>NC_062571.1:10147500-14947500 GCF_022837055.1 Prionailurus viverrinus
TATAAAGAGGTGAATCAGGGGTGCCTGGATGGCTCAGTGGGTTGAGCATCTGACTCTTGATTTCAGCTCAGGTCATGATCTCACCATTATGAGATGGAGCCCCAGGTCATGCTCCACATTGAGTGTGGATCCTGCTTAAGATTCTCTCTCCCTCTCTCTCCGCCTCTCTTCCCCACTTGCACACTCTCTCTCCCTAAAAAAACTTAAAAAAATTAAAAAAAAAATAAAGAGGTGAATCAGTTGAGCCAGGATGAATCTTTTCAACAATTGCTAGACTCACTGGAGGTCTATATGCTAATAACAATAGTAATAATAATAATAATAATAATAATTACATATACTATTACATATACTGTGTAAAAATTAACTTGAAATGGACAATAAACGTAAGTGAAAGATTTAAAACTACAATTCTTATGGAAGAACACATAAAAGTATTTTTCTGGGATCTTGGCATTAACAAGTATGTCTTAATTAGGACACACACACAAATCATAAAAGAAAAAACGATAAATTGGGCTTGATAATCAAAATTAAGTGATTCTGTTTTTTGAAAGATGCTATCAAGAAAATGAATAGGCAGGCCACCTACGGGGAGAAAATATTTGCAAACATGTATTTTATAATATACTTATGTCCAAAATATATAAAGAACCCTTGTAACTCAAAAACAAGAGACAAACAACCCATTTAAAAAATGAGGAAAGGATTTGACCAGATGTTTCACTAAGGCAGAAAATGGCCAATAAGCATAAGAAAATATTTTAACATTATTAGTCATCAGGAAAATGCAAATTAAAGTCACAAAATTATGATAATACATAGAATGGCAAAAATTAGAAAGACTAACGAGACCGTATCCTGGCAAGATTGTGGAGCAATGGGGCACTGCGTAAATTATTAGTGGGAGTGCAAAACTGCATAGCTGCTTTGTAAAATTTGCCAGCAATTTCTTAGGAAGGTAGACGTGCACTTACCGTACTCTCTAAAAACGTCATTCCTGGGTGTAAGATGAGATACTACTTGAAATAAAAAAATGAACGAACTGCTGATAAATGCATCAGTATGAATGAATCTCAAATGCCTAACGCAAAATGCAGGAAACCAAAAGCAAAATGCTACCTTATGTATTATTCCATGTCTATACATTTCTGGAATAGTCAAAATTATAACAATAGACAATGAATTAGTGGTTACCGACAGCTGGTTTTTGGAGGACATTGATTGCCAAGTGCCATGAGAGAATTGAAGGTGCTTAGTAAATATTCTGGTTGTTTTGGTAGCTCCCTGACTATGTATTTGTCCACATTCATGGAACTGTATGCTTTGAAAGAGTGAATTTTATTGTGTGGAAATTTAACCTCGATATAACTCACTTAAAAACTTGTCCTTTTATTCAATGGGCTGATCTACTTACAAAAGTAGCCACTAAAAATAGATTGCATTGTTGTTACTGTTACTTTGAGTTTATTTGGTCGGTGAGAGTTTGGTGAGTTTGAGGATAGGGGTCAAAGAACAGAAACATGGGTAAAAACCGTGGGAACCAGGTTGAATAACTCTTGTTTTGGGAGCTTTTAATTAAAATTATAGGCCAAGAGTCTCTAATAGATTGTAACCCTCATTAACAGAACTAGTTTTTTCTTTGGATTGTTTTTGGCTTTGGTTTTGGGGAGCCCTTTTTTGTATTCTTATGGACTAACAGGGTATTTGGTGCTTAATAAATGTTTATTAAATGAGTGAAGAAATGCATTTCAGAATTAGGATGACAAATTAATCAGGACAGTTAGAAATGGAGGTGTCAAAAGACAGAGTCTACAAGAAAAGCATTCATTTGGGTATGTTAGTGACTTTGTTTTAGTAATTTTCAATTGCTGGGATTGAGAGGGATGGCCATTCCATCTTTTATAGCACACATTTTGCAAATATCTGAGGGCATTTTAGGTTGTAAAGATGATTAAGGAGTGCTACTGACGTTCAGTGAATGCGGGCCAGGTATGATGCTTTCCCGCAGTGCCTGTGATAATTCTGTGCAATTAAATTTCACCCTGTGACTTTCTTGAGTTTAGAATATCAGATAGGAGAGACACATCTTTATGATTATCTGAGCTTAGAAATAACTCCGTTTTACACATAAACAGAAAAACTTTGTGCATTGTTTAATGCACTCTGAGCTGCCCAAGAATGCAAACACCATGCAAATTGAGAGAAAAGTATAAGTCATTTCATTAGAACTTTATTGAGAAGTATTCACCATGTGGAAATATAATTTAATGTTGATTCTCGAATAAGCATGTCTATGTAATAATGCATTTAGAGTTGTTGCATTTACAGTGAGTGATACATTCTATAAGTGCAAGCATCTGTGATCTTCATTATAATTTCTTGTCTAGCATTTCCATATTGAAATCCCAATCCTTGTTTTGTTTTAATTTTTTTCATGTTTACTTATTTATTTTGAGAGAGACAGAAAGAGAGAGGGGGGAGGGACAGAGAAAGAGAGGGAGAGAGAATCCCAAGGAGACTCCACACTGTCAGCACAGAGCCCAGTGTGGGGCTCCATCCCACAAACTATGAGATTATGATCTGAGCCGAAACCATGAGGCAGACATTTAGGGGCGCCTGGGTGGCTTATTCAGTTAAGCGTCCGACTTCGGCTCAGGTTATGATCTTGCAGTCAGTGAGTTCGGGTCCCACATTGGGCTCTGTGCTGGAGCTCAGAGCCTGGAGCCTGCTTCAGGTTCTGTGTCTCCCTCTCTCTCTGCTCCTCCCCCCACTCACGCTCTGTCTCTCAAAGATGAATAAATGTTAAAAAAAAAAAAAGAGTCAGGCACTTAACCAACTGAGCTGCCCAATCTTTTTCACAAGTTATTTTTCTTTTCTCCTTTACACAATAACTTGGGCGTCCTAATGATTTTCTTAAAATTAGATAGATAGATAGATAGATAGATAGATAGATAGATAAAGTTTTATTCTGCATGCATTTTCTTCTAGCTTGAGGAGCATTAAATCTGATAGAGTTGAGAACAACTTATAAGTCATCACTGAATTACTTAATATTTCTCTTCAGTGTATCCACGTGGCACAGTTCCAATCATGCCAAATTTTATTCTCCTCTTTCAGTTTTCTTGTTAGGTATGTATGTATGTATGTATGTAGGTAGGTAGGTATGTATTTATTTAAATGTTTTATTTATTTTTGAGAGAACCCAAGCAGGGGAGGGGCAGAGAAAGGAGGACAGGGGATCTGGAGCAAGCTCTGTGCTTAAAAAGAGTAGATTTCAAGCCTGGTGGTGGGGCTTGAACTCATGAACCATGAGATCATGACCTGAGCCAAAGTCAGATGTTCAACTGACTGAGCCATCCAGATGCCCCTAGTTTTCTTGTTAGGCTTTTAAAATTTGTCCCCAGCTTTGTTGAGGTATAATTGACAAATACAAGTGTAAGTTATTTAAAATGTACAACATGATGATTTGATACATGCATATGCTGTGAAAAGATCCCCCCCATCAAGTTAATTAGCACATCTGTCACTTCACTTACTTCCTTTTTTTTTTTTTAGGAATATTCAAGTTCAACTCTCTTAGCAGATTTCAATTATACAGCACAGCATTGCCAATGATAGTGTCTGTGTTGCACATTAGATCCTCAGACTTTATTCATCTCATAACTGAAAGGTGGTACACTCTTTTATCTTTCATTTTAGTTTTGAATTTCAAATGGTTTGCATCCAGATCAAACACTTCATCTGTCATATTTGACCATAAAAATGGTAAATAGGAAAAAGAACACGATCTTTCCAAAGGAATTAAGGCCCACATTTCATATACACATGATTTATAACTCACATGACCTTCCTTAAAGATACCAGAATATTTCATGTCTTATATTTAGTATTAGAAAAGTTATCTGAGCCATGCAATAAAAGAAAAAAAAAATAACAAAGGAACACAGGGAAAACAGACTTGGTGTCGAAGAAATCAAGTAGGTTAATAACTTGATCTAGTAAACACAGTGATATGAATAATAGAGAAATACATGAGGTAACATTCAAACTTCCTAGTATGAAATAAAATAATCTTGTCTGTTACCTTTTAAGGGCTGAATTGTGTTTCCCCCAGAATTCATACGTTGGGAGTCTAACCCCCCCCCCCCCAATGCAACTATATGTGGAGATAGTGCTTTAAGAAGGTACAGTTAAATGACATCATAAGGATGGGGTCCTAATGCCTTAAGACTGATGTGAAGAGGCAGGGACTCCTAAGAGCTCTGTCTTTGCATACACAAAGACCATGTGAGAACATAGCCAGAAGGGAGCTGCCTGCAAGTCAGGAAGAGAGTCCTCACTGGAAAATGAATTTTCTAGTACCTTGGTCTTGAACTTCTAGCCTCCAGAACTCTGGAAAAGTTAATTTCTGTTTAAGTGCCCCGATGGGTAGGATTTTCTTATGGCAGCCTTAGCAGAGCAACACAATACCTCTTGTCCCCACTAGCCATTTTTTAACTCCCAGAACAGAGTGTATGTCCTTTTTACTTCACCATATATTCTCAGATGTATTTTCTTTTCTTTTTCTTTTCTTTTTTTTTTTTTGAGTTTAAGATGAGGCTATTTTTTTGTTGTTGTTCATTTGGTTGTTTATTTTTTATATCCAAGTTAGTTATCATATAGTGCAACAATGATTTCAGGACTAGATTCCTTAATGCCCCTTACCCATTTAGCCCATCCCCCCCTCCCACAACCCCTGCAGCAACCCTCTGTTTGTTCTCCATATTTAAGAGTCTCTTCTGTTTTCTCACCCTCCCTGTTTTTATATTATTTTTGCTTCCCTTCCCTTATGTCCATCTGTTTTGTATCTTAAAGTTCTCATATAAGTGAAGTCATTTGATATTTGTCTTTCTCTGACTGACTAATTTTGCTTAGCATAATGCCCTCTAGTTCCATCCACATAGTTGCAAATGGCAAGATTTCATTCTTTTTGATTGCTGAGTAATACTCCAATATATATATATATATATATATATATATATATATATATATATACACACACACACACACACACACATACACACACACACCACACCAGATGTATTTTCTACCTCGGATATTGTTTCATTTGCTAGAGATATAGCTGTGTACTAGACACATAATAATTCCAACCTCATAGAACATATTCTAGTAGGAAAGAGAAAAGTAAACAGGTTAATAATTTCACAGTGTAAGAACAATTAAATGCTAGGAAAATGATGATACAGATTAAGAAGGACCATAATGGTAGGCGTGGCTACTATACAGAGTCAAGGGAGTTCTTTCTGAGGAGAAGCAGATGGATAGAAACATGAATAAAAGGAGTGAAGAGTCATATGACTGTTGGGTGACAGAGGGGCCAATAGCAAGTTCCTAAAGCCTCCAGGTGATGATGTGCTTGGGAACTTTGAAGAATCACCCAAAGGCTGGACTCTTGAGCTCTGTGCGGAGGTGAGAAAAACAAGATAGACAACTAGGAGAATATCAAGCTTTGGTAGGAACTTTGGAGAGAGTTGGGGGAGAGGTGTGATTGCAATCCCATGCAAGTGTAGGGCTGTTTGGGTAATGGTTGGAATAATGGAATTTAAGAGAGACAAGAGGGGAATGAAGGATAACAACCAGGGTATTATTAATAAGAGACCGTCTCCCTTTATTTTCTCATTTTTAATTCCTCAACCATGGCCAATGGAATCCAGCCCCTTAGAGGTTGCATGTGAGGAAGAAGAAGAAATAAGAATAGAGAGAAACATCATGAATTAATTCCCAAGTAACTAAGCTGGTTTCAGGGAGTCAGATAAAGTGAATTGTTCCATAAACAAATTTATGCCAATCACCCAAAGATTTAGTGAGTTAGATGAAATTAGGGGAGCCTTGGTGGCTCAGTCGGTTAAGCATGTGACTTCAACTCAGGTCATGATCTCGCAGTCTGTGAGGGTCTGTGAGTTTGAACCCCATGACAGGCTCTGTGCTGACAGCTGACTGGCGCCTGCTTCAGATTCTGTGTCTCCCTCTCTCTCTGCGCCTCCCTCACTCACGCTCTGTCTGTCTCTCAAAAATGAATAAATATTAAAAAAATTTTTTTAAAGCGATGAAATTAAATTCCTGTTATAGTAAGAAATTGTGATTCTGAAATCAATAGTTGTACCTGTGCATTTAAAAAATGAAAAAAAGCCAAGTATATAAAATTATTAACAATGGTTTGAGTCATATGAAATACAATAAGCTGAGTTAGACGTAACATCAAGTAAGAAATTCCATCTTGAAAATGAGTGAAATAGAATTTGTGAAACACTAGGAAGAAACATTATCTTTGATACACTATACAGTAAACATTAAGTTTGTGTGTGTGTGTGTGTGTGTGTTGTGTCTGAGTTTAGAATAATTTCTTTCATATACTGAAAAAAATATTTGCACTCATGTTACCTAGAATATGCACTTTTAAAATAACTGCGAGGCAATGAAATGTCATGAATCAGTCATTTCATGTCTTTATTATATTAAATGATTAAACAATTAAATATCTAAATGACACAATAATGCCATATTTCCAAAACCAAATTCGTTGCCATTCCCTAAAACACTGCTTCACTAATTATCCTTTAAAGCTCATATTTTACAGGCCGAAAATGAGAGCTACAGTATATTATTGATAAAATAGTTAATAATTTTTCTGGCTTTGTCTGGATCTAAACTGTGCAGTCAGTACTCTGTAAGTTCACATATACCAATATATACAATATGTTTTTTTTCTCTTTTCTTATCAGAAGTGTTCACATGGATCTCTGCTGTTTCTGATGCAAAATTTATCTTTCATTGGCCAATAGGTTTCAAAAATGTCAACATGAAAAATACTGCTGGTCAAAACCTTATGATACTTTAATCCACGTTCCCTCAATTTTGTCAGCCCCAAAATCAGGATCTTAAAGACACTGGTGTTTGGATCTTTTTTTTTTTTTTAAGCTTCCTCTGTTTTGGGAAAACTGGGCTACAGGGTTCTTCCAAATAATATGTGCTATGTTCTATCCAAATGCAAACTATATCCTCAGATGTTTAAACATGAACATTCTGCCAAGTTCGTGCACACCCGCTCTCTGTTAGAATGAATGTCTTGTCACGAAAATTCTTAGCCTTCATATCTCTGAATGAAACAAAATGATTAAAATATAACTCTGAATGAGTCAGAATGATTGAATCTCAAACATCCATATCATCCCAAATTATAAATCTAAGAATTCAGGTCACTGAGGTAAACCCAAGCCCCATTGTGAGTGACTTAAGGTTGCAGATAGTACAAAATCCTAACTAATGAGACATAAGGTAAATCAAAGGAGAGGCTTCTGGATAAGTTTACTTACTCCTAAAGTGAAACAATATGATACATAGTTCGTTGACTCTCAATTTGGCATATGTTAGTATAATTTCTAGAACTGTGGCAACCAACTGGGATCACAAGGGTCCCCTTCGCTGCCCCCTAAAGATGGCCAGGGAGGAGAAATAGAAAGTACCCGTGATAGTAATGAGCAAACTGGATTTTGAAGTTCAGTTAGTATTATTACTCTTAACTCTCCCAATGGTATCATCAAATGGGAACATATTATTGTACAAAATTAATAAGTGAAACAGGTAATTTATCTAAAAAAACTATTTTCATTTATGAATATTTATTGAAGAATCATTAATTAAGCATAAACTTTATGGTACAACAGCTAGTCTCCAAGATCTCTGGGTGTGGAAGAATGTGTGTGTGGCAGAATACATATATTCAAGAAACTCAACAGCGAAGAAACCAAGGATTTTGTCAAATCTAATGAAGTTTGCCTATTAAGAGACGTATCTAATTAACATGGACGAGAACTCTAATATAAATGTATTTTCCTCCACATATGGAAAACGTCTAATACTTGTGAAAACTTTATCTATCGCTCTGGTTCCATGTTGGTTTCTGACAGTTCCTAGAATTGGAATCTGTTTTGTTATTCTGTTTATTTCTAGCAGTTCCCTAACACCTGATCCATACTAGGCTTTAATAAATACATGCTGAATGAAGAGTGAACCAAATTCCCAGACATGCAAAACAAAACAAAACATAGCTACTAAAACTTAATTAACCATTTTAATTGGAGATAAAAATGAATTATTTCTATTTATCTATTATTAGGAGATTTTGGGCATTGGGATGAAGTATAAATTTTATTCCTTTTGAACTTTTAAAAAGTCATATTTTAATTTCATTATTTTTTTTTTTTTGGTAAAAATCCATCTAAAATGAAGTAGCTTTCTTGTTTGCAAACAAATTATCATTTTTTATCTGTTCTTATATGGCCCTAATGTTATGCTTATTTAAACCTGCATTAGGTTTGCAAAATTAATTGCCCTATGTTTTTATTTCCTAAAATAGGTTTACTACTAATTTAACGATGCATATATCAATATCAATATTTTGGTTTTTTTGCAAAGCAATGTATGGTTGAGATGTTTAATTATGCAGATGATGGCGATTTGAAAATTTCAATTAGCAAAGGCATAATTAGTAAGCTCGGTGTCAGATGTCCCTCGATAGTTAAATCAAATTTCAGTGGTAATATCCTACCTGGCATCTATGCAGAGATACTTGGCATTGATGTAGAATCTGCCATGGCAATCTAGACATGCTTCCTTTGTGTTCCCTGAGAATTGGCTCTGTTCTTATTTTCCGCCATCGACCCAGTGAGACACTCGGAGAAATTGCCAGATGGCTCATCCTGTGAAGAACTTCATGTAATCAGGAAGAATTTTCAAATAAACCAAGGCTTGGCAGAAACCAGTTAACAGAACTCATCATTATTGCTGTTGTTTGAAGATTTGTTGTCCTGCTCTCAGAAGATGCAATGGCAGAGGAAACCCAGATTTCCACCGAGTGAGATCCCATAAATTCATTTTACTTATAGGAAACTTCACTAATTATCCCCTATAAAACCTTTCAGATTATCTTTATGTTCAGTACTGGATTTGCTTATGAGGAGAATCAATCATCAGAAAATTTACTAATCAAACAATCACTGTACTTATGAGATTGAAGACCCTTAAGATTGAGACTGTCTTTTATAGGTAATGACGTCCACTGATGTAACAAATTAACGATATTATTTTTGTTGGAAAAGCATGGAAAGGAAAACATGAACAGTCCTGTCGACGCTGTATATCTCTTCCATAAACCCAGGCATTTGTTATTACCTGTCGAATTGATCTAAATAATAAACATTAATTTTCACTGGATCAGTTTGTCTGTAAGGACCTATATTTTGCCTAATTATTTACCGTCAAATACAAACTCTGCAACCTGAACTCTTCCTTATTTAATATCCATGCTTGTTTCAACTCCTGACACAGCCTCATGTCCACTGTTAGTTCAGTAATAGCAGGTTCCACATGTTGGGCCCCTAGTTAGAAAGCATTTTCTTTCATGCCAACCCAAATTCTGTGTTAATTTCAAGCTCTGTTTTTCATCCTACTACATTTTCCTAGTCATTCTTGTTACTTTTCTTATCTCCTTTAGTATCTCTATAATATTGGTGTTCCTTGAATGCTTGTCCTTTGCTTTCCTCTTTCTTTTTATTCTAAAGACTCTTTCAGGGTCATTGAAATCATTGCTATTTCCTTTTGTGTTTGTTTTATGTATCTTCTAGTATTTAAATATTTTTTTAATGTTTATTTATTTTTAAGAGAGAGACAATGTGTGAGCAGGTGAGGGACAGACAGAGAGGGAGCCACAGAATCCGAAGCAGGCTCCAGGCTCTGAGCTGTCAGCACAGAGCTCGACACAGGGCTCGAACTCATGAATCACGAGATCGTGACCTGAGCTGAAATTGTATGCTCAACCGACTGAGCCACCCAGGCACACCTTGCGTTTTTAATTGCCACTTATGATTAATCCCCCCAAAAAACTCCAACCAGGACCCCTCTTGCAAGGCAGCTACAGAGCTATATATATATATATATATTTTTTTTTTTAAACGTTTTTATTTATTTTTGAGACAGAGAGAGACAGAGCATGAATGGGGGAGAGTCAGAGAGAGAGGGAGACACACGATCCAAAGCAGGCTCCAGGCTCTGAGCTGTCAGCACAGAGCCCGATGCGGGACTCAAACTCACGGACCGCGAGATCATGACCTGAGCTGAAGTCAGACGCCCAACCGACTGAGCCACCCAGGTGCCCCGCTACAGACCTATTTAACCACTTGCCTGCCTCATATCTTAAAAATTCCCCAAATGGATGTCATCATATCTGAAACCCTTGCCCTGAAACTTGTACTTCTGTCACCTGCTGCTTATAAAGGGGAACTTGGAGGTCCTTGTTGATGCTCACTCATCCTTAGACTAGCTCCCCTCACTCATCCTTAGACTAGCTCCAGCATCCTACAGACTAGCTGTAATCAATAAATAATATGTAGTTTCTACATATAGTTCCAAATTTTAAATATCTACTGTTCTACATTCCTACTTAGGCTAACACAAGTTAGTGCCCACTTTTTTTTCTTTTTTAATGTATTTTTTTTTTTTTTTTTGAGAGAGACAGAGTGCAAGAATGAGAGGACCAAAAAGAGAGGGAAACACAGAATCTGAGGCAGGCTTCAGGCTCCCAGCTGTCAGCACAGAGCCCGAACTCACAAGCTGTGAGATCATGACCTGAGCTGAAGTCGGAGGCTTAACTGACTGAACCACCTAGGCACCCCACGTTAGTGTTCACTCTTAGCTGGTTTACCTAAAACAACCTTCCTCATGGATTCCCTACAGCTCTATCTTTCCCCCCATCTATTAATCTTATACAGGCCACTTCACTTAGCTATATCTACTGTTCTTTTAGGTCTCAGATACCGGAAGTAAACTTACTTAGTTTTCTATGTCTCCCAACACTATATTACACTCTCCTAATTTATGCTTCCATATAAAATGGTATTTATCTTTCTTAACATACTTGTTTTTTTAGAACTACTGGCCAATTGTCTGTTTTCCCACCTAAATGGTAAGATTCATGAGTGAAGAAAGCAGTAGATAGAATAAGGCATCCTAAAAATTACTCATCCACACCTGATTTCAATGGTTTCGCTGTTGAGTCTTTAGGATTTTGAATTAATGATATTTCTATTTAAATGAGATTTTTAGGCGAAGTGAATATACATTTTGTGTAGGATGCATATGGAGCTTACAGGCCTGAGGGTAGACTATCGTAGGCAGAATAATGCCCCCCCTAAAGATGCCCACATCTTAATCTCCTGAACCTGTGAATGTGTTAAATTGCATGGCCAAAGCGATTGTGCCAATGCAATTAAGGTAATGGACCTTAAAACAAGATTGTTGTGGATTATCCAAGTGGGCCCAATCTCATCATATGAGACATCAAAAGTGGAGGACTTCCTCCAGATAGAAGTTTTCAACTCCTTTGGGTAAATACCAACAAGTGCTGGGCTGGATGATTGGGTAGAAATATGTTTAGTTTGTGAAAAACCACCAAGCCATTCTAAAATTACTACCATTTTGAATTCCCACTGCGGTGAACAAGAGTTCTTCCCTCCACAGCGTCACCAGCATTTGGTGCTGTCATTTTGTCTATTGTAGTAGGTGTAAGAACACTTCGTTTTACTGGCACATGTATTTTTTTAATGAAAACTATTTAACGAGTTCAGATTTGTTGATAGAGTCATTACCTTTTCAACTTCTTTTTCCCCACTGTACCTGAGCAGTTGTTTAACAGAATATGGGATATTCCTTTAGAACTTAAAAATATTGCTAGGTTTTTTTCTTCTGGAACCATCTGTTACTAATGAGAAATATAATGAAAATTCATTATCTTTCTTATTTGGTCAAATTCAAAGTGTTTGGGATTTTCTTTTAACTTGGAGTTCAGAATCATTCCAGGATGTGGCTAGCCATTATTATTATTATTATTATTATTATTATTATTATTATAGTTTGTTTTCATTTATCCCCCTCAGCACTTGGTGAGCCTATTACAGACTGAAGATTCATGTCAATTATGCTCTTAGGAAAGCTCTATTTTTTCCTTCCTCTCTCTCTCTCCCCCTCCATCCCCCTTCCCTTCTGTTTTCCATTCTTCCTGTGTTTGATTCGTTCTCTTTCCCCCACATTCTAGAACTCCTTGCAAAAGAAATAGGACCCTTTTGATCTATTTTCTGTCTTAACTTTTGTCTTATACTTTCTATATTCTATTTTTTAGTGTTAACCCCTTGTTTTATTCACTTTTTATGCATATCTCCCTTTTTATTTACCAAAGTTTTGTTTGCTTTGTTTATTAGAATTTGATTTTAAATTTCCAAGATCTCTAGTTGGTTCTGATTGGTCCTATTGCATAACATGCAATTGTTTCTATGTAAGTGTATTACGTATACAATTATATAAAATTCTTCTCAGCATATACAATTGTACTTAATTTAAAGTTTTCTCTTAGCTATGTTATTTTCTCAGATTTTAATTTTTGTTTGAAGAACTCTGATTATCTTTGCACATGAAATGTATTGTTTGAGCATATGCCTAGGCCCAGTCCCTTAGCTATATTCCTCTACAGTCTCAAGTTACTGGAGGAAGGGAGCTGGATATGTTTCAGCAGATGATGTATATTCTGGACATAGTGTTTCTCTCTGTGTATGGAATTTGTAATTACTTGATGAGCCTCTGATTCCTGTGTCCAAATCCATAGTCCTTTGGGAGAGAAAGAAGAGGAATGGAACAGTCTAGCTATCCTGGGACATATCTGTTGGAGATTTCCACAAATCATACCTCCTCTGGGCTTTGGTGCTCTATATTTTACCTCTGTACAGTCTTCTCTTGCATATATTTATGCCTACACTTTTCTGTAGCTTTGATATTAACCTTTGCTTCTATATTGATCTCTTTTACTACTTCCAGGAATTTCTCAAAATCTGATGTTTATGGTTCCATTTCCAGTCAATGTTTTTCTGAAGGATTGAATTTTTTATTTTATATATATATATATACATATATATGTAATTTTTTACACATCTGGGTTGGAGATGGTAGACATATATTATTAAAATATGTTTTCCCCACAACAAATGATAGATCAATTGGATATAAAGTATTTATCATAAAAAAGACTAACAAATTGAACATCAATATTAAAAACATCTAGGGGCACCTGGGTGTCTCAGTCAGTTAAGTGTCTGACTTCAGCTCAGGTCATGATCTCACGGTTTGTGGGTTCAAACCCTGCATCGGGCTCTGTGCTAATGGCTCAGAGCCTGGAACCTGCTTCAGGTCCCGTGTCTCCCTATCTCTCTCTCTGCCCCTCCCTTGCTTGCTCTCTCTCTCTCTCTCTCTTTATCTCTCTCTCTCAAAACTAAATAAACATGAATTTTTTTTTAAAAAATTAAAAACATCTATTGATGAAGAGACATGAAAAGAGCAAAGGATAAGTCAGAATGAGAGATATTTGCCATACTGGTATCTGACAAGCAATTTAGATCAGAATATGGAATCTGACACCAAATTAATTTTTAATAATAATTCTTACTTTATATTGTGTTCACATAAGATAAAATTAGTAGAGCATGAAATATACTCAAAATCTGAACAATGAAGTAAATTTCCCAGGGTAAACTTCCAAGTCAAGTGAGTAGTCAGGCTGAAAATTTACTTTAACAAAATAAGCCAACATGGAAAAATGCTTATAATAATAATAGTTAAGATTTTAAAAAAGATGAAATATGATCAAATTAAGAAATAGGGAAATAGTGGCCACTGATAGTGTGATGGATAATGCACAGATTTTCCAGTTGATGCTTAGGAAGACTGCATAGAAATTACATTAATTAAGTAATTTTTAATGAAGATATAAAATGAAACATATTTAAATATATGGGATGGTTTCAACTCTTTGACATACCTTGAGAAGATATGGGACCTAAATATACCAAAATAACATACTGGTAGCTAAATTAGTGGTGATAACCTTTTCTCCATTTTCTTATAACTTTCTCCTAAGGGACTATTATTTTATAGGTAAGTGATAATATATAATCAGACCTTTTTTTTTTTTACATTTTTTTTCAACGTTTATTTATTTTTGGGACAGAGAGAGACAGAGCTTGAACGGGGGAGGGGCAGAGAGAGAGGGAGACACAGAATCGGAAACAGGCTCCAGGTTCCGAGCCATCAGCCCAGAGCCTGACGCGGGGCTCGAACTCACGGACTGCGAGATCGTGACCTGGCTGAAGTCGGACGCTTAACCGACTGCGCCACCCAGGCGCCCCTATAATCAGATCTTTTTATCAGAAAAAATATTAAATATAACTATTATGTTTCCATATGTCTTGGTTTCCATATGACACCTTGATTTGCTTGAAAGAGAGAGGCTCAATACTATAAGGCTCTCACAAGATGCGTATGTTTTTGGTATGAAATACTATGCTCACGCAAAGCTTGGTAGTTTTGATAAGTTTTTAAGCTGCGTATGGTTAAATAAAAATAAATTGCTTCTCAGTCCAAATATTTTTTTAAATTAGTTTGATAAATCCTGGATATGTAATTTGGGAAGATTTTCTTATGTGGATGCTTGTAGATATTTTCTAACTAAAATTGGTGGATCAAAATTCAAATTTAAAATGCTGACAGTATCTTAGTTTGGAAATGAAGTTCGTCATCATTTTCTATTCACATAAAATGGTTTTAAGGCAAGACTCTTCCTGCATTGGTTTCAACTAAAATGTCAATGTGATAGCTATTCATTCCCAAATTGGGTTTGAGAGAGTGTGCCGCATGCAGAAATTACAAGGGAAATTTTTAGAAACTGATTCCATGACCCTTGGACTCCTCAGCGTGATAAAGGATATAAAAATAAGTTAGAATGGAAAGAGATGGAGGAAATTTGGAAGTGGTTTTTTGAAAGTGTATTTGCCAAACTAAGTCTGTAAGAACATATGGGAGTGGGGGGCGTCTGGTGGGTCAGTGGGTGGAGCGTTTGACTCTTGGACTCAGGGTTGTGCTTAAGAACCCCACATTGGGTGTGGAGCCGAAAGAAAGGAAGGAAGGAAGGAAGGAAGGAAGGAAGGAAGGAAGGAAGGAAGGAAGGAGAGATTACTACCTACTTCACCTCATGCCAGCAAGAACATGGCTCCAAGATCTTAAAATTCGTGTACCCCTAAAGACACAAGAAGTAGTGATCAGTTCACCCTGGTAGAGCTAAAATAGCACAGGGTACAAGGTCACAAGTATCTGCATTTAGAATCTTCTCCAGATTCAGACTTTATATTGAGGCAAGGAAACTGTACATTTATGAGTAGGTGTGGGCCACATGGGGGAGAAAAACAACATGGGGTCATGCCAGATCTTCTCTTTTAAGGTCTCCAACAAGGACAGAAAGAATCCATCAGCAAAAAGCCAGAGAAGAATGTGGTGTAGCTAGTGATTATATGAGATATTACAATTTTGAATAGATACCTGTCCACTCAAGCCAATGCAGGAAAGAAATCTCCAGGGATGAAATTCATGAAGAACTTGAAAAGTGCTGCCTGAGGAAGGGAGCTTGAACATCTGCCTGCCTTTTTAGGAAAATACACATTCAAGAAACGCTTGCTTTATTTCCTCACCGCTCACAATCCCCACATCTAAACTTAACCAGACTCCAAAAGGATCAGAAACTGTCCCGCAAATTGAGAGTAGGTGGGAGAAGTTCAAGGTGACAAGACAAATGGAAAAGACTGTAAACTCTTTCTCTGAATTTGGGTCTCCACTTTTAGTGTAGTCAGATTTAGGAGGAACATTTTATCTTTTTTTTTTTTTTAACGTTTATTTATTTTTGAGACAGAGAGAGACACAGCATGAACGGGGGAGGGGCAGAGAGAGAGGGAGACACAGAATCGGAAGCAGGCTCCAGGCTCTGAGCCATCAGCCCAGAGCCCGATGCGGGGCTCGAACTCACAGACCGTGAGATCGTGACCTGAGCTGAAGTCAGAGGCTTAACCGACTGAGCCACCCAGGCGCCCCGGAACATTTTATCTTTTAATGAAAACAACTGATTTTTATCTTGAGTGAGAGGAACACTTCTAATTATTTAATCAGGACTTTGATATTTAAATTAACTCTAGGACTGTCTAGTAGCCAAGGGGAAGATTCTAATGTGGGAGTTCAATCATATTCTTGCCACAGTGGCTTGTTTGGGAGACAGTATCAACAGCTTTTTTCATGCCAGAACATGTGCATAATGCTAGTAACTAAGGAAACTGTACTTACTCAGGCCTGGAATTTGAAGAAACCAAGAAAAGCTCTTAGCCTCAAGAAGCAATACAGGCTTGGCATTGCTATGGTAGAAGACACTGACCTAGTCTTTCCTCTGTGACCTAGCCTATCCAGACACACTTGTCCTGGTGTCTTTTCATCCATCTCTCCGACCCATCAGACTGGGGCCCTTGTTAAATGGGAGCAGTACTTTGCTGATCTCCTTTGACACTTGGCTTAAATATAAGGAATTAGCATTTCTGGTGAAAATAACTTATTACAACTATTGTTTTAGATAAAAAGAAGCCTTAATTTTTGCCTCAACCTGTAGTTCTGCATCATGAAACCACAAAATGTTCTGTTAATGTGTTTAATATTCATTGCCTTCCCACACAGCTAAAAGCGTCATATAATCAGGCAACACAGAACCAAACAACAAACATTAATGATATAGTAAGTGCCATTTGTGGACTAGAACAGTTTTCTTTCTATAATGTATGATTACATATAAACTATCAGATTATATAAATTTTAATTAAATCTCAGAAATGCTATGCTTTTCTTTTTGCTTTTAGGACTATCTTGAATGTTTAGGTATCATTTTGCATGCAACAGATGATTATTTCTATTCATAATTGGTGACTTTCAACACTTTGGATTTTCATAGAAGATGAGAGATTTTTAAGAAAATTTTGCAAAGGGATACAATGAAAATACAGTTCATCTGAGGGGAAAAGGATAACAATTGTGAAGCAACAGCATAGCACATTTTATTGGCTATGACACGTACTTTCCAAGTTAGAAATAAAGTGCCTTCACAGAAGAATATTTGAGAGAAATTACATTACTTAAGAAATAACAATATATATATGACAACCGTTGAATATATTATGATGAATGCATTGTCACTCAGAGAACGATTATAAAATATTAAAATAATCTATACATTTAGATGAATTTTGAACTCATAAATTTGGTATTGTGAGTGAAAAATATAATCTAGTAATTTGAAGTCTCACTAAAATATGTTATTTGCATGGGCGCCTGGGTGGCGCAGTTGGTTAAGCGTCCGACTTCAGCCAGGTCACGATCTCGCGGTCCGGGAATTCGAGCCCCGTGTCAGGCTCTGGGCTGATGGCTCAGAGCCTGGAGCCTGTTTCCGATTCTGTGTCTCCCTCTCTCTCTGCCCCTCCCCCGTTCATGCTCTGTCTCTCTCTGTCCCAAAAATAAATAAAAGTCGAAAAAAAAAATTTTTTTTAAATATGTTATTTGCAGAGCGTAAATACATCTTTCCTGGGTGGCAGAAGATTTGGTGGCCCTATGTATTAGTTTCCACGGAGAGATCCATGCCAGTCCTCTCTACTAGCTTCTGGTAGTTTCTTGGCTTGTGACACCATGACTATAATCTTTGTATGGCATTTTCCTATGTCCAAATGTACCCATTTTTATAAGAACCGCCATCATATAGGATTACAGGCACATCGTTCTTCAGTGTGACTTCATCTTACCCAATGACACCTGCAACAACCCTATTTCCAAATAAGTTTACATTTGGAGGTATCAGAGTCAGCAGTTCAGCATGTGGATTTTGACTACAATTGGGGATACAATTCAACCGCTTACACCTTGATATGAAGCAAGGAGATAGATGCTCTTTTATTTGTCCGAAAACGTAGATGATTTGAAATAAGCTAAAGATAGCGATCTCCCTCTCCCTCTCTCTCTCCCTCTTCCTCTTGGGAGAAAGAGTTGTGCATCAGGAAAGAGAAAACAGTTTTGCATCGGGAAAATAGCATCCAATTCAAGTATATGAAGAACATGATGTACTTTTTCCTGATTGAATTATTTCTCCTAGGACAAGATTGTTCTCATTAGCAGAGAACTACAAAGAAGTGCAGTCTAATAAAAAAAGATGTGTACAGACCTACCAAGATTACTTCTTCAAAGTTACACTTGTTTGAAACAGTCTACTCGAGTGCAAGCCAGCAATGAAATTTGGACCTCAAAACTTACCAATTATCTTTGCTGTTATTCTTACCGCAGAAATAATTAGAAATTGAAATTTCTAATTGAAGTTTCTCAACGTGTGACTTGAGGGAAACACAGAAAGTGGTAACAAATCCCCAGTTTAGTTTTGTTACAAGGACTCACACTCAGTTACCAGACAGAAGACATTTTAGCACTGCACAGACCACTGAAACTATGTTCGTAGGAACCGTATCAGGCTTTCTGATCCATCTCAGGGATTTCTAACAAACCTTTATTTCTTGTTCACATTACACATGGGTGCTGGTGTATCAACTACCATGTACCGTCCTTCCATTCAGGGTCCCAAGCTTCAGGAAGAGCCCATATTTGGGCCATGTTTTTGTCATGGCAGAGGGAAAAGAGAAAGGCATAGTGTAAGTGGCAGAAGTCCCTTCCTGCTCTGAATTGGTATACTGCATCTTACAGGAACATATCTATTGGCCCAAATAAGTCACAGGACAAGACAATGGAATAGAAATGTTTTCTTGCTACAGGGAAGCAACACAGACAACATGGGTACAGGCAGTGCTGCATAAGCTGCTTTTTTTTTTTAAATGTTAATTTATTTTTGAAAAAGAGATAGAGGACGCGAGGGGCAGAGAGAGAGGGAGACCCAGGATCCAAAGCGGGATATGCGTTGACAGCAGAGTCAATGTGGGGTTTGAACTCACAAACCGTGAGATCATGACCTGAACCTAAGTTGGGCGCTTAAACCATTGACCCACCCAGGGGTCCACTGCATAAGCTTTGTACTGAAAGAGAATAATAATGTGACCTACCAAGGAGGACTTCATAATATTGTCCATAGAATTCTGAGTTAATTTTCATGTAGTGATCCTTCAACCTGATATTGAAAAAAGGCCTGGGTGGCTCCATCAGTTAAGCATTGGATGCTTGATTTCGGCTCAGGTTATGATCTCCTTTTGTGAGATCAAGCCCCGCATTGGGCACTGCACTGAAAGCAGGGAGCCTGCTTTGGGTTCTCTCTCTCTCTCTCTCTCTCCCTCTCTCTCTCTCTCTCTGCCCCTACCCTGCTCACGCTCTCTCCTCTCTCTCAAAATAAAAAACAAAATTTTTTTTAAAAAGACAGAAAAAGGCTCTTACTTTCACTTTAAGGGTATACAAAAATTTGAATTAGAATAAAAGCTAATCCAGGAGTAGCAAAATAGATCGAGAAAAGTTTGAACTATATTTGACTTACAATTTATTGAATTTAGTAAATGATAGATTGCATAGCAGAGTAGTTAATAATATAGGGGAAATAGTGTGATAGCATGTATGTTAACTTAATGATTACCTTAGGACATATAACTCTGAAATTTCCCTCAAATATTTTCTCATGTAACTGGGTTTTTAAAAAAAAATTTTCATATATCTAAAATGTGCTAACCTATATGCTATGTTATGACAAACACGAATATTACTGATAGGAAGATATTGGACTTTGTCATATTGCATCACAAATTTGAATAAATACACATTCAGTCACTTTTGTTTATTTGCCAAAATGTATGCAATTAAGCAGTAAGTCACTGTAAAGTAAATCTGTGCCACTAGGGCTTTTAGTCAGTAATTTAGAATAGAGAAGGCACTAAGATTTGTTTAGTTTGCTAAATGTTGGACCATTTTCTTCCCCAGAAGCCTCATTAATTCTCATGTCAACATGTTGAAGTTGCTCAGTGCTCCATCAGACTACTAAGAAAACTGAGGCTCCGAGAGATTAAGTGGGCACAGAGCATGTCTAATTTTATTGACTTTTACTTTTCACTAGTTCTACTGATCTGTGGAAGTGTAAGATACATAAAGGAACGTAACTTTCAATTAAAAAATAAATGTTATACAGTCTGACAGTGACAGAATCAGTAGAGAGCATAACAATCTTGTTCACTGGCGCAAGGAGAAATATTTAATGGTATTTATAACTCACGAATCCAGTAGTAAGCATCATTAAGAATAAAAAGCTAAACCTTGAAGATAAGGTACTGTCTTCCTAAAAAATGTAGGGAAATAAAAGTATTGAAAGGGGAAAAGCTAATGATGTAAGGATGTAAGCTAAAAAAAGAGAGAAATAATGAAATAAATGTAAATATATCTGCATATAAGTTATCACTAGAACAATGATAGTGTTAATTCTGTCATACCACTTTATATTATGTTTTTAAGTTTATAAGGGTATATGCATACATGCATGTGTGTGTAATGCATCAAAATATAAAATATTTTCCATTTAGTCTCTTCTTTTACAAATTTGATACTTAATAAGATTAAGTACATTTTGATGCATGTATACACACATGCATGCACAAATATACACTTATTTTTTTTTAATGTTTATTCATTTTTGAGAGAAGAAAGAGACAGAGCGTGGGCAAGAGAGGGACAGAGAAAGAGGGAGACACAGAATCTGAAGCAGGCTCCAGGCTCTGGGTTGTCAGCACAGAGCCTGATGCAGGGCTCGAACTCAAGAACCACGAGATCATGACCTGAGCTAAAGTTGGATGCTCAACCGACTGAGCCACTCAGACACCCCTACACATATACACTTACTGTCTTAGTCTGTTCAAGCTGCTGGAACAAAATACTATAGATTGATTAGTAACTACCTAAGTAAAGAGATGGTTATTTCTCACAGTTTGGAGGCTGGGAAGTCCAAGATCAAGATGCTAACTGGTCAGGCTCCTGGTGAGAGCTCTCTTCCTGGCTTGCAGGTCACCAACTTCCACTTGTATCTTCACAGAGAGGAAAGAGAAAGTTCTGGTGTTTCTTTGTCTAAGAAGAACTAATTGCATTTGGAGGCTCCACCCTGTTGACTTCAACTAAATTACCTTCCAAAGCCTCTACCTGCTAATACCATCACTTTAGGGGTTAAGGCTTCAACATATGAACGGGGATTGGGAGCACACACCATTTAGTCCATAGCACTGACCAATTAAAATATGAAGACTCTCAGATTAGGTCCAAGAGCAAAACCCAAGTCCTTGGTAGACACAATAAAACAAAATGATCAAAAAATCTAAAACTGTAAGCTGAGCAATGGTAAATGAGGCAATATACAAAGGAAATATGTAAATGAAACATAAGTAAAGAATGAGTTACTATTCACACCAAAATATCTAAAATGGTTATTTGCTAGCACCAAACATTTGATTCAAGAACTTTTAAAAACTTTTTTAAAAAAAGGGGGCACCTGGGTGGCTCTGTTGGTTAAGTGCCCGACTTTGGCTCAGGTCATGATCTTGGGGTTCATGAGTTTGAACCCCGCCTTGGGCTCTGTGCTGAGAGCTCAGAGCCTGGAGCCTGTTTCAGATTCTGTGTCTCCCTCTCTCTTTGCCCCTCCCCGCTCACACACACTCTCTCTTTCTTAAAAATAAGCATTAAAAAATTTTAAAAGAGGAATATCTATGCAACAAATCAGCAGCAGTGTTTTTAAACACATCATAGGAGATGCAAGAAAAAACTGATAGTAATAACACAAGGTTTTAAGTTTTCTTAATTTCTCTGGGGTCAAATTAAATCAAGCACAGAAAAAAAAAATTAGACTATTGAAGATCCAAAGCAAAAAAGAATGCAGTGTAATGGATTTATACAGAACATCTTATTCTGATAAGAGAAAACAAGACTTTGCTTCAACATTCCAAGGAATATTTTATATAAACTAATAACATATCAAGTCAAAAACAAACCTTAATAAATTCCAAGAGTATAATGTAACGACATTCTCTGACCATGGCGGAAGTAAAATAATAGAAAACGAAAGCATTCTTCAACTTAGACAATTAAAACATAGATTTGTATTTCTCTCTTCAATATGTTTTTTAATTTGAAAAAAATTTAATGGGGTACCTGGGACGCTCAGTCAGTTAAGCAGTCGACTTCAGCTTAGGACATGATCTCAGGGTTCCTGGGTTCAAGCCCCTCTGACAGCTCAGAGCCTAGAACCTGCTTCAGATTCTGTGTCTCCCTCTCTCTCTGCCCCTGCCCTGCTCATGCTGTCTCTCTCTCTCTTTCTCTCAAAAGTAAAATAAAAACATAATTTTTTTAATTTAAAAAAAAATTTTAAGGAACAAAGGATATTGAAAATACTACATAGAAAAACCTATGGGGCATGGCTATAACAGTACCTGAAATAAAAGTCACAGCAAGAAATAAAAAGGAACATGAAAATTAATAAATTAAGAATTGCACTAAAAAAGTAAAGGAAAATATCAAAATAAAGCTAATGATACCAAAATGAAATTAATAAAAATTAAAGGAAAATGTAGTAAACTTAAACACAGAATAACTCTAGAATGGAATAAATGAATACTTAGTTCTTAAAAAAAGCAGTAAAAGTAATAAATCACTAGCAAAATGACACTCTCAGTAGTTGAAAATGTGCAGTAAGAAGTTTTGAGATAGAAATAAACACAAAGGAAAAACAGGAATAAACTCAAAGAGGAAATTTTAAAAATCACAATGGGATAATTTACATAATTCTATGAAAATATGTTTTCTCATGAAAATGTAGCTTACCAGATGTGGCAATGAAAGAAGAGAGAGTTCATTTGTATTTAGCAATTTACATTTGAAAATAAGAAAAAAAAACAGTGTTTTAAAGAATATCTCTCAAGGCAATCACAAGACAGCTCCATAATTTTATAGGTGAATACAACAAAATCTGTTTTTCAGTTAACATTTTAATTTTTAATAGAAGTACACATGCTTATTTTTTAATAAGACTTCATTTTTTGGAGCAGTTTGTCAGGACAACACTGAAGAGAAAGTTCAAAATTTTCTCACAAATCCTCTCCTCCTTACGTGGGCGACTTTCCCCATTATCAGTATCCCCTACGATAGTGGTACGTTTTGTTACAGTGAACCTACGTAGATACATCATCATCACACAGTCATAGTTTACATTACAGCTGGCTCTTGGTGTACATTCTATGAGTGTGGACAAATATATAATGGCACGCATCATTATGTCATTGTGATATCATATGCTATCATACATCGTTATATCATAGAGGATTTTCACTGCCCCTCAAATCCTCTGTGCTCCATCGATTCACCCCTGCCTATCCCCTGACCCCTGCAACCACTGATATTTTTACTGTTTCTGTAGTTTCCATGCATATAGTTTGATACATTTCTCCAGAACACCAAAGACAGATACATAAAGGAACGATGTGCATACACTATTCTCTGTCTTTCCACACTAGCTCACATAGATCTACTTTTTGTTATATAATTATTATTATGGCATAGAATTCCTTTGCATTATTACCATAATCTTTTGAGCTAATGTCTTCTTGATGGGCATTTTAGGTTGTTTACAGTTTTTCTTATCAACAATGATGTAATAAAATCCCTTGTTATCTTTTATGCTTATATAGATATGTTCTATAAAATGAAATTTTTGTAGTGGGATTATCTTAGACAATTACTGCAGAGTTTTACTTTTCAAAAGTATACCCCAATCTACATTTAATTTATTACTGTACAAGAATGCCCTGGGGTAGATATAATCAACTTTTATTTTTCCCGTGCTTCTTAGAGTTTTTATTTCTTTAAAGGATTTTTTTTAGAGCAGTTTTAGGATCATAGAAATACTAGGAGGAGGTAGAGAAATTTTCCATGTATCACCTGCCCCAGTCATACATAGCCTCCCCCATTACAACCATCCTGACCAAGTGGTACATTTGTTCCAGATAAGGAAACTACATGGACACTTCATAATAACTCAAAGTCCATAGTGTAAATAAGACGTTGCAAATATATAATGACATGTATCCATCTACTATAGTATGATAAAGAGTATTTTCACTGCCTTCAAAATCCTCTGTGTTCTGCCTATTCATCCCTTCCTGCCCCTGCCTGCCCCACCCTTCCCCCAACCACTGATCTTTTTACTATCTCCATTATTTTGCCTTTTCCAGAATGCCATATAGTTTGAATCATATAAGAGGTAGTCAACAAAACCTTTTAAAGGCATAAAAATGCAATGCTACTAAAGTGGTTTTAGACATACAGAAAGTAGGATCATAGCCACAATATTTTTGTCAGGCAGTTACGACAATTGTATTGAAAAATTCTTCTTTCTGCTATAAGATGAAGTAAAACCCAGCAATTAGAAAGAAAATGTGCCTGATTTATTTTTTACCTGAGAACTTTTTTTTTTTAATTTTTTTTAATGTTTATTTATTTTTGAGACAGAGAGAGACAGAGCATGAACGGGGGAGGGGCAGAGAGAGAGGGAGACACAGAATGGGAAGCAGGCTCCAGGCTCTGAGCCATCAGCCCAGAGCCTGACGCGGGGCTCGAACTAACGGACCGTGAGATCGATCGTGACCTGAGCCGAAGTCGGACGCTCAACCGACTGAGCCACCCAGGTGCCCCTTACCTGAGAACTTTTAAGTGCTTTGTAATTCTAGCTGATGATACTGCCCATTTTAAGCCCTAGTCTTTGGTGGATTCAGCTAAATTTATTTACTGTCATATGTTTCCCACTAATTATGTGTTTCAAGCCTCCCCTTGGTTTCACTGCAACCTTTATGCTGTCCACTCTAACTTTTCTTGAAATGGCCAACTGCACAATTCCTTTATATTTTGGAAGATATTGTTAGCTTTCTCAAAACCTGTTTCCTTGGTTTTTCTGGACACATAGCCCAGCCAAATGTACTGTTCACCCTTGCACTTAATGTAGCCATATCAGTGATTTTGAAGCAATACTTTGGAAGCAAAACCACTCTGCACCTCCTAGGTCTGTTCCACAAATATTTCCAACACATGCCTCTCCATCTCTTTCTCTTCACTTGGGCTGAGATGGAAATAACACACGAGGGACTGGAGGACACACATGTGGAAAATAGCTAAGCTCCTGTAAATCTGGAAGAATCCTGATGTTATAATAAAAAATCTACTATTATATTGAGCTATTGTTTATAAACCAACGCGTTTAGGTCTTTACCAGAATTAATGCACACATAATCCTTAATATCTGTTGCAAACTTAGCTTCCTATGTCTATTACATAATCTAAAAATAGCTTCCATTTTGTGGAACGACTTCCTTTTTATGCTATTGCAATCTGCCTGAACAAATATACACATGGACCCTAAAATTGTTGCAAACTTAACTTTTATTGTTGAGTTCCTTGGTGAAGCTTCCAAGGTCTTTAAATTGCTTCATTAAACATTGAGTTCAAGCACTTTCTAGGATTTCTTTTCAATGCCAAAATTTAAAGCTAAAAACTGCAATTAGGATTTCTAACGATTCTCTTGTGGCCAGGGGCCCAGATTTGTTTTGGGGATGCATAAACCCAAGTCTATAATTTGAAACTGAGCTACTGGAAGATCACAGCATGTGGCTTCCATTTTTTCTTGGCGTGGATCATGGCCGGCCAAGGCAGCATTGTTTTAGGTTTGGCAGGTGGCTTGCAAAATCAGTGCCTTCCCGATTGACAGTCTCCTAAGCGTGGGTAGAAAAATCAGCTTCTTTGGAATCCGCGTTGTGTGGTGGTTTTAATCCTTCCCTGAGGTTGGAATCTGTTTTTCAGCCCCCTTTCTCTTTGTCCTAATTAATCTCTTTCTGCTAAAGAATGGACTCCATTTCTGCGAATAAGTGCTCTCACCAGTGCAGCGACCTGTATTTCCTAGACCCACTATCGAGCTTACTCTCTTCCATAATCTCCAGCACCATCTACCACCTCCACTGTGTTATCTATTCCGAAGGTAATGTCACTGAAAAATCACAGTAGACAGGAGGAAATGAGGCAGAGTTGACTCAGAGGGGAATAATCGGTGTAGACGTTGGTAATTAAACCAGTGTATTGAATTCCTGTCTTACCCTCTTTGGTCCACGATAGTCATACTTCAATACTTTGCTTCTGTTTCCTAGGCAGTGGCTTTTATTTATGGAGGTCACGGTCTTTAAGAACCAGTCAGATATGCTGTGGCTCTTAATTTCTCCTACTGTAGCCGAGCCAGTGGCTTCAAAATTAGAGAAAGTGTTTTTAATAGGCAACACTGTTTTGGGGCAAGATGGCGGCTTAGGAGGATGCTGGGCTCACCTCACGTCCTGCTGATCACTTAGATTCCATCTACACCTGCCTAAATAACCCAGAAAACCGCCAGAGGATTAGCAGAATGGAGTCGCCGGAGCCAAGCGCAGACGAGAGGCCCACGGAAGAGGGTAGGAAGGGCGGCGAGGCGGTGCGCGCTCCACGGACTGGCGGGAGGGAGCCGGGGCGGAGGGGCGGCTCGCCGGCCAAGCAGAGCCCCCGAGTCTGGCTGGCAAAAGCAGAGGGGCCCGGCGGACTGTGTTCCCACAACAAGCGCGACTTAGCGTCTGGGAGGTCATAAGTTAACAGCTCTGCTTGGAAAGCGGGAAGGCTGGAGGACAAAGGGAGGGAGAGCTGCTGAGCCCCCTGACAACAGAGCTCAGTTTGGTGGGGAACAAAGGCGCTCGCCAGCGCCATCTCCCCCGCCCATCCCCCAGCCGAAATCCCAAAGGGAACCGGTTCCTGCCAGGGAACTTGCTGGCTCCGCGCAAACACCCAACTCTGCGCTTCTGCGGAGCCAAACCTCCGGCAGCGGATCTGACTCCCTCCCGCTGACACAGGGCCCCTCCTGAAGTGGATCACCTAAGGAGAAGCGATCTAAGCCTGCCCCTCCTGCCCCCAAGCACCTTGCCTACCCACCCCAGCTAATACGCCAGATCCCCAGCATCACAAGCCTGGCAGGGTGCAAGTAGCCCAGGCGAGCCACACCACCCCACAGTGAATCCCGCCCCTAGGAGAGGGGAAGAGAAGGCACACACCAGTCTGACTGTGGCCCCAGCGGTGGGCTGGGGGCAGACATCAGGTCTGACTGCGGCCCCGCCCACCAACTCCAGTTATACACCACAGCACAGGGGAAGTGCCCTGCAGGTCCTCACCACGCCAGGGACTATCCAAAATGACCAAGCGGAAGAATTCCCCTCAGAAGAATCTCCAGGAAATAACAACAGCTAATGAGCTGATCAAAAAGGACTTAAATAACATAACAGAAAGTGAATTTAGAATAATAGTCATAAAATTAATCGCTGGGCTTGAAAACAGTATAGAGGACAGCAGAGAATCTCTTGCTACAGAGATCAAGGGACTAAGGAACAGTCACGAGGAGCTGAAAAACGCTTTAAACGAAATGCATAACAAAATGGAAACCACCACGGCTTGGCTTGAAGAGGCAGAGGAGAGAATAGGTGAACTAGAAGATAAAGTTATGGAAAAAGAGGAAGCTGAGAAAAAGAGAGATAAAAAAATCCAGGAGTATGAGGGGAAAATTAGAGAACTAAGTGATACACTAAAAAGAAATAATATACGCATAATTGGTATCCCAGAGG
Organism: Prionailurus viverrinus; assembly: GCF_022837055.1. Lineage (NCBI taxonomy): Eukaryota > Metazoa > Chordata > Mammalia > Carnivora > Felidae > Prionailurus > Prionailurus viverrinus. The sequence goes on from NC_062571.1 coordinate 10,175,142, forward strand.
AGGAAGAGAGAGGGAAAGGTGCTGAAGGGGTACTTCAAGAAATAATAGCTGAGAACTTCCCTGAACTGGGGAAGGAAAAAGGCATTGAAATCCAAGAGGCACAGAGAACTCCCTTCAGACGTAACTTGAATCGATCTTCTGCACGACATATCATAGTGAAACTGGCAAAATACAAGGATAAAGAGAAAATTCTGAAAGCAGCAAGGGGTAAACGTGCCCTCACATATAAAGGGAGACCTATAAGACTCGTGACTGATCTCTCTTTTGAAACTTGGCAGGCCAGAAAGAATTGGCACGAGATTTTCAGGGTGCTAGACAGAAAAAATATGCAGCCGAGAATCCTTTATCCAGCAAGTCTGTCATTTAGAATAGAAGGAGAGATAAAGGTCTTCCCAAACAAACAAAAACTGAAGGAATTTGTCACCACTAAACCAGCCCTACAAGAGATCCTAAGGGGGACCCTGTGAGACAAAGTCCCAGAGACATCACTACAAGCATAAAACATACAGACATCACAATGACTCTAAACCCGTATCTTTCTATAATAACACTGAATGTAAATGGATTAAATGCGCCAACCAAAAGACATAGGGTATCAGAATGGATAAAAAAACAAGACCCATCTATTTGCTGTCTACAAGAGACTCATTTTAGACCTGAGGACACCTTTAGATTGAGAGTGAGGGGATGGAGAACTATTTATCATGCGACTGGAAGCCAAAAGAAAGCTGGAGTAGCCATACTTATATCAGACAAACTAGACTTTAAATTAAAGGCTGTAACAAGAGATGAAGAAGGACATTATATAATAGTTACAGGGTCTATCCATCAGGAAGAGCTAACAATTATAAATGTCTATGCGCCGAACACCGGAGCCCTCAAATATATAAAACAATTACTCATAAACATATGCAACCTTATTGATAAGAATGTGGTAATTGCAGGGGACTTTAACACTCCACTTACAGAAATGGATAGATCATCTAGACACACGGTCAATAAAGAAACAAGGGCCCTGAATGACACATTGGATCAGATGGACTTGACAGATATATTTAGAACTCTGCATCCCAAAGCAACAGAATATACTTTCTTCTCGAGTGCACATGGAACATTCTCCAAGATAGATCATATACTGGGTCACAAAACAGCCCTTCATAAGTTTACAAGAATTGAAATTATACCATGCTTACTTTCAGACCACAATGCTATGAAGCTTGAAATCAACCACAGAAAAAAGTCTGGAAAACCTCCAAAAGCATGGAGGTTAAAGAACACCCTACTAACGAATGAGTGGGTCAACCAGGCAATTAGAGAAGAAATTAAAAAATATATGGAAACAAACGAAAATGAAAATACAACAATCCAAACGCTTTGGGACGCAGCAAAGGCAGTCCTGAGAGGAAAATACATTGCCATCCAGGCCTATCTCAAGAAACAAGAAAAATCCCAAATACAAAATCTAACAGCACACCTAAAGGAACTAGAAGCAGAACAGCAAAGGCAGCCTAAACCCAGCAGAAGAAGAGAAATAATAAAGATCAGAGCAGAAATAAACAATATAGAATCTAAAAAAACTGTAGAGCAGATCAACGAAACCAAGAGTTGTTTTTTTGAAAAAATAAACAAAATTGACAAACCTCTAGCCAGGCTTCTCAAAAAGAAAAGGGAGATGACCCAAATAGATAAAATCATGAATGAAAATGGAATTATTACAACCAATCCCTCAGAGATACAAACAATTATCAGGGAATACTATGAAAAATTATATGCCAACAAATTGGACAACCTGGAAGAAATGGACAAATTCCTGAACACCCACACGCTTCCAAAACTCAATCAGGAGGAAATAGAAAGCTTGAACAGACCCATAACCAGCGAAGAAATTGAATCGGTTATCAAAAATCTCCCAACAAATAAGAGTCCAGGACCAGATGGCTTCCCAGGGGAGTTCTACCAGACGTTTAAAGCAGAGATAATACCTATCCTTCTCAAGCTGTTCCAAGAAATAGAAAGGGAAGGAAAACTTCCAGACTCATTCTATGAAGCCAGTATTACTTTGATTCCTAAACCAGACAGAGACCCAGTAAAAAAAGAGAACTACAGGCCAATATCCCTGATGAATACGGATGCAAAAATTCTCAATAAGATACTAGCAAATCGAATTCAACAGCATATAAAAAGAATTATTCACCATGATCAAGTGGGATTCATTCCTGGGATGCAGGGCTGGTTCAACATTCGCAAATCAATCAACGTGATACATCACATTAACAAAAAAAGAGAGAAGAACCATATGATCCTGTCAATCGATGCAGAAAAGGCCTTCGACAAAATCCAGCACCCTTTCTTAATAAAAACCCTTGAGAAAGTCGGGATAGAAGGAACATACTTAAAGATCATAAAAGCCATTTATGAAAAGCCCACAGCTAACATCATCCTCAACGGGGAAAAACTGAGAGCTTTTTCCCTGAGATCAGGAACACGACAAGGATGCCCACTCTCACCGCTGCTGTTTAACATAGTGCTGGAAGTTCTAGCATCAGCAATCAGACAACAAAAGGAAATCAAAGGCATCAAAATTGGCAAAGATGAAGTCAAGCTTTCGCTTTTTGCAGATGACATGATAGTATACATGGAAAATCCGATAGACTCCACCAAAAGTCTGCTAGAACTGATACAGGAATTCAGCAAAGTTTCAGGATACAAAATCAATGTACAGAAATCAGTTGCATTCTTATACACTAACAATGAAGCAACAGAAAGACAAATAAAGAAACTGATCCCATTCACAATTGCACCAAGAAGCATAAAATACCTAGGAATAAATCTAACCAAAGATGTAAAGGATCTGTATGCTGAAAACTATAGAAAGCTTATGAAGGAAATTGAAGAAGATTTAAAGAAATGGAAAGACATTCCCTGCTCATGGATTGGAAAAATAAATATTGTCAAAATGTCAATACTACCCAAAGCTATCTACACATTCAATGCAATCCCAATCAAAATTGCACCAGCATTCTTCTCGAAGCTAGAACAAGCAATCCTAAAATTCATATGGAACCACAAAAAGCCCCGAATAGCCAAAGGAATTTTGAAGAAGAAGACCAAAGCAGGAGGCATCACAATCCCAGACTTTAGCCTCTACTACAAAGCTGTCATCATCAAGACAGCATGGTATTGGCACCAAAACAGACACATAGACCAATGGAATAGAATAGAAACCCCAGAACTAGACCCACACACGTATGGCCAACTCATCTTTGACAAAGCAGGAAAGAACATCCAATGGAAAAAAGACAGCCTCTTTAACAAATGGTGCTGGGAGAACTGGACAGCCACATGCAGAAGGTTGAAACTAGACCACTTTCTCACACCATTCACAAAAATAAACTCAAAATGGATAAAGGACCTAAATGTGAGACAGGAAACCATCAAAACCTTAGAGGAGAAAGCAGGAAAAGACCTCTCTGACCTCAGCCGTAGCAATCTCTTACTCGACACATCCCCAAAGGCAAGGGAATTAAAAGCAAAAGTGAATTACTGGGACCTTATGAAGATAAAAAGCTTCTGCACAGCAAAGGAAACAACCAACAAAACTAAAAGGCAACCAACGGAATGGGAAAAGATATTCGCAAATGACATATCAGACAAAGGGCTAGTATCCAAAATCTATAAAGAGCTCACCAAACTCCACACCCGAAAAACAAATAACCCAGTGAAGAAATGGGCAGAAAACATGAATAGACACTTCTCTAAAGAAGACATCCGGATGGCCAACAGGCACATGAAAAGATGTTCAGCGTCGCTCCTTATCAGGGAAATACAAATCAAAACCACACTCAGGTATCATCTCACGCCAGTCAGAGTGGCCAAAATGAACAAATCAGGAGACTATAGATGCTGGAGAGGATGTGGAGAAACGGGAACCCTCTTGCACTGTTGGTGGGAATGCAAATTTGTGCAGCCGCTCTGGAAAGCAGTGTGGAGGTTCCTCAGAAAATTAAAAATAGACCTACCCTATGACCCAGCAATAGCACTGCTAGGAATTTATCCAAGGGATACAGGAGCACTGATGCATAGGGCCACTTGTACCCCAATGTTTATAGCAGCACTCTCAACAATAGCCAAATTATGGAAAGAGCCTAAATGTCCATCAACTGATGAATGGATAAAGAAATTGTGGTTTATATACACAATGGAGTACTACGTGGCAATGAGAAAAAATGAAATATGGCCTTTTGTAGCAACGTGGATGGAACTGGAGAGTGTGATGCTAAGTGAAATAAGCCATACAGAGAAAGACAGATACCATATGGTTTCACTCTTATGTGGATCCTGAGAAACTTAACAGGAACCCATGGGGGAGGGGAAGGAAAAAAAAAAAGAGGTTAGAATGGGAGAGAGCCAAAGCATAAGAGACTGTTAAAAACTGAGAACAAACTGAGGGTTGATGGGGGGTGGGAGGGAGGGGAAGGTGGGTGATGGGTATTGAGGAGGGCACCTTTTGGGATGAGCACTGGGTGTTGTATGGAAACCAATTTGTCAATAAATTTCATAAAAAATAAATAAATAAATTAAAAAAAAATAGGCAACACTTTCAGGGAAACATTATTAACCAACTGTGCTGCTTCTTTACCAACGGTCAGAAGTTCAGAACTGCATTGTTTATGGAAACACAGATATTCCAAAGTCAAATATCTATTAAATATATCATACATTTGCATGTATTACATAGTTTGATATATGTACATATGTATTTAATATAAACATATTATGCATATTTATATGTATATGTTTCTGTATATATTTATGTAAACACATTAATATGTTTATGTATATATTTACATATTCAGTAATACCCCCTTACCTGTAGTGTGGCTTTCTGTGGTTTCAGTTACCTGTAGTCAATTGTAGTCTAGAAGGAGGTGATGTTCCTCCTCACCTATGGTCAGAAGGTCAGTCGTAGACTAACACTACATCATTCACCTCACGTCATCTTATCATGTAGCCATTTTATCATCTCACATCATCACCAGATGAGGAAGGATGAGCACAAGACAATAAGACAGTTTGAGCAAGAGAGGGGTTTATATAACTTTTATCACAGTAGATCGTTACACTTGTCCTACTGTATTATTAGTTGTTACTAATAATCTCTTACTGTGCCTAATTATAGGTATGTATGTGTGGGGAAAAAAAAACATAGTATATGTTCAGCTTGGTACTACCTGAAGTTTCAGGCATCCACTGGGCGTCTTGGAACGTACCCCCATGGTCAAGGGGGGACCACTGTCTAATTTTGAAGATATACAATGATGTTTTGTTGCCTTTTGTCACATTTTGCTTATTAAAAGAAATAGCACCTGGTTTCTGACAATAACACCACAGGATTTTTATAACCAAGGTAAAAGAGGAACAAAGGAATAGCCAAACTTTTTAGTCCAGAAATATTCCTGGGGAGTATTTGTCAGATAGAATGGCTAGAATGACTCTAAGATATTGTTCATGGAAGTTTCAGGAAAATGTCTCAATTTTTTAAGACTATTTGTTTGTCCTCGGGACACCTGGGTGGCTCAGTCTGTTAAGGGTCTGACTTTGGCTCACATCATGATCTCCTGGTCTGTGGGTTCGAGCCCTGGATCAAGCTCTGTGCTGACAGCTCAGAGCCTGGAGCCTGTGTCAGATTCTGCATTTTCCCTCTCTCTTTGCCCCTCACCCACTCATGCTCTGTCTCTCAAAAATAAATAAATGTTAAAAAATTTTAAGAAAAGGATATTTGTTTGTCTTCCTATGCACTCACATGAAACACTTTATTTTCTTTTTTTAGTGGAGGGCAGGGCAGAGAGAGACGGAGAGAATCCCAAGCAGGCTCCACACTCAGCACCGAGCCCCACATGGGGCTGGATCCCATGATCCTGGGAGCATGACCTGAGCCAAAATCGAGTTGGCTGCTTACTCGACTGAACCACCCAAGCGTCCCATAAACACTTTTAGTGAAACATAGCTACATCCATTTATTTGCTTATTATCTATGTAATTATCTAAGGCTGCTTTTATACTACGGTGTCAGAGTAGTACATAATGGATGGCCTGCTAGCCTAAAATACTTGCAGTCCCGCTCATTAAAAGCAAGTCTGCCGAGCCCTAGCTAAGATTTTCAATATGCATCTTTAATTTATTATAGTCTACCTTCATGGAACATCATACCAAAGTATAATGTAACGGTCTTATGCCCGTACGTTACCCACTCCATTCTTTGCACTGTTTTTATCAAACATTTTTGGCATTTTTCTCCAGTGTTTTATTTCCGTGTACGTTGCAAAACTCACAAATCATTTTTACTGATATTATTTTTGCTTTAAACTCTCAATACTTCCTTGTGGAATTTAAAGAATGAGAAATAAGTCCTTTAACTTATCCAAAGATTTATTCCTATCTTCTCAAATGTGTCTCTAGGGCAACACGGAATCTTTGCTGCTTCGCAAATACACCTTGCTCTTTGCTGCGTTAGCACTTGGGATAAGGCGGTGCCTATGTCTAGAAAGAGCTCTCCGATACAATTTTCTGCAAGGATGGAAATGTTCTGTAATCTGAGCTGAAAAGATGGTGGCCAAGTCGGAAATGACCAATGTGACCAAGGCATTAAAATGTTAATTTTATTCATTACAATTAAGTGTAATGTAAGTAGTCACGTATGTCTCATGGCTACTGTATTTGAAAGCACACATTACGTAACCCCTGTGCCTCTGATTTCCAAATCCTATATATCCTTCATGTTTCAAAGAAAGTCCTCTCATAAGCAGTCATTTCCAATTCCCACAAAAGATCTCTATCATCTTGAAGCCTTCTGCACCTCATACTATTTTCCTGGATTTTTATTTTATTTTGTCAATTTGATTGTATGATTACAATTATTCATTTATTTCCTGTGTGAAAGTGTGAACTTCCCAGAGGCAAGGTTTGGCTTTTTTAAATCTAGATACATAGAAAAGGGTTTTAGACATAAAATACATTCACCGAAATAACTGAATCGTTAAGCGTGGATTAGATACAAGAGCCCAATTAAAAAACTTGGATGCTGTTTGCTAATTACTCCCCGTGTCTTCTGTTATTGAAATGATAATAACTATTAATACCTTTAATATGAAAATAGAGGGATTTTTCCTAAAACTCAACACAATATTTAAGAACAAAAATCAGTCATATTCCCATGTATTTGACGTATAAAGGGGTGCAAGAAAATCTTTTTAAATATTAAGTTCTGTTTCTACATGGCATTCTTATTTATCAAATATCCACTTTTTATACAGTTACTTATTGTGCAAATTGTATTTTGTTAGAGAATTCAGAAGTTTGAAAGTGCAGATTTAACACAAAACTAAGGAAAATAATTTGTGCTTGGATATTTTTGTTCATATCTTAGTTTAAACAATTAAAAAAACTTTCCTGAGATAACTTACAGTAAAAGTAACCATTTTAAGTGTATATTAATGAGCTTTTACAATTAATTTACCCATGTAACTGCTATCACAATCAAATACAGAATATTTTTATCACCTATTCCACACTTCCACTGGCCAAGACAAAAATAGATCAGCTCTTTGCCACAAGTTATTAGATACATCACTATTTAAAGTTTTATACTAATTTATTCATTTTCCCTACTGTTAACTGATTTTCTATTTTATGTGTGTGTTGGGGGGGTTCTCCTCTGATCTTGACCATTTTGCTTTCTCATTCTTATTCTAGATTTAATTTTCCCTCCTATTTCTAGTTCTTAAAGTGGAAACTTGATCACTAATTTGAGACATTTATTCTTTTCTAGTATACAAACATGATGCCACAAATTTCCCTCTAAACACTTTTTTTTTTGCTGTATCCCACAAGTTTTGATATGTTGTGTTTTCATTATCATTTAGGTCTTACATTTTCTAATACAATCGTGATTCTTCTTTGACCCATGGGTTATTTAGAACTGAAGGAGCTCCTGGGTAGCTCAGTTGGTTAAGCATCCAGTTTTGGCTCAGGTCATGAACTTGCGGTTTGTGAGTTTGAGTGCCACGTCAGGCTCTGTGCTCACAGCTCAGAGCCTGGAGTCTGCTTCTGATTTTGTGTGTGTGTCTCTCTCTCTGTTTCTCCCCTGCTCACACTGTCTGTCTCTCTCAAAAATAAAGTTTAAAAAAATTTTAAAAAAGAAGTGAATTTTCTAAATCTGAACTTACCTATGGATTTTTCCAAAAAACCTTTCTGCAATTGATTTCCAACTTATTTCTCTTAGAATCAGTGAGTTGCTCTGAATGATTTCCATTCTTTTAAGTTTATTGAGTGTATATTTTCTGACATAATATATGGTCTACCTTGATGAATTTTCTATATGTACATGAAAATAAAGTTATATATTCTGTTGCCTGGTCAAGTATGGCAATTAGAAAAGTTGGCTGATAGTGGATTTTGAGTTTTCTATATCTTTATTGACTTTCAGTCTAATTGTTCTAATTAGTTAGAAATAAATGGTGGAGTATCCATATATATTTATATATTGATCTATTTGTCCTATTAGGTTGGTCTGTTTTTGCTCTATGATTTTTTAAAACTCAGTTGTTAGGAGTATTCACATTTAAAATTTTCATGTCTTCTTATGAATTTATCCTATATTGTTTGGAAATGTTCTATTGTATTCTAATAGTATTCATTATTCTGAATTTACATTGATTGGTACTAATACATCCACTGCAACTTTCTTATGATTATCATTTTCTTAGTACATCTTCTTCCATACTATTTAAGTTTATATATAAATTTAGGGGGTTCTGGGTGGCTCAGTCAGTTAAGCATCTGACTTTAGCTCGGGTCATCATCTCACAGTTCATGGGTTTAAGCCCACCCACCACCCTGCACCCCCAACCTCCCCTATTGGGTTCTGTGCTGACAGGTCAGAGCCTGGAGCCTGCTTCGGATTCTGTATCTCCCTCTCTCTCTGCCCCTCTCCCACTTGTGCTCTGTCTCTCTTTCTCTCTCTTAAAAAATGAATACACGTTAAAAACAAACAAACAAACAAATAAATAAATAAATTTATATATAAGTTGAGAAAGTAAGTTGCTTGTAAATAGCATATAGTTGGATCTTTTTTTTCCCATCCAGTCTGACTGTTTTTACCTTTTATTTCATTTTTAGAACTTTTAAGTTGTGATTATCAATATGTTTCTGTTGAAATCTACCATCCTGTGATTATTTTCTTTTTTCCCCTTAAATCTGTTCTTTGTCACTTATTTCCTTTTGTCTTGCATTCATTTGAATTGATAATATGTGCATGAGTTGTTTTTTTGCCACTATTGGCTTATTTGCTATAATTTTGGTTTTATTATTTTCTTGGTGGTTTCTCTAGGTTTACAGTATGCACCTTTAGTTTAGCACAGTCTCCTTTTAGACAATGTTATAACCTTCATGTCTAATATGAACATCTTACCACAATAGTCTTTCCATTTCCTCTTTCTGTCCCTTGTGGTATTATTGTCGTGCATTTTGGTCCTTCGGGTTGTAAACCCCGCTACACCATTATTTTTGACTTAGTTCTGTTAAGTACCTGTTTAAAATGAGGAAAATGACTCTCATACATTTAATATTCCTAGTGCTTCTCTTCCCTTTGTGTAGATACATGTGAAGAACTATTTTTAACATTTATTATAATGCAAGTTTGAAGGCTACCGATTCTCCTTTTTTATTGGTTTGAAAATTTTTTTGCTGGATATAGAATTCCAAGTTCAGAGGCTGTGTGTGTGTGTGTGTGTGTGTGTGTGTGTGTGTGTATTTGTTATGATGTAATGTGGTCTGATTTTTTTTTGTATGCCTCTTTATCTTTCCTGGAGTTAGTTGAGCTTCTCAATTAGGTTTTGGGAAAATGTCCAACCATTATTTCTTTAAATGTTTTTCAGTCTTTCTCTTCTAATATGAGAACTGTGTTATTTTGCCACTTGCTAGTGTCTCCCATGTTACTCAGGGGCTGTACCTCTATTTTCAGTTTTTCTCTCTGTTTCAGTTTTAAAAAGTACTATTTCTAACACTTCAAGTCATTGTTCTTTTTTTGCATTTGTATGTTATTGATTTGATGAAGTTTATTATTTTGTTTCTGATATTGTATTGTTCTACCATAAGTGCACTGCCAGGAGCGCCTGGGTGGTTGTCTCTAAAGCGTCTGACTCTTCATTTTGGCTCAGGTCATGATCTCACAGTTGGCGAGACTGAGCCCTGTATCAGCACAGAGCCTACTTGGGATTCTGTCTCTCCCTCTCTCCCTGCCCTTCCCCTGCTCATGCTTTCTCTCTCTCAAAATAAATAAATGAACATTAAAAAAAACAAATAAATAAATAAAGTGCATTTCCATTTCTCTTCTCATCCATCATCTTTGACGTGCCTGGGTCTATTTTTATTGACTCATTTTTCTTTGGTTCGAGTCACACTTTTATGCTTCTGTCTCTCCTACGTGTTCACTGAGGAGTCTCCTCTCTGGCTGGTATGAACTTGAATGCCCTCTAGCACTAGTTTACAGAATCTGAGTAATAATTTTTCACTGCTTGGCCTCATGGAGGTTCATCCTATGCTTGAGGAGTCTAATACTTAAGGAAAGACAAAATGGGATTCCTGTGAAAATTTCTGGATCTCTTTCTGTCCACAGATCATTCTTTGCTGTACTTTACCCTGCCCTGTGTAGCTGCCTTAGTATTCCTGAATCACATCTCTGCCTCCTCAACTTACTGAAACCATCAGGCCCTGCTGTTCTTTTCGCCCATAATACAGTTATTTTCATCTGAATAGAAAGCCAAGGTGATCATAGGCTCCTGCAACTTGTTTTCCTTCTCTCAGCAGTCACAGTTGTCTACTTCCTGTTTTCCAATGTATTTTTTTTTAATATTTGTTTAGTTTCCTAGTTGGTTATATGAAAAGGAAATTCTGGAGCCTGAAACTCCCATGTGGCTGACACTTGGTTTTTTAAGTTTTTATTTCACTCCTAGTTAGTTAACATGTTTCAAGTGTAAGGTATAGTGATTCAATTATTCCATGCATCACCCAGTGCTCATCAAGAGAAGTGTACTCCCTGGTCCCTATCACCTATCTAACCCATCCCCTCACCCACCTGTCCTCTGGTAACCATCAATTTGTTCTCTATAGTTAGAATCTGTATCTTGGTTTGTCTCTCTCTTTCTTTCCCCCTTGGCTTATTTTTTTTTTTTCCCTTAAAATCCATATATCAGTGAAATCATATGGTATTTGTCTTTCTCTGACTGACCTATTTCACTTAGCATTGTACTCTCTAGCTCCATCCATGTAATAGCCAATGACAAGATTTCATTCTTTTTAATGGCTGCAGAATATACCATTGTATGTATATACCATATCTTCTTTATCCAATCATGAACTGATGGACATTTGAGCTGCTTCCATATCTTGGCTATTGTAAATTATGCTGGTATAAACATAAGGGTGCATGTATTCCTTTGAATTAGTGTTTTTGTATTGTTTGAATAATATCCAGTGGTGCAACTGCTGGATCATAGGATAGTTTTATTTTTAACTTTGTGAGGAAACTTTATTCACCTATAAGCGATTAAGTGAATAATTTTCAGTGAATTTAAAGGAAGAGTGGTTTTGATGATTGCATTATAAAAGGATGAGTCTTGAAGTGTCAATGTGTTCAGGAGAAATTGAGTTCCCATGTAGAAGTCTCATTATTTAGACAGGCCTTATGGGATGCTTCATGTGATTTTTAAGTGCAGGGTGTAACTACTGTATTACACAGCCAATACAAATTTTAAAATGTATTCTTCAGAATCACTGTTTAACACAATAAGTGTATCTTCTCAATTCACTTGGTATAAGAATTGCTCCTATCAATTATTGTCTATATGTTCTACTTATTAATTGCTGTGTACTTAAACTACCTTAAACATAGTGGCTTAACGTAAATGCAATTATTAGTTTGGTAATGAATCTGTTGGATAAACTCAGTATGGACAACTTTTTTTTTTCCTTTTGCTACATGGCAACATCCTGGGCAAATTGGGGGCTAACATGACATGACAGCTGAGGACTAGAATCACATGGAATCTGTTCACTTCACATATCTGATGATAATTGCTGGCTCTCAGCAGGGACCCCTGTGGGGCTGACAAAACACCAATAGGATATCTTTTAATTTTGCTGTTTGGCTTTCTTACACAAAGCTGCTCTGTTCGAAGAATGGAGATCCCTAGAAAAGTTGAGGTGCATGGCATTTTTGTAACCTAAAGTCCTATAGTATCACATTTACTGCACTCGACTGATTAAGGCAGTCATAAGGGTGATATCTGTTTCAAGATGAAGTGACTTATAAACCCTACTAGAGCAGCACTGTCAATGCTGTGTTTTAAAAAGTGTGTATACCCACACACGTTGGTAATGTCCGCACCTGAATACCCTTCCATGTTTTCTGCTACACCTGTAAGGTCAACATCATATGCCAATTCCAGCTCAGATAGACTTACTCATAAGATGGGCATCTTTGGAAAATAAAGGGTTCTCTAGCCACAACTATTCACATCCCTCCCGTATACAAAATACCCCCCAGGTCATCCTGTCATTTATGGCATCATCGAAAAGTTAAGGCTCTCATCATCTGCATCATGTTCATGCGCAGATGAGGCACCTTGACTGTGGTGCATCAGACACAGACCTTTGAGTACAGGTCTTCCCAATTTAAAACTTGTGAACTAAGTGTAGGCGTTATCAAACATAAAATGGTGGGACATAGAAAAATGACAAAAGACACATCTTTTCAAAAGGAATGTGAGACGGAGGAGTGGGCTACAAACAGCAGCCGCTGGTCCAGAGCAGTTTTGAAATCAAGCACACCTTGGCCATTTCTTGATTAAGGCTCATAGCTCTGAGCTCTGGCAGCTTGGCTGTTAGTATGGTATTCCGAGTCATTCTTTATTTTACAAAAGAAGAAATGCATGTTTGCAAGTAAGTGCTTTAAGGTTCTAAAGCCTCTTTTCATTTTGTGTTGACATGGTTGTTTCAGTCCAAGTTGGCATCATTAATTTAAAAATCTTAAGACCATTATAGAACTCGATGGAAATATACTCCATTAGACAAAAGGCATGCAGAAAATATACTCCATGCAGAAAAAAGGTAATGGTGACCTCATAAAATAATTTGCAAAGCATTCCTCTTATCTCATTAAAATAATTATTTCTCTACGTTGGGCTCCCTAAAAACCTAAAAGCCTTAAGATTATTCGAAACCCTGTTGTTTAACAGAAGATTTATGAGCCTCACCTTCCATTTTATAAGGCCTTTTGTCTTTCAGAAGATACAGTCCTTGCAAACATTTCATTAAATTTATTTCTAAATATTTCTTTTAATTTTTTTCAATGTTTTTTATTTATTTTTTGGGACAGAGAGAGACAGAGCATGAACGGGGGAGGGGCAGAGAGAGAGGGAGACACAGAATCGGAAACAGGCTCCAGGCTCCGAGCCATCAGCCCAGAGCCTGACGCGGGGCTCGAACTCACGGACCGCGAGATCGTGACCTGGCTGAAGTCAGACGCTTAACCGACTGCGCCACCTAGGCGCCCCTAAATATTTCTTTTTAAAATGCAGTTCCAGGGGTGCCTGGGTGGCTCAGTTGGTTAAGCGTCTGACTCTTGGTTTCAGGTCAGGTCATGATCTTACACTTCATGGGTTCGAGCCCCACACTGGGTTCTGCACTGACAGTGTGGAACCTGCTTGGGATTCTCTCTTTCCTCTCTCTCTGCCCATCCCCTGCTCTCTCTCTCTCTCTCTCTCTCTCTCTCTCTCTCTCTCAATAAAAATAAAATGCAATTATAAATGTTATTGTTGTATTAATTTAATTTTCAATTGTTAATTTCTAGTATATAGAACTACATTGATTTTTGTCTAATTTTCTTATATCCTACAACCTTGATCAATTCATTTGTTAGCTGCAGTAGCTGCTTTTGGACTTTTATTACATGATCATGCCTTTTGCAACTAGAAGTGGTATTTGAAGTCATACTTTAAGGGTTCTTAGAGAGATAGTTTTCAATGTTTCATCATTAAATGTGCTATTAGTTGTATTTTATGGAAGCTCTTGATAAGGTTGAAACAGTTTCCTTCACTTTCTAATTTCCTGAGAGTTTCATCTGGAATGGACTTAGTTTTTGTTCACATATCTGTTGGTTTTGTTTTTCCCTCTTATTTTGTCAATATTCTGAATGCCAGTGAATCTGGTTTTCTAATGTTAAACTTTCATTTCTGGGAATAACCCAACTTGATCACAACATAATATCTCTGAATATAGTGGTGAACTCGATTTGCTAAAATTTTTTAAGGAAGTGTTGACTATATTCATTTCATTATATACATTTCGATATGTTACATACAATATATTCATTATATACATTTATATAAAATTTATGCATAAATTTATATATAATTTATTTTATAGAAAGCTATTCAAATTTTTATTTTTATTTCATCTTAATCAGTTTTTGTGCTTTCTGTTTTCCAATTAGTCCATTTCATCTAACTTACTAAAATTATTGTCATTAAGATGTTTATAATATTTCCTTACTATTCATTTAATATCTGTAACATCTACAGATATATCCTTTCTTTCATTTCTAATATTAGGCAGTTTGTGACTTCCTTCTTTGTTCATGAAGGAGCAATTTTACTAATCCTTAGGAAAATATCTTTTGGTTTTATTAGTTTTCTCTATTTTCATCCATTTCCTGTTTTATTTAATTCTCCTCTTATCTTTAGTATTTCCTTTCTTATTTTGTGTTTGATTTTTACTACTTTTTCTACTTCTTTATAGTAGAAACTTAGATTATTGATTTTAGATATTTTTTTCTAGTCAAATATAAAATTTTAAATTACAAAATTTCCCCTAAGTTCTGCTTTATCTCATGGTGTAGGGAGTAAGCTTAGGAATTTCCTGAGCCTGCACTGATGGGTTAACAAGGCATAAAGAATTACAAAGCCTTTGGATGCTCCCACCCAAGTGTAGGTAAACAAGATTAGGCAAATAAGGATAGAGAAGGGGGGGTAAGGCCCCCAGAATAGAGTGGGGGGGGGCAAAGGTCCTCATAATAGAGAGGAGGGGCAAAGGCCCCCAATACAAAGGTATATGAGGTAAACAAGATTAGGTATTCAGGGCAAAAGTGCCCCCCAATTTAGTACTATAGCAGGAAACTGCTTTCACAGGAAGGAAGGACCAAGTTGGGTAAACAGGTAAAGAGGGGTATAGACCTCTGTGCAGCAGACGTAGCTGCCCAGAGGGGAGCTGATTAGCAAAATAAAAGGTGCCTTGTTTATGCTGAGGCTACTTGCTCTATCTGTCTCATCCCCTAGGCTAGCTAAGATCAACAGAGGTGGTGTCTCATGAATGCTGTAAACAACCTTCTGCCTGGCTGCCAGGTGCCAGGATTTTGTTTTGTATTAACCCAAACCCCTAACTCCACATATCTTCAAGACCCCTTTCCCTACATCCTTGAGTTAATGTTCACAGTTTCATTGTCTCCTTGTGCACGTCCATCACCACGTTTGTGAGCCTTCTGATCCTAATAAAAACAGGGCGAGGACCCTTATTCAGGGCTCTTGTCTTTTCCCGGACATTAGCCATCTCTTGCATTTAATAATCATGTGTCTCGCTTTCTTGCTAGACAAGAAAGAACTTTAGACCCAGAGTCTAAGACATCATGGATTTGGATATGTTGACTATTTTTAATTTTAATTCAAATTATTTTATTATAATTGTGACTTGTTCTTTGACCATAGACTATTTAGATGTTCATTCTTCTTTTTTTTTCTTAAGTTTGTAGTTATTTATATTGAGAGAGTGATAGCAAGAAGGGGAGGGCCTGAGAGAGGGGGGAGAGAGAGAATCTCAAGCAGACTCTGTGCTGTGAGCAAGGAGCCAGATCAGGACTCAGACTCACGAATATGAGATCATGATCTCAGCAGAAACCAAGAGTTGGGTGCTCAACCTACTGAGCCACTCAGGTGCTCTGAGATGTGCATTCTTTATCTCCAGATATTTGAACAATTTTTAGTTTCTTTTCTATTATTGATTTTAGTTAACTGTTTCTTTTTCAATTTTTTTTTGCTGTTTATTTATTTTTGAGAGAGAGACAGACAGAGTGCAAGTGTGGTGGGGGGAGTGGGGCAGAGAGAGGGAAACACAGAATCAGAATCAGGCTCCAGGTTCCAAGCTCTCAGCACAGAGCCTGAGGCAGGGCCTGAACTCAGGAACCATGAGATCATGACCTGGGCCAAAGTCGGATGCTTAACCAGCTGAGACCTGGGTGCCTCTAATTAACAATTTCTTAGTTAGAGAGCACGCTATTTGTGATTTAATTTTTTTTAGAGTTATGGAGACTTGTGTTATTGCCCAGCACATGGTCTTTTTTGTGTGTGACTATCTTATATGCATTGAAAATAATGTGTCTTCTAATGTGTATTGGGTGTAGTGTCCTGTAAATGTAAGTTATTGGAAGTATTGTCTAAATCTTCCATAAGCTTTAAAAGTTTCACTTTATATATTCAAGTTATACCTTCAAATTCTAGGTAAAGTGTAATAAAATTTCCTAATCTAATTTTGAATTTGCCAAGTTCTTCTTTTAGTTCTTATTGTGTCAAGTGTTTTGAAGGTTGGGTATTAGGTGCATACATATATGTTTAGAATTCTTTTGTCTTCAGGATGAATTGATCCCTTTATCATTAGGAAATGGCCATTTATATTCATGTCAGTACTATTTGTTTAAGGACTATTTTGTCTAAAGTTAATATAAACACTGGAATTTGTATGATTTTTAATGGTATTTCTTATTCCATCATTTTACTTTTTTAAAAAAATATCTTTTTAAGTTTACTTATTTATTTTGATGGAGGGAGGGGAAGACAGACAGGAAGAGAAAGAATCTTAAGCAGGCTCCATGCCCAACACGGAGCCTGATGCGGGGTTCAATCTCATGACCGTGAAATCATGACCTGAACTGAAATCGAGAGTTGGACGCTTAAAAACTGAGCCATCCAGACACCCTTCCACAATTTTAACTTCTGTCTTTATAATTAAAGTGACTTTCTTGTACATAGCATATGATTGGGTTGTTAATAATCTGTACTTTGTTAATAATCTCTACTTTGATAATCTCTACTTTTGTGTGTGTGTGCATAGGTCATTTACATATACTGCAATTATCAACTTCCCATTTATTTTCTGTTGTCCTCCTTAATTTGTTTTTCCTATTTTGCTGAATTTTGTAACTGAATTGAATTTATTATTTTATTTTTTATCTCTTCTACGGTTTATTGGTTATAACTTTTGTTTGAATTTTTATTCATTACTCTACAGCAGAGGTCAGCAATTATGGTCTTGAGATGGCAATGTGGTTTTCAAATTAAGTTGTAATGGAATGTAGACCCATCCATTCATGGACACACTGTCCAAAGGTGATTTTGCACTGCAATGTCAGAGTTGAGTAGACGAAACAGAGAATGAACGGCTTGTAAGCCTAAAATATTTACCAGGTGGCCCTTTAAGGGAACCAGGCTCCTATCTTAGGTTCTCAATATGTATCTTCATCATTCCCTAATGCATGTAACAACATATAAAAATATATAAATCTGTCACCTGAACTATTCCCACCCTATTCTTTGTGCTATGTGTTAAAACCTCCAATATATTTTCCATGATATTATGTTTCTTCAAACAGTAAATACTTCTTTATGGAGTTTTATAAATCAGAAAAAAATATTTTAATTTATTCAAATATTTATTATGTCTAGTATTCTTCATTTATTTTTGTGGATATGTTTCCTCTTGGTATTATTTTCTTTTCCTCTAAGAAATTCTTATTTCATTTCTTATAGTTCAGAACTATTACTGATTCCTCTAAACCTTTGTTTGAATAGAAATATTGTTATTTCTCCTGTATTTTTGAAGGATAAATTCTGTCATATAGAATTTTGAAGTAACAAGTGTTTTTTTTTCAGCACTTTACATTTATGGTTCCATAATATTCTGACTTGCTTTGCTTCTTATAAGAATATTGTCTTATTCTTATATATTTTTTCTCTATGTATTATGTCTTTTTTTACTGGCTATTTCTTCAGTTGTTTTCACAATTTGATTATAAATATACCTTGATTTGTTTTTATTTGTATTTCATCCACTTGTTGGTCATTGAATTGTGGATTTCTAGTTTTCATCAAATTTGGAAAAAAATTGTTAATATTTCAAGTATGTTTTTTTAACACTCCCATTGTGACTTAAATTTTACATATGTTTAATTGCCTGAAAATAGGATCACTGATAACTGTTAATTTTTTCAGTCTTTTTACTCTTTTTGATTCAACTGGATATCTTCCATTTTTACATCTTCAAACACATCTGTTTTTTCTTATGCAATGTCCAATATGCTATTAATTTTATCAAGTACAGTTTTTCAGTTGAGAAATAATATTTTTCCTTTGTGATGGATTTTTAATAATGTCCTACTTGCCTTTCCAATATATTATTTTTTCCCTAAATCCTTATGTATATACTAATTCTTTCAGAATTGTTGTTTGCCAGTCCATCAACACTATCCTCTCTGTATCTATTTCTATTGGCTGATTTTTCTCTTGACTGTGGGTCAAGTGTGCCTGTTTCCTTTCATGCTTAGGAATCTGGATAAGAGGATGAAGATTGTAACTATAACTTTTTTGAGTGCTTTTATGTATTGAATTTGTTTTGGTAGGACATTAATTGACTTATGAATCAATTCAATATTTGTAAGCTTTGTTTTTAAGTGCTGTTAGGGCAGGTGTAAAGTAGCTTTTACTCTAGGGCTATTATATCCCTTCTACTATGGAGTGAGATATCTGGAGCCCTTAATGAATGGCCTGGGCATTTCATGAGGTCTCTGCTTTCTGATTTACTGGAACTCACTACACTCTCTGGCCTGGAAGACTCTTGGAATTCTCCAGCTTATAGATGCTCAGAAGTACTTCACCTGGCCTGCTGGTTCCACACAACATATCTGAAGATAATTCTTTAGTAACAGATACAAGGAGGCTTTTATGTATATCCTGGAGATGTTTCTCTCCTCTTTCAAATTATTCCTTATAAATTCCAGCTTGACACCTCATCCTTTTTTTTTTTTTTTTTTTTAGGGTTGAAATGGAAATTTATTTTTTTTTTATTTTTTTATTTTTATTTTTATTTTTATTTTTTTTTAATTTTTATTTTATTTTTTTTTTTTCTGAAATTTATTGACAAATTGGTTTCCATACAACACCCAGTGCTCATCCCAAAAGGTGCCCTCCTCAATACCCATCATCCACCCTCTCCTCCCTCCCACCCCCCATCAACCCTCAGATTGTTCTCAGTTTTTAACAGTCTCTTATGCTTTGGCTCTCTCCCTTTCTAACCTCTTTTTTTTTTTTTTTTCCTTCCCCTCCCCCATGGGTTCCTGTTAAGTTTCTCAGGATCCACATAAGAGTGAGACCATATGGTATCTGTCTTTCTCTGAATGGCTTATTTCACTTAGCATCACACTCTCCAGTTCCATCCACGTTGCTACAAAAGGCCATATTTCATTTTTTCTCATTGCCATGTAATATTCCATTGTGTATATAAACCACAATTTCTTTATCCATTCATCAGTTGATGGACATTTAGGCTCTTTCCATAATTTGGCTATTGTTGAGAGTGCTGCTATGAACATTGGGGTACAAGTGACCCTATGCATCAGTGCTCCTGTATCCCTTGGATAAATTCCTAGCAGTGCTATTGCTGGGTCATAGGGTAGGTCTATTTTTAATTTTCTGAGGAACCTCCACACTGCTTTCCAGAGCGGCTGCACCAATTTGCATTCCCACCAACAGTGCAAGAGGGTTCCCGTTTCTCCACATCCTCGCCAGCATCTATAGTCTCCTGATTTGTTCATTTTGGCCACTCTGACTGGCGTGAGGTGATACCTGAGTGTGGTTTTGATTTGTATTTCCCTGATAAGGAGCGACGCTGAACATCTTTTCATGTGTCTGTTGGCCATCCGGATGTCTTCTTTAGAGAAGTGTCTATTCATGTTTTCTGCCCATTTCTTCACTGGGTTATTTGTTTTTCGGGTGTGGAGTTTGGTGAGCTCTTTATAGATTTTGGATACTAGCCCTTTGTCCGATATGTCATTTGCAAATATCTTTTCCCATTCCGTTGGTTGCCTTTTAGTTTTGTTGGTTGTTTCCTTTGCTGTGCAGAAGCTTTTTATCTTCATAAGGTCCCAGTAATTCACTTTTGCTTTTAATTCCCTTGCCTTTGGGGATGTGTCGAGTAAGAGATTGCTACGGCTGAGGTCAGAGAGGTCTTTTCCTGCTTTCTCCTCTAAGGTTTTGATGGTTTCCTGTCTCACATTTAGGTCCTTTATCCATTTTGAGTTTATTTTTGTGAATGGTGTGAGAAAGTGGTCTAGTTTCAACCTTCTGCATGTTGCTGTCCAGTTCTCCCAGCACCATTTGTTAAAGAGGCTGTCTTTTTTCCATTGGATGTTCTTTCCTGCTTTGTCAAAGATGAGTTGGCCATACGTTTGTGGGTCTAGTTCTGGGGTTTCTATTCTATTCCATTGGTCTATGTGTCTGTTTTCGTGCCAATACCATGCTGTCTTGATGATGACAGCTTTGTAGTAGAGGCTAAAGTCTGGGATTGTGATGCCTCCTGCTTTGGTCTTCTTCTTCAAAATTCCTTTGGCTATTCGGGGCCTTTTGTGGTTCCATATGAATTTTAGGATTGCTTGTTCTAGTTTTGAGAAGAATGCTGGTGCAATTTTGATTGGGATTGCATTGAATGTGTAGATAGCTTTGGGTAGTATTGACATTTTGACAATATTTATTTTTCCAATCCATGAGCAGGGAATGTCTTTCCATTTCTTTAAATCTTCTTCAATTTCCTTCAGAAGCTTTCTATAGTTTTCAGCATACAGATCCTTTACATCTTTGGTTAGATTTATTCCTAGGTATTTTATGCTTCTTGGTGCAATTGTGAATGGGATCAGTTTCTTTATTTGTCTTTCTGTTGCTTCATTGTTAGTGTATAAGAATGCAACTGATTTCTGTACATTGATTTTGTAGCCTGCAACTTTGCTGAATTCCTGTATCAGTTCTAGCAGACTTTTGGTGGAGTCTATCGGATTTTCCATGTATAATATCATGTCATCTGCAAAAAGCGAAAGCTTGACTTCATCTTTGCCAATTTTGATGCCTTTGATTTCCTTTTGTTGTCTGATTGCTGATGCTAGAACTTCCAGCACTATGTTAAACAGCAGCGGTGAGAGTGGGCATCCTTGTCGTGTTCCTGATCTCAGGGAAAAAGCTTTCAGTTTTTCCCCGTTGAGGATGATGTTAGCTGTGGGCTTTTCATAAATGGCTTTTATGATCTTTAAGTATGTTCCTTCTATCCCGACTTTCTCAAGGGTTTTTATTAAGAAAGGGTGCTGGATTTTGTCGAAGGCCTTTTCTGCATCGATTGACAGGATCATATGGTTCTTCTCTCTTTTTTTGTTAATGTGATGTATCACGTTGATTGATTTGCGAATGTTGAACCAGCCCTGCATCCCAGGAATGAATCCCACTTGATCATGGTGAATAATTCTTTTTATATGCTGTTGAATTCGATTTGCTAGTATCTTATTGAGAATTTTTGCATCCATATTCATCAGGGATATTGGCCTGTAGTTCTCTTTTTTTACTGGGTCTCTGTCTGGTTTAGGAATCAAAGTAATACTGGCTTCATAGAATGAGTCTGGAAGTTTTCCTTCCCTTTCTATTTCTTGGAATAGCTTGAGAAGGATAGGTATTATCTCTGCTTTAAACGTCTGGTAGAACTCCCCTGGGAAGCCATCTGGTCCTGGACTCTTATTTGTTGGGAGATTTTTGATAACCGATTCAATTTCTTCGCTGGTTATGGGTCTGTTCAAGCTTTCTATTTCCTCCTGATTGAGTTTTGGAAGCGTGTGGGTGTTCAGGAATTCGTCCATTTCTTCCAGGTTGTCCAATTTGTTGGCATATAAGTTTTCATAGTATTCCCTGATAATTGTTTGTATCTCTGAGGGATTGGTTGTAATAGTTCCATTTTCATTCATGATTTTATCTATTTGGGTCATCTCCCTTTTCTTTTTGAGAAGCCTGGCTAGAGGTTTGTCAATTTTGTTTATTTTTTCAAAAAACCAACTCTTGGTTTCGTTGATCTGCTCTACAGTTTTTTTAGTTTCTATATTGTTTATTTCTGCTCTGATCTTTATTATTTCTCTTCTTCTGCTGGGCTTAGGCTGCCTTTGCTGTTCTGCTTCTAGTTCCTTTAGGTGTGCTGTTAGATTTTGTATTTGGGATTTTTCTTGTTTCTTGAGATAGGCCTGGATTGCAATGTATTTTCCTCTCAGGACTGCCTTTGCTGCGTCCCAAAGCGTTTGGATTGTTGTATTTTCATTTTCGTTTGTTTCCATATATTTTTTAATTTCTTCTCTAATTGCCTGGTTGACCCACTCATTCGTTAGTAGGGTGTTCTTTAACCTCCATGCTTTTGGAGGTTTTCCAGACTTTTTCCTGTGGTTGATTTCAAGCTTCATGGCATTGTGGTCTGAAAGTAAGCATGGTATAATTTCAATTCTTGTAAACTTATGAAGGGCTGTTTTGTGACCCAGTATATGATCTATCTTGGAGAATGTTCCATGTGCACTCGAGAAGAAAGTATATTCTGTTGCTTTGGGATGCAGAGTTCTAAATATATCTGTCAAGTCCATCTCATCCAATGTCTCATTCAGGGCCCTTGTTTCTTTATTGACCGTGTGTCTAGTTGATCTATCCATTTCTGTAAGTGGTGTATTAAAGTCCCCTGCAATTACCACATTCTTATCAATAAGGTTGCTTATGTTTATGAGTAATTGTTTTATATATTTGGGGGCTCCGGTATTCGGTGCATAGACATTGATAATTGTTAGCTCTTCCTGATGGATAGACCCTGTAACTATTATATAATGTCCTTCTTCATCTCTTGTTACAGCCTTTAATTTAAAGTCTAGTTTGTCTGATATAAGTATGGCTACTCCAGCTTTCTTTTGGCTTCCAGTCGCATGATAAATAGTTCTCCATCCCCTCACTCTCAATCTAAAGGTGTCCTCAGGTCTAAAATGAGTCTCTTGTAGACAGCAAATAGATGGGTCTTGTTTTTTTATCCATTCTGATACCCTATGTCTTTTGGTTGGCGCATTTAATCCATTTACATTCAGTGTTATTATAGAAAGATACGGGTTTAGAGTCATTGTGATGTCTGTATGTTTTATGCTTATAGTGATGTCTCTGGGACTTTGTCTCACAGGGTCCCCCTTAGGATCTCTTGTAGGGCTGGTTTAGTGGTGACAAATTCCTTCAGTTTTTGTTTGTTTGGGAAGACCTTTATCTCTCCTTCTATTCTAAATGACAGACTTGCTGGATAAAGGATTCTTGGCTGCATATTTTTTCTGTCTAGCACCCTGAAAATCTCTTGCCAATTCTTTCTGGCCTGCCAAGTTTCAAAAGAGAGATCAGTCACGAGTCTTATAGGTCTCCCTTTATATGTGAGGGCACGTTTACCCCTTGCTGCTTTCAGAATTTTCTCTTTATCCTTGTATTTTGCCAGTTTCACTATGATATGTCGTGCAGAAGATCGATTCAAGTTACGTCTGAAGGGAGTTCTCTGTGCCTCTTGGATTTCAATGCCTTTTTCCTTCCCCAGTTCAGGGAAGTTCTCAGCTATGATTTCTTCAAGTACCCCTTCAGCACCTTTCCCTCTCTCTTCCTCCTCTGGGATACCAATTATGCGTATATTATTTCTTTTTAGTGTATCACTTAATTCTCTAATTTTCCCCTCATACTCCTGGATTTTTTTATCTCTCTTTTTCTCAGCTTCCTCTTTTTCCATAACTTTATCTTCTAGTTCACCTATTCTCTCCTCTGCCTCTTCAAGCCGAGCTGTGGTGGTTTCCATTTTGTTATGCATTTCGTTTAAAGCGTTTTTCAGCTCCTCGTGACTGTTCCTTAGTCCCTTGATCTCTGTAGCAAGAGATTCTCTGCTGTCCTGTATACTGTTTTCAAGCCCAGCGATTAATTTTATGACTATTATTCTAAATTCACTTTCTGTTATATTATTTAAATCCTTTTTGATCAGCTCATTAGCTGTTGTTATTTCCTGGAGATTCTTCTGAGGGGAGTTCTTCCGCTTGGTCATTTTGGTGAGGACCTGCAGGGCACTTCCCCTGTGCTGTGGTGTATACCTGGAGTTGGTGGGCGGGGCCGCAGTCAGACCTGATGTCTGCCCCCAGCCCACCGCTGGGGCCACAGTCAGACTGGTGTGTGCCTTCTCTTCCCCTCTCCTAGGGGCGGGATTCACTGTGGGGTGGTGTGGCTCGCCTGGGCTACTTGCACCCTGCCAGGCTTGTGATGCTGGGGATCTGGCGTATTAGCTGGGGTGGGTAGGCAAGGTGCTCGGGGGCAGGAGGGGCAGGCTTAGATCGCTTCTCCTTAGGTGATCCACTTCAGGAGGGGCCCTGTGGCAGCGGGAGGGAGTCAGATCCGCTGCCGGAGGTTTGGCTCCGCAGAAGCGCAGAGTTGGGTGTTTGCGCGGAGCCAGCAAGTTCCCTGGCAGGAACCGGTTCCCTTTGGGATTTCGGCTGGGGGATGGGCGGGGGAAATGGCGCTGGCGAGCGCCTTTGTTCCCCACCAAACTGAGCTCTGTTGTCAGGGGGCTCAGCAGCTCTCCCTCCCTTTGTCCTCCAGCCTTCCCGCTTTCCGAGCAGAGCTGTTAATTTCTGACCTCCCAGACGCTAAGTCGCGCTTGCTGTCGGAACACAGTCCGTCAGGCCCCTCCGCTTTTGCAAGCCCGACTAGGGGGCTCTGCTTGGCCGGCGAGCCGCCCCTCCGCCCCGGCTCCCTCCCGCCAGTCCGTGGAGCGCGCACCGCCTCGCCGCCCTTCCTACCCTCTTCCGTGGGCCTCTCGTCTGCGTTTGGCTCCGGCGACTCTGTTCTGCTAATCCTCTGGCGGTTTTCTGGGTTATTTAGGCAGGTGTAGATGGAATCTAAGTGATCAGCAGGACGTGCGGTGAGCCCAGCGTCCTCCTAAGCCGCCATCTTGCCGCAACTGACACCTCATCCTTAAACTCCAGTCTGCCTTACTCAACTGTGAAATAGTAAAATGCTCTCCTTGGTTTTGTCTCCCTGTTCTACTGTCCCAAATATACTTCCAGGAAAACGAACTGCATCATAAATATCACTTCATTCTATTTGCATTTTATTTTGTAATCATAGTCCAATGCTGCATGTAGACTAATGCCTGAAATTGCTGTTTCATGTGTAGCGTCCAGTTTTCTATTTCTTTATGATGAAAGTTATCAACATGGCTAGCAGTAGAAATTAGATTTCACTGATTGCTACTCATGTCTATTATTTTCTTCTTTCCAGACGTTTAAAACAATTTTTCTTTATTTTTATAACTTAGGTTGATTTTTAAACTTTAAATTTTTCTAATTTTGTGTTTTTGTAGGTATAAATTTCTCTTTCACTAGCTCTTTTGGCTTCACTTAAAAATTCCATTATGTCATATTTCCATTGCTATATAAATATAAAATATTATCTAATTTCTTTTCTACTTCTTAGACTTACATTATTTTGTGCTTATTCCTTAATTTCCACATATTTGGGCATTTCCTAGTTAATTTTTCATTATTGATTTCTACTTTAACTCCTATAAAGCCAGAGGAAGTACTTTAATGATTTCAACATTTTCTAATTATGTTTACAGCCCAAAATGTGGTTTATTTTTATGACTGTTCCACATGCATTTGAAAAGAATATGCATTATGCAGTGTTTGATGTGCATTCTAAAAATGTCTGCTATGTTAAGTCAATTAAGATTGTTTGCAAATCTCCCATATTCTACCTGATTTCTTTTTGGTTTGGGTGTTATCTATGTAACTGAAACAGGTGTCTTAAAAACTTCAAACAGGGGCGCCTGGGTGGCACAGTCGGTTAAGCCTCCGACTTCAGCCAGGTCACGATCTCGCGGTCCGGGAGTTCGAGCCCCGCATCGGGCTCTGGGCTGATGGCTCAGAGCCTGGAGCCTGTTTCCGATTCTGTGTCTCCCTCTCTCTCTGCCCCTCCCCCGTTCATGCTCTGTCTCTCTCTGTCCCAAAAATAAATAAACGTTGAAAAAAAAAAACTTCAAACAAAGTTAGAGACTACAAATTGGGGTGAGTTAAATTAGGAAATGATATAGGGCAGCTTGAACATCAAAGAAATTTGCTAGGATATCTGGATGGTAGAGGTGGGGCTTTGCTCATTTTTGTATGTGGCCATAGCTGGATTCACAGCTATAGTGTGCTTATGGTGTCTTATGGTGTGCAACACCATAAAACAGAGCATTTGATAATTCAGTCAAGAAACATAATGGAAGAATGATAGATGTTGGGAACACTGAGGAAACAGTGAGCATTATGCAATTTTAAGCTATGCTCTAGAATGTTTTCTAACTGGTATTGCTTCCAGGTTACAAATTAAAGCCTTTTCATTGATGGAGAAAAGATGGTG
Source organism: Prionailurus viverrinus (assembly GCF_022837055.1). Taxonomy (NCBI): domain Eukaryota; kingdom Metazoa; phylum Chordata; class Mammalia; order Carnivora; family Felidae; genus Prionailurus; species Prionailurus viverrinus. The sequence goes on from NC_062571.1 coordinate 10,201,772, forward strand.
GGAGATGGGCTAGATGGATGATGTGTACTAAGGAGGGCACTTGTTATGATGAGCACTGGGTATTGTACATAAGCGATAAATCACTACTTTCTACTCCTAAGACCAATATTGGACTATATGTTAACTAACTAAAATTTAAGTTAAAAAATTTAAACCTTTTTCATATAAACAGGGAGCCAATTAGTGGCAGACAAGTTAGTTTAAAATTGATACATGGTAGTTGTCACATATGCAGCCTAGTTTTATCATATTCCACGTTTTATTGGCCAGTTTCCCTAGATCCTAATTCATGAAATTCTATGTATTAAAACTCATTTCTTTCTTCTACAAATGCAAAATATTCTAAAAAGTCCTATAGAAACCCTGATATATTTTAATCTTTAAATATTTTGGATTCCATATCATTTCACAGTCACAGAATTTCAGAACTTAAAGTAATAATAAAACACAAAAACAGGGGTGACTTGGTGGCTCAGTTGATTGAGAGTCTGACTCTTGATTTTGGCTCAGGCCATGATGTCACAGTTCATGGGTCAAGCCCTGCATCAGGCTCTGCACTGAGCCTGTTTGGGGTTCTTTCTTTCTCACTCAACTTCTGCTCCTCCATTGCTCTCTCTCTCCCTCTCTCTCCCTCTCTCAGAATAAATAAAATAAACATTAAAAAACCAAAAAAGATGACAATAAACACCTTTTAGCATAAATTATTTTTCAAATGAGAAAAAACCACAAAGTTACAAATAGTCTAGGTTTTTCTTTGTTTAATTGAGGAAGAATTTTCCCATTTTCAGTATTTCCTTATTCAGTATTTTTAATAGTCAGAATTTTAACTTCCATCACAACACTCTAATGTCATTTTTGTCAAATAATGTCTTAGGTCATTGACTTTTCTTTCTGCCATTTTTACTGTGTGTGTGTGTGTGTGTGTGTGTGTGTGTGTGTGTGTGTGTGTGCAGGAAATAACCATTCCTTACCGTTTGTAAGAATGCCTTTCTGGGATAGCAGCCTGCTAAGAGACGATCACGACATGTCAAATTCTGGCAATTATGATGGTTTATCAATGCAAGCATGCCTTTATAATTTTATTCAGATTGAAGTGCTCTTATTTATATCTGCATAATTCTCTCATTTTCCACATAGATCTAATTGCAGACCCTGACACACTTCTATAAAATATCAATTTATATTTAGCTTACAGAAACACAACATTCAAACTCTATGAATCACATGCCACTACACCATGTGTTTTAGAAATGATATTGGTAAATGACAATTAAAAATTCAAATCTCCATTAATAAATTCCAATATTAGTCTATGAATAATCACATTTCCACTCAAAGCAAACAAATGCTCTACTATTCTAGAACATCAATTTAAAGACTCTATCATATCTCCATTTAATATTTTTCCCTAAGAGATTCATACCTTAAATTTTAAAAACTTAGATAAAATAGACAACGTTCTAGAAAAATATGGGGAAAGAGAAATGTAATATTTCTTATTCATTAAATAAATAGAATTAATAGTTAAAATTGCTCACCAAGATAATTCAAAATATAAACTTGTCCCAGAATATTTTATGTGTTAAATCTGCCAACATCCAAGGGGTAGAGATAGAATAGAAAAAAGGGGATCAATAAAATACTTTGTGAAGTTATTAACTTGACATCAAAATCTGGCAAGAAATGTAGTGGACAATAATTTAAAAGTCCATCTTTCTCATGAATAAAGATGCAGCTACCCTAAACAAAATCTTAGTAAACCAAATATAACAAAGTTATAAAAACAGCAACAACAACAATACCTTTAACAAGGTAGGATTATTTCAGAATATAGTAGTGACTCAAAACCTTAGAACACTTGGAACATTTACACACACACACACACACACACACACACACACACACTCACACAGTCTCTCTGTCTCTCTCCCTAATACGCTGATAGTAGAGTGTATGATAAAGTCACTTTGGAAAAGTATACCTGAGGAAATTTGTAGAAACAATATTAAGTCACTAAAACTTTCAATAAACAATTAATAGTAATATGCATAGTTACAGGGTATTCATACAATAAAACTATACAATAATGGAAAAATAATGAACTACATGTGTATGAAAAAGCGTGCATGAATCTCAAAAGTAAAGAGTGAAACTAGTGACAGAAAGAATGCATGCTGCATAACTCACTTTATGGAATGTTCAAACACACGTAAAACTAAACTGTGTTGCACAGAGAGTAGGGGCTGCTGGGTGAAGGCAATGATTGGGATGAAACACCCAGGCATCTGAAGCCTGCCTACATTTATACCTTTATCTGTATGTTGCTTACACACATAGGCAAAGTTCACAGAGAAATAAACTTAAGATATGCACACTTTACCATTTGTATGCAATATATTGTACTTCAATAAAAGCCTACAAAGAAAATACAAACACATTTAAGAAGGAGATATTATAAGCAAGTATATAAAGGAGATAATAGGCCAGTAGAAATGTACTATATTCCTGTACCCAGATGGTATTTAAATAAAAAAAAACAACAACAACAACAACCCTACAAACAAGTAACTAAGTAAACAAAAAAGCCTCTCACATCAAGTGGAGAATGGGAAGTTATATATAAAAGGGGTTACATAGACCAACAAAACTTAATGATTTGTGGATAAGATGTTGCTTCCTCCACTAGAAATCAGAAAAATGCAAATGTAAAAAGGACACAGCCATTAGATTATTAAAATTAAGGCTGAACCAAAATGTCTGCCAATAGCACACGACTAGAGTATAAATAAGCATTCCTTTGAAGTCAAATTTAGCAGTATCTTGTAAAATTGCATATGTACGTGCCCCACGGCCCAGCAATTTCATTTCTATATCCAGAAACATACTCAGAGTAATACTCAAGGGAATACTTATAAGGATATTTGTTACAGCATTATTCAAATCAGACAAAAATCGAAGACATATTAACACTCAATTTTTAAATGTACAAATAAAACACGTTTTTCACTTGTGCTATGTGATACAGCATTAAAATAATTTCAGTACATCCATTTGTACAATTTGGGGTATATTTTCAAAATTAATTGTCAATGAGTAGGCTAAAAATCCAACGATATACATAACACTTACCATTCATGTAAATTTAAACACACACACACAAGCACACAAATGCAAGTATATATTTTAATGGATATCCATCAATATTAAAATATATTTGAGGTATGTCAATTTGTTGATTTATGTGCATGTCAGTGGGAGGCTAAAAAATAGGACTGGGGATATCAGAAGTGGGGAAGCTGAAACGATGTACAGTTAACAACAACAACAACAAAAAAACCTATGGCTTTGGAAACTTCTAGTATTTCAAGATGGAGGAGCCCCATCCCTACCGTGTTCTACCTTTCACAATTAAAACATCTTTAGCTTTTACAACTCAAACAGCACATAAATACAGTGATCTGTCGATTCTTCCCTGTACTTATGGCCTTAACATCTCTTTGGCTGTGTTTAAGTTCAAGAGCCTGTCCAGGCCATGCAAGCCTTGCTTGTGTTTCCTGGGAACGGGGCATGCCAGACCGTGCGATGGGTCCTGAAACTGTCAAAGTCACTGGTCCAGCCTGCCCCTGCCCAATGGAAGCACTGCCTTTGTGTGTATCCTCTCTGGAACTTCAGGTAGCAGCCTAACATGGGGCCAACTTGCCTTTATTTTCTATGATGAACACTTGTGGAAAAACTGTGACAAATCCATTGATCCTATTACTTTTATTGTTGGAGTCTTGTTGATTCTCTATGAATAGTTTGTATTGGACTGTACTGTGTGGAATTAATACACATTAGGGGTGTGTAAATAAAACTATAAATGCATAGTACAATATAGAATAGCAAGATTATTTGGTAAACAATTTATATAGAAAGGTAAGTTGTTTTTTAAGTTTTAGGCACATTTACTTAGGAACTTAAAATGTTATGAGAGTTTTTCAAACATTCAATATTTTTAATTATAGGAAACATTTTTTACTAGAGCCTATTATTTCAGGTGTTCTAATTGGAGTATTGATTTTAGGACCTCATATACCTCTAGAATGCCACATGTTCTGTTGGAGATAAAATTGCACAATAAATGTCAAATCTCTGTTAAGTGTTTAAAAAAAAAGCATAGGGAGCCTCTGAGAGGTGGGGAGAAGAAACTGTAACACTTATGGGAGCTTGGGACATTTCTTGTTGAGTATTTTTATTGGATTTTCCTGGATTTTGTTATTGTCTCCCATGTATCCCAGACAGGATGTTGCAATAGACTCCAACATAAAACCACCAACAGGCAGAGACATGAAACTCCAAGAAAAGTCACCTCCCCTGACCCAAATAACAGAAAATCTTTCGTCAATCCTGTTTTAGTCCAGCCAACACCAAAAGAAAAACTGCATCGTCTCCCCTGAAAATTCAGGTAGAATTCAGTGATTCATCCCTTACACACAACACCCTGTGCTCATCATGAAAATTCCCTCTTTAGTACCCATCACCCATCTAGCCCATCCCCTACCCACCTCCTCCATCAACCATCAGTTTGTTCTCTATCTTTAAGTCTTTTGTGGTTTGTTTTCCTCTCTTCTCTTTTTTTCCTCCCCTTCTCATACATTCATCTGTTCTGTTTCTTAAATTCCACATACGAGTGAAAACATATGGTATTTGTCTTTCTCTGGTTGACACACTCTCTTAGCATGATACATTATAGCTCTATCCACATCAATCTTGGCTAAGGGCAAGATTTAATTCTTTAGGATGGCTGAGTTATATTCCATTGTATATATATACCACATCTTTATCCATTCATCAGTTGATGGACATTTGGGCTCTCTCTATAATTTGGCTATTGTCAATAACGTTGCTATAAACATTGGTGTGTATACCCTTTCAATATGTATTTTTGTATATCCTTTGGGTAAATAGCTAATAGTGCAATTGCTGGATACTAGGTAGTTCTATTTTTAGTTTCTTTAGGAACCGCCATACTTTTCTCCAGAGTGGCTGCACCAGTAGGCATTCCTACCAACAGTGCAAGAAGATTCCCCTTTTTCCTCATCCTCACCAACACCTGTTGTTTCTTGAATTGTTAATTTTAGCCATTCTGACAGGTGTGAGGTGGCATCTCATTGTGCTTTTGATTTATATTTCCCTGATGATGAGTATCTTTTCATGTGTCTGTTACCCATCTGGATGGCTTATTTGGAAAAGTTTCTTTTCATGTCTTCTTCCCATTTCCTAACTGGGTTATTTGTTTTTTGACCGTTGAGTTTGATAAGTTCTTTATAGATTTTGGATACTAACCCTTTCTCAAATATGTCATTTGCAAATATCTTCTCCCATTCCAAGGGCTGTCTTTTAGCTTTGCTGATTGTTTCCTTTACTGTGAAGAAGCTTTTTATCTTAATGAAGTCTCAATATTTCATGTTTGCTTTTGTTTCCTTGCCTCTGGCAACATGTCTAGTAAGGGGTTGCTATGGCCAAGGTTAAAGAAGTTGCTGCCTGTGTTCTCCTCTAGGATTTTGATGGTTTCCTGTTTCACTCTTTAGGTCTTTCATCCATTTTGAATTTCTTTTTGTGTCTAGTGGAAGAAAGAGGTCCAGTTTCATTCTTCTGCATATTGCCATCCAGTTTTCCCAACACCACTAGCCCATCCCCCACCCACCACCTTCCACTGGATACTTTTTCCTTCGGATATTCCTTCTTGCTTTGTTGAAGATTAATCAACCATACAATTGTGGTTCCATTCCTGGGTTTCCTATTCTGTTCCGTAGATATATGTGTCTGTTTTTGTGCCAGTAACATACTATCTTGATGATGACAAGCTATATTGTAATATAGCTTGAAATCTGGAATCACGATGCCTTTAGTTGTTTCTTTAACATTGCTGTGGCTATTCTGGGTCTTTTAAGGTTCCATATGAATTGTAGAATTGTTTATTTCTAGCTCTGCAAAAAATTCTAGTGGTATTTTGATAGGGGTTGCATTAAATGTGTAGATTGCTTTGGGTAGAAAATGTTTAACAATGTTTGTTCTTCCAACCCATGAGCATGGAGTGCCTTTCTATTTCTTTGTGCCCTCTTCAATTTTTTTTCATAAGTGTTCTATACTTTTCAAAGTATAGATCTTTTATTTCTTTACTGTTACCTCTTTATTGTTTTTGGTGCAATTGCAAATAGGATCAATTCCTTGATTTCTTTTTCTGCTGCTTCATTATTGGTGTATAAAAATGTAACAGAGTTCTGCACATTAATTTTATATCTTGTGACTTTGCTGAATTATGTATTAGTTCTAGCAAATTTTGGTGGATTCTTTTGTGTTTTCTACATAGAGTATTATGTTGTCTGCAAATAGTGGAAGTTTGACTTTTTCCTTGTCAATTTGGATGGTTTTTATTTATTTTTGTTGTCTGAGTGCTGAGGTTAAGACTTCCAGTACTATGTTAAATAGTAATGGTGAGAGTGGTCATCCTTCTCTTGTTCCTAACCATAGAGGAAAAGCTTTCAGTTTTTCCCCATTGAGGAAGATACTAGCTGTGGGTCTTTCATATATAACCTTTATAATGTTGAAGTATGCTCCATCCATCCATACTTTCTTGAGGATTTTCATCAAGATTGGATGTTGTATTTTTTCAAATGTTTTTTCTTCATCTATTGAGAGAATCGTATGGTTCCTATCCTTTCTTTTATTAATGGTATAGCATGATGATTGATCTGTGAATCTTGAACCAAGCCTGCAGCCCAGGTATAAATCCCACTTGATCATGGTGAAGAATACTTTTAATGTAGTGTTGAATTTTATTTGCTAGTATGTTGCTAAGAATTTTTGCATCCATGTTCATCAGGGATATTGTCCTATAATTCTCCTTTTTAGTGGGGTCTTTGGTTTGTAATCAAGGTAATGCTGGCTTCATACAATGAGTTAGAAAGTTTTTCTTTTATTTCTATTTTTTTGACTATATTTGACAAGATAGGTATTAACTCTTTAAATCTCTGGTAGAATTCCCCTGGGAAGCTGTCTGTCCTAGGACTCATGTTTGTTAGGAGGTTTTTGATTACTGATTCAATTTCTTTCCTGGTTATGAGTCTGTTTCTAATTTTCTATTTCTTTCTGTTTTAGTTTTGGTAGTTTGCGTCTAGGAACTTGTCCATTTATTCCAAATTGCCTTGTTTGTTGGCATATAATTTTTCATAATATTCTCTTATCATTGTTTGCATTTCTGTGGTGTTGGCTGTGATTTCTCCTTTCATTTGTCATTTTATCTATTTGTGTCCTCTCTCTTTTCTTTTGAAAATCTGGTTAGGGGGGTTATCAATTTTGTTAATGTTTTTAAAAAAACAGCTTTAAGTCATTGATCTCTTCTAGTGTGTTTTTGTTTATTTATTTCCAAATCATTTATTTCTGCTCTAATCTTTATTATTTCCTTTCTTCTGCAGGCTTTAGCTTTTATTTGCTGTTCCTAACCTATGATTAGGTTGTGTATTGGGAGCTTTTCTTGAATCTTTATATAGGCCTGAATTGCAATATACTTCTCTCTTAAGACTGCCTTTCATGTATCCCAAAGGTTTTGGACTGTAGTATTTTAATTTTCATTTGCTTCAATGTATTTTTTTTAATTTATTTTTAGTTTCCTGGTTAACCCATTCATTCTTTAATAGGATGTTTTTTAACCTTCATGTATTTGAGGGCTTTCCAAACTTTTTCTTCAGGCTGACTTCAAGTTTCATAGTGTTGTGGTCTTAAAATATGTAAGGTATGATCTCAGTTTTTTTGTATCTGTTGCGGGCTGATTTGTGACCTAGTATGTGATCTATTCTGGAGAATGTTACCTGTGCCCTCAAAAAGAATGTATATTATGCTGCTTTAGGATAAAATGTTCTGAATATATCTGTTAAGTAGGTATGGTCCAGTGTGTTATTGAAAGCCATTGTTTCTTTGTTGATTTTCTGCTTAGGTTATCTGTCCATTGTAAGTGGTGTATTACAATCCCCTACTATTATTGTATTATTATCAATGAGTTTCTTTCTGTTTGTTATTAATTGATCTATATACTTGGATGCCACCAAGTTGGGAGCATAAATACTTAAAATTTAGATCTTGATGGATAGACCCCTTAATTATGATATAATGCCCTGCTTCCTATCTTGATACAGTTCCTGTTTAAAAATGTACTTTGTTTGATATGAGTATGGTTATCCAGGTTTCTTTTGACATCCATTAGCATGATAGATTGTTCTCCATATCCTCACTTTTAATCTGCAGGTCTCTTTAGGTCTAAAATGAGTTATTCTCAGGCAGTGTATACATGGATTTTTTTTTTTTTATCCATCCTGTTACCCTATATCTTTTGATTGGAGCATTTAGTTAACTTACATTCTAAGTGATTATTGAAAGATATGAATTGGGGCGCCTGGGTGGCGCAGTCGGTTAAGCGTCCGACTTCAGCCAGATCACGATCTCGCGGTCCGTGAGTTCGAGCCCCGCGTCAGGCTCTGGGCTGATGGCTCAGAGCCTGGAGCCTGTTTCCGATTCTGTGTCTCCCTCTCTCTCTGCCCCTTCCCCGTTCATGCTCTGTCTCTCTCTGTCCCAAAAATAAATAAACGTTGAGAAAAAAAAAAAAGAAAGATATGAATTTAGTGCCATTGTGTTTGTTACCTGTAGAGTTGGTGTTTATGGTGCTGTTTGGTATGTATGAACCAAACAATAGACCCTATAATCCTTTAAAACGGATAGGTCAAAAATAAGAAATAGACACACAATTTTAGGGTTATAATTTCAATGTCCTAATCTCAGATTGCCAAATCTACTAGAAAGAAAACTAGCAAAGGCACTGAAGAACTAAACACACACACACACACACACACACACACACACACACACACACACACTCTAATCATATCTAATTGACATAAAATAATTGAAGTAGCAATTTTTAAACTCCCAAAAGACAGGACCAACATGGTGGAGAAGTAAGGGGATCCATAACTCTCATGTCTCTCAAACAAAGAAGTGCTCAAGCTAAAGGACTATGAACCCCAGAGTCTTGGAGGAAAAGAGACTGAATCAACCAAGAAGAAAATGGATCAACTGGGGAAAAGATAGAGCTACTCCAAGGGACAAATCAAAGCACACCTGGTGGAGGGCCCAAAATATCACTATGAGTAGGGTAATAAAATAATTAAAGTCACAACAACAGAGAGAAAGTACAAATCTCCAAAACAATCTCCAAAAAAACACCTCCTGAAGGGCCAGGCCCTGGACAGTATATGACTCCTCCCTTAATATAGCAGTGCTCACAGATGCAGAGCCTACAACAAGCTTCTAAATGCATAAAGGACAGAAAACTAGCCAAAATGATGAAATGGAAGAATTCTCCTCACAAGAAATTCCAGGAAGTAGCAATAGCTAACGAATTGATCAAAACCGACTTAAACAATGTAACTGAACAAGAATTTAGAATAATAGTTATAAAATTAATTGCTGGACTTGAAAAAACGCACAGAGGACAGCAGAAAATCTACTGCTACAGAGATCAAGGAATTAAAAAAGTCATGATAAATTTAAAAAAAAGTTATAAATGAGGTACAAAATAAAATGGAGGCAGCCACAGTGTAATTGAAGAGGCAGAGGGGAGAATAGGTGAATTAGAAGATAAAATTATGGAAAAACTGGAAGCTGAGAAAAAGAAAGATAAAGAATCTAGGAGTACGAGGGGAGAATTAGAGAATTAATTGATGCAATCAAGTGGAACAATATCTGTATCATAGGAATTCCAGAAGAAGAGAGACAGAAAGGGGCTGAAGGTGTACTTGAACAAATCATAGCTGAGAACTTCCCTGATCTGGGGAAGGGAACAGGCATTGAAATCCAAGAGGCACAGAGAACTCCCTTCAGATGTAACTTGAATCACACTTCTGCACAACATATCATAGTGAAACTTTCAAAATACAAGGATAAAGAGAGTTATGAAAGCAGCTAGGGATAAACGGGCCTTAACATACAAAGGTAGACACATAAGGATAGTAGCAGACCTATCAACTGAAACTTCTCAGGCCAGAAAGAAATGGAAGGTAATCTTCAATGTGATGAACAGGAAAAATATGCAGCTAAGAATCCTTTATCCAGCAAGTCTGTCATTCATAATAGAAGGAGAGATAGGTTTACCAAGCAAACAAAAACTGAAGGAATTCATCACCACTAAACCAGCCCTACAAGAGATCCTAAGGGGGATTCTGTGAGTGAAATGTTGCAAAGACCACAAAGTGCCAGAGACATCACTACAAATATGAAACCTACAGATAACACAATGACTCTAAACACATATCTTTCAATAATAATACTGAATGTAAATGGAATAAATGCTCCAATCAAAAGACATAGGATATCAGAATGGATTAAAAAAAAAAAGACCCATCTATTTGCTGTCTACAAGAGACTCATTTTAGACCTGAGGACACCTTCAGATTAAAAGTGAGGGAATGGAGAACTATCTATCATTCTACTGGAAGTCAAAAGAAAGCTGGAGTAGCCATACTTAAATCAGACAAACTAGATTGTAAAGGTTGTACCAAGAGATGAAGAAGGGCATTATATACTAATTACAGGGTCTATCCATCAGGATGAGCTAACAATTATAAATGTCTATGCACCGAATTCAGGGGCACCCAAATATATAAAACAATTAATCACAAACATAAGCAACATTATTGATAAGAGTGTGGTAATATTCCACTTAAAACAATAGATAGATCATCTAGACAGATCATCAGTTAAGAAACAATGGCCCTGAGTGATGCATTGGATCAGATGGACTTGACAGATATATTTAAAACTCTACATCCCAAAGCAACACAATATACTTTCTTCTCAAGTGCACAGGGAACATTCTCCAAGATGGATCACATACTGGGTCACAAAACAGCCCTTAATAAATATAAAAGAATTGAGATCACACCATGCACACTTTCAGATCACAATGCTATGAAACTTGAAATCAACCACAGGAAAAGAGTCTGGAAAACCTCCAAAAGCATGGAGGTTAAAGAACATCCTACTAAAGAATCAATGGAGGGGCGCCTGGGTGGTGCAGTCGGTTAAGCGTCCGACTTCAGCCAGGTCACGATCTCGCGGTCTGGGAGTTCGAGCCCCACGTCAGGCTCTGGGCTGATGGCTCAGAGCCTGGAACCTGTTTCCGATTCTGTGTCTCCCTCTCTCTCTGCCCCTCCCCCGTTTATGCTCTCTCTCTGTCCCAAAAATAAATAAATAAATAAACGTTGAAAAAAAATTAAAAAAAAAAGAATCAATGGATCAACCAGACAATTAGAGAAGAAATGAAAAAATATATGGAAACAAATGACAATGAAAAGACAACAATCCAAACACTTTGTGATGCAGCAAAGGCAGTCCTGAGAGGAAAATACATTGTGTTCTAGGTCTATCTCAAAAACAAGAAAAATCCCATCTACAAAATCTAATAGCACACCTAAAGAAACTAGAAGCAGAACAGCAAAGACCCCAAACCCAGCATAAGAAGAGAAATAATAAATATCAGAGCAGAAATAAACTATTTAGAATCCAAAAAAAACAGTAGAGCAGATCAATGAAGCCAAGAGTTGTTTTTTTTAAAAAATAAACAAAATTGACAAACCTCTGGCCAGGCTTCTCAAAAAGAAAAGAGAGAGGACCCAAATAGATCACGAATGAAAATGGAATTATTACAACCAATACCTCAAAAACACAAGAAATTATCAGGGAATACTATGATAAATTATATGCCAACAAATTGGACAACCTCGAAGAAATGGACAGATACCTAAACTCCCACGCAATTCCAAAACTCAAATGGGAAGAAATAGAAAATTTGAACAGACCCATAACTAGTGGAGAAATGGAATCAATTATCAAAAATATCCCAACAAATAAGAGTCCAGGACCAGATGGCTTCCCAGGGGAGTTCTACCAGACATTTAAAGCAGAGATACCTATCCTTTTCAAGCTATTCCAAAAAATAGAAAGGGAAGGAAAACTTCCAAACTCATTCTATGAAGCCAGTATTACTTTGATTCTTAAACCAGACAGAGACCCAGTAAAAAAAGAGAACTACAGGCCAATATCCCTGATGAATATGGATGCAAAAATTCTCAATAAGATACTAGCAAATCGAATTCAACGGCATATAAAAAGAATTATTCACCATGATCAAGTGGGATTCATTCCTGGGATGCAGGGCTGGTTCAACATTCACAAATCAATCAACGTGATACATCACATTAATAAAAGAAGAGATAAGAACCATATGATCCTGTCAATCGATGCAGAAAAAGCATTTGACAAAATTCAGCATTCTTTCTTAATAAAAACCCTCAAGAAAGTCGGGATAGAAGGAACATACTTAAACATCATAAAAGCCATTTATGAGAAAAGCCCACACAGCTAATATCATCCTCAATGGGGAAAAACTGAGAGCTTTCCCCCGAGATAAGGAACACAACAGGGATATCTACTCTCACTGCTGTTGTTTAACATAGTGTTGGAATTCCTAGCATCAGCAATCAGACAACAAAAGGAAATCAAAGGCATCAAAATTGGCAAAGATGAAGTCAAACTTTCACTATTCGCAGATGGCATGATACTCTACATAGAAAACCCGACAGACTCCACCAAAGTCTTCTAGAACTGATATATGAATTCAGCAAAGTTGTAGGGTACAAAATCAATGTACAGAAGTTGGTTGCATTTTTATACACCAATAATGAAGCAACAGAAAGAGAAATAAAGAATCTGATCCCATTCACAATTGCACCAAGAATCATGAAATACCTAGGAATAAACCTAACCAAAGATGTAAAAGATCTGTATGCTGACAACTATAGAAAGCTTATGAAGGAAATTGAAGACAATACAAAGAAATGGAAAAACATTCCCTGCTCATGGATCGGAAGAATAAATATTGTTAAAATGTCAATACTACCCAAAGCAATCTACACATTCTATGCAATCCTAATCAAAATTTATCAGCATTCTTCTCAAAGCTAGAACAAGCAGTCCTAAGATTTGTATGGAACCACAAAAGACCCCGAATAGCCAAAGTAATATCGAAGAAGAAAACCAAAGCTGGTGGCATCACAATCCCCAACTTTATCCTCTACTATAAAGCTGTAATCATCAAGACAGCATGGTATTGGCACAAAAACAGACACACAGACCAATGGAATAGAATAGAGACCCCAGATTGGACCCACAAATGTATGGCCAACTAATCTTTGTAAAAGAAGGAAAATATATCCAATGGAAAAAAGACAGTATCTTTAACAAATGGTGCTGGGAGATCAAACGGTTGCTGGGAGCAACATGCAGAAGAATAAAACTAGACCACTTTCTTACACCATTCACAAAAATAAACTCAAAATGGATAAAGGACCTGAATGTGAGACAGGAAACCATCAAAACTCTAGAGGAGAAAGAAGGAAAAGACCTCTCTGACCTCAGCTGCAGCAATTTCTTACTGGACACATCTCCAAAGCCAAGGAAATTAAAAGCAAAAATGAACTATTGGGACCTCATCAAGATAAAAAGCTTCTGCACTGCAAAGGAAACAATAAACAAAACTAAAAGGCAACCGACGGAATGAGAAAATATATTTGCAAATGACATATTGGTTAAAGGGCTAGTTTCCTAAACCTAAAGAACTCACCAAAGTCCACACCCAAAAAACAAATAATCCAGTGAAGAGATTGGCAGAAGACATGAATAGATACGTTTCTAAAGAAGACATCCAGATGGCCAACAGACACATGAAAAGATGCTCAACACCATTCCTCATCAGGGAAATACAAATCAAAACCACACTGAGATACCTCCTCACGCTGGTCAGAGTGGCTAAAATTAACAAATCAGGAGACTATAGATGCTGGAGAGGATGTGGAGAAACGGGAACCCTCTTGCACTGTTGGTGGGAATGCAAACTCGTGCAGCCGCTCTGGAAAACAGTATGGAGATTCCTCAAAAAATTAAAAATAGATCTACCTTATGATCCATCAATAGCACTCCTAGGAATTTACCCAAGGGATACAGGAGTGCTGATGCATAGGGGACTCATACCCCAATATTTGTAGCAGCACTTTCAACAATAGCCAAATGATGGAAAGAGCCTAAATTTCCATCAACTGATGATTGGGTAAAGAAGATGTGGTTTATATATACAATGGAATACTACTTGGCAATGAGAAAGAATGAAATCTGGCCATTTGTAACAACATAGATGGAACTGGGGGGTATTATGCTAAGTGAGATAAGTCAGGCAAAGAAAGATAGATACCATATGTTTTCACTCATGTGGATCCTGAGAAACTTAACAGAGGACCATGGGGGAGGAGAAGGGGAAAAAGAAAGTTACAGAGAGGGAGGGAGGCAAACCATAAGAGACTCTTAAATACTGAGAACAAACTGAGGGTTTATGGGGGGTGGGAGAGAGGGGAAAGTGGGTGATGGGCATTGAGGAGGGCACCTGTTGGGATGAGCACTGGGTGTTGTACGGAAACCAATCTGACAATAAATTATTTTTAATAAATAAATAAATAAATAAATAAAACACCCAAAACACAAATTTTCAGGCCTAGATAGATTCAATGGGTAAATACCCAAAAATCCAAAGAACAATCATCACTATTAAATAATCTTTATCAGAAAACAGAAAATGAAGGAATACTTTCTTACTAATTTTTTGTGGCTACCCTGATATTTAAAAAAAAAGACAAGACAATACCTCTCATAAACTTACAGACAAAAATTCTTAACAAAACAATAGTGAATTAGATATCAGTGCATAAAAAAATATACACTATTACTAAGTAGGATTTGTTATAAATATATAAAGCTGTTACAACACTGGAAAATGAATCTATGTAACCCACCACCTCAACAGGCCATTGTAGAAAAATTATGTGATGGTATCAATTGATGCTGTAAAAGCATTTGACAAAATCCAATATCCGTTCATGATTTAAAAAAAAAAAAACTCGTGGAAAACTAGGAATAGAGGCGAACTTTGTTAACCTAATAAAGGGTGTCTACTGAAATCCTATAGCTAACATTATGTTCAGTGTTGAAAGATGAAGTGCTTTCCCTCAAGCCTGGGAACAAAACCAAGATGTCCACTACCACCAGTGTTATTCAGCATGGTATTGGAAATTATATCCACTGCAATAAGGTAAGGAAAAGAAGTAAAAGCGATACAGAATAAAAAGAATAAATAAAACTTCCTATTGTTAGATAACATGATTGTATGTGGAGAAAATCCCAAGAAATCTACCAACAAAATAAACTCCTAAACAAACCTCACCTAGAACTGGTAAGTCAGTTCAGCAAGGTCACAAAATATATATCAACACAAAAATCAATTACATTTGCATATATTAACAATGTACTAGTGGAAGTAAAATTAATAACAATACAACTTACAATAATTCCAAAGAAAATGGTGTATTAGGTATAACCTTATCAAAATACATGCCGGCTCTATATGTTAAAAGCTATAACATGTTGACAAATGGGACCGATAAAGACCTATATAAATGGAGAGCAATACCATGCTCCTATATAGGAAAAGCCAACTTCCATACATCTCCCATAAAGATAAATTCTTTCAAAATTGTTATATAGGTTTAATAAATTTCTTGTCAAAATCCCAGCACAGATTTTTGTAAATACGGAGAAGCTTGTTTTGAAACTCATATGGATAGCTAAGCCGTAGAAGAGGTAAAGCAATTTTGCAAAAGAAGAATAAGGAATCACTCTTCTCAATATTAAGACCTTCTGTATACTTGGGGCACCTGTAGCTCAGTCGGTTAAGCGTCCGACTTTGACTCAGTTCATGATTTCACTGTTTGTGAGTTCGAGCCCATGTCCGGCTCTGGGATGACAGCTCAGAGCCTGGAACCTGCTTCGGATTCTGTGTCTCCCTCTCTCTGTGTCCCTTACTGACTCACACTCTGTCACACTCTAAAAGATAAACATTAAAAAAACAAAAGACTTTCTATATACATACAACAATCAATACACAATGGTATTGGTGAGGGATAAAGAATAGATCAATGGAACAGAACAGAAAACCCTGAAAAAGAACCCACACATGTATGCCCAACTGATTTCTTTTTAAACAACGATGCAAATCAAAGGAGTTGGTTAACCTTTCAACAAATGGTGCTGGAGCTAGTGGGCGTCTATAGGCAACAAAAACGAAGGAAAATGTAACCTAAATTCATACTTGACACAAAAATTTACTTAAAATGGATCACTGATTTATGTGGAAACTATAAAACGAACCATTTTTGCAAACATATCATAAAAGGAAGTATCCACGATTTAGGTTTAGGCAAAGGTCTAATATCAAATAAGTATCCATAGAAAGGAAAATTGGTAAGTTTAGCCTTATTATATGAAAAATTAGTCTGTGAAAGCCCATGTGAAGAGGATGAAAAGGCAATTAACAACTGGGAGGAAACATTCAGAAACCACATATCCAACAAAGGACTTGTATCTAGAATACATAAAGAGCTTCCAAACTGTGCAGAAAAAAGAAATCAATTAGGAAAATGTCAGAAGACATGAAGAGACACTTCACAAAAGAGGATATATACATATCACTGTGCAACTCATCATACTGGATAAAATAAAAAAAGAATGACACCAGCAAATACTGGAAAGGATGAGAAACTCTATCACACATTCATTGCTGTTGAGAAGGAAAATTGGTGCAGGCACTTTAAAAAACTAGCAGTTTCTTGAAACACTATATATGCAGTTATCATATGAGTCAGCAGGTATACTCTTGAACATTTTCTCAGAGAAACTAACATTTACGTTCTCATAGAAACCTGTGCAAAAAGGTTCATTGTGACTTTATTCATAATGGTCAAAAATCAGAAACAACCTTCGATGGGCCAGTGGTTAAATAAACTGTGGTACATCCATTTCAGGGAATACTACTAATACCTGCCATGGTGATGAGTGTGGCTATAAAAGCACAAGATGAGGAGTGATTTTCTTGATGAAATTCATCTGAACCTTGAATGTCAATATCTTGGCTATGATATTGTGCTATAGTTTTACAAGGTATTATTATTGGGGAGCCTGGAGAGAGTGCATGTGCTCTATTAATGTTATTCCTTACATGTGAATTTACAATTTTGTAAAAATCATTCCATTAAAAAGTATGTCTGTGTTGACAACCATGATAACCTTCCACAACTGAGGTTTAAGGTCAATTAAATTCCATGCATTTAAGGCTTAAAAGGTGACTAATGTTGGGGGGATATATTTTTATTTGAATTAGCTCCAGTTGTTAACATAATGGTAACATAAAATGATCATTCTGCCTTTTCCTTTTAATAAACTAAAGTTAGTGCATTCCTTTCATTGGAAACAAACAAACAAAAAAAATCAAAATCCCATAAGAACAAATGACTAGTAAACAAAGACAAAACAAACAAAGATTCTATAAGTCCTCACACCAAATCTGATTTTCTTATAAACTGTAAGGTTATATTTCTCAGACTTGGATATTTTCCTTTTCATCCTAAATCTGTTTATACCCTCATCTAGCATCAGGCTCACCCAATACTCCATCCAAGTTGACTGTATATTTCTTTAGGGCAAAGACTGGACTCTTTATCTTTGTATTTCCAACTCAACTTGAACTCCCACTGAAACTCAAATAAAAATATATTAAAAATAAAACTTGGAGGGGCGCCTGGGTGGCGCAGTCGGTTAAGCGTCCGACATCAGCCAGGTCACGATCACACTGTCCGGGAGTTCGAGCCCCGCGTCAGGCTCTGGGCTGATGGCTCAGAGCCTGGAGCCTGTTTCCGATTCTGTGTCTCCCTCTCTCTCTGCCCCTCCCCCGTTCATGCTCTGTCTCTCTCTGTCCCAAAAATAAATAAAAACTTTGAAAAAAAAATTTTTTTTTAAATAAAACTTGGAGAATATAGGAATTAATTTATTGTAAATTATCAATATAAATGCCACAAAATGTATTACATACACAAGATTTCTTTGTTTCTGAAAAACCTATGTGAGAGCCAAAATCAGCATAATAATGAAATGTGTTAATTAAAAATGAGAAATTATAACCATGGTGTCTTATGTAAGAAAGTCATATTTACTTTTAGAATATCATTGAGTTTTAGACTGTAGTTCATACACAGACTCCAATTATCCATGAATCTTCTGGAAAAGATTTTGTGAATATGTACATTGATATTTTTCTGGCAGATGTTTATATGTTTTTGTTATGTAATACAGGCCTCCATGCCGTCTCAAAAGTTGAGAATTATTGCATAGACAGACTTCTATAAAAATGGACAATGCTCAGTATAGTCTTTGAGTGTGGAAATATAACAAGAATTAGTAGTACATATAATATAATATATTTGCAAAGTATAGTACTACCCAAGGTTTAGAGAGTTTGAGAAATTCATGATAAGGCAAGTATTTTTTTTTGGATAAGGCAAGTATTAAAATGAGTGTTCCCAGAATTTCTCTCTACCTGCTATCCTGTCTCAGATGTTTTCTCCTCTCTTTCTTGAATTACCTCTGCTTGATATGCCTGCTTTGGCAGATTCTCTGGTGGCTATTGGAAGGAGAATTGGAAAGAAATGGATACAGGAGAAATCTCATGGCAACTATTTGGATTTAGGGTCAGACTTTTCTCCATTGCATCTAAAGGAAGGGCATTATGCCACGCAATCCTACACTCTTTTTTTTTTTTTTTTTTGAAAAAAAATTACCTGGATCCATTCACTTTTTTCTTTATTATGATTTTGCATAGCTTTATTTTAAGATGCTGAGTATTTTCTTTAACCCTCTATTTAAAGGGAAAAATTATGCTTTACTGATTTTTTACTTTGTAGGTGGGAACTATTTCTTGGTCATTTCCAAAACAGCCCCAAAACAAAACAAAACAAAACAAACGCTGTCTGTTAATATTTCAATAATCACTGATCCCTAATAAGTACTGATAAGTGCCTCATTTATAATAAGTCTTATAGCAGCACAGTAGTACATGGAGGGAATATTTGGCACTTTATGAGCAATTATCTCTTTTATCAAAGATTGCAAACTCTGGTAAGTAAAACACATTATATACACATATTGACATACACAAAGTATCATAAAAGTATGTGCCTAATATGTATCATGTATGGAATAAATAAATGACATAAATGGCATAAATAAATGACATATTATAATTGAAACAATATACCATAGCCACATTAAAAAGTTAAAACCAATTGTCATTTAGTTGGAACAGCATTTGGAGCACATACAACCTAAGTTGGTAAGTTGGAACATTCAAGAGAGGGAAGACATGGGCAAATGAAGAGAAGACATAGGAAGATTCTAGGCTACTGATAAATACACCTACATAAAATAAAAATATGTCCAGATTACAGTTTTTATATTCACATTATCAGAATTTCCACAATTGCACTCTGTTAAATCTCTATGCATATTCCCATTTTCAAAGAAACATACAAAGAAGCTAGGTATATATTGTGTTTTCAATCTTTTTGTCCAAAACTAACATACTTTTTTCTTAAAACATAATCCCCACTACTAGCTGGAGACAAGTTTTTCCAAGTTCATTTCTGCTGTCGTCTAACCTATGCTGGGTTGTTATGGCAACTTGTGCAACAACTGATTTAATTGGGTGAAACTTATTAGTTCATTGTTTTTATCTTCTAAAGATCAATTTATATCTCTCTCAGTATTCCAGGTCACAAATACAATTAACACAGTGTTACCTGTTTATTTCACTTTTTCCAGTTGATAGAAGTGATATGTACACTATATTTTTTTCTCTCAATATCTTTTCCATATATGTATCTTGTATCATAACTTTCTCCCCATTGGTCTACTTGGAGTAAGTGTGTTTTTTATGCTGAAGTCTATACCAAGTCCTCAAAAAGTAACATTATTCTCTCTACCATTCACAGATATTATTTCTTTTCTTTTTCCTTTCATTTTTTGGTGTGTGATGGGAGTTGGTATGGAAAGGGGGAATGGGAATAGGACTTTCAAGAAGATATTGCAAATAGACATTTCAATTACCACCTGTGGGATGGTGTGGGAGCAGCTAAGGATGCCTCATCATATCAACCCTGTTACTTAATTCTATGTAGTGAATCAGAGTTACTAAATTAAGCATCCTACAATTTTCTCTTCCAGGCAATCCCCTGATGACTCATCCTGTTTTCAAAGTTGTAGTTATAGTTTCCGACAGACTAATGGCAGCTGTGTCTTTGCCACCTGGGGTACTCTTTGAAACCCTTTATTTCCATTGACTTGTTCAAAACATTTTCTTGCCTATATCCCTCCTGCTTCAAAAAATTAAGTAAGAAAATCCTTGAAAAAATTAATGCTTTTAGAAGCTCTTATTTTAGAGCGTGTTTAAATAATAACTTAAAAAAACAGAGGGAAAGTTAGCTACATCCTTTCATTTATATCTTATATGGAGGCACAATCCACCTTTAATAAGAAAAAAAAAGAAAAGAAAGGAAAAGAAAAAAACAGATGTGAGTGACTAGAATCACGCTATCAAACCCAAAATTTAGTAACAAAGACAAAAGTGGGACATTTACTGTTATTATTTATACATTTAATGTTTGCTTATGATAAAATAAAAAGTAATACAAAAGGGCAAAATATACAGTTCACATATGCTTATTTTTTCAAATACCCAGAAAGTTTCAGTGTTAAATGTTTCTTATGGTAATTTTGAATAATTTTATAAGTACATACCTAAAAATATATGTAATACAAATATGGTGTTTATACCCTGAATACTGTAATATAGCCTGCCTTATCTGTAAAACTAACTAGGTTTACAGTATCTATTTACATTTTATCCTTATTTGAAGGAAATTCAGATTGAGATATATCTAGGTAATTTCCAGTACTTTTTTAAAAATTTTTTTTTAACGTTTATTTATTTTTGAGACAGAGAGAGACAGAGCATGAACGGGGAGGGTCAGAGAGAGGGAGACACAGAATCCGAAACAGGCTCCAGGCTCTGAGCCATCAGCACAGAGACTGACGCGGGGCTTGAACTCATGAACCGCGAGATCATGACCTGAGCCGAAGTAGGACGCTTAACCGACTGAGCCACCCAGGCGCCCCAATATCCAGTACTTTTACTATTGAAGGCATGATCAGAATGAACACAATAGTATAATACCAAAAGGCTTTTTTTAAACTTATTTTTTAAGTAATTAATTTTTTTCAGAGCTAGAGAGACTGTGGGTGATCAGGAGAGAGGGCAGAGGGACAGAGAGAGAGAGAGAGAGAGAGAGAGAGAGAGAGAGAGAGAATGCTCAGCCCCTATGTGAGGTTGGATCCCACGACCTTGCGAACATGACCTGAGCTGAAACCAACAGTCTGATGTTCAACCGCCTGAGCCACCCAGGTGCCCCTCAGAAGGCTTTTTAAATGTGTAGTAACCAAGTCAAAGGGAATATATATTTAAGTTCTGCCACAAATTTGCATTTGAAAATTAATGGAGAGGCTTATATATTCATTATTTGATATATTTTAGTATAGGAAAAATAATTCAAGGCCATCTATACTTAAAAATGCCAAACAAAACTGAAAACATATTTTGGAAAAAAAAATCTCCCTAGTATTCCTGTCTACCAATTCCTCTCTTTCAACAGAAATAAAATTTAGCAGTAATTTGTACATTATACCAAATTAATTTACTATGCAAAAGCTGTGGATTAATTATGGTCAAATTTACATATTTATAATATCTTGAATTCTTATTTATCACCAAGTTTTTTTTTCTTTCATGGCAACTCTTTGTTGTTGCTTTGGTTTTGTTCTGTGATGCTTATAAAGAGATTTATTTCACTGTATTTTAAAATTGATCACACTGGTTAAAATAATGCTGTTGTTATTAATTTAAAATTTAAAATTTTATCCTTACTGAATTTGCTTATTTTTACTCTTGCATTGTTTATGTATATAGTCACATGCATTTTTTTACCACAAAAAGATAACGTTGTATTTTCCCTTTCACGTATAATGAACAATTTCGTACTTCAACTGATTGCATTGGCTATTATTCCAAAATAATCTAATTTAATAATGATGATAATGATCATATTTGTCTTGTTCTTGATTTTATAGGACTGATTGTAATCTTTTATAAGACTTAATGGTACTAGTGTTTTCATTCTTTAAATAAATATTTCCTGTTACATTAATTAAATTCATTAACTTTATCAGGAATAGATATTGAAAGTATATATTTGGAAATGATAATTTTTCTTCTAATATTAATATAGTGAAAATATTAATCTTTACTTATTCTGTTTGCATACATGGAATTAATCCTACAGGAACAATGTACTCCTTTATGTATTAATGAATTGCATTTGATAATGTTTAATTCATAAGTTTTGCATTAATATTCATAATGAGATTGGTTTCTTTCATCTTAATCCTCCTTCTTCCCTCCATCCTCTCTCATTTCTGTCTGATCTTTCTTCCTAATTTTTTTGCAGTATCAGTGAAGTGTTAAAGTAAAACCTTGAAGTTAGCCTGGCTGGCTCAGTCAGAAGAGAGGGTGATTCTTGATGTCAGTGTCATGAGTTTGAGTCCCATATTGGGGGTTGAGATTACTTAAAAAAAAGGGAAACTTAAAGTAAAATCTTGAAGCTAAGGGGTTAACATGGATAAGAAGCCACAGTAAAATACCCACCTTTCTGTTGCAAGACTAAGGACTAACAGGAAGAGTGAAGCAGAACTACAGCAGCTCTCCCTGAAAGCTAGACCTAGATGACCCAACCCCATTTAATAAAGGTGATCTTATTTTACTGGTTAAAATCTCTTAGGTGAGGATAGTAACTTAAATAAGATAATAGTATCCTTAACCTCTCTTTATAGTCAGTGTCATGCATACAGTCAAAATCAAATAGGGGAATGACAGAGGACAGGAAAAAATGATTAAAAACCAAAGGTAAAAAAAGATGGAGAATGCAAAAACAAAAGAGAGAGAGAGAATAAAATCAAACACAGGGATGATCCATATCATATATCTAGCAGGCATGGGTTTTAAAATAATATTAATACCTTCCAAAATATATGAAAATCTGGAGGAAATCACCAGAGGTTTGGACATATTTTAAAAAATCAAACAGAAATCCTATACATGGAAAAATAAATACGCAGACATAAAGTTCAGAATGTAGGCTTAGTGGCATATTACACACAGCACGAGAAAGGACTGGTAAACTCAAAACTGTAAGTCAATAGAAAATGTTCAGACTGAAGAAGGGCGAAAATGAAAATGAAGAAATCTTAAAAGAAAGCGGAGCCATAGAATATGTGCACAAAATTCATTACTTGTAATTGAAGTCTCAGAAGGAGAGGAAAGAAAGAACAGGCCAAAGCAATATATTTGAAATGATATTGGCTAGGATGTTTCTAAAACTGATGAAATATATTAAAGGGCTGACGATACTCAACAAACACTTCCCGGATAAACGAAGAGAAAACTGCACCTAATTGCCGCATAGTAAAATAATTGGAGCCAAAGAAAAAGAAACAATAAGACTTAAAAGAAAACAGAGAAAAGGACAGATTAACTACAAAGGAGATATAATAAGACTTACATTTGAGTTTTAAACAAAATTAATGGATGCTCACTTTTGTTACTCCTTTGCTATATAGCTCTAGTCAGGCAAAAATAAGTAAATAAGTAAATAAGTAAGTAAGTAAATGAATGAATGAATGAATGAATGAATGAATGAATAAAGGAATTCAAGTAGGAAAAGAGAAAATAAAATCACCTCTGTTCAGAGATGATATAATCTTATGTGTGGAAAACCCTAAAGATTCTCCAAACAGTTTGGAACTAATAAATATATTGTGCAAAGTACCAGGATATAAAATCAATGCACAAAAATCAGTTGCATTTTTATACTCTAATGAACAATCTGAAAAGGAAACAGCATCAAAAAGAATAAAATACTTAGGAACTAACTTAACTAAAGAGGAAAAAGACTTGTACAGTCAGAACTACAAAACATTGCTAAAATTAAACAAGACATAAATAAATGAAAATACATCAGATGTTCCTGGGTGGGAAGACAATATGTTAAGATGTCAATACCCAAACCTCACTACAGATTTACTGTAATTCAATTACAAAGCGCAATGATAATTTTTTTTGTAGTCATATCTATGATTGGTATGTCAAACTGTCAAACTTTTTTTAGAGTAAATATGCCAATAGAATATTACTCAGCCATCAAAAAGAATGAAGTCTTTCCATTTGCAAGGATGAGGATGGAACTAGAGTATCTTATGGTAAGTGACATAAGTCATTCAGAGAAAGAGAAAAACCATATAATTTCACTCATATGTGAAATTTAAGAAACAAAACAGGTGAACATAAGGAAAGGGAAGGAAAAATAAAATAAGATGAAAACAGAGAGAAGCAAACCATGAGAGACTCATTTTTTTTAAGTTTATTTATTCACTTTGAGAGAGAGCAAGCACATGAGTGGGGGAAGGGCAGAGAGAGAGGGAGAGAAAGAATCTCAAGCAGGCTCCAAACTGTCAGTGCAGATCTCATGAATTGTGAGCTCATGACCTGAGCTGAAATCAGTGGGACACTTAACCCTGAGCCACCCTGGTGTCCTGGAGACTTTTTTTTTTTATTTTAAAAATGTTTTAAAATTTATTTTTGAGAGAGAGCATAGAGAGGGGGGAGAGGTAGAGACAGAGTAAAAGACACAGAATCTGAAGCAGGCTCCAGGCTCTGACCTGTCAGCACAGAGCCCAACATGGGGCTCAAACTTGTGAACCACAAGATCATGACCTGAGCTGAAGTTGGACGCTTAACTGACTGAGCCACCCAGGTGTCCCTGGAGACTCTTAACTATAGAAAACAAACTAAGGGTTGATGGAAGGGAGGTGGGTAGGGGATGGGCCAGATGGGTGATGGGGATTAAGGAGGGCACTTGTGATGAGCACCGGGTGTTATATGTAAATAATGAATCATTAAATTCTACTCCTGAAACCAATACACTATATGTGAACTAACTTGAATTTAAATAAAAACTTGGAACAAAAAAATAAATAAACCAAGTTTACTTATGTAAGTAATCTCTACACCAAACATGGAGCTTGAACTGACCACCCTGAGATCAAGAGCCACATTCTCTATGGACCAAGCCATCTAGGTGCCCCATTGTCAAGTTTTCATTGTAAATTTTCTCTGGCTTAAAAATGATTTGCAAGTGGATTCTACCTTTTCTATTCTCCAAAGATATTTATGTAAGGTTCATTTATCTTTGCTTACATATTTGACAGAATTTGTCACTGAAGAGTTTTGTTTGTCTGGTGGTTTTTACTTTTGAATCAAATTACTTTATACTTTATTGACATAGGACCGTCTGTGCTTTCTGTTTGTGGTTTCTTTTTCTTTTCTTTCCTTCTTTCTTTCTTTCCTTTTTTTTCTTTCTTTCTTTTGGTTTGCTATATTATTTTAAATAATGTTTTCCATTTCATTCAGTTTTTCAAATGTATTGGATTAACAGATGCAATGATTTTAATTTCTTTGAGATGATGGGATGACACGTTTTAATTCATAATAACGGATATCTGTTACCCTTTGTGGATCCTATATATTTGTTTATGAATTTAGTTAGTCCTTAACATTTATCAATATGCAGTAAATCAATGAATTTGATATTTGTTGATTTCCTCTATTGTGTTTGTCTGGTTTCCTTGACATTAACTTTTATATGTAGTATTTCTAACCCATTGCCTTCTTTAAACTTTAAATATTTCAGTAGGTATTGATTTCTCCAATCCTTTTTTAATTGTTAGAAAATAGATATAAAATCTACCATTTTAACATTTCTTAAGTGTGCAGTTCTGTGGTATTGAATACATTCATAATGTGCTACCATCACCACCATCCATCCCCAGAATTCTTTTAATCTTGCAAACCTGAAATGTTACACACATTAAAAAATAACTCCTCTTACCACCCACCCCAGCATCTGACAACTACCGTTTTACTTTCTGTCTTTATGAGTTTGAATACCCTAAGTACCCCATATAAAGGGTATCGTATATTATTTGTCTTTTTTGTGTCTGCCTTATTTTGATTAGCATAACATCCTCAAGTTTCATCCATGTTGTAGCATATGTCAGGATATTCTTCCTTTTTAAGGAAGAATTGGACAATATACCATATGTTGCTTATCCATTCATCTGCCAATGAATGCTTAGGTTGCTTCCACATTTAAGCTAGAGTGAACAATGCTGTTATGAGCATGGGTGTATAACCATCTCTTCAAGACCCTCTTTTCCTTTCTTTTGGGCATACACTCAGCAGTGTAATTGCTAGATCATGTTGTCATTCTATTTTTAATTTTTGAGGCCCTGTCATACTGTTTTCCCCCACAGTGGTGCCATCTCACATCCCTACCAACAGTGCACCCGTGATTCAATTTCTCCACATCCTTGCTAACGTTTGTCACTTGTTTCCTTTCTTTTTTTCCTTTCTTTTTTTTCCTGTCTTTTTTTGTCCCTTGACAGTAGCCATCCTAATATATGTGAGGTGGAATTGGAAGTTTTGATTTGCATTTCCCTAATAATCAGTGATTTGGACATTATTCCATATGCTTACCAGTCATTTGTATATATTCTTTGTAGAAATATCTATTCAAGTTCTTCACCCATTTTTAAATTGAGTTGTTTGTTGTTGTTGTTATTGCATTTCGAGAGTTTTCTATGTCTTCTGGACATTAATCCCTTATCAGCTATATGATTCCCCATTCTGTGGGTTGCCTTTTAACTCTGCTAATGGTATCTTTTAACAAATTCTTTAAAAATATTAATGGAGTCTAGTATGCATTTTTTCTTTTCTTGCCTGTGCCTTCTGTCAAATGTGTAAGCAAGAGATAAATCAACCTTACAGAAATATATTTAGATATTAGAGAGAATAGAGGAGGTAGAATCCACTGTCAAATCATTTTTAAGCCAGAATAACTTGAAAATAAAAACTCGACATGGTTATAACAATCACAAATACAGCTACAAAAATATTAACAAAGTATTAGCATGTCAAATCCAGAATATGTATATGTCGTGTCCTATTTATGCTTCTGTGAGTCTAAACATTTGACTTTCAAACAATGGGATTTGCTACATTAACAGAAATGAGGCGAGATCATGTAATCATCTCAGTAAATTCAGAAGGAAAACTTATTTCTTAAAATTTAATACCCGTTGATGGAGAGTACCCTCAGAAAACTAAAAGTAGAATATAACATTCTTAATTAATAAAGGTTGTGAATACCTACAAGTCACAAGATAGTTAGAGATGGAAAGTTGAGGGCTTTCCTTCCGAGATCAGGATCACAAAAGTCATCACGGTGCTTGAGGTCTTAGTGAAATAAGGCAATGAAAAGAATAAGTAAAAAACAATAACTTGGAAAAAGACACAAAAATATAATTATTGTGGGCATGTCTGGGTGACTCAGTTGGTTAAGCATCCAACTCTCTATTTAGGCTCAGGTCCATGATCTCACGGTTTGTGAGAATGAGCCCCACATTGGGGTCTGTGCTGACCACATGGAGCCTCAGGATTCTCTCTCTCTGCCCCTCTCCTGCTTGATCATGCACATGCACATGTGCTTTCTCTCTGTTTCTCTCAAAATAAATAAATGAACATTAAAAAAATAATAAAGACAATTATTGTTTATATGGAAAGTGAAGAGAAGTCTATCTATACAACAACTCTTTGAGGTAGATATTATTATATCCAAATTTTATGTAGTAATATACCTAGGCTTATAAAGTTTAGTTCACCTGCCTAAGGTCAGATAACTAGCATCACTGTGATGTAATGCACACTTCAGTTTTCGGACTCTAGAGTCTTTTTATTTGCTTTGACATTTTTTTTTTTTTTTGGCTTTTGAGAGTTGCCCTCCTTGAGGGATGTACAAATATAAGAGGACTTAGTGATTGCTATTTTGTCTTCCTTACAATTTATTATCTCAGAGGAAAAAAAAATTCTAGTTTCCTTGGTGTAGGGTTTTACATACCCTGAACAGGTATAGAGAAGACCAGGAAGTGGAGGCAAAGAGACATATCTTCTGCCCTCCTGTGTAATTATTCTGTTCCACTAGGAAAACATGGATTGGCCAAGGTATATTTCATTGTTGTTGTTGTTGTTGTTGTTTTTATTTTTAATGCCTTATCTAGCTCTTTGCAGTTATTAGACTCTTCTATAATTATGAACAAGGGAGGTTAGTAAATTTTATGTTTTTGGTGGGCTTCTGAGTCTTGGTCATTTTCTAGAGTTGATAGTGGTCTTCATGTTGTCTTCACACAGAGACGGGAAATACTTTTTCTTTTTTTTTTTTTTTTTAATTTTTTTTTTCAACGTTTATTTATTTTTGGGACAGAGAGAGACAGAGCATGAACGGGGGAGGGGCAGAAAGAGAGGGAGACACAGAATTGGAAACAGGCTCCAGGCTCTGAGCCATCAGCCCAGAGCCTGACGCGGGGCTCAAACTCACGGACCACGAGATCGTGACCTGGCTGAAGTCGGACGCTTAACCGACTGCGCTTAACCGACTGTGCCACATCCAGGCGCCCCGGGAAATACTTTTTCAAGGATTGCTGGCCTGATATTATCAAAAACTAAAACAGAACTTCTTTCAAAGTAGCATGGATACCAAATTATTATTACATTTATTCTTATTATGTAATTGGTACAAGATTCTTATTAAATTATTACATAGAATATAATTGTATCAGATTTTGTGTATTTTCTATAGACTAGACATATCACTTCACTGAATTGTAGATTCACTCATTCCATTATTTCATTGTTACCAATAATTAAGTTGCCTGCAATTTACACAAAAACATTAATTTAATTATTATATTATTTTGTTTTTTCGATGTGCATCCTTAACTTTGTTATTCCTCACTGTATTCCTAATTTCTTTCGATCTCTTTTTCTTAACTTACTTGGTTCTCTAGCATTTGCAAACTTTTCCATCTGTGTACGATTTTCTAACATGATTAATGTGTTGTTTATTCTCTTTGCAAGTTTTGTAGGTGTAGTTCTAGAGTATTTTGTTGATTCTCAGAGCAAACTTTTAAACTTCACTGTCCCCAAAATGCAGTTACTTCTTTGTTTATATAAGAAAACATTTGTGTTTTTGATTTATAGTTTTCAGAGTGTCACAAAGCATGGTGGATACTTAAGATATGCATTTAACTGAGGTCCATACCTTTACCTCCCTACCATCCAAGTTACTGGAATGTACAAGTGAACATGGGGAACTTTCCCATTGTGGGTTGTGGCACATTGGCACACATCATTTACACCAGTCTCCTACTGTATGTGTTTCTGTACTGCAGGATACATTTCTTAGACCTCCTACATATACACATTTCTACATGTGTGACTTCTAACACTTGGATCTTCAGTACATAAGTATAATTTGGAAGAATTGATAGAAACCTACACTACGTATGGTAAGCTTTTTCTGCCATTTCTGATTATATTTACTGTTGTGGATATGCTTGGTTTTTCTGCAGTCGCCTCTTGATCATGAAATTTTCTTTTTTTTTAATTAAAAAATTTTTAATGTTTATTTTTCAGGAGAGAGACAGAATGTGAGCTGGGGAGAAGGAGAGAGAGAGGGAGACAGAATCCTAAGCAGGCTCCAGGCTCTGAGTTGTCAGCACAGAGCCTGATTCAGGGCTCAAACTCATGACCTGAGCCAAAGTTGGACGCTTAACCGACTGAGCCACCCAAGTGCCCAATCATGAAATTTTCTTAATTACAGATAAAGCAATGGTTCCTTAATACCCTGGTTCTGACATATGACTCTCAAGTCATTCTTGACCTTCCAACCTTTCTTCAGCTTTCCATGAGATTCTTTAAGACATTCCCTCCCCCAAATAAATCTTTCTCCTTAAATAAGATTTTGCTTTAATTCTTTACTTGAACCAAACCTTTATAAATTCACCATCTCACAGTGTATAAAATAATACTTAATTCTGGGGAAAGGCTGTGAACTAAATTTCAGATTTATGGCAAAATATTAATATCAGTAAATCAGAAACATTTACTCAACATACAGGAACATGTCGCATTTCCATGTCTGTAAACCATCAAATACTATAGTTATGTTATATCCAGCAAGATGCTGTTATCATAATATAGGGGAAGAGAATGAAAAATAAGATAAAAACAGAGAGGGAGGGAAACCATAAAAGACACTTAAATACAGAGAACAAACTAAGGGTTGCTGGTGGAGGGGAGTGGTGGTGGTACGTGGGGGGATGGGCCAAATGGGTGATGGGCATTAAGGAGGACATTTTTCGGGATGAGCACTGGGTGTCATATGTAAGAGATGAATCATTGGGTTCTACTCCTGAAGCCAAGAGTACACTGTATGTTAACTAACTTCAATTTAAATAATAAAAAGAGGCCCAAAATAACTTATACTGTTTGAACATTTATGACATGAGTCATGATGTCTTTAACTTGTGAACATATGCTTATGTATGGTGCCAGTTTTTTTGCTTATATCAAAAACACTATCTATGAAGTCTTTTCCTTTAAGATCATAGTTTTTAGAGCAGTTTAAGGTTTATGGCAAAATTGAAGGGAGGATACTGAGATTTCCCACCTGCTCCCTGTCCCCACACATGCTCAGTCTCCATATTATCAACATCTTCCACCAAAGTGGTGTGTTCATTACAAATGATGAACCTACACTGATACATCATCACCATCCAAAGCTCATGATTTACATTACCATTCACTCTTGGTGTTGTGCATTCTGTGGGTTTGTACAAATGTATAATGACGTGTATCCATCATTATGGTGTTTTGTTAAAAATAGGTAAACACTAAACTGTCTAAAACAGAAACATTTTTAAGCAAAGAATTATAGAGACTCTTTGGGGTCTGTTTTATTATTGTAATCATTTTAACCAGGTTCTATATTTATGTATTTCAAATGAAACTCAACGTAAATAAAACAAGATGTCTATTAGTTTATCTTCTATTTCCTTATTAGGTAAGAAGATAAAAAATATATAATCAAACACCTTTCATGGGAAATGAAAAGAGGTAGAAAGAAAGAAAGAAAGAAAGAAAGAAAGAAAGAAAGAAAGAAGAAAGAGAGAGAAAGCAAAATTATCCTGTAGTAAGTTTTTGCTCTGTCAACAAATGTTTTACAATATTTCTCTAATACATATTCTTCTGTCCTTATTGATCATATATATTTTGGCCTGTTTGGTCAGTGACCTTCCCCTGTTTTCCTTATATCTTTACTACATCTGTGGAACCTCAACTTTGGATCATTCTAGCTAATTGCACAAAGAGCCATAGTAAAGGGAACATCACAAAATTTCTCCAGCAATTCTTGAATTTCAACATAGGTTGGCCCCTCAGAACCTCTCAAGATCCATTTAGGTGAGGTTGTTTTTTCTGATTAAGTTTGTTGTGGTAGGCAACTTGACCACTACCTCTTGATATTCATAGCCCCATATAATCCCCTTGAGGTTGGGGTTAATGCAATGAATAGAACATGGAAACCTTGATAGGATGGCTATCTTTCAAAATTAGATTACAAACAGCCTCTAGATTCCAACTTGCTCTCCCTCACACAGAGGCAGATGCCATGCTGTGCACTTCTGTCTAGAGATACATTTTCATCAACTTGCTGTAGAGGAAAAAAAATGGGCTCTGGTAAAGATATTCATGAATTCTGGGTAGTGTTCAATACCTTTTTGTTTAATCAGGGACTGGAAGGAAGAAGATAAAATGATTTGTGACTAAGAAATCAAGGAAAGAGGCATGTGGATTCACCTATGGAAATGGGCATGTGTATAATGCTGTGGGGTGGGTCTCATATGGCTGCTCACCAGAGAGCAGCCACCAGAGAGAATTACCTGAAGAGCTAGATCAATAGCATGACTGATCCAGCATATGTAACCATACCTACAGAGGTGGCTTCCATTTATGCATTCCAGGGCTTGTGCAATGACCCCATAGCTCATCTGCTTATAACAATAGAGGGTGAAAAATAAAGGGTCATCAGCGTAGACCAATGTTGAGCCATTAAATGGTACTCTTCCTCTAAGCAGTCTGATTAATCAATTGAATGAAAGTTGATTTCATTAGAAAATTTTAATTCTGAACAGGGAAGTAATTAATCTTTGAGATTTATATCTATTCTTGGTATGGATTTCCTTTTTTACTTACAATACCTCAGCCAACACAGTTTACCCAAGTGTCCTATTTTTTAATCATTGGATCCTGCCAAATGTCACTCTTACCAAGGGACTCAGAAGAATAGGTGTGTGACAATGAATATACATAGAATTCTCTGGTTTTTCCTACAAAGCAGTCAACTGAATACAACATCAGAATGTTCAGGTAAGATAGCAGCTTGGGGATTACACCATGAGGGCTTAGGATATTGTTCTTCAGTATATGACATGTATGTTGAACTAATGACCATTCACAAAATTTCATGGGTCCTAAATCCAAAGGGTGAAAGTAAAGATAGACCCCTTTCACCGGAACTCCCAGTGAAACACTTGGGGAAGTTGTTCTTGCCAAACTTGTAATAGGTCCTGCTATTTCCAAATGGGACTCTTTACCAATGGCTAGAGTATGGGAAATGCTAAATCTAAACTATAACACTTATGTAGTTATTTTAGGCTATCTCTGCCAGTAGACAGCAGAAAAAGGAATTACTATACTTTACCCTCATACTGTTGTTTCTACATATTGAAAGCAAAGAAGAGTGTCTCTAGGGGCGCCTGTGTGGCTCAGTCAGTTGAGCATTGGACTCTTGATTTTGACTTAGGTCATGATCAAGCAGTTCATGAGTTAGAGCCCCATGAAGGGCTCCATGCTGACAGTGAGGAGACTGCTTGGGATTCTCTACCTCTCTCTCTTCCCCTGCCTCACTCATGCTTTCTCTCTCTCTCTCTCTCTTTCTGTCCCTCTCAAAACTAATAAATAAATAAACATAAAACAAAGAAAAGTGTCTCTATAACATAAACAGGAAATGACAATTACCATGTCCCATGAAGCAGAATAACCAGGGATCTAGGCCGCGAGGGAAGAAGATCTGGGTACTCCATTCAATAAGCAACTTAAACCACCAGATATGCCAAGGATAAGAGATATGGAATAGTTGGTAGAGGGGGAAGTTATAAATATTAATTACATTCTCAAGATCGCCTTAAATAGTAGGGAACTTGGCTTCTTCCACTTATCCTACTATTGTGATTAATTTTTTAAATATGAATTTAATTTTTTTAAAGTTTACTTTGAGAGAAAGAGGAAGAGGGAGAGAGGGTACGTGCTCGCACATGCACAAGCAGAGGAGGGGCAGAAAGAGAGAGGGAGATAGAGAATCTCAAGGAGGCTCTGCACTGAAAGCAGAGAGTCTGATGTGGGGCTCAAACTCACTAACTGTGAGATCCTGACCTGAGCTGAAATCAAGAGTCAGATGCTCAACCCAGTGAGCCACCCGGGCGCCCCTGTCATTAACTATTTTTAGTTGTTACATGTCTCCCTTTGGAAAACAAGAAAGGACAGCACATCTCTAACAGGGGACATGACTGTACCAAGTTATGTGCCGGATGAATCGAAACAGACACTGTCAGGGTCCCTCTGTATCCCTACGTGTCAAAGGCTGCCTAGTGAGATCACATGTGGATTACTGCTGCAGAATTTTTATCTGGCAGCAGAAAGACATATGGAATCTGTACGGGGCAACCTAGAAGCAACTTAATGCTTTCAGAAGCAGCACTAAACCAAGGAGAGACAGGGATTTGGTGGGCAGATATATCAGTTTTCTCATACCTCGGTTGAGGTTATTGCAAAGCACGGTGCACACTATCTCCCAGAGCTCGTCAGTTGGATTGAACTCGAGTTGCCCAGATGTTGTGACTGTCTTGACTAACATAGCCTTCTCTGGCTTCCTTCTCTTTCCTACCTCAATTGCTCTACTGCGTTAATAGTGTTTTCCAAGATGAGCTGCTAGGTACACACCCTCTTCTCTAACCCTTTTCTTAGTCTGCCCCTATGTGATCCAAAACTCAGGAACATCTGTCACAGATTCTTAGAGGTCTGTGACTTGGAAATGAAAAACATATTCTTGCAATTGTTCCTTCCCCGCCCCCTCCCATTTTCTATTTGCATATAGGAATAGGAGGGTAGAGCATTATTTACTGTTTTTATATTGTAACCTTGCACACAAGTCCTTTTTGGGCAACCGTGCAATTGACTGCTTATTATTGAAGTACAAAAGTAGCCTTCATGCAGACATCATAAAAGTCCTATAAAATTAGTTTTAAATTTTAGTTTTAGCTATTCATACTTTTTAAAATAATTTTTTAATGTTTATTTACTTATTTTTGACAGAGAGAGAGAGAGAGAGAGAGAGAGAGAGAGAATGAATGGGGGAGGGGCAGAGACAGAGGGAGACATAGAATCTGAAGCAGGCTCCAAGCTCTGAGCCATCAGCACAGAGCCTGACATGGGACTCGAACCCACGAACTGTGAGATCATGACCTGAGCCGAAGTCAGAGAGTTAATTGACTGAGACACCCAGGCACCCCTAGCTATTGATACTTTTCATGTTTCAAAATATTAAAAACTAGCAACTCATACTTATTTCAAAATTTGAGCTTCCAAGAGTACATTTTTTAATATCCCTGATACCTTTCTACTTGTGTCAGCTAACTTTTTAAAAATTTATCAAAATTTATCAATTGTCAAATTGTAATGATTTCTTGTTAAACTCATAGGAAATAATTTGGAGGGGAGTACCCTTGACAGTGGCTACCTATTTATAAGAGAAATCACTGCCTACTGGCAATTTTTGATAGCATTCTTATGACTTTTCTTAATTTGACCCCCATGTAAAGTTCTGCCGCAAATGTTTTTCATTAATGCCTTTTGTTTAGGATCAGTTTGTTGATTTCTTCAGTTTCCATCCTTAATGATTTTACTATAACATTTCCAAAAAAAATGTAACCAGGCTTGAAACTTTAGAGATGAGTATCTAGGTGATAAAATATAATTTGCTTCATTTAAGTGATGTCAGAAGTAGACATTCATAATACAGAGTTCTCTTTCCAGAAATGAATACTGTGAAGGCATTCAGAATAGGACCTAGACACATTCCGCTGGAGTTGACCAAGTCATATTTTCAAAATAAGTCATCCACCCAGAGATAGTGCATCTAGGGTAAATGATGAGAACCAAGGAATAATTTTTGTACCTTACCATTACACTAGCTAAAAGTTGTGAGTTGGAAAAACAAATCTCTACCCATACAATAAAAGACAAACTTAAGCAATACTTATGTCTACTGTAGTTATCGGATACTAAAAAATTCCTAGATAAGATAATGAAAATATCACAAACAAGGAAATAAGGAAGTTAATTATTTTTAGAAACAAAGAGGGGATTCCTACCGGTAATAGAAGGATAATATACGGACACCTCCCTAACACAAAGGAAAAGCAAAGATGAACGTCACAGAAATTATTTATCCTTTCTATTGTAAGGAGACATTTGAGCTTTTCTAGATCGTGCCAATTATAAACAATGTTGCTATAAACATCCTCGTACATGTATTTTGGATCAAATATGTATGCTTATTTGTTGGATGCATGCCCGGGAGTAAAATTAAGTATTTTGGTGTGCACACAATCAAGTTAAATACAAATGTCAAACATTTTCTCAAAATGTATTAATTTGCACTTTTGCTCATACAAAAACTTTCCAGTTTTCCACACCCGCTCCCTCAACATGTGACATTGTCCGTAGTGCCAATCTTGGAATTATGCGATCAAATATATTTTGACTTAACTTGCATTTCTCTGATTATTCCTGATTTTGAGCATATAGATATCATCTTTTATGAAGTGACTGTTCAAGGTCTTTGCCCATTTTTATACTAGGTAGTCCGTCCTTCTCATTGGCTTGCCGGCAAACTCAAGAGCCAAATCCGACCAGATGCCTGGTTCTTGTGCATGTATGTCTCGTGAGCTAAAAATGCTTTTTACATATTTAAATAGTTACATTCTAAGTGGCTTATTTATAAGCACCTATATAATATCTGTGGATGTGACTTGGCTCCAAAGCATAAAATATTTGTTGTCTTGCCCTGTAAAAAAAAAAAAATTGCTGATCCTGAATCTGGAACATTTCCCAAAAGTGGGGTTTTCTTTTTTTTTCCACCTGGTTATCCAATTGACCCAGAAATATTTATTAAAATATTTATTAATATTAAACAGTAAGTCAATTCCTTACTGTTCTTCACAGTCATGTTTTCAAAATTAAAATCTAGTGTCTAGATGTGCAGCTGTGTTTTTGAATTCTCTATTAAGTTACATAGTTTGATTTGTCTATATTTGTACCAATATCATACTGTACTAATTAATGCCCTTACAATAAATCATAACAGCTGGTAAAATAGATCCTCAACTTCTAAAATTTTCTTTGAAGTAGTTCAGGCTGAATTTTATCCTTTGAATTTTAATAACAAAAATTTATAATTAGCTTACAAATTTTTACAAATCTTGTTAAGATTTTGATTGGGATCATACTGAATCTGTAGATCAATTGGAGGAAAATTGATATTTCTACAATATTGAAACATCCAATGTATTGTTTTATTTATTTAGAATCACTTTAGTTTTGTCACTAATTTTTTAATGTTTCTGTTACACTTCTTCCCACTTAGTTCATATTTGATGCCTCTGCAAATGATATTTAAGGGTTTTTTTTCATTTTCTCATTTATCCCAATGGTGAACAGAAATGCAT
Organism: Prionailurus viverrinus; assembly: GCF_022837055.1. NCBI lineage: Eukaryota > Metazoa > Chordata > Mammalia > Carnivora > Felidae > Prionailurus > Prionailurus viverrinus. Next base: position 10,238,702 of record NC_062571.1, read on the forward strand.
TTATTTCTGGATATAGATATGGTTTCAGTAAAGTTGTCAAACCCATTTTTTACATTTAATATTTTACATGTAGATTTTAAAATTGTTCTACAGAGGCACCTGCGTGGCTCAGCCAGTTAGGTGTCTGACTTCAGCTCAGGTCATGATCTCACAGTTCATGGGTTTGAGCCCCTCATCAGGGTCTGTGCTGACAGCTTGGAGCCTGGAACCTGCTTCAGATTCTGTGTCTCACTTTCTCTATGCTCCTCTCCTGCTCGCTTTCTGTCTCCCTCTAAAAAAAAATAAACTTTAAAATGTTTAAAAATTGTTCTACATGTATGATTCCATTATCTGTGAAAATGACAATATTAATGCTTCCTTTTCATTCTTTACATTTTTTATTTGACTTTTCACTACACTGGTAAGTACCTAACGTTAAATATTGAATAGAAATGGTAGTCTCCTTTTTTTGTTCTTGAATATTATACTCAGATGTGAAAGCTTTACATTTTTCAGTATTAAAGATGTCATTTACTTTATTTTTTGAAGATGACCTCTTAGTAAACTTAGGATACGTCCTTCATCAGTTTGCACATGGCTTGAATGAATAGGAAATGTGGGGTTAAATTTATACTCAAATCCATGGGCTGCTACAGACTTCACTCATCACCAAGTTTAATGTATCTTTAAGAAATAGTAAAGAGAAACTACATGGATGTATAGTGATAACATAGCAGAGGATTCTTGATCCACATGTGCAGCTTCCGATGTCCCCAAACAATATTGTACTTAGAGACCCCATTGTTAACATAGATGGCTCTGAGTGGATATCAACCACCTCAGCTCAGCTCAGGAAAGGCATAAGATCTGTAGTCTCTTAAGCTTTTATTCACTGCTGAATACATAGCCCCACATCAGCATGTTACTCATTTCTGTTTTCTGGGTAGCTGCACCTTATCAATAAGACATCACTCAAACAATCTCTGTCAGCACTTAGCTAATTCATCAAGACTTTCATTTAATTTTGGTCCAACAAATTCCTTAAGTTACTTTTGAAGAAGGAGTTCTCTAAAGGTAGAGGAAAGGCTATCAAAAGGCCAAAAACCATTTTCTTTTCCAATACATTTTGAAGTTTCTAAAAGTTTTGAGCTGTTGCATTTTTATACACCAATAACGAAGCAGCAGAAAGAGAAATTAATAAAGTAATCCCACTTACAATTGTGCCCCAAATAATATGATACCTAGGAATAAACCAAATTAAGGAGTTGAAAGATCTATACTCCAAAAACTATAAAACGCTGGTGAAAGATTGGAGATACCACTAAGAAATCGAAAGACATTCCATGCTTACGGATTGGAAGAATATTATTAAAATAGCTATGCTACCCAAAGCAGTCTACATATTTAATGCAATCTCTATCAAAATACCAACAGCATTTTTTACAGAGCTAGAAAAAACAATCCTAAAATTTGTATGGAACCACAAAAGTTGCCAAATAGCCAAAACGAAGCTGGAGGCATCACAATTTCAGACTTCAAGTTATACTGCAAAGTTGTAGTGATCAAGACAGTATGGTGTTAGCACAAAAACGGACACATAGATCAACAGAGCAGAATAGAAAACCCACAAATTAACCCACAACTATACAGCTTACAGATTAATATTTGACAAAGAAGGAAAGAATATTGATGGAAAGATGGATGTCTCTTCAACAAATGGTGTTGGGAAGACTGGGACAGCAACATACAGAAGAATAAACTGGACCACTTTCTTACACCACACACAAAAGTACATTCAAAGTGGATCAAAGAACTAAATGTGAGACTTACAACCATTAAAATCCTTGAACACAGTAGCTCCTTTGACATTGGCCATAGCAACTTCTTACTAGATGTGTTTCCTGAGGCAAGGGAAACGAAAGCAAAAATAAATTATGAGGACTTCCATCAAAATAAAAAGCTTCTGCACAGTGAAGGAAACAATCAATAAAACTAAAAGGCAACCGATGGAATGGGAGAAGATATTTGTAAATGACATGTCTGATAAAGGGATGGTATCGAAAATATATAAAGAACTTACAAAACTCAACACCCAAAGAACAAATAATCCAGTCAAAAAAATGGGCAGAAGATATAAACAGACATTTTACCAAAGAAGACATATACATTTCTGACAGACACATGAAAGAGTGCTCAACATCACTGATCAGGGAAATAGAAATCAAACCACTATGAGATATCACCTCATAACTGTCAGAATGGCTAAAATCAACAACGTAAGAAACAACAGATGTTGGTGAGGATGAGGAGAAAGGGGAACCCTCTTGCACTGTTGGTGGGAATGCAAACTGGTGCAGCCACTCTGGAAAACACTATGGAGTGTCCCCAAAAAGTTAAAAATAGAACTAACCTATAACCCAGCAATTGCCCTACTAGGTATTTACCCAAAGAATACAAAAATACTAACTTGAAGGGACACATACACCCTGATGTTTATAGCAGCTTATCTACAATAGCCAAATTATGGAAACTCCTCAAGTGTCCATCGACTGATGAATAGATAAAGAAGTGGTATATATACACAATGGAATATAGACCATCAAAAAGAATGCGATCTTGCCATTTGCCATGATGTGGATGGAGCTAGAGAATATAATGCTAGGTGAAACAAATCAGTCAGAGAAAGACAAATATTGTTAAGATTTCACTCATATGTGGAATTTAAGAAACAAAATAAACAAGCAAAGTGGGGGGGGGGGGGAAGAGGTGAACCAAGAAACAGACTCTTAACTGTAGAGAACACACTGAGGTGACCAGAAGGCAAGTGGGTGGGGCGATGGGTGATATAGGTGATGGGGATTAAGGAGTGCACTTGTGATGATCACCAGGTGTTGTATGAAGTGTTGAATCACTATCTTATACATCTGAAACTAATATTATACTCTGTGTTAACTAACTGGAATTTAAATAAAAACAAAAATAAATAAAAGTTTTGAGCTCACATAGATACTTAATTTCTTCGTGTGTGTGTGTGTGTGTGTGTGTGTGTGTGTGTGTGTATCTTATTGATGTGATTAGTAAATGTTTAAAATTTGTTTTCTCACTTTGGTAATTTACATTGAAAAATCCTGGAATACTAAATCTAGATTTGGTTTGTGAAATAAGCCAAATTAGTTACAATATTTGTCTTTTTTCATATATTTCTGTACTATGTTTACTGATGTTTTGTTAAGGACTTTTGCTTTAGTGTTTCAGAATAAGATTAGCCTATACCTTTACCTTCTTGTTATCTGTTTGTCATGTTTTATTATCTCAGCCTCATTAAATCAAATAGGAAATTGAGTTTACACAAAGAATTGGATTGTCAATATAGAATTATGTGAATTCTAGATCTTATCCAACACCCAACTTTACTACTGATTAAAAATATTTTGGCAAACACCAAGCGTGTATTAAATATTCTTCTCCTGAAGTTGTCCAAATCATTTAACATAGCTTCACCAAGTGTTCCTTTTCTTTTACACCATGTTGTGTTTTAATTATGAAATAACAATCATGTTTTGAAATGCATGAGGAAACATGACTCATGAAAGGAAACCGTTTTGGATGTATAATAATTAATTGTATAACTATCCCTCATTTTTCATCTGGTCATGCCAAATAAATACAAAATATGTGTAGGGAATATCCAGGATATTTACAGCACTCTTAAAAGTGAGCAATAAAAAAAACCAAACTACAAATAGACAAAAGATATGAATAGACACTTCACAAAAGAAGAAATGCAGGTTCCAAATACACTTATGAAAAAATGCTCAACTATGTTTATCATTGGGGAAATGCAAATAAGGATCCACATTAGATTCTATTACGCACTTATTGGACTAGATGGGGGGTTAGTTATAATATCAAATAATTGCGAGGATAAGGCACAGCACACAATAGTTTATTCACATCATTTATTGTTGGTGAGAATGTAAAAGGGTACAGCCATTTTGGAAGGCACTTTGGCAGTTTTTTAAATAATATTAAACATAGACTTTCAACTAAATCAATAAAGAAACTTCTAGTTATTAACCAAGTGAACATGCTCCTATGAAAATATGTGTATGAATGTTTATAGCAGCTTTATTCATTATCAAGATCAAGAAACAACCCAGATATCCTTCAGTGGGTGGGCAGATAAACTCTGGACCATCCACACGTTGGAATTCTACTCAGAAATTTTTAAACGGAGCAAGATGTTTCCGCACATGTGAACACGTATGAAACTTAAACACATATTAAGAAGTGAAGCCCAGACCCAGAAATCTATATTATATGTAATTCCATTTATAAAGCAGTCTGTAAAAGATGAAATGTGGAGATGGAAAACAGATCAGTGTGGCCAGAATGTGAGAGATCTGGTAGGGGCTTAGTATTAGCATGCCACACGGGGGAATTATTAGTGATGACATTGTTCTGTAAGATACGAAGCTTGTGGATACATCCCTATGCATTTGTCAACCCCATAGAACTCGACATTACAAAGGATAAATTTAACTGTATACAAAATGACAATAACAAAAACAACAATAAAAATAAGATGTCAGAGGATCCCAGGGTGTAATCCAGACTGGCACATGAATCCAACTGTATTATAAATGTATGACATAAGATCACTGAAAGAGTGGAAAAAGAACAAGTAACAGAAGTAACTTCGGGAAATTTGTATCTTTGACTAGAAACAGTAATGCTGAAGATAAAGATAACTGTACTTCCACATTATACCCTAGTTGGTAAATTTGTTTCCAACTTATTTGCTATAAGTGAGCAACAGTAAAAACTAATTTACAAAATAGAGATTGTGTGTCTACATTGGATAGCATATGTATTTTCTGTCTTTCCCTGAGAGTGCCTACGGGCTGTAACATGTGCCACCAACACACACAGAGTCCAGATCTTCATTTCTAAATACTATTCTTGGGGCGCCTGGGTGGCTTAGTCGGTTGAAACGTCTGACCATTGGTTTCGGCTCAGGTCATGATCTCGCAGTTCCTGGGACTGAGATCCGTGTCAGGCTCTGTGCTGACAGCACGGAGCCTGCTTGGGAGTCTCTGTCTCCCTCTCTTTCTACCCCTGCCCTGCTCTCTCTTCTCGAAGTAAATAAATACACTTAAAAAATAAAGTAAAATACAAAAGAAGCTCATTTATTCTTTTTTCGGCTCACCTAACTTTTAAATTGAATCAGTATTAAGTCTGTTTGGTAATTTTTTTTTCCTACAAATTTGTTCATTTCACCTCATTGCTGAGATTTATCTGGCAAAAATTAGGTCCTATTGTTAATTCTTTAATTTCAGGTATATCTATAATTATGCAGCAACATTTTATGCCTAAGCATATTTGTAGGTTCATGTCCCATACATACTGCATTATATTTTTATCTGGGGAATCAATGCTTCAAACCTCAATTTGCAATCCTTGCATTTGAAAAGCACACCTCTCAGGTCACCTCACCAGCATCTCACACAGAAAAGCCTTTAATAAATTATGTTTGATGATTGTGTCACTAAGGACAATGGCTTTTTCTGCTTTATGTGACTCTGGCTATTGATTGAGTATGTACTTCTGAATATAAATTTCTGTGTCTAGTCAGCACAATTTCATAAATATCGATCATCAACTCAGAGGTGAATATACAAAGCCCTTTGACATATTTCATAATTTCCCATACACATATTTCATAGGTGTAGTCAAATTATTCACACAACATCATTTTTAGTGTTATTATATTTGAGCAGTTCAGCATTTGCAAACATGTGAATTAAATGAAATAAATCAAAATATTGATTTTATATGTATGTCGATATTTTTAAAATCACTGATCCTAAGCACTATTTTATTTTTGGTCCAAATTAAAGTATGCTGAGCATTTTTTAATTTTCTTAAGACATTTGAAGTCTCGGAGTTTATCTGGAAAATTCTTCTGTCTTGATCATTTCTGGAGATTATAGTGTTACTCTACTCTGCATAGATTAAAATGTATTGTAGACATTATATCCAATTCTACAATTAGATAATATATATACATATATACATACAAATATAATAAGTAGATGCAATAGTTTATATATTTTCTATCTCTCTCGTGAGACCACCTAAAGGCTTTGACATCTAGCAGCAACAAACATACCCAGAGTCCAGATCTTGATTTCTAAATGCTATTCTTGGAAAAACTAGGATTAATTGCAGAAATGGCTACTCCTCAGATGAGGGCAAGAAAATACAAGATAAGTGGTTTCAGGCATCCAGTGGGTGTCTTTGGAACATGGGATATGTCCAGCAGATAGGGGAGGGATAGTGTAATTATGTCTCTGTTATGAAAAATGATGGTATGGTTTAGAATAAAACATATACAAATTGCATTCAAAAATATTCTCCTGTCTCTCTTTTATCCTTCATCCTATATGTAAGCATTTTGCATAGTTTTTGGTTTCTCTTCATTTTCCCTTAAAGACAACATAAATGTATAAACACATATTTATGTACAGCTTATTTTTCACACTAGAAAAATATAGGCAGTCTTCTGAATATTATTTTGCTTTGTTTGATGATATATGGTGGAAACAATGTGTTGCAGTATTCCTTTTGGTAGCTGCATAACAATATATTACATGGATGTGTCATGTCTATTCAACCACTTCCCTATGGGCAACATGGGTTATTTCAAGACTTTTGCTGTTACCAGCAGTGTTTAAGAGAATATATTTGTTCATTAATCATTTTATATTTGTGCCAGAGTAATGCTGGAATGGATTGCCAGAAGTGGGATTTCTTGATCAAAGGATAAATTCTTAAATAATTCTCTAGAAAATGCCAAGCTCCCTTCCAAGGAAGTTGTTGCATTTTGCATTGGCTGTTACATAACCATAAGATTACTGTTTATCCACAGCTTCAACCACTGTATGTATTTTCAAAATTTCAAATGTTTACCAATATGTTAAATGAAGAATTGTAACCAATGATAGCAATTAATTGCATTAATTGCAATTTGCATTTGCCTTACTATGAATAAGCTGAACATATGTTCATATGTTTAAGCATCATTTGTGTTTCTTTTTCCTGTTTGTTTATATCTTTCTCTGTATTCCTATTGGGTTGTTGCTTCTCAATTTTTAGAAAATATATCAGTCAAGGCACAGTCATGTTGTCTTATAATCTAGTAGTATGTTATTTATTTATTTATGTTTTGCTCCAGTTTTTCCAGCCTTGGTCTTTGGAAGCCTTTTTAGGTTGGTTTCTGTGTCTTTTTGATATATCACATCATGTTGTTTTATGGATACTTTCCTGGTTTTTTTTTTTATTGGCACAGATGTTCCAAGCTTATCCTATATAATGCCTGTCCCAACCATAGAGTCAAGAAATCCTTTCTTAAGGATCATTGATTTTTTTTTTTTTTTAATTGCAGGATGGTGATAGAAACCAAGATCTGGGAGCTGGATGTGCTCACTGCTAGTGTGATACTGTGGCTACTCAAGATCCTTTTAGAGGATGTGGTGCGACTTCATTGCTGATGGGAATGCAAAATGATAAACCAACTTGGAAGACAGTTTGGCAGTTTCTTACACAACCACACATACTGTTACCAGACGATCCAATACTTACTTCGTATTTACACTAAGGAGATGAAAGTTTGTATCCATGATAAAGTCTGCACATGGATGTTTATAGCAGCTTTAATTATAATTTACAAAACTCGTAAGAAATGTAGATGTCCTTCAGCAGATGAATGGACAAGTAAACCCTGATTTATCCAATGAAATATTAGTCAGCACTAAAAACAAATGAGTTATCAAGTCATGAAAAGACATGGAGAAATCCTAAATGAAATAAATGGAATAATCCAATCTGTAAAGGCTACATACTGTGTGATTCCAACTAAATGGTATTCTGGAAAAGGCAAAAACATAGAAACAATAGAAAGCTCAATGGCTACCAGGAATGAGGGAGGAAGGAGGAATGAATAGATGGAGAATATAAGATTTTTAGGGCAGTAAAACTATTCTGCATGATGCCATTATGATGGATACATGTCATTATGCCTTTATCCAAATCCATAAAATGTAGATGGCGAAGAGTAAATTGTAACTTAAATTATGGACTTCGGGTGATTTGATGTGTCAGTGCAGATTTATTGATTATAACAAACGTGTCACTGTATTAAAGAATGTTACTAATGGGAGAGGCTCTACATGTGTGGTGACAAAGGGTAAACATGGGAAATCTCTGTCTTACCTGCTCAATTTTGCTGTGAACTTTAAACTGCTCTAAAAAAATAACGTTTAATAAAAGATAGACCAACAGAGGTAATCAGGTAACCAGACCATTAATGTGAGTTTTTAAAAAAAAAATTTTTAACGTTTATTTATTTTTGAGACAGAGAGAGACAGAGCATGAACAGGGGAGGGGCAGAGAGAGAGGGAGACACAGAATCTGAAACAGGCTCCAGGCTCTGAGCGGTCAGCACAGAGCCCGACGCGGGGCTCGAACACACTGACCGTGAGATCATGACCTGAGCCGAAGTCGGACGCTTAACCCACCAAGCCACCCAGGCACCCCTAATGTGAGTTTTGATAATAATCTGGCTAGGAGGAGTTTGGCTGAGTTCAGTGCAGCTATGGGTGCCACAGACTTCAATATCTGCCAGTGCCCTTGCTTTAGTTTTTCTCTTCTTGACTTTGTGGATTCCACTTTTATTGCTCCAGAGAAAGAGAGTTTGTACCTTGTATATCATTCAACTTTAATTTGCTATTTCTATATGGGAGGGTTGTTGAGCACCAGCAGCACGGTGGGGAATGGAGTGTCCTATCAGCTTTTGATTAAATCAGGCTTTAGTGGGACTGTGTTTCTGTGTTTTTGTCCCCTTTGGGGTATAGATTTTTCCTGGTCTCCATTCCCTTCATTAATATAACACACTCTAGATATTCCCATCATAACACCTGTAACACTTTGAGTGATTTTCATATTGGACTCACCTTCTAAGGCTGTCAGCCACTTCAAGTCTGAGCTATGTCTAATTCCTAGCTATGACCCCTTGACTTTTACAAGATCAGTCAGTAACATGTGCTCACTAAATATTTTTAAATTGGGGAGTAAAAGAATATATATTTCAAATGTATACCATCATTTAGACTTTTAAATTATTCATTCACACTTATCTGAGATTAACTGAATTAATGCATTCTCATTTTACTTGATTTACATTCTGACTTTAATACGCATGCTGTGAAAACATCATTAATTAGAAAAAAATATTTTTGACCACATAAGGGAAGGACGATATGACATTTCTTTAAGAAACTTTTCACTCACCAGTGGGAAATGAAAGGGCTCTTTTGAACGGTTATAGGAAAATAACAAAAGGGAGAAGAATATCCTTCTCCACATTAATGATTTGTCATTGTTAGAAGACAACAGTTATTGAACAGTTTCTAAAAATAACACTCACTGCAGTCTATAATACATTATACCAAAAATCTAATAACAGTGGGTTTTACTTTTTTAGGTATTGTGAGAAAAGAAATCATAGTATATGGAAAGAAAACTACTCTTTTTATTCTTACCCTTGAAATGAGGTGATTGTAAAATTTTCACTGTGACTATTTTATGAACAAGGCATTTTTCTCAGCTATCATACTAGGCAGCCTTTTTGATGTAGCAAAAGGGTGTAACATAGTAGGTAAAGTCAGTTTCCTGGATGGATTTGATTGCATCCAAGGCTTGAAATGCCTCCAGAACAACTTCATGCATCTTTAAAAGGGGATAAAGAAAAAGAATTAAACCAAATCAAACCAAACAAAAACAACAATGACAAAAAAAAAAACAAAACAAACCAAAACAAACAAACAAACAAAACAAGAACAAGACAGAAATGAATTTGTGACTTTAACCATTCTGCAGGGGTAATTAAAGACAAATATTCCTCCACCCTTGATAGATCCAAAAGGCAAACCTTTCAGATGAAAGAAAAGAATACTTAATCTCCTTCCCTAGAATATTAACTCAATTCTCCTTTAAATAAATTTCTGTCAGTTACAGCTGTGGTATAAAGCATTCTGTAAGGAAAGCCTAATTATAGGAAGAATGGATCATGCCTTAGATTTGTGGCAGTGAATTAAATAATAACCTGACTTTGGTTTTGGTTTCGGGAAAAATGCCAGGTTAAGATCAGGTGATCAATAGCCACTCTCCATTCTCCCTGCCTCTCTTCCGTGCTGTCTCTTATTTTCCTTGTCTTGGAAAGACAGGATGCTTTATATGCAGATTACATATATTCCATGTAATATTTGTTTATTACCTTCAGAAACACACCTCTTCTTCGGCAGAAATCTGAAAAATTAAGACTGAATATTTAAAACCACCGTTTTTTAGCTCACTGCAGTCTTTCAGGGGAAAAAAAGAAGGGCTGTGAGGAAGAGCTGTATAGAGCTATCATTAATTTTACCTGACCACTAATTAATTAACTTTGTCAGTTTTGGAAAAATAGTGTCTCTCAATGATACTGAGTAGCATTGTTAATAAAGGCAGAACATAAAACGGAAGAATATGATAGTTTCTTTTCCCCAATATGAGATAGAAACATCCATGAAGAGGTGAGGAAAGGTCTGAGAATATATAGGAGAGGTAAATTTATTTATTATTATTATTTTAATGTTAACTTATTTTTGAGAGAGGGAGCCAGCGCATGAGCGGGGGAGGGGCAAAGAGAGGAGGAGACAGAATCCAAAGCAGGCTCCAGGCTCTGAGCTGTGAGCACAGAGTCCCACGCAGGGCTTGAACTCATGAACCATGAGATCATGACCTGAGACAAAATCGGACGCTTAACCGACTGAGCTACCCAGGTGCCCCGAGAGGTAAACTTAAAGTCAGCTTGCCAAATCGCCCATCTAGAGACTCCTGGTTGGTGGCTAATGAAGTGAGGGAAGGGAAAGTTGTTATCCCTTAAATAAGACTCTCTCATTGGCATTGGCCAAGCCAGACAATATCATTTACATGGTTCTGGGTAATTATCAAGTGTACGTGTATAAAGCTAAGTTGTTTCTGGAAACTGTATATTTTGAAAATATATTGCTATTTTGAGGTTCAAAACTAAAAATAAAGTCAGCCTGCCAATATTTCAAAATAGGAAGTGACAGAAAATATGAACATATTTCAAAAGACTAATCATGTATTTTATGAAGCATATAAAAGTTACTTCCTTCTTGGGAATTAAAATGTGTCAGCAATGTATAGTCGTATATAATCAATGTTAATAAAAAATTCGCATTCTTGTGCTTTGAGCTATGCAGGCAAACTCTCTTTTCTCCAAACTTCTGTAGTCTGAAATCTCATTATGTTTAATTATCACTCGTAACAGGAATAATAATAACAATATATAATTTCCTGAGTGGTTAGTCTGGCCCAGACAGTGTGATGAGGGATTTATAGGCATTATTTATTTTAATTCTCACAACATCACTATAACATACATAGTCTACATTTTTCAGTCTTTAAAAATTAACCTTTAAAATGATTCACCTGCAACAGTTCACACAATTGATAAGTAAATAAAAAATCAAAATTAATCCCAAAGCCTAGTCTTGTATTTATGTGGCATAATTATAATTGAAATTTAGTATGATAAACGTACATTATTACAAGACATTTAATAGCCTTATAAATCTGAAAGGTATCAAAGTATGCATGGAAGGGTTTTAGTATTAAGTGAATTGTTCTATGTCTCATTCATGCTAAGAATTGATTATTTTTCCCTTGCTTAATCACATTTTGTTTGTGCTAGAATTTCTAATTTTCACTACTTATAACTTAACCATGTTCTACATTGTGCTGTTACTAGTTGGGTATAATTTTCTACCTTTGGGTGGTAAAGGTAAAAATCTTAATGCTCATTATTTTATTCTGCATATTGCCAGACAGAGTGCCGCACAAAGAGCAAAGCCTCAATATTTATTTTAGATCCATGAATAGAGTGAGCTTTTGGAATATTTTAGAATAGCAGTTCCTGGTTACAGTAATTCCAGTCATAACACCCTTTCACAAGAACAAGTGAACATTCTATTTGCTGCATTCCATTTGAGAATGTTTATAAGTACAAAACTGGTGGGGAATCTCTGAAAAGATCACGAGTTGTAAGTGAAAGGTAAAAATATTATCTTGTATGTCAAGGTATTCACAAAATAAGAGGTTGTAAACCATGACATCAGATACATGAAATGTAGGGGGGAGGAGTAAAAATTTAGTGCATTGAGAATGGGTTCAAACTTAAGTGACCATCATCCTAATGTAGACTGCTGTGTGCATAGGATGTTATATATTAACCTAATGGTAACCACAGATAAAAAAAAAAAAACGGAATAGATATGCAAAAAATAAAGAGGAAGGAATCGAAGCATACCGCTAAGGAAAGCCATCAAACTACAAGGGAATAAAACAAGAGAAAGAAGGAACAGAATAGAACAAGAACAACTGTAAAACGAGTAACAAAATAGCAAAGCATATATACCTGTCAATAATTGCTTTGAATGTAAATGGACTAAATGCTCCAATCAAAAGACATAGAGTGGATTAAAAAAAACAAGACCCATCTATATATTGCCTTCAAGAGACTCATTGCAGACCTAAAGTCACATTCAGATCAAAAGTGAACAGACAGGGGGAAAAAAAAACAATATTTGTCATGCAAATGGAAGTGAAAATAAAGCTGGGGTAGCAATGCTAATGCCAGACAAAATAGACTTTAAAACAAAGGCTACCACAAGAGACAAAGAAGGACACTACCTAATGATAAATGGAACAATCCAATGAGAAGATACAACAATTGTAAATATTTATGCACTCAGCAAAGGAGCACCTAAATACATAAAGCAACTATTAACAGACATAAAGGAAGAAATTAACAGTAAAACCATAATAATAGGGGACTTTACCACCTCACTTACATCAAGGAATAGATCATCCACACGAAAAATTAACAAGGAAACAGACACTGAACCAGGTGGAGCTAATAGACATATTCAGAATATTCCATCCAAAACCAACATAATACACATTCTTTTCAAGTGCACTTGGAACATTCTTCAGAATAGATCACTGTTAAGCCACAAAACAAGCCTCAACAAATTCAAAAAGATTGGAATCATATTATGCATCTTTTCTAACCCCAATGGTATGAAACTAGAAATCACTCACAAGAAAAAATCTAGAAAGAACACACATACATAGAGGTTAAATAAGATGCTACTAAACAATGAATAAATCAACCAGGGAACCAGAGGAAATCAAAAAATGCACGGAGACAAATGAAAATGAAAACACAATGGTTCAAAATCTTTGGGATGCGGTAAAAGCTGTCCTAAGAAGGAAGGTTATAGCAATATAGGCTTATATCAAGAAGCAAGAAAAATCTCAAGTAAACAACCTAAATTTACACCTAAAACAGCTAGAAAAACTAAAACAAACAAAACCCAAAGCAACTAGAAGGAAGGAAATGATAAAGATTAGAGCAGAAAATGAAATCGAGAATTAAAAAAAAACAAAAAACAGATCAATAAAAGCAGGAGCTGTTTCTTTGAAAAGATCAACAAAATTGACAAACCTTTAGCCAGACACATCAGAAAGAAAGAAAGAGTATTCAAATTAATAAAATCAGAAATAAAAGAGGAGAAATTACAACTGACACCTCAGAAATACAAAGGATTGAAGCACCTGGGTGGCTCAGTCAGTTAAGCACCCGACTTTGGCTCAGGTCATGATCTCACAGGTCTGTAGTTTCGAGCCCTGTGTCAGGCTCTGTGCTGACAGCTCAGAGCCTGGAGCCTGCTTCAGATTCTGTGTCTTCCTTTCTCTGCCCTTCCCCTTCTTGTGCTCTCTCTCTCTCTCTTTCTCTCTCTCAAAAATAAACATTAAAAAAAAATTAATAAAAACAGAAGAAATTTAAACAATGATTAAACCTTCCAAAATAAAAAGCACCAAGTTCATCAGCGAATACTACAATACGTTAAAAATAAATTATACTAATTCTCTCTCCCTACCCCTTCCCCGCTGTGCTCTTTCTCTCTCTCAAAAATAAATAAAAAGAAACTTTAAAAAATCTTTTAAAAAAGGAAAGAAGTACAAAGGATTATAAGAGAATATTATGAAAAATTATATGCCAACAAACCAGAAGAAATGGATAAATTCCTAGAAACACATACATCCGAAAACCGAATCAGGAAGAAAAAAATTTAAATAGACCGATTACCAACAAGGAAATTGAATCAGTGATCAAAAAACCCACAAGAAAACAAAAGTCCAGGACCAGACAGCTGACAAGTGACTTCTACCAAACATTTTATTAAAAAAAATCTTTTATGTTTATTTTTGACATAGGGAGAGAGAGACAGAGCATGAGCAGGGAAAGGGCAGAGAGAGAGGGAGACACAGAATCTGAAACAGGCTCCAGGCTCTGAGCTGTCAGCACAGAGCCCGACGCGGGGCTCGAACTCACAGACTACGAGATCATAACCTGAGCCAAAGTCGGATGCTCAACCGACTTGGCCACCCAGGAGCCCCCCAAACATTTTAAAGAAGAGTTAATACCTACTCTTCTCAAACTATTCCAAAAACTAGAAGAGGAAGGGAAAGTTACAAATTCATTCTATGAGGCCAGCATTACCCTGATACCAAAACCAGATAAAGACACCACAAAAAAAGAAAATATCTCGGATGAACCTAAAGACAAAAATCCTCCACAAAATGTTAGCAAACAAAATCAAACAACACATTTAAAAAATCATTCATATTGGTCAGGTGGGATATACTGCAAGGAGGCAAGGGTTGTGCAATAGTCACAAATCAATGTGATACATCACGATAAGAGGAAGAATAAAAACCATGTGATGACTTCCACAGATGCAAAGAAAATATATAACAGGGAACATCCATTCATGATAAACCCCCCCAACAAAGTAGGTTTAGAGGGAATATACGTCCACATAATAAAGAATATGAAAATATATGAAAAACCCACAGCTAACATCATAATGGTACAAAACAAGAGTTTTTCCTCTAAGATCAGGAACAGAACAAGGATATCTGTTTCACCACTTTTAATGAATATAATACTGGAAGTCCTAGCCTCAGTAATCATACAGTAAAAAGAAACAAAAGGCAACAAAAATGGTAAGGAAGAAGTAAAACGTGAATGCTTCTGAAATTATAAAGGACTTGATGTCTTCTTGTGAGTACATTTATAATAAAAAACAATAAGAAAGCACGATCTGCTTAAAAAATTGGATGATGTTTAATTGAATTTAAAGATATGACTGAGCCACCCAGATGCCTATAACATTACAATCATTATAATTATGGTCAACATTTGTAGCCACTTATGTGCATTTCTCTATCTAAGAACATTTAGATTTAATAATAAATAAAGTAAAAATTATGCTTGTATTGATTGATTGTGGCATGCTGTAAAATAATTAACATGCGAATATATATTAAAATGCAGTGACTCTGAAGAAGGAATAAAATTTTTGAGAAGGAGCTTATAGAGACCACTAAAAGCATATTTCTTCTTATTTCCACAATTACAATGTGTGGGGATATTTTAAAATGTCCAAATATTCTCTGATATTTAAACTTAATGTTGAAATGGAGATTATGGCAATTAATATTCAATTATAAATTTCTCATTCCTTATTGGATAACTTAAATGTTTAAACACTTTTCATACTTTAATGATGCTTGGTTTTCTAAAAAAGGCATTGTTGAGACGCTGTTATAATTTCCAATGCACATTTGTGTCAATAAGTGTATATATCCCATTTTATATATTATACTTCCTGTTTCTCATTTAATAAAATATTTCAGAGATGAGATCTGGTACTATTGCTGCATACACGTCTTTCACCAGAGGACCAAAGGGGAGGACAAAAATAGGAGATGAGTTAATTAATCTAATTTTAATTGCTACAGCCGTTTCAAATAATCTTTCTTCTATGAATTGTATTCTACAATATTAAACAATGTTTCATATAACCTGGATAAATGGCTATTGACACTCTGTGCAAATCCTAGGGAGGGTGTCTAAATAGTCTTCATTTTTGTGTTATTTATTTATTTATTTATTTATTTATTTATTTATTTCTAGTTTTTGTTTAAATTCCAGTTAGGTAACATACAGTGTAACATCTAGAAACAAGTAAGGTGTTGGGAGACAAATTGACAAATGTCCAGAACTTTAAAATTAAGATTCTTTAAAACTGAAAATTGGTATAGCAATTCATAAGAACTACAATGTATAATTAGAAGTTTTGCATCTAGCTAAATGACGGTCACTAGGATTTAGAATGTGTAACTTAAGAAGAAATACTCCAGAATATATTCAATTTTCAGACATTGGATTTGGAAATCATGGATCCATTTTAATATAATGAATGCCAAATATTTCTAAGCATTTGTGAGATGCCTCATTAGAAAATATTCCATGATGTGGTCTCTCTTACAATACATTTAACTAATTTAATAGAAGGTTCCCATAAATAGGCTGTATTCCTATGCAATTCTTTAGAATATTAATGAATAGATGAATATCAGAATGAGGGTATCTGATGAAGAACTTTGTCTTTGACCTCATTCTGTTAAATGGCTTTTAATAAATAATTGGTTAGACAACAAGGGTAGGAAACATAGCAGGAAGAGGAGTATTTCCCAGGAAAGAGAAAGGAAAAATAAAAACGAAATCACTTTGGACCATCCCCTCGATTCACATGGGCTAATATCCCTTAACTTTTCAAATTTTAGCGTGTTTTGAATATATTATTTTGTGGTTTTTCTCCTTACTTCTGCTAACAGAATATCATGTCAGTTAAATATTATTCAAAAGAAGTATTTGTACTATAAGAGTCCCTGTTTGCTTTAAAGTATAACGTGTGTCATTCCTGAAGACATTTTTCCCTCTAAATTTTATATGCACTGCTATCCTTATTTTGAAATACAGAAATACTCACAGGAATAGAAAAATGGAAACACTGTTGGGTTAGCAATCATCTGCTGATAGTAGATAACACTCCATATTATAGCTCAGAAGCAACATTCACTCAACATTGGTGTAGCCAAAGACTTAGCAATTGCGTATTACACTTCTAGATTTATGTCTCGTAGGAAGTCTTACAAAGTGCACCAAGATATATAGAAGTGCTCTGGATAGCTGCAAAAAAACTTGAGGACTGTTCTCATAACTGAAACTCTAACAAAATTGACAACATGCTATTGCATGTTCACATGATTTAATATTATACGGCAAGGAAAATGTTGTAACTGAAATTACATTTCATCAATATAAGAATATTAGAAATGTAATAATGCATGCGAGTAAAGTACCAGAATATTTCACATAGTTAGATGGTTTTGTATAAAGTTAAGATAAAGCGAAAATAAACAATCTTTTTGGTGCATACATATGGTGGTAGACACTTTGGTGCACGAACCAAAGATCTCCCTACTCCAGATTCTGGGAACTTTGCCTGGTACAGGCTCACAGTTTAGTCTCTGCCCAGGATTTGCCCTCAGCTAGAGGCAACTACTTTGCCAGGGGTTATTATCTCTCTCTCCAGTGCGACCTGCACCCAAGGATGGGTTAATATAGAGGTGGAAGATGGAAAGGCCAGTGCCCTTGATATCTCAACTTAATGGGAAGACTAACTTAAACTGTCTTAATTATTAGGGAAATGTACTAGCTCATTTAACCTGAGAGATTGTCCATTGGTGTTCAGAAACCCTTTCGCTTTTAGACTCTCTCCTGAATCACAGGGTCTGGTTGCTAGTACACGTCCTTTGATAAAGTGGAAATCATGGAATCCAAAACTTAGTGAAAAGATCTTTGGCATGCCAGTGTCCTCCCAGAGTTCTAAACTTCTTTTCCAGCTACTGAGAAATCTATTGGAGACGACTAAAGTTTTCTTATAATGCCTCACCATGTAGACTTCTAGAGATTGCCCTCCAGGATAATGATGAATAAGGATGAAGGTAGGGGATGCCCTACTGAATTGCACCCCCCGGTTTCACTGAGGTTGATGGATTTCTGCAATGGCGTTTTCAGCTGTAGCTCTTACCATCAAAGTAAATGTGTTTTGTAACATGGACTGCAAATGCAGGGCAGAAATCACAACGGTGTGATCCTTCAAGGTTTTTGGTGGTCACTGATTAATCATCACGGACTAAGGACTTTAGTGTGTGAGCAGTGAGCTAAAGTTTCAACCTGATCTGTGTGAATGGAAAGAAGTTAAGTCAGGCTGTTGAGGGCTGTGTTTGAAAGTCATGCTTTTTTAATCCATTTTTATATCAGAGCCAGTCCACAGACTCAAGAGTCCATAAATGAAAAGAAGTTTATCCACATAAAAAATAAACCTGCAACATTCTCAAGTATTTACTTAGTATTCCCCAGGCCTTCCCTAAAAAAAATAATACTATGAAAGTTGTCCAGTATAACTCATAATTTTGGAGATTTACTATGTACTGATGCTGAGGTGCTGTAAATCCCTGAGAATAGAAAATGTCACTGTAGTCTACTAATCAGGGGTGACAAAAAAGTTTCATTTTAGGACTTTTTTATAGTGGGACAGGTGGATTCAATGGGCCAAGCTTTGGTTATATTTATAGTTCTTGAATGTATAGTTTAGAAGTTTGGATAGAAATACTATAAAGAAGGAAGGAAGGAAAGAAGAAAGGAAGGAAGGAAGGAAGGAAGGAAGGAAGGGAGGGAGGAAAGGAATATCTATCATAGTTCTTTGACTACTGGACTAGGGTTATTACCACAGGAAAAAAATGCATTAAAAATCCCTCATCTACCCCTTTACACCACCCCTTTCTAACAATGTAATAGTAGTTGCTATTAAATTCTATTTTTTCAAGATGTATTTACTTATTTTGAATGAGAGCGAGCATGAGTGGGAGAGAGACAGAGAGAATCCCAAGCAGGCTTCATGCTGTCAGCACAGATACCGATGTGGGGCTCGAAACCACAAACCATAAGATCATGACCTGAGCCAAAACCAAGTGTCAGACACTTAACCAACTGAGCCACCCAGGAGCCCGCTATTGAATTCTATTTAATTCATTTGCTCCTTTGCTTGGCCTATGTAGGAGACATGTGGGTTTTGGAAACTGACAGCGGGTCATCTTGAACTTATTCAGGTAGTAACTCTGATTGTAGCAGCCATTTCGGATGGAGTCTCTTTAGTGCGGCAAATAAACATAGGCCACAACATCTAGTGTTGATTTAGCCTTTGGTTTTGGCCACAGTTATTAACCAAGATCATTAGATACCACTTGATTTTACTTGTCAGTGACAGAGGTACTTCACCATCCCCTCCCCTACTCTCGCTCTTTCTCTCAAAAATAAACTTTAAAAATTTGTTTAAAAAAAAGTGGGGGCGCCTGGGTGTCTCAGTTGGTTGAGCGTCTGACCAGCTCAGATCATGGTCCCACCGTTTGTGGGTTCAAGCCCCGCATTGGGCTCTGTGCTGACAGCTCAGAGCCTGGAGCCTGCTTCAGATTCTGTGTCTCCCTCTCTCTCTGTCCCTCCCCTACTCTCGCTCTTTCTCTCTCTCAAAAACAAACATTAAAAATTTTGTTAAAAAAAAGGGCGCCTGGGTGGCTCAGTCAGTTGAGAGTCTGACTTCGGCTCAGGTCATGGTCTCACAGTTCGTGAGTTCAAGCCCCAGGTCAGGGCTCTGTGCTAACCAACAGCTCAGAGCCTGGAGCCTGCTTTGGATTCTGTGTCTCCCTCTCTCTCTCTCTCCCTCTCTCCCCCTCCCCTGCTCATGCTCTGTCTCTCAAAAAGAAATAAATGTTAAATTTTTTTTTAATTAAAAAAAAATTTGTTAAAAAAAAGAATAGAAGTACTTCACTATCTTCCCTCCGGGCTTTGTCAGAACCTAGATTCTCTGTCATAATCCACTCTGAATGAGAGTTCACTATTTTCTATCCCACAGAACATCATGGATTCTGAATTCTGGACAAACATTATGGTTAATTATGAAATGACATATGACCAGCCATCCTAAGCTGTCAGTGAAAAAAAAAAAAAAAGTCTGAGTTATCAAGCCCAACCATATGTAAAAATAATCCATCCTTAAGCTTAATGTAATATGGCAAATGAGGTCATATTTGCCCAAACGTGTGAGTAAGCTCCCTATTCATCCTGTCTTCAGCTCACATGAGGGCCCTCATGGTGTTTTCCCTCTGGCCCTATAGCAGAGAAAGAAAAATACTAGATCCTAGTTTACAGGTGGGTCATTAGTATACATCCCATTACCTGATTGTTAACTGTTACAATATAACGGCCTTGCTTAGGAGTGCCTGGAAGGTACAGTGGAAAAGACAAATCCACCATTTGCTGAATTTTATGGAATAGAACTAGTTGTTCACCTTGCCTAAAAAGGGAGATGGTCTGACTGACAGAAATACACCAATTAATGGACGGTGTTCAATATTTTGACTGAATGATCATGTTCCTGGAAAAGATAAGACTGCTGATTAAGAGGATGGGAAAGAGATCTACAATAGAGTAGATCTCTACAAGTGGCACAAAGTATTGACATATTTTCACCCTACACCATGGGACTATTCTACGGGTGACAACCTCTTGGATGTGCGCACTTCCACCCAAATTCTATTTACAAGACCTTAGTCATATGGCAGCACCCAACTCCAAGGGAATAATCAGGTGGACCCTATATCTTGCTGTAGATGTTAAATTGCTTTTTTCCAAGTCAACATAGTGATTACTTAAGGGGCTCGTGACAAAAGGAGCCCAGGAGCTGGGATGGAGACCCCATATGTAATCGGCAGCATGGATTTCCCTTTCGCCAAAGCTAATCTTTCTCCCACCACTGGAGTAAGCCGCCAGTAACAAATACCAACACTGAACCTGCAATGGGGCAATATTCTTGGAGAAGTGAAGCCAACCTTCCAGCAGAAGAAGAATTAGGTGTGAAAGGTCTATATGAATACCAAGAGTAGATATAGAGTAGGAATGGGTTGTGGTTAGAAAACAAAATAAGAGTCGGCTAGGGCTGCCATAACAAACCATCAGATACATGGCAGCTTAAAAAACATAAACTTTTTTCACAGTTCTGGAGGCTGGACATCTAGATTGAGATGCTGGCAGGGTCGATTTCCTCTGAGCTCACAGATGGTCAGCACAGAACCCGACGTGGGGCTCGAATTCACAAACCATGAGATCATGACCTGAGCCGAAACCAAGAATCAGATGCTTAACCAACTGAGCCACCCAGGTTCCCCTAATCTTCTCTTCTTATAAGGATGCCAGTCAGATTGACTAAGGCTTATTCTTGTTTTAACTTAATGGATTAAGGCTTGGTCTTGTTTTAACTTCATTACTGCACTGGAAAGCTTATCTCCAAATAAGCTTGTCACATTCTGAGGTATTGAGGTGAGGGCTTTCCACAAATGGATTCGAGGAGACCACAATACAGCCCGTGATAGAAATTGAGCAGTTGTTAGTGAAAACAAAAATGCACGTGACCACTCGGTTGTTTGAGTGAAGCAGATGGAAACAGAGTACCACAGGAGGGGAGTTATTGGAACTAGAACAGTCATTGTCAAAATGTAATGAATGTGTATAGTGAATGGAACTGAAGGTAACTTTGACATTCAGTTTTCTGAGACCCAGCTGTAGAGATTCTGTGTTCCAACAAACAAAACATGATTCTGAGAAAGTATTATAGACAAGACATCGAGAAGCATTAGGTTATAGGGCTAGATGGATCCAGAGAATGTGGAAGTCACTCAGGGACAGCAGACATAGGATGGATGGAAAAGGTGGGCTTCAAGACAAGGTTCAGTGTTTCTTACCTTCCCATTATAGCACGTGGAAAAAAAATGCAATGCCTTGAATGCTGCTTGAATAAATAGAAAGAACTGAAGATTTTACACATCTGAAAATTTACCTTAGCTAGAATACACCTCCTAAATCATGTTCAGATGTAAGTTCAATGCATTATTAGTGGATGGGATTTTTTTTATGTTTACTTATTTTTGAGAGACAGAGACAGAGCATGATGTGGGGAGGAACAGAGAGGAAGGGAGACACAGAATCCGAAGCAGGCTCCAGGCTCTGAGCTGTCAGCACAGAGCCTGGCGGGGGGGCTCGAACTTATAAACAGCAAAATCGTGACCTTAGCCAAAGTCAGATACTTAACCAACTGAGCCACCTGGATGGGATTTTATAAAGTGACTGAAATGTTCAGGAATCAAGCCATGTAATATGAATTACAATAAAATTAAGCAATTCTGTTAGGTATCGAAGAGGTAATAGTCAAGGCAATTATTTCAATATTTGCACAAATATAAATGGAAGTGAGGGTGTTTGTAAATTTACTCTCACTCTAGAGGGCAGAGTTAACACCACTGAGTAGGAATTACAGGAATATAAATTTTGGCTTAATGCGATAGAATTTTATAATAAATAGCACTTTCTGAAGATGAATCAGACCTCCCCACTTAAGCCTTGATTTTTCTTCCTCTGAATGTGTCTAGGCAGAATTTGGATTATCATTCATCTAATATAGAGGGATTTGCATACCATATTTGAGACTGAATTACTTTCTAAACATCAGCTGGAGCTCTTTCAAAGACTAAAGTTTCAACAATTTTATTATCTTTTGATTAAAAAAAAAACCACTGGTTTTGAGAAATTCATTAAAATCTCAAATTTGTTCTTATAATATACAAAAGCCATGGAATCATTTACTCACAGTTACCTGAACCTGGAAAGTAGTAAATTATGATTAAACATTATACTTCCTTAGAAAATAAGTAAAATGAGCTTGATGTAGAAATTGTTGGTTTGTTTTTTTATTTTTTAATGTTTATTGATTGATTGATTGATTGATTGATTTTAGTGTTTAATTTTTTTTAATATGAAATTTATTGTCAAATTGGTTTCCATACAACATCTAGTGCGCATCCCAATAGGCGCTCTCAATGCCCATCACCCACCCCCCATCAACCCTCAGTTTGTTCTCAGTTCTTAAGTCTCTTATGTTTTGGCTCCCTCCCTCTCCAATCTTTTTTTTTCCCCCTTCCCCTCCCCCATGGTCCTCTGTTAAGTTTCTCAGGATCCACATAGGAGTGAAAACATATGGTATCTGTCCCTCTCTGTATGACTTATTTCACTTAGCATAACACTCTCCAGTTCCATCCACATTGCTACAAAAGGCCATATTTCATTCCTTCTCATTGCCATGTAGCATTCCATTGTGTATATAAACCACAGTTTCTTTATCCATTCATCTGATGAATATTTATTTTTGAGAGAGAAAGAGACTAAGCATGAGTGGGAGAGGGGCAGAGACAGAGAGTGAAACAGAGTATGCGCAGGGTAGGGACAGAGAGAGAGAGGCACACACAATCTGAAGCAGGCTCTAGGCTCTGAGCTGTCAGCACAGAGCCTGATGTGGGGCTCGAACTCACAAACTGTTAGATCATGACCTGAGCAGAAGTCAGACACTCAACCGACTGAGCCACCCAGGGACCAGTTTGTTTGCTTTTAAATATTAGAAATCAAATTCACAAAGACAATGGACAAGACTACTGACAGCAGATGCATCAGGTAAAAGTGGCTGCCATAAAGATTCTTATACTTTTCACTGTACTTTTCTCTCCTGTGTTCTCAAATAATCCCTGTTAACAATCATAGTGACAAATGAGTACCACAGTTCCAAATGCTGAAATGTCTCCCTCTCTTTCCAGAGCTTCACTTATCTCCTGGGTGTATCTCGGCTCAGCCAGCCTGCACTGGCTTTAATCAGCTATTGGCACTTGGTCCTCAGCTATTGGTCCTCAGTGATTTGGCCTCAGGGGAACTTTCATAGCAATGCTGGAGAATTAAAGGTGAGTGCAGTTTGCCATATTGTTTTGTTGGTGGCTTAGTTTACCCTATGGAGAGTTGTTACTGATCACTCTATTTACAATCATTGATAGATTATACCAATCTAAAAATGCATGTGTAGGGGCACTGGGGTGGCTCAGTTGGTTGAGCATCCGGTTCTTGATTTCGGCTCAGGTCATCATCCCAAGGTCGTGAGATCAAGCCCTGTATCTGGCTCCATGCTGACTGTGAAGCTTGCTTGGGGTTCTTTCTTTCTCTCCCTCTGCCCCTCTCCCTCACGCTTGCTCTCTACCTCCCTCTAAAGTAAATAAACAAATAAATAAATAAATAATAAAATAAAATTAATAACATTAATAAAATAAAATTAAATTAAATTAAAATAAAAATAAAAACACTAGCCATCTTCTGCCACACCTAACCAAGCTTCTGGACTCAAAAAACACTCCATGATCTACCCTTGTATTTGTTCATAGCAATATCTGCAAACAAAAATAGACTTTCTGCATACCATAGATTATTAATATCAAACATTCTTATGTGTATTTCCTTCCATATATAGATATATTCTTGTTGCTGGAAAAATATTTCTCTGTAAGAGTCTTACAAAAAAAAAAGTATATCTCAAACACGTAGTCTAAGGTAAAAAGTGATACTTCAGATTTAAAATATTCAGTGTATCTTGTCTTTTCTTTCATTTTTTCAGAAAATTACATATATTATCAATTTAATCCTAGTTTATTCAGTTTGACAGATCTTAGTTTTTATCAAGAGCTAATCATTATCTTATTTATTTATTTATTTATTTATTTATTTATTTATTTATTGAGAGAGAGCAGGGAGAGAGAGAAAGAGAGACCGAGAGAGAGAGAGAGAAAGAGAGATAGAGACAGAGAATCCCAAGCAGGCTCCACACCATCAGCACAGAGCCCAACACAGGGTCTGAACTCATGAACTGTGAGGTCATGACCTGAGCCGATATCAAGAGTTGTCAGACTTAAGTGACTGAGCCACTCAGGCTCCCCAAGAGCTAAAAATTATCTTGACTTTTAGTAACCTTTCTTAAGACTGTAAAGTCCATTTGACAAATATGATATGAAAAAGCTATAAAATATGGTGGCTGTGTAAACCTCATAGAGTTCAAAATGAAATAATACACTAGTACTGAAAGGTATATCAAAGTTAGCAACAGTAGATTATAATGTATCCATGTCAGGTAACTAATTAGAATAGGAACTAGGTTCCATTTTCCTCCAAGGTGAGGGTTGCTGGAGGGGTGTTGAGTGGGCGGATGAGCTAAATGGGTGAGGGGCATTGACGAAGGCACTTGTTAGGATGAGCACTGGGTGTTGTATGTAAGTGATGAATCACTAAATTCTACCCCTGAATTCATTTTTATTACACCGTATTTTAACTAACTTGGATTTAAATAAAATTTGCAGAATAAATAAATAAAATAATTTGTAACCAACATTTAAGGAAAAAATAAAAATTAAAATGTATTACAGTTTTTAGTACAAAAGAAAAACCCAGATCTCTAAAACTTACCTAAAAGAAAAAAAATCTCAATTACTTCCTTAATATATTATGAGAAAAGTAATTATTTATTTTCTAAAATTATATTCCTGAATAATTATTATTTCCCTCCTTTTGAAAGGCACATACACACCGTGTAATGATTATTGCTCATAGAATCTGGAGAGCTCAAGTACATGGTCAGTATTTTTTATAAGCAGTATTTTTGTTAGAAATTAGAGAAGAATGGAAGCACATGAGAAGCAGAGGTAGAGATTGACTTTGAAGGTCAGAAGTACAGCTGGAAATACAGTAAGGAAATGAAGGCATGTATTTGTGGTTAGCTTATACATTAAATAAGGAAAGCAGCGGGGGGGGGGGGGGCTTTCATGTTAAAGTTTTATTTTTTCCTATAAAATTAGAGACTATATTTCCAAAAGAGTATAATAGATTTTTGGAGTCCAGTAGGCTTAATTAGGAACATTTCCCTATCGTTATTAACCATAGCCACTTACGGATAAATACTGTGTGTATCAAATAAGGGGTAACGGGAGTGGTGGGTGAAGGGGGAAGTAAGTATAAGGTCACAAATAATCCTCAAGATGACAAAAGACAGGGGGCCAGCATAGGGCGCGACCTGAACTCAACCACTTCTATTTCTTGCCAACCCCAGGAAAAAAATAGAATTTTACGTATTCAGGATTTTCACAAAGAGAGGGAAAAGAAAAATGTATTCTCTGAGTTAAAAGTCTACAGGGTGGATGACACTATAGAACATAGCAGACTAAGCAGCTCCACTGGCTTATCCCTCCACAGAAACACCAAAACATGTAGCAAGAATTCTATAAACAAACTTTGTCAAAACTCTGGAAAGCCATCAAGGGTTTACAGGAACCAAGCAAACGTTGGATCAATACAAAGGCAACTTGTAGGTGGTAGGAAATTTCTATGACCTTTGAGCTTACCCTTGCCTCATCCCATCACTGGCTCACTGGTCACTTTGAAGATGGAAGCCTGTGATCCCAGTATGGGATTCTGGTCTCTGATTCTGAAGGGAGCAGAGCTGACATTATGGTCAATGATTTGTGTTTGTCTGTCCTACTCTGGAGATTGCCTAAAGTGGTGATACAAAGCACTCGTCTTTGTTTTGACTAACTCAAAACTCACAGAGTTTGGAAAAGAGGTTGTAAAAGAGTTGGTTGAACACTTTAAGACAAACAACCCACATGCAACCACTTGAGGCAAAATATCGCAATTGAGGCAAGGAAGAGAGCACTGAAAACCTAAGAAGAGAAGTTGAGGAAGGAGTATCTTTGAGAAATTAAGGCTCTCAAAAGCATTTGTGTATACCGGAGAGCTTCATGCATGCCAAAGCTAGGACACCTGTTCAGAAAAGACCTGAAAGACACTAAATTTTCACTAAATGGCTCACCTCTGGATTCAGCAAAAGCAAGAATTGAAAATTGAGGCAGATATGTAAATGGAGTGGCTAAGCGTTGAAGGAGTGGCCAAGCACAAAGTTGGTTCTCAAGGACTAGAGAACAATTCCCCCCCTTTCTTTTTAATTTTCTTTTTATCTATCTATCTATCTATCTATTTATCTATTTATCTATCATCTATTATCTATATATCTATCTTTATCTTTTTTTGGCTCCTGAAATTGACAAAAATCTTTGTGAAAACACTAGCTGAACATAAGTTAAGAAACAGAAAATTGAGAGAACACACATGACAAAGAATACACTGTATACAAAAATAGTTTGGAAACAAAGAGCCATAGAAGAAAGCAAGATAAAAAACAAACTCAAGGAAGGGAAATAATCTGATTCCCAGAGTTACCACATTATAATATTCAAACAGTCAAATTTTCAACAAAAAAATAGGAAGCACTCAAAGAAACAAAACATATGGCCTATCAGAGAAAAAGAAAAAAAGCCAAAATATCCCTGAAGAAATAAACATTGTATCAACTATCTTAAATTTTCTCAAAGACTAAAGGAAATCATGGACAAAGAATTAAAGGAAACCAGGATAATGATGTGAGAACAAATAGGGTATTTCAACAAAGAGATAAAAAATATAAAAAGAAACTAAATAAAAATTTGCTGAAAAGTACAATATTTGAAGTGAAGGGGGATTTTAATTGATTTGCACAGACAGGAACAAAGAACCCATGAATATGAAGATAGGTAAGTTGAAAGTATATACTCTAAGAGGCAGAAAGAAAAAACAATGAAGAAAAGTGAACAAAACCGAAGAGACCTCTGAGACAATGTCAAGCATACCAACACATACATAAATGGTATTTACAGAAAAGGAGGAGAAATAGGTATTTACCCCAAAGGTTACAAAAATACTAATTGGAAGGGACACATCCATCCCAATGTTTATAGCTGCACTATCAACAATAGCCAAATTATGGTAAGAGACCAAATGTCCATCAACTGGTGAATGGATAAAGAGGTACTGGTATATATACAATGAAATACTATTCAGGCATGGAAAAAAATGATACTTGCCACTTGCAATGACGTGGATGGAGGCAGAGTGTATTATGCTAAGCAAAATAAGTCAGAAAGGCAAATACCATAAGATTTGACTCATATGTGGAATTTAAGAAACACAACAGGTGAACTTAGGGGGAAAAAAGAGAGCGAGCCATCCATAAAACAGACTCTTAACTATAGAGAACAAACAGGGTTGCTGAAGGACATGTGGGTCAGGAGAATGGGCTAAATGCATGATGGGCATTAAGGAGGTCACTTGTTGGGATGGGCACTGGGTGTTATCTGTAAGTGATGAATCACTAAATTCTACTCCTGGAACTAATATTACACTATATGTTAACTAGAATCTATATAAAAACTTGAAAAAAAAAGAGGAGGAGGAGAAAGAGAAAACAATAGAAAGCTCAGGTGATTAATAATGGTGAAAAGGTTCTTTCTTCTTTAGCTTAATGAAAGATACAAATATATACATTAGAGAAACCCATATAAATTCCAAGAACCATAAATGCTAAAAGAATCAAACTGAGACACATAATCAAATTATCTAAAGGCAAAGACAAAAAAAAAAATATTGAACATATCAAGAGGCAAGCAACTTGTCAGTTTAAGGGATCCTCAAAAGGTTAAAAGCTGGTTCCTCAACAGAAACTATGAAGGTCAGAAGGCAGTCTAATGGCATATTTAAAGTGCTGAAGGAAAACAAGAACAAAACAAAACAAAACAAAAAACTTGTCAATTAAGAATTCTATGCCTGGAAAAGCTATCCTTAAAAAAAGAAGGGATACGGGGTGCCTGGATGGCTCAGTAAGTTAAGTGTCTGATTCTTGGTTTTGGCTCAGGTTATGATCTCACGACTTACAAGTTGTAGCCCCACAGCAGGCTCTGCACTGACAGTGCATAACCTGCTTGGGATTCTCTCTCTCTCTCTCTCTCTCTCTCTCTCTCTCTCTCTCTCTCTGCCCCTCCCTTGCTCACTTTCTCTGTCTCAAAAATAAACATTAAAAAATGAGGGATAAATCACCTAAATTAAGACATTCCCAGATAAACTAAAGCTGAGTTCATGAGTTGCTGACCTACTGAACATGAAATGCTACAGGGAGTCCTTCCTGAAGGACATAAGACAATAATTTAAAACCATGTGAAGAAATACAGAATTCTGGTAAGGTTAACTACAAAAGGCCAATACCAGGCCAGTATTACTGTATTTTTGCCTTGTAAGTTCTCCCTTTATTTCCTTTAAATTTTTTGAAGATGAAGAAGAATAAGTTGTGGGCACTGAATGACCACTCAGGAAGCAGGATCCTTCATGGGAAGAGAAAGAACATGACAAAACTATTTCTAAGCTCAGGTTACTGGACCTTGATTCATAGAACTGCTTCAGTTGATTTTGGGTGATGTTTAAGAATCTGAAAATTTTCAGGTTTTGAGTTTATATGATTATTACATGCAGATAGTTTCCCTTAGAGACACCTTCACCAAGATGTAATTTTGGTGGGAAAAGTATTGAAGTCCAACTCAGGAAGTCTAAGCTTGGTTTTGTTGATGTCTTGCTCACAAGTTTACAAAATGTTAATTCTACTTAATTTTAGTGATTGAAATAAAAACCAATCAAGCAATTTTCACCCCTAACAGTCCATGTTATCGTAAGTCATAATGAGGTTTAGACAAAATTATTTGAGCAACCCAAAGAGACCTAATTTATAAACGAAAATTTAAAAAACATATAAAAACAAATGACTTCTATTATCAAAGGAGAAAGATGCTCCTGCCCACTTAATGGAGAAAAAAATATATAACAAAAATGAAAATCAGTGTCTCCAGACACTTTCACAGCTTGATTTTGTATTTTAGAAACCCACAAAAATGTATTACAAGAAAAAAGAATTATAGGCATTATTACCTAACACAGAAGGGGTGAATTGTTAGAAGTTCTTCTGAGATCAACAGTTGCTTACTGTAATGTAAGTGCATTTTTCTGTACCTGTATTACAAAATCTGTGGAGCCAAGTAAGAGAGCAGTGTTAAGACTCACACTGTCGAAATAAGACAGATGCCAAAGTTAATTGATCATCTGGTTCTAGTAAATGTTGTTCAGACCATAATCGATCTAGTTAACTTTTTATTTTCTATTATACTTAAGCAGAAAAAAAGAGAAAAAAATTCTCCTTTTTGTATATGTATTGTTTGTTGGATTTCAATTTACCCATGAAGGTGATCCTGAAGGATAAATTACATTATATTACTGAGCAAAATAGCTTCCATTTCATGAAGGCCTGGCTTCATGGAAATTATTTGAAAGGCCATTGCATACATGATACAATTAGGCTGATTAGCTTTTGGTTTACTTTCACAGGACAAAGGCATTACATCCACATAGGAAAATTGATACTGTGAATATTTGTTTTTGATTGATTGGTTCTCTTATCCATCACAGAACTCACTAACTTAGCACAAATTACTGGTCAAGGACTAGTTTTAACATATGGTTATTTAACCAAAAGTAAAAAGTAGTAAGTAATAAATGACACTACTTGCCTGGAAAGGTAGATATATTCTACTCAGAAAGAAATCACAGAAATGTTTAAAAATGAATTTCAAAAATAGTAGATACATGTAACTAAAATCCAAAATTGACTGGTTTTTATTTCTAGATTTACTTTAATACTTAAATACATGTTATTCAGAACTTTTACATGCAGATTGCAAGAACCACCACAAATTTATAGTAAAGCACTTTTGTCTCTAATGTACACAATCCCGTATCTTGGATTTTAATGAAAAACATTTAAAATGACTTTAGGGGCACCTGGATGTCTCAGTCAGTTAAGCAACTGACTCTTAGTTTCGGCTCAGGTCACAATCTCCTGGTTTCTTGAGTTGGAGCCCCATTCCGGGCTCTGAGCTGCCAGCGTAGAGCCTGCTTGGGAGTCTCTCTTTCCCCCTCTTGATGCCTCTCTCCCACTCACACTGTCTCTTTCCAAATAAATAAATAAATTTTAAAAAATAAATAAAGTGACTTTAACAATATTCTCAGGACTCAGTAGCAAAATATCTGAGTTCAGTTTTCTAGTGGCGATCATGTCCTTATAATTTTGTCACTTTTCTATTCCCATCTTCAGTGAAAACATGTGGCATTGGAAGATGAGGCATTTTCCCTACTGCATGGGACTGTGTGCTCTGGACCCATCTATAGAAGATTATTCTACAAGTACTCTCTAAAGATTAAAATAATTCCCCCCACCCGTTTTCCTGTGCCAACAGAGTTCAAGGATCTCTCTGATTCATGAGTAACTTGAAAGGGAACATCCTGAAATTGCATGTAGAAATGTTTTCTGAGCACGCTCTTTTCTTGGACAGCTCATGTGATCATATTTTCAAAAGGGATTTGAGTACTAACTACTGGCAAAAACAAATCGCAAAATAATCTGATCTGGACATGAGAACAATATCATTCCAAATATCTCCATGGTAAAATCTTTCTGTAGTAGATATTCAAAATCAGGCATAATTGATCCATCACTCACACAGCACACAAAAGAATAACTCCAAATATACCAGAGATCTAAATACAAACACTAAAGTCTTCCAAGTATTGGAAGAAAATATACATCAATTCCTTTATACCATAGGCATGGTGGGGGCGCCTGGATGACTCAATCTGTTAGGTGTCCGACTTGGGCTCAGGTCATGATCTCAAGGTTCATGAGTTCGAGCCCCACAACCGGCTCTCGGCTGTCAGTGCGGGGCCTGATTTGGATCCTCTGTCTCCCTCTTGCTCTGCCCTTCAGCTGATGGCATTTTCTCTCTCAAAATTAAATAAACATTTAAAAACTATTTAAATAACATAGGTATGGTGAAAAGTATTGTAACTATGACTCAAATATCTAGATGTAGTTAGTAAGATGAAGTTCAACTACTCAGAAAAGGGGGAAAAGTTTTGGATAGAAAAAAATCATACTCTAAGCAAATTCAAAACTCAAATGGCAAAGAGGAACAACTATCTCTGGCATTTATCACAAAAAAAGGATTAATATACCTGAAATATTAAAAATTTGAAAACTAAACATAGTGAAGCACTAGAAATTCAGTAAAAACACTAATGGGGAAATACGAACAATGTTTTAAAAATGTACAAATATTATGCTTGAACTTAGGAAAATATGCTCAACTTGACTCTAATAAATAAAGCAAATAAAACTATCGTATCATAATTTTTCACCTTTTAGTTTAGCAAAAATTCAAAATATAGTAAACTACGGTGTTGGTACAGGAAAACAGACATGTATTAACATATGCATACATACATGCACACGTAGTACAGACATCATAAATAACAAGGGATTGTTAAAAATACATGTAAAGAGAGTAATAAAGTTAGAAAAAAAACCCAACTGTGCAATCATCCTAATAATAACCAACGTAAGGCTAGAATCATTAATGGCTGATAAAATTAAAGTGTAATAGCGTATAACATCCCCGACACAAATTACTCATTTATCATAAAAGGGATAAAACTACTTTAACAGTGGGGAAATTGAATAGGCACCCCGTTGGTTAAGTGGTCAGAATAAATGTCACTGATAAAGAACCAAGTGGACACCATGTGCCCCTGATATGACATAATGAAATAAACATGAAATCATTCAAAAAATATTCCTGATAAGAGTGCATAACCTGGATCTAATCATGAGGAAACCATTACACAAACCTAAGTTGAAGAACATGCTTCAAAAGTGTTAACCCGTTCTTTCAAATAATAGCAATGACAGAAGGCCAAGGGTGAGAACTGGTTCACTGTTAACAGAGACTATACAGACATGATAAGTAAAGTATACTTCCTTTGATTAAATGACTATAAATGACATTATTGAAACAATTGGAAAAATTTGAATGTGGGCTTTTTATTAGATAATAGTATAACTCTTTGTATAACTTCCTAAATTTGGTTATTGTACTTTGGTTACATAAGAGATTTTTTCTGACATGCTGACAGGAAATATGTAACTCTATACTATAATTAAAAAAGAAAGTTTAAAGAATTTATCATTCACCCACGCTGTGTGTATTTGTTTAGATAACAATAAATAACATAAATTGGTTATTAGCTTAATCCCCAAAATGATATTTTTGTACCATACTATATAATAAGAATAGTATTATTAGTAGAGCATATAACATCTCAATTACCCCTCAAATTTATATTGCAAAGAAAATGTAATCATTTGGGGGGTGGGTCTGGATGGCTCAATGCATTAGGTGACTGACTCTTGACCAATTCTTGCCTTCAGCTCAGGTCATGATCTCATGGTTGTGACTTCAAGCCCCGGGCAGTACTCTGTGGTGAGCATGGAACCTGCTTGGGATTCTCTCTCTCTCTCTCTCTCTCTCTCTCTCTCTATCTCTTCTCTCTCATAA
The DNA here is from genome assembly GCF_022837055.1 of Prionailurus viverrinus. NCBI lineage: Eukaryota > Metazoa > Chordata > Mammalia > Carnivora > Felidae > Prionailurus > Prionailurus viverrinus. The sequence continues at coordinate 10,272,053 of NC_062571.1, forward strand.
ATAAAAATAAATAAGTATATAAATATATAAATAAATAAACATTTTATAAAAAGTATAATCATTTTCTAATGATTCCTAAATAAAGTTCCTGCATAAATATATACAGAAATCCTCAGTTTCTAAGTGGAACTCACGGAAGTTTGCCAATTTGTGCAAGGTTTTCCATCTAGCCATGTTGAGGCTGAGACTGAGTCTAAGTAAATATAATTCCAAAGTTTACAATACAATACCCAAACCTTCCTAGTGGAATGAGCCAGGCTATGGACTTGGGTAAAATTGAAGAAGAGAAAAAATGTCTTGCTTCCTCAAGTATCAATAAATTAGACGAGGGGTGCCTGGGTGGCTCAGTGGGTTAAGTGTCCCACCCAGGTCATGATGTCTCTGTTCATGAGTTTGAGCCCCATGTCAGGCTCTGTACTGACAGCACAGAGCCTGGAACCTGCTTCAGATTCTATGTCTACCCTGTCTCTCTGCCCCTCCCCCACTCATTCTCTCTCTCTCTCAAAAATAAATAAATATTAAAATAAATAAGTAAATAAGATGATAAGCAAACATTTTTCTTATTGCATTATCAGTAATATGGCAGGCATTATGTAGAATCAAAAGTATTAAGAGTTTATGGTTTAGTTACAAAATAAAATAAATATATAAGGTACAAAGGAGGCAATTTGGACAAATTGTAAAAAATTGATTACCATTGTGTCCTACTCTCTTTTACTTAATGTTTAAGCATTTCCCTTAAAGTTCTTTTAGTCCAGGATGCCAGGATTCTGATATTTGTGTTATCTCTCTATATTTTGTAAATACCACATGCTAATCCACAAAGCTTTTATTATTTTCTTCCATGAATGAAGTGGCAGGAGTATAGTTGATATAATGTTTTCAGCCATCTTCAAAACAAACAACAGCAACAAAAAAAACAGTCTTGACTTTCTGGAACAAAGTTATGGGAATTGTGAACACAGTCCTTTTAACTGCACTGTGATCTGGCTATTTCAATGGTATAATCAGTATTTCAGACAGTGCTTCCTATAATGAAGTTTCATATGGCTTGAAGGGAGATCTTCATCATGAGAATGTGAAGTCAATGAGATCCATGATTTAAGCGATTGGGATAAACATGAGGAATTTGAAAAATATGGGACTGAAAATATTGATTAGGCTTAACAGCAAAGGACAAGGGCTGTAAAGGTGAGTTGGACAGCACAGAAGGTAAATTCAATGAAGAAACCCTTTAGGACTAGTTTGAGCCAATGTTATTATGTATCAGAGGAAATCAACAGCATTTGTTCCTAGAATACATTAGCGGATATTATATTTAGAGTTTATGTCTTATATCGCTCTTTTTGGGAGTATTACTGCCTTTTATAAGCTCTTCTTGAATATTTCCTTGAATAAAATATTTATATTTACATTGTTTTAAATGAAAGCTGTATAATTCAATACAAGGAACTGCAAGATAAATTGGTATAGTGCTTAACAAATAGTCATTTTAAATAGTCATAAAATGACTTGTCTTTTATATTTGACTGACTTTTACATGATAGGTTCTATACTTGCATCTTCTAGAGAATTTTCTGGTAATTTCTTCATTAATTAGCATGCCTCTAAATAACCAAAGAAAAATCATCATTATCCAGCAGATTCAATAAAATACAATATTTTAATTTGGACATCTGCAAAACAGGGTACTTTTCACCATATGTAACGAAGTAGGAGTTCATACACACAAGGATAGTCTACATAGGCATAGTTGAAGGTACAGACCTTAGATATTATTCTGATTTAACAGACTGGCAGGGGATTAAATGTAAGGGAACCCGTTGCATGTTCTTACGACCAACATATCGGTGACTGTGTTGATGAAGAACTAACATATAATATTAACCCAACAAAACTAGAAATATAAAAATTCACAGATGTGTCTGCATTTAGGGGGAAAAAAAAAGACTACTTGCATGAGAGAATCATTGCCTAAAAACCAACAACTGCTTCTCTCTCTCTCTTTTTTAAACATTTTTATTTATTTTCGACAGAGAGAAAGAGCATGAGCAGGGGAGGGGCAGAGAGAGAAGGAGACACAGAATCCAACACAGGCTCCAGGCTCTGAGCTATCAGCACAGAGCCTGAGGTGGGGATCGCAGGCTCCAGGTGTTGAGCTGTCAGCACAGAGCCCGATGTGGGGCTCAAACTCACCACGAGATCATGACCAGAACCAAGGTCGGATGCTCAACCGATTGAACCACACAGGTGCCCCACTACTTCTCTGTGAATAACACTTGTTTTCCTACAAACCAAATGTACTATTATTTTCAAAGTGTTCTTGAATGATACTTCATTACCTTTGGAAAATTATGTCAATGGACGTCTTTTAAAACAAAATTAGATGCAATTAGAATTTTAAAATTAATTTTCAGCTTGTAGAATTTATTATTCTCATTACTTTTGTCAATGGCGCATTTAATTTTACCTAGACCATCCATAGTGGAGATTTACTCTTCTTTTTGACCACTTGGCATAAATATTAAAATTTTATGCTCTGGTAAGTCCCCACTTAAAAAAAATGTTTATTTATATTTGAGAGAGGGAGAGAGAGAGAGAGAATAAGGGAAGGGCAGAGACAAAGGGAGACACAGAACTCGAAGTGGGCTCCAGGCTTTGTGTTATCAGCACAGAGCCTGACACTGGGCTTGAACTCACGAACCGAGAGATCATGACCTGAGCTGAAGTCGGTTACTCAAACGACTGAGCCACGCAGGTGTCCTGGTAAGTCCTCACTTTTTGAAGGGAGTCCTGCCTTCTACAGTAAAAGTTTGAAAAGTCAAAACCTCACTTTCCCAGCCTTGTGCTGATGATGGACACCTACATCATGTGACCTAAGCTTAGTCTATCATGTGTTCTTGCTCCCCAGTTTGAATTTCTGCAATGCAGCACCTACTACTCAATATCTTGTATGGTGTCTGTGGCTACTTCAGATTCCTATGGGTGGAAATGACAGAAATCCTGGCAGTGGCTCCCGTTCATCATATGAGCTATGCCCTCTGTGGCATCTCTGGCCAAAGATGAGGCAAGTGGTATTTTCACAGGGCAAATTCTACAGAATATAACGGAGATTATTCATTTATTTATTTTTGGATACATGTCTAAGAAATGTTGTTCTCAGTCTTCCTGGATATGATGGAACAGTGGATAATGAAACAAGAACCCTGACTAATAATGACAACTTCCAAGAGGATTGCCTCTGACATAGTAATTGTAAATGCACAGCCAGCCTTAGCTGAAGATGTCTTTGCTTACAAAATCTAAACAGGAGTTGACATTAGAATAAAAATCATACCACTCACCTTCTTCCCCTCATTGCCAAAGCAAACGCTTCTTTTCTAATCTATAAGACTTTGAATAATTATTTTATACTATCTTTTCCCTTCATCACTGTTCATATTAATTTCCACCTTATCACTCATTAACAAAAAATTGAAAAAAGAGATTTTCACAGGAGATTCCACATCCTGAAACTATAAGATTGATTAATGTTTTTGTATTATAAAGTGTTTTAGGTTACAGAAGTCACTGTTTCCTGAATTTTATATTGGATGGTATATAGGAGGACTTCTCAGAATATATGTTTTACTAATCAATAGTGTATGTTTATATGGCTAAAAAGAGTATCACTGAAAGACTCAGTTATTTAATCCACATTAAAGAACCATAATCTAAGAAAAAAGAGCTAAGTGATTACCAAATTGAGACAAAAATGTTAAGATATTCAAGAATATTGTATGATATATTCTTCTGAATTGCCAATTACTTCTGCATCAGTAGCACCATGTAAAATCAGCATGGTGTTTAGAAAATTATAAGAGGAAAGTAAATGTTTTTTTTTTCCTGAGAAGCATGTTCCAGAAGATGATTTTCAATGATTAAAAAAAAAACCAGCAATTTTCTTTTATCTAGATAGATTTCCCCCCTTGCCATCTTCTGGAAGCTGCCATTTATAATGATCTTACAGATGTACTTTGCCTCAAGGTTCACTCATCCTTCAGCAAAACAAATTCTGATAAAGAGGAGGATTCTTTATAATTAAGGGAAGAACAAATGTTTGATATTTTAAGCAAGTGACAAATTTCCAGCACTATGTGTGTATTTATGTTCTCAAGATATAGGACCAAATGTTTACTCTGTATTACTTTCTTTAGGTATCAAATCGCAATTTAAAATCATATGTACTATTGCTAATACATATTTAAGTAATTGAAATTATGTCAGTCTTCATGTTTAAAATGAGAGTAATTTAATTATATTACATTATTCTAAGAAGGACAATATGTTTTAAAAAAGAAATAAAATTCTATTTCTGCATGGTAAAGTATCTTATTTCAGAAAAAATTATAAATTTGGAGGAAAATATGAGGGGGAAAAACACTTCTTTGATGACATTTGAGGATAAGTAAAAAAGGCAAGAATTGAAGGTAATATGATTCTTGGAAGAAGAGAAACACTCTAGGTAAAGCCTTCTTTTAACTGACTGTTTCACTGAAAGCACTCCCAAATATAGGCCCACAGAGACATGGCACTTATATAAAAGTCAGCCATCTGACTTGCCTGAGGAGGTAGAGTTTGTAGCTGCCTTGGAGACTGGTTACTAAAAAGGAAAATCTTGGAACAAAGGAAGTCACAGCTTGGTAAACCAAAATCAGATAAAAAGTTCACCATCTTCATAGGTGACTTCAAAATGTACATGATCAAGCCAACACCCGAAAACACCAAAGGGAAAGTAACCGGTAGAGAAAGTCTAGAATACTCTGTTCCCTCTGCTGTTTTCTACTTCCTCTATTGAGGCCTTCACACTCTGAGATAGCAGGTTTTTTATATAGAAATATCAGATCTGAGCCTCCCAAATACTAGTCACCAGGCTTTGTCTTCTGTATCTTAAGCTAATGTTTGAATCATGGTGTCTATTCTACCTTAGCTGGTAACCTCAGGGTATAATGGTCTGTATGTTTATTTATCTCTGAATTCACACTTTTTCCTTCTTAACTTCGTGTCTGTCTCCTTTCCTCCTTTCCTCCATCTGACCTTCCCCCCCTCCCATCTTACCTTTCTTCCTTTCCATTTCTTTCTCTTTATTTTTTTTTTGCCTCTAAGAATACCTTCTGATATTCTCTGTTATATCAACCATTTATAAAGTTAAAAACATTTCCATCCAGAATTATAGTTGATCATTATGAGAAAGGCTTCTTGGAGTAATTGACTTGCCATACTTCTTGAAAGAGAAACTCAGTTTTAGCAAAGTAGTAAGCAATACATCTTTTCGACTGGATATCAAATTCTTTCTGCTATATGACTGAGCCAAAGGTTCCATGACACAATAGTCAATTTTTTTCTCTTTTTTTTTTTAATTAATGTTTATTTATTTTTGAGAGAGAGAGAGAGAGAGAGAGAAAGAGAAGGAGACAGAGTGTGAGTGGGGGAGGAGCAGAGAGAGAGAGGGAGACCCACAATCCAAAGCAGGCTCCAGGCTCCGGGCTGTCAGCACAGAGCCCAACTTGGGGCTCAAACCCATGAACCATGAGATCATGACCTGAGCCAAAGTCGGAGGCATAACTGACTGAGCCACCCAGGTGCCCCAAGTGTTTTGTTTTGTTTTGTTTGTTTTGTTTTTTATCTTAGTGAAATACTCATCAAAGGAATTTCACTGTCAAGAAAAATGACTGATGATGTTACTTATTTTGTAACTAAAGTTTAATTTTCATCGTATGAAAAGAAGCCTCAAGCAATCAACTATCTTTACCAATCAAACTTAAATTTCTTTGCTGTGATGTTGTCAGGTGCAATTAGATGGTGAATTTGCAAAACCGTGATGGAAGGAAGGTATGCTAACTTTATAATAGAATAAGTCATCATAGTTGTTTCACATTTCTTCACAAAGAGCTCCACAAAGATCAGTGAATTAGTCAACGGTTTTAAGAAACTTTACCCTTTTTCCAGTAACATGGATATTTTCCACATTTTGAGGAGTTGGAGCTCACCTGGAGGTGAGCTGTTGACACAACAGGATAGAGGTGCATGGGGCATTTGGTCTGCAAATGCTGTTGAAATATACTATATAACACATAGTATTAATCGAGTCCACAGACATTTCACATATTATTTTCAAAGTGATTTAAAATTGATTTTGATTTGGAAATGTGTTCATCAGTGATTTCACAATCAAGCACTCTATATAAAAGGTATCTTCATTAAAGATATATAAAATTGTCTCATTGCTAATGCCTTCGTAAACTTTAATATAAAAAAGTTGTTCGTTATTTACCAAGCAATGATCTAAATAGGTCTCAGAAGTACCTTAAAAAGCATTTGAGGGGAGCCTGGGTGGCTCAGTAGGTTGAGTGTCAGACTTCATCTCAGGTCATGATCTCATGGTTTGTGAGTTTGAGCCCCATGTTGGAGTCTGTGCTGACAGCTCAGAGCCTGGAGCCTGCTTCAGATTCTGTGAGTCCCTCTATCAGTCCCTCCCTCTCTCACGCTCTCTCTCTCTCTCAAAAATAAATAAACATTAAAAACAATTTTTAAGCATTTAATAACATTATACATAGATTTTACAATCTTTTTTTGATTCATATGCCATTTAACTATATTCATAACCCAAGATTTGACCAGCTATTCTTTTACTGTGGTAACATTATCTGTCAAGATGCTTTATAAGCATATTGAAAGATAAAACATAGACATGTTGTTCTTTACTGCTTGTTGTATTATTGATAATTCTCTATTTTTAGCTGTAAAAATTGCATGGAAAACAAAATTGTCAGGTTTCATAAAAACAATTTGATGTAGATTAACATATTCAGATGGCTAAAAAGATGATTAAACAGAACTGTGGAGTATAAAATTTAAAACAAAAATGTCTTCTCTATATCATCTTAAATTACATCCCCTTAAAAGAAACTACTTTTATTTTCTTTTTTTAAAGGTTTTATTTTTAAGCAATTTCTACATCCTACAAAGGACTGGAACCCATGACCCCAAGATCAAGAGTCACATGTTTTACCAACTGAGCCAGCCAAGCCTCCCAAAAGAAACCACTCTTAAAAGTTATTATCTTAATCTTGATAAAATTTACACACCAGGCATATATGTTCATTCCTTAATTTCAGATATTTGTTAACTAATAACAAAGAATTTAGCTTATGGAAACGATTTCCATTTCTTCATTCACTGCTCTTGAGTTTTGTGTTTTGTGTTTATTTTTATTTATATCATATATTTTACAATTATATCTGAATCTGTCAACATTAGAAATTATATTTTAGTGTTTTATTGAGCCTACAATTTGGTCACCGTCTGCAATCTCTTCACTTACCAGCTGCTGTTACAATATTATTTCAAGAACATTGAATATATTATTTATAACATTTATATTCTGATCAGTAACTAAAATTTAATCTTTTCCATTTTTTTCCCATAGGTTCATTCGAAAGGGAAAACTGGTGAACAGCATATACACTATTGTGATTATTTAAATATCTGTATATGCACAAAGAATGATATTAAAACCATAGAAAAGAGATTTTAGCAAAAATCTACTAAATCTGCTTCTCCAGGTGAATGATTCAGGGGGGAAATTTAAATGCATTCTATCTTGCATTCTTTTTATTTTAAGTTTTATTTTAAATTCCAGTTAGCTAACATACAGTGTAATATTAGTTTTGGGTGTCTCAGCACAATTGTAGCTACAATCCATCACCATACAACTCTTACAAAAACTGACTGCATTCCCCGTGCTACAGCTTTTGTCCCCATTATTCATTGCATACCTGGAAGCTTGTACGTCCCATTCTGTCACCCACAGTGCCCTCACCCCACCCCTGTCCTTTCTATCAACCATTAGTTCTTTATCTGTATTTATACATCTGTTTCTGATTTGTTTATTCACTTATTTTGTGTTTCAGATTCCACATATAAGTGAAATCATATGATGTTTGTCTTATTCTGACTTATTTTACTTAGCATCATACCCTCTGGGCCTATCCATGTTGTTACAAATGGCAAGTAATTTTTTTATGGCTGAGTAATATTCCATTGTATATACATCACCCCTTCTTTCTCCATTTACCTATTGATGGACATTTGAGTTGCTTCCATATCTTGGCTACTGTAAATAATACTGCGATAAACATAGAGGGGCATGTATCATCTCAAATGAGTGTTTCCATTTTCTTGGGATAAGTACTTGGTAGTGGAATTATTAAATCTTATGGTAATTCTATTTTTGATTTTTGGAGGAAGCTCCATAATGTTTTCCACAGTGGATGCACCAATTCAGATTCCCACCAACAGTGTACGAGGGTTCCTTTTTTTTTTTCCCCACATCCTTGCCAACACTTGTTATTTCTTGTCTTTTTTATTCAACCATTCTAGCCAATGAGGTGATATTGTGCTTTTGATTTGCATTTCCCTGATGATTAGTGATCCTGAGCCTTTTTTAAAAGGACCATTTGGAAAGGTGGCTAACTTCTGAAAAGCATTATATATGGTAATGTTTAATTTGCCTGTTTTGATTTGATATGGAACTGTGTCTCCATAACCACATGCCTTTTAAAAACCTGGAGATACTGATCTTTCATTTAGTACTGTTATATTTATTTATTTATTTATTTATTATTATTATTTTTTTGCATTTAGTACTGTTAATGTAATGCTTGATTCTAGTATGATTCTTGTTAGTATCCTGCTTCTTTACCTTTTGAAACTTTTTAAAAAAATTTTTTTTTCAATGTTTATTTATTTTTGGGACAGAGAGAGACAGAGCATGAATGGGGGAGGGGCAGAGAGAGAGGGAGACACAGAATCGGAAACAGGCTCCAGTCTCTGAGCCATCAGCCCAGAGCCCTACGCGGGGCTCGAACTCACGGACCGCGAGATCGTGACCTGGCTGAAGTCGGACGCTTAACCGACTGCGCCACCCAGGCGCCCCTACCTTTTGAAACTTTTAGTATCCTCTCTTGTCCTCACCTTGCAACTTGTTTCAACTCAGAAATCTTTTCTTGTGAATTCACAACATTCATCATTTTGTTTTGTAGCGGTTAAGTGAAATTTCATTCCCAAAATAGTATATGGTAAAATTACAATTTTGTAAGTCTGCCTTTAATATTACAATGAATATACTTGCTTAGTCCTTCTTTACACAGAAGTCAAGAAGTACTAAATATATATGGAGAATATATAAAGTCATATAAAAGTCATGTATTCAGGTTGTCACGTTTCAGGATTTTTTTGTGTGTGTAAAAGGAGTCAGAGTTAATTTTTACTTCAGTATATATTTTATGTAAGTATTTGAGTATGTTTTCTACCAAAATCTTGGTATAATTGACAAATGCTTTCACGTTTGTTGTCAAAGATCTTTGGGGGTTACATCAGAAGGGATTCTATGTCTGTCATAGTCTTAATTATTTTATATCTTCTTTATATTCTAAATTTTCTCACACATTTTAGTGGCTTTAAGCTTATGCTCAAATGTATGCTTTGTGAATTTATGTTTGTGAAACAAAATAAACTAAAAGCTAAACATATTGAATTATAAAAGTGAAGACATTGAATTTAGATGAGTTTATTTATGCCCCTATGTGACAAAGTATTTGGAGAGCCCCCAAATTCAACATGTTTTCTCTACACATTTGAGTGAAATTAATTTTCCAGAGAAAATATCCATACTCAATATTCATTCTCTAGTTTTCTTTACATGGATATAGTTCCAGGTCCCCTGCTTTTGAAAAGCAGGGAAGCAAATAAATCATATAGCCCATGAAACAAAAGCAATTCAATTAACATGCACAGCCTTTTTCTGATTCTGAGATCTGAGAGATATTTCTCTGGGGATCTGTCATAGGAAAAGCAGTATGTGGCCTAAAAGCAGCAAATGCCTTAAGGATGTTTCTTATACTATCCCTCATCACATGATGATGGCATCTTGCCAAAATGCAATTCTGTAAATGCTCTTATATGAGGAGGTGGTAAAATTATGTGGTCTGGGCTGCTGGTACACTTACACTCTGAATTAATTTACGGATAGCTATTAGAGCATTTAGAGATATGAGTGCAATGCTTACCATTCAGAAATTTTCCCATAAATATTGTGCCTCTCAACTTGCTTTTCATAAATATTGAGCTATAGCAGGTTTGAGGTTATACATCCTGACAAGTAATTGGATTGCAACCATTCTATATTGATGATTCAATATTGAATCATCAATATAGAATGCTTTGTTGATGGTCAGCTGATCTGGGGGAAAGAATAAAAGTGACTTGTGAAAGCTGAGGTATCTGAGAGGGAAATATGTCATGATAAGAAAAAAGAAACACACACACACACACACACACACACACACACACACACACACAAAACACCCTAACACTGCACAGAGGTTGCCTAAGCAAATACAAAAGGACAAGTATACCTTTCCTCCCACAAAATTTATAAAATACAGAAATCTATTTTAAGATTTTTAAAATTTTAGTTAATTCCAGTGTAGTTAACATAAAGTGTTATATTAGTTTCAAGTGTACAATATAGTGATTCAACAATTTCATACATTACTCAGTGCTCATCGAGATAAGTGTCCTTTTAATCCACATCACCTATTTCACCCATCACCCCACCCACGTCTCCTCTGGTAACCATATGTTTGTTCTCTGTAGTTAAGATAGATAGATAGATAGATAGATAGACAGACAGATAGATAGATAGATAGATAGATAGATACATATATATAGATATGTATATAGATATATAGATATATGGATATATACACACCACTTCTTTATCCATTCATTTGTGGATTGACACTTCCATAATTTGGCTATTGTAAATAATGCTGCAACATCATATAGGTGCATATAGCCTTTCAATTAGTGCTTTTGTATTCTTTGGGTAAATACCCAGTAGTAATGACCATATCAAGATCACAATGAGCACAAAACATTTGCCCCTAAATCAAACACACTTTACATTTTTTATGCTCAAATACTGCTTTAGGGGATAAAAGAGACCCTTCAAATGAGAAAATTTCACAAAAACATCTAGCTCTCATAGTGTATTAGAAAATATAGTTTAGAATAAAACAATTCTAGTTTCTAGTTTCTTTAACATATTAGAAAATATGGCCACACTGGATTCACAATCTTTCATGACAGCATTGTGCTGGAGGTACACATGATAGGTCTCATTTAGATGATACATGTTGGATTGTGAGCACTGGTAGATACTTGCGTTCATGGCTTCCACCAAAAACATAGCTTAAAAATGCAAACTAGGATGATTTTTTAATATTTTTTGATGATACAATAAATTGCACATAAAATGAATTTATCCATTTTACTGTTGATACACATTTTAATTGATTCCAGGTTTTGTGTCTAAATAATGAAGCCACTATAATCATTAATGTGCATGTCTGTTAATGGTCTATGGCCTCATTTCCATTCGGTAGATTGCCGGAAGTGAGACTGGTGTTAGAAGATATTTATGTTCAGTTTAGTAGACACTGCCATCTTTCCTAAAACAGCTTGCTAGCAGTGTTTGAGAGTTTGTTTCTCATTTGTTAGTGACAGTTTTTTTCTATATTGATTTTTACTCTATACCTGTAAGTATATACGGGGATCTCATTTTGATTTTCATTTGAATATCACTGAAAACAAATAACACAAAGTCCTTTCTTATATCATTATGAAGAGGGTAGGCATCACTTTCATTGAATTACCTGTTCAAAACTATTACATATCATTACATATTATATGATATACGAAAATTACTTGGGGAACAAAAGTCCTTAATTTTAATGAAGTCAATTTTATTTTTTATTAACATTTTTTAATGTTTATTTTTGAGAGACAGAGAGAGAGAGAGAGAGAGAGAGAGAGAGAGAGAGAGAGAGAGACAGTGTGAGCTGGGGAGGGCCAGAGAGAGAGGGAGACAGAATCTGAAACAGGCTGCAGGCTCTGAGCTGTCAGCACAGAGCCCGATGTGGGGCTCAAACTCAAGAACTGTGAGATCATGACCTGAGCTTAAGTTGGACGCTTAACTGACTGAGCCACGCAGGTGTCCCTGAAGTCAAATTTATTAAATAAAATATTCATGTATGTTTAGTGTGATTTCATGTCCTTTGATAAATCTGTGCTTATCTCAGGATTATGAAGATATTCTGTAATGGTATCATCAATACGTTTTATGGTTTTACTTTTCACAGTCAGGACAGTAGTCCATCTGGAATTGATATTTGTTTATAATGTAAGGTATTTTGCAATATCTTTTTTCTTCTAGGTATCAGTTAAATCCAGCACCATTTAGTAAAAGATGATTCTTTCTCCAACCACATGCCAGAGACAGCTTTTTAAATCCAGTGACCATATTTGTGTTGAAATGTATCAGTAATTTATTAGTTGGTTTGTCTGTTCTGTCACCTGTACCAATTTGTTTTACCTATTATGGTATTATAATGAGTCTTGATGTCTGATATACACCTTCTGATTTTTATCTTCTTTAAGCTTATATGGATTCGTCTTGGTAATTTTCATTTTTCATCCAATTTGAAGAATCAGTTTTCAATTTTGACAAAGATTTTTTGTTGGGATTTTTATTACAATTGCATTAATACTATTGGTAAATTTGGCAAGACGAGATGTTTAGCTATATTGAGTCATACAAATCTTGAACATGGTATATATTTCCATTTAATTAGGTCATCTTTAATTGGTACTTTTTGGAGTAACACAATTTTAGATGTATTCCTATGTATTTGATGTTTTCAGTTGTTTTTACAAGTGATTTCTTTTAAAATTGTATACTTTAATTATTTGACACTACAGTGACTTTGTTTTATTCAGTGAGCTTGTTAAATTCATTTATTATGTTTAATATTTTATCTGCAGATTCTTTTTAAATTTCTACATTAAAAGACAGCAAATAAAAATATCTTCCTTTTATTCTTCAGACAATTTCAATTTTGTTTCTTTTTCTTTTCTTACTAAAATTCTAGAGCCTTTGTCCAACTTGAATGGAGGTGGTAATGATGAATATTTTTATCTTATTCTTTATTTCAGAGGGAAAATACTAAAATTTTCACCATTAAGTATAAAATTCACTGTTGCTTGTTTTAAGATATATTTATGAGACTTATGTTTTGACAGTTTTGTCATTGATGTGTATTGTATTTTATCAGATGCCTTTTGTGTTTCTATTTGAAGTGATTGTGTAATTTTTCTTTTTTACTCTGTTAAGGAAATAATTGAGTTTTGAAGTTATACCAACTTTGTAGTCCTGAACTAAATCACACATAGTCAAATTTCAGTCCATGCTTCAGATTTTCCTTTTTGCAAATTGCCAGATTCAATTTATTGATATTTTAAGATATGTGCATTTATGCTTATGAGAGAAGTTTTATAAACACCCTTCTTCCTTTGAGAGCCTTGCCAGGTATTTGTAATACTAATACTAATACTTGTTAGTATTAACAAGTATTCCTTGTATTACTACTAATACAAGTAGTATTATTATTAATACTACTTATTACTAACAAGTATTAGTATCATGATTCTGTGGGACTCATAAAATAAATTCTTAAGTAATTATGATTTTTTTCCCCTGGAGAGTATTGCGTGTTGGTATTGTCTCTTTTATAAATCCATTGATGAAGCATGTAATCAGAGTTTTCTTTGTGGAAAAGTCTGACATAATTCGATTTCTCTCTTAAACAATTTTCAGATTTTCTTTCTCCTTCTTTAAGCATTTTTTTTATTTTCAAGAAATTTTTTATTTCATCTATATTTTCAAATTTGATTGAATAAATGTATCCCTAGTATTACCTTACTTTTCTTTTTAATATCTGTAAGATCTGTAGTGATGCCCCTTTTTCCATTCCTGACATATATTCTCTCTCTCTTTCTCTCTCTCTCTCTCTCTCTCTTTCTGAATTTTTAGGGTATTATCAATTCTGAGAATAAAATTTTGACTATGCCAATTTTTTCCTATTAAAAATCTTTTCTAATATATAGCTATTTCATTGATTTCTCTTTACAAAAATATTCTGTTCTTTGTTGTTTCCTTCTTTCCCATTTATTTGGCTGTAATTTAATAGTTTTATTCTTTTAAACTTCCTGAGGTGGATTATTAAGTCATTGATTTGTAGGCTTTTTAAAAAGCATATGCATTCAAGGCTATAATTGTCATCTAAGCACTGCTTTGGATGCAATTTGTATACCATGCATTATTTTTAGAAAGATTCAATTAAAATATTTCTTAAAATATTATTCTTTTACTATGAATTATTGAGAAATGTTTTGATGAATATTTGAGAATTCTTTGGTTTTATCTGTTACTGAATTCAACCTTAATTTCTCTTGTCAGAAAATATACTTTGTATGTCAATTCTTCAAAATTAGTTGTTGAAATTTGCTTTATGGTTCACACATAATATTCATGATAATTGGCTCATGTACAATTAAAAATAATGTGCACTACACAGTTGTTGATTATATATACGTTGGATTTCTTCTTCATATGAAATTTAAATATTCAAATTATTTATTTTTTCTAATTTTTGTGTAAAAATACACATAATATAAAATTCACTATCTTTACCATTTTTATGTGTACAGTTAAGTGATATTAAGTGCATTTATATTTTTGTGCAACCATCATGACCATCCATCTTGACAACTCTTTTCATCTTGAAAAACTAGAGCTCTGTACAATAAACAATAACTCACCATTCCCTTTTCCCCCTGTCTGTGGTAACAAACATTCTACATTATGTCTTTATGGTTTTGACTACTGTAAGTACCTGATGTAAGTGGAATAATACATTATCTGTCTATTTGTGACTGGCTTATTTCACGTAGCATAATGTTCTCACATTCATCAATTTTGTAGCCTATGACAGGTTTTCCTTACTTTTTAAGGTTGAATAATATCTTACTGTGTGAATCTGCCATATTTTGCCTATGTATTTATCCATTAATGGACACTGGTATTTCTTCCATGTTGTAGCTATTGCTAGTTAATGCTGCTATGATGCATAGAGGTGCACTTCAAGACTATGCTTCTAACATTTTGAGTATATACCCAGAAATGGAATTTCTAGATCATATGATAACTCTATTTTTAATTTTTTGAGGAACTGCAATACTGTTTTTCAAGTGGCTATATCATTTTACACCCCATCAACAGTGCACAAATGTCCCAATTTATCTACATCCTCACCAATGCTTGTTATTTTCTGTCTTGGGGAGGTTTTATGATGGTAGCCACTCTAATAGTTGTGAATGGTATATCACTGTTGTATCTTATTTAAAGTCCTTTCTCAATTTCTTCTGTGTATAGTCTTTAACTATTTTCTTTGTGGTTACCAAGAGGATGACATTTTTAAATTATGTTTTTATTATTTTTAAAAAATGTTTATTTATTTGAGAGACAGAGAATGACAGAGCACAAGCTGGGGAAGGGCAGAGAGGGGAAGGGCACAGAATCCAAAGCAGGCTCCAGGCTCTGAGCTGTCAACACAGAGCCTGACGCAGGGCTCAAACTCACAAACTGTGAGATCATGACTTGTGCCAAAGTTGGACACTTAACTGACTGAGCCGCCCAGTCACCCCATCCAAGGGGATTACATTTAATGTCCTAAGGTTATAACACTAGTTTGAATTTATACCACCTTAATTTCAACAGCATACAAAAGCTCTGCTCCTTTAACGCCTCCATCCCTACTCCTTTCAGTTGTTGGTATCACAAAATTATATGTTTATAACTTTTTTCTCAAAGCACTAATAATTTTAATGCATTAATCTCTTAAATTATGTAGAAAACAAAATGAGGAGTTATAAACTAAATTTATAATATTACCTTTTTAGACTAGTACTTATTTTACTTTTAATGTATTAGTCTCTTAAACTATGTGGAAAATAAAAAGTAGAAGTTACACACCATGGTTACAATATTAGTTTTTATAATTGCCCATTTATTTATCTTTACTGAAATCTTTATTTATCTATATGGTTACAATATACAGTATGGTGTCCTTTCAACCTGAAAGACCTCCTCTAGCGTTTTTGCAGGGCAGATCTAATGGTAATGATCTCCTTAAGCTCTTGTTTATCTGAGAATATCTTTATTTTTCCCTCATTTTGAATGACAGTTTTGCTGGAGGTAGGATTCTCAATTAATATTTTTCTTTTAGCATTTTGAATATATAAACTCACTGCCTTCTGGTCTCCAATGCTTTTGATTAGAAATCTGTTGATAATCTTATTGAGGATCCCTTGTATGAGATGACCCGCTTCTCCCTTATCCTTCCAAAATACTCTTTGTCATTTTCTTTTATCAGTTTGATTATCATGTGTCCCATTGTGGGTCTCTTTGTTTCATACTACTTGGAGTTCGTTAGCCTTCTTGGATGTTTATATATTCACATTTTTCTTCAAATCTGGGAAGATTTCAGCCATTATTTTTTCAAATATTCTGTTTCTTTTTCACATATCTTGCTAGGACTCCCACAATGCATAGGTTGGTCTACTTGATGGTCTCTCACATGTTTCTTAGGCTCTATTCACTTTGCTTTAGTCTTCCTTTCTTTCTATTCCTCAGAATTCACACTTTTCATTGTCTTATCTTCACATTCATTGATTCTTTCTCTACTTGTTCAAATCTGCCTTTGAATCTCTTCAATTTTTTGTTCATATCAATCATTGCATTTCTGAGTTCCATAATTTCTTCTTGGTTTGTTTTATGTTTTTTATTACTTTATTGATATTTCAATACTGTTCATGCATCATTTTCTTGACTTTTTCCATGACTTCTTTTAGTTTTTTTGAGTGTCTTTAAGATAATTGTTTAAAATATTTGTCTATTTTTGGGGTGTTGAGTTTGATAAGTAGTAGTGTCACCATCAAGTCTTTGAAGGACACTTTATGTTGGTTTATTTTTTTCCTTTGAATAGGCCAGGATTTCCTGTTGCCTTGAGATTTTAGGTTTTAAACTGGACATTTGAATCTAATAATGTAGTAACTCTGGAAATCAGATCCCCCCCCCCCTCCCATCTTCCCTAGGGTTTGCTGTGGGTTTTGTTTGTTTTATTGTTGTAGACTTTCTCTGAGTCTGTACTGAGGATCAGAATTAAGTGCAAACTTAATATCTTCTCAGGTCTTTCTGAGCCTATACTTTCCCATGGTCTTGCACAACGTCTTTCTAATTTCCCCTGCATATGAAGAGGCTTTTGGATGTCCTAGTCTTCAATGTCTGGCTCTCAAAGGGAAAAAAGAGAAAAATGAAGATGGAGAAAAGATGCTAGTCCTTTAAATCTTATGGAAGTCACTTTAAATCCTATAGAAGGGAAAGGGGATTGCAAAAATGTTTGGAAGTTCAACAATAATGGCTGCCCTCTCTGTTGCAAGTCTGTGATCAGAAACAATTAGTTATCAGATTCCCAACATGTCTCCCATGCTGGCTACCACATGCTCTTTGCAAGCTGACTCCAAAAGAATATGTGTAGTTGCCTGCCATAGGAGACAGAAAGCTATTAGTGTGCTAAGAGCTGAACCTGACCACATTTAACTGCAACTTTTCATTCAAGCTTTCCCCTGGAAGATGCAAGCCTTCAATATACTCCAGAATTCCAAACTAGTTACAGTAGACAGATTCTACCAGTGCAACTGTTGTCTAGTGGGGAAGATAGATTTCTGCTGCTTTCTACTACATCTTCCTAGAATTACCTCAAATAATTTTCTTAACATTCTTTTCATTTTCTTTTTTCTCAGATAATGAAAAAAATATGTTAAAATATCCTATACTGTTTTCACATCTATCTACTTCACTTTTTATTTTTGTCAGTTTTTATTTTCCTAGGCAGGTTGAGTGATTGGCTTGATTCAGTCATGGACTGACTCAAATATGGGTAAGGTTGCCTGTCGGCTAGAGTTCTGTTTACCTCTAAATAATTTCCAATGCTGTAACTTCATCAACAGAGAATGCCATCCAATTGGAGACTGAGGATATCACCGGGGTTTTCCCTGCCACAGAGGTCTTAATGCTAAACCTTCAACTCTGAGTTTTGGAAACTTTTTGTTTGTCCCTTAGCTTCCTGTCTCAAAAAACTTCTGAAATTGACAAACACTTTAAGGTGAAAACTGGCAGCCTGAAAACCCAATTCACTGCTCTTCTTAGTAAAATTCTGGCTGTTCAACCCTTATTGTGTTGTTTTTACTGTTATTATCATATTCTCTGGAGCCTCTGATGAGTATTGAAAGTTATGCTAATTTAGTGACTTTTTTTTCTAAAAAAATGTCTTTGATGTTTATTTTGAGAGAGACAGAGTGCAAGCAGGGGAGGGGCAGGGAGAAAGGGAGACAAAGAATCCAAAGCAGGCTCCAGGCTCTGAGCTGTCAGCACAGAGCCCAATGTGGGGCTTGAACCCATGAACCAGGAGATCATGACCTGAGTCAAAGTCAGATCCTTAATCAGCTGAGCCACCCAGGCACCCCTAGTCACTTCTTATTTCAAAGCCTTTGTCCAAACCTTGGGAAACTCTGTCTCTTGCCTTGTGCACAGAAGTAGCCAAAGCTCTTATGGAAAAGTACCTGCAGGTTAGTTTACCTTTCTCCATGGAAATACCTTCTGCAGAATTTTCTGACTTTAATTTTTGATGTTCCAACATGGCTATAATAGCACTTGAATCAAGAAAGACGCTAGCTTTGAGTACACCTGTTGACATTTATGACCTAGCCACAAAAGCCATGCAGTGTCATTTCCTTTGGAGTTTATTGATTAAGGCATTTAAGTAGATCCATCCAGTTTATGGGGGAGGAAACATAGATCTACCTCTCAATGGAAAAGTAGGAGTTTGGATAAAAATTTGTGCAGCTACCTTTCAAAATTACATTCTGCAATATCTAGGTTATTAGGATCATTAATTGACTGGGTAATGATCCCCAGAGAGCTGGTAAACACAATTTCTGGGTGTTCCTGTGAGTTTGTCTCCAAAAGAGATCAGCATTTGAATCAGTAGACTTAGTAAAGAAGATTTCCTTCACCAATGTGAATGAGCAGCATACAAACCCCTGAGTGCTTGAACAAAACAAAAAGGTGGAAGAAGGGTGAATTTTCTCTCTCTGCTAGAGCTGAGATGTCTATATTTTCCTGCCCTCATAGATGGGTGTTCCTGGTTCTCAAGGCTTCAGACTCAGACCAGTACTTATGACATCAGCTCCCCTAGTTCTCAGCCTATCAGACTTGGACTGAACTATACCACTGGCTTTCCTGGTTCTGCAGTTTGCAGATGGCAAACCATAGGACTTCTCAGCCTCCATCTTTGTGTGAGTCAATTCCTATAATAAATCTTTCTATATATATATTTTTTAATTTTTTTTTCAACATTTATTTATTTTTGGGACAGAGAGAGACAGAGCATGAACGGGGGAGGGGCAGAGAGAGAGGGAGACACAGAATCGGAACCAGGCTCCAGGCTCTGAGCCATCAGCCCAGAGCCTGACGCGGGGCTCGAACTCACGGACCGCGAGATCGTGACCTGGCTGAAGTCGGACGCTTAACCGACTGTGCCACCCAGGCGCCCCAATCTTTCTATATTTATATTTATCTACATCCCTAGCTATTGGCTATGTGGAATACGATCTTTCTACACAAATCAAGTAAAAACTGACTTACCAATTGAGAATATATCCCTTTAAAATGGAAGTAAAAACACAAGTTTCCAATCTTTAATTTTAAAACTCAAGGTAAAGCAATGTTAAGAGATATGTGGCAACAAGATTCCCTTTGGCTTTAGGGAGACTATAATTCACCAAAATGTTTATATCCCTAAGATGATTTATTTATACTCTGTCTCTGAAGTTTCCCTATTGTATGGAAAAATAGTTCCTCTTGCTGACAAATAAAAGGAACAGTAGCCAGAGCTAATAAACCTTATGTAAATGGCTCTGAGTAGATATTAGCTGTAGGTTATGCCTTGTCACATGACCATTAGCCTAGTCATAGCTTACTACTTATGGACCAGCTTTTGGTTAGAAATTTCTATCCTCAGCAGCCAATGGACTTATGTATGTGATGTTAGCTAGTCTTTTGTGAATGCATGTGTGTGTGTGTGTGTGTGTATGTGTATGTATGTCTTAAATTGTAGAATTTCATCTATTACTCTCCTTACCCCAATCAGAATAAGGAGAAAGAGATAGGCATTATGAGGCGAAAATGATATTTCATGAATCAAAATCTACATTATATCTATCCCTTCAAACCATCAAACCCCTTCTTGCTTAGGCTGCTACTTCTCTCCGCCTCTCTGTACTTTTCCTTCAGAGTTGCCTTTGAGATTAACTATTTCTTCCTTCTTCAATTTATTTTGTAGTTCTACAAAGTTTATATGACCCTCCTACCCCTCATATAATTCCTTTTTTCTTTCTTTTTTGAAATCCTGATGGTATTTGCTTTCTGTAAAAAATAGCTGTCATTTAATTTAGGCTAATGTTATAATAAAACCTTTCAACTATTAGGTTTACTTGTAGCAGGTTTACAGGTAAACTAGTTTCATGTTACGTATTATTCCATTTAATTAAATTGTTTTTTTAAGTTTATTTATTTATTTTGAGAGAGAGAGAGACAGACAGACAGCACACAAGCAGGGGGGAGGGGCAGAGGAAGGGAAAGAGAGAATCCCAAGCAGACTCCACAGTCGGCTCAGACCCCAATCCAGGGCTCAAACTCATGAACCATGAGATCATGACCTGAGCTAAAATCAAGAGTCAGATGCTCAACCGACTGAACCACCCAGGTGCCCCTAATTAAACTGTTTTAAAACATGGATTTTGTTATCCACATGTAAAGATAGAAATTCCAAATGGTATTTTTCTATACCCTTGGAGTAAAAATGGTTATCCAAATGATAAAGATTAAAAGGTTCATCTGGCTAGCAAGAGACTTGGAAATAATAGCCTAAAATCTAAGAGGTGACAGTGCTTAGATCTAACACAAGACCCGGAATAGTGCTTGCTCCCAGTAGCCAGACTGGAAATCCTCATGATCCACAAGACACTGAGGAGATTTATATAGTGGGGTGCCTCTGTAGTCAAGAATAATCATCCCTAGACTGACACTGCTTTAGTTTTGCTTAACAAATCATGAAACCAATATCTAAAAGAATCAAACTACTTCTAAGTAACTTAACTACACCCCAAAACAAAGCTCAACACTTTTAGGCATACGAAACATCCAGGACTCCAGCAAGGTAAGATTTACAATGTCTGGTATCCAGCAAAAGTTTACCAGGCATACAAGGAAAATAAGATCAATAACAAGAGGACACATTAGTCTATTTAACCCAGTGTGGATATTGGAATTCACAGTGAAATACATTAAACCAGTTAATAAAAATGATTTCCACTTTTGGTTTTAAGTCCAATATGTAAAGACCTTGGAAGTTGCCTTTTATGTCCCGAGAACAAGTAAAAACTGAACAAACTGATTATCAATGATTTTCCTTGAAATTTACAGAGAGATGAAATAGCAGGAGAAGCTGCTTCTGAAGAGCAGGGCAAACACGGAGCACAGCCAAGTTCATCTCATCCTGAGCAGAAGCCACTGGAACAATAAACAGGTAGGAAACCTTACATGATAATTTTGTCAAGTTTATGATAAACCAGTGTCAGAAACTCTTCAGGGCTGAAGTCTTAGGGAGCCACCATACTTCCAATGGTTTTCACCTCCAGTAAAACACAATTTCCCATTGTGAAGAGCCAAGAACAATCCCCCATGGCTCTGGCAGGAGGAGGGTAAAGTAACCAACTTGAATTATGCCTAGAGTGTTGTCCAGAGCAAAAGTCTATTCTAAAGAAAACTTTACCCAGCCCCAGCCCCACTAGTTTTCCTGACTCACACTTGTGGAGGACACAGGGACCCAGGACCGCTACAGACTGACATGTACACATAACAGAGTGTTTCACCTCTCCGACACCTTAGCATCATTTCCACAAGCTTCTAGTATAATAGAATAATAGTGGATTACAGACAGAGAGAAATTATGCCAGGGAGAGATAGTCATCTGTGCAAAGGAATAAAAAGCACCAGAAATGGTAACTACACACGAAATTTGTTTCTTATTCTTTGAATAGACTCTTTAAAAATAACCATAGGGGACACGTGCGTGGCTCAGTTGGTTAAGCATCTGACTTTGGCTCTGGTCATGATCTCACATGAGTTCGAGCCCCTCGTTGGGCTCTTTGTTGACAGATCAGAGCCTGGAGCTCTGGGATCTGGGAATCTGTCTCCCTCTTCCTCTGCCCCTCCCCTGCTCATGCTCTGTCTCTCTCTTTCTCTCTCTCAAAAATAAATAAACATTGGGGCGCCTGGGTGGCTTGGTCGGTTAAGCATCCGACTTCGGCTCAGGTCATGATCTCATGGTCCGTGAGTTCGAGCCCCGTGTCGGGCTCTGTGCTGACAGCTCAGAGCCTGGAGCCTGTTTTGGACTCTATGTCTTCCTCTCTCTGACCCTCCCCCATTCATGCTCTGTCTCTCTCTGTCTCAAAAATAAATAAACGTTAAAAAAAATTTTAAATAAATAAATAAACATTAAAAATATTTTTAAAAATAACCATGGAATGTAAAACATGTGTAAAAAATAAACATAAGGCAATGATAGTACAGAAGTCTGCATGGGAGAAATAAAAATAAACTATTTTAAGACACTTATAATGCATATGAAGTATGATTATCACTTGAAAGTAGACTGGCAATTTAAATGTGTATACTATAAAACATAAAGAAGAACTAAAATAATAAAGAGTAGGAGCTAACTCACTAGTGAAGTAGAGAAAATGAAAAAATAAAAAAAATATCCAATTAATGCAAAAGAAGACAAAAAAGGAAGGAAGGAAGACAAAAAAGAGGTTGAGCCAACAATATATATAATAAACAATACATTCCAGTGTAACTATAACAGTAACATGTTAACTATAGCTTATTAAAAGATTAAGATTTATAGGCTTGATAAAAGTGTAAAGCCAAACTATGTACTGCTTATTAAAAAAAAAAAAAAAAATCTTAGGTCGCCCTGGTGGCTCAGTTGGTTAAGCATCCGACTTCAGCTCAGGTCATGATCTCACGGTTTGTGGGTTCAAGCCCCACATCAGGCTCTGTGCTGACAGCTTGGAACCTGGAGCCTGCTTCAGATTCTGTCTCCATCTCTCTCTGCCCCTTCTCCACTCGTGCTCTCTCTCTCTCTCTCTCTCTCTCTCTCTCTCTCTCTGAAATGTAAATAAAACATTAAAAAAAAAGGGTTTTTTTTTTATTCTTCCCACAAAGAAACTTTAAGGCCCAGCTGTCTTCATTGGCTAATTCTACATAACATCTCAGGTAGAAATAATAAAAGTTCCACACAAACTCATCTCGATAATTAAAGAGAAGCAAAATCATTTGTAAGTCATTATATGAGAGTAACATTACTTTGATACCAAGACTAGACAAAAACATTAGAAGCAAAGAAAACTACAGGTTGATATCCTTCAAGAACATAGATGCTAATATTTCACATAAGAGTTGAGCAAGTGGAACCCAATGATACACAAATATAATAAAACATCATGATGAAGTGGGATTTATCCCAGAAATTTACGGTTCATTTAATATCCAAAAACTAATCAATGTGATATTGGAACACAACCACTAATTTGTGTGTTGTGTCTACCATTTTTCACACTACAATGGTGGAACTGAGCAGCTTGGAAGAAACATTACAGCCTGCAAAGTCTAATATCTCATATATGGTCCTCTCAAGGATAGGTCTATGTTGAAATTCTGAGAATCTACAAAAAGGCTACTAGAACTAATTAGTGAATTTAGCAAGGGATCAGGATACAAGATCAGTATACAAAAATTTCCATATATTGGGGCACCTGGGTGGCTTAGTTGGTTGTGTCCAACTTTGGCTCAGGTCATGATCTTGCCATTATTGAGTTTGAGCCCCACATTGGGCTCTGTGCTGACAGCTCAGAGCTTGGAGCCTGCTTCGGATTCTGTGTCTCCCTCTTTCTCCCTCCCTCCCCCATTCACACTCTGTCCCTCTCTCCCTTTCAAAATTAAATAAACATTAAAAATTGTTTTTAATTTCCATATATCAGCAATAAAAAATTGGAAATTGAGGGATGCCTGGGTGGCTCAGTCAGTTAAGCATCTGTCTCTTCATATCCACTCAGGTCATGATCTCACCATTCGTGGCATGGAGCCCCACATTGGGCTCTGAGTGACAGCACAGAGCCTGCTTGGGATTCTCTCTCTCCCTCTCTCTGTCCCTCCCTTGCTCGTGCTCTCTCTCTCTCAAAAATAAATAAGTAAACTTAAAAAAAATCATAAATTGAAATTTTAAATGTATAATAACTAATAACATGAGAGTATGAATGACTTAGGGATAAA
Organism: Prionailurus viverrinus; assembly: GCF_022837055.1. NCBI lineage: Eukaryota > Metazoa > Chordata > Mammalia > Carnivora > Felidae > Prionailurus > Prionailurus viverrinus. The sequence goes on from NC_062571.1 coordinate 10,296,513, forward strand.
TCTGATAAAAAGATACGAAAAACCTGTAGACTAAAAGTAGCAAAACATTGTTGTGACATATTAAGAAGACCTAAATAAATGGAGAAGTGTACTGTATTCATGCTTGTGTAAATATCAAGTGTTACAAAGATGGCTACTCTCTCTAAACTGATTCTTAGCTTCGATGCAAATCTATTCAAAATCGAAAGACACATTTTTTGAAAAAGTTGACATATTGGTTGTAAAATTTATATGGGTATACAAAGGAGTTCAAAATGCCAAACAACTCTGAAGAAGAACAAAGTTGGGTTGTTGCGAAAAGACTTTAATGGATAGAGAGAGCTTCAGCTCCTGCTTTGCCCATAGCTGTTACTAGCGGTGTCTGCATGACAGCGTTGGGTAATTTAAATAAAGCAAAAACCAACATTGCAGAGCCTTGAAACTGCACCAGTCAGGAACATACTTCTCTGGAATATTGGGCAAGAAGGTCCAAGCCATCATCTGTGTTTTGGGGTGTACTTAATATAACTGGCCCAAGAGGAAAAGCAGAGCTAAATATACGTATATGTGAAATCAATATATTAGTTGGTCCTGTATGCGGATTTTCTTGTTTTTATGTCAAACTAACTAGAAAATAAAATGGATGGGTCACCTTAGTCTATGTTCAGATTACCTTGGTGTCTTTGTGGCCAACACTTGTGAATACAGAAGGAGGGACCAGAAGTACCCAATACATGTGCATACCGCTGGATATAAGAATAAGAGTTAGTCAGAAGAAAAAAGAATAACTAATGTCTAAAGTCCACCAGTTCAGGAAAAAGATGAAACTTTACACAAATAGTTGGAATTTTAAACAAATGGGACATACAAACAAAGAGGAGAAGATTGACTAAAACACAGAAAGAAAAACCCAAGACTGTAAATTTGGATTGTTCACAGGACACAGACTTGACAGAGTATATATAAAGAAGAGTGAGAAAAAAACATTTTTTTCTGCAATGTTATTTAAAGAGAGTAACTTTGCTAAATTTATCACAAAAAAAAAGAAAGAAATTGGTCGTATTCTATTAATACTGGTGCCAGAAGGCTAACATAATTATTCTGCCTTCCTCCTTATGTAGAAAGAGGGACGGATTTTTATCCACATTTTGATGCATACAACAGACTTCATAGACTAAAGAATATGCAACATCCTCACTGCTTGTTTGGGGAATTCGTTACTGTTCTAGAACAATGTCTATTTAAGTTATGAACTTTACCCTTGAAACGCTTGCTGCCAGAAAGTTTTCCTCTGGAGATCAAGCCCTAACTTTTTCTGCATGTTGGCAATGACAGCAGGAACACTAACAATAACAAAAGTAGGTAATTTTTGTGAGGGTTATGTCTAGGTAGTGAATGCAGAAAATATGAAGAAGGTTACAGAATATTGATATAAAGAACAACCTCAACTCTCTGTTTCAAAGAGCAGTTCAGGAAAATTAGAGCTGTCAGGGTAAATGAATTGTCCAACAAATGAAAAACAGTTGTGCATGAACATGAACTAGCAAATAAATTTCACCAATCTCTTTGACAGTTTTAATAGAGCCATCAATTTACATTTGTGACATAGTATTATATAAAGTAAGTAAAACAGACATGACCATATATTTGATGCACAATTGGAGAGAGAAAATTCTGCTTTGTATAGAATTCATTTTTCTGGATACAGAAGTTATCATTTCACATTTATCTTGGCATCATCAGAATATATAAGATATTTTATACATCTGGGACTTCAGGTATGTTACCAATACATTTTGATTTGCAGATAGGTATTGATGGTCACCATTTTTATGACCAAGTCTCATTCATCTTTGCCATGCAAATTGCACCATTCTACTTTGAAAATATCCCAAGTACATTCCTTTCCCACCCCTTCTGCACAGCAGAATGATAAAATGGAGTCAAAACTGATGTATTATGAGTGTGATCTAAAACTATTAATTTATAAAGTTAAATTAAAAGTCCTAATTTGATTTGGCCCAATCCGAAGAAAATTTCTATATATAACCCGTTTTTCCTCTCTTCATATATTTTGCTTCTCCATAAGTGTTTCTCCTCTTTCTGAAAAACCTAAACCATGAGTAGTCACATCATCAAACCTGCTCTTAGGAATTATCAATTAATTGTTCACTAAATGCATATTTAGCTAATTATTATCCTCTTATAGTGTTTATTATGATTGCATATTGAAATATGTTATCTCTCTCTCTGATATTTACAGTTTTGCTCTTATGAGTAATGTAAAACCCTGTAACACAAGACCCTGAAGACAGAGGGAAATTATAGAGGATTATTACTTTGTAAACACAAATCAGATTGTCAGAACTTTGTTGTTTCCTTATCATTTCTACCCACTAGCCTTGGTTTCCATTACTGGAGCCATGTGTTAGTCAAGACAATTTCAAATTATTCTCTAAATGATATTAAAGGGAAAAAAAACTGTCTTATTTAAAATAAACAAGTTGACTTCTGTTCCACAGACAATTGACTGCAGACCCCAAATAACAAAGAAATACAGAAGCAAAATTTCAAAGTAAGGTGAGTGATAATAATCAGTGCTTTCCTTTTAACTCTGAGAGCCTAATCTCTGACTTTCTTCTATAATGTTTACTTATTTTTGAGACAGAGAGAGGCAGAGTGTGAGTGGGGAGGGGCAGAGAGAGGGAGACAGAATGCGAAGGAGGCTCCAGGCTCTGAGCTGTCAGCCCCCACATGGGGCTCGGGCCCACGAACCATGAGATCATGACCTGAGCTGAAGTCAGTCGCTTAACTGACTGAGCCACCCAGGCACGCCTGATTTCATTTCTATATACCTACATTTTCTCTTTGCCCATGATATAAGACCAACAATAGGGGGAAAACGTGTGCTCTGCAGCATTGCCCCATCTGGCTTCAGTGATCTCTCTTGAATTGTGACTAATCCAAGAGCACAGCTATATCCTTAAACAGACCTCTAATCCTGACATTTTAAGTAATTCTGGTTAGCAATAAATTTCCAGATTCCGCCCTTCACACACAGACACACACGCGCATGTTCACACACGCACAGTAAGCCATGCAAAGAAACTATGGAGTTGCTGGGTCAGGATATTGTTCTGTTTGGCACCTAATTAACTGAACACTGCTGGGATTCACTTTGGAAATGAAGTCTCTAATTTTAGCAAAAGAGAAAGAAAAGAGAAACGAAAAAAATCAGGTTATTAACCGGGAACCAGCTCTTGAAATTAATTTCTGGTAGCACAGACTTTCAGCTCAATCTAATAGTTAAGTAAGTAAATAAGTAGCTAACTAACTAACTAAACAAATAAATAAATAAAACTAATAAAAGGAATTTGGGTGTTTTACTCTTTACCTCCTTGACTGAGAATGTGAGCCATCCCACACAACCTAAAGCAGAGTGGGAATAAATCAGTCAGCAGAGCACAAACTTAATCTTTTGCCAGCTAAACAGGAGCCAAGGGAAGGCAGTGCTTCCTTGCATAAAAATTTCCTCATATGCGTGATGGACCAAAGCAATTCACACAGAATGAATATAAATTCTCCTTCCCATTAGCATGTGGAGCTGTTTTCCCACCACCATACTAACCAAAAATCTCAATTGAGTTTTCATATGCCCATAGGACATATTGTCCAGTTTTCTTACCACTGGACAATCTGTCTAAAGATTTCCATAATCATTCTCATAAATTTCAGAACTCACCATGGACATAAGTTTTAGTTTTGATATAATCCGCATAAAGTTAGAAGACCAATCTTCCTCATTATTCTGAATACTGGATTTCTACTGATAAAATTATATATGTTAACTTGGTGTCAGCTAAGTCAGCTTCGTTTCACTCATCAATTTACTTAAATAAATTGTAAGTACGCTTTGTACATAACATGTTGGTAGGTGAATTCATTCTATGATTCAATAGTTCATTTGTTGACCTTCAGTGCAAAATGTATTTGTATACTCCCAAAATGTATAAGACATCCTCAGCCCTTTCCTCCAGGTTACTGGGATAATTTTTTTTAATAAATTAGTCTAAATAAATAGAAAATAAAAACAAACAAAACACCAACTTAGAAGAGGCAGCCATTAATATAATGGCTAGTAATGGAGATATTTTTTAGCAATAAGAAACAGATATATTCTTTATTAAATGAATGAAATAGTTGACTACTCATTGGGAAAGAAAAGTAGCAATAGTCCTAGCTCAAAACGCACAGTATGCATTTCAGGTAGATTAAATATATGAACACTAAGAAAATTTAAAAGTGTACTTTAAAATATAATAAAGAATGTCTTCCATGCATAAATGGCCTTCCACCATGGGCAGAAACTATGAAGGTAACAGATATGACATTGTATTGATTCATCATAAAGACAAAATTAACACCAAATGATAAACTGAATTACATATTTGCAACATAGATATATTCATGAGATTAATTCATTTAAAATAAAAAGAGCTTACAAATTAATACATAGATGATTCAAAAAAGAATAGAGGGTCAATATATGTAATTATTATATGATATATATATATATATATGCATGATATTATTGTAAGATATACCATAGCTTACAATCACTAATAATAAAAGACATTTAAATCACAACAGAAATATAATGAATATTTTAACCTATTGAATGACTCTGTCATCCTTAAATGACTATTGATAATACTTCGTATTCTTTTTTATTTTTATTTTTTTAATGTCTATTTATTTTTGAAAGAAAGAGACAAAGTGTGAGCAAGGGAGGGGCAGAGAGAGAAGGAGACACAGAATCCAAAGCAGACTCGAGGTCCTGAGCTGTCAGCACAGAGCCAAATGTGGGGCTCAAATCCAAGAACTGTGAGACCATGACCTGAGCTGAAGTCGGACGCTTAACCAACTGAACCACCCAAGTGCCCCAATACTTGGTATTCTTAAGGGTTTATGGAAACAGATGCTCTCATACTTAGTGTGCCAGCATGAACACTGGTACAAGTTGTCTAGTTTTTAACGGTGAGCATTGAAAATGTCAGCGAATGACTGCTGGAGTGGCATTAAATAAACAACAAATTCATAAATGATAACAATAAGCAGCTATTGAGTTATGATACACATACATTCTCAATATAGGTTTGGGTGTGCGCTATACACGAATGTATTCAATTAATTAGATTTAAAATATTATAAATAACTTTACTTTCCTACCCACTGTCTGGAAAGTAGCAACCCCATAGCTTTTCTGATCACTTCTAAATACAAATAGTCTCTTCAGGTATTAAAAATTAAGCAATGTTATCATATCACAGATTCGTTCTATTATGCACATTCATAAATTTTCTCCCTTCTCAGCTCAGTTCAGAAGTTACCAGTTAGGAAGGGTGGTGTTCATTGTTCCAAAGTCACAGTCTGGAATTGGAGTCTTCTGTGTATTGAAATAAATGTCTACTTCCTTCTTAAAGCAATTTTGAGGATTCTTCAAAGCCCTGTGACTGAGAATCTTTCGATTGCACTTCCTGAGGCCAACAACATTTCTTATCCAGGGCTACTTATGATTTTACGCTCAGCTGCTGGCTTCCAAGGGTCCGTCCCATACACACACACACACACACACACACACACACACACACGTGCACATGCATACTGCTGGGATCATGGTTCACCACCAAATAACTGTTTTGTTTAGGACTTTTCAAGATATTAAAGTCTTGCACCCCTCTGAGGTATCCACAGAAAGCACTTGGGTCAAAAAGTAACTTGCCTAGCACCTAAAATTAGAACAAATATTGAGGGGAATGAATAAGACAGATCTAACAAACCATGTCAGATATACCTCCCCAAAAAAGCAGATTCCCCTTAAAGTCAGAGATGTCTGTTTTTCACTTAGAATCCAGCCAAGTTATAAAGAGCCCCAGCTGAAAAACATGTCTTCCTGGGGGGACCTAAGCTTGACTCTGTGTTTTGCTGGGCAACTTACTTTGGGACTTTCGTAGGACAGCAGAAGTTCTGACACAGGAACTTTGAGAAGACGTGACAGAAGTCCCTACACCTATTGAATTGTCATGGAGTCTGTCAAAGAAACGAAACACCCTCAGTTCCCTTGAATGACAGTTCCATACAAAATGAGCTCAAGTGACAAGCCCACAGTTGCAGTGACTCACAGTGTCCGTTCACCAGCATAGATCAGGGAAAGGCGCACCTGCCCTGGGGTGGCGGGAGCTGAGTCCCCAACACTTACTGGACATTTGGGAAGCTGTGGGAAACGGAGCCAATATTTGACCTAAGTGCCCTTGACAATGGCTTTTCATTACTATCTCAGTGGTGTTTAATATTTCCTCGTTAGTCTGAAGAAGCCAGAAATCCTATTCTCTGCACAGAGGAGTAAATGTGAGTAAAATCATGAACTTCCTAAACCTCTGTGATTACTCACTTATAGATTCAAATGAGACATCATAGAAACAAAGTTCTATTCATAGGAAGAGTATAACAAACACTTTGTTAGGACAAAACTCTATCCCTTTAAGCTAATTAATTTGTATACAGTAACAAAAAAGAAATATAAATTATTAAAATGGGCTTCAGCAGCAGATAAAAAGCTATGAATAATATTGGAAGAAATTAGGACTGATTACCAGAAACAAAAATCTGAAATCTAATTATTTTAGTATATACGTTTTGATAAGAGAAAAATGAAACATTACCCACCTACTTTTTTAAAAATTTGCATGTTATACTGTAGTAAGGAGCAGTAAAAAAAAATTCTAAAACAATAGGTCAATCTTAGTAATGTAAATTGAGTATTAGAACAATGAGTCTAACAGTTTAAAAGGTTATCACACTATGAAAAACAGGGTATATTCCAGAAATTCTAGGGTCATTTAATAATAAAAAATATATATATTCAGTATAACACATAAGAGAAACACTCTTTAGAATGTTTCGACTAAATTTCTCTTTTTAAATGCTGTATGAGTAATACAATCAACTTTGAAATAAATGGATGAAGAACGACTTTTAAGTTTTCTATACAGAAATTCTCTCCTCCTGAAACGCACCAAGTGACATTCAGTTTCAGACTCACATCTTGGAAAATATTTATTTAGGTATCAGCACTTTGTAATGATTATTAAGAACTTTGGAAGTATTTACATTGCAAACCCAAGTAACAAACCTAAAATGGAATAATTTGGATCTCACACTTATTTTTGGAAAGAAGAGGGGAAAACAACCTCAGGCATAATCGTAAGTTTATTATGTGTAATTTAAAATGCAAAATTTTATCTCTTGCATAACACCCACCAATACCTGAGAATTAAGCCATGACACATCAAAGAGAAAGCTTAAAAAGTCCATTTTATAGTGCCCCCTATCTTTAAAGTGTACTGCAAATAAAACTGAAATAAATTCATATCGGGATGCCTGGATGGCTCATTCGGATGAACGTCAGACTCTTGATTTTGGCTCAGGTCATGATCTCACAGCAGTGAGATAGAGTCTCAGGTTGGGCTCCTCACTAGGTGTGGATCCTGCTTGTGATTCTCTCTCTCTCTCTCTCTCTCTCTCTCTCTCTCTCTCTCTCTTTCTCTCTCTCTCCCCTCTGGCCCCCCCCCCCAGTTCTCGTGTGTGCTTGTGCGAGCTCTCTCTCCCTCTAAAAAACAAAATTCTTATTTACTGAAGACATTTACCTCTTCAAGAGAAGTCATAGAAATAGCTGGATGTGTAATAAAGAATTATATTCCATTTGGGTTCACTGGTTCTGTCCCCATTTTCTTTGCTGGTCTAAATGAATCTTGTCCCTTATGTGAAGGCAGTCAGTGTCTCTCTGTCTCTGTTCTCTGTCTCTCTTTATCTCTCCTCATTCTTAGTGCTCAGAGTTGTATTAATTCTAATCATTGACTCATGACTGCTCCTATACTCATTAGTCAGGGTTCTTTGGGGAAACAGACCAATAGGTGATACACAGATGATGACAGGTAGATAGATAGATAGATAGATAGATAGATAGAGATTTATTATAAGGAATTGGCTCATGCAGCTATGGAGCCTAAGAAGTCTAAACTCTGAAGTGTGGGCTGGCAGGCTTGAGACTCAGGAAAGCCAACAGTGCAGATAAAGTAAGAAGGCAGTCTGTTGATGAATTCCCTCTTGCTCTGGGAGGCCAGTCTTTCTGTTCTATTTGGGCCACAGGGAATGCACATGTTAAAACTAATTATGTATTCTCAAATCTTAGCATTTTTTTTCTTAAGTTTACTGACCATGCATATTTCCTTTTCTCTGAAATATATATTTATGTCTTTGGCCATTGTTTTTTTTTTCTATTGAGTGTTTACTTATTTTGATTTTTAGGACATATTCTGTCATATTTTATTATTTTTCTGAATTGCAAAGATCATTTTCAAATCTGTAGATTTTCTAATTCTACCATCTTTGAAATATGTTTTAAAAAGTAATCTTTAATCTGAATATTTTATTTTATTATTTGCGTTATTTGTGTCTTAAGATTGATCTTCTAGGGGTGTCTGGGCAGCTCAGTAAGTTAAGCATCCAGCTTTTGGCTCAGGTCATGATCTCATGGTCCAAGAGTTTGAGCCCCACATCAGGCTCTGTGCTAAGAGCTGGGAGCCTGGGACCCACTTAAGATTCTGTCTCCCTAAAAAAAAAAAAAAAAAGGGGGGGGCGCCTGTGTGGCGCAGTCGGTTAAGCGTCCGACTTTAGCCAGGTCACGATCTCATGGTCCGTGAGTTCGAGCTCCGCGTCGGGCTCTGGGCTGATGGCTCAGAGCCTGGAGCCTGTTTCCAATTCTGTGTCTCCCTCTCTCTCTGCCCCTCCCCCATTCATGCTCTGTCTCTCTCTGTCCCAAAAATAAATAAAAACGTTGAAAAAAAAATTAAAAAAAAAAAGATTCTGTCTCCCTTTCTCTCTGCCATCCCCTAACTCATGCTCTCTCTCTCTTTCCTTCAAAAATGAATAAACACTAAAAATATTTTTTTTGAAAAAGATTGATCCTCTACCCCATGAAGAGAAAATTGTCACTTTTATTCCTCATCCAGTGTTCTCACATTGGTGACTTAAAATTGGTCAGAGAAGTGGTGCCTGGATTGCTCAGTGGTTAAGCGTCCGACTTTGGCTCAGGTCATGATCTCGTTGATCATGAGTTTGAGCCCCACGTCAGTCTCTGTGCTGACAGCTCAGAGCCTAGAGCTGCTTCGGATTCTGTCTCCATCTCCCTCTGCCCCTCCCCCACTTGTGCTGTCTGTCTCTGGCTCTCAAAAGTAAGTAAATGTTAAAAAAAAATAAGAAAAAATTGGCCAGAGAATATTGTAGCAAATGATATAAATCAGGATTGTTGTTCCCCCACCCACCCAAGGTCTAGCTTTTAAACAAGTACTAATACAATACTGACTTTTGCCACGTATTCCCTATGAAAATATTAGTGCTGTGAGTACCGGATTATAGAGATTGCAAAGCACCTATCCCATATAGATAAAACAATGTTTCCAATTCCATTTAGTGATAAGTCCCTTTATTTTCTCATTGGGAAACCATGTTGCAAATCAAAGTTCTGTATGCACATGGATGGTCTATTTCTGAGCTGTTACACTGAACAGTTTGCTTCTTGAGAAGGCAATATAGCTCACTGGTTTATCCACTGTAAATTTATGTCAGGTATGGCATGCTATTACTCCATTTTTGTCTATTCCAGCAATGTCCTTGCTATTCTTGATATTTTGCTGATCTATATAAAGTTTAGAGTCAACTTTCAAAAGTCACAACAATAAATATCAGGATGCATATTATAATCTCATTGAATCAAAAGATCAGTCTGTTAGGACAACTGATCTATACAATGGGAATAAAATCTGTTTATATCATTCTTTGAAATAATCAGGGCACCTGGGTGGCTTGGTCGGTTAAGTGTCCGACCTCGGGACTTTGGCTCAGGTCATGATCTCACGGTCCGTGAGTTCGAGCCCCGCATCGGGCTCTGTGCTGACTGCTCAGAGCCTGCAGCCTGTTTCAGATTCTGTGTCTCCCTCTCTCTCTGCGCCTCCCCTGTTCATGCTCTGTCTCTCTCTGTCTCAAAAATAAACGTTGAAAAAAAAATTTTTTTTTAATTAAAAAAAAAATCAGTGAAAAGCCTTATTTTTATTACACAATTTAATATACATGTGAATGAAAACACAGTGAGCTTTTACAAGCTCACTTAGTTTTTACAGAGATCATCAGAGCAGTTTATACTAAAATTATATTCTCTGTTTCTATGCTGGTTGTATAGAAATGCAAAGTATTATACATGGTGTCTTTTATTTATCCAACTATTTATTATAATTTCAATCAGTATATGGATTATTTTTGCCTTTATATATAGGCAATTCTATTATCTATAAATATGAAAAAATGAATTGTCCTTTCTATGCATTTGATTTCTTTTATTTTTGTTTATGCTGTAAATGAATAATATGTGAATGGAATTGGTGAAAATGAGCATTTTTTTCTTTTTTCTAATTTGAAAGGAGGTTGTTCAAATATTTCTCTGTGTATACTACTGTAGTAGTTTCTCAGATAGACACGCTTTACCAAGTGCATAGACTTAATTCCGAAAATGCTTATCAAGCATTGAGATTATCTGTTTCTTGAAAGTTTGGCAGAACTCTTCTATAAAACAGTCTAAACCAGTGATTTCTGAGGATACTTTTAATAACCCTTTCAATTCATAATGGTTTCAATTCATAATTCAATAAAGCACAATATAATTCAATATAAATTACTTCAATTTGTCACAGTCATAGGATTATGAAGGATTATAGAATTTTCTATTACATCTAATAACTATAAAGTTATGAGTACAATTTTTCTTATCATTTGGATCTCTACTATATGTATCATATTTTTTCATATAATATTAATTGGTGCTTTTTGAACTTTTTCAGCAATAATCAGAGATTGTGTATTTTGTTGCCTGTATTAACTCATTTAATGATCAGAACAAACTACTTACATGGATTATTTCCTTCAATTTACAATTTAGAAAATTTCATAACAGGGTAGTTAAATATACATCTTCTGATTAATAAAACTAGGATTTGAACTTCAATGGTCTAACTTGGGTGCTAATCCATCACTTTATCCTGCTTTATATAGGATTTTTAAAGTTTATTTATTTATCTTGAGAGAGAAAGCACAAGTGGGGGAGGGACAGAGAGAGAGAGCACATGCGGGTTCCACAATATCAGCACAGAGCCTGATGCAGGGTTCAAACTCATGAACTGTGAGATCATGCCTGGGATGAAATCCAGAGTCAGATTTTTTTTTTTTAAGTTTATTTATTTATTTTTGAGAGAAAGACAACTAGCATGAGTTGGGGTGGGGCACAGAGGGGGACAGAGAGAATCACAACTAGGCTCTGCGCCATCAGCATAGAGCCCGATGTGGGGCCCAAACTCACGAACCATGAGATCATGACCTGAGCCGAAATCTAGAGTCAGATGCTTAACCGACTGAGCCACCCTGGCGCCCCCTGGGATTTTTATCTGTGTACATAAGAATATTATCTTTCTCTACAAATGCATTGTGGATAGAATTGAAGCAAGTGAAAATCACTCCTTGTATCATTAATCTAGAAATAAAAGAGCCATGAGATAACATGTACACTTGTAGATATTTCAGCTATTCATTTTTGAAGGAATATCTAATTTTTATTATTTACCTTAAGTAAAGTACAAGTTTAATAATAATTATTATTCCCATCATTTTGGCAGTACTCATTTAATAATTATGTTCAGAATAATAATTATTATTTAATATCACTAGATTACTTCTTCACACCTTCCTCCACCCACTCAATCTCTCCTTAGTGCAAGTTTCTTACAGTTTTATTGTTTATTTATTTTTTAATGTTGATTTATTTTTGACAGAGAGACAGACAGCATGATTGGGGGAGGGCCAGAGAGAAAGGGAGACATAGAACGTGAAGCAGGCTCCCGGATCTGAGCTGTCAACACAGAGCCCACATGAGACTCCAGCTCACAAACTGTGAGATCATGACCTGAGCCGAAATCAAACATTCAACCTACTGAGCCACGTGGGTGCCCCTGAAAGTTTTATTTTTTTTAAGTGTTTTCAAATTACTCCACTAAGAATAATCTCCTCTGAATTGAATTTGTGGTTAGTATGATGTAGTTGAGCATTAAATCGTTATCAAAGGCATTTGTGTTGGGTCGGCTTATATCTATCTATATAGGGTGTAATTTTTGTGTGGCTGATAGCTTAGGTTGCAGTTTTCTGTAAAGTAGGGAAACATGACTTGTTTCCAAATTTTTGTAGCTCCTTTTCTAATAGGTGCCTGTTGCAATATCAATAAATCGTAATGCAACATACAGCTTTTCACTATAAATGTGAAAATTTTATGTGATAAAATTTACCTTCTTGAAAGGTGGGATGGCTTTTCTTTGGGGGGACTGGTTTTTTAATTCAGACTCATAGATTCCATAATCCTGTCAAGTTTAGATAATGATGGCAGTAAATAAAAGAAAGATCTTCAAAGCTACTCCCACGTAAAATGTATGTACATGTGTGAGAAGTTAACAAAAGTATGGTTTTCTTTAATTTTTCCCAAACTTTGTATATTTATGTTCTATCACATCAAGGTCCACAGATCGTAACATGGTAGTTTTATTTGGAATTAACATTTTCTGTGCATGTATTTCTGTCCCTGTCCCCACAGGCCTTTACTTGCATGAATCTAAAGAAAGCTGCCATTTTACATTCTAGAGATAGCCTTATTTAAAGTAAAACTTAATTTTGCATTTCAAAATATCACAACATAGAGTGGAAGAAAAGGGGAACATAGGGTTAGATTTAATAGCATGGCATGTGGGTTTATGCTGTTATTTGTATCTGCGACTGGAAAACTAAGAACACAATGCAGAAAGTTTACTCCGATAATACGCATTTGCAATAACAGACTAGCATATATTTGGGGCGCCTGGGTGGCGCAGTGGTTAAGCGTCCGACTTCAGCCAGGTCACGATCTCGCGGTCCGTGAGTTCGAGCCCCGCGTCAGGCTCTGGGCTGATGGCTCAGAGCCTGGAGCCTGTTTCCGATTCTGTGTCTCCCTCTCTCTCTGCCCCTCCCCCGTTCATGCTCTGTCTCTCTCTGTCCCAAAAATAAATAAACGTTGAAAAAAAAAAAATTAAACAGAGTAGCATATATTAACAGCTCATTCATCACGTCTCTGATGGCCTCTACATGATTTCTCCTCTTCAACTTTATTATTGCCCATCATTATACAAATCCAGTGTTTCTGTTATGATCCCTCTTCTTTCCTTCTGCCAAAACTTAATGTTACACACAAAGAATTATTTACATTTAAATTATTAATCCCCTCCCTATAAACATTGGAATCAAAACCTTTGTCAGATCCAACACTCAATTTTATAACAATGTTGTTATAAAGAAAATTGTATTTTATACTTGGATATTTTAAATAAGGTATGTCTTACTTAAGTGGTAGACTTCCCACTTTTAGCTGCTTCTAGCCATAGCAATCCTATGGCTAGAACAGAGTACGTTTTCCATAGATAGCTGTTGGTCTCTTAATTGGTATCTCATCGAAAGCTACGGATTTTCTCATTGATCTTGATGGGATTTTAGATTGATATTGAAGGGCAACTATACATCGGATTATTTAATTCTTTCATCCTACAGGAAAGATTAATCAAATTGGAAAATTGGAGATTTGATGGCTTAAACATGAAATTATGAAATATTTTAGAGAGGATTTGGAAATAGAACTCTTCCCAGGTTCGCAGGGAAAAGGAACATTGTTCATTTATTTTTGTGCTCAAATTGCGGAATAGGTTCTATGCTATCGTCTACAAATTTGACATAAAAATTCGATTTTCTTTTGGTGCCTAATTGATACTTTGAATAAAATTCTACTTCTGATGACTATCCTACACAGCCTGCTACCGAGTGATAGCATTCAAGTAGTAATACAAATGTGACTGCTGGCTAGCCAGCTGCACTTTTGTGAGCAGAGGATTGTAATGAGTCATCAACAAGGTATGGAAAGTATGACGGCATCTATCTCAGTAATTATTTTTATTTTTTTTCAACGTTTTTTTATTTATTTTTGGGACAGAGAGAGACAGAGCATGAACGGGGGAGGGGAAGAGAGAGAGAGGGAGACACAGAATCGGAAACAGGCTCCAGGCTCCGAGCCATCAGCCCAGAGCCTGACGCGGGGCTCGAACTCACGGACCGCGAGATCGTGACCTGGCTGAAGTCGGACGCTTAACCGACTGCGCCACCCAGGCGCCCCAGTAATTATTTTTAAATCACTATTCTGCTTTCCACTAATTTTTCTCCTCCAACTCTCCAAATATTTTCCTTTTTCTGTCATAGATACCAGCCACAGCAGAAGAAATGAATTATAAGCACACAATTCCCTTTGAAATAGAATAATGTTCTATCTAAATCACCTTGAGCTCTATTTCTGAGTAACGGAGGATACTTTATTCCTGAGGAGACAAATACCACTCACATTTACCAGAAAAAAAACAATCTGAAAATATAAAATGATTTACAAGGATATGAAGACCTTGGATAATACTGTTTCTTTGCTGTAGTGTATTTATCAATTCTGGCACATTTTAAAATTATAAAATGCGTCAAATATGATTCTGATACAATCTAGAACAGATGTAATTCTTTCTATTCTTCTTTATAAATCAGCTAATATACCATGAAGGGCATTACTGGGTCCTGTGTTCCTTCAAAACACAGATTCTGAGTCTCTCCAGGGGGAAATGGTAACATAATAATGTTTCCTGAGAGAGAAGCCCAACTTGGCTGAATTCTGTTCTCTCAGAAAGATAAATCTTGCTCTCACGTTAGGTGCTGAGACACAGTAAATATATCATAGTTATAAACTATTTTTCAACTCTGCCAGCTTGCTTATGGAATATTGTGTACAATTCTATCAAATGGTTTGTCCTATAATAAAAATGATTTGTATTAAAAGCTCCAGATTTATAGATCAGCAAAATTTTCAGAGCACCCCTGGCTGAGTTCAACTAGCCAACCATAGGACAAATGTTCTTCTGTCACGAAGACTCAGATTTGGATCACCAATACCGCCTCATGACTGTGTTTATGAGATGTTACCCACTCTGGCCTATTACCTCCTCCATAAAAATAGTCTAGTGTTAGCGTCTCTCTCCTAGATGTGTTGGGAGAGTAAAATCATGTATGCAATGCAGTCAACATAGTATTTGATGCCTCATAAGTGGTAAACCAATACTGACTATTATCTCTTCAGAAAACATGATGATTGTTATTTCACTCATCTTGCAAATATTTACCGAATGCTGACAGTGGGCAAATCACTGCTTGAGCTACTGAGGTTCCAACAAGATCGAAGCCAGAAAAACAGCCATTGCTTTCATGGAGCTTGCATACCACCGTGGGAGATAACAATAGAGAAGACAATAATAAATAGAGCGAGCCACACCGGCAGTAGAGCTAAAGACAAAAGAATAAAGCAAAGAATAGAAAGTATGTATGTGTGGGTGGGGGTGAAGATTTCCGGTAAGGCAGAAAAAAAGTCCACAATGGATACATTTGTAAGAGATGTGAGTGAGTCATACAGATCCAGAAGATCAGTTAGGGCAGAGGGATCAAGTGTGGAAACTGAGGCAGGCATCTGCTTGTGTGGCTGAGGAAGAGTGAAGGTTGACAAGAGTTATGGGTAATAAGAAGGGAACGAAAGGGAAGCTGAACTGAGGTACTTTTCAGGACTCCTGATCTCCGAGAGGCTCTAGGAGTAACAGGGAGGACTCTGGTTTAATGGCGAGCCACCAGAGCCATGTGTGAAGAGGGGTACGGTCTAACTTGAGCTCTTGTGGAATCCTCTTGGCTGCTACTTAGAGAACAGACTAGCATGAGTCAAGATCTGCAGAAAGGACAGCTATTAATAGAGATAATTGGTGTATACTTCAGGTGAAGACCGGGTCTAAAAGCCCATGATGTGCATGGTCATTTTGGAGAGAAAGACGATGGGATTTGCTGACAGAAGAGATGTGAGGGGCGAGAAAACAGAGATAGCAAAGTGGTGCCACAGTTGTGTCCTGAGCAACCAGAATATGAGTTTCCAAATGTTTTAGACATATTAAGTTTGAGATGCTTATTATACAGCCAAGTCAACATGCCTCTGTTCAACCTCTAAGAGCCATCCAAACATTCTGATTTATCACATTCAGATCATTTATCTGGTATCATTTAACCCACTGGTTGCTATAGTGACTTGTTTTAGATTGTGGCATGTTTTGCTGTTTACACATAGATTTAAAGATTTTATTTTTTGAGGGCCTTTCTTCTTTTTTTAAGTTTATTTATTTTGAGAGAGAGAAGGAGAGAGTGCACATGTGAGCCAGCGAGTGACAGAGAGGGAGAGGAAGAATCCCAAGCAGGCTCCATGCTGCCAGAGTGGAGCCCTCACAAACTGTGAGATCATAACATGAGCTGAAATCAAGAGTCAATGTTTAACTGACTGAGCTACCCAGGGGCCCCTAAAGATGTTATTTTTGTAAATATGTAAATTTTTTAAGAATACAGGAATATATACAATCCATACATATGTGTGTGTAAACATGAATGTGTGTGTATGTATATGTGTATACTCACACACACGGATAAGTGATCTATGTAGCACATTACACACAAATGATTAAGGGGACAATATAACAACACTAGAAAAATTGTACTTAGTTTCAAAGTTATAGGTACAAAGTGATTCCCCAGTTTTTCAGGGATCCCCATATGGCAGACACTGAACTGGGTGGCTAGGCTGGTCAGGAAATTCTTTGAAGCGGAGTAACACTCAGACATAAGGAATCCTTGTTCTGTATAGGGAACTCCAGACACCATCTGCTGGCTTCTTCCTACAGACTCGTAGAGCAGTGACTGCAAATTCATATCACCTGGTATTGGTTTTCTATTCCTGCTGCAACAAATTATCACAGGCACAGTGTCTTGAAACATATTATCTTATAGTTCTGTAGCCAGAAGTCTGATATGTGTCTCCCAGAGATAAAAATCAGAGTATTGGCATAGCTGAGTTCTTTTCTGGAGACTGTAAGAAAGAATCCATTTCTTGCCTTCTCCAGCATCTTTGGCCACCTTCATTCCTTGGCTGATGGCCCCATTCATCCATTTCCAAAGCCAGCAAAGTAGGGGTGAAGAAAGTCCTTTTCTTGTGTATCTCTCTTCCTTCTGTGATCATATCTCTCTGACATGGGACACATTTTCTGCTTTAAGAACTCTTGTATTTACATTGGGTCCACCACGATAATCAAGACTGTTTTAACATTAATCACATCTGCAAAGTCACTTTCTCCATGTAAGATAATCACAGGTACTAAGCATTAGGATATGAACATCTTTGAAGGGCTATTGTTTTGCCTACCACCCATGGGAACTTCTCAAAATACAATTACTTAGGTTATATCCTACAATTTCTAATTTATTTGTTCCAGATTAGACCCAAGGAATCAGATTTATGCAAACTTCCTAGGTGATTATAAAGCAGAACCAGAGTCGTGAATCACTGGATCATTGCTATCAGAGTATCTCAAACTTCAGTGTGCCCTAAGAATCACCCATAAAGCTTGTTAAAATGCAGATTTAGGGGGACCTGGGTGGCTCAGTCAATTAATGTCCAACTTTTGATTTCAGCTTATATCATGATTACACAGTTTGTGAGATTGAACCCTGCATCAGACTCCACACTGACAGCACAAAGCCTGCTTGGGATTCTCTCTCCCTCTCTCTACCCCTCCTCTGCTCACATGCGTGTGCATGTGCACACTCTCACTCTCTTTCTCAAAATAAATAAACTTTTTTTGAAAATGCAGATTTAGATTCCAAAAGTCTGGTGTGAAGCTGCTTCATTATTCAAAGTTCAGTCGGTGGACAAGCATTAGCTAGGATCCTTTTAGAAATGCAGAAACTTATACCTACTAGATCAGAATCTGCATCTTAGCAAATTCCTCAGGTGATCTGTAGGAACTTTGAAGTTTGAGATGCACTTCCCTATATGTGATTGTCAGATAATTGTCCTAATGCAACATCTCAGCGTGATTGGCTTAGTAACAGCATTCACCTAAAGACAATTGATTTTTACATTATTCTGATGTAGTCATTTACAAACAATAGTTTTTCAGGGAATATTAGAAGTTTGGTTATCCAATATCTTGTTTTCAATTACAAGTACTACCCACCTTGATGACAGAGTTATAGATCACCTTACTATTAATCATTCAGGGCAATAATATTTACCTTACCCACAAATACCTGTAATACAAAGCTAGATGAGGAAAAGAATTTGATGGACAAGCCCAAGATATTCCTCTTGTCCGATCTCTAGGATTTCTGTCCTTGCCATTGAGCCTTGCAGTGACTACCTCGTTCCCTCCCACAACTTAGTGATAGACATATGAATATACTCATAACTGGTTTGAGAAAATTTATAATTATGAATATAATTCCCTTAATCTCTCCTTCTTATGATGACCAGTGTGGAATTTGGTTAAAAAGAAACTTTCCTGAGATGGAAATCTCTGGTGAAACAATTGTACAATTATCTAGCCATATCCAAAAGGTTGACATCTTTCCTCCAGGAGAAATGATTTGAAATTACTTTGAGAGCAGAAATTCTCAAAGGCTAGTATGCCTCAGAGAACGCTTGTTAATACACAGATTGCCTGGAAAGCCTGGAAAGCTTGTTAATGCACAGAATGCTGGATTCTGCCCCCAGAATTTCTTTTTCAGGAGGTGGAAATTTATACTTTAGGGGTTAATTTCCCACTCACATTTCTGTATATAAATTATTATCCAATATTTATCTAAAAGCATTAATCTTTATGATGTCTTATTACAATAATGTCACTGGTATAAAGGAAAAGAAAGCCTATTGGATTTTAGCTAGATCTTGGCACACTGAATAGTGCTGGACATTTTTTAATTGACCAGTAGTAATATCATCAATTGCACATTTTTCAGGGAGGCAGATTAGGGTAGGCATTGATCCAATGGGATATAAAATAAATTATTGATCAGATCACCCCCTCAATACAACACATCCATATATCTAAAAGATCATGTTGACAAGTAACCAATATAATGTTATTCACGAGGTATTTTACATAATTTTATCCTACTAAATTTTTGGATTCTGATATGCATTTTATTTTTAGAGCACCTTCAGACTAGCCACATTCCAAGTACTCAATGGCAACAGGGACTAATGGCTCCATATTGAGGAGCCATCAGTTGTCATTAATGTTCCTAACAGGCCTTGCAGGAGCACTAAACATCAATGTGGTCAAAGTTTCAGAAATTCATTCTAAAATAATTATTTATCAGAGAAAAATGTCAACTTCTTTCCCTACTTTTAAATACTATTTCAAGTGTATGCTTCTTGTGCTTCTGGTGCTTTTATTAATCATTCTCCACATCCTTGGGTGACCCACAGAATTTTAGATCTGACAGAGCCATGGCCCCTGTCCTCACACCCCCATCTAGGAAGTATAAGTCCTAGTAATACCTTATGAATGATCAGTTAGAATCCCAATATTTAATTATTTTTACTGACTAATGAAGTGTTCCCTAATGAAATCAGCCATTTCTGCAATAAAGGCCTGTGGGTACCTAGGTACTTAGGTGGTACACCCTCAATTATGTCTTATGGAATTTCTCTAAAAGTGGGTCTTCTTCCAGCATCTCTAGACATGAGCCTATGACTCTACCTTTTCTCATACACTTTCTCCTTATTGGTCCATTGCTTACTAATTGCCTTACCAATCAAATAAAACAGGTAGACTAATTCTTTGGTCTTGAAGCATACGTCAGGAATGAAAAGGCAGCATAAATTGAGGTGTAAGTGGGAAATCCCATAACCACTGAATTTGATACACAGATTAATTCATACTTTTGTGACCCAACTCTTCCTGCTGAACATCACCACCTTGTGTAATAAATTCATCTATGTCTAAGAATGTCAATCTTTGTACATCCTATTCTCTGATATATTCCTTTGATATCCCATTTTATTCTAAACACTTCTGAAATGGCAAAAAAAAATGTTTAACTAAAAGTAAGATACATATGGCATTGTTTGCTATGTCCCATTTCTAATATGAAATGCCCAAATACAAGGTGTATTTTTCTTTCATGAAGAGAATCTTGTCAACATTTTTTTTTTAGTTCACTGGTTAGTGGATTTCAGGGAAATATCTCTCTCCATGTGGGCTTCCAGAAGTCTTCCATGTCTCTAATAATTACCATATCTTATCTGAAAAACTATGAATTCTTTCCAGAAAAAATTGCCACTTTTTGAAAAGAGAGATAGTTCATTATATGTCATGTAAATAAACAACCTACTAGTATGTTAACATTAGCAAACTAACAGGTTATTTATAGTTTTAAGTATAGCTATAGAAATAAAATCTTCAGCAGCTCTCCTGAGCTCCCCAAGTGCCTTGGTGATGGACTACTAGACCAGCACTCTTTAATGGCATTTTAGAGACAAATGGGAATTCTTTTCATTTGTTTACTGAGAGAGAGATAGAAAGAGAGAGAGAGAATCCCAAGCAGGTTCTGCGTTGTCAGTGCAGAGCCCATCCTGGGGCTTGATACCATGATCCATGAGATCATGACCTGAGCCAAGATCAAGAGTCAGACACTTAACCAACTGAGCCACCCAGGCACCATGAGGTAAATGAGACATTCTATATCTGTACAACCAAGTATGGTAACCACTAGTCATATGTGGCTTTTGAGCACTTAAGATGTAGCTATCCTGAGTGAGGAGTGCAATTTTTAAATTTTATTAATTTTAATTAATGTGAATTTTAATTTAAATAGCCATATATGACTGGTGGCCATCACAGTACTAGACCTTGCACTCAGATCTGGAGCACATTAACTCATCCAAAGTCTACAATCACGGGGAGCACGTAGAGCTCTCCGCAGAGCTAAAGGAACCTGGGCATCTGTCACCCACTTCCTCCTATATTCAGTGACACATTGGTGCCGATCAATTAACAATACTAATCAATTAACATTTCTAAATACACTTAGCTTAATTCAAGAAACTTTGTTTATAGAAATTATGTTTTTATATTTAGATAACTTTTGGAGCTAATAAGTTTAGCATTTTGAACGTGAACTCCACATAAATAATTTCTAGTCCATATGGCACACGTGTTAATATGAATACTTTTTTCTTCACCTAATTCAGAACAATTTTTTTTGCCATTAAACTCTTAGTGCCTTCCTACAAAGTATTTCCCATCTCATTGAGGCTTACCTATTTCCTCTGAACTGTCAGTCCCATTCTGTCTTCAGTTTTATTAACTTTCTGCAAATGACTCATCTCTTCAAATTACCAGTACCCTTAATACCACCCTTAATACCAAGCTTTTTGGTCCTTTATTGTATACATTTGAATAAACAGGAAAAAACCCTGAATCAATCTGCTTCTGTGCTCTCACACTTACCACACCACACACTGCTAAAGAAAACTATTTCCATTTATTACTCATTCATTCGTTCATTCATGCATTCACTTCTTCATGAAGTTTTGATTGAAGATCTACAGATTAGGCGTGGTACTGATGTTGAGGAAAGGAAATGTCACTGAAGAAAGCAAGGTCCCTAAAGGCTTTGAAGGACTCTATACTCTAGTAGGATAAAGGGAATTCACAAGGAAACAGTTAAATACAGAAAGCTGTCAGTCCAAAGCAAGTGACAAAAAGAAAAAAAAAATAGAGTGAAAGGCAAAGAATTTCAGTGGTATTTGACAGCTAAATGCAGTGATGGATCCATAGGGGTACAGAAAAGAGGGCATTCCTAGCAAGTGGATAAATTTTGTGGTGGGAATACGCTTGGTGTGTTGGAAGAAAAGAGCAGAGTGAGTAAAGTGGATTTACAATGATAAAAGCTAAAATAAGAGGGAGAGTTTGTGGAGAGATGTGTGGGCCATGGTAGGGAATGTATTATTTTATTCTGAGAAAGATGTGAGCATTGGGGGCCATGATATAACTTCCATCCGTAGGGAGTGTGGTAGGACGGCAGGAGCGAAGGGCTGTTACAATAACATACAGGGGAGTCATCGTAAATTCAGGTTAGCTGGTGGATGTGGACTTTAGAAGACATAGTCAAATTGTAGACACATTTAAATTAACAACGAACAGAATGTGCTGGTGGATTACATGTGAAATGTGAGATGCAGGTAAGAGTCAAGGAGAGCTCCAAGGTTTGGACCTACATGACTGGAAGAACTATATAACCATGAAGATCATTTTATATGTATTAGAATGCATCCATGGTCTTCACCCTTAACTGGGCACAACTGCTTCTTCATATCTCAAGTCGATTATCTTTCCTATTTTCTACCATGACTATTTCAAACCTCCATGACTCTGCTAAAATTTCCTCATACTCAGAAGACAAGCTCTCCTCCTTCAGAGTATGTCTATGCCTCAATGTCATCTGGGAAATGAATTTAATAGCAGCAACGATAATGGTAGTGGGCATACTGAGTGTTACTCTCATGAACGCAATCACATGGTCAGGAATCGGTTTCCACTTGCTTAACAACACATTTTAAGTGCTTTGCATAGTACCTGCCGCATATTAGGTGCTCAATCATTTTTGGCATTTTAATGAGATGAGTTTTTATTTTGTAACAACTAACTCTATATGAATTCATTTCATTTTTACCAAAAATATATGAGGCAGGCTAAAGATTTAGAGAAGGAAAATGGAAGTAAAAAGAGATTAAACAATAGACCAAGGTCACGTATTTATTAGGTAGGAAGGCTGGGTTGGACCCAGGTAATTTGGTTCCTGAACTCATGGGCTTTTGTGTGCTTTGTGAAGTTTGAATGAAACAGGGCAAGCATGTTGCTTAGCACACTGCTTGGCACACAGGAAGCACCAATACACGTTAACAATTTTATTACTATCATTGCTAACAATAGAAATAATTGCTCTCTCACCCCATCTATACATCATCAATAATAAGGGATTAATTCCTGTCAAATCCTTCTCCCCAAACGCTCAGATGTGTGCTTTCTTCCTTAGCTGCATTAGTTCTCCCAGTTGGGCCAGTCTCTTGTGCCCCTACAGAACAAATCATCACACTTCCAATGTTCTTTCCTTGCTGTCTCTAAATAAGTAGCACCTCACAATCCATTTACTTTAATTTCAGAAAAGTTAGCGTATAGTGTTATATTAGTTTCAGGTGCACAATTCATTTCTTAAACATCATCTCTCTACGTCAGTTTCCAGGGGCAAAAGGAAGACGGGTAAGACTCATGGATCGACAGGGCACAGTCAGGGAAGGTGTAGAAGGTCAGGGAACTAGAAGACTATGAAATACGGAATTAGGCTCCCGGACAGGGTTGGTGCCAGGTTTGAGATATGAATCTTGGACTAGGAGGGGATCCAAATTAAAAAGATTATTTGATAGTAATGAAGCTGAAACATTTAATGTGTGTGTGTGCGTATGTGTGTGTGTGTGTGTGCGCACCCTACGATCTCTCCAATCTCAAAACAATTATGTTTTATCCTAAAAGGAATATCTTCTTCCAATTTAAGTGAACAATGAACATTCCTCCTAAATATGAAAATAGGTATTTTATTCTTGGTATTAGCACTAGTGGTGGGCCACAAGAGAAAACTCTAAATTTTGACGTTAAAAAATGTCTCCTCACACACAACAAGCGTTATGCTCAATTTCAGTAACAAGAATACTTGTTACTGAAATGGCATTGGGGCGCCTGGGGGGCTCAGTCAGTTAAGCATCCGACCTCAGCTCAGGTCATGATCTCTTGGTCTGTGAGTTTGAAGCCTCACATCAGGCTCTGTGCTGACATCTTAGAACCTGGAGCCTATTTAGGATTGTAGTGATCATTCCTTAATAAACACCAATATTGAATCATTATGTTGCACACCTGAAACTAATATAATGTTACATGCCAAGTATACCACAATATAAAAAATAATTTTAAAATTTACATTTAATTGACTATTTTATGAGCATATTGCTACTGGTTAACATATCTTAGTACAGAAATTATTATTATAAGTTATGATTTGCCTAAATGTTCTCCCACTTAAGTGCTGTCTTACTGTACCTATGATAATTTTGTCTCGAGTCAAATATAGAAATGGAATCTTTAATTCTGAATTCAAAACAGCTCATCTGAGCATAGTCTTTCTTAGTATACGGCAACAGAAAAGCAACTTGCAATTTAACGTAACATGATCACTATGCAAAAATGCATCAACAACAGCTTTGTGTATCAAAAGTCAATCAATATTGGGTCATTTCATTATCAGGATGTCGGGAAGATTGCTATTTCATTAGAGTAACACTTCATCTGGTCTTAGGCAGATATATATGTAAATATTGCATTAGAAAGTAATTAGATTTTCCCCCTCTTGTAAGAGACAAACAACAACAAATATGTATGATTAAAAGTAATGATGACATATTGAATAAGTAAAGGTTGCCTAATTACAACTCCAGTTTAAACAATGGCTAAGCTACCTAATCAAATATTTTCTACGTCTTCCTTAAAGGACGATTACTATAGAACTGCTGCTTTACCCGCTCAGCTGTCACAGTGACAGTCATTTTTAAAGTTCAGCTAATTGAGAGAGTGCTTTTGTTCTAACAAATAAAATTCAAGACACGTTAAACAGTCCTGACCATTTGAATCATAAAATGTCTTAGGGAACCACTTTGCTTCCATCATCCTGTCACTAGATACTTGGACAACAATTAATTTGTAGATTTGTAAAATGAACTCATCAAGTTCCTCACACAGCTTTCCCCTAGGTGGGAGAATATAAACTGTGAGCGGAAGGCAAAGAGCAGAGAATATGAAGAAAAAAAAAAAAAAATCACAGACTTCTCATATTCTCATTCTAAGCCTTGAAAGATTTGCATTTGTAGAAGGAAGCTAACAGATTGTTTCTGAGAGAGTATCATGGGTGCCAGTGATTTGGGGATATCATCATAAATTGAAGGTGAGTATACTTTTATTTGTGTACCTAGACTGGAAAAATACTGGAGGGTTAATTACTACTGAATGAGGAGCCATTGTCTTATTTTGTCAATTTATTCTTAGAGTTCTAACTGTCAAGGGGTTTGCTACATTAGCTAATCAGCATGCTCACCATCTAATAAAAAAAAATCTAATTAGGGTCCAACTTGATGTGAGGAAAACCTTTGATAATAAAGCATACAAATAACAGAACGTTAGTGCTCTTAAGGAATGGTGTTAAAAATTATTATAGTAGTTTGATCAATATCTGCCATAAAAACTTAATTAAGAGCCAAACATGCCTAACTTGTGTTGTTAGCAACCATGATTGCAACACCCTTCAGTTCTTAAAAACACAATTGGGGATGCCTGGGGGGCTCAGTCAGTTAAGCTCAGTCATGATCTCATGGTTCGTGGGTTCAAGCCCCGTGTTGGGCTCTGTGCTGACATTACAAAGCCTGTTTAGGATTCTGTCTCCCCTCTCTCTGCTCCTTCCTTGCTTGCTCTCTATCTCTCTTTCAAAATGAATAAAAATAAACTTTAAAAAAAACAAAAATTCGCTAATCGCATGTAAAAATGTATTGTATGTTAAAATACATTAGTGGATATTTTTAACTTATTAATAATCAAAAGTTTTTGCGCTCACAAGTTACTTTGAATTGTGCCTGTTAAAATTAGTGCGATTTCAATATTTAAAATTAATATTATTGTCCATTTATTTTTGTAAATATTAATCTTTCTGAATTCATTATCTTCAGCTACATTTATGATTCACCACTTTATTTTATCTCATTGGAAGAATCTGCTATGAGTTATTTTTCATTCATTTTATATTTAGTCTGTTGAACTTCAGAACATGACATTTCTGACCTATATCTAAATTTTGTGGCTTCACCCTTGAGGAGCATGATAATTTCCAAAGCATTCCTTGTCTTTATCTGACAATATGACAAACAAGTATCTCAAAGAGAACTTAACACAGAGATAGGAAACTGAGTTGAAAGTATCTTCTAGGTTTGGGCTATTTTTTTCCACCTGGGGAGAAAAATGTGTTTACTGAATTAGTCTACTGGATATTTATAAAAACAAATTATTGAATATTATTCAAAAATATTCAGCTGAGCTAGCTTTTAAGTTTACTTCATCGCTGAGTAATCATAGATAAGTCTAGTAAATTTCAGACAAGAACTCAAAATTTTAGGACAGGAAGTGACTTGAGAAACCTAAATTCCAGAGGGATCTTACAAGTTGGACAAGGTCATGAAGCTAGTGGTGTAGCCAGGACTTTATGTATCTTGATTCCAAGACAATTGCTTTTGCAATGTGGATCTTTTCTGACTATTCCTTAGTTATATTTATATTACATCTCCTGACATAGCTCAGAGTATGAGTAATTATGATGGTAAAATAAAACTCCAAATAATTTGACAGATTACTCTGTATGCTATTAGTGAACTTCTGTTATTATCTGTTGGCAATACGACAAAGAGTGAGTCACTAAGTGGAGGTAGCACTTTGGAGAGGAAAAAAGAGGTGATGAGGGATCATTCAAATGTGTGCCCTCAAAGCCTATGTCCCCACTTCTAGCTGCACTTCCTGTCCTAAGTAACAAAGTTCTTTGAATCTTGATTTACTGGTCATACAAAAGGTGTCCTGTAGTGCTTACGTTTAATTTTTTTTTTTCTTTTATGTCTTGTTCAATGTTTGGATCACAGTTGGTCCATACTCAGATTTTCTTCTCAGGGAGGCTTATGACTCATGAGAAGAATGAGGACCATATGTCTTCATAGTTTTTACAATAAAGGAATGCAGAGATTTATCAGTACTGGCAACTCCATAAAACACTTCATCTCTCTGAATTTAGAGGTAAAAGAAGCACACTGAAGAAAACCAAGGCTTTTCAAAGTTAATTAATGAGGTTAGGAAGTAATTAAATTTGGCACGTGCT
Source organism: Prionailurus viverrinus (assembly GCF_022837055.1). NCBI lineage: Eukaryota > Metazoa > Chordata > Mammalia > Carnivora > Felidae > Prionailurus > Prionailurus viverrinus. The sequence goes on from NC_062571.1 coordinate 10,323,579, forward strand.
AATATTAAATTTTTTGCACTCTATTAACAATAGAAGCCCTTTATGACATGGGGACAGGAATAGAAAATAAGAAATTATAACTTTTTCTTTGTTTTCTTGGTGGTGAAATATCAAAGAGAGAAATATTAAGACATTTAAGCCATTTCTTTTTTTCTTATTTTTTAAACATTTATTCAATTTTGAAAGACAGAGAAAGAAAGCATGAACAGAGGTGGGGCAGAGAGACAGGGAGACATAGGATCCAAAATAGGCTCCAGGTTCTAAGATGTCAGCACAGAGCCTGATGTGGGGCTTCAAACTCACAGACCAAGAGATCATGACCTGAGCTGAGGTTGGATGCTTAACTGACTGAGCCCCCCAGGCGCCCCAATGCCATTTCTTAATTACTAGTGCTGAGTTATACAAGTAGTGAGGCCTAATATTTAGATCCCTGTGAGGGCTTAAATGATGTCCTCAACTACGAGTTTCCAGTTTGCAGAAACAAGACTACTTTGAGATATCTTACCACCGCATCACTGCCATGTTCTCCTTAAACATGTCAAATAAAGAAATGTACTATTAACTGTGCTGTCATTCACATGCCTCTTTATAGCTTCCTGATCATATTTGATTTGTCCATCTTTTCCATTTATTACCCCCAATTTTATTATTTTTATACTTTCTCTCCAACTTCATTCCTCTTTGAAACAGAACAATCACGTGGGGCACATGAAACATGAAAACTGTCCTTATTTTATTGCCAAAAAATATGCTACCAGCTGAGTAGTTTGGGTATATTCAGTGTCAAACATTTTTTTTTTAGAAACTAGGATGAATTAGCTAAATATGCCTGAACATAGATTAAAACAAAAACCAACACCTGCAATAAATACAAAACCCACCCATCACATAGAACTACATAAGGCAAGCACCATTTCTCCTAGTAATCATTGAATGAGCCAGTGTTGCCGGTGATCAAACCTAATAAAAATGAATGGTATCTTGGGCATGTAGGTGGCTCAGTCTGATCCCAGGGTTGTGGGATCAAGCCCAGCATTGGGCGCTGTTTAAGATTCTCTCTCTCTCTCTCTCTGCCCCTCTACCCTGCTCTTGTGTGATCTCTCTCTAAAATTAAAAAAAAAAGATTAATTTAAAAATGAATGGTATCTAACAGTGGATTATCATATCTTTAATACTATAGTTTCTTCAATTAAAGCTTCTCATGTCCACCATTATTGAAATCACTGGCTCCATACAATCATCAACTAGAAAATATTTAGTTTTCTATAGATTTGAGTAATATGTTTCATTTAGTGCCTATGTCAGTAGCTTCTCAACCAGTTTGTCTGAGATATGATATCTCAGTACAATACACCTTTAGCTGACTACCCATATGATATCTCACTATAATACCCATATGATATCTCAATACAATGCCCGTATGATACCTCAGTACAATACACCTTTCATGTTCACATTTTCCTGGATTCTTGAGCCATTGCTTATGGTTTCACTGTCTGGTCCAACCATTCAAAGCAATTCTTTACCCCCCTCAAGATAAAGAACTTCTGTAATATCATCATAAATACCGAAAACTAAATCAAAGTCACATTTATCTCTGCGCATACCAAAGCCACAATTCAATGCTTCAATAGATACTTCTTAATTCTTTTGAAGTTCCAGACATTTTTGATAGTGACCAAGATACTCATTTCCCTTCTCAAAATACTCAAGGCACAATATGGGCTCTTGAAGAAAGCACTGAATAGAATTTTCACTTCCCTTACCAGCTTTAGGCTATGGGCTCCTTAGAGCACCATATTGGCTTACATAAATGAATTCAAACATAATTAAATTAAATATCACACATTTTAGTTATCAGTCTAATATCACAGATGAATTGTATTTTATTTTATTATTTTTTGAGAGAGTGAGAGCAAGTGGGGGAGAGGGACAGACAGAGAAGGGGAGAGAGAATCTCAAGCTGGCTTTATGCCCAGCACAGAGCCCAAAGCAGGGCTAGATCCCACAACTGTAAGATCATGACCTGAACCTAAATCAAAAGTTGGACTCAATTGATTGAGTCACCCAGTCGCCCCACAGATGAATTTTAATAGAATCTGACTCCATTTTTGATGTTTGACCCCTGATAGATTTCAGACCCCATTGCTCCCCTTTTCCTTGCCCCACATCTGGGAAAGCCAATAAGAAAGTCCATGGGCACTGGGCAAGTTGAAGCTATAAAAACACTATCCCTGGTGATAGGGGGCACCCTCACTCCAGCTGCATGCCCTAACTGCAAACCACACATCTTTCTCCCTTCATTGAAACCATTTGTACCAACTTGGATGCCTGCCATGCTGTAACCAGAGGGTCTCAATATATGAGTAATCTTTTATGTCTCTTGGTGAATGTGTGGGATTATCACTAAACCAATTTAGGGTTGGTGGTTATTAATCCTATTTTCTGTGGGGCAGCTGTAAGACAATTTATTGTTTGGAATATAAATAGTATATAAACTCTGAAAGATTAGAATTTTTACCCATTTTGGGCAATTTTGTATCTCAGGATGATAGGACAAGATATAATCAAGATATATATTGAGATATAATCAAGATTCAAAAAGATTTGTAGAATGAATAAATTAATATGCATCAAAACCTCCTGACACCTAGCTTAGTCATTCTTCCAGATCCCAAAACCGCACTGACTGGGTGATCAGTTGCTGGAATTAGTCAAAAGACTCAGAAACTAAGCTAAAGGTGATTTTTTTCATTCATCTGAAGCCAATTAATTGGTATATTTCTACCCATTCCTACTAGTAGTTGTAAAGGGAATATATTGAACTTGTAGGAAAGGATGAGGGAGAAAAGGCAGCTCTAATTTCTTTTGACAGTTTAAAATATTTTCAGAGGTTTTGTGAAGCCTCTATGTAGTCACATTCATTCCTTACTAAATCATGCAAAAAAGCCCACACAAAGCTACCTGATCTCATAAACTATATGCTGATGAATTGGCTGAATTGTAAATACTGCCTGGTTATGGCTGATTCAGTTTGATAATATGTCTACAATATGCAGTGAAAGAAGATGAAAACTGACTGTGGGAGATTGTTTTAAGATGATTATTTCTTGAAATTTATCACTTTATAAGCAGATATGGTTTACTATATCTATGCAAAATCAATTTTCACATCCAAATAACAAATTAAATTTGAAGCATGAAGCAGAAATCAGTAAGAATACATGGTGTGATTCCACAAAATAAAATCGCTTAAGTGGCAGTGAAAGGGGGTTAAAATCATTTACTCATTTATAGATAAAGGAAAAGGTTCGTAGCTAAGGTGATGGAGTGAGAGACACACAGGATTTGTGCTCCATGGATTCTTGGATTTATTTCCTTTACAACTCATTGCCTGATCCTGAAACATCTCTGAGTTTATTAAGATGTGAATGACTCAGACTTTTTGTCATACTGCTACTTATAGTGTATCTTCTCTTTCCCAATATATGAGCCTTAAATCTCTTTCCCATTATGATCCAAGAAAGGAAATGAGCTGTATAGCCAGACTATCCAACTAGAGTGATTGATGTAAAAGATACAAGTTAAGTTAGGAAAGTATGAGTCTACATAAGTTATCTGTTGAGGTTCAACAAATCACTGCAAAATGTACTGCCTTTAAGTAACACTCATTTACTAGCCTGTGATTCTGAGAACCAGCAATCAGGATGGAATTCGCTAAGCAGTTCTTTTCATCCAGAATCATGCTCATGCCTGCCACTGGCTTTTTTTTCTGGCTATTGGATAGAGTTCCTCAATTCTCCTGGTGAATGCTCATCTTCCAGTAGGTGAGATGGGAGTTCTTTAAATAGTGATCTTATGGAAGTATTTTGAGAGGTCAAGACTGCATAAGCTCGATCAAGTTTCCACCTGTGTCACATTTGCTCATTTACCTTTACCTGAAGTCCCATGGCCAAACCCAAAGTCAGTGAAGGAATAGACTACACATGGGCATGGAAAGTAACTCATTTGACTAAACCACGACTTTTAAAAGACTATAAACTTCGGATGAATCCAATCATATGTCTTGCTTTAAGAGATATATCCTGAGTTGAAACATACAGAATACCACTTTGATTGCTTTCATGTTTTTGAAATAACACTTATAAAAGTCAGACTACACCTATATATATGGAGTCTATATGTACGCTACATGTAACTCAGGGACTATACCTAAAGATTAAGATCAAGGTGGGGGCACCTGGGTGGCTCAACTGGTTAAGCGTCCAACTTCAGCTGAGGTCATGATCTCACTGTTCCCGAGTTTGAGCCCTGTGTCGAGTTCTGTGCTGACATTTCAGAGCCTGGAGTCTGCTTCAGATTCTGTGTCTCCCTTTCTCATGCCTCTTCCCTGTTTACACTGTCTTTCTCTCTCTTAAAAATAAATAAACATTAAAAAAAATTTCTTTTAAAGATAAAGTTGAAAAACTTTCTTTAAATACTTGTAGGGATCGAATGAACTGGTGTTTTTGAGAGCCATGTTCTAGCATTCTGACCAATTCAAAGGTATATTTTTATCTGTACATATTTCTTAGTGAAGTTTTTTTTTTTCAGTTTGCAATGATATATTTCATTTACCATTTGTGAGCTACATCAACGTTTAGTGTATATTTGGTTTATTCTGATTCTGTTGAGAATTCCACTGTGTGATTATACTGCAATTTTTAAAAAAATATATATGAAATTTATTGTCAAATTGGTTTCCATACAACACCCAGTGCTCATCCCAAAAGGTGCCCTCCTCAATACCCATCACCCACCCTCCCCCTCCCCACCCCCCATCAGCCCTCAGTTTGCTCTCAGTTTTTAAGAGTCTCTTATGCTTTGGCTCTCTCCCACTCTAACATCCTTTTTTTTTTTTCCCTTCCCCTCCCCCATGGGTTTCTGTTAAGTTTCTCAGGATCCACATAAGAGTGAAAACATATGGTATCTGTCTTTCTCTGTATGACTTATTTCACTTAGCATCACACTCTCCAGTTCCAACCACATTGCTACAAAGGGCCATATTTCATTCTTTCTCATTTCCACGTAGTACTCCATTGTATATATAAACCACAATTTCTTTATCCATTCATGGACATTTAGGCTCTTTCCATCATTTGGCTATTGTTGAGAGTGCTGCTATAAACATTGGGGTACAAGTGCCCCTATGCATTAGTACTCCTGGATCCCTTCGGTAAATTCCTAGCAGAGCTATTGCTGGGTCATAGGGTAGGTCTATTTTTAATTTTTTGAGGAACCTCCACACTGTTTTCCAGAGTGGCTGCACCAGTTTGCATTCCCACCAACAGTGCAAGAGGGCTCCCGTTTCTCCACATCCTCGCCAGCATCTATAGTCTCCTGATTTGTTCATTTTGGCCACTCTGACTGGCGTGAGGTGATATCTGAGTGTGGTTTTGATTTGTATTTCCCTGATGAGGAGCGACGTTGAACATCTTTTCATGTACCTGTTGGCCATCTGGATGTCTTCTTTAGAGAAGTGTCTATTAATGTTTTCTGCCCATTTCTTAACTGGATTATTTGTTTTTCAGGTGTGGAGTTTGGTGAGCTCTTTATAGATTTTTGGATACTAGTCTTTTGTCCGACATGTCATTTGCAAATATCTTTTCCCATTCCGTTGGTTGCCTTTTAGTTTTGTTGATTGTTTCCTTTGCTGTGCAGAAGCTTTTTATCTTCATGAGGTCCCAATAGTTCATTTTTGCTTTTAATTCCCTTGCCTTTGGGGATGTGTCAAGTAAGAAATTGCTACGGGTGAGGTCAGAGAGGTCTTTTCCTGTTTTCTCCTCTAGGGTTTTGATGGTTTCCTGTCTCACTTTCAGGTTCTTAATCCATTTTGAGTTTATTTTTGTGAATGGTGTGAGAAAGTGGCCTAGTTTGAACCTTCTGCATGTTGCCGTCCAGTTCTCCCAGCACCATTTGTTAAAGAGACTTTTTTCCATTGGATATTCTTTCCTGCTTTGTCAAAGATTAGTTGGCCATACTTTTGTGGGTCTAGTTCTGGGGTTTCTATTCTATTCCATTGGTCTATGTGTCTGTTTTTGTGCCAATACCATGCTGTCTTGATGATGACAGTTTTGTAGCAGAGGCTAAAGTCTGGGATTGTGATGCCTCCTGCTTTGGTCTTCTTCTTCAAATTTACTTGGCTATTCGGGGCCTTTTGTGGTTCCATATGTATTTTAGGATTGCTTGTTCTAGTTTCGAGAAGAATGCTGGTGCAATTTTGACTGGCATTGCATTGAATGTGTATATAGCTTTGGGTAGTATTGACATTTTGACAATATTTATTCTTCCAACCCATGATCATGGAATGTCTTTCCATTTCTTTATATCTTCTTCAATTTCCTTCATAAGCTTTCTATAGTTTTCAGCATACATATCTTTTACTTCTTTGGTTAGATTTATTCTTAGGTATTTTATGCTTCTTAGTGCAATTGTGAATGGGATCAGTTTCTTTATTTGTCTTTCTGTTGCTTCATTATTAGTGTATAGGAATGCAACTGATTTCTGTACATTGATTTTGTATCCTGCGACTTTGCTGAATTCATGTATCAGTTCTAGCAGACTTTTGGTGGAGTCTATCGGATTTTCCAGTATAATATCATGTCATCTGCAAAAAGTGAAAGCTTGACTTCATCATTGGCAATTTTGATGCCTTTGATTTCCTTTTGTTGTCTGATTGCTGAAGCTAGCACTTCCCACACTATGTTAAACAACAGTGGTGAGAGTGGACATCCTTGTCGTGTTCCTGATCTCAGGGAAAAAGATTTCAGTTTTTTCCCATTGAGGATGATGTTAGCTGTGGGCTTTTCATAAATGGCTTTTATTATGTTTAAGTATGTTCCTTCTATCCCGACTTTCTCGAGGGTTTTTATTAAGAAAGGATGCTGAATTTTGTCAGATGCTTTTTCTGCATCGATTGACAGGATCATATGGTTCTTATCTTTTATTAATGTGATGTATCATGTTGATTGATTTGCGAATGTTGAACCAGCCCTGCATCCCAGGAATGAATCCCACTTGATCATGGTGAATAATTCTTTTTATATGCTGTTGATTCGATTTGCTAGTATCTTATTGAGGTTTTTACATCCGTATTCATCAGGGATATTGGCCTGTAGTTCTCTTTTTTTACTGGGTCTCTGTCTGGTTTAGGAATCAAAGTAATACTGGCTTCATAGAATGAGTCTGGAAGTTTTCCTTCCCTTTCTATTTTTTGGAATAGCTTGAGAAGGATAGGTATTATCTCTGCTTTAAATGTCTGGTAGAACTCCCCTGGGAAATCATCTGGTCCTGGACTCTTACTTGTTGGGAGATTTTTGATAACTGATTCAATTTCTTCACTGGTTATGGGTCTGTTCAAGCTTTCTATTTCCTCCGGATTGAGTTTTAGAAGCGTGTGGGTGTTTAGGAATTTGTTCATTTCTTCCAGGTTGTCCAGTTTGTTGGCATATAGTTTTTCATTGTATTCCCTAATAATTGCTTGTATTTCTGAGGGATTGGTTGTAATAATTCCATTTTCATTCATGATTTTATCTACTTGGTTTATCTCCCTTTTCTTTTTGAGAAGCCTGGCTAGAGGTTTATCAATTTTGTTTATTTTTTCAAAAAACCAATTCTTGGTTTCATTGATCTGCTCTACAGTTTTTTTTTTAGATTCTATATTGTTTATTTCTGCTCTAATCTTTATTATTCCTCTTCTTATGCTGGGTGTAGGGTGTCTTTGCTGTCTGCTTCTATTTCCTTGAGGTGTGTTGTTAGATTTTGTATTTGAGATTTCTCTTGTTTCTTGAGATAGGCCTGGATTGCAATGTATTTTCCTCTCAGGATTGCCTTCGCTGCATCCCAAAGCATTTGGATTGTTGTATTTTCATTTTCATTTGTTTCCATATATTTTTAAATTTCTTCTCTAATTGCCTGGTTGACCCATTCATTCTTTAGTAGGGTGTTCTTTAACCTCCATGCTTTTGGAGGTTTTCCAGACTTTTTCCTGTGGTTGATTTCAAGCTTCATAGCATTGTGGTCTGAAAGTATGCATGGTATGATCTCAATTCTTGTATACTTATGAAGGGCTATTTTGTGACCCAGTGTGTGATCTATCTTGGAGAATGTTCCATGTGCACTCGAGAAGAAAGTATATTCTGTTGCTTTGGGATGCAGAGTTCTAAATATATCTGTCAAGTCCATCTGATCTAATGTCTCATTCAGGGCCCTTGTTTCTTTATTGACCGTGTGTCTAGATGATCTATCCATTGTTGTAAGTGGGGTATAAAGTCTTCTGCAATTACCACATTCTTATCAATAAGGTTGCTTATGTGTGTAATTGTTTTATATATTTGGGGCTTCTGTATTCGGTGCATAGACATTTATAATTGTTAGCTCTTCCTGATGGATAGACCCTGTAATTATTATATAATGCCCTTCTTCATCTCTTGTTACAGCCTTTAATTTAAAGTCTAGTTTGTCTGATATAAGTATGGCTACTCCAGCTCTCTTTTGACTTCCAGTAGCATGATAAATAGTTCTCCATCCCCTCACTTTCAATCTGAAGGTGTCCTCAGGTCTAAAATGAGTCTCTTGTAGACAGCAAATAGATGGGTCTTGTTTTTTTTTTATCAATTCTGATACCCTTTGTCTTTTGGTTAGTGCATTTAGTCCATTTACATTCAGTGTTATAGAAAGATATGAGTTTAGAGTCATTGTGATGTCTGTAGGTTTCATGCTTGTAGTGATGTCTCTGGTACTTTGTCTCACAGGATCCCCCTTAGGATCTCTTGTAGGGCTGGTTTAGTGGTGATGAATTCCTTCAGTTTTTGTTTGTTTGGGAAGACCTTTATCTCTCCTTAATTTCTAAATGACAGATTTGCTGGATAAAGGATTCTCGGCTGCATATTTTTTTCTGTTCATCACATTGAAGATTTCCTGCCATTCCTTTCTGGCCTGCCAAGTTTCAGTAGAGAGATGCTTCAAGAGTCTTATCGGTCTCCCTTTATATGTTAGAGTACCTTTATTCCTAGCTGCTTTCAGAATTTTCTCTTTATCCTTGTATTTTGCCAGTTTCACTATGATATGTCATGCAGATGATCGATTCAAGTTACGTCTGAAGGGAGTTCTCTGTGCCTCTTGGATTTCAATGCCTTCTTCCTTCCCCAGATCAGGGAATTTCTCAGCTATTTCTTCAAGTACACCTTCAGCACCTTTCCCTCTCTTTGCCTCCTCTGGAATACCAATTATACATAGATTATTTCTCTTTAGTGCCTCACTTAGTTCTCTAATTTTCCCCTCATACTCCTGGATTTTTTAATCTCTCTTTTTCTCAGCTTCCTCTTTTTCCATAATTTTATCTTCCAGTTCACCTATTCTCTCCTCTGCCTCTTCAATCCAAGCTGTGGTTGTCTCCGTTTTATTTTGCAGCTCATTTATAGCATTTTTTTAGCTCCTCCTGGCTGTTCCTGAGTCCCTTGATCTCTGTAGCAATAGATTCTCTGCTGTCCTGTATACTGTTTCCAAGCCCAATGATTAATTTTATGACTGTTATTCTAAATTCACTTTCTGTTATATTGTTTAAATCCTTTTTGGTCAGTTCGTTAGCTGTCATCATTTCCTGGAGATTCTTTTGAGGGGAATTCTTCTGTTTGGTCATTTTGGATAGTCCCTGGAGTGGTGCGGAACTGCGGGGCACTTCCCCTGTGCTGTCTTGAATAACTTGCGTTGGTGGTCGGGGCTGCAGTCAGACCCGATGTCTGCCCCCAGCCCACTGCTGGGGCCACAGTCAGACTGGTGTGTACCTTCTCTTCCCCTCTCCTAGGGGCGGGATTCACTGGGGTGGCATGGCCCATCTGGGCTACTTGCACACTGCCAGGCTTGTGGTCCTGGGAATCTGGTGCATTAGCTGGGGTGGATCGGCAAGGTGCACAGGGGTGGGAGGGGCAGGCTCAGCTCGCTTTTCCTTGGGTGATCTGCTTAGGAGGGGCCCTGCGGCACCAGGAGGGAGTCAGACCCGCCACTGGAGGGATGGATCCGCAGAAGCACAGCGTTTGGTGTTTGCCTGGTGCAAGCAAGTTCTCTGGCAGGAACTGGTTCCCTTTGGGATTTTGGCTGGGGGATGGGCAAGGGAGATGGCGCTGGTGAGCGCCTTTGTTCCCTGCCAAGCTGAGCTCTGTCTCTGGGGCTCAACAACTCTCCCTCCCGTTGTCCTCCAGCCTTCCCTCTCTCGGAGCAGAGCTATTAGCTTATAACCTTCCAAATGTTAAGTCCTGCTGTCTGTCCAACACACTCCGTCTGGCCCCTCCGCTTTTGCAAGCCAGACTTGGGGGCTCTGCTTGGCCGGCTGGCTGACCCTCCACCCCGGCTCCCTCCCGCCTGTCCATGTAGCACACACCGCCTCTCTGCCCTTCCTACCCTCTTCAGTGGGCCTCTTCTCTACGCTTGGCTCTGGAGTATCTGTTCTGCTAGTCTTCCTGGGGTTTTCTGGGTTATTTAGGCAGGTGTGGGTGGAATCTAAGTGATCAGCAGGATGCGCGGTGAGCCCAGCATCCTCCTAGCCACCATCTTCCTCCCAGAATCCTCTTAGTGAAGTTTTAACATCATTAAGCAATAATTTAATTAACTATAATAATGATATAAGAATAATTCAGATCATCTTAGAGATTTTGTATGTAAATGGCAATATTCTTTGTTGCATCCTGATGCATATTAAGATGCCTTAACATCCCCAAATTGTCATTTCCCTCAGCCTATTAAATGTTTAATTTATTTAATTGACTACTTAAATTATAATGGAATTAACCTCAGTAATATTAATTAACCTTGAAAACAGTCATATTTAATTATGAATTACTATCCCTTGCTCCTTTTTAAGTGGATTCCACTGTGAATTTTTGTCCAGTGGGAGGGCAATCAAGGATCTTAGAAATTATTAAAGATCATGCAACGTTAAATTCATTTTTCTTTACTTTACATGTCCTCCTAAACTACAAAATAGGTTTCCGCACATCTAAATGACCTTAAAGAATGACATGATTGCACCAAGATAGGTAATACTAAGGCTTAAATCCAGCTCTTTTCATAATTTATTTTGAACTCATAGCCAACCATTGATCCTCTCATACCTCAGTAGACCTTAAATTTAGATTGGGAAAAATGCTTATTCTTTACCAATGGAATTTTGTGAAAATATATTAGAATTTGGATAAGAACCTTTGGTTCCTTGTGTGAAAGGCACCATCTCAACTTGCATTATTAGTAAGGGTTAGAATAAGTCTGAATTTCTTCCAACATCAGAGAGGAAATTCACATATACATTTTGAGCCATAAGATTTTATGAAGGAAGATATAATTGAGGGAGAAAACTCCCAATGAAACTTCAACACTTGATATAATTCTTATATCACACAGACTTAAATTGGGGCAAAAATAAGTGAAGATGATGATCCAAATCTGCTGATTCCATACTCCTAAAGGCAAGCTCTTATAGACAGGAAGGGCTATCACCTCTCTATCATGCACCCTTAGGTACACGTGCACACACCATATTGCATATGTGAAGACAACTGGCATTTCAACCTTTGTTCTACAAGAATCTCACAGTTACTTTTTGTTCTCAGCTGATTTACTCTCCATTTAAATGACCACCAGATATTTGAACTGAAAATAGTTATACCAACTCTTCATCTGAGCATAGTTTTGAGAATGGGGGAAGATAGGGGGAGAAAATAAAACACCTGATCTGAAATTGTGCATATGAGTCATGGGAAATCTCACCAAAATGGAGTCAGGATTCAGCAGAAGGAGGTCTCACACTCTTACTTGTAGTCATTGCAGACCCAATAGGAAGAGGTGGGTTTGACCTCACAGGGACTTGACCTTGCATCAGATACTACTCTATCAGTCTAGCCTGAGGAAGAAACACTTGGCTTATCCACCTGGACAACAGCTCAGCCAGTGAGAAGCCACCATACTTCAAACTCCCAGTTTATTCCAATGGACTTTTAGTTTATAACAGCCTTCCCAACTTACCCCTTTTTATTTTTTTATTTTTTTGTCTTTTTTTTTGTTTTTATTTTATTTTTTTTCAATATATGAAGTTTATTGTCAAATTGGTTTCCATACAACACCCAGTGCTCATCCCAAAAGGTGCCCTCCTCAATACCCATCACCCACCTTCCCCTCCCTCCCACCCCCCATCAACCCTCAGTTTGTTCTCAGTTTTTAAGAGTCTCTTATGCTTTGGCTCTCTCCCACTCTAACCTCCTTTTTTTTTCCCTTCTCCTCCCCCATGGGTTTCTGTTAAGTTTCTCAGGATCCACATAAGAGTGAAAACATATGGTATCTGTCTTTCTCTGTATGGCTTATTTCACTTAGCATAACACTCTCCAGTTCCATCCGTGTTGCTACAAAGCCAACTTACCCCTTTTTAAAAAGCATGCTTCTCCTTTGTTCCTGGGACATGGGTATGGTTTTGCATAGCTTGTTTGTCCCAAATTGCAATTTTCTCTCTCTTTTTAAGTTTATTTATTTTTTTATTATTTTGAGAGATAGAGAAAGAGAGAGAGAACAAGTGTGGGACGGTAAGGAGAGAGGGAGAGAGAGCATCTCAAGCAGGCTCTATGCCCAGAGCTCTATGCACCACAAGGGCTCAATCTCACTGTGAGATTATGACCTGAACTGAAATCAAGAGTCAGATGCCTAACCAACTGAGCCATCCAGGTGCCCTGAAATTCTCTTTTTTTCCCAAATAGCCCATGCTTTGCTAGTGAAATAACTGGTATTTTTATTTGTAAGGTTAAAAAAATCAAAACAGCATTTATCTACCATACAATTTATGAGTCTTCTCACATGCATAAACACTTCAGTAATATGACTGTAAGTTCTTACAGAAATAAAATGTTTTAGAAAGTCCATTCTATTTTCAATCCACCTGAATTTATTTCTTTAAGCGCTTGCTCACATTATTATGTAGACTTGAAAAGAACAATTCCCTATATGGAACACCTGTACAAGATTATTTTAGACTAGGATTTACAAATAAACTCAGTTATTTTTTTATTAGTTTGTCATTCATTTTGTTTGCGTTTCAAAATAAATGATTGTATTATCTTCTCCAGAAACTTTTAGATGCTTCTTAAAATCAATATGATCTCTGTAGAATCTATTGAACCCTGGAGACACCTGAGCTATATACAATTAAAAAAAAAATAAAGCAGGTACTTACTTTTTTTTTAAACAGGTACTTGTTTTAAATTAAAATTTTATTATCATTCCTATCTTATATTGTACTTTTAATTGTAACTATAAAATATTAAAATGTTTGAACAGACTTTTTAAAGAATGTGGATAGTTTTCTAAATATCCTATTGACAAGTTTTAAATGAATATTTAAACAAACCTGTCATTGATATTTTAGAACAGTGCATTTTATATGACAATCAATAAAATTAAACTTAATTAAGTAAGTTACAATCATTATAGACTGTGGGATTATCCTTGAGCTCAGTATTGAATTCCAATGTGGACAAACATATTTGAAAGGTGCTTAAATCATACTGATTTATAAGATTTCTCAGTAAAGACACTTCCCAGCTTTCAGACATTTAAATTTCTAGTTATCTATTGATTTATTAACACTCACTTCTCCTTTCCTACCTCCTCTGCTTCCAAAGAGGAGTCTCTTTGCAAAGAGATTTTGCTTAGACTGTTTTGAGAAGTATACCAGTAAAGTATGGAATGTGATGAACAGATGGATGATAAAAAAATGATAGGTAGGAAGTAGGTAAACAGACAGATACAACAGATAGGCAAGGACTCTTCTGTATTTTTCCTGATCACCCTCCTTACCCTATGTTCAATATCTGAGAATTACTAAAAGCATATCTGAGGAGATCAACACTGAAGCCAAAGCACTAACAGGATTGACCAGCCTCTGTGAATTTCTAAAGAATTCTCTGTAAGTAACATCATGCAATATTTATCTTTCTGTGTCTGGCTTATTTCATTTGGCATAATGTACTCCAGGTGAAGCCATGTCACAAAGAGCAGAAAATCCTTAATTTTAAGACTGAATAATATTCCATTAAAAACACACAGGAACATACAACACACACACACACACACACACACACACACACACACACACACAGACTCACACACAGACTATTGTGAATAATACTGAAATGTATGGGGGGGGGGGTGCCACTATCTCTTCCAGGTACTAATTTCATTTTTTTAAAATATATGCCCAGAGAGGGGGTTGCTGAATCATATGGTAGTTCTAATTCTTAAGGGTTTTTTTGAGGGACCTCCTTACTGTTTTCTACAATGACTATAAGAATTTATATTTCCACCAACAATGTACAAGGGTACACTTCTTAAAAGACAGAAAGGGGGCACCTGGATGGCTCAGTCGATTAAGCATCTGACTTTGGCTCAAGTCATGATCTCATGGTTCTGGGGTTCAAGACCCATGTCTGACTCTGTGCTGACAGCTCAGGGCCTGGAGCCTGCTTTGGATCGTCCTCCAGCCCCGTCTCTCTGCCCCTCCCCTGCTTGCACTCTGTCTCTCTCTCTCTCTCTCTCTCAAAAATAAATAAACATTAAAAAAAAACAGAACGAATAAGCAAGTTTCTTCTTCCTCCCCATCTTTGCCAACACTTATTTTTTGACATTTTAATAACAGCCCTAGTAACAGTTCTGAGGTGATAATCTCATTGTGATTTTGATTTGCGTTTCCTTGAAGATTAGTGGTGTTGAGCACTTTTGGATGTACCTAAGACATTTTGTATGCTTTCTTAGGAAAATGTCTATTCAGGTCTTTTGCCCATTTTTATATAGAACTTTTTTTTTCTTTTTGCTATTGAATGTATGAGTTCCATATATAGTGTGTATATTAATTCCTTATCAGATCTGCAGTTTGCAAATACTTTCTCCCATTCTGTAGGCTGCCTTTTTTTGTTGTTGTTGATGGTCTTCTTTGCATTGCAGAAACTAGACTAATGTAGCCCCACTTATTTATGTTTGAGTCTGTTTCCTGCTTTTAGTGTCAAACTAAAAGAAAATAATTGCCAAGAATAATAATCAAAGACATTTTCACCTATGTTTTCTTCTAAGATGGTTTATGGTTTTATGTCCTAGATTTAAGTCTTTAATCCATCTTGGGTTGATTTTTGTGCATGATATAACATAAAGTTCCAATTATTCTTTTGCGTGTGAATATCCAGTTTTATCAGCACCATTTATTGAAGAAACTCTGTTTTCTTCCAAAAAGAGTATTTTCTCATGCTATGAGAAATACTTAATTTTTTTTTTTTTTTGCCTAAAATTCTATTATCTAGGATAGGTAAAACATGTTTTAAAGTTAACTGTAAAAATAATAAAAGGACCTAAAGGTTCTAGTCCTAGACCTATTATACACACACACACACACACACTCACACATACACATATGTATGTATATGTATGTATATTTTATCACTACCAAATTTTACTTGATGTTAACTGTTCAAAAATATGTCTGCAGTTAACTGTGCCCAGGGAAAGGACAATTTATTTTCCCTTCATTCCTGTGTTTCTTTAAATTTCCAAGGCCTTGAAATGCAAATCAAAACCACAATGAGATGTTAACTTACACTGGTCAGAATGACTAAAGTCAAAATAACAAGAAATAACAAGTGTTGGAGAGGAAGTAGAAAAAAAGGAAGCCTCATGTATAGTTGGTGGGAATGCAAATTGATGCACCCAATGTGGAAAAGAGTATAGAGGCTCCTCAAACATGAAACAGAAATACTAAGGCACCTGGGTGGCTCAGTCGGTTGAGCATCAGACTTGATTTCAGCTGGGGTCATGATCCCGGGGTTGTTGGTTCTGTGCTGAGCATGTAGCTTAAGATTCTCTCTCCCTCCCTCTGCCCTCTCCCCTGTTTGTGCATGCTATCTCACTTTATCTCTAAAAAATAATAAATGTTTATTTATTTATTTTTTGAAAAAGAGACAGAACACAAGCAGGGGAGGGGGCAGAAACAGACACACACACAATTCAAAGCAGGCTCCAGACTCTGAACAGTCACCACAGAGCCCGACATGGGGCTCAAACTCACTAACCATGAGATCATGACCTGCATCGAAATTGGATGCTCAATCAGCTGAGGCACCCAGATGCCCCATCTAAAATAAATAAATAAATAAATAAATAAATAAATAAATAAATAAATACATAAATACATAAATAAATAAAATATGATCCAATAAATCCACTCCTGGGTATTTACCCAAAGCAAACAAAAACACTTTTTCAAAAAGAGATATCTGCACTCCTTTGTTTATTGTCGCATTATTTACCCAAGATATAGAGGCATCTAGGCATTCATTGATAGAGGAATAAATGAATGGATAAAGAAGATGCGAGATGTATGTGATATTATATATAAATGATGACATTGTGACATTTGCAGAAACCTGGATAGTCCTAGAGAGTATTATGCTAAGTGAAATAATTCAGACTGAGAAACACAAATGCCATATGATTTCACTCATATGTGGAATCTAAAGAAAAAAAAACGAATAAACAAACAAAAAGCAGAATTATACCTATAAATAGAGGAAACAAACTGATGGCTGCCTGAGTGAAGAGGGCTGGTGGAGGGCAAAGTGAGTGAAGGGGATTGGGAGATACAGGATTCTACTTATGGAATGAATAAATCATGGGAATAAAAGACACAGTATAGTGAATACAGTTAATGCTACTGTAATAGCATTCTGTGATGACAGATGATAACTACCCTCGTGTAAATATAGCATAACACGTGAAGTTGAGTCACTATGTTGAATACCTGAAACCAGTGTGACACTGTGTGTCAATTATACTCAAATTTATCAATCATCAACCAGTCACTATTCCCAAGGTCTCAATTCCTAGTTGGGTAGCATTATGCAAATTATATTTGTACTTAAAAGTTAAGTGATATAAAAAGTGTTAATGGAAGAAATTAATTTCATCCCAAAATAATTTTACAAAATCACATTTTAATTAAGAAGAATTTTTTTTTTTTTGGTAAATAGTGCACATGGAGTTTTAAGCATGAAAAGAAAATCTTTACCAAGTTTATAGAAGAGAGAGTTTTACACTATTGTTTTAATTTCTATTTCTGTGGTTACTAGCAAGATTAAGTAATTTTTCATATTCATATTAAATATTTCTGTAGCTCTTTTTAAAAATTACTTGCTACTAAAAAGGTTCATTTTTGTCTTACTGATTTGAAAAATCATTTATGTAATAAGGTTATTAGTCTATTTTGTTACATTCTTTTATGGTGTGTTTGAAAAACTGAAATTTTTAATGTTTATAATAATGTATCCTTTGGTTTGTTTATATTTGATACATGTTAAGAAAATTCTCATTTGTTATCTGCATAATCATCTGTATTTTCTTGTATTGTATTTTACTGATGCACTCACACATACACACACACAAATACACACACACACACACACACACACACACACACGTATTAATTTTGACTTAAGGTCTAATGACCAAAATGAGAGTTTTCTAATCTATTCTGTTGAGCCCTTTGATGGGCTTTAGAGGGCTTGAAGAGATTTCTCGGAGCTCCATGTCATATGTTTTGTATACCACTCAGCTATATTGTATAGACTCAAATCTCCAATCTCAAACAATAATGCCTCATCATGTCATGTAAATCTCTGTCCACGCAAAGTCACAAAGCCCATTGCCTTCAAGAGATCATTTAGGACGGAGGGTAAATTTTTGAAAATGTTAAACCCTCTGACGGTTTGTTGCATAAATGCTGCAATACACTACATATCAGGTTTCTGTAATATTACCAAATGATACCTTCATACTCTGAGAGGGTCATCTAAAACAAGCCGGTTTTCCCCATTTTCTACTAATCCATAAACATCCATCAAGAACTGCTTGCCCACTTGAAAATGCACTGTACTCCTAATAGCAGTTCATAAAATCACACCCTCATAACCAATGGAGCACCTGAAAATCTGAAGTCTCCCATGAGACTGGACCAGTACACTTCCTGTGTGTAACTTTACAACAGTACTTTGTCTGTTACATTAAAAAATACAGGATGCCATAAGCCAAATTCTTTTTTTTTAATTTTTAAATGTTTTTATTTATTTTTGAGACAGAGAGAGACAGAGCATGAGCAGGGGAGGGGAAGAGAGAGGGAGAGACAGAATCTGAAGCGGGCTCCGGGCTCTGAGCTGTCAGCACAGAGCCTGACGTGGGGCTCGGGCTCATGGAGTGTGAGATCATGACCTGAGCTGAAGTCGGACACTCAACCGACTGAGCCACCCAGGCGCCCCAAGCCACAGACATTCTATACTACTTGTTATCACTTGTGTGATCTTTACCCAGCTTGAATTTCAATACAATTGCACAGTATGGAGAAAGTGATTTTATTCTGGCTGTATCTCACAAAACAAACTCCACAGAGTGAAAGACATTTGTACTTTCTTCTTGTTGGCATAGACGCTGCATCAGTGATCAGAACTGAGTCACGGTGCAAGAGACAAATTATCTCAAAGACCTCAGATCAGTTAGTCTGCTCTTTGTCAGATGGCAGTGAGTTCATACATGTGTCAGCATGTATTCTGATTCTTGCATTAAATCCACAGGCTAATGTTTCAATTCTATGAGACTTGACTAGAAATTTCTCTTCAGTTCTGACCATCAGGTAAAACTAAATTCTAGTTTTTAATATTATTGTTTTTAAAAATCATTGTTTGTAATATTCCTTTGATATTTAGAGAAAAATATGGCCTCACTACATAGCTTATTCCTGATTCTCTAACATCTATCGTAATGCTCTGCTTATAGAAGAAACACAGTATTTGATAAATGAATGATGCTGGGAGACATTCAATCATGGAATGCTACTGAAAGAACCTTTTAAGCCAAGCACATTTATTTGTAAATTTCTGGAATCGACACTAACGTTTTGTAACAACTTAAAAATTAAAACACGAAATACAAAGTCTTAGTGCCACTGCAATCACAGTGATTAATGGATCATAATATTACAGACTGTATGAGAAAAATTCCACTTCCTGTTAGGATAAGACTATGTCAGGAAATAACAACTTCCATGGTAAAAAAAAAAAACAGGAAAACAAACATATTTTCTTAAAATGAGACTACCTAAGAGTAGTAGACACAGGGATCCTTGAGGAAATGAATCTTGGACATCAAAAAGTCTGCCATATAAGGGCATCAAGACAGAGTGGCATGCCCAGGCAAAGTATGGGCAGACAGAAGAGGAAGGTGGCTGTAGTTAGAGATATATTCCAGGGATAAAGAGAAATCAGCTGATTCTTATAAAATTCTGTGGATAAAAGAGAGTTTGGAATTGTAGGAGTGCTATACAAGAATAGACTGATCAGGCAAATAATTCTTCTTAAGTTTTACTAAGAGAGAGGAAGTGATAAAGGGGACGATGAGCACAGAGAAGAAACAGGTTTGCACATTCTCAGAGTTCATACATTCCAGAATTGATTGAATCCAAATGGGAAACTAAAATAGCTAAAACAACAAGCCACACTCTTGGAGCTCACATGGTGACAAGATCAAGAATGTGGTGACGACCCAGAATGTTGACAGTTTGGATAATCATACATAAATTCAACCTAAAAAAATCAACTGAAAATTGATGAAAAACTTGAATGTATAATCTAAAAACATAAAACTGTTCAGAGGAAAAGAAAACATATGGAGTAAGTTCCTTGATACTGGTCTTGACAATGATTCTTTGAATTTATACCAAAAGGAAAGACAACAAAAGAAAAAATAAACAAGTGGAACTACATCAAATTAATAAGCTTCTACAAAGCAAAAAAAACCCCAAACCCATTAATAAAATGAAAAGGCAAACTACTGAATCAGAGAAAATATTTACAAACCACATAGCTGACAAAGAGTTTGTCATATCCAACATATCCAACATATATATCCAACATATATACTCATACAAATCAATAGTAAACAAACAATCTGATTAAAAGGTGAGTGGGCAGAGGATATTTTTCCAAAGAAGACATACAAATGGCCAACAGACACATGAAAAGGTGTTCAAGGACACTAATCATGAGGGAAATCCAAATCAAACCCCCTGGATGTCACTTTGTATCTGTTAGAACAGCCATCATCAAAAAGACAAGAGATAACAAGTGTTGGTGAGCGTATGGAGGAAAGCAAACCTTGTGCACTACTGGTGGGAATAGGAATTTGTGCAGCCAATGAAAACCAGCATGGAGTTTCTTCAAAATATCAAAGATGGAGCTACCATATGACCTAGCACTTGTGAGTGTGTGTCTGGAGAAAACAAAATCACTGTCTCAAAGATAGTTACACCCTCCATGTCCATTACAGCATTATTTACAAAAGTCAAGACATGGAAACAACCAAAGTTTCCATCGACAGATAAATGGATAAAGAAAATACAATTCATATATGCATCTAGGTATTTTGCAGCCTTAAAAAAGAAGGTAATACTGCCATTTGTGTCAATATTGATGGACCTTGAAGGTATTATACTGAGGGGAATAAGTCACACAGGGAACAAATACTTTTATGTTCTCACTCCTATCTAAAATAACTGAATCTAAAACAACTGAACTCAAACAAACAGAAAATATATTGGTGGTGCCAGAGGCAGGGGATGAGGGAAATGGATGAAGGTGGTCAAAAGGTATACATTTGTAACTGTAAGATAAATAATGTAATATACAGCATGATGACTATAGTTAACAATACTGTTTTGTGTATTTGAAAGCTTCTAAGAGTGTAGGTTTTAAAAGTTCTCATCATAAGAAAAAAAACTGTGACTATATGAGGGAATTGATGTTAATTAAACTTATTGTGGTGATAATTCCATATATATATATATATATATATAAAACTGTATATATATATATATCTGTAACTGTATATATATATATATATATATATATAACTGTAAACTAATGTACACTTTAAATAAATGCAATGTTGTGTGTCAATTATATTTCAGTAAAACTGGAAAATAAATAATAAAGTTGTTCCCCAAACCAGCTCAACTCTAGGAAGAATTTACATGATTCACCTGTCTCATTCTTATTGTTAACAACAAAATAAAGAGATTATATGCTCTATAAATTAAGCAAACAAAACAATCAAACGTCTTATCTGTATCAAATCTATATCTATATAATATATATATGTATTTCTATATCATCTATATCTATATATATCTATATAGGGTGTGTGTGTGTGTTTCTGTTATTTTACATACACTGTCTGGAACAAAATAAAAATATGTGACAAACATAAATAGGGGAAAAGACGACTTGTAATAAAGAGAATATATAGTCAGTAAAATTAGCCCTATATGTGGCTCAGTTATTAAAATCTGAAAATAAGGTCTTTAAAACAACCATCATAAATACATAACAGAATTTACAAGAAATATGGCTGTAATATGTTAACAGATACATTTCAGAAAAAAATGATAAAATACACAATAAAAGTTTCAAAACAAAAACTCAACAATGGGGGTCAAATTTTCATTGGATAAACTGAACAGAAAATTGGACTGTGTAGAAGGAAAGAACAGGGACTTCAAAGACATGTCAGTAAAATATATTGAGGTCAAAGTAAAGAGATTAATAGTATTTTTTAAAATTAGTTGAATATCAGTGACATGAGGAATAATATTAAATATTCTAGCACTTGTATATAATTCTCATGCCAGAAAACAAGGAGAAAGGGAAAGAAAAAATTTTTGAAGAAGTAATTATTTAATTATTTTCTTGTCTTTTTTCATAAGCCATCAACTCAAATTAACTCTACAATCCAAACTAGGATACAGAAGAAATCAATTCCAAGAAAATCATGCTTGAATTGAAGAAACATAGGAAAGAAAAACAAACAAACAAACAAACAAACAAACAAACAAAAAACAGGTTCTTTGAGAAGGAAATAAGGTTTTAAAGCGTTTAGCCAAACAGGGCACCTGGGTGGCTCAGTCAGTTAAACAGCTCAGGTCATGATTTCACAGTTTGTGAGTTCAAGCCCCACATCAGGCTCCATGCTGACAATTCTGTCTTTCTCTCTCAACAATAAGTAAACATTTAAAAAAATTAAACCCTTTAGGCAAACTAATAGAGGGGGAAAAGTTAAAATTTTCTTTTTTATGAATGAAAGAGGACACAGGACATCAAATACAGATACTACAGTAACTAAAATAAAATAAGGGAACGTTATGAGCAATTTTACATACACAAATTTGACAACATTTGAAGGACACAACCTATCAATTTGTCAAACTGAAAGAATGAAACTAGAGACAATCTCAATAGATTTATCTCTGAAACAAATTGAATTTGTAATTAGAAACTTTCAATAAGGGTCACTCTGAGACACGGTACTTTCACTGTATATTCTACAATTATTTAAAGAAAAAGCAATGCCAATTTTATGCAGTTTTCAAGCTATAGTGGAAGAGGGGACATTTCCAAATGTGTTTTATGTTGTCAGCATACCCCAAGCGTATTCATTTTGTATTGCTACAAAATGGTGCAGTGGTTTGAAACAACACAAATTTATTATCTTACATGTATGTAGATTAGAAATCCAAAATGAACACCAACACGTTTGCAGGGCTTTGCTCCTTCCTACAGTCCCTAAGGGAGAGTCTGGTCACTTTTCATCTTACACAAGGTTGCCTCTATTTCTTGGCTCTGGAATACTCCCACTTTATTTTCAAAGCCAGGAATGGAAAACGGAGTCCTCTCATTACAGCACTTGGACCCTTCTTCTATAGACATATCTCCATCTAACCTCAGCCTGGAAAGATTCTCCACTTCTGAGAACCATGTGATCAATTGTGATGAGCAGGCTAATCTGGGGTTAGATCCCCATCCTTATTTAGTCCTTATTTAAATTTGCAAAGTCTCTTTTCCACATCGGGTAGCATACTCAAAGGATCCACAGATGAGGAATGCAGATTCCTTTGGGGGGCCATTACTCAGTCTACCACACTAAGTCAACATCGGGGCCCTGAAAGACATTATAAGAAATGAAAACAAATGACCAGTATCCTCATTAACATAGACACAAAATGCTGAACAAAGTATTAGCAAGTAATACCAGTTATAATACCAGTATGATACCAGTCATGTCCTGTCTTTGCCATCTCACCATACAGACTGGAAAATTGGAGGAATTCTATGAATCCCTGCATTTTCATATATTAAGTAACAAGTGGGGCAGAATAGGTATTCCCCAGAGAAAGAAAATAAACAAAAAGAACCCCACAACTGCCTTGGATTATCCCTTGAGACACTTTGTAGACCACAAAGCAAAAAGGAAACCTATGGAGAATATAATACCCTTTCTAAGTTGAGGAGGTAGAGATAAGAGGTCAGGGAGCATGAAGTAAGTAGAATATATGTGTCAGAGTAACAGGAAAGAGCAGAGAAAAATTCCAGAACAGAGGTCCACTCAGGTTGTTGCCTAAAAACCAAGCTGTAAACTCACAGGGTGATATTTTATGAAGCTTGACAGGAATAAGTCCCAAGTTGTGTCTAGGAGAAAATGTTGTAGCGAACACACATACTTTGGGGACATTGGAGTTCTAAGTGCACTGAATGAAGCCCCTCACTGACCACACCAAGCATTCCATAGAGATCCCAGAATGGCAAAACTTCATTAGAAGAGCTAAAATTCGCCTGAAATAAATGCTGAACATCTGTCCTGAGAAAGCTAAAAAATGAGTCTCAAGAAGTTTGTTGGTCTGTAAGTAGCTTATCTGTCTGCAAAAACAAAACCTAAGATCCTTTTTTTTTTTTTCATATGTATTGATTTCTGAGAGACAGAGAGAGACAGAGTGTGAGTGGGGGAGAGGCAGAAAGAGAGGGAGACAGAATCCAAAGCAGGCTGCAGGCTCTGAGCTGGCAGCACAGAGCCTGGTGTGGGGCTTGAACTCACAGACCATGAGATCATGACCTGAGCTGAAGTTGGACACTTCACTGGCTGAGCCACCCAGGCACCCCAAACCCAAGATTCTTGAAAGCGGCATCATCTTACAGAAGTTTATGCCATGATGGAAATATTCTTTTTCACACTTTGATCCAGTGGCCATAGTGTGTGTAGACACTATATGTTTGAAATGTCACTAATGACGAAGAAATGGAATTTTAAATTTTATTTAGTTTGAATTAATATAAATTCTAGTTTAAACGGCCAATAGCCAAATGTAGTTAGCGGTTACTGAATTGAACATTGCACCTTTAAACAAAGAGAATAAAATCCAGACATTCATCTGTGTGTCATTTGCAAATGCAGCATCCGATAATAAATTAAGAGACATGCAAAAATATAAAATATGAAACATATTGAGATGAGAAATTAGTCACTGGGACGCCACAGAAATGACAGAGATCATAAAACAAAGGTAAGCATAAAATAATGAGGAAAGAAGTCGAAGATATAAAAATGAATAATATTTTCCATGTGCCTGCCACTCAATGGATCAGTGATCAGTAGTCAGTATGCATTAGTAGAGTTAAGGAAGTTTTGGATGATTTGCTTTTCTTAGTTCCTGGAAAACTACATTTCTGAACCTTTGTAAAATTACCCCCCCATGTTATTCAAAGAAAAAGTACCAAATACTAGTTATTACTTTTATACATTAGCTCTTGCTGTTTTTAATCTCCTAAACAGGCTCTTCTTGGTTTATTGCTTTGCAGTGAGAAATCAGCTTCCATCTGAATGTCTTTCTTTGGACATTACAGCCAATCAATATGCCTCAATATATTGTCTATCTGAGACACTCTTCTTGATGAATGGTTTTTGCATTCTAACAAACCGATTCCATAAAGGACCTTTATATTTTCTTACGATGATTTTAAATTTCAAGAAAGTGGCACAGAACATAGTTAAACAATTATAAGTTGAATCTGCATGATTGGATCATTTAAACATAAATACTGAATTAAATGAAAAAAACATTTGAAAACTCAAAGAAGCAATTAAAATTCAAAATATCTTGAGGTTTCCTTTTACCTTTTTGGGACTATATTTTGGTTGTCATGCTTGTGATAATTTTTTACTCTAGTGTCCTTTTTATACTATTGGGTTTTCTTAAATTGCATTTGGGTAAGTTCTGGTAAATGTTTTACTGTTACTTCTTGATCTAAAACCACTAATTATCCACTGTCATATCTGGGAGAAAACTCACAGGGAATGTGAAAATACAGCAATAGATATGGATGTGAGTAAAGAAAATATTTTCAGGGCTAAGGGATTAGTGACCATTTAAAGTCCATCTCTCTCAGGGGCGCCTGGATGGCTCTGTCCATTGAGTGGCTCAGGTCATGATCTCACGGTTTCTGAGTTCGAGCCCTGCATAGGGCTCTGTGCTGACAGCTCAGAGCCTGGAGCCTGCTTTGGATTCTGTGTCTCCCCCTCTCTGTCTGCCCCTCCTCCACTCACATTCTGTGTCTGTCTCTCTCTCAAAAATAAATAAACATTAAAAAAAATTAAAGTCCATCTCTCTCTATCCAAATAGTTAAATCTCAAATATATTACACAGTGATGGAAAAATATGAGAACCACAATTTGAAATATTATAGTACTTTCTTTATGGTGAGCAAACTAATCATGTTTGGAATGATATTCTTTATTGTTCTCGAAGATAAAGTGTTTTGTGCAATACTTTACCAACCCCCACATTGTTCAAGGGTCAACTGTATTTCATATCTTTGATTTTTACAGAAATGTTGAAATATGGATCCTTGTACAATTACTAGAGTAAAATAGCTTCAGAAGAGTTTCCCAATGAATACTGACTTATACAATCTGCTCACTTTTCAAGGAAAAATGCCCAGTGCTCTAATTTCCTACAGGCACATTAGTATTACTCTGAGGGCAGAAGAATCAAGTCTTTATATAAGTGGAACCCTGAGTTAAGTTAGATGAATGTCATTAGTAAAATATAACAGGTAGAAATTTGGTTGAACTGAACCTATTTTCATAGGTCTTACAAGTTCATGCAACTTTAACATCCAGATTCTATCTGTGAGTTCAGAGTTTCTCAAAATTCACTATTCAGAAAATCATCTGGGAAATTTGTAAAAATCACTTCTGAATTTAGGACCTATAAATTCTGATGTTGTAGTAAGGGGTACCTGAGACAGGGCCTGTACATGATACAGACACACCATATTATTCTGACACCTGCTGTCCTTTAAAAAACAATGATCTAGGGGCACCTGGGTGACTCAGTCTTTAAGTGTCCGACTTTGGCTCAGGTCATGACCTCGTGGTTCATGAATTTGAGCCCTTCATTGGGCTATGTGCTGACAACTCAGAGCCTGGAGCCTGCTTCGAAATTCTGTGTCTTCTTCTCTCTCTGCCCCTCCCCAACTCACCAGAAAAATCCAAGCTAGGTATAAACTACAAGTTGACATATTTACTAATGGAAAATTTCTGAATTTCTGCAACACGTTAATAAAATAAAACCATACTGCTACCAACATAAGACAATAGTCATTATTTATCCAGTCCACATAAAAAATTTAGAATTGAAAACATCTAGTGACCAAAAGAGCTATTTATAAGTAGAATCATTATTTTAAGATAGCACGTTCTTATTTCATATGCCCTCCATTTAAAAGTACTAGTTATTAAAATTAAAAGCAATTGTCCTTCCTTACAGAATCTATTAAATAGCTTTCAATGTTAAGGAAAAAAAATTAATCAGTTCCCAGCTTTTGTTCCAAAAAGAGTTCTCATTTCAGTTCAAAACTCAACAAAAATTAAACTTGCTGAAAATGTCATTTCTCCGATGTCCTATTTTGTTACACTTGAAAATGTTTGTGTAGATTTAGATAATTCTGGTGTTGCTCCAGAGAAAATTGGATTTGTGCATTAGATGAAAATTATGATAAGGTGTATTACAGAAAGAATTAACAGGAAAAAAAAAAAGCTGTGTGTTGGGAAGTGGCATTATCAACCAAAATTGAAAAACAATCCTTTGAACACTATTAAAAAAGCCACTTCATGTTGGTAATACTTCAAACTTAGTTGTTAAGAGTCAGGAAGATAAAACATAAAGGGGACGTACTAAAGAATTTGCCTGACATTTCTGCACCTGTTCCTTTGTTTTACAAATTCACAGTGAAACAGGCCATTTTTAATTAAAGGATTACCTTGATTCTAGAATCCATACTTCTCTCATTCCTTGAGGAGCTGTTTTGGACACCAGTGTTGGTGCTCATGGACAGGAAAGGAAAGAACACATCCATTGTCTTTCTCTCCATGAAATTTAATTAATTGGGTTTAAATTTATTAATTGGATTGGATTATATATATGTATATAATATGTATATATTGGATTATATATATATGTATATAATATGTATATATTGGATTATATATATACACAGTGGATGTCAGCTTCAATCAAGTGCAAGGTGACATTAGGCCACAGAAGAGTTTTTGAGATCCTCCTTACTTTAATGTCAAATTGGTCTTCTGAAATATTATAGACCCAGATTGCTCTGTTTTTTTCCTTGACAAATGAACCTGATATGCTCATGGCTTGACTCTCCTTCTTCCTAGTAAGAGGACGATTTCCTATTTGAGCACGGAAGACTGGTGTGAATACCCAAATAACCATCCTGTCAGGTTTTTTAGTTATTGTCTTAGGACCCCTTTGTCCTTTTCTGCAGAGATCATGTTCTGGAATCTTGCCTCTCACCCACTTTTCAGTAGAAGTAGCCACATGAACCACACCGCTTGGGCACAGGTGACGAATCTAGGAATGGGCACCTGAATCAAATGACTCCCCAAATTCGGGGTTAGACATTGAAATATTAGACACTGAAAATATCAGTCTGTCTGCTCTCTTCAACAGAGTTGTGAAGATCAAAGCTGTGTGATAAAGTCACTTTCTACCATAGGGACCGAGAAACATAGAAAGTAAGTTTGCTCATCACAATCTTAAACTTCTTATTGAAACAACTTTTATTTTGTCATTTGCTTAGTAACGTCCATTTAGAAGTTACCAAGTGAAGTAACCAAGTGACTCTTTAGAGAAAACCAAGTACAATGCACTTAGGAATTTACAACACGTAAATACTGATAAACAGTTGTTGCCCTGTTGGATTTTATAGAAGAAACTAAGGAGGTAATTTTATAGAAGAAACTAAGGAGGTAATATTCTAATTCTGACCACCTGGCACCTACTCAGATAATCAGTTTTGCTGACTGTGAACATCCAGTGCCCTCACGCCCACAGGTGCCAGATCAACATCAATCCCCATGAGCTGCATTTTTTCACCACCCTTAGTGAAAAAGAGACAAAAGAGTGATCAGCACCGGTCAGCTCAGTAATAAACTCTGCTCAGAGGATGTACAAATCACTCAGTGTGAGGTGTTAGGTTCTGCTTCTCCATTTGTAGTCGCACTCCTGTTTTAGAAAAAAGTTGGTTCACTTTATTGAGTTGGTGGCATTTATTGTGTAACGTAGTGGCCAAGGTATAGAAGGGATTTTTAAAAAATGAAGGAGACATCCTCTTATCCTCAGGAACTTTACACCACAATGAGGGGGGCCATTAACTAATTCACCATAAATCAGAATGGCATGAACAATAAGGGCATACGAAGAAAGCCTCACACATTTGGTAATGGCGATTTGGTTATAAGAAATAATTTAAATTAATCATGCCATTTTCTATTGTGCTCCTGAAATTAACCAATCACATATGATTTGCTGAACTGTGTAAAAGGTGAAATGTAGAATAAATACATAATAAAGCATACTGTAGCTTTCTGATTTCTGCCTTTGTGAAACTTGCATACTTTATGAAGAGAAACTTTCTAGAGCATCAAAGCATACTGTTGAGAGATTTCAATAAAATGGAGTATATTAGACTACTCAAAATTTAGTCTCTTTTATCAGGAAACTCTGAAAAGGCATTTACTGGGAAGAATCAGCCACCTAGGAAGCCTGATGCAATGAAATTTCAGTATGTGTGCAGGAAGCCTAATTAGAGTTAATGAGGCTTGATTTCCATTACACGCTAACATTCTTCAAGAATCTACGTTTTTTTAAAACTTTCTTGTTCTGCAAGATTTGCACATTTGTCTCTACTTTGTTTTCTTTTATAACACATAATCCATGTTAGAAGTCGAGAGTAATAGACAAGGTCATTTTGTAATTAATGTCATCATATCTAAGTTGTGCAGAAAAGTGAATCTGTATACAAATTAATTTTATAACCAACATACTATTTTTACTCAGTGGAAGATGTACCTTTCTATTTTTGCCCCCAAATATGACTGAAATATATATGACAGAGTTTAACAGTTTTCCCTTTTCACTGGAAATCTGGAGAATGAGAAATTTTAGAAAAGTGTTCACAAATAAAATTAAGCTTCTATAATACTTTGAAACATGTGTTTCTGAACTAACAGAGGCATTGTCTATCTTTCCTCCTTCAAAGGCAAATCCCAGTTTTATTTTTTTTTTGGCCCAGTACATCATTTAGAAATAGCTTGACTAGAAGTGACTGAAATTTTCAAATAACCACTTATATAAAATATATACATAGTTATCACTCCTACAAAAGTCTGGGTGGGAAAACCAGGGCTGGTTTGGATCTTAATGGTTTCAGAGGCACAAAGTCCTAGTAGACTAGTGTGCCTTGCAAGGCCTAAACGTCATGATGTAAGATTGTAGAATGTATAGACAAGACAATTGTATAAAGAAAGAGAAAAAGCAGAGGCTTTACTTTCTGGCAAGAGCACAGCCTAGGATAACTTGTCATTCTTCACTCTGCTATGTGTTTTTATAAACCATTAGAGCAACTATTACTTTATTGCAAAAACAGTAGAATTTCATCATTACTATTACTTCTTAAATTTTTTTTTTCAACGTTTATGTATTTTTGGGACAGAGAGAGACAGAGCATGAACGGGGGAGGGGCAGAGAGAGAAGGAGACACAGAATCGGAAACAGGCTCCAGGCTCTGAGCCGTCAGCCCAGAGCCCGACGCAGGGCTCGAACTCACGGACCGCGAGATCGTGACCTGGCTGAAGTCGGACGCTCAACCGACTGCACCACCCAGGCGCCCCTACTATTACTTCTTTAACTCAGTCATTCACTGAATATTTATTAAATTACTACTGAATTATGTGAAGAAAAACAATGCCACAAAGATTAAGAGAACAATCCCCTCAGGAAGGAAGGTAAGATGGGTGGAAATGATTGTAAAATATACTAGTATATAATGTTAATATGTAAGGGCTTATTCCATTATATGAGAAACAACAAATTCTTAAATTTCAGAACAGGAAGAAATTTCTTCTAGATGGTATAATTCAGGAAAATATTATATGCCAACTGTCTTTGTCTAAGTCTCAGTAATGGGACATGTTTCATAAAAAACAAATTGAGTTCCACTTGCAAAAATATATAGATTTACTCCCACCACAACAGGAAATCACAGAATAAATAAACTATAACATAGTTTCCTTTAAAGCCACTGAAGGTTTATGGATACAGAGAAATCTATAAAAACTAAATTCCAGGGCAGTGGGCTCTTCCCAAATGAGCAAGTGGC
The DNA here is from genome assembly GCF_022837055.1 of Prionailurus viverrinus. Lineage (NCBI taxonomy): Eukaryota > Metazoa > Chordata > Mammalia > Carnivora > Felidae > Prionailurus > Prionailurus viverrinus. Next base: position 10,354,247 of record NC_062571.1, read on the forward strand.
AGTTGGCTTCCATTCCTGGGCTAGTTGTTGAAATTGGCGATAAGCTTTGTCAAAAAAAGTTTGAGGACATTTATTTACCTAAAAGAAAGGAGCAAAACTGAGTTCTGAAAACTGTGAAAGCCGGCATGTCAAACGTGAATCTGGAAGAGTCCCAACTACCAAGGCAATCCTTCATCCCCAGTCATTTTATTACAAAGGACTTGAGCAGAACAAGGAGAGTCTGGGTACAGGACTAGAAAAGAAAGATATCTTGTGATCTCACAGCCCCACAGTCTCATGGGCTCATGATTCTTAGGTCTCGTGGTGTTTTGGTCTCATGATTTTGAATTTTTGGAGCAATAAACATTCCCCATTTTGCAGTTTCGATGTCTAACAGTCTAAAGCTCCAAAGTCAAGTTGACTCAAGGTCTCAAGTTGCAGTGACCAGCACCAGTTTCCTACAGGAACAAGAAGCCAGAACACATCTTAAAAGTATTTTATTATTTTTTTTAATGTTTTTAATTTATTTTTGAGAGAGAGAGAGAGAGAGAGAGTGACAGAGCACAAACAGGGGAGGGGCGGAGAGAGAGGGAGACACAGAATCAGAAGCAGGCTCCAGGCTCCGAGCTGTCAGCACAGAGCCAGATCTGGGGCTCAAACTTGTGACCCACATGATCATGGTCTGAGCTGAAGTCAGACGCTTAACTGACTGAGCCACCCAGGCACCCCTTTAAAGTATTTTAAATACAGAGTAAATGATTAAAATCAAAGCTGCAACCAAACTCCAGGCTATTTTAACTCCCATTAAGTTTGGGGATGTTAACACCATGGTGGTGTAGAAGCTGGAGGGCTAGTCTAAAGGAAATTTAATTTTCCCTTAGTTCTGATACTCAAATGCCAAGATTCTGGTAGAGGTTGTTAAAACTGAAATCTGGTGCCAAACAAGCTCAGATTTGATTTGCTCAAACAAATCAACTCCACATTCACTTTAGGTGCCTAAGAAAAAAGGTCAATAGGTCTGGGGTAAGGGGGAAGAGGATATAGATATAGATCTATCTAAAATATTCACATCAGATCCGTTCTATTTTCAGACACACAATTCAACACTAAATAAAAAAATCAGGGTCGCCTGGGTGGCTCAGTGAGTTAAGCATCTGACTTCAGCTCAGGTCATGATCTCATGTTTCATGAGTTCAAGCCCCTCATCAGGCTCTGTCCTGACAGCAGGGAGCCTGCTTGGGATTCTGTCTCTCTCCCTCTCTCTCTCTGCCTCTCCCCACTCATTCCCTCTTTCTCTCTCTCTCTCTCAAAATAAATAAATAAATATAAGTAAACACATAAACTTAAAAAATAAATTAAAAAAGAATAAAATAAATTATGAGGCACATAAATAAAAATATATGAATTTATCAAGAGAAAAATCACTGAACAGAAAAAGATCTGCAGAGAACATAGCTCTGGGAAATATCAGAAATTGATTTTATTTTTTTAAATTTTTTAATTAAAAGATTTTGTATTGTTTATTTTTTGACACAGAGACAGAGTGTGAGTGGGGAGAAACAGAGAGAGAGGGAGACACAGAATCCAAAGGATGATCTAGGCTCTGATCTGTCAGCACAGAGCCCGAGGCGGGGCTTGAACCCACAAACCCTGAGATCATGACCTGAGCCAAAGTCATGGGAGCTCAACTGACCGAGCTACCCAGGCACCCCAGAAGTTGACTTTAAATTACCATATTGGGGCGCCTGGGTGGCACAGTCGGTTAAGCCTCTGACTTCAGCCAGGTCACGATCTCGCGGTCTGGGAGTTCGAGCCCCGCGTCAGGCTCTGGGCTGATGGCTCAGAGCCTGGAGCCTGTTTCCGATTCTGTGCCCCTCCCCCGTTCATGCTCTGTCTCTCTCTGTCCCAAAAATAAATAAACGTTGAAAAAATTTAAATTACCATGTTAATATGTTAAAAGGATCTCAGGGTAAAGACTAATATAATGAATTCAAAATAAGAAATTACAGAAACAAAATTGGAAGATGTAAAAACAATGTTATCCTAGGAGTGAAAAACAAAAGCTCAAAAAAATATCATTAGATGGGTCTTAAGAGCATATTGAGAACAATATAAAAAAAAGCTTAGTGAATGTAAAGAGAAATTAATAGTACTGACTTAGATTAAATCAGAGAGTAAAAAATATTGGGGGAAAAAATAACCAGAGATCTGAAAACTAGTAGCAAAAGAGACTAGGAAAGAGTCCCAGGAAAGAAAAGATAGAGAAATAAGGGGAAAACATATTAGAATACTGGCTGAAAGTTTTCCAGATTTGATCAAAAACAGTCACCCACCAACCCAGGTAGTTCAGTAAAACCTAGGCTGAATAATAAGCTTAACCAAAAAAAACCCACAAAATAAAACAAACAAACAAACACATGCAAATTAGAGTCACCTTCTGAAAGATATCAATAAAGGAAAAATATTAAAACGACAGGGATAGAATAAAAACACACAGGAGCAATTGTAAGAATCCGCACTGAATTGTCAACTGGAAGAAGGGAGACTCGCAGGCAGTGAAAATATGGATAGAGCACGGAAGGAAAAACTCAATGAAAAACTGTAACTGTGAACCTAGAATTCTACATCCAGCTCCATGTATGTGTGTAATCTCTCAAAATAAAGGTATTTTCAGTGGAACAAAACCTGACAGAATTTGTTTCTGCAAGAATCCCACTGAAGGAAACATTCACTTTTCAGGTGATGGAAAATTATACTGGAAAAGCACTAGATAGGATAAGTGGGTAATGTTATATACAGTTTTTACATCACTTCTTTAATATCTATTATTTTAAAGCAAAAATAATAACATTTATTATTTCCCCATAAATTATATGGGTAAATAAGTTAGATGACAAGAGTCCAATGAGCAAGCGAAGTAAATAGTATTATATTAGTTGGTGAAATAATAAAACTTTATCTGAAGGTAGATGATGACAAATTAAAAATGCACTTTAGGGGCTCCTGGCTGGCTCAGTCGCTTAAGCATGCAACTCTTGATTTTGGCTCAGGTCATTAGCTTCATGAGATGGAGCCTGCATGGGGCTCTGGGCTGACAGTACAGAGCCTGCTTGGGATTCTCTCTCTCCCTCTCTGTCTCTGCTCCTCCCCCAACTCATGTGTTCTCTCTCTCTCTCTCTCTCTCTCTCTCTCTCTCTCTGTCTCTCCCTCTCTCTCTCTCAAAATAAATAAATAATCTTTTTTAAAAAATGCACTTTAGGGGCACCTGGGTGGCTCAGTCGGTTAAGCGTCCGACTTCAGCTCAGGTCACGATCTCGCAGTTCATGAGTTTGAGCCCTGTGTTGGGCTCTGTGCTGACAGCTCAGAGCCTGGAGACTGCTTTGGTTTCTTTGTCTCCCCCTCTCTCTGCCCCTCACCTGCTTGTTCTCTCTCTCTCTCTCTCTCTAAAAAATAAGTAAATATTAAAAAAAATTTTAACACACTTTTTTCTTAACTTTTATAAAGACAACAAAAAATGACATGAAGTATGGTCAAAATAACAAGAATGGCAATAAAATGTAATACTGAAATAAACGTAATACAAAAGTAGGTCAAAATAAAGGAAAGAACAGCAAAAAACATAAGAGACAGATAAAAATGAAATAGAAAGAGGATAGATTTAGTTCAAGTGTGTATATAATTAGTCAAATAACAATGGAATAAGTCTGCATGTAGGAGGCAGACATTGTGGGACTGGACAAGAAAGCATTATCCAGATATTTGCCACTTTGCTTTTGGGAGACCCAGCCTGTGTTTTTATAAATGTTGAAAGTAAAAGAGTGTGAGAAGGTACACAATGCAGAAACAAGAATAATAAAGCTGAAGTGTCTAGATTAATGTCGAATTACAACAAAATAACTTTAGCAGAAATAAAAATAGATTCTTTATTCTAATAAAAAATGAATTCATCAGTCAGCCACAATACTACTAAAAGTTCATTTCTCAGTAACAAAGCTTCAAAATACAGGAGATCAAAATAAGCAGACCTAAACAAAGAGATATACAATCTATACTCAAAGCTGAATGTACTAACAAAACTGTCTTGGTTTTTTGGCTCTTTATTAAGAGCCATGATATTAAAAAATCACTAAGAGCAGGGAGCCTGGGTGGCTCAGTTGGTTCAGTGTCCGACTTCAGCTCAGGTCATGATCTCACAGTTCGTGGGTTCAAGCCCCTCATCAGGCTCTGCGCTGACCAAGCTGACAGCTTGGAGCCTGGAGCCTGCTTCAGATTCTGTGTCTCCCTCTCTCTCTGCACCTTCTCCGCTCACACTCTCTCTCTCTCCCAAAAATAAACATTAAAAAAAGAAAAAAGAAATCAGTAAGGGTATAAAGGATTTATAAAATCCCAAGTTGACCAGAATTACATTTATAGAATGCCCCCCTCAACAACTACAAAACACGTAATATTTATAACTTTGCATAACACTTTCCTAAAATAAAAAAATGCCTGGCCTACAAAATTTCAAAATGAACTTTTACAAAATCACAATGATACATAGGTTCTTTTGCTGGCTGCAAAGAGATCGATAAGAATGAAATATCCAGAAAAATATGTTAATAGTTGGAATTTAAGTAACACACAAATAAGTCATGAATTAGAAAAATAAACGCCCAAGGGAAATTAGAAAATATTTTGGACTGAATAATAAGGGGAACAATAAATACCAAAATTAGTTGGGGACACCTCCAGATATTTTTAAGGGACATTTTTACTTTTGAGTGTAGTGGAACAAAACAAAGTTTAGGAAATGTGTGATGTAAAGATTGCATATTTATAAGCTTAAATTAAAAAGACTAAGGTATTCAGAAAATTTGTAGAAGAAAGGAAATGATACAGATAAGTACAGAAATCAATGAAATGGATGAAAGATAAAGAAGAAAAAAGATAGTCAAATATTGGTTCTATTAAAATTTTAATAAAACTGGCAAATACTTAGCTACACTGTGAAGGAAAAGCAACAACGTTCGGAAGCTCAGATCACCAAGAAGAATGTAAAAGGGCACACCACCACTCTTCCTAGAAACACTAAAGATTCATAATGCAGAGGTATTATGAACAACTTATGCCAAGAAAGTTTATATTTTATTATTTTTAAAAAATTTTTTAATGTTTATTTATTCTTGAGACAGAGACAGAGTGTGAACAGGGGAGGGGCAGAGAGAGAGGGAGACAGAGAATCTGAAAAGGCTCCAGGCTCTGAGCTGTCAGCACAGAGCCCGATGTGGGGCTCGAACCCACAAACTGTGAGATCATGACCTGAGCTGAAGTCGGACGCTTGACTGACTGAGCCACCCAGGCACCCCTAGAAAGTTTATATTTTAAGTGAAATGTACAAATTCCTTGACAAATGCAAACACAAATGACTTGCTGAGAAATCCAAAATCTGAATTCACCTGTTACCTTTTAAAAATCTAGAATTCACAGTTACCATCCTTGCCAGGGTCCTCCACCGTAAAGGAGTATTAAGAATGAACTTATCCTCCTATCGTAAAGAACTGAAAAACTTGATTAAATATATAATACTGTTTTTAGACATTGTCAACAGATGTGTAGGACTCTGATCAATGAAATACAGAAAACAGATGAGATGGTACTTTAGATTGCCTTAGCTTTCCGCCTGGAGGCAATTTCTGGACCAAGAGTGCCAGGTAGTCTCATGTTGATGAAGGGACATATGCCAAAGTTTGGGGAATGCCAAGAAGCAATTTGAAGACAATAGTGAAGGAAATGAGGGAATTATTCAGAGAAAGGTTTCCAGAAATCAGTGTTAGGTCCCCTAAGGTTTTTGATTAGTAAGAGATGGTGTGTTTATAGTGTGACCTCCACATGGCTGGGAAGACTGACTGGGGAGTGTAACCCAGTCCCCGTTCTCATAAAGGGCAGGAAGATGTTCACAGCCTATCCGGGCACAGGGAGGGCAGGGTGTGGTCTTCCAATGGGTTCAGTGGAGAACTCAAGAGGATCCCTCTTCAACAGCAGGGATAAATAATCCCTGGAGTGAAGGATGCTCTCACCCCACACAAGCAAAGTGTAAGAACACCTTGAAGGGACCAGCTCAACTGACGGACATGAAGTGTACCTGTGTGCTAGAACAAAGATCTTCGGGTTACATGTTATACAACAGTATCCACACACTCAACAACTTAAGAACACACTCAAGAACACACCATCCAGTAAAAAATGACTAGATTGGCCAATAACTATAAAGTTACACATAACCAGAAAAAAAAATCAGTCAATACATCCCAAAATTACAAAGACTATACAACTAACTGATAAAGAGGTTAAAATAGTTATTATAACTATGTCCAAGCATATAAAAAACATTCGTATAATTACAAGAGAAACAGAAGATACAAACATAAAAGGAATATATATGTATATATATATAAGAAAATAAGATTAAAAACATTAAATTTGCAAAAGAAAATATCAGTGAAATTGAAGCAGTCATGGTATAAATTATTCAAACTGAAATACAATAAGAAAAAAACTGAAAAGAATTAATGAATTCAAAATCAGGGTCCCATGGGGAAATAGTAAGTGGTCTCACATGCATGAAATTAGAGTCCAAGGAATAGAGTGAAATGAGAAAACACACACACACACACATACACACACACACACACAAGAATGTTAGAAATAGTAAATATGTGGGTAAATAATACATCTAGATTTGTTTTGTTAATTACTTAAAAATCGATTTAAAAATCTAATACCTTGTATGGTTTATAACTTCAGTAAATTGTGTATGTACTGTGGCAGAAAGTACTGGGAAGGGAATTGAAATATTCTAGTCTAAGGTTCATAGAATGTAAGTAAAGGGGTATTAAATATTATCAGTATAGCCCATGGGAAGTTAAAGGAACATATTGTAAGTCCCAGAACAATCATTGCAAAAATAAAACAAAAAAAAGTATAAAGAAAAATAACTGATGTCAACAAAGAAACAAATGAGTATACTAATAGTCAATTGACCCATCAAAATAACAGAAAAATAAGCAAAACGTAATGAAAAAACAGGTGCAATAAATACAAAGATGGCTTAAACCCAATACATTGTTAATTGCAGTATATATAAGTATTCTAACAGTTTTAGCAAAGAAATCGGCAGAATGGATAAAAGCAAGACCCAGCTATGAGTTGCATATGGAAGAATAAATTTAATGTAAGGGACATAGGTAGGTTAAAAGCAAAAGGATAAAAAAAAGATATATCACAGAAACAGTAATCATAAGAAGGCTGTAGTGGGAAAATTCATATCAGACAAAGGAAAAGAATGTACAAGAATATTGCCAGGAGTCAAAATGGAAATTTTGCAATGATAAAGGAATATATTATTCCATAACACAAGCAATAGAGTTTAAAGTATAGGAAGCCAGAAAGGACAAAGCAGAAAGGGAAAATAGAGATATTCACAATTATAGTTGGTGGATTTATCACTTCTCTCTCAGTATCTGCTAGAAAACACAGACATAAAATCGATAAGAATATAAAAGACTAGAACATAATTATCAACCAACTTGACATAACTGACATACAGAACAATCTACCTATGAAGTCAGAATGTATATTCTTCTAAGGTGAATACAAAACAGTTTCAAGATATTACATATGCTGGGACATAAAGTCTTAATATATTTCAGATAATTAAGATCAAGAATTTTCTCTCTGACAATAATGAAATAGAAATGTGGAAAATCCTAAAATATGTGTAAATTAAGTAACACACTTCTAAATTCCCAGTAGGTAAAAGGAGAAATCACAAGGAAAGTTGGAAATACCCTAAACTGAATTAAAATCAATACAAAAGTGATACAAATGTTTGTATTTCAATGAACAGTGTTTGGAAGGACATTTATAGTCATAATCCTTCTGGAAGAAAGAATAAAAGTCTTGGAGCACCTTGGTGGCTCAGTCGGTTGAGCATCTGACTCTTGATTTCAGCTCAGGTCATGGAATCGAGCCTCATGTTGGGCTCTGTGCTGAGCATGAGGTCTGCTTGGGATTCTCTCTCTCTCTCTCTCTCTCTCTCTCTCTCTGACCCTCTCCCCCACTCATGCTCTCTCTCTCCCTCTAAAAAGTTAAAGAATAATAATAAAATTTCAAAAGAAAGAATAAAAGTCTAAACTATGTAAATCTTCTATATCAAAAAGTTAGAAAAGCACTACAAACAATATTCAAAATTTTGAATTTTGAATTTCCTTCTTTGAAGAAGGAAAAAAATAATAAAAATTAGAACAGATATCAATGAAATAGAAAAAGTACAATAGAGAAAAATAAAATCACAAGCACATTTTTTGAAAAAAAGGAATCAATAAAATTGAAAAAAAAAAGAACCCAATTTTCTAGAGTGTTAAAAAGTAAGAATAAAAACAGGACACACACCATGAAGTGCCTTCACTGCAGAATTTACAATTAATAAGACAATAAAGGGATGTTATGAGCAACTCATGGCAACACATTGAGAATCTTGATGGAAGGGAGGAATTTCTTGAAAGGCAAAAACTACCAAAATTGATTTAAGACCATAATTATTAGATAACTTGACCTAAACTTTCAAATGAAGAAAATCACCAGCATAGTTTGCTTCTCTGGTGTGTTCAGTCTAAAATTTTAGGAGTAAAGAAGCTCCTGGGTGGCTCAGTTGGTTAAGCATCCAACTTTGGCTCAGGTCATGATCTCGTAGTCTGTGAGTTCAAGCCCCGAGTGGGGCTCTGTGCTGACATCTGGGAGCCTGGAGCCTGCTTCAGATTCTGTGTCTCCTTCTCTCTCTTTCTGCCCCTCCCCCACTCACCCACTGTCTCTCTCTGTCTCTCAAAAATAAATAAATGTTAAAAAAATTAAAATTTCAGCAATAAATAATACCAATGTTATCAAAATCTTTCAAAATATAGAGAAGTAAAAACTTCCCAACTATTTTTCATTGAGGCACTTGAAGATTCAGATACAGTTGTAAGAAAAAAATACAGAAAGAACCCTATATACTTTGCACAATTTCCCCCAGTGGTAATATTTTGCAATCGCAGAAAATATAACAATCAGGGTAATGGCAGCAATAGAGTTCAGTGACTTCTCCACTTATACTTGTGCTCATTTGTGTGTGTGTGTGTGTGTGTGTGTGTGTGTGTGTGTGTGTGTGTGAATTTCCATACAATTGAATCACCCGTTTGGGTTAGTGTATCCACTACCATAACCAGGTTCTTGACCAGTAGCAACACCACAATTGTCCTTGTGTGGCTCTTTTATAACCTCATCCAGTTTCCTCACACCCCTAAACCGGTCCTTGATGTCTGGCAACCTGTAGTCTTTCCATTTCTCAAATTTTGTCATTTAAAAAAATATTATTTAAATTGAGTCACAGAGCGGGCGCCTGGTTGACTCAATCAGTTGAGCCGTCCAACTCTTGATTTTGACTCAGGTCGTGATTCCAGCCTGACCTGGGGCTCTGTGCTGAGCATGGAACCTACTTAAGATTCTCTTTCTCAGGGCGCCTGGGTGGCGTAGTCGGTTAAGCATCCGACTTCAGCCAGGTCATGATCTCGCGGTCCCTGAGTTCGAGCCCCGCGTCAGGCTCTGAACTGATGGCTCAGAGCCTGGAGCCTGTTTCCGATTCTGTGTCTCCCTCTCTCTCTGCCCCTCCCCCGTTCATGCTCTGTCTCTCTCTGTCCCAAAAATAAATAAAAAACGTTGAAAAAAAAAACTTTTAAGATTCTCTTTCTCCTTCATGCTGCCCTTCTCCTCTCCCCCATCAAAAAAAATTTTCATAAATAAAAATAGATTAATTAATTAATTAAAATCATACAGGATGTAATCTTTTGAGATTTGCCCAATTCCATAGTTGAGCAAGAGCTGTACATTCCTAGAGATTCATTGAGTTGCTGTATCAATATCGCTGTTTTTTTCTCCATTTTAATTAGGTCTTCTTTTGATTTTTTTCATCAGTGTTTTGTAATTTTCAACATACAGATCTTGTACATGTTTTGTTAAATATGTCCTAAATACTTAGTTTCCTTGAAGCTATTATAAACATTGTATTTTTAGTCTCTATTTCCTCATGTTCCTTTTTAGTATGTACAAATGCAATCTTTATTTAACCTTTTAACCCTTGAAGTGTTAAACTCACTGTACATAATCTTTATAGGTTCCTTAGGATTTTCTATGAAGACAGCCATGTCATATGCAAATAGAAATAGTTGTATTTCTCTCTTTCAGTCTGTTTTATTTATTACATTTCCTTGCCTTATTGCAGTGGCTAGAACTTCCAATGTCATGTTGAATAAAAATGAGGAGAGCAGACATCCTTTTTCTTGTTCTAAAGTTAGAAAGAGAGTGCTTAGTCTTTCATTATTAAAGATGTTAGTTGTAGTAACACCTGGGTGGCTCAGTCGGTTGAGCATCCAACTCTTGATTTTGCCTCAGTTCATGATCCCAGGGTTGTGGGATCTAGCCCTGCATTGAGCCCTGCATCAGGCTCAGCTCTGGGCATACAGCCTGCTTGAGATTTTCTCTCTTTCTCCCTCTGCCCCTCTCCCCTGTTCGCCCTCTCTCTCTTTCTCGAAAATAAAATAAAATAAATAAATAAATAAATAAATAATTTTTTAAAAGATGTCAACCGTACCATAAAGATGTTCTTTACAGAGTTGAGAAAAATTCTCTTAATACCTCAGTTTCAAAAATTTTTAACTATTATTAGCAATAGCCATTAAATTTTATCTACCGTTTTTTGTGCATCATTTTCTGTAATTACATTGTTTGTCTTCTTTAGCTTGTTGATATGGTTTCATTGATTTTAAAATATTGGCTTAAACTTGAATACCAAATATAAATATCACTCGGTCATGGTATATCATTCTTTTCCATGCATTGTTAGATTCAGCTGCTAATATTTCTTGCAGTTTTTTTTTTTCCAGGAAAGATCATGGAGATACTGCTCTGTAGTTTTCCTTTTTGTACTGTCTACTGATTTTTGTATCTTGCTAATAATGATCCCATAAAATGAGTTTGGATTATTCACTCCTATTTTATTTCCTTGAAGAGGTTGTGTAAAATTCATGTTATTTTTTTTTAATGTTTGGTAGAATTCTTCAGTAAAACTATTGTGCCTTCAAATTTCACTTTCAACAGATTTTAAATTTCAGATCAAATGTTTAATGCTCTAGTAGTTAATAGTTTGGAGATTTGATCCATTTTTCTAAATTGTCCAGTTTATGAGCTTAAATTTGCTTATAGTATCTCATTGTTTTCTTTTACTGGATAAAGAGTCAATTTTCATATCTCTGTTTCATTTTTAGTATTGACTTGTGCCTCATCTTTTTGCCTTTTTCAGTTTTATCATTGTTAATTTTTTTCAAAGGACAAGCTTTTAATTTTATTGATTTTCTCTATGCTTGTTGTTTGCAATTTAGTTGATTAGCATGTTTATTATTCTTTTTTTTTTTACTTGCCTGTGTTTATTTTGTTCTCCTTTGTTTTTTTTTTAACGTTTATTTATTTTTGAGACAGAGAGAGACACAGCACGAACGGGGGAGGGGCAGAGAGAGAGGGAGACACAAAATCGGAAACAGGCTCCAGGCTCTGAGCCATCAGCCCAGAGCCCGACACGGGGCTCGAACTCGCGGACCGCGCGATCGTGACCTGAGCTGAAGTCGGACACTCAACCGACTGAGCCACCCAGGCGCCCCATTTTGTTCTCCTTTTTCTACTTTATTAAGGAAGAAAGTTAGATTATTGACTCGAGACCTTTCCTTTCTTCTAACTTAAGCATTATGTGCTATAAAGTTCCCTCTCAGCACTGTTTTACCTGCATCCCCACAGATTTTGCTATTTTGCATTTATATTTCCATTCAATTTTATGTAATTTGTATTGTCTTTGAGACACGGTCTTTGACTCATGAGTCATTTAGAATTGTGTTGTTTAATTTCCAAATGTTTTTAAATTTTTTTTTATGTTTTTATTTTATTTTTGAGAGAGAGAGAGAGAGAGAGAGAAGAGCTTGATCAGGGAAGAGGCAGAGAGAGAGGGAGACACAGAATCTGAAGCAGGATCCAGGCTCTGAGCAGTCAGCGCAGAGCCCGATTCATGACTTGAACTGATGAACCACGAGATCGTTACCTGACCTGAAATCAGATGCGTAACTGACTCAGCCACCCAGGCATCCCTCCCCGTTTTTTTGTTTTGTTTTGTTTTTGTTTAAGTCTCTCTCTCTCTCTCTCTCTCTCTCTCTCTCTCATAAAATCTTGACACTTTTTTTGCTTCTACAGAATAATCTCAGGGATCTGAAGGCCTTAGCTTTGAATCCCAACTAGTTTCTGAAAAAAGCTGTCAGTAAATTAGATCTTGTCAGTCTTTCTGAAATCAAATTCCTGCCTTTTATATGCTAGGGTGAAATGTGTTTATCTTATCCATAATAGTAAGATATAAAGACATCATGTTTTATAAGCGTATAAAGCTTTTTGTTCATATCTTAATTGAGTTACAAACTTTCCTCCCCAATAGATGTTAATGATTATATGAAACCACTTTATATTTAAATAGCCATACATTTAAAATTTCTAGATTATATTCAAGAGGTAACTTTTCAATTAGGGAAGTAACTCCAAGAAGATCAGTAATTTCTCCAATGGTATGATGTTTGGGGAGAGCATGAAATACAACTTTCAATCTTTAAAACACCAAACATCTTGCTTATGCTTTTAAAAAATAAATTAGATTTCACACATTTCAATTTGTAAGAAACGTTTATTCTCAAGACAGTAATTCTACTTCCTCTGAGGTTTATATCACAACTGGATGTCTTCCATAAAATTATTTGAATTCAGTCTTGTTTATTGGGGATGACAAAACCAACTAACAAGAGATGAAAAATATAAAAGTATATAAAACTTTAGTTTCATTCATTCATTTCAGTTTTGGACCAAATATATTCTATTTCAGTTACTTAAAAGATGCAAAGATTTTAAGAGAATTTCCACTTCCTTTCCTGAATGTTTTAAATGTTTATTTATTTATTTGTTTGTTTTGAGATAGAGAGAGAGAGAGAGAGAGAGCGAGCGAGCACAGGGGAAGCGAAGAGAGAGAGGAAGAGAGAGAAACCCAACCTCTCCTGACAGCACAGAGCCCCATGTCAGGCTCAATCTCAGGAACCATGAGATCGTGACCTGAGCTGAAATCAAGAGCTGGACACTTAACCCACTGAGCAACAGGTGGGCCTACAGGTGGGTGCTGACAGCATGGGAACAGCTTGGGATTCTCTCTCTCTCTGCCCCTCCCCTGCTCACACTCTCTTTCAAAATAAATGAATAAATTATATATATATATATATATATATATATATATATATATATATATATATATATTATATACACACACACACACATATACACTATATATGTATACACTATATACATACATACATATATATATATATCTTGTGGTAGATGATAAACACAGAGATTTATCACTCTCACTTTCTTAAATACTGAGAAAGTGATGTTTATTGTCTGATACCTGACTTTCAAACATGTAGGTTTGAGAACCAAAAATGTGGCAGACGTATTCACACTAGGCAGGCAAATATGGAACCATTTATGGATTAATAGATCATTATAAATGTGAGGCCAAATGGTTACATATAGTCTTGGACAGTCCTGGATATAATCTGAGAAACCCTTTTGTGTCTACCTCTTGTAGGAAGAATATCGTACAAATCTCTTGCTCTATACTGTGCTGATTCTTATTACTGTGGTAATAAAAAATTTTACCATATTTTATCTTTGGTCTTATTATTATTACTTACAAGAAGAAAAATTCAAGTTTTATCTCATTAATTTAACAACTACTTTTTCCTGAGTCACTTAATATATGTGTATATTTTAGTTTCATTTAAGTTTTAATTATCTTTTAAAATTTTGAAATAATTTTAGATTTACAGAAAGGTGTGAAAGGTATTACTGATAGTTCTTACCCAGTTTTTACCCTTAAATGTTCATACCTTACATATCTCAGTACATTAGTCAAACCAAGAACTTACCATTGGCACATTAAATAAACTTAATGTAAACAGTCTTTATTTGGATTTCACCAACTTTTCCATTAATGCCTTTTTTTAAATTCTAGGACCCAGTACAAGATTCTATATTTCATGTTGTTGCCTTGCCTCCTGTGGTCCATGAAAATTTCTCAGTCATTTATTGTTTTTCATGACTTTTTTCTGAGAAGTACTGTCAGGTATTTTGCAGAAGGTCACTCAATTTGAGTTTTTCTAAACCTGTTTAAGGATTAGACCAAGGCTTTGGGGAAAATTAACAGAGAGGAAATGTATCCTTTTCACTACATCATGTATGGGGTATATAATGTCAACATGACACTTCTGATGTTGATCTTGATGCTTGGTTAAAGCAGTGTTTGTCAAGTTTCTCCACTCTAGTTACTATTTTTCCCTCTCTACATTTTATTGTTTAGAAGTGAGCCATTAAATTTAGCATATACTTGAAGGATATTGGGGAATTGATGAAGCAACACTTCCCAGAGGGGGTTATCTGCATACATTATTTGAGATTCTGCATTAAGGAAAATTTGTTCCTTCCTCCTCATTTATTTACTTATTCAATCATTTCTACCAATATAGACTCATGAATATTTATTTTATTATAATACCATAGTATTTCTTTTGTTATCAGATTGTTCTAGCTTTGATTATTGAAAAATCATTTAGGTTTGGCTCTTGTTTCCCTTTGATATGATTCCACCCTATTGTTTGTTGAAATCTTTACTCTCTTGTACTATAAGATGCTCTGGGTTCAAGTCATATTTTCCATGCCTGGGCCCTAAAATTGGCCATTTCTCCAAAGAGCCATGATTCCTTTTATTGGCCAATGGTATTTAGAAACCAAACCTGGACACTAATTGTGCTTTTTGTTATTGAGGTGTAGCTGTTCCTAGGGACTCAGTGGAAAATTCGTGACACTATTTCTTCAAATATTTCTTCTGCCTAGTTTCTCTTTATTTTTGTTCTGGGATTCCAAATAATCCATGCAAAAGTATTTAATATTGTCCCCCAGGTCTTGGATACTCAGTCTTTCTCTTTTTTTTTTTTCCCACTTTTTTTCTCTTTGTAATTTCCGTGGATTATTTGGCAGTTAATTATTTCTTTCCTTGGAAGTATCTACCAATAAGATTGTCACAGACATACTAAATTTTTGTTACAGTTTTTTGATTTCTAATATTTACGTTTTTCTACTAATTTCCAATTTTCTGCTGAATTTACCTACCTAATATAGTATGCTATTCATTTTTCCCATTAAAATCTTTAACATATTAATCATAGATATTCTAAATTCCCCATCTGAAAATGTCAAGTCAGTCTCTGAGTGTGTTTCTGAAAATTATCTGTTTCTTTTTTTTTAAGTTTATTTATTATTTGACCGAGAGAGAGAGAAAGAGAGAGAGAGAGAGAGAGAGAGAGAGAGCAGGGGAGGGGCAGAGAGAGAGAGGGAGCCCAAGGATCTGAACTGGGCTCTGCAGTGATAGCAGAGAGCCGGACACGGGGCTGGAACTCACAAACCGTCAGATCATGACTGAGCCACCCAGGTGCCCCATTGTCTCTTTTAATTATGCTGTGTTCTGCCTTTTGCTATACTTGTTTGCTATGCTATGCTTGGCTTTTGGCTTTTTTTTTTTTAGAAGTCTGTAGCTACTGTTTATGATAATGGGTACTGAAGTAAGTGTATTCTACATATGGAGATAAGTACAACTTCCTTCTGCTAAACCTTTAGTATGAAGTTTGTGTTAATCTGGTCAAGAGTTTGGGTGAGTTTGACATTTTCTGTTGCTATGGTTAGCAGAGATGGAATTTGCTGCTAAGGGTACTGGAGACTTCAAATTCCTCTAGTGATACTTCATGTTTGTGCCCTTGCTTGATTCTAGTGTTCCTTTTGTGCTTCTCCTCAGTCTTCCCTTGATTCTCTCCAATTGTATCCCTGTCCTTCTGAAGGAGGTTTGTCAGCATGCTGGTGAGGGAAGAATACGCATTCCCAGATGTTCTGATCAACATCCATCTTGGACACATACCGTGGCCTGTGTCTCTGGGATGTGGCCTTCACAAGTGTACCTGTCCCTCCTCCAGGGCTGGAGCTGACGTTTCTATATTTTTCCCTCTGCTCCACTCCTCTCACTGCAATGGGGATTCACCAGTATCCTTGGACTATAGTTTTGAGGACTTTCTCCTTGCAGATTAAGCTTTTTCTATTTTTTTTTCCTTTTTTTAGTGTGTGTTTATTTATGTTTTACTTAGGAGAAATGATAGTTATGGGTATAGTTTTGGTCAATGGCCTCAGTTCCCCTCCCCTACATGCAATGGGATTCTTCCAGTGCCTACCCCTGAAGGTGTAGTCTCTTTTTCTGTAGAATAGATGGGGTAAAGGGGAACGGGGGGGGGGGGCGGGGGGGGGAGTTTGATTATATTTTGACAATGGCTGCTCTTCGTCTCCAACACGGAAGAAACTTTCTCTAGATTCTTTCCAAAAATCTTCACGAGAGCCTAATGGGTTTCCTGGGAGAAAGCCCTACACAGGAGCAAGAGACCATCTATGTCGGCATTTCTCCCAGCTTTCACACTCTCAAAGTAACCCACACTCCGCTGTTAGCCGTTCCTTAAACCTTTCCAGGTTAATCTTTCAACAGATGTATATAGAATTCAAAGTGTCTTTCATGCCTGTCTGCCTTGTGACCTCAGAGCAACAATGGGTTTGTGAAAGTCTTTTATCTGAAGTTGGCACACTATTTTCTCTTGTAATTTTAAACCAAAGCTCTTTTCAGCTCTCTGCTCCTCTGTGCTAAGACGAGAAGTCCCCCAAATTTCCCAAAGTAGGAAACTGGAAGTCACAAAGATTATGACTGAACTGTCTTCAGTCAGTCCTCAATACATTTATACTATTATAATTTTAATATATGGTGTGCATATATATAGTCACAGAAATAATGATGCAAATATTAATTTCAAAACTAGATGTTTGCATACATGTTCTGAGTTCTGAGAAAACCAAAACTACTTCCATTTGGACTAAGTTAAGACATAGTTTCATATGAAATTTAAGTAATTGATAAAGACTGAAGATACATGTTTTGTATAAACCAATACTCATGATTATTTTACTTATTTTCTCTTTGCATATTGTAGCTCTTTATGATCTCTTTTTTCAGTTACCCATAACTTACTGTGTATTTTTCTACTCTCCAAAAATTTGGATTTAATAAACTAATATGACCAATGACAAGAGGAATAAAATAGTATGTTTTATATTTGTAATGCAATAATAGAAGAATCACTCTTAATATGTATCACTTGACATCTGAATCAAGAGATGATAGACATTTCAATGAAAGATTGGAGAAGTCTAATGAAATTTTGGTTTAAGCCAAATAAAATGCTCCCCACCAACTCTGTCTCTGTCTCTCTCTCTGTATAATAAAAATAAAACTTGCTCTTTTACTTGCCAAGTTGCTCTTTTTATTTAAGTTTACAATTTGTTTTACAGTAATATCCAGAGAATGGTAAGCCTGCACACATTCTATTGGATTAGCCATTCCTTTTCATTGTTCAATATAACCAATTTTGGTATCAAAACATATATTTTTTCCAGAGAAAATAAATCATGCAAGATTTTATTAAAATATTTTATTATAAAATGCATACTTTCAAAGCAGATAATAAAAATTACCTGTGATATACATATGGAGAATTGTCAAATTTCCTGCTCTAAACTTATACTGATATTGGGGCGCCTGGGTGGCTCAGTCGGTTGAGCATCCGACTTCGGCTCAGATCATGATCTCACAGCTCCTGAGTTCAAGCCCTGCGTCAGGCTCTGGGCTGACAGCTCAGAGCCTGGAACCTGCTTCAGATTCTGTGTCTCCCTCTCTTTCTGCCCTTTCCCCACTCATTCTCTCTCTCTCTGTCTCTCTGTCTCTCTCTCAAAATAAACTTACACTGATATTGAGGACTTGCCTTCTGGTATTAAGGACTAATCCACTACCTCTAAATTCCTCTTGTGATTCAACAATTCTGAAAACAGAACATGGCTAATGAGATGAGTTAAATCACAAAGAAAAAGGAACTTTGCAATATCTGTCTGAATACGGTCAACCCAACTTGCTGATGATAATCTGCACTTTTATTTCTGTCTCCTATAAAGTCCTTTTAATTTCTCATGTTTAAATGTTCTCCCTATTGGGGGCACCTGGGTGGCTCAGTTGGTTAAGTGTCTGATTTGGGCTCAGGTCATTATCTCACATTTTGTGGGTTTGAGCCCCACATCAGGCTCTATGCTGACAGCTCAGAGCCTGGAGCCTACTTCCTGGATTCTGTGTCTCCCTCTCTCTGTCCCTCCCCCACTTGTGCTCTGTTTCTTTCTCTCTCTCAAAAATAAACTTAAAACAATTAAAAAAAAAAAATGTTCTCCCTATTATAACTACCCAAATAAAGCATCCAGTTTTTCCAGTTGAGTCCCGGAAAATTTTTGACAGATCAGCACAACAGTAATAGGCAAAGGTATAATATTTTCTAACCTTTACTGTATACATATGAATATTGAGATATATAATACTCTGTATATGTATATTCATATATGTAGGTATTATATGGATATAATATATTTTCAAACAATAGTATAATATAAATAAAATTTTGTGCCTGTTCTTTTTTATTAACCCTACAGACTGAACATCTTCATATATGAGAATGGGTGCCTGTGCGTGTGTGTATACATATATATTCTTTATATGTCCACATCACAATTTTAAAGCAAAAATTAGCAATACATTGTTTGTATATACTGTAAGTTTTTTTAAATGTTTATTTATTTTTGAGACAGAAAGAGAGAGCACGGGTGCACACACATGCTCAAACAAGGGATGAGCAGAGAGAGACAGCGACAGAGGATCCAAAGCAGGCTCTGCACTGAGAGCAGAGAGCCTGATGTTGGGCTCAAACTCAAAAATTCCCAGATCATGACCCCAGCCCAGGTCGGACACTTAACTGACTGAGCCACCCGAGGCGCCCCATACATACTCTACATTTAAAGTTTATTTTATCAACATTTGTATTCTTTCCTTCATGACAGAGGATGGGGAGGTGGAAGGAGCTAATATAAACCACTTTTAAATGAACATGCTGGAATTTGCTCGATTATTTTCTTAGGATAAATAATAACTTGGATTAGTAAGGTAACACATATGCTCTCTAATGAAGTAATTGTTATATATTGCCAATATGTCCTCAAAAAGTACCTATTAAGAATAAAACTACAAAGAGGAGGAAAAGAAGAGAAATAGAGAAAGAAAAACATT
This sequence comes from Prionailurus viverrinus, assembly GCF_022837055.1. Lineage (NCBI taxonomy): Eukaryota > Metazoa > Chordata > Mammalia > Carnivora > Felidae > Prionailurus > Prionailurus viverrinus. Next base: position 10,373,616 of record NC_062571.1, read on the forward strand.
TCCCAATATTAGTCAATTTCTGGCAATTTACTAATGGGTAGTTGGAGGCATGGAGCTAAGAGGGAGTATGGGCAAAGAAACAGGGGTGAGATTCTATGAGGCACATTATGAGCATTGGGTGTTGTATGGAAACCAATTTAACAATAAATTTCATATGAAAAAAATACAGTAAAATACAAAATGAAAAGAAAGATTATAACAGTCTTTGCTGGACCATTCGGTCTGCAGTTATTCCAGCACAATTTTCTAGTCTTTCTTGAAAAGCATTTTTTACTTCAGCAATTTCATTTTTGTGAACAGCAATTTGCTGAACCACAACTCAGGGAACATTCCCCGAGTGTTTTGGTCTCCCTATGAAGCCAGAAGCGTAAGTGGTAAGTGGAAATGGTGAACTAAGAGACGTAAGATATTTCAATCCACAGGAGGACAGTATTTTTAGTAAAAATAAACAAGAAACTATTACGTTGCAGCAAAAGCAATACTGATTCCAGAAAATTCCTAACGGCACAAATGTTATGATCACTAGAACAGAATTTGAAGGTGGGGTTCTAATATTACAAAGGCAGGTGACTTGTTACACAAAAATAGACATATAGGGGACATATCTGTGAAAATACGAAGATACTATTTTTAGATACAATTATTTATAGGCATAAAATATTTCTCTATAAATCCCAAAGCCCATGCTGGTTGTCTTTTGCAACAGCAAATGCTAGGCTTCCTGTATCATCTGGAACTATCCAATTCATTCTCTTGGATTGCTATTATCAATAATTTTGTTTTCCTTATCTAAATAACTAACAGGAAGTTTCCATGAATGTCAACATGACACGATTAAACAATCAATTCTGTGCTGTTCAGGAATGTTCACAGGAATTCAAGGGGAGAGCTAACTTTGAGTTACCAACTGAGAACTGCGTCCTCCTTCCCAAGGTGGGAGTGAGAAATAATTTAAGTCACTTGCAGTACAGGATGTACTAGAGAAACAGAATCCACATGTCTGCCCTGGGCAGACACAGAGATGCTCTTCCTGTATGCACAAAGAATTACAAATGCCAGGGAAAGGCAACTCTCCTCCTAAGTAGAGTTGGTGGTGTTGCAGTCAGAGCATGGCGGTTGAAAAACTGCAGAAGAAAAACTGTGGCTCATTTGCTTTTACTCACTAAAGGATTCTGAGCAGGACTCTTGCGTATTCTGTGCTACAGATAAGGTCCTTAAGTACACAAGATGATAAAACAAGATAAAAAAGGACAATTATGACCATTAATTTTTCCTTAGTTACCCCATTTTAGAAATCCAATAAAATGTATCTATTTCATTTTACTAATTTTACTATTTTACTAGGTTAAAACTATATGATAACCATATAAATCATATAGAGTCATCATCAATTTGTGCATTTTTTGTTGATCTTGTTTTATTTTCAAACCCCAACCAAAATATCCCATATTCTAATTTTATAAATAGAAATCTGGGCACTGGATCATAAGGGATCATTGCCGTATACATTCTGATATTCAGAACACACAGATTTTAAGAGAAGCATTCTCTAAAGAAGAGTAACTTAAAAAAGACATTCTTTTCAGGGCATGCTACACATCAGAAAACCATTTTTTGGTGAGAAAAAATAAAAGTTGTGCAGATGGTCTCCAAAAGGACTGGCCAGCAGGATATCCAATCTGGTTGAACAAATAGTGGCTGGTCCAGGACAAGACTAGAAGCACCTATTCCCTTGGTTGGAAGGAAACTAACCTCTATGCATGGTTAGGGTAACATGCAGGTACTGAGTAGGATAGCGGTTTTAGAGCGGTCTCTGTTGCATACACCTTTGCATTTGCTAACTCTTTGTTGTGTATCTATAGCTTGTTGGGGAAACTGTGAGCCTAGACTCTATGTGCCCTCTCTTGGGACTGACACTTGTCTTCGTTGGGACCTAAATGTTTAGCAATGAAATTATACAGTAGACTGACCATTTAGACCTTTTGAAAAACAAACATCTCAGCAGCACTATTTTGAATCACGTACCCTTCAATGAACAGATGGCTCCAAAGTCTCAGCAATGTACAAAAATTAATACTGCATGTCTCATTTAGTTTATTATTGGTTGATGTAATGTTGGGATACAGAAAACAATAATTTTCTTTATTTACAGTTTAATAAAAGAAAAGCAAAATTATACCAATAGCTGTAGAGAAAGTACAAGTTCAAGATCCACTGATGAAAGAAACTCTGTGCAAAATATTGATACCTGAGAACTTTAATCTCATAACAAGCATCTCCATAAACCTATAGGAACTGTGTCTATAGGTGAAAATTGAAAGCACTGCTTTTAATATCAGAAACAGGAAAAAGACATTCTCTGTTATCACTTCTTTTCAGTATTTTAATATAAGTATGAGGAAGTGCTGAAAACAAGAAAAAAAAATAAGATATGTGATAATTAGAAAGAATAGAGATGATTACTGATAATACGATTGAGCCCATAGAAAATCTCAAATTGAATTTTTTATATAACAATAACTCACTGCCAGATATGAAAAGTTATAATTTGCAAACCCCCAAATCAAGCAAAAATGACCTGGGAATAAAGCTATTAAAATCTGTGTAACAATTTATCAAAAAAAAAAAAAGCTTAAGCTTACAAAATATACTAAGAATATATTGTTAGATTCTAATTATCATCGAATTATTTCTGTAAATACAACACATACCAAGAACACCACCAATTTTGGTGTTTTCCACTACCTAAGCAACTAATGCTAAAACATGTAGAAGAATGGAGGGTCAAGAGTAGCTAAAAAATACATGATGAAATGTTCTTTAGTAGATAATATGTTAACAGATGTAACATAATTAAGGCTAGGTCTATTGGAAAAAAGGTACATAAGTGGATACATGAGACAAATTGTAGACTTCAGAAACAAGGCACTTTCATTTACGGATCCCTCATTGGGCCACATCTGACAAGGCAGATAGAGGAAACATGGAAATCCATTCATAAATGTTGCTGGGAAAAGGGAAAGGGAAAAATGATAACATAATACGCCATATCACACTTAACACAAACGCAATTCCCAATGAGTTACAGATGTAAATGAGAGAAGTATCAAATATTATCACAACACATAAAATGATAATGTTGTGTTTTCCTGCCTTCCCTCTGCCACGTCCCTGAAAACTCCTTAAAATCCAACCTTCAGTGAAACACCAAACTCCAAGGGTTGATGCTTGCACCTCTTTTCTATCTATGTCCACTCCCTTGGTTATTCTCATGATTTTGAGATTTCTATGCTGACAGCTCGCAAACACTTATTTCCAGTCTGGGAGTCTCCCACTGAATTTCAAACAGCTTATGGCCATCTTCACTCATGGTTCATAGCCACTGTAGATTAATATGTCTACAAACAGACTCCTGATCTCTATCCTCTCCCCAAAACTGTCCAATCCAAGGTGCTCCAGCTTCTACAAGGGCAAATCCATCCTTTTAGTTACTCGGGTCAAAACTCTGTAGTCGCCTGGGGTCCTTTCCCTCATGGACCACCTCCAGTCTCAGGAAACCTTCCTCCAAAATATAGACAGATCATTATCATAGCTTATTAATGCCACTGTTCCCACCCTCTTACAAACCACACACCTCTCTCCCTCGGATTCTTACATCACCCGGAACTGGTCTCCTTGCTTCCTCTCCGGTCCTCCACACAGCCACCAGAATGAAAACAAAACAAGAGAAAACTGCCTGATTGCATCATTTCCTCCGCTCAACTCTAAGGCTCCTCATTCCTTCCGCGCAGAGAACCCAGTCCCTTCCAGTGCCCTAGCCTTCCCAGTGTGACGCGGGTCCTCCAGTGCTGCTGGAGCCTCATGGCCCACAACTCCTCCGAGGCTCACTGAGTTCCACCCACAGTGACCTGTTCACTGCGCATCAGATGTGCCAAACACTCAGCCCTTCCTGTAGTTCGCACTGCGTATTTTCCTTGCCTGGAGATCTCGCCCCAAAGATCGCTTATGGATTACTCCCTCAAGTCTTCGTGTAAAGTGGCACCCTTATAAAAATGCAAATAGCATCAGCTTCCCCCAGCTTTCTGAAGCCCCCTTTTCCATTATTTTTCCAGTTCACACCATCTGATATGATGTGATATTTACTATTATTTTTAAATGGTCTTTCCCTGTACCGCCGAATTGGAATTTAAGTTTGTGAAGGCACTGATATTTTGTCTGCATCATCTCCTGGTGTATATCTGGGGAGCTTAAAACCATGCTTGACACATAGCAGAGACTCAATAAATATTTCTTGTATTAATGTAGCTTTAAGGATCGCTTGTCATTTAAAGAGAAAAATACAAATAACCTGGAAAATGGGCAAAATAAGCTGGTATTACAAAAATGGCAAAAGACCACATGAATCTATAGGCAATTTCATTAGGACTCAAGGAAGTGTGACAATATCCAAAATCAGTCTGTGAATCAGGCAGACATACATTTTTATAAACTCTCATCCATATTGATTATATTTCATGAATTATTATTTTCCATACAGGTCATACAATGTGATGAAATATTTTTACACATTTCTGGAATTTTGCTGCTGACTGCTTTATCATGAAATCCGATTTTATTGTATCAAGAGTCCTTGTAGGAAGCACAGTGGACAAAGGGAAATAAAAATAATTTGGTATAAAATAAATGCTAACAACTTCTTGATAACAGAAACACTTATTAAATATGAATAGGTTAATTACATAAACTCATAAAACATGAATAAACCAATCAAAACCTTTAACCAAGGAGGACAGGTAATTCATCCACTCATGCACTTTTTTTATAAAGTAAATCATTATAAAATGTGAGTTGTGTTATTCCTCTTTGGCAAGTAAAGTGGCAACATTAAGTGCTACCTTCTGTTATTTGACTTAATCCAAATAAAAACCCATTTTACCATTTTTTTGTGTGAAAAAATGCTTTGCATTTTTAATCTTGTATGTATTTATTCTTGATTTCTCCTTCTGTTTTGGCTTCAATTAGAGTCACTGACACGCTTAATATTAAAAAAAATGGTTAAATTTATTAGTTTCATTAGCCTAGCATAGATAGCCAAGGAAGAAATCCTAAATCAAGTAAGTTCTGCCTATTCACCACCTGTCCAAGTTACTTTTGAAATCTTAGCTTAACCGACTGACCTACCCAGGTGCCCAGGTTCCCATGTACTTTCAACTTCTGCATGATACATGTTTCTCTTGAGTAGCTACCATCCCGTCAGATCCTAGAATAAGCACTCATGAAAGTACATTCCTGAGCTGCTGAGATTAAGTATAGATCATTTTGTGCTAATAAATAATAAACAGTGGGATTTTGGTACAGACAAATTCTAGCACACTTGTTTTCCAAATAATTACTAAAGTCAATAAATTTCTTTGAATCCTTCTGATTACAGTTGAGATGCACAGTGTTGTCAGTACATAGATTATTTTTAAAGCCATATGTAATAAGATCATCCAAGTTTGAGAACAAAGAGAAAAAAAAACCCAGAAAAATGAGAAATGATAATTCTTCAAGGTTTGGATCAGGTTAGAAGAATTCACTGTTATGTGAGTACAAAATAGGCACTGAATGATTAAACAGTTAATGAATGGACATTTTTGCAATGATAGCACAGTCAAGGGGGTCTTCGATTTTAATAAATGATTATGAAAATATTTGTTTCAATATTTTTATTTTTGCTACCCAAATTAATGACCCCCAAAGCTATAAAATGCTAATGTACATCATTCTTAACTGCAGTTTACATGAAGTGGAAAACTCTATTTCACTTCACATGGATTTCTTCATTTGACAACTCAACTCCCCTGCTAAGAGTTAACGGCCCAGAGAAAGACAGTCCCTTAAATGCTTCTACTGATTAGCGTCTCTTTCCCTAGCTAAATACCTAGAGCCCAACTTTAAGAAGAATCCGTTTCTTAATTTAAAAAATTTTTAAATGAAAATTCCTTTTAGGAAGATGATCCTAAAAGCAATTTCCGAAAATATATACTCTTTGTCTATATATATATATATATATATATATATAGATATATATATATATAGATATATATATATATATATATATTCTGGGGCACCTGGGTGGCTCAGTCAGTTAAGCAGCAGACTTTGGCTCAGGTCATGATCTTGCAGTTCATGAATTCGAGTCCCACATCGGGCCCTATGCTGACAGCTCAGAGCCTGGAGCCAGCTTCAGAGCCCAATGCAGGACTTGAACTCACAAACCATGAGATCATGACCTGAGTTGAAACCAAGAGTCATATGCTTAACCAACTGAGTCACCCATGTGCCCCCATGGGTGTCTCCCTCTCTCTCTGTCCCTCCCCAGCTTGCACTCTGTCTCTGTCTCTCTCAAAAATAAATAAACATTAAACATTTTTTTAAAAAGAAAAAGAAAAAATATATATTTTAACATCAGTTAATATAATATTTCTTTATGTTAAATGAGTTCGACTGGTTTGTACAAGGTTTCCTCGAAAGCATCAGCTGGGATCATGAAACAGATATACCAAAGTGGAAAAATATTGGGCAGTATTAAAAAGAAAAAAGCTGATTGCAAATTCTTGCCTCTGCTAGAGATTTGTTTTGCTGCTTGGAAAAGTTATTTACATATTTGTCATTTTTTGATTACTCCAAGAATAAGGAAAGCATATGCAAATCTTGCATCATATTATGCCATACTATGTCTTACCATTTAGAAAAAAACATCAGATTAATTGGCAAAACTATGGAAACAGCAAAAAAAAAAAAAATAGTGGTTGCCAGAAGTTAGGGAGGAGAGAGGAATAAATATGCAGAGCACAGAGGATTTTTAGGGCAATGAAAATACTTTGGATGATACTATAATGGTGACTGTCATTATACATTTGTCCAAACCCATAGAATGAATGTGTAACATCAAGAGGGAGCCCTGGTGTAAGCAATGATTTTGAGTGATAATGATGCATCAGTGCAGGTTAATCAGTTGTAAGGAATGGACCACTGGCGGGTAGTGTAGATCATAGAAAAGGGTATGGGTGAGAGTAGGCTAAGAATATATGGAAAATTTCTGTACCTTCCTCTCAATTTTGCTGTGAACCTAAAACTGCCCTAAAAAATAAAGTCTAGTTAAAAAAAAAAAACCTTTAGGGGTGCCTGGGTGGCTCAGTCGATTGAGCGTCTAGCTTCTGCTCAGGTCATGATCTCATGGTGAATTCGAGCCCCGTGTCGGGCTCTGTGCTGACAGCTCAGAGCCGGGAACCTGTTTCAGATTCTGTGTCTCCCTCTCTGTCTGCTCCTCCCCTGCTCGTGCTCTGTCTCTCTCTCTCTCTCTCTCTTTCTCTCAAAAATAAATAAACATTAAAAAAATTTTTTTAAACCTTTAAATATTAAAATTAATTGAATAATTATTCTTCTATACATTTAATGTTGTTTTTGAAATGGTGATTTTTCTACTTAAAACAATATAAATTTGAAAATTTCTTTAAAGATAGAATTATAAGAAAGTACCATTGTAAAATGAAATTTGTATAAACACAGAATGCCACCATGGGATTCATTATCATGAGAATAAAAGAGTCGTAGCTGTTTGTGTAGCACTATTACATTAAATTAACCAGTTTGAATTGTTCTCAATATTGTCAGCTAATTGTGTTTCTTTCTCACATGTAACAAGCAAACCTCATTGATCTGCATTCTCCAACTTCCTGTGGATACTTCTCTTTCTGGTAAAGAGAGACATTAAAATATCTTTTCAGATCTAGAAACTAAATAAATAAACAAAGAGCAGAGTCAGCCCTAAAAATTCAGAGAACAAACTGGTGGTTGCCAGAGGGAAGTGAGTGGGGGGATGGGCAAAATGGGTGAAGGGGAGAGAGAGGCACCGGCTTCCAGTTATGGAATGAATAGGTCACAGGGATAAAAGGCACAGTATATGGAACATGGTGTTATTGAAACAACATTGTGTGGGGACAGATGGTAGTTATGCTTGTGGAGCATGAAGCATAATGTATAAACTGGTGAAATCATTGTGTTGTACACCTGGAACTGTAACATCGTGTATCAACTATACTAAAAAAAAAAAAAAGAAAAAGAAAGAAAAGAAAAGAAAAAAAGAAAACAACAACAAAAACCAAACAAAAAACATGTATCTTGCTGGTACCTATCACCTCTGACTTCATTTTCTCTTTTAATATGTGGAGGGAGGAAACTTGGAGTAATGAAAAGTAGTGTTTTTAGAGACAGTGAAGGTTTACATGGGTGCAAATCACCTCCAAGTGAGGACACATGAACCTGAACTTGGGTGTTGTTTGACAGGGTCGGACTATACTCTGGACAGCATTGCATTTTTTCATTGACTCAGCTTTCTAGACCTATCGATAGTTTACAAAGAGACAGGAGCCATTTGGGAAGCCCAAGCCACCATGGCAGGACACTCACATTTGCAACTAAGCACTGAATTGAATTATTTGCTGTTATTTGTGCCTGTGGGTGTCATTATTTCATGCATGCTTTCTGATGATGACATACTAGACTGTAGCCCTAAAACTCAAATGAAGTAGGATTTAGCACCTGGAAAATATTTGCTTTGATTATTCCACCAATATTAACTTAAAGTTCAATGAAAGGGGCACCTGGGTAGCTCAGATGGTTAAGCATCTGACTTAGTTTCAGCTCAGGTCATGATCTCATGGTTGGTGAGTTCAAGCCCCACGTGGGGCTCTGTACTAGGTGTGGAGCCTGCCTGGGATTCTCTCTCTCCCTGTCTCTCTGCCCCTCCCCTGCTTGTGCTCTCTCTCCTTCACAAAATAAATGAATAAACTTAAAAAAAATAGTGCAGGGACAATGGGGTGGCTCAGTCAGTTAAGCATCTGACACTTGGTTTTGGCTCAGGTCATATCATGGTTTTGTGAGTTCAAGCTCTATGTAGGGCTCTGTGCTGACAGCGTAGATCTTACTTGGAATTCTCTCTCTCTCTCTCTCTCTCTCTCTCTCTCTCTCTCTCTGCCTCTCCCCCGCTCATGTTCTCTCTCTCTCTCTCTCAAAATAAGTAAACTTAAAAAAAGTTTTTAAATAGAAAAGTTTAATGAAATATCTTATAGCCAAATTCTTACAGAATTTTGAATAAAATTCTTTTTTCGTGGTCTATGTTAATTCCCCTTAAGCATTATGCTGCACATGATGTTAGAATGAAACTTCATAATATTTGCATACCTTCAGTTACTCTTATAATGCAAAGCATAGATAATTTGCAAGAATAAAACACTTTTAGTTCATAGATTGTCAAATTTTATAAAATGTATTCTGACAAATATTGTAAACTACGTTAATAAGTATGTCTCTATAAAAATATATGAGAATAATGTCAATGAATGACAAAAACATAAACTCCCAACTGCTGTCTAGTAAACATCACTGACTTGGTTTAGTCTAACATTATCAGATAATGGTTAAAAGTCAATGGCAAACCTGGGGAGCACATTTCCCTTTTAAAGAGAGCAGGACTGGGGCGCCTGGGTGGCGCAGTCGGTTGAGCGTCCGACTTCAGCCAGGTCACGATCTCACGGTCCGTGAGTTCGAGCCCCGCGTCGGGCTCTGGGCTGATGGCTCAGAGCCTGGAGCCTGTTTCCGATTCTGTGTCTCCCTCTCTCTCTGCCCCTCCCCCGTTCATGCTCTGTCTCTCTCTGTCCCAAAAATAAATAAAAACGTTGAAAAAAAAAATTTTAAAAAAAGAGAGCAGGACTTCTCAGTTCTGGTTGACTGCAGCCATACAGAAAAGTGAGTCCAAAATATTTTGGACTCTGTGTATTTGCTGACTCTTGCAGAGAACCCCAAAATTCCTATTTCCATTCGAAATCCGTGGACTAAAAATAAGAATGCCATATGGGCCCCGTGTCTGCAGGCTACCTTGTTTTCAACAAAAGGAAAATGAGTGGCAAAAGCATGAAGTGGTGGGCATCCTTACTCTCATGCATCTTTTTTGAGGAAAATTGTCTGAAATTATTTTATTAAAGCACACAGCTGCTTTCTGTTTTAGTATGTGACAACGTGACCCATCTGCAAAAATCGGCATTAGTCCCAATCTTTTTGGAGGACAGTGAAGCTTCTTGAAACTCAAAAATGCCAATTCTTCACCCAGGGAAACCATCATGCTCACAGCAGTTTTATTCTGAACCACACTGGTGAGACTCAGCAATAGGTAGTCTTTGCTTCATGTTTTTACAAACTGCAAAGTGTTGTTTACTCATTTAACATCTTCTGGAAATGCAAACAAACAAGCAACAAACAAACAAACAAACAAAACAACCAGACAAAACCTTAGAAGCCTTGGCAGTGGAAATAATTTTGTAAGATTTTGTAAAGTATCAGTTATTCTCTTAAGTAATTTGGTAGTTACAGTTTCTTGTAGTTGGAAGATCAGAGATAAGGCCAGTGGGGAACTGAGCCCCCAGGCACACACTTGCCTGAAGCATGTTGCTTATTTAGTTACAGAGCTAGGCTTCTGTCCACCCTGGTGCCTGTTTCACAACCACTCACCTCATTTCTTTGAAATCCAACAACACATGTGAATGTCCTTCAATATCTCTCCAAACACCTAACCCACAGCCCAAGTTTGCTAAAGACTCAAAAATGCTTTGCTTTGGATCACAAGGAAATACTATGCTTCTTGGTTTTGTTTGGACAAGGTTTATTGGCTGTTCCATTGATTTGGGACCATTGTTTCCAGCATGCACTGTTAAGGGAATAGTAGAATAAAGTAGCATATCCTAGATCTTTTCTGTTTGTTTGTATGCTTGTTTTTCAAATTGAATAATGTATGCAACACTCAGAGCTTAGAAGAGTATCTGGCACGTAGAGAACACTCAATACTGTTGCTTCTTCCTTCCTCCTCCTCCTCCTCCTTCTTCCCCTTCTCCTTCCTCTTCCTCTTCCTCCTCTTCCTCTTCTTCTCCTTCTTCTTATACCCATGCTTATTTTCTGAACCATTCTTATAATGATTGTGCCTTAATTATTGATTAACAATTAGTTTTGACCATTTAAAAATTTTCTAACCCAGCTCCACTGTGCCGACAGTCAGCCCACGGCCTACATCTACATCACCTGCCCCGTGCCAATCTCATCTTCTCTAATCCTAACTAAATCAGGTTCTACTTTCCAGGTTCCTGGGATAAAATGAAAGTCACCCTGCTGATGGCCATATGCCATGGGATCACTGTTTATAAGAAAACTTGGGGTGAGTCAGGTCTGTAACAGAACTGCTGGTGGTAAACAGATGCAGAAGGCCTGGAGGTCCCCACAGAGGTTGTGGGGCCAGCTTTGGTCTGAGGAGGAAATGGAAACCAGAAGCCTGAGGAAGGGTAATCAACTAGGAGAAGAATTGTGACGCAGCACTCCCAGGACTATGGCGACTGTTGGAACCTAAGCAGCTTCCCACTTCTGCATCTTATCTCGTGCAGGGTGTAGTCAGTGACACTCACAATCGCTTTAAATTTAAGAAGTGTAGCCACTGCAGGGCACCTGAGTGGCTCAGTAGGTTAAGCACCAGACTCTTGATTTCAGCTCAGGTCATGATCCCAGGGTTATGGAATCGAGTCCCGAGTCAGGCTCCACACGTGGAGACTCTCTCTCTCTCTCTCTCTCTCTCTCTCTCTGCCCCTCCCTTACTTGTACTCTCTCTGTGAAAGAAAGAAAGAAAGAAAGAAAAAGAGAGAAAGAGAAAGAAAGAAAGAAAGAAAGAAAGAAAGAAAGAAAGAGTAGCCATTGCAATAATACATTTGCCTATTATTTTTAAGTATTAAAAAAAAAAGAAACACATTCCTGCAATGCTTCACTTCTTGGGTTTCAAAAAATATTATTAAAGTTTACAATTGTCTAATTAAAAATAATTCAACAAAAGTGAGACATATGTATAAAAGATGTGGCATTGATTAGAAAGAGATTTACATAAAATAGGGAATTAAATTTATCCTTGAATTAACTTCTATTCTACTGGTCTCCACATGATAAGACACACTCTTCCAATTTGGACAATAACATAATTTACTTCAGATAAAAGAAAAAAACTGGGGCCCCTGGGTGGCTTAGTTGGTTGGGCGACCGACTATGGCTCACGTCATGATCTCACAGTTTGTGAATTTGAGCCCCCTTTCGGGCTCTGTGCTGACAGCTCGGAGCCTAGAGCCTGCTTCGGATTCTGTGTCTCCCTCTCTCTCTGCCCTTCCCCCATTCACACTCTGTCTCTCTGTGTCTCTCCAAAATGAATAAATGTTATTTTTTTAAAAAGAAAGAAAAATAAATGACTGACAATTAAAATATTTGTCTAATCATTGACTTTAATTTTTTTTTTATTTATCGATTCTTTTTAAGTAGATTTCACACCTAATGTGGGGTTCAAACTCACAACCCTAAGATTGAGAGTTGCATGCTCTAATGACTGAGCCAGCCAGATGTCTCCATTACTGACTTGTAAAAGGGCAAATAACTCACATTCATCTATGTACCAGTGCTATTTTAGTTACATAAAATTTCCTATTTACTTCAAAAAAAAATTTACATAGTGTATTCTGTTCTTAATGGGACAAACATCCCTCTGCAATCAAACATTTTTTTTAAGTGTATTTATTTATTTTGAGAGAGAGAGAGAGAAATGTGAATGGGGGGAGGGGCAGAGAGAGAGGGGGACAAAAAATCCCAAGCAGGCTCCATCACAGGAAGCCTGAAATCATGACCTGGCTGAAATCATGAGTTGAATGCTTGACCGACTGAGCCACTCAGACACCCCTCTAAACTATATTTTTAATTACATAAAATATTCTTTTAAAAGATATGGGAACTGAAATTACTTATTATATAAAGGAAAAAGAAAATAGCATTTTATTCTTTTCAGAATTTGTTATTTGGCAATCTCTGTCCAGGTCCTTGCTCAAAGACTAAAGAAAATTTCTCAAAAAGGGAAGGAGGGAGTAGAAGCGAGTCCATCTTAGAAAGGCTCCATTTCTGCTCTTGTCCTGCCAGGCCCTACTTATGCGTATTCTATATTTCACCTTATGTCTAAATAAAAACTAAAGAAGCTATAGTCCTACCCTAAGGGGGAAGCAAGAAAGCTAATCATTCTCTGAGTTTCTCCTAGGTCCCCAAACACCTGATAACATCAAGGAGAACTGGATCCCAAACATGTTTCAGGACATGAGCTTCCTCAGCCTCTGCTGACGCTCAGCACACCCTGCCTTTGATGATTTATAAGATAATACCTATTATTTAATTTTATTTTTATTATTTATTATTTTATTATTATTTTATTTTATTTATTGTTTTTCATAAAATAATACCTGTCACTCATGTTTGATCAGACCTTCCTCTGGATTCCTGAACGTCATATACCCTGGACCCCTTTCCCATATAAACCCCTAACCCCAAGCCACAATGAGACTCACTCCCCTTTCCAATTATCCCAGACACTCCACCTGTTATACTCTGTCATTCACACTACTTTATACACGCTTTCACTTTCTTCTGCTCATGGTTGACTTCTATCCTGCACAAAGCCAGAACCCTCTTTGTTGGTCTGACAGGACCTTTCTCTGGGTCCTTGGACCCAGCCTGACTCCATCACCAATTTCCAATATAATCTGAAAACAATATAAGATCAATTATACAAAATAATTCCCTAATTAAAATTTTTTTTGTTATTTCAGGCTTGTCTAATTTCATATTACTCAAGAGAGCAGCAAAAATTAGTACATCACTATTGTAATTACACATTTACCTCATAATAAAAGCATAAAATAGAAAAATTTTAAGTAGCACCACATTGCTTATGTGTTGTGAAGTGAATTAGTTATTGAGGTACTAGAATCCAGGATAGTTTTTTTTTTTCCAGTAAGTTGTTCTCACTCAGCTTTTATCTTAATTTGAATTTAGAATAGGTCCATTTAGAGAATATAATTACTATTATTCTCATAAAAACTTGCTATTATCAGCTAATTGAAAAATTTAAATAAATTGGATCAGTCTCCAGGAGCTATTGTTACAAAAATAGATGCACACATACAAACAATTAATATGCATGAATAATAAGTTTTCAGAGAGGGTAATGTGATATTGTGACTTTTATTAAGAAATATATATTCAGTCTTCATTCCCTTCTGGCAGAGCTCTAAAAACCCTTGGAATTTCCTAGGTGATAAGAGCCTTAAAGTCCTTTTGTGATTCATAATAAGCCCCTTTCAACCACATTGCATTTGTGTTAATGAGGTGATGTTTGGAAAGCCCCCAAGGATGGGGCTGGATCCCTGTGGTAGAGAGTTGGAACTTTCAGCCAAGGTCCTGACCCTTAGGGAAGAGAGGGGCTGGAAGTTTAATCAGTCACCAAAAGCTGATGCTTAGTCATGCCCACATAATAAGCTCCCATACAAACCCACCAGGGGGTGCCTGGGCAGCTCAGTCGGTTGAGCAGGTTGAGCATCGGACTCTCGATTTTGGCTCAGGTCATAATCTCACAGTCCTGGGATGGAGCCCATCAAGCTCTGCAGTGACAGTGCAGAGCCTGCTTGGGATTCTCTCTCCCTCTCTCTCTGCCTCTTCCCTTCTTGCTCTCTAAATAAATAAATAAATAAACAAACAAACAAACAAACATGAAAAAAATTAAGAACAAAACCCAAAAAACCACCAGGATGGTGTTCACAGAACTTACAGGTTGGTCGACACTAGTAAAGTACCAAGAAAGTATGAAAGCACCACACCCCTTCTTCCATGCATTGCCCCATGCATCTCTTCCAAAGGCAGCTCTGTGCAAATGACCGGCCACAGGATGGGGTCTTGGGAATTTCCAATTTCCAGTCAGTGGGTCAGAAGCACTGTTAACAATCTGTACTTGCTTACCAGGACTGAAGACAGGGGAAGGAGGGGATCTGTAGGACAAACCTTTCCTTCTGATGCTATCTCCAGGTACAGTCTGTCAGACCTGAATTGCATTGTAGGACACCCACCTGGTATTGTGGGATTTCTTGGTGTGGGGAAAACTACCAGATTTGGCAATCAGAAGTGAATAGAGTATTGAGAGTGGGAAAATGCAGGAGAGTTTTTCCTTTAGACAGGTTAAAATATAAACTGGGGCACATTAAATTTTTGAAGAGTTTATTTGAACAAACATCAATTTGATGGAGGCAAAGCCCTTCTAAAAGTGGTTAGGGACACTTGACCCCCCAGGAGCTAAGTGAAGGGTTTTTATAAAGCAGATATGAAAACAAAGCAAGGAAATTATGTGATTATCTCTAGCTTAGGCAGTTGCCTTCTCTGGGAAAGTCAGTTGACCGTTTATGATTGGTCCTTCTCAAGTTCTCATTTCTTAACCTTGAAGCATTTATAGGAATTGACTGTGGCTTAGGTTTGGGTTAGCTTAAGTAGGCTGCCAATGCATTAGAGTCATCCCAGTCTAATGGACTCCTTGACTGATTACTTTAACACAGATAAACATATATAATATTGCTGAAATTTTTTCCATGTTCTAGAAATATTTCAGAACAATAAAAATATTTTATATATTTTTCTCAACATTACATACCATCATGAAGAGGATATAAGAACGTATATGTATAGAGATATATGGACTCATGCTATGATGTATGTACTACTGGTTAATGACATGTTTTTTGAAATTACAAAAAAAAATTCAACTTGCCTTTGACATTCTTGTTTCTTCTGGAATCTGTCCAAATGTTGTATGTTGTCAGTACATATACAAACATAAGCACATGGACAGTATGTTTGGACTTCAGGAAATAATTTTTATACAGTTAAGTACAGCAGTTTTTGCCAGAGACAAATAATATGGGCCATTTATGTGGTTTTTCCCAAGCAATATGTATCAGGTGATTTAATTTGTCTCTTCTAGTGTAAAAATGTATCATCCGCTCTGGTTACCACACTAAAGATGGTCTCTTGTTGGGAAGATGCTCCCTTATGCTGTCACAGATTACCTCAAACTCTGACCCGGAGGGGGTTTCTGACCACCCTTGCCAGGTTGGCATTAGATATCCAGAAGCCATGAGGCACCAGGGTGGCTCAGTCGGTTAAGTGTCTGACTTCGGCTCAGATCATGATCTCATAGTTAGTGAGTTTGAGCCCTGCGTAGGGCTCTTTGCTGACAGCTCAGAGCCTGGACCCTGCTTCAGATTCTGTGTCTCCTTCTCTCTCCTCCCCTTCCCCCCTTGCACTGTGTGTGTGTGTCTCTCTCTCTCTCAAAAATAAATAAACGGTAAAAAAAATTTTTAGAAAGATATCCAAGAGCCTCTGTTTGCCGATGCTAAAGAGGGCATCTATGAAAGTCCCTTATAGCTTCTGATTTTCCCAGACTATGTGCATGGATGGTGTATCAGAAGATGTGTCTGGATCATTGACAAATAAGACTTTATCCACATTTGATCACTATGGATCTGATCTGAGCACTGATGAGGGATCTTACATTGTCCTGCCCTCTAAATCTGAATTGGGAATAAAGGATGAGTGTTGGGTTTACCTTACTGTTTACTGCACAGATGAGCTATACGCATGCACACACACACACACACACACACACACACACACACAGGCACACAGAGCAAAACAACTATAATTTTTCCATCATGATTGTTCTTTTGTTCTCAAAGAAGTTTGTAAAATTGCTTTTCAGAAGCAAGGATTCAGCTTAGATTTTCAGCAGGAAATCCTGTGCCAAGGATGTCTGCTAAATAAATCTCTGATTTATTAATCTACAGTTCTATGTTCCCACTCAAGCTCCATGGAAGGAAGTCATGATGCAAAGGTGGTAGGCAATCATTTCATCCCCAAACCTGGAGGAGTGGGCATTTATCAGCCAAATCAAGAAAATGTTCAACTACTTCTATATGAATCAGTGTGTGCTGTGAAGCGGGGCTCCTGCTATGTCCCCTACTTTGCTTAATTATAGTGGCTCATATTTCTCTTCATAAGTTCTCCTGTTTCTGCATCGTGCAGGAAAAACTTCCTTTGCTGAGCAAAGCTGGGCCAGGAGGAAGGGAGAGATAGAAGGAGAGAATGGGTCTCTACCTAGTCCAATCACTTCATTCCCTACAGAGATGGGCACAAGTCGCTCTACATTACACAGTACATTTATCTCACCCACCAGGGGAATAGTTTACAAAATTTAAAATTCCACACCCTGATGAGCAACTCATGCAATCTTGTGTCTCTTAAGGGGATTCTCTATTTGTTGAATCTAGAAAATAAAAGTGTTTCCTCATTTCAGCCATCTTTTTCATTGCTCGCATCCTATTAATCACCAAGTCCTGTTTTCCTACCTTTTAAATATTTATGACTCAATCTCCTACTGTCCTACTCACCAGCTTCATTGCCACTGCCTTAGTTCAAGGCAGTCATTTCCAATCTGGATTGCTACAGCGTCCCAGGCATTGCACAAAACCCCGGAGATTAAAACAAATAGCTCCACTATTGTTCTCTGCCTAAATTCCTTTTCTCTTAAAACTAGTCTTTCATGACAGAAGGGATGAGTGTATAGCGTGTTTGTACGAGGTATAACCCTGCTATTTGGGCAAGAGAGAAGGGCTCAGTGCTGAATTCCTAATCTCACTTGGAACAAAATCCTCAGTCCCAGGAATTTGGATTCAGAACAGCATGGTTTTATTTAATGCCTGTTGGAACATGGACCAAGGCAATTATTTTCTACCATGTATGAACATAGAATATCTGATAAATCAGTCTGCAGGAAATGTAGTAGTAAAGCACCAGCAAGTAAAGAGAAGCCAGCCTGTGGGCCTAGAGGTGGAGTTGCCTTGGCCCATTGAGTTCCAGCCCTGATCTCAGAGCCTCAGGAAGCCCAGGGATACTTTTGGCCTCTATTTTCCATTTTGAAAAACAGGTGATCCTAGGAAATTTTCCTTCTGCTTATATGTGTCTGAAAGTGTTTTTCTTTTTTGTTACTTGGAACTTATAGGAACTTAATGAAGGAAATAACCATCTTTTAGAGATGAAAAGATCAAAGTTGAAGGGAAGACAAATATATAAACCGATGAGTGATAGCTGATATGGTAAAGGTCATAAAAGAAAAAAAAAATAAGGTGTGAAAAAGATTATCTTACACAAAAAAGTAAGATACATGAAAACATAATTCCAAAGCAAATAATAACAGAGCTCCAGCTAGGAAATAACAAACAATTATTGTAAGTTTGAGAGTTGTAACTGAAAGGAACAATTTCATTTAAATGCGGTTCTTTGTGAAGCCCTGTAAATCTTATCTAAGTAGCTATTCCTGCAGATAAGACCTCAGACAAAATTAACATCTGGGGTTGAATTGCCTGAATGGATTCTTACTGTGTGAACTGAGTTTCTAACTAAGCCTAGTGGAACTATAGGGAAGGGGGATTTACCTATTAATTTGGCACACAGTTTGCAAATATTTTCTTCCTTCCCTTCATCTTTTGACCAGCTGTGGTCTCTTCCCTTGACATCCTATGAAAGCCTGTATCTTAGACTCTTCTCTTTATCTAATATGTAACTTTTCCTGTGTACTTTATACCAAGCTATAATCAGTTTAAAGCTTAAAATGTTTCACATATTTTCATCTGCCTAGGATTTAATACCTATTCAGAATGTTACCGATGCTCACTAGATGTTTGTTGAATGAGTGCATGCAAAATTGATAGATACTCTGTGTCATGGGCCAGGAAAACATGGCCTGCAGGTCAAATTCAGCCCACTATTTGTATGGATAAAATTTTATTGTTATACAGTCAGCCATTGATCTGTGTATTGCCTATGTGGCCTTAGTGCTATAGCCACACAGTTGAATAAATGAGAGAGACCATGTGGCCCGTGAAGCCTGAAATCTTTACTGTTGGATCTTTTACAGGAAGTGTGCAGACCTCTGTGCTGTTATTACTTCCAGATAGGCATTCCAGTTCTGTTTTGTAGTTGAACAATTTTCTAGGTTCATATGCAGTCTGTAAGTTAAGATGATGGCCTTGTAACATTAATTGGTGCATGGATGATGTTAACTGAAATTCTTTTGTATATAAGTGACAAGGGCAGGGGTGCCTAGGTGGCTCAGTCAGTTAAGCCCCTGACTCTTGATTTCAGCTCAGGTCATGATCTCAGTGTTCTGAGATCTCAGCCCTGAGATCAAGTCCTGTGCTGGGCATGGAACCTGCTTGAGATTCTCTCATTCCCTCTCTGTCTCTCTGTCCCTTCCCCACTCACATGCATACTCTTTCTCTCTCTCTCTCTTTCTCTAAAAAAAGATACATAAATAAGTAGGAAGGGCAGAATTTGATTATTTGTTCAGACATGGTAAAAATACTTTTAAAAAGGCAACTGTAATATTTCTATTTTTTAATGACTTTATATAATGTTTAATGGTGATGATAATAATTAACATATTCACACCGTTGGCTGATTTAGTATCCCAAATATATTTTGCCTAAAAATTATTTGACTCTTTTTGAAGCAATTTATCAGTGTTTTGACAAATGCCAACATTTAGCTTGTCAAGGGAGCAAAAATGCCTGTCCTCTCAAAGGTTCTTCTAGCTGGGCTAAGAATCAAATTGACATGAGACAGATTAACATGAGAAAGTCAAACTTAATAGGCATATGTATAGGGAATCCACATAGACCTGGAAATTCCAAAGAGAGGCAAAATGAAGTATATGTGGCATTCTGAACTAAGGAGAAGAGGGTAAGGGTCTTATCGCACTTCACAGGGCAAGAAGAAAAGTAGATACTTGGTAATTAGATGCTTGCCCTATCATACAGATGGGTCACTCAGATAAAATTTGTGTCTGTTAATAACACTTATTCTGAGAAATATGCCCAGTTAAGATTCTCCTGTGTGTTTTAGGGAGGGGCAAAAGTTTCTCCTGAGCACACAGGGTCTCAAGTGACTTCAACTCAAAATAATCCACATGCCAACGTGATATATTCTGGGAGGGGCATCTATCCTGAACCCCTTCACATTTCAAAGATAGTTTTCAAATTTCAACCTGGTGACTGCATGATATCAACTTAGTTTAGTGTAAATCAATATCCTTACAAGTCTTTATCTTTCCTAGTCTTTACCAGAAACATTCTAAATACCTAGGAAACTTCTTAGCATTTTTGGCTACTTAAAAAAAATTCACACATTACGGTAAGAATACAGGACTACTATTTTTAGCTAGCACTCAATATGTTACCTAGGGCAATTGTGTCTCTTGGGATCTTATTAGTGAAGACAAGACGCCTATAAAAAAAATTCAAAGAAAAAACAAGAAAAAATTAAGCTCTCATTCTCTATGAAAGTCTGGACTTCACAGACAATAAGGGCAAAACAAATGCAAAGTATTACTGCAATATTCAGGGGAAGAACTCTGGAACCAAAATATGCCTGGCTTATTTTCAAATGTGTATTTAAACAAATATAGTATCATGGTAATCTTGGGTGGTATAAGGGAAAGTATGTCAAACTGTGCCCTGTGGAGCCTGAGGATTCATCAGGGGGCCCTCCGGGTGTGATGACAATGTTACAAATGAGAAGACCATCTGCCAGAACTCCCACACTTTGGTCTCAACCATGGTGCTTTGCATTTGCATCTAGATGTTGAGATTCTGTATGAGATTTTCTCTGGAAAAATGGTTTACATGCTCAAAAATATTGCCATTTAATGTTATGGGCTTTGTTACCTACTTTTCCCTCGAGGCTGTGAAAGATTTATGCTTGTGATAAGCCAGTTAGCCAGGCAGTCACAAACTCAGAAATGTCACCTGATCCCCCCCCAAAACACAATCACATATACAAAGGTATTCTTCATATGACAGTTTCAAATTGTTGTCTCCATGTAAATACCTAAATTATGCTTTTTAAATTGAAGGCAGAATTTCCACGTTCATGTAAAGTAAGTCGGTAGACTAAACTTACGTTATTGGCTCCTACTCCAACCCTGTATAATAAATTAGGCACACACACACACACACACACACACACACACACTCCAAAACAAGTTGGGAAATAAAAAGAGAAGCATCAGGAACTAGAAATTTTGTGCTAATCCTGGAAAATTTGAGATCAGAAGAAATTAACTCAAGGAATGGAATGCCAAACCATATCCCTTAAGAAAATACTGGTGGAAAACACAGAGTGGCAGCAAAATGGCTTTTATGTATATTTACCCAGAAGTTAAAGACCAGAGAGGCTAAGACAGGAGGGAGACTTGAAGCCAAGGCTAAATGACTAGCTGACATACAATAGAAGCAGCGAACAAGTGGTCACGCTGTCTATGTAGCTTACACACTATGCTTGGTGCAGGTTTGCACTGGCAGAATATTCTCTGCCGTCAGGTACAGAAGCTGTGAGGGCGTGAACTTGAGTCAGAAAGACAGAGTACTCCTTATACCTGGAGAAAAATATTGGAAGTCTACATACACGGTACCCAGCCAGCTGTTGGTATGTTCAGCTGATATTTGTTCATTCTCCTTAAAACACAATGGAATATAAGCATCAGGAATGTACACGGCACCTTCCTAAATGAGTGCACAATTTTCCAAATTACTTTCTAAGAAGAATCATCACAAAAACAGGAAGCAAATACATGATAGTACATCTTAGGAAATAACAGGATAAGCATGATGGGACTTTAGAAGAAGTTTTAGATTCATGAAAAATAATTACAAAGATTTCATGAAAGTTAAAATTATGATCATTGGATGGATGTGCCAAATGGACAAAATGAAAGACAAATTAGCTGGGAAGACTTTGTGGAAGAATTTTTCCTCTATGAAAAACAATGTATTATTAATATGAATAGCAAAATAAGCAAAATATGGTAGTTAGATCCCAAAACTGAAATAGATTTTCATTAGATATCCCAGAAGAAATGAGTGAATAGAGGAGAGACATACATTCAAGAAAACCTAATAAATTCGTACATTCTTAGATTGATTACCTAAAGTATGTAGTAAGATATTATTTTAATAAAAAATACCTGTGTCTCGGGATGCATTGTAATGATATTTAAGAATATTAAGGATAAAGATATTTCTAAGAGCTTCTAGGAACAAAAGAACAGATTCAAGAAAACAATGAAAACATATCTTAAAATACTGATAGCAAATACATTTAGGTCAGCATTATATACTTTGTAAAATTTTCATAACAAACATGGACGTTTGAATATTAAAGGCATTTAACCTATAACATGAAAAGTTGATAAATAGCACCTTATCAAAATTAAATTATTTTGCTCTGTGATAGTCCATGTGAGGGGGATAAAAAAATAATGTCTAAACTGGAAGAAATATTGTAAAGCATGTATCTGACAAAGAACTTGTATCTAGGATATTTTTTTAAACTCTCAAAACTCAACATAATAAACATACAATCCAATTAGAAAATGGGCACAAAATGGAAACAAAGCCAAAAACCATGAGCAGACATGGCTCCAAAGAGGATACCCACGTGGCAAATAAGCATGTGAAAATGCTTCCCATCATTGGTCACCGAGGAAATAAAACTCAAAAATGCAATGACAGCACTGTACACCTATCAAAATGGCTAAAATACAAAATAATTATAATACTAATTTCTGGTGAGGATGCAAAAGAGCTGAACCTCACGTAGTGTGTTGGTGGGAATGTAAAATAATACAGCCAGTCTGGGAAACAGTTGGGCAGTTTCTTTTAAAACTAAACATTTAGCTACCACATAACCCAGGAATTGCACTCTTGAATGTCTATCCCAGGTAAATGAAAACTTTGTCTATACAAAAACCTGTACACAAATCTTCATAGGAGCATTTTGTACCTTGGGGCCTTGTCTTGTTGACAAAGATACTAATATCTTCAGTGGAACTGATCACTCAAATATAAACACAGGTTAAATGAAGTGGCAACCTAGAGAAACACATTTGCAAACTGTACAATAAAAAACTGATAAATATCTACAATATAGAAAATTGGGAAGAAATATAGAAATTGACTCCAAATGGAGAGATGCATTGTATCCAAGTAGACAAAATTGAGAGTGTGTAAAAAGATTATAATTTGTGGGTGATTGTGTGAATTGGTAAAATATTTTAGAAGTCAATTTAGAATTACTTATCAGAATAAAGAAACATACGCTTTGAATATGGGAATCCTGTATCTAGGATTATTCCCTCCATAAACACTAATTTGTGCACAAAGAGGTATGTATAAAGATGCTCACTGTGTCATAGTTGGCAAGAGAACATCCAAACAAAAATAGTAAAACAACCAAAAATGTTCTTGAGCAAATGGATGACTGAATACATTACAGGAAATCCATACTATGCAAGAGCTCCATGAAAAGATGCTCAACATCACTGATCATCAGGGAAATGGCAAATCAAAACCACAATGAGATATCAGTTCACACCTGTCAGAATGGTTAAAATCAGTAACACAAGAAAACATGTGCTGGCAAGAAATGCAGGGAAAGAGGAACCCTCCTGCACTGTTGGTGGGAATGCAAACTGTGGTGCAGCCAGTATGGAAAACAGAATGGAGTCTTCTCAGAAAGTTAAAAATAGGACTACCCTACCATCCAGCAATTGCACTACTAGGTACTTATCCAAGGAATACAAAAATACTGATTTGAAGAGGCACATGCACCCCAATATTTATAGCAGCAGTATCTACAAGAGCCAAATTATGGAAAGGGCTCAAATGTCCATCAACTGATGAATGGAGAGAGAAGATGTGGTATATGTGTGTGTGCGCACGTGTGTGTGTGTTACACACACACACACGCGCGCGCACACACACACACACACACACACACACACACATATGCAATGGAATAATGCTCAGTCATCAAAAAGATTGAAATCCTGCCAACTGCAATGACATGGAAGGAGCTAACAGAGTATTATGCTGAGCAAAGTCAGTCAGACAAAGACAAATACCATATGATTTCACTTATATGTAGAATTTAGGAAGCAAAACAATACAAAACAAGCAAAAGGAGAAAAAAGAGATAATGGCAAACCAAGATTCTTTTATTTTTTAATTTTTAGTGTTTATTTTTGAGAGAGTGAGACAGAGCATGAGTGGGGGAGGGGCAGAGAGAGAGAGGGAGACACATAACCTGAAGCAGGCTCCAGGCTCTGAGCTGTCAGCACAGAGCCTGACATGGGGCTGAAACTGGGAAATGGTGAGATCATGACCTGAGCCAAAGCCAGACGCTTCACCGACTGAGCCACCCAGGTGCCCTGCAAGACTCTTAATTATAGACAACAAACTGATGGCTACCCCAAGGGAGGTGGGTGGAGGAGGGATGGGTGAAATTGGTGATGTGGAGTGCACTTGTCATGATGAGCACCAGGTGTTGTATGGAAGTGTTGAATCTTGTATAGCTGAATCTAATATTACACTATCTGTTAACTAACTGGAATTTAAATAAAAACTTAAAAAAAAAAGCAAGTCCATACTATGAAAAACCATGCAGCTGCCTAGAAAAATGCCAAAAAAAATCTATATATTTTAAATGGAAGTCTTTTTGAGATACATTTTCAAATAATAAAAGCAAATTGCATAGCAACATATAGAACATGCTCACATGGAAAGGCATACATATGTGTGTATATATATAGACATACATACTACAAATAAAAAATAACTACATTAAATACAAACTGTTTTCCAGGTTTTTTTTTTCCTATGTGCAGTTAGCAGTTTTGCTACATTAGTCAGAATCTCTGCTTTTTTTAAATTTCTTTTTATATTACTGCAGTAACATTTTTTTTGTAAGTGTACAGAAATAATTTATCCATGGAATAGGACAGAACCCCAAAGCAGATACACGCAAATATGGAGAGCTGATTGCCAGAGCAAACAATGAATGTCGTCAGTAGGATGATAAGGGACTATTCATTTGTCCTGAGACATTTGCTTACTCACATGGAAAGAAATCAGACTGAATTCCTCCTTCTTACCACATACAAAAGTCTATTAAATTCCATGTTGCTTTAAGCCTTGAATGCAGTCTTGAATGTGGGAAGCATAACCATAAAATTATGAAAGATAAAATTAAAAATCTGAAACGAAAGGTTGGTAGACTTCATTGCATTCAGTGTAAGAATTTCTATTCATCAACAGGACGTTAGAAACATAAGACAAAATACTGAGATAATTGCAGTTTATGTGACTCCCAAACAGTAGGATCCAGAAAACTTCAGGAAATCCAATAGGAAGAAAAAGTTAAACAAATCACTGGGGATATAAATTAAAACTTCCATGAGACACCACTTAGCATTCAACATGTTAAAAAAACATAGAAATCCTATGTAGTATGTACTGACAATGATGTGGAGTCAGGGATATGCTTATCCGTTGAGGTCAATTAATTGCACCATTTCAGAAAAAAGTTGTGCAAATCCCAGTAAACTTGGGCATTTCCATGCCAAATAAGCCACCATTTCCACTCCTCAGTATACATATTTGATAAATTAATATTTAATAAAATTAATATGTATGTTTGATTTTTTAAAAGTATTCCAGAACTGTACTCACTAGCAAAATTGCAAGCTGATTTATAATAGCAAAAACCTGGGAACAAAGTAATTGTTCATCCTAGTAGAATGGATAAAAGTTGTTTATAATTATGAAAGGAATTTTATATTGCAGTGATAATGAATAAACTACAATAAAATGCATTAGTGTGGATAAATATTATAAAGAAAAATCCAGTATAATTCCATTCCAACAAAGCATAAGAGCATGTAAAACCTAACAGTATATTTTTTAAGGATATAGGATAAATGACATAGCCATAAAGTGATTCAAAAAAAGTATTAACACAAAATTTAGGAAACTGCTTTCCCATAAGTGTGGGAAAGGGGGAGCAAATGCATGAGACATGCACTGAGTTTTAAGGCCTATGGTGAAGATCATCATCTTACTGGAATGCTTGAAACAATAAATATTTATTTTACACATTTCTTTTCCTGTTTTTTCTTTTCCCCCTTTGCAATTTGTTTATGTAGTAGAACCCTATTTGTCAAATGCAAGGGTTAGTTGTGTTGGCATAAACTTTACTAGACCCAAGGATCCTTCTGGAATGTAAAATGATAATCAGAAAACTTGCAAAATTTAAAATCATACTCTTCATGGAAATATCCTAAGATTTTAAATGTGTAGAATCATAAAGCTTATGTTTCATACATTTGTTCATTCACAAAATATTAATTGATTATCTACTATGGACAGGCTATGTGCTGGGCAGTGGAAAGAAACTGAACAGTACAGTAAAAGTGCCATCTTTCAGTCTATAGTGTAATCATTGTCCTAACAATATTCTGGGAGTGAGTACTAATGACATGTGTTGATAATAATGGCATGTAAATATATTTAATACATTTGCATACAATTAATGCTTCTTTTTAAAAAATAGATCTTTTCAGCTTAATGATACTTATTCTTTTCAGTTTTTACTTTAATTAATGCTCCTTGCGTGAATATATACATTACCAATTCCTTGCTATTCAACTAAAAATATTTCTCATTATCCATGATAACGATATGTTTAAGTTACTGGTTAAATTCCTGCTATTTGAAAGGAGTCATCCAAACAGCTTTTGGAGCCCATCAGGGTAAAATTCTATGCTAAAAAAGAAAAAAGAGCTATACTTTTAAGTTTATTTATTTATTTTTGAAAAAGAGAAAGCTTGAGCAGAGCAGGTACGGACAGAGAGGGAGGCACAGAATCCCCGGCAGGCTCTAGCCACGGGGCTCAAACTCATGAACCATGAGATCATGACCTAAGCCAACACCGAGAGTCGGAGGCTTAACTGGCTGAGCAACCCAGGTATCACAAGAGCTATTTTTAAATATTGACTTAATCATTTCTTCAAATTTCTAAAATATCATTTAATTAAGAAAATATCTAAATAAAAAAAGAAAATGTGTATTTTCCTCCACAAAAATGTCTTTAAAAATAATCCTAGATAGGTTATAAGGTAGAGTATTTATAGAATTATCAAGTCACTATGTAGTACATGAGAAACCAAGATAACATTGCATGTCAACTCTACCTCAACAATAAGAATATTTAGCATATCATTAATTCATCAGGAAACACTTAAATATCTTGTAATATACTTAAGAAAACAGCATACTATAAAACTATACTGCTATAGCATTAATACTAATATGACTTTAGAAATAAGTGAACTAAATGAGAAATAATAATTTTACTAAAACATTGAATTTCATTGTCTAGTTTCTCTCCCCAGAACATCAGAGCTGTGTGTGTTTGTGTGTGTGTGTGTGTGTGTGTGTGTGTACTTGCGTGTCAAATTAGCTCTTTTCATTCATTTCTGCTTTTTGTTTTTTAACTCTCCAGAAGTAGTAACATCCCATTCTTGACACTGTAAATCTCCAAGCTACCAATTATGGTGTCACTATGCATAAAAGCAGTTAGCGAAGCAGCAGCAAGAACAAATGATTTTTCTGAGACAATTTTTCTATATTCTTGCTAGTGTTTCTGGTAATAAAAGACGGGAAAAAATAAAAATGCAAACTGGAGATCTGTGATGTCTCATTATAGTCGTTTCCTATCAGGTAGGATTCTTTGAGATTTCTTAAACATTCAAGCTGTGAGGCAGCTTGAGTGAAAGCCAAGATTGAGAGGAATGGGGACAGTTAGACCAGGAGTGTTTTTGCTCAGCTGAAGCCAAGGACTGAGAGCAAACACATGTGATAAACTCACTACGAAGGTGGATTTAGTTGATTAAACACTAGAAACTTAATTTGAGAATATTAAATTCATAAATTTGAACACGTGTAACCATTTCAAATTTTATACCTATAATGTGTATTTTATACATTTGTTCTTTGTTGAGCGTGTATCTCTACCCACACAACATTTGGAAAGGTCAAAGCAATGGCCAATCTTGGTCCTAGAGATTACTGAGAGGTATGCACATTAAAAAAAAAAATTTTTTTTTACATGTATTCATTTTTTTTGTCAGAGACAGAGCACAAGCGGGGAAGGGGTAGAGAAAGAGAGGGAGACACAGAATCTGAAGCAGGCTCCAGGCTACGAGCTATCAGCACAGAGCCCGAGCGGGGCTTGAACTCACAAACCGTGAGAACATGACCTAAGCTGAAGTCCGGTGTTTAACCCACTGAGCCACCCAGGCGCCCCGAGGTATGCACATTTTAAGTATTTTTAATTATAACACCTAGAGGAAATACGAACAATAAAAATCACTCAGATTTCCCTATATAAGAACTTCATAATAAAGGTTTTTTTTAAAATTTTATTTTTATTTACAAGAGAGAGAAAAAGAGAAAGAGAGAGAGAGCATGGGAGGGGAAGGGGTAGAGGGAGAGAGAGAGAATCTCAAGCAGGCTCCATACTCAGGAGCCCAACACAGGGCTTGTTCCCAAGACCCTGGAATCATGACCTGAACTGAAATCAAGAGTTGATCACTCGGTCAACTAAATGAGCCTCCCAGGTGCCCCATGAGTTTTAATTTCCTCTCTGTGTAGGGGAAGAATTTAGGTTTTGAAGTAATGGACTGTCATGTGTTTTTATTTTCTGGGTTTTTGTTTTGTTTTGTTTTGTTTTCCTGCTTGCTTTTGTTTGTTTGTTTTTTTGTTTTTGCCTCTAGCTTGTATTCACTCATGTTGCCAAAATGAGAGTAAAAAAAGCAAACATAAGGTTATGAAAGTGACATTTTCAGTCCTGATGTCAAGTTCCAACACATTAGAAACCAAATTGTGTGTAAACCGTAGGTGATATTTTCATATGAGTTTCAAAATTTTCCAAATTAGTGGTGCCTAAGAATGCTGTTATTGCTTTCCAATTACAAAAGATCATTGAATTCAAGTTGAGTTGACATAATGGGCTTTTTGACTCCTTGATTTCTTTGTTAGAGATGATGACTGAAAAACAGTACAAAATTTCAGACAAAAATGCCAGCTATTTCTTTGAAAATCAGATAATTGCATATATTTTTAAGGCATATTTACATACAATAAAATGTACATGTTTCAATGTATATAGGATACACTCATGTAATCACCATCACAGAAAAGATACAAACATTTCCGTTACTTCAAAAAAAAATTTTTGGCCTCTTTGAAGTCAATTAATTCCCCTAACTTTTCCAGGCACAGGCAACCAATAATTTGTTTTCTGCCATTACAAATTTTTTCTCCTCTAAATTTCATATGAATGATATCTACCATGGGTTGTATTTTGTATCTAGAATCTTTCATCTGGCATGAATTTTTCAAGATTCATGTAGTGGATTTAAGTAGGTTGCTCATTTTTATTACTGAATAGTATTAAAACACAATTTATCCATTCATCGGCTGATGAAAATTTGAATTGTTTCTAATTTTTGTTAGTATTAATAAAACAGCTATAAACAATTGTGTATACATCTTAGTGCAGACACGTGATGTCTCTAGAATACGTAAATGCCTAAAAATGGAATTACTGGGACATCTAGTAAGTCTATACATATCTTTAATTTTTTCCTAAAAGGGTTATATTATTTTCTATTCTCATCTTCAAATTAGAAGGTATTCATAACTTGTTCCTTATAATTCTCAAGTTAGACAACACTTGGAATTGTTATTTTTTTTTAGAGTCATTTTGATGGGTATGCAGTGGTATCTCATGTTTGGTTTAATTTTGATTTCCTAAATTATCTTCCCTTGAGTTCTGGGTTGGTTGTAATGGATTTTTTTCCAGTTGGAACAAATGAAACAACAGAAAATGGGGTCAGTGTGTGCCAGTTTATAGTCCACGAGGGGTCAGCATCACTGTCACCCCAGTCCTGTTGACACTGAGGAGGATTCTCCAAGAATTGCCTGCATTTTGATGGGAGTCAAAAATGGAAACAAGAATAGTTAGTGCCGTTCCTAAAATGTCTTTGAATATCAGAGTCACCTAATAAATTGATCTTTCTTTGTTAAAGATATCAGCTTAGCTAGAGATACCAATCTAGTAAAACAAATCAGGAAGCCTAACAAGGACTTGGATCAACTACTCCTAACTATCTTAAGATAGCCATTACTCATTCTGAAAAAGTGAAGTCTTTTAAATTTTTTTCATGTTGATTTTTGAGAGAGAGACAGATCGTGAGTTGGAGAGGGTCAGAGAGAGAGGGAAACAGAGAATCTGAAGCAGGCTCCAGGCTCTGAGCTGTCAGCACAGAGCATGACGCAGAGCTTGAGCCCACAAACTGCAAGATCATGACCTGAGCCAAAGTCAGACACTCAACTGACTGAGCCACCCAGGTGCCCTAAAAATGAAGTCTTTCTATGTGTCCATATGCTTTTCCAACTTTTAGCAAATGAAAGGGAACATAAATACTCAAAAATAATTGATGAATGTGTACAAGTAATGTACAGGATTGAGAGGAGTCCAAACCTTGGTTCAAAATGCATCCATACAATATGTGAGGTATATAAACCTGGAAAAGATAAGTCTTCTAAAATATCTGGGATACTAACATTATATTCCAGAAGGTGTCTTGTGGGTAGAACATGAATCAGAGTGCAAGCATAAGAAAAACCTTACCTATTTTTCATTGAATTCAGAAATTTAAAAAAAGGGAGTTTAGTTCTAATACAGAATACTTGAAGTTTTCCTTTGGGGGGAGGATTACCAATTAACAGTTTCATTAAACAATGTCTGTGTTACTTTTAGTAGAATTCCAAGAGACTCCAGAATGGAATACTAAGAAACAGTACTGCTCTGACCGGCACTCTCATTCTACATTTGAAGAAATATAGATACTGTGGCAGAAAATATTTACCTTGGAATTACAGGAAAGAACCTAGGGATATTGGGGAAGATAACTTGATGATTGATTGTAATATCAAATTCATATAAGAAGTTTTAGAGAGACAAGAGAATACATAGTATGATTGAAAGTCCTTATTTTGATGTTTCCTCATCTTTAGTATGTGATTGCTTTGCATCTGCTACCTTATCAGTTCATGTTTCATCATTTCTTGGCTCATATGTCTTAGGATATGTCCTAAGCAGTTCCCTTTGACATGGTGATAATGTTATTCTGGGACCTTCAACCTCTGTTGTGTTACCACTTGCTTGGGATGGGGTGAAGTGGGTAGGGAAGAGCAATGAGACTAGAAGTGGTCCACTTTCCTTTACCTCTCTGACCCAAAAATAAATACTAACCATAGTAGAAATTCTATCTGTCTAAAATATTTAATTTCCTAAATACCTAAAGAAAACATAACGGAATTATATTAGAGCCCAGATAAATTCAGTCAGATAAAGATTTGTTCTTAGACCCCACTGGGTTCAGCCATAACCTATCTGTTTTGAAGGGTCTTAATAATCCTTACTTCTCGTACATGTAGCTTCTCTACCCTGCTTCCAAATATATGTACAACTCAGGAAGACTTTTCTTCTGCATCTCAGGGTGGGCCAAGAGTATAATCCTGCCTCACACCCTCATGATTACCTTCACAGTCCTCATTGTCTATTCTAGGGTTCACTGTCATCTCTATTTTTTAATGTTTGTTTGTTTAGAGCCTGTGTGGGGAGAGGGACAAAGAGACAGGGAAAGAGATTCTTCTTTACTTTTTTAATTTTTTTTAATGTTTATTTGTTTTTGAAAGGGAGAGAGACAGAGAGAGAACAGGGAAGGGGCAGAGAGAGAGGGAGACACAGAATCAGAAGCAGGCTCCAGGCTCTGAGCTGTCAGCACAGAACCAGACGTGGGGCTCGAACTCACAGACCGCGAGATCATGACATAAGCTGAAGTTGGACGCGTTAACCAACTAAGCCACCCAGGCACGCTCCCCTCTTTTAACATTTTGGGAGTGAAGCTTCAATCCAGTCCCCTAATTTCTCCAATGATGTAGCAAGAATAACTTTTACAAGCAAAGAGAGTCTGGGAATAAAATCTCCTATCTGCATGATGTCAATGGATAAATTAACTTTTCTTTTCTTCATCTCACATCAGGGAGAAAAGTGCGATTCAGAGAGTTTACATTATTTGTCAAAGGTCACAGGAGTGGTGGAGCTGGGGTTCAAATCAGGACACTCTTACGCCAGAGCCATACTGCCTCATCAAGTGACACCAAACATAACTTCTTAGCAAGTGATGCCGTGTGCAGCTGAAAGTTTCACCATCTCTATGTTTTGGTGGATCTCTGGGTTTTTCAGGTTCCCAGATACATCAACTCAGTCCGAATCTTCTTCAATTCAATCTCATTTATGAACTCCTGTCTGTTCCAGGTACTAAGTGCTAGAGGTATACAGATGGGCTGGAGAGAAAGCAATTCTGGAGTGAGAGCATCTTATGTCCTGTCTTTCCTCTGGTTCAGATAGCATATCTCTTGCCCATGACAGTTTTCCTGTAACCTAGTGTAGCACTTTGAAATTTCAGTAAAGCAGAAGTGACAGCCTTGTGATTCACAAACTCCACTGAGATCGCTCTGGTATGACAAACTTGTCTCAGCTGTCTGTATATAAATTAGGAATTCCTAAAGCTTTCAATATGAAAGTTGCTACGAACTGCTTTGTTTCAAACAGAAACCATTGAAATGCTAATTAGGAAATATTCCTTCCAAAGTAATTTTAAATGGCTTTTGGGGAAAGTAAACCCATTTACTCTTTTAAGTTTTTACTGGGCAGGTTTCTCCTTGTGAGAGAATGGGGTTTTTGTGAACTACTGTAGGACATGGCATATATATTTTAGAAGTGACTGAATCTTGGGATGTGGCAGATAAAATGTTTATACTGCTTGTATTTTATTGGACACCATAAATACAAATAGATTTAACAAAGAACTGAATGATTTGGAATGCTAGGAGATAGAAGGAGGAAAATACCTTTAAAATGATTATTTGAATTATCATCTTCCTTTGTTAAATAATTTATTGTCAAATTGGCTAACATACAGTGTGTATAGTGTGCTCTTGGTTTTGGGGGTAGTTTCCCATGGTTCATCGCTTCCATACAATACCCAGTGCTCATCCCAACAAGTGCCCTCCTCAATGACCATCACCCATTTTCCCCTCTCCCCCACCCCCCATCAACCCTCTGTTCTCTGTATTTAAGAGTCTCTTATGGTTTACCTCCCTCTCTGTCTGTTTGTCACTATTTTTCCCCTTCCCCCATGGTCTTCTGTTAAGTTTCTCAAGTTCCACATAGGAGTGAAAACATATAGCGTCTGTCTTTCTCTGACTGACTTACTTCACCCAGCATAATACCTTCCAGTTCTATCCATGTTGCTGCAAATGGCACGATTTCATTCTTTATCATTGCCAAGTAGTATTCCACTGTGGATATAAACCACATCTTCTTCATCCTGAATTATCATCTTCCTTAGGGGACCCTCAACTTCCCCCAAGACAGAAAATACCCTCATGGGAAGAGAAATACTTTTAATCTTTCTAAGGGTACAGTCAAAATTTTCAGTATGTTTTTACTTCTTGGTTTCTTTCTCTCTTACCCTTCCCTTCCTTTTTTTTTTAATTGTAATTCTTTATATTGTTTTGTGAATTGGGGTGTGATTGAGTAACTGAGTGTATGCACATAGCAGGAAGCAAGTTCTAGAGAACCCCAAGTAGATTTTTTTTAAGTATGGAATATTCCTAGAGAGCCAAGCAAATATCCAACTTTGGATGTAGAAGAAGGTTAGCCACCTTCTCTCTAACCTGAGTCTCCTGTCATATTCAAGATCTTGTAAATAGCTTGAGTAACTAATTGCATAACCTGAAGACTTAGAAGCCATGCTAAACTCTTTTTTTTTTCTACCATAAATTCTCCAACCTCCTTCTCAGACTATTGGCCAAGAGGGTACCATCTAGTCTTAATTATGGAACTAAGTATCAAATATTTTCATTCCAATTGAGACTTTGTGATATAAAATATGCACATCATTTGTATCATACTTTTATTATCTTGTACATATTTTATACGCCATAAGGGATTTTCCTTTTGCTGTTTGGATACATTTATTTCATCAGTATATGAAATGGAAAGGAAAGGAGAAAAAATAAGTTGCATAATAAATATCTTATAATTAAGCATGTTCATTATTTTATTTTTTTAAATGTTTATTTTTGAGAGAGTGCGCACGTGCAAGTGAGCAAGCAGGGAAGGAGGAGAGAGAGAGGAGACACAGAATCTGCAGCTCCAGGCTCCAGGCTCCGAGGTGTTAGCAAAGAGCCCTACGCGGGGCTCGAACTCACAAGCTGTAAGATCATGACCTGAGCTGAAGTCAGACACTCAACCAACTGAGCCACCCAGATGCCCAAGCATGTTCAATATTTTAAACTGCTGTATATAAGAAGGCCCAAAGACAATGCCATTTTTTTTCTATACACATTGCTAAACAAAAACATAGCACTATCATATCCTACAGTATGGTGATCAGGGTTGTTTCTGTGTAACATGGAGAGAGAAACTGAGAGAAAACAGTATTAAGAAAAAATCAATTATATATATAATTATGTAAATAGTATATATAAACAATTAGTTCTTTACTAAATATACTGAATATACTAAATATACTGAATGCTCTACTTTAACTGAAGATACATTATGAAAGATGATCTAATTATAATAATGGAAGTAATGAGATATTTGGAGGCAAATTTAAGAAGTTTTGGTTTAGATCTTAACATAAAAAGTAAACCCTTCTTTGAGATGACTTGGAGTCTCTTTACATAGAGACAAACGAGTTGACCATCTCTGGGTTTATGTGCTTTTGTTTTGCTCACTTGGCTGGTGTTTTCTTTAGTTATTTTGTTTTAATCTTACATCTGGTTAAAAATTTGGAATCTGGAATTTCCAACTATATGCTTTTGTTATGCCGACTTGAGATTGGAAAACATTCCCAAATAAGTTGTGTCTGTAAAGAATTTTCATCTTAATGATTCTCTCTGGTGTTTAATTCATTCTTGAGTAAATGTATATATATATAGAGAGAGAGAGAGAGAGAGACAGAGAGAGAGACAGACAATATTTTATAAAGAAAGTGATTAATTTGCATATAACATTACTTTTGGTAAATATTCATTAGAACTAAATTATTTTTCATTATAAAACATAATTTGAAATAAATGTTGCTTAATTGGTACTATTAGTTACTATTGGTACATAGGATCTTGGATAGAGGAAAAGTTTGAAATGTTAATTTGCCATATTATTGGGGGAAAATTCTCAACCTTGGATGGTAAAAAATTAAATAGGTTGCTTACTAGTTGACCTGTCCACACTGTTATGTCTCTTTCTTAGTATATACAACTTATAAAGCACTCATTAAAACTGACTTCTGTTCTCATTAAACACATAAACAAAAAACTAAAACAAAGTATGTAAACAAAAAGTGTCAAATAGATTCCAATCTGACCATAAAAGTAATAAAATACACAAAGTTTAGGAAATTATGTGTGTGTGTGTGTGTATATATATATATATATATATATATATAATTTTGAATGTCTGCATAGTATTTTTTCCATACATACACCGTAAGTAATTTAGTGTTAGTCTTAACGTTGGTTATTTTGAGGACTTTTTTTTATTATTAGAATCCTAATTCTTTGCTGCTTTAGTATAAAATTCTGTGACTTTTTCTTACATTTTTCTTTCATGACAGAAAAACTTTTTTAAATTTTTATTTAAATTCTAGTTAGTTAACATACAGTGCAATACAGTTGGTTTCAAAGGCAGAATTCAGTGATTCCTCACTTACAGACAACACACAGTGCTCATCACAAGTGCCCTCCTTCATGCATATCACCCATCTAGCTCATCCTTCATCTACCTCCCTCCATCAACCCTCAGTTTGTTCTCTATCTTGAGAGTCTCTTATGGTTTGTTTCCCTCTGTCTCTCTTTTTTCCCCCTTCCCATATGTTCATCTCTTGTTTCTAAATTCCACATATGAGTGAAATCATATGGTATTTATCTTTCTCTGACTTATTTCACTTAGCATAATGCACTCTAGCTCCATCCACATCATTGCAAATGGCAAGATTTCATTCTACTTGATTGCTGAATATATATATATATATATATATATATATATATATATATATATATATATACAATGGGATACCACATCTTCTTTATCCATTCATCCATCAATGGATATTTGGGCTCTCTCCATAGTTTGTCTATTGTTGATAATACTCCTGTAAACATCGCAGTGCATGTGCCCCTTCAAATCTGTATTTTTTGTATCCTTTGGGTAAATACCTATCAGTACAATTGCTGGATTGTAGAGTAGTTCTATTTTTAACTTTCTGAGGAAACTCCGTACTGATTTACAGAGTGGCTGCAGCAATTTGCATTCCCACCAACAGTGCGAGAGGGTTCCCCTTTCTCCGCATCCTCACCAACACCTGCTGTTTCTTGTGTTGTTGATTTTAGACATTCTGACAGGTGTGAAGTGGTGTCTTATCGTAGTTTTGATTTGTATTTTCCTAATGATGAGTGATGTTGAGCATCTTTTCATGTGTCTGTTAGCCATCTGGGTATCTTCTCTGGAAAAGTGTCTATTCAAGTCTTCTGCCCATTTCTTAACGGGATTTTTGGATGATTTTTGGATGTTGAATTTGGTAAGTTCTTTTAGATTTTGGATACTAACCCTTTATCAGATATATCATTTGCAAATGTCTTCTCCCATTCTGTAGGCTGCCTTTCAGTTTTGTTGATTTTTTCCTTCACTGTGCAGAAGCTTTTTATCATGACGAAGTTCCAACAGTTCATTTTTGCTTTTGTTTCTCTTCTCTCAGGAGATATATCTAGTAAGAAGTTGTTATGGCCATTGTCCAAGAGATTGCTGTCTATGTTCTTCTCTAGGATTTTGATGATTTCCTGTCTCATATTTAGGTAATTTGTCCATTTTGAGCTTCTTTTTGTGTATGGTGTAAGAAAGTGGTCCAGTTTCATTCTTCTGCATCTAGCTATCCAGTTTTCCCAGCACCATTTGTTAAAGACACTGTCTTTTTTCCATTGGATGTTCTTTCCTGCTTTGGTGAAATGAGATGACCATATAGTTTTGGGTCCATTTCTGGGTTTTCTATTCTGTTCCATTGGTCTATGTGTCTGTTTTGGTGCCAGTACCATACTGTCTTGATGACTACAGCTTTGTAATATAGCTTGAAATCTGGAATTGTGATGCCTTCCATTTTGTTTTTCTTTCTCAGAATTGCTTTGGCTATTGGGGGTCTTTTGTGATTCCATACAAATTTTAGGATTGTTTGTTTTGGCACTGTGAAAAATTCTGGTAGTATTTTGACAGGGATTGCATTAAATGTGTACATTGCATTTTAGCAATGTTTTTTCTTCGATCCCATGAGCATGGAATGATTTTCCATTTCTTTGTGTCCTCTTCAGTTACTTTAATAAGTCTTCTACAGTTTTTAGAGCACAGATCTTCTACCTCTTTGATTAGGTTTATTCCTAGGTATCTTATGATTTTTTGGTGCACCTTGGAAATGGGATTGAATCCTTGATTTATTTTTCCTGGCTTCATTATTGGTGTATAGAAATGCAACAGATTTCTATACATTGATTTTATATTCTGTCTTTGCTGAATTCATGTATTATTTGTAGCAATATTTTGGTGGAGTCTTTCAGGTTTTCTACATAGAGTATCATGTATTCTGCAAATTGTGACAGTTCGACTTCTTCTGTGCCAATTTGGTGCCTTTTGTTTCTTTTTGTTGCCTGGTTGCTGAGGTTAAGACTTCCACTACTATATTAAATAGTAATGGTGAGAGTGGACATCATTATCTTGTTCCTGACCAGAGGGGAACGTCTCTGTTTTTCCCCATTGAAGATGAAAATTAGCTGTGCATCTTTCATATATGGCCTTTATGATGTTAAGGTATATTCCATCTACCCTTATTTTGTTGAGGGTTTATATAAAAAATAGACGCTGTATTTATGACACAGAAACTTTTAATATTTATGTAAGTAGTATGTATATTCTTTTATATATTAATAGTATCTTTTTTTAGCAAATGTGGTTTTTTGAGAACTATTATAATTTAATTTTTTTCAGTCTTATTTTTCGTGTTAGTTTGCTAGTGCTGCTAAAACAAAATACCCCAGACTGGGTGGCTTAAACAACTGAAATGTATTTGCTCATAGTCTGAGACTAGAAGATTAAGATCAAGATGTGGGCAGGTTTATTTTCTGAGGCCTCTCTCCTCTCTCCTTGCAAAGGGCCACCTTCTGGCTGTTTTCCTGCATGATGATCTTCCCTCTATCAGTGTTCCTCTTCTGATAAGGATGTCAGTCATGTCAGACTAGGACCTACTCTAAAGACTTAATTTAACCTTCATCATTTCTTTAAAAAAGCCATTTCTAAATGCCTTCCGAGGTACTAGTGGGTTAGGGGTTTTATATATGAATTTGGGTGGGTGAAAAGACACAATTCAGCCTATAATAGTAATCAAAATATAAATGTTTAATATTATTGTTCCCCCTCAAAATTCCTTAGCAGTCTTTCCTACTGGATTCTTCCTATAGTCACTCAATCCTCATTAGGTACTTATCTTTTTTAATAATTGAAAACTTGTTTTTAAATTTTTTATTAAGCAGATTTTCTTGAATATTTATTTATTTATTTTTGAGAGAGAGAGAAAGAGAGAGAGAGAGAGAAAGAATGAATCCTAAGCAGGCTCCATACTCTCAGTGCAGAGCCTGAGACAGGGCTCGAATTCATGAACCATGAGATCATGACCTGAGCCTAAAGAAAGAATTGGCAGCTTAACCAATTTAGCCACCCAGGCATCCCAAGTAGATTTTCAAACATATAACAAAGTAGGACTGGAGAATATAATAAATCCCAATATATTCACCATCCAGCTTCAACAGCTGACTCATAGCCAGTATTGTTTCATTTATTCCCCCATCAAGTTGTTCCCTTTCCCCAAAATTCATTTTAAAATATCAGACATCATATTATTTCATCCATATGTATTTCAGTATGTATCTCTACAAGAAAGTGATTTTAAATGGGCAAAATAATTTCACAATATACTTTTAATTTATGGCTTCACTATCATCAAATATCCAGACAATATTCAAATGCCTCCATTATCTTATGACATTGTAAAAGTCTATTCAAAATAGGACACAGATACATATGTATTTAGCTCCGTATATTGCAAACGGTTGGTATATCTTATTGCACAGTACACATTTGGTTTTAGCATAAAAAGTGAACACTTTTATCAACAATTGAAAAATATTTAAAATTTGTGAATTTAAAATTTGTGTTTTTTGGTATGATTGGATTAGATCTACCATAGCTGTCACTGGATTCCATGTGTTGCCCTCATCCCTTGTTCCTGTTCTTCCACTCTCTTTCTGCCTTTTCTGGTTTTAATTGACCATTTTCTATGATTCCATTTTCTCCCCTTTTGTAGCATATCCATTATATTTCTTTTTAAAACTTTTTAAATGGTGGCCCTAGACTTTGCAGTATACATTTACAACTTATCCAAGTCCATTCTGAGATAACAATATAGAGCTTCACAGATATGCAGGTACCTTATGATGGCAAACTATTCCTTATTTCTCTCTCCTGTCCCTTCTATCATTGCTGTCATTCACTTACATATGAGCATAGGGAGACATCTGTGTGCACCTATGTACATCTGTGTGTACAGCTCTATTATCTATCTATCTATCTATCTACCATCTATCATCATCTCTCCATCATCTATAGTCTATCATCTATCTATTATCTAATGTGATCTATCTATATATCTATCTATCTGTCATCTATCTATCCCCATCATTGCTATTATTATTTGAAAAGAAATAGCTATCTGTTAGATCAATTAAAAATAAAATAAATAAGGTTGCCTGGGTGGCTCAGTTGGTTAAGCATCCGACTTCGGCTCAGGTCATGATCTCATGGTCCGTGAGTTCGAGCCCCAAGTTGGACTCTGTGCTCACAGCTTGAAGCCTGGGGCCTGCTTCAGATTCTGTGTCTCCCTCTCTCTCTGCCCTTCCCCCTCACCTGCTCATGCTCTGTCTCTCTGTCTCTCTCAAAAATAAACATTAAAAAAATAATAAAAATAAATTTTTTTTTCACCTATTCATTCTTTGAAGATCTTTCTTTCTTTTGTAAATCCATATTTATAACATCTTTCTTTTCTGAAGAACTTATTTTAACATTTCTTGCAAGGTAGTTCTACTGACAATAAATTCCCACAGTATTTGTTTTTCTGAGAAAGTCTATTTCTTTTCACTTACGAAGGATAAGTTTTCAGGGAACAGAATTCTAGGTTGGTGGTTTTTATTCCCCATCACTAAATATTTTATTGCACTCTTCCTTGAGTTGTTTCTGAATAATAGTTAGCTATAATTTTTATCTTTTCTTCTCTACAATACCTGCAGATATAAGGTTTTTTTTTTTCCTTTCTGACTTCTTTCAGGACTTTTTTCTTTACTTTTGCTTTTTTGCAGTTTGAGTGAGATATATCTAAATGCAGTAGTTTTTGACATTTCTCCTGTTTGGTGTTCTCTAAGCTTTCTGGATCTGTGATTTGGTGTCTAACATTAATTCTGAGTCATTATTGCTTCAAATATTGGTTCTGTCCCCTTCTCCTCTTCTTCCTCTAACCTTATGTACATATTACAGCTTTTGTAGTTCTCACATTTCTTGCATATTCTGTTCTATTTATTTCACTGTTTTTTCTCTTTGCTTTTCAGTTTTGGAAGTTTCTACTGTCATGTTCTTAAATTCAGAGATTCTTTCCTCAGTCATAATCAGCTACTGGGCCCATCAAAAACATTCTTTATTTCTATTACAGTGTTTTTGATTTCTTAACATTTCCTTTTGATTCTTTCAATTTCTTGACTTAAATTGTCTATTTGTTCTTGCATATTGTCCACTTTTTCCATTAAATCCCTTAGCATAACAGTTATAGGTTTGTTTTGTTTTAATTTTTAAATACCTGGTCTAATAATTTCAACATTCCTGCCATATACAAATCTGGTTCTGATGCTTCCTCAGTCTCTTCACATTGTTTTTTACCAGTGAGTATGACCTATCATTTGAAAGGTTGAAATTATTTATCTGTTGAAAGGCAGATGTGATGTAATGGGTAAAAGAGACAGGTGAACAGGTCCTTTAGTAAAGTATGGGCAGAGGGAAAGTGCTTTCTGGTCCTATGATTAGGCGTAAGTCTTTTGTGATGCTGTGGAGTTTTTGGCTTTGATACTTAATCAATCTGAGCCTCCAGCAACTCATCAATTAAATTCAAGTTTTCCTACCCAGTGCTGTTCCCAATGGAGATTTCTGCTCCTGAGTTTCTGCCATAGGAAGTTTTGATTCTCTGAGTATCTGCCTGTCTGTCTCTCCAATATTCGGACAATGATTTGCCCTATGACCATGCTTCTCTGATAACTTTCAGAAGAGTTGTTGATTTTTTAGTTTTATTCAGGAAAATTTTTCAATGATCATTTTGAAATGTCATTTTATCCTTTTGCTTATTTCATCTAGAAGATTTCTGTCACCTACAAATAACAATTCATGTCTCTTCTTTTCTAATCGTTATGTAGTGTATCGGAATTCTAACTGAACTTTTACCATAATTTTGCACTGTAATGGGTAAAGCTAGATGAATCAAAACTAGGAATCAAACATGGCAGCTATGATTTTATCACTTAATATAATCATTACTGTTGGTTTCTGGAAGGTGGGTATTACCAACTCTTTTTAGTTCATTTCTATTTTTTTGCTTGTGAAGATCACTGTTAAATATAACAAAAATGTGCTGACATTTGTGTGAAATACATTTTGGCATGTGATTTTTTTCTTCACATATCTATGAGTATAATGAATTGAATTAGATTTTCTGATGCTGTTTTTTTCTTCCACACTTAGAATACTTAATCTTGGTGTATCATTCTTTTAATATACTGCTAGATTTTATCTGTTAACATTTTAGTTTGGGTTGATACTTTAATAAATAAGATTGCCATATACTCATTAGTTTTCCTTTTATGTTACTGTTGTCTTTCTCTTGATTTGGTATAAACAATATACTAGCTTTAAAGAATAATTTTTAAAATGTGATAAAATTTACTCTCTTCTAAGTTTTGGCATTCTATTTATTTTACTTCTTTTTTCTAGGCTTTCTGTGGGTGGAAAATTTTATGCATGTCTAAAAATGTCATTACTTTAATTTTTTAAGTTAAGCCTTTTATTTTGAGACAATTATGGACTCACCTACAGCTGTAAGAAGTGATACAGAGAGATTCCATGTAGTCCTTACCCAATTTCCCCCAATCATAACACTGAACAGAACTATAGTACAATGTCAGGGGCTCCTGGGTGGCTCAGCTGGTAAAGCATCTGACTTTTGATTTTGGGTCAGGTCACGATCTCACAGTTGGTGAGTTCGAGCCCCACATAAGGCTCCACATTTTCAGTGCAGAGCCCACTTCAGATCCTCTGACTCCCTGTCTCTCTGTCCTTCCCCAATTCGTGCTCTCACTCTCTCAAAACTAAACATTAAAAAAAAAAAAAAACTATAGTACAATGTCAAAACTGGAACATTGACACCAAGAAACTCAAGATACAGAATATATCCATCGTCACAAGGATGTTACATATTTGATAGGTTTTTTTGTTTGTTTGTTTGTTTTTGCTTAGTGGTATTCAATGGTGTGGGTATACCAGAGTTTATTTAACCTTTCATCAGTTGAAGGACATCTGAGTTATTTCCAATGTTTTGATATTGCAAGGGGGAAGAGAGTGCCAAATAATGCCATGCACGATGGGTTCAAGCCAAGAGAAACAACATTTTACCTTGTCTGAATGATGTGGCAAGCTCTCTCTAAGGAACTGTATATTACTGCTTATTACTTGATATCTGAATATCAGGAAAATGTCAAAAATGGTGACAAATTGTTGCAGGCAGGGAAACGGTATATTCAAAGTCTTTAGATAAGATAGAGCTTACTACATTTTGGAAAATCAAACAACTTCACGATGAATGCTACTGCATACAAAGGAGGAGTGGGGAGAGTTGGGGCAGAGAATCAGCAGTGAAATTAAAGTCAGTGAAGGTCACATGGAGGATATTTTCTTTCCAAAGGAAATGTGAAGCCATCAGAGTGTTATAAGCAAGCACTAAGATCATCAGATGTGATTTTGTTAAAGACCTCTCTGGCAGCAGAGTGAAAAGCAGATTAATGGGAGGCCATATTAAATGCAATGAGATCAACTTGATAGTTATTATACTAGCATATCCGTGATACTGGGGATCGAGAGGAGCAGATATATTTTAGAGCTAGTTAGGTGGTATAATGAACACGATTTGATATGGGAAATGTGAGAGATGAAGATATTCATGGAACTCCCATTTTATCGATGGGAAAATCCACACAATCAATTGAAATAGAGAACAAGGGATGAGGTAGAGGTATTTTGAGAGAAAAAGTTTAAAGAGAACAGCAGTGTCAAATGCTGCAAAGCAGTCAAGGAAAGTTAAGGTCAAAAAAGAGCTCATTATGTTCATCCACAAAGACATTTCTAGTGGAAGTGATGAGAGCAATTTGAGTGGAGTTTTTGGCTCCAGGATTGTTATTTTCCCCTGGGTTTCATCATAAAAGGATTCGAGGTCTTCATAACTGTATTAATATAGATCTGGTTTCTAGAAATTTCAGATTCTCTTAGTCTGAAGGATGTAAGCTACAGTGATGGCTTGTCTAAGTATTATGGTTCTATCCTAAACTGCGTGCTTTGGAAATGGCCAAAGATAGTTATGTATTTAGAAAAATTCATGATCCTCTCCCCAAGGAAGAAAACCTGTTTTCATCAATTGGTTTGTAGGAGTTACAAAGCCACAGAACCAACTTATCTCAAGCTATTCAGGGTAAAATGGCTTAAGGAGTCCTCCAGGAACCATTCTCCTAGGCTCTTGATTACCAGAGAATACTATTATTAGTGGGTGCCCTGCTGAGTTGAACACAGAGCTCTCATCGCACAACTTCTGGTGGAGTGGG
The DNA here is from genome assembly GCF_022837055.1 of Prionailurus viverrinus. Taxonomy (NCBI): domain Eukaryota; kingdom Metazoa; phylum Chordata; class Mammalia; order Carnivora; family Felidae; genus Prionailurus; species Prionailurus viverrinus. The sequence goes on from NC_062571.1 coordinate 10,417,637, forward strand.
AAGCAATGGCCCGTCTTGGGCTTAGGGATTGTTATGAGGTATATGGATTTTCAATATGTCAAATGATATATACTATCTGGAGAAAAATATGAACAAAACTAGAAATCTGGTTTCATCTGTTTAAGAATTTCTAAAATAGAGATTTGAATTTCTTCTCTCTGGAGGGAAAGAGTTCAAGGTGTGAAGTGATTGATTGTTATTATGGTTATTTTACATATCACTTACTCACGGTGTCAGATTCAAGGACAGTAAACCAACAAGCCTGGGGTCATAATGACATCTGGATTACTGCAGTTAAAATTCCGACACATATTACAGACCAAACCATGGGTAGATAATGTTTTCATATGTTTTCAAATTATCCAAATTAAAAGTGCCTTATAATTTCCCCCAAAATTACACATAAATCTTTCTTGATGTTGAGTTGGCATGATTGCCTTTATTTTTTTTTTTTTACTTTATTTCTTTGTCAGTGATTATAACTCAGAAATGATAGAAAAATTTAGGCAAAAATGCCAGCTATTTCTTTGCGACTTAGATAATTAACATGGATTGCAATATTTCAGAAAAATCCTATTTTTTGTGAAGTTATTAGGATAAATTCATTAGTTTGAATAATTAAGTTGCTATGCTTTAAACCTACGTCCTACTCCCATAATAGGATATCTGGAAGGCTGCTATTTGCTCAGCAACTCCGTTTCCCACGGTTTTCACGTCCCCCAATGTGTTCCTCATATATCTTCAAACATCTGGTGGTGGCTGGGGGTGGGGAAGAAACTTAACATAGCTCCTTATACATTAAGCCATGGGAGCTAATTGCTTCATTGACACATAAGTCAATTCAAAGCTTCGGGCTATTTTTGTGGTAGATATCCTTTTATGTAAGAAACCTATTCTTTGTATCTAAGCACAAGGACACATACTCTCTGAGGATAGATGGTCTCAGTAATATCATAGGAAACGTTAGTATGCAGCCAAATATCCGGGTCTCACTACAATTATTGGATTCGTGGTCCAAAAGCTTACCTGTCCCTTTTTCTTGTGTATAGAAATCTTGCCTTGCCTGTTTTTATCCCCCCTCATTGTAGGAAAGCTGTCATTAGCATGGTTTTCATTGCACATTGTAGTGAAGTACTACAAATGACAAATTACACAATTGCAGGTGATATACACACTTTTTTAATTTTCTAAACCAGTGAGTGCTAGTCTCTCTGTTTTATTAAACTTTCTAAAAAAGCTGATACCATCAATCACTCCTTCCTCTTGACGTCCATAAAACCATTCTTTCCTATTTTTTTTTTTCTTACTGATTACTTCATTGTTTCATTTGTTAGTTCTTCCACACTTTTCTCTCTCACAGCATGAAGTTTCTCCTGGAGCAGTCCTGAGCTCTTTTTTTCCTATTTTTTTTTTCTGTTTCCAGTATCGAAATGATGTCAAGCATCTGCACCTTGCTATGATGCTCATAATTTGATCACATTTTTATCAACTTATCTGAGGTCTAGATTCATATATCCAGCTACTTCTGCATCTGCCATTGACTATCTCTTAGACACCTTAACTTATAATGTCCAAAAGGAACTTTTTATGTTCTTTCCTAAACTCACACCTCAGTCCTCATTATCTCTGCGGCTGGAACCACCACCCACCAAATTTTCAAACCAGAAATGTGAGAGGTGCCCTTGCCTTCTTCCTTTCTCTTACATCACAAACTTCTGCAAAGTCCATTCTGTTTATCATCAATATACATGTGTCTAGTATTCTTTCTTTACAAAACCTCCACTGTTAGAGAGTCTGCAGAGAAGGCTGTCATTTTGTGTCTAGATTAGAGCAATAGTCACCTACCTCACCCTCCAAGCTGTCCTCCCCTCAGGAGCGGAAGTGAAGCTCTGTCTCAGACTTGCCTCTGTGAAAGAGAGCAACCAACCAGGGAAGCCTAAGCTATTTATTTCTATTCTTAAAAGTACATCTATCCCTTGTACTCCACTGTGAAACTGATAGTAAACAAAAGGCAGACAACCTTCAATTGTGCCTGTATCTTCATTCTCACCGACCTTAACACATGGATCAATCTTTGAGATGCTAACATTTATTTTGCTTCCAAAATTACATTGCAAATCTGCAGTTCTAGGAATAAACATGTCTTCTCACTATCTAATCCTAAATGCCTCAGATATAATAGGTACTAACTGTTTCACTGCTATCTGAAAGGCAAGAGAGAGTGGTAAAGAAAGAGACAGGAGGGAGGGAAAGATGGAAGAAAAGAGGGAGGGTGGGAAGTTGTTTGGTTGGAAAAGTAATGTATATGCCTCATCTCAGAGGTACCAATAGAACGATTTTTTAGAATAATCGTTTGTGATTAACAATTATTTATGATGTTCCTCTTATCAGTGTCAGGGAGAAAATAAACCCAAAAGAAATCTAAATTACCACTAAAAGGATATTAATTAATCATTTAAATTTTTTTTTCAACATTTATTTATTTTTGGGACAGAGAGAGACAGAGCATGAACGGGGGAGGGGCAGAGAGAGAGGGAGACACAGAATCGGAAACAGGCTCCAGGCTCTGAGCCATCAGCCCAGAGCCCCACGCGGGGCTCGAACCCACGGACCAAGAGATCGTGACCTGGCTGAAGTCGGACGCTTAACAGACTGCGCCACCCAGGCGCCCCTAATTAATCATTTTATTTTCAGAGTAGATCACTAAGCATGCACGAAAGTCTTGAATGCAAATGATATTGAGAAAAAATGCTCTTATCATAAGTTTAAGTGAAAAAGTTAAATTCAGAGTATTAGAAATATTATATGAAATGTTAAATATCCTTTGAGCTCCATTCTACATGTTGTTGAAAATGGCATAGAAAATATATCTTTAAATATTTACACATGGAAGAAAATTACAGAAATAATAATTGCTAAAATTTCCCCCTTTACACTTCGAGTTTTCTTTATACTTTTTTGTAAATATTGTGTTGCGGTTTAACATGTTATAAAATCCATAAATATTACATATAAAATGACATCTTTAAAACAGTCTACAGGTTTATTGGCATCAACATATTAGTGAGTCTCCAGGGATGGCAAAGGCACAAAATGAAGAGGGCCTATGTCCTTGAATTGCATTTGGAGAAGGGTCACATGCTCATTCACAGGAATTTGGATTTTCTGTGACAAGCAATACGTTTCCATCTGTTCAAACTACTGAAATTGGGGAGTTAGAGCAGTTGGTGTTATTTTCCCATGAATACTCTCAGGAAATATAAACTGTCATTTTCAAGAATGAAGTTGATGCAAGTATACTTTGCAAGTATAAATGCAAGTTGAAATAACTCATGCTATTCTATTGTAAAAGGAAGACACCAAGTCTTACAGCAATAGGTTCAGTATGATCCCATGAAAAGAATGTAGGTGTATATACCTGTACATTATTGTTCATACTGACACACACACGTGTGTGCAGATATGAACGAATTTTCTCAAAGTCTCAAAGAGACTTCCCGTTAAGTAGTAGTTAATTTCACCTTACAGTGGCAGTGTCCAAGGGGAAGTGCCCAGGCACATATTTGACAAAGTAACTTGAGTCATATTTCAAATAACTTTGGACTACATGTTTATGCTTATTTCATTTTGTTAGGCTATTTGCAGAATGTATTCAAAGACAAAATTACAATTCAAATATATCTCCCTATATTCTATGGGAAAGAAAAGACTGAATGCTAAACCAATTTCTGAGGTTATGAATGGTTGATAACTAGAACAAAGGACCCTAATCTGTTTAATAAGGTCAAATCCAATCCATCTAAAAAATATTGAAGGAAGCTCACCTTAATGAGCATTCCCTACAAGCGTACCATTACTGCTACCTCTTGAACGTTGAACAAAATATGCATGCACATTCTGAAGCATATAAATGGACTTGTGAAGATTTTACTTCCAGTTTTGGTCATGGAAACAATTTACAGGCCAATCTTTCACATAACTAGTTTATATTCCTTATATCACATTTTTAAATTCTATGGTCTATTTTACATTTATGGCATACTTCAGTTTGGGCTAGCCACCCAAGAGCCACATTTGCTAGTGGTTGCCGTATTCTTATGGCAGTGCAATTTTTTTTTTTTTTTGAGGGAAGAGAGAGAGAGAGAGACAGAGAGAGAGAGAGAGAGAGAGAGAGAATGAGTGGGGGAGGGGCAGAAAGAATCCCAAGCAGGCTCTGCACTGTCAGTACAGAACCCAATGCAGGGCTCAAACCCATGAACCGTGAGATGGTGACCTGAGCTAAAACCAAGAGTTGGCCACTTAACTGACTAACCCACCCAGGCACCACAGAAACAGTGCAATTTTTTTTTAAGTTTATTTATTTGAGAGAGAGAGAGAGAGAGAGAGAGAGAGCAGGGGAGGGGCAGAGAGAGAGGGAGAGAGAATCCCAGGTAGGTTCCACACCACTAGTGCAGAGCCCAATGTGGGGCTTGAACTCACGAACCATGAGATCATAATCTGAGCTGAATTACAGTTAAGCTCAGCTTAATAGACTGAGCCCCCTCCCCCCCTCCAGGTACCCTGAAAGAGTGTAATTTTTAAAGTCATAGCCAAGAGTCCTTTACAAAAAGATTCTACATACAAAATATTACATATTTTCTTTGGTTTCATATTTGGCATATAAGTTATACACTTTCCCTCTAAATAACTAATAATTCTAGCCACTACAAAATAATTGGAAACGGTGTTATATTTTTCTGTGTGAGGGTCTAGGTAAGATCATGTCCTGAGTACGAGAACAGAGGCAGCAGAGGTACAGATTTCATGATCAGAGGGGAGTTTAGTTATGGAAAAATACATTAACTAAGGAAACATCAAGAATTTCAAGTTAATGCTAAGATACAATCAAATTCAGTTGTCTGAATATTTTCCTCGGGTTTCTTTTCCCACATGCGAACAACGAGGCAAAGAAGTTGATAATAATAACAGGAGAGTAGTTGAAGGCATGAATCACGGAATCTATAATTTATGGGATGAAAATGTTCTGTAGGTCTTAATGAGGGCAAAAACACACTTGAGCCATTTGATGAGTGAAACCCTACCTTGACCTTCCTTTGCAAGCAACGTTTATGGATATATGTGAGGAAACAAGAAAATAGGAAAAAAAAAACTATATTTAAACTCCCAATATGGAAAGAATCCATGTTAAAAAGTAGCAAAAGTAAAGTTTTTACAAGTTCAAACAGAAGATGATATGGAATAAACTTTTTCCCCACACTATTATGATGGTATTTTGCTTCAAAAGTCAAATTCTCCCTCTATGGTTAGCAGAAAACGATTGTGACTTTGAGCATACAAGTTTGGTGGACATGTATTTCAAAGTTCTGGCTTTTTCAAAGAAGTTGTCTGATTTCATTAGCAAAATCCAGCATATGCTCAAAAGATCAATGTGTTTTCCCCCTCATTATTAGTAATTCTATTTTCTTAGTAAAATATGGTGTAAAATTAATAGCTTGTAACTTTTCTCAAATGTTATGTGGGAAATTCATCAGTACTCCATTACCAGTCCCTGGTGGCTCAGTTTCAGCAAGCTGCCATGGTTTCATAAGCTTCAATGGACTGTGGCACTTGACTTTACAATCTTCAAACTAATTGCAGTCCCAATTTTGCATAAATTCATGAAAAGTAGGAGTTTTTCAATCATGTTCAGTATTTAAATTACTCCTCCACGAAATAAACTACTCATTTGACACCAGGCAAATGCACATTTAAAAATATTGAATCAAAGAGCCATTCAGATATAAACGCTATCAAGTTCTCTCTCAAAGTTTCAAGACATGAATATGTGATTTAGAAGACTGGACTAGAAAAAATTAACTCTTATGGACATTCTTGTAATCTAACAGGCTTTTTATTTTAGCTTTCAGATAAGTATATGTACATTCAAGCATCCATGTCTATATACATGCATAAAACCTTATTATATTACCTTGCAATTGAACATAACTTTAGAGAAAGGCACTTAATAAGCTCGCAAATGCTTTTGAATCAAAAAGTCATTCCTTAAAAGGGCGAACATCAAGGAAAATTTATATAAATATTAATGAACTATTAAATCATGGAAAGACATAGAGGAGACTTAAATGTGTATTATGAAGTGAAAGAAACCAATCTGAAAAGCCTACATGTCACATGACTCCAACTACAGGACATTCTGGAAAGGCAAAACTATAGAGACAGTAAAAAGGTCAGTGGTTGCAGGGATGAGGGGATGTGGATCTGAACAGGCAGAACACAGAAGATTCATGATGGATCTATATCATTATACTTTATCTAAATCCACAGAATGTACAACACCGAGACTAAACCCAAAGATAAACTACAGACAGTGGGTGATGATGGTGTGTTAATGTAGGTTTATCCTTGTTACAAAAAATGTACCAGTCAGGGAGGCTATGCATGTGTGGAGGCAGGAATATGTGGGGAATTTCTGTACCTTCTTCTCAATTTTGTTGTAAACTTTAAACAGCTCAAAAAATTCAGTCCACTAGAAACAGACACATGTGAAAAAATAACATTAAAATTTTAAGAATTTCTGGTTTTCAAGTGTACTTTATCAAATGCCATTTAGTGAAGAAGTCCCTAAATAAAACTGAAGAATGTTTATTTTTCCCTTATGTAAATTGCTCTGAGACAGAAGTTTCTGTCAAAGTTGTAAGACTTTTCCTCAGAAAAGAAGAGAGGCCTAATAAACTGTAAATTCAAGCACATTACGATAGGTTATATTTCACAGCGAACAAATATCAGTTTGAAAAGCTGAGCCTCTGACTTATTAAAATCATGCCAATAAAAACTACATCTCTAGGGCATTACTAAATATTTTCCCAACAACATGTCTCACTTAGTCATGGCCAGAACTATTTAATTTTCGGCATCTATGTGATCAATCTATGTGTTCTTACTTGTTTGAATGGATTCGACCTGCCCACAGGTCTCCCTTGTAATAACCCTGCTGCAGGGGACAGGGTGACAGAGTGAAGATTTACGCATTTATCATTCTGTGTGTTTCCCCTGACATCCGCAATGACTCCTGACAGTTCCAGTGTTAGAAAACAATTATGGTGAGAAACTATGTGGAGAAAATGACTTCGGTGCGATTCCTAGGAGACAGAGCAACCTGGGATGAGGCATTGGAGGAAGAGCAGAGCTGTTGGGAGAGAAACTGTGTAAGTGATCTCTGTTACGGGCACAGGAGCCCTCATTACCAATCACAGTTGAAGCAAGGTATACAAGACCGGTTCAATGTTAAGTATAAAGACTAAAATGTCTTCCACCTGTGACAATTTGGGGTGGAAGTATACAAATATCACAGAAGGAGAACGTGCCCCTCTGATATAATAGATTATCGCTGATGTCACTGATATCATACCCCTCTGAGAGCAGAGACTATCATTGGTTCATTAAAACAAGGAACACATTTCTCTTGTAAGATGCTATGAAAGGTTTGCTAGGCAACAATGGGATGGATCATTATGTTAGCGTGCACAGATAAACACTAAACCTCCATGAACTTTTATCTTAACAACATGGGGATAATTATTTATTTCTTATTTATTTATTTTTTTAGTACTTTTTTTTTTTCATGTTTATCTTTGAGAGAAAGAGAGGCAGAAGAGGGGCAGTGAGAGAGGGAGACACAGAATCTGAAACAGGCTCCAGGCTCTGAGCTATCAGCACAGAGCCCGACGCGGGGCTCGAACTCACAGACCGCGAGATCATGACCTGAGCAGAAGTCGGACGCTTAACCGACTGAGCCACCCAGGCGCCCCAATATATTCTTAATGTTTATGCTGCAAATGAATTTAAATGGTAAAGTTGCAGTTTTATTTTGAAAGCAGTTCTCTAATTCACAGAATACACTCTACTGTGTTACACACACGTATGTACACACATATATACATACATCAAGAATTCATAGGTTTTGTATTCATAACAATCTTAATATTTTTAGTTACAGGTAACCATCAACATCATGTAATGAAAATTTACCACTCTAAAAGCCTGCAAAAAAAAAAAAAAATGTATTGCCTCTGGCTGCTAACTTTTATAAAAATCAGTGATTCAAGGAGCCAGACACCCTAAGCAAGAACAAACAGAAACAGTAGAAGATATCAAAACACTTTACATGTGGGAATTCTGAGATATTGTTCATTCGATTTAATTCCTTATTTTAAAGATATAAACGAAAGTTATAAACTCACTGAATGGATATATATATAACCAGATGAGACAGAGTTGGCAGAGATAGTAGAGAAGGGAAAATATTTCACTGGCCATGAGTAAGGACTTTCAAATTAATTTAAAAATTAAGCAAACCCAAAGCAGGGAAGGCATGAAGAAATCCACAGGCAGAAATGTCTTGGTGAAATAAGAGAATATAAAAGACAAAAGACTTTAAGAAAAGTCTTAGAAACCATCAAAAATATTTTAGGGTCGCCTGGGTGGCTCAGTCGGATGGGCATCTGACTTCAGCTCAGGTCATGATCTCATGGTTTGTGGGTTTGAGCACTGCGTCCGGCTCTGTGCTGACAGCTCAGAGCCTGGAACCTGCTTCAGATACTGTCTCCTCTCTCTCTACCCTTCCCCCACTTGTGGTCTGTCTCTGTCTCTCTCTCAAATATAAATAAACACTAAAAAATATTTTAGGGAAGGAGCCAAGATGGCGGAAGAGCGTGGAAGTTTTTTGTGCCTCTCGCATCCATGAAACACAGGCAGACCAACACTAACCCATCCTACACACCTAGAAAACTGATTGGAGGAGTCACACAACAATCTGCACAACCTGAACCACAGAATTCAGCAGGTATGCGGCGCGGAGAGGTGAATTTGGGGAGCGAGAAGCCACGGAAGTTAGGGAATCGCTTTTGTGGGCTGAGAGAGGACGAGGCTGGGGAGGGAGGGAGAATGGGGGAAAAGCACCCCTCCTCAAAAGCAGCTGGAGAGAAAGTGGAAAATTGGAAACAGCCGCAGGGACTAAACTAAAAGGGGAAAAAGGAGAAAAAGGAGAAAGGAGAGGGTTTCAATTCCATTAAGACTGTAAACAAGGGGGACACAAAAGGCTGCAACTCCGCAGCTCCCTACCTGGTGGTGCTCTGGTGAGAATGGCGAATCCCCAGGAGCAGGGTGGGGTCCGGGAGGTTCTCGGGCCACACGGGGAAAAGCGGTTCCACTGCTGGAAGGACACTTGGTGGAGACGGTTCAAGCCACCTGGTCCCGGCAGACCCCAGAAAACGGCCACATTCGCTGGGGCTGGAACAAGGTCCTTAAGGCTGAAGTCTGGTGCCAGATATGTGTTGTGATTTTCCATAATCCCTGAAAAGCACCTGTACACTATCTTGAGAACTTTTTCCGGGGCGGGCGGCACCTGGCCGCAGTCTCAGGGCACCGGCAGAAGCAGGGTCCAGCAAGCATTCCTGGGTGCAGTCGACACTCGGCCATTGCTCATTCGGCCATTGCTGGGTGAGACCCTCCCGCAGAGGGCGGAACAGGCCAAAGCCGCGGTCCTTCAGAAGTAAGGGGCCGGGGAAAACAGCTGCATCTGAGACAAAACTCAGGAGAGAAGTACTGCCTGGGACCTGGTCACGGAGAGTGAAAAAGCGGGGAGTGGATGAGAGCGGAAGGCAGAGGATGGGTGCGCGATTGCTGATCCGGTAAAACAGAATGGGTAACTGGGTGGCGCCATTTTTACTGGTCCCGCGCATGCGCATACGCACCTAAGAGCGCCGCAACACTCCACCCGAGTAGGCGAGCAGCGCCATCTAGTGGAGAGCAGAGCTGTTACACCAAGCCCTGACCAACTGGGCCAACTTCCCTCCTCAAGAACACAAGCCTCACCACTGGCTTAGTTTATGGACTATAAAACACTACATAGACTGACTTCCAGGGGAAAACAAAGCAATTTCAGTCCTACTTCAATCTGTTAGCAGGTTCATCTATTCAATTTTCTTTTTTTTCTTTTTTTCTCTTTTACAATTCTTTTCTTTTTCTTGAATAAAGAAAAAATTTATTTTTAACTTTTTATTAAAAATATTTTTTTATTTTATTACTATATTTTTTAGTTTTGTGTAAATTTTTTCAAATTATATTTTATTTCCATCGTTTTATTTTAGTCTACTTCAGTGTATTCACCTTTTCAAATTTTCAAACAATTTCCTTTTTTTTCTCTTTTTCTTTTTTCTCTTTTTTATTTTGTTTCTTTTTCTTGAATGCAGAAAGAGAAAAACTTCATTTTTACTTTCATTTTCTATTAAAAATATTTTTATTAAATTTTTATTACTATATTTTTTGCTTTTATGTAAAGTTTTTCAAATTCTATTTTACTTCCATTATTTTAGTTTAGTCTATTACACTGTATTCACTTTTTCAAATTTCAGATGATTTCCTTTTTTCTTTTTTAAAATCTTTTTTCTCTTTTTTTATTGCTTTTCTTTTTTCTTGAACACAGAAAAATAAAAAATTCATATTTATTTTAATTTTTATTAAAAATATTTTTATTTAATTTTTTCTACTATATTCTTTACTTTTGTGTATATTTTTTCAAATTCTATTTTACCCCCATCATCTCATTTTAGTCTACTTCAGTGTATTCATTTTTTCAAGTTCTCAAACAATTTCCTTTTTTCCCTCCCCCCGCCTTTTTTCTCTAATCTGTCAAACCACTTTCAACACCCAGACCAAACACACCTAGGACCTAGAATCATCTATTTTATTTGTGTGTGTGTGTGTGTGTGTATTTAACTTTTATTTTTAATATTTTTTAATTTAATTTTTTTATTTCAATTTTTCTGCCTCATTAACTCCTTTTCTCCCTTCAAAATGACAAAACAAAGGAATTCACCCCAAAAGAAAGAGCACAGAGAAACGACAGCCAGGGATTTAACCAACACAGACACAAGCAAGATGTCTGAACCAGAATTTAGAATCACGATAATAAGAATACGAGCTGGAGTCAAAAATACATTAGAATCCCTTTCTGCAGAGATAAAAGAAGTAAAAAATAGCCAGAATGAAATTAAAAATGCTATAACTGCGCTGTAATCATGGATGGATGCAGCGGCAGCAAGGATGGATGAGGCAGAACAGAGAATCAGTGATACAGAGGACAAACTTATAGAGAATAACAAAGCAGAAAAAATGAGAGAGAGTAAGGCAAAAGAGCACAATTTAAGAATTAGAGAAATCACTGACTCGTTAAAAAGGAACAAAATCAGAATCATAGGGGCCCAGAAGAGGAAGAGAGAGAAATAGGGATAGAAGGGTTATGTGAGCAAATCATAGCAGAAAACTTTCCTAACCTGGAGAAAGACACAGACATCAAAGTCCAGAAAGCACAGAAGATCCCTGTTAGAGTCAACAAAAACTGACCATCAACAAGGTATATCACAGTCAAATTCACAAAATACTCAGGCAAGGAGAGAATGATGAAAGCAGCAAGGGAAAAAAAAGTCCCTAACATACAAGGGAAGACAGATCAGGTTCACAGCAGACCTATCCACAGAAACTTGGCAGGCCAGAAAGGAGTGGCAGGATATATTCAGTGTGCTGAATCAGAAAAATATGCGGCCAAGAATTCTTTATCCATCAAGGCTGTCATTCAAAATAGAAGGAAAGATAAAAGGTTTCCCAGACAAACAAAAATTAAAGGAGTTTGTGACCACTAACCCAGCCCTGCAAGAAATTTTGAGGAGGACTCTCTGAGGAGAGAAAAGAGGAAATATATATATGTATATATATGTGTATGTACATGTATATACATATATATATATATATATATATATATATATATATATATATTAAAAGCAACAAAGAGTACAAAGGACCAGAGAGCACCACCAGAAACTCCCAACTCTATAAGCATCATAATGGCAATAAATTCATATCTTTCAGTACTCACTCTAAACGTCAATGGACTCAATGCTCCAATAAAAGACATAGGGTAACAGAATGGATAAGAAAACAAGATCCATCTATATGCTATTTACAAGAGACCCACTTTAGACCAAAAGGCACCTTCAGATTGAAAATAAGGGGATAGAGAACAATCTAGCATGCTAATGATCAATAAAAGAAAGCTGGAGTAGCCATACTTATATCAGACAATCTTGACTTTAAAACAAAGATTATATCAAGAGATGCAGAAGGGCATTATATCATAATCATGGGGTTTATCCACCAACGAGACCTAACAATTTATGTGCCAAATGTAGATGCACCCAAATATGTAAATCAATTAATCATAAACATCAAGAAACTCATCAATAGTAATACCATAATAGTAGGAGACTTCAACACCCCACTCACAGCAATGGACAGACCATCTAATCAAAAAATCAACAAGGAATCAATGACTTTGAATGACACACTGGACCACATGGACTTAACAGATATATTCAGAACATTTCATCCTAAAGCAGCAGAATATACATTCTTTTCCAGTGCACATAGAATGTTCTCCAGAATAGACCATATACTGGGACACAAATCAGCCCTAAGAAGCACAGAAAGATTGAGATCATACCGTGCGTATTTCCAGACCACAACGCTATGAAACTTGAAATCAACCACAAGAAAAAATGTGGAAAGGAAACAAATACTTCGAGACTGAAGAACATCCTACTAAAGAATGAATGGGCTAACCAAGCAGTTAAAGAGGATATTAAAAAGTATATGGAAGTCAATGAAAATGATAACACCACAGCCCAAAACCTCTGGGATGCAGCAAAAGCGGTCATAAGAGGGAAGTATATAGCAATCCAGACTTCCTAAAGATGTCAGATACACAACCTAACCTTACACCTTAAGGAGCTGGAAAAAGAACAGCAAATAAAACCCCAAACCAGCAGAAGACAGGAAATAACAAAGATTAGAGAAGAAATCAATACTATCAAAACAAAAAAACATTAGAGCAGATCAATGAAACCAGAAGCTGGTTCTTTGAAAGAATTAACAAAATTGATAAACCTCTGGTCAGTTGGATGAAAAAGAAAGACAAAAGGACCCAAATAAATTAACTCAAGAATGAAAGAGGAGAGATCACAACCAACACAGAAGAAATAAAAACAATAATAAGAGAATATTATGAGGAACTATACACCAATAAAATGGGTAATCTGGAAGAAATGGACAAATTCCTAGAAATATGTAAACTACCAACATTGAAACAGGAAGAAATAGAAAATTTGAACAGATCCATAACCAGTAAGGAAATCAAAACAATAATCAAAAAACTCCCCAAAAAACAAGAGTCCAGGGCCAGATGGATTTCTAGGGGAATTCTACCAAACATTTAAGGAAGAGTTAACACCTATTCTCTTGAAACTGTTCCAAAAAATAGAAATGGAATGAAAACTTCCAAACTCTCTCTATGAAGCCAGTATTACCTTGATTCCAAAATCAGACAGAGACCACACTAAAAAGGAACTCTATAGACCAATTTCTCTGATGAACATGGATGCAGAAATCCTCAACAAGATATTAGCCAACCGGATCCAACGATACATTAAAAAAATTATTCCCCAAGACCAAGCGGGATTTACACCTGAGATGCAGGGCTGGTTTAATATCCACAAAACAATTAACGTGATTCATCACATCAATAAAAGAAAGGACAAGAACCTTATGATCCTCTCAATAGATGCAGAGAAAGCATTTGACAAAATACAGCATCCTTTCTTGATGAAAACCCTCAAGAAAGTAGGGATAGAAGAAGCATACCTTGAGATCATAAAAGCCATATATGAATGACCCAACGCTAATATCATCCTCAATGGGGAAAAACTGAGAGCTTTCTGCCCAAGGTCAGGAACAAGACAGGGATGTCCACTCTCACCACTGTTATTCAACATAGTATTGGAAGTCTTAGCCTCTGCAATCAGAGGGGCTGATTTCTACAACACAAAGAAATAAAAGGCATCCAAATTGGCCAGGAGAAGGTCAAACTTTCACTCTTTGCAGATGACATGATACTCTATAAGGAAAATCCAAAAGATTCCACCCAAAAACTGCTAGAATTGATTCATGGATTCAGCAAAATTACAGGATGTAAAATCAATGCACAGAAATCAGTTGTATTCCTATACACCAACAATGAAGTGACACAAAGAGAAATCAAGGAATCTGTCCCATTTACAGTTGCACAAAAAACCATAAAATACCTAGGAATAAATCTAACCAAAGAGGTGAAAAATCTATACATTGAAAACTATAGAAAGCTTATGAAAGAAATTGAAGAAGACAAAAAAAATGGAAAAAGATTCCACACTCCTGGATAGGAAGAACAAATATTTTTAAAATGTCAATACTACCCAAAGCAATCTACATATTCAATGCAATCCCTATGAAAGTAACACCAGCATTCTTCACAGAGCTAGAACAAATAATCCTAAAATTTGTATGGAACCAGAAAAGACCCCGAATAGCCAAAGAGATTTTGAAAAAGAAAATCAAAACAGGAGGCATCACAATCCCAGACTGCAGCTTAACTATAAAGCTGTCATCAAGACAGTATGGTACTGGCACAAGAACAGACACTCAAATCAATGGAACAGAACAGAGAACCCAGAAATGGACCCACAAACATATGGGCAACTAATCTTTGACAAAGCAGGAAAGAATATCCAATGGAATAAAGACAGACTCTTCAGCAAGTGGTGCTGGGAAAACTGGACAGCGACATGCAGAAGAACGAACCTGGACCACTTTCTTACACCATACACAGAAATAAACTCAAAATGGATGAAAGACCTCAATGTAAGACAGGAAGCCATCAAAATCCTTGAGGGGAAACCAGGCAAAATCCTCTTTGATCTTGGCCACAGCACTTCTTACTCAACATATCTCCAGAGGCAAAGGAAACAAAAGCAAAAATGAACTACTGGGACCTCATCAAAATAAAATCTGCACAGTGAAGGAAATAATCAGCAAAACTAAAAGCAACTGACAGAATGGGAGAAGATATTTGCAAATGATAGATCAGATAAAGGGTTAGTATCCAACATCTATAAAGAACTTATCAAACTCAACACCCAAAAAACAAATAATCCAGTGAAGAAATGGGCAAAAGACATGAATAGACACTTCTCCGAAGAAGACATCCAGATGGCTAACCGACACATGAAAAAATGCTCAACATCACTCATCATCAGGGAACTAGAAATCAAAACTACAATGAGATACCACCTGACACCTGTCAGAATTGGTAACATTAACAACTCAGGCAACAACAGATGTTGGTGAGGATGTGGAAAAACAGGGTCTCTTTTGCATTGTTGGTGGCAATGTAAGCTGGTGCAGCCACTCTGGAAAACCGTATGGAGGTTCCTCAAAAAATTAAAAATAGAACTACCCTATGACCCAGCATTTGCACTACTAGGCATTTATCCATGGGATACAGGTGTGCTGTTTCGAAGGGACACATGCATCTCCATGTTTATAGCAGCACCATCAATAATAGCCAAAGTATGGAAAGAGCCCAAATGTCCATTGATGGATGACTGGATAAAGAAAATGTGGTGTGTGTGTGTGTGTGTGTATATATATATATATATATATATATATATATATATGTGTGTGTGTGTATGTGTATATATATATATACACATATATGTACACACACACACCACATTGGAGTATTACGCGGCAATCAAAAAGAATGAAATCGTGCCATTTGCAACTACGTGGATGGAACTGGAGGATATTACGCTAAGTGAAAGTAGTCAGTCAGAGAAAGACAAAAATTATGTGACTTCACTCATATGAGGACTTCAAGGGACAAAACAGATGAAAATAAGGGAAGGGAAACAAAAATAATATAAAAACAGGGAGGCGGACAAAACAGAAGAGACTCATAAATATGGAGAACAAACTGAGGGTTATTGGAGGGGTTGTGGGAGGGGGGGATGGACTAAATGGGTAAGGGGCACTAAGGAATCTACTCCTGAAATCATTGTTGCACTAGATGCTAATTTGGATGTAAATTTAAAAAAAAAAAAATAAAATTAAAAGTAAATAAATAAAGAAAGAAAAAATCTTAACTTTAAAAAAGTATTTAAAACTTTTGTAATTTGACGAATATACTATTTATAATGTAAACATATATAAAAACATATAGTGAACCTTGTACAACTGTGTCGAAATACATTGACAGAGGTTTTCTCTTTGAACAAACTAACCAGGCTCCTCTGAATCATCTTCTCAACTGGGCTTCGACATGGCCCTACAAAAACTACAGATGCTCAACACAAAAGATTTTATCCATTCACACTCCTCCCACATTAAAAGACTTAAAAATAATACAAGTTTCCAACAGCTTAACACTGCATGGCTAGGATGACCTAGCCCCTCATAAAGTGTTCACCTAAGAAAGCTCAAGGCCTCCAAAAGAATTTGGTGTTTGTTCAAGCCAACACCTGGGGATAGGCTCCTGGTCACTTTCCAAAAAGGATTTGCAATTGTGAATTCTTCCTTTGTCTCTTTAGGCTGTATCTCCCACCATGCAGTAGTGTTTTCCTCAAGGAACTGAAAAACATTCCTTTGGAACATAACCATCAGCAAGGATGGGGCCTCTGATTCCGGGTCTCTCTGGGCGGATGGAGCCTATCCTAACTCCATTAATTGCCAGCAAGCAGACAAAATTGGCCTAATCAGCATCTACCCTGACTAGCCTCCTTGTACAAATATTTATAGTATATTTTTAGAACTGAGAATGAATTATTTGCATTCTTCTAATGAGGATCTGCATTCGTTTCTGACATATCTAAGGCAGTGCAAAATCCAGGTGATAGGATGTTACATAAGGGCTCACTGGCTGGATCTTTTTCTCGTGTTCTAACACCAAAGTGATTTTTTCTTAGTTGCCTGGAGAAAGGGAATGGAGGAGATTTAGTTTGGTTCTCTTTTACCATAAAGTCATAGCTCTGGAATTAATAGGTGGGGAGACAAAAGTCTCCTGATGCCCTCTTCATCATGGACAAGCCCCCCTTGCCTGTAGTGAAATCATGAAAACCCCCATCTGTCAGGGTGCTAAATTCAACTCAATGAGTTTTGCCTTCTGGAGGTGCCTTCACCTATGTTCAGGCATGATGAATTCTCTTAAACCAAGTTTGTTTGTTGATACTTTTATCAACACTTAACTATGAGTTGTTTTCTACTGGTAACTAACTTGATTTACCATATTACTACTGGAAATGAATTTCCTGGAAGCCTTTTAAATATTAAAGAAATTGTACAGTCCCCAAATCCCACAAACCTGTGATTTTTCTAACCTTGAAGCCACATCTGAGTGAGGTTTTTCAGCAAGACTGGCTGGGACTGTTAGCCTTTAAAGCTCCCAGAGAGGAGGCTTGTAATCAGAAGTTTGTACTCCAAACTAAAAACAAACAAACAAACAAATTAAAGGGGTGCCTGGGTGGCTCAGTCAGTTAAATGTCCAACTTTGGCTTGGGTCATGATCTCGCGGTACGTGAGTTCGAGCCCCACTTCAGGCTCTGTGCTGACAGCTCAGAGCCTGGAGGCTGCTTCAGATTCTGTGTCTTCCTCCCTCTCTCTGCCCCTCCCCTGCTTGTGCTCTGCCTCTCTCTCTCTCTCTCTCTCTCTCTCTCTCTCAAAAATAAATAAACATTAAAAAAATTAAAAAGTGGCAGTTATAGTCACGTGAAGTTACAGCCAATGTGGCTGTATGAAAATTTCAAAAGTCAGGAAAGGTTTTTCCCCAATGTTCACACATAACAAGAGCTGCGTTCTGAAGGCTTCATGATTCGTACTCTCTCTGCGAAAGCCATGGTTCAATTTAAAGCATTCACCTCAGTGGCATTTTCAATCATACTACTTTTAATCAGAAAATATAATCACCACATCATTTACAGCGTAACACTCCTATTATTGTGACTGGCTAAATATCCATGTGCAGGTTAGTAATAATATGTGTACAATAGCAAAAGAACAACGTCCTAAACTTATTGAGTAAACTGAAGGGAAAAGAATATCCCCCAGCGTATTTTGCAAACCACCTGGGAACTGAGTGGTGGGCAGGGGAACACAAGAATCTGGGATAAAATAAATATGCATCTCTTAACCAGGAGTCTGAACGATTTTTACACAGCTAGAAATTTTAAAGTATGCACCTCTCAATCAAAAATATACTACACACACATGTAATAATCAGGTATATAATATCTTGAGCTAAATTAAGGGGAAAAATCTGCCTTCCAAAACAAGCATCTGATTAGCTATTCAAAAGCTATCCAAACTTGGGGTACCTGGGTGGCTCAGTCAGTTGAGCATTCGACTCTTGGTTTCAGCTCAGGTCATGATCTCACGGTTTGTGAGTTGGAGCCCCGCATTGGTCTCTGTGCTGACAGCTCAGAGCCTGGAGCCTGCTTGGGATTCTCTGTCTCCCTCTCTCTCTGCCCCTCCTCCACTCACGCTGTCTCTGTCTCAAAATAAATAAATAAACTTAAAAAAGAAAAAAAAAAGGTTATCCAAACTTTATGTCCTATCACCTCACAGATTGCCTGACTCCTTGAAAGTAGAAATAGCTATGCTCACAGAGAATTGGAGGAATTACATGATATTGGCTTAATGCTAGACTGTATGTGATGAGTACTACCAAGAAATGTTTCTGAGGATTTATTGTAAAAACTGGTGTTTTGGAAAATAATAGAACATTTGGGACTATTATATAAATTTTTCAATGTTTATTTATTTTTGAGAGAGGGACAGAGCATGAGCAGAGGAGGGGCAGAGAGAGAGGGAGACACAGAACCCGAAGCAGGCTCCAGGCTCCCAGCTGTCAGCACAGAAACCAATGCGGAGCTCAAACCCACGAACTGTGAGATCATGACTTGAGCCGAAGTCAGATGCTTAATCAACTGAGCCACCCCAATGCCCTGGAATTATTTTAAATAGAGAAAATCTAATGAAAGAAAGAATGAAAGAAAGGAAGGAAAGAAGGAAGGAAGGAAGGAAGGAAGGAAGGAAGGAAGGAAGGAAGGAAGGAAAGATGGTCAAAAAGTAGAAACTTCCAGTTACAAGATCAATAAATTCTGGAGACATTAACATGTGACAACATGGTGACTATATACTTCATAATACTGTATTGTATATTTGTAAGTTGCTAAGAGAGTAGATCTTAAAAAAAATGTATCTATATATGGCAATGGCAGTTAACTAGACTTCTTGTGGTGATCATTTGTCAGTGTATACGTGTCCCAAATCATTATGCTGTACAACAGAAATTACCATCATGTATGCCATTTATATCTCAATTTATTAAAAAGAATGAAAAAGGTAATGTAAGGTTTTATTGTTATTGTTAAGTAGTACATTTGTCAGAGTACAAGTCTTTATTGAATTTAGCCACTTCAGGATTCCAAATGCTAGTTTCCTCCTTATGAATAAGTCAGTTCATACCAGAACATGCTGAAATTCTGATTTAACAACTCCCTGAACAATAGGAGCTAATAAATTTGAGTCATTGACTTATTCATTTGTTTCATCTCTACTATCATTTCTATTATACTAAAAGTCCAAGGTAGTCCAAGGTGACACAATGCCTAACAAATAACAAAAAACGTTATGATTCAGCCATCTATTCAGATATAGATTTTTTTTTTTAATTTTAAGTAGGGTCCCCACCCAACGTGGGGCTTGAACTCACGATCCTGAGATCTAGAGTCTAAAAGCTCTACTGACAAAGCCAGGCAGGTGCCCCCAGATTTAGACATTTTCTAATCAGACATTTACAAGATATTTAGACTAGCAATACTTAATATTTATTTTGTGGCTGGATACAACTGAAGAAGGTATTACTAGGGCATTTCATGGGCAAAAAAGATTTTAAAATAGCACATAGGACATGTGATCAAAATATTAATTAATTGATACTAATAGTCATTCTGTGACTGCATAGACCTAGTGCATTTTACATGATGATATTTATACGTTGCCTTCTTTTGTATGTCTAAATTTATAATCATTAAATATATATTCAATTTTAAATATTCTGGAGGATGATAAGACATTAGAAAATATTGTTTCATATTGTAGTATATCCAAAAGTCAGGTAAAAGTAAGATTTTTTTTGTTGCTGTTAGTTCATATTTCACACAAGACTTCGAAGGGACTACAACACTAATATGCACTGAGGAGGTCCGGTGGAGAGATACACAGATCTAATACAAAGACTATGTTTTGAGAAACAAAATAACCTGCATTCTCATTAAGGAATTGTTTCAACACAAGAAGCACTGATGTTTGACTTCTGGAATAATTTATCCTGATCTAACTCTTCATAATTTACTTTGCATTATGTATTCTATAATCAAAGTAATACATTTTATTTAGAAAATATATGTTGGGGCTCCTTGGTGGCTCAATTTGTTAAACGTCTGACTTTTGATTTCGGCTCAGGTCATGATCTCATGGCTTGTGAGTTCAAGCCGCATGTCTGGCTCTGTGCTGACAGTGTGGAGCCTGCTTGAGATTCTCTCTCTCTCCCTCTCTCTCTCTCTCTGCCCCTTCCCACCATTCTCTCCAAAATAAATAAATAAGCCTAAAAAAACCCATATGTTTGTATTCTCATTATTTAGCATTAAGATTTTCCTCTGAAATTAAATGTATGCCATTAATTTGATATTTAATAGCAACATCCTGTTCCATCTGTGGGTAAATTTTGGTAACTATTCCCTGAGTTTGACCATTTGGATGGCTCTTAGTTATGAGTTACAAATCATCTTTTGCCATTTTCTGTGCATGAATCTTTTTCAACATCTCTGATTTGTGCCTCGCGGTAGATCCTTATACACAAGCATTGAATTAAGGAGTTTCTAAGCCTGTGAGGCTCTCATGCTCATCATGCTCTTGAGAAATTATGTTAAGATATTTTTAGAATCATGTAGATTAAAAAGTTTCATATCTTTTCAATGGTTAATACCCAATCAAACTTACATAACGGAAATGTATCTAATTACCTTCCTGGAAATAAACATTTCACCTATTATCAAGTTCTTTTTTTCTATTAAGGTTTATCAGTCTAGATCTTTGTAAGCTCCTGCGATCTTGACTTCAAGCGCTTTACTTCCTGTTGGCCGTCTTTTATCTTGACACATCCGGTGTGCTCCATCTAAGTGCCTCTTCACGGAGACCTCCAGGGCATTAACCGGAGCGGCATGTCTGTATCTGTCATACCCTTACTACCCTCCCTTTCTTACTTGCCTAACGGGTTCATGGGCAAACATGCTAAGCACTCATCTCCACTGTCCTTGTGCAAGGACTACTACACAAGCACAGCAGCCAAAGGGGAAAAAAAAAAAAAGACCAGGATGCTGCCAAGTCTCCCTCAGAGTTCATGACCCCAATTCTCAAATGCGCACTCAAGGGTAGAGCACGGTGTGGCATATTGACTGAGATAACAGATTCTGCATTTCCTTAAGACTTACCCAAGCAACTTCCACACCATATTTTCATCTCAAAATAAGGATGCTAAAACAGAATGTGCCACAAATTATGTTGTGAGGGTTGAATGAGTTAAACGATGTAAAGCTTGTGTAAATGCTCTGTATGTACTTACTGTTATTTCTGCATTCTCTAAACTTTACAACAAATATTGATCATCTCTTTTTTTTTTAATGTTTACTTATTTTTGAAGGAGAGAGAGACAGACTGTGAGTGAGGGAGGAGCAGAGAGAGAGGGAGACACAGAATCTGAAGCAGGTTTCAGGCTCTGTGCTAACAGCAGGGCTCGAACCTGCAAGGTGCGAGATCATGACCTGAGCTGAAGTCAGATGCTCAACTGACTGAGCCTCCCCAGTACCCCAATATTGATCATTTCTTTTCTTAGATTTCTAACCCTACCCTTCAACTCTCACTGTCAGCTGATAACTGTGCCTTAACTCTTTGACAAAATAAAAGCGCTAGGGACTAATTTTTTATATCCCCTCCTCCCAATTTATCAGCCTAGCCCCCACTTTTCCTGCTCAAAACAACCTGATCCAGTCACAGGAAAGCACATGGCATGTGAATGGGTCAACAAGCATGCGCGGGACTCTACACAACGAAAGGGTCTGTTGGCACACCAGGTACTTCTGCTCTCCCGATGTCCATTTACCACAATCACTGCAGACCAGCTGTTACCAACAGAGACAGGATCCCCAGAGACAGAGAAATTCTAAATAAGATGAGTACAAAGAGCACCAAAGGAAAACTACCACCATGAACAGGAGGCAAACCACTCAGCAAACAGAAAATATCCCTCAAGAGAAAAAAAAAACCCACAAAGGAATTTAAATGTATGCCCCCCCCCCAATTATAGATAAATAACCCATCCACAAAAGAAATAAAATGTATTGCCAAATTTTGGAAATTAAAATATGATGGTTGAAATAAATGAGTTGATAAGTGAATAACTCAGTTAAATAGACTAATAACATGGCCAAAAAGTGGAGAGGGAAGCTAAAATATCAAACCAAAAAATTCACCAGAATACAAATTTTCAATGTAATAATATTAAAAAGAGCCCATATGGAAAATATTTTTAAAAACATTCTAGATAGATTCGGAACTTTAATACCCATACCAGAGTGGCTTCAGAACAGAGGAAAAGAGAGAATGGAACAAAAGGCAGATATTTTTAATAATAATAATAAATTTTAAAGCGATAAAAGATTATTACTGACTTCTGATTGAATGGTGGTAGAAAGGGTGAATGAGAAAAATAACTTGAAATTCCAATGCATTTCTTCCTTATCACAGGGCGTTCTGAATCCCCGTGCTTCTAATTTCATTAAACATACTTGCGGAGGGGTGACTGGGTGGCTCAGTCGGCTAAGCTTCCAACTTCGGCTCAGGTCATGATCTCAGTTCATGAGTTTGAGCCCCACATTGGGCTTTGTGCTGACAGCTCAGAGTCTGGAGCCTGTTTCAGATTCGTGTCTCATTCTCTCTCTGTCCCTCCCCCACTCACACTCTGTCTCTCTCTCTCTCAAAAATAATAAATAAACATTAAAAACAAATTAAAAAAATACCTGCAGGATATTCATGTGAAGTATTTACAGAATACTTTCTTTTTTAGTCACCATACTGTATATTAGATTCCCAAATCTTATTTACCTTAGAATAACTTCCAGGTATAGTTTCCATTCTAGATGTCAGAAGTTAAATTAAAACAGAGGAGTATGGGGGGGCTCAGTCTCTTAAGCGTCTAACTCTTGATTTCAGCTAGGTCATGATCTCACGGTTGGTGGGACCGAGCCCTGTGTTGGACTCTGTGCTGATGGTGTGGAGCTTGCTTGGGATTCTCTCTCTTTTTCTCTCTTTGCCCCTCCTCCATTTGCACCATCTCTCTCTCTCTCTCTCAAAAATAAATAAATAAAAAGAAGGTAAAATAAGTTAAACAAAAACAAATCAACTAACTTTGGGAATTGGTTAGAGAGCACCTGGGTGAATCAGTTGGTTAAGCCTCAGACTATGACTCAGGTCATGACCACGGTTTGCGAGTTAGAGCCCCGTGTGGGGCTCCATGCTGACAGTGCAGTCTGCTTGGGATTTTCTCTCTCTCTCACTCTCTCTCTTTTTCTGCCCCTCCATGACTTATGTTTTCTCTCTTTCTCAAACTAAATAAAATAAACTTAAAAAAAAGGTGTGTGGGTGGGGGTGGGGGGGTGGGAATCAGGTGCCTGGGTGGCTCAGTCGGTTGAATGTCTGACTTTGGCTTGAGTCATGACCTGGCAGTTCTTGGGTTTGAACCCTGCACTGGGCTCTGTGCTGACAGCATGGAACCTGGAGCCTACTTCGGATTCTGTGACTCCCTCTCTCTCTGCCCCTCTCCCGCTTGTGCTCTGTCTCTCTCTGTCTCTCAAAAAATGAATAAATGTTAAAAAAAGTTTTTAAAAAAATTAAGGGAATTGGTTAGTTGCCATATGTCTGTAATGTCCTGCTAAGAGTCTGTAAACCTTACAGGTAGATTTCATTCATGGATCACCAAAGTAATCGTACTGAGGAGAAAAATATAAATAGATATTCTGCTTTGCAAACTAGTTAATAGTTTTAAATATAAATTAAAATTTGGCCAAACATCTATGGTTAATAATAGAGAAGTAGAACAAACAAATTTTCATATTTCTTCCTTGCAATTGTGTATATTACTTTTCTCAGCTATCCACATTCAACTTTAAACTATCTTTCCATGCACAATTTTTCCTAATTATAATTTCTGCAGACAAATTAGCCGAGTTTTATAAATTGAGTGGAGGAAAGACTGGATTTTGTATCCCCAGTCAGTTATGGGTAACCTGTATTCCACATAATTTAGAAAGGTGAACAGTTGAGGCTAGAATTACCTAGGTCTTTCCTGTGTTTTCCTACCGATCACATAATATCTTCAATTTTCCACACACATTCAGTCAAACTGGCATACAAAAGATGATGTGTTCCCCACCCGTTTGGTTAGGACTAGGAATGTTGTTATGTTTCCACTGCTCTGAAGGATTTTCTTCTTTGGCTTCTGATACACAGAGCTTCAGAGCTTCCTTACATTTAAACTTCACACAACTCTTAAAACCCCAAATCTCTGTCTTCCTCCAACATACATTATCTAACATATCTCAAATGGGAAAAACGTGCAAAAGAAGAAACATCAGCATTTGGGTGAGAGACACCATTTCATCTGCCTCAGCTCCTCATTGTTTTGTAGAAAGAAAGAAAGAAAGAAAGAAAGAAAGAAAGAAAGAAAGAAAGAAAGAAAGAAAAAAGCCAGAATGTTAACCCTTCATTCAACATCGGGTCATTGTGATGACTGGGCATTTGGGAATCACAGCGTATAATGCTCAGCAAGACCCAATACATGCTAGTTTTCTTCCTTCTTTTCCCAGTTGATGGCGCTGACAGATCTACCTCTCCTGTGCGCTACCTGCCCTATACTGGAAAAGACACTGTGATGTTCATCTTCCTTCCATCCAATCTTCACACCTGCCAGGTGGAAGGTTAGGGCCAATTAAGCTACCTCTTCAGAAGCAGCTCTGCCAGTCATGACAAACTTGACTTTAAAGCACATGAACAGCTCGGAATATAGGGAAAGCCATTTGGGCTTCCCAGGTTGCCAAGGCTGAACATCCCTAGGCAACACTTCAAATGTATTAAATCAATCTTTGGGTGGTGAAATCAAATAATGTGTCTTTTTTCTATGATCCCAAAATGATTGTGATGTACTTGAAGTTTGAAAATTGGCCTTTTAAACCTATCTTCTCAATCCTTATATCAAATTCTTCTCACATGAGAAAAGTGACTTGCCCAAGGGAACACTGCCTGAATTATGGATTAAACAGTGAAC
The DNA here is from genome assembly GCF_022837055.1 of Prionailurus viverrinus. NCBI lineage: Eukaryota > Metazoa > Chordata > Mammalia > Carnivora > Felidae > Prionailurus > Prionailurus viverrinus. Next base: position 10,442,997 of record NC_062571.1, read on the forward strand.
CCACTTGAATTTACCCACTTAAAGCTCCTATGAATTAAACCCTTAAGATTTCCTCTCCTATCACTTTAGGCATTACTACACCTACTGGTTTTGTAGAAACTTGATCTTGTTTAAAATGAAAAAAAAAAATGCTCCCCTCTAAGAGAAAGGAACTATCAGTTTGGTAGGAAAGCAAAACCAAAACCACAAGAATATGATGCATCAGAAATCAATGGGAAAAATAATTTCAAGGAGGAAGGCATTATAAACTCTGTCACATGCTGCTGACTGATCACTAAAGTAAGACAAATATGTTCATTGAGTTTAGCAACTTGTAAGTCCTTGACTATAAATAGTTTTCCTTGCCTCGGGGCACCTGGGTGCCTCTGTCTGTTGAATGTCTGCTCAGGTCATGATCTTGCGGTCTGTGAGTTCGAGCCCTGCATTGGGCTCTGTGCTGACAGCTCAGAGCCTGAAGCCTGCTCTGGAATCTGTGTTTCCCTCTCTCTCTGCCTCTGCCCTGCTCATGCTCTGTCTCTCTCACTCTCAAAAATAAATAAACATTAAAAAATTAAATATTTTTACTTGCCTATTTGTATTTATTTTGAGGTCTAAAGTTTTGATTTTCCTAATTAATTTTACTTATTAATTAGAAATATTAATTCTTTGTAACAATTCACTATTTTATATTTCCATTGTTTAACTGACACACATAAAACTTTTCATCGTAGTCATACAAATTTTTGCCATTTTGATTTCATATTGTACTTTATTTATTTATTTTAGAGAGAGAGAGAGAGGGCATGAGCAGGGGACAGGAGCAGAGGGAGAGAGAGAAAGAGTCCCAAGCAGACTCCATGCTCAGCAAAGAGCCCAACATGGGGCTCAAAGCCATGAATCATGAGATCATCACCTGAGCCAAAATCAAGAGTCAGATGCTCAACTGACTGAGCCACCCAGCTGTCCTCAAGTTTTTTTAATAATAAAGAAAACTGGTTTTATCTTCTGACCATAATTGTTAACTCTTACTCATTAAAAGTCAAAAAATAAATGTGTAAGTAAAAACAAAATTACCTGAAATCCTGCTTTTATATCTTAAAGTTAATAAATGTAAGTGTGTTTGCAAACATTCGTCCAGAAATATTTCTGTACATGCACACACTCCATACACATATTTAAATAAGATTATACTTAAAATGCTGATCTTCATATTTTTACATGATAGTCTATTATGAAAAAAATATATATATATATTCCACTTTTGTCAAGATCTCCATGTGAAACTATTTAGAAGTAGAATAGAGGGTCAAAAGAAAGTACATTTTATGTTTTCATACATATGCCAAATTATCTTAAAGTTCATACCAATTATTTAATCCTTCTCTAGTGCTTTCAGACATTTTCACAAATTCTTTGATTCTTATTCCTTCAAAGAAGTAGACCTTAATTCCTGTCCTCTTGAGTATGGTCTGTACTTAGTGATTCATTTCTCATAAATAAAATATGAGAAGTGTTGATGTGAAATCCCAAGTGTAGATCATAGAAGTTTACAGATTCTTCTTTGGGCTCTCTCTCTCGATCTCCTTTTTCTCTCTGTTGGATTACTTTCTTTGCAGAAAGCCAGAAGCTATGCTGTGGGGCCATTCTAGCTGCCCCTTGGAAAGGTGTGCATGGTGAGAATCTGGGGACCCTGGCTCACAGCCATGTGAGCATAGAAGAAGACCTTCCAGTCCCAATCCAACTGTCAGATGATCGCAGCCCTAGCCAGACTTGGCTACAATCTCATGAGAAACTCTGATCTGGAATCTCCAGCTGAATCATTCCCCAATTCATGACTCACAGAATCTATGAGACCATAAATGTTTATTGTTCTAAGCTACTAAATTTGGTGGGTAATTTGTTATGCAATGATAGATAACTAATACAGAGTTTAGAACCCAGAAACTGGGGGCTGCCATTACAAAATCATGAAATGTTGGGATTGCTTTGAAACTGGGCAACAGTGAAAGCTGGATAAACTTTGAACAGGGTGATAAAGACAGAATGAGCACAGAACAGACCGTGAAGCATGTGCTGGTAGAAACATCAGGGCCTTTGGGGAGGCTGCAGGTGTGGCCTTAAGGAAAGGTGAGGAAAGTAGCTTGCCAGTTAGCATGCATGGGGTAGACAGAATTCCAGCCTGTGCTTTTAATTCTTAGGCAATATTGGAATCAGAACCCTCAGACTTGGCGAAATTGTAGAAAGCATTTGAACATCATAGGGATTCAACCATGTGATAAAAAGTACTTAGGACTATTACTTTTTAACATTCTTTTTTCCCCCTTTTTAAAAGTTTATTTATTTATTTTGAGAGAGGCAGAGACAGAGTGGGAGAGGAGCAGAGAGAGAGAGGGAGGGAGAGACAGGATCCCAAGCAGGCTCCACACTGTCAGCACACAGCTCAAGGCAGAACTCAAACTCACGAAACCATGAGATCATGACCTGAGCCGAAACCAAGAGTCAGAAAGAGTAAGCTTAAGCGACTGAGCCACCCAGGCACCCTTTAATATTCTCATTTCTAAAATTTGACATGTTAAGGGATTTCAAGAACATTTGTTTAAAAATTAAGAAATCATTATCTCCCATTGAGGAAACATCCCTAGATTAAGTGGTATTGGGTTACAGTGTACAAGAAGCTACTTAATTGCACACATTTCAGTTACTCAGTTTTAAGTTAAAAAAATAAAGAGAGGGGCGCCTGGGTGGCGCAGTCGGTTAAGCGTCCGACTTCAGCCAGGTCACGATCTCGCGGTCCGTGAGTTCGAGCCCTGCGTCGGGCTCTGGGCTGATGGCTCAGAGCCTGGAGCCTGTTTCCGATTCTGTGTCTCCCTCTCTCTCTGCCCCTCCCCCGTTCATGCTCTGTCTCTCTCTGTCCCAAAAATAAATAAACGTTGAAAAAAAATTTTTTTAAAAATAAAGAGAAATCCCACCCCATTATTTATTAATTATATGCAATTGCAGGGTGTAGACAAGGGAAAGATGAGTTTTTGTAACAAAACTATACATTTAAATGAACAGGCATAAATGTTTAAGACAAAAGAGATAATGGAGAAAACCATGTTGCATTTCCTTTACTAATCATTATTTTATATTCTAAGTTAAAACAGCATATTGAATTCCAGTGGTAATCATCCCTAAAAATTAATTTTACGTAAGCTTTTTCCAAGTATTATGCTTTCAGAGAGAAGAAGAAATTAAATACCAGTGATTGAATTTCAATGAGTAAGAGTCTCAGTGGCCAAAACAGTAAATAAGTTTTTAAAAGTAAAACAGATTCTTTTCTAAAAAAATTGTTTTAATGTTTATTTTTGAGAGAGACAGACAGAATGCAAGCAGGGAAGGGGCAGAGAGAGAGGGAGACACAGAATCGAAAGCAGGCTCCAGGCTCTGAGCTGTCAGCACAGAGCCTGACTCGGGGCTTGAACTTGTGAGATGTGAGATCATGACCTGAGTCAAAGTTGGACACTTAACTGACTGAGCCACCCAGGCGCCCCTAAAAATAAAGCAAATTCTTTAAACAGTTACTGGTATCAAGTAAAACTTTTCACATGTTGAGAGAATTATGGTAGGAGAGCTTGTAAAGTAACCTTTTTTTCCTTTTTGTAAGGCAGAGAATAACAAGAAATTGTGTTAATTAAAACTGCAAAGGAGAAAACCCACACCTCTCAGGAATTGCTTAGCCTTGAATTTCATATTTAGAAGGTGTCATATTTGCAAATACTTTCGGGTTTTGCATTGGGCATAACTAATCTTACTATTAATTTAGTGGGTGATTTGCCTTTTATCTGAGGATGGTTATGCCCTGAGTGAAAAAGGATTTGATTTACTTTTCCCAATTCATATGATTTAATTGTGACTGGATTGAAGCTTCTACATAGAGAATTGCTCAGCTTACTTTCTGTGAAATTAGTGGAGGGAATAATTAGGACTGCGGTGACTTCTGCGGATTGCAATTCATAATGTGCCATCCCCTTCTGCATGGCATTACTTTCCTCCCTCAGGAGGAATTTTGCATTGAGAACAGTCTTTGGAGTATGCTTGCCAGCTTGGTGGACAAATGTAGAATGGGCTTCTGATTTTCAGAAGCAGTGCCCCATCCATCGAACCTAACGCTCCAAGGGCCAATACTATGAATATTTTTTGACTAAAGCTATTTCCATTCCAGCTCAAGATAAAACAATAGTTATTATCTACCTTCATATTTGCATTCATCCTTACAAATGGATTTACTAAGGGAAGCCTGGGTGGCTCAGTCGGTTGGGTGCCCGACTTTGGCTCAGGTCATGATCTCACAGTTTGTGGGTTCAGGCTCTGCATCGGGCTCTGTGCTGACAGCTCAGCGGAGCCTGGAGCCTGCTTTGGATTCTGTGTGTCCCTCTCTCTGCCCTTCCCCTGCTCACACTGTATCTCTCTGTCTCTCAAAAATAAATGAATGTTAAATTAAAAAAAACAAAAACAAATGGATTTACTGAGAAAACAAAATCCTACCTAGTACAGTTTGTTGTAAGAATAGAAAAAGTTCAGACTTTTGTCCCAGAATATTTCCAAAGACTTTCTCCAGATCTCTCATTTGCATGCAGTTACAAATCTGTCAGAGTTTCTATGTTTCTGCCCACAGCTTAATACCAAAAGTAAACATGGTACTTGACTTTTGGCAAACTGCCTCGATCATAATGCTTTGGGTAGAGCCTACCTTGGTTTAATTCACAAAATAGATCTGAATCACCAGTGCACATTCTCTTTTCTTTTCTTTTTTTCTTTCCTTTCCCTTCTTTCTTCTTCTTCTTCTTCTTCTTCTTCTTCTTCTTCTTCTTCTTTCTTCTTCTTCTTCTTCTTCTTCTTCTTCTTCTTCTCCTCCTCCTCCTCCTCCTCCTCCTCCTCCTCCTCCTCCTCTTCCTCTTCCTTCTTCTATATATTCAAGTTACCTAATATACAGTGTAGTCTTGGCTTCAGGAATACAACCTAGTGATTCTTTTCTTACATATGACCCTCAGTGCTCATCCCGAAAAGTGCCCTCCTTAATACTCATCACGCATTTAGCCCGTCTCTACACCCCACCCCCTCCAACAACCCTCAGTTTGTTGTCTGTATTTAAGAGTCTCTTATGATTTGCCTCCCTTGACAATGAAAAAATGAAATCTTTCCATTTGCAACAACATGGATGGAACTGGAAGGTATTATGCTAAGCGGAATAAGGCAGAGAAAGGCAGATATCATATGATTTCACTCATATGTGGCATTTGAGAAACTCAATAGATGAACATCAGGGCAGGGAAGGAAAAATAAGATTAAAAAAAAGCACATCCTCTTTTTAACAGATCTCGAGCTTCTTTGTTCCAACTAAGAATCCTTCCTTTTAAATCTTGGCTACTATCTAAATACCATTTCAGAAGAATTATTGCTGACAAGATGATTAAGGGAAATAGTGACCTCCCTGACATGAGAATGTGACGGCTGCCTGGATTTCTCTTAAGTGACTCTTCATGTCTCAGTCCCATGCCCAACCACTTGGATTTACATCTCAACTCAGGAAAATTACAAATCACTATGGTTATTGACTTTCTGCATTACTCACAAATAATGAAAAACACACATTTTTAACTTATATAATTTTACATAGCACATATTTACCAGGGTCAAAAACATACATAAAGTCATAGCTGAGCTAGATGAAACAGGATGTCACCTATTGCTTCAAGATCTTTTCCTTGTGACCATATCCCTTTTCTCATTTCTGGCACCAAATGTGTCTAGTTGCCCAGAGCCTTCTAGATCTTGCTCAGTTTACCCTAACCTGCTCTCAAGTTGCACACCTAAGCCAGAATGTTCATGATAAACTAACTACAATCGCCCACTGAAAGCTTTTTCTCCACTGTTCTTCGTGGTTCCAGAATTTCTAATGAATGGCTTGTAAACACTCATTATCATATCATTTGGGATAAATATCTCTAAGCACGTACCTGTGTATATGAACTTGGTCTTCACGTCTTGAAGTCAATTTAATAATTAAAACAAAAAGATAATTTCAGTAGCAGTGGAAAGCTCACGGCATTAAGATTCGAAGGTTTATGAGGAGTTGGCACTGTGAGGTCACATCAGGGTAAGCCTGTCCTGGTCACTGTCACTAATAAAAGTTAACTCTTTCTCAGGCCATTCATCCAGATGAACATGTTTCAAGCTCCAGAGGTGTTTGAGACGAAACTGCAGGATTGGTTCTTACCTGTAAAACTAGATGTGGCCACCAGACCCCTGTTGTTGACATTTCAGTGATAAGCTGACTCCACTTTAAAAATACACTTCCTAAAAAATAAATAAACAAACAAATAAATAAAAATAAAAATACACTTCCTGATTGGTAAGCCACTTAAAGGGACCTGCTGTGGCGTTGTCAACCCAGACTCTTCTCTAAGTGTTAAATGTACTTCAGAAACATCTTAGAGTCCTAAGGAATATCTTCCCTCCTTTGTTCTTTCAATGAATATTAATTATCTCTCTTCTTTGGGAAAAAAACTGTGTGGCCTTTGCCAAATTGTGTCATTTAAAAATATATACTCTTCTGAATCATCAGAGTGGTTGATGTGGGGGTGTATGTGTGTGTGTGTATTTTTATCTGCGAAGTGGTATGTTTGGATTAGCTGATTGCAAAGAACCTTCTACCCGGAAACTATTTCCATGTGTTTTCTCTATGTATCTAACCACCACTTCAAGGGGGCGAAGTACATAAACTCAAATGAGCATCTATTTTCTAGCATTATGCAACAATATAGTTTTCTGATGCATGATTAGTTGGTAAGAAAGAAATATGAAGAGATGTGTTGTTGTGATACGGTGTTTGAGCTTGTGTTCTAATTCCACCCTTCTAATAACTATAGAACATTATGTCATTTAAACAGTCTGACCCACCATCTTGTCATCTGAAAACTGAGATAACACTATCTATCCAGAGACTTCACAGGGTTAAGTGAAACAAGACTGAAATACACCTTAAAATGTTTGCACCATTACAGAGCTGTACAAATGTCAATTAACTACTTATGCATCCAAACTTATTGCTTTGTTTAAACTTCTCTCATGGAGGAAGTTCGGAGATGATTGAGTTGGATGATAAATAAATAAGGGTGATAAAGATCACAAAAATGAGCCAACTGGGAAAAGAAGAGTTTTTATAAGAAATAAGACCAATGCAAGCGTTTATTTATTTATTTTGAAAGAGAGAGAGTGCCAATGGGGCAGGGGCAAAGAGAGAGGAGAGAGAGAGAGAATCCGAAGCAGGCTCTGCATTGTCAGCACAGACCCTGATGCAGGGCTCGATCTCATCAACCATGAGATCATGTCCTGAGCTGAAATCAAGAGTCAGACACTTAACTGACTGAGCCACCCAGGAGCCACAATATTAGTTTTTATGTAAAAATTTAAACAGGTAGTATTTTCCCATCCATGTTCATGACTCTATATATCTTCAATCTAGACCTATTTCTCTTACACAAAAAATGAAAAAGTGGACACAGATAAAATTCAGAAAATGATAAAGATGAAATGATAAATTTCCACGGAGAAGCTTCCACATAAAGTGAGTCAAAATAAAAATCAGAATTCTTTAGCCAGAAACATTTTTAAAATGGTGGAAGATATTATTCAAGAGAATGGATAAGGTGGATATAGATTCTTTTAAGCCAGTTCTAAGATACTATAATAAAAGAATGCTAATGCTGAAGATTATAGCCCCTGCCTCTGCCCACTTCCCAGTTTGAAACCCTTAGTCATGTTTTTTCATCTCTTTGTGCTTCCTTCCCCATTTGCAACATAAGGGTCACATTATATCTCCCTTGGATTATTTATGACCATTAAATGCATTACTATGCTTAAGCATTTAGAGTAGAACCAAGTACATGAAAAGTGTCCATTTTTTTAAACAAAGAGAACTTTTTTGTTTTTAAAAGTTGTTTTTTGTTTGTTTGTTTGTTTGTTTGTTTGTTTGTTTGTTTTGAGAGAGAGAGAGAAAGCACGAGTAGGGTAGTGACCGAGAGAGACAGGAGAGAGAGAGAATCCCAAGCAGACACCCCACTGTCAGCACAGAGCCCTATGCGGGGCTCAAACTCACCAACTGTGAGATCATGACCTGAGCCAAAGTCAGCCGTTCAACTGACTGAGCCACCCAGGCACCCCTGGAGAGAAAACTTCTCAAAGCTCAAAACAGGTAGGTTTACAGAGAGAAAAAAAGTAACAAAGAGGCACTATTTGCACATTGGATATTAACATTTGATATACACGCCTTATCTATTAGGTCACTGGGGTTTTAACATTACACACATATGGCAAACTTGAAATAAAGATTTAGGAACACTTATGGAAACTAAATCCACGATAGGTTTAAATAATTATTTGACACTTATATCTAGTTTTTGAGAATGCTATCTAAATGTCAACCATTGGGGCACCTGGGTGGCGCAGTCGGTTAAGCGTCCGACTTCAGCCAGGTCACGATCTCGCGATCAGTGAGTTCGAGCCCCGCGTCGGGCTCTGGGCTGACAGCTCGGAGCCTGGAGCCTGTTTCCGATTCTGTGTGTCTCTCTCTCTCTGCCCCTCCCCCGTTCATGCTCTGTCTCTCTCTGTCCCAAAAATAAATAAATGTTGAAAAAAAAAAACACCATTCTAAATGTCAACCATAAAGGTGTCTGTGCCAAACAGAAACAAGATAATGGTGTTGGTGGATTTCAGGACTGAGTCCATAGAACATTTCTGGGGTTGTTACATCAATTCAGCGAATAAAGCAGATGGTCTTGTCTCTTTCATAGCCATGATGTCGTCTCATGTGCCTCCAAAGAGATTAGTTTTACAATAAGTGTGATGCTTGTTATAATCCTACCTAGACAAGTCAACCTTTGACTTTTCAATTGACAGAAAAGTTTAGATGCAAAATCAGACCTCTGCATATGAAGGAACTCTCAATGGTAAGCAGGACACAAATTTCCAGAATGAGCATTTGCGATAGAAATGTTATGGACAAGAACAAAGAAACTACAAATGTGAGTAAGGCAGCTCTTAGTTAGAAAGATGTAGTTAAATTATAGAAATATAGGCAGTAAAAACATCTACATTAAAGAGTTTTTAAAAAGTCGTTGAAGGGAAGAAAAACATCAAATCCTGCCAGCATTAGTTCTCCCTTGAGTAGTACATAGGAAAGCTCTATTTCCTTGTTCCTTAAATTCCTTAAGTTTCTCTAAATGTAAATATTTAAAGTCCTCTTATATTTAAGGGCTTGAAAACAATATTGCTTATTTTTATTTTCTGTAGTAGTAAAATGTATAAAAGGCAGACCTTTATAGGTGGGATGCATGGCTATCTATAAAACATGATTTTTCCTTAAAATCTTAAGGGAAATTCACTTTAAAATAATAAATGCTTTGAGAGCCTTGTCATGAGATCTCAATCAATACATTATCTCATCAAAAAGATCTCTACTAATGACAATATACAAGCACTGTCCAATTCAGTATCATATCATCCCATTCAAATGATCTGCATGGCACTTACCACTGCTTGACCTTTTTTCTCTAAATAGTCATTCAATAAAATTTTACTGAGGACCTACTGTATCTATTGTGTGAAGTGTTGGGTATCCATCAGTGAGTAAAATAAGATAACAAACCCATCCTCTCTGTGCTGACGGCTCAGAGCCTGAAGCCAGCTTCAGACCTATCCACCATAGGTTCTCTGCCCCTACAGTCTAAAAAGGTTTAGTAAAGACAGAATACAGCAGAAATCGCCATACTTAAGGGGTTTCGCTAGGAACCGCCTATAAGGTCAAACTTTAGAAAGTATGGCCCAGAAGTTAAAGTATATAACAAATTTAATGAGTGCTATTCTGGCAGGGGTGAGGTGGGGGTGAGGGATTTGATTCAGAGCTGCAGCCTGCCTCAGGCTACCCCCAGCCCACTCCTAGGCACAGAATTTAACAAAGACCTCTCCCGTTCAAAGATTAACAGCAACAAAGGGGCCTAGAGAGACTGTACATATAAATTAAATGCTTCAGTGTAAGAAGAGACAAATTACCAGCATTCTAAAAAATATAATCTGGAAAACACAATACAGATAGGCACAAACTCAAAGAGGGAAAAGTTTCTAACTAATGAAATGCTATCCAACAGCAATGACACAGGGGCGCCTGGGTGGCTCATTGAGGGATGGAAGAATGGGTAAACAGGAAGGAATAGATGTTGTTTAAAGTTGTAGTGAAACAATCGGGGCGACTGGATGGCTCAGTCGGTTAAGCATCTGACTTTGGCTCTGGTGATAATCCCATGGTTGTGGGATCAAACTCCATGTCGGGTTCCAGCTCTGCCCTGGTGGACCCTCCTTCAGATTCTCACCTTCTCTCTCTCTCTCTCTCTCTCTCTCTCTTAATATGAAATTTATTGTCAAATTGGTTTCCATACAACACCCAGTGCTCCCCCCAACAGGTGCCCTCCTCAATACCCATCACCCATCCTCCCTTCCCTCCCACCCCCCATCAACCCTGTTTGTTCTCAGTATTTAAGAGTCTCTTATGGTTTGCCTCCTTCCCTCTCTCTAACTCCCCCCCCCCCCCTTTCCTCCCCTCTGGTCTTCTGTTAAGTTTCTCAGGATCCACATAAGAGTGAAAACATATGGTATCTGTCTTTCTCTGTATGACTTATTTCACTTAGCGTAACACTCTCCAGTCCCTCTCTCTTAAACCAACCAACAAACAAATAAAATTGTAGCTAAAACACATAATGCATCCATATTCTCACTGATTTTCATAATTCTCTCATTAACAGTGGCACAAAACAGTTGTTGGGAGCAAACCAAATGCTGAACAAAAAATTTTCCCTGAAATTTAGCAACTCCTTGATTTTTGCTACAGATCATGTTTTTTGTTAAAAGTGAGTAAAAAGTACTCATAGATTACTAAAATAGTGTTGTAATAGTGCAGGTTTATTTTGGAAAATATTCATAGATAGATGGGTAGATAGATGATATTGATAGGTATGCAAAATTGATGATACATGATAGATAGATAGGTAGATAGATGATAAATAGATAGCCCTCTCTCTCTGTACACACACACACACACACACACACACACACACACACACACACTGAGAGGGACAGATAAATATATTAATAATTATGTCAAATAGAAACTTAAACTCTTTCTGCAAGGAGTATTTTGAGGATTTGGGTGTTTACTTTTTTCTTGCATCTTCTTATATTCTTAATTTTGGAACTCTATAATGAATATGTGTTATTTTTATAATTATTATAATCTTACTTTACCTTTAAAAGACCATCAATTGGAATATATATCACATATTATGCATTAAATATATATATTAAATATTCACATACAAAATGTTTAGGCCTTGAGTCATTTATTGGCAGTGGAGATGGAAAGAAACTGATAGGTGTGAGGTTCTGGAGATATTTCATACAAAGAACACAGAGTATTTCAGGAACATCTGGGTGTCTGGGGTGGAAAAGAATAAGGAGGAGTTGAAAGTACTGAGGAAAAAACATCCAATCAGGAGGAGTGAAAAATGATAGTGTTCTTTGGGGAAGAAAATTATTTGTGGGGTTATTAGGGCTTAGGTGATCATGCAGCAGTTGGATAATTTTTTTTTATGGAGGTCAGGAGAAATCTAAGAATTTGGCAGTCATTAGGAAATTATTTCCTGAAACCTTTAAGTATAATACATTCAATGGTGGTTGTATATAATTTATTTCGTTTCAAAGATGCATGTGAGTTATTATGTAGATTTTAAACTTTTTAAAATAGTTTTTGTTATGAATGACTTCTGATAAACAGAAAATTCATAGAATAAGGCAATGCCCATCATTCTGGAGTGATCTAATACCCAGAATTAAAATGTAATGGTACATTTTGTCTTATTTGCATCAGACTTTATCTAAGACATAAAACATTGAAAATTGAGTTAAAGTCCATTTGACCCATACCTGCCCAACCCTCATAATCTCCTTAATGGTAATCAATATCCTGACCCTAATTAGTACGGATGCTTTTTGGCCATGCCTTTCTACGAAGTGTGCATACAAATAGCTCCATGAAATCTTAGGACTGGTGTGCCTACTTTTACCCTTAACATCAATATTGTCCTGTAGTTTCAATCACTTAGTAATATTTTTCTGTCATTTCAGGAAAAAGTTGTTTATGAGATTTATTCTTGTTGAACTGCACTCAGATAGTACACTCATATTAGTTATCACATGGCATCTTACAAGCAGTACATCACATTTTATCCATCCTTTGTTATCAAATTTTGCAATTATAAACACTTAGACTTTGAACATTCATAAGCATATCTCCTTGGGTGTGTGGAAATGGAACTCCTGAGTCAAAGGAAGGTATTGTAAAATTGTGTCTGAGGAGTGTTACAACTTATCTATGAGAAGATAGAAGAGTAGTTATTTCCAACATTGGTCAAGGCTTGCTGTTGTCAGACTGTTAAATATTGGCTGATCTGATTAAGAGCTGAATTATTCCGGGGTACCTGGGTGGCTCAGTCAGTTAAGCATCTGACTTCAGCTCAGGTCATGATCTCGCGGTCCGTGAGTTTGAGCCCCGCGTCAGGCTCTGTGCTGACAGCTCAGAGCCTGGAGCCTGTTTCAGATTCTGTGTCTTCCTCTCTCTCTGACCCTCCCCCATTTATGCTGTCTCTCCCTGTCTCAAAAATAAACGTTAAAAAAATTTTTTTTAAAAGAGCTGAATTATTTCATCATTCTCTTATTTCTTCTTTCACTTATTTCTTTCATTTAATCTATTAACATCGTAGGTAATATTGATACAATGTCTGATGTAAGTTTTGCACATTTGGAATTCTTCTTATATGGTTATATTTCATATACATTATGGCTTCAGCAAGCTCATACATCATTAGGAATTTTGTGTTTATGTTCACAGTGAAATTGATCTAATTGATGATTGCTTATACTCTCATTTTCCAGGTTTGTTATACATATTCCGCTAGGTATTTGAAAAATAAGTTAAACAGGAGCACCTGGGTGGCTCAGTTGGTTCAGCGTCCGACTCTTGATTTCTACTCAGGATCTCGAAGTTTGTGAGATCAGGCTCCACATCAGGCTCTGTGCTGACAGCACAGAGTCTGCTTGGGATTCTCTCTCTCTCCCTCGCTCTGCCTCTCTCCAGTTTGTGCACACGTGTGCTCTCCCTCTCTAAACAAACAAACAAACAAACAAACAAACAAACAAACATTTTTTAAAAAGGAGTTAAACAGAATTCCCTAATTTTCCTGTTTTCTTAAAACGGTTCTATCAAATTAATAGTAACTCTTCTCTGAAGGTCTGGTAAATTCAGTTATAAAATACTCTTGGACCTGATACACTTGGTGAAGTGTGTGAGTTTTCTAGACTATTAATTTATTTAAACAGATAGTGATGCATACAATTTTCCTGTTCCTTGGGAGTTGGGGTGAGCAGCTCATCTTTGGTTTCCTCTTCAATGTTCCCACTTTTAATACTGATGCTTCCACACTCTTGGAACTTCCTCAGTGTCATGCCATCCACACAGTTGGTCACTCTATGAGTGGAGTCAATATTGGTCACTTGTGCTGTTAGAAAAGTAAACAGTTTGATGGGATTGTAAAACTTACTGGAGTAAATGTGCTTCAAATGTTGTCTGTGTTTCAATCCCATTTGTTCAAAGAATTCTTTAACTGCGTCTGCTCACTTATGCTTGAGATTGGACATGCTGGGAGTATGTCAGTTTTATTATTCTTTACAAAGAATCAGCCTTGGGGTTATTGATTATTTCTACTGTTTTCCCATTCTTTACCTCATTTATCTCTGATCTACCACTTTCATTCGATTTCACCAACTTTCTCTGGAATCTTGTTCTCTCTCGACATTATTCATATGGATAGAAACCTATTCATCTATCATCCAGCTGGGAGCCAGGCCATAGAATTAGAGGTCACATGCTATTTGTCATAAGAAAGGACATAAAAAGTAGAAAAGTTTTGCAGATTCAGAGGGTAGGGTACCCAAGAATTGAAAAAGAAAGAGTTAATAACCAATTAATCAGTAAAAAATAATTGCCTAATTTAACTACTTCCTTGACCTTTCTTTTATAAAACCAAAGTTTAAATTTTTGCTCAAGATACTCAGCTATGTTTTGTCAATGGATTGCCACTTTATTCCAAAGCTTGTCTTCAAAATTAAAACTGTTAGAACATTAGTTTTTGGTCAACAGAAACCATTTGAAGACATTTACATGAGCACTGTCCTTAATCACTGGACCTGAAGTCTTTGAATTATTTCCCTTCTTCATGTTTATGATAAATTATCCATTTCTTGGGATGTAGATCTCAAGTCAGTTGGATTGTAAGCAGCAGATTGATGAAAGGCACATCTTTGGAGATGGAAATACATGGCAAGTTGTTGACATTCCTATGTATCATCTCACGCTGAGGAAGAGGAAAATTAATGAAGGCAGAAAGGTGATAGAAATGTCAAAAGAAGATTTGCCATTCATTCATTTTGGTTCCTCTTCAGCAGTGCTGGTTTTCCATCGACTGCTTATGTATTTGGTACTGTATTTCAGAATCGTGTTCCTCCTAGGGCAAACGGAGACAGGTTGGATCAAAGTGGGAGAGACACAGGTGAAGTTGTTGCTGTGATATTTCTGGCAAGCATTTCTCACCCTCATGTCACAGCAAACAAAGAAATGTGATAAATGTATACATATATATATAATAAATATACATATATTTATTAAATATATAAATATAAATATATATAATATAAATAATACATAAATACATGTATATTTATTAAATATATAAATATATAATATATATATTGCTGATTTTAGCAAGAATAAATGGATAAGCCAGGAAAAAGATTTGCAGCAATGCCTTTGTTACAATATTTGCTGTATCTGCGATCTAGTATCTATGTACCTTATCTTGATAGCAGCAATACATTTTTCTTTGCTAAAACCTTTCTTCCAACACTTTATTCCATAGTATATGGGTTTATTAATTCTACCCATAGATCCAGAACTGCGTATTCATTGACGTTTCTAATCCCTTGGCCAAATTACTTGATATAGAGATGTACATTATCCAAATTGACCCAATTAGCTATCTGAAAACATGTCACCTTTCTGTTGATCTAGAAGCCCTATGGAGTTTGACAGTATAATTCTTCAATTTTAAAATTTCCATACACTTGTGACACCAGAATGATCTTAATCAGCGCAAAGTTAACTTTGTGGTTGGAAAAATTCGTAGTTTATTAAAGATACCGAATTTGCTTATAAACAAAGAATGACAAATGGTAGACATACTTCTAAAAACAGAACAAAAAGGAAAGTCAGACCTCAATTCAAATTATTGAATTAACTCTAATTTTTTCAAATTATTGAATTAACTTTTTCAAATTATTGAATTAACTCTAAAATACTGTTTTTAAGTAAAATTTTCTGAATTTCATAAACCAAGCTCTAGTTTTTTTACATTTCAACATTTTTTTTTTCTGAGCTGAAGAAAGGTTAAGTCACCAAGGCATAAGCAACTATTTAAAATGCAAAGGTAATTTCCAGGGAGACAATTTCAGACTTTCAGGGAGGTCAGTCTTACATATTTCCTTTTTTTTTTTTTTCCTATGCAAACAAACGATAGAGGGAAAAAATGACAAAATGTTCTTTTTCTCTTTTCCAAACCCTATTTGCCCATGTGCAAAGACACAGCAAACGTGCAAATACACACAGTTTGCCACAATATTTGCAGAAGTCGTTCTCTCGGTGACAAGTTAATGGAAGTGGAATACCCTGGCTGCCGGTTGAAAATCAGAAATGATCACAGGTGACTAAATGATAAAACATCCAGAACTGGATTTTATTTTCAATCAAAGTGAATGTATTTTTCAAAAAAAATTATTTTCTTTCCAATATTTCAGACATTTCAGCACAAGTTTGTTAGTGTACTTGAAATCACATCACCATATTTAAACGCAGAGTACTGAGATTACTCAACATCTTAGTATGTAAACAATCATCACCTTCCTTGACAGCTAAGAAAAAGGATCAGTAGGGTTCTTCTTATCTTGCTCTAGGCTTCACTTCGAGAAAATTCTAGGTGATGGACAATGTGCTAAGGGCCATGAGCATAATTAATGGCTAATATCTTTTCTGCTTATCTCACAGACAGTTCCAGTTCTGACTGTGTGTCCTCTCTCTTTCTCTCTTTCTGTCTCTCTATCTGGTCATTTTCTGTCTTTGTCTCTGCTTCTGTGTCCTCTATTTCTGTACTCCTCCCCCCCCCCCTCTCCGCCCCCGTCTCTTCCACCCTCTGGTTCTCATGTCCATCTGTGAACTACAATAGTCTTCACTGTGTCTCTGCCAGCCATGGTAATAGAACCAGGACTTTGGAGGTTAGGCATACTGGCCAACACATGGGGAAGGTAATTCTCTTTGCCACTGCTGCTTGCTCACAAATCTCTGTTGAAACATCAAAGAGATGATAGCTATGGTTTGCATTGAGTTTTTACACTCTTAGATCTGCTGGTCACTAAACTCCCCAAAACTTCACAAAGATTACTAACTGAGGATATGTTAAGGTTGACAGATTAACACTTGAAGAATGAATAGTAGATTTATGAAAAGAAAGTTCATTTGCTTCTCAATCTCGGGTAAAGCTAACCCCAAACAAAATTCTAATAGCAGAGCAGATATCCCAGGAAATACCAGCTCACACTGTCATAAATTCAGATCTGCTATGACCTAAAAGGAATGAAATACTCCAGAACTATTTCTAATATAACATGAGAAAGGCACTTCTTAATACTTCCATTGGCTAGAGAATCTCAAACAAGATACTTAGTGAAGCCCTCGGTCAATGCAGGAATCATAGATTTCATAAATGATATTTCGGCAAACACAGGATATGCCTCAAAGTGTGATACATATTTCAAGTTTTAGGGTTATTTATTGAAAGACATTTAAAATTATATTCCTGATATCCCTTCCTGAATCTATTTTCATCAGTGTGAATGTTTGAGAGTATTTCCACAGGTTAAATTAATTCCCCAAAGGGATTAAAGGAGAAATAAATCATGCAAGGTCTACCTCACAGAAATTCAAACTTTGCAAGGTATTTGCAAAGTAGGAAAGTTATGAAATGTTTGATGTGAAAATGGTTTTAAACAACTCAGCATGAAATTGACTTATGAGGTCTTTTGGTCTTGGCAACTGTGAATTTGTTCATAAAATCATCTTCCCAAAGTGCCAAATCATTGCATTCCTATACGCCCTGCCTTGAGATAAAGAAGGCAGCCACACAGTTTAACAATATTTTATCTAAGCGATTTTTTTTATCCACTTATAATTGACCATTTCACACTTCAATATGTTTCATCCAGTGCTGAAAGAAATCAACAATAAAATGCAGGAAAAAGCCCTGTAGGAGATGTTTTCAGAACTAAATCTAGTGACAAAGTGAACACTGTATGGGCATTAATGCATGTTCTCACTTGCCTACTGGTATTGTCAGTCACATGTCTGCAGCAGACACTTGGGTTAGCAAGGATTAAGTATCTTCCCCACACCCACGTTGCCAGGCTCCAGAAATTGGCCCCGGGCTGTCTCTTCTGCAATACTCTGCCACTGCTACTACACCACACAAAACTTTTGGTGGGGGGTGAACAAGAAAATGGGAAGAGAAGCCTGTCCCCCTAGGAAAGCAATAGGAATTTGTAGCCACTAGAGCATCTACCCAAGTCCAAGCCTCAGGGAGAACATCTGCAGCCTCCGTATCAGAGTCATAGATGGAAAGCTTTCTGCGGCCTAGAATCAAAGTTGGAGAAGGTAGTGATGGTTTGCTGTGGGAGGGAGAGAAACCAAGATGGCTGCCTGGAGGAGAGGAGAGGAGGAACTTTTGGGAAAGGTGAAGGCAAGCAAGGAGCAAGAAATTATGATCTATCCTTGATTAACACCCTCCACAAGGAGTTGCACCTGAAGGAACTACTAACTGATTCTTTTGTTAATTAATTAATTAAAATGTTTATCCTTTTATTGAGACAGATGGGGGAGGGGCAGAGAGAAAGAGGGGGACATAAAGAGAATCCCAAGCAGGCTCTGCACTTTCCGCACAGAGCCCCAAGTGGGGCTCGGACTCATGAACTGTGAGATCATGACCTGAGCCAAAATCAACAGACTGACACTAACTAGACTGAGCCACCCAGGTGCCCCTAACTGACTGTTTTAGTTAAAAAATTCTATTCATTTGCTATGAAATAATTAAGATCCAAAAACAAGATGCATAGATTGTTGTTTCAAGGGTGACTGGGGTGGTTCAGTTGGTTGAGCGTCCAACTTCGGCTCAGGTCATGATCTCACAGTTGTTAAGTTTGAGCCCTACATCAGGCTCTGTGCTGACAGCTCAGAGTCTGGAGCCTGCTTTGGATTCTGTGTCTCCCCCTCTCTCTGCCCCTCTCCCTCTCGCACTCTGTCTCTGTCTCTTTCTCTCTTTCTCTCAAAAATAAACAAACATTAAAAAATGATAAAAATTAAAAAGAGTCGTTTTAGACAAGGAGATCTGAAGGAAAGGAAGGTTTATTTTTACCAACTGGTAGAGAAGAGAGCTTCTAACGGAAGTGCTTTGGACTAAGCAGGGAAGGATTTTTCTAGGATTTGGGGGAATGGAGACACTGAGGACAAGTAGCAGAGGTTTTGGGAATGGAAACGACTTTTCAAGCACTGTGTCATCCAACTTTTCAGTCTCTCAGAATGTTGGTTAGCGTGAAAGTGGACACAATGACACTCTGCTGTTCCCTTGAGAAACACACAGGAGGTTATACCCCAATGACTTCACCTTAACAGGGCCAAGTGGTGTGAATTGATCCTGAGGGGAATGTTATGGGAGCAGAAGATTCCAGGTCATCAGGAAAACTAACTATATAACAAGATATAGAACTTAAGAATAACAATATCCCACTACAAAAATATGTTCTTTGTATATTCTCTTTCCCGCTGCCTCCCATTACCTCCCTGGCAAGTAACCACTATGGAATATACATTTAGGTGAACGAAGAACTTTTACCCAAAAGTGTATCACAATACTCTTATCTTGGAACGTTACTTTTTCCATTTTATTCTTGTATAAAGAATATTACATGCAATCTCATTTTTTTTTTCTTTTCCAAAGTGTGTTTGTAGGAGTCATGCATGTTAAAGGGGTAGCTCTAGTTCATTCGTTTGCGACTTCTCTCCTTTAGGAATGTACAACTTTTTATCCAGTTGCCAATTGGTGGAATCTCGATTTTTAAATTTTTTTTTAACGTTTAATCATTTTTGACACAGAGAAAGAGCATGAATGGGGAAAGGTCAGAGAGAGAGGGAGACACAGAATGCGAAACAGGCTCCAGGCTCTGAGCTGTCAGCACAGAGCCTGATGCGGGGCTCGAACTCACGGACTGCGAGATCATGACCTGAGCCGAAGTTGGATGCCCAACCGACTGAGCCACCCAGGCGCCCCAGAATCTTGATTTTTAAAATAATCTTTACAATTATTAACAATGCTGTTATGAACACTGCTGTGGCTATCTCTTAGTATATGTATGTGTGGTTTTTTTCTTTTATAATTCTAGATATGGTCATACCTCCAAGGTGGAGAGGGTAAACTCCTTCCAGACACATACAATGATTTCTGGCAGCCTATTATTAATTTATTGCTTTGTGGTAGCTCTAAAATATATTTTAGAACAATAATGTGTCTGTTATATGTGTGAAAAATACCTTCACTTTCTAAAGCATGTAAACAAGGCTTTTTTTTTTACTTTGACATAGAAAAAAACTATTTTTTTATTTTATGATTATACTCAGTAAATAAATCATTCTTTATTTAAAATTTAAAATGCATTATCCTTAATTTTTATCTAATTTTTTTTTTGAAATGTACATGAATCTTCAGCAAAGGGCTGTCGAGTCTCTACTTGAAAGAGGTTATTTCTCCCTTCTGGGATCCAGTATCTTTCTGATACAGTGGTATGAAGAAAGGCATACTAACCACATCATCCAGAGTTAGATGCCGGCTGGTTAATGGCTGTCTCCTTTCCCTTCACACATGTGCACACACATGATCGACCCAGTGACTCCTGGAAAGATTCTTTCTTATTCATTCCTCATCCCACACCAGAAGGAGAGGAGTTTGATCCAGAATGCAGACTTTATCAAACAGTGAATCCGAACTCCTCCCTCTGCCCTAGCTTACAAATGAGAGTTAGGAAAAGCACCTTTAGCTTGCTTGGGGAAAATAAGTTATGACTTCATATCTACATTGTTTCATACCCTCCTGATTATTATCCAACTCTTCCTTCTGGCAGGAAAATAGCTTTACTTTCAAGATGGAATCTGACCCCAATCA
The DNA here is from genome assembly GCF_022837055.1 of Prionailurus viverrinus. Taxonomy (NCBI): domain Eukaryota; kingdom Metazoa; phylum Chordata; class Mammalia; order Carnivora; family Felidae; genus Prionailurus; species Prionailurus viverrinus. Next base: position 10,463,435 of record NC_062571.1, read on the forward strand.
GAGTCAACAGACATTGTTTTCTATTTGTAACTTTTCATCTCCAACTCAGAAATTTAACAGGAGTTCAAACAATATCTTAATGGTGGTGGGAATAAGAAGAAATGTGATGGGGGCACCTGGGTGGCTCAGTCAGTTATGCAACCAACTCTGGATTTCGGCTCGTGTCATGTTGTCACAGTTGGTGGGATTGTCAGTCGTGTTGGGCTTTGCAATGAGCGTGGAGCCTGCTTGGGATTGTCTTTCTCTCTACCCCTCCCCTGCTCTCTCTCTCTTTCTATAAATAAATTAAATAAATAAAGAAATAAAGAAAAGAAACATGACCAAGTTATTCTAGGTTTCCTTGACAAAGACTTAGGAATAGCTTAGAAAGTTTGGAAAAGAAATAACAATATTTAACAGTACATTTTGCAAATTTTATTAAGTCACAATTATCCATGCTGTGGAGCTCCTGCACACACAGATAGTGAAAGGGAATAGGAAAAATCCCAGGAACAAACATAAGACTATAATAAGAGGATATTTTGTAGCAGTGATAGCCAGCCTGTTTTGAATATGCTGTAATAACAACATCATTAATGCGTATATTACAATGACATTGGGAAAATATTCTCTAGCTAACATCAGTCAAATCATTTCCAAAGAATTACCAACATTATGAAGAGTAAATCAATGCTACAACTCAAAGAAAATCAATGTTTAACAGCTATTTGAATTGGAATGATTTTAAAGAAGAAATTCATGGGAAATAAGTATATATTATACTTATTTATACTTATTCATACTTTATATTAATTATTTAATTATTTATACTTATAAGTATAATTATATATATTTAGCTATAGGAAAATTCGAAAATACATTAAAAAAAAACCATGGTCAACTAAACAACAACTGAATGAGTTAACAAATACTTGAAAAGTGTTTATAATGCAATATATTTTATGTAGTATATATCATATAAAATTAATAATATTTATAAACTATGAAATATATAATGTAAACATATAACTATGTACTTACTTCATTTAATTTTCTGTAAAATATTTTATATTTATATATTTATAACATTCTACATTTTATTTATATAAAATACATAATACAATGTACAATATATTCATAACTCTTACATAAATATAATTTATGATATATAAATACACTATATATTATTGGATACAATGATGTATAAAATTATAAGATGTCCTAAAGACATTTAATATTATGAAGTATTACTTATTACAATTCAATATTTATTCTTAAAAATGAGGTGTGCCTCCATATTGGTATGTAATTGGTGAAGCTTCTTTAAGGAACATTTAGGAAAAGCCATGAATAAAATAATCATCCACACTCTATAGACATAACAATAAAAATATGCATTTAAAATACTTTACCATACTACTAATCAAATAAATGGAAAATAGTATAATATTAACACTCTAATGCTTAGATATTTTTAAAAAATAATATACAAATCCAGTTAAGACATGGGCAGAAAACATGAATAGACATTTTTCCAAGGGTCAACATCACTCATCATCAGAGAAATAAATACAAGTCAAAACCATGATGAGATACCACCTTACACCTGTCAGAATAGCTAAAATTAATAGCACAAGAAACAACAGGTGTTGATGAGGATGCAGAGAAAGGGGAACCCTCTTACACTATTGGTGGGAATGCAAACTGGTGCAGCCACTCTGGAAAACAATATGGAGATTCCTCAAAAAGTGAAAAATAGAACTACACTATGACTCAGCAATTGCACTACAAGGTATTTACCCAAAGGATACAAAAATACTGATTTGAAGGGGCACATGCACCCCGATGTTTATAGCAGCACTATCTAAAAGAGCCAAATTATAGAAACAACCCAAATGTCCATCAACTGATGAGTGGATAAAGAAGATGTGGTGTGTGTGTGTGTGTGTGTGTGTGTGTGTGTGTGTGTGTATAACAAAATATTACTCAGCAATCAAAAAGAATGAAATCTTGCCATTTACAACAAAGTAGATGGGCCTAGGGTGTATTATGCTAAGTGAAATAAGTCAGTCTGAAAAATACCATACAATTTCACTCATAGGTAGAATTTAAAAAACAAAACAGATGAACATAGGGGAAGGGAAAGAAAAATAAAATAACATAAAAACAGAGAGGGAGGCAAACCATAAGAGACTCTTAACTACAGAGGACAAACTGAAGGTTGCTGGAAAGCAGGTGTGTTGGGGGATGGGCTAAATGGGTTATGGGCTTTAAGGAGGGCACCTGTTGGGATGAGCACTCAGTGTTACATGTAAGTGATGAATCACTAAATTCTACTTTGGGAACCAATATGACACTATATGTTAACTAACTAGAATTCGAATAAAAACTTAAAAATAAATAAAAATAATATACAATTATAAGATGGTTATAGTGCAATGGCACCAGCATACTCTTGTGGTGGTGTAAATTTATGTGAACATTCCATGATATTTAATTAAAACCCATTCACTGTGAATATTTCATATAGGAATTTTCAAATAAAATAATCAGATGTACCAAAGATATATGATTAAAAATCTTCAGTATAGTACTACATTAGCATAAACAAGTTATATTGGAAACCAATTCAAACTTGACAGAAAAAAAATGATAGTAGATACAAGATTTATACATTGGAACACCATGCAATGAAAGTTTGATGTCATGAAAAAAAACTCTTATAATAAAATGATAAGTAAAAAGCAAATTTACACACACACACACACATACACACACACACAAGCTTTATTGGACATACATAACCAGTTATCCCTAGATGTACAAGTGGAATTTTTTTCACTTTTTATCTTCCAATGTTTTTTGCAATTTTCAAAATTGCTATACACATATCATTATTTTACAATAAAACATTTGAATAGCTCAAACTTTTGAGCAGTAAGAAATTGTTTTATGGTTGGAAAGAAAAGTGTTAGTGGAAGGTCTACAGTGTATTTCTCCTTTACAGGGAATGCCTGGGAAAGAGAAAAAGAGATGAAGGGGTCAAATCCCTTTACAAAGAGGTGAATGATAGGACACTGTTGGTATTTCTACCACTAGACCAGGGAGAATCCATGAGAGAATGCTTGTCTATGAAATACTTTCAGCAGAATGTACAGTCAAACAAGTGCAGGGCAAGTGATGCCCTGATGCCCTATTAGACCCTCACATGTTAACTTTTATTTTTTTTTATTTTATTTTTTTTTTATGAAATTTATTGACAAATTGGTTTCCATACAACACCCAGTGCTCATCCCAAAAGGTGCCCTCCTCAATACCCATCACCCACCCTCTCCTCCCTCCCACCCCCCATCAACCCTCAGTTTGTTCTCAGTTTTTAAGTCTCTTATGCTTTGGCTCTCTCCCATTCTAACCTCTTTTTTTTTTTCCTTCCCCTCCCCCATGGGTTCCTGTTAAGTTTCTCAGGATCCACATAAGAGTGAAAACATATGGTATCTGTCTTTCTCTGTATGGCTTATTTCACTTAGCATCACACTCTCCAGTTCCATCCACGTTGCTACAAAAGGCCATATTTCATTTTTTCTCATTGCCACGTAATATTCCATTGTGTATATAAACCACAATTTCTTTATCCATTCATCAGTTGATGGACATTTAGGCTCTTTCCATAATTTGGCTATTGTTGAGAGTGCTGCTATGAACATTGGGGTACAAGTGGCCCTATGCATCAGTGCTCCTGTATCCCTTGGATAAATTCCTAGCAGTGCTATTGCTGGGTCATAGGGTAGGTCTATTTTTAATTTTCTGAGGAACCTCCACACTGCTTTCCAGAGCGGCTGCACCAATTTGCATTCCCACCAACAGTGCAAGAGGGTTCCCGTTTCTCCACATCCTCTCCAGCATCTATAGTCTCCTGATTTGTTCATTTTGGCCACTCTGACTGGCGTGAGGTGATACCTGAGTGTGGTTTTGATTTGTATTTCCCTGATGAGGAGCGACGCTGAACATCTTTTCATGTGCCTGTTGGCCATCCGGATGTCTTCTTTAGAGAAGTGTCTATTCATGTTTTCTGCCCATTTCTTCACTGGGTTATTTGTTTTTTGGGTGTGGAGTTTGGTGAGCTCTTTATAGATTTTGGTTACTAGCCCTTTGTCCGATATGTCATTTGCGAATATCTTTTCCCATTCCGTTGGTTGCCTTTTAGTTTTGTTGGTTGTTTCCTTTGCTGTACAGAAGCTTTTTATCTTCATAAGGTCCCAGTAATTCACTTTTGCTTTTAATTCCCTTGCCTTTGGGGATGTGTCGAGTAAGAGATTGCTACGGCTGAGGTCAGAGAGGTCTTTTCCTGCTTTCTCCTCTAAGGTTTTGATGGTTTCCTGTCTCACATTTAGGTCCTTTATCCATTTTGAGTTTATTTTTGTGAATGGTGTGAGAAAGTGGTCTAGTTTCAACCTTCTGCATGTTGCTGTCCAGTTCTCCCAGCACCATTTGTTAAAGAGGCTGTCTTTTTTCCATTGGATGTTCTTTACTGCTTTGTCAAAGATGAGTTGGCCATACGTTTGTGGGTCTAGTTCTGGGGTTTCTATTCTATTCCATTGGTCTATGTGTCTGTTTTGGTGCCAATACCATGCTGTCTTGATGATGACAGCTTTGTAGTAGAGGCTAAAGTCTGGGATTGTGATGCCTCCTGCTTTGGTCTTCTTCTTCAAAATTCCTTTGGCTATTCGGGGCCTTTTGTGGTTCCATATGAATTTTAGGATGGCTTGTTCTAGTTTCGAGAAGAATGCTGGTGCAATTTTGATTGGGATTGCATTGAATGTGTAGATAGCTTTGGGTAGTATTGACATTTTGACAATATTTATTTTTCCAATCCATGAGCAGGGAATGTCTTTCCATTTCTTTAAATCTTCTTCAATTTCCTTCATAAGCTTTCTATAGTTTTCAGCATACAGATCCTTTACATCTTTGGTTAGATTTATTCCTAGGTATTTTATGCTTCTTGGTGCAATTGTGAATGGGATCAGTTTCTTTATTTGCCTTTCTGTTGCTTCATTGTTAGTGTATAAGAATGCAACTGATTTCTGTACATTGATTTTGTATCCTGCAACTTTGCTGAATTCATGCATCAGTTCTAGCAGACTTTTGGTGGAGTCTATCGGATTTTCCATGTATAATATCATGTCATCTGCAAAAAGCGAAAGCTTGACTTCATCTTTGCCAATTTTGATGCCTTTGATTTCCTTTTGTTGTCTGATTGCTGATGCTAGAACTTCCAGCACTATGTTAAACAGCAGCGGTGAGAGTGGGCATCCTTGTCGTGTTCCTGATCTCAGGGAAAAAGCTCTCAGTTTTTCCCCATTGAGGATGATGTTAGCTGTGGGCTTTTCATAAATGGCTTTTATGATCTTTAAGTATGTTCCTTCTATCCCGACGTTCTCAAGGGTTTTTATTAAGAAACGGTGCTGGATTTTGTCGAAGGCCTTTTCTGCATCGATTGACAGGATCATATGGTTCTTCTCTTTTTTTTTGTTAATGTGATGTATCACGTTGATTGATTTGCGAATGTTGAACCAGCCCTGCATCCCAGGAATGAATCCCACTTGATCATGGTGAATAATTCTTTTTATATGCCGTTGAATTCGATTTGCTAGTACCTTATTGAGAATTTTTGCATCCATATTCATCAGGGATATTGGCCTGTAGTTCTCTTTTTTTACTGGGTCTCTGTCTGGTTTAGGAATCAAAGTAATACTGGCTTCATAGAATGAGTCTGGCAGTTTTCCTTCCCTTTCTATTTCTTGGAATAGCTTGAGAAGGATAGGTATTATCTCTGCTTTAAACGTCTGGTAGAACTCCCCTCAGAAGCCATCTGGTCCTGGACTCTTATTTGTTGGGAGATTTTTGATAACCGATTCAATTTCTTCGCTGGTTATGGGTCTGTTCAAGCTTTCTATTTCCTCCTGATTGAGTTTTGGAAGAGTGTGGGTGTTCAGGAATTTGTCCATTTCTTCCAGGTTGTCCAATTTGTTGGCATATAAGTTTTCATAGTATTCCCTGATAATTGTTTGTATCTCTGAGGGATTGGTTGTAATAATTCCATTTTCATTCATGATTTTATCTATTTGGGTCATCTCCCTTTTCTTTTTGAGAAGCCTGGCTAGAGGTTTGTCAATTTTGTTTATTTTTTCAAAAAACCAACTCTTGGTTTCGTTGATCTGCTCTACAGTTTTTTTAGTTTCTATATTGTTTATTTCTGCCCTGATCTTTATTATTTCTCTTCTTCTGCTGGGCTTAGGTTGCCTTTGCTGTTCTGCTTCTAGTTCCTTTAGGTGTGCTGTTAGATTTTGTATTTGGGATTTTTCTTGTTTCTTGAGATAGGCCTGGATGGCAATGTATTTTCCTCTCAGGACTGCCTTTGCTGCGTCCCAAAGCGTTTGGATTGTTGTATTTTCATTTTCGTTTGTTTCCATATATTTTTTAATTTCTTCTCTAATTGTCTGGTTGACCCACTCATTCGTTAGTAGGGTGTTCTTTAACCTCCATGCTTTTGGAGGTTTTCCAGACTTTTTTCTGTGGTTGATTTCAAGCTTCATAGCATTGTGGTCTGAAAGTAAGCATGGTATAATTTCAATTCTTGTAAACTTATGAAGGGCTGTTTTGTGACCCAGTATATGATCTATCTTGGAGAATGTTCCATGTGCACTCGAGAAGAAAGTATATTCTGTTGCTTTGGGATGCAGAGTTCTAAATATATCTGTCAAGTCCATCTGATCCAATGTGTCATTCAGGGCCCTTGTTTCTTTATTGACCGTGTGTCTAGATGATCTATCCATTTCTGTAAGTGGTGTATTAAAGTCCCCTGCAATTACCACATTCTTATCAATAAGGTTGCTTATGTTTATGAGTAATTGTTTTATATATTTGGGGGCTCCGGTATTCGGCGCATAGACATTTATAATTGTTAGCTCTTCCTGATGGATAGACCCTGTAACTATTATATAATGTCCTTCTTCATCTCTTGTTACAGCCTTTAATTTAAAGTCTAGTTTGTCTGATATAAGTATGGCTACTCCAGCTTTCTTTTGGCTTCCAGTCGCATGATAAATAGTTCTCCATCCCCTCACTCTCAATCTAAAGGTGTCCTCAGGTCTAAAATGAGTCTCTTGTAGACAGCAAATAGATGGGTCTTGTTTTTTTATCCATTCTGATACCCTATGTCTTTTGGTTGGCGCATTTAATCCATTTACATTCAGTGTTATTATAGAAAGATACGGGTTTAGAGTCATTGTGATGTCTGTATGTTTTATGCTTATAGTGATGTCTCTGGGACTTTGTCTCACAGGGTCCCCCTTAGGATCTCTTGTAGGGCTGGTTTAGTGGTGACAAATTCCTTCAGTTTTTGTTTGTTTGGGAAGACCTTTATCTCTCCTTCTATTCTAAATGACAGACTTGCTGGATAAAGGATTCTCGGCTGCATATTTTTTCTGTCTAGCACCCTGAAAATCTCGTGCCAATTCTTTCTGGCCTGCCAAGTTTCAAAAGAGAGATCAGTCACGAGTCTTATAGGTCTCCCTTTATATGTGAGGGCACGTTTACCCCTTGCTGCTTTCAGAATTTTCTCTTTATCCTTGTATTTTGCCAGTTTCACTATGATATGTCGTGCAGAAGATCGATTCAACTTACGTCTGAAGGGAGTTCTCTGTGCCTCTTGGATTTCAATGCCTTTTTCCTTCCCCAGTTCAGGAAAGTTCTCAGCTATTATTTCTTCAAGGACCCCTTCAGCACCTTTCCCTCTCTCTTCCTCCTCTGGGATACCAATTGTGCGTATATTATTTCTTTTTAGTGTATCACTTAATTCTCTAATTTTCCCCTCATACTCCTGGATTTTTTTATCTCTCTTTTTCTCAGCTTCCTCTTTTTCCATAACTTTATCTTCTAGTTCACCTATTCTCTCCTCTGCCTCTTCAAGCCGAGCTGTGGTGGTTTCCATTTTGTTATGCATTTCGTTTAAAGCGTTTTTCAGCTCCTCGTGACTGTTCCTTAGTCCCTTGATCTCTGTAGCAAGAGATTCTCTGCTGTCCTGTATACTGTTTTCAAGCCCAGCGATTAATTTTATGACTATTATTCTAAATTCACTTTCTGTTATGTTATTTAAATCCTTTTTGATCAGCTCATTAGCTGTTGTTATTTCCTGGAGATTCTTCTGAGGGGAATTCTTCCGCTTGGTCATTTTGGATAGTCCCTGGCGTGGTGAGCACCTGCAGGGCACTTACCCTGTGCTGTGGTGTATAACTGGAGTTGGTGGGCGGGGCCGCAGTCAGACCTGATGTCTGCCCCCAGCCCACCGCTGGGGCCACAGTCAGACTGGTGTGTGCCTTCTCTTCCCCTCTCCTAGGGGCGGGATTCACTGTGGGGTGGTGTGGCTCGTCTGGGCTACTTGCACCCTGCCAGGCTTGTGATGCTGGGGATCTGGCGTATTAGCTGGGGTGGGTAGGCAAGGTGCTCGGGGGCAGGAGGGGCAGGCTTAGATCGCTTCTCCTTAGGTGATCCACTTCAGGAGGGGCCCTGTGGCAGCGGGAGGGAGTCAGATCTGCTTCCGGAGGTTTGGCTCCGCAGAAGCGCAGAGTTGGGTGTTTGCGCGGAGCGAGCAAGTTCCCTGGCAGGAACCGGTTCCCTTTGGGATTTCGGCTGGGGGATGGGCGGGGGAGATGGCGCTGGCGAGCGCCTTTGTTCCCCACCAAACTGAGTTCTGTTGTCAGGGGGCTCAGCAGCTCTCCCTCCCTTTGTCCTCCAGCCTTCCCGCTTCCCGAGCAGAGCTGTTAACTTATGACCTCCCAGACGCTAAGTCGCGCTTGTTGTGGAAACACAGTCCGTCAGGCCCCTCCGCTTTTGCCAGCCAGACTTGGGGGCTCTGCTTGGCCGGCGAGCCGCCCCTCCGCCCCGGCTCCCTCCCGCCGGTCCGTGGAGCGCGCACCGCCTCGCCGCCCTTCCTACCCTCTTCCGTGGGCCTCTCGTCTGCGTTTGGCTCCGGCGACTCCGTTCTGCTAATCCTCTGGTGGTTTTCTGGGTTATTTAGGCAGGTGTAGATGGAATCTAAGTGATCAGCAGGACGTGCGGTGAGCCCAGCGTCCTCCTAAGCCGCCATCTTGCTGCAACTCTCTTAACTTTTAAATAGAGCAAGTGGTAAGGGAAGAAGAGAGGGATCTCACATTGCTGGTCTTAGACTTCTTCACATTTATTCCTGTTTCTTGCAATTGCCTGTATCCTTTGCGTTAATGGTAAAATTTGGTAGTGGTTAGATCTATGATTCTTCTAAGTCTGATTTGATTTGATGCCGTGTGTTGTCTAATAACAAAGTTTCTAAAGGAGGCAAGTGCACAGCATGAACTAGAATTACTTTGTATACTGATGAGTTGGAAACACTAGATAATGCTCAGCACATTAGCAGAATCAATATATATTTGTGTTAGGTTTCTATCCCTCTTGGTTCTCAACATTACCCATCTCAATTTTGTCTTGTGTCACAGAATGCCTTTCTAAGATTTTTCTGCAATGTTTAACTCTAGTTTACATAAATTAAAGAGACGAGAAGTGACTCCTCCAGTCCTGAAAACATGGCGGCAGGGAGGGGAATTGGGTTTTGCTAATATTAGAGGAGTGTGTGGAGGAGACAGCTTTTGCTCTGTGCCTGGGGTCCATTTATATCTCAGTAAAGAACAACGAAGAACAGACACATTTGTAGAGTGTGCATTATGCTAACGTGACTCTCGAAACAGTTATACAGGATTTAAGAAATTGTACAGGGGCATCTGGATGGCTCAGTCGAGCCTCCAACTCTTGACTTCAGCTCAGGCCATGATCATAGGGTCATGGAATTGAGCCCCACATGAGGCTCTGCACTGAGTGTGGAGACTGATCGAGATTCTCTCCCTCCCTCTGCCTCTCCCCCCAACTTTTCATGTGCTTTCTCTCTCAAATTAAAAAAAAAAATACAGCATTATTTATTTCTGACTCAGTATAAAATACTTATTTAGAGGGATTTAGTGCAGCCAGCAGTTCTTCTGAGTCCTGGAAAAAGAAGCAATCCTAAGCTCACAGCTAAAGAATAACCCTTTTTTTCCCCCTCTGAGAAGTTGAGTACTATATAAGCAAGGCAGCGAGCGGAAATTTATAATAAGAATTTGTTAAAAACCTAAGTAGTAAATAAAAGTTCTTGGGAAGCTATCTCTATGATTAGGACAACATAGGCATATAAATATTAAATTAGTTGTATCAGGAAATTGTATGCAGAAAAACTTTTACAACCGCAGATGCACGCACACACACACACACACACACACACACACACACACACATGCACATAACATAGAAAGCGATGTCTATTAGCTAAGCATGAGTTTATGGTTCCTAAGACCTTAGTACTACTCTGTCCTTTTATGAGACTTAAGATTCACCTCCTTGCTCCCCAACTGTAAAAAGGAAATACAGTTTCCTATCTCTTCTGGCTTTAGACAGTTGTCTGAAATGCTTTACCTACTGGCATATTAATCAATATGCACACAAATTCATACATCTTTGTAACTAGTATTTTCATAATTTCCCATCCTTTTCCATCTTTGCCTCATTCCTAGGCAATAATTATGTTTTAATTGGTACCGATGAGCATATACCCTGAGCAGGTACCTCACAGCAGTTACTGTGATAGGCATTTGGAATGAGCTTGTTTATTCAGAGATTATATTTGTTCATGTTGTATTTTGACTAGAATTAAATTTTAAGACTTGAAGGAAACCAGAGATTTCTCCATCTCTGGCTTGAGATCATTAAATGTAATTAAATGAAAGCATTGTAGGGCTCCACTTTCTGCACATAATTTAAAATAGGTACTTGGGGTGCATGGGTGGCTCAGTCGGTTGAGTGTCTGACTTCAGCTCAGGTCATGATCTCATGGTTCCTGGGTTCTAGCCCCATGTCTAGCTTTGCACTGACAGTGCAGAGCCTACTTTGGTTCAACTGTCTCCCTCTCTTTCTCTCTCTGCCCCTCCCTTGCTCACGGGCTCTCTCTCTCTCTCTCTCAAAAAAAAAAAAAACATTAAAAAAATTTTGAAAAATAGGTACTCAAAAATTGTAGGGTCAACATATATTTATTACCAAGTATATATTTCATTGTGTTGAAATACCAAGAGATGATAAATCTAGTCATGAATTAAATACTTCAAGTATACTTTACTCCTGGCATTATTTTATAAAAATAAAGGAAGGAAGGAAGGAAGGAAGGAAGGAAGGAAGGAAGGAAGAGGGGAGGGAGACAGAGAGACAGAGAGAGAACAGGAGGGAAGAGGAGGGGAGAGGAGGGGAAAGGAGGGGAGGGGAAGGGAAAGAAGGGGAGGGGAGGGGAGGGGAGAAGAGGAAAAGAAAGAAAAGTTTAAGAGATTTTCTTCACATGAAAAAAAATTGTTCACTTACTATTAAAGGATAAAAATCAACACTTGTTTCAATTTGAAATTGAAAGAGCCTTGGTGTAGATGCTGATATAACTCCTATCATTTTCTCCTATACATTATTGAACATGTAAATGGAGGAGACACTTCACAAGTAGTGAAGTAGAAAATAATTAAGAAATTTTATTGGAACAAAAGTGTTTTGAACATTTAATTTCCTTTGAGAACAATTATACAAAAATATTTTGTATATCTTCCAATGCAAACAAATTTTAATTTAATAGCTAGGTATTTGGAGCATTCAGCACATTAAATTTACATCTTATTTCTTTATTGATTCTATGCTGTCTATTTAGTAGATTCTGAATTTTTATCTTCATCTCTGTGGACCTAAAATTAATCTGATTCCTTTTTCTGGGCACTCAGTGCCGTGATTGAGTGGTTTAATCTCTATCCCCAGGGGCAGAACCCAAATTCATCTCCACTGAAATCTTGACTCCTCTGTGACTTGGCTTCGCATCTGTGTTCCCATCTGTCAGACATTTCACTAGGTTTTCTTTGTTCTTTTCTGGGAAGCTGTTTGAAGACAATCGGAAAAAATGCATGGTGGACCCAGCAATGTTCAGCTGCTATAATCATAATATAGCACCTCAAGGTTGTGGTGATTCCCACCATTGGATAAATAAAAAAATGGAACACAAGAAACATTGTAAGTTAATCAGTGAACTGCTCTGTATTGGCTATTTTTGGAGGCTATTATTTCTCTCTTTTCTCCATGAAGTACATGAAACAATGTTTTAAGCTTAAAGCATTCCTTAATTCTCATATGTGTCTGAAATGATCTAATTAAAAGTTTAATAAGAAAATTTCTCTTTCTTACTTCTCTCAAAACTTTGATATTAAATACTACAAGCCTCTAGGATTATCAAAATTAATGCAAGGAACTTTTATCTCACCTAGGAGAGAATTACGGTGGTATATTTCTCATAGCATGAGTCTTTACACCATTGTTAATTGTTAATAATATTAATAATATAAGGAATAATAAGAATATAGCAGTAATTGGAATAGTGTTGGTGCTGTTGTTTATAGTTTGAAGAGGGAGATACTGAATTCAATGTTATTTTCACAACAAAATATATATATTTTTCATATATATATGATATGTTATACTTGATTTAACATTCAGTTTACTTGGTGCCAAATAATCTATTACTTATTCAAAAATAAATCTGTGTGTCATTTGTACCATAAATTAAAAAAAAATACTAGGCATGCCATCACAAATTTTTTCTCTGGGTAATAACTTTAGTTGAGGGTTCTGATTTATTCATTGTAAAAGTGAACATCTACTTATTTTGTTTACCTACTTGGGGCTCTTATATCTCAGCATTTTTATATTTGGTAGTTTTAGCATATTGGGGATAACATTTCTGTGTTCATTTTTACATGTTTCAGAAAATGTACGGTAGTGGGGCACCTGGGTGGCTCAGTGGGTGAAGCGTAGACTCTTGGTTTTGGCTCAGCTCACGATCTCACGGTTTATGAGTTTGAGCCCCACGTTGGTCTTTGTGCTGACAGTGTGGAGCCTGCTTAGGATTCTCTGTCTCCCTCTCTCTCTGCCCCTCCCCTGCTTGTTCTCTTTCTCTCTCTCACGCATGCACACTCAAAATTAATACACTTAAAAAAAAGAAAATATACAGTAGAAATTCAAGGCAAATTCACAATGATAAGAGGAATAGGAAGCATTCATATCTACCAGGCTCTTTGTTTAGGGTAATATAAACATCTTCTCACAGTTTCATAGCATCCTTCAGTGCTCTCCGTCTGTGCGTCTGTCTCTGTCTCTCTCTGTCTCTCATCTCTCTTCCTCTCTCTGCCCATGTGTCTATTTTCACTATATATTCTTGCTGCTTTATTGGATTTTCAGAGAGGAGAACGTGGAAGTTACAGTGAGATGTGGTACAACAACCAATTCATTAAAATAGGGTTCATTTAAGAAAGTAGTTGGAGAGGACTTTTAGACCAGAAGACCTTAAAAATTAGCTTAAAACAATAAAAAATAAAAATTGGCTTGCGACATTTGCTGCTTTATTCAGTAGGCAAAGGGATTTGGTGAAGACTTGCGTACAAGGAAGTGATATGTTAGAGAGAACCCTAATCCTGATTCCTCTGGCATTACAGGGAATACCTTGAGGCAAAGACTCTATGGCTATCATTGGTACAAACCAGGCAAGCGTGAGATGTGAAGGTCTTGAATCTACTCTAAAGCTAAGTCAACTCTTACCTCCAAGATCCCTGACCTGGGATCTCCAGGTGCCTGACCCAAGGAAGTGAGCAACTTTGGAAGACAAGCATTGTTGTAATAGACTTTTCCCTTAAAACACCCGAGACTACCTCCTGGGACAAGGAAAGCACAGGGCATTGTGAAGGACCCTCACTGGGGAGACAAGCATATTGCCACTGGTCTCAACATTCCCTAAATGTATGGCCGTGGGATAGTCTCCTAACACCTAGACATTCCAATTCTCTATTTGATACAAATGGACCAAAATTATCTCTAAGAATCTTCCTGCTACAACCTTGTGACACAAGGTGATCCTGAATTATCCCCTCAGCCTCTGAGTTTGAGCATGGAAAGAATGCAAAACTGTGTTACTGTGCTTTGTGCCACAAAATGGCCAGGCTTTGGGCTCTCACAATGAGCATGTCAGAAGGGACTCCCTTGCATCAAACTCTGTAACAGCTGGAGACACACGTGATCTTTTGCTCCCCCTTCCTGGGCAGCTGGGAGACATACTCTCTACCAATGGCTGATTTTCTGAACTCTTTTATTAAAGTTGTGATTTCAGGAGCACACAGTGGACCTCCTTTTCAGTGAGACTATGAATTCTTTGTGTCCTTAGAAAACTGTCAGAGAACTCAGAAGTGGAGGAGGTCAAGGCACATAAGATTTCCTTTAAGTCTTCTAGAAAATCGATACTCTCCCATTTCGTTTTCTCACCTGCAGTGGAAAAGACCCGACTCGTTGATATTTAATTTGCTGTCAATAACTTATTAAAAATGTAAAGAAGCAATCCATCAGGATAATTCTGCTAAATGTTAAGGCTTTTTAAATGGATTAAACAGAAGGATGCCTTGTAGTTGCTCAGATCTGTACTCTCCATTCATTTAGCAGAGGGGGAAGGGGAAAAAATGAGAAAGAATTTTCTTCAGGCAGGAATATTCACTTATTTTTGAAATGCTATGGATTCTTTGGATTAGAAAATAAGTAGACTTCATGCCATTTTGTCTAAATATTTCATTTCTGTGAATAAGCTGGTTAACTGGCAGATGGAGAATTGCCTGGGCTCTGGGCAGAGTTAGAACCCTCATATCGTCCCTGGCTGGGGCTCACTCTATGGCTTGTCTGGTAGGAGACATTTCCATCAACTGTGAGTGATCTGATAGCGCCCATGTGCACAATAGAAAGGAACACAATTGAGGAGGGCCTGGGAGGCTTGGTCGGTTAAGTGTCTGACTTCAGTTCAGGTCATGATCTCACAGGTCAGGAGTTTAATCAAGCCCCATGTCAAGCTCTGTGCTGACAGCTCGGAGCCTGAAGCCTGCTTCGGATTCCATGTCTCCCTCTCTCTCTGCCCCTTCCTCTGCTCATGCTCTCTCTCTCTCTCTCAAAAATAAACAGTAAAAAAAACAATTAGAAAGGAACACAGTTGAAAGTTTTGAAAAAAATCTAAAGTTTCTGCAAAATCCATATTAGTGCAAGGTTTGAGTTCTGACCACATCCATACAACAGAACTCTATTATTTGACATAGTATTAATCATTTATATTTTGTAACTTAGAAACCTGCTTTAAGAGATCAGTTCAGTAGTTTTGCTTCTAACTTTTCCATTAACAGTTAGTTGTATGGAGTGCTTTCAGCCAAACCTTATTTATCTTCTGATGCGTGAGGTCTTTTCTGGGTATTTCCTCGCAAAGGCAGATCTCCTTCCCTCAATTAGCTACAAAGTCCTAAATGTTAAATGGCTATGGGTGCCAATACCACACTGTACTCTAGAAATAGTGTGAAGAGTTACAGAACACATGTTATCAAGTTTCTAGACACTTCAAAAGCATACGAATGTTGGCACATCAAAGATTCGGATTCATTTTTAAAGTAACACAGAACAAGTATTTGAACTTAATGATAAATTGGCAATTTGCAATGAGTGAGCTATGGAATGCTGATTTGCTTTGCGCCTACAGGAAGAATTACAGGAAAACTTCCTATTCTGAAGAATCAGTGGAACCCAGCAAATAGAAAAGCGTATGTACACTTCCTAAAGTTTGCTGGCTGGTACCATTCCTCTGCCTTGAAAAACTAAACTCATTAACCAATTGAATACAAAGCAGGGCCTTCCACAGTTAATCATGCCTCTCCAGGCACATCAAATTAGCTCTGTTCAGAGAAGCATGATTTTTACTAAGTCCATAGCCTCAGAAAATAGTATCTGGGAATTGGGAGTATCCTATGGATTGAAAATGAGTCAGAAAGGAAATGGAAATAGAGCTTAGAAAATAAAAGACACTCCATTTCCTGGTTAGAATATATAAAAATCCTGGCAGTTTGCTTTCTTGTGGGGCTTGGTATGTATGTATGTCTTGCGGTCAAAGAATACACGGAATGACCACTGTACAATGTGCACTATCTTAAGGAACGAGAGGGCTAAACCTAAATTGCAACATTTTGCAAAATATTAGGAAATACAGAAACAAGCACAAAATAATAAAACATTTCCAGACCTGTGGTCCATGCAGATAGTACCTGTGTAAAGAGACATAAGAAGGGAGGCAGGGATGCTTGGGTGGCTCAGTCGGCTGAGCGTCGGACTTTGGCTCAGGTCATGACTTCACGGTTCGTGGGTTCGAGCCCTGCATTGAGCTCTGTTCTGACAGCTGGGAGCCTGGAGCCTGCTTTGGATTCTGCGTCTCCCTCTCTCTCTGCCACTACCCCACTCAACACTGTTTCTCTCTCTCTCTGTCTCTGTCTCTCTCTCTCTCTCTCTCTCCCTCTCAAAAATAAATAAACAACAACAACAACAAAGAATGGAGACAGAATAACTTGAGGAATCTGATATTGAAGTATATTTTGAAGTAAGGAATTGAAAACAGTTGGTATACAAGAATATTAAACTCAACGTAATTCACGGTTATCAAGTACACAGTATGTACCAGGCATTCAGCTAGGTACTAGGGATGCCAATGTGAACTGTACCTCATTCCTCTAACAACAGGCAGAAAGCAGAGGAAACTTGCCCTATGTAGGATATCGCAAGCATTTTTTCTTGGAGGATGAATCAGCATTGCATGGTAAGAGGAAATAAGGCAGTATGATGGGAAGTCCAGCTAGAACGTATACTTGCCATTTTAAACAGCCATGTGATAATGGGAAGAAAAAAAATCAGTTGGCCTGGAAATACATTTGAAAGTAGTATCATTAGAATGTCATGAGAATGATACCAAATTGCCAGTGGCATGCTAGATTTTGCAGTCAAAGCCCCGTCAATATTCAATGATCACTCAATCTGTCACATTGACCATATGGCAATTCAAGTTGAGCTTGGAGAAAGCCAGGGTAAACACACGTTCTCGATGGTACATTGTTTTCCAGCTCTGGGTAATGCACTTCATGAAACAGGACTGCCAAGCTCTGATTCTATTGAGCAGAAACCAATGTCAAGAGGCCAAAAATTCAAAGCAAAACACTTCTTCTCCATGTTACTACTACAAAGCACTCGAATTGCTGGGGTATAATCAAGTTAAGTGATTCAGTCATGGGGAAGCAGCTAATAAATGCACACTTCACAACCCAGTGAAAGGATGCTTTTCACAGATGGCTGAGCACTGCAGGAATTATCATACAATGAAGCTAACTCCTTCCCCTTATGCAGGAGGGATTTTCTTGAAGTCTGTACCTCCTTCCTTCTCCAGCAATGCTGGACTACAGAACAGAGACTTACGCCATTTGCAAATAAGATGCTGCTGTCTCAATGACAAAATTATGGTCAAGCTCCCAAGACAAGTTCCCAGCAGAAGAAGCAACTTTGAAAGAGACAAGACAAGTGAATGAGGCCACAGTGGTGGCCCTGGCATCTGGGATCTGCTGATGTGTTCAGAGAGCAACATTTGATTCTTTGAAATATTTTAACACAGGTATGTACTTAAAAAAATAAAAATAAGGCAAGCATCATCTTGCCAAAACATCATTACACTAAAACCACAGGTTAATTTATTTGATGAATACACTCTAAATGGCATTTCATGTTAAGTGCATCAAGAATATGATAAAGAGGGGCGCCTGGGTGGCGCAGTCGGTTAAGCGTCCGACTTCAGCAAGGTCACGATCTTGCGGTCCGTGAGTTCGAGCCCCGCGTCGGGCTCTGGGCTGATGGCTCAGAGCCTGGAGCCTGTTTCCGATTCTGTGTCTCTCTCTCTCTCTCTGCCCTTCCCCCGTTCATGCTCTGTCTCTCTCTGTCCCAAAAATAAATAAACGTTGAAAAAAAAAATTAAAAAAAAAAAAAAGAATATGATAAAGAGCTCACCAAACTCCACACCCGAAAGACAAATAACCCAGTGAAGAAATCGGCAGAAGACATGAATAGACACTTCTCTAAAGACATCCGGATGGCCAACAGGCACATGAAAAGATGCTCAACGTCGCTCTTCATCAGGGAAATACAAATCAAAACCACACTCAGATATCACCTCATGCCAGTCAGAGTGGCTAAAATGAACAAATCAGGAGACTATAGATGCTGGAGAGGATGTGGAGAAACGGGAACCCTCTTGCACTGTTGGTGGGAATGCAAATTGGTGCAGCCACTCTGGAAAACAGTGTGGAGGTTCCTCAAAAAATTAAAAATAGACCTACCCTATGACCCAGCAATAGCACTGCCAGGAATATACCTAAGGGATACAGGAGTACTGATGCATAGGGGCACTTGTACCCCAATGTTTATAGCAGCACTCTCAACAATAGCCAAATGATGGAAAGAGCCTAAATGTCCATCAACTGATGAATGCATAAAGAAATTGTGGTTTATATACACAATGGAGTACTACGTGGCAATGAGAAAGAATGAAATATGGCCCTTTGTAGCAACATGGATGGAACTGGAGAGTGTGATGCTAAGTGAAATAAGCCATACGGAGAAAGACAGATACCATATGTTTTCACTCTTATGTGGATCCTGAGAAACTTAACAGAAACCCATGGGGGAGGGGAAGGGGAAAAAAAAGAAAAAAAAAGGAGGTTAGAGTGGGAGAGAGCCAAAGCACAAGAGACTCTTGAGGACTGAGAACAAACTGAGGGTTGATGGGGGTGAGAGGGAGGGGAGGGTGGGTGATGGGTATTGAGGAGGGCACCTTTTGGGATGAGCACTGGGTGTTGTATGGAAACCAATTTGACAATAAACTTCATGTATTGAAAAAAAAAAAGAATATGATAGCACAGGTGCGCCTGGGTGGCTCAGTCAGTCAAGTGTCCAACTACAGCTCAGGTCATGATCTTATAGTTCCTGAGTTTGAACTCCACATTGGGCTCTGTCCTGACAGCTCAGATCCTGGAGCCTGCTTCTGATTCTGTGTCTCCCTTTTCCCCTGCCCCTCCCCTGCTTGCTCTCTGTCTCTCTCTAGAAAATAAATAAATTAAAAAAAAAAAAAAGAATATGACAGCACAGTTCCCAAACAGCATTATTTGTTCTACTTATCTCATTAACAAATGGACCAGCAGAGAGATTAAGAAGCTATTTTAAAAAGGATTTGAAAAGTGGGGATTTATGTCATCAGTTTTTAAAAGGATACCTAATAAGACTGCTAAATTAATTAGAAAACCGGCTAACTTCTTACAGTCATGAAAGCACCTTCAATTTTTACAAATAAAATTCTAACTTTTGAGGATGTATTGGTTGAGGATTGCTGGCCACATTAACTGTCACAATAAATTTCATATGGGACTCAAGGAGACTTTCTAGAACATGCACCAACTTGACAGAAGACACATGCTGTGATCATCATTGTCTCTCTCCATGTGTGGGACACATTTTTGTTTCACAAGGAAATTCTCCTTCATTGTATTCATTTCCTTCTGTCCATCATATATGTTCTTGATTATGCAGACACAGCCCCTCTAGGCTCAGATAAATTTACACACTAACTTCAGAAATCACCACCCTCTTTAAAGAAATCTTGTTACCCCCTACATTTTTCTCATGTTGAGTTAATGGCAAGACAGGGTTAACATGTTACCCGGATCATACAAGTCTTTCAGAAGCGGGAATGGGTCTGGTCCCCAGGGTTCCTGACTTCTCTGTAGGACTCTTTCCAACATACCATGCTGCTCATCGGTATACAAATGATAAAACTCAGGCATTCTATAAGTTTCATGCATTTCATGTAGGATTAAAGAGGAAAGAAATTTTATGATGGAGTTTTTACTCTGTGGTTCTCACTGGGCTTTACTTCTGTACTTCCTATATTGCATCATTAACTAAGTTTTTAAAGCTGAAATGGAGGAGTTGAGCAGGTAAAGCGATGATTATAATTGCCAGCATGCATGGCTAGTAAGTAAGCCATAGACAGCAGTGCCCTGGGATGACTGACTCCTCAAGATCCCTATTCTGGATCACAAAAACTCAATACTGAAAGCACAGTACTAAAACAGAGACTAAAACACTGGGGGTCATAAAACTCTGTGTACAATTCAAGACATGTAGTTCTAGGGAGGAAGATGGCTAAGTCAATGGGTCATCTGTTAGAGTCGAAGCTCTGAACCATTGCCTTGAGGAAGAAAAAAAATCCTCATTTTCCAACTTTAAATTTCAAAGCTAAAACGTTGCTGGCCCTGAATTTTAATATCTGGTTTTTTTCAGTTAAAAAATATTAAATGGATAATTTTCCCTAAGTTTTATCATGTAGATAGAACTTCAATGCCTTATATTAAACAAGTTCTAAACTACATGTGTGATTTTTGTCCCACAGGATAAAAGTTCATACATATTGAACAAGTAGTGGCAAGGATTCCAAGCAATAAATACCAAAGCATCTTCCAAACTTAATTACAAAAATCGACATTATAGAATCTGTAGACACACTTCATGTTTTGTTTTGTAGGGGAGTACTTTTATAATAACTTCAAATTATCGTTACTAAATGAGCCATATTATGCACATAAATAGTTACTAAAACCTGTTTTCTTTCATTTAATGTAATTGAAGGAGAATGAGCTACCCCAGAATTCTGAAATTGGGGGAAATAGCTAGGAAGAGAGAAGAAAACACTGTAAATTGTTACTAATCATTTATGCATAAAAATTAGGCAAAAAAGAGTTTTCCTTTCTCCATTTCCTTTTTACCAGCCAATAAAAAATATGTGAAATGAATGCATATAATTAACTTTCCTATAGATGATATAATGTAGGGTTCCATCTAATTATGTGGTTTTAGAATATTTGTATGTATTTATTTCTTTATTTAGATAGAGACAGAGAGCACGGGTGGGTGGCGGGAGAGAAGGAGAGACAGAGAATCCCAAGCAGGCTCTACGCTGTCAGTATGGATCCGGATATGGGGATTGAACTCAGGAACTGTGAGATCGTGACCTGAACCGAAACCAAGAGTTGGATGCTTAACTGAGTCAGCCACCCAGGCCCCACTGTACCATTTTATTTTTAAAAAATTTTTAATGTTTATTTTTGAAGGAGAGAGAGGCAGAGCATGAGCAGGGGAAGAACAGAGAGGGAGACACAATCCAAAGCAGGCTTCAGGCTCTGAGCTGTCAGCACAGAGCCCGACATGAGGCTCGAACTCACAAACGGTGAGATCATGACCTGAGCTGAAGTTGGACGCCTAACTGACTGAGCCACCCAGGAGCCCCTCCCACTGTATCATTTTAAATAACCAACTTGACTGTCAAGTGCCATAAACACAAAGCTCTGTATTCTATGACTAATAACACATATTTAAAGTTATGCATAGATACCATCATCATCACAAGAAAATTAAAAAAATATATTTTTTTTAAATAGCTCCCTATAACTTCAACAGTTTTGCACTTTTTAGAATGTCTGCCATCTACACGGGGATCCATAATGGTTACTGTTAATGGGTAGACTATCAGATAATGCTTACAGTGATCGAACATATTTATGCCTTTGCTCCTGGTTTTATGGTACCGGTGAGAAATGTAATATCCAGTAGCTATCAGTTATAACAACTGCTCACATTCCAGTGTTTTATTTAAAACAACACTCCCTATACCACCTTCAGTGCACAGTATGTGCACCTTCATTTTAGAAACAGAAACACAAAGCTGTTCCAGGCAAACAGGACAGGAACTGGATTTTGTCTCTTGTAGCATTCATCAGCAAAATGCCTCTTTTCATTTCCTATCACTAGTCTAACAAAATCCCAAAGATGCAACCCTCCTTGGACTATATTTCCTTTTATTCACATCCTGAAATCCCTTGATAATGCCATCATCCACTTATTAATTCCACTGATATTTATCGAGCACACATTCTATGTCAACACTGTGAATGGGAAAGAGAAAGGCAAAGCCATCACAGAGTTGACATTCGAGTTGGAGAGAGAGTAAATAAAGAAATGTAACTCGAGGCAGTGATGAATTCTAAGAAGAAAAATAAAGCAGGTAAATTGATAAGAAGTGACCCACCAGGATGGAGGAAATATTACTTTTTATAGCGTCTTCATTGAAGACCACTCTGAAGTAACTATTTAAACAGAGACCCAACTGAAGTAAACGGATACACTAAATGACTGTCTAGGGGAGAGAGGTCAGATAGTGAGAACAGCCAACGTAAGCACTCTGAAGCAGGGAAGTGTTAGAGAAACCAACAAGAAAACCAGGAGGGCTGAGCAGAAGAGGGTAGCAGTGGGTAGAGGGGGAAGAATGGTGCATGGGGTACAAGACGTCTTGAGATCTAGGAAGGGATAATTTCATGCAGGACTTACAAGAGAAGCAAAGAGTTTGGATTGTATCCCAAACGGGCTGGTAGGCCATTGGAGGGTTTTGAAAAGCAAGTGATGTAGTCTGATTTGCCTTTTTAATTTTTTTAATGTTTATTTATTTTTGAGAGAGAGAGAGAGAGAGAGAGAGAGAGAGAGAGAGAGAGAGAACGGTGTGAGCCCGACACAGGGCTGGAACTCACGATCCATGAGATTGTGACCCGAACCGAAGTTGGTGGCTTAACCAATTGAACCACCCAGATGCCAATGATTTACATTTTTAAAAGACAACTCTGTTGCTGTGTGTACATTAAGTGTATAAGGGAAGCACAGCAGGGTGAATACAAATTAGAATGTTAGTAGGTGAGAAAATTAGTAGATTAGTCTAACACTTTGGCAAATGGAGGCAATGAGATGCAGTTGAATACTGGATGCATTTTTAAGTTAAAGCTCACAGGATAGGCTGATAAATTTAATACCAGGTGATAAGCAGGAAAACTGAGGCAAAAATAACACGTAGTTTTTTTGGCTGAGTAACTGGGTTTCTACTAGTGCTATTTAATGACATGAAGATGGCTATGAGAACCAGGTTGAAGAGGGACACAGAATTCTGATTTTGATGTATCGGGTGTGGGATACTGAGTAAACACACAAAGATTTTGAGTCGATTATATTCTGGGCTGTTCGGTAGAACTTTGTGTGATAACGGAAATGACTAACAGAGCAGCCATTAAATACATGTGGTTATTAAGCACTTAAAATGTGACTCACATGTGACTGGGGAAACTAAAATTTAATTTTAATTAATTTAAATCTAATTAAACACATGTGGTTAGTGGCTACCATATTGGACACATCAAATTTGGAGGGATGGAAGGGGAGGAAGAGCCAGAAAAGGAGAGTTAAAGGAAGACTCAGGAAGACAGGAGGCATATCCCAATTACGTGACACATGGAAAGACGTTTTTCCAAAAGGAAGTACAGAAAGTGGAGGAAAAGAGGTATATATGGGGCCAAATATAAAAACAAAACTACTGGTAGAAATTACAGTTATCTTTTGGACTAATGGAAATGATTCACTAGGAAAGAAAGAAAGATTTGGAATATGCCTATGATGGGGAAATGAACTTGTTCTCTTCTTTTCTTAATGATTCTAACATCCTCAGTGGTCTCTTTAGTTTAGGAGGGTGGAATTGTAAATCCCCATTGTACCTTTTGTACTCAGAGCTCCGTCTCAGCTCCTATTTCCCAGAAAACTCAGTACTGCACAGTGAGTACCCAGAGTGTCCAAGAAGGCAAGTGGTAGTATGGGATTTGGGGACCAGATCACGGACTGCAGGGCTGGTAGAGAGGACCCCATCCTACTGAGAGCAGGTAGTACCGACCTCTTCCCCACACCCTTCTCTTCTGAAACTTCTCAATATAATCAATGCTTTTTGTGATGTAATTCTTTGTCTTCAAATTACGTGACCTCCGCATAATCTTAGAGATGGCCACTCTCTCCTTCTTGAAATATTCTTAACATTTTGGGCATTCATATCACTTCCTTTTCCTGCTCTTTCTAAACTGACTTTGTTCTCTTTTCCACTCAACCACTAAGTGAGGCCACTCTTTGGGGACAGCTTTCAGGCCTCCTTTTAACTATGTCTCATAACTTCTATGATTGGGTCATGCTTTTTTTTTTTTTTTTCACCGAACAGCAAGATTAGTGCTCTTAAAAATCTAAAGAAGACCACGAGATTTTGCTAATTAAAGTTCTCTGGCAAACTGAAATGCTTTTCCAGCTTGAACTCACACCTGGCTATCTAACTGGCTTCTCATGGAGTGCCACTGTCTCTCACCCACTCGGGGTTCCTTTTTATTTCCTTGAATTGGTCTCACTTTTGTCCAATGCAGGGTCTTTGTACATGGGATCAACAATGCCTGTAATGTCCTTTCTCCCAAATTATACATCAACTCATCCTTTACTTATTATTTGTTCCTGTAAATTAAAAAAAAAAACATTTTAAATGTCTATTTATTTTGAGAGAGAGAGAGAGAGAGGAAGGGGGCAGAGAGAGAGGAAGACACAGAATCCAAAGCAGAATCCAAGCTGTCGGCACAGAGCCCGATGTGGGACTCAAACTCACCACAAGATCATGACCTGAGCCGAAGTCAGATGCTTAACCGACTGAGCCACCCAGGTGCCCTATTTGTTCCTTTAAATGTAACTGTTCCATGTAAAGAAGTTGCTTCAATCATTCTTTATTTCACCATTTTATTTCCTCTGTAACTTTTATTATAATTTGTAATCATTTATTATTCCTGTCTCCTAACAAAACAAAAATGTAAACCCCATGAAGGCAAGAATGGGTATTCTATTATATTTCTTATCTACCAAAAAATACAGCTTTAATAAATATTGGTAAAATGCATGAATAAATAAATTGATAATCACTTTATAGCCCTGTATTTTTAAAATGAAGATATGAATATCTACCTAAATTAAAAAATATATATTACAGTAAATATATGCAAACATCTGTCACAGTGTCTAGGGCACGGTGGTGTGCAGAATAGAGTAGATACATTTTGAAATTATAATTTTCATCAGTTTTATGGATAAACTCTGTTTATGACAAATACAATAACAAGTTAAAAAATAAAGAAAATATAAAATAAAGAAATAGAAGAAACTCCAGGACTTGTTTCTTTATTAGATAAATTCAGGCCAGAGCCCAAGGAAGGACATTTATTATCCACAAAACTTCCCTGATGGAAATTCAAAGTCAAGCCAAGCTGAACTCTTCTCTAAATTTTTAGAAATCCTGGTGTGCAAAACTGAAGACAATAGTTCTTCAAGAACTCCCTCCTTCTTTCTGCTTTCCTCGCTGAGCCCTGCAAAATTCTCACAGACTCAGCTGTTCTCATTTCTGGAAGTCAGAGCTGTATCTCAGCCCTGTCCTGGTCAGACAACGGGCACTGAACGTGTTTGGCAACCACAGCAGGTAATCTGAAGTGACACCCTCCGGGAAGGGTCTTGAAAACAAATCTAAATTGAGACCAAGACATATTTGCTTTGAAAGAAAGAGCCTAAAGAAATTGGCTTTGGTTTGTGTTTTTATTTACCTTTTTTTATCCTCAGAAAAAGCATGCCTAATAGTCAATAATGACTCTTGTAGACATATAGATCTACCTACTAACATAGTTATCTATAGACAGAGATATAAATAGATATAACTCTCTGCCACCCAAATATTGTCTCAGCCATTGGTACTATCAGACATTTTCTAGTATTTGAATCAACTCACTTGAAGAAATAAATGAGCTCTGATCAACTTATTCAAAACTAATGCTAGATGCTTAACTAACCATAGAGTAACTGAGCAATTTAATGCTTGTTTTCTACAATAGAAAAACTGATCTCTTGCTAGAATGTAGTATTAGATAAGTTGCTTCCCTTGACCAGTAAATATTTCAGTGGCAGCTTTGTAGCATGGAAATGCTTTTCACCTACCAGCATTGTGATGAGGATTTGTTCCCTGGGCAATCTTCTCTGTCACTGAGGAAGCACCCCAAGCAGCCTGATAAGTGCTGAGCTGAACCAATTCCAACTGAATTTATTTCCTTTGTACCACTTAACAATACTTTCAAATTATCTCTTTCCTCCATATTCCTTCCCCCGTAGGATTCTGTAGAACAAAATGAAGGCAGAATGGGCAAGTATGAAAATGCCCATCTGCTGGGAAGTATTTTCTCAAATAAAACATCTCTGTAGCAAGGCTTGCTTGCTAAGAAATGCTGTTAATGAGAACAGTTCGCAACCTTTGAATCTATTAACTTATTTTCCAGCAAATACCCCTATTTCTTGGCTTAATGGAAAATTATCACTTTTAATTTTAATGATACATTAAAGACTATTTCCTTGAATAGAATGTAGAAAGTGATTCCGTCAAGTAATACGTTTGTTCTATATTCCCTATCTGATTCCTTTCATGTTAATAAAGGGAATCCAGCATACATGCTACTGATACATAATAGCTAATAAAAAATCACAGATAAGATATTCAAAGTATGAAATTATTTTAGTGCTTTTATTATGAAGGTTTCCATTACCTTTTTTTTTGTTTGGCAAGTCAAGAACTCAGTATAACTTAAATATATTTTGGTCAGTATTATTCCACTTGTAGTATATTCAGAGTACAGTCTTCAAACTCTTACCTTCCTAATTTTGAATTTGAGCTGAAATCACATTTTTTATTTTTGGCCAAAAAGATAAAAGTGCTAACACATATAGAACTATATACAACTAGTAAATATTTTTCATGTGGCAGAGTCAGTTAAAATGAAAGGTAGGATGATTTAAAGCCTGTTGAGAGGTTTTTTGTCAATGAGACAAGAAAGAAAACTAAGAAGTAAACAAGAGATGAATTGATTACCATCACTCCCCATGAGCTCTGAATGTTGTGTGAAGGATGCAAATTCATCTCTTGAGAGTATACTGGGGTTACCTTAGATTTGTGTGTTTTCTGAGCAACCAAATTTTATTTTAGGAAGTATTGATTTAGTTCTTAAGAACTTCTAATAATAAATTCCAAACTTTTTATTATTTCTTTAATTTGGCTCATGCTTTATTACTCTAAGTTGTGTCTTGTACTTTCTTTGATCTTTCTCATCCATTGATTCTAGGTTTCATTTAATTTTCTTGAGACAATCACACATTTGCTCTCTTAATTTTCTTTTATTGCCCGGAATAGATCTTGGCTCAAAGAAGGAGATCTATGTAGATAGAGTCTAATACATCTATGTAGATAGAATCTAGTGCATTTTCTCTTCGTACTCAAATGGCAAGAGGGACAGGGACCAGCACATCTTTTTTTTTTTTAATTTTTTTTTTCAACGTTTATTTATTTTTTTTGGGACAGAGAGAGACAGAGCATGAACGGGGGAGGGGCAGAGAGAGAGGGAGACACAGAATCGGAAACAGGCTCCAGGCTCCGAGCCATCAGCCCAGAGCCTGACGCGGGGCTCGAACTCACGGACCGCGAGATCGTGACCTGGCTGAAGTCGGACGCTTAACCGACTGCGCCCCCCCAGGCGCCCCCCAGCACATCTTTTTAACGTCATATCTATTATTCAGGTATTGACTTAGGTCCTTTTCCATGTCTACTTTATAAAAAGGAATGGACTTTCTTTGACTTTCTTATATAATATCTACATATTTGGGGTAAACAGAGTATCTTAAACTAAGCTTACTGCCTGTGTAGATCATTAAAAATATATAAATCCGTCTAGTTTAAAATTAACACACTAAATTAAGAAATTAATGAGTATTCGCTTCAACTTCTACTGTAATTATGCAAATTTCTCTAGAGTACTTGAAAATCATGTGTTCTATTATGGAATACACTCTCTTTATCTATGGTTTATATTTATTGTTGGATTTCCCCTCTTTAGATAGCATATGAGTAACTGTATTAGCCCTGCTTTAGGGGTTATATGTTCTAGTAAATTCCAAATTTTTGAGATTTATAATTTTGATATGTTTGCTTAGCTCACGTATCTGAACTTGGATGAGAAAAGAAAGTAGCCTCTTAACTGATATATCGGCATAGAAAATTGTGAATTTCAATTTACTGAGATTAACATACATGCATCAGTGATTTTCCTTCTCTTGGTTACTATTGTGGATAAATCAAAGCTCAAAATTTGGAAAGAAGCTGGTTTCTTTCTGCACATTAAGCTTCTTAAGAAAATACACATTTGGCTACAGAGTATGCCATCCATCTGAGGAAACGTAAAATATAGGGCTTAGAATTACATTTTTAATGCAATCTACTACAGATTCTTAATCCTTAGTAATTATAAAAAATAATTGATATGCTAGGTAGTTGGTATTTGAACATATTTTCTTTTTGTACAAAATTTAAGTGCAACTATCTCTTTAACAATTATTTTTATCCCTTATGATTTTCATAACATCTTTTAACTTAGTTTTATCTCGAGACAGAATCTTTATTTTCTTTAACTTTCTAGAAAACAAAAATTATGTCATAATTTAAAATATTCTCAACCATTTTCAAATTGTATCTTCTTGTTAAGAATAAGAAAAAGATGAGTAACAAACTTCTAACTGTGGAAGTAACTTCATCCAATACTTTCCTTTTACACAGGCTTTAAAAGTACATACATGCCTCAGACGCATGTAGTTAATTTTTGCTTGAGTTGCCACTATCAGAATCAAGGTCGGGGAAGTTTTGAACTGCTTAAACTTACTTTTTTCTACTATTCATATGTGTGTTTCCCAAAATTTTGAGCCAAAATCACCTCATATCATTTGCTAGTCAATAAACATTTACTGAATTTCTACATTGCATACATAGGATTCCCCAGCTTTATGTAATGTTAATATTTTAAGAATTCAGCATAAGTTTTGAAATGTTATGATCTCTCATCATTTGCTAATCAATCTCTCAAGATAAAGATATAAATGGATGAAAAAAGGGATAGAGGTGAGTGGCAAATTAAGCTAAAGAAAGCAAACACCAAGCCCACTGCAGTAAATATTCTGGGTTATTTTAATGTTTGTGCAAGTAATGGTGCTTGAAAACTGCTTGCAAATCTGCCTAAAAGTCACAGACTACAACATGATCCCTCCTCCCACCTAACAGTGCTCCTGTCTGATATAAGAGAGATAGGAAGCAAAGCTTGGAGGACCAATGTATATTCACTGGAAGTAGCACTGGAATGGTAGAATCCTGAGGTTAACTTCCAGATAAATCATTAGTTGCCCCCATCAGCGTTCATTGAAGTTTTCCAATGAGGATGTTGCTTCCATGTCTGTGAACGTGATCCAGATCGTTGAATCACTCAGTTCTGCTTTTTAAGATACAACTTTAAATATTCATCACCTAGCAAATGCTAGTTGAAGAGAAGAGATGTAGTGTGGAAGAGATTTATTCATATGGTAAGAGGATTCTTCACTAGACTGGAAGCTTACACTTTTTACGAGGCTTATACTTTGTGAGCATCACAAGGTTTCCTACAAATAATGTATTATTAAATTTTAGAAATTCACTTCTTGAGAATTTCAAAGTACACCACTACTACACTTGACCGCTAATATATCGTCACGTACTTAGTTTTCCCACCACTTATATTTTGCATGGCTTAGAGCTGCGCTGTCTATGATTGGAGCATCAACACTGACATGGTTATCAGCAATCTGGGAATATATTGTCTAAGGAAGTATTTTTTGCTTGTTTTGAAACTGTTTCACCAAATTATGAAATAGAGGGAAAACTTGGTGGAGCCTAACCCTGGTATCTTTGGGGAGTTTTTGTGATACCACTGAAATTCAAAAGAATTTCCATTTTCATAGCAAAAACAGCTCCAGACTGAATTAAGGCTTTGAAGCAAGGGTACTAAAAACATGGCTACCTAGTTCCTAAGGAATAACTACATAAAAGGTCATCCATGCATTCTAACGGCCAGATATCCTTTCTCAAATGCTCAGCTTCTGAAAATCTTCTCAAATGAAAAAATATTTGCTTTGTAGGAGCTGTTTCAAAGACAGTGATAGACACTGGGTGATGGCTGAGATCTGGTTGAGCATTCCTGTATTTTGCTTGTCATCGAATGACTCATATTTACACTGAGAATTTGTGTTATCAGTGACTTGGAATAAAAGAGCTTCTTGGAACATGTTTCTTCTGAAGTTTATAAGCAATTAAAATTGGGCTAGAAGTTGCATTGCATATTAAAATACAGATAAGTTGTTTAATCATGTCATTTAATGCATTATATCCTTCTAAGCACTAATGAGTTCCTTACATGAATAAAGATGGATGGTAAAACTAACAAAGATTGATAGGAAAGAACAATGTATAATGTGTCATTTGGTTACAGAATGATGAGTATTGCTTTCTGAATATTTTTAGTTTATTTTCTGTTAACTTAAAAATGAATGAAATATATACTATTTGGATGTAAAACATTTTTCACTGCATTCTATCTTTAAGTATATAAAACATTAAAAAAGTTAATTAGCTGGGATATGCTGTTTTTGATGCCAACGGAATATTATATCAAAGCTACCATACACTTTGGCTTCTCTGGCTGCAATGTTGTCTTCAGGCTCTAAGAATGTCTTCAAATGCAACCATCAATTCTGTTTTATTTGACCCAATTTAAATATAAATTTTTGTGTGAAAAATTTCTTCCCTTTAGTTTCATTTTACTTTGCCAAGATTACTAACAATCAGGGTGAAGTCTTACAAAATGTAAATTTTTATTCACACTTTAAAATAAAAATGATGAATTTCACATGTACGTAGTTTCAGCACGAAACACACTAGATCCACTCATTCAACAAACATGTACAGAGAATCCACTTCATGCCAGCCACAGACTTAACTGCGGAGAAAAACTACTGTCACACATTACTGACGAACCAATCTACTCATATGTGTGCTGATATAGTTATTGGGTGTCACCCTACTAGAACACAAGCACGTAACAGGTCCTTGATACATGTTTGCCGAATGAAGGAATGGAAGCTAGTAACCAGTACATAGCTTTAGAGCTGCAGGCCTACGTTCACAACCATCTTAGAAACAAAGATTCAGCTAAAAACATACCATAAATCCAATCTTCTCCAATGGTTGTGTTTCTTTCTCATAGTTCCTTGATACTCTCTACTGCTACTATTTTCTGTTTGAAACATTGCTGTTTTCCAGGCCCAGACATTTTTAACCTTTTAAAAGGAAGATCTTTCAAACTCGTTTGTGTTGCAGTGGGGAGAATGTTGAACCAAGCAATTTTTGAAGACAGTACTCCCAATTTTCACATTCTGACTATATGATTACAGCTATGAAATGAGACCAAGCCATTAATAGCAACAATACTACACACACACACACACACACACACACACACACACACACACACAGATTTTAACAGTATTATTGACCATGTCATGACTGTAAATGTGGTTGAAATGCAGAGATTATGTTTGGGCATAATCATTTTTATCCAAATGTCAGAGTATCTCCATTGGTCACAGGATATTATGAATTAGCCCCAATAAAAATAGCCAAATATTATGTAATTTTCATCATAAATATACCGAGAGGTCAGATCACCATTTTTTTAACTTTGTTTATTTTTGAGAGAGAGTGTGAGTGGGGGAGGGGCAGAAAGGGGGAGAGAGAGAATGCCAAGCATGCCCTGAGCTGTAAGCACAGAACCCTACCACAAAGGGCTTGGACCTCAGGAACCTGGAGATTATGACCTGAGCTAAAATCAAGAGTCAGACATTTAACTGACTGAGTCACCCAGGTGCCCCCAGATCACCATTCTAATCCAAGAACACAAAGGATGAAGACAGACATGCTTCCCCCACACCGGAACTGGTTTGCAGATTTCAGCCTTCCCCAGCCCCTCTGCTATCATCCCAGTAGTTGCATCAATTTAAAAATGCAGAAAGTAGAATGTTTTTTATTTTTTAAAGTTTATTTATTTTTGAGAGACAGAGACAGACAGAGAGTGTGCAGGGGAGGGGCAGAGAGAGAAGGAGACACAGAATCTGAAGCAGGCTGCAGGCTCTGGGCTGTCAGCATTGAGCCTGACACAGGGCTTGAACTCATGAACTGTGAGATCATGACCTGAGCCGAAGTGGGATGCTTAACTGACTGAGCGAAATTTTTTTTGTTAAACAGAATTTAAAAGGGACAGGGTTCTTAATTCAGCAAGTGACATTTATTTTAGTCCTACATATACGTATGGTCCTTTTGCAAAGATTTCAACAGACGTGTGTATTTAAATAAATGTAACCCTCAGTGACAGCTCTTTAGATTCCTAAAGACTTTGTTTTCTCAGTTATCAGTCAATCCGTAGTATAGGCTACGGTTTACTGATATGAATAACTTGATTTCACTATTAAGCTTATGCATGTAGCTCTATACTTCTTGTTAAAACTCAAAAGCACTCTTTTGTATTCTTGAGGGTAAAGTGCCTTTGGTAGCCCACTCCAATCTTTATCTCATACACACACACACACACACACACACACACACACACACACACACAGACTTAGACAACACAGCCCAACAAAGCAAAATTAATAATGGAGCCAGTTTATCCCACACAGCAAGTCCACATTTCACAATCTGATCATTTGTATTGGTCTATTTCCAGTGGAGATTAAGAAGTGGAATGACCTTATTTATGAAGGACGTGTTCCTTAGATTATTTGGCAACTTAATGGCAGACTACTAGAACTCCCAACATACTTCTCCTGTGAAAATTTGATTTCACAATTTAAAAAAAAGTTATATGCAACTCTAAAACAACACATAACTCCAGAGAGCTTAACTCTAGCTAATTGCCAATTAAAAATCATATAATTTGGGGTGGGAAAACTTTGTCCTATATAACGGAATTTCCAACCTTCTAATGGCACTTATCTTGTTTGTCCAGCAATCTTTTTGCTTCAGATTCTACATAAGTATTGGTACACTGTCCCAGAGAAACTCAGCGCACTAAGTGTATGATCGATTAACCACTATGTTAAGTTTTAGGAGCCACTGACAGATGCATTGTAATATCTGAGGTAAACTCAGGTAAGCTCAAGTAACTGCTGCATGATATCTTTTCGCCAGGAAAAGGTGTAAGACAACTTTTGTGGTAAGTTGTGCTAAATGAACATTATATTTTTCTGGAAGCCTACAGTAAGTAATAACCAGAAGATTGACTCTTGGTAAGGTGAAATCTCCCCTTCTCCTGGAGTTCTATGAATGAACATGACTTTCTAGCTTCCTCAGGACCATCCACCTCAGCAATTCTCTTGTGGACGCTGGATCAGGACTGTGGCTTCCCTCCCAGGTCATACCTCATAGCTACCTGGGAAATTTTCCAACATGCTCATGCCTCTGTTCCACAACAGAATGGACAATCAGAAAATTTAGATCCCCCCACTTTTTTTAGAAGAATCCAGTGAACTGTTTTCCACTATGTTTAGTGTAAGTTTTTCTTCAAGCTTGTTTTTATGCAAACAGTTTTGAAATAATTTCCAGTTTTCTCCTTGAAATAAATAAACTCAACCCCATAACTCTTTTCTCACAAATCACATTGATACATGGATTATCAATTCTGGAGATTGTCAGTGGTACACCCACCTACAACAAATGAATCCTAATTATGAAAGAAGTTCCTTTTCATTTCATTAATTCAGATGGTGAAGAAGAAAGAAACATCTATTTATTACTGCAAAAATGAATAATTCATGTGATTTTGTAGCATATTTTTACATTTATTATTGTGAGTCATGGTTGATACAACCCCTTAGGAATAGCTGACAGTCAAAGTATTAATGTCACTAGACTTTACATGGATTTCATGTTTTATTAGTTTGGATACATATTTTACAACTTGCAATTTATACTTTCGCTAATATAGTGGGAAAATAAGTTATTGCCCATTTTAACCAATAAAACATCCAGTTGCTTACACCTCAGAGACAAAAGTGCACAGAAACTGTGACAGTGAAGAAATTGGCTACACCATCCACCACTCGTATGTTATAGTGGTAATATTCATAAATTTAGGGACTTTATAAGATTTTCTCATTTCACACCATTAAGTGAATTTAAGGGATTTAGAGGTCAGTCCAATCAGGCAAATTTTCCGGATTATGCAAGCAAGATTAATAATTTTAATGAACAATTGTAAACATCTTATTGAAATTTATCAATACTGGCCATAGTAGGGTCCTACTTTCTACCAACTTCTTGGGAATATGTAAATGTCCTAACTAGAACTGAGAGATGTAGACAAGATCACTGATTTAAATTCATTAACTTTCTTCATGCACATTAGCAATTTACCCATCAATAACAGCCAGAGCCATCCCATCATCACACAAAGTGACTTACTTAAAATTAATTTATTTTTTCTTCCTCCAAACAGCCTCTAGTAGACATAAGAAACAAAGACATAATGGCAAAATCTGGACAGCACCAAATCGGAATTCCTCTTATGTGTGGGATCTCAACTTGCCATGATTTGAACATTACAGAACCAGTACTCGGGAAGTACAGACTCTGACTTTTATTTAGCATAACCACCCGCCATGTTCATTTGGAGTAGTTTGCAGGTACAAGCTTATATGTGAGATTCCAGACAAGGGCTTGAGACTCATAAATATGATTTTTTAACATTCAAGGGGCACCTGACTGGCTAAGTTGGTTAAGCTTCCGACTTTAGCTCAGGTCATGATCTTGCAATTCGTGAGTTTGAGCCCCGCGTCAGGCCCTGTGCTGATGGCTCAGAACCTGGAGTCCACTTCAGATGCTGTCTCTTCCTCTCTCTCTGTCCCTACCTCCCTGGCACTCTCTCTCTCTCTCTCTCTCAAAAGTAAACATTAAAAGAATTAAACTATTTAAATAAATTAACTTGATTTAGACTATTACATTTAGAAAAACTTAAAGCAGAATTTTAGAATATTGAAAGAAAAAAAGAATATTTCTACAATTTAGTTGCAAACCTAAACACATATACAAATTCTAGCCATGGTTAATGTACAAACTGATGAACCATTCTTATGTAATAAGAGTATATAACAAATTTGTTTTGTCCTAAACAAATGACCTCTCAGTTAATGCCCCTGAGCAAATGTAAATATCTGTATATAGGTTCTGTAAATGATATGTGTTCTATCAAGAGAAAGTTCCTCCCAGTAGAAGATAAGGTTTTATTTTATCAGTAGCTGAAGTCTGTCTCCAAAATTTAATATAAAATTTCAGTGGGCTAAGCCACATGATACAGAGATTTCTTTTCCTTTCTTTTTGCTGTCCCTGTCTCTCTCTGAAAAATAAATACACATTAAATAAATAAATGGGGACTATTTCTGAGCTCAGGGGCCACATAAGAAGTCCAATAGAGAAAGGAAGAGGGATTTTTGAGGGCCATCAGGGAGCCAGGCCATGTTTAAAACTGTAGCCCAATATAGAGGAGAGAATCAGAGAGAACCTATTCACATGTTTACAGTATTTTGAAAAACCTTCCAAAGGGTTGCTTGTTAGGAGTGTGCCCAGGAAATTGTCTTGGTATTCAATTCTGTGTGTCAGTACTTTCCCTCCTCCTTACAAACAAATAAAAGATAAAGTTTATATGTATTTTTCAAGTTTATTTCTTTATTTTTGAGAGAGAGAGAGAGAGAGAGAGAGAGAGAGAGAGAGAGGAGAGTGAGATGGGAGGGGCAGATAGAGAGGGAGAGAGTTCCCCAAGCAAATTCCTTGCTGTCAGTGCACAGCCCAACGTGGGGCTTGATCTCACAAACGTGAGATCATGACCTGAGCTAAAACCAAGAGTCAGACACTTAGCTGACTGAACCACCCAGGAGCCCCATAAATAGTTTATATTTTTATCACAAGGAGTTCTGCTGGCTTCCACAGACACTTAGTCAATTTCACTTTTTAATAACTATTGGGCAGATCTACTACTTTTACCACAACTCAAAATATTTATTCAGTACTGATCATCTTCAATACTTTGTGCTTGGCATGGTGAGACATATAAAGGCACGCTACACATATGACCTCCTCTCAAAGGATTTATAATACATCTGACAAAATAAGATACTAGATACAATAGGAGAAACTGTTATGATAACCATTATTATATTTAATTTATTTTTCTAATTTTTTGATAAGCACGATTTAAATTGATGGCACAGATAGCACTTTTATAAGCACAGAGGAAGATCTATCATTTCTATTTGGGGTTGTCAAAAAAGGCTCAATGTAGTGTTTGAAATTTGAATGGGTCTTAAAAGTTGAGTCATATTTGAGTAGGAAGAGAAAGGATACTGCATGTCAGGTGGGAAGTCTTGATAAAAAAAAGGCATGGCAACAGGAAAGAACAAGCTATGTTTATATACATATATATTTGCAATAAAGCTGGAGCAAATATCCAATTTATGTAAGGCACTGTGTTCCAGAGGGCAACATGCTACCTAATTTATAAGACTAGAGCTGAGGATGAAGGGTTCACCTAGGAGTGGAATAAACACAGTCGGTTCTGGTATAAGGAGACATTTGCATTCCTAATAGTTGCTGCACCATGTAAAACTGAGCCATAAAACCACGGGGCTTATCAGAAAAGTGGCATAGGGTGCAAAACTCAAAACTCCATCAGTATACAGGAAAAATAAATAAATCTAAAAAAACCCAGTAGATATATATGTATTTAAGAAATACCTAAATAACCCAACGAACAAACACCTAAACTTGAAAAAGACTTGAAATGTGCTGTGGAGGTGGCTGTTGGAAGGGCTGCAGTTCATGAGTCGCTGTGAGGTGGAGAAGAGAAGGATATTTGAAGGCAGACAGGAAGTTGGAAGAAGTCGGATGGGGGTAATATGGCTCAACACACGTGGTAAAGCGAGGCAGCTGGTAGTGGTTCACGATGCGTTGGTGTGTATGTTTGTGCATTGCTACATAGCTGGGTTCGGCTGGGGGCAGTTTTCTGTGTTCACTTAGTGCTTCTCACAGGCAAAATCACAGGTAACATGCATTAGGTGCTAAGTGTTCCACAATTTATCAACTGTACTGGAACAAAGTCATGTTTTCAGGACAAGTGCTAGAGCCCAGATGATTGTATATGTCGCCATGAGTGCATTCAGACCTGCAGTCTACACCCCGGGAAACAGTGCTATATGATGAAAATACAGGTAAGCCAGAGAAATAGTGGTTAGGGTGTTCAGTTAGATGAATAAAGGAATAACAAGTGCAATAGTCTAGGCAAAAATTATCTTTTGAAATTCTGTTAGTAATTAAACTTTTCCTCTTCTCTTACATAGCTCATTTAGTAACATTTAATTGTCTTGGCCAGGTGCCCCTTCTTAGCAAGGTCATGCAGGGTTCAGAGTCCAGGGTTCAGTGCCTTCCATTATACGTGCTAAGTCAAAGGTGTAAAATGTATTCGAAAGGTTTATGCAAAATTGGGCTTAGCTCATCTGGAAAGAAGATCAGATAAGGATCTGGAACTAAAACTTAGATATTAATAGAAATTATTCACTTGGGATATCTTTGAGCAAATATTCTTTAAGGGCCTGATAGTCTAGAAGGAGTAACATAGGCGATGAAAATATTGAGGTGTTCACTGATGTTGACATGGTTAACATTGTTTAGCATCAGACATTATCTATGTCTACTCATAGACATAAATACTACTTATTTTCATGGCAATGAAAATGTACTTATTAGCAATATCAAAACCCTACTGAACAAGAAATGGTATGCATTGATAAACAGAAAAAATGATTTCGAAGGTCAATTCCCTACATATTTGCCCATAAATGTTATGGGATTTGAGTGAAAATGCCAAAGATACCATTTGGGCAAAGATTTTGTTGACAAAAATGATAACATTTGTCTGAGAAAATATGCATGCTTATATGAGCAGGATATATCTGGGGAGAAAAGAAAGGGAAAGAGATATGTCTGATTCTTTATATGTAAGACTGGGGCACCTGGGTGGCTCAGTTGGTTAAATATCTGACTCTTGATTTCTACTCAGACCACGATCTCACGGTTTGTGAGATCAAGCTCCGTATCAGGCTCTGTGCTGATGGTGCAGAGCCTACTTGGGATTCTCTCTCCCCCTCTCTCTGCCCCCCACTCAAAATAAATAAAGGAACATTTTGTAAAAATACTAGCAAACTTCTTTTAAGCTTGATAAAACACAGTTCTTGGGAGAATGGGGTTAAACACATAATCTTGAATATAAATATAAATTGGTGGGACATATTTGGAGGAAATCTGTTAATATCAATAAAAGAAAGATGGCGTATGCCTTTTATGCTGACATGTCACTGTTATGAATTCATCCTACAGATCTCCTTGCAATGGTACACAAGGATGTTCTTTGAGCATCATAAGATATTTAAATATTTTTAAATGTCTTACTTTAAAAATAACAAAATTCCTGGGGCACCTGGGTGGCTCAGTCACTTAAGTGACCAACTCTTGACCTAGGTTCAGGTCATGATCTCATGGTTTGTGAGTTTAAGCCCCACATCCACTCTGCGCTGACAATGCAGCACCTGCTTGGGGTTCTCTCTCTCCCTTTCTGCCCCTCCCCTGCTCATAATCTCTCTTTCTCTCAAAATAAATTAAAACATTAAAAAAAATTCTTAAATAACAAAATTGCTAATACTTAAAGATTACTTATACATTTTATGTTTTTCAAATTCTTTAAGTCAGTATCATCCCAGTCCCTAGATGTGTCTATTGCCATAATAATATTTCTCAAGATGGGTTCCCAACAGTTCTATGAATCAGATAGTCAATAGATTGTAATTAATTTTGTATATCAATATCATCTGGGAACTTTGGAGTTGTAAGAATGCTTTGTTTTGTTGTTTGCCTGTAGTTTTAATTCATTGAAATGGGGTCAGAATGGCTGTTCAGCCAAACAATATACTTATTCCATTAAAACAATACTAAATACGAAATTCTTACTACACTTAGTCAATTCAAATAATATTAAATTTGTATTTAAATACTGTCTATTAATCTGACCTCTTCACCTAGCATAATGGCCTCTAGGTGTCCATCCACATTGTTGCAAATGTTAAGATCTTATCCCTTTTTATGGTTGTGTAATTATATATATGTCACTTCTTTGCCCACTCATCTACAGATAGACACTTGGGTCACTTCCATATCTTGGATAGTGCAAATAATGCTTCAATAAATGTAGAGGTGCATATATCTTTTCAAATTAGTATTTTCATTTTCTTTGGGTGACTGCCCAGTAGTGGAATTATTAGATGATATTTTTTCTGTTTTATGATGGAATTCACATGTGGAATCTAAAATAAAATGGACAAAGGGGAGTGGCAGATACAGGCTTTCAGTTATAGAATGAGTAGGTCATGGGAATAATAGGTACAGCACAGGGAACATAGTCAGGGATGTTGTGATAGCATTACAATGGTGTCATCTAGCTATATTTGCAGACCTGGAGCTATTAAATCACCATGTTGTACACCTGATGCTAATGTAACATTATGTGTCACGTATACTCAAATTAAAAATAAATAATATATCTTGCTTACACAGAATTGGTATTCTCTTTTTTGTGGGACTTTACTATTCATGGGGCACTCAACCCATTAATATATACTCTCATACAATTCTTAATTTATGTCCTCTGAAGAAAAAGGAATCAGAGAAAAGCATATTAGCCTAAAATAAATTCGGTTATTATATATAAGTAACATTGATTTTTTTTTAATTTTCATTTAAAATATTAAGTATTGGTGGGGTGCTTGGGTGGCTCAGTCAGTTGGGTGTCTGACTTCGGCTCAGGTCATGATCTCACAGTTTGTGAATTTGAACCCCGTGTCGGGCTCTGTGCAGACAGCTCAGAGCCGGGAGGCTGCTTCGGATTCTGTGTCTCCCTCCCCACCTCTCTGCCACTCAGCTTCTTGTATTCTGTCTTTATGTCTCTCTCAAAAATAAAATAAAAACATTAATTTTCTTTTTAAATATTAAGCATTGGCTTGAAGTTTCTATTGAAAGAAAATAAACTGCCAACCAATATTCTGATTAAGTATGATTAAATTCCATAGTCTAAACTAATGTTTTCATATGTTCAGGGAACCAGTCAGAAGCCTAGAGCCCACTGAATTTAATATACTTTTATTCCATCTGACAAGACATTAGTGCAGCAGAGGGATAACTTAGAAATATGCTTTTTGAGCTATTTCATTGAGCTAACATTAGGTACAAACACCAGCACTGCAGTGCATGAAAGGTTTATGGTCCCTGTTCTATAGAAAAAAGAACATGCCATGGGAGGCACATAGAAATAACTACATGTGAGGGAAATTTATGTGAGTTCAAAAGAGGTAGAGGGTACATTGCCATCCCAGCAACAGTGCATTAGGTTATGATCTCAGGAATGAGGTAAGGCTTGCATCAAAGCCATAATAATGGGGAGGAATATGGTTCATACCATGAGAAATATATCAATAAGGGAGAACGAGTCTTCAAATGTGAGACAGATGACCTTTAACTTGAGAGGGAAGGGAGCAAATTAGTGAAGGAAATTCCAGTTAGTGCTGAAACAGTGTAGGATCAAGGCATAGGAAGATTGACAGACACGTTGTCCAGTTAGACATTTCAAAGGTTGTTTTAACAGAATTAAGGGAATGTGAAACTGAGAAAAAAAATAGTTTGAGCCTAGAATGTTAAAAAAAATATATAAGCCAGGGCTGTAAGTTTAGACTCCACTGTGTTGGCAATCAGGAATTTCACAAATTGAAACACAGACAGGTATACACATCAGTGCCCAAAGGAAATTCATCAAGAAACAGTGTATCAGGCACAATACAGGAAATATATGATTAAGGACAGTAATTCACATGAGTATATTCAACATACAGACCACACCACTTAGAAAGTATGAACTGTTAGAGAATTATATCCTCCAAAAATGCTATTGTTTCTTTATAATCTGGCTTCCTTCCTTCCTTCCTTCCTTCCTTCCTTTTCTTCCTTTTCTTCCTTTTCTTCCTGCCTTCCTTCTTCCCTCCCTCTCATTCTTTTCTTTTCTTTTCTTTTCTTTTCTTTTCTTTTCCTTTTCTTTCCTTTCCTTTCCTCTCCTCTTCTCTTCCTTTCCTCTTCTCTTCCTTTTCTCTTTTCTTCTTTCTTTCTTTCTTTCTTTCTTTCTTTCTTTCTTTCTTTCTTCTGCTTCTCCTCCTCCTCCCTCTTTCTTCTTTTGGCATTTGACAGTCCTTTAGCTGAAGATATACCTAACAAAGTTATTTATTCTACATAGATCGAAAGGCATTTTTCACATATAAAGATAGACACACTCAGCCCAAAGCCTTTAGGACTATCTTTACTAGACTCCTATCTGTAAGGAAAGGTCTCCATTCTTCATATACTGTATCTTGGCTTCTGAGATTGGGCATGTCCAGAGGAGTATGGTGGTAGACTAATACACTGTATCTTGGGACAAGGGCTGGAGAGTATGTTTAGGAATGTCGGAACTTTTTATTTTCTCATTCTCAATTCTGCTGTTTGAATATGGACCCCAGAAGTTGGCTCTGAGGGGCTTTCCATCATTTACACGTTTTTATCATATGAGAACACCCACTAAGTATCCCAAAATTGATTTGATACACTTTTTAAAGATTTTTTTTTTTAAATTTTAGTGTTACACAACAAGAAGCCTGAAGATACCGGGGTGCCTGGATGGCTCAGTCAGTTAAGCATCTGGGTCATGATTTCGGCTCAGGTCAGAATCTCAAGGTTTGTGGGTTCAAGCCCTGCATTGTGCTCTGCATTGACAGGACAGAGCCTGCTTTGGATTCTCTCTCTCCCCCTTGCTCAGCCCCTTCTTCTCTCTCTCTCTCTCTCTCTCTCTCTCTCTCTCTCTCTCTCAAAATAAGTAAATAAACTTAAAAAAAAGAAGAAGAAGAAGCCTGAAGATATCCAGTATCAAGTACATGTAAGGAAGTAGATATACTGGATCACTCATTTACTACTGGTGGCAATGCAAAATCATTTATCAGTTTCTTAAAAAATTAAGTTATAACCACGACATGCTCAATTCATTCCATTGCTAGTTATTCACCCAAGGAAAAAAAAAAAGCACGACCATCCTAGACCTGCACGTGAATGCTTGTGGAAGCTCTATTTATAGCAGCCAACATCTGGTAACAACTTAAATATCTTAGCAACAGATAAATGGATAAACAAAAGATACTGTCTCCATACAATGAATAGATAAACAAAAGGTAATATGTCCATACAATGAATAGATAAACAAAGGTAATACATGCATATGATGAAATGCTACTCAGCAATAAAAATGAAAGCATGAACTACTGATAAATGTAGCAACACAGATAAATTTTAAGGTTTCGCTGATTTAAACAAATCAGGCCAGGAAAAAAAAAAGAGTGACTCTATTTCTGATCCTATTTCTACAGCTTTCTAGCAACCGTGAACTAATCCATATTGACAAAAAGCAGATTGTAGTTGCTGAGGT
Source organism: Prionailurus viverrinus (assembly GCF_022837055.1). Lineage (NCBI taxonomy): Eukaryota > Metazoa > Chordata > Mammalia > Carnivora > Felidae > Prionailurus > Prionailurus viverrinus. The sequence goes on from NC_062571.1 coordinate 10,505,905, forward strand.
TTTCAGTAGCATAAGGGACAGACCACAGTGGAGCATGAGAAAACTTTGGGGATTAATGGAAAAGCTCTGTATTTTATTGCGTTGTGTTTTTCCTCCCACAGGAGAATACATGTGTCAAAGCTCTTCGAAGTGTATTCTTCATACTAATGCAAGTATTGTGCTTAAAATATTCCTCAATCGATTTAAAAAAATGAAAAATTATATAATAGCTCAATATAGAAACACAGTGCTCTAGAAAACATGACGGAAGAGGCTCACCGAGTCGTTTCTCTGATACTTACAGTGTGAGTTTAGGAGCAGTATGAAATTTCTTTGGCAATTTCACAACTAAGAATAATTGTTTGACCAGAGTGATAAAAAGATTACCCACTGATACAGTTTCCCTCTTCTGTCAGCAAGAAATCAATATGTTAAATCTTGTCACTCAAGCAAAAGGATTATGGGGACGTGGTGGTAGGATAAAGGGAGTAAGTGCCATAGACACTCTGTTTTATAAAATAAAAATCCTCCAAACAGCTAAGGAGGATGATCAAGGTTGATAACCATTCTTTTTTTTTTTTTTTCAACATTTATTTATTTTTGGGACAGAGAGAGACAGAGCATGAACAGGGGAGGGGCAGAGAGAGAGGGAGACACAGAATCAGAAACAGGCTCCAGGCTCTGAGCCATCAGCCCAGAGCCCGACGCGGGGCTCGAACTCACGGACCGCGAGATCGTGACCTGGCTGAAGTCGGACGCCTAACCGACTGCGCCACCCAGGCGCCCCAAGGTTGATAACCATTCTATGTATGGCATCATCCAAAAGGGAAATGCATTTGCAACTAAGAAGTTTTGAAAGCGGGGGTCTAAATCCTATTTGTCTTCTTGAAAGTGTATCTGATGTAACTCTATTGTATACATTCATTATGGAAACTTACAAAATGTAGTCACGGATTCAAGCTTGGGAGTGGGAAGATTGGGTCACACGGAGGAGTCAATCTTGTGTGTAAGAATGAGAAGTAACTTTAGAGTATTGGAGGATAGGTCTTTCACATACCAACTGTACCAGACAAAAGTGAGAGGCTAAGTTAAATCGTACATTCAGAATAGATTCTAAACCTTTCTTATTGTATCTCTCATCACTAAAGTAGTTGGAGCATAAGAATGTCTTCATTTATTAATTCATTTATGTATTTATTACATAGTTGGCTGTTGTTAATTATAATCATAGACAAAACAATATTATGTACATTACAAAACAGAAGACTCTAGTGTATTATGCTAAGTGAAATGAATCAGAGAAAGATAAATATCATATGATTTCACTCATATGTAAAATTTAAGAAACACAACAGATGAACATGGGAGAAGGAAAGGAAAAATAAATAAGGTAGAACAGAGAGGGAGGCAAACCATTAGAGTCTCTTAAACACAGAGAACAAACTGAAGGTTACTAGGAGGGGTGGACAGGGGATGGGCCAGATGGGTGATGGGCACTAAGGAGGGCACTTGCTGGGATGAGCACTGGGTGTTCTATGTAAGTGATGAATCACTGGGTTCTACTCCTGAATCCAGTACCACACTGTATGTTAACTAACTTGAACTTAAATAAAATTAAAAAAAAAAAAAACAGAATAAACATGAAATAAACAAGATTTTAATGAATTAAAATTTTTATTTTCTTTATTAATAGTACAAAAATGGCTGCATACCACTTTGTAATATAGTTGGAGAAGTGTGTGAGTCTATATGAAATACATATATTTTTAAAAAATTTATATTTTGGCTTTAATCATTCCCCAAACAGAAAAAGCAACCTTTTAAAGGTACAGTAATACCTTGGTTTGCGAGCATGTGTTCCAGAAACATGCATGTAATCCAAAGCACTTGTATATCAAAGCAAATTTCCCCATAAGAAATGATGGAAACTCAGATGATTCATTCCACAACCCAAAAATATTCATATAAAGATGATTACAATACTGTAATGTAACATAAAATTATAAAGAAAATACAAAATATCAAGAAAAAAACACTTAATCTGCACTTAACTTTTGAAAACCTTTGTGGCTGGTGTGAAGGAGACAAGAGAGAGGAGGGTAATTGTGTAGGACAACTTTCACTATCACTGATGGAATCACTGCTGTTTGTTGGTTCAATGGAATCTTTTTCTTTTCGTGCAACTTTAACAAGGAACCTATCCAATGACCTAGAATGAAGCAAAGCATTCCTAAGCTTAGTCTTGCGTGGAAAAGCAAAGGACTGTCCACAGGTGCCTTAAAGCGACAAAAAATACACTAGTGCCCATTGTGGGCACCTTCCAACGTCCTGAAAAATCACTGATTTCTGCCAAACGTTGTAGCCTGAGACTGAGCATCTGAGCATGGGAGACCAAACCCACAATCCCACAGTGAGAGAGAGAGAAAGAGAGAGAAGAACCATTGGCTCAGTTGTGATCATGTGACATCCAGCATCATGTACTACTAGTCCTGCAAGACATTGCTCACTGATCAGGTTAAAATTCATTACAAATGTTTGCTTATCATGAGGAGCACTCACAGAACAGGTTACTCGCAAACCAAGGTTTTGCTGTATTTGGTATAAATGGGAAGAGGACCTAATTTGCTTGTTTTTCAATCCCACCTCTACTTTTGAGGTCAAGTTGCCTTTTGAGTAAGCTTTTATGGAAGAAAGACGTAAAACTATACACACACACACACACACACACACACACACACTCTTAAATTTTGCAAGGAAAACAATAAAAAATGAATCCAAAATTAATAAGAAGTAGTTACCTCTTGGCAGAAGGAGAACAAATGTTCAAAACCTAGATCTGACTTTGTCACTCCATTACTTAGGTGATTTCCCAAGTCACTCAGGAAGAACACCAAAGCCCTCACTTACTTACTAGTAGGGTTGCTAGTAAGGTTCCCAGTTAAAATGCAGACACCCACTTTCATTTTAATTTCAGAGAAACAAAAAAATATTTTTTAGTATAAGCATATCCCACATATTACGACATGTTCTCATTCTTGGCTAAATATTAGATGCATACTATTACTCTTTTAGGAATACCACACCACTGCTGTACCCCACTTTCACTTGTCATTGCTTCATACTATGGATTGTTTGATATTTGCAAATCTTTCACTCAGTTCCATAGATGCATATGAAGTTTTTGTATACAAGTGTTTTTTCACGCTTTTTAAATTGGAAGTTGTGGATATCTAATTATAGATGTCCTCGTTGTCCAAGATTGATTTTAAAGATGGATTTGAAACATAGCAGTAGTTTAAAAAAGAAGAACAAACAACTTTGGGTTTGGATTCGTATTAGAAGCCCAGTTTTCACATTTTATTTTCGGCATTTGCAAGAAGCAAATTGTAAAATGAATTGGTGCTTGTTTTCTAGTACGTTGGATTAATCCTTGAGCTGGTCTCCTTGTTTTTTGGTCATTAGAAATGCCTATTTCCAGGCATTTGAAAGTCCAGTCTGTGTTTCAAGTTTCCTCCATTTGTCCCATCTTCAAGATGCAGCCCGTTAGTCTTGCATAGGCAGCTGAGAAGCCCTATCCTCAGCTGCACCCGGGCCCTTGGGCCCTTAGGGACCTCAGGAGTGGGTTAGGGGGCCCAAGGCCCACCTGGGAGACAGGAGGCACAGCTCACTTGGCCAGATGGGGCACCTGTGTTGCCACACTGACTGGGCCTTGGGGATCTGCACCAATGGGAGACCTGCTTGCACCTGGAAGGTGGGCACCCAGGAGGGTGAGGAGAACCTGGGGGCACTCTAGTCTGGCCTTGCCAGCCCCAGGAGACAGAAAATGAAGGGAATCTGTGGAGAGGGACCATGGAAGAGCATGGCTACCCTGGGGAGGTAGAAAACAAAAAGACACATTGGGGCCAAGACACTCATCAAGACACTCACCAAGACTTTGGGGTTTGGAGGCATGGAGAGGTTTGCGTGGGTGAGGAATGGTAGCAAGATGTGCAAAGACCAATATTCAATAGAAACAAGTCACCTGGCTCTGAGAGGGATGGCAGCACCCGAGGGAAGGGAAATAATGCATAAGATCCTGTTCAACAGAGCTTTTATACCAAAATCACTTTAAGACCAATCTTAGGGAGAAAAGAAAGTGCTCATTCATCCACTACTAAAACTCCAACCACCATCCAAATGAAAGCGATCCAAAGCACTTTCAACCCCACCCCAACCTCAGCTCTTGAATTTAACCAAAAGGTCGGGGTTGGGCAGAGGATGCTTAGACCTGAACTAGCTAATGGTTGTGACAGTTTTTCATGGAGATGAGTCTTTAATTCATCAATGTCGATGTCAGGCTCCAAGGGCATGATGAGGTCAACAAACCTTGATCGTTTGTGTTAGGGTTTCCCTAAAGAGCAGAAGTGCAAGGAGGGCTTAGGGAGGTCACCTATGAAGCTAAGAAAATGAGTAAAAGCAAATTTTATTCTGCCTCTTTAAACCAGTTACCCTTGGGGCACCTGGGTGGCTCAGTTATTAACTGTCTGACTCTTGATTTCAGCTCAGGTCATGATCTCACAGTTCATGAGTTCGAGTCCCACATTGGGCTCTGTGCTGACAGACAGAGGCTGCTTGTGATTCTCTCTTTCCCTCCCTCTCTCTCTCTGCCCCTATCCCGTGCACACTCTTGCTCTTTCAAAATAAATAAATAAAGTTAAATAAAAAAGTTTAAGTAACCCACAGTTACCCTCAAGATAGAATGTTAGAAGAAGAAAAGGCTATTTGAATGCAGACAGAATCAGTATTGATTTGTTCTTTAGCAACAGAAAGAAAAAACTTCATTATTTTAGGGGAGAAATTATTGTAGGATACAAGATAGCTGGCCACACAGCCTTGAGAAAGGTGGACAATCCTTGGGGAAAAGCCCAAAACCACAAGCAGGTTCCAATATGTTGATTATGCATGAATATATTGCACAACACCTGCAGGGTTTAGACTCATCCTCACATGCACACTATGAATAGAAAATATATTGAAAAGAAATATGTTTCAGCACTTACAGGGGCTTTTCTAAGCACTGGAAATATTAATGGATTTTATTATTCTCAATTTCATCTCTTTTTTCAATTGTACTAGAAAAAATATATTTTATATTTGAATCAGAAGAAAAGGAATTCATTTCATTAAAAACTACCAACCAGTCAAATTTTAAAGAACACTTTTGATATCTCTTAAAATTGTAGGTAAATTTATTTCAAATTACCTTTCCAAGTCTGTGGGTTTTTTTTAGGATACCTTTTCATCTATTTTGAATATTGTGATTTTTTTCTTACTATAGACCCTATATGACCTATGATTCTCTATATCCAATAAATTAAACTTTTTTTCAAGCTAAATCATTTTCAGATTTTAACATTTTCAAAATTGGAATGAGTCTTTCAATTGATTTATATATACTTTTTTTTTGTTTGCATCCCTTGGAAGGTTTTTTTCTCATATATATGGTGTCTTTTACATAAAAAAAAACTTGTTTTTGTTTTATTTATTTCTTTATTTATTCATTCATTCATTTATTCATTTACTTATTTATTTAGAGTGCAAGCAAGCAGTGGATGGACAGAGAAAGGGAATCCCAAGCAGGCCTCTTACTGTCAGTGCAGAGCCCATCGTGGGGCTCGAACCCACAAACCACGAGATGATCACCTGAGCCAAAATCAAGAGTTGGATGCTTAACTGACTCAGCCACCCCAGTGTCCCAAGACAAATTCTTAAAATAAAGAAAATATATATTTATTGAATGTCAGCTCTATACTAGGTACTGAGTGCTAAATACTGAAAATACAGTTGTAGACAAAATAAAATCTGTCCATTGAAGTCACATTCTGATAGTGGGTGATGCAGTTGTTACACAGGTCATTGCACAAATACAATTCTCAATTTTGTTACTTTCTCTGAAAGAAACTGCAGACTGTTTTGAGAGTTATAGATTGGGGTCTGGATGAAAAATGATTAGTGATGAAAGAACTCTTTGAAGAAGTGATGATTGAAGATCTGAAAAATAAGAGGTTGCTTCGAGGTGTGCCCACACCTGAGGGAACAGGCAGAACAGAGATGACATGGAACAACAGGTCTTTTCAACTCCGGGGACCATGCCTTTTCCTGGGACTTTCTGACATCTAAACTTCGAAGGATGCTTGATGAAGACGTAATGAAATAATGGAAATCACTGATTTATAATGGAATTACTAATTTAGTTGTAAAATTAGCAAAAGACACAAAACTTTGAAGCAGGCAATACAACCTTTCCCACTAGACAGTGGGCATTAGACTTCCCTTGGGAAAGTCTGTATGTTCTGTTTGTGTGAGTAGATGGGCTTAGCCCATTTGGGCTGCTACAGCAACACCCATTGGCCAATGGCTTGTATAGAACAGAAATTGATTTCCCATTGTTCTGGAGGCCAGGAAGTCAGAGATGAAGACTCTGGCAGATTTGCTGTCTCGTAGAACTGCTTCATAGACAGTCTTCTTGCTGTGTACTCACATGGTAGAAAGGCTTACGGGGCTCTGTAGGGTCTCAAGTACAAATCCCTTTATGAGGGCACCATCCTAATGACCTAATCACTTTCCAAAGTCTCTCCCCCCCGATGCCATCACTTTGGAAGTAGGCTTCAATAAATTTATTTTGGTGACACACACATTCAGTCTATAGCAACTTTTTTTTTTCTATAAGGAGATAGCATGATTTAGGCTATAACTTGATATTTAGTCAAGTGCTCAGATTCATCAATTTCTTTTTTCTTCCTCTCTATATCCTTAAAATTTTTGTCTTTTAATGTGACACCTGCAAATAGCCAGTCTCATCCAATATTCATTTATTCAATTATTCATTTCTCACAATGTATTTTTTTCTATTCCTCGAGTACATGGGGGTGGGGCTGAGATGAGTTATAGATTCCAATAGACTGTGTATTCTTCTTGCAGACAAAATCTGTTTCATTGTTTGTTATATTGGTATCAGTGCCTTGGAAAAGTCAAGGAAGACGTAAGTACGGCATGACAAGTAGAAAGGAAGGAAGGAGTAAAGAGAAAGAGACAGGGAAAGAAGTAAGAAGATCAGGAAGAGAATTTAACATATAAAGCAAGAATATTGGGGCGCCTGGATGGCTCAGTCAATTAAGCATCTGACTTCAGCTCAGGTCATGATCTCATGGTTCATGAGTTCGAGCCCCGCATCGGGCTCTGTGCTGACAGCTCAGAGCCTGGAGCCTGCTTCAGATTCTGTGTCTCCCTCTCTCTCTCTCTCCCTCTCTGTCTCTCTGTCTCTCTCTCTCTCTCTCAAAAATAAATAAACATAAAAAAATTAAAACAAGAATCTTGTTTACAAAGGTTATCACTCTAGCTATTGTGCAAGGGTAGCCACCATGTGTTGGCAATTAAACCAGGCATGGTGAAATGCATATGTATCTTCTTTGTTATACCACTGAAAGATACTGCTAGGTGGATATTATTATTCCCATTCAAGAAATTTTGAAAACTAATATTCACCTGAGTAAATTATTGAAAATAATATAGCATGAACTATTTAAATGAAAAAAAAATGTCCATTGATAATTTGGGAGTTGGAATCCATGTATTTTAAGTTTATTTATGTATTTTGAAAGAGAGAGAGAGTATGTGCATGAGCAGGGGACGGGCAGAAAGAGAGAGAGAGAGAGAGAGAGAGAGAGAGGGAGAATCCCAGGCAGATCCTCACTGTCAGCAACAGTTCAGTGTGGGACTCATCCCACAATCCTGGGATCATGACCTGAGCCAAAATCAAGAGTCGGACCCTTACCCAATTAAGCCACCCAGAATCCATGTATCTTGATCTCAGGGACACCAAGGGTTTAGCATTAAAAGAATGTCCCATTTTGATGCTTTATTCATCTGTTATTTTTATTTAATATAATTATAAATGACTAGTTTTATTTAACAATACGGTCATTTGGATTGCGCATAATTGAGAATTATTTTATGGCATTTTGTGTTTATGTAGTTTTTCCTATTTATGCTTTGATTTTAGGATGCAATGTTTGGCCTTTTCTTTCAAATTTCCACAGTTAACATTTGACTATATATTCCCTCACTACATCGTACATCATAGGTGAAATGTAAATAATTAGTGGTTCAGGGGGAAAGTACCCATATGATAATAAATAATAAACTACTGAGTATAAGTGCTTTCTAAGACTCGTTTCAGTTAATAAAAACAAAAAAAGTTTTCAGTAGGAAATAGAAAAATACAAACTCTTAATTCTGTACAAATCTTCAGTCTCCTGAGCAGAAGTATTTTTCCAATAGTATTATTTTACACAAATCTGATGTATTTTTTATTTGTATTTTTACTTATTAGATATTCCTTATTGAATTAAAGCAGGTTAACACACTCAGGGAAATTATATAATTTTTGAAATATCAAAAACTTGTGTTAAGGTGATTTAGTTTGCTTAGAGCAATGTCACCATTTAGGAATTTGTAACACTACATAAATGCTTTTAATGAGTGAATAGTTTGTCTCTAACTTGATGAATTTCAACTAGGAAGAGCTAACTACTATAAATAGATGTATGTGATATATAAATCATATATATATGTGTGTGTATAAATGTATTATGTTTTAGCATCTATACCTATATCACTATCTATTTGTATCTATCTACATACAGATAGAGGTGATATCAAACATTCCCAGAGGGAAAGAGACACTGAATTAATTTCATTCCAAATATGTCAGACCCATTCTGAAATCCATAAGGCAGCTCAAGAGAACTTTTGCATTAGGTCTCAGAAAGATAAGTTGGATGCTACATTTTTTGATCCAGTGATGAAATATGGAGTAAAAATATTGTGACAGAAAGTTTAGAAAGGGAAAGAGATTTGGAACTTCATATAGAATGAAACAAAACTCATTTTTAAGCCAATATGTAGCACATAAAATATGAAATTCTCGGTAATATGATGGCAGGGCCTCATGCCTTTTATTATTCCTTAAGACGCTATCCAGATTATAAGTGTATGAAATAAATACATGCATGGGTGAATTTATTCATCAATCTAAAATTCAATTAAATAAATGTCTGTTTCTCACAAAATAAGCCGTCTTTATAAAAACAAATGTAAAGTTTTGTAGGTCTTTACCAGAACTCTGAGCCACATAGAAACTTGTGGAAGACCCTTTAAATAGTAGAAAGTAGAATCCATGTATTCATACATAACTGTGGCACAGCGAGAAAATAATTGAGTGATGGTCTGCCTGCCCATTCTTCTCCAGTCTAAGAGAATATATAAATACAGAACAATAGGGGTTTAGATACTGCTAACATGGCTGAGTACTCACTCAGGGAAGGGGCTCTTAGAGGGAGAGTAAAGGTTATCAAGTTGCTACAACTGAAGAATCATTTCTGTCAAGGCATATCCTCAGGTGAATTTTTTGCATTGCTTATCTTTAGGGGAAATAGCACACCAAGGAAAAAAAAACATCTTGCAGTTAAAATGCATGTTAAATTTGCAAAGTTTAATTGACTTCACAGGCCATATGAAGAAACAGGCACAGAGGAGCTAACCCACAGCATTCATCAAAGGGAGAACTGAAGGTAGGAAGGAAGGAAAGAGAAAGAAAAAGAGTCATGGAGAAATGAAGAATAGTAATCAGTACAGACAAAACAAAGTTTTGGTTTTTCCTTAATGATTTTCATAAACACCACAACTCTTAATCATGCATAAAAATGACCAATTATTGATAGTTCACTATATGCTGTGCAAATTTTGTAAATTACTGCCTTAAACAACACCACAAATTCAAAATTAATGACATCTTTGAGATGGGATTGCACCACTGAAAACCTCATTGCTGCTGATAATGGTGGAAAGTTCTGAACCACTCATAAACTCTGGCACCGCCATACCCTAAATTCAGAAGCTTCTGCTAAAACCTTATCAAGAAAATTGATTTTATTGACCACGGATTTCCTCACATTGTTTTTCCAAATCATTATTGATTGAGATTAAGTCTGATGCTTATGCAAAGGCTTCTAAAAATAGGAAATAAGAATGTAGACTAGGACAATAGAAACTAACAGCATCGCAAATAATATGCAGCAACATCAGTGAAGGGAGTGGAGGCACTCAGCTCAGGAACTTTCCAAGAACTTACTGAGTAAGTAATCACCAGTAAGCTTGGAAGTGGATCCTTCCCCAGTAGAGCTTCCATTTAAGATTGCAGGCACTGGTACGACACCTTGACTGTAGACATATGGTAGGTGGAGAGATAAAGGGCCCAACTAACTAACTAGTGCCTGGATGGCTGAGTCACAGAAACTGCGAGGTGATACGTGTGTGTTATTTTAGGTCACTAAGTTCTGGGGTAATATGTTGTATAGCAATAGATAATGAATATAAGCAATTATTTATCTCTTCATCTCATTAAAATGCTTTCCAATTAGACACATCATAGTCTACCACCCTTCTATTTTATGCATTCCCTATTTCTGTCTTCCTACCCAGAACATAAACCCAAAGTTGTCCTCAGCAGCTCTCATTTTCTTACCTGTAAGAAGTCTCTAAGTGACGTTACACTAATCTACTCTCTGCGCTTTGTCTCTGCTAATACTTCCTTAAGTCAGGCACCCATCATCCCCTCAACCTGTACTATTAGTGACGACCCAGTACTGCATAAGCTTGATTGTCTGACTCAGTTTCAACTTTGACTTTAATCAGATTGAAGAATTTAGAAAGCTGAAAATACATGTCCCAGACTCCTTGAAACCCAGAGTCCGGAATCTCAACAGCTAGATGCATTCACATAATCTTAGGAAGGCAGGGGTGAGGCAGAGGCCATACTCCTTATTTTTAACACAATATGGGATAGTAGTTACCCTAAAGTTTTGTTACTTTGAAAATCAACCCCGTAGTTTTGCCTAGAACAAGTCCCTGAAACCTTTCCAACGGTATTGCAAACCCTCATTCCCTTCTATTAATTTCCTTTTGATTTAAATACCTAGAATAGTTTTTCATTTACTACATCTCTTACTGACATTGTCTCCACTTTGAAGCTTGCCGATTCAGTCTGTCCTCAGTTTTCTTCTTAAAAAAGAAAGTATTTCAAACATCTCTGCTAAAACTTTCTAATGATAACTCCTTTCTAACAAGGTAGGGTCTAAATTCTTTGGCTTATGAAACTGGGTTCATGACCGGGTTTTTGAAGGTAAGAAGTAAATCATACTCATATTTTTTACTTCCAGAATTTTGCAAGCTACTTGTCATAGGATAAGTGTTCAATAAATATGTATTGGATAATTATATATTGATAAACATGATTGCTTTAATTAACATATGAGTAGAAGGACAGATGTCCAGAGGAGAGGATAAACTTGAATAGCTGTAGTAACATGCATATATTTATCTATCTGTATAACATTTTATTATATATTGCAGTAGGATTCCATTATACAATTGTGATGGGAATTGAATAAACCTTCCTTACCAGGGCAGAAAATCTGATCATTAAATAAAATGACCTCAATAAAATGATAACTGGTTCCAGGCAATTCACTTAAAGTAATGTCTAAAACAGAGGAATTCCTTTGAATCTTTAACTGAAGACTGAACCAGCCCTCCTCCCCACCCCACCCCACCCCGCTATATCTTTGGGTCGCAGAGAAATATTACCAAAGGATACTATAAGTGGTAGAACAAATTTACTCGGAAGAAGCAATGATAAGTATAAAATAGATGATGAAATGACAATTAGAGTTGTCACAGTATCTTGATGAGAGTCGATTGCTCTTGATGAGAGGAAGCTTATAGAAAGATCTAGGATCCAATATACCATGAAAAGGGAAGCCATGACAGATTCTCTCAGGAGAAAAGCAAAGCCAATCTCATGATCAAGAAATGAGTACTATTAGGAAACCAAAGAATCACTTGGGAACCTGGTGGAAATATATCTTGACCTTAAGTGAAGTTTTCTGTACTTTTAAAAAGGAAAACAAACCAGTCACGGAATAAAGCAAGACAAGAAGGAGAAAACACTGGAGAAGCATTATGTGTCTTCCAATGCAAGTTCATAATCAAAAAGAATAATCACTTAAAATTGCATTTCAATTACTTGATTGGAATGAGATTAATGATGTATATAATACAGTTTGCCCATATGAAGATTACAACATTTACAAAGAACTATTAAAGTTGAGTAACTGTATTTTGAGATTTATGATAAGAATTGTAGATAGCATATGGAACTTCAGCTATCCAAGAGACAACAGAGGGATTTTAGCTTGAAATTATTTTAATAGGCTACTTCATAAAAAGTCAATGGAGACTTTGACATCCTTAGCTTTTTAAAAAATAAATAGCCTATAATTCAATGCGGAACTTTAATGATGAAGAACAAAGATTCAGACTGATACATAGAACAAAATTATTTATGTGCTAACCAAGTATATCAGAGCAATGACTTGAAAGCAATCAGAAGTGCCCTGCTCTTATGGGAATGCGTCTGAGATCCTGGCATGCAGAGGCACTCAGATCATGTTGTAATTGCAATTCTTGATTGGATCGGGGCAACATGCCCCAGTGTGCTTGCTAATCCCTCTCTGGTATTAAAGATCTATTTTTTTGTGAACAAATCCACGCTGTTCCATTGAAAGCCCTCAAAGGGCTTTATTTAAAGCAAAATTTAATCACTGAATGTGCAAATGAGAAAATTTTAATTTTTTTTTCACCTAAAAAGGCAACAGGAAATAGGGGTGCCTGGGTGGCTCAGTCCCTTAAGCGTCTGACTGGGTTTCAGCTCAGGTAATGATCTTACAGTTCGTGAGTTCGAGCCCTGTATTGGGCTCTGCGCTGACAGTGCAGACCCTGCTTAGCATCCTTTCTCTCTCTCTCTCCCTCTTTCGCTCTCTCTGCCCCTCTCGCTCTCATTCTCTCGAAGTCACGAATGAAAAAGGCAACAAGAAATAGAGTTTGTGGGGTATGAAAGGAAATATTTTGTTACTTAAGCTTAGAAAAGGCAAATGTGAGGTAGAATTATGTCCCATTAACTATTTACATATCTAAGGAGGCGCTGAAATATGGAGAAGTACAGAGAAATATAAGGTAGCATACTTAGGGTAGCATCCATAAGTAATGGGATTTGACAGATAAGATGAAAATAGAAAAAAGTTTGAAAGTAGGAAAAAATCATAGGGAACACAAGGTAAATTGTGTTGCATACATTTGGTGAAGAAAGGAAAATAGAGAAAAATCAGTACTGGGTGCTCAAAGAAGCAAAGCACAACCAAACCGAAGTCAAAGTATTAGTTACAGATTGACCAGAGAGTGGCTTCAGTGACCAACATAAACCCACCCTTAGTTAACTATCATATTTTTGCAGCTCATATTCACGGAGGCAGAATTTCTATAGTTTTGCATCTTGTGGATTCTGTCTCCCAGAAGTTAACTTTATAGTTTTAAAAACTTTCAAATAACCCTCTTCTCAATGGCTTTTCATTTTCCACTCATTCTACGTTGCCATTTAATGATTTGCTGTTTAAAATTTGCCATTCGTACCCTTTAGAATTATTCAATTATCTCAGTATTACTTGTCGATGGTTGAGAGTGTTCATTCTCATAATTGGGTTCCTTTTATCATCCCATTTTATGTTTATTAAATTATCTGAAATTTCCTGTGTTTTGAATTCTGATAGACAAGAAGATTATGCAATACTTGCCTTGTGTTATAATTGCTCCAAATCAGTTTTGATGACAAGGTATTAGAAACAAATTCTTTCAAAGTAAATTCTAAAACCCTGCAGGCTTTAATTTACTTTTTGGTCTACATCATTTCAATTTAGAAAGACAATTTCTTCTTTTCCTCTTGAGGAAAACACTCCGGCTTTATTCCCTCACTGACTAACCCCCCTCCCCTGCACACACATGCACACATACACACACACAACGACATCATTTGGTAGGTAGTTACAATTTTTGATTACAATCTGTATATTTAAAATTAAACCGTTATGTTGTATGTCAGTTATATCTTAAAAAACCTGAAAAAATGAAATTAAACTCTCCCCCTCTTCTGTAGTTACTGAAAAACCAAATGATGCTTGTATGTATATATCACTTATGATAATGACCTACCTCTTCAAACAGCATGATCTGGTCAACCACATATTTGAATGATGAGAGAAGGGAAGTAATTTTACTGAGACTGACTCATTTTATGATATTTTGCTTAAAATAAATGTGTTTTAAGAAATGTAGTATTGGCTTGCATTTAAGAGAAAATATAAAGCAAAACTTTTTCCTTGCAGTAGAGGAAGAAAATTATATTGAATCCCAAGTAGAATGTCGTATTATATTTATGATGAGACAAATACCTGTTTATAATTATAAACATTTTTTAACTGCGGAGACCTGAAGATGTCAAGCGGATACACCAGTGTGAAATACAATTGGAGGAGTTGAAAATATAAACACAAAGTAATAGAGATGAATCTGTAAATACTGCTTAAGTTAAAATTAAATCCAACACAAAAGGAAAGAAGTGAAAGACAACCAAAAACTGACCTTCTTCTGAAGTAGCCAGGCACCAGGCTTATAATCTAAAATTGTATCTATTATGCATATATAACCAGCTGGTATGTCATATAATAAAAATAGTCATATATTTATAATTATTGTTTCATAGAGCTCCATATACATGGATATATTTTCCCTTGCATTCTCATTCAAAAGTTGGCCAATGAAGCTGTTGGTTGTTGAATTTTCTTCTTCTTCATCAATATGCAGGTTGTAAGTATGGTCATAGTAATCATTTGGATATTTAAATATTTTTATATACAAGAGAAATACATTTATGCCTCTTTCATAAATTGCATATAGTCATAACTATTCATTTAAATATAACACTTCTGGAGACATTACATGCAAACACAGGTGAGCATCATTTACTGTGGCCTAATTTATTTAAAAAAATTTTTTTTTCAACGTTTATTTATTTTTTTTTTGGGACAGAGAGAGACAGAGCATGAACGGGGGAGGGGCAGAGAGAGAGGGAGACACAGAATCGGAAACAGGCTCCAGGCTCTGAGCCATCAGCCCAGAGCCTGACGCGGGGCTCGAACTCACGGACCGCGAGATCGTGACCTGGCTGAAGTCGGACGCTTAACCGACTGCGCCACCCAGGCGCCCCTACTGTGGCCTAATTTAAACAGACAACTATAAATTCGGCTATATGTGTGTGGGTTTATATATATACCCATACCTGCACACTTTATATGAATAGTACTATATATACTTCGTATATATACTATATATAGTAGTTCACATAAATATATTAAAATGTCCATTTGAATTAGATTTATGAGACAAACCAGAATTATTTAGATGAGGTTGAACTCAATTATCTAATCTCTACTTCTATGACCTGTTACACATCCTCAGTTTCTGTTATTTGCCAGTAAGAGCCTGTATGACTGTTAAGTACCAATCCCTATGTGAAAAGAGCTTATTTCAACGTTCTTTCCACACAAATTGAAATGAGAAAACAAATGTATAGGAATAGCAAAATTCACCAGATTTCCCACAGTTTTCTATTCCATAGGGGGAGATTCGGTAGCAGATAATCCACAGATAACTATATCTGAGTAAATAGAGCACATAGTCATCCAACCTTAACAATACCCTTGTTGACAAATTCTGCATTTTGTTCTTGGGGTGACTGGGGAATATTTAGGAAAATGGTGTTTAATGGCTCAGGTAGGAAGGAACACAAATGGAGGAGGAAGAGAAAAGTTTGTTTTACAAGAAACAAAATGTGAAAAGAGAGAATTCCAAGAAATAAGACTTCACCCAGCCCTAGGATTGTGCTCAATAATTAATCTGGCAAACAACTTTCAGATTAGTGACTCCACATTTGGCACGAGTGAAGTTTTCACGGATGGAGCACAGAGGATGAGAATAGTGAAATGAAATTACCCCAGTGGAACATATACCCAGGTGTTTTTTGTTTGCTTGTTCGTTTCCAACATTTAGGGGCTTCACAGCATCACAGACACTCCTGAACAAGGACCCATGATCAGCCTTGGCCACTCTGTGGCTCAGCTACTTAACAAATTTGACTTGAAAGACTTTGAGAAGTAAATAAGTCAATGCGTTCCCCCAACAGTTCCCAGCTACAGTTTGGGGACCATTGGATATATTGTGCTCATGTTTATGATATATCAGGTTTAATTTGACATAACTAATAAAATTTTCAGGTTATAAATTAATTACATTCATTAAAATGATCTGAGAGTTCTATGTCTTTTTTATGTTTACTTATTTTGAGAGAGAGAGAGAGAGAGAGAGAGAGCGAGCGAGCACAAACGGGAGAGGAGCACAGAGAGAGAGAATCCTAAAAAGGCTTCCCACCGACACTGGGCTCAAACTCACGAACCATGAGATCATGACCTGAGCCAAAATCATGAGTTGGATGCTTAACCAACTGAGCCAGCCAGGTGCCCCTGAGAATTGTGTCCTTTTAAGAGGTATTCTCAATCACGTAGAGCCAGCTTGCTGCAAACTGACATCTTAACCAAACATTTATGTTATTTCCAGAAATGAAAAGTACTATAGTCTAGATTTACCTACTCAAGGGTATTGCACACATGAATCTCCTGTCTTATTTGTATTACAGAAGAAAAGGAGGATGAGAATGGCTAAGTAGCTACAGATGAAAATTGAAAAATTAAGTGAACAAATGTGTGCAAGAATATGTGTTTGTGTGTATATATTAGTAGGTGTGTGCATGAGCATATGTATATTCTATGTTGTTCCAGCCAAAGCAATTTTTTGGTCTCTCTTGCTCACCATTGGTTCTCTCTTGCCCACCAATGCTTTTAGAACAGCATCTAGCATCATATTAGATACTCAGTAAATATTTGAAGTCTAAGAAAGTGAAGGAAGGAAGTTGTCCTGGAAGAAAAGAACGTGGAAACTTAATGTAAGATGTAGCTATTGCCACAGTGGAAAGGGGGCTTCTCAACATCAGTGCTATTAACATATTGGAGCAGGGAGTTCTCTGCTGTAAGGAATTGCCCCATGCATTAGATGATGTTTCTTAGATCCCTGGCCTCTACTCATCAGATGCCGTTTCACCCCCTTGCCTAGTTGTGACACCAAAACTGTCCCCACAGCAGGGAGAGAAGATGAGACTATTCCTTCCAACGTCTTAGGAAATTAACATGCCAAGTTAAGGTGTTGCGAGGAACACTCTTATCTCATCGTCTGTCCCTGATTTACCTGTACAGGGAGCGGGAGCACATTCTTTGGTAAAACTATTGGTAGTAAGTGTTCTGTTAGTAATAAGGCTACTGCTTCATCTCCTTCTTTCTGATACTTCTGTCTTATTTTTGAAGCTTGTTTCTTACTTGGATGAAAACCTGAAAGTGTCATTTATTGACCCCCCCCAAAGAAGGCCCAAATTGAAGAAAATAAGTCTACTTTTCATTTGATTTGATCCTAAGCAGAGAAGCCAGCAAAATCAGTAATTTCTATACAAGGAAGAGGAAGTTGAAATTTGGGGCTTTAATTAGTGTCTGAAAAGTAATAGCTGCTCCATAAATATCTACTAGCTGAATACAGAGGGCATTTGGGTTGGAAGAAACAAATGACCAGTGCCCCTGTATCTACTAAACTCAAAGTAGATATAGAATTGCCTCGAGTTGTCATTAGAGAGATGGCTTGCCATTGACTAAGTAGAATGTTAATTCAGTAGGTAAAAGAAGGCTGAGAACCCTGTACGTAAATGATTCCCAATACTCTTTCAATTAAGGTGACCAAAATATCTGCATGTTTTTGCATTCCCTTAAAAAGTTGAACTTTGTTATGCTATTGAGTAAAAGCCCCTGCTGCAAGCACACAGCTCAGCTCCAAGGACAATAATGACAAAGGTTATTGTTCCCCAGAAATGTGTTTCCTTTAATCAGATGGCCCCTTAGAAGAATTCTATTTCCTTTCCCTGAAACCTCTGCATGTCACACTGTTCTGGACGGTGAGTTAATTAAGGATAGAGTTATTTTAAGTTTTGATAACCTTGACAGAAACGGAAAAGATACTTCATGTGTTTTTCAACCCTTTCCAGTAAAAGCAAAACAAGCATTTTCTTCCAACTTATTTTAGTCTTACCTTAAGAATCTAGAAAGTATTTGTATTATTTGTATTCCTATTTCATCACTATTTGGGCAAATGTTTATTTTCCCAAAGTTATTCGAGGCTTGAAGGACCCATTTACTAATTCTATTTTTTTTTTTTACATTTATTTATTTTTGAGAGACAGAGAGGAACAGAGTATAAGCAGGAAGAGGCAGAGAGAGAGGGAGACACAGGATTCGAAGCACGCTCCAGGCTCTGAGCTGTCAGCACAGAGCCCGACACAGGGCCTGAACTCACGGACTGTGAGATCATGACCTGAGCCAAAGTTGGATGCTTAACCAATGGAGCCCCTCAGATTCCCCCTCCCCATTTACTATTTCTAAAAGCATTTTAGAGAATATTATGTACTTCTCAGTGAAATATAGAATATAAAATAAAGAACAAATATAAAAAGACACACGTATTTTCACAGTCACTATATAGTAAGGCAAATATCAAGGAATAAAAAGCTGTGTACCTGCCATCCAGGTGAAGACATTGATCATTTCCATTATCGCTGATATGCCTATATTCCCATCCTTAACTTCATCTCGTTCCTCTCCCTCCCAGGGAAAACACTATCCTGAATATTATGTTAATATTCCATTGCTTTTCATTATAATGAAAAATTATGTTGTATAAATTTATAAAATTTATAATTTAAACTTTATAAAATTTATATATCTCTATATCTGCATGTCTATTTATATAGATCTATATGTATATATCTATGTGTATATATGTATATATGCCAATAACTCAATGTATAATGTGTGTATAATGCAAGTATGTAAGTGTATGTATATACACTATACACTTATGTAATACTAAAACTAATTATGAAATAAGTCATTAAATCTATATATGCATATAGAATGTATTCATTATTTAGTATATATCATTTACATATATATATATATATATATATATATATATATATATATATAGAATTAACAATGTATTTAGTATTTAGTTTCATGTGCTCTCAACTTCTACATAATAGGAATTGTACTCTATACCACTGCAATGCTTTTGCAGTCAGAAAAGTGATTGTTGGGGCACTTGGGGGGCTCAGTTGGTTAAGCATCCAGCTTCGGCTCAGGTCATGATCTCACAGCTCGTGGGTTTGAACCCTGCATCAGGCTCTGTGCTGACAGCTCAGAGCTTGGAGCCTGCTTCAGATTCTGTGTCTCCTTCATTCTCTGCCCCTCCCCCACGCATGCCCTGCCCGCCCCCCCCTCAAAAAAATTAAAAAAAAAAAAAGAAAAGTGATTATGGTTAATGCATTATGACGCTTTTGCTGTTATTCATTTTATTTACTGAATACATTTTTATTATATGACAACACCATCATTTATTTTTTAATTTGTGTGTTACTGTACACTTGAGGCATTTCTTGTGTTATAATGAGTTGTGATAATAGGACCCCACTCTTGAAATCAGCATTTGGAGCATGAGAGCAAGAATTTCTCTGTAGATGATATCCAGGAGTGGAAAGTATATTCAACTTCACAAGAAAATGGTCTCTGAACATGGTTTTAACAGATATGTTTTGAAATTAAAAAAATAAGAATTAGCATTAAGCATGAAATCTCCAGTAACTGGATTTGACAGCTTTTTTGTAATTTTCCAAGTCTACTGGATTTAGAATAATATTTTTTGTGGACTCAATATACAATTTCTTAATTACTAGTGAGGTTGAACATGCTTACGTTTTTATTCCCCGTCTGTGTTTGCTCTTCTGCTAAATCCTTCTTGTGCTTTGTCCATTCCTCTAATTAACTGGCTTTTCTTTTCCCAATGTAAGTACAAAAATTGTTAGTGCATTTTAATTTATACCTCTTTTCTAGTTATAAAAATCAGAAGTATCTTCTGATGATGTGTAACCTGGTTTTATATTTTCACCATATTCATGTGGTATGTGCAGCACATTTTTAAAATTTTAAGGAAATGAATTTCAAATCTTTCTACGATTTCTGGTGTTTGTGTCTTGTTAAGTGATTCTCTACCCTGTAGTCATATACATATTCTTTTATTTTGCCGCTAATGATTTTGAAGTTATTTTCCCACATATAAGCCTTTCCCACATTTAAGCCTTTAATTACATAAAATACATCTGTGCACATAATGCAAAATGAGGATCCATTTTTGTTTTGCTCACATATTGAAAAAAAATTTTGCCCAGTATCATTTATTAATCATTTGATCTTTTCTGTCTGGTCTGTAAAGCCATCTTTGTTACATGCCAAAGACTGCATGTATGCGTGGATGTGTTTCTTGGTTCCATATTCTGTTCCTGGACAGGTAAAAAAGTGGGACAATACCGTAGGGAGCATGGAAGTGAAGATGCGTGATGATGGCATTCATGTAAAGGTATGGCAATACCGGCACCAAGAGAGATTGCTTTTATACAGAGGAGCTAGTCAAAGAAGCAAACATAGTAAGGATAATAGGAGATAGGCTTCTCTCTGTTGAGCAAGGGGTTACAAGTTTGAAAAGGGAGTAAACTACAGCGATCCCTATGATGATGGAGAGACATTGCTGGAGGTAGATGTACAGATGTGTGTATGTTGGATGTGTGTGTGCACATATGCACACACATGCACATGAACCATTAGCAGTGGGCATAAAGCATGCCTCGGTTTAATCTCTACATACAGTGTTCCAATAAAAGGAAGCAGGACTCTCTGAAAGAATGGCTGAATCCATAAAGTGGCTCAAAGAATACAAGATGAGCATAGAACATCTTCTGGTGCTAACACAGAAATTCTCTGATAAGGATGGGAACATGTCAAAAAAACCACAAAGATTACTTCGAAGGGGCCCCTACTAGCAGAATTTGGGAGTATTGGAACAGTGAAGGCAATAATAGTAATAGATTATAACCCATTGGGATAATGAATGATGTTTCTTCACCTGCCATATAAGACAGGTCAAAAATGCAGGTATTTGCAACGTACATCATTTCCAGCCATGGGTCTAGAACCAAAATTACATCAGAGAACGATTTCCTTATTCCAGAAGAAAACAAAACCTAGATCGACAAGATAAGAGCAAATACAACATGGCATATTTTCAGTATTTAGTAGTGAAAATCATCAAGATATTAATATCCACTTGGCTTTCCCAAAATAGAAACAACTCATAATGTAAGGTCCATGTTAACTGTAACATTAATTGCAGTATTTTTGCAAAACTGTGCCTAAGGATCTAGAGAATAAAGTAATTAAATACGAGACCTAAATACATTTTTTTGAGAAAGTTAGCATAGTCTATATAATTTTATGAAGGTTTTTATTATTGTGTAACATCTATAAGGCTTAAGTATTTTTGTACCCTCCATGCTTCAGTGTAGTATCACAGCCAAGTAACAGGATGTCTAGGCCTCATTAATCTCACTGATATAGAACACTAGTATTCCAGAAACCAACACTTGAGAAAACCACACACATTCTTTTCAAGTGTGCATAGTGTGTTCACCACAACGAATGATATGCTAGGCTATAAAACAAGTCTGACTTGTAACTGAAGACTGTATGAAGAATATTTTCTGACCTTGAGAGAATCAAACTAAATATTAATAACCCTAAGTAGCAAACCACAAATAAAACCAAATATGTATAAATTATAAAGATGAGTCAAAGATAAAATATGATGGAGAAAATTATAAAAGTATTCTGGGGGCACCTGGGTGGCTCAGTTGGTTAAGCATCCAACTCTTGATTTCAGCTCAGGTCATGATCTCATGATCTGTGGGGTAGAACCCCGCATAGGGCTCTGCACTGACAGCGTGGAGCCTGCTTGGGATTCTCTCCCCCCCCCCCCCCGCCCTTCCCCCACTGGCTCTGGCTCTCTCCCTCTCTCGTTCTCTCTCTCTCTAAAAATAAATAAACTTAAAAAAACTGAAAACAATATTCTGAACTCCATAACAATGGAAATAAACCACCAAAATTTGGAGGCTGCAGTAAATGCTATGCTTTTTAGACATTTATAACTTAAAAGTTTATATTGAAAAGAAGAAAACTCTAAAGTCAATGACCTAAGATTAAATTTGAGGCATCTAGAGGAAAAAAAACAGCAAAACAAATAAAAAGTACTTTGAAGAAAAAGAATATAAAGGTAAGAGCACAAATAAAGAAACTAGGGAACAGACAACAATAAAGATAATTAAAAGCAAAAGCCGGTTCTTTGAAAAGAGGAACAAAATTTATAAATCCCTGGCTGTACTGATGAACACAGAGGGCACAGATCACCGTAATAGTAATGACAGAGACCACAAACCAGTTTTATAAATGGTCAAGTACTTGAACAGGGTTCACAAGAGAAAGTCTGAACATAAGCATCTGAAAAGATCCCCAATGTCTTTAGCCATGGGGAGCAATGCAAATTAAAACCCTAATGAGAGATCCTTAAGCCTCAGTAACTGACCAGAAGTTTTAAAGGCTAGCAAAACTGGGGCACCTGGGTGACTCAGTTGGTTAAGCATCTGACTTCAGCTCAGGTAAAGATCTCACAGTTCATGGGTTTGAGCCCCATATGGGGCCCTGTGCTGACAGCTCAGAGCCTGAAGCCAGCTTCAGATTCTGTGTCTCCCTCTCTCTCTGCTCCTCTCCCTCTCATGCTCTCTTTCTATCTCTCAAAAATGAATAAATGTTAAATTTTTTTTAAAAATTACTTAAAAAAAGGAAAGACTAGCAATACTAAGTGTCAGGGAGAATGTGAAGCAATCCTCATATTTAGCTTCTGGGAGAGTGAACTGGTACATTTACTTTAAAAAGCAGCTTGGTTAAAGAGACTGTCTTTTTTTTCCATTGGATATTCTTTCCTGCTTTGTCAAAGATTAGTTGGCCATACTTTTGTGGGTCTAGTACTGGGGTTTCTATTCTATTCCATTGGTCTATGTGTCTGTTTTTGTGCCAACACCATGCTGTCTTGATGATTACAGCTTTGTCTGGGATTATGATGCCTCCTGCTTTGGTCTTCTTCTTCAAAATTACTTTGGCTATTCGGGGTCTTTTGTGCAACGTGGATGGAACTGGAAAGTGTTATGCTAAGTGAAATAAGTCATACAGAGAAAGACAGATACCATATGTTTTCACTCTTATGTGGATCCTGAGAAAGTTAACAGAAGACCATGGGAGAGGGGAAGGAAAAAAAAAGAGGTTAGAGAGGGAGGGAGCCAAAACATAAGAGACTCTTAAAAACTGAGAACAAACTGAGGGTTGATGGGGGGGGTGGGAGGGAGGGGAGAGTGGGTGATGGGTATTGAGGAGGGCACCTTTTGGGATGAGCACTGGGTGTTGTATGGAAACCAATTTGACAATAAATTTCATATTTAAGGAAAAAAATAAAAATAAATAAAAATTTTAAAAATGTAGTTAAAAGCAAAAATAAACAAACAAATAAATAAATAAATAAATAAATAGCTAGCTAGCTAGCTAGCAGCTTGGCTCTCTAAATAAAGTGAATCACATATATGTCCATCATTCCACCCCCAGACATTTACAAAAGATAAATTAAAACACATGCTCCCGCTCCCATGCTTGTACGTGAACATTCATAGAGGCTTTATTAAAAATGTCCACAAACTACAAGTAACTCAAATGTCCATCAATGATTCAACGGGGGAAAAAAAAGTGACATCGTTTAACAATAAGACAGAATGAACTCTTGATGCCCAAACAACGTCAGGGAAAGGATCCAGAGACAAAAGAGCACATACTTATGAAATCTGTATATATTTATGAAGTTCTAGAACATACAGAGCTAAGAATGGAAATTAGATACAAATTAAAACAATATGACCTCTGAGCATGGAGTAGGAGAACTGACTGGAAAGTGGGCATAAGAGAACTTTCTGGAACAAACAAGATGGCTTATGTCTTTCTTGGCAGGTCTTTACAAGAGTGCACACTAAACTCATTGAACTGCATGCTTAAAATCTGTGCATTTTCTGGGGCGCCTGGGTGGCTCAGTCGGTTGAGCGTCCGACTTCAGCTCAGGTCACGATCTCACGGTCCGTGAGTTCGAGCCCCGCGTCGGGCTCTGGGCTGATGGCTCGGAGCCTGGAGCCTGCTTCCGATTCGGTGTCTCCTTCTCTCTCTGCCCCTCCCCCGTTCATGCTCTGTCTCTCTCTGTCTCAAAAATAAATAAACTTAAAAAAAATTTAAAAAAAAATCTGTGCATTTTTGTTGTATGAGAATCTCGTATTGATTTGAGAAAAATGCAAACATTTTGCAAATGGTTGTAGTGTTTTTAGAGGTCTTCATGGGTTTTTTCAAATGCCATGTTTATACGGACAATTCATATGTATATCTCAAAGTAAAAAACCCTTTACTATATGTAGTTTTTGTCATGTTTTGTGTTTGCTGAAAGCAACAGAGAGTAATGTTGTTTTATCAAATTTGGCAGACCAGATATATTTCGAAGTGAGCAAAGAAATAATACCAATGTACTAATGAAAGACAGGAATAGTATAGGGGATCTGTTGCTTCTCTGCTGAGGCCATTTATGGCTGTGGTATTTGGTGCTGTTTCCAAAAACATTAGTATGGTTTTCAGAATTGTTCATCCAGAAATGTAGTTGTTTCAGTGACTTCAGAAGGTCTCAGGCCCTCTGCTAATGAACCTGATCACAGATGGGTACATAAACCAGTTTCTCCTCTTATTGAATCTGGGAAAAATTCATAGCAATGAAGATACTTATGAGCATGGTATCAAAAAGAAAGAGAACGCCTTTTTTGCTTGTTTGTTTCGGCTGCTTTATTTCAACTATGAGATGGCTAATTGCTATGTTCATGCCTTGTAGTCACCATACCTATCATTTGAGCCATTTGCATTTTCTACGACAAATTCTTATGCTTCTTAATTCTCTACAAAGATAGTATTTAAAACATCTTGCAGGACTATAAATTTATCAAACTGAGCTTGATTTCTACACCAAGCAACACACACAATACTGCTATTCAATTGTAGTCATATTCTGTTCAGTTCATGGAACAGTGCAGGGAGGCACATGGTTGGGGACAGCTGGAACACCAAATTGAGGGGGGAGAAAAGCAGGGAGATGGGTCTTTCAACTGGTGCCCCAGAAAGGTCAATGGGAAAGAAATTTCAACCATTAAGTGGTCATTTTTATAGAAGGGAGAAAATTTCCAGGATTTTATTTTAATAGAAGAGGGACATGCGAAGGCTACAGATCTTTAATACCCGTGGGGAGCAAATAAACGTGCTTGTGCTTCGTAGCGATTATGTTGCTGGAAGCAATGCCTTGTAGCAGAACTGCCCTGGGAGGCTGCAGGAGCAAAGTCAGTTATTTTTTTCTTTTGCAACTTTCTTTTTTTCCCCCCTCCTTTTTTTTTTTAATTTTTCAACGTTTATTTATTTTTTGGGGGACAGAGAGAGACAGAGCATGAACGGGGGAGGGGCAGAGAGAGAAGGAGACACAGAATCGGAAACAGGCTCCAGGCTCCGAGCCATCAGCCCAGAGCCTGACGCGGGGCTCGAACTCACGGACCGTGAGATCGTGACCTGGCTGAAGTCGGAGGCTTAACCGACTGTGCCACCCAGGCGCCCCTTTTCCCCCCTCCTAATAGCATCTCTTGAAGGGCACAGAGGCCAATATTTGATATATTTAATAGATGTGTTTACTTACTTATTTCCTAGACTGCCTGTCTTTAATTTTTTAAGCACTGGGCTTCTCTCACAAGAAATGGACCATTTTCTTCTGGAGGAAGTAGGAGGACTCAGCATGATGGCAGCCGAGCTATGGGTTGACTTTTAAATAAAGGTTTCTTTGTGGGGTTTGGTGTTAAGTGGACCCATGATGTGAAGCCAAATGAAAACAAAATAAAACAAAACAAAACAACACAACAACAAAAAACATTCCATTATTTGGGACACTTACCATCAAACTTTTACCTGTCACCTTTGCTTACATTTTTATACCAGATACACTTGACAATGGGAAACTAACCCAAAGTAGCATAATATAAAGTTAATATAAACTGGAATACTGTCACATGTTTTATCATATTGGTTTTTCATTTTAATATAACTCTCCCCAAAATCAGCCTAGTAGTGATACATCAGACTTCCTTCCTTCCCTTCCTTCCTTCCTCCCTTCCTGTCTCTTTACAAATAGTTCCCCCCCCCCCACCTAGTTTATTGAGGTATAATTGACACTCACTTTTGATTGTAGAAATCTATGAGTTTTGATAGATACCTTCAGCCATGTCACCAGCATAGCAATCAATATATAGAAAATTTCCATTATCCAAATTTTTCTTTTGTTCCCCTTTGTTGTCAATATCATCCCATACCTACCACCTGAAAAACACCATGCTATTTTCTATCCCTATTTTGTGTTTTTTAGACCATCATATAAATGGTATCATAGAGTATAACCATTTGAATCTGGCTTATTTCACTTAGCATAATGCATATGCTGAATATGTTGGTGAATATATTGACATTCCATTTTATTATCAAGTAGTATTTTCTTGAGTGAACATACCTAGTTTGTTTATCCAGTCATAAACCGAGACATCTGGGGTTTGTCCAGTTTTTTTAGAGTATAGATAAAACTCCTACAAACTTTCATATAAGTTTTTATGGGACTGTATGCTTCCATTTGTCTTAAATGAATATGTAGCAGTAGGGTTGATGGACTACATGGTTAGTATATGTTAATCTTTATAAGAAACTATTAACCTGCTTTCAAACCAGCAGTTCTATTTGGCATTCCTGCCAACAAAATATGAGGGTTACTCTACCTCCTTGCAAGCAGTTTGTATGACAGAGTTTTGTGGGTATTGTTATTGTTGTTGTTGTTTGCTTCCCTGTTTTGTCATTCTAATAGGCATGTAGTAAGTGGGTTGTTTCTGAGTAAGTAACTAACATGCCACAGTGATCTATCTATCAGAGCTGGCTCTCTGGCAGACTGTGTGTGTCTCTTCTCGATTCTTCAATCAGTTATGTCACAGTCCATAGCTTGGAATTAGCCCTGAAACCACAGAAACAGTCAGAAGTCAGGGTGGCTGTTCTGTTATTTGTTTTATTTTGTATTTTGTTGTGTTTTCTTTCCATGTAGTCAGCTCCCTAACATTCACCAGCACACCCCTGGTCACTGCCTTCACCAAACACATGTTTTAGAAAAATATGGTGAGTGCACCAAAGGGGAAAACAAATGTCTTCCAGAAAATAGGGGGGAAACACCTCACTATAGTGTATTAAGCTATAATAGGGAAACTAAAGGTGTTATGGGTGCCAAATTCAGACACAGATCTTCAGAGTAATTTCAAAGATTAAGTAATGCCTACACTGAGAACCACATAACAAAATGATCTGGGTCAATGTTCATGGTGGGAAGAGCAGAGTCAGGACCAGCTGGTGAGAGACACCATTAGGGAACACAACGAGCCAAGCCTGTAAACACACAGAAGGCACGGCAAAAGGAGCAAAAATGGTGTCTGGGGGTGGAAATCTGTGTCAGGTAATAAAGGGTCTTGTGAGCTGTGTTAAAAATTTGAACTTCATCCTGAGGATTCACGGAACCTGGATGAGTCTAAAGTGTAGAGTGAAATAATCAAAATTTTACTTTCAAGTAAAATGTGGCGATGATGAAAAAATGCGTTGGATATAGGAAGACCAGAGCTGGGGCACCGCTGCAAAGACGAATGGAAGAGAGTTCAGGAACCACTGGTGGTAGTAGCTATGGTGACCCAGAAATGCGGTGTGAAAGCCCACATTCAAGTATGTTACACGGTAGCTGACCAGATGCAGAGTACCAGGCTGGCCTGAATTACAAGAACTGGTGAAATAATGAGAGACTTGGGTAAGCATGCCATCACCTCAATTGACCATCCCCATACAATCAACACACATCCAGTGCGAAGGGTGTATGGGTCAGGACACGAGGAAGGGTATACACATCATGAGGCATGGAGGTCCTGTGGTATAGACAGAGTGGGGAATTAGCCAGCAGAGATAGCTTAATACCATGGAAACATTTCATAACACAACAATAAGAGAAGTAGACACTATGTCTTTTCAGCACGTAAAAATTTCCCATATCATTATGTAATAAGGAAATCTTTGCTGTCCTACATTTACTACTTTCTGATTCTACCTCTTATTCTGTCACCCAGTCTTTAGCAAGCTTGACTGTGTCTTCATATAAATGACTGCATTGAAATGAAACTAAGAGCTGTTTTTTTAAAGAAAAAACACAATTAATAAGCCCCTAGCCAGACTTATCAAAAAGAAAAGAGAGGGGCGCCTGGGTGGCGCAGTCGGTTAAGCGTCCGACTTCAGCCAGGTCACGATCTCGCGGTCCGTGAGTTCGAGCCCCGCGTCAGGCTCTGGGCTGATGGCTCGGAGCCTGGAGCCTGTTTCCGATTCTGTGTCTCCCTCTCTCTCTGCCCCTCCCCCGTTCACGCTCTGTCTCTCTCTGTCCCAAAAATAAATAAACGTTGAAAAAAAAAAAAAATTAAAAAAAAAAAAATAAAAAAAAAAAAAAAAAGAAAAGAGAAAGGACCCAAACAGATAAAATCACAAGGGAAAGAGGAGAGATCACAACCAACACCACAGAAATACAAAAAATTATAAGAGAATAGTGTGAAAAATTATATGCCAACTGGGTGATCGGGAAGGAATGAACAAATTCCTAGACACTCACACATTACCAAAACGCAAACAGGAAAAAATAGAAAATTTGAACAGGCTGATAACCAGCAAAGAAATGGAATGAATCAATTATCAAAAATGTCCCAACAAATAAGAGTCCTGGGCCATATGGCTTCCCAGGGGAATTCAACCAGACATTTAAAGAAGAGTTAATACCTATTCTCCTCAAACTCTTCCAAAAACTAGAAATGGAAGGAAAGCTTCCAAACTCATTCTGTGAAGCCAGCATTACCTTGATTCCAAAACCAGAGAAAGACCCCACAAAAAAGGAGAATTCCAGGCCAATATCCCTGATGAATCTGGATGCAAAAATTCTCAACAAGATACTAGCAAATAGAGTTCAACAGTACATTAAAAGAATAATACACAATGATCAAGTGGGATTCATTCCTGGGCTGCAGGGCTGGTTCAATATTCACAAATCAATCAACGTGATACACCACATTAATAAAAGAAGGGATAAAAACTATATGATCCTTTCAATAAATGCAGAGAAAGCACTTCACAAAATACAGCATCCTTTCTTAATAAAAAACCCTCAAGAAAGTAGGGATAGAAGGAACATACCTTAACATCATAAAAGCCATATATTACAGGCCCACAAATAATATCATCCTCATTAGGAAAAAAACTGAGAGCTTTCCCTCTAAGATCAGGAACACAACAAGGATGTCCACTCTCACCACTGCTGTTCAACATAGTACTGGAAGTCCTAGTCTCAGCAACTAGACAACAAAAAGAAAGTAAAGGCATCCAAATTGGCAAGGAAGAAGTCAGATTTTCACTCTTCGCAGATGACATGATACTCTGCATGGAAAACCCGAAAGACCCTACCAAAAAACTAAAGAACTGATACACAGATTCAGCAAAGTCGCAGGATATAAAATCAATGTACAGAAGTCTCTTGCATTTCTATACACCAATAATGATGAAGCAGAAGGAGAAATCAAGGAATCTATGCCATTTACAATTGCACCAAAAACCATAAGATACCTAGGAATAAATATAACTAAAGAGGTAAAATATCTGTATGCTGAAAACTATAGAAAGCTTATGAAAGAAATTGAAGAAGACACAAAGAAATGGAAAAAATATTTCATGCTCATAGATAGGAAGAACAAATATTGTTAAAATATCAATACTACCCAAAGCAACCTACACATTCAATAAAATCCCTGTCAAAATAACTCCGGCACTTTTCACATAGCTAGAACAAACAACTCTGAAATTTGTATAAAACCAGAAAAGACCCTGAATATCCAAAGTAATGTTTCAAAAGAAAACCAAGCCTGGAGGCATCACAATCCCAGACTTCAAGTTCTATTACAAAGCTATAATCATCAAGACATTTTGGTACTGGCACAAAAACAGACACATAGATTGATGGAACAGAATAAAGAACCCAGAAATGGACCCACCAATGTATGGCCAACTAATCTTTGACAAAGCAGGAAAGAATATCCAATGGAAAAAGTCTCTTGGGGCGCGTGGGTGGCTCAGTCAGTTAAGTTTCCGACTTCGGCTCAGGTCATGATCTCGCGTGAGATCATGTGAGTTTGAGCCCTGCATCGGGCTCTGTGCTGACAGCTCAGACAGAGCCTGGAGCCTGCTTCAGATTCTGTGTCTCCCTCTCTCTCTTCCCCTCCTCTGCTCATGCTCTGTCTCTCTCTCTGTCAAATATAAATAAACATAAAAAAAAAAAAAAGAAAAAAAGACAGTCTTTTCAGTAAATGGTGTTGGGAAAACTGGACAGCGACATGCAGAAGAATGAACCTGGAGCACTTTCTTACACCATACACAAAAATAAACTCAAAATGGATGAAAGATCTAAATGTGAGACAGAAGAAGACCATCAAAATTCTACAGGAGAAAACAGACAGCAACCTCTTTGACCCTGGCCAGAGAAACTTCTTACTCAACACATCTCTGAAGGCAAGGAAAACAAAAGCAAAAATGAACTATTGGGACCTCATCAAGATAAAAAGCTTCTACACAGTGAAAGAAACAATCATCAAAACTAAAAGGCAACTGACATAGTGGGAAAAGATATTTGCAAATGACATATCAGATAAAGAGTTAGTATCCAAAATCTATAAAGAACTTATCAAACTCAACACCCAAAAACCAAATAACCCAGTTAGGAAATGGGCAGAAGACATCAACAGATACTTTCCCAAAGAAGACATCCAGATGGCTAAAAGACACATGAAAAGATGCTCAATGTCACTTATCATCAGGGAACTACAAATCAAAACCACAATGAGATACCACCTCACTTCTGTCAGAATGACTAAAATTAACAATTCAGGAAACAACAATGTTGGCAAAGATGGAGAGAAAGGGGAAACCTCTTGCATTATTGGTGGGAATGAAAACCGAAATTAAAAATAGAACTACCCTACAACCCAGCAATTGCATTACTAGGTATTTATCCAAAAGATACAAAAATGCTGATTTGAAGGGGCAATTGCACCCCCAATGTTAATAGCAGCACTATCTACAATCATCAAATTATGGAAAGAGCCCAAATGTCTATCGATTGATGAATGGATAAAGATGTGGTGTATGTGTATGTGTGTGTGTGTACGTGTGTGTGTGTGTGTATGTATATATATATATATGTGTATATATATATGTATGTGTATATATATGTATATGTATATGTATGTATATATGTATGTATATATAGTGGAATACTACTCACAGATGAAAAATTGATATCTTGCCATTTGCAACAACATGGATGGAATTAGAATGCATTACATTAAGTGAAACAAGACAGAGAAATATAAATACCATATGATTTAATTCATATGTGGTATTCGAGAAACACAACAGATGAACATAGGGGAAGGGAAGGAACAATAACATAAAAACAGAGAGGGAGGCAAACCATACAAGACTCTTAAAGACAGAAAACAAGTGGGGGGGCAAGGAGTTAAAGGGGTAATGGGCATTAATGAGGGCACTTTATGGGATGAGCACTGGGTGTCATATGTAAGAGATGAATCACTGGATTCTACTCCTGAAGCCAAGACTATGCTGCATGTTAACTAAATTGAATTTAAATAATAAATACACATGTGTGTGCATAATATACATAAGTATATTATATGTCTATACACACATACATATTGAATGAAAAAAAATGAAACGAAATTGGAAAACAAAACTTTCTATCCCATTTATTGACTAAAATTTAAATATTGAATTATGGCATCGAGTTCAGGTTGTTACGAAACAAAGAAACAAACAAAAAGCCTTGTATCCAAATTTACATAGACATATCTCTCAAAGTTATTTTTTAGATTTCATTTTTACAGTGGTGTCAAAATAATACCACTTCTCCTAAATTCCATATTGATGAAAATATTTATAATGCAAACAAGGAATATTGTGTATTTCAGAGAAGTTAGAGAAGGGCCATGTCAGCTGTTTAATCTTTGAAAAACTGGTTAAATCTCACGAGAAAGTCCTTTTTTTAGAATGAAAATCTCAGGTGACCCCAATTTGGCCCACTCCCTAATCTAGTCTGATTAATTAGGTCAATGTCACATATGCTATGCCCCATCTTTCTGTCAATGGGAAGAGTGGGATCAAAAGAAGGATAAAATAAATACTTGGAATCTCATGACATCTAAAGAATGGTCTGTTATTGTTTTGGATTTATGCATATTTAAAGCCAAAAATATTTGATAAAGAAATGAATATTTATTTTACTAGTTCCTCAATGGAAATACCAGCTTTAATATTGCAATTCAGACATCATTTATATTACCCAATTAATACTGATTTGATATCTATCTAATAGATTATAGATAGATGGAATAATAGATAAATAGATAATAAATAATCTACCTTCTACAGGTGTGTATAAGTTTTTAAAACCAGGAAGAAATCTTATTCAATCCAGAACTCTAATTGGAAAGCTAAACATATGAGAAACTCTGGAAGACAATGTTTCTCTAGCAGAATCCACAGTGTATTTGCTGCTTGAATTCATTCATTCAGTCATTCAAAAAATATTTATGAAGCAGCTACTAGGTACTTTTGAGCTCTTCCATGCTCTGGGCCCCAGTAGTAAGTAGAATAGACATTCAAATCCTAACTTTCATGAAGATAAAAAACATTGAGTGGATTTGAGTTGTATTTTAGGACACAGATTAAGGATCTGAGTAATTCAATGTGAGGGATGAAGAAAATGAAGAGTCAGAGACAAGTGAGTTTTGGAAGATAGGGAGGAAAGATTTGGAAGGAGATGTACCAAGGATTTAACTCAAAGTGTCTTGGAGAATTACTTTGGAAATAATAGGTAGGCAATTTTATGTTAAATTGGATCTTAGAGGAAGCATGTGAGAGAGAAAAATTAGAAGCTGTGAGAATGTGTGTCATATTTTATTTTATTTTTCTAATGCTTATTTATTTTTGAGAGAAAGCATCCTGGCAGGGGAGGGGCAGAGAGAGGGGGCAGAGAGGATCTGAAGCTGGCTTTGCGCTGACACCTGATGCAGGGCTCGAATTCATGAACCGTGAAATTATGACCTGAGTCAGTAGTTGGACACTCAAGTGACAGAGCCACCCAGCTCCCCTGTGTGTCATATCTTTAAAAAAATTTTTTTTAATGTTTATTTATTTCTGAGACAGAGAGAGACAGAGCATGAGTGGGGGAGGAGCAGAGAGAGACAGAGACACAGGGTCAGAAGCAGGCTCCAGGCTCTGAGCTGTCAGCACAGAGTCTGACACGGGGCTCGAACTCATGAACCCGGAGATCATGACCTGAGCCAAAGTTGGTCACTCAACCAACTGAGCCACCCAGGTGCCCCTCTGTGTGTCATATCTTAAATCATTGGGGTCAGTGATAATACAAGACAGAAAAGAGAACAGGGTGATGACTGAGCCTTGAGGACCCCCAAATGTAGAGATGAAGTAAAAAGGAACCAGCAACAAACACCAGGAAGGAATCGCAGTAAAGGGAACTGGTAAGCTTTTCTACCAGATAGTGTGAGAAAAGCCACTTTATGCTATGCATAGACTCGCACTATTTACAATGTTATACCAGCTGAATTTAGGAAGGCACAGTCAATTCCTTATGTCAACCTGGACAAGTCCGAGTTCTCTGTGCCCTCTCTTGCACTTCAAGCAGCAGACGGTACATTTTCACAATTTGTGTCTCTGTGATGTAGCCAGGTTATAAAGAACAATCACTTGAGTTCCATGGCTTTTCCTAGGCCTTACTATGGGGCCTAATGCATTGAAAGACTGGTTACTGGTTACTGGAGGTCGGTTATGAGCAAGAGTGATATTGTGAAGTCAGAGGCAAAAAGATGAATGCCCCTGAAACTAGGGAGGGAAGAAGAGAGACAGGTCAATTAATTTACCCACGCATCTGGGTACCCTCTTCCCCATCCAGATCTTGCACAGTGGTAATGGAGGAACGCCTAAGCAAAAATGCCAATGTGGGGCACGTAGGGAGAATGCAACGCACTATAGATGTTTCTAGTCCCACCAAAGATTTCTCTTTCCCAAGAATGGCCTAGAAGCAGAGAACATCAAGGCAATGGGGAAATTCAAGACTTGGTGGGACTGGATGTCCTCGGGCAACATCAGAGGGCTCTCCGGTGTCCAGTGCTATGGCTTTGAATAGACCTTGGAACTTCAGTGAAAATCAAACACTGAGGAACACAGTGTATTTTTCAGCAGTACAGGCTGATCAGTGACAGATGAAGGCTGGACGTCTAAAATTAAATGAAGTTTTATTTTATTTCTTTTTACTTATTTATTTTTTTAACATTTATTTTTATTTTTAGAGACAGGGAGAGACACAGAGTGTGAATGGGGGGAGGGGCAGAGAGAGAGGGAGACACAGAACCTGAAGCAGGCTCCAGGCTCCGAGCTGTCAGCACAGAGCCCAACACAGGGCTTGAACACATGAACTGTGAGATCATGACCTGACCTTAAGTCAGACACTTAACCAACTGAGCCATCCAGGTGCCCCAAGGTTTTAAAAAGGAAGAAATTCCTATCTCTTGCATACACTTCTGAACTAAATTGAATTCATTTAGAAGTGAAGGAATTCACTACCAATATTTCCGACTTAAGGTGTATGGAAAAGTCCTCATGCTTCAAAATATTTTTCTCATTCTGTGAAATAACTCTTTAAATAATAATTGCACATTACTACAAACCTAACCCTCAACAGTGACTAAAACTATTTCACATTTTAACGAAATGCAACTTAGTCATACACTTTTCTGTACATAATTTGTTGAATTACTTCTTTTTTTTTTTGATGCAGTTAAGGGTAGAATATGGAGTAATTTTTTCATAAAGCTTATTTATTTATTATTTCAGAAAGAGAAAGAACACAAGCAGGGGAAAAGCAGAGAGACAGAAGGAGACACAGAATCCAAATCAGGCTCTAGGCTCTGAGTTGTCAGTACAGAGCCCAACACAGGGCTTGAACCCACTATCCGTGAGATCATGACCTGAGCCAAAGTTAAATCGGATGCTTAACCGACTGAGTCACCCAGGTGCCCCATATATGGAGTCATTTTGAGCATGGAGCCTTCAATAAGATTTGAGATAGTGGGAGGAAAACAAAGGGAGCAGGAGAAGAGCAAGGGTTCACTGATGAACGGAAGGTGGGGAGAGAGTGAAGGGAAATACGGCACAAATT
The DNA here is from genome assembly GCF_022837055.1 of Prionailurus viverrinus. Taxonomy (NCBI): domain Eukaryota; kingdom Metazoa; phylum Chordata; class Mammalia; order Carnivora; family Felidae; genus Prionailurus; species Prionailurus viverrinus. Next base: position 10,541,422 of record NC_062571.1, read on the forward strand.
TTAATAAGGGAAGATAACTGTTCTAATTTTACTGAAGGCTGGTACTGCTCATTACCCAATCTAAGCCTCCACAATCCTAAAATTCTCCTCCAGACCCTACACTGCCTCTGGTACACACTAAAATGATCAGACTAGGAACTTGGACATGAAGTATGAAATGAAATTATCTTGAATTAAGAACAAAAAGTCATGACAAGGATACAGGGAGAGACAACAGCACAGTGAACTGTGCTAGTCTGCAGTTACGGTATTGCATTTCATAGCGCCTTCTAGTGGCCGGGTCTGTGCTGGGTCATTTTATCATCAGAGGAGTTCAGCAGTTATAAAGCACTGGGTGATGTATGGAATTGTTGAATTACTATATTGTACATCTGACACTAATGTAACACTGTAGGTTATCTGTCTTGGAATTAAAATAAAATAAAATGAAGTTTTAAAAATGCCCAGCTGAAATTGTTTGCTCTTTATTAAATTTCTGAGTAATGATTCAAAACTCCATTCTTGGTCAGAATAACTGAAGACTATTGTGAGAAATTCCTATCCTACTGAAGATCATTGTTTTTTTATAGTTAATTAGAAGTGAAAGTTGTTTCCCATTGTCCTCTCCTCTTTAGAAAGAGAAGGTTGAAATCTGACATCCCTCCCCCGACCAAAGAAAAGGAAAGGAAAATAAATTTACCAAAAGGATTAACATGCGTTTTCTCAGGCACTGTCAGATTCAGAGATTATTCTTTACTGTTTATGGTTTACTCCTCCATAAGTATAGACCTTGAGTTTAAAAATTAATGGAAAAGGGAGCACCTGGGTGGCTCAGTCAGCTAAGTGTCCATCTTTAGCTCAGGTCATGATTTCGCGGTTCATGAATTGGGGTCCCTTGTGGGGCTCTGTGCTGACAGCTCAGAGCCTGGAGCCTGCTTCCGATTCAGTCTCCCTCTCTCTCTGTCCCTCCGCCACTCACGCTCTGTCTCTCTCTTTCTCTCTTTCTCAAAAATAAACATTAAAATTTTTAATTAATGGAAATGAATAACAACAGTAGATTTAACACAAATTCCTCAGATTACATTTGTTTGCCAAAAAACCTACCAAACTTCTCAACAAAATGGTACCTCCTATTGTACAGAAGAAATTTAAGGAAATGTGCTGTGAGATTTCACTTTGCCTCAGACGTTTTGCTTTTGAAAACAGCTTTCTGGAACATAGAAGCAATGTACACGCCTTACCCTGGTATTTCTTAAGGAGCCATAACCAAGAGACCAATGGACAGAGATGGACATGGAAAACCGCTCAATTCAGAAGTTAAACTGGAGAAGTCCATCGAGATTTATCGGCGTTTACAAGTGCAATGGTTTAGTGCAGTGTGTATGCAACCCTGAGGGCCCCGTTCCTGACTGACAAAAGGAGACCTGAGATGCCAAAACAACAGAGCTCAATCTTTCAGAGACGATGTATTTTCTTAAGGTTAACCTTGTGGTTTTCTGTGCTCTGAAGTCCCTTGACCTTCCTTGGAGAATGAATTTTTGGATTAAATCTTAATGGATTTTCAGAGAAGACTGATTATGGGAGCATAAAATAAAATGAATTATGTAATGAGTTTCTTCATTACTGCAGATTGATGGCTTCCTTATTGTCTGGTTGGCTGAAAATGGCTTCCTAAAGAGTTTGAGACAAGGAACCAAATGATGGAAATAATTTACTTCTTAAGACAAATCATTAAAGTGTCATGTAAGTCTAGCGTGTGTGTGTGTGTGTGTGTGTGTGTGTGTGTGTGCGTGCAGATACCTATTTACACATGCTTCCTGGTGAATCAGTCCAACTCCTTAAAAAGTATTTTCGAATTAATAAGAATTACTCAAGGAACGATTATGCAGAGATACAAAATCCGTGAAAAAAAATTTTTGTGGCTCATATTACTATCCAACAGTACATTTTGCACCTATATGTTTGGTCAGCTATCGTTTGTCAGTTCCACGAAAATCAAGAGTCACTGGTGTGCGGGGGGCGGGTGGGGCTTTGTTCCACTCCAAGCTGTATGTTTGGTACCTGGGAAGAGCCTCAGTAACACAGTAGATGCAGAGAGCTATATGAATAAATGAAAGTATATGTTTATCAAGGAAAGGAAGCAAATGCGGCTAGTTAGTAGAGTCTTTGCTTCTGCTACTTGTCAAGATAAGTAGTATTTATAATGGCACTCCTCCACAACCAACCTGTGTTCTCTTGACTTTAGTCTGCATCTCAATTGTTTGAAGATCTTTCATTTGTGAAGTGACCTAGTTCTTGACTCTTAAAGGGTCTGAGCCCAAAGCAGTCTCGCCACTGGGTTGATGTACGTGTCCATCCTATTTACCACTAGGCTGGAAATATTAGAAGGCCTCCCAGAGGGCGTCCTCATACTTTTCCCAGCACCCATTATGTGGTGGAAATCCGATTTCCCCTCTATAATCAGAGGTAATAGCCGGTCAACACAAGAACCACCCTGTGGTACTTATTGGCCCAGTGACACAAGGAGCCACAATGGCCAGGTGGCAGTCTTAATTTCCAGTTAATGCAACTATCATGTATCCTGCAGTGGAACCATTTTTTTCTTGCAACTGAGCCCAAATATACAGGATAAAAAGAAAAATGTTATGAGCTAAGCACGATATAATAGATGACACTCCCTACATCTAACCTTTGGCTTCTGGACCCACGAGATCTAGCTCTGAGAGAAACGGTTCCAAATACCAGTTGCTTGTTCAGAGTATATACTGTGTTTCATAGAACAGCACCACAGCCTTGCACAAACTACGTATTCAATAGATCTTTCATCATTTTATTTAGCTGAGGTGTTTTTACCTAACAAGGGCAGGATAGTATCGATTAATCCCATGGTTGTGAGCTGATTATCTCTTCTATTTCTTTATAAAACAAGCTCTTTATTCAGAACAATTGTTGTGTGAGACACTGCTGGTGGTGAATAAGGCATTCAGTTATTCTCTGGGTCATGACGCCGGCTGATTCTTTATGGTCAAGGTAAGCAATCCCATATCAAGAATAAACAACTCTTGAAGTGACACACACTTTCTCTTCTTCAGGAAGGAAACCTCTTTTTCCCTTTATCTAATACGAGCAACTTGCCCTCACGTGGCTGAAACACAAGGTGCTTTATTGAGGTCTCAGCTTTGTCTCTGCTCTTTGCAGATTGGGAATCGGTAGTGGCGTTAACCATTTCAACCTTGGTGAGGGAAAGTCAATGGATTTAAATTTATATATAATTTCTCTCTCTTTCACTAAAACCACATTGCTCCTGAGCCCATGAGGAAGCACCAGGCAAGGAGCCTTAACAGGCATCACACAACATGGCATCAGGCTATCCTTACAATTTACAGCCATTTTTACAATTGACCTGTGGCACCTTTTGAGGAACATTAATTTCCTCACGCAAATCTCCTCATAATCTGGCCATTTGAAGTCCATTCTTATGTTTTTTCATCAAACTTTCTTGTCATCAATGTTATAATTTTGCCCTCTTTCACACTGTATGTCTTTTTGCTCTTTAGTGTATCTTATAATTGCTGGCTTTTATATTTTTCAAATGGCTCTAAGCATTTCTCTGCTTTACCTAGTGAGTTTAACTTGTTAACAACTACTATGTTTATTGTCATACTAAGATTTGGCGATGTCATTCATATTTTCATTTAACAATATTTACCTTCTATTTGTTATTTCTTCATTTATATTTTCTATCAGATAAATCAACTTATGTGCTACTGATTTAAAAGTTATACATCGGGGCGCCTAGGTAGCTCAGTCAGTTAAGTGTCCGACTTTGGCTCAAGTCATGATCTGATGATTTGTGAGTTCGAGTCCTGGAGCCTGCTTCAGATTCTGTCCCTCCCTCTCTGTCTCTTCCCCTCCCCTCGTGCTCTGCCTGTCTCTCTCAAAAATAAATAAACATGGGGGGGGAGTGCGAGAAGCCAAGATGGCAGAACAGTACGGAAGCTTTTTGTGTGTTTCATGTCCATGAAACACAGCCAGACCAACACTAACCCATCCTACACACCTAGAAAACTGATTGGAGGAGTCACACAACAATCTGCACAACCTGAACCACAGAATTCAGCAGGTATGCCGTGCGGAGAAGTGAACTTGGGGAGCAAGAAGGCACAGGAAGGGAGGTGCTTTCGCAAGCAGAGAGAGGACAGAGACGGGGGGGGGGGTGAGAATACGGGAAAAGCACCCTTCCTCAAAAGCAGCTGGAGAGAAAGTGGAAAATTGGAAACAGCCGCAGGGACTAAACTAAAAGGGGAAAAAGGAGAAAGGAGAGGGTTTCAATTCCATTAAGACTGTAAACAAGGGGAACGCAAAGGCTGCAACTCCGCAGCTCCCTACCTGGCGGTGCTCTGGTGCGAAGGGCGAATCCCCAGGAGCAGGGTGGGGTCCGGGAGGTTCTCGGGCCACACGGGGAAAAGCGGTTCCACTGCTGGAAGGACACTTGGTGGAGACGGTTGAAGCCCCCTGGTCCCGGCAGACCCCAGAAAACGGCCACATTCGCTGGGGCTGGAACAAGGTCCTTAAGGCTGAAGCCTGGTGCCAGATGTGTGTTGTGATTTTCCATAATCCCTGAAAAGCACCTGCTACACCATCTCGCGAACTTTTTCTGGGGGGGGGGGGCCGGTACCCGGCGGCAGTCTCGGGCACTGGCAGCACCAGGGTCCAGCAAGCGTTCCTGGGTGGGGCCGACACTCCGCCATTGCTCGGGGAGACCCTCCCACAGAGGGGCGGAGCGGGTCAAAGCCGCAGTCCTTCAGAAGTAAGGGGCTGGGGGGGTGGGGGGGTGGAAACAGTCGCATCTGAGACAAAACTCAGGAGAGAGGTACTGCCTGGGGCCTGGTCCCGGAGACTGAAAAAGCAGGGAGTGGACTAGAGCTGAAGACAGAGGACGGGTGCGCAATTGCTGATCCAGAAGAACAGAATGGGTAGCTGGGTGTTTTGGGGTTTTTTTTGGTTTTTTTTTTTTTTGTTTTTTTTTTTTACCGCTCCCGAGCATGCGCATAGGCACCTACAAGCACCGCAACAATCCACCCCAGTAGGAGAGCGGCGCCATCTAGTGGAGAGTGGAGCTGTTACGCTGAGCCCCACTCAACTGGGCCAACTTCCCTCTTCAGGAACAGGTCTCGCCGCCTGCTTAATTTATGGACTATAAAGAGCTACATAGACTGATTCGTAGGGGAAAACGAAGCAATTTCAGTCCTACTTCAATCTGTTAGCAGGTTCCTCTATTCAACTTTCTTTCTTTTGTTTCTTTTTTCTTTCTCTCTTTTACAATTCTTTCCTTTTTCTCTTTATTCTTTCTGAATACAGAAAAAGAAAAAAATTCATTTTTATTTCAAATTTTATTAAAAGTATATTTATTTATTTTTTATTACTATATTTTTTACTTTTGTGTAAATTTTTTCAAGTTCTACTTTATTTCCATCATTTATTTTAGTTTACTTCAGTGTATTCACCTTTTCAAATTTTCAATTTCCTTTTTTTCTTTCTTTTACTTTTTACTCTTTTTGTTTCTTTTCTTTTTCTTGAATGCATAAAGAGAAAAACTTAATTTTTACTTTCAATTTCTATTAAAATATTTTTAATTAATTTTTAATACTATATTTTTTTGCTTTTAGGTAACTTTTTTCAAATTCCATTTTACTTCCATCATTTTATTTGTCTAATACAGTGTATTCACTCTTCCGAATTTTGAAATGATTTCTTTTTCTTTTTTTTTCTTTTTTATCTTTTATCTCTTTGTTTCTTTTCTTTCTTCTTTTTTTTTTTTAAATTTTTTTTTCAACGTTTATTTATTTTTGGGACAGAGAGAGACAGAGCATGAACGGGGGAGGGGCAGAGAGAGAGGGAGACACAGAATCGGAAGCAGGCTCCAGGCTCCGAGCCATCAGCCCAGAGCCCGACGCGGGGCTCGAACTCATGGACCGCGAGATCGTGACCTGGCTGAAGTCAGACGCTCAACCGACTGCGCCACACAGGTGCCCCTTTTCTTTCTTCTTAAATACAGAAAAGGAAAAAATTCATATTTATTTTTAATTTTTATTAAAAATATTTTTCTTTAATTTTTTCTACTATATTCTTTACTTTTGTGTATGTTTTTTCAAATTCTATTTTACCCCCATCATCTCATTATAGTCTACTTCAGTGTATTCATTTTTTCAAATTCTCAAACAATTTCCTTTTTTTCCTCCCCCTCTCTTTTTTTTCTCTAATCTGTCAAACCACTTTCAACACCCAGACCAAAACACACCTAAGATCTAGCATCATCTATTTGATTTGTGTGCGTGTGTTTTTAATTTTAATATTTTTTTAATTTTAATATTTTTTTAATTTCAATTTTTCTGACTCATTAATTCCTTTTCTCCCTTCAAAATGACAAAACGAAGGAAATTACCCCAAAAGAAAGAGCATGAAAAAACGACAGCCAGGGATGTAACCAACACAGATATAAGCAAGATGTCTGAACCAGTATTTAGAATCACGATAATAAGAATACTAGCTGGAGTCAAAAATAGATTAGAATCCCTTTCTGCAGAGATAAAAGAAGTAAAAGATAGCCAGAATGAAATTAAAAATGCTATAACTGAGCTGAAATCATGGATGGATGCAGCAGCGGCAAGGATGGACGAAGCAGAAATGAGATTCAGCGATATAGGGAACAAACTTATAGAGAATAATGAAGCAGAAAAAATGAGGGAGATTGAGGCAAAAGAGCACGATTTAAGAATTAGAGAAATCAGTGACTCATTAAAAAGGAACAACATCAGAATCATAGGGGTCCCAGAAGAGGAAGAAAGAGAAACAGGGGTAGAAGGGTTATGTGAGCAAATCATAGCAGAAAACTTTTCCTAACCTGGAGAAAGACACAGACATCAAAATCCAGGAAGCACAGAGGACCCCCATTAGATTCAACAAAAACTGACCATCAACAAGGTATATCATAGTCAAATTCACAAAATACTCAGGCAAGGAGAGAATCATGAAAGCAGCAAGGGAAAGAAAGTCCCTAACATACAAGGGAAGACAGATCAGGTTTGCAGCAGACCTAACCACAGAAACTTGGCAGGCCAGAAAGAAGTGGCAGGATATATTCAGTGTGCTGAATCAGAAAAATATGCGGCCAAGAATTCTTTATCCAGCAAGGCTGTCATTCAAAATAGAAGGAGAGATAAAAAGTTTCCCAGACAAACAAAAATTAAAGGAGTTTGTGACCACTAAACCAGCCCTGCAAGAAATTTTAAGGGGGACTTTCTGAGGGGAGAAAAGATGGAAAAAAAAAAAAAAAAATATATATATATATATATATATATATATATATGAAAAGTAACAAAAGATTAGAAAGGACAAGAGAACACCACCAGAAACTCCAACTCTACAAGCATCATAATGGCAATAAATTCATATCTTTCAGTACTCACTCTAAACATCAATGGACTCAATGCTCCAATCTAAAGACATGGTAACAGAGTGGATAAGAAAACAAGATCCATCTATATGCTGTTTACAAGAGACCCACTTTAGACCTAAAGACACCTTCAGATTGAAAATAAGGGGATGGAGAACCATCTAGCATGCTAATGGTCAATAAAAGAAAGCTGGAGTAGCCATACTTATATCAGACAATCTTGACTTTAAAATAAAGACTGTATCAAGAGATGCAGAAGGGCATTCATTATATCATAATCAAAGGGTCTATAGACCAAGAAGACCTAACAATTGTAAACATTTATGCGCCAAATGTGGATGCACCCAAATATGTAAATCAATTAATCACAAACATAAAGAAACTCATCGATAGTAATACCATAATAGTAGGAGACTTCAACACCCCACTGACAACAATGGACAGATCATCTAATCAAAAAATCAACAAGGAAACAATGGCTTTGAATGACACACTGGACCACATGGACTTAACAGAAATATTCAGAATTCTGCTTCATCCTAAAGCAGAATATACATTCTTCTCCAGTGCACATGGAACATTCTCCAGAATAGACCATATACTGGGACACAAATCAGCCCTATGTAAGTACAAAAAGATAGAGATCACACCATGCATATTTTCAGACCACAGTGCTATGAAACCTGAAATCAACCACAAGAAAAAATTTGGAAAGGTAACAGATACTTGGAGACTGAAGAACATCCTACTAAAGATTGAATGGGCTAACCAAGCAGTTAAAGAGGAAATTAAAAAATAGATGGAAGTCAATGAAAATGATAGCACCACAACCCAAAACCTCTGGGACACAGCAAAGGCAATCATAAGAGGAAAGTATATAGCAATCCAGGCCTTCGTAAAGAAGGAGGAAATGTCTCAGATACACAATTTAACCTTATGCCTTAAAGAGCTGGAAAAAGAACAGCAAAAAAAACCCACAACCAGAAGAAGACAAGAAATAATAAAGATTAGAGCTGAAATTAATGCTATCCAGACCAAAAAAAACAGTAGAACAGATCAATGAAACAAGAAGATGGTTTTTTGAAAGAATTAACAAAATTGATAAGCCACTAGCCAGTTTGATCAAAAAGAAAAAGGAAAGGACCCAAATAAATAAAATCAAGAATGAAAGAGGAGAGATCACAACCATTATGAGCAATTATATATTATGCATATTATGAGCAATTATATGCCAATAAAATGGGTAATCTGGAAGAAATGGACAAATTCCTAGAAACATATACACTACCAAAACTAAAACAGGAAGAAACAGAAAATTTGAACAGTCCCATAACCAGTAAGGAAATCGAATTAGTAATCAAAAATCTGCCAAAAAACAAGAGTCCAGGGCCAGATGGCTTTCCAGGGGAATTCTACCAAACATTTAAGGAAGAGTTAACACCTGTTCTCTTGAAACTGTTCCAAAGAATAGAAATGGAAGGAAAACTTCCAAACTCTTTCTACGAAGACAGCATTATCTTGATTCCAAAACTAGACAGAGACCACATTAAAAAGGAGAACCATAGACAAATTTCTCTGATGAACATCGACACAGAAATCCTCAACAAGATATTAGCCAACTGGATCCAACAATACATTAAAAAAATTATTCACCATGACCAAGCGAGATTTATACCTGGGATGTAGGGCTGGTTCAATATCCGCAAGTGAATTAATGTGATTCATCACATCAGTAAAAGAAAGAGCAAGAACCATATGACCCTCTCAATAGTTACAGAGAAAGCATTTGACAAAATACAGCATTCTTTCTTGATGAAAACCCTCAAGAAAGTAGGGATAGAAGGATCATACCTTGAGATCATAAAAGCTATATATGAACGACCCAATGCTAATATCATCCTCAATGGGGAAAAACTGAGAGGTTTCCTCCAAGGTCAGGAACAAGACAGGGATGTCCACTTTCGCCACTGTTATTCAACATAGTATTGGAAGTCTTAGCCTCTGCAGTCAGACAACACAAAGAAATAAAAGGCATCCAAATCGGCCAGGAAGAGGTCCAACTTTCACTTTTCGCAAATGACATGATACTCTATGGAAAACCCAAAAGATTCCACCCAAAAACTGCCAGAATTGATTCATGAATTCAGCAAAGTTGCAGGATACAAAATCAATGCACAGAAATCGGTTGCATTCCTATACACCAACAATGAAGCGACACAAAGAGAAATCAAGGAATCGATCCCATTTACAGTTGCACAAAAAACCATATAATACCTAGGAATAAATCTAACCAAAAGGTGAAAAATCTATACACTGAAAACTATAGAAAGCTTATGAAAGAAATTGAAGATGACAAAAAAAATGGAAAAAGATTCCACCCTCCTGGATAGGAAGAACAAATATTGTTAAAATGTCGATACTACCCAAAGCAATCTACATATTCAATGCAATCCCTATGAAAGTAACACCAGCATTCTTCACAGAGCTAGAACAAATAATCCTAAAATTTGTATGGAACCAGAAAAGACCCCGAATAGCCAAAGAGATTTTGAAAAAGAAAACCAAAGCAGGAGGCATCACAATCCCAGACTGCAAGCTATACTACAAAGCTGTCATCATCAAGACAGTATGGTACTGGCAAAGAGCAGACACTCATATCAATGGAAAAGAATAGAGAACCCAGAAATGGATCCACAAACATATGGGCAACTAATCTTTGACAAAGCAGGAAAGAATATCCAATGGAATAAAGACAGTCTCTTCAGCAAGTGGTGCTGGGAAAACTGGACAGCGACATGCAGAAGAACGAACCTGGACCACTTTCTTACACCAGACACAAAAATAAACTCAAAATGGATGAAAGACCTCAATGTAAGACAGGAAGCCATCAAAATCCTCGAGGAGAAAGCAGGCAAAATCCTCTTTGATCTTGGCCACAGCACTTCTTACTCAACACATCTCCAGAGGCAAAGGAAACAAAAGCAAAAATGAACTACTGGGACCTCATCAAAATAAAATCTTCTGCACAGTGAAGGAAACAATCAGCAAAACTAAAAGGCAACTGACAGAATGGGAGAAGATATTTGCAAATGACAGATCAGATAAAGGGTTAGTATCCAACATCTATAAAGAACTTATCAAACTCAACACCCAAAAAACAAATAAACCAGTGAAGAAATGGGGAAAAGACATGAATAGACACTTCTCCAAAGAAGACATCCAGATGGCCAACTGACAAATGAATAAATGCTCAACATCACTCATCATCAGGGAACTAGAAATCAAAACCACAATGAGATACCACCTGACACCTGTCAGAATTGGTAACATTAACAACTCAGGCAACAACAGATGTTGGCGAGGATGCAGAGAAAGAGGATCTCTTTTGCATTGTTGGTGGCAATGCAAGCTGGTGCAGCCACTCTGGAAAACCGTATGGAGGTTCCTCAAAAAACTAAAAATAGAACTACCCTATGACCCAGCATTTGCACTACTAGGCATTTATCCATGGGATACAGGTGTGCTGTTTCAAAGGGACACATGCATCTCCATGTTTATAGCAGCACTATCAACAATAGCCAAAGTATGGAAAGAGCCCAAATGTCCATCAATGGATGACTGGATAAAGAAAATGTGGTATACACACACACACACACACACACACACACACACACACACACACACACACACACAATGGAGTATTACTCGGCAATCAAAAAGAATGAAATCTTGCCATTTGCAACTACGTGGATGGAACTGGAGGGTATTATGCTATGTGAAATTAGTCAGTTAGAGAAAGACAAAAATCATATGACGTCACTCATATGAGGATTTTAAGAGACAAAACAGATGAACATAAGGGAAGAGAAATAAAAATAATATAAAAAACAGGGAGGGGGACAAAACAGAAGAGACTCATAAATATGGAGAACAAACTGAGGGTTCCTGGAGGGATTGTGGGAGGGGGATGGAGTAAATGAGTAAGGGGCATTAAGGAATCTACTCCTGAAATCATTGTTTCACTATATGCTAATTAATTTGGATGTAAATTTTACAAAATAAAAATAAAATTAAAAAAATAAACATAAAAAATAATAAAATAAAAGTCACATATTATATTTTAGTTCTGACAGTTGTAGCTTAACTTAAAACCTATCAGTGAGTTGACTGATTTTTTTTTTTTTGGAGTTATCAGTATCTTTATCTTTTCTCTAATAAGGCAAGTCCTTAGAAGGCTTCATGTTTCTTTCTTTATATATACCTTTCATGTCACTTCTTAAGAGAACTCCTTGGCCTGGTTTTCTAGCTAATTAATAATTATCCAGCTATATTCACTCTATCATGCCACTCCAAACAAACTTACTTATGGTTCGTCAGCTTGGAGTAATATTATAGTAACTGCAGGGGGTCTTAATGCGGGCTGATAGTGGACGTCTATCGATGTATTTCCAAATTATTGAGAGAAAGTTTTGGTGAACAGGTTCTGGTGGGACTTTGTATAACTGTCCCAACCTGGCTGTCTGATAAGGCATTAAGAACATTCAATGCCACCAAACAATTCATGGTTATTTGACATCCTACAAAGGTATATTTACAAACTTAGCAAAATTGGGAGACAAATGGTTAACCAGCTGCATGAAAGTTTGACTTCCCATGATACTGACATTGTTACCGTATGAGTTTTATTAACATACACGAGTCCCTGAAGTCTTTTGATTCTGGATCAGATTAATAGAATTATTAACACCAGAAACCTGAAAAACAATTCCCTCTATAGCAAGGATGACTGGTGTGAACTTGCTTACATACAATGTAAGTGACAATGTTGCTCTTTATCTGATGCTTTCTGTCACAAGTCAGATCAGTGCCGGTTAGCATTTTGTATGAGCAGTAACTGTGAGTGAATTGATGCTATTTCAAGGGTTCGGAATACATTTTCCAGTTGTTTTTTTACTTGCTTAACTGAACCTTGACAGTATGAGGTTTTTAAAGAGCGGTATTAGCAATGATTAAGCAGAACAATCTAGCAAACTGGCCTGCTGCAGCTGTCTGCACATGAAACTGGATGTAACTGTCATCAGGGATTGAACAGTAATGTACGTTTTGGTGTGTGTGTGTGTGTGTGTGTGTGTGTGTGTGTGTGCGCGCGCGCGTGCGTGCACGCATGCACATGCACGTAATTTCAACCTGGAACCAGAAGGTTTGATAAGGTAAATAAAACATTGTACTTTTAAAAAGGAAAATATTTACTGAAGATGGAAATAAACTAACATTCTCCAGCTTACCTTGAATCAAGGATCAAGGAATAAAGATTCAGTAATACGAGGGAAAAAAAGTCCTTATGGAGGTTAAATTGCTTTCTTATCAATAGATGACCAAATACATTTTTTTTCCTCATTAGATCAATACATATGGTTAGAACACTTTAAGAGGGGCACCTGGGTGGCTCAGTTGGTTAAGCATCCGACTTCAGCTCAGGTCATGATCTTGCCATCCGTGAGTTCGAGCCCCGCGTTGGGTTCTGGGCTGACAACTCAAAGCCTGGAGCCTGCTTCAGATTCTGTGTCTCCCTCTCTCCCTGCTCGTGCTCTGGCTCTCTCTCAAAAATAAATAAACATTTAAAAAATGTTGCATTAGAACTACCCTATGACCCAGCAATTGCGCTGATTTTTACCCAAAGGATACAAAAATACTGATTCAATGGGGCACATGAGCCCTGATGTTTACAGCGACATTATGAACAATAGCCAAATTATGGAAAAGGGTCAAATGTGTATTGACTGATGAATGGATGAAGATGTGAGATATATATATACACACACACATATATATTCATATATAATGAAATATTTCTCAGCCATCAAAAAGAATGAAACCTCACCATTTGCAATAACATGGCTAGAGCTACAGTGTATTATGCCAAGCAAAATAAGTTATTCAGAGGACAACAAATACCAATATGATTTCACTCAAATGTACAATTTAAGAAACAAAAAAAGAACATGGGGAAAACAAACAAACAAAAAAGACAGAGAGAGAGAAAGAGAAAGAGTTAGGCAAACATAAGAGACTCTTACCGTAACTATAGGGAATAAACTGAGGGATGCTGGAGGGGAGGTGGGTGGGGGATGGGCTAAATGGGTGATGGTTATTAAGGATGAGCACTGGGTGTTATATGGAAGTGATGAATCGCTAAATTCTACTCCTGAAACTAATATTATCTTTATGTTAACTAACTAGAACTTAAATAAAAATTTGAAACATTAAAAAAAAAAAAGTTCTGTTACTTTGGGCTCTTAGCAATTCAAAATGGAAGCAAGAACAGTACCTCCCAGAGCTGTTGAGAAAAGTGATTGGTCATATTTTAAACACAAAAGCACATTCCTCTGTTATGTTAGTTGTAAGTTTTTGTGGGGGTAGAATTTGTGTCTTCTTCTCACAGTGCCTCTCTCTACCTTGCACTGTGTGCTACACAAAACAGTTATTCAATCCATGTCTCTTGACTGGTTGACACAACTGTAGGAAGGTCCTTTTTTTTCTCTATAGTCTATATTACATGAGAGATCTGGAGCCAAAGATACTTACGAATCTTCATATCCCCATAACTTCACATCTAGCTTGAATCACATCATGAATTAATAAAAGCTTCTGAGTCTCACATAGCAATAGATACTAAAGACTTTCTAATTAGAGTAATATTTATAAAGTTCCCCAGTGAGTATGGTGTCGCAATAGACATAAAACAGAATTCATCAAAGTGACTCTTGGTTCTTTGAGGATAATATTTTAACACAACATGCTTTAACTCACCAAACAACAACTAACGAAACCAAGATAACTCTGTAAATTATGCTTGGAAGGTACCTCTCTGTTGTTACTGTTGCAAATTCTTTACAGTTACAAATTCGCTTTCAAAAATCTCTGAAAGGATGACACTGCTTCTGTAAGCCTACTCTGTGACCCCTGTATCTTGCATCTCTGCTTAAATTAATATTCTGGAGTGGGGAGGGGTTGTCCCTTGGGAAGGAGAAAACAGCAGTGATGCTCTCTGATGGTACAAGGGTGACCTCAGAAAATGAAATGAGTCACCTGCTTATGCAGTCCCATGAGTGGCTGCAGCAAAGGGGTAAAATGTGAGGTAAAGGGTAATCCTATTCTCCTGCCCGCAGGAAGCCTTCTGCCTGCTGGGTCTAGATCCTTAATGTGTCCCGTGGAACAGTTGGGTTGACACAAGTGTAACTGACTATGTGGGGCTTTAGCATAACTGGCATTAAAGTTAATACATGTCAATAATATTGGAATTAAATATACTATTTAAAATTCAACATCATGTACCCTAAGAAAGCCAGGGTTATTTCTGCCTTGTAGACAGGACCCGATGCCTTCCGATCTTACCGCTGGCTGCCATCACGGACACACAGCATTCTGCTGCTGTGTTTGGATTTAACTCGTTTCTTCTTCTCCAGGCTACATATTTAAAAAATTACTTACTCAGACATTTTTCTTTTCAAAAATTAGGTTCCATGCTCTCTCAGTCTCGCCCAATTCCAGCTTATAGAGTTTTGTAAATTTCTCATGTCTGCACCTGACTTCATATCCCTCCTCCTGTCTGGAATGTCATTCTTTCTTTCCTTTCTCTTCCCCTTTGTCAGGCTCCTGCCCACATAGTAAAATATTGCAACACTGTTAGCAAGGACACTGCTGGAACTTTCCCTCTCTTTTCGCTTTCTCCCCATCAAGCTGCATTCTCTACAAAATACATTCTTGCCTTCCCTAGGATTCCCAAGGCAAACACCCTTAACTGAATTTACCATAATCTTCTTACAGGAGAGCCCTGCTTGTTTTTAAGGTTTTGTTTTTTTTTTTTAAACTTTTATATAGAAAGAGATGGAATCATGATTATATAGAAATTCCCTAGAGAAATGTAATGTCCTACACATATTTTCAAAGTAGAAATTATTGAACTGAATTGCTCTGTCCAACCTGGGATTCAGATGCATTTTACCCACCCCTGTGAAGTTCCTCAAGGGTGTAGACCTTAATGTAGCATCTTTTGAAGAAATACAGTTTAGACTAAGGACAGAAAACTCTGGATCGAGATACACTTTCAGTTGGAATTCGACACCATTTTCTGTTATGTCTGGGACCTTTGGCAGGTTATTTAGTCACTGTATACCCCCTTCCAGATTATTCTTTACAGTGAGCGTCCTGAGGACTAAATAAGATAATGCACGAGAAGTAGTACAAATACCACAAGATGAAGTTACTAGTTACCAGCTAGTTAATAGTCATTATCGTTTAACTGATTAGCACTGTAAATACTCCTCAAAAATTTTACCAAAAACTTTCATGTATTTTTTTTTACTTTATATCGTTTAATCAATGCATGATGCATTAACTGGGCTAATATATTGAGAAAATATTACTGTTGGGGCACGTGGGTGGCTCAGTCAGCTAAGTATCTAAGCGTCCGACCCTTGATTTCAGCTCAGGTCATGATCTCATGGTTCGTGAGATGGAACCCGGCATCGGGTTCTGTGCTGACAGTGCGGAGTCTGCTTGGGATTCTTTCTCTCTCTCCCTCTCTCTCTTTCTGTCCCTCCCCCCAATAAATAAATAAATAAATAAATAAATAAATAAATAAATAGGCATTTTTTTTTTAAAGCTTATTGCTAGCTGTTGCAGGGCTAGGTTACACAAAAGAAAATTTGAAAAGGACACCTGAGACATAGACAAATTAGAATTAAAAAAAAAAGGGAGGTGCACCTGGGTGGCTCAGTCGGTTGAGCATCCAACTGCAGCTTGGGTCATGATCTTTGGTTTGTGGGTTCGAGCCCTGTGTCAGGCTCTCTGCTGGAGCCTGGAGCCTGCTTCAGATTCTGTGTCTCCCTCTCTCTCTGCCCCTCCCCCACTCACGTTCTGTCTCTCTCTCTCTGTCTCTCAAAAATGAATACATGTTAAAAAAAAAAAAAAGAGGCCACAGGTTGAGATGTGCATTATGTTCACACTGTGATAAGTGTGGCAGGATGTAAAAATATTGTCATGAAGCTCACAGGTGTCTACTTGTGCAATCTTTTCAAAAAAATTTTTTACATTTATTTATTTTTGAGAGACAGAGTGAGACAAAGTGAGAACGGGGGAGAGGCAGAGAGAGAGGGAGACACAGGATCGGAAGCAGGCTCCAGACTCTGAGCTGTCAGCATGGAGCCCGAGGCAGGGCTCGAACTCACAGACCGTGAGATCATGAGTTGAAGTCGGACGCTCAACCGACTGAGCCACCCAGGCGCCCCTAACTTGCGCAACCTTTAGTGCTCTGGTAGGACTGCAGGGTCACCAGAGTGGATAAGACACAGTGCCTGCCTTTCCAAAGTAACGTGCCACCTGCCACTGTTCAAACTCTGTAGTCCACTTCTACAGAGCACACGCTTTTATGCATCACTTAAAAGTGGATCGAATGAAGAGCTGGAATTAGCCAAGTTAAATAAAAGTTTTTGCCAAGTTTATGGCAAAACATACATTTTAGCCAGACAGGGGCAAAAGAGGAAGGAAGTAAATTGTTTCTGAGACAAGAACATTTGTGAAGTTATCTGAATGGAAACCACGGATGAAATTACCCAGAAACACACAAAGCAACTTGCTTCTATTTACAGCTAGAAACAATTGTGTTCACAGTTTGGTCTCTCCGAACGTTTGCTGAATTACATAGAGGAGGCAGCTGCAGTGCACTGGCCTCAGGAGACAATGGATACAGAGAAGGCAGGCAGGGATAGAAACAATCAACGCGATTACAGGAAGGTCAAAGATTTGTGTCCAGAAAAATGGGAGCCACAAGCTTTTGCCTAAAAATAGTGGGAACCTCCTATTAGTATCTATGCCTCCTATGTAATTTCTAGAAAATATCCTATAATGAAAGTCAAAGGAGAATTCAGAACTGGGAAAGACTGGAGTAATGAGAGGCTAGAAACATCTCAGAAATATGCAAGGAGTGGCAACATAAAAGGTGAGGGAACCAGGGACGCAGTACACCTTGTTCCAGAGATATAGAGTCTCTTCTGTTTCACACCTGCTCCCAAATCACACCGGATTCACCCCAATCCTTCCTTCATACTGATGCCAACAGTGCTCTCAACTTCCTTTCTTTTTGCATTGCCTTCTGTGCATTTCTATGAAAAGCTAATAGGTCACCCTTTAGCTCTAGGAAAAGCTTTCCAATGATAGTTTTCAATGTTTTAAAACCACTCGATTTTGGGGCACCTGGGTGGCTCAGTCAGTTGAGTGTCCGACTCTTGATTTTGGTTCAGGTCATGATCTCAGAGTTCTTGAGATCATGCTGACAGCTCAGAGCCTGCTTGGAATTCTCTCTCTCTCCCTCTCTCTCTCTCTCTCTCTGCCCCTCCCCTACTCTCTCTCTCCCTCAAAATAAATAAACATTAAAAAAATAAAGCCAAAAGATCTTGCGAATCTAAAATATCAGCTTATAACAAGTTACTTTGAATGTGATCATAAATAAAAATAATGTTAAGCGTGTACCTTCAGTTTGCAAAAGTTTACGTGGACCAAAGATAGCAAAATTCTTAAGAATAAATCCCACGTGTCTCAGTGGCTCAGTCAGTTAAGCATCTGACTCTTGGGTTTTGGCTCAGGTCACGATCTCATGGTTAGTGAGTTCAAACCCCAAGTTGGGCTCTGCACTGATGGTGCAGAGCCTGCTTGGGATTCTCTCTCTCCCTCTCTCTGCCCCGTCTCTGCTCTGTCTCTCAAAATAAATAAACTTTAAAAAAATAAAAAGAATAAATCCCATGCATGTTATATTGGTCTGTCTCTAGCGTATTCAGCGCAGCACCCGATAATCTTTAGTGAATCTATTGCAAATGCTAAGAGAGAAAGGAATGAAAGTACTTCTGGGTATTTGTACAACTTTGTTTTTGATCAATATGCAGTAGACAAAACATTTAGGGGGATTTTCTATAAATTTCATAAAGAATTTATCATGATTTATATTTCCATTGAATTATGCAGTAATATGGACTTGGAAGGATAGGACTTAGGAATGTCTACCTAATCTTGAGCAAGGTACTTAACTCTTCATTGTATATTATTTATGCATGAATAGAAATAATTTTTATATGTGGGTCACAGCTCTGTTATGAGGACAGAATAAGCTCATATTGTAGGGACATTACAAATTGGAAAGTACACCATTTCTAACCAGAAATGGGTAGATTCTAGATATATTTAAAAAATACAGCCAAGAGTATTTCCTGGTAGATCTTTGAAGAAAAAGCAAGGGTCAGAGTGCCAAGATCTAGGACAAAAAGCCTGGAAGGATGAGTTACCGCATACTGAAAGGGGTAAGACAATGAAAGGATTAGGTTTAGGAGTTTGGATTTGTATATATAAATTTAAAAGGACTCCATATCTTCCCAAGAGGAGATATAGAGTGAACAGTTGGAAATATGTGTCAGGAGATCAGGGGAGGGGCAGGAGAGAGGTAAAACATATGGGAGACATTGGTTTACAGAATGCATTTTATTTATTTATTTTTAAATGTTTATTTTTGAGGGAGGGAGGGGCAGAGAGAGGGAGACACAGAATCTGAAACAGGCTCCAGGCTCTGAGCTGACAGCGCAGAGCCCAGTGTGGGGCCTGAACTCACGGACCATGAGATCATGACGTGAACCAAAGTCAAACACTTAACCAACTGAGCCACCTAGGTGCCCCTATCGATTGCATTTTAAAGCATTGAGACTGGATGTGGTCACCACGTGAGTGAGGGTGGGTAACGGGAAACCATCAGAAACCCAAACACTGAAACGCTGTGGTGTTTGAACATCGAGAATAGATGAGAAACCTGCAAGGCCAGATCAGTGGGATAAAAATTAGAAGAGTATGATGTCCTGGAAGCCACGTGAAGAGAGTCTTTTGAGGTGGGCAAGGCATACTGTTTAGATCTATCATATACTGATAAATCACATATGGTGAAGGAGGGACGTTGATCATTGGATTAACAGCATGGGTGCTATGGTGACCATGAAATGAGCCATTTGGTGGAAGGAGAAAGAAGGAGAGCAATTGGAATATAATGAACAGAAGAGAAGCGTTGGAGAGACCAACCACCATAACCCTACAACCCTTTCATGGAGTTTGGTGTCAGGGATGGGGTGGGTGAGGGGACAACACAAATGGTGACTCAGGGAAACTGAAGGGACCCTATAAAAAAAATAAGCCACTTTTTTTCCTTTGCTTTTTTTCCTGCTTCTGTTCTTGCTAGGACCTGCACCCCTGCCTTACACATATACATATAGTAGATGGCCTCCTTGTAAAGGTCAAGGAGTTAATGATTTCTCTGGAGTCCGCCAGCACCACAGATGATATCTAAGGAGTGACAGGGTGGGCTCGTCATAAACCTACTCCGGGACCACTGAGTCTAAACACTTTGAGACCAAGACTTCTGGCTCCAGGGCATAAGTGACATATGGAAGACACCAGAGCACTCGTCCTTGACTGAGCAGTTCCTGGATTCCAGAGAGGACACATGCACCTGACCACAACTGTCATTAAAACCCCAGAGCCCCAAAGCAAAGACGACACTCACGATCCTTTCCTTCGAGTCTCCCACAAACTCCGTCTGTGTCTGTACTCTCTCTTCACCTTCAGTAAGTTCTGCCCTCACCTCACGTTTGATTTCTATCCTATGTGAAGCCAAGAACCCTCTTGGCTTAGTCCTGCGGGACCCCCTCTGGGTCCTTGGACCCAGCCCGTCAGCATCAATGGGACAAGGCCTGAAGTGACTGTGATATTTGTGTTTATTTTTAATGGAAGATATTGCAGTATATTCTTTTTTTTAAGTTTGTTTGTTTATTTATTTATTTATTTATTTATTTATTTATTTATTTTTGAGAGAGAGAGAGAGACATGGCGTAAGTCTGGGAGGGAGAGAGGCAGAATGCCAAGCAGGTTCCCCACTGCCAGCTGTGCAGAGCCTGATGTGGGGCTGAAACTCAGGAGCCGTGAGATCACGATCTGAGCCAAAATCAAGAGTCAGGCATTTAACCCACTGTGCCATCCAGGCGCCCTGCAGTATGGTCTTACGTTGATAGCAGTGATCCAGCAGGGGAAGAAACTTTAGTAATGCAAAGAGAGAAAAGGATGAGTAGCTGAAGTCAAGACCTTGAGTAGGGGATGCATTACAGTTTAAAAGTATAAAATTGGGGTGCCTGGGTGGCTCCGTTGGTTAAGTGTCTTGACTTCCGCTCCAGTCGTGATCTCACATTTCTTGAGTTCAAGCCTCACATCAGGCTCTGTGCTGACAGCTCGGAGCCTAGAGCCTGCTTCATATTCCGTGTCTCCCTCTCTCTCTCTGCCCCTTCCTGGCTCACTCTCTCTTTCTCTCTCTCTCTCTCTGTCTCTCAAAATAAATGTTCAAAAAAATTTAAAAAATAAAATAAAATAAAGGGGTGGGTGTAGGAGCGCCTGGGTGGCTCAATGGGTTAAGCTTCTGATTCTTGGTTTCAGCTCAGATCATGATCTTGTGAGTTCGAGCTCCACGGCAGGCTCTGTGCTGACAGCGTGGAGCCTGTGTGGGATTCTCTCTCTCTGCCTCTTCCCCACTCGCACTGTCCCTGTGTCTCCCAAAATAATAAAAGCTTTAAAGAAATTTAAAGAAAATAAAGGGTGGGTGTAATTTGCTGCAACACAGAGCATCAAGGACCAACCGCATGTTACAGGTTTCATCCTGGGTATAAAGCTTCATTTCAGTCTCTTCCTTTGGAAAACCACAGGTAAAGGAGTAAAAGTAGCAACCTATGTGTACTGCACAGGTACTCGATTAATACCACCTTTTGTACTATTTTGATTATTTGTGGCAAAGGTTTTGCCTGTCACTTCCACTCAGACCACCTTGCCCTTGTCAGTGTCAGCTTGTGACTGTTTATTGGCCGAAAGTCAACAAACAAAGCCTTGATTCATTGCTCAGCTTGTCTTCTCCTTCTGGCATGTATTTCAGGAGTGGCATTTCGTCTTCATGACTTTTCCACAAATACATAAGTAAGACCTTTTGGTTCTCTTCTGCATTTCACAATAAATTAGTTCTCAGGCCCCTCAGTGGATCAAGACCCACAGAACTGGGTCTGGATCATTTAACTCTAAGCCTGTGAAGGGGGTGAAGGACTTACAGGTTTAAAGGATTCTTAACTCCTGATTCTAGCACTTTGTGGAAACGCTGTGCATGTGGGATATTCCTCAGACCCGCAGCACCTGGCTCTCTGCCTCTCCACCTCATATGAGAAGCCCTCGCTCAGAGCCAGATAATTCATATTCTGGGTGAGTTTCCAAGCCTCCTTGAGAAGTGTGCACCATTAGGGTGCTCATGTTTGGGTTTGGAAGCAGTGCAGAAATGCTAGCTTCATTAATATCAGGAAGCGCAGAGCGAGGAGCCAAGTTTGTTATAAAAAAGATAACAGAAAAAAAATCCAACAACCACTAAGTGACATGCTGGCAACTCAAAGTGATATTTGGAAAAATGATAGTTGTATTAGGCTAGGGAAAAATAAAATAGAGATGAATACCAGCAAAGAAAAAATTCTTTTTTCCTTAATCTCTGTAGCTCATTTGGAACAGAGGTAGTTAACTTATTCAACTTGGCATTTAAACCTTCTTTATATAATTGAAGGTTAATTTATTATTTGTAGAATTATGGAGCCATCTACCATTTGCCAGTGAAGTGATCTAAAATCTGGTTTTAGTCACTTCAATTCAAAACTCATCCCTTATTGTGCACCCGAAAATAATATAACACTGTATGTTAACTAACTGGAATTAAAATAAAATAAATAAACTCATCCCTTAGTATTAACTCTACCACAGGTAATATGAAACCATTCAACTATCTATTGTGAAGATATACTTTATGTGCAATGTTGATGAACATTTAAAGTGTATCACTTAATTCCCTATGTTGTATCAGAAATTAACTAACACAGGTGCAAAAAGTAAGGATATCTAAAAACTCACTTCTTACCAAATAACATAGTAGTCGAGAGTGGGAAGTGCGGGGGCAAACATCTGAGTTAGAACTCCAGCTCTGACCCATGACTTACATGCTCTAGGTTTCCAGCAGGTTACTGTACTTGTCTGTGCCTCAGTTTTCTAAAGTACAAAATGAGACAAATAATTGCTCCTACTTCATAGAATCGCTATGAAGGCTGAAAAGAGGTAACATGCATAAAGCAATTAAATACTCCCTGCACACAGAAAGTGCTCAGTAAGCATTAGCTGGCTTTTCAAAATAGTTTTTATTGTTATTTGTTACTGCTATTTGTTACCATTATTATTATTACTACTTGATTATGCATCCCCAGGAACACCAACCACATTCTGGTAGGCTGGAGGACCAAATCAAATATGGCAGAGAATCTTGGTGATGGAAAGGTGCTCACAGTATCAGCCAGATCACATGGAAACCTGGCATACAATGGGCACACTGATTTATGTTGGAGGGAGACGTCAGGATCTATAGCCAAATCGTGACTCTCCGGGGCAAATCATCACTGACATGGCAGCAAATTGTCCTTGGGGTGCCCTTCTCTGGGTTGTTCCCCTCTGCCTCATAGCATCCTATAAAATAAGTGTTTGGGGGGGGGGGTGTCTGGGAACAGGTGGCTCTAAAGGTCACTAGAGAAACCGTAGACAGAATAAGCTTTTAATCCAAGAAAAATTATGAGAAAATATAGAATCAAAACATTATCAACAATATTGGCTTATTTTTAAATACAGAATATAGTGTGAAATATAATACAGAGGACTGAATTAAACATGTATATTTTAACAAATAAAATGACCACTCATGGAAATACCCAACAGGTCAAGAAATAGAACAATGCCAGCACCCCAATATTAGCCACCACCCTGCTGCGGGCTCTGCCCAATCACAGCACCACAGCTTTGAGGGAGACCCTTATCCTCACCTTGGTCATGGTTATGGTTTCATATTTTTCTTCTGTATGGTTTTACCAATTAGGTATGCAATGCTAATCAGTATTGATTAGGCTTGCCTATTTTTCAGCTATTTATGAATAACTCATGCCATTTGTCTTGTTTTGTTTCTTGATACTTTTGTTCAACGTTATGTTTATTTGTGTCCAGGTTGTTTGTTTGGTTGTTTGATTAGTTAGTTGTTGAGTTTTGGAGGGTTTTTTTTGTTTGTTTTTTTTGTTTTGTTTTTGTTTTTGTTTTTTAGGGAAAGGGCTAGAGTATACAAAGCTGACAGAATATTTATGTTATATGCAGTTTGGTGCATATATGTGAGATTTTGTTTAGAATATGCATAAAGGGATAGAGCTGTTATGCCATAGAATGTTTATATTGGGCATTATTAGATAATGCAAATAGTTTTCCAAAGTAATTTTACCAAATATCAACAAATGCTGCATCATAGTTTCACTGGTCCACATCTTCAATATCATGATCTGTATTACACTTTGTAATTTTACATGATCTATTGAAATACTTACGGTATCTTTTTGTGGTTTTAGTTTGTACTTACTAAGTTAACTGTTTTGCTCGCCTTTTTGGTGAAATGCCTACCCAATTATTTTGTCTACCCAATTACTGTTGTGTTATCTGACCATTTTTTAAAAATTGATTTGTAAGAGTTCTTTGTGTGGTTTGGAAACCAGTTCATCAATTATATGTGTTGCAAATATCGCCTGGCAGTCAGTAGCACATCTTTGTGCTCTATTCATGCTGTTGAAACAGAGAAGCTGTTAAACTTAATGGGGTTGATGTTATCAATTCATTATTTTACGGTTTGTTCTTTTTATGTCCTGTCTTATGTAAGAAATCCACAATGTCATAAAAGCATTTCCAGCATTAACCTCTAAAAGATTTATAATTTTGGTGTCAACATTTTCACTCTGTGCTGTTAGTTTTTCACAATTTATTATGAAGAATTTCAATTATAGAACAAAACTGAAATAACTTTCCAATGAGCGCCTGTATGCCTTCAATTTAGATTCTAACTTAACCTATTGTTATATGTTTTATCAAGTGCTTATCCATACAGCTATTTACCCTTGTATAATCTATTAATCATCCTTTCTTCATACATTTCAAAGGAAACTGTAGACAGCCAGAGACCTCCCAATAGGTAATCCGCATGCATATTATTAATTAGTGTTCAATACTTCCTTATAGCTTTTCTTTACATGTGAAATTTACTAAAATGAAGTGAACCGATCTGATGTATACATTGACTTTTGAAAAATATATACACCTCTGAAATGCAAACTATTATCAACATATAAAATATTACCACAAAAATATAAAATTTCCTCACACTCCTTTCCAATCAATCCCTGTGCCTCAGCTCTCACAAAAAAGTACTGCTCTTCTATTTTTCATGATACAATAGTTTTGCCTGTCTTAGAGCCATACTTAAAAGAAATTAAACAATACACGATACACGATTATGTATCATTCAGCAAATCTTTTTTAAGTTTCATTTACATTGTTGTGTACATCAGTTTATTCCTTCATTGCACTGACTAGCACTCTGCCCTGTGAGCATGCCACACATGACTATTTCTGGTACCGTTAATCAATTTGTGTGGAGTTTAAATTACATGTGATATCAATTTCCTAATACCTAAGGAAACCACTTCACATTTCTTCTTTCATTCAACTTTATTTTACTTTCATGTTTGAAAGATATTCTTTGTGGGTGTAGAAGTGTAATACAATCTTTTTTTTTTTTTTGAGAGAGAGAGAGAGCACGCATGCATGAATGGGGGAGTGAAAGAGAGGAGGAGAGAGAGAGAGAGAGAGAGAGAGAGAGAGAGAGAGAGAGAGAGACCCAAGCAGGCTCCACGCTGTCAGCACAGAGCCCCACTCAGGGCTCGAACTCACAAACCTCGAGATCATGACCTGAACCAAAATCAAGAGTTGGATGCCTAACCAAATGAACCACCCAGGTCTCCCCCTCTGCTTTTTCTTAATTCTTCAAAGATTCTGTTCTTTTCTGGGTTTCATAGTGTCTTACAAAAAGTCTCTTATAAGTGTTATCTTTATTCCTCTGTATATAACATCATTTTTTTTCTCTGCATATTTTAAGATTTCTTTTCTTCATCATTTGTTTTGAAAAATAGATTATGTGATTTGACTTTTTTTTCATATTTCTCTTCCTGGACTTCTCTAAGCTTTTTGCATCTAT
Organism: Prionailurus viverrinus; assembly: GCF_022837055.1. Classification (NCBI taxonomy): domain Eukaryota; kingdom Metazoa; phylum Chordata; class Mammalia; order Carnivora; family Felidae; genus Prionailurus; species Prionailurus viverrinus. The sequence goes on from NC_062571.1 coordinate 10,567,065, forward strand.
AGGTTTATAGATTGCATTGTATTGGCCAAATGTTGGCCATGATTTCTTCAAATATCTCTCAGTCCCTCCCTTTTCTCTGAAACACACACACCTTCCTTGTCTTCTTACCACATTTTCATATTCTCCAGTTTCTTTTGTTCCCCTATACTGTATGCTTCATAATTTTTTCTGACCCTTTTTCTGTATCATCTTTTTTACTATCAGCAGGTTCTATTCAGCTGTTAATCCTTCCACTGAGTATTGAATTTTGGGTTGTTTTGCATTTTTTACTTTAATTTCTAGAAGTTCTTTTTTTTTTTTAATTTTTTTCAACGTTTATTTATTTTTGGGACAGAGAGAGACAGAGCATGAACGGGGGAGGGGCAGAGAGAGAGGGAGACACAGAATCCGAAACAGGCTCCAGGCTCTGAGCCATCAGCCCAGAGCCTGATGCGGGGCTCGAACTCACGGACCGCGAGATCGTGACCTGGCTGAAGTTGGACGCTTAACCGACTGCGCCACCCAGGCGCCCCTAATTTCCAGAAGTTCTAATTTTTCAAATATACTTATCTTTTAAAGTTCTCTATTTTACTCAAGCTTTTATTTTTCCCTGCATACACAATAACCTAGTTGTTGCATAATCTATTTGAAGTCCAATATCTTGAGTCCTGATTAGTCTAAATATTATTTTTTATTATTTCTACAGGTTTTCCCTCACTGTGCCTCATTAATGCCTTCTTAACTTGATTTTTTTAAAAAATTTTCTCTCCATGTTGTTCTTTTAAAATATGCAGGTGGAGATTTGCCAAGTCTAGGATGAAAGATTCTTCCTTTGTAGTAGGTTTGAATTTCTTTCTGTCAGGCTCATGGAGGCACTGATAGTCTAGAACCACTTAGAGCAGGTTCCTTTGTAGGGTTCCCTGGACCACAGAGAGACAGTGCATAAGGAAGATGTAAATTCCTGTCAGAACTGGATCTTTGCCACAACCACTTGGGGTCAAGTTTTTCCCTTGTTCTACTCTGCTCACATAGAATCAAGGTATGGTAAATGGCGTTGCTATCCTGACCACACTGTATCACAACTCCTCATTTCCATTCATGATGATGGCATCCTACTACAAGTAAGAGATTCATTCTTTGACCACAGGGGAGTGCTGGTATATCTTGCAGACAGGGTGGAGATGCTGAGGACGTGGCCATGGACAACTCTGAAAACAACCTTCCATCAATGATGAATGGAAGTTGGTGGAAAATACTGGTTACTTTGTCCTTCTAAGGACAGTTCTGCAGTGTCTCCCAAGGCTCCCCAGGGAGACTGAGCCACAGTTATTCTGAGCAGTAATCAGTTGTTTTACACAACTGACATTGACCCTCTTCCCTTCCTGGGCTCACAGCCTTACTCTCTGGGATCACTTCCTGTCAGTTTGGTTTCCCAGGAAACAAACCCTGAGGTTCTGAGATGTTATATACAGAAGACTTACTGGAGAGCACTTTCTCCATATGTGAAGACAGAAGAAGCAGGATTGGGCAGAGATAAAAGTTGAACCTAATAGAATTGCACCTGAAGCCCCAAGTGACCCCACAGGGAGGGAGCTCCAGAGTTAAATGCCTTCAGACATTTCCCACACTGAGACAAAGAGGGCAGGTCTGCGTACCCCTGGCAGAGACCGCTCACTGAGTGTGGGCTGCTGCCAGGGAGGGGATGACCTCCCATGAGAAGCTCTCTTCAGCGGAGTGTAGGTCCTGAATAGGGACTCACCTGAGAGCCAGCTGCAGCCTACACTCCTTGGTATAATGGAATGAGTATGTCATCCCTGAAGGGGGAATATAGACTGCATAATACAGCGCCCACTACACCTACCAACAAACCACTTGCACTCAAATCTAGCTCTAACGTCAGCTTCTGTGGAAACCCAATGTATGGTTCAAAGCAACCATTTCCCTGGTGCCCCCTGTGGTGGGTGAGGTGTAAACGTAGATATAATTCACCTCTACTCTGACAGAGTTGACTTTGGGATCTCAGATTAATGCAAAGCATTGACACCTCTTTTTGAGCAGACAGACCATGGTCCCACCATCTCTGAGATCCACAAATAACCTCAAGCCTAAAGGGCTGTGGTCATCAGGTCCCCCGGCTATTACGCTCCTTCATTTTCTCTTAGATGTTGGCCAAGAAGCACCTTACTTTCTAATTAGCAATTTGCTGTTTCTAAGGAGTTTATAGGTAATTTCATTGATAGTTTGATTTGAACACCCCAACTTGACATTACTGTCAAGAATTTCTGATGAAAAAAAATCTAGTGGCACCTAAGTGGCTCAGATGGTTAGGTGTCCAACTCTTGATTTCAGCTCAGGTCATGATCTCACAGTTTGTGAGTTCGAGCCCCGCATCGAGCTCTAGGCTGGCAGTGCGGAGCCTGCTTGGGATGCTCTCTCTCTCTCTCTCTCTGCCCTTCCCCTGCTTGCACTCTTTCTCAAAATAAATAATAAACTTAAAAAATTTTTTAAATCATAAATGAAGGATTTCTGGTAGTCAGTCAATAGTAAAATGAGCCATTTGGTCTTGAAAAATGCTGCACCATTCGGTTCTTTGTAAAGCAGATCTTTACCACAAGGAGAAGGAGAAGGAGGAGAGGGAAAGGGAGAGGGAGAGGGAGAGGGAGAGGGAGAGGAGGAGGAGGAGGAGGAGGAGGAGGAGGAGGAGAAGGAAGAAGAAGAAGAAGAAGAAGAAGAAGAAGAAGAAGAAGAAGAAGGATGAAGAGGAGGAGAAGGAGGAGGATTTTCTTGACTCCATGTCAAGAAAAGGAAAGATATATACCCTTATCTTTTTATACAACCAGGAATAAATGTCTGGCTGTCTGAGGAAAGGACTGTATAAGGGCAAGCTGTGTGGAAGGGATAAAATGCACCTTTGTGGGGGTTCTTGCAGAGATTTGGAATATATGGCCTCAGCATATTCTGCAGCTGACACCTCAGAATCAATGCTCTGGGCATGAAACTGGACAAGTGAGTATAACTCAAGATGTCAAAGTTTGCTGATCTCTTATTTTTTAAATAATATAACATATTTGGAAGAAAATAACAAAAAGTCACATAGTCAGTTTTACTCTCAGCTCTACTATAAGTTGAAAGCACCGCCCATTGTGCTGGGTAGTCATGCATGTTTTGCAAGCAGTTCTCATTTTGTGACTTCTAACAGCACTTAAAAAAAGTTTTTTGGGGGGAAGGGGTAGGGGCAGAGAGAGAGGGAGACACAGAATCCAAAGTTGGCTCCAGGCTCTGAGCTGCCAACCCAGAGCCTGATGTAGGGCTCGAACCCACGAAACTGTGAGATCATGACCTGAGCCAAAACCAAGAATTGGATGCTTAACTGACTGAGACACCCAGGCACCCTATTTTCCAGAAGCAGTTTGCGTTGCTGTCTTGCTGCCTTGCATCTTCCTCACTAAGCACTCCCTTGGTGTAACTCACACAGGTCTGACGCCAGTCCACTGGCTCACAATATGCAGCAAATCTATCAATATTTGAATACACGAAGAAAATCCCATGAAGATACAACTTCAAAAATACTGGGAAAGATGGCATGAAAAGTCAAGAAGAAGAGTTAGGAAAAGACTTTGCGTGGCAGAGAAGTGATTTTTTCTGTTCAATATGACCTAGCTCCATATACTCTCCCCACCTTTTTTCCTTTAGATTTTAATGCCAATCAACCAGAACTGAAAATAAACCTGAATAGCTTAAAATCACATTTGCAACTTGTTCATCTCTGTTTTTCTTGTTTCTGTGATTTTATTTCAGTTTTTTAAAGGTTTATTTATTTTTTAGAGAGAGAGCACAGCGGGGAGGGGCAGAGAGAGAGAAAAGGACAGAGAATCTGAATGGGCTCTGCACTGACAACACAGAGCCCGATGCGGGGTTCGAACTCAGGGACCCTGAGATCATGACCTGAGCTGAAGTCAGACGCTCAACTAACTGAGTAACCCAAATGCCCCTGTTTCTGTGATTTTAATAAGTTATTTGCTTTAACAACTCATCAGAAAAAAATTTTCAGGAAATAGGAGTCTCGTTGGATTAAGTCTGAATTTCATTCTCTATAAAGAAATTCATTTCGTGATGAATTTTTCAGCGGTGTGCCTATTATAGATCAAACCCTGTAATGATGTTATATGTAAAGCAAATATTCCTCTCTCTCACTGAGTCATTGTAGTCATATTCATAGGAGCCTCCCCTTTGAGCGCTAACTGTGCACTAGATGTGCAACAGACACTGCCGGTGTGCAATCCGGATGCTCGTCCTCGGAGTCACTGACCAGTGCATGTAGGGCTGCACTTGATGGGGGTACACAGTGGGTGGCAGGGCTGAGAAGCAGAAGGAAATGGCAGAAAGGTTTTGACACTCATGCATTCAGCGGCCAGCAGCCTTGATTCAAAAGCCACGTGTCAGAGAGCAGATGAGTTTCTCCAAGAGGCACCTTTCAGACACACACTGGACTTTGCTGACCTCTCAAGGCTTCCTTGCCCAGCTCTGGTTCCACATCCTCTTTGTCTTTTATTGCTAAAATCTCGTCCCAGGACCGGCCTCTTTTAACAGCACCCAGCTGGTACACAGGAGACATATGGATTCATGCCCAGGGGGGAAGTACAGTCCCCACCCCCTTCCTCCCTCCTCACTACACATGCCTTCCACTCCTGGCCAGGATCTCCCAGCTGCACCAGTACCCCCTTGTATCCGCCTCACTTCTCAGGACATGCTTCAGGACCCTCCTGAACATTCTCACCTTGCCCCATACCATGATTGTGCATGACCACACACCTCCAGCACATCTCTGTGCATACCTTCTAGAGACTTCTCCCTTCTAATTTGAACTGGTCTTGGAGAACACACCCCTCGCTCCCTGACAGAAGAGAAAATGCTCCCCTACTGTCACGGGGCTGACACTCTTTTACTCCCATGAATGTTTCCCAAATCCTTTAGTCTTCTCTTATTATAGACCTACGGAGATGGGAGTTTGAAGGTCACAGTAAACCCTGGAGAGGCTCTTAGGCTCCTCCTCAGCTTTACCTTTCGAACGAAAGCGGATTCATCCCTCACCTATTGGTCTCTGCCTTGCAATTTCTGCAGGACGTGTTGTCTCCACTTCAACAAACTTCAGACTTCCAATCACACGAAATTTCAGCCTGCGCAGACTGGACACCCCTCAAGCATCCATGAATAGACGTCTGACGAAAGTGTGCATTGCCTTTGTTCTAAGTCGATACATGACACCACTTACGATTTTACTTGCCTGCAAGCATTTTTGTTTTCCAATAAGCATTTGAGTTGGACCCTTTGTTGAATTTTTAGAAGAGGAAGATCTTTTCGTGGCATGTCTCAGAATTGAAGAATCGCTTTCATGACTTGGCCCCTGTTTGGAATCCTCACCCATAGCCCGCCTGCCATCTTCCTCTCAGCCTTAGGTTGTTGGTAGAGAATAGCACATCACACCCCTTTCCTCACAACCACAGAACTAATTCAAATTCAGTGAGACTCCCCAAATTGAAATCCAGAGCTTGCCTGACCTATCTAATGATTGTTCTCTTCAGCAGCATGCGAGCTCTGAAATGCAGTGTCTTGAGCCGGAGTCTGAATGACATTCATCCACAATTCTACTGCTTCCATTTAACAGAAAGTGGCAGGACAAAACCCTCAGTAAATGAGGTTCTGAATTGCCAGCATTTCTAAGAATAAGGGGCAAGTTTATTGGTCTCTGGATATACTAAACTAAACATGTCGGGGGTGGGGGAGGGATAAAACCGTAATACAGAAACAACCATCTTGGAGAATTGGATGAGGGCAATTGGACAAAAGCCTGGAAATGTGTAAGGAATACATCATAGCACAATTCAATCAGGGTCACCAGCATATTCATAATGGAGAAATCGCAGGGCAACTGTACCCCATTCATACAGCAATCAGAATGCTGGCCCTTCTCTCTGAGCCAAGGTGCCCCGCTGTCTGAGAGGTTTACATACAGTAGGCTTGCTTAACAGGCAGCAGGCCCGGAGGTACCTGCTTTGAAAATGAACAGCCATGACAAGTATGTGAAATTGCATCATAGGTATGCTCCCACAGTAAATGACTTTCCCAAGGCAAATTTCATCGTTTGCCTCTTTATTTCAATAAGTAGAAAATATTTGTAGGCTCTTAATGTCCAAGAAGTGAGCTCAGGCTTTGAGAAAAGCAAAGATAAATATATGTTTCCTACATATTTCTCTTTCTAGCAGTCCTGAAAATAGCTGAAATCCAAGGCTACACGCAGACATCAAAGCCTTCTGGATGATTCGTGGTCATCCAAAAATCTCATTCACCTCAACTGAACCCAGTGATATGTCCCCACCTTTCCAGTCCATGAAACTACAAAGCATCTTGATTTCCACTGCCCTGGTGCTAAGGCCACAAGTCATAGAATTCTGTAGAATTCTATAAGCTTGATGAGGATAACGGATGGCCAGAATCTTCACAGATGTGTTATTGATATCATGCATCTGGTTGCCTTATGGATGATCACTCTCCCCTTTCTCAAAAAGGACTGCCACGTTTGTAACTATTTCACCGGAGAGGGAAATCTTGGAGCAAGGAGAGATCTGGGAAACTCCAGACTATTTCCTTGTTTGGGTCAGAGAACTTATTCACCCTGAGTTCCTCTAGGGATTCTCAGTTCACCGTGTCACCCAGTACTAACACATTGCCATATTACTGTCTTACCATGGTAGAACGGTGCTTTAAATGCTGCATATGTTACATCATGTCATTTTTACAACTTACCGAGGGAGAAGTTCTGCCCTGTTTTACAAATGCAAAAATAGAAATTCATAGAGGTAAGAATTATGTATGCTTGTGGAAGTGAATAATTAGTAAAGTTAGGCCTAAAATATTATATATACTATATATATATACTTTATATATATATATATATATATATATATATATATATAAAATTTCATTTTGCAATGTAGCAGAAGTTAGAAAGTGACCCACTGCCTCTGTCAAGCCAGTTGATGGAACTCTAGGGGATCGTGGGTTAACCTTGAAGAAGGAAATGGGGTTTTCATGGAAGGAGCTTGAGCTCTGAGTAGGATGGAAACAGACAACACATTCCATATCTGTCTCAAAAATCATTTGTCCCCCTTCACGAAACTTCACAGACTTTGTACTAAACCTTAGTGACCAAGGGGCTGCAAATCCAAACCAAGAGACACGTTGCTTTTGCGAGACTTCAGGGTGTAGGCACGAGTAACAAATTGTCAAATCAGCTGATAGTGGATGCAGCATTCTCCCCACACCACACAGCTCCATCATCCTGCTGGTAATTCCAGAGATCAAGAATGTGCTACTTGGACACTCTCCAGGGACGCATCTGCAGTGGCAGTGGTAAGTGGTAGCAGAGGAACCAGGCATAGAGCCAAAATGGGAGAGTGAATTGATGATTACACTTGGAACTTAATAAGCCCTTCTCACGAACATCATTGAAACGTGCTCTAGAGACTCACAAAACTAAATGCAGACATTGCACAAAGGTTGGAGACTCTGCGACTACTGGTGGGGGCAAATGTCAAAGTAATAAGAGACTATTGTTCACTGACCCCATTCTAAGCCCTGAGATTATGCGGCCCGAGGTATGAAGCACAAGTCAGGCAGTGAGAGATTTCACTCATATGTGGAATCTAAAAAACAAAACAAAATACAAGATAAAAGAGAAACAAACTCATAGATACAGGGGGGAGCAATGTTGGTTACCCAAAGGGGTTGGAAGTTGGGAGGTTGAGGAAAATAGGTGAAGGGGATGAAAATATACAAGCTCTCAGTTATAAAACAAGTCATGGGGATGTAATACACATCATAGTCAATAGTCTTGTAAAAACTTTGTATGGTGACAGATGGTAGCTACTTATTGTGGGAATCATCTTATAATGTATAAAAGTATTACATCACTATGATACACACCTGAAACTAACGAGATATTGCATGGAAATGATACTTCAATTTTAAATAGTGGTTCAAAGAACTCTAATAGATGGATAGTGTTTAAAGAAAACACCATCATCACCATCACCGTCATCATCATCACTATAACCAACAACAGGAAGACTTGCATGTGAGAGGATTATAAAGATTTTTATAATTTAACATTTGAACATTTCTATTAAAGAAAAAGAGTAAAGTGTACGTTTAGGGCAGTTAAGTGTTTCGTGTCCTTGATTCTCCCTTCTTTTTACAACCATTCGCCCCCGCCTTCCAGCACCTCAGCACAGGGTTCCCACACGGCAGAGGTCTTAGATGCTCGCTGAATGTGATTCTCTGTAGCTCTGCTCTAGATATAACCTCCACAAATCGGTAAACTCAAAGCACAGTCCAGGAGAATAATTCCTATATTGTTGGAAAGCAAAAACTTTTTCCTTGAACAGATTTCAAAGGAAAACCTCAGTGCAGCTGCAGCATATTAAGGGATCTTGCTTCATGTGGGTTATCCCCAAATCCACCTCCACACTATGGTCTGACTGGTAGTAATTCAGTCAGGAATAGGAGAATCAAAGACTTGATTCTCAAAGTGCAAGTGTACCTGACCATGTCCCTGAATGCCAGTGGCGGGACTATAATGCTCACTTATATAAATAATCCTCCAGGAAGAAAATAGTACTCATGTAACCAATAAAAGTGACTCCGTGGAGAATGGATTGCTTCACTTTAATCTTGGCAGCTATAGTTTATTAGAGAAGAATCCATGGTTGCACCGTGATTTTTTTTCCAACTATTTCCATAGTTGTAGCATAAGTTTACTACAGATTTCCATCAATTCCCAGAGACTGAGACATAATGACCTGCATTCTTTGTTTTTAATAGACATGATAAATTGGGAATTAAGTCTTGTTAATGCTTAAAGTACATTTTTGTTACTTACCCAAAGTTCCCTGGCTACAATTTTTTAGCTTCCGTTGAAATGGGACCAAAATACGGAACAAAATTTGTGTCACTAACTGACCAAATGTTTCAGCAGTAGAAGCATTTTTATTTTCTTTTAATGAAGCATGCATAACCACTATCAAAGTAATTAAGGTTTGTTATAGAAAATGTGAGAATATATTAAAAAAAGAAGAAAGTTGATAATCATCCATAGCCTCAGCATCTAGAAAACTGACAATCAACCATCTTGCTATATTTCTTCAGAAACATTTTGCTGAGTATTGTATTTATATAGCTGCAGTCTTGTCAAACTTAACTATTATTAGGTGCCTACCTTCTTGGAGGGAATGGGGTAGTTGATACATGATACAAAGTAACATAAGAACTGGGATTAGCATAGTTCATGCATTTTAATAGCTCCAATACATTTTTAAATAAAGAAAACATGTTAAATGTCATTAATTATTTCAGTAAATATTTACTAAGTGTCTACCACATCACCAGGCATTGGACGGGTGTATTTAATATCTAATCAAATGTTTTGTGGTTCATAATGGAATGTGTTTATTATGATGAGCATTGAGAACAATACCCAGAGCTATCTGTCTGTCTGGAGCATCTAATCATAATATGTATGTTGACTGTCTCAATCCTCTGGTTTGGGAAGGGTTATGAGTGGAGCATTTGACTTGTTCTATGCTCACCCTATGTCTTCCTGGTGCACACAAGGTCTGTTTAAATTTTTTGTAATGTTTATTTTTGAGAGAGAGAGAGAGAGAGAGAGAGAGAATGACAGAGCGTGAGTGGGGGAGGGGCAGAGAGAGAGGGAGACACAGAATCGGAAGCAGGCTCCAGGCTCTGAGCTGTCAGCCCAGACCCAGGCGCCCCTTTCTGGCCCTCATTTAGCAAATGTCACTCAATTGCTGCAGTTCTGAGTGGATGCGAACTTCTGCAGTGTAACCTTACCTTACATATTTGTACACACCTCCACCCTCCCATCAAAGTGTGCTATGTGGATTCGGAGAAAATTTGAAGCGATTGTCTTTAAGAAATGAGTGACATTAGGGGCGCCTGGGTGGCTCAGTCAGTTGAGCATCTGACTTTGGCTCAGTTCATGATCTCAGTTCATGGTTTCAAGCCCCGCATCAGGCTCTGTGCTGACAGCTCAGAGACCGGAGCCTGCTTCCGATTCTGTGTCTCCCTCTCTCTCTGCCCTTCCCCTGCTCATGCTCTGTCTCCTTCTCAAAAATAAACATTTTTTAAAAATTAAAAAAAGAGAAGTGAGTGGCATTAGCCCTTTATGGTTTGTTCCCCACTCCCTTCCTAAATTCTATGAGGTCCCTTCTCATTTATTCATCACTTCTATAGTCATTCGATCAGTATTTTCAATACCTAATGCATTACTGAAAGCAAAAATTGATAGGAAATACAGAAACATAGGAGTTGAATAGTTTTTGATAGGTCTATCTAATACGACAGAAAACTGACAGTAAATTCAAAATGGAAAATAGGTTTGACCCACTTTATGGGTGGTGGCTACTGGAAAACTGAAGATTTGCAAAATGATGTTAGTGGCGGAACAGGGTGCTGCCTGTCAGATGGCCACAGCTGCCACGTGCAAGAGAGGGACAAGTGGAAACTTTGGAATTGCAATTGGCAATACTTGTCCTCTATGCCTGAGAAAATAAAGAAAATGTTTAAAATTCACGCTCTGCATATCTGTCTGCTTAAAACTAAGTTTCTCATTTTTTTGTCTTTTTTTTTCAAATTTAGATCACCATTTATATAAAGATTGACTGAATTTGGATTTCTGAACATTCCTAATAGACCATGTTGTTGGTGCATGATAATATCTGCATGCAACGAAGCATCATGTTGGAGCCACATTCAATAACAGGTGAGCCCATGCCTCAGTAAAGCAAATGCTCTGTTCGTTGGCTCCAAATTCACGAAGTATAACATCCTAATGAGGTTGCTCCATGGTATACTACAGTGTGAAACGGTCATGACTAATTGTGGGGTTTATTTGCAGAAAGAATTTCTCTTCACTTTGCATTATGGCTGTAGCAGCGGTGGGGGGTGGGGGTGCGGAATATAAAACACATCCCTGGATCTGTTAGCTCTTTATCCAATTTATCAAATCCGATTGGTTTAATTGGTATATTGCCAATTTTGCACATCAATATCTGTCATCCTCACCTCTCCCCCAATTTCCCTCAATTACTAAAAACATTATATAACTTTTAATTAGATAACTGATTAATTCAATGCGGATGAAGTACATTTGCTACCTAATGATAAAGAAGAAGTAATGAGGCTTCAAATCAAAAACACCCAACAACAAGGGAATCCTTCCAGCTCATTGGGTGTTCATTGTTGTGGAAAATGTACTGGAGTTTGTATTCACTCTCTGACGGAGGCTTTGTAGAGATACTTTTTTTTTATGTTTATTTATTTATTTTGAGAGAGCGAGAGAGAAAGAGTAGGGGAGGGGCAGAGAGAGAGGGAGAGCGGGGGGGAGAGAGAGAGAATCCCAAGCAGGCCCCACACTGTCAGCACAGAGCCTGATGTGGGGCTTGATCCCATGAACTGTGAGATCATGACCTGAGCCTAAATCAAGATTCTGACGTGTAACCGCCTGAGCCATCCAGGCAGCCCCAGCAACCTTTGCTTCCCACAAATTCAAAAGGGATTCCCCCTAGAAAATCAGTGATTAAATTAAGGTCACATATATGTTATTTAAATAATAGTACCTATGTTTAAAGAGAGAGGGAGAGAGAGACCATTAAGAGAGCAAAAGTTTTGAATTGCAATTAACATACAACCCTAAATACAATTCAACTTGGTTTTATCACCAAGTTGGTAAATTTGTGATTCACATACTGGAATTTCAGAAATTAAAGTACAGAGCTTTGCAAGTCAAATTCTGCTAATGGACATTCTGCCAGAATGTATGTTGAACATGTCAACTAATATTAAACTTTCTTTCTCCTTTTCTATTATGGCTTTTGACTTTTATTTAGAAGAATATATCTTCTGGATGAAATAACATTGCATTACAATATCCTATTATTCCCCCAGATGGCTATTCTGTGGCAATATCAAACAACATGCTTCCTCACATTTTTGCCACTTAAGGATTTACCATTTGGCAGTTCCTTTCTGGTTTAAACGGCATCCTTGCAAAGTTCTGTGGACATTAAAGGCATACAAGACATGGCCTCTTGTGTCACTGAAAATCTATTGATGGATATAATTATCCAAGTGTAATGTTCTGCCAACCAAAAGAAAGTTATGAAGAATGTTGGAAAATTTCCAACAATGACTCCTAAAATTTAGTCTAAAGAGTAATTGCTTTGAGTGTCTCTTGAAAATGCAGCTTCTAGATGCATCCAAAATTCTAATACTATATATCTGGATGTTATCATCAATTTCCATAAAGCCTAACAAATCCAAATAAAAGCAATAATTAGTCTTTGATCTTGAACACTGTTCTTTCTTATATAGTGTCTAGAAAAAATGCCATTAGGAAGCATTGCTATTTTTATGAATCTGTAGCATTCAATCCAAGTAAAAAAAAGCACATATAAGATGTTGACGCCACATTAAGACAGATACTTTAAGCACTATGACTCCTAAAACTATGTTAAGAAAACGTCTTCTGTAGTACTTGCTATAGAAATGCCAAAGGTGCCTCCAGGACAAGAAATCTGTATTTTTTTTAATGTTTGTTTGTTTGTTTGTTTATAGAGAGAGAGAGTGCACATGCAGGGGAGGTGCAGAAAGAGGGTGAGAGAGAATCCCAAACAGGCTCCACGCTGTCAGTGCAAAGCCTAACACTGGGCTTGATCTCATGAACCATGAGATCATGACATGAGCCAAAACCAAGAGTCAGATGCTTAACCACCTGAGCCACCTAGGCACCCCAAGAACTCTGTATTTTTAATAAGCTCCTTCCTGCCCTCATCAGGTAAGTCAGGGCAACTTTCAGATAGAGAGATCAGTGAATCTTTATAGACACACAGAAAATTTCAAGTTGAGAAATTTCACACACGGGTGACAATGCAAGATACATTCTAAAAAAGTACATAGATGAATTTATCTGGAGTGTAAGTCACCAGCTATATAGTGACCTGGAAATGGAAAGGTAAATTGTAGACACAGGGCCTATAGTGTGGGCCATGAGGAGCTTTGACATTTGGAGCAGGTGAACGCCACGACCGGAAGTGTGCATGAAGAACTGTGGGTGGTTGGACAGGAGTGGAAACAAAACAGATGCAGACTATGGTTTTAGAACAAGTGTAACCCACATTTGGCAGAAAACAGTGACCTGGAGAAGGGAGAAAGAAAAGCAGAAGCCAATTAGAGACAAAGGTCCCGGTGAATCTGTTTCCAGTCCTGCAGTCCTCACATCTGTGCAGGACTGGCCTCCACAGAGAAGAGCCCCCTCAAGAACACACCATATAATGGAGGGTCCTTCTCACTGTCTTTCCCTTTGAGAAGATTTGCTTTGTCTCTTTGCCTGAAGGTTGGCTCTTCCATCAACGTGCCCAGGCTCTCACTACTGAAGTCTTAATCAGAAAAATGGCAAGTATCTATATTCCTGGACACAATCAAATGTTTCTGAAAGAACCCCTTTATCTGTTTTTGATTGTCAGGCAAAGAACAGCTTTTGCTTTCCAATTTCAGTTTGTGGACTGCTCAAGTGATACTTAACCTCAGAATAGAGACATTTTCTAAAATGTCACAAAGGACAGATTGGAAATGTCTTAATCACATTTGGTTCCACTCCACCACTTGAATTTATTTTCCAGCATTCATTTTTAATGTCACATTTTCATAAGATGTGATATATTGAAAAAAAAACTCTCAGGCTGAAGTCAGAAAATGAAAATGTTGATCCTAATCCTTGCTTCTTACTCAGTGCAGTACATCAGCCATGTGCCAGGAAGTGTGTGAGGGTCTGGGAAAGAGGACACATGAGGCAGTTTTTACCTTCAGGAAGCACGCCGTCTGGAAGGGGAGAGAGATAAACGTGAACATGGAATTGCAATATCATGTGATAAATGGTCAGGCCTAAGTTTGCACACAGTGTTCTAGGAGCGCAGATGAGGAGCCTAATGACTTTGGGTGAAGGCTGTGGGAGAAGATGGCTGAGCTGAGCTGAAAGTCAAGGGAAAGACAAGAGTAATGGGCTGGAGGGTGTTCCCTGCAGGGACAACCATGAGCAGAGCTGACAAGCAGCATAGCATGTGCAATGGTTTTCTCCTTGCTGTAGGATACAACACCGCTTCCTTGCAAAAGTGGTCTTAGATGGAGCTGGAAACACAGGAAGGAGGAGGACCACAGAGGTCCTTGAGTGCCCTTCCCAGAGCCTTTGAATCTGTCCTGAAGACACAGGGAGCCATTGAAGGGTTTTAAGCAGAGAATCATACTCTACAATCTGTGTCTTAGATGCATCACTATGAGAGAAAGGTGAAATACTAAATCTACAAATGGACAATGGCCAGACCATATGCAAAAAATAAAATTCTGACCCACAACCTGCAGCATCTTGCCCAGGAAAGCAACCACTTATGTATAATAAACAGCCTAGGCTGCTATAGGTCATACTTATAAAAAGACAGACTGCTATCCCCAGTAACAACCCAAAACTCAAACAATAGCTTCTATAAAATTGGCCCAAAGTGGCCAGGACTTGATTAATAACTGACAGTTTTTCTAATTTGTATGTCCCTACTTCCAGCTTAGGACCAACCAGGCAAAACTAAATATGTTCCCCTAACCACAGGATGCCTTGTTTAGAGTTAGCTTGTCTCCAGCTTCCTGATGCCAAAAGCCTACAATCAGGGCATACCTGATGTTTCCTCATTTTTCCTTTATAAAGCTTTCTCACTTTTCTGCCTGTCTCTAGTCTCTGCCCAAATGTCCGTGGTGATGACTGACTTCCTTGCTATAGCAAGCTCTCAATAAATAGCCTTTGCTTTTCTCATTTGGTCAGTTTTCATTTATCTTTACCAAGATCAAGAATAGACTACAAGCACTAAAGAAGAGTAAACCTGGAAGTGGGGGGAGGGGCGATCAGATAAGAGGTAATCATAACCAATAATAAAGCAACAACGATAACATGTTCTAAGCATTTACTATGTATCTGTACCACACTAACCACGTTCCCTCTTAGAATTTTACCGAATTCTTGAAACAGCCTGTTACACTATGTGACATCATCTCAAATATGCTATGAGACCAAGAAAGAGAAAATTTCATTTCTTGATGTTTACATCCAGTTAGTTGTAGTTACTAGGTCTTTCTGACAACAAGGCATATGCCCTAAGAATTCTGCAAGCTGCTTTAACACCAAAGTCAACGTAGAGTCAGGGCTTACACTCACTCAAGGACTTTATTACATTTCTGTGTAACTCAGATGTGAGATAAAAATGATTACATGGTAAAATTTATTTGGGAAAAAAATGAGAATTTGGAAACTGATAGGATACGGCTGATGGGCTGAATAAAGAATCCAAGGTAAATCCATGCCCTGAGTGATGGTTGATCCCCAACCCCACCCTATTTACTGTTGCCCCCCAGGACCTCCCCCACCCACATACAAGCTTTGAGAGAGAGGAACAAGGGCTTTAGGGGCTAACTCTCACTGGGGCGTTGGTCTAGTCATCAATTTCATCCATAAAATGGCAAGAATGACTGTCTTGCCTATCTCCCATGACTGTTTTCCATATCAAATAAAATAATGGATATAAAAATACTGAAAAGCTATACACAGACACTGGTTTCACATAATTTCTGGTAATATAGAAAATACTTTGTGACACATCTGGTGATAAATTAGAAGAGTTCCATTGTTTTTCAAACTTAAATTCAAACTCAAAGAATTTAATATGAATATTTATCACACAGGTGACTTAATCACTTTTTAAAAATTGTTTAAAGTTTTTTTTTTTTTTTTTTTGAGAGAGAGAGAGAGAGAGAGTGCACAAGCAGGAGAGGGGCAGAGAGAGAGAGAGGCAGAACCAGAATCCGAAGCTGGCTATAAGCTCTCAGCTGTCAGTGCAGAGCCCGATGCAGGGCTCAAACTCATGAACCGTGAGATCATGACCTGAGCCGAAGTCAGACATTTAACCAACTGAGCCACCCAGGAGCCCTGATTTAATAATCACTTTTATTTTGTATGATCACTTCTGTCTTTTGTTTTCACACTAAAGACCTAAGAAATTGCCTGAAAATGTTGTTGCCTTTCTAGCAAGTAAACACAGCTGAGACTTCTTACATAAGAGTATGTAAAATGTCAAATCTCACTTGGCCAATACTCTTGGTAACATCAGGAAAATAATGCAGTCTAAAAGATATAAGCATGCAGAACCATTCAAAGAATAAAATTTTGCCTCAAAGTAGCCACGATGCTTCAGTTCCCTTTCTGCTTCTTGACTATTTAGCCTGCCTTCCTTGTCACAACATGGTCCTTATTTTTCAAAAGAGTAAACCTATTTTTCAAAAGAGATAGATTTAAATATAAATATCTGTTCTGGGGTGCCTGGGTGGCTCAGTCAGTTAAGTGTCCAACTTAAGCTCAGGTCATGATTTTGTGGTTCATGAGTTCAAGCCCCATGTCGGGCTCTGCGTTGACAGTTCAGAGCCTGGAGCCTGCTTCAGATTCTATGTCTCCCTCTCTCTCTCTGCCTCTCTCCAGCTTACACTCTGTCTTTCTATATCTCAAAACAAATAAAAATATTTTTTTAATTATGAAAAAATAAATATAAATATCTGTTCATACAAATTTTGGTATGTAAGTATAGTTATATAATATTTTCCACACTAAGTAAAAAATATAAAAGTAAATACACACACCCATTCCTTTCTTTGGAATTCAATAGTCAAATCAGGACTGCTTATAAAATGCGATGAAAATCAGACACTTGGAATACAAAGAGACGATATGCTAAAATTGCCTTTAGGAACTACTCTGTAGGTAACTTTGGACTTACTGGTCTGAAGTCTGTGTTCTGTGAATCCTTTCCCTTCTTGTCTTGGCCAGATAGATCTTAAAGGCAAAGCCACGTCATATACAAAGTGGTATCAGAGGATTCGAATGGTGACTACAGCAATGAACCCCTACTACATACCAAGATCTGCACCATTCCACTTTAAAAAATCTTATCTCATTGGGGTACCTGGGTGGCTCAGTCTGTTGGGCGTCTAACTTCAGCTCAGGTCATGATCTCGCAGTTCATGAGTTTGAGCCCCACGTCAGGCTCTGTGCTGACAGCTCAGAGCCTGGAGCCCGCTTCAGAGTCTTTGTCTCCCTCTCTCTCTCTCTCTCTCTCTGCCCCTCCCCTGCTTGTGCTCTCTCTCTATCTCTCACAAATAAATAAACATTAAAAAATAAAGTTTTTGCTTAAAAAATAAACCAAAAATTTTTGTTTTAATCTTATCTCATTTAGTCTTAATAACCCTAAAATCTAAATACTGTTATTCCCCCCAATGTATAGCTAAGGAAACAGAATAAAGAAGTTGAGCAGTTAGCTAAATTTCACATAGCTAGTAAATTGTGAAGCAGACGTGTGAACCATTTATCAGTTAGGATAGGTAAGTTAGGCTGCAGCAAAAAATAAACCCAAAATTTCAGTGACTTAACATGATGAAAGCGTATTTCTCTTTCATGCTGTATGTCTATCATGAGCTGATAGCAGGGGTCTGCCCAACAGTTTGTCAAGAATCCAGGCTGATGGACCATCTACCATCCCTAGTTCATCATTACTTTTCTTTTCTTATTTTAGATATAGAGAGAGATCACGAGTGTGGGAGAGGGGCAGAGGAAGAGAGAGAGAGAATCCCAATCAGGCTCCATGATCAGAGTGGGCCCCAAAGTGGGGCTCAATCCCACAACTCTGTGTTCTTGACCTGAGCCAAAATCAAGAGTCAGACATTCAACCAACTAAGCCACCCAGGCACCCCTCTAGTTCACCATTTCTTTTAAGACAACAGAAGATCTTGAAATAGTAATTAAGTGCTTCAGCATAAAATGAACAATGTCAACTAATTTCCCAGAGCTTATGACATGATCCCATGGCTAACTCACAAAGAGGTCAGGACGTGCAATTCAGAAAGCTGGAAACATCTGGGGAGGAGCAGTAGCAACCATCATAAATCATATCTATTCAGAACCTGTAGTAGTGCTCTTTCCATTATACTGGGTCAAACAAAACAATTATTTCACAAGGCATCTGGGTCTTTGACAGCATAAACATAAAATTTCCATTTGGAGTCTATAAATTTTACTATATATTATAATTTTCTGGTCTCTTTTGAATTAAACAAGAACCTCTTAATATAAAGATCTAACTGAATCAGAGAGATCATTCCATAAACATTGTTATCACCTGCATTGGGTTTTTTACTGCCATGTAATAAACTGCCACAAACTTAGTGGTCTAAAATGATACATATTACCTCACAGGTAGGAGTCCGAGCAGAGTTTAGCCGGACGCTCTACATAGTGTTTCACAAGACTGCAGTCAAGGTGATGGCCAGAGTGTGTTTTCATTTGGAGGCTTGACT
This sequence comes from Prionailurus viverrinus, assembly GCF_022837055.1. Lineage (NCBI taxonomy): Eukaryota > Metazoa > Chordata > Mammalia > Carnivora > Felidae > Prionailurus > Prionailurus viverrinus. The sequence goes on from NC_062571.1 coordinate 10,585,557, forward strand.
GGGGAAGAATCTCTTTCCAACTGAATGGCATTCAGCAGGCATTGGTGGTATAGTGGCAAGCATAGCTGCCTTCCAAACTGAATGACACATTTGACAGAATCCATTTTCTTGGCAATGTATGACTGAGGGCCCTGGCTTTTTGCAGATTGTGGCCTTAAGCTCTATAGGCCACTCACAGTTTCCTGCCACATGTCCCTCAACATAGGCAGTTCAGAACATGACACCTTGCTTCTTCAATTTCATTAAGAGAGGCTCTCACAGTCTGCTCAGACAGATTCTTATCTAATGTAATAACATCATAGGAGTAAAATCCCATCACCTGTACCATATAATCTTGGTTAGAATCAAGTTATAGGTTCCACCTTCATTGATAAGGAGATTTCAAATAGATATGGACACCAGAAAGCAGAAATTATCAGGGATCACATTACATATCCATCAGATCAACAAAGAGCTAAAATATGAAAACTGGTTCCTTGCATGATGTCTCATCTACCCAAGTTGTCTTTGACTTCTACTATGTAGATCTCTGTTGCTATACCTCTATTCATTATATAACTCTGTAACTCTTTATAAGCTAACCATCTCTTACTTAATAATAGCTATAAATATTCATAATTAAACCTAAAATGTCTTACTCTTTAAAGGAGTCTCATTTTCTTTTTCTCTTTCTCTTTCTCCCAGACACTTTAATCTTTAAAGTCCTTTGGGTTTTTTTTGAAATAAAATCATTAGTGATATTTCTGGTCTCAGGTCCAACATGTAAAGTTCTCAGAAATTATCACTCCATGCTAAGAAAGACCTGGACAATGACTTTTCATGAGTCCATCAAAGAAATGGAGTTGCAGTGTGAATAACCACCCCAAAATCTGGAGAGACAGAGCATCTAGAGAGGCTCAGTTGAGGTCACCTTACCTGGAGCAGAAGCCACTAGAGCTATTAACCAATAGGAGAACTTAAATGGTGATTTTGATAAATTGCTGGAGCAGGTGGGAACCAGTGTGTGCCCTCCTGGTGGGCACAGGTTGTGGGCCAAGGTAATGTGGGCTTTACCTTCAGAAACAATACCAGGGTCTCATGGTGAAGGTCCAAGAAGTTCATCGTGGCTCTGGCGGGGGGTAAGGGGCAAGGAAAGAGTAATCCTTGAAAAACACACAGGATCCTTCTTAACAAAGGCCTACTTGTTGGGGTAAAGGACTGTGCAGAGCATTATTCTTTATTCCTCCCACGTTAGCCTCTCTGTTGCAACTAAGGAAGGAAAAGCAAAAACAAAAATAAAAACGTAGTCAATGGGACAACAGGGATTCAAGGAATTAGAACAGAGGTCAGTGGGGCTGGAGGGGAACACCAGAGAAACATTTATGAAGGTTACAACATGCAAGAATAGGTAATACACAGCATGATGATGCAGAGAAATGGAAACTCTAAGAAAGTATCAAAAGGAAATGGTAGAAATAACAAACATACAAACAGAAAGGAAGGATACCTTTTACAGGTTTACCAGTAGTCCTGACAGGGCCAAGGAAAGGATCAGAGAACTGCAAGATAGGTCAATAGAAATTTTTCAAACACAAATGCAAAGAGGGAAAAAGATGGGGGGCTGGGAGGGGAGAACAAAAATTTCAAGACCTGTAGAATGATTTACAAATGTCTAACATAGATATGATTGAAATACCAGAGGAGGAAAAGTCTGGAAAGCAGTCTGGGAAGACAGGAATCTTAACTATAGAGGGAAAAGAATAAGAAGTTATTCAGACATCTTGTCAGAAATGATGCAAACAAGAAGAGAGTGAAATGAAACACCCCACCAACTTAGAATTCTATATCCAGGGAAATTGTTTTTAAAAACTGATGGGGAAATAAAGACTTTCTTAAATATACCAAACTGAGGGAATTCATCACCAGGAGATCTTCTTTCAATAAATGTTAAAAGTTCTTCAAGTAGAAAAAAAAAGGATGTATGTAAGAGAGTTGGAACTACCTGAGAAAAATAGGTGTGTCAGTAAGAAATAAATGAGGGTAAAATAAAAAATTTCATTTTATTATTCTTAATATATCTAAAAGGTGCATTTCTGTTTAAAAAGATAAAAGTAACAATGTATTGGGTGGCTATAGTACATGGATAAGTGAAATGAATGACATCCATGTCACAAAGGATGTGAAGGAGGGACTGGGGATATTTTGTTACAATGTATCATCACTAAACAGAGAGCAGCACAGTGTTATTAGAATGAGTATTTATGTTAGCCGACCTATGATCATGCCAACCAGTAGGTTATTTTAAAGTATAATTGATATGCTAAGAGAAGAGATAAAACTGAATTATGTAAATACTCGATTAGGCCCAGAGAAGGGAGAAGAAAACAAAACATAAATATTCAGTTAATGGAGAACAATTACAAACAGGGTAGATATCAATCCAACACTATCAACGCTATAGCAATGAAAATACAGGTCATTAGCCTAGATAGGAAAACAAGACTCAAATATATGTGTTCTAAAAAGACAAACTCTGAAGACTCGGATAAAAGTAAAGGGATAGAGAAAGATATACCATTCTTTCACTAAGCAAAAGAAAGCTGGAGTGGCTATGTTAATCTTAGACAAATCATACTTCAGAACAAGAAAGATTATCCATATTAAGGAGGAGCTTTACATAAGAATAAAGTGGTCAATGCTATGAAAAGATATAACAATCTCAAGGGTTTATGTACCTAATAGCTGAATGTCAAAATACATGAGAGAAAAACCCATAGAACTGAAAGGGGAAATAGATAATCCCACTACTAGAGTTGGAGACTTCAATACCTCCCGTCAATAATTCATAGATCAAGCAGACAGAAAATCAGTAAGGATACAGAGGTCTTGAAAAAGTACTCTCAGTGATTTCTAATCTAATTGATATTTATAGAATATTCTACCCAACAAGCACATTATTTTCAAGCTTGCATGCAATATTCACCAATATAGAGAAGATGAGATTCTGGGCCTGGCAACACACCTTAACCAATTAACAAAATGGAAATCATAAAAAGTACGTTCTTACTCTACAATGGAATTAGACTAGAAATCAATAATAGAAAGAGAGTGGCAAAATTCCAAAATAACTGGGGATTAAACAATATACTTCTAACACCTGGATCAAAGAATAAGTCTTAAGAGGATGATATAATATATTCAGCTAAGTGAAAATGAAAATACAAGTTAGTATTTGTGAGATGCAGCAAAACGATTGCTTAGATGGAAATTCATACCATTAAGTACATATGTCAATAATAATTAAAATATAAAATAAAGGACGTAGCCTACATCTTAAGAAACGAAAACAGTAAGATAAAATCAAGCCTAATGAAGCAGAACAAAATAAAAAGTAGCTGAGAACTTGGAATAAGAACCTTTTAACACTGAATATGTGCTCAGGCCTTCATATCATATTAGAGTTTCCACAATGACATAAAAACTAACTTATATATACTTTTAGTATTTATGTACCAAATTTTGTAGCAATTTATACAAATATAGATGCCTTATATGTATGGCATCTATACATAGCATGATACATACCCTATCATTGACATCTTACATTAGTATAGTACATTTTGTCACAATTAATGAACTAATATTTTTTAAAATTTTTTAACGTTTATTTATTTTTGAGAGAAGGAGAGAGAGAGAGCAGGGGAGATGCAGAGAGAGAGGGAAACACAGAATTCAAAGCAGGCTCCAGGTTCTGAGCTGTTCAGTACAGAGCCCGATGCAGGGCTCAAACTCAGGAACTATGAGATCATGACCTGAGCCGTAGTAGGACGCTTAACTGACTGAGCACCCAGGCACCCCAATGAACTAATATTAATATATTATTATTACCCTCTTGCACTGGTGGTGGGAAAACAAACTGGTGCAGTCCCTCTGGAAAATAGTGTGGAGGTTCCTCAAAAAATTAAAAATAGAATTACCCTACGACCCAGCAACAGCACTACAGGGAATTTATCCAAAGGATACATGAGTGCTGATTCATAGGGGCACAAGTACCCCAATGTTTATAGCAAGACTATCAACAATAGCCAAAGTATGGAAACAGCTCGAATGTCCACCAACTGATGAATGGTAAAAGAGCAAAACTAATGGATTGAAAACAGGAAAACAATAAATCAAGTCAAGGAAACCAAAGTCTTGTTCTTTGAACAGATTGATAAAATGTACAAATCTCCAGCCAGGCTGACCAGGGGAAAGAGAAGACACAAATTATTAAAATCAGAAATGAAATTCTGAGAAGTGCATTGTAATTCTTGAGAATTGCTAATTCAGTTGAGCCTAGGATTGGGCAAAGTTTTCTTAAAAGCAATAGCAAAAGCACAGGCAACAAAAAAATACATCAACTGGACTTCACCAAAATTAAAAGCTTTGTGCTTCAAAAGACACCATCAGTAAAGTGACAAAACAACCACAGAATGGGAGAAAATCTCTGCAAATCATGTATTTGACAAGAGACTTATAGCTATGATACATAATGAACACTTATCACTCAATTAAAAAAAAAAGACAAAGCAATTTTTTAATGTTTTATTTTATTTTTATTGTTGAGAGACAGCGTGAGCATGTCAGGAGCAGAGAGAGGAGACCCAGAATCTGAAGCAGGCTTCAGGTTCTGAGCTGTCTTCCCAGAGCCTGATGTGGGGCTTGGAACTGTCCAGGAGATCACGGCCTGAGCTGAAGTCGGACACTTACCCACGGAGCCCCCCGGGCGCTCCAAAGACAACCCATTTTTTAAATGGACTTAGAATTTGAATAGAGATTTCTCTAAAGAAGATTTTTAATTGACTAATAAGCACATGGAAAGGTATTCAACATTAGTAGCCCTCAGAGAAACACAAATCAAAACCACAGTGAGATATTCCACTTCACATCCACTTAGGATGGCTAGAAGACAGCCAAGGAGATGGAGATACAGAGGTTAGTATACTGATGGTAGAAATATGCAATGATGCCCTTTGGAAAAAAGTCTGGCTTTTCCTCAAAGGCTAACCAGAGTTACCATGTGACCCAGCAAACCTATTCCTAGTTACATACCCCCCCAAAATAAAAATAAATATAAACAAAAAAGTCTGTACATGAATATTCATAGTAGCATTGTTCATTGTAGCCAAAAAAAGTGTCAATCAGTTGATGAATAGATAAATATAGGTGATATATCAATATAATGGAATATCATTCAGTAATAGAAAAGGTCTGACTTTTGTTGATACTGAAATATTCTACAAGATGGATGAACCTTAAAAATACGATTCTGTGTGAAAGAAGCCAGCCACAGAGGGCCACATATATATGATTCCATTTACATGAAATGTTCAGAATAGTCATATCTATAGAGACAGAGGTGGTTTCGTGGTTTTGTAAGGCTGGGAGTGATGGGAAGATTTGGGGACAGGGAGTGATGGTCAAGGTGCACAGGTTTCTTATTGAGGCTGAAAATGTTGCAAAACTAAGTATAGCAATGGATGCACAATTGTAGGAATACACTAAAAGCCATGGAATTGTACACTTCCAATGGGTAAATTGGATGCTATATGAATTATATCTCAGTAAACGATGTTTGGAAAAAAGCAGGGTCCTAACAAAAGTGCCCAGTGAAGTGCTTAGAACAGTGCCTGAAACAAAGTTAAATGCTATGCATATTTGCTAAATAAATAATCCTGTATACATACCACTTTAAAAAAAAGAAAAAGAAAAAAATCACAGAGTCTTTGGACTTGGACTTCAGAGGGAGGTAGTTTGTCTTCTTCATCTGACAAGTGGGGGCATTCAGCACTCCGATTTGGGAACTGAAGCAATTTTCCTTTTCTCATATCAGGAATTGAAATATTTTCAAGAACTAGACCTCTACTCTTCCTGATTTCTATTCCAGGGCTCTTTGCTCTGGACTGGACAGCACAATTTTTTTTTTTGGTGGGGGTAGGGCTTATTTTCAATCTACTACCCATATTATGGCCAGGCTGATATAGAAGGTAAGTTTTTGGTTTATCTTCAGGATTCATCTATGAAACACAGTTGTACATGGATTGGTACACTCAACTACATTCAGAGCTGCACCAAATATGATGTGGAAATATTTGTTAAATTTTTGTTTACTAGAGCCCTTTTAAGTATGCAATGATTTATGCTGGAGAGTATTGAAATGATATTGTTTAACGATCATTTTATGGATTTAAGTTGTTCCGTTTTGAAGTGTGGCTGAGTAGCAATTGAAATCTGAATTTCAAGCAGCCACCTATCACAAAAACTATTTTGACTGAGCTTACAAATTGCAGCATGTGTCTAAAATGATGTTCTAGTTATTTCCTTCTTACTATAACAATCCTGTGGTTTCTAGATATTGAAGTCATGATGCATAATGATAAAGACCTTAGAAGACAGAAGGGGATAAATGTGAAACCTCATGTTTTTTAATATTGTCTTTATTAGCCAAAAGAAGCTGTTTGATGAAAAGGATTGAAATGGCTTCAGCTTTGAGATGTCAAACTGAGAAAGGTTTTCTTTTCTCTCTTTTTTTTCACCGAAAATGTGACTTTATATTAATTATCTTATGGATTGTCTTAATTAGATCTCAAATGAGACGTTCTGGTGAGTTTTTACAAACACTGCTAATTACAGTCTTTATGTGGTCTACTCTAATCTTAAAAATTAGTGGAAAATATTATAATAAATAACAAATACTACTGCTTTCTTAATCACTATGGCTGAAATTTAGGCACAGTGATAATTCTGAAATAGTATAATTAAAGTTTAAGATTGATTAATGAATATACTGGCTTTTTTTTCTCTAGCAGTAATATCTATCCCACTGAAGCAACAATAATGAGTCATGGCTGCAGCTGACATTTACAGAAATTATCTATCTATTCTGCTCACAAACAGGAATATGTCAGAATTAAGCTAGAAAAGGAGGACCTACGCACATATTCTCATCTCTGTTAAGTTGCTGTGCATTTTTCCTTGAAGAAAAAAATTCATATTTTACAGTCCTTATATCACAAAACTCCTTCACCTATTAAATTTTTTTCTATCTTGTATCTTTACATTTTTATGTTTTATGTAATGTACCTGTAATGACTCACTGAGGCTAACGACTCTGAAGATCTTTTGTAACTTTAAACTTAGAAAAATTCATAAACAATAAATAATTAATTTGAACTGTAATGCTCCCTAGCAAATATAGCACTTTATAACTAGATAATATTTCTTTGACGGTGTAGAAGTGTGGAACTCTTTAGACTGTCTGGAAATGTGCTTTTCATAGGAAAAGCTTACTTACTAACTAGCTATGTGACCTTAGGTAAACCCCTCCACAGACAATACCATTCACTGCAAGACAGATTTTTCTAAAGATAAGGGAAGCGTACTCAGCAAGCCAAAATCCACCTCGGTGACTCTGTGGTTCTAGAAGCGTGTTCAAAATCTTAGGTTAGTTAGCAGTGGACTGAAAGCAGTGAGGATTTCAAAGGAAAAAACGAAACCACAAACCTTGTATTTGAAGTCTGCTTGTGACTTTTAGCAGCTGTTGGTCTTCTGGGTCAATTACAGAATTCTTTTGAAATCCAGTTTCCTTGTATAAAAAATAATGCTAATACCCAAGTAATAGCATCTCTTCAAGTTGATGAGAGTTTTTTTTAAAGTTTTTTGTTTTGTTTGTTTTTTTACTTTTATTCATTTTTGAGGGACAGAGAGAGAGCGCGAGCAAGGGAGGGGCAGAGAGAGAGGGAGACAGAATCCAAAGCAGGCTCCAGGCTCCGAGCTGCCAGCACAGAGCCACGGAGCTGAGTGCAGGGCTCAAACCCACAAACTGTGAGATCATGACCTGAGCGGAAGTCAAACGCTTAACCACTTAACCGACTGAGCCACCCAGGCACCTCGATGATTATTTTATAAAGCAGTATTCTGCCTCTCTGCCAGCCCCTTGGGTCACTCCTCTGCATAGCTGGCTGATGGCATAGTCTGCCTATCCTGCTAAAGGATAAACTGCCTCCCCCAACCCCAGCCCCAAGAAGTGCAGTCAGAGGCTCCCCACTCTCCCTCTCATTCCAGAGATGTTATTTACACCCATGGTTTCATAACCTATAAATAGTTGAAAATCTGAAATCCAGCACTGAACATTGAAGTCAGGGGGTACATGACAATATATATGTATATAAATTCTAATAACAATAAAAGACATCATGTAATTAGTGAAATAAATGAAAAAATGAATACCCATAAAGTTTTAACAGAGAGAAAGATAATATGTAGTAAGAGACCCTCCATCATTCTTGCTTCCCGCTGTATGAGATACTCCTTTGACAAAGTGTTCTGTGATCAAATTAGTTTCATAAACGTCCCATATTGTATTCTCCTACATTGACATCAGAAAACCAAAGGCTCTAAGGAACACTCCAATGCAGAAATGTTAGCTTTGTTCAACTAGAATTTCAAAAATTATTTGGTAACCGAAATTATTAATAAGTAGTATCTATTAATATATTGCACCATATAGCTTAGGAAATGTTGTCAAGACCTGTTCTTTTTAAAAACTTTGATTTACACCTGAAAAAGTCAATGGATTTAAATACCATTGTTCATATCATTCAGTCTAAGGGAAGCACAGTTGGAACTCCCATTGGTCATAAAGTAGACTGTAAATTCAGCAGATATTTTGATCTGAATTCTCTGCTCCCATTTGGAAGAAATACCAGCTCATACCTTGCAATGAATGAAGATTGCAATATTTCGTCTGTAATATACCACTGAAGAATATCATCATCTTTTTGGAACTGGCCTTTTCCCATAATCTGTATAATAAATAGCGAGAAAAAATATATACTGAATTTTAATGGTTTTTTTTTCAAATGGTAGAACCATAGATAACCAGTCTCCCTTTTTCATAACTAATACACACTTGAATGTGTGTATTCTTATCAAACACAAATACAAATATTCTTTATATAAATGTAACTATCTGTATGGTTGAATTGTATCTTCCAAAATTCATATGCTGAAGTCCTAACCTCCTTCATATGTGACTATATTTGGAGAAAGGGTATTTTTTTTTCATTTAATCCTTTTTTTTTCAGTTTCGATTGATTGGTTGCATGTGTGTGTGTGTGTGTGTGTGTGTGTGTGAGAGAGAGAGAGAGAGAGAGAGAGAGAGAGAGACTGCAAGTGGGGTAGGGAGAGAGAGAGAGAGGGAGAGAGAGAATCCCAAGCAGGCTCTGCACTGGCAGTGCAGAGCCCGATGCAGGGCTTGAACTCATGAACGGTGAGATCATGGCCTGAGCTGAAGTCAGGTGCTTAACCGACTGAGCCACCTAGGTGCCCCTGGAGAGAGGGTAGTTAAACAGGTAATTAAGGTTAAATGAAGTCATGAAGGTGGACCCTAATTCAATGGGACTGATGTCTTCATAAGAACAGCAGATGAGGACACAGATCCATAGAGAGAAGACCGTGTAAAGACACAGGGAGAGGGCCATCATTTACATACCAAGGAAAAAGACCTCGGAAGAAACAAACCCTGCTGACTTGGAGCCTCCAGAATTGTGGAAAAAAGGACTTTTTGTTAAGCCGTACAGTATGGTATTTGTCAGGGTAGCCAGCACAGACTAATATGCCATCCGTGTAAAAATGATACTTGACTAGATGAAAGTTAACATAGAACTGAATTTCAACTGGAAAATTGAAATGGAAATTGAAAAAGTTATACACCTGTATCAGTGAAAGATTAAAACACAGAGAGCACAATGGTACCACCACAGTGACCCCATTATCCTTGGCACCCAGCTTGAGTCTGAAGAGGAACCCATGCAGTATCAGCTCTAGCATTTTAGACTTTTTTTTCAAACATTTGCGATGTGCATAACTGGGCATGTTGAAATCATCTTAGACTATGGGAGAAAGTTATTTCTAGTAAGATCACAGAAAACAAATTCGTTGACATTTATTTCATAACTGCCATTTAAATTTGTACCATTTTGAAAGACTAATATTAACTTAGATCAAAACAATGGAAATATCTGTTTCTAATTATGTCTAAAAGTGGTGAAATAAATCTCAAATGACAATACAGTACACTTAGGGAAAATTTAATAATCTATGTATTTGACATTTTTTTAAATAGGCTTTGCACCCAGCGTGGAGCCCAATGTGGGGGGCTTGAACTCACAATCATGAGGTCAAGACCTGAACTGAGATCAAAAGTCAGATGCTTTCTGACTGAGCTACCCAGGCACCCCAATGTATTTCACATTTAATGCCATAATTAGCCACAAGACAATTGAAACATGACTTAATTGATAATATTGAACACACCCATAACTTTTCGAGAATATGTCTTTTAGAGTCAAGGTAGACCTCTCTGTCCAGAGTTTAATTTCAGATCAATAGGTTATAAAGCTTCCTCTATCCAGACTTCAGTTTTTTCATCTTTATATTTTGATAATCATATTCTCATTATATAATAAATTACATATGGTTTCAAAGTCTTAATGTTTATGACATTACATGTTTATATTATACAGCACAGTTAAAAATTATGTTTAGATTTTAATTGTAATTCCTTATGTTGTCTTTATAAAACTCAGAAAGCTTCTGTACTGTTTCTCTGGAGCCACTCTGCCACAAGCTGGAGAGCTAGAAAGTACAGATGTTTATTCTCTCACCATTCTGAATGCCCTAAGTTCAAAATCAAGGTGTCAGCAGGACCACACTTCCTCTGAAGTCTCTAAGAAGGAATCTGTTTCTCCCAGCTACTGGTGGCTGTCTGTATTCCTTGACTAGTGGCCACATCACCCCAATCGCTGGCTTTGTGGTCACATTGCCTCTTCTGTGTTGCCTCTTTTTGCCTCTCTCTTAGGAGGACGTGTGGGTTTGCATTTCTAGTCCACCTGGATAACCCAGGATAATCTCATCATTTTAGGATCCTTAACATGATCACATCTGCAAAGACTCTTTTTTCAAATAAAGCAACAGTTCCATAACCCAGGGATCATGACTTGATATATTAGGGTGGCTCTTACTCAACCTATCACACCTTCTTTCCCTTAAAAAATATAATGATATCCCTGTATTAATTATTATTCAAAACTAATATGTATTATTTGTATTAGATAGAATGTGCTAGATTCTACATTTTTATTGATTGGTTTGTAAGCAAATTTTTTTTGCCTAATGTATAACTTTTCTGACTTACTGAGACACTGATGTATAATTTCCCTTTGTTTAGTGTATTTGTTACATTTTCCCTAAACTCTACAGTTTAGATAAATGGGAAGGTTGCAATTGTTCCTATATTTCTCTTGATCTCTTCTCCTCCTAAGTCCTTCACAGATGCTAAATATTCCCACTCATTTTCAAACCTTCTCACACCACGATAAGCATCTGTCTGTTTCTGTAGAAAACATCCACATAAATGAGGTTTAGTGAAGGTCAAACCTTGTTAAACAGATACTACAACATTGAACATCTCTAATTAGTGAAAAGATTATCAACAGTCCATTGCTGATCGGATTTCAAGAAGTTCCTAACACGACAAATATTGTACGACACAGATAATGTGCAAACTACTCCATGCATATTATAATGAGATTTGACCTGTAATTTAATGATATTTGATGCTTTCGATCCTTCCCTGACCCTTCATCCTCTATTGAATTTAATACCAAGTTTCTGTCTCATCTCATAAATATTTTCTCAGATTTTGCTGCATGTGGCAAGAAGGCAGAAGATTCATGAACAGATTAGGACTTTAAACTTGAATCTGAAGGAGAGTGAGGCAAAGATGAATCATCTTAGATGCAGTTCCTGCTCTCAAGAAGTCTGCTGTTTGAGAAGTGATACGGTTAGTCACCCACACAGTCATACTATAAAGCAATCAGGGATAATTGATACCATAAATCTGAAAACAAAACACAGAAGAATAGGCAACAAATTCGGACTGAAAAGATTGGGGGGATTTAACGAAGACTTGCCATCTCTTCTCCATTTATTAAATGCTTTCCACTCTTCTTTCAAGTATATCAAGTATTAAGTATATCACCCCCCTGGGAAGGCTGTTCCCATGTCTTCCATGACAACCAATTGATATCATTGAGGCACTAGTTTTGCAAATAATTTTATAAGTAACGTATTCCAGTTAGCATATAGCACATCGTATTTTACTTATTATTGTGTATGCCATTTTTGTTTTTGTCTTTGTGTTACCCTGGGGTTTTAAGATCCTTGAAAAAAGAGATTCTATTCGTTTCCAAATTATCTACACTAGCACACTCCATGGTCGATGAAGAACTAAGTGCACGTTTTTTGAATAAAGCACTAAAGAAATCCTGAAATGTCCACTTTTGTCCATGAAATTAGTAAAATTTGTCAAAATATTTTTCCCACTGATTTAAACTCATAACCCAGGAAAACAAAAATGAAACAGCTATTGAGAAGGGACGCAAAGGACATGATTTTTGCCACCATCTCAGGTCACCTGGAAGACGTTTCTGCAACACAGTGCAGAGAAAGAGACCCTAGAGAAACATGGAGGTCTCTGTGACTTGAGAAGACAAGGATTATTGTTCCAGGAGACAAAAGTGACCACGGAAATGAAGGCATAAATGAACACATATTTAGCAGATGAGAAAAATAAGCTTAGAGAATCTAAGTGACTTGCCCAAGTAAACACACTTCTATTGCCTTAAACAAATTAAAATACATGAACTTCATCAACACATTGAGGTCATTTTTTTTAATTGCCTTCCTGCAAACCAGGACAAATAAATTCAGAGAGGATATAAGCTCCCCAAATGTGCAAGGACAGTAAGAGAACAGAACAAGCATTTAAACCCAGATATTCTGTTACCAAGTTTATCCTCTGAAGCTAAAGGCAATTTGACCTCTCCTATCTCTTCGTATGACTAATCCCTAAATACTTGAACACAAGTTATCCTCTCAACTTCTCCAGACAAAATGCCTTCAATTACTTTCATCACATTAACTTTTTAAATAGCTACATCACAATTCTAAATATTCTCAGGTTATCGGTGAACAAATACTGTTAACTGTTTTTTACATATTGACTCAAGAAAATAAGCTCAAATGGTCAGCTACGTATGTATAAGATGAAAGAAACTTAGCTTACTGACCAATGGCGGTGTGAGAATAAGGCTTACTGTCAGTAACTGATTGTTTACTATTAGTTCAATCTGAAGCAATTCTGATGCCTGACTCCTAAAAATATCTGCTATAACCTTCAACAGTATTACAGGAAGAGAGCACAGTCTCCAATTTGGAAGTAACAATCCCACTTCCTCCAATAACAATGTTGTACGATGTTCATTTCTAGATAACACATAGAGAAACTGAAGTATGTACACAAATGAGTACACACAAATTAAGATATTTAACCTGAAAAATGAAAAATCTGGAGAACATTAAGTGTTAATATTTAATATTTAAAAGTCCTCCTACAGAGAAAGGACCAAGCTTATTTTGCATAGCTCCTTCAGATAGATACATGTTTAGAATTGTGAGAATTTGGGGTGAACACAAAGAATAGCATCCTAACAAAGTAGTAAAAATTAGTTTCCAATTGCTACTGGAAATATCAGAACAGAAGCTCTGTGATTTTTCAGAAATGTAATGTAGAGAACATGTAGGCACTCTGATCCAGGTTTCCTTGAGCTAGCCCCAAACTTCCAGGCGTCCATGGGCCCAGTGAGTAACAGATGTGAGCCACAGCCACAGCGTATCCTTAAGATAATGAGATGGGTCTCTCTTCTCTGTTTCAAATATGCCTATTTTCTTAGTTCTGGCTCTATTTCCTATTGAAAAATGGCTCTTGTCCTTTCTGTTTGTTATTGATATTTGAATTCTCAGAATCTGATTTCTCTTTCTCCTTATAAGTGTTCTAACTTAGAGTTAGTCCCACTAGGAGTTAGTCTTACCTCTTTGGAAACTCCCTATTCAACTATGATGCAGTCTAAGGAGCTAAACCAAAAATGGGGTTGTATTGTCAGTACTGTATGGCAGATTGATTAAGATAACCTACAAAGTCCCCAGTTACGCTAAGATCCATCATTCTATTAATATTCCCTGAAATTTCATCAATATAGCCTTCAAATTCTTAAATGATACCAGTAGTTAATTGAAACGGTTTCACTTACATATCATAAAACAACAATTTTGGTTATCGTTTTTACAAATTAAAATTTCAGTAAACATGCTTATCAATCAAATTCATCTTTTCTCATCAATGAAATCATTGCCTTGATTTCTGTTGTTCCAGTGGGAACTGGAATAGCTCTGGCTCCCAACTGAGAAATTATTTTATCTTACTTTGATCTCTCCTCACCCTCTTCTCCCTCCTCCTTACCTTCCTTCTTCTTCATACGTAGATTTGTCTGTTTCTTTTGCTCCCCACAGTTTCAACTTTATCCTGAATTTAAAATAATCATGTCCATTATTATATGTCATCTTCCTCTACGTAACTGAAACTTTCACTGAGATTAATAAGGAACATGAATTCTTCATTATCTCTTTGTAGTACATATTTCTGTAGAGTTGTCACCCTTACACCAAGTTTTCTATAAGGTTTAGCAAATTTAGTGGGAATATCATTCTTCACTAATGTAACAAAAGCAAATATCAAGACAAAAAGTCTTGATGACTTTTTAACAATTCTGTAAGAATTTTCTTCTAAATTTTTCAAAAATATAGTTCAGAATATTGTTTATATATCATCTTTTTCAATGTTTCCACAGCTTATTGATCCTGTTAAATCAGTAATAACATGAGGTGGTAAAGAAATGACTAGTTCTTCAAAAACTGGAAAGGAAACAAATGCTATCTAGAAATGTTCTTTTATGTAATTTTTTTCTTTAAGTATTTAACACAATGTATAAATCCCTGAAAACCTTCAAATGATCTAGAGTCGATCCATACTGATTTTTTAATAGTAAATTAGAAAAGATAAACCATAAAAAGTTTTGAAAGACTTAAGGTTTAGTGATTTTCTGATAATTTCAACAATACAAAAAATATATATAAGTTTTGGATGCCTTGTTACAGGTGGTTCCTGTGACTTATAATTTTTAAATTTATTTTGATTCTATCCTGATTTCCCTGTTATGAAAGTAAACTTTAGACACATTTGATCTATAGTTTGAAATTCTACTTCAATTGAGATTAACCAACTTTAACTTATTTTTAGCACAGGTAGATCGGTGGGTAATTTTTTAACTCATTAGGGCTCAGTAAGTTGCTTTTTCTCTTAATGCCTAAACACCCATATTTTGGTGTAAAAATGGAAAATGTCTGAAAAATCTTCAATGGAAGGCCAAGCTCATTCATTGACTATGTTTCTACTGATGACAGTTCCAGAGCATTCGTGTGTGTGTGTGTGGGTGTGTGTGTGTGTGTGTGTGTCTGAAAATTGAACCTCTAATATGTTGTTTACAAATTTAGGCTTCAGTTCCCATGGCATAGAGACAAAATCAGAGAAAATTGTAAAGAAATCTTAGAATCCTGAATTTTCTACATGAATATCTACAAGAACAAACATGATGACAAGGATCAGGAACAACATAATTGCTTCATACATTTCACAAAGTGGAAATCTTCTAGTATGGGGATAACAAACTTTCTGTTAATGGTCAAATACTAAATACCTTTAGCTTCGAGGTTGAGAAGGTCTCTGTCACAACAATTCAACTCTAGTGTTTTAGTACAAGGGTAGCCATAGACAATAGGTGAGTAAATGGTCACGGATGTGTTCCAATAAAACTTTATTTACACAAACAGGCAGTGGGCTAAGTTTTTTTTTAAGGTCCATTTTTGCCAGCATCTGCTTTAGGGCATAGTTTTCTAGTCACAAGTTTCAGTGTGCGGTAGGTACCAGTCCTTACACTTTAGAGAGAGGCACACAGCATCAATTAATCCAGAGAGTAGATTCAGTGAAGAAGTGTTAAGAGTTTTCTACTGTAGGTATAGTATCACAGCTTCATGCATACTACCAGAAAAAATAACCTTGATTTTGAAAGTATAAGTTTAAATAAAATGTCATTCATACTCTTTTTTCAGTATGAGATATTTGACCCATATTTTGTCTTTGGCCCATATTTTAATAAAATTAAGCAAATGACTCACAAAGCAGTATTGAATTTATACTTTATTTTTAATGTAGATTTTAAAATATAAAAGGAGAAGTTGAGTTTGCCTTAGGCATAAGGGGTAAAGTTTAAGAAATGTCCTTTCAAAACATTTGTAAGAAGGAAGCTGGGCTGTGATGCAGCATTGATTTTATGATGTATCAGTCATCAGTTCATTAGAAATGGTACTTAATCTTTAGGATGTGAGTCATCTCAGACCCACAGCCTCCAGAAGTTTTTCATAGAGGCATACGATATAAGGAAGCCATTAGCTGAGGGACAATAACTCCAAATGACGCAGCCTCTAGATTGCCACCCTTTGGCAAAGCCCTCTCACATTTCCGGTGCCCTCTATATCTGATAAACTTTCCATGCTGAGGAAGGCCTTATCTAACCCAGATATATTTAATGCCCTTGGGTTCCAACTTGGCCCTCAACACCACAGCTTGCTGTTCGAGTTTCCTCTCTTGCTCAAAGAACATCCCACATTAGCTTGCTGGCCATATTCCCACAAAAATTTACCTTAAGAGGGTCTGAACTACAACCAAAAATGCTGAAATTTTCAGAATTCAGTATTGCTTTCATAAGGGCAAAACTCTAGGGGCGCCTGGGTGGTTCAGTCGGTCAAGCATCCGACTTCGGCTCAGGTCACTATCTCATGGTTCCTGAGTTAAAGCCCCACATCGGGCTCTGTGCTGACAGTTCAGAGCCTGGAGCCTTTCAGAGTCTGTGTCTCCCTCTCTATCTGCCCTCTCCCCCTCACACTCTGTCTCTGTGTGTGTGTCTCTCTCAAAACTAAATAAATAAATATTTTAAAAATCTTAAATAAGGGCAAAACTCTAGGTCAATGGTTAGGGTTATTCATTCAAAACATACACATTTATTCACAACTAGGTATCAGGGCCTTTTTAGGTGCTAAGGGATCAATTTAGTACCTTCCTTCACAATGCATAGTTAAGATGTATGTGTGTGTATGTGTGTATACAATAAATATGTAAATCAATTATTGCAGGAAAATTAAATTATTACAGCATAAAATTGTGCCATGCACAGGTACAATGAGTACACAAAGAAACAAATCATTACTATCCTGTCATGGATCAGGCAGAGTGGTTAGTTCTGAGGCCTTACAAAGCAAGTGAAATAGTCTGAGCTTTAAAAATGAGAAGGAATTTGGGGCGCCTGGGTGGCGCAGTCGGTTAAACGTCCGACTTCAGCCAGGTCACGATCTCGCGGTCCGTGAGTTCGAGCCCCGCGTCGGGCTCTGGGCTGATGGCTCAGAGCCTGGAGCCTGTTTCCGATTCTGTGTCTCCCTCTCTCTCTGCCCCTCCCCCGTTCGTGCTCTGTCTCTCTCTGTCCCAAAAATAAATAAACGTTGAAAAAAAAATTAAAAATGAGAAGGAATTTGTTCATTTATTTATTTGTATGTTTATTTATTTATTTTTAGTTTATATTTTTTGAGAGACAGAGAGTGAGACAGAGAGAGAGAGAGAGAGAGAGAGAGAGAGAGAGAGGCAGGGAGGGGCAGAGAGATAGAGGGAGAGAGAGAGAATCCCAAGTAATAGGGAACTTTGAAAAAGGGAAGCAGGGTAACATAATCAGTTTGGTGATTTATGTTGATTGCTAAATGATTTCCAATGAATGTGTTGGATACAGAACTCACCAGAGAGAGTTCTAGGACGGAGATTCAGGTTTGAGAGTCACCCACACGAATATGATTTCTGAAAAACAGACTTAGACAGTAAACAAAAAAACTAAAACATAAAATAAGCACACAGAGCAAGAAATGCAATTCTAAGGAACATATACACCTGTAGAACAAAGGAAACTGGTGAGCAGTGACCATAGAATAAAAATAGAAAACCAGGAAACAACATTTCTAGAATATGGTCATTATTAAAACATAACATGTAAAATAAGGAGTGAAAAGATGATATAGTATGAAGACCATTATTTTAACAGAGTTATATGAAGTGAGCGGCATGGGTGATAAACAGAAATCTGTTGAAAGGTGAATGGGAGGTGAGAAAGTATAAACAGAAATAAACAGCTTCTGCACAGTGAAGGAAACAATCAACAAAACTAAAAGGCAACCTACAGAATGGGAGAAGATATTTGCAAATGACATATTTGATAAAAGGTTAGTATCTAAAATATATAAACAACTTATAAAACTCAACCCCCAAATACCAAATAACCCAGTTTAAAGATGGACAGAAGACATAAATAGACATTTTTCAAAAAAAGACATCCAACAGACACATGGTCAACAGACACATGAAAAGATGCTCAACATCACTCATCATCAGGGAAATACAAGTAAAACTTCAATGAGATAGCACCTCACACCTGTCAGAATGGCTAAAACCAAAAACACAAGAAACAATAGATGTTGGCAAGGATGAGAAAGGGAAGAGAAAGGGGAAGCCTCTTACACTGTTGGTGAGAATGCAAACCGTTGCAGCCACTATGGAAAACAGTATGGAGTTTCCTCAAAAACTTAAAAAATAGAACTATCCTATGATCCAGCAACTGCACCATGAGGTATTTTCCCCCCCAAAATACAAAAATGATTCAAAGGGATACATTCACCCCGATGTTTATAACAACATTATCTACGATAGCCAAATTATGGAAAGAGCCCAAAAGTCCAGCAACTGATGAATGGATAAAGAAGATGTGGTGTGTGTGTGTGTGTGTGTGTGTGTGTAATATTACTCAACCATAAAAATAATAAAAATAAAAAACAATGAAATATTACCATTTACAACCACATGAGTGGAGCTAGAGAGTATTATGCCAAGCAAAATAAGTCAGTCAGAGAAAGACAAAGACCATATAATTTCACTCATGTGTGGAATTTAAGAAAACAAATGATCGTAGGAGAAAAAAATAAAGAGGAAAGCCACAAAACGGATGCTTAAAAATAGAGAATAAACTGATGGTTACCAGAGAGGAAGTTCGTGGTGGCATGGGTGAAATAGGCGCTGTGGAGTAGGGAATGCACTTGTGATAAGCACCGGATGTTGTATGGAAGTGCTGAATCACTAAATTGTACACCAGAAACTAATATTACACTGTATGTTAACTAACTGGAATTTAAATAAAAACTAAAAAAAAAATTTAAGATACCCTCCTTCAACTTTCAAAACTCAGTCAATGTAATTCACCACATTAAAACACTGAGGAAGTACAAAACACATGACCTTCTCATTACAGAAAAATCCTTTGACAAAATTCAATATCCTTTCTCGATAAAACAAAAACTTGTAGCAAACTAGGAAGAGAAGGAGATCCCCTAACCTAACAAAATGATTCTAGAAAATACTTCAGTGTTAATATTATAATTAATGGAGAGACTGAAATTTTTCTATTAAGTTTGGGAATAAGAAAAGGATGTCTTCTCTCACCACATCTATTTTCTATTATAATAGAAGTTCTTGCTAATGCAATAAGACAAGAAAAATAAAGTCATACAAATAAAAACATAAAATTATCTCTATTCACAGACAACACGATTGTTTACATAGAAAATTCTAAAGAATATTTAGAAGAGCAATACCAAATCTAGCTGTATACCAAAGAGAAATAAAAATGTATATTCACACTTGGCAATACATACATAGTAGGCAATAAAAAAGTATTAATCAGACACATGGATGAATCTTAAATGCATTTTGCTAAGTGAAAGTGGCAAGACCATAAAAGTTACATATCCTATTATTCCATTTTTTCTGACACTCTGGAAAAATAAAAAGTGTATCCTAAGGCAATAAGTTATTGTTGAGGTCAGGAGTGGAGGGAAGAAGGTGTCTGTGAAGGGATATCACAGGAGAATTTAGGGGTGTTGGTATTGTTTTGTATGAAGTACAGTAATGCATATACAGTTCCAAGCACTAGTCTAAACTGATTGAACTGTATATCACAAAAAGTGAATTTTACTATGTGTTAATTTTTAAAGATCTACCAGATTGTGAAAAAAGTGCATTACAAATGAATCACATAATCATACTTAAAGATATGTGGAAGAAATAAATGACTTAGCTAACTGAAAAAATACAATTTTGACTCTACACAAACACTATACTGTAGTTCGTAAATTTGTTTCTCACAGGGGTTTGGATTATGAATCTTAACATTATTTTAATTATGTATCAGGACTGAATAGATTAATAATGTGTGGTAAATGATGAAAGCTGGGTTTCTTAATTTTGAAGAAAGAAGTTAAAAATAAGAAAAGTGGGAAAACTAGAATGAACTCTATCATGCTGGACTGGAGTCAGAGGTATTAATATGGGCTTATAATTTAACATACAGACACCAATAGACACAGAAATGTAGTTGTATGCATATGAATGAGGTGCTATAAAGGCATGTATATCCTAGTTCTCTTCATTGTAGGATGTTTGAAGAGGTGGTGTTGCAACAGTGAGCATATCTGGTGCTTAGGTTCTTGTTTCTAAATAACCATGCTGCAATAAGGGATCCAGGGCTCATTGGCAAGACGGTTGATTCCAGGACTGCAGTAGGAAAAATACAAGATGATCCTGGAGTGCTGTGTGTGCTGGCAAGTAAGAAAGTGCCAAAAAATAAAAAATAAAAAAAAGAGAGACATAGATAGAGATGATATAGATATATATAGATATAGATATAGATATAGATATAGATATAGATATAGATATATAGATATAGATATATAGAAATAGATACAGATATAGACACATAGAAACAGAGACAGAAGGAAACAGAAAATCATGAGAATAATGACCAAAAAAGGCAACATGTACCAAGGAATATTAAATCATATATGATTTTGAGCTACACCAATTCTAAAGCCATGTTGTAGGACAATAAAATCACTGTATTGTTGCACAAAACAATAAATAAATTCAAATAATTCTGTGAAAATACATTTCAACAAGTATATAGAAATAGCTATAGAAGAAAAAAGGACAATTCAGAATTTCTTGCATATGTTATAAATATTGGGCTTAAAGTTTGAAATTTGGATGGATTAGGTGCGCCTGGGTAGCTCAGTGGGTTAAGCATCTGACTTCAGCTGAGGTCATGATCTTGCGGTTCATGGGTTGAAGCCTCACATTGGGCTCTGTGCTGACAGCTCAGACCCTGGACCCTGCTTCAGATTCTGTGTCTCCCTCTCTCTCTTTCCTCCCCCATTCTCTCTATCAAAAATAAACATTAAAAAAATTTTAATAAAATAAGAAATTTGGATGGATTAAATGATTGGCTAATTCCATGAACATTTCATGTCAACCTTGATTTTATAGTACAGTCACATAAAATTATTACTTTATTTACAATACACTGAAAAAGTCAGTCTGGTTCAGGCCATTGACAAAATAATTATTAAATATTATTGAACAAGTGAAATTTCTTAAGTGATCCCATTCTCTACTTCCTTGCCCCAGGATCACTTCCCCTAACCCTATGCCTCTTCCTGCATTCCAGTGATGAACAATACCACCCTTTGAGTTGCTCTGACCAGAAATTTTGACTCATCTCTTCTCTTTCAGTTCATTCACTATGTCCCCAAGTTATGTGGATTCTCATAAAACAAATCACATATCCCCATCCCTGCTGCTAACACCTCAGTTTAAGACTGTTTCTTTACTGGGTTATAGCAACCACCTCATAACTTCTCTTCCTATCTCACTCCGGTCAACTGTCAAAGTGATCTTTGAAAGATACAAATCTGAATGTTCCAGTCTCTTCCTTGAGATTTTCCGGTGACTCATGAATTCATGCATGAAAGCTCCTTATGGGTTGTCCTTCCTGATAAAACTCATATTTATATTTCCAGCTCTAACTATTATTTGCAGTTCTCTGTAGGTCACATTTTCCTAAAATGGCCTCTGTACCTGCTCCTTCTCTCCAAGGAGAACTCCCAACTCCCCCTTCCCCAATTCCAATGACTGTCAGCCTCCAGCTTTCCTTTAAAGTCCCCTACTTGGCTATCAGCTCCTCTAGAGTCCTCTTATGGGGCCCAATAGCCAGGAATTGGTGCCCCATCTATTGACCCCCCCATTCTCTTTGCTCACTCCTACTGGATCAATCTGCTGTTTCATAACTGCTTGCTTAGTTATCTGCTCCCCTCTACACTGCAAAATCTAAGATAATTACATATTGATTATTGCTTTTAAAATAGGCTGAGACCAGAACTGTACCTGTCAAAGCACATTCAACAATTAATGAAAGAATGGCTTTAAAAGGCGTAGAGCACACTGCGAGCAAACCTACTTGTCACCGCTCTTAAGTTGCACTATCAAATGCTTTCAAATGACAGTTTCATCACATACCTGTGGTTGCAATTATCCTTAACAATCAAGATTTTCTTATAGATGCCAAATTAAAAGAGTCGGGCTTTTTTTTTTTCTTCCTTACATGGATTATTTTCTCACCATTTGGTCTTTAAGGAAATTACTATTGGACCTTATCCCACGTGAAAAGTGTTAACATATTTCTACTAATTAAAGAGCTTATAAAACACCTACTTAAAATTGCATTAAACTTTATGCACCTTAAATGCTAAATGTACAACTTTTTCATTTAGAAATACACTCTGAAGGCTTAGTTGAATTTTCTCCTTTTAAAATCTGGAGGATTGAGGGAAGGGATTCATGTTCATAGACTACATGAGCTCATTAAGGATGGGCAATGAATCCTAAGTGCATTCTTCCAGGGAAGTTGCAAAGTAGATTTTAGATACCTCTTAGGCTCCTGAGCTCCCCTGTCTCTGTCCTGGCTCTTGGTGGGCTCTGTGTCCACACAGATGCAGCCTAACAGGACCTCACGTCTTGCCTTCCTGGCACACGCCTAGCCCACCACCACTGGCTTCCGTCTCAATGCTGCTTCAGGGTCCTGCTTGGCGCTCATGCTCACTCACACAGGCTCAACCTGGAGGTTCAGAGGTTAGTGTCTTGCAGGATGAACATTTAAGCAATTGGAAAAGGGGACTGGTAGCTAAAGTAGATAAAGGGAGTTAGTGGAAAACTCACCCTTTGCCCTCTGAGAGATGAGCTGTATGGTGCCATCTTATCAAGTGGTCAGTTCTATAACTCATCTTTGCATTGGCTCTCCCCCCTTCCCTGTCTCAGTCTACTTACCTTCCACTTCCGCTTTCTGGGTTAGGCTTTCCAGAAAAGTCATAGCACATAAACTCTCTCCCTGTATGCATACATTCTGGGAATCCCAGGCTAAGATTCCTTGTCTAGGAAATGTGTCTTTGCATGTCTCCACTCTTTGGGTTAATCTTGGGGTTGATAAAATGCTAGGTTTTAGCATAAATCTTTTAAAAGAGATCATTTCTTCTGTAGCCTGGCATTCCAACATCTGAATGTAGTCTATATCGCTGATTCAAAAGAAGTAGGCCACAATTTTTTACCCTATTCTCATTGCCATTGAACACTATTCTCTGTAGCTTAATTCCAAAGATCTGACAATGACCTATACTTATTATTTCTTTTGATTTCATAGTGCTTCTAGACATGGCCCACATCTTTAAATTTCTAAAATTTATTTATTTATTTATTTATTTATTTATTTATTTATTTATTTATTTATTTTAATTTCTGAGAGAGACAGAGACAGAGCATGAACAGGGGAGGGGCAGAGAGAGAAGGAGACAGAGAATCCAAAGCAGGCTCCAGGCTCTGAGCTGTCAGCACAGTGCCCGATGCGGAGTTTTAACTCACAAACCGCGAGATCACAACCTGAGCCACAGTCGAACACTTAACTGACTGAGCCACGCAGGTGCCCCTCACACCTCTAAAATTCTGCATTAATATACAACTTCATTCCATATAAATTCAGTTTAATTTGACACATTGCTTCTGCTGTGTTGGTGTTATTGTTGTTTCTAAGTGCAAGATACTTTGCCAGGCCAGATGTGGATTGCAACTGTGAGGCAGGGACTTTTTCCCTGCCCTCAGTGAGCTCTCTCACTAAAGGGCAGGAATGATAACACATATAACTCCACAAGTCATATAGAGGTGTTGTAACAAGTTCCTGAAAAGGAGGTCTAAAGGAACAGAGAATAGGTAGGGCTACATCACTCAGAGTGACCACAGAAATCAGAATTTCAAAGAGGGGTCACCATTCAACTAAAAGTGTGCATGTTACAGTTCATAAGGTTATAGTTCATAAATATTTAGCAATGATCCACATAATGTAAAAGCCAACTGAATTGCTGACACTGACATAAACTCCAAAGGAGCCCAAAGCAGCAGAGATAAAATGTTTCTTTCTTTTTTTTAAAATTTAGTGTTTATTTTTGAGAGAGAGACAGAGCAGAGCATGAGCTGGGGAGGGGCAGAGAGATGGGGAGACACAGAATCTGAAGAGATAAAATGTTTCTTCAAGTCCAAATCAGTTTTTTATAGATCTCTGCAACCTCCATAAAAACCTTGTATGTGTTAGTCTTCCACACGCTATCAGGACATTAATTGTTTGTAGGAAGGGTGAATGCATAAATTCACAGTAACAGAAGCATGCACAGCAGCTTCTCTCTTCAAAGTCTTTCCCTCATGGCAAACTGCAGCCCAACAGGCTTCTAGCTTCTAGCTCCTGGCTCCCCCAGGCACCCTACCTGTGCCTACTAGAATCCACACTCTTAGTCCTTTAAGGTTTGAATGATACCAGCTGTGCTCAGTGCAAAACAGAAAGAGAACGCAAGAACTTTCATTCTACTGGGTAAGGCTCCAGGGAAATGCTAAATAAATGTTAGATACTCTTTGTGCAATGTTCCCCTCCCCTCCCCCGCGTAAAGACAAACTGGTATTTATTTGAAGATTAGAACAATGTCGTGCTGATTTCAAAAGTTAAGATGGGGAGATTATTTGGATAACATAGAACACAATTCAACTTTAATCCTTCACATTTAAAATGTCTTCAATTTGGAAGGCTATCAGCATTTCCTCAATTATTTCTTGACATTCTCTGGTTTTGTTGCTATGTAGAACTTTGGGAAATATAAGATCACTTTTTTTCTTTTGCTTTCCTTACAATATGTTCATAATTTTGGCTTACTTAGTGTTCTTACCAAAGGCATTCCTTCTTTTAACTGTTTTACATCCCTTCCCCCCGCCCCAGGTACTAACTAGCTAGTCTGAATAGTCTACATGTCCTCTCAGTACTGGGAATAAAGCATCCTTGTAATTCTATGTATCCTCTTCTAACAATAAGGCATCAGGATGGGTTGTTTGAGCACTAGTGAAACAGAAGATCAGGCAATGACAAGAAGCTTGTATATGTTATCATAGATTCTATTGTTTTGTACCAAATATCCCATTTTCCTGTTTCCATTGACTTTCTGGGGGCTGGAGGTAAAGGTTGGGTGGTTAGACAAACCATGTGACTTGCTTCAGCCCATAACATGTGAGAAGTGATGTGTATCATTTCTGGGCAGAAGCATTAGGTGGCTCATTACATTTCTTTTACTCTGCCATCATCACTGGCAATGTTCCAGAAAAAGGACGCTTTGTCACTTAGGGTCCTAGAGAGATGATGATGCAGGACACAACAGAAACCAAACTTTGATAACTCATGATCACGTTTTCATAAGCCATTGAGCATCTGAAGTTGTTATTACAACACAGTTAAGCCAATATTGACATACATAACCTTTCTTCAGAGAATTCTCTATCCAAAAAAGGTGTCCTGCCAAGAGTGGTAGGCAGAATGGCCCCCAAAAATGTCGATCCCAAAGACATTCCCTAATCCCTGGAACCTGTGACTATGTTATGTTCCATGGCAAAGTGTGTAACTAAAGCCATGAACCTTAAAAGAGGGAGGTCTTCTGGATTATCCAGGTCAGTCCAGTCTAATCACATGAACCCTTAAAAAATGAAAAAAATTCTCGGGGTGCCTGGGTGGCGCAGTCGGTTAAGCGTCCGACTTCAGCCAGGTCACGATCTCGCGGTCCGGGAGTTCGAGCCCCGCGTCAGGCTCTGGGCTGATGGCTCGGAGCCTGGAGCCTGTTTCCGATTCTGTGTCTCCCTCTCTCTCTGCCCCTCCCCCGTTCATGCTCTGTCTCTCTCTGTCCCAAAAATAAACAAACGTTGAAAAAAAAAATTTAAAAAAAAATGAAAAAAATTCTCTGGATGGTGGTAAGAGAATTGTAGCAAAAGGTGAAGTCAGAGAGATGATTCAAGCATGAGAAGGATTCCATGGAGCTGTGGCTGATTTGAAGTTGGGTGGGGGTGGGAGAGGGGGTTCAATGTTACTAGGATCACGGGTGGCCATAAGGATTGGGAGAGCCTCCCATCCAAGAGTCTGCAAGGAAACAGGGACCTCAGTTCCCCAACCACAGGGAACAATCAGATTGGCCAACAATCTGAACGGATGAGCTTGGGACACAGATCCATTCCCAGAGGCTCCAGAAAGAAGGCATGAATCATTGGAAATTGATTTTGACCTTGTGATATTCTAAACAAAGGACCTAGCTTGAGCTACATACAACTGGACCCGGCATTCTGACCTACAGATCTGTGAGATAGTAAACTTGTGGTGTTTTATTTTTGTTTGTTTTTATTTATATAACTGAATTTGCATTAATGTGTTATGCCAGCAGTAGAAAATGAAAATACCTCTTGCACTTGGAGTAATGATATGCATTGACTAGTAAAGGGACACTCGCATTTCCAGGGAAGATTAGACGACTTAACTGAATTAACCTTGGTGGTCAGTGACAGGGAAAAGCAGATGCTAATAACAAGATTCCGTCTCTCACCTCCCAGCTACTCTGCCTATGGCAAATTACACACTTATAAGAGTTTCCTAACCTACAAAAGAAAACTAAACATGTTTACTTAAAAGAGTTATTGGATACATTTTTTAAATTAAATGTATATAATCTAGTCTCTGACATATGATCAATGATCAGATATTGACAGTTATAAAAATATAGAGATTAACATAAAGTTACTGAAACTTGCCAAATGACCCAATTTGTAGGAGTATTAGGCTTCTTATATCAAGATAAAACAATATTATTTATTTAAATTTTTAATGTCCATTTACTTATTTTTGAGAGAGAAAGAGACAAATTTTGAGTGGGGGAGCATCAGAGAAAGAGGGAGACACAGAATCTGAAGCAGGCTCCAGGCTCTGAGCTGTCAGCACAGAACCCGATGCAGGGCTCAAACCCACAAGCCGTGAGATCATGACCCGAGCCAAAGTCAGATGCTTAACTGACACCCAGGCACCCCTAGATAAATCAATATTCTATCCTATCTATGCCTATCTTTGATGTTTACGGCACATCTGCTTGACATAGACAACACTGTTATTTTCAAAACAGGACAGGAATTACCCACCAATATAATATATTCAATTAATTGCATTTATCTATTAACCTTTAAGTACCTGCTTTATGAAACTATTCGTAATTTCAACCTTTGTCATGTCTTCAGGTCATATTTACAAATAAGATTGCCTCATCATTTCTAACCATGCCAAGTTAGCCCATGTATTGAGAATATTTCCCCAAATTCTGAAGGAATGAGATGAAGAGAAATTTTGAAAACAATCTTTCACAGGACTGCAGTTTCTTACTTAATCATCCATTCATAATTTTCCTGGACCAACAGTTATTGAACATTTAGCATTTACTTAGTTCTACTTGTAAGTATTAGAATGAGTAGAGATGAAAAAAATATGCTCCTTCTCCTGGTAAAGATCATAATTAGAAAGCCAAACACTGAAACAACCATTAATGTTTCTTCGCTGTAATGGTATTGTCTAGCACAAAAGAGGGCAAAAGAGAACTTAGCTGAAAGAGTAGGAAAAACCTTACAGAAGAGGATAAATTTGATTTGGTTCTTGAGTGATTATTTGCACTGCAATTCATTTTGCATTTGCCAACTCAAAATTGTTGTCTTGTGATACATATCATTTCAATGCCAGAAGCCTATCCATATATATATCAAAATTTATATAGTATATATATTTTTGTCATAGTATCTTCTTAAAATGGGCAAGACAAACTTTTCTCTAAAAAGCCAGAGAATAAATATTTCAGGCTTTGCAGCCACATGGTCTCTATCACAACTACTCAACTCTGCAATCCTTGGGAAAAAGCAGCCACAGATAATATGCAAATAATAGTATGTAAATTGTGGGTAAGGCTGTGTTCCAATAAAAGTTTATTTACAAAAACAGGCAGTGATCCTGTTTTTTATCTATCCGGTGCTTATTGCCAACCCCTGTCTCAGATAATTAAAATAAAAATATAAACTAATTAAAGGGTATTGTGCTTTGTGCCATGGCTTGTGAAGACACAGAAAAGAAAAGGGAGACTGGTTCCTGCCTTCAAAAAGTTTACCAATGTACATACAATCTTCATGTTAAAGGAATTCTACCAAAATTTAAGCTTATAATTTTAGTCTGAAACTCTCAATACCCATATTGAATGAGGAAACCATACTTAATCTGGTTTCATCTCATTTTGATATATTGCTTCAGGAATTAACCAACTTACTAGGATTTGTTGGTTTGTTTATCTATTTCAATGAATCCGTGTCTGTTCTATAGATTTCAGTCCATTCTGGTCACAGGAAAACATTCTTATATTTCAACTGAGTTGTGATGCCCAAGGGAGTCCACATTAGGCACAGTTATAAGGTAGGACTGTGTTTCTAGATTAGAATTAGAAACAGGGATCAAAAGGAAGAACCAAAAGAAATTTCATTTTTATACGTGTGTGGGGAAATAGATTCTACTTACATAAATGGGTTAGAAAAAAGCTTAGGGAGGAAAGCCACCACTGCGGGGTGAAAGCACCCAAGATTAGCTAGTGAGATATTGTAATGGAATCATGAGTAACTTGTTAGATCGTCTGCAGAAAATTACTTTCCATCTGATGCCAATATACTATTGTACTCTGGCCACAAACTCCACTTGCCCCCCAGACCCTTTGCTTCTTACACACACAAGTTAACAATTACTGTCTGATTGTTTTCTTCATATTCACGTGTGTGAGATCTTGTTTTCTTCACGTTCACCACGTGAGTAATATCTTGTGAGCTCAATAAGTATGGAGACGAAACCCCTGTTCAGGGCTCTTGTCTCCTGGACATTAGCCTCTCTCATATTCAATTCTGCATCCACTCTCTTTGTGGACAAGAGAGAACTCCAGACTCATAGTCTGCGACATACATAGTCAGATTTAGTAAAAGGGGAGAAAAGCCTGTGGTTCAGAAATAAAGGATAAGGCTGGAGAGGTAGGTCACCAGGCAGCAAAATATAAGGGTCTGAGATACCCAAGACCCAGCCGACTCCAGGGTAAATTTTATGTGCTGAAGCAGCTTTTTACCATATAACAATACTCTCTTTAGGATATAATTAGTGCCTATTTAGACTAGGGCTGGGGTTAATGTAGGAGTCGAGAGATGTTCAGAGCTTGTTGATAACTAGGCTGGATGTCTAAGCTTCAAATTTGATATGGGATCGAATCAGGGCACTGAGAAATGGAAAGAATTTAAAGGAAGAAAACAAAAACAAAAACAAAAACACTGGATCCAAGGAGAATCAGGATACTGGCCCTACCGGAATAGAGGCTTCACATTAGAAAAGACTGGCAGCAGGAGGCACCTGGGTGGCTCAGATGATTAAGCGGCCAACTTCAGCTCAGGTCATGATCTTGCAGCTTGTGAGCTTGAGCCCCACATAGGGGTCTGTGCTGACAGCTTAGAGCCTGGAGCCTTCTTCAGATTCTGTGTCTCCCTCTCTCTCTGCCCCTTCCCAGCTCACACTCTTTCTTTGTCTCTCTCAAAACCAAATAAACGTTAAAAAGTATAAAAAATAAATAAAAGATTGGGAAATAAGATGGAAAACAGGACAAATAAAGAGTTTGGAGACCTTTGCAAGGAGAGTCTTGATTTGAAACGTAACAGAGGCAGAATTTAGATTTTTCAGCCGAGGAGTGACATATTGTTTGAGGGATATTTTTTGGTGTCATAATTACAGATGAGTTTTGGTGTGGGGACAATATTCTTGAAATCCAGTCAAATGGTTTGCTGAGTGGAATAAAAATGAATCACTATAGGCCCAGATTTAGAAGGTGTCAGGGGGAACAGCAAGAAGTTTTTAATTTTTTGACATCCTGAGAAAAGCAGAGATCTGTCAGAGAGAACTCCAAGGTTTTGAGTGAAAGTAATTGGAAAAATGGTAATATCCTTAGAAGAGACAAGGAAATTGAGGAGAGAATCTAATTTGGAACACATAAGGCAGGTTCACCTAAAGACATATCTGGAGGAAGAACTTTCTATTAACTTTCAATCTGGTGCAAATGTGCAGGAGGCTTTTTTTTTTTTAATAATGGAGAAGTAACTTTGGAAGAAATAAGCACTAAGTTTCTAAGTAGCCTCTCTATCCAGTAGCAAGAGTATTTGATTACAAAAGTTGGTTTAGTAACACAAGGCTACTCCTCACGCCTGACAAACTCACTTCACACAGACTGCTCTCAGCAGGATATAGACCAAATTTGGCTTCAGAGTCCAGGAGACTTTGGGGGGCTACACCGCCAAACCTCAGCAGTAACTTGCCTGAGATCTTCCAGCTGTCCAGACGAAGCAAATGGTATAATTTATTCTCTGAGGAAATGTTTTGTTTTATTTTATTTTATTTTATTTTATTTTATTTTATTTTATTTTATTTTATTTTAAAGTTTGTGTTTGTTTGTTTGTTTGTTTGTTTGTTTGTTTTTGAGAGAGAGAGTCAGAGGGGCAGAGAGACATAAAGAGAGAAAGAATCCCAAGCAGGCTCTGCACTGTCAGCACAGAGCTGATATGGGGCTCGAACTTATGAACCATGAGACCATGACCTGAGCCAAAACCAAGAGTTGGGTGCTTAACCAGCTGAGCCACCCAGGTGTCCCAGGAAAGGTTTTTAAATAAGTATCTGTGTGTCAGTGTCTTCATCATGGAATACAATTCATAATTTTGTAGTACCCACTAATAGAGAGAACATGGAGACTAATCTGATGTATTCTGATTTATGAAGAAAGATTTACATAAAAGTGTAAAGGTCCAATGTGTACTTTGAGACATAACAGTGGAATTTCCTGTGAGTTGAAGGCTGGAATCATCTGTGTATGTAGCCATTGAATATGAACCTGTAAGAGTAGGTGAGTTCTCCAAGTGTGAGACTATAAAGGAAGGAGCAGAGAGTGGGGACCAACCACAGGAGATGGTTTCACCGACATCTCCCCTACATAAAACTGGTACACAGTGGGAACCATGAAAGGGCTTTCTCATACAAAAACAAAGGCTAGTGTTATGATATCCTGCCAAGGAATTAAAACAGGAAATTGAAATGTATTAAATGAACTCTGTAAAGCTTGAGTAAAATGACAAGACTATTCCCTATATGAGAGAAGTGAACAGTATTTTTTCACCAAGAAAAATTTTCCAACTCTCAGAGTAGCCTTTAGTGAATAGAGTTAGAAATCAACGTATCTCTAGGAATCTATCTTGATATCACAAACTTTTTGAGGCAACACTGAATATTGATTTTTAATGTTTATTTGTTTTTGAAAGAGCACAAGTTGGGGGGAAGAAAGAGAGGGGGACAGATGGTCAGAAGTGGGCTCTGCTCCGACAGCAGAAAGCCTGATGTGGGACTCGAATTCACGAAGCGTGAGATCACGACCTGAGCCGAAGTCAAACGCTTAACCTACCGAACCACCCAGGCACCCTAATAATGAATTTTCTTAATGAGACCCTCAAAATCATTTACTGCAAGTAATAGGTCTTCCTTAGTGGGAGAGGCAGTGAAGAGAAAAGAGAGCATCTAAAGAGTATGGAGGGTGAGACTAAGAAACTCAGGGAATAAGTCAGGAGACCTAGGACTCATCCCAATCACCTTGGTGTTTGCTTCTGCTCTTTCCTGCCTTCTTTACTCTGTCCAAGTGCCCCCACCCACCCACCCCAGGTTTAGATCCTCACACAGATACTTGCAGTGGCCTTTGCCTCATTTAGCAAATTGTCACACTGTGCTCCAAGCATCTGTATGTCAGTTCCATCGGCAGATCAGATGTCAAAATACCTCTTAGCGATGCTGCTTTGTCTAAAGAATAACAAAAAATTATTTAGGGAACAAAATTGCCTGTTGAAAATACCTTTGCACTCAGACTAAATATATTTGCTATAATTGTACGTTCTCCAAAATTGACTCAAAAGAGAATTGATGGGGAGCCTGGGTGGCTCAGTCAGTTGAGCATCAGCCTCTTGATTTCAGCTCAGGTCGTGATCCCAGCATCAGAGGCTCTGCACTGGGCATGGAGCTTGTTTAAGATTCTCTCTCTGTCCCCTTTTTCTTCTCTCCCCCACTCACACACACACTCTCTCCCTGTCTCTCTAAAGTAAAATTTTAAAAAGAGAGAGAATTGGCTTTTTCTTTTATAAAACCAATGTCCATAGTTGAGAGAATTGGCTCCTCCTGTGTGGTCTTGGTGTATGAACGATATGTGTGTTGTCAACCACCCATGTGTCTCCTTTCCCTTGAACTTGAATAGAATCTGTTGTCATATGTTTTATCATGACAATTCTCACTTCAGTCAGGAGTGGAGCCAAAGCTTCTCTGGAAACATGGAAAAGATGTAAACAACCTTATTTACTGAAATAATAAGAAAGTGCAGCTCAAAAGAGTAAAATGCTAAAAGGTGGAAATATTATTTGATGTACTAAAAAGTGGAAGAAGTGAAGAAAAAAAATCCTATTATATTGTCAGAAAGTGGGCAGCTTAAAGAGACATAAAGAGAAAGTGATGGATTATAGTTAAAAGGGAAACTTGAAACAGACAAGGAAGTTTTTGTGCATATGTATGGGGAGGGGGGAGAAAAAGGAAGAGAACACTTGAGTGATATGGTAAAAAGCCAGAAGCAAGGCCAAGTTTAAGGTGTAAGAGAAAAGGAAAAGGGAGAATGTTTCATGGATTTAGGTCTAGAGTTGTGAAGAGAGTAGGCAGGTGACAGCTTTAGAAAGGAAAATGTCTTTTTTTTTTCCTTTTGTAACTAGGAAGGTAGAGTAATTAGTAGTAATGACACTGGGGAATTTCGAGGTGGAAGGGCAAAACTTTTAAAATTTTTTTTTTAATTTTTATTTATTTTTAAGAGAGAGAGACAGAGTATGAGTGGGGGAGGGGCAGAGAGAGAGGGAGACACAGAATTGGAAGCAGGCTCCAGGCTCTAAGCTGTCAGCACAGAGCCCGATGCAGGGCTTGAACCCACAAGCTGTGAGATTGTGATCTGAACTGAAGTCAGACGCTTAACCAACTGAGCCACTCAAGCGCCCCCAAAAAACTTTTAAAAATTGAAATCAAATTCGTTCTTTCTCTTCTTCTGGGAGTAGGAAGAGAGGCCATCTTGGAAAATGAGATTGGACCTTTGAGGGAAGTGAAAAATCAATCAAGCAGCCATTACAGGGCATAACATAGACATGCTACAGAATGATTTATAAAATGACCATAAGAAGAGGTGTCTAATTGAGATCAGGTACTGACATGGTAGCTGATAGACTAAAAGAACAGGGAGAGATGGGGGGAGAGACAGGCATACAGAACAGAGAGAGTGGGAGAAAAAAGGAGAGACAGGTAAGAGGAGGGAGGCTTTCATGGAGAAATCATGAAGGTGGCCAAGGTCCCTGGAGGTACCATGAGTGAGGGACACTAAGGGAATAAAGATTTAAGTTACTGAAATTGAAGAATTTGAAGAACGGTCATTTTCTGCAAATATTCTAACTGAAATGCATGGGCCAATCCAAATTCTTAGCTTAGCCCATCAATGCCTGTTCATCTAAACATCTAACTTTATCTACTTAATGCCTATTCATCCTTAAAATCTCAGCTCAAGTATTAACTGCTAAGGAAGTCTTTGCCAACTTCCCAGAATCAAATGTCCTTTTTATAGGCTCTCATAACACCATGCACTACTTGAGAATTTAGCACAGTTATTGTGTGTGTGTGTGTGTGTGTGTGTGTGTGTGTGTGTGTGTGTGTATGTAAACATTTCACTTATTTCTGGTCTTCTAAATAGACTGCACATTTCATGAAGGCAGGGTCCCTTTCTGGCCTTACGATGTTATGCCCACAAACCTGTCCATGTCAAACAGAACATGTTACATGACGGACTGATGATTGAATGGATCAGGGTCTTGATTGTCTCATAGCCTCAGGGTAAAGGATGTTACCTACAACAGAGAAATGGCTAAGAATACGAAACATCTTTTAGGAATTTTTTTTTGGGGGGGGGCGATAAGTATTTAATTGTACCATTTACTTTTTTCCTCAGGGGAAAATTGTATTTGTTTTGTCTAATTTGGTTTGGAAGAACTGAAAGAAAGAAAAGAAACTTTCCCCACTTTTACCTTTTTTCTCTCCCTGGACCTTCTATTGCTTTAAGGCACATTCTAGTATGGAATTTTTTGCTCTAGTTCTCTGGTTATTAAAATGACACCTCAGGTAGATCAAGTGGTAAGTTGTAATTACAGAAATTGTCCCCAAAGAAATAGCAGTTGAGGCTTTGAACTCTTTAGTGAAGATCTAAGTTATCTAGAACAGGCAGTAATGCACTCAAATGACTTCGAGGGTCAGCCTGGGAAGGCAAGTGAAGGAAGCGTGTGAGTACAAGACAACATGCAAGAGTGGGGACTGTGGAGTTCCAAAACACCAAAGGATTTTATTCTGTGTAAAATCACTCAGATTCCAAAATTTTTTTGACTCTGTAATGGCCAAAAGACCACATCCTGCTATTATCTAGTGTATCAGACATCTTCCTATGGTTTGACTTGATTTGTTTTAAATCCCTAGGCTAAGTAGTAACAGGCTATTTAGATGCAAGCTGTCAAGTCAAAATATGTAGATATGTATATCTACCTACCTACCTACCTACCTACCTACCTACCTATCACTTCCCTAACACTGTGCTTTAAATCAAATGTTGGAAAAATAAACCCTGAAGTGTAATTGTATACTTGTTAATAGGTTGATGAGATGTTCGATTTAATTGGCTTTCTTCATGCTGTGTTTCTGGTGTCAGGGAAAAAAATAGTACTTACTGTCAATTGCTTCCTAATTTATCTTGTATACTATGCCCTCTGCCAATTTACCTATTCAATTACAGAAATATCCATTTCTTTTACTTACAGTTTAGCTCTGGAATGACCTGCATATTTGAAAGAGATGATTAAATGAGCATCAACTCTGTTACTTGTGGTAATGGAGGACTGGGATACTATGATAAATGAAATTCACTGGTAATCCAAAAAAAAAAAAAAAGCTCATTTTAGATAAACACATCAATATTCTACTAGAGTGACTGTTATTAGTCTTGGCAGCAAGAATCAAATAGTTACTGCATTTCCTTCCTCAATATGTCACTTATTAGAAGTGCAAAAGGGCAAGATATTGACCACTAGGGAAATAGAGGAAATAAGTAAAAGGTCCAGGGGGGTATGCACATACCAAAGTCAGCTTAGAGAGAAATAAATGAGCCATTTATTTGTTTTACTTTATTTGATTTGTTTAAATGAAAGCAAATAAATAGGACATTTATCCTGGAAGAAATATTGAAGGATTACTGTGAAAATATCTAATTTTCTTAGCTATTAAAAGATATAATTTTATTGTTAAGGTAAGCAGTAGATATCTAGTCACTCATTTTTATAAGTAAGGAAAATATGATTAATACCAGAGGCAAAAATGACAAAAACATAAGTTCTAAAATAAGCAAGGACAGAGGACAAACTTAAACACTGACTTCTACCAAACCATGTTTGTAGTCTTTTCCAAACCATAAGTAATTTGGTATCTCCATTTTTTTCCATCTGTAAAATAGAAACTAATATTAAAGTCTTTTCCTAAAATCACATAGTTTGGAGTCTATTAAATAAAAATAATAAATATGAGTGGTAAAAGCTAGTAATTTTGAAAACTGCTTTAGATATGTTGAAACTACATTTTGGACTAAAACAGAAGGTCATTTGTAATGGTCTTGTCTGACTCTGTTTTTTCCCGATGCTATGCCACTTTCTTATAAAATAACCAATAATTAACACTACTTTGAATCCCTAATTTATTTGAACTGTAAGTAAATTATACTGCATTCATCAATCACCCTAGTTTGATTACTCATATAAAACGTTTTTAGCAACATAACAAATAGTGAACCTACTGAATGGGAGAAGATATTTTTTCAAATGATGTATCTAGTAAGTTACAAATATATAAAGAACTTCTACAACTCAACACCAAAACAACAACAACAAATAATAATAATAATAATCTGCTTAAAATGGACCTTAATAGACATTTTTCCAAAGAAGACATACAGATGGCCAACAGACACATGAAAAGTTGCTCAACATCACTCACCATCAGAGAAATGCAAGTCAAAACCACAGTGACATATCACCTTACACCTGTCAGAATGGCCGAGTCAAAAAGACAAGAAATACCAAGTGCTGGCAAAGATGCAGAGAAAAAGAAATCCTAATGTACTGCTCTTGGGAATGGACATTGATGCAGCTAATGTGGAAAACAGTATGGAGGTTCCTCAAAAAAGTTAAATATAGAAATATCATATGATCTAATAATTCCACTATTGGGGATTTACCCAAAGAAAAGGAAAACAGTAACTGGAAAATATATATGTACCCCTATGTTTGTTACAGCATTATTTACAATAGCCAAATGCTAAAGCAACCCAACTGTCCATTGATAGAGGAATGGATAAAGATGTGGTATGTATATGCAATGGAATATTACTCAGCCATAAAA
Organism: Prionailurus viverrinus; assembly: GCF_022837055.1. Taxonomy (NCBI): domain Eukaryota; kingdom Metazoa; phylum Chordata; class Mammalia; order Carnivora; family Felidae; genus Prionailurus; species Prionailurus viverrinus. The sequence goes on from NC_062571.1 coordinate 10,622,501, forward strand.
AAAGACGGAGATCTTGCCATTTGCATCAACACAGACAGACCTGGAGGGTATTACACTAAGTGAAATAAGTCAGAGAAAGACAAATATTATGTGGTTTCACTTATATGTGGAATCAAAAAAAAGAAAAAAAATGAGTAAACAAGCAAAAAGCAAGAGGTTAGAGTGGGAGAGAGCCGAAGCATAACAGACTCTTAAAAACTGAGAACAAACTGAGGGTTGATGGGGGGTGGGAGGGAGGTGAGGGTGGGTGAAGGGTATTGAGGAGGGCATCTTTGGGGATGAGGACTGGGTGTTGTATGGAAACCAATTTGACAATAAATTTCATATATTGAAAAAAAACAAAAACAAAAACAAAAAGCAAAATCAGACCCACAAATACAGAGAACAAGCTGATGGTTGGCAGACTGGGGAGACTGGAAAAATGGGTGAAAGGGAGTGAGAGATAAAAGTCTCCCAATTATGGAATGAATAAGTCAGGGTGTAAAAAAACACAGCATAGGGAATATAGTGGATGGTACTGTAAAAGTGTTGTATGATGACAGAACATATAGAGATATTGAATCACTGTGTTGCATACCTGAAACTAATGTTAATGTTCTGTGTCAACTACACTCAAATAAAAAAATCAGCAAGGTTTGAAAACTGTATTAATTTCAGGCTATTACATGAATTTATTTGATGAACACATATTTAGTTTTCATAGATGTCTCTGTTGTATCTTTTCATTATTATTTATATATGTTTGAATGATTAATTTAGACATAATATTTTTAAATTCTATTTCCATACAAATAAGATTTCATCCTATTCCTCTCTATGCTGCACTAAAAACAAAACTAAACAAACAAACAAAAAAACCATCTACTCACTTGAAATCTTTCACAAACCCACTGTGTTTGATGGCAATGGGTTAAGAGAAGAAGATATTTTTAAAGAGAGAAATGTGGTAAATTGGAGGGGTAAGTGTAGGAGAAATCTTGAGAGAAGTGTTATTCTCTCCACAAACGTTCTATTTCTGGTCCATTCTGGGGCACCACTACATGTACATTGGATGGAAGGTTTAATAATTTACACAAAATCAACAACATATGAGTGCATCCTGATGTCTCCTAGTTTAAAGAAATGAGAAGAACCTTTTTCTGCCCTCTAATCCCACCCCCAGTAAATGCCCAAGAAAAGTAAATATAATTTTCAGGAAAGAAAAAATAAGGTTGTGGGACATGCCTATAGAGAATGCAAGACTTATCCCAAAACTACAAGTAATTTTGCTGCAGGTTTAGAAAAATGCATTACTGAAACAGCATAGACCCCAGATACATGCTGATATGGAAATGAAATATACAGTAGTGATAGAATTGCAGATGTATGGGGAAAGAAAGGTCAGTGAAGTAGATGGTGGTTGGGTAACTACCTATCCACAGGAAAATCTGAGCCCTACTACACTCTAAACAACAAAATCAGTTGTAAGTAAATTGTAGATCTAATCACTTTTATTAAGGGTGCATAAACATAAACGAAACAATTAAGCCACAAACAAAAAAACTCATTTCACTTTATATGCTTAGGAAAAACTGTAAGTGGATATTTGTATGACTCTGAAGTAAGAAAGAATTTATTCGGCAGAGCATCAGAAGTACAAAAAATAACACCATGATAATGATAATAATGGTACAGTGATAAATATGACTATTTTTAAATGGTATAAAAAAAGGCACAGTAAATAAAGTGAATAAGCAACTTCAGACAAGGAAAATAAATTTGCTGTCCATGTAAATGACAGAGGTTCCATACTCTACACCTAAAAATAACTCCTATAAATTAATAAAGACAAAAAATAGAGAAATCACAAAGGATATGAATAAGCAATTTAACATACGCCGAATACTCAAATGAAAAGGTATTCAATTTCACTAAAAATCAGAGAAGAACAAATTAAAATAATTGATGCATTTCACCCACTGGAACAGAAAAAAATACTGATGTCTGATAATACCAGGTGTAGATAAAGATTGGAAACATCTCTTCTCACACTCCTGATAGGATTGTGAACCTGTGCATCAGGTTTAGCAGTAAATCCTCCAAATCTTGTCAACTTGCACTGCATTGAAGAAGTGATTACATTTCTAATTTCATACTCTAGACTAGAGGCATTGATTGATATGTTCAATATATATGTATATACATTCAAGGAGATATTGGAAAGACTATTCACTGCAACATTGTAACTGACCAAATTGCTCACCAAAACCAGAGCAGATAAATGCATCACAATACTATATTATTCAATTACCTCAAAAACGTAATTTTGAATTCGAAAAGTAATTTGAAAAAGGATGCATAGTATTTGATACACTTCACATTAATTGTGAAATATGATAGACAATATTCTACAAGGAAATAATGACATTGATTTCAGAAGATTAGTCTTCTCTGAACCTGAGAGTGAAATGAAATGGCAACAGGGAAGGGCATGCCAGAGGCTCATTTGAGTCTGTTATTTTCTTTGAGACTCTTTGAGTCTGTTACAAGCAAAGATAAAGGGTGCCTGGGAGGCTCAGTCGGTTGAGTGTCTGACACTTGATTTAGGCTCTGGTCTTGATCTGATGGTCCGGAGATCAAGACCCACATCGGGCTCCACACCGAGCTTGGAGCCTGCTTGGAATTCTCTCTCTTCCTCTCTCTCTCTCTGCACCTCCCCCCACTCTCTCTCTAAATAAATAAACAATCGGGGCGCCTGGGTGGCGCAGTCGGTTAAGCGTCCGACTTCAGCCAGGTCACGATCTCGCGGTCCGTGAGTTCGAGCCCCGCGTCAGGCTCTGGGCTGATGGCTCGGAGCCTGGAGCCTGTTTCCGATTCTGTGTCTCCCTCTCTCTCTCTCTGCCCCTCCCCCGTTCATGCTTTGTCTCTCTCTGTCCCAAAAATAAATAAAAAACGTTGAAAAAAAAAATTTAAAAAAAAAAAAAAAATAAATAAATAAACAAGCAAACAAACATGGCCTGATAGCAAGGGTAGGTATGTAGGTTTACAGTACAATAAATGAATTTAAATAAAAATAAGGCAAACAGTGTGCTATTTCTTACACTGGATATTGTTGAGAAAACAACAAACAACAACAACAGAACTACACAGAACTCAAGGGACTAGAAAACCCAGTCCGTCTGTCTACCAAATATCAATGATGAAAGCACTAGTTTTCTATACTAATTTTTACTGACCACACAAAGGGCACTTTCTTCATCCCTTTCTGTGTACTAACCTGTTCAATGCCCACAACAATCCCAAGAGGTAGAAAGAGGCACAACTTATACCAGGTCACTCCCCTCCCAGATGCCAAGATTACCAGATTACTACTACCACCACCACCGGATTACTTCCTGATATGGCGGCAGAGTTTGCAGCTGAGAGGCCTTATCAGCTCTCCATGAACACTGGCATCATAGGCTGGGGTCAGATTGCTACACTTCCAGAATCTTTCTTCGTACACCATAGCTTCTCCATTTTAAAGTAGTTTGGTTATAATAAACATTGAGGGTGTGTTGTGGTGAGCCATCCGAATCCCCTTTTCAGGACTGAGGCAACCTTCCCCAGCTGCCCGAGTGCAGGCTGCGACAGACAGCTCATGGCTAAGGCCCTGTCTCAGAACTGCGCTCAAAGGGAGCTGCCTTTCATACAATGACTGGTCGATGTGAGGCTCCAAGGCCTCTGGTGCCTCAATTTACAACTCTGAGTGACCATCCCAGCTCCATGGGATCCCCTGAGGCCTCACTTAAGAGCTGAATCACACACAGTTCTCTTGCTCCCCTGCCTCGCCTCCTTGTAGGCTGCGTTCCTGAGAATGCTCCCCACTGAGCCTCCAGCGTGCAAAACTCCCTTTGGGATCTGTCTCCTAGAGAAGCCAGCCTGACAGAGTCAGGGCAGGAGTGATCCCAGGAGTCCAATTCCAAGGCAGGCTGACTGAGCACCCCCTGCCTGCCTGCTGGCCCCGAGGACTGCAAGCTGGAGATGAGCAGAGGCCCGGGAGCTCTGTGCAAGGTGTAATTGTACTGAGTTGTCATCCCCATGGTGACAACTGAGGTGGGAGGCCAGTGGAGGGAACACCACCAGCCAATGCATTTGCAGCAGTCATTGCGAGGACAGAAGAACCAGGTGAGTGGTACGGAAGGTCATCAAGCCACTGGGGAAAGACCAGGAAAGCCTGAGGGTGACTGATCAGCAGTGCAAGGTGAAGTGTGAAAGCCTGTGAGGCTTCTCGAAGGCATAAGCAGACATTCTCATCTCATCTCATTATGATAGCATAAGAGAGCAGAAAACACTGATCAAGCCCTAGACACAGAGATCAAAGTGACAAGCTACTGCATGGCCAGAGGAGCCCTACCCATTACTGTAATCCACTACATTTAAATGAATCAAAATAAATCAAAATTTCAGTTCCTTGGGTACATTAGCCAGGTGTAGGTGCTCGATAGCATACGGACTGTGTAGACTCAAAGGGGCGTTTCCATCATCACGAAGCTCTAGTGGTTCCTACAGAAGAAGTGATTTCACTGGGGGGGCACAGGAAGGCCCCATTAGTCTTTATGGTGTGGTTGCTCTCTGGTCAACTTCAGGTTCCTCAGGCAACGAAGGGTGGAACCCAACCGGCTAAGCATTGACGCAGATTATCAGAAGGAGGTAGGGCTGCTGTGGGCACAGGAAGGAGTTGGCTTGGCATCTGGGATGCCCTGGAGGGTCTCTCAGGAGTCCCTGGGCCAGTGTTGTTACACAAGGGCTGGAGAATCTGGAGTGGGTGGTGAGAGACAAAGAGCAACTGTGTTCTCAAGAGCAGCTGTCCCAGTGAGGGCTGCAGCCTATCCTTTGGGTTTCCCTTTGGTTAGTTCCCCAAGAAACCAGCCAGCATTCCGTAAGGTCTATCAACTTATGATACAGAGCAAATACATTCCAGTGGCAACGCCGAGGAGCTCTGTGCGTCCCACCCTCCCAGCTGTTGGGGGTCCTGCTTGCTGGCTACTCACAATCTCTCTACCGCTTGCCCTCAGCTACGGAAAGGTGCCAACTCAAGGTTTTACGGCTTTCCACTGACAAACTGCATCCACTGGTCGATGTAGGGATACAAGACCCACATCCTCTTGCCTCAATTGAAAGAACTCTGAATGACCCTCTGTATTAGTTTGCTAAGGCTGCCCTAACAAAGTACCACAAAGTAGGTGACATAAAAACAGACAAGCATTGTCTCAAGCCTGAGATCAATGTGTTGGATGTTGCTCTGTGAATCTTCTAGGGAAGAATCTGATCTCTGCTTCTTTGGTTGGCTTTGACCATATTTGGTGTTCCTTGGTTTCTGCTGCATCATCTGATCTCTGCCTTCATCTGCATACAGCTTTCTCATGATGTGATGTCTGTCTAAATTTCCCTTTTTAAAGACACCAGTCATATTCAATCAGGGACCTACCCTATCTATTTGACCTCATCTTAACTAACTATATCTGTAATGACCCTATTTCCTAATAAAGTCACATTCTGAGGGACTATGAATTTGAGGGTAGGGCAAAACTCAACCCACAATACCTTCCTAATATTAATTACTGATGCCAACTACTTCCTAAAATAGCCAATCTGCATCCCAGTGTTTCCCAAAAATCCAACAAAGACAAAGCATCCACAAGGTAATGACTTCTTGGAAGATACAATGTTAATCCTGTATTAACCATAGTTTCATTTCAGTGTTTCGGAAAAAATTTATGGCATACCTGCAATATTCCAGGAATTGTCCTAAACTTTGGAGAAATCAATAGGTAACAAAGTAGACAAGATCTTTACTAACAGATAGTTTTTAGGGGGTGGAGATACACAAAAAGCAAGTAAGCTAATTAATTGTGATAAGGGTTTGCACCAAATTAAAATCAGACGATATGTTAGTGAATGATTGGGTGGTTGCATTACACTAAAAATGTAGTAATTAGTCATTGCTAAGTAGTATCATTAGTAGCACTATTAGAAATTAATTAACATTGGTAATTAATATTAGTCAGTAATTAGTAATTCCTGAATTACTCTCTGCTTCGCTGTCATTTAACCTGGAGTCTAAATAACAAGAAGGAACCAGCCAGGCAAAAGAATAAAGCTTCACCATCAGGAGTAGCGGCAGCCTGCGGATGGAATGAGGTCATTTATAAGGAATAAAAATAAAGCGAGTGTTTCTGGAGTGTGGTGGATGAGAGATGAAGGAGGTAGAGCTGAAACTCAAGAGACAAAGAGGCTGCATCACAGGTGGGCATCTCCCCACAGGTTAAGGAGATCAGGTACCATTCTACATATGATAGGAGTAATTTGGGGAGTAATATGGCACGACTGACATTTATACACAACTGGTTAATGACCAGTGCTGCAAAAGTGGAAGGAGAAAGACCAGTGAGGGCAATTCGGCAATAATCTAGCTTATTAACCACCCTGCCATTCCCTGGATGATATTTGTGGATATGGAGAGAAGCAGTGGGTTTAGAGTATGTTTTTTTACCTGCATGTAACAGGACTTAGCATGACTGGCTGATACACTGAACGTAGGAGTGAGGAAATTAGATGACTCAGGGTGAATTCATCTTGATTGGCCATTTTAGCGGGCAGTGGTACCAATTATTGGCATGAAGACCCCAGGAGGAGGTGGATCTCTGGGGATACATCAAGAATTCTTCTTTGGCCATGGTAAGGTAGACACGCATGTTGGATAGCAAATAAATACATCAAGCGTAAGCAGTTGATATATGATTTTAGAGTTCTAGGATTGGTCTTGGCTGGAGCTACAGGTTGAGAAGATATCTGTATATAAAAAAAGCACTTAAAGCTTTGTTTGGATAAAGAAGAGAATGTGGTTAGAGTAGAGAAGCCCCAGTCATGACAAAGCTCTCAGGGACTCCAGGATTTAGAGAATAATTACTTATGAAATAAAACAGAAGTCACCCGTGAATTTGTTAACATTTAAGATCTTTGGCAATGTCTATGGAGAAGTAGAGATAGAAGTTCTATGAAATGGGACAGAACAGAGAAAATAATAATGAGGAAGCAAAGGAAGAGTATAAACTCCTTCAGCAAGTTTTAAATGGCACCAGATAACAGAATGATGGTTAAATAGAGATGCATGGTCAAGGAAAAGTTCTATGTTATTGCTTTTGTTTGTTGTTTGTTTGTTTGTTTTTAGGAAGCATTGGTGACAGGGGCACCTGGGTGGCTCAGTCAGTTAAGCGTCTGACTTCGGCTCAGGTCATGATTTCACAGTCTGTGAGTTTGAGCCCCGCGTCAGGCTCTGTGCTGACAGCTCAGAGCCTAGAGCCTCCTTCGGATTCTGTTTCTCCCTCTCTCTCTGTCCCTCTCCAGCTTGTGCTCTATCTCTCTCTGTTTCTCAAAAATAAACAAATGTCAATTAAAAAAAAAAGAAGCATTGATGGCAATAATTTTGTAGAGCAGGTAAAATTTGCTGATGTAAGAGAAGAAGTAATGATCATAGGATTGCCTTTGCACAGAATGAAGTAGTTATTCTTTGTCACAAGCTAGCACAACCATATTGAATTTCAGATTTCACAACTTTTTATTTCTGAAATGTATCCAACTGTTTCTATTCTCTGCCACCATTGTGACAAATGTAAATAGAAGACCTTAGTTTCCAAGGTGAGTTTCCACACCCAAGATCTCCCTTCTGTAGAAGGCCTATCAGGGACTGAATCACATAGCATCCTGTCAGGAAACAGAAGGCACACTCATATGGGATTCTTGTTGGAGAAGTGTGAATGCAATCAGAAACCTGGTAGTTGAAGAGGAAGAGAGAACCAAAGAATTGTACTTTATTAATATTTTTGGTTTTTATGATAGGAGATTACTAGAGCATATTTATATACTAATGGTATTGAATTAATGGAAGAAGAAAAATTGCTCAGGAGGGAGAAGTAATAATATTAAAAGTAAAGTTGCTAATAAGTTGACCAAGAATATGACACAGAGGACAAGTGAAGGAGTTTGCATTTTATACGAGCAAGAATACATCACCTGCAATGTAGCCAACCATGCACTAAGCTAATTCCTCTCTCTGATCATACAACTATACTTTCCATGTATCTTGCATCTAAAGAGGGCCACATGATTGGCTGCAACAAAAGGAACACAGAAATAAATGAAGTGTCACTTCATAACTAGAGCTGTTAGGCCTTCTCTGCCATCAATCTTTGCCTTTATGGTGACCACAGAAGCCATGTATTGAAGATGGCCTCACAACAGGAAAATGATGTGAATCTCTAAAGCATTGGTTGAAGGAGAGCTGCACAGAAAGTCGCACAAAAGCTCCACTGGACTGGACTCCTTGTGAGATAAATAGCATGTCACATGGGAAGCCACTGACATGCTCGAGCTCTTTCACTTATATCTCAACCTACCTTAGTAAATATTCAAAGTATGAAAGAGAGCACATCTCTGGACACATATGGATTGACAAACTTCATAATGGGCAGGTGGGGTTAACATCTAAATCTGCGTTATTTAAAAATGAAGCGAGTCCATCAAAGAAGGAGGGAAAGGAGACTGGGTATTGGATGTCTGAGGAGGAAATTAACAATAAATCTATCATTCTGGTGAATGAGAAGGTGAATATGCTGGAGGAGTTCAGTGGACTGCTGGGTAATGGCAAAACCCTATTTGAGACTTGAGTTCACAAATTTTTTTTTAAATTTTTTCTCAACGTTTTTTATTTATTTTTGGGACAGAGAGAGACAGAGCATGAACGGGCGAGGGGCAGAGAGAGAGGGAGACACAGAATCGGAAGCAGGCTCCAGGCTCTGAGCCATCAGCCCAGAGCCCGACGCGGGGCTAGAACTCACGGACCGCAAGATCGTGACCTGGCTGAAGTCGGATGCTTAACCGACTGCGCCACCCAGGTGCCCCTTGAGTTCACAAATTTAAAGTGTTGCTTGTAAGGTGTTGCTTGTAAGACATCCCAATTCGTGAAACATTAAAATGAACACATAAACCCAAGTTTATCTTAAAATTAAGGTAAAGAATTCAGACTTAATCTACTAATTACACTGATGAAAAAAGGATATTATAAAATATTTAAGACTAAAGACAATAATTTCAGGTGGACCTAACAATAGGACAAGAAAAGGCAGAGCATGGGACAATGGCTTTTGTTGCTGTCAATAACACTTTGGGGCTATAAGGGAATCTAAGGGAGAGAAAGTTGTGCAGGAAGTTTGAAATAACTACTGAAGACTTTTTCTCTTGAAACTACGCATCCTGTATGTTCCATTGGTTCCCCATTTTTGGCATCCCTATACCACTCTGCTCCCTATTACTATTTAACTTGCCCTGAGTGTAGCATCCCAAGCTCACCCAATAGCTTGTTGGTTGACAGGGACAATGTAGGAACTTTCTTTGAGTTCTACAGAACCTACAATTCTATTGTGAAGAAGTGTTCAAAAGCACTTTCCTGATGGACTCTTTCCTGGGGAATAATAACACCAGTTTATAGAATGCTGACCATGTGCCTAATGGTGCCCTAAGTAGGTTACATATATGTAACATATATGCCCTAAGTAGGTTACATATATGTAATCCTCACTATAAACCTGTAAAGCAGGAATTAATTTAAAAATTTTTTAATGTTTATTATTCATTTTTGAGAGATAGAGTGTGAGGGGGATGCAGAATCAGAAACAGCCTCCACGCTGTCAGCACAGAGCCCGATGCAGGGCCCAAACCCATAAACCATGAGATCATGACCTGAGCCAAAGTCGGACACCCAACTTACTGAGCCACCCAGGCACCCCAATAGGCATTGATTTTAATGTCCTCCTTTTAAATAGAGGAAAGGAAGGCTTCATGAGTTTAAGAGACTTGCCTAATGATGAGACAGTAGAAAGTTGTGTGGGGCATGAGATTCAACCCTCTACACCTGACTCAAGAACCACTGGTTTCTGAAAGCCCTACTACCCACTCCCTCTCTGCTGAGGGCCACTGGGTAAAATACTAAGCCCTGATTCCTTCATCACCTCACTCCTCTGGGGCTGGAAAAGGAGCTGAGGGAAGCATGAGTGTGCAAGAGACAGTGTGCTTCCACTGGTGTTTCCACAAAATAAATGAACCTTTAACCTTGAAAAAAAATCATTAAAAAGCACAAAAGATGCTGATACCATTCTTATTTTCCACATTCTCCTAGCAAGTTCCTCTAAAATTTCAAGGAGAGAAACTGCTTATGAAGTTCTGTTTTTAAATGAAGAAGCTATATTTAATCTATATGGGCTTACTCTTCAGTCAAAATACACTTCGGTCTCTTACTCTGCCACACTATCACTGCTTTGAGGCAATTAACTCTGTTATGTCAATTTTAATGTAAAATTATTTGCTCTAAAATGATTTTGTTTCTTTGGAATTAACTATAAAATAAAGGTGCCATGAGATCACCTACATGTCTTCTGTCAAGCATATTTCAGTAATGTGACAATTTCAGTGATTTGGGGTGACCAAAGTTCACCCAAGTGAAACTTGGCATTATGACCCGGATCACTATCTGTGTAAACAAGTCACAAAAACAAATAATCGCAGGGTCAAATTAGTTTCCTCTAGTTCTGATGTTATCTCCTAGCCGATGTGCTGCCCTTGAAAGAGCTAAGATTTCAATATGGCTTTTTCTGTTCTGTCTTCCACATCTGTGAGTATCTTCATCCATCTATATCCTCTGTGTTTTATGAATTGAATGAATCAAGTAAAACTCATTAACTGAGACCACTAGGGAGGGTCCTTCTTAGCCTCCTCATGTAATTGCTGAAGGGAAAGTAGAAAATGAATACATGAAGCCACTTAAAGATGTTAATTCTTGTAGCAGCTAATATAGAGAATATATATAGATACAGATATATAAAATTATGAAGGAACATCAGTAATAGCACTATCCTGAAACATCTGGGTTGCTTTGAAGGCTGGGATAGTGTATCAGTTTCCTACTGCTTCTATAACAAATTACAACAGACTTGTGCCTTAAAACAATATGGATCTACTACCTTACATTTATGAAAGTCAGAAATCCAAAATCAATTTCACGTGGCTAAGATCAAGGTTTGGCCATGCTGCATTCCTGCAGGAGGCTGCAGGGGAGAATCTGTCTCCTTGCCTTTTCTAGCTTCTAGAGGACACCTGCATTCCTAGCCTTCTGGTCTTTCCCTCCACTTTTTTTAAATGTTTATTTATTTACTTATTTTGATGAGAGAGAGAATGCAAGCCCACATGAGCAGGGGCAGGGACAGAGAGAGAGGACAGAGAGAACCCCAAGCAGGCCCGACGCTATCAGCATAGAGCCCAAGGTGGGGCTGGATCTCACAAACTGTAAGATCATGACCTGAGCAGAAATCAAAAGTCAGATGCCCAACCAACTGAGCCACCCAGCTGCCCCCACCCCCACCTTTAAAACCAACATCTTTTCTCCTTTCTGATCCCTGCTTTCATATGTATATCTTCTCTCTCTGACTCTGACCCTCCTGCCTCTCTCTTATAAGGACCCTGGTGATTATATTGGTGTCCCTGGTCATCCAGGGTAATCTCTCCCATCTCAAGATCCATCACTTAACCACATCTGCAAAACTCTTTTGCAGGCACATGTTACTTTGTGGGTAACACATCCACAGGTTCTGGGGAATCACGGTGTGGATATCTCTGAGAGACCATTATTCTGCCTACCACAGGTAGTGGAATCAGGAGAGCTGGATTCTAGTCTCCCTTCAGGCATAATTGGACATGACAGCCGGGGTGGGACTCAGATGATCTGGTGTACCACCACACCCACCCTACTGCCAGACATCCCAGGTCACACCTGAGAATCAAAGCCCAGAGAGGACCCCCAGATTACCCAAAGCCAAAAGCCAAGAAGTATCAGAAGAGGAAGAAAATCACCCAATCTCAGAGGTTGGGAGACCTCTGAGTATGGCCTCTGCTGTTTCACAAGAACATGTGACCTGGCACACCCAGTGTGTGCCCAGGGGATTGTTGAGAGAAACAAGTGAGATGGTACAAGTGAAAAGTCTTCTGCTTCTAGGAAATGCTATTCTGTAGAAGGCATTTATATTGCTTCCACAGGAATAATACAGTGCTGTCAAAAGGGTGTCAGATCTCTCCCCAATGGGCAAATACCAAAGCTTTGAGAGGAGAGAACATAGCAAATGAAACTTCAGTGCTTAAAGTAAGGGGGGAAGGGTAATTAAATATCATTTTCTGCCCAGTAGTTTTGCTGAAGGCCAATCCCAGACAGAAATATTAAACTCAACATCAAACTGGTTATTTGCAAAATGCTTAGATATTTAGAGAGCAAAAGAATTTCAGGAAACATCAGCTTTCCACTCAGTGTCCACGGTGCTGACTCACAGGTCATCTACAGAGATAGAAATTCTAAATTAATCTTCAAATGCAGTTAGGGTCTTTCTCAAAATTAAATGGCCCCGACCATTCACAGAGTCCTATTTAATCTCTGGTTGTTTCAGGGCTAAATTTGACTCTTTGGCACATGGGAGCATAACGAATGAAGTAAAATGATTAACATTTAAATTTCATGGATTAAATTCAGTAACGTGGCAATCATGAGAGAAGACCTAACTTTTGGCTCCTCTGTGGCTTGTGAGGACACCCTTCAAATCCAGGAATTACTTTTGAAGAGGAGGGCCTTCAGGAGAGAGTTAATATGTTGAATTTGGGAAAAGGCAAATGGGCTTCACTCAACAGTTTCATCCCCAAAAGGATTAAATTACTTAAGGGAAAATGGAAGTACAAAGTTCAGTGACTGCGTATGTGAGAGGCTGGCCAGTCTCATACAGTCTGAATTTGATTTAAAAAAAAAATCCTACAGGTTCTGTGAGCCACTTGTTTTGTTAGTTTGTTTATTTTTTGAGAGAGAGAGAGAGAGAGAGAGACAGAGAGACAGAGAGACAGAGAGACAGAGAGACAGAGAGAGAGCGCAGAGGAGGGGCAGGGAAGGAGAGAGAAAATCCTAAGCCGACTCCACACTGTCAGCACAGATCCCGATGGAGGACTTGAACTCATGAACCGTGATATCATGACCTGAGCCAAAATCAAGAGTCAGATACTTAACTGACTGAACCACCCAGGCACCCCTGTGAGTCTTATGTTAAGGAGAGGGAAAGCCCTTGGTATAGACCTTACTAGAAATCTGAAAGTAGAAACTCTCACTCATTTTGGCCATTTTTTGTAGCCTTGACATTCCTCTTGTGGCCTGAATCGTTCCATGAAGTGTTTCAAGACTGGAGCCCTGTGCCCAAGCTTATACAATGAGCAGGGCACTTAGCCTGGCAACATCCACCTCCCACACTTTCCCCACTTCACCATAGTTGACAATCTCTGAATTTAGCAGCTTTAACAAACTGCTTTAGACAATAAAAAGCATTAAATAGTCACAAAGACCATTGTGGATTCTATTTCCCAAGTTCAGAGGTTTCTAGGTTACATCTTGGTGTTAGAAAGCAGGGCACCTCGTGTATTGGAGTTCACTTTAGGGAACAAGACGCAGGAACCCCAAAAGGCAAAAGGGAACTGAATCAGGTGCATTTCCACAGACTTGTCACTTGCACATGACCGGGGTACAGGGAAGACATGTGGAAGCAGATCACATACAGTAATAAGGCTGTCACCATTCTTTGCCCATCAGAATCTTGGTATCCAAACATCAAAATTATGTCATTCTGAGGCTGGGTCTGCTGGAGAGGAATTTCCTAGCACATATGGGTCCAACCATTCAGTTGATAAAAGATGTTGTATCCTCTCTTTACTGCCTATACAATACACACACACACACACACACACACACACACACACACACCCCTGAATCAGCCCTTAACCATGGGTTCTCTATTCTCTACACTTGTGGAAGGAACAACATAAACCATAGAAAAGCCTAAATACTTGTTGTTTTCTGACTTGTTTCACTTAGCATAATGCCCTAGTCTATATGTGTTGTCATAAATGGCAGGATTTCCTTTTTGTAGGGCTAAACAATATTATATTGTGTGTGTATACATATACATACACATATACGTATACATATACATCATATACATATACATATACATATACATATACATATACATATACATATACATATACATATACATATAATCCATTCATTGTTGACAGAAACTTGGGTCATTGCCATATCTTGGTTATTGTAAATAATGTTGTAACAAAAATGGGAGTGTGGATATCTCTTTAAGATAGTGATTTCAGTTCCTTCAAATATATACCCAGAGGTGGGATTGCTGGATTATATCATAGCTCTGCTTTAAAATTTTTGAGGAACCTCCACACTGTTTTCCGTAGTGGTTGTATCAACTCACATTCCCACCAATGATACATAAATGTTCCCTTTTCTCCACAACCTCACCGTCATTTATTATCTCTTGTCTTTTTGGTAATAGCTGTCCTAAGAGGTGCGTGGTGGTATCTCATTATGGTTTTGATTTGAGTTTCCCTGATGATTAGTGATGTATGTTTTTAGCTGCCAAGTTGTATGTGTTGTTTATATTTTGTGGGGTTTTTTTCAAGTTTTTAAATTTAAATTCTGGTTAGTTACCATACAGTGTAATAATTAGTTTCAGGTATATAATTTATTGATTCCACACTTGAATACAACACCCAGTGCTCATCACGACAAGTGCCCTCTTTAGTACCCATCCCGTACTTCACCCATCCCCCCCCCCCCCCAGCCCATTCCCTTCTGGTGACCATCAGTTTGTTCTCTGTAGTTAAGAGTCTGTTTCTTGGTTTCTCTCTCTCTCTTTCCTTTTCTCCTTTGTTCATTTTTTTCTTAAATTCTACATATGACTGAAATCAGTTGCTTATATTTTGGATATTGACTTCCTATCAGATAATGATTTATGAATATATTTTCTTATTCTGTAGGTTGTCTTTTCATTTTGCTGATCATTTCTTTTGCTGTGCAGAAGATGTACTTGATGTAGTCCCAAGTGCTTTTGTTGGTTATGCTTTTAGTGTCATATTCAGAAAATCATTGCCAAGACATGTCAAGGAACTTTTTTTCCCCCTTGTTTTCTCCTAGGAGTTTTATGGTTTCAGGTTTCATATTTAAACCTTTAATCCTATTTAATTTTTGTAACTGCTATAATATAGGGGTTCAGTTTCTTTCTTTTGCATGTGGCTATCCAGTTTTCTATGAACCGTTTACTGAAGATATTGCATTTTCCCAATGATGTATTCTGCATTGTTACCAGATACCCAGTGGCTAGCTCCATTGGGTCCCCCAGTGATCCCCATGAGGTGAGACCTGAATGAACCTTCCAGGAAGCAACCTATAATTCTGGGGAAGCTCTATATTCACTGTGGGTTTTCTTTTTCCTCTTTGGAAAAAACTATAGGCTTGGGGCAGGGTTGGGAGGGTGGCGGGCGGGCTCTCAATATTGCACTATGCTGGCCTGGGGGAAGAGTTGTGCACACCTGGTTCTGGGATTTTCACAGCGGTGTCTCATCTAAGGATAGTTGCTAGTTGGTCTTCTAGAAGAAGGCTGAAATCGGGAATACCTATGGCACCATCTTGATGACATCATTCCCCTGAAAGTAAATCTTACGTCCCCTGAAACAGTCTTGTCTGGTATATTTCATGCCACATCCCTGCACAAAATCCATTCCTTGAATTCACATCCTTAATTCTTAAATCCTGTCATGACTGAAGAGAATCTCCTCTTTTGTCATGGAAATCCATCTTTGTTCTGCCTCTTCAGGATCTTTGTAGCACATGAAGATGGGGAGGGATCTGATTTACACACAGAGCTCAGAGTTCTTCCCCCATCCTCTTTTCTTAGCAAAGCCTGCCTAATGCGTGTGAGGATTACATTGAAGATATTTCCTTTTGGGGGAAATCTCTATAGTTTTTTTTTTTTTTAATTTTTTTTTTTCAACGTTTATTTATTTTTGGGACAGAGAGAGACAGAGCATGAACGGGGGAGGGGCAGAGAGAGAGGGAGTCACAGAATCGGAAACAGGCTCCAGGCTCTGAGCCATCAACCCAGAGCCCGACGCGGGGCTCGAACTCACGGACCGCGAGATCGTGACCTGGCTGAAGTCGGACGCTTAACCGACTGCGCCACCCAGGCGCCCCGAAATCTCTATAGTTTTAATCTTTCTACAGTCTAAAGATTTCAGGCAACATCTTGAGTTGAAACTAAAAATATTAAGAGTCACTTATACAAATGTACCACTTTGGTGGGAGGTGTTGATAATAGGGGAGGCTATGCATATGTGGGGCAGGGGATGTGTAGAAAGTCTCTGTAGCTTTCCCTTAATTTCACTGTGAACCCAAAACTCCTCTAAAAAATAAAATCTTACTTTTAAAAAAATCAAGGATGCTAGTGATAACTTCACATCCTTAAGGAAGGGTCTAGTTCTCAACTGGGCACTAATTTGCTCCATCAGGGAACCTCTGGCAATATTTGGGGACATGTTTGGTTGTCACAATTTGGGGAGGGAAACTACTGGCATCTAGTAACATATTCATATCCATATTTATGTTCTTCCAGATTATGGAATGGACATCTTTGGTAGAGGGGGACTCTGATGCTGCTCACCAGTTACTGATGTGTAATAAACCTGAGACGGTGATATCTTAGCTCAAGAGGAGTAAATTACAGAATATTATAGATGCATCTGGGTAGTCATGGAACTAAGCTAGGAAATGTATATTTCACTGTGGTTCTTAATACTACCAATACCATGCCTGATCTCCCACAGAACTGAGTGGAAGATAGCAAGTGAAATTGGTCCTAGGTCAAAAAGCTCTAGACTATCAGCAGTAGAGCTCCATAATCTCATTTCTCAAAATGCCTCTCTGCTTATAGCCTTCTTTCTTACTTCTTTCCAAGCACCCCATGCTTCTTTAATAATGAACTATTTCTTGCCTCAATGTTCCTTCTCACGATGTTCCTTCTGTTTGCCTGTCACATCTGTCATTAGCATTTAAGGTATCCTTCAAACCTCATCTAATCATCCACCAGGTCCTTTCTCTATTACCCAGTTCCCCGCAAGCCAATACCAATCCTTCTTAAATTTCTTGTGACTCTTCATCATCTGTCACATGAGATTGTAAATGTGTAGAAGGAAAAGAGAATGACAGTGCCATGCATAGTTTTCATTAACAAATATCTGTTAGAGTAAGCTGAAATTTTTAAATATATATGTAGTATTTATCATTGTAACCATTTAAAAGTGTGTAATTCAGTGGCATTAATTACATTCTCAGTGCTGTGCTCCCATCACTGCTATCTCTATCCAAGACTTCATCATCCCCAACGTACATTAACTCTGTACTCATTAAACGATTACTCCTCTTTCTCTCCTCCTCCCAGTATCTGGTAACCTTATTATGCTTTCTGTCTCTATGAGTTTTCCTATTTTATATACCTCCAGTAAGTGAAATCATATAGTATTTGTCTTTCTGTGTCTGCCTTATTTTACTTACCCTAATGTTTGAAGGTTCAACCATGTTGCAGCATACATCAAAATTTCATTCTTTTTCATGACTGGATGCTATTATACATTGTGTGTATACTGCATTTTGTTTATCTATTCATTTGTTGATGGACATTAGAGGTTGCTTTCACCTTTTGGCTATTGTGAATATTGCTACAAATGGACATGGCTGTTCAGCTATGTATTCAAGTCCCTGCTTTCAATTTTTTTTTTTTTTTTGATATGTAACTCAGAGGTTCTTGCTGGGTCAATATGGTAGTGCTACATTTAACTTTTTGAGAAATTGTCAAACTATTTTCCACAGTGGGTGCACTATTTTACAAATGAAAAGAAAATAATTTTTCTAATTGGTACATTCATTCTACAGCCAAAGCATTTGCTTTGTTGTGCAATCTACAACCTTCTAAGAAGCAGTAAAATATATCATTTATTTTAACCTCCTATTCTCAAAGAGGATAGGTAGCAAATACATCTCTTAAATTTTTAAAATTTTTACAGTTCGTGAATAATATGGAGGTGTCTATAGGGACCCTAAAGTAACTAGATAAAATATAAGTTTTGTAAACTATATAATATAGGAATGATAGATAAAATAGCATAAACAAATGTAGTGATTCTAAACAAATGTTGACAAAACAATCTGACTATTGGATGTGTATCTTGGAAAAAGATGTTATTGAAAGCCATAAAATTTCATTTAACTTTTATAATATATCTGATAACTAATTTCAACAAACTAAGTAATGTACAGTGTTAAATATCCTGTAAATTTCTTTTCAGTTAGGTCAATTACCTCCCTTTCTTTACAAAGTGAGTTACTTTTTTAAGTCAGATCTAATTTAGAGCACAGGAAGACAGAACTCCCATTCAGCAGTGTCTCATTGTTGGCAGAATTAATTTTTGTTACATTTGTCATATTTGTTAAATAAGAAACCAGAATGTTTTAATTAAATGATGGTATCGTGGAGGGTTTTTTTTTAATGTGCACCCTCTGACTTAAAAATATTCTAATATAGAGTACAATTTAAAAATTAAAACAATGGTGTCTTGACTCTTCAGAACTAAATTGTTAAAATACTAGAAATGTAATGTCTAGGTCAGTTATATGCTGCTGTGATTGACATGTACTGACAAAATGATTTTTTATTTTATCTATAGAGGTCAGAAGAAGAAATTTTACTCAGTATGTTTAAGAAATTTGAATGTTTTGAATTGAGAATGTCACAAGGACTCATTTATTGTAAAGCCAGCAGACAGCACTTAGGATGCATAAAAAGAACTGCTGTATCTCCTCAAGCATCTTTAAAGACTGTTGATGGTGCCATGTCTCCACCACTTTTAGCTGTGGTAACTAGAGACTTTGGTCTCCACCCATAATCTTGCCTTGGTGCTAAGCCAATCCTGATGAGGACAGGAGGCTGTTCAGACAACGTTAGGTCCACCATTTGGAAGAATCTAAGTTATTCTGCCATCAGCCTGGAACTTGGATCACTAAGGATGAGCCCTGGGTTTCCATGCACAGTCAAGTCCACATTTCCCTACTCCTGCCAACAACAGAATTTCTTTAAAAGCACTTCTGTGTCCCACAATGACTGGATACTCTCCCCAACTTCCTGAATTAAACTTTTTTGTTTGTTTGTGACTGAAAGGGAATAGGTAGATGGAAAGGCAGAAAAACTGCTATAACTTGTTTGTGTAGTTCCTTCAACCATGTGGGTCTAGTTCCTCTCAACTGACCCTTCTGTTGACTTTATAAACTTCAGAATGAAAATAATACCTTCATGTAAAGCCAAAGAGAAGAGTCTCGGTTCACTTGCATTGTGTCCTGACCAGGTAAGCTTATCTCTTCAGAACAATGTCCAAAAGGGGGCCGGATTATTCATGACACTCTTCTATCCAGCCTTATCCACCGCACTTGTTAGCCTCATTTTCCACCTCACCCTTTTGCATTCTCTGCGCTGTGTTCTTGGGGACCCCTCTATGATGTCATCCTCCTGGCTACCTTGCCTTCTTACTTTCTATTAAGTTCTGTCAATGGGATGCACCAGAAGGAGCCTCTGTGGTGGTAGCAGACAGAATTCTGGGTATTGCTTCCCCAGCTCTCTTCTCTCCTCTGGTTCCAGAGGAGGCTGCATCCATGGGACTAAAGGACTTTCTAGGACAGCCACTTCTCTGTGGTTCCAGCTTTTACCTCCCAACGGTATACAAATGGAAATGGGCTCCCAGTTGCCACAGTTACTAGTCCCCGGATGCCTCAGCATCCCCTATCGACTTCCTAAACCCTGAATACATTTACCCTTGTAAATCATCCCTTCATTACACTGTCTTCAGAATCTGATCTGATGGGTCCTGGGCCTCCTGCCAGAATTCTGATTGATAAATCCAAAAGGTCCTCCCTGGAGGGGCGAATTTGGACTTAGAAACCCGGGTTGGAACTCTAAGGTCTTATACCTCTATCCCAGCACGCTCACGATAGAAAACAAAAGGAGTCGGTGGGAAAGTCTGAAATGCAAAACCCAGATCACATCCAATATGAGGGCATCAGACTGTGACAGGCAGCACACAGAATACTTATTTTCACCCTGTGCAAAGCCCAGCCAACCGATCTGGAGAAAAAAGCGCATCCACTGAATACATTTCAGCTCCCTTCAATCCGATGTGTCATGCTCTGAATCTGTTAGCTCTGACAGGTCTCAAATGTTCAGCTGTGCCAACCTTACTTGTCAACATTTTTGAACTACCTGTAACTATAACCCTTTCAAAAGCCCTTTCAATAAAACAGCTCTTCTCCCTGTTTAAAACTCCGTTATTTATCTTGACTAAAGTAGGTTCTGCATGGTAAGTAATATTAAATATTACCCCCGGTGACTTTATAATCTCAAGTACTTAACAGATGGTTAATGAGGATTTGCCCTCCTCCCTCTGCAGAGCTCTTCCCCAGGTGTCAGTCCAAATAAGAAGAAGGAATGAAATGATTTTTCATTATGTTAGTAATTTGAGTCATAATTTTGTTTCCCTTCCATTTACAGAAGCAGCATGGTGAAACAAAATCAATGTCCTCTAGACAAAATATCATTACAATTGGAATTTAAAATGTATTCTCAAATTTGCTGTGTTAATAAACTGCTTCATGGTTACGGTGGCCTGATTCTTTGGAAGGAATTATTAAGTGATATCAACTTACTTTCTGTCCCTTGGTGACGCCATCAGTCCCTTGCCCGTTACTGATGGAATACTGAATAAATGTTGTGCACATGATCAATAAGGACCTACAAGTGCATGCACATTTGTGAGGAAGGCTCCCCGCTAGGGGTGTGTGTATGCATGTGCGCATATGTGTAGGTATGTACATGTCAAAACTTTACCAGAACACACTTCTTTCTGTCACGGAGAACTGACACAGGATACTTCACTACAAAATACGTCCGGATCCTGGTGCAATTCACTCCAGAGTCCATTCAGATTACATAGAATCGTCAAAAGAAATAGAGTAATGAAAGCCTTCCACATGGGATCAGACAGTAGAACTTAATGGGAAGAGGTAAAGACAGCTTTATGTTCCCAGGTGGTTATCCAAGTCCAGTCATCTGAGAAATGCCAGCCTGGTGACCCACCAGCCCAGCCTGGTATAAACCAGAGTCAGAATCACAGGGGAAGCTTCCACAAAGGAATGGGAATCTTGAACTAAGGGGATGGAGAGTTGTATTTTTAACCATTTGTCTTTGGTAGCCTGTGTTTCTCCAATCCCTGCCCCTTGAAGCAATCCTCTGGCTATGCCAATACATATCCTGGCAATGGTTTGGAGTCATTTGCCTGCAAGAACCCATGTAATCTTTAGGCGATTATGGCACAGTATCTGATTCATCAAGATATTCTGTATAGGCATTCAGATTTCTTCTTATCATGCATGTTACCACAATGAATTGATACACTTTGATCTCACATGAAATGAACTAGGTATTTCACTTGGCTGCACATCTTTAATACAGCTAAATGAACATGTATTCATTTTCTGACACACTGAAAATATCTAAAATAAGGAGGATTCCTGAGTGATTTAGTAGCATCCATTAGAATTATGCCCACTACTCTTTTACTTTGTAGCTATGGCTTCTTGGTATTTCTGGATAATTTGGAGCAAGAGAAAGACCCTTTTGATCAAAATATACTTAAAACTGTGATAATCCTGTGTCATTCACCATGCCTTAGGACACAGCTGACAGCCTTCTGTGGATCTCCCCTAAACTTACCACTCTGCTAACACTGTACATGGAGAGCAAGAGGGATGTACCCAGATGCTGTCCTGTTCTGAGCCTCCTGCCCTTCGAATTTGCCATGGTGGACACAACCACCATGGTGACTTTACGTTGTCAATTGAACTAAAGTCCATGTACCAGTATCACTTTATTCCTATTAGGACAATAAGGAAAGCAGAAGACACCTGTGAAACACATAACTGGGTCACTAGAAAGAGCGAAAAGAACAGCAGGAAAGTCAGTTATAACATCACTCAAAGTTATTCTGATTTTAGAAGCAAGTGTAAAACTTTTCTGCCTTCACTGAATTTTCTCTCTGTTTAAATAGCAATTTTATATGATTACCGACACTCCTTACTAAACAATGTTGGAATGATATACTCTTCTCTGCCCTTAAGTGCCTGTAATACAAGTCCAGTTCATGTTTTTCATGTCTTTTCTGCTAGTATTTCTCTCCCTTATCGCACTTGGAGTTACTCTTATGATTTCTACTAGACTAGGTGTTTCCTCAGGAACGGGAAACATTTCTTTCAGTTTTAGTGACTTCAAATGGCAAAATGACTGACAAGGTGGGATCTCAAGAAATAGTTGTTGTAGGGGCACCTGGGTGGCGAAGTCGGTTAAGCGTCCGACTTCGGCTCAGGTCATGATCTCACGGTCCGTGAGTTCGAGCCCCATGTCAGCTCTGTGCTGACAGCTCAGAGCCTGGAGCCTGTTTCAGATTCTGTGTCTCCCTCTCTCTCTGCCCCTCCCCTGTTCATGCTCTGTCTCTCTCTGTCTCAAAAGTAAATAAACGTTAAAAAATAAAATAAAATAAATAGTTGTTGTTCTAGTAAAACAATGTTTAAACAAATTAATAATAACATATCTTGATTCCAAAAGAGAGCCTGGTTGTGTCCTCACGTCTCTGATTAAATCTGGAGTCGACTTAAAATAGGGGTGTATTGGGGTGCCTGGGATGGCTCAATCGGGTAAGCATCTGACTCTTGATTTCAGCTCAGCTCATGATCTCATGATTTCGTGAGTTTAAGCCCCACATAGGGCTCCATGCTGACAGGGCGGAGGCTGCTTGGGAATTCTCTCTCTCTCTCTCTCTCTCTCTCTCTCTCTCTCTCTCTCTCTTTGCCCTCCCCCATCACGCTCTGTCTCAAAAATAAATAAATAAACTTTAAAAAAGTAGGGGTATGTTTTATGCAGCCCCCTCCAGATTGCCCCCAAGGAACAGAAAGGTACAATTTATAAGTAATGCAGAGAAACTCGGAAGATCATCTAAGCCAACCCTTTCATTTCACAAATGAGAAAGCGGGCACAGACACATGAAGTGGCTGATTCAGGGCCACAGTGAGATAGGCACAGAGGTCAGGGATACCATAGTGCAGGACAAGCTGGGGAAGGAGGAGAGAGAAAAATGGGCCAATTTTAGCACCAGCTTCCCTCCTGTAGCCTCAACAGGAATGACAGAAGCCAAGCTAGGGAACGTTCCTCCCCACAGTCATAGCCCTGAAGATGCTCCTTATAATCTGTTTGTGTTTCATAGAGGTTGACTCTCTGATTTCTCAAGAACATACTTGTTAGTTACAAATTTAAAAACATGGATGGGCACCTATGTGGGTTAGTCAGTTGAATGTCCAACTCTTGATTTCGGCTCATGATCCCACTATTTGTGAGGTAGAACCCTCTTTCAGGCTCTGTGCTGACAGCTAGGAGCCTGCTTAGGATTCTGTCTCCCTTTTTATGCTCCCTCACCCCTTGCTTGCATTCTCTCTATCTCTCAAAATAAATAAAAATAAAATTTTAAAAAATGGAAAGACCTGTGGTACATGTTGTTGTTACCTACCCACCTGCCACTGATTTTGTTCAGATTGCTGATAAGGGTCAGTGGTTTTGAAAACCAGTGGATTTCAGAATTGAGCCTGCATCAGAGTCAACATGAACACCTTGTTAAAATACAAATTGTTCGGCCTCACACCCAGAAGTTCTGATCCAGTAGTTCTTGGGCGGGGGGGGGGGGGGGGGGGGGCAAGAGTGTTCATTTCTAACCCATTCTCAGATAATGGTAAAGCTGCTGGTGTGGGAACGACACTTTGAGAACCACATGTCTATACCTATCAGGGCAATTCTATTTCCTTTTCCAGTGATTGGATAGGTGGAATAATTCCAATGGGTTCTCTCAATAAATGTTTATTGTGCACAAATTATGTACAAGACATTGATCTGTGGGCTTGGGATACCTCAGTCAATAAAACAAAGATCCTTGTTTTTCTGGATCCTATATTATGATTAGGGAAACATACAATAAATAAAAAAATAATAAACTTTAAGCTGATGCAAAAAAGAAAAAGTAGAACAAGAGAATCAGGGATGATACAGAAGTGAATGCTGCAATTTATAGAATTAAATATGATGGTCAGTGTACGTCATACCAAGAGGGTGCGATATGGCTAAAAGGAGGAGGGAGAAGTCAGGAGGAAGTTCTCTGGGGAGGAGTGTACCAGATAGAGGGAATGGCAAGAGCAAAGGCCTTGCTATGGACTGAATGCTGTGTCCCCTCCAAATCCATATGTTGAAGTCCTAACTCGCAATGTGATGGCATTTGGAGGTGAGGCTTTTAGAGGAGGTCATGAGAGAAGAGCTTCCATGATGAAATTAGTGTCCTTATAAGAAGATGAAGAGGGATGCCTGGGTGGCTCAGTTGGTTAAGCGTCAGACTCTAGATCTCAGCTCAGGTCATGATCTCACAGTTTGTGAGTTTGAGCCCCACGTGGGGCTCTGTGCTGACAGCTCAGAGCCTAGAGCCTACTTCAGATTCTGTGTCTCCCTCTCCCTCTCTGCCCCTCCCCCACTCGTGCTTTGTCTCTCTCTCTCTCTCTCTCTCTCTCTCTCTCAAAAATAAATAAAATTAAAAATACTAAAAAAAAGATTTTCCTATTAAAAAAATTAAAAAAATTAAAACAAATAAATAAACAAATAAGGAAGAAGGAGGAGGAGGGGGAGGAGGAGGAGGAGAGCAGAGCTCTTTCTCTCTGTCTCCACCATGTGAAGACACAAGAAGAAGGTAGTCGTCTACAAGACAGGATGAGAGCTCTTATCAGAGTTCAGCCATGCTGGCACCGTGATCCTGGAGTTTCAGCCCACAGAACTCTGAAAACAGATGTCTGTGTTTCAGTCACTCAGGCCATGGCACCTTGTTACAGCATCTTACATGACTAAGACTGGCCCTTAGGCTGGAGTTTGCCCAGAGCTCCAAAGAACACCAGAGGAGCAACAAAGAAGCAGGGGTGGTGGCATAAACACACAGAACACCCAATGTCCAGGTCCTTCATCTCAAAACTCTCACAGGCCTGATAGATTGGTTCATCCAAGTGAGTATAAATGTGCACCACCGTGTGCTGGCTTTCAAGTCAAATAGATGGCTACACTTCTGAGGCTGTGAACTGAATGCCGCATTCCTACAGTAGCTGTTGAGGAGCACCGGACTAGGAGTCATAGACCAGGGCATTCCTAATGATTCTGTCATCAATTACACAGGTGATATGAGGATAATTATAAGAGATCTCTGGGGTCCAGTTTGCTCGGCTCTATAATGAATATGAATATGAATATAGTTTTATAATGTTTTATTTTATTTTTTGAAAGACAGAGAGAGGCAGAGCATGAGCAGGGGAGGGGCAGGGAGAGAGGGAGATGCAATTCAAAGAAGGCCACAGCTCTGAGCTGTCAGCACAGAGCCCCACGTGGGGCTCGAACCCACGATCATGAGATCATGACCTGAGCCTAAGTCGGACACTCAACTGACTGAGTCACCCAGGTGCCCCTATAAATATGAATATAAATGATGATGCTGGATTGCATCATCCTGCAAGGTCTCTTCCAGCTCCCACGTTCTTTTGCCTCCAGTGAGTTTTCTAAGGCTGTAGTGCAGCAGTTACCAGCAGTGATCAGCAATACACTGCTGTAAGCCCACTGAAATAACTTCACATGCTCTGGTCTGACTGTGTGGCTGGGAAAGGCCAGAGGTTGATGTATCACAAGTCTGAGAAATATAGTCACATTGTCAAAAAGACTTCAGGTCCAATTTAAAAGCCAAGTCAGAAACGAGGAAAGGCATTCCAGAGAACAGTGCAAACGCTAGCAAAAAAACATACTGTGCTGAAATGTGGTAATGAATATTGATCCTGAGTTAGATTTCAAGTCACAATTGTACCTATAGATCTTAGTCAACACCGCCATATTTGAAATAGATTATACGAAGACTTCCCCAGCTATTAACTTTACTTGTCCTCAGACATAACATATGTGTGTGTGTATATATTGTTACTAGCATTATTTGTTGACCATTTGAGCAAGTTATAGTCCTGATGTCTCATTACCGTCATAATATAACCCTCCAAGTTAGGACATCATCGTGATATGACATCACCTTCCAATCCTTAGATGTCATTCAAATTTTACCAATGATTCCAGTGAAATCTCTATTTTCTTTCAGGTTCAGATTTCCATTCAAGAACACACATTGTATTTAGCTGTCATGCCTCTTAAGTTTTCTCCTAACTAGAAAATCTCCTCCATCTTCTGTGTTCTTCTCGAGCCTCAGAGTTCTAAAGAATATAGCTCTTAAATATTGTCGGATGGCCCTGAATCTGGGTTCACCTAAGGACTCAGGACATGTTTACTTGGCAGGAAAACCACAGAAGTCGTGCATTTTTTCCATGCTTCACATCAGGACCCCACGATGGTGATACAGCTTACCAGTCAGGAGGTTAACCTTTAACACCTGGTGATGTTCATTCAACCAGGTTTCTCCATATATTCCCCTTTCTCCTCCTCTTTTTGTAACTGATATATTCCAGTTATGGGGAGATAGTCAAGGATTCTGGCAATATCCCGCTCCCCATCGAACCACCACCCATCAGCTCAACCCACATCGATGATGCCCACCTGAATCAATTGCCACAGTGATAGTGGGCCCGTGATGTCTTTGGATTCCATTATTTTTTCTTACATTTATTATTAGCATTCTACTGTATGGAAGATCTTTAACTTTTCCCAAGTACTTACTGACTCATTCAGCCAGTCAATATTGGTATAGACTCACAAATTCTAATTTTTATTCAATGGGTTATATTCCATCACTATTATCACCTATTTTGTAGCTCCAACTATCCTCAATTTGGCCAGTGAGTGTATCCAAAGTGGCATTGTGGCATGTTCTTATCATTTGTTAAGCATTTTCTCATTTTCTGACACAAGATATTCCAAGAGAATTTGCCCTAGCCTGGGTATCAACGATTCCTCCAAAGATTCTTGGCTCAGTGTAGGATTTGTATTTGGAAACCAAGTACTATATGCTTATTGTGATCACTGCTATGAGAGTGTCAGCGTGTCTAGGCTTGTTCAGTGGACACAGCCAGGAAGTACACATATGCATGCATGCACACACATACATACATACGTGCACATACATACATGTATCTCTAATTCTGCATCCCTATATAGATACAGATATAGATATAAATACAGATATATTTTATCCATATTTATATATTTTAACAATATATAAATACAGATATATTTTAATATTGGTCTATACCAATACTTCCAGTTACATTCCATCACTTCAGGATATTTTTTCAGCTTTGTTTGTAAATACCTTCTCCAGCAATGGTAAGCTTGGCTTTTATCACCATCCTCTGTATTTTGATTTATGTGATCTGTCTACCTCTTTTCTCAAGCCAAGCAGATTCCCTATGCACCCCAGTGCTCTGCATCCTCAGGCACACTGTTGATGGGCCTTCACACCTGTCAGCATTACCTCCCAACCTAGTACCCCACCCTTGGGAATCTGTGGGTGTGCTCCCGGCAAGCCTCCATGCCGAGTGTCTGTCTTCATCTCATGGCCCTGTGGGCCATGCTCCTCCCTGCCGAAGAGAGAAGGACCAGTATACCTGAAAATGAATGATGACTACAAAAGAACAGAGCTTGTCTGAGGCAAAACTGGATGCTAAGAAAAGCTAATTTTTGACACCACTTAACCCTCTTCCTCTGTTTTCTGATGTGCTGGCCTCACACTCCCTTCCCAGCACCGTGCATTCTTTAGCCTTATGCCGCTCTCCATCAGTCCAGATGGCCTCACCAAGGAGCCCTGGCCTGCCTTGCCTTTCTTGCTCATTACCAAATCCTCCCCTGACCCCTTCTTCCCTGCAGTTTGATTAATCCTCTTTAGGCATTAAAAGAAAAATTTAGCAAAAGAAGAAAAAACAACAACAACAAAAAGCCAAATAACAGAAACAAACTCATAAATATGGAGGACACACTGTTGGTTACCAGAAGGAGGAGGGCGGGGTGGGCAAAATAGGTGAAGGGGATGAAGAAGTACAAACTTCCAGTTAGGAAATAAGCAACTCACAGGGATGAAAAAGTATAGCATAGGAGGAACAGTCAGTGATATCGTAGTAACGTTGTATGGTGACAGATGTTAGCTACACTCACTGTGGTAAACAGTGCATGAAATGTACAATTGTCAATTCGCTAGGTTGTCACCTGAAACTACTATAACATTGTATGTCAACTATGCTTCAACTTTAAAAAAGGGGGGGGGGGGTAAATTGGGGTGCCTTAGTGGTTCAGTTGGTTAAGCATCTAACTTCAGCTCAGGTCAGGATCTCACAGCTCATGAGTTCGGGTCCCATGTCAGGCTCTGTGCTGACAGCTCAGTCGGTTGAGCACCCGACTTCAGCTCAGTCGGTTGAGCATCCAACTTCAGCTCAGGTCATGTTCTCACGGTTTGTGAGTTCGAGCCCCATGTTGGACTCTGTGCTGACAGCTCAGAGCCTGGAACCTGCTTTGAATTCTGTGTGTGTGTCTCTCTCTCTCTGCCCGTCCACCATTCACACTCTGTCTCTCTCTTAAAAATAAATGAACATTAATTTAAAAAAAAAAAGGAAAATTAAATGATCTGTCATTGGTGGAATTTTTGACAGCACTGGAAAATGCAATCTCTTTCAAACAGGGACACATTGAGGGGTGGGGTACTTCTCAGTCTCCCTTATTGCACGTTAAAAATATGACTGTACTCTGATTAACTAAGGTTAACACACATGCACCAATGATTTTCCTTACGATCTTTCAGATTCCATAATGAGAAGCAAAATCACATAGAGAAGAAATGTGAGATGCATTTATTATCAAAGTATTTGAATAACTATTGCAGAGAAGTTTCTATTTTCTGTGTTAGTGAGTAGATCAGTGTTTACAACTAATTTGGACTGATTCGGAAAAAAAACACTGTTAAGTAGCCAAATTAAGCATTAAATAACAATCACTAAAATAATATTTTTAAACTATAATAAATGTTTTCCTGTAGTGCAGCTTTTAACTTACAATAAATATTTTAAGGTAAAATTTAGATATATCTTAATTATAACCATAGACTCAAACTGTTAATGAAAACAGCAAATAATTATAATAGAGTTCCCGTAACAATGGTGGTGCTATAAATGCTATGTAAACATGGATGTATTTTTCATTTTATCCTCACATTGATGGGCCTAGCCACTGCACACACTGCTACTTATTAATATGGTGACACATTTAATGATTAAAACATATTTTTTTAATGTTTATTTTTGAGAGGAGACAGAGCACAGTGGGGGAGGGGCAGAGAGAGAAAGGGAGACACAGAATCTGAAGAAGGCTCCAGGCTCTGAGCTGTCAGCACAGAACCCCGACATGGGGCTCGAACTCACAGACCGTGAGAACATGACCTGAGCTGAAGTCGGATGCTTAACCGACTGAGCCACCCAGGTGCCCCCAAAACATATTTTAAACAAAGATAGGACTTCTTCTTTTTCTTCTTCTTTTTTTTTTTTTTTTTTGAGAGAGAGTGAGCAGGGGAGGAGCAGAGGGAGTGAGGGAGAGAGAGGGAGAGGGAGAAGGAGAGAGAGAGGGAGAGGGAGAGGGAGAGGGAGAGAGAGAGAGAGAGAGAGAGAGAGAGAGAGAGAGACTGACTCTCAAGCAGGCTCCATGCCCAGTTGGAGTTGGGCTCCTCCATTTCAGGACCCTGGGATCAGAACCTGAGCCAAAATCAAGACTCAGATGCTCAACTGACTGAGCCACCCAGGGGCCCCAAGACAACATTTAATTTTTTTTTTATTTTTTTTTAACGTTTATTTCTTTTTGAGACAGAGAGACAGAGCATGAACGGGGGAGGGTCAGAGAGAGGGAGACACAGAATCTGAAACAGGCTCCGGGCTCCGAGCTGTCAGCACAGAGCCCGACGCGGGGCTTGAACTCACGGACCGCGAGATCATGACCTGAGCCGAAGTCGGCTGCTCAACCGACTGAGCCACCCAGGCGCCCCGACAACATTTGTTTTAAATGGCACTTTTCAAACGGTTCACATTTGTGTAATATACACGTAATAATGTTACTAAAGTCCTGTGTTTTGAGGACACACAATTACTTTCTCACAATAAGCAATCGGTTTCATAAATGGGATATTAATTTATACCCTCACCACACCTATCCAGCTATGGAGAGTGAATTCAGTTGTTAAGAATACCTAAGCCACAATCCCCATGTGGGCAGGGAATTGAGTAAGCGAATATTTTATATCAAAAAGGGGGGATGAAGTAAGTGCCATGTTTTAATTCTAAAATTTTAGTGAAATGAGAACAAAACCAGACAAATCACTGCATTCTTTGCCATCTCAGCAAAAAGGAAAAAAAAGATTGCCTATAAGAGAGGAAATTTGTCTTTCTTCCTTCTTAGATATGATGTAAAGATTCTCCCTCTTTCCCTCTGCCCCTCTTCCCTGCTCGCACTGTCTAAAATAAAAGTTTAAAAATTAAAAAGTTTAAAAATTAAAAAACACGTAAACATGGATAGGATCAACTCACTCAGGGAGTTGACTGGAAAGATATGCTTTAAAAAATGGCTGTTTGGGGGCACCTGGGCGGCTCAGTGGGTTAAGCGTCTGACTTCGGCTCAGGTCATGATCTCACGGCTCAGGTCATGATCTCACGGCTCGTGGGTTCAAGACCTGCATTGGGCTCTGTGCTGACAGCTTGGAGCCTGGAGTCTGCTTCACATTCTGTGTCCCACTCTTTCTCTCTGCCCCTGCCTGTTCATACTCACTCTCTTGATCTCTCTCTCAAGAATAAATAAGCATTTTTTTTAATGGCTTCTTTCATCTTGATAGGAAAGTGATGGCTTCAGGGAGAACTTTCTCTGTTGCTGCCATCAGCACATTACTATGCAAAATGTGTTGTACAGAACAGCAGCCGTTAGCATCACTGTTGCTTATTAGAAATGCAGATTCTTGGACCCTACTCTAGATCTGCGGAGTAAGACTCTGGATTTTCAGAAAATCCCCAACGGATGCACTGCTCTAGAATGTGGTAGAGTGCTGACTGGCCCTCATCCAAATTATTTGTCAAGTAGCCACTAGAGGGATTAACAAACCAATCTGCGACATATGTAACCCTACTTAAAACCCTTTTATGGAATTTTGCTGTGCTTCTAATAATTCCCCAACTTCTCCCCATAGCCTCCAAGGCCCTGACATACGTGGTCCCCGCCCCCCCTCTTACCTCATCCCGAGCAACTGTCTCCCAAGCTCATTGAGCTCCCTTCCCATATATTCAGGACCTCACACACATGTTTCTTCCGCACGGGATGCCCTTTCCCTTCCCTGTTCATTTGGCTAACTAACTCCTACTCTTACTCTAAGCTCTGCTCAAATTTGAGTGCTTTCCTCAAAGAATCTCTTTCCGAATCCCACACACAATTCATCCCCCATTTCCTGGCTGTTCTCCATTTTTGTTTTTTATCCTTCAAAGCTACTTATCTTTTAGTCACTGTTGCCTGTGTGTTAGAGTGTGCAATCACTCACCTGTCTGTCTCTTTCACTAAACTTATAGTGAGGCTTCTAAAGCCCTCAGAGGGCAGAAACAATTATGTTTTGCTCAAAATTATATTTATTACTTATAGGACCTCCAGAATACTTGTTTTTATTGAATGAATAACTGTTGGAAAAGCAAGTCAAAGAGGAACAAAAAGGAATTATTCTCTAGTAACTCTTTAAAATGTTATCCTTGGGGTGCCTGGGTTGGGCACAGTCAGTTGGGCATCTGACTTCAGCTCAGGTCATGGTTTTGTATTTCATGAGTTAAATCCCCGCATCAGGCTCGCTGTTGTCAGCACGGAGCCTGCTTTGGATCCTCTGTCTCTCTCTCGTCCTCTGCACCTCCCCTGCTCACACTTTTGCCCTCTCTCTCAAAAATAAATATTAAAAAATAAAAAAATAAAATGTTATCCTTTATTATTTCATACGTACATGTCAAACACAAATAGATGGTATAAAAATTATTAAACTTAAGTCTAGCTTATGGGTTGATTAAATCACTCTGTGCTTTTAAATTTGCTCGACATATCCATAAATTTACAAATATCATTTATTAAGTCTGCACGACAGCACAGGTTCTGACCTTTTTCATCTCAAATGCCTGGATCAGTCTTTTGTCTACTTGTTTCTATCCATTTCACAAAAATTACAGAATGTCTTCCTTCTGCCATGCTTATTTAAAGGTCACTTGTTACAATTTCCCTGAAAACAGAACCAAACCCAAAGGGTAACAGTTGACAGATATGAGATTCCTTTGGTTTCTTGTACAGCCCAATGTACTACTAGTCTATCGCCTGGCAGTGTGTTTCTACAACCTCTTTGAACTCCAATGCACGAGTTTTTGCAAAGGCATATTTAGACAACATCCCCTTCTTAAGACTGTTACATGCGCTGCTTTTCAACATCACAGAGATCTGTGCAAGAAAATTTAAAGTGAAGTTACTATTTACTGGAGATGATGAGGGTCCCAGTTATAGCATTCATGGCAGAAATGGGGAAAAGCTAATACTCCAGAAATATTCTGGGGTACAATCAACAATGCTTGAATACTGCAATCCTGTGGAAGGGGAAGGAGTAAAAATGATTCTAAAGTTGCTTTTCTTACCTTTCTTTTCCTTTTTTCCCAGCTTTATGGAGGTATAATTGACAAACAGAAATTGTATATATTAGGGTATACGATATGATGATTTAATATACATACACATTGGGAAATGATTATTGCAATTAAGTTAATTAGCATATTCATCAACTGACATAGTTATTTTGTGTGTGTGATGAGAACATTTAGAATCTACTCTCTTAAAAAATTTCAAGGACACGTTACAGGATTATTAACTATAGTCACCATGCTATACATTAGATTCTTAGGACATATTCATATTATAACAGCAAGTTCTGGCATAATTGAAGGGAAAAATAAAAGAAGCATCATTTAAGGTAAATGACAATGAGTTCAATTCAGTATGTACTGACTTTGAGGTATTATGAAATACAAAAGATAAATTCTATATGTGTGTATGTGTGTGTAAATATATGTGTATATGCATATACATATAAATATGTACATATATAAAGATTAGTATACACACAAAGATACATATATACATGTATTTGCACATGGATATGAATAGATGCCAGTGAAAGATTAGTGAATAGGAACACCTGTTACATTCATCCACCAAATATTTACTGAGCACTTGTTACTTGTTAATAAGGGGTCAGGTCCCTTATTATGCTCTAGAGATAATAATAAACCAGCAAAAAAAAAAAAACCTTGCCTTGTGGAACTTGCAATCTAGTGAGGGGGAAAATAAAATACAGATGTAGACAGATATAGATATGACAGATGTATATATTTGCATATACCAAGAGGAGATGAAATTTTAAATAAAGTGCTTGGGGAAGACCTCCCTGAGAAAGAGACATTTGAAGAAATACCTGAAGGACGTAAGGAAGAAGTGAGCCATGAGGATATGGGATGAAGAACATCACAGGTAGACAGAGCACTGAATGCAAGCTCCAAGGTAGGACCATCCCTCATCCCAAGATGGGACCGTTCCTCGTCTACACAAGGACCACTGTGGTTGGTGAGAAACAAAGGGAGGAGGATAAGAGAGTGAGCAGTGGGAGATACGATTGATGGTGAAATTTTGGCTTTCTCTCTATGGGAAGGAACTGATCAAAGCAGTGATAAGATCTGCCTTTCATTTTGATAGACTCTCACAACATTGAGAATACACTGAAGAGGGGGATGGGGAAAGTACTAAATAAAGTTAGGAGAATGATACATTTATCCAAACAAAGTATTGGTGGTCTAGTCCCCATGATGATGGCAGAGGCCTGACAAGCAGTTAATCTCTGGACATATTTTGAGGGTAATAGTAACAGAAATTGCTACTGGAATGGATAGGCAATATAACACAGTGGCAGAATATGGGATAAGACCAGGGATTTTTTCTGGACCATCTGTAAGGATGGAACTGTTTTAGGCTAACATGAGAAGGACCAATAGAGGAACATATTTAGGGATGAAACAGAGATGAAGAACCCAGCTTTGGACCTTTTTAATTTAAGGAGACTTCATTAACCATCACAAAGACTCAGACATCCTACTCGGAGATATCATGGGACCATTGAATTTATAGGAGTGTGGCATTTACAAGTGTGTGGGAGCAGGGCAGGCTGGGAACATACATTTGGAATGTGTAAGTTGTAGAGATCATATTTAAAGTCACAAGACTGAATGAGATTGATAAAGGAGTGAGTCAAGGGAAAATAGAAGGATGTAGTCGAAGCCATACAAGTAGAATGTTTTCCCAGGGACTATGTAGAGTCAGAAGGAATGGTGGTCACAGAAAGAATGGAACCCTGTCCACTAAAAGAGTAGTTAGAGGGGAAATGAGAGCCTTAAGAGTGAGGCAGAGAAATGGAAAGTGCTTTCACATTAGCCTTTGAGAAACAGAGCTTCAAAGAGGAGGCCATGCTAACCATGGCAAGGTGGGACCAACCTACTTCCACTGAGAATGGCAGCCAAGAGTGAGTAACCAATATATTGAGATCACTTTCACTGTGCCGTTTGGTAAGAAGTGAAACTGAAGGGGTGCCTGTGTGGCTCAGTTGGTTAAGTGACCTACTCTCGATTGCTGCTCAGGTCATGATCTCACAGTTCGTGGGATTGAGTCCCATGTTAGGCTCTCTGCTGACAGCCTGCTTGGGATTCTTCCCCCCCGCCCCTGCTTTGCCTCTCCCCTGCTCACACTCTCTCTGTCTCTCAAAAGAAAGAAATAAAATTTGAAAAAAAAATTTTTTTAAGTGAAACTAAAGTGGAGTATGAGTAGGATGTTATTAAGTCGAGAAGATGGCACCTGCAGACTGCTCTGGAAGGGAAGGAAGAAGACAGGGCAGTAAATAGAAGGTGACAGAGAGGTAGGAAGAAATTCTGTCTTTGGTTTTCAGTATTTGTTTTTGTTAAATTTGGGGAATGTATGTCCAACAGTCTTAGCTTTTCTAGACTGAGGAAAAGAAAACAAGGAAGAGGAGCAGGCTGAGGTCGAATAATAAATGAGGAAAACTAATAATGCATGCCCCAGTAAAAATGAAATGGTTAGAACCAAAAGAAGTTGTCATTGGACAAAGAGAGAGATGCCTTTCAGGGTTTTTGTTTGCTTGTTTGATTTTTTGAGATCTAGTAAGTATTTAAGGTGGGTATAAATGCAATATGCCTTAGTAAATCATTAATTTATATATTTACATAGTTAGCAAATAGAATCACTGGGGTAATATATAGTACAATTACAATTTTCAGTTGCGAATTGTTAAGTTTTATTCCAAACATAGTTTAAATTACAGGTCTTAGCTAAACCCTAATAAATACGTGGAAGAGAATATTAATGCACTGTACATGAGAAAAATAGAATTAGTATCAGAAGCAGGCTTGAACACCACTATATATTTAGCTAATAGTCAAAGAAATAAACCCTCAAACAATAATGAGCTATAATTTCTTAACTTGTTAAATTACCGAAAATATTTTAATTACAATCTGCGAGATTGGTTCGGATGAAATAAAAATAGTACATTTATTCATTTATTCATTGCCACTCTGAGTATAGTTAGGAGTATATGGGAAAATAGAGATGGACCATATGGGAAAAAATAAACGTCCTACATAGCTTTAAGGATTATAGAAATGGAATCCATAGATATCAATTTGTCATATGTAAGCAACAGCCATGAAATGCCGATACTTTTTTGCTTCTTGTGAAAATGACACCAGAATTAATTCTGGTACCCACTCCGCCCCGCACACACCATGGGCAGTGAGGAAAGATGATGCCATCCATACATGCAAGTGTGGGGCATAATTCCCTGGCCCGAGTGGGGCACACACTGCCATACTCTTCACCAAACATGTTTCTTCTTGTTGTTGGGCCCACAGCTAAGATATTCATCCCAGCCTCCTTTCCACTTAGATGGGGCTGAGTTGCTGAGTCCAAGCCAACCGGATGTAACTGGAAGTTATGTGCATCGAAAGTTTAGTCCTTAGAAGAATTCCCATACAAGCCTCCCTGTGTCAGCTGGCTTAAGGCAGTGAGCATGGTGACCTTGGAAACCACAAGCTGAAGGTGGCAGAGGGACACAATGAGTGAAACCTGGGTCCCTGAGCCACTGTTTAGTGAAGAGGTAACTATCGGTCAAGTGCACCCATGTCTTAGCCATTGTATTTTTAGGACGGTTTGGGACAGCATTGTCACTACACTAACAAATCAAAAATCTCTTAATTTTGGTGCAGTCAAGACAAAACACTAACTTTCATAGAAAGATAATCCTCTGACTCCCCGCTCTTGATCATAAATATTGGTCTAAGAAGGGCCACACACTAGTGTGACTGCAGGAAACATTGGCTAGGGGTTTCAAGGAGAGAAGTTTTTTCTTTGTTTTTGTTTTGTTTTTCATCTTTTCCAAAGAGCTATGGCAACAAAGCCCGCCTGTCCTCTGGATGGAGTTGTATATGCTGAGCTATCTAGACCTACTGCATGCTGTTTTCTGCCATAAGGGAATCCAGACTGAGGAAAAGTTGCCAGAGATGAAAGGAAGAAACAGCAACAACAACAGAAATGAGACTTAGCACTAGACTCAGAATTTTAATCAAATAGGATTTCTGGATAGCCAAGAATATGCGTCATCTGTATCCTTAAAGCCAGTTTACTTGGATTTCTATTACATACAAATAAGGCATGCTACCTCATAACTCTGAATGGATTATCATTTCTGGAAATGCAGTTAAAGAAAATGCACTCTAAGATTTTAATTAAAATTAAATTTGATATTTTTGTGTTTTTTTTTTAATTTTTGAAGGACAGAGAGACAGAGCGTGAGTGGGTGGGGGCAGAGAGAGAGGGAGACGCACAATCTGAAGCAGGCTCCAGGTTCCGAGTTGTCAGCACAGAGCCCCACGCAGGGCTCAAACTCACAAGCTGTGAGATCATGACCTGAGCCGAAGTTGGCCACTTAACCAACCAGGCCTCCCAGGAGCCCCAAATTTGATTTTTAAAGATAAATTCTTTTGGCTACAGTTGTTCATTGAAAATTTACATGTTTTAAAATGAGGAAATCATCAAAATGTTCGTCAGTAAGGTAAATGTTAATTTAAGCATAGCATATAATTATATAGGATTATGTAGACTAAAAATAAGGACAAAAAAGTGCATGGCAGCATGGATGGGACCACATTCACATACGACAGACTATCCCAACCTGTGTCGGGAAAGACGTACTAGTGAGCTGAGAAAATATTACAAATATCCTGAAAGGTTTCTATTTAATTGCACAAATATAATTTCCTTGTGTTTCATGATATGTAAAAGGTGCAGGGAACATGGGGCGCCTGGGTGGCTCAGTTGGTTAAGCGTCTGACTTTGGCTCAGATCATGATCTCATGATTTATGAGTTCAAGCCCCTTGTTGGGCTCTGTGCTGACGGCTCAGAGCCTGGAGCCTGCTTCAGATTCTGTGTCTCCCTCTCTCTCTGCCCCTGACCCACTTGCATTCTGTCTCTCTCTCTCTCAAAAATAAATGTAAAAATAAATAAGTAAGTTGCAGAGAACTGATTCATGCAGTGACCTCTACATGTTCCAGTGATTATATTTGTGCTATTTTGTTCTTCATCTCAAACATTTCGTAGGGCAGGTCTATTGCATTAACAGTGGAACAAAGAAAATGAAAATACAATATTATTTGACAGCCTGGAAAAAACAAAAGCCTTAAGAAATGAAAATAATAGTCAGAGATCTTTTTCTCATTGAAACTGAATCTGCTCAATACTGAATTGCATATCACGTTATGTTTTATTTCTCTTAAAATGTTCAGCTTTTGAAATCCTAGCTCACATGTTGTCAGAATGAAAGTCTGCAAGGCAGGGAGAGCAATATACGGCAGCGGGGAAGACCAGGGATTCCCAGTCCCTTGTTAGTTCCAATTCTGACTCTGAAGTTGCTGTGTGATCTTGGGCAAGTTACCGAAACTGTGCCTTAGTTTCCCGTTCTGTAAAGGGGTGGATAATTATAATTTTCACCTCAGGAACTGTTTGACAGTTAAACGACTATATATATGCATAAAAATATATATGCATATATATTTATAATATATATATTTATATATATAGTTATATAGTTATATATATGCTTAGCTAAGGACGTGGCAGGTAATAGCAAGCAAGCACTCTAAAAGTTTTATCTATTCTTGTTCTAAAGCTGAGACACACAGACATTTCTATCAGGCTGACACTATAATAATTCAATTAGGAAAAAAAATGGAAGTAATGTACAGTATATTGGCAATTGTAGGGTTTTTAAAAAATCATTAGAGGCATACTCAACTCCATTTCCTCCTCAAAGCTATCTTCCACCACCACACTTATTATTTGGCAGCTCAAATGACGAAAATGGCCCCTGTGACAGCAAGGTCAAGACAATCGCTCCTACTGTGAAAGAGGGAACTGCTTTGTGTATCCCGTATTTATAAAGTTATTCAGAAAATATAACGTTACATCCTATAATACCTTCAGGTAAAAGTAATTCTCACTGGACAAACGCAAAACAAAATAAAAACACATAGGAGTAAATGATACTGGTAGGTTAGGAAGAAGGTGTAGCGTTTGTACCTAATTCCATTCCACCAAAAAGGAATTGGTGGACTGGACTGCTGTTCAGTTCAGAGTTTTCTCTACACAGGCAAGCTTCCACAATCAGGCGCACGCACCTGCACACTCTGATACAGGAAACAGTGTCCTACTCGTTCTGAGACCATCACTGCTGATATGTAATAGCTTCTATGAAGCAAAACAGTTGGACAGTTTCCGTAAGGGAAGAAAATAAACGGCCCTCCATAGCTTTGGAGACGATAGCAATGGAATCTGTAGATATCACTCATATATGAAGGGGAGAGAAAAGGATAGAAAGAGAAAATTGTATAGAACTTTACATTTTCCGATGCCCTTCCACATTCATTGTTTCTTTTATGCGACACTTTTATCAGGCTGAGTGAGCAACACCAAATTTCACCAACCCTCCCCAAGTCACTGACCCCCCCGGCACCTTACCGAAACCACTCAACATCTCTCAGGATCCGTGTCTGTAGAAGTTTTAAGTCCGTCAATAAACAATTAGAGTGCAATTGTGAAGATAAATAAATGTGCAGTCACGTGTGAAACCTCACACACCACACAGAGATAAACTTATTGTTACCATGGTTCCAAACACAAAAGTAGTTGGCTATGCATTTCTTTTCAAATGCAAGCTACTGATTGAGAGAATTTTGCATATAATTAAGATGCTTTAGTGATATTAGCTGAGTGCAAAATGTCAATTGCTCTCAAGGGCAACGTTTTCTTTTATTGTTCTGTACCAATTATTCAAACGTGAGAGGAATTGAGATATAATTACACATTAGCTGCAAGTATTTTCTGTGAAAATGAAGAGGTCACTTTTTTATCTTCAATCAAAAATTAGAATTTGTTTTTTAATGTTGGGATTTGGATTTATTCTTGGAATGTAAACATGAGTAAATAAATATATTAACCTTATTCGTGTCATTTCCCCAAAGAAAATGACAAAAAAGCAAAAGTTGTAAGTGGAGAAACCAAAGATATTATTTTTACACTGATCTGTGTAACCTTGAAAATGTGCTTTGGCGGGGTGCCTGGGTGGCTCAGTCGATTAAACTTCTGACTTCGCTCAGGTCATGATCTCATAGTTCATGGGTTTGAACCCCACATTGGGCTCTGCACTGACAGCTCAGAGCCTGGAGCCTGCTTCGGAGTCTGTGTCTCCCTCTCTATCTGCCGCTGCCCCACGTGTGTTCTCTCTCTCACTCAAACATTAATACATAGGGGCGCCTGGGTGGCTCAGTCGGTTAAGCGTCCGACTTCAGCTCAGGTCACGATTTCACGGTCCGTGAGTTCGAGCCCCGCGTCGGGCTCTGGGCTGATGGCTCAGAGCCTGGAGCCTGCTTCCAGTTCTGTGTCTCCCTCTCTCTCTGACCCTCCCCCGTTCATGCTCTGTCTCTCTCTGTCTCAAAAATAAATAAACGTTAAAAAAAAAATTAATACATAAACATTAAAAAAAAAAGAAAGAAAATGTGCCTTTCCATCTATTTATTATATGATAGGATTCCCTACCCCGATTGCCTCGTATGCAATGAATAAAGACATCTCAAGTTTTATGAGCCATTTTGGAAGAGGACTTGACCATTATAGCAGGAATCTCTAAGAAATGGACTTCTAGAAAAATCTCAAAATGACGTTTTTCAGTGTTTAAAAACACAATGATAACTGTATCTTTTTCAGGAAGGCCTTATTTTACAACAACGTTGCTACATCTTGTGTGCTGTCAGTTTAGGAAATGTATGTAGGGTCAGTAGTTCGATGAGCAGATTACACCTGCTCATGCAATATGTATGTTGAGAGTGAATAATTGCACTAATTCAATTCCTCCGATACGTTGACAACTGGGGAACGGAGAGCCTTGAATGTTTGTTCAGATGTCCTAAATTTCTAGGTTTGGTTCAGTGTATGATAAAAATGTTCAAAGACATATTTAGCAATTGGCCACAGGGGGTGCTATGCACCAGGGTCCTCCAAAGACATCTACCTACTCGGAGGTTACTCTGAAGAAGCACTTCATAGAAGGACTGGAACACATTACCTAAGAGCTTCTGGATGGAAATATCTACACTCCTCTAAAGATAGATTCCGATCAAAGCAACAGCATCAACATAAATGCATGCAGTAATACATCTACAAATACACATCATGGATTTGCTGTTTTCAAAGTTGTAACATATTTATGCTGATGACCTCAATTCCACTCTTCCACTCATCTTACCTTCCATTCATTTGCCGTTGGATTCCTCTCTCAATCCCTTCACATAAAATCAGAATTAGTAGTGGTTTAACAATCACGATAATCTGGAAATAAGCAATTCTTGTTTTTTTTCTCCTGTCATTTCCATCCAAGGACTTACTGCATATCGAGTCACAGACCCAAAAACACTGCCTTCCAGTGACATATGAATCATCACTGAAAATAGTTTTAACACAAAGCAGAAAGCGAATCAGTAGCGTCCACCTGCACTTTGTTTTTTAATCTGTTTTTCGCAGCCCAGAAACATATAGGTACTTTGAAGCTATCTGGTCTGAAAATTTCAGGAAGTACTACCATGAGTAGTCTGCGTTTCTGGACAAAACCAAGATTCAAATAATAGCAAGTGTGTGCAGGTTTTTTTTTAAACCATTCATTCCTATTAAAACTTACAAGAGAACTCACAGAATGCAAATATCATGTTCTGATTTTTGAAGACACTGTTTAAAACATATAAATGGCAAGTGTATACATTCACAGACCTATTGGAATTGTAGGTAGATTTCAGCTTACCATTTTTGAGAAACACTTTAAGAATCTCCAAATAGACTCCGTTCTCCAAGCCAAAGAAACTGTCAGAAAACCTGTCAAGTGAGGCCTCGTGCTTAACTCAACATGGAGGGGAGGGCGAAAGTGTGAGAAGGACACTCACACAGGCAGTGTGAAACCCTCCATCTCCCCCCAAAACTTTAAGATTGTTATGACTCACTTGCGCAAGACACATAGTTAGCTGGCTTTGGGAATAAAACATCGGCGAGCAAAGGACTCGGAGCATTTATTTGAGAGAAAATATTTCAGGAAAAGAGAGAAAGATCAGTGTGAAGGATGCAATATATTTGTGTTTAAAAAGATGTTGAAGGTTCCAACTATATGGTGCATTCTGGAAAAGGCAACACTATGGAGACAGTAAAAAGATCAGTGGTTGCCAGGGATGAGGGAGAGAGAGAGGGAGAGAGAGGGAGAGGGAGAGAGACAGAGAGAGAGAGAGAGAGGAAGGGAGGGAGGGAGGGAGGGAGAGAGAGGGAGAGGGAGAAACGAACAGAGCACAGAGGCTTTTTAGGGAAGTGAAAAATACTCTGTGTAATGTATATGACTTTATCCATTTGTCCAAACCATAGAATGCACAACACCAAGCGTGAACCCTAAAGTAGACTGTGGACTCTGGGTGATTACAATGTGTCAACGTAGGTTTATCTTGGTCATAAATGCACCACTCTGGTGAGCCATGTGGGGTGAGCTATGCATGCGTGGGGGGCAGGGCTGTATGGGAAATCTCTGAACTTTCCTCTAAATTTTGTTGCAAACCTAAAACTGCTCTAAAAAAATTTGTCTTATTATTATTTTTTTTAATCAGATAGGTTGATAATCAAAGATGCAAGCATTTCCTTACATGGTCAAATATGATGGAACCCTTTTATGAATGTTGTGTTAAACATAGGATTTAAAGGCATATAGAGAAACATATCTCTTTATGATTGGGTCTAAATAGAATCTTTATGATAATAGATTGCATCATAATTGGGTTGTAGTATTTACTTTTCCCTACACCAAAAGATTATTCGCATGGTGCGTGCTTCATAATCTATAAACAGAGATGGAGGGAGTCCATAGATGGAGGCTTCCTGTGGTAGTGTATGTGAGCATCTGGGCTCTCCACTCTTGGTTGCTGATTGAAACCAGAGTATGGTAGGATTTCTGTACCTAGTGCAATACCTATAAAATGGAAATGCGATATCTACATTGCAGGATTGTTTTGAAAAATAAATCAAGCAGTATGCTTTACATGGCATCTGCACTCCATAAATGTTAGCTCCTCTCTTTAACAGACTATGTCCTACGTTAGTGAACAATACTCTCTGGGTACCTATGGATTGTACCATAGGAATGGTCATTAAGTTTTACAATATAAATTTAACTACTCAAATTCATCGCAGATGACTGTAAGTTCCTGACCTCTTCCCAAATTGGAATATGTTGTAAAGATGTTTTGATTCCCTACCCCCACCCCAGTTTGGGCCAACAATCCTGTCTTCCCGCCCCCACCCCCACCCACACCTTAGTATTGCTAATCAAATAACAGCTGAACTTTGGGGAGGTCTTTTGTTTTAAAAAGAACCATTCTTTAAAAAGAATGAAAAAGTTATCAAATATCCACTCATTTGAACATACAACATGGTTGATTAAATTGGCTTTTATTTACAATTATCCTCAAGCATGGGGTTTCTAAATGAATTCTCCTGTAAACAAAGTACAAATCACCCATTCTGCTCTGATTTTTTTTTTTTTTGCTTCGTTTAAGGGGATTATATACAGCTTGCACCATTTTGTAACAAGGAGAAACTTAGCAAGGCTGACTCTGTTTCCTTCTCAGCCATGACCTATAGCTTAGAAACTTCTGCTTAGCCCTACAGGTAGGCATGTTAGTCACTGAAGGAATTTTGCTTACAGCTGAGATTTGCAGAAAACTGTTTTTACCCAAAACCTACCTGACTCAAGGAGATAAGGAAGTATGTACAGAAATGACTATAACATGTTTAAGATTTACAAGAACGACATGGCCAGATTCCTGTACACAAAGATCATCTGACCAAGGAAAAAGAAGTTATACAACCTTCCCGTCAGTCACCTTTTGACTCCAACCCCCTCACCCCTCCCCCTAATGTAAAAGAAACTCACATCTCATGCTGGGGGAGATGGTTCTTTGGGACAATAGTCCATCATTTCCCTGGTTCTCTGGCTTGCTGAATAATTGTTAATCATTTCACAATATATACAT
Organism: Prionailurus viverrinus; assembly: GCF_022837055.1. Lineage (NCBI taxonomy): Eukaryota > Metazoa > Chordata > Mammalia > Carnivora > Felidae > Prionailurus > Prionailurus viverrinus. Next base: position 10,666,369 of record NC_062571.1, read on the forward strand.
ATATCCAGTATACTTTAAATATATTTTGATTTTATATGTCATTTATACCTCAGTGAGGCTGGAAATGAAAAAATAAAATGCAATGTCCAGAAAAAATAAATCAGTCTGTATATCTATCTATCTGTTTATCTATCTATCCACCTACACATGTTATAGGGTCAATGTTTGTAGCATGAGAATAATTTGATTATACAATTACATAACTCAATACGAAATAATTTTGAAATGTATCTGTATTATTTTTGGTATGTTTATTTTCAGATAATATTTGTATGTTTTCAGAATTATTAATGCAGAATAGTCAAATATGACAGGAAGTATTCTAGTGGAAGCAAGAAATATAAAGTAAAATTAAAAAAATCAGCAAAACCTTCAACGTGTCAAAAATTCTTGCATCACAGTAGAAACTAAAACAGCTGATGGTCAAAATCATGGATTAAAGAAAAAAAGAATCGGGGTGCCTGGGTGGCTCAGTCAGTTAAGCGTCCAACTTTGGCTCAAGTCATGATCACACAGTTTGTGGGTTCGAGCCCCAGGTCAGGCTCTGTGCTGACATCTCAGAGCCTGGTGCCTGCTTTGGATTCTTGTCTCCTTCTCTCTCTGCCCCTCCCCCACTCACTCTCAGTCTCTCTCTCTCTCTTTCTTAAAAATAAATAAACATTAAAAAAATTTAAAGGAAAAAAGATTCATGCATGATAAGACAACACCAGACACTTCAACCAGTAACTAACTAAATAAAGACATCGGGAATCAGAACACCCTCAGGCATAAGACTGAAAGATGGAATATGAAGATACAAGCATGAGTTCATAAAATTGTCAGAGTATGGACAAAGAAAACCAGCCGTTTTGCTTCAATAAATTTTATGATCATTGAGTAAGACCTGGTATTATGAGTAATGAACTCATTCCCTTGTATACAGTTTGTATTCAGAAAACACAGTCCATGGCTTTTAAATTGTGATAAAATAATACCTACAGAGAATCAAGCATAAACATATTTACTACTTTTTAAAAAATCACTTTTTTATTGTAGTAAAATAGACCTCAAATAAAATGTGCCATTTGACCCATTTGAAGTGTTAATTCAGTGGAATTAATCCATTTGCAAGTTGTTCAAACATCACCACTGTCATTTCCATGACTTTGTATCATCTCAAACAGAAACATCATTACCTTTAAATAATCACCCCATCATTCCCCAACTTCTCATCCTTGGTCAAACACCGCCTGTTTTTTTCTAAATTGTAATATTTACACTGTTAGTATAGTTCATTTTATTCCAAGACTAAAGTTCATATATATGCTTTTGTTTGTATACTGTGCTCAACAAGACAGAGATGACTGACTTGGAAAAAAATGAAGACCCCAGGAAACACTAAATGGTTATATTGATCTGCTTTACCCCCATATGATTACCCCCACATCAAAGATGTGGCAGAGAGAACAGTGTGCTCACCTCTAAGCATATAAAAGTACTTATCTCAGTATTCACTGTCTTATATAGCATGTCTGCCTTTCAACCAAAAATTACAAGACACACAAAAGGGCAAGGAAAAGAAAAAGAAAAAAAGAAAACACACACACACACACACACACACACACACACACACACACACACACACAGTCTAAAGAAACAAAGCAGTCATCCAGTGCAGACTAAGTAATGACACAGATGTGGGAATTATCAGATAGGGAATTCAAAATGACTATGATTAATATATTAAATGCTCTGATGGAAAAATAAGTGACATTAAAGATCAGATAGGTAGTTTCAGCCCAGAGATTAAACTAGAAGAAATGATTCAAATCAAAATGCTAGGATTAAAGAAAATTGGTAATTGATGCAGTTTTGGAGTGGTGAATGAATTCTTGAGATGTCCTTGTCTTTGGTGCAAAAAGGTGATTCTATGAAAGCTTGGGACAGGACTCAAGGGCAGGAAGAGCTGCACTGGGGTTGTGAGGAGAGACTGATTATACAATCTGTAGTTGGGAGAGGTCAAGGCAAAAGGAAGGCCTCCAAAAGGACTTTCATATGCTAAAGAGGACTCTTAAGATAATGGAGGCCTAACCGTCAAGCTAAGGTTGTTTTTCCTCCTAGCATAGCCTTAAAAGTTCCTAGAGAAATGTTATATACTCAGCCTGCCCCAAGTATTTGTCATTAGGCTGTATGTTATAAGGAAATTGAATTTTATTTACATTTTCCTCTTGCCTCTATTCCCCACACCGCTATGGAAGGGAGAGTAATGTTAGGGTTCCAGGAAGCTGAGTCTATGGGTTTCTGGAGGTTAGGCTTTGATAAGATTTACTAAGACATTTGTAAACTAATTTGTTAACCATTTGTTTTGTTTTGTTTTGTTTTTTCCTTTTTTAGCTTTAGGGCAGACAGGAGTGCCTGAGGAAGTCCCCCTTACCCCACCTGAGGCGGGGAGGGGGTTTGGAGGCTATCAGCTTGCTGCTCTCTCATTAGTAATAAAGATAAGTAATAACTTTGATAAGCTCATCAGATGGTTCAACTAGGAAATCACTGAGCTGAAGATAAGTTAATGGAAATTACCCAAACTGAAATGTGAAGAGGAAAAAGAGTAAATAGAACAAAATGAAAACAAAACCCAGAGCATCTTGAAAGCTATGAAACAATACCAAAAGGTCTAAGATATATGGCATTGGAATCCCAGAAGGACAATAAGAGAGAAGAGGGCAGAACAAATACTTAAGAAAACAACCGATGAGGCTTGGAGTGGTGGGGGTTCAGGTAAGATGCCAATGGGCCAGAAAGAATTGAGTCATCTTTGATGCAAAAAAGGTGATTTAATGAAAGCTCTGGGATGGGAACTGTGGCTAGGAAGAGCTGCACTGAGGTTGTGAAGACTGACTGGTTATAGACTATGGAGTTGGGGGAGCTAAAGACAAAAGGGGGGGCTCCAGAAAGACTTTCATATGCTAAAGAGGACTCTTAAGATGCCAGGGGCCTTGCTATTGTCAAGGTTGTTTTCCTTCTAGTAAGGCATTAACATTGGGACAGTAGGGGGTTCCTGGAGAAATGTTCTACTCTGTATTTGCCTCCAGTATTTGTCCATGGGCTGCAGGTTTATAAAGAAATTTAATTTTACCTGCCATTTTTTTCTTGCCTTTGTTCCCCACATCACTGTGGAGGGGTGATGTTGGGGCTCCAGGAAACTGAGTCTATAGGTTTCTGGAGATTCGGCCATTGATAAGATTGTCTTTTTCTTGCAATTTACTAAGATATTTGTAAACTGATGGAGACTCCTGTCCTACATGATTGTGGATCTCTACAGTTAACTATTTGTTTTCTTTCCTTTCCTTTGTTCTTGGGCAGCCAGGAGTGCCCGAGGAATATCACACATGTCCCACCTGGGGTGGGGGTTGGGGGAGGGTGGTGTTGTTTGCAAGGGGTCAGCTTGTCTTATGCTCCCTCATCACAATGTCCTGGTCTGATTCTGACACCAATGACAATGTATGTGTGTGTGTGTGTGTGTGTGTGTGTGTGTGTGTGTGTGCGTGTGTGCGTGTGTGTGTGTGTTTCCCACATCATCAAGCAATTAATTCTATTCTAACACTGTTTACCTGAAGATAGCATCAGATCCCACAGGTTCAGGGCTCAGTCCTATGAGACTTTAGACACCAATTACTAATCTAGGTCATCACCTGTGCTTTTGTCCACCCTGCTATTAGATGAGGTTACAAAGACCCCCTCCTTGGGTTTAATGTACTAGAATAGCTCACAGAACTGAAAGAAACATTTTACTTACTACATGACCAATTTATCACAAAAATGTGTAACTCAGGGCAGTCACACGGAGGGCATGTGCGGCACAAAGTATGTGGAAGGGGTGTGGAGATTCCATGCTCCGGGTGTGCCACTCCCCCCAAATCTCCACACGCTCACCAACCCAGAAGCTCTCTGAATCCCCTCCTTTTGTATTTTTAATGAAGGTTTACTTACACAGGAGTGATACATACAGGCCAAATCTTTGGCCATTACTGATGTGAACTCAATCTCTGGCCTCTCCCTCCTCCCTGGAGGTCTGGGGTAGGATTGAAAATTCTACCCTCTCATCACATGTTTGGTTCCTCTGGTGACCAACCTTCCCCCGACCCCTGCCCCCCCACCTCCTTAGGTTGACTAGGAGCTTTCCAGAAGTTGCCTCACTAACATAACAAAAGACACTTTAATAGCATTCTACACTTAGGAAACTCCGAAGGTTTTAAGAGCTCTATGTGTGGAGTAAATGCATAATTCCTTATTACAAACCACAATATCGCACTGAGTGTTTTCCAAAATTAGTGATAGATAGCAAACCGTGAATTCAAGAAGCTCAGAGATCACCAAGCAGGACAAAAACCCCAACAAAAAGCTCATCTTGGCAAGTCATCTTCAAACTGATGAAAATCAAATATAAAGAAAAAATCTTGAAACAATAGGAGAGGGAATCACATCACTTACAGAGAAACAAGTATAAAAATTACCATGGGCTTTTCATCAGATGTCATGTGAGAAGGAAGACCAGATACTTTAAAGTGAGAACAACAACAACAACAAAATCTGTGAACTCAGAATTATTTACCCAGTGGAAATACTCTTTAAAAAAGTGAAGGAGAAATAGACTTGCAGACAAACAAAAACAGGGCATTTGGTGCCAGCAGACCTACACTGATGAAAAGTTAAAGGAAGGGGCACCTGGGTGACTCAGGCGGTTAAGTGTCCAACTCTTGATTTTGGCTCAGGTCATGATCTCAAGGTTTGTGAGATTGAGCTCCGCATCTGGCTCTGTGCTGACAGCCTGGACCTGCTTGGGATTCTCTCTCTCTTTCTCTCTCTCTCTGTCCCTACCCCTCTCATGTGCGCTCTCTCTCTCTCTTTCAAAATAAATAAATAAACTTAAAAAAATAAAGTAATAATAACTCACAATTATAGGATGCTCTACAGTTGATTGGCATGAGGTGGAAACTTCACAAATACTAACAAACAACTTTGCCAGAATTCTCTTCTGAACGACAGAAAAAGGGAGATGAGGAATAACAGTTTAGTTACTTTATCCTAGTTTAATAAATCATTTATTCTAAGACATTGTAAGAATACACCATTAGGATATGGTTTTCTTGCTGTTTAGAAAGATCAAGTGATTATCCAATATAACTCTTCCCCAATAGGGGAGGAAGCTCATACTTGGATCAAGTAACTTTCCCATACTCAATGGTATTGGTTGCAGGGTTGAGATGACAATTCAGTTCTAAGTAGATTGTCGCTGAAATGTGACTGGGAAAAGGAATGGGATGAAATAGGACTTCCAGAGAGGATGCCTCTAACCCAAAGGGAAGTGGAGATCTCTCAAAGCTGAGAGGCTAACCCTTCCAGAGCCCCAAGGGCACAGAAGCTGCAGGGGTCAATTCTCAGGTTCACAGTCAAATTTTAGGTCAACCCCGCGGATACTATTGAGGAACATCATATGATGGAACAAGTGATCAATCCGATTGTTAAAAGAGTTGCCCTTCCAATGAGTGCAGCTCACGCATAAACATGCCTTCTGGGAAGACTTTAAAAACTGCTACTGCAGAAGGCTTTCAGCTCTGAGGCTAATCCAGGTCACCCTCTTCCGGTCCCCTGCAGCACCCTTACCCCCAACTCCTACCCTTTCTACTCACTCACACTAGCCACCATGTTTCTACTCAACTCAGCACTAGTTACTTCCTGCCTCGACAGCAGCCCAGTGTAGAATCATTTTCTCATAGGACCACAGAGCTTCCCTTTGGAAGAGATGAGTTTTCACTTCAATCTTAAGGAAATCATTTGCTACCTGCAGCTTTTCTCTGGTTTCCCAACTCCAGAGCAGTGAGTTGGCTGAGAATAAGTAAAATGCAGCCCCAAGATTATGAAGGTCTACAATTTAATGTAAAACACTGGATGCAACCCCTGAAACACTGGTGAGTGTAGAGATTTCACACTGTCTCTGAGTGTGATCTACCCCAGGATGTCTGTTTCCTGTAGTTACTCAGTCTCTGGCAATGTCACCAAAAGAACATGTTGACTGCATATCAGTGCCTTTCAATCCAAATGGAAGAATCAGTACAATCAGGTCTTTTGCAAGCTCCTGATACCACCTGCCTCTTACCACTATCATAACTGAATATTAATAAGCCACACAGGATTGTCGCGGAAGGGCACGAAAACATACAGTCCATCTTAATCCACTTACCATAAATCACTCTGCCTTATGTTGGGTGGAAACCCGTGAAGAAAAGTCAAATTCATTTGATTTCACTCCTTTCATTTGAAATATAAAACTCCTCTTTCTAAGGTAACATGACAGGGGTGCCTGGGTGGCTCAGTCGGTTGAGTGTCCGACCTCGGCTCAGGACGTGATCTCGCAGTTTGTGAGTTCGAGCCCCACGTGGGGCTCTGTGCTGACAGCTCAGAGCCTGGAGCCTGCTTCGGGTTCTGTGTCTCCCTCTCTCTCTGCCCCTCCCCCGCTCACACTCTGTCTCTCTCTCAAAAATAAACATTAAAAAAATTTTTTAAGTGACATGACACAATCCTAAGTGAGTTTTTCGGAACTTGTGCCAGCTTTATCCAGTAAGACAAGCAAATAGATACACATTGTTCATACCATTTTATATGAATAATTTAAGTTTTTAAATTTTTCTCTCCCCTTGTGTCATTACTAGAACACTAGAAATAGTAATACAAAGAGTAAGTGGCTAGTATTATTTAAATAATAACGCCATTTACCTAAATTTTTTCTACCAACTATATGCCAGGACCAATAAATTTGTTATTTATATTATCCCCATAATGCTCAGATGTTGAGTATTAAAATCCCATATTTATGACAAAATTGAAGTTCACAGAAGTTACATGATGATCTCAAGGATTATACATACAGCAAAATTTTTTTCTCTGCTCTATCCTATGCATAAAATAATGTTTGCACAGAGTAGAATGGCCATAAATATCTGTTTAGTGAATAAATGAGCATGAATACACACAGGTCTGCCTGTGTCCAAAGCCTATATTTTACTCTATACTGTGTTTAGCTTCATCTTCTGAGGTCTAATAAAGATTTCACCAGGTGGTAAGACGGGGCACATAAAATGGGGTGCCTGGGTGCCTGAAGATTTACAGAGCAGTTATTTATTGTGGCTCTAAGTGAGAAGAGGGGGTATAATTTAGCAGGCTAGGCCTTTTGCTTGAATCAGGAATCTCTGTTTCTCCTATGACCACAGCTTTTGATGGAAAAACTCATCGATAGTCAAGCGAGTTACCAGGTTTTCCACCTGCAGGCATTACTCAGCTACAGCAAGAAAACAACACACACAGGGGCACCTGGGCGGCTCAGTCTGTTAAGCGTCTGACTTCAGTTCAGGTCATGATCTCATGGTTTGTGGGTTTGAGCCCCACATTGAGCTCTGTGCTGACAGCTCAGAGCCTGGAGCCTGCTGGGAATCCTGTGTCTCCGTCTCTTTCTCTCTGCCCCTCCATCGCTTATGTTCTCTCTCTCTCTCTCTCTCTCTCTCTCTCTCTCAAATAAATAAATACAGCTTTAACAAAAAAAAGAAAACAACATACACAATAACGCAGGTGAAGAATAGTGTTTCAGTTTGACAGTGCTTTCCAGTGGGGTTGAAATGCACGGAGTTAAAACTGACCCACCCTAATTCAAAGGACCCTGTTATAGACAATGATGGTTTCCTCTCCCTGGATCCCCAGCGGATGGATTCACTGACAGGAGGCCTGAGCTGCTCACAGGTCTACTGACAAGAGAGAAAACACATCAATAAGCCACACAGATAAACAAAGCTTGCCACTTCTTTTATATTTTGAAATGGTGGTTTTATAGTATAAGAAAATGCCAGACAGAGTTTTGTTCTCTGTCAGCTATAAATAGTGCCAGCCAATCTGCAAGTATGACAAGATGATTATACATTCATTGGGATGATAATTGTCTCTACTGTTCTGAGTTTCATCATATAGAAAATTTATCACTTCCAATTCACTCCAAAATATTATTTTGAAAGGGAAAGAAGTATAGATATCATCTTATTTTATAACAGTCACAATTATTACAATTGCACAAACCCCAAAACCTACTACATTTTTATGAGAATTCCTCATTTTATAAGTAATGCGGGTTACTCTGTCACTCAAGGCATACCTGCTGAAAACTGGAAGGTTGGAAAGGTAATGGTTACTTCAATAGTAGTGTTTCATTAAGGTGTCACAGATGAAAATATGGTTTTTATAGAATGCAGAAATATGAAAGAAACCTGCAATAAATATGTATCAAAGGTAGATATACTTTTAAATTGCAAAAATAAGGATAAAAATATTTTATTTTCCTTTCATATGATTATGTAAATTTCCAGCCATTTTGAAATATAAAAGTAGAATACATTGGTTATGGCATAGAGCAAAAAAAAAAAAAAATCACCAAACTGATTTTTTTTCTTCTTTTTTCCCCTCAGAACCTAGTAGAGTCTGATAAAGGGTAATGTGAGAACACATCAAGGGTCTAAAGGAAGCTCGCTAACTCCTTCAAACCTCAAATGTGGGATGGGTGCGCCCTGGCCTGACAAAACTCAAGGACAACATAGACTCAATTTAGCAATCCTGACACACAGATCAAAGAAAGCCAGCACACCTGGCAGTTAGCAGTGTGGATTCTAGAGGCAGATTCAAAAACACATCGTGTGACCTTGAGCAAGTAAGCTCTTCACACTCTATTCCTCAGTTTCCTTATCTGCAAAATAGGGGTAAAAGCATACCTACCTCACTCCTACCTAAAAACCTACCTTAGTTTTGTAAAAATGAATGGAGTTAATATTTGTAAAAGGTCTGTAACAGTGATATGTAGTGAGAGTTATGTATTTGCAAGTACTGCCATTATTAGTATGTGGACTCATGATACTGAAGGCACAGTGATAGCACTCACTGAAACGTAGTTCAATTACCCCCTAAGATTTAATAGTATTAATACCACTTCTCTTTTTTTTATTAAAATTTTAAACGTTTATTTATTTTTGAGAGAGGGACAGAAAGCAAGCAGAGGAAGGGCAGAGAGAGGGGGAGACACAGAATCTGAAGCAGGCTCCAGGCTCCGAGCTATCAGCACAAAGCCCATAGCAGGGCTCAAAGCCACAAATTGCGAGATCATGACCTGAGCCGAAGTCAGACACCCAACTGACTGACCCACCCAGGCACCCCAATACCACTTCTCTTTTGAGGCTAGAGTTAGGAAAAAGATATCAGTCTGGCCTAAGGGGAAGGTAGAAATTTCTTTTTGGTCATGGTGTTATCTTAGATAACAGTTGTAAAATTCAACTTTTAGTAAATGTCACTGAGCTTCCTCTATATTGTTGACAATTTGTTGGAAACTAGGAATAGAACAGTAAGTGAAAAAATACCAGTCAACATCGATGGACTTGGTTTTCAAAGTTGTAATACAAAAGGCCATTGAGAACTTTAAAAAAAGGGTATCCATTAATTTTATGAGCATATATATGCAGACACATATACATACATACACATATACATATATATATAATATATACACATGTGTATATACATATATACACATACACATATATGCACATATACATGTATATGCACATATACATACATATGCACATATACATATATATGCACATATACATATATATGCACATATACACACATATACATATATAATATACACATGTGTATATACATATACACATCATATATACATACATATACACACATATGCATATATATGCATGTATACACATGTATACATATATATACATACACATCTATCTCCATGTGTATATACACATGTGTATATACATATACACATCATATATACACATGTATACATATATACATGTACACATATAATATAATATACACATGTGTATATACATATACACATCATATATACATACATATACACACATATGCATATATATGCATATATACACATGTATACATATATATACATACACATCTATCTCCATCCCTAGTGGTTCATAGAACACTATAAGATGCCTGCCTTTAATAAATTAGTTATTGTTCTCCCTATACCTTGGAAGGTACAAGAGCTGAAAAAAGAGGAAAGATTAAAACAAAACAAAAACATGTCTTCAAAAACTAATTCAATACCAATTTGTGAGAGATACGTTAATTCCTGTTACTAAATGCATTAAACACTATTAAAATAACACAAAGACAGAAACTAATCATCACAGAGGTCTATCAGCCTTTATGGTGATGACTGGTGTCATTCATGTGGCAATCAATATGTATTTATTGAGTGTCTACGATGGCCCAAACACTGGTCCAGTTTCTAGTGAATATAACACTTAAAAAAAAACACTCGTAAAAATATAACACATAAAGTGTGCTATGTACCATGAATAAAGCAGAGTTAAGAGGCTATATAATGTCTGAAATCTACTTCAAAGGTTTATATAATCAAAAAAATGTGTCCTTTTATAAAAAGTTTGCATTGCCTACTATCACGGTGTCATGGTACCATCAGTTCTATCACGGTAGTAATCCACATTCCACAGAAAATATAAATTGGGAGGAATTTTATCAGAATATACCTGAGAATCCAACCTGCAAAATGTCTTTCACCTCCAATTTTGAGATCATTCTCCCGTATTTGATGTCGCGGGCTCTGGGAACAGGGTTAGAGCAGCACACTTGTGCAGTGGAGCGTTGATGTGGCAGGACCCAAGACTGCCCCACTGAGCAATGCCAGCTTGCCAGGGGAGACCTTGGCCAGAGACCGGGAACTGGGATTCCAGGCCAGTTCTCAGCACTGCCTAACTAACGAGAAGGTCCTCCTGTGCCTGTGTTCGTGCTAGTGAAATGTCAGTGTAACCAACGTGGTTGTCCCTCCTCGGCTTTCCTCCTGGGAGTGTTGGTTCACACTCAGCAGTGGGTGCCTACATGACCGGCCCTCAATAAAACCCTGGGCATGGAGTCCCTAATGAGCCTCCCCAGGGGAGCATGCTTCACAGTTGCTGTCACAGTTCAATGTTCCAGGACGTAAGGGTGTTGTTAATGACTCTACTGTGAGAAGACTGGATGTTCGCACCTGGTTTCCTCTGGAATTGGCCCCATGTGCCTTTTCCTGTGCTGATTTTCACTGAATCCTTTCCCTGTAATGTATCTTAGCCATGACTACGATTGTACACTGCACCCTGTGAGTCCTCCCAGCAAATCACCAAATGTGAGGGTGGTCTTGCGACCCCCAACACAACGCCCAAGATGCGTATTCACTTTCTCTGCAAGTTGGCAGCGAGAGGATTCAGGTAACCGCCCCCCTCTCATAACCTAACAGAATAGAGCAAATATACATCAAAATAGTAAGACAGTCCCACACGGTAAGAAACCCTGCAACAAAGAAATAAGAATTCACAGGGTAACCCAATGACCCTTTAAAAAATTGAGGGCTGCAATGGTACTTAATCATAAATAATAAAGATAAAGGGAATACTAGCCAGATAATATTGCACGCCTTGCACCCTAAGCAACAAACAGTATAAATCCTTCTCAATGTGCATCATTTTATAAAATTTGTAAGTTAGAAAACAAGTATAGGGGCACCTGGTGGCTCAGTCGATTAAGCCTCTGACTCTTGATTTCAACTCAGATCATGATGTCTCGATTTGTGAGATCAAGCGCCATGTTGGGCTCTGTGCCGACAGCACACAGCCTGCTTGGGATTCTCTCCCTCCCTCTCTCTCTGCCCCTCCCCCACTCTGGCTCTCTCAAAATAATTAACTTATTTTTTTTTAATATTTATTTATTTTTGAGAGAGAGAGAGAGACAGAGCACAAGTGGGACAGGGATGGGGAGGGGGGAGGGAGGGGACACAGAATCTGAAGCAGGCTCCAGTCTCTGAGCTGTCAGCACAGGGCCTGATGCGGGGCTTCAACTCGGGAACAGTGAGATCACGACCTGGGTTGAAGTCAGATGCCCAAGTAACTGAGCCACCCAGGTGCCCCTTAAAATAAATAAATAACTGGGGCGCCTGGGTGGCTCAGTCGGTTGGGCGGCCGACTTCGGCTCAGGTCATGATCTCGCGGTCCGTGAGTTCGAGCCCCGCGTCGGGCTCTGTGCTGACAGCTCAGAGCCTGGAGCCTGTTTCGGATTCTGTGTCTCCCTCTCTCTGACCCTCCCCCATTCATGCTCTGTCTCTCTCTATCTCAAAAATAAATAAACGTTAAAAAAAATTAAAATAAATAACTTTAAAAAATTCAAATTATTTGAATAATCCTCATATTTTCATTTTAACCCATATAAGCCTCTAATTTTTTTTTTCTGAGGAAAGCTTTGGTTTATGAGCTGTTTTTTCTTAACATAGGAAAAACTGTAAAAAAAAAAAGTATAGAAAAAAAGAACTTCAATAGATATTAAATATTTTCAGTGAGTGGATTCACGCCTACTTACTTCAAATCTATTCTCTATTTAATCTGAGGTGTGATATGGGTATATAAAGATGAACGACAAACACATCACCCTGAACTCAAGTATCACATAATTGAAAGAAAAGAAAATATACAAACCCCACAAATAAAAAGTTTAAACATATGTAGGCAGTCATGGTGATTTACCTAACCCAGCACATGGGCCTGGGGAGAAGGCTTTCTATCGAGGGTGGACATGTACCGATTCTTATCAAATGAGAAGTAGATAAAATAAGAAATACTTCACTTTCAAAATATATTAATGGGGCACCTGGATGGCTCAGTCAGTTGGGGGTCCAACTTCAGCTCAGGTCATGACCTCGCAGTTCGTGAGTTTGAGCCCTGCGCTGACAGCTCAGAGCCTGGAGCTTGCTTTGGATTTTGTGTCTCCCTCTCTCTCTGCCCCTCCCCTGCTCACTGTGTCTATCTCTCTCAAAGGTAAATAAACATAAAAAAAATAAAAATATATCAGGTAACAATAATTTTTATCACGTGTAGGTATATAATAGTCAAAGTAAGGGGTGGTTGTTTTGGGGGTGTGTATGAATTATGTTCTAGTTGCATTATTTTGTCACTGTCACAAGTATATAAAATAGATAACAAGTTTATATGTTACAACTCTGAAAACATATATCAGGCTCAGAGGAAAATAAGAAAGGGTATTTCTTGATTTGTTCGCTTTCATTTTTTTCACAAAGAGACTGTAGTGAATTGTCAATTAGAGACTCAGATGTGGAATCAGAGACAGACTCAACCAAATAACTTTCTATGAATCATAAAAATTTGGTAAGACAAAAAGAATATCAAGAACATTTGAAACTTTGCACTTTCTTTAAAACCATGACAACTATTGTGGCACAAAAGAAGACGGTGTTAGGTGACAGCAGCTGAATGTGAGATAGAGGCAGTCACAGTTGATGGCTGAAGCCACCCTTAGAGACTCTACAAGTCCCATGGGTCACATCTAGGCCCCTTACTTGATTCTCATTTAAGGTAAAATCAAAGTGAGGTATTTCAGTATATTTTTATACGAAGTATTTACAGGCTCATAAGTTGTCAATAAACAAAGTTCTTCAAAAACAATTTTGGTGGGGAGTGCCTGGGGTAACTCAGTCAGTTGAGCATCTGACATCAGCTAGGTCATGATCTCCTGGTTTGTGAGTTCGAGCCCTGCATGGGGTTCCCTTCTGTCAGCCCAGAGCCTGCTTTGGATTCTCTGTCACCCTCTCTCTCTCTGCACCTCCCCTACTTGCACTCTCCCTCCCTCCCTCCCTCCCCCTCTCTCTCTCTGTGTCTCAAAAAAAAAACATTAAAAAAATTTTGGTGTGGTAAAATATATATAAGATTTGTCATTTTAACCATTTTGAAGTCTATAATTCAGGAGTATGTACATTTACAATGTTGTAGAATCATTATCACTGTTTCAAACATTTTTTCATCCTCCCCTCAATAGAAACCCTGTAACCGCTAATCAATAACTCCCTTCCTTCCCCCTTTCTCCCAGCCCTTTGAAACTTTGATTCTACTTTCTGTCTCTAGGAATTTGCCTATTGTAGATATTTCATTTACATGGAATCATGTAATATTTGTCCTTTTGTGTCTGGCTATTTTTTTTTTTTTACCTGGCATGGTATTTTCAAGGTTCATCCATGTGGTAGTGTGTATCAGAACTTAATTCTTTCCGTGGCCAAATAATATTCTATTGCATATATATATATATATATATATATATATATATATATATATATATCACATTTTGTTTATCCATTCGATGGATATTTGGGTTGTTTCTACCTTTTAGCTATCGTGAGTAATGTTGCATTGAAGTAACATTTTTTATTCTTTTGGAATACACTCAGGAACTGAATTGCTGAATCTTATGGTAATTCTGTGGTTAGTTGTTTGAGGAACCACCCAAGTATTTTCCACAGTGGCTGTGCCATGTTTCATTTTCCCTAGAAACACATGAAGTTTCCATTTCTTCTGCGTTCTTGCCAAAATCGGTGATGTTCTTTCTTTAAAATTACATATTTATATTTTGTAAGCATAGCCATCAAAAAATGGCATGTCATAGTTTTGACTTTCACTTCCCTAATGACTAATAATGTTGAGCATGTTCACATGTGCTCATTGGCCCCCTGTACACTTTGGAGAAATGTCTATTAAATCCCTTAACCACTGTTTTGGGGGGTTGTCTTGCTTTGTTTTGTTCAGGAGTGGTTATTCATTTGGGATATTAAACCCTTATCAGATATGATTTGCAAATGTTCTCACATTCTGTAGGTTGCCCCTTCACCCTCTTGATAATGTATGCTTATGCAGAGAAATTTTTAATTTGATGATGTCCAGGTCATCTATCTTTTCTTTTGTTTCCCGTGCGGTTGACCTTATATCTAAGAATCCACATCCAAATTTAAGGTCATGAAGATTTACCACTGTTTTCTTGTAAGATGTGTATGGTTTCACGTCTTACACATTTAGGCTGGAACCCATTTTGAGTTAATTTTTGTGATTGGAGTGTGGCAGGTGTTAGCAACTTCTTTTGAATGTAGACTGAAGCGGGAATGGTAATTGTGGCCTCTTTTTTTCTCAGGAACAGTTCAAGGTATAAGCAAATAATGTGTAAGAATTTGTTGTCTTTAAGTATAGTGTCTCACTCAGAGCAGATTTTCCATGAAGCTAATGAAGCTTAGCCTTTAGGCCTCCACAAGTGGAGCCCACTTGTGAGGGCTTCTTTCAAGACCCTGGAAGAAGCTTAGCAGGTTCACACGCTCATGTTTTTGTGAAATTGAAATGCTAAATTGAAATTTTTGCTGCAATTGGTTAATGCCACTGCCTCTTTTTATTTTGACTTTCCCCTTCTCTACTTCCCTCATATCAAGAGGCTTTGAAGTAGCCAGAAGCATTTCTGAAATCCAGCTAAAGGGAAATTGGAAATATGCCATTTTAACTACAATTAGAAGGACATTTGGGACATTTCCATTTTTTTAAATGTGAGAAATTTAAGAGGTTTGTCATCCTCAAATTTATTTATTACAGAACAAAGACAAAATTCTGATGAAAAAGTAGAAGACGAAATAAAGGTAATAAAAATGGGTGATGAAATTAAAACAAATGGTTTGATATCAAGAAGCCAATCATAAACAAGATATTCTTTTTTCAGGTCACACCAAAAGCAGCAACGCATTACAAACAAGAGATAAATTGTGAACAAAGTAAGGACTAGGCTTTGGCTTCTTCCATAAATCCAATTAATAGACAAGAATGAATCATATGAACACAATAAAAAAGGTTATTTTTTTTCCAAAATGTTATAGTTCATTAACATATAGTATAATTTGGGGTTTAGGAAATTTTATAGTGGAATTTTTGGTTTTACATACAACACCCAGTGTTCATCACAACAAGGGCCCTCCTTAATACCCTTCGCCCATTCAACACTGATGAAAACAACATAAAATTCATAATGTATCCCTACACCGAGGATACTGACGATTAATGGATGTAGATAACTGAAAGAATATTTATGATAGTTCTCTGGGCAAAACCTTGTAATGCCCCCAAACCTCTCATACTACTTATATATGAGAAAAACTTGATACATGTTTTTCCAAATTTGGCTGCAACACTTATTAACATTGAGCTGTAAAGGTGAAACTTTTCTAAACTCCCATTAATGAGACAATAACTGATAAACTATGCTAAAGACTGAGTGATCATTTTGTTCTCTCCACCAAAATGGTATCAGACCATCACAGTTGCACAAAGAGGCCAATAAAATACATGTGCTCCAGAAATGTAGAACAAAGTGTGTAGAGATGAGTCAGGCAATTAACGAAATTATTGTTATTTTCTGGACTTCAGTGATGTTTGTAGAATTTGGCAGTTTTTCAAAATCAGCACTTCATTGTGGCTTTTATTTTAAGTAAATATTTACTTCTTCTGTACTTAATATTGTACTTGTATTTTTAATTTTTTTTTTTTTTTTTTTTTTTTTTTTTTTTTTTTTTTTTTTTGGAGGAGGACCCTCTATGAGTTCTGCAATGACTAATGTTGCCTAAAGATTGCCAGGTCAATTTTTATTTATTTAATTATTTTTAATCTTTATTATTTATTTTTGAGAGAGAGAGGGAGACAGAGCATGAGTGGGGAGGAGCAGAAAGAGAGGGAGACACAGAATCCAAAGCAGGCTCCGGGCTCTGAGCTGTCAGCACTGAGCCCAACGCTGGGCTTGAACATGAGATCATGTTCACATGAGATCATGACCAGAGCCGAAGTCGGATGCTTAACTGACTGAGTCACCCAGGTGCCCCGTAGGTCAATTTTTAAATATATTCTTCATGTATTATTTTATGTAATGCAGTGCCTTTGAATGCATTTGGTTGGGGAATTATGGATCTGTATTTTAATATTTCAGGGAGTTCAGATTATCTTGGCCCAAGAACATCACATGATTCCAATTACTGGAGATATTTACATAAAATTGTAACTGCAAATACACATCCATACACACTTTCTGTATATATGTAATTTATTATATGATTATTTCAAAATATAAATTATAAATACTTGCATATTTTAATATAAATATATATCCTATCGGTTCTCTTGTTTTGAAGAATCTTGACTAATATAGAGTGCTAATGAATTAGCCCTAACAGAACTAATAATGTAATAATGAGTAGACTTCCCGGTTTTTGCCATTTGTGGACTCAAATTTCTGTTAAGATGCCTCCCAAGTCTGGGATTTAATGCATTTAATTCTATAATGGCCAAGTAAAAAGAGGTTCATTGGGATGCCTGGGTGGCTCAGTCCATTAAGCGTCCAACTTTGGCTCAGGTCATGAACTGCCGCTTTGTGGGTAGAGTCCTGCGTTGGGCTTTGCGCTGACAGCTCGGAGCCTGAAGCCTGCTTTAGATTCTGTGCCTCCCCCTCTCTCTGCCCCTCCCCCACTTACACTCTGTCTCTCTCCCTCTCAAATAAATAAATAAATAAACAAACAAACATTAAAAAAAATTTTTTAAGTGGCTCATTTTTTTAGTCTGTTAAATATCCCTTTAAGGCAACAACAACGATTAATATGTAATTAAATTACCACATTCCCACATTTTGAAAAAGCAACGTTAACTCACACCTACAAATGCCCTCAAGGAAACACTATGTCACTGATCTTTCTTGGTGATAATCATAAGGTTACTTAAATATGATTGACACAAGTTCTTCAGATTTTTAATGGCTAGAAATGTCTGTTCAGCCTAACAACAATAGATACGCCAAGTAGGAATACCTTACTCGGTAAGTGAGGAAGCAGTCAGTCTTACTAAGTAAAATTGATATTATTAGAGTACGAGGGCCGCCTGGGTGGCGCAGTCGGTTGAGCGTCCAACTTCAGCCAGGTCACGATCTCTCGGTCCGTGAGTTCGAGCCCTGCGTCGGCTCTGGGCTGATGGCTCAGAGCCTGGAGCCTGCTTCCGATTCTGTGTCTCCCTCTCTCTCTGCCCCTCCCCCGTTCATGCTCTGTCTCTCTCTGTCCCCAAAATAAATAAACGTTGATTGAATTAGAGTACGAGAATAATCCCCACAGAAATAAAAGCCACATTGGAAGTTGCACAAAGGAGAATGGATACTGCTGGGCATGCAGGAAAGGGTGTGTAGACAAGCATGAGAAGAAAGTAACGTCTCAAGTGAAGAAACTTTTTAAGAAGCAGAATGAAAACTGTAGCTATGGAAGACAGAAATGGGGTGCTCAAACACACAAAACTGAAGGTGCCAAAAAGTGAAAATTTGTGAAAAGTGAAAAGAGAGACTATGAAAATCGGGTATTCAATCGACACCTTATTTGACAAAGACTGTACTTTTTTGGTTATGAGTCCATAATGAACCTCAGCCTTGCACCCACCATGGTGTCTGCCTGTGAGAAGTACCACACAAGTGTCCTGGATTAATGTAGGACAGTCTGAGATGCAACCAATAGTGTGTACATTTTCTTTACTGAAGTCACAAGTTGATAGTAAAGCATACCCAGTAATTTAAAACATTAATATGTTAACAGGAAAGCTGCCATAGGTCGTAATAAAAATTTTATAACTTGAAATCTACCGAGGCACAGAAACGTGCTTTTATTTTATTGCAGATATTTTCAACTACACAGCGTACTCACTTCCCACTTTAATAATGGAAAGCAGGCTAATGTCCCATCTGTTATAATACAGCTTTCGGCTTCAACGTGTGGTCTTGGTGAATTCTCAAATAATCAGCTGCTGGATGGGAAGCAAAGATCTTTTTTGACATGTAAAATTTTGTTCATGAATATCCCTCTGTGTGCTCTCACATATTCTAATCCTATCTGTAGATTCTCCTACACTAAAACTATTAAATGAGATCTGAGGTGACTTGGAAAACAGTCCTACTTCCTTTACAGTTAGATTTGTTAGATTTAGAAAAGGACACACAGTTACATTCGCATCCCAAATAAACAATCATTTTTCAGTATAAGCATGAATGTTTGGGATATACATATACTAAAAAATAAACTCGCTGGGGGCACCTGGGTGGCTCAGTCGATTAAGCAGCTGACTTCAGCCCAGGTCATGATCTCATGTTTCGTGAGTTCCAGCCCTGCATTGGGCTCTGTGCTGACACCTTGGTGCCTGGAGCCTGCTTCAGATACCGTGTCTCCCTCGCTCTCTGCCCCTCCCCCACTCGTGCTCACTTGCTCGCTCTCTCTCTCACTTTCTGTCTCTCAAAAATAAATACACTAAAAAATATTTTAAAAAATAAGAAATTTGCTGTTTTATTTGAAATTCACATTGACCAGGGCAGCCTATATTTTATCTGATAATTTTTATGATGGAATAAAAGCTCTTTCTTATGAGTATGATACCATTTGTTGCTTTCTTAAATGCAAAAATA
Source organism: Prionailurus viverrinus (assembly GCF_022837055.1). Lineage (NCBI taxonomy): Eukaryota > Metazoa > Chordata > Mammalia > Carnivora > Felidae > Prionailurus > Prionailurus viverrinus. Next base: position 10,685,758 of record NC_062571.1, read on the forward strand.
CAAATCACATAGACGTTATTTTTGGTAGGGCAAACGCGAAAGGATTACTCGTAGTGGTAAAGTGCAGAGCAGGAGAAAACAAGGTGTGTGCCACACAGGGGCTCACTATGGCCACTGTTACATCTTCCAGAGGGCCAGGAAATGGTGTCTAAGAACATGAGGCAACAGACAATGGAGTGTGCGATAGACAAATTGGACTAAAACATAAAACCATAATAGAGGTAGGTGTCCACACAGCAGGCAGAAAGTGATACTGGAAAGGCAGGGCATCCCAGGCTGCTTCTAACACGTATGACTTCGTCCAGAAGGAAAGCAGCACCACTAGTGGGAACAAGAGCCCTGGACTCCAAAATCAGAACTTCGAGATTCATGCCCACTGTCACTTCAGGCACATCTTTTACCCTCTCTGACCGTTCATCTCTTTGTATGTAATGAAAGGAGAGAAATATCTTGTGTTGCCAATGGCTGGAGGACCAAATAAGATAGAAACTGTCTTCCATGTCATCCATTATACAAACACAATTTGTTGTGTTTCTTCCACTGCTGATTAATATGACTGAAGTATTATGATATTATCAGTACTAAATTCTAAGCATGCAAGTCAGTAAGGAAGAAGGGATTTAAAAGGTGACACTTTTTCATTAGTAAATACAACTATATATTCAGGTTCTAACTAGATTATATGGCTCAGTATAGAATTATTAGGGAAAATTCTTTCTTTTATGCTCTTAGTTTTTTAGGTGGGGAGAATTTTATTTTATAATCTTACTTCTTTCAGGCACTAAAATATCTCATCATTGGCTTCATCTACTTCCCAATTTCTCCCCCCCAAAATTATTTTACTTCTATGAAATTTATATTCTTACATTTACACTTTTTGTTCTGCCCTTATAGACAGAAGGAGATATTTCAAAAATGAAAGTTTTCTACTGTCCAAAGAAATCTCAGAAAAAAATTTTAAAAAGGTAGATATAATCAAGCTGCCTCTGTTGACATTAATCTTTTTTTTTTTGGATGTGAACATTACTCATGCAGCTCATTTTCATTCAATAAAGGGTGACACGTTCTCTTAAAAAGAACTACCATAATACAAATAGCTACAATAAGCTCATTTCATCTAGAAAGTCAAGGTTCTGTTTTTCCTCAATGTTCGCCTGCTCAACAAGGTCATGCAGATGTTGAAAGCGATCTTGCATATATTTGTTCCAATAAAATGGTGAAATAAAATGTGACAGGACTGATAAAAGACAGAAGAATCAGATAGAATGGGATTGTCAAATCCTGGCTATATTACACATCTTCCGAACATAAAATAATTGTGTGTGTGTGTGTGTATGTGTGTGTTTCTTGACACTTAGCCCAGTAACTAAACAGGCTTCTAATATTTCAAATGCAAAGTTGCAATTTCTAAGATGATTTCTCCTCATACGTTCAGACTTAAAGTGAGATATACATTCCATTCTCACATAAGATGTTCCTCCTTGTATTGTTCAGAGCTGGTAGTTGTAAATGTCAGTGAAGGTTGACTCAGTTGGTTAAAACTAAATGCAAGAGCACTACACTCGTAGGTCTCAGCCCCTTGCCTTGTGTGAACTTTTCTCTGTTGAATAAGTATAACCTGTATAACCTGAGTCCTGGTCCACTACTTACATAGCCATGGTCAAGCAGGATGCACGACAATAAAATACGAAAAGGGAATGCAGTGGGCTCCCTTCATAAATATTAATGAGGGTGTCCTATGGGATAGGCACTGTGTTGAGTGCTGGAAATGTGCCCATGGGTAAGACAGATGGAACCTACATTCTAGTAGGAGACAAAAGGAAGGAAGGAAGGAGGAAGGAAGGAAGGAGGAAGGAAGGAAGGAAGGAAGGAAGGAAGGAAGGAAGGAAGGAAGAAGGAAGGAAGGAATGAAGGAAGGAAGGAAAAGAGGGAAAGAGGAAAGGAAGGGAGGGAGGGAGGAAGGAAGGAAGAGAGGAAGGAAGAAAGAAAGGAAGGGAAGGAGGGAGGGAGAGAGGGAGAAAAGGAGACAGGGAGGAAGGCAGAAAGGAAGGCAGGGAAGAAGGAAGAGAGGCAAGGGAGGGAAGGAGGGAGAAATCACAAACTAAGCACTACAGATTTAGAGAAAAAGCACTGATAAGTAATATGAACTTTAATAAAGAAATGAAATAAAGGTAGATATAAGGAGATTTTTCTTAGACTGGATGATTAAGATATATCTCTCTGATGAAAAAAACCTAACTTTGAGCTAGTTGGGAAATAAGCTAGCCATTACCACTATTTGGAAGCGAGTTCAAATTAATGAGTTCTTCTTTGGATATTATTATACCTAGCATGTCTCAAATTAAACCAGATTTTGTTGAGATAACACAAATTTCAAATTTAAGATGAGATTGGACTTGTAATGCAGTTTAACTTCATCCATAAAAAGCCAGTGTGCTTAGAATATCATTTGAGGGACAAGATAAAAGACACAATGTATAAATTGCTTTGGGGAGCAAGGTTATTTAAACTGCTAGGGGTGCCTGGGTGGCTCAGTTGGTTAAGTGTCTGACTCTTTGACTTGGGCTCAGGTCATGATCTCATGGTTTGTGAGTTTGAGCCCCATGTCAGACTGTGCTGATAGTGCAGAGCCTGCTTAGGATTCTCTCTCTCTCTCTCTCTCTCTCTCTCTCTCTCTCTCTCTCTCTCGTTCTCTCTATGCCCCTCCCCTACTCATTCACATGCACGTGCTCTCTCTCTCTCTCTCTAAAAATAAATAAACATTTTAAAAATTAATTAAAAAATAAAAATAAAATACTGATAGGGGCACCTGGATAGTTCAGTTGGTTAAGCGTCCAGCTCTTGAGTTCGGCTCAGGTCATGATCTCAGGGTCGTAGAATCAAGCCCCACGTAGGGCATACTAGGCATTCTCTTCTGGAGTGGAGAAGGACTGAAATCTGAATAAAATATCCTCAGTCCCATAGCATATATTCTGAGTTTAACACGTTATTTCTATAAGCAAGTTGTATTTTAGGAAAGAACTGCTTTTACTTCAACTTATTGAAATTAAATCACCAAGTCTTGCATGAATACAAATCTTTCACTAGCTTAAATCACATGTTTCCACATAGGTGAGACTTTCTGGTGACATCCAGATGGATGATCAACTCTGGAGGAATTCAGTGATACATAAAATTCTTCATGAAACAGACATGTGTCAGTGCCTCACTTTATATCAAACACTACTCTAGGTCCTACAAAGTCCACATTAGAAACAGTAAAAGGTCATTTCTACTCTCAAGGAATTCATATTATCAGAGACATAAACAAGTAAAATCTAATAATAGTACAGTGTGATAAAGGTGTTGCCATATCAGAGACACTCATACAAAGGAGCCAAAGCTTGCCCTTGTCTACTAACCCTTGGCTGTGTATTTATTTATTTTTTTTAAGTTCATTTATTTACTTTGAGAGAAAGAGAGAGAGTGAGCACACAGGAGCAGGGGAGCCACAGAGAGAGTGGGAGAAAATCTGAAGTAGGCTCTGCACGAACAGCACAGAGCCCGAGGCAGGGCTCGAACTCCCAAACCGTGAGATCATAACCCGAATTGAAACCAAGAGCCTGAAGCTTGACCTACTGAGCCCCCCCAGGAGCTCTGGCTGGGTATTTCTTTACAGTGCTCTGAGACCTATTTGCCCACCAGCGGCAAATTCAAATTTTTATATGTCAGTTGTTAAACATCACTCAAGCAGATTTTTAGCCATTTAGAGTCTCCCTGCTTTGTAAACCTTGCATAACTGTACCCTATGCCTGCTACCCATAGATAGGATAAACCCACAAGTCCCAAGCAGATACCCCCATTAAGAGCTGTCTGAAAAGAAGAGTCCCGGCCAGGGTGCTGAGCAACATCACCTAGATGCAAAGGCTCCTCCCCTTTGGGAGTCTTGCCCTCCTCCTTTTCTAGATGGTGGTCCCCACACCTAACTGTCTCCTGCTGTGGGATACCTCCCCCCCACGCATAAGTAGCCAAATAAGGGGCAGTCGGAGAAAAGGATAAGGGCAATCACAGCAACGTGGACAAAATGTGTAAAGATCTGAAATGTAGTGCATTCTCAATACAACCTTCCAGGAATTCAGTGAGTGTCAAAGGCAGAATAGTGAGAAATGAGACTAGACAGGTACACAGCAGGTAGACAGTGTCATGCCAGGGGGGATGAATTTATCCTGGCAGCACTGGAGAGCTGTTTAGGAATTTTAAGCAATGGAATAAGTGATCAGCATTGCATCTTAGGAAGATCAACCTGGCAGCAGTGTGGAGAATGGTTTTGAGGAACACGGTACCAGCACAAAGTTGCCAGAACAAGAAGCCATTACAGTAACATCAGTAAGAAATTATGAGGCCTTCGATAAGATGTGGTGGAAACTGTAAAAAAAAAAAAATGGGTCTTTTTGTTGTCTTGTTTTATTTTTTTAAGAACAAGAATTGATAGGATTTTTCCAATGGATTTGACATAAAGGGTGAGAGGCTATGAAGGAAAAAAAAATAACTTCCTGGTTTGGGCAGAATGGATGCACTGTGGTGAGTTGATTAAAACTGACACAGACAATTTAGAAGAAGGAATAAATTTTTGTGTTGGCAGGTCGACATTAATTTCAACTTTGGAAGTGTTGGGTTTGAGCTTTGGAGTCATCCAAACCATCACAGAACTGACTAGAAGTCAAATGTCAGAAACCGTGGATCTAATCTATGAGCAGTAGCCCATGAGCACTCAGAGGAGTGACAGGATTGTCCAAAGACAGTGATAAAATATAGGAAGGGAGAGTGGATCCCTGGAAACACCAATACATAGTGCGCAGTGAGCGACTACAGAGAGGGGTCGAGGACAGAACAGTGATGTGCAAGTGAAGAAAGAGGAAATGCACAGAAAGAAGGAGAGGGATGGAAGCTTTCCACAACCTCTTGATCTGACCAAATTAGTTAATAATTTTAAATTCAAATCACCGGATTTTTGGTTTTTACCCTGAAATTTCACAATAATTCTGAACTCATGACTATCTTTAAGTTGAGCTCTGCACACTGTGGAATGTGGTCCATGTGCATCAAAGTCACCTAAGACTTTGGTTTAAAATTCAGCTCCGTCTCCAGGAATCTGAGCCGGTGGTCTAGGACGCGGATCCAGGAATCTGAGTTTCTAGACTTTCCAGGTTTCTGGATACATCTTAGTCCTACTGCCTTGCAAGGAGCTTAAGCTAAGAGCTCCCCAAGTAAGGAGAAGAAGTGAAAACCAGGATTTAGGACATGACGTTTGATTCTAAAGATCTTTTTAATCACTTTCTATAGTGTACTCAAAGATGATAAAAAATAGTTAACCATACAAGAAAGATCACACTAGTCATCAGCTTCTGAGTCCAATTGAAAAGTCAAATACTTGGAAAACAAAATAGATTCTATTCATGAACAATTATCTATATATTTTTAACGATCATACTTAGATCCATAAAATACCAATCTGTGCTGATAATTAACAAAAGGAAATGAGTGTTTCTCTTTCAGTTATTTCAGCAAAGCCAATGAAGTATAAAATGTCCACTGAATTTTAGTTGAACAGAAATCTTTATTTTTTTAAAAAAATTTTTTTAACGTTTATTTATTTTTGAGACAGAGAGAGACAGAGCATGAACAGGGGAGGGTCAGAGAGAGGGAGACACAGAATCTGAAACAGGCTCCAGGTTCTGAGCTGTCAGCACAGAGCCCGATGCGGGGCCCAAACTCACGAACCGCAAGATCATGACCTGAGCCGAAATCGGACGCTTAACCGACTGAGCCACCCAGGCGCCCCGAACAGAAATCTTTAAAGTGTATCTTACCTTGTTCTTTTTTAACACGAAGGTTAAGAATAAATGAGTTGTTGAATGATCAGCTCCTGTCATAGAAATAATAGCCCAGGAAACTTTATAAGAACAGGGACCACAGCCATCTGCTTTGTCACAGCATCCCCAAGCTTAGCAGCCTTTCTGGTAAGTAAGGTCCTCAAAAAATACGGTTTAAATAAATCGGCTTGTGATCCAAACAGATCAGTGTTCCAATACACATCTACCAATCCTCTGACCTTGAAAAATCATGTTACCTCCCTGTATTAGTGAGGGTTCTCTGGAGAAACAGAATTAGTAGGTATATTTGGATATATAGAAAGAGGTTCATTATGAAGGATTGGCTCAGAATTGTGGAGACTGAGAAGTCCTAGAGTCTGCCGTCTGCAAGCTGGAGGCCCAGGAAAGCTTGTGGTGTAGCCCCAGTCCAAACCCTAAGGCCTGAGAAACAGGGAAGCCAGCAATGTAAATATCTCCAAGACTAGGCCTGAGAGCCAAGAACATGGATGGCCATGAGCGAAAGATGAGAGAGTGAGAATTCCTTCTTCCTGTGCCTTTGTATTCTGTTCAGGCTCTCAACAGATTGGATGATGCCCACATATTGGTGAAGGGGATCTTCTTTTTTTTTTTTAAATGTTTATTTTTGAGAAAGAGAGAGAGTGGGGAGGGGCAGAGAGCGAGGGAAACACAGAATCTGAAGCAGCTCCAGGCTCTGAGCTGTCAGCACGGAGCCTGACACGGGGCTCAAACTCATAAACCATGAGATCATGACCTGAGTCAAAGTCAGATGCTTAACTGACTGAGCCACCCAGGTGCCCCAGAGAGGATCTTCTTTACTCAGTTTACCAATTCAAACACTAACCTATTCAAGAGACACCTACAGACACACCCCGAAATCATGTTCTACTAGCTTTCTGGGCATCCTTTAGCCCAGTCAAACTGACACATAAAAGCAACCATCCCACTCTCTCAGACCATTTCCCTGTAAACTTATTCCAACATTACATGGTACAGTGTATGACAAGTGACTCACACAGCATAAACCATCTATACATGCAGAGGCAGACTAACCTCGAGCTAACAAAATTTAAGTCAGGGCCCCTCACTCGCAAATGCGCCTTCCAAGGCATTGGGGGTCTCTATCAATGGGATAATATGGTCTGGCATCTTTGCAATGTTTACACAAGTAGCGTATTTTTCATATTCATTTTACTAAAAGGGTCCCCTAAATAAGCTTTAGGTCCCACAAAACTTGTGAGTTTGTGTAATATATGATAGAGATTACTATCATCATCATCATTATTACTATTATGCAACCTATAGAAAATTCCTAGCACATTATTGGCACTCAATAAATAATTTTTATGTATGCTTTAAATTGTTTATTTACAATGTAAGTTTTTCCAGCAAGAACACATGGTGGTTTATAAATATATATACAATACATCAAAATAAAAATGAGTGGAAGATGTTAGAAACGAAGTTTTCTAGAAGAACAGATGTAAGATGAACCCATACACTTTCTAGCAGTCGAAGCAAAAAAGGAAATAAAATTAGGTACTTACCAGTGTGCAGAAGGCTAAAACAGATGAACTGCTAAGTAGAAACGCAACTATTTCCAGTATGGAGTAAGATATTTATTTTAGGAACTTTTTGTTAAAAGAATACTATATTGGGAGCGCCTGGGTGGCTCAATTGGTTCAGCATTGGACTCTTGATTTCTGCTCAGGTCATAATCTCAAAGCATCAGGCTCTGTGCTAAGCAGGGATCCTGCTTAAGATCCTCTCTCTCCCTCTCCCTCTCCCCCTCCCCAGCTTCTACATGTGCTCTGTCTCATTAAAAAAAAAAAAAAGAATATTATAATGTAGTTAACAGTATCTTCAGGGCATTCTGAGAGTTCAATCAGCAACTGATATCACATGTATGTTAAAGTCCCAATAAGAAATGTGCGGTCATGATTATAATTCTATTTTTATATGTCATGAATTCGTAGTAAAAGGATGTGAAAAAAGAAATATTTAGGTGTGCACTTAGTTGTTGAATGAAGACGTTAATGGAGGAGATAGGAAATGCCAGCTGATGGCAGATGTTTGCTAAACAAGGTTGCATTTGAATGGTAATAGGTACAGCTAAGGGAGGAAAAATTTGTGTAGTGGCCTGAACAGTGGGAAGGTGGTTAAAAACAGATGTAAGTATTTGAGGTGGAAAAATGGATTCAGGAAGTATTTATATAAAATTCTCTGTATAAAGTCTAAAACATAATGGTGGCTGCGAGGCTGTGACATCAAAGTTCAGCACGTTGATTAAAGGGCATTCTACAAACAAATAACAGGATAACTTTATTTTCCAAAACAGAATCTGCTTTGTCCTAGAGAATGTCAATTAGAAATTTAACATTTTCTAGGCACAATATCTAAATTTTGAATCCCCTCAATGAGGGGTTGGCCAACCTTTTCTGTACAGGGCCATGGAATGAATATTTGAGGCTTTGCACGTCACATGGTCTCTGTCTCAACTACTCCCTAGTAGCAAAACAGGAGCCATCAGCAATGAATGAATGGGGAGGGCTATGTACCAATAGAAGTTCCTTTAGGGACAATGGCATTTGAATTCCCATATGTCAGACTACTATTTTGATTTTGATTTATAAAGTCCTTCTTGAATACTGCAGTGTTCCAAAAGAGATGGCAATCAGGATATCACCATTAGGAAAGAGTTTGCCAACCCCTGGCCTAGATGTCATTCAACAAAGATTCCTTTTTTTCCTCCAATAGAGTAATAATCTTGATTAGATATAATTGGTAATGAACCTAAAAAGAGATAGTGAAGAAAAAAATTCTCCTAAATTAAGTATGATGTGACATTTGTCATTTTAAACAAATAAACAAAGTATCCCAAAATATTAGAGAATTTGTCATATCTTGAGAAAATACTTTTTAATAATAGGCAGTAAACTTGTTATATTTTTGGTTGGAATTTTTAAAAAAATAAGTACCAAGATGTCTTATATGTTAATAAGTCTTTGCCTTCTTTAAAATCATTTTGAAAAAATTTTGTCTCCCTCTTTTCAATCTGCGTGTCTGCTTTAATGCCTGATTGATTTTGAGAATATTGATTGAAGTAATTTAACTTTTTTAAAAGTCTTAATTTTATAGATAACCTTATCTCCTTAATATATAAATATTTATAAAAGTTCAAAGTAAAAATCATATGGCCTGAAGCCTTGCCATTCCCCTTTTAATATATAAAATACACATTCAATATCTTATTTTTTACCTCTTCAATTTATATGCAAATATTTGTGTGCTATTTCATATTCAAAAATCCTAGTTCAAATGATCTTCTTTGCAATAAGGTAATTTAAATAATTCTCTCCTAAAAGTTTAAATTTAACCAAAAAAATGTATATATGCATATTTCTTAATTTTAAACCCTTTCTTTCCCACCAAGTACATTTTTGTTATGTACATGCATTGATAATGCCATTTCTTTACTGGTGAGACCCATGGTATCACAAACCAACCAAAAGTACACAGACTATCCCATCACCTCCGTGATTGAGAACGAATTTGTTATGTAGTGGAGACCCTAAATTTCCAGTCTCTGGTAATGGGCATTTCAGTATCTTCATACGCCAAACAGCCAAACCTATTCAATTTTAAGAACATCTTGCTCTCCCTCCCTTCTGCCACAATAAAGTGGATTGCACTGGTCCCACCAAAGATGGCACTTAGTATCTAACCCTCTCTTGCCATCTCAAGGAAGGATCTTACCCTACTGTTAATCGCTTCGATTTCCTGCACATTCAAACTCTCATTGTCAATGGATTCTTTCTAATTGGAGGTGGTTGTTTTTCTGTTGTTATTTTGGACTTAATCAGGACCTCATTAGATTCATTATAATCCTGTTTCATGACACAATCTCATCATTAATCCATTCATGTGCCTATTTAATTAATTAGCTAGTTACCAAGTTATTTTAAATAATATAGCAAACAGACCTAAGCCCTGCAACCAAAACACAAAGCCAAGATCTTCACCTATATCTAAATATTTCGTCTTCCTATCTGATGTAGCATCATTCTGAATTTCATGCTTATTTCATTGTTCTCTAGACATATAATTTTATCATGTCTATCTATATAGTTAAGAGTATATTCTGCATACTGTTAGCTTTATAAAAAGGATATCATTCTGTACTCCTTTTGGAGTTTTTCCACTGACTATTCTGATAGAAAGATTTACCATACATTGTTTCATTGTAGCTTACTCATATTGACTGCCTGTATAATATTTAATTGTAGGAATATAACACAGTTTATTCTTCCATTTTCTCACATAGAAGAATTGAGTTGTTTCTGTTTTTATGAAAAAGTGTTGGGCATCTGGGTGGCTCAGTCGGTTGAGCATCTGACTTCAGCTTAGGTCATGATCTCATGGTTTGTGGGTTCAAGCCCTACATCAGGCTCTGCACTGACAGCTCAGAGCCTGGAGCCTGCTTCAGATTCTGTCTCTCTCTCTCTTTCTCTCTCTCTCTCTCTCTCCACCCCTTCCCTGCTCATGCTCATGCTCTGTCTCTCAAAAATAAATAAACATTAATTTAAAAAAAAGTGTTTCCATGAATATTCTTATACATGTCTCCTATTAAGGCAAAAGTTCCTTTTAGACATGTACCTAGATGTTGAATAGCTAAATCATAGCATATATAAATGCTTGACTTTAGGAGGCAATGTTAAAAAATGTTTTCATAGTGTCTGCACAGTGAGTTTAGATTTCTATTTACTTTCCCACAAGCAAAGTCTAGCAGATTCTAGGGACCCACATCTCTCCTACACTTGGTATTAACAAAATTTTTCATTTTGCCAATAGGATGGTTATAAAATGCTACTTAATTATGGTCTTGAATTACATTCCCCTGGTGACCAATAATCTTGAACTTCTCTCCATTTATTTATTCCCTTGCCTTTTTTTCCTGATGGATTGCCTGTGCTCATATATTCTTGATACTAATCTAGTTATGTGTATTGTGAATATCTTTTTATGGTTTGTAACTTAGGTTTGAAATTTCTTTAATTTGAAAATTAGTATTTGATGAACAAAAGTGATTAGTCTTGATATTTTAAGTTTAGTAAACTTGTCTTTTATAGAAAATTGAATCATGCCTTATTCAAGACAATACCCATATTCTGAGCTCTAACAATATTCATTTACAATTTTTTTCAGTGTTCAAATGTTATGTTTTATAGGTTTACTCCTAAATCTATAGGGAGGTTATCATTTCATTTTATTTCATTTTTTTTTCAACGTTTATTTATTTTTGGGACAGAGAGAGACAGAGCATGAACGGGGGAGGGGCAGAGAGAGAGGGAGACACAGAATCAGAAACAGGCTCCAGGCTCTGAGCCATCAGCCCAGAGCCCGACGCAGGGCTCGAACTCACGGACCGCGAGATCGTGACCTGGCTGAAGTCGGATGCTTAACTGACTGCACCACCCAGGCGCCCTTCAGTTTTTATTTTAGAGAAAGAGAATGTGAGCGGGAGGGAGGGGGCAGAGGGAGAGAGAAAATCTTAAGCAGACTTCACATTCAGCACAGAGCCCAAAAGGGGGCTTGATCCCACGACCCTGGGATCATGACTGAGCCACCCAGGCACACCAGGAGGTGAGTGTTTTAATGGTATGTGGTAGGAATCCAATTTCAACATTTTTCCACATAAGTTATTTTTCCAACTCAATTTATTGAAACATCTCTTCATTCATTCCCTACTCATCAAACATACTACCTTTGGCATATCTTTAATATCTCTACCTACGTGCATCAGTCAGTCTCTGATGTATCCTATTGGTTAGTTTGCTTTTCTTGAGCAAAAACCAGTCACATATGCTGCCACTTAATAAAAAGTCAAAGTAACTATTCTACCTCTACATACATATATGTGTACACACACACACACACACACACACACACACACTGCTTGGACATTGTAGAATTATCTGTAGGCTCCCTGACAAATCCTGTTCAACATTGCATGGAATGTAAAGATCAATTTAGAAAGAATGACAACTTCCTAAGACAAAGTCCTCCTATATATGAACATGACTTACCTGACCATCTGTTTATTCTTCTTCAGTATATCTCAGTAAAGTTCTTCCCAGTAAAGATCTTAAACATGCTTTGTTATATTTATTCCTGATTCTTTAATATATAGTCTGATAGTCTCATAAGTAATATATTCCCCTTTATTATATTTCCTAATTATTTACTGCTGATAGATTTCTACATTAACCTTATATCCAACTGATATTGTAAACTGTCTTATTGTTTCAAATAACTTATCTATATATTCTTTAGGGTTTTCAATGTAAATGTAAAAATAGATGGAGATCATTAATTTTGAGGCAGTCTTCTTTATAAAGTACTTAAGCTATAACTTTGTACCTTCATACGATATTACAGCCCACCCCCATTGATACAAATAGTTATCATAGTCGTTCAATCCTAAATAATGTTTAAATTTATATTTTTATTATTTTGAAAACCCATGTATCAGTCAGAAGGTTTCACTTTTGCTTCAAAATATTCAGGGTTTTGTTATTGTAGCTTACTTTTCATTATTTAATTCTACATTGATGATTTTGTGGTCAAAGATCTTGATATCAAAGATCTTGATCTGTATGAGATCTATTTTTAAAGTATATGGAGGGGTTTTTTTTCAACATCCTAATAATCATTTTCTATAAATGTTCAATGTGTGCTTGAAATAAATGTGTATTCCTTCATTGCTGGATGCATAAATCTCTTTTAGTTTATTTTAATTCTATTTAAAACACATGGTCCATCTGTTCTAATATGTCTGCTTCTGTTCAAATCTGTAATCTTGAAGACTTTTTTTTTTTTGTTCAAATGATTTTGCACCACCAAAGTCTTTGTGAGCAATTTTATCCCAGAAGGAGAAGTGTATCTGTAGGATAGGGAGTAATTTATTCAGCTTTTTTTATCAAATGAGTCTCTGCAGCAAAGGGACCAGCAATTTTAAATTCCTTTAAATATATTAAAAGGGATAAGGGAATTTGAAATAAGAAAATAGAACAGAATGTAGCTACTCTCTCAAAAATTTGGAAGGCAGAAGGATGGACCATGCTCAGTGGGCAGAGAACAGGTAAAGCCTGAGGGAATGCACATTCCTAAGCACTGCTGAGCCCTATCTATCTACAGAGAACCGCAATTATTCACCCTCTCTAAAAACAATTCTTAGGTCTGATTTTCATCCCTCTCCTAGGGCACCGTGATAAAATACAGATTCTACTTTAGGAGGCCTGGATGGGGCCTGAGATCTGCACTTCTAACAATCTCCCAAGTGATTTTATGCTGCTAGTCCTAGACAACATTTCAAGTACTAGGCTAGATTAAATTTAGGCTTTGCTTAAACTGGAGGAGCAGCCTCTTCTCAACAGGAAAATGACAGGGAAACCATATCGAAGCACATAGGAGAGGCTTAGACACAATCTGCCCATGGACTCCTCCTCTGGTACAGTGACCCACAACTGGGAGGCAACTCAAAACCTGGAGCTTCTCCCTGAAGAGCAAAGCATTCCAAACCCACATTGGGTGCCCCAACGTTAAGACCAGCACCTGAGAGATGAGACCCCCAAACATCTGGCTTTGAAGAACAATGGGGCTCACACCATGAGACCTGCAAGGCTGTGGCAAACTGAGGAATGGGTCTTAAGCAATCCGAAACAACAACCAATCCTAAAATTTGTATGGAATCACAGATGGCCCCATAGAGCCAAAGCAAGCTTGAGAAAGAGAAAAGAGCTGGAGACATCATGCTCCCTGATTTCATACTATGTTGCAAAGCTATAGTAATCAAAACAGTATGGTATTGGCATGAAAACACATAGAGATCAATGGAAAAGAACAGAAAGCCTGGAAATAAACCCACACATATATGGTCAATTCATTTATGATAAAGGAGCCAAGAATATAGATGGGAAAAAGACAGTCTCTTCAATAAATGGTGCTAGGAGGGGTGCCTGGGTGGCTCAGTTGGTTAAACATCCAGCTTCAGCTCAGGTCACGATCTCATGGTTTGTGAGTTCAAGCCCTGCGTTGGGCTCTGTGCCTACAGCTCTGTGTCTCGTTCTCTCTCTGCCCCTCCCCCACCTGTGCTCAGTCTCTCTCTGTCTCTCCAAAATAAATAAATGTAAATAAATAAATGGTGCTAGGAAAACTGGACAGTCACATGCAGAAGAATTAAACTAAACCACTGTCTCACACCAGTCATTGTAATTAATTCAAAATGGATTAAAGACTTGAACATAAGATCTGAGACCATAAACTCCTGGGAGAAAATATTGTTTAATTCTGCTGTGATCCAAGAACGTATTTTGTATGATTTCAATTCTTTCAAGTGTTTTGAGACTTTCCTGGCCCAGGATATTATTCTGTACTGGCAAACACTCCTGCGTGCACTTGAAAAGAATATACATTCTGAGGTTTTCACTATTTTGATGGAAAAAGTATGGTGGTCTTCCCTGCCAGTTAGCAGACCGCAAGCTGATAGCCAACTCATAGATAGTTTAAATTTTTCCTCAGTTACACAGCAGTGATAGTCTGACATCAGGTTATCAGGGCTGAGTACATGCTCACAGGTAGGCTTGGCATCTACTGCTACGTTGTACCTGACTTACCCGATCTGATGCGAGACAAAAAGGTGAGGTGGGGGCATAAAGTAGCTTTGCCTATCAATGCTCCCTTTAATTTTATACAGAATGCAAATTGGCTAATGGTGGATGAACATAAATAGAGTGTTATCTACCGTTGATCACTAAGCATGAGTGGTAACAAAAAAAAAAGATGAAAATTTCAAGTCTTTTACTTTTGACACTGCACTGCGTTCCTTTTGTCGCTGCACAGGATTTTTATGAATCTGCAGAATTTCCTCCACAGCTTATTTAAAGACCAAAATTTTTGATGCAACCGCCGTATCTGGATAGTTATGTTTAAAAGACGTTTCATATAATAAACTCTAGGTAGCTAGCTAAGCAGACACCATTCTTTTACACGAGCGTTGGTTTTAAATCGAGGAATCAGGGCAATAACCAAAAGCACTACAGTTTCTGGCTTCTGGAACTATAAAATTAGCTAGGTAATGACATACTTTTCAGCTGATTAATTTTTTTTTTTTCTAGCGGGGACATCTGTTGTCATTTGAAAACTGTCCAGTATGAGTATATGAAACAGATGGGAACAGCATGGAAGATGTCAAATTGGCTTGTGGTTCTAAGTAATATTTGCTTCTTTTGGATAAGCCTTCCGCAGAAAAGGATTGCTATTTCCTATCAGTTTCAGCCTTAGGTAGCGGTCAGCAATCACAGGTGGAAGTAGGCTCAGCATTCTGGGAGAACTGCCTTCCATAAAACAAAGTTTACAGGGTGCTACTTAACATGGCCGTGACGGTTGCATGTCGTGTGATTAAACACTCGGTGAGTTCCTAGAGCTGCCAGCTGGACATGATTTGACACCCTTATTAATCTTGAGAAATGTTCCCATTTTCATCCAATTAGAAAGTTTTGGAAAAGCCCTCATGCCATGTGTCTGTGTCCCTTCCAGCAGATAATGCCAGTTGGCGGTTTTCTTTTCATTAACTGGACTGAGCACTTCCAAATAATTCCTGTTTGTTGTAACTTCATGGGTAAAGGCTGTCAATGGAAAGTGGATGCTGCCTAGGACAGGCACCTGAGAAATGCTGGAAATCCTTAAAGATCTCCAGCTTCCCTCCTGCCACAATATGGCGTGAGTCCTTTTGTGACGGGTTTCCTTCTGAAGTCTGGCCATGAGCCTCAATTCCTGGCATCTGGGCGTTGGTACATGACTTTGCCAATGTCACGGTCATCAGCTGGGCTCTGCGGCAGAGGAACAAAAGAGCATGGAGTTCTTGAGCCTAAAACTTCAGTCCTTCGAGAATAAAATTGATGTGGAGTACCCATGATGGTTTGGACTTTTTTGTAGGTGGATGCACAAGTGACTGAAAGAATACCTATTCTTCGAGATCTCACAGACTAGTGAGCCATGAGACATGGGAAAAATAATTAAATGTAGCAAGTTCTATCATATATTTCTATAAATAATTATGAAAGAAAATAGGATAGAATGTGGAAAAACAAGTTGTTAATCGAGTCTTTAAGGATCAAAAGAATTCATTAAGCCACACAAATGAGGAAGCATTATTCCAAGCAGGAACAAATATATGCAGGTATAAAAATACATTTGTAGGCATTAGACATGCATCAAATGAAGGAACAGAGAAGAGACATCCAAAGTCAGTGGTGCCCAAACTCCATGGTCTCAAACGCGTTTACACTCTTAAATATTATTGAAAAACCCGAAGAGCTTTTTTTATGTAGGTTTTATTTATCTGTATTCACCATATTTGAAATTTAAACTGAAGATATTTTTAAAATATTTATGTATTAATTTATTTTAAAAGACACATACAGGGCACCTGGGTGGCTCAGTCGGCTAAGCGTCTGACTTTGGCTCAGGTCATGATCTCACGGTTTGTAGGTTTGAGCCCCACAATCAGGCTCTGTGCTGACAGCTTGGAGCCTGCTTCAGATTCTCTGTCTCCCTCTCTCTGTCTGCTCCTTCCCCACTTGCACTTTGTCTCAAAATAAATAAACATTTTAAAAAAGACACACATAACGTGCTAACATAAATATTGCATGAAAATAATTATATGTCCTAAACAATAGAAAATAGTAGAGAAGGTGGTTTTTGTATTTCTGAATATTTCTTTAATTTCTGGGTTGCTGGATCACCATTAGATTTTTATATCTATTTCTCCATTCAACCAGCTACACTATAGTGTTTTGCCTGAAGTATATGAAAAAAATATGTGGCCTCACACAGATAGGTAACTGGAAAAATAATGAAATTTTCAATAGCCTTTAGAGATAATTGTAGATATTCTTCTTTAGTACTACACAAAAAACTCAGTAAGTGGTCCTTTCTTAAATGTTTGTTGCAATGACAAATCTGACTATACTAATAGACTTTTCATACTTGGTTACCTTAAAATCCATTGATCTGTCTTGCACTGTGAATGAACCTCTTACCGATGAATGATTTTGTAACATCATATGTTGGCAGTTTGGAAAATATCGGTTCACTAAGTCATGTAGCTCTTCTAAATGTTGACACTTTTTATCACACAATATTAAACTTTACATCTGTTCATATTACCACTAATCCCATGATGAAGGTCCACAGTGGTAGATACAAGTTTTCTGGAATTCCAATTTTTGCTGGAAATCTTGAGTTTTATTGGTCATTGTCCTTAAAGCAAGAAGCCAAACCTGCACACCTAAAGTCAGTCTGTCAGTCATTCTTCCGACAGAACATAGCAGCAAGTGCAACTTGTAGCTCAAGCTTACAAATGTTTTTTTTTTTTTTCTCAAGAAGCCCGGAAATACTCACTGTGTGATTCCTATTTCATCATCCAGAATATTGAAAAGGCATGACTCAAGAGTCAAGATTTAATAAAATTAGTAATTTTTTGCTGCTTCATCAAGGACATTCTTACATGAAACTAGCTAACTACCTTTTTTTTTTTTTACCCCCTGTAAGTGTATGGAGGGAAAAAATACAATTGTTCCTTGTAAAGCTTGGTGCCACTGCCCTGATTTGTGCTCCGGCACCGCAGTTTTAAACACCATTGTTTCAGAACCATCGGCACAAATGCCAATGTCATAAAAAGAGAAAATAATTCCCAGTTTTGATTTGAACGTCCTAAAAAGAGTCTTGGGTATCGTAATTTGGAACTTCTATTCTATACACAATTATGCAGTAGATAGAAGACAGGAAACAGAAGAAAAAAAATAATATTCATTGAGCAACACTATATATTAGGAACTAAAGAGTATTAGAGTTCATTTGGTTAAAAATGATCAAAAAATGAAAACAGGTAAACGAAACAAAAACTGACAAATTTCTAAGGCAAAAAGGGATTGTACTGGTTCACAAAGATGAACTGAGGTCAGATTAGGGAAATCACAAGAACTCAAGAATAATTGAAAATTAAAAAACACACATCATCAGGCCATTCTCCATCTCTCCCTCTGGCCTTGATCTGAAGACTTTATCCTCTGGCCAGTTCTTCCCATGAAGTTAGGACTTGGCTGCCACAAACTACTGGCTCATCTTTCTAGCTCTGTAATCAGATATAAGGAGACTCTCTTCCATTACTAGCTCTAATGTGAAATCCCAAGCAGACTGCATAATTTGGGGGGAAGTGCCATCTAAATGGCCAGGATGGGGTGGGAGAGGGAGAGATGGGAACACCTTCTGGGACTGGCAGGGCCCACTGGGGTCATCTGCTTGGGCTAAGAACAGGAATCGTTCCCCAAAAGTAATATGAGAGTTGTTGCTTTCAGAAGAAAGGAGATGTTTTTGGCAAATTAAAGAGATATCTATTGCATAGACAGATGATAGATGGACAGATAGATATGGATAGATGATAGATTAGATAGATGTAGATAAATATTGAGATATTATTCCCTATATTATATTGAATATATTATTATATGTAATATATAATTACATATATTATGCATATTACATTACATAGATTATATCTATATATCTATATCTATATCTCCCTCAAAATACATTATTCGTCAGCCAAATTGTGTTAGCCATTTTTTTTTTGAAATGAGCAACCTAATGGTCAGAGAGTTTAGGTTTACTGTCCAGCATCACAAAACTATTAATTTGCGGAGCTGAATCTGAATGCCTGGTTCTGAAGCTTCTAATTTCAACTTTGTCTTGCTCTTTTCCAGTGAATGAGTGTGTATTCACTGGAATAGGAGAATGAGTGTGGATGATTCAAAACATAAACCCGTCCATAAAGCACAGAAAATCTGACTGTTTTCAACAGATTTACTTACTTAGTACTGCTTTCTTAGCCAAACGTTAATATTTAAAAATTTGCTGGGGCTCTGTGGTGGCTCATTTGGGTAAGCATCTGACTCTTGACTTTGGCTCAGGTCATGATCTCATGGTCATGAGATAGAGCCCTGCTTAAGATTATCTATCTCCCTTTCCCTCTCCCCACTTCTTCAGAAAAAAATACTGATTTTATGATAGTAGAAAATGATGAATTTCTCTTAAATGCATGATTGGATGTATGGCATAAACTTTCTGTGATAGTTATCCACAAAGAGTTGCTATAGTATCAAATTGTGCCATACTGATGACTACTATTTATTCATTACTTGCATGTGTTGAGATCCATGTTAAGCATTTCATACACATTGTGATGATTTAACCCCTTCATCAGCTCTATTAGCCAGGCAAGGATCGCTACCACCATTTCCTGGGTGAGGAATCGGACTTTCTGAGAGGTTAAACACACCCCCAACCACCACATCACCCACCCACACACACTATTAGTCAGGATAGGCTGGGTTATACAGAGTCAAAAAGCTTGGCAGTTTACACACCTTGTTCTTGTCCCCACTTTCAGTTTATTGCAGGGATGAAGGGGTGTACTGCTCATTATAGCTCCTCCGGGACCCACAATGATGAAGAAGCCAACACCTAAGAGGGAGACAGAGTTCTGCTGGGTTTCCCTAGTAACTAAGAGCTCCTGCTCAGAAGTGACACATGAGTCTTTAATGCACAACTCAAGCCAGAATTGGTACAAAGGACCGCCTAACCCCAATAGGCAGAGAAAAAAACAAACCCATGTGTTTAGAAGAAGAAAAACCAAGAATATTTGACAAACAGCACAAATACCAGAAGTATCTCCTACCTCTTCTCATTTGCCTGAAATTATGTCTGGAATCCCAATGTTCATTGCTTCCACTGAAGGTATTACTTTCCATAAGTATAAATTGCTATAAGAGAAATGTTAATGGCTATAAGATTAAAAGCCATTCTTTTAATCTTTAGTTTATGACACTTGCTGAGGTAGGAATAGAAGTGTTTCAACAATACTCATCCAAACCAAAGATTATTTTAGAGTCAAATTATATACCTTTAGGCATGGCTTTTAGTTAATAATAGAGGGTTCCATAAATTGGTTATACACCTGGCTATAGTTTATTACAGCTAAAGGATACTGATTAATATTGGCCAAGGGAAGAGGAACATAGGGCAGAGTCCAGGAATATTCTAAATGTGGAGTTTCCAGTTGTCCTCTTAGAGTGGATTCATGGGCATCTTTACTTTTCTAGTATCACTGTGTGACAATAATCATGGAGCAATGCCAAGTAAGGAAGCTTCACCCAAGTCTTGGTGTCTAGAGACCTTATTGGGGCTCCATCACTGAGGTATGGTTAATTGTCCACATGGTTCATCTCAGTCTACAGCTACTCTAAAGGTCAAGCTGAAAGAGTGACCCAAAGCTCTTACCCCAAATCACATTCTTAGACTGCCTGGTATGACCAAACCCCATTCTCAATCGTATTGCTACAGTCACATCAAGGAATGACATTCCAAGGGTTTAGAGATTACCTAACAGGGGTCAAAGGCAAAGCCAAGGGATGCCTGGGTGGCTCAGTAGGTTAGGCATCTGACTCTTGATTTCGGCTCAGGTCATGATCTCACAGTTCTTGAGATGGAGCCCTGTGTCAGGCTCCAAGCTGTCATTGTAGAGCCTGCTTGGAATTCTCTCTCCCTCTTTCTGTGCCCCTCCCTCAGTCTCTCTCTCTCTCTCTCTTTCTCTCTGTCTCTCAAAAATAAATAAATAAGCTTAAAAAAACAAGGCAAAGGCCAAAGCTCTCCATGCATAAGGTTAAATGCACATGCACACACATACACACACACAAACATACGTACACATAGAGAGCTATACCCAAATCTTTCACACTGAAGCCCATTCAGAAGTCATATATTGTCCACTGGCAGAAAAAATTGAACAAAAGCAAAATGCTGTTTATTGTAGCCTCTGACAACAACTTCTGTAAATGCTACCTTTCATTGGGAGGATTTTGGAAAGAAACAACAATTATTCCAACTGTTTCAAGAACACATTGTGCAATCTATCTACAAAGTAAAAATGAGGATATTAGTATCCTTAAAATGAATGAATGAAAAATCTTTCACTCTGAAGCCCATTCAGAAGTCATATATTGTCCACTGGCAGAAAAAATTGAACAAAAGCAAAATGCTGTTTATTGTAGCCTCTGACAACAACTTCTGTAAATGCTACCTTTCATTGGGAGGATTTTGGAAAGAAACAACAATTATTCCAACTGTTTCAAGAACACATTGTGCAATCTACCTACAAAGTAAAAATGAGGATATTAGTATCCTTAAAATGAATGAGCTTAATTAAGAGTTTATCACTATTTTAAAGAAGCTGGAAAACTCAGCCTTACATACTCTCCTTTCTGTTGACCTAACTAACTTGTTCTCTGGAGACCTCTAGATTCACTCTGAAGTTTAGGGCACGTCACTGCTGATGAACAAATTAATGGTATAGAGGAATCAAAATCAAAATTAGTATGGAATTAGTATCCTACTGCTCTCTTCAGGGAAAACGAAATTTATTAGGAGATGTCTGGATGAGAGAGAATCAACTCTGACAATAAATTTGGTTTTCTTTTTTGACAACTTTTATATAATATTGTCATTAACCCTGGGCTATATCAAAAGCATAACATCTCGGCCCTTACCAAATAATTATTAACTATGATCACTGCAGTATTTATGGTCTTTAAGAAATAAAAGTTTGATACAAAAGAGAGTCTAAGCCATGAAATTGGATTGATTACCCTTTAAATTGATTTTATTTATGTTCACCTGGTAGAGACTCTTGGAGAAGTTGGGGGGGGGGACTGTTACATTTTAATGCAGCTCACTTTAGGGAATCAAAGGAAAGAATATTCATCTAAATGGGCTTCAGAAAATAGTGATAGAAAGAGCCAATATAATAAGGAAGTACCCACTCAAAAATAATCAACACTTAGCCAAAGTTTATATTGTCCATAGCACTTTGGAATTACTATTGTTGTTGTTGTTGTTGTTGTTGTTGTTGTTGTTGTTATTATTGTTATGTTTATTTATTTTTGAGAGAGAGACAGAGCATGAGCAGGAGAGGGGCAAAGAGGGAGGGAGACACAGAGTCTGAAGCAGCTCCAGGCTGTGAGCTGTCAGCACAGAGCTGGACACAGGCTGAAACTCACGAGCCATGAGATCATGACCTAAGGCTGAAGTCATCTGCTTAACCAACTGAGCCACCCAGGCACCCCTATGATTATGCTTATGATTATGATTAATTACTTTTATAGCATGTCATACCAGGGAAACTTCCCAGAAAAAAAAAACAGACTTGGAGAAAGGGATATCATGGGACAACAAAAAATTTAAATGTACATATTACTAGAATCTGTTTCCCATCAGTGTCTCTCTCTCTGATTTTTTCTAATACTTTTTTTATGTGTGTTCCTTATGAAAATTAAGGAAATGTTTATTTTCCAATTGATTTCTTTTGAGCATTATAAACAGGTTGTCTCAAAGTTGAGTTGACATAATTAATATTTGAGAAAGACCATTTAAAATTTTTGGAAAATCAAGGGTGCCTGGGTGGCTCAGTCAGTTAAGCATCCCACTCCTGGTTACATCTCAGGTTATGATCTCATGGGTCCCTGAGATCGAGCCCTGCATCAGGCTCCATGCTGACAGTGAGGAGCCTGCTTAAGATTCTCTCTCCCTCCCCCTCTCTCTCTCTGCCCCTCCCCTGCTCATGCTCTCTCTCCCTCTCTCTCTGCCTCTCCTGTACACACACACACTATCTCTCTCAAAATAAATAAATGAACTTAAAAAATATTTAAAGTATGTGAGAAACACATGGTTTTAGGACCAGGTGGTCTAAGACATACGGAATAATCACAAAGCAGGGGAGATTAGCAAATTATAATCTAACATCGTAACCCTAGGCTTGATTATGTTTGAAGCAAAAATCAAACAATATGTTTGCCTTTCCAGCTAACCTGCTGTTGGAGATATTGTCAAATTTGATATTTAAAATCCTCTGTATAAAGTAAATGAAATGTAAAGTAGATCCTTTTAGAATGTAAAGCCAAGGAATGGTTTGCTCTTCTAAAGCAAACACTTATAAAATACACTTATCTGGTGTATTTTACCAGATAAGAAAACTCTCTAGCAAGTTATGTTTCTCCATGTTGGTTACCAGGAAACTTTGAGCCAAAAATGCTCTCTTCCCAATCTCTTGGTGGTTGTCTTTCTCCCCAAGGGGGAAGGTGGCCTCCAGCAACACAAGGAAATCCACACTTTCTGTACTTAAATCTTAAAATAGGCTCTGGAGATAGGAAGAGAACAATGACTGGACAGTGCTGACATGATCTCATGACCACTGCTATTCCCGTGGTTCACCATGCTTAAGCCTGGATGTGCTGGGTATTTCAAGGACAAGAGTTAACTAAATGCTCAGAGAGAGCAAGGAGAAAAGAAAACATCACCAACAAGTTCTCTTGTTTCAGCTTCTACCAAAATATGTCGGCTCCCAAGGTCTCGGAACCCTGCTCCCATCGGGCATCCGCCACAGAGACGGAGAAGATGACCCCTCACTCAGATGCTTCGTTTCCTGGTGAAATTTAGCATCTTCTGGAATTTCTCTTATACGTTTCCCCCCTCCATGTTTTCTTGACTTCAGTCCTTATTTTTAGCTTCCATATGTGTGTTTATATTGTAAATTGTTTCAAATTACCTCTCAAAGTAAAGAGAGACCAAAAAGACAAGTAAATCAACACAAAAATTGAGAGCTGGGCTAATTTATAATGCTAATGAATGCTTCCTGAGGGATTGAAGGCCTAGTTTTGGATCAGATTGGCAGAGCATGTAAATACCTTATGGGTTGTAAAATTCGACAGGCCCTAGGAGATTTGGTAGAAAACAGCACACCATTCACACTCCTTCTCCGTATTAAACAATGTAAAATTATTTTTGTATCTCTGTGAAATAGCAATTCAAAGCAAGGGTAAACTTGGTCTGTTTTCTACTTCAATTTTCTTGCTTTCCTTAATCGTGACATGTATTTACTCCCTCTTATAACCAGTTTTTCTGTTTTAGGTCATCTGTTTGCAAGCAGACAAGGGGAGATAGGACACACACCGCCAGAAAAATGAGTCATGCATGTAAATCATTCTGCAAGGGGGAAAGCCTGAGGTTTTGTGCTGTTACTCATGCAATGGGGCCAAAAAAATTCTATATATTTACCATCTTCCCATATATATTAGCACTATTTCCTTCCGATAACCTCTTCTGATCCTGTTCTCTCCCTGCAAAGAGCTGGGTGACGGCGTGGCATTGCTCAGTGGAAGATTTTCTCTTTCCCATTGTATTTGACAATTGCTACATGGTAAATGGAATGACAAAATGGCAAGGTGATAAACAAAGCTATAATCCCATCTGTTCCTATGGAATTTGAACCTCGCATTTGGCGGGATGCAATACAACTACGATCTGATACTTATTGTATCAGGCTGCACTTGTCCTCTGGACTCTTACTCATAATGAGCTATACATTCTGTTTTGGCTTCAGTTACCGATACATCATGATTTGCTACAAATGCTGCATTTTCCCCAAAGAGAAGGGAAAGGGGATTGATAAATAAGTCCCATTGCCCTCATTCAGAACAAATGAGAATGCAGGACACAGGGAAGAATGGTCAATTCCAATGTGTTTTATGTGATTCTTTACGTAAGTGTTTAAAGATACCATCCAAAAAAGGAATAAAATTTTAAATGCATATGCATAGTATGCATATTCTCAAAATAAATTCTATTAAAAAATTCAGATTACTTATATATATACATATATATATTTAATATTTAATATATGAGTTCTGCAGTATGAGTTCTGTAAAATCTGAATTTCTTCAATGCATGTCACTTTAAAACTATATATGTGTTTCCATGTAAGCCAAGTATGTATTTGTTTATATACAGAAATACGTGTGTGGATACATACGTATATATCCAACTACCTATATATATGAGTATGTATATAATGTATCCACATGCATGCACACACACATACATACAACTATAATGCCTGATTGCATTTGAGAATCATAAGCACAGGCTGCTGATATAAAATTCCAGCTTTCATTAAATTCACTCCATTTACTCATTTACTCATCCAACAACTAACCTACTCAACAAATATTTAATAAGCTTTTTGTGCAAGCCATTAGGCTCCTTGATGGACTTTTAAATGATTAAGACTGATGCTTGCCCAAAAAGAAGTTACAATCCATTAAAGGAGATAAGACAATTTATAAACAACTACTATGGAAGTGAGAATGATTAAGAATGACTGACTGGTGTGGATGGAGAACTTTTATTTCAAATAAATGGAATTTGGAAAATTATGGAGGATGTGTGACCTAAACTAGGACAGTTAAACAAGTACCGTGCCAGAGGTTAAATGAAAATTTAAAACATTTAATTCGAGTAAGCGACAAGGAATACAAAGCAAGCAAAGAAATTTTGGTTGAACCTGAGAGTCATCGAACTTGGTACAATGTCAGCTATATTTTTAGGCATGATTATGATGAAGCTGGACGAGGGAGTTAGATTCGGATGGTAGAGTATCCTAAACATAGGACCAAAAGGCTGTCTTCGGTTAATATGAACGGGGGAGTCATTGAAGTCTTCAGGTCACTAAGTGAAACAAACAGCTCACGCAGCAAGCTTTATCCAGTGGCGGCATGAACCACAGATTGGTGTAAGAAGACACCAAACAGGAAGCTTGTATCAGAGGCCGCGTGGAAGTGATAAGAGGTTGGATAAGAGTGCTGAAAAGCAAAGAGGCAACCTGTGCATGTCTGCATATGTGCCAAACACACACACGCAATGCATTTGGCATGGGGTTCTATTACAGATCTAAGGGACAGATGGCTTTTCTGATATTAGAGGCTTACGAGAAATAAAAATGAAATTATTCTAAGATTCCTGCCTGGGCAACTGAAAATACAGTAATGCCATGAACAGATGTTGTATAGGGACATCAGGCAGAGAATAGTTCTAGAAAAAGGAGGGAAAAGATACAAAAATGCTGACTCGAAGGGGTACATGCAGCCCAATGTCAATAGCAGCACTATCGACAATAGCCAAAGTATGGAAAGGGCCCAAATGTCCATCAACTGATGAATGGATGAAGAAGATGTGGTATGTATATATATATATATATATGTGGTATATATATATATAATGGAAAATTACTTGACCATCAAAAAGAATGAAATCTTGCCATTTGCAACAATGTGGACGGAACTAGGGGGTATCATGCTAAGCGAAATGAGTCTGTCAGGGAAAGATAAATAACATGATTTCACTCATATGTGGAATTTAAGAAACACAACAGATGAACATAGAGGAAGGGAAGCAAACATAATATAAAAACAGGGAGGGAAACAAACCATAAGAGACTCTTAAATACAGAGAACAAATTGGGGGTTGCCGGAGGGGTGTTGGGTGAGGGATGGGCTAAGTGGGGGATGGGCAGTAAGGAGAGCACTTGTTGGGATGAGCACAGGGTGTTGTATGTAAGTGATGAATCACTAAATTCCACTCCTGAAAACATATTACCCTATATGGTAACTAACTTGGATTTAAATAAAATTAAAAAATAAAAATAAAAGTAAAATTTTAAAAAGAAGAAAAGATAAAGGAGGGAAGTTCTATCTGGACTTAAGAATGGAAATTTTATTTACTTAGCAGTCCCTTTTGCTTTATTAAAAATGTTGAGGCAGGGCACAATACCTATTCTATGGATGAAAACTCTTATTTTCCCTTGGATGTGCTTCTTTCAACAATTCTTACCTTCGCCCTGAAACTGTTGATAATTGGATGTGATCCACTGAAACTTGTCATCTACTGTTTTTTACGTTTTGCACCATTCCTCCACTGAAAACCCCAGCAAGCTCCAGTGGATGAATGTTTTACAGTTTCACAAGAGGCAAAGAACTTACAAAGATGATAAAACCAGACAGCTGGGAGAGGCCCCAGGATGATTCCTCCAGCATCCCACCCCATTTCACAGTTGGCCCTTGTCTTACTTTTATTTGTCCAATATTTCTCTTCCCTATCATGCTGCATCTGAATCTACTAATGAGGCCCTTTTGTACTTTTGGGGGCCGCTATGCTCCTGAGCCAATCTTGTAGGGCACAAGAAGCATAATAATAGCGGTAGTCTGTCCAGTGTGCCAACATGTGATCGGGACTGATCTTCAAACTCTCCCTGACCCTTCCGCCTCCCCCTGCTGCTTAGAAAGACCCTTGGGACTTCATGGTGTCCGCTTGAATGACCCAGGATTATCTTCCCATCTCAAGACACTCCGCTTAATCACCCCTGCAAAGTCCTTTTTCCCACACACGATCATAGTTTTGGGGATTAAGACACGGACATCTTTCAGGTGGAGGTTGGGGCATTATTCTGCCTGCCCCTTAAAATCCCTAGTGGTCGCGCCCAGCAATCTGCACTTTCAGGGGCTCTTCAGGTTAAGTTTATGCAAGTGTGGAGGCCTAAGGATTGTTTAAAGTTCTGAACAATCAAAAGATTTTGAAGCTAGACTTGTGGTCTCTATGGCAAATATAATTCTTTCTAAAGTGTGGTAGGTTTCCTAACTGTGTGCTTCCAATCAGTCCCATGTGCCATTATCCATGATCAAATTACTTTTCTAGAAATATATATTATGTCTTCATTCTTCTATTTATCCCTCACGCTATCTCTGCCTCTCTGGCTTGCTTCTTAACAGCGGTGATCTCAAAGGCATCTGAACAGGCTGGGCAAAGCAGGAAGGGGCTTTAACTCCCACTGCTTGGGAATTAGGAGCATTTGGTTTTCCAACTATAAAACCCCCAATATCCCAACTTTCTATTCTACCTTCTATATTTGTCCTTAAACCCGTGATTTTTTTCCTGGAGCTCACCTTCTGTGAAAGATCTAAGCAAAGGCAGGAAATAAAGTCACTATAATAACACTTCCCAAATGGTTCTCCCAGAGCTATAGGCAGTCACAAGGTCTGCCTCTAAGTTAGGACAGTGGGTGTTTTACTGACTGTGGGACTAAGCTTTGCCAACTTCTCAGAGTATAGTATGTATCATATGACAGTTCCAGCCATCCAACAATAAGGCCAGCGTCTCCTATCACATTTAGCACAGCATCCTACTTCAGGATGCCTCTTTCTATATTAGAGTGTAGGAGCAAATAGACCTAAAATATGTGTATAGCTCATTGCAATAGAAATGTTTTGCTTTATGATAGGCTGATGCATATGTTCCTGGTGATGCGTGGTTTTCCCCCAGATGGTGATTTAGAGACCTATGTTCTGTCCACCTGGTGACCCCAGCATCCTTACAGTTCTCACTCATCCTGAAGCACATCCAACCAGTAGAAGGAGAAGACAGCAAGGGAAGGATACAAAAAAAAAAAAAATGACACCGATCATTTCCACTTACATCCCATCGGACAGAGCTCAGTGACATGAGTTATACGGCACATCCAATTTCAGTTAAATCAGGGAAATGTAATCAATCCACTCTTAGAGGAAGAAAAAGTAAATTTGTTTTGTTTCTGGTAAATAGCTAACAGTCTCTATTGTACCAGCAAATGATTATTTATATGCCTTCATTTAGGTTATTTGTTGTCACTTGAAAATAAATAGAAAACTTGCTTCAGCCCATGTAAAACTATTTGCATATATCGCACATAGCCTGAGACACATAAAAAAAAAAAATTAGCCAAGTCTAATCTAATAATTTTTTTAAGAATCTGGGTCAGACTCTCGCTTCTAGAAATGTAAAGAAGAAAAGAGCTTTCTCATCTGGTCTTCAGAAACCTTAGTCCCGTAGTCCCACCCCCCCACACCCCATAAACTGGCACACTATGGATGGCCACTCACAGAAGAACCCCGTGAAGTGTGCTACTGCACAGAGTTCCCTGAACTACCAGAACCATTAAACAACTGGCAAGATATCTCTAATTAGAAAGGGTCATTCCAGTCTACCCTGCTTCTTACTCTTCCCTTTGCGATGGTCCCAGGTGTCCTGGGGGGTCTAGTACAGATTTAGGAATCGGAAATATGCTTGGGGTCCTGTCTCATCTCAGCATTTATCCTCTGTCAAACCTTACTGAATTACTTGTTTCTTTTCACACCCTGTTAGTTTCTCACGCCTGCTATAACAAATTATCACCAAAGTGGTGGCTTAAAACAAAATGGAATTTATTCTCTCGTGCTTCTGGAAGGCAGAAGTTGGAAATAAGTACCATTGGCTGAAATTGAAGCTTTGGAAGTGCCACACTGCATACTCCTAGAAGCCCTAGGAAAGAATCTGTTCCTTATTTCTTCCAGTTCTAGTGGCTTCCAGCATCCCTTGTCTTATGCCACACCCTTCCATTTTTAAAATCTCTCTGCTCTGACTTCACATCACCTCCCTTTCTCTGTGTAGTGGGATCTCTGCTTCTCTGTTAGGAGGCCACTTAAAATGGCATTTAGGAGCCACCCAGGTAATCCAGGATAATCTCCCTATCTCTGTTTTTAGAACCTTATCTGAATTTCATCTTCACAGATATTTTTCCAAATAAGGTAACATTTATAGGTTCCAGGGATTAGGAATTGACACTTCAAGGGGATCATTTTTCAGCCTGCCAGTTTATTATCTGTTCTCCAAAGATTCACCTCCATTTCTAATGCAAAATGTATTCACCCAATGCCAGCATCCCTCATAGTCTCTGACCATTATAGTATCAACCCAAGTCTAAAATCTCATCCAACTGTCATCAGCTCCAAAATCTCAAATATCATCTAAATCATTAAGCCAAATATAGGTGAGACTCTGAGTGTGATCCACCACAGGATAAAATTGTTCTCTATCTGCGGATGTCGGAAGCTAGAAAACAAGTTTTTTATTCCCAAAATCCAAGAGTGGAACATGTGTTGCACAACAGTTCTATTCCCATTCAAAAAGGGAGAAAATGGAAGGAAGAAATGAGTCATCAGTCCCAAGCAATTTGAAAATCCAGTAGGGAAAGCACCATTAGGTGTCAAGTCCCAGGGAAAATCTTCTGTGGCTCATCCTTCTGCCCTCTCTACCAACAGCTCCACCATCTGGGCTCAAGACTTCGCCTTAGGAAGTTGCCCCTTTTTTTGATGTATATAACAGCACATGTTTGCAGAATTATTTTATAAACCTGCTTCATGCCTATAAAATTTTAGAATCTGGACAGTCTTCTTTTAATTCATCTTGTCCCTGCCTTAATCAATCCAAATGTTTGCAATGAGGTAACATTTCCAAAAGCCTTGAGCTTCTGCTGTGTATGTCATGAGAATTTACCCCATTAGACAAGAGGGTCCTCCACAGATCCTTCATGGATAATCACATCTCTATTCCTGGCTTTTGTTGAGATTGTTGATTGAGTCCATGAGTCACATACCTAATACCTTCATCATGCAAAACGTTGTCCAGCCAAATCCTTGGCCTTCCCTCCAGAGCATGCTTTCCTAACAGTGAAGCACCTAATATTAGCATTTTCTGCACTCTGCATAGGTATGGAATTTTAATATCAGCAGGTGATGGTTACTTTTTGTCTGACGATCCTTTTCTATCACACTTTATTGTAAGAAGCAAGAAGAAACAAAGAAGTACCTTCAACGCTTTGCTTGAAAATCTTCCCAGCTGAATATCCAAGTTCATCACTCACACGTTCTGTTTTCCACACAACCATAGGACACAATTCAGGTGGGCTTTTGGCCGCAATGTAACAGTTTCAAATAACAATTTCCTCGTTTCCTTCTGAATTTATTCAAGGTCTCTAGACTTTTCAGTCAGGTCTGTCATTCCTATTTCTTTTCCTGTGATCTGCTCACTACCCAATTCTAAAGACCACATTTTTTGGTAGTTGATACAGCAGTATGCCAGTTCCTAGCACCAAATCGGTTGTATGCTTTTTTCCCCCTGTGGCCTCTGTAACAAATTACTACACATTTGGTGGCTTAAAAGAACAGAAAATTTCTCTCTTATAGTCTCAGAGGCTGGGAATCCAAAATAAGTATCACTGAGCCTATCACTGGTCAGCAAGACCACACTCCCTCTGGAGGATCTAAGGGAAAATCATACCCTGCTTCTTCCAGCTTCTAGGGGCTGTTAGCATTTGTCATGTCTCTCCAATTTCTGCCTCTATCTTCATATGACCTTCTCCTCTTCTGTCTGTAAAATCTAACCTGCCTTTCGCTTCTAAGGACACTTGTGTTGGCATTAGGGCCCATCCTCAATCCAAAGTAATCTTCCCATCTCAGTATCTTTCATTAGTCACATCTGGAAAGATCCCTTTTTCCAAATAAGGTAACATTTACAGATTTCAAGGATTAGGACCTGATAACTTTGAGAGTACCATTTTCAATCTCCTACATACATGCCCAATGTTGAATTTTTTGCTTCAGAGAAACATAAACACAAGAGGCTGGGGTAGACCAGTTGGCGTGTTAGGCATGGGCTGTGTTTGCTAATCAAACTGTCTCCATGTCCCCACTTTAATCTCTCCCCAGTGACTGGATAAAAAGCAAGAAGAAATTGGTCTTCTTTCCCCTTTTTGCTTATGCGTCATAAAAGCAAAAAATAGATAAGAGAATTTTAGATAGAACCAAATTATATTGGAGATTTACCTTAGTTTTTACTTGAGCGTTTACTCAAAAGAGTTGAGGATACCATTGAAGGTAAATGCCACCAGTAAGACACGTGCTGTGTGGTATAACTCACCTGTTATAATCTCAGTGACTGGCTTTCATTTTCAGTTGAGACTCATAGACTCCCAGAGCCAAAAGCAGTCTCTGAGATCATCAATTCTAATTGCTTTCCTTTATAGATGAAAAAACTAGGTCCAGAAGGCAGGAGTTTCTTGCTAAAGTCACAGTAGCTAGCTTGCAGAATTACGCCATTGTTCCTTTTTGCCTCCTTGTAGCATCCTGACCTTTCAGAACTATGGCTATAATTGCTTTCTTTATTGTTTTGCAGGTTGGCAGTGTACCATTCTAATCATCCCTAATATAGAAAGGTCTAGATGTTGCCCTCTGAATTCTCTATTCACATTTAGACGTAGAATAATAACTCTCCCCCAGAATCCACTTCAAATATGTGGAGGCAATGTAGACAGAGAAGATAAAGAAAAAGGCAGGAGGAATATAAAGGAAGTCACTACCACAAGAAACAATATCTGGCCAGTGGGACCACCATTACCTCTTTAACAAGCCTAAATTTTATTTTATTTTATTTTATTTTATTTTATTTTATTTTATTTTATTTTATTTTATTTTATTTTATTTTATTGTATTTTAATATTTCAAGTTTTTATTTAAATTCTACTTAGTTAACATATAGTGTAATATTAGATTCAGGAGTAGAACTTAGCGATTCATCATTTACATATGACACCCAGTGCTTATCACAAGTGCCCTCCTTAATGCCCATCACCCATTGACCCATTCCCCCACCACACCTACCCTCCAGCAACACTCAGTTTGTTCTCCATACTTAAGAGTATGTTTTTATGGTTTGCCTTTCTCTCTTTTCTCCCCCTTTGTTCATCTGTTTTGTTTCTTAAAGCCTACATATGAGTGGAATCTGAAGTCTTTCTTTGACTTACTTTTTAAAAAATTTTTAATCTTTACTTATTTTTGAGAGAAAGACAGAGTGTGAGCGGGGGAGGAGCAGAGAGAGATGGAGACATAGAGTCCAAAGCAGGATCCAGACTCTGAGCTGTCAGCACAGAGTCCAACGTGGGGCTCGAACTCACGAAAAACAAGATCGTGACCTGAGCCAAAGTCGGACACTTAACCATAACCAACTGAGCCAGCCAGGCATTCCTTCTTTGACTTATTTTGAATAAGTGTAAATTTTAAAATAATGTTAAAGTAAATAAAGTGACAAGTAACTCAACTTTGAAAATTAAAAAAGAATTTAAAATATTACCTAGCATAGGGGCACCTGGGTGGCTCAGTCAATGAAGCCTCCAACTCTTGATTTTGGCTCAGGTCATGATCTCAGGAATCGTGAAATGGAGCCCTGAGTCGGGCTCCCTGCTGACAGCATGGAGTCTGCTTCTGATTCTCTCTCTCCCTCTCTCTCTCTCAAAATAAATAAAGTTTAAAAAATATATTACCTAGTATGGAGAATATAATGCTAAGTGAAATAAGCAAAGGGGAAAAACAAGAGAGAAAGAGAAACAAACCAAGAAACAGACTTGTAACTACAGAGAACAAACTGATGGTCACCAGAGGGGAGTGGCTGGGGGGATGGGTGAAAAAGGTGATGAGGATTAAGGAGGGCACTTGTGATGAGCACATACTGTTGTATGGAAGTGGTGAATATTGTACACTTGCAGCTAATATAACACTGTATGTTCACTAACTGGAATTAAAATAAAAACTTTAAAACATAAAATATTAAAATAAAATAGAATAAATAAAGTAGAATAGAATAACAGTCTTTAAAATCATTCTCTGAAGTCCTTACAGAATTCAATATGTTATTCTATATTTAGAGAGAAGCATTATCTGTGAGGCTTTCTTCAGAAAATACAAAGGAGAATTAAGGATATATCAAAAACAGAAACATAACAATCCATGACAAGGTTTATCTCCTTCCCCGGTGTTTACATGCTAGCAACCTATTCAAGCGTCAAAAATACAAATCAATTCAACTCAGCAGTTAAAACAATTTGAAATTATCACCACGGTTCTGGAAAATAAGCGAATGAATGATATGCCATGTTTTCTATGTAAGCATTCCAAGGAAAGCCACTTTAACTCTGGTGTGTGGCAGAGCATTGCTAAACCCAGGCTCTAGATTTATCTCTCATTGGACATGACCTAGAGTTGCTTTGCGAATTCTATAGGATTGATTTTATATTTTGGACATACCTTTATTGAGTGTCAAGCTATTTATGGTTTCAGACCATAAGAGGGAACTTGTATATTCCCAAAGAAATAAATAGAATGAAGTCTGAAATTATGGCAAGTGACTTTAGTCTACCTGTCCATGCAGGGGATGACAGAAATGCCACATTGGAGAAGAAAAGAGAGAGGCATTTTTGTGAGTGCCTAATATATTCTGTGCCAAGCACCATGTTAAGAATTTATTTTATCTCTATAACTCCCTTTTCCATCCCCTTCCTACTCCATCAGTGGAATGACCATTAGGATACCTTTTCCTAGTCCACCTTTCCCACTGTAGAAGTGAGATCTCAGTGATTTTCTTGCCCTATTGAGATATCAGTTTCCTCGTCTTGTTAAATAAAGGATTTGGACTGAGCCATTGCTAAGGTCTCTTTCAGCATGTATGACCTTCAGGGTCTTCCACAAACTACTGGGCCACAGCACAAGTCCCTGTTGTTTCAGTAAATTCCTCCCCAAAATTAGAGATTTACAGTACATCCATTCCTGCAAAGATGGGGCTGAATAGGAGAATCATTCCTATTCAGAAGTAGCTTCTACTAAGACATATTTTGAAAAAAGTTACTTCCTACGCCCTTTGTTAAGTTGCTTTGTGACCCCCAAACAGACAGAATATAGCATAATTTGTGTGATGTCAGTGATACAGATAATTATTTAACACATTGTTGTATGTTCCTATCCACCATTCATTTTCCCCTATAAGGAAAATGCATCCAAGATACTAATAGCATTATTAATAATCATGACCTAATTACAATAATAAAATATTACACCCAAGAATGGCAGAATACATATTTTAAGTGCACATGGAACATATACCAAAATTCATCATATGCTGGGCTATAAACAATTATCTGTATGACCTCATTCATACAGAACATGGTTTCAATTATATACAATATAATTAAGCTGGAAATAGGCAACAATAGGTTATAAGAAAGCTCTGATGTTTGGAATTTAGGCATATATTTCTATATATTTATGAATGAGAGATAAATCAGTGAATGATTTCAATATGACAGAACTTGTATGATATAGCTATGCATTCTATAAAGAGAATATTTAGAGCTTGAAGTGTATATAATAGAAACATAAAAGGAAGTATAGTCAATCATTCAAGCATGCATTTCAAGAAGCAAGAATGTAGATCAAAGAAATAACAGATATGGGGCACTTGGGTGGCTCAGTCCGTTGAGCATCCGACTTTGGCTCAGGTCAAGATCTCATGGTAGGTGAGTTCAAGCCCAGCATCCGGCTCTGTGCTGATAGCTCAGAGACTGGAGCCTCCCTCTCCCTCTGCCCCTCCCCTGCTCACCTGCTCACTCTCCAAGTGAATGAATGAATGAATAAATAAATAAATACATAAATGAAAATGTTTAAAAAACTACACTGGTATAAGATTGGAAGTTGGTCTACCCTTGATAAGAAATTGTCAACAAAGTTTTGTTTTTGCTTTTTTGCCTTGAAAAAAACCAGTTTCTATGCTTTGCCTTTATCACGTCTTTGATTACTTACAAAAACTGAATCTTCTTAATACTGAAAAAGCCAAGTTTAGCTAACAACTAAACAAGTATATAAACCTCTGCAGCATCTCTTATTACCACAATAAAACCTTCTGGTATTTTTTTTGACAGAGTTCCCCAAATTCAAAGTCTAAACGAAGTCTTCTTGACTAAATAGGCTTGTTTATTTGCTATGGGAAGTGTTATCAACTGAGCAGTAATAAACCTTCTTAGGCTACGTTGTATGGGAAAGTGCTATGACTCATCTAGAAATTATATGAAGTCTCTAAAGTTCTAATATCTCCTGGCATAATGTCATCACTTGTATTTCTGATTATTGAGATGTCATAAGTCACAAAAACACTACAGCCAGCAAGGAATATAAGGTGTCAAAGAAAGGGCTGATGTGGATTAATACCTCAGGTGTCATCAAAGTAAATATTAAGAAAATCTTGAATCACGGGGCACCTGGGTGGCTCAGTCAGTTAAGCATCCAACTCTTGGTTTCAACCAAACTCATGATCTCACAGTTCATAGGTTCAAGCCCCACATCAGGCTCTATGCTGACAGTGCAGAGCCTGCTTGGGATTCTCTCTCTCTCCTTCTCTCTTTGCCCCTCCCTTGTTTTTTTTTCTCTCTCTCTCCCTCTATCCCTCTCTCTCTCTCTTTCTCTCAAACTAAATAAATAAACTTAAAAAAAGAAAATAAAATCTCGAACCAAGCAGCTTGGTTGCAAACCTTCAGCCAAAAAGGAGGATCCCCGATGAGGTCTTACAGGCTATTCAAAGGGCACTACACATCTCACATGGTTTCTCCCCTTTCTGGGGCCACTAATAATCCTGCTACTCTTACTACTTTTTGGACCTCATGTATTTAACTGTTGGCTGCAACTTGTGACCAAGCATATAGAGGCCATGAAATTACAAATGTAGTAACACGAGGGTACAAGCAGCTTGGGGCTAAACCTGGTAACACACAAGCATATCTCAGACTATCTGGGAAAAGTGCTGTTCCCCTACTGCTCCCCATGACAACACCTGGGCCCAGCAAGAAGTTAACAGGTCCAGCACCTGGGTGGCTCAGTTGGTTAAACGTCCAACTCTTGATTTCTGCTCAGGTCATGATCTCCCGGTTGTGAGATGGAGCCCCGTGTTGGGCTCTGTGTGGAGCGTGGAGCCTGCTTGAGATTCTCTGTCTCTCTCTGCCTCTCTCTCTCTCCCTCGGCCCCTCCCTCACTCACGTGCACACACACTCTCACATGCTCTCTCCTCTCTCAATAAATAAAAGAACAAAAAAAAGAATGAGGAGCAGTATAGAACCAGAGGAAACTCCTAGAAGCTTTTGCCTGTCAATTTTAACTTTTAGAAACTAACAGACCGCTAGTACAAAAAGAAACATTTGAGGAAGACACCTGTGCAGATGATTCAGAAAGTGCCTTGCCCTTATTATAATGTTAGTATCTCCCTCTGGATATTCCTCCCAAGCCCCAGTAAAAGGATCCTGTTTTCCCCTCATTTGGTGGAGTCACAGCTTTGGAACTTATTCCCTGTGATCTCCTTATTAGAACCAATAAATATGACTCTGTGAGGCAACTCCCCCTGCTGTGGTCTCTGGAGCAGACCCACTCCGGTCCAGATAAAAAAGCAGTACAGGTAACGAAGAGGAACAGGAAGTTTCCGTGAATTGCAAGGTAACTAACTGGGAAATGCTATAGACAAACTGATAATAACATCTAGTGGATTACCATCCATTAAAATCACCATCTAACATTTCCTAAATACATACATTCAGACTTTACAATAGGAAAGAAAAGTACAATTGTCATTTTGTTGATCCTGCATGTCAATTAAAACTGTGGAATGAGGGGGATACAGATGAATTTTACCACGATGAAATCCTTGCCCCCAGACATGACAAGCAACGTAAAGAAGTACATACCTTTTTTTAAACATGCATTTTTTTGGTGGATCTGTTTAAAATATGAAAGCGAGCACAATAATTTTCCTTGACATTTAATTTTTTAAAGACCTTAGTCACTTTCCACAAATTGCACTATTTGAACTATGAAATAAATTCACTTGAGTTTTACAATATTAAGAAATTAGAGGGGCACCTGGGTGGCTCAGTCGGTTGAGCAACCGACTTCAGCTCAGGTCATGATCTCATGGTTCTTGAGTTCGAGCCCCTTGTTGGGCTCTGTGCTGACAGCTCAGAGCCTGGAGCCTGCTTCAGATTCTGTGTCTCCCTCTCTCTCTTCCCCTCCCCCACTCATGCTCTGTCTCTCTGTCTCAGAAATAAATAAATACTAAAAAAAATTAGATCTTAGCTAGAATTAATTTTATTACAAAAAAAAAACATAACTAGGGGTGCCTGGGTGGCGCCGTCGGTTAAGTGTCCGACTTCAGCCAGGTCACGATCTCGCGGTCCGTGCGTTTGAGCCCTGCGTCAGGCTCTGGGCTGATGGCTCAGAGCCTGGAGCCTGTTTCCGATTCTGTGTCTCCCTCTCTCTCTGCCCCTCCCCCGTTCATGCTCTGTCTCTCTCTGTCCCCCCCACCAAAAAAAAAAAAAAAACCAAAACATAACTAATAAATATCAAAACAAAAGTAAAAGACTTTAACAATTAGAGTCTATTTCAATTGCACGGAAGTCAGTTCAGTGGGCATTGTCTATTTAAATATTTGATTCCCAAAGAAATGTGATCACTTATGTTTCATTGTTTTTAGTGAAAAAAATTAAAAATAATTCTTAGCAAAACTCAAATTATTTTATTGGAAAGAATATTTTTCATATTAAGGAAAATCTGAATTCTGCATTATAAAGATAATCTTTCTTATTTATTTTACTTGAAAAAAATATTGTAAAGACAGCTTAGAGACAGTCTTTTAATTTAAATAGAAGCTGCCAGCCACTCACACTGGTTGAGCTCATTTGATCTACATTAGTGAGGTCGGTAATGAAAACAACAAATGTTAAAAGTAGGATGCATCAGGGGCGCCTGGGTGGCGCAGTCGGTTAAGCGTCCGACTTCAGCCAGGTCACGATCTCGCGGTCCGGGAGTTCGAGCCCCGCGTCAGGCTCTGGGCTGATGGCTCAGAGCCTGGAGCCTGTTTCCGATTCTGTGTCTCCCTCTCTCTCTGCCCCTCCCCCGTTCATGCTCTGTCTCTCTCTGTCCCAAAAATAAATAAACGTTGAAAAAAAAAAAAATTTAAAAAAAAAAAAAAAAAAAAAAAGTAGGATGCATCATGCTAATTTAAGTGGGTTTTTTTAATGTTTATTTATTTTTGAGAGACAGAGAAAGAGCATGAGCAGGGAAGGGGCAGAGAGAGAGAGAGACCCAGAATCCGAAGCAGGCTCCAGGCTCTGAGCTGTCAGCACAGAACCCGATACAGGGCTTGGACTCACGAACCGTGAGATCACGAACTGAGCCGAAGTCATACTCTTAACCGGCAGAGCCACCTTGGCATCCCTAAGTGTTCTTTGAAGAGGGTGACAAACAGTCCCTAGTGTGCCTCCCCACATTCGCATCTTGTATCATCACCCTGTCCTTGAGTGTGAGGGGGACCTGTGATTGCTTCCAACTCATACAACTTGGCTAAAGTATTGGGATATCAGTCCTAGGATGAGGTTACATTTTATGTCAAGGTAATGAGATGTCACTCTCACAGTTATGCTTTTATATACACATCAGTCTCCACCAGGATAAGGAGAAGTTAGACTCCCATGCTGGCTATGAAAGAGTGGGCTGCCTCCCTGAGAGGGCCTATGGACAGAGCCATGTGGAAGGGGCTATGGAGGGCCTCTACTCCCTTTGGCCAAAAACCATCAAAACTGAACAAACAAATGCAGAATGGAGACAGAGGAGGGGACTTCAGTCCCACAGCCACAAGGAGGTGAACGCTGCCAAACCCCTGAATGAGATTAAGAGTAGACATTTCCCCTGCTGGGACTGCAGCCCGGACTGACATGTCAACAGTAGCTGGGTGCAAACATCACCCAGAGAGCCTCGCTAAGCTTCGCCAGACTTCCCACCCACAAACACCATGAGGCAATACACGTATGTGTGCCTTACGCTGAGAAAGTAGAGGGAATTTGTGACATAGCAGTAGAAAACGAATACAAATAGTAATTGTATAAAGTTTTCATGTCAGTTTTAGGAGAAGTGACATTTTCGGACACTGTCTTCTCATGTATGAATATGGCATCTATTTCCATTTGTTCTGATCCTGTCTTATATTCTTCAGCAAGAGCATAAACATGTCCTTAGAACTTTTCTATATTTTATGTTATGTATTTCTTCATTGAGGCTTGTATATTTTTGTTAAATTTATTTTTTTATTTAATTTATTTTTAAAATTTTTTAAGTTTTATCTTATTATTTATGTTAAAAGAGAGAGAGAGAGGGAGAACAAGCAGGGGAGGGCAGAGGGAAGGAGAGACAGAATCCC
This sequence comes from Prionailurus viverrinus, assembly GCF_022837055.1. Lineage (NCBI taxonomy): Eukaryota > Metazoa > Chordata > Mammalia > Carnivora > Felidae > Prionailurus > Prionailurus viverrinus. The sequence continues at coordinate 10,725,540 of NC_062571.1, forward strand.
AGGCAGGCTCCACACCATCAGGGCAGAACCCAATGTGGGGCTCGAACTCACAAACCAGGAGATCATGACCCGAGCCAAGATCAAGAGTCGGATGTTTAACCAACTGTGCCACCCAGGCACCCCAAACTTATTTTTAATTGTATTATGATCGTTATCACTATTATGGAAAAATATTTTCACAGTTTTAGTTCCAGGTGAATTAGTATTCTCAGTGTACTAATAGAGAAAATGTATTTGATTTGTGTACTTATCTTGCATTCGGGCATCTTATCAAATTCCTTTTCTAACCTACTTGATTGTGAATATTGTCTTCTGGATTTTTAAAGATGCAACCATTTCATCAACAAAAGTGATAATTTTATTCCTTCTTTTACAGTATTTTTTCCTTTTTTATTGGATCCCTCTTACAGTAACCCAGATGCCGACCCAGTAGCTTCTCGCAATGATCTTACAGTATAAACTCCTCTAAATTCACTTTATATTCTTTCAGCTTTTTCTGTTTTATTTTGTTATAGTAGGAGGACTGGTTTGCTTCCCAAAACTGCCTTTGTCCCTGCATGACTATTCCCGGTGATGACTTTAAATGTCAGAAGAATTTTTTGAAGCATATAGAAACCATGTAATATTTCTGGAATCAAAGTTATATTAGAGTTTGACATTCCCTTTCTACTGTATGCTATGTAAAATGTGGGAATGTTGAATATAATACATAATACAGGGTATATGCACATAGATGAAGCAAGTGAATCTGGGAACAAAGAGGATTTTGTTTCAGAATCCAAAACAGGAAAGTACTAGGAAAACAGAAAATACTAATTCTCAACAATCAAAATTATTGAGCCAGTGATGATTCAATGATAGGCAACAGTATAGTGTCTGATGTGAAATTTAATCAACTAATGATACAAGGTCATTAACGTGTCAACATAATTTTAAAGCACAGCTAACTCTCTGAAAAAAACTTTTTCAGAACAAAACGACATCTTCTAGTATAAAAGTCAGATATTAGGCCTCTAAAAGTGAAAAATAAACCAGAAAACAAAAACATAATTTAAGCTTATACCATTTATAGCAAAACCAAGTAAAAATCATATGACCACCAAGGATTTTTAAAAAGCAACAAATTAAATGATTAATAATATTCTGGGAGCACCAGGGTGGCTCAGTCAGTTGAATGTCCAACTTTGCCTCAGGTCATAATATCATGGTTCTGGAGTCAAGTCCCACATGGGGCTCTCTGCTGACAGCACAGAGCCTGCTTGGGGTTCTTTGTGCCCCTCTCTCTGACTCTCCCCCACTCGCACTCTCTCCCTCTCTCTCCAAAATAAAAATAAAACATTAAAAACAAAACATTTATAATAATATTCTGGGTGGGGGAACAGTCACCAGAAATATAAGAATGGGGTTCCCATTGAAGCCACTAGACTTAATGTAAAAAAAGAAAAAAAATACACATGGCCTCTATTTCAAGGGGTTCAGTCCTCCCTCTTACATAAAGCAGAATGCTGAGACCAGCTTTGTGAAGAATGTGGACAGTTTCCTTGAGGCATAGTCCTAGGGACATTGGGTTTGAAAAAAGAAGAACAGAACAGGAGGCATTAGCCCACTGTGCTCCAGATAAATATTTTTCTTGCTTTAAATGAAGACAGAAGAACCCAGATTACTGACTGACTTCTACTCCATTCAGGGTCCTGGTGCATTGGAGAAATTTCTGTACATGCAAATTACCATCCAAATTACCATTTATTTATTGTTATCATTTTGTTCACAGTGCCTTACACAGCACCCATTGCTATTGAACTGGATTAAATAAATTAGAGCTAAGTGACTCCATGACTTCAGGAGGTCTAGAAATAAATGTTCTCCTACCCCAGCACTCAACACACCTCAAAACACCTCCCCAGATTTGGTAACTTTTCTTCCATAACAACAAAGCAAACTTAAAACATAACCAGTGCTGGGAGTAGAATGCCAACAACCTAAATTTAAGTCTTGAAGTAAAAGTTTTCTTTTAAAAAAAGTTTCTGTCAGTTGGTTAAGCCGTCAGCTCTTGATTTTAGCTTGGGTCATGATCTTACGGTTCAGGATCCTGCCCCGTGTTGGGCTCTGCACTGACAGCATGGAACCTGTTTGGGATTCTCTCTCTCCCTCTCTCTCTCTCTGCCCCACCCCAGCTTGAGTACATGCACACACTCTCCAAATAAATAAATAAACTTTAAATAAATAAATACATAAATAAATAAAGTTAAAAAAAATCTTTCCTAAAGGAGGAAAAAGATATTATCACTTGAACGTATTGAGATGAAAGCTAATCAAAGAGGAGACATTTCACATAGAATGAAGGTGGGGAGAGGATCCACTTCTGATACTCAAATGCCAAACTTTTAATTTTTTTAACGTTTTCTTTTATATTTGAGAGAGAGAGAGAGAGAGAGAGAGAGAGAGAGCGCGCGCAAGCAGGAGAGGGGCAGAGCGACAGAGAATCTGAAGCAGGCTCCAGGCTCTGAGCTGTCAGCACAGAGTCTGACGCAGGGCTCAAACTCACAAACCATGAGATGGTGACCTGAGCTGAAGTTGGTCGCTTAACTTACTGAACCACCCAGGTGCCCCTTGAAGGCTAAACCTTTAAAACTCAGAAACCTTTTTCTCTGAAGAAACTTTGGGTGGTTTTCAAAAATCTATCTGAAAGTAAGGATCAAAGCATCATCAGTTCAGTTTTTATGTATCTATTAAAACAATGCTACCTAGAAGCCCAAGTACAGAATTCCTTAAACCGAGAAAAGGTAGAGCTAATAAGAAATAATGCGAACACACACACACCATCCTAATATTTCAGAATGCCATGTCATCATATGACCACATGATGCGACAGTATGAAAATCACTTGGAGATTTGACAAGAATAGTTTACTGGCGGTTAGGGGACAGAGAGCAAGATAGAAGTAGATTAAAGAATGTATTTATGGGCATGAGGAAGTTAAGACAATGTGCACATAACTGTTCCGGGGGGGGGGAATGGCAATAAAAGGCTGTATGGGTTACTGACGATCATGTAAATAATGGGAATATTTGGTAAGCTGGTAGGGAGTGGCATTTCCTACAGGAAACAAGGAGGAAAGTTTTATACTGTGGCTTACTGACAGAGAGTATCAGAGTTGTATAATTGTTTCAGAGTTGTTCTTTAAACATTTATTCAGAATTCTATGTGCTATGTATGCGCGTGCTTGTATACACATGGAGGGGTCACACTGAAGAAGACGCACATCCTGTCTTCATAAAAATTAAACTTTAGTGGAAGAGGCAAGACACGAACATAAATCAGAATGGACTCGATAGAGAAAAAGAGAGTGGAAGAAAAACAAAAGAATCGGAAAATATCCAAAAATGGACAATTCAATCAATGAACACATCTCCATAATTAGTTCTGATAAGCTCATTTTGTTAACGCTGTTCTGATTTTTTAGGGACAAAAATGCCATCTTTGCTTAATTCATTGTTGTTTTGAAAAGGTAACGTTACATTTATTCTTATTCTGGTATGTTTTTGAATAACATGCCAACCTCTTTCAGTTCACTGTTAGGAACTTCCTGTCTGCTGTCTGGTGATGAACTTTTCACCATGTCATGACACCTGACGCTGCTCATGTCACTGTGTCTTACTAAACCTGAAAGCAAAAGTGTCATTCGTAACTTTTGCTGAATGACTGATGAGAGTTGATGGGACAAGTATTGGCTCATATTTTAGAGAACTTATTTTGAAATTTTTAAATAAAACTTACGGTCCATATGTATACAAATGACAGACCTGGGGTAAAAGATGTATCATTTCAACCTAAGAATTCAACGGTTGTAACAGACCACATGCCCAAAGCCACCAAGTTGCCTGTGGGAGCTGGGGAAGGCTTAACACAAAAGGTCACACTTGATATGATTCTTGAAAATGTTATACTAGCCCCACACACTACAGTATTTTGACATCAGACATCTAGAAAAAGCAGGACTGTTCACTCAAAAGAGTCATTCATCTTTATATTGATCTCTCTCTCTCTCTCTCTCTCTATATATATATATATATATATAAAACCAAAAGACAAAAATTATGTTTCACTTATTTAATTGACAAGATACTTAAATCATTCTAGAGAGATGTTTTATATGATCATATTTACTGTCTTTGCCATATTTGTTATAGATTTTCTAAAAAATGAAAATGAGGGGCACTTGGTAGCTCAGTTGTTTGAGAGGCTGACACTTAATTTCAGCCCAGGTTATGGTCCCAAGGTCATGGAAACAAGCCCCACGTCGGGCTCTGCACTGAGCACTTAGCACTGAGCATGGAGCTTGCTTGAAATTTTCTTCCTCTGTCCCTTTGCCCCTGTCACCTGCTCTATCTCTCTGTAAAATAATAAATAGTTCAAAGGAAAAAATCATAATGAAAAGGAAAACTCAATGGTACAATCCAGTTTACAATATATTCATTTCTAATCATTTATCAGGACACACATGGCCAACCATTAAAAGATAAACTGAGGGATTTTTCAATTTTCAAGAATTTATGCGTGTATATATACATCTGTTGGAATTGGACACTGCCAAACATGATGTGGCCCGGGTGTCTTCCACCAGCCGGGGCGAGGGGAGAGATTTTTATAGAGAAGAGGTGGAAACAAAGGAAGGAAATTATTTCATTGTCTACAGCTTAAGTAGTTGCCTGACTTGAGAAAGCCTGCTTGGCTTATTGTGAGTGGTTGTGCTTACGTTTCTTTTCCTCTGATTCAAAGGTGCTCTCTCTGGTTTAGGTTCTGGTTTGCTTTCGCAGGGGATTAGAACCACCCCCAATCTAATGGCCTCTTGCTTGCTTACTTTGACAGGTCTCACCCCTTATCTCACATTTAAAAACAGGACTGATAAAAACAGTGGCATTCATGTCTTTTGTCATCAGTGCTCTATGCTCCATCCAAAGCTTCTAAAAACTCAGACCTAAAAGATACACAGCAGTAGTTCTTTATGTAGATTGGGGGAGTGTGTTCAGAAGTGAGCCCTGCCTGATTGCCTATCCTTCCTAGTGCACAACTGAAATGCACATAAAGCAAATCACTAGTCTACCTCTCAAATTTACACCATTTCCATTGGAAAACAAAGTCAAATGAAATAATCTGACTCAGGAGTGTGGTGGTATTTACATTATCTCCATAGAAATTACAGTAAAACTCTGGCCAGGATATGAAGGAAACACGTACTCCAGTACCACTGGTTTATCAGAAATGTCCCTGATTCCACTTGGGAAAAAAATCTGCCTAAAATACATGACCAAAAATACGAATTTTATAGTGTCTCTAGTTTGCAAACTCTGTGCAGGCAGGGATTTTGTCCTATTGATCTGTCTTATCTCAAAGATCTTTTGCACTAATGGACCAAAGGGATATAGAATGTCTTAGGGAAGTTTTCTAAAAAAGGGATATAGAATGTCTTAGGGAAGTTTTCTAAATACCCTTTCCCTATCAATTCTTCACATGTTCAAGTGAAAGAATATCTTCACCTTGCAGTGAGTGCCGTAAGGCAAAATTGTGTACTATTAACATTTGTTTCTCTAGCATATTGACAGGTATGTACAAGAGTTGAGTAAGTAAATGAATGAAAATGTGCAGATTTCAAGAGCTCTCCCTCATAACTTTTTTGGGGGGGCGTTTTTTTAATATCTGACAAAAGTTTTGTTTCATATAGTCCAAGTTATCAAGATTTTTATAATTTTTTGTATCATATGCTCACTTCTTCATAACTAAGCTCTTTCACTAAATATACAAGAAAAACCCTCACGGTTCTGCCACTAATTGGTAATACAATTGTAGGGAAATTGTTTAATTGTTTTGTCCCATCAGCTATAAAATTCTGATTCCTAGAGAGAAGAACAGTATGTTTGAATATCAGTATGATCACTTCTCTGATAGTTTCTTCTAGCATGTCTTCGTGATGCATTGCCTTTTGGCTCATTTTAGTACGTACAGTAAAAATAAAATATTTGTATAGTAATAACATGGTCTTAGAATATATTGCAATGCTCTTGCAAACATTCATGTGTCATTTAATACTGACAAACAGCCCTATGAATTACTTAGTATAATACTATTGTTACGCCCATTTTGCACGGAAAAGACTGAGGATTAGAAAGATTAGATAGGTTTCCCAACATGAGGGGAGGTGAGCCTTGGCACCCCAGCTCTAAATTTGGATGCATGTGACTCTTAAAAACAAAGATGATCTTCAGCAAAATCATCAGCAGCTGGTATGAGTATATTTTTCCTACTTGAAATGGTATAGAAAATATTTATATGCTTGTCTTTAGAATTTATAAGATAACCAAATCAGGCTACCTATTTCCTCACCTTCCTGTATTAATTATGATGAAACATACAATGTATACACAATGTGGACATGTGATCTCCAGGTCCAAAAGGAGTATTTAGAGACTTATTTCGTTTTCTTTTTATTTCTCTTTGCATCCCCCCCCCATTTTAATCTGCTTTTGGAGGGTCAGGCAGGGAGCATGTTGTTTAAGGTAGTAATTTAAGTGACAATGTAATAATAGATGGACCTAACTTCAGAGGCTGGAAAATATTTCCTAGAAAATAGGACTGGAGAAAGATCATTGCTTAGGTCTTTTTAAAAATGTTTTTACCAACTTTCTAAACCAGAGATTTGCCTTATGTGTTTAACATTTTATAAATATTGGTTTTTCAGAGTGGTACTTTAATATTTTACACAATGTCTATAGACTTTAATGTGAGCTGACAAAAAATCACAAATAACAATATTTAAAAACAATATTCACAAAAGTATGGAACTGTGCTTGTTGTCTTATGCACATAATTGTTATTTTTAGTATTTGTTACCTAAAGGAATAGTTATTACAATTTTTCTCTGATTAATTTTACTGCTTTTGCATTCTTTGACCAACACACAAATGCTTTTTATCACCTATAAGATATACAAGCTTCTTAGAAAGTAGAACAAATTCGAGTGATTGGAGGCAGCTGAAGAAAGGCACAGAAATACTTGTCTGGAAATGATAATATAAATGCCCAATTATAAATATACATATAAATTCTAGACAGTTCAATCTGGACACAGTTCAGAAAGCATTATTTTTCCAGACTAAAGGGTAGTCTTGTGGATTGTTATGTGGTGATTCACTTTCCACATTCCACTAGGCATTGATGTGCCTTCTGCACTGCCTGACCTCTGGTAACTTCTATTACTGGGCAAAGAGGAAGTAAGGTGATTAATATTCATGAACACTAATGCAAAGCTGGAAAAGCTAAGGAACAGTGCAATGCATTCATCTGTAACATTTCTCAAAGTAAACCATGGCATAAAATGAATTTCTTTAAGCATGAAACTAGATGTCTACTCTAAATAGATCTCTCACTGCATTAGGATACCTTACCGGCAGAGATTCATCTGAAGTAAGGTTTACTGCATCAAATCTTATTGCAGAAATTCTTAATTGATGATGGTTTACCTCTTCTGTGAGCAAGTATGTTCCATGAAAACATAGTTTTAATTTTTATACTATTTCTAACATCCTTCTAAAATTCTATGACTCTAATAATTATATACAGCAGACAGACACTGTTTAAAACTATTTTTGGAATGGTCTTTATATAAAGAATCATGTTCAGTACATCATGACTTTCATCTATATTCTCATAATTTAATATTTTCAAGTTAGATACAGCTGTTAAAATCATGGAACTTATTTGTTTAATGAGTGTCTTCAGGAAATGTTTTTTTTTTCATGTTCTGAAATAAGAGAGCAAAAAACTGGAAGGAAAACAAATACTGAAGAACAGTTTCTGTTCAAAAATTATTTAAAGTTGCATTACATGAAAACAGAATTGTTTCTGAAGGGCAGCAGATGAGAAAAGCAATTAAAGCCAGGAATCTGAAGACAAAAATGACTTGAAAAACACAAGTTTTCTCTTTTGCTTTTTAAGATGGCTAGCGGGAAGACAGCTGTTAAGAAACACAAAATGCTAATTATAATGTTTAGTTAAGAGGAGTGATTATCAGCAAAAGTAAAAAAAAAAAAAGGAGGGGGTTGGACTTACATTCAATTATCCATTGAGTCGCACAGTGTTGGCATTCAACAGAATCCGTTTTATCTTATTCAGAGCAATCAAAGAGGTAAACAAAAAAATTTCCTTCAAGAGCTTGCAAACAAACAGAACCAGAAAACAAACAGTCAGAGCCCAGCTGGCTGGAAGAAAGAAAGGTAAGACGCAGAGCCAGAACTTTGGTTTGGGGTGGTATGAGCCAGAACTTTGGGAATTTTTATTAAAAACGCATGAGAAAAAGCCCATTAAGCACATTTTCATTGGGCTAATTATTAACCCTATAGCTATATAATTAAAGACACCCTTTTACTTGGGATGTTAGCCCCAAGAACTAGCATCAGTCCCCCTAAAACTTGAAATAATAGTTTTAGCCTGGTAAAAGCAGAGGAGTTCAAATCTCTCTATCCCCTACAATCTATTTATTTATAGGAATAAAAGAGCCACATTCAAAACGTGCCCACATACAGAGTGCACGGATTCATGTTTGGTCCTAATTTCCTTGCAAAAGAAAAGGGGTCCCTGTAACAGCACTCCTCTCACAGGTTTGAAGACTTGAGGGGTTTGACCCAAAATACATTCATACAAAGACATCACGAATATTAGATACCTGGGAATTTTTCATTCGACTTCTCAGGTAAGCAATCACTCTTGCCATTTTTTTTTTCTTTAAAAAAAGAAAAAGCAAAATAGGTTGGTGACATCAAAGGTGCCTCAAATGGCAAACCTAGGCAGCACATGAGCTCTGTTTTTTTACATTCTATTCCTGCAGACACGACCAAATGGCTCCAAGCCTCCATCAAACAGATCTTAAGATAGATATGCAGCCTTATGTGGTGAAGAGGGAAAACTAAGATAGTTTCTATATAGACACACTAGACATCTAGACACACTAGAATCTCATACTTCTGAAAGCTTAGAAAGAATATTCTACTCTCCACCATGATATTTCAGTCCAGATATGAGCAAAACCCATCCAATACAACAAGCTTCTTTGATGCCCAAAGTAAATCATGTATATTGCTTTTTAATTCAACTAACATATATTGAATTCCTATTGTGTGTCAAGCATTGAACTAGTATGCTATCATCTACAAAGATTAGTAATGCAGGACCCTTAGTCTTAAGGATTGCATCATATGTGGAAAGCATGGAAATAATGGTAGCCACCATTGATCCAATCCCTAGGTAAGCCCAGCTCCAATAGTCACAGAGCCCTACAGTGTCAGTACCATTATCCCTAAGTTAAAGAGGAATCATCGAAGAACAGAAAGTTAAATAACTTTTGTGAGATCACACAGCACATAGCAGGACAGTATTTCAAACCTAAGCCTTTCTACCCTATCGCACTTGACACAAAACTTTTGCACTTACTTGGTGCTAGGTTATTGCACATTGCACAGCTTCCTTCCTTGTAGTTGAAAAACCCCAGGTCTTCTCCCATTTCTACTTGATTATTATGGTGTGTGTAGCTCCTTGGACATTCATTCAATAATGTCTGAGTGACTGTATGCCTGGGTAATCATTTTGAGTAGCACTAAATGCCCCAGAGCTCTCCATCATTCTTTCTAGCCTCACACATTTTACAGCAAAATAAAAAAAAATCTTTGTGAGTCCTAGTAATATTTAAACCCTCCCCTAAACATGGTATGCACCACATATGCTCTCTGCAGCTGAAGGACTCTAAAAAGTATTCAGAGAGAAGGGGGTGAGATATGAGGAACTGAGAACGTAAAGACATTGGAGTTATTGCTGGAAAGCATAGCATTTTATTCAGGGAATTGTTGCTGTTGCTATGGACATTTTCCGATGCAGCTTTAGGCATTGACAATGACAAATGGTCTACATCGTTAGTTCAGGCTATAGAGCCAGCAGGAAAAGTGTGAATATTAGTCAAAACGTTGACTTAACTGAAGCACTTTAATACCCTCATCAGGTATGGTATGACACATACTATGACATTAATTACTCTCTGGCTTTGTCTAAAGTTTTACCCCACTCTTAAAATTCCTTTAACTTGTGGGTCACAGCATTTGGGATAAAATTAGTCATGACACTCTGGAGCAAGCATATTCATTGACATTCTATTTCATTCCTTAATTATCCACAGGGAAAGACAAAGGAGCAGCCAGTATTAGTATGAAATCTACAACTATAATGTATTTCTTTCACTGATCTAAACAACTAGAAAATATTATTAAGAGAGTTTGCAAAGTATGTCAAAGTTTATCTGCAAAGATCAAACCCCAAAACATTTATTTATCTGTTAATCATAGCACTGAGCACCGTGCCTGGCATTCAATAAGCTTTGTTAAACAAATGAACCTTCCAAATTATTGATCTTCATTGCTCTATAGAAGGACATTTTTATTTTACTTTCAACTTACTTACAGCAAAACTTAACATAAATCCAATCATCCATCATCTTCATGATGATCCTAAAACATCCTACCATGTTTTCTAATTCTTTCAAGAAATATTATATTTTACTCAAGATCATTTTAGTGTTCGGTGCATTTTATCATATCTTAGTGCTCTTAAAACTATCAGCCAAGTATGGTCTCTGTCACTTAGCCAGAAGGATGAGTATCTCCATGATTACATTATAGATGTATTATCTTAAGAGCTGCTGTAAAATATTACCACAAACTTGGTGGCTTAAAGCAACAGAAATTTATTTCTCCAGTTCTGGAGGCTGGAAGTGCAAAATTAAGTTGTCACCAGGGCTGTGTTCCCTCTACAGCCTCTGAAGGACAATCCATGTCAGGGAGTTAGGACCCACTCTAGTCCAGTAGGACCTCATCTTAAATTGATTACATCTGCAAACACCTCATTTGACCTTAAAGACATATTTAGACTATAAGGTCACATTCACATGTTGTGATTAGACATCGGGCATTGGACATGAAGAAGGTTAGTGCATTCAGGTTAGTATTGCCACCCTGATGTCAGCAGAGGATTACTTAATTGATTTATCTACTACTAATGAGTTTGTTCATTAATACAAACACTATGTCTGAGCTGAAGAAACTAGATAGAACATTGGTCAATAGAATGGTCAATGATAGTCTTTCATGATAGTTCAACTTTATGAAAGGAATGTGTGCAAAGGGTTGATTTGAAATCAATAGGCAGCTTTTATTCCATCATACACAACCACTCAATCACAGCTCTGCAATATGAATAGCTCCAGTAATAATAACTCTCTACCAATGACTGCAGATAAGCCTATCTCTAACTAACCATTTTCTTTTTTTCCATGAGGATTTGAAATGCTCTTTTTCGAATTGGTACCCAGTTGTCCCTTCCCAGTGTTTCCTCCTATTTCTCATGCCACCATGTTGCTTCTCGTTCCTCCCAAAGAATCAGATTATCTCATGGGAGAGAAGATTTGAGTTTGTAAAAATAAAGCCATCTCTGCATATGTTCTTTGTGAAAATACCCATTACTTTCTTTACATTTGTAGTTCCCACTGGTTGAGATGCATTTCCTCCAAATAATTAGATGGCTCACCTTCTCATTTCATTATGGTCTCTGCTCACCTATTGGTTCCTCCCAGGGGCTGCCCTGACCACTACCTAAAGTCACCATCCTTCTCCATGCATCCCTAAATTTACCTTGTTTATTTCTTTCCTTCAAATCATTTATCCCAACTCAATGACACAGTTTATTTGTAGCTTTGTTTATTGTCTATATATCCCACTAGAATATAAGCTCTATAAAGGCCATGACTCTGTCTCTATAGTTCACTGTTGTATTGCTTGTACAAACAACAATACTAAAAGCTTGCCCCAGATCAGATGCTTAATAGAAATAGCTATTTGCTAAATAAGTGAATGATTTGAAGTACATTATATCTCTGCAAAAAAAAAAAAAAAAAACAACTTTCCTGTACTATCAATTGACTGATTCTATGCTATCTATATTTTATATACCATACTATCATATATATATGATATACTATACATATACACATATATATGTACATATGTGTGTGTGTGTGTGTGTGTGTATATATATATATATATATATATACACACACACACACTATCAATATCTGATTCTCATGGATTTCCAGGGATATATACACAAATGGGAAGAAATGATTTTCTCATGATGAGTTCAAAGCTCTTACAAATATAAAATTACTAATTTATAAATTAGCCAATTATTCATTAAGAATTCTGCTGTCTGGGGATGCCTGGGTCGCTCAGGTAGATGAGAGTCTGACTTTGGTTCAGGTCATGATCTCACAGTTCGGGGGTTTGAGCCCTGCATCGGGCTCTGTGTGGACAGAGCCTGGAGCCTGCTTCAGATTCTGTGTCTTCCTCTCTCTCTGCTCCTCCCCCACTCATGCTCGCTCGCTCACTCTCTCTCTCTCTCAAAAATAAATAAACATTAAAAAATAAAAGAAATAAAATCTTAAAAAAGAATTCTGCTGTTCACTGGTAATTTTTTTTTAATTTTGTGATACAATTGGACCAAACATATTTTAGATTAACCAGTTGTAATAACTTATGCTAATAATTATATTTTTAATTTTTTAATGTTTTATTTTATTTTTGAGAAAGAGAGAAAGAGTGTGAGTGGGGAGGGGAAGAGAGAGAGGGAGACAGAAACTGAAGCAGGCTCCAGGCTCTGAGCTATCAGCACAGAATCCAACACAGACCTTGAACCGATGGACCATGAGATCATGACCGGAGCCAAAGTTGGATGCTTAACCAACTGAGCCACCCAGGTGCCCATAATAATAATCATATTTTTAAATGACAACCAAGAATATACATTATATAAATAATGGAATTCATGCAAGATATTTTTTCCACAACAGTATTATCTGAATGTGAGTTTTAAGGCATCATTCATCAAACTATTTCTGCTATCCCTAAGTTTGGAGCCAATTGAGAAAAGACACAGGATGTATCAGTTTTCCACTCTCTACTTACACATAACCACAAAATCTTAGTGACCTGCACAAGAAACATTTATCTGTGCTCACAAATCTATGAGTTGGCCCAAAGCTCTGCTTAATGTGGCTGGGCTCACTCATGCATCTAAGGCTAGCTGACTGGTCAGCAGAGTGGAGGCTGACTGGTTTAGGGTGCCCTCAGTTGGGGTAAATTCTTTCCTCCAGCTGACTAGTCTGGGCTTATTTTTTGGCCCAGTAAGGGTTCAAAGAGAATAAAGAGAACAAGATATACTGTCACTTATACCACACTCTACTATCCTAGGCAAGTCACAAAACCAGCCCACAGCCAGGGATTAGAGAAATAGACTCCACCTCTTGAGGGGAGGTGAATGCAACGTTACACTGCAAGGCACAGACAGGGCTACAGGCAAAGAGTGAGGTCAATTTTGTAGTCAATCCACCACATGCAGACTACACCTTCTTAGTTGGGCAGATCCACTAAGAGACAGAAGGAAAGACAAAGCTGATGCTGCTTATCCCCTCCCCAAATGATGAGGGAGGAACAGAAAGAAAAGAAAAGTGTGTTGCCATCCCTGAAGCCATTCTACAAAATTCCTGATGCCAGGAGAAAAGACGATCTCTCTATCATGTATGTAGGCATGACGTCACCAAAGTGAAATGGAAGAGTAAGGTAAAATCAGAATTTTGTGCAGTAAAAAACAAACAAACAAAAACATGGCTAAATCTTCTAAAACTAATGAATTGTTTTGCCGACTTTTTATCAAGTAAACGGTCTTGTTTGCTTTTCTCTTTCCTTTTTACTTCTCAGAGAGCTACCATACAGTTGCCTTCTTTCACTTGAAAGATTTCACTCTGCGTGTTAATTACTTCAGATCACAGAGTAGACTGTTGTCCATCTAGAAACAGCATGGCTTCTTTTAAATTCTTCAAGGCTCGGGGTGCCTGGGTGGCGCAGTCGGTTAAGCGTCCGACTTCAGCCAGGTCATGATCTTGCAGTCCGTGAGTTCGAGCCCCGCGTCAGGCTCTGGGCTGATGGCTCGGAGCCTGTTTCCGATTCTGTGTCTCCCTCTCTCTCTGCCCCTCCCCCGTTCATGCTCTGTCTCTCTCTGTCCCAAAAATAAATAAACGTTGAAAAAAAAATTAAAAAAAAAAATTCTTCAAGGCTGTAGTTATGGAAAGGGAACATCAAATTTGGGATGAATGCCAAGCAAACAAGCCGTTCCTCCTCACAAGTTCCACAAAATACTTTTAACTTGGTGGAATCATTTGGAAGAATCTGTTTCTTACAGATTTGCTTGAAGAAAGCTACTCTCTAAATAACTGTTGCCATTACTATCATCAGTCACAGGTAATATTTCAGGATTTTTTGGTGGGGAAAAGAAGAAAAAAAATTAAAAATTAAGCAGCATATATTTTAATAGAATACTAGCCCAGTAAAAGCTTGAAACAGAAAAATGAAATTTTATTTTACAATAAAAATGTTAACAAAGTTATTAACATGTTAAAGACATAAAATATAAAATGCTATTTTATATTGTTTTACAGTAAAGAGCCAATTTGCCATGTTACAAAGTTTAATTATTGTTAATAATATCTATTTTAACAGTTTTCCAATGATAACTTTTTAATCGTTTTCAAATTTAATAGACCTTATTTTTTTTATTTATTTATTTTGAGAGAGGAGAGAGAGAGAGAGAGAGAGAGTATGTGAATTCATGAGTCAGGGAGGGGTACAGAGAGAATCCCAAGCAGGCTCCACACTGCCAGCACGGAGCCCAATATGGGGCTTGGAGTCACAAACCATGAGATTATGACCTGAGCCAAAATCAAGAGTCAGATGCTTAACTAACTGAGCCACCCAGGTGTCCCTCAATTTAATGGAGTTTAAATCCTTCAGAACAGTGGTCTCCAATTCTTTTTTTTTTTTATCACACAGCTAGAATGTAAAAGAATTAAATCCCTCCTTATATGTATGTATTCATATTCTATAAACATATATATTATATATCTAACAAATTTTGCAAAAAAGGCCTTAGTAATGAGCTAAAATAAACATTGGTAGAATTTTCAACACTTTTATTCCAAGCTCCCATGATCATTCTACTGACACCAAAATGAATGAGACCGTGTAGGGAAGCAAGAGGAAGACTGGAGGAAATATTTGTTCAAAAAGTCATGTAAGATCTCAAGCTCCTAAAGGCATCTCTGATCCTCACTTCTCAAAAACGTACAGATCTTCAAACAGAAGAGGTGTCCGCGTCAAGTCTTCTCTTTCATCCCTTCTGTATGGTAGGCTTGAGGAAAAGGTCCTCTGGCAGCTATTGTTGTTGTCTGCTCAGATACTTTCCCAACACATACACTAGATTCTCCTCTTCTGATCACAGTGGTAAGTAAGCCCTTGAGATTCCCCCGGCCAGACAGCTGCTCTGTCCTGGGACTGAACACACACGGACAGGTGTGGTGGTAATTACAACCTCCCCCCCGATAGCAGCACATGAGAAGTTTCACAGACTTCCCAGGGTCCCTGGATGACTTACTTGGTTGAGCATCTGACTCTTGATTTCAGCTCAGGTCATGATCTCACGGTATACACTGGATCGAGCCCTGCGACAGGCCCCGTGCCAGGCTCCACATGGGTCTCCACGCTGACAGCACAAGACGCGTGTGTACTCTCTCTCTCAAAATAAGTAAATAAACATTTTTTTTTTAAAGTTTCACAAACTTCTCTAGGGTGAATATGCAGAACTGTGCTGAGGACCGTCTTCATAAAGCTGGATTATTCACCCCTTTTTTCTATTCCTGAGCTATCTTTGTAGCTTTCCAGTTACCCTCTCTTCTTGCTCAGGCTGCTCAGGGGCACATTTTGTTGTTTTGACCAAAGAAATGTAACTGTTATTTGCTCCATCACCTACAGCTGATTTTTTTTTAGGTTTATTTATTTATTTTGTGAAAGAGAGAGGGCAGGGGAGGGGCAGAGAGACAGAGAGAGGGAGAGAGAGAGAGTCTCAAGCAGGCTCTGCACCTTCAGCACAGAGTCCAATGGGGGGTTTGAACTCATGAACCATGAGATCATGACCTGAGTGGAAGCCCAACACTTAACCAAGTGAGCTACCCAGGGCCCCAACTACAGCTGAATTTTCAAGAGCTCGAGTCTCATCCATTCATCCAGTCAATCAGTCTTTCCTTTAACAGATAATTATTGACTACCTTTTATGTGTTAGGTGCCAGGACATAGAATAAAGAGATGCATAAGATATGTTTGCTGTTCTCTGAAAAACAAACTTTAAAACTAGGGAAACAGCTGCATCAGAGGCTGTGGTGAGTACAAGACGCTAAGAGAGAAGAGGTAGAAAACCCGGGCATGAAAAGGCAGGGGCTGCTTTGAGAAGGGACTGATAAAAATGACAAGCCTTAAATTATTAAGATTTGAGAATGTGAATACTGCCTGGGGCATTTTGAGAAGAGGGGAACCACAGGAGTAAATGCCCAGCGGGAGAAACTACCACAGTTGGCCCTGGTAATGTTATGGCACCAGGGCCATAACACAGGGATGAAGTTAGATACAAAAGAGGTTGGACACTGTCTCCTATATGTTTGTTTTTTTTTTTTTTAAGCCTCCTGATCAAATTAGAATGCTTAGCTCATCTGCGATTAATCTGTTAAATGTTCTTCAAATTCCTGCACTATCCCTGCTACTCGGTCATGACTGAATGATTCACCTTGCAACAAGCAACAAGCAACAAGCCGCCAAGAGGGAGGCCAGGTTTATTAGCAGTCGCTAATCTTCTTAAAGCAAATTCAGACACAAACACTGGTTCCATGACCACGGATCTTTTGATCCATATTTAATCAACACAAGGATGTATCAGACCCCTGAAAAGTAATACAGGAAACATGTTGTTGGTGGCAATGTGCCTGGTAAGTTTATGTAGGGTCATAAAATTAAGTTCCATATTAGCAAGATTCTGCTAACCACATAAGTTTTTCTTAATATTGGTATTCTATCTTGTCTAGCTTTACTTTTGGCTTGTCATGCAGCACTGGATCCCAAATATGATTTTTTAAGCCTTTCCTTTCTCTTTTTCCCTTACTGAACACTACAGACTTTAAACACACGCCTTAGATTGACGATCCTGAAAGTCCCCCAGCTCAGGTGTTATTCTGGCATTCTGACAGGTGAGTCTTCTGAAGGAAGCAATTGTAATACTGACTCCCTCTGGCAAGTTAGGTAGCTGATGCCTAGCATTTTCATGCTCATTTGAGATAGCCAATGTTTTGCTTTTCCAAAGCAGCTGTCTTTTCAAACTTGAAAGCCCTTTGATAACTGAAGTTCTATTGTGAGGTGGGGGGAAGGGGATGAAAAGAGATAAGACCACAAAAAAAATCAAATCATGGATTTTCACCTCTCCTAACCTTTCATCTTGGGCCTGAGAAACAATTTTATCAAATGGCGTCTGCAGGTATCCTTCTGAGATGAGATTAAGTGCGGATAGGTGCCAGGTAATTATTTTTCCCCACACCTGCTTTCTCTCAGTCTGACTCAGACACCTGCACACGTTTTTTGGAAAATGAAAATTAATTCAGAGAAAGGCACTTCTAAAGGCCCTAGTTCCTAATACAGGATTTTCAACTGCCAGATGAAAAGCCATTTGATTTTCCTTTTGAGATGCTTGATTTCTGGTCCCCCAATGGGGATATAATCCTTCCATCAGGGAACTCCAGTCTCTAAAGAGAACACTGGAGACATGAAAATCCTCATGAAATTATGCCTGAAACACCTTCTTTTCATTAAATGCTGCTGTTTTTCTTCTTTCATCACTTGACCCTTCCAAATGTTTCTTCCTCTTCTAAAGGATACACCAACGAGTACTTGGCTCTGTTATTTCACAGCTTTTCATGAGCATAATAGCTGGCCCTATTCTACCTTTGCAGCTCAGCAAAGCAACACAAGGCTTATCTAAAGGTTAGAGGGAACAAAGTCTACATGACATCTCCCTGTAACCCATCAGGACACATACCATCTGCTCCTGATGAGTATCCCCCTAAGGCTGCTACTGACTCTGACTCTATAGCTATCAGCAAATTTTCCATAACACATAAATAAACATCTACAGAACTGGCGGAGAAATTCTTCTTCTCCCCCCCGCCAAAAAAATCTTAACTTTGGGCATGAGGCACCACCAGACTGAATGTCACAAGGGCATGGGACTGGACACCAGAGATGATGATATGACTGAGAGCTTCTAATGAAAAGAGGTTGCCTGTTCATGAGGACAAGGAAAGGCCCAACTGGTCCACCAGCATCAGTGGAGAGAGTATTATTTGTTGAGTTCCATTTTGAATTTTCAGTAACCTGCATCCTAGACATGGTTTTTGTCAATCAGTAATTTTTGTAACGGAAGTTGCCAAGGGGCCAATGTGGCAATGCCTACCCACAGCCATATCAAAGACACTAGTTCCAGAACAGATTTCTTCAGCATTTGTTGGGCTAAAAGAAGATGTTGGAGAGAGAAAGTCCACATCAGCCCCTATCCTTAAGCTTGGTCTTTAGTTTCCTTTTTCCTCTGCTAATATATTCAATCTACTAGTTTGCACCGCATTACTCTCCTATTTTCTAGAAGGAATCTACTGGATTCAACTCTAAGGAAAAGAGAGAAGGGGTATACGGCCTGTCTTCAGGTTGCATAGAGTCTAATGGAGAGTCAGGTTGACAAAGAAGGTACGGAATACCAAGGGAGAGAATCTTAACTTACAGGGTGAACTTTTTTTTACTACGAGTGGGTTTTCACCACACAACGAATCATATCCTTCTTAAGAACAGAACCATAGCTATGGCCTCTTTGTGTTGCCCATGACAACTGACACAGTGACTTGTGTCTAGTGAGTAATCAACATTTGATTTTGAAACAGAATGGCATTGCATGTAGTTTTTAAGAATTATTGTAAATACTTAGGAACACACCTGTTTCTCCTGTCAATTCAAAGACTAAATAGATTGAAGCAAAAGTACTTCCACTGTAAACAAATCAATAAATATGAAAGTGTGTCTTAGAGTCGCATGAAATGACTTATAGATTAGCGCTACACTTGTGCCCAATACGCTGACAGCAAATACTAATCTCTTCAACTCAGCGGGTTGAAAAGTCCTCAGAGTCTTGGTGCATAGCTAATATGTGCATGGCTGCCTTGGAAAGATCCTGGAGATCGGAGTAGTCAAGACCTATTGACAGGCAGCTATTGATAAAATTATCTGAGAAGTCCAGGACAACAACTGGGGATATTTTTAAAGTCAGGGTCATGGGAACCATTCGCCAGGCAGAGTAC
This sequence comes from Prionailurus viverrinus, assembly GCF_022837055.1. NCBI lineage: Eukaryota > Metazoa > Chordata > Mammalia > Carnivora > Felidae > Prionailurus > Prionailurus viverrinus. Next base: position 10,744,903 of record NC_062571.1, read on the forward strand.
CACTGAGCACCACCAAAGGTGGGTGGTTATGGAGGACTCCTAGCTGCTGTGATATGAGAAAGATGCCCCCAAGAGGAGTTTCAAAAAGTGTGGGTAGGGTGATGGAGCCCTCCAGGCAGTACAAGCAGGAATTCAGAAGACCAGAGTTACAGATTTGCACCTGAGAACAAAATCTAGACCCCCTTTCCCAGGTAACCTGAGAGAGTCAGAAGAGATACCCTGACACAGAGCCTTCCCCCCCATCAGAAGAGGGAGGCCTGAGGTCAGAACAGACACAGTGTCACCACTCCCACTCCCCCTGTGAGCACAGAACTTGACGCTGATCTGTTCCTTTGTGCAAAGGCAGAGAAAAATCACCAACAGTCTGCACTGTTTACTGCAAAGGGTTTACTTTGAGATGAGGAAGTGAGATAATCGACAGAAGCAGAAGGGAGAAGCCAAGCAAGACAACAAGGTCAAGAGGAGCTGGAATGGGAGGCTTCCCAGCCTGTGGCAGATGGGAGAAGCTGCCAGAAACACAAAACACACTTCACGAGTTGCAGAGGCACCAGGTGGAAGCAGAGCAATTTTCCTTTCCTGACGCCCTGTGGGAGTTTGAGAGAAAAAACTCTCCTGTGTTTCCCCTCTACTCTAATATGACTTCCTACTTCTGCTCTTCAAATGTGTAGGGGTTTTCTCACACCAAGAATTCTTCAACTCTTCAGCAGACACCAACTGGGTGTCCGATAAACGTAACTCAATCCTAACACTACCTACCTGGAGTTAGCATAGAACCACAGGTCAAAGGCTCAGTCCTATAGGACTTCCCCCACCCCCAAGCCCCCACCCTAACACTAATTGCAAGTCCAGGTTGTCACCTGTGCTTCGGACCAAACTGTTATAAATCAGAGATTGCCACAACCTCCTCCTTAGGTTTGATGATTTGCTAGAATGGCTCACGGAACTTAGTTCAGTTGCTACTGCCAATGTATTACACAAGGATGTAACTCACGAACAGTGAGGTGGAAGGCACGCATTGGGGAAGGTATAGGGAAGGGGTTTGGAGGTTTGGGGCTTCCCCACCCCCTCTGGGTGTGCCACCTGCCTAGCACATCAATATGTTCATCACGCTGGAAGCTGTCTGAGCCCCATATTTTAGGGATTTCTATAGAGGCTTCATTACATACGCACGATTGATTAAACTCATCAACTATCAGTGATTGGACTCAATCTCCCCTCTTCCCTCCCTGAAATTTGGAGGCTTAAAGTTCCAACTACCTAATTACCTGTTTGCTTCCCAGGGCAGCCAGCCCCCATCTTTAGGGAGTTTCCTAAAGTCATCTTATTTACAGAAGATGTGTGGTTGACAGGGCTTTGTTACATATAACAAAAGATACCTTTATCTCTCTTATCACTTGGGAAGTTCTAAGAGTTTGGGGAACTGTGTCCCAGGATTGGAAGAGGTGATCAAATATGTATTTTTTAAATTTTTTTTCAAGATTTATTTTTGAGACAGAGAAAGACAGAGCATAAACAGGGGAGGGTCAGAGAGAGGGAGACACAGAATCTGAAGCAGGTTCCAGGCTCCAAGCTGTCAGCACAGAGCCCGACGCGGGGCCTGAACTCACAGACTGTGAGATCGTGACCTGAGCGGAAGTTGGATGCTTAACCGACTGAGCCACCCAGGCGCCCCTCAAATATGTATTTCTTATTATAAATCATAATATCACAGGATCAGAGTCTAAGATGTCTCCCAATGACCCGCCTCCTCGTATTCATGCCCTTGACTTATCTCCTGTTCTTGACTGTGAATGGGATTTGTGACTTCCTTCCAACCACTGGAATAATACAAAGGTAATGGATGTCACTTCCACGATTCAGTGACATAAAACTATGATCTCTGTCTTCTAGCAGACTCTCTCTATTGCCTTCTTTGCTTACATGGTTTAGTGAAGCAAGAGGTCGTGTTGGAAAGGACACAAGGCAACAAATTGGTGGCCAAAGGCAACAAAAAGCAAGGAATTAAAGCCCTTGTGCAACAACCTGAAGCAACAAATCTTACCAATTACCAGGTAAGCATGGAAGAAGTTCTTTCCCCTGTGAACTCTTAAGATGAGGCCCAAGTTATGGCTGACATCTTGACTATAGCCCTGCAGGAGACCCAGAAGCAGAGGACCCAGTAAGCTATGCCAGGACTCCCAACCTACAGACAATGAGATAATAAATGTGTGTTGTTTTAGGCTTCTTAACTTTTTTGTAATTTGTTATACAGCAACGGATGACTAATAGAATCTCCACGGCTTGGTAGGTGTCCACAGCCTACAATCTATGAGAGGTACCCATACTGGATTGGTCAGAAAATTATCTGGCTATGACTGTCTCTAAGGGGGATCCCTTGAGACTCAGGAAATAGTGTGGTAATTAATATTATGTGTCAATTTGACAGGGTCACAGGGTTCCTGGCTACTTAGATAAATACTATTTTGGGGTTTGTCTGTGAAGGTGTTTTTGGATGAAATTAATATTTGAGTCATTCAATAAAGCAAACTGTCCTCGCCAATGTGGATAGGCTTCTCCAATCCATTGAAGACCTGAATAAAATACAAGAGAAAGAATTTGTTCTCTCTGCCTGTCTCTGAACTAGTACATCAGTCTTGCCCTGCTTTGGGACTCAGACTTAGAATGAACGTACACCATCAGCTCCCCCATCAGTGTATTAACAGCAGATCTTGGACTTCTCAGGCTTTATAATCACACGAGCCAATTCCTTGTAGTAAATCTCTTTATATGTCTATATACATGCAATCTTTCAAATGTCCTTCCTCCTACAAAGAAAACTGCCTTTCTCATTTGTCCTTCACCCAAAGCCACACCCTCAAGAGAATTTCTACCTCTAAGTAATTATATTTTTCATCTGGGAAGGGAGTAACATTAGAGAGAAGAATTTCACTGAAGTTCACTCCAGGTCAAAGGTACCCTTTAGAGCTCATGAAACATTATAAAAGACTTGATTCCTTTAGGTGAGGGCCAGAAGGGATACAGTTAGCAAAGCTGAGAGCCTTGCTCTGTCCTTCATCAAACCCATCTCCGGAGCCCCACACTCACACCGTACTACATTTATTTTGGTCCCTCTATTTTGTTTCAGTTTCTAAACAAACCAATAAACGATAGATGCGTATTTTTATACTAGCTGTAGATGTGGCATACATTTTAATTCTACTAAATAGTATTTTCTTTTTTTGGAGAAAAGTTGTGGTAAGCGTTTGAGACATTTATTTCAGATATTGAAATAAACCCACATCATTAGAAGCTGAGAAGAATCTAAAAATGCCAGTTTAAATACCACATCCTCTGAAGTATATACCCCGAGACCTATTTTTTTCCAGGGTCTTAAAAATGCTTTACTAACATTAACTTTACGCAGCCTGACATCACCTCTACTAATATTATCATATCCCCATTTGAAAGATATAGAGAGTCACACAGAAAACTATAACAGGGAGGGAACCCAAGGTCGCAGGCTTCTGTGCCCGGAATATAAAATCTGTAAGAGTCAGGCTTTGGGGATGTTTTCTCTTTCCCAATTGACAAGAACTAGTCATGCAAGTGACAGCTTAGGAACACTATCATTTGCAAGTATCCCTTCCCTGCCTTTTCCAAGTCTTTTGCATAGCCATTTACATAGAGGGCCATGAATTATACATCAGTAGAATCTCTTTGTATCCTTCATGCACCTACACTTCACATAGTTGTGCGATCTTGAATTCATCATTTTGATTTTTCCATCCGCGCTCTCCTTAATTTCCGGTGAACACTGTTCCTGCTGTCAACACACTACCCCTTGCAACAGCTCTAAGAGGTTAGAGGGCGAGAAAATCCTGCCTTTTCCCTGCTCATGTTTTATCTTCCAAATTAAAGAGCACTCTCTGACTTCTGGCCATGGCTGAAGAAAGAGGTCAGCAGATCCTCTCCCAAAGAGCAACTATAAAGCTGAGAAAAATTAACAAAATAATCATTTCAGTGTGGTAGAAATTGACCAAAGATGTGTAGCAATCTGAAAAGAGTTTTTGCTTGAGGAACTGCTGAACTTCAGGTGAGTTAGTGGGGGTCTCCGGCACTCATACCTACAGCTCCCCATCAAACCCACGCTTAGTCAGCATGCGGTATCTGCCAGAGCAGACTGAGCCTCGAGGACCAGGAGCTTTGCTGCACTGGTCAGTAGGGGCTCGCTCAACTTAGAGTGGCGGAAGATGCCTATGCCCAGTGTGCTTGTCAGCAAAAGTTACAATCTGACAGTGGGTAAGCAAACAGGACCACTGACTCCATTACCTTGCTGTTTTAGATATAGTTGGGGCAAGTCTACACCTAGATGAAGCAGCCTACACAGTGGAGACCAAAGAGGTACCAAGTTATCCACAAATTTCTGGCTTACCCTAAAGTTACACAAATGTACAGAGGAAACAGAAAAGAACCTGAGGAAAAGTAAAAGCTGGGCATGCTTGAAAACAGACTGAACTTTTAATGTGTTCCCGTGCCCACAGGTAACTGCACTGCCAGAGGACAGAAGCCTTACTGTCTTGAGGTACTTGAACACAACCTCTATCTAATCACTGGCTGACAACCAGCTATGCAGACTTTGGGCAACCTTTAGGAAATCAGGCTTAAAAATAAATAAAACAACTTGGCAGAAATCAGCAAAGATACAGTTGACTTAAACAACATAACTGACGTATATACAACACTTAATGCAATGACTACAAATGCATTTTTTTTCAAATGCCACATTGAACATTCTCCAGAATATACCATATACCAGCCCACGAAACAATAAATTTCAAAGAATTAAAATCATATAAAATATGTTTTCCAAAAACAAGAGAATTAAATTAGAAATCAACAACAGAATGAACTAAGAACTCACCAAATGTTTGGAATATAACATATAACAGCACTCTTCTGGAAAACACATGGGTCAAAAAAAATTGCAAAGAAATTAGAAAATATTTTAAACTAAATTAAAATGAAAACACAATATAAAATTTATGAAATGAAGTTAAAGCAGTGATTAAATGGAAATTTATAGCTTTAAAAGCCTACTCAAGAAAATAAGGAAGGTCTTAAATCAATAATATAAGACTCAATCTTAAGAAACTAGGAAAACAAGGGGTGCCTCGGTGGCTTGGTTGGTTAAGTTTCCAACTCCTGATTTTGGCTCAGGTCATAATCTCACAGGTTCATGAGATAGAGCCCTATGTCAGACTCCATGCTGACAGTGTAGAGCCTGTTTGGGATTCTCTCTCCCCCTCTCTCTCTGCCCCTCCTCACTCACATGAATGCATGTGCACATGCTCTCTCTCTCTCAAACTAAATAAACTTAAAAAAAAAAAAAAAAGAAAACTAGGAAAACAAAAGCAAGCTACCCAAAGCAAGGAGAAGAGAGAAAATAAGAGAAATCAATGAAATGAAACCAGAAATTGAACAGAGACAAATGAGTGAAACTAAAGATTGATTCTATAAAAAGATAAAATAAAATTGATGAACCTTAGTTTAAATAAACTGATGAAGAAAAATAGAGATGAAATGCAAATTTCTAAAACCAGGTATGAAATAGGGGACATCAGTATTGACCCTACAGAAATTATGAGGATTTATGGAAATGTTAGGAACAACGTTAGGAAACAAGTGGAGAATATAGAGGAAATACAAAAATTCATAAAAATAAAATGCAAATTACCAAAATGAACTCAAGAAGAAACAGAATATGTGAGTAGAGTTAACAAGTAAAGATATTAAGTTAGTAACTGAAACTTTTCCCACAAAGGAAAATCCAGGCCCAGATGGCTTCACTAGTAAATTCAATCAAATATGTAAATAACAAACAATACCAATACCTCACAAACTCTTTCAGAAAGCAAAGGAAGAAGGAATCTTTTCACATTTAATATATGAGGCTAGTCTTATCCTGATTGGAAAGCTAGATAAAACATAACAAATAAACCATGAATGAATATTACTCACACTTATACAAATACCCTTAATAAAATATTAGCACATATTATCCAATAACACACAAAAAGGGTCATATACCATGACCTAGTTGGGCTTATCCCATAAACACAAAATGGTTTTGTGAAAATCAACTAATACATTACACAAAGGACAAAATATATAAAGGACAAAAGCAACAATCATCTCACTAGATGCAGAAAACTCACTTTTAAAAATCTAATACACATTGATAAAAAAAAAAACCTGTCAAAAATCAGGAATAGGAGGGAACTTGTTTCACCTGATAAAGATTACCTGGTAAAACCCACAGGTAACTTTATGCTAAATTTTAAGAGCCTGAATGCTTGCCCAAGGCAATAATAAAGTAATGATGCCTTCTTGTTATTCCTATTTCACATTATACTGGAATGTTTAACCATTATGATAAGAAAAAAAATTAAAGTCATCTAGATTGAAAAGAAAGATGCAAAACAGGTTTATGCACATATAACATAGTCCTAATGTAGAAAACACCGAGGAATCCACAAAAGCCTACTAGAACTAATGAGTTTAGTAAGTTCACAAGATACAAGATAAACCTACTAAAATATTGTATTTCTATACACTAGCATCTCAAACATCCAAAACTAATTCAAGAAAACAATTTTATTCACAGTAGGATCAAAAATAATAAATATTTAAATAAATTTAACAAAATGATCGTAGGATTGGTACACTGAAAAGCACAAAACTTTGCTGAGATCATTAAGGAAACTCTCAAAGAAAGAGAAGACACTGCATGTTTATGGATTGGAAGACTCATACTATCAGTATATATCAATTCTCATACTATTAGTATATATAAATTCAGTATCAATTCTCTTCAAATTGATCTCTAAATTCAACACAACCCCTATCAAAATCCAAGAACCCTTTTTTAGAGGAATTGACAATTAGATCCAACAATTTAAATGAAAATTCAAAGGATCTAGAATAGACAAAACAATTTTTTAAAAAGTAGAACAAAATGCAGACCTTTATTTGGTTTCAATCTTACTATACTCTTATAGTAATCCAGACAATGTCATATTGGTGTAAGAAGAGGCATAGATAACAGAATGGATAGTCACTTTATGTTCATGGTGGTCAGTTTATACTTAACAAATGTATCAAGATAATGCAATGGGGGAGACATTAGTGTTTTCAACAAATGGTGTTGAGATAATTGGATATCCACAAATACTTAACTTAGTCCTTCACTCATGTATACACAAAATAATAATAACTTAAAATGGATCACAGATTTAAACGTATGAGTGAAACTACACAAGTTCTGGAAGAAAACAGAACGTCTTTGTGACCTTGAATTAAGCAAAGATAAAGTTCTAGAAGAAAACAAAGAATCTTTGTGACCTTGAGTTAAGCAAAGATACAGAACTAAAAGCATGACCTAGAAAAGAAAAACTAATAGACAACATTAAAAAAAAAATACAAGCCACAGATTGGAAGAAAATGTTTGCAAATCATATACTGATTGATGAAAGACTTATATTCAGAGTATATAAATAACAAAACAACAACAAAACAAACCACCAGATTTCAAAATGAGCCAAAGATTTGAATAATCACTTCACAAAGAAGTTACATAAGTGGTTGATAAGCATATAAAAAGACGCTCACAGGGGCGCCTGGGTGGCTCAGTCGGGCGTCTGACTTCAGCTCAGGTCATGATCTCACGGTCTGTAAGTTCGAGCCCTGCGTCGGGCTCTGTGCCCACAGCTCAGAGCCTGGAGCCTGTTTCAGATTCTGTGTCTCCCCCTCTCTCTGCCCCTCCCCTGTTCATGCTCTGTCTCTCTCTGTCTCAAAAATAAATAAACGTTAAAAAAAATTTTTTTTTAAGATGCTCACCATTATTAGTGGATAGAGAAATGCAAATTCTACCCCAACATGACACTATCACACACCCATCAGAATGGCTGTAGCATAAAATCAGAAAATACTAAATGCTGGCAAACATGTAGATAAACCGGGACCCTCATGCACTGGTGGTGAGAGTGCAAAATGGTACAAAAGTAATTTTGAAAATGTTTGCCAGTTTCTTAAATAGTTAAGCATAAAATTAACCATGCAACCCAGAAACTCCACCCCAGGGAATTTGTCCAAGAGAAATAAAGACACACATTCACACAAAGGTGAGTGAATGTTCAAAGCAGCATTCTTCACAATAAGCCAAAAGGGGAAACAAGTGAAATACCCATCAACTGGTAAAACAGTAGACAAATTATGATAGATTTGCACAAAGGAATACTGTTCAGCAATAAAAAGAAATTAACCACTGACACATACTACAACAGTAATACATTTCAAGAAAATTAGGCCAAGTGAAAGAAGCCATCTGCAAAAAAACGAAATATTGTATGCTTCCATTTATATAAAATATGAGGAATTGCAACTGATAGAGAAAGAAATTGGTCTGCGGTTGATTAGTCCTAGAGAGTCATGATCTCATAGCCTCATGGGTTTGGGTCCAGTATTGGGCTCTGCACTGGCAGCATGGAGCCTGTTTGGGATTCTCTCTCCTCTCTCTCTGAGCCCGCTCAAACTTGCACTATTATTGCTGTCTCTCTCAAAATAAATAAACTTTTTTAGGTTTAAGTTTGATTTTTTTAATTAAAAAAAAAAGAACAGCAATGAATGTTTATAAAAATGTTTGCTTTTCACTTTCCTATAATGTTTATCTCAACAAGTTCAAAAGCGACCTAGAAATCAACTATCTTCACTATACAGATGTGGATGTATCAACCATGGATATACCTAACGCATACTGACTCAATCATATTTATATAAATTAAAATGTGCTGTTTATGGTGACCTTGAATCAAAAGTATAGAATCAAAAAGAATTGCTGATTTTTTTTAATGTTTATTTATTTTTGACCGACAGAGACAGAGCACGAGAAGAGTAGAGGCAGAGAGAGATACACACAGAACCTGAAGCAGGCTCCAGACTCTGAGCTGTCAGCACAGAGCCTGACGCGGGGCTTGAACTCATGAACCATGAGATCATGATCTGAGCTGAAGTTGGAGGCCCAACCAACTGAGCCACCCATGCACCCCAGAATTGATTAGTATTTTAAAAACAACATTCTTGTCTTTACTCTTTGGCAATTTATTGATTTCTTCTTTAGAAACATTTAAGGATAACAAGCTAAGATCTAGTTAGAAATCAGTATTGGTTACAAATAAGTTCATTTCCTCTTGATTTTTTTCTATCCAAGCTCTGTATTTCTACGGTATCAAGAACTCATCACTTGTTAAAATACATGCACACACACACATGCACGCGCATGCACATGCATGCACACACATGCATACATGCACACATAGGCACACACATACATGCACACCAGCATGTTCACATAAGTCTATTTCTTCACATTGATAGGACAGATATTTCATGTTTTATTCATCTTACAAGGCAAATGAATAAGAAGCTAAGTCTACATCAAATTGCAATTCGAAGAGGCATAAATAATATAAAATAACCTGGGGCACCTGAGTGGCTCAGTCAGTTAAGCATCTGACTTCAGCCCAGGTCATAGTCTCATGATTCATGAGTTCGAGACCCGCGTCGGGCTCTGTGCTGACAGCTCAGAGCCTGGAGCCTGCTCCAGATTCTGTGTCTCCCTCTCTCTCTGCCCCTCCCCTGCTCACACTCTGTCTCTCTCTCTCTCTCTCTCTCTCTTTCTCTCTCTCTCTCTCTCTCTCTCTCTCTCTCTCAAAAATAAACATTAAAAAAATAATATAAAATTACCCTTTTTTTTCCTAAATTAGATTGTCATAATAGCAACAGAAGTTAGTTTTTGTTGTTAAATTCCAGAGTAACTGTTCATCTCAAAATAATCTTTGGCAAGTTTGCTTATATAATCAGAAATAGCTCTGTGCACTAGAAAAAAAAAAAAAAGATGTTGCTTTCTTTCCTCCCAGGTGGAAAGATCAGGCCAGTTAAACTGTGGCAACACTAACTTGGAATTTGAAGACGTCCACAGATTTTTCTTATCCAGTTAGAAAGCCAATGTTTCACTATAAAAGAGTTGAAAAGTTACCAAAACACTGTCCCAAGTCGTCGTTAATAATTTTTTAATACTAAGCTTATGAAGCTAGGAGACTGGACAATTACAAAAATTCAGAGTATGATTATACAGCAGGCTGAATCCAGAAATTAAGTTTAAATTTAAAAATAAACTACATACAACAGACCCACCACAAAAAAATACTTTTAAGACAAGAGGAGATCAAAAGTGAGATCTTGAAAAGACTGAAATGAGATGTAAACATTACATGTTTTGCTGAGCAGAAATTAAACACAGCTTAAGGCTCTAGGGAGTTGGACAGTACTCTGCAAATTCCTGTCAGTCTGGGAATGAAGCACTGAGACAGGCCACAACATGGATGAATCTTGAAAACATCTGGAAAAGTGAAAGAAGTCAGTCGCAAAATACCACATGTTGTATGATTCCGTTTGTATGAAATGTTCAAAAGAAGAAAAGCGATAGAGACAGAAAAGTATATTAGTGATGGTCTAGGGCTTGGGGGTTTGGTAGCAAATGAGGAATGGACACTGAAGGAAACAGGGTTTCTGAGGTGATTGAAATGTTCTAAAATTGATTGCAACAATGATTACACAATCGTGTCAATATATTAAAAACCATTGAATGGTATGATTGAAATAGGTGGGTTGTATGGTGCATGGATTGTATCCGTTGAGGGGCGCCTGGGTGGCTCAGTTGGTTGAACGCCTGACTTGGGCTCAGGTCATGATCTCACGGCTTGTGAGTTCGAGCCCTGCATCAGGCTCTGTGCTGACGGTTCAGAGCCTGGAACCTGCTTCGGACTCTGTGTCTCCCTCTCTCTCTGCCCCTAACGCACTCTCATTCTGTCTCTGTCTCTCTCAAAAATAAAACAAAAACATTAAAAAAAACGGTGAAAATGACTCTGAATTTCAGTCCATTCTCTTATACGTGTGACTAATATTGTAAGGCCGTATGTTCCAAATATGGCTGATTCCATAGGAATACAGGGATAAAAGTTGCAATCTCTGCTCCAACATGTTCAATACAACAGGAGAGACAAAGTAAAACATCATGCCCAACGGCGTGAAATGGGTTTGCTTCAGCAAGCACAGAATGTTACAAGGAGCACAGGAATCCCATACACCCAATCTCTCAAGCCTGGAGTTGAGAGGTGAGGGAAGGCTTCCCAAAAGGGAAAACACCTAAGCTGAATCTCAGAGCACACTGAGATGAGAGACAAGAAAAGAGCTTGCCAAAGAGTTGGAGGAGGAGGTGGAAGACAGTGAGATATAAAACCGAGGGCTACATATGCCTGAGAACTGTGTTCAGAGGTGGGAAGAGTGACAGGTAGGCAGGGTGAGATGGAGTTAGGCACTATAGACATATATCGTGTATGCCAGCACACTAAGGACTTGCATCAGTGGGCAACAAAAAGTCGCCATTGGTACGGATTTGGGGGAAGATAGAGAAGATCAGATCTGTATTTTAGAATGCCATTTTGGCTGCAAAATCTAGGGATTCAATTAGATGAAGTCAATTAGGAGACATCATTTGCTATAATCCAACTAAAATGATGATAATGGAGACAAAGGGGAAAGGATGCATTTGGAAGATATTTGTAAGATAGAACTGATGTGATATGGCAGAGGATGACACAGCTATCAAGGAGGAGAAGCAATCAGGATGGTTCTCAAGCTTCCGTGTTTAGAAACGGTATTTGCCAGTGGTGCCCAGGCATCATGATTATGGACTAAGAAGAATGGGGAATGAGAAGTTTAGTGAGGGACTTATTGTGCTTAAGGTGTCAAAGCAGGCATGTCCAAAGTCAGATGGACATAAGGAAATGGAGATCAGGAGAAAGATCTTTCCAGAGAAAAAATAAGACAGTTGGCATGATATATGGACACTGAACTTACTGAAGTGGAAAAACATCCACAGAGATGTTACACTGGGGTGCTTGGGTTACTCTGTCGGTACAGCGTTTGACTCTTGATTTCTGTTCTGGTCATGATCTCATGGTTCATGGGATCAAGCCTCGCATGAGACTCTGTGCTGACAGTGTGGAGCCTGCTTGGGACCCTCTTTCTTATTCTCTTTCTGTCCCTCCCCTGCTCACACGTGCACATGTATGCACTCTCTCTCTCTCAAAACAAAAATCTTTTTCAAAAAGGGTATACCAAGAAGGCAGAGAACAAAACCTATGAAAAGCCAGATTTAATGCCTAACAATTCAGCTTTTTCACTCATTATCTGTGTACTAGGAACAAGATAATGCTCTGAACTTCAGGATACTTGTCTCTTCAATGAGAGAAAGAAAGGAAGAAGGAAAGCAGAAAGAAAGGAAGAAGGAAAGCGGAAAGAAAGAAAGAAAGAAAGAAAGAAAGAAAGGGAAGTAAACTCTGTAACTTTTGCTATAGTGCCTAACACATAAATGCTAATTCATTTCTCCATTCCCCTTATGTAAGGAATATTCATTCATCCGTTAATACTTTTGAGCGCTTACAATGTGTCAGCAGTGCTCTGGGTGCTGGAAATGTGTTATTCTGAATAGCCCTGTATTACATTCTTAGATGAGTAAATGCTTCTTTTTCCATGTGGCTCTTGTGGAGTTGTTTCTCATGCTCCCTATAGCCACAGTGACGGGAAAGTGACTTAGGTGGGCTTTTGCTAGTCAATAGTGATTGACCTGGGGTAGTGGATGAGATACCCAGGTAGGGCCAGTAAAATCCTAGAATCACTAGATCCTTAGGAAAAATAATCCCGTTTTTATTGGATTTTCAAAGCTGGGGCTACTAGTTAATACCCTGGCTACCTGGAAGAAGGCCACCTGATTTGTGAGAGAAGTAACCCAAGCCCAGAGATGCATAGAGAGAATATTAGTGATGTCATTTGAGCCAGTGGAGCCAACTATCACTGAAGTGTGATCCTGGCTGGATTTCCTGGTTAGATGAGGCCCCCTAAATGTTTTTGCTTGAGGTGGCTTCATTAGACTACACCACTTGCAACTGAAAGAACTCTGACTCATATACCTTTCCCAGCTCACATAAAGCTCTTCCAGCCTCAGAAGCCTTTTGTCTATAGAAAGACTATGGCCGTCAAAGGGATTCCACCCTTTGGAGCAGATCTCTCAGGGGCTAACAGGGCTAATACAATCCCTGATTACTTAACATGTGGGTCATCTCTGTCAAAAAACTACTGAATATATAATTATTCCAAAACATCTATTGAGTATTTATAGTGGGCCAGGATTCAATTTTCAAGTCATATGGCAAGATCACAATCTCCACATTTGAAATTTTATGTTAGGAGGTGAGAAAGACTGGATATTCTTAGAAGACCAGCAAGAATGAGTGCTAAGAAGAAAGACCCACCACTTAGACTAAGATCCTCCTAACCTTCTCTTTATCAAAGATTTCTCCTTAAAGGAGGATATCACCCAGGACAGGTGCAATCAGGACATTCCCATTCAAAGATCATTTATTGCATAGAATCATGGACAAATTGAATAATTCACAATTCAGGAAATACAGGAGCATAGGTGGGGGAACATTTTATGATGTCAAAATCACTTTCTATAAGGCACAACCACTGTATAAGAAAAGTTCATCTGACAATGTAAAAATAATATACAACTAATTATTAACTAATAACATACATCTTTGAAAATATATAAAAAACGTTAAAAAATTTAAAAAAAAATTTAAAAAAAAGGGGCGCCTGGGTGGCTCAGTCGGTTAAGCGGCCGACTTCAGCTCAGGTCACGATCTCGCGGTCCGTGAGTTCGAGCCCCGCGTCGGGCTCTGGGCTGATGGCTCAGAGCCTGGAGCCTGCTTCCAATTCTGTGTCTCCCTCTCTCTCTGCCCCTCCCCCGTTCATGCTCTGTCTCGCTCTGTCTCAAAAATAAATAAAAAACGTTAAAAAAATTTTTTTTAAAAAAAAAAGAACATACATCTTTGGAAGCTTTGTTTGCAAAGGGCTATCAAACAAGTGATTTTATAAAAGGTTTCTTTTTCTTCCTAAAATATTTATTTGTTCATTTTGCCTTCATATAAATAACCCAAGTCCATCATGGGAAAATTATAAAAAATGGATAAAGTAAAAATAATATAGTCATCCAAACAACTTTAGTTTAGTTAGAACTATTACTATTTTAGTGATAGTTGTGGATGTGCTGGATGTGGGATATGTGTATGTGTTTACACACACTGATTCCCATATTATCACTTAGTGATATATCATGGAGATCTTATAGTTTTACACGTATATGCACATAATCTGCATAATTATTTAAATAACTATACAGCAACCTAATGTACAATACCTAGTGTTCCAATGTACAAGTGTTCTATAATTCATCTAGTCTATCCGATGTTGGACTATTCGTAATTTTTCCAAATTCAGCTATTAATGGGCTGAAGGTGTGTGGGCATGTTTTTAGCTTTTTACATATAGTTGTCAAACTGTCCTCCATAAAAACTGTAACACCTTACATTTCCACTCATCAACAAGCAGGAGAAATCTACAATTCACACCTTCACCAGCATTATCATTTTAAAAATCACTGCAAATGATTTATAATAAAGGTAAAAAATAAACATGCAAATAAATATGTATAAAAACCACAATATTAATTCACTGTACAAATGAGTTGATTCTTTATAAGAAAAAAATCACATTAAACTGAAAAGCTATATTAAAAGTATAATTTTACAGTAACTTGCATGCATCTTTATCATAGTAATTTGCATCCATGTAATTCACTTTTCTGTGAGTAACATCAATTCTCTTTCAGGATTATGTCAAATAGACCTGCTTTCAATGAGTCGCAACTGAAAACAGAATTGTTTACAAGATCAAACTTTCTCAAGTGTACTATTAAAACATCAATCAGACTCTTGGATTTTTACTGTTAAAGGGTACATTATGTTCAGAACAAAAGAGGTTTACACACTGGCACAAATAAATAAAACAATCTACAACTTTGTGAGGAAAATCAGTATTTCGTAAGTTTTAATAATAGTACCATGGCATGAAAGTCCATAAAGCCTGTTAAAATGATGTTGGGGGTTCTCTCTAAAAAGAAATTATTTTTTAAAAGTTTATTTATTTACTTTGAGAGAGAGAGAGAGAGAGAGAGAGAGAGAGAGCGAGCAAGGGAGGGACAAAGAGAGAGGGAGAAAGGGAATCCCAAGCAGGCTCCATGCTGTCAGTGCAGAGCCCAAATCAGGGCTCGACCTCATAACCGTGAGATCATGACCTGAGCCAAGATCAAGAGTTGGATGCTTAATCAACTGAGCCATCAAGGTGCACCTACGTTTTTTATCGTTAAATGTCTGAGATTTGTGAGTCATTTGCTACTGCACTTGGACTACCTGCCCTAATATAGAAATTAGTCAGTGTTCAAACCCAAAAGGCAAGCGCATATTTTTTATGCTCCCTTTGTTCTAACAAATGTAAAAGTTACAATCAGATCTTAGTGTGATTTTATTTAAGAACAAAGACAAAAGTAATAATTTGCTACTGTGATTTGTTTTCTGCCCAAAATAAGGGGTGAGGGGAACCACTATAAAGAGTGCTGGGATCATAAATGTTTCTCCTGGGACAGTACATCTAATGAATGCATTAGACCATGACTGAGGGACCATATTAGTTTTCTTCTCATTCCCAGAAGATTAGACTTATAGAATGGAAATAAGAGAGCTACCTCAATGCCTTCATCTGGCACCCTTGTGCTAATCACAGGTATATAAACCATTTAATTATGTGATTTATCCCTAGCACAATTGGATGAGCCTTCTGATTCATGGAACATTAATGATTCTGTTTAATTTCCTACTTCAGATCTATTGGATGGTTTTCTCGTGTTTTTACAAATACCAGATCACTTGTGTCTAATAAAAGATACATATTGTATAAAAATCATATTTAATGTGTATTTATTCATTTTGAGAGAGAGAGCACGTGGGCGAGCGAGCATGACTGGGGAAGGGGCAGAGAGAGAGGGAGACTGAGAATTCCAAGCAGCCTCCGTGCTGTCAGTGCAGAGCTGAACATAGGGCTCGATCTCATAAACCATGAGATCATGACCTGCGCCCAAACCAAGAGTCTGACACTTAACCGACTGAGCCACACGGGCACCCCCAAAATAATACTTTAATATGATCTGTCTTGTTATGTTTACATTTATTTTAAAAGAATACACTTTAAAGCACTTAGAAAAAAACTTTTTTCTGAAAGTCCCATTTCAAGAAAGTTTTAGCAGAGAAGATACATGAGAAGAAAAAAATCTATTCTCCTGGAAAAGATCTAATTATTCCCCTAGAAAGAAAAAATTAGAATGAGCGAATGTTAGAGATAATGTCTGTTGATCAAAATGACACACGTATGGAATAAATACAATGAAAACTTAGCTAATAAAAAAACTGCCTATTTAAAGATAAAGAATGCCAAGATGAAAATTGAAGTGTCAAGCATTATTTAATGGTTTCATAATAGTTCGGTTTGATAATTGGAAGACTGAATTTTCAAGTGGATGTTCTGATTCTAACGTACCATATCACCAGGTAAGTGTCACCTTTCAGCCCCTCAAATGTAAGCAAAATTCAGATAGAATAAAATGCTTCTTAATTTAGAATGAGTAATATTTATAGACATAATAAATTATTAATCTTACCATGAATAATTTATACCAGAAAACTCAGATATTCAAGGAATATTTCAAACTCAGGCACATTTGAAAGAGAGGTAGAATTTTCCAATCCCAGAGATCTACATAAATTATTTTTTTTCAAGGACAAATACATTTTCCAGAATGCTTCATATCAACATGAGCAATTGAGGTTGATTTTGTATTTAAATTTATACTTTGCACCTGGTTCCATTCTAGTTCCATTTTCTAATCACTACACTGTAACAATATCTTTTCAAGATATTGACAATGCTGTGATATTTTGGGAATGGTGCTTTAGGGGGGATTTAGTGAAGATAATTATTCAATCTTCATGAATTTATAGCTTAACATTTCCAGTTGATATGTTAGCATATAATCGTGTAAATGTAATTAATGCAGCAGTTCCACAATCAAAATTCTTTTAGCAAAAGCTGAACCTTTTGATTTGTTAATGTCTTTCTTAACTCCTTTTTCCTTTTTACATATTATACCTTTCCAATTAAAGTTTAAATAAGGGTTCAAACATTGCCCTTAGATATTCATTCACAAAATTGACCTGATTATCTGAGGGCAAAGATGAGCACATTACTTCCTGAGAGAATTACACATGTTAATTGAGGGTAGATATTAGCCCTTGATAATAATGGAACTTACTCATGCTCCTTACTCATGTAATTGCATCATTTGGAAACCTTCTATTAGTGCATAGAAATAAAAATGCTGAAAAGCCCTGTTTTTCAACTTGAATGTTCGTGTTTGGTTGAACCTGCCATATAAAGCCACAGTTTTAAAATCTGATTATTATGTGGTTTCTCTCTCTCCTACCACCTCTGCCCCGCTCTCCCTAGTTAGTTATTTTTACCCTTGTAATTATTTATAACCCTTTGACTAACATCTGATTGTCCTGGCTGGCATAAAAGAAGTCCACATAAATAAACTATTTTAAAAAAGAAAAGAAAAGAAAACGAGAAAAGAAGAAAAAAGTATATTTAATATGTTTCTGCTAAATGAATGTGTTTTATTAATTTCTGGGTTGAAATTTACAACTATTTTGTATCTAAGTCCTTTTGGGATTCTGTTAAGACCTGGGCATTCTGTACATAGCAAGCAATCATAACACCTATTTGCAAACTAAGACTAAATAATGTAAAGAATGTGATATTCTTGACACCATATTTTACAAATACAATGTTGAGAGGGATAAAATATGAACAGGGGCAGGGGTGCCTGGGTGACTCAGGTGGCTAAGCGTCTGACTTCAGCTCAGGTCATGATCTCATGGTTCATGGGTTTGAGCCCCCATTGGGCTCCGTGCTGACAGCTCAGAGACTGAAGCCTGCTTCTTGTGTCTCCCTCTCTCTATGCTCCTACCCTGCACATACTCTGGCTCGCTCTCTCTCAAAAATAAATAAACATTAAAAAAATTAAGAATATTGAATAAGGTCATAGAATGTGTAGCAACAGTAGATTTAGTGACTAATGTTAAAAATCAGAAATTCTGAGACCTATAGCTTATTTCATTCATTCACCTCTGACTTTGAGACTGAGAAGTACTTTTATTATCCTACGACCTGATTAACAGTCTGAGATCACAAATCTTCTGAAATTCACATGCTAACTCAAAACACCATAACTTCCCTTCCCAAGGTACATCTCCCTGATGATGTAAGCAGAGCATGTGGTAAGCATGGACGAAGCACTAAAAAGCCAGCCAAGTGATGAGCTGAGTAATTCACTCATATCGCCTGTACTTAGCCACTGTCATTCATTAGATGTTGCTAGATGAGCACATTAGCTATGTGTGGAAAAAGCCTCCATTACACAATCACACTATCTTTTTTTAAGTGGTATCTTACCAGTAAAAAGAGAGGGTTATCAATAAAGGGTCACCTGCACAAATAAAATGTAAGGGGTCACATTGTACCTCAACAGTAGTAAGTAAAAAAAAGTAAATAGCACAAGGGTTCTTTGGTCCATTTCACTAAAATTGACCCATTTCACTAAAGCAACCCTCTGCCCTGATAAATATTACTTTGCTTTATTTTATCTTCTTTTTCCCAACAAGCAAAACCACTACTGTTTGTCTTTGTCATAGTGCTAACCTATCCAAGAAGCAAGAACTGTTTCTCTTTGGTTTGGGCAACAACTGTAACCACATTAGAGTCCCTTTTCTTCCCTCCTGGCTCTCAGCCCAGCTGCCAGCTGTAGAGACAGCCCCCAGAGGGATGGTGAGAGATAGACACGCTCGGGGGCATACATTCAATTTTTTAAAAAAATCAACTCAATTTCAATTGGATTGAATAAGGGAAAGGCCCCATGCAAAGATAAGTCTAAGTCAGGCTTGAATAAATGTACGTCCTTCCAGACCGAACAATGACTTTATGTCTATAAACATCTGTGGCCTGAAATAGTAAAGCGCCATTCATTAAAGTCTAGGGTACTAAGTGAACGGAACATTTAAGTTTATTTATTTACTTATTTAGTGTGTGTGTGTGTGGGGGGGTGGGAATCCCAAGCAGACAGGGCAGAGCCCAATGCGGGGCTCAAACTCAGGAAGAGTAGCTTTGGGAATATTGGTCCAAGTTGAATCCATCTAGAGATGTGGATAACACCATAGTGGTATTTGAGGGGATCGTGGAAAATAGTTGGCCTAACTGGCTTTAGTGCTCCGGAGGGTCACTCTGGACTAAGGTAATGAAGGTCCTGACACCTCACTGCATTATTGGAGAGTCAAACATTGGCCAGAAGTTGGTATTTCTTCTCCTGAAACATATCAACTTAAAATGTGTGGCTTCAAAGAATCATCAATCCAGTATTTTTTTTTTCTTTTCAACAAGGTGGCACGTTGGTTAAATGAGGGAAGTTGATAGTGTTGATAAATTTTCTTGTGGGACCCCAATCTGTCATGTTTTGTCACCAGGGTGTGACGTGAGCTTTAAAATCAAAGTATAGATTTATTCACTCACTTTCACATCCATCTTTATGGATTTCTTTGCCAAAAAGCTGCCCTAGAAGTTCTGGGTAAGCCTTCCTGCTCAAAACTCTCTCCCCCAATTCTATACTTGTCTGTCATGAGACTTTATCATTTTTTTTAATAAAAGCAATCCTAGTCATCCTGTCTGCTGCTAAAGTGAGCCCATAGAATGTGGGTTTTATTCATCCTGAGATAGAATCTTACACTGACAGGGATGGGAGCCGCTTACAAAGTTCCTGAGAAAACGCCATTCAATCAGTTTGCCCTGGGTTTGAAAAAGCCTTGCCAAAATGCCATTTTTCCAGGCGGGCAAACCAATGCTATGAATTCTACCTGATAATTCCTCCAGGATTTTTGTTAGGTAGGAAAGAATAAGATGCATAGAAATTGAACCCAAGAAAATAGATCTTGACAAGCCAGGGGACCCAAAAGGTTATTCAGAGAACTTCAACAACACATCAGGTCCAACAGCATGTCAAAAACAACTTTCTTCATTGCTGGACATGAAGTTGTTGGCTCATAAACTGTCCCTCATATGCAAAAGACAAGGAGACATGAAAAAAGGAGCAGACCTCTCCAGATTGGTAGGTGGCAGGCTTAATATTCAAAGGAACTTAGAGACTAGAAGGCGCCTGCCAGGAGCCTTTTTAAAGGGTTTAGTCAGATATATCATCCAGATGATCTCAACAACACCTTACTCTCTTAAGACTGTCTTTGGATCAGCTCCCACTGGGAGAATGGTGGACGGAACATACATTTCAAGGACAGGGGAGGGGGTGAGGAGCCTCCAATTGCCAGTGTCTGGTTCACAGGTGAACTTCAGGTCATGTCCCCTCAATTACCTCCTCCAACAAAATCAAATATTAACATTTATCTGCAGCATCAATTGGAATGATGATTCGGCACATATTTAGCACATGATTTACAGCCCTAGAATAGAGAAATAGTGATCGATCTTTAAATACTATCTCCCAGTATTTTGTAAACCAGTGATGAAAACTGAAACGACATTAAAATAGTAAGATGGCAACTGTCAACACCTCATCTTTAAAAAAAAGTGAAATTAAATTAAATGATCTCGTTCTGAAGAATAATTTAATTCTGAAATGCTTACTTGAGTCATTTTTGTTCTTTCCAAGTTAAGCCGCTGTTCATGCCTGGGCAACTAAATGAGGAGAGGTGGTTAAGTATAAATTTCAAATTTTTTCCTGAAGAGGAACAGAATATATCACCCCCAAAAATGCCATTTTGGCAAACTGATTCTTTTGATTTGAAGTTATTTGAGAAGTAACTCCTCACATGAAAAGTAGCCTGCCTGTACCAGAAAGGCAGAGGGCATCCCTTTCACCAGAAATAGGAAATTCGGGGCCAGGAAGTCCATATGGACAAATCTTATTACTTCACTAATTTACTACCCCAAGCCCAAACCCCTTTGTCTTGACAATTCTTCACAAATTTATTGCTTTTTGTTTTGTCTAAAAGATACAAAAGTTTCCCATTTTGGTCACATATTTGAGTCTCATATTTTTATGGGGTTTCTGTATGTATAAAACTCAATTTGTTTTTCTCCTATTAATCTGTTGTATGGGAAAAAAATTCTTCCTCTGCCCTTCAAGGTCTTCCAGGGGACTAAGAATTAAATTTACATGAGACAGATTAACATGAGAAAAAAAAAAAAAAAGTTTTACTACATGTGCACAGGGCCCAATAGTGACATTGAGACAAAGAAGTGACCAAGACCAGCAGTTTTTATACCAAAGAGATTATAAATTTGTGAGGAATTGATAGGATTTTTAATTCAAAGGAAAAAAAACAGATATTTGGGAGCATTAATTAGTAAGGAATTCTAAGTGGAATTTGGGCTGAGATAGCAGAATAGTAAAAAAGTAATAAGGTTTGTTTCAATAGCTTTCTTGGCTTTAAAGTTTCTATCTCTGGTGATAAGGATGTCTTTTTATTGCTTACCACAGGAAGGGCACCACCCACATGGGAGATTTATTTCACACTTTCAGACAGATAGACAGAGTGACCTTGTACGGGCTTTTTCCCAAGTAGCTTCAATTCAAAATAATCAATATGCCATTGTGGTATGTTTTGGGCAGACTGTCCTTGGCCCCTACACTGTCTTATATCAATTTAGTTATTAGACCAGCCAAAGAACCTAGCAGGTTCTTTGAAAGGAAAGGTTTTTCTGCCCCTATACCCCATTTCATTTTGGTAAGTGATTTTTGAAAATCCTAAGAAGGAATCTTTAACTGGGCTGGAAATAATTAGATTTTGAACTGTAAAAAGGCATTACTTAAAGTCTTTCATATTCAATAGATTTCTACTTTATTCTGTAATAATTTCTAAATATAATTTTAGGAGATTAGTATCTCCAATAAAGGATGTGTTGGTGATGGAGGTAAAGGTGGGGTCATGTGATCTACATCCCCTTTAGGTCTTTTGGTCCATGTGCATTTAGAACTGGGCAATTCGTCTCCATGTTCTTTTTGCAATCTTTCCTTCCCTATCCTGACATTCACCAGAGACGTGCCCCTAAATAGGAAACTGGATGGGTTGGTGCCCCCATTCACTTCAGGCCCCAAAACAGGTGACCCACATGATATAGCACTTGAAACTCTAGTTTTATTTTTTATTGAGTGTGCAAATGCTTCTATTGGTTTGAAAAGGCTACATTTTTCTCTCTGAATTGGATTTATTTTTAGATATATTAATATACTTACTCAAAAGAACTGCCTTCCTCCCTCATTCATTCAACAACTATTTACTGAATCCTTGCTGTGTGTGAGAATATAAGGCAGCAAAAAAAAAAAAAAAATCAGATATGGTGGTCACTGCCATCTTAGAGCCAAATGTACCATCTTATCAGTGTTTGGCTTCTGGATCATCCCCTGCCTTTCATTCTCCCTCGAGGAGTCCCACAACCCAGGCTTTTACTGAAACGACCATCCTGCACGTGTTTACATGATTTCCAAGGTGGAAAAACTTTCTTAGAGGATTTCTAGCCTCCTTCCTTGCCTTTCAGAATTTCAAAGACTTACATAAGTGAATTTAATTAACACGCTCATGAGTCCCCACATTCTTACCATGACCATGACCCGAGGAGATGTTATTATTTCTCTAGCATCGGGCACGCAGCGTAATAATCTTGGATACTGTTTGGCACTCACTTTGTTGCAAAAGGAAATCTCATTTCACAGTCCTCTTAAGAGGCTTCCAATTTTTGTTTTATGACAAATTATTATGAAGTATCATTCAGAGTTTTTCAAGATGAACTTCAGTTTCCAAATTAACACTTT
This sequence comes from Prionailurus viverrinus, assembly GCF_022837055.1. NCBI lineage: Eukaryota > Metazoa > Chordata > Mammalia > Carnivora > Felidae > Prionailurus > Prionailurus viverrinus. Next base: position 10,767,887 of record NC_062571.1, read on the forward strand.
CCCTCAGAACACTGTGGCTTTGTTAAATTCTAGGTTGGTTGCTTTAAAATAGACCTACTCCCGTCAAAACGCAGGGGTAAGAGGCAAAGAACACCACTGAAGTGGGGAAGAGAGTAGTTTATGGTGACAGCTCCCCAGTTCTTCAAGGTTTTAGCAGAAATAATTAAATTGAGACTCAAGCCCACTCTAAGCAAGGCATATTTTTATATATCTTACTCACTAAATTATCCCAGACCCAAAGGCCCTATTCCAGGTTAGTGAATACCTCCTGAGGTATGATTTGGGTAGAAAAACAACACTCCACACTGTACTGCTAATAAATGAAGATTTTTATCTTTCTCTTACATCAAGGCAAAAATACTAGAAAATGGGCCCTATGAGATGAGTACATTTAAAAGTAACATGATGTGTTGGAAATAAAACTGGGCCAAGAGACAGAGTGATGGATGCTAATGTCAGCCTCTGCCACTGATAAATTTTCGACCTTAGATTAATTTGCTTAATTTCTCTGAGCACAGAGCTCCTAATGCATAGATATAGGTTAGCGATAACTCCATTCTGGGATTATTAGGGGAAACAATGGGATAAACTACGTAAGTACATAGCATAATGTCTGGCACGTGGTTGGCCCTCAATAACAATTTTTTCTTTCCTCTATGTCTGTCACCTCCGTGCTGGAGAATTCCAGGTAGGACGATGGAAAGTTTAGGTTTCATTGTTCACACCAGGGAGCTATAGACCATACAGGCAAGAAGAGCAAGCATGGTGGCAAGTGGGGGAGCCACTGCCTTTTTGGTGTGATCTCGTGCCTGTCAAAACATCCACTGTGGAACAATGGGCATCTCAAACTCACAAGTGTGGTCATGCATAATAGCTGTGCCGAGTTATGCTCTGGTTATCATCCTATTGTTAGGTTGTTGTCACTGAATGCTTTCAATCTAATGTGAGATTTAGCCGTTATTCTCTCTGGTGTTTAATTTCCCTATTTCCTCTTACCCATCTCTCAGAAACATCATCTCTGGCTGCTTCCTTCTTAAGCTCCATGCTGGACTCCTTCCTCTTCCTGACTTCTAAATGCTGGAATGACCCAGGCGACAATGTAAGCGCTGTTCTCTGTATCTAATTCAGGACTCATCCACCTCCCACACTTGAACTTCCAACCATATTCCAGTGACTTACATAGATGTTTCCCACCCCACACCTCTCTCAGAAGTATCATGGCATATCCAAATGCCTACTGCTTAGAAGTGGGGAGGGGAGGGGAGATAATTTTCCCTCTACCCTTCTAATTCTTGGCTGAGACTCTTTTAATAAAAGATTAACAAGAGAAAAACAAAAGCATTATTAACACATATACCTTATGTCCACATAAGAGATACCCAGGAAGAAAAATGGAGGACTCCCTGAAGTGGCTTAGAATTCCAGTTTATGTAACACCTTTAACAAAGAACAATACATTTGTGGAGAAATGATGGGAAAGGAGAGCAGTTGTAGACTTCCAAAGGAGGAAATAAAGGTTAGTGAAGTTTGTTACCTAGATTCATCTGGTGACTTCTCCAGGCTGATAGGGTCTAAAGTTCTCTTGGGGATTAAATCTGCCCTTCCTGGTAGAAGGGGGGAGGAAGAGCACCTTTGTAAATGTATGTCCTGTTTATAAGCATATAATAGGAGAGGAAAGAGAGTTTTTCTTATATCTTCTTCTTCTCATTTGCTTTGAGCTCGAAATAACCCTGATGCCAAAGTGCATTATTTTGGGGTGGTATCATCCATTACCCTTCAGAGATCTGATAAGCAAAAGGGAAATCTTGATTTTCTTCCCCTAAAACTACTTCCTTGACTCAGTGAGTGGCACTGTCATTCCTCTGGTTGCTTAGCTCAAAAATCTAAAAGCTGGGGCACCTGGGTGGTTCAGTTGGTTGAGCATCCAACTCTTGATTTCGGCTGAAGTCATGATCTCACAGTTCATAGGACTGAGCCCCATGTTGGGCTCTGCGCCGACAGCCTGGAGCCTGCTTGGGATTCTCTCTCTCCCTCTCTTTCTCTGCCACCTCCCACTCATGTGCACTCACTCTCTGTCTCTCTCTCAAAATGAACAAATAAACTTAAAAATAATCTAAAAGCCAACATTGATTTCACTCGGCATCCTGTTTTTGGCTGCCCCCATTTCCCCAATATCCAGTGGACTTATCAGTTCCATCAGCTCCCCTTTGAAAGTATATTCTAATGTCACACCTCCCAGCAACTGGCCCAAACCACACTCATCTCTGCAGTGGCCTCTTAAACAGTCTCCCTGATCCCACTTGGACCTTCCTGAGGTCTGCTCCTCACCAGTGCAGCCAGAGCGATCCTTCCACGATATAAGTCAAGTCCTGTCCTTCTCCTACCTCAAGTCCTCCACTGTACTGCTACTCAACTCCTACCCAAGCTTACAAGCCCCCACATTACCTGTTGGGGGAGTGCCCACATGGCTGCTGTGTCCCTCAATGATGTCATGTGCTGCCAATTCTCCTTCACTCATGGTACTCCAGCCACCCTGACCTTCTTGGGGATCCTTCAATGCACCTGCCTCTCTCCTTCTCATAGCACTGCCACCCTTGCAAATCCTCCTGCCGTAAGGTCTTCCTCAGAGCTTCACATTCGTCACTGCTTCTCTTCTTTTTGGGCTTTTCCCATTACCTTCAAATGGGCCATCCCCAACCATCCCATCCAAAGCAGCTCTTTTACCCTCCTTGTGGTGATTGTCTTCCCTTCATTGGCACGATTGACTTGGCCTTCTGTCACCAATGGGAATCACTTCATGGATGAGTTTATTGATCACCTGAACCCTGCACTAGAAGGGAAATTCCTTATGGCAGAGATTTCACCTTTCACTCTCTTCCCTGCCACCTCCAATGGCATATAATCAGTGCTCAAAGCTATTTTGTGTAATTAATAAGCCTTATTCACCTAGTCACTGGAGCTGTGAAACTCCTAATGGTGTTTAATCTCTTTTTTCTCCCATGACTTCTTCATCACTAGCTCTCATTTACTTTATGTCCAAAAGGATGTCTCCACATTTGTCTCCATCTTCCCGCCCCTCATCATGTCTCATGTGAACCATTACAGTAAACTTCTAAATGATTTTCCAAGTCTACCTCTTGTTGCAAGAGTCCTCTTTTTTTTTTTATTTGTTGGCAGTCCATTAAGGCTCTCAGCTCTTGCTCAGAGGGACAACTTAGTCTAGAAGTATCTAGAACTCTCTTGGGAACCACGAGTTACTTGGGTTGAAACTCTAGTGAGTCTTGTGTGTGTGTGTGTGTGTGTGTGTGTGTGTGTGTGTGTGAGACCTTAGAAAAATCATTTGAAACCCCTGTGTCTCAGGTTTCACATCTATATGATGGAGATAACAATGCCTGTCTTATAGGGTGGTTATGAAGATGAAATGAGTTGTCATAACGATAAAATAAGTTAGTTTCTGAGGTGCCTGGGTGGCGTCAATTAAGCATCTGACTTCAGCTTAGGTCATGATCTCACAGTTTGTGGGTTTGAGCCCCACGTCAAGTTCTGTGCTGGCAGCTTGGGGCCTGTGCTGACAGCTCAGATTCTGTGTCTCCCTCTCTCTCTGCCCTTCCCCCTCTAGTGCTCTCTCTCTCTCTCTCAAAAATAAATAAACGTTAAAAAATTAAAGAAATAAGTTACTTTCAGAAATTAGAATAAGACACAGCACATAGTAAGTACCAAATAAATGTTAGCTATTTTAATAGAATTCCTTCCGTCTGACATATATTTGTCCATGGCTTTTAGTTTCCATGACATCAACTCTATGCTGCCATGTGACTCTAGTGTTCAACCTCAGCTGTCTTTATTTCCTTTTTCTTATGCAAATTCTTCTGAAAGGCACCCTTGAGTCATTGATCACCTTAGGTCCAGTGACCTCAGGCCAGGAGAGAGAAGGGTCAGCTGATGCAATCATGCCAACCTGCACCCACCCCTTCAGCAAGGGCACGGGGGCACATAGGAGATAGCAAGGGCAGGCTGGGAAGGGACTGGCATGTCTATCTTAGCAAGAAAGATGCCTGCCAAGTGTCATTGGTCCTTTGGGAATAGAAACAATCTTAGTCCAAGAATCCTCTATTTTGAAAAAAAAATGACTATTTGGATTCTGGTTTTATCTTCTGTATTTTTTTTGGTCTATCCTTATCATTTACTGAACATCTCTTAGGACCACTATGCTTAACTGAAGCCAAGAGAGTGGTTTGGAATAGGTAGTTACCTATGGGGTTAGGTGCAGGGGAAGTTCTGAGATACATCTGGAGCTTCTTTCCTATCCTACAGGTGGTCCCTAGGAAGGCCATGTCTACATTCTGCTTCAAATATCTCCCCACCACCTCCCTGTCCCTTGATACTCTTTGGATATTTAAGTACTAATCACCTGTATTTAAGAACATAAAAGCCATGGTTAATATGTAAATACGTTCATTGGAAGAGTAAGTCCTTAGGAGCTATCACTTAGTAATCTCAAATCCTTATTGGCTTATCAGATTTGCCAGCAGAAGGTGATGTTCCTAGGGAAGAGAAAGGAGGACAGGTCCGTTTTTGTGCTAGGAAGGGAACGTAGAGTCCAGAGATGGAGCATGAACCTGAGGAGAAGATGCTTAGCTGAAGGAATGTACACTGGGTGCCATGAGAAAGAAGAGATTAGGGGAGCCAAGGAGAAAAAAATAGATAAAAAGGAAAGAAAAGCCTATAATTGGAGATAGAGGGACAGTCTTAAGACATATATTCCAAATGTTTGTTTGAAAGCAGCCCCTTAATAATGAAGACCAATTAGCTTCAGGTTCAAATGAGGGTTGCACCATTGTATGGATCCCAGAGTGGGTGTGGCCAATGGTCCATCCCCAACTTCCCCAGAGCAGCATGGAGTCAGCAATGGCTATGTGTCTCTCAAGTTGATAGACTGCAACATGGTTATCTGTCAACCTGTTTCCACCCCCAAGACTGTCAAGGAATTTGCAAAAGCAAACCCGGCTTAGTGGGTTAAAAGTTGAAAGTCAGCAAGCTCCAAAGCATAAGGCATCTTTGGTGAGCACATGTGCTACGTACCAACTAAGGACACGGTTTTTAAACTTGACTCAAGGTCTTGCTTTGGACCTCAATAGCCAAGCCCAGGGAAGATCACACATTTTTAAAGTTGTGAGAATAGGGTTATTTAGGTCAGAAACAGAATTCACTCTTCAACCCTTTCAAAGAACATGGTAGCTAAGTTTGCCTTTATAAGCAAAGAGTGAAGCATGCCTTACAAAGTCATCATTACCAATAGGCTAAATAGGATGACTTCAACCAAAGTGGACCTATGTGGCTGCCAGGCAAGGACATGGCAGAATGCCCCATGCTGCTCTTCTCAATTAAGAGGATTCGTATCATTGTTCTTAAAGTGAGCAAAGAAACATCCTCTCTCTTCCTTAAACATCAATGTTTCAAAGTAAATATTTTTGTTTGTTTGTTTTGAGGGGATTTCTATTTTCTGTGTCAGGAGCACAAAGTAACACTGCTAATGCTCTCAAGGTTTGAATCACAGTGATTTTGAGGACACAGTGATTAAAAGCCCAGATTCTAGAGTCTGATGCTTCCATCCAAGTCCCCACTCTGCCACCTCCTAGCTATGTGACTCCATTTATACCAACCTCCACTGTAGTAAGCTCTGCTAATCTCTCTTATGAGCTAATAAATGAATGCACTTATAACCATGCCTGGGACAGGAGTAAGCACTCATTACTGTTGGCATGCTTCAAGGACCACCTCATTTGGTCTTCACTGCAACCCTCATTTACAGATCACGAACAACCTTCTGAAATTGATACAATTAAAATCCTCATTTTATAGGTGAAGAAACAGGGCTGAAGAAGGTTAAGCTGTGTGCCTGGGGTTACAAATCTAAGAAGTGATAGAGAGGGAATCAGTCCTAGGTCAATCAGACTCCAATTAAGACACAGCGATGTCTGTCATAACCCATCTATTGTATGCTAGCTGTTCGTCGAAGATGTGCTAGAGATCTCAATGGTGTTTCTGAGAGACTGGATTGTCCACAGAGATAATTAGAGCATAAATAACAAAAGGAATCTCAACAAACATAAAATTAATTCAACCCTTATCATACTGTATTAATTTGGGGGGGGGGGCGTGGAATAACCCACCTAAAGTCTTGAAGTCTACCAGACTGTCAAACAAAAGTAATCCTGAAGGAGGTAGAGTATGTGCTATGGGACAGATACAAGATGTGGTCACTACCCTTGAGTAGATGACAATCTAGTTGGACAGAATAAACAGTATACTCAACTTGCAAAATAATCATCACAACTTTACCATATAATCACCGGTGGGATGTGTAATGCATGACCAGCCTAATATAGGGTTAATCAAGCAAGGATTTTAGAACAAATGATGAGCATGGGATCTTAAAAACATTGAAGTGACATGTATCGTTCAGATATTTAAGGCTATAGGAGTTTGGAGTTGGGGAGATAATGACATTACTGTAGAGCAAGAACTTGAATTGAATCTTTGAAAGAAGGCATAGATTTGGATACATGGATGGGAGACTGAAAGGCATCCCAGAAAAAGAAAGCATGACTAACGTCATGGGGTCAGGAAAAAACGTGACATGCCTGGGGTGAGAAGGAAAGGAAAGGAAAGGAAAGGAAAGGAAAGGAAAGGAAAGGAAAGGAAAGGAAAGGAAAGGAAAGGAAAGGAAGGGAAGGGAAGGGAAGGGAAGGGAAGGGAAGGGAAGGGAAGGGAAGGGAAAGGAGGGGAGGGGAGGGGAGGGGAGGGGAGGGGAGGGAGACAGGGACAGAGAGGGAGGAAGGGAGAAAGGAAGGAAGGAAGGAAGGAAGGAAGGGAGGGAGGGAGGAAGGAGAAAAAGAAAGAAAGAAAGAAAGAAAGAAAGAAAGAAAGAAAGAAAGAAAGAAAGAGGAAAAAAAGGGGGTTCATTCAAGAAGGTAAAGCATGTAGCTATCAATGTGATTCAGCTTACAGAGTTTTCACAAATGACCAATTACTACCTGACTCTAAAGTAGAAGTGTGTATCAATATTTCCATTCAAAAAATAAGCTGAAAGTTGAACATATACACAGGTCTGCCTTAAGTCAGTGTTGCAGCCTCTTTTGTTTTCATTACATTATGTATTCCCTGAAGTACATAGGATAGAGAAGAATAGACTCTTCAAAGTCAGGAAAAGGACAAAATAAGCATTACAGAGTCATATGTAATTCTAATACATCAAATGGAAAAGCATCTGATACAGTCAGGATGTTACTATAGGCTTCTATAAGCTCCCTCTCTCTCCCTCTCTTGTCTGTGTCTCATCTGTCCATCTATATCCATACATAAGGTGTCTATTTGAAGCACCAGCTCTTAGTGTTTTTTCTTTAAATTTATTTTCTTTACCTAAAAAGTGAGCTTTGTTCAAAACACATTCATAGAAAATACATTTGGTGGATCACTATAGTCCCTTTTCAATGTCTTTCCCTCCCTCTTCTTAAATCTTCAACTTGAGCTATATGCTAGTCGAGAATCTCTGAAGATTCATTTTTATGAAAATATTCTTCATAAACCAATTGAGATGATAGAATTGTGAAAACATTCATCTCCCACTTAAAAAAAAACCCACACAATAAAGGGAAAGGAAGCTTTATTACTCAGATGGAAAGATTCTGACCTAGGGTGGAAAGCTTTCACAGATTTTTTTTTTTAACATCCCTCGGTGTCAGAATCCAAATGATTTGTCCATCGTGGTTTATGCTAGAAGCTGAAATTCAGGTTCACATCCAGCATTTCCTGTCAAGGCTCATATGGAGGACCTATCTTCAGTATGTGTTTGTAAGGACTGAGGTTGTTAGGACTGGGAAACTCTGGCTTATAAGAAACTTAGATAAAGCCAGAATTTTATAATATTAACGTTGGTAGCAGTTACTGTTTGTTGATGACTTATAATAAGTGAGACTCTGTGCTAAGTGCTTTAAACACATGATTTTATCTTCACAGGATCCCTGTGTGGTAGGATTTTTTTCTGCCATTTTTCGTCCAGGCGTAGAGGGGGTGAGCAACATGTCCCTGGTGCCCTAGCACAAAATATTAAGCGGCAGAACAAAGAATCCATTGTGAATGCCTCTATGAAGGAAAAATGCAAGAGGCGCCTGGGTGGCTCAGTGGGTTAAGCATCTGACTTCAGCCCAGTTCGTGATCTCACAGTTTGTGGATTCGTGACCCATGCTGAGCTCTGTGCTGACAGCTCAGAGCCTGGAGCCTGCTTTGGATTCCGTGTCTCCCTCTCTGCTCCTCCCCCGCTCATGCTAAGTCTCTCTCTCTCTCTCTCAACGATAGATAAACATTAAAAAGAAAATGCTAAGTCTCTCTCTCAATGATAGATAAACATTAAAAAGAAAAACAAAATTTAAAAGTCACTGAACCTGGGGGCGCCTGAGTGGCTCGGTCGGTTAAGTGTCCAACTTCGGCTCGGCACAGGTCACGATCTTGGTTCATGAGTTCGAGCCCCACATAGTGCTCTCTGCTGTCAGTACAAAGGCTGCTTGCAATTCTGTCTCCCTCTCTCTCTGCCCCTCCCCGCCCATGCATGCCCCCTCTCTCTCTCAAAAATAAATAAACATAAAAAAAAGTCACTGAATCTGCTGCCTGCTACAAGGTGGGGCTTTATCATATTTGCTTGAAAATGGCTCTGCTCCAGCTGGTGGGCTTGCTGATGTGGGAGACCACAGGAAGCCACAGGCTCCGGCCAAGTAGGCTGGGTGTTTGTGAGCAATGCGGGGTGGGGGGGTGGGGACAGGCAGCAGGGCTTCCCATCCCAGCTCTACATCTCATGCAATGTCCTCCCCTGTGTCCCCCTCTGTGGAAGTCACCGCGTCAACAGCACATAATAATAGGCTTCCATGTGGATGAAACAGCACATTAATGTAAATAATGGACTTAACATCGTGCCTCGTATAGAGGAAGCGCTCGAGAAGGGCCATTCACATGCTATGAAAATAGAGTTCCCGTTTAATGAATAGGCCCTTTGTAAGGATTATTGTTTTACCTGTACTAGTTCACCTAAAAATATGAATTCCTCTGAGCAAGAAGAAAAGGGGAGAAGAAGTAAAACAGAAAAGAAAAAAAGTTGCAGTCAATAGGACAGTCTCCAGTATTCCCAATGTCACTAAAATCTCTGCCAAGCACCCGGACAAGAGGGCATCATGTTCCCCCAAATAATCGGTGCAGTGATGGGGGGGCTTGGGGGGCAATCTGAGGCTCCCTAGCCACACCTGTCACCTTCCCCTGCATCCTGAAGAGACAAATGTGCACTTTCATTAAAAATAATCACAGGGGCACCTGGGTGGCTCAGTTGGTTAAGCGTCTGACTCTCGGTTTCGGCTCAGGTCATGATCTCATGGTTCCTGAGTTCTGGTCCCACTACGGGCTCTGCGCTGATGGTGCGGAGCCTGCTGGGGATTCTCTCTCTCTCCCTCCTTCTCTCTGCGCCTCCTCCACTCGCTCTGTCTCTCAAAATAAATAAACTCAAAAAAAAAATCACAAACATCACTCCAGACTTGCAAAATCTTTAGTGCTACTGCAGGAGAATCGTACCCAGAGTTCCGTCCTCAGCCGCTCAGATCTCTCAGATCCATTGTCCATGCGGGACTCAAAGAATAAGCTGCTTGGCCCTGGCTGCCATCTGTTTCACCCTTCTTGGACCCCCTCATTCCTGCCCACACCCCTGAATGTTGCCGTAGTGTCTTTTCCAGACTGACCCTTCGTGTCACCTGCGTGCACAGCTCTGCTGTGGGACCCTGACACTTCCAGGCCCTCATGTCACTGTGGCTTATTTCTTGCTGTCACTGATGGGTGATCCCACCAGGGAAAGGCGGCCTCTCTAGCAGGAGATGCATCACAAAGCTGGGAAGCAAACAGTCTGGAAGAGCCCTCTGTGGGTGTTCCTGTCATATCACTCCCAGGCGGCTCTAAGCAACTATGGTCCTATTGTACCGTCATTTATGTCTAGATTTCTATAGAGGCTTTTCTATTCTAATGATTTAATAGAAGGGAAAAGAGATTCCAGACATACTCTAAATTCAGCTAATATTTACTTTGCATCATTCACTTAGAACACCTCTATGCCCCCTTAACCACTCAGCCTCTCCCTAAATCTATGCAAAACAGTGTGAAAGATGTACCCAAGGCCTCCCAGCCAGTCAGTGGTAGAGTCTGAACCGAACTGTGTCTCCTGATTCTTTGTTCTTAAGATCCGGGCTCTGACAAATGGCATGTGTGCTTCAAGTCTGTCTGGGGAAATGCCACTCTATGAAAATACAAAGTCACTGGAGATGGGGTTTGGATTGTCTGGAACTCTAGTCTGTCATGTAACTCTGTGGCAGAGTCCCAAATACAAACGCTGTTTTTCTTTTTGTGTAAAGTTCCAGGAGTAGAAAATACTTTCGCCTTTCGATCAGTAGGACTGACCCAGGAGACCAAGTCTCCAGGAGCCAAAGCTGTCAGAAAAAGAAACAAAATGCCTTTCTCTGCAACACAAGCGCTTGGGGTGGATGTTCTGAGCAGTACATGCTGCAGTCAGCAGTGATATTGTTTCACAGGGTGTAGCCAGAGTCAACCGGCTTTTTATTCCCAGAATATCTTAGCCCAAAGACATAGCATCCTTTCAGAGACAGCCTCAGAAAGTCGACTGCTTGCCTGCAGCCGCTCATTCCTGACTATAAAGCAACTTTTCTGCAACAGAAGAAAGAACTAGGACAGGAAGTTTTAAATGGTGGTCCCTTTAGCAAAATGTCGTGGTGAATTTATGCTCCTTAATTATAAATTTATTTATGGAAAATCAGAAGTAATACTATGTAGTGTGATACACTGTATTGTAATACATAGTATTACATAGTATTACTGCAACATCACTTTTAAATACTAAGGATATGTATGCATATAAATATGGTTAGTTAGTATTTAAAAATGATGTTGCAATCTCGTCTGTGTTGGTAAATCTACACTAGAGCAGTTCACATTTGATTACAGACAATGTTATATTCTCTGGTTTCTTTCTTGAGGGTAAGAAGTGTTTACCTCTCTTCTTTTACAGCCTTCTCCTCCCACTGCTGGGCACTAGTAGGGTTCAAGAAGTAAGTATGATTCACAGCCTCAAGATTCTCTTTTTTTAAAATGTTTATTTATTTTTGAAAGAGAGAGATAGAGACAGATAGAGTGTGAGCGGAGGAGGGGCAGAGAGAGACGGAGACACAGAATCTGAAGCAAGCACCAGGCTCTGAGCTGTCAACACAGAGCCCGACACAGGGCTCGAACTCATGAACTGTGAGATCATGACCTGAGCTGAAGTTGGACGCTTAACCGACTGAGCCACCCAGGCACCCCTAAAGCTTCTGATCTTCAGTTCCTTAACTGCTACAAATAAAGACTGCTGTTTATTCTATCTTAGAAGTCTGCTGTCTCTGTCTCTCTTAGCCCAAGAGACTATAGTTACATTTTGCTCCAAGTAAGATAAAATGTTGGATGAGCCCCCTGGCCCGACCCCTACCTCCCATCCTATGGTTCCTGAACAGTTAGGTCTCAGTCAGCCCTGAAATTGTAAGCATCTATTGTGGATATGTGCTCATGTGCAGTTTTCTGAAGGTCCTGAGCTCTCTTAATTCTCAAAAGGTTGTGGATGCAAGACTGAGTACACTGTGTGAGTCTTAGAACATCCTTTAGAGTTAAGCAGCAAGTTTTTCTGTTTTCCTCTGATTTGTGATATCTTATATTGCAATAATTTTATCACCCACGGCCCAAGGGTGTCCTGGACAATAGGATGGGCATAAACAAACACTTCTCAGTGTCAGCATATACTGTTCATTCTAGAATCTTGGTGTTTCAGTTAAGAATGACTGGTCACTGTTTTTGAAGAAACAGATGTCCTGAAATGGACCCACATGGAAAATGGTACCCCACCATGTGTCTAAAAACCTAAGGATTGCTTTAAATGCAACTCCTCCTTTTCCCCGTGTTATGATTCCTTTATAGTGGCCACAACTTTCCTGAAACCATCATGGTAACAAAAACCAGTCAGGTTTGTGGAATCTTGCTGTTTTACTAATGGTGTCACCAGCACACCAAGACCAAAGAAGTAAGCCTTCCACCACTGTGCATGTAATAAAGCCTTTGCTCACACTACAAACAACTGTCACAGTTATCTTCCAGTCATGCCTACTGCCTATAATATGGTAAGACTCTTAAGAACACTTATAAGAAAAACAAAAAAGGGAACCCACATATATGATCTTTGTCCTTTATTAGGAGAATTGTGCCCTCCTAGGTCCAACCAGGGATTCCCAAAAGTTTACAGAACTGACGAACCACCATTTAAAACCTTCCTTCTGGACCAAGTGTCCCAAATGCCTGAAGCTGTATAGACTGCTCTGGTCTGCGGTATCTTCCGTGAGGATAAGCAGGATTATCTAGATCTGTGCCAGGCAGCAGGGTGGCAAGTGTCTACATGTGGCCACTGACACTTGAATGTGGCTAGTTCCAACTGTATAAAATACACAACAGATTTTGAATATTTAATATGAGTAAAAGGTAAACAATTTCATAAACTATGCTATGCTAATTTTTTTTAAAGATTACCATTTAGTATACTAAAATATGTTATACAAAATGGTAATCTTTGGATATGTTGGGTTACATTAAATACATTATTAAAGGGACACCTGGGTGGCTCAGTCAGTTGTGTCTGACTCTTGGTTCTGGCTCAGGTCATGATCTCAGGGTCATAGGATCAAGCCCTGAGTCAGATTCTGTGCTGAGCATGGAGCTCACTTAAGAATTTCTCCCTCCCCCACCCCCCCATCCCTCTCCCCTGCTTGAGCTCTGTCCCTCTCTCTAAAATAATAATAACAATAAGTATAATAAGTATAGTAAGTATTATAAGTACTATTATGTGGGGAAACAGGTTCTACTTACATAAATGGGTTAGAAACATGCTTAGAGCAGAAAGCCACCACCTCGAGGTAAAAGCGCCCGAGGTTAGCTAGCGAGAGATTGTAATGGGATCATGAGTAAGTTGTTATATCACCTGCAGGAAATTACTTTCCATCTGACACCAATATACGATTGTACTTTGATCACAAATTCCACTTGCCCCCCCTTTGCTTCTTACACACACAAGTTAATGATTACTGTCTGATTGTTTTCTCCATGTTCACGTGTGTAAGAGCTTGTTTTCTTCATGTTCATCACGTGAGTAATATCTTGTGAGCTCAATAAATACAGAGAGTAACCCCCTGTTTGGGGCTCTTGTCTCCTCCCAGAAATTAGCCTCTCTGGTATTCAATTCTGCCTCTGCTCTCTTGCTGCACAAGAGAGAACTCCAGACTCATAGTCTGTGACATTATTATACTTATTTTCTGTTTCTTTTAACTTTTTTAACATGGCTGGTAAAAAAAAAAAACAATATCTTATACAATGATGAGTGATTTCCAGTATATACAGGATATCACTGAGGTAAGTAGAGGTAAGTGCTCTTTGTTGGAGGCCCTTATTAAATATGGCCAAAAAATTTTTTAAAACAAAGGACATCAGCAAGGTCAAAAGCCAAATGACAAATTGCAAGAAAATATCTGCAACACATAGGGCAGGTAAATGACTAATATCCCTACTGTACAAATAAAGACACTTGAAAAATTAAAAAAGCACAGCCCACAAATTCTAGAGAAAAACGGGAAACAGACTAGAACATTTAACAAAAACTACATAAAAATGCATATGAAAAGGTGTCCAAACTCATCCAGAGTTACAGAAATGCAAATTAAGACAGGAGTGAGATTCTCATCATCAGAATGACAAAAATTCAAAATCTTGACAATACTGTCTGCCGTCAGAGTGGAGAAGTAGGCACTGCCATGTGTTCCTGGCACAACACAACACAACACAACACAACACAACACAACCTCTCTGACAAGAATTTGTCGATATAGAGCAGAATGCCATTCACATTTGCCCTTGGACCCTTATTTATAAGCTATTCAAACTGCTTCAGATGTGGCCAGTGGGGACGCTTTCGGGCCTTCAGTCTTGTTGTCATGCTTCCATCACTCTCGGGGCACTTGCTTACTTTCTATCTCAAGATATTCACATTATTTCAAGACTTCCCTGCTCCAAGCCCAAAGCCAGGCATTTCCCCAAGGAGACCTGGTTCTTCCTCTAAGAATTTGCACTGAAATTATATTTCCAATAACACAGAAATATCTATGCAGAAAGTGATTCACTACAGCATCCTTTGTAATTGTAAATACTGGAAATATCTAAATGGGAAAACATAAGGGTTAAAATACTGCTCATCTGGGGAAAAAGAATAAGAAAAAAAAGAATATCTTATAAAATGATGAGTGATTTCCAGGATATACAGGATGTTCCTGAAGTAAGTAGAGGTAAGTGCTCTTTGTTAGAGGCGCTTATTAAATATGACTCATTGCCTGAAGATTTTATGATATATATTAAAATCAAAGGGAAAATAAGGAATCATACATGGTCTTTTTAATTGTTCAAAAAGAAACACAGAATAAACCAGAAAGTAATGCAATGGGTTTAACCTAAGAGATTGGGGATAAAGGGAAAGAAGTATAAAGTCTGCAAAAGGGAGAGATCCTTTTCTAAGTGCATTTTTTGTATAGTTTTGCTTGTTTGAATCATATTTATGTTCAACATATAAAAAGTAACATTAAGTCATCAAGAATGGACAGAACCCACAACTAGATGCATTGTTTCAAATGAATGAATGACTACACTGAGAGAAGAACCATAGACCCCATCCAAGTAATTTCTTAATGTTATGCTTTGAGTATATCTATCCTCATCTAAAGAGGAATAAAGAGCTACAAACAAATCTTAGTTGGTTTGTTTATATTTTGAAGTAGTATAGGAATGACAGCCCTGAAACTATTTTGTGTGTATTGTAAGACTGAGTAAAAGTATTGATGTCATTGGAACTCAGGTCTTACTGTGGAAGACACATAGCTACATTTATGAAATGGGATTAGGTGACTAATAACACTACATAGTTCCCAGTTCTGTGTGTGTGTGTGTGTGTGTGTGTGTGTGTTTCTAACTGTTCTTTGATAGGTACTATAAGCAAAGAGTACCCCTGGGACTCACAAATTGGTTTCTAAATATCATTCCTAATGAAAAATAATCATCCTTAGAAAAATGACTGATTACAGGGCTAGTGAAAGGAAGGTAGAAGGTGGGAATTGAACAGCTTGCGCCACAATTTTTTAAAGTGCTCCAGAAGTAAAAGAATTATGTCAAAAAAACACAAGAGCAAGCTTAAGGCTCTTGCTTGCCAAATGTAGGGCAATTTGATCATCAAAATAAATGAGGATGTTATGAGCTTATAACCCATTATATAAAATGAAGGTCCATGAATCGATACTGATGACTGATACAAATAGATGACAGATAGATAAATAGATGATGGATGGATGGATGGATGGTTAGATAGATGGATAGTAAGACGGACAGATAGACAGACATGCAGATGATAGATACATGTAGACAAGGGAAAACTCTCCCTCGCTCTAGTAGATTAACTTAGAAAAGAAGTGATGGATCAAAAAATCACCATTTGCAACTGTCATGGTTAACACTGAAGCAAGCATCATCAATAAATGGGAGGGAAGTTTTGATCAGAAACAGAGTATTATATAATCTCAAAATATTTCCTTGCAATATATGTAGTAATTACAGAAGGAAGAATGACAATTAGGTAGTGGGGAAATGGCACAAAACCTTAACCATATGCTTAGAGTTAACATCTCCAACAACGGTTACATGAAAACCACAAGTCTCCAGGGATGTGACATATTCTAGGCAGTATTCTGGGCAAACACAGACTGACCATCTACTCATGAGGATACTTTGTAGAATCCCAGATTGAGGGACATGACTTTGTCGAATTCCTCACAAATTTCCATAACATGAGAGACAAAGAAAACCTGACTAATTATTCTGGATTAAACAGTATTAAACAGAAATGACACCTAAATCTTGACTTCAAAACTTCATGATCCCAGACTAGAAAAAAAAAGTGCTATGAAGGACAAAATTGGGACAATTGATGAAAATAAAATATCGACAATTTTGAATATGGAATATAGATTCAAGTTTTGTATCAATGTTAAATTTCGTGAGTCTAATAACTGAACCATAGACATGTAAGAAAATATTCTTGTTCTTATGAAATACACACTGAAATCGTGGGGTAAAGTGATATGATCCAAGCAACCTGCTCTCAAATGGTTGAAAAAAATAAAAACATGCATGTGTAGAGGGAGAATGATAAAACAAGGGAGGTAAGATACTAAAAATGAGTGAAATTGGATAGAGTATACAGGATTCTTTGTACTATTCTTGCAATTTTTCTGAAAGTTTAAAATTATTTCCAGATAAAATATTTTTATTTAAAAAATGTGGTTTTTTTCAATCTCTTTATTAGGCTTGTCAGATAAAACAGAGGCAAACTCTGTTCATTTCCCAGATAGAACCCGGGAGCTCCAGGCAAGATTTAAAAACTAAATGGCCACATGGACTATCTGGTAAGGGACAGTTTAGCTAATTTGGAAGATTTCTATGATCACTTTTGCAAACAGACTCAGCACAGATTACTGAAGTGTCCAAGAGTGACTGAGAAAAAGGAAAGACAATTGCTCAACTGGATGGGACATAGGCCTTAGACAAGGAAATGGCCACCTGAGCTGACATCTGAATGGCCAGATATCAAGGACTAAGTCCACTTCTGCCTTCCCGCCTCACCCCTACTTCCAACACCTAGCCCATACCTGGTGAAGCATGAGTCTCTTGACAATTAAAATTCAGATTAGAACCCAAATCCGAGGAGACTAAAGTCAGCCATCTTGGCCAAATGGGGGCCTCCAAAACCAACCTGAATGTTAAAAGCATCTAAAAGAACTCCTGAGATTTGGACTTGGTAGAATGTACTATTTACACTTAACAAATAACATCTACCACTTGACTCTCTAAAGACATATATTTTAGGCAACCTGGGTGGCTCAGTTGGTTGAGTGTCCGACTTTGGCTCAGGTCATGATCTCAGGGTTTGTGAGGTCGACCCCCACATTGGGCTTGCTCCTGTCAGCGCAGAGCCCACTTTGGATCCTCTGTCCCCGCCTCTCTGCCCTTCCCCCGCTCACACGGTCTCTCTCTCTAAAATAAATAATCATTTAAAAAAAAGAACCTCACAGACTAATGTGAGAGTTTTAAAAACACATATTTTAGTATCATATGTGGATTTTACCTAGATAAAAGCAGCATTAAAGAATTTTTCCCTTCAAAGGGAGAATATGTCTGGCTGAAATGAAGTCTAATTCTGAAACCAGATCTAAAACAAATTAGTATATGTCAAACATATCCACCCTGACAGCAACCAAAAGTGATTAGGTTCACAGTTAATTTCAGCTCTTTTGATGCAAGAAGGAACCACAAGAAAACACCCATGGACAGCAAAGTGCTATTGACCGGACTTTTCATGGTCATGATCCAATTGCACTACCTGCTCTCTCCTGTGGATAGAATTTCCATTTTCTCCGCTTCTTAGAATGATCTGGAAGCTAAGAAATCTCCTATAAGATGGTGTAAAATGACCACTGTACCTAGGTCTTGCTGTATTCGTGTCTTCTTCTTCTAGTAGCTCTGCCTATACTGTTCTTCACTCAAGCAATTGAACACTTAACAAGTGCAAAACAGTTGTTCTCTGATTTCCATGCTTAAATGATGCTCTTAGGATGCTTGAGGGTACCCTAAAAGTGACTCAATGTCCTCCACAAGACAAGGGGGCTTCTTTGGCAGCCACAGTGAGGTTGCTATCATCCCCAAGGTTACAAAATTGCTAACTGTCCAATCGCAATAAAAGCTGATGCTTCCAAACTACTACCATCCTAATTATAATAGTGTGTGTATATGAGTGTGTGTGTGTGTGTGTGTGTGTGTGTGTGTGTGTGTATTTCATAGTTTAGTAAATAGTTTTTATACATAACCTCATTTCAAACTTACACTTTAGTGTCCTCATTAGAAAATAAATTGGCCCCGGGCACCTGGGTAGCCGAGTTGGTTAAGCATCTGACTCTTGATTTCAGCTCAGGCCATGACCTCAAATTGTGAGATCGAGCCCCTTGTTGGGCTCTACACTGAGCATGGAGCCTGCTTAAGATTATCTCTATCCCTCTGCCCTTCTCTCCTGCTCACACTCTCTCTAAAATTAAATTAATTAAATTAAAGTAAATTTAATTTAATTTAAATTAAACAAAAAAAAGGAAAGAAAAGAAACTGGCCAAAGACCCATGGCTGGTAACTAGTGGAGAGAAACTCAAGCCTGACCTTCTTGTGCCTGTTTATTACCAAGCTACCTCAAGGTAAATGTAAACACATGATATGATGGTTAATTTCATGTGTTAAGGGATGCCCCGATATTTGGTCAAACATTATCCTGTGTGTATCTCTGAGGGCATTTGGGATCAATTTAACATTTGAATAGACAGGGGGTGCCCAGGTGGCTCAGTCAGTTAAGCATCCAACTGTTGATTTTGGCTCAGGTCATGATCTCATGATTTGTAAGATCTGGCCCCACATCAGGCTCTGTGCTGGCAGCACTGAACCTGCTTGAGATTCTCTCTCCCTCTCTCTCTGCCCCTCCTTTGCTCACATGTGTCCTCTCTCTCTCAAAATAAACTTAAAAAAAAAACGCATTTGAATAGATTGAGTAAAACAGATCATCCTTCCTACTGTGGGTGGGTCCTATGTAATCAGTTGAAGGCCTGAATGAAGGCTGACTCTTCTACAAATAAAGGTGAATTCCTCCTGCTTGTCTTCAAGTAGGGTTATTGGGATTTTCCTGCCTATGGGCTTCACTGAAACCTCAGCCCTTCGTAGGTCTCTTTGCTCTCCTTTGGTCTTGGTCTACCTACACCACTGACTGCTGCCTGGTCTTCAAGCCTTTGGACTAGAATAGAACATACACCATTGGCTTTCCTGTGTCTCTAGCTTTCCATCTCACCCTGTAGATGTTAGAACTCCATGATTGTACAAGCCAATTCCTTATAATAAATAAAGAGCAAGATTTCATTTCTTTTTAATGGCTGAGTAATATCCCATTGTGTGTGTGTGTGTGTGTGTGTGTGTGTGTGTGTGTGTGTTTATACACCACATCTTCTTTATCCATTCATCAATTAATGGACACTGGGCTCTCTCCATAGTTTGCCTATTGTTGATAGTGCTGCAATAAACATTGAGATGCATATACCCTTTCAAATCTGTATTTTTGCATCCTTTGGCTAAATACATAATAGTGCAATTGCTTGATCATAGGGTACTTCTATTTTTGGTTTTTTGATGAAACTCCATATTGTTCTCCAGAGTGGCTACACCATTTTGCATTTCTGCCAGCAGTGTAAGAGGGTTCCTCTTTCTACATATCCTCGCCAAAACCCATTGTTTCTTTTGTTAATTTTAGCCATTCTGACAGGTGTGAGATGGTATCTCACTGTGGTTTTGAAATTTTTTTTTTAACGTTTATTTATTTTTGAGACAGAGAGAGACAGAGCATGAACGGGGGAGGTTCAGAGAGAGCGAGACAAAGAATCTGAAACAGGCTCCAGGCTCTGAGCTGTCAGCACCCACAGACTCGAACCCACAGACTGAGAGATCTGTGGCTCGAACCCACAGACTGAGAGATCATGACCTGAGCTGAAGTCAGATGCTTAACCAACTGAACCACCCAGGCGCCCCTCTCACTGTGGTTTTGATTTGTATTTCCCTGATGATGAGTAATGTTGAGCATCTTTTAATTTGTCTGTTAGCTATCTGGATGTCTTCTTTGGAAAAGTGTCTATTCATGTCTTCTGCCACATGGGCAAGGGTGGAGAAGGGAAGAGAGGGAAACAAACCACAAGAGACTCAACAATAAAGAACAAACTGGGGGTTTATGGAAGGAGGTGGGTGGGAGATGGGTTAGGTGGGTGATGGGTACTAACGATGGCACTTGTTGTGATGAGCACTGGGGTGTTGTATGTAATTGATGAATCACTGAATTCTACTCCTGAAACCAATATTGCACTGTATATTAACTAAAATTTAAATAAATTTTAAAACAAGGGAATAAAGATGATAGATGATAGATAGATAGATAGATAGATAGATAGATAGATAATCTCCTATGGGTTCTGTTTCTCTGGAGAACCCAATACGCATGGGAACTCAGTTTTGAAAGTTTTACCAGTTTGAAAAAGTAGAGTTCCCTTTCTTTAGAAGTTGCAACCTCTTATCTGTGGCCTTACCTACTTCTGTGACTTGTGTGGAATTGCTAGCTTGCTGTGTCTAGCCAATGGAGGGAGGTGACCATGCCTTATGCCATGTTCTAGAAGGCCATGTTCTCTCTACCTTGAATCAACTGCTAAGTTACCCTTGGAAAGGAAAACTTCCAACATTCTCTGGTTCTGCCTCTAATTTCTTGGATTGTGCATTAGCCCACAAGAATTTACATCCATTGGAAGAAGTCATCAACAGGATATGTCTACCAGCTGACCCACGAGTTGGACTCAGGCAACTGGGGGCTCCTTACCCCCTCCCCGTCCTTGGAATATACATTCTACTCTCTGTTCCCATAGCCAGAGCTGTTTTGAGGATGCAGCCTTGAGAATGTCTAGACTGAATGCTTGCCTGAGCTCAGTTAAGGCCTCTATATAAACTTCTAAGGTTGTGGAGGGTAGGTATGGAGATCTATTCATGTTGTAACCTCCCAGGACAACCCTCCATGTAAGTTCCCTTGCTTATTAAACCTGCCATCGACCAACCTGGAGTGGTCTGCCTCTCTCTTTGGTCTCTCCTTGCCCTCCCTGTATGAGGACCAGTTTGCAAATGAACAAGTGGTCACCTTATACAATTATTTGATCTTACACATCAATGTTCTCTTCAAGATGGAAAAATGCCAAAACACCATATAATAGTGTAAAGAACTACAGAGCCTGAAAGCATGGTTTCAAAAGCAACCTCCTCCATTTACCAGCTCTGTGAACTTAGTAAATTGGTCCAATTGAGCTTCATTTTCTTCATACGCATGACAGTGATCAGTATGTCCCCTTCACAGAATTGTTGCAAAAATTAAGTGGAATAACTAAGGCAAAAAGCCTGGCCTACAGAAAGAAATAAAATGAACATTCATGCTTTTTTCCTTTCTCCATAGAAGTTTGGGTCCAGTTTGAGGTCACTTCCTTGAATTAAATTTTAACAACATCTTAAGTCTGAAGATTAAGGAAAAAAAAAGAAAGTTGGCTGCTAGGTTATTTTTGCCAGTGCTATTTTCTTGTCATACCATGCTTCCATATATGATGCAAATTAGAGAGAATTTAGGTATTTTTTTTCTTACCCTCTACTTGTCATGAAGACATTTTATGTTTATCGTTCTAATGTGATGCAGATTTCAGTGGAGAACCAAGTTCAGTGAGGATTGCTTTTAATTTCCTTGGTGTATAAAACACTGTGCTCCCTTTATATTGTTAATGTTGAAATGAATTACTTGTGTCATCCTCTCCTCTACCCCCTCTTGGACCTTGGCTGGAATCAATGTGAAAAAAAATTTTATGAAGGGATTACACTTCATGGGGGAAAAGTATAACAAGAGCTCATTAAATAAAAAGACCTGTGGGAGATGAATTTGTAGTTGAGGTTTTGGGGCCTTAGGGAAGAAACAGTGGGTGGATTCCCAACAGCCATGTACAATAAGGAATTTTTCTTTCTCGTTTAATGGAATATAATTATATTCTTCACAAAATTTATCAAAGTGATATTTTATCATTTTAGATATGTATTATTTGATCAATGCATACAGCTATTCCCATTTTCCCTTCTTTTCCCAATAAAAATGTCTTAGGATCTCCTACCACCAGAGATATTGGTGTGGAGGGGTGCTCTAAGATTGCACTTCATTATTTCTGAAGCCTGGCCAGCTAGAAGGACGTGCAACTTTTATTTTTAAGTTACCAATATTGGCCTCCAGGAGTATAAGGCTGAAAATTGCATTTTCCAGGGTTGAGCATAGATTCTCTGTTCTGAGAAGGACCCCTTGGCAGAGCCTCCTGGTCATTGAGAAGTAAGTCAAGTGTTTAATTACTGTCCATGGGGGAATCCCCAGCACTTGTGAATTCATCCCAATGCAAATGTTCTGACTTGAACAGAAGTATTCTGATTAACTATGCAAAATTATGTAAATGACCCAATAAGGGCTTGGATGGATTTCTGCAGAAAATTTATTTGTATGTTAAGGTATTTTTCAGTTCATTTCCATTCACAAGGAACAGATAGAGAAGGAAGGGAAGAAATGAAAGAGAGGGGCCACTCTGAACAGGAACAGATCCCAGCAATTTAGTGACAGACAGGGAGTAGGAAGCATGACTATTAGAATTTAGTCTAATGAACTCTGATGTCCAACAGAGCAATTCTCTTATTAATTATGCAGTTAATTCTCTAATGGTAGGTCTTAATTTCATTTAGTCTGTCTTGGCCTAGCTCTGATGTAGAATTTATAAAAGGACATCTGGGGGTACTTGGGTGGCTCAGTTGGTTAAGCGTCCAACTCTTGGTTTCAGCTCTGGTCATGATCTCGCAGTTCATGAGATGGAGCCCCGCATCGGGCTATGTGCTGACAATGCAGAGCCTGCTTGGGATTTCCTCTCTCTCCTTCTCTCCCTGACCCTCCTATGCTCATGTTCTCTCTCTCTCAAGATAAATAAATAAGCTTAAAAAAATAAAAATAAAAAAATAAAAAGGATCTGTTTTCCTGACCGAAACAGAGACCACAGTAAAGTGACCCGGCAAATAGAAGCTTACTCGTTCACGTGAAGAAAGAGAAGTAGGAGGCAGTGCAGGGCTGTTAGGGCCACTCCACTGTGCCATCCAGCATTGAGGCTGCTTCATCTTTCTGCTCTCTCTTTAGTTCTTGGCTTCTACTCAAGTTTGCCCCAAAATCACAGGATGGTTGCTGACATTCCAGGCATCACCTTTGCATTCTGAGCAGAAGAAAACCTCCCAGGTGAGTCAGTCGCCTTTGCCTACTTCCCCACAAGCCTCATCCAAGGACTTGTCTACTTACATCTCACTGACCACCTCTAGGTAGGGGTAAGGGGTGGGGGAGCTAAGAAATGTAATGTTTTAGCTGGATACGTGGTTTCCCCAAATAAATTAGTTTTCTGTTAATTTAAAAAAAAAAAAGAGGAGAATGGATACTGGTAGGTAACAGTTTCTTCCTGGGTTGTACCCATTCCTCCCAGCATGGAGGAATAAAGATGGGAGCTTCAGGTCTTCTTGGAATTCACGGAGCAGAGAGAACAGAGTATTTCCCAAGGAGCTAGCAAGACCCCAGACTTCCCCCAGCCTATTCACGTGAAAGCAGAAGAAAGGAGAATGGAAGACCAGGCAGGCATCCCTTTGCACAGCCCTGAGAAGCTCAGGAGCTCTTACTATTTCCTATGGAAGGGAGGACACATTGGCCTTAAGTTCTGAATGCCCCTCCCTGCTACACATCATTTCCCTACAGCATCAAAGTCACTGCTCCGAGTAACTTGGCACCCAATTCTCATCCTGGGCTGTGTTTAATTTGTGGTTCAGAAAATGCCACACGTGGGTACTTTCAGAAATCCCGCACAGTTCACCACATGCAGTGGACTCCAATCTCGGTCACACATTCAGGGGTGCAAGAAATCTAACTCCCTTCCTCCTTTTTACCATCAACTCAAAATGTGATTACAATCACCGCATGTACTCCCTTTTCCACAAGTGAGGCTCAAGACCCAACACAGAGACATAGAGCACATGAATATTTACAGTAAGATGTGCCAAGTGCTTTAATTAGAGAGATCAAAAGGTGCTAAGTAAGGACCAGGGAAGAGCATCTGACCCATCTTTGGGAGGACAGGGAGGCTCCTAGTTGGCATGGGTTTTCTTCTATATTTAATCTTCAATACTCCTTTTACCTATAAATATCCAAATCTATGATCTGACAGTCCTCAGTGCGTATTTTAGAAACGTGAAACAAATTACTTTTCTTTCTCCAGTTGAGCAGCTTTTCTTAGTTGAATCACACTACTTAAGAAAAAGTTAACTGTAAATGGTTTCTAATGCCATGTGTTTCCAGCCTTCGACTTGTATCTGCAGACGAGCTGTGGTCTCGGGATGGCTTTTTCAAGCACAGCTGCAACACTACCTTGTAGATTTGGTCTTGATATCTATGATCTCACTATATTCACACAAAAACCATGCTAAGGTGACGAGAGAAATTACCTCTTACTCTGCGTTACAGTTCTGCTACATGCAACAGACTCGGTTGATTAAATGGTTTATCCAAGGTCAAAAATATATGGTTTGTGGTAGACTCAGATTGTCAAGCATTTTAATAAAATCAAAGAGCTACAGAAGTGTATACAGGTGATACATAGTGGAGCGGTGAAGGGCAAGTACCCTGTAGCCAGACTGCCTGGAGTTAGATCTCACCTCTACCACTGGCCAGCTTTGTGCAAGTCATTTAACCTCTCTATGGTTAAAGTTTCCTCATCTATGAAATCAGGGTAATAATAGTACCTTCTTCATAGGGCTGAGTTATCAGGATAAATAAAATTACAACTTTAGAAATAGTGTCTGCAATATTATATACATATTTGCTATTTATTATTAATTTTCATTGAAGATAATAGATTTCACCGATTATACTATTCATCTCCTTCTAGAAGTATTCTAGGAAGTGGTTGTTTGTAAACTATGTGGATTATTTTCTTGGCCAACCTCTTTCAGAGTCTACATAATAGATTTGCTCAAGATACCTTAACATTACATGGACTTACTATAAGAATATTCAAGGGCCGCCTGGGTGGTGCAGTCGGTTAAGTCAGGTCACGATCTCGCGGTCCGTGAGTTCAAGCTCCGCGTCAGGCTCTGGGCTGATGGCTCAGAGCCTGGAGCCTGTTTCCGATTCTGTGTCTGCCTCTCTCTCTGCCCCTCGCCCGTTCATGCTCTGTCTCTCTCTGTCCCAAAAATAAAATAAAAACGTTGAAAAAAAAAAAGTTAAATAAAAAAAAAAAAAAGAATATTCAAGGAAGTAAGGAAACCTTCTTGAAAGTTGGGCTACTGAGTGTTACGCAGAACAGGAGAACCATTGAGTGGGAGCCAGGAGCCCCCAGACCCTGTTCCTTACCAGTGTAGCTCCCCCATCCCCATGACCCAGCCTACTCCTATGTGTCCTCACGATACCACAGGTGCAACTTCGCTCTATTCCGACCTGCTACATGCTTTTGGGTCTCACATTCCAAATCCCAATGAAAGGAGACCTGCTTTCATTTATCAGTCTCTTCCCAACATGAAGCATTCTGCCGGCAGATTTCCCACACCATCCTTGCATTTCGTTTTAGCGTGCCTGCACTGTGTCCGGTCAAGGTCCCCAGTCTGAACGACGGTGGTCAATGTCCCCATGTCATATCTCAAAGCATAGCAAATTTTGAGGAAAGAATGCGCCTATAGAAGCCTTTATGAGAAGGAACCTATGTAACTGGTAGACACATTGATATGCTGTTTTTCTCATGTAACTAGTAGTAAAAGTTTTTCCTTTTTTTTAATAATGTGTTTTATTTTTTGCCTATTTGCTAATCTGTTTCAAGTAAACATCTCACAGAGTTAAAATTTCAAAGACCTTAAGAATTGCCATTATGCTTTTGTAGCAACGTGGATGGTACTGGAGAGTGTTATGCTAAGTGAAATAAGTCACACAGAGAAAGACAGATACCATATGTTTTCATTCTTATGTGGATCCTGAGAAACTTAACAGAAGACCATGGGGGAGAGGAAGGAGAAAAAAAGAGGTCAGAGAGGGAGGGACCCAAAACATAAGAGACTCTTAAAAACTGAGAACAGGGGTGCCTGGGTGGCTCAGTCGGTTGAGCATCCGACTTCGGCTCAGGTCACGATCTCACCGTCCGTGAGTTCGAGCCCCATGTCGGGCTCTGTGCTAACGCTCAGAGCCTGGAGCCTGTTTCAGATTCTGTGTCTCCCTCTCTCTCTCACCCTCCCCCGTTCATGCTCTGTCTCTCTCTGTCTCAAAAATAAATAAACGTTAAAAAAATTAAAAAAAAAAAACTGAGAACAAACTGAGGGTTTATGGGGGGTGGGAGGGAGGGAAGGGTGGGTGACAGATATTGAGGAGGCACCTGTTGGGATGAGCACTGGGTGTTGTATGGAAACCAATTTGACAATAAATTTCATATTAAAAAAAAAAAGAACTTCCATTATGAAAAGCTCTAATTGGTATTGAGCCGAAGCATAGAGTTGACAAAAAAGGGGCTCCTGGGTGGGGCTCCCTGAGAACCAGGGCCAGGAGACTTGCTTTTTCCAGATCTTACTTCTGTTAAGGATCCTGGACTGTATAGTTCAGTCTTTATGTCCAAACTTTAAAGGCACACAATAATCTTAGAGCATATCGCTTCCTTTCTAAAGACTGAAAATTATTCTCAACAAAAATGTTTTTCAAGGGAAAAGAGGTCTTTTCTTTCTGGAGTGAAAATCACTACTCATCATAAGAGCATTCATCTTAAAGCGACAGGGGTTGAAAAATACATCATTAGTTGCCTTTTAGCTGTTCAAAACTTGGAGTATTTTCAACATTTTGGGGCTATCACAAATGTCCGTGCTTTTATTTCTAAGGCTTGATCAGAAAAAAAAAAAAAAAAAACTGCTAGTACTTTACAGACCCTGAGTGACTGTGTCAAAATATTAAGCTACTTTTCTGTCTATTGTGCGAATTAATTTCACATAACTTAATTCTTGATGCCATTCTTAGAAACCAAAACAACAGATATTGAATCCTCACCACCACTGTTACCCTTCCCACAAGACTGAAAGGGCTTCCTCCAGTATGAGGGGACAGCACTATGTATTTGGATATCTGGCCAAAGGACGTACAAATAAATGTTTCCATTTTCCAAGGATGGCCAATCATGCCACAAAAGAGAGGAAGGAGTCCGATTCCAAATCTCACTTACCTACCTGAGGAAGGTTTGCCTTTGAATTAGTCAAGACTTCTACTTGCAAATGCCAGAAAGAAATCAACTGAAACACAGCTCAAGAAAACAGAGGAATGTGATGGAAGAAAACTGGGTTGTAACCAAAAAAAAATACATTAGCCATTCAATGAGGAGATGGACAGGTGTCTCAGGGTGGCTAAAACTTGGGACCCACAGGTCATCAGAACACTTTCCATATCTTCATGTATTGTTTCTGTTTCTCTTGGCTTCCAGGCTTTGTTCTCTCCCTTTGCGAGGAGGAAGGGTGAAGGTGGGGTCTCAAACACATCACAAAACTTTCCACCTCCCCCAAGACCACCACCACCACACATCCCATCCATGAGAAAACAGACTCTCTTCTAATCCCACAGAAGGATTCCTGCTTCAGTCGCCCACCATGAGCCAATGAGCAGGAGGAAAAATCAAGGCAGACATCCACATCTGAGCCAATCTACTATAGTTGGGGAATTAAGGCTTGGAACATGCCGGTTTTCAATAAACCAAAGAGAGAAGATATTTCCCAGAGAAGGCAAGGTTTCCAGATGAAGGCAGTGCACTGAGCAGACAACAGATTTCTGCTCCAAATTCAGAAATAAAAGACCATGAATTTCAATGCGAAAACAATTTAACTCTGAATGGGGACAGCTGACTCTACAATGAGGAAAAAGAATTTGCTCTCTACCTGGTGATGCTGAAAGCATTTCTCCTTTGGGTTGCCAAGAACTAAGTAATGCTCACCAACAAAACAAATATGAGAATGCCTTTTTAGTAGGAGCAAATACATTTTAGTATTTTCCTCTAAGCAAATAAAAAATATTACACTGATGCCTAGCTATAGGCATCACATATGGCATACAATTACTGTAATTTTAAAACATCAACAAAATATTCAAATCCCTGTACAACCTTGGTCCTCTTACATTTCTCTGGAATCTTTATCAGTTTAACCAGTTACTTAAACATTAGACACCTGAATCATCCCTACAGTTTATGGTCCTATCAGGACTTTAATCTCTGTTTTGCCCAGGCCCACAATCTATATCTACTCCTTTGGAGTAAGAACCAGAAAAGTATTTCTCAGGGTTTTCCTTCTTTTCAAGAAACAAGTGTTAGGTTCTTCTCAAAAAAAAAAAAAAAAGTTAGCGTTTTAATCTTTATAAGAATACACAGCACAACAGCATAATATTGGAAGAGAAATTGATCCTCCATTTTTAAAACTGCAAGATACCACACAAAATTCTGACTTTCTATCATGACAATTTTTAAGCTTAAATGTATAAAAATTCCTATCTCTTGCATTTCAGGTAGGTTTAATCCAACTCAGTTTTCGTATATCATTGCATTACTTTGTTGTTTGGGAAAAGATATAGAGAAAAGAGAAAGAAATGTTTTCATTGTGGTAAAATATGCATAACATAAAATGTACCATTTTAACCATAAATAAGGGTACAGTTCAGTGGTACTCAGTGGTATTACACTCACACTGCCGTACGACCATGTTCATCATCAATCTCCAGAAAGAGAAAGAACACTCACATTTAGACAGATCTTACCCTTTACCAAAAAGACCTTTTTCCAATATTTTAGTTACTAAGAGGAAATCATAAGTTTTGCCCTCAAACATCTCAAGGCCAGATCCACAGAGGGTCTCCCGCCGACTCAAGTACCTTTGGCACCAAAGACCAAAAACCATTCTGGTCAGACCACTATCCTGCCCATCCTTATACTGGAAACCACACTGTTTACCCCTTGAAATCTCTGAATACTTCAAGGGAAACACGCATTCTCTCCCTTGCCACCAACACATGACAGTTAATTACAATTTTATGTTGGCCCTGAGAAGCCGCACTGTAGAGCAGGTTTTCACATAAAATCTTGATGGGAAAAGAAATGGAGCAAAGGCATCAATTATGAGGACAGATTATGCCCTCTTCATGCAATCGGAATGAACTTCTGAATCCTGAGTGGCATTCAACGCAGAGCCACCGGGAATAACAAAGAGATAATTGATCCATCTTTCCTCTGCATTTTAAAACATACGTAATTGTTTCTTGCTTGACTGAACTTAGCAATCTTCCCTGTCAAGTAAATGTCCGAGCTGTCTTTTAGAAATTAAACTCAAGAAATTAACATTCCTCGAAGCCTTTAGTACAACATATTTTACACCCAATGGCCCACAGATTTAACCTGCTCAGGTGATGACAATGTCTTGGCCTAAGGTGCTAACTGAAAATAATATATTATAATCACTATCATGCCAATATACTAAAAGCTGTCATGTGTGAACCCACTGCAGTTTTCTTTGGTAACCTTTATGAAAATACTATGCTGTTTTGGCATCCTGACCTCTAGTCCCCGACACAACAGATTAATGTTGAGAATCACAGAAATAACTTTGGGGCTGAGTAAGCTATAATTTTATAGCTGAGTAAGAGGGGAGGGAACAAAAAACAGGAAAAAAATTCTATGCTTTTGTTTTCTGGCTGCAGGTTTGCATCATTAACTTAAGACAAAATGCTGGCTCCAACTAAAGATGTCTGTATCCAGATAGTGATTATCATCAGCGTTTAAAAATTCTGGCATCATTCCAATTGCTTTTGATACTTTCACCATACAGGTGGCCAAAGCTGTCACAGCCTTTGATTTCAAGGAGGCAAACTTGCAGAAACAATAGGAAATAATTCACGTGCTTATGCATGGATTTCCCTGGGAATGTTGCACTCACATAAAAAAGAGTATTCAGAAAATGCCGTTTTTTATTTAAGCCTTGGAAGTTTCCTCCTTGTCACTACAAAGATACATGTTTTAAATTTTTTAATTTTATTTTGAGAGAGAGAGAGACCATGGAAGAGGAGCAGAGGGAGAGAGCTTTCCCAAGCATGCTCCAAACTCAGAGCAGAGCCTGACACGGGGCTCGATCCCACCACCCTGGAATCATGACCTGAGCAGAAATCAAGAATCAGACAACCGAATGAGCCACCCAGGTGCCCCGCAAGATATAGTTTTTGGGGATTGCACACCCACCAGAAATCTGTGGAAGGACAGAATATTAGAATGACAGGGATCATGTAGGTCATCCCTTCGCCCCTTGGTTACTGGTGGGGAAACTGAGGGCCTGAGGTGAAGGTGACCTGGCAAGGTGATACCCCAGAGATTCAGAATGACCTCCTTCGAATAAAGCGTCCTCCAGATCACCACCTTGAATCTCTGTCAACTCCCGGCATCCAGATGGAATACATGCTAAAGGAGCTCTGCGAGCCACTGAGAGGTGAGCTCCCGACCGTAGCCAGATTCCTTCATTACAATCCATTGTCCTGCCCCAGCTGTGAGGCAGTGTGGGATTAGAGAGAGGCTTGAAAGGTGGAGCTGATGGTGAAAGTGATCATTGCTTAGTTTCACTGGTCTCAGTTTCAGATAGATAGATAGATAGATAGATAGATAGATAGATAGATGATAGTTGGATAGATGATAGGTAGGTAGGTACACAGATGATGATAGATGACAGATAAATAATAGAGATAGATGACAGATAATTAGATAGATAATAGATAGATGACAGATAGATGAGTAGCAGAGAGAGGGGGACACAGAATCCAAACCAGACTCCAGGCTCTGAGCTGTCAGCACAGAGCCCGACGACGTGGGGCTTGAACCCACAAACTGTGAGATCATGACCTGAGCCGAAGTTGGTCCCTTAACCGACTGAGCCACCCATGCGCCCCTCCACGTCCCGTTCTGTGGCAAATCCACCTCTCTTAACCCTCAAAATATATCCAAGGACCACCCCTTCCCACCATCTCCATGGTTTCCAGCCTCTAAGACATCATCATCTCTGCCTACGTTATTGCAATAGCCCCAGACTGGCTTCCCTGATCCTCCCCTTTTCTCCCAAAAGTCTTGTTTGGTTTTCCTCAAGATAGCAGTTACTTTTAAGCCTATATTAGATCATTTAACTCCTCTATCCCAAACCCTCCTCTGATAGCTTTCCACCCCATTCAAAATAGAAGTCAAAGTCTTTCCAAGTGCTTGCAAGTCCCTACGGGAACGGAATCCTCACCTTCTAACACCTACCACTGTTTTCCTCCTTCACTCTGTCCTTCTGTGATGGATTCATCGCGGCCTCCACATATACCCCCGCCTCATCCCCTGCACACCGTTTCCTGGGTATGAAATGCTGCCCACCGCAGAGCTGCACAGGTCACTCCCTCACCGCATTTAATTCTCTGAGTATCACAGGTCACGGGCTTTTATTCTGATCACCCTCTGAAAACCAATATACACACCCTGACCTAGCACACTCCCTTACCCATTTTCTTCCATGTGTCAAGGAAACACTGCACTGAACAAAACGCATAACCAGAAATGCATTTTATTCTGCTACTAAATTCTGGTATTTAGTAGCCATCTATCTCCCGAGATGGGAGAGAGAACGCAGACCAAGCCGAGATTTGCATCTCCTCTGAAGCAAAGGTCAGGAGACTTTTTAGCGCTGGGGTGAGGAGATCTGAGGCCTTCTGTGTTTGCCAACTGGCTTCGGCCAGAGGAAAAGCGAACTTCCTCTTTGTGACGGGAGGTGGTTTTACAATTTGGATCCAGGTGCCCGCCCAGGTTCAGCTCCCTCTGTCCCCAGAGACTGAGATTTAGAGGTGCTGTCTGCCTTGACAATTTCATTTCAAAGGGAGGGCTCCCTGGTCCTTGAGAAAGGAAGTTGTGGGTAGTGAAACAAGCAAGAGTTTTTTTAAAATTTATCCACCTCAAAGAGGCAGAGGAAGAATTTACAATCATACATTTTCAAAAGTAAATGCTCAACAACAAGGAAGGTCAGGGGCCCAGAGTCAGGAAGAAGCCTGTTTAAAGTTTCATGAAGCTGAGGGAATTAACATTCACTTCCCTGGCCTTCTTGGCCACATCACCACTTACGGATCATGGATTTGCTTGGTTGTTTCCCCTCTCCTCACCGGAACCCAAGCTCCAGGAGAGCCAGGATTTGATCAGCTTTGGGTCTCCCTCTACCTCAGCACCCGGAAGAGCACTTAGCATATAGTATTTGCTCAATTAATAGCAGATGTATAGCATTTTAGAATGTTTCAAACTTTACTGTTAGAATGAAATCATTTTGTTTTGAATTGTTTCAGTGGCCTTATTAATGATGCCACATATTCTATTCTGCTTTTATGCTTCTGAATTATTTTGAGATAGTGTTTTCTGAGAAGGGCTTAAAATTTCTTTTTTGGGTCATGACTCAGAGCCCTTCCATGGGTGTGTGTAATATATGTGTGCTTATGTATGTATATGTGCCTGTATATACTTGTATATACACACACAAATTCAATATGTGCAATATATACAAAAAATACTCATATATATTGGTTTCTCATTCCTAAGCATGTTCATTAGAACAGGGTTTCAGCAAAATTTATATACCATTTTTTTTTTACTTGCCCATACACATTTACTACCTAATTCCATCTTCTATCCTCAGCTGGGCTTTTTTCACTATCTGGAAGACACTCATGAAACAACTTTCAAAACGTTTTAAAAGCACCAGGTCTGAGAGAGAAGGATCCTTCTATAGAGCCCAAAGCAGACCAAAGGTGGTCTCTGGAGGAGGGTCACCCCCATCTTGATGGTGCCCCTGCCCAGGGTGCCTCCCTCTTGCCACCCAGCCCTCCCCCAGCCTGCTGTGAAAAAGACCCAGCTGGTCCAGAGCAGGGAGGGGCAGGTGCATCTGGAGGGACCCTCAGCAGAGGACAGCCGCCCCCAACAGGGTGCAGCTGATTAAGGACTAGTGGAAGAAAGTGTCATCATCATCTTCACTGAGATCTATCTCCCTCCCCCCCCCCCCCCGCCCATCTGGAATTATTGGGGGTATTTAGTAGCCAATGCAATTAATCCAGAGGAAGGTCTTGCATCTAAAAATGAAAGGAGATTACTCCCAGTACCCAGCTAAAGTTGCATGTGGTATTGTTGGGGGGGGGCATCCTTGTACCCCTCTAGAAACCTATTACACATCTCCATTTCTTATTCCACTTGGATTCCCTAGAGTGCAGAAACCCATTCATGTGTATGTAATCAACTGTATATATAGACTTTTCACTCTGCAGTTTGGGGGCAATCTCTATTCCTTGATTTACATTTGTCTTGTCCATCCTCGTGCACAATTACCACCATAGAAAAGTATCAATAGCTTCATTTCATAGACACATAAATAACTTCCAAATATTTAATGCAGAAGACTAAAAATGCATCTGGTATTGAAGTATCTGAACCAGTTCTGCAAATGTCTGTTTTACATTGTTGTCAACATATGGAAAGGTAGTTAATTACATTTAAAGCTGTTCTACCCAACTTGTCAATTTCTACATTCCCCTCTTCCCTCTTCTTTAGGGCTTCCTTTCAGTAAGCACCTTTTCTATGCTTTTAATGGATTTATTTTTAGCAGCAATCCAGACATATTAGGTTGAATGGAAAAGCATTTGACATTTCTGGCCTGGGAGTCACAAAGTGAAGCCTTCTATATATTTGGGGAGGTCTTGTCTATCTGTGACAACAGGGTGTTTCCTTATACGCTCTTCTTTTGCTGCTTTTAAAGTTGAGGACACGTCTTTGTCATTCTGGTATTCATTTTACCATGTGAAAGAAGTGACAATACAAGCATTGCTTTGGGCAAATTAAAGGGCACGTCCTTCCCTAATATACTAGAAAGAGGAAATAAAGCGCACAAGTCCACCTATGAAACTGCAGGACTTTTCTATGCAGATTCGTGCACCTGTGACAGTGTCCAGATTGTCCAGTGATGACCACGTAGACAGTTGGACCACTATTGTGTGTCACTCACTTAACATTTACTGTGTCCCCCAAAAAGCCCTGTGTCACAGCGGAGTTGCATGAAATAAAATCACATTTTACTATGCCTTTGTAACAAGGGCATGCCCATATTTGAAGTGACACAAGAATTTACTACTTTCTGGAATTTACTAACAGTTAAATTTTATGTAAGATGTCATAGGGATGCCCATATTTCTTCATTGTGTTACATTTGTCTAGGGATGCCTGAAAATGTATATAATTGGACTACATTTATTACAGTAAGTGTTTTACCATGGGTCAGTGTGGGAGATCTGTTTCCTGCTTTCAGGGAGACAGCAGAGGGTCTGAGTGTCCTCGCCCTGGCTGTTTCTTAAGTAACTTTTATTTAAAACGATCAGTATCCCTTGGGGCACCTGGGTGACTCAATTGTTTAAGCATCTGGCTCTTCATTTTGGCTCAGGTCATGATCTCATGGTTCTTAGGCTCTGTGCAGAGCCTGCTTGGGATTCTCTCTCTCCCTCTCTCTCTGCCCCTCCCCCACTCATGCTCGCTCTCTCTCTCTCTCAAAATAAATAAACTTTGAAAATAAATAAATAAAATGATCAGTATCCCAAGTGGCCCCTACACTCTTTCACTCCCTTTTTGATAATGGTATCTTCAAATTCTTTTTTTTTAATGTTTATTTATTTTAGAGACAGAGAGAGAGTGAGAGAAACAGAGCACAAGTGGGGAAGGGGCAGAGAGAGGGAGACACAGAATCCAAAGCAGGCTCCAAGCTCTGAGCTGTCAGCATAGAGCCCAACATGGGGTTCAGACTCACAAACCGTGAGATCATGACCGGAGGTCAAGTTGGACATTTAATCAACTGAGCCACCCAGGTGCCCTGATATCTTATATCTTCAATATATGATTATCCTTATTAATGCATCTCATGTTAGATAATAAGGAAATGAGAAGGAAGAGAAAAGAATTGTTAATATATATGCAAATATATTCATAGCAAAGTTAGGAAGAAATCCTCCTACTGATCTAGTCCTTGATTCTGAAACCAGACAACTGGGTGTGTGGTCATAGTATTTATAAAGTTGTTGCTTTTTTTCCCCCACCCATTCCACGTTCCCTTTGCTGCAGGAACCTCAGCTGGTCATTGTCCCTTGCAGGGTAGGGTGACCAAAACCTTCACTCATGAGGGGCCTCTATCTTTTGTTGTCATGGTTGCCACTGGACAAGGGAGCCCTTTGAGGCATGAACTCCTGCATTTCAGAGATTCCTCCCTGTCTCCTCTGTGCCACCAGTTCCCCTGGGTCCCCTCAACAGTAATGACCAATTATCTCAGTCACATCCACCACCCTTTTTATCACCTGTAGTTTCTACAGTGAGACCGGTTTCATCCTCCATCCTTTTCCAGAGGGTTCTGGAATTCGTGGATTGTATCTACCCTAGTGACAATCTGACCTGGTTCTATTTTTGACGTTAAGTCAAAATTTAAGTCTATTTAAAAAAGGCTATTAAGTCTATTTAAAAAAGTTAACTATTTCAATAGATGTTATATATATTTATATATATATAAATTATATAAAATTTAAGTCTATTTAAAAAAGACTATTAAGTCTATTTAAAAAAGTTAACTATTTCAATAGATGTTATATATATAATTATAGATCAATTATCAGGACTGTTTCCTAACTATATTCTGAGTTTTCTAGGTTATGTCTTTTTTTTTGTTCCTTCAACCAGATTGATTATAAATTTCTTAAGGTCTTCTTCCTCTTTATATCCCAGAGAAATACCTTCATTAACAATTTTTCTTGAGAAGTCTCAAGAAAGTCAATGGAATTTTCTTCTGGAATGTGCTGCCTTCAAAGTGCAAAATTTTAGGAAGAAAGCCTGATACAAATATTTCAACCTTGATCACCTCTGAATTATTCATCCCTGATACACATTTTACTCCCTGGAAGATTTTGCCTGTGTCTTAGCAACCTAAGCTGACAGGGTCTTATTGAACGAAAAGTAATTTGAAAGCACATCAAGGGTGGCAAAAATAAATGCTAGATTTTCTACTCCAGGTAATATAAATATAAAATTCTTGTATTATCTTCTCCACTGATTCCAGTCTTTAGAAGATGGCTGTAAACCTACTAGAATATTCCAGATACTTGCTGTCTCAACATTCTTGAGGGATATGAATAAACATATGAAAAACATCTACACATAGATAAAAGGAAATTTTAGGTTAAATGATTGGCAAAAAATTCACCTGTCCCAAGATTCTCCAGGCCAAGAGCCGCGTCTTGCCAGTCTCTGTAATTCCCTTATTTAATATGGGCTCTGACACAAAGAAGGCACTCTATTATTAGTGGTATCGTTGCTATGACCATCATTATTTTATAGACTGAAGGTGGTGTAGCTGTGTTGGTAAAAGAACATCAAGTCATCTCAAGTGTTTGTCTTCATTGGAAAGCCCTTCTGTTTCTAACTTAGTTCGAGATTCCTCCAGGGAAACAGACGTCCATAGAGAGTCAGGTGCAGGAGCTGGGATGGGACAGGTGTTCAGGATCACACCTGGAGGGAGAGACTGGGCAGAGGAAGAAGCTGAACTGGGGTCGGGCTTCAACAAAGATCTCAGCAGATCAATCCCATAGTAAATTCTGGAGCCAGGAAAGCCCCTCAGAGTTGCTCTTCCCTGAGACATGGGGACCTGGCCCTCAAGGACCAGGCATTTGAATGCAGTCTCATCCAGGGAGGGGCACCTCACTTGGGAAAGCCAACTCCAGAATTCAGCCCAGAGACTCTTAGTAATGGGGTATTAACCATTTGGGTATTGGGTATTTTCTTCCTGATTACTGTTAGGAAACCCGGAATAAAGTATTCATTGTGATTTTAATAATCTCCCAGCCACAGGGAAACCAGTATCTTTGTCCTGAAGGGAGATAAAGACAAGGCACTACACCCTCCATCACATTTTCTCTATGAATTTTCCAAATAATTTCCCCAACTCTTTTTCATTTGGTGTAGTCAGAACTTGCAAGCATATAGTTTGTGTTTTAAACTTTTCTGAATAAGCTGACGTCTGGTTTTCAGTTCTTTTAATTCTGAGTTGTACACCAACATGTTCTCTGATAGGGTAAACATACTCTTTAGATGTCATGAATGACAAATGTTAACCAGTACAGTGAATTGGAAAATGTAACAGCACATCAGCAAATGACAAAACCTAGTTCTTCTAAAGGCTCAGCATTAGGCCCATATAGTTCCCTTGTACCCTTCCCTTTCCCCCTCTGTCGTGATTGATGGAGAATTATTTGTAGTTTATTTTCTGTGAAGGGGACTGGGAGGCAAGAGCAAGGGAGTGAAGACAATGAAAACATAGGGCCTTCTTGTTCACTGTTCAGTAAATTGTAAAATCCCACCGGGAATGTTCCGCATCTTCCGATTCATCCTGTTCTGCAAAGAATCCATTCCTGTGTTATTATAGAACTTTTTGTCTTCCTGTTTTTCCTCCTTCCTTCTCTCATCTCTTATCCCTTCTGTTCTTTCTTTTGACTCCAGATATGAAAATTGGAATAGATCCTATATCTCAATTCACTGCAGATAATCTTCATGCATTTGTGCAAGATGTACCTCTGGCCTGAGAAATATTTTTCATTAATTTTTCATTCAGCCATGCCTCCCCAGCCTTTCAGACAGAGGCACATGCCTAATAGATTTCACATGTATGACTTCATTTGTAAAATATGTAGAATTTGTGCGTATATTTGATTTGTGCAAATTTTACTATAGAACTCATTCTTACTTTTTTCTCACTCAGCACCGTTTTCCAGGACCTAGCCTCTCCTCCTTACTTTCACATACAATTCTGCAACTTGGACATGCTTCTTTATGGACAATGTGTGAGCAGGTCTTCATAGACATATACCCAAAGGAGGGGTTGATGGATCGTAGAATATTGTTCCCAGCTAGACCATTCCAGGCTACTGAGAGTGGACAACAGGTGCTCATTTATCAGATGGGTCACGACTTACAATCTCAGTCAAAACTTTGATACCCAGAGTGCCCACACACCAGGCAACACATAGCTCTATAAACCTTCAAAATTCTCTGCCAATATCACAGCCAAGGAAGCAGGGCGGAGATAAGCTGGTTTCCATAGAATCTGGAAACTTGCAGTGTTGTAATGCCATTCAACAAATATTTATTTAAAGCCCACCAGGGTGCAAGCATATCATTCATTTGAGAGGCTGCCACATAGAATACTTTGTGCTAAGTGCTTTGTGGATATGAAGAAAAAAAGAACTTCCTGTTTCTTCAGAATATTTTCAACCATTTTATGGGAAGACATAAATAGAAAAAAGTTAAATGACAAAATATACATATGCATCCATATATATGCTGGGTTCTCTAGAATGTTCTTGAGCACTAACACTTTTTTAAATGTATGACAAAATTACCTTAAAATGAATGAATATGGTAATATTGAACGTACAGGAATTATTAATGGCATTAAGTACATGCAACTCACTGGAATAATGGCAGGACCATAGACATCATATGGATCTACTCACTTCATTTCCTGACCAATGTCTCCCCTTTCACTATACCACTAGGTCATTTCCTTGTTTATTTTTTCCAGAGTGCTTACTTGGTTTTGAGGAAAGAGACTAGTACTTGGAAAGGAATGGGAAGAAGCAACAAGTTTGTTCTAATGACCCAATAAAGATCAAGTCTGTTGACCAGGGCAGCACCTATATCATCCCCATGGGAATTACAGGTGGCGCCAATGTTTACACCATTAGAGCAGGAATCATGTGTGTGTCTTTGTTGCAACCAGCCACGTGGTGGGCTGGCGAATTAACGATATTATTTGTTAACACTGTATGCATACATTTCTATTCTGGATTCACTGGAATTATTGTAATTTCTTTAACAAAGTATCAAGAATTCAAACTCACATTACACACACAATAATGAGTTTTTAGGTAGGGGATATACATAATTCAGCAAGTAATCTTAAAGTTTTAAATTTTCAAATAGGTATATGTTGTTTCTTAAAAGTATATAGGGATCCACAGGTTTTTTCTTTCAGAAAAAAAGTAAAAGAGTTGTTTACAACTATTCAGAAATTTTCATTTCGTGGTTTCGGTTAATTATTATGCTTTGCATTTGAATATGGATATATCTTTCAGGAAATTTTCACAATAAGCTCCTGAGGGCAAATGACTCAACTGTGTTTTACTCACTGTAACTAAACCCGGGAGCAGGGACTCTCAGGAGGGTATTGTGGAGTTTTGTACTGTTTTTGTTTTCATTGTCAACTCTACTTGCTTACTCTATGCAGAAGGTGTTGCCCTTGTTCTTATGATATTGGTTCTATAAATTGTTCACACACAGAATTCTTTGTGGCCATGAATCTGAATAGCAGACATATCACAGGTGAGTCTCCCTGGGGTCTCATGAGCCCTTAAAGTAGTGACATGTGATGGGAGAGCATGGCAGAGGGGCATGTATCTCTGAGAAAGGTGGGGAGATGAGGCTCCTCCCCCAACACTAATATGCTCCTGTCTCTGTCCTACTATATCCATTGTCTGTTCCGTCTATCCTACCACCTATGTCTAAATCGCTCTGGGAACACAATGACAAAGGAAAAGCAAAATGCACTGTCAGAGCTTCCTAGGTGCTCAGTGTATTAATTTCCTAGGGCTGTTGTAACAAATTACCACAAATGGGTGGCCTCAAAAAAACCCAGAAATATATTGTCTAACAGTTCTGGAGGCCAGAAGCTCAAATCAAGATGGTAGCAGGTCCATTCTTCCTCAGAAACCTATAGAGGAGAATCCTTTGCCTTTTCTAGCCTGTTATGTTAGCCGCCAATCCCTGACAAATGCATACAGAGGTGGTCATCACTTTGATCTCTGTGTCACGCCATGGCTATCTTCTCCCTGTGTGGCTTTCCTCTTCTTATAAGGACAAGGATGACATTAGATTAAGGACCCACCTTACTTAGGAATAACCTCATCTTAACGAGTTGTATCTGGTTTGTGTCCATTTCCAAATAAGGTTACGTTCTGAGATGCCGGGGATTCAGACTTTAACATATCATTTTAGGAACATAATCCATGCCATAACACTCATCAAACTCATGCCCTCTTCCTCCTCACATAGCTACACTAGAGTTTCTAGCCTCTAAAGCAGACAGGGACATCCATGGAAACCATTTTGGATGACTGGATGAGAGCAGAAATTATTTACAACACTTCTGGCCTAGATGTAGAAACTCCCATGCAGTCTTCCAATATCTCTCTTTCTCTATGTTGCCTGTGTCCAATGGAAGAGACTTTAAAAGATGGTAGAGCCATCGGCTAGAAGAAACTTGAACCTACATAACTGATAAAGCAGAATGCCACTCCCACGGATGCACACTGGACTGTGTCCTTAGCAAAAAAATAAACCTTTACAGTTAAAGCCACAGAGATTTTGAGTTATCCGCTCTGCCTAAAACAGGCACCCCTCGCTGTGACATTCATTCAACCCAAAAACATCATAGTATAAGAGTGCCTGGGTGGCTCACTTGGATGAGTGTGTGACACCTGATCTCCGCTCAGGTCATGATCTCATGGTTGTGAGTTCAAGCCCAGTCATGAGTGTGAAGGCTGCTTTAAAAAAAAAAAAATCCTAATATAAGCATCATGAAGTAAACATGGGCTGGTTTAGAGTATGGCACAAAAAAATAAAAATTAAACATTCCTTTTTTTGTTCTATGTAGTAATCACATTTTTATTAGACTTTTTTATCGATATCATAAGCTTCATCACTTCTGTTATCAGAGGGAATCTTACTCAAATGATCATACTTTTTGTTATTGTCACCATCTTTTGTATTTAAATAATAAAACATATTAGCAAATCTTCTTTCCTTGAAAAGGATGAGGTGGAACAAGGACAACAGTCAGAGGTATAGGAATGTGTACATTTCCTACAGTCAGATCCATATCCTGATACATGTAAGAGCCCAGCCTATGGCCAACCATGGGGATGGCAGCCCCCCAAGGGAGGAGCTGTAGATGTTCTGCCCAACCCTTGACCTCCAGGGCTACCGTTCTATACATGCACCTCCTTGTACCAGTGAGATGGGAGTTTAGTACTAGTCCACAAAATCTTCATATTTAAATAAGTTAAAGTCAACCAGTCATAAAGTTCAATCCATAATCTATTTCCCTCTTAAAGCATACCTTGCTGTAGTGTCCAACACAATTCACTGAAAAGGACTATAAACACTAGACTATCCAAGCAGTATATGCTTTTCTAAAACTAGAAAAAAATATTAACTCCTGACTTTAAGTGCCTACAAATAAAATTAAAAATTCAAAACTGGAAGTCTCATTTTGTTTTTTCAAAAGTGAGGGGGAGGGGTGCCTGGGTGGCGCAGTCGGTTAAGCATCCGACTTCAGCCAGGTCACGATCTCGCGGTCCGTGAGTTCGAGCCCCGCGTCAGGCTCTGGGCTGATGGCTCAGAGCCTGGAGCCTGTTTCCGATTCTGTGTCTCCCTCTCTCTCTGCCCCTCCTCCGTTCATGCTCTGTCTCTCTCTGTCCCAAAAATAAATAAACGTTGAAAAAAAAATTAAAAAAAAAAAAGTGAGGGGGAAAACATCCCTAAGTAAAATAATTTATTCCACTGAGGAGATCAAATTCTGCCCCCTCCCCCAATTAAAGTTACAAAATCCTCTCTGAACAATTTCTCTGTATTTCTTCATGTGAGCCAAAATATTCTTAGTCGGATGCCTGGCTGATTTGCTTTCTCACTTTATCACCTTCAGCAGCCCATGCCATCTTCTGCTGGTACTGATGTAGCGTTTTCAAAATCCAATTCCAAATCTCTCATGTGTCCTGTATTTTCAAAATTTCAGAACCCAAAGGACACATAGAGCTATCAAGTACTAGCTCCAATTCCACAGCCATTACAAAGTACCAGCAACTCCATTAGCAGCCTGCCCAACAGTCATTAACTCCTTCCTTCTTGTTGGCAGATCGCTGATTTTGTTCAAGTATCCAGTCTTCTCTACAAAAGCAAGAGCTTTAGGGAACGTGGATCCCAACCCCAGTCATACCTCTCCCACTGTATATTATCATGTCTCTATGTGATGCCTGATTCTCAAGCAGCCAACTTGCAACCACAAGGGGGCCAATCATGACACCGATGATGGTTTTATCAGTAAGCATTCTTTCAGAGAAACGAAATGGATAATGAATGATATGGAATAAGGAATTTATTATGGGGAGCCAACCAACCACAATTCCAGGAAAAGCTAAGGGAAATAAATACCCAGAAGGGAACGGTTAAGGAATCATAGAAAAGTAAGTGAAGAAGTCCATGGGACTCCTCATTCTAGTCATGGGTATGAAGTCACTGCAGGTTAGCAGCGTGGACAGTTAAGAAGAAGCGCTGAAAGTGAAGTGAGAATAATCAAAGATGGAGTGGAATCCATGAAAAGAAACTGAAATCTGTATCTGTCTCTAATACCCAAGCCTTAACGCTACAGTTGACATAGAAGAAGATAGTACCCTTCACCAAATAGACCTGCACACATCTACCCAAAGACTCAGCAACGCTGAAGAAGGAGATGTGACTGGTGTTAGAGAAGCTGAGGACTTATCTGCTTTTCTTCTTCACCATTGACCCCAGACAGCAGATCAGAGACCAGTTTGATCCACAAGAGCATCTTCCAAGCTGAGTGGCTGCTGCCTCACCTTTCGCTTGCAGATTTCATGCAGATTTGTCTTTGCCTTGCTGTCAACCCCCACTCAGAACTATGGAGGCAAAGGAATTCTCAGAAACACACATTTAGCTTCTCTATCTATATCCCAGTACAAATCCACTACATTGATAAATAGCAAGATGGGAAGAATTTGAGCTCTTGGTTACAACGTCAAGCTGCTAGATAAACCAACTTTGAAGACTATCCTACTATCATATTTCTTATTTATGAGAAAAAATATATATTTTTATGAGACACTATGTCTTTTGAGTTGCGACCTTTTACTTCTAGCCAAAATTATCCTGATAAACCAATATTCTTCATAATCTGGAGATATATTATCACCAGCTAAACACCATAGCAGCAACTTAGTGTTACCTGGAAAAACAAGGAAAAATATACAAATAAAGAGAAACCACTCTTACATAATATTTCACTAGATACCAATCATTATGCCAATGTTTATTCTAAAACCTGTGAATTGAAATTCAAATGGAAGAAACCTCCCCTTAGGAAATTGTAATACAATGCTTCCTGTATCCTTAGAGGGGAAATATCCACCTACACAAGGTTTCTCCTTTATCAGAGGGCAGCATTTAACGTACTCCTGACTTCTGAAATGCAAATAACCATACTGCTAAATGAAAGAACCCATATCACCAGATTGATCCAGTGTTTATCATGGGACACAGCACATATATTTAAATAACCTTGAACCAGTGTCTTTCTAGTGTCATACCACAAAACCAGAAGGCCCAGAGGTCTACTTTAGAAACTCTATTTAAAAAAAAAACATAATGTTTTTATTTATTTTTGAGAGAGAGAGAGAGAGAGAGAGAGAACGCACACGCATGCAAATGGAGGAGGGGCAGAGAGAGAGGGAGAGAGAATCTGAAGCAGGCTCTGAGCTGTCAGCGCAAAGCCTGATGTGGGGCTTGAATCCACAAACTGTGAGATCGTGACCTGAGCTAAAGTCAGACCCTCAGCTGACTGAGCCACCCAGGTACCCCTAGAAACTCTATTGTAAGAAGAGTACCCCACTTCTGATAGCCTAGCACTTTTTTCTGTGTTTATATCCCAACTGGAATCCTAAGGCATTTTTGCCCTGTTGTCCAAGCCTCCTGCTCTGGTTTCTGTAAACCTACAAATGCTGCATCTTAAGAGAATCTTCTCATTGATCCTCATGTCTGACCTGGATGGAGAGTGACCTTCAACACTAAGCTGTGGGACTTGATGCTCCAGAAGCTGTTCACTTCCGGGACTCAGTGGGGGCAGCTGTGTCCGCGGTAGCATGTCCCTTGCCTTGTTTTCCATTCATCTTTTAATTTCCCAGGCCTTGGGTATATTTGTGCTATCTCAGCAGCAGTGGAAACGTGTACTGCTACTTTTCTCTGTACTCATGGGAGATGCCTCTGGTATCTACCCTACTTCTATCATCACTCTACCTTTTAAGAGATCAGCCAAGGTCCTCTTCCTACTCTACCACCAAAAAAGGCCCATGACTTTCTGTGATGAGCATATTAGTATTTCCTGTTTGTCAATATTCTTATTGCCAGCAAGAGAAAGACAGCCTTTCTTCCTGAGTTTCTTCCTGTGTTTCCTTCTAAAGCTCTTATGTCGAATTCTGAAGCCTTCAGTTTCTTACTGTACAGTTTCCTTCTGAAATCAAGAATGAATTTGATTTCAAGAGCCAAGCTGACCCAACCACTTAGCTGGGTCATTTTAATCTCATTGGCACTTAATTTTACAATAATTTTATTGAGATTTCCTAAGATGAAAAATGCCCTGTGGAATAAAGTTTCCTATTTTTCATTATCTGCGCATTGATAAAATATTTTATACCACTGCAGTGAACTTTACCTCTGACTCCAAATTCCAAAGCATAATTAGCATCTAACCCAAGTTCAAAATATAAAGTGGGGGAGGGGAAATAGAATGATGCAAGGAATGCTCTAGGCTTGGATGCAGTTCACAGACAAGTAAGGAGGAGCCTACTTTGGCATGATCAATCTGGTAGAACCAATCAATACCTTAACCCACT
This sequence comes from Prionailurus viverrinus, assembly GCF_022837055.1. NCBI lineage: Eukaryota > Metazoa > Chordata > Mammalia > Carnivora > Felidae > Prionailurus > Prionailurus viverrinus. Next base: position 10,812,618 of record NC_062571.1, read on the forward strand.
TCCTGCTTTAACAGAAGGCGACCTCTCCAGGTCTAAGGAAGCCATGTTCCCTTTCCATGTGAGACTCTGCCAACACAAAATCTAATTAACCACAGTCAAATGTCCCTACCACAGCTTCCCTGATTTTAGAATGAAATGCATCCTTAGCCAATACTGTAGCCCTGATCTTAAAGTCCTGCCAAAGGAGGAAGTGAGAGTTAAAATTGTCTTGTGAACTGCTGGAAATTTGAAGGTTTGTTTTCTCACATGGAACACCTTTGGAAATGCTGGAAAATACATAGGCTAGTGAGGCGCCTGGGCTGCTCAGTCAATTAAGGGTCTGACTCTTGATTTCAGCTCAGGTCGTGATCTCACGGTTCATGAATTCGAGCCCTGCATCAGGCTCTGTGCAGACAGCTTGGGATTCTCTCTCTCCCTCTCTCTCTGCCCCTCCCCTGTACACACTCTCTTTCTCTCTCAAAATAATTAAAATTAAGAAAGTAAGAAGGAAGGAAGGAAAGAGAGAGAGAGAAGGGAGGAAGGGAGGAAGGAAGGAACATAGGCAAGGCATTTAAGAAAATCTGCCAACCACTGTCTGACCACTAACTATACTGACACAGTGGTGACCCCTAGGAAGCCAGGCATAACGATAAATACAAGAATTTAAAAAAAAATTTTTAACAGAGAACACATGTTATATATTGCAAGGACTCCATATTCTACAGAATGAGTTTAGGAAAGTATATAAACAAATGAGCAGCAACAATGAAAATAAGAACAACAAACACCCAGAGGAAAACAAACAAACAAACAAACAAACAAACAGACTCTAGGGGGGTGGGGCAGGGGATTAGCTGACGCCAGATTTGTTACAACTTATTATCAAAAATGCCCAAGTTTTAACAAAAAATTATGAGACGTGAACAGAACTCTGGAGCTGAAAACTACAATAACTGAACTAACGCACGAGAGGTGAGAAGGGAGAAGAAAGGACCGGAGAGTGACCGCTAATGGGTGCCGGGTGTCCTCTGGGGCGATAAAAATGTTCTAAAATTAGATTGTGCTAGGGACGGTACCATTCTGTGAGTACAATATATTACAAACCACTGAGCTGTATATTTTATATGGATAAGTGTTACCATGCATGAATTACATCTCAACAGTTATTTCAAAATCAGCATAGAAAGCCCAGCACTCCAAATTCAATACTGATTTCTTACACTTTACTCACCTTTCAACCCTATTCTTGCCTTATTTTACCCCATATTGCATTCCTCCTCTGCTTGAAACTCCTTCATTGTGTCCTCTGGACCTCGAGGAAGGCCATCACAAAATCTGCTTTATCATCATCCTCTGCTCTCAACATGCCCTTCAATGTTCATGCTGTAGCTAAAACCTGGCTCTCCCTGAGGACACTGCTTCCCTGAAAGTTTTTTAAATGGTTCTTATTTTTTCCTACGTGTTTCACGCTTTGGGACGTTCAGACATCTTATTGATTTTCTTAAGTAATTGAATAAAGAACTTTTTTAAAACATAGCATTCTGGAAAGACTAGTTCAACACACGGACCACCACTAACACCGACAAGGCCTAGGGATGAATCCAGGTGTGGGGCTCCAGCTTGCAGCCGGCTTCCTCTTCCCACTCCGAGCTCCATCCCACACTGTGAGAGGCCTTATGCGCCTGTGTGTAACACCACACCTGCACATCTAAGCTCAGTCGGCCTCACTCTCCCCAGCCATTCTTTGGCTCCTCTTGGGGCCCCACAAGGTCTATCCTTGAGGATGGCATCAGGAAACAGGCTGATCCAGGCCTGGATCATTTGTGCATGGCCTTGCGGTGTCCCACATATCTGGTGTGGTCTAGAAGAGGTCGACAGGTTCTGAGAAACTTGTCCTCCCAGCCCCATGGAATCCATACTCCATGGAGACGGGCATGGCAGCCAGAAGAGGGCCTACTTGTAAAATGTAGGACTGAAAAACAGCGGTCCCACTTGTCTGAGTGTGAGGATGACAGTGCCATTATATTACCTCGTGCATAAATTGTCTTTATGGCCAACTCTATCCATTGACTTGTTTGGAAAGTGAAACTTCCCTCCATCTTTGAACTAGCCAATGCAACACTCGGGACTGTAGCAAAGCCTTATCAATACTGCTCTCCTAGCTGATCTGCTCTGTTGAAAACACAATTTGGGGAAAAAGACATGAATCAATAATTAGCCAAAAAAAAAAAAAAGAAAAGAAAAAGAAAAAAGACCAAACTAGCCCTCACATATAGAAAGAAAAAAAAAGCTCAAAGTCACTCATAATTAGAGAAATACACATTACTACAACACTGAGATGCTACTTATTACCTATCAGATTGGTAAAAATTTACAAGCATGACAACACATTCCATTGGACATTCTGTAAAGAAGCAGACACTGACCTTTCAACGTGTCTATCCTGGTTATAGGAATGTATCCTGAAGGTATACCTCCAACCATATGAAAATATATATGAACAAATGTATTCATTTTCGTGTTGTTTGTAATTGCAAACTAGTGAGAATGACCTAAATCTCCATACAGGAGGTTAATTAATTCTTTAAAGCATAGCACATCCACACAATGGAATACTGTACACTTGCAAAAAAAAAATGAGGAAGATCTTTATGAACTGATACAGAATGGTTCTGTGACATACCGCCAGGTGAAAAAAGCCAAGTGCAAAATATCACCCTAGTGGGCTACCCTTCAGGTGAGAAACAAAGCGATATAAGAACATATACACCTGTCGGCTCATTTGTGCAAAGACATACAGGAAGGATAAACTGCAATCTAAAAAGAATGGCTAGCTACAGAGGGTGAGAACTAAGGAGGTGGAAAGAAGGAAGGAGTAAGAATAGGTACTGGGGCACCTGGGGGGTTCAGCAGGTTAAACGTACAACTTTTGATTTTAGCTCAGGTCATGATCTCGTGGTCATGGGATCAAGCCCCACATTGGGCTCCACGCTGGGTGTGGAGCCTGCTTGGAATTCTCTCTCTCCCTCCCTCTCTGCCCCTCCCCCCTCTCAAAATAAATAAATATTTAAAATATTTATTTTAAAAAAAGAATAGGTAGCGACAATTCTCAGAGCATACCTTTTTGTATATCTCTGACTCTTGAAACCTAGGAAGGTTTTCATACACTACAAAATAGATAAACCATTAAAATCAACAATTCCAAAGTAGAATACCAACAATAACAAGTGAGGCTAAGTAAATGGATATTTTAATCACACAGAAGGGATTGAGAAAGAAAAAGAACTAATCACTTTGGAAAACAATATTTTGATTGGATATTGTGAGGCTATAGACAAAACAAGTCTATTCAAAAATTACAATATAATTAGTAGCTTTGTTTCTCCTAGGGGTATTGGTTAGTAATTCTGAAACCATTTTATGTTTACATTAAGATTAAGCCAATAAGTAAATATATGAAATAATGAAAGCCAAGTTTCTCATTGCCAAAGAACAGTGTTGGGGAATGTATTTCTTGTAAATAAAGAATGAGGGAAGGCTAGAAATGTGTGGTGCGGGATTGGAATTAGAGGTATCAGTACAAGGAGAAACAGGGCATTTGCATAGTATCTAAGTATCTCCCCCAAGATATTTATTAATTACAAAAGCAAAGGGAAAATTACAATAAAGAAATCTATTGGACACCACTTTAACCAAATGATCAAGTTTAAGAGCAACAGCAGTATGACACACAGACTTCCTGTACCCCTGATATGATGTACTAAGAGCCAGTGTTCATGGCAAAAATGCTTAATCTCAATCTAATTTTGAGAAGACACCAGATAAACACCATTTGAAGGACATTCTATAAAACAACCGACCCTCTGATTTGTTGACAACAGTGTCAAGGCCTTTAACAGTGTCAAGGTCATAAAAGACAAGGAAAGACTGAGGAACTGTCACAGATTGGAGAAGACTAAGGACAAATGACCATTAAAGTCAATGTGACCCTCAAACAGAAAAAAGGATATTAATGGAAAAACTGAAGAAATTGGAATAGGGCTGTATTTGGGTTTACACTACTGTACCCATGTTGACTTCCTGGTTTTGATCACTGTGCTATGGTGACATAAGATATTAATATGGGTGGGGGGGAGTGGCTGATGAAGGACAAATGGAAACTTTGGTATAAATAAAGAATTATTTTCAAATAAAAAGTTTTAAAAATAATGTTTTTTGAAACTCCTTACTTCCTTGGGCATCTGTTACTTGGTTTAGGAATCAGTTTTAAGAGCTAATCTCTGAGCTCAGGAGACTTTGAGATCCATCTCAGAGTCCTAGAAGCTTCCTAAAATTCCAAGGGGGGTGTGAGAGAGGGGATTAGGGGAGCAGGTAGCAGCTAAAAAAGAGGAGAAACAGGTAAGAAGGGGCAGTATTACCTGCCAAGAGTATCTGTAATTTGAAGGAGATAAGACAACATAGTTTATCCAAATTAATTCGCTGCACTACTGGGAATGTGAAAGTCCATCATCAACATTTAATGTTTTTACCATAACTAGACATAAGATCTCTGGTTCTCTATTAAAAGGCATAAAGAGATAACAGGAAGCCATTATCAGCCATTAACACGTCAATGTGCATTTATTCATGTGGCTCTTAACACGAACAGTGCACTGCTTAAGCTAGAACTTTATAGGAGGGGCACCTAAGACATTCATGCTTTAGAAAGAGAAGAGAGGGACACAGTTCAAACATCAACCCACTTGAATGCCTTCCGACCTTGTTTGGATTAAGTGGCCTTCCCAGTGTCCCCCTGGCCTCTGGGTTTTCTAGGCTACAGCATTTAAGGCACTATTACCCTTTGTCTCCCTGACACCTTGGATACATATATTTTTACGCTATTTAAAAAATTTTATTCCTAGAACCAAGGGTGGTATGTATACAAGATATTCAATACTATATTGTTGAAAGATCAAGGAAAACATTTCGACCTATACCTTTTCTACTATTAAACATCAGGTTAAATTTTGTGTACAGCATCTTTTGGCAGCTACCAATACTGTGAGGGTTTTTTAAACCATGTTTGCATTCATTATGATTAGTATACATATTTTTTAACTTTATTTATTTTGGGGAGGGGGTGGTGAGGGACAGAGAGAGAGAAGGAGAGGGAGAGAATCCCAGGCAGCCTTCACACTCTCAGCACAGAGCCTGACTCGGGACCGCGAGATGATGACCTGAGCTGAAGTCAAGAATCAGATGCTCAACCAACCGAGCCAGCCAGGCATCGCATGATTAATATCTTTTAGTCAAATTTGCATGGATCATCTTCACACATCAATAGTTTCTTGTCCATTAAACAGTAAAATTTAGTTATTAAATCATTACCACTTTATATAATGATTTATGTATGTATGTAGGCAACCTAGACTATATTCATATTTTATAGATTTATAAATATTTATATGTTATAAGACATAATACAACATAAAATATAAATCCTTTCTCTGTAACTGATTAGGTACCTGGGCCAATTGAGAAAAGAAATTTCCACTCCCCAACTGCTCTGACTCAGATATTTCTTTGCCTTGGGCGTCTGGATGAAAAAGTATCACAAGGCACGGACTCTTGGGGCGAGGTACAGATCTTTTAGACCATTTGGTGTGGAGGTCAATACAGGAGGCAACCACCTATTATTACCAGACTACTCTTCAGCTTGCTTATCCTGAATTGTGCTACACATTACAAAGGCTGCAAGGAACACTGCTGACCACAGAGAGGCAATGAGACAAGAATGCAAACTCACTTGGGAGTTGAATTCTTTTTTTTTTTTAATTTTTTTAATGTTTATTTATTTTTGAGAGACAGAAAGAGACAGAGTGTGAATGGGGGAGGGGCAGAGAGAGAGGGAGAGACAGAATCCGAAGCAGGCTCCAGGCTCTGAGCTGTCAGCACAGAGCCCAAAGCGGGGCTCAAACTCATGAACTGTAAGATCATGACCTGAGCCGAAGTCGGACGCTTAACCAACTGAGCACCCAGGCACCCCATCATTTGGGAGTTAAAGTCTATCACGGCCAAGTAATGGTCCCTGAACTCATCCTCATTCTGGAGTACAAGAGTTAGGAGAGGCTATGCAGGATGATCATGCTTTCATGTCTAAGGCTCATACCGACCCCATCCGAGAATCCTCCCTCTCACAAAGTTTGTATAACCATCTGATCCAGTTTCCTTTACAGTCAGCCCTCTTCAATCTCCATCATCCTTTTATCTTTCCACATAATTATTTTATCTATGAATATTTGATGACAGTTTGCGAGAAATCCATTTTCCAAACTCCTTTTCAGAATATGCCTCTGAGTTTAATAATCCTAATGGGGTAAGCCTATTTTTACACTGAATAGCTCAAAGCCTTGTTATCAATTCAAGTATGCTTATTTATTTATTTATAATCACAATTTCAGCAAGAAGAGTCTCTTAAAGGGCCTTTTTTATGAGCTATAATAATTGCAATATCTCAGATTAAATTTGAAAACTAAAATCAAGTTTTAAGTGATTTTGCAATTGCAATTTTATTTCTAACATAAATTTTTATATCCTTTCTTTGTACAGAATAACCACAAGTTTTATTTCCTTATACAGATGAAGAAATTATTAGGTATCACATTTCTGTTGTGTTTGAAAGAGCATATTTCCATAAATAAAGACATACTTCAGGGGAGAAATTGTTTTTCTTAAAAATGTAACAACTTTTTGGGGTGCCTGGGTAGCTCAGTCAGTTAAGCATCTGCCTCTCGATTTCAGCTCAGGTCATGATCCCACAGTTCATGGGTTTGAGCCCCGCGTCAGGCTCCACACTGGCAGCAAGGAGCCTGCTTGGGATTCTTTCTCTCCCTCTCTCTGCCCCACCCCCACTTGTGCTCTCGCTCTCTCAAAATAAATAAATTAATGTTTTAAAAAATTTGTTAAAAGAATAACACCATTTTTTTTAGGATGCAGTTAGTGGGATATAGTCCACTGAATTGAGTACAGTGTTCTTTTGGGTGACCACTTTGTACAACTCAGGCTAACAAATTCTCAGACAGACAAGGGGTGGAGGGTTGGGAAGATGCTGAGGGGAGGTAGGGTCTGAAGTCAAAGGTCAATCAGACCTAAACACTGAGTCCTATGAGCTCTCAGAAATCTGTGGGGAGCATACATGTAGGTCCCTGAAGTATGAGGTAGGCTCCATGCACAGAATAGTGCGCGTGTACATTCGAGGTGCGTTACAAACGTTGCTTCTCTTCTTTTCATTTGTGTTTCTTGTGAAGCTCCACAGCCACCACAAATTTTGCTTACTTCCCTCTCAGGAGCCCAAGCCAGTTATTCCCAGTTATTCCCAGTTATTCCAAATGTATTTCTCTAGATAATTACTCATTTATAGCCCTAGACTCCACTCCAAGACTTTTTATTTGTTAGCCATAGACTTGAAACTTTACCACACATAAAACCTTATAAAGAATTTCAGAGCTACAAAAAAATAAAAAAATTAACAAGCAAAAACCAGGACAAAGTAGGAAATAAAAACAGCATCACTAGAATTCACCTTGTAGAAATAAATGGTAATGAAAAAGGAACGAGCAAAGGACCTGTGGGAGATGTGGGCAGGTCTCCATCAACTGTCAGGAGTTTAGATGGATCACATTCCTTTCTTTATGGTTCCAATGCCATCACCTAACTGCAATGGCTAGTATTCACATCATTATAAATCTACTCAGATTGAGTTTAAAATTTTAGCCTCAACCTGGAGGCAATACTTGGAATATTTAATCATAGCCATAGGTCAGGCTGTCAGGGAGGGAAGCTAGAAGTCCACGTACAGGTTGAAGCTACTATGCACAGGAAGAATTCCTTCTCTGTCTTGGGGGATCCCTCAGCCCTCCTTGGAAGGTCTTTCAACTGATTAAATCAGGCCCACTTATATTATCAAGAACCATCTCCTTTAGTTAAAGTCAACTTACTAGAGATTTTAATTCCATCTGCAAAATCCCATTACAAGATGGGGTGCCTGGGTGGCTCAGTCAATTAAGTGTCCAACTCCGGATTTCAGCTCAGGTCATGATTTCACGGTTCATGGGTTCTAGCCCCATGAGATTCTCTCTCTCTCTCTCTCTCTCTCTCTCTCTCTCTCTCTCTCTCTATCCCTCCCCTGCACTCTCTCTCTCCAAAAATAAAGAAATAAACTTAAAAAAATCCTATCACAACAAAACCTAGATCAGTCTTAGATTGAGAAATGAAGGACTGCAGCCTAGCCAAGCTGACACATCAAAACAATCATCACAGTCCACCCCTGGCCAACTTCCACACCAACTATCTCCCTACCCACACCGCCATCACCCCTACCCACACCGCCATCACCCCCAAGACTTGCAGCACAAGAGGATGTTCTCAAACGAACCCAGATAGTGGGCGGTTTTAAATTACCGGTAACATGTGACCCTGCCCAGAATCTGCCATTTTCTCAGATCAAGAACATTTGATCCCATAGTCCCCAAAGTAGAGGCCATGGAAATTGAAAACAAAACAAAACAAACAGTGGTACTTATAATACAGTCCCGTGTCCATCCCCTCATTTTGAGGACTGACATTAAGACATGGTAAGGGTAGGGGTGCCTGGGTGGCTCAATCAGTTAAGCGTCTGACTTTGGCTCAGGTCATGATCTCACTATTCCTGAGTTCAAGCCCCGCGTCGGTCTCTGTGCTGACAGCTTGGAGCCTGGAGTCTGCTTAGGGTTCTCTGTCTCTCTCTCTCTCTACCCCTCCCCTGTTCATGCTCTGTCTCTCTCTCAAAAATAAATAAACATTAAAAAAAATTAAGACATGGTAAGGGTAACTTATCTGCCCTACTCAGTTCCAAACCAACATTGGAAAATGTCCTTGAATTCAGGAGGTTCCTTTTCCTTTTTAAGAATGAGACAGAATCCTGTCTCTCAAGAAAATTTCTCTGGTGTTCTCTACCAACCATTATGTGCATTGGGACCATCCACGCTCTTTGCCGAAACTGCTCCAGTACCAAGCTGATGGCCAAAACTAACTGCTTACCTCAAAGCCAAAGCTTTCAGAAGCTGTCTTTTAAAGTTGTCTAAGGAAGCAGCAACTGAGGAGAAGAGGCCTTGCATTATTCACCTACCCTGGATATACATTCATTAATATCCTGATATCCATTTTGCCAGCGGACAGGCGGTCCAGCACCACCATTCCAGACTCACCATCTCCGGCTGCCCAGTACTGACCTGCACTACCTTCTGAGATCCTTATACCTGGAAGCAAGGCGTGCCTGCCAGTGAGTCGGAGATACTCTCTCAGCCACTGGCAAAGGAGACTCAGTTGTGCAGCACTCACAAACTGAATTTAATGAACAATGAGGCAGAAAATGTACCATCTGGCTGACCCAGTGCAAGCAGTGTCATGGGGAAACTCCACTGAGAGCGCTCAATACAGCTGAGCTAAAAGAAGCAGTCCCCTGCAAAGCCGGCACCATGTCCCCTCTGTCAGACCCTCTGTTTAGCCTCGCAGCCCTGTGAAGCTCCACTTATTAGGGCTTCAGGGGGCAGCCCAGCCTGCAGCATCAGGAGCCTCTATCAGCACCAGGAGAAGCCAGTCTCGCCGCCCTCAGAACTCTCTCACATAGAGGTGTGCCTCCAGGATAAAAGAGCAAACAGGTACTGTGTCCAATTTCCTATTCTATCTATCCCCACAGTGAACCCTTGGGGCTGGTGTCCTCTAAAAGTGCATGCTTAAAAAGGGAGTCACTTGGAATGATAGGCAATTAATTTACTAAATGCAAATGACTAAAACATCTCTTCCTTATATCTTGGAAGCTAACTTGTGACTCTCCTGATGTGAAAACTTTCTAGGCATGACAATTTTGACCCAACTCCTACTTGTCATCACTCTGGCATTTTTGCAAATTGGGTTGGTAAAAGTGGTGGCACAGATAGGCTCTTTTTGTCTTCAGTCAGCACATCCTGGATCACCTGCTGCTAGAGGAAAGACTGCGTTTCAAGCCTGGGCACCCTCGTGTAGCTTATACCCCTTCAGTGGGGCCGTCTAGTGGCTGGAGCCCTGAAGACCAAGCTAGGTGACAGTATTAGTAAACGGAATTCCTTGTTCTAACCCCATTCTAAAAGTCGGCAGCCAGGAAAGACCTGGGGCAGGACGAGCACATAGCATGGCATAACCGGGGAGCCTGAGGGGTCTATCCAGGGTGGGCAGATCCTGCCTCTCAAAAGGCCCAGAGACAACCACAATACCCACCATGCTGAGGAGATCCACAGGAAGGGCCCCACTTGTACGGTCACCACTGGCCCCTGGTCAGCTAGAGCCTCCATCCACTGTACTTTCCACCATGCCTTATCCCCAATATTCCCTCAAGCTTCCAGAGCTGGCATCACGAGGCCAGCTAACACACATGAGGGGTCATTAGTTCCATAAATCGCCCTTCTGCCCTAACAACTCCATCCCTACCTCCCAAGCCCTGGGCGTCTATTGATCCCGGTCAGGAATGAGGAGAAGAGGATGTCTCACACCACTGCTTAAGCAGTGATCCCCACTTAAGCCACAAGGTCATTCTTGGCTAATGCTGCCAACTGCACCAGATAAGACAGGTCAAGAAACAAAGGCTCATCCAGGTTTCTAGGATCATCAGGTCAGCACATCAGACCCAGTGAGGATGATTTTCACTATGGATAAACGGTGCTATGAATCCACTTTGTCCACTGCCTCCCTTGTTCTTCTTGGAGGTACATCCAAAAGGGGGTGGTCTCAGCAGCCCGCATAGTATGGGAAATCTTGCAGATGGGAGAAGCCTGGGATTGTGGGCTCACTGACTTCACGTTATTTTGAACTTGAGTGGGAGACATGGGTGGGACAGCATCCTCAAGAATCCTTCTATTATCCTAAGAGAAATTTCTAGCTGCACAACGGTAAAAACCTCATTTCTTCTCAATGTTATTTCATGCTATGTCATTGGCCTACTTAGGGATTCAGCAGATCAGCACTTACCCCAGTGAGTGATTCTTTCTCTGTTATTTTTCTAGATTTATGAGTCTTTTTAATGAAAAAGAACATATAATAGAAAAATAAGTTCTTATTTAAATTTTACCCGGGAGGGACATAAGGGAACTTCCCAGGGTGATAACAATGTGAGTATCTTGAAAGAGATTCCGATTTTCACAGTAAGTGTAGTCACCATCTGTCACTAGACAATGTTATTACAATATTATTGACTATATTCCCTCTGCTGTACTTTTCATCCTCATGTCTTACTTTACAGTGGGAAACGTGTACCTCTGAATGCCCTTCACCTATTTAGCCCATCTCCCCACCCGTCTGCCCTCTGGAAACCACTGGTTTGTTCTCTGTATTTATGAGTGTTTCTCGTTTTGGTTTGTTTGCTTGATTGGTTTTGTTGTTTAGGTTAGGTGAGCATTACATTACGTACACAATCGTCTAATCACTATGTTGTGCACCAGAAACTGTTACAATATTGTACATCAGCTATACTTCAATAACGAGAGAGAGAGAGAGAGAGAGAGAGAGAGAGAGAGAGAGAGATAGTTAGTTAGTTCCTGGTTTCACAGATATGCACATTTACCAAAACCCATCAAGTTGTACCCTTAAGATCTGTGCACTTCCAACACTGTGAATATATTTAATGCCAAAAAATATCATATACTTAAAAATGGCTCAAATGGTAAATTTTATGTATATTTAGCCACAATTTTAAAAAGATCTGGGCATTTCACTATATGTAAATTGGTCTTAAAAGAAGGCTATTTTAAAACCCCATCCTTGTGTTAATTGAACATTCACAGAACATAAGGAATTATATGTCATACATACTGCCTCCAAACCATAACGTCTCAACTCAGCCTGTGATATAGGGTTTTATCCTTTCGGAGTGCATAATTTCCAATTTTATTCAGTCAGGCACCCTACTAGTTCCCTGGCGCTGTTTTTCAGTGAAGAGTACTTTTGGGAACAACTTCTGATGTTCCTTTCACCACTTCTAAGGGTTGTCTGGCTGCCCAGAAGCCCAGGTAGCAGTTTCTTTCCAGAGTTACTCTCAAGAGACAGAGTGGGGGCCCTCAGCATGCTGGGTAATGACCGTGGGCTACGAAGGAACTGTGGAGCTTTGCAGCTGGCAGGTGCGAGGTAACCTGACAGTGACTTACTGAAAAGCCTGCTCCTATAAAGACTACCCACGGCAGTCCCTGGTAAAGACTTTGTGGTTTTTATTTCTCACCTTTGGGCGGAAAAAAATCAATCTCTTTTTAAAAATCTGTGCAGTGAATACAAAAATGCCTTTGTCAGATGAGCACGCTTTCAACAGCAGTTCAAAACAGAGCCAAGCCAACAAGTTAACAGTCTCAGAGTGGAAGAAGGAGGGAAATGGATCTAGGAAAGAATGTTTTGGCTCTTTACTTCTTTTTCATTTGCATGTGTGTTCCAGTGAAGCCCCAGATTTCTAGAAGACATTGTTTCTGAAGCCTTTAACGTAATCAACTGTCATAGTGTTGGTCGTAGTGTATTTTTTTTAATGTTCTTATTTTTTTTTAAGTAGGCTTCATGCCCAGCATGGAACCCAACACAGGGTTCAACCCACGACCCTGAAATCCCTCAGGACCCTTAGACCTGAGCTAAGATCAAGGGTCAGACACTAAACTGACTGAGCCACTCAGGTGCCCCTATGCTGATCACAGTGTAAAGGAAATATGTTTTCCTCCATTAGTTGGGCTGATCAAGCTTCCGAAAATAATTCCCAGTGTCTTTCACTCTGGACCAGCATGTGGTCTATCTACCCTAAAACTGACATTCCTCACTGATATCATAGAAAAGTAGAAAAAGAAATCACTTTTGTGGAAAACTAGAACTTGTGCATGAAAAGCGAAACAGATTTCATCCCTTGCTTGGGTCTTCTCATGGGATAAAGTGCAAACTCATTGGCAAACATAGTTTTCAAAAAGAATGCAGATGAGAATTTTTATAAGATTAATATGTAGAAAAATCAGTTTCCGATTTAGCACTTAGGACACCTAAAATCAATAAAAAAGTAAATACAAAATCAATCAAAAATAATCAATAAAAACCAATAAAATCAATAAAAAAATAACATACAGGTTGGATAGATAGATGAGCAGATACTTTCTTGTCTAAAAGGATGCCTTCTAGAAATACTCTCTGCACAATGCTGTATTTACTTAAAAATAGACCTTGGACATTTGTCACTGTCAGTATATCATTGAGACAGGTCCCAAGAAATGGGATTTTGGAGTCAAAAGGAAAATCTGCTCAATCGTACATCTAGCTCTCTCAACAATTATATGTGCTACACACTATGTACTCTGAATAAACCATGTTATTTGCAGTTTCCTAGAAAGCATTCTCTCCCATCCCTGGTCTGGCGACAAGTTAGTTCCACTATCTCGAGCCGTGTTATTCTATCCTTTCTTCTCACCCAACTTCATTGAACGGACTCCTCAAGACTTCATTTGTCACTGCCTCACAGCCATTCTCAGACCTCTACTGTCTGCCACATTCACACACTCACACACACACATACACTCACACACGTGCACTCACACTCACACACCCATATATGCACACACACACACACGCTTGCATACACCCACATGCACACGCTCACACGCACACACCCGTACTCTCACACATGCATGGGTACACACACTCGGCCGCACACACCCACATAATCATTCATACATGCACACTTGCACACACCGCTACATTTTCTCCTACGTCTTTCCATCTCATTCTTGCTCTCACACCACATCATGACTGCCTTTTTCCTCACCTGTTTCCCTCTTAAATGGCATTTCCTGAGACAGTGGCTTCTTTTTCCCTGCATTCTCTCCTTCTAAGATAATGCCTGGCAAACACTGGCACAAACATTTGCTCAATGAACATTATTTATGATAATAAAGTTACTGTGAGTACTAAGGCATTTCTTTTAATGTTTTATTTTTCCTTCAGCTGCTCCAGAAGATTTCAAGTTCTCCACTTTCTAAGAAAAGAGTGCTTTGTTTATATTCAGTGCTTTGATCTCTCCTTGCAAAGAAAATCATCTTCACGACGATGAACCCAAGAGTCTAAGCGCCTTTCTTTCACCTGTGAAGTCCACAAGAAAAAGCTAGTACTTAAAAATGTATATTCATCTCCAAGGACTGGAACCTGTTGGGGGGAAATGCAGGAATGATGTGTGGTAAGAAAAAAAAAACCCTAATGTTAAAAAGATTTCTGCTGTACCGGAGTGCATGCACAGGAGACTCAATCAGGTGAAGAGCCTTGAGGACAAGGACAAAAACAATGCCATAACAGGGGCAGAGACACATAGCATGCATGGTGGAAATGAGTAACAGCAACTGACTGGATGAGGGAAAGCAGGAAATCACATCTTTGTAAGCACAACTGGTAACAAATGAGCCCCAGAATTGAATCAAAATGTAGACCCCTGGGAAACCACCTTTGAGGAAAGAAAAATTCAGGGAGTTTCCAAAGAAACACAGCATGTGGAGTCTGATGACTAGTCACTACCCACTTTTGTGGGGAGCACTGAATAGCGAATGATTAAAACAACAACAAAGCAGGTTAAGCATTAGAAATGTGCATCGTTGCCTGTTTCCGATTCTGTGTCTCCCTCTCTCTCTGCCCCTCCCCCGCTCATGCTCTGTCTCTCTCTGTCCCAAAAATAAATAAATGTTGAAAAAAAAAATTAAAAAAAAAAAGAAATGTGCATCGTTGGGGCACCTGGGTGGCTCAGTCAGTTGGGCGACTGACTTCCGCTCAGGTCATGTCCTCACGATTCATGGTTCAAGCCCCGCATCGGGTTCTGTGCTGACAGCTCGGAGCCTGGAGCCTGCTTCGGATTCTGTGTCTCCCTCTCTCTGGCCCTCCCCCACTCATGTTCTGTCTCACTCTCTCTCTCAAAAATAAATAAACATTTAAAAATAAAAAAAAGAAATGTGCATCCTTGATCCAATGGGTTTTCTGACATTAGTTAATTTATTGGAGAAGGCTGAGGAATCTGAGAACATTGAGAGAAAACCACTTTTGAAATAGTGTATCGATAATATAATAATGATAATAATTAAAAGAGGAACCAGCATAGAATTTTATAATCTAATAACAGATTAGAAAATTCACAAGATGAAAGCATACAGATATGAATTAGAATTTAGTAAAGGTACTGGGGTACCTGGGTGGCTCAGTCAGTTGAGTGTCCGACTTTGGCTCAGGTCACGATCTTGTGGTTTGTGAGGTCGAGCCATGCTTTGGGCTCTCCGCTGTCAATGCAGAGCCTGCTTGGGATTGATTCTCTGTCTCTCCTGCTCACTCTGCCCCTCCCTTGCTCACACTCTGTCTCTCTCTCTCAAAAATAAATATTAAAAAAAGAGAATACAATAAAGGTACTAATTCAACCACCGGTAATTTACCCAAGTGAAATAAGTAAGGATGCATGCAAATATTTAGCTGTAAGGATATGCATAGTAGCACTTTATAAAATAGCAAACAAAATCCAAATTTTCTAGCTACTTAAGTGTATCTGAAGAATGAAACTGCTAGAATATATTAAAAGCAATACTTCAGAAACATGGTCACTGATATGGAAAATATTCATGATATGCACATGATCGGGTGAATACTACAGATTACAAAACAGCACAGACAGCAGGTTAGTGTTGTGTAAATATATCTGCACCTATATACAGATAAAGTCTTCTAAACACATACACAGAAAAACATCTGGGAGTTGATGCTCTAAAATGCTGTCAATTATTCTTTTTTTTTTAATTAGAAAAATTTTCAGTGTTTATCTGTTTTTTGAGAGAGAGAGGGAGACACAGAATCTGAAGCAGGTTCCAGGCTCTGAAATGTCAGCACAGAGCCCGACACAGGGATCTAACCCATGGACCCCGAGATCAGTTACCTGAGCCGAAGTCAGATGCTCAACTAACTGAGCCACCCAGGTGCCCCTGAAATGTTATCAGTTACTCTTGGTAGTAACTGATAGATTAGTATAATTATAGATTCTTTTTTCTTCTTTATTTTTTAATTTCAGAATATTAATAAATATGATAAAATGCAGCCATAATACCATTTTAAAGGAAATAGACTACTTCTGGTCCCACTGCATGAAATAATAAGGAACAGTATTAGTAGCAGGTAGTTACTTGAAATAAAACAACCTCCAATCTTTCCAAGAGGCACAAGAAAAAAGAGAACAATTCTTTCCTCCCATGCTGAGTCTGTTTAAGGTGGTAAACAGCCATGACCTAGCAGATAAATTAGGTCAATCTTGTAAACTCTTACTGTCGTCTCCAAAGGTTGTCTTGGTACTCAGAATTATTTACACGGTCAAAAAGCAAATTAAAAGGTACAAAAAATTGATCTTGGGGTTTCTTCTGTGGAAGTTAAAACTGTAACTGCTGGGGTTATATAGACATCAGTTTTTTGTTGTTTTTTTTTTTTTTATTTTTGGGACAGAGAGAGACAGAGCATGAACGGGGGAGGGGCAGAGAGAGAGGGAGACACAGAATCGGAAACAGGCTCCAGGCTCCGCGCCATCAGCCCAGAGCCTGACGCGGGGCTCGAACTCAGGGACCACGAGATCGTGACCTGGCTGAAGTCCGACGCTTAACCGACTGCGCCACCCAGGCGCCCCTAGACGTCAGTTTTAATAACGTCCTCATGCCTCACAGACACATGGCGAAATTGTAATATGCCATTTAGGCAGACATGCACTGCTTCCTTGAAAAATATGGAAACAGCTTTATGTTACTGAAGGCTGGGTGACCAAAGATCCTCCATCAGACACAGAGGTGACTATATCCTGCTGATTCTCAAATTTAAGCTTAACAAAGGAATTTAACAAGCTCAAAAAGATCTGCAATCAAAAGCGGCCCTTCAGTAAGCTGAAAAATAAATCGTAATTGCTGTTTACAACTGCGTTGAAGGATACAGGCAAGGTCTTTCCAGGGAAAAGAAGAATGTCAATTTTCTCTCTCATTCAATGTCTTTGGTTGCTACTGTATTATTTGAAGTATTCATCACAAATCTCATGCTATCATTTAATAGCATTTTGACATGGTAGCTTTTATTTAACCCTCAACGGTTTTGCTGCAAAGCTTGTGAGTTGCTTAAGGCTCATATGAGTAGGGGGAAAAGACATTTTTTTCAATATTGGCCACTTGGCAATCTGTACCCACCAGCATCATGTATCGGAAAGAAGCCAACTCATTCATTTTATATATCCACTCTGATGTGAAAATTTCTCCAAGTGTTTGCCCAGGCTTTACTGAAAAGTAGAATCTTTACCTTTTTGACCAGGCCTCCACTGTTTTGCTACATACGCTGCTACACTCAATGCACAAATACAATGTTCTCTACTAGCTTCATTATTCCTGAGGGAGACAGTATTATTTGTCCAGGACTCCTTCTTCCCTCTCCACCACCACCATGCTTCTCCTGGATGTCACATGTATCCCCACATCACTGCCTGATAAGGATGCTCCTTAAACAGCAGTTTCCCCTTGCTAAGACCACAGAAAGAGGGGCAGGTGGAAGAGACTGGACCCTTTCCAGCCACTTGGAACCCAGAGTTAAGTCCAGACGAGATGAAGGAGCTCCATGGACCCCTGAGCATGAAAAAAAAATTTGCTGCCATGAACTACCAAGTTCTGAGGTGGCTTGTTACACCACAGAACTCATTTCTAACAATGATGTATCGTCAGAAAGGTATAAGCAAGTTACTCCTAGCCAAAAGAGTTCTGAGTAGATTAAGATACTCACAATGAGTCATGAATTCCCAGTGCATTTTCCTGACATAAATAATCCTTTTGGGGTGGCTGCCTCACGGCTCTTGTATGAAATAAATGTCTAGTCTCCACATCTAAAGAGTTACAATCACATACAAAAAAATAAGAAATAGGGGCACCTGGGTAGCTCAGTAGGTTAAGCACTTGACTCCCGATTTCGGTTCAGGTCACAATCTCAGGGTCATGGGATCGAGCCCTGCATCAGGCTCCATGCTGATAGCATGGAGCCTGCTTGGAATTCTCTCTCTCCCTCACTCTCTGCCCCCACCCTGCTTGCTCTCTGTCTCTCTGTCTCTCTCTCTCTCTCTCTCTCTCTCTCTCTCTCAAAATAAACAAACTTAAAAAAAAAGAAATAAGCAAGAAGGAATGGACATATGAGTGGAGGAGCAAAATTCAAACACCATGGCAAGAAAACAATGGTTTCATGCAAACCATCTGGATGTACTTTTACTTATACATAAAGATCCAATACACTGATGGATATAAGAGGATTGTCCAAGAAGAGTTTATTTTCATGGCCATTATAAGACACTGTCATTCTGAAATCCGGGTACTTGGTTAGATAAGCCTCCTGCATTTTCCCCAGCACCTGCACTCCCCTCCTTTGTTACAACTGCCTTTGTGCTTCCTGCCTGTCTCACTAGACGATGCGGTCAGAGAAAACCATGCTTCCCTCACTGGATGCTCTAGCTCTGGTGCAATTCCTGGCACACCGTAGTGAGCTTTTTGACTGTTGTCTGAATCGTGATACTAAGCATATATCATTAACGAAAACATTTCCATTTTTCCTCATCCTCTGATAAAAGTTTTCGCTTATATCAACTGGCCAGGCAAATATAGCAGAGAACAAAGGCAGGATTCAGCTAACAGGACAGAAATCAGTCAAGTCAGAAACAGTTAAAGCATGTAATGTTTTCTCTTAATTCTTCCCGGTCTTCAGTTCGGGGTTCTTTTCTTCCTTTATTTCCCTCCAAAAACACTAGAGCACTGAATCAAGCTCACATACCTGGGAGAGGAAAACACAGATAAAATACTGGAAATTGAGGCTACAAGTAAGAACTAACAGTGTACAAATTAGTCAAGGAGAAAGGGAGAGCCATGGAATCTTTAAAGAATCACAGAATAAATGTGATGAGCTTTGATAATTAGATTGGCGAATGCAAGTAAAATCAGATTTGAGTTACTTTCAAATGAAGTGGATGGAAACAAGGACAGGGATTAGCATTCCTGAAAGATAGGCAGGCGAGGCACGGTGACACATTCAGAGGAGACGATGAGTCAACAACGGAAGAGGGGAAACCTTTGCCACAACGTGGAGACCATTCTAACACCAAGTCTGGATCAGAGGGAAGTAGAGACCTCAGACAGAATTCCTCATTTTAGACCCCTTGCCTACGATGCTATATGATAGTGTTGTGAACTGTTTTGAGTGTTTTCCAACGTTTTTATTTATTTTTGGGACAGAGAGAGACAGAGCATGAATGGGGGAGGGGCAGAGAGAGAGGGAGACACAGAATCGGAAACAGGCTCCAGGCTCCGAGCCATCAGCCCAGAGCCTGACGCGGGGCTCGAACTCACGGACCGCGAGATCGTGACCTGGCTGAAGTCGGACGCTTAACCGACTGTGCCACCCAGGCGCCCCGAGTGTTTTCAATAAGTACAACATCGATTAGAGACTATCAGTTGTGGTCTGAATATGCTCTCAAAGAAAACGAGATCTGTATGTCCTTATTCTTATACGATAAAATCCAAAATTTATAACGTTATGCATGTGAGTGTGTGTGTTGTAGATAATAGAGGAGATAGAATTATTAGAACTTAGCTAATTAAGTATTGAATCTATAGGGAAAAATGAAGAGGGACTACAATGATCAAAATGTCTTGGAATACACAGCAGAAACTACCCGGACTACAAACCCATAAGGCCCAGGACTGGGGCTGCTATTCTTCTGACCTGAGCAACAAGGGAACCCCAGCCAGGCTACAAACGCCTGGTACCTTTGATTGTCCTCCGCCATTTCTCTCCTCTGCACTTTCTCTAGATATTTCCTCTGACATCAATGGATCCAGTTTCCATAATTCTTCACAATATTTAGCAATAAAGGAATCTAGCCTCACTGCCCGCTATAGATGGCCTTTAAACTTTAGTGAGAGGATCTGCTGCAGGGACTTCACAAACATGTGCAAATGAACACCTTCTGAACTGATCTCTGACAGCTACTCTGGATATGCCATAAGGGGGGCCCGAGACCTCCCAAGGACTGGCAGAGTCCCAGTCCCAGATGAAAATCTGTACATCAAAATTTTTCATTTGTAAACAACAACGATACTGCCATTGCTAGAGGTGAATATGAACTCCACAAAAGGCCTACCCTTGGGCAAGCAACCTAACATTATTGGGTTATTGTCATAAATGGGTGACTCACATATTTTCCTCATCAGTTTAAGATGGATACCTGAAGAGACGGCTCAGCAATGTTTCCCAGACTGAATCTAAATGCCAGCCCTGAGGGGAAACGGTCTTGTCACTCTGCCCACAACTGACCCTCCCACCCCCCACCATTCTCTTACAATGAGTACTAGAGAAAGTACACTCTAGGAACTGGGGGCGTGAGGTCTGGACCAGCCAGGGGCAAGTCCCAGAGCTTCTTTTTACTGCAGGGGTTAACACTGCACAAAATAACCTGACTTTGGTCTCGTTTCCTTATTCGTAGATGAAGACAATTACAATAAATGCCTCATAACATTGTCGTGAGAACTGTACAAGATCATGTAAGTCAAGTGCTTATCACTGGCAATAAGTGCTCGCTCTTATTGATGCTATCCATGGCATAGGATTGCCATAACTGCCATGACTGCCCTCATTACCACCACTACTTCAACCCCCTCTGCTGCCACTAATACATCATATTGGGTCTGAGCCTGGACTCAGCCAATGCTGAGAGGGCCCCTGCTCTGTGGACTCATCATCTATTACAGATGGCGGACAGGTCAATGAATGGGTGCCATAAAGCAGATGCTCTAATAAAACGTCTGCTCAGGGTTCCAGAGAAACACGAAGGGAAGAAGGCAGGAATTGACACCTGGAGAACTGAAGCACCCTGGGATATCCAGGAATCATTCATAGCTTTGCAGGCTGGCCGCTAGGGGAGCGAGTGATAGACTGATGATGGAAGTCGGCCAAATTAGGAGGTGCTGTCGACACTATGTTTGGGAGATAAGAGTCAACAACTCCATCTTTTGAACAACTCCTATGTGGAAAGAACTTACCAGAACTTTTTCTTAGTTTTTTGCAGTAGACAGGATCAAACCAGTATTAAAGAGAGGAAATTGAGGAAGAGGAGTGAGGGAGAGGGGTTAAATGATAGGTGCAAAGTTACAGAGCTAGTAACTGGGGCTTAAGCTGCTAGAAGCCTACTTGTGTACCACTGGTGAGTGGTGTTGGACAGATGACGGATCACACGATCACACCTATGGTTCAAAGCATCCTCTGGAAACAGTGTGGAGAATGGCCTGGAGGGCTACTGGAAAAGCCAACCACAGTAAAATCATTTTCCCTCAAAGAAGGAAGAGAATTCTTAGAGTATTCTATCTGTTCTACAAAGCTTGGCTCACTGAGGTCTGAGCATAGTCCCATGCTCTTACCATACTAGATGAGGCTAGTTTTCTGTGTGAGATTCTTTAAGGCAAACCAAAGGCTGAAAATTCCTCTTGGATGGGAAAACTCAAACATCAAGTTCTTAAGTTCATAGCTTGGCTAAAGGTCGACCCATAGCTTGATCCATCACCCATTACCCTTTTTATACCTGAGAACAGAAGGGAATCAAATGACGATGATTTGCAGATTTGTCCACTTCCCTATAGTTCTGGGAAGCTTCTTGCTTCCTGACACAGAGAGAAAGAGTTTACTTAGTATTAGCAAGACATCATTACTGCCGTTGACAGGATTTAGTTTACAAAATCACAATAGACTAATTTTTCTCATTTCACAAATTTATACTGTTTTGTGTGGTTCTTCCTTCTCATTCTCAATGGTCATGTTATCAAGGATTTTTTTTCCCCAGCACAGGCTGTCCTCCATTTATATACTGGCTATGTTTCCCAAGTTCATTTGTAAGTCAGTTGCTGGAAACTCAGAATACATTGTCTCAAACTAGCAATTAAGTTAATGTTGATTAGGTCCCAGGCCAGCCCACAAGATTTAACCCAGAGCGTGACTAAATCTAGTACAGCACATTTCCATCCCATAAAACCACCATTCATTCATATTCCCGTTTCCTCAAGGAAATAGATCCTTAGAAATTCCTGTCTCCTCAAGAAATAGATCCTTCCTCTCTCTGGCACCAGGAAAAGTTAAGATAATCCTGAACAGCTGTCACTTGTTATTGTCCACCTTTGTGCAAAAATAAGTCTCTATGTCTACTTAAGAAAAAGCCCTTTTCGGGGCACCTGGGTGGCTCAGTCAGTTAAACATCTCACTTCGGCTCAGGTCACGATCTCACAGTCCATGAATTCAAGCCCTGCATCGAGCTCTGTGCTGATGGCTCAGGGCCTGGAGCTTGCTTCGGATTCTGTGTCTCCCCCTCTCTCTGCCCTTCCCCTACTCATGCTCTGACTCTGTCTCTCAATAATAAACAAACATTAATTTTTTTAATAAATAAATAAACATTAAAAAAAAAACACCCCTCTCCATCTATGTATTCACCTAGGAGAAAGTTCTGCTTTACGTCAAATACTTTTGGCACTGATTTTTGGAATTTAATATTCATTCAAATTATTCCTAAAGACTCTAATTTAGTCTGTCTGGAGTGAGTCCTAAGAATCTGCATTATAAACAAACTCTCCAAAGAGATTTCTTTTTTTTTAGTTGGGATATAATTTACGTGAAAGGATAAAATGCACAGATGTAAGTGTTCGGTTTGATGAGTTTTGATGCTTGGTGTAACCACCACTCCAAACAAGATGTAGAATATTTTCACCCTTTTAGAAACTTCCTGATACTCTTCTCAGTTCAATTTTCCCACACCGAGTGAGGAAAACTAGAAATTGGTTTTTATAGTTTTAGAACTTCATATAAATGGAATCATACAATATACCCCATCGTGTGTCTCACGATGTTTGTGAGGTACATCCATTTAGTAGCATCCATCGTTGGTATGTTTTTGGAGCTGAGTAGCACTTCCCTGCATGAGTGTACTACCAATTAGTTTGTCACTGTCCAGTCATGGATGTCTCCAATTTGAGGCTATTGTGAATATGACTACTATGAATATTTGCGTATGTCTTTTTGTGAACATAATGTTTTTCATAAATCTTGGCTTAAACACCTAGGAGGAGGATTTCTCAGTCCTAAGTAGATGCATTTTTTTTTGTTATACTCTGAAATTTTTTTCCTAAATAGTTGTACCATTCTACACTGATACTAGTAATGTATGAGATTGTTCTACATCTTCCCCAATATTTTATTTTATCTTATTACCTTTTTATTTCAGAGAGAGAATCCCAAGCAGGCTCCATGCTCAGCACAGAGCCCAATGCAGGGCTTGATCCCACAACTTGAGAACGTGACCTGAGCTGAAATCAAGAGTCAGATGCTCAACTGACTGAGCCAACCAGGAGACCCCCCAATCTTTTATATTAGCAGTCTTTTTCATTTTGGCCTTTGAAATATGTATAAAATAGTACTTTATTGTGGTTTAATTTGCATTTTCTGATAACTATAATTTTTTAAATGTTTATTTTTGAGAAACAGAGCACAAGTGGGGGAAGAGCAGAGAGAGAGGGAGACACAGAATCTGAAGCAGGCTCTAGGCTCTGAACTGTCAGCACAGAACCAAATGTGGGGCTCAAACCCAACCTAAGCTGAAGTTGGATGCTCAACTGACTGAGCCACCCAGGTGCCCCTCTGATAACTATAATTTGAGTACCTTTTGCATGTACTTATTGGCCATTGTATTATCTTCTTTCAGAAAAAAGTCTGTTCAAGACTTTTGCCTATCTTTTTATTGGTTTGTTTGTCTTCTGTGTGTAGGAATTCTTTTTTTTTTTTAAAGATTTTATTTTTAAATAATATCTACACCAACATGGGGCTCAAACCCACAAACCAGAGATCAAGAGTCACATGCTCTAGAGACTGTGCCAGCCGGGTACCCCTGTGTGTAGGAATTATAAACATATTCTAGATTTGGTTCCTATGCCAAATGCATGGATTATGACTACTTCTCAGCCTGGGACTTACCTATGGATTTTCTTAGTTAAGTCCTTGATATAATTTGCTGAATTAATTGCAGAAAGTTGCCCATAACACTCTCTGATTATCCTGTAAGCATCTATGGTGATATCCTCAAAGTCTCTGGAAAGGTTCTATCTCAGCAGATCCGCCAGTCCCCAGCATCTGGCATCCATACCCACTAAGTGAGGGGCAATGAGAAAGAGAGAGCGAGTGTGTAGAGGCTCACTTTATGGCCGCTTTTGCTCAGTATTCTCATTTATCAGCCCAAGCATATCACTGTTAAAAACTTGTTAAAACTTCTACTGGTTTCTTCTTGCCCCTGTCCATGGTGGATTCTTTCCATTGCCAACACTCTGCCAGGCATGAAAGGAATAAGGTGTCTCTTAGCTCCCGGAAGAGTTGATGGCTGCCTAGATTTTAGTTCATGTAAGTCCATTTCTGTTCTCAGGCCTTGATGGATTCTTTAAACTATGATTTTATAGACTGCCACTGATCTGGTTTATTATCATTAAATAAAAGCAATAGTCTCTCGTGGCTTCCTACATCCCAACCAGAAAGGAAGTCTCCCCAGTTCATGCTGGTGCAAGTGCCCCGTGAACAAAACTTGAAAAAGCCTTTCCTGGGTATTCTGAACAAGGAAATAAAGAGTAGCTGGTCCCGTTAGGGTGGAGGTTAAGACACCAGTTCTAAAATTCTCTGCCCCTATGGATATTCATATATCTTGTGAGGAGTTCTTGCTGCTTAGAAAATCTGAACAAATACATGTACTACTTTTATTATAGAGTAAAATGGAAAGTTAGGAAGTGTATACTGAGAACTTTAAATCCCAGCCTTGAAAAGAACTGCTTTATCATGAAAAACTTAAGCCCTCATTTCTTTTCTCAAGAATGAAACTCTAGAATTAGCAATCTTCAGTCTAACTCTTCAGTAATAAAAAGTTTTTCTTTTATTCCAAAGCAGAACAAACTTTATTCCAGATAGTAATGCCTAGGCTAAGGAAACAGTACTTTTAATGAATTTTAAAATTAAACCCAAGAGATGTGCTTTGACAGTTGGAGCAGGAGAATATAATTCCAGATATGTACTTTTCCATGAGAAGTTTTTATTACTTATTTATAACTAGTATTTGCCATGTCAAACTGTTCTATTTTCCAATGAGAAAAGAAACTTTCTATCTTTTTGTGTCTGCATTACCTCAACTCTGACAATCTCTGAAGAGATTCACATGATTAATAACTTCTAAAAGGTCTTTAATGAAGTACTCAACATTATATATCACATCCACCATATTTTATTATTTTGTGTTTATTTTTATTTTAGAGAGCGTATGCACACACACTTGAATGGGGGAGGCAGAAAGAGAGAGCAGGGGAGGGGCAGAGAGAGAGAAGGAGAGAGAGAATCACAAGCAGGCTCTGCACTGAGAGATGGGGCTTGATCTCATGAACTGTGAGATCATGACCTGAGCCAAAATCAACAGTTGGACACTCAACCGACTGAACCACCCAGGCGCCCCACATCTGCCATAGTTTAAATTAAGGGTTCATGCCTGTGAGGTCATAATTCATTCCTGTGTCTGAGACACACAAATTCAGTTTTACTCTTCTCTCTGAAGCATACCCTGATTTCTAAACAGAGTCATAAAAGCTAGAGTCAAAATAACACCCTCAGGAGAGTGGACAGGATATGTTTGCCTGTACTTCTGTGAGGGTACCATATTTTAAGATCTGGTCCCCAGCCACTCAGTCCACTACAATGGATTTTCTTAATGTATCTTCAGGAACTTGATAACTAGGAACTAATGAAGTGCCATGAAGTAAATATACCTTAAAATAAGGGGCGCCTATGTGGCTCAGTCGGTTGGGCGTCCAACTTCGGCTCAGGTCATGATCTCACGATTCGTGGGTTTGAGCCCCGCGTTGGGCTCTGTGCTGACAGCTCAGAGCCTGAAGCCTACTTCGGATTCTGTGTCTCCCTCTCTCTCTGCCTCTTCCCTGCTCACACTCTGTCTCTGTCTCTCAAAAATAAAGAAACATTAACAAAATTATATATATATATATATAATTATATATATATATAATTTATATATATTATTATATATTATTTATATATTTTTATATATTATTTATATATAAATTATTATATATTATTTTATAAAATATATATAATATATTAATATATATAAATAATATATAATTATATAATTATATATATTATATATATAACTATATAATTATATATATTATATATATATATGTAATGTATATATGTATATATTATATATATGTAATATATATGTATATATTATATATATGTAATGTAATATGTAAATATATATATATATATATATATATCTTAAACTGGAACACAAAGTGAGAAGCTCATTGATAATAGACCTTATCATTTTTTCATGATCAGTAAGCTTCAGTTCCTACCTAGGACACTCAGAACAAGACACCCAAATCCTGAATTATTTCTCATAAACCTGCTCTGTGATCCTGTCATTCTAACAACAAAGGTAAAATAATTTCAAGGGTATGTTTTATCTGAACTCGGGAAAACTACAACCATATGTTGACCCCACAAGAGGTAATATAAGTTGCTTACTTTGCACAGATGTACTATCAGAAAATATTTTCACTTTTTCTCCCAACTCTGAACCATAAATATAATGATTACATTCCTTGTGACCATGATTTTTCTTTTTCTTAAATATGGTATTATCACAAATGAAATGTTGTGGAGCCTAGCAAAGATTTTTGTGTATATTATTAGGATTCTTCATGGTTCAAATAAAAGAAAATCCAAATACAATTAAAATGGCTTAAACATGGTTTGAACAGAAGAGTACTTCAGTACTTAAGGCAGAGCTTGAATCTAGCCAGGATCTATTCTCCTACTGTCCTTTTTTGGGGGGGTCAATGTCACTGCTTTTGGATCTTAAGTAGACTCTTTCCTCCTGGTCCCAGGATGGCTGCCTCTTACCCCTAGGACCAGCTTTCCTCATTTGTATGCACTGGGAAAAGCAAAGTCTCTTTTGATTGATTTCACAGGGAGGAAAAAAAGGTGTTTCAGGGAAGGTATACTCAAATCTCACTGGCTCAAGCTAGATTATATGCCTGTCTCTGAACCAGCCATTGTGAACTGGGGGTTGTGATGTCCCAATTTTCTGAAGTCAATTAAGACTTGCCTCTGAAAGAAAATGAAGAAACAAAGAAAGAAAGAAAGAAAGAAAGAAAGAAAGAAAGAAAGAAAGAAAGAAAGAAAGAAAGAGGGAGAGAGGAGGGAAGGATAGGAAGGAAGGAAGGAAGGAAGGAAGGAAGGAAGGAAAGAAGGAAGGAAGGAAGGAAGGAAGGAAGGAAGGAAGGTAAAGAAAAAAAGTAGACCTAACTCTGGAGCTTGCAGTAGAATCAGGGCCATCCAAACCCATAGCCAAAATGGGAGTGAGTCAAACACTCCAACAATCCCCACTATGGGCTCCTTAAATAATGAGTTCACTAAAATTAATAAAATCTCACTGTTTCTGGGTCTCCATGATAGTAAGCTACAGGAATTCCCCAAGGGAAGCCAGAGAAACAAGAGAGTGGACATAAAAGCTGCTTCCCCTGGGGGCACCTGGGTGCCTCGGTGGATTAAGCATCTGACTTCAGCTCAGGTCATGATCTTGCAGTTAATGAGTTCAACCCCATGTTGGACTCTATGCTGACAGCTCAGAGCCTGGAACCTGCTTCAGATTCTGTGTCTCCCTCTCTCTCTGCCCCTTACCCCCTTGCACTCTCTCTCTTTCTCTCTCTCAAAAATAAACATTAAAAATAAACAGCTCCCCCATTTAAATATCTATGCTAAGAAGAGGGTGGGCAATCCCTACATTCAGGTCACATTTGATGCTTGATGATGGTTAAGATTTCTTCTAATATTCAATCAAAACAGGATGAAAGCATGCAATGAAAACTTACAAAAGTTTTATATGTTAGACTCCTAAGCTTTACACAGCAATCACTCTCCCAGAATCATGCCCACAGTGGCTAGACTAACACAGGAGAAGTCCAGCTGTGGGCAGCACAACATGACACATAATGCAGCCTAGACCTCGGTCAGAGGCATGTGACAAATACAGCCATCCCTCCTTTCCGCCCTCTCCATCTCAAGTGGAGTCTTTGTTCCGACGTTCCTTTTGTCCTTTCTCAACAAGCGGTTTTGGAATAAGCCATTTCAATTTGCTCAACATGCCACACAAAAGCTTTTAGACTCAAATGGTTCCATAGGCCATTCTCAGAAGACCCCTGGACTCCTCTATTTTGCTCACCCTTTCCCCCAGCACCTGCCAGTCTCCACACATCAATAGAAATGAAGATCAAGTAACTTCAGTCCTATTCACACTCGGAACTGATGCCAAGGCTCTAGGTCAATACCAATGGACTGTGTGGGACCAAAAATAAGGATTTGCCCCCAAACAAATGATGTATGCTCAAAGATAGCTTAGCAGTCCAACCACTCAAGTGGAAATTGTCACTAAAAATTATCTTTTTAACTGAAAGATAGCATAAAAGGGCAGAAGACAAGAAAGGAGGCAAAAAAAGAAGGGAGGGAAAAATTCTACCTCACGAGAAATCTCATTTTCACTTGCTTTGGTTATAGGAATGAAATAAAAATCACTAGAAATAAAAATTCCTCTGTTAATATCTAATTACTAGGTAGCACAGGAATAAACTCAGTCACGAAAAATGGTCCAAACGTGTGTTTGTTCCTATTTCATTTGATTAGGACATTCAATCATGTTCATTTCTGTTCAGCCATCCTAGCTAGTTCAGTGAGTAACAACTATGTTTTTCCATGTAAGACTTGGCGAATTCTTGGAGTGCCTGGGTGGCTCAGTTGGTTGAGTGTCCGACTCTTGATTTCAGCTCAGGTCATGATCCTGGGATTGGACCCCACGTTGGGCTCTGTGTTGAGCATGGAGCCTGCTTGGGATTCTCTCTCTACCTCTATCTCTCCCTCTCTCCCTCTCTTCCTCTCTCTCCCTCTGCCCCTTTCCTCTGCTCATGCTCTCTTTCTCTCTCTCTCTAAAAAAAAAAAAAAAAAAAAAAGACTTTGGTGAATTCTGTAAGCCCATTGCTTTCAATTACATGCACAGCACTGCAGTTTGGCACAGGAAAGAAGTCAAAGGAGGAGGCTCAAATAAACACACATGCCCCTAATCTCAGGTTACAAAGAAACCAAAATCTCCTTCTTACATTAAAATACATATACCAAAAAGTCTCAAAAATACAAAATATGATATATTTATAACACACACACACACACACACACACACACACACACACAGAGTTTGTAGACATATTGAAACCAAGATAAAAGTCTTTGGACTTATAAACCTTAATGTGACTTGTAAACAAAGTAAATTAGGTGTAAAACAAATTATCATTGTACACAAGATTCAAAAAAGTAGACGTGTCAAGCCTTCACATTTTGAGACTCTTCTATTTCCAGAATTTATTACATTTCAGCTGCAGGAATTATTTATGCCAGCCTGTTTAAAAAAACTGACAGGTTACAGTAGAATACTAAAGAGTAAAACAAAGAAGCGTCAAGAGTTTGAGGTGTGTCTTTGACTATCTGGATATGGGTGGGGTCCAATCCCATATCTGGATGTGGAGGAGACACAGGAAGGACTCTGGAAATGCCAAATGAGCAGAAAAGGATCAGGTACAAATAGAATAATTAGGAACATGTCTGTACTAGATGTGGAAGCTGCTGTGATTTTTAATGTGGGATCAAAACATTCTAATTGTGAAGTTATGTGAATTTTTAATCAAAAAATATGTGCTGAGTCTGCATTCTCTTTGTTAGTCTGTTCTAGAAAATACAGAACAGCAGGAGGAGCGGTGGAAGGAACACAAGGGTCAATGCAGCAATGCCTTGGATTCCTTGGTTCCACAAGGCTTAAACACATCAGCAGCTCAAATCATCAGCAACTTTGTAATTTAGAAGAAATGTCTAGACTACAGAAAAATGGAAAAGAATAATACAGTAAGGTCTTCTATATCCACCACCTAAATTCAGGTCCTTTTAGCATTTTGTGATAATAAGTCTCACTTGGCTTCCTCTCTCTAAAGAGAGTATATGCTTTTTAAAAAATCAGAATATTTGTCATCTATTAATTTTTTTATTTCATTGAATTACTAATGGCAAAAAAAGGAACTCTAACTTATTTTTAGTCTTTTCTTATCGTTCATCCATCTTTACCAATGTTGGCTCTTCATCCTCCCGAATGGTTATAAATTCGTTTCTTCCTATTTGCACTACCATTGCTCTGGTTCGAGCTTCCATTGTTTCTCAACGACATTACAGCAACAGACTCCTAACTGGCGCCCTTCCTCTGACATTTCCGTCCTCTACCCCGTCTTCTGTTTGCATGGTGGTACATCTAACATGCATCATAGTCTCACCGCCTCAATGTCTACACAATAAAGCCCAGATTCCTTAGACATCTTGGAAACTAGCCCCAGTCTTCCTTCCCACTCGTAGCTCCTGCTTCTTCCCTTTAGCCACAAAAACCCTACTGCCATTCCCTCAAAGAACTTTCCGTGTTGTCGTTTCCCTTTCCCTTGTTCTTTTGAATAAAAACTCACTCAGCATTCAAAATCTCACTCTTGTGTAGTCTTCTTTGACTCTACAAGCTTCTGGATTCCTCTTCTATGTTCCTGAAACAGTTTTGCTTAACATATTTCACTGTAACCATTTATTTTCAAATCTGTTTCCTCCCATTGTGTGTATTCCCTCCATTTGCCCCAGAGCTGGAACAATGGACAGTTCACCACTGTCGTTCCCACCTGTAAACTGAGGGGCACCTGTGTGGCTCAGTTGCTTAAGCATCTGACTTTGGCTCTGGTTGTGATCTCGTGGTTTGTGAGTTCAAGCCCTGCATCAGGCTCTGTGCTGACAGCTCAGAGCCTGGATCCTGTTTTAAAATCTGTGACTCCCTCTCTCTCTTCCCTTCCCCTGCTCACGCTCTGTCTCTCAAAAAATAAATGTTAAAAAAAATTTTTTTAATAAAATAAAATGAGGCACTTAATAGTTTCTAATTATCTGAATTTTAGCAATTTATGAGTAGAAAGAAAATACCTTTAAAACTCAAAAGAAAAGACACTAAAGCTGGTTTTCAATGATGTTTTCCAGTTTCTATGTATGCTTTAATACCATTTGCTACTGTATGCTTCTGACACCTATGAAGCCATTGTCTCAAGTATTTTGATACCTGCAGAGACAGAATTTGGCCAATTAAATACCAGTGGCTGTGGTCTGTGTTGATAACAAAAAAGATCCCAAGACAACTAAGACACTCCAAGTTAACTAATATATAATGTCCAACAATTAAATTTCACCCCAAAGTGAAAAAAGTGAAGTTTAAGGAACAGAAAGCATAATGCTTATAAGAAATGGATTTTTCATAAGCTGCTAATACGGGGACCAGCACCCATATGCGTATGTACCTAAAATTGCATTACACCATGCCATCTAGCTCTCCATCAGATAACATGGTCTTTTAAAATTTTTTAAATTTAAATTTTATTTTATTATTACTAATTTTTAAAATTTTTCTAATGTTTATTTTTGAGAGAGAGAGAGAGGCAGAGCATGAGCAGGGAAGGGGCAGAGAGAGAGGAAGACACAGATTCTGAAGCAGGCTCCAGGCTCTGAGCTGTCAGTACAGAGCCCAATGCAGGGCCCAAACCCACGAACCATGAGATCATGACCTGAGCTGACGTTGGATGCCTAACCCACTGAGCCACCCAGATGCCCCTATTATTAATTTTTTACCTGAGCTCCTGACCTTTGCTTTACATTCAGACCTTCAATTCCTTCTTATGAAAGGCTTAAAATCTAGGGCTACCCATGGAAATGAAATGTAGATACCTATTAGTATACGAGTATTATCTAGAAAGCTGCTAAGAATAGCTTCCTTCTGAGGTTTTACAGCCAATATTTTTCCCCCACATGTCTACAGGAGACTTTTCCTCTCCCTCCCTCCCCTGTTCTCCAGTTCATAGCATTGGCTTCCACCCTTGTCTATGACATTAAAACTTTGGTTTGTGAGCATAATTTGTTCCAGAAACATGCTTGTAATCCAAGCACTTGTATATTAAAGCAAATTTCAAGAATCATTGGCTCAGTTGTGATCAGGTGATGTTTGGCATCAGGTACTACTCGTATTGCAAGACACTGCTCGTTTATCAAGTTAAAATTTATTAGGAATATTTGCTTATCTCGCGGAACACTCACAGAACAAATTACTTGTAATCCAAGGTTTTACATATTTCCAAATGCTTCTGCACTGTGTGTGAAAAGGGCCATCCAGTGCACAAGACGACCAGCAAGTAACCATATTGGTTTTACCAAGCCACAGCAACAGGACCCATACAACTTCCTATAAGTAAGCACTTCTATGAGGATTATTCTTTGACCCAAATATAGACTTCTTTGCCTATCACAATCCCTCTAGAAATAGCTAATTATTAAACTTTTACTCCCTGTCCTTAATACACACACACACACACACACACACACACACACAAACACACCTTAATTCTTTTTTTAATGTTTATTTATTTTTGAGAAAGAGAGAGAGAGAGAGAGAGGGAGGGAGAGAATGTGAGCGGGGAGGGGCAGAGAGAAAGGGAGACAGAGAATCTAAAGTGGGCTCTGTGGTGACAGCAAAGAGCCCAATAAGGGGCTGGAACTCATGAAACCATGAGATCATGACCTGAGCCGAAGTCAGACGCTTAACCAACTGAGCCACCCAGGCGCCCCC
The DNA here is from genome assembly GCF_022837055.1 of Prionailurus viverrinus. Classification (NCBI taxonomy): domain Eukaryota; kingdom Metazoa; phylum Chordata; class Mammalia; order Carnivora; family Felidae; genus Prionailurus; species Prionailurus viverrinus. The sequence goes on from NC_062571.1 coordinate 10,845,490, forward strand.
ACCTTAATTCAATACAAGTCTGAAGGAATTGCTGGGACTGTGCTCTCAGCTGCTCACTAAGTCCCTGACAACATCAGCACAGGCACCGGTCTTCAGGGGCACCCAACCCTTAGCCATTCTGCTAATGGAAAATTCTCCCAGTCTAGGGGCGCCTGGGTGGCACAGTCAGTTAAGCGTCTGACTTCAGCCAGGTCACGATCTCGCGGTCCGTGAGTTCGAGCCCCGCGTCAGGCTCTGGGCTGATGGCTCAGAGCCTGGAGCCTGTTTCCGATTCTGTGTCTCCCTCTCTCTCTGCCCCTCCCCCGTTCATGGTCTGTCTCTCTCTGTCCCAAAAAATAAATAAATGTTGAAAATTCTCCCAGTCTAGAGCTAATTGTGAGCACCATAATAAACTTTTTACTTACCTATTGCATGTCTGCATCTGTGGCCACTCAATAATTGTGTTACTTAGATCTTCCGCACTATTTGGGGAGATGTCATGACTGAAGGCTGTCTTGTCCCAGAGCTTGAATTCGCTGTATATACAGTCCCAGCACCCCTTCTAGGGAGGTAGGTTGCCAGAGAAGAGTTATAGATCTCACCACAGAAGAGCAGAGTCACTGGCCCAATCTTCTAAACTCACAAGGAAAGTGGCCATACCTGTCCCAGGACTCAATGAAGAACAAAGCGGCAGAGAACCCTATATTTTTTGGAGTAAACAATGTCACCGCCCCTTCCTCATCATTCCAGTAAGGATCCAGTGGGTTTGCATCTTCTGGCTCACAATGTAATAATGTTGCCCTCCGATTATATTAGAGAAACAATAACAACAACTGAATATCCCAGTGGCCCATCCTACCTGGACCCATATCTTGAAAACTGCTTGCTCAACTAACATTATCAGCATTGGGATCCCCATCGCAACTTGTATATTTGTTTGTTTGTGGTTTCTTTATACACACGTAAAAGTAAAATGTCACATTTGCATGGAGAAGTGAGAAAAAGAGCTGTCACAAAGCTAAGTCGTGCCACTTGGTTACTACATCAAAAAGTAATAACTTCAGCTCTGAATCCCTGAGTTATTGAATATATAGTTTATGTCTTCTTCAAACACCTACATTTATTGCCTTATTTCTTTTAGCACTATAAGCCATTTCCATTCAAGATGCTGAATCAAGTTCCCTTGAGAACTGGAAAGTGGTATTTGAGTTTCACTCAATTAGATTACATCACCGGAATGAAATGGTATCTTGTCTATCAGGTGGAGGGATATTTGGGTTTAATGATTATTTTCTCTTTATATTTTCTTTTGAAAATTCTTTGAATTTATTGGGTGGTTATGGACTATATTCAAGGTTTGGAAAATCATATCTAGGCAAGGAAAGCAACTTCTCCTGTATCATCAGTAACCTACCTTATAATTATAACTGTCCAACAGTCACTGGCAGTGATCTATATGGTGGGTATTAAACACCTTGCCTTATCAGACAGACAGTAAAATGTGGACTTTTCCCTAAAGACTAAATCCTCTCCTTTCTGAACTCTACACTATCAAAATTTAGTGTATTGTGCCAACAGAAAAGATATCTTCATTGATTTTGGTGTTAAAATAAGTCCTATGAGGCAAGTAATTTAAAAGATAAAGCTTGGGTTCTTTGGGACACCTGGGTGGCTCAGTTGAGTGTCCAACTCTTGATTTCAGCTCAGGTCATGATCTCATGGTTCATAGGTTTAAGCCCCACATGAGGCTCCACGCTGTCAGCTTGGAATTCTCTCTCCCTCTATCTGCCTCTCCCCTGCTCATGTTCGTGTTCTCTCTCTCTCTCTCTCTCTCTCTCTCTCTCTCTCAAAATAAATGAATAAAACTTAAAAAAAATATAAAGCTTTGGTTCAAATAAATGTTTGAACAAATATACAAATATTTGAGAAAAATCAATACCAGCAAGAGAGGCCCCAAAGCCATGAAAAAGAGAACTAAAACTGAAAGACTCAGAGTTAATAGACTAACCAGAAGAAAACATAAGATAAGTTTAATTTTTATCCTCAAGGAGAGTCAAGACACATTCAAAATCAAAAGAAGCAGTTACACAGAAAAAAGTAATGTATTTGGAAATTACAAACAGGATGGTCAAAAATTTTTTTAAATGGAACAGATGAGCCGGATAGTCAAATTGACCTACAGATTGACAGAATGTTTAGAGAGTTGAAAGTTAAGCTGAAAGATTATTCAAGAATGCATTCAAACTATGGAAAGAATGCACCAGTATTCATACAAATGGCTGAACGTTTTGTCTCACGTGTCTCCAGAGGAGAATAGAGATATGCTAAAATAATTGTTGCTAATGTATCTTTTTAAAAAGTTTTTATTTTCATTCCAGTTAGTCCACATGCAGCAAGTGTAATATATCTTTATCTCCCAGCATGCAGCACAGTCCTATAAACGCACTAAATGACAACTCACATGTCATAGAAACTGAATAAATGCTTGAAGAACAAAACTGAAATGGAAGGGTGCCAAGCACTTGGAAAAGGAAGGGGACATAGCATAGGAATCCAGACATACGTGGGATCCACTCTGGTTTTGCTACTTATGGGAATTAGGGCAACACCTAGTTTCTCTCAACTCAAATAAAAAATCATGATGTAATGTGTATATCCTAGAGCGAGGATGATGATTACATAACATGAGATAAGCTAGCACAAAACCAAAGAGGTAACATTATCATAAAAGTAAAAAAAAAGGAAAAGAAAAAAATTACAGACAGAATTTAATTTATTTCAGTTTCACAATGCAACAGGAGAAAACCTGGAGATTACAAAATACACAACTCTGGGGCCAAAAAATAATTTGGATTTCTTTGTAGAAAATATGCTTTCACGTAGCTTGAGAAAAACAGGCTGTTAAATAGAATCCCATCCAGGTTACAAGCTGTCTCTATGTTGGATGTAATAACACACATTCACACCACACACACACACACACACACACACACACACACACACACACACACTTCTAGCAGCCACCGAAGGAAAACAAAAACAGAATTAAATAAGGAAAACGGACATATGTTAGGTATGTGTGCCTAGTTGGAGGATGAGATGTGAGCATTATTCCCAATCTGTATACTATAGCACAAGGTGAACAGATGTATCTTTGGAAGTTTAAAACCCTAATCATGGCTGTATCATGGACTCTCTCCTCCAATGACAAGATTTTTCCTTCCTGTGACATCTACAAATAACCTAACTTGTACCTTCTTCCCATCCATTTCTCCTGTTCTCCTCTTCTCTCAATACCATCTCACTCCTCTTGTGAAAAGCTCATCTTCTGGCTTTGCCAGTCCTATTCCCTCCATCGTAGGCTTCTAAGATCCCAGATCTTGGGTCTTCTCACATCTTCATAATCACTTTCAATCTTTCTCTTCCTTTAATTATTAGGCACTGCCCAGACTTCTATCCTAAATTGTCATCCTTCCAATCCAGATGCCCCATAGTGACAAATAAACTTCTAGATACGGGACTATCAAATCTATGCAAATACAAACACCCAACTACTGTAAACCTCATGTAGAGAAACATTGACCTATGGGGAACATTGACCTATGGGGAATTCAGTGTTTTCCTTACTAATACTTGTCTATAAAAGGAACCAGTAGCCAAAGATGTGACTAACAAAGGGGCAATGGAGTGGTAGTCTTTTGGCATAATGAAGAGTTTGATATTCTCATACCATCAGAGTCCCAATAACAGTTGGCAAAGAAGTTAATAAAAGTCTTGCTGCCTTTGTTTTACAAAATCTCGCACATCTTGTTCTATTAACACAATGTTTTCCAATATATTGGAGTGCATGAGTCTCTTTTACATTCTACTTCATGATGGGTATTTATTTTATTCTTATTTTAGAAAGCTGTTAAAGATAGATTTGGGGGGGGGGGCGCCTGGGTGGCTCAATTGCTTAAGTGTCTGATTCTTGATCTTGGCTCAGGTCATGATCTCACAGTTCATGAGATCAAGCCCTGAGGAGAGTTCTGTGCTGACAGCACAGAGCCTGCTTGGGATTCTCTCTCCCTCTCTCTCTGTCCCTCCCCCCCTGCTCATGCTATCTCTTTCTCTCTTGAAATAAATAAACTTAAAAAAAAAACAGCTTGTACTCTTAAAAAAATAAAGAACAGAAAACCCAGAAATAAGCCCACAACTATATGGTCAATTAATCTTTAACAAAGCAGGAAAGGATATCCAATGGGAAAAAGTCTCTTTAATAAATGGTTTTGGGTAAACTGGACAGCAACATGCAGAAGAATGAAACTGGACCATATTCTTTCACCATACACAAACATAGACTGAAAACGGATTAAGGACCTAAATGTGAGACCTGAAACCATAAAAATCCTAGACTAGAACACGGCCAGTAATTCCTCAGACATCAGTTGTAGCAACATTTTTCTAGGTATAACTCCTGAGGCAAGGCAAACAAAAGCAAAAATAAACTATTAGACTACATCAAAATAAAAAGCTTCTGCACAGTGAAGAAAACAACCAACAAAACTAAAAGGCAACCTACTGAATGGGAGAAGATATTTGCAAATGAGATATCTGCTAATATCCAGAAATATATGAAGAACTCCTACAACTCAACACCCAAACAACAAATAATCCCATTAAAAAATGGGCAGAAGACATGAATAGACCTTTCTCCAAAGAAGACACACAGATGGTCAACAGACACAAGGAAAAATGCTCAACATCAGTCATCATCGGGGAATGCAAATCAAAACTACAATGAGATATCACCTCACACAGAATGACTATAATTAAAAACACAGGTAACAACAAGTGTTGGTGAGGATATAGAGAAAATGAGCCTTCATGTATTGTTAGTGGGAATGCAATTTAGTGCAGCCCTTGTGGAAGACTTATAGAGGTTCCTCAAAAAATTAAAAATAGAACTACCATATAATCTAGTAATCACACTACTGGGTACTTACCCCCAAAATACAAAAATACCAATTCAGAGGGATACATGCACCCCTGTGTTTATTGCACCATTATTTACAATAGCCACACAATGGAAGCAGCCCAAGTGTCCATCAATAAAGAAAATGTGATATATATAGAGATAGGTAGATATATCTATAAAGTTATATCTATAAAGAAATAGATACATCTATCTATATCTGTAAAGAAAATGTGATATATATATAGAGATAGATACATAGATATACGTACATATATATTGCATAATATATATACTATAACATATATATAATATATAATGGAATATTATTCAGTCATAAAAAAGAATGCAATCTTGCCATTTGCAACAAGATAGATGGAGCTATAATGGTATGCATTATGGTATAATGCTGAGCAAAAAAAAATGTTATTCAGAGAAAGGCAAATACCATATTATCTCACACATATGTGGAATTTATGAAATAAGTTAAGTGTCCAACTCTTGGTTTCAGCTCAGATCATGATCTCACAGTTCATGAGATCGAGCGTTGTGTCAGGCTCTGTGCTGACAGCACAGAACCACCTTGGGATTCTCTTTCTACCCCTCCCCTGCTTGTTCTCTCTCTCTCTCTCTCTCTCTCTCTCTCTCTCTCTCTCTCTCTCTCTCTCTCAAAACAAATAAATCCTCTTTTTAAAAAAAGGAAACAAAACAAATCAGCTAAGGGAAAAACAGAGAGACAGAGAGGGAGGGAGGGGGTTGGAGGGAGAGAGAGAGAGAGAGAGAGAAACCAAGAAACAAACTCCCTTATTTTCTTCTAACAGACTCTTAACTATAGAGAACAAACTGATGGTTACCAGGAGGATGGGGGGGGGGGGAATGGGGATTAAAAAGTACAGTTATCATGATATGAAATGAAATGAAATGAAACGAAATGAAACGAAATGAAAGGAAGTAAAATAAAATAAAGTAAACTAAAAATCATGATGGTAAAGTGAATATCCTAGAGTTAGCATGAAGATTAAGTAACGTGAGATTAGGTGGCACAAAATCAAATGAAGCAGCATTACCATAAACCTAATACAATGTAATTTTTGCCCTGGATAAAATGGTGGGCGAAGCTTTAACCAATCATCTTCAACAACAAACGACGAGAAACAAAAGTACTCATAACTCCTTTTGACAGTGCAACACACTAAGTTAACCCGTTGTTTAGAAGGATAAGAATCTTCAGTTTCTGGAAATATGGTGGAATACATACTCTGATCATCCTTCCTTCTAGAAAATATCTAGATGATGGATAATATTTGAACAAGTTCAGGGCCAAAAATGAGGAGGGAGCTGAAAATCAAGTGGTAAATTAGCACCGATCCTACAGCTGTTCCCAGATATGTGGCCATACCAGCAGCCTGATGTGCGGTGTTTGCACCACACAATCTTTGTCTTCAGAGGCACAGAAGACAAAATTTTGGCTACACAAAATGTTAGGAGCTGGAAACTAGATTTCCACATGAAGTTCAGGTTCTCAATTAATACACTTATAATGAATGAGGGAGTAAGGAGGGAAAATGTCTTAACCACCAAATGACAAGAAATTGCTCTCCACATAAGCTCTTTCTTGATGGGGAAAAAAAAAAAAAAAAAAAAAAAAAAAAAATATATATATATATATATATATATATATATATATGTCAAAAACAATCTTCACTGAGATTTTAATAGTGGTTTAGGGCATGAAGTGAGTCTCAACAAATTTCAAAGAATTAGTATCTAACAGTCCACATTATCCAGCCAAATAAAGTTCAATTGGAAATCAACAATTCAGATAAATAACTTAGGAGTCAAAGAAGAAATCTGAATGGCAATCGAAATACACCTTTTGTCCAAAAAAAGTTGTGTTTTCTCTGGAAATTTTGATCTTGAAAATTTTAATCTTGAAAATTAACCTGCTAGTTGCGGCCCCACTGATCTTATTGTAATATATTGAAATATAAGATCTTAGAATGAAATTGGGATAATATATGACCTTGGTTTTCTCTTCGTAAGTTAAGACATTATTTGTAAGTATGACATTTATGGACATAAACATAAAATAGGTGAATCGAAGGGATTATCTTTATTATTGATTTATTTATTTTTAAATGTTTATTTTTGAGAGAGAGCATGAGTAGGGGAGGGTCAGAGAGAAAGGGAGACAGAGGATCCAAGCCGGTCTGCACTGCCAGCACAGAGCCCAGTGGGGGGCTCGAACCCATGAACCGTGAGATCATGACCTGATCCAAAATCAAGAGTCAGATGGTTAACCAAGTGAGCCACACAGGCGCCCCCGAAGGGATTATCCTTAAAACACAATATAAATTTCAATTTTCCATATTTCTAAAGCTGGTGGTATATAGTATCTATAGTAGGTATTCAATATTTGTTAGGTATTTTTATAAAAAGCGATATGACAACAGCAATAAGTACATTTTACCCTCAGTTGTTGTTTTTTTAAATACTTTTTATCAAGAATACTATGTGGGAACTAGAATTTTGCAAAGCAACCCATAGACCAGCTTTCATTTTTCACTTGAAAACAATAGAGTTCAGGGGCGCCTGGGTGGCTCAGTCGGTTAAGCGTCTGACTTCGGCTCAGGTCACGATCTCGCAGTCCGTGAGTTTGAGCCCCGCATCGGGCTCTGGGCTGACGGCTCAGGGCCTGGAGCCTGCTTCCGATTCTGTGTCTCCCTCTCTCTCTGTCCCTCTCCCGTTCATGCTCTGTTTCTCTCTGTCTCAAAAATAAATAAACGTTAAAAAAAAATTTTTTTTAAAAAAGAAAACAATAGAGTTCAAAAATAAATAAATAAATAAATAATAGAGTTCTTCAGATGGGGGAGGGGGAGGGGTGCCAACATGCTCCAGGCAAAGTGAATGTAAACATCACCAGTGATACCAAGGAATCATGAGCCACTTCATGTCTCCTTCCAAGAATGAAGTGAGAAATCTTCCTGGTGTTCTCCTTGCAGTGACCTATATATTTAACCTATTTACATTGTATTTAATCTTTATCTGAAGTATATCCAGTTACAATTACACCTGCTTATAAAACATATCAGCTTTGTTGTGGACAACACCTCTGACCACTGTGAAACTGGAAAAGTTACACGACATCCTTCCACAAGAGGATGCCTTACAGTAGTTTTGTCATTAAAGGGTCTTTTGATGTGGGTAAAAATGTTCACTTTTAAGTGATTTTTAAATAAATTCTCTACCATCGTGTCTTCTCTATGGACAGTTAATTGTTTCGTGGGTATGTGTTAGTTGTGTGATGCAGTCCTCTTTGTGGAGACTAAAATCTTCCATTTAGCTTCATATTTCATGAAGATTGTAGAACTTTTATGTGTGTTTTTAAGGGTTGATGATGTGAGGGTAATTAACTTAAATGGCATATTTTTGTACCTCCTGTACGGTCTTACAATTCTGCTGATTGACGATGGCATCTCATGTTGAGTCAACCACAAATAAAGGTAGTTTTAAATTTGGAAAAGGGAAAAAAGATGAAAAGGAGGCAAATTTTTCATTGTTATTAGATCTTTGTAAGCTTCTCTGAAGCTCAAAAATGGCTCCTCCTGTCGTATGGGAAACGGGGCAGATCCTCAAAGTATTAGAAGTGGAATTGCCATGGGGTCCAGCAATTCTACTTCTGGGCTATTCTGAACAGGAATTTGGCTGCCCATGCTCACAGCAGTATTATTCAAGAGAGGCAAAGGGTAGAAGCAACTGAGTGTCTACCAACAGAGGGACAGATTAAATAAATGTGGTGCACACATATAATGGAATATTATTCAGCCTCAAAAAGGATGGACATCTTGACACAAGCTACAGCAGATGAAACTTGAAGTCATCATGATAAGTGAAACAAGGACAAATACCATATGATTCCACTTGGAAGAAGTACCAAGAAGAGTCACAGTCACAGGGACAGAAAGTGGGATGGTGGTTGCCAGGGGTTGCGGGAGGGGGAATGAGGAGTTGTTGTTTAATGGGGACAGTTTCAGTTTTTCAGGATGGAAAGCATCCTGGAGATGGAGGGTGGTGATGGTTGCACCACAGTGTGAATGTACTTAATGCCACTGAAATGTACACTGAGAAATAGCTAAAATGGTAAATTTTACATTATGTGTTTTTTACTGTAACTTTTAAAAATGGGGGCCCCTGGGTGGCTCAGTTGGTTAAGTGCCTGACTCTGGATTTTGGCTCAGGTCATGATTTCACGGTTCATGGGATCAAGCCCCATATCAGGATCTGTGCTGACAGTGTGGCACCTGCTTGGAATTCTCTCTTCCCCTCTCTCTCTCTCTCAATAGATAAATAAGTAAATAAACAAAAACTTTAAAAACTATGACTCTTCTCACTTTAAAGCATACAATCTGCCCACCCTCCACTGTTGCCATTTTGCTTCAAGTTCAAGGGAAGACAAGGCTACTCTTAATTTTGTGAGAACCATTTCTCCTTCTCCTACACTGGGTTTCCCTCCATTATTTAAAGCAAACCCATCTTTTATGGATGCCTAAGGATGAATGAAATCTGGCAGGAATACTGAACAAGAAACCCCATAGGAACAAAACACATTTATTCTTTTCTGAATATAGCTTAAATTATAGGCTACTCTCCAGCAGTAATAATAGTTACCATTCAAACGTTAAGAGTCTTTACTTCTACTAAACCAGGCCCTTGTTATTCCACTATAATTTGTTAGGCTCCATTATAACAGGAGTATTTTTAATAAGCAGTACGCACTCACTCACTCACTGTGTAGACGGCCATTTGAGTAGCAAAGTGTGATGGCTCCATTTTGTAAGTGAGCTCCTGGTTTTTTTCTGAGAAGAGAAATTGTTTTCCCCCATAGAAATGCCTGCAGGGCAATATCCCTGCAGATGAGAAGGGAAGGAAATGTGTGTTAGGAGTCTGATTTCTTCTCTAATGTTGATTCTTATTTTTGAATTGAATAAGACTTTTAAATGTGCTTTAAAATATGCAGGGCCTCTTTGAGCATTTCCACCAAATCACATTCTGGACCCTAATCTCATTTGCAATAGCTCCACATTAAGCAAGGATGGCTGTTAGTGAGCTGTAGAGTGGTGGAGGGAAGGAAATGACTTATCCCACGGGTCAGCAAAGAACACAACTGAAAACTGCAGTGAGTATATTAAAACCATGAGCACACTTTTCAAAATAATCTACCCTTCAATTGCTCCAGCCCCTAAAAATAAGAGCGGTAAGCCTTACAGAGATAAGAACCATGTATCACAAACCTCTTTTTTTTTCTCCTCCATAGCAGAGTTCTGTGCTCACCAATTAATTCATGTCCTTACAAATTTTGGAGCAATTGGAATATTCCAGACACTGTTCCAGGCACTGGGGATTCAGATGTGAAGAAAGGAAACAAAGCCCTGTTTCCCTGGCAATTACATTCTGATCTGGAACATGCCATGTGTTCAATAAATTGGAACAGATTTATGCAAAGGAGAAAAAGTTGTTTTTGAAAGAGAGAGAGTGTAAGCAGGGGAGAAGGGCAGAAGGAGAGAGAAAGAGAATCTTTTTTGTTTTAATGTTTATTTATTTTTGAGAGAGAGAGAGAAAGAGAGAGCAGGGGAAGGGCAGAGAGAGGAACAGAGGATCTGAAGTGCGTTCTGCACTGACAGCAGTGAGCCAGATTTCAGGCTTGAACTCACCACGCAAGAGATTATGACCTGAACCAAAGTTGGACACATGACCGACTGAACCACCCAGGCAGGTACCCCGAGAGAGAGAGAATCTTAAGCAGGCTCCATGCTCAGTGCTCAGTGCTCAGTGCAGAGCTCAACATGCGGCTCTATATCACAACTCTGGGATCATGGCCTTGACCAAAATCAAGAGTCAGACGCTCAACCGACTGAGCTGCCCAGGCACCCCACAGGAGAAAGGTTTTAATGTCTCTGTGTACCTTTCAGTAATTTAGGACTCAGGTAAGTAGAGGAACTCCAGTGGTTAAGATATTCCTTTACATGTGACAGGTACCTTTACACATGCTATAGGACTTTGTTCTGCCATCTCTTCAAATAAAGGGGCACCTGGGTGGCTCAGTTTGTTAAGAATCCAACTTGTGGTTTTGGCTCAGGTCCTGATCTCACGGTTTGTGAGTTCGAGCCCCACATCAGGCTCCACGCTGATGGCGCAGAGCCTGCTTGGGATTCTCTCGCTCCTTCTCTCGGCCCCTCCCCTGCTCACGCTCTCTGTCTCTCTCTCAAAATAAATAAATAAACTTTAAAAGTATTAATAAAATAGATAAATTCATAAGTAGAATGCCATCAAAATAAATGCACTCTATGACTTTCTGCAAACACACACCCCCTCTGACACTATGCAGGGGAAGAGGACCCCTCAGGGCAATACTTAACCTGCTTTGTGAAGTGTCTGCTCCCAGGGGGGCCTTTTTACACTTGTAAACAAACCCAGTCCCCTCAACTTCCCCAACTTAGAGGCCCTCCTCAGCTCTTCTTCACGGTCTCTCCACTACTACTGGATCACTCGTAGTTCTTAATACTTTCCATGCTAAGTTTCCTTCAACAGTTTCTTGCGAGAAAGATACTTAAGGAGAAGAAAAATACCTTTCTGTGACTTTTTTAAATGAAGAGCATAAAGAAGAAATTCTGAGTTGCCTAAAAGTCATTTCCAGAATTGCACTGTATCACTTTACCATCACACTTGATCCGCGATGGCTTCAGAAACAGGCTAAAAATGTCTCCAGTTGTAAAGGGTGCTTATTAGAAATGTATTTCTACAAGAAATGGCTTTCATTGTTCAAGGCACAACGTGACCTTTCTTCCCTGATGACTGAAAAGGCAATTTTGTGAGACTGAGATAATGAAGATGTTGCTGAGAACACGTGGGCTTCTAAAATGCCATTTAACATAGTTTTCTTTAATGGTGACTTTGGTTTTTGGTTTCTCTCCCTTCCCAGCTAGAAGTTTGCGACTCTTCAGAGTAACCCACCTTTAGTAAAACAAACTGAACTGTGGTTCTAGAAATCTTAAGTAATGTCACAAGTGCTTTTTTACAACTAATGTCAAGCTCATTTCATCTCCTCCTGTTAACAAAGTTTCTGTATACACTTTTCTACCAGCTAGAGATTAAGCTACAACAGTAGATACTGAACTGGTGAATGGATTGTAAGATGCAGAAACATGGTATTTACATTTAGGATTCCATTTCCTTTCAAATTTCAAGAATAAAATGTCTGAATTTTGGAAGTGAGACCCACAGAACCCAGCCTCCATGGTCTCTTGGGTTTGGATGAAACAGTTTCCACAAAGGTTGGTCTGAGGACTGACCACATCAGAATCCCCTCAGACTATTTTATTTTATTTTATTTTGTTTTATTTATGTTTATTTATTTTTGAGAGAGAGAGAACGTGCCAGCAGGGGAGTGGCAGAGAAAGGGGGAGGCACAGATTCTGAAGCAGGCTCTAGGCTCTGAGCTCTCATCACAGAGCCTGATGCAGGATTTGAACCCACGAACTACGAGATCATGACCTGAGCCAAAGATGGATGCTTAACTGACTGAACCACCCAGGAGCGCCTCTCTGAGACATTTTTAAAAATTCAACATCTAGGACGTCAATTCACACTAAGATTGAGAACACTCAAGATGCTAACCAAGGCAGTGCATTAAAAAAAAATAATGTCTATTTATCTTTTATGAAAAAAACAGAGCACGAGTGGGGGAGGGGCAGAGAGAGAGGGAGACACAGAATTCAAAGCAGGCTCCAGGTTCTGAGCTGTCAGCACAGAGCCCGATGTGGGGCTAGAACTGTGAGATCATGACCTGAGCCAAAGTCGACTGCTTAATCAATGAACCACCCAGGTGCTCCAAGGCACTGCATGTACCTTGGGTGATTTTTTTGCACACTGAGAACCAAATATACTAGAGATGAAGAAGTGAGAAAGATAAGAACTAGAAATTTTTTCCTCTTCATATTCCACCCAATACAAAGTGACTGTTTCTTAAATATGTAGATTCTTCGATCCCTTAGCTAATGGCAGTAATTAGTAGCTAAGAATAGAAAAGGTGACATAGGGAAGAAAGAAATCACCAAGGAAATGGTTCATACACACACACACACACACACACACACACACACACACACACAATGGCCCTTAGTTGCTTCTCTTACTTATTTGGATATTGCTTTTTAATAGAATTAAGTCATACCAAATCACTGGAAAGAAAATGTTTACAATTTGATATTCAAATAAATAACATTTGACTCTAAATAAAACATGTTTAAAACCTGATTCTTGAATACACTACCGCCTACATCCTAACCCATCGATGAGCCAATCGAGACATTTAACGGTCACCATAGAAGGATGTCTTAACATAACACATAAACATGTTGAATTAATGAGAGTTTTCAAAAATAATAATGAAAGTAAGTTCTGGTAAAAGTAGAACTACAATAGTTACTTTGGACTGCCTTTAAGGGAGACCTGAAACTTGACAGGATTGCCAACACAAGTGGGATTTTCATAGGTAGAAGAGATTAGAGAAGGCATGCCTGAAGGAGATGGTCAACTGCTTAAATATTTTACAGATCTGTCCGTTGTTTACCGAAGGCAGCATGCAAGGACGTCAGCTTAGTTCAAAAGTAGAAATAAGACCAGGTTTCTTACTTTCCCCAAGATAACAATTCTGTAAGATCTCTTGCCAGGAGAAAAAATTACTCTTTTTCTCCTTCTTTTCCCTTCTTTCTACTGTTCTTGGTTATAGATTTTTTTTAAGAGAAAGCATTTTTTAAAAAATAACGTCCAAATAGATTTTGCACTTGGAGATACCAAGGGGAAAGATGAATCACTGCCTGACACGAACGTGGCTTCTTAACAGACCAATTAATCATACGGTTGGGGCCCTGGTCACATATCCAGACACCCACTCCTCGTGCCCAAAGGACATTTTAATTTTTTTTTCAACGTTTTTTATTTATTTTGGGGGCAGAGAGAGACAGAGCATGAACGGGGGAGGGGCAGAGAGAGAGGGAGACACAGAATCGGAAACAGGCTCCAGGCTCCGAGCCATCAGCCCAGAGCCTGACGCGAGGCTCGAACCCACGGACCACGAGATCGTGACCTGGCCGAAGTAGGACGCTCAACCGACTGCGCCACCCAGGCACCCCCCAAAGGACATTTTAAACTCACCTTTCAATTCCCAGGTCAAACTTCGTCTCCTCTGCAAATTATTTTGTCGCCCACGATCAGAATCAGGTGCTTAACCCCTGTGCCTCTCGGTACTTTCTGACTGTTTTGCAGCAATTATCACCCTGCTTTGCGATACTACTTCTGTCCCCTTGCTCCACTAAGGTATAATGACTAAGTTATGAACTTCTGTAGAATTGGGGTCTTGACTTTTTAAACTTGATTTGTTCATTTTGAGAGAAAGAGCGAGAGAGAGAGCATGAGCAGGGTAGGTTCAGACAGAGAGATGGAGAGAGAGAGAATCCTAAGCAGGCTCCACACTGTCAGCGTGGAGCTGAGCTGGACGCAAATCTTGGGGCTCAATCTCACGAACCATGAGATCATGACCTGAGCCGAAATTAAGAGTCTGACGTTTAACCAACTGAGCCACCCTGGTACCCCTGGGGTCTTGACTTTAAAAAAATAAATAAAAATTTAAAAAGTATGCCCAGAATGGCACATGGCAGATGCTTAGTGTTTGATGAATGAATTAATGAAAATATAATATGATACCAAAGAGACCGTGCTAGACCCAGCTGAGCGGGGAGAGCAGAGTCCTGACACCAGCCTCTCTGATCTCCTCCAATCCTATAACCATTCATGTCTCATTGATCTTATTTCAGTTCTAATCCTCTTATGGTAGTTTCCTCTGCCTGCAAGTGTCTCTGATGCTGCAAAGATTAGGAGCAAGAAAATGCTCCTGCTGTTGCATAACTGTGTCCACTCCCTGACTGCCCCTTCACTGTCCAGTTGGCGGCAATTTGGTTCTGGAGCATTCCACCTTCCCACTGAAACCACTCAAAGATCACCGGTGACATCCTACTTGGCAAATAGTCACATAAATTCTCACTTTTTAAACTCTTCTGTTTTAAATGAATAAGTTGAACTGTCTTAAAATCTCCTTCTCCCCGGACCTCTGTGACACTCCTCCTTACTTGGGCTTGACTAGGTGAGTCTTGTTGCCTGTCACTCTTTCACTCACTCCTTACTTAAAGCTCAGTCTCCTTGGGACTTTGTGTCTTAGCTCAATGCACATCTACTCGATGGTTCCCCTGAGTGATAGCACCCGCTCTTGTGATGGATGCCAATGACACCAAAATGAGCATCTGACACCCCCTCAGTTTTAGATGCCCTTATTCTCTCATTGTCCATCTTCAAACTAAATTGAATTTCCTAGAAGCAGTACCTGAGATGGAGATTCTGGGGTTTTTTTTAATTTTTATTTAAATTTCAGCTAGTTTATATATGGCATAATATTAGTTTCTGGTATACCAGTTAGTGATTCGATACCCAGCGCTCATCACAAGTGCACTCCTTCATCCCCATCACCCATTTCACCCACAAGATATGCAGACATCTATCTATTGATCGATCGATCGATCGATAGATACATGTAGATATATATGGCATCACATCATTTTATCCATTCATCAGTCAAAGGACACTTGGGCTGTTTCCATAATTTGGCTATTGTAGATAATGTCGCAATAAACATAGGGCTGCTTGTATCTGTTCGAATTAGTATTTTTGTATCTTTTGGGTAAATACCTAGTAGTGCGATTGCTGAGTCCTGGGGTAGTTCTATTTTTAACTTTTTGAGGAACCTTCATACTATCTTCCGCAGTGGCTGCACCAGTTTGCATTCCCACCAACAGTGCAAGAGAGTTCCCTTTTCTCCACACCCTCACCAACAACTGGAGATTCCTGTATAAGGGGTTTATTGAGGGAACAACAAAAATAAGGGTTTTGGCTATGAGTCTAAGATGCCTGTCGAGCACCCAGGTTGAAAGAAAGCAAAGGCATAACCTGAAGTCAGTGTATCAGTTTAAAATACCAAAATGCCCAACTCTAGAGGTTCTAAAAAATCTCAATTTTATTGTAGACTTTTTTTTTTAGTTGAGAGTCTGAACTTTTCAAAATAAAATGTTTTTGTTGATAACTCTGTGGTGATATAACATTTTTAAAATACTATCAAAGATCTCTGGTTTGGGTATTTCTTTTTACCTCTGACTCTTTCCCTAATGCATCTGAGCAAATACACATTCAGCAACTCAAAAAAGGGAGGACAAAACAGACAGAGAGGTCTAAATTCTGATAAGAAACCCTGGGCGTAATATAAATCTGGGCATAGAGGTAGGAGAATATCTGATGCCTCGGGACAGGACTTTCACGTCCTGAGACTAAAAAAGTTCTACAAGTTGGGGCACAGGAGCAGAGAGGATGGCTAGGCGAGGAACAAGCAGGGCTTAGACCTGACTGGACGTTGAGAAGTGGCCTAACGCCTGCTTCTGGAATGTAGGATCTGACAGAAACCCAGAAAGCTCTCAGGAATACATGAGCTTATTTCCAAGAGAAATGCCCTAGAAGAGAATGGAGATGTGGAGAGCGTAGGCATCTGGTCCTAAGACAGCCACACCAATGTCCTGTGCCCCGGGGGGTGAGGGGACAACATAAGGACACCAAAGTGCCCCGAGGGGGTCCCTGAGGTAGTAAAGGGCCTCAGCAGAGAGGACCTTGTGGTTAGGCAGGAGGGGTGACACAGCCGTGACCCAGGAGAATGGCGGGCCTGGGAGAATGGCAGACGTAAAAGAGGATGCTTGGACAGACGAAGATAGAGAAAAAGATACCCCTAATGCCCAGGAGCACAGGGAGCAGCAGAGGAAGGCTCCCCCTGATCTGACTCTGATTACTGATGTGAGCACTCATTAATAAAATTTAACTGATTTTTGAAAATCAAGAAAGTTCTACTTCTTATATAGATCAGGCTGGAAACCCAGATAAGCAACTAATAATTCATCTTATCTGAAAATATAGCTTGGGCCAAGAAGAAAGTATTTTTACTGCATTATATTTTTCTCATGTGCAAGCAAGAATACTGAGAGGAAATCACCAAATTGTGAGTCCAAGGACATGACTGTGTGTATACACACACACACGTGTGTGTGAGAGAGAGGTGTTTTTGATGTCTATGTGTGTGAGGGGGAGTGTGTGTGTGTATGTGTGTGTGTGTGTGTGTGTGTGTGTGTGTGTGATGTATGTGTGTGTTAGGGAGAGGATGTGTGCATGTTGGTGTGTGTGAGGGTGTGTGTATGTATGATATCTGTGTGTCAGGGGTAGTGTGTGTGTGTGATATCTGTGTGTGTAAGGGGAAGTATGTGTGCGTGCATGTGTGTGAGGGGGAGTGTGTGTGTGTGTGTGTGTGTGTGTGTGTGTGAGGGGGAGTGTGTGTGTGTGAGGGGGAGTGTGTTGGGGCTACATCTTGATCAAGTGCTTTTGGGGTAACTTATTCAGGGAGAGGGGCTCCAAGCCTCACATAAAATTACCTCTTTGTGACGAATCTTTTTTCCTTTGGCCCTCAAAACTAATTAGATATTAGTATTATTAGTACTAAATACAAAACTTGCTCCAATAATTATTACAATTCATCAATTCGAACTGAAACACAAACAGTGTTTAAAATCTAGGTATATGACAAATTTGTAGCAGCATCTTCAGAAATTATTGGTGAATTCATTTTCTCAGGGCAGCCTGGTCCTAAATGTCAGACCATGTTTGGGAAGACTCAAGATCATTTTCAAATGAACCCATAAGTCAAACCCAATCACCATCTATCCAAGGACAAAATATGGTATTAAGGCTGGGTGGTCACTGTCCCTGGATGGGATGGGAAGGCCCAGATTCCCTCAGGGCCCCACGGGTCACTTTGACACTCTCTGTAATAACTGGTATGGTCTGTGCAACCTGCCTGGGGTGGTTTTATTCTCCTCGTAAGAATATTCCCCTTTCTTCCCTTACAGATTTATGGAAACACAGAGGGTGCACTAAAGCTGGTTTGAGTTTAGTCTGTAACTTCTGAGTATGCATTTCTATGTAAAGGTCCAGTTCATTCAGATGGAGAAGAATCTTTTCAGAAATAGGAAATTGGGCTTAACTGAGCTCGTACACATTATGATTATGTGAGGTGACGTGAATTTTAATGGCTTCGTTTCCTAAATAAATAATAAATAAGTGATGATTAGTTGATCCCTAAGGACCCTCTCAGCTCCAGTATTCTGTAATCAAGGTTAAATAACAAGCCTGGTGAGAGGGGGGTGGAGGCCAAGGGCACATACGTCTTCCCAGCCCATCTGCTTCCCTAAATATTTTATTCTGTCAACATGGCATTCTCCCAGTTTATTCAAATCCCAGAGTTGTATTACACTAGAGAGAAATATTCACTTCCCAAGTCATCAGGAAGCTCCTCTAAGATGGACTGGGTCTTGTCCCCACCTGTAGTGAATTTATGAAGAAGCAGATTCTTTTAAAATCTAAATATCACATTGAGCTCCCAGACACATCTTCTGTGTCACACACATTTGAAATAGAAAGGCATGCATGGTATTCAGCAATCTTGTATTAACATTTGGTTTCAAATCTCTGAAGAAAAAAAAAAAGAATCGAAGAATCCCCCATGTAGCTCTGCCCCTCTGCTTGTCCAAACATGTGGTTGTCTCTCCTTTTCTGAAAAGTCTCTGGAAAAGAGATATTTCGATTTCTCTTCTTAATCTGTCTGTGTTCAATGTTCTTTATGAAAGAATGGAGCATTCTCCATGCAGTTTTCAATGACAACTGAAGCCTGTTACCCTCCCACCTTTGGCCTACGGTCTACAAAATGGGATCCCTAGGAAAACACTTCCTGCTCATTCCTTGACATGCGATACTCACATATCGTCCTAAAGCTGGACAGACACTGAGCAACAATATAACACTTCCCCCTCTCATCTTCCTTCCCTTAGAAAGCTCCTTCTTCCCACTCAGAATCTATACATACAGACACCCCTTTTAATTCTGGACAATGTTGTATGGAAAACATTGTGGAACTTTGTATTATTTATCAGAAAACAAATTGGATAATTTGATGTTAGTTTAGTAAGGGTTTAACTATTTACCAAGGAGGAATCAGAGTTTAAGTAAAGTATCAAGGCATGGGACAGTAGGATGGAGCTTAGAAGACGGGGAGCCAGCACCACCTCTAAACCTGAAAGGGTAGGGGGTGGTTACCCAACCCAAAGAGACTGTTATTTAGCAAGAGGCTCCTGAGAAAGACTGATCTTTGGAAGAGGTGCTAAGACCTGGGAGGAAGGGAATCAAAGAAAAAAATGGCTCACTCTCCTCCCAGCCAATACATCTTTTCCTGGGGCCCCCATAGCCTAAATGGAACCAGAAGTCAGAAGGCAATCTAAATGGGTCAGCCTACTGAGCCATCAGGCAGGGTGGAAAAGTGTGGGGTGTAGATACAGAGAGTCAAAGGGAAAGTGATCCATGTCTAGGTTACAAATGGCAGAAAAGGCAGAGAAAACGTGGCTTTTCTGGGATGGCTCTGATTCTGAAATTTTCAGCATCCAACTTATATTGCCTCTGCTGACTTTTAAACCAGGAAGCAGTGTGTATTTTTGGCTATTTCTGCCTAACGAATTACCACAAAGTTTGCAATGTAAAGCAATGTACGTGTGTTGCCGTGGGTCAGCAGTCCAGGAACAGCTTAGCTGGGTTCTCTGCAAGGCAGCAATTAGGGATGGGATCCCATCTAACGGTTCACTTGGGGAAGGGTCCACCTACTTCTAACTCAGGCCATTGGCAGATTCTGCTTCCTTGAAGCTATAGAACCAAGGGCCATGGCTTATAGCTGGCCGTACTAGACATGGCCCTCAGATCCTAGGGGCCATCCACTGTTCCTCACCATCTAAAACCCCCAATATGGCCAACTGTTTCATAAAAGCTGGCAAGAAAGAGTTCCTAAAGTGAGTCCACTAGCAAGACAAATTTTTCTACAGCATAATGTAATAACAGAAGTAGCGTCCCTTCACCTTGGATATATTCTATTGGAATATATATTCTATTGGTTTGAAGGAAGTTTCTAGCCCCACCCACATTCAAGGGGAAGAAATTATACAAGGGTATGAATACCAGGAAGCGGGGATCGCTGGGAATCACCTGAAAGTCTGTCTACTGCCCAGTACAAAATCAATCGATTTCACCATGATATCATTCTTTTTGCATACATAAGAAGACCTGATTTGGACTTCTGCACTGGTAATTTTACAGGTTTGCTTGCCCATATCTCTCGTAATGTAAGACAGCCCATCATAGCTCCAAAGACCTAATAATGTGTATGTCTATCCCTGGACCCAAAAAGCCAAATCATGGGATGGCCAATAAACCTACCATCTATGCGGCCATCTTTAAAATGTGATCTTTTTCCCCTTCATATTCCTCTGACTGGAATAGGCAATTGGAAAGAAAGAGATTAAGGCAGTTGGTAGTGGAATCAAAGGTAAAAGGGTGCCAAAAAGTAAGTTGAGACTCTAGTGGGCCAAATACATTCTCAAGTGGAAATTATAAGGAAGTTGAAAAGATGTGGATGGTAGTTGACATAAAAACCAACTGGGAGGGGCGCCTGGGTGGCTCATTCAGTTAAGCATCCAACTTCGGCTCAGGTCAGGATCTCACAGTCCGTGAGTTCAAGCCCCGTGTTGGGCTCTGTGCTGACAGCTCAGAGCCTGAAGCCTGTTTCAGATTCTGTATCTCTCTTTCTCTTTCCTCCCCCACTCATGCTGTCTCTCTCTTCTCAAAAATAAATAAATGTAAAAAAAAAAAAAACCCAACTGGGAGATGAGAATGAAACAGACACACAAAGGGAAAGACATGGGCCAGGAGGGAAAAGCTGGTTCCTAGGGTTGCTCTAGAGCCTAAGTTTTCCAGTTCTGGGCTACAAGCATCTTTCCCAGAAGGACTCATCCTCTCCAGTTAATTGCAGTGAGTCTCTCTTCTTTTACAAAGACAATTTCCAACATCCCTTCTCTCCTAGGGCTTGATTTTCTTAACAAAATCTCCTAGGGCTTGATTTCACTTAACAAAATAATTGTACCTACCTGTTAGTTTGACTATACTCTTAGGTCTTACAAAGAGCAGAGTTGCTATGTTTTTGCTTTGTGCAGTTAGCTAAAAAGATCTGGCCTCACGTTATAGCTGTTTTTAGGCCAAAGTAGAAAATCATGGAACATGAATTTCAAGATATGAATAGCTAAGCAACAGATAGTCAACTAGATGGTATCCCATGTCTTAGTAAAAAGCTTTACCAAAAATCTTACATCCCTGAATGTTGATTTTGTCAGATTCTTGAATGTCCTTCAGTGCCTTTAAGTCAGATAGGAATTCAATGTAGTGATAACCATAGAATTAAACATATATAAATTCATTAACTCCTTTTCTACCTCTATCATCTATGTAAGTATGTTATAATTAAGCCATATCAGGAGATTATGAAAGTTAATCCTGTTTGTTTATGTCATATAGTATCAAACATCTTTTCCATATAAGGTACAACCAACATGCCTTTGATATTAAAGGATAAGACATCACAAAAATATTTAATATTGCTCAGACAGTGCTCAAAATCACTGTGTACATCATAGGCTCTTGGCTAATATTCTTTTAGTAAACTCTTGATCTTTCTAATTTTTTTGAATTAAACAAATTTTTTTAACTTATTTTTGAGAGAGAGAGACAGACAGACAGAATGAGCAGGGGAAGACAGGGAGAGAGAGAGGGAGACACAGGATCCAAAGCAGACTCTAGGCTCTAAGTTGTCAGAGCCAGAGGTGGGGCTCAAACTCACGAATTGCAAGATCATGACCTGAGCTGAAGTTGGGCTTTAACCAACTGAGCTACTCAGGCACCCAGATCTCTCTAATTTTCAACACACATATTTTTATTGCTATCAATTCTTAGGTTTTGTTTAACCATATTATATGCCAGAGACTGTTATCCAAGTTAATATTTTTCTTTGAAGTAATAGTTATAAAGACATAGTATAACAACTATAAGAAACTCCATTCAAAATTCAGATAGGAAAGGTTTCTGGTGTGATACTAAATTAAATGACAAAACCTCAGATTGTACATTTTAATCTTAACTACATAAAAAAACTGGATATAGATATAACAAAATATTAACAAAGTATTTTCTTTTTTTAACTTTTTTTAATTTACATCCAAATTCGTTAGCATATAGTGCAACCATGATTTCAGGAGTAGATTCCTTAATGCCCCTTACCCATCTAGCCCATCCCCCCTCCTACAACCCCTCCAGTAACCCTCTGTTTGTTCTCCATATTTAAGAGTCTCCTATGTTTTTCCCCCCTCCCTGTTTTTATAGTATTTTTGTTTCCCTTCCCTTATGTTCATCTGTTTTGTCTCTTAAAGTCCTCATATGAGTGAAGTCATATGATATTTGTCTTTCTGTGACTCATTTCACTTAGCATAATACCCTCTAGTTCCATCCACGTAGTTGCAAATGGCAAGATTTCATTATTTTTGATTGCTGAGTAATACTCCATTGTATATATATACCACATCTTCTTTATCCATTTATCCAGCGATGGACATTTGGGCTCTTTCCATACTTTGGCTATTGTTGATAGTGCTGCTATAAACATTGACATGCATGTGCCCCTTTGAAACAGCATACCTGTGTCCCTTGGATAAATGCCTAGTAGTGCAATTGCTGGGTCATAGGGTAGTTCTATTTTTAGTTTTTTGAGGAACCTCCATACTGTTTTCCAGAGTGGCTACACCAGGTTGCATTCCCACCAACAATGCAAAAGAGATCCTCTTTCTCTGCATCCTTGCCAACATCTGTTGTTGCCTGAGTTGTTAATGTGAGCCATTCTGACAGGTGTGAAGTGGTATCTCATTGTGATTTTGATTTGTAGTTCCCTGATGATGAGTGATGTTGAGCATGTTTTCATGTGTCAGTTGGCCATCTGGATGTCTTCTTTGGAGAAGTGTCTATTCATGTCTTTTGACCATTTCTTCACTGGATTATTTGTTTTTTGGGTGTTGAGTTTGATAAGTTCTTTATATATTTTGGATACTAACCCTTTATCTGATATGTCATTTGCAAATATCTTCTCCCATTCTGTTAATTGCCTTTTAGTTTTGCTGATTGTTTCCTTCACTGTGAAGAAGCTTTTTTATTTTGATGAGGTCCCAGTTGTTCATTTTTGTTTTTGTTTCCCTTGCCTCTGGAGACACGTTGAGTAAGAAGTTGCTGTGGCCGAGATCAAAGAGGTTTTTGCCTTTCTCCTAAAGGATTTTGATGGCTTCCTGTCTCACATTTAGGTCTTTCATCCATTTTGAGTTTATTTTGGTGTATGGGGTAAGAAAGTGGTCCAGGTTCATTCTTCTGCATGTCGCTGTCCAGTTTTCCCAGCACCACTTGCTGAAGGGACTGTCTTTATTCCATTGAATATTCTTTCCTGCTTTGTCAAAGATTAGTTGGCCACACGTTTGTGGATCCATTTCTGGGTCCTCCATTCTATTCCATTGATCTGAGTGCCTGTTCTTGTGCCAGTATGATACTGTCTTGATGGAAGAGAAATCAAGGAGTCGATCTCATTTACAATTGCACCAAAAACCATAAAATACCTAGGAATAAATCTAACCAAAGAGGTGAAAAATCTATACACTGAAAACTATAGGAAGCTTATGAAATAAATTGAAGACACACACAAAAAAAATGGAAAAAGAGTCCATGCTCCTGGATAGGAAGAACAAATACTGTTGAAATGTCAATACTACCCAAAGCAACCTACATATTCAATGAAATCCCTATCAAAATAACACCAGGATTCTTCACAGAGCTAGAACAAATAATCCTAAAATTTTTATGGAACCATAAAATACCCTGAATAGCCAAAGCAATCTTGAAAAAGAAAACCAAAACAGGAGACATCACAATCCCGGACTTCAAGCTATACTACAATGTTTTTTCTTTTTAAAAAAAATGTTTATTTTTGAGAGAGTGAGTGTGTGAATAGGGGCATAGAGAAAAGGAGAGAGAGAATCCCAAGCAGACTCTGCACTGTCTGCACAGAGCCCAATGCAGGGCTCAACCCCAAGAACCATGAGACCATAACCACAGCTGAAATCAAGAGTTGGACACTTAACTGGCTGAGCCACCCAGGTGCCCCATTAACATAGTTGTTTCTAGGAATACAATTATACATGTTCTTTCTCCTTCCATCTCTACATTTGCCAAATTTTTATAGTGAGAATGGGTTATGTTTTATTTAGAAGAAAACAAACTTTATTAAATAAACACAACACGTTTATTTGAAACTAGTTAAATTATTATCTTTGCTGAAGATTATCTTTAAGATATCTTCTCACTTTTTACTGTCCAGTGGGATTTAAGTTCATTGTTGCCATATTGATTTCACTTTTTTTTTTTTAACCGTAACAGTGTTGTTATAAAACTTCCCTAACTGTGCTGATATAGTATTCATACTAGTTGTCACAAGATCTCATTTATTCCACAGGAGAAAGAATTTTAAAAATCTTTTACAAATGCAGCCTGTCTCATATTGATCTTGAGTAACATAAAAGTTTAGTATTAAAAGCTTAATTCCTACCCTGAGTCAGACAGGAAAAGGAAAAGGGGCACATTTGACTGTCCGAGGACACCTACAAACACCAGGCTGTGCCTTTTGAATAGATATGGGCTACAATAACCAGGTCATCTAGGAAGAGCTCATTCCCTCCCATCCTCTCACCAACAGAGCCCATCCAAGGGAGAGCCTTGAGCTCCAGGACATAGGAATGAGGAGAAACTGTAGAAAACAAATAGGCTGCCCCACACTTGTTATCTGATGGCTGGCCATATGCTAAAATTTCACCGGCCTTACACGAGCCTCAAAGAAAATCATAAATTTTAATTCCTCCTGATTTTCTTCAAAAACATGGACCTAGTCTGGAACTCCTACGTGATTAGAATCCACTCTACAACTTTCATAATTCATTTCATACAAATTTTATATTTTATTACTACAGAGTTTGACTTAGCCATTCACATCATATATAATGTTCATAAGATCCCAAGTTAAAGGACAGCTTATAAATGTTACAAAACGTATTGATGCCTGAATTCAGAACATCCACTATATTATAATAGTCGAGGTAAGTGACAATCCTAACAGAATTCTGCCTTCATTAGGCTTTTTGTTCTCCCTGGGCTTTGCTGCATGCTACATCAATAATTTCAATAAAACCAAAAGCTCAACATGGCTGAATAATATTGAGTGTTTTAGCCTTGTATCACAAGTTATTAAAAACAAAGAGCCAGCTTTAAACCTCATGAAATTCTTTCTTCCTTATCCTTGAGCCATTCATTCAGTGCTTTTACCCATTGCTATTAGGCATGATAAGTGTGATCATATTAAATCATTTTAATCTTATTTTAATCTTTCATAGAGAAAGAAAGGACAATTACAGGTCTCAATATGATTTCTTATGAGCAAACTCAAGGAGCAGAAAGAGACAAAGCATATCCTGGCCAATTCTGCAATAAAGTTACTACCTCCTTCATGTGTAATATCTAAAATGGTAAAGACTTTTATTGACTAATAAAATACGGACGTCAAAAGGGATCAAATAAAAATGGCTGCTATACACTGAGCCATCAATAAATATCTGCAAAAAAAAAGAATAATGAATAAATTTTCAAGAGGTGTATTTTCTGCAGCAAACTATGATATTATGGACATTTTGGTTATTATGTTCAAAGAAGTTCAAACGAAAAAATTTATACAGACAAGAGGAGGGAGTTAAGCATTATATGAAAGATTTACAAATCAGATAGCAGAAAGTGAAATTAAAAAAACAAAACAAAACATGGGACCAAGGGCACTAAAAACTATATAAGCACAAGGAGAATCATTAAAACAAAAATACAAACATTCTCCTGAATACCCAAAGAATTCTTAAAATAAAGATCAATGAAAATGAATCACACAATGAAACATAGCAATTATACCATAATAACTCTAACATAAAATATAGGACAGGATTGAGACAAGGTGAATCAGTCATATCAATAAATATCAATGGGCTCAACCTGTTACAAGAAAAATGTTTTCTTTTTTTAACTTTCAAAGTAAGATCCAACTCCATGTGATGTAAAAGAAACACACTCAAAACAAAGATATGCTGAAAAGCTAAACCTAAGGGAAAAAGCTAAAAGGTAATGGGGGTATGCAGAAAGTCACAGATGTCAGGGAGCAGGAGCTCTCTCTCACTAACCCGTCTAGGACCACCTGGTCCTCAAAATAAGTAATGGTGACAACACAGTTTGACACATGGAAGAAAATAAGAACCTGTGAATAAATAACCAAATGGAGAAAAAGAAAAATACCTTGTTTAGAGTAGAGTGCTAACTAATTAATGTAGAAAGAATGATCAAATTATAAAATCACTATCAAGCAAATAATAAACAATTATTTTAGGCAAGAATCAGCAATATTTGCAAAAACTAGTAAATAAAAATTCAACGTCAAACAGGATCTTTAGGCTGCCTTGAGGTATCTTTTCACAATATATTTCTTAATCACAAAAGGGAAAACGTTGTCAATTTGTGGTAGAGACACCTAGCAGATTTAACCCTTACCAAGCGACTGAAGTTAGCACCACCTGTGATGGGATAAAAACCATCATGTTCCTCCTGACAACATACACTGGAAGGATACAACAGCACTTGTATGGTACTTCTTTGTTTTGTTTTGTTTTTTGTTTTGTTTTGTTTTGTTTTAATACATAACGTGCATCAGTTCATGAGGAAACATGAATGATGTTCTACAAAATAAATGACCTTACTCTTCAAAACTGCCAAGGTCATGGAGGTAAGAAAACAATGAGGAATTGTCACAGATGAAAGAAGACTACAGAGGCATGATGGGATCCACAGGTGAACATGACCCAGAATGAGAATGTCCTTATTCTTAGGAAATAAACATGGAAATATTTAGTGTTAGAGTGGCATTACATCTCATATGGGTCAGGGGAAAAAATGTCTAAATGTATGTACAGAGAGAATTCTTAAAATAATAAAGCGAAAGTGATGAATTCTTTTTAAAAATGTTTATTTATTTTGAGAAAGAGAGAGAGAGAGAGAGAGAGAGAGAGCAAGTGCATGCAAGTAGGGGAGGGGAAGAGAGATCAGGAGAGAGAATCCCAAGCAGGCTCTGCGGATGTCAGAACAAAGCCTGATGCTGGGCTCAATCCCATAATAGTGAGATCATGACCTGAGCTGAAAGCTAGAGTCAGGCATTCAACCAACTGAGCCACTCCAGTGACCCAAAAGTGATGAATTCTTAATATTTAAGGAATGGGAGTAAAGGATATATGAGAACTCTTTGCAGTATTTTTTTTTAATTTTTAATGTTTATTCATTTTTTGAGAGAGAGAGACAGAGCATGAATGGGGAGGAGCAGAGAGAGAGGAAGACACAGAATCTGAAGCAGGCTCCAGGCTCTGAGCTGTCAGCACAGAGTTGTATGTGGGGCTCAAACCCACGGACTGTGAGATCGTGACCTGAGCCAAAGTCGATGCTTAACCAACTAAGCCACCCAGGCACCCCTGTATTTATAAATGTCTTCTGTAAGTCTGAAATTATTTCAAAATAAAGTTAACAAAAAATTTACCTTCTAAAAAAAAACTAAAAACTAAAAACAACCCAAAACAAATGAATATAAGCATATATCTAATTGTTAATGTTAGAGATTTTTTCTTTTTCTTTTTTTTTTTTTTTGTACCTTATACATATTTAGTGGGTTGTTGTCTAGGATTAAAAAAACTATCCAAAGTTTTCAAATTTCACTAGTGTTTCACTAAAGTAAATCTTATAGAGTTATTGTTAGTAATAATATCTCTTGTCATTTTTATACTATTCTTTTATATTATATAAAATAAGCAAAATAAGGAGTGCTTGGGTGGCTCGGCTGGTTGAGCATCAAACTCCAGCTCAAGTGATGATCTCATGGTTTGTGGGTTTGAGCCCTATCTCAGGCTTTGTGCTAACAGCGTGGACCATGCTTTGGATTCTCTCCCTTTCTGTCTGACCCCACCCCTGCTCGTGTGTGCACTCTTTCTCTCTTTCTCTAAAAATAAAAAATGTTAAAAAGAAAAGTAAGCAAAATAATTAATTTGGTTAATGTCAAAAACAAGCTTTTGGTACAACTGTGAAATCAAGGAAGAATTAGAACACTGTTAAGTCAAATGAAACTAGAAATTACCAGTATGAACTCAAATTTCTAAACGATCTCTTTTCTGACTATGTTCCATGATATTGTAGCTAAGCAATATCACCTCAGCAGCAGTGAGCTTCCTTCAAGCAGATGTTTCTCCCTAATAATATTCACACTACACAGGACGAGTTTTCTTGGATAAATGGCCAATTGCATGCCTAGGACAGAGAAGGCCAAAGATGGGCTTAGGACATCTTGGTAGATCAGAAAACAAAGAAGCTTTAAATGCTGTCTCAACAGGACATGGTGGCCAGCCTGAAGACATGCTCAGTGACTGCAATGACAATTCGAACATGAGAATGAAGAGGTGAATGTAACACATTGCATCTATGTCTATGTGTGAGTCTGTGAAGATACTCACAAGGGCCAGAAAAATCTATTCTTTCACCATTCAGTAAACTATTAAATCAACTCCTTGATCTGAAAATTGGCAACTGAAGGGAAAGAAGTAACCAGTTATTCAGTAACAACTGAATTTCAGGATAACCAAATGCCCCTGTTGACAAGAAAAAGCTCTTTACAAGAATTCCAGTTAAATGTGTAAGAAATGATATCACTTTTTCAAATTCCAAGGAAATTACTGATGAAGGCAAAAACTGATGTTAAAACCATTAGCTGAATGGTTGATGGGTAATAAACACAAGAGCTTGGTTCTGAGAGGCAGGAAAGAAGGAAATGTTGAAAAGAGAAACTGATGGAATTCAGCTATAATTTGAAAAGTTGACCCTGATGAGAAGCCAGTAAAGAAAATTCCATTAACTTCGCTTAATAAGGAAACGACTAGCTTGTAGATTTTCATAATTAGTGTGGCATCTCCTTTTGTAAGATAAATTAACGCGAAGTTCTCATCTGTGATTAGAATCCAATTCAAACCCTCCACACAGTATTTGGGGGCCCCAATTTATACTCTCCTTATTAAAGCCCAAAAGTAGAACTCTGTCTTCTTCATCCTGACAACTGGTGGAAACTTGATGCTGGGGAACCTAGAAGCTTTACAATTTTCTGGACAATGGAAGTTGATGATGTTTATTGTGATTCATGTATAGCAAAGCACTGAAACTAAATAACAACTACAGTTGACCCTTGAACAATGCAGGTCTTAGGGCCACCGATCCCCATGCTGTCAAAAATCCATTCATAACTCTTGACTCCCCCAAAACTTCACTACTAATAGCCTACTGTTGACCAGAAGTCTTCCTGGTAACATTATTCATTGATTAACACATATTTTGCATATTATATGTGTTGTATACTGTATTTCTACAATAAAGCAAGAGAAAGGAAAATATTACTAAGAAAACCATAAGGGAAAGAAAATACATTTATAGTACTGTTGTGCTGTACTTATCAAAAATAATCTGAGGATAAGGGGACCTGTGAAGTTCAAACCCATGTTGTTCAAGGGTCAATGTACTGTCTTGTCATTGATTGCATACCAATGACTTTCCAAAGGTAAATTACATCTGCTTTTGTGACGCAAAATGTAGTGAGACAAAAAATTTATTCTGCACACAACTCTTACGGAGGGCCCTAAGTGTAAGGTCCCCTAGGGTTGATGGTGAGATGCTGAGGTAGAGATAAAGGAATTTAGAAAATTAGTTCTCTCCCAGATGAATAACTGTCCCTCTTATGTTCCTGTAGCAGATCCTATTTATAAAAGCCAAAAGATGAATATCACTCCTCTATAGCACCTTGAACTAATGATACAGAAAAAAATGAAAATCAAATAATTTTCAAACTATTACTTCCTTACAAAAATGTTGCATTAGATGATTTTCAGAGAAATACACGTATTTAATGTTAGTAAATGCTTTACAACAGCTGTAAAATCACTATGTACAGTTATATCACTGACGTCATAATGAATATATTATCAATTTAACATTTACATTTCACTCTTATTGCCTAACTACAATTAATTCCATGCTGTCAGATTGTTATTAGTGACATTATCTCATCATGTTGGAGCTTTCAGAAAATTTCCCCAATGGTAATATCAGTGAATAGCTTAGCATGAAGATTTTGATACCAATATTCTTTAGTTAAGCTAATTTGCATCACTTGATTAGATTTATCCTCAGGATAAAGGCAGAGCTATTTTATGTAATGCTGTTTCAATGAATCGTACATTTCCCACAAAACCTGATTAATAATTTTATTATTGAAAACAAGCCTCAATTTCTAGCAGAAGACTTCACACAGATTCAGACTGTAACCCTGAGAAATCTACAGGTTTGAATGCCACCCACTCCGAGTCATCAACAGGCCAATACTACTCTAGAACCAGCAACCAGGTATGTTTCTCTAAAGAGGACACCAGGCACTCTGCTCTCGGTTTGAGAGAAGTCACAGCCCCGGAGCAGGTGTGAGGAGCTAACACCTGTGCAGAAAGCCTACTTCCTGTCTAGGTCCTGCTTTCTCTGAAGAAGTCAGCTTGGAGCTGTGTACACCTGGGTAGAATGTCTTTCTTTTTTTCAATGTTTATTTTTGAGAGAGAAAGACAGACAGAGCATGAGTGGGGGAGAGGCAGAGAGAGAGGGAGACACAGAATCCCAAGCAGGCTCCAGTCTCTGAGCTGACACCAGAGCCCAACGAGGGGTTCGAACCCATTGACTGTGAGATCATGACCTGAGCTGAAGTCGGACACTCAACCTACTGAGCCAAACAGGCGCCCCAGGAGTGTGTCTTCATATTGTGGGCTCCATATATCTAAATGAGGAGAATTTTAGCTGGGGTTCCTGTACCAGCCTTAGCTGTTCTACTTTTCCCAAGACAAGTCACTAAACTTAGCAAGATAATTGAGTTCTCCAGTTACTTGTTTGCAGAGCGACATGGTACCAAGGGAGCACAGCTGCCCACCCCTCCCCCCCAACACACACACACTTCTCCAGCCTCTCCTGTCTCCACCTCTGCCGTGATCTGGAGCCTCCCACAATTCCACCGGGCAGATTTGTCTTTTATTCTGTTCCCCATCCTGCTTACTCTTGGCTGCAGTTTCTTTGCTTTCTTGCATCCAACAAGCTGCCATCTGCCTCAGCCTTCCAGAAATTCATAATCTGCCATTTGTTCTCTTCACTGCATGGGTCAATTCATTAAGCCATCTTATTGTTTGCTTAAGAAGGAAGGAGAGTCACAGCTGTTCTTAGCCTGACATTTTTTGAAAGACGTTTTTTTTTAAGAGTAGTTGTAGGTTTACAACAAAATTGAGAGCAAAGTGCAGAGATTTCTTATTTCTTGTATACTTCCTACCCTAACACATGCATGGCATCTCCCATTATGAACACTGTTCACCAGAATGGTACAATTTTTCTTTTTTATCAAGGATGAGCCTACACTGACATTTCATAATCGCCCGAAGTTCATAGTTTGCCTTAGAGTTCACTCTTTGTATTGTAATTCCAGGGGTTTGGGCATATGACAAATATTTATCATTATAATATCATGCAGACTATGTTTACTACCCTAAGAATCCTCTGTGTTCTGTCTATTCTTCTCTCCCCACCATCGATCTTTTTATTGTCTCCATAGTTTTGCCTTTTCCAGAAAGTCCTACGGTTGGAATTATACCCTATGAAGCCTTTTCAGATTGGCTTCTCTCATTTAGCAGTATGCATTTAAGTTTCCTCCATGTTTTTTTCATGGCTAGATAGAGCATTTTTTCTAGCACCAAATAATATTCCATTGTCTGGATGGACCACAGTTTACTTACCCATTCCCCATTCACTGCTTCTAGAATTTAACAATTACAAATAAAGTTGCTATAAATGCCCATATGTCAGTTTTTTGTGAACCTAAGTTTTCATCTGCTTTGTGTAAATATGAAGGAGCACAATTACTAGATCATATAGTAAGAATATATTAACTTTTTTTTTAAGAAACCACCATACTGTGTTTCTAAGTGGGTGCAACATTTCACATTCCCTCCAGTAATGAATAAGAGTTCCTACTGCTCCACATATTTGTCAGCATTTGGTGTTGTCAATGTTCTAGATTTTGGCCATTCTAATACACATGTAGTGGTATCTTATTGCTTGAATTTGTATTTCTCTGCTGACATACGACGCGGAACATCTTTCCATATGCTTATTTACCATCAGTATCTCTTCTTTGGTGAGGTATCTATTGAAATCCTTGGCCCATTTTTCAGCTGAGTTGTTTTCTTATCATTGACCTTTAAGAATTCTTTATATATTTTGTGTAACCGTCCTTTATCAGATGTGTCTTTTGCAAATATTTTCCCCCAATCTATGTCTTGTCTCCTAATTCTCTTGATATTCCCTTTTGCAGAGCCATTTTTAATTTTAATGGAGTACAGCTTAACCAATATTTCTTTTACGAATGTGTTTGGTGTTGTAGCTAAAAAGGTATTGCCATACCCAACACATCATCTAAGTTTTCACCTGTGTTGTCTTTTAGGAGCTTTATAGTTTTGCATTTTGCATTAAGGCCCATGATCCATTTTAAGTTAGTCTTTGTGAAGGGTATAAGGTCTGTGTCAAGATTGTATTTTTGTTCTGTTTTGTTTTATTTTCCTGCATATGGATATCCAGCTGTTCCAATACCATATGTTAGAAAGACTATCTCTTCTCCATCGTATTGCCTTTTCTTCTTTGTCAAAAGAAGCCTTGGACTATATTTATGTGGGTCTATTTCCAGACTCTCTATTCTGTTCCATTGGCATATTTGCCTATTCTCTTGCCAAGACCAAACTGTCTCAATTACTTTACAGTAACTGTACAGTAAATCCTGAAGTCCTCGTTTCATTTTGCTCCTTCAATCATATGTTGGCTGTTCCAGGTCTTTTGCCTCTCCATATAAATTTTAGAATCAGTTTATTAATATCCATATTTTAGGGGATTATGATTAGGCTTGTAGTGTGTCAATAGATCAAGTTGGGAAGAACTGACATATTGAAAATATTGAGTGTTCCTATCCATGAACATGGAGCATCTCTCCATTTATTTATTTTTAGACTTCTTTCGTTAGAGGTTAACTTTCCTCATATAGATTTTGTACATATCTTGTTAGATTTGTACTTAAGTACTTCAATTTGGGAGGTTCTGATGTAAACGGTATTTTTTAAATCTCAATTCCACATGTTTATTGTTGGTATTTAGGAAACTGATTGACTTTTGTATACCAATCCTGTATCCTACTA
This sequence comes from Prionailurus viverrinus, assembly GCF_022837055.1. NCBI lineage: Eukaryota > Metazoa > Chordata > Mammalia > Carnivora > Felidae > Prionailurus > Prionailurus viverrinus. The sequence goes on from NC_062571.1 coordinate 10,878,949, forward strand.
CCTTACTATAATTGCTTATTAATTCCAACAGTTTTTCACTATGCCATTTTGAACCAAAAGACTCTTGTCCTTTTTTTCTACCATTGTATTCTTCCCTTTCCTTTTCCTTCCAGTTTCAATCTGTTCATATTAATACCAGTAAAACCAAAATATTTTACTTTTGCTTTATCCAAAACCCTTTACTGTATTTCTGCTTAAGCATCTTCAAAATAAAAAGGGATCAAAATGAAGAAAATGTAAATAAAATTAACCAAGCTTTGGTACAGGCTCAATACATTTAATATTTAACATGTATTAATACAAAATAACTAAAGTAACCTAGCAAGAAATATACATTTTGTGAAAATAAGTGACAGGCAGGGGGAGTGGATGAAAGAAAGAAAAGAGGCTATGATTTGATTATTTTCAAAAATTCCTTCGAAGTTATTTACTTTTGTTCTGCAAAAAGACATATTAAGTATCACATAGAGGTTTTTCCTTAAGAAGGTAATGTTGATCTTGTGCATTTTATTTTAGAATGCCCTATTAATGGATGTCCTATTAGTCCCTTTTATACTGACTTATTAATGAACACTTTCAGAAGTTCATTGATTTGAAGGACATCATGATCAATTGTTTTATCATCTAGGGAAGGAAACAGCACATGCAGTATTCAAGAGAACTTTGTACACAATGCTAAGCAAATTAGTATGTTCTGTTGACATATAGCATTGGGACTTTCTTCTACCAATCTAAAAAGCTATGTTTTCACAGTCAAGCTACGAGTCCAGATAATTTCAGATGCATTCTAATGGTGGACACAAAGAACCACATCCTCATTATAACAACAGTAAGAAGGGTTTCCATTCTCACCTATAATCTATATCCATAGAATCAAATAAATCTCTATTTGTCCCCCCCCCTTATCTCCCCTCTATCTCTTTCTCTTTCATTCTATCTCATTTTCTCTCTCCCTCTCTCTTTTACTGAAATGTATCTGTAACTGTCCATTAAACGTGGCAACTCTTTGGCCACATGATATAAGGACAAAGCACATTAAACCTGCCAGAACATCATTTATCTCTAATATCAGATCCATTTAAGTTATAAATATTGATAAAATATAACCCAAAGTAGCTATAAAGATAAAACTTCCAAGCAAATGTTAGGAGTATGTAAACCAGATCTCTGTGGCCCAAATAAAATGTAACTGATATTCCTTACCATCTCTTAAGAGGTGATTGTATATCAAGAACACGCATTTAGCTTCTATCACTTCTAAAGTCTTTGAGATGAAAGGAGAGAACAAAAGATGATAAATTTACAACAAGACAATGAAAAGGAGAGAGAGATTGTGGAAGAGACATTCGATACGTTTCTCAAACAAAAGAAGAACCAAAAAAACAAAGCGGGAGGGCTCCTGTGGAGTTAGATCTCAATTCTGAATACTCAGGATTGGACGTGGGAGTGGAAAGAATGACAGAGAGCAGCATGACTCATTGCAGATGAGTCTATGGAAGAGCTTTGACAGTCAAACCACCCAGAAACCTCACCCACTGCCATACATGTGAACCACCCGGCAAAGGTGACATTTATCACACGTGACTCCTGGGAGTCTGCCTTCCGAAGCAACTGAATGATTTTCTAGGGGAGGGTTGGTGTCTCTCTTGTAGGTATCTGGGCCCCTCTTTCCTCTGCCATGTGGCCAACCTGCTGGGGCTGCTTCAGCCTGCCTGCTCTCCACCCGTGTGCTCTCAAGTGGAGCCTGTTTGTCATCCGACGCACACACGCACAGAATTCTTGATAATCCCACCAGTCTCTTGGAAGGGTGTGGTGGGCTGAAGGGCTGAGTCTTCACTATCACCATCATCCTCATCACTATAATCAAACGACATCGAAAATCTTTTGTGTGTAGAAGCTACAGAAGTGGTACCTCTGTTTCTGCCTGATTGTGGAACCACTTGGGGGATAGAAAACAGAGTCAGTCTGACCAGAGGGTAAAACATTAACTTGATTAATAAAAAAAGCAACTGGAAAAGCTGAATTATGTCTCCAGCAGCAATGGGTTTGCAGTGCCACACCCCATAGCTTAGGAAGGTCTACCAACCCAGTTCCCAGTTTTCCCAGAGTGCAGAGCAAAATGTATACTCTCTCCAGGTTGGCTGGCCCCAGAGAATGGAGAGAAAGGAAGAAGATGAACTATGTATCACTGTCCCTCCTAACAAAGTCACCGATCAGATTAGTCACTGCCCCCCCTTGGGGGGAATAGCCCAGATACGTTACTCTAATAGAAGCTTCTCCATACAAAACAGAGAAGAGGCTTCTACACTTACCACCTTATTAGTCAGCATCCAACCAGAGAAACAAAACCATCTGAGCTTTTTATCAGGGAATTGGTTTCACAGGAGACGGAAGAGGCTGAATGGGCAACAGAGGAATAATCAGGCAACTAGCAAATTAGCAATCGCAGGAAGCCATGGCCACCTACAAAAAGATGAGGCAGTGTTATTGGAGCCTGAGGGCGTCTCCTTACCCAGAAGAATCTGAAAGTACAGCAGACATCACCTTTGGGGCTGAAGGGTATGGAAAGACAAAGAAAATTGTCAGATGTGCACCTAAGGCAGAAGGGGAGGAGAAGACACACCTGGCTTCTCACTCCAGCCAGAAACCAGCAAGACCCACAGCCCCGGGAGCACAGCCTGAAGGGTTTGGCAGAGCCTCAAAGGGGAGAGTGACGAAGGGTCTCGGGACAGCCAGGGCCCGAGCTGGCACAACTACTGGTGTTTATTTGCATACTTGCTCTGTACCAGATACTAAATGTGCTAAATGTTCTGCACAGCTTGTCTCATTTAATTCTTACAGCAACTCTATATGGCAGATAGTTACTGCTGCGATGGGAAGGAAGCCTACTTAAGTTGACCCAGAGAACTAATGTAATCATGTAATTAATAACAATCAGGGGAGAGTGGTCTTGTGGGGTAATCAAGAGACAATGTTCAAAACTGACAAATGAAGACTTAAATATATAATAATAGTATTTAGGGTCCTGGAGGAAACTGGTAGAAGTAAGCCAAGAAATACTGAAGATGATCATCTCTGTGCAATATGACTAGGATGGGGACAGGTGATTTTTGCTATTTTATTTTATAATTTGCTAAGATATTTGGATTTTCGCCAAATTCCTAATTGGTTTTATAATAAAAAAGGAGGAGAAGAAAGTTACTTGGCAGAGCCAATTTCATAGAACTCTAAAGTTCATGTTTTTACACTCCACCCCACTGTCGGCACAGCAGGACTGACCTGTAAATAATTCCTCTGCCACAGAAACCAGTCCCACCTGTGACCGTGTGATACACTTATTGGACAATCGGGCCACGTGGCAGGAAATCCTGGAGGAAGGGAAAATTGCCTGGGACCTGTAGGGCAAAAGAGCATGCTTCTTGGTGATTCAACACATAGGACAGCCATCAGGCACTTCTTAATCTACTGAAATAAGTATCTGAAGGATGCTGATTGCCATACAGCCAAGAGCTACAGTGAGGCGGCGTTAGCATAGATTTTGATAGTTGATTAGTTACTTTGAGGCATTGCCAGCAAAGTTTCTCTGTGATGGGTTTAAATATTGAGCTTTTCATCTGTGAAGTGTGTACAGGATAAATAATGTAATCAGGTGTTGTGATTGGTTTTATGGAATATCTCTAATCAGTGATAAGGCAATTGACATAAAATTATTTTATAAACCTGAAATGTACTTTCTTCACCTCAGTGAGCACCTGCTACAATCTAAATAAGATCTCATTTGTAATAGCCAAACACATCATCATCAAAGTGAACTTGACTCATCCTCCAATGGCTCATTTAACAACCCCCCAGGAAATGGAGAATGCAATGCTTAAGGTTTTCTGTAATTTAGTCTCCAATTTCATTGTTTTTCACTAAACCAAAATTATGACTCCACTGTAATATTTCCTTTCTTCCTCCCTCAACCCTGGTGAGGAGGCAGTTCTTTTGTGGAGACACTGTCAGCATAATAATGCAAGTGAGTTACAGGAAGAGAGGCAGCCAGAGTCAGGGAGTTGTCTCTTTCTTGGGTTGGTCTCAGAGACTAAGATGCATGGGAAGACCCTACTGTTTGTCCCAAAGGATGGAGTAGGGAAAGTGCTCACAACCTGGAAGCAGGTCCAGCTTCTTGGGCAAGCAATCTGCGCAATCGCACCGAGCCCCAACTCCCATGGACCCTGCATTGAGTTTAATGCCTCTGATATCATCAACTTGAAATTCTTACTTTTTTGTTTGTTTAAATTAGGGGACTTGCATTTTTGTTTTCACTGGGTCCTGCAAATTATGTAGCTGGTCCTGCACTGAGGACAAAGCCAAGACCCTGGGGGGCAAGATTGAGGGGACTATGGGTGAGGATGAAAGAAAAGGAAGAAGAGTAGAAAAAGACAAGGTCCAGGACAGTCAAATGGAGGTGAACTTATCTGGACTGAAAGGAGACACAATGGAAAAAGAAAAGAATCATGTTGCATTATCTTGCGAACTGATCTAAGACTACCCCCACAGGCTTATTTATCCTAATAGTGGACCCATTACACCCATTACACCCATTACAGGGAGTGGAGGCTTTCTTTAGTTCCTCTTAACTATCCTATCGATTCTTCTTTCAATTGAAGAATTCACACTTGGTCTTAATTATCTGATTTCATTATTTCCGTCTTACTTTATATTGATTACTGTCCTTATTTTGTTACCTGACCTTATTTGCCAATATATTATTTGACATGGTTGCCTAAATGTTACTTGACATTATTGGGACAATAATCCACAGCTGACTTAGAATTTATACCCATCTTTTTTCATTCCATTAAATGTTTACTTTCTCTAACACTTAAAATCAGAAACATCAGTCCAGTTCAAAATGACAACATACAAGGTTTCTGAACTCACCCCCTCCTATGGAACCACCCCACCCCTGCTGCTGCAAACCCACAATCGGGAGGGACTCACAACTCTGAGCCTAAGGTTTGAACTCCCATCTGGCACACCAACCTTTAAGATCTATAACTGAGAGATGAGCTCCTGAAACATCTGGCTTTGAAAACCGATAGGGGTAGGGCACCTGGGTGGCTCAGTCGGTTAAGCGTCCAACTTCAGCTCAGGTCATGATCTAATGGTTCATGAGCTCGAGGCCCACATCAGGCTCTGGGCTAACAGCTCAGAGCCTGGAGCCTGCTTCAGATTCTGTGTCTCCCTCTCTCTCTGCCCCCTCTCCCATTTGCACTGTCTCTCTCAAAAATGAATAAACGAAATAATAAATAAATAAATAAATAAATAAATAAATAAATAAATAAATAAATAAATCCAATAGGTCTTACATCCACAAGATCCATAATGGTATTATTGATATGAGAAACAATTCCTGAAAGGTTCACACATGCTCACCCACCCCAGGACCCAGCAGAGAGAGCCACCTAATCTTTCTGTGAAAGAGGCTTGGGCTGAGGGGCAGGCGTCTAATCTAACATGCATCTAGGGGTTTACCAAGATACTCTCCAGGGACAGAAGCCAGCAGGTGCTATTTTTGCAACCTCTGCCTCACTCCAGGTCACTGGTTTCCCCCACAAGGCGTCCCAATGGTTGTGGCTGCTATGCAGGGGACACCACTTGATTGCCTGGCTCTGGTGGCCAGTGGGGCTTATATTCATGGGCCCCACAGGACTTTAACAAATGGAAGAAACAGTTCTCAACCAGCTACTGCCCCTCTGCCCCTGGGCACACTGAGAAGACAACAAACTGAAACTCATGCCTTTCCTTGAAAGGGGCATATTACCTTACCTTTTCTTAAAATATTTTTTGACGTTTATTTATTTTTGAGAGACAGAGAGAGACAGAGCATGAGCAGGAGAAGGGCACAGAGAGAGGGAGACACAGAATCCGAAGCAGGCTCCAGACCCTGAGCTGTCAGCACAGAGCCTGATACAGGGCTCGAACCCACGAACCGTGAGATCATGACCTGAGCCAAAGTCAGATGCTCAACCGACTGAGCCACCCAGGTACCCCATATTACCTTATCTTAATAGTGGTGACCAGAGTGGCAGGTTTCCAACTAAAGACATATATAAGGGCAGACTACAATCCCCTCCAGAAATCAGGGAGGCAAGGGGGGTACCATCTTTGCACTCTCTGCTATCCCATTCCAGGTCATCAGCATCTCCAAGAAAGGAGCTTGTGTACATGGTCTGGCAACTTGGCTTTGGTGGCTACCACTCAGAGGACACATCCCTCCACAGCCTGGCTCCAGTTGCTAGTGGAGTTTGTGTTTACAGGTTCAACAGGACAATAGCAAACAAAGAAAAGGTCCTTAACTGGCTATCATCCTAGGGTTCAGGGCAGAAGAAACAGGTAGAAATGCCCATCCTCCCAGTCTTCCCTTGAAAGGGGAACTATAAAATGAAATTTTTTCCTGTGGTGCAAAGTTTAGAAACTCTAGTCATGAGCCTATATGAACAGAATGTGAAGATCTGAAGTTCTATGAATAAGGTCAAAGAAACTACACTTTACCCTTTCCTTCAGTGTGATTCACTATCTTTCGACTATTTCGAATACCACGGGACCTTAGGGAGCACTTAGGATAGTGTTTCCTCACGCATCCTTTCTTCTTGTGGGACCTCTCGTCTGTATCAACCTTCATGTCCATAGAGCTCCCAGGTTCTTGCCAGTTCTGTCCCCAACCACATCCATTGGTTCGAGGGTGCACACATGAACTGGACCCCTCTAGAACTTCATTTTCTTAACCATTGTTGATTGGTGTAGGGTTGGACACCTTGCCCAGTGGGACGAATGGGTCCCTTCCCTGGGACTTATAAACACAGGACCACCTTCTCTGGTGGTAAGAACTACAAGATGTGAACATCAGAACTTATTATCGCCATTCTTCCCACCATCTGAAGGAAACTGGTTCAGCAGATGAGAACTCAGCAAAACGAGAGAAACAGAAGAAAATACAGATGACAGAATTTTCTGGAGGTGTTCAAACCTCTGGCTTCAGATACTCCGAAAGTCCAGCTACATCTCAATATTTCATTACATCGTGGTTCAACTCTTCATTCAAATACATGAAATAGTCACATAGGCTTGCAAGAAATTCATCTCTTTTTCAAAGTTTTGAGTTGAGATTTATCATTGGGAATAAAAATTATCATAATAGTACAAGGACTACAATGTGAGTATTCTCATACCTCACTATACACAATGTTTGTGATAAAATATTGAATTTACAGCACACTTTTTTAACAGTTCAAGTGTCCAGGCAAAATGTATGATCCTCAAGAGAGAACTCCATTATAAAAAAAGCAACCTATGGGGGCACCTGGGTGGTTCAGTCAGTTAAACGACTGACTCTTGGTTTCGGCTCAGGTCATGATCTCATGGCTTCATGGGTTTGAGCCCCATGCCGGGCTTTGCACACAGATTATGTGTGGAGCCTGCTTCGGATTCTCTCTCTCTGCTCCTCCCCTGCTTGTGCTCTGTCTCTCTCAAAATAAATAAATAAACTTAAAAAGAAAAAAAAAGAGAAAAGTGACCTATTGTAATCTTTTTTCCTACATAAGTCCTGCACGCTGTCAAAGTAATATTATCACAAATGTTCCTGATAAAGAGTCCCTCAGAAAGCTGGAAACAGCAAAGTATTTCAAAACCAGACTCTCAGGTTATGCTTTCTTTGGGCCCAGTTTTTCTGTACTCACTAAACTGTCTATAAATAAGCACTCATGTTGTTTGAGGAACCACAAAATACACAGAAACACACATTCTAGTCACTTCAAAATTATTTCAAGAAAGGAGTGAATTTTGGAACTTGCTTAGCCTATTTCAGACTTAGCTAGGCCTTGCTTCCTAGCTGAGAATTCTGGGGGGAGGGCTTAGTTGCCAAGGTGAAAAGGACGCTGGTCCCTGTGAACCACAGGTTACATAACAGAACCCTGTGTGTGTCCATCAGGAAGGAGAAGGCGAGACAGTTGGGCCTTCCTGGTAACAGCCGCTCATGTGACAGCCCCCGAGGGACTTCCACAGCTGCCAACATCGAGGCTCATGGATTCCGTCAAGGAATTAATACCGCCATGAAAAAATAAGCTGTACAATTTTTATAGCTTGGCATCCATAAGCTTTGACAGACCATCTGCTCTTTGCCATCCTCTCCCCTCCTCCCCCCGACGCCCCACTCTCCGTGACACCAGCCGCCTTCAGAGACAAATGGAAGACGGAAACGTGGACAACTGGAGTTTCTCTTTCTTTTCTGTGTGGCACCGTTTCCGAGGGAACTAAGATTTCAGTGGCTTTAATGCAGATGAAAGGAACCAGGAGGTGATTTCATCTGAACGGAGAGAGAGAATCTTAGCCGTATGGAGATGGCAAAACCGAAGGATTCCATAAAAACCTGCTTTGTGCTCCTGTTCCTGCTTCTACTCTTCCTGGGACCTGTACCCCCACTTTATACGTGTGGCACAGTGCAAACGGTGTATGTCCTCCTCATAAGGGACAAGGAGTCAATGATTTTCTAGGGGAGAAGGACCAGATGAAGCTATCATATGTGTATTCCAGACCACCGGGGCTTGACATCTTGACACCATACCTCCCTGGTCCCGAGGAATAACTCCTGGGCCCCCATCTTTCTTCTAACCGGTTCCCAGATGCCTGAGGGGACGTGAGCACCAGACCTCGATCCTCACTACAAAACGCCAGACCCCAAGCAAAGATTAGACTCTCCACTTTCCTTTCTACTTTCTGTCTGTACCTGCTCTCTCCCTATGCCTTCAATAAACTGCTCTCACCTCCTGCTGGCTCACGTTTGATTTCAATCTTATGTGCGGTCAGGGACCCTCCTGGGCGGTCCTGCGGGGCCTCCTCTTGGTCCTCAGACCTGGCCTGTGGGCATCAGTATAAATCTCCCAGAGCAACTCTCATGAACCCTCCCAGGGGACTCTGCGCCTCGAGACAGAGCAAAACCATTTAGCTCTGCCTTCTCCCACCCATCTCCGGCTTCAGGTAAGACTGCCAGCTGGCTGAACTGAAGCAGCAAGCAGACCTCCTAGGAGCTGACACAAAGCCATTTGTTACAGACTATTGCATTTTTCTAACACCTGACAAAAGTTTTTCTGGGGGAGAAGAAAAGCTAAGTTCAACTGGGTACTGATATCAAAGTGGATTTTCTCAAAAGAAACTGGGATGACTATAGTGCTTTGCCTTCTGGCTGGTGGCAGGTGGGGATCAGGGTGGAATCAGAAGGATTATAACTTGAGTTTTATCTCGCTTAGCTAACAGGGCTTTTCAGAATGTTATTAAATACACATAAAAACTGATACAAGAGTCAGTTGAGTGTCTGACTCTTGATTTTGGCTGAGGTCATGATCTCATAGTTCCTGGGATCGAGTCCCACATTAGGATCTGTGCTGAGCATGGAGACTGCTTGGGATATTCTCTATCTCTGTCTCCCTCTCTTCTCTCTCTTCTCTCTCAGTCCCCATCCCCCCTCATTCTTTCTCTAAAATAAAAAAATTAAAATTAAATTAAAAATTAAAAAACCAATGCTGTTATGAATTCCTCAGCAGCATGGACATATAGGGAATGGAAAGAAGCAAAAACTTAAAAAAAAAATCCATTACATACATACACACAAACACACACACACACACACACACACACTAAAAACTCACTGACAGTTTACAACTCTGAAAACATACCACATTGCTCAAGGCCTCCTTCCCAATCTGTTTACACTGAACATTGATCACAAGTTCTTTATGCTCCCTGAGGCAGACAAGAGTTTTGTAAATTGATACAGCTTATTTGCTATCCCCAGTGTAATGAATAAAGCATCTCTCATAACCAACTGGTTCAAATAATGATTTGCAGAAGGAAAACAGTGTTTCTGAAGATGTCCATAGTCTTCCTGCTGTGCGTCACCCCAAAGAGAAGGCATCATCTGTGTTTGAACGGACTGTGGGGCTCCTTCAGAGTGCTGATGTCCACCCCTCTCTCCCTAAAGGATCATAATCTTACTCGCAGCCCTTCTCTCTCCCCACCCCAGGAGCATCCTAAATGCTTCCCACTCCAGTAGCTTCTTTCGTTTTTCCTTCTAGATAGCATCTCCCTCAGCTTATAAAATCTTTCACCTATCTTTGATGCATTTTTTTCCCATCCGGATTTTCAAAGTGCTTGAAATGTGCACTAATGTATGGGGTTCCTTATCCTTTGATTGACCCTTGTCCCACATTCTGTCCTTTGTCTACACTAACACTCTTTTTCTCTCCCCACCTGTCCAACCCACACACTTGTTTTAAGGACATGAGGGAAAGACTCAGATATATGGACTTCAAGGTTGAAAAGCATAATGCAAAATTATGCAGGGAGAAACAATACCTCTTTTTTTAAGTGTATTTATTGAGAGAGAGAGAGAGAGAGAGAGAGAGAGAGAGAAACAGGCACACCAGCAGGGGAGAGACAGAGACAGAGAATCCCAAGCAGGCTCCATGCTATCAGTGGGGAGCCCAATGCAGGGCTTGAACCCATAAACCATGAGCCCAAATCATTTGTGGGATGCTTAATCAACTGAGCCACACAGGTGCCTGATTAACAATATCTTGTTTGATTGTCCAACACCTAGAACCACCTCTTAATTAAAATAAACACTCAGTGATTTTATCTGGTGACTTTATCAATGGGCCTCTTGTTCAGAGAATAACATATGAAGGAGCTGGCCCAGGAAAAGCCTTGTTAGCGTCTGTTGTCCCGACATGATCATGAAGAGTTTCCCTCTCACTCACAAAAATAGGGGTGCCTGGGTGGCTCAGCCTGTTAAACGCCTGACTCTTGATATCAGCTCAGATCATGATCTCATGGTTTGAGGGATCAATCCTGGCCTCAGCTGTGCTGACAGCATGAAGCTTACTTGGGATTCATTCTCCCTTCCTCTCTCTCTCTCTCTCTCTCGATCTCTCTCTCTCTCGATCTCTCTCTCTCTCCCCTCTCAAAATAAATAAATAGACACTTAAAAAATTAAAAATGAAGAGTGTCCTCTTTGCTACAGGTTTGAACAATAAGTTACACAATCACCCCACTTGTAAATATATCACATGTAGTCCCAAATAGGACCAAAAATCCTTCTGGAGATGTGTATTTTATTTTCTGTTGTAAGCATTAGAAGTATAATAAAAGCATGTATACCTATGAAGCAAATAAAAGGTGAAATGGAATGATTTTTAAAAATTTGATTAATCTGGGGCACCTGGGTGGCTCAGTCGGTTGAGCGTCTGACTTTGGCTCAGGTCATGATCTCGCGGTCTGTGAGTCTGAGCCCCGTGTCGGGCGCTGTGCTGACAGCTCAGAGCCTGGAGCCTGTTTCAGATTCTGTGTCTCCCTCTCTCTCTGCCCCTCCCCCGCTCATGCTCTGTCTGTCTCTGTCAAAAATAAGTAAACATTAAAAAAAATTTTTTTAAATAAAAATTTGATTAATATAAAAGTAAACCAAGGGGTGCTGGGCTGGCTCACTCAGTGGAGTGTATGACTCTTGATCTCGGAGCTGTGAGTTCGAGTCCATGTTGGGTATAGAGATTACATTAAAAAACAATCTTTAACAATCAATTAATTAATTAAACAAAAAGAAGTCAAGAAACAAGGGGGGGGGGCAGAGAACAAAAACAGATGGGACAAATAGGGAAGAAATACAATACAACAAATAGAGAAGCATACAATAGAAACCCAAATGCATCAGTGTGTTTGTTAAATAGAAATGTTTACATATCCCAATTAAAAAGACTCTCAGACCAGATAATTTTTCAGTTTCACTACATGCTGCCCACAAGAGAGACACAGAAAGTGTGAAAGCAAAAACAAACAAACCAGAAGGTATATTAATATAAATATTCACAAAAAGAAAGCTGACGTGGACATATTTAGACTTTAAAGGAAGATGCAATCACTGGGTTAAAAAAGGCGCATTGCCTAAAGAGGAGAGGTCAGTTCTAAACACAGATGCAATAATCTGAAATTTATATTCACCTAATAACATAGCCTAAAAGTATATAAAGTCAAACAGCAAAACTACAAGAAGTGGAAAAATCCAGATTTATGGAGATGCTAACATGCCTCTCTTGATAACTTGATAACAAAATAGACAATAAATCAGAAGAGACACAGAAACACTGAACACAGTTAACAAACTGGCAAACAGAGAGCAGAATAGCCAGTAGGTGTAAAATACATGCCCTTTTAACCTGCACATGGCACATTTGGGCCATTAACTAGACCTGGAGAAAGTCTCAAAACATTTCAGAATATTGAAATCCCACAGATTATGTGTTTCAGCCAGGGTGGAATAAACTGGAACACAGTAACAAAAAGCTAGAAATTTTCCAAATATTTAACAACTAATGATCTCAAATAACCCATGGGTCAAAGGAAAAATCACCACGAAAATTAGAAAATATTTTCAACTGAACGCTAATACAAAGAAGATACATACTAAAGCTGTGGTCTGAAGCGGAACCCGTACTTATGGAAAAGATGTCAACTTGGATAAATATATTTGCAAAGAAGAAAGATGGAAAAAAACAAAACAACATACTCATGATCCAACTCCAAAAGCTGTAAAACAAACAGCAAATTAGAAGCAAAGAATGTAGAATTAAGAAAACAAGAAAGGAAAGAAGTCGAAATGGAAAGCCTACAACAGAGAAAATTATAAAAGTAGTTTCCTTAAAACTAGAAGTAGCTTCTTTGAAAGTATTTATAAAATGTATAAACCCAAACAGGACAAATCAAGAAAAAGAAAGTACAAAAAATCAGTATTAGGAATGATAAGAGAGATGTTAGTAACACTAAAGACATTTATTTTTTTAATGTTTATTTATTTCTTTTTGAGAGAGGGAGAAAGACTGAGACAGAGACAGAGACAGAAAGAAGGAGGGGCAGAGAGAGAGAGAGGGAGAGAGAATCCCAAGCAGATCTGCGGTGTTGGCACAGAACCCAACGCGGGACTCAGTCTCACAAACTGTGAGATCATGACCTGAGCCAAAATCAAGAGCTAGATGCTCAAATGACTGCACCACCCAGGTGCCCCACCCCAACGACATTTAAAAAATAAGAAGAAATGAGGACAACTCTTCATTGTAGAAGAATCCATATAACATATTCAGATAGTACTCCCATAAAAGATGGACCTTAATTCCCTTCCCCTTGACTGTGAGCAGGACTTACTGACTTGATTCCAAAGAACAGAGTATGAAAAGGGAAAGAAGTAATTTGACAGTGGAGAAGCCTGGTAATTAGTCCAAAATTATAAAAATAATTCACAGGTTAACACAAATCTGCTACTTAGCCAAGAAGAGATTCAAAGACCATGCCTCTCTCTCTATGGCAAACATATTTTTTCAGATTTTTAATTTGCTTCCTACAAGAAGAGGCTTTGCTTTGATATCTCCGCTTCTTAGTTTTTCTTTCTCTTTTACTCCCGGAATCCTGTAGAACGAAAACACAGACAACATCTAGGAAATGACTGCAGGAGATTACGGAGCACGGCCCCATGTGCTTCCCACTCCTGCATGCTCCCTTCTTTGCTGTGTGACGTCTGAAGTTTCTCTCCTCAAGGGTCGGATTCCATTTCTCTTACCCTACGTCGAGACTTGCCCATGACGGTACCTCAGCCAATGGGGCAATAGGAAATGCAAGCAGAGACTTGGGACTTGGAGAGAGCCACGTGAAAAGTCCAAGTGAGGCTGCCGAAAGATGGGAGCCACGTGGAACAGAGATAAACTGTCTGCTCTGAGGCCCCTCCCAGACCAACCAGTGGGCCAAACGTCACACATGTGGGTGAGGCCACACATGCAGGGCCCAGCCCCAGCAGGGCCAGCCCACAGTAAAAGAACCGGTGGACAAACCCACAGAATCATGGGAAATAGTACATGTTTGTTCCTTCGAGTCACTAACTTTGGGGATAGATCATTATGCAACAGAAGTTAACAGATACAACCGTCTTTTCTGGTTTTTATCCCGAGATAGTCATTCCAAAAAAACCCTTTATATTTAATGACCAGATTCCCACTGGCAACACTCTTCGAATCCAGGTAGGAGGTTCTTCACCACATATGTGGAAGTGGAGCGTACCTCCAAATCCAGGCCTGCTTCTGAACCTAAATGGTGACATAACCCCAGGGCAATTACACATGTGGCCAACTTCCGTCAAACTTGCCACTGGTCTTCCCCTGATTTAGGACTTCTGCTTCTTCAAGCCCCTGGTTTGTGCCCCTGAATCAGTCCCTGATTGAGTCCATTTAATTACATTTCCCACATACCTACCTGTGCCAAGAATTGTTCCTAAGGGGTAAAAAAGAAAGGGGGGGGATAAGATAGCCTTGCTCTCAAAATGGGGTGGTACAGGGGAGACAAGTAATCCAAGACTGAACACGGACAAAGCATCATACAGTAGCTGCAATATTTAACTGGTCCCTCAATTCTTTGCTAACACACCTTTGTCTGGTTGCCCGAGGCTGCCTGGCGTCTCCATAAACCAGGCTGCTGTTTCTGTCAAACTGCGGTTCGTCTTTCTCAAGCTGCTCATCTGCCCGCCTGAGCCTTCACCGGTCGCTTGCTCTTTGAATCTTTAGACTCACAACTCTCCCTCGGTCCCTTCTTGGATGGAGGCATTGGGGTCCGGGTTTGGTCTGTTTCTTTGGCTAAGGTGATGAGTCTGACTGCTCTCCTCTTCGAGATGTGATCTGTTGATCTCAGACCCACCCCTGTTGTCACATCTCTGCCAATCCATCCCCTGATCCTGTTTCTACCCCCTGCTCGACGGTGTGACCACGACCAATGTTCCCCCATCTTCCACAGACAATGCTGGTCCTGCCCCCTCAAGACTCCTCCTGGTGCAACTTGAGCTACTTTGGACTTCCCACTGCCACATTGCCGTCCTGTTCCATACTCTCACTAATTTGTTCCCCTCCCTACTATTTTCTGTTTTCCGTTCCACCATTTTCCTCTGCTTTCAACATCATTACTTGAGGAGTGCCTGGGTGGCTCAGCCAGGTGAGCGTCTCTCTTGATTTCAGATCAGGTCATGATCCCAGGGTTGTGGGGTCGAGCCCCACATCAGGCTCCACACTGAGCATGGAGCCTGCTTAAGAGTCTCTCTCTTTCCTCTTTCTCTCTCTGCCCCCTCTCTCCTGCTCAGTCTCTCTAAAAAAAAAATTAATTAAAATAAATAAACAAATATCATTACTTGACTCGTAATGAATTTTATTAATGTAAATGTCCAAATTAGAAAATATAAACTTAGTATCAATCAGGCAGAATAACTAAATCATTTATATTGATCCAAATCATCCTTTAGAATATATTTATAAGGACCTAGATGATTTGGGGGCACCTGGGTGGCTCAGTCAGCTAAGCCTCCAACTCTTGATCTGAGCTCGGGTCATGATCTTGTGGTCATGAGATCAAGCCTCATGTCGGGTCCCGTGCAGAGCACAGAGCCTGCTTGGGATTCTCTCTCTCCCTGTCTCTGCCCCTCCCCTGCTCATGCTTTTTCTCTCTCTCAAAATAAAAAAAATAAAAAAAATAAAACATTAAAAAAAAGAGACTAGATACTATTAATGACTATGAGAACATTTTTAAATTTTCTAAATAACAAGAAGTTATGGGAGACTCATCAACATATCAATGACAAATTCCTTGGAGATATTTTAAAGGATAACTAGCAGATGGGAAAGACGGGGAATCTGGTTCTGTTACTGTCACCTTTTATGGAAAATTAGTGGTGAATCTATGGAGCAATTAGTTGTTCAACTCACCGCCTCAGAATCTCCTGACTAATCCCTCCCCTTCTCTGGGCAGCCTGATTAAAACAAAGGCAGGAAAGAAAGCAGAATGTCTCCTACCAACACAAGCAAACAACAATAATAAAAGGATCCAACAACTGATGAAAACCAGGGCTGTCGTTTAGTCTATGAACAACCTTGAGTTGACATTGAACCCCTATGCAGAACTCAGGTTATTCTGTTGGGGATCTCTGTGCCCAGGCACTCCCTCATCAATCCCCTGACCCCATACAACCTCATTTTTCTCACAGTTGCATGGGTAAATAAAACAAAGCCTTCCCTGAAGGCAAAACTAATGACTGCCTATTAAAATGACACTGTTTGTCCTCAACAAACAGTGGACAAAGTATCTATAATTCTGCATGAAATGACAGAGATATTTCTTAAATAGCTGGGATGCTAGTAAGATCATGACTGGGCTATATTTAATAACTCGAAATGTTGAATGTAGTCAAGACTCCCCAGAAACCAATTTAAATTGGCAAGGAAAAACATGTCAGGGTTAGAAATGACCAATTTGTGCATATTGTGTATAACTTCTGCTGATAGTTGAAACAAAAAAAATTGCCAGGGCTCCAGCACTGGCTGGATCGGAGGCAAGAGAAGAAAACCATGAAATTCTGTGATGCTCCTGGCAGAAGTGAAAGCCAGAAATTTTCAGGGGCAGGGAGAGGAGAGGAGACGTGAGTCGGGTTTATCATGTAAGCCAGATGTTAGCTGCCCTTGAAGAAACTTCTGAGAGTTGCCCTGAATTCAATTCCTTGGCCAGTGACTGCTCACAGCTGGACACCAAGAGTTCCACTCTGAGTCTGTGAGTCCCTCTGCTTCTGTCTGCACCCCCCCCATGCCATATATACCTGGTGCTATGTGTTTACCATCACCAGCAACACAAGAAATGTTTCAGATTCACTAATAATGTGGGATCCGCAGGAAGGGATGGAACTGGCCATGTCTCTGACTCAATCTCCACCAGCCTTCTCTTTCTCTGCCATCACCCATCCTTCCTTCCAGAAGCCTTGGAAGGGCTGCCTCTTATTGGCCACGTGCTAATCAACTCTACACACACCCAGGAGTCCCTTCTTTTATCCCACGTACTCACTAGGGAGATTTTACCAATAGGTATAGTTCCTTCTCTAAAGTGAATATTGGTGAAAATTTGTTTTTCTCTATCCTGTTGGATTCCATACATTTTCATCTTTGGAGTGTACTGAAATGCTATTTATATCTTGATTTTCTTCCCTTTACATTGGCCACTGTCGCTGTTAGTAATAGTACTTTACTTCTCCTAGTTAATTAACACTTCAACAGCTATATTGAGATGTGATGGATATATAAAGAACCGCCCATATTTAATGTGCACAACTTGAGGAGTCTGGATATACGCGAACGCTCAGGGTGCCGTCATTACAAGGAAGGCAATAGACATACCCACCACCTCCCAAAGGTTCCTTGTGTCCCTTTGTGTGTTTGTTTTGTGGTAGGCAGACTTAACACGAGATCTGTGATATGACGCTCTCCATGAGGGCAGTGGCAACCAGCAGCTCCTAGGAAGCCATGCAGTTGCAATGATACATTTACCACCATTCTGTGCCCACACAGCCATTCTGTTTTTCCCTTGTGGTATGGTATTCAATAAATTACATGAGATAATCAGCACTTTATGAAAACATGCTTTCTGTTAGATGATTTTGCCCAACTGTAGGCTAACGTAAGTGTTCTGAGTACATTTAAGGTAGGCTAGGCTGATCTATGGCATTCGGTAGGATAGGTGTATCAAATGCATTTTTGACTTAGGATATTTTCAATTTACAATGAGTTTATGGGGACATAACCGTATCGCAAGTCAAGGAAGATCTGTATATATTTATGAAAATCTTTTAGCCTCATAGGAACACTTGTGATTGGAGCTACAATGGATCCCTCACCTCCCTTTGAGGCTGAAATTATTTGGCACAAAACTACCTTCTCTAGCAGGGTGCTTCGACTCTTGCTATATAGACACTGGATCCTTTTTTGCTAAACAAGGAAGATGGATAGTGACCAGAATAACTTTCCTTCAAACAGCAGCAGCAGCAATAACAACAGCAGGGGTGATCTATCATTTTTACTGGCAATGTCAACTGCTTGCATTTAGTATAAATGCCCTCCCTTTAAATTGGCCTCATCAGGAAAAATCTTAGGATTTCAAATTGCTTTCTCTTGCCAAGCACAGAAGTTCTGTCCTTTTCTCAACAAAAAAATGATGTGTTTTCCTAGATAGCAAAGCATTCTATTATCTCAGAAAGAAAAAAATATGTCCTGGAGGGGAGCATTGTGAGAACTCCATCAAATATTAGTGAGAAAAAAATTCCCATAAACTGAGCTTTGAGACTTTGTCCAAAGGGCCAGTCATTAAAGAATCACTAAACTAGAAATTAGGAACTGGTGAACATTTTTTTTCTTGAGCTCAAAAATGGTCACAAATTCTTTTTTTTTTTTTTCCTTTAGGGTTGTTTTCCTTTTTTTTTTTTTTTTTTCTTTTAATTTGAGAGACTGCATGTGCGCAAGGCAGGGAGAGGGGCAAAGGGGGAGAGAGAGAGAGAGAGGGAATATGAATGAGAATGAATCTTAAGCAACCTGCACGCTCAGTGCAGGGCCTGATGTGGGCTTGATCCTGTGATCCTGGAATCATGACCTGAGCCAAAACCAAGAGTCAGATGCTCAACCAACTGAGCCACCCAGGCATCCCCACAAATTCTTGAATGTTAAGTTCCCCTCTTTTTGCCTCCTTACTACATTTAATAACAAAAATCTGATGATGTTATAACCACACTTTAGTTCCCATGCAGAGATTGTTTTGACATTAAAAGCTCCCTCTTCATATGGAGAATATTTTAGAGGGATAAAAAGATGTTAATTCTGGTCCTCTATTTCAGAAAGTTTCAGTAAAATTAGTGAAGCTCTTTTCAATAGTCACAATTTTTCTCTAAGAGCTTCTGAACTCCAAAATCTAGAGGGCTTTTTCTTTCTTTTTCATTTTTTTTTGAGATACCAGATGTTTTTGCTTTACCACAATTAAAAATCAAACCATCTCCATTAATTTCCATTGACATTTTAAACTTCATGTTCTCTGGGGCAACTTGAGGGTTTTTATAATTTTCTCATTTTAAATGCAAGGAATAGGAATTGAGTTTATTAACATTTGAAAATAGGAAACTATTACTTGTGAGACTTTTTTAAGAAAAAAAATGTAGAGAGTAGCAACTAAAGTCTTTAAAAATAATGTACTCTATTCTCCCTGGAACATATATAATTTCTTTGAAGTGAAATGCCTAAAGAAACTAACATAGACTAAAAGGCAAACCCTGAGGGCTACATTAATGTTCTTCCACTTGTATCTAATTGCTTACCAGGAAGCCATCTGAACAAAAGGAAGGTCTTTTAAAATTGAAAGAGTTTTGAGAACCAAAGTCACTAATGGTTACTTAGTTATATATTTTGTATTTATCGCCAAGGACTTGCATATTTATATGAAGTAGGATTTCAGACCAAATAGTGTAGACTCAACTTACCCATTATTTAGGTCCATAAATGATTAGACTAAACTGATAATTTGAATTATTTTATGATTAGCTGTCTTAGTCGCTGGCCAGACTGTTGGGCACAACGCAGCGTCTTCACAGCTCAGGCCTTCCATCTGAGGGATTTGGCCTGTGCTTCTCCTACTCCACATGGCAGGACTGAGATACAATTTGAAAGTCCCCCTGTTCCTTTCGTCTTAAACCCTAGCTATTAAAATGTAGGAAGGACCTCCCCAGAGGGAAGGAAGGGCTTCCTTACCAGATCCACATCTGGGAATTTAGGGAAGAATCACATCCCTACTACAGTTAGGCACTCATTAATATGTTTCCCAAGCCGTAATTCCTTTGAGAACAGACATGATAATTACTCTCTTCTGTTTAGTACCTAACACCTATAAAGACTCAAAGCCTGTTTCCAGAATTGAATGAACACACGAAAGAAAGAATAAACAGATGAACAAACGAATTAATCAATCCTTTTCCCTTGACATTGGTGAACTGCCCTAAGCCTTCAAAGGGGAAGGGTTAAGAAAGACTAGGAAGGCTGGCAAACTATTCTATTCTATCCTATTGGGCACCAAGTACACATTTGTTCACATCTATTACTTCATACGGTTCAGAGCTGTTCCATGACATTGACCAAGGTCACACGGCTAGTACACAGTGAGGTTGGGTTTTAAAACTAATTCTGTCTGGCGTTAAAGCCAGTGATCTTTCTGCTATCCCAATACCTTTTACTTTATGCTTGCTTTACAGTGTGTAGGCCTATATATATCTCTCCCTTTAGGGAGGGAGAATTCAGAAGAGAGAATAGGAAGTGAAAGTTTCTCATCCCAAACGGGAGGCTGAATGTTGGAGGACTTGCAATTGAAATGTCTTGAACACAGAGCGGCTGGGTGGCCCAGTCAGTTAAGCATCCAGTTCTTGATTTTGGCTCAGATCCTAATCCCACGGTCATGAGATCGAGCCCCACATAGGCTCCATGCCCAGCTTAACATTCATTCTTTCTTCCTTCCTTCCTTCCTTCCTTCCTTCCTTTCTCTCTCTCTCTCGCTCGCTCTCTCTCTCTCCCTCCCTCCCTCCCTCCCTCCCTCCCTCCACTCTGCCTCTCCCCTGCTCTCTGTCTCTCAATATACAAAGAAATATATTAAATGGCTTCATGACAACTTAGGGAAATCAGTAATCATGGAGAAAGAAAAAGGTGGGTCTGTGGTATATTAAGAACCAGGGGAAGAAAAGTACAGTATGTGTAAGTATTCACACCATCCACACACAGACATCCATCACCTCTGTCGGGGTTCATCAGTGAAGTACCACTGACTCAATTCAGTACATAAATCATCAAGGCAACAGTTAAGATATCTGCCCCCAATTCCAGAAATTACATGTCTTCACCTTGACTCTGGGTCTAGGTCACTGCATGAATTCCTTAGCATGAAAGTTCAGTCCCCCTTAGCACCAGAACCCTACATACGTCCTGACAAAAGTTGCTGTGGGACAGGTACTCTCTGGGACAGGTGTTCTCATGTCAGCTAATATCCTGCAAGTCCTAAGCAAGGGTCTTAACATGAGTCTAGTGCACCTCTACTGGTTCAGGCTTGGACTTCAGAGAAGGCAAGAAGAACTGAAATTTTAGAATTGTTGGCAACAATTGCTGTGTGTGTGTGTGTGTGTGTGTGTGTACATACATCTTTTTTTTTGGCAGAAGTTCTCTAGCTATTATTAGATTTGAAAGTGGTTTAAAACCAGAAAGGTTAGAGGTTTCTGGGAGAGAAAATACTCCTTGTAATTTTATTTTAAGTTTATTTATTTTGAGAGAGAGAGAGAGAGCATCAGCAGGGTAGAGGCAGAGAGAGAGAGAGAGAGAGAGAGAGAGAGAGAGAGAGAGAGAGAGAATCCCAAACAGGCTCTGTGCTGTCAGTGCAGAACCCAATGTGGGGCTTGAACCCACAAACCGTGAGATCATGACCTGGGTCGAAATCAAGAGTCCGACGCTTAACCCACTGAGCCACCCAGGCACTCCCCTCCTTGTGATTTAAATTCCTACTTTATATCACATTTCTCTGATGCTAACATATGTATTCTCATTTAATTTTATGACTGGATAAGCTATGTTTTTGCTATAAACTTCCAAAAGTAAAAACGTAATAAATGCATCAGTATGTATTTAAGTCAAAGCGGTAGAGACACTGCACGTGGCCAAAGGGGAGCCTGCTGATGAGCACTGGCAAGAGGACATGGACTCAGAGATGAGACGCCTCTGTTGTCACAGGACAGCTGGGGGGGGGGGTGGTAGGGGGGGAAGGGTGTGGGTCATTCCAGTTCCACACACTGCCACTTTCCTAAAGTGCATCCATTGACTCTCTGCACTCAGCAAAGTCCCTGGGAGTCATTAGTACTTGTTATTACTCTGTTCATATGGATCAGTATGTTATGTGATTCCTACATACAAATTGGCAAAATAAACCCTAACTGCACCCAAGGAACCAATATGGCACATTACATCAAGAGCATAGCATGAAAGATTCCCTGGGTAGATACTGTTAAGCCACAGTCTCATAGTTTCAATGAAGGTGCTGACTTGTATTGTGTCAAACAGCTGTATGTTAAAGACTCTCTAAATAGATAGAGACACGACAAGAATATATTAGCAGCCCCTTGCTGTGCCAATCATCTGAGCCAATGTGATAAGCTGTTGCAGAAAAAACCAGAGTGAACATAGATTAGGTGTGTTGAAATTCAACTAAGTCTAGTCTGTAGATTATAATAACCTTGTCAAACCCCTCGGTGTTTTGAATTGAGCGGTTCCACTGCAGTCTTCACAGAGTCTAACACGAAAGCAAAAATGAAGATCAGTGAGCAGCCTGCACTAGTTTGTGCACAGAGCGTTACCACCAACTTTTAGATTTCACATGAGCTATTAAATCCATGGGTGGTACGAGATGCTAAGGAGCCACGGTCAAGATCCTACCCCACGTGTGCCACTGAGTTTCACCTAAGTCTGTGACTGGAGATAAAACACCCAAGTGTGAACAGCCATTCTCCTGGGGCTCCAAGCATTCTCCGGGCACCAGGGGACCAAATAGGAAAGGGCCAATTTCTTCTACCGGTGAGCAAGGTTGGTGGAGGAGGAGTGAGGCCCATATTTTACACAAGTCAAAACCAGTCACATGTAAAGCCAGGACCACAACTCTGTTCCTCTTTCCACTATGCCTTGCCGCATGCTCTGTTGAAGATAGAACAGTGGAACCATCTAGACAATCTAGGCCACTTTTGTATTCCCTACAGAACATCACATGGCACTAAGAGCTTGAGGCTAGTTGGTGGAGTTATAATAACATTTAAACGTGTATTTTAATAATAATTTTTCTCATTGGAAAGAAGGTAATAAAACTTATAGCCCAACAATCTCAAATACACACATATATGTATGTACATATATACACACAAAAATACAAATATTTTTATACAGGATCACCCTATATATACTATTTTGTTATGAGGTTTTTTTCCTTTATTGATATGTCATAAAAATCAGAGAGCCAAGTCATAAGAGACTCTTAAAAACTGAGAACAAACTGAGAGCTGATGGGGGGTGGGAGGGAGGGGAGGGTGGGTGATGGGTATTGAGGAGGGCACCTTTTGGGATGAGCACTGGGTGTTATATGGAAGCCAATTTGACAATAAGTTTCATATTAAAAAATAAATAAAATAAAATAAAATAAAATAAAATAAAATAAAATAAAATATGCCTAATAATACATTGTATGAAGTCATCTGAAGCAGGTGTGACCAGCAGAAAGTCTTCCTGACCTTCAGAAACTAAAATCTATAGCACTGCCAAAGCTTTGAGGCTTGGGCCAAGCAACATTCCTGCCTTGATTTTCCTTCAGAGGCCCTATCCAGACCCCTACCTTTAAGGGTTAGAAGCTATGATGCTCCTTTGCTGCCAACTAGTGGTAAATTTCAACTTTTGACCTAGTTTCCTCCTAAGTACAAGGACTTCACATCCTTGGAAAGCCATTACATCTAGACAGGACCCCAACTTCAGACTGTAGGCCGCAACCCCTTAGTGTATTGTGCAATCCATTTCATTTTCCAGGGAACGTATTAGAAGAGAAAGGAATAGAAAAATAACAAGTACATCACAAAGTAATTACACGTGTTGGATCATGAGACTCAACTTTCAGTTATGTGCCTATAGGTTGACTTGGATCACACGGTAAAATGGACACAAATTGTAAAATTGAAAACAAGTAATCGAGAGAAAGGTGCCTTTAGAACAATCAGAATTCCAAAGTTCCCCTAAAATCCCCCTGTACTCAAGAAGAAGAAGAAGAAGAAGAAGAAGAAGAAGAAGAAAAGAAAAGAAAGAAAAGGAAAGAAAGAAAGAAAGAAAGAAAGAAAGAAAGAAAGAAAGAAAGAAAGAAAGAAAAAGTAAGTTTGATGCATAAATCCATTAAGTCTGGTATTCCTCCAACAGCTTCAGGGCTCAAAGTAGCTGGCTTCCATATTTGTTAAAAGCAAACCTTTGACAGATTCTTTACTGCCTGCTGCTGGGTTCTTGCAGGGAAAATGAAATGTGTGCAGCCTGACTTATTTTAATCATAAAACTGGGCATGTTTCTGGAATAATGAATCTTCTGATTAAAGACCGCAAAGTTCAAAGACTCGTTTTGGCCACAGGAAATAAAATGATTTGGAATTAAAGACGAAGGAACTGAAGCAGGTGACATGTGAAATGGCTCAGCCACTGCTCTCATACAAATCTCTGCCCGTCCAACCAGTCTCCACGAGAGGAGATAATCAGAGGCGACAACTGGTGTTGGAACCATGCCAGCTCCTCACAGCATCAGTAAATTTCGGATACAGTAGAAAGTTTCTGTTTTGACTTCTGACACTTAACAATTTTATGAAACAGGACACTAAGGATATCACATGATATCCACAGCTGACTGTAAGATACAGTATTAATTCCAGTAACCCGACATGAGCCACAACTCAAAAATGTGATCGTAGATTGGCAGGGTTTGAACTGAAAGGCTTAAGAATTCACTTTGGGATTTAATTAGTCAGTTCTTAGTCTGTGTCCTTTAAAATAGTCTATTTCTTGTGAATATCATGAGTGGTTATATATCTGTTTAACCCAAGACCTGCATTCTTCAGAAAGCCTTCCCTGACTTTCCTTTTCTTTCCCTTTTAACAGTAGTAACACATTCTGAAACATAATAAAGCGTGTAAATACATATTATAGTTGACTATTCACTATTTAATATGTCATAATTTTTTAACCTGGATCCTTACAGGTAAGGACAGTGTTTTGGCTATCATAACCCCCAGATTAACAGACAATACCAAGTGCAAACTGGCCCCTCAACCAATATTGATTAAATACTAAAACAGAAATTGAGAAGGAAACCAGCATTTATTGGTATGCTGAACAGCACTGGCAGTTACTCCTTTGTTGCAAAAGAAGAAAACGGAACTCAGTGATGTTCAACAATTCGCAAAGCATTTCCCTAGGTCTCTAGAACCTGGAGATCCTTTTACTACATCAGGGATGGTAACTATGTGCCACCTCCCCGGCAGACTATCATCGTGCTCTTTCCTACTGAGACAAGACATAACCTCAGAATCCCACTCAACACAGTGGTCTGGGCAGCTTCAACCAACTGATCATAGTTCATTCAGGAGTTGAAAATAAATTTCAACCCTTGAAATTCAGCATATAGTCTCCAAAACACTTTAAGTTTATTTATTTATTTTGAAAGAGACAGAGAGAGAGAGAGAGAAAGAGAGAGAGAGAGAGAGAGAGAGAGAGAGAGAGAGAGAGAGAGAGAGAGACTGAGCAGGGGAGAGGCAGAGAGGGAGGAGAGAGAGAATCCCAAGCAGGCGTCACACCGTCAGCATGGAGGGAGATGCGGGGCTCCATCCCATGAACCGTGAGATCATGACCTGAGCCGTAATCAAGAGTCGGATGCTTAACTGACTGAGCTGCCCATGCACCCCTTCAAGACACTTTCCAACTCGGTCTATAATTCATACCCATAAAAGAGTGTTACTATAAAAATAATTTTTGAGAGTAAAAGTCTTAAATAAATTTAAATAAAATTTTATTATAATTTTCATGTAATAAATTAGAAAAGGCAAAGTCCTAGTTGGACAACGGAGCTTCGCGATGTCACTTTATCAAAAGAGTCCAATTGCCACCAGGTAGGGCTTGTCTGTGTCCCCAGCACCCAGCCTCCCTCCCTGATCTTACA
Organism: Prionailurus viverrinus; assembly: GCF_022837055.1. Taxonomy (NCBI): domain Eukaryota; kingdom Metazoa; phylum Chordata; class Mammalia; order Carnivora; family Felidae; genus Prionailurus; species Prionailurus viverrinus. Next base: position 10,904,619 of record NC_062571.1, read on the forward strand.
GCTGCCCTGTATGATATGGTAGCACCATCCACATGAATCCACATGAATTATGAACGAGTTCTAACTGAAATGTACTTTAAGTATAAAATATTCTTTAGATTTTGAAGATATGGTATGAAGAAGAGAAAGTATCTCATTCATATTTTTTTTATGTTGGTCACATCCTGACAGCATAATATTTTGGATACAATTGATTTAAATAGAATATATTGTCGGGCATCTGGCTGGCTCAGTCGGAAGATCATATGACTCTTGATCTCAGGATCATGAGTTTGAGTCCCATGTTGGGCATAGAGATCACTTAAAAAAATAAAGATTTTTAAAATATATACAGTTAAAATTAGTTTCATGTGTTTCTTTTTCCTTTTTTGTAGTGTAGCTACTAGAAAATGTAAACACACCTGCAGTTCATGCCCGTGGCTTGCACTGTATTGTTATTAGATACCACAGCCATAAAGGAGGTTTCCACCTTTAGTTCTTCTGTCTTCCCTGCTTCTGCCTGGCTTCCTGTTCAAGTCTGGATGGCCCTCCATCTTTAGTTGCTGGCTCTGGGCCACAGCCTGCATCTGGCTTTCATGTGGCAGAGAAGCTATTCCTTCTCTCCGTCTGCCATAGTCTCCCCTCTGCAATGACTCTCTCCCACCCGCTGCTGTTGCCAGGAAACCCCTGAACCCTGAGCTGGACTTCAGTTCCTCTGGCCAAACCCCATCCACTTCCAGAAACCTTAGTTTCTGATGAGTTCTCCTAGAGATGCATGTCAAGAGATCAAATTTGGAATGGGAAAGTGGGAAGGTCCCCAAATCTCTTTGTCTGCTGTCTAGGAGCATACCTTCTGTTGGAATACACCAGCTCAGAGAATTCCACCAACGGATGATGAGTAAAGCATCAGAAGTAGGCAATCCAGGCCAATGATAGCTTATCAACGGTCAGTGTGAGAAGCAGTAGCAGAAGTGGAACATCTGAGGCCACAACTAGGAGCAGCCAGAGAAAGTCAGATTGCTATTAGGGTCTAAATAGAAGATTCAGAGGGAGGCAGAGGGGAACCACAGGAAGATTCAAAGCCAAGAAATCCACCTACAGACTATATAGTAAAAGAGTGAGCCAGTCAGATACAAATCTCATTGGTCAAAAATCCAACCACCAGGGTGCCGTGAAAAGATCTGAGTTCCTGTCTCCACTCTAGTTATGTCATTAACTTTTACATCTGTAAACTATAGACAGTGATGCTGATCTTGTTCAGGATTGTGTCAGTTATATAAAACATATGGGGGAGAGGGGAAAGTTGCAGAAAGAGAGGGTAATAGAAGAGGCAGAATCTCCCCCGAGAGATCTCAATCTCCCCCAATTTCCCTTTTGGGGAAAAATGTGTAGCTATAGGGAATGGGATATTAACCACGAAAGCATAGAAAGCAGGTGTGTTCATTATTAAACACAAGTCACACTTCAGTTGCTTCAAAACAACAGAAAAGTACATTTTTTTGAATCATGGGTGCACGTTTTTTCTTGAGAGAGAGAGAGAGAGAGAGCACGCAAGCAGGAGAGGGGGGCAGAGAAAGAAAGAGGGAGAGAGAGAATCCTAAGCAGTCTCCACACCCAGCATGGAGCCCAATACAGGATTCAATCCCACGACCCTGGGATCATGACCCAAAATCGAGAGTCAGACACTCAACCGACTGAGCTACTCAGGTGCCCCCCCTTTTTTATTAACATGTATTAAAAGGAAAGAAAAAACAATGGAACTTTGAGGACACTGCTTTTGAAGGCTGTTTCCTGAATATACTGACTTCTTCAAAAGTTTAGGCATGTGAATGAAACCATGGGTATAAAAATTCTCTAGAATCTTTGCCCAGGTTACTCTAGCCTTGTTGCTTTTCGTCAATCATACTAAACTTGTTCCTGCTTCAGAGCCTCCTGACTTGCTGTTCCCTTGCCTAAAATGCTTTTCCCCTGTCTCACTTCATCCTTCCTCTTCTGCTCAGAAGGATCTCCCCTTCTGCCATGCCCACCAAGAGACCAAACATGCAGTCTCAGGAGACAGTCCCAGCCATAGCCACCCGTGACACCAGTTTCCTGCGAAGGCTATTTGACGGGAATAAAATCAAACCTGCCAACCCATAGTCTCAGGTGTTTCTCTTCAGCAGTGGGGATACTGGAGTGAGTCAGGGGCCACACTCCACACCAGGGCAGGGAGAAGAGAGCCGCTCGGGTGGTGTGGGAGCTGGCCAGGCATACAAGCCTCCTGTCCCACAGGAGCCAATAACTCTTACAAGAAATTAATGGGCATATTTTATGGAGTCCCCAAAACCAACATGCCAGCTATAGGATTCACGGACTCAGAAGTCCAAAGTATGGCACCTCTATCAGATGCTTTGAGTTTATTTGTGGTACCTCCTAGCTCAGAGGCTATTTACCAACATGGTATCGTTTGTATTACAAGTAAGTTTGCTTAATAACAAAGTTGGCATTGTTACCCATATCAGATCACTGGAGAAACAGACAGCCGGGCTGTAGAACAGATTCTCAGGAAGATTTGGTTAATCCACACCATCGAAAATGACCGTGTGTTCTGTCACTCTAGATTTTCAACCCTCTTCCCCTGTTTTATTTCTATTCAGAGCACACATCATTGTTTACTTATGTCTGTGTTTGTTTTTGCCTGCTGCCCCCAATCTCAGCTCCATTAGAAAGAAGAAATTCTCTGATACGTTCTCTGCTGTACTCAGACTCAAGAAGAATGTCTTGCATAAAGTAGGCATTCAATAAACATTTGTTCAGTGAGTAACATCCAATATCCAGGATTCTGTGCAAAGAGAAGGAAACCAGGCTATGACTGGCAGTCTGAGTAGCCAGCAACGAGCAGAGAGGCACATGGTAGGCAATCCCTCAGCAATCTGTTAGCATAGCCAGTGGTCCTCCTTAGAGACCTGGTCCCAAGAGCACAAGGGCTCAAAGAAAATAATCATATTTCTAAAAGGGTCAGGGTATCGGTTAAGGCTTTGGTTACAGAGCAGCGATAGTGACCTAATCCCAGGACCTAAAAAGCTGGAAAACAACTAAACCCAGCAATCCGACTACTGGGATACTGCAAAAGTGCCATTGGAATGGACTCATCACCAAGACGGCCCATCAACAGTTGGAGCCCTACAAGGATCCCTCCCAGCGCAATAGATCAAATTAGCACAACTTCCACCGGGGCTTCCCAGAGAGCTCTGTGAGATAACAGAATAACAGTTCTAAACAAATAATACTTAGAAAAGTGGTCTTGCTTGTTAAGTCCCAGTTTAAACCCCTTTGTTTATTAAAAGACTTCTCTTCGTAAATCCCAAAGGGAGAGCACAAATCAAACTTTTCACAAACTTCTCAAACTGTAGAACCCCATCTTTCATGGAGCATCTCGCTGTCCCTTGGACCAACTTTCATCAACTTATTTTATACTATTTGGTGGAAAACCATATATTGCATATGCTATGCAACTCTCCCAAATGAGGAAACGGGAACTAAGCTGAGAACAAAATTAACATACTCAATGTGCTTTTGAGTGCATAATTTAACTATAAAAACATACCATTTTTAACTTAAAAAGTTATTTTTTTTTTGCAGATAGGTATGTATGTATAGTTAGCATTTAAAAAAAAAATCTGTCCCTGAATAACTAACATTTCCCCTTGTCCCAGATCTGTTCCAGGCTCCACAAGAATGAGTCCTTCCATGTCTTTTTTTTTTTTCAACATTTATTTATTTTTGAGACAGAGAGAGACAGAGCATGAACGGGGAAGGGTCAGAGAGAGAGGGAGACACCGAATCTGAAACAGGCTCCAGGCTCTGAGCTGTCAGCACAGAGCCCGACGCGGGGCTCGAACTCACGGACCGCGAGATCATGACCTGAGCTGAAATCGGCCGCTTAACCAACTGAGCCACCCAGGCGCCCCACATGTCTTTTAATTTTAAGAACTGTGAATATCCATAAAACTATAGTGCTTATAGAACTTGAGTAATTTCAAACACTTAACAGCTAGTTTAATACCTACCTTTGGTAAGAGGCAATCTAAGAAAATAGCAGTTTTATGTTTAATCGGGTACTGAATGGAACCTTCTTTCCCGAATTGTAAACAAAAACAAAGAGGGAAGAAAAACAAATTCGACAATAAATCCACCAGCCCAATTTATGACCCAGGTCTTGCGCCAATTATTTGAGGTGAACATCTGGGTATCTAAATGCTACTCTCTCCAAACGTCGGTGGTCCGTGAGGCAGCTGCCCCTGCCCATTCCCTTTCTCCTGGCCTCAGCCAAACACACCAACGGAGAATACTAGCAATTTCATTCGTCTCCTTCTGACACAGGGGAAACTTTCAAAATTTTTCTAAGGCAGAACAATGTGCTACAATGCAGAAAGGCAGCAGCATGCAAAGAAGTCTAAATCAACCCAAAATGATGCTCTTTTATCATGGTGGCCCTCGGATGCTTCCAACAGCCCAATGAAGCCAAAGACCATTTTTTTTAAATAAGGAGGAATAACCATTAATCACTTTCCACCTAAACTACACTACCAGCAAACTAAGAATTTCCTGGTTTGACAACACATGTGAACAAAGGCTGTGTCCAGTATTAATATTCATCTCTTGGAAATACTGACATGTTTACACTTCCTGTCTTCACGACAAGCAATTTATTATACATAAAATATTTTTAAATGCGCGCTTCTGGCAGAATAATCATCAGTTTTTTTACAATGAATGACCAAGGAAACATCTTAATTCCATTTCTCACTGCGATATATTTCACTGCCTCACTCCTGGCTACAGAACTACAAAACATTTGAGCAATCTCCTTCCCCATGTCTTACCCCTAGTGGTTCGAGGGGTGTTTGGCAGGGGAGTAGAAACTTAAAAACTTGATGGGTCCTGCAGTGTTTTGGCAGCCTGCCTACATTTTAAGCACAACACAAATCACAAAACATTTTAAATCCTATCCATCTCAAAGTTAAAAAAAAAAATCAAAACTCATTGATGGTTTATAGAAAGCAGCGAACAAAGTTCAAGTCATGCTTAAAAACAGAAAAGAATCTGCTAGCTCATCCCCAAATTTGCAAAAATAAACCCTTGCCTATCCATGCGTTTTCAGTGCATGTGCGAACACAGCTGTAAGTGCATGGTAATAATGGGAGAAACAGAATGCCTGTTTCGGTATTTGCTCTTAAATCGGTGAGTGTCAGGAGTGGCAGCACATTCCCCTTGTGGAACCTGCCACCATTTAAGTGCTGCCTGGTTACCCTACTCATGGTAAGCGTGCTTTCCAATTTCCTACTTGAGATCTATCACAACAAAAATACCAGGTTTAACATCCAAACGGACCCACATTTAGCCATCTATGATGCCGAAGTAGACGTGAAGAGCTCAGAAACCTGTCCTCTGGGGATGGCCCCATTCCCAAGGCTTTGCTGGGGGCTGACAGTGCACAGGAAGGGACAGTTAAATCCTGGGGGTACCATGTTTCCTGGAAAAAATGCCACCGTGCTCCAGATTTCACATTCCAGCGGGGGATCTTTGTGACCCCTGCCAGGGGAGATGGATGCTCTGTGTGTTCTTCGTAAAGGCCATCTGATGGCAAGTTAAGTGAAACCAAATCAAGCTGGCTTAAGCCATAAAGGTTTGATTACGAGAAAAGAGGGATGTTTCATAGAACCACAGAGGAGAAATTCTTCTGGGTCTCAGGAAGCCTGGAACCAGAACCAGCAAAGCTCCCAAAGGTTTTGCATCCACATTTCTCCGTCTCTGCTTCTGTCTGCACTCCTGTCTCATTTTCTTTTGGCCAACAGGGCGTTTTGGGCTTTGCTTCAGTCCCTAGAATAGAAGGTGGGCATCCCATATCTCTAAAGAAACTGACGGGCTGGCTCTCAGTCCCAATTCCAAATTTCTGGGAAAGAAGCTAAGTGGCCCAGCCTGGGTTGGGTGTCCACACTGAGCCTGAACTGTATTTAGGGAAATTGGGTCAAGAGATGCAGAAGACTACCCTTTGGATCAGTGGTGAAGACAGGCATTCATCCCCAGAAAAGGCAATCAGTGACCCATGGACAATCCGCACCACCAAGAGTCACAACCTCCCATTGCCAATTATGAAATGCAGGGGTTGTGGTTACTGCTTCAGGGAAATTCTCCCTTAAACACAATTTTTTTTTTATTTTCACCTTATTAATTCAAAGGACATTCAATTATCTTGAGAAATGTGTCCACTATAAAATAGTAGTATTTAATTTACACTGACTCTATCAGATGAAACGGATACAAATCTGCTTATTTGTAATTATTTTTAAAAGAGAGAATTTGGTAGCAGAACTTTGATGTGAAAAATTGGTTTTCTTTTAAAACTGTATTGCACACATGTGTACACAAGCATACCATATTTCACACTTGGTTATGAGGTCACATGGATTTTTCAAGCCCCTCAAATTAGTTCTTGTGATGAAAAGTCATAGACTGTGAGCTCCTATGGGCCACGGTCTAGATCGCACCTCTGTAAACATAGTCTGCATTAAATCTCAGTTTCTCCTTCATAAAATGGAGTTAATAACTCTCTCTGTAGGCTTTTACAAGGATTCTAGGAAGACAAAATACATAAAATACGTTACACCATTTGGCTCATAGTAAGTGCTCAGTTAATGCCAATTTCCTTCCTCTAGAATAAAAGGAATATTAAATAAATAGAATTTTTAGAAGGGGAAAGGCGCCCAACACTTAAATCTAGAATAGGCATTACCTTATCAATAAACATGGATTGAGTACCAAAGTCACCTCAGATGGAGTACCCAGCCATAGAGGGCAATTCTGGGCAGCTGCAGGAGGCAACCAGTCTGCCAGGCTGCGGTTGCTAACAACTCACCAGTCCTCCAACTAAGACTAATGATTAATTTTTGCATCTACCATTTTTTACTGTTTACTTTTGATGGGGGGTGGTGGGCAAAGAGAGAGGGAGACAGAGGATCCGAAGTGGGCTCTGTGCTGACAGCAGAGAGCCCAATGTGGGGCTCAAATCCAGGAACCACAAGATCATGACCTGAGCTGAAGTTGGACACTAAACCAACAGAGCCACCCAGGCACCCCAACATCTACCATTTCTTTTCCTTCTCCAACAATTTCCTTAGCTGGCATCAAGTTTGGTTTCATAAAACAGAAAAATTCCAACTAAGAGTGGCCTAAACAAGATAAGAGTTTATTTCCTTCTCCCATTAAAAAAGAAGGAAGAGGAGGATGAGGAACAGGAGGAGGAGGAGGAGAAGGAGGAAGAGGAGGAAGAGGAAGAGAAGGAAGAGGAGGAAGAGGAAGAGGAGCACAATCAGGAGAAGGAGAAAGAAGAAAGAGAGAAAAAAGGAAGGAGTCCTGAATTAGGCATCCAGGGCTGGTGGGGCAGCCCCTGGAGGTGATCAGGGACCATGTACCTACCTTGCTTCCCGCTCCACCATCCCTGCGCACCTCTACTGCCTGCAGACACACTTCGTGGTCCAGTACAGCAGGTGACCTTCCTGCCATCATCATATGGTTCTCCTAAGCCAACAGGAGGAAGGCAATAAAGAGGAGGCCATCCCTTCCTGGACATCTGCATATGCTTTTCTTCCATCTCTCTGGATGTAACTTAGGTGTGTGCCATACACAACTGCAAGGAGGTTGACAAATTCATATCTTAGCTGGCAGGACCTGTGCCTGGTGGAAAACCAGGTTTCTGTTCCTAGGCAGCAAGGGGATGATGGATGCCGAGGCACACAATTAGCAATCACCACCATACCAACCGTGCTCACACCGTTTTCAGCCACAGGCTCATAACCAGCCTTCCTCTAATCTGTCACATACACAGGTTAATAATCCTAAAAAAGTCCTTCAATGTGCAGAGTACAAGATTAGACCAGGCAATTCAAATCCATATCCCCTAACCTCCTAAATTCACTTCACTCCTGAGAATATTTAAAAACTACCCCCGTAAAACCTTCTAAAGGTTCAGTTCCTTAAGGACCCCAATTGCCCAGCCACAAGATGCCCCTTCCCAGGTTTTTCAGCTTGCATCAACTCAGGGTTGAAAGTCCTTCATTCGGCATCCTCTGAATGCAGCTCAGGTCGTCCTACCTTTGAAATCTGTCTTTCATTGTTCACCACCCTCCTACGATTCATTCTCTTTCTCATCCTCCCCCCTCTACCTTTCTAGTCAAAATGTTTACATCCTTAAAAATCAAAATAAAGCCCCGTCTTCTCATTGATGTAGAGCCTGGAATTCATCCCCCCCAACTAGATATAATTTACCTGAATTGTACAGCCTTAATGTCTCTCCTATTTATTTAATGCTTATTATTCATCTACTCCAGTCTTACCTCGCCTCTAGCGCTGTCACATTGGGTTTATTACTTAGCCTTTCTATTCCTTAGAGTTAGCGTGAAGCTTAAACGGCATATATACCTGTTCGCACCTGCCACAGCTCCCAGGAAACATGTAATAAATATGCAACGAACACTTCTGGTTTGCCTCTCTCTGAGTCTCGCTTTGCATGACCTTAAATTTTATTTAAGATGATATTCTATTTCCCCCAAAATACTGTAAGGCACAGAAAGCTGGTGTTATCCTTTTCTGGCTGATAGAGGGTAGCCAAATTTTGTAGTATTTTAACTTATATCCCCATTCTATTTCAGTATTTCTCCTGCCAATGCAGAAAGTCTCACATGAAGCACGTAATTTTCACAGCTGCAAATAATCAAGGTGCTTTCCTGAAACTTCCGTTACCTATATATCACCTTTGTAATGCTTTATCCGGAAATGACTCTTGAGGCAAGAAGTGCAGGCATTGTATTTAATGCCAGCAGCTCTATAAGCTACTTTTATGGAAGAGTGATTTAAAAATTTTTTTTTCAAACGTTTATTTATTTTTGGGACAGAGAGAGATAGAGCATGAACGGGGGAGGGGCAGAGAGAGGGGGAGACACAGAATCGGAAACAGGCTCCAGGGTCTGAGCCATCAGCCCAGAGCCCGACGCGGGGCTCGAACTCATGGACCACGAGATCGTGACCTGGTTGAAGTCGGACGTTTAACCGACTGGCCACCCAGGCGCCCCTGGAAGAGTGATTTTAAACTGATGCTTTTGGAGGGACCACCTAGATAAATCAAAGCAAAGGGACCTGGAGAGAAGTTCACTTTGGATGCATCTATGGTTAAACTCTAGCTCAGAATGGATAATTTGTGTTCATGCGGCCACTCAGAGGCTTCTATGTTAGACCGGGCAAGTCAGATCCGTATTTCCTACTCTCCTAAAGTCACTTCACTCAGCTCCTGAAAAATAATATCCAAAGTAGATCCACTGGCACTTTTTGTACAAGTACGGATTATTTGTTTTGACCACAATTCCTTTGGAGGAATCACATTCCCTTAACTTAAATCACCTGCCTAGAAACAATTGAGGTTGGCACATTCCTTCCTGAGCAAGTGAAGAAAATTTACCAAATGTTTTGGAGGCATGGCCTTGGTTTTCAAGAAGCCCGATGCTATATTTTTTTACTTAGATTTCATTACTCTGAAAATATTTTACTTTCCTGAGTCAAGTAACACTATGAAACTAATTTTCTAAAAATTGGATCCTTACGCCCTCCTGTAAAGTAAATGCTGAAGAATTTTAACGAACGAGCTTTAGAAATCTTAAAAGAGTAAGTCACAGTCATGATCCTACCCTGCTATGTGATCCCAGAGAAACAAAATTTTCTATCAGCTGAAGCAGGGACATAGTCTAAGTCCTACTGATGTGTTGAGAATAAATACTAATGATAATGATAAACACTAATATTTACTGATATTCTCCTAGGTGCCTGATGTGGATAGTACTTCCATCCCCATTTGGGTGAGAAGACCGATGAGCAGAAAGGTTAAGTGACCTGCTTGCAACTGTGTAACCAGTAAATGGCACAGCTGGAATGGGGCCTGGCGGCATCAGACTCTGGGCCCCAGTCACGCTGTTGTTCTGTAATCAGGTAAGGAAGTGATTCTCCAGATGTCAACAAAAAACACCGCTCACCAACAGGTATCAGGTACAACTTAAGAGACAACAGACCTCTCAGAAACATACCTGGCCTGACATCCTGTCTCGCTTACAAGAAAATAAAAGAAAGAAAGAAAAAGCATAGGGAAAATGTAGTAGGCATATAGAAGACAAGTAATTATACTTTCCCAGTTTTCACAAGCACATGCAAACAGTGTAAGAGGCATATTACAGAGTACTTTAAAAATTGGAAATCCCTAGAAACCAATACTTCTGGTTCCACCAGCATAATAAATATTAGGTCTAGAAACATACATCGACATACATATAAAGTTGATCAGGCTGGGATTTGTCGGGATTCGCGACGGTTTTCAGAAAGTTGTTACCTACGTTTTACTGAATATTCTTTAACAATGCTGATAATTTGCCATTAAAAAACCTCTCATTTCTTTATTTAGCTTATAAAGAACAACAGTAGACACCATAAAGAAGTGGTCTTCTGAGTAATATTAATTATTTCTTTGCAAACGTACAGGAAAAAATGTTTAAATAAAACATAACTTTTTAAAAAAAATATGTATATTGGATGCATGTGAAGATATCTGAGTCAATGTAAAAGCACATGGAATTATAAATAATTACAAAGTACAGATTTGGGTAATAGCATATGAGGAATAAACTTAATTATATTTTTTCAGATGTATGTATGTATGTATGTATTTATTTAGAGTGAGAGAGAGAGAAAGAGAAGGAGAAAGAGACAGAATCCCAAGCAGGCTTCTCCACACTGCCAGAGCAGAGCCCAAAGCAGGGCTTGTGAGATCATGACCTGAGCCGAAATCAAAAGTTGGATGCTTAACCAACTAAGCCACCCAGGTGCTCCAGGAATGAATTTATTTTATTTTTTTAATTCATTTATTTGGGAGGGGGGTGTGGGCAGAGAGAGAGGGAGAGAGAGAGAATTCCAAGCAGGCTCCATGCTGACATGCAGGGCTCAAACCCTCAAACTGTGAGATCATGACCTGAGCTGAAATCAAGAGTCAGATGCTTATTGACTGATACACCCAGGCACCACCAAATTTAATTTCAGGTCATGAGCCCATACAGGGCTCCTTGTTTGTCAGTGCAGAGCCTGCTTCAGATACTCTGCCTCCCTCTCTCTGCCCTCCCCCACTTGCACTCTCTCAAAAATAAAAAAAAAAAAAGTGCAGTCATCACTGAATTTTCACATTAAAGAATACCAGTTGATAATATCCCATGTGTGGTTACTCCAGTTCTAAGAAAATCCTCTTTACTCTTTAAAGAACAAAGACTTAGCATTAAGCTAGCTGCTTTTATGAATATAAAAATCACCCAGCAAGTGTTGATCTTACTAGACATTAGCACTATCATCTTCCAAAAGGTCTATCTCTGGCAAGGTCCATATAGATTCCCCCAAAATTATACAAGTCTCAGCTGGGTGAGCCACTGGAGATAGCTGATAAAAGACACTGCTCTAACAGCTTGAATTCTCTAGGTGATTTGGGAAATGTCACAGAAAATAACAGGGAATTTTGGATGATGTAACAAAGTGATGGTCGCTGTCAGATTAGAGCATATATTTTTATCAGTTTCAAAGGATTTGCGAAGAGTGCTCCTACAGCTCCGATCATTCTAAATAATACATCTAATAAATTTATATATTGTTAGACAAAAGTAAAGCTTCTTGAAAGGTTCAAAGTATTTTCTGTTTGAAAAATCTTGAGTTTCTAATTTATAAGAAAAAGCTGAAGAGGTCTTTCTCAGAAAAACATAATTTTATTATTTAAAATATCTAATGTTAACGTCTGAAAAACCGATATGAACATCAGAATTTTCAGGGTTCTGAAATCGTATTTGGTTAAAATTTTTACTTTTTCAATCAGTGGCTGTGAGACCTAGGGTACTACTCATTTTGTCTGGGTTTAATTTTTGTTTTAAGTACTACATACGTTACATGGTTATCCTAAGTTTGAAATGCAATGTGCACAAGTGTTTAGCATCTTAATTATGACGAACTTTTAAAAAATTCAAATATAAGCATCCCTTATTGTCCCTCTTTCCCAACAGACTGAAGGTGGCACAGTGAGTACAGGAACATCGATTTGCTCATGGCTATGTAAAGCCATGCCTGGTATATTGTGAGAGCTCAATAAATATTTGTCGACTGGATAACTGATACTTTATCATTATTTGAAATGGAAGATCCTATTACTCTAAAGCAATTTTTATAACCTAAAATGTCCTTTTATTATAAAATATAAGAAGGCTTTCACTACTCATACCATGGACATTAAAAGGATGATAAGAGAATATTATGAACAACTCTATGCCCACAAGTTTCATAACTTAGATGAAATGGATCAATTGCCTGAAAGATGAAGTCTACCAAAACTCACACAAGAAGAAACAGATAATGTGAATTTTAAGACCTAAACCTATTAAAGAAATTGAATCAATAATTAACCATCTTCCAAAACAGAGAGCATCAGGCCCAGATGGTTTCCTTAGTGAATTCTACCAAATATTTTAGGAAGGAATAATAACAATTCTCTACAATCTCTTCTAGAAAATAAAAGTAGAAGGAACACTTTCTTCATTCTGTGAGGCCCGAATTACCTAATACCAAAACTAGAAAAAGACATTACAAGAAAGGAAAATGACAGACCAATATCTCTTATGAACACAGACGTAAAAATTCCTCAACAAAATATTAGGAAGTCAAATTGAACAATGTATACGAAGAATTATACACGTTATTAACAAATGGTATCAATTAATCCACATTAACAAGCTAAAGAAGAAAATTTATATTATCAAATTAATAGAAGCAGGAAAAGCATTTGACAAAATCTAACACTAATATATGATAAAAACTCTCACACAAAACTAGGAATAGAGGTGAACTTCCTCAACTTGATAAAGTATATCTACAGAAAAACCTACAGTTAATATATTTAATGAAGAGAAACTAGATTTTTTGAGAGAGAGAGAGAGAGAGAGAGAGAGAACGAGCAGAGGAGGGGCAGAGAGAGGGGGAAAGAAAGAATCTTAAACAGGCTTCACACCCAGTGCAGGCCTGATATAGGGTGCTTGATCTCGAGACCACGAAATCATGACCTGAGCTGAAATTAAGAGTTGGAGGTTCAACTGAATGAACTACCCAAGCACCCCTAGATTTTTTTCCACTAAGATCAGGAAAAGGCAAGGATTTCCCTTCTCACCACCCCTGTTCAACATTGCATTAGAAGTCCTAGTTAATGCAATAAGATAAGAAATAAAAGGTATACAGACTTGGAATGAAGAAGTAAAACTGTCTTTGTTCTCAGATGATATAATTGTGTAGAAAAATCCCAAGAATCTACAACAAAACAGCAAAAAAAATGGAACTAATAAGTGATTATACAAGGTTGCAGGATACAACATTAATATACAAAAGTCAGTCACATTTTTATACACCAGCAATGAACACTTGGAATATGAAGTTAAAAACAAATATACCATTAAATAAAGAAGCCATTTATATTAGCACCAAAAGAAAAATGAAATACTTAAGCATAAATCCAGCAAAATATACATAATATCTACACAAAGATCAGATAACTTAAATAGGATAGAGACATTTAAAGAACTGCATTGAACTTACAGGCAATGTCACATTTTTAATTTTCCTCACAACCCACTTTTTAGAGACTAATTCATGCAGAAATCTTTATTTTTAAGGACATCACCATCCCATAATAGTGACACCATGAGTGTATCTTTAAAATAGATCCATGTTACCTAGGAATAAATCTAACCAAAGATGTAAAAGATCTGTATGCTGAAAACTATAGAAAGCTTATAAAGGTAATTGAAGAAGATATAAAGAAATGGAAAGACATTCCCTGCTCATGGATTGGAAGAATAAATATTGTCAAAATATCAATACTACCCAAAGCTATCTACACATTCAATGCAATCCCAATCAAAATTGCACCAGCATTCTTCTCGAAACTAGAACAAGCAATTCTAAAATTCATATTGAACCACAAAAGGCCCCGAATAGCCAAAGGAATTTTGAAGAAGAAGACCAAAGCAGGAGGCATCACAATCCCAGACTTTAGCCTCTACTACAAAGCTGTCATCATCAAGACAGCATGGTATTGGCACAAAAACAGACACATAGACCAATGGAATAGAATAGAAACCCCAGAACTAGACCCACAAACGTATGGCCAACTCATCTTTGACAAAGCAGGAAAGAACATCCAATGGAAAAAAGACAGTCTCTTTAACAAATGCTGCTGGGAGAACTGGACAGCAACATGCAGAAGGTTGAAACAGGACCACTTTCTCACACCATTCACAAAAATAAACTCAAAATGGATAAAGGACCTGAATGTGAGACAGGAAACCATCAAAACCCTAGAGGAGAAAGCAGGAAAAGACCTCTCTGACCTCAGCCGTAGCAATCTCTTACTCGACACATCCCCAAAGGCAAGGGAATTAAAAGCAAAAATGAATTACTGGGACCTTATGAAGATAAAAAGCTTCTGTACAGCAAAGGAAGCAACCAACAAAACTAAAAGGCAACCAATGGAATGGGAAAAGATATTTGCAAATGACATATCGGACAAAGGGCTAGTATCCAAAATCTACAAAGAGCTCACCAAACTCTACACTGGAAAAACAAATAACCCGGTGAAGAAATGGGCAGAAAACATGAATAGACACTTCTCTAAAGAAGACATCCGGATGGCCAACAGGCACATGAAAAGATGCTCAACGTCGCTCCTCATCAGGGAAATACAAATCAAAACCACACTCAGATATCACCTCATGCCAGTCAGAGTGCCCAAAATGAACAAATCAGGAGACTATAGATGCTGGAGAGGATGTGGAGAAACAGGAACCCTCTTGCACTGTTGGTGGGAATGCAAATTGGTGCAGCCACGAGGTTCCTCAGAAAATTAAAAATAGACCTACCCTATGACCCAGAAATAGTAGCACTGCTAGGAATTTACCCAAGGGATACAGGAGTACTGATGCATAGGGGCACTCGTACCCCAATGTTTATAGCAGCACTCTCAACAATAGCCAAATTATGGAAAGAGCCTAAATGTCCATCAACTGATGAATGGATAAAGAAATTGTGGTTTATATACACAATGGAGTACTACATGGCAATGAGAAAGAACGAAATATGGCCCTTTGTAGCAACATGGATGGAACTGGAGAGTGTGATGCTAAGTGAAATAAGCCATACAGAGAAAGACAGATACCATATGGTTTCACTCTTATGTGGATCCTGAGAAACTTAACAGAAACCCATGGGGGAGGGGAAGAAAAAAAAAAAAGAGGTTAGAGTGGGAGAGAGCCAAAGCATAAGAGACTCTTAAAAACTGAGAACAAACTGAGGGTTGATGGGGGGTGGGAGGGAGGAGAGGGTGGGTGATGGGTATTGAGGAGGGCACCTTTTGGGATGAGCACTGGGTGTTGTATGGAAACCAATTTGACAATAAATTTCATATATTGAAAAAAATAAAAAATAAAATAATAAAATAATAAATAAATAAATAAATAAATAAATAAATAAATAAAATAGATCCATGTACCTAGATAAGACAGCTTCAGATTTCTTATGGAAAATCCTAGATTTTCCAAGTGTGGAAGATTCCTCTTAGGTGATATCATTGTTCTCTTTGGAAAATACCATCATCCATCAATTTTTCCACTTATGCAGCCACAATATCCAAGCCATATGACTTGAAATAAACCAATGGACCTCTCTAAACTTGGTTTTCTTTATTAAATGGAGATATTATTTATAGCATCCTCACTGATTTGAGACTTAAATAAGATCATCAATCTAAAGCTCTTAGCTTAGTGCATTGCAAATAGTAAATATTAGTTGTTCTTTATTTGCTCTTTTATCTAATCTTCAAAGTAAAAAGTTGGGGGGAGAGGAACAAATTGTCATTCCATTTGTCCCAGTCTACTTCTGCATGGAAATCTCTGGCAGGGTTACCTTTCTGCAGCTTGACTAACACATATTTCTGTTATCTGAAGGCATCAGCTAAAATAAGGTCTAGAAATACAAAATACTAAAGATGAAAGTAAATGGATGTTATCAGAGACAAGTATAGATCTGGTCAAAATTATATCTAATTGATTTTTGCCAAACAATTAGTAAAAGAAATAAAAGGTATCCAAATTGGAAAAGAAGAAGTAAAACTATCTCTATTTACAGAGGACATGATCCTAAATATTGGTAATTCCAAGGAATGAATTTTAAAGAACTATTAAAAATAATAAGCAAGTTTAACAAGATTGCAGAATATAAGATCAATTTAGAAAAATCAATTCAATTTATATATAATAGCATTGAAAGGTCCAAAATACTAAAGTAAGAAAATAATTCCATTTACAATAATATTCAAAAGAATATAATACTTAGGAATAAATTTCATAGTTTGGGAGATTCAATATTGTAAATATAACAGTGCCTCCAAATTGATCTACAGATCAATACAATCCCTGTCAAAGTTTCAGCTTGCTTTTTTGCATAAATTGACAAGTTAATACTAAAATTCATGTAGAAATGCAAGGGACTCAAATAACCAAAATAGTCTTGAAAAAGAAAAACAAAGAGTGAAGACTCACATTTACTGGTCTCAAATTTTACTACAAAGATATACTAATCAAGACCAAGTGGTTCTGGCATTGGGTAGATATATGGATCTATGGAACAGAATAGAGAGACCAGAAATAAAACCTCCCATATGGTCAACTGACTTTTGACAAAGGTACCCAGACAATTCTTTTCAACAAATGGTACTGGGACAACTGGATATTCACATGTAAAAGAATGAAGTTGGACTCCTACCTCACATCATATGCAAAAATTAACTCAATATATGTAGACCTAAATGTGAGAACTATAAAACACTTAGAAAAAAGCATAGCATAATCATGACTGTGGATTGGGCAAAGGTTTTCTAGATAGGACATGAGAAGCACAAGTGATGAAAGAGAAAGAAAGAAAGAAAGAAAGAAAGAAAGAAAGAAAGAAAGAAAGAAAGAAAGAAAGAAAGAAAGAAAAAGAGAAAAAGAGAGGGAAGAAGAAGGGGAAAGGAAAGAAGAAAGAAAGAGGAAGAAAAAGAAAGAAAAAAGAGAAAGAAGGAGGGAGGGAGGAAGAGAAAAAAATAAATCCGGCATTATCAACAATGAAATTTTTTTTTGCTTCAAATGACAGCACCATCAAGAAAGTGAAAAGACCTCACAAAATGGGAGAAAGAACATTTTCGAATCACGTGTCACTGAAGAGACATATATCCACAATATATTTTTTTAACTTACTCTTTAACCATAAAAAGACAAATGACCCAATTTTAAAATGGCCAAAAGACATGAGTAGACCTTTCTCTAAATAAGATATGGAAAAGGCCAATAAGACCATGAAAAGATGTTCAACATCATTAGTCATTAGGGAAATGTAAATAGGAACCATTAAGAGATACCACCTCATACCCACAAGGGTGGATATAATCAAAAAGATATACAATTACTAATGCTGGTAAGGATGTGGAGACATTGGAACCCTCATGCACTGCTGCTGGGGTGTAAAATGGTGCAGCCACTTTAGAAAATAGTGAGGCAATTACTCAAAATAGAATTTTCCTATGACCCATCAATTTCGCTCTGTAGCGGCCACTTTGAAGTAAATGATCAGAGATCCCATCTTTGAGGATATGTATCAAATCAAAGGAATGTTATGAATTCTTCCATTAAAATGTCAAAGACCACTTTTACACCCATGTGCAAACCATACTTGGTGAAGTCCTTGTAAATTCTACACAGGCAAACTCTCATTATATCCTTACCAATATGAACACTAGTGTTAGTTCCATTTGTTGTTGGTATTGTTCTGCCTATTCAGTGTATCCTAATATTTGATGTCCTGTTACATAGTCGATGTATATTCACACCCATGTGATAGACTTGGCACTGTATTCTGGCATTTTAAACAATCACAGGTTTTCAGTTGTGCCGTCTTTCTTTTGTCCAACACAAAGCTCTCCTTTATTGAAGTTGAACCCCTGGACAGGAAAGCAACCTCAGTGTGTACATTGAGATAAGTCTCTGTATTCTGACCTAAACTACACAGGCTGTCCAGCCCCTCTACCCTCCAGTCCAATATACGTGCTGTTCCCTCAATAGGCAGGACAGTCTCCTCCATTCTGGACAGTTCCCTCTGCCTGTTACTCCCTCTCATCCTCTTCCTCTTCTTTTTCTCCTTCTCTTTCTCCTTCACCTCCTTCTTCTCCTCCTCTCCTTCTTCTCTCCTTCTTCCTTTTTCTTCTCGTTCTTTCTTCTTCCTCTTCCTTCTTCATTCTTTTTCTCCTTCTCCTTCTTTCTTCTTCCTCTTCTCCCCCCTCTCTCTCTCCTCCACTCCATCCCTCCCTTCCCTCTCTCCTTTGCTCCCTCTCCATCCACTATTCAAAGTCCTACCATATCTAACTTAAAAAACAACAGCAACAAAATCTAAAGGAAATTTCTTTCTTATTCCCTCCATCATAATGAATGGGTACTTTCTCTGTGTTCCAGCTGAATAAAAATGGTAAATCTAACATATCGAGGGCTTACCGTGTGGCAGACTCTGATGCTAAACACTACAGAGTGTTAGGGAAAGTCATCAAAAAGACATGACTGCCAACTGACCCATGAGCTGTACCTAGGCACGCAGAGGCTCTTCACCCCTTCCCCTGTTCTTGAAATGTGGGTACCTCTTGCCTTTTCCACTGCCAGAGGCTGCTCCAAGGACACAGCCTTGATTTGAGATAGCGATGTGATATTGAAAACACCTACATGGTATATATGACTAAACCCAGTTAAAGACTATAAACTTGTAAGATTTGGTGGGCAGGTGTGGGGATCCACCTGTCTTGCTGCCTCCCCAAACAAGCCTCCTATGTAAGTCCCCTTAGCTTATTAAAACCACCACCTACCATTTGGAGTGACCTACCTCTTTCTTCAGTCTCTCCTTGCCCTCCATGTACAGGGGGAAGTTTCAGATTTCATCCTGGAAGCTCCAGATAGGGTTACAAACCAACACAGAGATCACCTTGTTTACCCTTTCCAATATCCCACACAATGAAGGTTTTATTAATCCCAATTTTACAGAGAAAAAACAGATGTAGAAACATTAGGAAGATAGCTGTCATAAGAGGTAGAGTTGGGACTCAAAACCCTGGGCTCTTGATCCCACTGGCCAGAATCCTACCTGTCTTCAGGTTACTAGTTTCTGGATGGCCTGCTCTTATTTGACCATGAATCTGCGGATGAGGGGTGGGGACTGGGGTGGAAAAGCATCATCATATTCCTCCTTCTCCCTTGTCAGCCGCTGGCACAATGCCTGGGACATAATGGTGCCCAATTCACATTTGTGGAATTAAATTCTAATAGTGTTCCCATGGGAAATTACAACCAGCTTTAGGATAATGCTTCATAATATTGGTCCAGAAATGTCCTGTGACAAGAAGACTAGATTTCAATGATGTGCTATCCACCCACTCCTCATTACCTGGAATGATCTGCCATATCACCCACTCTTGTTTCTCGGTACACAGAAAGAAGCAATATCTCTGTCCAACCATTGATGAAGAGACAAAATAATGACTATAATAACTACTATCATTATCACTGCAAACATCAGTATTCGAAGTGTCTTGTCCATACATCGTCTCATACAGGCAGCAAACCCATTAAGTATGTACTGTTATCTCCATTTTAAAGATGAGAAAACCGAGACTCAGGTTATATAACCTATCTGAGGTCACAGAGTTTGTACGAAGATCAATGCCAGCTGTCTCCCCGCAGGACGCAAGCCCAGAAGTGCCACCCTCCACCGACATTGCTCACCGAACCTGCGCTCGAACAGGGTTACGTGTGTGGGTGGATCAGGCCAGAGAGTGAGTGGCTCCCAACAAATGTCTTCCAGATCTGAGAAGTCCCACAACACCTTGTTATACTGACGAGCAGCACTTTTTATAAACACAAAATAATATTCTGTTTCCTTAGTGGGTTCCCCCTGTTCTGCCACTAGCCTGGACATCACAAAATTGCTAGCAGCGCAATGATCACCTCAATTCCGTTTCAAAGAACAAGTCATATATAACCCAGAATACAGTCTTTGTGCTGTTCTCACATGGAGGGAGGGATTTAGAGGTCTGCATTTTAGGCTAAAGGATGCACTCTACAACTGAAAAAGTAGTTCATTGTGTAGTGTTGTGTCGTGTTGTCTTGCCTCATCTTGTTTTGGGTTCCTGGCATAGTAAAAATAGATGTAATGATGGGACGCCTTGGTGGCTCCGGTTGAGTGTCCGACTTCAGCTCTGGTCATGATCTCCTGGTTTGTGAGTTAGGGACCCGCATCGGGCTCTGTGCTGATGGCTCAAAGCCAGGGGCCTGCTTCGGATTCTGTGTCTCCCTCTCTCTCTGCCCCTCCCCTGCTTGTGCACGCTCTCTCGCTCTCTCTCTCTCAAAAATAAATAAAATTTTAAAAAATAGACTTAATGGTGGTGAAAAACATTTTCTGGGTCATTTCAAAACAGTCATTGGAAATTCCCTTTCCAACACTGAGAGGATTGGAAGGTGTCAATGTCAGCAAACACACACCCTAGTGCCATTTCTGGGCAACCAAAGTGCCTCAATTCTTTTTTCTTTCTTTCTTCTTTAATCCCACTTTTTCTCCCCGTTGGCATAGTCAGAATGGCATGGACTCATCCTACGTTAACAGGATCAGTTGCCAACATTCCCCAAGAAGCTGAAAAATAAAGTCTCTCCAAACTCTTGCTTTCTGCAACCTTCCCACCAGGCTGGAAACAACAGATTCCACTGATATGAAAGGAAAGCATTTTTGCAAAGAAAAACATCTTATGGGTGTTTGAACAAAATAATCCCAAGAATGAGTTCTTAGAGGGGAGATAGTCAAATATATTAAATTTGCAACATAAATCCTCTGACCTTTCCATTAATTTGTTTAATAATTAGTCTGGCATTTTTGCTGCTTAATTAAATGGGGAAAAAAATCTGCCCATTCTAAGCATTGCCTAATCAAATTTAACTAATGTTTATGTAAATTTGATCATCTTACTCAAGCAATTAATATTATAACAAGGATGGTTCTTAAATTAAAACATGTGTATCAGGGAAAAACAAGCCTGTGAGAATGGCTTGTCCATTGTTGCCAGCTTCTCCGTTTCCTTTAGGATTCTGCAAATGGGCATCATTTATATTTTTGGCCCAGTTTTCATTTCCCTGGTAACAAAGATCCCACAAATGGAGGACTGTGACTTCATCGAGGTTTAAGGACCACAAGGAGGACTTGCTCAGGCCTCTGAGAATGTGCCTTTGATAAAGAAACAAAGGCAACAAGAAATAATTGACCAGGGAAATTATGTTCACTCTTTATATTCTGTCCCTTTGAATTCTCACTGTTCTACTTTACTTTCTAAATACTTTACAGACTCATCTTTGACTAAAAGCCAATGAAACTAAATAAACAGGCAAGTGAGGGATGAAATGGAAGCATGGTAACCAGAAAAAGTTGCTACTCCATTTACTTTTAAACTGCAAATTTGGTAAGGGCTATCTGTATTCAGGGCTCAGCTAAGGCCAGGTGGGCAAAGGCCCAGAGGGAAAGCACCCCACCTTCAGCCCTCCTGAGTGAGGGTGAGCTAAACAGGAACTCTTAATGTCCACAGCTAGGTGCTTAGTGCCCCTGGCTTCCTACTTTCAAGCTCCAAGACCACCTTCCATGCCCACTTGCATTAATGACCATTGGGCCTGATGCCATGTGACAGAACCCTGCAGAAGCTAACTGAGCAAGCGCATTTGGGCTGAGGCTTTAACAAGTTAACACTGACATTTGGAATCTTCGACACTTAGGCCAAAAGGAATCAATCGGGTGATGTCAAAGATGGAATTCTCTCCAATGAATTAATAATAATTAGCATCTGTTTTTTTTTTCAAAGCCATTTCTACCTGTCATTGCATTTGCTCTGCAAAATGGAATAACCCTGCAAGGTATTTAATAGCAATAATAATGGCAGTGGTGGAATTCCCTTTTTAATGGAGGAGTGTACTGAGACCTTCTTGGGAAAGAGGCAGTGGCTTTCTCAAGGTCATGGGACTAATGCATCAGCAATTCAGGCCCAAGTCTGAGACATCAGCTCAGCACAGTCCCCTCTCCACCTCCAATGAACGAACGAGGCCACCCTATGTACTTCAGTGCTTCTTGGATTTCATTGTCTGTGGCCTATGCTTGTATACACTGCCCATCAAGCCAGCTCTTGACGAGGTCTGGTCCTCTGTTCTGGGAGAGAGGGGTTCCCTCCTGCTCAACATCCCCTCACCTACACTGTGTTCAGATACTTTCCAAGGGCCCCACTTGGTAGGAAGAACAATTTCTCTACTTAATTGGCATTCCTCACCTTCCCTATTCTGTATGTTTTTCACAGAATTTTATTTTTTCTTTTAATGTTTATTTTTGAAAGAGAGAGAGAGAGAGAGAGAGACGAAGTGTGAGCAGGGGAGGGGCAGAGAGAGAGGGAGACACAGAATCCAAAGCAGGTCCCAGGCTCTGAGCTGTCAGCACAGAGCCCGACACAGGGCTTGAACTCACGAAGTGTGAGATCATGATCTGAGCTAATGTGGGACATTTAACCAACTGAGCCACCCAGGTGCTCCTCACAGATTTTTCTTTTTTTAAGTTTATTTATTTAGAGAGAGTGAGAGCATGCACATGAGCCAAGGAGGCACAGAGGGAGAGAGAAAGACTCCCAAGCAGGCTCCACACTGTCAGCATGGAGCCCGATGCAGGGCTCAATCCTATTAACCATGAGATCATGACCTGAACTGAAATGAAGAGTCAGAGGCTTAACTGACTGAGTCACCCAGGAGCCTCTTTCCAAATTTCTCATGGAGATGCATTCCTAAGGTTTTAAAATGTTTTCTTCTAGGGGAACCTGGGTGGCCCAGTCAGTTAAGCATCTGACTTCAGCTCAGGTCATGATCTCGTGGTCCGTGAGCTCGAGCCCCACATCGGGCTCTGTGCTGACAGCTCAGAACCTGGAGCTGCTTCAGATTCTGTATTTCCCTCTCTCTCTGCCCCTCCTCAGCTGTGCTCACTTTCTCTCTCTCAAAAATAAAGAAACATTTAAAATAAATAAGTAAATAAAATAAAATGTTTTCTTCTAAACTTCTTGTGTTTAATTCATATTATTCTTTAATGTCATAGTACGAAGAGTAGGACAGTATCAATTACTTATAATCAGTCCTGACCAGTGGGGACAATGGGAGAACAAGGGGCAAAGGACTGGAGGGAAAGCACCCCCACCTTAAGCCCTCCTGACCCCACAGGTGAGGGTTAGCTAAACAGGAACTCAAAACTGAAGATCCCCAAATTTGCAGGGAAACAGATCTGATGGGGACAAACAGCTGACAATATATTTAGAGCCTCTAGAACCACGGTCAACAAAACGATTGGATACAGAACAGAAAGTGACCATGTAGGAAACATTAAAAAATAAAATAATTAAAATAAGATAAAAGTATAGGGCACCTGGTTGGCTCAACTGGTTAAGCATCCGACTTCGGCTCACGTCATGGTCTCACGGTTTGTGAGCTCGAGCTCTAAGTCGGGCTCTGTGTCGACAGCTCAGAGCCCAGAACCTGCTTCAGATTCTGTGTCTCCCTCTCTCTGCCCCTCCTGCACTCACACTCGGTCTCTCTCTCCTTCAAAAATAAATAAACATTAAAAAAAATAAAATAGGATAAAAGTAAAGAGCAAGAAAGAACATACTATTAAAAAATGAGAAGGCACATATTAAAACAACTTAAATATAACTATTACAAATGAAAAACATAATCTTTGGAACTAAAAACACAGCAGAGAGGTTAAAAAGTACATGAGCCACACCCAAGGAAAAAACTGGGGATTAGTCAATGGGAAGACAGACGTGAAATAATGACTTAAATTGAAGCTCAGAGAGACTGAAGATACAAAATGTGAAAGAGGGGTTAAAATATTAGAAAAACAGATTGGGGCACCTGGATGGCTCAGTCAGTTAAGCGTCAGACTTTGGCTCAGGTCATGATCTCGAGGTCTGTGAGTTTGAGCCCCCAGCATTGGGCTCTGTACTGACAGGTCAGAGCCCGGAGCCTGCTTAGGATTCTGTCTCCCTCTCTCTGCCCCTCCCCTGCTTACACTCCATCTCAGTCTGTCTCTCAAAAATAAATGTTAAAAAACATTTTTTTGTTAGAAAAACAGAATGAGAAATCTGTTACATAATAAAGACTTTGGCTGCCATTTGTCCCCAGTTCCTGGCAAGAAGTCTCTAATCTTTGGAATTTCCCTAGTGATGGGGGTGTCTTTGTTTTTAGGGTGTGCTCTGATAGCTTACATTATCATGGTGGCTGGAGGTGGGTCCCTACATAGTTTATACTAACGGGAGACTCACAAGGGGGCCGGCCCCACCCCAAGACTAACCTTGTTAGGTCAGTGGGGATTTTGAGCCATGTGATATCTGCCCAATATCCAGAGCGGAAAAGGGGCTGGAGATTGGCCACTGATTCAATTGATCGTGCTTCGATGCTGAAACCCGAATAAGCTTCCCTGGTTAACAATATTCTGTGCATATTCTTATACAATGATGTGCTAGGAAGAGGACTTATCCTGACCTCCCAAGGAAAGGACACAGATAGATGTTCTACATCTATCCCTTCAGACCTCACTCCAACCATTTCTCTTTTTGGCTGGTGCTGATCTGTATTCTTTCTTCTGTAATAAAACTGTAACAGTAAGTATAACTTGTTCCTGAGCTGTAGGAGTCATTCTAGTGAATTATGGAACCTGAGAAGGTAGTGAGAACTGCTGAATTTGGAGCCGGTTGGTTAGAAGTGCAGGAGGCCTAGGATCCCTGAGCTTGTGGCTGGTGTCAGAAACAGATAGACTGTGCCCTTCACTTGTGACATTTGGCCTGTCTCTGGCTACTTGGTACCAGAAGTGATTGCAATAATATACTTTTTTTTTAACATTTGAGAGAGAGAGAGAGAGAGAGAGAGAGAGACAGAGAGAGAGAGAAAATGAGAATCCCAAGCAGGCTCTGCCCTGTCAGCACAGAGCCCAACAAGGGGCTTGATCCCATGAACCTTGAGGTCTTGACCTGAGCTGGAAACCAAGAGTCAGATGCCTAACTGACTGAGCCACCCAAGTGCCCCTGCGATAGCATACTTTTAAGCAGAGTCCCAGAAGGAAAAAAAAACAACTGGAAATCACAACAAGCCATTTGTGTTTTAGACAGAATGAAAGGTCCAGTGTGTTTGTGAGCCCGTCACAGGTGTTAGGGAACCAGGGATCACAAGGCACAGAATCAAGATCAAGGTCTCAGCTCCAAGTTCAGTCAGGCCTCTGGAAGGCCTGGGATGTCAGGTAGAGATCCACAAACCAACTTCTGCTCTAAAACTATCCCTGGAATGATTCACTCCAGGGCCGCAGTCTGTGTGAGTTTCGCCTGCACCATGGTTGCCCTATATCCTCCTCCTTTGAGCTCATGGGTTCTGCTGCTCTGTGGTTTCTCCTGACTCACATGAGACTTCTCCATTCTTGCTTTTCTGGGTGTCCCTCTTTGAAGTGTTTATGCACAAATTCTGAGTGAGAGGAGATATGATGACCCCACTCCACACAGAGGTCATCTGTCAGGAACGGTGCTCACAGTAGGATTTCTCACAAGCTGCCAACCCTCCTGAAGCCCAGCCTATCAAATATGGACTTCCTTTGGGTCCAGGACTTATCCTCAATCCAACCAGTTATGCCAATGACTGCTGCTTCATGTGGTATTCAACATGTGTACCGAGAACCTCTTCTGGCTTCTCTGCACAGAATTAAGCTGCAGATTAGGACAAGTTACACGAGTATTTGGGATTCCTCTCCATGGCTTCTGTGTGTGACTCTTGAAGGGTTCTTGGGTTTTGTTTCCTTCTCTACTTCGATAAAGTATCACTGAGCCAAAGACTTCCATCCTAGTGTACCCAAGACAGGGACACAACCCTCTCCTTTCATTCAATCTGCTCATCCTTTTGATACTTTCATCAGCCCTGTATTAATAGTCTATTGTTCTCCCATTTATATATGTACTGTGTGATTTCAGACCATGCTGGCAAGAGCATTATAGATCTATCTGCTTCTTTCTTCTGTTGCTACCACTCTAGCATCAGAAAAGCTATATAACAAGATTGATAGTAACGATATCATATCCTGGCTGACTTCAATAGTACTTACTTACCATGTACCAGGCACTATTTAAGGAATTTTCAAAAACATTTATTTTTGAGAGAGAGACAGAGAGAGAGACAGAGAGCATGAGCGGGGGAGGTATGGGGGGGGGGCAGAGGATACGAAGCAGGTTCTGCACTGACAGCAGTGAGCCCAATGTGGGGCTCAAACTCATGAACTGTGAGATCATGACCTAAAGTGATGTCATGATCAACCGACTGAGTCACCCAGGCTCCCCTATTTAAGGAATTTTATTACATATTTGAACTCATGTATCTCTTGTAAAAGCCTCCATACAACAAGTACTATTATTATCCACTTTTTGCAGGTAGAGAAACTGAGTTTAAGTGATTTGGGTCACACAGTTGCTGTAGAGACAGAGTCAGATGGCCTGACCCCAGAGTCTCTGCTCTTCTGCATCGTGCTAATAACTTCCCATATTTAGTGGCCATGCATTGAGGAAGAGTCAGCAAAACTTGAACTCAAATCCAAGCATTTCTGCCTTAGTTGTGTGGCCTAAGTTCTATTATCATCCGTAAAGTGGAGTTGATTCTCTCACAGCATTGTCAGAATAATTAAATGGGATCATACATTGAAAGCACTTAGCATTGTGTCTAAAAAAGTAGTAAGTAGCTACAACTTGTGGTTCATTAGTACTGTTCTGAGCTCTATTCAGAATGTGAGCCTCATGTCAATAGTAAATAAATATCAACTATTATTTATCTTATAATGGTATACTGAAGGCCCTACAAACAAAAAACAGACAAGCATGGTGTTCACACACAGACATCTTAGAGTCTGAAACCGTTAATGCTGCTCTCAAGTTCAAAGTAGAAAGCACAGACAACTGCCCACTGACGAAACTTATGAACTGAACAATGGATTGGACAAACCCATCAATCTGTAGGAGGGAAGGTAAAAGTGTGGAACATCTGTGGGCAGCTGTGGAACATGCATATGGAGCTAGAACCTCATCCCACCATCCAGGAAAGACTTCATGAAGGCATAAGAATGAAGGAAAGCGCTAAAGGTGAGGAAGAGGATTGCGCAACTTTTAAGAAGAGAGAAACAAGGAAATTTCCAGATCTCCTTGTGAAGGGAAGGAGGACTGGATTTCCAAAGTTTCTTCTCACTAGACGATTTGCTTAATGAATTGAGCTAACAACATATCCTACTTTGTGTCTTCTCAAATTATCAGATTTGACGAGCCATCTGCTCTGCCAAGCAATCTACTGGATCTCTAGATTTTTAAGGGCAAAGAATGTGTCCGTCTTCCCTAGCTTCTGGCTCGGTGCCCAGAATTTAGTACATGCTCAATAAATAATTATTTGATGAATCTTGGTGACCATCTGTAGTGAAAAACTTCTACATTCTTAATTTTTCAATGGCATGCTTCAGTATGTATCACAGTGTTACTTAATCTCATCATTTTTCTGCCATCGCCATCTTATTTGATGCGGTCCCAGCTGTGAAGACGCATACTCATTTCTCTGAGGTAAAAAAGAAAAAAAAAAAAAAAAAAAAAAACCAGGCTCTGGCAGCATGATTAAAACAAATTCACATTCACATTTGACTGACAGCCATTAAAGGCCTCAAAAAAACAAAAACCAAAAAAAACAAAAGAAAAAGAAAACTCACAAAACACACAAACAAAAACCATCAGAACACTGAAGAAAAGAATTGGTGCACAGATCTCAGCAAAATAGCTGAAAAGTCTTCATGGAGTTATTCTATTGGCCAAACAGTAATTCAGTATTGACATGAGTTTGGACAAGGTTAACAAAACGTTTTTCAGTCCCCAGTTTAACTTCAGAGCATTCACATGAAGGCAAATGGCAATAGTAGTTTTAAAGTCCTAATACACATATTCTGCATGAATGGCCAATTGCTAAATAAGAAAAAAAAATTCTCATATAATTCCTGCTTCATCGAATACACAGTACAAGAAAAACTAACCTTTCTGAGACACTTTATTTGTATTCAATGAATGCCTCAACTTTTACTTTTCCCTCAAACATGGGCATTTATAATTACTTTTCTTTGTACTTTTAAAAGAAAGGCATCGTTTTAAGAAAAAAGTCCAAATAAGTTATATTTTGTTCATTAACATTAATCACATTCTTAACATTGCATACGCCATTGAAAAGTTAATTCCAGTTCGGTGGTTTCAGAAGAGTTTTAGTTGTTGATAATAATTACTAACCTGCTTTAAGCATAAATGTGAGGCATGTGCAGGCAGTTTTTACGCCATCACCACATTATATAATGCAAATAACTTTTCTGATCTGATTTTCCAGCTTTGTGATAAAATTAATTATACTTGAGGGGAGTTCTAACTTTTTGTATTAGATGGCTATGTTACTTATAGAAATAGGTTGTTATATGCTAAAAAAATGTTGGGAGTAATAAAACACGAATGGTGTACATGTCAGAAAGCTTTTCAAAAGAAGTATTTGCACAGACTCTGTGCTAATTATCCAACAAAAGAACTCCAGTTCGGTGTGGGTTCCAATTTACCCCTCTCATTGGATGCCCATGGCAAACACTAGTGGCATTCATTCACTTAGGAACCAGAACTACCCAGTTCCCTTTACTCTCAGTAGATGAATAGCCTCATCTCCTACGTCACAAGAATAGAGATCTCAATTCTCTAATATCAAACTTACACACTTTTTGGAGGTGAAACGTGTCTGTTTCTTCCTATTACTATGCCCCTTCTCCACTGGAGGCTCAGTTCCTCAGCTTACGCTGTGGGCCCATTTCCTCTGGTCTTTGCTGGGTTCTTACTTACACTAGCAATGACCTCTTCTCTTCCTGCATTGTTTTCTTCTCTTTCTAGTGAACGATTTCATCTCATCAGTTTTTTAAACTGTCTGGAGTCTCCTCCATCCTAAAATAAAATTCCTTCTACCATTACCACTTACTCTTCCAGCTACTGCCCTGTCTCTTCTACTTGACACAAAAACGTCCAAATAATTGTTGTGTTGTCTCAACTCCCTATGTCTACCTCTCACCTCCCCCCAACTCTTTGCCATGGAATTGTCTAGTCTCTATCTCACTTAATCTTTCAAGAGACTCTGTTGATCCTCCTTCTTAAAATGCTCTCTTCTACCAGCTCTCGTGGCTCTACACACTTTTGGCTTCCTCTGGCTATTCTCCAATCCCCTTGGTTAATTTATCCTTCTCTGAATAACCTTTATTATTGTTTTTGAGAGAGAGAGAGAGAGTGCACACGCAAGTTGGGGAGGGGCAGAGAGAGAGAGAGAGACAGACAGAGAGAATCTCAATCAGGCCTCACGCTCAAAGTGGAGCCCGACGTGGGGCTCCGTCTCACAACCGTGAGCCAAAATCAAGAGTCAGACACGTGGGGCGCCTGGGTGGCGCAGTCGGTGAAGCATCCGACTTCAGCCAGGTCACGATCTCGCGCTCCGTGAGTTCGAGCCCCGCGTCAGGCTCTGGGCTGATGGCTCGGAGCCTGGAGCCTGTTTCCGATTCTGTGTCTCCCTCTCTCTCTGCCCCTCCCCCATTCATGCTCTGTCTCTCTCTGTCCCAAAAATAAATAAACGTTGAAAAAAAAAAAATTTTAAAAAAAGAGTCAGACACGTAACTGACTGAACCACCCGGGCGCCCTTCTGAATACCCTTTTAAATAAAGGGGGCTTCTCAGAAATTAGCCATAAGTTCACCCTCTATTTTCACTTTATACCCTTTGTTTAGGCAAACGCCATCCATTTGTCAATGAGTTCCAATTTAAATATGTAACCCAGACCTTTTCTTGGAATTCCAGCGCCAATGCATCCAAATACCTACTCAATGTAAATGAAGCGCCAAAGGCACATTAAATTCAGCAGGTCCCAAACCAAACTCAGGATCTTCCTGCAAAACCTAGTCTCCCTCCATCTAGTCTTCCATATCTTAGAGAATGGTACTAACGCCATCAGGCTGTGCCCATGAGAAACCCAAGAGCCAGTCCTGACACCACACTCCCTTCTCCACGAGCCCCATTGACTGCTTACCTAATTTGCATATCCTTCGCTCTGTCGTTTCTACTACCACCCTTGGACCAAACTACCATCTTGTTTGACCTGAACCACTGCTCAAGCCTTCTAACTCACCCTGCCCATACCCACCATTGACCTTCAGTCTGTTTTCACACACCAACCCGAGTAAGCTTTTCAAACTGCGATCCGCTTATTTCATTCTCTAGCTTAAAACTTCATGATGTACTCCCATTGCTCTCATGACAAGGAAGAACACACTGATGTGTTTTCCAAGGCTCCACGTGACCTGGCCCAGACATGGCTTCAAAGCACTTCTGCCTCCTCGCTTCCCACACTGGCCACACCAGCCTTCTTTCATTATCTCAGCCAGTCTAATAGCATGCTCTATTTTTTCCTCACTGCATTTATCCTCAGTTTTCCATATTTATTTATTACACATTTATTTTGCATATTTTATTTATCTGTCTCCTCCAAAAAATGGTTTTTAAAATTATCGCTCAGCATCTTGCTCACACAGAGCTGGTGTTCCTCGCACATCTATTGGATGCATATCTGAATTAGTAGATCCAAGAAAGCATCCTGAAAGAGCTGCCGTTCATGGGTACCCAAGGAAGAACGTGTGGGATAGTTACGGTTGCAGGAAATTACGCCAATATGGCATATTTTAAGTAGCTCTGGAGAGGTACTTCCCTAGCATAGCTTATTTTCGCCCCAGTTCTACCCGTTTCTCCTGAATTGCTAACGGAACAGAATATGAAATTCCTCGTGGATATACGGTCATCCTTTCCCTGTGGAGCAGAGACTTGCCTTATAGCCCGAGGTAACATAAGTACCAACTTCACTTGTTGTCACTGACGTGCAATAGAACAATAATCATCGAATTTCCTCCATAGGCCCCCAAGGCATGGCTCCCTCAGGAACTGGCAGCACAGGTGTGTCACACACGTATCTGCCAGGTGCAAAGTCTTCGTT
Organism: Prionailurus viverrinus; assembly: GCF_022837055.1. Lineage (NCBI taxonomy): Eukaryota > Metazoa > Chordata > Mammalia > Carnivora > Felidae > Prionailurus > Prionailurus viverrinus. The sequence continues at coordinate 10,935,931 of NC_062571.1, forward strand.
GTCTGAGAGGCCGGTCGAAGTGTGGGTAAAGGACCCGCTTGGGTGAAGAGGCTGCGACAAGCCTCCTCTGCTTTCTGAAAGTCACACGCCAGTCATCTCCCTCCCTTCTCCTAGAAAGGACAGCTTAAATCTCTCAATAACAAGGCAGCAAGAAATCCAGCTGGAATAGTGAGCCTCACCAAAATAATGCCAGATCAAATATAGGGCACTCACTCAAATCTGAATTTCAGGAAAACAACAAATAACTTGCAATAGAAGTATGGCCATGCAATATTTAGATAGAAGGATACTATAAAGTATTCACGTATTGGAAATTCAGATTGGCTGGGTGTGCTGTATATTTATTTGCTGAATCAGATAACCCTGACTAGAGTCCACTCATTCATTCACTCATTCATTCATTCAGCAAGTATATACCGAGTGCCAACTGTGAGCCAGTCTCTCTTTTAGCTGCTAAGTCTCAGGAGCGAACGCAACAAAAACCCCTCACCAAGCTTTTAGTCCATAATGAAAACCAAATCTAGGTGCCTGTAAAATCCGGCAGGCTCCACTGCCTGGGGAGTGGCCCCAACCCACCACTGGGTCCCTGTCAGAAGGTATACAGTTGGTCTCAAATATTTGCTTGCATTCTCCTTGTTAGAATATTCGTTTCTTAGGAGAATAGTCACACCAAAATTGTAACAGTGAGATTGTCATTGGGTTTGGGAGTTTGAATGATTTTATTCCTTTTCCTGCTTCTCTGCATTTTCCATATCTTCTAAATGTGTACTAAATGTGTAGTACTTATAAAACCAGTATGTTCCATAAACTCAAGATGCCATACAGTCACTTTTTAAGTTAATGATTCAAGCCCTGATCTGTACCATTAACAGGATCTCCATCATCTACAGCTGAGATGCCCCTTACCTCCAGAATTGTCTGGGCACTTTAGCAGTCCCAAAGCAGGTGGGGGTGATCGTTAGGGGAGAGGGCAGAGATCTCACCACTGAAGCAGGGCTAGTGCCTGAACCTACTCCCCATGTCTTGAAGGCTCACCCCCGTGTGAGGTGGGTCCTGTGCCCGCGCCAACAGTAGGATCTGAGCCTCGAGGAAAGGGCTTCCTGCCCAGGGGCTCTCTACAGCAGGGCCCACCCACTTTTTCAATAATCCAATGCGTACCTGAGGCTGCAGACTATAGGATTTGAATGTTCCATTGCCACACCTGGACACCTCCCAGGGGACCAGCTGGTGTTCTCAGGCGGACTCGGGGCTGGTTCTGGTGTGTTCACTCACCTCGCCTCTCACTGGTCCAGAACCACTGCGTGCACCTTGATCTCTTGGCCACTGCCCTCCCTCCCTTCCTGGGAATCCATGCTTTAGGGGCCCCCAGCTGTTCCTTTTAAATACACAAAACACAGGCTCAGTGGGTTAAGCGTCTGACTCTTGATTTCTGCTCAGGTCATGATCTCTCGGTTCGTGGGATCAAGCCCCAAGAGAGGTTCCCATGATGACAGCATGGAGTCTGCTTGGAATTCTCTCTCGCTTTCTCTCTCTGTCCCTCCCCTGCTCATGCTCTATTTCCCTCTCTCTCAAAATAAATTAATAAACATTTAAAAATACATACATACATACATACATACATGCACAAAACAAAGAATCTGAGTACACTCACTTGTCTCTACACACAGGGTCACTACTCAGCAATACCCGTGGAAAAGAAGCTTCTTCAAGATCCCAGTTACTCCTACCCTTTCCAGCGGAGCCCCAGCAGGGATTCCAGGGAGACCAACACCCATACTGGAGAAATAGGCAATTCCCCTCTGGGGTTCCAAAGCCCTTCCCTGGCTCTTCTTTCAGCAGAGAAAAAAAGGTACAAATGTAAGAAGAGCATCCCAGTGTACCCGTAGAGAATACACAAAAATAACATAAAGCATTCTGAGCCCGCATCTCACCATTCACCAATGGACTCGCTATGGGTTTCTTAAGCCCTTATGTCAGACAAAGCTTTTCTTTCATTACCTTTATTTATAATGGTAAGATTCCCCATTCGGAATAATTATTAGAATTAGAAATTAAGCTGAATGGATCAAGGCAATGTGTTCCTGATACAGTTAACAGGAAACTGTTCATTTTTATTTTATTTTTTTATATGAAATTTATTGTCAAATTGGTTTCCATACAACACCCAACATTCATCCCAGCAGGTGCCCTCCTCAATGCCCATCACCCACTTTCCCCTCCACCCCCCACCCCCTCCATCAACCTTCAGTTTGTTCTCAGTATTTAAGAGTCTGTTATGGTTTGCCTCCTTCCCTCTCTGTAACTTTTCTTTTCCCCCTTCCCCTCCCCCCTGGTCTTCTGTTAAGTTTCTCAGGATCCACATGTGAATGAAAACATATGGTACTTGTCTTTCTCTGTATGACTTATTTCACTTAGCATCACACTCTCCAGTTCCATCCACGTTGCTGCAAATGGCCAGATTTCATTCTTTCTCATTGCCAAGTAGTATTCCATTGTGTATGTAAACCACAACTTCTTTATCCATTTGTCAGTTGATGGACATTTAGGGTCTCTCCATAATTTGGCTATTGTTGAAAGTGCTGCTATCAACATTGGGGTACAAGTGCCCCTACGCATCAGCACTCTTGTATCCCTTGGGTAAATTCCTAGAAGTGCTATTGCTGGGTCATAGGAAACTGTTCGCTTTTAAAATAATGTTATTGCACTGGTATTGGTATGATGTCTTATGCTTAATTCATAACTATCTATATATAATTTAGAAAAAATGGAGGTTGCCTTAATCAGAATTTTCATCTTGAGCAAAATCATTAGCAAGACTTTTCAATTCATACATCACAGGCCACAGCTAACATTTTTATTGGAGTCAAAGTGATAAATAAGCTCACATCTCACAAGACCCAAGTCATGGGATTTTAGCGCAAAGATGCCCAACGAGGATGCTGTTATTTCCCAGCAGAGGACACGGACATCCAGAGAGGCAAGTGTGCAAAATCCCACAACTAGCTTGTCATGCATTCGGCAACATGCTAGTTGACAATTCTTACACGTGAACCCTAGGATGGGAGGTCCAAGGATAGAAAAATCTACCGGAACTAGGACCCACATCTCCTCAATCCCAGGCCAAAGCTCTTTCTTTCCCTGGAAGACAGGCTGTTGTAATGGCCTCTGCTTCCTTCAGGACATTGAAATGGAATGGCATTTAATGCCTGGTTGCATTAGCAAATACGCAATGTCCCCACACTCTGATGGTTTCACTTACCATCAAGGGGGTCACCTGTGCACCTGTAGATGAATAACCTGTGTTTGAAAATAAAGAAGGTTTGGAAAACTAATTATTTCCAAATATCATACAAATAACTTTGAATCCAATGGTATTATCAAATCCCCACATGACTTTGAATGCTTTCTCCTTCATTTCAAGCCTCTGCTAAATTATCTAGGCCCCAGAGCATGAAAATGCAGTGCATAAATCAAAAACAGGTTGTTGGGTTTTTTTTTTCCTGTGCCGTTGCAGAAATGTCAATTTGCCACATCATTTAGCAGCCAAGGAGCAAGCTACAGATGGAATAGGGGAAGCATGAGCAATCAGCCTGATCACTTGGGAGAAAACTTGGAATTTCTGACCGAAGTGAATTCCTTACAATTTCAGGAAAAGGTATCATTAGCATGTAGATAAAATAGGAGGCCTGAAGACTTGCCTCCTCTTCCCAGATCATCTCAGATTTTATTTGGATTGTATTTGCTCCTAATTCTCTCCCACACACTGCCCCCTTCAGGCCATCTACAACATGCCTGTCATCTTGGTGTTTCCCTTGTAATTCTTTTAAAAATTTTTTCATGTTTATTTATATTTGAGAGAGAGAGAGCGCACACGCAGGGGAGGGGCAGAGAGAGAGGAAGACACAAAATCCATAGCAGGCTCCAGGCTCTGAGCTGTCAGCACAGAGCCCGACATGGGGCTCGAACTCAGGAACCACGAGATCATGACCTGAGCCGAAGTCGGACATTCAACTGACTGAGCCACTCAGGCGCCCCAATGGTGTTTCCCTTTTAAATTTCCTTTTTTCTAATTGATCAATGTTTTCCCATGCTGAGACAAAATTTGCTTCCATGGAAAAGTCTTTAGGCTTAGGTTTAGGAGAGCTGGATTCTGGTTCCAGCTCTGGCATTCAAATGTAAACATGTCCAGATCTAAATGACTCACCTTGTACATTTGCTCCCAATGCAAGGCACATAAGAAGAGCGGAAGCCGTGTCTCCTATCACATTCATCTCCCAACCCAGACCTTCTCCACTGGGCAAGACCCTTCACTGTCTCCCAACTATATCCTGTTGATTCCTTGTTCTACGTGTTCATTCATGGCTTCAGTCACTGAATTCTCACTGGTCATTCATCCATCCAATCTAGACTAGCCTCCTTCCTTATCATCTATCCTTTCCCACCTGACCATCCTCAACAAGAACTCAAATTCCACCTCTGGATAGCTTCAACTCCGATGTCTTTGGCCTTGCCCTGCTCTGAAGTCCTAGCCCCTTTTGTTTGTATCGCATGTTTTTCACTTGGTTATATAATGTCTCATGTTATTGGTTTGGAATTTTCTGCATTACTTATTCATTGCTTCACTGTGTTTGCCTTGGCTCCCATCTGAGTTTTGAACTTTTACTCCATATAATCAAAACTCCTAGTTTCTTTTTATTTTTCCTAGTTTCTCATTCCAATTCTCAACTACTCTGAGCAAAACCAACAATCTTCCATTTTCTTACATAAAACATAAGATCTTTAAAATTGCTTCCAGCTCTAATAGTATGTACGTCTGAGATTTTCTTTACTGTTTAAAAATTCAGATTTGGGGTTCCTGGGTAGCTCAGTTGGTTAAGCATCCAACTCTTGTTTCTGGCTGAGGTCATGATCTCACAGTCATGAGATCAAGCCCAGCATTGGGATCTGTACTGAGGGTGGAGACTGCTTAGGATTCTCTCTCCCTCCTTCTCTCTCTCTCTCTCTCTCTCTGCCCCTCCCTCCTCCACTCACACACATGCTGCCTTTCTTTCTCTCTCTTTCTCAAAAAAATCAGATTTTTTTCCTTTGAGTTTTATTATTATTACCATTCCTTTAATTCCTAGCACAATTATGGCATATCATACAGTTGTCCCTTGGACAACAAGTGGTTTGAACTACACGGGTCCACTTACATGAAGATTTTTTTAGAGTACAATAATGTAAATGTATTTTCTCTTATCATTTTCTTAATATATTATTTTCTCTAGCTTACTTTATTTAAGAATACAGTATGGAGCATTTAAAATATGCATTAATTGACTGTTCATGTCATTGGTAAGGTTTCCGGTCAACAATAGGCTATTAATAGTTAAGTTTTGAGGGAGTGGAAAATTATACATGGATTTTTGACTGCGAACAGGGTCAGCACTCCTAATTCTCACATAGTTCAAAGGTCAACGGTAGATGCTTAATCAAGGAGAACGTTGAAATGAGGACAGTGAGATCATCTCCCTGGCTATTCTGTGGACATGCCAGAATTCCAACGGTTGAAAGAGGGGTGTTTGGAAGTGTCCCTCAATTCCTAAGGCTTTTGCTACAAAGCTATGAGTGTCAACAAAAGGTCTTTCTACCCCCGTCAAGGCATGGAGAGGATGATATAAACACGGCTCAGTACTTACTGCAAGAAAAAGTCTCCCTAAAAATCCATCTTCAAAGCTTATAATTTTCAACCGATGAGAAGCAATTCCTTTACCTCCAAAGGCCACGAGGCTTCTGTGTTTTTAAATAAAGGGAAAGGCATGGCCTGTCACACAACAAGCCAACAACGTGACCCATTTGAAGAAGAAAGAAATGAAATGATCACCCGTTTCAGTTGGCAATTTGGAGAGAGAGGGTGAGATCAGACAATCCTGGCAGACTCCTCATTTTCTGCTTGAGGAAAAAATAAAGGGTATTTATGGGAACTGTCCTGTGTTATTAAAGAGGGATGATTGCTTCAGCCCTCCTAAAATGTTTTGTAATATTAATTTTTCACTAATGACACTTTTAATACACTCCGTGATAAATCCCTGCCAGAGTCTAGCTCTCGCCGGTGTAGGTGCGTGGAGCTGTAACAAGCATGACCCTAGCCTCTTACACAGATTGGACTCATTTATTACCCGGTGCCGTGGCCAATTTGCATCTCCAATCCACAAGCAATCTTTCTCCAGCTGTTACCTCCATTTGTCCTTGCAACAATTTTCATCACTTCTGGAGAAATTTTTGTGATAAAGCTGTGCAAAGTATCACTAGGGGCAGAGGGAAGAGGTGAGGAGGGATTGCGGTTCAGCTTCCAGGGGGAGACGCCCAGGGGCATCCCCCTTGGCCTTTGGGACCTGTGGGTCCCCCAGTCATGGACACCAGCCCCAAAGCTAGTTGTTCGGAGGCTCCTGCTGAATTTGCAGGAATCTTACTTCAAATTCTATCAGCACTGAGTAAATGAGAAGGCTCCGTAAAATGAAGCCTTTGAAGATTGAAGGGAAAGAAAAACAGCAACCTTGAATAGGTGTTCTAGCTCCGATTCTAACCTTTAACTCCTGCGCCACGTGAAGAAAGAAAGGAAAAGGAGGAGAGTGAGAAATAAATACATGGAGAAGGCGAATATTGGAAGGATTCTCTGTAATGCTTGGCACCTTGTCTCAAAGGACAGCCCCCAAATCACATGCCCTGACACAACCAGCCGCTGGTTGTTCTTAAGTGAAATGTAGACATTTGAAATTGGTTTAGCCTATGAGAGTATAGTTTTATTCATTTATTCACTTTCCAAGTATCCATTGCCAGATACTGGGCTAGGCATAGGAGTCCATGTGTATTTAGCTATCGTTCAAAAGCATCTCATCTGTAAATCCCATGAGATCGAGCACCCCCTATCTACTACTAGACCCCCGAGCCTAGCATAGTACACGGCAGAGTATGTCCGATGAAAGAGATACTGGGATAGAAGGAGAGAACGAGAAAATGAGGACAGGAGAAAGCAGAGTTTTATCCCCAGGATCTAGGAAAAGTCTCTGATCCAGAGTAGAGGTTTAGTGAACTGTAGTTGTTGTTTATGCGGAGAGTGGAATTAACATAACTGACACCCAAAGCATTCACTAACTGTATGACTCAAGTTACTTGTGCTCAGGCTGGATAAAAAGATCTTAACACAAACATGTGATGCTTCCATTGATAATTTGCTTAGAGTAAAAGGAAGCCAGGTAGCAGCTACCCTTCTCCAAGATATATCTTTGTAGATGCACAAATATGCTTTGGTAAAATCACTGAACTGGTCCCACTTCTAGGGAAGGTTGGGAAGTTAAGAAAACTCTGTTTAACTGAATGCAAACAGGACTGCTAGTCAGGAGTGGGACATGCAGGACAGACAGGCAAGAGGGTAGGAGGGGTGTTCAATGGGTTATTTAAATTTTGTTTAAGCAGGGCGCCTGGGTGGCGCAGTCGGTTAAGCGTCCGACTTCAGCCAGGTTACGATCTCACGGTCCGTGAGTTCGAGCCCCGCGTCGGGCTCTGGGCTGATGGCTCAGAGCCTGGAGCCTGTTTCCGATTCTGTGTCTCCCTCTCTCTCTGCCCCTCCCCCATTCATGCTCTGTCTCTCTCTGTCCCAAAAATAAATAAACGTTGAAAAAAAAAATTAAAAAAAAAAATTTTGTTTAAGCTGCATTCCCAGAACCTTATCTGCCCATTTCTTTCTTTCTTTTTTTTTTTTTTAAATAGGCTTCATGCCGAGGCGGAAGCCCACCATAGGGCCTGAACTCACGACCCTGACATCAAGACCTGAGCTGGGATCAAGAGTCAGATATTCAACCGACTGAGTCACCCAGGCACTCCTATTCTGTAATTATTTACTGAGGCCTTGCTATGGTGAAGGCATTAAGCTAGAAGTGACACAGCCTGCCCTCAAAGACTCTGTGGCCAAAAAGGGCCCGGACCCAGTAAGTAACAGTTAAGACGCACCAAGAAGGGCTGGAGGAGGCACAAGTCCCCAGGAAATCCCCCAGCCCAACCCTGGGGGCCAGTGGCCAGAGAAGGATTTCCAGAGGAGGTGATGCCTCAGCCAGACCTTTTAAAGAATAAGATGCAATGACGTAAGTTAGCATAAGCCAGGCAGGAGCAAAGAACAGACAAAGCAGGAGAGGGTGTTCCAGAAGAGAAAACAGCACAGGCCACAGCACAGTGTGAGAGACAAAGGATTGGGTCTGGGAAACCGTTGGACCAGCCACCGGGAGGCAAGAGGCTTCCCTGGACCAGCGGGCAGGGACACGATCGGGGAGGACTTGGGGCCCATGCCAAGGAGTCTGCATCTTAGCCTCAAGAGAACAGGAAGCTTCACTTACATGGTGAGTTAAGCACAAAAACACAGGCTGGTGGCAAATAGGAAGTAGGACTTGCAAAACAGTCCCCCTCTGAAGCATGATGCAAACCATTTAAATAACAGAGTTCTGGGGCCTCTGGGTGGTTCAGTCAATTAAGCATCCTTTTTTTGTTTTTTTCTTTTGAGAGAGACAGAGCACAAGCAGGGGTGGAGCAGAGAGACAGGGAGAAAGAGAATCCCCAGCAGGCTCCACGCTGTCAGTGCAGAGCCTGATGTGGGGCTGGAACTCACGAACAATGAGATCATGACCTAAGCCAGAGCCAAAACCGAGAGTCGGATGCTTAACTGACTGAGCCACCTTGGCGCCCCAACCTAACCCTACTCTTCATTTCGGCTCAGGTCGTGATCTCACATTTCATGAAATCGAGCCCCACGTCTGGCCCTGTGCTGACAGCAGGGAGACTGCTTGGGATTCTCTCTCTCCCTGTCCCTTTCCCCTTCCCCTGCGCTTGCTCATGCACGCTCTCAAAATAAATAATAAGTGTTCATTCGTCTCAAAAATGCTGTCTGAGGACGTGGGCAAATCATGTGGGGGAATTCAAAGGTGAGTACGACACGGACTTCAAGGACCTTACAAACCAGGAGGGGAAGTAGAGTCCTGGATTGTAACTGTCCCAAGAGCAACACAAAGACAGCTGGAAACCAAATCAAGAGGAAATTGCCTCCAGATGGGGGATCACGAAATGCTTCATGGGAAAGAGGACCTGAAAAACACCACCCAAAAGCCCTGGTCCTCAAGCTTGAGTATGTGTCAGAACCCGCTGGAAGACGACTTAACTCTGTGGGTCCCCACCCCAGAGTTTCTGATTCATCAAGTCTGTTGTAAAGCTCCCAAATTTATACTTCTGTTAAGTCCCCAGCCAAGGCTGACATCGCTGGTCCGGGGACGGGTCTTTGGAGAACCTTTGCCCAAGTGAACATAGGGAATTGGGCCAACAGAGAGGGGACCCTATGCATCACATGAAGAGGAAGCCATGTATGTAAAGGCATGTGGTTAGAAAAGCAAGGCTATATCCCGGTTGAGGAGAGAACATAAGAAACATGAGTATACACAATAGAATCAGACACAACATTTGTAAATTAATTACCCAATCAACTCCAGTCAGCTGAGAGCCATTGAACTACAAGAGTTACCAAGCATAAGGCAATGACCAAAGTGAGCCTGGCTTCCATGTGGCCTGAATCTTTCCTCCTGAATTTTCTATCCTTCAGCCGTCCTGTCTTACCAGGTCCGCCTGCTCTCTAAACCAAAACAATCCAATTAGTACCAACCACTCAGCCACAGTGTGCATTACTGATCCCTTTCCTCTAAACAAAAAGGAATTTAAAAATCCTTTTAGTTTAGAAGGAAAACTTTAAATTCATTCTATGAGACAAGCATTACCCTGATACCAAAACCAGATAAAGACACCACTAAACAAGAGAACAACAGGCCAATATCCCTGATGAACATAGACGCAAAACTCTTCAAAGATACACTAGCAATCCGATTCCAATAACACATTAAGGAAATCACTCACCATGATCAGATGGGATTTCTTCCTGGGATGCAAGGGTGGTTCAGTATTCACAAATCAATGTGATACATCAAGTCAATAAGAAAAAGGAGAGGATCCGTATGGCCATTTCAATAGACTCAGAAAGGGCATTTGATAAAGTATAATAACTATTCATGATAAAAACCCTCAACAAAGTAGGTTTAGAGGGAATATATCTCAACATATTAAAGGCCATCTATGAAAAACCCACAGCTAACATCATCCTTAATGGGGGAAAACTGAGAGCATTTCCCCTAAGGGCAGAAATAAGACAAGGATGTCCACTCTCACCACTGTTATTCAACACAGTACTGGAAGTCCTGGCCACAGCAGACAGACAACAAAAAGAAATAAGATGCACCCAAATTGATAAGGAAGAAGTCAAACCCTCATTATTTGCAGATCACATTTGCCATTTGCAATGACGTGGATGGACCTCGAAAGTATCGTGTTGAGTGAAATCAGCTGGCCAGAGAAAGACAGATAACTTATGACTTCATTCATATGTGGAAGAAACAAAGGAGCAAAGGAGAAAGAGAGAGAGAGAGAGAGACAAATGAAGAAACAATTCTTAATTATATAGAATAAACTGATGATTACCAGAGGGGAGGTGGGTGGGGGGTAAAGTAGGTGATGGGGATTAAGGAGGGCACTTGTGATGAGTCCCCGATGATGTATGGAAGTGCTGAATCACTGTATTGTACACCTGCTACAAATATTACACTGGATGTTAAACTAACTGGAAATAAAATTTAAAACTTAAAAAAATAGACAGATAAAACAATAAATAAAAATCCCTTTAGTTTTGCCAAAGCACGTTTGGGAATTTTTAAAAAGAATTTTAACAAGTAAATGAAAATTATAAAAGTCAAGAAACAGAGGCACCTGGGTGGCTTAGTCAGTTAAGCATCCAACTCTTGATTGTGGCTCAGGTCTTGATCTCACAGTTCATGAGTTGGAGTTCTGCACCAGGCTCAGTGCTGACGGCGTGGAGCCTGCTTGGGATTCTCTCTCTCTCTCTCTCTCTCTCTCTCTCTCTCTCTCTCTCTCTGCCCCTCCCCCACTCATGGTCTCTCTCTCTCTCTCTCTCTCTCTCAAAATAAATAAACTTAAAAAGTAAAGAAATAGAGGCATCCACATGCACACAGTTCTCATGTCAACCAAAAAAAAAAAAAAAAAAAAAAGCCCAAACAAAGATCGGTTTGACTGATGCAGCTTGACAATGGCTTGCAAGGTGTTTGAGCTGAATTATGCCTAACAAAGACATGTTGAAGATAGGGTCTTTACGGAGGTAATGAAGTTAAAATGAGGTCATCAGTGTGGGCTTTAATCCAATACGTCTGGTGCCCTGCTCTTAAGGAAGTGAGCATAATGGAGGAGGAGAGGCAACATTTTAATAGACATCCCGTGTGGACCAGAAACAGCAACTTTTTCTGTGAATCCCCACCCCGAAGTCCTTAGTTTTAGCTCTTTTTCTCTCTTTAGCAACTTATTCTCCTACCTTCCTTAAACTCCCCTTCTACTTCAAGAGGAAGGAGCCACCAATGTATTGACGTTCCTCTCAAAGTCCAAAAAGCTATTCAGTTGGGTCTTCCTGCCCGTGAGAGGAGAAGGATCATCCTCCCCACTGGTGGCCATCAGTTCTGGTGGCAACGGAAATGGTGGAGCAGGAGAGGCGAGACCACCTCAGAGCAGGGTGGGTGTAGGGGAGGTGGGTTGCGTGGCCCAGGATGGAGACAGGAGGTTGAAAGGAGAGACCCAGCAACGGGACCCATCACCTCACGACTGACTCAGGCTTACATCTCATTCTTGCTTGTTGAAAAGACAAACCATGTAAGTACTTACAGTAAATTCAGTTTGCCATCTTCCTTCAGAAGAGAAGTGTCCTAATTTCCACCACATGCCGAGAACAGCTGGGTGCTCCCTCACTGCTCCCTAATTACTGATTAGCACACACAATGGCCTAATCGCTCCTCCATACTTGGGGGTAATTTTGATTATTGCCTTATCAGACTCGGAGAGGGTTTCCTGGGCTTTGTTTACCCAATATACCTCACCCTCCAGTCAGGAAGACACACTCTAGTCACAGCAAGAGAACCACAGTAAATGCCTATCCCAAGGGACGGCCATAAGCTTTATAACAATCCTGGTGCTATCAGAATGCAACCACTCTCTGGAGAAATCGCTGTGTGTGCCCGTATTCCAATAAAGGGAACATTAGTAAACGGCATAGATGTACCCTTGTTCTCTAGTTTAAACACATTTTTTAAATGTTTATTTATTTTTGAGAGAGACAGAGACAAAGTGAGCAGGGGAGGGGCAGAGAGAGAGGGAGACACAGAATCCAAAGCAGGCTGCAGGCCCCAGGCTCTGAGCTGTCAGCATAGAGCCCGATGCGGGGCTTGAACTCACAAACTATGAGATCATGACCTAAGCCGAAGTCAGATGCTCAACCAACTGAGCCACCCAGGTGCTCCCTTTGTTCTCTCGTTTAAACGGAAACATGCAAAGGTGGTTCAGGAAAAAATATGCCCCGACTGAACAAGGTTTTTGAAAAGTACAGTGTGCCTTGCCCCATTGTCAGAAACTACTCTGTCCTCCCCCCTTACAGAGACCCCTCCGTGGCCAGACAACAAATGAGGAATGGGCAGCGTCTTTGTCAAGGTTCTCCAGAGAAACAGAAAGAGTGATAGATATTTGCATGCATGTTTACATATCTCTATGGAGATTTACCATGAGGAATTGACTCATGTGTTTATGAAGGCTGAGAAGTCCCATGAGTTGCTGTCTGTAAGCTGGACCCTTTGGAAAGCCAGTGGCATAACTCCAGCCCGAGTCCGAAGTCCTGAGAAGCCAGGGAGTCAGTAGTGTAAACTCTAGTGGAAGAGCAGGGTAAGAGCAGTACCCCAGCTGAAGCATGCAGGCAGGAATTGGACAGGAGAGGATTCCTCCTTCCTCATCTGTCGTTCTTTTTAGAACAACAGATGTGCCAACCCATCCCCGGGAGAGCCATCCTGAGTCCACGGATTCAACTGCTAATGCCATCCAGAAACACCCTCATGGACACACCCAGAAATAATGTCTAATGTGGGCTCCACGTCACGATCAAGTTGACACATGAAATTAACCATTACAGGCAACATAGCTTCCCATGTGGGACTCCCCAGTACCCTGGTAGGTGTCCCAAGAGGGATCCTTCAATCTATGTATAAAATAGGAATCAAACAAATGGTACAATGATTACAGGGCTTTCGGTAAGTCTCTACAGGTTATAGGGATTTGTAATCTGTATGTAAATCCACTAAAATTATTTCTAAGTGATTGAGTGATTCTGACCTAAAACAGCACTTGCCCTTCCAAACTCAAAGAGCAGAGCAGTATTTTTGAGAGAATAGGGGGAGAGGTTATTTTACAAGTTAAACGTGGGGCTCCTCGAGGTGGATCACACACTATCAGTGCATTTTCTCTCCTGAAACTGAGCGGTGTAGCCGAATGAACATGTCCTCAGGGGATTTAGCACGGCAGCAAGCATGAAATCACCTAATCCCAGCCCTGCTGGCATATTCTCCTAGGATGCGTCCTTAATCCTGTGGCATCAGAGTGACTGGTATGAGCCTGGGTGGACTTTCAGATGTCTTCCCCGGCTTCAGATTTATATGTGCATGTGTTAACTGTGTAAACACAGAGCCTGACTAGAGGTCTCCCCAGGATAAGCTGTTCCTCAGACCCCCCCCCCCCCCGCCCCCAGTCCAAGGAGGCCACTGCATGGCACCTGCTTTCTCAGTGCCTCCCATCTCACCTGTGTCTCCCAAGCACTGCGCTGGTCTTGTTGACACTCCTGCCACTAACAATTATGCAGCAAGTTTCGTCAGAAGCACTGTACACGCGTTCTCTTGCTTCATGAAACGATACCTGTCAGTCGTACTAATAGCTCCCACGTGAGGGAGGTATCCTCACTTCCCAGATGCAAAAGTTGCAACTCGCTGACAGAGGTCACAGAGCCAGGAAGTTATGATGTAGCATTTGTTCCCAGGTTCCTTCACGGCCAAAATCCAAATAACCACTACGCTATACTGCCTCCCAAGCATTAGCAAAACGAGCAACCCTCCTCAATCCTTCACTGCTTTAGAGAACAGCCTTCATAAGTCTAGCGGGGAGACCGGCCTTTAAGCCCGAGACATAACACACGTCACCTTCTTTCTTGTACTTGCAATCACGTGTATAGTTACTCAAAGGAAAAATACCTAAACATTATGAGTTTGAGCCACATTTTCAATGGGGTTCAGCCTCAGGCCATGGCCACTACTGAAAGCACATTCGTTGATTCATTCTTTACTCAGTCAACACTGAGTACACACTGTCTGAGGCATTCAGGATGCAATAAAAAATAAGTAAGAGGCCACTGGAATCCAACTAGGTAAGTCCTGTGGGTAAGGAAATGGGATGTGTCAGGCCAGTGGCCAAACCCAGTGCAGAGGAGGTGAGGAAGCCACATCCCACCCAGGAGGGCAGAGTTCTGCATTCCCTCAGTGTTGGCTGTTACCACATGGTTACATGAGTTACCCAATTTCCCCAGGAAGATATATTTGTTCTTCTCCATTAGTTGACGAGAAGTAAAGACCTGTTATGCATTCTCAGTGCTTTGGCTGAGACTTTTTGTTGACCTGGGAAAAGTTTCCATATGATAAATATTGGGCTAAACAGAATCAGAAGGCCATTTGGGGGAAATTGGTGGAAGATCAGAAGCCAGTTTTCAAGTTCTTGCCTCAGCAGTGAGGAGTATATCCATCCATTCCTCAAGCTCTCAGAATGCCTCTAAAACCTGGTCTGGTGCTAGGGCCTAAACAGTGCCCAGATCATGCAAACCACAGCTCATAAGGATGAGAACACCAACGTGGAAAGCATGCAAATAGCAAACTCCCACGTATTTATGAAAATATGGCTAAAACCTAGGCGAATGGTAAGAGATTTAAAAATATCCATATAAGAGGCAGAATTTGTTTGGGAAATTTATGCCACGACCCACATTTTCACCTAGGTCTTATTAGGGAGCCCAATAGGACACTATGGCAAACACAGTTTTTGGAATTTGTCAAGAAAAGACTCCAGTGGTGGAATTCTCTCTTAGAGCCAGGGAAGGGTTTTAAGTCAGCTTTTTTTTTTTTTTTTTTTTTTTTTTGAATCAAGGTTACGTTTTTCTGAGATTTAAGCCAGGTTCCAATTGTGCAGTAACTTCTTGTGAGAGCCTAGAACCATGAAGGTGATGGGGGTCCTTCAAGGCCCCAACAGTGTTGGCTGAGCACCGTGCCAGACACGTGACGTAGAATAGCTCACGTAACCCTCAAGCATACTCCAACCAGGAGATATTATTCCCATTTTACAGAAGAGAAAACTTGAGATTCCAAAAAGTTGTAACTTACCCAGATCACATAGCTCATAAGCAGCGGGGCTCGATTCGTACCCAAATACGCGAAATTCTAGAAGACGGTCTCCTGAAGTCAGTAAGCTGCTAGAATAAAGTGCTACACGGGAGCCATCTTGGAGAAGCCTCTTTGAGCTATAAGGTACCACATTTTTCCTGAGCTCAGAATTGCCTGGATTGCAGTGTTTAACACGATGCAGCTGCAGACCTTGGCCTAAAGTGAATGAGGCTGAAGAGCCACCCTTTCCAAAGGAGCTTCACCTGCATGTCACCCAGGTGTGCACCTGACAGCGGTTTCCTTCTGTATTTAAAGCCACCTCACGGGGCAAGGGGAGCTCTAGTTCGTGGGAAACTAAGTACAGGTCTCGCAGCCAGTGGGGGCTCCTGATGGCATCATGTGGCTGCTGCAGCCCCTCTTGCTCTGTGTTCCCTTGTCTCTTGCTGTGCGTGGCCAGCAGAAGCCCCAGGTACCAGATTATCCCGGTGAACTCCATTGTGGGCTCCAAAGCCTTCGGTTTGCCATAAACCCGAGCCCCGGGAAAGCGACTCCTGCACTCATAGCCTGGGGTAAGTTGGACAACTCCCCCGGCTTCGGGGCTTAACGCTCTCACCCTCCTAACACTTTCCCCCTTTGGTGACCTCTGCAGGTACTCCTACAGATCAAACCCCCTAAAATGTAACTTCTCTTCTGAATCCGAGCCCCCTCTTGTCCCTCTCTCTTTTCGCTGCTGCCCCTCAGGGTCCAATGGGCAAAGTTGGCGGTCCTTTCCCCGTCCTGGTGAGTGTGGAGACTGACCACCTATGCTTTTTGCTCCCCTTCACCCCCCAGACAATCGCGGGCTGCCACACAGGCTGCAGAACAACTCCGGCTGCGGTACCTGGGTAAGGGGGAGCCCGGGGGGCTCCGTGCTGTTAGAAGCGTCTTACAGCAGCTGCTATGTCACCGAGTGGGTGAGCACCACCCAATCCCCAGGAACGTCGAGGCCCCCCACCCCAGCATCCAGGGTGACTCCCCAGGCCTCCCACTACGTCATGATAGTCGGAGTTGAAGGCACAGATGCGGCTGGGCGCAGGGTTACCAACACCAAGGTGCTCAGGTGTCCTAGGAATCCCCCAGGTAAGGGCTGGAAACTCTCGGGTTCTCGGTGGTGCTGAGCTGCCTGGAATGTGTTCTTGGGCCTCTTCTACCAGCTCTGTGCAGCGATAGTGACCCCTGCCACTCCTGAAGGACTCCCCTCCAGCTGCCCTGCGCACGCAGCCCTTAGGATAACCGCCACTAGAGCAACTATTCAGCACGAGGCCCTGTGGAGAGTGCTTCGCTGTCCCCTCCCTTGTCCTAACCGGTGCCTTACACGCTATCTATCGCTGCCCCCAGCAGCAAGCTTGGCCAAGGGCCCCTCCCAGTGGGTGCCGGGGCTGGGATTCAAACCAGAATTAGCCCAGAACCTGGAGCTCCTCAACATTGAGCCGCTTCAGGAGAAAACTGAAGCTACCAAGGACACCTGGCAGATGCCTTCCAGGAGCAACTGTGCCCTGAAAATAGAACTCCACCATTTCAGCTGGAGGCAACTGGATCATTCAGCTGGGGAATTAGCAGGAAATGTGACTCGTACTAGGCTTCGGTGAATCTTGCCTTGTCCTCTCCGAGCCCTCCCTCAAAGTCCTAGTGGATTCCAACCTGTAGTCCCCTCTTCTACCCCACCTTGTACCCAAAATGTAATCCAGAGGGATAGCACTGATGAAAATGCAGGATCCCGGTCCCTGTACCAGCCCTACGGTGCCAGAACCTGCATTTCAGAACAATCCCCTGGTAATTCCTAGCTCTCAAAGATGGAGTAGCATCTCAGCAGAACGGAAGGAAGGATATCTTGCTTGAAGCAAAGCATAAAGGGCCCCACTGCACCTACAGGTCTTGCTGGGACTCTCTTCTTTCAAAATGTACTAGTTTCAGGGGACTCTTCCCAGGGGACTTAATATTGACTTAACTTCCTGAAATGTAATTGCTAGTATGTAATATGGATCCACCCTGATCATCGGGGCATCTGTGGGAATTTTGATACTTAGTTGTTCTTAAGTTGCATATTATTGATTTAGAGACCGCATAAACGGGGTAGGGGCAGAGAGGGGAGAGAGAATTCCAAGCAGGTCCCATGCTAGCACAGCTCAGAGCCTCATGTGAGATTCGAACTTCCAAACCAGGAGATCATGAACTGAGCTGAAATAAAGAGTCATCCAGGTGCCCCAAATTTTGATACTTTGTAATTATCTTTTTTTTTTTTTTCCTCGAAAGACCAAGCTTTGGTATCGAGCTTAAGTCCCTCTCCTCTTCAAAACGTAGCACTAGAAGCTCCAAACGCTGAATTGTGTGACTCTGTCCCAAAGTGGGACAGGCTACCATGTGCTTCTTCACCCATCACTCAGGAAGACTGCAATAAGCTTGGTTGCTGCTACAAATCAGAGGCAAATTCCTGTTACTATGGAAACACAGGTGAGTTCTTGCATCTCTGAAACCGGTTAAAATCTGGATTACTCGCAACTAAACCCAGAGAAGGGTGATCTTCCCTCCCCCTTACCCCCACCAGAAAACCAATGTTTAAAGATGACCAGAAGTTGAATGTATAAGCTATGAACGCATCCTAGAATACTTGACCCTATGCGCTCACTTCCTACAGCCTTCCCTTGCCAATTCTCCTAGAAACCAAAATATTCAATGAGCTCCAGAAGCAAAAAAGCCAGTTGACAGAAATTGAAGATTATGAGCCACCTTGGGAATAAATAGGTTAAGTGTCCACAGAGCCTCCTCTCAAGACTCCCTGTGTGTCCCAAATCCTACTCTAAGGTTTTCTAATGCAAAACACGTACAGGCAGCCCTCTATTCTAAGCTCTGAATACTGACTGATAGGTATAATAGTACTTTGTCTCATTGTACGGAGGAAGCTAGAGTTAGGAGGTTACATGCTTTGCCTCGAGTTGCTCAAGTAGTGGAGGCAACATTCAAACCCAGGGGCTCCTGAGGATGCTCATTCAGTGCTTTAATTAGGCTCAGACACCTGAACATGCAGCAAGGTCGCTAGCTGGGACTGGCAGCTTCCTGGGGAGGAGGGATCAAAAGTAGCTAAATGTCTAGCTGGCTCAATACCGGGAGGGAGGACCTGCTTTCAGCACAGCAACTCTGATTTCTCAGTGACCTCACGCTGTACCCAAGACGGCCACTTCTCCATCGCCGTGTCTCGGAACGTGACCTCACCCCCACTGCTCTTAAATTCTCTGCGCTTGGCCTTCGGGAAGGACCACGAATGTAACCCTGTGAAAGCAACACGTGCCTTTGCCCTGTTCTTTTTTCCATTTAATTCCTGTGGCACCACGAGATGGGTAAGAACAGCTGAGTTTTGGCCCTGTTCCTAACTCAAAGTCAGAAATGTCCTAGTGACAGGGCAGGAGTGGTGGAGTCTCTTAGCCAGGAAGGATACAGCTGACCACCTCTTGGTCCGGAGGATGGTCTCTAGGACAGAAGAAATGCCTCATGGCTGAGAAAGCAGAAAACTTCCCTGGGTGTTCAGCTAAGATCCTAATTGTGCCTGAGCACTTCTACCGAGCCACACATGAGGACAAGTAACAGGTTCTTCTTGCCACACTGCCCTGGGAAGCAAGCAGGGAAATTGGCTGACCTTGGTGGTCATGTTCCTGGCTGCCTCATCGGAGTGCTCAAAGCCCTATTCTCTTATGCTGAGCTAAGTGAGGTGAGAAGGTCCCAGGTCAGTTAATCCACCTGCTGTTGCCTCTGCTCAAGGGGAAGAAAATGCAGCCTATGATGGGGTAGTCTTGCTGACTGCTAAATCAGAGCAAATTCTGAGTGAAAGGGCACCTGGCTAGCAGGAATGGCCACACTTCTTTGCCCATACTTCTAGGTCACGGGAGACCAGGCAGTATATGAAAATGAGCTGGTGGCAGCTAGAGATGTGAGAACTTGGAGCCATGGTTCTATTACCCGTGACAGTATCTTCAGGTAAAGGTCTGAGTTAACCTCACCCTGCTGGACCAGAATGACTTCCCTTCCATAAAACAGGATTCTAGGGTAAAGCCCTGAATCCACAGAACCTCTGGTCATGACCAGAGACCCATCTACTGCCTTGGCTGTCTGATCTTACTGACCATATCGGATCAGATCTCCCTGCATCGTTGCCACTGACTTCATTTAAGCCTCCAACTCCCCCGGACTCCTATTTCACTGACCGGGATTTCCTTGTGTTCATTTTGGCCTTCTCCCTTCTGCCTGCACAGTCCACCCTGGAGCAAAAAGAATCCCTTAACACCTTAGATAAGATTTTACACTCAAAGCTTCCTCCTTGTCCTGACATAGCTTAAACTTGATATGAAGGTAATTTGTAGGACCTTGCATGAAACACTGCCTACTTCCCAGTCTTAACCCATCTTCTGTGAAATGCCATCTCTCTCTCCCTGTTTCCAACCCTGGACTGTGGTCTCAGGAGACTAGAAGGACCAACTCTATCTAGCCTCTGTTCTCTGCTGTTTCTCTCCCTCCTCTTACCTCTGTTACTACTTATCTTCCTTCATAGCCACTCCCTGCAGGATCTTCCCTAACTACCTTCTCTACAAAAGGCACGTGTTTCTCACAGTATCACGTCTAGGTCTTGCCTGGTTCTTAGATCTCCAACGCTCAAACACTGATCCTGTCTAGGTCTTAGTCTCCCCAGCTAAGATCTAGTTCCCACAAGCTCTGAAACCATACCCATCCTGTTGACAAACTTGTCCCATGCCTAGCGTATGATGGTTCCTAAAAACCTTTAAAACCTGAAAGGTGGGGGCCCATCCTATCACCCACGAGAGCTAACAAAGATCATGTTTTTCCATAGGCTTCGAGTTAGCTGCAGCTACTCTGTAAGGAGCAATGCCTTCCCGCTTAGCGTTCAGGTGTTTACCATGCCACCACCCCATCTGAAAACCCAGCATGGACCCCTCACTCTGGAACTCAAGATTGCCAAAGGTGAGACCCTCCTGGCTAGCCTAAAGTCTTAAAGCCTTATTACTTCTCTTGGCATTAGGAGACCAACTTGTTTGGGGCACCTGGGTGGTTCAGTTGGTTAAGCATCGAAATCTTGGTTTTGGCTCAGGTCATGATCTCCTGGTTTGCAGCCCCCTGCATCAGGCTCCAGGCTGATGGCCCCAACCATGCTTGGGATTCTCTCTTCCCTTTCTGCCCCACCTCCCACTTGTGTACTTGCTCTGTCTAGCTCTTTCGCTCTCAAAATAAATACTAAAAATATTTAAATAGACCAAATTGGTAACAAGATACTTGCTAGAGGTGCTCATATGGGCGATGGTCTGTCTCAGGCCATCTAGAGAGTTCTAGCTCTGTCCTTAGTGCTCCAACCCACTTTGGCCTCTTGCAGATAAGCACTATGGCTCCTACTACACTATTGGTGACTACCCAGTGGTAAAGTTACTTCGGGATCCCATTTATGTGGAGGTCTCTATCCGCCACAGAACAGACCCCTCCCTGGGGCTGCTCCTCCATAACTGTTGGGCCACACCCGGCAAGAACTCCCAGAGTTTGTCCCAGTGGCCCATTCTGGTGAAAGGGTAAGTGGCTTCTCCGTGTACCTGTGCTGGGGTCCCCCATGGAAGCCCATCCTGACTGCTGAATATCTTTGCTTAGATGCCCCTACGTTGGAGACAACTATCAAACCCAGCTGATCCCTGTCCAGAAGGCCCTGGATACACCATTTCCATCTTACTACAAGCGCTTCAGTATTTTCACCTTCAGCTTTGTGGACACCATGGCAAAGTGGGCACTCAGGGGACCGGTATGATGTGTATTCTGCCCTGTGTGTTCCTCAGCAGGGCTCCGAATGCCCCCTCCCCAACCGCCAACTTGGAATCCTTTCCACATCCCACCAGTCCTTGGCCAAGGCTGCCCTTTGATTTTGGCTTGTTGGTACTTCCTCAAAGTGATCACTGATCCCAATGACACAAGTGTCATCTGCCCTCTAGACTCTAGTTCTTCAGTGCTATTGTGATATTAGCTTGGGGTGTCCAGATTTGCTGTTAAGTTTCTTTCAACCTCTTCCCGGGGAGGTAAGTTTTAGGACTTCTGATGTGGTTCTCCTCCATGATCTCCATTCTGTTGGCTCCCAGGTGTATCTGCACTGTAATGTATCCATCTGCCAGCCTGCTGGGACCTCCTCCTGTAGGATAACCTGTCCTGTTGCCAGGCGTGAGTATCCACACTGTCTATACTGGAGGACAAACTCGAAATAATCTGGAGTCCCACGGCTAACCTCTTTTGCCCTGTGGGCAAATGATTCCAAGTGAAGATTGATTTTTCTTAATGAGGCTGCTTCAAGTATTTTGAGGCAATAGAACAGACAAGCAGCTTCCTAGAATTCCAAGCCTGTTAAATAGGAGCTATCAATCCTCCAGTAACTCTCAGTCTTTGCTTTTTCCATATACATTATGATTAAGCCAGGAATCAAACTGGCTCATGACCTACATATGGCTCAGTCTAACAAAACCCTTGTTATCCAGCTAGTTCACAAATCTAGATGTTTACCCCTGCTTGAAGGCAGGTCTGGCAACATGACCTGAAGATTTATAGGTGGCATATGATTGCCGACAGAGTATCTACTTGAGTTGGTCAGAGCCAATACTCTTGTTACATGTCTGTATTCCTACCTGGTCCACTAACTTTTACCTGTCTAGCCCCTGAATTACTTGGGATTCGTGAGCACCTTCTGGCAAAAATATATTCCTGGTAATGTAATGAGAGTCATGAAATACTGCATTAAATACTTAGGATCTAACTTGAAAAATATTCTGTATACTCCTAAAGAAACTAAAACTTAGATGGACTTTTCCAAAGTCCTATAACTGGTAATAGAAATGGGATTCATTGGGGCGCCTGGGTGGCGCAGTCGGTTAAGCGTCCGACTTCAGCCAGGTCACGATCTCACGGTCCGTGAGTTCGAGCCCCGCGTCAGGCTCTGGGCTGGTGGCTCGGAGCCTGGAGCCTGTTTCTGATTCTGTGTCTCCCTCTCTCTCTGTCCCTCCTCCGTTCATGCTCTGTCTCTCTCTGTCCCCCAAAAAATAAAAATAAACGTTGAAAAAAAAGAAATGGGATTCATGGGGCACCTGGGTGGTGCAGTCGGTTAAGCGTCCGACTTCAGCCAGGTCACGATCTCACGGTCCGTGAGTTCGAGCCCCGCGTCAGGCTCTGGGCTGATGGCTCGGAGCCTGGAGCCTGTTTCCGATTCTGTGTCTCCCTCTCTCTCTGCCCCACCCCCGTTCATGCTCTGTCTCTCTCTCTGTCCCAAAAATAAATAAATGTTGAAAAAAATTTAAAAAAAAAAAAAAAAGAAATGGGATTCATAAGCTACCAGTTACCTTTGTAGCTTAGGAAAGGGTGTTGGTATTAACAGGTTACTGTCCAAATGACTCTTCTAGAGGAGGATGGCAGTTTGGGGAAAGGCTAATATCCTAATCTCTATTACCAAATTCTGGTGAAACTGAGGTAGCAGTGTTAATATAAACTCAGACAAGACTTTATATCTAACACCTTAAGGAGGTTCTGTGTTTTCCTTATTGTTTTAAGTTAATTTACTTTGAGAGAGTGAGAGCAGGGGGCAGAGAAAGGACAAGCAAGATCCCAAGCAGGCTCTGCACTGTCAGGGCTGAACCTGATGTGGGGCTCGAACTTCGTGAGATCATGACCTGAGCTGAAATCAAGAGTCAGATGCCTAACCAACTGAGCCACGTAGGTACCCCAATGTTGTTTCTGTTTTAAAAATTTTTTTTTCAACGTTTATTTATTTTTTGGGGGGGACAGAGAGACAGAGCATGAACGGGGGAGGGGCAGAGAGAGAGGGAGACACAGAATCCGAAACAGGCTCCAGGCTCTGAGCCATCAGCCCAGAGCCTGACGCGGGGCTCGAACTCACGGACCGTGAGATCGTGACCTGGCTGAAGTCGGACGCTTAACCGACTGCGCCACCCAGGCGCCCCGTGTTGTTTCTGTTTTTAACAAGGTTTTCTGAAGGCATGGAATGGAGCTGTACATATTGAGGGACTTAACTCTCCAACTCCCACCCCCTCCGTGTGCAAAAGAGTCTGACTAATCCCTAGCTGTCTTCTCTCCAACAGGAAGAAGACGCTCTGACCTCCATCTTCACAGCAGTACTGCGAGCATCTCTAGCAAGGGTCCCATGATTCTACTCCAAGCCACTATGGACTCTGCAGAGAAGCTCCACAAAAACTCAAGTGAGTGGGAAGAGACCTAACTAGCTATTTGAAGCCTCATACCTGAACCACTAGTCAAACGAAAGCTACTTCCTCATCCCCACTTCTTATCCCGTGCTAATATGACCAGTGTGAATCTCCAGTTGACCAGCTTGGTTTTGCTAAAGAGCATGCGTATTTTTCAGGCTATGGTATCACTTGGTTTTGGCATCCGCTAACTTCCTTGTCCATCCTACAGGTTCTCCTATAGACTCCCAAGCTCTGTGGATGGCAGGCCTTTCTGGGACCCTAATCTTTGGATTCTTGTTAGTGTCCTACTTGGCTATCAGGAAACGGAGGTGAATTATTCCAGTTGTGTTAATAAAACTAGATTGCATTACCAGCCTGTGCCCAGCCTCTCATTCGAAAGGTAAAGCACTATTGTAAATAAAGTCCTCTATCTGCTCTGGGCATCTCCTCTCTCCAGCGTGGGGCATTATTTTGCATGACTGTAGAAGAAAAACAATGATACCCTAGGTTTTGACTCCAGCCAGCCTTTCCAGCTTCCAAATAGAATAACGTTGCAGTAGACTCATAGTTGGATGACCACCTAAGCAGTGGATACAAGAACTAAACACATCAGATATAGCAGAGATGGTTTCAAGCTCAAGAGGGGGTGTAGAAAAAAACTCTTCCAAAAGACCAAACTAAGGCAGAACTAATCTAGACCTAGTGTGAAATCTTCTAGACCTCAAGTTCTCTGAAAGAAGGCTGCTAAAAAAACCATAATAGGCCCTACCCCCAGAGTTTAAGTGGGTCTGGGCTGAGGCTTAAGAATTTACACTTCTAACCACTTCTCAAGTGACCCTGATATTATTCTAATCATCCCACACTGAAATCCAGTGTCTATTAACAGTGACTAAAAGGAAGCATCTGATCATGGGTTTGTCAACCGCAAGTAGTTTGATCAGAAGAAGCTTAGTTTTGAGCCAGAACCAGTCTTAAGACTAACAGAAAAGCATGGTGACTTCTCCAGGGAAATAAACATCCTGCTCCAAGGACTCCCTAGGACTGTTGGCCATAATCTGGCAGTCTCTAATCTCTCCAGGGGGGATTTCTGAAATTAATCCTGGTTAACAAAGTTTCCCCGTTTGTCTTCAGGGAGTAACTTCTAGATTGCTTTATATTTCGGCAAAGTAAAAGGCATTAAACTTGGTACTGAAATACCCGCTTTGTAGGCAAGTCAACCTCACTTCAAACTGCTAAGCAGACTGTATATTTCCTTATTCAACCAACAGGGACACTACATGCTTACGTGACAGGAACTATCCTAGATGCCTGATAACACGCTTGAGCCTCACGAAAACATGAGGTAGCACGCACCCACCGTGCTTTGTAAACTCCTACTCCAAATGAGGACCAAGGCAACACAACTTGAACTGGGAGGGCAGAAACATGAATTTGGAATTAGGGATGCCTGTTTTAGTCTGAGATCTAGTGTCATTTCAGATATTCTGCTTTTAACTCCATCTCCTACTAAAAACCCTCTGCTCCCCCATAGGACTAATTTCCAGTGGCACATAGATTCAGCTTGACAAGGTTTTCTAAAGCTTGCCTGTTGGCCTGATGCTTGCTTGGGGGATGTGGCTAAAATAGATGCCTAGAGAAAAGGGCCGGGAGTACCGACTACCTTCTGTGCTAAAGGGGAAGGGCAATGGTCTTGGATTGCAGTGGAGATGGCAGTTAACTTGTTCACTAAGTAGAACTGTAGTTGACCTGGGAAACCATGAATAGATGTAATTTAGTTTAACCATGAATAGATGTAATGCATCCAAATCCTATCACTTCTGTAAAACCTAATTTAAGCTCTAGTTTTACATCCATGTATATTTATAGTACACCTTAATTTGCAGGTTAAACATTAGCCAGAAGTACCATTATTTAGGTCTTAGAATGTTTACATACCCAAATAGGTATGTAAATAGGTTCACATAGCCAAATTGTTCCAAACATTAAGTTTCTGATTATCGAAATACACTAGCGGTTTCTAAATTTCATTAAATTTCTTAGCCCTACTTTGTGGGACTATAGCCACATTTGGCTAGGAGCTGCTCAAGCTAGGAGCTACAGCATGACTAGAGTCCACTAAATTCAAACACGTATTGGAGATCCACGATGTGACAGGCATTCTACAACAACCAGGAAACCAAGCAACAACCACCAGGAAAGATGCCCCATCAACAAGGATGGACAAATGTTGGATGGTAAGTGAGGGGAAAAGTCAAGAAAAGACAGGCAGGGAGAACGGGATTCCAAAGTCCCATCCTGCTCTCTCCGTGATAAAACCAAGGGGATATGAGTTCCAGGCTTATCCCACTAAAACAAAGCAGGTATGTGGGGTTCTGTAAATGAAACTAATTTGCTTATTTCAAGTATTTGGATTTACGAGAGGAGAGTCTTCTAGTAGAGCACCTGGAATGTAGGTTATCTACTCAGTATTGATGTTACTACCCTCCCTCAAAAAAAAAAAAAAACCAAAAAACATCTATGCTAATTCTAGATCCAACCAAAGAGAAAATCCTGGTGCTTAAGCTTTGACCTAGAACCTGCCAGATTCTCTCTAGCAGGGCTTCTCAGACTGATTGTCCTTAGCCTCCAAAGGAAGCTAAACACGATTTCCTAAATAGAGTTGACCATGGAAACTCTTCAGAGAATCTTCCAGGAGTAGTGATCAACACTACTGTAGATCTAGGGTGTTTCTGCTTTCCTAACCATGGAATCCTTATTGGAATTTGGCCTGCTCAACAGGGAGAAAGGAATATTGCAGGGAGAAATTACAACGTGCCTCTGAAGTGAAAAGCCCCTGGCCAAAACTACCTAGCTTAAAGTTAAATCACTGCTCTGAAGTGAAATATCACCTGGGAACTTTAAGTGGAGTAGCTTATTAATGCATAGTCTCTTCACTAAATTAGAAACTTCATTATCCACAGTGGAATCATTTTTTTAATGTTTTATTTTTGAGAACGAGAGAGAGACAGAGCATGAGCAGAGGAGGGGGAGAGAGAGAGGGAGGGAGACACAGAATCCGAAGCAGGCTCCAGGCTCTGAGCTGTCAGCACAGAGCCCAATGCGGGGCTCAAACTCACGAACCGTGAGATCATGACCTGAGCCGAAGTCGGACGCTTAACCGACTGAGCCACCCAGGCACCCCCACCGTGGGATCATTATTAAACATTCTTAAACCTCTACTACTTTGGTGTTTGTCTCATTCTAAGTAGGCTTTTTCTGGTAACTTCTCATGAACTTAGATTGCCACCCAAGCCTCTTCCCTACCTTCACCATAGCTTCCAAATTTAATGACACTGATTTCTAGGTAACAACTTTTACCCATGGATTAAAGGATTGTTCAAATCTAGTCAGAATAATGTAATTTGCCCTTATATACTTTAGGGTTTTCCTGGATAAAATCAGTGCTGATTGTTAATTCCTCTGTGTGGCTATCATTAACTTATCTTGCAGGGTAGTCACGTAATCACATAGCCCTTCTAGGGGCTCGCCCAGGCCTGCTGCACAGCTGCCAGCCTAAGATTTCCCTGTGATGTCTTCCCTTTCTCAGGGGATAACTCCTAGGTCATATTTGAGTTTGTTACCTAGCGCGGGCAGCATATTGAGAAAGAATGATGTATAAGACAAACTCTAAGAACTTAGATGCCTGACACTATCTTTCTCCCTGCCCATCCCCAAACTGGCTCTTGACCGTTCGCTAGGTACCAAAGTATAGATGTGCAGTGGCCTATACTCTACTTTGAAGGTATCGCTCTATTGGCTTCTATGTTTGTGTTGTAACCTGTTATTCTGACTTCTGATCTTTTGCAAAGTGTCCTACCTTGGGCTATTCCATATGCTTTAGAACTTACAATATTCTCTATCACCATTCTAAGTCTTCTCTGGTCTTCTGTGATTAGTTGATGGAAATTTTTTAATCTATAGAGTACACAGCTTTTAAGTCAAGGAAAAATTCTCATTTCTGATTTATTCCCTTCCATCTTGTCTCCATCCCCTCGCTTCATTTCCAGATGAAATGTTCTGAAATTGCCTCTCCATTTCCTTGATTTGTCTTGAGTTTTGGCACATGATTTGAGCCTTATAGAGATCTCGTATATTCTGACTTTTCAAATACAAGTTTGTTTATCCTGCATGGTCTGCTGAGATCTTTTTTCTTGATAGTATGTTTTCAAATATGAATCCTGTCTATTCACATGGTACAAAAGCCAACCGGAGGCTCTGTGTGACTGAAGATGATGAAGTTCAAACACTGGACCAAAAATTACTAGTGTTCAGGTTTCTTTTCCATTTATGTGTCTATTGTTCAAAGTAATATTGAAAGAGTTTAAAACACCAGATTCTGCTTTCCAGGGTGTCTAACGTCCCTAAATTCCAAGAATCCCAGGTCAATCTGCTCACTGTCAGGATGGGAAAAAGCAGATCTCCTAGTCCTATCACAAAAAGATAAGATTTTTAACAACTCCTACTTCTTTTTCTAACTCACCGAGTCCCAACACATACAACAAAGCATATAAGGTGTACCAATGTTGTAGAAAGTTTGCTGAATATTTCTATCTAACTACCACCTTGGTAAAAGATTAAAAAAAAAAAAAAAGCATCCTTAGAAAGTTCCTTCATTTTTATTCCCAGTCAACACTTCTTCAGGTGATAACTATTCTAGCACCAGAGATTAGTTTTACTTGTTCTTGAACTTCATATAAACGGAATCCTATACAGTCTTCGGTGTTTAGACTCTTTGATCTAGTGTCTGAGACCTATACTGCAAGTTGGAATAGTTTTTATGTACTACATTACATAAAAGTATCAGCTTGGGGCACCTGGGTGGCTCAGAGGGCTAAGCGTCCGACTCTTGGTTTCAAGCTTGGTTTTCACGATCTCATGGTTTGGTGAGTTCAAGCCCCTCATCAGGCTCTACAGGGCAGAGCCTACTTGGGGATTCTCCATCTCACTCTCTCTGGCCCTCCCCCTCATGCACTGTCTCTTTCAAAATAAATAAACTTCAAAAAATACATCAGTTTATTCTTTCTCTTATTGGTGGGCATTTGAGTTGTTTCCAGTTTGGGGTTACTAGTAACAAACTTTCAGTAAACACTGGTACCCTAGGAAGGAGGCTGGTTCCAACAGTGTTAGGCAATCTCCTCCTACCTGAACCAAACTGGTCCTATGACGACAGAACACAGTAAAAGTGACAGTGTGACTGAGCATAGGTTACAAAAGACAGTGCAGCTTCTGCCTGGTCTCTGGAGAAGCCAGCTGTCATGCCACACAGTAAGGGAGCGGAAGTGGCCCTCCCAGCCAACAGCCCTGGGAGTGCCTCCTTGGAAGTGAGTCCTCCAGCCCCGTCCACATCTGCTTGCAACCTTCTAAAAGCCCATGACCTAGCCCCACCACCTGAGCCGATTCTGAATACCTGCTCTACCACAACCATGAGAAATGAAGGATTATTGCTCTTAAAAGGCACTACGTTTTGGGGTGACATCTTAAGGCACAATAAGTAACTAATAAATACTTAAGGGGTTTTTTTTGTTTGTGTGGAGATGTCTCCTCTTGAATGAGAAAGAATTGCTCAGTGTATACTTCATCAGCAACCGTCAAACTGTTTTCCAAAGTATTTCTATTTTTATACTCACATAGCTATTAGCTGTGTAAAAGAGTTCCAATTAATCTAAATCCCGTTAGTATAGAAACCTATCTTCAGAGGGAAGATCTGCTTTGATCCAGGGTCAGCCTCTCCTCCTTAGAGTATACCTAGAGGTATACTACAGGGGCCCACAGAGGACATAGACCGCTAGATCCCCAGTGTTAGCAAGCTCGGGGATTCTTGCTGCCGGTCTAATCAGCCCACAAGCAAGGGAGCTTTCAAATAAGCCAACGAAATATCTAAAGATTCATAAAACCCATAAAATTGAAAGACAAAAAAATTAACGTTTTCACAGTCAGCAAGGATTGAGATCTGTTTGTCATCAACCACTTAGGGATCTACGAAGGGGTAAGACTCCTTCATTCTGTCACTTTCCAGGGAAATAGAATTTCACTTTAGGACAAATCTAAGAAAAACCCAAAGTAGTTGGCAGATGACTGGAAACGGCATCTTGACTTGAGCCCTATGTCTTGAAATTACTGGTTTGGATCTTCATGTTCAACTAAATAAACTCCCTTTTGTATTAGGAATTGAAATTAGAGCAATCTATTTCAACAACCAACACAGAACTTACATGGTCTGAGAACGGGAGAAAAGGTAGAAAACCAGAAGTTGAACCTGATATCACAGTGGACATTCTGGAGGAAACCTATTCTTTTTAGTAGAAATTGTTGGTTCCTGCCACCCTCACCTTCACCCAAAATATTCACACCAGGATACTAGCTACATGACTGTTTGTAAAACATTTAACCTTGTCAATCTCCACTTTCTCACATCTGAAATAAGGACTAAATTATTTCTATCTTTCTGACTTTAAATCCTTGGCTCTTGGAATATCCTGAATCTCCTTTAGTCATTTTCATTGGTTTTGATTCCCGGCTATCGCTGGGAAATTCTACTTTCTTAATTCCTGGCTCAGGATTTTCATGCAGTGAGCTGGCAATGTGCTTTTGTCCTACGCCATCGCACATTTCTGCCTTCTGAGAGCTAAAGCCTTGCTGTTTTTCAATAAAAGTCTGAGCAAGCCTTACTGCGATGGCCACAGGCCTGGGGGGAGCAGAAATAAGGAGATTCTGCCACTTACCAACCTCTTCTCTTCCCACTTCTCCCAAGAAGTACTGTTCTTTCGGTCTTGCTGACATGGAACTGAAGACAATGACCAAGAGAAATAAGTCACCTTCCCCAGCCCCCTCAATAGCTAAGTTAGGTGGTAAGAAATGGCCAAACCCAGTGAAGCGTCTTGAATAAAGCAGTTGGGAGGGGAGAAAGTAAGGGGCAAAGGGCTGACAGTACAAAGATTTATGGTGGTAGGAGCACCTGGGTGGCTCAATCAGTTGAGCACCTGACTTCAGCTTGGGTCATGGTCTCACAGTTCGTGGGTTCGAGCCCTGTATCCGGCTCTGTGCTGACAGTGCAAGCCTGCTTGGGACTCTCTCTCTCCCCCACTCTGTCTGACCCTCCCTGACTTGCACTTTCTCTCTCTCCCATTCTCTAAATAAATAAATAAATAAATAAATAAATAAAGATTTATGGCGGTAAAATAAAGAACAGGCTTCAATGATATTGGACAAAATGAACTCTACCCACCAAGTTTTGACCAATCTCAACATTGGAGTAAGGGGCTGGATTATAAGAACTACCTTCATGTTTACAAGATGTTCTTCCTATGTGCCGCCTGTCTGATCAATTATCCCTTCATCAGGCTCTCTCAGGATGTTGACTGTATTTTGCACGGGTCAAAAGTATCTGAGTTTAGTTTTCAAAGAAGCGTCTTCTCTTACCCTCATAATTATTCAGCCTTATTGGGTTCTGCAGGCTAAATACTAGGGGTGTTGGCAGGGAGAGGACAGAGGAGGAGACCAGCACCATCCTAAAGAGAGAAACCCATTGTCCACCAGCCACTATTTCCTCAAAATGGCAAAGGCTGCCCCAAGGAAGTGCCCGGAGACTGACAAAGAGGTTGCTGGGAAGTGTCGTTTCTGGTGCCAGTAGTCTTCACAGCTGGTGGTGCTACCCACACTCATCAAAGTCAGACTTTCATCCTAAAAATTCCCTTGTCCTTGTCCAGGACAAAGGGCCTGGCACACACCTGGAGCTCACAGAACATTTGCTGAATGAATCACACCAAACTATGACATAATTTGACCAGATTTAAAGGAGCCTAGAAAATTCCCAGAGAATGGCTGAATTTATCTGGAACATACTTTCTGGATAAATTTCTATTTGTTAGAAATTTACATTTTATATTCCAACCAGGAACATATGAGCGTCCCGTTTCTCCATATCCTCACCACACTTGTTATCTGTCTTTTTGTCTTATCACTACAAGGTAACATTTATAAACTATTTTTAAATTAAAAAAAAGTATAAAGACAATGAAAAGGCCCATAATCCTACCAATAAAAATACTAAAGGGTATGATCAAAAAGAATCCAAACCATATTGAAAAGCCAGATGAAAAGACAAGAACAGCCAGGGCACCCGGGTGGCTCAGTCAGTTAAGCGTCAGACTTTGGCTCAGGTCGTGATCTCACGGGTTGTGAGTTGGAGCCCCATGTTGGGCTCTGTGCTGACCGCTCAGAGCCTGGAGCCTGCTTCGGATTCTGTGTCTCCCTCTCTCTCTGCCTCTCCCCTGCTCGCTCTCTCTCTCTCTCTCTCCCCCTTTCTCAAAAATAAATAAACATTAAAAAAATATTTTTTTAAAGAAAAGAAAAGAACTCCCACCCCTCACCCCCAGTTGCTCTTCCTGAAAGCAACTGTCTTCAATGGCGTCTTACAGGTCAGTCCAGAAACAAGCGTCATGTGCGCACGTGTTTTGGTTTACACAAAAGTGACAACCCACTTCCTGCCCTCCTGTGCGCAGTGTCACATTTACTCCTCCCTATGGTAGGTGTTATCTGCCTCTTGTCCAGAAGGCCTGTAGCCTCCAAAAAATAAGGACACGGGAAGACCAGCATGCCCAGCAGGAGTCCCGAAGGGCAAAGTAATCTGTTCCCTCCAGGTCTTTCCACGGGCCTAGGAAAGCTCTGTGCATAGAGGAAAGCCAGCATACAAGACCACTTTTATTTGACCATGGTGTGAAGAAGCAGTGTGTGTGTTGGCTTTTTTGCCCAGTGCTCCAAAAAGTAAATCCCGGGCCTTGGGAAGGTGGAAGCCACGGTCAATGGTGCTTTTAGGCACCTGTATCATAT
This sequence comes from Prionailurus viverrinus, assembly GCF_022837055.1. Taxonomy (NCBI): domain Eukaryota; kingdom Metazoa; phylum Chordata; class Mammalia; order Carnivora; family Felidae; genus Prionailurus; species Prionailurus viverrinus. The sequence continues at coordinate 10,968,428 of NC_062571.1, forward strand.
TCTACATCAGGCCATTAGGCCGGGCTCCATGCTCTTGATAACACTTTGCACATTACCTTCCCTGTCTCCTTCCAATGGTTTATACCTGCGAGCGTGCAGTTTCTGGCATTTGCTGTTACCCAGGAAGCTACAGAGACAAGTGATGGGAAAGTACTCGTAAGTAAGTCCGTTCATAATGAAGGCCTAGGAAGAAGCCCTCTGTCAAAGTCACATTTAAATTCGATGAGTCAACCCTTTTCGCAATTACCCAGCAGCCAAGCTTAATATAATCTATGGGAGCGGCCTCCATAAGATGACACCGAAGCCCTGAGACACCTCCGGGGTGACTCGGTGCCCTTGGTTTGGGGCCAACTGACTTAATGTTCTGTGTTGCCTGTGAATGAGTCCTTCCCCTCATTTCACCCTGATGGCTACATTACAATTCCCTAAATTCTCTTTTTGCCTTTTTTTTTTTTTTTAATCTCTGGTACCTCAGGAACCTTCTTCTTCTGGCCACAAAAGAAAAATACAATATGGAAATCTGAGTGACTGAAACATGGTAGCACAATGGAAGGGCTTCCCCGGCTGAGGCCTGATGAAAACTACACCAGAATAGATTCATGACAAAGTGGACAGAGCACAAAACAGTGTTATTTCAATATTAGGAGTGCAATAACTATTTACTTCATGTTCACGATGCACTGGGTGAGATTAAAAACAAAATGAGATGCAGAATTAATCATGAGTCTACCCTGATGAACTTATCCAAGTGCAAGGTTATTCTATGAAACAGATGGCATTGAAAGGAAAATATTAATTTGTGCATTTTAACCCCTGAAATAAATGTTTAGAAAGCATAAAGTAATCATTACCATTTTTTAGCACATACAATATGCCAAACACTGTGTAAGCAATCTCCATGGATTATTTTATGTAATGCTCACAATGACCTATGAAGTAGGCAATATTATCAACATCTTAAGAAAAGAGAAAGAGGGGCACCTGGGTGACTCAGTCAGTTGAGTGTCCAACTTCAGCTCAGGAAGGCTGAACCCACCCCTGCTTTAGCAGGTGGCCTCTTCGTTCTAAGAGGAATCCCATCTCCCTTTATTCACAGCTGGTTGTGGAGTGAATATGTGACCACACTTGGTTCTGTGACTGGAGAATTCCTCCTGGGGGAACTTGGAGAAATCTCACTCCTAAGAGAGAGCTAGAAGGGATACCCTCTTCTTGCAGGGAATTGTGGGTACGGCTGTGCCACCTAGTGTGGCTGCAGCCTGTGGGCTTGGTCTCTACATTCAAAGGCTGTACCTAAGAGGACAGAGTAAAGGCAGAGAAAACTACTTGCATTCCTGAGGACATCCTTGAGCCGTGCAATCAACCTATCTCTGGACTTGTACTTCTATGTGGTAGTAAATGTCCTTTCTGGTTAAGATCAACACCCCCTGCAATATACCACAGCTGTTAAATATAGACACAGAGGCAAAAGCAGAAAAATGTGCTGAATATAGTTTTCTGCCATCCTGCAGAAGATTAGATCATCACAGGAAAGCAAACTCTTACTTAGGTACTCAAAGGGCTCTTTTGAGTTTATCATGGGAGGTTGCATAACACTGTTTCTGGTTTCCCACCCACCTGGTCTTTTCTTGGTGAGAATGAGGGACCCATTCCTTCATAGAAGCCAAAGTAAAATTCATTGCTCCAAGAGATTCTCTTAAACACTCTTTGTCTCGGGGCACCTGGGAGGCTCAGTCCGTCAAGCATCTGGACTCTCGGTTTCAGCTCATGATCTCCCAGTTTGTGAGTTCAAGCCCTGCACTGACAGTGCAGAACCTGCTTGGGATTCTCTCTCTCCCTCTCTCTCTGCCCTTCCCCTGCTTGTGCGCGCGCGCTCTCTCTCTCTCTCTCTCTCTCTCTCTCTAAAAAATTCAAAAAAAAATACTCTATCTTTCAGGCACTGTGTGAGGTAAGATTTGAGGATCAGAATTCACAGTCTAAAGAATAACTGCCTGAGGTAAGTGAAATACAGAGAGAGAGCCAAGGAAGGGTCTTGGCTGTGGCCATGTGTAGGGACCACATGTAAGGGCTTAAAAACCTGGGGGTTATATTGGCGTATTATTGGGGTAGGAGGGACAGAGAGAGAAATGGGGGCTTAGAAGGAGAGAAAGGGAGACATTCCCAGCAGAAGAAAAAGCATGAACAAAGTCAGGGAGAGGTGAGAAACAGCTGGATGTGTCTAACAGGTACCAAAGCACATGATAAAGCTATCGATCTGCAAACACTGTGAAAATGGTTCTAGAATGGACAAACGCATCAAGAGAACCAAGAAGAGAGCTGAAAGAAAACCAATTCTATCAGTGAATTTTGTATATGGAAAAGGTAGCATTTCCAACTTTTCACTCTATCTCTGTATTGTTTGAATTCTTTACAACATATTTATATCTTATTTATGTTTAATGAAAATAGCAATCATTTATTCCTTTTCATGACTATAAAAGTAGACATATGCATTAAACATTCAGAAAACACATAAAGAGATAACAAACATTACCCTTGGGGATATACTCTTCCAAAATTCTTACACATTATTTTTCTTTTCACCAAAATAGGATTATAATCTATGTCCTGTGTTCCCCTTTTACCCTCCCCCCATTGTGGTTGTTTTAAAATATCTCTTTGACATTTCTCCCACTAAGAGGTAGAGCCTTATTCTTTCCCCTGAATGTGGGTCAGGCTTGGTGGCTGACTTCTTAACCAATAGACTATGTAGGAAGGACAGGCTATAAATTCTAAGGTCAGGTTATAAAAAAGATATTGCTTCTGTCTTCTGTGATGCTGTTCTCTAGCAAAAAGTAACACATACGCCACTATATCATCAACACCTTAATGTTAATATATGTAAATCTACATTGTTATTAAAGGGGTCAGATTAGCCAATCTGACCTTGTATAAATCTCAAGTTCTTTTTTGGTAGATGATGGTAGCCACAGAACATTTAGGTAATTGAGAGTGAATTTTTTCCCCATCACAAATGAAAGTAAGCCTCAGTCGAAATTCACACCACACACACACACACACACACACACACACACACAGAAAAGCAATGCCATCTGTTCGGTGAGGTATGTGAAAGCCCAGCTCTGTGGGTTTTTGTTGTTTTTACCAACTTTGCCATGAGGTGGACCCCCAAGACCTGACCTTAACTGCTTCCCTGCTTGTGCCCACTGACCTTTGTACCACATTTTTCCTTAAGCTCTTCTTAACTTCTCTCTTAACTCAGCTTCTCTCTTAACTGAGGCAAAGGACCCAATGGCCCAATGGGCATCATATCCCATGATGGAAACAGAAACGACCACTCAAGCAATAATGACTGCCCAGAGGAAGAGCTGTGGCGGCCAGTCCACCCAGAACAGCTTGAGCTCAACCCCCGACTCACATCTGCACAGACGGACCATGGGGTGACCTCTAGAATGACCGACAATTACCTTTACCTAATTATGATACTAAAATCTCCACCCAAGGAGGACCCTCAGCCTCATTTACACAGCATGCGATGTGTGTATAGGTATGTTTCCTTAAGGTCCATGTGCAACCTTATCCCATTTCTAGACACCATGACAAGTCTCTGCTTTCTGAATATTCATCCTAACCCTAAAGAAGAGGAACCCAGTCACCCTTGCTTGGGGAGTCATGGCTTTCGAAGTTATTCCCCCCATCTCCTTATTTGCAGCATATAAAGTTTCCTTTGTGTGAAGTTTCTATTTGTGACTCACCGAGGAGCAAACTCATGTTGGTTAAGTCTTGAGTGAAAGCTTCAGTCAGGCAGCACAGTATATCCTAGAATTCAGGCAGCTAGAGCAACCAGAAACCAGAGTCCAGACCCAAATGGAGCCCTGTTGAAAGACCAGCATCAATCAGCCACTGGATTCTTAAGATCAAGCCTCAAGGTGTCACCCCTTAGGGTGTGGGCCACAGGCCTTGCTAAATTCTTGCACCCTTTTCAGGCAAAGGTAGGGAGTATTTCAAATAATGAATTCAACCCATGATCTTAAATACCACTGATTCCTCCAATAAGGCCCACCTCTAACAATCATTATGGTAATTAGCACAGTCTGTGGGGCTGAGAAGCAATGGGAGACAGGAACCCTGGCTGTGGTCACACCAATTGGGGGCTTCCTAACCAGAACGTGAGGGGTAGCCTGGGTGTCTCCATTGGTTAAGCGTCTGACTCTTGGTGTTAGCTCAGGCCACGATGTCATTGCTCATGAGTTCGAGCCCCACAGCTGGCTGACAGTATGGATCCTGCTTAGGATTCTCTCTCTGTCTCCCTCTCTGTCCGTCCCCCCACCCCCCAGCTCACTCTAACTCTATCTCTCAAAATAAATAAACATTAAAAAAAAAAAAAGAATGTTAACTACCCGTGCAGGAGCTCAAATTTCCGAGACAATAAATAACTATACCCAGATTAAGATTTTATCTTTTTAAATAATCTCTACAGTCAACTCGCGGTTCAAACTCACAACCCCGAGATCAAGAGTCACATGCTCTATTGACTGAGCCAGCCACGTGCCCATAGGGTATAACTTAAAACACTGCCTATGGTGAAATATGTTTTTAATCTTTTTTGTTTTAATGTTTATTTATTTTTGAGACACAGAGAGACAGAGCATGAATGGGGGAGGGGCAGAGAGAGAGGGAGACCCAGAATCCAAAGCAGGCTCCAGGTTCTGAGCTGTCAGCACAGAGCTCCATGCGGGGCTCAAACTCACAAACTGGGAGATCATGACCTGAGTCAAAGTCAGACGTTTAACTGACTGAGCCACCCAGGCGCCCCGAAATATTTTAAAGCAAGTAACAGACGTCATGGCAAACAACTCCACAGCATTCCAATGTGTGGCTATGCCAGACTTTTGCAAATCATATTCATTTAATAAACACTTATGTCATGGCCGATTTGTTCCTTTTATAAACAATTCAAAGATGAGTGCCCTTAACATACACATTCCGTGTCCTTTTCTAATTATTCTGCAACCGGGGTCCAAGCAGCAGGAGCACCTGACTCTGGGGGTCCCAAACAGACCAGCTGTGGTCACCTGACGCTGACAAAATCCAAAAGGTGAGAGCTGAGTGGTAGTAACACAAGAAAAGGAACTGAGTTCAGAAAGGCCGATGCTGGGAATGATGGGAGAAAAAGGAACAAAGGCCAGACGTTGTTGTGGCTCCTAGTCTGCAGGCAGGATTCCTCAGGCATGCAGACTAACTCCTACAGCTCCCTCAAGAACTTCCTTTTTGATCTGGCGAGTGTAACTTCACTCCCATAATCATAAACACCGCCCCCACCCCACCCCCATATATGTCAGAGATCATCTTTCAAACATACGCCCAATGACATACATCTGAAGGGTCTCACCACTAGGTTCAACTCTACAACAATGAAACCAACCTCAACAACAGGTAGCCCTCCAGGTTCCTGGAGACCTTGTTTTTAACAAGCACGAATTCCTCAGAGACTCAGCTATCCCTAACCCCAAGTAAAATGTATATAATCCGTTATTCCTCAAATGTATATCATCAGTTATCCTTACTGGGATAAAGCATTAATCCCGGTGCAGCTCTTTCTGCCCATGGATTTTGTCCCCGTGCTCTCATAAAGCACCTTTTTTGCACAAAAAATATCTCAAGGATTCTTTCTTGGTCTTTCGCTGAGGGCCCCACATCAGATAGACAGGGGACTAGCATTTCAACTACCTCCAAAGTATTGAAAATACTTCTACGTCTATATGAGGCGAATGTGGGACAAAGGTTGGTGGGTATGAGACAAAGCCGGGGCTGGACAGGGGTCCCCTCAATCCTGACCAAAAACCGCAGCGTTCCCGCAGACCTGAATCCAAGCGCCAGAGTAGCACGCCTTGCAGGAACCCGGGGCAGGATGTTTACCAAAAGGCGACTCCACCACCAAGACCAGCGAAGACAGAACCAAACCAGTCTGCTCTGAGGTGCACCCCAGGGCTGACCTTTCCCTGACTTTCGCCCTCATTATAATACTAACAAGCACGCCCAGGAGTGCAGATTTCACGTAATGAATGAGACCCGGTACAGGGTTTGCTTATTGCGCCTGCGCGCCCAACTTCCTGTCTCTCTCTCTCCTTGCTGGTTTGAGGTTTAGACGTCATTCCCTTCCCGCGTCGGTGTCTTTAAAATCCTTCCCTGGACTTTGTTCTGGGGCCCAGCAGGAAGGGTCCTTTCTTTTGTGCTGTTCCGCTTGTGCTTGAGCATGAGCCCCTATGAAAACTTGGCTGGAACTTCCCGGTTTGGCCTCTAGTCAATTTCTATTGTGTAGGTAACAGGCGCATGCAGGTGGTTAGTAAGTGTCAGGTCAGTCTTTGTCTGGGGTCAGTCCTTTGGGGTCAGCCCTGCAGGGCAGTCTTATTGCTGGAGTGGAAAGTTTCAGTTCCCACCAGGTCTTTTGCCCCAGTTAAGCTGGAAAGACCTTAATCAGTTAGAAAGTACCAGACTAAGGTCAAAATGGAGGCAATTGCAAGTTCTCTTTCAATTCTTTGGGATAAATTCCTACAAGTGGAATTGCTGGATCAAATGGTATGTAGCCCATTTTCTCAAAAAAAAAAAAAAAAGAAAAGAAAAGAAAGAAGAAATGCAAGAACAAAATGTAGGAAAATTGGATAAAGATTTTGAAAGAAACAATACTTCAAAATTAAAGGCAAGTAATAACAAGACAAAGCTCCAAACAGGAAAAGTAAAAGGAATCAGTGTTATCAGACTGCCAATCCCCAAACTAAAATGTGGGCCCAGATTGCTTCCTTCTCAGTCTCACTAGAACCCAGTCTCCCGGCCAACCCCCAGCCCTGTCTCCCCCATTCCTGGAGGGTCCAAGTACATAGTCCTATGCTAACTAATGGAATCGCTTAGAATTAGCGTTTTCCCCTTCAGCATGCAATCCTATTATTTCCTTCTCTTCTGCCCTCCAGGGGAGGAATGGGAAAGAAAATCTTAGTCCTTTCTCCATCTCTCAGTAAAGAGGCAACACAATCCTCTAAGGGTGGATGAGCACAATAGGAAAAGACCCAAACACCTGGCTCCCTGGTTCTAGCAAAAAAGGGATTAGCCTCACTTCAGTTAGCACTCCTAAGAGGAGGCAGTTTGGGTCCAGACCAGAGCAAGCCAGTTCCAATATCTGAATTGAGGAAAAAGCTTAGACTCTTTAAGTGACCAATTAAATCTTCTTTACGTGATTGAGGCCAATTTACATAAATAGTTCCTCACTTTCAAACAAAGGGACAGCAAACAAACTTCAAGCTACTAAAGAACAGAAACGACTGGAAAAGCTGACAGTCTCTGGGTTACCTGGGGCAGGATCTGGTACTGGGAGATAAGAGTCCAATCCTGGAGCCCTGGCTGAGTTCCCATGGGGCAAATGCTTGTTTTATTCATTGTCCTATTTTAAACTGCTAGCCAGCTACTCCACCGGTTGAATTCATCTCTACCGAGGAAAAGCGAGAGAAGGAAGAAGCTGCTAGGGCCAAATGACTCCCAGGCAGGATGGACAGGCCGACAACGGCAGGCACCACAGCGTTTTCTTACTGACTCAGCGGCACAGGGTCTACCCGGCACTGGTAATGGATGGACAGCTGATGACTGAAGAATGAGTGTTTGTGGGGCGCCTGGGTGGCTCAGTCGGTGAAGCGTCCGACTTCGGCTCAGGTCACGATCTCGCGGTCCATGAGTTCGAGCCCCACGTCGGGCTCTGTGCTGACAGCTCAGAGCCTGGAGCCTGCTTCCGATTCTGTGTCTCCCTCTCTCTCTGCCCCTCCCCTGCTCATGCTCTCTCTCTGTCTCTCAAAAATAAATAAAGATTAAAAAAAAATTAAAAAAAAAAAAGAATGAGTGTTTGATAAGCCTCCATCACAGCGAGGATCCCAGTTGTTCATCAGGAGTCGTTCCCGTCCTGGACCGTCAGCCACGTACAAACAGGGAAACAGGTGCTGTCAGTCTGTTTTAAGTCTCCAAGCACAGCTGCTGGGACAGCAGCTTCACACAGGTGCTCGCTGATGAACGAGCGGCAGCCGCAAGGAGGTCCAGTTGCCATTGGAGCCTAGGCAGCCTTTAATCAAAATCAAACACACTGTGTTTCAGCAATCATACGCACTGGAAGCGCCCCCTGCCTTCAGCAGACAGGAAGGTAAGCAACCTCTTTCACCCACCCCATGTCATTCTCAAAACCCATGAGTGGCCTCAAAAAGCGTCCAGACTTATCTGACAAATCGTAAATGAAAGATATTAAATATGTTTATGAAAAAAACAAAATATTAGTACGGGTTACTTTATCATTAAAAATCTCTTTTTTTTTAAGTTGATTTATTTACTTTGGGAGGGAAAGAGAGAGAGAGAGAGAGAAAGCAGGGGAGGGGCAGAGAGGGGGGGGGAGAGAGAGAATCCCAAGCAGGCTCCAAACTATCAACACAGAGCCCGATTCAGGACTCGAGCCCAGGAACCTTGAGATCAGACCTGAGCTGAAATTAAGTCGGGCGCTTACCAGACCGAGCCACCCAGGCGCCCCTAAAAACAATCTTTAATGGGAAAAAAGAAGACACCGTGAGTATAAAATCACAGCTTGAGTCAAGCATGTGCCCATTAATATAAAAAAGCATAAACACCACAGGTAATTAGACCAAGATTGCCCTGTTCTGACCCTCTTCCAATCTTGGTGGGTGGCACCAACATGCATGCATTTCCCAGGCCAGAAACCCAGGACTTTAAATATTCATCATTCCTTCATTGCCTACAAATTAAGCAACACAGGTTCCCATCTTCAAGCGCACATACACCCACCCTCACACACACATGCCCCCTGGTGTGGTCCCGGCCTCACTCGCCCCTGCCCAGCCACACCTTGGCACTGGGAAGCCCTGATGACACGTGCATCTTCCACGTGGCTTTGGTTAATCAGGAACCTCAAATAGGCCAGCTGTGCTTTGGGAAGAGGCCAGAAACAGCGGCCTTGACCCAAAGGTCAAAACTCTCCTTTAAGTGTGCAGACAAGGCAGTGATAAAGCAGCGCCCCCAAGTGGTCGGGAAGCAGAAGACAGCATCTCGGGGACGCAGGGAGCATAGATCAGAGACACCTGGGTGGGAGGAGGCTATTTACAGAAAACAGAGGACCCACAATATTCATGCGGGGCAAACGCCAACAAAACTTGGATTATAACTGTGACTGTAACCTCCTTAAAATAACAAGGCTGGGAAAAGTTCAATTAGGCTTAAAACTGATATATTCAATCTATTTGATTTTTGGTCTCACTAAAAGTAAACATTGACAGGATTTTTCTTTGGTTTTTGTTGGTTTGTTTGTTTGAATAAACTTCCAGAACTAAAATTAACATATGAAATTTCGTCAGAAACAAGCCGTGTGATCTCAGACGGTAGCAGTTCATGGCTCAGTTTTGCTCACGGTTCAAAATGACAAGAGTGAACTTCCTGATTCCTAAATTTCCTCCCAGCTCAGGAATACTGTATTTACTCCTGGGGGGTGCATAAGATGCTTATCTCTAGAATGTGTTTGACAATTTTATAAGAATTGTCATGACTTTATTAAAAGTGGTTTAAGACACAGGGAACAGAGTCGCGCTCACACTGGCTCATATTTCGGGCGTCTGTTGTCAGGACAGGAGGCGTGAAGAAGGGAATCTCAGGAGAAGCCAGGGACACAGGCTTAAATTCACCCAGGCCTCCTGGAAAGAAATGGGACGAGAGCCATCACGAGCTCTCTGATGTGGCCTCGCGCTCTAGGCGGCTGAGCACCCCTGGTGGCTTCTCCCCTGACCACATCAGCCCCACTGTCCCCTCTTCCCGGGCGGGGGCGGGAGCTGCTTTCCCTGTTAGACCCCCGGGATCGCTGTGTCCGCACAGCTCCTAGAGGCGACCCGGAGTCTGACGCTGCTGCGAGAACTTCACGCTCACCTCCCAGAGCCAATGCACTATTTCCCCATTCCAAACTCGGTGGAGAGAAATATGATTGGAGCAGCTCATCTTTGGAGTCGGGCCTCACTAATCACTAGCAGCCCCTGAATGGCTGTCCTTGCAGCACGTGACCACCTCTGCTCCAATCAGCTGCGGGTGGATGGGAAAGGTCAAGTGACAGAAACCACCACTGCTGAACTGTGGGTGGGGCAGAGTCCCTTAGCCGGGGTTAGCGTCCGAGTGTAGTTCTGTGCTAACTCCGTAGCCACTAAAACTAGGCACCTGCAGCATTTAAATTAAAATTGATTGAAATAAAGTTAAATTAAAAAACCTAGTTCCTGGGGCGCCTGGGTGGCGCAGTCGGTTAAGCGTCCGACTTCAGCCAGGTCACGATCTCGCGGTCCGTGGGTTCGAGCCCCGCGTCGGGCTCTGAGCTGATGGCTCAGAGCCTGGAGCCTGTTTCCGATTCTGTGTCTCCCTCTCTCTCTGCCCCTCCCCCGTTCATGCTCTGTCTCTCTCTGTCTCAAAAATAAATAAACGTTGAAAAAAAAAAAAACCTAGTTCCTCATTTGCACTATCCACATTTCACGTGACTAGTTCAGGTGTTCATGTGACACTGAATTGCACAGATATAGATATGGAACATTTCCTTCCTTGTAGAAAGTTCTGTTGAATAGCACTGGCCTCTAAGTAATAGATAATTCTAGTAGAGTTATTAAATGCCACAGATGATGGGAATCTAAATTCAAGTTCATTGAAATAAATATGTAAAAACCCAGTTCCTCATTTACACTCAACACATTTCAGGTGCTCGGCAACCGCACGTGACCAATGGGTACTACATTAAATTGCACAGATATAGGACATTTTCCATCATTGTAGAATGTTCTGGCCTTTACAAAATTAGGTATCTCTAGCACTTCTTAAATATGAAAGATGACAGGGAAAGAAAATTCTTTCATCAGCTTGTTGTCTATCTTGATCTTACAACCTAGATTCTTAGAGTGAGGCTTTGGAGAAATATGATAGGCAAAAGACATCCAATTTTCCTCATGTACTTGCTGAGGGCCATAAGGCAGCTAAGTGACACCCCATCAGCCATCACTTTCTCACATAGGCAGACTGTTTGCTAAGCTGTAGCCTGGTCGATGATTTGGGGATCAGCAAGAAAATCTACAGATACACAAGAGGGAAAATGAGAATATGAGTTTTTCTGTTGCTGTCAGAAAAGCCACACAGTCAAAGCCGTGAGATTGGGTCTATGTGCCAACAGGGGTTCCATTGTCTGCTCTGTCAGAGTGACCCTCAAAAAAGTGGTTTTGAAGCATGATGCACACATTAGAAGCACAGTGTTTGGTCTGAGCATGATAAGAAAACAATAAAATAGGTCAGGGTCCTATTGCCTCTCCTGTCTTTATTCATATTTGCTGGACACAAAATTACCAGAGATGCCGTTTACTACGTGTTAGTGTCAGGCGTTGTGCGGGATAAAGATAGGAGTTAGAGTCAAAAAGAATTTTTGCAGTTTAAGGCTTTATTGGGAACTAAGGTTCCGGGCGAGGTTCCGTGACTCAAGAAGGAAGTCAGGAAAATCGCGCCCAGGTGTGGTGGGGTAGGGTTTTTAAGCTGTAGCAGTTCCGGGTTTGGGCTCAGGTGGGTCTTTCTCTCGTGCCATGTGCTATTGCTCGGTAATTGGTTGACCTTCAATTCATTCTACAGAGCCTCGGGGCTTTCCCTTGGGTTGTGCTGGCGCTCGGTGATTGGTTGCCCTTCAGTTTGCTCCCGCGCGCTGCTCGGGGCTCTCCGTTGGGTCGTGCTGGCGCTCGGTGATTGGTTGCCCTGCGGTTTCTTCCGGCGCGCTGGCGAGAGGGCCGTCCCCTTCCTAACATTCCAACCCCTTATTGGTGATAATGGGCGAGGGATCTGATCTGGCTGCTTCCAGCAGATATAAGGGAGGCGCCATAGTATGTGGGGTCTGAGGTTGGAATGTGCGAACGGCGCCAGACCGCCGTCTGGTGAAATGCCACCTGGGAAACTTCATGAATTCGTTTCCCTACGAAACGGAGAAAACAAGGTAAGAGCATAAGTATTATACAGACAGCAACTAGTGGGGTGACTATGGGGAGGAGCCAAGTTAAGAGGGGTGATTGCCACCAGGAGGTTAGGGGGTCTGAGGATCCTGGGCGGGCGGATAGAGTTTTTTGGATTTCCTTTAGGGGTTCTATATTGGTTTCAACTAAGCCTGATTTACTGAGGTAGTTAGTAGCAACATTCTTCCCTCAGGAACAGGCATGTTCCCCCTTTTTCTGCTGTTAGGAGAGCTGTCTCGTCGGTTTTGTAGAGTGACCTGTGCTAGGGAGTTGATCGGCCTTTGTAAGGTGGATAGGGCGGTTGCTGAGGCTTCTATTGTGATTTGGAGCCTGACAGGTCCCTGGAGGAGGTAATGGAGTGTGCAAGGGAGCCGGTGTCAACCCCGGCGGCCAAGAGGGACGTGGCTAGGGATAGTCCGACCATTAGTGGGAGGAAAACGGCTCGTTTTTGGAGACGGAATTCGAGGACTTGATGGAGTTCTTCCTGTCCCTATAGGGTGAGTTGGGGGATAATGGTGACTGGGAGACAGATAAAAGCATTTTTGGGCATTTGTTTATAAGCTGTGCCATTACACCAATAGAATCCCCCTGGGGGAGGGTCGTGGCTAGGCATAGGCAGGGGGGAGGGGCAAGGTGGGGAGGCATGAGAGGAGTAGCATATTGGGTGAGAGTGTTGCTTTGAGGGGTCTCAGTGAGGATGGGAATCTGTAGGGAGATTTGACTTCTGGGGTGGTTGATGGAGTTAGTGGTGTTGGGAAAGGGGGTGGGTAATGGGACGGCTATTACTGGATCCCGCTGAAGGGACGCACAAAGAAAGCAGTGTGACAGCTTGGTTAAGCCTGAGTGGTTAAGCAGGATCGCTCCTTGTCTGATTAATGTAAGCCATGAGAAGGGGTGTTGTGCAGGGGGTGTCTGTAGTTGTGTGTTGAGGTGGTCTTCTTGGTCCGGGATTACTTGGGTAAGATCTTTAAGGTTGGAGAGGGAAGGAGACATAGAGGGCTCATAGGTCCGATAGATGGTTAAAGAGGAGATGGGGTTAGAGAAATGGCCGTTCTGATACAGTTTGCCCTTTATTCCGGTTTGCCAGCGGGGATCCCATGGATCAGGGACAGTAAGGGTAAAGTTGCCGTTTTTTAAGCAGAAGCGGCCCGTCCTTGGTCCTGTGAAGCAGTATAGGTTGAGCCAGTGTATGTTACAATAGTGATAGGGGCATCCTCCATATTGGTTGGGGGAGGTTTGGGAGCATATTTCGTCAGTTTGGTCATATAAAAAGCAAATGGCGGGAGTAATCCGCGTAGAGGCTTGGAGGGTGTTGAAAGAGGGGAATTTAAAAAAAATTTTTTTTTTCAACGTTTTATTTATTTTTTTGGGACAGAGAGAGACAGAGCATGAACGGGGGAGGGGCAGAGAGAGAGGGAGACACAGAATCGGAAACAGGCTCCAGGCTCTGAACCATCAGCCCAGAGCCTGACGCGGGGCTCGAACTCCCGGACCGCGAGATCGTGACCTGGCTGAAGTCGGACGCTTAACCGACTGCGCCACCCAGGCGCCCCGAAAGAGGGGAATTTAAAGGTGACTTGATTTTGGCACCCAACAATGGGGCAAGGGGTAGAGGGTATGATAGAGGTGTGTCCATTGAAAGTTTCGGATAGGTAAAAAACCCACCTATAGGAGGGTTGTGAGGGCATAAGGGGGATGATGTTAACAAGGGAAGTATCATGATCTATAAGTATGGTTAGTAAAAAGGTAAAGAAGGAGATTTCGACGGGGGAGAAATCGGAGAGAGTTCCCTGAAGCCAACAGTCGGAGACCCAGGAGAGAAATAAGGGGACGGTGATGGGGTCGGATGAGTGGGAGAGTTGTAGCTCGTGTAATATTGTGATGTGAAGGTGGAAAACCGAGGGGAAGGGTCCGTCATGAAGGGGCCTGTCGGGTTAGTTTGAGGGTTGGTTGGTTGGTTTGAGGGTTGGTTTGTTGGTTGGGAGGTCCACGACTCTTCTGGCATAGGGGGTAAAGGGGGGGCCCATTTGAGGTCGGAGATGTGAACCCACAGGGTGTGGCCCAGTAATTTAGCAGCCATGGGGGTTGTGAGTATGACTGTGTAGGGACCCTCCCACCGGGGGGGCAAGGGTTGGTTTTTGTCTTACTCGAAGGAGCACTGAGTCTCCTGGGTTTACGGATAGTGAGGGAGAGGAGAGATCGATGGGAGCTGGTGGAGTGAGGTCAGCATACTGTCGAATCAGGTGTTGGAGCAGGCTGAGGTAAGGGAGATAGGCAGCCAAAGGAGGAGGATCTTTTGGTAGGGGTTGGGGTAACAGGAAGGGTCGCCCGAGACCCTTTGTTTTTTTTCTTCACTTTCATGCTTTATTCAAAGTAAAATATGAATCAAAGACAGGTATTGGTAAGCAGGTTATGTCTCTAAAGAATTACTTTTTAGTTCAGAGCAGAATGTTGTCCCATCTACTGTGATACAAATCCTTTATGGACCAATGCATCTGGCATGAAGTGCGAGCAGGGAAATATAACAGAACTTTATTCCCTCCCGTGACTATAAATCTCATATGTAAACATGATTTACTGTTACTGCTACTAAACCGGTTCCATCTTTACTTGCCCCGCCTGCCCGCCACCCTCTCTTAAATATCAAATTTGAAACATTTCCTTCAAGTCTGATGTCCGTCAGTGCAATCTGCTTTATTTGACATAAGGCATTTGGGACAGTCACTTCAGAATAGTTTTCTGCCTTTTGGAAGAGTCACAGAATGGTTTAATTCTTAAATCCATCTTTTCGTTAATGCCCTAACATGTGAAACGCCTCTCTTCCCTTCTGGTCATTTCTCAGAAGTCGGCAAGTGTCCAAAAGATTAATGTCCAAGTAGACCAGTACCTTTAAACCCTTCTTCTGGCATACACACTTGCATGACATCATCCATTGCTCAGCCCAAGTGGGCTGAGGCCTGTGGGTCCTTGGGGACCGGCTCGGAGTCGGGTGAGTGCTATAGGTAGGAGTTGAGGCCAAGAAAGCCAAGTCTCTATGGAGAGTTTAGTGAGATGGTCTTTTATGAGGCCACTGGCCCTTTCAACCTTACCCGAGGACTGGGGGTGGTATGGTATGTAGAGTTTCCAGGCAACACCTTTGGAGACCTGTTGGGTGACTGCTGAGATGAAAGCAGGCCCATTGTCAGACTGTATCCTTCTTGGTGGACCAAAGCGGGGAATGACCTCCTTGAGTAGGATCTCAGCCACTGTGGAGGCCCCTTCAGATGAGGTGGGGAAGACTTCTTTCTTTCCACCCTGTAAAGGTGTCAATTATAGTAAGGAGATACCGTAATTTTTTGTGTTTTGGCATGTGAATGAAATCTATTTGCCAGTCTTGCCAGTCTGGCCCCGCAGCTGAGGAGTGGGGCCTGGGTGCCTCATCCTCCCTTGGGAACTGACTGCGGTGCATGTGGTGCATTGTGGGTGTGTTTTGGCGACCAGTTGTTGTAGGTGGGGATGGTACGTAATGGGCTCAAGGAAGCGGAAGGTGGCCTCCGGCGCAGTGTGTAGGGTTTTGTGGATTTTTGTTGGTAGGGAGGGCCAGTCGGGGGCCCAGCATGATCCAGCCTGCGTTGGCGTGGGCATCGGGATGGGCCATGTATTGTTTTTGTTCATCTGGGGTACAATCGTGAGTTGTATCTTCGGTGAGGATGCCCATAGGAACTGGGTCGAGAGAGAGAGAGCTGTTTGTCTGGCAGTGTTGTCAGCCTTGTGATTTCCTACAGCTGTCTCTGTGGTTAGGGGTTGGTGGCCCTTGCAGTGGACAATGGCCACTTCCTGTGGGAGTTTGAGGGCCTCAAGGAGTTTTGCTATGAGTGGCCCGTTGATGATGGGGGTACCCTTAGTTGTGAGGAATCCTCTTTCTTCCCCTAAGTGGGAGTGTGTATGTGCAATAAGGAAAGCGTATTTTGAGTCTGTGTATATTGTGACCCTTTTGTTTCGGGACAATTGGAGAGCCCTCATGAGGGCTGTGAGTTCAGCCTTCTGGGTTCCTGTGGGTAGTGTCTAGGTCTCTAGAGTTTGGTAAAATGTAACTACAGCGTACGCTGCTCGTCGGTGGCCCTTGCAGTCAACTAGTGAGCTGCCGTCTACAAACAGGGTGAGATCAGGGGAAGTGAGGGGAAGGTCCTTTAAGTTAGATGGAGGTTTGGAGAGAATATCTATAAGTTCAGTGCAGGAGTGGAAGGATGGCTGTGAAGTATCTTTGGGGTTGATTTGTGGAAGTGGCGTGGCAGGATTGAGTCTGGGGGAGAGTTGGAGAGATATTTCAGGATTTGCAATAAAGAGCAGATGGAACAATTGTATGCGTGATGGGGAGAGGTGTGCCAGGGCCTTATGTGTAAGGAGATCAGATAGACGGTGCGATGAAAGTACCATTAGGAGGCAATGTAGGGTGAGTTTGAGTGCGTCTTGGGTTAGAGTGGCTGCTGCTGCAAGTGCTCTAAGGAAGGGTTGCCACCCCCTGATCGTAGGGTCCAGTTGTTTAGAAAGGTAGGCGACAGCTTGTAACTTACGGCCACACGGTTGGGTTAGGAGACCTGTTGCAATTCCAGCCCTCTCATCTGTGTATAAGAGGAAAGGCTTTGAAACATTAGGGAGGGAAAGGACTGGTTGAGTGGCTAGAGATGTGACCAGGCATTGGAAGGCCCTTGCGACCGCTCCCGGGCTGGAGAGTGGGCCTTGGGGGGTTTCTTTGGCTGCTTTGTATAGGGGAGCTGCATGTATAGCAAAGTTAGGGATCCAGTGTCGGAAGAAGCCTACTAGACCCAGGAAGGAGAGGATTTCATCTGCATTGGTAGTTGAGGACAGGGTCTGGAGGGCTTGGAGGGCTTGGAGGCGATCTTGGGTTAGGGCCTTGGTAGTAGGTGTGAGTGAGACTCCCAGGAATGTGACTGCATTAGTACAGATTTGGGCTTTGTGTGGGGAGACTCGATACCCCAGATTAGCCAGGAAATTTAGGATTTAGACTGTATCTTGTTTGGTGTGGTCGAAAGAGGTTCCACATAATAGAAGGTCATCTACGTACTGTAGTAGAGTACAGTGACTGGAGAGTGGGGCTTTGAGGAGATCCCTGGCCAAGGCCTGCCCAAAGAGATGGGGACTATCATGAAATCCTTGGGGAGGTACCGTCCCTGTGAGTTGGCAGGCCAGAGAAGTGACTGGATCTTGCCATGTGAAGGCGAAGAGGAATTGGGACTCAGAATGTAAGGGAATGGTGAAAAAGGCATCTTTGAGATCAAGCACTGTAAAATGGGTCGTGGATGGGGGGATTTGGGAGAGGAGGGTATATGGGTTGGGCACTACTGGATGGATGGGAATTACAGCTTCATTGATTATTCGGAGGTCTTGAACTAGTCTGTATGAGCCATTTGGCTTTTTTACAGGCAAGATTGGGGTGTTGCAGGGGGAATGACATGGGATTAGGAGGCCCTCCTTGAGTAGGCGATCGATGATGGGCTTCAGGCCTAGTCGGTGGGTGTGGGAGATTGAGTATTGGGGTCTAGACGGGAATTGTGATGGATTTTTGAGTCTAATGAGGACAGGTTGGTGATGGGTGGCGATTGTTGGGGTGGATGTATCCCATACGATTGGGTCTATTGGGAGGTCCAGGTGTGGGTTAAGGCTGTGGTCTGTGTCGTCCATGATAACAGCCAGTAGGAGATGAGTCAGGGAGGGAGAGGAGCAAATAGCTGGTAAATGTATAGAGGCTCCTAATTTACTGAGGATGTCTTGGCCCAAAGGGGGAAGGGGCAGGAGGGGATAACTAGGAAGGAGTGGGAGAAGTGGAGGCCATCCAGACAGCAGGTGAATACAGGTGTGCATGGGGGAATGGAGGGGGTGCCATTTATGCCCGTGACAGAAACCGAGGACGGCGTGGTGGGGCCGGAATAGCTCGGCAGGACAGAATAGGTAGCCCCCGTGTCCAGCAGAAAGGAGATGGATTACCCACTACCTGGAGTTTTACCCAGAGTGGATCACCAGAGTTTCTGAGTCTGGGCCTCGTCAGTCGTCATCCTCCATCTCCAGGAGTTGGAAGGCAGAGTCCAATCCGGGTGAAGCCTCGCCACGTGGAGGCGTTGCGAGTCTCTCGTCCCTTGGGTTAGGACAATCGGATTTCCAGTGGCCCATTTGCTGGCACAATGGGCATGGGCTGGTAGGCTTTTTGGGATGGGGACACTGATGAAACCAATGGCCTTCTTGGCCACATTTAAAACAAGGCCCCAGAGGGGGCCGTGGTCCAGACGGCTTTACTGCGGCTGGCCTCAGGGCAGCTACCAAGGCTTGGGTTTGTAATTGTACCCTTTGTTGGAGACGGACCTGTCGCTGTTGTTCTTGAGCTTCCTCTCGGCCATTAAAAACTTTAAAAGCCATCTTTACCAGGTCGGCCATAGGGGTTTGAGGGCTGTCTTCGGCCCTTTTTAGTTTTCTTTGAATATCAGGGGCTGATTGGGAAATAAAATAGTGGCCAATACTGTGGCCCCGGCGGGGGTGATAGGGTCTAGTCTGGTATATTGGGTAAGTGCCTCTGTGAGCCGGCTAAGGAAGGCTGCGGGGTTTTCGTGGGGGTCTTGTATTAGTTCTTGAAGTTTGTTAAAATTTACTGATTTGTTTGAGGTTGCCCCCATGCTTGCTAGTAGGCACTGGATCATCTGGTCCCGGCACCGGTGACCATTGCCTGCATGTTGGTAGTTCCAATTGGGATCGGCCGCCGGAACAGCATCGGCTCCTACGGGCATAGTGGGGTCGGTCATGTGGGTTTGGTCTGCATGCTCTCTGGCTGCGGCCTGGATGCGCTCCCTCTCCTCAGGGGTGAGGGTAGAGGTGAGGATCACATGAATGTCATTGTGAGACTGTGGGCTTGGGCGAGGTATTGGAATTCCTTAATGTATGGGGTGGCGTCAGCGAGAATGACCCTAGCCGCTTTTCAATGGCGGAGAAGTCTTGGAGGGAGAAAGGGACGTGAACGTGAACCAGGCCTTCAGGCCTTGCCACCTCACGGAGAGGTAAGATGGCCACTGGGGTCTGTTCGCTGGGAGGGGCCTGAGCACGAGTTCGGGATGATCGGGGAGGCATGGGAGGCGAGGGCGGGACGGCTGGGGGTTGGGAGTACGGAGGGGGGCGAGGGCCGGTGGGCGGGGTGGCTAGATCCTCTAACGAGTTGGAGAACGGGGAAGTTGGTGAGGTGGGGTCCTCGGGGGTTGTGGGCCGGCAAGGAGCACGCATGCAGAGGGGCAGGAGGAACATAGGTGAGGGCGAGACCTGAGGTCCCAAAAGGCCACAGCATCTTCCCAGCCGATGGCAGAAGTTGTCCGGATCGGTTAAGATTTGGTATTGTAAAGACCCCTCAGGTGGCCATTGAGGATCATTATCTAATTGGTACTGAGGCCAGACTACAGTGCAAAGGCGGACGAGTCCTTTACCACGGAGTTCGCCTTGTAAGCCTAGGAGCCGGAAGTTTTTTAACAGACATTGGAGGGGGGTAAGAGATCGAGGCTGTTTAGACTCGTTACTCCCCATTGGCGTGGCAAGGCGAGGCGTCCCTCGCGTTGCGATAAGGGGCCTTTCGGCGTGCGGAGGAGAGGAGACTGACTTGCAAGACGTCTCTCGTGGGTGTCAGCCGTAGTTGGAAGGGGGGAAGGAGGGGGTCTGTCCTACTTACCGGCTCCTGTAGGCTCTTGAGAGTAGGGTGGTTGGCATCTGGCTTGGTGAGGAGGGGGGAGTTCAGCCGAGGGAGGCGAGCTACCACCTCCCTCCCGGGTTTAGGCACCAAATGTTAGTGTCAGGCGTTGTGCGGCGTAAAGATAGGAGTTAAGAGTCAAAAAGAATTTTTGCAGTTGAAAGCTTTATTGGGAACTAAGGTTCCGGGCGAGGTTCCGTGACTCAAGGAGGGAGTCAGGAAAGTCACGCCCGGGTGTGGTGGGGTAGGGTTTTTAAGCTGTAGCAGTTCCGGGTTTGGGCTCGGGTGGGTCTTTTCTCTGCTGCCGTGTTGTGTTGTTGCTTGGTAATTGGTTGACCTTCAGTTGTTCTGGAGAGCCGCTGGGGGCTTTCCCTTGGGTTGTGCTGGCGCTCGGTGATTGGTTGCCCTGCGGTTTCTTCCGGCGCGCTGGCGAGAGGGCCGTCCCCTTCCTAACACTAAGCACCTGGGCACTGATATTCCGCACACAGCAGCAGTGAGTGGCTGGGGAACTAGCAGGTTCCTGTGGTGTGACCTTTGGTCTTTCATCCTTGGGGCCTTCCTTGGTTCCTGACTATTTGCCAGTCTAATTCTCCAGCCTCACATCTTCCCAGGAGCCCCCAAGATCCTGCTCATAAACTGATTTCCTTAGATGGACAGACTGATGCATTATAAATGGTTTGCAAGGCAGAGCCATGGCTGAAATACACTTCCATTTGTTTTTTTAAGTTTTATTTATTTAACTAATTCCTGCACCCAAAGAGGACTCAAACTCATGACCTCAATCAAGAGTCACATGTTCTTTGGGCACCTGGGTGGCTCAGTCAGCTCAGTGGTTAAGCATGTGATTTTTGGTTCAGGTCGTGATCTCACAGTTTGTGAGGTCGAGCCCTGCTGCGGGTGAGCACAAGTCCCACTTTGGGCAAAACACAAGCCATGAGTGAGCTCCTCTCCTCTCTCTCTCTCTCTCTCTTTCTCTCTCTCTCTCTGTCTCTCTCTGCCCCTCAATCACTTGTGTTCTCTCTCAAACCAAAAAAAAAGAGTCACATACTGTTCAGACTGAGCCAGCCAGGCATCCCTATGCTTCCATTTTTATTCTTCAAAACCATTTTTGTTTATATTGGTCTGGTTTAGTTTGGACCTGTTAGTGGCTCCTCCTTCTTCTGCCAGAAGAAACTCAACTTGCTTCTCAGTTTCCTTTCACTTACTTCCCTCCCACACAAAGCTCTACGTCTTGCCACACCATTGGGTTAGACATGCAGCCTACACTAAAAGAAATGATCCCATTCTCCTAGACACAGATTGCTCTGACTCCAGAGGGGCCACTACCCCTTTTCTGTGACTGAGGTAGGTAGGCACAGAGAGAAGATATTTTGTTTTCAGAGAACAGAAGCACTAAGAATCATACTAGCCTGTTTTGCTAGTGGCTATCACTATAGCGAAGTAGAAAGAACCTGATAGAAAATTGCATCAAATCAGAGGACTACACACACACACACACACACACACACACACACACACACACACACACAGACAGAGAGAGAGAGAGAGAGAGAGAGAAGAAAGAAGTCAGAAGAGAGAAGCATTAACGTGACTTCCTTTGTACCACTTGTTCACCTGCTCCAGAAATACCACCTTTGTAAACACTTAGTACATTTCCTTTTGCTTGAAGGAGTCTAGTTTAGGTTTATTTCACTTGCAGTGAGAGAAATCTTCCTTTTCTCCACATCTTGAAGCCAGCTAATGAGAGAGAAGAAAATTATCTCATAATTAATTTATACTAAGTTGTAAATTACTCATGGCTTAATATTTCATTTACTCACCCAAGTTTAATTCAGATTTTTGAAGGTACACTGAAAAGTTGATACCCTCTTCCCATAACACTCTGTAGTATTTGCTTTTTTGTTCTTTTCCTCACTCTTCTTTTATTAACAACGTTAATTTTTATTTTTCATTTTTAAAATGTTTACTTAGAGAACAAGCAGGGGAGAGGCAGAGAGAGAGAGAGAATCCCAAGCAGGATCCATGCTGTCAGCGTGGAATTCGATGTGGGGCTTGATCCCACAAACCTTGAGATCATGACCTGAGCTGAAAGCAAGCACCAGACACTTAACTGGCTGAGTCACCCAGGTGCCCCTATTAACAGGGTTCATTTTTTAAGAGCAGTTTTAGGTTTATAGAAAATCAAGCAGAAAGTACATATTTCCCCCTGTATCCCTTGTCCGTTCCCTCAACAATTTGCCCTGTTATTAACATCTTGCATTAGTGAGGTACATTTATCACAATTGATGAACCAATAGTAATAATTAATATAAATCCATAGTTTACATTATGGTTCACTCTTTATGACATTATGCATTCTGCGGGTTTTGACAAATGCATAATGTTGTGTATCCGTCATTACAGTTCCACACAGAATATTTTCACAGCCCTCAAAATTCCCTGTGCTCCACCTGTTCATTCCTCTCCCCCTCTCAACCCCTGGTAACCACTGATAATGTTTGCTGTCTCCATTGTTTGCCTTTTCTAGAACGTCCATATAGTTGAAAGCATACAGTATGTAGTCTTTTCAGATTGGCTGCTTTCACTTTGTAATATGCATTAAAATTTCCTCTATGATTTCTCATGGTCGAATAGCTCATTTCCTTTTATTGCTAAATACCATTGTCTGGATGTACCACGGTTTGTTTATCCATTCACCTACAGGAGGACATCTTGGTTACTTCCAATAATGAATAGAGCTGCTATAGATTGTATGACCTCTTTCTCCGATGGCCAGCCTGTCCTATTTTGAAAGTTGCTTTTCATTTTTCAAGAGCTACTGAGATGTCACTGGACTGACAACCTTCAAGCTCCCCAAGATAGTATAAATCATACCACACTCTCTTCCTAGCATCCTTCCTATAGGTTTCTATAATAGCACCATCCCATTATTGGGTGGTTCCTTGGTCTCTGTATTCTTTGTCATGGTGAACTCTTTCAGGATGTCTTACTCTCTGCTGAGTTATCTAAACTCTTTTTATCTACATTTCCTTGTCTGTAAAATGAAGATGAGAGAGTTGCGAGAATTAAATAGATTAAATACATTTAGAATATATATGTATATTTAGAATATAGAGATTATGTATATATTTAGAATATATTTTATATATATATTAGAATACATATATTTAGAAATAGTACCTGACACACAGTATACACTGTATACATTTTAGCTATTATTCTTTTTACTTATTTATTTACTGAAAGGGACATTTCTTTCATTTAGTTTTTTTAATGTTTATTTTTAAATATATTTTTTTTCAACATTTATTTATTTTGGGGACAGAGAGAGACAGAGCATGAACGGGGGAGGGGCAGAGAGAGAGGGAGACACAGAATCGGAAACAGGCTCCAGGCTCCGAGCCATCAGCCCAGAGCCTGATGCGGGGCTCGAACTCACGGACTGTGAGATCGTGACCTGGCTGAAGTCGGACGCTTAACCGACTGCGCCACCCAGGCGCCCATGTTTGTTTATTTTTGAGAGGGAACGAGAAAGAGAGAGCACTTGGGGGAGGAGCAGAGAGAGAGAGGTTTACAGAGAATCCCACGCAGGCTCCGTGTTGTCAGTACAGAGCCTGATATGGGGCTCAAATTCATGAAACATGAGAGCATGACCTAAGCCAAAATCAAGAGTCAGATGCCCAGCTGACTGAGCCCCAGGCACCCCAGAAAGTGACTTTTTTTTTTTTTTAAGTTTATTTATTTATTTATTTTTTGAGAGAGAGCACAAGTGGGAGAGTGGGCAGAAAGAGAGGGAGAGAGAGAATCCCAAGCAGGCTCCGCGCTGTCAGCAGGGAGCCCCATGTGGGGCTGAATCCCAAGACAGCAAGATCATGACCTGGCCTAAACCAAGAAGCTTAGCCAACTGAGCCATCCAGGCTCCCAACTATTATTCCTTTTATTATTAATACTAATCTGTGTGTATATAGCAATCAGAATATATATACCATGTAATAAATTTTTGAATCAATAGTTTCCTCATGGCGTTGATTGATATGTGACTGAACAGGACTTACAATTTAAAATGATATGATAACTGTGTCAGAATCTTACCATCTATGCTGGTGGGGCTTCCCCACCACATTGCTCACCATTTGCATGGCCTTGGAGACTCCAGGCTAGGCTGCCTCTGTGGTGAGGGCCTGACAGGCAATGGCCAGCTGACCAGGCCCGGAATTGTTGAAAGAACCCGGGGCTTTCTGCCACTTCCGGGTCCACAAACGATCCAGAAACGTTATATCTGGTGCTTCTGACTTGATTCATCTCTCAGGAACTGACAGAAACTCAAATAAAATAAACCCAAAAGGCTCTGGGGAGAAAACTAGAACATTAATTCCTTAATTTTCCATAAAATCTATGATTGTCTCTAGAAAACTCGATACCATAGTCCTACCTCAGTCTGTGGGCTTAAAAATATCTCCCCCAGTTTGCATACACCCGGTGCCATTTGAACATGAGGATACAAAACACATCAGTGCTTCCTTCATATCCTCTTCCTGTTTCAGCAAGGAATGATTAAAGTTGAGCTGATGTCAACGTGTGCTGGGCACCCTGGGACCCAAGTCTCAAAGTGAAACATATCCGAGTTCAAATAATCCAACCAGCTTCCAGCTTGTTTCTGCAGTGGAGGTAGGTCCATCTGCTTCCAGGGGTTGTTGTGGGAATAAACAGAGAATGTATTTCAAACATCTAGCAGAGAGCCTGCCCCAAGTTCACTTTCTTATCCACCTGGTTGCAAGCTCAGGGAGAGCCCAATTCCTGCCAAGTGCCCACACCCTACTCCATGGGGATTTCTACCTGAACCTCTCTTGGCTAACTTGCCTTAAGGCTTAGACATAACCAGCTTTTCAAAAGTTGAGTCAAAGATTAAATTTTTGTTTTTTTAAAGTTAAATCTCTTTGGGCCACAACAGCACTTGAGACTTAATTACTTTATAAATGAGCTTTGATCTCTCAGTTGTGACAGGCTTTCCACCCTCCCTCCTACCCACAGTTCAGTTGACTATGCCTAATTATCTTATCTTGCTAAGTCATTAAATATGCATTTGTTAAAGTCCTTTCCCTTCTCTCCTCCCTCCCCCCTCCCCCACTCTCTGGAGATTTTATCCTAATTACTGATTTGCTTTCCTTCATGAGAGTATGATTAGTTGGTGAATCTTTTGTTCCGCTAACGTGTCTATGTGGCGGGGTGGTCTCGTGGCTCCTTCTGTGCCGATGCTAGTCGAGTCCTTCTTCCCTTTTCTCTCCAAAGAAGAGAACTGGTAGAAAGAGAAGTCCAAAGTATACAGTTGGTCTAAACGAGCAATTTTTGGACTGGGTAAACCATTGGTGTCTTAGGCACGGTTCCTCTATAAGCTAAGACTGAGACAAAATCTGCTGGGCAGGTAGTTTGCCTGTTGGCGGGACATGTAAACCCAGGGACAAGAGTAAGACACCAAGGTGAGGATAAAAGGATGGAGTGAGAGGTAATGCACGGGCATGTTGCCAAGTTCACCACTGTTCTGGTGCACAGGCGTTCCACCTACTGAGCCTGGGTCTATGTTTCTTCATTCACTTAAACCTTTCCTGCGCTCTCTCTCCATAGTAACTTCATGTGCTGCACACAGGCACATTTCTCCACCACCTTGCAAGAATTATTAATCTTCTCCTTCTCTTTTTCCTGCAGTAAATTACGGGGACCAGGGTTGGGATGCCATTGATAATATCTATCTTGCAAGACCCATATCAGACATGAGGTTGACAAGTGATAAACCAGGACCCCCAGAGAGTGCTAGGGTGCCAAAAATAGCCTATAATCTCAAGAACTTTCGAAGCCTTTCCAGGTCCTTCCCTAACCTCCACGTACATTGCAGATCATACATAAAGCGTTCCTAGGCTCAACAGGACAAGGCAGATTTGGGGCCAATCCCCTGCCTTCTCATTGGCTGCCCTTCCAGTAATAAAGCTTTCTCTGCTTCAAACTTGATGTTTCAGAGATTTGCTTACTGTGCATCGGACACACGAATCTGATTTCAGGGTTTGGCAACACTGTGGCATTTTCTGAGGATCTTGCCAACACAGGACTCTGAATGTCCTCCCCGGGGAAGTAGGAGACAGCGTGCATCCATTGACTGTGGTTCCCTATCAGTCATAGGACTTGGCTCTCGGGTTGCACCTTGGGGTAGGAGGTGTATGAGTAACCTTGTAGGCGATAGAAACCTCAGGCATGTCATGCTGCAGAGCCAGAAAAGCCCAGAGCAGGAAGCACCAGGTAGATGGCGTAATCCAGGCACTGCACTGTCAGAAGTAGCAGCCTGAAGCTGGTAGACACCTGAGTAGGAGCGGAGGGGACCAGCGCATTAGAGATCAAATTGGCATGTGAATCATCAGCCCTTTTAATTCTCCTTCCAGTCTAATTTCACAAAGGATACAGCCCTTTCTCAAACCCTATATCTGGTGCTACTCATTTTGAACTAAAGGCTAGAAGGAACATCAAAAGTGATTCTCAACGACACTCTTGGTGTATCGATTATTTCAAATAACATTGTAAAACTCTCAAATCATTTGAACCTGCACGCGAACATATCGCAGAACACATTTAAGGGGAGTGTTGAGTTGGGGAAGGAGGCATGGAGTCAAGTCAAGGAGCAATGAGATGTCCCCACTCCCCAAAGCATTAGGAGTTTGCTTAAAGCACCTTGACACTGTCCAGTGGAAGCTCGTGGCTGGTTGGAAAGCTTCTGCCGCGGATTCTGAATCCCCTTTAGAGTAGGGAGTGGGATGATTTCAAACCTGAGATGATGGAGGCACAGAGAGAATGCTGCCTTACAAACCAGAAAGTCCTGGGGGAAATATTTTCTTCTGACAATGAAGGAGACCGTTGTCTGCTTCTGAAGTGGCTTACTTGTGATTCAGAGCATTTTTATATTTCTTCGGCGTAACAAAAGTAATTTAGAGTCTAAATTTAAATGTGCACGATTCCAGAGGGCAGGGAGTTGATTTATATACTTATCACATTGTGGCTAATCATGTATTTGAAGAACAAGGGGAAATTACACTAAGTAAAGCAGGCAAATATGTAAAGGCCAGAGTGTCTTCAGAAATCAATTACTAGACTCTGGTTAAAAGTCACACGCATGATAACTGACAGGAGAGGTTTACATTCAGATCTGTAGAGAAAACATGACCTTCACCTTCTAAGTTAATGAAAGAACACTTTGCGTTGCCCTGAAGAAAAACAACAATCCTCTAGCTCACAGAAAAGTGAGCTATTTAACTATATAAACTGTAGACACGTGCTTGTAGTTTTCATCAGCTGCAATTTCTCATTCTGAGGTTGTTTTCAGGAAGAGAGCCTGACCTTAGGATGCGATAGTAGGATATTTGCCTTAGAAGAGTCAGCCTGTAACCCTTAAAAGTCTTGCAAGTGCGTTACAATTTCTGGAGGAGAACAGATGCTATGGTATTTGTCTTTGCTATTTCTGCTCTGAGACAATGGGAATTTGAGCAAAGTCGATATCCCAGATGACACTGTGGAGAAAGAGAAAGGCAGAAGGGAGACCCAGCGAGAGAATGATTGAGTGAAGCAGGTGTGTATGGTGGAGGCAGAATGTTGGAGGTAGGACAGAAAGTAGAAAGGAACATTTGTAAGATTAGTCATCTTTATATAGTATGGGGAGTAAAGACAGAAGACAATGTGTCCAGAGAGAGATAGACAAGGTCAAGGCCTTAAGAAACAAAGGCTATTTAGAAGTTTATTTTAGAAGCTGCACGCAAGATAATGATAAGGGGGTTATGCTAAAGGCATGTCTGTGTGAATGAGGGATTTAGCGGTAAGCTATAGATCCGTTTGGCTATAACTCAAAAAAATGATTAAGGATAAGAAAAGAAAGTTATGACTTTCCTCTCCTGCTTCAATAATAATTGAGAAGATTCACATTTGCTGTTCTGGAATGAAGGCATGGCAAAAAGTGCAGACTGAGCTTGGTAATAACAGGAAAAGTAAGATTGGGGTGTGAGAGAGAGAGAGAGAGACGCTGTAGGAGGCTTCCACTTGAAACCAGCCTGCCAACATGTTTATATATCTGATCAACTTCTTTAAATTCTTATCAAGGGGATTAAAAAGATAAATTTTAAAAATACACAATGCTTTATAATTGACTTGGGAACATCAGATGCAGATCATATAGAAGACAAATTTTAATCAAGGAACACAAGAGAAACTTTTAGAGGTTATCAGCTTCCAGTAAGCCAATAAAATAATAAATGAATAGAAAGACCATAAACTTTCTCTTAAATACCAAGAAAAGCTGAGGCACACACAATTTATGACAGTCTCATTGTGAAGATTGTTATAATGTAATCAGAGACCCTAACCACATTAGATGTTTCAGTATTTTAAAGTATAGAAACAACAAAAAACAGCAAGGAGGATTCAGTACATTTGATTTACCACCTGCTTGAAGCATGGATACAGATTATTAACAGGTATGATAAAGAGTAATATTTACTGAGCATTGTTCAGGCACACAGTAATGTTGGATGTTTTATCTCATGTAAGTCTTCTGACAATGCAAGGAAGTCAGACATTGTTATTTTCATTCTACAGAGGAGAAAACAGATTTAAAAGGTTGGGAAATGTATCATATTCAGTTTCATTCACCCCATGTTCATAGTACCTAGTCTAATGCTTGGCAAATAAAGATATTTAGTAACTATGTACTGAACAAATGAATGATGCTTAAATGAACGAATGAATGAACAGAATAATGAGGCCTACATTCACAGCTTGGACTGCCTAATGTCAAATCTTTAAAACCTCTTCTCTATTGCTTGTAACTAACAGGACTGTGACACACAGTTTGAAATGAGAGTTTCATAATATTAATACTTGAAGCAGCCACCAAGACAAATAAGTTACATCCTTTCTTGGACACTTGGATGACTAATCCAATGGGATATCTACCAAACCAATCCTAACACCTATGGAGAAAATAGGTGTTTAGCCCCTCCTTCATTTTCCAAACCAAAAATTAGTGCCTACATTCAAGATAGGCTTAAAAAACGACTAGGGGGGGAAGCATAATAACAAAGTGCCTGCAAAACCCCATCCTTACAAATAAATTAAACCCCAGAGTACTCAACAATCAGGGAGTCATCACAGTCTTTTTTAAAAGCGGTGGTGAGGCGGGGAGAAAAAGAAACCGTGCCTATAGGAGTCAGGAGTGAGGACCCTTCAGAAAAATTTCAAAATATGAACTGAGAAAGAAAAAAATCAGAATTGGTGCAACATAGGTGATGTATGCCATGCTCGCCACAGCAAGGAGAAGTCCTGTCCCACGTTCACTTATGTATCTTCTTCAGTTAAGCAGTCAAATTGTCTCCACTTGGTGCACCCATGATCGCACGATAATTTTATGAGGAGCTGAACACGGTATATGCATGCAAAGTGGAGGTGGAGTCAAACACGCTTGGCAGGAGACTTCGCCGCTGCTCCTTGCTGGTGTCCTCTGTCTGTGATCCCCAGGAGACAGACATCCAGCCTGGAACTCGGCGCTAAGAGAAATTGCACGTAGTTCCCCTGGTTCAATCGCCGTTTCCTAGGTCTGATTACATCTTGCCTTGTAAAAATGTTTCAGTCAAGTGGTAAGTACAGGGAGGGGACTTCATTTCTGGCAATGAAGTAGGCTACCCATTGTCACCATCTGTCCCTGGTAAGACAAATAAAAACCCTGAATGAAATATAAAAATCGATTTTGGCTTAAATAAACATTTTCATTAAAGTTTATCATGCATGGAGAAAAACAGTCCAGTAAGTATATAGTTAATTAGCCTAAAGGAACACATGTGGATAATAAACACCCATATCAACATCTGTAACCCCACTTGCATTTCCAAAGCCAGGCTGTGCTCCCTCTGAGCCACAAACCCTCTCTTCTTCCCTCCAGTAGACTTTAAAACCATAGATTACTTTTGCCCATTGCGAATCATGCAGTGTTTATTGTTTTCAGATCTAGCTTCTTTCACTCGACTGAGATTCATCCATATTATTCGTGTGCAGTAGTTCATTCATTTTCATTGGGGTGTAGTATTCCATTGTGTGAATATAGAACCTAAAGATAGAATTGACTTAATTGTGGACGGACATTTCTCTGCGGCGTTTAGATATTACAGACTATACTTCTATGAAAACTATTGTATATGTTTTCCCCCATATGTACCGTTGAGTATATGCCTAGTAAGGGAATTTCTGGTTTACAGAGAATGCATGTGATCACCTTTATAGATATCATTAATGCATAAAATTCATCTTATTAAACAGCCTTGATGAATTGGCAAGAAAGTAAGGAATAGTTGGGTAACAGAGTCCTTCTTATTTCCTTCCTTCCTACTTACCTTCTTCCCTTCCTTTCTTCTACCTATCTTTTCTTAATTCAGCCTCAGAACCATTAGGTATGGCATCTGGGTGAGGAGAGGGCAGTGGTAGCATCCCTGTGTGGGCGGTAGGAATCCCAAAGAAGTGAGGACAGCTTCATGGGAGAGTGAGAGTTAAGTCTGGGGGATTGGGAGGGGTGGGAGCAGACCAGAGAGGGCTGTTGAGGGATGAGAAAGGTGTCCAGATTGGAGGAAAGTAGCCAGCCTCGTAGCAGCAGTGAGTGGACATGGGGATGGCTGCATAGGAAAGAACAGCATTCTAGGGATATCCCAGCCTGAGTGACAAGAGTGGCCAAATGGAGGATGGTGTGGCAATGGAAGATTGGTTACACATTATTATTAATCTAACAAATAAATTCAGAATAAAGGGACCCAGGTTTTGAACTGTTGGACAACAAACTTACAAATATGACAGGGGACATTCTAGAATTAACTCTGTGGTGTTGGACTGGAGTTGGAGATATCAGTTGAATTCATCATTTTCAATATGTAGAAATATAGAAATGTAGATGTGGATGTAAGTGTGCGTGTGTGTGTGTGTGTAAACATACATATATCCCCTAGGTTTGGCCACTGTGAATATGGATAGTTTTACTCCTTCCTTTTCAGTCTGGTTGCCTTTTATTTCTTTTTCTTGCCTAGTTTCTCTGGCTAGGTCCTCTAATAGAAAGTTGAATAGAAATGGTGGTGAGAATGGACATTTTAATTTTGTTCTTGATATTAGGGGCAAAGCATTCTGTCTTCCACCACTAATTATGATGTTAATTGAGAGGTTTTTGAAGATGTTGTTATCAGGTTGAGGAAATTCCTATTTCTTGTTTGTTAAGTGTTTTTATCATGAAACCGTATTGGATTTTGCTAAATGGTTTTTCTGCATCTATTGAGATGATTGTGTATTTTTTGTGTGCTTCACTCATTTTCTGTTTTTTAAAAATTTTTTTTTAATTTTACTTATTTTTTTACAGAGAGATTGTGTATTTTTTGTGTGATTTACTCATTTTCTGTTTTTTTTTTAATTTTTTTTAAATTTTATTTTATTTATTTTTTTAGAGAGACAGAGCATGAGTGGGGGAGGGGCAGAGAGAGAGGGAGACACAGAATCCAAAGCAGGCTCCAAGCTCTGAGCTATCAGCACAGAGCCCAACATGGGGCTCAAACTCACAAACCACGAGATCATGACCTGAGCTGAAGTTGGACACTTAACCAGCTGAGCCACCCAGGTGTCCCTATTCATTTTTTAAATAAAGTCCCCATTTTCAGTCTCTTCTCTCTCCATGACTTACTTTCAGTATTTTTTGCTGTGATTTCTTCAAGTTCACTAATCTTTTCTTTTATAGTCTAAGCTTTCATTAATTCCATCTCACCTACTCGTCATCTCAGACACTGTATTATTACTTTACTGTGTCTCTCCTGGTACTTGTTTTCTCTTGGTATCAGAACAAATTACTACAGATTTGGCATTTTAAACAACACTCATTTATTACCTCAAACTTCCGTTGGTCAGAAGTCCTGGCATCCCCTGATTCAGGGATTTTAAACTTTGCCTCTCTCAGCAATTTCTGACTTGACACATCTCCAAAGGCAAGGGAATTAAAAGCAAAAATGAACTATTGGGATCTTATGAAGATAAAAATCTTCTGCACTGTAAAGGAAGCAACCAACAAAACTAAAAGGCAACCAACAGAATGGGAAAAGATATTTGCAAATGACATATCGGACAAAGGGCTAGTATCCAAAATCTATAAAGAGCTCACCAAACTCCACACCCGAAAAACAAATAATCCAGTGAAGAAATGGGCAGAAAACATGAATAGACACTCCTCTAAAGAAGACATCCGGATGACCAACAGGCACATGAAAAGATGCTCAATGTCGCTCCTCATCAGGGAAATACAAATCAAAACCACACTGAGATATCACCTCATGCCAGTCAGAGTGGCTAAAATGAACAAATCAGGAGACTATAGATGCTGGAGAGGACGTGGAGAAACGGGAACCCTCCTGCACTGTTGGTGGGAATGTAAACTGGTGCAGCCGCTCTGGAAAACTGTGGAGTTTCCTCAAAAAATTAAAAACAGGTCTACCCTGTGACCCAGCAATAGCACTGCTAGGAATTTACCCAAGGAATATGGGAGTGCTGATGCATAGGGGCACTTGTACCCCAATGTTTACAGCAGCACTTTCAACAATAGCCAAATTATGGAAAGAGCCTAAATGTCAATCAACTGACGAATGGACACAGAAATTGTGGTTTATATATACAATGGAATACTACTTGGCAATGAGAAAGAATGAAATATGGCCTTTTGTAGCAACATGGCTGGAACTGGAGAGTGTTATGCTAAGTGAAATAAGTCCTACAGAGAAAGACAGATACCATATGTTTTCATTCACATGTGGATCCTGAGAAACTTAACAGAAGACCAGGGGGGAGGGGAAGGAAAAAAAAAGAGAGGGAGGTAGCCAAACCATAAGAGACTCTTAAAAACAGAATAAACTGAGGGTTGATGGGAGGTTGGAGGGAGGGGAGGGTGGGTGTTGGGCATTGAGGAGGGCACCTGTTGGGATGAGCATTGGGTATTGTATGATAACCAATTTGACAATAAATTTCATATTAAAATAATAAACAAACTTTGCGTCTCACACGTTGAACTCCAGGTGTTGGCAGGGATGCCTTCCTCTGTGGAGTCCCTGGGGAGGAATACACTTCCAAGCTCAGTCAGGACACCGCAGAATTTACTTCTGTGCAGCTATAGGTTAACGTTCCTATTTCCTTTCTGGCGATTGGTCAGGGTCATTCTCAGCTTCTGGAGGGCCCTTGCATTTCCTGTCCCAGGTATTCTCTATGTTTAAAGCCAGCACTGGGGCACCCATGGGGGACTGAGCCGGTTAAGCGTCTGACTTTGGTTCGGGTCATGATGTCCTGGTTTGAGCCCTGCATCAGGCTCTCCACTCTCTGGGAGCAGCGCACTTCAGATCCTCTGTCTCCCTCTTTCTCTGCTCCTCCCCTGCTCACTTGCGCGAGCGCTCTCTCTCTCTCTCTCTCTCTCTCCCTCTCCCTCTCCCTCTCCCTCTCCCTCTCCCTCTCCCTCTCTCCCTCCCTCTCTCAAAAGTAAACATAGAAGAAAAATTTTAAAAGCCAGCACCACTGGTTTAAATTCTTGCCATACTTTCGATCTCTCTAAACATTCTCTTCTGATGAGTCTCTTTTCTGCCTTCAGCCTGAGGAAATTCTTTCAGACGTTTCTTTTCCTGACCTCAGGTATTTTCATCACGGGCCTCTGTTGATCCTTACCCAGTTAAAGACTGGAGGGGACCCTCCATGCACCTTCAGAGCTTTCTTTCTCTGCAGCTTTCCTCCTTCTCTGGTTCTCTTTGCACAGAACACTAACCACCAAAGGCCCCCTTGGACTCCTGGCAACATGTAGTTAACTTAGACAAGGTGATGCTATTGTTTTGAGTAAGGGAAGTTAACCAGCACTATCTTAAATAGTTGATTTATATTGAGTTTGAAATGAAATATTAAAATTTAAATTTTTATAAAGAATTCACTGACACCAACAATTATATTCTTGAAGATCAGTTTGAGAAATACTGATCTAGATGAAGAAATCAAAAATCATTATTTCAGGACTGTTTTGGGTTAAATTGTGTTCCTATAACAAAAGATATGTTGGTACCCTAGCCCCCAGTACCTCATAATGTGGCCTTTTTTCGAGATGGGGCCTTTAAGGAGGTAATCAAATTACAATGAGATCATTATAGTGGGTGGGCCCTAATCCAGAATGACAGGTGACCTTATAATAAAAAGGAAATATGGACATGCACACTGTGAGAATGCTATGTGGAGGTTAAAGTTGCATTGACATAGTGATGCCATATCAAAGATCGCCAGCAACCATGGGCAGCTGGGTGAGAGAGGCATGGGACAGGCATAGGGCACTGTCCCTCACAGCTTTAAGGGGAAGTGTGATTTCAGAATGAACTGACACGATAAATTTCTGTTTAAGCCACTCAGTTTGAAGACAAAATAAACAAACTGAACATCCAACATGTTTCTAGTTGATAACTATAAGGATGTCAATTTTCTATAATCAATAACTTTAGCACAATTATAATCAAAACTCCAATAGGCATTATTTTTTGGAACTCATGAAAATGATTTAGGTCTTATCTGAAAAGAATTAAAGCATTAGAGAAATTGGGAGTTTGGGGAAAGATAATAAATGAGGATGGGGGGCTTGCTGTATTATAGATTAAAATATTTTGAAGTTTTAGTGATTTAAACATGGTCCAAATGTAGGATTTGTTCAACACTTCTTACTGCAAGGAACAGAAAATTAGTTCAAACCAGGTTAAGCAGTAATGAAAATGTTAGTGTTTTCTGTAAATGAAGAAATGTATGGCAGGCTTCTGATGACAGTGTAGTCTAGATGTTCATGATGGTATTAGGAACATAGCTCCATTTCTCTGTGCTTCTTCCTTCTGCCTTCCCCTTCTGTCAGCATCATTCTTGGACTGCCTTCTCTTGCAGTAGCAAAATGTCTGTCTGAACCGTGAGAGCTCAGTGCTTGTCATTCAGATACAAGGGGATTCATAGCCAAGGGGATATATCATATCAAGTCCCATAACTATACAATAAGAGTCCCAAGCTTACTTCTGATGGACCATCTTTAGTCAACTATCTACCTCTGTAACAATCACAAAGTCAAGGACATGGTTACTTCATTGCTGACCATCTTTGAACTATATAGAAAGGCTCTTCTTATGCAAGAATAATTGAAACTAGAACAAAAGGACACTTGAAATAGTAAGGAAGACACACAGTTGGGTAGAATTAACCAGTACAACCACTTTTTAAGGAATAATTTTTATAACAGATCCAATGACTTCAGTAAATTTAGGGCTACTTACATTTTTTAACTATTTTGTCAGTATGGTATTGTGTTTTTCAGGAATCTGTCCATTTCATTTTAGAAAAACTAAAGTGTCAAGTTTATTGTCAGATAGTTGTTGATAGTACATAATGTCCTATGGACATCTACAGTATCCAGAGTGATATCCTTTCTTTCATTCCTGATACTAATAAATCATGCTTTTCTCTTCCCCTTTTTTCATGCTTAAACAGTGTTGCTATGGATTTATCAACCTTTTTTTTTTTTTATCCCCTTCAAAGAACCAATGTTGGCCTCATTACTCTTTATTTTTTTTTTAAATTTTATTGATTTCATCTCACATCTTTCTTCTACTTACTTTGGGTTTAATTTCTTATTTCTATTCTAATTTCTAAATATAGAAACCTGCACAATTGATTTTAAATCTTATAAATACACAGGCATTTAAGCTATAAATGTGCCTCTACTTATTGCTTTAGCTACATCCATAAATTTTGCTATGTTCAATTTTACTTATTCTTTTTGAAATATTTCCAACTTTTACAAGAATTTTTGTTTCAACTGGCAAAATGGCAGACAGGGCTAACAATAATGACAAATGTGCAAAAGTGGAAAAGTCCTTATAATCATGGTCCCTATTCTCTAGTTCCTAATCAGCTTTTAGCCTTTTGATTTTTATATCAGGGTTGGGAAGAAACAGGGTCATCATTCCCATCTGCTCACCTTCCTTCCAACTTATGACCTTTAACAAAGGACTTGCTGATTCCTTTTTCCTTAGTGGTCCCTTTATCCAGTATTACAGCCAAAAATGAAATTCAAAGTAAGTGGTCAATAATTGACTGCTTTTTGATCTTGGACCTGGATGGACTCAGGTTCCCTGGAAACCTAATATTACTTACCCTTTTAGTACTTTCTCAGAGAAACAACCGGAATCCTATAAACAGACATGAAATGAGAGGTGCCTGGGTGGCTCAGTTTGTTGAGTGTCCGACTTCAGCTCAGGTCATGATCTCGTGGTGTGTGAGTTAGAGCCCCACATCAGGCTCTGTGCTGTCACAACAGCTCAGAGCCTGGAGCCTGCTTCAGCTTCTGTGTCTCCCTCTCTCCCTTCCCCTCCTCCACTGACACTCTTTCTCAAAAACTAAACATTAAATAATTAAAAAAGATAATAAACATAAAATCTAAATATTCTCTTTTACAAGCACAGAGAATAAAGTAGAAACAACTAAACTATCAGAATTACAGAGAAAATGCACCATTCTAGATTGCTCAACGAGGCAACTATTCAAAAGTTAAGGCACTGAATTGTACAATTATGAATACACTGAACTGATAAAAATTTCCCTTAGTCTTAGGAAAACTTTAGGTTTAGGAGTGGTTATCTCTTGCACAAATCTCATTTTGTTACATTGCACAAGTTAATAATGTCAAGTCCCTTGCTTTGAATCGTGTTATTCAATTCTTAATCTTTGCATAAACTTTCATCCTCAGAATTCTGCCATTAATATCAGAAAAAGTAATCAAGCCTTAGCCAGGTTAAATGAATTCATCAATGCAAGTTAATAAATTTATCAAATATATATGGCTGGTAAGTTCTAGAGCTGGGGCTCAAATCCAGATCACCTGACTCTCAGGTTTGTGCTCTAACACATCACACTGAAGGCCAACGCATCATGTCCTTGTCAAATAGTCATATGACCTTAGGGGCTTCAAGATCATTAATGCAACGTTCCCTTAAACTGTAGTCAGTGAACCACTTACCGCAAGTACTGTGTATTAGTGAAGACTGGATACTGATTCGAGATACAGACTCCCTGGCCTTATCAGACCTTCCAAATCAGAATATTTGGGGGCATGGCTGAGGAATCTGAAATACTTACCAATTCCCAGATGATTTATGCTCCTATACTGAGAAAATCTTTCCTAGGAAGACTGAAAAATTGCCATATAGTCTCTACTTAAATACTTCTCAGGGGAGTAACACCTTCCCAGTTTGCCCAAATCACTGTTGGGCAGAAGTATTAAAAGGCCATCCAGTGGAGTGCCTGGGTGGCTCAGTTAGGCGTCCGACTTTTCATTTCGGCTCAGGTCATGACCTCACAGTTTGTGAGATCGAGCCCCGCGTTGGGCTGTGTGCGCGCTAACAGTGCAGAGCCTGCTTGGGATTCTCTCTGCCTCTCTCTCTCTCTCTCTCTGTCTCTGTCTCTCAAAGAAAACCTTTTTTAAAAAGGCCATTAGAAAGAAATACCTCTATATATTACTTCTGAAAAGTGGTCATTAACTTTTAGGAACAAAAAAGGTTTCTTTTTCCTCTCACATCTTAAAGACTTGTATTTTTCAGATTTGATGAGCAGACCATCTATGCTTTCATTCAATAATTAACTGAACCATTCTCCTTGTTGGAGAACATGAAAGTAACGTAAATGTTAAGAAAGCTTTGTTCTTTTTCTGTGACCTGTTAGCATGAGGCCATGTTTAACCACGCCTCGAAGCTACTTTTTCCTTGTCTTTCGTTTTTGATTATTAAATATTTCAAGTGTCCAAGAATCAAATGAAAACTTACGTGGTAGACACTTGTATCAGACTCAAACCTCATGCACATGTTCAGATTTCTTTCATGCTACTTGCTTCTGGGGTCTCCAGCCTTTGGTTCTGCCTCAGCCTCCTGCACCAGAAAACATTTTTGGGCCCTCACAGTTCTGCTTTCTCCTTGGTCAAAGGCTGACCAACCTCTTGCTCTTGACACCTTGGGTCCTCCCACACTCGAGCTAAGCGGCCCCACTTCCTACCTGCCAGCTTGGATCCACCTGCCCACTACAGTGTATGGATCTGATATTCAGGGTGGGGTCTTACAGGCCAGAGGATTCAGTCTGGCAGATGGAAGGGTACTTGATACACCTCGAGGTGAATTCTGACCAGTGGGAAACAAGAGATGAGGAGAAATGACAGATTCACTCCCTGCCCTATCTCCTTCCCTTGGACTATTGTAACATACAATTTGTTTTCACAGAATGTCATGGGAGGTCCCAGCATGACAACTGGATACACCTGTGTGGTACCTTTTTCTCTTCCTTGCTTGTGATGGGGCACAGCCATTGCCTGCATGCATTAGTTTGCATTGCTACACATCCTTCCCTGACTCAACCTTGTTGCTTGGCTCTCCTGATAAAGCAGAATCACCTCCATCCTTGCTGCCGGCTGCATTCTGGAGAACCCAGGCTATGACAATACCATGTAGTCACTAGCCAGCATAAATAATGTCGTTCCTTTCCTGACATTATGCCTAGTATAGAATATAAATTATTTTTTGTGTGTAGCATTCTTCCACAGCTCATTCTAAACTTAGCCTTCATGACATTTTATATGCAGGCAGTCATTTCACGATTTATACTCTTCAAACGAAATGATAAAGAGTTTCTAGCAGTTTATCTCACTGGTGAAAAACTGCTTAAGTAATTTTTTCTCTTCTGTATATATAAAAATAAAGAATAAAATGACAATTATCTGGCTATGAATTTTTATTTATAATATAATATCTTGCCTAGGCTTCTGCTCTATTCATCTTTATTTTATGTGGGAGGAAGGCCCTTAGCTTGGTCCTAATATAAAAAGCTAAATAGATATCTCCAATTTCTCTTTCTGCGAGTAAAGAATATGACATCTTAAGATCATCCATTACTTTTCTTCGTGACATTATATCTTCCTATATTTCTGAATTTGCATATAAAATATTAGGTCTACCTAATGTTAACACGATTTTGGAAATTAGGTTGAAAACTGCAGGTGATTCAAACTACAATGTACAATAACTTCCAGGTCTGGTGATCTTTTGAAAAAAGTTATTAATGCTAGTGTTTCTACTTGTGTGTTAATATAGTATTGTTCATGTTAGAAGCATTACACTTTATAATAGTAATGTTAGCCAGGTCTCTATAAATTTTTTCTCGACAGACAAAAATTGAAAGGCCCATTTAGCCACACTTAATGCAAAGGGAGGACACATAGATCACACAAATTTCTTGAAAAATAAATTTTATGATGTGTGGTAGGAATTGGAACACTGTGGGTGTGTGGGAGATGGTGGACAAGACAGGGAAATCCGTTGCTCCTTTGCCATTAAAACACTTTTGCCATTAAAACACTGTTGACGTGCTAACACGTACGATTCTTTGATTCCCTAAAACTTTCCTCAACTGAGGATATCCAAAATGTTTAAGAAAATATGAATCTAAATTATTTTTAAAAAAATTTTTAATGTTTATTTTTATTTTGGACAGAGAGAGGGACAGAGTGTGAGTGGGGGAGGGGCAGAGAGAGAGGGAGACTCAGAATCCAAAGCAGGCTCCAGGCTCTGAGCTGTCAGCGCAGAGCCCGACTTGGGGCTCAAACTCATGGAGTGTGAGATCATGACCTGAGCCGAAATCACATGCTTAACCAACTGAGTCACCCAGGTGCCCATGAATCCAAAGTATTTTAATCATGATGAATATTACAACTGGGTCCAGATCTTTTAGCCACAATTAAGTAACTTATGGACCATTAGGAAAACCAAGGAAACATTCAGTAGAACTCCATCAAGAAGTGAGGTAGATACTGAAATAAAATATCGAGGTGAATGAAACTTCACCTCCTGTCTTGGATTAAATGCTGTTTGTTTTTTTCAGAAATAGTGCATTTTGACACCAGCTCTTCATTTGATAATCACTTCCAGAAGTCCCCTTATCAAAGGCACAGAAGGTGAGTACCAGTGACATTTCATCAAAGCTTTTGTAACTACCTGCTTTCCTGTTTCATTTCTGCTGGGTCATAAAATGCCTGTTAACTTTTCAAGCCAATCTGACCACAATAGGAAAAAGTTTAAACAGAAACTTGGCTTTTTAGAGAAAGCTCCAGCTCTCCCACTGAACCGGGCAGTTCTGCAAAGGCATTTAACCTGCCTAGATTGCTCATCCAAAACATGATTGCTCAAATCCTTTCCAGCGCGAACGTTCTAGAAGGCCTTGAATGTCATACATACGAAGAGAATAGTGCTTCTGCTCACTATACTGAGTTGTGACATTATAAATACTCTGCCATTTGGGGAACATGGAACTTTAAGGACTTACTCAGCTGTTTAGCACTCATATTAGCTACACAGTTGAATACTAGAAGTCTAGATGATATGATGGGTTCTGACCTTGTCCTATTAAGAAATGTGTTGGGGCGCCTGGGTGGCTCAGTCTGTTTGGCATCTGACTCTTGATTTTGGCTCAGGTCATGATCTCAGGGTTTGTGAGTTTGAGCCCGGAATTGGGTTCTGTGCTGACATTGTGGGGCCTGCTTGGGATTCTCTCTCTCTCTCTCTCTCTCTCTCTCTCTCTCTCTCTCTCTCTCTCTGTGCCCCTCCCCTGCACATGCACACTCTTTCTCACACTCTCAAAATAAACTTAAAAAAGAGAAATGTGTAATCAGGGGCAGGGTGGCTCAGTTGGTTAAGCACCCGACTCTATTCCAGCTCAGGTCGTGATCTCACAGTTCATGAGACTGAGCTTCATGTTGGGTTCCGTGCTAACAGCACAGAGCCTGCTTGGGATTCTCTCTCTCCCTCTTCCCTGCTCTCTTTCAAAATAAATAACTATTAAAAATGTGTTACATTTATGGCTATTAAAAAACCCAGGTGCCATCCATGCACTTGTACCAATGTGAGATGATATTTTCCAGGTTTTGTCACAGCTATTTCAGAATGTTGGATAGAAACATCACCAGTAAGGTGATAGGGAGGTCATCCTCTTCACCATACAATATTTATAAAATAATTTGGAGAATGTCTAACTGTCCAAAAGTATCCATGTCAAGTTTACATGAATTCCATGCTTGGTAAATGTACTAAACACATTTGTTTAAAGTTCTCCTTTACTGTGTCCTGAGTAAACGAGGCACTGGCCACACTGATGGCCACCTAAAGCCCTTTTTAGCAAAGGGGAGGGAGGCCATATTGGTATATTCACCCAGAAAATTGGAGTTTAAGAAAACAGGAACACTTCCCCAGTAAAGCAACGTAGTGAAAAAAAAAATCATTTTCACAGCTATGCCTTTGCAATGGCGAAGAATGTAATTTTCATTACAATATGACTTTTAAATAAGGTTTTGAGGAACTAAGAACTGCCTCTTCTATGTGAGAAAAATGACGATCAGTCCAAGGACTAAGTACCATTTAGTGCATCTGGAAATCTTCAACCATGATTCTAAATGTATTTAATGGAGTAGGATCAAGAGAGATTTCTGGGAAGAGAGAGACAGAGAGAGGGGAAATAAGAATGGCAGAAAAATGTCTGTGTTAAAACAGAAATACGCAGACATTATTTTGTGAATGTTTGAATGATTGTCTAATACAAAATCTCGAAAGGGATGGCATTTCTTGAGTTTGAGTCAATCAGTCCAGAGTTTAATCAGAGAAGTGGGTGAGCCACGTTGTTTGAGATTCATGTGACATTTCCTGGGAGAATTAATAATGCTGATACATAAAAGCCCCTCTTCTCTTGAGGACTCGAGAAGGGAATAGAGAGGTGATCTCCTCTAAGTGTCAGCCACAATAAGGCTGGGCAGTGGGTGGCTTTCTAAAGTGACTGGCTTTGCTCCCTTACTCTTCCTCCAATGCCGATGCCCAAAGTTCAAGGGTGGAGGAAGCTCTTTTTCCAGAATTCAGCCTTTTTCTGTTTCTCTGTGAGCACTGTCACCTTCCCAGGCACTAAAGCCAGGAGTGATTAGGAGAGTCAACAAGTCTGCAAAATCCAGGCCAGGAGATGACTAGGGATTTGTTCTCTCACCTCTCACCTGTACTGTTGTTTCACATCAAATCTGACTTTGCTTTATGCATGAAGACCCAAATCTATCAGATTTTATGTCCTGGAGAAATATGTATTCCTTTTCACTGTATGCTTCCTCTGCAGTTTTGTGGCAAAGGGGAACATGCTTTTTGATGTTTTATGGAGCTGATCTGATTTATTTTATTCAGACACCTCAGAACATAAGATCACGTCCCTGGGCAGGCTTGGGAATTCCCATGGTGTGGTTGAATTGACTCTATTCCTTCTCCCAAATAAAAATGATCCCAAAAGACAAATGCAAACTCTAGGTACCATAGCTCTCATGTTGCGTCAACAAGTTGAAAAATGACAGGTGATACCCAGCCCAGGGCTTGGAACACGGCGAATGTTCGATTAGTGTCTGAGTATCTAATAACACCACTTGCTAGTTAGTGTACCAGTTCTCTTTCATATGAAGGCAGAAAATGAATCCGTACTATTACAGGGGGAAAAAACTGCCCTGAGCAAGGAAGAACCTTCTAGAATGAAAGCTGTATAAAAATTAAATGATTTGGGAGACAGTGATCCTTCTGTCATTGGTGGTTTTAACGAACTCCTGATGTCCCCGAGTCAGGGAAAGGGCAGGGGTGAGGCTAGGTGGTTCAAACTGCCTGCTGACTCTGAGTTTCCGTCATCATAAAGGCAGCAAGCTTGCTGGGCCACAAGGAAATCTGAAGGCATTAAAGGCCATAGGGCAGGGTTTGCATTGCCCCAGACCCCTCTCAAGTTAACAGCTCAAGGTTTTATAATGCCTCCCAACTATACATGAAATGGAGAAAGAAGAGAGTGAGAAAGTTAGTTAAATAGTTTAATCAGAGCAGTTTTCCAATTCTAAAATTAACAAGCAGACTTGTAATAAAAGAGCTCCAATGTTTGCAAAATGATCTTGCTTCCATTCTGAATCTGTCTTTTTATTTGTAAAGATAAGCATTACATTTAAAAGGACTCAAAATGGAGTGACTGGTAATTATCACCCGTGGTTTTTGATGCATCTGATGAACTCCCTGAATGGATATTGCTTCAGCTTTGATATTAAAAAAATGGCCGGACGAGAAGTCCTTAATCAGCAACTGATCACAGGTGGCCAAAAGAAAGAGAAAAACCCAAAAC
The DNA here is from genome assembly GCF_022837055.1 of Prionailurus viverrinus. Lineage (NCBI taxonomy): Eukaryota > Metazoa > Chordata > Mammalia > Carnivora > Felidae > Prionailurus > Prionailurus viverrinus. The sequence continues at coordinate 11,011,490 of NC_062571.1, forward strand.
TACTGTCAAGTTCATAACGTATCACATTGTTGGTGGATGACACTGGCTCCAAATATACAATTAAGCCCACGACACTTTATTACTATGAGTAGAATTATCATGAAAGGTCTCTCACGTTCATCAACTTGCTTCTGGAGGTTTTCTTTGTTCTTTTAAACTTGCATAATGAACATGCAATGAATTTTTTCTTTTGAAAGTGTATTTTTTTTTGCAGTCTTTGTGTTTTCATACAAAGATTTCATAAAGTCGCAGTGTTGCACCAGAGCATTACCAAAATAAGAGCACGATCACATGGGGAGGGTAAATGTGAATTTAGTGAATGAGAAGAGCCTCCTCTCGTCCTGAGACAGGCCACCCGTCTTTTTTTTTTTTTAAAGGTGCACGCAAACTGCTTTTCTCACCCTCCCCCACCAGAGAAAAGAATAAAGGAAAAAAAAAAACACACACAAAATCAATCTGAGGAAAAAAAGATCGACATGAAGAAAATAAAGATTTCTTTTTCATGCACACATCTTCTGCATAGCTCAACCCACATATAGTAAGGCACTATTTCCCTTCGTAAGTGGTGTCCACGGCAATCTCTTAAGTGCTACAGTGCTCTGTGACCATTAGAGAGTTCCTCTCAGGATGGCGAAATAAAGGGGCCGGATGAGTGTGGCTGTCACGCGTCTCTGTGACTGTCCCATAGCTCAAGGGGACTTCCAGGAGTCTCAGAAGGAAATCGGTCCATTTGCGTTATGACCGAGAGTGTCCGAAATGGTGTCCTTTCCAGAGTTCCTATGTTGTCTGTGTATGAATCTAGAATATTCTTCAGTCTTTATTCTCAAAGAAAATACACAAGGTGGGGGGGAAAAGCACAGTCGGGTCTTCAGAAACCGAGTTCACTGCTCCCAGAAAGCATATAATGCTGGCAATTCACAAATTCAGCAGGATGTCTCCAAGAGAGCAGAGAGAGAGAGAGAGTCAGAGAGAGACAGAGACCGAAACAGACAGAAAGAGTGAATGTGTATGTTTTGGTTTTCAGAGGTGACCGGAGTCTGAGTTTAATTTAGCTGGTCTTCATACTGTTTCCGGAAACAATCCCCTGCTGGGAAGAATTCCCAGCACCTTTCTTGATACATCTTCCAGACATAAGATTCCTGTCAACGTAAAGGAAATGTATTAACATCATGTGTTTCCCCAGGATCTGTGCATTACCACAAAATACAAGATAAAAACACACATTTGTTGCATATATATATATATATATATATATATATATATCTCACATACCCATGTAACTGTGTAAGTACACATAATTACATGATTCGAAAAGCCCAAATTCATCGAGAGTGCCTAGCTATACCAGACCTCATATTTCTATTAATAATCCATCTTCATCTGGACCATAATACAGTGATGATTAAAAACACTATTTGTGGCATATGATTTGATGGGTTCTCTTAAGGAAATTATTATTAATTGTATCCTTCAAATTCAAACTGCTAACAATCGGAGGTGAATATTTGTGGAGGGAGAATTTCAAATACTTAAGGAGAACCGTAGATATTTCATACACAATTATTTTTAATTGATCCTAATATTGTGGGCTGGAACTCATCTGAAACCATCTGCTATCTGATTAAGCAATCAAGGACATTATACTTATCAGAACACAAAGCCTTGCGTTTTTAGCTAATTAAAAGCTTACATTTTTTATGTGAACTTACGATTTTACTTTCTTGACAAAGGCAATCTTTGCACGCTCGTCTGGGATAACAGGAATTTTTTGTTAAGATACTATATCTGAAAGTAATCCCAACTCTTCAAGTTTAATGCACACATTTTCCCCACCATGTCCATATTCTCTGTCACTTCTTTCAGAAGACAGTGTATGGTCGCTGTTTACCTACCTGTCCCGTGTGCTCTGTTTCATCTTTGTTTATGAGATACATCAGAAAAAACCTACAGATACAGAGAGACGAATCAGAAATGGGTTGTATGGAAATGTCAGCGTTCACAGATACTTCTGATCTGGCTACGGGCTAACTGCACACTGTTGGCAGAGCAGAGAAACGTATCAAAACTGCAAGGCAAAAGACACCACGGGAACCAAAAGCTTAACCATTTTTAAAAAGTACGTTTTCAAAGTAGCTACAATGTGGGCGTGCACAGATCAAGTTATACCTCTCGGGAGCTGCTGTACATCAGGTTTCGTGTCAGATCGCACTTAGCCACTCATGGGGCAGGAATCACAATCCCCATTTAGAAAAGCAGGGATTAAAAAGTTTAAATAACTTGCCTAATGTCCCACAGTTGTGAATGCCGAAGCCTGCTTTTTTCTTTTCTTTTTGCTACAGTGCTACTCTGCCTCTCTTCTGTTTGATAGCAAAATTGGGTTAGAAACCAAGAATAATTTTTTAGCAAACTGCAGCTTGGGCTAGTCCTACAGCAACAGCCAGATTTCTATGTGTTAAAAAAAATGCAACTTTGAATCATGTTAGAACACAGTGCCTAAAGAGGATAATTGGGCCTAAAGAGATCTGTACGTCCTCAGAAAATGAAGATGGAGATTCCCGAGTCCCTAGGAGGCATCTGGAGTCTGCCTTCTTGAAATGGGAAACACGGCCAAGGCTCTCTGAGAGGCTGAGGATGTATTTCACTTATCATTTTCCACCTTTCCATTTCGTGTTCTAGAAGGTATCATTCACATGAAGGGCTGCAAGTTCTTTTCTTATCACATACCCGTCTGATACCACACCGCATACCAGATACACATACCTCCTGAGGACAAGGGGACCGCTAGCTGTGGGTCTTTCTCTCAAAGAGACAGACGAAGCCTGAGTTCAACAGTATAAAGAAAGGAAGCTATGTCTCTTCTGCCTCTCAAGCTTGCTAACAGGGGGGCACTCACTGGCGGGTATAAGGAGGGGCTGGAGAGTCTGAGTCAGGCACACTCACAGGTAATTGGCCAGGTTGTGTTCCTGTAAAGTGTGGGTTTCAAAGCCATGTGGCACTGTGTCGAAGTAATCGTTGCCTATCCCGCAGATGAAACATTTGGTCTAGAAGACAAAGGGAAATATTTACATGTCAGATTTCAGAAAGCAAAACAAAGGAACACACAACTCGCCACTTAGGGGGCAGCTGCTATGCTTACTCGATGTTTGTAGAAGATCACGACAGAAGGCTGTGCCAAACGAACGCTAATTTAACTGTTGCCACAACTATATCTGGCTGGAGGTTTAAATGACATAGGTACCAGCAACAAGTTCACATGTAGGAAGAAGCGTACAGGATCACGATGGCTGAAAAGCACTGTCTTTTCCTTATTTCCTCCAGCTTAAGTGAGAGTGCCCAGACTTAGCCATCAGTCTTGTTCATGACATTAACTCAAGTTATGTAGACGGGACTCAATGTGCCCTCAGCTGAAACCACCAGCTTGGTACCTACTGGAACAAAGTCTGATGACCCGGGGGGGGGGGGGGGGGGAAGGTCCAGATTACTCCCATCTGGAGAGAGCCAAATCAAATATCAAGCTGTGGGGTGTTCGATCAATGACTGAGAGAGGGTCCGCCACGGGTGCAGAATTAACCAATGAACATTCATCATCAGAACTTTCTACTCCAGGAATGAGGTGCCTGCTCTTTGTGCCCCTTGCTTGTTCTAACCAGATCTCTCAGAGCAGCACCTACTTAGGTCCGTGGTGTGCAGGACCAGCACACAAAAGCTAAGGAGAAGCAGGCCTCCCGTTTCATTATGAGAATTTCACATGTATCAACTCAAGCAAATGTGATAGTTATTGCCCTTGTGTGGCTCCAGATGCTCATCCTGCTTGCAAATTAGCAACTGTTTAATGCCATCGGAGGCATATTTATGATGCCTTAGATTCTAGGGCCTGGACTCAAGATGATTAAGATAATTTATTCAATTCCCCCTGCCTTATTGATCAACAACTGTGGACAGCAGGAAGGCCGCATTCAGAAAGGCAACAGGTCTTTATACCATTTGATGTCTTGACTAAACAGGCTCATGCTTCGCAGCTTCACCCACGAACCTGCCCCTCCTCTGTGTTACTTATCGCTGTGACTCTGGAAACCTGGGTAGCGTCCCCGCTTGCTCCAAACACCTCACCTCTGCATATGGACAATCACCCGCTGCTTGTCATGCCAGCGCCTAAGTACTGCTTGAATCCATCTGGTTCCTACATCTTCGGTGGACGTCTTTCGCAAGAGCCTCACCATCTCCTGCCTAAAACATGCTCCCAGCCCACTTCCCTGCCCCTGATCTTGTTAGTTGCTAATGCACTGCCAAACCCCATCACCTTACTTAAAACCCGTTTCTGATTTTCCACAGGCTGTACGTTACACTATACATCTCTCCAATGAGTTATTATAAAGGGTTCAACACACCGCTCTGCAACTTCCTGTTTACTTATTTGTCAGTGAATCCATCATTCTGAATGGGTGGTTCTCCTCAGGGAGCAGGAGACATTACTGTTTGCACGCCCCTGGTGTCCGCCATGTTTCCTGCCTACCACACGATATGCGTTGCGCAGATGGAAAACGGGCCGGGGAAGCCACACATTGCTCATGCCCTTTTCCTACTTTCTCCCACGGCCGTGATTCTTTGATAAAGACAGTAGGAAAAATGAGTGCCCACAACAACAACAACACAGCTGAGTCAGACGCGGCAAGACTCACCTCCATGTCTTCTTTGACTTGCTCCTGTTGGTCTCTTAGCTCTCCAAAAGCATCAATAATTAAACCTGGTGTTAAATAAAAACACACTCGAATCTTTATCAACCAGAGAATAATAATGAAGCTCACAGCCCTGTGGTTAGTCCTCCCAAGGAAAGAGAAAATGTACAGCCAGGTTGGGAGAAGTCGTGAGTGGGCACACACTTGATACTCCTCCTAGGGCAGCAGCGTTATCTCTCGGGGGGCAGAAGCACAGCGGGTACTGTGCTTACACCGTCCCTGAGAAGGGGGTTTCAAAACGAAGTGACAGGGCAGGAAAAACCGCTCGTTACCGCGGCACATGCACCTGGTATGTTAGCCGCCACGTTGTTCCAAGAAAGAGCAATAGAGATTTCTGGTGGCGAAGCGCAGGAAAGTCTACTGATAACATTTTCAAGTACTGATTTGGAAATCAAACGTTACCATATGAACTGGGGAATCTGCCTCCACTCATTCTCGTTACGCGTTCCTCACAAGTAAACTTGCCGGCCTGTTATTAACTGTGTCAGCCAGGAGCTAACTGCACCACGTTGTTTCCTCTCAGCTCGTTTTCCTCCTGTGACTTACTGGCTGCACATCTTTTTCCGAGTGTTTTATGAGTTTGCTCTCTTATAAAATATGTTACTGTTACACTCAGTAAAGACAAAAGGATGGATTATGAATCTTGTCGACTTGTTCATGTACTTTACTGGAAACAAAAAGTACCGTTTTGTGCCTGCAGAGCTTAGAGGATAATAACACATTTATAGACATTTAATTCAAGCCAGGATAAACGTATGAGCAGAAAAAGGTAACAAGAGTGATTTTTCTGAGGGAGAAGAACACCACATTCCAAGTTTCCTTAGGGTAAAGGGAAGAACTGGTACGTTAATATGGCTCTCTGGTTTTTTTTTTTTTTTTAAGTTTAACTTCTTTATTTTTGAGAGAGACAGAGACAGCATTAGTGGGGGAGGAGCAGAGAGAGACAGAGACAGAGAGACAGAGAGAATATCCCAAGCAGGCTCTGTGCTGTCAGCCCAGAGCCCAATAGAGCTCAAACTCAGGAAACCATGAGACCATGACCTGAGCCAAAACCAAGGGTTGGACACTCAGCCGACCATGCCACCCAGGCCCCCTGATGGCTCTCTGGTTTCAACTGAGGGCTCTGGGTCCAAAAACCTGAGTTTGGATTCCAGCCCTGACACTTCTTGACTGTGCACTTTGGCCAAGTTACTTAGACGTATTATGGCTCAGTTTCTTCAAATGTAAATAACACCACTATTTTCACGGGTGTATGAAGGTAAAATGAGTTAATAACATGTGCCAGGCACATAGCAGGTACTCAACAATGATAGCCTTAGGATTCTTTATGAGGCATCAGATACTGTGCTGAGTACTCATATGTACATCGCTTCTTTTTTAAAAAAAAAATTAAAAAATTTTTAATGTTTATTTAAAAAATTTTTTTTAATGTTTTATTTTTGAGACAGAAAGAGACAGAGCATGAATGGGGGAGGGTCAGAGAGAGAGGGAGACACAGAATCCGAAACAGGCTCCAGGCTCTGAGCTGTCAGCACAGAGCCTGACGCGGGGCTCAAACTCACGGACCGCAAGATCGTGACCTGAGCCGAAGTCGGACACTTAACTGACTGAGCCACCCAGGCGCCCCAATGTTTATTTTTGAGAGCGACAGAGTGCGAGCAAAGGAGGGGCAGAGAGAGGGAGACATAGAATCTGAAGCAGGCTCCAGGCTCTGAGCTGTCAGCACAGAGCCTGACGCGGGGCTCGAACTCACGGACCGCGAGATCATGACCTGAGCTGACGTCGGCCGCTTAACCGACTGAGCCACCCAGGCGCCCCTCAAAAGGAGTTAAATGGCTCACCCACCCAACATTATAAAGTTAATAAGTGGCAGGGCAGAAAGTCACAGCGAAGAAAGTGCTCTTAACATTAGGTAATGGGAAAAGAGTCCAAAGAAATCTGTATCCGTCTTCCCCTTTACCAGGGCCCCCTTTGATCCCCCCTCTATAGATTTCTAATGGAGAAACACTGAACAGAAAAGTTCTCGTTGCCTTTTTACAGATAGTACTTGACATTCTGACCTGCCCTTAAGTGTTAACTTGAACAATAAATGGCTCAAATTCTAGATCCTCTTGAACTCCAGTAAGGAGGATGCTCACCTTGAATTATGGCCAAGAGAATAACAATCACGAAGAAGAAGAAGGTGATGTCAAAGATGATTCGATAGATCTCATATTCGTCGCCTGCTGGGTCTTCGATTTCATCGCCGATACCCCCTCCGGCACGTACCCCGACGTACATGTGGAACATGTAGCACTGGAAAAGACAGACACAGTTACTTCCTGGAGACGCTGCCCATCTGCACATTGAACAAAGTTGAGGCTCTCTCTGTAGTTGCTAATCCTCACTCTGGAAACTGACCATCTCTGCCTTCTACATTGCCTCTTTTTGTTTCAGTGTTTGTGATTATGATGCAAACACGTGGCTCTTACACTCTGCTGTCCTTTGAACAAAACTCGACACGACACTCTGCCTCGCACCTTCTGTCACACTTTGCAGGGGATGAAAAATACCTCACTAGCATCTGGCATAAGGTAATCCCATTAAGATCACATTAAGGCCCTTGGGGCGCCTGGGTGGCTCAGTCGGTTAAGCGTCCGACTTCAGCTCAGGTCACGATCTCGCGGTCCGTGAGTTCGAGCCCCGCGTCGGGCTCTGGGCTGATGGCTCAGATCCTGGAGCCTGCTTCCGGTTCTGTGTCTCCCTCTCTCTCTGCCCCTCCCCCGTTCATGCTCTGTCTCTGTCTGTCTCAAAAATAAACGTTAAAAAAAATTTAAGATCACATTAAGGCCCACAAAGCTATATTTAATCACACTGCTCTTTTTTTCTTTTTCTTTGATCAGAACAGACATAGGAGAGAGGAAGGAAAACCTCAATATTTAATAAGACGGAATCTCAGAAATTAAGCTAGGAAAACACCGGACCCAATAACGCCATCCCCTCATCCGTCATGTATGGAATACGATGCTGAAATGTTTCTACTCTAATGTGTACAAGAAAGAAGACAGAGGGGAGAAGCAAGGAGGAAATAACAGCTCATTGTTAAGAATCTGAAACATTAAAGCAACCAATTAGAAGGAGAGCTCCAAGTGCCCACTGCAGAAGAGGGTAGGGTTTCTCAGCCTCAATGCCGTTGACATTTAGGGCCGGATAATTCTTTGGATAGGATCTGTCTCGTGCATTGTAGGATGTTTTAGGAGGATCCCTGGCCTCTACCCACTCAATGCCAATAGCACCTCATTGTAGATAACCAAAAACGTCTGCAGACATTGCCAAGCGTCCCCGGGAGGGCAAAATCACAACAGTTGAGAGCCACTGGCTTCAAGCGTCAGTGTTTTATCTGTTTTCAGGATAAGGGCAGACCTGATCCAGGTCGGGGCCTCCAGATTCAGGGATGCTTCATCCCTCTCCACTGATGGGCTACTGCTCCCGAATACCACCCTGCACTCTATCCACGCCTGTCAGATAAACAACTCCCTATTCTAGTTCTTGGTTTGCATTTCCTTCCCATCTTAAACAATTATTTCCCTTTCTTATCCCATTCCTTTTCACCCTCAGGTAACAAGCCTTCCTCCATGAGGCCTTCTTAGACTGCTCCAGACACTCCGACTTACCCAACTGATGTCATCCATGAGTACAAAACACATTTACCCACCATCTGCCTTAACGAAAGGGGCAAAGGCTTTGACACACACAGTGTCTTCACTTGGGGAGACACCACAATCCCCTGGTCATCTTCTACATTTCTGGCCATCCTTTCTCAGCCTCCTTGGCCAGTTCTTCCTAGAGGAATGTCCCCACTTTCACAGTTAAGTACCATCTCTGTGCCAATGACGTACAATTTTTTTCTGTTTACACCTTGGGTCTCTTTCCGGAATTCCAAACCTGTACCTACCACTTACCTAATTTTGATGCTTCGTGATCTGTCTCACTGCACTGAACTGGCTTCATTACAAGAAGAATGACTTTGGTTACTGCTGTATTATCAGGGCCTAAAATAATGTCCAGCACATGAGAGGAACTTACACATCACTGGGGCGGAGGGGGGGCGGTGAATGAAGAGTGAAAAGTCATGACTGATCAGTGTTCTCATGGAGACTTCACTGTCTCAGCCCATGAACCTCAAATTCTCAGATGACCCCAAAGAGCACAAAGGACAGGCAGCAAGTTGACCCCAAAATGCTCATAGTTCAACAGCTAATATAGTGATAGATGCAGCACACAGAGAGTGTCCTGGAGCAGATGCCTGGAATCTAGTGATCAGAACCGAATAACGACTGGGTCACTCAGGAAGGAGGTTTGTCAGTCTGGCACACAGTGAACAAAGAGGATCAGAGGGCGGCTCTGTCACTGCCCAACCAAGAACCGTCTGGGGCTCAGGTAAGGGGTCTCTCTCACAGGCCAGAAAAGTCATTTTTGTAATGTTCATTTATTTTTGAGAGAGAGTGTGAGCGGGGGAGGGACAGAGAAAGAGGGAGACGCCGACTGTGAAGCAGGCTCCAGGCTCTGAGCTGTCAGCACAGAGGCCGACGCGGGGCTCAAACTCACAGATCGCGAGATCATGACCTGAGCAGAAGTTGGACGCTTAACTGACAGAGCCACCCAGGTGCCCATAGAGTTTTTCTCTAGGGAAGAGAATGCATTCTCCTGCGGCATGAACTCTTAATGAGTAGGATGTTGGTGTTCTGACTCATACATGTGACTCTTAGGAGCCTGGTTAATGTGAGTCTGTCCTCAAGAGGATGTTTAGTTTCTAGACATGCACAGTTGAAGGTAGGACCATGGAATGAGGCTAAATTACCAAAGCAAATGTCTCCTACTTCTCAGGTCTCCTGTCAGCCATCTAGCAACATCCATGTCTCTGCTCACCTTCATTCCGTGAAAGCTCTGATGCTGACAAAAGGCCTCCCACCATATTTCAATAATAGACTCTGGCCATGCTGAAAAGATAGGCAGTCTTATGCATTTGATTGTTTAGGCTTAGTAAGATACCAGATTTTAAAAGTATAAAATTCCAGGTTTACCTGTGGGATTTTGATACTGATTTTCCCAACCTTAATCTACACTACCTGGTTATCCCCAGATATAGCAGGTGGGTGGCTAGAATATGCGGTAGGGTGGTGAACATCCACCTACGTAGGGCTGTCAGGCTTTTAGTTGTCAGATGATCATTCTGCTCCTGAAAATGGAAAATCTCTCATTCACCTTCCTTTTCACAGGAGCAGCTTAAACCTGAACATAAGAGTTGGAGAATGGAAAGCAGTAATTCTGGGACACAAACCGATATACTTTGTTCAGAGAATCTGAGTCATGAGGAAGGAAGGTGCCTGGTGCTACCAACACTGGGAATACGCAGTTATTCTCCAAATTTAATATTCTATGGTTTCTCCCCTACCCACTCATCTCCCGAGTGGATTCATTCCAGAGTTAATCACTATTTATGACAGCTTTAGGAAATACTGAGGAGGGACAGTTTCTGGCAGAGTAATGAAGATCTTTACGAGATCTTTATCCTGACCCCCCCCCCCCCAAAATAGGGGGAGAAATAAAAGTGGAAAGAGAAAGAGACAGAGACTGGCAGAGATTACTTGTTGGGAGGGTAGGGTAAAATAAGTAATTTAGAACAATACCCTGAGCTGGGGATTGTACTTCCCTAGGAGTAACTCATTCTCTCAACCACCTGGTAAGTTTTTTCCAAAAAACAACAGGTCTGGACACCTTCCCTGCAGTTTCTGACTTGGGATATGAGGGTGGCCTCATTGAGCTGCGGTTCATAAAGGGATGCCCTGGTGAGTCTTGGTGAAAGGACCGCCCCTTTTGAGATGAATGTCTTTATATAGGCCAAGTCAGTCTCCCTGGCTAGTTAGCTACAATCATCTTTTTGCCTGGGGCTTTGGAACTTTGGATCATTTTGCACTTTCTCCTTGTACATTCTTGGAGAAGAGGTTCAAATTCTCTCAGGATACTGATGGTTTAATTAGATTCTCAGGCTTAAAACACCATGATCCTAAATAAATAAGTAAAGAAGGAAAGGAAGGAAAGTGTAGGAAGGAAGAAAGAAAAGGGAGGGAGGGAAGGAAGGAAGGGAGGGGAGGAGGGAGGGAGGGAAGAAGGAAGGAGGGGGAGGGAGGGAGGAAGGAAGGAGGCAGGTGGTAGGTGGGCAGGCAGGCATGAAGCATCACAGTCTGTAAAACTGTAGCTACGGCGCCACCTGCTGTTAGGCATGAAACACTGGCAGGTGAACCACATCGCTGTGAAAACCTAAAATGTTCCTACATATGCCAGGAAACTACCAGAAGCAATGAAGGCACTGGAAACTCGGATGTTGGCGAGAAAACAGGGCATGAGTGAAGAAAACCCATCTCAAGCAAACAATCCTCGACCTCACCCTGTGAAGACTAATTGTTAGAGACGGATGTAAACAAAAGATTCTCTTTTGAGAGATACACGCAAGATACTAAGCGTGACCACTTCCTACGCCGTACTTCTGTCTTGCTAGCTGCTAGGTTTTGCTAAGCCTTGACTTTTAACGAGCACTACTACAAGTGAGCAGTTACATTTTAAATGTTGTTGGCTTGTTCAAACCTTGCTGCACAAGTATTAATAAGAGGCAAATTAAAAGGGGTTTTGAGACCAACTATTGTAAGGTAAATCTAGGTGATGTGGCCTCTGATGTGATCGTTTTTAAGAACAATCAGCTGGATACGAGCATGTGCAAAGCTACACAGACTCCTGTGTGCCTGATCCACCTGGCAGCAGTATGGGAGCTGAGATGTTGTTTGTGGCTTGGAATTGAGTTTTCTCTTTTGCAGGAAGACACATCTAAGGTACAGCCTCATGATGCCCCCAACCTCACCCCACCCAAAGGCAAGGTACAAAGCTTACCGTGATGTGTAGAGATAGAAACACCCAGAACAGACCTGGTTGTAGGTAGTCTCACTGGTAGGGGCAGAAATCCCTTAAACTGGACAAAACCCAGGCTGTAGCTCAGTCCTGAGGCCATGGTCGAAACATCAAGAAGCCTTATTTCCTCACCCTAAAGTGAGGCAAACTTCTCTACCTCTTCCCTACACATCCCATGCAACTGGGTCATGCCAACCAGGTAAAGGCAGTTGGTTGTCTTCCTAACTCACTTGTTCAAACCATGCCTGGATTCCTCTCATAAGTTCGTTGGGAAAATTTACAAAAGCAATGGAAACTCATACCAAGAGTGATGTTCGAAATGTAGTCATCCAAGGATACTATCAGGATAATTGAATAGGGTCAAATATGACTCATGACATTAGAAGGAGACACCTGGATGTTTCAGGGGTCTTATTGTGGTAGGAGGGGGGCAAGTGAGGCCCCGCCATTCCCAATGCCAACTCAAGAGCACTACCTGAAGTCATCCTGACTTTCCAGCAATCTTCAGCGATTCAGCGGGCACCACACCCTCTGGCAGTGAATCACCTCGCTAAACTTTCTGACTCAACCAAGGTGGACTTTGAGATTTAGAACCATGGGGGGGGGGGGGGGGTGCTTCTGGAAGAGAAATGAATCTCCCTGGAGTCACAACTGTCTGCTGTTAGTAATGACTGACTCCCTTTTGTGCCTTGTCGACTCCTCCAGCTGTCTGCTCCCCTCCCTGCCTCTAGCCAGCTGCTACCCCGTCTTGAAGTCACCGGGTAGAGAGGCAACGCGGGTATTAAAGGCACCTCTCACAAGACGAGATGAAGGATCCTTACTGGTCGTAAAGTGTCACATGTTTAGTGACTCTGGGGGACGTCACTACCAGTGACGAATCCCTTACTGTGTAAGTTTCTTCTCTCCCTAATCTGTAGTCCTACTCCCTGTAGGAACCCTTGTTAACAGTGTCCCATGTATTCTTCCAGAAACACCGTGTACATATTCTAGTGTATCTAATATGTACATTCCAGCATGTGTATGTGTGCACACAATCAGGATCTTACCATAACACTGTTCAAGATCTTGCCCCTCCTTCCCCACTGAAATGCAATCTGTATGTCTTTCTATATCAGCACGTGCAGATTTGTCTTATTTTTAAACAACAACCTACTTTTCCATGATATGGATTTGCCATAGTTGGTTTCATCGGGACTCTATTGATATAATTTAGATTATTTCCAATTTGTGATAGTAGCAAGTATCCTTAAACCCACAGGAGCATATTTGTAAACAAACATTTAAATCAATACAATCAGTGGAACTGACAAGTCAAAGGGTAAGTACAATGAAAAATGTGACAGATGTTGCAAACTTTCTGTAAAGTCATTGTCTTAATTTGAATTCCCTACAAGTGTTCATGAAAGTGCCAGTTTTTCCATCGATTCAACTGTGGGTATTAACAAACTTTAATATTCTGCAAACCTAATAGTTAAGAAGTGGCAGTTGATTGCTTTGATTTGCAATTCTTTAATCTTTGTCAATTTGTAAGCTGACTGAATTTTACCACGAGCTGATTGTTCCTTTTCCTATTGGTTTACTTCCTAGTGATAAGTACTTAGTAAATTAAGAACACTGGCCCTATGTTAATATTTTTCCTAGTTTTTCATTTGTCTTTAAGACATCGCTTAGTGTTGTTCCCCTTTAAAGTAATTGTTTAGGACCCCATGCATCTTAGGTTTTATGACACACTTAGAAAGACCTTTCCCCATTTAAAAATTATTATTATTTCAAGGACGCCTGGGTGGCTCAGTCAGTTAAGCCTCCGACTTTGGCTCAGGTCATGATCTCCCATGATTCATCTCGCATCAGGATCTGTGCTGACAGCTCAGAGCCTGGAGCTTGCTTTGGATTCTGTGTCTCCCTCTCTCTCTGCCCCTCCCCTGCTTGTGCTCTGTCTCTCTGTCTCAAAAATAAATAAGCATTAAAAAAATTTTTTTAAAGAAAATAAGTAAAATTTAAAAAAATGTTTATTTCAAAAGTCAAATTCTGTTATAATTTTTATTTTCTTTTTGCATTAAAATATGTGTCCCATTCGGAATTTATTTTGATTTAAAGAACTAGGTTGGTATCAATTTTTGTCAAAATTTCCCCAAAAGCATATCCATGGTACCAATACCATTTACTGAATTCTTTTTCATTTCATGATTTCAAAAGCCACGTTTTATCACACTTTTAATTTCCAAGTGTATCTGCATGTATTTCTAGACTCTCTATTCTGTCCCACACATGTGTCATTCTCTAGTACAAAACCTGCCTTAAGTATTAGTTTTTATAACATTAGTAGTTCCCTCTCATTACTCTTTTGGGATGTTTATTTTTTCTAGAGTAATTTTACTGTCACTTTGTTGGTCTCTTACACCACTAACCCCAGCTATGTAGGTATTTTGATTTGGTGCTCAATGAAGAATTCATCTCCTTTCAGCTAGAGGTACATATTTCCAATCTAAGATCTCACCTGTAATAACTTCAGATTTGCCAATATTAGACGGGCAGGTTAAGGAACAGGGGTAGAGCAATATGAAAGCTTGAACATCCATTGATTTTAAAACCAAGACCAAAAAGGTAATTTAAGCTAAAATACTGAATATTTAAGCAAAACCTAAGAGTTCTAGTAAAAGATCGATTTTTGGACTTCGGTGATCTCAGTTAATATGAAAGTAAACAGATAACTAAGGGTTCAAAATATTCTCCAAGGAAATAATTTTAACCGCTGTCCTGGAATCTATGAACCAATTCAGCTAAAGCGTTTATATTAATCCTTCCAGCTCTAAGTCCTTTATGCAAAAAATCTGATTATCAGGCTGGTACAGCAGATGTAAAAAAATGGCAGAAACGGTCCTTTACATTCTGCAAAAGAATGAAAACTGTGGATTCTTTAAAGAGCCACACAACTTTTTACTGGGTACGCTATTTTCTATTCTGCAAGGTTAAAGAGTAACTACACAACCACTCATACTGAAGAAGCAGGAGAATTTTTCACTCATATGAGATCAAAGTGTATGAACTTACCGTTAGCATATCATCACATTTCATATCCGGTGTGTCACCATCTTCACTTTTATTGTAGAATTTTCGGAAAAAGTTGAATGCCACAACAGTATATAGGTATACAACAACAGCTAACAAGCCAACAGTTAATACAAGCTGGAAAGCAACGTGACACAGAACATGCATTAGAAATGCAAGGCATATATGACTGGCATGTTAACATCAGTGTGGGAGGGGAGAATTCTATGAGCACATACCTGGATTTATTGACTAGAAAGTAATGGGATCCATACCTCACACCATACCTTTCTTACCCCCCTCCGTGGGGAAATTTATTTCCATATGCTCTTTATTTTATCAAGTGGTCAGACTGTTTTATGCAAAAGTTGGATACTTAATTGGTTAATGAATGCATACTACAGCTGGAATATGAATAAACTCTGATTGACTTTCACATCCAAATTGATCATAATATGTATGTGCTGAAAATAAGAATTTCACCAAGTTGGTGAAAATATATTTCTGGTTGTATCACAGAAAATCTAAACACACTAAAATGCATTATTTTTTGTGTCTACTTCTCTAATTACAATGAATCCCTATGTTCCTGACCGTGGCAGCATATATTAAGTCCTTCAAAAATAATTTTACAATTATCTGGAGAAAATATGTTATCTGAATAGAGGGCTTAATTCACTTCTGTAAACGAAGTACAATGCCACTATAATTTCTGCACATCTTATTATGAGGACTATTAAGCTCTCTATATTTCTGTAAGTCAAAAATTGATATCTCAAAAAGAAGGAATAATCCTCGCAAAATTTTAGAAGTGAATTGAAAGCAAGCCAAACCTTTTGTGTGAAAATACACAAGAGATTCAGAATCTCCAGTTCTTTAAATATGTCAGGGGCTCAATACTATGAATGAATAAACACTTTTTGCTGATGTCATAGTCACATTCAAAAATTAGAGTCACATATAGAACAACAATGTTGAAATTTAGGAAACTAAAAATCATGATAACTGTTCATATGAACTTAACTATGGACATAGTTCACGTGTTTGGGGGGACATGGATTTAAAAATATGCTGAATTATAAAATTCTGGAAAAGAAGGACTCTGTTAAACCAAATAACGAATATAGAATGTGTTACTCCCAGTAGACAGGTGATAGAGAATGAATCAATAAATATATGCTTCTATAATGAGTTTATGAATAATTAAAGTTTTCACATTACAACTGGGCTCCATTAAAACATAAACTGATCATCTGGAACTAGGCCAGTATGTAAGTCCTTGGAGTATGACCTTGTCAAGTATGAAACATTATAAAAGACCACACGATATCCAATTTTTAAATATCACATCAAATTAAGAACGCAGCATCTTGTGTTTTATTACTATTGTAACTAGTGCATCAGGATTCTGAAACACATTTCAGTTCCCTCTGGTATCAAATGGAGTAAATATCATATTAGGAAAAATTTAACTATTTTCTGCAGTGTTTTGTATGTGCCGGGGCCTGTGCTAACACCTCCACGTTTATGTTCTTATTTCATTTTCTCAGAAACTCTAAAAGGTAGGTACTTTTATTGTATTCATTTTACACAATGAATTGAGATTTAAAAATGTTAAATCAGTTATCCAAGGTCACACAGTGTATCGGTCAAGCCAAGACTTGAATGTAGGTGTAGGGGACTCTTGAACCAATATTCCTCATGGTTTGTAAAAAAAATTTAAAAATAAAAAAAGTGCATATCCTCCATTCACAAAAATCTTTAAAACTATATGTTGCCATTGGAGGTTGGGTTTTATTTTTATTGGTGTATTTGGTGGTTTTTTTTGTTTTGTTTTGTTTTTTGTAGGGAGTCAAAAAAAAATCAACTTTTACCTGCTTGCCATTGTGAGTTACCGATGACAAGATGGTTCTCAGTGTCTTGAATCCCATAGCAATGTCAAGAAGATGAGCAGCAAAAAAAAAGTTGTTATAGTGTCCCAGAACGGACATAGTCATATACCAGGCCAGGTAGAGGAAAGACTGAGAAGACAAACGAGAGGGAAGCATATCAGAAACCAGAAGGAGTGACTGTTGTCCAAAGCTACTCTGATTTCATTCCATTATAATCACTTCATTTACTTTACCTTCTTAGTCTATTTAATTCGAATCAGTTATATTGGTTTATGTATTTTATTGTTATTTAGCTTGTCCTCAGAGGCTCAATGTCTTTCTCTCCTTTATATCAGATAGGCTGTTCTTATGTATCTTTCTATAGAGAGAATTTTACTGACCTAATACTCGATAGCAAGGTGTTTTCACCTTGGCACTACTGAGAGTTTAGACTGGATAATTCTCTGTTTTGGAGGCTCTCTGATGCACCATAGGATGACCAGCAGTGACCCTGATCTCCACTCACCAGATGCCAGCCGTGACCACCAAAGATGTCTCTAGACATTGCCAAAAGTCACCTGGAGGACAAAATTTCCCCCCTTGAGAGCCCTGCTCTACACTCAATCAAAGAACCAACCAACTGTCCTTCCCTCTTTCGTTTTTCATTTACTCACTCTCTAAATCAGTGTATGTGGAGACCTACTAGTTGTAAGAAATCACGTGCGGTATTTTATTAACCAAGCATCTCACTTTATGTGAGCCAAAACAAGTCTAGGAGAAAATGCAAATACTACTTAATGTCACCGAAGGCTATAATAAACCTAATACAATTGGTACTATCTGTAGGAATCTTGTTTATAATCAATGTAAGAGATTCGCTTTACAGAGGTTAGATGTAAAAGCGGATATACTTTTTGAGGGGAGGAGAATAAAAAAAGTAGAATAAAAGATACTGAGATCATGCTTGCTTTCTGGATTAGGGTCCTTGAGCATAAGAAATGTTTTGCCATTGGAGTCAAGAGCTACCCATTTTGGGAAAGGGAGGAAAACTTCATTTTGACTAGAATATATCTTAAGCTTTAACAGAGAACACAAACAAGACAAAGGGGGCTGAGGTGGTATAAATCATCTTTATGGGCAGTTCAGGGCTGAGGTTAGACATCAGGTGGAAGAAAGCAGTACTTGAAAATAGACACCGAGATAAGCCTACGCAGAATGTGCTGAGGAGTGACAGCTTGGTTTGAGAGTGGGCTTCTGTTTCAGAAGATGAGGCTGGAAATGTACGGTGGGGTTGGAAGGCCTTCAAGCCAAGTTAAGGGATATGGGCACATCCCACAGGCACGGGAGAACCCCTGGAGCATCATACGGAATAATGGTATGTGAAAAGCAGCATTTTATGAAAATACCGTCTTGTATATTTGCACATACAGTCTCTCTTTTTATTCTAGCCAGACTCTTGATAAGTAGGCAATCTTAGCCCCAAATTGACAAATGAGGAAAGTGAGCTCACTCCGGTCAAGCTACTTTCTTAAAGAAGATGTAAGTGGCAGAGCTATTGCGTTAGGACACTACTGGCCAACCCCACGGGGGAGGTTATAAGAGGCACGACTATCAGCGGAACTGGCCAGAGAATGACAGAGGGCAGGAAAAGGATCCAATTGGGCACATAATTGAATGTATATATTAGAAGGAGAAGGAAAAGGAGTCCAAGCTGGTCATCTGGACATAGGTAGCAAGAAGAACAAAAACACTAACAGAAAGAGGAAATGGTGGACAGGGGGACTGCGTTTAGCAGGGAAGAGTGAGGAGAGGAGAAGATGCATTTGTCACAGGACATTTGGATGGACACACCCAGCAGGCTATTAAGAAATGAAAAGGCTGAGGAGAAAGGACAAGTGTGTGGACACAAGATGAATCAGGAGACTAATCTAGGTGATCAGAGGAGCCAAGGATACATGTATAGACGACACAGGTGCTGTCCTTAGATAGCTGGATTTCGCAAATAAAAACACAGGCTGCCCAGTTACAGATAAACGTTAGGTAAAGAATAAATAATTTTTAGATTAAGTATGTTCCATGCAACATTTGGGATATACTCACATATAAATATATAAGTATGTATATTGTACATTGTTATAGATATAAAACTACCTATATTTATGTATAGGCATGTATACATACCTATATAAAAATGTAAATATAATATGTAAATATTTAGTTATCTCTAATTAAAAATTTTTTATAATGTTTTTTATTTAGTTAGTTTTGAGAGAGACAGCAGAAGCAGAGGAGGGGCAGAGAGAGAGAGAGAGACAGCATCTGAAGCAGGCTCCAGGCCCTGAGCTGTCAGCGCAGAGCCCAACGCGCGGCTTGAACTCCTCTGTACTTCATCTGGTAAGTCTAGCTGTGTTTCAGACAGAAACCACACTATTGAGGACTGAAGACATGTTGAGAAGTAGCTGGCCAAACAGCCATGAAACTACAGGTGGATGAATAATATAACAGAAACAAGTCTGAAGAAGTCTGTCCACGCCCAAATGCTCTGGAGGCAAGAAAACTAGAGCAAGATACGTATCCTGCATGACACAAGTACTGCGGCATATAAGGAGGTCAAGGAGGATTGACCTTAACTAGCAAAAGCCAAGATGGCCGGGCTACCTGAACAGAAAACATCAGTGCTAGAGATGAGGTGGTTTCCTTTTAATTTGAGGGAGTTGCTTCCATTATTAGAAGAGAAATTTGCTGAAGGCATTAACAGTTGACAATTCTAAAAGATACTTAAAAGACTTGTTTTTGAGATCTTTGGAGAGTTCTCTAAAAGACCCAGTATTCCGGGCCCGTGACTGGGTACGATAGGGGTGGGGATAGAGACAGGAGAATTTGGGGGGTGTCGCAGGTCTTTAGGAGAACAGAATTACCACTCACTGTAAAAGTCACTGCTAATTAGAGTGTGATTTTGAGACTAAGTGAGATATGCAAGGGAGACAAAACCAGAGGAGGGTCTAGGACTAAGCCTTTGGATTTGCTTGTAAGTGACTCTTCGCAAGAGGTGCGTGAGGATGGTAGGAGGATTCTGAACCAGCAGGAGGAGACAAACGTTTGTAGTTGATCCATTCAGCAGTTTCATGACTGTCCCTAGCAACTTCCCATAGAGAGCACATGGGAGCATGAAAACAATTGATAATAATGATTTTTTAAACTGAAAATTCTAAGAGTCAAAAATGTCAAACTATTGAGCAAGCCAGGGTAGTACAACGTGATCGTCCGACCTGACAGTTGGTGGCTTTTAGTACCAGGTGAATTTTTTTCATTATATTTGGATATAGACTTGGGCTGTTAGGCTCTTTGAGAAAAGAAGGATCAATCAAGAACAAAAACCACAATAATTTAATGCACTTAATTTGGGGGAAACTTAAATTTATCACAATTAATGTTTTAAAACTTTATTTATTTAGAACTTCCATTTATTTTAACATCTAGGAAACTTTGAACTCATTACCCAACTAAAACCTAAATGAAAATACATGTGAATTTTCATCTCCGTTTCTTTTTCTTGCAATAAATATATTTTCATGTTAATCTTTCAGCTATTGAAAGAAATGGATTGAGAGATGGGGGCTAATTAATCACATACTTCCTTGGGTCATTCTTAGATAATGGTCTGTATTAAATCAATTGCTGTCTGACTGACTTCCTTAAATCACTGACTGTCCGCCTGCCGGATCCCAACAGACTTGTCTAATCAGAGCGCACTGTACTTTGTGGTAATGAAGTGGGCTTACGTTGTCCGTAAAGACGACTCCTAGTTTCCACATCTGATACTTCACATCAATAGAGTTCAGTCTGGAAAGACAAAAAAAGAAGGATTTGTGGATATGCATGTGAAGCAAAGACTCGGAGGCTTGCAAGAGCCTGCTGGCATTCTTTCCGTGGGATGAAACTGGCAACCATCTCAGGAAATTAGTTCCATCCAAAGCGTCAAGGGAATCTGGAACATCTGGATGATGTGTTCCAGAATTCTGTAATGCTTTTTTAGTGGGATCTTGGAAAACAAAACAAAGATGCAACTTCTATTATTTAAGATTAGCACTTTCTTTTCCTGCATTCAATATAAGGTAAAGCCACTTGTTATGTGAGAATGATTTCTGGAAACTATGCTACTACATTAACCAACATGTGTGCATCCCAAGTTTCCTCGCTTTCATTATACATTTGTAATTGCATTCTGACAGAATAATTTTTACTTAGGCTAATAAAAACTTGCATAAACATCCACATTCACTTTACAACTAAATTTGCCAGTGAAAGGGCTCTTTCATCTTGTTTGTGTTTCCTCTTGTTTAAAAAAAAAAAAAAAAATCTCTACCCAAGAAGGCATTCACCTTTTCCCCTTGGTTCCCAAATTACCTTGTAGACTTACTACAATTTCCCATTTGTTTTGTAGTTGCGGGTGTGCAGGTATCTACGTACATTTATGCCTTTCTCCCTAGTCTGCAAACTCCCTAACACCAAGCACCTTGTATCATACATGGAGTATCTCTCAATAAATGTGCTGGATGAGTAAATCTTAGCATAAATATTCCTGATCTTTGTAGATTAAATACATACATAGTAAAACATACTTTCTAACTTTAGTTTTTTTTTAGAGCTGCCCACTGATTCATATGCTAGAAATTATAACTTTGTTAGCCTATCTAATACTCTAGGTAATTGATATGATAGGATATAAAATATGAGTATTCTTTTCAAAAGGGCTTCTCTATATTTACTGTTTTACACGTTATTTCTTTAGTCATTTTTTTTAGGAAGGCCAATCTTAAATTTCAAGTGGTAGGATCAGTAATCGCTAATCAAAATGGACTTCTTAGAGACTTCTCCCCCAAAGATTACGTTTTAATTTACCTTAGCCTAGGAGTTTTTATCTTAAGGAAATAAAGTTATCTTTGAGCTAGAATCCTGTTACTAGAGATCATTTTTTAAAGTTCTGTGAATATTTAAAATGGGTTTCAATACAAGGCTATTTTTTTTTCTTTTTGTTTTTTAAAGTATATTTATTTATTTTGAGAGAGAGTGTGTGGAAAGGAGGGGCAGAGAGAGAGAGGGAGAATCTCAAAAAGGCTCCATGCTGTCAACACAGAGTCCTATTTGGGGCTCAAACTCGCAAAACTGTGAGATCATGACCTGAACCAAAATCAAGAGTCAGATGCTCAACCGACTGAGCCATCCAGGCACCCCAAGACTATTTTATCTTAAATTTAAAAAGCCAAAGACAGAGAAAAAATAAATAATGGGGTAATTTGCATGAGAGCATGATTATTTCCCATGAAAGCAATCTAAAACAAAATAAGTGTTTCTATCAGGATGACTGACTGCCCCATGGCAGTTTCTTACTTTATTTAAAAAATGGTTATTATTTTTCATTCCTATCAAACATTAGGGTGACAAGTTTGCTGTCAACATCGTGAAGCAGCATACCCTTTTGGTGGTGTAGGACACTCTTTTCTCACCAATCAGGACAGTACTCCTGTTTGGGTGGAGCTGACCCAACCCCTAGGGATGGGCCAAAGCTGATCTAGGCCAACTGGGCACGCATTCACCTGGCCACAGGGCTTGGTTCAGGGGCAGACTGTAAGCCAGAAGCTGAAGAGTTTTGCTAGATGGTTTTGAGATACAAATCCCTCCTCTTTTCCCATAAGGACACAAATGAAAAAGATGCAGGTTTTGTAGGTCCTGGCAGCCATTCTATCCCCAGGAGGTAATCTGGCCACCTGTTTGTTTGACAAGCCCTACATATCTGATTGACAAATAAAACATGCACAAATAGATGAATCATCCTTGCACCCAAACATTCACATTAAGATAATATTAATATGCAAACCAGATGTTTTAAAATTTGATCTTTGTAAATGTTTTAAATAAAGGAACAATATATGTAATTCTTTTTCCTAGTTATGGACATTATTTACTAGAAATTTATTCTTCTAATTTTATTATCCATATTTATTTTTTATTTTAATTTTTTTTCTGAGAGAGAGAGAGAAAATCTTAAGCTGGCTCCACACTCAGCACAGAGTCCAATGAGGGGCTCAATCCCACAACTCTGGGATCATGACTTGAGCCGAAAGCAACATTCGAATACTCAAATGACTGAGCCACCCAGGTGCACCTTCATATTTAAAGGTATTAATGCCATATTAATTTCTTGGCACTTTGCTAGGGGTCAAACTCGCAAACATTTCCTGTGTAAAAAAGTGGAAAATTCCACTAATTTAAAACTATTTGTTCAGGGACACCTGGGTGGCTCAGTCGGTTGAGTGTCCAACTTTGGCTCAGGCCATGATCTCACAGTTCGTGAGTTGAGCCCCACATCAGGCTCGTGAGTTGAGCTCAGAGCCTGGAGCCTGCTTTGGATTCTATGTCTCTTTCTCTCTGCCCCTCCCCCATCATACTCTGTCTTTCTCTCTCTCAAAAATAAACATTGAAAAAAAAATTTAAAAAAAACAAATAACTTTTTGGTCACAGTAAAAATAAAACACCTTTTTGTTTATAAAATAGTCTAAACTTTCCTTCTATTCTTTTCAGACTTTTTAGGATCATAAATATTACCATGGAAAGAGCATAATTCAGTAAAACAATTTGATTCTACACTGTTTGTCAGAGATCTGAAAATATTAGTAGAAAGCTCAGCACTGCTCTATGGTCCTTGTTTTTATATGATATTCTAACATAAAGGTCTTAATTCCTAAGCACTGGCAAGGTGTTTCATCTTCTATACAGTGATATATTCATTATGTACCACATGGGTTTTCTTAAAGTACCCAGGTGATATTTTGGATCTAAATCCACAGTTTCTGTCATGTATTTGTCCATAGAACTAACTACTTTTAAACTGAGTTCACATTATTTTTAAAAACCATGTAGCTCCAGTAAGTTTTCAGATAGATAAAAAACTATATTACCAATGAGGTCAGCCAACATGTTTTTTTAATGCTAGCTAAAATATTTATCTGACACAAAATAATACCACCCTACAGAGCCTCAAGTATCTGTATTTCGAAAGTAGTCACATCCCTAACTGACTGAGACCATAAATTTACAAGAAAAGTGGACATGTTCTTAAGGGAAAGTAACTCTTATGTTTCTTCTAAGATCGTTAAGTGGCTACAATGAGAAATTACATTTTTTAAAACATGTATGCTTTACACTTAATCCAGAATTACAGTTGATGAAATATATATTTGCAGTATATGTATGTGTGTGTGTGTGTGTGTGTGTGTGTGTGTGTGTGTGAAATTCAACCTGAGGCAAATTCAATTCAACTGATTCACATCTTTCTAGCTGTATTATAACCTATTATTCCAGTAAAGCACTATATCAAGAACACCTCATTTAAAAAAAATTTTTTTTAATGTTTATTTTTGAGAGAGAGAGAGAGAGACAGAGCATGAGCATGGGAGGGGCAGAGACAGAGAGGGAGACACAGAATCCGAAGCAGGCTCCAGGCTCTGAGCTGTCAGCCCAGAACCCAACACGGGGCTCAACCCCATGAACCATGAGATCATGACCTGAGCCAAAGTCAGACACTTAACCGACTGAGCCACCCCGGCGCTCCAGGAACACCTCATTTTAAAGTTAAATTCCTGAGTAACAGCATGACAGCATAGTACTTCTGGCTTGTGAAGTCTTTGCTATTTAAACAAAACTCAAGAATTATAATAAAAGAATATGAACTTTGAACTTTCCTAATAAAAGGGCTCCATAGTGCCCTCTTCCAAAACCTAAGAAAGATTAACCTCTTTTCAGACAGCATCAGAAAAGGTAGTCAAATATTGTGCTTTTGTATATGTTTGACTTAAATGGCATTTAGGGATAGAAAAGGCAAATTAAGTTAAGAACATACATCTTTATTTACATAATTTTTGCTTTATGTAAATAACAAAAAAGTCGCCTTCCAAAATAATAGGAAAAAATCCAATCATTCCACACCCAAAAAT
This sequence comes from Prionailurus viverrinus, assembly GCF_022837055.1. NCBI lineage: Eukaryota > Metazoa > Chordata > Mammalia > Carnivora > Felidae > Prionailurus > Prionailurus viverrinus. The sequence goes on from NC_062571.1 coordinate 11,036,081, forward strand.
ACCCAGAAGCATAGAAGTAGACCCTTAGGTACATTCTCTGTTTCCCTCATCTCTATTCCCCCAGACTCTGAGGGAAAGGAAGTCGAGGCATTATCAAGTTCAGAATTGTATTAATTTCTTCTCCGTTGGGTCTAGAGCCATTGGGAAGAGGTAATACTCACACGGCTGACAGGGAGCTGTCTTTCTTTGGCTTCTTCTTTTCCCGGGCATCGCTGAAATCTAGGGCGGCTTTGTCCATACCAAGGAGCTCACTGATTCTGTCCCGGCCATAGAACTCCCCATATTTATCCATAACCTGGACACAGGAAATAAAACATTTTACTGGCCTCAACCACTCAGTAACCCCTCGTATGCATGCGCATACCAACATCTAATTATTTTGACACTTACTATATATTGGTCTTATGTTCGAGTTCACTTAAAAATCTCATTTCTGGCTCTTCTTCTGTGATCGCAATGCTTAAGGTCAAAGCAAACTTACAGCACTGTATGTAATACCCATCCGAGGAACAAGATGTCTTAGTCAAGAGAGGGATGCATGCAAAAGGAAGAGGGGGGGGCCAAGGAAATAAGTCAAGAAGTGGAAAAAATGGAATGAAAGGAACTTTGACCAAATTCATCCTCTGCGCCAGGAATTATGTAAAGAAATTTGACTTGCTCTCCCTCAAGGGACTGTCACATTATGTAAGTCACACTATGTTATCAGCATCCTATTCTGCAGATAAAGAAGTTATGTCTTAGAAAACATAACATGCCCTTGGGGCACCTGGGTGGCTCAGTCTATTGAGCATCCGACTCTTAGTTTTGGCTCAGGGCATGATCTCATGGTTCATGAGACCAAGCCCCTCACTGAGCTCTGTGCTGACAGCCTGGAGCCTGCTTGGGATTCTCTCTCTTCCTCTCTCTGCTCCTCCCCTGCTTGTGTTCTCTCACAAAATAAATAAATATTAAAAAAAAAAAAAATAAGAAAACATAACATGTCCAAGCTTGCTAAGCTTGGCAAGAGATGAAATAAGGAAACCACCAAGCGAGATCTGACTCTCGGGAAAGATCTGCACTGACCATTGCCAGCCATGGGCTGGCCACTTGTGACAGCATCCTCCCTGGGCTCTCAGTTACAACCGTTCAACTCTCCCCTAGTTTCCTGACTTAAGCTGTCAGTCCTTCAGTAATCCCTGGAACCTTGTCACCTCCCCCTGTCTTCAGGGCAATCCTTGCATAGACCCCTTTACACCACCAGAATCCCTTCTGAGCAACTGTCCTCCACTTCCTGGCCCCCCTCTCCCTCTGCCACATCTTCCTGGCTTTGCCCACATGTCCCGTTTTCAGACCGGTGTAGACGTGGGCCCACAGCTTTCCCTTGAGCCCAGGAAGCACAGCCCCGTGACACAGCCACTCTTGGCCTAATGCTTCCATGAGAGTCCCACACACAATGAAAATGGAGACAATGGGAAAAGCAATGAATGAAAAGTAGGAGAGAGAATGGGCCACTAAGGGGAAAAGAAGGTAGGAGAGCAGAGGACGAGGAATGCAGAAGGAAATGAGCACGTGAGGGAAAGGAGGAAGGGGGTTCCCCAGGGAAAGAAGAGAGAGAACGAAGGAAGAAATACATTAATGGAAAGGAAGAAGGGATTAGCAAAAATAAAAATAAGCCTCTTCTGAATGTATACAGTCAAGGTAAATGAAAACATGAAAGAGAAGTCGTAGTTAAAAAGCCCATGAACATCACCCACAAAGGTCTGTTCTGTGTTATTCTCACGGTGCTAAAAACGGGCTGGGGTGGCCTGCATGGGGGTTCCCTCTGGGCTGTGTTCTCACCTCACTCCCAGGACAACAAATCAGCACTAAGTATAGTAGGAATGCCACCAATAGTCCCTGCTGCAATTACAGTTTAGTTTTACTTTTTTAAGTTTATTTATTTGAGAGAAAGGGAGCACAAGAGTGGGGGGAGGAGCAAAGGAGAGGGGGGACAGAGAATCCCAAGCAGGCTCCACACTGTCAGCGCAGAGCCCCACATGGGGTTTGATCCCATGAACCTCAAGATCATGACCTGAGCTGAAATCGGATGCTTAACTGACTGAGCCACCCAGGCGCCCCTGCAATGACAACGTATTTATTTGACTCTGAATATGCAGTTTCCTTCAGAGAAATCTGTGCTTTAACAATTCAAAGCTTCTTTCTTAAGTAGCTAATGAGAATAAAATGTTCAAGTTACCTATTTAAAATTGTTTAAAAATAAGTCTTTCAAAGCCCTGGCCCAATGTGGATGTGCTCGTACGCAGGAGGGCAGTGCTGCTCAGAATTTCACGTCACACCAGGAGACAAAACTCTAGTGCCAGAATAAAATCTACAAACACACGACTTCTCTCAACTAGAAAGTCTTGTTATTAAATAGATTTTTTAAAAAAGGTCAATGTGCTTCCTCGTGTACCTGATTTCAGTTCTTGGTGCAAGCCCTCTATCTCCCCTCAGATTGCTAACAAAAAATCTGCTGGTCGCCAATCCTCCTGAGTAACACAGAATCAAAGGGAACAAGAGCACTTCATCTGGCAGATGTTTCTGGCTACTCCAGACGGTACCCGTTGGAGCTAGAACTCATTAAGGAGGTGAGTTGAGTCAGGGTGGCAATCAGAAAGGTTCAAAGAATAAGTAGGAGCTACAATGTAACGCTTTATGTGAATCGCTTTAGTCTTCACATAAAGCAATAGTATTTCATGATCTACGAGTACCGGTACATACATTATTTCATTAAGAGAGATCTGACATTAAAATGCTATGTGGTGAGAAGAGCAGAGAAGATCCTTGACTTTCAAGATCAGAGCAGTTAGCAGGTGCCACAGTTCATCACTGATGCCCTATCATTGTTCTTTCTACTACACTATGACGCAGTATGCATCAGAAGAATAAAACTTTATGAAAATAAAAAGATCTCCGAAGTTCATGTGAAATAAACAAAACTCGATCCTTTGTTCTCATGCGACGACTCTGCTCCTACAGGGTGAAGCAGGATTCCAGCCCCAGTGATATACAGCTGTCTTATCAGAAAATGGTCGTTAGCCAATTCAGGGGACCCAAAGAAGCTCGGAGAAAATTCTCACCAATTCCTATTACTGTGCGGACTGAGCACCGATTATTCACCTGAGTCAGAGGACAGGTGGATGAAGCAATGCTTATTATTCATTTTATAGCTGCAGAGTATGGGTTCTTCTTTACGTGCAATTTTTGAAATTCATACTGAATTCTATTGCCACTTTGAAATGACATTAAAAGACCGATAAAAGCACACCTCAGCATTTCATTCTCCACACGAGCCATATCAAATTCAAATCTGAACTGCACTCTAGGAAACAAATAGAGAATGCATTCCTTCTGAGAGGTATTACCTTTCTTTTAACAAATTTGTCCCAGTAGTTGTTGGGAAATGACCTAAAAAATATAAAAGCATAAAAGTAAAATAATATCATTTAAAAAATGATAAATAACAATATGTTGTTTGGAATAAACAAAATACTTAAAATAATATGTAAACACATATTGTTGCATTCACAAAAATTATAATCAATTTTGTCCCATCTTATCCCATAATTTTCCTATATCAGAGGTACATTAAATATTATGTAAGCGTTAATATATCAATATATACATGCAAATCACAAAAAGACTCCAGGCTAATATTTTAACAGGGAAGAATATGAGCATATTTATTAATAAGTAGCTTGTTGTATTTATTTACATGCTGACACATGTCATTTGTAACATGTCAAATGACATACGTTTCTCTGTCAATTATCTTTAAAAATTAAGGTATCTAAAAATCTGTCATTTTTTTTCTTATAAAGTTAAAAAATCTCATTCCCACGTTATCCTCGAAGAAACTGACCGTGGCACCTGTACTAATATGGACTTCACCTAAAGGGACAGATCTAATTTGACTTAGTATTAACAGCCAGAGTTGACAAATAAAACATTGAGCATTTAGAGTAAACATTTTTAATGCACAAACACATCATCCTCATTTGAAAACTCAGCTTATTAGCAATTTTAACTTCTTAAGAACAAGCAAAACTGATCACAATAAAAAGATATTTCACACTTGACACACTAGAGTAGTAGAAACTACTCAAAAAATAGTGTATCACTAATACCTTTAGTGGTGGCAAGTTCTACTTTTGTGATGGATTGACCTGGAACAGCTGCTAGGAGTCTGGGTCTTGATCTCACAAGGGTAAATAATTAATGTATAGAAAAAGCATTTGTCTCCCTGCCTTATATTTTACATGTCATAACGTTTAACTAGTTTTATGCTGGGCTGCTGAAAGTTTACAACTTAGATACATTGAAAGTATGAAATTCAATATTTTTGCCTTCAATGCTACAACTCTTTCCTTAATGAATCATTTTTGCTTCGTCTGGTCTTTTGGATGAGATAACCCCACACTGCAGGTTATGCCCCTCTAGCTACACACTTCTCTGAACATTGAGTAATGGATGTTAAGTTCCATCAGGGCTGTGGAAATGGACCCAAAGCCATTTTTGATTAAGGAATTCGGAACACAGATGGGAAAAAAATTGATAGCATCCATTAAGAGGCTGACAGTGCTTAGTCTTTTGATTTTCTTGGCCGAAAATATAACTATTATTCACCTCTGCTAAACTTTTGACAAATCTGCAGGAACTCCAGCAAAGTGTTTGTTTGTTTGTTTGTTTTTTGTCTTGAAATTTTTGAGCACAGTAATGTCTCATATAATTCTTTACTCACTGTGTGTTGATTACGAGTCTATCCCACTGGCCTTTAATATCATCTTCTGAAGGCTGTTCTGTAATATAAAGCCCATCAAACTCCAATTTTCGAGCTACTTCCTTTTCTCGCTTAAAAATAACCAATGGGACCTACATTTGAAAAAAATAAACACGTTAAAATTAGTTTAGATTTACTGGCATCTCCTGTGGTTGCTATCTTTACAAAACAGCTTCTGGAAAAAGAAGTATTTCCCATGTTACTTCCAGGAAGGTAAAATTGAGTGAAAATGAATTGGTTATATTTAGGCAGAAAGAAACATCTAGAGGTTTAGGAAAAAAAGAAGATAGAATAGATATAGTTTATAATCATATGTTTTTAAACACATAGAAGTTCACAGATAACTACACTGAAGAAATCACTTTTATGTATTAAAGAGAAAAAGATGTATTATATCTTTTATTATGATATACTTAACATACATCTTTATAATGTGAAACATGAACGGATACAATAAAATACAGCGATGTTACTAATGTTCCAAAATGCATGCTTCTAAAAAGTGCAGTGTTATTTGAGAAATCTCTTTAATTATTCCACACTCAGCATGCCCATATGCTATTTTGAAATAAATTTTAATTCCAGCATCAGCGAAAATCTTTGTCAGCTAGCCAAAATGTTTCCAGAACATATTGGCTTCTCTTTTCATATGGACAGATTTTACAGAAGGCACGGATACAAAAAAGAGGCAGACGTTCTAGAAAAATCCAAGAATACTTCCCCTGTCCCCTCTTAATAAAACAAAGGAAAGACAGGGAAGGGAAAAGAATTTCTGAAGAAAATTTTACATTCTAGTCTTTCACCCTGGGCTCTGGCTTTTCAAAAGTCTTCTGGAAGCTTCACAATCTGAGGTAGGAGACAATGAGATAAAGGCATTACCAAGAAAAGGTGTCTCGCTAGGAAAAAATAAAGAGGTTTGCAAAGGTAATGGGCAGCCCTGGGCATTCGGAGACCATCTTGAGTTCTGTTCACCAAGTTATATTATTCTCTTGGTAGGGCTCTGGGGATAGAGCTGCATTATTCTCTGGGTGAAGGTTGACAAACTGTGGTCTTTCTGCCAATGATGGCATTAGGTAGGTGCCTAATGACTCATAGGTTCCATATGATGTATTATATAACTCTAAAACAGTGGAGCATTGCTAGGGGACCTGGTAGGTTATTTCTGTGGGGCCGAGTTTTGATGAAAAGGGTCATTATGTAAATAATTGCCAATATGTGACAGGGAGCTATAACAAGACAGCCCAGGGCCACAGGCCCTTCCCAGGACAGCCTGCAGTCAACGACTGGTCAACATGGAGCTCTGAAGGCCAGGCTCCAGTGCCCCAGCCCAAGACAGCCCTGCAGGGGCATCCCAGCTTCAGGGACTGAGGCTTGTGTGTGTGCCCTGTTGTATCTGAACCACAGCCCCACTTTGTCTTCTGCTTCTTCTTGCCCCACGGGTGTTGATTCGTGGAACATTCCCTAATAATCTCTGTGCAGGAAATTCCCATCTCAGAGTTTGCTCCCCCAGGAGTCCAACCTGCAAAAGACATGCGCAAACACGGACACACACACACACACCTTGGTGCCTTACTATCTTACTTTCAAGCAGTAGTAGCCGATGATGCAGAAGAAAGAAATGACCGTGTGAAGAATGGCTAAGATCCGCAGCGTGGGCTCCATGTAGCCGCTGCTCTCCTCCAGGACGTAGTGAACCGCGATGATTCTAGGCGAGCCACTGTCCAGGCTGCTAACTTTGGCATTTCCACTTGAACTGCGAGTGGGGGGCTCCTTTCCTTCAACCACAGAAGAAGTGGAGACCTGATTCAAACCATTTAAAGTAGAGTCAGTTCACTCCCTCTAAGGGACCGGCACACACAAGAAACAATGGAAACCCAGCCTTCTCAGCAGAGAGCCAGATATGAGGCTCAGGTACCATGAAAAGACTAAAAGCAAAGGCTAAAAATAAAAAGATAGCTTTTCGGAAGCTGATGGCCTATAACGAGCACACCCTTTAAAACACCTCCTAATCTGAGCAAGAGTTACGAGGAGTCTAATGCATGCAGGAGAAAAATCAGATGGCTAGGCTGCCTTCTCAGGTACCAAATGAGTTTAACGTAATGAGGGTGTGCCACACCCAGATATGGTACCAAGGGGGGTACGCAGCCAAATCAGGCTAGGGACACTGGGTAAACCCTGTACTACATCAAACACTCTTTAGTTGAGGTATTTCCTGCTTAGTTTGGAGGAACAAGTCTGCTCCTGCCTTACTAGACCGTCAGTGATGTGCCTGAGCTCTAGGTTTTTTCCTTTCATCAAAACATATCTTGAAAGAGATTTACATGTGCTCATTGGCGAATGTGTGAATTCTGCACACACAATCCAACCCATCTGTGGTTTCGTACTGGTTCCTGAAACATAAAGATGTACGTACCTTATAAAAGAGCAAGATGAAATTGATTGCAAACGCGACGAATAAGGCTAACATTCTCATGTTGTAAAAGTTGCGAGCAAAATAGTTCTGAAAAAAACGATGAAAATTAAGGTCACTGAATGAAGAGACTGACACGTGCAGACGATTTAAAGCATTCATTCATCTGCCCCAAACTACTTCTTGAGAGCCTACTCTGCATCCAGTAACGTTCTTGGAGCTGTAGACGCAACAGTGAGGGAGTACGTTTGGGCCACCACGGAGGAGGTACACATCCGCAGATGAAAGACAAAACAAAATCTAATTTCAGAGGATGCTAAATGCTATGAAGAAAAATCCATCAGGTTACAGGCTTGGGGAACAGGGCTGCTATTTTAGATAGGTGGTCAGGGAAGGTTTATTTTAGGAGGTTATGTATAAGCAGAGGCCTAAATACATAGGGAAGAGGTCAAGTGAACAACTGGGAGGGGGGCACATGTGTCAGAGAGAGACAGTGCGTGGAAGGGGACGAAGGTTCTGAGTTCGGAGTGACGATGTGCTTGAGGGATAGTAAGAGAAAAGCAGGGAGGAGACAAGGGCATGGGAAGGAATGAGGTCAGAGAGGTGAGGGGCACAGGTTTACAGGCTTCTGACAGAAGTCTGTGACGTCCCTTCCAGTGCTGTGGGATGGGGTATGACCTCTGGGGCCATGCTGCCCAGCTGTGAAGCCCACCATCACCACTCAGTCGTTGCAGGTGTAGACAAGCAATTAACCAGTCCTGCAGAATCACTTTTCTCATCTGTAAAGTGGGCAGAACGACAGAAACCTTTCTCAGAGGTTTGCTCTGAGGATTAGGTAAGTTCACTGAGGGAACGTTAGTTATTACTCTTATTATTATTATGGGAATTATTATTTTATTCCAGGTGGGATGGTAATCTAGTGGAGGATCTGAAGAGGGCTTGATACCACTAGATTATGATCTGGAAAGATTACTCCCACCGCTGTGTGGGAAACAGATAGGAGGCAAGAGTGGAAACAAGGGGACTAGTTAAGAGTTACCAAAGGACAGCAGAAAGGGATGTTATGGATGGTGGTGGGTTGGCTCAGGAAGGGACTGTGGAGATAGTGATACTGAGCAGACTCCAGATATACTTGGAAGACAGAACTGGGAAGAATTACCACTGGGTTGGATTTGAGGCAGGAAAGAGAGAGAGGACTCAGGGATGGTAACTTCTGGATTTTGGGGTCCGAGTAACTCAGTAAGTGGTTGGTACCATTTACTGGCTGGAAAAAAGTAGGAGGGGAAGTAGGTTTAAGGAAAAAGACTATAGGAAATATAAAGTATTTGTTTTAATATTAGGTGGGAGAGGTCTACGAGGTATCCAAGTGGATATGCCAGGGGCTTTAGCAGAATAGGTCATGTCAAAATGACCAACACGCGCCATTGTTGGTCTCCATGACACACTCCATTTGGGTGGTGTCATCTCCCACACGAGACCCTGACTTTACTGCCGTGGCTTATTGGACGAAGGCAGGCTGCCACACCCAAACCGGCCCAGTCACATTGGTTGTCCTTGTGGAAGGCTAGAGTCGGGTCACGGAGGCTGAATTAGTGACCTTGTTTATCTGAGCTGGGAGGTCACAAAGACTTGAGGGACAAGGGGCCTGTGGTGGCCTGATGTGGCCATGACTAGCCTTGTGCATGCAAACTGGTGAACAGAGAAAGTCATATATAGGAAACAGAAGCAGGAAAATGGGACTGCAGAGAGATAAGAGAACATGGCGGACAGGTGGAAGACAACCCTCACTGACTTGCTCTACACAACTGTAGTGAAACAGAGTCTTCAGGAATTCACTAGGGCTATGGCAGGTTATTGGGGCCCGTTCAACCTCATGCCCAATACCATCTACACTGGCTACGTCTGCAGCTATGGCAACTATTACAACATAGCGAATCAGCGATTATCCAGAGTGATCTACAAATCATTTACATTTAACACACTTTCCCACAACGTAGGGAAAAGGCAAGATAGTTGAAGAAAACATCGTTGAAACTATTAATTAAAATATATGTTCGCATAAATTATATAAAAATGCGTAATATTTATTTCTACATAGGCAGTTAGAATACATAATTACCGAGGACAATTCACGTCCCTTATAGACAGAGTGCCGTAGTATACTGAGTTTCTTATCTACTTTTGATTTCTCAAAGGCTGTAAAACACTAAATATGATTTTGACTTTCAAATGGCTTTATTAGGAGCAGCACTGGTCTTCGTTTCTAGGTCTGATATTATTGGTCAGTACCTTTTAGAGGTTGAATCTACATGCTCTTCTTCAAAAAACCATATATACTGTAATTATACATACATATATAAAAAAGGCCTTTCAACCAAAATTTTTAAGAATGCCATCTTCTGTAAATATGAATAAAGATAGAGAACTATACCTTCTTTCTTTGTTTTTCAAATATGAACATGCATTTAATTAATTTGGGGAGCATTTCTGCAAAATGCATAGGATACTACGTAAAGAACTGCCTTCTCTCTTTTCATTCGTTGGTTTTTACTTGTTTTTACTTAAAGAATAATTCTGAACAGACCTTCTTAGTATCAATGGAGAGTTCACTCGTTGCATTAATACTTTCATAGCTGGATTTTTAATAAAAAGATGATGTTCTAGAAAAATCGATGAATCCAGCTCTGGAACTGCAATCCGAATTACTTATACCCCAGGTATGTTTTTGCTTTAATGGCCTGCAGACCCTGGAACAGTGTCCTGCAGAGTGGAGCTTCATGGGGTATTTACTAACTTGCCCTAAAGTCTTACTGGGAACACTCTGGATGCACTGTGCTGGCAGTCACTAAATCACATGGCTTCAGGGAAGGTGGATGTGGTGGAGGTTATGGTTTGAGGACAGGGAGCAGTGGGCCAAAGGCATTTATTAGAAAATATAAACACGCTCAGGCGAGCAAAGAAAACATACTTGCGGGGCTGACTCGTCCCCTGATTGCCACCCAAGGAGAGGTCGGTGAATGTTTACTGGGCCTGAATGATTAGGGTCTCACAATATATCAATAACAATATTCATTGTAAAACATCTTACTAGAAGTTTCTGTTGATATGCGATGATTTTCTTCCAGAATGCCGACTCGGGAACTTCTGGCTCTCCGTATCTGTGTGTGTGGAGCTGCCTCAACTTCTGTTTACCCTTATCTTCTTTGGCTTTTTCTTCTTTTTCTCCATCTTCTCCCCTGTGAACACAAATGAATGAAATACAAGCCATCCAGGAGCTACAGATATAAACAGGTTTTGTGCCAAATTATGTAAATGGATATTTAAATCATGGCATCGCTTGGGGCGCCTGGGTGGCTCAGTCTGTTGAGCCTGACTTCGATTCAGGTCATGATCTCGCAGCTTGTGGGTTCAAGCCCCGTGTTGGGCTCCGTGCTGATGGCTCGGAGCATGGAGCCTGCTTTGGATTCTGTGTCTCCCTCTCTCTCTGCCCTGACCCACTCACATTCTGTCTCTCTCTCAAAAATAAATAAACATTAACAAAAAATTTAAATCACAGCACTGCTGTTGAAAACTAGTTTCTCGGGGCGCCTGGGTGGCGCAGTCGGTTAAGCGTCCGACTTCAGCCAGGTCACGATCTCGCGGTCCGTGAGTTCGAGCCCCGCGTCGGGCTCTGTGCTGATGGCTCGGAGTCTGGAGCCTGCTTCCGATTCTGTGTCTCCCTCTCTCTCTGCCCCTCGCCCATTCATGCTCTGTCTCTCTCTGTCCCAAAAATAAATAAACGTTGAAAAAAAAATTAAAAAAAAAAAAAAAAGAAAACTAGTTTCTCTTCCAGTGCATTATAATATCCAGAATTTTAGAATGAGGGGTTGGATTCCTTGCCTATCATAGGCTCCCATTGATGGATAATTCTGTGACATTCAAATCTAAAGGGATGTTTGTTCAGCATCGTTCTTCATCAGGGAAATACAAACCAAAACCACAGTGAGATACCACCTCACAACAACTCAGGAAACAATAGATGTTGGCAAGGATGTGGAGAAAGGGGAACCCGCTTGCACTGTTGGTGGGAATGCAAACTGGTGCAGCCGCTCTGGAAAACAGTGTGGAGGTTCCTCAAAAAATGAAAAACAGAACTACCCTATGACCCGGCAATAGCATTACTTGGAATTTATCCAAAGGATACAGGAGTGCTAATTCATTCGGGCACGTGTACCCCAACGCTTATAGCAGCACAATCAACAATAGTCAAATTGTGGAAAGAGCCCAAATGTCCATCAACTGATGAATGGATGAAGAAGATATGGTGTGTGTGTGTGTGTATGGAACACTGCTTGGTATTCCAGTATAATGGGATACTACTCAACAGTGAAAAAGAATGAAATCTTGCCATTTGCAGAACTGGAGGGTATTATGCTACCTGAAATAAACTAGTTAGAGAAAGACAGGTATCATATGACTTCACTCACATGTGGAATTTGAGAAACTAAACAGAAGACCATAGGGGAAGGGAAGGAAAAATAAGTTCCAAACAGAGAGGGAGACAAACCACAAGAGACTCTTAAAGACAGAGAACAAACTGAGGGTTGTGGGGGTGGAGGGCTGAGAGAGTAGGGGAGGTGGGTGATGGGCACTGAGGAGGGCACCTGTTGGGATGAGCACTGGGTGTCGTATGTAAGTGATGAATCACGGGCATCTACTCCTGAAGCCAAGACGAGGCTGTATGGTAGCTAACTTGACAATAAATTAAAAAATAAATAAATACAGGGCATCTTACAGGTTTGAAGTGTCTTTACGGCTCTATGTACCACATTCCCTTCCAAATGTGCAATAAAAACATTTAACTGAAAACAGAATGACAATGAAGACACTTTTTTTTTTTGCTGTGACTTCCCAATAACCTTATTTTTAAATTGTGATGTTAATGTTCAGTTTTAACACTGACCAGCCAATAGGACTTAAAATCAGAGGCATATGCATTTGGTGGTTCACATACATAAAGCATGTCAACATATTAATGATGGAATCAGAAGTACTGAAATTTGACAGTCTACCCCTTCTAGGTGCAAAATACCAATCCTTCATGAAAGCATATTTATGGGTAGTCATATAAACATATATACGCGTTGTCACATAAACATAACCCCAACCTGGATGACATATATCTAACATTATTTTTAACATGAAAGAATTGCCACAGAAACAACGGTTGTGACGTTACATTTCACTATAACAAATCATCTACGTGGCCGTTTTTATAACCGACCCAACTGTGCAGGCTTCTTCGACAATAAACAGAGATGACTGTAAGGAAGAGCCCACGAAAACACGCCAAAGAAAACAATGGAGGGGAAAGTAAAAATGCTGTGTGAGCATAGTAGCACTTAGAGGTACTTAAAATTTTACTTCGTTGATTTTTAAAAGTGTGCCTATGAAATTATTTAAACTGGGTGAAAGCTAGAGGTTTCCATGATTAACAGAGGTTTCCATGATTAACAGAAAGCCAGTGTTATGGGGAAGTGACCCATTTTTATGGCTCCACACCCAGCTCTTTCTTTCTTACTGCCACAAAGGCAACTGTGCCCCGCAGCAGGAGTGTGGGTAAAACTGAAGACTTCTGGGTTCCACACCAGACATGCTGAATCAGCATCCCTGTGGATCTTTGTTCCTAATAAACTCGCCACTGTGCATGTGGCTCTGGGGCTATGCTTTGGGGGGATGGTCACTGCTGGGATTCTGGGCAATGGCATTCAGAACGTTTGTCTCCTCCCTGGCTCATAAGGACAGAAGTCCTGCCTGATTTTGAGCACAGAACTGCAGCACTGAGTGACCTTGAGGAGAGCATCCCATGGAATCGCTGGAGCCATTTCTGCTGAAAGGGAAATGCACAAACAGAATCCTCATGGAACAAGGAGGAAGAAATGGAGTGGCAGCTGGGGGGGGTCCTCCCCCCAGAGCTTCACCTCAAGAATGGCAGACTTCATCAGGGAGCAAGACAGACTGTCCCCCAAAGAAAGGGAGAGTGCAGGTAAATCAGACTTACTGAAACAAAGGCACATATACAGAAATTACACATACTCGGCCTTTTCAGGTTCAGATTTGCTTTCTTCTTTCTCCTCCTTTTCTTCCTCTTTCACCTTCTGTTCCTTGAATGGGCCAAGGGGGAGAAAGAAATCGGGGTTACACATCACCTCTGAGTGAATTTAGGGAACCCCGTGACCCCGTGACAAATCACAACCTACCAAGGATACCCTCTCGCCTTCACGGAGATGAAGGTGCCAGGCACACCCTTCATTCTAGTCTAAACTCTTGCCCCTTCTTCTTCACTCACACCTCCCATATCCACCTACTCGATCCTTACTCACCCTTCAAGGCAAACTTAAGTGCCCCCCTCTTAAGTTGCACTGAGCTACTCCAAACCAAAGTGATGTTTCCGTTTTGTCAACATACATGACCTCTACTATCTAGTGCCCACACCATTTAACACTTCATAATTTCCTAGTTCCTTCATGAGTGTTGGTTATATCTTCCTAATAAACTGTTTCAGGCAATTTGAAAGCAATGACCACATCCTCTATCTCCTTTAATGTCCTATGATACCCAGCGGCATTAGGCACCTGGTAAACACTCATAAAATATCTGTGGATGGAATGACTGCCCAGCTGACTCCTGTCATTAGGGTGAGGACTTGAGCTTACGCCCTAACAATTTAAGATAATTCAGTAATTTGCCAAGTATCATCATAAGGCAAGCTTTGCCTACCAAGAGCCATTTCCCTTTGGAAACCCAACTCGCGTATTTAACACCACTCTGGCACTAGCACGAAAGCTGATGTAGACTTCGTTTATCATGCCTAGAGAAGTCCAGAGAGTCAATTACCTGAAATTTTTCTTGCACGTCAGGGATAGGGACCGGGTTGCTCATTAGGTCGCTGAGGCCAGCGTTTGGATTATGAGGAATAAGTTTGTACTGTCCTCCTTCTCTCTTCAGATCCAAGCCAAATATGTCCGAAAGAAGGTCGCTTTCCTCTGTCAGTTCCTTCAGGTCTGTCAGATCTTCCGAGGGCAGGGCGGCCTCCATGGGCCTCCTGTCCCCCTCTTCTCCATCCCCTCTCACCTCATCCTGAGTGGGGTCTGGCATGTTGGCTAAGAGCTCGGCCACTCGGATCTTTTTTGCTCCTTCTACTAGGCTCCCCCCAAGCAGCAGGCTGCAAATGATGCGGAAGAAGCCTCTGGAAACGCTGGCCACAAAGTGCAGGAGGCTCATGAAAATACTCCAGTAGGACGAAAAGGCGGCCGTGACCATATCCTTCATCGTCATCTTCTTCACTTTTTTCATCTGTTTCTTCAGGCTCTTCAGGCTGAGCATTCTCATGAGGGTCAAGATATTATACCTGAGAGCAAACAGGGCCGACTTGACCGTCACGATGGAAAAGAAACCCATTCTGGGCCCCTGCTCTTCCGGCTTCTCCTTCTCACTCTCTTCTTTATTCGCTGACCTCTCATTCAAATCCGACTCTGAGATCTGCGCTGCCAGCTGCATTTCGAATATGGTGTCCTCACAGAAGTTGACAAAAAGTTCCATTTTCTCCTTTTCTCCCCCTTCGTTGACCACGTCAAATATGAACTGCCTTTTGGACTCCTTGACCTGGGGCTTCTCCCACTGGGTTCGGCTGGACTCACTGATTTCAAAATACACCCTCTCGATGCGTTTGGCACTTCCCATGATCTCGATGCGGCCCAGAAAAGGCTGGAAGTAATTCAGCACGCTCTCTGCCAACTCCAGGAAAGTCTGCAGTCGCGTATCATTGGGCATGTGCTCCGAAAGGTTGGTCAGAAGAACGGCCACATTGAAGCCGATGTCCTTTGCGGGCTCGTGAAACCTTTTGACAAACTCTTCATAGTCCAGGGTTTCGTTTTCATCCGTCTCTGCACAGGACAGAAGAAACTCGGTTTCTGATTGCGTGTAGTGTTTATGGCTCTCCATCGCTTTATGGAAGTCCCTCTTGGAAATGACTCCCTTGCCGTCAGGGTCGTATTCT
Organism: Prionailurus viverrinus; assembly: GCF_022837055.1. NCBI lineage: Eukaryota > Metazoa > Chordata > Mammalia > Carnivora > Felidae > Prionailurus > Prionailurus viverrinus. The sequence goes on from NC_062571.1 coordinate 11,051,327, forward strand.
TTAAATGTGTCAGAAGAGGTCAAATCCTTTAGTTTTAAGAACATGTCAAAAAACTTGAGAATCATCTCCACGTTGTTGGAAGACTCCACAAGCATATCGACCATCTGTTTGCCAATGGTTCCATTGACAACATTACCTGGTGGTAAAGAATGGCACGTGTTCAGAATGAACATTACTGATAAAACCAGTGTCTGGAGAGGAAATGACCATAGAAGCCTCAAATGACATCTGAATCAAGGACGCCTCCTTGGTTATCATCTACCACATGAAGTCTCAGGAAACGATGGATGGTTATTTGTAAACCCTACTTTAAAAGAGTGATTACATAAACACGTCAAAACCATATTTACAAAGTAGTCAGACTAACGGGAGTAAATCAAGATTTGAAAAAAAGCTGGGTTTTTTTCCCCCTCAAGTTGATCAAGGAGGCAATATATTTTAGGATAGAGAAAATGGGGGAAACATTTATATCCTAAAGCCAGAAACTGAAGTCCAGTTTCATGTTAATAATAAAAATGAGCATTTGGACAGCATTTTAGGACTGAAGAATCACTATTCATAGAAAATATGGGATTTAATGTTCATATGTTTGTGAGGCAGATACTTTTTATTAATTCTGATTTTACTATTGAGGAAACTGAGGTTTAGCAAGGCTAAATGAATGTGCCCGTTGTGACATGATTATTGGGGGTGAGTGCCAGGACATCAATGTGATCCTCTGAAAGCAAATTATATGCTCTTTCTGATTTACAATGTAAAGCATCTCCCGGCATTTCTTCATGGTCGAGAATATTTATTGTAGGAAAATGGAAGATCATTGATAAGCGTGAGAAAATTAGATATTATCCTAAATTATAGAGTCACAGAAAGCTTTTATCCATTGAACAGAATGTGCTATGTAACATAAAGACAGACATCAGAAAAAAGACACGTGGTGAGGTCTGCTGAGTCCATTTGCGCAGCAATAAACACCGTGGCCGAGAACGTGGGCTCAGGAGCCACACCGTTAGGTTGGAATCCAGGCTCATCTACAAGCTGAGCAATGTGGGCAGATTTCTTAGCCTCTCGGTGCCTTGGTTTCCTCATCTGCCAAACAGTGGTAATACTACCAAAGCCATAACCTTGGTATTAGGATTAAATGAGTAGCTGGTATAGTAAAGTGGGTGAATTTGGGGCATCTGGGTGGATCAGTCGGTTAAGCACCTGACTTTGGTTCAGGTCATGGCCTCACAGTTAATGGGTTCAAGCCCCATGTTGGGCTCTGTGCTGACAGCTCAGAGCCTGGAGCCTGCTTCGGATTCTGTGTCTCCCTCTCTCTCCCCCTCCCCTGCTCACATTCTGTGCATCTCTCTCTGCTTCAAAAATAAACATTAACAAAATTTTTTAAAGTTTATTATAATGGGTGATTTTAAGTTGTCACGGATGCAGTCACAGCTGCTCCTGCAGTTATGAGTGTCGTTACTATTTTCTAGGTTAAAATTTGATATGAAGTCATGGTAAAAAGAGTCCTGTGCTCAGAGGGCATACAGTGGCTGGCACGTAAGGGTTTCTGCAAATGTGGCATCTTTGAAGTCCTAGCACAAGGCACACCTCCTGCCTCAGTTAATCAAAGTGCAGTTATGCAAAGCACAGTGGACTAAGAAACAGGGAGAGAAAAATTAGGAGGGGTTCAAGAAGAAAGGGGAGGTAGCAACAGCAAACGTGTTTTAGGTGGGTTTGGTCATTTTCACGTGATTTCACCAATTTTGCCCATCGGTCTATCGGTACCCCCGTGTCACAGAGGAAGGAACTTGAAAACGGAGATGGAACCGGCGCTAGCAAGGGTCACACTGCTAGCACGCGGGAAAGCGGGGACTTGAACGCAAGCTCTCGAGCACCACGTTTACTGCCTGACCCAGAAGAGACATGGGGCAGGAAAGCAAGACAAGTTGGAAAGAGAGAAGAGAACGAGAGTTGATACAGGCATGCCGTGGGAGAACAAGACTGCCGCCAGCAGCCACCGTGGGGGATGATGTCCTCTCTTCTTCTCTTGTAGGCCACGAAGGACCCACGGGAGTCACCATGCAGCCAGCTCAAGGCAGTGGTTTATACTGTCGGGCTTTATCCACATGCCTGTAATGCCCAAGGATTACAAACCAATGGACAAAACAAATAACGTCTTCATATATACTATGTCTGGAGAGCATGTTCTCTAGGGTATCACTAGGAAATGACAAGTGTCCCTGTAAGTTACCACTGGCTTCATCTCCCAGCTATATAAGCTGAGATATGCAAGATATCTCTTAAAAAATAACCTTGAGAAAACAGTAATAAAGCCAGCAATAAATCCAAGGTATCCGTCACATCTCAGCGTTGATATTTTATGCTTTGCAGTACGCTGACTCTATAAGCAAGCACATACTGATCCTTGAAATCGAAGGCTAATGGGAACTTGAAAATGTAAATCAAAACTACCTTCTAGCATGGACAGCAACATGACCACCATATCCTTCTGAAGATCCATTAATTCTTTTAATAGCTCGATTTGACTGGAATCCTGAAAATATTAATATATATTAACGTATAACATATAATACATGACATAATACATAACGTGTACATTGCATTTTAGATAATATGAGAAGACTATGTAGCAAGAACATTGTACTTGTTCTCACAAAGAGAAGTGCTTTGCCAATTGTAAACACTTTTCAGAAGTGTAGAACTAAAGAAAGGTCAAGCATAAATATGCAGCGTATTATAAACAGATACAACTGTAAATTGTAAAATTGTAAACAGATACAATTCAGAATTAGTACTTACTACTGATTCTATCTCATTTTATTAAAGTATGTGTGAGGACAACAAACGAGTCTAACATGGGCACAGAAGGACGAAAGCAGCAGCGGGTTCTCCAGGGCCAGGGAAGACTCAGGCGCCTCTGGGCATTAGACAGGTTTCATTTACTTGAAGGCTATACTCGTCTTTCTTTCCTCCTAACTTATTACACAGAAATGCTGTATGTTTTATAAAAATTAACTTATTCTGGAAAAACATGCCTAACAGTGATAGGGACATAAATTTATTTTATATAAATCTAACAAAAATGTACTCAAGTACCACCTACAGGAATAATGTATAATGTATCTTATCTACCAGTTTTATTAAACTCCTTGATATTTCTCTGGTTAAGATTTTCTGGATTTTTTCTTTGTTTATGTTTGCCTTTGATTTTTCACCATGGAAAATTCTTTTACAAAGGTATGCTGTGTCCAAACAACACAGAACATACTTATGTTGACATTACAACATTATGGGTCATCAAATTTTACTTTTAAACTATGCCTTGTTTCCTTGTAAAAGATTATACAAGGTATCGTTTTGATCATTTAGATTTTGCTCTACATAAGGTTATTTCTTTCTACATAGTGTCCCCTTGACTAGGTTTACAAACTGAACAACTACTAGGTAGCACCAGATGTTAATAAAGTGATGGAAATACACCAGAACGAGAACTCTCTTCTGAGTGTATAAATTTGGTTCCTGCTGGTTTCCTTTACTTACTAAAGTGCCGTAAGTGATTAGATGAAAGAATCACGTTATTCCCTTATATATGGGGGAAGTCACCAATAACCAGCTGTTGACAAAACTCTAGCCAAGCTTCTCTGAATCCTCTTCCCAACTAGACTCCAAACTTGAGCTTTAAAGACCTGAACAAAACCCTAATAGGGGTTAAATGGCTCAAGGCCGCATCCCTAGCATGACCCTAGCCCACCTTAGATGGCCTGCCTGGAAAAACTCAAGGCTGCCAAAAAAAACTCCTGTCTGTGCCAGCTGACACCCGGGGGCAGGGTCTCCTCTCCCAGTATCTGTGTGAGGGCAACTGCCAGCCTGCAGACAAGCTGGCCCCATCGCGTCTGTACCGATCAACCCTTTGTAATTTCTCCCTTACAGCCTCTACTGACCTTCTGCCTACTCCCTCAATCTCCCTTAAAAATACCCAGTCACCTCCATACAAATCCAAGTGGAGCTCAGGTCACGCTGGACTCTTTTCCCTACTGCGATAGTTATTTCTGATTAAAACCTGTCCTCATTGCTTCAACCGGTGCCTGGCTTTGTTGCTCTTTGACAATACGCTCCTGCTTATAGGCCGCGGTGGAGGGGGGCGGGGGGCAAGACCAAGTGTCCTCACTTCGCTGGAGGAAAGGGAGCTGGCACACACTAACAGGACACACGAATGTCTTCTGGTCTTAACTCCATCATTCTTTCTTCCCCCTGACACCTGCGAACACCCACATCCAGGCAGGTACATCAGATGTCAGGACAGATCATCAAAGTTCACCCTATCAAAGGGACACATTTACTCAAGATTTATATCGAGAATTTTTCCATTCGTGTATCTCTTAGCTTCGAATGAAATAAATACAGTAGTGAGGAAACAATATGCTGATATTTTCAATATGCACTCCTAAGTTAACATTAAAACACAGGTGGACAATCTGTCTATTCTTTATGTGCTTGTCCTCAGATACTTTTTCTCTTTGACTTTCATGAAGTTAAATGTCCTGTTAATGAATGAACGTCATCTGTTGAGAACAGCTGCTTGTTAATGACTCAGCAAGGAAACTGTCTCTCTTTCACCAGGGATTTGCAGATTACAAATCCTTTTTCAATTACCTGGAGGAAGGAGGAAAATTCTAGTGAGTAATCACCAAGAAGTGGGTCTATGAAGGATTGTAAAATAGACAGTGTTTGGGAACGATTCTATTTCTCCATTATAGTCAACTCCTTAATATCTTTTGTTCTCAAATTTGGATAATGGCTCCCATATATTTTCAGCTTGCATAAAATTATTCTATTGAAAACTTTTTTTTAAAATATGGAGCGAAAGGTATATAAAGAAGTGACCTAAGAAAGATCATATTCAAACAAAGGAAAGCAGGTTGAGTATACAGATGACTACCGTCCCTTGCGCGTTGGGATGGGGAAGAGAGTTTACCTGAGACAGCTTCATCTGCATGTGGGCGAATACGTGAAGGAAGCCCACAACTGCGTCCCATAGCCTGCTGTGGGCCAAGCTCTGCTGATTCCCAGTGCAAGGACCCTGGACCGGAGACAGACACACAGCGATCATCCCCGGGTAACCGAACTGCCAAATCAACTTTACAACAATAGGGAGGAACAAAATTAACTTAGCGTTTACATATCACCAACATGGTATCTGGAAAAACAGGAACCCAAATAAAAGATCGACAGTGGTGATAATGGCAGAGTACCCTCAGGGGGTAAGTATATTCTCCTTTGAAATGTTTAGTGTAATAAATCCAAAGACAGTTCCTCAGAGACATTCATGTTCTGTTTCTGCATGCACAATAAAACATAGACAGAAAAAAAAAAGAATGATGAATTCTTTCATTTTTGTCTGGCTTTTAGTTTCTTTGACTTAGAGGAAGAGGGTAAGGTCCAGGTCTTTGGGTTATTAGATGAAAGCAATCAGACTTACTACCTGGTGTGAAAAGGGTCTGCGATTCAGCTTCAGATAAGAGGCAATTATTTCTTTTTTTTTTTTTATTTTTGGGACAGAGAGAGACAGAGCATGAGCAGGGGAGGGGCAGAGAGAGAGGGAGACACAGAATCGGAAACAGGCTCCAGGCTCCGAGCCATCAGCCCAGAGCCCGACGCGGGGCTCGAACTCACGGACTGCGAGATCGTGACCTGGCTGAAGTCAGACGCTTAACCGACTGCGCCACCCAGGCGCCCCAAGAGGCAATTATTTCTTATCGCTAAATAGTAACCTGGACAAAGCATCCCTATTGAGGAAAACTCCTCTTCAATGCTTTCGTTAAGTGTACGGCTATTTTACCAATCGCACAACCACTGAGATTTTAAAAGATTATTAGTTGATCATTGCATTCCCCAACCCGGAATCCAGGGCACACGGAACCTAACTTTGCTGTCTTAGCTCATACTTTGGAAGTGATCTTCATGTGATACTAGGGAGCACGTGTTGTAGCAGGCACAATGCTTGAATGGAGACAGTTTCTATTTTTATTTCCAAAGAAAGATTCTACAATCACCAAGTTTTGCAAACATACCTACATCAACCAGGGGAATAAATAACAGGGATTTTGTCTATTTCTTAAAAATTTTTTTCACATTTATTTATTTATTTATTTATTTATTTATTTATTTATTTTTGAGAGACAGAGAGACAGAACTCAAGCAGGGGAGGGGCAGAGAGAGAGGGAAACACAATCCAAAGCAGGCTCCAGGCTCTGAGCTGTCAGTGCAGAGCCCAACTCGGGCCTCAAACTCACAAACTGTGAGATCATGACGTGAGCTGAAGTCGGACACTTAACTGTGCCACCCAGGTGCCCCCAGGGATTTTATTTTTTTAAAAAATGTGTGTATATACACACACACACACATACACACATTTCTTAACTTTCAATTCATTCGTTCCTTTTGACAAATGACTCATAATGAGTTTCAATTTGAGAGAACATTAAAACATGTTTCAGATTTCACTCTAGATCAAGTGACCAGGGGAGATGCCCACAATGAAGATGCTGATGAGATGTTGACACGGAACTCTGTCCTGTGTCAGCGTCTCTTCTCTCCTAAAACTGACAGTAAAAGACAGTAAGTGCCAGGTACCTCCACATTTCCAAAGCAAGGGGCTAGACGAAGTTCATGCAAAGAGGAGACTAAATAGACCTTTCAACCCTAAGGATATAAAGGGGACGAAGTTGAAAAGGGAGAGACTTGGGAGAGCTCTCTGCGCGCTGGGCGTCTCCCCCTTCCACCTCTGCTGTGTTGCAAGGGCAGACACACCCCTCGAGCCAGGAGCCGTTAAGAGAGCCACCCGGTGTGCCTGGTGTCTGTCTCCGGAAGCTGGGTACCAGAAAGTGTGAAAGGCACAGGGGCACCTGGGTGGCTCAGTCGGTGAAGCATCCGACTCTTGATTTCGGTTCAGGTTATAACCTGCTCTGACAGCACAGAGCCTCTTTGGGATTCTCTCTCTCTGCCCGTCCCTGACTCACATGCTTGCTTTTTCTCCCCCTCTCTCTCAAAATAAATAAATAAACTTATAAAAAAATGTGAAAGGCACAAAGTGACCAAAAAAAAAAAAATTTGTCTTTCTCATATGGGCTACTAAGGAGGAAGAGTTCCCGTCCGTCCAATGAGACTGGAATCTTGTCCAACAAGACTGTCTGGAAGAGTGATGTGGTTCCAAGGCAGACAGACAGAGGCCACCGGACGCACAGGGTCTCGGGAGTAATTTGAAACTGCGTGGGCAAAGAGGCGTGTCCAGGCGCTGGCAGCAGTCAGCGGGCTGAGCCCACGAATGAACACGAGATGCCACAGGCCATGCTCCACTGTGCACTCCTGAATCAAGGAGGAAGGAAGACCTCCCCCCGCACCCCCCCCCCCACCACTCCTTCCCTTCTTCCTCTTGTGCAGTTCTGACCCTGAGGATGCCAGAGGCTGAAGGGAAGGAGGGAAGGAAAGAAGAGAAGAATCCTGTGGACGACAGTAGAAAATCCCAGATCGGACCTCTCGTACTCCACCCTCTGTCAGATGGGAGGCATTTCCAGCCTGACGGCGAGGGGAGGTTTCAAATAGGGTAAGAGTTGAGTGTGCCACAGTGCTATCACTGTGACAAAGTGACTGAAGGAGTTGTACTTACCTGAGAGCGGCCAGTGCACAAGACCCATTGAAAGAGTGGTAAAGAAATGGCCCAGAGAACTAAGTGCGAGACGGTGGTGAGGAGGACCCCGGTTATTTTCACCTGCATGTTAATAAATTCAGGGACCAGGGGCGCCTGGGTGGATCAGCTGGTTAAGCATCTGACTTGGTTTCAGCTCGGGTCATGATCTCACAGTTCACAAGTTTGAGCCCTGCATCAGGCTCTGCGCTGACAGTACGGCGTCTGCTTGGGATTCTCTCTCTCCCTCTCTGCCCCTCTTTTGCTCTCTCTTTCTCTCTCTCAGAATAAATAAATAAACTTAAAAAATAATCAATAAATAAATTCAGGGACCGGGCTATAGTGCTTTTACAGTGTATTTCAGTCCTGGCTGTTACAACTCTGGGTTCAAGGCGACGGGTCTTCAGGATTCCACCGGGGCTCGAGTCGGTGTCTGCATCGTGCCTCGTGGTGCAAAAACCTGGGAGGGTGCAAGGGGCAGGAGGCCACTACGTGAGCCCTAAAATGCCATTTCCAAGAAAACAGCCTGGATGTTTCCTCAAGCCACAGGACACTTTCTCCATGTGGTATTTACTATTTTAATCTTTATAAATGACACAGGACTAAGATCTTCTGCAAGCTCTAGGTGACCAAGACTTAGTTTTGCAAATTTGATGTGACAGAGCTGGAGACTGAAGGCCCAGGTACCCATCTTTCCTTCGAAAGCCGAAACAAACAAAACTTAATGAACTTTCTGGAACCTGCTCAACCTTTACTCTTGCACTTCCGGGAAATGATAACCGATCTGGATGGAACCTGCACCTCCCTTACGGCGTAACCTTCTTTTTAAAAAAAAATTTTTTTAACATTTATTCATTTTTGAGAGACAGAGAGAGACAGAGCGAAAACAGGGGAGGGGCAGAGAGAGAGACACAGCATCTGAAGCAGGCTCCAGGCTCCGAGCTGTCAGCACAGAGCCTGACACGGAGCTCGAACCCATGAACCGCAAGATCACGACCTGAGCTGAAGTCACATGCTTGACCCAGTGAGCCATCCAGGCACCCCGCCACGTAACTGTCTTATTTCTCACATCTACCCGGTGTCTGCATCATACAAAACCTTTGCTGACTGCCCGAGGGCAAGATGGTCTTACTTGCAGATTGAATTTCTTCTGGCAATAACAAATAAAACTTTCTCTTCTCTCACCACTTTGTGGTCCTAATTTAGGAACTTAGACAATGTAATGTCCTCTTATTCAAGCAATTCTTATTCTTTCCCCTTTATTAAAACTGCAATGAAATCCTATAGATGATTACTTTGACTTCATTGGTTTTGGATCTCCCTCTTATATAATTCTCTATAGTTAGCAAAAATTTGAATCAAAAGCAGTATACAATAGTGTAATCTAAAAGGGAGTCCAAAATAAGCACGAAGCTAGTGATGAGCTTTTATTCCCAGTATTAATAACAGTCATAAATATGATGCGAATGCAAGCTTCTTCAAAATATATTTCATTAAATTCAATGGGGTGGCTTGGACTGGCTCCTGGAACAGAAAAAGGACATGCATGGAAAAATGGATAAAGTCAGTAAAGTCTATAATTTAGTTCAGAAGACTGTGATTTCAATTTCTTGTTTTTGATAAATGTGTCATAGTTATATAAAATGTCAATGTTAGGGAGAGGCAGGTGAATCTTACGTGCAGACTCTATTTTTGTTTTTTGATGTTTACTTATGTATTTATTTTTGAGAGAGGGTGCGACCAGGGGAGGGGCAGAGAGAGAGAGAGAGAGAGAGAGAGAGAGAGAGAGAATACCAAGCAGGGTCTGCCCTGTCAGTGCAGAGCCAGACACGGGGATCGATCCCATGAACTGTGAAATCATGACCTGAGCGGAGATCAAGAGTTGAACGCTTCACCAACTGAGCCACCCAGGCACCCCACTCTCCACTTTTCCTTTGCAACTTTTCTGTATATCCAGAAGTATTACAAAATAACTTTTACTAAAACATATAATTCAGAAATGATTAAATTATATAAAAATGCCACGTAAACTAGGAGTAATAAGAAATCAAAAAATGAACAAGCCATAATAAACCAAGCTACTTTATCTCTGAAATGCTCAAATAGAATGTTCTCTGTGACATGAACAAATTAGAATGAAGTTTGGGGTTCTGTGAAGATGTGACATAAGAGGGGGCGCCTGGGTGGCTCAGTTGGTTGAGCATCCAACTTCGGTTCAGGTCATGATCTCGCGGTCCATGAGTTCGAGCCCCGCGTAGGGCTCTGTACTGACAGCTCAGAGCCTGGAGCCTGCTTCAGGTTCTGTGTCTCCCTCTCTCTCTGTCCCTCCCCCCCCCAACACACACACACTCTCTCTTTCTCCCTTCAAAAATAAAATTAAAACATTAAAAAAAATTTTTTTTAATTTAAAAAAGAAAAAGAAAGCACGTGGTAGGAGGCAGGAAAGTCTGAGCGATCTCGTCACAAACTCCACCCCAGGTAGGACACCCAACAACTGGAAGAAATCTCAAACCCTGGAGGTTCTCCCTGAGGAACAAAGCGATTGTACCCCACGTGGGGCAGCCCAATTAGGACCAATACCTGAGAAACGAGCCCCACAAACATCTGGCTTTTAAGACCAATGGGTTTCCCGCATGCCAGACCTATGGGGCTGTGGTGAACTTAAGGAAAGAAAGGCTCATAAAGTGCCCTTGTGTCGACTCACCCACCCCAGCGCCCAGCGCAGAAGGTGCCCTTTGTAAAGCATCCAGACTTCAGGTGACAGAGATGCATTTCCTGATTTTAAAGCGTGGGTCTGAGGGGCAGGGGCCCGCTGGGATATTCTCCAGGGGTGGAGGCTGCTGGGTGCCGTCTTCCTGTTTTTCCGCTGTCTCACTAATGCCAGCAGGCACCATCTCTGTTCTCCGCTTTGTGGGCTCTTCCATGCTCTCCCAGTGCTTGACTAAAGCCAGTCAGCTCCATTTTTCTTTTTCTTCTCCTTCTCCTGTTTTTTTTTTTTCTTTTGTTTTGTTTTTTTTTTTTTTTTGGCGTGTGCCATATTTACATTCCCCCTCCGCCTCACTCCAGCCACTGAGGCCTATGTGTTTTTCCTTTGCTGTGCTTGGGAGCAGCAGTATCTCCAGAAGGGAGCTTCTGCACACATCTGTAGACTTGTGAGCCTGGGTCCCCTGAGACTGTAACAATCACACAGGCGGTTCTTAGCAGACCACCACCCATCACTCCTAGGGTACCGCACAGACATCAGATAGAAATACACCCCTGGTCTTTCTTTTATTTATTTTTTCAATGTTTATTTATTTATTTTGAGAGAGTGTGTGAGCAGGGAATAGGCAGAGAGAGAGAGGGAGGGAGAGAGAATCCCAAGCAGGCTCCACACTCTCAGCGCAGAGCCTGACCCAGGGCTCAAATCCATGCAAGCGGAGATCATGGCCTGAGCTGCGAGCAACAGTCAGACGTACAACTGACTGAGCCAGCCAAGCACTCCATCCGTCTTTCTGAGAAAGAGGCTTACTCGTTTGTGCAGGTGTTGGGGCCTGGGGGCAGGTTTCTGGTGTGGCGCACGGACAGGGGCCTATGGAGCTCCTCTCTGGGAAGGACGGCCAGTGAACACACACTTTGTGCTCTCCCTCTCCCTCGCTCCATCCAGCAAACTGGTATCTTATGTAAAGAAGCTTATGGTCTTCTCTGGTGCCCTGATTTTTGTGGCTGCTGGCAGGGAACAAGTCTACATTGCCTGGCTCTGGCGGCCAGTGAGGCTTAAGCTCACAGTCCACGGGACTGTAACCAAAGATGTAAGAGTTCTTAGAAGCCGCCACAGCAAGCTGGGATAGACCCAGGAGCTCAATCCTTCTGTGAAAGAGGTCTATCAGCTTCTCAGCACAGCTGCAGCCTGAGGGGGCAGGCTTCCCATTAACAAACTAAAGACTGAAGGTAAATCCCTCCAGAGACCTCGAAAAGCAGGCATTACTTTCACATTCTCCTTCTGCCATATTCCAGGGCACCAGCGTCTCTCAGAGGGGAGATCTTATATATGCCTCACACCCTAATTTCTATGTGGGGTACCTGGTTTGTGTGACCTGCTTCCCACGGGACACCCCTGGATTACTAGGCTCTGGGGAGCAGGGTGGCTTATGTTCCTGGGTCCCCTGGGACCGTAGTAAGTGGGGAAACAGTTCTGGCCAGGCCATGACCCCCAAGTACTGCAGAGAGTGGACAGAAACATACCTCCAGTCCTTCTGTGAGAAACACCTACTTGCTAGTCCTGGAGCTTTCACCTTAGGGGCATGCTTCAGGTTTCGCACGCATCTAGGGGCCATGAAGCTATTCTCAGGGAACACAGGCTGAGGGATGCCATCACTGTGTCCCCCGCCCTCTGCCTCACTACAGCTCACTGGTATCTCCCAGAAAGGAACACGTACACTCATCTGGTACCCCGAGTTTTACAACTGCCTTGCTCCCAGGTTGCCTTGCTCTGGGGCCAGCAGGGTTTATGTTTATAATCCCATAGGACTGTATATATTTGCATTTTTTTTTAAAGCTGCTGCCTGAGGGTCTAGCTTCCAATCAGCCTGACTCCAGGGGCTAAGATCTTCCCCTTTGGGACACTGACTGGTCTTGCACACCCTCAACTACTATAAGTTATTCAGACAGAATAGACTGCTTGGACAATTAAAATGGTTTGAGACACAACCAAGAGCTAGCGTAAGGTTGAACGATAAAGTTCATCTCCTAAGGGGGGGCCATTCCTTCAAGACTGGGAGGGATGGCTGTTTCACCTGATGCACAGAAACCAACACAATCAAGAAAAATGAAGAAACAGAGGAATATATTCCAAATGAAAAACAAGCTAAAACCTCAGAAAAAAAAATTAATGAAACAATATAGTGGTCAAAGGAATGGTGATAAAGATGCTCCCCAAAATCAAGGGGGAAAAATGGACAAACAGAGTGAGAAATTCCACAAAGAAAGAAAATGTAAGAAAGTTCCAAACAGAAATCACAGAGCTGAAGAATACACTCACCCAGCTGAAAAATACACAAGAGGCGTTCAACAGGGGACCAGGTGGAGCAAACTCCAGGATAACAAAAATGAAAAAGAATGAAAAAGAGTGAAGAAAGCTTAAGGGACTTCTGGGACAATAGCAGGCCAAATATTATTTGCATCTCAGGGGTCCCAGAAGCAGAAGAGAAAGGGCAGAAAACTTATTTGAAGAAATAATTGCAGGTAACTTCCATAGCCTTGGGAAAGTAACCAAATAAATGCCCAAAGAGACCTAGACACATTATAATTAAAATGTCAAAAGTTAAAGCCAAGGAGAGACTCTTAAAAGTAGCAACAGAATAACAACTTGTTACATAAAAGGAAACTCCCAAACTATCAGCAAATTTTTTCAGCAGAAACTTCACAGACCAGAAGGAATTTCAACCAAGAATACTCTATCTGGTCAAGCTGTCATCCAGAATTGAAGGACAGATCAAGAGTTTTCCAAACAAGCAAAAGCTTAAGGAAATAATCAACACTAAACTAGCCTTCCAGTAAATGTTAAAGGGACTGCTTTGGGCTGAAAAGAAAGGGTGCTAATTAGCAATAAAAAAAAATCATATACGAGTATCAATCTCACTAGTAAAGGTAAATACAGAGCAAACATCGTGGATTAATCGCTTATAAAGCTAGTATAAACTTTTAAAGACAAAAGTAGTAAAAATAACTGTAATGACAATAATCAGTTAAGGGATACACAAGATAAAAAGATGTAAATTGTGATGTCAAGAACTTAAAGCATGAGGGGTGGGGAGAATGAAAACGTAGAGCTCCATAATGTGCTCAAACTTAAGTTGTTATCAACTTAAAATAGACTATTATGGGGCGCCTGGGTGACTCAGTCAGTTAAGCATCTGACTCCAGCTCAGGTCGTATCTTGTGGTTCATGAGTTCAAGCCCCATGTTGGGCTCCACATTGACAGTGACTCCAACAGTGACACAGCTTGGAATTCTCTCTCTCTCCCTGACTCTCTGTCCCTCCCCCACTTTTGCATGTGCACACTCTCTCTCAAAATAAATAAATAAACTTAAAGTAATAAACTGTTGGGGCACCTGAGTGGTTCAGTTGGTTAAGTATCCAACTTCGACTCTGGTCATGATCTCATGGTGTGTGGGTTTGAACCCTACATCGAACTCTGTACTGATAGCTCAGAGCCTGGAACCTGCTTTGAATTCTGTGTCTCCCTCTCTCTCTCTCAAATATAAACACTAAAAAAAAAAAAAAAAAAAAAAAAAAAAAAGATAATACACTGCTATAAATAGAAGTTGCTATATGTAAGCTTCATGGTAACCACCCAGCAAAACCTATAGTAAATATGTAAAAAAGATAATGAGGAAGGAATCAAAGCATACCACTAAAGAAAGTCATGAAACAACAATAAACAAAGGAGGAAGAAAAGAAGAAGAAAAAAAAATTAAAAAGCCAAGAAACAATGAATGAAATAGCAATCACTACATACCTATCAGCAATTACTTTAAATGTAAATGTACTAAATTATCTAAGCACATAATTGAATCAAAATATCTAATCAAAGCACATAAATTGATGAATGGATTAATAAACAAGACCCACTCATATATTGCCTACAAGAGACTTACTTCAGACATATAGACACACAGATGGAAAATGACGGGATGGAAAAAGATATTTCTTGCAAATGGAAACCAAAAGAAAGCTTGGTATCTATGTCTATATTAGAAAAACAGACTTTGAAACAAAGACTGTAAAGAGAAAAGGGTCATTATATAATGATAAAGGGGTCAATTCAACAAGGGGATATAATATTTGTAAATATTTATTCACCCAACATAGGAACATCTAAACAGAGAAAATAATTGGGGCGCCTGGGTGGCGCAGTCGGTTAAGCGTCCGACTTCAGCCAGGTCACGATCTCGCGGTCCGTGAGTTCGAGCCCCGCGTCAGGCTCTGGGCTGATGGCTCAGAGTCTGGAGCCTGTTTCCGATTCTGTGTCCCTCTCTCTCTGCCCCTCCCCCGTTCATGCTCTGTCTCTCTCTGTCCCAAAAATAAAATAAAAAAAACGTTGGAAAAGAAAAAAAAAATTAAATAGAGAAAATAATAACAGATTTAAGTTAAGAAATAGACAGCAGTATAATAATAGTAAGGAACTTTAATATCACATTTATATCAATAGATTACCCATATATAAAATCCATAAGGAAACATCAGCTTGAAACAACACATTAAAACAGACCACTTTGACAAATATGTACAAAAAATTTTCTCTAAAAGCAACAGAATGTATATTTTTCTTACTTGTACATGGAGTTCTCCAGGATAGATCATATATTTATTAGGTCACAAAACAAGTCTTAACAAATTTAAGAAAGACTGAATACTGAAATGTATCAAGCATATTTCCTGACCACAATGGTATGAAACGAGAAATCAATTACAAGAAGAGAACTGGAAAATTCATAAATATGTGGAGATTAAACAACATGCTTCTGAAAAATCAATGAGCCAATGAATAAATAAGAGATAAATTAAAAAATATCTTTAGAAAATAGAAAATAGTAATATAGTAACAAAAATTACGGAGTACAGAAGAAAAGCAGTTCTTTTTTTAAAGTTTATTTATTTATTTTAAGAGAGATCTCAAGCAGGAGAAGGGCTGAGAGAGAGGGAGAGAGAGAATCCCAAGAAGGCTCTGCACTGTCAGCACAGAACCTGACGTGGGTCTTGATCTCACAACCATGAGATCATGACCTGAGTCAAAACTGAGTAGGATGCTTAACTGACTAACCCACGCAGGCACCCCTAGAAAAAGCAGTTCTAAGGGGGAAATTTATCGTGATAGATGCCTACTTCAAGACAAGAAAAATCTCAAATAAACAACGAAATTTTACATCTCGTTGAACAAGAAATAGAACAACTGAAGCCCAAAGTTAGTAGAAGTAAATAACAAAGATCAGAGCAAAAAGAAATGAAATAGAGACTAAAAAGACAATAAAAATGATCAATGGAGACAAGAACTGGTTCTTTGAAAATATATACAAAATGGCACACCTTTAGCTATACTTACTAAGAAGAAAAGAGAGAAGACTCACATAAAATAAGAAATGAAAGAGAAGATGTTAGAACTGATACCCCAGAAATACAAAAGACAGTAAGCCTACTATGAACAATTATTCTCCAACAAACCAGACAACCTAGAAGAAATGGATAAAATGGCTGTAGAAGCAAACAACCTTGCAAGACGAAATCATGAAAAAATATAAAATATGAATAGACATATTAACAATAAGGAGATTGAATCAGTTATTTGAAAACTCCCTATAAATGAAAGTCCAGGACCAGATGGCTTCCTTGGTAATTCTACCAAATATTCAAAGAAGAATTAACACTAATTTTTCTGAAACTCTTCCAAAAAAAATAGAAGAGGAAGGAATACTTCCAAAATCATTTTATGAAGCCAGAATTACCCTGATAACATAACCATACAGGGACACAGCAAGAAAAGAAAATTACAGGCCAATATCCCCAATGAACATAGATGCAAAGGTCCTCAACAAATTTAAGCAATTTGAGTTCAACGATACATTGAAAAGATCATACACTGTGATGAAGAAGGATTTATTCCCAGGATGCAATGGATGTTTGAACATCTGTATATCATTCAATGTGATACACCACATTAATAACATGAAGGATAAAAATCATATGATCATCTAAACAGATGCAGAAAAAGTATTTGATGGACTTCAACATCCACTTATGATAAAAGTTCTCAACAAAGTGGGTATAGAAGGAATGTGCCTTAATAAAGGTCAAAGATGACAAGGTCACAGCAAATATTTTTTTAATGATGAAAACCAGAAAGCTTTTCTTCTAAGGTCAGAAATAAGTCAAGAATGCCCATTCTCACCACTTTTTAAAAAGTTCTTGAGCTTATTTATTTTGAGAGGCAGCATAAGGAAGGTAAGGGCAGAGAGAAAGAGGGGAGAGAAAGAATCCCAAGCAGGCTCTGCACTGTCAGCACTGAGCCTGATGTAGGGCTAGAACGCATGAACTGCAAGATCATGACCTGAGCTGAAATCAAGAGTTGGGCACTTAACCAACCGGCCAGCCAGGTGCCCCACTCTCAACATCTTTATTCAATGTAGTATTGGAAGCCTCAGACAAAGCAATTATGCAAGAGAAATAAAAGACAGCCAAATTAAAAAGAAAGAAGTAAAACTATTACTATTTGCATGGGGACAGGATACTGGATATAGAAAATCCTAAATAGTCCACCAAAATATGGTTAGAACTAATAAATCAATTCAGGAAAGCTGCAGGATACAAAATCAGTATACAGAAATTTTGTATTCGTATCAACTAATAATAAACTACCAGAAAGAGAAATTAGAGAAACAATCCCATTTACAATTGCATCAAAAGAATAAAATACCTTGGAATAAATTTAACCAAGCAGGTAAAAGACTTGTACAGTGATAACTAGAATACGCTGATGAAAGAAAGTGAATAGGACACAAATAGATGCAAAGATATTCCATGCTCATGGATTGAAAGAATTAATATTGTTAAAATGTCCATACTACCCAAAGCAATCTATTGATTCAATGCAATGCCTATCAAAATTCCAGTGGCATTTTTCATGAAAGAGAGTAATCCTAAAATTTGCACAGAACCATAAAAGATCCTGACTAGCCAAAGCCATCTTGTGAAATCAGGGGGCATCACGCTCCCTGTTTCAAACTATACTACAAGCTATAGTAATAAAACCAGGATTGTACTGGCATAAAAACAGACCTATAGATCAAGAGAACAGAAGAGAGCCCAGAAATAAACCCACACATATGTGGTCAATTAATTTATGATAAAAAAGCCAAAATATACAATGGGAAAGGACAACCTCTTCCATACATTGTGTTGCGAAAACAACATATGCCACCTATAGAAGAATGAAATTGGACTACCTTCCTACACCATATACAAGACTTAAGTCAAAATGCATTAAAGACTTGAATGGAAGACCTGAAAATCATAAAACTCTTTAAATAAAAAATAGTGGCAATAATTTTTCTGGATTTGACACCAAATATAAAGGCAACGAAAGCAAAAAGAAACAAATGGGACTACATCAAGCTAAACGGCTTCACCACAGCAAAGGGAATTATCAACAAAATGAAAAGGCAAGGACATAATGAATGGGAGAAAATATATGTAAATCAGGGGTTAATGACCAAAATATATAAAAACTCATACAACAGTAAAAAATAACCTGATTAAAACGTGAGCAGATTTAAAAATGTTTTTAAGGGGCGCCTGGGTGGCTCAGTCGGTTGAGCGTCCGACTTCGCTCAGGTCACGATCTCACGGTCCATGAGTTCGAGCCCCGCATCAGGCTCTGTGCCGACAGCTCAGAGCCTGGAGCCTGCTTCAGATTCTGTGTCTCCCTCTCTCTCTGGCCCTCCCCCACTCATTCTCTGTCTCTCTCTGTCTCAAAAATAAATAAATGTTAAAAAAAATTTTTTTTAATGTTTTTAAAAACATTTTTTTAAAAAAGACATACAGATGGCCAGCAGGTACATTAAAAGATGCTCAACATCATTAATCATCAGGGAAATGTAAATAGAAACCACAATGCAATACTACCTCACACCCTTTAGGACGGCTATTATAAAAAATATAAGAAATACCAAGCATCGGGAAGGGTGTCGAGAAAAGAGACTCCTTGTATATTGTTAGTGGGATTGGTGCAGTCACTACAGACAACACTACGGACCTTCCTCAAAAAATTAAAACAGAATTACCAGGTAATCCAGTAATTCCACTTCTGGGTATTTGCCCATAGAAAATGAAAGCACTAACTCCAAAACATACATGCCATCCTATGTCCACTGCGGCATTACTGACAACAGCCAAGATATGGAAACAACCTAAGTGTCTACTGATGGATGAATGGAGACAGAAAATGTGATATGAGATACACACACATACACAGACACACATAATGGAATATTATTCAGCCATTAAAAAAAGAAACTTGCCATTTGCAACACGGATGGACCTTGAGGGCATTGCGCTGAGTGAAGTCAGTCAGACCGAGAAAGGCAATTCACGTATGATCTCATTTACATGTAGAACGTAAAAATAAACAAAAGAACATGCTCATAAACACACAGAACAGACTGCTAGTTGGCAGAGGTGGTGGTGGTGGTGGGGAGACATGAAATGGGTACAGGGAGCCAAGAGGTACAAATCTTCAGTTATAAAATAAATAAATCTAGGGACTGGAATGTCCAACACGGCGACAATAGTTAACAATGCTGTATTACATATCCAAAAGTTGCTATGAGAGTAAATCTTAAATTTTCTCCTCATAAGGAAAGAAACGCTAGGACTATGCATGGTGCCAGATGTTAACCAGACTTATTGCAGCGATCATTTTGCAATATATACAGATACCAAATTATTATGTTGTATGCCTGAAACCAACTTAATGTTTTGTCAAGTCTAGCTCAATTAAAAAACACAGTTTTGCACATACTGAGAGGTTAATGGATTCTTCTTGTTTTATATAAATTCAGGAATCTCACCTATATTGGAAACCAGGAAACACTCACTCTCCACCTAAAAGGCATTTAAGTTCCATATGTTACTTAGAAACCATTTATTAGCTTCCTAAAAAGTCCCTTGGCTTGCTCGTGTTATCAGATAACTATTATATTTTAATCAAGAGAACTGACACGGAATGCTGTATTGATACTTTTCTAGGCGTGGATGAGAATAATGAGAATATGAAGGCAATAGTGGAAGCCAGGGAAGACAAGGGAATGAGAATGTGAGGGGCTGAAACAGATTTAAAATTTTGCTTTTGGGGGTGCCTGGGTGGCTCAGTCGGTTGTGTCCGACATTAGCTCGGTTGGCTTCACTTGGCCCCCCGTGTTCTTGTACTCAGTCATTCTATAAACACCGGTAGCCATGCAAGGCTCTGGGGTACCATCTGTCATTTTCACTTAACTTCTTTCTGTCGCAAGATTACGTTTAGTCTAATGACACAACCTAAGTTTATTCCTCCTGATTTATCCTTGGCACATGGTACTTCAAACAGCCTGACTGATTCAGAGTCAAACTGGCCATGGAGACAGAACACTGAAAGGAAAGATGACTGACTGGTCCCCTAGATAATAATAAAGTTTCCCCTGGTTGAAAAAAACCAAATTTTATAAAATCTTTTAAAAATCTGCAGGTCAAGACTAGAAATTTAGCCTAAGAAGAACATAAAATGAATTGGTTTAAAAAAAAAAAGGTATCTAAAAAAAATTTTTTTTAACATTTATTTATTTTTAAGAAACAGAGTGAGACAAAGTGGGGGAGGGGCAGAGAGAGAAGGAGACACAGAATCCGAAGCAGGCTCCAGGCTCTGAGCTGTCAGCACAGAGCCTGACGCGAGGCTCGAACCCACAAAACTGTGAGATCATGACCTGAGCCAAAGTCGTATGCTCAACCGACTGAGCCACCCAGGTGCCCTCCCAAAAAGGTATTTTCTTCATGGTTATTGGAATTCTACCTGTAACATACATTATTATATGATTTTATATGTATGTGTGTGTATGTGCCTTCACACACACATACATATGTACTAAAATGAAGCTGTTGGCTTTTTTGAATGGTTTCTTTTTAAATTTTTTTTCTTTTTTCTTTTTTTCTAAATTCAAGTTAGTTAACATACAATATGCTAAGAGTAGAACCCAGTGATTCATCTCTTACATAGGATACCAGCGCTCATCCCGAAAAGTGCCCCCCTTAATGTCTGTCACCCATTTAACCCTTTCCCCCACATACTGTCCCCCTCCAGCAACCCTCAGTTTGTTCTCTGTATTTAAGAGTCTTTTATGGTTTGTCTCCCTCTCTGTTTTTATCTTATTTTTCCTTCCCTTCCCCTATGTTTACCTGTTGTTTTTCTCAAATTCCACATATGAGTGAAATCATATGATATTTATCTTTCTCTGACTTATTTCACTTAGCATAATACCCTCTAGTTCCATCCATATTGTTGCAAATGGTGAGATTTCATTCTTTTTCATTACCGGGTAGTATATCTGATATATACCACATCTTCTTTATCCCTTTGTGTGATGATGGACGTTTGGACTCCTTCCATAGTGAAGTCTAAAACACATTCTCTTTTATATAAGGTTTCTATGAAAGCCTTTCCTCATTTTTGTTGGAATACAATAAAGAGTAGTTTATTGCTCTGTCCTTTCTCCCTCCCTTCTTTAATATTTATTGAGTGCTTAATATACACCAGGCCCTAGAGATACCACAGAGTCCCCATCCTGGTTCACCCCTGAAAGGAGTTAATAATAACTCAATCTGCCGAATGGTAAGGCAAGTTCATGCCATATAAATTCACACCTCAACCTGATATTTAATTGTCATTGGTTAAGAATCTATGTGAAAGGTCAATAGCGAACGTGAATGACAGCAGGAAAATTGGCATATTGCATTTCTCCATGGAATTTAATGGTGACAAGTTGACTCTTTTTTTTTCTTGAAACAGCAGAAATATTTAAATGTTTACCTGAATATACTCTGTGAGCGTGTTAAAGACTTGTTTTGCTACTTGAATTGCTTTGGAGAAATTCCGTTGTCCTTGTTCATCGATAACATCTTTCCCAGAGTAATACCAATAGAAATCACTAATGGATTCCTGCAAAAGAGGGATGATAGGATTAAGACACGTTCTAAAGCTACCACTGACCTGCCTGGCTTTGAAATCTAGAATAGGAAATCATTTTAAATAACAAGATTTGGAAGCAAACAAAAATATCTGTGAAGTAAATACTATTCTCAATGATTTTCCTAAACAGAAAATGTGGCAATGTCTTCCCGAGACAGAGATAACAACTAGAGATAAAAAGCAGAAAACTTAGCTTGAAATAATGACTCTCTGTCTTTGATGACTTTGAATTTCACAGACATAAGGAGTCATAAGATTAATGCATATTTATCTACTGAGCAAAGATAAATTAATTTTATATAATTTTATGTAAGTACAAACATTAGACAAGTCCTGGATGTTTTTGGGGTTACAGACATCTGACCTCCTTTTTTTTTCCAACAAAGTTCACTAACGTTTCCTCATGAGAACTCCAAAATGTTCCTTGCTCTTATAAATGCCCCTCAAGAAACTGGTTGGACTACTTACAAACACAGATATGACAGATATAAATAAACATCTAAACAAGATCAATCTTCTTTTTTTTTAATTTTTTTTTTAATGTTTATTTTTGAGAGACAGACAGAGAGACAGAAAGGCAGAGCACGAGCAGGTGAAGGACAGAGAGAGAGAGGGAGACACAGAATCCAAAGCAGGCTGCAGGCTCTGAACTGTCAGCCCAGAACCTGATACGGGGATCGAACTCTTGAACCATGGGATCATGACCTGAGCTGAAGTCAGATGCTTAACCAACTGAACCGCCTAGGCGCCCTTAAACAAGATCAATCTTTCTGAACAGGATGTTTTCAATAATAACTTACATTTGGAAGGAATTTTAGTTGGCTAAAGGAATAATAAAACTTATTTTTTTTTTGTTTATTTATTTTATTCTGAGAACCAGTACGGATGGGAGAAGCAGAGAGAGTGGCGGACAGAGGATCCGAAGCAGGCTCTGCGCTGACAGCATAAAGCCTGATGTGGGGCTCAAACTCACAACCATGAGATCATGACCTGAGCCAAAGTCAGACGCTTAACCGACTGAGCCACCAAAGGCCCCAGGAATAACACAGTTTAGTCTAGCATGTAAATTGCATCTGGATTTCAAGACATGATTTTAAAAATCACAAATAGGTTTTCAGCAATATTTCTTGTATTTGCTTCAAAAATGGAAGCTCTCAGTTAAAAAAAAAAAAGGGTTGTGCTTTTACATACTCAAAAGATTAAGGGAGAAACTGTAAGTTTGAACATGTAGGTTTTAAAGTACTCTATCTGGATACTCTTATAAATAAGATGAGGGAAATAAAAATTGTACAGAGCTCTCATTACCTAGGTAGGCCTACACCTTCAGATTCAGTTTCACCAATGTGTGAAAGATGACTACAATATCACAGAGATTTTTACCTGATGGAGTGTTAAGCTGGATTTTAAAATTAATTCAAGTATTGGGACAGCTAAAAAGAACTACCTGTCAAATGTAAGTACACTGTGGGTACTTTGAAAGCCTTTCTTTCGCATTCCTAAAAATATTTCAAGTATTCTTCCTAATTTCTCTATCAACTTTAGAAGAAGGAGCAGAGTATGTAAGTACTTTCCAAAACGACATGAATTTAAAGTGCCATCAAGCTAAAAAACATAAGGGGGAAAAATTGCCACTTATAGAAAGAAAATCATGAGCAAAGTGGGAGTCAGGATCGGGGGCAAAGACAACAGAGGCAGGTCCCCTCTAAAACTTGGTGAAAGATTGTGATCAAAGACAAAAGATCTCAAAAAATTCTGTTTGGTCAACAATCACGACGCATTAAAACATGTCGGTTTAATAGCTCCACCACATCACATCCACTCACCAACCCCCTTCACTCGTCACTAAGAGAAGCCGACATACCTGGACTCTGAGTAGGTAGTCTACGGTAGAGATGATGATGTTGACAGTTGTGTTATTGCCAGTCTGAGTTCTCAGATAATTTTGAAAATCTATGGAAGATCAAAAGGAGTTACTAAAGCTGAGTCAAAAGTTTTGAATGAGTTATCCGAATAACTCCAAAAGCAACTGAGGCCTCCGGCAAAATTGCTGTGGCTAAGAGTAGTGCTTCAAGGGAGCACCCCCAAAACATCTCGGTGCTTCAGAGAGTACCAATTTCCAATTTCTGTCTAAGTGGTTGCTGACGTCTGTTTCCTGACTGCTAGCCCTACAGCCCTGGGCATCCCCGGAAGGAGTTTTGCCGTTTAGGAAAGAGTAATTGAACTATGCATTCAGTAATCATTTGTTCCTGAGTGCTGGGGAAACAAAGATAAAATTAAGATAACAGTTCCTACCTTCACAGATGCACAAGTCTGGGAGAGAGCTTGTTATATAAACAACAAAGGGAAATATGTTATGCTAAGTGATACTAGGAAGTTGATTCCCCAGTTAAAGAGAAGGGGTAGGAAGGAATAAACCCATACAGCTCTCTGTAGACCTCGTATCTTTTTTCACCTGATTTAACAGAAAAACAAGTGTTAGGAATTAAGTGGTGCGGCCAGCAAAGGACTTTGAGGGTAGGGATGCAATGCATAAAATGTCACAGTGTATACTGAGCATACGGAGCAATACTCTAGAATGTTTGTGGACTCAGGGACAAGGCGTAATTGGAGTGAGCGGGCCCCTGTCACTACTGGCTTCAAACTACTTCCTCCTTGGTACCGTCATAGAGTCTGGGGTCTCACGAACCTGAGTTGTGTCCCTCACAAAGCAGCTGGAGGAAACGGAAGAGGTCACACGTGAACTCGTCATCTTGGAGAACCTTTTCTCCTGCAGAAAATCCAGAGATCAGACATGATCAACTATCCTCGCTGGTCCCGCCCTCTCTTTCCCCACCTCCAGAAAACTTGCATGTTGATCTAGCATCGTTCTGAACCAAAAACAGTCACAAATCATAGCCACTCGTCTATCTGAAGCTTGTACGATCATGCGCTTGGCAGATAGATGCACTTTTTCTTTGTCAGAAAAGAACATGTGAATCTTAAAACTCATATTTCTCTCTGTTAAAAGTAGCAGCATGGGTTTGGCAACATTTTAGAAACAACCTGAAGATTTAAACTTCCTTTTTTTGGTTTTTGTTTTTTTGTTTGTTTTTTTGTAAGGTGTGTATAGGAATGATGTCCACATCTCTTACAAATGCCAAGGTGAAATCTACTTTGCTCCCAGAGAACCACCAATTATTTCAGTGCAAAGGCATTCATTGCATATATAAAACAGGACCGAGAGCTTCTTCTATTTAATGGATAATTAAAGGATCTTGTGAAAATTGTAAATGACTAGAAAATGTTTGATTCATTTCAATTAACTATCTCGGTAGCTTGCCTAAGGGATTTAAAAAAGTAAAGACTTCAGAAATCCGATACAGACATGCCACTAGTTGGAACTTTACTTTCAGAGGAGACAGAACTAGCGAACAGACCTAATTCTACATATCAAACCAAATGAAAGGCTTTGGTGGCTCATGCTGTATGAGTCACTCCAACCAAAAGGTGAAAAGAAGGTTATCTCATAGCCATAGAAGTTACTCGGAATCATTAAAAACTAATATATTTGTGGGGTAAACACCTCAGAAAAGGGTTCAGATATTTTACCTACATTTTAATCAAAATGTATCTTGGTCACAAGTTACTTGGAAAGCAAAAACACAAAGAAAGAAACAAACGAAAAAACAGCACCACACAAATGAAAGTTGATTTTGAAAGCATAGAGTGTCAGTGGAAAAACTGTCAACGTTATGAGTGTATGTTCTGGAATCTAAATTTGTTGCTTAGAAATCAAAATGACACAAAAATGTCGTTTGGCAAGTGAATGAATGTACTTATGTATTTAAAAAAAATGATAATAACTTTTCAGACTGGAAATACTTTGGGCCGAGAAAGAAAACTATGCAATGACCATGTGTTTACTTTAACTAAAATTATGAATGATTATAATGACAGAGAGCTGATGGACTTACCAGTCTGCAGTCTGTGACTTTCAAAGTGAGAGGCTTCATATAATGGGAGGGTTAGGAAGCAAAACCATTTTGAAAACTAATATAAACATTAAAAAAAGTACATAAAATCACTGTACTGGTTTCCCTGTAAGATATGATATTTGGTGACCAAACTAAAATCACCATGCATATAGATCAGTTGTGTGGCAAATTCAAGTTTAAGTGCACATTGCTTTGACTCTCAGTACATGGCTGATAAGCCCATTCCTCAGTGTCTCCGTTCATGACGGGATAGGAAAGAAAGGGAGAAGAGTCTAGGCTAATAAACCAAACTCTTCACTTATGATACTTAGTATCTTTCCATGAACTGTTTGAATCAGACGAGTCTTTAAAATGATATTTAAAACATAATATTATGAGTTACACAGTCTTCCTGATTCTTTCCTTGCGAGCCCATCTAAAATGCTTTTCTCTAGAAAACTGAATCAATAAACCATGTACTTTCAATGTTCACATACTCCATGTGGAATAAGTAACAATTGATAGAAAGTATTCAGAAAAGTTAACAAGGAAATAAATATCATACAGTCTACCTGTGTTCCTGAAAATGCCCTGCGCAATGCACACTGATTTATAACGTAAGGATTTACTGTCGGCATGCACGGTATTTTCTCGACTGTATACCAAAACACATACAAGTAACTTAACTTACAAAAGGACACGCTGCACACAGCAGAACAATAGGGGAGGAGCGTGGGAGGGGGCGGGTCAAGCCTTCCTTTACCATCAGGTGACAACGAGGTATAAACTGGGGTGCTATTGCTGAATGAACACGTTACTATCTGATTAAAATGCTGCCATTCCCCATGCTGCATGTAAGTGGTACAGTAACAGAGATGGGTGGTGGCTTTATGTCTGCAGAAGGCACAGGATGCACGGTCTATTTTGTGATGTACGCAAAAGACATTCCATTGCAAGATGGAAACTAAGATTAATAACAACGAAATGGAGTAAAATGTAGTTGAAAGTGCTCTGATGTTCTTAAAATTACTATTTGTAATAGCTGCATGATGGTCGAATAATACTGTAAAGGACATTCCTTGGGTTTCATTTTTAATTATAAGGGGCTAATGATTTCTAATACTGTAATATAGGGAGAGTTGTTTCAATATTGCTGCTGCTGATGAGACAGTTCTTCGTGCCTTAGTTTTCTCATCTATGAAACGAGGGGAACATGGGCACTGTCTACCTCACTAGCTCTTCATAATTGATGTGACCATTTTTAGATATTGTGGAGAGGTCAACATTATCAGTAGCAGTGGCAACACCACCAAATAAACATGGGAACAACACGCCTACGTGATGAATACAGTCATTTGGACATATTTACCAAAAGTGTTTCTATTTCCAAAAAGCCATCTTAATTTTAAGGGACCAAAAGAGTCTCAAAAACCTCCATTTCACTTGGAAATAATATTAGACCTTATTTGTGCAAGGTACCAGTAAAATCAATTCCTATTTTAAAAATCTAATCAAGTTAAGACACTTTTAAAGGCCACTGTTCTACTCACAATTGGCATTAACAAGTATATAATGTTTGCTTAAGTGTTTGTTTTTATTGACTACCTAAAACACCCATGGTCTTAGCTCGGCATTTATAACCTTATCTTGAGACAAAGCTTGGTTGAATTGTTATTATTTGCTAAGAATTATCAATAATTGTTGATAAAATGAAGGCAATAAGTGAAATGCCGAGTAGATATATAGAAACAACTGATTTAGGACACACAGATCAGAAGACTAAGATGCTCTTTGTCGTAATGTCTTTTCATGGCAATATCCCCAGTAACGGAAAGCTAAAAGGATGAGTGGCATGAAATGTTAACACTGGTTGCATCAAAGAACTCCCTACAAAAGCTTGTGACATGGAACTCAAGAGTGTTTTCCCCCTGCCCCTGCCATGGAAGAAATAGTTCTGCTCAGTGATCTTTAGAGGACTCAAATACCTATTTTGTATAATGGCAAAACTGAAAGATTAAGGCTAAAAATATTTTTAAATAGTGAGAAGTCAGGTATTTGGTTCCATGTGGGTAATTTTAATGTCACTGCTTAAATGGTTTAAGTGGCCACTTAAATTATACTACTATTCAACCAACAACGGATACAATTTTTAAAATGGATTCACAATTAACATTTAGTTAGTGACTACAGTGTGCTAGGCATTGTGCTAGATATATTTTCTTATCATTTCATTTTAGGTTTATAATAATCCTATGAATCAGGTGACATGAATCCCATTCTGTGGGATACAATTGAGAAATTAAGTAGCTTGACTGAGGTCCTATAGCAATTTACTAGTAAAGGATTTGAGTCCAATAAACTTCGATGAACATTCATTAAGTGTCTCCTACATGGAAGGCACCTTGTAAGATCCTGGGCATATAATTATGACTAATGGACACAAGCCCTAACTCAAAGAAGTTCATAGTCTAATGGAAAAGACAGGCAATAAAAAGGTAATTTCAATACCAAATGGTCTTTCTGGATCACAAAGTTCACATCAGTAACTGATCAGATCTTTGGCTAACAACCTCCGACTACATGTACTATATGTTAGTTAAACTGTGAACTCCTACTTGTTTTTTATCAATTTTAGAACCCAAAGAAAACCATTTTCTAGATATGTGGCTTTGGGAAAGTCAATTCACCTTCGTGAGGCTTTGTTGCATCACTTTGATATGGGAATTAACGATCTCCTCACCCCCTTACTTTCAAAGGGTCATTGGGAGAATAAAATTGGCTCAGACAAGTACATTTGCTTTGAAACATGCAAAGCACAATAGGAATAAAAGTGAATTTTCAATGATAGGAAGGCACAGGTTCAAAAGACCTAGGTTTCTAAAATAAAGACTTTCAATGGGCTGTGGGGTGTGATAAATAATCCACATATTCCATGTACTCAATGTGACATGAGTGCATAAAATGCATTCCTATTTCAGATCCCAAGACAATAAAAATGACCAATGTGTGACATAAATTAGGTATGTCCCATGGATAACAGAATTAAAGCACATGTTAGTTATGGAGGGAAACATACCTTTGCATTCAAATGTGATCCTCAGATTATTTCTCTTATAACGTCTTAATGCCTTTGAGCTCCCATTACTCTAACTGAAATCCTTACTGTTCTTTATCCATTCCATTAACCAACATCCTAACTGATCTCCCTCCCTTCAGGCTGCAATGCCCATCTTAAACACTGTTGCCTACAACGACAGTTGCCGGCAGTCCAATCATAAAACACTCCCAACAAAAAGATGGACTCCTTTAACAGCAGTTGAGAAAAATCTACTCTCAAAATCCCCTCAATCTATCATCAGATATAACCACAGAGCTCCCCAACTTCCATGAAGGAAATCATGCTGCTAATGTTAGAGGACTCAGTGTTTAGTTAGCATACTAGCATTACTGAGAAATGAGAAATCTGTTCGCTTTAATGTTACTGGCTTGAACAATGTACGTTAGGACTTAATGCCAGGTACACCATCACACAACACACAACACTACTGAAGTGTTACTTACGTAGTGGCTCTTCATGGCCTCAGAAAGAAAGTATGAATTCTTTGGCATGGCACAAAAGGCCTTTTACAGCCTCCCACCAACTATCTTTCCAGCCTCTAGTCTGTTCATGTCTCTTCAACCACCCTAGGTCAGTAATGTTCTTCGTCATGCTTTGTATCTTAAGCTTTGCATATGCGGTTCCCTTTCATTGGCATATCCAGCGCCTTTCACATCTACCAGGTAAATGCCTACCTCAGGCCATATGTTACTTCTGTTGTGAAACTTAACCCATCAGCCTGGCAGACAAGTACTTCAACTCAGTTCACTCATAACACATAGCTCATGGGTTCTGAAGTTATTTGTTTACAAGTCTATCTACATAACACTGAGTCCGTAAAGAATGCCAATGCCTAGGACAAGGTCTAGCACATAATAGCCACTCAAATTTCAATTAGTGCTTCAATGTTTAAAAACTGTACAAGGATGTTAGGAAAATTTATTTCGTGCCATGAACTAGTATCACATGCTTTCCTCAAAAAGAAGGTTGATCCAGAGGAATGGCGGAGCAGTGTAGTCAGAACTGAGAGCTAAGCTGAACTACACTTGAGTCAGACTTTGCAAATCTGGGGTGGGAGATAGACAGTAAACAATTAAGCACTAAGATACTAACAAAAAATTAGGATAGCCAATGCTTAGAGATTGTGTAAATTATCATTTTGACTAATTAACAATTAATTCTTTTGCTGCATTTTCATACAAATTTGATGAGGTCAGTATAAATATCCCGAGTAAGAACCTCAATTCAGCACATTACCAAGTGCAGATGGAAATTTAGAAAGGTGAAATGTTAGTTGTTTTATATAAAATGTTCAAAAAAATAAAAAAAAAATTCTGAGGACTGTATCAGCTTCAAAATTTCATCTTGGTGATGTAGTCTAGGGTTGCTACAAAATGATGAAAAAATAAAATGAAGTATCTTCTACAACACTCCAAGAAGTGGGAAAGAAGAAAAAATGCACTTTCAAGCTCATAATGACTTAGTAATGAGGTTAAATGGTTCTGAGAAAAAAAAAAATCCAAGGATGGAATGAAATTTTAAATATTCATAAGGTTTTTGGTTTTGAACTTCATTATACGTTAAAAGAAAACACGTGATTAAAAAATTATGCAGAGAAGACAACATTGAACACATCACAAGTCTAACAACACACTTGCCAAAGAAAACTGTGTTTTTTTGTTTGTTTTTTTTTAACAGATGGGAAGTCCAGGCTTTTGCAGGAAAGGGGGAAATTTACTAAGAAGGGACAGAAATACTGGCAAACTTTCATGGCAGTAACAATGGTAGGAACAGGAATTAATATTAAATTGTATGAAATCCTTATATACAAACCTCAAAAAGGCACATATTTCCTAATGGTATCTCAATACCGGTTTAGGAATATCATATAAAACCATAAAAGTTCCAAAGTGATTTTAAAACTTCAACAGTAAATGTAAAGACTGGCAAGAGATTTGTGTCTTTAAAGAGAGTAAAAAGCAATAAGAAGCAAAAAATACCACCTAAGCTGATACGGTGAATACAAAATAAGCCCCCAGAAGGTATTAAAAGATGGGGCTAAGGGACTGGCTCATGAAATTGGTAACAGTGGGAGGCAGAGAGCCTGCATTTCAGTCTTGACCCTGTCACTTCACTGTGTGATCCTGGACAAACCATGTAGCCTTTCCACCCCTCAGTCTCCATACCTATAAACTGGGGACAGTACCTTACTGGTGGTTGTAGGTTTCAAAAAGTTGCATTTAAGTTAGACATTTTCCATGGCTATATAATTTACAGCCATTTTATCATCATCAGGAAGAGGTTTAGCCTATTAGAGACAGGTGGTTGGGATGCAGAAAATTTTACTCATCAGATTGTCTTCTCAGTGTTGAGTTTATTATACTGCATGGGTCTCAGGCTTTAAAGCTACAACATCACTAACAGATGGGGAGTTTTCGGCTTTCTCTATGAATTCTGAGAGGGATGATTGATTTTCCCTCTCCTTATGAGGGTACAAACTTTTCTTGACTTCTGTAGACCCGTAAAAAAATGGGCATGTCACAGAAATTGTTTAAATATGCCAAAAGATAGAGTTGCTATAGGTATTCTTAATCTGGGTGGTAGTATAATTATTCATAGAGTGAATGAATTGCCGTCGTGTGTTCTAATAGGCGTCCTGATTAAGGCAAGAGTGTGTACTGAGAAAACACAATTTAATCTCTGAAGCCGTGCTGACGTTCTAGGTACTCCTCAAAAATCTCATCCCTCTTTTATTACCACTGCCCATAATGTCTTTTAGAAACTACTTTGAACTACTAATGCCATCTTTGTTATTAGTTTGCTACTGCTTCTTCAAACTGGGTCTCAAGAATGAAAACACAGTTTTTACGTTAGGAAGGTTTTTAATGTGTGATGTTTTCAAAGGAATAGAAAAAAACTCTGTAGATCTCTCAGTAATTGGAAGGGAACTGGCAGAACCCGCTGGCCAAGAGGAGACTCAGCAGGACACAGTGCCCCCGGATCACCACTGATTTCCCATGCACCCATTGGTGCAGCCATAAAGCCACAGAACGTCCGAGACAGAAACGCCACAGAGAGACCACTGCACACATCTATGGTTCATTCGTTTACATGACAGTTGCAAACACTGGGTCCATCAGAATTTTTTTTAAACGAACGAAACAGAACGAAATGAATCCAAAAACGTAACTTAAATTCTTGACCCTTTTTGTCTAATATGTTCATAACTGAACATCCTCATGGAGAGAAAAAGGAAAGCTTGGTATATAAGTTCTATAAATAAAAGGATGCATAATGATGGAAATTAAATCATCTATTCGTTCAACAGTCTACCAAAGGGAAAACAATGCACAAAAAAACTTTCACTGTCAAGACTGTACACAAAGCTAAAAACAAATGAAGGAGCAAATAAATAAAAGGCAGATCATTTGTAATAATTACCACGCTCATGTGTGATGGCTGAGGAAAGGAGGACAGTACATTTACAGGTGAAAGAAAAGGAAACGGGGAAAAAATAAGTTGAGATGTTGGTTTTGTCTTGCTGTTTGTAAGGAAATACAATAGAAAACGTGTTAATCAGTTTGGGCAATTATTTGTGTGTGTTGAAAAAGAATAAACAAATCAAATCAACCTCCTACTGACAAATGTGACTAATTCTCACGTCAGAATGGTCATTCTCACCCAGCTATTTCTGATTCGGGACTCACGAATGTCATTCCAATCCGTAGCTGGTTGACGAAGGGTAGGAGACCCTGTAAAGCTAACCTTGCACAGCCACTATTCCTGCGCGGATATGAACAATGGCAAAGAATGATGAATGCAATTGTGTTCAGAGCCTCTGGAACATCAGGTAATAATTGCAGGGAAAAATGAAACTGATTTCTAACTCCGAGACAGGAAGTTCCACTTTGGACAGAGAATTCATCCCTTTTAGGCACTTTACAGCTAATGGGAGATGCCCAGGCTTCCTGGAGACTCTAGAGGCAGGCAGGTAATGGGCTCTGAGATTTGTAGGGGCTCTGAGCTCTCTGGATGGGGCCCTCGGGCCAGTGTTTTCACTGTTGACATAAACCTAAGTCATCAAGAGATTTGGCTGGATATTCATTTCAGAAAATTTAAATAAGTTTACAGTGCTGCTGGCAATTTTTTCTTAAAAGTAGCTTACACAGGTAACTGTAGGACTAATTCTGGGTGGTGGAATCTATACATTCAAATGTCAACAAGAAAATAAAAGCACACAGGAGCTGTAGTGTAGCAGCAGCATTAGACTATGTATAACTGATATTTTTAATTTTTTTCAGGGTTTCTTTACTTTTGAGAGAGAGAGAGAGAGAGAGAGTGCAAGCGGGGGAGGGACAGACATAGGAAGGCAGGAATCTGAAGCAGGCTCCAGGGTCTGAGTTTTCAGCACAGAGCCTGACATGGGGCTCGAACTCACGAACCGTGAGATCATGACGTGAGCCGAAGTCGGACGCTTAACCAACTAACTGAGCCACTCAGGCGCCCCTATCATTGATAATTCTTAAAAAACAGTAAGAAATATGCAGCTAATCCTTTTACCTAATGTGAAAACAAAAATATGCAGAAATAAGAGAGATTAGTTAATTCTAAAATATTTCAGAAAGGTAAGCAGACTGCAAATGGCAGATAGGATAAAATTTAGTTTTTGCAAAAAGAAAAATTTAGTTTTTGCAACAAGATTAGTTTTATCAAAGATCCGATGTGCCAAAACTAATGCATTGATAATATGACCACTGCAAACTAGACCAAACAAACAAAAACAGATCAACACACAGGGCCTCATTGAAACTAAATTAATTGAAAAAATGTCAAACACAAAAGAACAAAAACAAATCGAGACAAAAAATATTGAAGATTTTTTTCCTAATACTAAAAACGAATGTGCAGCAATAGTTATTTCTGCTTTCACTATAGTATATACTAATTTTTCTAGTTTATACACACATCTATTTACAGAGAAAAAAGTCTAAGATTATGTGAGTCATTATATTTGTGTGCATGTAAATTAAGTGATCAGAATTATTTTAACATTAAGAATTACTCCTTAATTTCTTTCATCAAATTTGGACTTGTGAAGACATAGCGATGCATGAGATACAAAGATATCTGTGCTATAAGGGAGGAGACTGTCGGAATAGTGGTCCATCGGAGGATCTCAAAGTGTCACTTTCCTAAGGAGACCAAGGAACCTGAAGGTTTGGCAGTTTGCCAAAGTGGCCAAAAAAAGTCCAATATCCTCTAATTTGGTTCATCCATATGCTTTATAATTTCACAGATGATTCTCTTGTAAGGGATCTTGATCTAGTAACCAACTAGGGGAAAGGCCAATTATAATAGGTCTGGAACAAAAAAGGAGTTAACAGTCAACTGGGAAAGTTGGGTTTTGGGTATGATTTGAGTGAGTGCCCGATTGTGAACTTTTAAATGAGTCACATAAGCATTTTGGCCATGTAAAAATAACCCTACATCTCTCTGTTTTGCAAAGATAATTGGTAACTGACTCATCTCGGGAAAGGGGGGGAGAGGGGACAGGTGACCCTTTTAGTTTAAGTGACTGATACCTGATCCTTCTTCGGTGACCATTCCAAGTCCTTCAGCTTTGTTCTGCCGCTCAAATGCATTGAGGTCGAGGACGCTACAATAGCAGGGAGAAAAACGCTTAGAGGACGAGAAAATTTTCTTTCTTCAGGAGAGCAAATGTGTACAAGTTCTATATCATGAAATGTGAACCAAATATTAACATACCCTGAAGACATACCCCAATTCAATGTCTACCAACCATATTTTCCCAGGAGCAGCCCAGTCCCTCCCCAGGGCCTGCAATGAAATGATCCGTGGGCGAGGCAAACAGAAGGCATTAATGGGTTTCAACTTTGGGAGTACATTGTGATGTTAGCAGACACACTGAAATGTAATTATAATAATCATGTTTTCCCAGAAGGAATAGCTTATTACACTAACTATCTGTCAGATTCCTTTGTCAGGTGCTGTCTGAGTGATTTTAAATACTGCAAAAAATAGAAAATGATGACCACAAATGAGGTTAGGGATCATTTGTTTAGGGAAAATGAGAAGTGGTCCACAAGCTCCCAAAGAAAACTAATTAGAATTTCCCTTTTTCTCTTTTAAAATGCACACACTGCTCATTTTCAAGTGTGCAGCATATACGTTAATTCTCCAAGGTCCCTATTTAAGAATAGGGAAGACTATTAAAAGACATTACTAACGCTGAGTAAGTTAGCAATTACGACATTACTAACACCTAACAACAAGGCAGGAAAGAAGGCACCATCAATTGTCCTACTTTGACGTGTACTGAATCACTAAAAAATATTCTGTGTAGAATTACTGTCAGTAATGTTAAACAAACACCTTGAAAGACACAACCACTTAGTAGAGCCGGAACAAGGAAGGAGTGGGCTTACCTGCACGACTGCATCAGGCCGGCAAGGCTCTGAAAGAAACCCACGTCCTTCTTCTCCTTGAGATAGTCAAGCATTTTCTAGGGGTAAATATACAAACCACACGGCCACTGAACACAAAGCTTATTTTTTGTTAAGCAAGAAACATCAAAAACATGCTTTTTGTTCTGGAATAAAGACTTTAAAAAATTAGTGCCTACAAAAACGACTGTCATCTTTACCACGACATGGTGACCGGAACGTCAAAACGAGATAGCTGCACGTTTCAATGTCAGCAGTATATACAGGTGGCTTGGAACAAGACAGCTGCTTTACATAAACATCATAAGCACCATAAATATCCATGGAAATAATACTCTCAACTCTTCTAGTCAATCTTTAAGGATGTGAAGATGTAGACACTTAGTTCAAGTTTACTGGGAAGAAGGCCCACCTGGATGCTAGTCAGAGATTGCCATACAAAAGCTGAGTTCCTTATTTTTTTTTTTAATGTTTATTTATTTTTGAGACAGAGAGAGAGACAGAGCATGAATGGGGGAGGGTCAGAGAGAGAGGGAGACACAGAATCCGAAACAGGCTCCAGGCTCTGAGCTGTCAGCACAGAGCCCAACGTGGGGCTCGAACTCACGGACCGCGAGATCATGACCCGAACGGAAGTCGGCTGCTTAACCGACTGAGCCATCCAGGTGCCCCAAAAGCTGAGTTTCTTAAAGGGCATTATAATCCATGTGGTGTGACTACCATATGCTACTGTCTATAAGACATTATTTGTCAATGTAGACCTATGTGTATAAGACAGAAATTTAGTTTCCATTTTCATGGTCTCTAAACCCAAGCAATGGTAGCAATCATCTGACCACTAAATGTCTCTTCTCTTGTCAGAATGATGTCCAGTCTCTGTGCCCAAAATTTTGATGAAACACAAACGTAAAAAATGCTAAAGCAGTACATGGCTCCACCCTCCTAACTCTTGTTGCTGTTGTTTTGTTTTTTGTTTTAACATTTATTTCCTTTTGACAGACAGAGACAGAGCACGAGTAGAGGAGGGGCAGAGGGAGGGAGACAGAGAGTCGGAAGCAGGCTCCAGGCTCTGAGCTGTCAGCACAGAGCCCTACCTGGGGCTTGAACCCATGAACCCTGAGATCATGACCTGGGCCAAAGTCAGACGCTTAAGCAACTGAGCCACCCAGGTGCCCCTTAACTTATTATTATATACTAAAATGAAACAGCTATTTTCAATGTGGATGAAGTAAGTGTTGGAAGTTTCAAACAAGAAGTACATACAAGATGATAAAATGATAGAAGGCACACCAAAGGTTTCAAGAAAACAAAGATACTGCTCTTCTCTGAATCTTGAATAGATGTGAATAACTGCTATCACCAGTGTTGTCTGAACGGGACTTAGCCGAACAGTAAGTTTTGGTAGTCATTTTCCCCCCAAGATTTGACTAACAGCTACCAAATACGTCAAGGCTGTGCACACGCACACACACACACACATACACACAGTATATGCATATGT
This sequence comes from Prionailurus viverrinus, assembly GCF_022837055.1. Lineage (NCBI taxonomy): Eukaryota > Metazoa > Chordata > Mammalia > Carnivora > Felidae > Prionailurus > Prionailurus viverrinus. Next base: position 11,087,780 of record NC_062571.1, read on the forward strand.
ATGTATATATGTACACATACATAAAAATAGGAACACGAAACACCTAGCCATTTTGTGGGGAGTGTGATAACTTACTGGTCTAATAAAACATGTAGCACTTATTAATTCCTGGATCTTTTAAACACAAGCAATGTAGCTCAGAGAATTAAAGCGGGGCGGTAGAATATGTACCTGAAGGTTTACAGAAAAAAAGAAAAGGCCTGGGTAGACAGGAAGTGCATATATTACATGATTTCTCACGGCTACTTCTGACTCCAAGGATTTCTGAATCTAAATGCTACATCATTAAGAACTTTTAAAGTAAAACATAAAGCAAGGGGTATTTGTTAACTATTATGGGGAGATTAAATAGATTAAATAGATTTTCTTTAGATTTTCTTTTTTTTCACATCATGTAGTCATTTACTATAGAAATGAAAACGGGACATCTGTAAATTGGATGGGGGAAAAAAAGACATCGTTATTTTCATGAAGTTGTGATGGAAACTTAGCATTCCATTCAACTATTAATGTAAGCAACAAACACAGGTCAGATTAGCAGTAACTCTGACGGTGTCACCAATAGAAATTCCAGAGATTTTCATCTCACATCACCTGGACGAACCATTTCTTCTCAATAATTAGACCAAGTACTACATCTTTCATTTAAAGAGTTCATAAAGAAGCACAAATGAAATTTGCTAAAAAATGTGTTTATAATGCTCTGAAAACCACATTTCAGTATTTTTGGTTTCTCTTAGAAACGGTGCAGTTTTACTTTGTGATTTAAAAAAGTCAAACCAAGAGGAGCCCAGACGCTTCACTAAGCTGTCAGAGGCATTAAAAAGAAAAAGTTATGACATTATGTACTCCTCCAGTCCAAAAATATAATGATTATATTTGCAGGAGGAAAAAAAATAGAGTACACAATTTGAGGAAAGTGTACAAATGAATTTTTTAGCTATTCTGGGTTGCCAACTTAACCTAGTCCCAAACTTCACCAACCCAAAAGGCAACCTTCAAATTTTCTCTGCTTTCCTTAGACTCAAAGATCTTCTGGGAACATATACAGGGCTTTGTCCCACTGTCATGTTTCTGGGGCTCCCAGAAACCTGAAGTCAAAGATTCCAAGGTTTTCACTAGCCTTCTTTCCTTCCAACAGGGTAGCACTTTCCCTGCCTCGCCAAAACTTACCCAAGAAAGAATAATTATTAGTTCCGTGTTCATAAACTGTTTTTTCTCATACAGAAGCCAGTATAGAAAAATATGAGATCAATGTTAGTTTTAGAATAATACAGTCTGCTTAACTCATGTTTTGTTTTGCTGTTCTTCAATTAGCGTAAGAATTCTTTCTGAGCTCATGGCCACAACTGTAGGCCATGTGAGTAGTGTCCCCAGGGGTGTGCAGTACAGAGCCTGTGACAGTCTGTTTCTGAGAGTTTTTTAAATCACTCAAACATTCTGATTCTAACAAACTCACAGACCTTGGCCTTCAGTAGGATATAGAAATTATATCCTTTGTCGTAACTGGTTGAAGTCATTAAAATTCAGCTTCTTAACAGGGGCATAGCTACAAAACTTGGCTGGGAACAGGTTTTTTTCATGCCCTGGGAGACTGTAATTACAACTAAAAAATATTTTAAACAGTGTATTCTGTTTCCATGTTAACCAAGACATAGGCTTCTCACCAAATATACGACAAAATCCTGAGAATCAACTTGTAAGACACGTAACACTGTAAAACGTATCACCAAACAAGGCTCCTGAGGTAAGAATATTACCTTTTCCCCCCACTATTAAAACAAACCATTTTATGCTATTCACTTGAAATGCAGGTTGCACACCATGTGATAGGACTTCTCAAGAGAGTCAGTGCCCCACATGGCAAGGTGCTATCTACATGTTTGAATTCTGGGACTGATGGCCATGAAATAAAGGCATTATTTTACACAGAAATGAAAAATTGTACAACCAGTATTGCTTTTAGGATGACTAAAATAACTCATTGGGATGACAAGAGGGTCCCTCTGTTTGAAGAGTACATTCTGTGGATGGCTTCAAGATCTTACCTGCTGAACTGTGGAGTTCCCGCCATTTAAGATTGCAATTCCAAGTTTCAAAGTCGCCGCTACCATTGGTCCAGTATCACCTTCAAAATATAAAAAATGGCGTTCCTTATATCATTTCACCCACTTCATTACCATTTCTGTCTCAAAACGTATACTTTTAAAATTATTATCACCCCCCCTACAAATCTGTATAATGGAGTAGGACAGACTGACTTACAAGTCAAAAAATACTGAACGAGTAATAATGCTTATTTTGCCAGCAGTGTTTTAACTCATCTTGTGGAATTTATCCAAGAATTGAAACTAGATGAGGACATTGAAGAAAAAAACAGAAACAACTTATTTTTAAATACACCTAAAACTGTCAAGATTTAAAACTAATTGTGCATATTAAAGTAATATTGAAAAAATAAGGGCTACCTAGAATTTTAAGGAAAATCCTCTCTCTCCTTCTCTCCTCTCTCTCTCTCTCTCTCTCTCTCTATATATATATATATATATATATATTATTTGAGAGAGAGCTCACACAAGCAGAGGAGAGGGGCAAAAGAAGAGAGAGAGAGAGAGAGAGAGAGAAATGAATGAATGAATGAATCCCAAGTAGGCTCCAATGCAGGGCTCAATCCCACAACCTTGGGATCATGACCTAAGCCAAAATCAAGAGTCAGGTGCTCAACTGACTGAGCCTCCCAGGCACCCCCTCTCCCCTCCATATTATGTTTGAATAACTTTTATAATTTTCATTTTAGCACTTTTTATCTTACTATGTTTATAGTATTGCTTTATTAGGATGACTGCCTAATTTGAAGTAAGTCACTCAAATAATAATGACAAAATTTATTCATTTATATTTTTAGTAATCTCTACACCCAACATGGGGCTCAAACTCATAATCCTGAGATCAAGAGTCACATGCTCTATGGACTGAGACAGCCAGGTGCCCCAATAACGATAAAAAATTTAAATCCAACCAGTTGTCTACCCTTAGTCTATTTTACTTTTACATTATCCACCTCTACTTATCTTAGAAATACAATAATAAAAATAACAGAAATAGAAATAATAATAGAATAATAGAAATAAATACCTTAGTGATCTGGGAGAGGGGTGTTTAATAAAGTTTTATTAGAACTCAGCCACACGGCTTGTTTACATATTGTCTCTGGCTGCTTCCATGCTACTATGGCAGAGTCGAAGGGTTGTAAAGAGACCCACGGCCAGGAAAGCCGAAAATATTTACTATCTGGCCTCTCACAGAAAACACTGACCCACCCCTGATTTATTGTGTCACGACAGAATTTCCAAAACTTAAGGACCAGGAATAAAATAAATATTTGAATAAGATTCTGAAAAAAAAAAACTCCACATTGGACTGGGTTAATGAGAGCCTGCATTTCTGAAGTCACCTGACCTAGGGATGAACAAGAGATTCAGGGACTAGATAAGTCAGGAGGAGTTAAAGAGGGGTGCTCCGAGAGACTGAAGGGGTGTGAGGGGAGCAGCGAGCCTCACCTTTGCTGGCACTGATGGTCTGTAGCACCATCTCAGCAGCCCCGCGGTCATGGAGCCTGGCTTGCTGGTACAGAAGCTTCTGCTTCTCCATTTCTTTTTCCTGAACACAAATCCCAACCATTTATGTTGCGGCTGTCATGAAGCACAGCAGCTTTCTACAGACCATATTTTCAGTCATCTCTTCATGTATGGGCTCTATGACAACATCATGGACCATTTCAACACCAGCAATGTTATTCAACAGATGTTAACAATATTCAACTCTCGGTTTTGCCCTTTATATTTTTCTTGGTATACTTTTGGTACTGGCTTATCCGGATGGATTTTCTCAATTTTAATTGTTTGATTAGTCCAAAGCCTGTATCACAGTTTTGAAGTACTGAACTTCATCACTGAAACGTGCACTTTCTGAACGATACATTTGTGCAGAAGTCTGTCACGTTTTTAATCATCTCCCATGCCATGGCCATAACTTGATACTGCTCAGCAAATGGCTCGAGTTGCAAGTTATCACTAAATGACAGGAAAACATGAACTGAGACGTGTTGGAGTTTAAGCGAAATTGAAAGCGGATATGAATAAAAAAGGTAGGCTTCAACTAAGTAGCGGACTTATGATACGCATCTCCCCGGTCACCCCCCCCAAGAATAAAAGAAGCAATGTGCCTTTATATTTTGTATTCTCGGGTGGTAACAAACGATACTGCATGGTGCTGCTCGAGCAATGGCTGGGGTTTGGTTCTTTTCCACTGAGACTACCACTGAAAACATAAAGAAGAAAATAAAAATAAAATATAAAGGCACAGCAAGTTCAAGACTGGTAGGATCATTCACTTGAGCTATCCAGTTCGCTGGAGAATTGAGACGGAACTAAGCAGTATAAGTTGCAAAATGGAAGTTGCATAGAGCCCTAGGACAGCGAGTCCATCAAATGGCGTGGTAGAGAAGCTTAGTCAATGGGACATGAAACGGTCAATTAGTATCATGTCCATAAACACAACGGCCAAAACATATATGACCTAAGAGCAGGAAGAGCCGCAGCAGAAGTAGCCAGAGTGACAGTTTGCTGCCATAAACTTTCCATCCAAAGTACGGAAAATAGACACAGGAAGATGGAAGAGGTTTAAAAAATGAAGGCTTGCTAGTTACAGAATATGAAAAAGAAAGTAAACTAAAAGGAGGAGGGGGGGAAGAAATGGGCTCAAACAAATGAAAAAAAAAGAAACCTTCAAATCAAAAGCAACCAACACAGACATTTATGCTGTTACCAGAGAGTTCTCGCCGAGGCTGGCAAATTTGTTTCTTAAATCTTTGATAATATCGTGCTGCGAAAACAAAATTGATCAGGGTTTTTTTTCACACTATAGTTAGAGCTCCTGTGGTTAACGTTTTATTTTTTTTCTTAAATTATGTGATAGGTCTAAATGGAAGCAGAGAAAAGAAAAAAAAAAGGCAGCTTTGCTTCATATGTATAGCCATGCTAACATCTAAAAGGGTTGCCTTCATGTTTAAACCTCTTCCTGCAAAGTCAAGAACAAAACGAAAACAAAACCACACAGACACACAAAACCATATTGTCATTACAACACAGTTTCAGAAAAACTGAAAGACCCTTTCGCCTGCTCTTCAGGTGTGGTCTAAAATTGGTCACAGCAACATTTGATCCCTCCTTTTAGACCCAACAATCTTTCACGTTCTTCCCGAACTCTGCACTTGTGCTTCCCAGTGTAACCAATTCCTTTCGTGGAAGACTTTTTCAGTAAGACAGCGGTAAGACATTATTGGCCTAAGGAACCACCCTAGCGTTTTCATCTACTAAAGAGGCAAGGGAGTTAGAAAGACTGATTCTTCTACTAACCCAATAAAATGTATGAAGACAGTCATCAGGAAAAACCCAAAGAAGACAGAAGATAGCAGCATGCCGTATATTCTTGAGGGGGGAAAAAACAAATGAACAAAAAATAGAAAACCCTTTGCTGTTTGTGCTACAAAAGTAGGTGGACCAGCTCGAAGATCTGCCAGAACAGTTTGCACAATACATTCTAGATCCTGGTATCCTCTGCAGTAACTGAAATCGCGCCTGATGGATGAAGGTCAGAGGATCAAGAGACAGAGAATATTCAATTGCCTTCTTAAAAAAACAAAACAAAACAAAACAAAAAAAACTCCCTGGGCAGAGATCACCCTCATTTTTCTCACACAGCATCTAAATTTCAATATTAATAAATACTTCAGGGGAGATGATGATTCATCTGATAAAACTACTGACCTAAAAAAGATATACTGATCTAGAAACAGGAAAGCCATACTTCATAAGGAGGGATCAGGTCAACCTCTAGGCTTGAATTTCTTCTTTGTCAGATTGAGTTGGAGGCTTTCTCTTCGGAAGATATTTAATATTATTTCTTTCTGGAACTCTGTCCTTTGAGAAGTGCTTCCTGGGTATGTAATTTAATCCCTCCATTGGAAATTTTATCACAGTGTAATAAAATAAAACCTTGAAAGCTAAACCCGAAAGTTTGCAGCCAATAAAATGATGGATTATGTGGAAAGAAAGAAAATTATTTCATTTCAATCTCACTGCAGATTAGTTTTTCTAAGAAAACTGAAGATAGGTCTTTTTAAAGAATTTTACTCAGGGAAACAGTACCCTAAAAGTAGCTTTTTAAAGCATCTTTTTAAGAGTAGCGTCCTGTCCCATCCCAGATTCTGCCTAAACGGCCACTGAGTCTTAAATAAACATTATACCTTCTACTTTAAGTTCAGTCTCTAAATCATTCATTCTAAGGTTACAAAAGAAGGTTGAGGGGAGGAGGAGGTCCAAAGTTTCAATCTTCCCCTAGGCAAAAAATTCTGATTACCAAGAGCAACCAGGAATTACCAGCTGTTTTCCTCAGAAGATTGTTATGAACCTTTTCAAGGTTAATAGTGGTAATAAATCAGACCCATGATCAAATAGTAGGCATTGAATGAAAGTATTCAACAGCATGACTGCATTTAGTATGACTGAAGTTTGTAATAAAATATTAAGATTCTTCCATTTTTTCCTAGAGTGCCTTGCGTTTAGCATTTGATGGGGGGGAGGGGAGAGGAATTGAAAGGCCTGAAGAAAAAAATCATCCATTCAGTTCTTCAACAACTTGTCTTATAGGAGAAAAATATGGAACTTAAAAAAAAAAAATTACAACTGCCCCTTGCTTCTTGATGGAGAAAATAGTTTATCCCTATGATGGAGATGAAAGATATTTTAAAGTAGGTCAGCCTTTTGAGAGCAAAACTTTTACACTGAAACTGACGGACCCTCTTCGGTTATGTGGGCATTTGGGGCCGCGTGGACATCCCAGCTACAGTCAGTACATAACGCCACAGAAGCCCAGTTGGCTTGCCTTTTTTTGTTTTTTCTCTTTGCATTTCCAAGCATTCAGCAACTGCTGAAAAGGTTTTCATAATGTTTTCCTCTTCAGCTGCATGTAGAGGCTAGTTCTGAGTTTTCTAGGAGCTGAACTCTTTCTATAAATATTTCCCATAATTTCATAATGTCAACCTTACCTATTCTTATTTGGCACCTTAGAAGTAGTCACAACCTACAAGGTGATGTTGAATCTCAATATTATAAGAAAAAGAAGAAGGAAATTTAGAAGACTCAATTGGGTGACTATGGGGGCAAGAGCAAAAGGCAGTGAGATGGTAACCCTTTGGTTTACAACACAAACAGGCCGACTCCGACTAAGGGAAAACAAAAATCTAGCTGGGAGTCACGTTCTACACTTCAATTATTTTTGTTCAGTATTCCAGTTTCTGAAACTGTAGGTTGGCCACATTTATAAAGAGTCGACTTGCAGTCCTAGGAAAACACTTTAGATTATAACTCTGTCTAATAACAATGGCCCCCCACATTTATAAATTTTAAATTTAATTTCTTAAAAAGTAAATGAATGTATATGGAGTTTCCTAGAAGAAAATCTCCATGAGACCAGGGGCTAAGAGACTTGTCTGCCTGTTTTAACCACAAGGATTCATATACTACAGATCCAGTAACGTTCCCTGCACATCACAGGTGTTCAAGAAAATGTGTGGAATGAATTGCAGAACTAAACAATGTGGTGTCAGGTAGCACGTACAACTGATCTGAAATTTTACAAATGCTATCTTTTCATGCGAAGAGCTACAAAGCTAGTACAACGTGGACGTCTCTTTTCGTCCATTTTCGGTACCTGGTCAAAGAATTATACACGTACAAATACTCATTCTCAAATTGTGGTTTTTAGCTCATTTCATTTGCTGTCTGTACCTTTATTACCCATTCTCTTTGTTGCTGAATATCGAATAGTATAATAATCTTCCAAAGTTCTGCTTTTCAATAGGATGGGCATAGTTTCTAATGTTTCCTCTTTAACAACAAAAAAAAAAAATGAAGAAAAAGAAAATTATGGTTTCACCCAAAGCAAACTTTAAATGCCACATTTTTTACTAATAGATGATCAGAGATGACAGAAACACTAAAACAGAGAAATGTCGTTCAGTTAATGTGTTGGAGGTCTGAAGTTTAGATGTGCTATATGGTATGATTATGGCTTACTTCTTCCTTTAGCATTTATACTCCCATACTTGTTGAAATATTATTTCCCTTGGATTCAGCATATTTAGAACTAACCACTATGATGCTGAAGCAATAAAACCCAGCCGCATTGAAATAATTATCTATTTCAGGGACCTGTTGGCAAAATGTATACTACATCTCACACACACACACACAAAATCTCCATGAACAAAATATAAAGTGGTGTGGGGGGTGGGTGGGGAGAATGAGCAATTCTAAAATCAGAAGGTATCAAATTAGCAATGTTAGATTAAGTTATCATGAGAGGGAATGTGGTTTGTCCTGAGCACAAAATTGATTTAGAACAGCGTTCATTTACCCATTTGGTTGCTTAAGCCTTAAAAGCATCAAATAGTGCCTTGAATACAGAAGGAAATGCTATGCAGTCCCACTAGCCTGATGAAAGAGAGAACCAGAAAAATAAGGTGATTGGCGGTCTCTAATAATATGGAGGTATGGTTAGATCATGAAGGTCCCAGAGTGTTGGAAAAATTCATGGGAAAAGGGAGAAGTTAGAATACATTTTATCATTGAATGGATCATGACAACTCATTATCTGGGTTTTGACTTCTCTCAGTGCTAGTTGTTTTAAGGGTCTATAATTCTAAGTTTTCACAAATGATTACTGATCCTTCCCCAGATCAACTCTTGAGAAACAGATGTACTCGATACAGTCTTGAATATTACCTGTTCAGCTGAGAGAGGGCTTTTTCTGGAGACTGTCTTAAGGATACACAGTCCTTCTGTTATTCCAGACTCTGGGTACTTATCCTGTGCTCAGCCACCTTCAGACGTCACCTGTACATCTGGACTTTATTGTATATGTTCTCAAATAATTACTCATACTGAATTTCTGAAGACCTTTATCATTATATCACATGCTGTCCTTTTCACGAAGATCCTCAGGAATTTTTGTTTCTCCCAAAGAAGATGACTATGTTTATTTTATTGATATAGTGAACTGTGAAACTTATGTGATAGAATGTGGACTCCTGGAAAGCTGATCGTAATCAGTAATGCTGACCAACTCCAGCAAATTAGCAAGACTCTAAGGCATGGGTTTCTGGATTAATCTCATTCTTAGAAGGCTCCATGTGTCCCTGAACCCCTGTTATCCCTCAACACTTTTCCCTTTTTTATCTAACTGTATCAGGTATAATTGTGTGATACTTTGAATACCAACTAACTAGAATTTAAATACAAACTTGAAACAAACAAAAAATACCAAAAAGGTAGAGACAGGTATATATGTACAGAAGTTAAGCTATTTTCTACAAAACATTTTTAATGTGACATTTCTATTCTAAAAACTATGAAGTTTATTTTTTTTCCACTCCTCCACAAAAGATTGGAAGAAAAAGTAACAAAAGTTTGCGTGCTTCTATCAATATTCTTGCATTTAGATGAATTATGAGATTTCCCTGAAAAATTAAAAGAACTCACCCATGAAAAGCAAATCAACACTTTTAAAGCTGGGTGTGACCCCTGAGAACATCTAGTTCAAAACACAAAAAGCTGAGGCACAGAGTAATTTAAATATGACCCCTGAAGGTCACCTGGATGAGAACCCAGGTCTCCTGTCCTGTGTAGTTCTGTGTTCACCCTCCTGGGAAAGTTTCTCTAAGGGCTTCCTCGGCTTGATTTTATACGAAGGTAGAATTGATTAAAAGTAATAGTAACAACGAATACCTATAGAGTTTGTTATGTGATAGTCAATGTTCTGAGTGTATTATATGTATGAACTAATTTGATCCTCGCCACAGTCCCATGAAATAGAATCTATAATCAGCCCCATTTTATACACAGGATAATTGAAGCTTAAGATCACACAGGTAGCTGGTAGAGCTGGGATTCAAATACAGGTGGTTCATTCAACTGATCCTGCTGTTACGTATCTGCTGTACATAATGCAGTCAAGCATAAACCTCAACTGAGATTATTTTTAAAACACCAGCACATGAAGTCAAACTGTCATGTGAAGCAAAAATGCACAATTATATGTGTAAATGTATATTCCATACAGTTTGCTATTTAGGTGCACACACCCAATATGCACGAGTCACCATATACAATATAGAGGACTGTGCTTTCTAGGAACTTTCCTCCTACCAGGACTGTACTCCATCCTGCCCCATACCCCTTTCTCTCCAAGACTTGGCAATTTGCCATACTTCTGAGACAGTGGGCCCTAGAAATGGCTCACAGCATTCCTGTGGTTATGAAACCTGGCTCCTGTCATCACTACTACCCACTAAGGAGGCCCCAAGCCCATGTATACAGAGACTGTAGTGCCTGAACACGGCTGGACCCACGCTGGCTTTGGATTCCCCAAAGGGTGCATGGAAAATCTGCTTAACATCAGGAAGTATGAAGAAATTAAGCCCCTGTAACCAATAACAGGTAGGAGGTGGGACAGAACCAGTGCTCATCCTTTGTCCCCATTAGGCACTGTTCCAAGATGCATATGGTCATTCTAGGGTCATCTGACACCACTGTTGAATAGCTGTGGTCAGCTCAAGAATGCACTATCTTGTATTTGCTCTCTCTCCTTCCTTAGATCATCCATTCTCTTTTGCCCTCACTCTTACCTTCCCTGGGATTGTAACACCCCTCAACCCCAATAAAGTGTTAGCACATAATCTCTTTGCCCTGTTTTCCAAGGAACCTGGGAGAAGACATGGGGGTATTACTTGAGATCGATGACTTCAGTATATAATAGTGCCATTAGTGGAATGCGGCCAGAGACATGAGAACAGTGGCCATCAAAATTCCTTATCCCTTCTCTATGATTCAATAGTACAAAAAGCAACTCAACACTTTAGCCTGCGTTTTGGGTACCATGGTGCTTCTGCAGAAGAAACAAAGCAACTATAAGTTTACCTGATAAAAAGAACCATTGTTTCAATGTTCTAGATCCAAAGCTGTATCTTTGACTTTTTATATTTAAGGGTTGTCTTTGGTAAGACTTGGGGAACCCTTCTAATTTAAATTGCTTTGTTCCTACGGACAGAATTAAATGAACCCATTCAAAGATCGAATTATATAGCTGCTGGAGGGTACATCTTATAGCCAATTCATTCTTGCAGGATTGCCAAAGAATGGAATTCTATTCAAAATTAGATCATTGGAGAGGCCAGACAAAGGCAATTTTATCACTGGGTACAGCTATATAGCATCAGACCTTAAAGACATTTGGGCCTAAATGGATTCTTCCACACTCAGTGATGCATATTTTGGAATATGGGCTGGGTACTGGTCTGAATTCTTTAGCAGGTACGATGATATTTTGGTTATGCCTGAGGCCCATCTGGGACAGAATACAAGTTAGTATCCTAAAGCTTTTTAATACAGAATATCAACTCTGGAATAGGCATTTTTAGCATTTAAGAGAGTAGCAGTTCTCTTTAATCAATAGTACAGAATAATAGGACCTCAGGGACTCAGCAGAGAATTCATCTGTGAATTTGAAATTGGGCATTTGCCAAAGGATGATGCAACTTGCCTAATATTTGAGAAAGATGGTTTAGAAGGCAAGTTAATGCTCCATTCCTCTGGCTTACTTAAGCTCCACTGTCATTAATTTGGAGTTTTATTAAGAAATAAATCTATATTATAGTACCTTAATATTCCACAGAAATCCTTCCAGTGAATTAGCATTTAATGCCACACGCTCAGAGTTTAGAGAACAGCATTAGAAAAGCAGCAGCCATCTGGGGGATGTTTCTGTGTCTTTTGCAAAATCATAGTTTAAAAATGTGGTTTACTCTGGTACCAAATCTCTTTGTTCATCTAGGTGAAAAAAACCCATCATGCTCAAGAGAAATGAAGTTATTTGACCTGCAACATTATTAATTTGTTATTATTATTATTTGCTTTGGTACGTGAAAAATCCAAAGCTAAACAAAGTGTTCAACTATAGTAATAAACATCTCAAGTAATTGCTAAAACATTTCTTCCCTTTCAGTTACTCTTGGCCTCTTCTTAAGATTTAACTGTCCTTTTGTGTAGTTTTAGTATTGAAGTAGTCCCAAATCTAAAAAGAGCTATATATAATAAACTAAATATGCAACAAAATTATTAAATAGTTACAGGAAGAGAATATTTACGTATATTATTGATGAAGCAGGGAATGGAATTATCAAGTTAAATCAAGCAAGTTTTAACATAATCGTATCAGCAAAACACACATGTGATGGAAAAAGAAAAGAACTGTCAAATACTCAGCATTTTAGTCCCCACCTCCTGTGTTTAACATTTCTTAAACTTGACTTCACCCCTGCATGGAAATTTTCCCTATAATGCCATCTTTTAAAAAGACCTAGTTTCTTCTCAGTATCTTCACTGAATACTTACAGATGAGGAATTTAAGTAGAAATACACCAAATGTTAATAATTAGTCAGTTATGGGGATAAAATTAAACTACCACCCACTTTAGGTTATTCCCAAATTTGTTTAACATCATTCGTTTTAAGAATTATTGAAACAGCCAAATAAGCTTTCATATTTATTATATCTTGGATGAAAACTTCCACTCTTAGACTATCTCTAAGTGATGTTAAACAACCAGACACTTCAATGTAAAAAGTCTGGGAGATTACTAAATTCATAAAGAAAAAGTAATAATCCAGTTGTCTGGTCAATGTTCAGTGGTTCTGTTAGTATCACAGAGTCAACCTCAGACAAGAGTATCTTCATAGGCAACTGCTCTCATGTCTCTTTTTCAAACTGGTTAAGAGTTCACATTGCTTACTCATGGAGTACGTATTTTGTGAAAAGTAGCATGCTATGAAAATTAGGCATATATAATAAATTACAGTCCTGAATCACATGGAAATACAGTAAAAAAGCTGGTTAAGAGGTGAACATTCCCACATCTTGTCTATGGTTATGAACATGAATAAATGGCAATCATAAGCAACTTTAAAATCCTGTTTCGGGGGGGAAGGGCAGTTATACCTGGGGGTTGACATCTTCTTTCCTGTGGTTAATTGCCAGGCTTCACCAGTATTTGAGTGTCCTGCCAGTCATTCTTAGTCCAGGGCACGTAACCTCTTCCCTCAGGTCAGGCTCCATGCCTCACCTGATCTCTTGTCTTCGGTCTGACCTGAATCCTAGACAGATTCCACCACTAGCCATTCCTAGACTTCTGTTTTGAATAGGGAACTTTTCTTTTTTGAATAAGGAACCACCAGATTCGACCCTATTTACCAAACTGGATTTGCTTTTAGATCTCCCTGAAACTGTATTCCTCTCTCAAAGTAAGATGGTTTTCTTAACCAGCAACACATTCCTGATCTTCCTTATCTACCCGTATCCCACAGATATCAATATACTCTTGGGGCATGAACTTTAGTGCTAGGAAATCAAATCTTTGGTTTCTGCTAGGAGGTCCCTTCATGTTTTCAACTCTCAATAATTCACAAGAATTATACCTGAGATAATCAGTGATAAAAACATAAATACCAGCTTAGTATCACACTCATTATTACCTACTACTTAAGCCCAGGATATATTATTGTCATATCTTACATGTCATTAACTATATTATATCCATCCAATTAGAGTTAAATCTGACAGCTGTATGAACTCAAATTTTTAAATTTATAAGGATCATAATGTACGAATAATATATTCTTCCAAATATAACAGTGAGTTAAAGTATTATCATTTGTTTCTTCTAAATAGATTCTTCATGACATTATAAATTCATTTTAACAGTAATTTTTTTTTAACTAAAGCCATGATGGGTATTTTTTCCCTGGGATGTTCTAATCAATTTTCCTATGAACTAGTGTCATGAAAATAATATCTAAGCTTAACAGGGTTCATAACAAAGGAAAATGGTTGTAATGCTAGATCAAGATGGGTTTTTTTGTTAGACAACGTTCCAAGTGCTCAGTTATTCAAAACATTAAGAGATAGAAGTAATCATCAAGTTGTTCCCTGTAATGAAATGCTGAAATCGACATTAAAATTGTGGAACAGCCTCTCTGATTACTAACTAGGGGTATTACGAGCACAATGGGAAAGCAGGCTTCCTTCCAATCTCATCAGCAATGCCATTTGTCGTGTCTCTTTTCGAGTAACAAGACTCGTATTCAAGAAACATCAAGAGGGATGAGGCCAGAATGCTGTACTGAAAGACCCTTAGCTGAAAGGTAATCAGCTAAACGGCTGGCCTTTGACCCCAGCCCAGCATGCAGCCCAGGGTTCACATGTAGGATAACATTTCAATTATGAGTCATTGGAATGGCAAGAACAAATCTGCATCAAGGAACGGGCACCGAAGGGACCAATTGCATTAGAGCTACAAACTCGTAGAAAGATTGCAAGACCTTTTATTACAAAAGAATCCAAGATGTTGGGTCTAACAAAGGTAAATGTCACAAGAAACCGAAACTCAGACCCAGACAAATACACACATATATATATAGTTTTACCTTGCTGCGTTGGGATCCTGTGACCTTAAGGAAGGATGAGGACAAGAAGCAAAATAGCAATAAACAATTGCTCGGAAGACAACTGATAGACCATAAATGGTGTGCACTTCAGAAAAAAACAGTATTATTTGCTGCTCAGAGCTCATTCGAATTTACCTCAGTTTCTTATCAATAAAGATGGATTTGAGAACAGAACACACATACTTTAGAAAAGATTATAGTGTCATGTAGGAAAATTAATCTTACAGCATCTTAGTCAGCAACAGTCACAGGGTATTCTCAGATTAGTTTTCGTACTTTCTACACATTGACTTCAATGCTGCAGAGATGCTGTACCGAATTGTTTCTGGAAGGGACACTACTCTTTGTCCACCCCTCAACCTCTACCTTTTTATGGGACCACTGTAATTAAGGACCGACTGCTGGCTACTAATCTGTTTACAGACTTCTGGCTCGAAATCCAGGTATGTAATAGGAAAAAACAAATAATGTAATCTGTTTCTTTCCACTTCATTTTTTTTTTTGAAAATTCTATAAAGAAAAAAAAAAGAAAAAGAAAAAAAAAAGAAACAAAGAGAAGGGGTGGTTAGCAACAACTCCTTTTTTTTTTTCCATAGAACACAAAAGTCAAGTCTAAATAAAGGGGGAAAATAATACTGACTTCCCTTCTGGCTAACTGATATTGAGCAGTCTTTCTAATTTTCTGGATATTTACAAGCTGAGAACATTGAGAAAATAATCATAGAATAGAACGTAGCCCTAGGAATATACGCATTCCTACCTCATGCAAGCAAACTGCGTTCTGCACCACCATCTACATATGATCAGGAAATGAGTGACCTAATTGGGTTGAAGTCAAAAGAGGCTGAATCTTTTAGGAGTTCTTCAATTCAGAAGAAAATATCAAACCAAGGGTTTAATTAAAAACTCGATGTCATGTTGCTCTTCAGTGAGTATTTTCCTCACATGTCCGTTGGAAATTTCAGATCCCAACATTCACTGAGATGAGAACAATTTGAAGTGATCTCATCTCGGAAGGTTCTCAGGAACACTCATTCTGAACATATGGGTTTTATTGGATTATTTCATTACTCTACGTTCCTTGGTCTTAACTTTAGCAAATGTTAGGACTCAGATCTGTCTATCCAGCTTCTGACATGCAGTTCCTTGACACAATAAGCTGCAATAAGCCATGAAGCAAGAAACATAAATGTCAGTTATAAGCTATGAAACAATGTTTCAAAGTAGAAAAAAAAAGACAAATCTAGAAAGATCCATCTTACTTCAAAACTCTTCACTTCTTCTTCACCATCATCATCTTCCTCATCATGACAACTCTGATACATGGAAAACATTAAAAAAAAGTCAGCAGGATTAGAATATGTTGAGGCAGGAGGTACAAAAGAATGTTGTGTAGAACACCAAATCACTGGTATTAATTTATCATTGACATTGTTTTTAAATGGATGTGTCAGATACAGTAAACGTGGACGGCATGACCAATGAATTCATGACCTACAAGAAAATGATACTGTGCTTTTACAAAATCAAAATATTAAATTGCCAATTTAAGTAATACAGATACATGCAATAATTGTGAATAAAATTAACAGAAAACATGTCCATTATCAAAGTGCATCTTGTAATCCTTTAAATTCATTTTTATTGTAATTGATCCAAAAGAGGAAATGAAATTTTAGCTGCTACTAATATTACTCTTTAATAGAAAAATAAGTAAACTATTCTATTATTTTGAGTTATTTCCCCAGAAATGATAAAGGAGGTACAGTAATCCATGCATACATTTTAATCTAATTCCCACAGCTAAAATTTTTGTTTGATAAACTGTGTGAGGACACAGCGTGTATGCTTCAAATCCTAATGCTGCCAATTATTAGCTGTTTAGCTTAGGGCAAGTTCCCTTACCTCTCTGGGTCTCCCTTTCCTCATATTTAAGATGGGAATAAGAAAAAGACGACCAGAGTTCCTGAGAAGATTATACGAATTAACATATGCTAATGGTTTCCCACTTAGAAATAAGTGTCTGAAAATAATAAGCATTTAATACATCTCAACTGCTACTATTATTATGGTTGACCAAAGGAAGCTGTCACTAGCCAATAACTATGGCAGGTGAAAAACCTTGAGTTCTTCAATGTTAGATCGTTCCAGCCTTTCTAAAGATTCCTTACGGTCGGCAAGCACTCAGTGTATCAGTGAAGTGAATGGTGGCAAGTAATTAAATATAAGCTACAAATCAGAAAAATGCTTTCAATTCAATGATTGCCTGTATTTTGAGTAGAGAGATGAAGAGGGGGTGGGAGAGAAGGCATAGAATGTGATCCTCCTACCCACACAATAATATTCTGTTGTTCATTCAACAAATATTGACTCTCACCCTTTCCAATTCAGAATAAGACTGACAACATGCTTTGCCAAGGAGAAAATAAAGGGCACACAGACCTGTGACAATTTTGCTCTTTGGAAAAGGTGTTCAGTAGTGTGCTGCCCCCAGAAACAAAGAAGTGAATTATTTATTCAGAGGGTGGGGGATTATCTGCTAGGTGCTAATGCCACCTTGGCTCCCAGGTAATCAGTTCACCAGGAATTTTAAAAATAAGAACCCATGATGACTTTAGCAAAACATATCTGCAAGGCAAATCTGTGGTCATCCATAACTACTATGTATCTCATGTTAAATACAGAGGACTTTTGGCCTATCTGCCCTCTAAGATTACCAATGTAATATTTCACTCTTCTGCATTAATTAGAAGTGAAGCATGGGGTGCCTGGGTGGCTCAGTCAGTTAAGTGTCTGACTTCAGCTCAGATCATGATCTCGCAGCCCGTGGGTCTGAGCCCCACGCGGGGCTCTGTGCTGACAGCTCAAAGCCTGGAGCCTGCTTTGGATTCTGTACCTCCTTGTCTCTGTGCCTCTCCCCCACTTGCACTCTGTCTCTCTCTCAAAAATAAATAAACATTAAAAAATTAAAAAAAAAAAAAGAGAAGTGAAGCACAGGGATTTTAGCAAGTAACAAGCATGTTTACTATTTAAGCAAATTAGAACACTAATATGAAATGTCTCCTAATGGATAATTTTAAATTATCTCCTATATGTTTTATTACCTTTAAAAATAGCAAGAAGAAAAAAAAATAGCAAGAAGAAACAAGTTACAAAAAAAAAGGTTATTTATTTATTTACTTATTTATTTTGAGAGAGAGAGAGTGCAAGTGAGCATGGGAGGGTCAGAGAGCAAGGGAGAGAGGTATCCCAAGCAGGCTCTGTACCGCCAGCCCAGAGCCCAATGTAGGGCTCGAACCCACACCCCGTGAGATCATGACTTGGGCCGACACCAAGAGTCAGACATTCAACCGACTGAGCCACCCAAGTGCCCCTTGAAATCAAGAATATATTCAGAAAAATCGTCATTTTAGGTTATAATGATATATGCTTTTAAGCTATAAATGTCATAGGATATGCTTGCTTTTAGAATTCCTTCAGGAATTTAGAGCTCTAGGTGACAGATTTTTTTTTACAAAAGTTTTTAAGTAAAATAGCTACTTAATAAATCTTTCCATGAAAATTTAGTGAGATTTGCTCCAATCAGGTTAAAATTTGTGATTTTTAGGACCTATTAAGCCTCAAATTGGAATATACATCAAACCTATAAACGACTTTGAACTTCTATTGATTGCATACGTTGAGGGTATGCTGAGACCACAAGAAAACTACAACAGATCTGCAATTTTTTAATGTATTGGGAAGAAAACAAAGGATTCACATGTATACGAGATACATTTTTCAGTAGCAAATGGCATCTGTGTGAATATAGGGTAAGTAAATAGAGTTCTATTAGATGGTCCTAACACACAGGATTTAGCTTTCTGCACCAAAATGACAAATTCTAGGCAAGGAGTGATACCATATGCCAGGAAGGAAACAGTGAATAAAATCCATACATAAAGGAGCAGAAGTGTGGAATAAGGGACTTTGGAATTAAAAAAAAAAAAAAGAGAGAAAACTAAACTGGAGGATACTTTGGGCCATTCCAGCAACCAGATCGAAATTCACAATTGGTGATGAGAATGCATAAGCAGTAAGTAGGGCACTTCACATGGCCAGCATCTGCTGGGAATTTCTTTCTGCAAAGCAAGTATATTTCACACATTGTTAAGTTGCCCTTCTGACTGTGTCATGCCTCAGAAGATGGAGGAGGCAAAAACCAGAAATTTTTAGCATGCATGTAAATCTAAAAGCTAATGGGTGAGGGGTGCCTGGGGGGCTCAGTCAGTTAAGCGTCCGACTTCAGCTCAGGTCATGATCTCACGGCTCATGAGTTCGAGCCCCATGTTGGGCACTGTGCTGCCAGCTCAAAGACTGGAGTCTGCTTCAGATTCTGTGTCTCCCCTCTCTCTCTCTAACCGTCCCCTCCCCTCCACTCTCTGTCTCAAAAACAAATAAACATTAAAACAAAAAAATTTTAGGGGCGCCTGGGTGGCGCAGTCGGTTAAGCATCCGACTTCAGCCAGGTCACGATCTCGCGGTCCGGGAGTTCGAGCCCCGCGTCAGGCTCTGGGCTGATGGCTCGGAGCCTGGAGCCTGTTTCCGATTCTGTGTCTCCCTCTCTCTCTGCCCCTGCCCCGTTCATGCTCTGTCTCTCTCTGTCCCAAAAATAAATAAAAATGTTGAAAAAAAAATTAAAAAAAAAATTTTTAAAGCCAATGACTGAGATCAAAGTGAGAGAAATCTCCTAAGAAAGTGACCCTGGCCTTTGATAATTTTAACCTACAAAGGATAGAACATTGGGCATAACTAGTATCCTAAATATTTTATTATGTTAGTAAGAGAAGGACGAGAAAACGATTTTCTCAGCCTGAAGCCAAAATAGTGGAAACACTGTTGAGTAAATAACTTATGATGGCATCATTCTAGATACTTCCATATTGTTATCTTGTTCAAATTGGTAGGGGCATCCCATTAGAATGAAACAGCTTCAGACTGTTGCAGAGAGAGACTGGGTAGTAAAGAAGCATTCTGAGACTCAAGCAGGGGTGGTCATGATGACGACAATGGGGATGGCAACAGTAAGCTAATGTGGATGCACTAGAAATTCTCTGACACGCTTTTAAAGGGGTGCTATACATGACAGAAGTAGACGGTTGGAGACACAGGAAAAGGATATTAATCTCAAGTTTAAAATAAAGTGTGGCTTGAAAACAATACAAAGATTTAAAATGATTTTTTTAAGATCTAGAGGAAGCAAAGAGAATAAGGGACAGTAAGAACAGGATTTAGAGCAGATGTAATAATAATAATAAAAAAGAAGAGTAGAGCTATTCATCAGCTATTTGCTTCAGATTATACCATGAAAGAGAAGTGATTTTTAAATACAGACATTATCTAGCCAAGAGAAATGACAATTAAGACCCCAATGAAAGACCATTTTATTCCCATTTGGTTGGCAAAAATTGAGAAATCCTATAATATCAAATACTAGAAAGATATGGATCATCAGAATGTCTCTTAAACATTGATGGTAAGAATGTAATTTCATGCAATAAACTTTGAAAAAGAGTTTGCCATTTTTTCCTTAAGCTGAACATTCTTATACCCTATACCCTACATCCCTTGTACAAGAGAAGAAATGGGGGCACCTGGGTGGCTCAGTTGGTTAAGTGTCTGACTCTTGATTTTGGCTCAGGTCAAAATCAAGCCCTCTGGGATCAAGCCCTCTGTCAGGCTCTGTGCTGATGGCAGGGAGCCTGCCTGGGATTCTCTTCCTCTCTCTCTGTTCCTCCCCCATGCTCACTCACTCTCTCAAAAATAAACAAAAATTAAAAAACATATAAATGAATAAAAAGAGGCCATTTTGAGCCCTTTTCATGTTAGCAAAAACATAGATTCAACATAAAAGGTTATCAACAGAAAAGTAAATAAATAAGCTAGGGTGTAATTGCCCAATGGAATATAATGAAATAGTAAAATCAAATGAACTCCGGCAACACATAGAAGGGTTGATGAATCTTAGAAAACAGTATTAAGGAAAACAAGTACCAAGAAATTATATATAGCATACTGCCCTTTTAAAAGTTAAAAACAACTAAAATTAAAAACACATATAATTATATGTATAATTATAATATATACACATTTGCATACATGTGATGTGTATGTATTAACAAATAGGTATGATAAGGGAAAATGACATAAAAGGAGAGCAAGGGTACTGGAACACAAAATTCAGGATGATGGTTTCCTTGTATGTGGGAACAAGGTATGGGTTAAGGGGGAAGATCACATGACTACGTGTAAGTTAGTATGAAGGTCTTAACTTTTCTTGCGTGTGGTGCATTTATGGGTATTTGCTACATTACTAGAAATGACTACGTAACTAACTCAGTAAAAGTAGGCCACTATAATGGGCCAATGGTAAGGGTCTAACATGGAATCCATTGTTACGATTAACCCAGTTCTGTGTTCCTATGGTTAAAATATCAAAACTGAAAATAAAAACCTAATTGATATGTAAGCAGTGCCTTCAAAAGATCCTGCAATGGTGAAAGAAGACATGAAGGCATAAGTCTCTTAAGGTGAGTTCAACTTTTAAGACTCAAGGCAAAAATAGACATTATGTGAATGCAAAATGATTACTGGTAAACTCTAAGAAACCATGAAGGCCAAGAGGAAGTTTTGGACTCTGGGATGCTGATTTATTTTTCTTTTCTTTTCTTCTCTTTCCTTTTCTTTTTTCTTTTTTTCAGGCTCCATATTTAGCATGGAGCCCTGACATGGGATTTGATCCCATGACTCTGAGGTCATGACCTGAGCTGAAATCAAGAGTTGGACGCTTAACCTACTGAGCCACCAAGGTGCCCCTTTATTAAAAAACAAACAAACAAAAAAAAAAAAACAAAAAAAAAAAACCAAGACAATCTTCTTAATGCTTCCTCAAATCATGAAAAAAAATAAACATATTACCCTATTTCTTTATCTTAATGAGGTTGCAGTGGGGAAATTAAATATGAAGAGCAAATAAGTATTCAAATTAAGAAAACTTGATAATTCCAAGGTCTGTATTTGGCTCACTTTAGAAATTCTCTCCTCATGTTTTCATATTTAGTTTAGGGACTTTGTGGTCATTGGATTTTCCCCCAAAAGCAGTCTCCCCAAAGGACTAATTCCTTAATTCTCAATTTTTGGTCTATACCTGTGAATGTATCTAAAAATGATGAAGTCAAGCTTTTACTTTTCGCAGATGACATGATATTATACATGGAAAACCCGACAGACTCCACCAAAAGTCTGCTAGAACTGATACATGAATTCAGCAAAGTCGCAGGATACAAAATTAATGTAGAGAAATCAGTTGCATTCTTATACACTAATAATGAAGCAACAGAGAGACAAATAAAGAAACTGATCCCATTCACAACTGCACCAAGAATCATAAAATACCTAGGAATAAACCTAACCAAAGATGTAAAAGATCTGTATGCTCAAACTATAGAAAGCTTGTGAAGGAAATTGAAGAAGATACAAAGAAATGGAAAAACATTCCATGCTCATGGATTGGAAGAATAAATACTGTTAAAATGTCAATACTACCCAAAGCTATCTACACATTCAGTGCAATCCCAATCAAAATTGCACCAGCATTCTTCTCGAAGCTAGAACAAGCAATCCTAAAATGTGTGTGGAACCACAAAAGACCCTGAACAGCCAAAGTAATATTGAAGGAGAAGACCAAAGCGGGAGGCATCACAATCCCAGACTTTAGCCTCTACTACAAAGCTGTCATCATCAAGACAGCATGGTATTGGCACAAAAACAGACACATAGACCAGTGGAATAGAATAGAGACTCCAGAACTGGACCCACAAAAGTATGGCCAACTAATCTTTGACAAAGCAGGAAAGAATATCCAATGGAAAAAAGACAGTCTCTTTAACAAATGATGCTGGGAGAGCTGGACAGCAACATGCAGAAGAATGAAACTAGACCACTTTCTTACACCATTCACAAAAATAAACTCAAAATGGATAAAGGACCTGAATGTGAGACAGGAAACCATCAAAACCCTAGAGGACAAAGCAGGAAAAAACCTCTCTGACCTCAGCCGCAGCAATTTCTTACTTGAAACATCTCCAAAGACAAGGGAATTAAATGCAAAAATGAACTATTGGGACCTCATGAAGATAAAAAGCTTCTGCACTGCAAAGGAAACAATCAACAAAACTAAAAGGCAACCCACAGGATGGGAAAAGATATTTGCAAATGACATATCGGACAAAGGGCTAGTATCCTAAATCTATAAAGAACTCACCAAACTCCACACCCGAAAAACAAATAATCCAGTGAAGAAATGGGTAGAAGACATGAATAGACACTTCTCTAAAGAAGACATCCAGATGCCCACAGGCACATGAAAAGATGCTCAATGTTGCTCCTCATCAGGGAAATACAAATCAAAACCACAGAGATATCACCTCACGCCAGTCAGAGTGGCCAAAATGAACAAATCAGGAGACTATAGATGCTGGAGAGGACGTGGAGAAACAGGAACCCTCTTGCACTGTTGGTGGGAATGCAAACTGGTGCAGCCGCTCTGGAAAACAGTGTGGAGGTTCCTCAAAAAATTAAAAACAGATCTACCCTATGACCCAGCAATAGCACTGCTTGGAATTTACCCAAGGGATACAGGAGTGCTGATGCATAGGGGCACTTGTACCCCAATGTTGATAGTAGCACTTTCAACAATAGCCAAACTATGGAAAGAGCCTAAATGTCCATCAACTGATGAATGGATAAAGAAATTGTGGTTTATATACACAATGGAATACTACGTGGCAATGAGAAAGAATGAAATCTGGCCATTTGCAGCAACGTGGATGGAACTGGAGAGTGTGATGCTAAGTGAAATAAGCCATACAGAGAAAGACAGATACCATATGGTTTCACTCTCATGTGGATCCTGAGAAACTTAACAGAAGACCATGAGGGAGGGGAAGGAAAAAAAAGTTAGAGAGGGAGACTCTTAAAAACTGAGAATAAACTGAGGGTTGATGGGGGGCAGGAGGGAGGCGAAAGTCAGTGATGGGCATTGAGGAGGGCACCTGTTGGGATGAGTACTGGGGGTTGTATGGAAACCAATTTGACAATAAATTTCATATTAAAAAAATTAAAAATAAAAATAAAAAAATAAAAATACTTTTATTAACCACATAGCTAAAAATAGAAAGGAATAATGACCATAATGCCCATAACAGCAAAGCCTAAAGATATACTGCTTTCTGCAAAAAATAGGCAAATTCACAGCACTTAAAAAAATAGTCTTCTCTTTGAACTATTCCCTACATGCACATGCACAATTTTCAGAGGGATTATGAGTAAAGTGACTCTACATTTGTACTTCATAATGCTGATTGAACTAATAGTCATCTGTTTATTCCATTTTTTTTCATCATGATAAGTGCACTCCTTAATCCCCATCACCCATTTCACCCATTCCTGTCACCCACCTCCCCTCTGGTAAGCATCAGTTTGTTTTCTATAGTTAAGAGTCTGTTTCTTGGTTTGTCTGTCTCTTTTTTCCTTTGTTTCTTTGTTTAGTTTCTTAAATTCCACATATGAGTGAAATCATATGGTATTTATCTTTGTCTGACTTATTTCACTTAGGATTATAGTCTATAACTTCATCCATGTTGTCGCAAATGGCAAGATTTCACTGTCTTTTATGGCTGAACAATATTCCATTGTGTATATACACCACATCTTCTTTATCCAATCATCTATCGATGGACACTTGGGCTGCTTCCATACTTTGACTGTTGTAAATAATGCTGCTATATATACACATAAGGATGCATGTATCCCTTTGAATTATTATTTTCATTTTTTTTGGTAAATATCTAGTAGCATAATTCCTGGATCATAGTACCTTATTTTTAATTTTTTGAGGGGCCTCCATACTGTTTTCCACAGAGGTTACCTCAGTTTCTGGGATGAGGATTTTCAAAATGAAGAAAGGCAACCTCCAGAGACTCCAGTTTGATATGAATCATCAAAACTAGCCACTAAGATAAACACAGGGAAACCACATTTAACAAGCTTGTGGCCGGCATGCTTGCAAAGAGCTATTTAACACTGAATGATAGAGCTGAACTTTAAAAATATTTTGGCTTTGGACTATGGTCTGACTCTAATTAAAGAAATGATCACGTATGTTAAAAATTATAAAATTTAGGGGTGCCTGGGTGGCTCAGTCAAATAAGCCTCTAACTCTTGATTTTGGCTCAGGTCATGATCTCGCAGTTTATGGGTTTGATCCCTGCATCTGTCAGTGCAGAGCCTGCTTGGGATTCTGTCTCTCTCTCCCTCTCTCTCTGCCCCTCCCCCCTCTCTCTCTCAAAATAACTTAAAAAATTATAAGAATTAAAAATACATCAAATGTCAGGGGCTCTTGGGTGGCTCAGTCAGTTAAGTGTCCAACTTCAACTCAGGTCACGATTGCACCATTTGTGAGTTCGAGCCCCGCATCAAGCTCTGTGCTGACAGCTCGGAGCCTGGAACCTGCTTCTGATTCCGTGTCTCCCTAACGCTGCTCCTCCCCTGTTCATACTCTGTCTCTCTCTCTGTCTCTCTCTCTCTCTACCTTAGTTCTCCATAATATGGTGCTAGCACCACCCATGGCCCCTCACAATAATCTTCTGGAACTGTTCTCACCACGGTCACATGATGCCCATGCAATAAATCCTAGAGAAGATTCAATTCTTACCTTATTCGTCCCTATTCCTAGCAGCATATGATCCTGTTGACTACTCCCTTAGGTCCACAGCTCCTACATATGCTCATGCTTAAGATTCTCCACCTGCCTTTTTTATAACGGGTTTCTTTTCTTCTAAAAGGAGAAACACGGGGCGCCTGGGTGGCGCAGTCGGGTAAGCGTCCGACTTCAGCCAGGTCACGATCTCGCGGTCCATGAGTTCGAGCCCCGCGTCGGGCTCTGGGCTGATGGCTCGGAGCCTGGAGCCTGTTTCCAATTCTGTGTCTCCCTCTCTCTCTCTGCCCCTCCCTCGTTCATGCTCTGTCTCTCTCTGTCCCAAGAATAAATAAACGTTGATTGATAGATAAATAAATAAATAAATAAATAAATAAATAAATAAATAAAAGGAGAAACATAAACCCATGTCTTTAGAGGCGCAGCCGCAGGCCTTCCCCTCTACAGAGGGGAAGAGACGCCTTCTCTTTCTGGGCAAGACCATCCATGTCTATGACCTCAATTCCCTTCGAATGCTGGTAAATCCCAAATCTGTATGTATAAGCCATCCCTGATATACTGAATGTCAGGCACGAATGCCTCATCACATGTCTGACATCTCCACGTGGCTGTCTCACAGGCATTTTTTTTCAATATATGAAATTTATTGTCAAATTGGTTTCCATACAACACCCAGTGCTCATCCCAAAAGGTGCCTTCCTCAATACCCATCACCTACCTTCCCCTCCCTCCCACCCCCCATCAACCCTCAGTTTGTTCTCAGTACACAAGCATTTTTAACTAACAAGTCCACAATGTAATAGGTCATCTTTCCTCTTCACTCCAGGCCCGCAATTCTTCGGGGCTCCCCATCTCAGTATCGGGTACCACCATCTACCCAACTGCCCACGTGAGAAGCTTCACAGACACTCTGACTCCTCTTTTAATTCACCCCTTCATTCACCCTCCTACTGTGAGATATAAATGAAACAAAGACTCAGTAAATACTGTTACTATTTTCACATGATCCACTTGTCACTGGACAATCACGGACTCCCTTAAACCTTAGACTAAGCGGGCCTCCCAACTACACAACCAGCTCCTGTACCACTAACAGCTCTGCTACCACTGAACTCGACACAGCTTTTTGCGATCACTTGCTTGCATTTTGTTTTCTCTCCCTCAGACTATCAACTTCAGGAAGGGTGTATGCATTTTCTTCTTATTGGCCATGTCATCGACAATACCTTGATGCCCAGTGAATATTTGTTGAATGAATGAATGAATGAATGAATGAATGAGTGAATGTTTGGAAAATTAGCTCCCGGTAAATAAAATGTGAACAGGGAAACAATGGTTACCTGTCAAGGAAGTTTGAACAGAGATTCATTCAGCAAGTGGAAAATTAAGATTAATGCCTCTTCAGGCTTCAGGATTTAACAGTATTTTATCTAGACCCCAAAATACATAGATTTTTATCCTTATGTCAGATGAAAGTGATTTCTCTTTATTCAAATTAAACATTAAAGTCAAGATGGATTCATTTACCTTTGCCATAATATCTGCATAAGCCATATATAAAAAATCTTCCTCCAGTTTGCTATGAAAAACAAGAACAACACATGAGTTTTTAAGTGGGAGGCTTGTCATGAGCAGAACTACCATCATGGTAAAATAACCTTTAGTTTTCAACCAGTATGCCCTTTTAAAATGAAATAAACACAAAACCTAGGCAAAGTCATCATTCAGAAATATTGTAGAATCAGCAAAGATCTCAGACCTACACGGCTGTCCCTGTCCCGCCTTACCTTCCAGAAGAGGCCTTCAAATCTCACAAAATAAATGGTCTATTGACTTACACACAATGTATAGCTTTCATTTTCTTGAAACTACAGAAGCTGAAACAAGCAAATTTAAATGAGGTAGGGGCTTTGACAGCAGAAGCGATACTTGACATTGGATGGAAAGACTCCCCAAATTCTTATGCTACTATATTGCCCCAAAAATACAATGGTCATAGTGATTCTCAAAAATTAAGAAATATGTTTACTAATCCTTTTCTTACAGCGTATGGAAATCATTAATTCATGAAGAAAGGTTTCCATCAAAAATTACCTAATATTTGCAAAGCTATTTCAGCAGTTCAAAGCTTCAGCCATCAGAAAAATTCACTTATGAAAATACCTCATTACCTGACAAGGCCAGACAGAGGGTTGCTCTATGCTTAGGAATGAGATGATTTTGTTAGTTAGGAAATAATAAGAGAGAGAGAGAGACATCGTGAGAGAAGAATGGATCACATTGGCTAAGGGGGAGAAATGTGCATTATTATGGCATGCATAGAGGTCACATGAATTTATCTAGACTCTGAAAAGACTCGGGCGGGAAGGATCGATAATTAAATTATCTTCTGGCTTCTGCATGAACCAGAGGGAGGCCTTGGGCAAAGGAGGATTCCTTTTGTATGGCAGGGATGCAGATAAATGTTTTATAACCTCTCCAAGGTTTCCTCCAAAGAGCGAATCTATGTAGTGCTCCCTAGGAGGAGCAGACGCTGAGCCCATTTTGATTACTGGGCATCTGAGTGCAAAGCTTATTTAACTACACAGAGGGTCAGCCTTTGTGGCTCTGGGGAATTCATATGAACCAGGCTGCAAAAGCCAAGGAAAATGGAGAATGCCCTCAAAATAGACCTCAAAGAAACTTCCTGTGGAGATGATGGTTCACCCACCTTCTAAGGTTTCTTAAGACCCACTGCACAATCTACCCAGGAAATTTGGGTGCCCACATTTTTTTGTGTACTGGAATTTGCCTTGGGTTCCTTTTTTTATTTATGAAGGCCATTTGCGATGAAGAAAAAACTCATTTTATAAGATTCAGGATCAAGTAAATCCGCTGATGACTAAGTTGTTAGGAAAAACTGGAGCTCACAGGTAGACATCAAAGCCTGCACTTGCATGAATGTTGGCCCACAGGTGTATGGCAGACTGGTCTTATCTTGGAACAATTCTCTCTCCTAACAAGAGTCAGATGAAATTGAAACATGAATATGTGACACACGGGATACTGAGACATGGGTTTCTTTATCTGTTCTTCCTATGCTCACACGAACCGTCCCAACCATACCATTTCTCCGTTAAAGCTGTTCGACTAAACAGAAGGATGAGCTGATGGAGGGGATCAACTCTCTTCGTGCCTTCCTCTTCCTCTGGAGGGTCTGCTCCAGGTTTCTACAAAAAAACCAAATTGATAAAATTTCACACTGAAATGAAATGTTCGCTCAAACTCAGGAGCAGTGTGAGGGTCAGGAACAATGAATAAAAGGAAAGCTATTTTCTTCCTGCTCTGGCGTATGTGTGTTTGTGTGTGTGTGTGTGTTTGTGTGCGTGCGCGCACACGTGTGCACGCATGCTTTAGAGGCATTGTGCGTGCACGTGTGTGTTTTATATACACTGTGCATATGTGTGTGGGTTACATAATCAATGCAAAATTATGCAGCTTAAAAAAAGTTATTTAATAATTGGACCAAAAAACACTATGGGCAAGGATGAGTCACATCACTTACAAATTCTGACTGCCATTCTTGGAAGCAGATTCACAACTGGGGGTGTATTTGGTACAGAGATGTCAGCTTTATGGAGGGCTCAATTTATAAAGAATTACAATAATATCCTAGGTTGTTCCAAGTATAAAAGTTTAGTCCACACAACACCGAAAATTGATTATTAAACATAGCATTGTCTTTGCCTACACAAGCAATGACAGGGAAAGAATGCTAAAAGTTAATGTGTGAACCACTTCTACATTTTTTATTTTCAGTTACTTTAAACTCACAAAGAATAGTTTTGTACTATTAGAACTTTTAACATGAGGAAAATTATAAAGCATTTTTACTTGACTGTACAGTTAGTTAATCTTGACTGTCTGTTGAATGGTTTAATGACTTTTGTATCTCCAAGGCCTTACCCATTTAGACTGATTTTCTCTCTACATAAATGATGTTCTTTCCTGGATTTAAAGGTTAATATTGTAGATACTGGGTACACGTCTGTAAGATACCCAAAATTCTATTGGTTGTTTTGGTTCTAAAGCCAAACTAGAATTCATTTAAAATATATAGGGATAGTCAGGGTCAGGCTTTCATGAATTATATCAGTTTATCCAATATTCTCTGATAACTTGGGAGTTAAAAAATAATGTTTACAGATGAGGTCTTTAACTTGAGAATCAAGAAACCTCCAACTAGTCTGCAAAATTCCAGAGGACCATATGCCTGGAAATTTTCCTGAGAAGATAGTTTTCATCAGATATTTTTTAAAAATAACTTTAGGTTTATTTATTTTTGAGAGAGAGAGCAAGCGAGCATGAGTGGGGAGGGGCAGAGAGAGAGAGAGCCACACACACACACAGAATCCGAAGCAGGCTCCAGGATCCATGCTGTCAGCACAGAGCAGGATGCAGGGCTCAAACTCATGAACCGCGAGATCATGACCTGAGCTGAAGTCGGACACTTAACCAACTGAGAGCACCCTGGTTCATCAGATATTTAATCAGGTCCGCGACTTATAAAACATTAAGACTGGGGCGCCTGGGTGGCTCAGTCAGTTAAGCAGCTGACTCTTGATCTTGGCTCAGGTCATGATCTCATGGCTTCGTGAGTTTGAGCCCTACATGGGGCTCTGTGCTGATAGGGTGGAGCCTGTCTGGGATTGTCTCTCTCCTCTCTCTCCCTGCCCCTTCCCCACTTGCACAGTGTGCCCCTCAAAAGAAATAAACATTAAAAAAAAGATTTAAAAAAAAAGATGAAGACTGCTCTCCTCTCAGTATGAGAGCACCTTTACCTGTCCAAAATGGCAGGACCAAAAATCTAGTCTCCATCTAATGCATTTTACCATGACTTCCTGTTCTTCTTGCGTCTAGTCCCATCATTCTCTGCCTCATATATTTTTAAAAACCAGCTACTTTTCATTGGCTTTTGTTAACCCTCAACTTATTTTCGGTGGACAACTTCTATACGGTTCAGCTTTTATAGTTCTATGCTAGGTTCTAAGGTGTTTAAAGGTGCTCTGCAGAAGAATTTAAAAGAATAATCGAGTCAAAGCCTGGTTATAATAAACTTCTATCATTCACCTGAAATTCGGAATTGCTGGGTGCTGATGAGATCTCTGAAGTAAGAAGAATAAGATGTTCCCTGAACACTGAATGCAGTAGCAGTCAAGAATAGAAAGCTTCCTAGGACCAACACTGCAATGGTGCTTTCTCTCCGCTGTGATAGGATAACCTGGTCACGCCAGCGTGACTCCACCAGACCCAAGCCCTCTTTGAACTTATAGCCCCATTAAGACATACTGCTAAATCTTCTATCAGCTTATCTTCAAAGTAGTGTTCTTCTGTTTCAATCCAAGACTTTTCATATCCCTGAAGAAAGAGGTTAACGGCCCGGTGCCTAAAAAAGAAGCATAATTTCAAACAAGGAGTTTTTTTTGTTTTTGTTTTTGTTTTTTGTTAAATAAATTGGAAAGGTGCTTTATCACTAGACTCTCGGTGCGCTCAAAGACATAAGATAAAAATAAACTTCCCACTCTTGATTGCACAGGCAAGACATGGTAGTAAATAAGGCAAGGCTTCTCGTAGCACCTTCCGACTTGCATTTAAATTCTGGCTCTGCCATTTCTAAGCTTCATAATGCTGGTCAACTATTCACTTTACCAACATTCACTTTTTGTTCATTGATAAAACTAGGAAAACCCCATCTGCACTTCAGTTTGCAGAGACTTAAAATGAGATAAACCATGTAAAGCACATGGGGTATATGGATGGTCATTAAGTGGTAGCTAGTATGACATCAAGTGGCTTTGGCAAAACAATAGAATAAGGATTAATAAGGAAGTAGTCAGTGGTTAACATTAGATACAGGCCCTGAGGATGACAAAACAAAACGTATTGCATGAACTTAATAGAGTATACATCCAAAGATTAAATACTGGAATACTGATGATAAACGGTGGCCTAAGAAATAAAAAAATAAAAAAAATAGCGAGGACTAAAAGAATAAGTAAACTCATCATGAGGCCGATGAGAGGTATGGATAAGACACCACCATGGAAAAGGATAAGAGAAAGTCATGACCATAAGGGAACATCATAAGAAACTATCAGAAGTGTTAAAAGGAGACGTGTCATTACGGGATGGAAAGAAAGCTGAGCCCAATGGAACTAATGGTGAGTTACGGAGTCATGAGACACATGGTTAGATAGATTTATGAAGGGCCTGGAAAACCAAGGAGAGGAATTGACAGTGCATCTAGAATGATAGAATTCACCATGAAGTCCTGTGCACGGGCCAGACATGACAAAGGACAGGCTCGACAATATTGGTACAAGAGAATCATCTGAGCGGCTTTTATTTATTTATTTTTTTAAATTTTTTTTTTTTAGTGTTTATTTATTTTTGAGACAGAGAGAGACAGAGCATGAATGGCGGAGGGGCAGAGAGAGAGGGAGACACAGATCGGAAGCAGGCTCCAGGCTCTGAGCCATCAGCCCAGAGCCCAACGCGGGGCTCGAACTCACAAACCGTGAGATCGTGACCTGAGCTGAAGTCGGATGCTCAACCGACTGAGCCACCCAGGCGCCCCCTGAGCGGCTTTTAAACGATACACTTGCTAAGCCCTCACAGAAATTCTCATCCAATAGGCTGAGGCTTGGATATTTCTTAAATGAATTTGAATGTATTTCCCAAAAGCGCCAGGTCTGAGCACCACTGCAATAAAGGATACAATTTTGAGAAGGTTACGTGAGAGAGTGGAACAGCAGATTCCATAACATCAGGGAAATCACCTCAGAATCTGCTGCCATCAACCTGGTATGAAGCAATAAACACGTGAGCCGGAGGGGTGGCCATAAAAGGAAGGATAGCAATGTGAAAAGAGATCTAAGAAAAATCTGATGGAATCTGGAGAATGACTGCACAGGACGGACCAGAAAGGGAGTAAAACTATGGATTCAAGGTTAATGTTCTATTGACTAACTGGTGACACCATAACTGAGTTAGAGAATTTAAAGTAGCACATGGTCTGAGGGGGAAATTAATGTATTTTATACTCAGTGAACGTGCCTTGGCAAGGAATCCAGCTGTCTCACTGAAAGGGGAAAGTGTGAAGTTTCTTTGTTTGCTTTGTTTGAGGGCTGGGGGAGGGGTTTGTATTTTGTGTTGTTATTCCCTGACTCATTTATTTATTCAAAGATGTTCTGAAGGTCAGTGTTCCAGGTACTAAGGATATAAAATTGAATAAAACTCTAAAGGATCTCAAAGTCCAGGGGTGCATGGGTGGCTCAGTCGGTTAAGCAACTGACTCTTGGTTTAGGCTCAGGTCATCATCTCATAGTTCATGGGTTCCAGCCCCGCATTGGGCTCCACGCTGACAAGTTCTGACTGCTTGGGATTCTCTCTCTCTCTGGGCCCTCCCCTGCTCAGCGTGCATGTTCTCTCTCAAAATAAATAAATAAACTTAAAAAAAAAGAACCAAAATAAAGGATCTCAAAGTCTGAATCAGAGAGACAACTAGGCCCAACCATACAGGATCGTGCCTACAACGAGAGGTCTGTAAGAGTGTTCTGGAAACAAAGAGGAGGAAGTGTTCCGTTTGCAAGGAGTTGAAGGGCATGATTTGGTCAGAGATATTCCAAAAAAAGAGACACAGCTGAGCTGAGTCCTGTTTACCAGATGTGGGGACGATGCCACTTGTACAAAGCTCAGAGAGGAAAGAGCACAGTTTCTTAGGAAAACTGCAAGGAGGCTGAAATGGTAGCTGGGCCACCGAGTCAGACTCAAATGTACCAGTTTCTCTGTTAACGAGTGTGCCAGCTGTAGCTCTAAGAGAAGGTTGAGGGACTGTTAAACACCTTTCTGCTGTTCCCATAAACTAGATCCATACCAGTTCTTTGCCCCAAGACCAAAAACCACAAGAAATAATAAACAGCAATGGACATTAATAGTGCTAAATTTGGTTCTAAGCACCCTCTATACCTCAATCCATTAAATAATCTGAACTACTCCATGGGGCAAATCCCATCATGGCACAAATGAGGAAACTATAACAAAGTCAGGTAAGAAACTTGACCAATGGTCATGCAGCCATCAGCTGACATGCCAGGGTTCAAATCAAGGCAGTCTGACTCCAAAGAGAGAGTTCCTAATTACCCTACCCTGCCTTACATACGTGAGCACAACTTCCTCGGTATTCAGAAGTGACTGAATAACTACACTGCGCATCACAGTTCTCTGAGATCACCCAACAAAGAAAAACAAGCTCAGGCATTACACAAAAGAGCCAAGACTTGTTTTGCATTCTTCTCTCAGACTACTGCACTCCTGTTAAGGTAGACGCGATGCTCCTCCAGCTTACTAGGGAAAAAAGAACTTTTATCTATTGCCGACATTAAAAAAATTCTGACCTTGGCAGATTATATAAAGGAGCCATTCGGAAGCAGGCCACCACTGCCCTCTTCCTCTGCTTGGACAGAAGTTTGTGCCATACAGCTTTCTTCGATCTCTGTGGGTGCTCCACCTGAGGTAAAAACGATACAAACAAAACATTAAATATGTTTAACTCCGACTTAACCCTCAACAATACCGTATTAAACAGCTGTGCCTTTTACATTAAAAACGTCTGGAATTACAATTCCCAAAGTACCCCTGCAATTATTATGGGAAAGCCTGTGTCCTAGAAGTCACCCAATGCTAAATTGGAAATGGTTTTGAATGCTACGTATTTTCTTTAGTCAAAACAGAGTATCTCCCCAGTAGTGTGTACTTAAGAAGCTATGTCATCTGTAAAATCAAAGAAATATAAAACCATTCTACATAAAATCATTTTGCAGCCATTTCAGAATCTGGTTATGGTTCTAAAACATGTTTTCTGCCTACGCAAAAAAATTAACCTATTCTTATTTATGTATCCATTTCGACCAATTTTATCATGAGAGTTACAGCAGTAAACACGAATAGAGGCAGACATAGAAAATTCTACCGAAATTTCAACTATTCCTTACTATAACAGGATGGGGAGAAAATGACAAGGCTTCAGGAACACATTACTAGGAGTGAGGAAAAGAATTTAATTTTGCAAAAATGTTAAAATACATTATTATTTTGTTAGATAGGGACAAATGAGAATTCAAAGTTGCAGTAAATGAGGCAAGCAAGCTATTTATTTAGCTAATGGTGTTTGGAGCTCCAAGAGGAAAAAGAGATTAATTATAAGTATTAGAGAGGAAAAGAAAACAACATGTAATTCTAAATTAATTAGTAGTCTCTAGGTAATTGAGCACTGTACTTCCCAGACTGTAATATCTCCGGTGCAGAGATGTAGATTTCTGGAAGAAATAAAAATGTTGCATTAGCTAAAAAAATAAATCTAAAGTCTATTATCCTTTGCAGTAAAGGGTCAAATTATGAATTTTATAATGCCTGAAGAAAACATTAAGAGCGTCTGGACTAGAGTGGTTTAGAAATTTTAATGAAGCAACTTGTCTTTGGAAAGCACTTATTTATATCCATGATGGTCCTCCCTCCACAGGATCAGTAAACGGTTTGTGACAATTGTCCACTTCGATTTTCTTCTTGGTGGCTGTGTTAAGTGAATCAAGGCTGGTATCGTTCAACTAGACTCAATGCATTACAGTGCCATTCTGATATTCAGGCTGTATGAGGTAGTTTTTTCTGGGAATAAGGTATTCTGATGGGTATGGGTGATGGTCAACAAACACATTGAAATAGTGAGGCACTGAGGATACGGTAGTGACCATGGTAGAAAAGGTGTCTGCCATCAGGAAGCTTATCACTTGGCAGAGCATTTTACTATATGTGAGAAGTGCTTAATACCTCTCTTCTCACTGTCCAAATGCTGGGAGGTGCTGCTGTGTTAGCTTGGCTCGAGTTTATGTGTTAGGAAATTCCAAGAGACAGGTTACCCTCATGGACAAAAGTTACCGGATGTACAGCACAAAATATATAATTGCAAAGGTCGCTGATACCTACGATAAATTAAGTATTTGCTGTGCGCCCGCTGTTTATGCACTGAGTTTGGCAGGTGAAGATACTCATCACAAGCTACTCTATGACTGAGTTACAAATAAACATTAGAATAGAGGTATTGAAGGCATGAATTCCTCTTGTGGTACATCCTCTGCTCTTTTCTATTCTTTGATAATTGATGATTTCTTTTTACTCATGTTCTTAACCATCTGTAGAATAGTTGGCCTTCACTAAAATCTGACCCCCCTTACCTTTTCCTAGAAAACTCCTACTTCTCCTTTAAGATTATGGGGATCACCTACTTCATAACTAGATCAAGACTGGACTCCTTTTATAGCCTCTTCAGCACTTTTTGTATCCTAGCATATCTGTATTATTATATATTTATCTATCCACATGCTGTACTAGAGGATGACTCACTTGAGTAGACAGACCACGTTCAATTCCCTGAACCTGCGAAGTATAATGCTGCCATACGGTCGTGCACTCAAAAAATGTTCGAGGAAGGAATGACTGCTTCAGAAAATGAATCTCACTACTTTACAAATGACTTCATCCATTATGATTGAATACATGTGTCAATACGTAATATGTGAATATAATAAAACTATCAGATTTCAATAAGCTTCATTTCATGTATCTAATACTCATTCAAGCAAATCCAGGTATATGCATAAAAACCAGGAAGAGTTAAAACCTTATGGTAGAACAATGCTGCCAGGAATAGCTCTCTGGTAGACATTTAACAGCCTTCTTAAATGTGTGTTTCTTTCTTCTTTTTTTAAATGTTTATTTATTTTTGAGAGAGAGAGAAAGAGAGAGAGAGAGACGGACAGAGCATGAGCGGCGGAGGGCAGAGAGAGAAGGAGACACCGAATTTGAAGAAGGCTCCAGGCTTGAGCTGTCAGTGCAGAGCCCGACGCGGGGCTTGAACTCATGAACTCACGAACCGTGAGATCATGACCTGAGCCGAAGTCAGATGCTTAACTGACTGAGCCAACCAGTCTCCCCAGTAGCTTTCCTAAATATGTATAAACTCTGGAAAAACAATTCTAGGACTTTATATATCACTTAAAATTTCATTACCTTAAGTTTTGTCTTCTGTTGAGTGATAATTTGTACTTACTTAATATTTCATGGAGATATTGAGGGAAATATTAAGTTCATTATATAGTACATATTACATATGTATATTACATATGTTATATATTATAAATATTGTGGTGTTACACAATGTGAGTACATGTCCATAGCCATATGGTTTGAGAGTATCCTAGCTATATCTCATCAGGTATAGTGACAGAGCGCATGACACTGGAGAAGTTATTAATGATTGAGGGTCACATAAACAAGCAAACAAGGAAATTAAAAGGATATTACGTTAGGTGATATCTGTATGTGACTTAACTGGTCAAGGCAGGGATGAAAGATCACCAGATAAGAAAAAATAGAAATCAAAGAAAAATCTTTGTCATTGTTATGCTAAGATATTCTGCAAAACATTTACGTGACAAAGTTCCTGAGATGACACAGGCCATGTTATGATTTTATGTGTACTGTAAAAATGTGAGATCTGCCACATCAGGTAAAGGCTGTCATGAAAGCCCAGTGACAGATCACACTGTTGGGTTCACACTGAACTCCCTCACTCTGGTGTCATTTTGCCGAATGGACCTCATGAGACACAGGGACAATGTCCCTCTATTGCAAATATCTTACCTAGGCCAGAAGATTCCTTACACAGAAACGTAACCCACTGATGGATAATTTTTCGAATACTATCAATTTGAGAATTGTTAAACAAAGGTAATGAATACAGAAATCAAACACATAGTAAACTTTGTAGTTTAAAATAGGACACAACTGAAAAATTATATAAAACCACTATTCTCACACAGTTTTAATATCGATGCCTTAGCTCTTATCTAAATATATTTATTGCTGATCTTGGAGAAAATTAACTCAAAAATATCTCTAATAAAAGGAAAGTTGAAGCAAGTAACCAAAAAAATTCAAATATTAAACTAGTGAAAGCATCTCAAACATGTTGTTATGAGCAGTAATAAAAAAATGATACACAGAACATGAAATCAGGTAACTCCTGATATTTTTGTCAGAATGACTTAAAATTAAGTGTATAATCCTATTTATCTGTATAAATATAGAAATATTTTGGGGCACCTGGGGGGCTCAGTCAGTTAAGCATCTGACTCTTGATTTTGGCTCAGGTCATGATCTAATGGTTGTGAGATCGAGGACTGCTTTGGGCTCTACACTGACAGCATGGAGCCTGCTTGGAATTCTCTCTCTCTCTCTCTCTCTCTCTCTCTCTCTCTCTCTGCCTCACCCCTGCTTGCACACGCACATACTCTCTCTCAAGATAAATCAGTAAAATTTTTAAAAAAGAAATATTTTGAGAAAAGACAATAAAACAAAGGCCGTGATATCTCAAAATATATTACCTATATATTGGAACAAAAATTACAAGCTTGGAAATTTGCTTATTAGGTATAAGCACTCCTGAATCATATATTATTTATAATGAGTAAGCTGAACACACATGTTTTTGGCCCACCCATAGCTAACAAATTAACACACACCACCTTTGAAATGTTTTTACATGGTTAAGGCAAATACCATGGAATCCATGCTGAATCTAACCTGCTCAAGATGAAAAAGCACATTTGCTATATCTAATACTCTCTCTACGGTCTTCTCTGGATCTGATGTATCTTCAGTCCTGTTCGGTAAATCTTTGTAAAGAGCCATTTGCCATCTGATAGCAGGATCCTCCAACTGCATGAAAAAGGAAAAAAGTTTCAAAAATACAAGGTTACGATGTAAGGAAGGGAAGACCTACTTTACTGGGTGTAGCCCAGTGTCAAAACACCATGAAGAGATCAACACAGAGAAAGACCTTGTATTCATGAAATTTACCATCCAGTGGGGAAGACAGAAATTAAATATGTGCAGTTGCGAGGAGAGCTACTCAAGAGAAAGACAAGGTATCATGAGCTTGGACCTAACCTGCTGGTGGCTGTTAAGATTCCCCTGAACAAGTGAAGTTTTACCTAGAATGTAAGGATGAGCTGGATATGATCAAGGCAAGGAAGCAGACAAAGTGATCTTTCTCTTCCCCTTTCACGGTCAAATACTGAAAGATTTACATACTTACTTTTACAGGCAATGATACAGGATCTCATTTATCTATAAATACAGGGAATCTGCAACTGAGTTTAGTCTCATTGAAACAAAGATATCAAATATAAAACAATGGAGGAATATAAAATCATATTCTTATAATAAAGGAGTCTTTTTAAAATTGTCAAATTTCCTGAGTGGGAGATACAACTGAATTCTGTATGTTTTTGAGAAAGATTATCATAAAATCGTAGAAATTGACAAATATAAACATCTTTATAGGGAAAAGATCACATTACTTCAAAAAAAGAATATAGAATAACTACATTATTGAAAATAGGCAAAGTCATCCCTGTATGTTTCTCTTCCCTTTTCAAGTCTCCATGAAAACTGGGGGACTGAGGGTAATGAAGCAGAAGTAAATGGACAAATCTAAAACTTCACAACTCCCAGCCCAAGAAAGCATAGTTTGACATGTGAAAAATAACTCATCTAGGGGCAAACACAGGATTTTATACACTGAATGGCTTGTAGACACCATCTGTCCTTTGATAAAACAAAATTTTTTTCCTCCACATACTTTTTTTCATTTGAGGACTGTGCCAGGTGCTTCCAGACAGAAATACACATTTTTTACTTATATTTGGTAAAATAAGCAGCATCTTTATTCTTTCTCATATAAAGTTACTTCTTTTGGCCCCAGGATGACCCATCCTACAATTTTAAGACAATACATTCAAGAAGGTGCTAGGAATAAAAGAATTCATCTTCTGTAAGTCTGTGTGTCTCCATAATATATGTGCCTGACTCTTCACAAAACAAGTATAGACTGAAATATCAAAAAGAATATGCATTCATTACTGCTTTATTTTCAGGTCTCATTCAGTTGGAAGTGAAATGCTGATCATAAATGTGTTTCCTTCTCTGCTCTCCTCTCTCTTTCTGACTCCCCAAGACACAACATAAATTGCCCTCAGTGCTACTATAAAAAACTTCTAGAATATAATTGGATTTCCTTCTGCTTCTTCAAGACATCCTTTTTTATTTATTTCCTGAGAAGAGCATAGAACCTTCGTTTAGAGGTACTGAACATCTCCTGTCTCTACCCAGTAATGGTTGTCCTAGACCATGTTTCTCAAAGTGTGGTGTTGAGTCCAGGGGATCCTGAGACCTTTGCATGGACTACAGGATCTCCTCAAACACCCATATATGAAGCATAAACCCTTCCCTTGAGGTTCAGGCAGAGGCTTTATTAGTACATTTTAAAATGCTCATAATCGTTTTGCAATCTGAGAAGAGACTGAACTCTAAAAGGCATTCATCTCCCATTCTGGCCAAGTTATTACTAAATAATACGAGTACCTACACATCAAAGTGCACACGAAATGGGCTCTAAATCAGTGTCTGTGCCTTGTGAATACTGGAAAGGTATGTCTCACCTTTATCATATTGTGCTCGTAAGTGTTAAAAGAAGAATACGGTTTTGATCTTGGAAAGAAACATTTTAATACCCAGAAAAGCAAACGTTATGCTGTGGTCACTATTTGTTGACATTTGGATACTGTCATAATTGAAAAAATTTCCCAGAAGGGACACCAGAATAGAAGAAAAATAGGCTGAATCAAAATAACAAATTGCTAGACTTGTTACGTTGCATAACAGGTTCTGTAAACAAATGAACAATTTATCCCCTAGTATGAAAAATTTCCAAATAATTGTACTACAAAGCAGTACAAAAAGTACTTCTAGCAATTTTTTTTACCCACATTTATGTTTTCCTTTACCTCCCTAGGTAAATTCTTTATTCATCTATTTCTATTACAGCAAGTCTTAATATCTCCTATGTACTAATGACTTCTAATGACATATATTTAATTTCTGGGCACTAGATGAAAAAGTTCAAATTCTTATGGACACCTATCTCCATGTCCCAAAAGTCCTCAAACTCAGCTAATGAAGGAAATTCCCGACCTTTATTTCAAATGGTGACATATTTTTTTTCAAAGTCTAAAAATCTTTGGTGATCTACGTTGACTTTTGAAAGTAAATAAAATACATTACTTATCTTGAGAGTCTTTAATACCAAGAGTTTTGCAAGTAGAATAAAGACTGATTAAAATAATATATTTTCACTATTTGAATTGCTAAAGTGACATTACTTGTGATACTATTCTAAAGAGAGATTCACTAAATTCATAAATACTATGTACTTAAATTTGGCTTACCTTGCCTTGTAAATGAATATTACTGCGGATTATATCTCGTACTTCATCCTCAGTGTCTTTCTGTCAAGAAATAAATGTTACCTAAAAGAAGTCTTACCATTAATGCATCAACTGTCAAAAGTCAATAGAAGTAACTCCAGCCTCTTTTGAAATAGTGTATGTCTGCCCAAACCTACGTATAGGGTTTCAAAACACACCACAAATGCGGGGGGTTCTTTTTCAGACTATTTCTTGATACTGCTGTGAACTGGAAACAAGGTACCAGCTTACATCGACTCTACAGGAAGTGTCTTAAGACTCACTGGAATGGAATTTCTGGTTCACAAAAAGTGGGGGCAGAGGTGTGTTCCCTTGTGATCAAACAGGGGTATATCTCCATCATTCTCTGAACTCTCCAGAAAGTAATTTTGGCATTTAATACTACCCCCCTCTGATCCAGTAACAACAAGGAAATACCCTGAGAATCAAATACTAGAGTGACCACCACCAGAATTGCATCTGTGCAGCCCATGGTGACACAATGTCCCCTCAATTTGCTTATCTCAGGGTATCCAATTCTGGATATTCAGAGAGGTGCTTCCGCATGGGAATGGGGGTAAAAGAAAATGTCCTCCCATTTACATAAATATAAAATAATGATCCCGCTGTATATTCTTGAAAAAGTGCGTCTAGGTAGCCACCAAGAGAAAAAACAGAGGTCATAAAGAAATCTTGAGAACTGAAATGTTGATGCTTGCCAAGTCGAAGAGTCAACTTGGTTGACTTAGAAAGTCAACACCTTATCTAACCATGATAAGCACAGTCCATGATGCTTCTCACACTGAAAAATTATCCCTCCTAAATTTGAATACATTTTTCATAACAAATTTTATATAGGAGTTCATATGAAATCCATTTTTTTCTCCGCTACCAGCAACTTGTTTGCATCTTTTCTACTGGGTTTCAGAATATTCCCTGGAGGTGATCAACATAATTTAGAAATAAAAATAGCACCCCCCCCCCAAAAAAAAATGGGCAGTCTTTGCATACACAGAAAAACTGCTTACTAAAACAGCTAATGGAAATGAAATCCTGACACAGACCAGTGAGAAAAAGGGAGTCTAAACATTTGAGTCTGGAGGTCAAGTGATCATTACCACCGGTATGAACAGGAAAGTTACCATACTAAATCGGTTTTTGGCCAGAGCGATGAGCTCCTGGTCCCCAGGGGCACAGATGTTCAACCCAATGGGCAGTAACCGCTTCAGAGCTGCCACAATGAGAGAGGTCTGCGTGGAGTACCGATCTCCTTTGCGCTTCATCTTCTTCCTTTCCTGATCAGAGACAGCGGCCTGGGGAACAAAGACAAGTTTTGGAGTCGGTGACTGCTTTTCCCACACTCAGAACTAGGAGCCTTGGGGCGCCTGTATGGCTCAGTGTGTTAAGGGTCTGACCTCTACTCGGGCCATGATCTCACAGTTTGTGGGTTCGAGCCCCGCATCAGGCTCTGCGCTGACAGCTGGGAGCCTGGAGCCTGCTTTGGATTCTGTGTCTTCCTCTCTCTCTGCCCCTCCCCTGCTCATGCTCTGTCTCTGTCTCTCTCAAAAATAAATAAACGTTAAACAAAATTTAAAAAAAAATTGGAGGCTCTTCTAACGTGATAGTGGTTCCAACTTCCTTTTTTCTT
This sequence comes from Prionailurus viverrinus, assembly GCF_022837055.1. Classification (NCBI taxonomy): domain Eukaryota; kingdom Metazoa; phylum Chordata; class Mammalia; order Carnivora; family Felidae; genus Prionailurus; species Prionailurus viverrinus. The sequence goes on from NC_062571.1 coordinate 11,130,206, forward strand.
TGGTCCCTATTTCTGAGAATACTTTTCCTCTCTCCTTCTTAGCATCTCTTGCTAATTTTAAGTCCTACTCTCCTATTCCCAGGTCATTACAATTCACTGGTGTGCTTTCTACATGCTTTTAGAAGGAAAATGCAAATTGTGATTTTAGAGAAGCAGATGGATATATGAAAAGTCCATAGTAATTTCTGATATTATATGTTTAATAGTTTTCAATGCTTAAGAGGAAAAATTTAAGAATATATGGTTTAATGAAAGACCTAAACGTAAGACAGGAAGCCATCAAAATCCTCAAGGAGAAAGCAGGCATAAACCTCTTTGACCTTGGCTGCAGCAACTTCTTACTTGACACGTCTCCAGAGGCAAGGGAAATTAAGGCAAAAATGAACTATTGGGACCTCATCAAAATAAAAACTTCTGCACAGCGAAAGCAACAATCAGCAGAACTAAAAGTCAACTGATGGGATAGGAGAAGATATTTGCAAACAACATATCAGATAAAGGGTTAGTATCCAAAATCTATCAAGAACTTATCAAACTCAACACCCAAAAAACAAATAATCCGGTGAAGAAATGGGCAAAAGACATGAATAGACACTTCTCAAAAGAAGACATCCAGATGGCTAACAGACACATGAAAAAATGCTCAACATCACTCATCATCAGGCAAATACAAATCAAAACCACAAGGAGATACCACCTTACACCTGTCAGAATGGCTAACACTAACAACTCAGGTAACAACAGATGTTGGTGAGGATGCGGAGAAAGAGGATCTCTTTTGCACTGTTGGTGGGAATGCAAACTGGTACAGCCGCTCTGGGAAACAGTACGGAGGTTCCTCAAAAAACTAAAAATAGAACTACTCTACCACCCAGCAATTGTACTACTAGGCATTTATCCAAGGGATACAAGTATGCTGTTTCAAAGGGACACATGCATCCCCTTGTTTATAGAAGCACTATCAACAATAGGCAAAGTATGTAAAGAGCCCAAATGTCTATCGATGGATGAATGGATAAAGAAGATGTGGTATATATATTCAATGGAATATTACCCAGCAATCAAAAAGAATGAAATCTTGCCATTTGCAAGTACATGGATGGAACCAGAGGGTATTATGCTAAGCGAAATTAGAGAAAGACAAATATCATATGACTTCACTCATATGAGGACTTTAAGACAGAGAACAAATGTACACAAGGGAAGGGAAGCAAAAATAATATAAAAACAGGGAGGGGGACAAAACATAAGAGACTGTTAAATATGGAGAACAGAGGGTTACTGGAGGGTTTGTGGAAGGGGGGGATGGGCTAAATGGGTAAGGGGCATTAAGGAATCTACTGAAATCATTGTTGCACTATATGCTAACTTGGATATAAATTTTAAAAATAAGTTAAAATTTAAAAAAAGAAATCTAACCAAAAAATAAATAATAAAAATGATTTTAGGGGTGCCTGGGTGGCTCAGTCAGCTAAGCACCTGATTTTGGCTCAGGTCATGATCTCGTAGTTCGTGGGTTTGAGCCCCACGATGGGCTCTGTGAGGACAGCTCAGAGCCTGGAGCCTGCTTCGGATTCTGTGTCTTCCTCTCTCTCTGCCCCTTCCTTGTTTGTGCTCTGTCTCTCTCTGTCTCAACAATTAATAAATGTTAAAAAAAAATTTTTTTTAAGTAAATAAAAATAAAAAAGAATCCCAAGAAACTCCAGTCGGTGCCCATCCCCCAACTCTATCCCCTAGGACCTTCCTGGAACTCATGGGTCATGCCAAAGGCTGGGGGCAGGGCAGGAGAGCTGGGGGCAATCCCTCTGTGCCCAAGAAGGCTGTCACTGCAGGATGAATTGAAATCCATGCAATCCCACGTGGCCTTCAGAAGAACCTCCTCCTATGGATCCAAACCAGCTAGAGATGTTCCTGTCACTCCTCTCAAGCCACCTTGTCTGTCTGTTCAGTTTAACTGCCGATGCCTCTCAGGCAGTGGGTTTGTTCAAACTGAAGCTCAAGAGAATTATAACGTATAGGGTCATATTTAACAAGTAAGGAAGACTCATACATAGAATCTGATGAATAAACTCCTATCTTATTGTTAAAAAAAAAAAGGAATATATAGCTTATTTTTGTTTGATAGATGCTTGGTTTGAAATATACACATGCTCTCACTCTCACACACATGAACACAGTGTATATAAGACTATTATAAAATATATTAGCCTTTTATGCAGTCTTCAAACACGTCTCCCTAGAGCATTAACCCCTCTCTAGTGCAAACAGATGTAATATACTAACTTGTATAACATAAATATTCAGGATTATATCTCTGGACGGCCTGTTCACATCTGAGTAGTGCCATGCTACCTCAGGGTTCTTTTGGGATTTTGTTGAACTTTATGTTCATGTGTCAGGGTCACTTTCAATGCCGAATCTAATTTTCACTGGGTAGTAAGTGTCGTGCTTTCTATTAACAGGGCATATGCTAATGTCAAAACGAAAATAATTGTCCCATATCCACTGCTTTGTGCTTGTTAAATTTCTTTGTAGCAATAACACTGCAGATATCTTCATGACAGTGACACACTGTAATAGTTTCGGTCTACTGAGAAAAAAAACAGAAGAGAACTTAACACACAAACAATATGCTTTCCCTATGTTGCTATCACAACATGCTGTTAAAAGAATTTTTTCACATTATGTAGTAAAATAATTGAGTCATCATGAAGTAATGGTGCCTTATATATTGTTAATTATATTATGTGATATATTTACTATGACACATATTGTACAGAGAGTATATGTTGATATATCAAACCTATAATATTTGAACCACAGCAGTAAGAATTGTATTCAGTTTCCAACGAAATGGACTTACTGCATGGACCCTGTTCTTATCTGTACCAATTCATAAGAGATTATTTTCAGTAAATTTGGTGGGAAAAAAACCCCTATGAATAATTATTTGTGCTATTAAATTAACTCATAAAAATAATGGATCAGTGGTTTTAAATGAGCTCTTTGCTCATTTAAAAATGAAGGAAATGTAACCACAGTGATAAAAATAATTATCCAAATGAGGAACCAACATCCTAAAAATTAAACAAATTGATACAAATGATTGCAAACATATTTCTATCCAATTCTGGTAATTTAGCTTCAGCAAAACAATATCATACAATACATTAATGTCTGAATTAGGTTGGTGTTATGGTTTTCTTGACCCTAACTTGTAAAGATTTTTGGTTTTATGGTTGTATAAGTACAAGGGGCTTATACCTGGTTTGATATTTATAAATATTCAAGTGACCCTACAATAAGACTAATTGAAATCAACACTAAGGGCAATTATAAACTGCTCCATTTTGAGAAACACTTAGATAAATGAACTCCTCCTTATGCTCAAATAATAATCTTGCATTGTATACCACAGGAAATCTATAAACTGAAAAGAGAAATTAACACATCTTTGAACACTTCCAGTGATGATATAGTCCACTTCCACTATAAAGAAATGAAATCTACAATCAAATATGCTTATGAACGACTGTATCAATCGGGTTTTTTTTTAATTTTTTTGATGTTTATTTATTTTTGAGACAGAGAGAGACAGAGCATGAGCAGGGGAGGGGCAGAGAGAGAGGGAGACACAGAATCTGAAGCAGGCTCCAGACTCTGAGCTGTCAGTACAGAGTCCGATGCGGGGCTCGAACTTGTCAACCGCGAGATCATGACCTGAGCCGAAGTCGGACGCTCAAGTGACTGAGCCACCCAGGCACCCCTATCAATTGGGTTTCTTTGTTTGTTTGTTTGTTTGGTGGCTGTTTTCTCAGCAGACTATGAGCTCCATCAGGGCAGGGGCCAAACTTGGTCTGCTCCTTTCTATTCATTCATTGATTCATTCACTCTTCATTCATTCACTCACATACTCATTATTTATTTTAAAGAGTTTTTTTCATGTTTTTTTAAATTTATTTTTGAGAGAGAAAGAGAGTATGAGCAGGGGAGGGGCAGAGACAGACAGAAACACAGAATCTGAAGCAGGCTCCAGGCTCTGGGCTGTCAGCACAGAGCCCAACACGGGGCTTGAACCATGAGATCACGACCTGAGCCGAAGTCAGCCGCTTAACTAACTGAGCCACCCAGGAGCCCCAAAAGATTTTTTTTTAAATTTATTTATTTTGAGAGAGTGAGAGAGAATGTAAGCAGAGGAGGGGCAGAGAGAAAGGGAGAGAGAGAATCCCAAGCAGACCCTGGACTGCTTTTTTGCAACAACACGGATGAACCCTGAGGGCATTATGCTAAGTAGATAAGTTAGAGAAAGACAAATACCATATGATACCACCTATATGTGGAATCTGAAAAAGCCAAACTGATAAAAACAGAGAGAAGAGTGGTGGTTACCAGGGGCCGGGAGGTGGGGACAACAGGGACATGCTAATCAAAGTGGACACATCTCCCATTATAAGATAAATATAAGTTCTGGGGATCTAACATACAGCAGATTGATTGTAGCTAATGATCCTGTGTTGTCTACTTCAAAGTTTCTAAGAGAGTAGATCTTAAGTGTCCTCACCACAGGAACAAATGGTAATTATATGACATGATGTTAACCAATGCTACGGTGATAATCAGGTTGCAATACAGAAGTGTATCAAGTCAATCTGTTGTTGATTTGTTCACCTGACACTGCACACTGTTATATGCCAACTGTATGTTAATAAAGCTGGAAAAGATAGTGAGCCTAGCTTTAAATAAATAAGGCCAGGTGCTACATTTCAACAGGAACTGAAATCTTAAGAAAAAATAGGACAGAATTCTATAACGCAATAGGTAAAACCCACTATTTTTTTCTCACATCAACAAACTAACAAGAGTTTGTAATAGATGCTTTCTTTAAAAAAAAAATTATAATCTTTATTTATTTTTGAGAGAGAGAGACAGAGTGTGAGCGGGAGAGGGGCAGAGAGAGAGGGAGACACAGAATCCAAAGCAGGCTCCAGGCTCTGAGCTGTCAGCACAGAGCCCGACGCAGGGCTTGAACTCAGGAACTGTGAGATCACGACTTGAGCTAAAGTCAGCTGCTCAACCAACTGAGACACCCAGACCCATGGATGCTTTCTGTATACGGGTTTTTTTGGTGTTTTTGTTTCTTAAGGTTATTTATTTATTTTGAGAGACAGAGGGAGCACAAGTGGGGGAGGGGGCAGAAGAGAGAGAGAGAGAGAGAGAGAGAGAGAGAGAGAGAGAATCCCACCCTGGCTCCACTGCCAGCACAGAGCGCAACATGGGGCTCGAACTCACCAACTGCGAGATTATGACCTGAGCCAAAGTCAGACGCTGAACCGACCGAGCCACCCAGGCGCCCCTGCATATGTTTTTAAAACAAGTCATGCCATTAAAAACTTCAGCAATGCTGGCAATACAATGATGCAACAGTGGTACCAATGCAACAGTGAGTCTGGAAAATCAACAGTAAAATACGACACCTACACATGCCCAGGTTAAGGACCAAATTTCAAACTTTTTAAAGTCAAATCTTAGATTTATCCATATTAATTAAGTAGCCACCATGCACCAAGCGCTGCATTGAGCTTTCAAGTTACCATGTGAATAAAATATGTTCCCCGCCCCTGCAGAATGTTGGGTCTTAAAGAAGTCACAGGGGCTACGGCCCAGAGTGCTCAGGGCCAGGCTGTCACCGAGGGCTAAGAGTAAGAGAAGGGGGCAGGAGGAGACCGGCTTCGCCGGAGGGGAGCATTCACCACCCTACACGTTAACAACTGGGTGAAGTACATTAATATGCACTTGCTGTAGACAACACCACTTCCCAAGCTTCAGACAAAGGCACAGCAGGGCTTCCGTGTCCCACACAGGTGGTCACCCCCTCCTTAGAGCATTACGGCCAATTTCATATGCACTGGCCTCTCTGTGCCTGACGGGCTACACACATTTTAATTCAAAATGAGGTCCTCAATCCCAGATTACCATAATCCAAATTGGTCTGCTGGCTTCAATCATATTTCCATTTTTTATCTATAATTACCCGCTTTCTATATTATCTTCTAATTTTAGAAATGGTACTCCAGGGGTGTGTTGGTGGTTCAGTTGGTTGAGCATCTGACTCTTGATTTGGGCTGTGGTCATGATCTCATAGTTCATGGTTTGACCTTGCATCAGGCTCTATGCTGGTGCTGCAGAGCCTGCTTGGGGTTCTCTCTCTCTCTCTCTCTCTCTCTCTCTCTCTCTGTGTCCTACTCTCTCTCTCTCTCTTCTCTCAAAATAAATAAACTTAAAAAAAAAAAAAAGAAATGGTACTCCATACAAATAGCAATCGTTCCTGTTTGGATGTCTGCTTGAAGACTGATACATAACAATATGTTGTTTGGTTTGTGTTTGGGTCTGAATCTCCATTCAAAAGAGTTTCTTTCTCCTTCTGCACTCCAGGGGAGTGGATCTATGGGCCATGGTGATGTCTCAGGCAGACAGTTTGAGGCTTTGTCAGAGGAATCCCTGAAGCCTTCTGGATCCTTCTGTTCCCAGCTCTGCATGGGGGAACATGTCTCTGTCCATTTCAGCTTCAGATGTAAGACCTACGGCTACCTTCCTGTTACCCATTCCTGGCACTAGACCTGAACAGCGCAGCTTTTGGGAAAGATGTTACTCATCCCTTTGCTACATCCTGCTTTTGGGCCCTTCCTGCCATATGGGGTTAGCAGAGCACCTCAATGATATGATGGAAGTAGAATTATGATGCTACTTTGGCCAACACAGTGACTCTCAAATCTGTGCAAACGCTGAAACACAAAGACATCATGATTCTTTTGGCGAAACAATCATGTCTTAAACCAGCCTGGGTGGCTTACTTGGTTAAGCGTCTGACTCTTGATCTCAGTTCAGGTCATGATCTCATGGTTTGTGAGATCAAGACCCGCATAGGGCTCTGAGCTGACAGCGTGGAGCCTGCTTGGGATTTTCTCTCTCCTTCTCTCTCTGCCCCAACCCTGCTCATGCACACACATGCATGCACTCTCTCTCTCTCTCAAAATTAATAAATACACATTTAAAAAAGAAACTAGAAACATTACTTCTAGGAAAAATGTTTATGGTATGTATGTGATACAAAAGCTCAAGCACACATATAGACAAAAACGACGAGACATAAGAACAAGAAGGGAAAGCATGATCACTCATTTCTAAGTACTTCATCAATATTGCTGTCATTTGTTATATATCTTGTTTCACAGCGTTAGCAGTCATATGGTAAAAAGACTGAAAGGCTTGAGAAAACTTAGGGGGTGGGGTGCGGGCATTAAGATGCTTCTATCCATTTTTGCATTGTTTTCCCCTGCAAATGGGAGTAAATGTTACTCTTCGTCAGTGTGTACAGATGCCCCAGTGTGGCTTATAGGATGTGCAGCACACTGAGCGTATGCTTTCAGAATCACTGGACTACAATGAGGAAAAGGAGGGAAGAAGATGTCTTTGTAAGGGTGTGCAGACCTCTGATCTTACGACTTTTCGTTTATCTCAAGTTTCATGATACACCACAATCACCGTCATCCTCCCAAACTTAACACTGACTCCTTGGGCCCTCTCTCTATGCCTTTGTTAACAGCGTCCTATATCGACAACATGCTGTCAAAGCAGAGAAATTCACTAATGGTTTTCAGCTCAAAACATCCGTGAGACATGTGCTTTTAGCACAGCATCTCCTGACAGAGCATCAGCTCACTCTCCAGGCTTGCTGACAGTCCAGAGGGGAGAAAAGTTCTCATCTTTTACGTGTGTGGCAAGAGCACGGTCACGCAAATAGCCTACTGTAGTTGGGGACAGACATTGCGGGCATGCAAAGCTTCAGTTACCCTTAGCTTTTAGTTCCTCTGTAATCGTGCCAAATGCATGCGTTTAAAACCCTAAAAAAGACTAGGAGCGTTGAGGGATGCTATTCAATCGTCCCAGTGATCACCAACAAAGCAGGTGACAGGCACGAGTCACTCCTAGGGTTCAGGGGAACAGGTGTCCCTGCCAAGGAAACGCCACCCCATAACTTATGGAGTTAGAGACTGATTTCCTTGGCCAGACTCACACTATGCTGCATCTCTGGCCATCTGGCAGCATACTTTCGGTGTTACATACTCTCTGTGTCTGTAATCTGTTCATTTTCTTATTTAGTGGTAATTCAAATAACAAAGGCATGGATCTTTAAGTGTTTGGAGAGGTCCTCCCCTCCCTAACATGAGTGACACAGAAGACAAAAATTTAGAGGCATCCCCCCATATCTCCTATGTGAGAACCTGGAATCCATCCATGTGGTTCTCTTTTTTTTTTTTATTATTTTTTTTAACGTTTATTTATTTTTGAGACAGAGAGAGACAGAGGATGAACAGGGGAGGGGCAGAGAGAGAGGGAGACACAGAATCCGAAGCAGGCTCCAGGCTCTGAGCTGTCAGCCCAGAGCCCGACGCGGGGCTCGAACTCACGGACCGTGAGATCATGACCTGAGCTGAAGTCGGATGCTTAACCGACCAAGCCACCCAGGCGCCCCATCCATGTGGTTCTTAAACAATGTGGCTAATTATTCTGATGTCCAAGTGTGTGTATGTGTGTGTGTGTGTGTGTGTGTGTGTGTGTGTGTGTGTGCAGGTGGGTGGGTGAGTATGTTAAGCATGCCTTTTCATTCTGAGACTTTGATGTCTTGGGGTCTTGATGATCCTTGATCGCCCCTCCCAAAGCTAGTCATTTCCTACAGATAATAAATGACTTTCCTGCAAGCATGCCTTTCATAGATTGACCGACCAACCCAGAGTCCTATATTCCCCAACCGCCTCCTTTACCTGGGCCTCCATCCACTTGCCCTAATCGCCCCAGGGCTACGTACCCCAACTAGGGACACTCCTTACACCCCAGAGACCACTGAAATTATGCAAACTAGCCAACTCTGCTTTGCCCGTCCAGTCCCACAAAAACCGTAATACAGGTTCCTGCCCACCTTTTCCCCTTGTTCCCTCTGCCACAAGACCAACGGTGCTTTGCCACATGTCCCCCCCATATGACACGCCTTCTGTTTCTAGGAAACTGTGAGTAAAAACCTCTTCCTTCATGAAAGTCATTTCTGGGTCTGTCTAACCATACCTACTCACATCCTAGGTTTCCTTAAAACTGTGTGTATGCATATGTGTTTAATCGGTAAATAATATTACAACATCTATAAAATCTCAGTTATACATCCTCAAAAGATCTAAAAGAAAATCAGCGAATGAAAGTTACATTCAGACATTTTCTAGAACAGTACAACGCATTATACTAATACCTTCGACATCTTTGACTTGGTGTCCGTAATAAGGAAAGACATATTGTTGATTTCGTTCTGTACCACAAAGTTCTGCTCTTCTCTTTTGAAATTCTGAGAAGGTGCAAAGAAATTTTCAGTTAAAACCACACAGGTAAGAAGCCCATGTAATCAAGAGGTTACACAGGACCCAAAAGTCTTGACAAAGAGAAGTAGTAGTTTGATACAGATTTAATAAGAAAGGGAGCAAATATTTGTTATGTATATAATGAGAGTGCTTGGCGTGGGGCAACATTTCTGGGAACTAGATACAAATATGTAATGTTTCAAAGGCGGGAACACTAAGATCCAGAATATTTTAAGCACCAAAGTCACACACCTACCAAGGGATAGAATCAGTACTCAAATCCCAATGTAGCTGGCGAGAGGCACAGATTGCTTCTTGGAAGAAACACGGGGCGTGCACAACTATGATGTGGCTTTCCATTCTGCCAGATATTTTATCTACTTTTTCAAATACTATTGACGTTATTTTATTCATGTTCAATTCAGGAGTGTGAGAACACAGTCAAAGTCAACTGTTTGAGGAGTGGTAGTGAAGAAAGCAAACAAAAAATGAAAGTAGAAATAATCAGAGGTTTAAAACAGAAATTAACAATCTAAGCACATGCCTTCTTCCTCTTTTTTTTTTAATGTTTGTTTGTTTGTTTATTTATTTATTTATTTATTTATTTATTTATTTTTCAACGTTTATTTATTTTTGGGACAGAGAGAGACAGAGCATGAACGGGGGAGGGGCAGAGAGAGAGGGAGTCACAGAATCGGAAACAGGCTCCAGGCTCCGAGCCATCAGCCCAGAGCCCGATGCGGGGCTTGAACTCACGGACTGCGAGATCGTGACCTGGCTGAAGTCGGACGCTTAACCGACTGCGCCACCCAGGCGCCCCTATTTATTTTTGAGAGAGAGAGAAAGAGACAGACCACAAGCGGGGGTGGGACAGAGAAACAGGGAGACACAGAATCCGAAGCAGGCTCCAGGCTCTGAGCTGTCAACACAGAGCCCAACGCGGGGCTCAAACCCACGAACTGTGAGATCATGACCTGAGCTGAAATCGGACGCTTAACCCACTGAGCCACCCAGATGCCTCAGCTTCTTCCTCTTTTGGATGAGCAAAACTCAAATAAAACAATTTCCTAGTAAGCATCCAAAATGTTAACAATTGATGAGTAATAACATATTTTGTGTGAAGGACAGTGAAAAGACCAAGCTTCGACTTTCCTTCGGCTCACGTTAACCTTCTAATCTTCCTATTCATAACAACATGGTTGCTCATGAGTTTCATCTTTAAATATTTGGGTAAGAATATATATGACACACACTAACAGATTTGTGTTTTAAATATACCCATGAGATTCAAAGGGTGCCTGGGTGGCTCAGTCAGTTAAGAGTCCGACTTCAGCCCAGGTCATGATCTCATGACTCGTGAGTTCGAGCCCGGCATTGGGCTCTGTGCTGACAGTTTGAAGCCTAGAGCTGTTTCGGATTCTGTGTCTCCCTTTCTCTCTGCCCCAACCCCGCTCATGCTCTGTCTCTCTCTCTCTCTCAAAAATAAATACATATTAAAAAAAAAATTTTAATAAAGAAAAAAATCCCATGAGATTCAAAAGTACATATTCAGATTTTTTTCTTACTCTTGAAATTACCATTAGACATTCATCTAAAATTCTACTGATGATGATAAATACTCCTCCAAATACTTGTTCCAAAATTATGTCTTGCATATAAATTTAAAGAAGCCTTTTTTTGGTATTTTGGTGATTAATGAAGTTGAAGAGTCTCAGTTCTTCAAGGGAAAATATGCAGGTTTTAGTTTTCTTAAGTGATTCAGTCCTGGGCTCTGGATTTCAAATATTCCTTGAAAAGCACCCTGAACCATCTAATGCACCCCTCAACATGAGTTACATAGGATGAGAAATCATTTGCTTTTTATCTAGAGGAACATAAAGACCTAAATGAATTTTAGGCACCACAGAAAATGAAAGTCAATGTGAAATACAAAAGCATATATTAAAAAGGCCATTATTTCATATATTATTTCAGTGTGCTTATATTTTTTGATGTATGTTTTTACATACATTTTGATACAAATTTGACAGACTCCTCAGAGGCAGGCAACAAATATTATGCATTATTCTAGACATGAAGTGGGAAATTTTAATTTTTTTAAAAATATGACATTTCCTGGGGCGCCTGGGTGGCGCAGTCGGTTAAGTGTCCGACTTCAGCCAGGTCGCGATCTCGCGGTCCGTGAGTTCGAGCCCCGCGTCGGGCTCTGGGCTAATGGCTTGGAGCCTGGAGCCTGTTTCCAATTCTGTGTCTCCCTCTCTCTCTGCCCCTCCCCCGTTCATGCTCTGTCTCTCTCTGTCCCAAAAATAAATAAACGTTGAAAAAAAAAATTTTCAAAAAAAAAATATGACATTTCCAAAATAACGGGATTTGGATAACAATCTGACGAAATAAACAAGGAAGTTTTCTCAAAGAATGGAACTGAGGTTGAGGATTTCCTTTCTTGGAGTCTCACATTTACAAAGTGCCACAGATTCGTAACTGAGACAAAAATTCTAAGATTTTGAAATAATCTGGGACAATAATCAATGTTCACTTAACCCATTTTCTGCGAGTTATTCAAAATAATTATAGAATGCTCTCGAGTTCTTATTATTAAAACCTTTTTCAGGGGTGCCTGGGTGGCGCAGTCGGTTAAGCGTCCGACTTCAGCCAGGTCACGATCTCACGGTCCGTGGGTTCGAGCCCCGCGTCGGGCTCTGGGCTGATGGCTCGGAGCCTGGAGCCTGTTTCCGATTCTGTGTCTCCCTCTCTCTCTGCCCCTCCCCCGTTCATGCTCTGTCTCTCTCTGTCCCAAAAATAAATAAACGTTGAAAAAAAAAATTAAAAAACAAAACAAAACAAAAAAAAAACCTTTTTCAGACTGAAAAACATATAGTTCCACTTGCAGCATACAAAATAGTGAAAATATTCACTAAAGATGTACTTTATAATTTCTTTTCAACAGGATTCCGAGCAGGGACTGTATTTTATTCTAACGTGTACGTGAAACTAAACTCCTGTAGAAACAAGAGTGTGTGAAACAAATGTAAAGAAGTAGTATCTTTAACAAGTAAACAAATGTATCTTGTGAGTGAAAACCACAAGTCCATCCTAGCATTTCTCAAACTAGGCATCACGCGTGCTCCTGGGGGCTCAGCAAAACACCTACAGGAGGGAAGCCTAGAGGAGAAAATGCCACGTCCCTGTGTCCCCGTTACCCTAAGATTTAGAGGCAAACAGAAAAAAGCATTTATGGAGTGCAACTAAAAACCCCTCAGTAATTTTTTTTTTAATACAAATTACCAAACTCCAAATGAAGGTTTATAGTGCTTCAAACTACCACGGGGAATGTGTCCTGTCTCCACACCAGTTAAGGGATACCTAGGAGGCTAGCTTGAGAAACACCGTCACAGGCATTTACTAAAGGGACTGGAAAATTAGTTGAAAACTTGAAAGCCCTGGGGCGCCTGGGTGGCTCAGTCGGTTGAGCGTCCAACTTCGGCTCAGGTCACGATCTCGCGGTCTGTGAGTTCGAGTGAGCCCCACGTCGGGCTCTGTGCGGACAGCTCAGAGCCTGGAGCCTGCTTCGGATTCCGTATCTCCCTCTCTCTCTCTGCCCCTCCCTAGCTTGTACTCTGTCTACCCCTCTCTCAAAAATAAACAAACATTAAAAAAAAAAAAAAACAAAACAAAAAAGAAAACTTGAAAGCCCTTAAAATAAACCAAACCGGAAGCAATATTTTTCTACTTACGTGGGATTTTGACCAGTAGATGAACACTTCGGCCACCATGCGGAAAAGGTCCTCTGCTTCTGGGTTAGGTTCTTTTAGCCACTTTGCCCTGGATCACATATAAATAAAGTGGTGTCTCAGTTATTCCTTCCACTTGATTTTCTTTTTTTAAATCACCCACTCAGGGGCGCCTGAGGGGCTTAGCTGGTTACTCATCCGACCCTTGATTTTGGCTCAACTAATGATCTCATTACTTGAGCCACATTGCTCCCCCACATTGGTCTCTGAGCTGGGATTCTCTTTCTCCCTCCCCTACTCATGCTGTTTTCTCTCTCTCGCTCTCACAATAAATAAACTTAAAAAAAAAATCACCCGTTAAGTTAAATTTCAAACCAAGCAAACTAAGGGCAAGTGTGCTGTCCACAGAGGCCCTAGCTGGCCACTTGAGTACATCTGTTTTACACTTAAAGCAATTTAAACACTGTAACTATCAAACTGCTAACTTTTGCAGAAGGCAGACTACTAATGAGATCCCCCTTTGTCATCTCGAGACGCTTGGTGAAAATCACCTTGTCTTATACACATCTGGTTAGGTCACAATCACGCACCAGCTCATCACCGAGCGAATGAAGCCATTCATCAGGACACATGAACCCAGCAAGGTCATGACTGAATCGGAGAAATGAATCCCTTGGGAACAGTGTACCTGTTATAGTCCACAAATCTAATCAAGAGCGGGTAGAAGGCATACAGATCTCTGGCCAGAGTGGTGAACTCATCGAGAATGAGAAGCTCTGCCTCGGACATATCCCCCCTGGCCTCAGCTTTCAGATGGTCCTCCTCCGACACCACCATCGCTGCTTTTTTCTTGAGTTTCTCCATTAATGGCAAGAAATGAGTTTTCAGGAGCTGAGGTTTCACTTTATTTATAATGGGCTGTGAAAATACTGTTTGAAGACAGACATTAATATTCTGTTCTGCATCAACAGGCATTAAAAAGAAGACAGATTATAATTACAACTGTAGCATGATTTCGCCCCGCCCGCCTCCCCTCCCCCAGCACAAGGCTTCTTTCAGGATTCAGCCCATGCCTCAGGCGTTTTTCTAGTCCCAAACCTAATTACACAGTTGCTGTTCAAAAATGATTACTGAATTGAATTTGATGTGCTTTCTTGTTTTTTTTTTTTTTTTAATTGGCAGCTAATTTGGAATGGGGGGAAAAATGTTCATTCACTTTGGAAATCAATTATTTTCACAAAAAGAAGAAAAAATCCCCAAATGGAAAACATTCTTCTGGCTCTTTCTTTATAAGGAGTAGGCACCACTGAATAATCACGAGCCTACATACAGCCATCCCACGTTGGCTTCCCCAGCCTTGTCCCAGTGGGAGACTCAGACTGCACAGGTCATTTATTTATTTCTGAATTTTTTAAACACCCATCTTGTCCATCCTTGAAGCTGGTCCACATTGTCCGAGGTGGGAGGTGCAAAGACAGACAAATGTAAATTCTTGACTCTGTTTTGGTTATCCTCTCCCCACTCCTGATAAGATGAATCGCTAAAAGGGGGTTGTTTCAAAATCCAGTTTTATTTTCGTCTCTGTCTACAGAACCATTAGTTTTTGCTGCTGCACTTCCTGATCAGTCTTACAGAGACCGTCCAATCAGGAAAATGTTTACTTATTTAAAAGTTGTATCAATATGACAAGTCACCTGATGCCTGATCAAATCTACATTTTTTTTTTATTATTTAAAGAACAGCGTGACAGAAACAATATTTTTAAAGATTTTTTGAGCACAGAAGAAAATATTAATGAGGCCCAAGATAGGAAAATTCTAGTAGTTCTGTATTTCTTTTCATTTTAAAACGTTCTTTTACTTAGGAAATCTCTACACCTAACGTGGGGCTCAAACTCATGACCTGCGAGGATCAAGGGCCGAATGCTTTACTGACCAAGCCGGTCAGGTGTCCCTAGTCTTCTGTTATTTCACAGACTTTTGGAAATGAAACAAATTCACGTGATGTGTCTCTCTCCAATTCTTACCTGCTAACCTCTTCATCCAGGCTCCCTCATCAATTCCCAGGTTATTATATATGATTTTCAATATATTCCCCAAGAGCGTGTTCATGTGCTCGGAGTTCAGGGCGGTACAGCACATTTCAGCCCTTTCTGGATTATTTTCAGGTCCGTGCTCCCACCAACGAGACATGTAGCTGCAAAGCATGGGCAGTATGACTTCCATGACGTGTGGCATCTGTGTGTAGCGAATGCCGGACTCAGCTAATTCCACAATTTCTTCCATGAGTTTCTCCAAAGACGGTATATTTGGGCACACATCCTCCACGTTAGTTGGCAAATTCAGAGCTAGAGAAACACACGTAAGAGTGAACCGCGTTCAGTGAAAGGACGGACTTACGAGGACGGCCACACTTCCACTGTGTATGGCAGCCACAAGCAGCCATCTCGCTCTGGGCTTCAGAGCTCGGCAAGACCCGGCGGGCCTTCCACCGGCTCCCTCTCTTTGCTGGTGGCAGCTATATCCAAAGTTCTCTCTTTTCCCCAAGTTCCTATCTTACCACCACGCCTCACTCCTTTAAGATCAGAAAATGACCATTTCTTCTACTTCAGAGCAAACCAGAATATCAAAGGTCTCTGCCTACAGGCCTTCTGTGTGGTCTATCCTTCTGCGACCATCACCTATTTTCAGAGCAAGGAGCTCTGAGGTCCCTGTTCAGGGCTCGGCCTGTGTTCTCAATGCCCCACTACAGAGGCCATGCTTAGGCCCTATGTTGAGCCACTTATATATGCTCTGTACACAGCATAATATCTATGCATTATATATATAACATACAACATATAATTATACTCTGTAGCGCCTCCTCCCCAGCAGCCTGCCGCGATGCTTCGAATCTCCCCTGGATTGTTTAACTTTCCATAAATGCTTTCTATAAAGTTAACTTTCCATAGAGTGCTTCCCACCACTTAACTGATCGCCCCTTTTCACAAACCCTTACGTGGCTAACCGTTACAGTGGCATTTCCCATCACTGACCAGATTCCCTTTTCCTTAATCTCAATGTATTCAGTCTTTCCGGACTCCCTCCTGAACTTTGTCAGGCTCCTTTACTGGCTATTTTCTCCTTGAAGAACTTTTTTAAAAAAATTTTTTTAAGCGTTTATTTTTGAGAGAGAGAGTGAGAGAGAGAGAGACTGACCACGAGTGGGGTAAGGGCAGAGAGAGAGGGAGACACAGAATCCAAAGCAGGCTCCAGGCTCAGAGCTGTTAGCAGAGAGCCTGATGCAGGGCTTGAACTCACCAACCATGAGATCATGACCTGAGCCAAAGTCAGACACTTAACTGACTGAGCCATCCAGGGGCCCTTCAAGATTCCTCTTGAACCAACTCAGTTAAGCCGTTCTGGTATCCTCAATGAACACTGCATTTTTGTGTCCTTAGTGTTCTTTATTCTGAATTCTATCACATGTATCTACTGGTCTCTCCCATACTGCAACTAAAACCCCCCTGAAAGAAAGAATCCAAGTCTAATACTTTCTTGTGTCAAATCTCCCCCATTTCCCTCAGTGTATGTTGCAAACAATTACTTGTGGGATGGCTAAAACCTGAATGAAAGGGGATCGTTCAATTCCTTTACTTTGTTATGCAAATGATGTGTTACAGAAACAAAAGCAGGTAAATTATCTGCTCTGTGTGTTTCCTTTTCTGCAATAAATAACAAATCTGCTTCATTCTGGATTCACAGCAAAAGGATTAATCAGTCAAAAATCCTAACTAAGACAACTTAGTAAAACAGGTTTACACAGAAGCCTAGTAGCTCAAATTCAACCATGTTTTACTATTTACAAATATATTGTGGCAATTATGCAGAGAAATATTGCTAACTCACATTCAACATATTTTGCCTTAGCTTCCTCTGTTATAGGAAATCAGAATTATAAAATGGGCAAATTAAATAATGACGATTCAAGTTTTTAAGAGATTCCTTACTTGATAAAAGGCATTATAAAACAAGTATAACCAGCAGATCCCCTCAAAAGAGGAGTTACACAGAGAAATGATCTCATTAACAGAGAGGGATGCACTTGTGGACAACAAATAGTTCTTGCCTAAGTTTTGAGAACTCTTTAGGGCTACTGGAAAGCAAATGAAATGCAGTATACGGTATCAGACTTAGAAGAAATCAAACAAAAAAGTAATATGAGAGGACACCTACATAATGTTTAAGCCATGAGAACTCTGTTTTGATCGCTTTCAATGGCTGATTGGAGAAATAAGTCGTTTCTGCTATGTTAACTATTGGTCATCCAACTCATTTCAAATCCTAGTAAATAATTCGAACAGGTTCTCACAGACCGATCCTTGAAATCATCAGCAATGGTCCTAAAAGCTTTTCAACTGGGACAGTGGGAAAAATGAGCCTACCAACCCAGAAAAATAGATTTTCCCGAGTGAAAGACGATGCGGGGCATGACTGTTTACAGATACCTAGTATGCATACAGACGTACATAAAAATCTTAAGAATACACATGCTAAGGGGCGCTTGGGTGGCTCAGTCGGTTGAGCGGCCGACTTCAGCTCGGGTCATGATCTCGCGGTCCGTGAGTTCGAGCCCCGCGTCGGGCTCTGGGCTGACAGCTCAGAGCCTGGAGCCTGTTTCAGATTCTGTGTCTCCCTCTCTCTGACCCTCCCCCGTTCATGCTCTGTCTCTCTCTGTCTCAAAAATAAATAAATGTTAAAAAAAAAAAAAAAGAATACACATGCTAAGGTCAGATTCAAATTTGAGTCACTGATTGTGTTTCAGATTTATAAGTTTTTTAAATGATAAAAATTGGACTAAACTGTGAGAAAAAAATCACATGGAATTAATCTGTCCCAAGAAGACAGACACATCTGGTGAACCCAAACAAAACAAAACAAAACCCAATCTGAAGGGTACAAATCCATAAATATAATGAGTAACACCCTCTGCTCGCTGTACCTATGAGAGAGAACTGAATCAGAAATTAGACTGACCCATTTACTTCCATTTCTGCCAATTATTTTGTCTTATTCTTAGGAGGGCTAATTTGAAGAAATTAAACGACTTTTCTTGTAGAGACACTATGGGGATAGTATATAACATTCCAGAGACCAAATCATAACATTTAAAAACAAATAGCATTGGAGATAATAAATTGAAATGGTCCATGAAAAAAATCACTGTAGGAAAATACAGTAGATGTCATTACGTTTCAAGGTCATATCTCAAATACTGAACATGCTTCTTCTGCATTACCTGCTCTTTCTCGCGATGACTTGGTATTGTAGATAGAGTAGATGTTATGTTTGTCAAGATGAGTTTCCAAAAATGCGACAGGAAAGGCACCAGCAAAAGCAGCAAGACATTCTCCTAACGCAGAGCGTTGCCTACAAGTGCAAAATGTTTGTTTTTTAGGTCTTCCAAGTGAATGAAGAAGTTACACTAAAGGCAACAAGTTTAAAACTAACATTAGAGGGGCGCCTGGGTGGCTCAGTCAGTTAAGCGACCGATTTTGGCTCAGATCATGATGTCACAGTCCATGAGTTCGAGCCCCGCGTCAGGCTCTGTGCTGACAGCTCAGAGCCTGGAACCTGCTTCGGGTTCTGTGCCTCCCTCTCTCTCTGCCCCTCCCCTGCTCGTGCTCTGTCTCTCTCTGTCTCAAAAATAAAAATAAAAAACATTAAAAAAAATTAAAAACAAAAAAACTAACATTAGAGGGATAATAATCACGCAAATAATAAAAGTAACCCCCAAATCCAATTTCTACATTGCGAAACATCATCTGCTTTCAATAGCAAAGTCTCCACCATTTAAAAACAGCTAAATTATCCGTTAGTTTAAAAAGAAGTTAAGGGGTGCGTGGGTGGCTCAGTTGGGGGAGCATCTGACTTTGGCTCAGGTCATGATCTCACAGTTCGTGGGTTTGAGCCCTGCATCAGGCTTGCTGCTGTCAGCTCAGAGCCCGCTCCAAATCCTCTGCACCCTCTCTCTCTGCCCCTCCCTGCTTGTGGTCTCTGTCTCTCTAAAATAAATAAAACACTGGGGCATCTGGGTGGCTCAGCCAGTTAAGTGTCTGATTTCAGCTCAGATCACGATCTCATGGTTTGTGAGCTCCACCCCTGCATCGGGCTCTGTGCTGACCCCTCAGAGCCTGGAGCCTGCTTCTGATTCTGTGTCTCCCTCTCTCTCTGCCCCTCCCCTGCTTGTGCTCTGTCTCTCTCTCAAAAATAAATACATCCATATTTTTGAGACATTTAAAAAAATACATAAAACATTAAAAAATAAGTT
Source organism: Prionailurus viverrinus (assembly GCF_022837055.1). NCBI lineage: Eukaryota > Metazoa > Chordata > Mammalia > Carnivora > Felidae > Prionailurus > Prionailurus viverrinus. Next base: position 11,149,650 of record NC_062571.1, read on the forward strand.
AAAACATTATAGACCAAAATAACAAGAAAAACCCTGTCAAATCCCCCCCATGAGTCTGGACATTTCTTTTGCTTTGCTTCCTTTCTTTACATCTTCTTCTTTTTTAAAACATAATGACCTACTGAGGAAGAATTCTTATTAGGTGAATAAATGCACTAATAAACATTAAAAAAAAAAAGTAGTGATACCAACACACTAATATAATTTTCTGAAAATTTACTAAGTAATTTCAAGGTAGCTATGAAATATTAAGACATAATATATACCAAAAACTCTTAATAACACATAAAATTGATTCATCGTTTTTAAGGAAAGGAAGAGGTTTAAGGAATCATTCTGGGATCAATTGACTCAGGGCAGTTCATGACCCATGGCTTCCCCTGCCAGTGACATAAATTCTCACTTTCCTGGGGTGCTTGGGTGGCTCAGTTGGTTGAGTGGCCGACTTCAGCTTGGTCATGATCTCGCGGTCCGTGAGTTCGAGCCCCGCGTCGGGCTCTGTGCTGACAGCTCAGAGCCTGGAGCCTGTTTCAGATTCTGTGTCTCCCTCTCTCTGACCCTCCCCATTCATGCTCTGTCTCTCTCTCTCTGTCTCAAAAATAAATAAACGTTAAAAAAAAAATTCTCTCTTTCCCTTAGCTAACTACATAATCCAAGGATTCGCTGGCACATGTTTATTAAATGTAGGACAATATGAGTTATTTCAGCATATTATGAACCCCTGAAATTACTTCACATAAATATTTTACTTTAGGAGTCCATAAAATCTATCTAATTAAGAAAAGATCATACAATTCTCTTTGGTAGCTTTAAATTCCTAATGGAAAAATATATGACTACATAAAATTAACAACGCCTAATAGTTTAATATTTTAATTAAAAATGACTAGACATTTAGTCAGCTAGGAGAAAATACCTCTTCCTAGAATGACACTGAATAACTGAATAACACAGAGTTTAATTCAAACACTGAATAACATTTTATTACTAAAAATAATTTAGGACAGCAAGAAATCACAAAGGGAACAGGCTTTGATTCAGACAGACCTGAGTCCCAAACTTATTCCTGATACTTGCATCACTTTAGGAAAATTACTCATTCTTTCTGTTTTGCTTTCCTTACCTAAAAACTGGGATGAAGAATTGCAAAATTTCTGACACATAATAGGAGTTCAATAAAAGTTTGAAAATAATGAGAATATACTTATTTAAGAATTTAATAGCCTAAAATGTTTCATATATGACCCCAAAGTAATGAATTCTCTTACATCTGACTGGACAAGTCCTTTTATTTTATTAATAATACATGTGAACTATTTAATAATTTACTTTAAAATTTTGATTCAATTAGTAATTCTCAGACCAACTGTGAGTATTTGTATTTTGGAAATAGCAGGTTTTTTATATGATGCTTATTAAGATACCTACATTTTTCTTAGTACAGTGACACTCTTTCATTTTTTCCAAGATATCTTTTACTCATCTTCCAATTTTCATTACAATTTTTTTTAATGTTTATTTATTTTTAAGAGAGAGAGACAGAGTGTGAGAGGGGGAGGTGCAGAGGGAGGGAGACACAGAATCCGAACCAGGCTCCAGGCTCCAGGCTCCAAGCTGTCAGCACAGAGCCCGACGCGGGGCTCGAACTCACGGACCACGAGATCATGACCTGAGCTGAAGTTGGACGCTCAACTGACTGAGCCACCAGGCACCCCTCCCAATTTTCATTTTTATACTCTCCCCAAATGACTTTATAACTGCAAGAAAAAAAAAAAATGTATCTTTTTTAGATCCTAACAAAAGACTCCCAAAGTTTATCAAGGAAAAACCAGAGGTAAAAAGAGTAACAATGAGAGCACTGCTGAGGTTATGAGAGAGTTTGGATTACCAGATACTACAATGTATCATAAAGTACTAACAGTTCAGGCTACATGGTACCGATCTAATTATTTAAAAAGTCAAATAACAGAACAAAATAGAGATTCTAGAAATATAACCTATTTAATCTATACCACAGTATAGAATGAAGGTCTTATTTTAAATCAGTAGATAAAAGAAATATTTAATAAATCATTCCTTTGGGAGGAGGTTGGGGGATGGGTGAAATAGGTAAAGGAGATCAAGAGGAATAAACTTCTAGATATAAAATAGATCACAGAGATGAAAAGTGCAGCACAAGGAATACAGTCAATAATATTGTAATAATGTTGTGCTGCGACAGATGGTAACTACCCTCAGAGTGGTCAACATGGTGTAATATAGGGAACTGTCCGGTCACTAAGCTGTGCACCTGAAACTAATATAACATTGTATGTCAACGACATTTCACTTAAAGATAAATACTTGCCACATGGAGGATGGTTTTAAAATTTTAATTTGAATTCTACATAACACCTAAAAAGAAACATGAAATTCAGATTCATTTCCAGTAAATTCCCCTTACTCCAGAGATGATCATTCCGGACATTCATTACTTTCCTCGAACTTCTTACATTTCTTTTCTGAACCATCACTTGGCTGAGGCATATTTCATTCAGAAAAATGGAAGCCAGGAGACACACACCTATTTATACCTGACTTACCTACTATCTGCTTTCTGTTGAATGGAGGAAAGTTCTGCGTTGCCAAACGTTCTAAAACATACATTTCCGAACACCCCATGTCATTCTCTTTATTGTGTGCTTACTGACCCATGATAAGCTGCCAATATTACATTCTTCACTTGTTTTGTTTTTTGTTCCTCATTAGGTCTAAGGTCTTTGAGAGTAGGGATCTATCTTGCTTATTACGGTTGTTATCACAGAACCTGGTGCTTACTAAATTTTTATTGAATGAGTAAAGGATTAAAAAGCTAAATGTAAACAGCAAAAAGAATGAAAAACCTAAAAGAATAAGTTTTTTTTTTTAACGTTTATTTATTTTTGAGACAGAGAGAGACAGAGCATGAACAGGGGAGGGTCAGAGAGAGGGAGACACAGAATCCGAAGCAGGCTCCAGGCTCTGAGCTGCCAGCACAGAGCCTGATCCGGGGCTCGAACTCACTAACTGCGGGATCATGACCTGAGCTGAAGTCGGAGGCTCAACAGACTGAGCCACTCAAGTGCCCCAGAGATAAATATTTTAACTTCTAGCTGTTATGAGTGTGGTATCACTTTTCTAAAAACATTAAACTAAGAAGAATAAACACACATGAAGAAATTGACAGATTCTATAAAAAAAAATTCCCAGGTCATAAGATATTATCTTTGCATAGTTTCATATAGAAGCACTATAAAGTTATAAAAATGCTATAAGTCACAAAGATGGGAAAAAGAACAGGCAAGAGATTAATATTTGCTATAAATAAAATGGTTTTAATAGATAAAATTCATTACTAATCAGTAAAATAACGCATTAATAGAAAAATGGACAAGAGATATGAAAGGCAATTCATAAAATAAAGAAAAATGGCAGAGTAAACACAAAACAATGGCTGAGAAGTGGGAGTTACGGAAGTGCATTTGAAATTAGCATTGGAGGGACGCCTGGGTGGCTCAGTCGGTTAAGCGTCCGACTTCACCTCAGGTCACCATCTTGGCAGTTGACGAGTTCCAGCCCCGCATCAGGCTCTGTGCTGATGGCTCGGAGCCTGGGGCCTGCTTCCGATTCTGTGTTTCCCTCTCTCTCTCTGCCCCTTCCCTGCTCATGCTCTGTCTCTCTCTGTCTCAAAAATAAATAAACATTAAAAAAAAATTTTTTTTTTGAAATTAACATTGGATCCCATTTTTTAACTATTGTATTTTTAAATAGTAAAAAGAATAATAATCAGAAATGAGGAAAACGTGAGGAAACAGGCTTTTCTTGTAAAACTTGACAGTGTCAAGTGAATCAATTTTCTGGAAAGACAGTGAGATGTTATCATGATCCTTTAATATATGCCTATTCTTTAATCTGTAACTAAAATAAATAACTAAACTGAACTATAACCAAACTGAGACTATAACTAAACTATAACTATAACTGAAACAAATAAAATTAAATATATATAGGTTTTATATATATTTAAATATATATACATAAATAAATAGAAAAATATGAACAGAGATTAACATTATTTATGGAAATGAAAAAAACATTCATTTTTCAAAAATGAGGTAACAATAAATTATAAAACTCCCTCAGTATAAAATATTTGAAGCCCTAAAAATCATATGAAAAGAGATTAACTGAAAATATAGGTAGGGGCGCCTGGGTGGTTCAGTCGGTTAAGCGTCCAGCTCTTGACTTTGGCTCAGGTCAAGATCTCATGGTCTGCGATTTGAGCTCCCTATCAGTCTCTGCGCTGGCAGCACATAGCCTGCTTGGATTCTCTCTTCCTCTCCCTCTACCCCTTCCCTGCTTGTGTGCTCTGTTTCTTTCTCTCTCTCAAAATAAAAAAAAATAAAGTTAATAAAATATGTGTTAAAGAAAATACAGGTAAAAAATATTCAGAGTGAACTCAGTTGTCCTCTTTATGGATTAATTGTTCTGGCTCTATGTAGTTGCCACCCTATTTTAATTATTGATGCTTTATTTTTTATTATTTTTAAAAAAATATTTATCTTGAGAGAGAGAGAGAGAGAGAGAGAGACAGCATGAGCAGGGGAGGAGCAGAGAGAGAGGGAGAGACAGACTCCCACGCAGGCTCTGCACTGTCAGCTCAATCTCGGGAGTGGTGACATCACAACCCAGAGTCAGACCCTTAATTGACGAAGCCAACAGGCACCCCTACGTATTGATGCTTTGTAAGTTTTAACAGTTGGTAGGCCAGATGAGTGAGTACTCTCACATTACCTTTTCCTCTCTCAAAATTTTATTGGCTAGTCTTGTGAGTCATTCTTTCAAATGAACTTTCAAATGAATTTCCCAAATTTCAATAAAAAACAAATTTCTTAAAAAACTTTAAGAAAGAAAAACTTTTTTTAAATGTTTATTTTTGAGAGAGAAAGAGACAGAATGCGAGTAGAGGAGGGGCAGAGAGAGGGAGACACAGAATCCGAAGCAGGCTCCAGGCTCCGAGCTGTCAGCACACAGCCCGATGCAGGGCTTGAACTCATGAACCATGAGATCATGACCTGAGAGGAAGTCAGATGCTTAACTGACTGAGCCATCCAGGCACCCCAAAACCCAAATTTCTGCTTGAAACTGTATCGTAGTAGATTAACTAGGGGAGAATTTACAACTTTTTAGTATTATTCCATTAGGATATCCTTTCACTGATTTATTTCATCAGTCTTCTTGCCGAATGTCATTTTCTTTAGTCTAGCCTTTAAAAAAACTGCCGTCTTTTTCTTCTCTTTTTCACAGAAATCTTTTTACTGAAGTTGCGAGTGACCTCTTATTTTAAAATTCAGTGGGACACCTGAACTTGACCTGTCCACATCATCTGAAGATCTCTTCATCTTGAATGCGAAAACATGAAAAAGAAAGCTGGTTTTTTTTTTTTTTTTAATTTTTTTTTTTTTTCAACGTTTATTTATTTTTGGGACAGAGAGAGACAGAGCATGAACGGGGGAGGGGCAGAGAGAGAGGGAGACACAGAATCGGAAACAGGCTCCAGGCTCTGAGCCATCAGCCCAGAGCCTGACGCGGGGCTCGAACTCACAGACCGCGAGATCGTGACCTGGCTGAAGTCGGACGCTTAACCGACTGCGTCACCCAGGCGCCCCAAGAAAGCTGGTTTTAATAACTGCCTATATTCATGCTTAATTTGCTTTTCAGATACATATGAGGAACTCTTCTAGCAGATTCCTTCATAAACTGGACTCATAAATGCTCTGTTTAATCTTTACATTGAATATGGTCTTTACCATTATTGCTTTACTTTTTTTTTTTTTTTACATAACTTGATCGACTTTTATTGTATCAATTCAAATTTAGCTTAAAGATTGTTCAATTACTTCCAAGGAATTCAAGATGTTGATCTCGTTGTTTAGTGTGTAACTAAGGAAAAAATGATAAAGCAAAGACTTGAAATAAATGGTTGTAACACCGGAAACAGATATTGACACAAAGTTAGTTTTAAAATCTTACCTTTCCACATAAATACTTTTGCTGGTTCCCAAAGCATATAAGCTAGTCAGAATTCTATAACATGACACCTGTACATCTTCCACTAAGGAAAAATAAAAACAGAACAAAAACACTTGTTATTTATACACTGTCGTAAGAAATTTTAGAATAAAACCAAAATTCCATATTAAGGGCATACTTATGTTTTAGCATTTTTTAAAAAAATCAAAATTAGGGGTGCCTGGTTGGCTCAGTCGGTTAAATGTCCGACTTCAGCTCAGGTCATGATCTCGCAGTTCGTGAGTTTGAGCCCCACGTCGGGCTCTGTGCTGACAGCTTGGAGCCTGGGGCCTGCTTCCGAGTCTGTGTCTCCCTCTGTCTCTGCCCTACCCCTGCTCATGCTCTGTGTCTCTCTCTCTCAAAAATAAACAGACATTAAAAAAAATTGTTTTTAAAGCAAAATTAGAACAAACACATATGTAAAATGAAATAAAAAATTATTTCTCAAACAAAATTTGTTTCTTTAAGGAGCTGAAAGCATTCTATGGAATGGACTATAATTATTCGGAACATTCTCAGGAACATTTTAAAAATAATTTTTCTGTAGATGGAGGAAAAAAGGATTTCAAGAATAAAATTAAGCACAAGAATATTTGGGAACATCAGGCAGATTGTGTCTCCTGTTTTGAAGGTATATAAAGACTGTGTCTTTGATTTTAACACCTAAGTGAACAATAATGACAGTGCTGGAGGAGGTGGTGAGTTACTTGTTTTTGACCTGACATTCGAGGCATCGGGAAGCCAATCTTATAGAGAAGCCAGAAACTAAAATAAAACCTTATAGGTGATCTATGATCCGATAAGGCATGTTTAAAAGGCAAGGAAGAAAATCTAAGAACCTGGGATTTCTAATCCCAACTCTTCTAGTATTTCCTGGAGAATGTACCATGACATGAATGGAGAAATCATCCTTGTCCTCCGGACCTGGTTCCGTGTCCACACTGCACTGCAGTGCTCCTACAATGGTTCAAGGACATGTGCCGCGAAATAGCGGCTGTGTTATCCACTGAGTAACACAGTGGTTTTCACACACAGCCGTACTTCACTGGGAGACCTACAAGGTGGAGAGTCTGAGTAGGCATGTCATTAAGACCCACTTAACAAGGGCTTACATCTCTCACGCTCAACATCAGTAGGAGAGTCGGAAATTGGGACAGGTCACGTATCATTGTGTTTCGCATTGCTATTAGCATTCTGTGGATATTTTTAACAATTATGGAAATCTATGCAAAAATAGCCGATTAAATCCATAAAAACAGACCAAAACCTACAAATAGAAAGCGTGTGAGCCACTGTAGTAGGCCAATTGTTTAGCCACGGACTTTGTCAGAATTACAGCTTGTAGAACAATGTGCACTGACTCAGACGTAATTGGAAAACAATGTTGCACATCCCGTGATCAAACTGCATTAGAAAAATTCCATGGAAAGAGGGAACAGAGAAGCAGCAAAATTTGGAACCTGCACTTGAACAAGGTGGAAATGACTGCCCACCACCACTACCTTCCTGGTCCCTTCTGTGAACGCATGTGATTCAGTGATCTACCTCTCTAAGAATGGTTTCTGTAACTCAAATGTCAACCGAATGTTCTGGGGGCAAAAAAAAAGAGTGCATTTCAATGGATAAGCAGCGCTTGATGGGGCTTTTACAATTTCTCATTGTACTATTAGATAGTGAAAGTCTAAGTAATAGGTTTACATACATATTAGATCTTCTCCGAACTGATGCTGGCCAATATGCTCAAATAATGATGACAGCATTGGCAACAGAGCCACCGTGGTATAATTGATAATCTGAGTAACACCTTTGGGTTGGTTTCGGGTGTGCGTGAACTGGCCCTGCTTGAGATTCTCCATCGTCTTCTCCAGATCCTCCGCCGCATTGTCCAGAAACGTTCTGAGCGCACTTTTAACACTCTCCAGGCCAGTCTTCATGACAGTCCTAGCAATTAGAGAAGGGAGAACAGACACCTTGCAAAAGGACCAAGTGGAATAGAAATAACACATGCTTCTACTTTGGTTACTTATCCGTGACTTTCACTCAGCCAATTACTTTAATTCACCCTCAATAAACTTTTTCAACGTACTTGAATTTACAGTAATATATTGCTCTGCGAATGCATAACCTTTCCCAAATGTCTTCACCGTCAACTTAATGAGGGCCCAGATCAAGAGGCAGCGCTCATGCTCTGTATTTTCTGGCAATTTTGAGTATTTGTTTCATAATGAGCAAAACACAGGTTTTGAGCCAGCTAATCCCCAAATCCAACACAACCGAAACGGTTTCTGAGGCAACGGCTGTGAACGAAACGTTGAATCCCTGCTACACCAAGTCATTAAATGATGTAAATGTCTTAGGAGTGAAGTATAGCCATGAGCTAAATGAGCCTCTAAAGGCTGAACTTTGTACAGAAGTGACCCCCAAATGCCACTATTTCTAGTAGGAAATGAAGGGATCTAATAGCATCTACTTTTTTCATTTATTATACAAAACACCTCGAGTAAAATTTTAAAGGCAAAGATAAAGAACCCGAGAGTATCATGGGATATTCTCTGTAGGAGGAATTTTTATTTAGATCTATCCTGGATAATACGTGAAATAAATGTATGACTTAAAGGCTGAATCAATCCTGCGAGATACACGGATTTGGTATTTAGGCAAACGATTGGGTTTCCAGTCCTGTGGCTGGGAGGGCAGAGTAGAAAGTACACGGACTTGGGAACTGGCCTACTCCCACACTTACTATGCAATCTTAAGCTTCACTTCGCTCATCTGTAAAATAAGAATAAAGCTCATGTCCTTATAAAGCTAAACGTTACCACAAGTGTGGAACACAAGTTACCACACCTCGAAGCTACTGAGACCTCTGAAGTTGCAGCTTACCATCATCTTTACTGGACATGATACATTCCCGCTTCAACCTTCAGTTACATACCTAGCTGCTACAGACATTGCTTGAAATTTAAATAACGATATATATATATATATATATGATCACAAAAATAACAGAATGCCATTTATTAGTAATTTACAAAATACGTTTTCACCCACAAGTGTTTATTACAATTCCAAACACTGAAATCAAGAGACAAGGAATGTCTTAACATTCTTTTAAGTGTAGCACTACTATGCTCACTTAGACAAAAACGTATCCATTTACCTTGCATCCAAAGTCTGACCCAAAATATGAAGACAGTTGACAATTGATGTGGCATCATTTCCTAAAGAGCAAACAAAATGCTATATAAATTGCCCGGAGGATTTCTCAGCGACCTCTTCTGGTAATATTTGTGTACCAAAAATTAGTCAACAGTACAACCCGACAGTAACTCAATTAACAAGATTTTTTGATAATCAAGTTCAAAATCATGCGGTTTTTCTGCTCGAAAGTGGTTATGCAAATGTAAGTAGAAAAGCAATAAAGCATGTTTCATCAAACAGCTGACATACTCAAGAAGCATTCAAAGCACTGTGCCAGGCTGAAGTGTTTTAACTGAACTCTTCAAATATATTCACCTCCCCATATTGGCTCATCTTCCTCCTAAGTCATAATGTGTAGCAACTTTTTAAAATCAGCTCATATCCTTTATGAAACGAGATGGGCCAAAAGTCCCATAAATAAATTGAATTCCTTTGCAATTACCCAAGCGTCTCTGCTTTCTTATTCCATTCAACTGCATTAGGATGAATTATTTTGCCCAAGTGTTTTTGGCCTTCGGTGAAAACGAGCCACCAAACTATCACGTAAATAAGCATCAGAAGCTGAAGAGGTTAAATCCTACCCTTCTCAGATATTTGAAATGGGGATGGCTTTTCTTGAAAGATGACATTCACCCATTTTAACTGTGTATTTTATCAGAAAGTACAGAAATAGCAATGATGAATTACTGTACCTATTTGACTTTGTGATGAAGATACGTAATAGCAAATAAATAAAATGATGAATCCAAAGTTACAAAGTAATTTGGCCACTCACAATACAGCTTGCCATTATTGCTTCCTCATTTTATAGTTCCCTATTTATAATACATAGAGTCATTTCCCGGGTCCTGAGGTCTATATGTACATTTTTAATAACATTTGAGTATGTTACATTCTTTTGGCAAAAAAAAAAAATCTTTATATGAAAATTAACAACTGCCTTAGAATCTGGATAAGACAGTTTAGTGATATGATATACATAAGAAAAAAGAAAACTAAGTTGTTCATTGCTAGACTGAGTTCTTTGATAAAATGTCCCATTCATCTCGTGCTTTGATTCTCAGAATTTCTGGTAATAATGAAGACAAAATCAGCAGAAAGGCAGAATTTGTTATGTCCCTGTCTATTGATTCGTAGGGCTTTCACTGCAGCCCATGGAAGTATTACTCATTTAATTATTCATTCACTCAATAAATACATGTCAAATACCAGGCATTCTGAAACTTCCAGTTATAAGTGAAACAGAGTTCTCATGGTACTTGCATTTTAATGGAGGACACAGTTAATAAAATATTAAGAAAAAAATCAATATGAACCTAATACCAGGCTACAGTAAAAACTATATATTTATATATATTAATTATATAACTATATATATATAGTTACACACACACACATACGTATATCAGAGAATAGGGATAAGAGCAACTGGGTAGGGTAATAAGGTGAGTGGTCACAAGGCTCTAAGAAGGTGGCATTTGAGCAGAGATTTGAATGAACAAATCATGCCTATATCTGGGAGAAGGGCCCAGGCAGAGGGAACAGCACGTGCAAAGGCTCTGAGGCAGAAAATGAAGCTGGTGTTCCACGTAAGGCAGTGAAGGTGGCTGATGTGTGATCAAGATTCAGGGGAAAGAAGGGGGGTATGAGGTAGAGAGGAGGGGACTGGCCAGGTTTTGCAATTAGAGCAAGAAGTCTGATTTTTTTTTTTTTTCAGGTGCAACAGTAAATATCTTTAGGTTTTGAACAGGAAGGGTTCTGGTTTCTATTTTAAAAGGACTAATTCACACTGTGTGAAACTCTGGAAGGGCAAGAGTGCAAGTGGTTAGGAAGCTGCTACAGTCAATGACACTGAATTTGCATTAGGATACCAGCAGTGAAGAAGTTAAGAATTCATTTTAAGCCTTCGCTTATGGACTGAACGTGAAATGAGACGGATAGGAATCAGGGACAACTCCAAAATTGGGTGAGCACTTGTATGAGCAATTGGGTGAACGGTGGTAAGATTTACTGATGTAGAGAGAGCACAAGACAGGAGCGGGATGAGGGAGCTGGGGGCAGCTCAATCTGCTTCAGGTAGGTTCAGCGTGATGGGCCTATTAATGTCAGGTAGAGAAGCAGAATAGGCTGCCGGTGCACACATCTGGAGTGCAGAGAACACAGCTGGGTTGGAGCTACACATTTGGGCCCCATAAGCATACAGATACTTTGAAAAATCATGGGCCTGAATGAAATTGGCCAGCATGTGCATAAATACAGAAGAAAAAAAAGGTCTCAGGGCCTCCAATGTTTGGAAGTGTGAAAGATAAGGAGGAGACGGCCCAGAAAATGAGAAAGAGAAGGCCCAGGAGGGAGAGGGGACACAAGGCAACGTGTGAGACTCTAATGGAAGTTATTAGTTAGCCCCAAGTCAGAGAGGCTGGCCCCTCACTCTTTGTCCTAAAACTCAGCTCTTTTTCCCTTTCCCTTCCAGTCTGCTGTCTCCTCGTATAGAGGACCAGTGTTTGTACTTTGAGCCTTCTCCAAAGAAATGGCTGGGGTATCGTAAACCTCCATTCATTATGAACTCGTGAGGCGGGATTTCTCTGCCTGGTGTAGGCCAGCCCCGAGAATAGTGTCCGGCAAACAGCAGGTATTCGGTTAAATCTTGTGGGCTGTGAAGAATAGGAATTAGTACCAGTGGCCAGACAAGTTCTGGGGGTCAGAGGAAAATGCATAGGGCGTATGGGAGATTTCTGTGATTGTAGAGTAACCCACCATAAGCTCTGGGAATCGTCACATTTTGGTATACTCCACATTAGATGCAGTATAACTCTGAATGGAAACATCTCCGTGTAAAAAAAAAAAAAAACGGTAGGGGGAGGCCCCTAAGGAATGTAGAAAAAGTACAAATTGAATCTTCAACATCTTGTTGGGCAGACCAAGCAAAAGCATCAATTCTACCAGCAGGGGTAGCGGCCTAGCTTATGATTAGTTTTGAAGAGATAAAGCATGTAGCAAGAACTTTAAATAATATAAGAACCCCGTGCACCCCGCCCTTCTGAAGGCTCTCTGGATCGCCATCACCAGAAATGCCAATCACACTATCGGTAAGGACAGGAAAGGCTAGTGACAGTGGAGTAAGATGATAACATTCTAAAGCGATGATTGTATTTTCATGTATTTAACTACATGTAATTTCTTCACTACTCGGACTAGAATAAAAACCAAAAGTTTGATACTTTCCAGCTTATGCTCTTTCAAGGTCCAAACTGCTTCCCTTGTCTTAAACATAACTGACCAACACTTAAGGAAACACCCATGAGTTAGTTGCCTACTTGTCTCTGAGGTTGTGTGTTCCCATCAGTGCGTAAGCATGAAAGGTACATAATTAAAATCATAACCTATCCCTGAATCTGACAGCAAGAGACAGCAAGCGTTTGGTTTTTACAATGATTGTACCAACTCATAAAACATGACAACTCTCTAAATAAAAACAACAAAGTTAAAAGGCGTTAGAGTCAAAATATTCCTTTTGTATCTTAATCTCAATTTGTTTTGTGGTTTTTAATATAAGGTTCCTGTAAATCACGAGTTTTCAATGTTATTCAAAATCTGACGTGTGATGTCCTGCTTCTGTTCTGTAATGTGATGTTTCGAGTCACTGGGAAAGCAGTGACAGACTTTCTAATTTTTTTTCTTCATCCTCACTTGTCTCCCATGGCTCTTGACACAATACCCCATTGCGTTCGCTCCTTTGAAGAAACGATTAATCTTGGCAGAATCCTCATTAATAATGTGAAATAAAACTATGCTAGAAGCACAAATTTCTCTCAAAATTAAGAGGGGATAAAAAGAGATTGAAAAGGGCCAATAACTTCATTACTTCCAAAGTCTGTGACACTGAACAGAATAAAATTATTGAAACTTTAACCTAGTGAGAAGTTTTAGTTAAACTGAAAATATATTTTAGATAATTACATATTCTATTTATTTACCCCGAAGTAAGTACATTCTCTCAAAGTGGTATGTTCAAAGGAAAGAAATATCTGTTATCACTCTAATACTATTTTCTGATACTATTTTCATGATAGGTCTCTAATTCTGTCGTTTCTCACCTATTTCTTCACAAGAAATGCGTTATTTTTTACATAGCTCATAAAACAAGTTAAATCCAGGAAACTCTTGCCTTTGCTATGTATACTGTCATGAAACAACAGAACTGTTACTCTAGGGAAAGACCTTAACAATATTTTAGTGATTTCAACAATACTCAGCAAAAGCAGCACATTGCACATAAGTGAACTATTAAATTCCCAGCATAATGACATGTCCAATTTTCAGATATGCACTATCCTCAGAGACCCTGAGTGCTTTAAGTAATTTTCCTTTCATTATGTGTCCCATTAAACACAAGCACGATCTGAACCTTCTTAGGGATAATACGTACATGTACTAGTTTTCTAATATCTCCTGATACAAGATAGCAGCCCTCATTTTAAACACGAATGGATTTTGGGGGTGGGGAGATAACAGATGGGTCAACGTAAATTTAACACATTAATTTGTTAATCAGGGAGAGATACCAACTGGTAGAATCTACTGTATCACTTTACTACTGAAACTCTGCAAACATAACATTAAGATTTACACGGCAGTTTAAATCAGGCATCTCTTCCTGGGGGGAGAAAACCCAACATTTTAACAAGAACTACTGCTTCTTTTAAATATGTGACAATACTGGGGCGCCTGGGTGGCTCAGTCGGTTAAGTGGCCGACCTCGGCTCAAGTCACGATCTCGCAGTCTGTGAGTTCGAGCCCCGCGACGGGCTCTGTGCTGACCGCTCGGAGCCTGGAGCCTGTTTCAGATTCTGTGTCTCCCTCTCTCTCTGACCCTCCCCCATTCATGCTCTGTCTCTCTCTGTCTCAAAAATAAATAAACGTTAAAAAAAAATTAAAAAAAAAATAAATATGTGGCAATACTTACCCTATTTAATATCCCTGCGGCTAATACTGGAGTCAAATTAAAGACGTGCCACGTTGGGTTCTAGGGTCACTGAGGACAAACCAGAAGAAATTCTGGAGTACTATGCTCAATTTTGGAGTGTTTGCTTGATTCCAGGCATTCCCAAAAATGTCTCTGCTATCAGATTAGGAAACTCTCCAGCTCTCTGGACAATCTGCTATCTCACTAATACGTGAACAATTTATCAGAAAGTGTGAAAGTAGAAAAGGCCTTCGAATGATAACTATTTTGTGCCTTCTCATATAGTTCCTCTAGGTGAAAGGATCACGGTTGGCTGGGTTTAATGATCTTGTTTGAATAGTCATTAATTATGCGTTACTTCCTCTTCAGTGTAAGTGCCCTAAGTGGTTTCTTGGACACCTTAAGAAATAAAAATATATATATATGTGATTCTAATGAAATGTGGGATAATTGGATACATTTTTCTTGATCATCTCATAAGCCAAAAAAAAAAGGTACAATTTCAGTTATTCTGAATGTAAGAAAATTCCAAATCAAGAGCCCTTATCTCTTTGTTCTAAGCGTCTGCTCTTCTCTTTTGGAATGTAGGCTTCCTAAAGGCAAGATCTAGTTGGTTCATTCCTTCAGTCACCTGACATGGATAAAAGACCTACTATGTGCCAGGCTTCAGATACAACAAGCCCTCAGTGAGCCGAGAGATTTGTGCCAGACAGGGACGTGACTCTGGGGACATCATGGAGGACAGGTACTCGAGTGAACAGAATGTTCTAAGAGTAGGGGGAGGGACTAAAATCAGGGAGGTTGGGGAAGGTTTTCCTGACAGAGTATGTAATATTTGGGTTGAAATCTGAAGGGTGAGGTGTGCAGTTTACTCCACTGAGTGTGAAGGACTGGAGAGGAGACTTATGTCTGGGGACCCCATTCTAGTAGGCAATTACAGCAGGTGGAAAGACCCTGCACAGAAAGGGATATGGTACTTTGAAGAAGCAGAGAGAAGGCCACTTAAGCTGAAGCATAGACAGCAGGCCAGAACATGGCAGGGAAGGTGGATGGAGGGGTACTTAGGGGATAGTCTATGAAACACTAATGTGGCCAGATTCAGAAATTTTCTTCTCAAGAAAAGGGAAGCCACTGAACCTGCAGGAGAGTGATAGGAAAGACAGGATTGTGGGAAGATCCAACTGCTGTGGAGAACACTCTGGAAGAGCAAGAGGGGATTCAGGGAGAATGGTCAGTTTGTTCCAAGAGGACAGATGACCGATGCCTCGACCGGCCTCCGATGGTCACAGTGGAGAAGTGCAGAAATCTTCATTTTCCTATTCTCACACCCTGAAAGGATGACCCCACACAGCAGAGCACAATAAATGTTGATTGATGGAGTGCCTGGCGGGGCTCGGTCAGTTAAGTGTCTGACTTCGGCTCAGGTCGTGATCTCCTGGTTCATGAGCTCGAGCCCCGCGTCAGGCTCTGAGCTGTCAGAGCCTGGAGCCTGTTTCCGATTCTGTGTCTCCCTCTCTCTGCCCCTCCCCTGCTCATTCTCTGTCCCTGTCTCTCTCAAAAATAATTAAACATTAAAAAAATTTTTAATAAAAGTTAAAAATAAATATTGAATGAATGCATCAAATGAATGCTATTAAGGCATTAGATTATATTTTATTATTATTTATTTCACATATAAAAATAAAGCCCTTATGAAGTCCTGATTTGCATACACCTGTGGCACCACGGCTGTCCCTGTTGGAGGCTTAGTTACCAGATTCTGCTTCCTTTCCAACTGACCAAAAGGCTTAAACAGGCTGTAGCAGGAGGGCTTATGTATTTTCTACCATCGTTGGCATTTGTAATCGGAATTTCCACTTAGCAAAAGTGAGCAAAAATGGTGGGATTAAAAAGCAATATTTCATTAGTTGCCAATGGATCCTTGAAAACGGCAAATGGGATTCCCATCACTTCTCAACTTGCCTGGGTCCCGTCCATGTCCTAACCAATTTTCTTAAATACAAGAGTACACCAACTTATAATCACTAACGAGGATGTCAGAATTCAAACAGGAAGCCTATATATATATATAGGTCTCTATATATATATGTATAATGAAGATACTAATTTCTTCACTGTTATATTTTTCCATAAAGCATTCTAATGGATTCATCAGAACTACTGTTCTGTGGGGAATAGGGCCTGTTTCTGCTTTTAAAAGACTTAGCTTTTTCAAATATAAAATGAAACGGTTTAAATGCCTCAAAAAAATATATGAAGCATAAAACGTTTTGTACTGATGGTCTCTTTAGTTCTTAAATAGTGTGCCTCAATGTAGAGAATGCATTTTTAAGTCGATAAAAGACATACACAAATATAGAAGTCCAAATGTGGGGAATCTTCAATTAATCAGAAAAGTCCTTCAACTACAGATGAAGTCTGGAAGCATAACAAGAATTTAATTTGGCAGCCAGCTTGGAATAAAGAGTCCCTTACTCATCAGATCCTGAACTCACCACAATTACTACCACCACGACGAATATTTTGTCTCTTGGTATGAATATTCCCCTTGTGTCTCCAATCGCACCTTCCTGACATGTTGAGGGTGTGTCTTTCTAAATCTTTACTTCTGGTCATTGCTCCTAAGACACAAAGCCCGGGCATTCCTTTGTCAACCTCAACTTTTAACTGTCTTAATCTGTCCTTAGCTTAAGTCATAAACAGTTTGTAAATTTAAAGCAGTACAGTAAAAACCACTTTGATCATCAGTGTATTGTCTATCAGAATTTGGAAAAAAAATGGTATGTTAGAGAAGGGAGAAAGGAAAAAATCACAGATAATATGACTATAAAGGACCACTATGTATGTATTTGTGTGTGTGTGTGTGTGTGTGTGTGTGTGTGTGTGTGTGTACATTAGGTCTCTCTCTTTAGGGAAATCCACAATGGCAGAACGGATATATCAAAAATAAATCGTTGATATACCACTTCGACTTCATTCTGGAAATGGGTAAATTATAAAGGCTTAATTATGCATGTACTTTAAAGAGCTAAGTCCTCTAGGTTCCCCTAGGAATCCCTTAGGTTTGAAAGCTGTTAAGACTGCAGTTTACATAATCCTTCAATGTTCATTATCTTATATTCGATCAGCTATGCGCAACTGATCTCTAAGATTAGTATTTATTGTGACCCAGTTTAAAAATGGAAAAACATGGGGTGCCTGGGTGGCTCAGTTGGTTAAGCAGCTGACTTTGGCTTAGGTCAAGATCTCACAGTTTGTGGGTTTGAGCCCCGCGTCGGGCTCTGTGCTGACAGCTCAGAGCCTGGAGCCTGTTTCAGATTCTGTGTCTCCCTCTGTCTCTGCCCCTCCCCTGCTCACGCTCTGTCTCTGTCTCAAAAATAAACAAACGTTAATTTTTTCTTTTTAAATGGAAAAACAAAAACAAAAACAAAGGTTCAGAGAAATCAAGTCTCTCATCCAAATCATTCAGCTGGTCTAGTTACAAATAAAGCATTTATATCTAGGTTTTCCGATTTGAAGCCCACTATTTTTCTGGGACAACCTACTAGAGTCTAAAGCCAGGTTGTAACTGTCATGTGTAAACGTGATATGGATAAGACTTAAAGATTCTAATAACTTGACAAGACTGTATTAGAAAATGTTTGATTAACAAAGGCCTCCTGAAGTTCGTATTATTGTATAGGCAAATGCCAAAACAAATTTGAAACCCTGAAAACAAGAGATGCTAGAATAATATAAAGAAGACACACACAAGTACGCTTTTGAGGTAAAGTAGCTCTCCAGTAAATTCCTGTTAAAAATAAAAATAATAGTATTTAAAGGCTACAGGATTTAAAATGCAATGCCTAAATGGAGTATCAGCATCATGTAGGGATGGTATGAATGTTAAAGTCTGGCTTGTCTCCATGGAGAGGTAGTACAAGTTTCATCAATGCATTTATCTTCAATTACTAGTCCCTTAAGAAACACAGGAGGTTAAAGAACAGGCAAAATTTATCCACAGTAAAAGAAGTCTATATGTAGTGCCTTTGCAGAGGTTATAAACCGGAAATGGCACAAGGGAGGCTTCTGGGGTGCTGGAAATGTTTTATGTCTTGATCTGAGCAAACGGACATGTATGCGTGGATGGAAAATTTCAACAAACTGTATCATCAAGCTGTCTTCAAGATTTGTGTACTTTGCTCCATATATGGAACACCTCAGAAAATTTTTAAAAGAAATTATAGTGAAATATAAACTAAGAAGCCAAGAATTTACAGTAAGAACTTAGAAACAGCACAACAGAAATATTACCATGCTCATCAGTAAGAATGCAAACACTGCTCTTGAGAAAAGGGGTCCCCATCAGAGCGATACAGAATAAGACAGCACTCTCGGAACACAAATGGAGGACACTTGAATCCACTGTTATTACGAGAAAGTTGAAGAGTTTCTAACAATTCTGTCTGCACAATGTTCATACAAATTTTTCTATGTCGAGGAAAAGTCAAACAAAAATCAGTCAACTAGAAATTACTTTGAAGAGATTTTGCCCAATGATGTGGCACAACTTAAATAGGAATGCAAAAACTCAGGCAATTTAAATGAAATACAGGGGCGCCTGGGAGGCTCAGTTGGTTAGGCGTCTGACTCTTAGTTTCAGCTTGGGTCATGATCTCACGATTCCTAAGTTTGAGCCCTGCGTTGGGCTTTGTGTTGACTGTGCAGACCCTGCTTGGGATTCTCTCTCTCTCTCTCTCTCTCTCTCTCTCTCTCTTTCAAAATAAATAATAAACTTTAAAAAATATTCACTGTGTCTTATATAGAAATGACTTAACCCTTAGCGTTTCCTGTGAATGGAACTGAACTTACATCTGTATCAGTACACTAAATATTTCATTACTAAAATCACCCCAACACTGTCTCAAAACCGACAGTGCACAGAGCTAAAGTTTGCTTTCGTGCTTTACAAAAGCAGATGCAGGAAATGAAAACACAAATTCTGCCAGCTGCTCTGGAGTCCTAAAGCCCCACGGCAAGGAGAATCTGTGGCATGTGGGTGACCGCCCTGCATGGCTGTCCAAAAGCAGGTGCACGGTGTGTGGACTTCAGTCACGCGAATTCTCAGACACAAACAAAAGCTAACTATGGGGTGGGTGATGCTAGAAAAGTCACTTCTGCCACGTGAGGTCCTTGCCTCACTGCCTCTACCATGAAGCTCCAATGTCTGGAATGCAGTCAACATGCAAATCTGTAGTCAAGAGCATTAAAAAAAAAAAAAAGAAGAAGAAGAAGAAGTGCAGTTAAAAATTTTTTTCTGACTTATGACAGCTCATTCTTTAATCTATCAGAAACAGACAAATGAATTCAAGGGCCCAGTTGCACTTCACCCCTCCGAAACAAAAGATGGCAGAAGCCGCCATGTCCATTCATTTTCTCTTTCATAATATAACCTTTTGATTTTCAAATGTGCTTTGGACCAGCATAAAAAAGTTACAGTCTTCAATTTCACCATAGAGAATGCTACTTACAAATGACCTCGAGGACCTTATCTTGGCCTATGACAACCATGCATGCAGCCATGCAAACATGCATTCATGCAACATAGCAGCACACAACACAGTGCAAAATTGGCAAAGAAAACCAAGTGATGGCCATGCTAGTATTGGTTGCAAGGGTCTCCTTACCAAATAGTGAAATCCTATGCCTGACAAGAACTCCAAGTTTGCAGAATAGGCTGAAGACAAAAGAAAAACAAAAGAGAAAGGGGGGAAGGGGGAGGGAAGATAGAAAAGACAGGGAGAAATTAAAATACAATTAAAAAAAAAGAAGAAAAAAGAAAAATAAACAGCTGATATATGAGCAGGAAAAAAGCAACATGATGTCACGCAGAAAGAATCAATTTTCTGAGCAGAATGTGGAGTAGAGGTATTAAAGAAAGAATCTTTGAGTGCATATCTTTAACAAACATGGTTAAAAAAGCACATATTATAAGTAAAGAAACCAAAAAAAATTTGAAAGCAAAGCTAATTAATATAAAAGCAATCTATATGAACCCCTTAAGAATATGACTACTCAAATAGCACAAGGAAAACGCTTAAAATTTTATCTGCCCAAATGCACCACTGAAATTCTAGAATTTTTGTTGTTGTTATGCATTATTATTTAAAATCAGAAGTATGGCACTTGGGGCATGAAATGTCACTTTAAGGTTTAGTATGTTTATCATTTGAACTTTCCTTCTTTCCAACCGTGAGCATACCCCTTCCGTATACACCAAAGCATCCAGTGAATTTGAACACAGTGAGGTAGAGATAGAATTTGAACAACTGATAATCACTCAGAAAAATGTTGCAGATGCAGTAAGTTCAAGGGCTCTTCATTCTAATGCTTGACGTAAGCCTATTTCTTATCTCCTCCAGAGCGAGTTTCGGAGCCACTGTGTTCCTGGGGATCGGCAGTGGGAGATCCCAAATAAGGGTGGCCTGCATTCAGCAGGACAGCACTGATATATGTACTAACTCTCACATCAGAACCTGGGAAAGACCTGCCATTGTCCCAGCTTGTCCCCAGGCTGCAGTCTGGCGGGCTCCTTCCAGGTCTTCTCAGGAATACCCTTCACTCCCTTCCCTGCTATACTCCCTTCTATCCATCCCTCAGGATTCAGCAACAGACATGTCTACTCCAACAAGCCTTTGCTAACATCCAGTGCTCCTTCACCACTCCCAGTCCAAGCTGAAAGGGTTCCTTCCAGCCTCTCCTAGGGGTCATGTGCAAATCTCTACCATGACATGTAACCTTCCATATTGCAAATGATACTATTTTCACATCTACCCAAACACTTCTGAGCTCTCAGATAGAGGCTCTGCGTAGCCAGAACTTGATGGAAGCTCTAGCCTTGATGACCCATGTGTACCGCACCACCCACACCCAGCTTGACTGTCCCAGCTAGATCCTGAGTGCCCCATTCTGTCTCGCAAAGCTCTCCCATAAACACAGTGTGTAGACATGCCCTCCCCAAGACTGGGGATATGGACGATGCCATGGAAAAAAAATGGAGTCACGAGCTCACGGCAGGACTGGAGAAAGGAGACGGAGAATCACGTCTGTGACACTGACTTTTTTAACAGTAAGTTTTGGCTATCATCTCTCATTTCTGTAACAATGCAGAATAATGTATTAATGAAAAATAACTATAAAGGGTATCGTACAGCTTTTCTGAGAGAACAAGCATCGGCAAATCTCTCAGGGAATTTGAGGTCTTGAGTCGTCTCCTAGCAGTGCTAAAAGTTTTTAAAACAATGATCTATTCAAGCAGATATTATATTTAAAATGAGATATTAGCCTCCTGAGCTGCACTGTCTCTGTGTTATAATGTAAACAAAAAAAGAGATAATAAAATAGGCAACGTTCTCCAGGTGCTCTGACCCACTGAGCCTTATGCTAATTCAACGACCATCTGTCTCCATCTCTAGAGACTGAGCGCTTGTCAGAGTCGTACGTATTTTGGATCCCTGTATGTTTATGAACCTGTTTTAAGTGATCTCGTTTTACTTCTTACCAACTGAGACTCTGTCGTATCAGTGTGAAACATTCTGAGATGATGTTGAATTTGTAATGCTAGGATCATGTTTGAACCCAATTCATCCAGACCTAGGACATTTTCCTGGGATGAAAAACACAGCATTATTCTGTGTCCGATTCTGTTGGATTATAGTGAATGTCTGAGAACCTGTTTGAAAAAAAATGACTTCTTAAGATAGCAATGCTTCTTAACTTTGGTTGTTCCTAATCAGTAGCCGATATGTAGAAATAGAAATATGTAGATATGTAGAAAACCAGGTTCTCACAAAGGACAAACTGTATCTATTTCTCTTCCTGTGCTATCATCCACTTTTAGAGTGGAGTTTGTATATCAACTATAAGGTTTTATTACTATAAGCTTTGGCCTATAGTTTCTCTAAAAATATTCTCCATAATACTGTCTTCTCTTTCTGTATGTATATCCCTCCATTACTAACATTCTTAAGAAATTATAATTCATTGGGGCGCCTGGGTGGCTCAGTGGGTCAAGCATCCAACTTTGGCTCAGGTCATGATCTCAGGGTCTGTGAGTTCGAGCCCTGTATCGGGTTCTGCTCTGCGCTGATCACTCAGAGCCTGGAGCCTGCTTTGGATTCTGTGTCTCCGTCTCTCTCTGCCCCACCACGCTCGCTTGCTCACACATGCACACACTCTCTCTCAAAAGTAAACAGTAAAATAATTAAGAAAAAGAATTCATAACGCACCTACAATTCCTTGGCTTTGATGTCTCACTGCTCTACAGAAACACTCCCTAGAAATTCTCGGTGCTTGCTGATCAGTAAATCAAATAATACTTTTTCAATCTCGGTCCTGGAAAGCTGCCTATGGTACTTGGCATCACTGACTACTTCAATCTGGGAAACTCTCAGTTCTGTTTTACGGCGATATGTTTCCCCTTCTTCTCTAATAAATCATCCTCAGTGTTCTTCAAAGAACCATTTCTGAAAACCCTTCAGATGTAATGAGTCTCTAAGGTTTGGAATTCAGACCTTTTTGCTTCTCTGTCTACTCTCCCTTCATCTGCTTCCAGAACTGTGAGCATAACATGGGTACAGATAATCTCCAAATATGCCATTTCCGGCTGAATAACCTGCCATGCTTCAGTAATTACCTAACCAAACTGAACCCCTTCTTCTCAAAACCAGGTCTCCGTCATTTCTTTTTTTTACCGTTGCCAGCAATATTGTTCCAACCACTCAGCACTGAAACTCCAGCACCGTGGGGGCCTGCCATATGACCCACTGCCAAGGTCTGTGATGTTCTCTCGTCCGTGCTTCCCACATCCAACCCCTCTCTCCACGTACATCTCCTCCGTATTCCCAGTACTTCATATATGTTTCCATTGCACTCGTCACAAGTTGTTAAGTGGTTAGCGCTACATGTATGCAGGTACTCAGATGCACTTTTAAGTGCACTTAATTGGGACTGCATCGTCATGTGTGTGTGTGTATCATCCTCAGTCCTGGGACAGCACCTTATACACGGCATGGCGGGCATTCAGAAACACGTGCTGAATGGATCTGTGGGGAGAACCACCTCTTTAAGGTAGCCCTTCCCTCACGACAGCCTGCATTGCTGTCATGGCCTCTTAGCAAGCTCACACTTCTCAATCCCACTTTTGTGGCCAGACTGCCCTTTATCCCAATGGCTTCATAGGGCTCAGGAATTAAGTAAAAAAGATTAATTATAAAAATTGAAAAGAAAAAAGGAAGAAGGTGCCTCGTTCCAGCAGTTAATATCAATGACAGGGTTCTATCAAATGAATCTATGTCACCCACACTTACCCTAAATTGCTATGTTCTACACTCTATACGTTATCGACACGTAGAAAATAGTCCCCCTTCTTAATCTACAACCTACAGATTCTTGACAGTCAATTCTGAATTATCGTGTCTTCTGTATATCTCTAGCCTGTCCATACCCACCCAATGTGGTCTTCCTTGTCCTTGAATCCCACAGCACTGCATGGCTTTCTTCTACTAGAATTATATTTTTACCCACATACTCAGGTAGTGCCAGCTACGCTCACAGAGAGCAGAGAGCACACCTTACTCTTTTCCACAGACATGATGGTGCTGACTTTAGACACAGTACATGCTCGCCATATGATTTCTAGTGCCAAGAAGTATCCAAACATCTAATGGCGACAACCCATTCTCAAATGTGGAGGTTAATTTAGACCCATGCCGTACTGCTACATGCAACTGTTAAATACGAATTAAAACTACTCCTGCAGTGTTCGACATGGGTGTGAAGGCATGACTTCTTATTCACAGTAGCAGGGACAGTGGGGTTTTTTTCTTTGTATTTGATCCTTTTTTCTTTTTAACCTATTTTCCCTGCCAAAGTAATATTTAACTGAAGTGGTAAGAAATCACATTTATAAAACTTCAGTGATCCCATTGTAACATGTCTAAAAATTTGTAGTTGGTTTTTGTTAGTGTGACGGTGATTTGGGTTGTTTTAAGACATAGATTTATGATCAGAAAAGTAAGACTTTTTCCACTTTAAAAATATATAAAAATGGTAAGAAAAGCACCTCTACTATGCTACCCAAGGGAAACAACTATTAAAATCAAGTTTCTTCCCTACCAATATTCTTCTACACATCCAAATTTAGAGGTTTTTTTTAAAGATCTTGATCCATATTATTTAAATAAATATATATATATTTTTTACTTTTTAAATAACCATTGTCCTAAGATGTGACATATTTGCATCCATCATGTTAATGGCCAGACAGCATTTTCCATGTGCCGTAATTTCTTTATCATTAACTTTATTCATTTTTCGTCCCAGAATTTTTCTGAGGCTAAAATCTACCTATGTTTGGTACTCAAGGGCTGTGATGAAATAAGGTACTTCTATCAGTGTGCATCTCATTCTTATATGTTGGAATGTGAGACCATTTTTCTCTTTTGGAAACGGTAACGGGAGAAATAAAATGTGCCGGTCCTTGTTGCCTGAGGTGGAGAAAATCTGAAGATGAAATTACAGAAAACCTTCTGGTGAGGCGTTAATAAAGAGGGGGCGTCTCAGGCCCCCAAACCACATCAACTGAGGCTCGCACAGAATAGCGATGCTCTTCCAATTTCTTCTATGAGGGGCAGTGGGCAAAGGAAAATTAGTTACCTCTGTGGTCAGTGAACAGCTCTCAGAGTAAGAATGAAAATGGAATGGAGATACAAACATGATGGGGGGGGGGGGCGGAGAATAGAATTTGCATACTTTTATTTGTATTCTTTCCTATATTCTTTGATTGTATTTCTCTTGGTTTACATAATTGACTGATACCCAAGTTCCCAACTCTGGGAACAAAGCTGCTGTTACAAAATCCTACTCTGATGGGGGAAGGGGGTGGGGGTGAGGAGACTGCAATAGCCTGGGCTCTCTGGGATTGAAAGGTAACTTGATGCCTTGGCATTTTCTAGCCACAGGGGATGGTGGGCCTGTGAAGCGATTAGGGCACTAGTGAAATGCAGAGAGCCGGACCTCTCTTTCCCAGGGAAAGCGGAAAGAAGACCACTCCAAAGTCAGGAGGAGATTCATACCTTGGAAAGTAGCCCCTCACCCCCTTTTTTCTGGTAACAAAGGTGGTGGAAACAAAGTGCGTCACTGGATGGATTCTCTGTTACTTTAACTATAATCAGTTATAACAACTTCACAGGAAGACTATTATTTGAAGAAGTTTGGGGCCGTTTTTAACGCGGTTGCAATCTTACATCACATGACATCTCATATCATTAAAGTCAAGTCCAAGGAAAGCTTGTAGCCTGCTTTATCTCGGTTACTCATTTTTATAGAAACTTCTTTCAAATACAATCTAGAAGCTTGGTATGGACTCCTGTGTAATTTGATAATACAGAAATAGATTTGCTCTGTAATCGATCACATATGTACTAAATTTTGGCATATTTTGAAAAATCAGACTTGAAATACCCAGCAGAATCACAAATAAATCTATGAGGAATACTTGGGTTTAAACAGAAATGAGAAAGCATTGCTAAATTGCCAACTTGAGTGGTGCAAATCTTCAGAAAGGTACATATTTTTACATCATTTTCTTCCAAGATAGGTCATTATTTACACACAAACGTTGAAAAATTTGATTTCTGTAAATGGGATTTTGCCCTCCAGAAAAACTCCTTTATTTTTCAAAATTGTGGCAAATATAGTAGACTCAGAAATCTTAGAGGAAGTAATGTTAAAAGCACCATTTATTGGGGCACCTGGGTGGCTCAGTTGGTTAAGTGTCTGATTTCGGCTTAGGTCGTGATTTCATGGTTCCGTGGGTTTGAGCCCCACATGGGGCTCTGTGCTGACAGCTCAGAGCCTGGAGCCTGCTTCGGATTCTGTGTCTCCCTCTCTCTGCCCCTCCCCTACTCGCGCTCTCTCTCTAGCAAGAATGAATAAACGTTAAAAAAAAAATTTAGAAAAAGCACCATTTATCACAAATACTAATGTGGTGATGACTCTGTGGATTCTGTGATGGGGGTCTTATTCCTTCTATTCAGCATGATATTTAGCAGCAAAATGGAAGAAAACTCAACGTTTAGAACACACGTATTAACTTGTAGAGAGCATCCTCCTCCGTGTTTGATCCCAAGGGGCCAAGGGTCAGGGAAGCCAGGTAGACACTGCATGCTCCCACCTCAAGGTCCCCAGATGCTCTTCCTCAAATGCAAATACACTTCGCTCAACAACAGTCTTTATTTTGTGTAGCTCTTTACCTCGTCACCATTTCTTTCTCCTTGTTTGACGCATGTCCTCCAGAACAGAGGGGTCTGCTTGCTGCAGATAAGAAGTATAAACGATGGTTTTTGAAATACTGATCAATTAAAGGAAGCACAACCTGAAAGAAAGGAAAAGAAAACAGATCTACATGGTGGACGGAGACTCTGGGGCAGCCAGACTTCCGTCCACCTGCAGCAGGTCCCCCAGTATCCATAGCCCTGCCAGTTGGCACGATTTTAGAGTATGCCTCTCTCAAATCTTACCCTGCTATCTCTAGTCCCGGGGGGGGGGGGGGGGGGGGAGGGTTGGAGGGTGTGTGTGTGTGCACACGTGCGTGCGTGTGTGTGTGTGAGAACTGCAACTCCACACTGTCAATTCACTGCTCCTAGTAACTACTCTGTGTGGCAAGCGTCATCATCCGTTTTACAGGTATTAAACTGAGGTGCAGAAAGTGAGTGACCTACTCAAAGTCACACTGCTGCTTACCTACCTCCACAGTGTTCTCACCTGGCCTCTCTCAGAGCCGCCTGGCCTTTCCCGCATGCTAATCCTGCTGCCCTTTGGCGAATTCCTCTTCTTTGCCCTGTGTGCTCACATCACAAGGCTCTGCACATGCCATTCCCTATGTCTGAAATGCTCTTCCCACACCCCGTAACCCGTCCACTCCACTCTTCCTGCAGACCTCAGCTCAGTGCTTCATCAGATAACTGTCCACTGATCTCCTCAACTAGGTAAAATCCCCATATTCTCTGGTCTTAGAACATCATTTGCAATTTTGCATTTAATACGTGTGATTCTGAATTAGTCTTTCTCCATAAGAGTCGATAAAATACACAAGAACAATACACATTTCTGGGTCTGTTTCCCATTACTGTGCTCTCCTGGCTTCTAGAACAACTCTTTGCTCTGCTTTGTTTACCCCTGGGTCACCAGTACTTAGGACTTTATGGGACCTACAGCAAGCGCTAGATAAATATTTGTTAAATAAATAAATGAAAAAAAAAATAACTGGCATTATCAGTATTTAGACTCAAGTCTGTCTAACTACATTTTTCCTACAATGTGGTATATGGCATATTTATATATAACAGCAACATACAAATTTTTTGTGATCTTCCTTGAAACTTGTGACATTGCCTGGATTTTGATTGGCACATAATAGCTACTCAATAAATATGTGAATGAATGGATTACAGACTCAGAGGAAATTAAACCACATTAGGCGTCTGCAAACAAAATCACTAGGGGTACACAGGGCAATACAAGAATGTATTTTAAATGTATGATTAGAGGCCATGGATACAGCATTTGTAATAATTGGCTATCAAGGGGGGGGGGATTACAATGCAGTATGATAGATAACTAACAATACGCATCCCAGGATAAACTTGGGATGCTTGATACGGATTTTGAGTGCTATACTGAGTGGAAAGAAAAGACGAGAGAAATCTCCCTTACAGTAAAGGGCACAAATCTGAAAACATATAAAAGAGGCCAAACATGAATCAATCAAAACAACAAGCCATTTTGCAAATGATCTCTAGGAACCAGCAAATGCAAGGACTTCGAAAATAAATTGACAGAAAGCATTACGTCCTCAGGCTAAGTGCAACATCGTATGAACAGGAACGCTTCCCAAGGGCATATTCTGTCTTCGCGACAGGAATCCCCGGGGCGTAGTCTAACCCCTGACAGAGACTGGACACACGCAGCACATGCTATGCCAGTGAATGGACCCAATGAGGAGAATCTGCAACACTTTGTCTCCTGACTGGAGACAGGGAGTCTGGCTGAAAGGAAGTCATGAATGTTCATGGCCTAGGGCAAACTCTTGATAAATTCGTCTTAAATGGAATGAAGAGCGCTATTTGGGTAGACTTTACATATAAACAATTCACCCTCTCTGATCCTCAGCTTCCTCTGCTGTAAACAGTAGGACGCGAGTCCCACAATAAAGCTTACACAGTAAAGCTTCTTATCATGTACAACTTCCTGAATTTATAATTTATAAATGAATTCTTTTCCCCTTTATAAAAGAAATGCTCGTACATTTTTAAATCCTAACAACCAAACTGAAGAAGTAGATTATTTTTCCTCTTTGTCATTTGATAAAGCCCAGCAAGGAGAACTTTGATTCCTACAGATTGAAGTGATTTGTGAATTACGGCAGGAAGAGCAGGGAGTGAAAATAAGACCGGGTATTCTAGGCGCAAATTCATCCTACATGACTCATGCACTTATTCCTGTGCCACAAAATATTTACTTGTAGTAGAACTCACACTGGTAGACCAGTACGCTCCGTAAAGAGGCAAAGATCTAAAGGGTATATTCGGTCGACAAACACAGGGAGTGAAAAACAAGATGGAGTGTATACTGTACTTTAGCAAAGAACTTGATTTCTTGCTCGTAAGGAAAATGTTCCGCCTTGCTTCTGCTGCCACCATCTGTAGAAATGAAGAGTTGTTGAACATGTTTTGTTTACTTGAAACATTACAAGAGCTTCCACCCAAAAAGCAACATGTAGAACACATCACTGTAACATCGCTGAACGTGTCATCCCAGGAAAGCGAACATAGAAACCCATCCGAAATATCAAGGCTAACTTCATTCAGCAGTATGACAATTTTTTACAAGGGATTTTCAAAAGTACCCAAATCGTAATAAAAAAATCTATCGAGGACAGCCTACACACACGCTGGCGTAGCTTTACAAGCTTCTTGACACGTAGCGGGAAAAGTGGAATAGAGTCACATAAAAACCCCGCATCTTCTTTCAGTAAGAAAGAAGCTCGCCAGAGATGACAACAGTGAGTATAAACTCAGTAAACAAAAATTGGTTAGATTGTTAGATTGGTGAGCCTCTAATAAAAATAGTTGCTTCTTGCTGGGACTAGAAGTTACAATATTAATATGCCAAGTGAAAAATTGCAGGAAGCCAGCCTGGGATGAGCGGGAGGACCACGACCGTAATATTCGGTTGGCAAATTAACATTCTGCTCAGGAGTAAAGAAGTTCACTTATGTCACAAGATAATTTCCATGAGCAAAGCAAAGACACCCGAGTTTTCCCCATGGCTCAAAAGGTTAAGAACTGATCGACCGAATGCACTGGGCTTTGAAGTGGCCCTTCTGTGCCTCCTTCACACATCCACAGGAGGTGACATCAACTCTAATAACCAGGATGATATGCAGACACACGGGAGAGCAAAATATATCCACAACTGGATATACAGTTTTAGTAACATTTGTAAGCAGGGATTTCTTATTGTGTAAGAAGCAAACTGACTGTTGCTTGAAAAAAGTTCTTTTGCAAATAGAAATAAAAGCAATTTGAGACAGATTTTGTAAAATCTGAAACATTAAGTTTGGGATGACTTTTAGGAAATTGAGGTAATATTTTGTAGTATCAGAACAATGCTCTTTCCAGCGAATGAATAAAAGAAAAGCACGGCTTTTGTACACTCGCAGGCATCACTTTTACATTAAGAATATTACTCTCAAGAATATTGTGCCAAGTGGCTGGATCCACGTAGGGGACTTTCCCATATAAGCTACGTCTAGACGGAATTCTGCACATCACAAAATACGTTAACAGTTCAAGGAATTAGATTGGAAATATCTTCCCTTTTTACATTATGCATTTACATTACACATTTTAACAAAAATGCCTCTGCGCAAAATGCTGATGGAGAGAACTGTGGTCTAGATGGAATACAAAAATCAGAAAAAGGCATATGCATATTCTTACTACGGCCATTAGCCTCCAATGTGTTGCAAAGGCAGTAAATTTAAAGACAAAAGAAGACATCTAGAAGTTTTCCTTGCAGTGACAATGAAAACTGGCAATTAAAATAAATGTAAAGGGTCCCAACTCTGCTCCTCTAACAGAATTCTTGCATTTTCTCTGTCACAGCCGTCTGAAAAAGGAGCCTGTGACCTCGGCTCCTTAATTTCTTGGGTAAAACAACACCTTAATTTCTTGAGCTTTCTATGGATCTAGCCTCACTTTCTGCCCACACCCTTTATCCTGTGGAAATAAAGAAGTGCCCTAACTGGGTGAATTTAAAGTAAGGTTCTTAACACTCCCTCTGCACAAACACTTCTTTATTCAGAAACTTGAACACAGTGGGGAGAAAACCAAAACACATTTTACCCTCTGAATTTCTGTTTCTGTTATCCATGTCGAGCTTAAAAAGTTTTTTTTCCTTGGGGTGCCTGGGTGGCTCGGTCGGTTAAGCATCCGACTTTGGCTCAGGTCATGATCTCACGGTCTGTGAGTTCGAGCCCCGCGTCGGGCTCTGTGCTGACAGCTCAGAGTCTGGAGCCTGTTTCGGATTCTGTGTCTCCCTCTCTCTGCCCCTCCCCTGTTCATGCTCTGTCTCTCTCTGTCTCAAAAATAAATAAATGTTAAAAAAAAAAAAATTTAAAAAAAAAAGTTTTTTTTCCTTAATCCCTTGATTTTGCTTTCTCTCTTCTCTCTTGCCAAAAAGAAGAGTAAACTTGAGTTGCCACTCATCTCGGATACACTTAAATGTGCCTGAGAAATTTCAATATTTAATTTGCGTGCATAAGAGCTTTAAAAATTCACCATAGCTTCATTTTTGTTTTTTGGATCAAATTTCATTAACTGAGACTAATGTGGCTACTTTTCAGAATGATTCATAAATCATATTAAAAAAATCATTAAAAAAATTTAAAAAATCATTGCAGGACCTACAAAAAGATTACATACTGTAAATTAGTTTGCACGGTTGGCTCTTGTGAAAAAAGGTAGTTAAGAAGAGTGCCAAGGCACAGCATCCACACTGCAGATAAAGAACAGATGGAGAGGGGAAGTTCTTTAAGAGAAGGACACTCAACTGGAAAATCTTTAATCGCATTTGGGAAACGGGAGACCAGGAACAAGTAAATTCCAGAGCTCAAATTTCTATGAACTTTAATCTGACACTGTGCCAAAAACTAAGTCCTAAATTCTAAGAAAACAGTAGTAAAGAAGACTCCTTCGTCAGGATGGGTTTGTTGAGGATGTGTTTATTGCTAAGGCGAGGATGACGGGCTGGGGGAAAGTATTGAAAAGGAGAAAGATGAGGATTAAAAAACAAAAATAAAAACAGAAAAAAAAAAGCATGAAAAAGAAATTGAAAAGATAACCACCAGAACACTCTGTTCTTCCAAAGGGGCCAGATTCTTCCTTCTATCTTAATGCCAACTGGTGGCTGGAAGACGACCCGACATGAAGCTGGGTAACTAACAACTTGAATTTCAAGTCAATGGTACTCAGGACAATCATGAAATAACAGAAGTGAGAGGAGGCTGTCTTGAAAATCTGAATCTAAGAGTTAAAACAAGGAATTCTTTTCATACTTGGTGGGCCACGTGGGGGGAGGAGGTCTTTCATTTTACTCTAACAGGACCCTAAGTAAAGTGTTCTGCATTGCAGATATTCTACTATAAATGTGTATCCCTACACAGGATAAACTTGAGGGCTTCACATTGCCTGGAAAGTTTGGGGATGCACAGAGTTTCCGTTTTTTCAAGAGCAGGGCAATTAATTTCAAAAGGGAAGATTTAACTGTACCTTAGATTGAGATATCCATCCAACGTGTCTTTCAAAATAAAAAATCAATGCCAATAAACATTGTAAGGAGAAAAGAATGGTGTGTTCGGTTTTTTTTAAGTTCTGTAAATTATGCCATCCCTAAAAATGTGTTTGCCTACTGACTGCTAGATTCTGTTTAGTACTAGGTTGGATAGAAAGTGTTTATACCACCAGGGAACAGACCATAAACAGTCCAGGAGACTGTGCTGTTCTACACCCTGATGTAGGTACCTACCAAACTCCAGGATATACTGATGGGCTTCATCCACATAGCGAATGAGTTGCTGAAGGAAACTATAGGCAAATCGTTTCTCAATGGAAGGTGTGTCCAATTCCAGGTCCTTGAATCCCCTAGAGCAGCAAAAATGAAACATGGAAATCAGTTTCTACAGAGACTACTGGAAGGTAAAATTTTGCTTAAAAAGTATAAATGATATATACAAATATGGAACATTACCTAATATTCTTGTAGCTACAGGCAAAAGTGAGATTTAATTTGTAAGGAATACTTGGCATATGATATAAAACTGTAGTGAGTAACTCTATTACTATGCAAAAAAAAAAAAAAGAGTCACTTTAGAGAAACGGTGGGTCATTTCTGCCCCCAATTTTTGCCTAAATGATGGATGGGATTTAACCTAAGTAGTGAAAGGAATCAGGTAGGTGGTAAACAGTCAAGGGCATTTATGTTTCTGATGTGTTTATTTTGAACATACTAAATAGTAGCACTAAGATTTAAATGGGTCCTGAATCATTTGCAACATTAAATATGATGGGGATATTTAAACGGTCAGTCTTTATAACAAGGGTATATACTGGTACGTGTGCTTTTACCTGGATACAGCATATCCATTGATCTGTAAGAACTTGAGGATGTCCTGTGCTTTTTCCCTATCCTTGGCTTTCTCTTTGGCTGTCAGTGTATCATAGGGTACCAGCAGGGGATGGTTTCCACCTCCTAAGAGCATGTCAAGACAAGAACACAGCATCGCGATTAGCAAATAATCTGAAATATGACAGAGTGACGTGCATAATAGGACCACACTACAGAACTTCTGGTATCTTCTAGTTATACATGGAGTATACATAAATCATATATGGCTCTTGACTCTCCAGCACCTTTTATGTTCCAATTAATTTAGCAAACCTGTTCAAAGAAACACTGTACATATGTCTTCTAAGAGGCAATTAATGGGGCACCTGGGTGCTTCAGTTGGTTGAGCATCCAACTCTAGTTTCAGCTCAGGTCATGATCCCAGGGTCGTGGGACTGAGCCCCACGTCAGGCTCCACACTAGGCATGGAGCCTGCTGGGGATTCTCTCTCTGCCCCTTCCCTGCTCATGCATTCTATCCCTCTCATATTAAAAACACACACACACACACACATTAAAAACAAACAAAAAAACACAGGGACACGTAGACATTTGTGACATCCAGGGCCGATAACACCTGCAATCACAGAAGAAGGGAGAAGAAGCCGTATTACCCTCTCCATTCAAATGAACTCTGGATGTGGAGCATGTAAATACACACTAAAACTTGCACAGCTCGAGCTAGTGAAATTATAAGGCAATTGTAAGGGCTAAGCTTCACTTTCCACTTCACAGAGAGAGGAGAAAAAAAGTGTCTTAAATATGGAATTTTTAGTAAGCCTCCCAGATCAAACAGTACTTTATAGCCATATATTCTACGCAAAACCCATACTTGGGTTGCTAAGTTCAAAGCTGCTCTCTCTTAAACATCTCATAAGAGTAACATACGTAAGTGACTGACTAAAAATTGTGGCAGGCACCTAGGTTTCCGGTTAACCTATTTTGGTGAAAAATATCAAAGAGTAACCTTCTAGATTTAAAAATTCTAGAAAATATTTAAACTTTAAAAAACTAATAATAAGGGGCGCCTGGGTGGCGCAGTCGGTTGGGCGTCCGACTTCAGCCAGGCCACGATCTTGCGGTCCGTGAGTTCGAGCCCCGCGTCGGGCTCTGGGCTGATGGCTCAGAGCCTGGAGCCTGTTTCCGATTCTGTGTCTCCCTCTCTCTCTGCCCCTCCCCCGTTCATGCTCTGTCTCTCTCTCTGTCCCAAAAATAAATAAACGTTGAAAAAAAAAAAATTAAAAAAAAAAAAAAAACTAATAATAAAGTATTAATAAAAGTAGAGATTTTGTAAAAATTTTTGTAAAAGTTATAAAAGTTTCAGGAAATGCCCTGGTAATTCCAGATGTAGAGATCTCACGATCAGCATCAGTGTGACTAGCATGGTGTACCCCAGATTTCAACCTTATAAGACACGTATGGGAATATTTTTGGAACGGAATCCTGAAATTCCCTGAAACGCAACTACTATGGAAATTCCAGAAAAAAAATACTTAAAAATTAATATTTGGTTTGAACGTTGGTGCAACACAGAGCCTATAATATCAGTGTCCAATATGATGTGGCCGGGAGCTACTAAAACAATCCTACTGAATTTGCCCTACACACAAAAAAAGCAAACAAAAAGGCAAAGGAGAAAATGCCATGTCTGCCTGGAGTTTGCCTGGACTGAGAGCGCCATCTACAAAAATGTGATCACGCACTGAGCTTTCTGACCATTAGGTGACACTATACGATCATAAATGCAAAGGGACAGACCACAGCTACAAAGCCAACAAATGCTAAGCATTTTAAGGAGCCATCAGTCATTTTATACTTTAGTACTCATAGTATCAAGTATAATACAGAATAATCAGAAGACAACAGAAACCGGTATTTTGTGAAAAGCAAGAAGGATACAGAATACGATATTAAGCACACAAGGATCAAATTTGACTTCTGCCATCAGCAGAGATCTGTGGAGATGTTTTATGAAAAAAATGTGTAGATCAAACGTCTAATTTGTCATCCTGCTATCATCTGCTGTTTTTGCGTTTAGTCCTTTATTCCTAGTAAATATACTAATTTGGCAACCACAATGATTTGGGGGGCAGACACCAATAGGTTATTATGGGAGGGAGAGAAAGTAACGAGCCCAGGACGGGGTAGAAACTGAGGTATGCAGCTTTTAGGTGTGTGACTCTAAATGACTTTCTGTTTATAGTTGTTTCCTTGTTCCTTACTTCCTATACTTCACTCCTGGTGTTTCTCCCTCCCTCCCTCTCTCCTTTCTGCCCTCCCCCCCCCCCCCCCCCGCCCACACACACACGCACACACACACACACCACGGGCACCAAGCGAGGGAGGTTACTGGTACCTCCCACACGCCAGCCCAGAACTCAGAAGTGAAGCAGAGTTGTCAGCACACAAGTTGGTGTCAAAGTCCCTGGGTGAGAGAACAAGTTTGTGAAAAGACACAAGTAGTTTCCTTCCAAAAACTGTCCACAGCCTCTGGCCCGTCTTCTTTCTAAGACTCATTTCTTGCTTTTTGCTCGTTTCAAAACCCAAAGAAGCCAGGGCTGCATATTCTAACACCTTTCCTACTGGACTGCTGTTCTGACCCTAAGCCACTCCCTTTTTCTTTCAAAAGGGGAAGCACGCGTGGAGGAAGAAGAAGGATTAAGGTTTTGAGGACTAATACCACCACCTCACCATCTAGCCTGCTGCGACCATGCCGGTCTCCCAACTACAAAGTATGAATCTGGACCCATACACACGGGATGCAGGGGTTGGGACGTCTCATTAACAGGTGGCCTACTTCAAAGAAAACACTGACCGTAGGACACTGAATGGCCAAGCCACAGTGACTAAAACATACTTGGAAAAAGAGAGACTAGACTTTTTAAATGTCTATTTATTTTTGAGAAAGACAGCGCGTGAGCAGGGGAGGGGCAGAGAGAGAGGGAGACAGAATCCGAAGCAGGCTCCCGGCTCAAAGCTGTCAGCGCAGAGCCCCTCGCGGGGCTCAAACTCGTGAACCGTGAGGTCACGACCTGAGCCTACTCAGACACTTAACTGACCGAGCCACCCAGGCACCCTGAGAGTTGACGTTTTTCATGCTATCTGCTTACGCAGGAAATAGGCATTTTGTTTACTATTCATGTGGACGATGCCCCTTCAAGAACTTCACTAAGCAAAACTCAATGCCTCTATGGCTCAGCTAGCCAGCCAGCCATCTGCTCAACTATCTGTCAGCCAGACAAGTGCTCATTCATTTAACAAACATTTATAAAATGGTTCTAGAAAAACAGGCCTAGCCCTGAGTCAAACTTTGGAACAGGCAATTTTGGTGTAAGGGATCCTCTCTGTTCATTTCTGCGATGGATTCTCACTTGTACTAGTCTGATCACGACTAGTCTGATCACGACTTAAGACAAAGACTAGTCTGATCACGAGTGTGTGGTGTTGCTACCATCCTTCAAGACCCCAGCTGTACTTTCCACCATGAAATATCCCCACCCTTCAAAACTATCTCCCATATATTTTTACCTAGGCCAATAAATAAGAAACAGAGAGTTTCCTGATGCCTAGAACTATACAGTAAGAATTATAAGAGTAACAGAAGTTGGGGCCCTGACCTGGAGACAATTATTGCTTCACCGGGGGAAAGAAGTCCCTCTAGGAAGTAATTGTAGAGAGAGCACATGCGTGAACACACACACACACACACACACACACACACACACACACACACCAGTATGTTTATAGACTAGGAGTGAATAAATAACAATGAAAGAGATCACCCATCCATGTAGGATGCATCAAACTGCAGAAAACATGCAAGTAAGTTAAGAGAACATCTGAGAAACAACTACGAGAATATTATGTCATTTTAGTATTTAAGAATACCAGCAGCAAAGACCAAGCAAAAGCATGTAAGAGATAAGAACATAACTAGACTGGACAAAGCAGAGGGGTTGAGATGGAAATGGGGAAGGGATGACATGAGAGAAATATTTAAGTTAGGGTTAGAAGTCAGGGGGAGAAGTGTAAGGAATTCACAGAACACCTCGAATGTTTGGATGAGGCATATTGATATCTACATGCTAAAATGGGGAAGAGAGTCGTAGAATTCCCAGACATGAAGAAATGTACAGTCACAGGCAGGAAATTATAAAATTCCCACCCTGCAACTGTTATAGGCGTATCTGAACCATTCTAAGAAAATAAAGGTGTAATAAGCTCTTATTTTAAAAAGATGGTTTTATCCATACCATATATTCACAGAGTTGCACTCTGTTTTTTAATCAGGATTTTTGCAAAACATTACCTTTGGACTCCAGCTCCATTTTCTTTTTCTTTGCCCATATATTATGGTAGTTTTCAGCCATCATTTCTGCCATAGCCTTAAGTGAATGAAACATTTAGAAAATAAGTTATAATTTAATGGGTAGAAAAAGACCTCACTTGCCAATAGGTAATATCAAAACATGCTTTAAATTAATAAATCATAGTGTGTCCAGGCTAAACTATCTCAAGATTATCAAACACAATGATCTTACTTGGAATCTGAAACCCAGATTCAACATGTGAAACCCAGAAACAATCTGTGAAATTGTGCGGTAGTAAACAGCAGAGATGATTTGATGGGAATGATTATTGTTATTTGTAATGGTTTTTGTCTAGTTATTTGTAATGTCTAAAGACAAAGGTTTTATTAATTCAATAATGAAACTTCAAATTAGCTATGGACTTTAACAAAAAAAAAATCTATTTATTTGCAGGTTCTTATTGCAATTTCCAAAGCTTTAAAAGGCAATCTAAATCTTATTAAACAATGAATGCAAAGAAGCTTAGATGGAAAGTCTAGATTCAATGCCTACCCCACACTCAGGGAGAGACTTGGACAAGCCACATTAACCTTTTTGTGGCCATTAGCTTTTTGGTAAGATTGCCTCTAAGATTCTCTTTTCCCTTTTGAGTTTCAAGATTACTATCTCATTCTTAAGGCATCCATACGGGAGCAAAGACAACGGGCAAGTCAAACAATTTAACATAACTGACATGACCTACTACATAGGGTTTGTCTTTATAAATTTATTTCTCGTGGAATAATACTAATAATGTCAATATCGCTGTTTGATCAGGATACTGACCTATCAATTTCTGTTCCAAGGCAACAAATTTTCGTTTGCTCCAATCAGCCATTTCAAAGTACATTCCTTAGGCACAAAGGTGAACAGATACAACTATGGATGCAGCAGGCAAAATCCTACCCGTTTCCCTGGATAAATGACTTAAATTTCATATTCTTTACTGGGTAACTGAAGTTACCCTTGAGCAGAGCATTTCTAATTCCTGATTTATTCTCTTCTCACTCATAGCTATTCAATTATAGTAGGATTTTTTTAATGCACATTATCTCTAAGGAAAATATGTTATCTGGAAGACGCATCCTAGAAAAAGTTGTATCAACTTTCAGAGCATTAAAAAGCTAGGGTCCATAATCTATAAATTCCATGGACCCTTTACATGATCAACATATTCAAGCAATTCATGAAGAGAAATGTATGCAGGAAAGTGTTACAATATGCTTTTTAAAAATGGAATTTTCAGAATACTTTAAAAAAGTAATACTTACGTGCAGGTCTCTGGACAGTGTGACATTGCTCATATCAATGGCTCGGGGGCTATAACCATGCGCAGCATCAACAGAAACCTAAATAATTTATGTGAAAATGATAGAGTTTAATTAAAAAACCCAGGGGAGAGAGACTTAAGACAAATTTTAGAAATACAGGACAAGTAAACTTCCAAACATAATGTTTCCTCAGATGAAACTGGCAAGTATCTGTACGTACATACTTCACGAGCATATAAATTAAATTGTATTTGGGTATCTGATAATTTCAGTTTATGACTGAATAATACATCCCAACATTTCAGGAACTGCCCCTCCCAAAAACTAATGGTCAGAATTCAACATATTGTGCAATGGATCCAAGACTCTTTTTTTTTCTTTATGTTTGTTTGTTCATTTGTTGTAATGTTTATTTATTTTTGAGAGACAGAGTGAGAGTCAGGGAGGGGCAGAAAGAGACAGGGAGACAAAGAACCCAAAGCAGGCTCCAGGTTCTGAGCTGTCAGCATAGAGCCTGACCCATGAGCAGCAACATCATGACCAGAATTGAAGTCAAATGCTTACCCGACTGACCATCCAGGTACCCCTACTTATTCATTTGGAGAGACAGAAAACATGAGTGGAGATGGGAAGAAAGAGAGAGAATCCCAAGCAGGTTCCATGCTGGCAGCACGGAGCCCAACATGGGGCTCGATCCCACAAACTGTGAGATCATGACCTGAGCCAAAATCAAGAGTTGGAAGCTCAACCAACTGAATCACCCAGGTGCCCCTGTATCCAGGATTCTGAAACATTACCTTAGTCAAAGGCTCGCTGTATTCTTCAGTTTCTTACAGACTCTAATTGGCTACTGTATGGTGTACTTTGGAAGAGTTGGTTGTATTTTATCTTCACATTTGGCCCATTGAGACATTGATAAATATTGCCCTCTTTGATTAATTACTGTTTGCATGAGGAAGAATAAGAGCTAAAAATCTGAGCTGGCAGGATTCCAATTCAAGCTATCTGATGCCTTGGCCACTTCTCTCTCCCTATCACCTCTTATGGCCTCAACATGTTGCAGTGTATTTCTTTCCCCACAAATCTAATATAACTGTCCTCTCAAATGTTATCAGTTTCCAAGCTGCTACACAAGGCTTCTTTCCAGCTGCCATCAAGCCAGTCCATCTAGATTTGACACCAGGAATCACTGCTCTCCAGCCCTTCATTTCATGAACTCCAGGAAACCACCCTCCTGTCTCTGTGCTCAACTTCTCTTGACTCCATTTCCTCAGATTCCTTCTTTGGCAACTCTTCTATCCATTACCTGAAGATCTCCCACATTTGTTGGCTCATGGCCCCTTTCCTCCATCTTCAAAGCCAGCAACACTGCATCTCTTTGGCCATTTTTTGGAAGTCACATTTCACTTACCCAAAGCCAGAGCAGTTATTCCACTCTTAAGGATTTTTGAGATTATACTGGACTCACTGATAATTCAGTATAATCTCCCCCATCTCAAGGTCTTAAGCCTTGATCACACTGGCCAAGCCCAAGTAAAGTCACATTTCCACAGATTCCAGCTACTGGGGATCATCTCTGAAAGCCGTAATTCTGCCTAACACAACATCTATAATCAAATTCATTGTTCCCTCCTTGCCATCTCTGAGCAAGTAGCCATCTCAGTGCTCCCTACCTTTCCTAATATAAACATCCACCTGGCAGTCCAGCCCGGATCCATGGTGACCACCTTTGATTACTCCTCCTCCTCTGCAATCATATATCAGGCAGTCACAGAACTCTGTCTTTTCTACTTTAAAAATCCCTCTGGGATACGTCCACTTCCCTCCATCTCCACTCTCTCCATTCTAATTCAGATATTTAATATTTGTCTTGTTTTGAGGGATGTCTATGGTGTCCTCCCAAGGAATCTGTCTTTCTGTCTTCCATACCCTCCTTCTCTAATTCATTCTCCACTCTGTTGTCAGAACTGAATTTCCAAAATATTTATTTTGTTATTCTCTAAACTCTTCCACTGTATGGGAAAAATCTGTGGGCATGGGCTGAGCCTTATTGGTGGTAATGTTCCCAGAGGCTGTGGCACAAGCCAGACTTCGCCAACACTACAATGATAAAGTGATTCCTAATCTCACAGACATGATGGCAAACCTATGTCTTAAAACTGATAAACAAACAATATTAGACTCTCTGGAAATTGATTAAATGAATAAAATGGAGTTGGTATCAATAACTTTATTTGTTCCTAAAATAAAATTCTCAGTATTTCATACCCTCTTGGACTATGTCTAACTATTTATCCTTTTAGCTTTAGATTAAGTTACTGAGGCTGGGTTAAAGAATGTGAAGTTGATGCCTGTTTGGTCAGGGACAGATTCTATTTATATTTTTCATTACCTATTTCTCTCCTTCATATACAGAGAAATCAAAAGAGCGGCCAAGGCTGCTATAATTTCAAGTTGCCCAAAACATGCGCCATTTCTGAACGAGGGGCTTGAACATTAATGTAATTAACTCCAGTGGTTTTAGCAACAGTAACGGCCACCACGTGCATGGTTATGCGCAAGGCAGGCAGATTATGTCTTTTGTTCTTTAGAACAACTCTAAAAGGTAGAGGTCACTTTTCACCATTTCAAAAGGAGAAGAAAATTTCAAAAGAATTATTTCAAAAGTCATAGAAAATGGCAGCATCAAGTTTTGAAAGTAATTCTGTCAGAGTCCAAAGAACTTCACTAATTTCTCAAAATTTTTCCCAACATTCCATGTGATTTGATTTCTGAGACACCCCCACCTTTCTCCTGGCTACCCAGCTCCAACTCACTCAGCACCAATATATACACACACTTCCTTCATCTCCCTGATATGTATCAGGCGTCACTCCCAACTTACTGCTGCTGCACTCCTGGGGACATTCTTCCCCCAACTCTGTGTAATTCCCTCACCTTTTTCAAATCTCTATTCGTCTTCTCAGTGAAATCCACTCTGACAACCGTGTATAAAACTGCAACTCATCCACAAATGTTATCCAACCCCTTCCCTCTGCACTCCCAGTCTGCCTTTCCATGCTGTTTTCTTGTTTCTGTAGTATGAATCATATTTTTACGTAGTACATAATTTCCTCATATCTGCTGCTTACTTTCCCTACAAGAATGTAATCTCCATGAGAGCACAAAGCTTTGTCTATTTTGTCCACTGATCTGCCTGAAAAGCTAAGAATAATGACTGGAACACAATAGGTGCTCAATAAAGAATCCGTTGAAGGAATGAATGGAATTTGGTTTTGTCCTAGCCTGCATTTTAGTTCTAGGTGGTCACACTTCCCAAAAGTTTCATTCCCATCTCTCTCTTCATCCCAGGTTATAAAATTATTTTTCATTTGTTTCAATAGTTTATATCCTATATTTGCAATACTGAAAAACAGAAAAATAGGAACTTGCAATTTGGGGACAAGTAAGTAATTGTTAAGAACTTGTGGAATGTGCCTGAAATTGTCAGAAACGCCCTCCTTCCATGCTGTCTTTGCCAAGAGGCCTACTTAGGCCCCCTCTCTAATCAGTATCTCCTCACTTTTTCCTATCTGCACTTCTATATATTCTATATCCTATTAAGTTGTTATTGGCCACGCCCAATCCCTTACGGTATCTTGCATATGCAAATTACAAAACCCTAATGGAGCAGTAAATTTCCTAAAATCAGGACTCATGTCTTCCTGTGGTGTTCAAAGCAAACAAAAAACATTAAAATTGTTATTGATCCACATAAAATAATAATGGTAATAATTAAGTATAATATTTATTGAAATATAGGCCAGTTACTCTTTTAAGTGACTCATGAGCCCTCAGAATAATCTTTTAAAATAGATGCTTCATTTGCTTCATTTTAAAGATGAGAAAACCGTAACACAGAGAAGTTAACCAGTTTGCCGAGCTCACACAGCTACCTGGTGGTAAGGCCAGGATTTCAACGTAGGTGAGCTATGCCAGACCTCGCTCAGTTAAATCCAGGCTGCTTCTGCCTTGCAGAGGGAGAGCTGAGCCCCATGTGAAAGGAAGCTGAGACAATTCAGCTCCAAAATCACATCGACAAGTGACCTCTCTCAATTCACCCATTTATATTCCTTACTATAAACTGATGCTATAAAAAGCGTTCCTTAATTTATCCAGAAGAGCCTATCTATTGCATAATAGAAAATATCTTTATAAGCTTTATGGGAAACCAGCAATGGAGAGAAAAGAAAAGACATTAAAAAGCTTGGCAAGATGATACCTGAAAAAGATGATAGAACTACAAGATTAGTGATTAAGGAATAATATATTTTAACATTTCAAGTAATGTTGCTTTCTGCTTAAAGAATCTTTGAATAAAATAATGATAAGATTATAAATATATTGGTGGCATCGACTGGAATTTGCTCTCCATTTCTGATACTGAGAGAAATATTCTTTCTTTACTACTAATAGGTCAAAGCACTACAAACGCAAAAACACTCTTATCTACCATGA
The DNA here is from genome assembly GCF_022837055.1 of Prionailurus viverrinus. NCBI lineage: Eukaryota > Metazoa > Chordata > Mammalia > Carnivora > Felidae > Prionailurus > Prionailurus viverrinus. Next base: position 11,192,791 of record NC_062571.1, read on the forward strand.
AATCCTCTCTGGCATTAAAAATATTTAAATAATAGCAGTAACAATAAGAGTTATCATTTACTAAAAAGAAAAAAAAATGGGGGTGTTAACATTTATTCAAACAGACCAAGTAACATGCCTGATGGTACATTTCTAAAAAGTCTCAGTCACTGTTAAAAACTGAGAACAGACTGAGGGTTGATGGGGGGTGGGAGGGAGGAGAGGGTGGGTGATGGGTATTGAGGAGGGCACCTTTTGGGATGAGCACTGGGTGTTGTATGGAAACCAATTTGTCAATAAATTTCATAAAAAAAAAATAAATAAATAAAATAAAAATAAATAAAAATAAAAAGTCTCAGTCTACCTCCAGATATTTCGTCCTTCATCTATGCACTGTGCCTCTGGCATACTGAAATCACATAGGAGACATAACAACGCACATCATATGTCACACATGTACGACATCCCTCTAAAACCAGTAAGACCTAAGACATGGTTCTATGAGTCTCAGTTGATAGAATCTATCGAGAGCTTAAAGTCCCCAGAGAACAATATTACGAGATAAGCAAGGAGTAAGGAAGACAGGGAATAAATACAACACATACAATTTTAAGTCAGGGGACACAATCTTGCTGCTATGGGCAGTGGGAGAATCTACCTTCTTGTTCTGGGCACAGCTTAAATCACCCCCATTAGATAGTAATTTTTTTGGATTTCCTGTCCAATTTAGAGGGGAAAAAAGAATAATTCCACCCTCTGCACTCTGCACCACCTGGTACACACCACGAGTCGAAAACTGCCTGTACTACGTTGAAGTAGGTCTAACCTGCCTGTCTCTGACACCACATTGTGAGTCTTTGGCCCTTATCATCTTCATGTTCCTATCATCTACCGGAGGGTTTGTGCTCAGTATGTGCTGAAACAGATTAAAACAAAATGTAACCTAGTCAGAAATGTGTGCGTACATGATAAAAAGGTAAGGTATGCTTTTACGGCTTCCACCCACATGATACTTACTTAAGAGAATTTAATGCACAACATGCCCAAATCAGAACTCAATCTATCTCAAATATGAAACATGGGAAACGCATGCTATGAATGCCCTTATTTTCTTTAAAAAAAAAAAGGCAATAATACCCATGATATTTTGTGCAAACCGAACACAGTAGCCCTAGCAGTCTGGAAAAGGGAAATGACAGGTTTGGCTCCCAGGAGAGATGAAAGGGCCACAGGTAATTGTTAGCATTTGCTCCCCACCTTGAACTCCAGGTTCTTCAGGCTGAGGCTGTGCAGCATCTTGAGCACTGATGCCCCACAGCCAGCACCTTGCTAAGTTCACTGGATTTCCTTGATGTGACTCACTAGCAAGGTGCTCTCTGAATTCTTTTTTTTTTTTTTATGTCTATTTATTTATTTTTGAGAGAGAGAGAGGGTGTGAGCAGGGGAGGTGCAGAGAGAGAGGGAGATAGAGAATCCATAGCAGGTTCTGCACGGTCAGCACGGAGCCTGATGCGGGTCTTGAACTCATGAACCATGAGATCATGACCAGAGCTGAAGTAGGATGCTTAACCGACTGAGCCACGCAGGTGCCCCTCTCTGAATTCTTGCTCTGCCTGTATGGTTGCATATATTGCCTTTGAAAAGCGGACAGGTGGTCAAGCTCACTGTGTGGACCATTCGTGTGGGTTCTAGATCGGGATCACTGTCTGACGATCCCACTGTTCCCTAAGAAACCAACCTTTGGTTCTTTCTCGAAAGGAGAAGAAAACTCTGCAGACAATCTCACTGTACATAAGGCTTCATCAGTAAAACGTCAAGACCTCACCACTGGGCACTCCTTTAGAGACTAACCAGGAGAAGCATCACCTGATAAACTCCAGTTGTTTTTTTTTAATCTTTTTTTTTAACATTTTTTATTATTTATTTTTGAGACAGAGAGAGACAGAGCATGATCAGGGGAGGGGCAGAGAGAGAGGGAGACACAGAATCGGAAACAGGCTCCAGGCTCTGAGCTGTCAGCACAGAGCCCGATGTGGGGCTCAAACTCACGGACTGTGAGATCATGACCTGAGCCGAAGTCAGATGCTTAACCGACCGAGCCACCCAGGTGCCCCTAAACTCCAGTTTTAACCAAGACTTAATTCACTTAAAAAGAAATATGGTTTTTCCTCTTCTAAACATTCTGTTAGTCTTCGTAATTTTCCAATTATTTGTTTTGGAAAACCCACTAATTAAATAAAAGATTCAAATGATTGTGAAACAACATAAGCTGTGCATTCACCGATGTGTTCTTACCTGGCTTGTCTGAGAAATACGACGAGAACGGTTGTAGAGGGCCATGCTGTCTCCCTCCCGTGTTCTCTCAACCCTCCAACCCCACGCCAGCATGGTTTTTAAAGATTCTTTGATTGGCCAGCGATAAATTTCTTTTTCCTAGAGACAAAAAGGAAGAGAAAAAAAAAAAAAAAGGGGAGGTGCATGGAATCCAAATAAAAAATCTGAAATAGACTACCTTCACTTCACTTTAAAAAAAAGAAGACTGGGGCGCCTGGGTGGCGCAGTCGGTTAAGCGTCCGACTTCAGCCAGGTCACGATCTCACGCTCTGTGAGTTCGAGCCCCGCGTCAGGCTCTGGGCTGATGGCTCAGAGCCTGGAGCCTGTTTCTGATTCTGTGTCTCCCTCTCTCTCTGCCCCTCCCCCGTTCATGCTCTGTCTCACTCTATCCCAAAAATAAATAAACATTGAAAAAAAAAAATAAAAAAAAATAAAAATAAAAAAAAGAAGACTGGCATTATTTATTTAGAAATGAAAAAGGAAAGTAGAAATTCTGAGAAGTACAGGGTGAGCTAAGATCTAAGTTGGCTAATGCTACAAAGAGGGATTTCAGCTTATTATTTCATTGGAGGTTAGTTTTCTTCAGTTTCCCAGCTTCTGATACTTTAGATAGAAACTAAAAAAGGAGAGACAGTGCCAGATTATACGAACCATGAGCGCAGGCTTTTCTACCATCTGAAAACACAGATGAGAAAAACTCTTCCTCCGTAAGCACCAAGCTAAAAAAGTCCTTTTCACTTCATTTGTCAAGATATTGATTCCCCCCACAAAGAAGTAAAATACATGAAAAATTATAAGTAATAATCATTGTAAATATTACTTCTTTATCCCTCATCAAGAAACTCCTTAGCACGTAAGAATATTTTCTAAAGACCTTAAAAATATTGGGGAGGAAAAAATATCAAAAAGGAACAGAAGAATATTAAGTAGAGAAGAACCTATTAAATGCTGATAGAAATAGGAATAGAGAAAAAAAGACAAAAGATTAAAATTAAAAATGGCAACCTTTAAATAAAGGTTTTTTAAAAAGCATATGTAGGGGCGCCTGGGTGGCGCAGCCGGTTAAGCGTCCGACTTCAGCCAGGTCACGATCTCGCGGTCCGTGAGTTCGAGCCCCTCGTCAGGCTCTGGGCTGATGGCTCAGAGCCTGGAGCCTGTTTCCGATTCTGTGTCTCCCTCTCTCTCTGCCCCTCCCCCGTTCATGCTCTGTCTCTGTCCCCCAAAAAATAAATAAACGTTGAAAAAAAAAATTAAAAAGCATATGTAAAGAAAACATCTTAATAAGAAATTACATAATAAAGAAAAAAATTCAAAATAAATTGAAACTGTATAACAAAAAAGAAAGAAACCTCACCTTTTCAGATAATAGTTTATATGGCTTCATTAACGGCTGAACTTTAGACGAGTCTGAATATATTTCTCCATAAATCCATCCATTTGCCAACTTAAAAAAAATCAAAATTATTTTACATGCATTAATTTTTGAGAATGTAGGTATGTATGTGTTGAAGTGTGTACTAGTAAAATAAAAATAAATCAAGATATGGGCTAAGGTTTGAATTCCACCCAGCATAAGTCAATATAAAGATTTCCATCCTAACCAATATTATTTTGAATAATTACCGAGAACAAATCTTTCTATCCAAAGATTAAACACACCCTGAACAGATCCAGGTCTATAGTTATGTCAGTAAGCACTCCCCCGCTGAGCAAACTACGGGGTGCGCGGCCCCCATGATGTTGATTCTGCGACATCTCGGGACCCTCCATCTGAGATGTGTATGCGAAATGCTCGTTCAAGCAGGAAAACTGGAGTGTGCTGTTTTTATTGGGAAGCTTCTCTGAATAATGCTAACTGTTTGGTCCACTCCAGTATTCAATTAACTCTCAACAGGTTCGTTCCACATGATTTTGCCCTTGCAGTTCTGTATGTGTCACCGTTTCCCTATCTCATTTCATATCTGCCCATGGAATCTGAGTAACTAGACTGCAATAGCTCAGGACAGCCTTCTTGTAAATTTCCTCTCCATCACCACCAGCTCGGTACCTAATAGAGTCTTTACATAAAACAGACACTTATCTCGGACTGACTCACCTAGTAAATAAATTAGTGAACAAAGAACCACACATTCATCAAAACAAAAAGAGGGTTTCTTAGGAGAAAGGGACTGATTGGCGAAGGCAAGAACTGAAATTTAATATAAAGTCTAACAGGATGATACAGAGCTGCTCCATAAACACAAACACCTTGGAACCTTTGATGTTTGATTTTCACTTCGCCAACAGTACATGCTTATTTTAGATTCCTGCATCATCTCAGCTCAATTTCTCTGACAAATCTATTTCACATCTCTCAAGTTTAACCAGGCTCAACATAATGTGACTACACAGCCATAAGGTTCCTTTTAGAGAATTTCATGATACGTAGGACATGTGTCACTTAACTCATCAGCTTGCATTTTTCTGAGAATCCAAATAAAATATGTCAACTTGCCATGCAGTTTATTTTTAGCCACCTGCAGATCTACTTAGCAGTAAGACCTATTACAGAAGACTGGAAGGTATAAACAATCACTATTTCCGATTAATAATTTCAAGATTTCTCTAATATAAAATTACTCTTGAAGCAAAAGTTTCTTTAAAAGATTTCTGACCTACAGTCACCTTTTCTTCCTAAAGACCCTGATGATGATTATCTCACAAACAATATGTGTTTAGAAACTGTATTTATTATTTCACTAATAGAATTTTTATTCCTAAAACTGTGCTTTTGATAAACAAATATTCTCATTCATATTGGATTACACGTATTAATGGCAGAACCAAATAATGTATTAGCAAATCATAATTAAATATTCTTTCTTAATCTAGATACAGCTCTCACTTTAAGGTAGAAAATAGTCATGGTCAGAAATATTTGGGTGGTGGCCACTCATTGGGTACATTCAGTACTGAATGAGAATGTGATACTCTGGCTTTTACCTTGTCCATTGACCATTTGTCATGAGAATGTTCAGCATATTTGTTAATGAAGTATTCCAACTTCTCAGGAATTGTAATGCTATGAGAAAAATAAAGAAAAAAAGCTTGATTTTTACAGGATTTATAGGAAATCATACCAGTAATTTACTCACAGCTTATGATTGCTTAAATCCCACTTGATGCATAACTGTTAAAAAATCATTTTAACATAGTATTGCTTTTCCCTAGTGCAGGAATAATATATAAATCAAGCCGGTAATGTTCTTATCTGCTCATCTTGTATTAATTCATAACTTATTATGTCTTCATAGAAGTTGTATATATTAAAAATTATATATAATATAATTAAAATATATTGCAAGACGAGGATAATCAATCATACAAAAAAAATTTTTTTAAACCTGAATCAAGATATGGTTAGATTTAATGAGCTTAAAGACATACTTCCCTTCCATATTCATTCTTTTAAGTTATTCTCCCTTTTTGACTTAAGTCTCTTCTGCAACAACTATAAGTAGGTAAAAGATCTCCTGAAATCTGACCGGTGACACTTTTTCAATGTACTAAAGTTTTAAATTAATGTCATACAACTAGAGATGTGTTAATGATTTTAAATTTTATGGTCTACATATAACATTCTACTATTAATATGGACTATAGCGAAAAGTAGCTACTCATGCTCTGTGATCTTGATAAAATTTATTCTCGATTCCTTTCATATTTAATTAATATTTGATCTCTTCAACAGATGATAAGTGCATGCAACTGATGACCAAGTCCAACTATGAGACTTGGGAATATCAAATAGATCAATGAACGGAAAATCAAATATATATAATTCCATTCACTCATGCATATAACTTATTAACACAACTACCATTGATAACTGACTTCTAAATAAAACCTAGCATAGTGAGATGGTTTACTGTTCTTGTGCAACAATGTTATCAGTCAGGAATTGAACTATATGACCCAGAAATACTTAAGAAACAATATATAAAGATCACAAAGATGTAGCAATGATTGATATCACTAAGTAAACCTACTCTGGTAAGAAGGCCCCAAAGGGGTAAGCCTAGGTAAATGAATACACATGCCCGACAGCTGTTAATCAGTTAGATCTAATAAATCAACACCAAGACCACCACATGTTCTGATGTTATTTTAAAATCGTGGATTATATCACGTTAGCAAACCACAAACTTACCCATGTAGGAACTGAATATGTGATATTTTGGTTTACTTACATTGGAAGAGAAACAAAGGATCAATCACATAAGCCAAATACTGGGGGGTAGAGTCTTTTCTCACGGGACTGTCATCAAATACCAAACATGCAAATTTAAGGCATTATCAAACTAATGGCATACCACTTGGGTTGAATTTTTGATCGGTTATGGAAGCTAAACCAGCTGGGGGGCCACCCAGAAGCCTGAAAGTTGAACTCCCAAGCAAATTCGGATGCCGTGGATGAGAACTACCACTGACTGCCTTGCTAACACCATAATCTTGCGGAGTCACCAAGGAATCGATAAGATAATGTGGCATGAAGAGTCAGCTTTCCTCGCAAATGGGAAACCATGGTCCTACTCAAAGACAGTAACAACAAAAATGCTGAGACTCCAAACACCTGAAGTACTGAGACATCCCATTTGTAAAAACAATTTACGCAACTAAGTATGGGTAAGCAGTTTTATGTGACGGAACATTTGATCTGTGGTTAAGGCTGTCACGTTGCATTCTAACAGCATGCTACATTTTCCACAAATATTCTCATTTGATATTCCCTGGAATCTCATGCTGTGCTTTATGATGCTGAACACCAGGTGCTACCCCTTAGACGTTGCTGACATGTAGCGGTGACTCTCTGCAGCTGACAGAACAGCTCTGCCCTGCCGGGATCACCCCCAGTCAAAGATGCGCTACAGAGGCTGGCTGCAATTAATAAATACTTGGGGTAAATTTTCAGCTACAAATATAGCTGATATCCTTTCTTGATTCTCATTACCGTAGATACTATCATGTGGTCACACACACAGAATCCGGGTTATGTGACGTAGCCTAGAAGGTACATCGTTATCTACTTCTGACACGTGTATGATCATTATTATCACCACTGTTCATTCTGTCAAGTAAAGGGACCCCTACCAAAAGGATACCAATTCAAAGGGGGCATGGATTAGAGAAAGTTCACATTAGTACCTTATTCAATTTCAGACTTCACACATCATTTACAATAAAAATCTGCTGCAATAGAAAGAGTCCATACTTTGAGGTATCAACAGGTTGTGGGTTAAAGTTCCCTTCAGAATCCATTGATGACTGTTTTTCCATCATACTGACATAATTTGACTCCATGTAGTCTGGAGGCAAAGCTCCCGCAACGGCACTCAGGCAAGGCAGTGCCAGTTTGAAAAGTTCTTGTTCATATTTCTGGAAGAAATGGAGGACCAAAACAAAACACCAAAAGCCTGGGTTACTGTTGAGCAAAAGTTGTCAGAATGATCGCTGTGGCTGGCACAGCGCTGTCAGAAAAGATCGGAATTACCCCCAGGCTAACGTAACTCCCTCGCAGACTCTTTCTCTAGCAAATGGAAAGTATATGTAGCCTGAAATCCCATCAAACATGAGACGGGCTGAAGTCAGAGTTACTGAGTTGCTGCTTAAGAAGAATAAAAACTCTGCTTCTCTAAGAGGTTTTCTCCAATATTTGAAATGAAATATACTCGGATATTCTAAATGTATAACATGTCTTTACAACTGAAACATAAATTCAGTAGATGAATAGCATAACTATAGAATACTGCCATACCATATTATAAAGGCTATACTTGAAAAATAAAGGAACATTCCAGAGAGTAAGAAATTTTAACTGATCTGTATCATATACAAAGGTATGAAAAATAAAATTCTAAACCGAGAAAGAAATTCTATAGGGAATATGCAGAGTCAAAATTTCTGGGAAGAGGTATTTGTATATTAATCACATAACTAATTAAATTTGTATTTATGAATTTTTAATTTTTTAAAGTTTATTATTATTGTTATTATTTTGAGAGAGAGAGTGTGAGCAGGGGAGGTGCAGAGAGAGGGGGTGCAGAGGATCTGAAACGGGCTCTACGCTGACAGCAGAGAGCTCCATGTGGGGCTCGAACTCGCAAACTGTGAGATCATGACCTGAGCTGAAGTTGGACGCTCAACTGACTGAGTCACCCAGGCACCCCAGTATTTATAGATGTTTCAAAAAGTAGAAAATAATAATTATTTAAAAATTATCTCACTTCAAGTGTTCAATTTTAAATTAATGCTGTAAGTTCCTCTAAAAATACCTTCAACATTTGTAATTCGGTAACAGAAAGCATCAAGATGTAGCTTCCAACTGTAATCACAGATGAACTTGACTCTATTATGTAGCAAACTTCTGGATATCCTGCTCTGGTTGTCTAATAATGTCCACCTGGGAATTCAAGCTGATTTCGATTAATAATTTTAGCAGAAGCATACAAAGCATGCTGTTCTGATTTTTCTCCAAAATACTATCCCCTTCCAGCCTTCTGAAAATATCTGAACTATCCGTTATAAATATGCCAAGTGTTAGGGAATGTCACATATAGAAAGCAACACTGAATGGAGGGACTTTAATTTCCATAGCAGCAAAGTGGGAAAAGTCAGGAAGGCCACTGGAATATTATAATTTTATGAGGCTGCATATTTTTATATGTGATAAGATTTTGTCAGGTTTTAAGATCAGGGTGACTAGGGAGGGTTTGAGTCCAGGTAAGTCCAAATGCACCAAAACTTGGAGCGCCTGGGTGGCTCAGTCGGTTAAGTGGCCAATTCTTGATTTCAGCTCAGGTCATGATCTCACGGTCTGTGAGTCTGAGTTCTGCATAAGGCTCTCGGGTCTCAGTACAGAGCCCACTTTGGACCCTCTGTCTCCCTCTCTCTCTGCCCCTCCCGTGCTTGTGCGCGTGCTCTCTTTCTCTCTCAAAAATAAACATTTTTTTTAAATGCACCAAAACTCAACCATGTTCATAATTTCCTAAAATGCTTAGCCATTTTAAATTCTGATGGTGTTATGGTCACAAGGACCATGCTACCATAATAATTATGAAAACTCGATATCAATTACATTCTCAAAATATGTTGTATGTTAGAAAAACGAAAAAAAAACCTACACAAGTCTTAATAAGTAAAGATGATATTCTACTAGGAATATTTACAACTTTTAAATTATTTTGTCACACAAAGCCCACAAAATATTGAATCACCTTTTGAGACAGGGCGTCAAAAATGCCCCAAAACAACTTTCTTGATAAATGAAGTTCTTCTTCTGAGGCAGCTCCGAAGTTCCCCCACCCTCCAGGCAGGCAGTAATATTTCCAGCATCTTTCATAATGATTTGTCAGCAACTATGTGAGGAAACAATTAATTATAAAAGTGATGACTTAAAGGTACCATTTGGATTTTTCCCATTTCCACCCATGTGATTTGACCCAAAGGCCAAGTAATAAGGTCAAAACTGCTCAATCTCCTATGAATTCTTCTGGAGAATACTATACTATGCCTCTTTAAAATCTAACACTAATCACAGTATGAGGACCAAATACCCAGGTTTACGAACAAACCATCTAGAACAGTAGTCTTTATGAGAGTGTTTGGTTACTAATGTATCCTTGAGTCCTATCTATTAGATGGTATCATTTACTCACAGTTTCATGAATCACCATCCCCTGGATGTGCACATCTACACTTAGTGACAGGACTGACCTCAGGGTAACCCAGAGGCACAAGTAAATATCTCTAGGATACAGCACCAGAAATGTACATTCTAAGGGAAATCTACCTCTCAATATTTTTGCTTCCTTTTGCCAATCCTTCATCACCACACTTCAGGCTTTGCTTCAAGCTTGAACATCCCAAACTACTCCATTTCAGTAATCTCCTTATCTATATTTCTCTGGTGGTTATGGATGCAACGTATTATCTTTCTGAGTATCTGTGTTGCTTCTTACATTTTCATCTATGCATATTTTGTTTGTTTAGGACTAAACTGAATTTAAAGACAAGGATAGAATCTTCAAATTATTTGGTAGCTCTTTGGATAGTTCATTTTTGATCTATAAACTAACAAATATTCACAACTACTTGCTGAATTAATGAAATGATCTTTATGAATCAACAATAAGTTGTTGGACTCTTTTCTGTAACTAAGAAGGGAAACAGATTGATAAGGATTATTGTTATTAAAACAAACTACATGTTGGGGCATCTGGGTGGCTCAGTTGGATGAGCGGCCAACTCTTAATTTCGGCTCAGGTCATGATCCTAGGGTCATGGGATCGAGCCCTGTAGTGGGCTCAATGCTGGGTATGGAGCATCCTTAAGATTCTCTGTGTCTCCCTCTGCCCCTCTCCTGCATGCGCTCTCTCTTTCTAAAAAAAAAACTTAAGGGGTGCCTGGGTGGCTCAGTCGGTTAAGAGTCCGACTTTGGTTCAGGTCATGATCTCATGGCCTATGAGTTCAAGCCCTGCATCGGGCTCTGGGCTGACAGCTAGGAGCCTGGAGCCTACTTCGGATTCTGTGTCTTCCTCTCTCTCTGCCCCTCCCCTGCTTGTGCTCTATCTCTCAAAAAAAATAAATAAATAAACATTAAAACATATTTTTTAAAAATAAAAAAAACTTAAAAAACAAACAAAAAATGACATCTCTTACTACAGAGATAATTCTATTATGGTCTCCCCTTCAATTACAAAATACACACACATACAATTTAGAAATCTCAAATGATGAAATATTGAGATCTAATGTGTTCGGATTAACTTGGAAATATCTATAAGGTAAAAGAGTTTATCACATAAAGTAATACTGTCTCTTTTTTCAGGTACCTTCCAGCTCATTTATATCAAGAAAATTTTGCATGGCTAAGGGTCTCTAGATGATAAAAATGTAAAAATGGGATTGGGGGCAAGGATACAATTTATTTTACATAATTAATTAATTTATATAAATTTATTAAACCAAAATCAATTTTTCATGGAGAAAGACTGTATTTGCTAAATATCTAGGGATGGTCAGAGTAACAGCATTCAAAAAATAGACGTATTAATATTTCAAACTTCTTTTTCCACCACTCTTACTGGGTGGCCACAAGGAAAAACCAGATGACAGTGCAGAGTGGTTCCCTATAAAACAGTCCATTACGTGATTATGACCTCTACCCATAGACCATGCTATTAGACGTACTAGGACACATCAAATATTCTAATGCTAAGTCTTGACTGAGATACTAGATGACAGAAAAATGTTCCCAAGTCAGTAACACACTATGAGACTAGATCATTCATGAACAGAATCATGAAGCTGGGCAGAGAAAGTGTCAGTGATTTTTCCATACTTGGTGACAAACTCTAACTACATACAGAAGTTGTCTTTGAACTCTATGAAATTACACTTGGAAACTGTCATGAAATTACCAACTTAGAAAATGTTTCAAAAGTCTGCTCTTTATCCCTTGAGGTTGCTAAGATTTTAGGCCATATCTACCACCATGTTTTCCAGACTTAACGATACCTTAGTGCATCGTTTCCTTGTTGCCCATCTTTTTTCCCAGTGATTTCTATTTCCATTCACCTAAAGGAAATCAATCTTGAAAATTCTATGATCTTTTATTACTTATTTTATTGTGATATACACATTTCTCAAATTTATATGTCCCTTTTCAAGAATTGGAAGAAAATTTCCTCGTCAAAAATCAAACATGGCGTTTCTAAGAGCTGTGCATATTGTAAGAGAAGCAAAGTCAGAGGACTCAGTAATCAACTAACTGCAAACATTTCCTATCCTTACCTTAAGAGGCATCTTCGCATGTTCATTTAATAATGGGACATCAAACACTAATCTTCGGAGCAAGTGCTGCATCATAGAAGGTCTCAATTGGCTGGTGGAACAAAGTTCATTTAAATAATGAAGGGAAATGTGTCTAAACTAAGTAAATAGTTCATCAGACTAAATTATATATGCCAAGAACCTCTCTTCAGATGGTGGTTAATTAGGTGCCCCAATCCAAAGATCAACAAAAGGCTACACAACTATATAAAAGGTTACATCCCAACTCATCTCTACTCCCTAGACCTGAAGAGCATTCCTTAGAGATGGCCCTCTTTTCTCCTCCTTCACTTTCCCACCATTCACAGTGGCAGACCCTAATGCTTCCTGAGACCCTTCCTCCAGAAATAACTTCTTTCTCCACTCTACTGGGTGGGAATGGTCTTCAGTGACTGAATTAGAAGCAAAAAGAAGAAGAAGTATCCCAACAGGAGGGAGAAAAAAAAGGCTGAGACAAATTTTGCCAGAGGTGGAAGGGAACAAAAATCAACATACAGTGAACGTCTACTATGTGGGGTCATCCTGAATGTTTCACCTTGTTTAATATTTAGATAAACTCTATGAGGTAGGTATTTTGATTTCATTTTTACAGAATTTGAGGGCCAGTGGGGCTACAGACAGAACCTCCTAATTTTTCACCTCCTTCAGTCCCATCTGGCTTCTAAGCCATACATACACTTTACTGTGAGTGCAAACTTTTCTTCATCAGTGGACTGCCGAGCCACGTGCTTTCACCCACTCTTGAAATCAGAAAGGAGCCATCACCCCAACTAGGGAGCTTGAGAAATTGTCATGCTAGCTGTCAGAGCTCCAACAGGAGAAGGTATGCTCTGGTTTTCACAGTAAGACATTTGAACACTTCCATTTACGGGAAGTGGTTTTCTAGGCTGGAGGAAATAAAGTCAGCCTTCATGATTGCCACACATAAGTAATGCTTTAATATTATACTATATCATTTTCTATATTTATGAAGTCTCTTTTTTCTTTTCTCTTCTGGAAGAGGAGTTAAAATCATCACACATAGTCAAAAGGGGAGAATCTATTAATCTTACACTACGGCGGCCAGAGACTCCTCACACAGTCACCCTACCCACCAACATCCAGAATAGTAAAATTGATCCAGCATTATATCCAATGGCCAGATACCCTAGAGAGGCTTGGAGGGACACTCCAGAACTTGACGAGGAGCATGGGTGCTCTGATAAGACTCAGACCTTGGGTACAGGGGACTACCTAAAGTGAATTAATTTTTTGATACAGAAATTGTTTCCAAAATTCATAACTATTTGTCAAGGGCCATATAGTAAATGCTCTTCCTTAAAGGAGAAGAAACTGGATTCGGAGTTGGCTTCCCACTTACCCACAAATAGAGAGCAAACAAACTTCTATGGAATCCCGCTGAGCTTTGGTAAGTGAGCAGCCCTTCGAAAGTCTGTACACAGTGTGCAGTAACGAGTCAATGAGAGAAGCATGGTGTTCTGTGCCCGCGAAAAGAGGGGCACATCTTGTTAATAAAGGCAACACGGCTGTGCAGAGGTACCGATTGAGGGCCAGGGCCATGTCTGTGGCACTCAAAGCAGCCTAAAAAGAAATCGTGAGAGTAGAAAGTCATTTGTGTTTGGCAGTAGACAACTCTCAAAGGGATGAACATGTTGACGTGTAATTTCATTATCTAGAAAATGACAAATACAGTGAAACCTGGGTTTGTGAGCATAATTCATTCTGGAAACATGCTTGTAATCCAAAGCACTCATATATCAAACCAAATTTCAAGACCCATTGGCTCAGTTGGGATCCTGTGACGTCTGGCGTCATGTGCGACTCGTATTAGAAGACATCGCTCACTGATCAAGTTAAAACTCATTAGAAATGTTTGCTCATCTTGCAGAACACTCATAGAACAAGTTACTTGCAATCCAAGGTGTTCCAGTATATGAAAAGTGAAGATGTATTCCTCAGTTATACCTTTAAATGTGGTCCATGTGATTTTTTTTTACCACTAGTAACAATCAACTTTCGATTGCTCACAAATAGATAAAAATGAAGTGATGTCAATAGTGATCTCTACCTCCCCAAGAAGCCCAAGAGGCTCACATTCTATAATAAAATATCAATGGTAGGATGAGTGTGAGTTGAAGACACTAATGATATCCAAGAATGTGAGTACTTTACTAGGGGAGGAAAAAGAGAAAGAAGCTTATTCCCATAACAAATCTCATGTTCAAAAATTCTTCCATAATTCTACTTAATAACGTTTACAGTTTTGCTCCCGTCTATCGGAATCGACAGTCAAAGGTTCATTGTCTTCTTGTGTTCTCGACTATCCTATTAGGTTCAGAATTACATGTGAACACCCCCAACAAAGAAAAAAGAAAATTCAGTGTATTTTTAGGAGTCTCCTCTCAAGACTTTCATGAAAAAGCTGTTACCACCTCAAGATCTGGTTTTCTCTGGAATCAAAAAGACCCACTTAATTGAGAAAAGGAGGTATTATAACTATCGAAATGACATTTAGAGCTTCAGCTTACTCTACAATGCTTCAAACAGGAGAGTATTTACACCAGGAATGACAGATTCTCAGTGCGGGCCACAGGAGGCACAGGGAATATTACAGCCTTATCTATGCTTTAAATATTATAATGATGATATTATATTATAATGATGATATTATATTGTAACGATATTATATTATAATGATGATATTATAATGATGATATTATGTTATAATGATATTGTATTGCAATGATGATAAGATGATATTATATTACAATGATACTATATTCTAATGATGACATTATGTTATAATGATGATATTATATTATAATATAGTATCCTTATAAGTATTATAAGGATGATACTGTTATTGGCACAACTCAACAGTGTCCATTAAATATTCTTAATACTGTAACTGCTTTCATCGAGAAGCATGATTGTTTCAGCCAACCTCCCAAATTAGGGTTAAATGAACTTACTATCTTCCGTGGTACCTGATCAGAATTCTTATCTTAATCCTGAGGTTGTAAGTGCTCTCCACTGTTCAATGAATTCCTTAGGATACAGTCTATTTTATGTTTACCCACTGCCTGCCTAAAAATATAATTGGTACTGACTAGACATTTGGTGACAATACATAAACGAATGAATACATCTATGGAGAACAGGCCAGAGGAGGAAATGTCAGGAATTGAGAATGTTCATTGTTAAAATCATTACCGTATCTAAAGAAGCAGCAGCCCGGAGATCAGGCAGAAAGCCAACCTCGAGAAGATGGAGGAGGAAATCTTGAACCTCAATGCCATAGACCCTGTCAAGGAACAAAACCATGGCTGCCTTGTGATCTGGGCAAAACCCCGCAGACATGTCAGGCTCCACCACATTCCCATCTAAAAGACAGAAGGTAACATGTTGTTGTTAATGGACAGATTACAAATGGCTTCTCTCCAGCCTTCTCACATTCAAGTAAAATTATCAGTTGAATGTTTTTTTTGTCCTTTACCCACAGGCAAGTGCTAGGAACTGGCCTAAGAATTACCACAGGGCAATGTAAATTCAAGGTCATTCGAAATGTGATTTGGGCATATCCGTTTGTTAGCTGCGTATTTGATTCAATACACAGCATTATGCTAGACAATGCGAAACAAAAAGGCATCCCAAATCTACATTGTGAAAACTAGTAAATACCATAAGAAGTTAAACTGCAAAGTTTCACTGTTTTCAAAAAATCAGTGTTTTCTTTTTTTTTTTTTTTTTTAATTTTTTTTTTCTACGTTTATTTATTTTTGGGACAGAGAGAGACAGAGCATGAACGGGGGAGGGGCAGAGAGAGAGGGAGACACAGAATCGGAAACAGGCTCCAGGCTCTGAGCCATCAGCCCAGAGCCCGACGCGGGGCTCGAACTCACGGACCGCGAGATCGTGACCTGGCTGAAGTCGGACGCTTAACCGACTGCGCCACCCAGGCGCCCCAAAATCAGTGTTTTCAAAAACACTAATAACACTCATGCATCCCTATATGATAATCATGGTTCATTTACATATTTATGGCTTGGACAAAATGATGCAACTCTATGAATCAGTTGGACTGTCAAATGAAATACGTTTCATGAATCATAATAGCATTTAACAACACTTAAGACATATTTGAGAATCAGATTATTTTCTCTATTAATAGTCACTATTTGATGCTTGTATAGATCAGGGAATCTCATTAGAATTCCATAGATCCACACATTGGGAATCACAGAGATATGGAATTAGGGGATTATGTGCCAATTTAAAAAACTGGAGGACAGATCTGTTTCCTGTTTGGCCATGTGGTAATTATGCCAAATAACATCCTGCTACTGATAATACACTATGAGAATCTACAAAGACTATCACAGAATCATTAATATTGATACAATGTTGAAAAAAGAAGGATCCAGGGAAGAGGTTACCTGACCACAATCATCCTGAAAAAATAAAGTCACCAACTTGTTTGTTTTCATTCGTAATTAATGAATGGATTTCATATCTGAATCGTGACAATAAACAAGTAACAATGTTTTCAGGGACATTATATTAAAGGCTAATACCAAATAGCTTCCATTCCTTATTAAATGATAATAATACCCATATACCCACTACTTTCCTTCCTATCATTAAAATAATGGGAATAACAGCTTGTTTGTGGTGTTAGGTGCTGTGCCAGGAAAGTTACAGACACCATTCGATAACAATTTTCACAAGCACACTGTGAGGCTGGTATTCTTAGCTACATTTAACAGATGACCACTGACCTTTAAGGAAGTTAAATAACTTGCCCAGGGTTGTACACCTAGTAACTGGCAAAGTTAGATTTAAACCAAGAAAATCAGCTTTCAAATCCAACCAAAACTGATTTAATCCTTAATGTTAAATCAGTATGTTATATTTTTTAATTAAAAATCTATATGAAATTCCAGTCCGGTTTAATTCTCCTAAAAACTGCATGATAGGGAATTCAAATTTATAAGATTCTATGATTTTTTTAAAAAATTCTTTTAATGTTTATTTATTTTTGAGAGACAGACAGACAGAACATGTGCAGGGGAGGGTCAGAGAGAGAGAGGGAGACACAGAATCCGAAGCAGGCTCCAGGCTCTGAGCTGTCAGCACAGAGCCCGACACGGGGCTCGAACTCACGAACTGTGAGATCATGACCTGAGCTGAAGTCAGATGCTTAACCAATGGAGCCACCCAGGTGCCCTAAGATTCTAAGATTTTAATATACAGTCGTGACTAATGAAGTGTTAAGCAACCTGCTGATCCTAAAATAAGATCTGTGTTTTAAACACTCAATCAGGTAGACATTCATGTTAAGGAATGTTACAGCTACACATACCTGGGATTCAAGACTCATCGAGTTGCTACAGTTGCTGTTTCACTTTTACCATCTCCTCAAACACAGTGGAGACAATAAAGCTGACAGACTGCCTCCTGTCAAATTTCTGGCTTTTGAACTAGAAGAAGGAAGGCCATGTATACTGGCCTTACTTTGTGGTCCCTGCAATATTCATCTGCCTACAATTACAATTATTGCCTTAGATAGTCTGTCCAAATCTGCTGGGGCCAAGTGCTGCAGGGACTGAACATGAACTTTTTAAAATTTATTTATTTATTTTGGGGGGGGGGGCGGAGAGAGCGCACCAGGAAGGGGCAGAAAGACAGAGAGAGAGAGAGAGAGAGAGAAGCCCAAGCAGGCTCCATGCTGTCAGCACAGAGCCTGATGTGGGGCTCGATCTCACAAACCATGAATATCAACTTTTGAGACTGTGTGTTTGTCCCTCAAGTTTTCTGAACCCCTCCCTCTTTCATTATTATTCTGGGCCATGCTGTAGTTCTAAAAGATGTATGATAAAAAATTTCTGAGAAAGGCCTCAGCCATCACTAAGGGAGGAAGAACTAATCATTAGAGGCAAACTTCACATCCTAAATATATAACATACAGTAACAATTATTGTTGATAATGGGTGATGCTTAAATGGGCAACTGACTTGTCACGGAAACATACAGAAAAGTACAGCTAAAAGTTTAGCTTTTAAAGTTGACTTAAATGCGTACCACTCAAAATAAAAACATACAGTTTTCTGTATATATTTTCCATGAAAGGAAAGTGGTAATAAAAAAGTAGAAATTTAATAATAACCAATGGATTGGGTTTTAAAAATTAACTTTCATCGTGATTGTGAGAGTTCACAAAAAAATCCTTTGAACCCCAAGGTAGAAAATATAGTGCATATTTATAAAGGAAAACACCACCAAATATCATTACAGCACAACTAAATAGAACAGGAAAGAAACCACCTTGAAAAATCTTGAAGGCTAATGGCAGATAACTGGAGCAAAATGATATTTACTTTGGGGGAATTCTGAATGAGACATCTGGATATTCTTAGGGGTTATGTTCTTGGTTTTTCATGATAACTGATTTTTTCTAAAAATGTAGCACTTCTTCTCTCTTTCCTAATCTGGGTAACACTGGTATTATTATCTTTCTTCTGACAACACCAATTTTATGCCTCAAAATATAGGGAAAAGAAAGGACAATGTACTTAAGTAAATGAACATGAGTTAGAAAGAGAAGTGGAAAGAAGGCAGGTGAGAACAGTCTGTATGTATACAAAAAAAAAAGAAGTTGCCTCAAGTGGAGAAGATGAAAAGCCACAGACAATTATTCAGTCCATGCTTTCTCAAAAATCACAAAGAATATTCAACTCTTATGGCTGGAAGATCTGGGTTTATAAGCTGGGCACATATGAAACTACTTTCTCTTCATCAGAAGGCTGGCTAGGAGGGTAAGTCACGTTCAGTTACACAGTGGTCCCTTCATTCTGGACTACATTTCCTTCTAAAATTAGAAGTTTATGTAAAAATGACATATGTAAGAATATCCAATAAAAAATTGAAAACTGAACAAAATTGAAACTGGAAAAAGGAAATCTAAGTATAATTTGGAATCTAATTTGTCCCTTAGTGGTCTTGAATAACTTTTAAAAAAATGTTTATTTATTTATTTTGAGAGAGAGAGAGAGAGAGAGAGAGAGAACGAGCAGGGGAGGGGCAGAGAGACAGTAAGACAGAGAATCCCAAGCAGGCTCTGTGCTGTTGGCAGAGAGCCCAATGTGGGGCTTGAACTCACAAACAGTGAGATCACGACCTGTGATGAAATCAAGAGTTGGATGCTTAAACAACTGAGCCACCCGAGAGCTCCAAATCTTCAATAACTCTTAAATCTTTTTCTCCATGGTAGGCAGAGTGAACCACCAACAGGGAATTGGCCTCGGGCCGACACCATGCGCTATTTCTGCTGTGGTTTGGGGGCACTGCGGGGGATCGGTGTGTGTGTAAACCACCCAAACTGTGAGGCATCTGTGCTTCATCCAGCAATGCCTGAGCCCTCCCTGTTCCCCAACCCAATCTGGCCCCAGGGGAGGGGCCACAGCTGTTGGACAAAGGTTTATGTACAGAGTAGGTTATACCTTTATTTTCCATGCTTTTGGGTTAATATTAAAAACTAATCACAAGCAGTTGCTAAACCAAAATGACATACTGTAGGAACGGCAATAAACATTTCATCAAAATGGTAAAAAAACTTTTTTTAATTCTCTCCTTTGTCTTGGTAAGAGCACTTCTTTCAACACACTGGGAATTTATAAATGTCTAAGTCAGAAGCTATGGTCATTTCTGGGGAAAAAAAAAATATTATAAGGAAATGACAATGAAAACTATCCAAAAGAGTGAAGAAAGGAATTGCAGGCAAGAAAGACAGAGAAGAATGAGGGCCAAAAAAAACAAAAAAAAAAAAACCCAAAAAAACAAAACAAAAAAAAAACCAAAAAAAGTGGAAAGAAATTAGATGAGGTACATATTTGCTCTTCTCTGGAAACTGTCTGAAATGTCATGTACAAAAATCTCATGGAAAACAGCCGTTTAAAAACAATGAGGCTGGAAAATACTTTACAAAATAGTAACATCTTTTTCATTTATATACGTGTGTTTGTAAATGTCTGTGTAGAAGAATATGGCAATAGAGCTTTTTCTTAATTCAATGAAAAAGATGTACTTTATAGCTTTTCCCTTTTTAACTTTTTTTAATGTTTATTTATTAATTTTGACAGGGAGAGAGAGCCAGCAGGAGGCAGAGAGAGAGAGAGAGAGAGAGAGAGAGGGAGAGAGAGAATCCCAAGCAGGCTCCGTGCTGCCAGCGCAGAACCCGATGCAGGGCTCTATCCCATAAACCGTGAGATCATGACCTCAGCCGAAATCAAGAGTCAGACGCCGAACCCACTAAACCAATCAGGTGCCCCAAGTTTTTTTTTACTTTTCTTGAAGAAACGTAAACCCAGTAACTATGCTGCATGGCAGTGGGGACTGGGGGAGAGGTGTTGGGGGGAATGTCGAGTGCTGATGGTAGCATTTAAAACATCATGTCCTCCAATGCCCCACTGAATTACAAAGAAGCTGGCCTTACCTTTGGCTATCGTTGGCATCTGAAAAGCAATGCTGATTACTCCCACCAAATCTCCCAGTGGAATTAGGGATCTCAGAATTGACCGGATTCTGATGGCTTCCCCCTTACCAGCATGAATCAACTACATGAAGGAAAACAAAGGAACGTTAGAACAACTTCATGAAATCAGTGTTACAATTCCATCCAGAAAATCTGAAGAATGGGTCTCCCCATCTAAAATAATTTTCTGCAAATTAATTATACGTATAAACTTAGACCTCTCACAGAATTTGTTATTTTAGGCTTAGAGACAGATATTTACTCGTCCACACAGTACTGCTGACATCAGCATACGCCAAATCATGTACTACAGCATAGGCCCACTGGTTTAACCATCAAAACAGTAGTTTTTATCCTCTGCAGGGTACTAAAATACACTGAAAATCTGATAAGGCTACAAAGGCTTACCTTGCAAAATTACATATAAATACCTATTGTAACATGAATAAATACAATGAAATCATTATCTTTGGACCCAGAACACATAGTAATATTTATGATTGATTTAGCCTCTTTCTTGCTTTGGGATGAAAATGTAAGTGTATCCTTATCCATATTCCATACTGATTTCTCCCAAGGAAGGGTTTAGGATGTAGTGGGGGAAACGTGAATATGAATCATAACAGGTTTTTGAGGCTGTCACTGGCTAATGGACGACCTGTAAAGACTGGATGCGATATGTCAAGAACCTCAGCAAGGCTCTGGAACAGACCACGGGCTTTCAGACTGGGGGGTGGGGGGGGGGCACCTGTTTCCTTCCCCACAAGGTGAGAAACACAAGTACAATCTCTGTCACATAGGAGGTCTTCAACCAATCGATACAGAAGATGAATAAATTTCAGAAGTGCCAACTTTAGCGCCTTACTGAGTAGCTTGGTTTTTTTCCTCCTAGTTTAATAGAGCACAAAATTTCCATTTATTGGCATAATTTCCTGGTTCCTTTGATCTTTCATGTCAACTGAGAAAAGAACAGATACTGGGAGCATGAAGTTTTTTGTATGCAATCACCTCCAGCATACAAACAGGCTCCAAGTCCTTCTAACATTCTGACATTTCTCCACGCTGGGATTCCTCTCTGTTCACAACAAAAAGTTATGTCAAGAAAACATGAAAGTTTTTTTTTTTTTCTTTTAAAGGCTTTCTCTGATTTTATTTTTCTTAATGTTTATTTTCGAGAGAGACCGAGTGTGAGGGTGGGGGTTACGGGCAGAGAGAGAGGGAGACACAGGATCCGAAGCAGACTCCAGGCTCTGAGCTCTCAGTAGAGAGCCAGATGCAGGACTTGAACTCAGGAACTGCAAGATCATGACCTGAGCCAAAGTTGGACGCTGAACCGATTGAGCTGCCCAGGTGCCCCAAGAAAACACGAAGGTTTTAACCTACAGCCATGAGAGAAGGAGACCAAAACAAAAAACGAAAAAACAAAAAAAGAAAAAGAAAGAAAAAACAAGTAGAGAAAAATAAAACACAACACGAAAAAAAACCGCACAAAACCCCCACAGATCCTAAGCATATGTAGAAAGATGTGATCTGTAAGCAACAGTCCCATGGGCTTTTCCGTTTAGACGTGTATCTGCCATATGCCCCAGCACTGTTCACTGTGTTTCGATCTCTGTGGTCTTTCCCATTCCCAGGCCATGAAGCTAATTTTATGAGCCTTTAAAAGCTAGCACTTTTAAAATGAATACGACAGAATAAAACAAAGCCGGTTAGGGTAAAATAAAGTACAAAACATCGAATGTATTATGGAGTAAAAGTAAGTACCATTCCAGGAGACTTCTAATTTCTTCTCCGTCAGAACATTTTAGAAAACACCAATCCATAGAGCCTGAATAGCTGTTTCCATCTCTGTAACCACCCGCACTCCCACTTTCCCCTAAACCAGTGACGGGCATATGGCAGCTCCCTCAGAGACGAGATACTGTGCACCAAGAAAATGACTCTTGTTGGGAGCTGTTGCTCTCTCTCTCTCTGCATGCACTAAATTAGCAGAGGAAATTTATAGGAAAAATGTATTCTTTTCTTCTTCAAGTACAGGGAGGCTGAATGCGTTTGAGAGATATAGATGTAACTGGCTATTCCACTAATGACTTGTACTGAAATCTCATTACTAATTTTACAACCAAGGCATTTCCAACTAAATAAACACTTGTTCAGCAATTAGGCGGCTGCTATTATTTTTAATGGAGCGTGGAGATTATTGGTTTTGGATGCCGTTATGATGTTTGCTGGCTATGGATTGTTTTCTGTTTTTATTTATTTATTTTGGGAGAGACAGAGACAAGCATGAGTGGGGAAGGGAGAGAGAGAGAATCCCAAGCAGGCTCCCTGCTTCCAGCACAGAGCCCAACGCAGGGCTCGAAATCATGAACCGTGAGATCATGACCTGAGTCAAAACCAAGAGTCGGACACTTGACCGACTGAGCCAGCCAGGTGGCCCTGTGGATTCTTCACATAGACGGATAAGCCAGGATCGCTGTTCTTGGGCCCCAAAGCACTTACATGCATTTCAGGAGCACAGCGTCCTAAGAGGTCAATCAAAGCCGCATAAAACGTCATGATGGCATTCCCCATGTGGATAGTGTCATCCTCCTCCTCTTCTGTCTCACTTTTGTAGATTGTTCAAAAGAAACAGAAAGCAAAGGAAACATGATGATAAAATGACACTTCACGTTTATTACATACTTCTTGGAGAAAAGGGATCCCCAAGGTAATTCATTCTGCCTCTTCTGCTACTTTTCATGTATGTGATTAATTTGTAGCTTGACATTTTTAAAGGGAAGTAACAACGAGTTAAAGACCAGACACCAAGAATACATTTGTGGGAACTTTAATACTGAGAATCCCTCAAACGAAAAAAAGAATTGCTAATTTGATGGAATCTGCTTATTTCTAGAGGCAGACAACCTTTGTTTTAACAAAGAAAATAACTAATGGAAAGACTTGGTAAGTTTAAACTTACTTTTTTTTAAGCTTATTTATTTATTTATTTACAGAGAGAGAGAGAGAGAGAGAGCGCGCATACAAGCAGGGGAGGGGCAGAAAGAGAAGGAGAGTGAGAAAGAATCCGAAACAGGCTCTGCACTGTCCTCACAGAGTCCAATATGGGGCCCAAACTCACAAACTGTGACATCATGAGCTGTGAGATCTAAGCTGAAACCAAGAGTGGGAAGCTTAATGGACTGAGCCAGCCAGGTGCTGTTTAGAAGACTTTTATGAATAGCTTACATCTACAAAAAAGGTGACAAAGATCTGTCCTATAAGATAGCAAATGTAAAGCACCTAGGACAGTGCTTGGCTCAGAGAAAGTACTTAGAAATGTGTTATCTTTCACTTACTACCTCTTTACCATGTACTCTACCCCACCCAGCCACTCCCAAATAATCCAACATGCCTCCCTCCCCATCTCTGTGAGAAAAACAAAGACTTCATTATCTTGCTAATGAGGGACCAATCTAGATGGCCTTGGAAGATCACATCATTCACCCCTCCCTTGGTAGGTGGCTCAGCTGGACCTAGCAGTCTGCAGGGTGACAGCAAGGCCTTGTTGACCACATCCTCTTGGCATGCAATGCTGCTCCCAGGGCGCTGTGTGCCCACTCACTGGTGTGGTCCTGGGCCAGAGATCTCTTGATATATTTTCCACTACTTAGAGAAACTGAGGGCCACCTAGCTCCTCTGTGGCTAATTGATAAACATGTAACATGATCTGGGAAGACTCCCAGTCTGAAACCACCTTGGACTTGACATGGACATCTAGGCCTAGTCTGTGTATACAAGAATGAGGGTCTGCAGGACTACTCTGCTTGGAAATTTGCCTCCAGTAAGCCCTACATTCTATCTTTTCCAGGGGGGTCAGTAGCATGGGAGTAGGATCTGTTAGCAGGACACTCACCGCCACAGATAAAAACTGTGAAGCAACATGCCTGGGTTGACTCATGTCCGTTGCTGGAATCAAGTATTAATAATGTCTACTATGTAGAAATGTAAGGTAGCTACTGCCTCCCATATCAGCCATTGTACATAATCAAACATTTTGCTCCTCAGAATGACAACGCCCCCTTTTCTGGGCTTTACCACTATGCCAGTTAAGTCCCCCATTCTCTTGCTAAAGGTCTTAATTTCTTACTTTCATCTTGAAAACTCATTCCAGCTAGCTTCCCACCAAACCCTACTACAATTTCAGAATCTTGTCTGCCATGGTTTGTAATGACTCGCTTTGCCATACCACCCTACCCCCCCGGGAAAAAATTCACAAAATACATCTCCTCCAAACAACCTAAACTTCTCCCTGCTACATTCACCCCATCTTCCTTATTTTCTCTTTATTCAAGCTATTCCCACAGCAAATTCCATCCTTTCTTCTTTTTTCATTAATTTTTTTAAATGTTTGTTTATTTTTGAGAGAGAACAAGTGTGAATGGGGGAGGGGCAGAGAGAGGGAGGCAGAATGCAAAGCAGGCTCGAGGCTCTGAGCTGTCAGCACAGAGCCTGATGCAGGGCTCGAAGTCACAAACTCTGAGATCATGACCTGAGCCAAAGTCGGATGCTTAACCAATGGAGCCACCCAGGCACCCTGCATCTGTTCTTCCAAGTCTAACACATTGGATTTTCAAGGTCAGAAATCATGGGTACCAGAGGATTCTATTGCAATTGACAGAATACAAATCATATTTTGTAAAATTTCAAGACAAGGAGTATAATTTGCTCCTAAGAGTATATATATTAGACCTACAGTGTTTTACTGGATCCGCTAGTTGGTGAGGGACCATCTCGAGAGGGATCCTCGGCTATTTTTATGGCTTCTTCCATTGCTGCAAGAAGACCGTTCCCACCTTCCCCTCTCAAAGCAGGACCGAAACACTCAGGCCTCCGGATGAGCAACCTCACCACAACATTAGCATTCTCTTCCACGCTCTCCCCTAAAATCAAATGAGGAACAAGAACAAACAAACATTGGTTACATGGACATTCTGAGCCAATAGATGTTATATTAGTTCATTTAGATTTAAAGAAAAATCACTAAAACCAAAGGACATAGTCACTAATAAAGCTAGAATTCGACTTAAATCACTAGTTTTATGTACACAAGACTCAGAAAGCTTCTTGTACTTAAAATTTGGAAAGTAAAAAGCATTACAGATGCATAGTTTTTTCACCCTTGTTAATTCATTATAGGAAATGAAGCCATAAGCCTACCTATTAATTAGGACCCAATTATTCAAATTTACAAGAACTTGTAACTGCCTAAAAATGTTAGTTTAATAATAAAACCATCGCATTCAAAAAAATATTAGAAATTAAATTATTACTGTGAACAAACTACTGATTATAAAATATTTTACTTTTTCTTTACTAATATTTGCTTCTTAGATGAAAATGCTAGGATATATTATTATTTTATGCATCTATTTTTATGCAGTTTTAATCATGACCAAAAAAAGACCCAAAGCAATTAGTCTTACCATTACAGAAGACAGCAAATCGGAGAAAGTCAAGGTATCTCTCTCCTTCAACTGGATTCCACCCAATATCTGGGTAACCCTTAGATACCAGCATCGGGCAACTCTGCAGTCCACAACCAGCCAAATATCGAACTACCTACAAACAAGGATAAGCAAATGTGTTATCCTGTGGGTCGGAAGTCATTAGATGCTAATACGATACATAATAAATGATATTCTCAAAGGACAGTTTAAAACAAATGTGGTTTTGGGGTGCCTGGGTGGCTCAGTCGGTTAAGCATCTGACTTCAGTTCAGGTCATGATCTCACGGTTCATGGGTTCCAGCCGTGCATTGGGCTCTGTGCTGACAGCTCAGAGCCTGGAGCCTGTTTCAGATTCTGTGTCTCCCTCTCTCTGTGCCTCCCCTGCTGGTGCTCTGTTTCTCCTCTCTCTCAAAAGAGAATAAAACAGTTAAAAAAAAAAGAATGTGGTTTTGCAAGTTTTTGTTTTTTTAAGTGTTTGTTTATTTATTTTGGGGGAGGAGGGGCAGAGAGAGGAGAGAGAATCCCAAGAAAGCTCCGAGCGGCCAGTGCAGAGCCCAACTCGGTGTTCGACCTCATGAACTGTGACCTAATGACCTAAGCCGAAATCAAGAGTAGGCAGCTTAACCGAGTGACCACCCAGGTGCCCCTGCAAGTTGTTTTTAACCTCATGACAACACATGAACTCTCTTTAGCAAAACGTTAGAATTAAGAAATATTTATAAATCATAACAAAGTGCTATCATCATAAAAATATTTATAAATCAACTCTATGAAAGAAAATGTTCCTAAGTTTCACATCATTTAATTTGAGACTTTTATCTATAAACATATTTGTGCCACCTGGCTGGCTCAGTCGGTAAACCATGCAACTCCTGATCTTGCAGTTGTGAGATAAGCCCCAAATTGGATGTAGAACTTATGTTTAAAAAATTGTGTGTGCATATATATGTGTGTGTGTGTATATATATATATATATATACACACATTTATATTATATATCATATATGTATTATACATTATATATAAATCACATATATATACATAAATATATTATGATATATTTGATAAACTTCAAAAATGTCTAAAGACCCCTCACCCAGTATAAAACCTGAATCCATTGGAGATACTGAAAGACCCATCTGAGATACAGTGATATTTAGAAAAGTGAATTCACTTTCAACATGGTATTATCAATTTAAGTTTGTATTCAAATACCTTGGGTTCAAATCTTTTCTGCATTATTTACTGGATCCTTCTGAGCCATGGTTTCACTCTCTATAAAATTTGAGCAAGTATTACCTACCTTTCAGTATTACTGATTTTAACACATTGAATTTTCTGCTTATCGTTGCCTTTTAAATTACTGTTTTTTTTTAATTTTTTTTTTCAACGTTTTTTATTTTATTTTTGGGACAGAGAGAGACAGAGCATGAACGGGGGAGGGGCAGAGAGAGAGGGAGACACAGAATCGGAAACAGGCTCCAGGCTCCGAGCCATCAGCCCAGAGCCCGACGCGGGGCTCGAACTCCCAGACGGGGAGATCGTGACCTGGCTGAAGTCGGACGCCCAACCGACTGCGCCACCCAGGCGCCCCTTAAATTACTGTTTTAAGTGAATGTTGATCCTTGGCAAATTTCATAACTGGTCCAGTTTTAAAAGAAATCCCTGTGTTATTATCAATGGCAGTAGACTGCCAGTCAAGCAACTTATCAAATTAACCCAGATCAAGTTAAATCGGCTTGAAAAAGAAATAAACAATCTAGCTAAAAATATTTTGTACCAAATTTAAGTATAATTTATGTACAACAAACTCATCTATTTCAAGTACAAGTTCAGTGATCTTTGAGAGATTTATGCATTGGTAAAAACACAGCACAGTCAAGATGCAGAACATTTCTATCACAGGGAGCCTGTGGGGCTCAGTTGGTTGAGCATCCAACTCTTGATCTCAGCTCAGGTCATGATTTCACAGTTTGTGAGTTCGAGCCCTATGTTGGGCTCTGTGCTGAGAGCATGGAACCTGCTTGAGATTCTGTCTCTCCCTCTCTCTGCCTCTCCCGCTTTCTTTCTCAAAATAAATAAATAAACTTAAGAAAAAAATAGAACATTTCCATCACTCTTCAGGACCCATCCATCCCTCCCTGCATGTGGATGCCTTGACAATCTGCTTGGTGTCACTACAAATTAACTGGTCTATTCTAGAACATGCAATCCATGTATAAAGATATAATGTACATGCATGTGTGTGTATATATATATATATATATATATACACACACACACATATATATAGTATGTAAATGTATAAATGCATATAAGTATATAATTGTATATATATGTATATAAAGATATGTATGTCGTTCTGTGCCTGGCTTATTTCACTCAGAATACTGATTTTTAGAGTCATTTACGTTGCAACACATGTCAAGACTTCATTCCTTCCCTTTGCTTCATAACAGCCTTCCACCGCATATGGAAATAGTCTGTGTTTCCTTATCCATTCATCACCTGATGGACATGGTTTCTAGTTTTTGGCTAAGATGAACAATGTTGTCAGCAATGTCCACACCTTTGTGTGGACATACATTCCTATTTCTAATGAGCAAGTACCTATGAGTGAGAGGGCTAGGTGTGCGTTTAGGACGGGGATACATTTAATTTGTGAAGAAACTGCCAACCTGCTTTCCAAACTGACTCCACCATTGTTCATCTCAACAGCAACAGGTAAGAGTTCCAGGTGCTCTGTATCTTCCACAACATTTGGTATGGTCAACTTTTTAAATAGTAGCCAATTGAATGCGTGTGTAGATAAAAAGATTTTAGGGACGCCTGGGTGGCTCAGTCGATTAAGCACCCAACTTCAGCTCAGGTCATGAGCTCACAGTTCATGGGTTCGAGCCCCATGTCGGGCTCTGTGCTGACAGCTTAGAGCCTGAAGCCTGCTTCCGATTCTGTGTCTCCCTCTCTCTGCCCCTCCCCTGCTTGTCCTCTATCTCTCAAAAATAAATAAACATTAAAAAATATTTTTTAAAAATAAAAAAAAAAACAAAAAAATGAGAGAGCGTGCACGACTCACTGACCTTATTGCTATGGTAAGGAGTTGGTTTCTAAAAATATGCAAACATACAGATTTTAGTAAAATATATTTGCTTTAAAATATGATTTTAGACTATAAATATTAAACTGTATTTACAGAAATATAAATAATATGAAAATGTGTATTCATCTCTATAATATACAAATATGTTTTTGTTGTGTGGTTTTTGTTTTCCTTTGGAGAGAGAGAGTGAGCAGGGGAGAAGGGCAGAGGGAGAGAGAGAGAATGTTAAGCAGTTTCCACGCTCCGTGTGGAGTCTGACGTGGGGCTCGATCCCAGGACCTGAGAGGCCTGAGAAAATTGAAACTTAAAAGCTTAAGTTATGGGAAACTGAAACCTAACCAAGCTTAACCAGCTTGTTCCGCTTCTGTACAATTGCTTGGCGCGCCCATGTATTCCTGATCAATCATTATTGCCTGGCACATCCATATATTCTTGATCAACCATTGTTACTTGGCACATCCGTGTACTCCTGATCAATCATTGTTGCTTGGCACATCCGTGTGTTCCTGATCAATCATTGTGACACCCGTACCCCCGGTTGTGGTCTGACCTAAAGGCAGGAACCAATCGAATACTGTTAAGTGTCCAACTTTAAACACCAACCAATTGCAGCTCTGTAACTGTGGAAAATTCCTGATTTCCCCATGACTTGTTTGTACCTGTCTATAAAAGGGGTGTAAAAACCTCTCTCAGGGCCTCTTGGCGTCACCGGCAACGGGGGCGCAGAGGTCCAGGTTCGAACCTGCAATAAATGACCCTTGCTGCTTAGCTTTGACTCTGGACTCTGGTGGTTCGTTTTTGGGGGTCTCTTAGACTCTGGGCGTTTCAGACCCTGGGATCACTGACCTGAGCTGAAATCAAGAGTTGGATGCTCAACTGACCGAGCCACCCAGGTGCCCCTACAAATGTGTTTTTTTTCAACTGTTGGAAAGAAAGCAGCAAAGACAAGAAAGGAAACAGAGAAGAGGTTTCAATCTTAAATGGCATGAGCATGAAGGGCTAGACTAAAAGGTGACTTGGAGTGAGTGGAAGGGTGTCAGGAAAAGAGCCAGGAAGACATAAGGCAGAAGAATACTGCAGATGGAGGGAGCAGTGAGCACAGGGTCCCTGAGGCAGGAACGCAATCGGCTGGAGCAAACAGAAAAGATGAGGAGAATTGCAGGAAATGAGATAAGACGGATATGCAAAATCAGATGGGTCAGAAGCTATCACAATGCCTTTACTTGAAGCGAGGCAGGAAGTCTCTGGAAGAATTGTAGACAGGATTAACAAGATCCTTTCAGGAGGCTCACTCTGGCTGCTAAATAGGGGAGCAAGGGAGGGACCGGGGAGACTACTTAGAGTGCAATCACAACGACAACACTGGGGGGGGGGGGGGGACTTATCTATGTTCCGGCAAACGTGTATGGGGTTTCAAGTGCTTGGTTACAGTGCAAGGTCTTAATATGTCACGGATGCCTTGCCCTGGAATATATGTCTATAGGATACGAAATGTACTCTGGGATGTTAAAACAACCTTGGAAGAAATTGAAACTGTATGACTAAAACAAAAGTAACAACAGATACTTTTTGTTCATTCCCTTTCCAGAGAAAAATGCATGTGATCAGAGGAAACACTTTATCTCAAGTTTCTTGTTCTTTGTAATTTACAATTATATGCTATAGGTAATATATGTAACATGTTTATAGTACGCAATAGATGTGACTGTATCAATGTAACTATGACTCCATTACAGTTATATTTAAATAATCTTGAGAAACAACTACAAACAAGCATCACACACACACAGGGGTGTGGATGTTGCTTACCTTTTCCAAATCTGGCTCACGCAGAGCTAAGGCCAGTTCATTATTATCCATCACTGATGCGGCTGCCACATCCAGGGGTGTTGAACCTCTCATTGCTGGTGAGGCTGTTAATTCAAACAACGTTGAGACAAAACCCAGATTGTGCGGCAACCATGAAGGCTATATAAAAACATACTTTCCCTCAAAATTTCATTTCTAAATACAACACATACTGCACTAATCTAAAATTAATTTCCATTAAAGTTTAATTTTTAACTATAATATATTCTTTTTATCTCAAAGATGAAATAAAAGCCACGAATTTACTTACCAAGACCAACACTGCTGTTCTCCAATAAATAGCTGAGATGGTCAAACATAGCTTTTTGATTCTGCCGACTTATACGACAGAAGTAACAAAGAAAACGGCAACAGTTGGCCACCATCTTGGGAAAAGTGATTTCCTACATAAAGAGCATTTAGTTAGCGGTGAGAGCCAATGGTCTTCAGAAAACTGAGTTCAGAAGCTGAGATCCAATCACACTGTCATTCCATGGGTGCCCATGGGTGCCAAGCCTTCGAGACTGAAGACCATCATTTGTCTCGACTTTAACTCACCTAGTCTTTGAGCCATTGAAGAACAAGCCCAGCACTAATTTATAAACCTCATTATCATCAATGAATTGATCTGGAACTAATCTACAGGCAGCACAAACCTAGTTAGCATTCAGGCAGACTCAGTTGTGAGTCCTGACTACCCGTTAGCTGTGCTTCCTCGGGATGATATTCCGTCTCAATGATTCAGTTCTGTAAAACTGGATTAAAATGAATGATAATACTTACTTGAGGTAACATAGGGAAAGTTCAATGAGACCACTTGTGAAAAGTTCCACTACCTGGAACCACAGAAGGGCGTTCTTACCATAGGTGTTATTGTTGTTGTTTTTAAGTTTCCAGGATTCACACCTTCCCTGATTTGCCCGACTTGTCACTGTGATGAGCCCCTTGACCAGAAGGTCTGCATGCTAGATCCCATCAAATACATCTCCCCTGAGGGCCAAATCTTGTTCTAATATACCCCAGATGAATCCCTTGAGTCCCTCCCTAACAGAATACTTTATAAATATCTTTGTAAGTCTGTCTAACTGAACATGAGAAATATGGACTCCTTTCCATATTTTGAAGAATATATCTTAACATTTCCAAAAATACTGAAATATATTTTGCAAATCGTAGGTCATGAAATTACACTGATTCACATGAAGTTGCCTGTTTTATTACTCTTGTTCATTTGGTTTTAAAGAACTTTATTTTAATTTTGAATCACTTAAAAAATTAACTTTATAGTCTTAAAACAAATACTCCAGAGCACCATCTTCAAAACGTGGCCTGGATCAGGAATTTAGTGGAACTCACTGTTGTCTAAATCAAGGGGAATGTCTGGGTCTGAAGAACATGTTTTGTATTTTGGACTTTTTATGTAATGGACATTAATTTATAATTCAGAATTTTGAAAAGTTAGCATAGTATTAACGTTTAAAGTTTCTAAATAACCACTAAATGGGAATAGTTTAGGAGACAGAAAATTACACGGTATAAGATAGAAACTGTTGCCAATATCAAAGGAAAAAAATAACTAGCATATTCAATTCTCAATCTATAAGGTTTTATTATGGTTTTTTTTCGAAAGCTATTCTTTAAAAAATAGTCCTCCTAAGAAGATTTAAGAAATCCTCATTAAGAATATGTAATGGATGCCCTCAGGAGTCATATTTCTTCGCATCTTAAGAATCAAAGGTTTTCCTTTACCTTGGACTCTCCACCTCCAAGGACATTCACCATGACCTCCATCACCGTCTCGTGCATCCCAAGTGCCCTCATGAGATTAGGGTGCTGGTAAAATACTTTATTATTCATGATATCCCTAGAAAGGACAATATAGGTAGGGGGGAGGGGAGCACAAAGGTCAGAGAAAAATTTAAATGACAATTTATCTGAGGTCCTGATAAATCTTTTGGAAATAATTCCTGGCATGAACAAAAAAGTAAGCACAATCATGATTAAAGTTAATAAAAGCAAAAGCTAATAAGCATAATTAATTGAGTTTTCCTCAAAAAATAATGATAGCCTCTCAAAAATAGTATACAAGTTATCTATTTTTTTTCCATTACAAGAAAGGTACTAAATATGTAAACATTCATCTATATGAAATATACTTTTGGACACTTATTCCTAATTTTATATATATCCAAACATCTGTTCAACCTTCTTTAGTATAGAAATATGAGTCACTGTTATACCATGTTTCTATGAAAATTCCCATATAAATTATTGATATAAAAACATCTATGCTTTTCATGTAGGTTATTTTTCACACTATATTCAATATTTGTATGTTTAATAACATTTTGTGTTATCATTCCAGAGAAATGCTTTTTTAAAGGAAACATATTCTCAAAGAGAAACTGAATACACATCAAGGCCAGGTTCAACTAATCTAAATCCAGCAAATTAAAATGGACAATTTGAAAAAAAAAAAAAAAGCAGATGATATCCAAAATGTTTCCCATTATTACTATTCCATTACATATTTTTATAATATGTATGTAAAGGCATTCCTAAGGATATTAATGTTTAGTAGACATTAAAAATAAATAACCCTTGATTTTTATTTGAACGTAAATTAAACCAATATGATTTTTTCTACAAAACACTCCTGTCATGGATGTAACAAGAAAATTATATTGCACAGCCTGCAGGGAAACAAACTTTCCCTTCATATCTGATCTCCTTTGACTCACGCACCTCTTGATTTAGTCATATGCTAACTTATAGGTACTCCAGGCATATCAAGACAATGAAATAGTATGAATCTTGTATAATGATTTTCTTTTGCCTTTTTTTTTTTTTTTTTTTTTTAGTTTTAGTTTTTCACTTTTGTTTTTTAATGTTTATTTTGAGAGAGCTAGAGAGCAAGTGAGACAGGGGCAGAGAGAGAGGGAGAGAATCCCAAGCAGGCTCTGTGCTCTCAGCGCAGAGCCCGACGTGGGGCTTGAACCCACGAACCGTGAGATTGCAACCTGAGCCGAAATCAAGAGTTCGACACTTAACCAACTGAACCACTCAAGTGCTCCTAGTTTTTCACTTTTAGTTGGGTTTAGTTCATCTTCAATAACAAGAGTCTTTAGATAGCACAACTCACAAAAATGACGTGGGGGCCAAAGACTAAAATAGGCCAGATCTATTCCGTGCAAGAACATATGGGGTAAAGAAAGGACTCCTTTTCCTTCACGGAAGACAGCAACACATGTAGCAGGAGAACCTTCCATTTTCAAACCACACTTGTAATCAATCACAGGCTGTGTTCTTTCATTAATTGAAATCGTTTTGCATGACCGAACTTTGGAAAATATTTAATTGAAAACTCTTGTTTGCCTTTAGTTCCAAGTAAATTGAGTGGATTTATAATTCTACCAATCAGTAGGCAGGTTGTCACTCATTAAACGTGTCCCGTGAGAAGTATGTCTCATACCACAAAGACGTAACTTTCTGTTTCAGAAATATTTTGTTTTATCACTACTGATTTATGTGTTAACAGCATATATTATCACTATATGTTCATTTGACAAGAAAGAGTTCATTTCCTAGAAGGCTTCCTTTTTCATTTGGTTAAGTAAGATCATTTATGTGCAAGGCCCTTTTGGGTTAGATATAAGTATTAGTATTCAAAACAAGATTCAGGGGCACCTGGGTGTCTCAGTCAGTTGAGCGTCCAACTCTTGATTTCAGCTCAGGTCGTGATCTCACGGTTGTGAGACTGAGCCCCATGTTGGGCTCTGTGCTGAGTTGGGAGCCTGCTTGGGATTCTGCCTCCCCCTCTCAGCCCCTCCCATTCACACATTGTCTCTTTCGCTCTCAAAATAAATAAATAAATAAACGATCAAAAAATAAGATTCATGTTCATATGATTACAAGGACCATCGAATTTGCTTTTGTTGTTTCGGTTTTTCTGTTCTCCTTCTTTTGTCCTGTTAGTATACTTATTTTTAGTGTGCCGTGATAATGATTTTGGAATAGAACCTTCCAGCATTATTTTAATGATTTCAAATACTTGATAGTTCCAAGACCAATATACAGTATCATGTTCTGAACTTAGAACGCACGTAAATAATACTACACAATCTGAGTCTTTCTATAATTTTTCTACCCACAATGTTATTTTTTAGGTCAAAGAAAACAGTAGTCATTCCATTCCATTAGTGTTTTGTTTTGTTTTGTTTTAAGAACTCTAGGTTTCTTTAACCCTTTTATTGTTTCTTTATACCCTATTTTATCCATGTCAGTAGTTATTTTCATTCTCCTCTTTAATATTTCTCTAACTAGGTTAACTGTTTTGGCAGAATGTTTGTATTCTCTATCATTTTTCAACATTTTACATTCAATTTCTACATCCAATGTTTAGATATTATTCTTGCAAATGTGATAAAGCTTAAACTTTTATTTTTGTATTTTCATATTCCAGAATTATGCAA
The DNA here is from genome assembly GCF_022837055.1 of Prionailurus viverrinus. Classification (NCBI taxonomy): domain Eukaryota; kingdom Metazoa; phylum Chordata; class Mammalia; order Carnivora; family Felidae; genus Prionailurus; species Prionailurus viverrinus. The sequence continues at coordinate 11,228,413 of NC_062571.1, forward strand.
TCTTGTGAGTGATTCCTATATTTACGCATGTATACATCAGTTACACACTCAATAAAACTTACTGCTTCTCATTCTTTCTCTCTGAATTCCATTTCCTTTTCTCTAATGCACAGCCTTTAGAAGGTCTTTCGATGAGGAACTGTAAGTAAATATTCTGAAATATCTTTGTATTGCCCTCACTCTTAAATATGGGCTATAAACTCTGATCTCCAAATCTCCTTGAAGCACAAGTTCATTGTGAAGAATTCTCAACTGAGTAACACATTGTAAATTGATGGTTATTTTCTGTCAGAATTTTGACTATGGTTTCTCATTGAGTAATGATCTTTAGTTTTGCCATTGAGAATTCCAAATACTGTTTTTTTGTTGCTGTTGTTGTTGTCATTGTTTGTTTTTGTTTTCTTCTGTTTTTGGTAAGTATTCTGGCTTTTCTTTCAACTTAGTTTTAAGATAGTCTATCACTGGTTTTATGCAGTTTCCCTACATTCTATCCAGGTGGGTATATGGAACTACCTGTACTTGAGGATAATCTGTGAACTTGTGTTCTTCATTGATTCTGAAAAACTCAAGCCAACAGCTAGCTCTTCAAATGTCCCCATTTTCTAGATTATCTATTCTGTCTTTTCCAGAAATCCTGTTCACCATATTGTAGACCTTCTTATACTATCCTCTAGGTCTCAAAACTGCTCTTTTGCATTTTCTTATCTTTACCTCTCAGTGCTACAGTACTAAGTAATTTCCTCAGATCTATGATCCCACTTACCAATTTTCTCTTCAGCTATATCTTTCCTAATTTAACCAATTCACTGTTTTTAATGTCATTTAATGTATTTTTCATTTCTAGAAGTTCTCTTTTGATCTTTTCCTTTTTATATTTTCTTTTATTCTTTGTTTATTTTTGAGAGAGAGGGGGCGGGGCAGAGAGAGAGGGAGACAGAATCTGAAGCAGGCTCCAGGTTCTTAGCTGTCAGCACAGAGACTGATATGGGACTTGAACTCATAAGCTGTGAGATCAGATCTGAGCCGAAGTTGGAAGCTAACCTGACTGAGCCATCCAGGCACACCTCCCCTCTTTTTTAAATAATTTTTCTTTTTTTTTTAATGTTTATTTATTTCTGAGATAGAGGGAGAAAGACAAGAGTGCAAGCAGGGGAGGGCAGAGAGAGATCTTTGGATCCTTTTCAAATTTTCATGGACATTTTTCCATGATTTATTTTTGGAGAATTGATTTATCCTTTGTATTTTTACCATTTTAAATACAGTAACTTTATGTTCTCTTTCTGGCACTGTATTATCTGAAGTTTTGAAATAGGTGTTCTGACTCCACCAGTATTGTATCTGCAGACCCTTGCTTAAGGCAGACTGTTTCCTTATGTACTTTGCAATTTTCGATTGTAAGTTAACCACTGGTAGTATGTAGGTTTTTCCTTCAAAATTTCACAGTGATTTGAGGCCAATTTTTATGTTCTCAGTTTTGGGATCCTTAGGCTACACATGAGGTATAAACGTTAATCCCCAAATTCACACAAAGCGCACCTATAATGTTGAATTCTCTCCCCATTCTTTTTTCAAGGCCCAGTAAATACAGACAAAATTCCTCATTCCTGTGGTGAGTGTTTGTCTCCCCACAGAGTTTAATGTGTTTTTATTAACCTGTATTTTTATATATGATTGTACATTACTGAAAAATTAATTTAAAAAACCCTCTAAGATATATGCTGTATCATTGCCACCTTAGCATCTAGTTGTAAAATTAGTCGTTTTTCTAGTGAGCTGTAAAATATAATTTCTAGAAAAGCAACAATCTCATTTAATAATCATATTACAGGTGTATCTCACAAATATTGCAGATTTGGTTCCAGATCACTGCAATAAAGCAAAATATTGCAATAAAGCAAATCAAATAAATTTTTTGGTTTCCCAGTGCATACAACAGTTATGTTTATAATATGCTATGGTCGATTAAAAGCATAGGAAAATTATGTTTTACAAAACAGCATATGTACCTCAATTAAAAAATACTTTATTGCTGAAAATACTAACATTTCCTGAGCTTTTGGTGAGTCGTAACCACTGATCACAGGCCATCATAACAAATATAATAATAATAACAAAGCCTGAAATATTGTGAGAATTGCCAAAACGTGACACAAAGAGACACAAAGTGAGCAAATGATGTTAAAAAAAAAAAAAAAGTTGCCCATAGACTTGCTCGATGCAAGGTGGTCATAAACTTTCCGTTTGTGAAAAACACACTACCTGCAAAGTGCAATAAAGCAAGGCACAATACGATGCGGTGTGCCTGTAATCTAAGCAGTGTATCTATATTAATAAACGTACAGTGCACTTACTGGAATAAACCATTAGAAGGAAGACATTTATAAGACAGAGGTTGTAGTAGTTAAATAAATTACCCTAATCCACGAATCATAAGCTTCTCTTCTTCTTTGCCCATTCTTACACTCAGCAGAGAACGAATCTGACCGAGAGATGCCAGCAGGTTGATGGTATCCTCCACGGAGACACCATTTATAGTGTAGGTCTTTGGCAGAGCCCGGACCAGACCCCCAATGCCATCGTACTGTCGATGGAGCAACACAAACATGGCCCTCACCAGTTCAGGGTCTTCAATGACAGACTCTTGCGCCCATCGGACCATGGTCTCAGAAATCAACTGCTGAAGAGTGGCTGCACAGTCATTACGGATATTTTTTAAAAGGAAAAAAAAAAAAAAAAAAAACGAGAGAAGACAAATGAGTTGGGCATTTCAGCTGTACCTCTCATAGCCCCAGCCTAATACCAGAAATGAAAAGGCTAGGAACATTCTTTGAAGAAAAACTTCATTTAAACGCTATATATATATAATATATATATATATATGTCAGTCATATATATATGTCATATATATATGTCAATAAAAATGAGTTATGAACATGAAAAGGCAAAAACACACAAGCTTTTCCTTAACACTCATTCTTATAATTAAAGAATTTAAGCTGTTTCAGAACTATGGCCACTTTTTCAAAACTATTGTTGGCAATCCATAGGGTAATCAATATGAACTATTACTTCCACTTTTATTTCCTTTGTTGCATTATTTTCCTCCCAGATGTGACATCACCATACATCCTTATAAAGTCAGTCATGTGCACTCAAGGAACTATTTTTCTATCTCCTCATTTGAGCCATTTGTAATAGTGACCTCATATAATTATATTTTTACTATAATTTGGATCCCTAATTGTCAGTTAAAATGTCTTCAAAGGATTTGATTGTAAAGCTGTAGTCAAGTGAAAAGTTATTCTAATGTAAATTTGCAATGTAACATACAGTGTAATACAGACAAAAGCAATAGAACTTCCAAACCTCCTAAAAATAAATAATAAAAATATCAAAGCTAAGTAGAAAGATGCGACCAACTTAGACACAAAGAGGTACTCAATTCCTATCATTAACACACTGGCAGATTTTCAAAAGAAGCTGTTTTACCTGCTTTAATCTACACAGGAAGTAAAGGAAAAACAAAACCTACCAATTTTAACCAAACAGAAAATGTAGATAAATAGCCAGTATACTTCCACATGTCTCAAAACCAGGCTGATAATTTTAGCACGTCAGAACCATAAACCAGATAATAACAAAAAGCGTTTCATAGGAAATCTTGAACTCTTATTTGGAAGAAGGTATGATTCAGATCTGCGTGTGACACTGAACAGTACATTTAGAAGTAGTTGTATGGATGAAGGATTTTCACTGTAAGTTAATGGAAACGAAAAACAACTAAAATCTTCATGAGTTTATTTCTCTTCTTTCAGTAAAAACTGTTCATAAACCAGTGCTGCCTCACAGAATGAACAGAGACTTCGATATGAGGTAGCAAGTAAGAAGGATCTCATCAACCCACTACTTGAACCCCTCCTGGGCGAGTGCCATGCCTGAGACTCACAGCCTCGTGTGCTTATTCATTTTCTGAGTATAGGCTGTTACTCTTCAGTTAAATAGGATAAAAATACATCAGAAACGCGTAACGGTTCAGGAAATATCAAAGAACCAAAATATAGTTACAGATACTACCTAAACTTTAACAAAAAAGCTTAACTTGGTGCAAGAACATTTGAAAGTCAATAGCATAATATTTAGACATGAAAGCTAAATTACCCACTTTGTACCTTCTCTTGATAGTCCCTGATCAAATACCTAAATTTTTGGTCCTCTAGGGAGCCCATCCATCCTTATAATACTGCTTGCTACCTCTCCATCTGTTCCTACAAATACAGTTGGATGCTCCTATCTACTTCTGGCGGCCATAGACATCTACTTGAGAATGTGATTCTTAGCAGTGCCCGGGGGGCTCAGTTGGTTAAAGCACCTGACTTCAGCTCAGATCAGCTCAGGTCATGATCTCACGGTTCGTGAGTTCGAGCCCCACATTGGGTTCTCTGCTGTTATCCTGGAGCCTGCTTCAGATCATCTGTCCTTCTCTCTGCCCCTCCCCTGCTCTCTGTCTCTCTCTTCCTCTCAAAATTAGTAAATAAACTTTAAGAAAAAGAATCTGATTCTGAGAAGCTGCAAACTCAATTTTCTCACTGGCTCATCTAGTATGATGTTAGCTCAAAGGAGAAATAAATGTCAGCAGTTGGGTTGCTTTGCCAGTTTCCTTCCATACTGCTTACAGGACTTCTTGGAGCCACTCTCAACTGGTTTTTCGGCTTGTTTCTTCTTCAGGTATGTCACCTTTTCTACCAAGGACAGCAGGCGTCCTCTAATTGTTAAGTCACTGTTTCCATCAAGAGACCCATCTTCATCCAGCTCAATTCCTGGTGTGAGAAAAGCAAAGAGAACGAAGAAAAGAAAAACGTGTTTGAAAGAAATACATTTAGGAGAAAAATGCTCTGGTTTTGCAACTTATCCACGCATAGCTTAAAGCAATGCTGTCATGTCAAGAACATTTGACAAGACAGAGTTAAGCACTCTTTCACCAGCTCTCAGGTAAAATCCACACACTGGCCTCTACGTCCTCCTTTCTCTTTTTCTCCTGTTCCAATGGGCTCAGGGCTATTAGCAGCTGAGACAAATTATAAAATGAGACAGAGAACAAAAAAAAAAAAACACTCTTAAGAGTCCAGATCAATTCTGCTATTTACTCTGACCCTTAGGCTGACCCTCAGGCATGTCTGACCTCAGGTGCTATCTGCACAAACTTACAGCTTTGCCCTCCCAAGAAAATCTCCTGAACTGTCAGCCACCTCAGTTGCCTCTAAAAATCACAGTGGTATTTTAACAAATTGAGAGAAAAGATGGTAGGCATAATTAGCTATCCTAACCCAGCGAAATGCTTTACGTCTTAAGCAATAATCCTATCATTTTAGAGCATCCCTTTGTTTATAACAGATATATAGTATAACTTTTCTGGCACTCATTTAGTCTTCTTCATTCATAAGTTAAATTAATATGCAAGGTGATGCTTGTATTCTCTTCACTAAACTAAAATAAAAATAATGCCACTGGTGCTATATATCACTTAACAAATGACTAATAAATGACTAATTAATTTTCTTTCACTGGGACAGTTTGTTTGTATCACTGCTTAAAGGGAAAAAGCACCACATGTTGAGAACAAGTCAATTCTATTTTAAAAGTTCTTAGAATGAAAGGTGGGGAAAGCTCCCTTAATAGATTTGGGCTACTGACATGTAACTTAACAAAGGATTTCCTTAAGCATCAATTAATTTCAAAAGATATGTGCCACATTTCTTAGGCCAGTCCTAAAAAGTGCCCCACAACTGGTTTAAATACAACTATTTGTGATCAAATATCTTTAGACTAAATCAACCTAACTCTTATCTCTTTGCCAGAAGCATCTGGTTACATGTCCCAATCCCCCCTTCCCATTCCCTGCCACTGAAGAAAAAAGAAAAAATAAAAATAAGATGTTGGTTATTTCCTGCTTAGTACTAAAGCCTTTGTGATCTCTCTACTTTTTATGACTTCCCACACAGGGTCAGTTAACCATTTTGGCATAGTAAATATTCTTATATGGACTCCTAACAGGCATCATGTATATTTCTGAGCCTATTTACATTTATATTAACTTTGGTATCAGTACATGTGTATGAAAAATACACATTGACGGCTCAACAAAATTAGGAAAACAGTTCAAAACAAGAAGTTTGACAAGGAAACAGTAATCATTAAAACGAATAAACAGAAATCCTAGAGTTGAAAAATACAGTAACTGAAGAATTTGAGAGTTTCAAAAGTAGACTCAATATCCAGAAGAAGAATCAAAAACCTGAATAACAGGTCGATTGAAATCATGCAGTGTGACGAAAACCTATGAGATTTATGGGACAAAATGGAAAGAAACAATATTCACATTGTGGGAATTCCAAAAGGAGAAAACACAAGGGCCAGAAAGTATATTTAAATAATGGCTGAAAAGTTCCCAAATGGGGAGAGAAATGGACATGCAGATCCATGTGGCCCAAAAGACCCCAAAGGTGTTGAACCTGTAGAAGGCTACACTGAGACACATTATGATTAAAATGTCAAAAAGCAAAGGCAAGAAAAGAATTTTAAAAGCAGCAAAAGGGAGAAGTTATGTAAAAGGGATCTCCCATAAGAACACTGGCAAATTTCTCATCAGAAACTTGTCAGGACAGGAGAGAAAGGGACCACTTCTTCAAAACACTGAAAGAAAATAACTATCGGCCAAGAATTCCACACCCAGCAACACTGTCCTTCAGAAAAAGAGGAGGGATAGACACTTTCCCCAATAAACAAAAGCTAAGGAAGTTCATTACCACCAAATCTGCCTTATAGGGAATGTCAGAGGGAGTTCTTTGAATGGAAGTCAAAAAACTCTAATTAAGATCATAATAACACAAAAAGGTAGCATAAATATTACCAGTAATGGTAAGCATATAATCAAAATGAGATTTTACAGTAAGGTAATAGTGGTGCATAACTCATGATTCTTCTTTAAAATTAGCTTTTTTTAATGAATTAAAATATGTTGTTATAACTTTACGGTATTTTACATAAACCTCATGGTAACCACAAGGGAAAATTTTATAATAATTATACAAAAGAACACAAGAAAAAAGGCAAGCATACTTATAACAAAAGATATCAACACAAAAACACAAAATACAGCAGGATACATAAAAAGGAAAAGTTGATTTACAAAACAACCCAAAAAAATAATGAAATAGTAATAGTAAGTCCTTATTTGCAATATAATTACTTTAAATGTAAATGTATAAAATTCTCCAACCAAAAGACCCAGAATAGCTGAATAAAAATAAGATCCAACCATATGCTGCCCATAAGAGATTCACTTTAACCTTAAAGACAAAGACCAAGAGTGAAAGGGATGAAAAATGGCATTTCAAACAAATAACTAAAAATAATAATAATGATAATAATAATAATAATAATAATAATAATTAAAAAAACCCAACAACTCCCACCAAAACATAATCAAACCAAAATAAAATACCACAGGAAGCTATACATTCATCAGATAAAAGAGACTTTAAACTAAAAATGGTAAAATGAGGCAAAGAGGGTCATTAAATAATGATAAAGAGGTCAATACATCAATAAGATATAACAACTATAAATATTTATGCACCCAACACTGGAGTACTTAAATGTATAAAGGAAAAGGTAAAAAACAAAAACAAAAATAAAAACAAAACTAAATGGGGAAATAAGGAGTAATACAATAATAGGTGGGGACTTTAATACCCCACTCTCTACAATGAATAGATCATCCAGGACAGAATCAATACGGAAAGCATGGATTTTAACAACAGTACAGATCAAATGACCTAGAGGACATATAGAAAACATCCTACTAAACAACAGCAGAATACACATTCTTCTCAAGTGCACATGGAACATTTTCTAGGATAGAATACATGCTAGGCCATAAAACAAGTCTTAGTAAATTCAAGAGGGCTGATTATACTGGTTATCTTCTCTGACCACAAGGCATGAAATCAGAAATCAATGACAGGGGGAAACCTGGAAAATTCATGAACACAGGGAAATTAAACAGCATTCTCTTGAATAACCAATGAATCCAAGAATAAGTTAAAGGGGAAATAAATTTAATGAGACAAATAAAACTGGAAACACAACATGCCAGAATTTATGGGGGCAACTAAAGCAGTTCTATGAGGGAAGTTCATAGCAATACGTAAGTGCTTACATTAAGAAGCAAGAAAGATCCCAAATAAACCGGTGTAACCTTAAGGAACGAGAAAAAGAGGAATGAACAGAGCCTAAAGTTAGCAGAAGAAAGGAAATATTAACGATTAGAGAAGAAATAAATGACGTATAGATCAAAAAACAATAGAAAAGATTAACCAAAATAAAAGTTATTTCTTTAAAAAAAACCAACAAAATTGACAAACGTTTAGGTAGACTAACCAAGGCGGGGGGGAGGAAACAGGACTAAAGTTAACAACAATATAAATGATAAAGGAGACACTGTAAATGAAAAAATGAAAAAGATACCACAGAAATTCTAAAGATTATAAAAGGTTACGATGAAGATTATAAGCAAACAAAGTGGACAACCTAGAAGAAATGGAAAAGTTCTTAGAAACATACACCTTACCAAGACAGAAATGGAAACTCTGAATAGAGCAATTTAAGGAAAATGAATCCGTACTCAAATATCTCACAATGAAGAAAGGCTTTACTGGTGAATTTTACCAAACATTTAAAGAAGAATTAACAGCAATTCTTAAACTCTTCCAAAGAAATCAAAAAGGAGGAAACACTCCCAAACTCATTTTACTAGGCCAGCATTATCCTGACACCAAAACTGCAAAGAACACTACCAGAAAAGAAAGCCACAAGACATTATCCCTGACAAATAGAGATGCAAAATTTCTCAATACCAGGAAATTGAATTCAACAGCATATTTAAAGGACCATTCTCCATGATCAAGCATGATTTATCCCTGGGATTCAAGGATAGTTCAACATATGCAAAACAATCAACGTGATACACCACAATAATAGAATGAAAGAAAAGAATCATATGATCATTTCTGTAGGCATGTTGGAAAGAACACTCAACCAAATTTAACATGCATTCATGACAAAAACTCTTAACAAATTAGGCACAGAAGAAATATATCTCAACATAACAAAGGCCAATATGACAAACCCATAGCTTTTATTTCTCAATGGTGAAATATTAAAAATGTTCCCTCTAAGATTAGGAACAGAACAAAGTTACCCACTCTCACCATTCCTATTCAACACAGTACTGAAAGTCCTAGCTAGAACAATTAGGGAAGAAAAAGAAATAAAAGGTACATGAATTGGAAAGGAATAAATGAAATGGTTTCTATTTGCAGACAACATGATTTTTATATAGAAAATCCTAAAGATTCAACCAAAAAAAAAAAAACTGTTTGATCTAATCATTGAATTCACTAAAGTTGCAGAACAATATGTAGTGTTTCTATAAACCGAAAATGAAATTTTTGAAAAAGAAATTTAAAAACATCATTCCCATTTACAATAGCATCAAGAACAATAAAATACTTAGGAAGAGGTTTAACTAAGGAGGCAAAAGATTTCTATGCTGAAAATTACAATACATTGGTGAAAAGAAGGCACAAATACTGGCAAGGTATCTTCTGTTAATGGATTTGGAAGAATATTGTTGAAATGGTAATATTATCAGAAGCTATCTTAGATTCAATGCAATCCCTCTCAAGATTTCAAAGGCATTTTTTACAGAAGTAGAAAAAAACCTTTCTAAAATTTATATTAAATCACAAAATCCTCCAATAGCCAAAGAAATTCTGAGAAAGAAGGGTAAATCAAGAAGTATCACACTTCCTGATTTCACTAGAGTCATCAAAACAGCATGGAACTGGCATAAAAATGAAAAAATAGATAAATGGAAAAGAATCGAGAGCCTGGAAATTAACCCAAGCATACATGGTTTACTGTTAGTTGACAGGGGTGCCAAGAATACCCAATGGAAAAAAAGACAGTCTTCAATAAATGGTGCTGGGAAAATCAGATATTCACATTTAAAAGAATGAAACTGGACCCATATCTTAACCACTCATGAAAATTAACTACAAATGGATTAAAGACTTAAATGTTTGACCCCAAATCATGAAACTTCTAGAAAAAAAACATAGCAACAAAGCTCCTTGATATGGGTCTCGGTAATAATTTTTTGGATATAACACCTAAACCACAAGCAACAATATCAAAAATAAACACATGGGACTACATCAAATTAACTACTAACCAAGTGAAAAGACAAACCTACAGAATGGGGAAAAATGTTTTCAAACTATATATCTGATAAGGAGTTGATACCCAAAACATATAAAGAACTTCTATAACTCAATAGCAAACAAAACAAAACAAAAAAACCCAACTCAATTAAAAAATGGGCAAAGGACTTGAATAGACGTTTCTTCAGCTCCAAAAAAGACATATGAAAGGCCAAATGGTACATGAAAAGATGCTCAACATCATCACTGGTCATTAGAGAGAAGTAAATCAAAACCATAATCAGGTAGCAAAGCACCTCACACCTATTAGAATGGCCACCACTGAAAAGGCAAAAGATTAACAAAATGCTGGTGAGCATGTGGAGAACAGAACACCTTGCACACTGCTGATGAATTGTAAATTGGTACAGCTATTGTGGAAAACAGTATAGAGGATCCTCAAAAAATTTTAAAAATAGAACTACCATGTGATCCAGTAACCCACTTCTTAAAACATATCCAAATGAAACAAAAACACTAATTTGGAAAAAGAATCTGCACCTCCATGCTCATAGGAGCAGTGTTTACGATAGCCAAGACATGGAAACAATGTAAGTGTCCATCTGGAAATGAATGGATAAAGAAGTTGTGGTATATACATACTATGGAATATTATTTAGCCAGAAAACCGGGAAATACTGCCATCTGTGATAACAAAGACAGAACATGAAGGCATTATGCTAAGAGAAATAAGCCAGACAGAAAAAGAGAAATATTGTATGATCTCACTTATGTATAAAACCTAAAAACCAAAACAAACACATAAGCAAACAACAAACTCAGAGAAAAAGAAAGCAGACTCGTTATCAGAAGTGGGGAGTGGGGAGAGAGGAATTGAAGGCAACTGGTCAAAAGGTACAAACTCCCAGTTATAGGTTAAATAAGTACTAGGTATGCAATATACAGCATGATGACTATAGCTAAACCTGTTGTATGAAATACAGGAAAATTGTTAAGAAGGTAAATCCTAAGAGTTTTCATCACAAGGAAAAAAATTTTTCCCATTATTCTTCCTTCTAAACTTTTAATGCATCTATATGAGAAGATGGAAGCTTAGCAGAACCTATTATGGCAATCATTTCATAAGATATGCAAATCAAACCATCACACCGTATATTCTAAAATTATATAGTGGTGGTATGTCAATTATCAATTAATCAATCAATAACACATTTAAAAAGAGTTGTAAGTCACGAAGACATTACCACAATGTGTCATCAAATCTTCGTGAAAATCTAAGAGCTGGTCTCGGATTTCTTCAGGACATGGACATTCACTTTTGTCATCCTTAAAATTGAGAAGCATATTGATCTGAAAGTTTGGACAAACAAGAAAGAGGAAGAACAAGAGTAAAAGAAAAGTGAAATCAGGAAAGACACAGCAAAGATCATAAACACCAAAGATGTTCAATCTTTGAATATTCATAAACTGCAGTCCAAAAGATGAAAAGTCATTATCACTCAGTATAACAAATACCACAAAATAAATAGAACTATTCAAAGCCTCGCTTGTTGCAACACAGTTATATAATTTGCTTCCTCTTTTTCAAATCCACAATATGTTAGACCCTTGTATACTTACGGTTCTTAAATCAACTAAAATCTAAATGTTATTTTTAAAAATATTTTATTGTGCTTTTCCTAGATTTCCTTCTTTCTAGCTAATTTCTAAACTTTACTGAATATTTTAAAGAATTTTTTTTGAGAAGGATATAGTAGCAAAGGCAAAAAAATTCTAAATACGATAGAAAAGTAATATAATGGATAACTTGCTTTTTAATAACATTAATAGTTCAATTAACCAAATTCAAGAAACAATCCTCAATTGGTTAGCTTCAGACATAGAACTATTACACTTCTGAACGAAGAAAAGAAAGGAATGTTGCTGTTTCACAAATTCCCCCGAAGAAACAACTGTTTTCTTTTTAGAATTTTTTACATGAATTTTTTGTTTAACATTTATTTGGAGAGAACTGTAGATTCCTATGCTATTTTAAGAAATAACACAAAGAGATAACATATACCATTTACTCAATCCCCCCAAAGGTAACATCTTACAAAACAGTAGTACAGAATCACAACCAGGAGACTGACATTGATAGTTAAGATAGAGAACAATTCTACCACCTCAAGGATCCTTCCTGCTATACCATTATAACCACATCCACTTCCCTCCTATTTGCTCCTCATCCCTTATTCCTGTCAATCACTAACTGACTGTTATCCATTTCTGTATTACTGTCATTTCAAGAACGTTACATAAATGGAATCACACAGAATCATGCATATATTCCTATATGATCCTTCTGATGTCTTCAGGGTCTGTAGTGATCCCTCATTTCATTTCTGATAATTTGTGTCTTTTACCTTTGTCAGTCTTTTCAGTGTTTTGTAGATTTTGTTGATATTTTTAAATAACCAGTTTTTGGATTCATTAATTTTTTTTTCAATTGTTGTCCTGTTTTCATTTTCATTGATTTCTGCCTTTATGTTATTGCCTTCCTTCTGCTTGCTTTGGGATTATTTCACTCTTTTTTAAAAAAAAAATTTAGGGGCGCCTGGGTGGCGCAGTCGGTTAAGCGTCCGACTGCAGCCAGGTCATGATCTCGCGGTCTGTGAGTTCAAGCCCCGCGTCAGGCTCTGGGCTGATGGCTCAGAGCCTGGAGCCTGTTTCCGATTCTGTGTCTCCCTCTTTCTGACCCTCCCCCATTCATGCTCTGTCTCTCTCTGTCCCAAAAATAAATAAACGTTGAAAAAAAAAATTAAAAAAAAAAAAAATTTAATGTTTATTTATTTTTGAGAGGGTGTTGGGGGAAGGGTAGAGAGAGAGGGAGACCCAGAATCTGAAGCAGGCTCCAGGCTCTGAACTGGAGTCAGCCCGACGTGGGGCTCAAACTCACGAACCACAGGATCATGACCTGAGCCAAAGTCGGACACTCAACCAACTGGACCACACAGGCACCCCTACTCTTTTTTTTTTTCCCAAATGCTTGTGATGTCAACTGAGATTACTGAGTGTTTTTCTCTTTTTAAATGTAAATATTTAATGTCATAAATTATCCTCTCAGCACTGTGTTAGCTGTTCCCATAAATTTTGATATGGGATTACTTTCATTTTTTTCAGTTCATTGATTTAAACATTTTTTTAATGTTTTATTATTTACCTGAGAGAGAGAGAGAGAGATAGAGCAAGAGGGGGAGGGTCAGAGAAAGAGGGGATACACAGAATCCCAAGCAGGCTCCAGACTCTGAGCTGTCAGCACAGAGCCCAACTCATGAACTGCGAGATCATGACCTGAGCCGAAGTCAGACACTTCACCAACGGACCCACCCAGGCGCCCCTCAGTTGAATGATTTTTAAATTTTCCTTAAGACTTCCTCCTTACACTATGAGTTATTTACAATTGTGTTGTTTAGTTTCCAAGTATTTGGAGATTTTTCTGTTTTCTGTCTTTTATTGATTTCTAAGTTGACTCTACCGTGGTCAGGAAAAAGACTCTGTATGAAAAAATTTAAACGCTTTTAAATCCGTTTAGGCTGTTTAAGGCCCAGGATACAGTCCATCTTTGAGAATGTTTCATGGACACTTGAAAAAAAAAATATGTATGATGTTGTTGGGTGGAGTGTTATACAAATATCCAAAGACCCTGTTTGGTGATGACAGAGTCGCATTTTCCTATGTTCTTGCTGACTTTTGCCTAGCTTTTCTAACGATTACTGAAAGAGGAGTGCTGAGGTCTCCAACTATCATTGTGTATTTATCTACTTCTTTCGGTTCTGTGTGGACTTCACATATTTTTCGGCTGTAGGCAGTACCTGTGCATTTGCCTTCTTGGTAGGTTCTTATAGCATTGTGTAATGATCCTGTCTGCCTCTGGTAATTTCTTTACTCTGATAGAGTCGCTCTTACTTTCTTTCAGTGTTTCATAATATATCTTTTTTCAACCTTTCACTTTCAACCTATCTACATCATTCTATGTGACATAAACTGCTCCTAGAAATACCTCATCAGAGAAACATCTCATAGACGTAACCTAACAGCAGATGGTTAGGCCAAGTTTTATATAATCCACTCGGCCAATCTCTTTTCATTGAAGTAATGTTCAAGCCTTTATTGATATGACTTAAGTCTGTAATTTCATGTTTTTTGTTCTGCTTTATTTTTCCCAACTTGCTGTGGGTTCCTTGAACTATTTTTAGGATCTCGTTTTGAATTATCCCTGGCATTTTTTTTAGTATATCTCTATGCATAGTTTTTTTTAGTGGTTGCTCTGGATATAACAATATACGTACATAATTCATCACAGCCTACTGGCATCAACATTTTACCAGTTTGAAGCACAGAAAACTCATCTCCCTTTTATACCCCTTATCCTCCTTCATTTAAAATACAAATGTCTTAAATATTACCTATAAATACATCTAGAACACAGCAGAGAGCTTTATCATTTTTGCTTCATCCATCAAATACAATTTAGAAAACTCAAAAGGAGGGGCGCCTGGGTGGCTCAGTTGGTTAAGCGTCCAACTTTTGGTTTTGGCTCAGGTCATGATCTCATAGTTTGCGAGTCTGAGCCCCTCATCAGGCTCTGTACTGTCAGCGCAGGGCCTACTTCAGATCCTCTGTTTCCCCCTCTCTCTCTCTCTCTCAAAAATAAACATTTTAAAAAAAAGAGAGAGAAACTTGGGGGGCCTGGGTGGCTCAGTCGGTTAAGCGTCCAACTTCAGCTCAGGTCATAATCTCACAGTTCTTGCATTCGGGCCCCATGTCGAGCTCTGGGCTGACAGCTCGGAGCCTGGAACCTGCTTCAGATTCTGTGTCTCCCTCTCTCTGTGCCCCTTCCCCGGCTCATGTCTGTCTGTCTCTCAAAATAAATAAATAAATAAATGAATAAATAAACATTAAAAAATTTTTTAAAAACAGAGAACCCAAAACAAAAGGGAAGATACATTGTATTTATTCCTATTTTAATACCTTCCATTGTTCTTTCTTCATTCCTGATTTTCCAAATTTTCTTCTATTGTCATTTTCTCTCCATTTAAAGGACTTCATTTAGGCTTTCCTTCAGGGTTGGCCTGCTGTAGTCCAAATCTCATTCTTTGCCTCCATTTGAGAATGTCTTGATTTCCCCTGCATTCCTGAAGGATATTTTCATTGCCTATAGAGTTCTGGGTTTTCAGTCTTTTTTTCAGTTGAAAACCAGTGTGCTGCCTCCATCTGGCCTACATGATTTGTGATCTGAAATCTCGGTCACTCACATTGTTTTTTCCCTCTAGGTGTCATTTCTTTCTCACTGCTTGTGAGATTTTTTTCTGTGTCTCTCGTTTTCAGAAGTTGGACTATGGTATATCTTGATTTAGATATCTTTGGGTATTCTGTTTAGGGTTTATTCAGCTTCTTGAGTCTCTCTCTCTCTCTCTCTCTCTTTATAAGTTTCTTTATTTATTTTTGAGAAAGACAAATAGTGGGGGATGGGCAGAGAGAGAGAATCCCAAGCAGGCTCTGCGCTGACAGCACAGAGCCCGACTCAAGGCTTGAACTCACAAACTCACAAACTTGAAATCACAACCTGAGCTGAAATCAAGAGTCAGACACGTAACCAGCTGGGCCACCCAGGTGCCCCTTGAGTCTTTTTCTTTGTATCTTTTGCCAAACTTGAAAAGTTTCAACTTTTATTTTTTCCAAGGTTTTTTTTTTTTTCAGTTCCCCCTCTTTCTCCTATTCCTAGGACTCCAGTGTCACAAACGTTTGATGTTTTGTTATATTTTCACTGGTTCTTAAAGCTTTATTTTCTTTTCCAGTTTGTTTTCTGTTCTTCAGACTGGGTAGGTGATTCTTATTATTCCCTCTTTAGTTCAATGATTCTTTTCTCTGTCTCCTTTCTGCTGTTCAGTGTATCCATTAAAGGTTTCTTTATTTTGGCTATTTTTCATTTCTAAAATTTCCATTTGGTTCTTGTTCCTATCTTTCTTTCTTTGTGAAGACTTTTTTTTTTTTTTTTCCATTTGGAAGCTTTATGATGGCTGCTTTAAAAGCCTTGTCAGAGGGGCGCCTGCGTGGCGCAGTCGGTTAAGTGTCCGACTTCAGCCAGGTCACGATCTTACGGTCCGTGGGTTCGAGCCCCGCGTCGGGCTCTGGGCTGATGGCTCAGAGCCTGGAGCCTGTTTCTGATTCTGTGTCTTCCTCTCTCTCTGCCCCTCCCCTGTTCATGCTCTGTCTCGCTCTGTCCCAAAAATAAATAAAAAAACGTTGAAAAAAAAATTTAAAAGCCTTGTCAGAGAAACTGAAATCTTCATGAGCTGGAGATCATCCGAGTTGGTATCTAGTGATTGTCTTTTTTCATTCAAGGTTTTCTTGGTTCTTGATATGATGAGTGATTTTTTTTTTTTTAACTGAAACCTGGGCATTTTGGCACTATGAGACTTCTCGATCTTAAATTTCTGGCTTCTTCTGACAGTAGCTAGCAGGAGAAGAGTTTAACCTGCCCTGTTCCTTGTTACTTCCAGGTGGGAGCGGAAGACCATTTCCCCACTCGGCCTCCACGAGCACTTGAGGAAAGAAGGTCTTGTTCCCACTGGGCAGTTTGGGAGACCAGTTCCCCCTAGACCTGTACCCACACAACCCCGGCTGGAAAGGGCAAGAGTGCCTTGGTACTTCTCCCTCCCTAGCCTCAAATGACACTTTGGAAGACGCAAGCCTCATTACCACCCAGCTGGGAAAAGTCTCAGCTCCTCACAGTTCCAGCCGGGGCGCCTCATTACAGCCTGATGAGGGTGGCAGGCTAGGCTCCCACTCAGTCTTCGCTGGGTGGGGCAGTTTGGACTGGTGTTTGGCTGATGTAGTACGGTTAGTACCTAAAAGCTTTCAGTTTTGCTAGAGAGATGGTTTGCTTGGTCTTCTGGCTGGACAAAGAAGGCTTTTGTCGGGGCTTTTCCTGTCGGTGCCCATCAGCATTTCTGGGTTGCCAGCTTCTTTAGCTCCAAGTCTGGCATAGATGAGGGGAAAAGAAAATCCAGGGGACTCGCCACCATGTTGTTTCTCAAGTCCCAAGTTCCATAGTCAGTCTCCTGTTTTCTATCTTTCAGAGTCTTTGTATGTTGTCTTTTATGTAATTTCCAGGGTGACAGTTGTACTTAGAAGAACAGGGAAAGGCACATGTACTCCATTTTTCTAGAAGCAGGAGCTCCCAATAGCGGTTTAACGAATGGAGTGGATTTGGGGGAGCCTGGTCTTGTTTTCTGCTCCATAAATGCTATTTGTGGCAATAAACAAAATTCCATGTCCCTTCCCTCAAAGAAATTACATTCTGGTGAGAAAACAAATTCTTCAATTAGTCCACAAACATTTTCATTTGGAAATATCTTGATACATAGAGAAAAGGTCAGGGTAAGATACTGAAGATAGTGTGCATCCCATCTGGAAGTAGATTCTAGACCAGCTAATTGTTTAGTTCAGGCATGTGCCCTTGATTCTGCTGTACCTAGGCAGATCTGGGTGTGGATATCATAAACAGGTGATCAATCTCTCAGCAAGCCTGGCAGCAGTAGTGACATTTGGTCTTTCAGGAGAGACCAAACAGAAAAGGTCTGACATTGAGTCACAGAAGTGAAGGGTTCTTTTTCACTGGGTGGTGCCAGGTCAGCCAAAGAAGATCCACTTGTGGTTGGATATGGTTTCTTTTTTAATTAATTTTTTTAATGTTTACTTATTTTTGAGAGAGAGACAGACAGACAGAGTGTGAGCAGAGAGACAGGGAGACACAGAATCCGAGGCAGGTTCCCGGCTCTGAGCTGTCAGCACGGAGCCCGACATGAGGCTCAAACCCACTGTGACCTCACGACCTGAGTCGAAGTCAGACACTTAACCGACTGAGCCACCCAGGAGCCCCTGGGTACTGTCTCTACATGTGGAACTTCAGAGTCTGGCACACAGGTCTCCTCGAAGAGTCTATGGTACACATGATACCTTTTAATAAATCTCTCATTTGTTTAAACTGAGAAGATTTTTCTTTTCCTTTTGGTGAAACTAAGAATTACTAAATCCACTTGGCCAGTTTAAGGAGAACAGGGGAAAAAAAAAAAAACACTTGTCATTTATACTGTAATTTCACGATGTACGGATCCTGAATGAACTAAAGCCCAAAGTAAAAAGGGAAGAATTTCCATTTCATTCTTGTACCTGTTCCTGAGGTGGGGATCGAAATTCCTTTGTCTTCCTGGCAGTGAGCGCGGCCGACATGTTTAAAGCTTGCATAACTTCATTGTAACGGAAGCGTTGATTGTCTTGGAGCTTGGCTACAAAGTCATCTGAAAAGGCCACGATGGCTTCTATCCGGTGTCGGACCTGGCAGTCACAGAGGTACTGGAGCAGCAGACACATCTGAAAAGATGATGAACAAGACATCAGGGGTGAATTCAGGAATCTTAAGTAGTTAATGTGTACCTGTGGCAGACACGCTTAGTATCAACTCTTCTATGAACAGAATTCTGATTCTGTGCAGGCAGCACTGTGCTTGGTCCCAGGGGATAAAACCTACAATTTTTCTAAGCTTAAAAGGGTAAATGCATGCCCCGTTGGTGGACACTTACTGCCCTGGCCTCCTCGGCAGCTACCGGGGCTATGGCAAATGAGATATATAAGGCGAACTCAGTGAGGAGGAGTCTTGTGGGAAACATTTCACACCAATAATAACAGACTAGAACACTCTCTTTTCAAATTGGGTTTAACTGGGTAATGAGTGACATGATTGTTTCACTTTAGGATGAAAACCGCAGACTGAGGAGCACAGGAAAATATTAAGAGCTGGCTTCCTGAGGACATTATTGAGCTCCTATACTAATTCTAGAACTCTGCACCTCCAGACTCTGCATGTAAATTAATTAAGTGGTTTCACTGTTCATTCATTAAATGCCGAGTTGGGTATTCTCCAACCGGAAGTCAAAAGGATTTAAGCGTATTTATTTATTTGGAGAGAAAGAGAAAGACGGCACAAGCAAGGTAAGGACGGAGAGAGAGGGAGAGAGACAGGGAATCCCAAGCAGGCTCTACGCTGTGTGAAGCCCGACACAGGGCTTGAACACATAAAGTGCAAGATCAAGACCTGAGATGAAACCCAAAGTCAGATGCCTAACCAACTAGCCACCCAGGCACCTCAGCTAAAAGGATTTTTAACTGAGAGAATATGTTGGTAGAAATATGCCTACAAGAGAACACTCTGCCCATGTTTCGGAAAGCATTTAAATATACTTAATACCAATTGTGATATAAATACAAAGCAGTGTTAAAGGGAACTTTAAAACCACAACAGGGACATTTCTGCCAATGCCAGCTCTGAGGTAGCCCTAGCCTCCACTCCCCTCTTCATCTCCTTCACCCCACCCCAGTGCAAGCCCCGTCCCCTTGGGTCTGGACCAGCGTGACAGCCTCTCAACTGAGTGGACTCTGGAGGACTCGCTCTTCTCCTTATCAGTTTTCATCACAGCAGCTACAATTAAATTTTTCGAATCAAATTCCCTTGTTAAAATTATTCAATGGTTGGGCCGCCTGGGTAGCTCAGTCGGTTGAGCATTCAACTTCAGCTCAGGTCATGATCTCCCTCGCGGGTTCAAGCCCAGCATCAGGCTCTGTGCTGACGGCTCAGAGCCTGGAGCCTGCTTCTGATTCTGTGTCTCCCTCTCTCTCTGCCCCTCCCCTGCTCATGCTCTGTCTCTCTCTTTCAAAATAAATAAACATTAAAAAAAGTTAAAGTCTGTCAAATGCCTGGATTCTATGTTACCTGCCTCCTGCCTATCTCACCCTCTTTCCTTAGCTAATTAGGTTAAATGGCCTTTTTCTGCCTCAGAACCTTTGTTGTGCTCTGTGCTAAAAGCTCCTAGAACACTCTTCCTACTCCTTCTTTACATCTACTGGACTCCAGCTCATCCATCTGAACTCCAATTAAAAGTCACCATCTCACAGAGGACTCCCTCACCTTTCTCACGGTAATCCAGTTGAGATTGTCTTTTTTCTAGTAATTCATTCTTTTCCTTCAGATCATTCAATGCAATTATCAATAAAATATTTTAACAGAAATAGATAAATACATGTATATTTCCCTTAGA
Organism: Prionailurus viverrinus; assembly: GCF_022837055.1. Taxonomy (NCBI): domain Eukaryota; kingdom Metazoa; phylum Chordata; class Mammalia; order Carnivora; family Felidae; genus Prionailurus; species Prionailurus viverrinus. Next base: position 11,248,835 of record NC_062571.1, read on the forward strand.
GACTGTGAATGTCTGGAAGGTACAGCTGGCAAGTTTTTCCTCCACCCAGAACCACACGTCTGGCTCAAAGGAAGACCTCAATCAATGTTGACTGAGGACTGAAAAGTAAAAGAGCCTGTCAATGATGCAAACATCAAATGGACTCTTACGGACTGAAGACATGTTAAGAAAGGATCTTTCAGACATCTTGATAAGCACAAGAAACAGGCAATGTCTTTAATTCCTTAGAAACATACATGCAGGAAGCAAAATCTTGCTGTGTGAGAATGGGCACACCTACTGGTAACAAAGTGTTCTATGGCTAGTGAGAGTGGGGGCAGGGTAGGAAGGGGGTAAGGGGTCCCTTCTGTTTCAGGCGTTCCAACAAATGGTTGGTGGAATGCATCTGCAGAAATAAGAGGAAAGAGAAATTGCTAATGAAGAGGAGGAGAAAAAGTGCTAGACACACACACTCAAATCACTAAATGTATTTCTTATCAACTATTGTCAACTGACACCATTGGAAAATTCATGAATTGCATTCTAATTTTTTTAAATGCTTATTTATTTTTGAGAGAGACAGAGACAGAGACAGAGAGAGAGCGAGACACAGAATACAAAGCAGGCTCCAGGCTCTGAGATGTCAGCATAGAGCCCAGTGCAGGGCTGGAACCCACAAACCATGAGATTATGACCTGAGCTGAAGTCGGATGCTTAACTGACTGAGACACCCAGGCGCCCCATTCATGAATTCCATTCTAAATGCAAGAAAATTATACTGGCACATCCCAAAACACAACAGGAAGTTGGTTAATTTTATGAAAAACGATCATTATACACGAACACAAAAATACACACACACCCCTCCCCCACCACCAAGAGGAAAAGAGACAAAGGCAAATATCAATACCGTAATAGTTAGTAACCCTGAAATTCACTAAAAAAAATTTTGTTGTTGTTGTTTTTTCATTTTGTTTTGTTTTCTGATTACCTGCAATTTAACTGGCTCAGGCAGTTTCATTTGGAGCAGTCCTTCCTTGGGCCTCTTACCCCCTTTGGCTTCTTCTTCTCCAGCTCCTTCTGGCTTGGAGTCTTCCATGGAGGGCTCTTTCTCCAGAGCCTCAGTGTCTTCTTCCGGAGTGGCGGCTTCCTTGAACACACTGGGCTCTATCAGCTGCAAGATGTGTTTTAAGTCCTCATTGTGGAAGATCCCCATGATGAGCAGAGTATAGAAAAGCTTGATGAGAGGTACAAAGAGAAATTCAGTGGTGCCCCCCACGGGGTCCCGGGCATGCAGGCTGCCCTCCTTAACAGCTTCTGTCAGCATCTGAATGGTTTTGGCCTTCAGGATGTCCAGCGGGAACTCTGGACTGTATTGGTAGCAGTCGTTATTGATGCTCACAAAACTGGGGGAAGAAAACTGTATCCGTGGCCTGAGGGAGGTGCTGAGGCCAATCCCCGGGAGGCCATGCTTTTTGTTCTCATCAGGGAAGAGGGTGATGCTCTTGGTCTCCTCCGTCATGGGCACGATGAACTCACTGTTCATCATGAGCCTGGCAGTGGCGTAGGAGCTCAAGTGGATGTCAATCAGCAGGTCATAGTAGCCGGCCCGCAGCAAACCGGGCATGTACTTGTTCTCGATGGCGTAGAGCAGCTGGGGTTCGTCCACGTGGCTGCACAACGCATGCGCCACCCGGTGGTTCCCGAGGGCGCAGACAGCGGAGTAAAGCCGGAGCGTGTGGTAGTGGAACTTCAGCAGCTCTTCCTGCTCTGTCAGCTCCAGTATGTCAACAGATCTGTACAAAGGAGGAGAGTGGTAGCAAGGTCAGGTGGGGAAAAGTTCTAAAAACTCTGCATCACAGGAGAGATCGAAGTACCTCATAAATTTCAAAAAGTTACGGAAACATATTTTTGTTCCCGATTTTCTATGACAGGTTTCATGATGGTGTATTTTTTTTTCTCCGTCAGTACTAGGTATTCTACAAGTTTTCCTCCGTATGCAATTTTACGTGGGAAATTTCTAACCACTAGTGGTTGAAGCTGCCTCATCCTCCATCAATCACCCTCAGGTTTGGGGCACCTCTTGTAGACACTGAGTCTCGATCTGCACCCGTGTCTCCTTTCCTTTCAGAATTTGGCCACTCCTCAGAAAATCTTGAATCTCCTTTTCCAACGTGGCTAAGCTGCCCCAGAAAGCCAGAGACCTTTTCCTTAGGCTAAGTTGTCCCTGTCTCTGACCTATGATTAGTGATTCGCCTGACCAGTCGGAAGTAAGAGAATGGAGGACTAATGCTTCTGAAGTGATGTACCTCCTTACACATCCCTCACGGCCCCAGACTTAGACCAGTGCAGCCCTGGTTTCCATCGGGCATGTATGGCTTGTGAAAAAAATACTATTTGTGATATTTCACGTAGCAAAGTTTCTACTGGGAAGCTGAGTCTACGCTGGGCCATTTTGCTTCTAGAATGTATCATGCCCTTCCAACCCATAAAAAACTTAAAATGGCCAGAATATGCCTAAAGTAAAGCCATTCCTTTCAAAATGAAGTCAATTTTAAGAGGACGTAATTCCTTTCGATGTGCTAATGTTTCTACACTATTTATTTAAATTATTAAGATTGCTCATGGGTGACACTGTAGAATTAAAAGTAGAAACTTGATATATTCACAATAAAAGGAATGACTCATTCATCTAGAAAAGTGTCCTTGGTGACTATAATATAAACTCATCAGAACACAGGTTATTATATGACTTCATTAATATTCGTCTAGCAGTTAACCTCATACACAGTAGAAGCTGAGTAATTACTTGTGATTATTTGTTGTTAAGCTCTGTCACCGTCCTTCATACTCGATCATCCTGTCCATGCCCATCCACTGTGTCTATGCTTCCCGGGTCACAGGTATTCTATGAAAAGCCACTGTGGCTTGATGGTGCAAAATTATTCCAGACCCTACCGCCCAAATCTCAGCATCAGAAGCATTCCGAGTCGGAAACTCAAAGCAAATGATGACTCACCTAGGCCTCCGGGAAACCACACAACTGTGGGGCCCGGCTGCTAGCACCCAATTCTTGGGAAGGTATAACTGAGCAGGCCTTCTCTCTCAAAGTATAGCGGACAATGATTCCCATGTCTTACCTAGGCCCTCCAGGCTCTCAAGAAGACTATGAGCCTGGCTGATGGTCAAAATATATAAACCTGTTCACTGTAGCAACAAAGAACCTCTGCATTCTAGCTTCTTAGTGAAGAGCACAACTTAGCCTACCATCTAATTCCTCTCAGACTGCCAGTTTCTAGAAAAAACAACTAAGGACTCCACAATTTATATTAGCTACTGCCCCTTCCAACCCACCTCCTATTATTCACTTTAGGGCACCCTGTTACTTCCTTTAAAGCACCTCTCTTCCCGACTAGACCATGAAATCTTTTAAGGTAAGGGTCCCATCTGTTTTGTATACCATTTAGTATCCAATGCCAGGGACACAATGAGAACTAATATATGTCTGGAATGAATGAATAAGAGAATTCTGGAAGGATCTATAGTCTCCATCTCATGACTCTACACTTAGGTCAGGGCAAACCAAAGCATATACCTCAACTACTTTAATCTGTCTTTCCACACCAACTCCTTATAGCAATATTCATACTTTAATAAGCTATGGATTTACTTGGGAGGATAGCAAAAGAAATAACTTGTTATTCTATCTGTTACAAGGACATTATTTTATCTGTTTAAATATAAAATATAACACCTCCTTAGCACACGCCATACTGTTGTTGGTAAATATGCTCCCTCTTCTTCTGTCTGTCCTGTATATGGGGTAGTCTGATCTGCCCTACTTAGCTTGGGCTTAACTATATGACTTGCTTAGGCAAGTCATAAATAAAATAAATAAAATGTGAGTGAATGTAACATCTGCCACAAGCAAAAAGAAGTTCTAAGAGAACTGAAGTGTCTGTTAACCCTCCTGTACATCCACCATTGGCCGTGGAAACTGTATGTCCCAGATCGGAGCTGCCCCATCAATTTGGGTCTCAGGGTAAGAAGGAGGAAGTCTGCACTCATAGCCCACCACAGCCTGGAGCAGAGCTACAGCGGACCAACAACCTCGCGTAACGTGAGCAAAAGATTCATGCCTGTTCACAAGCCACTGAGACGTGGGGGTGTTATTGCATTAAAAGCTAATATAATACCTTACACTCTTTAACAGTCCTCAATGGAGAAATATTTTTCATAAGTCAGTATCATTCTTTTATACATCAAATATTACACAGAGGGTCTACTATGGATGAAGCACTGTGCACTGGTGATACGATGGTGAACAACATCGACACAATTCCTGCCCTAAGGGAGCTGACCATCTAGCTGAGGAGGGAAATCTTAACCAAAAAGTAGGTAAATTATGAACAGTGATATGTGTCACGAAGGAACCAGAGAACTAACATATATGTAGTGCCATCCCAAATTGTTAAGTATTAATTATTGGCCATGTCACTGGGGCATGAGAAAAAGCTTCTACTCAGCCACTAGTTGGCACATCCCTTTGTTATTCTGAATTTGGGAACTCATCAGATTTTTCTTTGGCTTCTAGGAAGCCTGAAGCCACTGTGGGACTTTACCAACCACACAGAATGATGTGGTGTGAGTGACCCCGTGCCAGTCTCGCCCTGGGCTTTGTTATTTTCCTGTCCTCACCTTGCCTGCATATCTGGTTCTAGTGACTCTTTTTTGTGCATTTGTATTTCATACATTTTGGGAAAATGACACAAACTCTTCATGATCTATAGTGAGAGTTTATTTATTTACTTATTTATTTAATGTTTATTTATTTTTGAGGAAGAGAGAGAGAAAGAGCATGAGTAGGAAAGGGGCAGAGGGAGAGGGACACACAGAATCTAAAGCAGGCTCCAGGCTTTGAGCTGTCAGCACACAGCCTGATGCGGGGCTCGAACTCACGAACCAGGAGATCATGACCTGAGCTGAAGTGGGACATTTCACCGACTGAGCCACCCAGGCACCCCAGAAATAAGATATTTTTAAGCTTCATTTTCTTTCCCCAGCAGCACACCTGAGCCCCTGGCCAATGGTCTAATTCAAAGGGTCCTAATCAGACGGTAAAGGGCACACAGGGCTGACCTGTTCTCCTCTGGGATATGGAGAGACATGAACTGCAGAGGATCCAAACACTGCACCAGCCAGCCTTGGCGCTCACTTATTCGAGACACATCTACCTTCAGGAACTGGTTGGGCATTCTGCTCCACAGGACGTGGGACAGAAACTGCACGTGGAGACGCGGGGGACACTGTGGCACAGGGTTTTTGTGCTCACTCTTGAATAATCCCGCGGAGAGAGGCATCACATTCTAGGGAGCAGAAAAAGAACGAATTTGTAACAATCCGTGGGGTTAATAACTTAATGACCACAGTTCTGCACAGGAAAGAGATCCTGGAAGCGAGATACCCTCTGTGTCCGACAACGTTAATACAAGAAATAACAGAACTTGGGATGAATGGCTCCTGAAAGGTCAAGAGGCAAAAATATCCTGAGAGAACATACCTAAAACTTCAGGGCTGGCAAACAGGCTTGGGGAGCTAGATTTCTTTCGCAAACACTCCCTGGTACGCTGAGAATGCAGCTACAACCAAGTGGAACCATGTAATCTGCGTATTTTTTTTACCAAGCTGGGCCCTCGCCAAATCCGGCAAGCCTGCGACTGTCTGTGCTACCAAACTCCAGGAAGAGTTGCACGCACTTGGCTCTCTCTCCTGGTCTGTCCTCTGTCGCCCACCTTATCCTTCAAGTGCTCACTCACTGGCTCCCTCACTCACAAGTCAGGTTTGTCAGGTTTCAGCAGCCAGTTCTATACCGGAGACAGCTCAACAGACAAACAGCACCATCACACAAGACAACAGAGTTCATCAGACATTAACACAATCTAATTGTTCTTCACGCTGCTCCAGCTTCAGTATGGATCACCTTCAGCCTTCCTAGTGCCTTCAGTCTGGTCTCAGGGCAACATAGGTCTCTACTTGGCCGAAGCTTATTCATTCACTCATGACCCTGACACCCCCTCTGCCTGCCCGTCATGGGCCATATGGAAACAACGCTCTCACCTCTCCCATTACCTTCAGTGTCTCCCTCTCCCATAAAGTCTTGTCTACTGCGTACTTTCAGACTATCTCATCCTCCAGCTACCTTCCTATTCTCTTCTGATAATGGAGAGGGCGGGGAGGAAAGCCAGATACTGCTTTGGGCCCTGAGTGAACAAAACACACAAAACCCCTCCTCTCATCCAGCTTCCATTTTTTTTTTTAACTGGAAACATAAAGTAGACAAAGTCAAAAAGCAAATTAAATAGCATATGACAAAAGAGGTCACGGTGGGGACCCAGGAGAGAGGAAGCAGAATGCAGGGCAGCAATAATAAGGAGGATGATCATAATGGGTACGGCTGAGAAGGTGACGTCCCTTCCATGCAGAAGGGACAGTCAATGCAAAGGACCCAAGGAGGAAGTCTGCCTGGCAAGTCTGAGGAAGAACTGGAGGCCAGATCAATCGATCAATTGATCTTTCTGTCTATATATTTATTCATCCAAATTTGCTGTCTTTCTCTAATTTTCAACCTTGAATTCACTATTGTATAGCTTCATCCATCACTTTGCCCAAATTCTTCTGGCAAGGTCAGAAGCCCTCCTAAGCAACAGGAGTCATGGATTCCTTTCATCCATATTATGTTTGCCTTTCTGTGGTTGCTGAGCATCTCATTTTACAAAGGTAGACATTTAGCTCACACAGTTTAAGGAGCATGTCCAAAGTCACCGAGCCAGCACCGTAAAACCTCCCACCGCACTCCGCCCCGACATGCACCTGGCATCTCAACTTGTACAACAGCAAAATTCAATTCAGTTCCTTTTCCTGAATTTCAGCAAGCTCTTCCGCTTGTTGTCTTAGCATCCCTCAGTTTGTCCAAACTCAAAAAATTAATTTAATCCTTGATTCTTCATTCTCCTTGAGTACCTGAATCCAATTCATCAACGAATACTATCTGTCCAATTCACTGTCAAATTCTATTCATTTCTCCTCTAAAACATCTTCTCATTTACCCCTCTCTCTCTCCAACATGACTTCTCAGGCTCTCATCATCTCCCATGCGGATGGCATCAAATCATCAATAACTCAGCACTACTGCCTCTTCTCATTCTTGTGAGAACGGATACTTCTCCACATTGCCACCTCCACATTACTGCCAATGTATTTTTCCAAAACAGGTTTGCTTATGCTCAGTCCCCAGCTTCGAGTTTCCAATGGGATCAACACTGCCTATACAGTAGGTACCAACCTCTTAGAGAGGCACTCGAGGCCTTTCCAGGTTGGCTTCAGTCCACCTTCTATCAATGTTAATCTCCAGCCACATCCTGGAAGTCACCTTTTGTTACAGCCATATTGAATTCTTTAACCTTCAGCACTTTGACTCAGATATTTTTGCTTTCTCTTGCCCTTCCTCGGCCTAGGATGTCCTCTCCTACTAAGTGTATTCTGAGATCTCTTATTCAACAGTTATGAGTCAACCTAAATGTCTCCTCTTCTCTTTGCTTTACCCGATCCATCCCCCTCCAACCTCCACCTTGTTCTTCCATTTGTTCCTGGAGTATTCTATATGTGCACTATTCTAGCACTTACCACAACGTACCAGTTTCGTGTCGTTAAGCCCATTTACTAGCTCACCTGTGAGTTCCAGATAATCAAGTGGTATGTTATTTGGCATTTTTGTTCCAAATAAGCCTAGTTTCACTGAGTAATATATTTTTGATGACCACAGAGAAAGCCTTTTTTGTTCTTCTTCTTACAGAATATTTAATAAGTAATTTAAATTGTGGCACAAACCCTTTCTAATAAATTAACATGGCCCTAGCCACCTGAAGGAAATTATAGAACTTTCAAGCATGGCCTACCTTTTTTTAAAAGAGTCACTTCTGTCACTAACATTGCTGCTAAAAAAAAAAAAAATACTGAATTTATTTAAGGAGAAGTAGCTGCTATTCCCTAACAGGAAGACCCCAAACAGAATACCAGCAATGAATCTTTCTTACCTTGATTCTTCCCAGCTCAAACTGGAAAACATTGGGACTTGTAGCTTGGGCAAAAGCTGCAGGAAATAACTTTGTACTTGGCTCCACCTTAGATAAAGAAATGAATTTGGAAGTATTAGTCAAAGAAGGAACACCAAGAAAAAATATTTTCTTTATAATGACCAAGGAACACTTGACAAAAGGGGCCCAGACACTTTTGTGTTCTTTCAGCTGGATCTCCTCTTTTAACAAATATTCAGGGTATTTCATTTCGTTATTATGCGAACATTTTTGGAGGCCTGTACTGTTTCCCCCGAAGGGCAATGTTATTATTCAAAGAGAACTAAAAAGGCCCAATTAGGCTCATTTCGGTTTTCATTTTCGTCTCTTTTCTAAGGTATTTTTTGATCTTCTAGAATGTGCTTTTTGTGCATGGGGACAAAACGCTTTCTTCCCAGAAGCACGCCACCATCCCTGCCCACGGACCTGGTAGTAGGTGCTCAGCTCCTTGCCGTTGGCGGTGAACGTGAGAAGCCCACTGGCAGCATCCACCACGCACCCGATCTCCAGGCCATTATTGTTGCGTCCTTGCCCTGGGCTCATGCTCTCGCCCGCGCACACCATATAGCAGTTGCTGCGTTTGATGCTGGATTTCAAAAAAAAAAAAAAAAAAAAAACAACACAAAAAACAAAACACATTTTTATCTTTGTACGACCACAGATACAATAGAAAGTCTTGCAAACTAAACCTAAATTATGCTGTGCAAGCAACAAGCTCATGCTGTAATGGGAGAGGTGCACAATGGGCCGATTCTGTGATTCGGAGCAAAAACTCCACTGACGTCGTGGATATTCTCAATCCGGTCTTACATGTTTCTAAATTTTGCACCTAATGGAGACAGGTCAACAAGTCGGAAACAAGTAAAAACTGACCTGCGCCTTCCCCTCCAAAGACTCAAACCAAACTGGACCTTGTTCTGAGGTTCAAAAAAGTTTAACTAATAATCATCCAAATTTGCAATTTTCATTCTCCTCATTCTCATGTTTTTTTTTTTTTAATCACTTGTTCTGAGATGAGAAGCAGTCATTTCTGAACACTATCAAAGTCCTTAGGCAAATTCTACCTGAGCCATCAGTGATTCAACATATTTAAAATTTGGCTAACATTATGCCCCTTTGTGGACAATTCCTGGTGATCTGTTACGAGAGAAAGAATTAGCTAGAATATGCATAACATCACTGACGTTAACAACAAACAACCACCTGAGTTTCACCCCCACCGAAACCTTTCCCAGAGATGGTAATAAACCTAAAGTGACTTGAGTTTTGCCTCCTTCCCTTTCTCTGCCACAGCAGAGTGAAAATGTTAATGAAACTAGCAAAAAAAAAAAAAAAAGTCAAAGGCAGGCAAGTAGGAGGAAAAGAAAAAGGTGGCTGAGATAAAAATCAGTTTTGGAATAATCAGGTTGGCTGTGTTTCTTTGCACTCCTTACAAAACATTCAACAACCCTTCCCTGCCCTCTATTTCTTACACTAAGATCATCTATCCAGGTATCCCGTCCCTCTGTTGGGTTATTTCCTTGTATCGTTGCCATCTTTGAAAATCAAATGGGTCCTTCAAGAATGTTCCCAGAGACAGGTGGGTATGGGGCTCCCGTACTGTTGTAAAGAAAGCACTCTTTCCTGGACATTCTGGCTTGGCCCATGGTCTCAAGGGCTAAGTTCCACAGTTTTAAGTGTTACAACCCGAAGGCAGGAGAGTGAGCTTCTGGTCACCAAAAATGATGATGCAGGTATATAAGAAAAGCAACATTATGGCGGACTCCCTCTATGACACCTGTCACAGCAGATCGGAGAGGATGCATGGGCACAAAAGACAGATGCAAATGGCCAGATCTTCTCTTGTCTTATTCCACAAGGAAGATAGCCTTCTTCACTTTTTTGAAGGTTTGGTTTGAGTTTGGTTTGTTTTACAAATGAAAAAAGGATGGCACAGAAAGTGTAACTGACTTACCCAAAGCCACACAGCGAGTCAATGGCAAAGCTGAGGAAAGAACCCACTTCTCCTCAGTCTGAGTTAAAATGCGTCCACCTGGTCTAAACTACTAGCCCACACTGTCTCCACAGTTTTCTCCCCACCGCATAAACCGTTCCCAAAGATACATTTCAGACCATAAAAGCCTCGAATCCACCCATCTCTAATCCCTCAAACAAAGGCTTAGTACTGGCAACCCAAGCTGTTAGTCACGTACGAGGTCACCTGAAGGAATGTAGACTATTAGCCACAAAGGATGCACTGCTCTTACTTTATAATGTTTTTCACTTTTAATGTATTCAGATTCCTTACTGGCTTGTATGCATAACAAAACGGACACTGACATGAACGGTTTCATGATATTGTTCCTATAAATACAACATGATCCTGGACAGGAAATCCAAGGGGGGAAAAACCCAAAAAAACAAAAAAACACCTAGGTTTATCAACATGTTTATCAGATGTCATTCACATAGGAAAAAAAAAATTGAGAAAAACCGACCTTTCATGTACTTTTCCCTTTTCATCTCCTAGAGTAACGGTTACTGTACGAACTCTGTCCAAGTCAAAGCCTGTATCATACTGATGGAAATCTGATGTAATCCAGCCCACCCAGACGTTAGCAGGTTCTTGGCCGGGAAAGATTCTCACTGAGTAATAGTACTGTCAAGACAGCAAAAGCAAATGTTGGCAAAGTTAAAAAGAAACAAAACTTTGATACGTAATGCCTTTGAATTGCCTGACTGCATTTCTTTGTTTAAAATCATTTGGCCTAATTAAAATGTAACAAGAACAAAGAGCGGACACTGGAAGAAGATAAGTCTTAAAGCAGAGATAATGGAAAGGAAATCAGAAATAACGGGAAGAAGAGAAATGACCTTGTCGGAGCAAACACACTAAATAATTTGAGGTCTTTTATACTCCTAAAATATGGGTACAACTGTATGTGCACATACATAGCATATTTATGTAACAAAATCACCAATCCATTCAGGCAGATAAACTTCAAATTCTGGAAACTTATACAAGCACACTAATTTATGCTAGTGTTTTATACCTGTCACCCACCTTTTTGAATATGCTTTGCCTTTCCTATCAATAATACTTTGACACCTTAAAATCACTTTGAGGGGCGCCCGTGTAGCTCAGCTGATTAAGCATCCAACTCTTGATTTCGGCTCAGGTCATGATCTCACGATTCAGAAGACTGAGCCCCAGGTCGGGCTCTGTGCTGAAAGCGTGGAACATGCTTGGGATTCTCTCTCTTCCTCGCTCTCCTCCCCTCCCCCCAAATCTCTCTCTCTTTCTCTCTATCAAAATAAATATTTAAAAAAATCACTTTGAAATAGCTCAGATTTAATATGTAAAAATCTAGCTCAAACATGGTGGCACTCTACAAGGGATGTAATTATACATTTTTTTCCCATTTGGTGTTTTACGAAAAGTTGTTTTGAAAAATTTGTTTTTTGAAGCATTGTTTGTTTGTTTATTTATTTATTTTTAAAGTTTTATTTATTTATTTGAGAGAGACTGCACGCACATGCGTGCGAGTGGGGGAGGGGCACAGAATGAGAGGAAGGGAGAATCCCAACCAGGCTCTGCACTATCAGCACAGAGCTGGACACGGGGCTCGAACTCATGAACTGCAATATCATGACCTGAGCCAAAGTTAGACACTTAACTGAACGAACCATTCAGGTTCCCCTATTTTCTTTTAATTTTTAAATTTTTATTTATTTAGTAAGTAGGCTCTACACCTAACATGGGGCTTGAACTCACCACCCTGAGACCAAGAGTGGCATGCTCCATCTACCGAGTCAGACAGGCACCCCGGTTTAAACATGAATTGGCAGAGAGCAAAACATGACCTCCAACAAAGTATGATAAATGATCTTCCTTTAGACATATCACTAAGATGAAGGAAATTATATGCACTTGGAAGAATTAAGTGGAAATTAAAATTTTCCCAGGAAACACGACAGCAAAATCAGGATTAAGCATGTCATAAAGTTATTTTGCCTAAAACACTTCTCTTACCACATAATACACCTCAGAATATACCTGTATTTTCTTCAACTTTCAGTCCCCAAAATAGAAGCAAAGATTTATTTTAAAATAAGTCGGCTACAGAGGATGAATGAAAAGGAACTCTTTGACATGAAACACACAATAACTGAGAAATAAGTGACAAAAGCTTCAACCTCATACCGTGGACGTTTGCATCAAGTAGTCATAATCATCCCGATCATCTGCAAGGACATCTTCCGTGAGCCTTGCAGAATGGCTCGTGCTATAATCTGGCTTTGTTCTTCTAAGCAAAAATCTGAAATATAGTACAGGACTGGGGATCAGCAACATTAAAAATCTCTGCCTACTTAAAACATGTGCATATCATCAATTTAGTAGAGTGGTTCACAACCAGGGCTATTTTTGTTCCCTAAACTATGCCTTTATCTCCCAGCTGGAGATACTTTTAGTTGACACATTGGGGGTGGGGGTGTGCCACTGGCATTTAGGGGGTGGAGGCCAGGGATGTGACTAAATATCCTTCAATTAACATGGCAGACTCTCACAACAAATAATTATCTGAACTACAGTGTCAATCACACTGATCTGGAGAAATTAAGATTTAGTGCAAAAAAGGATGCTAAAATAACTTGCCTTGTGTCTATAAAAAATACTATTTAGAAAGAATACTTTAAGTTTCAACCAAGAACGTAAATATAAACATCTTAAAAACTCTTTGGAGAAAATACTTGTAAATTATATACAAGGGGTTAATATCCAGAGTATCTAAAGAAATCCTACAACTCAAAAACAAAGAAGCAAATAACCCAATAAAAAAAAATGGGCAAAGAACCTGAAAAGACGTTTCTCCAAAGATGATATACAAGTGGCCTAGAAGTATATGAAAAGATGTTCAAGATCACTGAACATCAGGAAAATGCAAATCAAAACCACAAGAAGACACTAATTCACAGCCATTAGGAGGGCCATCATCAAAAAGACAGAAAGTAACAAGTGTTGACGAGAATGTGGAGAAATTGAACCCTCGTGCAGTGTTGGTGGGAATGTAAAATGGTGCAGCTGCTGTGGGAAACAGCATGAAGGTTCCTCACAAACTTAAACACAGAACTAGCAGCAACCACACTTCTGGGTATGTATCAAAAGTAATTTAAAGCAGGGCCTCAAAAATACATGTGCACACGCCATTCACATGGGCACTATTCACAATAGCTAAGAGGAAGAATCAACCCCAATGTCCATCAACGGACAGATGGATAAGCAAAATACGTACATACAGAGTGGGGTATTACTCAGCCTTACAAAGGAAGGAAATTCTGGCACGTGCAGTGACATGGTGAACCTTGAGGATATTAGGCTGAGTTAAGCCAATCCCACACAGAAGAGAAAAACACAGTATGAATCCACATTTATAAAGTGGTCAAATTCATAGAAATAAAAAGGAGAATGGGTATTACAAGAGGCTAGGGGGAGGTGGAAAAGGAGAGTTGTCTAATGGGTACAGAGTTTCAATTTTGCAAGCTGAGAAAGTTCTGAAGACCTGTTTCATGACTATGTGAACATGCTTAACACTATGCAACCATACACTTAAAAAAATGGTTTAAATGGTAGATTTTGTTAGGTGTTTCTCACCACGATACAAAAAGTGCCTTAAATAAGTAACTTCTGGGATAGATTATGTCTGTGGTAACAAATTCGATGACAAACAGGTTGCGTTCCTGTCTCCTGTCCAATCCTTTATGCGTAAAGGAGAAGGAGAGGGAAGGACAAATGGACCCTGGGAAATCCCTCGCTCTGTACTCCTCCCCACAAAATAACTGCATATTTGAAATTATGTTCCACGTATCAATGACCTTTGTTTCAGACGAGAGGGCTTTTCCTGAGCATAGTCTTTGTGGTTATTAAACTCTGGTTTTGTGGCTTCCTTGTCTTTGTCAACACGGTCTGGCACCAGATGGCCATGAGCTGTCTTCATTAGAACCTCAAAGTCAGAATCTGCATCGTAATCCTCCAGATCATTCTTGGGCCCAAAGAGGCCTGCGCCTGGGAGCCCGCCTGCCACCGTCTTGGAGAAAACCTCGGCACACTCGATTGGCATGCTCAGGCGATAGAACATGATGTCGGCAGTGCTGTTCTGAGCGCCAAAGGACTTCTGGGTGACTTTTAAACACGGAGAACTGTCGATGGTGCCGTCTATTCTGGTCACCTAGCGAATGAAGAAGTGATAGCTCAAATTCAAATCAACACAGTCAACCTCCTGATGCTAAAGATTGCTAACACACATCACGTCTTTAAAACCCCAAACACGGCCCACACTTGGCATAATTTTGTAAATGACGAGATTAAACACAGCGAGTACTGTGTTCCAGATAGACTCATAGCTCTGCCTTTTTCTCTTTTTAATTCAATTTAGTTAACATGTAGTGTAATAATGATTTCAGGAATAGAATTCAGTGATTCATCACTTACATATGACACCCACTGCTCATCCCAGCAAATGCCCTCCTTAATGCCCATCACCTATTTAGCCCGTCCCCCCACCACTGCCCCTCCAACAACCCTCAGTCTGTTCTCTTTATTTAAGAGTCTCTTATGGTTTGGAGTGCTTGGGTGGCTTAGTCGCTTAAGCATCCGACTTCGGCTCAGGTCATGATCTCATGGCTTGTGGGTTTGAGCCCCGAGTCAGGCTCTGTGCTCAAAGGTCAGAACCTGGAGCCTGCTTTGGATTCTGTGTCTCTGTCTCTCTCTGCTCCTCCCTCATTCATGTGCTCACTCACTCTCTCTCTCTCTCTCTCTGCTCAAAAATAAATATTAAAACAAAAAATTTTTCATAAAAAAGAGTCTCTATGGTTTGCCTCCCTCTCCGTTTTTATCTTATTTTTCCTTCCCTTCCCCCATGTTCATCTGTTGTTTCTAACTCAGAAGATAGTCTGGAAAATTCATGTTAAAATTACATTCATTCAGACTGAGCCTGGTGTTGCTTATATAAAAACAGAATTAATTATTGTTAATCAGTCTAATCAGGTGCTCATAAAGTACCTATAATCAGAGCCTCGTGCTGTGCTCAGACTCCATTACTGTGTAACACAGTAGGGCCACCTTTCTAAGTAAGTGGCAATAATTGTCCAAGTGGGAATTCCCAAGTGTAAAGACATTCCACCCCTGGCTTTTGGCAACGGTATGAATTTTAAAGAAAAAGCAAACCTCGATATGCTCATGGTTTGAAGGGACCTGGAGAAACTGAGGAAGCCTCTTGCTTAGCCACATGGTAATATCCCTGTTTGTGTTCACAGCAAACGGTTCGTAACCCTCTTGTAAGCCACAGATGGTGAAATATTTCAAGGTGCTGACATCCTTTCCAAAGTTCATCCTGCCCACCTGAGCCACTCCAAGGCTACAGACAGGAATGAATCCTGGGAAGAAAAGAAAAAAACAAAACGTTCCGTATCATTGGTATAAGAGCCTGTCTGTTTGGAATTTCCAAAAGCACCGCTCTGGAACTCTCGTCTCTGAGAGAGTCGTCGGCATAAAGTAAAACAGTAGTTCGAGAGAGAGACCACTGTTATTAAGTATTACATGTAAGGGTCAAAAGACCAGTGTTTGCTCATGGTTCACTGAACGTGGCCCCTAGATAAGGCTCTTCTTTTACCCTGGACTCCTGTGAAGAAGGTTAGGTGCTCAGCAGCCCCTCGTCCTCCAGGGATCTTAGGGTGTACAGCAATGGAAGGATGTCGCCAACACACGGCCTCTTAGCTCAGGAGTGCACGGGACTCTCTCAGAAGGAAGGTGAGAAGGAGGGAAAGGCCCAAGTGGGTTTGTCCTTCGATCTAGCACAAGCACTTGAAAACGTGCAACTACCAAACACAGCCTAAGCCACAGATTTCTTTGCACATAACTCAAGGGGAAAAGGATTGGAAGCAACAAATTAAAAAAATTTTTTTGATATTTATTTTTGAGAGAGAGAGAGAGAGAGAGAGAATGAGAGAGAGAGAGAGAGACAGTGGGGGAGGGGCAGAGAGAGAGGGAGACACAGAATCTGAAGCAGGCTCCAGGCTCCAAGCTGTCAGCACAGAGCCCAACACAGGGCTTGAACCCACAAACCGTGAGATCATGACCTGAGCCGAAGTCAGACTGCACCACCCAGGCACCCCTTAAATCTTTTTTTAATGTTTATTTTTGAGAGTGAGAGAGCATGTGCGTGCGAGCGGGGGCGTGGCAGAGAGAGAGAGGGAGACAGAATCCGAAGCAGGCTCCAGGCTCTGAGCTGTCAGCACAGAGCCCGACGCTGGGCTCGGACTCATGAACCATGAGATCGTGACCTTGGCTGAAGTCGGACGCTTAACCGACTGAGCCACCCAGGTACCCCTGGGAAGCAACATTTTTAAAGGTTTTCATTTGCTTGTAGCTGATTTTGATCTATGAAGAAAACTGTGTCCCCCCTTTTTTCTGGGGTACACTACACCTAAGCGTAGAAAATAAAAATAAAAATAAATAAATAAGTAAATAAATTTTCAGATTTAGTTGGTAAAAATCCCACTGAAACTCCTCCATCTGTCCCTTACCCTTTGATGTCACTGCCATTACAGACAGATTAAGCAGGGCAATCCACACCTAACCCAAATAATTAAGACATGAAATTTCAAATGTAAGTTAAAGTAAACAAGAAACGAAATCAAAAGCAACAGCAATAAGCGACGGGAGAAAACCAAAATATTTCATCAGCTAATCTAATGAGTTGCAAGGTTAGTACATCTTCCTGCTACTGAATAAACAGGGGAAAACATATTAACATTGTTAATTGTTTTTTTGAATTCTTTGGAAACAACGGTCTTTAGCAAAGGGCTGTGATGATCATTTTCAGTGTTGGGGGGCTGCTTAGGTACTCTTCCTTTCCTTCTATAGTATTTTACACAGAAATTCAAGTAGCATAATAAACAAGGTCAGTACTGGAACGGAGACTACAGAGCAGAGGATGATGTAACTTACAGATCAAAGAAGCAGTGGATCCTACGAATAAGCCAGCAACTGTCTACCATGATGACTTACGCTTCCTCCTCCGTTAAAATTAGCCAATGTAGGGGCCCCTGGGTTGCTCAGATTGCTAAGCATCCATCTTTGGTTCAAGTCATGATCTCATGACTTGTGAATTCAAGCCCTGCATCAGGTCTGTGCTGACAGCTCAGAGCCTGGAGCCTGCTTGGGGTTCTGTGTCTCCCTCCCTCTCTGCCCCTCCCCCACTCATTCTCTCTCTCTCTCTCTCTCTCTCTCTCTCTCTCTCTCTCTCAAAAATAAACATTAATTTTTTTAAATTAGTGAATATAAAAGCAATATATAATCCTCAAAATAGCACAAGACAATAAAAATTACATCCTATCATTCATAATGATTTCACGCAGTTTGTATTCATCAATATATACTCAAATAAACAGTTGTATAACAGTGTTACCGGCCAGGAAGCAAGAACACATCCAGCTGTGTTCAAGGAAGCGTGAATGATGAGTTTCTAGTTAAAACTAAAGCCCACAGCTGTGCGTACAGCTGTGACAGCTCTTGAAGTGTCAGTCAAGGGAAATTGTTTTCAATAAGTGTCTAGAAAGGAATCAAAGAAAATGACTGCAGAAATACAATCGATCTGAGACAGGTTGAAATACATTTGCACAAACTGGCACATCTAACATCCATTCGACATAAACTGGGGGATACCAAGACAGAAACATCTCCGATTGTAAATACGCATGTCTTTCTAGCCACATTATATGTAGAAGGAATCCCTACCCTATAAGTGAAGTTATAAATACCCACATAGATCTCTGGGTGTTTGTTATATTAATATCTCAACTTTTCCGCATGTTTGAAATATTTTCATTTATTTTTTTAAGTTCATTTTATTCATTTTGAGACAGAGAGAGAGAGAGAGAGAGAGAGAGAGAGAGAGAGAGCACGAGCAGGGGAGGGGCAGAGAGAGGGAGGGAGAAACCTAAGCAGGCCCTATGCTGTCAGTGGGAAGCCCAATTCGGGACATGATCCCACAAAACGTGAGATCATGACCTGAGCCAAAATCAAGAGCCAGATGCTCAACTGACTGAGCCACCCAGGAGCCCCAGGAAATCTTTTCATTTAAAAAACCAAGTAACTAGGGTTGCACACAACGATTTATGTCCCAAACTGCTCACTATGGCTACATTTATGATCACAGAAAATATTTTGCACACTAAATATGTTTTTCCATTGATATGTAATACTATTTAGCTTTCAAATCTGGTTTTCAAATGATTATTATATACAAAAATATTCATAGTACATATTATTTTAAGAAAGAAAGATATAGCATATGATTAGTTTTTAAAGATGGAAAGGCAAGGGGCGCCTGGGTGGCTCACTTGGTTGGGCATCTGATTTCGGCTCAGGTCATGATCTTATGGTTTCCTGGGTTCAAGCCCCATGTTGGACTCTGTGCTGACAGCTCAGAGCCTGGAGCCTGCTTGGGATTCTGTGTCTCCCTCTCTCTCTCTCTGCCCCTTCCCCACTCATGCTCTCTCTGTCTCTCTCTCTCAAAAATAATAAACAGTAAAAAATTATTTTAAAAATAGATGGGAAAGCACTAGAAGTTTTTTTTTTTTAATTTTTTTTTTCCAACGTTTATTTATTTTTGGGACAGAGAGAGACAGAGCATGAACGGGGGAGGGGCAGAGAGAGGGAGACACAGAATCGGAAACAGGCTCCAGGCTCTGAGCCATCAGCCCAGAGCCCGACGCGGGGCTCAAACTCACGGACCGCGAGATCGTGACCTGGCTGAAGTCGGACGCTTAACCGACTGCGCCACCCAGGCGCCCCTAGAAGTTTTTTAATTAAAAGAAGTTATAGAGGGGCACCTGGGTGGCTCAGTCGGTTGGGTGTCCAACTCTTGATCTCGGCTCAGGTCATGATCCCATGGTTCCTGGGATCGAGCCCCATCTTGGGCTCCAGGCTGACAGTGTGGAGCCTGCTTTGGATTCTCTCTCTGCCTCTTTCTCTGCCCCTCTCCCTCCCCCTCTATCAAAATAAATAAACCTTAACAAAATGTTATAAAATGGTGGAATTTTTAACACTCTTTGTTCTTTTTCTGTCTCTCAACAGATTTTCTTCAATGAATATGCATTTTACTATAAAAACAACTGACAGATTTTGTGAAAATAAACTATTCATTTAATAAACTGGAAAACTGGAATATACCTACATCTTCCTCATACAGAAACGTGTACAATCGTGTGGGTAGTGTGGATGGTCCAACAACAAGGGCAGCCTGCTAAAGCGCAAAGTCTCAATGCTGGTGAGTGTCCAGTGAGTTACCGGAAATCTTGCCAATAAAATTAAACTGGTCCAAGATTTATATAGAGCAATTTAGTAATGTGCATTAAGACACTTTCAACCATTCATTTCCTTATCCAATAAATATTTATGAGCAGCTACCATGTTCTAGAAACTGGGGACAATAGCTCACTGACACACAGACATCAGCCCAAAGGTTCTCACAGCCTAATGAGGTGGGAAGACAAGGAAAGACATCATACCTCTCGACCCATCTCTGGAGATGGGGTGCTAAGAGCAGAGGAAAAGGAGAGAGAGAAAATTCAGGAAGGTTTCTTAGAGGAGTTCTCACCTAAGATGGTAGACAGGCCTAGATACTAGGAAATGACTTAGATCACAGTTTCAAGTCTGAGAGACCTGCATTAAAATCTTAGTTCCAGCACTTCTCAGCTATTTGCCCTTTGACGGGTTACTTAAATTCTCTAAACTTTAATCCTTTCTTCTATAACGTCTACCCCATAGATTACAGGTTTCGTTTTTTTTTTTAAGTTTGTTTATTTTTGAGAGATAGAATGTGAGTGTGGGAGGGGCAGAGAGAGAGGGAGACACAGAATCCGAAGCAGGCTCCGGGCTCTGAGCTGTCAGCACAGAGGTTGACACGGGTCTCAAACTCACAAACCGTGAGTTCACGACTTATGCTGAAGTTGGATGCTTAGGCGACTGAGCCACCAGGCACCGCCCCCTCCCGCCATAGATTCCAGTTTTAAAAATGAGATCCTCTATGAGCAGTGCTTAAAACATGGATGCTCGGTGAACAAAATTAAATTGGAAAAAAAAGAAAAGGTTAAAGAAACTACTCATAATAAGAGAATGGATAATTTTGATACATACACAAAGTTAAGTATGTACAGGACTCATCAAGAGGAAACTGTAGGGAGAGAAGAAAACCAAACGGGGAAATAATAACACGTGGTGATTCATGTGAAGGGTAAACAGGTGTCCATTGCACTATTCTTGCCCTTTTCTGAAAGGCTATTTCTCAAAATGTAAAGTTGGTTAAAAAAAAATCAAAAGCCATATTTGGGGCACCTGGGTGGCTCAGTTGGTTAAGCATCCAACTTCAGTTCAGGTCATGATCTCACAGTCTGTGGGTTCAAGCCCCCGCATCGGGCTCTGTGCTGACAGCTCCGAGCCTGGATCCTGCTTCGGATTCTGTGTCTCCCTTTTTTTCTGCCCCTCCCCTGCTTGTGCTCTGTCTCTCTCTCTCTCTCTCTCTCTCAAAATTAAATAAACTTAAAAAAATTTTTTTTCAAGCTACGTAAAATGTTTTTATATCTTGGAACAACATATATAATATTAAGTTAAAAAGGTGGCTGTGGAAATTTATTTTTCCATATCAATGCTTTAAATGGGGAAAAAAATACATGAAAGCCAAATTTCTCTCTGGGTAGTGGGGATATATACAGCTTTTAGCCATTTTTGTTACACTTCTTTGTATTTTCCAAATATTTGACAAGAATTTGTTACTTTTTAATAAACAGATATAATTTTTCATTAATTTATGGTAGATGTAGACTTGTAGATGATATTTTTACTACTTTGCTATCTTAGTCCTCTTTAAAGGAAGGTATTAAGAAAGTATATCCAGAATTAGAAATTTTTTTTTCTTTTTAATTTAGATGAAGCTGAACTGAATAAAAATTAAATCATACTGTGACTTCTGAAGATGGAGTTTTAGTAACTTCTGTGATAATAAGAACCAATATTTCTATAAATTATATGTTTTTACATTAGTATACATACAGCAAGAACAACTAGACAGCAATGACATCAGAGAACAAAGAGTGGAAGAAAACTACAGGTACTTTTTGGTCACGGGACAAAAGGGCCAGAGCTCAGTCACTTCCAGTTGGCCAGTACTTGGCAAAGGGCACCGTAAATAAAGGTGAAGACAATGGATGACATGGCCATCACACGAGGCTCCCTAGTAGTGACTAATGTTCCCTGAGTGTTTATCTGATGTGCATCTCACTGAACACGAACAACCATTTGGTGAGACAGGAATCGTTACCACTTTCTAGACAAGGCAGCCCACATTTTAGCTGAAATCACTTGCTCACAACTGGGTGGCCGGAAAGGAAACCCAGGCCTGCCAGATCCTACGATCCACACTTTAAGCCAGGGCCATAAATAAGCAGAGAGAAGAGATATTAGGTTTTGTGGGCCAAACTACTCAAACCTCAGTTGAAGTGTAAAAGTGGCCACAGACAGTATATAAATGAATAAGCATGACTGTATTCCAATAAAACTTTATTTACAGAAACAGGTGGCAGGCTGGATCTGGTTCTCAGGCCTTAGTATGCCAACCCCTGCTCTAAGTCACTATTCAACCCTGTCTCCATTTAGTATCAGGTCTTACCATTCAGCAAATATTTAATGAATACCTGGCATGTGCCAAGATCTGTTCTTGGCTGGAGATATAGCTGTGAGCAGACTGGAAAGAGTCCCTAACCCTCTGGAGCTTACCTTTGTGTAGGCATAACAAGTAAATAGTTATATCTATATCTATAAAGTATATATTTATATATAGATATAACTATGCACACAAACACATATACACACACAAAGTATATAATACAAAGTATATATAACGTATATATGATATGATATGATATGATATGATATGATATGATATGATATAATATAATATAATATAATATCATACATAATATAATGTCAGGAAATGACAAACGCAATCAAGACTGACTGAATGCTTGCCATAAATTAAACAAGATGCGTTGATAAATGACATCACTCTTAATAACTGCCCATAGCAAAACATGATGATTGAGGTTCAGTTCTTTGTTAGTTTGAAATAAGCTGAACACACAAATATCCCAACACAATAAAACAGACGTCCACGCAGTTACATATGCCAGCACACACTCAGGCAGATGTAAAGTTTGGTCCTACCTTCCTATGTTTTATGTTCCCAATCTTCTATTCCAGTCACCTTAACTGACATCTTGCGAGTAACAAAGCCTCATGATATCTAAGGGAACTTTTCTTCCTGGCCGGGGATCTTAAATTAGTACCCATGAGTCCAACTGGTTTCCTGGGGCTGTGCCAGACCCACCCTAACCATTTGTAAATTTGTTAAAACAGCAGCTACGACGTATGGTTCAACTGTTTCCTCCAACAAAAGACAGATGGCTTCAGCAAATTTTAACTTTCTCCGTTGACGAGCCACCCTGCGCCGGAGCAGAGGGGTGTGTGATGAGTGTGCATGTCCACCAAGGCACTGGCAGTCACAAGGATGTGGGGGTGTGACGCAGGCGTGAAATCTGTGGCGGGGGCTAAAATGAAAGAAGATAAAGCAGATCACAAGCATACCAGCTTGTTGTAAGAACATATGGTTTCAGACTTTGAAATTTCTGGACTACAGATACGGATCCTCATTTATAACCTAACCAAATGGCCAAAACCAGTAAAAATGGCCGACATTACACCAAAATGTGAGTTTGAATTATTTGGTCAGAAGAAAGGATAACACTTAATAGCACCTTAGTATGTGCCAGGTAATATATAAACACTTTTCCATTTATTATTAAATATTAACCCCATTTTTCAAGATGAGGAACCAAGTAAGACGTTAAAACATTTGTCTCAGGCCCTACAGCAAGTAAAATGGGAAGTGAGAATTGGAATCAAGAATGCAGGAGGGAGGGCAAAATAAAAACAAGACACACTTGCCTTAGATTTCTGGGATCTTAAGAACTGGAAGGGGCATAAACCGATCACTTCCAGTCAGAGCTTTTTATTTTAGGGAAATGAAAACAGAGAAGCCATGTGCCCAACGTCACACAAGAATTATTATTTTCAGAACTGGGTCTAGAATCCAGGGCTTCAGACATGAAATCTGCCGCTTCTATTCCACGTTGGCTTGGAAAATGAATTAACAAATAAGTGTATTAACAAATACACTAAAATTCCATAGGGAATTTACTATGTTTTAAGCTCTTTAGTGTGCAGACTTCGTAATATCAGCTTTGGCATAAAAGGGACACCCCCATACTTTCTTCCTGGTTCTTGGTTCACTTTGGATCATCAAGGTCATTAGGAATTTTATTTTTGACCCTGAATACTAGCAAGTGTCCCTCTTCACCAATGTATACAATGTCACTGTCAATTAACTGCCCAGTTTAAGGAGAGTTTGGTTTTCACTGAGCTCACCAATCATTTCCCGATGCCCCATATAACATGTACAGAAAATAGTCATGTAAACTCAAAAGACAGAAATTAGATCATCTGAAATTTAACGCTAGGCAATCAAAATAAACATTCTCCTCATTTGTTAATGTAGCGCACAGTGAAGAGTTTTATTCCTGGACACGTCCAGAGAATTCGAGGATCTCTCTTTCCTGATTCTAGACAAAACTATGAAACCAATTATGCTAGTTCCTGACATCTTCATACTCTAGAATTTGTCCACCACTTTATAACTGATGCTTTTATCTTCACTCCAAATATCCAATGTCCCAACACAATTCTTTGGCTGTTTGGACGGCCCCACGGCAGTGACTCAAAGTCCTGACTTCTACCCATGAGTACTGATTTTTAATCAGGGAGATCCTTCGTAAGTTACTGTCCCAGGTCTGATAACAGACATGCATCTCAGGTCTGTTATCAATGGCAGGTTTTTCAGAGTGACACTAGTGACAGAAAGGACTTATGGGGGAGCCAGAAGGCTGGGATCTGGGATGGTGCAATCCTTGTACTCTTGTGTCATGTTGAAAATCTTCTTAATGAGCCACATGATTCCACTGAGCAGTTAATCTGTTGTAATATTTCCACTGTGTGAAAATATTGTAAGTACAGTCCAACAGTTCTATATTCTTCCTCTTTTTTAAAGGTAGCATGGTATCATCAGTAATGGAAAGTTTTCCTTCCCTCTCCTTAGAGGTCTTCTCAACCGAAAGCTATGTGATTATTTCAATTCCGACAATAGTCTTCTCTTTTGCTTCCGACAATATTTCTTTAGTCTAAACGAGTCTAAACCCCATGCAGACTCAGCACCAGGAATTCTGCTCACTGTCCTCCCAGGTGGCAGATATGACATGGAAAGCCTCACTTCTGGATTTGATTATAATGATTACAGATGCAGACCCCGAGGACTCCGAACTGATCTTTAGTTACAGAAGAGCCGACGAGGTTGAAAAAGCTCCAGTGTGATGAGCCACTTACACAACACAAGATAGGCACCTACAGCCAACTTGGTAAAATGCAGGTAATCTGACAAAATAACTGCTCTTTCACCATATGGCAAGACTTTAAATGACTCTTGCTTTAAATTAAGGGTACGATGAAGTCTTCAAACTATGGATAACAGGAGGCTCGGCACTCAGGAGTAAATCAAGAGTGGTACTAGGTGAGCAGGGGCTACGTGTAGAGGGGGGCAGCGTAGAAGTTTGTTGGGGCTGCCATAACAAAATAGCACGGACTAGGCGGCTTAAACAACAGAAACTGATTCTCACAAGTCCAAGATCAAGGTGTCCGCAGGTCTGGTTTCTCCTGAGGTCTCTCTCCTTGGCTTGCGGATGGCCACCATCCATGGCCTTTCCTCTGTGCATGGGCACCACCCCACCCCCCCCCACCCCCCCGCTGCCCCCGCCGTCTCCTTGTTTTCTTATAAGGACCAGTCATCGTGGAGTAGGGCCTGACCCTTATGACCTCATCTAACCTTAATTAGTTCTTTATTTTTTTTTTAAATATTAAATTTTTTTAAATGTTTTGTTTGTTTTTAAGAGAAAGAGAGAGACACACACACAGACTGCGAGTGGGGGAAGGGCAGAGAGAGAGGGAGACATAGAGTCTGAAGTAAGCTCCAGGATCTGAGCTGTCAGTGCAGAGCCCGGTGCAGGGCTCAAACTCACAAACCATGAGATCATGACCTGAGCCAAAGTCTGATGCTTGACCGACTGAGTCACCAAGGTGCCCCTTAATTATTATTTTAAAGGCCCAAATATAGTCACATTAGGGGGTTAAGGGCTCAACATATGAATTTGGATGGGGGTGAGGCACAATTCAGTCCATAACAGGGACACAGACGTGGTTGCATTCAGAATGCTGTATTCACCAGCAGACACATCTTCTCTGAAGCCGTGCCTGCTGAGTCCCAAGGGACCCTGAAGGAATCTGTGGATTAGAAGAATCTGACTTCTAGGAGGAATTTCATTTAATACTCTCACAAGGCATTTTTTCTTCTTTTTGTGTAAGGAAGCAAAACTGATTTTTCACACACTTCGGGAGATAGCAAGCCCCAGCAGAAGATGTGCATTCATCTTCATAGTAGTAAGAACTGGCTCATACTGCATGCATTCTTGAAAGAAGTGTGGGACACACATTATGTTTCCAGAAAATTCTGTGCACCATCGTCCCTGTGACCTCAATGTGCCAGGTAAACGTCATACTATTCCCATGTTTTCACCAACATACCTTTGTCTATTTTCTTTTTTGCTTTACTGTCACTATTTTGTTTTTCTTTCCTTTTTCTTTTTTTTTTAAGTTTATTTATTTTTAAAGAGAGAGAGGGAGAGAGAGGATCCCAAGCAGGCTCCCCACTGCCAGTGCAGGGCCTGATGCAGGGCTCAAACTCAGGAACCATGAGATCATGACCTGAGCAGAAATCAAGAGTCAGATCCTTAACCACCTGAGCCACCCAGGTGCCCCTTATTTTCTTACATTTACATTTTTCTTTACATTTGTATTTTGTGAGGGAATCTGAAGTTTATACTACTTGAGAGTTAAGAGAAAGACTGAGAGCCATAAACAACCAAATCAGAGAACGAATAAAGGAGGGAATGTCTTTTAAGTTAGGGCATAACCATGTTCAATACTGACATAATTTTAGGGGGATCTGGTATTTCTTAAGTCTAAACGAGCTTTAATTGGGAGGCTCGGGGATGCACCCTTATTTTTCCTATTGAAATTAGTGATGATTAGTTTTTGACCTATGGAAATTTGCCCTATGAGTGTGCTTTAAGTAATAAAATATCCTCATAAGGCAGGGAAGAGGGCAAAGAGCAAAATAAAAGTACAATTTGCGAGGAGCTGGTACTTGGGACTAAGATTCTGTTTTTTTTTTTTTTTTTAATTTTTTTTTTCAACGTTTATTTATTTTTGGGACAGAGAGAGACAGAGCATGAACAGGGGAGGGGCAGAGAGAGAGGGAGACACAGAATCGGAAACAGGCTCCAGGCTCTGAGCCATCAGCCCAGAGCCCGACGCGGGGCTCGAACTCACGGACCGCGAGATCGTGACCTGGCTGAAGCCGGACGCTTAACTGACTGCGCCACCCAGGCGCCCCAGATTCTGTTTTTTTTTAATTGGGGCACTTGGTTAGATAATGTGTGAACCACAAGATTTCCTTCAGTCCCTCCAGAGACCTAGAGAAAAAGCCATTGGTTAGTAGTCTTCCTGGCTTCTTTTCTCTAGGCTAATAAACAGATCTCAGCCTTTGAGATTTTGCATTCTGCTGACACCAAAAAGCAAGAGATAAACCCAATCCAAAAGCTTACGGAGGAAAACGTCATTCCTCCCTGAGGCCTGGAACGGCTACAGGTATTCGATGAAGGGCTCTTCCCTCCCTGAGGTGGCCTCAGATTGACCCTAAGGATGGAAAACACTGAAGGGGAAAGAACATGGCCATTGAAGACCATTCCCACTACCTCATCATAACTGCAGACTGGGAGAAGAGATTCCAATGAGATGCACCTCCCCAAAAGGGCTGGTGCACCATTAGAATTCAGAAATCTTTTCAAAAGAATTCTCTTGTGTAGATGTTATGTTGGAATGTGGACAGGGAGACCTCTCCCCGAGACAGGATTCCAGAGAAGGAAGCAACAAGAGGGACCAAGGTAACATGTGGGACACAAGGCGATCAAATACGAGAAAGCTGAAGAAGATGGAAAAAACAGAGAACAAAAGTTGGGGCTGTGGGAAACATGAAGCCATTCATTTTGCCCAGAGGGCCCCCCCATAAACACAGGCACCACACTCTTCAGACACAGGCCATTACTATTCCTTATACTCATACCCATAGTTTCTCTGCTGTAAAAAGAAAGATTCTTCCTGATTTCTTGTGCTGGAGATCACACCCCTCTTCACCTTATCAGGAACTTCATTTCAGTTAATATTGTCTCTCAGACTTTTACCATCCATTTCTCCCTCTACTAGGTCATTCCCCAAAGCTCTATGGACATGCTCATGAATCTCGTATTTCTTTAAGAATCTCAAGTGCACAGAAGTGGAAGGTGGATTAATTACAAACTGTTGTTCTTGAGGCACTCTTGTCATGACCTGCTTTTGCTTCTTTAGTTGGACTTTTTAAAACACTGTAATTAAGTGGGGTGCGTGGGTGGCTTAGTCGGTTAAGAGTCTGACTTCCGCTCAGGTCATGATCTCGTGGTTCATGGGTTCAAGCTCTGCGTCGGGCCCTGGGCTGACGCTCAGAGCCTGAAGCCTGCTTCAGATTCTGTGTCTCTGTCTCTCTCTGCACCTCCGCAGCTCGTGCTCTGTGTGTGTCTCTCTCTCAAAAATAAATAAACATTCAAAAAAATACTGTAATAAGTGTCTGCTAACCCACTGCCCAATGGAGAAACTAAAGCCTTAACAATAGCCTACATCAACCATATCATGCTGATGTTCCCATCTCCCTGCCTCCCTCCACCTGAGGAAACCATTATCACCTTAAATCCTAAAATTATCACTCTGTTATTTTCTTTATATGTACTTTTAAAATAGACTTAGAAAGTTTTGGTTGCTTAAAATTTTACTAAAAATGGTAACATGCTATATTATTCTTGTATTCATTTCCGATTGCTTTTTTAACAAAACACGACAAATTTAGTGGCTTAAAATAAAACCAATTAAGTATTAGCTTATATTTCTGAAGACCAGAAGTCCAAAGTGGATTTTAACTGGGCTACAAACTGTCCACAGGGCTTGTGTTCATTCTGGGGACTCCAGACTCTGGGGGAGAATCTGTTCCCTGCCCTTTCTAGCTTCTAGAGGCTTCCTACTGCCCCTGATGCCTGGCTCTTTACTCCTTCTTCAGAGCCAAGATCTTCAAATCTCTTCACTCTTTCTCTCTTTCCTGCCCACCCCCAACTTCTGCCTCCCTCTTCAAAAACCTTCAAGTGATTACATTGGAGCCACCCAGATAATCGAGGATAATCCTCCAATCTTAAGATTCTTACCTTAATCACTTCTGTAAAATCCCTTTTTCCAGGCAAGGTAATCTATTGAGAGGTTTTAGGGAGTAGAACATGGACGTCTTTGCAGGGCACTGTCTTTGCCTGCCATAGTTCTCTTTCATGACTTACTTCATTCCTTGAAATATTCCTCTTGTTATCTATCACTACAGTTTCCCAGGTTACTCATCCGCTCTCCTACAGGTGCACACCTGATGGGTCCCTGGCTTTGGCTACTGTGAGCAGTGTTCCTATGCACATTCTTGTTCATGTTTCCTGCTGTAGACATGTATAAATGTCACTGGGACAACTGGAATAGAATTTCTGGGTCATGGGTATGTAAATACTCAACTTGCAGTGATTCTGTCAAACTTTTTTTTTTTCAGCAAGGGCACCAATGTGTACTGTCAAGAGAAAACAGACATAAAACAGCATCTAATTATGGGGTTGCAGTTCCCTGATCATTAATAATAACAAACATTTCCTCAAATGTTTATTGTCCACCTGAATTTCCTCTATGAGATGTCAACTCATGGCTTTTCATCTTTTTTTTTTTTTAACAGATTTCAGTTCTTCATGTTCTCTTAATACTAACATTTTTTTTCAGCTGTTTACATTGCATTTGAGTCTCTCTACCCCACTAATAAATTGTGTTTCCATTTTCTTTAAGGTTTTCTTATTGTTCCTTTAATGAAAGTTCTTAAATTTGTACAGATTTACCAGTCATTTATAGTCACTGGTTTTTATTTATATTTGTTTGTTCTACTCTAAAGGAAAGGTTTCCTATCCCCATAGTCTAGAAGATTTGTCTATATTTCCTACTAGGAGTGCAAAGTTTTCCTTTTGGCATTTAAGACCTCAATCCATTTGGGGCTGGCTGTCACATATATGGTGTGAGGAAATTCTCTGATCTCATCTTTTCCATCAGATCCCCTTTTTCACAATCTTCCTTTCCCCACCATTGTGACATTCCACCCATCACATTAGAAGGCTCCATACAAAGTTTAGGTGCCCGGGTGGCTCAGTCAGTTGAGCATCCAACTTGGGCTCAGGTCATGACCTCGCGATCTGCGAGTTCGAGCCCCACGATGGACTCTGTGCTGACAGCTCGGAGCCTGGAATCTACTTCAGATTCTGTGTCTCCCTCTTTCGCTGCCCCTCCCCTGCTCGTGCTCTCTGTCTCAAAAATAAATGTTAAAATAAAATAATAAAATAAAATAAAATAAAATAAAATAAAAATAAAATAAAATAAATAGAAGGTTCCATACATGTGCTCGTGTTCTGTCATCTCTATTATACTCTACTGATTAACTTGCTTATCCCTGCACTAATACTACTCTGTCTCAATGATGATAGCTTCAAAATAAATCCATATTTATTTTATCCTTTAAAATAAATATAGTAGGACATACACCCTATCCTTGCTCTTCTTTATCATGATGATATAGATACTGGAGCCCTTTATTCTTCTATATACATTTGGGAAACATCATGTCAAGCTCCGTGAAAAACTTGTTGAGACTTTGATCAATGAAGCATGATGTTTGGATTGAATCCATACATCAATTTTGAAGAATTAATACCTTAAGGCTGTTGTCTCCTCCATGAACATAATACAGCTCTCATTTATTCAGTAATAAATCTCTTTTTAAAACTACTTTACTAAGGTATGATTGATATATCAAAGGCTATACATACTTAATGTACACAATTTGATGAGTTTTGAGATAAGTATACATCCATGAAATCATCACAATCTATGCCACAGACATATCAGTCATCTCCAAAAGCTTCCTCCTGCTCTCTTATTTTTATCATCATCATCATCAACGTGTGTGTGTGTGTGTGTGCATGCGCGCGCACGTGTGTGGTGTGAGGTAAGAACACTTAACATAAGACCTACCTTCTTTGCAAAGTTTTAGGCATATAATTCAGGCCTATAGTTAACTAAAGGAAGAAGCTCTCTAGGACGTACTCATCTTGTATAACTGGAAGTCTCTATCCTTTGGCTAACACTTCCCCATTTCTCCCTTTCCCTAGCCCCTGGCAGCCACCATTCCACTCTCTGTTTCTAGGAGTTTGACTATTTTGGATTCATCATGTAAATGGTATCATGTAGTACTTAGGATCTGTCCTTCTGTATCTGGCTTATTTCACTTAGTATAATGTCCTCCAGGTATCCATGTTGTCACAAATGGCAGAATTTACATCTTTTTTAAGGCTGAATAATACTCCATTGTATGTACATTTCACATTTTCTTCATTTATCTGTCAACACTTAGGTTGTTTCCTTACCTTGCCTATTGTGAATAATCCTTCAATGAATGTGGGATTGCAGAGATTTCTTTGAGATCCTAATTTCAATTCCTTTGGATAAATACCCAGAAGGAAGATTGCTGGATGACACAGTTCTATTTTTAATTTTTTGAAGAATCCCCATATAGTTTTCTGTAGTGACTGTACCAGTGGACCTTCTCACCAACAGTGCATGAGGGTTTCCTTTTCTCCACACCCTCACCAACATTTGCTATCTTTAGTTTTTTTGCTCATAGGTATGAAGTGATATCTCACTCTGGTTTTGATTTGCATTTCCATGGTGATTAGTGATGTTGAGCACCTTTTCATATGACTGAGGGCCATTTGTATGTCTTCTTTGGAGAAATATCTATTATGTTCCTTTGTCCATTTTTTAAAAGGGTCATTTGTTGTTGTTTTTGCCAATGAGTTGCAGGTGCTTCTTATAAATTTAAAAAATTACCATTTATCAGATATACAGCTGAAAATATGTTTTTCCCATTGCATAAGTTGCCTTTTCATTGTGTTGATGGCATCCTTTCTTGTGCAAAAGGTTTTTAATTTGATATAACTCCATTTATCCATTTTTTTTTTACTGCTTTTGGTATCATATCCAAAAAAATCATTGCCAAGGCCACTGCCAAATACCTATTCCCATATGTTTCTTCTTGGAATTTTACAGTTTCAGGTCCTAGAGTTAAGTCTTTAGTCCATTTTGAGTTGATTTTGTGTCTGGTCCAATATCATTCTGTGTATAGCCACAAGAACATTTTGTGTATGGTCCAGAATTGGATGAAGGATCCAATTTTATTTTTTACATGTGAATATCCAGTTTTCCCAGCACTTGTTATTGAAGATGCTAACCTTTCCCCATTATGTAGTCTTGGTATCCTTGTCAAAGATCAGCTGACTATATATGATAAATCTCTTAATACAGTTAATCTCTCAATAAAGCTCAGTGATTTTTCTCTGTAAAGGTATTGTACACCTTAGGTTAGAGTGAAAATTAGTTACTGAAAATACCTGATGTTACTGTAAATGGTATCTTCTTTTTAATTCAGTTTCACATTTGCATCTAGCATGGAAATTTAGCTACCTTACTAAATGATTCCTATTACTGTCTGACAAGTAACTGTATTATCGGCAAATAATGATAGATTTGTTGTTCCCTTTATTCTCATTCTCATCATTTCCAATTTCATTTCTTGCCATATCACAAGTTCGAAAACCATTTATGACAACAGACTTCTTAGTGCAGGAAGGTACCATGGCTGCTAAAGTGCTGAAAGATTTTGTAAGTGTTTTAGGTTTACATTCTTCTTACAACCTGCCTTTATATCTGTGCCATGCTTGTTTTGGCATGTTTTACCATTATCCTAATTCCTCCTTATTGGTACAGAGACAGTGAGCTTAGATACATATATAGTGATTATTAAGGCAATCAAAAGAACTATGTGGTAAGATAAATGAAAAATTACGTATTAATAATATACAAATAATATAAATTATATGTATTTGTAATATATAACATAAATATAAATTATAAATATATTATGTGTTATATAAATTATATATACATGTAATGTATTATATATTGTATAATATAATATATATTAATTATAAATCATAAATCTAAATTATAAATATATAAATAATATAAATACATATATTTCAAATTTCTACTAGCCCTGTTCTTGTCCCCTACCTAACATGGTAAGAATCACCTCCACTAGGCTCTTGAGGAAGTATATCAAGAGGAAGTATATACACTCCATATAAAAAATGATTACTCAAAAAAAAAAAAAAGCTTGAGTCCTAAAGTTGATATGGGATAATAATCTCTGGCTTTACGAAGATGGACTGGATTAGTCAAAACTCCTTTCAGGTTCTTGCAAAGGGGCAGGTGTCTGGCTACCGGAACTCTGTGTGTAAAAGCGTGAATATCAACATTCACACTATACACAACATGGTTTGTGATAAAAATGACTCCTGATGGGTTAACTGCATACACACGGGGAGAATTACATATACATCTAATGATGCCCGATGAAGAGGAATGCTTGGGGATGCCCTGCACACGTTAGAGTTCCCCTCCTCTATCCTTCTGAGTAGACAGGATCCAAGGATGGCCTCCGTAGTGCTTTAGCAACTACAACATATTCCTGTGCTAAAAAAATCTGTTGAACTAAATAAATGGTTTTTCAAACTTGCTCTTTTGAACCCTGGTTGTCTCAAGGGCTATCTCTTAGTCAATTAAGTGAGTGGGTCAATTAAGGAGCCCATCTCAGGGTCTCCCGTTATAGTTATACCCAGAGCATACCCATCGAATTTCCTATTTTTTTAGTAAGCTATGTAAAGATAATTGAGAGAGAAATGGAAAATTCCACTCTAAAAAGTATTTTAAAGTCATAGGCATAAAACTCCATTTTATGGAAGAAAGTCTAGAATTATGACCACTTGCTAATTGTTAATGTTAATCGTTAATGATCACGGCTACATGAAACTTACAACATGCCTTAGAGACCAAAAGATACCTCCCCAACACCTCCAACAAAAGCCCAACAATATGCACCATAAATTTTCCAGATAATCCATCAGAATGTTGTATTAACTCTACAGAAGACGTACCAATATAGGGTTCAAGTCATTTAAAAAAAATTTGAAATGCTATGAGGTGTAAAATCAAAAATGCTGTTTACACGACTGTGCCAGCCAGACTCACTCAGTCCAGTTCATCACCACGATGGTGATTGGTCTTTGCAACGGTGCTGTGGCATGAACATTTGTTACATGCTTAAACAGTATGGATGAGCATTCCACATGGTTTATAACTCTAACATTACACATAGATTTACGTGGCATAAATTTAACAAAAGAATTCAAAGAGGCATTTACTTCCAATGAAGGAAGGCATAGTATGCAACAATTATTAAATAGCAACCAATTAAACAATAAGATCTCAGGTCATACCCATGGTACTGGCCAGTACAGACACAGAACACAGAAGAAGCCCCTCTCCCACCTGGCCCCCAGATACATTAGCAGTCATAAACATAATCCCAGAGAAAAGGAGATGGGTGATGGGTCGGTAGAGTACCAGTTTCTCCACCCAGAGATACACGTGTGCAAAACAGAAATTAAGTTATAAAATAATAAGATTCCTCTTACTTTTACAAATCTGTGTTTGAAAAATGATGGACGTGCTGATCAAAGCTTGTTGAATGATGGGGTGTCTGGGTGGCCGTCAGTTAAGCGTCAGACTTCGGCTCAGGTCACGATCTCGCAGTTCATGGGTTTGAGCCCCGCATTGGGCTCTGTGCTGACAGCTCAGAGTCTGGAGCCTGAAGCCTGCTTTGGATTCTGTGTCTCTCTCTCTCTCTCTGCCTGTCTCTCTCTCTGCCTTTCCCCTCCCCCCAAAAAATAACTAAACATTAAAAAAAATTTAAGGGGCACCTGGGTGGGTCATTCGGTTAAGCATCTGACTTCGGCTCAGGTCATAATCTCACGGTTCATGAGTTTGAGCCCAGCATCAGGCTCTGTGCTGACAGCTCAGAGCCCGGAGCCTGCTTTGGATTCTGTGTCTCCCTCTTTCTCTGCCTCTTCCCCTGTCACACTCTGTCTCTCTCTCTCTCTCTCTTTCAAAAACAAATAAACATTAAAAAAAGGTTTTTTTTTTTTAATTAAAAGCTTGTTGAATGAATGAATATAGAGTTTAAATCAAGGAATGAACTGGATAACTTTTGAGGATCAGGGACCGGTTTATAAATACTAAAAATACCGACTGAGGTATATCTCTTAAAATCCATGACTATATATATATATATATATATATATTCAAATAATAAGTTATATCCCAAAGCCATTTTGAAAGAAAAATGTGTTTACTCATTTTAAAATGAGATATTTGTATAGTATTTTGTTAAGTACTGTCTTGCTTACATGCTCTAGAGCAACACTATGCAAAAGAACTTTCTGTGATGATGTAAAGGCTCTAAGTCTGAGCTGTTCAGGAGAGGCACCAATTAGCCACAGGGGGGTACTGAGTACTTGAAATGGAGCAAATGCCTCTGGGAAACTCAATTGTAACTTTATTTCATTTAAATTAACGTGAATTCAAATAACCCCATGCGGCCAGTGGCCAACTTCCTGGAAGGGCAGCTCTGAAGAATGAATTTTTCATTTATTTCCAAAGGGCTTTCACTTTTCCTTCACAACCTTGCTCAAGGTCACCTCAAAGCCCTGCACTGTGCTTCCATGGAACATTCTGCGTTTCTTCAATTTAGAGCTTCCCCACTGAACAGAAATTATTCCAGTATTGACTTCCCTGGTATACTGTAATCTACATAAAAATAGGACAGCGTTTTATTAATCTTTGTCATCTCAGCATCCAGCGGAGGGACTGACATGTGGCAGGTCCTCATTACACTTTTGTGAAATGAATGAACAGAAAGAAGCTATAAGCAGCTGATTAAACAGGGAAGTTCTAAATGAAAATTTAACGTTTGTGGAAAACTATCCTTTTGCCTGCCATTTATTTTCTGATTCACATGCATAAAAGCCATTTCTGCCTTATTGAAATCCTACCTAAGCAGGAGAGGTAGTGTTTCTGCTAAAGTAATTTCAAGGGTGTCTGATCAAATAAGCCATATGGTACCCTGGCAATTTACAGCTGCAACTCATCTGCTCACTCACCGTCGAAGATGGCTGCTTATGAAACGTTAGAACAATCGGCTTCGCTGTGCTGCGAACCCGAAGGCCACTTACCATCACCAACATCAAAGTCCTTGAACGCCAGTTCTGAGCCTGAGTCATCCAGAAGGATTTCGCCATTCAGTGTGAACATCATGGTGTGCTCCGTCATGTCCACCATGCATCCCACAACATCGCCCGCTTGCCAAGACCGCCCATAGTGTTCGTTGCCCTGGTGCCACCGCTGGGCCTAAGGGACAGAAGAGTCTCTTGTCACAGACAAAGCCGGGAGAACAGCACCCACCCACCACTACTGGTACGACTCGCAGCAGCTTCTTCTAGTAACACAGCAGGAGGAAGGGCTCAGTGCCACCCCACGCACCAGCGGGTCACACACCCTAAGCGATGTGGAGGTGCCTGGGAATTCTACGTCCCTTTGATTAACACTGTATGCTATGGAATCTTGGAGAACAACCCAAATGCTATGTCATTACTTTGAGGAACGATGACTTTAAAAATCAAACCCGACACACTTTCTATTTAAAACAAACAAACAAACAAACCTCTGTGTCTTTAGAGGTTATTTTTTCTCACTAAAATGAATGCTTCTCAGGATTTGGGTTGTTTTTCTCCATTCCTCCAAAATGCAAAGAATTATGAGTAGAGAATAAAGCTGAGAATTTATCACTGAAAATGACATTCTAGTTTTCGTCTACTTCAAAATAAAATTCCATTCCTTGGAACCAATGGCATGGATACTTTAACAAAACAGACATCTTGAAGCATTTCAAGATATACTAAAACTTCAAAAGCTCCAAATCAAACCTAAAAATATTCTTAGGATGTTTACTGAAATAATACACCAAAAATTAAATGTGCCAACAATGTTTTGTATACAGAGGCGAAATTTCACATTATAAATACAATTCAAACACATTTTTGATAAATGTGACTTATGAATCTATAAGTACATTCCAATGATTTATGGGATCAAAATTAGTTACATCAATTATTTTGTCAGATAAGTCCCATTTTCCCCTCAATCATCCCCTTCATTGCAAACTGATATGTCAGGGGGTATAGTCACCAATGTAAAGTAATGATATGATTATTTTCAAGTATAATACACTCTACTTTTGTTTTTTTAATTTTTTTTCAACGTTTATTTATTTTTGGGACAGAGAGAGACAGAGCATGAACGGGGGAGGGGCAGAGAGAGAGGGAGACACAGAATCGGAAACAGGCTTCAGGCTCTGAGCCATCAGCCCAGAGCCCGACGCGGGGCTCGAACTCCCGGACCGCGAGATCGTGACCTGGCTGAAGTCGGACGCTTAACCGACTGCGCCACCCAGGTGCCCCTAATACACTCTACTTTTAAAAACTTTATTTCAGAAAGTGTTAGCTTTCAATAAGTGTTAGATTTTCTATCTGAAATAAAAAACAGGTTCAGGAAATGTGGTGTTTCACAACAAAGTGGGTCTGTTGTCCCCTGGAAGACACATTATTAATTTCTAGCCTAGAAATGCTGTCCCACTCATGCCTACCTCAGTACTCAAATGTCAAATCTCCTCATGATTGCTTATTTACTCTAACTTTCCTTTTAATTAAAAATAGCTTTTCCCCTTCATATGAAAGGAATGTAAATTCATGAAAGAAAATCACAGAATAGAAAAGACTAAAATTTCTATAATTTTATCAATCAAAAAATGACTATCATTCTATTGTGGCTAGGTTCATATACATATTATTTTTTAATTTTTAAATAATTTATGTACATAAAATAATATTTAAACATTTATATAATGTGTAAGTAAATAATAAAATAAGCACCTGACCAGCTTCCATCCACCTTAAGAAATATTACTAATAATGCTGAAAATGAAAACTTTTTGTCATTATAAACAACAGTCTCCAGAATTCTTGTGGCTATTAAATGTGTTTACCTATCATTGATAAATTTCTTCTATGGAATTGCTAAGTCAAAGTGTATGCATTTTTAATAGTTTTTTTTTAATGTTTATTTATTTTGGGGAGAGAGGGAGAGCGAGTGCAAGCAGGGGCAGAGACAGGGAGAGAGAGAATCCCAAGCAGGCTCCAGCCATCAGCACAGAACCTGATACGGGGCTGGAGCTCATGAACTGTGAGATGACGACCTGAGCTGAAATCTAGAGTCAGAAGCTTATCCCACTGAGCCACCCAGGTGCTCCAAAGTATATGTATTTTTAATTAGCATATGCATTTTAACACTTCTGATAGATAAGGATGATTCATTTTTTGGGTAGCAATGTGTTACTTCTTGAATTTCCCTGTGGGGGAAATGTTTTGAGATTACAAGGACAAAATTTTCTTGGGAACTATTTCTCCTAAGTGGGTGCTCCAGAAAGTTCTGATTTTACTGCCCTACCCAAAGGAATGGCAGCGGAAATCTCTCTCTCTCTCTCTCTCTCTCTCTCTCTCACACACACACACACACACACACACACACACATACACACAGTATGTAGATGCCTGGGACACAGCAGCCTACAATACCCGGAGCCTACAAATTTCGGTGTCTGGTGCTCAGCAATGTCTGCTCACCTTGAAGCCATCAAAAGCAAAGGCACGTTCGTCTGAGCCCAGCTCTTGGTCAGGTTGACAACCTGGCCTGCTCCATCCGACTCTCATGTCTCCAGCAGTGACAGCCTCAAATTCAAAATACCACCTTCCTGCCTTGACGGCATAGGTTTTCTCCGCGCGGAAGATTCGGAACCTCTCCCCGGTGCCGCTACACACTTCGGCTCGGGCAGCTGTGAATGGAAAGAGATTCCGGTGACCACTGGATAGGACATTGCAAGAGGAGACAGGACACCACACAACATCAGTAACTAAACTTACCGTGAAGTTGGTAATAATACCATCTCTCTTACTCTGGTTCACATTGTATGAAGTGTTTTTATACATATGATCGGCCACTGTCACAAGGAACCAGCTTCGAGAAGGGGAAAAGACAAGGGGCTTCCAATGGAGAGATGGGTTATCAAACCTCAGTTACAATGCAAGGTGGGTGATGCTTCCTCCCTCAGCCCCTGTTCAGCAGGGAATTATCTTTCTGCAGGAAAAACACCTACCAGCCTCTTGGTGGTTTGCCAACAGAATCTGAGATGAACTTGACGACATGGCCGGAAAGAAGCCAATAAAAGAGATCTGAACTGCTGTGCACAAGAAATGAGTAGACACTTGTGGATGTGAGAGAAGGAAGAAGCTGCCAGGAGGTGAGGAAGACAGAGAGAAAGCCGCAAGGTAAAGAGATAAATGGCACAGAAGGGTAACCATTGACAGATTTCCCAGACAAGATGGTTAAGGACAAAACTCTTCCAGTATCTCACATTTTCATCATAATGTGCTACACATACAAATGCTGTGTTTAAGTTTTGAGGGGAAACAAAAGGGTCAAGTCCAACATCAGGATCAGTGGGGCAAATATATACATATATATACTTCATATATATATATATATATATATATATTTAGATATATCTATCTATATACCTATATCTATGTCTATATCTATATATATATGTGTGTGTGTGTGTGTGTGTGTGTAAAAATAAGATACACATAGATTGAAAATGCCAGGAGTACAGGACAGCCATGAAAACATAAGTCCCTAGGAAATCAATGGGGCATGGAGACAAGGGTCCACTGAACTGATAAGTCAAAGGATAAACCATCAGCTCAGCTAAGACCTGGGTTAGATGGAAGACGACATTTAAGTGACATTGACCAAAGTCACACAAGTGACAAATGGCAGAATTCCGGAGCCGCCTAATGCTGCAGCCTGTGTTCTTTCCACCCTGCCTCCAGTAGCTGGCAGTCAGTAGGTACTGCTTAAGTAGTTGTTCTCACCTGTTCTTTTTTTTTTTTTATGTTTATGTATTTACTTATTTTGGAGAGAGAGAGAGAGAGAGCAAGGGAGGGGTAGAGAGAGAGAAAGGGAGACACAGAATCTGAAGCAGGCTCCAGGCTCTGATCTGTCATCACAGAGCTTGACACAGGGCTCAAACCCATGAACCCTGAGGCCATGACCTGAGCCAAAGTCAGACACTTAATGGACTGAGCCACCCAGGTGCTCATCTGTTGTCCTCTTAAGAGTCGGGAAAGACATCGTAAATAACAGAAGTTTAATACCAGCTTAGCCACGGATTTGATAGGAACAAACAACAACCATAAACATGATCCACATAAGCTTTAAAGGGCACCAGTAAACACACAGCTAGACTGTCTACTGAAGATAAGACTGGCATAAAGAGACAATGGACTAAGATATTTTCATCGATTGCAGGACATAGAGGTGAACTGTATCTATTGACAAAGCTTTCAAAAGCTTTTTAAGTTTCTGAATGAGCAATGCTTTGTTGTTTCATCTTTTCCCCACAAACACACCCATACGCATATACCTAACGACTTTGTTGGCTCCAAGCAAGGGTCGTGCCTCCAGCAGCGAGAGCCTCAAATTCGAAATGCGACCTTACACGAGTGCTTACGTATGTACCCTCACATGTGCACACACACACACGTGCACACACACGTCATGCACTACATTCAAACATCTTACTGAAGAATAAATGCATTAATAGAGTTTAAAAGTCAGACATTTAAAATAACATATGGAGGACACTGCACGTACAAAATCCTCTGAAGAGGAAAATGTTTGCTTCTAATGCATTCAAGTTGGGGGTGGACAGGAGCCTGAATGAGAGAGAAACATCTCTATGGTGAAAGATAAAAAATTCTCATGTCTGTTACTTAGTAACAATGGTTTTTGAAAGACAGGACAGCAAACTACTTTTTGAGGGAAAAAAAATCATCAGATTTTACACTTGAAGGCAGTTACTGGTATAAAGAAACTAGTTCTATGGGCACCTGTCTGGCTCATTCGGTACAGCATGTGACTCTTGATCTCGAGGTTGTGAGTTCAAGCCCCACACTGGGTGTGGAGCCTACTTAAAAAAAAATAAGAAAAGAAAATAGTTCTAAATATTGCAGTACTAAAAAGATGGAAGTCAGATTTTCAGACTTAGTATTTCCTGAAGAAACAGCACACTGATCCATGACTTCCTTAAATTGTGGTTACAACCCTCCCTGAACTAATCTAAGACATACAGAACATGAGCCATGATCCATACAAACATTTGGAAATTAATTTTCATGAAACAAAAAAGCCATCCCGTAGTTATCCTTATTTTTCGTTATGTCATATTTTCAAATAAAATCATACATTATGTTCCAGTATGCACAAATAAACTCCCAATTTTCTAAGCATAAAATATTCCATTCTTTAGAAAACTAAGCTACTAGAAAACTCACACGTTCTTTTTTCCTTTTTATGTTTCCAGGACATTGGACCACACTCATATGCACACTGTATAATCAAGGAATGAAAACAAATTTTCTTATCAGCTTAAATAGGTTGGAAGGCAAATTTGATATAAAAACTGTAACAGATAATTTCCTTAAAAGCCCACTACAAATTACCCTTGGTAATAACACTGAATCCTTTCCGCTAGTACAGGTAGTGAAAATAGGGAACAGTATATGGAAAATACGTGGCAATCACGGTAACAATGCAGAATTTCTTAGTCCTGGTATTTTATTTCCCCTGACCTTAGCTACTGCACCTACACTTCCCCGATGAGACTCAATCTGAAATGGAAACACACATGCTATTCACAGACACCATTATGCACGGGACTTGTAACCTCCATGGATCTTCCTCTGAATGCCTGTGTGATCCATAGCTCCTATTCGGTATTTCTCACATTAGTGTAGGGCAGCTGACAACCAGGGTTTATTGAAGCAATGGTTCAGCATTCTGTTTCTTGACGAAATTCCAATATTTAATGAAAATCTGGATCTACAGAAGTTTAAAGAAAAAAGATCCAGGCAATCTGCAAGAAATTTCTTTTGCATATTCTGGGGCATCGATCACCTGGACACAAAGGATGCTCTTCACGGGCCTGCGAAATTGAATCTAGGAACAAAGACTATTCCAAGCCCTGGACACAGGAATCCAGGCAAATATCCAATGGGCAAGCACCAGTCTCAAAGGCAAAGAGCGTTCCTCCAAATACGCAATTCTTATGCTTTACTTCATGTTCAACACTCGACATTCGTAGAAGCTTGGTAGGTAATTCTAGCTCATGTAAGTGTGTATATGTGATTTTCTTATATTGTCACAATGAACATAATGATAATTGGTATTAAAAACAGGCGCAGTGAGCAGATGTATTCCCAGCGAATTTTACCAAGAATAGCGATACCCAGAGAAGAAGAAATTAAGGGATTATGCCTTTAACAAGTGACCTCAAGATAAAGGGTAAGGTCTGGGAAAATCCTGTGTTCCCAGTACCCCACAGATCCTAGCACAGAGAGGCCACACAGCAGTGACTGATCAAACGGAGCCTAAGCACCCATACGTGCTGTACTCCAAACTGTACTTTTTGAAGATTCTTACGCTAGAGGGCAGTCAAGGTCTAATTATGTATTGAAAATGTAAGTTATTTACCATATGCTATGAAGGCAGGCAGGCTAGTGTCTTTAAAATGTTCACATGTACCTAAAATCCTTCAAGTGTGCTCATATAATAACTTCTAAAATGATTGAGATTAACCAGTCATCCTTGTAGCCTCCTGGTATTATGTTTAATCAAACAATTTAAACCTTGATAAAACCTTGCAATAAGAATAACTTAGTTTTTCAAATGTTTTAAAATGTTATTGTAGAACAATACTCCAAAGACACCACTGAGTTCATATTCAATCTGGAATACGTAAGCATTCTGCTGATGAGTGGAAAATAAATTGTAGCCCTGATTTAATTACATAGGGTTAGGGGCACCTGGGTGGCTCAGTCGGTTAAGCGTGTGACTTGGAATCAGGTCATGACCTCATGGCTCCTGGGATCCAGCCATGCTTCAGGCTGTGCGCTGACATCATGGAACCCGCGTGGGATAATTTCTGTTGCTCTCTTTCTGCCCCTGCCCCACTCATGAGCGCTCTCAGTCTCTCTCACAATAAGTAAATAAACTTAAATGAAAAACTGCATAGGGTTAGATTCCATTTTATCTAAATTTTTATGCCCTTAACTTTTTTTTTAATACCAGCTAGGGCAGTATATAGCCAGTTACGTTTTTAATCTTATCTCAGTGATCACCAGTTTTATTTTGCTTTATTCCACACAATCTCTCCCATCTATCTTTTAATTTCCATTTCCCCCACCCTTGTTCTGAACATCACAAATTTTCCAAAGCCTCCCAACTGGTCTCTCTATCTCTGAGCACTCTCCCCCTCCAATCTGTTCCTTCCCACTGTTGCCATAGTTACATTGCTATTGTAAATTGTGATCACACATCAAGCTTTTGCTTTAAAACTTCCTGGGGCTGGAACTCCTTGCACACATCTACCCACATTTTTTTTTTTTAATCTGGGCTTTCAAGATATTCCATATTTTGTCCTAATCCTTCACCTGCGACCAACAGTGTTTTCTACCTACTTATACCCTCTGATTTAGCCTAACTAGACTACCAATCATCCGTCAACTCTTTCTATGCATGGTTATATCCGATACGCTTTCCCTCTGGCAGAAATGCCCTGTCGCACCTACTCTCTACTTGTGGACATTTTGATCCCTTCAACACCTAACTCAGATGTCATTTTCTCCCCTTATTGATTCCTTCAATTAGAAAACAAATCTGTCTTAGGTATTTTCTATAAAGATCAGTCGAATCCCTACTATGAAGCAGGCATGCTGTTGGGCACTGGGACACACTGGTGAGCAGGAAACAGGGTCTCAGCCTCCACCGCGGAGTGTACTATCCTAGCCTCACTGTTCCTTGCTCATGTAACTTCAGGGGGACAACCTTGTCCATCAACGATCAACGGTTCTCTCTAAATTCCTAATGTTCAGAAACCACACCATCCTCTGATCACCACTTTTTCCTCCTGGTTTTCTCATTTCCTTTGCAAACATATTCACTTTTTAAACACATTAACTTCTTCCTGGGCTTCCCTTCCTTATCTGCATAACTTTCTACATTTTTTTGAATGTTTTATTATTTATTTTTGAGAGAGAGAGAGAGAGAGAGAGAGAGAGAGAGAGACAGAGTGTGAGCAGGGGAGGAGCAGAGAGAGAAGGAGACACAGAATCTGAAGCAGGCTCCAGGCTCCAAGCTGTCAGCACAGAGCCTGGCATGGGACTCGAACTCATGAGCTGTGACATCATGACCTGAGCTGAAATCGGGCACTCAACCGACTGAGCCACCCAGGTGCCCCTATCTGCATAGGTTTCTAGGTTTCCTGGCCCTATTTCTCTTCTTATTTGCCGTTCACCCCAATCTTTGTCTGGTTTCGGGTTCTTCATTCTTCTCAACATCTATACGTGCTCTGTTGACCTTGCTGGCAAACAAGAGATTGGCAGGCACCACTACCACCTCATAGTCTCCAATCTCAACTGGATCATTAATGTTTCTCTGCAATTGTTTCATCTGTTTTCAGCTAGCTCTCTTTTCCATCCCACAAAACAGCTATGTCTCATCTTTATTGCTGTGTGACATCAGCAGGAATGGCCGAGTAACGATCTCTAAAAATCCTCTTCCATAAAAGCAGTGACAACACTGGAAAAAACCGTCCAAATCAAGTTTTTTTCAGAGCTCTGGAAATTAACCAAAGTCTGGCAAAAATCTGGGTAGTGTTACTCAATCAAAATGGATGAAAGTTTGTAAGGACAGCAGCAGGCTTACTCGTATTTTTTGTTTGTTTGTTTTTAATTTTTTTTTTTTACGTTTATTTTTGAGACAGAGAGAGACAGAGCATGAACGGGGGAGGGGCAGACAGAGAGGGAGACACAGAACCGGAAGCAGGCTCCAGACTCTGAGCCATCAGCCCAGAGCTCGACGCGGGGCTCGAACTCACGGTCTGTGAGATCGTGACCTGAGCTGAAGTCGAACGCTTAACCGACTGAGCCACCCAGGCGCCCCAGGCTTA
This sequence comes from Prionailurus viverrinus, assembly GCF_022837055.1. Lineage (NCBI taxonomy): Eukaryota > Metazoa > Chordata > Mammalia > Carnivora > Felidae > Prionailurus > Prionailurus viverrinus. The sequence goes on from NC_062571.1 coordinate 11,293,491, forward strand.
CTGGTATTTTAACTTATGTTAGTGATATCCCCTTCTTGCTAGGTATGTGGCACAGTGGAAATCAACAGCCTCTCAATTACAGTGTAAATCAGTAACCTAGAAGCTTCTAGAGGGAACAGAATGGAGCTGGAAACCCTCCAAAGCCCAATTCACAGATAACTGTCATTATTTTCCCTTCACAGTAGTTTGTCAGAAAATCCCACTGCAAGGCTTATCTTTATCTGGTCTGACTTTGTTGGCCCAATGCAAACCATCATTTCCCAAAAGGCATTTGTTGAAAATAATCAGAGGCAATTTTTTAACACTGCAGCTGCGTGACGTGGCAATAACAGTGAGGCAACCGACACGCTGACCGAAAATTTCAGAAGAAGAGCTGAGGAATGAGATGTCCTTAGTAGGTTGTGAAAACTTCCAGTGTAATCCTGGGAATCCAGAAAGCCACACTCACACCCAGGGCTCTGTGTGTGTGTGTGTGTGTGTGTGTGTGTGTGTGTGTGTGTGTTCGTGTTCAGAAAGACCTGAGAAGGTCCTAAGTTTTGACCTCTGGGACACCTTCAGGTTCCACACAAGCGGTAAGTGAAGGCTAATGTGTGCATGTTGGAGTTATGTCTCAACATGCACACAGAGCCCCTCCCTCAACAAAGACTGGGAGACTTGTAAGCGCCAAGCATTTGGGAAAGTCTCTGTCCAATCACTAGCTGACCATGAGGCTAATGAAACAGAGGCTCCTGGGACTACAAATGACAAAGAAAACAAAATATACAAGGCTAGTTAAGAAAGCTGATGAACAAACAAACGACAATTACAAGTACAATAACAAACCATGGGGGAGGGGAGATTCCAGAGTTGCTATATTATGTTATTTAAAATATCTGATTCTCAACAAAAATAGGGAGACATGCAAACAGACAAGGAAGTATGTCTCCTACAGGGACAATAAAGGAGTCAGAAATTGTCCCTGAGAAAGCCCAGATACTGGACTTATTAGACAAAGATTTTAAATTAGCTATTTTATTTTATTATTTTTTTTAATTTTTTTTATGTTTATTTCTCAGAGAGGAGAAAGAGAGAGCAATCAGGGGAAGGGCAGAGAGAGAAAGAGGCAGACAAAGAATCTGAAGCAGGCTCCAGGCTCTGAGCTGTCAGCACAGAGCCCGACACGGGTCTCAAATCTATGAGCTATGAGATCATGACCTGAGCCAAGGTCAGACGCTTTAATCAACTGAGCCACCTACGCACCCCATAAATTAGCTCATTTAAATATGTCCAAAGAACTAAAAGAAACCATGTCTGAAGAACAAAAGGAAATTATGAGAACAATGCCTCACCAAAAAGAACCTATCAATAAAGAGAGATTATTAAAAAAAAAAACCAAAAAAACAGAAATTCCTGAAAAGTAAAATAAGTGAAGTTAAAATCCACTAGAGGGACTCAACTGTAGGTTTAAACTAGCAGAAGACATAATCAAAGAATTTAAGGATAGATCCACCAAGATTATCAAGTATGGAAAACAGCATGGGAAAGGAATGAAGAAAAATAAACAGCCTCAGAGACCCTTGGGATACAATCAAGTGTGACAACCCAGGTCTAATGGGCATTTCAGCAAGAGAAGAGAGGAATAGGGCAGAAAGAATATTTAAAGAAACACTGACCACTCTTCAAATTTGATGACATTCATTTACAGTTCTGAGAAGCTCTACAAGATCTAAGTAGGATAAACTCAAAGAAATCTAAACTAGGCACATCATAATCAAATTACTGAAAGACAAAAAGTCTTGAAAGCACCGAGAGAAGAAACACATCACATGCAAGGATCTTCAATAAGAGTAACAGCCAGTGTCGCATCAGAAAACATGGGGGCCAGAAGGCAACGGGAGGCCATATACATAGTGCTGAAGGAAAAAGAAAAAGCCAGCCTAGAATTCTACCTCCAGCAAATCTTCATTGTTCTCTGCAAGTCTTCTGACACAGTCCAGCCCTTTCTCACTCTTGCCCCTTAGCAAATAAGCTCATTTTCTATTTCAACAGAAAACAGTAAGCACAAAACAATTCCCTGTGTTTCATCCTAATTTTCCATGAACATAGGTTTCTACCTTCTCTTTAATCCTTACCTCTTTCACACTAAATTTAGGGGAGCAGGTGTTCTCCCTATTATATTAGATTGGTCCCTCCATCCGTGCTCTGGTTTCACCCCAACCCTTGCAGAGACTACACTTGATCCAGCTCTTCTCCTTTATTTTCAACCTCCCACTTTCTGCTGGTCCTTTCCCTTAGCATATAAAAATGTCCAATTGCCTCCCTTTAAAAAAAAAAGAAATATTTAATCTTTAGTCCTTTCTTCCTCTCTTGCAGTAGCCTCAGCTTTACGTTTATATCCAGAACTGAGTCGTGGTGGTGTCTAGTGTCTCTCAGGCATTTCAAACTCAAAGTGTTTACAATTAAACTTGGAATCTCCCCCAAAATCCCACCTCTATTTGCTCTGAATCCTGTGTTCCCTGTGAATGTGGATGTACTTGGCATCTACCGACCCAGAAACCATCCCTGCCACCCGCTTTGTCCTTCTGCTGATTCTACTTCTAAATGTCAAATGATTCTGCCCTATTGTCTCTATTCACAGTATTGCCTAAGCTCGGGCCGTCAATACTCCTCAACATCACTTGTGCAGCCGCCCAACTGTTGTCCTCACCTCCACTTTTGTTCACATTCAACCCATTCTCCCAAGAGTCACTTATTTTTTTTTAATAGAAAAATCTTTTTTTTTCAATCTCTGCCTCCTCTACTTCATTTCCTGCCACTTCTCAAACTCAAAATTCAGCTATGCAACACTGAAGTCCCCATGTGTAATGCTCTTTTGTGGCTCCAGGCTCTTCTACATACCATACTCTTGGCCTGGAATACACGGGACTTGGTTGATTCCTATGCATCCTTCTAAATATTCCCCTTGCTTTGCCTACTTTTAAGTAGGTAAAGTAGGTGGTTTTAAAACATGTCTACAAATATTTTGCCATATTTCCTTTCAAAAAGTGTGGGCTTGAGTGTGGGCTCTTTAAGTGACTCACATCTAACAAACAGAATACGATAGAAGTAAATGTAATGGGCATTGAGGTCTCCCCGTCATGCTATGTCTTATCCATGCGGGGGGAAGTCATCTGCTCTGTGAAAACACTCAAGCATCTCTCTGAGGAGGTCTGCTGGCAAGGAACTTAGGTCTCTGGCCAACAGCCAGAGAGAAACTGAGTCCTTTGGCCAATAATTATGCAAATGAGCTCTTAGAAGCAAATCTTCCAGCCCCACTGAAGTCTTCAGATGACTGTAGCCCTGACCAACTCGACAGCAACCTCAAAAAAAGGCCATGATCCAGAACTATCTGACTAACCCACTCACAAATTCCTAACCACAGAGATAACAAATGTTCGCTGCATTGTTAAATTTTAGGGGGACATTTGTTACACAGCAATAGATAACAAATACACTTCCTCTATGAAGACTGCTCTGACATCACTAAGCTGAGTTAAACCCTCTGTGCTATGATACTTGAGCGTTAACACTTACACCATATAGTAGTGTGGACAATTCAGTCTATCTTCCTTGCCTACCCTGAGAGCTACCTGTGGGCAAAAACTGTTTTATTCATTTTTGAATCCCAGACCTGGGCAGAGTAGATGTTCAATAACTATGTATTAGAGTCAAGTGGACATGAAGATGACTTGAAATATGGAAGTAACATGAAACCCAAACATGGATTTTAGAAACATGAACTCCTTCCCTTTCTCCTTGAAATTCACATAATTCACAAGAAAGTAGGTAACTGTAAGGTAGCAATACATTGCCTCACAAGGGTGTTAAGAAGATAAAATTATATTATGGTTGTAAATAGTGTAAAACTATATGTCATAAAGATAACATCTTATGCAGTATCCAAAAAAAGTTATCCGTAAAAGTGAATACAACAGATGGAACTGACACAGACTATGCCCTTGACTGATAATGTCTTTAAAATATAATCATCACTGATTATTTTTTTGTGGCATATACTGCACATCTTGTACAGGGTAAAACGGACTCCCCCTCTTGGATACCAACCATATATAGTTTTTTAAACAGTGCAATTCTTTTGTTTGTTTGAATGGGTAATGCAAATAGAGTACAAAATTTTTTTTAAAATGATATGCGGCAAAATGTAAATCTCCCCTCCCACAGCTGTCTGTCAGCTATCTGGTTATCTTTCCTGGAAGCAATCACTGTTACCATTGTTTTCTGTGTCTTTCCAGAGTCAGACTGTGCATATGCAAGCATTTACATATGTTCTTTTTTATAATGCAAATAGTACCATGTTCTTCACAGAGCTCAGGACTTTGCTACTTTACCTTAATATGATACATCTGAGATTGCTTCCTATCGGCACTTCATTATATTTAAGAACTTCATAATATTCCATTGTATGAATGTACCATGATATTTTTAACCAGCTCCCATGCGCCAGAGTGTTGTCTAATCTGGTGCTTTGTTTTACTTTATGGTGTGTGTGTGTGTGTGTGTGTGTGTGTGTGTGTGTATGTGGATGTGGATGTGTTGGGGAGCTAAGATACTACACTATTCATGTCATTTATATTTTTCTGTTGGACTGTGTAAGTCTCCTCTATTACTTTTTTCCTTTTCCCTATTCCGTGATCCTGAAATGCATTTCCTCACTCCGTGTCCACCACTGACATCACTCCAATGTGTATGCTGTTTTGCCTTGGACAGGTTTGTGTTTTTGTAAGCAGTAAGGTACTCAGAAATTATATTAATTGTATTACATCCCTGCTCTATTCCGTACTTCATGATCACTGCTTCTGAATTGCTGCATGCTAGGTTTTAACATTTCTATTATTTTTATCTAGGATACTTTCAGCTTTCACAATCACAAATAGTGCTATAATAAACACATTCCTCCACACCTGTGTCTAGACCTACACATGAGTGTTTCTACACCCAAGTGTGTCATTTGCTGGGTCATAATCATGGTTTCTACATAATACAAGCTTTTCACGCAACAAATTTGCCAAGTTATACTTTCAACTGAGATGCACAGGGTTCCCATTGTGTCACATCCATGTCAACACATGGTATCATATAGCTTTCTAATTATTTTAATTTGTTGGATATAAACCTATAAATATTTTATTTTGCATTTCTCTAATGATCAGGGAGATCTGAAACATCTTCATGTGTTTTTAAATCGATGCAGTTTCCCTTACTATTTACATATATTGCCTATTTGTCTATTTTTTATTAAGGTAACTGATATATACCATTGTATTATTTTCATATTACAACAGAATGATCTAATATTTATATATATTGCAAAATGATCACTACAAGTCTAGTTAACATAGTGCTATGTTATTAGTAAAAATTTAGATGCCTGATATACCTAGTTGTTCATTAAAAATTACACTTAGGGGCACCTGGGTAGCCCAGTGGGTTAAGTGTCTGACTTCAGCTCAGGTCCGTGGGTTCAAGTCCCATGTTGGTCTCTGTGCTGACAGCTCAGAGCCTGGAGCCTGCTTCAGATTCTGGGTCTCCCCTTCTCTCTGCCCCTCCCCTGCTCATGCTCTGTCTCTCTGTCTCTCTGTCTCTCTCAAAAAATAAATAAACATCAAAAATATTTTTTAATTACATTTAATAGATCACTTCAAAGGGGGCTCACGGGGCTGTGAAACCAGGAGCTCTAACACTGATCAAAGAATGAAGTTGTCCACAGGACGTCACAGTCATTCAACAGTGCCATCTTTCTGAGGAGACGTGATGCAAAGCCACTCATAATTGTGACAAGTGACTCATAATAATCCAAGATTGGTGATGTGGGAAAATAAGCAAATGTCAAAAAGTTTAACCTCCAAAAAATACATTTAAGATTGATTCACTCTTTGAAAGGTTTGTAAAGTCAGTACCTCCCTAAGAAGACTGACCATGACAGAAAAAGAGAAACATAAACTGTGAATACCAAAAATGGAAAGAAGTGGCACTACAGACCCTCCAAACATTAAAGGAATAATAAGGGACATTAGAACAATTTTATGCCAATAAATACGGCAACTTAAATGAATTTACTGAATTCATGAAATTTGTGAATTGACTAACTTACTGAAAAAAACATAACTTATCAAAACTGACATAAGAAGAAACAAAATCTAAGTATCTCCCATAGCTATTAAAGACATTTGAATTCATGATCAAATACCTTTCCTAAAATATAAAACCATAGGTCCAGATGGTTTTAATGATAAATTCTATACATTTCAGTAAAACATAATACAAAACTATCTCAAATGCAGAGAACAGTGGGAACATTTCCTACTTTGTATCACAAAGCCAGGACTACCCTCATAACGAAAGCTGACAAAGAGATGTTGCAAGAAAAGGAAATGACATACCAGTATTGCTTATGAAATTAGATATAAAAATCCTTCATAGAATAGCAAAGAGAATCCAGGTATATATAAAGATGGATAACACACCTTGACTAAGCAGAGTTGTATTAGAAATGCAACCTTGTTTTAACATTCAAAAATCAGTGTTATTCACAGTATTTTCAGAATAAAGGAGAAGAATATATAATCTTCTCAATAAATGGCAAAAAAATTATTTGGTAAAATTTAATATCCCATTCATGATAAAAGCTCCCAGAAAACTAGGAAGAGAAGAGAACTTCTTCGTGGTGATAAGAGCAGTTAACATCATACTTCATGATGAAACAATAAAAATTCTTCCCTTACGACTGGGAATAAGGCAGGATAATCTCCCTTGCCACTTTATTAAACATTGTAATTCTTTCCCAGTTCAATAAGTCAAAAGACAAAAAGGCATGATAATTATAAAGGAAAAAGTAAAACTTTTGGGGGCGTTGGGGGGAGACCTCATGGTTAAGGTAGAAAATCCTGAAAGAAAGAAAGAAAGAGAGAGAGAAAGAAAGAAAGAAAGAAAGAAAAAAAAGTAAGATAAATTCTGCCAGACCACAGGATGTAATATCAACATATACATAACATTTGTGTTTCTCATATTCAACATATTCATCTTTCAACTGGAAGATGAGATGAATGAAAATTAATTTCATTTATAATAGTTTCCAAAATATCAGATACCTCTAAAAATAATGGGCAATCCCTCTACTCTGAAAGTAGTAGATAAACTAGAGGACCGACATAAATGGAAGGATAGGTCTCGTTCATGAACTGATAGACTAAATATTATTAAAATGTCAATTCTCCCCTAACTGACCTATAAAGCCAACTATATCCCAACAAAACCAAATTGACAACTGGAATCTAAAATTTATAAAGAAATGCAAAGGAAAAAAAGGAGCCCGAAAAACCTCTTAAAGAAGAAGTTAGAGGACCTACCCTACCTGATGTTAAGATTTGTTATAAGGTGGTAATAACAAAGATAGCAGTGTGGTACTGACTTAAAGACAGACATATGGATGAATAGAACACAATGGTCAATAGAGATTTGACTAAGGTGGCAAGGTGACTTAATGGGAAAGGGTAATTTGTTGTAACCGATGGTGCTGAGACAGCTGAAGATCGATCTGGACAAAAATGAACCTCGACCTTAGTCTCCCATCACAAATAACACTCAATCAATTCAGATTATAGACCTAAATGAAAACGTTACAATCATAAAACTTCTGGAAGAAAGCACCAGAGAAAATATTTGTTTTTGCACAGGCCAAGATTTCAACCTATTCAAGATTTCAACATATAACCATGAAGGGAAAATCATAAATGGACCTCATCAAAATTAAGAATGTTCTGCTCTTTGAAAGATTTCACTGAGAAAATGGAAGCACAACTCAGGTCCTGGGAGGAGTTATTTCCAATATCTGACACAGTCTCCATATCCAGAAAATCTACATGTATGTACAAATATTTACAATGACATATAGTTACAATTCAATAAAAAGACAAAACAACCCAATTTTTAAAAATGGATATAGATTTGAAAAAACACTTATCCCAGTGGCCCATAAGTGCAAGAAAAAATTTCAACACTATTACTCTGAGGAAAATGAGAATTAAAACTATTAATAAGATCCTATTTTGTACCTATCAGAATGGTTAAAATCAGAAAGATTCACTACCAATTCTTGGCCAGGATGTGGGAGAAACCATCCACACAGGATTACTACTGTGAGGAGTAAGTAATTGCCTAAGGTCTTAGAAACATTTGCTGTACCTGATAAGCACTGTAAAATCATTAGCTATTATTACTATTTATGGTCTGGACATCTTTGCACAGCTATTACACTGAAAATAGTAGTCATCAGAGAATATTTAGGATGCATTTTTAAAAACTTTCTACCAAAAAATATAGCCACTATAAGGAAACTCACAGTTTACTTCATTTCTGCCAATTTTAAAATAAGGATATTCACACCAACTCAGACTTCAGGCAAAGCTTTAAGGAACTAATCATTTTAAACCGTATTCTTAAAAGGTATTATTTAAGGGGAATGTGTTCTTTATAAAACCTCTGAAATCTATTTCTTCAACACATATTTCTTGAGTGCTTACTCTAATGTGCTCACCTTAAAGCAAAATGTTGCACTCATTAATGAATAGTGTCTATAGGTATGAGTAAAAATAATGAAGGTTCCGAAGACAGTAGCTATGGGTTTACTCCCACAAACTAAACAAGGAGAGCTGAAGGAAAGCCTGTGGGATGGAAACAGGGGCAATCTCAGGGTTAATTAACCTCAGACTCTCTGGGAAGGTAAACCCATTTCTTCCCCTTGCAGAATCACTGTGGTCCTAAGACATTCTACTGAGAGATGAGCCTAATCCTTCGTGTCCTCAGGGAAAAAAATGCTCCAACTACTGGCCTAAATTACAAACTAAATTACATCCTGAAGGACTCCATCTCGTACGTTCCCCCCCTTTCAGTCAATTATTTGGCTTTAAAGAACTACTACACAATTTTGCAACCCAAGAGGAAGAAAGGAAAACCCAAATACCGTGATCTTGATCTGGCGCCTCCAGATGGTAGCCATATCCCAGCAGCGTGCGCACGGCCTCACGGAGGCTGTCCTTGTTGGACTTCTTGGTGCGGTCATCTAGAAGGGTGTAGGGAACCAGGCGAGGGTTTCTTCTGTTCTTTACATCCTACGGGAAGAGAAAAGGTGTTGGTCATCAAAGCAGTGCTGAAGCAATCATTTTGGAAATGAGACAGCCATCAGATACAACAGAAAAGTAAAGTCCCTGAGTTAAAAGCTGCCTCTCCCCCACCTTCTTTGTCTTCTCAGGTAAGTTACTGAACCACTATCAATACAAAAGATTCAATCCAATGAATAACTGCATCCATTCAAAGCAGTAACAGAAAGTAAAAACAGCAGTAACAAAAGCCAACTGGAAGGATCTCTGTAACCATCTTTCATCTGCTGGGGTCACAGGGCAATGGGCTAATTTGGAGCACGCAGCATTTCCTTGCACGGTTGACTGATAAGTCTTTGTTCCAAGAAAAGTCAAATGATCACTGGTCACCTCTCAGTGACATCGGTCTACAAACAACATAAGGCTGTGGTCCCTTTCTCAGAAAAATTCAGTGTGATATAGGCAGCCATTCTATGAACTCAACTAGCTTGAAAAATATGCACTCAAGTGACTCCATTAACCTGTGAGACCGGTTAATAACAGAAATACGGAAAGAACTATAAAACTCACAATTTGGCTCTTACAAAAGAGCCTCCAAGTTGAAAAATGTGATGAAACCGGTATCAGTAAAGCCAGAAAGTGGGCTATCCTACCGTCCTGGCAAAGAAATTACTCCCTTCCATCCACTCACGGAGATTCCGCTGCAGTTTTTGTCAGACTCTCCATATTTCGGGCAGCATACTCAACTCTCACTATAACCCCAGCATGATGAAGAATTAGGAGGCTGTGATTCCTCCCAAACCTTCTCGAGAAAAATGAGTTCTGTGGTGGGTCTGTTCTGGGTGGGTAGGAGCAAGGAAAGCCTTTCCTACTTTCTTCTCCCCTCGCTCTAGCAAATTCGTACCAATACCTGCTCCATTAGGGTCAAGAGCACCTAGGTTGCTTGGTGGGGGGCACCACTCCAAAGCCACCCCCAAATAAACCAGCAGTGTAAACAGAGCGCCTACACTGCCAGCCCAGCTGTGAGATGCACCACCCAGCACCCCTGTTTTTCAACATGGTTTTTGTCCCCAAACTTTCTACAGAAATTCTGAAGCCTTCAATGAATCATCCTCTCTAGAGACGTCCTGAGATTCTGAGTGTTCACAGGAGCTCCCCAGGGGATTCCACACACACTCAGGTTTGAGACCAGCTGTGCTAGAGTCAGACAGAGAGGAGGTAATTCAATGAAGCTGTTTTCAAGGACTTTCACTATAGGTCTGAACTAGATTACGCTAACAAGAAGGTGATGGAAAATTCAAGACAATGCTTGTTCAAATAATCCAGCAAACATGAGTTATGTCAGTGGGGAATTCGGTGGAGGGAAGGGGTGGGAGCTGGGAGAGGGAATGGGGAAAGGATTTCAATGAGAGCTCTGGCCAGCTCAAACAGAGCCTTAGGCGTGTAGGAGGAAATGCATGAACAGGAAAGAACATCCCTCGAGGAAGAGACGGACATCAGGGAAATCCTGGTTTGTCTGACACCGCCATGTGGCCTTCAAGGCAAGTAAGCCCTCCTTTTGCAGAGAGCCAGTGTGGACCCCTTAGCCCTCTGGGGTGTAAGAATCAGGGTCTCTCTGTCTCTCTCTCTCTGTCTCTCTCTCTCTCACACACAAAATGCTTAAGCAGATTTAGTGCCGACATTCTCCTCTGTTATAGCCAGCTTAATTCAATATAAACCTATATTTTATGAGGCCACTCAAGGCTATTCAAGTTTTCTTTAGCCTTCCCAATGGCAAAAAGTCACCAGCTTAGAAGGATTTGGGAAATTCATTTTTTCAAGTCAACACTGAGGCTGTATATCAAACCACAGTCTAAGCCTATAAGTAAGAATCCATTTTATTCCCGAAAAATTTTTAAGTCACGGCAGCCCCAAAACGAGCTGGCTGGAGGCAACAAGGAACAAGGAAGTGAAGAATTTTTGGCTCTGGAGTCAGAAGCCTTGATCCCAAGCTGTGTCTGCCACCTGCTAGCTGTGCAGCACTGAGTGCAGTGCTCTCAATAAGGCCCCCTGTACACACGTGAACCGGGAATAAAAACCATTCTCCCTCACATAACTGTTGTTGCGAGTTAAAAAGAATACATGTAAACGTCTGGGCGTGGTGAATGGCACCTAATATAATAGCAAACTGTTCTCTGTGTGCGTTAGAAGGCAGGCACTGTTATCAGCCTTTCTCAGACAGAAGTTATATAATGAAGTTAAATCACTTACTGATGAGGCAAACAGTGGCGCAGAGAATTTAAGAATTTAAGTAGCCTTAAATTCTCAGTGGCACAGAGAATTTAAGTAGCCTTCCCAAGGTCACATGGTGACAAGGAGGTAAAGCTAAAATTTGCTCTTCACCCCTCTGCCATGTTTATTCCAATATGTACTCAATGACAGTCACTCCCACGGGGGCCACCCATTAATGGAGATCCATGGCTCTGAAATCCATAAAGCGCTGAAAACTCAGTTTTTACCAAAGTTTAACAAAAACTCGGTTGGTGGTAAAACACGATCTGAATTGATGCGAGCCTGTTTATAGTCTTTATTTATCCCTCCTGGTATTATCATGCCTACGCTGTGCTGAACAATTAGTAGCAGCATTTTGCTGCCCTGCTGGGAGTGCTAAGTAACACGTAATATGTCACCACATCAACGTCCCAGAAACCCAAAAAAAATCTCGATTCTGGAATTCATCTGGCCCCAGGGGATTCGAATAAGGAATTGTGGACCTCTTTTATTATTATCTTATCCCCATCTTCTCATTGTTTCAAAGGTTTCTCCTTAAACACAACCTCAGAGAGACAAATGCCACAAAACTGCCTTATAAATCTCTGTTCTGGTTAACATTCACTGAGTGCCTCACGGCAACACTCAGAGCTATGGTCATCTGATTTCTTGAGTCGAGCATTGAAGAGGGGCCTTGGTGCACAGTCACATTAAGAAATGTATATGAGTTTCAAAATGGTCATTATTTAATCCCTCCTGTTGGGAATCATGCTGATCACCACTTAAGTAAATCTCAGCCCCCACGCCATGAAGCTAAATTCCCACGTACCTGTTGCTGCCGTAAATCGCAGCCCACGTGCCGTAAAGCTCAACGCCCACGTACCTGCTGGATGCCGTAAGTCCAGCCCTGCCGGATTCGATCCCGGGCCCACACGTTGTGAGCGTTCTCCGCCAGCTTGTCCACCATCGCTTCCTGAGACGGCGTGAGTTTAATGAAGCTCAGGTCCATCGGGGCAGGCTTATACCCACTTGTCAGCTGGTAACTACAAAGCAACACAAAAGAGATATGTAATTGGCCTTTCAAAAACAAGTCCAGGCTTAGAAATCCCTCTAAGGGTCTTTTTATGGCCCCACCCACTTCTAATGATTCCAGACACCACACTGGGGACCGCTGGCCGGTCGGTCAGCAAGCCTGGAGCCCTTCATGCACGCTAATAACTCATTAGGCACAAAGGCCACGCGATCTTTGTTTTCATTTTTATGTCAATAAAACTAAAATAAGACACCTTACCTATCTCTCAAAGTTGAGAAGGACTTAGTGTTTCTGAGTTCCTAATATTTGAGGCTTTTTTATAGTATTAACGAAAATACTGGTTACCAATGAAAACATGTGATAGATTTCCCGTTTATATTTTCTTCAATTTTCAAATGTTATATTAAATTCATATATTTATTTAATAAACCTGTGGGTCCTTTCAGATACTAGCTGTTCATTATTGCATAGGGAGATTTTAATGCATTTATGAATTCATTCCCCCTTTTTGACTTCCCTGGTTATATAATTTAGGAAGCCTCTGGATAAGACAGAGAGTAGGAAATCCCAGGTGCATAATCATCTAAAATATTAGGAAGGCCTGGATTTTAGGGAATTCTTACCAGAGACTACTTCCATACTCTGAAATGGAAAGAAAGTACTAAAACAAGCATAAGTCTTCATGTTTCAGAAGAAATATAAAATTGAAAATATAAAAATTTATTTTTTTTAATTTTTTTTAATGTTTATTTATTTTTGAGACAGAGAGAGAGACAGAGCATGAACGGGGGAGGAGCAAAGAGAGAGAGGGAGACACAGAATCGGAAGCAGGCTCCAGGCTCTGAGCCATCAGCCCAGAGCCCGAGGCGGGGCTCGAACTCACGGACCGTGAGATCGCGAGATCGCGACCTGAGCTGAAGTTGGACGCCTAACCGACTGAGCCACCCAGGCGCCCAGAAAATATAAAAATTTAAACATGCACGTATTAGGGCAATAATACTGCCCTACTTCTCTGTACAGACACACACACAGCTGCCTCATTCTCTTTTTTAACTACTGAGATTTGAACAAAGCCTATTTTATAGCTGCCTCCCTGCCATTCTTCTGTCATTGTTCTATTCCCTATAATCAACTATGCCTTGAGGTCAGGATCTGTTTCTAATCCATTTTTCTAACTGTCTTTATACTTGAAACAGGGCATGGCAGATAAGCAGCCTTTTGATGATCTGTAGTGTTTGCAAGAATTAACTTTATATACTGAATATAAAGGTACATGCATCATTTTTATTTAATGTTTGTTTATCTTTGAGAGGGAGACACAGAGCATGAGTGGAGAGGGGCAGAGACAGAGGAGACACAGAATCCGAAGCAGGCTCCAGGATCTGAGCTGTCAGCACAGACCCCATGCGGGGCTCAAACCCATGAACTGCAAGATCATGACCTGAGCCAAAGTTGGATGCTTAACAGACCGAGGCACCCAGGCACCCCAGTACATGCGGCTTCATCTCAAAGATTCTCCTTTGTACAAAGAAAACCAGCTAACTATACCAAGTTAAAAAAAAAAAATTATTAGAACATGAGAAAATGCTCTTTGAGATAAAACTATGTCGTCATTTTTCTTTTAAGTATTCTGGGCTATGGCTCTCAGAATTAGCAGGCAACCTTCTTTGGAGCAGAGAGTTTGACTGCCGTATTCCTCACTATCTGTCAAACGGAGAATAGTACCAGATACATGGTAAGCATTCAATAAAAATATGTTGAATGAATTGATGTGTTACAGCAATAAATAATTTTAAGGTTGAATACAGTTGACTTTGCCTTAGTTACTTCTATTTCCTTAGGAGACTCTAGTATTTTATAAGTCATTTACCTATAGACAAAAGTATGAGAAATATTTTGTTTTGTTTTGTTTAAGTGGATTAGATTGGTCTGGCAACTGTTACAGTTAAGGTTAATTCCTGCCTTATGTCATTCAATTTATAGTCACGAGCTATAAGTATAGACAAGAAATTTCATTGTTTTAAATCAGCACTCTGCAGGTTTAGGTAATTAACAATATTTTTTTTTCCCTGTCTTTTTTTTGTATAAAGAAATCACATGGGATTTTTTAACCACTCATACAAATCATTGTATGTTATAGAATTCTGGTTATAAATAGATAAATCTGTAAACTAGAAGCACAGTCTACATACAAGTTCTTTTTTTCAGAAAATATGTACATTTAAAGATTTTCTCTACACTCAACGAGGGGCTTGCGCTCACAACCCTCAGATCCACAGTCACATGCTCGTCTGACTGAGCCAGCCAGGTGCCACTCATTCAAAAAATATTTTCTTCGAGAAAGAGCTCCTAATAGATTTCCAACGTACCAACAGATGATCAAGCTAACAGAGTTTATTTTCCAAGTACCAACATATGATCAAGCTAGCACAGTTTAATTTCCAAGTTTAACGTGACTAGCTGGAGGCAGTGTTAGAATCAGTGATCAAGAACTCAGTCCTCTCTATCGCCCAGTCTTCCCACCTCTGCTTGACACCCTCCTCCTGGCTTCCCCACCATCGCCCAGCAGGAGGTAGCATAACAGCACACAAGTCTTTCTCCTCCCATTTTGTAATGGCCCTGAGACCTCCTAACTGTCAGACAGGAGACATACCGGATACAGTTTGGAAACTAATCTATGAAAAATCGATTAGAGCCTAAGCCATCTTAATGAGGGGTATGTGCATGTGAAGTGAAAAAAATCCTTCCCCTGACAACCAATTCTAATGGTAGGCTTTCCAGCAATATCTCGTACGGAATGGGGAGGGATGTTTGAAAGGTGGAAGATGGGAAGGAGGTCCTTCCATGTCAAAAATTACAGATAAATTCTACTAATGTATAAAGCTGGATAATATGTGACATAAGTGTTTATCTTCTAAAATTTCCTCTTCCTACAAGGAATATCTACTAGACTGGCTTCAATCTGTGGTCATAATGAAAACCCTTGGAGATGTATTTGCATCCGCTGATTTAACATGGCACAATAATTGGTTTATGCTCATTTTCAGATGTAGACTATAATTTATTTTACTTTTCTTCATAACCCTGTGCAAGAAAGGATTTGAAGCTTCAAGAGATTCTTTTAGAGGCACCTGGATGGCTCAGTCGGTTAAGCATCCGACTTTGGCTCAGGTCATGATCTTGTGATACCTGACTCTCTATGTGGAGCCTGCTTCAGATTCTCTGTCTGTCTCTCTCTCCCTCTGCCCTTCCTGTGCATGCTTTCTCTCTTAAAAATAAATAAACATTAAAAAAAATAATAAAGTGATTCTTTTAAATGGCTAATAATCCCATCGAAATTAAAGTTACTGACTCCCATTCCCCCTGACCCTTACTTCCATACTGTTGTACTTCAAATCACCTATAGTAAAAACAAATACAGATATTTTTGAAATTCACAGACTTAACAAAAATGGTGACATCATGAATGCTTAACCAATATGAATTAGTAGTATCACAATGATTTTTAAAACTATTTTTGTTTGGAGTACATGTTGAGAAAGTAAGAATCGAATCATTATATAAAAATAGGATTTTTTTTTTAAAGGAGAATAAATGAACTTTGGTAAATACTGTCCATTTCACCTTATTAATGTAGTTTTAGTAGGTACATAAAGATCAACCAACTGCTTATATGAAATATTCTCTTCTCGTGGTTGAAAAAGAACAAAAAGCAAAGCTTTTCCTGTACTGCATGTAAACTGGAAACTAAGTGGTTTCAAGTAAAGTTTCAGATTAATTTCCAGAAATTTAAAAGAAATAAAGGAAAGAAAGATTACCATTATAATTCTTGGGGAGTAGAATTTCGTAGCTCAAATAATAGGGAAAGGTTGTATCAATAGTAATTCTATTCATTCAAAATACATCATCATATGCATCAAATACAAAATGTCTCATGTTAAAGATGTAGATGTTGATGTGTTACATTCCCCCTTTTTGACCTTCCTGGGAAAATTCTGCCAGAATCAGTCAATAGATCTCTTTCTCCTGCAGTCCGGTTGGTAGGTATCCTTTTACTTCCTTTACTTTTATATGCAAAGTCCCTGCTCCATCAATCATCCTGAAATGCAGCCGATGAGGAATATATATGGAATTAAATAAATACATTCAATATACTGACCTTCCAAGGTATCAAAATTCTTTTGTAGTTATTATCTTGAGAGATAATAACTACAAAAGAATTTTGATACCTTGGAAGGTCAGTATATTGAATGTATTTATTTAATAATAAATATTTATTAATTTATTTTGACGTGGCATAAAATCCAGTAATTTAAAAAAGAAAACAGTGAGATTAATAAACTACGTGTATAGGGCTTCAGTTTCTTTTCTAAAACACCCTTGTGCCTGGAGAAATAAAACAAAAATGAAACAAAACTGGCAAACTGCCAGTGTCATCTGCACCAAATTATCGAAGATGTAAACAAAAAATGACAGCACTTGACCCCACTGAGGAGTTGTCACGTGAAATAGCAATTTCACTTTGGGCTTCATTCCCACCTGACCCGCATTTTTCTGAAGCAGGTATTCTAAATAAGCCTCTGAATAAAGTGCTCAGTATAATATCACTAAAGGGGCAATTAAAGTGGTGGCATCAAAAACATGGCAGAATTCCAAAAACACTAAAGAGAAAAACCTTTTCTTTTTTTTTTTTTTTTTCTAGCCTCTCCCACCTCTCAAGCTTCCTTGTTTAGGATGAATCAGGTTAAATGAAGCTTGGAAGTCATTATGCTGTGAAAGATGCACAGTAAACATGAAAAGATTATGTCCAAGTTCAGTGGATGTGAGGTGTAAATTTCAAAACCAAATCCGCCCTTCAAGTACCTTGGAACAAATGGGAAAATCTCAGATGACTGCACATCAGAGATATTCAGGACAAGTTTTTGCTGGAAGCACATCTACTAAAAATGCATACTGGGCTGACATTTTCACAGAAAGAACAGAAAGAGAATTCAAAACTCCTCCAGAGCACAAATACAGGAGAATTAATTTCAATGTACAAATTAGGAGGGAAATGGACAAGGGATAGGTTTCTTCTATTACTTCACTTCTTTGTTTTTAAGTAAAGGTGATATGATGAAGTGCCCTGGAGACCTGCCCCCACCACCCAACTCCCTTTTATCAATTTCTTTTTACTCCAAGGCCTTCCCCTACCCCAAAGCCCCTTTGAAACAAAACCACAAGGTATCCAGTGCCCCAAGAAGGGGTCATCTCAAGAGAGAGACCAAAGAAAGCCATTCTTGGTTTGGATTTTTAAAATAGACTTTGAAAATTCACTGCAGAGACCATAGTCTTTTAGATAAAGGCCTTCTGACAGTAAAAGTTAGGTTTTTGAGTATCAAAAGAGCAAGGCCCAGATGCCTTGGGACAGAAGGAAGACCCGATAAAGACTTCTTACGCCCTGCGCAAATAGGTTCCACAGACCCTAGAAGAACAGGAGGATTTAGAGGGAAGCCAGAGTTCTCCAACCCCCACCCAGGAAGAGACCAGGTAGATCCCGCGGCCAAAGTGAACTTCTGTCTTGTCCCCAGAGTGTACCAAGGATAATGGCCAGGTCCTAGAATCTCTCATACCCAAGCCCTTCATCGTGCAGCACGACTACAGAAAAACAGATATGGCAGCCAGCCAAGTCTCCCACCTCCCTCCACCAACTGACTGCAATCCCCAAGTTGCCAGAGAGAATATTCTCAGGTTTCTAGCAATGAAGAGGCAAAAAGAAGAGCAGTGACCTGGAGGACTCACAGAAATGAGAAGGAGAAACCCACTGTGTGGACTCATTACCAAGACCAGTGCAGAAAACAGGCACCCCATAAGATGCCAGCAGAGGTGAATGAAGACAAAAGACAAAGACACTCAGACCAAACTCGAGTCAGGCTCCTCTGAATCCTCTTTCTGTCTAGGACTCTGACCTTGGGCTCTGTCATGTTCCAATTAGTTCCATTTTAGCAAGAATCCTACTGATCAATCAGTTTAAGGAAAATCCTCCAACCTTCCTATCGGATGGCATCCCTCATCCCCTACCTTGTTATCCCATCACCTGATCTGCCTTCAGCAAGAATCCTATCAAGTTCATCTTGCAGAATCCCCCTTCTTGATGTGTCTTCCTAAGTAATTTTCTATCTACTGACCTGCAGCCCTGCTGCTCCTTGGTTATAAATCCCCACTTATCACTGTTGTATTCAGAATGAAGTCCAGTTCCATACATAGGTCTCTCTTCCCTATTTGCAAAAGTTCCTGAATACAATTTGCCTTTATGGTTTTAACTCCTGTCCAGCTCTGGTTTTCTTTGACATAAATCAGTCCTGGCAGCACAGTCAAATGAGGTGGACGATGGATCCAGTGTTCGCTCCCCACTGGGTGAGTGTCCTAAACACAGGTGGTCCTGGGAGTAAGAGGAGGGTAGACCTTCAATTCAAATTCAACAACGAATATTCATTTGGCGGTAGAATGTTTTAGGCCCTATTCCAAGAACTAATGATATATCACTGAACAATATGGACAAAAAAGTCTATAGGAATTATATTCGGATGCAAGTAGGCAGTAAACAAAGTGTAAAACAATAGTATGTTAGAAGATGTAAGTGCTACGGGGAAAAATAAAGTAGAAGAGGGGACATGGGGAAAAGTGCAATTTTACATAGGGAACTATTTTCTTTTATTTTGTTTAAGATGTCAAGAAAAACCGCTTGGAGAATATGACATTTCAATCAAAAATTTAAAGGTGAGAATAAACACAGAAAACAACGATTTTAACAGAGTTTTCCCTGAAAAGACTAGGATTAAGTTTCTAATACTAAGCTTCATTCTGGTGCAAGGCCCATTGGGCTTGAATGCAAGATTAAACCTGATCAGAGAAAATAAAGAACATTGCACGCTAGCGCATTTTTTGATTTGTGGTTTGTGAAATTTACTCCTTATACAGAAAAGAAGTCTATAAACCGGTTTTGTTTTTTCGTGATCACAGTGCCTCACCATGACAGAAAAAATCCAATGGTATTTGTAACACTGCCTTTCACTTAGGTAACTATTTACACAAACTGAATTTGGTACATGTACTATGTCATGGGTCCACACATTCAGCATCCAAGCCTTCATCTCAAGAAGTCATTTGTATCTATATACATGCATTCTTAGCCTTAGATTATCATTCTTAGCCTTTTATGTGGCTCAATATGCCTGAGACACCACTTACCCCTCCATTTCCCATCACCACCAGGGGCTTCATTAGCATTAGTGGTAAGAAGGTAGTGGGGTATGGAAGGGATTTGTCACTGGATTTAAAGACTGCTCAGACAATCTAAACACTACCAATTCATAATTCAACATTACCTATTGTTCCCAGTGATACAGTCAGACAACCAGTTCCTGGTCCTATGTTCTGTGCTGATTTATTAACACACATGAGTGCTAAAGAAAAGTTTTAATAAATGGCATTGGTATTTAGACAAGGATTTTCTTTTCACTTAAACCTATAGTTTTGGGGGCACCTGGGTAGCTCAGTCAGTTAAGCATCCGACTTCGACTCAGGTCATGATCTTACGGTTCATGAGTTTGAGCCCCACATCAGGCTCTGTGCTGACAGCTCAGAGCCTGGAGCCTGCTTCAGGTTCTGTCTCCCTCTCTCTGTGTCCCTCTCCCACTCCCACTCTGTCACTCTCTCTCTTTCTATAAAAAAGTTAAAAATTTTTTAATAAATAAATATAAAGTAAACCTATAGTTTTGCTTTTAAATCTCGATTACTCGGGCATATTAGAAATCGGCAATCTCTTTCTATAAAAAAGTTAAAAATTTTTTAATAAATAAATATAAAGTAAACCTATAGTTTTGCTTTTAAATCTCGATTACTCGGGCATATTAGAAATCGGCAATCATAAACTCTCCGAGTGGATTATTTCTACTGCGTTTTTTCTTTATTCCTACAGTAAATGGACTCTACGTTCATCAAACTATGCAGTGGGTCCAGAGCTTCACTTTACAATAAATGTACAAAGATTTGTGAATTTAAGAATTGACGATAATATAATGTGTTACACTCTTCAGCTGTCTGCTTGTTTGTTCTGTGGAGGAATAAGGAGAAAGGGAGAAAAGAACTACCATGAATCACACATTCTACAAAAGTCCTTAAGGATTTTTAGTGAAATGGTGTGTATTATGTATCAGAAAACACTCACACTCAAATGGCCTATTTTCGAAGAGGAAATGTAGCATGTAATGCAAATGACACTTGAGTCTGTGTGCATCCTTAAATCTGAAATGAGTCTCTTGTAGGCAGCCTGTAGGAGTTAGGTTTTCCCCATTCAGCCACTCTGTGCCTTTTGATGGGTAAATTCAATCAATGTACATTTAGAGTAATTATTGATATGTAAGGACTTAGTAATGCCATCTTATTCATTGCCTTCTGGTCCTTTTGCATTTCCATTGTCCCCCCCCCCCCCCCCCCCCCGGCTCTGTTTATGCCTACTTCTGTAATTGGTTATACTCCATGGAGGTATGTTCTGTTTCCCTTTGTCTTTTGAGGATCCGCTCAAGGTCTCTGGTGGTTACCTTGTGAATTACAATAAAACATCTCACAGATAAAACAGTCCATTTTAGGCTGATAGCAACTTATCTTTGAACACCTAAAAAGGCTCCACCTTTACTCCCCATTACATATTACTGATGTTATAATTTATCTCCTTTTGTGTCCTGCATTTGTTAACAATTTATAGCAGCTATAGTTCTTATTACTCGTCTCCTTTGACTTTCATACTATGGTTGCATGGTTAACACACCATCCGAATGTAGAGTTACAGTTCTCTAAGTGTGACTGTTCTTTCCCATGACCAGCGTGCTGTGAGCTTTCACACCCTATGTTTCTGGGATAGCGTCTTCCCATTTCGGCACAAAGAATTCCTTTCAGCATCTCTTGTAACGCCAGTCTAGAGACAGTAAACTCCCTCAGCTTTTGTCTGGGAAAGCCTTTATTTCTCTTTCGTATCTGAAGGATACCTTTGCCATACAGCATATTCCTGGCCGGCAATTTTTATCTTTCAATGCTTTGAATACATCATTCCACGCTTTCCTGGCCTGTCAGAGTTTCTGTTGAGAAATCAGCAGGTAGCCTAATGGGGCTTCCTTTGTCAGTTGCTTTCTTTTTTCCTTGGCTTCAAGATTCCTTCTTTATGGTTGATTTTTGACAGTTTCATTAAGATGTGTCTTGGAGGGGCACCTGAGTGGCTCAGTCGGTTGAGCATCTGACTTCGGCTCAGGTCATGATCTTGCAGTTCGTGGGTTCGAGCCCCGAATCGGGCTCTGTGCTGACAGCTCACAGCCTGGAGCCTGCTTCGGATTCTGTGTCTCCCTCTCTCTGCCCCTCCCCCACTGGTGCTCTGTCTCTCAAAAATGAATAAACGTTAAAAAAAATTTTTTTTAATGTGTCTTGGAGAGGGTCTTTTACACCCAGATAATAGCATGTGCTATTAGTTTCATGGACTTGTACATCCAAGTCATTCTCCAGGTTTGGGAAGTTCTTGGCTATTATTTCTTTAAATAAACTTTGTCCCCTTCACCTTCCCTTCTCCTTCTGGAGCCTGATCACTCAGATATTTGCTTTTCTGATAGAATCTGAGAGGTCTCTTAGGCTTTCTTCACTCTTTTTAAACTCAGGTCCCGCTCTTCTTCTAACTATATTAATTCTTTGTTCATGTCCTCCAAGCCACGTGTCCTTCTTACCCCTGGTCTGCCTTGTGACAGATTTTCTCCTCTGCATTCTTAATCTCATTCCCTGACTTATTCAGGTCTAGTATTTCCCTTTAGTTCTTTTTTAGAATCTCAATTGCCTTGGTAAAGATCTCCTTTTGTTTATTAACGTTACTCCTGATTTCACCGGATTGCCTTTCTGAGTTTCCTCTTAACGTGCTGAATTTCTTCAGAGCGGTGACTTTAAATTCTTTATCAGCTCCTAATACTCTATGTCTTTGAGCTTGGTTGCTGGAGAATTATTTTCCTTTTGTGACTCTACACTTCTTGATTTTTCACGTTGCTTATAGGTATGCATTTTTGCTTTTGCATTTGAAATTGCCAAGACCCTCTTAACCAGCTCTTGTGTCTTCTCTGGTTCATAGAGTTGGCCAGGCGGGTAATTAGAAACCTCTTTTTTTGATTTGCAGAGGGGAGTGTTATATTTCAAGTTTATGGTTACTTCCCTGCCCACCATGTGTGGCCTGTTCTCTGAGCATACTCCCTGTCTCCTGGAGTTACCTGGGAGCACACTCACAAAGCCAGCAGCAGAGTGGGGGAGAAGTATGGGTTTAGCACTTAGTGAGCTGGGGAGGCCCATGGCCTGGGTAGGGAGATGGGGTAGGGCATGTCATTCCCAAAGGCTTCTAGATGGACTTTCTGCTGACCAGATTCAATGTCTGCAAATATTATCTTCCTCTTTCCCCAAATCCTCCCTAAGCTTCTACCCACTAAGCTCCCACATTAGTACACTGGGTGCTGATGGACGGAAATGGGTATCTCAAGCTGCATCTTGCCAGCTGGGGAAGCTGGGTCCTCTCTCACCATCTTCCTCTTTTCCTGTGGGACAGGTCACCTTCATTAGATAAATCAGTCCCAAAAGGCACCTTCTTGGAGGTAGGGCAGTGTCCAGAAAATTTCTCCTACCACTTCACCATGACTAAACTCATTTTTTCCTTTTTCCTTTCTTTTTATTTTAATGTTTATTTATTTTTGAGAGAAAGAGAGAGAGAGAGAAAAAGAGAGACGCAGAGAGACAGAGGCAGAGCATGAGTAGAGGAGAGGCAGAGAGTGAGGGAGACATAGACTCCAAAGCAGGCTCCAGGGTCTGAGCTGTCAGCACAGAGCCTGACATGGGGCTCGAACTCATGAACTATGAGATCATGACCTGAGCCATAGTCGGACACTTAACCGCTTAACCAACTGAGCCACTCAGGCACCCCTCCTTTTCCTTTCTTCTTCAATGGTGTATTGGAATCTCCCTTTTGAAGGGCTAGATTTCTGCAAGCTCTCTGTAGTGGGTGAGAGTCTGCTCAGTGCAGCACTCACCCAATTCTTGCCCAAACAGCCACAAGAGGGATCTGGGCAGTTGCACCTGTTAATCAGGTTCTAAGGTTTCTTTGGGGTCTGTCTGTCTCCTACCATTTGAACTGGTGAGTGAGATTCCTGCTGGGTCTCTTGGAGTAAGGTGCAAAATCCGGAAACCTCCACAAAGATGCTCTCGTTTCTGTATGAATGTCTAATTTGTTGATTAAAAGGAGGGATAAGGGGTGCCTGAGTGGCTCAGTCAATTGAGAATCCGACTCTTGATTTTGGCTCAGGTCATGACATCATGGTTCCCAGAATTCACCCCTGCATCGGGCTCTGCACTGACAGTGCTGAGCCTGCTTAGGCTTCTCTCTCTCCCTCTCTCTCTGCTCCTTCCCCACTAGCACTCTCTCTCTTTCTCTCAAATAAACAATAATAATAATAATGGGATCCATTAATAATCTACAAGGTACTTAAAACCCAAAGTTTTTTTTTCTTTTTTTTTAAGATTCAGGAATGAGACACTATAAGCTACTATTACCTGAGATATTCAACATAGCCAATGCAATGACACAAGAAAAACAGTAGGCATATTGGAAAGGAAGAAAACAAACTGCCATCAATATCAGGTAATATTATTATTACATGGAAAACGCCAAGAATCTGCAGAGTTATTTGTTAACAATAAATTTAGTAATATTGCTAGATTTATATCTTTTAAAATATCATTTAGAGATCATGTGCAATGACAAAAAGAAAGAAATCCTTAATATCTAAGATAGATGAGACACATAGGAATAAACCTAACAGAAGAGGAACAGACTTCTGTAGATGTACACTCAATAAGGCTGGGGCTTTGTTTATTACAATGCTCCTAGTTTCTTTTTTTTTATTTCTTATTTTATTTTTTTTATTTTTTTTAAACTTTTTTTTTTCAACGTTTATTTATTTTTGGGACAGAGAGAGACAGAGCATGAACGGGCAAGGGGCAGAGAGAGAGGGAGACACAGATTGGGTAAAAAGGCTCCAGGCTCTGAGCCATCTGCCCAGAGCCCGACGCGGGGCTCGAACTCACGGACCGCGAGATCGTGACCTGGCTGAAGTCGGACGCTTAACCGACTGCGCCACCCAGGCGCCCCACAATGCTCCTAGTTTCTAAAATGCCGGGTACAAGCGTGACATCAGCAACATGACTCGCCTGATGTTCCTTCTTTTTATCCCCCTTTTAAAAAAATTATTTATTTATTTGTTTGCTTGTTTGTTTGTTTAAGGAAGAGAGCGTGCAAGCAGGGGAAAGGGGCAAAAGCAGAGAGACAGCACCTTAAGCAGGCTCCAAGCTCAGAGTGGAGCACAACACGGGCTCCATCCCACCACCCTGGGATCACAACCTGAGCAGAAATCAAGAGTCAGATGCTTAACCCACTGAGTCACTCAGGCTTCCCACACTATTTCTATTTTGATTTTGTGTTTATCTGGGGTAACACAAAGCCAGGGTGACTGATGGAGATTACGGGGTGGCTGCTTTGCTTTAATCTTCATGATATTACTGAACACATTTCCAGACCTCCTATCTACAATGTGTGTACCTCCTGGAAACTGAAATAAAGCAAAAACAATAACAGGATATAGCAATCATTTCTTTAACACTTCCTCACTTAATACCCAAATATCCTTAAGAAGAAGGTATCACCTGTTAGCAGCTGAGAAAGGTGAGGTTTAGAGAAGTTAAACAGGATCACGGAATAGAGGCTGTAGCCCAGCAGGTAAAATCACCCCTATAGCATTCATAGTCTCAGATTCTCATCGTAAAATGTCGATAATAATGTCAACTTTATAACTATTCCTAAAATATATTCTTTTAATGGGGCACCTGGGTGTTACAGTCGGTTAAGCGTCCAACTTCGGCTCAGGTCACGATCTCACGGTCCATGAGTTTGAGCCCCGCATCGGGCTCTGTGCGGACAGCTCAGAGCCTGGAGCCTGTTTCAGATTCCGTGTCTCCCTCTCTTTCTGCCCCACCTCCACTCCCACTCTTTCTCTCTGTCTCTGAAAAATGAATAAACCTTAAAAAACATTTAAAAAAATATATATTCTTTTAGTAAAAACCAAGTTAAATTATACGAATATTTTTTGTAGAAAGTAGAAAACCACAGATAAACAGTTAGGAATATAGGCACAGGTGTATACACGCACACCTACACACAGAGAAAATAACATACTTTTTATAACATACTCCCAAATATTTCCTGAGCTTTGTTTCCTTACTGAGGAAGTCACCCAGGTATCCATCAGGAGTTATCTGGATGCTGTCAGAACGGCTAAACTTAACAACTCAGGAAACAACAGATGTGGGTGAGGCTGAGTTGAAAGGGGAACACTTTTGCACTGCTGGTGGGAATATAAACTGGTGCGGCCACTCTGGAAAACAGCATGGAGGTTCCTCAAAAAATTAAAAATAGAGCTACCCTACTACCCAGAAATTGCACTGCTTGGTATTTATCCAGAGGATACAAAAATGCTGATTCAAGGGGCGCCTGGGTGGCTCAGTCGATTAGGCATCTGACTTCAGCTCAGGTCATGATCTCACAGTTCATGGGCTCGAACCCCGCGTTGGGCTCTGTGCTGACAGCTCAGGGCCTGGAACCTGCTTCGGATTCTGTGTCTCTCTCTCTGCCCCTCCCTCCCCCGCTTGCACTCTGTCTCTCTCTCTCTCTCAAAAGCAAATAAATATTAAAGAAAAAATTTTTTAAATGCTAAATCAAAGGGGCACATCACCCCAATGTTTATAGCTATCAACCATAGCTAAATTATGGAAAGAGCTCATATGTCCATCATCTGGTGAATGGTTAAAAACAATGTGTATATATGGTATGTATACAATGGAATATTACTCAGTGATTTAAAAAAATGAAATATTGCTATTTGCAATAACATGAAAGGAACTAGAGGCTATTATGCTAAGCGAAGTAAGTCAGAGAAAGACAGATACATGATTTTACTCATATGTGGAATTTAAGAAGCCAAACAGATGAACATAGGGGAAGGGAAGCAAAAATAATATAAAAACAGGAAAGGGGATAAAACATAAGAGATTCTTAAATACAGAGAATAAACTGAGGGCTGCTGGGTAGGGGGATGGGCTAAATGGGGAATGGGCATTAGGCAGGCACTTGTTGAGATGAGCACTGGGTGTTATATGTAAGTGATGAATCACTAAATTCTACTCCTGAAACTGTTACTACACTATTTGATAACTAACTTGGATTTAAATACAATTAAAAAAAGAGTTATTTGGGTGCACTAAATTGATGCATAGACTTATATTGTTTAGACGTTCAACTTACTTCTTGGGCAGCTTCATTTTTTTCACCTTTTCTTCAGCATGTTCATCTGCTATTCCCACATGACATCCTAATGCCAACAAAGTCCTGGAAAACAAAACCAGAGATGAGCTGTAAGAACTCCCTCTCTATGTCTGGAATAACCCAACACAATAGCGGATGGGAATAAGGTAGGGCAGTCAACCTTGAAAGCAGACAAGAAATTGTTAATGCAAAGGAAAAACGCTTATAAAGTATTTAGTTTTGAGTAATGAGTAAGACATTGAAAATTGAAACATTACAAAAAAACAAGTGAATAGTATGTCTTTCTCCAAACCCCTCCCTGTGGTCCTGTTTCTTTCCCTAAAGGCACTGATTGCTTCCAATTCTTGAATATCCTGCTCTAGTCTGTGCAGTCTCTAACACACATGTATGGGTGTGTGTGTGTGTGTGTGTGTGTGCATGTGTATTGTTTCTTTGTTCCCTTTTACACAATGAGTATAGTTCTCTGCAATTTTCTATCTTGACTTGGCACTATAACTTTGATATACGGTTCTTTCATATAAAGCTGGCTTATTTTTCAACAACTTTGAAGTTCTCCATTAGTTGGATGTATCAGAATGTTTTTACCCAGTTCTCTGTTCATACCTAGTCTTTTGTTATTACAAACAATGCCACAATGAACAACCTCATACATTTAGTACATGTACTGTATCCTTCATCTGTAGGTTAAAAATTCCTAGACATGGGATTACTGAGTCACAGGGTATATGCATTTTAAAGATTTATAGGACTCTTGGGTGGCTCAGTCAGTTGAGCATCCAACTGCGGCTCAGGTCATGATCTCACAGCTCGTGGGTTTGAGCCCCACGTAAGGCTCTCTGCTTTCAGTGCAGAGCCTGCTCCAGATCCTCTGTCCCCCTCTCTCTCTCCCCCTCCTCCACTGGTTCTCTCTCTAGCTCTCAAAATAAACCAGATAAAATAAGGATTCATAAATAGTATCAAATGTCTATAGAGTCGCTACTAACTTACATTCCCACCAGCAGTCTACAACATCGCCTGTTTCCCATACACAGTTACCAAACCGCTTATGCTTTGCCAATTAGTAGGTTAAAAGGGTATCTCATTACCATTTTGATTTGCTTTTTTAAGATTATACTTTTAAGTAACCTCTACACCCAACATGGTGCTCAAACTTACAACCCCAAGACCAACAGTCATATGCTCTACCAGCAGAGCCAGCCAGGCGCTCCTGTATTTTTCATATTCTAAGTGTATCTGAGTGCTGTTTTCATATTCTTAAGAGTACCTGTACTTTTTTTTCTTTGAAAATATTATTTGTTCACTTTTCCATTAGATTTGGGTTTTTTATTGCATTTTAGAAGCTCTTCCTATGTCTGAGATAGGAGTTGCAAATGTTTTTCTCTAGTCTGTCTTTTTCCTTTATTTAGTGCTATTTATATGCAGAATCTCAAATATGTTTTTATATAACTGAAACTTACCATCTTTTCTTATAGCTTCTGAATTTTATGTGGCACTTAGAGATACCCCATTTGTAAAGTCATTTGAAGAAAAATGTCCATGCTTTCCTGTGTGGGGGTGATGGTCAGGGGGGTCTATTAGCTTCAGGCAGAGCTTAACTTTATTTTTTTTTCCAGATGGATACCTAATTCTTCATAAAATATTTACCAAATAATTCACCTTTTACCACTGGTTTGAAACGCAACCTTTAGTAGACACAAATGCCCATATGTTTTTAATCCTTTACTGAACTTTCTATCTAGAAAAAAAATCTTGTTTGCAAATGTCTATCAGGGGTCCCTGTTTGCCAGGAAGGGTTTATCCATTTTTTTTTTAAGATACTCTATCTTTTCCTCCCCTGAATGACCTTTCATTGCTTTTCCTGAGAAATATCCTTACCATTCACATGTAGAACTCAACCTTTAAAGTCCCCCAGGTTTATATGGAACAATGCGCCTTTAGTAGCCATGACAATGAGTGGTTTCTCCTATCCCAACAGAATAAGAGACAATGGCTAATCCTTTTTGAATTACAGAATTTCTAGGTTCTAGTCAGTTCAAGAAGGGATGTGGCAAACATCTACAATTCATTCACACTTATCCTCCACAACATCTTAAAAATGAAAATCTGGAGATAGATAGATGGCATAGATAGGTACAGCTATGTATATTTACACATCAACTGTCACCAAGTTAAATTTTAGGTTAAACGTGGTGAAATTCAGATGATCCTGTGAAGTTACCCTTCAAGTGTTAACCTGCATAAGTATGGACAGATCAAGAACTGACTGAAGCTATAAAAATTACCTAGAGAATGTGCCAATTAAAATGAGATCGAGCATGGGGCACCTGGGCGGTTCAGTCAGTTAAGCGTCTGACTCTTGGTTTCGGCTCAGGTCATGATCTCACGGTTTGTGAGTTCAAGCCACACACCGGGCTCTGTGCTAACAGTATGGAGCCTGCTTGGGATTCTGTCTCTCTGTCTCTCTCTGTCCCTCCCCCACTCACTCTCTCTGTCTGTCTCTCAAAAATAAATAAACTTAAAAACAATTTTAAAAAATGAGGCTGATCATTAATAGAAGAATAGAAAACACACTCAGAGAACAAACATGGGTTACACGTATTCAATCAGTGTCCATAGGACAGGAAGTTTTTTGTCATTATTCCTTCATTCATTTAACTATTCAATAAATATCTCCTGAACATCACTAGTGGCAGGCCCTGTCCTAAATTCTGGGGATAAGCTTACTGGTCAGTGGGGACTACAGCAATTGTTAATTACAATTCAGTGTCCTGTGTCCAATGAGATACGTAGAAAGCTATGAAACCATCAGGAGGATGCCAGACCCAGCTCTGAGGGAACTCAAGGTGGCAATAATATTAGGATCTATCTTAAACTCTGACAATTCGATCTTTGAGGGCACACCCACTGAGAAATCTTCTGATTACAATGAATGGAGAACTTGACTGTACATTAAGTGAGGGCCTTGAATGCCACACTGAGGGACTCACACTTAGGTGGATCGACAACAGACAGGTTACTGAGGATTATGCTCAGAAAGATAGAATTAGAAGCTGTCAGGTCAGAAATGTACCTCGAAAAGGTTAATTTATTACTGTTTTAATAAACCTGCAAAGTTGTATGACCATCACTCCAATCCAGTTTTAGAATATCTCATCTCACCAAGTTCCTCATGCCTGTTTGACTCATTCCTCACTCCGACCCCACCTCCCCCAGGCAACCACTAATCTATATTCCGTCTCCGTAGATCTGCCTTTTCTAAAAATTATCTATAAAAAGAATCATACGGGGGCGCCTGGGTGGCTCAGTCGGCTGGGCGTCTGACTTTGGCTCAGGTCATGATCTCGCAGTTTGTGAGTTCAAGCCCGCGTCGGGCTCTGTGCTGACAGCTCGGAGCCTGGAACCCGCTTCACATTCTGCGTCTCCTCCTCTCTCTGCCCCTCCCATGCTCATGCTCTGTCTCTCTCTGTCTCTCAATGATAAATAAACGTTAAAAAAAATTTTTTTTTAAAGAATCATATAAATTAGGATCTTTTGTGCCAGGCTTTTTTGACTCAGATTAATGTTTTTTAGGTTTATGAATGTTATAATGTTTATCTGTAGCTTTTCTCCTTTTATTGCTGAAAAGTATCCCATTGTGGGGCTACATCACATTTTGTCTCTCCATTCATAAGTTTATGAACATTTGCATGGTTTCAACCTTTTGACTATTACATATAATGCTTCTATGAAGATGCTTCTGCAGACCTTCATACAAAAGTCTTTCCATGGATATAAGGTTTCATTTCTCTTAGTTACACGTGTAGGAGTAGAATTGCTAGGTTGTTTGGTAAATTAATGGGGGTTTTCCAGTCTGTCTTTTATGTCATAGCCCTTCGAATGTGTGTGAAGTATTTCATTATGATTTCACTTGCATTTTCCTAATGAGCTATGATGTTAAGCATTTTATAAATGTGCTTGCTGGTCATTCATAGATCTTCTTTGGTAAAATACATGCTCAAATGCTTTGTTTATTTTTAACTGGGCTGTATGTACTCTTATTGTTGAGTTGTAAGAACTCTTTATATATTCTGAATACAAATCCTTTAGCAGGACTTCCCCTTATTTTCTACAAAGTCTACAAATATAATGTATGATATGTATGACATGACATAATTTGTATGACAGATAAGTATTTTCTCCCAGTCTGTGGCTTTTCTCGTCAAAAGTTTCTTCACAGTTTCTTCTGAAGTACAAAAGGTTTTGCTGTATATAAAATGCAATTTATTGATCATGTGTTTTGGCTTTATATCTAAGAATTCTATACCTAATCCAAGGAGGTTTTAAAATGAGAGCAACAGATCATTTAAAAAATCTATTTAGTGAAATTATCAACCACCCCAAGTTCTTTGAATTGGTCTCTGTATTATCTGTATTAAAACCACTGTATCTGGTTTAATGCTGTTTAACTCACATGTTTAAGACATTTAAAAGTCTGCTGAGGAGTAGGGGCACCTGGGTGACTCAGTCAATTGAGCGTCTGACTTTGGCTCAGGTCATGATCTCATGGTTCCTGAGTTTGAGTCCCACACTGGGCTCGCCCCTGTCAGCGCAGAGCCCAATTCAGATCCTCTGTGCCCCCTCCCCTCCCCCTCCCCCGCTCCCACTCTCCCTCAAAAATAATAAACATTTAAAAACAAATAAAAGGATTATATTGGAATGCATTATCAAAATATTAAAAAAAAAAAAAAAGAGTCTGCTGAGGAATGAGGAGAGACGAGCACACTACAAAGCGTGCCCAGGGAAGCCTGGGCGAGGCTAGGTGTCCTAGTCCACGGCAGAGAAGAACAGAATAACGGGTCAGAAACAGACTACCCGACGGTAGGTTCCCTGTCTCTGTCTTAGTAACCGCAGATATCTGCAGTAACTTGCACATGTCTTCAGTAAATACTACTAGGTTAAACAGCCGAAACTGGTCCATGGGGCCCTGTAGTACTTACAGCAGACAGCCACAGGAAACAGGTAAACAGACTGGCATAGAGCCACGGAGGGAACACGAGGCACCCTGCAGATGACGAGCACTTGGTATGGAAAAGCCTGGTTAGAGACTGAGCTTTATTGCCTATTCACTGCTTCACTCATTCAAAGAACATTTACCAGGTTCTGGGTAAAGTCTGAAAAATGGTGGGTAAATGAGAAGCCCGCCCCCAAGAAATGCAGGGTCTGGTGGAGAGGCCATCCTGTGATTACACAAACCAGGAGAGGAAGTGTCTACGCTGAGAGATACAGAAGGGGCGTGTGTCCACGAAAGGGGGCCTTACTGCGTCAGGGAATGTTTACTGAAACCGCAAATGTTTCCTGAGGGAGTGATCGGAGATGTAAGGGATGAGAACAGGGCCCAGAGAGGAACCTCCCAGGAAGAGGACACATAGAAAGCCCTGTGCTGGAAAGAAATATGCAAACAGGTGAGTCAGAAAAGGCTAGTGTGATGGCAAGACAGAGAGAGAGTAGCCCTCCCATAGGATGAAGCTGGTTAGACGGGAGGCCAGACTTTGTAGACTTTTATACAAATTAAGGCACTGTCTTCATCTAAACATCGGTGGAAAGCTGCTTTAAAAGAATGTCAATTGTGGGGGTGCCCGGGTGGCTCAGTCAGTTGGGCCTCGACTTCAGCTCATGTGATGATCTCACGGTTCATGGGTTTGAGCCCCCCCCCCCCCCCCCCCCCCGTCGGGCTCTGTGCTGACAGCTCAGAGCCTGGAGCCTGCTTCGGATTCTGTGTCTCCCTCTCTCTCTGCTCATCATCCTCTCTCTCACTCTCAAAAATAAATAAACATTAAAAAAAAAAAAGAATGTAAATTGGGAGAATGATGTGGAGACCTAAGTGTTCCGAAACGACCAGCTGGCTACCCAGCACGGAAGGAGAAGAGAGGAGAATGTATACATTTCCGCTGGACCCGTGGGGAGTGCATGCCACTTTCAGATGCTTAATAACGGTAGCCTAGGTTAATGTGGTACGAGACGCCGGTAGCACGGGAGGGGCTGGAGGGCTAATCGCATCATTAGCGATGGAAGAAAAGAATTAAGTGGATGGACTAGAGGATCATTAGAAGGCCCTGGGTGAGGGGAAAGAGAAGCTTCGGAAGCGACTCTGAGATAGCTGGTGTGTGTTCACCATTCGAGGGGAAGAACGCTTTTTAAAAGCCTGAGATTGGAGGGGTTAAACACATCACAAAGTTTGAGGTACACCTGCAATATCCAAGCAATTTGGCAACAGAGTAAATTTTCTGTGCTGGATGCTTTGCTGGAACCGGGTATTATGATGGTGAATGAAAACGAAACAAAACAAAACAAAACATCACGGCCCCTACCTTCATAGAGCTTCCGGTCCAATAGTAAATATTAACGTATTAAATAACTCAGAAAGTAATACTAAAAATTGTGTTGAGAGCTATAAAAAATACTACAAGGTGTTATAAGAGAGAGTGGGGAGGTCATGGGGAAGGTCTCATCGAGGAAGTACATTTAAGCCTAACGGTGAGGAATGGGTAGGGAGGGGCCTATCTAGGAGTAAGGCAAAGAACTTTCCAGGCCAAAGGAACGGCATATAGGAGGCAGGACAAAATGTGAATCAGTGGAGGGAAGAAACCACGGGGCTGGAACAAGGGCAGGAATTAGGTACACTGAGAAGTGGGAGGTGTCAGATCGCCCAGGGCTTATACAGACCCATGAGGCTGGGACGTTTGATTAAGTGCAGTGGGGAGCCACCGAACAGTTCTAAGCAACATGTATATGACTGCATCCGGGCAGCCGAGACCTGCTGCCGTGCACAGAATGAACTGGAAGAAGCCAAGTGGGGGGGGGGGGGCAGTGAGGAGATTCCCGTGACAGTCTAGGTGACACGTGATGATGGCTCAGACTGAGAGGAGTGCTGTGGAAATCGGGGAAGGGGAAAGACTGGAGATACACTTGGGAGGACCTGATGATGGGTTGGATGCAGGGATCAAACAAAAGGAGGAGTCCAGGATGACTCCTAAGCTTCTAGTCTATGCAGCAGGATGAGTGGAGATGCCATTCACAGGGGACGAAAGTCTGTAGGTCAAGGTGCCTCAGACGCAAACAGGGAAAATACCATTGAAGAACGGGAGACACACAGGGCAGGTGTCCGGGGTACAGATGTACATCTAGGGAGTTGTCCGCACCTGTGTGGTATCTACTGGGAGGAGAATGCCCGAAGACTTTGCAACAGAGAGAAGACTGAGCCCAGGACTGAACAGAAAGAATCACAATATTTAGGGGCACCTGGGTGGCTTAGTCGGTGAGGTCCGACTTCAGCTCAGGTCATGATCCCACGCTTCGTGCGTTCGAGCCCTATGTTGGGCTCTGTGCTGACAGCTTGGAGCCTGGAGCCTCCTTCAGATTCTGTGCCTCCTTCTCTGTCTTTGTCTGCTTGTGCTCCCTCTCTCTCAAATATAAATAAATAAATAAACGGTAAGAAGAGTCACAATATTTAGAGATGGGGAAAACTGTTGCCAGCAAGAGACTGAACTAAAATAAGATACAAAACTAGAAGGGAAACCTGCTCTTTTACATTTTATTTATGTTTGATAGACAGAGACAGAGCACAAGTGGGGGAGGGGCAGAGAGAGAGGGAGACACAGAATCTGAAGCAGGCTCCAGGCTCTGAGCGGTCAGCACAGAGCCCAATGCGGGGCTCAAACTCAAAAACCACAAGATCATGACCTGAGCTGAAGTCAGATGCTTAACTGACTGAGCCACCCAGGCGCCCAGGAAACATGCTCTTTTAAACAAAAATCACTCCTCTTCTCTTAACTGCTACTTTTCTCCCCTGGTTCCATATTGCTCCCCTTGGTGTCCCTGTGTCCCGATTCCTCATCTCATCCCTCCCTACATACATATGCAAACAAATCACATTTCCCAAAAATCATTTTAAGGAAAAAACTACTTGACCAGAAGAAAAACACTGTCATAGTCTTCCTCAATTTTTATTAACTTCCAAAGAAAGATTCTTTTTTTTTATTTTTAAAAAATTTTTTTAACGTTTATTTATTTTTGAGACAGAGACAGAGCATGAATGGGGGAGGGTCAGAGAGAGGGAGACACAGAATCTGAAACAGGCTCCAGGCTCTGAGCTGTCAGCACAGAGCCGGACGCGGGGCTCAAACTCACGGACCACGAGATCATGACCTGAGCCGAAGTCAGCCGCTTAACCAAATGAGCCACGCAGGCGCCCCTTCCAAAGAAAGATTCTATGCAAGTATACACTATGTTGACTAAAAATCATTATAACTTTCACTTCCCAAACATAAGTCATTTATTCAATAATTAAGATCGGGGTGCCTGGGTGACTTGGTCAGTTTAGCATCTGATTGGTGGTTTTGGCTCAGGTCATGATCTCACGGTTTCATGGGCTCAAGTTCCACATCGGGCTCCATGCTGATGGTGCAGAGCCTGCTTGGGATTCTCTTTCTCCCTCTCTCTCTACCTGTCCCCGACCCATGCATCTCTCTCAAAATAAATACATAAGCTTAAAAAAATTTTAATATCTGGAATTCAGAAAATACTGGGAATAAATCAGAAACTAAGATTTTAGGAACACTGGTTAAATTGGGGACAGGGCTTGGCAGGCATGCTGTAACCACTGTGCCGTCCTGAGAGAAGGTGCCAGAAGTCTGCAGAACTCTACAGTACACAGACGACTATCAAATCTGACGTTGTCTTTTCTCAACAATTGGCACAACAACAACAAAAAATTCACAGAAGAGCATCCAAAATTCAAATTCACTTAAAATAACCCTTTAACCCCAAATAAGGGATATGCTGGAGTAATCTTTTGCTTCTCTGTTACTTGGCACTTCTCAGAATTCAAATGAATAAAGTGTTAATCACCCCCATGATATTCTTATGGCGTGTCAGACATGTAGTGCTCAAGGCTTCATCAGTATTCTACGATTTAGTCCCCACAGTTCCACAAGGTAGATTCACTATGACCCCCATTTCAATGAGGGAAGAAAATCTAAGGTTCAGAAAAATCTAAGATTCCTTTAGAACAGCAAGTGCTTGAACCTATACCAACCAAAGTCAAAGTTGTTCTCTCCTTCTTTGCTCTGGAGACTTTCAAACAAAGGACTAAAGAAAATACAGGAAGAAACTACTGTGCTTTCTCTAAACTACTGAGATTGGGCCAAACTTTGGAGAGGTGGGGTCTCTTCCGGTGCTAAGGTAAATTTTTAAAGAAATAGGTTAGGGGCACCTGGGTGGCTCAGTCAGTTAAGCATCTGACTTCGGCTCAGGTCATGATCTTGCGGTTTATGGGCTCGCAGTTTGCGAGTTTGAGCCCTGTGTTGGGCTCTGTGCCGACAGCTCGGGGCCTGGAGCCTGCTTCAGATTCTGTGTCTCCCTCTCTCTCTGCCCCTCCCCAGCTCACATTCTGTATCTCTCTCACTCAAAAATAAATAAACACACTCAAAAAAAAGTTTTTAAAGAAATAGATTAAATCAGCTCATTGTAAAACCATAAACTATTGAGAATTGGCTCATGAAAAAGGTCATTAGCATTCACCATGGGCAACAGCACCATGGTACATGCACTCTGATGATTAATCAAACCAGCCACCAATGGCTCTTAGGAATGAGATCAGATTACATGCAGTCAAACTCAACACACTAAATGCAAATACAGAGATTTCTCCACCTCACTGCTTCCCAGGATTCGCCCTTTGCAATAGCTGGCCGAGTTGCCAATCACTAAAATTATAGGGAGTGTACTGCAAATTTAACTAAATTATCTTCGACCATGACCTTTCAATAAAACATTTTGTTGTCAAAGATGGGCAAATGGTGAGCTGCTGTGAATTACTTATTGAAATGTACAAGCCTCTCATCAAGAACACAAAGGAAGGCAGGGCATCCCAAACACGGGGTACACAGGTCACAGCCATGCATTATGCATTCTTTATCACTGGCACACGCTGCGAATTTTTATCTTTGGTAGGTTCTCAACTTACTTGATTTGTATATATTTCCCTTTCTTTTTAAATCAATAGTAGAACCTAAACTCATTCTATGCCCAATATGTTAATTTCCATAATGTTAATTACTATCACATCTTTGAAGAAATATACTTGAACGCGAAACCTAGAGTGTGACAAGGTGGTTAAGTTTTATGTTCTGAATCCTTGGTAAAATCGGTTCCACGGAAGTAACTCCTTACCCTTCACAAAACTGAAACAAATAAAAACGGACGCAGCGTATAAGCCTACTATAAGCATGAATTAGAATAAGTGACCCATTTGAACAAATGTAGTCCTAGAGGGTCATCAAGGACAGAAAAGGAATAAAAGAAACATGATAGTGCTTTCAAAAATATTTTCTGAACTTTGCTGTATTAAAATGTAACATTATTCTCCCTCCTTTATTTTATACCACCTCATTCTTTCGTTTGCAATGGTTAAGTGGCACATTTCATGACAGCAATTGGCAGAGTCACTGAAAAGCACATCTGCCGTTAAAGATGACATGCAAGGGGTGCCTGGGTGACTCAGTCAGTTAAGTGTCCGACTTCAGCTCAGGCCATGATCTCATGGTTCATGGGTTGGAGCCCTGCATTGGGCTCTGTGCTGACAGCTCAGAGCCTGGAGCCTGCTTCAGGCTTCAGATTTGGTGTCTCCCTCTCTCTCTCTTCCCCTCCATCACTCGCTCTCTGTCTCCCAAAAATGAATAAACATTAATTTTTTTTTAAGATGGCAGCAAACAGTCTACAGTAGCCTTTCTCAAAGTGTGGCAAATGGTCCTGAGGTATCCTCTGAAAAAAAGACAGTATAGCTCAATAATCTGGAGAAATATAAATGGATTCCACCCCAATTTAAAGATTCATAGTACTGGAAAATCCATCAGTAAAAAATAAAAACTTATTTAACTATTTTAACTCAGCATCTTTAAAATGTGTTAGAGCAGTGTTTCTCAAACTATCTGTGATGAAGGGCCAATTTTCTTTTAATTTCTAGCCTGTAGTGGTCTGATTCTCTGATAAAATACAAAAAAACTTGTCAGAGAAAACCATGTGTTTTTTTAAATTTAAAATGTATGTATGTAGGTATGTATGTATTTTGAAAAGGAGAGAGAGAGAGAGAGAGAGAGAGAGAGAGAGGATGAATCCCAAGCAGGCTCTGTTCTGTCAGTTCAGACCCTGATGCAGTGCTTGAATGTGGCTCGAACTCACAAGCCATGAAATTATGACCTGAGCCGAAATCAAGAGTCGGACGCTGAACTGACTGAGCCACCCAGGTACCCTGAGAAAATTAAATTTTTTAAATGAAGACATAAAATACAAGCTTACATTTTGTAAATTATTTATAAATTACTGTTTATAAATTATTCAGTAAGACATAAAATTGCTCCCTTGAAATGGTATAAAAGTTTCTAAACACTTATTGTTAGTAGCTTTTCTTATCTTGTCACAAATCAATAACAATTTGTGACTGACCTGGTCCATGGCCCATACTCTGAGCAGCACTATATCTGATCACAGAGCCCTTGTGTTCCGTAACACCCATGTGTAGGATGCTCTTTGGGAAATACTTTATAAAGACATAAAATGACAAGGTAAAAGTCTAATTCCCAACAAATATTGATCCAATCCACCTGTGCATTGTGAAAAGTTCTAACTTCAACGCTGAATTATAAACTATATCGATACCTTGTTTGTTCCACGTAAGGCAGATAGGAAAACAGGAAAAGTTAACAAACTCACTTCAGGGTCTCAAGCGACATCTGTAAATTGTAATTGCGTTCCTGCTCCGGTAGCTTGGAGAACTCCACCAGACACGGATGCTGTCTCTTATTGTCATCTCTAACCTGAAACAGGGCAGAAAATCCTCATGTAAGAGTCTCCAATATCAGACACTAGCAACGGCAAGCCATCTGTGTGGTGGAAAGTGGAGGGGGAAAGTGGAGGGGGAAAGTGGAGGGGGAAAGCAACAAGGAAGCCCCAGCTCATCACCCTAGCAAATTCGCCCTGGAACGCCCCTGGCACATTAATGTTTGAGGTCAGTGGTAAAACTTGGCGTTCTCTGGGCCCCCTGTTCTGTTTGTCACAGTTCCTGGCCCCAGGTCCCATGCCTGCTCTACCCGGACACCCACGGCTCGCCCCCTCAGCCCCCTCCCGCATTTGTTTAAATCTTATTTTCTCAACCAGGTTTATCCTATCCACCTTCCCAATGTGGCCATCTGCCCGCTCACACTACACTTTCTTTTTCTTCCATAACAAATTCCACCTGCTAACAAATTCTGGTCTGCCGGACCGGATACTTTACTGTATTGTCTATCTCCTGGCACTAGAAAGTAAGACCAAAGAAACAGGGATTTTGTTCTCTTTTGTTCTTTGCTGTATTCCCAGCACCTAGAACATGCCTGACACGTGACAGGCACTTAACAAATGTTTTGTAAAGTGAAATGAATTCTATGCAAGAAGGTGCAGTGATGATTTAGTTTTCACGTATAGTCATTTTATGTGTTTAGAGCCAAGCGGACTGGAGACGTCAATCAGCAGCATGACTGATCTTTGAGATGGTTCCAGTTGTTGATCTCACCCGCTGCAACCTCCGGATAACACAAATCATTCCTTCACCTTAACAAAATCAGCCTAATACAGGCACTTTTCGCATTAATCCTTAAAAGTGTATATTAGCAATAAGAGTAAACAAAATTCAAGACTTTAGGAATCGATTAGTAAGAAATCTGTTCTAGATCCTTACATTACTAAATACTTTTTTTTTTAATCTTCTTGGAGACCCAAGTGACACGGGCATTGGTCCCTGGTAGCAATAGATGACAGTCATATGCTGTTAGGGTACAAATTACTCCATGGGAATAATTACCAGGTTCTAGAAACGCCACATAAAAAGTGTGCGAACGTGAGCAAAGATTTTTTTAAAAAACTCTTCAGGCATCACTATGTTAAAAATAACGTATTGTTTTTTCTTCCTAGTGATCTTTACAAATGAACAGGACTTAGGCAAAAGCATATACAGTATGTACTTGACTAAATGTGTGACTCTGGAAATGAAATCTAGAATCACAGGATTTTACATGAATTCTAAACATAAAAGTGGAAGTGCATGTGTCCAAGTCCTGATACTCTACTCCCCATTCATGTTATGTCCTCTTCCCCTCTATTATCTATACCAGAGAATAACACTACTGTCCTCTCAAAGGTCCAAGCTAAAACCAAAAATCTGCCCAGACTTCCCTCCCTCTCTTATCCATATCCGATACTTGAACTCCAAAACACGTCTTGCAATCATGTCTCTCCTTCCCCACTGCCAGGCACACGGTTGTGAAACTCACCACCTCCTACCTCAGGGACTGTTAAGAGCCTCGGCAGATCTTACAGCGCAAACAGTTCCAGACTAGAAGCTAGAAAATCTGGATCCCAGTCCTAGCTCCTGACGATCCCTGTGACTGCTCTCAAGGCCCTTCCCTCTGTGAGGACTCTCAGAGGAGACATCATCACCCGTAAAACTGAAATAACACATAGCCCAGCGCACTGTTGTGAAAATTTAATCCAGGAACCTGTGAGATTGTATGTGAAAATGGAAAGTGAAAATGCATTTATCTAAATAATACATAAATGTGAGGAAGTAAGTAGAGTATCTTACAGTATTACTGCTAACATGGGGTATCATGCGGTATCACCACTAACGCTAATCCTAAATGTTCTTTATTTAAAGCTCAATGCGATAGGGGCGCCTGGGTGGCTCAGTCGGTTAAGCGTCCGACTTCAGCTCAGGTCACGATCTCGCGGTCTGTGAGTTTGAGCCCCGCGTCGGGCTCTGGGCTGCCGACTCGGAGCCTGGAGGCTGCTTCCGATTCTGTGTCTCCCTCTCTCTCTGCCCCTCCCCCATTCATGCTTTGTCTCTCTCTGTCTCAAAAATACATAAACGTTAAAAAAATTATTAAAAAAAATTAAAAAAAATAAAGCTCAATGCGATAAATTACGACAGAATGAATACACCCATTTCTATATTCAGTCAAATATGAGAAAGTACAATCTTTGGGATATTTAGACTAATAACATTATACAAATAAAAGTGTTGTCACAGTCCTGCTAAAAATAAGTCTAGGATACATGGAATCGCATAGGAAGTGCTTTTTCTCCTAAATCTAAATTTTACTGACAAACTATAAACGGAGATCTTTAAATACGAAGTTGGAAATATATTCAATCATTGTATCTCAGCCTATTTTCCACCTATGAAATCAACTATGACCCTCTGCCCACAGGCTCCGTACTGACTGCTACACACAGTTAAGACCAAAAGAAATAAAACACCAGGGAGGGGAAAAGAAAAATGACTGATTTCTTTTCATTTTCAGCTTTCACTCTCAATTTCAATGAGGTTTTTTTTTTTCCAAGTGGCTTAGAAATCAATGCTTATTGTCTGTATATGTTAACCTTGATTTAAAAATATAACTTTCAGCCTAAAGAATGACAACTTTTCAATGGTCTATGCAACCAAGCCATCCTTCAACAGACACACC
Source organism: Prionailurus viverrinus (assembly GCF_022837055.1). NCBI lineage: Eukaryota > Metazoa > Chordata > Mammalia > Carnivora > Felidae > Prionailurus > Prionailurus viverrinus. The sequence continues at coordinate 11,334,873 of NC_062571.1, forward strand.
AATAATGTTGTCCCCTCTCGTAATGAAAAACTGGACAAAAACTAATATGTAAGGGGAAAAATCAATCTAATCGATTCATGTTGCCACATAGCAGGATGAGTGAGAAAAAGTTAGGTTGTCAGAAAGATGTATTAACAAATCTGAAAATAAATTTCAAAATTACTTACTGGACCATACTGCCAGCCAAGTTCAATTTTATTCATAACCCAGAGTTCATGGATATTCTCTGCCAGTTTTTCTCTTATTCTCTCCAGGTGAGGAGGTAACACAATCTAAAATTACAAGAAAAGAAAGGAAAGAGAGGGAGAGAGAGAGAAAGACAGAGAGAGAGAGAGAGAGAGAGAGAGAGAGAGAGAGAGAGAGAGAAAGAAAGAAAGACATCAGAAACAAATGCAATAAAACAGAGCTAACTATCCTCACAGTGAGCTGAACCAAATAAAATCATCATAAACCATCAAAACTAATATAATGAGGTTCTAAACATTCTAATGTAGTTATTAAAATATAATTAGGTACAGCTAAACATTTTTTAGGTAATTTGGAGACTTTGGGTGGGACAGCTTATGTTTCCAAGGGAATATATGAAAAGTTGGGAAGAAGGAAAAGAGAGTGTTGGTGGGGGCAGTCAGCATTAAGAAAGATGCCTTCATGGGCGTGGGATATAGCTACCAAAGTGTGCATCACTTAAAAGAGAAATCACCTCAAAGTTCTTAAACCAACCTGGCCATTCCCCATAGGCCAGAATGAAGGCGATTCAGTGGCCAAAGGATAATCCATAGGCTCTCTGAGTCTGTAAATATCTGATTGTAGTGACGTATGTTTTCCCTTAACTCTACTCTACCACTCTCATTGGTTTCCAAGTATGAGCTTCTAAGGGAAAACTATCTTTACATGCTCTCATTAAAATGAGGGAGTTTAGGGGCGCCTGGGTGGCGCAGTCGGTTGAGCGTCCGACTTCAGCCGGGTCACGATCTCGCGGTCCGGGAGTTCGAGCCCCGCGTCGGGCTCTGGGCTGATGGCTCAGAGCCTGGAGCCTGTTTCCGATTCTGTGTCTCCCTCTCTCTCTGCCCCTCCCCCGTTAATGCTCTGTCTCTCTCTGTCCCAAAAATAAATAAACGTTGAAAAAAAAATTAAAAAAAAAATGAGGGAGTTTAGGGGTGCCTGGGTGGCTCAGTCAGTTAAGCACCCTTCAGCTGAGATCATCACCTCACGTTTCATGAGTTCAAGCCCCCACTGGGCCCTTGGCTATCAGCACAGCGCCTGCTTCAGATCCTCTGTCTCCCATTCTCTCCCCTTCCCCCACTTTCTCTATCAAAAATAAATATTTTAAAAAGAGAAAGTTTAATGACCTCTTCACAAAGAACACAAATGGTTTTCAAGGCGAGGGCTTGGTTGCTCACGTCTGGTGACGCACTTACGTGTCACCCCACAGCCAGTCCCCTCCACAAAGAGAGGGCAGGCGATTGCCCACAACGTTCGCTGATGAGGCAGTTGCCCCAGAAATGCAGGCTGTCACTGCTCCCTGTCCCCACAACGGTAGAGATACTCTAGGTCTCGGGAAATCCTCAATGTGTTCTCACCGCAGAATCCAACCGTCCCTCCCGGCCCAGTTCCATCCTCCTAATCGTGTTTACTACCACACTTTGGAAGCACCACACCTATCCTGCCACCGTGCAGCCAGAAACAACACACAGGAAGTTTTAGGCATGAACAAAGCTTGCTCCTTTTACTAAATAATATAAAAATTCAGCATGACGAGACAGAAAAGAGGATGCCAGGAGCTAAGCAAGCGTTCGCCAAACAACTGGACCCTCTGAGGCCTGGTATTGATTCTACTTCAGGAGCTAGAAGCAATCCCTTGGATCTTCGAAAGTAATACAAACTTTGAATATCTAACCAACCTTATTGAAGTTACTTCAGTGTCAAGATAGAGCCATATTTAGTTAATTCATTGTCTGTGTCGGGATATGTACACATGTATGAAACAGAAAAGCAAGAATGAAGGCTAATATTTCTTGGGTGCCTGTTTGCAAAGTATTGTGCTAATGTGTTATTTATTAACCATACCCTTAGGATCCTAATCGACGAGGGGAGTAACTTCCTCAAGGTCCCAAAGAAAGCATTTGACCCTGGATGCTATGACTCACTCCAAAGCCCACAATCTCAATCTTGTCCTAAGAAAAATTGCTTTAAAAATTGCTTTAAAATAATAGTGTATCGAGATGGGAGGAGAAATTTAAAAAAACTACACCCTAAAATTAGCATCCATTACCTCCAGGTGTGACCCACATTAGCGCATCAGGAAATCAATGTAGTGGCTTGAGACCACCCTTAAAAAAAATAGAATCAAATCAAACAGAAAAGAGATGAGAGGAAGTGGTAAAGGTAAGCATTGTTTTTATGAAATGTGCTTCAATTATATACATGAATCCTAGGACTGTCAGGTGCATTCCTGAGGGTTGCGGATAAAAGCGTCAGAAAACCATGGCACATGAGAACAGTACAACAGTGTGGCGGTACCAGTGGCCGCCATTACGCCTGCTCCGCATACCTGGCTGGTATCCACAGGGATTGGTGTGAAGGCGGCCTGCGTCAGGGAAACCGTGGGGCCCAGCAGGTCTCGGGTGTAAGTTCTTTCTTGCTTGTATTCTCTGCTGTGTTCCACTTTCAACTTCTCTTTTGGGAGAACAGCTTCATAACAAGGAGCATACCCAGGTGGAGGAAGGAATTTAAATTCTCCGTGTCTCCCCCCAAGCAGAAAGCGTACCCTAAAAAGGATGCGGGCCAGGGTCAGTGACAGCTCTGGTGTATAGCAAATCACCTCATCAACAAAAGACGAAGAGTAAATTCTCAGCACAAAATTAACTTTATCAGACACCACACTTTTCCCCCAAGCCATAATGTGGGTGCCATAGAGTCTAAGATCCTCTAAGGGATCAGAGGAAAAAATGGATTAAATGATGTTGCTGGGTCAGGGAAAACTATCATTCACTGGAGAAACAGCAAAATCACACACAACAGACTCCTTTGGGAATGAAATGCCTGTACACAGTAATGGGTCACTGAATGTCTCAAGGGGCCAAAACAGTCGACTGAGAAAGAGGAGACATTATTTAAATATCTATGTATTTTCAATTACAGGACTGGGTGAGGTCTGATTTAAAAAAAAAAAAAAAGTCACTTTCCAGTGTCCAACTTCTCAGTGAAATTCCTTAAAGGGAACTCAAATGATATTTCATTTGTAAAAGAAAGAAGGTAACCTGATTTCTTATTCGACGACAAAAAAGTCTTACTAAAATCTTTTATACATCGAAATGATTATATCAGAAATAATTTAATCCAACTTCCATTGAACAACACTTTTCGAAACACAGCTAAATGATGGGGTGCTCAGCTTACAAAATAAAATCAGGGGTGCCTGGGTGGCTCAGTCAGGTAAGCATCCGACTTTGGTCCAGGTCATGATCTCAAAGTTGATGAGTTCGAGCCCTGCATCCGGCTCTGTGCTGACAGCTCAGAGCCTGGAACCTGCTTCAGATTCTGTGTCTCCCTCTGTCTCTCTTCCCCTCCCCTGCTTATGCTTTGTCTCTCTTTCTCTCAAAAATAAATAAACATTAATTTTAAAAAAAAAAAAGGAAAATCAAAATTTCCTTTTCCTTGCAATTTTTTTTCTAATTTCTCTGCTTCAGTTATAGGCCACAAATAACAGGAATAATAAATTAGTAAGTAAAATAAAAAGCAAAGAGCAAAAAATGAGGACAACTAAAATTTTAAAACTAAAATTTTTAAATTTTAAAAATTATAAAAAGAAATACAATTTGTATGAATACACCAGCAAAGGTCACTGGTGCGTGGATAGCTAATAATTCATGCTTTCTCTGTCCCCTCTTCAATATGGTGCTTCTGTAACCATGAATTATTCACGTGGATAGAATTCAAATGGAAAGAATAACCAGAATAAGTCGATGGCCAGTTGTAATAAGGGAGCCATTCTCATTAGTTAGCTATATGCATATATTAATAGGTGACAACGTGGCCCCTTATCACAACAGACCGACGCTTGTTAAAGTTTTCTTTGTAGAACTCCAAAGAACTATCATTTATCTCTTTCCATCTGGTAATAGCAAGAAGGCAGAAAGTTAGAAGAAACCACCTTGACCCAGCTGATCACAGGCAGATAATTTACAAGTGTAACAGGTAGAGGGTAACACAGAGGAGGTATCTCAACCTGATGAACAAAAAAAAATCCATTTAGTTTCTGTAGAATGAGGGGGTTTGGAGTAGGGTGGGGGAAGATGATGACAAGAAAAGAAAAACTGATGAAAATAAATATAAGGAAATAAGTGGTACTTTCTTACATAATATAGTTCATTTTCCTTTATTAAATAAAAAGTAAACTTAAATTGGCTTGAAATATTCCAGAACACTATTTGGGAGAGGTTGAGCAGATGGCTCCGTCTAAATGGCAGAACAGGTGGACAGAGCATTCAGCCCCTCGAGATGCCCCTCTGGGGTGAATCTTACCTCTTCTTCCAAGGCACTAGCAACATGCCCCGGGGACAGATGCCCCGGGGGTGAGAGAGAGAAGGTTAGGGAAGCGTGGGTGATGGCAGTACAGAGTCTTCTGTGAAAGAATGAGAAGTCAAAAGGGACACAGACCAAAAAACACACAGAAGTACTAACTTTATTCCTGCAGAGAAACTAACAACTGGAAAGAAGAGGCCATCGATGTTGAAATTCTCAAACATTCCTTGAACAGGTTGCCCGTTAATTCGGAATGAGATGCTTGGGGCGCTCAGATCTAAACAGCAACTGATGACATCATCGGTTCTCAAGAGATGTTGATTCGGTGAGCTTACAGTACGTGCAATACAACCTATGGAGGAAAAACAGTAACAGAGGTGACTTTTTTTTTTTTTTTTCCTCACAGCATCATCTTCAGAGCCAAAGATCTGAATCGGTAGTGACAAATCAATGCACAATACTGGAAGAGAGTAAGTCTTGAATGCATATTAACGTTATATATTAAATCTTTTGTCCAAAGGCTGTTGCTTTTTGTGGGGAGCCATGCTGCTATCTTTACTATAAAATGGGCCTCCTCATATGCAGAGAATTCTGCGTGGAGCTGGATGGCATTTGATGCACAAATCATCTCAGAGCTGATAACGTGATGATGTCAGAGAAAAAGCTCCAGGGAGAGATCTGAGTTCAAAAAGATGTTTTACAAACTACCATCTGTACGACCATCAGCCCATTACATAACCTCTGTAGACCCTGATTTCTTATAAAGCCAAATGCCATAACCTTGCAGAGTTGTAATAATGATTAAATCAATGGTTTAAAAGAACACCAGGACTTGCATGTCAGTCCCCTTGCCAAATATTAAATCCCCTTTGTTTTATAAAATAAAAGTATATAAGGATAATGAAAGCAGAAAATGTGTTCATTCGTGCACTGTTTGCTGAGAGGCAAGCATATGCCAACTGGTTTGTTTTTATAATTGATTTCACACAAGATCTTGGTTGGCTTCCTAAATACAGCAGGATGCAAGTTGAGGCGTGAAATGATTATTTGATAAACGTCATTTCCTGCCCCAGCCAACCTGTGGCCTACGCTCATTCTTGACTATGTCAAAACTCCTTTGCTAATTAGTCTCCGTGGGCACACAGGCAGACAAGAAGGTGAGGCTTTCTCAAATACACATGCTCACAAATGCATACAAAATTTCCCAATTTGAGCAAAGACAAAAATAGATGTCATGATACAAGATTTGCATTTTTATAAGACCTTTTTTGAATTTCCAGCATGCCAAATTTTTTACCAGCAGCATATCTGAAATGCCACTGGCAGAAGACATAGACTTTTTAAATTTTGTGTAAGTTTTGACTTTTAACAGTAATCAAATCTGCAAGCAATAAATTCATTATCAAGTGGTACTTTTAGAATTCCCTAAATAAAGAGAGCTTTTCAATGTTTATTTATTTTTGAAAGAGAGTGACAGAGAGAGAGCGTGAGCACGGGAGGGGCAGAGAGAGAGGGAGACACAGAATCCAAAGCAGGCTCCAGGCTCCAAGATGTCAGCACAGAGCCCGATGCAGGGCTTGAACTCCCAAACTGTGAGATCATGATCTGAACCGAAGCTGGATGCTTAACCAACTGAGCCGCCCAGGTGCCCCAAGGGAGGTTTTTAAAAACATCATATAAAAGCAATGTAACTCACGTCAAAAGATCTATACCCTTCTTTGCATCAAGGTGAAATGTTATTACACAGATATTTACTATACACCAAATATACTGCTCAGACTGAGGGATATTATTATGCTAATGCTGAGGACTAAAAGTCACCATGGCAAACCCTCTTGTGATGCCTGAAACAAAAAGGAAAGATAGAGAGGATCACTGGTGCACAACCTGAGGTCCACAATTTAAATGGCACTCACACTGTTGAATCCACTGGGAAGCATTTTCAGGTTTCGTGTAAGCAAACCTAGCATATCCATATTAGAACTACATTCCTGTCCTCCGCATTAGCCACAAAGGAAGACAGCAGCAGTGTGATTTACCGGTCCTGGATTAGAAATCTGTACCCATCTTTCTCCTCCACTCTTCTATGACATTCCTCCACACTTCTGTATTTAAATGCTCTGCGACTCATCTCACTTTTGGCCCTCCCTTACAAACACGTGGGACTTGGATGCCAAAAATCCAGCTCTGCATTCACAGAATGTAGCAACTCTGTGCAAAGTTTAAATTGGAAAAGAATAAGTGAAGACACAGCTCCAAACTTTTGCTGATGAGCCCGATTCTCATTCCAGAAAACATCACCAGTCTTTAATTACAGAAAGTTGAGTGGTAGAGAACATGCTCTATACCAGAAATCACAGATTTAATTCTACTTTCACTATTAAAAAGAATAGGAGCGTAACCCCAAGAAAATGATCTGAATGACTCTGACCTTAATAAATCAGTCAGAAGCCGACTGATTTAGTTTTGTCTTTGTTGACTCTGAATTTAAAATTAAGAAAGCATTTAAAGGACGCCTGGGTGGCTCAGTCGGTTAAGCATCCGACTTCGGCTCAGGTCATGATCTCGCAGTTAGTGAGTTCAGGTCCCGCATCAGGCTCTGTGCTAATGGCTCAGAGCCTGGAGCCTGCTTCGGATTCTGTGTCTCCCCTCTCTCTCTGCTCCTCCCCCACTTACACTCTGTCTCTCTCTGTCTCTCAAAGATGAATAAATGTTAAAAAAAAATTAAAAAAGGAAGCATTTAATATGGCTGGTGTCAGAGAAATTTCTGCCTGTGCTCTCTTCTAGGATTTTTGATGTGTCAAGTTTCACATGTAGTTCGTTAACCCATGTTGAATTTATTTTGTGTCTGGTGAAAGAAAGTGGTTTAGTTTCACTCTTTTGCACGTAGCTGTGTGGTTTTCCCAACACTATTTGTTGAAGAGGCTTTTTCCCATTGCATATTCTTCCCTGCTTTGTTGAAGATTAAGTGACCATATAATTATGGGTTTATTTCTGGGTGTTCTCTTCTGTTCCACTGATCTATGTGTCTATTTTCGTGCCAGTGCCATATAGTTTTGATCACTACAGTTTTGTAATATGGCTTGAAGTCTGGAACTGTGGTATCTCCAGCTTTGCTTTGCTTTTCCACGATGGTTTTGGCAATTTGGAGTCTTTCCTGATTCCATACACATGCCAGGATTTTTTTTCTTCTAGTTCTGTGGAAAAAATGCTATTGGTATTTTGATAGAGATATCACCAAATGCGATTGCTTTGGGTTGCACAGATATTTTAACAATATCCGCTCTTCCATTCCATGAGCATAGAATGTCTCTCCATTTGTGTCATCTTAAATTTATTTCATATTTTTTACAGTTTGCAGAGTACAGGTCTTTTATTTCTTTGGTTAGCTTTATCTTACTGCTTTTGGTGCAATTGTAAATGGGACTGTTTTCTTCATTTCTCTTTCTGCGGCTTCATTATTGGTGTGCAGAAATGCAACAGATTTCTGCACATTGATTTTGTATCCTGTGACTTTACTTAATTCATGTATCAGTCCTAGTATTTTTTCTGGTGGAATGTTTCAGGTTTTCTATATATAGTATTATGTCATCGGCAAACAGTGAAAGTTGGACTTCTTCCTTACTAAGGTGGATGCCTTTTATTTCTTTTTGTTGTTGACTGACAGATCCCAGTAGCTGAAAAAAACCCACACCTTTCAACTACAGGCAAGACACAGTGCGTACTTCCTTGCCATTTAAAAAGCAATTGAGGGGCGCCTGGGTGGCGCAGTCGGTTAGGCGTCCGACTTCAGCCAGGCCACGATCTCGCGGTCCGGGAGTTCGAGCCCCGCATCGGGCTCTGGGCTGATGGCTCGGAGCCTGGAGCCTGTTTCCGATTCTGTGTCTCCCTCTCTCTCTGCCCCTCCCCTGTTCATGCTGTGTCTCTCTCTGTCCCAAAAATAAATAAATGTTGAAAAAAAATTAAAAAAAATAAAAAAATAAAAAAAAATAAAAAGCAATTGAATGTTTTCTCCTGATATAAAGCTTCAAATGATTTTCTCCTGAACTTCCACAACCTATCCTCCTTTCAGTGATGTATGTTCACAGGTGCACTGAATATTTTTGTTGTTGTTGTTGCTGCTGCTTTATTTAACAGAGACTGCATAATAAAAAGTATAATGCATTACAGGTCAATTCCATGAGCACTGGGTTCTTTTTGTGTGTTGAAAGAAAAAGCTTCAAGCTAAATGCAAAAATGAAAATGGTTAAGGTGGCATTATACGGCTAAAATAATTAGAACCAACTCACCATTGTTTTATCAGAGTAATCTCCCCTCTCCCCTAATCTCTGTGTACTGGGAAAACAAGTTAACACGTTTCATTCATTCACCCGAGTACCCAAGTCATGCGGAAGCATACCAGGAAGTAAAGAGAGAAGATAGGAAAACTGAAGGGTGAGAGTGAAAATGTATTATGAGAGAGACATTACCCCTATTTTATGTTTGTTCGGCCTTATGAACTTAGTGGTCATTGCCTTCGTGTGGTCAGCAGGAAAAGCATACTACCGGAACAGAAGCTCCGACTACAGTCGGGCCAGAACAATCCACTGCGTGTTAAGACAGGCGCACTGCTCCCTGGGCCCCAACTACAGGCCCCCATGTTAGGATGAAAAATCTCAGCCAAGCTCCTTACTTGACAGAGAGAACCCTGAAATGCCTGCATTTGCCTTGCATTGACAAATATTTTCTGCCACTTGATATAACTAGTACTCAAAGACTAAGATGTTATTTTTTTCCTTGTTGTTGCTTAAGATGTTCTTTTTCTTCAGTTATATTTTTGCACTCCTAAATGTGGTGTCCTGAAAATAATCATGCCTGCCACTTATAGACATATGCTTGTTTACAAATAGAGAAATTCAGAAAGGTATTTCAAAATTTAACGGGGGACGCCTTTAGGAAGTAGATGTGAAGGGAAGGAGATATTAGGGACTTTTCACTTCTGTACTATTTGAGTTTTTGATCATGTATTAATTTTATACTAAATCTTAAAGACTCCCCCCAAAAAATATCTGAAATGCAGCATCAGGTCTTCCAGACTACTAAGCTACTGGCACTGAATAAAGGAAAAAATCAGTAAGTATTCATGACAAACTACAGCTGCACAAAGTGCTTTGATTCACAAACCCATTACCATAAACTCTTAGATTTAATTCAACTTTTAAGTTTTTATAAGCGATTAGAACTCTAAAGCATTAATAAATGAATATCATTTTTAATGTACACTCAACCATCCAAGTTCAGGTTGACAGCTGGTGAAATGAACTATATATTTATTTTTAAACAGTTCCACACAAAGTGTCATTTGATTATAAACTGACTCCTTGGGGCACCTGGCTGGTTCAGTCTATTAAACTTCTGACTTTGGCTCAGGTCACGATCTCACAGTTCATGAGTTTGAGTCCCACATTGGGCTCTCTGCTCTCAGCCCGGAGTCAACTTCAGATCCTCTGTCCCACATTTGCTCCCTGACCCTCCCCCGCTCATGCTCTTTCTTTCTCTCTCAAAAATAAATAAATGCTGGGGCGCCTGGGTGGCACAGTCGGTTAAGCGTCCGACTTCAGCCAGGTCACGATCTCGCGGTCCGTGAGTTCGAGCCCCGCGTCAGGCTCTGGGCTGATGGCTCAGAGCCTGGAGCCTGCTTCCGATTCTGTGTCTCCCTCTCTCTCTGCCCCTCCCCCGTCCATGCTCTGTCTCTCTCTGTCCCAAAAATAAATAAACGTTGAAAAAAAATTTTTTTTAATAAATAAATAAATAAATAAATAAATAAATAAATGCTAAAAATAAATAAATAAAATAATAAAAATAAACCGACTCCTCACAATACACTTCACAGATGATGGATTCCTGACATAAAATTATTTACCAGGAGGTAGAACTTAGTCTCTTTCTCCCAATTATTTTCTGGGATCTGTTCTTTGGCTTTTGTACTGGAAGCTGAAGCTTTGCACACACCTGCTAAAGCAAGTAGGAAACACATACATTTGTTTTTTTTTTTCTTTTTTGCACTTGATGTGTGACTCAAAACGCCACTTTTCTAACATACTGTTCATCAACAGTACAGTCTTTCGGAAATGTACTATAATTGTAAGAGTTTTCTTTCTCTCCCTGTGACTTTTATTTAACGTTCTCACTCATTGTTTCCATGTTAAATTTCTTTTTCTTTTTAATTTTTTTTAACATTTATTCATTTTTGAGACACAGAGAGAGGCTGTGAATGGGGGAGGGGCAGAGACAGAGAGACACACAGAATCCGAAGCAGGCTCCAGGCTCCGAGCTGTCAGCATGGAACCTGGTACGGGGCTCAAACCCACAAACCCTAAGATCTTGACCTGAGCCGAAGTCGGACGCTTAACCGCCTGAGCCACTCCCAGGCACCCCTCCATGTTAAATTTCTGAATAATAAACGTATTTGATTATACACACAGCACCGATGGCTTTTGGAAACACAGAGCAAGGGCAACAGATTTCTCATGCGGATGCGGGGGGAAGACACAGAGGGTGCTGACCTGACCACAGGTGAAGGCCATCAAATCCGTAGGAAAAGAGATCATCTCCAACTCCATTGCCACCCCACTCCTCACCGCCTCCAGGGTAGGGAGAGTACCCTTCGGTGGACGCCCAGCCCACCCTCAGGTGAGTGGCTTCGGCAGTCACGAACGGCTCCGTATGATCCACCATCAGCTCATAGTACCACTTCTTGTACTGCGCGGACCCTTCACTGACGCCCAGAAAAATATTGGGTCTCATGCTTTTAAAGAGAGACAAACAGCACATGAGAAACTCCGGACAAACCTTTCTCCAAGATGCAATATATTAAATATATGTTTTCCTTCAGTACTACAAAATTACTAAGTCACTGATGCGGTAGGCGGTGACAGCCAGCCTTAGAGTTAACAGTCGGTAACTGGTGTTTGCTTTTCGTATTACTTGGAAATATCGCTCAGGAGTCTAAGATTATTGTTTCTTCATTGCTCTTCTGCATATTTCATATCACTGATCATGTTCAAGATGGGAAACTCAGTATCACAGGCCTTTTGGATCCATGGCATTATTAATTCAGGACACTTAGACATTTTCCCTAACTAAGCTCTGTGTCAGATAAGGAACGAGGCTGAAGCAAGCCATGTTGTTGGTAAAGGAACCAGAGTGATAATCAGCTTTGTTGTTCTCTATGCCTCGCTGAGGGCAGAGGAATTTCTAGGGAGTTGCATTTAATTCTGCTTCCTGAGGGACTTAGACCCTATGTGAACGGTAAAGATTAGCGACAATCTCAGGAAATACCTCTCAATAACAGCACGTCTACTATACAAACAGCCACTCAGGAAGTTCTTAAATCACTTGTGTTAAAAAACACAATATAGAAATATACAACAAACCCTACATTTTTGTTTCAAACAGGGTAAGGTGGGGGATAGTTCCCAGATAGCTGCTAGATACAGTATATCAAAATTATTAATATCACACATACTATTTTCTTAATTGTAATCTGTATTATTATTATTATTATTATAATACTTCGTATAAGGAAGGCAGCATGTCTCAGTGTTTAAAAGCTCAGTCTCCAGAGTTAGACTTGAGCTCCATTTCCAGTTCAACATTTTAATCTACGAAATGCACACAATGGTACCCCGCTGGACTAGTTGAACCTAGTACAAACACGGTGTCGAATACACAGAAAGTCCATGGAATAGTCCATGGACTGCTGGCATACAGCAGTCAAGGGATGTGTGATAACCCTGGAGGGAATGTCTAACCAAAAACGCAGCTTTATTTTTTTTTTATGGTATTTATCATATGTTGGACATCCTGATTCAACTTTTTTATTATACACAGTGGCCACTTCAACCCTGGTATTGAAGTGTAGTGCTTTTGTTCATATTCTAAGAAAGCACAAAACGTAAGTATATACAACTCTGTCCCTGTATAAAGGCCAGCCCGCTCCCGAGGACATCAGTGAGAACCATGAGAGTGGATGAAAGCTTACATCTTTGGGATATATGCATATTCTGCTTGGTTCACCTATTATGATTATGATTATGATTATTATACCATCTGACTAATAGAAAAAACTGCACTATTCGCTGGGGGAATACATAAAATATCCTAATAAAACAAACGGACCGTATGATGCCTTAGCTATAGAGCCAGAACATGAATCGCTCTGTTATGCCGCCTATTTGGTGACGTTGTCCTTGTGAATCTACCTGCTAACGTGGTTTACAAGACGTGTCTGCAGAAGTAGGTCTCTTCCCGGCAGCAGATTGTCGCAGATGAGATGCTGGTTGGAACGGACCGCTACTCCATGGCAGACGCAGAGAGAGCACAAGACGTCCAGAACCTGAAAAAGAGCAATCACTTCCAGCTAAGTCCCTTCTCAGATTCAAGTATCCCAGCACTCTTTGTGAACACAAACACATTCCCTCTGACCCAGCCGTTTGAGCATGGCAGCCATGAGTCCACTCACAAGTGGACTTTACAAGTTTCTCTTAGATACCAACTGAGAATTGCACGGTGCCCCATTGGTGCTAAAAAAAAAAAAAAAAGCGCTAAATAATATTATGATTGCAATTAAGAAATGAAAAATACTCATGAATCACTTGAAACGCCTTCTATAAGTTCTCTTATTTTAAAAATGTATTTAAAAGTCTGCCAGAGTTCATTCATGGCAGTAAAATGCTTCCCTTACCTTGTGGTTTCTTCCATGCTTGTCTAAAAGGGAGATTATGGATTTAATGTGTCCTTCTTTGATAATATTTAGGGCTTCTGGACTTTCTACTAACACACAGTGCAAAACTTCAAGAATACCTAAAGAGAAAATCAAGAAAGAAAATATGATTAAAGAGTCTGCGATGATCAGTGTCTTGCCTTTCCTTCATGTGTTCATTCTGCAAAATGTAACCATTACGCACTCAATGTGCTTGTCACAAGGCACTGTGATAAGGGACAGGTGATGTTTGTGACAGGGGACTGATCACTGAAGATGATGAAGTCCTAGTTGAATGAGGAAAAGCCAGTGTTAGCAGAGTAAGCAGGTAACTCTGCCTGGGGAGGTACAAAAGAAAGCATCCTTAAGTCGAGCCTCAGAGAACACCTTCATGACCATTTTCCAGACAGGAAGGTTAAGGTGGTACAAGGCTGGGTGAATTCTTGAATGGTGGGCATACCTGGGGTGCCTGGAGTACAGAGCAAGTAGAGGACAGTACACGTAGATGGTAGGTTAGGACCAGCTTATGAAGTTTCTCAGCATTGAAAATAGAACCCTACAACAATGCATTCCAACCCACACAGATCATTACATTCCCCCGGAGGTAAATGGCAGAAAACGTTTCTTAGTTTGCAAAACAACAGCATACAAAAATACAGAGAACTATACGACATACAAAACCTGATTAAGGATGTCGGTATTTTAAAGTGTTAGCCATCAGAGAAGATAAAATGGAATTTACCCTTTCTTATCTTAAAATTGAAGAAAGAGAATAGAAAATAAGTTTTGGATCGGAATGTTTCGTGTGAATTTGGAAAGCTGAATGTGTACATACGTATTCATGGTTTCCGAGCAAGCTTGCTTTGTCGCTAATGAGAGTGCAGGCCACCTGTAGTAATTAGATAGAACACTGAGAAAATGTGATCTGAGAGATACAAGGTGTCACGAAGGGCCCAAGGGAAATCCGCAGAAAGGTGTATACATCTCCGGCGGAGTTCACTTTCTTGGAAAAGAAAAGCACGCAGGCTTACAAATGGCAGAATGTGGAAGTAATGGTTAGAACGTGGCTGTCACAACTTATACTTGATCCAAACCCCAATCCATTATCGGACAAGGGCTATCGATGCTAATTTCTACACTAATGACTTAATTTGTTGAGGTATGAACGTATGTTCAGTTAAAAAAAAATACCCAAATATGAGTTCATTTTTTGGTGTAGTTCGAAATCGACTTCTGTGTTCCAACAATCCATGCCAGTTAAAAATCCAAGATAGGAGAAAATAATACAAGCTGATGGGTAGTTAAAGAAGATGTTTCTGTAAGTGTACTTAAATTGAAAGTTTCTGGTATCAAAAATGGAGCAATAAAACTTATTCATTCTGAGCTAAAATAAACTAAAATAATAGAGAGGGAAGAGCGTTTTTAGCAGATTGGTCATATTTTAGCCTGACGTCTTTGTTCCCTGTTACCTATTACTGCAGAACCCATGGCAGCTGCCCGTATTTGCAAATGGGCTCATTCAGTTAAGCATCCGACTTCAGCTCTGGTCATGACCTCGCAGCTTGGAAGTTCAAGCCCCGTGTCAGGCTCTGTGCTGACAGCTCAGAGCCTGGAGCTTGCTTCAGATTCTGTGTCTCCCTCTCTCTCTGCCCCTTCCCTGTTCGCACTCTGTCTCTCTCAAAAATAAATAAACATTAAAAAAAAATTTAAAAAAAAAGAAAGTTGTGCTGTGTCTCCACACTCATCTATTCACATTTCCTCAATGGCTGCTTTTGCATTAAAGAGGTAGAGCTGAGGCTGCAAAGTCAGAGCCCTACGATCCATAGAGCATCATATATTTACTGGCAAGTAAAAGACCAAGAAAAATAAATTCTCTTTGTCAGTAAATACGCGTGAAAGCCAACAGCATTCAAAACCTTGAATATATGAGAAAAGATTTAAGACTAGAGTTTGAAAATGCACAGCACATATCACAAAAGGCAGGAATGGCCACACGAAAATAAATCTGATTCTTCTCATATTCTGCAGACTTTAATAGAAGGCTTCCAGAGTTTGGGGCTTAACATTCAATCAAATATGTTTCTTTAATGCTGCTACATCATATCCAACAAATAATCTACTTAGTCGAAAAGGACTGACTACCTCAAGTCTGATAGTGAAAGGTCAGAGGAAACGACTTTTATTTTCAACTGTTGGAATTAACAGCAAATGTTTTATGAAGTAAAAATAAAAAATTTTATTTTTTGTGGTAAGAAATTCCTAAAAGATAACAATTTGGAAATAGCAAAAGATTCATTTTCAAAAAAAAAAAAAAAAAGAGACCAGCTATAAGGACTCTATTGGGTGTATATGTAAATCATGCCAATATATGTCTGGAAAAAAGAGACAGAGGAACAAGGCTTAACAAATATTATAATGGCAACACTTTCCTAAAGATGATTTGACGACTGAATTCTAAACACACTGAATAAGACCCAGAAATGGGAACAGTGCATAACACTTATTGCCAGATTCTCAAGGAAAAAATTTAAAGCTTGGTAGATCATAACCATATTACCAGAATATACAATACATTGTCAAAGATACACATATGCAAACTAATAAGAAAAAGCAATCTGAATTTGTAAGTTTTAGTAAGTTTACAGAAATGATTTTAGTGAAAATTTTAAGAACATGCAAAATACATAACGTATAATGTAAACTTGCAAGGGTAGACACCCAATGGGATATGCATTATGACTGCAACTATGTCAAATATGTTATGTCAGCACTGAGCCCGATGCAGGGCTTGAACTCCAAACTGTGAGATCATGACCTGACCTGAAGTTGGACGCTTAACCGACTGAGCCACCCAGGTGTCCCTCATTTCATAAATTTAGAATAAGCATAAACAAACCTACCCTTTCCCACACACAGAGCACCCGAATTATAAGAGTTTCTGTAAGGGCTATGTATGGTATGGCTTAGTGAGGGGCAACAAGAATTCAGGTTAACTATTCCCAGTTGACTTCAAGTACCGCTTCCTAATCATCTCGTGGACATTTCATCCAGAATGGTCTCCACGTGCCTCCACCTCAACTCTTCCCAAACTGAATATACAATACCGTTTTTGTATCTATACATGTAACTGCTTCTCTGGTCCACGGCCCATTCTAAAAGCCAAGTCTAAGTCCAAGCTAAAAAATTCCGTCATTTCTGAATTTCTGGCTTCCAGTTCCATCTAAGGTCAAAGCCCATTCCCCTGTATGCCAGCTCCTTCCCTCGATGACCCAACCCTCCTCTACTGCCTCAACTCCTACCAACTCCTCCTACAAAGGACGGTTCAAGTACACTCTTACTTCAAAGTGCATACTATAAATATGCTTAGGTGCTCATATATTTACAGTACATTTGCACGTTATAAACATTTATTTTGTAGCTACCAGGC
The DNA here is from genome assembly GCF_022837055.1 of Prionailurus viverrinus. Lineage (NCBI taxonomy): Eukaryota > Metazoa > Chordata > Mammalia > Carnivora > Felidae > Prionailurus > Prionailurus viverrinus. The sequence continues at coordinate 11,351,567 of NC_062571.1, forward strand.
ACTGTTCTAGGCAGTAAGATCATTGGCAATCAAGGCCTGTCAGGCTCAGGGGGAGCCTGTCGGCTCTGCTCCACCTTCCGTGTTTTCACATGTTATCCTCAAGACTAAAATACACTCCCCTTCTTCTGGGGCTGCAAAATGGGAATCATCTTGCAAAGTCAGAAAGTCACCTCATTCAGTGGGATTTTACCAACACCCTAGAATGAATTATTCTTTCTTTGTAGGATTGATCACACTGTATTAAAATTATTTATGCTCATTTCAATCTCCCACTGGAGAACGAGCTCTGGAGAGCAGACATGTGTTGAAATCTGCTTCCTGGCCACCCATCACACTCTGGCCCAGGGAGCCCCATCTCATGTTTGCCAACTGAATAAGTGAATGAATATAAACGGACTATTAGTATATACCTTCAGTTTAAACTAAATAAGCCTATGCTAGGTGTGTGTGTGTGTGTGTGTGTGTGTGTGTGTGTGTGTGTGTGTGTGTATATATATATATATATACATATATATATATATATATATATATATATATAAAACAAGAGTCATTATTGTGAAGAGTATATAAGATAGCTACTTTGGCATATTTTACATCTGGAAACTTTAATATTAAAATACATTTTTTAAGGTAGGGAAGACAGATGATGGAACACAGATGGAAAATGTAGATTTCTTAGTTCCAGGATTACTTTACTTGTGCTTTAATTTCAATAGGGAAAATTGTGACTTACTGACTAACAAGAATTTTTGTGGGCTTTAGTCTATTTCTGTGGGGGTCATACACAAAATTCAAAATTAATGGTGTAAGTCCTATATGTAATATACATGAAATATTTAGCTATTTGCCTTAAAACTTTTGTGGCTGTAACTTTTCTTTATAGGGTTCATGAGAAAGAAAGATCTCTGAGGGTGTAATAAAATGTCTGGAAATAACCTCATGGTACTGGAAGCATCCGAGTGCAACAATGGGTCACGTGCAGGGTGGTCCAAGGTTGAACAAAACTTGTTGAGCGTCTGTACGGAAACAAACCACGGAACAGAAGTGCTATATTTGGCCTGACTTCACATACCAGGAAGAATCGAGCCTAGGGATCTCGCCCCATCCTCGGTAGGCACGAGTTCATGGTAAGTCTTGCACATTTGAGCAAAATATATACAGAACCAGACCGGCAGCCGCTCAGGCACAGGGGGCTGGTGTGGGGCAAGGAAGACCAGTGAAGAATGGAGAGACGATGCCGACACGCCCTCTACAGAAAGTGTTTTCTCAACCACAGTCACGCGTGTTTTGCGAAAATAAAAATTATAATCTCAGAACACCGAGGCGTATGTGGGTTTAGAGGGAACCTAGTTCTCACTGCACATGTGGGCACTATTCAGCTTTGGGAAAGGACTTCTCTTTTACATCTCTGCTCTACGCATGGGTAAGGATCCCGGACAGCTTTCTGACAGAGCACATGGCCTCACCTGACAATTTCTACACGAAGCCTCTTAGTCTAAGAGGCGAGCAAAGAGAAGGCTTCAACCTGGGTGCTAATCAGTATGAATCAGACTGTCCCTCTGTGACAGAAACACTGGGGACACAGCACAGGTAACGCACACAGAACTGCAATATCCACTTGCAGGGTCAGCAACAGTCACGATTAGAGAAACCACAGATTCCACATTATTCAAATCATAGGTTGCTTTTCTATTTTTTTCCCTACCTAGGAGTTAAAATTCTCTGTAACATTTAAAAAATTTTTTTTAATGTTTATTTATTTTTGAGAGAGCAAGACAAAGCAGGAGTGGGGAAGGGGCAGAGAGAGAGAGGGAGGCACAGAATCTGAAACCGGCTCCAGGCTCTGAGCTATCAGCAGACAGCCCGACGCAGGGCTTGAACTCAGAAAAGGCGAGATCATGACCTGAGCTGAAGTCAGTTGCTTCACCAACTGAGCCACCCAGGTGCCCCAAAAAATCCTTTGTAACTTTTTGGTCAGACCTTATTAGTAATATCCCCAAGGCTCAATGAGGGCAAATGGAAATAAGGGAAGTTGTATTTTCCACCTTGGATAATTAAATGTAAACAAAGTGACTCAAGTAAAAAGACGTGGGGGAAAGACACTGGGAAATAACATGGCAACACAGAACATGAAACACACAAGCCAGAGCTGTCTATAGGGGTTATAGGAGACTGTTCCTGCATGCAGTAACGACGTATGTTATGGACAGTTATCCTTTGATAAGGGGACTGGAGCACTGGATATTTACTAGGCTTAATGAAGAATTATAATAGTAAGAGGTATTACTATTATCCTGTCATATTACATAGTGGTTATAACCATGGACTCCAGCCAATGTGCCACAGTTGAGTCCTGGCAAATTTTTAGGCAAGTTACTTAACCTCTCTGTGTTCCAGAGTCACCATTTCTTTCTTTCTTTCTTTCTTTTTTAACTTTTAACTTTTTACTTTTTATTTTTATTTTTGAGAGATAGCCACCGAGTACGAGTAGGAGAGGGACAGAGACAGAGGGGGACACAGAATCCGAAGCAGGCTCCAGGCTCTGAGCTGTCAGCACAGAGCCCGACACAGGGCTGGAACTCACAAACCATGAGATCATGACCTGAGCTGAAGTTGGATGCTTAACCGCCTGAGCTTCCCAGGAGCTACCCAGAGCCCCCATCTCTGAAATAGAATTAGAATAATGGTACCCACTCTGGAGGGAGGAGGTGGGGGACTGTTTTAAGGAGTAACACATGGAAAGCTTTTAGAAAGCTATATAAGCATCTGCAATTATTTTATGGTTGCAACAAAATAACATAAATGAGAAATGAAATTTAGAAAAAGGATCATCAAGGAAACATTAGAAATATGCTTCTTTTGAAACAGAGATGAAAAACTTTAAATCAGGGAAAGGTAGGGAAATACTGAATGGTCAACACTGATCACAAGCAAAGTTCAGGGAATATATTTATTGATCAGCATGAAGAAATGAAATCGATGCTAGATTTTAAAATAAAACAGTTAAATTAGGAAATCCAGGGGAAATTAGACTGGTCTGTTAGACACTGAGGGAAAGATAGGCAGACACAACTAGGGCAAAGACAGAACTGTAAGACAGCTCTACATTCTGGGGACAACAGGATTGCTGAGCCAAAAATACCATGAAAGATTACACCAAGTAGACTTACTGTCTAATCAATGTTCAAAAAGGCAGAAAGCACTCCTTTGACAGGAACCCCTTCTCTGGGTATTAAGATTATGAAAAAGAAAAACACATGAAAATAAAGTGGGCAGCGGTTGGAGAAGGCAGAAGAAAAGTTCAGCTAGCTCCATGTTGACAGAAGGTCTAAGTAGTTTGGGAGGAGTTTTGCAACATACCAAAGGTGAGGCCAGAAGAGAAAGAATCTGAGTTATGTACAAACATATTAACTTGTTCCTGGGCCCGTGCACTTGAGGGAGTCCTGTAAAGGCATGTCTCTGTTATTCTGTTCCACTCATTTAATTGTTTTTTAAGGTTTATTTATTCTTGAGAGACAGAGAGAGACAGTGCATGGGCAGGGGAGGGGTGGAGAAAGAGAGAAAGAGACAGAATCGGAAGCAGGCTCCAGGCCCTGAGCTGTCAGCACAGAGCCCGACGCGGGGCTCGAACCCACGGACCATGAGATCATGACCTGAGCCGAAGTCAGAGGCCTAACCGACTGAGCCACCCAGGCATCCCTTGTTCCATTCATTTAAACGGAACTGCCAATGAGTGATATAATCATGTACTGCAACCAAGCTGTCCTTCTTTGGTGGTTGGGCATGAATGTGGACCTAGAAGTAGCAGAAACTTCTAGTTTGAGCCAGTGGAGAGGTTAGTTTGCTCTCCCTAATCAGTGTTAGGCCCGTGCCGAACAAATAGCAGGAGGTGAGCGACCAATAAAAACAGACCATAATTACAACACATCTTTCTTAATGTTAACAGTGAATTCTGCATGTCACAGATTGAAGCACTGAGAGAAGTAAGAGTCATCTGTGGTTTGTTGAAAATGAGTATAAACTTGGAGCACCTGGGTGGGCTCAGTCAGTTAAGCGTCAGACTTCAGCTCAGGTCATGATCTCACAGTTCGTGGGTTCGAGCCCCGTGTCAGGCTCTGTGCTGACGGCTCGGAGCCTGGAGCCTGCTTCAGATTCTGTGTCTCCCTCTCTCTCTGCCCCTCCTCTGCTCTCTCTCTCCCTCTCAAAAATAAGTAAACATAAAAAAATAATAATAATTGGGGCACCTGGGTGGCTTAGCTAAGCGTCCAACTTCGGCTCAGGTCATGATCTCGTTGTTCTCAGAGCCTAGAACCTGCTTCCAATTCTGTGTCTCCCTCTTTCTCTGCCCCTCCCCGCTCACGCGGTCTCTCTCTGTCTCTCAAAAATAAATAAACATTAAAAGAATTAAATAATAATAAATAAAATGGGTACAAACTTGAAGTCAAGAAACTATTTGAGTTTCAGGGTGAGACAAACTGATGAATGTGCTTTTTAACTTTTGTAAGCAAATAGAAAGGGACAAAAGAAGCAATGTACGTTTTGCTTTCTTTCTATAACACAGCACTAACTTGTAAAGGAAAAACACTAAATAGGGTTTCCATATCTCACCCCCCTCCAAAAAAAAAAAAATGGACCGAGTTGATTTCAATATGAAAATATATAGAGGCATGGGCAGGGGGTGGGTGCCTGAGTGGCTCAGTTAAGCTTCTGACTTCAGCTCAGGTCATGATCTCCCGGTTTGTGACTTTGAGCCCACGTCCGGCTCTGGGCTGACAGCTCAGAGCCTGGAGCCTGCTTCATACTCTTGTGTCTCCCTCTCTCTCTGCTCCTCCCTGACTCATACTCTGTGTCCCTCTCAAAAATAAACATTAAAGTTTTTTTTTTTTAATCTGAAAATATCATGTCTTGAAAATAACAATGCCAAGAGATGCGGCCTCAAGCCAAGTTGAGAAAACACATCATTTTCTACACTTCAAAGTTTTATAATGGTTTTGAGGCTTCAGAAGAAAATAAGCTCATTAAATCTTGAGCTAACATGAAGTTGAGAAGGGAGAGAAAAAGGGACAAGGATTGAAATATAACACAATTTGACAAAATTAGGAAAATAAAAGTGGAAGTTCGTGAAGATAAAGGTACACCACATTGTTACTCATATACAGAAGGGCAGAATATCAGGAATGCATTAGCAAAATAATTGTATAAATTGCTATATCTCAAAACCCACAGAGTGCTGAGCACCAGACATGAATCACAAATAATTTGAAGATATTCTTATCTTGCTGGTTACTGTTGGGTGTTTCCCCCCCATTTATTTGTTCAATTATCACTTAGTTCATTAAATGGGCTATCTGCCGTGTGAGGTTCTAGATAGGAGTAAAAAGAGGGACAAAACTTGACGTCATTCCCGCTCTTATGAACTTTCCAGACCGCGAAACTTCAGTCCTGGCTGCATTACTTTCCTTTGGCCTTGCAAAGATCATACCTCTTAGCTTCCTAGCTACCAATGAGGACTTTGGTAAAATGGAAATTATAATGGAACTGACCTCACAAAGTACCTGGGAATCCACTGAGGTAATACAAATGACATCTCATCACAGTGCCCTAAACTCACTCGTCCCACTCCTTTTTTTTTTTTTTTTAAAGTTTATTTCTTTTGAGAGAGAGAAAGAGCCCGGGGAGGGGAAGGGCAGAGAGAGGAGGGGGAGAGAGAGAATCTCAAGCAGGCTCCACACTGACGCAAGGCTCGAACCCAGAAACTGTGAGATCGTGACCCAACTGACCTACTCAGGAGCCCCTTAGCGTCCAGCTCTTGATTTTTGACCCAGGTCATGATCTTAACGGCTCCTGAATTTGAGCCGCTGCATCAGGTTCTGGCTGACAGTATGAAGCCTGCTGGGATTCTCTCTCTTTCTCTGCCCCTCCACTGCTGTTTGTTTCTCTCTTTTTTTTTTTTTCTCTCAAAATAAATAAAGAAATATTCCCTTGGCCACACAATGTGCTCATTATAGTGTTCAAGAAACAAGAAAGGTGTGCCTCTCTGTGAAATATTAGTCCCTACAAACATGCTGGCAGATGCAATTAATTGCTCTAAAGGCCTTTAAATAAAATGTTCAAAGATACATACATCTGAGTACTTTTAAAATAAATCCTCCAGGGCAAGAGAAACACAGATTAATGAGCTCTTCAAAAAGACACCTCAAAGCAGCAAATATTTATTGAGAACTATTATTTTGGGCAGAAATGTAAAATGATCATAGCATCTGCCTAAGCTTTGTATAAATTTTTAAAAGGCAGTCTTTTCAAGAAATGGTGCTAGAGAAATTGGATATTCACAAGTGAAACAATGAAACTAGACCCCTACTCTACAACACTCACAAAAATTAACTCAAAATGAATTAAGGACTTAACTCAAATGAAACCAGGAAATTCCTAGAAAAAGAACTTCTTGACCCACGAATTGGTAATGATCTTCCAGATATGATACCTAAAGCATAAGCAACAGAATAAAAAATAAACAAGTGTGACTAAACCAAACTAAAAAGCTTCTGCGCAACAAAAGAAACCATCAATAATGTTTAAAAAAAGAAGACAACTTACAAAATGGGGAAAAATTGTAAACCGTGTATCTAATAAAGGGTATATATCCAAGATATACAAAGAACCCATTAGGGAGAAAAAAAACCAATCCAATTAAAATGGGCAAAAGTGGGGCTTTTTGGGAAATAGACAACTTTCCCAAAGAAGATATATGAATGGCCAACAGATACATAAAGAGATGCTCAACATTGCTAGTCATCAGGGAGAAGTAAATCAAACCCTCAATGAGATATCACCTCCCGCCCATTAGAGTGACCGTCATCAAAAAGGCAAGAGGCAACAAATGCTGGGTGGATGTGAAGAAAACAGAACCCTCATGCACCGTTGCTGGGGTTGTAAACTGGTACAGCTGCTATTGGAAAACCGGATGGAGGACCTTCAAAAAATTAAAAATGGAACCACTACCTGATGCAGTAATTCCACTTCTGAGAATACACCCCAAGAAAATGAAAACACTAACTCAAAAAGACATCTGCACCCCCACATTCACAGCAGCATTATTTACAGGAGTTGAGACACAGAAACAACCTGAGTGTCCACTGATGGATGAGGGGATAAAGAAGATTACGCTGAGTGAAGTAAGTCAGCCAGAGAAAGACAACTACTGTCTGATCTCAAACTAAAACAAAAACAAACACCAACAACAACAAAAAACCCAAAAACCCCACAGGAAAAGAGATCAGACCTGTGATTTCCAGAGGCAAGGAGTGGCGGCAGAGGATCGGATAAAGATCGGTGCGCACTGGTCGCATAAGCTACCACGTGCTGAGGATAAGCCAACTCTGCCCTGTGCTACACAGGGTAGTGGGTAAGAGGGCAAATCCTAAGAGTTTTCATCACAAGGGGAGTTCTTTTGGGTTCAGTTCCTTTTACTTAAAAAAATATATACATATATATATTATATATTATATATATTATATATATAATATAATATAATATAATATAATATATATATTATATATATATATTATATATTATATATATATATGATGATGGATGCAAACTAACTGACTGTTTGGAGTACAAATTTCACAATCACCTAAGCCAAACCATCGTGCTGTATACCTTAAAGTTACACCACAAGTGTATCAACTGTATCTCTATACAATTGGGTGGGGGGAGGTCTCCTGCTGTACGAACACAACTCAGGGGTTGAGGCACCTGGGTGGCTCAGTCGGTTAAGCGTCCGACTTCAGCTCAAGTCATGATCTCGTAGTTTGTGAGTCTGAGTCCTGCGTCAGGCTCTATGCTGACAGTGTGGAGCCTAGAGTCTGCTTCAGATTCTGTGTCTCCCTCTCCCTCTCTCTGCCCTTCCCCTGCTGACGCTCTGTCTCTCTCAAAGATGAATAAACGTAAAAAGAAGAAGAAGAAGAAGAAGAAGAAGAAGAAGAAGAAGAAGAAGAAGAAGACGACGACGACAACAACCCAGGGGCATCATTTCCAATAAGCACAAAAGAAATAAATGTGCACAGAATAACCTAATTCTGGTACTTGGTCCGTGTGGAAGAGGGGGAAGAGAAAAGTTTCACATTGTTTAACAAAACTTACAAATCCTATTTAGTTATTTATTTATTTTTAAAGATGTTTTTAAAAGTAATCTCTACACCAAATGTGGGGCTTGAACTTCACAGTCACACGCTCTACTGACTGAGCCAGCCAGGCGCCCCAAGACGCACCAATTTCTCACAGGGCATTATGTGCAGAATGGTCTGTGGTCCTGACGTGAAACAGTATGTGCAGAGAAGAGTCCACCTTGAGATGCATTTAAAGATGGATGCAATTTTAGAAACTGAGCAACTTGTTCCAAGCCTGAAAACATCAGAAAATACTCCCCAAAGACGTGAACGTACTTTGCCATGTGGTGAAGAGTAACATTTTTTTAATGTTTACTTACTTTTTTTTTTTAAATGTTTATTTATTTTTGAGACAGAGAGAGACAGAGCATGAACGGGGGAGGGGCAGAGAGAGAGGGAGACACAGAATCGGAAACAGGCTCCAGGCTCTGAGCCATCAGCCCAGAGCCCGACGCAGGGCTCAAACTCACAGACCGCGAGATCGTGACCTGGGCTGAAGTCGGACGCTTAACCGACTGAGCCACCCGGGCGCCCCAATGTTTACTTACTTTTGAGGGAGGGACAGAATGAGAGAGAGAGAGAAAGAGAGAGAGAGAGAACGTAAGCAGGGGTGGGGGCAGAGAGAGAGGTGGACAGAGGATCTGAAGCAAACTTTGTGCTGAGAGCAGTGAGCCTGATGTGGGGCTCGAACTCATGAACCGCGAGCGAGGTCATGACCTGAGCTGAAGTCGGGTGCTCAAGTGATGGAAACCCAGGTGCCCCAAGACTAGTATTTTAAATCATGTGTGTCTAAACCTGCATTACATAGTGTGGTTCAAGAGAACAAACGAGAGAGAGGGGAGACACGGTGCTGTGATGGCCAAGAGGGGCTGGCTGGGGTGGAATACTCCAGAAGTCACTCGCAGCTCAGACACTCTAGGACGTAGGTCAGTAGAGCTTACCTGTTTACATGCAGGAGATATTCTCCCTCATGACCTTGGAAGAACACAGCAGGGCACACTCAGTCCTTTGCTTCCCTGCACCTGAGCAGCATATAGCGTGAAGGGATAGAGGGGATGAAGTTCAGAGCCAGAAGGCCAAAGTTTGAGTTCTGCCTTGGCTGCTTCCACACTGTATGACCTTGAAAAAATAGCTGCACTGTGTCTCATTTCCCCATCTGTGAAATGGGAATACTGAGGCTATCCACCTCATAGAGTTATTGTGGGGATTTAGAGACTTAATATATTTATTATTTTCTTTTGAGAGAGAGAATGTGAGCAGGGGAGAGGGACAGAGGGAGAGGGAGGGAGTGAAGGAGGAAGAGAAAGAGAGAGAGAGAGAGAGAGAGAGAGAGAGAGAGAGAGAGAGAGAGAGAAAGGATCTCAAGCAGGCCCCCTGCTCAGTACATGGCCCGACATGGGGCTCAATCCCACAGCCCTGAGACCCATGACCTGAGATGAAACCAAGAGTTGGACACAACGGACCGAGCCACCCAGGCGGCCCATGAGTTAACATACTTAAGGGGCTCAGAACACCATCTGGTACAGTAAAGGTAAGTGCTTGATGGGGCACCTGGGTGGCTCAGTCGGTTAAGTGGCCGACTTTGGCTCAGGTCATGATCTCGCGGTCCGTGAGTTCGAGCCCCACGTCAGGCTCTGTGCTGACAGCTCAGAGCCTGGAGCCTGTTTCAGATTCTGTGTCTCCCTCTCTCTGACCTTCCCCGTTCATGCTCTGTCTCTCTCTGTCTCAAAAATAAATAAACGTTAAAAAAAAAAAAAGGTAAGTGCTTGCTAATATTAAGTTTTTCCACCTGCCAATTCTTCATACTGAGTCGGAGCCATCTCAACATGGGAAAAAACAAAACCAGAACAAAAAAGCCTTATTTCTCTAAACTGAATTGTGCAGTTTTATCAGGGAGCTTTGACACTGCCTGTGGTCATACATCAGTCAGGCTCTCTAGTTTCAGATCTTGTCTGATCCAAAGAATCCAGCGTATGATCTAGCACATCTTTTATCACTTGACTCCTTGTATGTTTCATTGGTTTGCACAAGTTTTTTTTTTTTTTTTTTTGTAAGAAGCTCTTGGCTGAAGGTCTTTGCATGGTGCACAGAGTACGTTCATGTACACATTTGGCATCAAATTTCTAACTGCCCCCCCCAATCCCACAGCAACCCGTGGGGCATGCTGGAGGCACACTTTTCATCTGGACTTTTCAACAGTTTTCCCTAGTTTTATTGCCGAACATAGAACACCTGTCTAGTTTGTTTCTATAATGCAAATGCTCTTTTAAGAGAACGCAAATAATCTTGTAGTTATTAACAACTGCTACTTATTTAAAAAAAAGGTGTTAGGTTCTTATTGTGACATTTTTATTCATTTAATGCAATGAAATGTGTTGACTAACAGTCCTTTGGGCAATGTCCATTTTACAGGCAAAAATATGAGGCACAAAGGGTTTTAGAGTCATGCAGCTGTAAAGGATGAAGCTGGGCTTGGAACTTAAGCAGTCCATTTCAGAATCCATCCGTGTAATCAATCTTAAAAGTGCTCTGCTTCTCCTTAACACAGTATAAAAGTAAGTGGAAAACAAGAGGTGATTAAAAAGTGAGCTGCCATTTCCGATGAGGTAGTCTTGGCAGAGTTCAACCCTGTTTTTTGTTTTTGTTTTGTTTTGAATTTAATGTTTACTTATTTTGAGACACACACACACAAAGAATCCGAAGCGGGCTCCAGGCTCTGAGCTGTCAGCACAGGGCCTGACGTGGGGCTTGAACTCATGAACCCTGAGATCATGACCTGAGCTGAAGTCAGACGCTCAACTGACTGAGCCACGCAGGCGCCCCTTAACTTAAATTCAAGTTAGCTGACATACAGAATTGTCATGGCTTATGGAGTAGGACACAGTCATTTGACTCTTACAAATGATACCCCAGCGCTCATCCCCAAAAGTGCCCTCCTTAATGCCCATTGCCCATTTAACCCATAAAAATATGGAATGCATCATGAATTTGCACGTCACCCTTGCACAGGCGCCACGCTAATCTTCTCTGTATCTTTCTACGTTTAGTTTGTGTGATGCCAAAGTGAGCACTCAACCCTGTCTTTGCTGATGAAATGGTAGGAAACCCATTTAGGAGACCAGAGGCATGAGAGAGCCTGAGCTGTTCCCACTGCATCAACTATACCCTGAGACCTAACACCACTTCCCTTCTCCAGTGCAGCTGCCTCCGGCGGGCACCCAGGCGGCTGAGCTCACGGCCCATCAAGATTACGTTTCCTGTATCACATCAACGCTAAGGGAGGACACCTGTGATGCATCCTGCCTTGACACTGAAGATAAACCCCTCAGGTGGGTAGTGACTGGCTTCTTTCTTTTGACTACCATGCCCGAGTGAGTAGAACCCACCTTAGAAGCCAAGGCACTAAAACAAAAAGCTTGATTCAATCAAGAGGCACGCTGACTTGAGAAAACTGAGCTAAGTCATACACAATGCAAAGAAACTTTAATGAACTCAGTTCCAGATGAAGTCCTTAAGCCATGATAGGGTCCCCGGACTTCAAGCATGACGGAAAGCAAGTGACACAGCACAATTATTTCACCAAAGATGATGCTAAAAGTATTTAATATCCAGCATGGTAGGAACGAAACCCTATCAGAGCAGACACTGGCATTAAGCAGCCATCTGTTGGTAGCACCACATACGAGCTGAACCTTCACTTTTGTCCATGACAGTAAAACATAAGTTTAGTACCCAGACAGGACAAGAAACAGTCAAGGTCAAAGGCAGAAATCACTGGCTGTGATTTTGCTTTTAATAAGAGGTTTTCCTCAAGCGAGCCCTTCCCAGATAACATAGTTTCTCTTCTCTTCCTCCAGCTAAGCAGACATTTAGAGGATGGCATCTAACCAGCTGTGTGTGGGAAGAAATAACATCAGCAAAAGGGGCCAATGCTCCTACGTGCACAGCAACCCCGGGGGATCTAAGGAAGCAGGATGGGAGTGTGGATTCCAGGAACTGTCCAAAAACACCCCCAGGGGACAAAAGCTCTCGTGAATTGGTGGGAGGCTGGATGGGGGGATGTAGACTGGAGAGAGAGCACGTCCACGGGACAGATGTGGGCAAGCTTCACTTATAAACCCCTCTCCCCATCGCCTTAGGACAATTCCTTGCCCTTTGCTGGCCACTGGGGTCAGTATGGAATGTTGGGAGAGCAATAGACACCCCCAAGGGCAGGCAAGTGTCCAATATAGGTACCAACTGACTTTGACTTTGGGCTTTCAATCTTTCATACCTTCCTTACCCAAATCCTTAGGAGGCTGGTTAGTCAGAGCCTGGGGAGATGATCTCTGTTAAGTTACACTCCTGTCTGCGGTGGAAAGCCCTGGCCGGCATCCCCGCCATGTTGGCAGAAACGGAGTGAGCAGCACTATGGCACCTGTGACTCTTGGACCGAGGCTCTCCTTCTCCCCACTCCTTAAACAGACCGGGTGACAAAGACTGAGCCTGCCTTTGATACTCCCCGCCACAGGACCTATCTGAGAAGCTGACGCTCCGAGGACAACACACGTTCATGGACCACTGAGGCAGAATTGTCAAACAGACCAAAAAGGTAAATTAAGCATGGCAAACAGATCTAAGAATTAAAAGCCCACCGTGAATCCGAACTTCCTATTTAGTGTCAAAACACAGGAGAGGATTGCAGATCCGTTGCACAACCTGGAGAGCCACCACCCGGGAACAAGGCCACCAGACCCCACCTGTCTATGAAATCCTGAGGCCGGTCCCTTCCAGCCTCCTTCAAACTAAAACACCAGGTGCCAGAAATGAGTCATATGGTTAAATGAGCATAAGTGGGAAGAGATAATAAAATCAATCAGCGCTATGCCACAAAGCACTACAGTGTTCTTCCCAAATGTGAGACAGTTGAAGATTTTTTTTTTTCCATCTCTAAAAAACCATTTTCTGAAAACACAATTTGCCATCGATCCCACACACAGGCTTTTAGAAACGCATTCTGAAACGGATAGAGATTCTGGGTAACCCAGCAACTTTGATCGCCTGTCTCATTCAGAAAGGAATGTTCTGTTTCATTTGGACTTTACTTTGAGGGACTTTCCCCCCACTTTTCACAATGCTGGTAAAATAGATTAAAAAAAAAAGCCCTCCAAATCTAGATTCTCTGCTCTCTGTCCTCCTTTTCTTTCCAGCCATAACTTAATGCTTTGCTGGGAAAGGAAGTAGGAAGGCTGTATGTGGACGTTTTCAGCATCCTTCAAAAAGGAGTAATTTTGACCAGGGACTTAGCTAACTATTAAATTAGTAACCTTTAACCGCTAATACGTTATTTCAAACATTGAGTGAATATCTTTGGAAATGTACACTCAGTTTCCCTGTCTTAAATGACCCATTGGCATCAAACATGATTTTACATATTGTAATGACCCAGGTCATTATTAAAAACACCAGTCATTATAATGAGCTCTAGACGAAGCCACAGAAGTAAATGAATGAATAAGTTATGAAGGAGTGGCAGGGTCAATGGGGACCGACCCCAACAGCTATCACAAAAGGTTGTCTTTACACAGTCTGCAATATCATGGTGATTCTTATTTGATGTTTCTTATAAGAGTCAGGTGCACAATGTCCCGGCTACACCCATAGCTGGCTTTCTGCACAATTGAAAGATCTGAATTGACCAACGGCTGAAGTTGCCTTCTTCAAAGCTACCTCCTGGAAAACCGTCCCTTTCGGTGATATCATTAAGTGTTGCCTAAACGGTTGGTATCATTCCAAAAGGTTAGCTATGATTTCTGCACTGCCAACAGTGGAGTACAATATCCTGTGACCTCCTGCATTTTCTAACTCGATTGGTCATACCTAAGTACGTGTTTAGGGGGAGGACCCTGGCACACAAGATTCTGGGACAGATTATTCACAGGTTACACATTTTTCCCTTTGAGAAATGATGAGCTTATGCTCTCCAAGAAATAATTGTGACATCTTTGGAAGCTTTAAACTATTGTATTTCGGGATGCCTGGATGGCTCAGCCCATTAAGTATCCGACTCTTGATTTCGGCTCAGGTCATGATCCTGAGATAGAGCCCCATGTTGGGCTCTGCGCTGACAGCACGGAGCCCGCTTGGGATTCTCTCTCTCCTTCTCTCTGCGCCCCTCCTCCACTTGTGCTGACATGCTCGAGCTCGCTCTCTCTCAAAATAAATAAATAAGCTAAAAAAATAAACTATCATATTCCTAGGTACCACATGCTGTATGGTACGTGATCAAGACCCCTGAAAGATTCCTTCTTCTGCTGAAACCCAGAGGAACCTTCCTTCATGGGACTTACTCAGAGTGGAGAACAATGGGCAGGAATCTCAAAGAAGACCACTTTCATCCCTGCAAAGCTATCTGTGGGATACACTGTACAAAAGAAAGACTCAGAGAAACTATGCAGCCCCCTGACCGGCAGACCATTTCAGTCAACTATTCCTTGAAGTTCCCAAATAGCGTTCCAAGTGCTAAGAACATCCTAAGGAGAACCCAGCCTTCAGAAATACATCAACTCAATCAACTGGACTTGCTCGTGCAAATCTTTTGTCTTTTCAATTAAATTTGGCCCAGAGACATAGTCACACATGAAGCCTGGGGAAAGGTCTACTTTATCTCTTGTTCTCTGAAGAAACTCATAGTGGCTGTTCTTACTGATGCTCCGATAGAGCCTTAGGCACTAGAGATACTAGTCAACTTTTGATGACGCACAATGTGTACAAGAGGTTGTGTCCACCGCTCTTTCTGAGCCTTGCTAACATATAAGGAGATAAATAGTGGTTGGCTGGGGAGCAGACACTGCCAGGGCCTGGATCAAACCCTCACGCTCTGCATTCAGTGAAATTCCAGCAGCCAAGTTCTACATTTCTTTGCTTAAGGATTTGCTCTGATCACAGCGGCAGCTGGAAAAGCCACAGAATTAACGCCCCCTGGGAGCAGCACTGCTCAGTGACAGAGAAAAGTTGGTTGTAAACACCTTGTCTCAGCCCTCAGGTGGGAGAACTGTACGGCTCAGTTTCCCAGAATTCCCCAAGGGAAAAGCTCCAGCTACACATGGTGGTAACTCGCTTGTCAACACACCCTCTCTGACCCCTTCTCTACCGAGTCTCACGGTGACCTCCCTTCCCAAATAAACCTCCAGTCCTTTTCTCACGGTCTGCGTCTGGTGGCACCAGACAAAGGTACTTCACTAACACAACCTTTGGCTGGCCTTTCCAGATCTTCATCAGATTTCCATTTAAATCTGTACCAATTTGACTTTTGTCCACTGGACTTTTTTCCCTCCTTTTTTGGAGAAAGAGAGAGAGAGGAGAGAGAGCATGCTCACACATGAGCTCTGGGGAGGTGGCGGGGCCAGAGTGGGAGAGAGAATCCTAAGCAGGCTCCACTCTCAACATGGAACCCAACACGGGGCTTGATCCCACGACGCTGGGATCATGACCTGAGCCAAAATGAAAAGTTGGACCCTCAACCAACTGGGCCGCCCAGGCACCCCTGTCCACTGACCTCTTCTAAAGGAAAACTGAAGTTCCTAGGGTTACCCCTCGCTCTGCTCTACTGTTCACATACAGACACAGAGACCAGCAGTGCAGCTGGAAACAGATCAGCTGAGGTGATCATGTTCAGCAGTCTCCGAGAGTAAGATGATGCATATATGAGCACTCAGGAAACAGTTACGAACGGATGAAATAAATGTATCTTATGCATGTGTGTATATGATACGATCTAATGATATGCATATCGTTACTGTTACTGTCTCTAAAAACTAAGCAACATTGTACCTCCTCTAAGAAAAAAAGTAGTTCATTAAAAGTATAACTGTAAGGACAGTAGAGAAAATTTGGTTTAGTGAAAAATATTTCAGAGATGTACAAACTAGGAGGCTACAAAGCATAGTGAACATACTTCAAGTCTGACGCATGATTATGAGCTAGGGTTTCATCTTTGCTGTAACTAATTCTAGTATCTCCAATCATTCATTTAAATGTTCTATGCCTCAATTTCCTTTCCCTTAATTTTTTTGATGTTTATTTTTGAAAGAGAGGGAGAGATAGAGGGAGAGAGCATTTTTATTTATTTTTTTTAATATTTATTCACTTTTGAGAGACAGAGAGAGAGAGCAAGTGGGGGAGGGGTAGAGAGAAAGGGAGACACAGAATCTGAAGCAGGCTCCAGGCTCTGAGCTGTCAGCAGAGACCCTAACACAGGGCTCGAAACCATGAACCGTGATCATGACCTGAGCCAAAGTCAGACGCTCAGCCGACTGAGCCACCCAGGCACCCCTCAATTTCCTTTCCTTTAAGGTGACATGTTAGGTTCAGCATTTTCCAAGGGTCCTTCCTACTCCTGACTTTCACTGTGCTTTCTGAGAGCATGGGGGCTTCTACGTGAAGTGGAAATGCCTGTGACCAACAGCTGGATTGGACAAAGACAACAGCAAATAGTGATTTGCATCCAGTGGGAATGTGCCTATAAACAACCAAACAGAAGACTCCAGACACTGGGCTCTACTTAGCTCAGTTTAAAGGATGCTCCATTCTGTTCTTTCCTTGTCTCTCTCCTTTTTTGCTGAGCACTTTTTTTTCTGTGCGTGTGTGTGTGTGTGGGTGTGTGTGTGTGTGTTTTAAAAGCTTCTTTATTTTGTGAGAGAGAGAGAGAGAGAGAGAGAGAGAGAGACAGAGAGAGGGGGAATCCCAAGCAGGCTCCACACTGTGAGCGCATAGCCTGATGCAGGACTCAAACTCATGAACTGTGAGATCATGACCTGAGCATTAATACTGTCCTGAAAGTTGCTGGGCTCTCTCTCTTTCCAGATCCTCCCCATGGCTAGAAAAAGGGGTCAGCATACCTTTATGTATCGACTGAAGATTGCCAACAATTCTGGACATGTTGACCCAAGAACCTATCCATTTATGCAATCATGCCATCACCTTTTTTTTTTTTTTAGTGTTTATTTATTTTTGAGATCGAGACAGAGCATGAGTGGGGGAGGGGCAGAGAGAGGGAGACGCAGAATCTGAAGCAGGCTCCAGGCTCTGAGCTGTCAGCACAGAACCCGATGCGGGGCTCGAACCTGTCAACTGCGAGGTCATGACCTGAGCCAAAGTCAGATGCTCAACCAACTGAGCCACCCAGTTGTGATGCCATCACCTTGTTAACCATCAATTGATCATACTCCTGAGAGTTATTCAGTTTTCTCCTTATTCAAGATATATTCTGTCTTGGTCCACAGTCATGCCATTGGTGCTGTGATACCATGAAAACTCTCATTGACGATTCTTGCACCTACTTTAGCTCAACAACCTCCTTCTTTATATCTGCCACCCAAGAAGCCAGCAATGCCTTAAAACTCAAAGTCTGTGACTCAAATGTCTGTTCCTCCTACATCTTCATCATTAAAACTTCACTCGGAGACTGAAAATTACCCCCTTTGACCACAACCATCTGTTCTTCGATTCATTCCATTCCAACAAACAAACCTATCCTTGAGTGGGTCTTTCTCATGCAAGAGTCATGAAATTGTTTCTGTACTGACAGGTATTTTCTTAAGTGAATCCAAACATCCATTTGTCCATTCATTTCTTCACTTGTTTAATAAAAACTGTCAAACATCTACTAGGTGCCAGATGGGATGGTAAACCCAAAGATGAATGAAATCGTGTCTACAGCTTCAAGGAGTTCATTGCTAGTGTAGGAGACTGAGAGAAAAAAAATAAGCAACGTAAAGGGGCATCAGTGGTATAGAAGGGCCGCTAATAAAATACTGTGCAGAGAGAGGAAGAAGCAACCAATTTCAGTCTGGGGTGTTGCTGATACAAACTGTGGTGTTGGATAAGTTCAGGAAGCGCTGGTTATCAGAGTTAAGTTTCTACAACACCAAAATAAGAATAACATACTTACTATGTTAGAGAGGGAGAAATCAGGTTGAGTGCTTATAACTATTTTATGATTATATAGACAGTTTATTAGTATCTACTGAAACATTAAAATTTTTTTTAAGTTTATTTATTTGAGAGAGAGAGAGAGAGAGAGAGAGAGAGAGAGATTAGGGAGGGGCAGAGAGAGAGGGAGACACAGAATCCAAAGCAGGCTCCAGGCTCCGAGCTGTCAGCACAGAGCCCGATGCGGGGCTTGAACTCATGAACAGTGAGATCATGACCCGAGCCAAAGTCAAACAAAACACTCAACCGACTGAGCCACCCAGGCGCCCCCACTGAAACATTTTAAAATAAAATATTATGCTGTGTGATTTGGAAAACTAATTTTTTTTCCAAATCTGTACAAATAATCCTTTGAACACAAGCCAAAAATAGAAGTTCCAAACCACTTTTTTGTTTGTTTGTTTGTTTGTACAGTACATTTGGAATGAATGATTTGAAAAAGAATGAGAATTCTGGCTCTTTAGAAGCTTTCAGGGCTTCTTTTTTTTTTTAATGTAAATGAACAAGATATCGTAAAATTGCTTTTCAGAAATAACTAAGAAAAATACCAACGACTGGAGCACCTGGGTGTTTCAGCTGGCTAAGTGTCCGACTCTTGATGTCAGCTCAGGTCACGATCTGATGGTCACGAGATCGAGCCCCACGCTGGGTTCTGTGTGCTGACAGCACAGAGCCTATTTGGGGATTCTCTTTTTCCCTCTCTCTCTGCCCCTCCCTGGCTGTTGCTGCTGACTCTCTCTTTCTCTCTCTCTCTCAAAATAAATAAACTTTTAAAAAAAAACGATTTTATCAATAAGTAAAACCTTCAACCTACTAAAAGGAAAACACTTACATTGCACCCGATGCTCTGTTTTTATCTTCAATTTTCTTTTATGTCTTAAAGGACATAAAACAGGAGAAAATAGGAATGATATATCATGACAAGGAGATAATCAGAAAACATACCAGAAGAAGCTTCCAGTCTTTCCAATCGGCTGATCAACCAGTCCAGGGAGCCAGAAAATTGGGCACAGTTTTTACGATTTCCTCTAATTAGAGCCGCTGCAAGAGAAAAAGGGCAGACTTCACAGTTATGTGATTTTCCAGGTTAAAATGCAAGGGAAGTTGCTAGTGGCCCTAAAATGGTGGATCAAGAAGAAAATGCTTTGGCTTAAAACATAAATATATAGACACACCTACATGGACAAAACAGATATTTTTTTAAAAGAATTGATATTTATTAATAGGGACTGAAACAAAACACAGCTCATTAGAAAGACTACATCTTGAAGAAAGTTACATTTCATATTGGGAGGAAATAATAAAGGATAATGGAAAAACCAGTGTCCTGGGAGTTGCCTCACCTGGGCTCTAATACTCTTTGCATTTAATTAGCCAGGAGATTAAATCATTTAATTTCCCTAGAGCTCAACATTCTCACCTCTATAATGAAGAAGTTAAGAGCACACCAGTTTTCCTGAAAATGGAGCACAAAATACTAGGAGATACAACTCGGTAACTGTAATAGGGACATAGACAGATACAATTAATTAAAAAGTTACCTGGAGAAAAGGATGGGAGGGTAGATGACTAGTAAGTCTGAAACCTTCTGCTTTCCCCCTGTATCTCCACTTCTCCTTTAAAAAAGATTCACCACCGTGCATTTGAAGGATTCTGACATGCCATCAAATTGCCTGTCCTAACTGTGTTTAACCTACTGTTTCTGACACACCTTTGACAAAAGAAACCATCTTCTATGAAACTCCTACGCGACCTTGAGGATCTCCTTCAATCCAATGTACGTAATCCATTTAAAACTTCCAATGATTCAAAATTATGCCATTCTTTCAAAGCAAATCTGGTGAATATTTTAGGTTAATTAATGAGATTGTTCAGAAACTACAGTTGTCTACAAATGGTCGGTGAGATGGTGACAGAATAGGACATTTAATGGGAAAAAGATGTCGCCATAAGAAAACAATCACTATTTATTTATTTTTTTATTTTTTTTAACGTTTATTTATTTTTGAGACAGAGAGAGACAGAGCATGACCAGGGGAGGGGCAGAGAGAGAGGGAGACACAGAATCTGAAACGGGCTCCAGGCTCTGAGCTGTCAGCACAGAGCCCGACGCGGGGCTCAAACTCACGGTCCGTGAGATCATGACCTGAGCCGAAGTCGGCCGCTTAACCGACCGAGCCACCCAGGCGCCCCAACAATCACTATTTAAACTCTGCTAGTGCCAGGAAGCAGTCTGAAGAACACAAGTTTCAGAGCCCCTGTGGTGACAGAGCATAATTAATGTTAGACTTCTGTCACATAAACTAAAAGTTGGTACCTGACCTGAGAGTAAGAAAAGAAACAGTGACAGCAAAGACAGGAAGGTCTATTCTTACAACTGTAGGAGAAGAGCTCTATGCACAGAGCCGCAGGACATTTGCACAAAGAGTAAACAATGATGCGCTTAATTACTTAGACTCCTCTCTCGCTCTGGGACCAGAGGCCCAGCAAGAGCCAACACACACACACACACACACACACACACACACACACACACACAAGTGACAAGTGCCAGGGACAAGTGTCAAGGATGAGGTGTCATAAAAAGTAAGGAGTCCAATGTGCTCAGCAGGATTTCTAATTTTAACCCATTAGGATATCTGTTCATGACTTACAACAACAGCCACTGAGGGAGGGTATAGGGTAAGGTTTCTGAATCTTTACAGAGTCTCATTTGTTTAAAATTTAACTCACTCTTTTAATTTTACCTCTGGTTTTTAAACCTGAAGATAGTAAATGTTTTCTTTAAAAGACAGATGTTAGAGATAAGGTGATTCTTGAAGAAGCTACAACATAAAAATCAGCCCTTTTAATAAACCATGAAACATCAAAGAAAATCATAAAGCCACACACAGAAAAAAACCTTCATTAAATTTGCTGCACACACAGGGCAGCAGTGGCTGCGTGGCTCACAGGGCAGCTGAGTGACTGCGTGGCTCAGTCGGTTAAGTGTCAGATGTGGGCTCAGGTCTGATCTCACGGTTCGTGAGTTTGAGCCCTGCATCAGCCTCTGCACTGGCGACGGTGGGGATTCTCTCTCTCTCCCTCTCTCTCCACCCTTGTCCTGCTCACACTCTCTCAAAGTAAATAAGTAAACTTAAAAACATTTACTGCAAACAGAAATGGCATATCCCATGTTGGTATAGCCCATTGACAACAACGTAACAAAACTAGAAATTAGTAAGAAAAGTAGAAACAAAAATAAAACTCAGCCACTTAATAATTTAAACTCTCTCATTGATAATTTTTGAGTCAGTAACAAATCAATACCACAATTACAGAATATCTAGTAAATAGCAAAAACAGAAATGTTACCTAATAAAATCAGTGGTCTATGGTCAAAACTGTACTCAAAAATTAACCACTGCCACTGGTAAGCAGCAGGGTGAAACGTGTTAATTAAACAGCCTTTCAAAATGTAAGAGAGAACATCAAAAAATATAAGTAAAATAGGAAAAAGAAATAAATAGCCAAAAAGAATATTAGAAATAGAAAATGTGATCTATGTAATAAATTAAAATGGTAAAATTAATCCACAACATCAAGATTTTTTTTTTTAATGATTATTTATTTTTGAGAGAGACAGAGCGTGAACAGGGGAGAGGCAGAGTGAGAGGGAGACACAGAATCCGAAGCAGGCTCCAGGCTCCGAGCTGTCAGCACAGAGCCTGATGCAGGGCTCGAACTCATGAACCATGAGATCAGGACCTGAGCCAAAGTCAGACACTTAACCGACTGAGCCACCCAGGCACTGCCAGGAATTTTTTTTGAATATAAGCTAAATATCAACTGCTTTAATCATGAAGGAAAAAGAAAAAAATTAAGAATAAACAGGAATTATAAACACAGTCACTGTATCTCTGTACCAGAACTCTGAAACATCTAGGAAAAAGAATGGTTTCCAATTATGCATATGTATACTTTTTTTCCACCAAAACTGACCCAAAGAAGAAAAATCTAAATTGAAAAATAAAGCATGATTGATATTGAGAAGTATGTCAAAGACCAAAAACTTTTTTCTGTATTCAAGAAAAAAAAGTGATTTCTAAACTACACTATTTTAAAGAAACTAAGGAAGCCTCCCTAATTATTTTATAAAGACAGTATAACTTTGATATCAAGACCCAACAAGGAAAGTATGCATATAAGAAAACTAGAGGGAACTCTTAATTACAAATACAAATCCAAATATCTTCTATAAGGATAGTATTTCCAAATCATATTCAGCAATGCATTAGCAACATTAACTCAAGTAGGGGTTCATTCCTCCAATGAGACAGAAATGTGTTAGGATGTCTGTCAATAAGTCCAAGATGAAATGTGATGATCTCAATAGACTCTGAAAAAATATATATATTTCTAATGAAAACAATTAAACTCCATAAAATCAAGTGCCTCCTGAACATTATCAGTGTGTGGGTAGGTGCATGTGTGCAGGTATGTAACATGGCTTACAGATAAACGGAGGGTAAAATCTTACAGTTCATCAAGTTAGTTAAGAAGAAATCAGTTAAGTGAGTTTCCAAAGTAATTGAAAGCCGTGCTGAGAATTATAGGAAAGTTCGTCATGATACAGTTTATAAGAGCAAAATACTGGAAACAGTCTGAGGGTGCACTACCCTACCCTTCAGTAGGGTAGTATATGTCCACTAAAACCTGGTGAAGGGTTACAGCTACTGCCAAGAAGAGATGCCCCAATACAGAAGACAGGTGCAAACAAATGCTATAGAATATTGGTCGTATGATCTCATTTTTGAGAAGTGCGTATATTCAATGTATATGTATACATGTATAAGTATGTGCAAAGCATGGAAAAATGGTGTTTTTTTCAGAATATTTCTTGGAAAATGAGAGCTGCTTCTTTGAGAACTATATCCTGATAAGTTCCTGAGACAGAAAACAGAGACCTTAAGGAACATTGATAAGGGTAGGACTGCTATCCTGCATCCAAAGGGGACATTTTCTTATTTTAAAACAGAAAGGAACATGAATGGAGCCAGGAGGAAGAAAGGATCATGCTCCGTGACGTTTTCCTTCACAAGGACTCCCTCTGGAGTCACAACAACTTCCATCCCAAAACAATCACAAACGGTCAATACGAATGGCAGTTTGCATGCACCTGTAAGGAGGTGAAGTTCAGCACGCCAAGGTACTACATAACCCTGGAGAGACAACAGATGATAATGAAGAAGCATGAAATGGAAAACAACGTATCCAAATAATCCCCCAAAACGTAGAGACATCAGACCGAAGCCTTGAGCTTGTCTCAATCCCCAAAATTGGAATTTGGACTGAGCTACCTAAGCCTTCAGGAGCAGAGGGCCACAACTGATGTCACAGTGATGCGGGATGTGCATGGGTGTGAACACATCATGCTATTATTGTATGTGTGTGCATGTGGGTGTGTGAGGTGTTTTATATGTGTATAATGTTATAGAGATTCACAGAAATGTTTTTATTTATCTTTAATTTTTTTGATGTTTTTATTTATTTTTGAGACAGAGCGAAAGCACGAGTTGGGGAGGGGCAGAAAGAGAGGGAGAGAGACACCAAAGTAGGCTTGGTGCTGTCAGCACAGAGCCTGATACAGGGCTCGAACTCACACACCGTGAGATCATGACCCGAGCCGAAGTCTGACGCTTAGCCAACCGAGCTCCTAATTTTTTTTAATTTTAGAGAAAAAGAAAGAGAGAGAGAGAGCAAGAGCGAACATGAATGGGGGAGGGGTCGAGGGAGAAAGAGAGGGAGAATCCAAAGCAGGCTCCATGCCCAACGCAGGACTCGATCTCACGACCGGGAGGTCATGACCTGAGCTGAAATCAAGAGTCGAACGCTCAACCGACTGAGCCACCCAGGTGCCCAAAGAAATATTTTGAAAAGGTTATATGCTAAAATGGGTGGTTATGTTTTAAACGTAGTTTCTACCTTTTTTTCTTTTATCACATTTTTTCATGTTGAATAACTAACTAAACCTCTCAACTTTTATGCAGCCAGAATATGAAATGCAAGTAATATTGGCCATCCACCGAAAAATGATTGATGTCAAAGAGACTCCATTCTGCATCTCTTATTCGTTTTGTAACATCGCTGTGTCCCCATGCTTTAGTGTCTTTAAACTCTAAGACTCAACTTCTCAAAATACTTGGAGAATCAGAAAACTACAGACAGGTTAAGATGCAAAGATCTTCCAAGAGTGCTCTCACTTTTAAAATTTACTGAACAAACAGTGATTACCTACTTTGCATCGGGTGCTGTTCTGGGAGTAAGAGATATAGCAGGAAATCAAATGAGGTTCTCTTTTGGAGCTTACATGCAAAGTATGGAAATACCAAGTGAACGGTTAATAACATAGGCAAACGAGGGACCAAAGAACTAGAATCCACAAAGATATTTAAAATTTTCAGATTAACAAGTGGTTGCTCCTAAATCCTGAAAAGCCTAAAAAACAAAAATACACAAACACACAAAAACTCGAGAATGCCGTTGACAAATCTCAGAGTGCTGTGCCACAGAAACTTCTTGGAGAGCCTAAGGAGGCATCCCTGCCATTGGGGGACCGTGCGAACTCAGGTTTGAAGACCGCCTGCCTAGGAAGTGGACGAGGTGGGAGAGGCACTGACCCAGTGTTTTGCATGGATGGGTCTCGATGACTGTGTTGGGCCAAGAATGCGTGAGCACTTCTCATGGATCCTGGGGGAAGAGCATCTCTGTGGACTCATTCTGAGTCTACTCAGTACAGCCATCAGGAGCAGCAGGAAGACTTCAGGAGAAAGAGGCTGGAGGCAGGCTACTAGACACGCATGGCCGAGCAAGGAGCCGCAAACAGCCACCTGAGAACAGAGTTGCAGCTGTCCTGTCCCGTGAGCAGGGCCTTGGCTAAAGGCATCTGACATGCCCCCCAGAGAAAGGCAGCTCCCACCCCCTGCCAGCTGTTCCACTCCCCCCCCACCAAGGAGGACAGCTTTAACCTTCTGGCCAGAGCCAGAGATCGGGCAGCCACACAACCAAGAAAAACTAGGCTATGTTCTCTCCTCCCTCTCTACCCTCATCAGGAGGCAGTCGAACAGCTGGCTGGTGGAAGACACGGAGAGGGGAGACAGCCGTGTGTTCCTGCTGGCACAGCTCATACTGGGGCCAATGCCTCACAGGCAATTTCAGTTCCAGAGTCCACGCTCAGGGCCAGTCGATGCTGCTCCCCACCAGTCTCTTTCTGCCTGAACCCCTGCTCTAGAAGAGATTAGGAGGAGGGGTCTCGGTCAACATCAACAGATTAGAAAGTATCTCGGGGTGCCTGAGAGGCTCAGTCAGCTAAGCTCTGACTTCTGCTCAGGTCGTGATCTCGCGGTTTGTGAGTTCGAGCCCCGAGTCAAGCTCCGTGCCAACAGCTCAGAGCCTGGAGCCTGTTTCGGATTCCGTGTCTCGCTCTTTCTCTCTCCCTCTCTCTGCTCTTCCCCCACTCCTGCTCGCTCGCTCGCTCTCTCTCCCTCAAAAATACAATGAACATTAAAAAAAATTTTTTTAATAAAAAACAAGTAAGTATCTCACAAAATAGGTTACAAAATGAATTTCCATTAAAAATGGCAATGGAATTCTCATTGTCATTTCATAGACACGAGATTATTACAGAGTAGAAAATGTTGTTTATAAAATGTCTTTCAGGATTTCCTGGAGGATGACACAGGAACACCCGTATGCACAGATGCCAGAATACTACCCAGTATGAGCATGTTTGAAACCGATGCCCTCCTTTTCCAACTCTTGACTACCTTCCCCCAGTGTTTTACGACATTTAGGAAGATCTGCCTCATTACGACACCGGGAAAATGCTCTGGGTGTGCCAAAATCCTTGATCTCTGTGCCCTTTCCAAGTGTTAAAGGCTTTGAAAAGCTGGTAACTTCTGCCTCCCTAAACGGGCTGCAGCCTATCCTATTTGTTTCATACTTTGAACCTTCGTTAAATGAGTATTCATTGGGAGGGTTTGCCAAAGAGCCATTTCTCAAACATCTTTAGAAAATCATCCTGGCTTGCAAGCCTCCTGCAGATTAATTGTGTGGATTTCAGAAAAGACGTATGAAAGCCAGCCATGGCAATGCTTTCAAACTATGAATATTGGTGTTTCTGGAACACTCCACTCCCTCCAGGAGGCGGGCTCATCAGTCTGCCTCTGTCGTTCTCCACCTACAACGCATATTAAGTATGTGTGTCAAATTTTAAAATTGTTATAGATTATCATTCCCACCTGCTCTCTCCATGCTAAATAAACCTGCTGAAGAAAAAGAAGGTGGCTTATTTCACACCAAAGTCTACGACGGGACCTAGTGTCTACCTAGCTGGAAGCATGGGAAGGAAGCTTAACAGACTTGGAGTTAATGACACTTGGGCCACACTTCCTGATACCTGGGTAAAGAAGGACAGTGAGGGGCACCTGGGTGGCTCAGTCAGTCTGACTCTTGGTTTCGGCTCAGGTCAAGATCTCAGGGTTCGTGAGTTCAAACCCCGCACTGGGATCTACGCTGACAGTACAGAGCCTGCTTGGTCTCCCCCTCTGTCTCCCTCTGCCCACCCAGCCTCTGTTTGCTCGCTCGCTCACTCTCTCTCTCTCTCTCTCTCAAAATAAATAAATGAACTTAAAAAAAAAAAAAGAACACTGAGATGTAAATATCTTATCACCTCCAGATACTGCTACAGATCTGAGGCTTTCACAGCCACACTGAAGTATCCACTCACATACAGACGGCCACTTATCTTCTGATTACACTGACTTCAGTGAAAATTACTGGCAGCAGATGGTTCTTAAGTCAACATGAGATTATATATTTTTTTCTAATCATGGAATCAGTGTTCATGACAACAAAAACAGAAAATCAAGAGTAGTCAAAGGGACAGTTAAACCACAAAATCTCTCATCGCTCTGTGTACCCCGAACACCCACCAGAGAACCTACCATGTGTATATTGAAAAAGAGCCTCTTGGGCGCCTGGGTGGCTCAGTCGGTTGGGCATCCGACTTCGACTCAGGTCATGATTTCGCGGTTCGTGAGTTCAAGCCCCATGTCGGGCTCTGTGCTGACAGCTCAGAGTCTGGAGCCTGCTTCGGATTCTGCGTCTCCCTCTCTCTCTGCCCCTCCCACACTTGTGCTCTGTCTCCCTCTCTCTCTTAAAAATAAATAAACATTAAAAAAGAAAGAGAGTCTCTGGGTGGCTCAGTTGGTTAAGCGTCCAACTTCAGCTCAGGTCATGATCTCACGGTTTATGGATTCAAGCCCCGCATCGGGCTCTGTGCTGACAGCTCGGAGCCTGGAGCCTCCTTCTGAGTCTGTGTCGTCCTCTCTCTGCCCCTCTCTGCCCCTCCCCCACTCACGCTCTATCTCTCAAAAATAAATAAACATTAAAAAAAAAGAGAGAGAGAGCCCCTTTAGATGCATGCACTAACGTAAATAGTCTGTTTCTTCACTCGACTGGAATTAATTTACTAGCTTTCCCTTTCATCCTCAGTTGTGTAGGACTGTGCCATTTACATTAACGACTCTTTTCAGTTATAAAAGTAATGTGTGTAAATAGAATAAATATCCAATGGAACACGCAGGAAAGCAGAAGTCCTGTCTCCTGAGAAGCAGCCACCTAGCCCTTCTCTGTGCATCCTTCCTTAAGTGTCCAGTGTGTACAAGAATGTATCTTTCTCTACATATCTCTAATGCAAGGCAGTTGGAATCTTAATGTTAATACAGTAATCTTATTCTTACTACAGCAAGCATCTCGCTTTTTTTCACTCAATACCATATCCTAGATGGCCATGCTAAAAAAGAACAGCCATCTGGCGTATTTTATATGGTTTTCCTGATGATACGTTTATCTCAATTTTCAATAACACAGTACTACACTATTACTTATGGAACCAATCCCCTGTTGATAGAAAAATTGCTCTCAATTTTATGCAATTTATAAACAATTTTGCAGTGGACCTCCTTTCCACACTTGTACAAATATATCTCTAGAATACATTTCTTAAAGTAGAATTCCTAGAGTAAAAGGAAATACATTTAAAGTTTTATGTATACTGCCAACCGGAGTTTGTTTGGTTTTTTAAATTCCATCAATTTGCACCCCCACCAGAAAGAAACACACTACCCAACATTTCCCCCAATAATGAGTATTATCAAATTGTTTATCTGTGCTCATCTCCTAAGTGAAAAATGATCTTTATCATTTTCATTTGCAGTTATTTGTCACGTTGAATATCTTTTATTATTTTATTTATTGCTCTGGCAACTACCTGTCCCCATCTTTTGTCTGTTTTTCTATTAAGCGGTATGTCCTTTCCTTATGGATTTATGAAAGCTCTACACATGATAGGAACTGGGCCTTTGTCTTTCACACAGGTGGCATATTTTATAAAATCCCCACCTGTTTTTTTTTCTATTTTGTAATTATATCATTCACCATAAACATTTTGATTTTTGCGTAGTCAAGTTTATCAGTCTTTTATTAATCACTTACTAATAGGATTTGACAACAACACGTATTGGGATGGTCAAGGCAGCAAAGTCAGTAGCTGCACAGCACCATGGCTAGGCTAGCTTTATTATTTACTCTGTCTCTTACTCAACCATTAACTCCATGAGAGCAGGGATTGGATCCTGGTCATAGCTGTCCCTCACTGCCCAGATTAGGGCATCTCCCATAACAGGTATTCAATTAATCTTTCTGAACGGATGAGAATCTTATTCAAATGCAGGCCCATTGGACTCAAAGTCCACGTTTTCCCAACACGACACAGTCTCTGTTACAGAGGATGCCTCTTCAGAAGACTGTAAAAGGAAAGAGATTCAAAACACTTGGGAAAGGGGCGCCTGGGTGGCGCAGTGGGTTAAGCGTCCGACTTCAGCCAGGTCACGATCTCGCGGTCCGAGAGTTCGAGCCCCGCGTCGGGCTCTGGGCTGATGGCTCAGAGCCTGGAGCCTGTTTCCGATTCTGTGTCTCCCTCTCTCTCTGCCCCTCCCCCGTTCATGCTCTGTCTCTCTCTGTCGCAAAAATAAATAAACGTTGAAAAAAAAAATTAAAAAAAACCAAAACACTTGGGAAAAACAAATGGAAAAAGAAGCTTCCCTGGAGAGAGAGATTAAAAAAGAGAGAGAGAGGGGTGCCTGGGTGGCTCAGTCGGTTGAGCATCTGACTTTGGCTCAGGTCATGATCTTGCAGTTTGTGAGTTTGAGCCCCATGTCGGGCTCTGTGCTGACAGCTTGGAGCCTGGAGCCTGCTTCGGATTCTGTGTCTCCCTCTCTCTCTGCCCCTCCCCTGCTCGTGTTCTGTCTCAGTCTCTCTCAAAACTAAACATTAAAAAAAAAAAAAAAGAACGTGTGTGTGTGTGTGTGTGTATTGGGAAAGTATATTCAGAACTTATATCTCTTGTTGCAAGAAAAAATTAGTTTAAAAGCCACGAAAACATGCACATGTCTGAAATCAGTGTGTATTACCTTACGACATACATGATTACTATACTGTTAACTTCCTTTAGATGTGAGTTTTAGAGAATTCTAATTACATCAATTTTAAGTAATAGCTCCCTCAAATCATTTCTTAATCAAATGGGATGTAAATAATTAAGGAAACAGATACATACATTTAAGAAATGTATACTTCATGTCTCCATATTAATCTATAACATAGATAATATTTACTGCCTATCAAACCTCTGATATAAATAAACTAATCTGACTTCAGTTCAGGTCATGATCTCACGGTTCATGGGTTCCAGCCGTGCATTGGGCTCTGTGCTGACAGCTCAGAGCCTGGAGCCTGCTTCAGATTCTGTGTCTCCCCCTCTCTCTGCCCCGCCCCTGCTCACACTCTGACTCTCTCTCTCTCAATAATAACCATTAAAAAATTTTTTAATAAATTAAAAAAAAAATTAAGTCATAAAACCACTTCCGACGAAGAGTGTGCTCCCACCCAGCATTTTGTAGAGTTTATTACTACTCCTTCAGTAGGTTCTAAAAGAATCCAACTTAATCCCCAATGAACTCTGTCAAGTAAAAGGAAGACAGGCTTGAGGGATATGTGGCCCAAAAGGATAAAACTGCAATGTCGACTTTGCCGGATGACACTTTTTCTATGATTTTAGAAAAATGCATTATATTTCTCTCTGTCCATCTGTATTACTTACGGATACAGGAACGCATGGACCCAGTGAAAAGAGAAAACTAACAGACTATGGAGAGAGCTGATGTGAAACTGTAAGTAAGATGTGCATCACCTAGATTTGTCTGCAATAGCACCCTTTCTGCACATAACCCTTTCTACCCTCAAACACACACAGAGGTCTAGACCCCTCTTCACCCTCAACACCTAGTTTGTCACAGAAACAAAGCCAGCGTTGTACCCAGTGAAGAGGTCAAACTGTGGTAGCAAAACCACTACCATACTCCAGACTCTACCAAATGCAGAAAGTCGTGCTCTAATTTCTTCACTGACAAAGAAATACTTTGCAAGGGGTTTGGGCACCATAAAATCCTTACCCTAATGATTTCGTGGGTAAAATAATCAACCCAGGGGGCGCCTGGGTGGCTCAGTCGGTTAAGCGTCCAACTCCGGCTCAGGTCATGATCTCGTGGTGCAAGAGTTCAAGCCCCACGTCGGGCTCCGGGCTGACGGCTCAGAACCTGGAGCCTGCTTCGGATTCTGTGTCTCCCTCTCTCTCTTCCCCTCCCCTGATCATGCTGTGTCTCTCTCTGTCTCCCAAAAATAATAAATCCACAATCCTAGGAAGCCTCAATATCCTGGGTCCTGTTCAAAGACACGCTAGCCAGCATTACCCCTTATTCTGAAAATACCAAACCGTATGTGTTTAATTGTTATGGCAAAGAACACAGGCCACCTGAAGGGAACAGGCACGAGAATTCTATTTGCTAAATAGTATTATTAAATTTTAGCGAGTTTCAATTAGATTATAGATAATATCTAAATATTTTGACAACTTTCCCATTTTTTGCTGAAAAAAAATGCCTTGAGACTTCTTTTCTCCACTTAGCGCACACACTTTCCTACTGTATCAGAACTCGATTTGTTTCATTAGTCAACATTTACTGAGTATCTGCCATGTGCCAGACACGATGACAGAGATGGCCAAATCAGAAAAGGTGCCCTTCTTGCCCTGGAGATCATGGTCACATTTGTAACTAATGTGGTAAGTGCTACAAACAAGTAAATACTGAGTTCCAAGAAAGCAGAGACAGAGGGAGAGAGAGAGGGCGAGGGAACTGTTCAATCATGCTTGAAACTTAGAAAAAAATGTCAAGATTAACTTCAAAAAAGTCACGCGTGAACTGGGCCTCAAAGAATATACAGGAATTTGGGGAAAGGTGAGAGTAGGAAAATGTCCCTGAAGCGTGGATGTGGCCAGGATACTGAGAAAGTGGGTATGGCCAGAGAAAGGGGAAGGACAGAGTCAAGGGCAAGCCTAAAAGGGTTCACCGGGGCCTCAAGTACCAGGCAAAGCAAGTTAAACTTGGCCTTCTGGAACGAGGGGAGAAGCTGAGAATTTTCTCAACAGAAGAGACGAGTAGCTACAGTTCACCAGATGACTGTGGGATTGTGGGGGGTGAGGGTGAGTGGAGAGGGAGGTAATTCTTCACAGGTCTCCTGCTCTTGCGTGTCTCACAAATGAGCCACTGAAACCTTTATTTTGGGCCATCTTTTCACAGATGTTTGTAGCAAGCAGCCTTGGAAGAGAGAGATGGTGTCTCCACCCAAAGCAAAGGGCAGGCAAGCGTATTTCCAACATGACTGACTGGGAGTCACAATCCCTTACCGGTAACTCAACGCACTGCATGTCAAATATCCCCTTCATATTATCCTGTTGAGAAGTGGGGTTTGGGGAACTGGCCCCCAGATGCTGATATTTTGGCTTCGTCCATTGCTTTGAGAAACAAACTATCCCTCTTTATCTTAATTCGAGGCCAGCTCAGTAGCTTCCAAGTTCATAGTTCATGACAACAGACATGGAGAAGCTATTGGAATAGCCCAGACCAAAACCAATAAGGATGTATGTTTGCATACAGTTGACAGGAATGCTCCTAAACCACAAGTGTTGCTTAACATACGTCAAGCACACTTAGAAGCTGCAAACGCATGGAGAGCCTGGGTGGCTCAGTCAATTAAGCATCTGACTTCGGCTCAGGTCATGACCTCATGGTTCATGAGTTCGAGCCCCGCATCAGGCTCTGTGCTGACAGCTCGGAGCCTAGAGCCTGCTTTGGTTTCTGTGTCTCCCTCTCCCCGGCTTGCAATCTGTCTCTCTCTCTCTCAAAAATAAATGAATGTTAAAAAAACAATTAAAAAAAATGTAAGTTGCAAACACAAATCTCAAAAGGACGGAAGGAAGATGAAGGTCCTTGACGAGACTCTGGTGAGGGAGAAAGAGGAGTCTTGGGGGACTAACTTCAGAATCACAAAGGAAATATCTCCTGCATATGCTGACAAATATATGCAGGGGCCCCTCACCCCCCAAATTACACCCTTGACGTCTCCCCTCCACATGCTGAAGACAAATCTATTGCTCTGGGCACGGTACACATTCAGGGATGGATGTAAATACCAAACATCACTAGGATTTAGTGCAACAACAGGAAACACATTGAGCCTCGATTAAGAAGCAGGTCATAAAACTTATGGATCATTCTACACGGGCGTGCGTTGGCTGCCTCGAAAACCATCAGACGTCTTACCTAGCAACTCATAGAGAGAATTCAGAATCGACTTCCAAGCCTCGCCTCCTTCTCTCCCCGCCACGTCCGCAAAATGCGCCGCACTGCTATAGACATGCAGCCTGTCGATGCACTCGAGCACGAGGTTGATCATGCCCTGGAAAGTTAACAAGAATTACCCTGAGAAACAGCGATGCTGCTCACAGATGAGAAATGATGCTCAGTTGATTAATTAAAAAAAAAAAAAATGCCTGGCTTGAAGTAAGCCTGTTAATCATAAAGAAAATTGAGGCCATGTATTTACATGACAGGAAGAAACACATTTGCATGGGAAATAAAACGTTCTTGAAGTAATGCAAGTGGCTTCTAAATCCTGCGGGCTGTTCTCAGAAGCAGAAGAACAAAATCAAAATATGTGCTTCATATTTGCACGGGCAAGGTTTACTGCTAGATTAAGGAATTGATCACAACTGTATTCTACCATGAGTAAACAAAGAGGTTCACTAAAAAATATTCCACGTTGACATAAGGATTATTTTTTTTTTAACTTTTTAATGTTTATTTATTTTTGAGAGAGAACGAGAGAGCGAGCGAGCACAGGAGGAGGACGGGCAGAGAGAAAGGGAGACCCAGAATCCGAAGCTCCAGGCTCTGAGCTGTCCGCACAGAGCTCAACGTGGGACTCGAACTCAGTAACTGCGAAACCGTGATCTGAGCCCAAGTTGGACACTTAACCAACTAAGCCAACCAGGCACCCCAAGGATTATTTTTTTAAGTTGATTTTTATTTATGTTGAGAGACAGAGACCAAGTGGGGGAGGGGGACAGAAAGAGGGAGACAGAATCCCAACCACTGGAATCCCTACACTGGCACAGAGCCCGATATGGGGCTTGAACTCATGAACCTGAGCCAAAATCAAGAGTACGTCACCTAACCGACTGAGTCACTCAGGTGTCCCTAGCATAAGGATTATTTTGAGCTGAAGGCAACTAAGAAAACATTCTCTTTTTCTTCTCCACCAGGAAGGGCGGGAGATGTTTAATCACAAGAAACAATGCCCAACCCTTATCAGCCCAGAGGCTTCACAGAGGAATCTACCTAAGAAACTTTACTAACTCACCCTCACCTTCCATTAGTTTCCATCTGTATTTACCTTCCCACAACTTGCTGCCCCAGACACTCAAAATTCCTTTCCTTTGTCTCTTCGGTTTCTACAAACTTACTGTCCTTTTGTTAGGAGGCTGTACAAGCCCAAGTTCTAACCACTCCTTTGAGTTGCTCATCACAGAGTGCTCCATGGATATGCAGGGTTCACCAGTTAATAAACCTCCACGTGTTTTCTCTTACATAGCTGTCTTTTGTCACTCTGATCTGCAGGGCCTCGACCAACAAACCTGAGATGAGTGGAGGAAAAATATTTCTTTTCCTCCCCTGTAACAGCATGAATGAATCCTAGTTCTTAGGGTAGGCACTGTCATCATCATTTTTAATATTAAGCTAAAGATCTAATAAATGAATAAAGACAAGCTCATGAAAAGATAGCTTTGAAGCAAATCAAAAATGCGTTATACCACTGTGCAAGATGCTCTCTAAATCTGGGGCTCCTGGAGGGCTCAGCAGGTTGAGCGTCTGACTCTTGGTTTTGGCTCAGGTCATGATCTCATGGTTTTCTGGGTTCGAGCTCCTCACCGGGCTCTGTGCTCCAAGCAAAGCCCTGCTTGGGATTCTGTCTCCCTCTCTCTCTGCCCCTCTGTCACTTGTGCCATCTCTGTCTCTCTCAAAATAAATAAATAAACTTAAAAAAAGATGCTATCTAAATTTGAAATTAAGCTTTTATTAGTATTTCTAGATCAAGGGTGCCAAAATGAGGCAAAACACACAAAAGGAAGAGTTGATTAATCAAGGGAACCTACTTCACGCAGAGTTGTAAGAGGGACCACGGCCCTAAGTACATTTGTCGGTTCCCGTCCGGATTGTCTTAGGTGAGAAATTGAAAAAAAAATCCAAAATCAATCCTTCGATTTTTCATAGCCCAGTATTTCAGCATGGTCTAATATTTTGGCAGATGCAGGATGAAAAGGTCTCAACAGGGGCCCCTGGGTGGCTCAGTTGGTTAAGTATCCGGCTCTTGGTCTCGATCTCACGGTTTGTGAGTTCGCGCCTCGCATCGGGCTCTGCTCTGACAGTGCCGAGCCTGCTTGGGATTCTCTCTCTGTCCCTCTCTCTCTGCCCCTTCCCTGCTCTCTCTGCCTCTCTCTCAAAAATAAATAAGTAAAAACTTTCTAAACTTAAAAAGAAAAAAAGAAAATGTCCCATCAAACTAGCCCATGTTGTCACTGGCTCACGTTCACAGGTCTCCGTGCTTTCATACCACTATAGCCTCTAGACCCACTTTTTTTTTTGTATACACACTAAAAAGTCCTCAAAAATTAATGTTAATTTCCAAGGCTGTTGATGGCAAATTAGGAAACAGTTTTCAAACTAGAAGAAGGTAGAGGTAGGGATTGTGGGTACTCGTCAATATTCTCTAACCTTTCTTTCTTCGACACTTTTACTCTGAAACATTCATTATTCCACACACGGGGGGCACTCAGAGGAAGGGGAGCACGGACTGAGCCGGTGGCATTTGCCAGCTCACCTCTGCCATCCTCCCACCGAAATTCTTCTCTATGGCAGTAATTCCGACACTCTTTTCAAAGGAGCATTAGACGTATCGCTTGGTCCTTCTGTAATTCTGTCTATAAAATATGGCACGTGAACTCCTTTTTTACTGGAAGGTGCGTGAAATAAAATCACACGCGAAAATTCAGTCCATGTAAAAGTAAGAAGTGCATCTGCTCTGTCCAAGCAGAGAGGCTGGAGCTCTGTCTCTCCACAGGCGGCCTGACCTCCCCTGGGCAGTTTCTCTCTCTCAACACCAGGCTCCCTGGGGACCAGGCACCTCCCAAGAGCCTCGAGAACCTGCTGACGAGTCTAAAAACCCTCCAGCTTTTCAAAGCCTGTGTTCGTTCAGACACTTTGAGATACTGTGTGTCTGTAACAAACAGGAAGCGAACTGCAGTGCAGTGAATGATCAGTGCAGAAGGCTGAGCCGACAGTAAAATAAAATGCCTTTGCCAGGGGAGTGAAGAGTTTCACTGTTTCAAATTAGCACTCGCTGACAGAGACACCAAAATGATCGCAGGGTTCCTCCAAGGCCCGGTTCCCTTATGCCACTGTTTACCTGCTCATCCAACTCCAAATGCAAACCTTGTCAGAGAATCTCCCCCCAGAGCAGCGGTTTTCCGAAGACAGCAGCATAAAGGAAATGAATGTTGGTGGAAACTCACCTCTTCCTGGAAGAGATTCTGACGGTTCTTTAGAGCCCGTAATCTGTTCTGTTTGTCTTCATGCTCTAAGTGCTCGTCGGGGGGATGGAAGTAACCAATCAGGTCCTGCAGACTCAGACTCACAGATTCTATAGGGAGGTCTACTGTGGAAGCCTTCACTTTTTTGCTGAGCGCATCAAGGCCCCTAAAATACACAGCAAACATTTCTCGACATCAGCGATCTGCAATCTTACTGTTTTTTAGACCACGGATGAGTTAAAGCTTTACCTTCTCCCCCCACACCCCTGTAAAAGGAACCCATAAGAAAGGTCCTAGTTTTCCTCAAACAGCAATAATTAATATATTCCAATAAAAAATTCTAAATTTCGCCAACTATATATGATGCTATATTAAATACACCAGTATTGGGGGTGGGGGGGGGGTGCCTGGGTGGCTCAGTTGGTTGAATGTCTGACTTCAGCTCAGGTCATGATCTCAGGGCTCCTGAGTTCGAGTCCCACATTGGGCTCTCTGCTGTCAGCACAGAGCCCACTTTGGATCCTCTGTCCCCCTCTATCTGCCCTTCCCCTGCTTGTGTTCTCCCAGAAAGTAAATAAATATATGTTTAAAAAATAAAATATAGGGGCGCCCTAAAAAATAGGGTTAAGTGTCCGACTTCGGCTCAGGTCATGATCTCACGGTTTGTGAGCTCGAGCCCCGCATCAGGCTCTATGCTGACAGTGTAGAGCCTGCTCAGTGCAGAGCCTGTTTGTGATTCTCTCTCTCTCTCTCTCTCTCTCTCTCTCTCTCTCTCTCTGCCCCTCTCTCATTCATAATTTCTATCTCAAAATGAATGAAAACTTAAAAAAAAAAACACCAGTATCAAGAGAAACTAGTCTAGACAAAACACTGAAGGGCTCAAGAACCAATTCCTACAAAGCCAATGGTCCCAATATTTAGAAACTAACTGATACACATTTTAAATCACCACATACTTCAAGGTCTAAGATGCAACTTCCCAGATTCATAATTCTGGGCTTTAATTGTTCTACTTTTTGTTTTTAGAGAGGGAACTGTTACCTGCTACATCACTGACCCTCACTGTCATTTTGTAAATTCCTGCCTGTTTAAAAATATATTCCAATGATTTTAACTTGAAAAATTTTCTTATTAATCAGAAAACAAGAAATTAAAATGCTTTTATCTGAAAAAAAAGTATTTAAAATCGGATTAAGAAACATTGCATTTTCTAAGCTTTGAAGAAAAACATATTACTGGCATATAAATGGGTTAATTTGTTAAGCTTCCTGACATTCAGACTTTTAAAATTCCTAGTTCTGAATGTATCTGGAAAGGACTTTAAAATATACTATTTGTAAACCACATCTTTCCAAAATAAGTTTATTTTTAAAAAGACACAACAGACACCATAAAAGAATGTGAGAATGCCTGTACTATAGTTGGTATAGTAATATTCATATTAGTCAAGACAAAATTTAATGCATACAATATTATACTTCCTTTCCTGCTCTCTGCATAAGCCAAATCAAATGGCAATATGTTATTACAAGGAAACATTTCTAGCTAGCTATGTATTTTAGACTTCACATTTTAAAAACAATAAGAGCCTCGTAAGAGAATTAGCTTTTCTTTAAATTTACAATGCTCAAAAATATAATTTAAAATGTATCATCAATTATATAAGGATTACAAATAATCTTTGAAGAGCTGACTTCAGCCTTATCTATTACCTAGTTTTATTATCTCGATAAGTCTTTCTATGCCCAAAAAGTAATAGAAATAACTTGTCATAAGAAAATTATTTCTCCTCTTTTAAAATAAAAATTTATATGCAATGAAGTATTCCTGTTCTAAACCTGTTGTCTATTAAACTTTAGTTGAATCATAAATATATTGATAATAAAGTGAAACTCAACTTCATCATACTGAAGTAAATGAAATTCAAAGGTGATTTAAATATAACATCTACATTTTTAAACCCAAAAAGGAGCAATAATAAATGTCAGCTTTTAGGTTATTAAGTTGAATATATTCACTATCAGAAATTTAACCATTTAATTACTTTCCAGAAGCCTCCTGTCAGACAAATACAATCCAAGACCCTAAAATTGTTAATTATGTTAAGGTTTATAACTTCCATCTCTACAAAGACATTTACCATCTTAATTTATCAATAACAAAAAAATGAAGGGAAAAAGATAACTGGGGAAATCCAAAGGTAGTAGAATTATACTATGCCAGAGAAACCATAAAGCCTTAAATTCATATCTATATTTTGTTAATTTGAAGATTAAACAATATTACTACCACAGATTCCTCCCTTATATAATTTCCTTTAAGAATACATCATTAACATGGGGCTTCTGGGTGGCTTAGTCAGTTAAGCGTCCAACTTCGGCTCGGGTCATGATCTCATGTTCGTGGGTTCGAGCCCCTCATTGGGCTCTGTGCTGATGGCTCAGAGCCTGGAGCCTGTTTCAGATTCTGTGTCTCCCTCTCTCTCTGCCTCTCCCTTGCTCATGCTTTGTCTCTCCCTATCTCTCAAAAATAAACGCTAAGTTTTTTTAATAAAAAAAGAATACATTCATTAATATACCTAATGGAAAAGAAAGCTTCATATGTATTATGTACATTCCAGAAGAATAGACTCCCTCTCACGACACACACACACACACACACACACACACACACACACACCCTTCTACCATCACCACCACCGCTATCCTGACCTGGAAAACAAGGAACAGAAGGGTCACAGAAAATAAACTGCGTAAGACACAAAAATGAAGATACATTAAATGGCCTTGACCTTCACTGTAAGCAGTGAAAAAGAGAAGTCTGTCCTTGCATTTTTAAAAATGAGGTTCTTAATAGTAAATAAATCTACATTAATAAAATGAATACTTAAAAATAATTTACTTTGGAAAGCACACAGGTGCCAATATTATAAAGTCCTGGAGATTTTAAAGAATTTTAGTGCTTTCATGACTATTACAGAAGAATCAAATTATTTTACTTAAAATAATGTACCCTGTATAATATTCTGTAATTATGTAAAACATTCCAAAGTTTCTGAGATATATTTAAGAACTGTACAAATTCAGGAAGTCTAAAGGTTCAGCTAATACTAATGAGCATATAAGTAAAACCCACATATATAAAAAATACATGAATGTGATGAATTAAATAATATTAAAATAATTAAGTAATTAACTAATGGGTAAATCACAAAGAGAAATTAAAAAGGGGCGCCTGGGTGGCTCAGTCGGCTAAGCGTCTGACTTCAGCTCAGGTCATGATCTCATGGTCTGTGAGTTCGAGCCCTGCGTCGGGCTCTGTGCTGACCGCTCAGAGCCTGGAGCCTGTTTCAAATTCTGTGTCTCCCTCTCTCTCTGACCCTCCCCTGTTCATGCTCTGTCTCCAAAATAAATGTTAAAAAAATTAAAAAGAAAGAAAGAAAGAAAGAAAGAAAGAAAGAAAGAAAGAAAGAAAGAGAAATATGGTCAACAGGGGGTGCTGGGTAGCTCAGTCAGTTGAGCCTCTGAATTCTCAGATCATGATCTCTCAGTTCATGCATTCAAGCCCCATGTCGGGCTTTGTGCTGACAGCTCAGAGCCTGGAGCCTGCTTTGGAATCTGTGTCTCCCTCTCTCTCTGACCCTCCCCTGCTCATGCTCTCTCTCTCTCAAAACTAAATAAACATTTTTTAAAAATTAAGAAAAAAGAGGACTGAACCTTTAAAAAAAATACATGGTCAACAAACATGAAATATACCTATTTTCACAATCCTTGAATAAATTCGACTTAAAAATTATTGTAAATACATACACATATATGTATATACATACATGTGTGTATATACATACATAAACTTTTCCATCAAAGTGGCAAGTTTACTTATTTTTTAAAAATTATTTTCTTCTTGGGGCGCCTGGGTGGCGCAGTCGGTTAAGCGTCCGACTTCAGCCAGGTCACGATCTCGCGGTCTGTGAGTTCGAGCCCCGCGTCAGGCTCTGGGCTGATGGCTAAGAGCCTGGAGCCTGGTTCCGATTCTGTGTCTCCCTCTCTCTCTGCCCCTCCCCCATTCATGCTCTCTGTCTCTCTCTGTCCCAAAAATAAAATAAAAAAGTTGAAAAAAAAATTAAAAAAAAAATTATTTTCTTCTTAAAAAATTTTTTTAATGTTTTTCATTTTTGAGAGAGAGAGAGAGAGAGAGAGAGGCAGAGCACAAGCAGGGGAGGGGCAGAGGAGAGGGAGACACAGAATCCAAAGCAGGCTTCAGGCTCTGAGCTGTCAGCACAGAGCCTGACGCAGGGATCAAACT
The DNA here is from genome assembly GCF_022837055.1 of Prionailurus viverrinus. Classification (NCBI taxonomy): domain Eukaryota; kingdom Metazoa; phylum Chordata; class Mammalia; order Carnivora; family Felidae; genus Prionailurus; species Prionailurus viverrinus. The sequence goes on from NC_062571.1 coordinate 11,392,103, forward strand.
CATGAACAGTGAGATCATGACCTGAGCCAAAGTTGGACGCTTAACTGCCTGAGCCACTCAGGTGCCTCTATTTTCTTTTTTTAAATGTTTGTTTATTTTGAGAGAGAGCACAAGCAAGCAAGCAGGGAAAGGGCAGAGGGAGAGAGAGAATCCCAGGCATAGTGTAGAGCCTGATGTAGGGCTCGAACCCACAAACCATGAGATCATGACCTGAGTCGAAACCAAAAGTCACACACTTAACCAGCTGAGCAACCCAAATGCCCCTCAAATTGGCAAGTTTAAAGAGATGTATGATACCCATCACAAGCCAGACTGTATATTGGTATAATGTTACAGAAAACACTCTGAGCAAAAGCTTGATTTAGTTTGAAGATATATAACTGTTTCCATTAGAAGCTATGAAACTTAATTACTGTAGGAATCAAAACTCACAAAGTATGTAGGCTTCATCACCCTCAGTGTGAAAGGAATATAAACAGGTCCAGAACAAGGGTATGTTATAGAATAATCCTAACCTGTAGCTATCAAACACAAGTTACACACACAATTTCTAAAATCACATTGCACGGGCACCTGGGTGGCTCAGGTCATGATCTCATGGTTTGTGGGATCGAGCTCTGTGTTGGGCTCTGCCATTGACAGTACAGGACCTGCCTGGGATTCTCTCTCTCTCCCTCTCTCTCTCTCTCTCTCTGCCCCTCCCCTCCCCCACTTGCTCGCATGCCGTCTCTCAAATTAAAAAAAAAATAAAATTATATTCCCTTTTTAAAAGTGTATTTAAAATAAAGACATAAAACCACCTAGCTCCCGTATTGCCAACCCACCAAATTGTAGGTTTACCACTGTAGTGTATTTTAGACTTGTGTATTTGTAAAGCCAATAAAGAAGTTGAGATAAAACATCAAACTACCACAACAAAAGGAAACGTACCTTATAAATCTATTGAAAAGGAAGACAGTGCTCCGGATGACTCGTGCGGTCCGTGATTCTTCATGCTGAGATCTAGAGAGATTTAAGCCGTCATCCATGTGACCTTCATGATGCATAATAGCCTGTACAAATGCAAAAGAACCCTGCCATTACTCCCACCATCTCCGTTCTAAACATCTCCATCTAAGAAGATGCACACTTCAAAGGTGAGCCGTAACAATAACGGTTCATACTTACAGTGAGCCAGACATGGTTTTATGTGCAACTATTCAGATTTCTAATGAAAACTATGCTGTGAGGTGTTTTTTTTTAAGTTTATTTTTATTTATTTTGAGAGAGAGAGCAAGTGGGGGAGGGGTAGACAGAGAGAGAGGGAGAGAGAGTCCCAAGCAGGCTCCATGTTATCAGCACAGAGTCGGAGGCGGGACTCGAACTCACAAACTGTCGCATCGTGACCTGAGCCAAAATCAAGAAGTGGATGCTTACCTGACTGGGCCACCCAGGTGCCCCTTGAGTTGCATGATTTATAATAACTCATTCAAGTGGTATATACTTTTTTAATATTATATATATATATACTTATATACATACTTATACATATACTTATATATACGAACACTTTTTTTTTTTGCATTTACCACTTAAGTATTTAGAATGGAAAAATAATACCTGAAGTTTCTACTGATTTCCTGATGGAAACTTATTTCTGTCTTTACAAAAATGTGTCTACATGTTATCATTTCTACCCATATTTTTCCCATAACCCTATATCATATTCAACTGTTAAGAAAAGGTACAAGGAAAATCTGATACTAGACTAGAACTCTTAGAAAGTAATATCTGAGTTAAGAATTTTGCTTCATTCACTCTGTTCCTGATGATTTGTGCAATCATATTTTGAACTTTAACCTTTCTGGTGAATGTTGTGGTATAAATAATACAGGATGCAGTGGAGCAAATCCGGTAAAATCACTATTATAAATTAAAATAAAAAGCCCTGCATAAAACTCATCTCCAGTATCACAAGCAGTGTAGTATTTATCCTTAAGAGTAGTAGTAATTAGAAGGAAGCATGGGGGAGGGGGGGAGGGGTGGCAGAAAGTGTTCCTAAAATCTGTAGCTTTGAGTTTTCAAGAACCCACATTAAGAGTTTTTTTTAAAGTAAAATTTTAATTATATATTTGATTTACCCCAATGTATCCAAAATATCATGTCAATATGTAATAAACAGAACAAACCTGTTCACGAAGTATTTAACATTCTTCTTTGCCTTCAAAATCCAGGATACTTAGAGTATCCTGATTTAGATACCAAACTGTTAGTGAAAATACTTGATTTGTTTTAGAATTGATGACATTTACAGTTGGAAGAGCACATCCACATACCTAAGCTATTCCAAACATGCACAAAAATTCTCTAATAACTTAATTAAGCATAAGCTTTTAAATTTAAATTAATTAAAATCAAAACGAAAAATTCAGTTCCTGTAGCTCTAGCCACATTCAAGTACCAAATAGCCACATGTGGCTAAGAACTGCTGACTTGGACAGCATAGCCCCAGACCGTATTTCAAATTTATGGCAATTACAAGGGACAAAGGCAATGGGAAAAAATAATTCAGAGACATTTAGAACACGGGACATTCTACAACTGGCCTAGGTTCTTAGTCAATGATAAAAACAAGAGAGGAAGTACAAAAAAATGCATGAACATTGATTGGATCCTGATATGAAATGAGATATAAAAGACATTCTGGGACAAGAGAAGAAATATGAATACAAACAGGATATTAGATGATATAATGGAATTCTCATTATTTATTAGGTACAAGAGTGGTATTACTGATGTGTCTGTGTGTGTGTTTGTGTGTGTCTATATGTATACATACACATATGCATATGAATAAATGCATTTAAATTTATGAGCCTCGCTCAAAGACCTCAAAGACAAGAGATGATCTCATCACAAAGATCATATGGGTCTACAAGAGAGTTGTCCCTGGCTTTCCATCCAAAGCTCTAAGTTAGGAGAGAGATGACTTAAGCCCAACTCAATCAAAGCAGAATCAGCCTCCAACCTCACTGGTCACTCCAAAGAGATCACAATAACCCTAAAAAAATCCATTCTGGAATGTAGATATGTTATGATTAGTAAGTCTATTGGAAATAAAGATTTCTGCCCCACTACAGTCTTTCCAACATCTCACATCGGTAGAAATAATATTTGTGGTGTTATTTGGTTCTGTGTAAAATTATGCCATATGAACAATTTAGTACTATAGTACTAAAGGAGCTCACAAATAGTGTGGGATGGAGAGCTGGAGGGTGAGAGGAAGGACAGAAAGACAGAGAGAGAAGAGGATAGGGGAGGGGAGAGGAGGAGAGAGGAGAGGGGAGGGGTGGATAGAGGAAGGGAGAGGAGGGGAAGGGAGAGGTACCCTAGTAAATGAAATAGCACAGGACTACATATAAAATTTACTAAGTTATACATAAATACTATGAAAACATAAAGGAAGGCACAGGAGATAAACTGAGACTTTCAAGAAGAACTTTTAAAATCTTTAAACTTAACCCCTGCAGGACAGATAGAAATTGGGTGGAGAAAAAAAGTTTTAAAGGGCATTCCAACCGTAGTTGACGCTTGAACAACATAGGTTTGAGCTACGCAGGTCCGCTTACACATGGCTTTTTTTCAATAAATACAGTACAGTACTGTAAATATGTTGTCTCTTAGGATTTTCTTAATATTTTCTTTTCTCTAGCTTATTTTATTGTAAGAATACAGTATATAATACATCTAACACACAAAATATGTTAATTATTTATGTTATTGGTGAACCTTCCCATCAACAGTAGGCTACTAGTAAAGTTTTAGGGGGAGTCAAAAGTTAAACACAGACTTTGACTGTGGGTTGGTGCCCCTAGTCCCATGTCGCTCAAGGGTCAACTGTGTTTGCAAAAGCACAGTTGTGTATAACCCACATTGTGTGTGTTTGTTGGCTTTTTATTGAAGTATAGTTGACAACCATAGCATATCAATTTCATGTGTACAAAATGAAAGTCACCTTCTGGATGGAAGAAGGTATTTGCAAATCATATAACTGACAAGGGATTAATATCCTGTATACATAAAGAGCTCATACAAAGCAATAGCAACAACAACAAAAATATAATCTGATTCAAAAAATGGGTAGAGGATCTGAATTGACGTTTTTTTTCCAAAGCCATGATTCTTTGAGAAACAAGGAATGTGGTACAACTGGTGGGCTGAGAAAACCAAAGACGATGCCCAGAGATTGGACAATGAATAGGTGAATGGGGCACGGATGAGATAAGAGGCAGGTCAGGAAGGGTATCATATCACTACCAAGAAGTATAGTACTTGTCTTATGAGAAACAGACTGTCAGCAGAGGACTAAACCGTAACAGTGTATGAGCTCTCCTGCTTTCTAGAAATACAACTCAGGCAGAAACAGGGAGAACAGAGTGAAGTAGGTAGACTATGCTAGAATCCAGAAAAGAGTGTATTTCTTCACTTGATATTTAAAGTCGTTATGTAACATCTGGCATTGTTCACCCCACAAAAACCAAAGAGATTATTACGGTGGGATTTGACCTTTTGCATGTAAATAGTGTTTTGCAGGTGGCCCACAGTGTTAGCTACCTCTTACTTTCTGTTGGTGTTTTATCGTCACAAAAAACGATGGCTATAAATCGCGTTTTTATGTAATCTTACCTTACGTTGTATGGATCCCATTCTCACTGATTTCACATCCACAGACTGGTAAGTAAGCCACAGGCCTGTATTTATATGTTGAATATAGCATACTGAGTCTCCATATTTTATTTCTGATGTTCCCATGCCATCGACTTCTTTTCTCACCCCTACATCCAATTTTTCCTATGGAGAGAGAGAGAGAGAGAAAAAAAAAAAAGAAGATAAGCAAATGTTGTAAAAATACTAGTTTATATCGAAAGAACTTTGCCTTACTGTAAATATGTCCCTTGAAATATTCAGCCCTCTGACATCCTTTAAAATACTAATGGTCAAATATTCCATTCCAGCAGTTCAAGCTGTACTGAAAATTGAAGTAGGAAGTTATAAAGATAAACATACCCTGAATTATTCATAATAATAGAACATTATTTTGGCTATAACATTTTATATTGCTTAATGGCAAACTCCAAACCAGAGATCTTAAAATTAGTAGCTTAGGCTTCATGTTCTTTCCAGACTATTTTTTCATCATTGATGGTTAACAGCATATATTTAGAAGAACAGAAAATCCTGTTTTGAGTTCAATCTCTGCTACTTACTACCTCTGTGACCTTAGGATAACTTAAACATTATAAGCCTTGGGTTTCTCATCTGTAAAGAAAGACAACAAAAGTATCTCCCCCGCACCACAGTATCAGACAGCACGAGCTAATGCATGTAAAGTTTTCAGCCCAGTTCCTGGGATAAAATAAACACTTACCTAAATTTTAATGATTCTGACCATGAAAATGGTATTGATAATGCTGACACGGATATTGCTGAGGATGTTAATACCAGTGATGGCTTCTTTTGAACTGATCAAAGCTATAATTCAGTTTCCACAAGGGCCACTTCCAACGTGGACCATGGAAGTATTCACTCCTGTAGGGCTACGTGGGTAAGCGCCCTGTGCCATGAAGGAACAGCCGATCCTCTGACACCAACTAAATATACAAGTCCCTATTTCTTTTAATGCTTCCTTCTTCACCATGCACTTTCAGTTTTCCCTCCCATGCTGAATTCTGGTCTTCAGGCACATGTGAGGTCTTGAAGTTCTGTCTAGTCCTTAAAATAACAGCAAAATAATCTAATCCTCTTTTGGTTGCTGGATCTCCTTTTGTCGTTCCTTATTCTTCTCTTTGGTCTAACTTTTGTTGATAAATTTAACTTTCATCTATGCCTTTCCTTATTCAACTTTCAAAATAGTTACACAAATGTTTTTGGAGACTAGTTTGAGGTAACAGTTACACAATTAGTTGAAAATTACTAATAGTTACACAAATGTTTTTGAACATTAGGTTGGAGTAACCTTTATGGCTGTTATACAGAAAGGAATACTTCAAATAAAAATAATTCAAAACAAAGTTCTAATAAGATTTTTTCATGTGATCTGCACATTGTACTAATACTAATAACTCTAAGATGATTATGAACACTCCAACAATTGGAAATTAAAATGAATTGAAATTCTTAATACAAAAGGTCAAGGTCATGTAAGAAAATGAATACAATTATATGTTAAGTTGATTTAACCATTATGCAAATAACTTGAAACACTATTCCAAGAATCTGCAATAAAACAGATAATTAAGCTATTCCAATTTCATTCTATCAAACAAGATAAACTACTAATCTACTTGCTCCAACCCTATCAATGGGAAAATTAAATTCTAGGGGAAAATATAACAATGTAATTATCTCCTCAAAATAAAACAATGAGCCTCTAACATTCTAACTTTCTTGTTTTTTCTTGTTGTTTTGTTTTTTTGTTTTTTATCCAAGGGAGTTAGTTGGTAGCCTACTTTTACAGACTGTGGATTGTGTTTTGAGAAGTCACAATTACTAATTGTAAAGTTATGCTTCGCTTGCTTTTTATTAAATAGTTCACATCTCTCTCTGAATTAGTTTTAACCATGGTACGTCATGTAGAGTGTCTTAGTGACTATCTCTGAGCCTCAGGTCAGGCAACAATGGCTAAAATAACATTAGAAAAAAGTAAAGTGATTATTTGCTGTATGAAAGAATAAAGGCCATTGATGCTCCTTCTTTCTTTTCTTTCCTGTCATTTTCTGTAACTCAGACTTAGGGGGAAGGAGAAATTCAGGTAAAAATAATCCAGATGCTTTGAACAACTATAAGCAGAGGCAAAACATGAGTCAAGAATATGACAGCTACTAAAAGCACCTAACATAAAACTAGCCTGTTTTACTAGAAATAAGGTATCCAGGTTAGACAAGTAATAATTTTACTAATACTCTGCATTCACTCAACACATGTTATTTTTTTTTTAATTATTCTGGCTTTGGGAAATGATAGAGTAGTGGAGTTGGACTACTCCTCCCAGAGAGAACAATTGTAAAATTTAGAAGACATACTTTCCAGAATCTATCTGAAGATCCTTAAGAGGGATCAAAAGCAGGGAGAAATCGGAGAATATTTTTCTCTCTAAAGAAAAATAGTGCCCATGTGATTTTTTTAAAGCTGCCTTTTGGGATGCCTGGGTGGCTCCTCTGATTAAGCATCTGACCCTTGATTTTGGTCCAGGTCATGATCTCACAATTGAGATCAAGCCCTGTGTAGGGCAGTCCCGCATAGGGCTCCATGCTGAGAGCATAGAGCCTTCTTGGGATTCTCTCTCTCTCTCTCTCTCTCTCTCTCTCTCTCTCAAAAATAAATAAACTTTAAAGGCTGCCTTTTGCCTTGGGACATACCCTGCCCAATCTGCTTGCGGCTCATGCAGAAGGAATCTGCTGCCTTACTGGCTTGAGATATCAGAGAACACACCATAAGGCTCACAAGCAGCTGGAAAATTAGATGAGCGAAATCCTGTAGTGAAAAGGTATCTGCGAAGTCTGCTTATAAAATTCACCCAAATTCTTGCTGACCACTAAACTATGCCCTGCGGAATAAAAGCAGATGAAAGCTGACGTAACTGTGCAAAAATACAAGCAACTGCCCACTGCAAAACAGAGAACAAAACTGGAGTTTCAGTCCAACAGGGTTAACCGCCTGCTGAAACTAAAATCACTCTTCAGGGGGGGAAAAAAACCTTAACAAAATTCAGAGTCTCTATAACCTACCATTTCTAATACCCAATAGATACTGTCAAAAATTAGTATATGTGAAACACAAGAAAAAGTGATCATACTAAATTAAGAAAACAAAACCACTGTGACCCATACCAAAGAAAACAGAATAACGATAGGGAATAGAAATGACGCACAGATAGCCCTTACAATTAGCAGACAAGGACTTTATTTTTTGTTAATTTATTTTAGGGGGAAGGAGGCAGAGGGAGAGAGAGAGAATCTTAAGCAGGCTCCCCGCTCAGCGCGGGAGCCCAATGCAGGGCTCGACCCCACCATCGTGAGATCATGACCTGAGTCGAAATCAAGACTCAGATGCTCAACCTACTGAGCCACCAAGGCAACCCAGCAGACAAACTCTTCAAAGTGACCATTGTAAGTATAAAATATGTTCAGTGACATAAAGGAAAATATACACATAATGAATAAAATGATGGGACTCTCAGGTGAAGAAGTATAAACTACATAAAATGAAATGTAATAGCAAAATGAAAACAATAACTGAAATTTAAAATTAATTGGATCAGCTTAACATCAAATTGGAATTACTAAGGAGACAATGAAGTTGAAAGTAGGTCAGTAGAAATTTTCCAATCTCAAGATCAGATTGCATTTATTTATGTATGTATGTATGTATGTATGTATGTATGTTTTAAATATTTATTTATTTTGGGGAGAACACAAGCAGGGACAGGGGAGAGAGAGGGGGACAGAGGATTCAAAGCAGGCTCTGTGGCTCTACACTGACAGGCTGACTGCAGCGAGCCTCATGTGGGGTTCAAACTCATGAACCGTGAGATCATGACCTAGGCCAATGGTGGGTGCTCAATCAACTGAGCTACCCAGGCACCCCAATATCAGAATGCTTTTAAAAGCACTCTGACATAATAAGTACTTTGCCATTAGGTAAAAACTTTCCTCAAAAGACCAGATAAAGATTTAATTCTCATACCTTCTGCATTTAATTGAGGAAGTGTTTAGATCCTATTATTTTAGCATTCATTAACATCCATACATTTTTAAATAGTCTCATTTTCCATCCTATAAAGAATAATCTTGAGATCTGAGGACCATAAAAAAATGCTCAGAAAGAAAACAACTTTTTTGACACAGTCTAGAGTTATTGAAAAGGATTCTATTTTTACTGTTAGTTGATCTTTTGGACATTTTCTCTTGTGATTCATGGACAACCATAACTCACAATACTTTAACCAGACAGAGATACTGGCACTTCACTGAAATTACTTCTCAACTGCCTTCTTTCCCATTGACTATTAATTAGTTTTTCAAGGGCATGAATCATATGTCTGGTTCCTTCACCTCAGTGGCCCATATCCCAGGAGCAGAACAGTCCCTGCAAATCCTAGATTCTCAACAAAGATTTACTAAATTAATAAATGAATTTTTGGGGAAAAAAATCGCATACCCCCTCAGAAACTATTCCCAAGTCTAACATTCAAATAATTCCACTTACGAATGCTTAGAAAACGTGATTTCCTGATGAATACCAAAAGAGTTTTAGAAGTAAAAAAGATCAGCGTGAAAAATATTAAGTGACATTTTGGCATTGGGCATATGAAATTGACTAGTAAGGCCAAAACTATTTGTGATCAACTGTCCATATGAAGTGATATACAGGCATTACATATACCAAATGAGGCCCATTAAGAAATTTAAGCTAGTCATGCAGGATTATGTTCTCATTATATGAACCAGGTAGTTCAGTGAGATTCTTCCAATTACACCATCCTTAAATCGATCCAAATTATTCTACCAAGTGGCTGATAGGAAGGAAAAAAAAAAGGCCTTTATCCTTAGAGGACGGTGTGTTTGTTTTTGTAATAGCCAGTTCTCCGTTAAATAATCGTTAAAGTTAGGGAAACTAAAAGCTCAACGTCAAAATATATATATACCCTTTTGCTTTTATATGGTGCCGTACTTAAACATAAAAGGGTTGGTCACTGAAAAATGTGAATCTAAAAATGTAACGGGGTCAGAGAAATTACTGGAACCGATATGCCAGGCCAAGCTCGGTCCATCCAAGGCAGGTGTATAAAAAATACATAGCTTTCTTTGTCCCTGGCGTTTGTTTAGAAATCTCACGAAGATACACTGGTGGGTGTGTTTGTAGAGAGAAAGGCCTTAAAACATTTCTTGTGCTGGAAGGATCTTTGAGGGGTTTCCCTCGTGGCAAACAAGGTCACAGTGCCTTAGAAGTCCTCTAATATCTTGGATAAACCCCACCCCTTGAGGGTGGGCTGGGCCAGTGTGTATGATGGGATAGCACTTGTGATCAGATTATGTTCTATGGCATAGGTGAGACGATCTTGCAGATGTAACTAAAGTCTGTATTGAATTGACTGTGAACAAATACTATGGGTGAGTGACAGTCAATCAGGCGAACCCTTTAAAGAAGGCTTAGGCTTTCCCTAAGCAGCTAGGGCCCATGGCGTTCCATCCCAATCATGACCTTTCTTTCCAGCCACTTGCGTTACGGACTCTAGGCTTACTTGGCCAGCCCTCACAATCTCATAAAGCAAATCCACATAATAAAAATCCCTTAATATATACATGTCTCACGCTGGCTCTGCTTCTCTGGTTGAACTTTGACTGCTACACCTTATCTTAACCACAAAAGGTTTCAGTGAGCTCATTCTTGTGCAGATTGCCACTAGAAAGAATCAGCATAAAAACTATTACTGAATTTCTCTATTTTCTGTAAAATTAGAGTTGGCATTATTTTCTATTATGCTATCAAACATTGTTGAAAAAAGGTAACTGAAAAAGTTTATTTTGAATTTAATCCTGATTAGATACAAAATCCATCTCCATAACTTTGCATAACTATTTTGACAAGAAAAAAAATTCTCCACTTTGTTTTTATATTTTAGGTATTTAATCAATCCCTAAACAACCATAATAGTCAGACTATTCCAAGTGAGCAACATATATTTTCTACCTGCCATTATTATTATTATTATTATTATTATTATTATTATTATTATATCTTTAATTTTCTTATTAAAGAGGGTTTTAGTTTTAGTATTTGCATCCAAAATCTGGAGCTGTCACACAACTCACCCAAGCCACTGGTTCCCATCTGCATAATGAAGATTAAAAATAATGGGGTTCCTGGGTGGGTGGCTCAGTTGATTGAGCATCAGGTTCTTGATTTCAGCTCAGGTCGTGATCTCAGGGTCGTGGGATCAACTCCCCCAAGAGAGATGCTCTCTATCTTTCCCCCTGCCCCTCTCCCCCTACCCCCTCTCCCCTGCTCTTGCTCTCTCTCTCTCTAAATAAGACATTAATTAAAAAATTAAAATGAAAAATTAAAATGAAAAAAGTATCTAAGCTTCATAGGCTTGATCTAGGATTAAACAAGATAATTCACTTAAGGTGCTTAGTACACTACTTGGCATATAATAAGTTATTAGCTGTTATACTTATTTTCATTGCACAAGTGTGCATGTTTTAAAACATCTTAAAAATTTTTTGAACTAAGAATAAAAAATTCCAAGTAAAAATGACATAATAAAAACTACATCCCGAAAATGTTTTGTTCTTTCTATTTCTGCCATTTGATCCATAATCATTAATCTCAATGGCAGCCTTATTTGAGGTTAGTATTCCATCATATATACACCTTTAAGTGTCTTTATTTCAAAGACCAGGGGCCATGTTCAAATGTAGAAATGAACACAGGGATGAGAGAATCAATTTACACTATTTTCTCTAAAATCTTGACAATATAAAAAATATTTTAAAAATAATTTCATCTATAATTAAAGACTTTTTATTCTGTTTTAGTTGGTTGTAAATTCAATGCTTCTTTATCATGTAAATGCACGACAATTTTCATCATAGATTTTAATTACTTTTTCATTTTTTTAATGTTTATTTATTTTTGAAGAAGTGAGAAAACAGAGTGTGAGCAGGGGAGGGGCAGGGAGAGAGACAGCCACAGAATCCAAAGCAGAATGTAGGCTCTGAGCTGTCAGCACAGAGCCCAACATGGGGCTCGAACTCATGAACTGCGAGATCATGACCTGAGCCGAAGTCAGATGCCTAAACAAGTGAGCCACTCAGGCACCCCAAGGATTTCTTTAAGTAAAAATAAATAAATAAATAATTTTTTAAAGTTACATTACGATTTGCTTTTTATTTTAACTCAACAATATTATGATGGATATTTTTCCAGATCTGTATATTCTAAGAGCTAATACCACTTACCTATCAACTATATTTGTTGAATATCTGAGTCTTTTCCAAGCTTTTGCCATAACAAAGAATGATGAAACTTACCTTCACAGGTTCTATTTTATTTCAGTAAAACAATCCCCCCACTAAAAACAATTAAATTACAGACTTCATGTATCCTACCAGTGGTTTTTCTCTTTATTTCCTCTTGTATCTCCTATAGGTTTTGCTTACTGAATATTAATACTATGCCATTTTATTTGGTATAAAGATTTGGTAACCGTTTACATCCTCAGTGAATTCTGCTCTTTGATACTAGGAAGCATCCTTCTTTTTTTCACTCAATGCTTTCATTGCCTGAATTTCTCCTCATCTGATATTAAATCAGACATTCAATTAACCATCTTGTAATTTACAAACTTTCCAGATAAAATTGTTCTAGAAGTGTCTCATTATGTCAGCATTATTTATACTTCATGATCCAATATGAAATTGTTTTAAATTGTAATTTTAGCCCATTTTTATGTAATGATAAGGCAAATACACTGAGTCTCCACCTGTCAACATTTTAGATTTTCTATTTTTACATTTATTTGTTTTCTAATTGTTTGCTACATGGCCTATGGTTTTTGTCGACTGTGGGTTTCTGTGGCTATGCACAGCCTATTCTTTTTGCCTTGTCCTCTTTCTTTTTTTAATTTTTTTAAGTGTCTATTCATTTTTCAGAGAGAGAGAGAGAGTGTGTGTGCGATGCTGGGGAGAGGCAGAGAAAGACAAGGGGACAGAGGATCCAGAGCAGGCTCTCTGCTGTCAGCAGAGAGCCTATGTGGGGCTCCAACTCATGAACCGTGAAATCATGACTTGATCTGAAGCTGGATGCCTACCCAACTGAGCCATCCAAGCGCCCCTGCCTTGTCCTCTTTCTACTGGACTGGTCTGTGCACAATAAGAATGGTAGTATTTTCCTCTTTTTTTTTTTTTTTCACCAAATTCCCTCTTTTCCACCACCTTATTTTAGTAAATTTCATTATACTTTAGTGTTTGCCTTTTCCCTGGTTAAATATCTTATACTTCCATTACCTGATTTTTCAATTAAAAAAAATATTCTTTGGGGGCGCCTGGGTGGCGCAGTCGGTTAAGCGTCCGACTTCAGCCAGGTCACGATCTCGTGGTCTGTGAGTTCGAGCCCCGCGTCGGGCTCTGGGCTGATGGCTCAGAGCCTGGATGGAACCTGCTTCCGATTCTGTGTCTCCCTCTCTCTCTGCCCCTCCCCCGTTCATGCTCTGTCTCTCTCTGTCCCAAAAAATAAATAAATGTTGAAAAAAAAAATTAAAAAAAAAAATTCTTTGCCCTTATGTGTTACGGGAGGCAATCAGCGTGCCTCTTTTTCACTTTTTCTCTTTTGCCTCTAATTTTTGTTCGATTTTTGCTTTGCAAATGCTACAGTGTGGAAAACTTTTCCAGTGTCTTTCACTGCGATATGACTGCTCAGGTTCTTCTACTTCTCTAGGATTTTATTTTGCTAAATTATATTTTGCTAGCATGTCATGTGTTCCCTTTAGTTTTTCTCATTTTCTACAATAAAGCTGTATGTCACTGTAATAGGTACCATCTTTTTTTTACTTAAAAAGAGCTTCTACCATCAGATAACTGATCCCTCTTTAGTGAGCTGACTTTTTGTCTTTTTCTGACTGTGGTGTGATCAGTGGATAAACCAGCACCCTCCCCCTCTTCTGCTGAGGTAGGCTTGAGGAAGAAGCCCCTCAACACCAAGCTCATTCAAAATGAGATCAACTGTGCTTCCCAACTAGGGAGACAAGGAGCAACTGTCCACCAGAGGTCCACAAGACACAGTTTTCAGAGCCCTTTGTGGGGCCCATACAACAAATACACAGACGCGGGTCCTGTCTGAGACTGTCCAGTCAGGTTTAGCAGTTTTGTCTATTTTTCACCACACGGAATAGCTATCTACACTCCTGTCTCTCCTAGCTACAACAGGGGCATCAGGTTCTATATCTCTGCAACAAAACTAACCAGTAATCAGCCCCATTCCTACCATTATGGTCAAGTTTCATCCTTCATTCACTGAAGGACAGAAATATATGATAAAAATGAATACAATAGGTGCTCGGCATTGGTCAATTGAACATGTGATTTTTCACCCATTCCTGAGACTCCTCACTGTTCAGGACATTTGCTCTTTTGCTGAACCATGACTGGGAATCCACTGCATTGTGGGGCTGAACAGTTGGGGACCAGCCATGAGGTACTGAGGGGCCCAGTTGTGCTGGAGCACCAGCATTCCACCTTGACTTTGATGCACATGTATTTTTTTTCTATTTTACTCATCACCTGGTTCAAAGGGATTCTCATTAGAGATCTAAAGAGTTTTCTAGGACGTCTTGTTCCTACAAATGATTCAAAAGACATAAGAAGAAAGATCCGCATAGAAGAGCAGATGTGTAAATAAATGTGTCTTTGAGGAAAAAGTTTTGATGTGTTTTCCCATCATATTGTTACATGACAACAGCACGAGGTTTGTGCTAACTGTGCCTAAGTCTAAGAAAACAAACAAGCCCGATGAATGCGTTTTCTGTAAACAACCAAAGAACTATAAACCAGGTGAGACACGTGAGCAGAGTTTTACTGAAAGGAATGGACAGAAGAGGAACTGGAAATTTAGAAAGACATGTAAAATGTTCTTACATCATTTCTTTTTTTGCATTTCTAACACTGAAAGAAACGTGATGGGAATATACTGACACGTAACCCGAAATTAAATTTTCTGTCTTACCTTGGAAGACCGGAAGGTAAATGCTGTTGACTTTACATCAGCCTTTTCTTTGTCCATGAGTAGAAGGCTTTTGTCTTCCATGAGACTCAGGTACTTTCCTGTTGTGACATGGCGTAGTCGGAAGGGCTGGCCCCATCTTATGTGGCTTCCACTCCACCTGACAAACACAGTTAAGACTTGATCCAACAGCATCCACAATCACAGGAGAAAAAGCAATTAAAATGTATGTGTCGGACATTGAAATTTGCTTTGAATATATTGCCTAATGTTCTCAAAACTCTTAGGATGTTGGTGGTATTAATTTCATTACACAAATAACAAAATGGTTATCCAGAATGATTAACTAACAGTCAATGTCACATACCTAAAAGTAAATAGGAGTGAAATTTAACTCTAGGACTTCACCTTTAAGTAAATAGAACACCAACCACACTACCTACTACTCTATGCAAAGATGACTAAGGACTTATGTTCCAAGTTAACATCTAATCGTGAGTCACAGATACAGAAATTATGATAGAAATTTTAAGTTTAAATAATACTTTAGATTCGCTAGCTCAAAAACTTTTGTTGGAAAAATAAAACTTTGGTTGGATTCGCACAGACTTGAAAAACAGTGGTAATTTAGTCAACGCTTAAGTCTGATTAATTGGAGCTCATATATACAAAGTACACACCTGAAAAAAGAAACCTATTCCTAGGCATTGGATTTTAATAATGTGAAACAGTTATATCACTAAAAACTCATCAGCAAAAAGGACAAACCGAGAAAAGAATTCTAAAAGGGTCAAGAGAGAAAAAAGCAAAACACAATAATCGGAACATGCAAACGAAGGTTGCAGAAAAAAAGGTAAAAAGCAAAGTTATGATCGTTAAAACCTGCTTTCCGAAATAACTTTCAGGCAGGGTCGAAAAGAAAACTCAAGATGCAGACCATCCTTGTTTGGCACAGTGCTGTGTCAGCTGAGTCGTGTGTATCTGAACCTTGGACTCACGAAAGTCAGGTAGGGAAACGAGGCTCTGATACGCAAGACGTTCAGTGAATTCGGTGATGTGCAAAGGAAGACAGTGTCTTATCATTGACAAGAAGTATGCTGACAATCAAATAATGTTTTAAAGAACTAAAAGTAAACGGACGACAGCAATTACCATGCATATAAATTCAAAAGGAGATAGTGATGGTAAAGTTGCTATTAAACAAGTTAGAACTTAAGGCAAAAAACATAAAGGGGATACCGTCACGTACTTTATAAAGAGAAAAAATGTAACTCTAAAAAGAATGTCTGTGGGGCGCCTGGGTGGCTCAGTTGGTTGAGCGTCCGACTTCGGCTCGGATCGTGATCTTGCAGTTCACGAGTTTGAGCCCCATGTTGGGTTCCGTGCTGACAGCTCAGAGCCCAAAACCTGCTTCGGATTCTGTTTCTCCCTCTCTCTCTGCCCCGACCCTGCTAGTACTCTCCCTCTCTTTCAAAAACAAAATAAATAAAAACATTAAAATACATACATATATACATAAAATGTATGTCATGAAGCTTCCCATGTCAATGGAAAAAAGAAAACAAAAGAAACAGAGATAATGACTTATAAAGACAATTACACTGGAAGCTTTTTATCACTATGTATTAAGTTGAAAAGATAAAAATTACAGAAATGAAGGATTTCTATATGATTGAATTAATCAATAAGCTTACTTTAATATAGGGTCATTACAAAGGTCACCAAAAATTATAAGGTTTTTTCCTATTCTACAAATTGAGAATACTTTTTTCAAATTTGCCAATCTTAGTAAACTCTAAGTCGATTTTATGCTGTTTTTTCTAACCTAGATTTTTTGGCTTCAAATATTGGCAGGGAAAACTAACAGTAGAAAGATATTGTGATAAGGTCATTATTACACAGATTTGTTTATAAAGAGAATTTGGACAATCCACCAACTAAATTAATAACCATGTACCAACAAATCCTACTAATAACACAGTATTGTTAAAAATGAAATTAGGGGCGCCTGGGTGGCTCAGTCGGTTAAGTGTCCGACTTCCGCTCAGGTCACCATCTCACAGCTGTGAGTTTAAGCCCTGCGCTGGGCTCTGTGCTGAGAGCTCGGACCCTGGAGCCTGCTTCAGATTCTGTGTCTCCCTCTCTCTCTCTCTGCCCCTCCCTCTCTCATGTTCTGACTCTCAAAAATAAACATTTTTTTTAAATGCAATTAAAGTTCGGTTACCAACAACAGAATATTAAATCATTTCTAGTCTGGTAAATAGACCAGCTCTGTTCATTCCCTTCTTATAAAATTAAGTATATCCTTGGCAGATGCTTTGGAAAACACAATTATTTTTAATATTCATTTCCATTATTTGAAGAAGCATCTGAATGCTTTTCTAAGCAATGACTCATCTTAATTACCATAAAAAATTCATTTTCAAAATAGTCCCAAATTTTGACAAAGTAATCCTCTGCAACAGAACTTGTAGAAGGTATTCTGAATATTATGTGCGAATCTACTGACTAGGGCACATATTTACAAGCACTCCTTTCAAGTCACCAAGAGGATTATGTCAGGGATGGAATGAACTGGGACAATCACTGGCAAAACTCTGTAAAATCTAAGCACATTTTCTTTAGCTTAAAGCCACTCAAATTAGCTGGCCTGCAATGCCCATGGCCCAGAAGAAAAGAGGAAAACCTACGAGAATCAAGGGGGCAAGACAATATTTAGTAAAAACTGAAAACAGGAATAGTAACATTAAAGCAATTTCCTATGGTAACATAGCAGAAACCTGTTCCCTATGTCTTATCTACATTTACCTGAAATGACTTCAAAGGAATGGGGAGTATTTGGTCATTCCTCACGACACATCCATCTTTGATTTTTGTGGGTTTTTTGTGACATACAAGAAAGGTAAATGTGAAGGACACATAAGGCATATTTTTCATTGCAGTGATCATTCCCACTACAGAAACCAGCACATATCGTACTTACAATGTTCCTACAACTTCACGTTGGGGTAAAATACAGCAAAGTGTGTTCCATCTTATTTAACTCCCAAAACTGAAACTTACCTTATTAAAATGTTCATGATACTGAAAAACTTATGACAACATTACTGAGTATGTGATACAAAATATCTAAGTACTAGGCTGTATAAATTACAACAAATACATAGTTGGAGACCTTCTTCTATAGAGGAAAAAAAAGAACACCCCAAATATTGTAACATAATAATGACTTTTGGGTGCAAAATTCCATTATACGCATAAGGAGAATCGTTGACTCTCATTTCCTAAGTATAAAGAAAAAATGAGTATTTGCATGGCCAAGGTACGCAATAAGGCACGGAAACTAAATGCGGTCACATTAACAGTGAAGTCAAAGTAGTTCAAAAATCCAACAGAACGTGAAGAAACACTTTAACATAATGACATTCATTCCAAGTGAACCTGCTTTCCTACCGTCGACAAGAAGATGACATGGTATAAATCGAGGGTCACACGGTACAAAAAAAACATCTCTCTTCCATCTTTTAAGTGGTTGAAAAGCTACTTGCTCTGCCTTCTGGCGTCAGGCACCCCTTGCTGCCATTTGGACTCTCAAACAATCCGCACAGCCGCATACCTGAGGCTCGGAAGCGCCCCCTTTCACCTCTGGCTGACCACAAGACCAGGCTCCTTCTACATTATCAGTCATCCGAATTCAAAGTTAAAAACAAAGCCCACGCTTCCCATTTCAAACTTCAAACATTCGGCAACAGTAGAGACACAGAATCCAGACCAGATGTCCAGAACGATCTGGAATTATGTAATTACAGTTCATCAATTACAAGGCTGACAATGTAAAAAGGAAGCCCTGTCTGGTTTTCAGGAATTCACATCCTTCCTTTTGTTTTCTGTTTTGTTTAATCTATAAAATGAGACAGATTTAGGGCCTCGTTTGCTCAAAAAAAAAAAATTCCATTTCTTTAAGCACACAATCACGAAGGGTACGGATATCTATGAATTTGAAAACCCATCTGGAATCTGTTTTCCAATGGCAATGCCACCTCTCTAAGCTTCATTTCTATCAACTATTTCACTTCTCTAATTAAGCTGCATTTTTATAAAACACAAAGTAAAGGAAATACATACACATATTTAAAATCTCTTTCCCTAAATTCTCTGAAAAACCTATAAAGCACATGAAAGCTCAGTCTCTCTCCCTTTGTTTTATGAGGATGACACTCCTTTTTCCATCTCATTAAGAGATGCATTTCCAATAAAATTTTACATTGAATTTCAATATTTACCAAAAGCTTTAATATTTAGGTGGATTTCATCGAGTAGGTATTTATTTAGAAGAAACATATCCTCAGTTAATTAATAATTAATGAGGTTAATAGAGAAGAACTTTTTGAAGTTTTAGACTTACTATCATAAGTAATGTAAAAAATAAGGGACACCTGGGTGGCTCAGTGGGTTAAGCATCTGACTCTTGGTTTCAGCTCAGGTCATGATCTCATGGTTCGTGGGTTCGAGCCCCACATCAGGAGCCTGCTTGGGATTTTCTCTCTCTCTCTCTCTCTCTCTCTCTCTCTCTGCCCTCCCCTGCTTGCATACTCTCTCTCTCTCAAAATAAACAAACATTTAAAGAAAAGAAATATAAAAAATCAATTTAATTTACATACATATTTTTGTTGCATAGGTGTATGATAGCATGAGTTAAAAAAAAGTCTTTCAATCATAAAAAAAATATGACTGGGATAAAAAAAAATGGTCATAACAGAGTAACAAAAATAATGATTTAATAATTTTTTAAATAATTTTTACTGTTAATAAAGACTATGTTCAAGTGTTTTCAATAAACAAAGATGGGTATTAAATCACATCAGTATTTGTAATCAATAAGATACTTTAAAAAAATGGTATGCCCATTTTGTTTTAAGACGTCCCTACTTATAACACACTATAAGTTATATTCTACACATCTATTTAAACTGACAGTAGAAACTGTCTATGTCAAAACTTACAATGTTCAAGGATACATTTTCAAATTTTTTCAAAATTAATGTATAGGATATATAAGAAAAAACAACTAAAGATCACCAAACTATCTTTTGTTATTATTATTAAAGTTTATTTATTAAGTTTAAGAGAGAGTGAGAGCATACATAAAGGGGCAGAGAGAGAGGAAAAGAGAGAGAATCCCAAGCAGTCTCTGTATTGCCAGCATGGAGCCTGATGCAGGGCTCGAACTCATGAGCCGTGAGATCATGACCTGAGCTGAAACCAAGAGTCAGAGGGATAACCACCTGAGCCACCCAGGCACTTCAAGACTACTAAACTATCTTAATCATCATTAGATAAGCATTAATCTCAAAATATTAGGTCTTCAAAGGTAGTTACTCTGTACCAAGACAGTTCCCTATACCCCTCCATGGAAGCTATAATCTTAAATCAATAATTTCCAAAGTATAATAAAATAGGGAAAAAATACATGAAAACTTAGCACTTTTTAGGCAAAGGACTGAACCTTCCAATCATTAAAAAAAAATCTGACTAATATTCTATTTAAAATAGTTCAAAATGACACCTTTATCATCAATATTGAATTTATATAAAGGAACTGAAAGTCAATCTCTGAACAACTTTTTGAAGTCACCAGAAAGGGAAAAAAAGAAGATATACCTATATATATATATATATATATACCTATATACCTATATATATATATATATATATATAGGTCTAGAATATATACCTATATATATATATGTGTGTGTGTGTATATATATATATATATATTTGTTTCAATAAAAAACAAATACACAGTGACTTTGTATTACAGTCCAAATTTCTCACTCAGCTATCAAGATGTCTGTAAATAAAGGCAGTGACTGACAGTAAGAACCCTGTACTCCCGTTCAAGTTCAAGTTTCCTGTTTTACATGTGCCTTTAGAAGGTTAAATCCAGAGTCCATGAGACCTGAAATGTGTAACAGGCTCGCAAACCATCTGTCCTGTTTCCAAACCTTATGTCACCCTCTCCTAGGAGCATCTTCTGCCAGGAGATTCACAGACTGAGATGACATGATGTCACCAAAACAAATAAGGCTAAAGACAAGAGCAGACTATATAGAATTATTGTGTACTGCCTGGTGAATTTAGGCCAAAGAAAGCCAAAGAAAGGTAGGCAGACGGGAAAGAGTAGAAACTCTCCACCACTTCCTCAGTGTTTCATTTGCTTGTTTACTGTAGTTAGCATGAGTATTTTCCATAAAAGCACAGGTCCACAGGATTTTGTACACTTGGAGCACTCGGCTGTATTTACGGCTTCTACTTACGCAACTCTTAGTGTCTCTAGTCTCCACAGGGAACGTGCATGGACAGATACAGCACCGCCTTCATAGTGAACAGTTCTGGTTAAAAAAAGAAAAAAAAAGCCCAGTTTCAACAAGTGTCATTCTTGGACTCTATTTTCTCAAGGCAATTACAAGAAAAAAAGCCAAGGGAAAGCCTTTGGATAAGGTCATACTTTCTGGCACGAGACGATACAGCTGGAAATAAAAATAACAAAAGTAACAGTAAGTGATCAATTTAAGTTTGCCCTGAATAAACATTTAACTTAAACATATTCTGACATCATTTTCTCCCTCTACTCCCATTTATTCCCCCTCCCTCTCCCCAGCCCACCTCTCCTCCTCTCTCACTCTCGCTCTCTCTCCCTCTCCTCCAGTGAACACATTCACCTTACTTATTTAACTTAGGTCCATAAAAGTACTCAGCTATGAGTTTATGTGTAGTTTAATATCTTATTATTTCAACACATGCATATAATTATTTGCAGTTTATATTCTGTTCTAGATACATCAAACACTGTAAAGAAATATAAGAACACATTAATTTTAATGTTTTATTATAACAATCTGCAAAATTTCTAAAGATAGAAAAGTATCACCAAAAATATAAACATCAACCAAAAAAGTCTCACACAGAAGGAGAGAATTATCTTTGAATGCACATCACACACACCCAAATTCCAAAGCTCTCATAACGATAATTATGACAGAAGTAATGCTAGGTAATTTACATATGTTATCCAACTTGAGCTCTGTGCCAACCTGTTGAGATGGTTTTAAGGAAACCAATGCTTATATGTGCTCCTTGTTTCTTCCTTGAGACGCACTCTCTCTGTCTACTGAATGTTTGCAATCATTCAAACACACATAACCCTGTCCTGTCTCAAACATAATAAGACCATTGACCATATTCTCCTCTCCTGCTTGCCCCCATATCTGTCTCATGGATCACCTCCTGTCAGATCTCTGTGCCTCCACTTGCTTCCTGATCCACCTCTCCAATGAAACACATTTGCTAAGGCCATCATATGCCATCCGTGGTCCAAAATCCAATGGACTATTGATGGTTTTTTACACTGGAGAAATACCTATATCTTGACAGTTTTTTTTTTTATTTTTTTTAACGTTTATTTATTTTTGAGACAGAGAGAGACAGAGCATGAACGGGGGAGGGTCAGAGAGAGGGAGACACAGAATCGGAAACAGGCTCCAGGCTCTGAGCTGTCAGCACAGAGCCCGACGCGGGGCTCAAACCCACGGACCGCGAGATCGTGACCTGAGCCGGAGTCGGCTGCTTAACCGACTGAGCCACCCAGGTGCCCCTTCTTGACAGTTTTTCTAACACCATTCTCACCTACTTTTCTTCTCACTTACTGAGATATTCCTTCTCATTGTTTTTATTGTGGAAATTTTCAAATAGACACAAAAGTAGAGAAAGTATTATGATAAATCTCAATATGCCCAGCACACAGTGTCAACAACAATCAACACAGGGCCAGCCTTGTTTTACCTATAACCTCTAGTAACCCATTCACATACAACCCCCCCCCCAAAATACATACATACATATGTAGATATAGATATGTAGATATACAGACACACACACACACACACACACACTCCTATGTAAAATCTGCTTTTATGAAATATCCATTCTGTTCATATTTTCCATTTTCTCAAAAATGTTTTGTTTTTCTGTTGCTCTTTCAAATCAAGATATAAACAAGATGCACAAATTGGTTAAATATCTTAAATTTCTATTACTAACAGTTTTCCCTTCTTTTTTCCTTGTTGGCATTATCTCTTGACAAAAATCTGTACCATTTGTCTTGGAGTTTCTACATTCTGGATTTTTCTGATGACATGCTCATAGTGTTGACATGTACTTCTAAAATGGTCGTTGGATTTCTAGGTCTAGTGTTTTATACTTCCTAATACATCACATCAGGTGGTAATAATGATTACTTGGTCTACCTTTTTAATATTAAAATTGATCAGTAGGTTTAGAATCACCTTGATCCATCTATCGTAAGAGTTTTAGGTATACCTACAAACAGTGCCATAGCAAGGATTTTCAATCATGGCTGCAGATACAATTATGTGGATAGCTTTTTAAAACATGATGCTATGCCCTCACCAATGACCAATTAAACCAAATCTGGAGTCCGGATTTTTTTTTTTAAGTTTATTTTTATTTTGACAGAGAGAGAAAGAGAGAGAGGGAGTGCAGTAGCTGGGGAGGGGGAGAGAGAAGGAGAGACAGGAATCCCAAGCAGGCTCCACACTGTAAGTGCAGAGCCTGATATGGGGCTCAAACTCACAGACTGTGAGACGGTGACCTGAATCAAGATCAAGAGTCAGATGATTAACTGACTGAGTCACCCAGGCGCCCCTGGAGTCAGGATTTTTTAAAAGTTCTCCAACTGGTGGTAATCAGAAGCTAAAGTGTGGAAATCATGGTTCAGATCAGTTTCTACACAGCAGCACTATTGACATTTTGGGCCAGCTAATTCTTTGCTGTGGGTGGCTGTCCAGTGCACTTAGGATATTCACTGATTCCTGGACCCTACCAACCAAATGCCAATAGTACTTGTCTCTTCTACTCCCCCTCCCCAGTTGTAACAACCAAAAATGTTCCCAAGATATTACCAAAATGTCTTCTGGGGGACAAAACCATCCCCACTGTCAAGCTACTGGTTTAGATTAGTGGCTCTCAATCTGTAGTATTAGAATTATATTGCAGGCTTTTTAAAATACAGATTGCTGGAACCAATCTGTTGCTACCCCCAAGTTCCCGATTTAGTAGATCTATGGTAAGGAGAAGAATTTGTATTTCTAATAAGTTCCCAGGTGACATTGATGCAACTGGTCCACATTCTGAGAATCACTGGACTAGAATCATTATTTTATTAGGGCAGTGATTCTTGGCCTCGGTTGTATACTAGAATAATCTGAAAAGCTTTACAAACTCCAACGCATAGACAATTCTCAAATCAGCATCTCTGGATATATACTTAAAAATAACAAATAATAAAATATAGATGTAATGTGTATATATATGTATATAGATACACAGATTTTTAACTCAATCACGACCTTTAATAAAGATCTTGTACTTGGCCATAAAAAAAACCTTTATCAGATTTTTTTAAAAGTAAAGCCATGTACTCATCCTATTTTCTAATTATAACCAACGAAAATTGGAAATAAATACTAAAAAGATTTTTAAAATCTAACAACTTGGAAAACTCAGTAACTCTTATAAATAATTCATGGGTTAGAGAGGAAATAGAAATTAGACCTTATCTAGGATGTAATGAGGACAAGAGTACTTCAGAACAAATCTATGATTCACAGGTAAACTTTGAAAAATTTAGGCCTGAAATCCCTGGATTATTAAAGAAGTAATGACCAAAAAAAAAAAAAAAAAAAACAAAAAAACCTTAAGAGTTGTCTGAAGAAATTAAATAGTGAACAAAATAAACCAACAGAAAATAAAGAAGGGATTCTATGATGTATTTTTAAGATAAGTAAAATGCAAGAAAGCAAATGATATAAATTTTCTGTACAACAATAAATCATAATAAATCTATTGCATGTATGTATGTATATACGTATCTATGCAGAGGTATTATCTATATGAACATGGAGAAAGTTCTTGAATAATGAACACCAAAACAGTAATGTTAATCACATAATAAAAGTTATGTAGGAACTAAGCTTGAAACTAAAATGTACTCGAAGATAAAAACAGTATTAAGTAATGTTTACGTACAATTGTATATATCATATATAACAAGGTATAGGAAGAATTATCCTTCAAATGTTTTACTCCCATCACTTCTCCTTTATTAACTGAATTTAACAATGACCTTTTATTATTTGTATAAGTAGAAATCTAATGATATTTTAATTTGGGGGGAAATTAACACTTAAAACACAAATATAAAGTCAAAAGGAAAGTTGGAACCTCCTTTCTGGATATTTGTCTCCTGAAGGGACTTCTTGCCTTTCATTATTTCTATTTTTTTTAAATGATTCATCAGCAAGTGTAGAAAATCCAATGACCTGCAATTCTTCAATGACAACTGGGGAAATCTTTGCTTTTATACAGAGTCTGCCATATAAATACATGCCAAGTGCTGAATGTCACTGGTTGTCATATCAAGTAGGCATTGGCTATTTCAGACTGAAAAGTAACCTTACAATATCAAAATCCTAAATGTAGTAAGGATCTCAGTCCATCATAAATGACACTAAGGACATGTAAACTTATTTAAAAACTGGTCCACTTGGAGAAATCCACCTGTTCTATGAAGCGATCATCCCTTTTCCCTGCAATATGTCTCAAGTATCAAGTTTAAAGATCCACAAGTTTACCAAATGGTATTAGAGACCATATTTAAACTCATACAACTAAATGATCATCTTCATAGCAAGTGTTTCTGTCAACAGGAAGACTAAGAAAAGAGAAAGATTCTCTAAGAAAGCGAACAGACCTATAGCAACAGCACCTATGGGCTCAGTCAGCATCACATGAGATTTCAATGCAAACAGCGTCAATGACACGAAAATGCAAGGGAAGGTCATGCGGATATGAAACAACAAGGTGCTTGTGCAACTCTCTGTTCACTGAAAGACTATCTTTGCAATGAACCAAAACAATGTTACAGCTGATAAGAAAAACATGTGTTAATATAACTGGCCATTGGTATCCCTTGTAACAGAATTTTTTTTTTTTTTCCAAAGAATCTTCCACCTCATGATTCAGTAAAACTCCAAGTCACTCAGGGTGCCTGGGTGGCTCAGTCGGTTAAGCGTCCAACTTCAGCTCAGGTCATGATCTTGTGGTTCACAGGTTCAAGCCCTGTGTCAGGCTCTGTTCTGATAGCTCAGAGCCTGGAGCTCGCTTTGTGGATTCTGTCTCCCTTCTCTCTGCCCCTCCCCTGCTTGTATTCTTTCTCTCTCTCTCTTTCTCTCTCTCTCTCTCTCAAATAAATAAAACATTTTAAAAAGTCTTTAAAAAAACTTCAAAGTCACTGTAATTTCACTGACTATGAATTTTTAGTGCACCTAACAGGGGCGTCTGGGTGGCTCAGTCAATTAGTTAAGTGTCTGACTTCAGCTCAGGTCATGATCTCACAGTTTGTGGGTTCGAGCCGCGCATCAGGCTCTGTGCGGACAGTTCAGAGCCTGGAGCCTGCTTTGGATTCTGTGTCTCCCTCTCTCTCTCTGCCCCTCCCCTGCTCATGCTCTGTCTCTCTCTCTCCCTCTCTCTCTCTTTCAAAAATAAATAAACATTAAAAGAAAATGTGCACCTAATAACCGACCGTGTGTGCCTTATTTGACAATACTTTGAAAAATTCCAGGCTGCAGACTGCAAGCTATGCCTACATAACACATTATCTCCCAGTATAACACGCTTCATTAAGGAGCTCATATTTCAGGTTGATCACATAAACTGCCTGGAGAGGCCCTGTAAGGTTATTCTTGTAATAAGTACAAACTTTCCCTATTATGTCATCAATTCCACTTTTCATCAGTAGTATCACAGTGTCACTGAAATAAAAGTAGTCAGCTATTTTTGTGTTTTCAGCGATAAAATACAATGTAAGTCTAATCTCAACTGTTGGACCATTTCTTTCTCAGTAGAACGCACGCCCTTTGACAGCCAGGATGGGTCCATCCGAGGCCCGGAAAAAAACGAGCATTAGCACAGTAATAAAAGCACAGCCCCTCCAAGCTCTGCACTGTGTAACAGTTTGGCATATATTGGCATTTATTTATAAGGATTTTATAAGATACACAATTCCAATCAGTGGACTTTAGCATAGAATCGTAAAACACGATCAGTAAAAGATTCTACGCGGTAAAGAGAAGGCTTCACCCTACAAGGAAACTACTTTTTCTCCCTGTGAGCGCTGTCCCGGAGTGTCTTCACTCGGTGACATCACAGTCACTAGCTCACGTCTATGACAAGGCCCCGAGAAGTTGACAAATCGCTCTCAGGCTGGACTGTAACTAACTTTCTGAAGACGTCTCTTCTTTGTGTGAACTTGTGTGAGGATGCAAAGTCACTGAACTTCTCCGTGCCTCCTGTCTTCACATGCAAAATGAAGCTAAGGGTCATTGGGTTGGTGAGAAAGGAATGAAAGACAGAACCCACCTAGACATCATGGAGGAGCCTTTGCCCAGCAAATGTAGCTCTGGGGGTTTGCAGGAAGACGAGGAATATGGCGCTGTGTTTACTGTTTCTAAGTAAGGTGTTAAAGACTCAATATTGCTTGTTGAATTGAACTGCCGTAGGACCATATACTGGTTTATATGCAAAGGTATAATAAGTCCTAAGTTATGAAACTGCTCAGAACAAGATAAGAAGCAAAGAAATTCACAAACAACTCTGTAGGACTTTTTTTGGCATCTGCTGTAGGATCCTATAGAAAAGTCAAGCTCTGAAAATCAAATATACATTACGCAGATCAAAGAGATGCTTTTTTTTGCCCTAGCTACCTTCTCCCTCTTGCAAAAACCTACTTCTTTTTTTTTATTTTGAGAAACAGAGTGAGTAGAGGAGAGGCAGAGAGAGAGAGAGAGAGGGAGAGAGAGAACCCCAAGCAGGCTCCGTGCTATGGGCACAGAGTCCAATGTGAGGCTCCAACCCATAAACTTTGAGATCGTGACCTGAGCCGAGTCAAGAGTCGGATGCTTAGCTGACTGAGCCCCCCAGGCACCCCACAAAGATCTACTTCTGAAGGCACCCACTCTGGCATCCTAACTTTGGCTCTCCACACAGGATTCCCAGGACTGCTGGGGCTGACAGCCCATCTGACACTTTCACCTCCACCATCGAAAGGAATTCTAGAACAGGGTCTGGCAAACTTTTCTGTAAAGGGCTAGACTGTAAATACTTGGGGGTAAATGGGTCTTAAGGTTTCTTTCATATTACTTAACTCTGAAAGCAGTATGGGTAATATGTCAAAAAATGTGCATGTCTATGTTCCAATAAAATTTTATTTAGAAGAACAGGCAAGGGGCTGGATTTTCTTTTTCCAGTTTTATTTGTTTTGAGAAAAAGAGCAGGGGAGGAACAGAGAGAGAGAGACTCCCAAGTAGGCTCTGTACTGTCAGTGCAGAGCCCAATGTGGGGCTCAAACTCATGAACCATGAGATCATGACCTGAGCTGAAATCAAGAGTCGGACTCTCAACCAACTGAGTCACCTGGGCACTCCAGCAGTGGGCTGGATTTGACCCACACACCATAGTTTACAAAGCCTGATCTAAAAGATCCTGCCCACATTATTGGCAATTTTAACCTCTGAGAGAGCCAGCTAGATGAAATCTGAGGTCTGGAGATTTTCATCACTGTGTTAGGGTTCTTCAGAGAAAAAGAACCAATAGGATATAGATAACTCCTAATATATACATAGGGCTTATTTTTATATATATTATGCTTATATATAACACATGCATAATAAATAAATGTGATATAGTAACCATTAGTATGAAAATAAATAGAATATTATAAATATCTAATTATGTAGAAAGAATTTTTATATGAGGAGTTGGCTCGAGCTGCCAAGCCCAGAGATCTACAGCTGGTAGCTGGAAACCCAGGAGAGCTGTATGGTATAAGTTCTAGTCCATGTCCAAAGGGCTGAGAATGAGGAGAGCCAACTGCATAGTTCCACTCCAGAGAGTGCCAGGTTCAAGGCCCAAGAAGACCTGATAGTTCAGTTTTCTGCTTCACTCAGTCTATCAACTTAAATATTAAACTTGGGGCGCCTGGGTGGCTCAGTCGGTTAAGCATCCAACTTTGATTCAGGTCATGATCTCACGGTCCGTGAGCTCAAGCCCCGCATCGGGCTCTGTGCTGACAGCTCAGAGCCTGGAGCCTGTTTCAGATTCTGCGTCTCCCTCTCTCTGACCCTCCCCCGTTCATGCTCTGTCTGTCTCAAAAATAAATAAATGTTAAAAAAATTTAAAAAAAATATTAAACTCATCCCCAAAAACCCTCACAGAAACACCCAGAATAATGTGTGACCAAATATCTGTGCACTCTGTGGCCCAGTCAAGTTGACACATAAAATTAAACAACAAAATAAGGAATTGAGAGAAAATCCAAACTATCTTGAATCACATTTCTTTTTCATTTAACTTTTGTTACCGCTTGCTTGTTTTTGAAAGACAGTACGTGAGGGAGGGAGGGGCAGAGAGAGAGGGAGACACAGAATCGGAAGCAGGCTCCAGGCTCTGAGCTGTCAGCACACAGCCCCATGCGGGGCTCGAACTCACAAACTGCAAGATCATGACCTGAGCTGAAGTCATATTACTTAACTCTGAAAGCAGTTAACAGACTGAGCCACCAGGGTGCCCCAATCCTGAGTCACATTACTAAGTCTGGAACTAACGTCTACATTGTGAGTGATTCTTCTTCTTCACAAGGTAATTACAGATAAATTCAGGGTTTCAGAGCACATGACTCATCCCCAAACACTTGAGTTTGATCAGTGAAGTATGAGCAATACTTATATCTGAATTACAGATATATCTGTATTTTATCTTATATACTTATATCTTATATACTTATAAGTCTTATATCTGAATTACAAAAAGAATAATTATTTTCAATATCTGCTTGTCTTTCTTTTCTTTTGTGATCCTCATTCCTAAAATGATACTATTCAGGAATTCTTTGTTTTCTATTATTGTGTAACAACTGACCACGGACTTACTAGTTGAAAACAATATGCATTTATCAATCCCGTGGTCTGCAGGCTGGAAGTCTGGGGGAAGCATAGCTGGGTTTCCAGCTCAGGGCCTCACAGGCTGAAACGAAAATGTCGGCTGGAGCTGTATTCTTGCCTGCAGCTCAGGGTATTCTCTCTCTCTCTCTCTCTCTCTCTCTCTCTCTCTCTGTCTCTCTATATCGTAAGATTTTATTTTATTTCTTTTAGTAATCTCTATGTCCAACGTGGGGCTCAAACTCACAACCCCGAGATCAAGAGTTGCATGCTCCTCCATCTGAGCCTCCATCTAAGCTCCCTGGTGGTTGGTTGGTAAAAGTCGTTACTCGCAGCTGTATGACCAAGGTCCATTTTCTTGCCAGGTCTCCATTTCTTTCAACAACTAAAGTCTGCCCTTAGATCCTGGGCACATAGCCCGCTCCATCAACCCTCTCACAATATCTCAGCTTACTTGTTCAAGGCTGACAGGAGAATTTTTTTTTTCACACTTTTAATCGCTGACTTCAACAGGGCTCAGTCCCTTCCATTAAAGACTCACCTGATTAGGTCAGGCCCACCGAGGAAAATCCATCCTTTGATTAAGTCAAGGTCAGCCCATTGAGAAAATATATTTGCAACACATTTTCCAGGTTTTTATACAATGTAACCTCAGCGTGGGAGTAAAGCCCACCATATTCATAGTCCCACCACACACACAAAAAAGGAGGGGATATTACAGAGTGTATACAGCAGGAGGGCAGGAATCTTAGGGGCCACCTCAGAATTCAATCTTCTATTTGTCCTCTCCTTCAAAATTTTCCTCCTTTCTTTTGAGTTAAACATTTTTTCATTATTGTCATTCTAGCTTCTCTTTAATATTTTACATTCTTTTACTATGTTTTCCGTGATTACTATAAAGATTACAATAAGTGTTCTTGCTTATTAAAAATTATTTAATTATGGGGCGCCTGGGTGGCTCAGTCGGTTAAGCAACTGACTTCGGCTCAGGTCATGATGTCACAGTTCATGGGTTCAAGCCCGGCATCAGGTTCTGTGCTGACAGCTTAGAGCCTGGAGCCTGCTTTGGATTCAGTGTCTCCTTCTCTCTCTGCCCCTCCCCCATTTGCGCTCTGTCTCTATTTCTCTCAAAAATAAATAAAATGTGAAAAAAAAATTAAAAACAATTATTTAATTACTAATTTTACTACTTCCTAGACAACACGAGAATTGTCATTTAGTTCTATTCTCCTGACTTGTGTGCTACTTTTACAATGAATTTTGTTCACTATAGTTTTTAAATCCAAGATTTATATATAGCTGGCATCATCAACATTTTGCTTAACTGATGGTCTTTATAAGTTTTCCTCATATTTGCCTTCCTTCTGCTCTTTTTTTCTCCCTTTCTGTATCTCCAAAATTATTTCTGAGATAATTTTCTTCTACTTGAAGGACACCATTTAATAATATGTCCTTGACTGTGGGTCTACTGATAACGAATTCCCTTCGCTCAGTCTTTTTTTTTTTTTTAATTTTTTTTTCAACGTTTATTTATTTTTGGGACAGAGAGAGACAGAGCTTGAACGGGGGAGGGGCAGAGAGAGAGGGAGACACAGAATCGGAAACAGGCTCCAGGCTCTGAGCCATCAGCCCAGAGCCCGACGCGGGGCTCGAACTCCCGGACCGCGAGATCGTGACCTGGCTGAAGTCGGACGCTTAACCGACTGTGCCACCCCAGGCGCCCCTCGCTCAGTCCTTTTTAAAAAAAAATCACCATTTTACTAGATAAAATGGTTGTCAGGCGGGTAGTCATTTTCTTTCAGCACTTTTACGTTTCTATCCAACGTCTCTGAATGTTTCTTATATGAAGTGAGCTGTAAATCTTACTGTTGTCACTTCAAAGGTACTATACCTTTTTTCTACATTTTTAAAAAGTTTTTCAATTTGCGTTTACTTTCCAGCAGTTTTACTTTTGTCGTCCTAAGTATTTTTACTTTTTATCTGTCTTACTTAGGGTTCACAGTCCTTCTTAAACCTGTGGCTGAGGGGAGGCTGGGTGGCTTAGCCAGTTGAGCGGCTAACTCTTGGTTTCAGCTCAAGTCATGATCTCATGGTTCTAGAGTTTGAGCCCAACATCAGCCTCTGCACTGACGGTACAGAGCCTGTTTGAGAGTCTTCCTCTCCCCCCTCTCTCTGCCTCTCTCTCTCTCTCAAAATAAAATAAACTTTTAAAATATATATTAAAAAAAAAAACGTGGCTTAACATACCTAATCAGTTGTGGAGAATCCTTAAGCAAGTTGTATTAAATATTGCCTGTGCACTGTGTATTTGTAAGCTCTCTTCTTCTTCCTCTGTCTCCCTCTCACCTTCTCCTGCTGCCCTTCCCTTTTATGCCCTTTTGTTTTGGGACTCCAATTACATGTATGAGAGAACATTCTTTATTTCCTATCTATTTCTTATTCTCTTATATATTTCCTAGTCTTTTAGCCATCAGTGTTTCCGTCTGGATTCTTCTGACCTGATTTCCAATTCACTAATTCTCTTTTCAGCTACTTCTTTTTTTTTTTTAATTTTTTTTTCAACTTTTATTTATTTTTGGGACAGAGAGAGACAGAGCATGAACGGGGGAGGGGCAGAGAGAGAGGGAGACACAGAATCGGAAACAGGCTCCAGGCTCCGAGCCATCAGCCCAGAGCCTGACGCGGGGCTCGAACTTACGGACCGCGAGATCGTGACCTGGCTGAAGTCGGACGCTTAACCGACTGCGCCACCCAGGCACCCCATCTTTTCAGCTACTTCTAAGCTGATGTTAAATCCATCTATGAGTGTCTAATATCAGTTAATTTTCATTTTTAGAATGCCTAAAGGATCCCTTTTTATAGTTTTCAGTTCTCTACCAAATTTCTTCATCTTCTCTTTTAATTCTTAGGCCATAATAATCATAAATATTTTATTTCATTTTTTAAAATATTTAATGTTTATTTTATTTTTGAAAGAGAGAGGCAGAGTGTAAGCGGAAGAGGGGCAGAGAGAGAGGAAGACAGAATCTGAAACAGGCTCCAGGGTCTGAGCTGTCAGCACAGAGCCTGACGCAAGGCTTGAATTCACGAACTGTGAGATCATGACCTTAGCCAAAGTTGGACACTTAACCAACGGAGCCACCCAGGTGCCTGTAAATAGTTTAAATTCTATTTGTGATCATTCTATTATCTATGTATCCACGAACCGTGTGCCTTTTTCTACAGTGTGTGTTTGCTCTCGCACCTTGGTCAACTCCCATCTTATACACCTGTGTTGTGTATAACAAAAAATTTGGCTGACCTATGTCCCTGTTCCTAGGAGAGAGACCCTAAACCCCTGGAATTTCCCAAGTGACAGAAGTGGCTTTGTTATTCATGAGCCCCTCAGATTACAACTCAATTTAGGCTACCAAGTGCACTCATAGCAGCCCCTCAATAGCTTCACTGTGGGGTTGGCCATGCTGGAAAGACCAATGAGAGGACGAAAAGCTGGAGGATGAATCCAGCCTGACCCCTGTGGGGAGTGACAGGTGCTGGAGACTGAATTCAATCATGCCATCGAATATTTAATCAATCATTGCTACATAATAAAACCCTGATAAAAACACTTTGGAACCAAAGCCTAGTGGAGATTCCTGGACAGTGGACACATCAATTTTAGATATGTTGACCCATAGAGAAAGGGCAGAGCAGCTGTGCAATCATGCCCTCCCAGACCTCACCTTATGCATCCCTTTAGCTGGCTGGTATCATGTGTATGCTTTACAATAGGACTGGCATCATAATATGATAGGGAAAGACAGGATAAAATAGAGAGGGAAAGGTTAGGACCTGACATCCCTGGGGGGAAAACACATATTTTAGAACAATGCTGGGAGCGTGACCACAGCAAACCCCCTCGGGTGTAAGGGTCCTCCTAAAAATGCAATAGACACCACCCACCCCTCTCAGGTTTCCCTCAAGAATTTGACAAGAGACCTAATTAAAAATAAGCAGTCCCTCATAAAACATATGACCCACAAGGAACGGTATGGCCATAGACCACCCCTCATACAATGGAAATGAGCCAATCAAAAGGGAATGACTAGGCATTTAGAGGTATCTAGCCAATAAGGGTAGAACCTCTGAAGGAACAAGGGGGAATGGAAGGGACTAACCAGAACCTTATTAAACAAAGACCTTTGCCTGCAGTCACGAGCATTCACTTTTGAATGCCCCCCCCCACTCCACGTAAAGAGAGCTTTCCTACTGTTCTTACTTTCTGATCTCATACGCGAATAAACATTTGCCTGCTGCTCATTTTATTCTGTGTCCACTTCTTCATTCTTCAGAGGGGATGAGACAACGAATCCCGGGTATTGTAAAAAAAAAAAATCGTGCAGTAATAATTATAGCATTTTCTTGATTTCCTGAATCTAAAGGAGTTGGCTGAGGGGAACCCTCAAATTTGTAGCCAGTTGGTTAGAAGCACAGGTGATGTGAGGATACCACCCCCAATTTGTGTCTAGAGTCTGAGATAAGGGTAGTTTTGTACAGAACTAAGCTCTTAACTTGTATGACCTGCTAACTCTGAGTAGTCAGTACCAGAAATTCACTGTAGTCTACCAGCTGGGGTGGAGACAAAAGAGCTAGTTTAATTTTCACTATCAGACGTTATGTAAAATTATAGAGGTCATTTGAGTTCTATGTGTTACTTTCTCCCAAAAGATGTACTTTTTTTTGCTTCTGGCAGGTAAAATGATCTAGGGTTACCAGCAATCTCACATCATCTTAATCCAAATAGCAACTAATATTATTTGAGGCTGAGTCTTGAATACTTGTGAGGGCTGGTCTATTTCTGGTTCACCTTCAAGGGCACAGCTCTGGAAGCTATACCTATACCTCTGAAAGTGCCTCTCCTCGGTGGGGGGGACGGGGGTGGGCGGAGGGTCTTGGGGCTTTCATCCTCCTCTACTCTGATTCTTCCCACAGCCCTGCTCCTCTTCCCAGCTCCTCAGCCACTGAAACCCCCTGGAGAGACGAGGTTGCTCCAAATGCTATAAACTCAGTTCTCTGGTCTCCTTGTATTTTGGGACACTGGCCCTCACATTTTGACTGCTTTTTTTTTTTTTTTTTTTTTTTTTTTTTTTTTTTTTTTTGCTCTGAGTTATCTTCAAACAGATTTTAGGGGATGGTTTACCTTTTTTAGTTTTTCTCAGGAGGACCTTGGTTTGAAATAACCTATCTACTATTATTACCAATTTCACTTTTAAAAATTTTCTTTAAAATACAATTATTTTCAACTTTGAGTCCATCCGGCCAATGGGGAATTCAAGAGCTCATTATTCTTGCTAGAGTGGTGCAGCAATTTCAGACATGGGGTAAGACCGGTTCACTTGTTAGATCTCCTATACACACATGCTCCCTTCCAGCCTGAGGGCTACTGATTTCTATTCACTGAAGAGGCATGACATTTTGCCAAAGTGAAAAAAAAACCCAGAGCCATTCCCCTCTGACTTCTTGCCATCTCCTTATGAGCTAAGACAAAATGGGAAGTAGAAAGCTATCAGGTAGTAGACGGCTGGTCATCCTGAAAGTGGAACCCAGTAAAAATACTCCCTCCCCAGTCTCTGCAGATGTCTTCAAAATTTGTTTTGAACTAACACCACAGAAATATATAATCAAATATATTCATTTATTCAATATAATCAAATATAATCATTTGATTATAAGAAAACATTATTAAAAAACTGTAAGACAACAAGCTGGACAACCTAGAAAAAGTGGATAAATTCCTAGAAACCTACAACCCTCCAAAACTGAATTAGGAACAAATAGAAATTTTGAACAGACCACAATTATCAGCAACAAAATTGAAATCAGTAATTAAAAAAACTCCAAACTGGGGCACCTGGGTGGTTCAATCAGTTAAGCGTGCAAGTCTTGGTTTCAGCTCAGGTCATGATCTCATGGTTTGTGAGTTGAAGCCCCACATCACGCTCTGTGCTGTCAGCACAGAGTCTCCTTGAGATTCTCTTTCTCCCTCTCTGTCTGCTTCTTCCCTGCTTACTTCCTCTCTCTCTCTCAAAATAAATAAACTTAAAAAAAATTAAAAAAACAAAAAATTAAAAAAACCCCTCCAAACCAACAAAAGTCTAGGACCAGATTGCTTCACAGGTAACTTCTACCAAACATTCAAAGGAGAGTTGATATCTGTTCTTCTCAAACTATTCCAAAAAAAATAGCAGACGAAGGAAAGCTTCCAAATTCCTTCTAAAAGGTCAGCATTACCCTCCTACCAAATCAGACAAAGACACTACAAAGAAAAACAAAGGAAGAAAACTAAAGGATAACAATATCTCTGATGAACATAGATGCAAAAATCATCAACAAAATAGTAGCAAGTCAAATTCAACAACACATTTAAAAATTCATTCACCATGAACAAGTGGGATTTAATCCAAAAATGCCAAGGGTGATTCAATATTTACAAATCAATCAATATGATCCATCACATTAAGAAGTGAAAGGATAAAAGCCATATGGTCAGCACAACAGATGCAGAAAAAGTATCTAACAAAGTACAACATCCACGATAAAAACTCAATGAAGTAGATATGGAGGGAACACACCTCAACATAATAAAGACCATATATAAAAAACCCACAGCTGACATCATACTTGATGGGGAAAAACTAAGATCTTTTTCTCCTAGATGAAGAACAAGACAAGGATGCACATTCTCATCATTTTTATTTGATATAGTACTGAAAGTCTTAACTGCAGCAATCAGTCAAGAAAAAGAAATAAAATGCATCCAAATTGGTAAGAAAGAGGTAGAACTATTTTCAAAAGACACGATGCAGCAAACTAAAGATTCCATTAAAAAAAAAAGCCACTAGAACTGATAAATGAATTCAACGAAGTCACAGGATACAAAATTGACATACAGAAATAT
Organism: Prionailurus viverrinus; assembly: GCF_022837055.1. Taxonomy (NCBI): domain Eukaryota; kingdom Metazoa; phylum Chordata; class Mammalia; order Carnivora; family Felidae; genus Prionailurus; species Prionailurus viverrinus. The sequence goes on from NC_062571.1 coordinate 11,428,874, forward strand.
TTTGCATTTTTTCCATTTTTTTTTTAAATTTTAGAGAGAGAGCACATATGTAAGCAGAGGAGAGGGGGAGAAGGGAAGAGGCAGAGAGAGCCCCAAGCAGGCTCCATGCTCACTGAGAAGCCCGAAGCAGGGCTCCATCCCATGACTAAAATCATGACCTGAACTGAAATCAAGAGTCAGTCGCTTAAGTGACTGTGAACCATGGAGGCACCCCATGTTGCATTTCTATACACTAATAATAAAGAAACAAAAAGAGAAATTAACAATCCCATTTAAATTATACCAAAAATAGGGCACCTGGGTGGCTCAGTCGATTAAGCCTCCATCTTTGGCTCAGGTCACGATCTCACGGTTCATGAGTTGGAGCCCCGTGTCGGGCTCTGTGCTGACAGCTCGGAGTCTGGAGCCTGTTTCAGATTCTGAGTCTCCCTCTCTCTCTCTCTGCACTGCCCCCCAACTTGTGCTCTGTCTCCCTCTCTCTCAAAAGTAAGTAAACATTAAAAAATTTTTTAAATCATACCAAAAATAATAAAATACCAAAAGAGTGAAAGAATTATACTCTGAAAACAATAAAACAATGATGATAGCAATTTATGATGACACAGACAAATGGAAAGATATTCCATGCTCATGGACTAGGAGAACAAATATTGTTAAAATGCCCACACTACCCAAAGCAATCTACAGACTCAATGCAATTGCTATCAAAACACCAACACAGGGGCGCCTGGGTGGCTCAGTCGGTTAAGCGTCCGACTTCAGCTCAGGTCATAATCTCACGGTCCGTGAGTTCGAGCCCCGCGTCAGGCTCTGTGCTGACAGCTCAGAGCCTGGAGCCTGTTTCAGATTCTGTGTCTCCCTCTCTCTGTGACCCTCCCCCGTTCATGCTCTGTCTCTCCCTGTCTCAAAAATAAATAAACGTTAAAAAAAAATTAAAAAAAAAAAACACCAACACAGAACAAGAACAAACCATCCTAAAATGTGTATGGAACCACAAACGACCCTGAATAGCCAAAGCAATCTGGAAAAAGAACAAAGCTGGAGGTATCACAATCCCAGATTTCAAGTTACATCACAATGCTGTAGTAATCAAAACAGTATGGTACTGGCACAAAAACAAACACATCGATCAACAAAACAATAAAAAACCCAGAAATGATCCTGCAATTATATGGTCAATTAATCTGTGACAAAGCAGAAAAGAATATCCAATGGGAAAAATACAGTCTCTTTAACAAATGCTGCTGGGAAAATGGGACAACAACATGCAGAAGAATGAAACTAGACCACTTTCTTATACCATACACAAAAGCAAACTCAAAATGGAATAAAGACATAAATGTAAGGGGCACCTGGGTGGCTCAGTCAGTTAAGCATCTGACCCTCAGTTTCAGTTCAGATCATGATCTCACGGTTTCATGAGTTCGAGCCCCACATCGGGCTGTGCACTGATGGTGTGGAGCCTGCTTAAGATTCTGTCTCTCCCTTTCCCTCTCTCTCTGCCCCTCCCCTACTCATGCTGTCCCTGTCTCTCTCAAAATAAATAAACTTGAAAAAAAATTTAAAAAGCCATAAATCTAAGACCTGAAACCATCAAAATCCTAGAAGAAAACATAGGCAGTAATTTCGTTGACACCAACCAAAGAAACATTTTTCTACATATGTCTCCTAAGGCAAGGGAAGCCAAAGTAAAATTAAACTATTGGGTCTATATCAAAATAAAAACCTTTCACACGGTGAAAGGAATCATCAACAAAATGACAAAGGCAACCTACTAAATGGGAAAAGATATTTGCAAATGATATATCTGATAAGGGGTTACTATCTAAAATATTTAAAGAACTTGTACAACTCAACACCAAAAAAACCACAAACAATCCAATTAAAAAATAGGCAGAGGAAGTAAACACATATTTTTCCGAAGACAATATACAAATGGCCAACAGACACATGAAAAGATGCTCAACATCACTCATCAGCATGGGAATGCAAATCAAGACCACAATCACATATCACCATACACCTGTCAGAAGGGCTAGAACCAAAAAAGACAAGAAATGACAAGTGTTGGTGAGGATACAGGGTAAAAGGAACCCTTGTGTGATGTTGGGGGAAGTGCAAACTGGTTCAGTAACTGTAGAAAACAGTATGAAGGTGCCTCAAGAAGTTAAAAATAAAATTATCATATGGTCCAGTAATTCCACTACTTGGTATTTACAAAAAAAAAACCCAAAATATAATTTGAAATGATATATGTACCTCTCTGTTTATTGCAGGATTATTTATGATAGCCAAGATCCTGAAGCATCTGTGATTGTTCATCCACAGATGAATGAATAAAGATGCGATACATATACACAATGGAATCTTACTCAACCTTAAAAAAGAAATCTTGTCATTTCTAACCATGTGATGGATAGAGTGTTTTATGCTAAGAGAAATAAGTCAGTCAGAGAAAAACAAATACCATATGATTTCACTCGTATAGACTTTAAGAAACAAAACAAATGAACAAAGAAAAGAGAGACAAACACACACACTTTAAGAAACAAAACAAATGAACAAAGAAAAGACACACACACACACACACACACACACACACACACACAAAAGACTGACTCTTAAATACAGAGAACAAATTGGTGCTTGCCAGATGGGATATGGATGAGGGGATGGGTGAAAAAAACTTTGCTGGAAGATACCTGTAGATTCACATGCCGTTGAAAGAATAGAGAAAAGTATTTCTGAACATTTTGTTCTTGAACTTGTCTAGTTTCTCCTAACAATAATGTTTTTAAAAATATAGAAGTCTCTCATCAAGAATATTGGCTTTGAGGGGTGCCGGGGTGGCTCCATTGGTTAAGCGTCTGACTTCAGCTCATGATCTCATGATCTCAACATTCGTGAGTTTGAGCCCCACATCAGGCTCTGTGCTGACAGCTCGGAGCCTGGAGCCTGCTTCGGATTCTGTGTCTCCTTCTTCTCCCCCTCCCCAGCTCACGCTCTGTCTCTTTCTTTCTCAAAAATAAACATTAAAAAATTTTAAAATATATATATATTGGCTTTGATACAATCCCCAATCTTATATTTACCCAGTTCTGCTTTTATTACATTCTACACCATGTTGTCATTTGTGTTAGTTCCTGATCCTCATCAGTGGGAAGGTCCTGTGCCACAAAGAATCCTCATATTCCGTTTTATAACTACATGCTCTTCCTCCTCTCTCCCCGCTCTCGCTTCCCTAACTCTGGACAACCACTCCCTTCCATTTCTAAGCTTCAACATTTCAAAAATGTTATAAAAATGGAATCTTAGAGTATGTAAGATGCTTGGATTGATATTTTTCACTCAGCATAATTGCCTGAAGATTCATCCAAGTTGCTATATTGACAGGGCACTGCTCTTAATTGCTGAGTAATATTCTCTGCTATGGTTATACCACTGATGGTTCAATAATTCATGAGCTGAAGGACATTTGGGGTGATTCCAGTTTTTGGCTGTTACAAAAAAGCTACTTCACACTAAATATTTCTGTATATTACATTTATACACAATACTGTATGTAAATATATATATATGTGTACATACATACATATATATACACATATATATGTGTATATATACACACACACGTGTGTGTGTGTGTGTGTGTGTGTGTGTGTGTGTGTGAATACAGTTTTCATTTCTTTGGGATAAACTCCCAGGGGTCAAATTGCTAGGTCACGTGGTAGTGTATGCTTAGTTTTTAAAGCAAGTGTCAAAATGTTTTCCAGAATAGGGGTACCACTCTGCAAGCCATTTATGAGTGGTTCAGTTTCTCTGCATCCTCACCAGCACTTGGCTATCAATATTTTTGTTGGTTTTGGTCAATCTGTATATTGATGATGCCTAATGATTATTAGCCATTTGCCACAATGACTAATGATGCTATACATTTTCTCATGCGCTTACTTGCAATCTATATGCCCTCTTCGTGAAATAGCAGCTCTTGTATTTTGCCCATTTTTTAATGACGTTGTTTTGTTGTTGTTGTTGTTTTGTTTTTTACTGCCAAGCTTTGAGAGTTCTTTATGTATTTTTAGATGTTAGTCCTTCATTGGAATTAGGACCTGCCAATATTTTCTGCCCCTCTAGAACGTGTCTTTTCATCTTCTCCACATGGGCATTTATAGAACGAACACAAAGTTTCTCATTTCGATGAGGTCCAGTTTATCAATGTTTTCTTTTCATGAAGTTGTGGTTTCAATGTTAAGTTTTAAAAGTCCATGATCCTCAAGATTTTTTTTCTATTTTTTCTGAAAGTTTCATGGTTTTATGTCTTACATTTCTGTCTTTGATCCACTTGGAGTTCTTTTTTTGTGTCAAGTGTGAGGTTTGGGCCAAGGCTATTTTTTATTATTATTATTATTATTATTATTATTATTATTTTTCCCCCTTGGGCATCCATTTGCTTCATCCAAATGTCTTTTAAGTTGAAAAATCCCTTCTCATTTTCTTTTCTTTCAGAAACAATCTCTCTCCCTTCTAAGACACTAAAGCACAACAACTTCCTTGAACTTAGTCTTTAGGGAATACAAGTCAGAAAGCGAAGTGCCTTGTACAAAGCTTAAGCTTTCTGGGAAGTCACAAACCTCCCCTTTGGGGGAAAAAAAACACAGGCACCACTGATTGCTTATGTGGGGAAGAATAAGGGAACATACTTCAAAAAAAAATTAACATCACAGAAATCACCCCACAGACAAAATCTTTCCACATTGTCAAGTGTGTGAATTTTCCAGGAAGAATCTGTAATGTGCATCAGATTGTCAAAGATACCCACAACCACCCAATTATGTTTTGAAAATCATGGTTTTCAAGGCTCAGATGCCCGCTACAAGAACGGGGACCCCTTCCATGGACTGATTTGAAGTCAAGGTGCTTCCGGTAGAGAAGACTGAGCCAAGGATGTGGGACTCCCAGGCCCCGAAACAGTATTCTGCTCATTCAGGTTGGTAAGCTGGTTTAGTTAAGACACCTTTTCTTCCCCTCCCCAAAGCAAAGCAGGTAACAGTCTTTCAAGAGTCACCAAAATAACACAAGTGGGGGACCTCTGACCCTGCTGAGTTAGCCAGAGTGGGAGTCAATGCAGGCACCCCACTGCTCTCCTTAAACAACCCAAAGCACACGACTTGTTTTTTCTCCATTTATTTCTTTCACAAATGCAAAAGAATAAGCATTTGTGTGCAGATGCCCACATACATGGCACTATCTAAAAGGTGTACAAGAATGCAGGATGCTACCCTGGCTGAAAAGTAAATAGAAGAGACGAACAATAGGAGACACCGATCGCCAATAAAGATAATAAATGGCAGTATGTGACGAGCGTCATTATTTGTATGGGGCAGTTAAAGACAGTCCCACCACCAGCATGGCCTCAACCAAATTAAGTTCAGCTGTGTTAATGCATTACCAGACCCTGGAGACTGAGGCTTCTTCTATGAATCCTCTGCAAAATAATTAGGTTCACCAAAACATTACTCACACAGAGCTTCTACTGACAGTTGATACCGAATAGCAGATTCAAACCGATTAGTGCAAAGAGAAGAATGTTTGACTAGCTCGTACAGGCTAACAAGCTTATTGCTTCAAAATCAGAGATGGAGAGAGATTCCTTCCTTCCTTGAGGAAGACTGGTAACCTTCCTCCAAGGGCAGAATGGTAAGAGATGCTTTCTACGATGCAATTTTTGAAAAGATTGTGTTGGCCTTTCCCAGATTAACACTCACTTCTTCCTGAATGTAGTATTGAGATCTCACCAGACAGTGAATTCCTTAAAGACACAGGCTGGCTCTCATTCAAATGCCAACAACATAAAAGTCCCTTAATAAGCATTCATGGCATTGAGTGGAAGGGACTGAAAAGCAGGCCCAGGATTAAAAGGTGATTTCAGAATAAAATCCTAAGTGTTGGAGTTTACGAATTTTTCACAGTAGAATTTGGGCGTTGGCTGCAGTCTCCTCCATGCCTATGAGGGCGTTTGCCTCGGCCGCAGGTGCTAAAGCAAACTGTCAAAAGTGTCTACACAGCAACAGTGACCTCAAGAAGTACACATCTACCCGGTGTTGAGAGTAACATTATGTCTCCACTTGGGGGCTGAGTCTGTGACGATATGTCTATTCAAGTTGCTGTCCAAGAGAAAACAGGGATGTTTTGAGAGGATACATCAGAATAAATGCACATGAATCACCGCAAATTAAAAACAGCATAGATACTATAGAGAAGCATGTAAATAGGACTAGAGCAGGAAAACAGCAAAAATATGTCGCTGCTCTTACCTTTCACTCCACCCAAAATACAACCACAAAGTCATCTGGAAGTGAAAAAGGAGAAGCTTTCCTTTCTTTCCTTCTTTCTTTCTTTTTTTTCTTGAAAGATACTGCTAACATTCAGATTAAGTGAAGAAACAAAACAGGGCCAAGTGAAAAATCGTCTTGAATTTCATCGAGAAAATAACTGGAGTATTTTTTTATTTTTATTTTTTCAATATATGAAATTTGTTGTCAAATTGGTTTCCATACAACACCCAGTGCTCATCCCAAAAGGTGCCCTCCTCAATACCCATCACCCACCCTCCCCTCCCTCCCACCCCCTCATCAACCTTCAGTTTGTTCTCAGTTTTTAAGAGTCTCTTATGCTTTGGCTCTCTTGCACTCTAACCTCTTTTTTTTTTTTTTTTCTTCCCCTCCTCCATGGGTTTCTGTTAAGTTTCTCAGGATCCACATAAGAGTGAAAACATACGGTATCTGTCTTGCTCTGTACGGCTTATTTCACTTAGCATCACACTCTCCAGTTCCATCCACGTTGCTACAAAGGGCCATATTTTGTTCTCATTGCCATGTAGTACTCCATTGTGTATATAAACCACAATTTCTTTAACTGGAGTATTTTTTTAATGTTTTGTTTAATTTATTTTTGAGACAGCATGAGCAGAGGAGGGGCAGAGAGAGAGGGAGACACATAATCCGAAGCAGGCTCCAGGCTCTGAGCTGTCAGCACAGAGCCCGATGCAGGGCTCGAACTCATGACCTGAGCCAAAGTCAGATGCTTAACCCACTGAGTCACCCAGGCACCCCTGAGGATATTTCTTTTTTAATGTTGATTTTTTTAAATTCTATTGTCTCTTTTTTAATTCACTTAAGTGTATAGAACACTTCAATTATTGTTGTTGTTGTTTTTAATTTTTCCTGAAATCCAATCGTTTCAATTCCTGTGAATATTTTTAATCTTTTGCCTTCAAGACCTATACTTTTTCAAATAGTGCATTCTAGCCCCGTCATTCCTTGAGCATGTGGGTTATAGACCGAGTCAGGCTGCTAAATGAGGGCAGGCTGAAATAAGGCCCTGTGCTGTCTGCAGTCTGCAGGGAGTTTAAATTTGGGGAAAAGAGTGAACCTCTCTCAAGGGAGAAGAGGCACAGAAGAGAAAATAGCTCTCCCGATATGTGTTTACTCTTTCATCAAAACTGCTTAGCAAAGCCATCCAGCTCCCATAGCCAGGCTGCCAAGGTACATACGGGTCGTGAAGGGGAACAGGTGCCTGAGAAGCCCTCATCAGATAACTTTATCTCTTTGAACATTTAGGAGCACAGAAGGCAGCTTTATAAGCTTCCTCCGAGGTGGTGACCGAGGGCGTACCAACCCGGCAAGGATATTAGTCATCCGATTGTGTACACAGACATAAACCATGCATCTCTTTCCAAACCAGACTGCGAGACACTTAATTCATGGTATCAAACCCATCTCACTTCTTATCAATTATTTACAACTAAAGCTCATTAAATCACCAAAATATCACAAAAGGGGCAAGGAGGCAAAAAATATTGTCATGCATACATATGGCACAGCTTTTGCCTGCTGAGTCACATGCTGGAAAGCAAATGCAGCATTTATTTCCAGATACTGTCAGAAACAATAACTTAATTGTCCTCCACTGGCAAGTAGGAAGACAGAGCAAGCATACGCAACAGTAATGCCTGATAAAACAGAAACAGAACCACCTCTCTCTGCGGATCAAGCTCTCCCTCCCGCTCTCTCCCTCTCTCCCTCTCTCCCGCCCTTCTTCCCTCTCTCCCTCCCTCGAACACACACACAAACACAAACCCTCTCCGCTCCTTTGTCTCCTTTATTTTTCTCCAAAGCCCTTCTCATCACCTTGTATATTATCTGTGGGTGTATGCGTATGTGGGTGCATTTAGAAATAAGTGCATTTATGGTTTCGTTGCCTCATATCCCCACTAGAATGTAACCTCCTTGAGAAAAGAGACATCGCATCTTTTTATACACTGCTATAACCCCAGCACCCAGAACATGATAGTCATTCCACAAATCGTTACTGAATGAATAAAACTACCCATGAACGACACAGCATAACCGGTTTTAACATACAAATGGTGCTTTTAAAAAAACGTTCCTCTAATAACCGGTATCCAAGTCAGAGATCCCAAATAATAGTTCCCAATAATATTCCCCCAATTTTTCCACTTTAAAATTCACTAACTTAAGCACGTGGGTGGCTCAGTCAGCGTCTGACTCCTGATTTCAGCTCAGGTCATGATCTCATGGTCTAGGAGTCAGAGCCCCATGTCGGGCTCTGCAATGACAGCGTGGAGCCTACTCGGGACTCTCTCTCTCCCTCTCTCTGCCCCTCCTGTGCTCATGCTCTCTCTCTCTCTCTCTCTCTCTCTCAAAGTAAATAAAACTCAAAGAAAATTCTAAAATTAGAATTAAGTATTAAGTATTAAGAATTAAGAATTTAAGTATTAGAATACTTCAAAGTATGGCATACTTAATTCAGATAGTGCGTATTTCATGCATAAGTAAGTGTATGTGCACATAAAGGAAATGCCTTCGCTGATATTTTATTACGCTTCACATAAAAATGGACTGAATAGGATGCAATCCAGTGATAGAATCTAGGGCAGAAAATACTCCCCATGTAAAATATGTCATGCTCAAAATGAAAACTGATAATCAGATTTCAAGCTTCCAGAATGAAAGCTTATTTTTAAGTAAATAATTAAACCACGATATTGCTCTGACAAATCCCCATCTCTCCTTAATATATTCTCACTATCTAAAGAGTCTGGGTCAGAACTAAAAAATTACAATTTAAAGCTGATACTCAAAGTATCCCCCTTTGGCCCAAATGCTCACAACCTCTATAGATTATATTTTTACTGTTATTTAGACAACTCGCATACCTGTGACTTTAGAACCACAGGGTCTTCCTGGAAAAATCTCAAGAAATTTAAGGGGCACCTAGGTGGCTCAGTCGGTTAAGCCCCCAACTTGGGCTCAGGTTATGATCTCAGGGTTCGTGAGTTCAAGCCCTGCATCAGGCTCTGTACTGACAGCTTGGAGCCTGGAGCCTGCTTCGGGTTCTGTGTCTCCCCCTCTCCCTGCCCTTCCCTCACTCACACACACACACTCTCTCTCTCTCTCTCTCTCAAAAAATAAACAAAACAATCTTTTTTAAAGAAATTTAAAATAAAACTATCGTGATGCTATATTTCATGAGTAATGTCAGAATTCAATCCATAAACATAAGATGAGCAAGAAGAATGAAGAAAACCTATGAATTTAGTTTAGCTTGAGTAGGAGCTCAGTCCGCCATTCAGTTCCACTTAACTGTATGGGCCACTGTCTGCTCTTCGTTCTAAGAGTTTTTATTAATACCCTCATGAGAATGCCTAGGTAATTACTTCCACATACAAGCCTAAATGTGAAGAGGAAACTAAAGATAACTCCATTGGTCTCTGGTATTACAGAACCCATCCCCAAACTGCATGTTCAATTGCTATAATTATAGCTGTGTCTATTCAACAACCGTCAACGGATTGGGGCACAGGCAGGACGACGTATCCATTCGGGAACAAGGCACTGATGACCGGCACGTTCCTAAATTACTCGAAAGTAAATGTCGCTTCTGGCCATCTCCTTACTTCCACTTCTTATGACAAATCTGGTTTGACCTCAGTTCTTTGACTTTCACAACGTGACGCGAGTACTGAGCGTAAGCAGATCACAAGTATGGCACAGAGCTGTGAGGTAAAAGAATTCTTTCACATATTTCCCTAGAATTCCTCCAGGTTTCAAGTGGCTGTCCAAAAATCAAATTATTTCCACTTCTTTTTTTTTAAAACGAATCAAAATATATATTCTTCGGTTATCATGATGCATTTCTCCCCCAGCAGAGATTCAAATCAATTAAAGAGCTACTGTCTCCAGACTGAGTTGCCCTTTGCCCCCCGCCCCCTGCCCCCTGGGTCACTGAAGAGACTGAAATGACTCCGGGTCAGAACAAAGGGGGATAAAGACATGTCGACACAATGATAGTAACAAGACTTGAGTGCAGTGCGAATGTAAAATTTAAGAAATCATTTTTCTTGTGACATGCAACTAAATGCCCAATCTCACTATTTCACCAAGACAAGTCTAACTATCCTTCCTTAAGCAACACCCCTTAGGTTGCTGCTGCCTATTTCTGACTCATTTTCTCCCTCAAGCCATGATCTGACATCTCTTTAAATCTAATTTCACCCGCATAAACATACTGTGCACAGGGCACAAACGGATGTGTTCTTACTGACATCACTCCCTAGAAAGAGCAGTGATTTGCCGAACTGAATACATATTGAGAGTAATTTGACACAGACATTAACAACATTAACTCAAGAATGATATGAGAAAGGACAGATGTCAACATGTATGCAATGGGACAGCAGATCCAGAACAATAATAAAATATCTTTGAAATGCCCGCTAGTTTTCCCTGCAGTAATAACCAGCTACCTACACAATCAGTAGAAAACCCACCCTATAAATGCCCCGCTCAAGAAAACACCTATTTAGGGGCGCGTGGGTGGCTCAGTCCGTTGAGCGGCCGACTTTGGCTCAGGTCATGATCTCGCGGTTTGTGAGTTCGAGCCCCGCGTCGGGCTCTGTGCTGATGGCTCGGGGCCTGGAGCCTGCTTCGGATTCTGTCTCCCACTCTCTGCCCCTCCCCCATTGTGCTGTCTCAGTCTCTCTCAAATAAATAAATAAACTTAAATAAAAAAACAAACACACACCTATTTAACCTACAGGTTCTCTAGTGTCCAGGAGAACTGGAAAACTGTAGTCATTGCCAGTGAGCTTAGCTGAGGAACTCTGGGGTCTCTCTGCCACTGAATATTCTCATCGGAGGATGAAAATATTCAACTATTCAAACAAAAACTCTGCTCATCCATTTCTGGCTTCTGAACCTTAGCAAGAATCAGGAGTCCTTCCTCACCCACACCTACTCCATTCAATTCAAAGAACAGAGGATTTTTCTCGATATAGTTTAGCCTCGCTTCCTCCAAAGCCTATGCTCTAGTAAGCTTTCATCCACATGCCCAGGGTCCCTCAGATTCTCCCATATCTGACTAAATCCTGCTCTTCCATCTAAATAATAATGACAGCGACAGCGAAATCTGCTGATCTCTTATTGCGCATCAAGTATTTTCCACGCATTGTCCCACTGAATCTTCCCAGCTCATACTTAAGCTGCATTTCACAGTGGAGAAAAGCAATTCTTAAAGAAATTAAGTCACCTGCACAAGTCACCCAATTAGGAAGTGGCAGAGGTGAGGCCCAAACCCAGGTGTGTGTAGCTCCAGAGGCTTAACTACCAATCTCTCGTGTCTGTAGAAACAATAGAAGGGCTCTAAGAAGCATCACTTGCTCTAAGTGCTTCCTTTAACAAATCAGAGAATAAATTCCCCAATGACTAGGACAGGACCTCTTTTTGCTCCTAAGTTTATATAAACATATCACCGCATTTAACACACCTGCCTCCCAATCTTCCCTTGGCTTCCATGACTAGCCTCCCTGGTTCTCTACCTGGCTACCATGCAGACTCTTCTTTGCCTGTCCACATCCCAAATGTCAGCGTGCTCTGGGATACCATCCTTGGCCTCCTCTCTGGAGGAGAGGCCTATTCCAAGGCTTTGCGGCCTTTTTAAAGCAATGCCCCAAACTGATCAACACATCCCCCTAATTCCAGCTCTGCCCTCCCTATGTAGGACCCTCATTCCTTCAACTATCCCCTGGGCACTTGGACTTTACATCCAGGTCAAGCTCTAAGTAAATGACTCAAAAATTCCAACTTCCTGCTTAATGTCCCACGGACCCTCTGTAGTTACCAGTATCCAAACTTTACTCTAGCCTTACTATGAAAACTGAATGTCTCCTAATAATCTTTACCACCATCTCTCTTTACTCAAGCCAGAAACAGCAGGACACCCTGGATCAGATACACTCCCTCATGCTCCACACTGGTTTATCTCTAAACCAGTCAACGTGACCTAAAATGTCTCTGTTCCAGATAGAGCTCTCCATTCTGATGGCCACCCTCCAGGTAAAGCTTCTCCCTTCCTCTTGCACGAGTGCCTACAACAGCCTTCTCCTGGTTTCCCTGATTTGGACTCTCCTCATGGGTGACCCAACCTCCTCCTGCCCGTTAAGACCTACTATTCCTTTACAAGAGACCTGACCATTTCACCCCCACCCCACGCTCCTTCCTAACTACCTCAGAGTAAAAACGAGCCCATGGTAATGGTACCAAGGATCCTTCAAAAGCTGACCACACTGCTCTCTCTTGTCTGGTCTGTACCTCCGATTCCATCCTGCTCCCGGTCACTCTGGAAGAGCAGCTATTTCCACAATACATCCCTTTGAGTCTTCTGTGTTTTCTTCTGTTTGGAATTAATTCCTCAAACCAAGTGCCTTTTGAATTCCCTCTCATCTTGTAGACAAACCCTATCAACACCATCAACATCTTCTTCCCAACTTACTACCAGTGGCATTTTTCATTTAGGGAATTTTCCAGGCTGTGCATGCCACTCTTCACCATAAGCCAGGTCTTCCTGGTAAGAGAGGTACAACTACAACCGAGGCCTCAAAGTGACTTTTCCCAAGGTTAAACAGCTAGTTAAATGAGTATTAACTTTCAGCGTGCCTGGGTGCCTCAGTTGGTTGAGCATCTGACTCTCAATTTCGGCTCAGGTCATGATCTTGTGGATGGTGGGATCGAGCCCTGTGTAGGGCTCTGCACCAGCTTTGGGCAGCCTGCTTGGGATTCTCTTTCTCTCTGCCCCTCCCCAAGTTGCTCTCTCTCCCTCCCCAAGTTGCTCTCTCTCCCTCCCCACCCCTCTCTCTCTTTCCCAATAAATAAACTAAAAAGAAAAAGTGAGTGTTAACTTTCTAAATGTTCTCTATATCAAAGTTACAAAACTGAACATGTATTAAATAATAGTCGCCTCACTATATAGGTTCATATTATGAGAAATGTCCAAAGACTTAAAAACACATAATAAACCATCCACACAACGTCTTCTCTCATAGTACTCTCATAAATGTGTGTTCAACTCACTATGGATCCATTAATTCATAAAGCAAAGCACGACATTCAAACCATCCTAAATATTCTATGGTTTTGGATTATTTATGCACTTTCCCCAGTGACTCCCCAGAGGACTTCAGTCTCAGCCCAGTACCAACAAATATTACCATCAGAGAGGTGTTATAATCACATAAAATATTAGGGAGAGTGGTCGATTTTATCATGTATGTCAGTAAGTGGGAAGTAATAGGAAAAGGTCCCAAACTTTTGTGCAATTTGAGAACTCTGACTTTAAAAGTGAATTTGAGACTAAACATGCCAGAAAGAAATCAAAAGTAAGGAACACGTAATGAAGCTTTAAGTAGTTTAATGTGTTCACTCCTCCCACTCAGTGTATTTTAGTCCATACTTCTGACCATGTTTTATTTATATCAAAATTTTCAGCAATTCTACCAATAGGTAATAAAAAATAAAACATAAGAAAAAAACTTCTATAGAGGCCAACACATGGATTGCTTCAGTGGACAGAGGAGTGTTAGTGGCCCATTTTCTATTAAGCGAATGGTCTTAATTTGAAAACTGTACAAGGGGGCGCCTGGGCGGCTCAGTCGGTTGAGCGTCCAACTTCAGCTCAGGTCATGATCTCATGGTTTGTAAGTTCAAGCCCCCCATCAGGCTCTGTGCTGACAGCTCAGAGTCTACAACCTGCTTCGGATTCTATGTCCCATTTCTTTGCCCCTTCCTTGCTTGTGTTCTGTCTCACTCTGTCTCTCAAAAATAAATAAATGTTAAAAAAAAAAACTTTTTAAAATAATAAATTAAAAAAATAAAAATTGCATCAAGGCAAGACTCAGATACACCAGCTTGGTACCAACCTCCGCTGCTCTTCACCGTGTTCTCCCGAAGGGACAGTGAGGCATTCATCCATGTGTCCGTGCAACAACCTGAGGACGTCACCACCAATTAGATACCCTGTAAGGATTGAAATTCAGGCACATTTGAACTGTCGTGGTCAGATGCCGATAGCCAGGCAGATCATCTGGTCCAATCTTCTATTTGCACAGACAGAGAAACAGAAGTTCAGTGAGGCTTAAGTATCTAGCCAAAATCTGCCTGCCGCCTCTGAGCGCAGGGTTCCCAAGTCCCACTGTCCGTGATGTTCCTGCTAGAAAACATGACCTCGATCCCAGAAAAGCCTCCGTTCCGCATACAAACATGGAGAGGCTCAGATCTGAACCTATGTAAACGAGGATGATCAGAACAGATGCAGAGATTAACCTGACGCATAAACACTGCCGTGGTCTGGCTCTAAGCCCCCCAACCCTGGAAGGTGAGAAGCCTCCCTATTAGCCTCACTGAACAATACTCTGAGGCTAAAACACTGGAGAAAACAACATCTAGAGAGCAAGCACATACAGCACACACAAATAAGTGAAAGGTGGCAGCACAAAAAAAAGAAAATCAATCTTAACACAAACTTCACTTTTAAATAGCAATCGAAACAAGATTCTTAAATGTCACGTATCTGCATTCCAGAATATTTTGACACAAAATGCCCTGATTAACAATCTGCTCATTATCACAATTCCAGGGATGACTGTCAACCATGGATCAAGGACAAGCCCTCTAATTGAAGTGGAGTTTTTTGTTGTTGTTGTTGTTGTTGTTTTTACCTTGGGCGGCTTCACTTCCTGAGCTGATTGGGGCCACGCTCCAGAGAGTCTGCTGGAAAGCGGCATCCACGTGTAAGCTGCCATTGCCGTAAGACAAATGCTGTGGGAGAGGCAAAAGAGGGCATCTCTTCAGGCTTTTCGAAAGTCTTACTACGTAAGGGCTTCCGGAAGCTCGAACTTAACACTGCCGATTTGGGAATGTCCACTGAGAACATCTATTTCGATCCTGTCACTCAGGCATTAAGAGACTAGTAGGAAAAAAAAAGTTAGAGCTCCTATTTGACTTTAGGTATTTTTGAGCTTCATTCTAAGAGTGACTAACAGAAGCCACTAACCAGAAACACACACACAAAACTACTAAAATCAATTCATGCATTAAAACAGACCATTTTGCTTTGCAGTTCACTGATGGACAAAACTTGACAGAGAGAGGTCACTCACCATCGAAATTATAATTAAGTTTTCTACATATCACACTGTGACAGTTTTTGGACGGTGAAATAGGTAAATTCTAAGGGACTTTCACAGGGTCCTTGGAGAACTTTTATCTGCAATTTGATATGACAGCCAGTAAGTGGCAATATTTCCTAATAGGTAGCTAACCAGCACACTCCATTTCCTCCAAAATTCAGATACTACAAATTTCAGATTTCCCTTCTTAAAAACAGAAATGTACTAAAATAATATCGTATTTCCCACTGAAGAGTCATAATATATGAGTTTTCAAATAATTAGTAAAGAAAAACAAAATTATGAGTAACCTTGCTCATTTTACTGATCACTACTTGGCTGATTCTAGATTTTCAAACACTCATAGAACAACCACTTTTTCCTTAGAGTCATTTCGGGTAAACATCACCAATACTCCTGTAATGTTTCTGCAACACTTTTCCAATGCTGATGACAGCCTAAGCCTTTAAGGTCTTTAATTGTGCCAAATTTTTCCCAGAAATCTGACCCTCTTCGTTAAATGAAGGACAATCACGAAGCAGTCACGGGGCGTTCCCGTGATCCACGGGGCATTGAATATCCTAAACAGACTCTCAAGTCACCGGCAAAAACAGGTAAGTCACTATCTTTCTCTTGGGAACAAAATCAAAGAAAATTTTGACATTTGACACTTAGGTGGTCATCTTATCAATAATCTTTCCAATCAATAAGATTCAAAGTTTCCCTGTCGATGCATCATACTTAGCAATAACTTGCTCTGATCTTCTCGTCTTGGCTCACCATCTGCCTTTTTACAACCTTGTCACCTCAGCCTGTCCTTTGGACACCAAATCCCAGTGGACATTCGTTACTGAATTTCTTCCCCAATATGAGACTCCTTTAACTACTTACAGATAAATTCGTACATGCTCTGCTTCCATAACTAAGGAAGCCATATTTTCCTTCAGGGCAGTCACAGTGATGTAACTGTTCTGTGTATTTTCTTTCCCCATCTCATAAGCTATTAGACACAGGTTCACAACTGTATACCTCATATCAAGCAGCATTGTTCACTGAGCAAGAATGTGAAGAAGTCACCCAAACCTTTAAAATCAAAGTAGCATCAAACAAAAAAAAAATCTGAAGTTATTCTATGAATATTCCCATTTCAATGACCTGAGTCAAAGTAACAGCGCGCACACACACACACACACACACACACGCACACACATCCATGTGGATTTTACCAAACCATGAGAAGATGACTCAAAATACCAATGCCTATATCTTTATTTGAATTGAAGTGAAAGCTCACACCATATGATGATAAATTATCGTCGTCTGTCAACACATCACGTTTCACTGAATACGCTACGTATCAAGCACTGTGTTAAATATCAGTAGGTCACATGCTGTACCCTAAGTACACTTGTAACATGGAAGGGAAGGTAAAGTACGTGCATATTTTGAGGTAATACTTTAAGGTAAAATAAATATACGTTTCAATGTTAGGTGAACTGTAATTGAAGCGGTCCAGGAATTGAAACGAGACAGCACCTTGGCCAACGTAACCGGAACAGAGCTCGCTGCACTGAGCCTTGACGACAGACAGCACTTGCACAAGAGAGAAGGCATTCCACATGGGATGAGAGCGTGAGGGGCCAGTAGGACTTCTTGGTCTGGGCCTCACATTTCTGGGTTTAGAGATGCTGTCTCCGAGTAATTTTGTACATACATCGGATGCGGGTATGTATATTAGTAAGGTTAATGTGCTAAAGTAAATATGTAAAACATGCCAACATTTTCTATGAAACAATTTACATTTTGTAAGCCAGTTTGGAGGTTTTCATTTTTAATATGCCAGAAACCTCATAAATGGAAGTGGCCTGGACCTCTTTGTTCCTCTAAGAGGCTCTGATAAGGGGAATGTTATGACACAGAGACGGGGGTACCCAAAGGGACAGACATATGGGAACACAGGATACAGCAGAGTTCCATGTTGGGGGCTGAGACCATATACTTAGTAATACAGTGAGATATGGATCAGCAGATAAACAGGTACCAGAACATGGGAGCACCTTATGCTTCAGACAATAAGGAGCTGCTGGGGGCACCTGGGTGGCTCAGTCGGTTAAGCATCCAACTTCAGCTCAGGTCATGATCTCATGGTCTGTGGGTTCGAGCCCTGCGTCAGGCTCTGTGCTGACAGCTCAGAGCCAGGAACCTGCTTCAGATTCTGTGTCTCCCTCTCTCTCTGCCCATCCCCCACATTCTCTGTCTCTCTCTGTCTCTGTCTCTGTCTCTCTCTCTCTCTCTCTCTCTTTCAAAAATAAAATAAGCATTAAAAAAATAATAGTAAGGAGCTGCTGTAGTGAAAAATAATGGGGGTGGGGAGGAGGGTTAAGATGCAATTTTCAAATCCTATCTAAACCTAAAGATAAATAATACATACGAGAGGACCATAAAAATATGAAAGTTTCAGTCTGCTGAATAAAGTCCAAAAAATGTCCTTAAGGTCATATTGCAGCACATAAACTTACTTAATAATGCCCACTCTTCTCAAGAAAATATTCTCTGGTCATAATTATTCTGGATGTCTCTAATTAATTTTGCTGCTTAAACAGCTAAGGGAAATCTAAAGACACACAACATCGTCAGACCTGTCGGATGAAATATTCAGAAAGCAGTAACAGTTGCAATTACTGAAACTAAGACGAGTTGTCCTTAAAGCAAAACAGATGTTGTCAGAGGTTGAAAGCAAAGTTGGCCTTAGGCTGAAACATGTAACTATTCTAGAATTTACATGCTTACAGTAGCATCAACCCACCAGCAAAAGTGGAGGGGCCTGGGGCCTACTCCACTCCTTCATGTCACCGTGACCTTTGTGTTAGTGACTCTTCAGATCGAATACACACAGGAGTCAGCTGAGGATCTTGTCCAAACATGCATATTTGAACCCAGGAAGTGTGGAGGGGCCAACCAAGGCTGCTGGCCCCAAAACGGTGTTTTGAGTAACAGGACATTGTATGATAGAATCACAAAATCTCAGAAGTAAGAGAGGGTATTATAAGTCATCTTATGGGAGTTCTTTTTTTTTTTTTTTTAATATTTACTTATTTTTGAGAGAGAGAGACACAGACAGAGCCTGAGTAGGGGAGGGGCAGAGAGCAAGGGAGACACAGAATCTGAAGCAGGCTCCAGGTTCTGAGCTGTCAGTACAGAGCCCAACATGGGGCTCAAACCTATAAACCATGAGATCATGACCTGAGCTGAAGTTGGACATTTAACCGACTGAGCCACCCACACTCCCCTATGGGAGTTCTTAACCAAAATTCCACTTAGAGAACATCTAGTTTTCCTTGTAATCCTATGTATATGTTTCATGTATTTTAAAATATTGATGACAAGCGGTCAATAAGCTTCATCAGATTACCAAAGGGGTCTACGGCCCCTAAATTTTTAGGAATATCTGAATTCAACCCTTATGGGATGCATTCATTCAACACAAATATTTCTCTCTTAAGTGTCAGGCACCTGGGTCCTGGTGAGCAACATTCTGGATACATTAGCATCCAGTGACAGGAAACACAAGTACATAAGACATATCACCCCTCGGGCTTCATTTTCTCCGTCTGAGAAAAAATGAGGGGCACAGAATAGACACTCTTTCCGAAAGGAATAGTCTATGATTCCATCATTGGAGCCACAGAGAGAGAGAGAGAGAAAAAAGGCTCAAAGTAAATAAAAACGGTTGCTGCAAAATAATTAGCTTGAAAAGATTTATGATCGCTGTCCTTTTTAGTTATCAGTATTTTATGCAACTTGAGGAAATTCAGCAACTTCTTATGTAGTCAAAACACCTTGTACTTCTTATGAGAAATTCAGAGATGGGTAGGGGAATGGTGGGGAAATTCTTATGAACCCGAGAATGCCTTATTTAAGCATCTGCCGACCACTCTTTAGATTGTGGGGTTCAGCTTTGCCTAATTACTTTCAGACAATGGCAACGTTTTCATGGATCTTTAAAAAATCTGTATGTTTCTACAGGTGACCTAATTAAGAAAAAATTAGTCAAAAAATCAATGTTTCCAATGCAAGTAATCCAATCCATGGATTGAAGACTTCTGTGTGTACCAGGGTGATCTGATGTCTTTCTAAACCAATAAAAGTTGTTGTGTATGCTTTACTTTGTTCAGTTTGAAATAGATTCACAGTCAGCACTACCTACACGGCCATGTTTTCTCTATTTTCAGTTGTGTATCTGTCTTATATTTAAGCTGCTTTGTCAATTCTTCTTAAAAGAAAAAAAGTAAACAGTTCCAATAGAGACACAGGGATTTTGTTTTTCTTCTTGCATATCCTGAAAAGAGGATGAAGGTATCATTCCGTATGAGAATATGAAACAGCAAGGTGAGAAAAGACCATATTTGGATGAGCGGTTTGCAACAACTTATTTCTAGAAATAAGGCCCCTTATTCCTTGGAAATCATGTGCAGAGAAGCAACATACGGAGTAGAGGGCACGGCCTGGGCTGCTTGGTGTCCAACACAGCGCCCTCTTCTGTCCACGGGGCACGGCTGCAGAGGACAGGGTGAAAATCAATCATGTAAAGTCAATTTTACCCATTAGCACCCCAGCAGTTGTAAGCTTTATTAGAGTACCTAAAGCCCAATGCAGCTTAACCATCTCTGTTAGTGGAGGAAAACTAGATCAAAGGTCCACAGGCACTAATGACTAGAAAGTTATAAAATCAATGGCTGGAAAAGTTTATTTTAAGTAGGTATTTTCAACGAATGTGTTTTCAGCCAAAGTTATTAAATTATTTACTTTTAAACACATCAGCAACTTCTCAGAATGTGCACCTGGCTTTCCACGGTAGACCTCTATTTAAAATCAGCTATATTACTCCCTTTACTCCTGCCTTCCCAACTTCTTCTTCTTCTGGTTAAGTATCTGCAGCGTCGTTAGCCATTCTCCACAAGGACAAATCTCCCAAGTAAACAGTGATAGTAACTCACTAAGCAACTCTCTGGTTTGGATCAAAGAATTTCATCTTTTTAACACCCCTGTGAATTACGTTCTTTATTATCACCATATTGCAGGTGAGGAAAGTGAGGGTTTTAAGAAGTTCCATGATTGGCCCAGGCTCATACTTACCAGACCCTACACTAATAAACAGATATTTATACACAGAGCCCATTTTTAGTTATTTAGGTGCAGTATACGGGTTATTCCAGCTGCTGCTATTCCAAAATCCTTTTGCTCCCTCACTATTTACCCTTATCACACTTTCTCCAGATTCTTGTAATCAACGACAGCAAGAGTGTGAAATAATTAACCATCCCGATGCCCTATACCCAAAACCCAAACTGTAACACATACTTACTGCCTTACAATACTCTTCTACAGTTCCCTATGTATTTGGTTCACTTCTTCCACTAATGCTTTGAGGGCAGAAACCAGGCGCAGTGTGCCCTTGGTCTTTCCTGCAGTTTTTACGACACGCTAGGTACACAGAGATGAACACTAAAAGCACTGACTTCGTGCCCAAACAAAAGCGAAATCTGAACAGTCCGGGTGACCACTGTTTGTAGCTCGCTAAAAGCATACCAGAAAAGGAACCTGGGTGAATTGGCTAAACTGTAGCTGGAAAATAATTCGTGAATTTCATTTATCATGAGATTTATTTCTAAAGGCAAGAGAAGGTGAACCTCATGCATTATGGTTATTGATACTATTCGTCTAAGGGCTTTTGAAATCATACCTTATTCACATTCATTATCTGATTGGTTCATCCTAGTAAACTTGTGTTAAATATAAGCACCAGCATTTTGCTAGTGGGAAAGCCAGAATTCAGGGAGTTCAGGGAATTAGTGGCAGAAAGGATGCTAGAAGCATTGTCCCCAGTGAGAGTCTGAGTTTTCTACTCCTTCAGTACCTAACAATGGCATCCCACCAGGTAAACTCTGCTATGTCGTGGGAAGTACAAATTGTACAGCAAAAACATGCACAGTTATGTCCAAATCAAAATAAGATATGTATACATTTAAAAGCATGCAATGATTATTTTTAGCTGCTACTGGTTTCCAAGTAAAATTACAACTCCAAAGATCTATCTCCTGATCAAGATGTACAGCACCTTCACAGACACAGCATGTGCATACAGCAAGGGCTTAATAAATGCTTCTTTGACAAGCTGACAGGTCTGTATTATCCCAGAAGCATGGATGGTGCCCGCTTCCACCCACACTGGTCAAGAGACAAAAGGAGAGAAACACTCCAGGCCTCCCTTTGGCTGTTCAACATTAGATGTTCCACTTAACGTAACAGTCCTGTGAGTTAGACCATCACTGTTCCATCATTTCCTGGTCTTTATCATTACCTCTTTCCACACAGCAAGTGAAACAAAACCGTTCTTCCGAGATACGTCTCAAAACTGGAACGAAATGTGTTGATAAGCACAATCTGACTCCCAACAGCCCAAACCCACCCTATTTCCATGTTCCCAGAGCAAGGGGCACCAGCTACCTTCTTGATCTTAAATCAACTGCGCAAAAAGAGTTTCTTTTCATTTATGGCAGTGGGAATACACTTTCTATAAATCAGCGTCTGCTTAACTGCTACAATGTTCCATTTCTGATTTTTATTTCTATCATCATCCACTGTGATGTTTGGAAGTTTTTTATGTAAATATTCATGGAAAGTTTATAATTTATACTTACTTTTTTTTTAAGATTTATTTATTTATTTAAGTAATCCCTACAGCTAGCGCGGGGCTCGAACTCACAAACCCCAAGATCAAGAGCCACATGGCGCACCGACTAAGCCAGCCAGGTGCCTCTGTTGCGTTCCTTTTTCAACCTCAAAATAAAAAGAATACTTTGCACTGGCATCCTTCACACTTCCATTGATTTCACTCTTCTGAAAACTTGGGTGCAGCAAAAATACAATTTACTAAGTAAGTTAAATTAAATATATAACGGCCTCGCCACAAAAATAAAATACACCTTCAATGATACAATACGAACTTCTTTTTTCACACTCCCATTTCTAACCCCCACCCTCTGAAACCATGCCGTGGCAATGAGAGACCGGAACTGGTTTTTATTTCATCTATTTCTCCTTTGTCAACATGGCACAAGTTCCTCATGTACTAATTTGCTTTCGTACATGTCAAAATAGGTAATCACAATCCCCTTAACACAGCCTTCGGTGGGCACAAAATAAAGTCCGTGGAATTTTGAATTCCTGATTAAACTGCATTTGCATGTCATTAATAAAATAACCTGAGAACAGGTGCTGTCAGTATCATGAACACACAAACTAAGGGCACAAGGGAAGCCTGTCTAAATAAACCCGGGGAAGCCACACTTGCACACAGGTCACATTATCCCCTTACTTAAAGTTATTTATAACTCATCAAAGAGAGATACAGCCTTGTCTCTAAGCAATTTCGTTAGGGAATTTGCAGTCTTGGGTTTACGGTGAAAACTTCATGGACCCAACACCCAACACCCGACCCCTCCTGCCACACTTACCAGGTACCTCTCAGAGGACACACTGACTAGGATGAGGTCATCTCCAACGCGCACCTTTTCTCCTTCCGACCTCTGCTTGGAGGCAGGATGAATAGTCCACCAACAAGCCTCACCTGCAGGACGATTGGAAAGGGGAAACACGAAGAGATGCCTCTTATTTTAAAATCGATTTTGTCTGCCAGCGCCTCCAAAATGAAAGAGTCTTTCATAAAATAAGTCTTCAAGTCGGTCTCCCGATAAATAAATAAAATGGTTCTTCTCACCCAGCTTTCAGAAGTTTGAAAGTTCACTTGCAGTTTACTGCAAGTTCATCTGGTAGACCACGGAACTCCAAAGACCGAGGCCAAATTAGCTTAGGGTAAAGACATGGTCAAATGCAATGGAACCCGGTTGTGACATTTTGGGAAGTTTGGTGTCTCCCTCCCCACCCCGCCGCCCCCCACACTGAGAATTGCTTACAAGGTATTTATTTACATTACCATATGGTCAAATCTACCAATCACGCTGGTCTTACTGCATTCCTTCTATAATCACATGTTCCTTGCTCTCTGTAATAACCTCTAGTTTTCTGGCACATGATTTTCAAAAGGACTTGGCGTTTGTAATGTGACAGTTGCATTACAGCATTTTAAAAACTCTGTACTTTGGGGGGATGCTAATTAAAAGTAGATGCAAAGTGTTGTCACTGAAATGTTACTATCCTGTGCCTTGTTTTCTTTTTTATTTTACTTTTTAAAAAAATTTTTAATATTTATTTTTGAGAGAGAGGTTGAGACAGAGTGAGCACAGGAGGAACAGAAAGAGAGGGAGACACAGAATCCGAAGCAGGCTGCAAGCCCTGAGCTGTCAGCACAGAGCCCGATGTGGGGCTTGAACTCACGAATCATGAGATCAGGACTTGAGCTGAAGTTGGATGCTTAACCAACTGAGCCACCCAGGAGCCCCTTATTTTTTATTTTCAAATGTGGTAGTTTCTACTTATCTAAGGATAAAATATAAGAGAATCCTACTATAGAAGGATACATCTTAAAAATATCTGGGTACACATTAACTCAAATAATTTCTTCCAGAACAAGTCAAGCATAAGCCTCCTGAGCCACACATCAATCCATTCTTCAGTCCCATTAGCCAAAATATAAACTTAAGCAAACAATCCTTCAATGTGTTTAAAGTTCCTTTTAAAATCTAAATCTAAGTTCTATCCAAAATTGAAGTAGGGTTTTAGTGATCTCTGTTATCTAATACTCATTCTGCCCCTTTGACCAGCTTTATTATTTTTCAGAACACTTATTTTTTCTTCTTCACCAATTCCCCAATGCCAGAATAAGTTCCATAACAGCAGGGGCTTTGTGTTTTTGTTCACCGGGGTTTCCCCAGCTGCTACTAGCATATTGTAGGCACTAAATAAAAATTCACTTTGCATAAATGTGTAAATTAATCATCAAATACCACTTCTTAAGCATTCTTACAGCCAACATGTCATGTGCCCTGAGATGCTTTCCTTATATGGACCACAGTCTTACTTGAATGTCACCTTGCAGCGTTCTTTATCTTTATTCACTCAATTCACATTTTTAGGGTTGCAGGGAGTTTTTCATTCATTCACTCAAATGTTTATAAAGCAACCACACTCTGTCAATCACTGCTTTAGAAGTTGGGGATACACAGTAAACAAGGAATGAAAAGTTATCTGCCTTGTGAGTTTAATTCTCACAAGGCAGGCAGGCAACAAGCAATAAATATAATAATTCAGCAATTCAGATGATGTAAAAAGCTACGGGAACACAGTACACCATAAAGGGATCACACACTGGCAAAGGGACTGCCTTATTTTGTTGTTTTGACGATTATATAATCATCTCAGTGTATGAAAACAAATTCTAGATCGTACATGTCTTTGACCCTTTCTGAGAGAGACAGAACTAAAGACTTTTTCATGTCAATGTTGCTGAAGTAAATTAAAATGAGGAAACATTTCAAAACTAGCAAAAATGCAGAGAAATGATCAAGCTTCTAAAAATAAAAGTAATATTCCTCGTTTTGGTGCCTGGGGTTCTGGAATCTGTCATGCGTGGTGATGTGTTGGTCTATGAAAAGTTAATTAGGTTGGTGAATATTTATCTTTATCCACTGGTTGTCTGTGAAAATTTTAGAAGGTGGTATTTTATTTTATTTTTTAAAATTTATTTTATTTATTTATTTTGAGGGGGAGAGGGGAGAGAGAGAGTGAGCAAGAGAATCCTAAGCAGGCTCCACACTGTCCACGCAGAGCCCAATGTGGGGCTCAAACCCACAAACTGTGAGATCATGACCTGAGCTGAAATCAAGAGTCAGTGGCTTAACTGACTGAGCCATGCAGGTGCCCCTGGGGAATTATTTAAAAAGGAGGAAAGGGGAGAGGTGTGAGGGGATAGCTTGATCCCTCCCCTGAAAGAAAGTACTCAATAAGACTTGGTCTGTTTCCTTCCTTTGTTTTCTACTTGGTCTTTATTTTTATTTTTAATTCCAATTTTTCATTTAATTCCATAAAGTTATAATTGGCTTATTTTTAATTTAATTTTAATTTTTTTTAATTTTTAATGCATGCTCATTGTAAAAGATAAGATAATCAAATTGTACAGAGGCATATAAAGCGTAAAGTCCTCACAGCACTGAGAACAGAAACACCAACAGAGTCTATGTTCTCCTACTCTGATTCTCTCCAAGGGTAAATTGTGTTAATGTATGCATTTTCTGTTTCAAAATATAAAAATATATGTGTATTTGGACAGATATGTAGCCCTATGGACGGAGAAATGAGGCAGACTTTCATTTTTGACCTTTTTGTTGGAATCTTGACATGAAGCATGCTACATTTTTTAGACTTAAAAGGTAGTAAATATTGTATTTGTATCCAAATCCCGAAGAAGAATGTTTGAGGTACAGTTTGAGTAACCAGTTAATTATGGGGGAACGACCAACCAGTAGAAACAATATACACTTCCTCCTTCTACTAAAAATCTTCCTTAGAAAGTCATTCGTTTTTTTCTTGACTCCATCCATAAGAACATTTATCTAATGGATCTCCACGGCTTACAACTTCTCCCAGTCCAATCCCTGCCATGCTCTCTCTGAGCACGGCCTCAATGGGGCCCAAGGCGCTCACCTGTTGTGTCCTCTTGCAAGCCAACATCAAAGGCCAGTTTATCAGTTGAAGACCGGGAGGTGGACAGACAGCACAGGTACTGAAAGACACAGAGTCAGTAGTTGTCGCTAAACATTTACGGTCCTGTGGGAGTTTAATTCTGACGCGTCATTTGCTATCATCAGTCTATCTCTGCTCTATCAGTCTTCTCCTTCACATCTGGATGCTTCTGTGCATGGCCCCGATTTTTCATTGTGAGGGAAAACAACACTCATATGGCATTCATTAGGAGCAATGCTCTAAGGGAGAAGCAGTCCTTTTTCTCCTCACGAAAAGACTTAGGAAATGTGTTCTGTCAGTAAAAGAAAACACATAACTGGGGATATGTTTGTACATCTCCCTTCATGTGATATTCATGATCATAAGCAAAAGTACAACCTGATCTGACAGAAATCTTTCTCCCAAACAGAAATTTGAAAACTATTCACTCTCATCTTCTAGTTCTGGTTTCATTTTTGAAATTTTAACTCTCGGGGAACCTAGGTGGCTCAGTCGGTTGAGTGTCCAACTTCGGCTTAGGTCATGATCTCACAGTCTGTCAGTTCGAGCCCCGCGTCGGACTCTGTGCTGACAGCTCAGAGCCTGGAGCCCGCTTCGGATTCTGTGTCTCCCTCTCTCCCTGCCCTTGTCTCCCTACTTCTCTCTCTCAAAAGAATGAATGAATGAATGAATGAACGAACAAACATTAAAAAAATTTTTTTTAAATAAAATAAAATTTTCACTCTCTGAAATTCATCTGAATTCATTTTGGTGTGCAGCATGTCACCTCCCTGAAGTGAGGTTCTATCACGTGTATACCTGTGTGTGATTCCCTATGAGTAACTGAACTCTTGCAACACCATCATCTCCTTCCATCTCCTTCCATCTCCCCCCCTCCTTAAGTTTCCCTAACTGTATATGCTTGAACATAAAGTCTAGCATAATTTTTCAGTCCACCTTCCTGAACCGTACCCCAACCTCAGAAATCTTGCAAACTGGTATAAGAATGAGGACACAAGGATGAACGTAGTATAAGGTCAAGATACACTATCATCTACGTAACAAGCGCACTGCCAGTAAGACCAGGAGCCCTGCAAAGAGTACTCAGAGACGATTCTGGGGATGGAGCAAGTCCAGACCTCTCAGAGTTACCGAACAAATAAGGCAAAGCCTAGAAAATTCCTTCCGTGAAATAGGATCCACCCACCTCATTGGGAGTCAGTAACTGTGAAGAGGCGGGAAGTGAATCAATTGGGACAGATGTGCCGGCACATTAAGTGGAAGTCAGTGCCATGGGGATGTAAAATGAAATTAACATGGAGATTCCAATTCTGCCTTTTGTCTACAAAACACTGGCTCCCAAAATTATAGAAAAGTTGCTTTGAGGGTCCTCAAAAATGTTCTGAGCCAGTGTAGGACTGTGAGTTTCACCTTGAGAAAGGCTGCCCACGGTGATACCTGAGGTTCACAGACTTTAGCTCTAAATATATTAAGTGTCTTCCTTTATCTTATTAAAGTCTTCTGTTACATCCTGCAATAATTACAGTACTGGGTACTATAAATATTACCATAAATTCTCTCTTCCAATAATATTCACAGCAACTATGAGGTAGGTAATATAATTATTCCACTAAATTTTCATTAAGTTCCATGAGGACAAGGATATGATCTTATTCACTACTATACCCAGCACCTAAAACAGTACCTAGCACACTTGAGAAAGTGAGTCTGAACCCAGACTGACTGACCAAGTTCTGGAATAGAATTCTTTCCATGAAGTTTTAATGCATGATGGCTGTATGCAAATAGGTTGTATTTATGTATTTATCTAGTATCCAGCCACTTTACTAGAGTATTTTCCTAAATTTTATTCCTTATATTGCTGTGTTAGCCAAGAGATCCAGAACCATGTTAATGTACTTTTGGTTTTGTTTATTTGTTTGACTTGGTTTTGTCAAGAACCACCTTAGTGTTTGACAGTTAAGATTGATGTTGGTTATTGAATTGATGTTTATATTTTATCACTGAGAAATTAATCATCAATGCTTAGTTTTTATTAGAAATGGGTGTCGAGTTTTATTAAAACCTTTTTCAATACCTGTTAAGATGATCACAATTTTTCTTATCTGGCCTATTTATATGATGTAGCACATTAATAGAAATGATATTATTAAGTCATCATTAAAATGGTATCTACAGTTTTCCTATACTTCTCTTCCTATACTTTTGAATTCCATTCACCAGAACTTTAGGTCAGATTTTCACACCGGTAATCATGAATAAGACTCAAAATTTTAAGTTTATTTTGAGAGAGAGAGAAAAAGAGCATGAGCAGGGAGGGGCAGAGAGAGGCAGAGAGAGAGAATCCTAAGAAGGTTCTGCGCTGTCAGTGCAGGGCTCAAACACAATGAACTGTGAGATCATGATTTGACGCTTAACCAACTGAGCCACCCACGTGCCCTGACTGACAATTTTTTATATGTTTTTGGGTACTGATATTGAGGCTATGCTCGGTCACCTGTTCTGAAGTGATTTACATAATATCAGAATTATGTAAATCTCTAAAACAGATTTTCTTCATGAAAGAAACAATCAATTATATTATACTTCTAAATGTTGGACCATCATGTATTCATGAAAATTATATTGATGAAGAATTTAAATAATGTGGAAAATGCTTATGCTACAATAATATGTTTAGAAAATCAGGATATAAATTTGGTTCTATAGTAAGATCTCAATTATGTAAAAAATTAATAAGAACAGAAAGGATTAAATTTTTTTCAAGTCCCTACACATTCTTCTCCCATTAACATGATCATGAAGAATTGTGTCATCTGTAATTTCCAAATCTTATAAAATAAATATGTATTGCTTTTACAACCTAATAAAGCTTTTACAAGAGTAGGATAAAACTTTTATGCATTTTACAAAATATATAAAATAATAATGCATATTATATAACATAAAAGTATATAGAAGTATATCAAGTATATATCTAGATAGACAGATAGATATGTATAGAAGTATATCAAGTATGTATCTAGATAGACAGATCTGTATATGAGTATCTACACCTATATGGATAACACAGTGGATATAGACTTTTTCAATGTTATCCTTCAGTAATTTTCTAATAAATGAACTGTTTAATTTCTTTAATTATAAAGTTTAATTTTCTAATAAATGAACTGTTTAAAACAAAAACAGAAATGAGAAATATTTATTTGACTCTTACACCTCTGTCTTCTTAAAACCAGTCTATCAAAAATTAAGATAATAAGAAATAGGAGTCGTAAATGATAGAATTGAAGGACTTTACAGATCATCTAAGCTAACTCTCATTTTTTAAATGAGATGAAATAAGTAAGGTACAAAGGTATTAAAGAATGCATCCATCCCAATTTATTAATACCATCAATGAAATGCTATTACCAACACTTCCTGCTGATGTATATCTAAATGAGCCCTGTAAGAGATGAAATCAAAATGCGTACTCACCATGCCACTATAGGAATGGCGTAGCAATATGGCATGTCCGTACAGGAGTGTTCGATGACCACCACCTTGAGCAGTCTACATAGAAAGAAGAAAGGGTCGACAAGAAAAAAAGAAAGAAAAAAGAGTAAACTTAACTACGTCAATAAAATACTCTCTTGCTATCAAGGAAAACATTTAATAGGAAGGAATAAAATAAAAGTAAGCAAAGTGCTGTGATGAGAATGTTTAAGTTGGAATAAGGCTACCAAGAAAAATCTCTACTGAGAGTCTGACAGTTGATCTAGTTCTTGAAGAATGAACTTGATTTTGGTAACTGTAAGTACTTACCAGAATTTGTAATTACTTATTTATAGTTATTTATTGTCTCTATTTCCCATTACACTGTGAGCTGCACTAGGTAGGGACTACGGTACCTTGGTCACCCACCGTACCCCAGGTTGCTGGCAAAGTGCCTGGCACACAATAAGGACTAAATAAATATCTGTTCAATGAAAGAGAATTCCTAAAGCACAGAATGGATCAAATCATCTACAGGTTTGAAATTGTTTCATGCCTTCCAACTGTTTTTTTTTAAGAGTCCAAATTTTTTAATATGAAATAGAGAAATGCTTCTCAAGTTTTAGCATACTTACAAATCACTGGGAAAGCTTCTAGGATAAGGAGTGAGGATACTGACTTATTTATACTTTAAGAAGTGAAGAAAGTACATTAGTATCTTTTTTAAAGTTTATTTATTTATTTAGAGAAAGAGACAGAATGTGCACAGGTGGGGGAGGGGGAGAGAGAGAGAATCCAAAGCAGGCTCCATGCTGTCAAGGCACAGTCCATTGCGGGGCTTGATCTCATGAACCATGAGATCATGGCCTCAGCCAAGATCAAGAGTTGGACGCTTAACCAACTGAGCCACCCAGGTGCCCCAAGAAAGTACGTTAATATATTATACTACTATAGCTCTTTTCACTCAAAAGATACCCGCTTCCTACTGTTCCGTACAACTCCTTAGGATAACTTTTTTTTTCTTTACATGTTATGCTCAAAAGACCTCAGAACCATTCTTTTTTAAATTTTTTTTTTTTCAACGTTTATTTATTTTTGGGACAGAGAGAGACAGAGCATGAACGGGGGAGGGGCAGAGAGAGAGGGAGACACAGAATCAGAAACAGGCTCCAGGCTCCGAGCCATCAGCCCAGAGCCTGACGCGGGGCTCGAACTCACGGACCGCGAGATCGTGACCTGGCTGAAGTCGGACGCTCAACCGACTGCGCCACCCAGGCGCCCCCAGAACCATTCTTAAAACAGGTCTTGAAAGGGATTCAAATAAGAAAACCTGCTTTAAAAAAAGGAGAATCGCTTTTTTCATACACTGAGAGCAAAAGGGAAAAATCCACTTTGCAAACTCATATTCCTTCTCAGAACGAGGCACTCTTTGAAAAGTATTCATTTCTTTTACCATAATGTTTGATTCGTGTCGCCAAGAACCATTTTATTCACCTTGCCTGATGTGGATCACTCTGATAGGAGCTTACTTTTTCATACCACACACAGGTTCCACAGCCACAAAATACAACTGACCTTGAGTAACAGTCACACCAATCAAAATAAGACTTTTTAAAAATGAACGATAAGGCCTTAGATTTAACCCATAAGTGGCAAATGATCCTTTTACTCTAACACTTTGCTTTAGTTCACTTATATATAATATATACACACACACACACACGCGCGCACACACACACACATATATGTAAATGTTCAAATTGGTTAAGGGAGATATTCCAATTACAGATTTTATACAACTAGGCAATTATAGATTTTACGCTATAGATTTCCTCACCACTTAAATACAAATTGATGCTGCAGATTTAGTTTTAATAGAACTGAAAAAGTATGCAAATAACCCACACTAAATTAACTTTGTTACTTAAGAGAGCACAATTAACACAAAGTGAATGCAATTTCTGTCACATGGTCCACACTACTTTTTCTCTCATGTCTCATTTTATTTTTTATATTTATTTAAGTCATCTCTATCCCCAATATAGGGCTTGAACTCACGACCCCGAGATCAAGAGTGGCATTCTCTTCAGAAGGAGCCAGCTAGGCACCCCTCTAATGTGTCATTTTAAATGGTACTACTCCAATTGCCTCTAAATCAGAAAAAAATAAAATGTGTAATTTCCACACTTGAGCATATATTGGATAATTGTTCATTCAACAAACATATATGAAAACAATTATGTATGTGACATTGATTCAAAGAGGTACCTTGGTTCCGTGTTTTTTTATTTTGTTTTTTGATTTGGTTAGTTGTGTCAATATTTTTGTTAAATTTGGCCTGGTCCCTGCTTTAATTTAAGTGAACAAATATTTAGGGACTTCCTCTGCTATTGGGAACTTCTGGTACTTTATGAAGCGGCTATACCGAATACTAGCCAGTTCTAGAGTTCTTCCTTCAACACTCTACAACACTGTGCTTCAGGTAGACTGTTGGACCTCCCTTGAGAATTTCAATGAGAAAAAGATCATCACTGCTGGGTGATGTATCAGGACCCCAGAACAAAGGTCCATTTTCCCTTTAGCCTCCCAAACCTAAACCTATAAGGACTCAGCTGTATAACCATATTATGCTTTGGGAATCCCGCCAGGACCAACTAGGTTAAGAGTCAATCAAGCTAATGTAGTTCAAGGCTGGCCCCCTTTCAAGAACATACACAGGAAAAAAATAATCTCAGTGGTTTTTGAAGTTAACCTGGTAACCGTTTTTTGGACTCTGACATATGGGCAAAGTAAGCATTGCTTTCAATTGTCCCAATTTAGAAAAGAAGTAGAAAAATGGCATTTTATGTGAGACAAATAGACTTTTAGTTCCCACGAAAGCCATCTATACTCTAACTAGTCCTGCTAATTCTCCAGTAAGTATCGCACGAAAGAAACACTCTGTCCTATGTGTTGGAAGACTACTGTCTGAGAGGCACAGTGCACTTAATGCCAAGGGTATCACGCATAATATTTTCTTATTTTCAATAAGAACTGAAAGCTCTAATTATTCATTTACTCAACAACTATATATTGGATCCCACGTAGTTTCCTTCAAATATTTGCACACTAACAACAAAGAAAACAAGTTTGAGAGTTACTTCTTTGGGGGGGTGCCTAGGTGGCTTAGCCCGTTAAGCATCCAACTTCGGCTCAGGTCATGATCTCGCAGTCAGTGAGTTCAGGTCCCGCATCAGGCTCTGTGCTGACAGCTCAGAGCCTGGAGCCTGCATCAGATTCTGTGTCTCCCTCTCTCCCTGCCCCTCCCCTGCTCGCGCTCTGTCTCTCTCTTGTGCTCTCAAAAATAAATAAACCTTAAAGCTTTTTTTTTTAAGGAGCTAATTCTTTGTATGATTCTTAATGCCTCCAACTATGGGATGCATTATCATCAGATCCTTTTCATAAAAATATTACCTGGAACTTACAAGTCCTTGAATACATTTCCAAGCATGACTTAGGTTCTACCTGTCCCTGAAAATGCAGCTGCTGGTACCCTAGCCCTGCCTCTAAGGTTGGTTGAGTCTGTGATGTATTTAGTGAGCTGCTGGTCATCAGCCCTTCATGGGCCCCCCCAGCAGAACCAGGATCTGGAAATCGGCTCCCACTAGACTACTGTGGTCTCCTGTAGACGATGAGGGTCTATGTTAAGGTGCTACTGCCATTTGAGGTGGAAAAAATAACAAAAACATCAACGACTATCATTTCCAAACTCTCTCAGTACTTCTGATGTTGGAGAGCTAACTATCAGGTATTAAAAGGTAAAATTTGACTTTCTGAAAATATCAGCTAAAAACATGTTTTCAGGGGCGCCTGTGTGGCTCAGTCAGTTGGGTACCGGACTCTTGACTTTGGCTCTGGTCATGATCCCAGGGTCACGGGATTGAGCCCCATGTCTGACTCCACACTCAGCATGGAGATTCTCTCTCTCTCTCTCTCTCTCTCTCTCTCTCTCTCTCTCTCTCCCTTTACTTCTCTTCCCCTATTCGTGCTCTCTCTCTCTCTCTACTTCTCTCCCCCTATTCATGCTCTCTCTCTCTCAAATTAAACAAAAACAAAAACAAAGAAAGCATGTTTTCAGTTCTGTGTGTGGGTTTGGGCCCATTATCCCTGAAATGACTGACACGGTTAATGTTCCACAACAGTGTAAAAAACATGACCTCATGAGCTATAAGTGGATAAAAGAGTCCAGAGTACATTCAAACAAAATCTAATCAACACTGCTGTATGTGTTCTAAACCAGCCTCACTTCAAGTTTTATACAAATTATCTTAATATCAATTTAGTATTATTAGGCATTCCTATGCTTCTGGCTTGCCAGGATCTTACTAAAGATGTCCAATTAGGGGACCCATATTGTAAGTAAAAGCTTTGGTGTACATGCTTCTATGTTTACATTTATTTAGAACAATATGCCATCACGGGGTATAATTTATTCATGCTACCCTCTGTGGGAAGAGGGACAAATTGGATCATTGTAACTACATTTGATGTATAAGAGCAGAAAAGCATGAAACATAAAATCATAATAGCAATGACTAAGATACTGAAGAGGTTTATACACACAAAAAATTACTGGCACTGTGTTTCTGTTGTTTTGGTGTTGTTGTTGTTGTTGTTGTTTTGGCTCTGTGTTCTTTAAATATGTGTTTGTATTATATATTGGCTTATTAGCATGTCTCCCCTATTATTACTCTTTAACACTATCTAATTTACTAACTGTGTAATATCTAAATACTTTAAGTTTTCTGTTTTTCTATTTTTTTCTGTATAAAAATGCTATGTTAATAAATGTAGGACATCATCATTCCAGGCCCTTATTATGCAAAAAGGTTGTTTTTGTAATGAGTCAGACCACAGCATTTTTCTGTATTCCTTGACTGCTATGACATAACATGCCATGTTAGAAGTAAAACAATGAAATCTTAAAAGAAATTTATTACTGCAGGTGATCCTTGAGTGCATGCCAAAATATGAAACAACAGAGAAGAACAAGAAATTTGTATTAGAGAACTTCTTTCATTGTGCTCAGATATTTAAGCAGAGAAGCTTTTAAGTTTACCTTCAAATCCTAACAAATTTGGGAAATGAGGTGTTCCAGGGAGAAAAATGGAAAAATATCTCCATGCTTAAATTTTTAAATCATCTGACAATGACCTAAAAAATGCAAATGTGAACGGCACAAGATCAAAGAGGAATCACACAGAATTGGGGGGCCTGGTATTCCGGTCAACCTACGGGTCCCCAGCAGCAGGACACAGACACTCGCAGTCCTGCCTTCTTTAATAGGGAATTACGTAATAGATTCACAAGATGATTATAACAACTGATGAGAAATCTGTCTTCGGTGCAGAGTAAGTGTGTCTGACGAAGCCAGTTGAACGCTGTCAAGATGGCCATTTCGCATTGGATGGTGTACCTCTGATGGGTGTCTTAACCTAAAGGTCTCCTGGGGAAACAGACCGAAGGTCTATGAACCAACCACTGCGCCAAGAGTAGAAATGGGCTCTCACCACAAGGAAACATCTGTCTGGTTCTAGGAGGTTAAACAATGCCTGTCCAGGTATGAAACCCAAAGCAAATCACGATTGGAAGATGAAAGCTAAAGAAAATTCGGCATCTTTTCCCGTTTAAGTGGCTTAAATTGCTGTAACTTCACACATATACCCTCTGCTTAGATTCTAACCTCTCTGGATCATCCACTGCAGGTACAAAAATAAGCCATCGGGCTTCTGGCTTTGCAGTTAAAGGGAATTAGACCCTAATCAAATCATTCCAGGTATGCTACTTGGTTTGAATTGATTCTACATCATCTTTATTTTTTTTAAGTTACATTTTAGGTAGTTAACGTACCGTGCAATATTGGTTTCAGAAGTAGAACTTGTCTGGTCACTACTCGTCTCCTACACGCAGTGCTCCCCACACGTGCCCTCCTCCATTCTACATCATCTTTCTGTTTGCACTGAGTTTTCTATGAACCTGCTCTCATGAAAACGCTTGAAAGAGAAGTTTAAGGTAACCATCCCATTCATCCTCTTCCAAGGGGAAGTAGATATGACATTGGATAAGAGACTGGTATGATAAAACGGCAAGATGGAAAAAAGAGCAGTGTAAATGCAGATTTGGCAAGAAAAAACTGAATTTTTCAAACCCCATTTCATTAGGTACGTATTCATATCTGCAAGGAGAGGACATACTCATGTTTTGCTGCTATTTATACCATTTCCCAACTACAATGCTTGTTTCATGATGTTTAATTAAGTGGTTAATGTCCTCTCTTCCCAATGTTAAGGTTATAGTAGTATCTTCTGTTATTTGAAATTTAGGAAAATGTTTTGTGTCCTTGATGATAGATGGCTTCAAAGAAGTCATCTGCTCTGACACCCCAACTGTCAAATTCTTAACGTTAATGAATAGGTCCAGTTGTGGGGACCCCACAACACTCATAGTACAGAGTTTTGGAAAATATGAATGACAGACATAGACTCAAGAGACACTCTACCATGGACACTTTGCTTCCTTTTCTTCCATGCGACCTTTTAAATCTACATCCAGAATTATGACTTAATAGGTTTCATAGTTTATATCTTTTGAAATGACATTCTTTTGGGGTGCCTGAGTGGTGCAGTTGGTTAAGTGATCTCAAGGTCAGGTCGTGATCTCACAGTGGGGTTTGAGCCCCACGTCGGGCTCTGTGCTGACAGCTCGGAGCCTGGAGCCTGCTTGGGATTCTGTGTCTCCCCTCTCTCTGCCCCTCACCCACTCACACCCTGTCTCTCTCTCTCTCAAAATTAAGTAAATATTAAAAATAAATTTAAAAAGAAATGACATTCTTTTGGATTTTTAAATTATATTAAGCCTTCACTGAGTGAATACAATAAATTTCTCTACACATTGTTTCTTGGCTTTTCAAATAAAAATTAAATTTCATGAATGCTATATGAGAAAAAATGGTAGGTACATAAAAAGAAAACAAAAAACTTCTAGTTTATATCTCGAAAGAATGACATTCTGCTCTTCTTCCTCATATTTCCTTCAATAACACGTCATGTATTTTTCTCTCCCCTTTCAACTTGTCTTTTAAGATCTTTCCACTTTTGTAATTTGGTTAAGAAATGAAAGGGGGTTAAATTATTTTCACTTCTCCTGTAGCAGCTTCATGGTGCCTCTTCCAATTTCCCAGAGTATAAATTTCATATTGTATTCATGCAAGACAGCTTTAAAAGCAAAACAGCCAATATGATCCCCAGAGTGAAAATTCTAAATGGAAAGCTGTGAAAAAAAATAAGTTTTGATAGGAGAAATTCCTAACATCGGCTAAATAAAACTTAATGTCGTACAATATGACCTAAAATGTCAAACGTTGTTCATTAAGACGTCAAATTTAAATGTGTGATTTATTTAAATTTACAAGTTCCAAAGTTTGATTTAATTTTTAAAAACTTGACAATGTGAAGAAAAGTGCCACGAATTAAAAAACAAATCCATGTAACCAAATTTAAAACGCATCAAGTATTACATATAGACCAGATGATCCAATGTCTTACCTTCATCATGAATTTCTGTAGGGGCAGAAGGAAAAGAGAGAAAATGTTATACATTTTTGCAAAGACTTCTTAAAAATATCTCTTATTTATAAAGATTCCACTGCTCAAAATAGAGTTAATGTGAACAATAAAAAAACTACCACCCTCACTGTGAGATCACAAGAAAACTTAGTATCAACTGCATGCTAGAGGAAAGCTGTAGCAGGCAAAACTCTCTTTGAAATTGTCTTTATATCAGTTTTTCCTACTTCTGTGAAAACATGCTGCTGTACTTTAATGCATGATTCGATTTATAACATAGCCACTAAGCACCAAAAGAACCAAAGGTATATTCTGAAAATGATACTCAAAAATGCTTTATAACTTTTTTTTATCTCTTGCATAAAAATGCAGTGATATAAAACAGCAACCCAACAAAGTTTAGTAAAGATAGTGGATTAGAAACAGGTAAGGTGGATTGTAAATTAAGAGGCTGCGATAAGCTGTTTACAGGTCATGCAAACAACAATAAGCAGGTTCTAGATACTACATATTCCGAGATGTGTATTTCAAAGAAAAACCACAAAAACTTTTCTCTTTTTCCCTTAAAACATTTCTCTTCTTATGATTTGCATATATAATAGCTCATTTTACTTCTGCAAAACCTAATTTGTACATACATTTCTTCATTTTTCTTTAGACCCATAAAATTTGACTGCCTCCTCTTAGAAGAGGTTCACAGATGCCAAAGAGCTAAGAAGGAAAAATAACAATATATTTCCAAACTTAGGGTTAAATTTAGCTGTCACAGTGTTTAAGTCCTAAAGAGAAAAGATACACACGTTCACATTCATTTTAAAGACAACAGCAAGGGGAAGTTATCTAACATAGTATTTGTAAATACCACAGTTATTTTCCTGAAACATACATGCATAGTAATTTACATGTTACTAAATGGAAACTCTACTTTGGGGTTTTTTTTTTCATTTTTAATATTATATTTTTTAATGTTGTTTTTAAGTAATCTGTACACCCAACATGGGACTCAAACTCACAACCCCGATCAAGAGTTGCATGCTGTTCTGAGTGAGACGGACAGGTGACTCTTTAATATCAAAAATTTAAGGAAAATGTGTAAAGAACCATTTCATTCTTAGCTTTAAAAATATAGGCTGTTTGGTTACAATTTTGTAAGTGATATCAATGGTAAATGACATCAGAAAATTTATTTTCCATGATGAAACTGGCCAATCAGATCCTATTATGAGATCTCTAGTGATGTAAATATCACTAGATGAGGAATTAGGAAAAATCCTTTTTAAAGCCTTAATTAAAAGAAAAACACAATTCCAAACTTTTGGTACAGATCATAGCTTATAACAGATACTTTATTCATGAGTTTTTGGTTGTTGTTTTTTTTTTTTTAATTGAGCTCAGTTTCGGAGATTTTTCCTTGAGAAATGTTCTCAGGCTGATTTTCTGTTTTCTAGGTTAAACTACATCAGAACTGTAATAAATAGAGAAAAGAACGGTCAGGAGAGTCAGAACAGAGGGCTGCTATTTACAATTCCTAAGTAGTGTCTTAACTACAAGAAGGGCAAGTCACTGGGGAGAGTAATCCTGATATAGGATAAAAGAAAACAAATACTGAAAATTAGCAAAGGCCAAAATATCCATCTGCAGCATGAGAAAGAACAGCTCATGTACCAGACACACATTACCAAAAGATAATCAAAAACATGAAAGATTACTTGTGGCATTACTGACATTAACCTTCTGTGCAAACCACTGGTTGGTCCGTTTGGCTCAAGCACAACTGATAACCAAGTGATAACATTATGACAAGTTCAAAGGGGATCACTGGGGAATGAAAAAGCAAGCAAGATACATTAAAACAAAAAGGATATATATGCAATTTAATCTCAATGTAAACACTGCCTAGATATGATAAAAAGCAACAGAAAAAAGAGTAACAAAATCCTTTAAAAGGTGCTGACATGATTAAAAGAAGAAACTCATGCCTAAAGATAAATATTGAAGAGAATATGCTTGATTTAGGTTAGAGAGTATCACCTTATGCTTCCACTTTACTGAAAGAATTATTTATTTCCCTCATGCAAAGGTCATTAGATAAAAGCTAAAATTCTATTAGACAAGATACAGAAACAGAGGACTATAAACAAAGGAAGAGTCCAGGCACCAAGGTGAATTGACGCTGCTTTCTGTCTAGAAGAAACTGGTGGAGGATGAAACACAAGGGGGAGATTTTAGTTCTTTCGGGTAAAGGGCAAGTGGCAGTAACCCAGTGTTCAAGGGTTAGTGTAAATGACTTCCGAATTGGTAGGTCCGATGAAGCTTCAAACGTGAGCAAGAGCTGGAGGCAGAGCCCCCATTACGCTACGTTCACATGAACCAGGAAGAGAATTAGACATCCTTGAGCTGTAACTCACAGATAGATGGCCATGAAGGGGGCCAATGGATGGCAAACGGAAGCAGAATAGTCTTTGGTCTGTAAGTTTATGTCATTTGATCTGGCACAGCTGAGAGACCTGAAGGGCTTTCTTGGCATATGCAAATGATTATGAGTAGGAAAACAAATCAAATAGCAATACTCCTTTAGGAAAATTGTAATCAAACACGGGACATCAAGAGAATGCATAATTACACTCAATCCATTGCTGGTATAAAGAAAGAAACCGTGATTCGGGAGACCGAAAAAGCTCCTCTACCATAGCTAGGCCTTTCAGTTCAACTTTGAATTTTTTAAACTGTTATTTCAGTGGTGCCTGGGTAGCTCAGTCGGTTAAGCATCAGACTTCATTTCAGGTCATGATCTCACAAGTTTGTGAGTTCAAGCCCCATGTCGGGCTCTGTGCTGACAGCTCAGAGCCTGGAGCCTCCTTCAGATTCTGTGTCTCCGTCTCTCTCTCTGTGCCCCTTCCCTGCTTGCGTTCTCTCTCTCCCTCTCTCCCTCTCTCTCAAAAATAAAAATTAAAAAATTTTAAATAAAATAAACTAAAACAAGCTGTTATTTCAGTTTTATGAAATGACAACTGATTTAAAAATGTAATACTTCTATACATGGACCTTAGAGTTTTAAAAGAACCTTTACTGAAATAATCTTCTCAAAAATTATATAGATCTGGAATTAGCACAAAATAAACATTTGGGGGCTTGTCACTAAAAAGAATCATCCAATCCAACAATCTGAAAGGCTAGGGCAAAATTTTGATGCAGGAGGACCTTTTAAAATGAAGTTTCCACTGAGGGCAGGAAAAGTCCTACTTTGCACACAGGCTATCCACTGAATTTCTTATTTGCCATCTTTTCTCTTGCATGTAGCAAGATGCTAGGATTTCTCCATAATCCCCCAACTGGTAACCTCTACTTTGCAAGTGGGGATATACATCTGGTAAATTTCACGATGTTGAAAAAAGAAAAAGACCTCTCACCACCAAAGACTTGAGGTTATTGGTGACTATCTGTTTAACTGAAGTATAAGTGACAGGCAATGTTTTATTAGTTTCAGGTGTATGACATTGCTTCACCAACGTATAGATTACGTAAAGCTCCCCACTGTAAGTGCAGTCACCAAACATTATGACAATATTATTGACTATATTCCCTATGCTGTACTTTTCATCTCGGTGGCTTATTTTATAACTGGAAGTGTGTACCTCTTAATCCGCTTCACCCATTTTGACCATCGCCCCCGCCCCACCGCCACGTTCCCTCTGGCGACCACTAGTTTGTTGTATGTATGAGTCTGTTTCTGTTTTTTTGTTTCTTCATTTGTTTTTTAGATTCTACATGTAAGTGAAATGACCTGGTATTTATCTTTCTCTGTCTGACTTCACTTATCATAATTCCCTCTAGGTCCATCCATGTTGGTGGTTATTTTAAATTAATAATGTTCCCAATATATTTGAGGGACCAAAAGAAGTTTAAAAGTAACAACTCCAAGGTCCAAGTGTATATCAATATATACTATCTAATAGGATATATGTATGCATATTTGTAATAACAAAACCCTCAACTATTTCTCTTATGATAAAAATACTGTATGTAAATACTTAACTTTCTAGGGATTCTCCACTGAAAATATCCAAAACTGAACTGATTGACAGGCATGTTGACTGCAGGCCCAGAGATCATCTAAAAGGGGCACGGCTTTCATTACCATGAAGGAGCAGTGATACCTGTAATCACTGAGCCTGTGGCTATGCTCTCACATGGCTCATAATAATAACTATCTGGTTACAGGTGCATGCTCGTATCTTTTAAATAATTCACTATATTTGGGGGGCAGATTGGTCATCACTTTTGTCATTTTCAACCGATTGACAATTCTGTACAGAAAGGATTTACATGAACTGCCTTTTCTTTTGAGTGTCATGAATTTGACAATATATATGTGTGTAATTATCCACTTCTTCTTTTGAAGGGCGAAGAAAAATAAATGCTTCTGAAAGGCTACCATAAATCCTCCCATTTTGGCTCGCTGACACAGGTTTATAAATCACTGAGCTGCATGAACGCCTAAAATATGAAGTAAAAGAGCTATTTAGGGCTTTCCTCTTTTTGTAGCTTGTCTCGTGAAAAAAATTTCTCTAAATCAAAACCAACAAATTGATCTCTGCACAAAACATATGGATCATAATGACCCGAAGATACATAAAGCCTCACCTATACTCAGATCACCACCTACATATAAAAAATTATGTATACCAGGGTGTCTTACTTTGGCTCAGGTCATGAGCTCATGGTTCACGAGTTCAAACCCCATGTCGGACTCTGTGCTGACAGCTCAGAGCCTGGAGCCTGCTTCAGATTCTGTGCCTCCCTCTCTCTCTCTCTCTGCCCCTCCCCAGCTCATAATCTCTCTCTGTCTCTCAAAAATGAATTAACGTTAAAAAAATTTTTTTAATTGTGTATATCAAAGTATAGAACATTCTATTTTTTTCCAAACCATTTCAAACACGTATGAACCTTGAAAACATGAAAGCATTTCACAGGCCCTCACATGGCAGTACATGCACATGAAAACACATTACTGTTTTTAAACTGCTATTCAGTTAGGAACATTTGAAAGAATTTTGTATCTTACCAATTACAACAGCATCAACGTATTCCTGAAAAGAGCAAGTATATGTACGAGACCTCATTCGGACTACAGACACTGCTCCACATCTGACAAATATCACACTGTTTTCCATCCCTTCGTCCCAGCTCCGCCCAACCCCACGCACGAGGCTAGAGGCCTGCAACCCCAGGCACCACGCCAGAGGCCGATGCTATGGGTTAGGGGTGCCAGAAGGCTGGGGTGCAGTAGACAGAAATAACAGGCAATCTATCACCTGCTACTCCAGACCCACCAATGTTATTCTCCCTTCGTGTGTGAAGAGCGACATTTGATTACTCAATGGGCTTATGATTAAATGCAAAATACTCAAAGATGCTCAAAGAGACACTGGGAAACCAGTGGAGAGAGGAAGGGCGGGAAGGGGGGAGGAAGAGACTGATTAAGACTGATTGACCTTTGATGAAGCTATCCGGAATTATACTATCAGAAAATTTACAAAGGAGCCATTTGCCTTTCCATATATATGTAAATTTTACAGGGCTCCTAAAGGTCTTAATCTGCGGTTGGTAAATGCCCTGTGTAGTTAAGCAAGTATAATTGTTAAAATGGGACACCTGTCTCAGAACAAAGTGATGGCAAAGAGTACCATATTCCAAACTTACTGTTATACCACCAAAAGGGGCGGATGAAAATCGGCCTGCTGCCCTTGGCTGACCCCCAGCTCTGGTCTTCCAGAAGCGGTCGGGGAGCAAAAGGATGGTTCTTGGAAGGAGGTTTTGGGAGCTTCTGAGTCCTGCTCTTGCCCACCCAAGCCTGCCCTCACCTCAAGCCTAGAGAGAGTGGCTTCGGGGACACCTGTGTCCCCCAGGAGGTGGAACACAAGAGACCGGTGTCCGACTGTGCCTGGAGATGAAGACAAAGGGACGGGCTAGGCAGGCTGTGGCAGCAGAGGGCAAGGAGGGGGCTTGCTGTTAGAGACAGGCTGCTCCAGAAAGAGCTGGCCTGGGGATGTCCGTAATGCCCCCAAGAGGCCTTGGGACAAGGCAGTCGTCACCACCGACCAGCTGGGGGATCACTGGCTGAGGCAAGAGAACCATAGGTCAGATTTCTGGTGACGGGCATTCCCCAGAAAACTGTCCCAAGTGCCCCAGAGAGTGCTCACCTTAACACCTGACAAGCCCAATGAAGGTCACTGTCATCAAGAAAGACTTCCTGCCAGGGGCACGTGGGTGGCTCGGTTGGTTAAGCAGTTAAGCATCCGACTTTGGCTCAGGTCATAATCTCGCAGTTTGTGGGTCGGAGCCCCGGGTCAGGCTCTGTGCAGACAACTCAGAGCCTGGAGCCTGCTTTGGATTCTGTGTCTCCCTCTCTCTGCCCCTCCCCTGCTAGCTCACTCGCTCTCTCTCACAAAAATAAACATTAACATTTTTTTTAAAAAAGACTTCCTGCCAACTTCCCTCTTCTTCCATGTTCCTGCTGCACCCTGACAGGGGCAGGAGCGCTGGGCAACGGGCAAGGGTGTGAGGACCCTGGCAGAGCGAAGTAAGAGGCAGCTTCCCACCCCTTCCCCCCTCCCCTCCTGGGTTCCAGCCTAGGGTGGCCCGAGCTCCAACACAGGTCAACCTACATGAACTTCAGACCCCCCCCCCCCCCAATTACACAGGATTGCATGATTTGGTTACCAAAATGAGACTTTTGTGACTTGAAATGACTGGGGGAGGGGTTCTTACTGTCTGAATATAAGAGAGGTCATGGGACCCATCCTAATTTAAGGAATGGGACAAAGGAGTAGAGGCCCCATAGAGCAGGTGGGTAGGCAGGGGGTTAAACTGCTTTTCTGTTACCCTTCAAGGTACCGGTTACAGTCGAATTTCAAACTTCTAATGGAAAATATGTAAGATTTGAACTACATGAGTCTTCAAAGAAAGGAAGAGCTCAAACCAAAAATTTACCGAGTCATATACTCATAATGATTACCAGTTTCCTCAAAACATGCCAGCAGGAATTTTCATTATATGATATCTAAATGGCAGCATATTTCAGCATCAATGTTTTATTGTTAATATAATGGTACTATCTTAGAACAAGAAAGGACTGGTCCAGATTCTAATCCTATAGATGAGGAGATAACAGTCGACAGATAGCCTACATAAGGTTATAAAGCTAGTTACTTGCAAAGCTGAACTGCATGATTTTCAGCTCAATGTTTCTTCCTTTTCTTTCTCAGATCCAGAAAGCAACCTCGGCTGCGAAGATTTACGAATAAACTTGGTAAGAATGAAGTCTGAGATGTGAAATTGTTACGAAAATGAGAGAAAGAAAAGCCACACGGTGAGGTAGGTCAAGAGTAACCAGACACAGGGAGGAAGAGAGGGAAACACTTACAGACAAAGGAAA
This sequence comes from Prionailurus viverrinus, assembly GCF_022837055.1. NCBI lineage: Eukaryota > Metazoa > Chordata > Mammalia > Carnivora > Felidae > Prionailurus > Prionailurus viverrinus. The sequence continues at coordinate 11,473,617 of NC_062571.1, forward strand.
AGAGGGTTCCCATTTGTTCATGAATTCTATTTCCAGATTTGAAAGTGGCTTGACTGGTTGGTTCAAGAAAAAGTGATCTCTGGGTACAGCACCTAAGTTGACTAATGGAAGTAAAGGGGCACCAAAATGAGAAAAGACAGACTCATTTTAGGACAGCAGACATTGGCAGGGAGCCACCAAAAGACGACCAACATGTTCGTAGAGACAGGCCTTTATTCCCAAGACAAGAAGAGTGTAAAGCTTGGACCAGAACTCTAACTATAGGAACAGAAGACATGAAATTTCAAAACAACAACAACAAAAAAGTTGAACAGAATTAGTAATCGTTTAGCTATGAAGAGACAGATGATGAGTTTACATTCTCGCCAGAAATATAATATAGAAGTAGCAGGTCTCAAAATTCTATGGGTATCATCATCATGGAAATGGCAATTAAAAAACACAAAAAAGCTTTCCATCAATATAAAGGGATGCAGTAAGTGAAAAAGAGCCAAGATTCACAAAAAGCCAAGTGAACATGCATTCGTTTCACTGGTAGAAACACCACTGAAAGGCTACTGAAAATCAGGTAGCAAAATGCTCAAAAATATTGTGAATATCAAGAGACTCATATCCCAGGATCAGGGAAAATAATAAATATAGAATGAAGCCATCGGTCAAGCCAATCTTTAGAAGTCAATATTTGGGGCGCCTGGGTGGCTCAGTCGGTTAAGGTTCTGACTTCGGCTCAGGTCATGATCTCAGGCTTCATGAGTTCAAGCCCCACATCGGGCTCTGGGCTGACAGCTCAGAGCCTGGAGCCTGTTTCGGATTCTGTGTCTCCCTCTCTCTCTGCCCCTCCCCTGCTCTTGCTCTGTCTCTCTCTCTCTCAAAAATAAACAAATATTAAAAAAAAAATTTTAAGTCAATATATTAAGTCACAAAGCAAATAAAAACAAAATAATACAACAAAAATAATAAAACATGCTTCCCTGTTTTGCATGCTCGGGAAAAAAAGTGTTGGTGAGACTCTAATTTCCATTCAGAATTAAAGGTATTCAGGGTGTTCAGGACTGTAAAGATTCTTCTCTCCTTTCAGCAGATGAGGAAAGTGACATCGGAGTAGTAACATGGCCACCTTACATGATTTGTCACAATGTTGGTCCACACTTTGCCTCCAGAACCCTGTCACCTGCATCTTTCCTCACAATACTGACAACACCTGTACTTTTAAAGATTCCATTAATACAGATAACAGACTGTCTATAGAGCATGGAAAACATAAGAGCTAAGCAGGAGGGCTTTAAGAGTAAGTAGTCGAGATTTGTTGGATAAGAGATAAACAATTCTGATTCCTGTTGATCAGAAGCCTATCATAATTACAAATTATATAGAAAGCATATACTTCTAGGTAGGGAGAGTTTTCCAATCTACCTCATTTCAGAAGAAGCAAAACCAAAACTTCGTAAGGTTCTACGTAGAGACCAGTACAATATGTGTTCATTACAAGATAGCAGTTAGTTTGAATACTCATAGTACAAGCCACACTCGGAAGCAAGACAGAAAGATTAGAGGCAATAGGAAACATGCACTTGTTTAAGATCACAGTTTCTTTGTAAATACATGGAAACACATACCCATTTTTCCACATCAACTTGCTGGGGAAAGAAAAAGCCAAAATAAATAACAAGCAAACAAATAAATGCCTGGCAAAGTTTCAATTACTGTCATTTAAATAAATGGTCCCTGCACCAAAATCTTCCATTTCTAATGGAAAATGAAAGTACTCAAATTGTAATTAATAACATTTAATCTCAAACAAACCAGAAAAAGTCAATTAACTTACTAATCGGAATTTTTAAAGTTATTAAGCTGGAAAAGCACCAGGTACACGAAATCATAACAATCCAACATATTCAAAACCAAACATGAACACTGATCTGATTCTCAAACCTAATAGGCTTCCAGATTTAGGGACCAGTCTTCTCCTCTAACTGTAAGTATCTATTTAATGAAAATAGAAATATAGCGGTCAATTTAGAAATACAGCATCTAACCATAAAAATCTTTCATGAAATAAAAGTAAACTTTCTCTTACCCCAATCTTCCTCACATTGTATAAAATGTCACAATATAACAAAAGGCATGCCTTGCCAAAAAATCCTGAAATTGTATCAGCATCAAATTTTTTTATTGCATTTATTAATGAATGCATGTTAGTCTCATAATCATTATGAGATTCCTTAAAAATATCGGTGAATAAAATTATATTCCAAAGTATAAAATAGAATTAAAAAAAAAACCCATATGTCAACAAAGACTGTCTGTCTCTACAATGCCCTCAGTTCCTAGCAAATCGATCAGAAAAAAAAAATAAAAGTCAACTTTAAGTCTCAGAGTTGTTTGACTTGTGAGACTTGAGGTTTGTTTCAGACTCTTCATACACTAAGTTTATTTGTAACTTTTTTCCTTAGGCAACTCATTAATTGGGGAAGATCTCAGGCTAGTTAGGCAGAAATCTTGGGCCATGGCCAGGAATCTGCATCCCTTAGTAAGCAAGCTTGTGGAAGGAAATGTGCACAGATGTAACACACAGTGGTTATTTTTAAAATATTAGACAGTGATATAAAAATATCAACTTAAGTACACAGGTGGAATTGTTTTGAAGCCCCAGGAGGCTACTTACAAGACAGCATTTTGGTTTATTTAATAATTTATTTAGTCCTCTGAAAAATCTGTTATAAGTTTTAAAAACACACAATTGCTTTTTGAGAACAACTTACTGAATGGAAAGACCTGGTTTTCACTCTAAATTTTTAAGATACTTGGCTGTGATATAAAGTTCAAGTCCTCATTACAACGGGATGACTTTGTTTCTTCAGATACTGGGGAAGAGGGAAACAATTTAATCGTGACTAGTTGTAATATAGTTACCATTTACTTTTCTACCTCCCAAGGACAAATCCTTGTATTTGTTCTCTTTCAAGAGCAGTAATTCAAGAAAATGTGAAATGATTTCCTTTAAATAGTTGTCGGGAAAACAAAATATGCCATATTTGCAATGACTCCGTTGATGAGCAAAGACAGTTTATTAATCCATCATTTTCACTTCTAAATGTTAAACATTCTCTCTCTCTCTCTCTCTCTCTCTCTCTCTCTCTCTCTCTCACACACACACACACACACACACACACACACACACGCATTTGCATCACTGCAAAGATAAAGTGTTGTAGGATTTTTCTAGAAGAAAGAACTTGTAATCAAAAGTCAGTAACTAATATTAGTAATAGAAGCTCTCTACTGATCTATAGTTACAAGGAGAAACAATTTCTTAAAAGTAGCAAGAATTAGTAGCAATATAACAAACTCAGTATCCCAATACCCAAAGAAAGGCTTAGCAACAGCATGTGCTGGAGGTGAATTATCACATCAACACAAAAGACAAGACAAATGGCCCACAGATTTAAAAGACTAAACGGCAATAAAGTTGTAATTATGCATAAGCAAGGCAGAGCGATTTCATGACACATCTCTTACTAATGTTAACAAGAACCATTTCATTAAATGCCTGCAAAAGGTGAAGAGGAGAATGATTTCTGTGGAGATAATTGAGGAAGGGAAATATAAAGTTCACAATAACCTTGATTAATTTTATAGTTTAAATAATTACCAAATCCATAAAGCATATAAGACAAATGAACATTTATTCTAATCATTTATTATCCAAATATTTGGGATTTTTAAAATGTGCAGAAATTACATTAGAGAAAATAAATATATTAACATCTCTAGGAAATTACATTAAGTATTCTATCATAATAAGACTAAAAAAAATGGCAACCTCATTTTTCAAAGAAAACAAAACTGCCATTAAGGAAAATAAAAGAGTAGTTTAAATTCCAAGTTGATTTAGCAAAGGACAGAAGTTAAAAATATAGTATAAAAGCAATTAATTCTAAATTGTATCATTATATGAAAGATAAAATATTCATATGACATCTCTTTGTATTCATATTTTAATTAATACTTTCAGGATATATAAATTGTTTATAAAGTATGAATTTTGGTTGTTTCTTTCAAATTGCTTGAGTTAATGGGGCGCCTGGGTGGCGCAGTCGGTTAAGCGTCCGACTTCAGCCAGGTCACGATCTCGCGGTCCGGGAGTTCGAGCCCCGCGTCAGGTTCTGGGCTGATGGCTCAGAGCCTGGAGCCTGTTTCCGATTCTGTGTCTCCCTCTCTCTCTGCCCCTCCCCCGTTCATGCTCTGTCTCTCTCTGTTCCAAAAATAAATAAACGTTGAAAAAAAAAATTCAAATTGGTTGAGTTAAGCCTTACTGTGTAAGGTGAAGAATTTTATTATCATTAAATCTGTAAGTCACATATTAAGCAGTTACTATGTGCCAGGCTTTGAACTAAATGTTTTACATGTAATCTTCTTATCTGCATTTTATATATGAAGATAAAAATGACATATAAAGGTGTTACAAATCCTCCACAATGAAAAAATGTCACTTAGTTATTAAACAATGGAACTTAACCTTGACATTGTGTCTCTAACGGCAAAGCCCCACACTCTCATGCCACTACTTGGTACACCATATTCAAGTTACATCATCTTTTTTTTTCCTTGTCTCAAATTTTTATTCTGCATTCAATTTGAAATTGCTCAACAGCCTATTTCTTCAAGTTTATTCATTTTGAGAGACAGAGAAAGAGAGCGCACCGGTGCACAAGTGGGGGAGAGGCAGAGAGAGAGAGAGAGAGACAGACAGACAGACAGACAGAGAGAATCCCAGGCAGGCTCTGCACTGTCAGCACAGAGCCCAATAAAGGGCTCAAACCCAGGAACCATGAGATCATGGCCCAAGCTGAAATCAAGAATCTGACTCAACAGCCTATTTGTTAGTTAAGTGCCGCCCAGTATAATATGTTAACATCAAGATAAGAGAAAGAAAAATGCACCTATAACATCAAACATGTTATTTAGTATCACTTGTTCAAAGCATGTTTGGTTTTTTGCATAGATACATTTACAGTGTTTGTTTATTGTTGAGAGAGAGAGAGAGAGAGCAAGCAGGGGAGGGGTAGAGAGGGAGACACAAAATCCAAAGCAGGCTCTAGGCTCCGAGCTGTCAGCACAGAGCCCAATACGGGGCTCAAACTCAAGAACCATGAGATCATGACCTGAACTGAAGTCTGACACTTAACTGACTGAGCCACCCAGGTGCCCCAAGAATTTTTAATATCAAGGCATAACACAAACAAATAATCAAAATCTTTAATGCATGCCGACAATCCACTACCCTGCTGTTAAATTTTTTTGAGTAATAAATTAGAGAAAAGTGAAAAAGAAATTCTCTACCCTACAAATAATTCTCTACCACACAGGCTGTTTATTATTAAGATTGGAATAGGGGAGCAGGGACATGAAAATTCGCACACTGTGTTCCAGCATTCAAAACACAATGAAGTCATCTAGATTTTTTAAAGCAAATTATGATTTGGAGAGGCCATGTTTTTAATGAATATATTCATTTCAGAATATACTGAATTCTGAATATATTGAATAATGAATATATTCAGTTCAGAAAAATATGCAAGCCATGAGTATAGAGTTTGCTGAAATTTTACTGAGTAAATGAGCCCATGTAATCAGCTCCAGATCTAAACAGAGGACACGACCATGACCTAGAAACTTCCTTCACACCCTCCCCAAAGATAGCAATTATTCTATCAATATTAATTTAAATATTTACTTATTTTTTTTTAATTTTTTTTCAACGTTTATTTATTTTTGGGGGGACAGAGAGAGACAGAGCATGAACGGGGGAGGGGCAGAGAGAGAGGGAGACACAGAATCGGAAACAGGCTCCAGGCTCTGAGCCATCAGCCCAGAGCCTGACGCGGGGCTCGAACTCCCGGACCGCGAGATCGTGACCTGGCTGAAGTCGGACGCTTAACAGACTGCGCCACCCAGGGGCCCCTACTTATTTTATTTTTGAGAGAGAGAGAGAGAGAGAGAGAGGATGGATGAGCAGGGTAAGGGAAGAGAAAGGGGGAGACAGAGAATCCCAAGCAGGCTCCACACTGTCAGTGGTGTGAGATACAGGGCTTGATCTCAGGAACGTGTGAGATCATGACCTGAGCTGAGATCAAGACTTCAACGCTTAACCGACTGAGCCAGCCAGGCACCCAAGTTTTACTTTTCTTATTTTGAAAATATAGACTATGTTCTCTTAGTGGACATTAAGTTTGTAAAACTCATCACACTGTTGTGGGTAGTAGGAATTAATTCATTTTCCTGGCTTTGTAACACCCTTTTGTATGAATATATCACAATTTGCATATCTATTCAACAGCTGAAGGAGCAATTAGTGGTCTACTGCAACTTGGAAAGGGAACTAACGAAATTTTCTCTCATTTTTCAACAAGACCTCACGCAAACAATAGAAGATTCAAAATAAATTAAAACTGCTTTGTTTTGGCTTACATGTTTCCTTCCTCTGCCTCCCCACACAAAACATGGATTCCTTGGTGCCTAGTTATTAATTGAATAAGTTACCAGACTGCCATTTAATAAGGAATTAAAAGAAAGCCACATTATATGCTTTTATTAAATATCGGCATATAGGTAGGTCAATCACATCTCAACAAGCAATGAGCTCATCCCTTGGCAGCAGGAGGGGAAAGATACTAATATCATTAAGAACCTACTACCTGTACTAGGTATTTTTATATTTATATTTTTATATTTTATATTATATTTATACTCACTTTCTCTCCTATAAATATTAGTCTCAACAGAAAGGATTTTTTTCTTTTCTTTTTAATTTTCATACATATTTATAAATAATAGAATTGCATGGGGGGCTGGGGGGCTCAGTCGGTTAAGCGTCCGACTTCGGCTCAGGTCATGATCTCACCGTCTGTGAGTTCGAGCCCCACGTCGGGCTCTGTGCTGACGGCTCAGAGCCTGGGGCCCTTTTCAGATTCTACGTGTCCCTCTCTCTCTGCCCCTCCCCTGTTCATGCTTTGCCTCTCTCTGTCTCAAAAATAAATAAATGTTAAATAAATAAATAAATAAATAAATAATAGAACTGCAGATTTGCTGGACCTCAAACTGAGGTGTTTACTTAAACGCTCTCAGGAGCAAGCCACATAATATTAAAATGGAAAATACAAAGTATTAAATTAGAACAAATAGATGTGGTGCTAATGTTAAGGAAATTATAAATAAATAAAAAATAAATTATACATATATAAATCATACGTATATAAGTTATAAATAAAAAGAAGTATGTCTCCACAGTTCAATATGGAATGTGATTTGTATTTAACTTTTTTAATTAAAAAAAATTTTTAATGTTTATTTACTTTTGAGAGACCGAATGCGAGTGGGTTAGGGGCAGAGAGAGAGGGAGACACAGAATCCGAAGCAGGCTCCAGGCTCCGAGCCATCAGCACAGAGCCCGACGCGGGGCTCATACTCATGGACCCCCGTGAGATCATGACCTGAGCCGAAGTCAGACGCTTAACCGACTGAATCACCCAGGCACCCCATGATTTGTATTTTAAACCACACGAGACCCTGAAGTCCTTTCTACCGTTAGTTTAAGGGCAAAAAAAATTCACCATAAATTTAGTTAAGCAAATGAAGTCACAAAAATCCAGTAAAATTCACTGTATTACACTTTAGTCAAATTTCCTGGCTTTATTCTGATTTTTGTATTAATCAGGCAGAAGCTTCACATTCTGGGGAGTCTGTGAAACAATGAAACGGACTTAACACAATACAGTAAACTTAGCAATTTCCTACACTAACACATTTAACTTAATTCCAGGAAAGAGTTTAGAAAACCTACTTGAAGTTTAATTTGTTTTTCTTCTAAAATTTAAACTAGATAATAGAGGACTAAGATTTACTGCCTCTGAATTATTCCCATTTTAGAAAAGGAACAGTTCCTGTAATACTGTTTAAATTGCTTTCTGAATTTGTCCAAATCCTTAGGAACACCTACTTTCTCGAAGCCAGAATATGTCAAAATGACTCTTGCATAAACTTTAATATTAACATGATTTAAACAAGATAGGTGCTAAGAAATAACAGAGTGGCTCTCTTCCAGGTAGGTTCTTATGAGAATTATAATGTTCAATTAAATGCCACAAGTACATTCATTTGGGAAAATAAATAATTAAGAAGAGTATGAACAATTTTTGAGGGGAAGAAAGTAGTGAGGTGAAACTAGTCCTATTAAATATTAAAACATTTCCAAAATACAGTGATCAAATCGGTGCTGTTTGGGCATAATAACGGACAGACATGTATGACAAAATACATAATTCAGAGTAACACATTTGGGAATGTATGAATTTAATGTATGACTAAAAAGGCTTCACAATCAATAAAAAAGGGAATCATCAGTCATGAACAATGATGGAAGTTTTGCTTAGCTACAGGGGGAAAAAAATCAACTTCCATACTAATTTAAGTAAATTCCAGATGAATCTACACTGAGTAATAATAAGCTCCATGTAACAATAAGCTCATAAATAAATTCCAGATCCATTTATTATAAAAAAAGTGAGGGATGCAAAGAGGGATGCCCTGATTTTAACAAAACAATTCAACGCAATTCCCATCAAAATCCCAACAAGTTATTTTGTGGGTACTGACAAACTGATTCTAAAGCTTTTACGGGAATGCGAAAAAAGCCCACAAGAGCCAACGAGACATTGAAAGAGAAACATTGAGAAGCCTGACACGACCCAACATCAAGACTTACTCTAAACTGATAGCGATTAAGACAATATAGGACTGGCTAAAGAACAAACAGATCACTAGAACAGAACAGAAGGCCCAGAGACAGACTCATACATACATAGTCAATTGATCTTTGACAAAGGTACAAAGGTAATTCAATGGAAAAAAGATGCTCTTTTCACCAAACAATGCTGGAACAATGAATCTAGATGCACACCTTAAACTCTTGGGAAAAATTAATTCAAAGTGTATCACAGACTTAAATATAAAACATAAGACAATAAAACCCCTAAAAGGCAACACGGGCAAAAATCTGCCTGACCTGGGGTTTGACCATGACTATTCAGATAACAACACCAAAGCCTGATCCATGGGGGGAAAAAAAGCTAAGATGGGCTTCATTAAAATGAAATCTTTTGCTCTGTGAAAGATACTGTTAGCCAAATGGAAAGACGAGCCACAAATGGGAGAAAATCTTCACAAGATACATACACCATCAAGCACTGGAATATACAAAGAACTCTTAAAACTCAACAATAGGAAAACAAACAGCCCACTTGAAAACTTAGCAAAAGATCTCACAGGCACCTCATCAAAGAAGATATACGGCGACAACCACAGGAAAAGACGCCCAACATCATATGCTATCGGGGAATTGCAAATTGAAGTGATAATGAGATACCACCGCACATCTATTAGAATGCCTAAAATCCAAAAACTGACAAGAGCAAAGGCCAACGAGGAGGGACAGCAACAGGAACTCTCATTCACTGTTACTCGGAATGCAGCATGGTACAGCCACGTTGGAAGAGAGTCTCTTACAAAAAAGAAACATAGGGTTTCTTCCAGGATGGATTTGAGGTGGATGCTACGAGAAACACATGCTAACATTATGATCCAGAAATCACGTTCCTTAGTATTTACCCAGAGGAGTTTAAAACTCATGCCTACATGGAAAGTGGAGCCCGAGATTTACGGCAACTTTATACGTCGTCGACAAAACTTGGAAGCAACCACGATGTTCTTCAATAGGTGTGTGGATAAATTGCTGGACACCCACAAAATGGAATATTATGCAGCAATAAAAAGAAATGAGTTATCAAGCTGGGAGCAGACACAGAAGAGTGTTAAACGCATATTGCTAGTATGAAAAGACTAGGTACCGTATGAGTCCAACTAATCAAAATCATGGAAAAGGCAAAACTATGGAGACAGTACATATCAGTGGTTTCCAGTGGCTGGGGGAGGGAGGGAAGCACAGGGGGTTTTTAGGGCCGTAAAACCATTCTGTATGACATAATCGTGGTACATACATGACATCATACATCTGTCAAAACCCACAGAATGTACAGCATGAAGAGTGAAGCGTCAAGTAAACTCTGGGCCCTGAGAGATCGTGGTGCATCAGCAGTGGCTCATGAATTATACCAAATGTACCACATGAATGCAAGACAGTAATAATAGATGAATTGGGGGCAAAGAGTATGAACACTTTCTCAACGGTTTCCTCTATACCTAAAACTGCTCTATAAAAAAACAAGAGAGGGGCGCCTGGGGGGCTCATTCGGTTAGGCAGCAAAATTCAGCTCAGGTCATTTCTCACAGTTTGTGGGTTCAAGCCCTGTATCGGACTCTGTGCTGACAACCCAGAGCCTGGAGCCCACTTTAGATTCTGTGCCTCCCTCTCTCTCTGCCCCTCCCCCACACGCGCTCTGTCTCTCTCTGCTTCTCAAAAATAAATAAACATAAAAAAAAATAAAGAAAAATTATTTTAAAAGGTGGGGAAGGGGGTGCCTGGGTGGCTCAGTCGGTTAAGCTTCCAGCTTTGGCTCAGATCTGATCTCACAGCTTGTGAGTTCAAGCCCCGCATCAGGCTCTGTGCTGACAGCTCAGAGCCTGGGGCCTGCTTCAGATTCTGTGTCTCCCTCTCTCTCTGCCCCTCCCCTGCTTGCTCTCTCTCTCTCTCTCTCTCTCTCTCAAAAATAAACATGAGGGGTGCCTGGGTGGCTCAGTCGGTTAAGCGTCCGACTTCGGCTCAGGTCATGATCTCGCGGTCCGTGGGTTCGAGCCCCGCGTCGGGCTCTTTGCTGACAGCTCAGAGCCTGGAGCCTGTTTCAGATCCTGTGTCTCCCTCTTTCTCTGCCCCTCCCCCACACGCGCTCTGTCTCTCTCTGCTTCTCAAAAATAAATAAACATAAAAAAAATAAAGAAAAATTATTTTAAAAGGTGGGGGAGGGGGTGCCTGGGTGGCTCAGTCGGTTAAGCTTCCAGCTTCGGCTTAGATCTGATCTCACAGCTTGTGAGTTCAAGCCCCGCGTCAGGCTCTGTGCTGACAGCTCAGAGCCTGGGGCCTGCTTCAGATTCTGTGTCTCCCTCTCTCTCTGCCCCTCCCCTGCTTGCTCTCTCTCTCTCTCTCTCTCTCTCTCAAAAATAAACATGAGGGGTGCCTGGGTGGCTCAGTTGGTTAAGCATCCGACTTCGGCTCAGGTCATGATCTCGCGGTCCGTGGGTTCGAGCCCCGCGTCGGGCTCTTTGCTGACAGCTCAGAGCCTGGAGCCTGTTTCAGATCCTGTGTCTCCCTCTTTCTCTGACCCTCCCCTGTTCATGCTCTCTCTCTCTCTGTCTCAAAAATAAATAAATGTTAAAAAAAAAAAATTTAAAAAAAAATTTAAAAAGCATGAAAAAAACAATTAAAAAAATAAGTGAAATACAAACATTTCAGACATGAAACCATATTGTGTGTATATAAATTGTAAATAACACACACTAAATATTTGCTATGTAATCTAAAAGGAGAGCAATGTAAGAAAACACGAAAGCCCAGTGATAGGGGACTCCGCGGAGAGAAATATTACTTCTGGCTGGGAGGATTAGGAGAGGGCTCAAGGAGGATGACACCTTGAACGTGTGCATAGAAGGGTGGGGTGAAAGGCCCAGGACTGTACGTGGAGGCATGTGTATGCTAAGTACATGAGAACAGGTATCTGCAGGCGGCACCTGGGTGGCTCAGTCGGTTGAGTGTCCGACTTCGCCTCAGGTCATGATCTCACGGTTCGCGAGTTCGAGCCCCATGCTGGGCTCGCTGCTGTCAGGGTACAGCCTGCTTCAGATCCTCTGCCCCCTCTCTCTCTGCCCCTCCCGTGCTCATGTGCTCTCTGTCAAAAGTAAATAAAACATTAAAAAAAAAAAAAAAGAATAGGTGTCTGCGGAAAATAGAGCATATTCAGGGAGCGAGTCCGGTTTGGATAGAAAATGGACAGAATGAAGAACTAAGGGCAGAAAGAAAGGAAAACTGGAGCCTTACATTCCTTCACAAGCACCAAGGTCACATGGTAACAATTACATTAGGAGCGGTCCGGGCAGGGGACCGTTGTACAACATTGATAAGCCAGTTAAAGGACTAGAAAGAGGACATAGTGAAAGCAATCCTTGACAAAGCAGCATGAGGGTGACCTACTTATTGGCTTGATCCATTCAAGGGCACAGACTCCTTCCTACTCAATGCTCAGAGGAACCAAAAACTCCTTGTGGGGAAACTACCAACCAATCAGCCATATTTAAGTATCTCGTAGCATCCACCTCAAAACCATCCTGGAAGTATAGCAACCAGAGCTCGTGAATGAATAAACGACATAATTCATTTCCCTACTCGTTATAATTGCCATACACACTAATACTTCTATCGTGTAAACCGTAAGAAACAAGATGAAATTTCCAGGTCACGGGGTGGGTGCAGACAATCCTGTTTTAATCTTTGACCCCGAAACCTGGTTTTTATCCCTACACTCCCTAAAAAAGCATTTGCTGGGTGTTTGCAATTCACACATTCCACTCACATCCTGTCCTGGAAGAAACAATCCTAGCTCCTCAGGCTCTCTCTCACCATCTACTCTGCAGAGAGCCTGGACCATAGTTACTCATCCATAGAGTAAGCAAAGGCAACCGATCCCAGCTTACAAAGTAGTCAATTTTCCTGGCTCACTGTGGCTCCTTCTGTTACTTACCTACCATTTCTCTTTCTCTTTGCATGGTCTAATCTTGTCAGGACACTTTTCTCTCATGCGAGAAAATGCAGTGTTTACAATATGTTCCTCCTGTCTCTCACCAGGCACACTTTCTCCAGAACTATGGGAATCAGTGCACTACAATATGGAGCCCATACTGCACACCCTTGGGTGCTTCTCTTGACGCTTTGTGAATGGTCTAGGGGCGTTTACGAGGGTTTCTGGTCCAGTAGAGAACTCTCCCATGGCTCCACACAGTCTTGGAGATACTGGCTTCACCATGACCTGAGAAGCCACATGAGCATAATCTGGTTGTACCCCCAGACCTGGCTTAAACGTTCCACCTGATCTCTCAAATCCTCAGGTCCCACTGGTCTTTGTCTTTCTCCCACAGCTCTGAGATTAGCTGCAAACGAGGGCAGCTTCTGGGGCGTCTGGGTGGCTCAGTCAGCTAACCATCCAACTCTGGATTTTGGCTCAGGTCATGATGTCACGGTCATGAGATCAAGCCCTGTGTCAGTCTCCATGCTCAGTGTGGAGCCTGATTAAGAGTCCCTCTCTCTCTCTCTCTCTCCCTCTACCCCTCCCACCCTCAAAAAAACAAAAATAAAAACAAAACCATCACCACCATCACAACAAAAGACAGCTTATGAGAGTATGTGGCTGCAACTCAGGCGAGCCACTTGGCCTCCTTCTAAATCTTTAAATCTGAGGGAGTGCCTGGATGGCTCAGTCGGTTGAGTGTCCAACTTCGGCTCAGGTCATGATCTCGCAGCTCATGACTTTGAGCCCCACGTTGGGTTCTGTGCTGACAGCTCAGAGCCTGGAGCCTGCTTCGGCTTCTGTGTCTCCCTCTCTCTGCCCCTCCCCTGCTTGGGCTCTGTGTCTCTCTGTCTCTCAAAAATAAACATTAAAAAAATTTAAATCCTCAAATCTGAAACTGTGTGAGAGATTTTGTATGCACACATTTTATCTGTATTTTCATCTGGTGAAAGGTTCTAGACCTTCTATCTGGTTCACAAAGGCACCATGCCTGGGGATGGCCATATAACGTCCCACCCGGACTGAGGCACTGTGGACAGGAAAAAGGGGAACTGGCAGAAAGTGAGTGGTGACAAGAGAGCTTAACCTGGATTGTGCCAGGCCAACAAGAATGTGTGGGTACCTGACTCCAAAGGTTATTTTCTCATTTTCCCTTCTGAAAACATCCCTTTTCTTCCACAACAGAGAGGGGCAAGGGGACAAAAGGCGGGACCTCACAGGCAAAAGTCCTACCTTTTGTTCAAAACCATTACAATAGCTGCAAGAACAGAATTTTTGGCACTTTTCAGCCCCCTAATTTTTGGTTTACAAAGTCTATCTTGCCCTTCCTCAAGCTGGCAATATTCCTGAACATCTGGTTTGTAACACGCATCCTAGGTGTTAATGATAGAGCAAGTGAACACAACAGACCAATGGGGTTTACTATCTAGTAGGGACAGGTGGTCTTGAAACACAATAGAAATGAAAATAAAAGTGAAACGAGCCACACAAAGACCGATATCCCATGATTTCACTCATATGTGTAATTTAAGACACACCACAGATGATCGTAGGGGAAGGGTAGGAAACATTAAGATAAAAACAGAGAGGGGAACCAACCATAAGCGACTCTTAAATACAGAGAACAAACTGAGGGTTGAAGGGAGTGAAGGGAGTGAAGGGTGGGGGGATGGGCTAAATGGGGGATGGGGATTTAGGAGGGCACTTGTTGGGATGAGCAGTGGGTGTCATATGTAAGAGATGAATCATTGGATTCTACTCCTGAAGCCAAGACTACACTGTATGTTAACTAACATGGGTATAAATTTTAAAAAAAGAAAAGAAAAGAGAAAAGAAAGGAAAAGAAAAAAACAGAAGTATATAGTATGTCAAAAGGTAACAGTTCTTTGGAGAACACTCAAGCAAGGGAAGGAAAAGAATTAGCTATGGAATGAGGAGAGGAACAGGCAGTATAGTCTGATAAGGAGCAGTGAGAGAAAGAAGTATTCTATCAAATTAGACTAGAATGTTTTAAGAAAATAAGGTCGAACTTTAAGAGAATAAAAACTAAGGGAGAGCTGGCTTGATAGTTTATGAATACCTTTAAATCGCTGGTCAATTCAGGAATAGTTTGTCCTGTGAATTTATTATCTGATTCATCTGCTATCACATGTTTCCATGTGAAAAATATTTTTAAACTTTTAAACGCACAAAAAATTGAGGAAGATGCCCAAATTGAATGAGAGTAATCAAATAAAATAATCTATACATTCAAGATTCATAATCTAAAACAGTGCAGAACTGAGCCACTGTGATTCAATTATATGTGGATTAAATTGGCCTCCTTATTGAGTTTGATGCTGGAGTCTTTGGAAACCACATCATTCAAATACATAGAAATATGTAGTATCCTTAGCTTTGGAGTAGAAAGTAGTCTTTCTTGATACAGAAAGACAGTAGAACAGAAAATGTCTACAGAAAAAAGATGCACATTTTAACCACAGACAAACATCCACATTCACAAAAGTGACAGATAAATAATTGTGGCTCAGCCCTTTAGATTATAATCATATTCATCTTTTAAATCACTGCACCAAGTTCACAGATAAAAGACAGGTACATGGCTATGTACAGAGGCTTTAGACAAGATGCTGGCTAATGACCACAAAAAGCTGGTGATTTGTTCATTTATTTGCATTATAACTCCATTCCCAAAACAGTATTTGTTCCCGAACAAATGGATGTTCCCAGACAGCAAGATAAAAAGAAGTCAGCCGCTTGAAAGAAAATGTTAAGTTATAGTAGCTATTTGGGAATTGAAGTTTCAATGCAAATAATAACATCAAATTGTCTTCAATATAAACAGACCAATCCACTAAGCTTTCCACAGTTTTTACCTGTTGAGGACATCAGCCATTTATGGTGTAATATAGGATTATGTATAGGGGAACAGTGCTGGAAAAGGGAGTAGAGGCTCCTTCCTCTGTACTCATTGAGAAAATGTTCTCGTCACTATTAGATCACTAAATTTCTCGAGAGCAAAGAGTCATTCTTATTTATCTCTGAATCTGCAGCCCAGAATTCCCGACAGCAACTCATTACCCTTTCATGGAATGAATGCAGCGTGAATCAGTTGGGCAGAAAAGGATATGGCTTTTCCATTTCTGACCTCTGGATACAAATGAAGCATAGACTTTGATCTCTTTTCCTAGATAAAGATTTAACTTGCTTGGCTCTAGATTCTGGAGAACCTCAACTATAAGTAAATATTTCCAATGAAGCCATAAGGATGCTAACTCCGTGTCTGCCATGTGCTGTAGCAAACAACGTTAGAAATTATCCAATGTTTATTTACACATGTGATTGTCTTCCTTCTTCCAAAAACAGAACCTAATTTTATAGGATGTACCTTTCTTCTCTCCCTCCCTATGCTTGGAACCAGTTGTGCTGACCACAGTTCCCCAATAAATACCACAGTCATAAGCATGCAGCAATGTGCATGAGAGAAAGTCTACTGGGAGGTTTCTTCATTGTCATACACAAAAATACAGAAAGCCAGCTCATTTGCCTGCCTAAGGAAGATGTTAGAGATATCATGTCTGAAGTCGCTACAGCCGTGTTGTAATCCCAAGGGAAACTAATCTAAGAACCAAGCAAACAGAGACAACAAAGGGAGAGAACAACAGAAAACCTGAGCCAGAGCCCTGATCAATTACAACTGGACCATAGGCCCGTGTGTCATTTTTTTGGTGTGTCATTTTTTTCAAAACCATATATGATTCAGTTGTAAAAGGTGACACAATAGTCTGTAATGTGATCCAGTTTATGGAAAAATATATTTATACGTGACATTCCAGATGGCTATAAACCAATCTTAGAGCAAAGTGATCTTCAGGGCAAAGGAGGGTTATGAAGAGAATATTCGCACTCAATACTCTTCTATATTACTGTTATGAGAATAAAAGGTTGAAATGGTGCTGCAATTTAAATTTTAACTTAAATTTAAGTGTATTTGGGGGCACCTGGGTGGCTCAGTCAGTTAAGCGTCCGGCTTCAGCTCAGATCGTGATCTCACGGGTCATGAGTTCAAGCCCTATGTCAGGCTCTGTGCTGACAGTTCAGAGCCTGGAGCCTGCTTCAAATTCTGTGTCTCCCTCTCTCTCTGTCCTTCCCCCACTTGTGTTTTGTCTCAAAAATAAATAAACATCCAAAAAAAATTTTAAGTGTATTTTTATATTGCATGCATGGGCAGGCACTAATTACATTTTCCCCCTTCCTGGCTTTATTGAGATATTAATTGATATACATCACTGTAGTAGAAGTTTTAGGTGTTCAGCACAATGGTTTGATTTACACAAATTATGAAATGGTTATTGCAATAAGTTTAGTTAGCATTCATCACCTCAACATAGATACAATAACAAAACAAAGTAAAAAAAGAAAAAAAAATTTCTGTGTGATGACAACCCTTAGGATTTACTCTCTTAACAACTTTCCTATACACCATAGTTGCACAGTTAACTAGTCACCATACGGCACATTACAGCCCCAGGACCTATTTATCTTATCACTAGAAATTGTGTGTGGGTGTCTGTGTGTGTGGTGTGTGTATGTATATATGTGTTGTGTGTACGTGTATATGTGGTGATGGCCCGAAAAATGTAATTTTTTAAGAGAGAAAGAGAGCGTGTGTGCGTGAGCAGGGGAAGGGCAGAGTGAAAGGGAGAAAGAGAATCTCTAGGCAGGCTCCATGCCCAGCAGTGAGTCCAACAAGAAGCCCAACTTTGGGTCTGAACTCACAATCGTGAGATCATGACCTAATCCGAAATCAAGAGTTGGATTCAACCAATTAAGCTCCCCAGGACTCCCCGGAAATTGTTATCCTTTGACCACCTTCCTCCAGTTCTCCCTCATCCCATCTCTGGAAAACACAAGTCTGATCTTTTTCGATGACTGTGTTTTTATTTTGTTTTTGTAGATTCCACATATGAGTGAGTCATACAGTATTTGTCTCTGTCTGACTTATCTCACTTAACGTCCTCAACTTCCATCCATGCTGTTGCAAATGGCAAGATTTCATTCTTTTTTATGGATGAATAATATTCTACTATACACATACACACACACTCACACGTACCACAACTTCTTTACCTATTCATCCATCAATGGATGCTTACTTAGGTTGTTTTCATGTCTTGGCTGTTGTAGATAATGCTGCAGTGAAAATGGGTGCCGATATCTTTTCAAGTTATTGTGTTTGTTACCTTTGGATATATTCTCAGAAGGTGAACTGCTAAATCATATGGTAGTTCTATCTTTAGAGGACTCTCCACACTTTCTTCCACAGTGGTTGCACCAAGTTACAATCCCGCCAACAGCATACAAGAATTTCCTTTTCTCCACATTTTCACCAGCGTTTGTGATCTCTTGTCTTTTTGATGGTGGACATCTTAACGGGCATGCAATGGTATCTCATTGTGGTTTTGATTATTTGTATTTCCTGAATGACCAGTGATGTTGAGCCTCTTTCCATGTGCTTGTTGGCCATCTGCATGTCTTCTTATTTGGCTCTAGGCTCCATCCCTGTCACTGTAATGGCAAGATTTCATTCTTTTTTATGGCTAAATAATATTCCTTTACACACACACACACACACACACACACACACACACACACACAATGTACAGAACACAATCTATATCATATGAATCCCAAGCATGGTTTGTTAACCCTTCATCTTTCCACCACACTGTTTGTGTGTGTGTGAGTGTGTGTGTATGTATCACATCGTCTTTATCTATTCATGTATTGATGGACACTTAGACTGTTTCCATATCTTGGCTACTGTAAATAATGTTGCTACAAACACAGAGGGGTGCATGTATCCCTTTGAATTGGTGTTTTTGCATTCTTTGGGTACATACCCAGTAGTGTGATTGCTGGATAACAGGTAGATCTATTTTTAACTTTTGAAAGAATCTCCACACTATTTTCCTTACTGGCTATACCAGTTGGTATTCCCACCAGCAGGTACACAAGGGTTCCTTTTGTTCCACATTCTTGCCAACACTTGTTTCTTGAGTTTTTGATTTTAGCCATTCTGACAGGTGTGAGGTGATATATCTCATTGTGGTTTTGGTTAGCATTTCTCTGATGATAAATGATGGTGATTACCTTTTCATCTTTTATACATTTAGCCATCTGTATGTCTTCTTTGGAGAAATGTCTGTTCATGTCTTCTGCCCATTTTTTAATTGGATTATTTGTTTTTTAGGTGTGGAGTCATATAAGTTCTTTATACATTTTGGAAACTAGCCCTTTACTGGATATGGCATTTGCAAATATCTTTTCCATTTCCATAGCTTGCCTTTAAGTTTTGTTGATTGTTTCCTTTGCTGTGCAGAAGCTTTTTATTTTGATGTAGTCCCGACAGTTTAGTTTCACTTTTGCTTCCCTAGCCTCAGGAGACATATCTAGAAAGAAGTTGCTATAGCTAATGTCAAAGAAGTTACTTTTAACATACCATTAATCAAGCAAGTAAATAAACAAATGAAGACATATATATTTATCTATATTTATAAAATTTATTTATTCCCTACCATATTCCAGGCAGGCATCATGCTGAAGCAAAAATAAAAATTGTGGGGCGCCTGGATGGCTCAGCTGTTTAAGAGTCCGACTTCGGCTCAGGTCATGATTTTGCAGTCTGTGAGTTTGAGCCCCGTGTCAGGCTCTGTGCTGACAGCTCAGAGCCTGGAACCTGCTTTGGATTCTATGTCTCCCTCTGTCAGCTTCCCCCCACCCTCCTGCTCACACTCTGTCTCTCTCTCTCTCTCTCTCAAAAACAAATAAACATTAAAAAAATTAAAAATAAGAAAAATAAAAATTGTGAGTGTGGTATTATTTTTCTTTACTGAAAAGTATCTTGGTCCAGTCTTTGGATCTGGTCTCTTCAGCATCTACTGCCATGACACTATTTAAAAGTGTAATACTAATCATCCATTTCATTCTGTGTTTTAATAAAGACTTAGGACATGCAGAGCAGTAACATATTTAAAAATTAATGAACATCAAGGGTTTAAGTCAACTTCACTTTTTTTCCAATGAGTCACTAGCTTAGCAATCTGAGAAACTCATTTTTAAAAATGTACAGAACACAACCTATCTCATATGAACCATAAGCATGGTTTGTTAACCCTTCATCTTTCCACCACACTATCCTAAACCACTTTAATGAAGAGGAAAGCAAAAGGAAAAAAATCAATATGGAAATAAAACTCAACCAGGGTGGACACAACATGAGCTCTTTTAATTTCTGACCTGCCCGATAGTTTGAAAAAATAAGTCTTTTATATGCAGTGCACTGAGCATATACCAAAATACAAGAATAAGGATATAAAAGAAACATTAAGATCCACTTTTGGAATGCCCAATTAATCTTAAAAACTCAAAAAACTCTTCAGAGAATACAGTCTTTTAAATATGTCTTAAATATTTTAAATATGTCTTAAATGTGAATTGGTACGTATATATAAGATAGACTGAAATTGACACTGATCGGTTTGCAAAAAAGGATATTTTTCAGTCCTTATCCAACTCGATTTCTCTGATTTTCATCTGATCTTGTCAACAACATCTTCCAACGACATCACAGAAGTAGCAGGCTGAATAATGGTACCCCAAAGACATCCACGTCCTAATCCCCAGAATCTGTAAGTATGTTACATGATACACGTGGCTGGTTTTGAAGACAGAGGATTGGCCACAGATGAAAAACGTGAACTAGAAAAGGCAAGGAAACAGATTCTTCCCCAGAGTCCTACAGGGACTCCAGTCCTGCCGACACCTTGACTGCAGCCCGCTGAGAATAAATGTAGATGTGTGACCTCAAGAACTGGAATAAATTTACGGTGTCTCCAGCCATCCGGTGCGTGGTAATTTGTCACCGCAGCCACAGAAACCAATATACGTGGCTTCTGCGACTGTTTTCTCCCGGTTCTCCTCATCTCTCAGACTCTATCTTCCCAGAGCCTTCCATGGGGTCCATCCTTCTTCTTCCCGCTGATTTAACAGTGATGCCACCTCGGGCTCTGCCACTGCTCTTATTACATGGATATTCCATAGTAAAGAGCTTAAAAGCATAGACTTCAGAGCCCAAAGGATAGAGATTTGTACCCCAGCCCCTCCACATGCTAGCCAGGTGATCTTTTCAGATATTGTGGTTTTCAGGTCTGGACATTCCAGTTGGTTCCTTTGAATAATTCTTCAATGTTAAGTATTTGAAACTTCTATTTCATTGAACATAGTTGTAATAACTACTTTAAACCTTTGACTGGTAAGATCATCTCGGGGTTGTTCTTAGTTGTTTTTTGTGTTTGTTTGTTTTTTTCTCTTTCCACTATTCTATACGGAAAGTTCCTGTCTGTTCTCCTGTGAAATGGAATCCTTAAAGTATACATTAAACAAGTACAACTGTATGGAGAAAGTATTCATTAAAAATGTTTGTGAATTAACAACGGCATAATAACATAGCGAAAAGTGTAAGATCACCTAACTCATTAAACTGTACTAACCACAACACACATAGGGAATGCTATCACAGTCTCTACAGTTTAACATAATTGTGCCATCAGTATACTGGCAGAACTATGGGGGGTTGGAATGTCGGAGGAAGAGGGACCCAGAGCCAGACTAACCACGATTGCAAAGAATAGGCCAAGTCCAGGGAAAAGGCAGTAAGAAATTAGTACCAGTTCTCCCAAGGGAGTATACAGGGATGAGAAAAAGAATAAGTAAAAGAATATCAACAGCCACTGTTAAATGTACGCTAAGCAGTCTACACGCACCATAATGTAATAACCACCAAACCTGATGGCAAAGACTTACCTTCCCCAAAGCCACAGAAGAATACGTAGTGGAGCTCGTATTCTCAAATATTTCTCTAATTCTATAAAGCCCTGCTACTGGCCCTGTGCTATATACCACCAGCCTGCAAAATAAATCTGAACTGTGAGAAGACATTGACAGATGTGGATTCACAAACAGACAAGTTATAGACCCAGGAGAAGGACAGAAGGAGCAACAGAAGCGAGGATGTATATGTACAGAAGCCCAGGGATGGGCACTGCTCCAGCGATCATTTTCCTTTTCTTGTTTTACATATTTTATCTCCACCCTCAAAATGTTAAAGGCTCTATGAGCAGCTACTCAGATCAACAGGTCTTAGTTTATTTAATATCGATATGCTTTGAATAAGAATAAAAAGCTGAATGATAGTCAATGGATAAATACATGATCTAGATCTGTCTTACTACACATTTTTTTTATTAAACAGATACTTCAGAAAATCCCTTTAGATAAAATCCCTCAGAATGCTCTTGTGCCACAAAAATGTTACTTCTTTTACGAATAGTCACAATAAGCAACTCTGTGGAATAAAAACTTCACAAGTTAGGTAATATTTTTGCCCTGTTTCATCTCACACATACCCTTTTGCTATCAGTAATTTTCATGATTTGCTTTGGCACAAATGATGTTGGGAATTTCTTGCTAGTTTCCTGAAGCTTTATGAGAACCAGGCATTTATTCAGAGAGATTCAAGAACATGAGCAAAAATGAAAAAGGATGGCTTTAGATGGAAATTTTTTTCCTTATCTGCAAGTGTGTTCAGATTGCTATGTGCGTATGACAGCATTTTGGACATTAAATGGTATTATGCAATTTACTGAATCACATAAGGAATTTAGAAAGAATTATTTTTTAGAAGAAGAACAAGGCTCTGTTGATTAAGAGAAAAATCAGCATTACTCTGTTGACATACTTCCTCCTGGTAGCAGTGGGTCTTTCCTTAAGCAAATCTGCACAGTTTATGAAGCTGGAGATGATAATTTGCTTGACAAAAGGATTTGCCATAGATTCCTATATTGAATTCGAAGTAGAACTAGTTAGTTATGAGGCTATGGGTACCCTTGGAATCCAAAAGACTTGATTCCTACAAGTGCCAGAAACATCCACCTATCAAATGTGATCAATCAGACATGCCATTTAGCTTGTATTATTATCATTAGATGGTTGATAACATGGAGAATTTCTATCTTTCTTGGTAAATAGTCATGGTACCAAATCCTGAGTGTTCCCTAACTCTGAAAATTCCAGGGCTACCTCAGAATACCCCCAAATCACTGGGACCATGCCCAAGTCTCTCCAGGACTTAGCCTCTAGCATTATAGCTGGGGCCCACTCTGATAAAATGATACCTGTGCCAAATTACTTGTTAAACATTCTGAGTATCACTTCAGGGTATCATCAAAACTTCTCTGTGGTCTGGAAGAGTCTTTCTTCCTACAAAATATAGGATCCCCTTGAGGGGAGGACAGTGGTTTCCTCCTAGAAGTTGCTCATCTAAAATTGACACTCAGGTCAATGAAATGGGTCCCTTTCCTATAGCAAATTTTTCTCAATTTATACTTTTGAATTAACGCCTTATGGCAGCTATGCTGATCTTTTTTTTTTTTTTAATTTTTTTAACGTTTATTTATTTTTGAGACAGAGAGAGACAGAGCATGAATGGGGGAGGGTCAGAGAGAGAGGGAGACACAGAATCCGAAACAGGCTCCAGGCTCTGAGCCATCAGCACAGAGCCCGACGTGGGGCTCGAACTCACGGACCGCGAGATCGTGACCTGAGCCGAAGTCGGACGCTTAACCGACTGAGCCACCCAGGCGCCCCTATGCTGATCTTTAAAACATGGTGTTTCACAAATCACATAAATTGCTACCTTAGAAACAGGGAGAAACCTGCAGAGGGGGAACAATTCAAAATAAAATACAGCTAAATAAAACGATTAGGTGGGGGTACAGAAATTCTAATAAATATCTTAAAAACATAACTTCTAAAATGGTAGTTCCAGTACTTCCTATACACGCAGAAAATTTAGGGCTAACCTAGTCTAACCCCATGATTTGGGAGGGATAAGACATCGTTTCAAATATGTTAAATTTAGAAAAGTGAGTTTAGCAACATAAAATTTAAATTTATGACCCTTTCATCATAAGCTGGTATCTACAAAGATAAGTAAAAATATACTATACTATATTATATTAATTATACATATAATTAATTATATACAATATATATAAGCTGGTATCTACAAAGATAAGTAAAAAGATAATATACTACATATATAATATATAAGTAAAAATATAAAAATACACTTTCCTAGATGCTGGGGCAAAAGAAAAATGATTTTTCCTTTTAAAAATAGACTTGAGGGGCGCCTGGGTGGCGCAGTCGGTTAAGCGTCCGACTTCAGCCAGGTCACGATCTCGCGGTCCGTGAGTTCGAGCCCCGCGTCAGGCTCTGGGCGGATGGCTCGGAGCCTGGAGCCTGTTTCTGATTCTGTGTCTCCCTCTCTCTCTGCCCCTCCCCCGTTCATGCTCTGTCTCTCTCTGTCCCAAAAAAATAAATAAAAAACGTTGAAAAAAAAAAAAATTTAAAAATAGACTTGAATTTCCAAGCTGACATGCTTCAGTGCTGTTTAAAAATCAGAAGAGGTTATTCCAGGTAGAAACAAACCTAGCTGAACTGAGAAATGGTTTGCTCCTCTGTAAGCCTATTTTAAAACCTTTGCAATAAAGAGCAGAATTAAAAAAAAAAAAACTTTATATAGTTTAATACAGTAATTTCAAACTTTTGTAACCAAAAATGAACTCAAAAAAGTTAAAACACACATAATATACTTGGACCTTTTGTAAAGTAAGTGTTTATTCTACCATCAAATACAAATCACTAAAGCTTCTCCTCCATAGTTACTGGTATACTATTAACATTTAAAACAAATTTAGAATTGATGCACAAACCAATTCAATTTTGTGTAATACTAAATTTTTAAAAATTACAAGGCTAATGAAAATGCATCACATCGTAACTCATTTTCTGTAGAACTAGGTGTTATTTTTCAACGCTCTTACTCATCTAAACTGGAACAATGATTAAAAAAACAATAGCAGTAACACACAGAACAGTAATGGCAAGAGAAAATTTTCAGTTTCAGTCCTGGAAATGGTGTACTTTCTTAAACTATACACTGCAGTAATTATAGCACCATAAAGAAATAAATGAACAAACAAAAAAACCACAAGAAACCAAAATTTGGCCATCCATCCTCTGGCTTAATTTTAAACTTTAATGAATTGGTTAAGAATTGAAAGCAGTGCAGAAATCAGTCGTAGCAAGTTATAGCATGGAAAAAAAATTTAAATTGCCAAATATGCTACAAAGAAAAATGTCTTCATTAGGGGACAGAATAAGATTTCCAATATTCAGAAGAAAATTATTAGCTTCTTGCAAAACTCCGACTAAAGCCCTATCACCCTAATTTTATTTCTTAAAGTATAGAAGAGTGCCATGAAATTTTACTTGCCATAAAGAAGCTTGGAACATAGTCAACATGGTTAGGGGCATTTGAAAATGACATGAAGATTAGTGACAAATAGCCATGCATAAAGCAACTAATTAAAATGGTAACAATAACAGCTCTGAAAATGTACGAAAACACACAAATGCTAAAAGAAAGATTCTGTTTTAAACCACAGACATAAGCATGAGGTTCAATGACACACATCATCTTGAGGTTGGATTTTTTTTTTTACGTTAAGACATCACAGGACTGCTGGATAAAGCAGGAAGTCAAACTTAAGGAAATCACAAGTAAAACACATTGGCTTATTTTAGCAAAAAGAAGATATCCAATACCTATGAAAGAAACCACTCATTAAAATACCGTAAGTATACATAAATTAAGTACTTGCCCCTTCTGATTTCTCCACTGTGTTAGCCAGCATCTCCTGTAGGGCCCGGACAGAGAGAGACTGTTCCAGCACAAAAGTGCAGATGGAGAGGTCTGGGGGAACATTCTGTGTGGAAAGAGGGAGAGAAGCCGTTGTCATCATCTTCATTGTCATTGTCGTCATCATCATCAAGCAGTCGGACCCAATTTACTTTATTAAACTTCAGTTTCTTTCATAAAAAAAAAAAGATTACTTATAAATTCTCTATTATCAGCTCCTCAATCACTGAAATACATTATCTAATCTGCTCACACTTAATCCACATTTTAATTTATGGATAACAACAGCCACGGTGTACCGAGTGCCTACTCACTTGGGCACTGCACTCAGAGCTTTATCAGAAACCTGTGTGGTCATCCATGGTAAGGATGATTACTATTGTTATGCGGATAAAAAAACAGAGACGTTAGGTTACTTTTCCAAAGTCACAATAACTAAGTTTTTCAAGGCAGTATTAAAAATCCTGATTTCTTGGACTTCCAAGCATTCTCCTAACCTACCGAGCAGTCAGCTGATAAAAAACACAAACCACAGAATAATACTTGCTTCAAACTATCCAAGTTAATAAATATAAAACTGAATTGATACAAAATAGCCATTTACACAGGCTTCTCTTCATCCAGAAAAAAGATAGTTACTTTGTTTTACTCAAGTTGGATATGTATTTGGCCTCTAACCAGAGACGTGGCAATTTGACTTCTGCTCTGTCTTGGAGTGGGGTGGGGACTGTGTATTTTCCCTTTCTCTTTCCTTCCTTTAAAACTTCCACTCCAATCAATAACTCCATAAATTGTGAAAATCCCAAAAGGTTAACTATCAAGGTGGTGAAGAAAACAGGGTAAGAACTGACTGGTGAGTTAGACACAACTATCCCAATCAGGAGCAAGTATATTATCGTTCATGAATGCTTTTTGCTTTAGATAAGCAGGATCCAGTGGGCAATCCAACAGGGTCTGGAAAGAGGCTCAAAGGAGGATTTTCCTAACAGAAGACCATTATGAATACATTACACAGTACATGCAAGTGACACAATGTCTTCTTCACAAAACGAACATTAGGAACACAATTCTAACTTGATGTAATGAATCAAAATTACAATTTTTCATGTCTAAATATTTATTAAATTGAATCACTACCATTAAAACGATTCTTATCATCAGAGAATGATACTTGATGGTTTCAAGGAAAATGGAGAACCAGGGTTCCAGAATTAAAATTCTTTTGTGGATGAAATGAACATATAATCTTGGTCACTAAGGTTACTCATACCCCACAAACCTTCCTGGCACCCATGTATGTATATATGTATGTATGTATCTATCTATCTTTCCTTCCTTCCTCCCTAAATCTTTTTTTTTAATGTTAATCTATTTTTGAGAGAGAGAGAGAGAGAGAGGCAGAGAGAGAGAAAGAGAAACAGAGGATCCAAAGTGGGGTCTGCACTCACAGCAGAGAGCCCAATGAGGGGCTCCAACTCATGAACCGTGAGATCATGACCTGAGCCAAAGTTGGACACCAAACCAACTGAGCCACCCAGGCCTCCCTATTACTTATCTTCTTTTAAGATTATGTATTCATTTTTGAGAAAGAGAAAGAAAGACACAGTAGGGGAGGGGTAGAGAGAGAGTGAGAGAAAGAGAATCCCAAGCAGGCTCCACACCGTTTGCCTAGAGCCTGACATGGGGCTCAATCCCGTGAACTGTGAGATCATGGCCTGAGCTGAAATCAAGAGTCAGATGCTTAACTGAGTCACCCACATAGCCCTGTTCTTTATTTTTTCTTTGTTTAATATGAAATTTATTGTCAAATTGGTTTCCATACAACACCCAGTGCTCATCCCAACTGTTCTTTATTTTTTCAATGAAATTCCCTTCGTTGGATTCCTCTATTCTCCTATTCAGGGCTTCTGACGCCCCCAAATTTCCTTCCATTCCTTCTCAGACTACCTCAAGTAGTCATCAAAGCAAACACCCAGATCTGGGCATAGCTACTGCTTTCACAGTCTGCAGTCAGCTGGACAAGGGCTCCCTTTCCAAAACCCCCAGATGAAAGACTAGAGCCTAGGCAAGAACTTCTCTTTTACTATGACATTAGGAAAAATTCTTTTAAATTTAACTTTCTCGGCTCTAACTATATTAACTGCAATTTATCGGACCAAGACAAAGGCCAATGGGGGAAAAAATCTGTTACTCAAAGCATTTATTCCATTCCTATCCATTTAATTGTGAGAGTTTGGAAGCTATACCAACATGGCGGGTAGACTACCATGTTATTAAATGGTGTGCTAGTAAACCAATTTCTTGGGGGGAAAAATGCCTTGATGGGTAGCATTTGCCCATTTCTGTGACACAAATACTTTAATAATTGCTGATCTCGAAGTCAAAGTTTATAAATCAGCTAATAAAATTTCTAAATATGTAACACATAGCTCTCAGGAATCTACAAGAACTGTTCCCAATGTACCATTGGACTGATTTCAGACCCACATCCATTAGTTGCTTTAGAATGACTATATTAAGGGGCGCCTGGGTGGCGCAGTCGGTTAAGCATCCGACTTCAGCCAGGTCACGATCTCGCGGTCCGGGAGTTCGAGCCCCGCGTCGGGCTCTGGGCTGATGGCTCGGAGCCTGGAGCCTGTTTCCGATTCTGTGTCTCCCTCTCTCTCTGCCCCTCCCCCGTTCATGCTGTCTCTCTCTGTCCCAAAAATAAATAAACGTTGAAAAAAAAAATTAAAAAAAAAAAAAAGAATGACTATATTAAAACAGTTAAGAGCTTGGATTCTATACACAGTCACCTAAGCAATAATCCTGGCCTCACTACTTACTAGCTGCTAACTTTTCTAATCTTTGGTTTCCTTCCCTGGAAAATGGTTTAGGAATTATAACAACTACACCATCCCCATGGAGTTCCTGTGAAACAGAAGTAAGTAAAAAGGCTTATCACAATGTCAAGAACAGAACAAGAGCTCAAAATAAGGAAGCCATGGTCATTAGTTTTGATTACTGTCCTTTCTCTCTGTGGCACTCAGGAGTACCACTCATGTCTTAAAGCTGACTCTTGGATGGAGTCTGCTTTGGAGAAACAGTGTTTGAAATCACAAATCAGGGGTGCCTGGGTGGCTCCATCGGCTACGTGTCTGACTTCATCTCATGTCATGATCTCATAGTGTGAGTTCAAGCCCTGCATCAGGTTCTGCACAGTCAGAGAATCCCTACTTGGGATTCTCTCTCTCTCCCTCCCTATCTCTCTCTCTCTCTCTCTCTCTCTCTCTCCCCCCCCCCTCTCTGCCCCACTCATGCTCTCTCTCTCAAAATAAAGACACTTAAAAAATCATTAATTATGCACCTGTTCATAATATCCAAAATGTTCTAGTATTTTCAAGAAAAGGTAGTTTCTGGTAACATTCAAAAGTTTATACACTGGATGTATTTATTAAATTGTTTCATGCTTCATTTGATCAAAATGTTAAAAGTATGGATCACTACAACAGCTTGCATTTATTTTAAAGACCCTTGAAAAAAACATGAATTTGGAATGTGTTCATCTTGCCATACTAACTTCATCTTGCCACAGCATGACATGCCTGTTACACACGTTTTTCTAGACAGTAGGAGTTAGCAGGAGTAAGGAACAGACAATCCACAAAAGTAGTTCTCTCTCAGACTCAACCCACTTTCTTCCGACCCATCTTTCTCTTCTCCCTCTCTCTCTCTCTTTGCCCCTCTCCTCCTCAAAATACACATAGATGTAATAGAAAAGCTGAGAAGAAAATATTGTTTACCCCTTTCGCAAAAATGTGAAACGATACAAATCAAAGCTCTGTAGTATCATGTTTGTTTCATTCTGAGGAAAAATCATCTGGTTATTTTGCGCAACAGAGTCATTACTATAACTTGTTATCTTTTATTTTTATTTTTTAAAGTTTATTTTATTTTGAGACAGAGAAAGAGAGTGTGAGTGGAAGAGAGGCAGAGAGGGAGGGAGGGAGGGAGGGAGAGAGAGAATCCCATGCAGGCTCTGCATTGTCATTGCAGAGGCTGATGCGGGGCTCGAACCCACAAGCCGTGAGATCATGACCTGAGCGAAGCTGGCTGCTTAACTGACTGAGCCACCCAGGTGCCCAAACTTGTGAACCACCAAGGGGCGCCTGGGTGGCTCGGTCAGTTAAGCATCCGACTTCAGTTCAGGTCATGATCTCGCGGTTTGTGAGTTTGAGCCCCGCGTCGGGCTCTGTGCTGACAGCTCAGAGCCTGGAGCCTGCTTCTGTTTCTGTGTCTTCCCTTCTCTCTCTGCCCCTCCCCCGCTTGTGCTCTATCTCTCTGTGTCCCTCAAAAATAAATAAATGTAAAAAGAAAATTTAAGTGAACCACCAAAAGTATTCCTTAATGTAGATGAATGTTTCTTCAAATAACCTTGAATGTTTTATAATAGCTAAACCATAACATGGTATTTATGTTAAGCCTTTGTTCCCACTTCCCAAAAATAAAGTTAAGTCAGTGAAAAATAAAGGGTCTTGTTCTTTAGTTACAAACCAACTAAATGGCTGGAAATCAAAGTGACTCCTAACAGGAGGCACAAGAAATAAAGTATTATGTTCTAGAAACCTCAGGCGTGAGAGTCTCAACCCACAAACATCTGCAAGCTATCAT
Source organism: Prionailurus viverrinus (assembly GCF_022837055.1). NCBI lineage: Eukaryota > Metazoa > Chordata > Mammalia > Carnivora > Felidae > Prionailurus > Prionailurus viverrinus. The sequence continues at coordinate 11,503,881 of NC_062571.1, forward strand.
CTTGTCCTCCATCTCTTATTTTTTAAAGTCCTGTTACCAAGAAATCTGAGTTTTCAAACTGCAATATGAGAAAACTTCACAGGGGACCTGGGTGGCTCAGTCGGTTGACCATCCAACTTCAGCTCTGGTCATGATCTCGTGGTTCCTGAGCTGGAGCCCCGCGTCGGGCTCGCTGCTGTCAGCACGGAGCCCACTTTGGATCCTCTGCCCCCACCTCTGCCCCTCCCCGACTTGCGTTCTCCCCAAAGTAAGTAAATATTTTGAAACAAGGGACTCTGCTGTCCTTACAATGAGTGTGCTCCTAAATCGTGGAAGCCACCCTTATGTTGTATGCTTTCCATTATAAGGACTTCGAAAGAGACCACGTCAGAATGTAACACTAAGGAGGACAGCACAGCATGTACGTCTGTCTACCTCTTACACATCACACACACATTTCTTTTCCATGCGAAATCAACTCAGAGAAAGTGCTTCTGTCTGAATGTCTACCTGGGCTGCCCAGAACAGTACCCCAAGCGGGCAGGCGAAAGGTTAGCAATACTCTTCACGTAGAGACAACCCCAATTCGATGAGGATATGTGTACGTTCACAAGAATAACAAATAAGCTAGCAGCATGGTTGGGTATCTTTTCTTCTTTTTAAAATACAAATTGGTCACTGTTCTCCTCTGCCTAACAGCTACCTGGCCTTAAGGGAAGAAAATTCTCCAGAATAACCACATACAGCATCTGGCTTTGTTGGCACTGGAGAGTCTGTGTGAAATCAATTAGGTTTCCAACTGAGGTACCCATCAAACCACTTGGCTTCCACAGATATATCTGCCTAACCCACTTAAAAAACCTATTGAAACATGCCATTACCTTAACTGAACTGCAACCGGTTATTTGGGACTACGTAAGTCACAGCTCATCTCTTATCGCTGTATAAAAGCTGCATAGCAACTAACCACTCCATTTAAAAAAAAAAAAATTTTAAGGTTTTATTATTTATTTTTGAAAGAGACAGAGCGTGAGCAGGGGAGCGGCAGAGAGAGGGAGACACAGAATCTGAAGCAGACTCCAGGCTCTGAACTGTCAGCACAGAGCCTGATGCAGGTGTGGAACTCACGAGCCGTGAGATCGTGACCTGAGCCGAGGTCGAACGCTTTAAATGACTGAGCCACCCAGGAGCCCCTTAATCACTCCATTTTAGCATCCTCATACCTCTGCTCATGCTTTTCCTCCTTTAGCCTAAAATATCCATTTCCAGGTCTCCACCTATGAAAACTATTTCATGTTTTTGAATCACACATAAATAGAATTACATATGAAAACATTTTCCTTATTGAAAATTCAAACAATACTAAAAAACTGAAAGCTCTCTCTTCCCAAATTTAATTATACTCATTCTCCCTTATCCTTCCTCCCAGGTGTCATCACATGGAGCTTGATGACCTTCTGGCTGTGCCCCTTTCCAGGTCTTTTGTTGTGCACTTACACATATGCTCACATAGAAGCGTACAGAATGGCTTTTCCCATTAACGGGCTCCCTTTGTCCAAATTACGTATTTTAAATTACTAATATGTCTTAGAGATCATTGTCTATGAGCCTATCCATATAGGCTCCTCCCAGACTGCTAGAGAATCTACATGTATCATATTCCTTCTGAAGACTGGTTCAAGTTCTCTGCCATGTAACACGGTTACTCAACTTGGACCCTCACCCTCCCAGCCACCGCTTGACCAGCCTGATGTGGTAGCTTACAACACACAGTGTTCACTGTTCAATGAGTTGACCTCAACCTCTGATTCCAAGTGTTTCTGCCTACAGGGATGTAGGTAGTCATAGCCCAAATGACAGATCTCTACTTTTGCTTCTGTTTCAGTGCTTCTGATACAAAGACAGGTTGCTTCACCTTTATGCAGTGACTTCCAAGTGTGCTCCACATAACCTGTGGGGTAACTCAGATATCACAAAATGTATTTTGAAAATCAATGAGATGTTAGCTCATGGCAGTTTGACAGCATAAGAAAAAGAGCAAGACAGTGTATCAGAGGACATGGCGCTCAGACCCAGGGCGTAGCTAGCCAAGGGACTGTAGGTAAATCAGTCTGAGCTCTCCCATCTGTGTAAGTGGCAAAATGCTTTTCATATTTCAGAGAATTGTTCTGAGGTTCAAATAAGAAAATCAGTGCATTATAAACCGAAAAGTGCCAATAAAATATCATTTTTATCTGCCTAATTTAAGAAAAACCTAAATCAGATAGAAAGCTCAGAATCGCAGAGATGTAAATTAAGAGAAGAACCAATGTTCTATCAAGAAATGTGAAGACAGTATATTTTAGAGTGGAGCAGATGGTCTGAAGTTGAGACAGATTTGTTTTTGCTCAGCTACCCATCTGCTGAGTGGCCTTTGGCAAGGGACTGTAACCACGGAGGGTCAACTTCTCCATGAACTATGGAGGTACCAAAATGTATCTTCTCCAAAAAATAAAGTTGTTTTTTTTTTTTTAAGCTGCCAAGTAGAAACAGGAAACAGACAAAATTTCACCTACCAGATGGGGAATAATATTCTTTAAAATGTTTACATATTCCACCATTCCAATAAAATTATGGTGTTGTATCCCATTGACTTACATGAAGTACTGTAAAAGGTATTATCAAGCAGGATATAAGAAAAATCCTGGTTCACTTTTTCCTCTTTATATGTCTTCAAAACTCCAATCATAACACTTCACTATATGCCCAGCCTGGCAATGTGGTTATTACAAGACTTTCACACCTTTCTATGAGAGTTCACAGGTCTGGGTAGTTTTTCTTGTCATATTCTTTTTCCCTTCATCCCACTTTGCACCAAAGATTAACATGAAACTGCCTTAGAGAAAGAAACATTTATCCTATGTAAACTCATTTTCAGCTTTGTAACAGACAAGGCTAAATGCGATCGTAACAGATAAAACTGATTATGTCTGGGTTTCCCGGGGTCTAAAGGCTTTGAATCTCTTCAGAAAAACTCAAGCCATTCCACTTGGCGTTCTTGACAACATGGGTCCAGGTGGAGAAGGATCTTTTAGGAGGTTTAAATGACTGGTAATTAGTGTAAATCACCACTACAAAGAGCCATAGCTCTACCAATTCAGCAGTTTATCACGAAAATCCCGAGTGACTTCATAGGGTTTCATATGATTTGCTCGCGTGTTCATTTCACCCACTGGCACATATCTTTTTATACAATGTCCTTTAAACACAATATTAAGTAGATACGCCAACCTATCTTATTTGTACAATTACTTTAACATTCAGATGACTCAAAGGCGTCAGTGCAAATAGAGAGGTACACTAGTTTGACATTCCATCACACATTACCTCTCCCATTCTAATAACACCCAGGAATATGATCTCAGGTCGAATCTGCTCTCACATCTTGAGTGGGAGCCATAGTTGGGCAGAACACAAGTACATGATATTTTGAAAGCAAAACACTCAAAAAGAAACCAAAAGAGAGATTTCCGCTATGAATTAAGATTCAATATGAAGGTATCTTAAAAACCATACATGCTGGGGGCGCCTGGGTGGCTCAGTCGGTTAAGCGTCCGACTTCAGCTCAGGTCATGATCTCGCGGTCTGCGAGTTCGAGCCCCGCGTCGGGCTCTGGGCTGATGGCTCAGAGCCTGGAGCCTGCTTCCGATTCTGTGTCTCCCTCTCTCTCTGCCCCTCCCCCGTTCATGCTGTGTCTCTCTCTGTCTCAAAAATAAATAAAAAAACGTTCAAAGAAAAAAAAAATTAAAAAAAAAAAAAAAAACCATACATGCTGTTAAGGGTTCACTGGATATAGCCCCCTACTTCTAAACACTGCTAAGTCAAACACCTATCAGTCACAATCTTTATCAAAGCCTAACTCTCCAGACTCTAGGTAATGGCCCACTATGTTATTTGAATTTAAAGCATATAGTTTCTAGTCCTATAAATACACAATGATGTTCCACGAAGTTGGGCTCCAATTTGAGAAATCCATTAAAAAACTCTAGGGTCCCCACTAAATTCAGAGTTTACAGCTGGAGTTACATAAGTAAATGGATGAATATACAAGCCCAAGAAGAAAGTCACCATAAATTATTTTGGAGCAAAGTTTCACTTTGCACCAAAGAGATATTCTTAAGGATTAGCAAAATACATATATGTTCATCACATATGTAGAAAGCATGTGGCATTGTCACGATAGCAAGTATACACTGATAACTAAAACAAAAATAATGTGTGGCCCAAGCATCTGTCCTCTGTAAGGACGAGAAGCTGTGCCACATCACAGAAGGGAGCTCATCTGATTTGGAGCAGATGTCACATACCCTACGTTGTCTGTAAAAGTGACCCTTTCCAGGAAGACCCAACAGCCCTTCTAGTCTGACTCCATACATTCCTGAGTGAGGTTGCCAGCATGCAAAATAGTCCCAAGCTCTTCAGAGACTCCTGGCTAACCCTGAGTAGTGCGCGCACAAAGAGACACAAAGGACCCAGCAGAAAGTAAATCTGAAGCAGGGTTCAAATGGCCTGAACTTCGCACGCACTTCTCCACCCCACACAAGTCCATGTGCTGAGGACAGAAACCTTACTGTTCAAAGTATGCATGTGCAACCATTGCCCTCACTCAATGCTACACACGAACAGGGCAACCTACAGGAATCCAGGCTGAAATAAAAATAAGAATGAAAAGAAAAATTTGAGCACTGACATCAGTGTTAAAACACCACGGAGGAGACATATTACCCAGATTTAGTCCAGGCAAGTTCCTAAAAAAAGAAAAGCCAAACGCAGAAAAGTAACACAACCTTGAAATGGGGAAATCAGAATGTGTTCTTCTGGGGCAACTGGGTGGCTCAGTCGTTTAAGCATCTGATTCTTGGTTTCCACTCAGATCATGATCTCACGGGTTGTGGGATCCAATCCCACGCTGGGCGCACAATTCCAATGGCATTTTTCACAGAAAGAGAGCAAACAATCGTAAAATTTGTATGGAACCACAAAAGACCCCAAAAAGCCAAAGCAATCTGGAGAAAGAATAACAAAGCTAGAGGCATCGTGCTTCCTGGTTTCAAACTAGATGACAAAGGTACTAATCAAAGCAGGACAGGATTGGCATTAAAAAAAAAAAAAAAAAAGGCACGTAGGTCAATAGAATGGAACGGAGACCCAGAAATAAGCCCATGCATATATGGTCAATTACTTTACAGCAACGGAGCCAAGAACATACAATGGGTAAACAATAAGCTATACAGGGAAAATCAGATGGCCACATGTAAAAGAATGTAACTGGACCACCCTCTTGCACCACACACAAAAACTAACTCAAAATGTATTAAATCCATGAAGGCAAGACCTGAGACCAGAATACTCCTAGAAGAAAACCTGACATCAGTCTTGGTGATGAGATTTTGGATTTGACACCAGAAGCAAAGGCAACAAAAGTAAAAATAAACGGGGCTACATCAAACTAAAATGCTTCTACACATCAAAGGAAACCATCAACAAAATGAAAAGACAAAACATTTATGATAAGGGATTTATACCCAAAATGTATGAAGAACGCATACAACTCAACAGCAAACAAACAATCCAATTTAAAAATGGACGAGGGGCACCTGGGTGGCTCAGTCGGTTAAGCGCCGACTTCGGCTCAGGTCACGATCTTGCGGGTGACAAGTTCAAGCCCCGCGTCGGGCTCTGGGCTGACGGCTCAGGGCCTGGAGCCTGCTTCGGATTCTGTGTCCCCCTCTCTCTCTGCCCCTCCCCCGTTCATGCTCTGTCTCAAAAATAAATATAAACATTGAAAAAAAATTTTAAGAAAAATGGGTAAGAGGACTTGAATACTTTTCCAAAGAACACAAATGGCCAAAAGGTACATAAAGAGGTGTTCTACATCACTGTCAGGAAAATGCAAATAAAAACCATAATGAGGGGCGCCTGGGTGGCGCAGTCGGTTAAGCGTCCGACTTCAGCCAGGTCACGATCTCATGGTCCGTGAGTTCGAGCCCCGCGTCAGGCTCTGGGCTGATGGCTCAGAGCCTGGAGCCTGTTTCCGATTCTGTGTCTCCCTCTCTCTCTGACCCTCCCCCGTTCATGCTCTGTCTCTCTCTGTCCCAAAAATAAATAAACGTTGAAAAAAAAAAATTTAAAAAAAACAAACAAACAAAAAAAGAAAGTAGAAAAAAAAAAAAAAACCATAATGAGATATCACCTCACACCTGATAGAATGGTTATTATGAAGAAGACAAGAAATAACAAATATTGGCAACATTGTGGAGAAAAGGGAATATGTTTACATGTGATGGAAACATAAATTGGTGCAGCCACTATGAAAAAGAGTATGGAGATTTCTCAAAAAATTAAAAATAGAAATCCCCTACAATCCAGCAATTCCACTTCTGGGTGTATACGCAACAGAAATGAAAACAGGATCTGCACTCCCATAGTCATTGCAGCATTTATCAAGATATTTAAGATATGGGGACGATCTAAGTGTTTATCGATGAATGGATGGATAAGGAAGATGTGGGGCAGACACAATGGAGTATTCAGCCGTAAGAAAGAAGGAAATCCTGCCATTTGCAACAACACGGATTGAACCTGAGGCCTTATGCTAAGTGAGCTAAGTCAAACAAAGACAAATACGGCGTATCACTTATATGTCGAATCTAAAAAAGCCAAACTCAGAGACCAGAATGGTGCTTATCAGGGACAAGGGGGTGGGGAAAAGATAATACACTGATCAATGAGTACAAACTTCCAGTTTAAGATGAATAAATTCTGAGGCTCGAATCTACAGCACAGTGATTATAGTTAATAATGCTGCATTATATACTTGGAAGTTGCTAAGAGAGACGATCTTAAATGTTCTCACCACAAAAACGTAAGGGTAATTATGTGATGTGATGCAGGTGTTAGGTAATGCTACGGTGGCAATCTTTTGGCAATATATAAGTGTATCAAATCAACATCCTGTACACCTTAAATTTACACAACAGTGTTATGTCAATTATACCTCAATAAAGGTGGAAAAAGACATAAGCTTATATAAAAAAACAGTTATAAAACTGTATAATTGGATTTACAACACTCATATATGATTTTAAAATAGTACAAAAAGAATGGAGCTATGTGAAACAAAGTTTCTTTATTTTATTGGAATTAAATTAGTATTAACCTTAAGTATGTTGTGAAGTTACAATGATGAGTTACAATAAATTAAAATAATGCATATTTCAATTCCTAGAGCACAGCAGGGGCGCCTGGGTGGCTCAGTCGGTTGAGCGTCCGACTTCGGCTCAGGTCATGATCTCGTGGTCCGTGAGTTCGAACCCCACGTCGGGCTCCGTGCTGACCGCTCAGAGCCTGGAGCCTGTTTCAGATTCTGTGTCTCCCTCTCTCTCTGACCCTCCCCCATTCATGCTCTGTCTCTCTCTGTCTCAAAAATAAATAAACATTAAAAAAAAATTAAAAAACAAATACATAGCAAAAAATAAGCAAAAGAGGTTTCAAAATGGCATACTAACCATTTTACACAAAAGAAGGAAATGACTAAGGAACAAAAGAACAAAAACAACAACAAAAAAGAGGAGGCATAAAACAAAAAATAAAATGACAAAAAATCAAAGTAACCATTCCCTGTATACTTTTCAAGGAAAATATGATGTATATACATACACACACACAAAATAGAATATTATTATTGGGATGGATATTATAAATTATACTTGAATAAAAAATTAATAATATATAAAATACAAACAGAGGAATAACAGAGGAATATTATTCAGCCTTTAAAAAAAAGGGAAGCACCTGGGTGGCTCAGTCGGTTAAGTGTCCAACTCTTGGTTTCCACACAGGTCACGATCTCACGGTTTGTGGGTTTGAGCCCCACATTGGACTCTGCAGTGACAGCTTGGAGCCTGCTTGGGATTCTCTCTCTCTCTCTCTCTCTCTCTCTCTCTCTCTCTGCCTCTTCCCCACTTGCTCGTGCACTCTCACTCTCTATCAAAAATAATTTTGATAAAATATTTTTTTAAGGGAAGGAAATCCTGTGGTTTGTGACAACATCAGTGAACCTGGCATTATGTCACGTGAAATCAGTTGGATTCAGACAAACACTGCATGATTTCATCTACGGGTAAAATCTCTAATCGTCAAACCCACAGAAGCATGTAGCAGAATGACTGTGGCTGGGGGCTAGGGAAAAGGGGGAAATGGGGAGCTCTTGGTCAAGGGGCACCACATTTCAGTTTTGCAAGATGAGTAATTCTGCAGATCTAATGTATAGCACAGTAACTGCTACTAACAATACTGTATTGCCTGTTTGAAATTTGCTGAGAGTTCATCTTAAGGGTTCACACCACATAAAAAACAATTTTAACTGTGAGAGGTGAGAGACGTGTTAAACGGCTTGACTGTGGTAATTATTTCACAATGTGTGTGTGTACGTGTGTGTGCATATATGTGAGATATATATGTGTATATATATATTTTTTATACGTATATATTTTATACCTTAAATATATACAATTTTAATTTGTCAATTACAACCTCAATACAACTAGGGGGTAAATCCCACTGCCTAGTAAATTACATCCAAGCTCCCTGCCTGGTGTCCATATTCTAGATCCAACCTAAGTTTCCAGCCTATATTTAATGCTTACTATGATTGGGCTACATTGGATAACTCTCTACTCTTCATAAACCTATTTCCTATTCCCATCTTTGTCCTTTGTCCAATTTCTACTCATCCTTCAATGCCAAGCTCAAGTAGTACGTCCGTGCAGCATCTCCTTCTGACTCAAACTGCCTTGTATGATGCATATTTGTATGCAACACATCTTTTCTCACTTTTTAGTAACCTAGAGACTTCCTTACCCTCCACTATGCTTTACTTGTGATATATATTGTTGAAAAGTCTGAATAGTACTGTCTGTGCTCCATGGGCAAGGCCCATTAAAGAAAAACAATTCTGTGATACATATACCATCTCATTGCAAATGAACCACTGGAAAAAAATTATAAATAAGCCCTAGAAATATTTTTAAATTATATTACTTTTAAATTTTTAACTAAAGATTTTTAAATAAGGTAGATGTGATCTTTCCAAGGTAAATATGTTAAAACAATGCAAAATCTAACATTTCTGTGAAGCCTTAAAAATTCTAATTCATGCTGATTTTATTTTATTTTTTTTTTTAATTTTTTTTTTCAACGTTTATTTATTTTTGGGACAGAGAGAGACAGAGCATGAACGGGGGAGGGGCAGAGAGAGAGGGAGACACAGAATCGGAAACAGGCTCCAGGCTCTGAGCCATCAGCCCAGAGCCTGACACGGGGCTCGAACTCACGGACTGCGAGATCGTGACCTGGCTGAAGTCGGACGCTTAACCGACTGCGCCACCCAGGCGCCCCCATGCTGATTTTAAAAATAATGTTTTTAAGATTGAAGAACACTTAAAAAAATCAACATTTTCTGCACAGAATTTAATTACGTTATTTCAGGACGCTTTATTGCAGGAAATTAGATGGATTCATACACACCTACTCCATTCATAGGTAGGTTACTAACCTGAAAAATTTGTTGGATCTTTACAGAAGTAAATTCTTTGGTGATAAAATTACACACTTGTAAATCTTTTGTTTGGCAAATGACATAATAAAATTGAACGAATGAGGACACGTTTACTCCTAGTAAAAAGATTTAATGATAAAAATGTCCATTAAAATAACCATCCATCTATTTTCTACAAGCTAATCCCAGTTTTATATTAATTTCACCCCCATTAACCACACTTTATGTTTATACCCATAATTGCTTAAAGAATGAATGATCTAGTTAAGTTTTCGGTGCCTGCTGAAATACATCTTCGTTAGACTGATCTCATTTCCTGCAGAGCACCAGGCCATAATCACCAGTGAAAAGTAAGCACATAATTTATCAGGACTTGAGGAAAGTCTCCATCTCTGTTGAAGAAAACATTCTCATCTTTAAGCGTGAAACTACTCAAACCTTTCCAGTCTATGATACGCCTGAAACACTAACCAACTTAAACAGCTCACACTGAATTGATGCATGCTCAATAGACTAACAATTCAATTATCACAGAATACTCAAATTCAAATTGGGAATCTGAGCACCCGCAAAGCTAGCACTCCTTTTTACATATATAACTTTAGCCATGAACACATTTCAAAAAACAGTGTAAAAACTCAGCTCCTTAAACTACGATTTATTTTTCCAGGATGCCTGTTTGAACATATTTTTGCCTTTGAAAATTCATGCTGAAATATGAAATACATTTTTGCTTTCTCAATTTGATTTTTAAATTTGGTTTTTCCTATTAAATTATTCATTATCATCTTTCAAAAGAACTAAACTTTTTAAAAAAGTTCAGGAGGAGAGAGGGAGAGAATCTTAAGCCGACTTCACACTCAGCACAGAGCCAGATGCAGGGTTCGATCCCACTACCTCAGGATCATGACCTGAGCTGAAATCAAGAGTTGGATGCTCAACCAACTGAGCCACCCAGACACCTCTCAAAAGAACTTCTGAAAATTGTGTTAAAAGTGGAATATCGGGATCTCATAAAAATCAACAATATGAGGCCATTGAAGGAAGAAAAATGAATTAAAACACGATGGTGTAAAACACCTAATTTCTGTAACCTCAAGCAAGAGCATTTCATCAAGTTGGAAACTGGAGTAGAGATTACTGGTCTCCAAACCTCTCTCACTGTATACCCTGGATGACTTCCCTAATGTTGCTTAACCAAGTACTACGAATTCAGTAGCAACACAAACTTATCCTCTTCCAGCTATAGAGGTCAGAAGCCTGAAATCTGTTTCATTAGGCTAACATCAAGATCCGAGCAACGGTGGGGGTGCCTGGGTGGCTCAGTCAGTTAAGCATCTGACTTCAGCTCAGGTCATGATCTCACAGTTCATGAGTTCGAGCTGCATCAGGCTCTGTACTGACAGCTCTGAACCTGGAGTCTGCTTCAGATTCTGCCTCTCTCTCTCCCTGCACCCTTTCCCTGCTCGTGCTCTTTCTCTCTCTCAAAAACTAAACATTAAAAAAAAACAAAAACAAAAACATATGAGCAACGTTGTATTCCTGGCGCCGAAGGGAGGGTTCCCTGCCTTTTTCGGGGGCTACACATCACCTGTATTCCTTGACTTCACCTTCAAAGCATATCCTTCCAATACCAATCTTCATTCACCACAACCTCTTCTCCCATTCCGTAGTCAAATCTCTCTGACCCTCCCTCTTAGAAGGATACTCCTAGGGGCGCCTGGGTGGCGCAGTCGGTTAAGCGTCCGACTTCAGCCAGGTCACGATCTCGCGGTCCGTGAGTTCGAGCCCCGCGTCAGGCTCTGGGCTGATGGCTCGGAGCCTGGAGCCTGCTTCCGATTCTGTGTCTCCCTCTCTCTCTGCCCCTCCCCCGTTCATGCTCTGTCTCTCTCTGTCCCAAAAAAAATAAAAATAAACATTGAAAAAAAAAAGAAAAGAAGGATACTTCTAATTCCAATCAGAACTTACCCAACTAATCCAGGACAATCTCCTCATGTCAAGATGCTCAGTTTAGCCACATCTGTAAAATCCCCTTTGCCATATAATGCCTTTACAGGTTACAGGGATAAGGACCCAGGTACCTGTGGCATCAATGGAGCCTACCACAAACTCCATAAGCAAATATTTTGAACATAAATTACAAAACAGAACGTATTAAAATACTGTTTTCATCATACATCTGAACTCCAGTACTAATATACATTATAAAATATTACAAATCAAGCTAAAACATTTTCTATAACTTACTTTACTTGAACAGAACAAATTACGGCTGAATATGGTTCATGGTTTTTTAAATCATGGATTAAAAATTTGTAATACAATACTATGAAAGACTGGTTTCAAGTGAAGTTTAATCTCAAAAGTAATTTGTTTAAAGGCTTTTAAAGCTGAAAAAGAGGGGTGCCTGGGTGGCTCAGTCAGTTGAAGTTTGTCTGACTTTGGCTCAGGTCATGAACTCGCAGTGTGTGGGTTCAGGACCTGTTTTGGGCTCTGTGCTGACAGCTCGGAGCCTGGAGCCTGCTTCAGATTCTCTCTCTCCCTTTCTCTCTGCCCCTCTCTCACTTGCGTGTGCTCTCTCTCTCGCTCTCTCTCTCTCTCTCTCTCTCTCTCAAAAATAAACATTAAAAAAATCTTTAAATAAATAGTTCAGTTCTGAAAAGTCTCACTCTGATGACTATACACTCTGACTAGTTTATATGGCTCAAGGAACAAGTAAACCACAGGATAAGATTTGTAATTAAAATAAATGTTCTGATAGACTTGAGTGTTTTTGACCGTTTTCTTATCAGATCTAATTACTGTTGTTTTACTTCATAATGCAGCTAGCTGGCAAAGCGTTTGTGGAAGCTAAAGAGTTGGTGGAAGTGAAAATACCAACTCTTATTTTCATCTTTTTATTTGTGCCTACATTGCGAGGATAGTTTTCAATTTGTATTCTACAGAAAATCAAAACGACAACTGTTCACTTTTTGAGCTAACTTAGAACTAGAATATTTAATAGTAATTATAATAAATAATCATCATGGCTAATACTCAGCTAGCCCCTACTCTGTGCCTGTTGCTGCTGTAAGCATCTGACATTTATTTATTTTATTAATGATTTCAGGAATAGAATTTAGTGATTCATCACATAGAATGCCCAGTGCTCATCCCAACAAGTGCCCTTCTGAATGCCCATCCCCCAGTTCGCCCATGCCCCACCCACCTTCCCTGTATTTAAGGAGTCTCTTATGGTTTGTCTCCCTGTTTTTTTCTTTAATTTTTTTAACGTTTATTTTTGAGAGAGACAGAGAGAGACAGAGCATGAGCGGGGGAGGGGCAGAAAGACAGGGAGACACAGAATCCGAAGCAGGCTCCAGGCTCTGAGCTGACTGCACAGAGCCCAATGCAGGGCTCGAACTCACAAGCAGTGAGATCACAACCTGAGCCAAAGTTGGACACTTAGCCGACTGAGTCACCCAGGCATCCCTCCCTCTCTGTTTTTATCTTATTTTTGCTTCCCTAGATTTATTAAGCCAATTCATCTAGGAACTCGTATAAGATAGGTAACTACTAAACTGATACTGTGTTATGATTCACTAAAATCAAACAAATCCTAACTGTGGAACTCCTGTTCATCTTCAGGATTAATCTTGCAAGACTTTCAAACTGTGCCATGTTTGTTGATAAAATCTGGTTTCTTTCTTGTTTTTGAATAAATACAAAAACATGTTATATTATCTTCCCACACTCACTGAATTGCCTGTACCTCCCAGAGGCAACATTTTAGAGTGGAGACCACTACCAGAGATAGTAGTAAAAGTCTATTATTCTACAGACCACAATAAGGGACAAATAATACTGAGCAGACAGTACAGCTGACAGAAGGCTCATACTTCAACGTAACTATTAATAGTACAAATATAACTTGCAAATATATCTATTTATATTACCTTATACATATATTATTTTACAAATATTATATATTACATATAATATATAATGTGGTATTACACTGTAAGTAGTACTGGGATCAGGAGTTCTCAGAATGTGTATAAATATCAGAAGGAACAAAGCAGACTCTAGGGTTAAAGCACGCAATATTTCAGGAGCCATGAAATTTGACAGAATGCTCCCAGATGGAAAACAGGAACAAAGGACAAATGAGCTTAATAAATAAGGTAGATGACAAAGTTCTATAAGTAAATAAACCAATAAATATACACACAAACTAAAACCATATTGAACATATTCATGACTGCAATTTCAGAATTTCTGTGGAAGTTCTACCTCTGTTCCATGTGACCTTGCCACCATTACACTATGAAAATCTAGACCAGCATTCCACATTGCTTTTCCACTGAAGAACACAAGATACATTCACTGTTGAGTTGACCATTTAGTTCCTGCTAAAGACAATTCATTGTGTTGTAGTTAGAAATGGATTAGAATTCTAGCTCTTCAACTCAGCTACTGTGGGATCTTGGGTAAATCACCAAAACCCTCTGAACTTCGGATACTTCCTCACGATGTAAACACTAAGTGAAAGAATACAGAACTCCCGATATACCAAGTGATGCAGCAAGTAATAATAATGTTATTAGTCTAAAGCTTAAAAAATTTTTTTATTAGTTATTTTTTGAGACACAGCGAGACACAACATGAGCAGGGGAGGGGGTAGAGAAAGAGGGAGACACAGAATCTGAAGCAGGTTCCGGGCTCTGAGCTGTCAGCACAGAGCCTAACATGGGGCTCTAACTCACTAACTGTGAGATCATGACCTGAACTGAAGTCAAACGCTTAACTGAGCCACCCAGGCGCCCCTATTTTAAAGCTTTTAAGGTAGAAAAGAAAATACTGGCTGGATTCAAGTACAGTAGACAAATGGTATCTTATCATAAGGAAAAAACTATAGAGAAATTCAACTCAACATGGCTCCCAAAGGATTGCTATTTTCTTAGGTTCAAGTTAATGAAAGTGTTGGGGTAAAACCGTATATCTCAAAGAAGTCAAAATTACCTCTCCACTCATTAAATTATATATTTTTATTGTAATGAATCATCATATTTAGGCATGATGGATACAGAGGAAACAATGTGTTAGAACTCAGAAGGCCCACATTTTAGTCTTGATAGATGTAAACAGATGACCAGAAAATTAGTAAAATGGCTTTTAATCCTATCCACTACTATAGGTGATTATAACTGACTACTCCATAGTCCAGTCTTATAAATATTTTAAGTTTCTTGCCTCGGTTTAATTGTGAGTCATTAGTGTCTTCATCCACACACTTGCTCCTCCATTTATGAGGGCAGCATTAGTAAAATAGTCAAGAAAATTTTTTTATTTATTGCTAACATTTCCTCTATGGCCAAAGTCTGCAGACTAGACTCCCACCATTATCTTCTGGGCCCTCATAGTTTTACTGAATAAGTAGCATATCCTCAAAAGAACATATGTAAAGAAATACGTTTTAAATAAAATAAATACCCAACCCATGAATCCATCAAGTAGGTTCAAATACGCATTATGAGTGGGGCGCCTGGGTGGCTCAGTTGGTTAAGCGGCTGACTCTGGTTTTGGCTCAGGTCATGATCTCATGGTTTCGTGAGTTTGAGCCTTGTGTGGGGCTCTGCTCTGGCAGCACTGAACCTGCTTGGGATTCTCTCTCTCCTTCTCTCTCCCCCGCCCCCCACTCATGCTGTCTGTGTCTCTCTGAAATAAAAAAACTAAAAAACAAAATACACATTATGAGTGATTTTCGAGGTCCCTGTGTACCTTTACCCAATAGCATTCCCTTGCTTTTTTTAATAAGATTATCACAAATTTCTGTAACCTACACAATATATTGTTTAAATTTGGTTGCTGGCATTTGCGCTTTAAATAATTAAAAACATGTATTATATATTCTTTCATAATTTTTTGGTGGTGCAATAGTACATTTTTGGGATCCATCCATGTTGATGGCAATACATGTTGTTCATCCATTTTTTATTGCTCTAATCTGCTTATAACTATAGCTCAATTTGTTTACTCTGATGCTATTTCCAATTATTTTCATATCAACAATACTACAACAGATATTCTTATATGTGCTTCCTTGTGCTCACACATTTTCCTGAAGTATGTACCTAAGAGTGAAATAAATTACAGTGTTCCTACATATTCGAGTTTACTAGTTACAGTTTTCCCGTATACATTCCTGCCAGCAGTGGGCGAAAATTCCTGCCACTCCAAATTCTTGCCCACAATGATACTGCCAATCTGTAAAATGGTACTTTACTGTGCTTTTAATTTTCAGGTCCCCAGTTATTAATACGGCTGATAATGTGTTCGTAGTATCATGGTTCATCTGTACTTCCCGTTCTATGAAACCCCTATTCCTGTGCATCTTTTTTTTTTTTTTCTATTAGGGTATTTGTCATTCTCATATTGATTAGCAGCAGTACTCAATGTATTCTGGACACTTCTAGGTCTTAAATTTTACGTTTCGGCACACAGCAAACCAAATAGTAAAATTGGGTTTTCCTTTCGTGGTCTGTTCCCCACACATAGAAATGGAAGAAGCCCTAAGATGATAGCCAAATGACCTTGGGGATGCACAGAATGATCTAATAATAAATAGCCTTGGAATCAGAAAGCCCAAGTGACAGAACACATACGCAGCAGAGTGGAGTTTTCCTCTTTCCCTAACAGCAATTTACATCTGTGTGGTCCTGTACGTATTGTCAACGTACTTTAGGTACTTTATGTGATGCTCAAAACAATTGTGATGGATGAGGAAAATGAACGATCACTGGCATTTTACACCTAAGAAAATAAGTTGATGAAGGGATGTGCCCAAAATGCAAAGAGGGTGGAGGCAAGTCCAAGTCTCCTGACCTCCAGTCCACCATGCCTTCCTCAACATCGTATTATCTTCCCCGTAAGGAATGAACGCTGCCAAAGCAGGAGAGAGGGCATGTTTTGAAAGCGCGACTCATCCATGTAATGCACTTGTAGCTACTTCTTATAAAGGGATTATATTGTACTCAGAACTGTATTGTAAAGTGAGGTCCATTATAGGTACAGAGATAGAACTGGCACAATCTATATCCCTCCCACACCACTAACACTCTGTTAAGTCAAGATTTTCCCTAAACACAGATCTCTTACCCCTCGCATAAGGTTTACACACACACAGAAAAAATGGCCATGGGGTATGAATATCTAGCTGGATAAAAGATACATGGAGTCGGCTTCGGGAGTCTATGTTCTCAAGCAATATGTCAGTCATATAAAGTAGAGCACACACCAAATGTATCCGAATCATCCCTGAGGCAGCTTTAAAAACTGGACAAAACCTCTACACTCCCTATGACTGCAAATACTATCCTAATTTATATGTCTGGTGGGAAAAAGCAAGGATTAGGTACATGCGTGCATTTGATACCATGAACGCATAAAGTTTTCAGGTCACATAAACACAAGTTTTCTTCTAAAAATAAAATTTAGGGGCACCTGGATGGCTCAGTCGGTTGAGTGTTCGAGTCTTGATTTGGGCTCAAGTCATGATCTCATGTTTTGTGAGATCAAGCCCTGAACTGGACACCGTGCTGACAGAGTAGAACCTGCTTGGGATTCTCCCTCCCTCCCTCTCTGCTCCTTCCCCACTCACGTTGCCTCTGTCTCTCTCAAAATAAATAAAAGAAACTTAATAAAAATAAAAAATAAAAATAAAATTTAAAAGGACAACCACAGAGCCATTTTCAAATGACTACATAATATTTTTAATTACTAAATAATTAAACTCTCGGGAACTTTAATATAGTGATACTCAGAGGTAGGAAGGAGACTGTCACTGTATCTTCTAAATTCTGTACCAGGCAATTATACTGCCTATTCAAAGAAAAAAATACAATACAAAACTCTCCCATCTCATATCAAAATTAATTCCATAAAGATGAGAAACATAAGAAACTAAGAAAATTCTAGAAGAAAATACCAACCTCATTACTAAGAAATCAGTACTGTTTAAAAATACGAGGGAAAAATCCTAAATAAGAACATTTCTAATTGTAACAAGGAAGCTCTGATCTTAGCAGAGAGGGCTACTTAACTTTTTTAGCACATATCAACTACTTGGCGAGTTCTGGAATTATGAAGATTACAAATTGTTTCCCATGGTGACTGGTAATATCTTTTCTACCATCCATATTAAATAGAGTTCCTGCAATAGCTTTACCACAACATTTTGTCTTGAATTCTTTAACAAACAGTATGCTATAAACAATATGTATATCTCTTTTGAGAGGACAAGAAACTACAAATTCTAAATATCTGCAGGCTTGAGTTTTACAGAGATAAGAAGTATGTATTCAATGGTGGAAGCTCTCAGCTACGTATAAGGTAGAGAAAAGCAGAGGTCTTTTCTTCAGGCTCCAAGTAGAATTTTAATTGAGATTATAGGGGTTTTTTTTAATCCGTTAATTATTTGATTCTATTTATTGGTGTTTAAAGTATGTAAGGCAATCGACTGGTCAGTACAAAGTTGGCATATATTTAAATCAAAGCCATATGACACAACATCCACATTTCCTGTAACACTTACAGCATACCCCCTCCCTTCCCCTTAGGGAACAGAGTCCTTATCAATTCAATTCCAAAAACATTTAATGAGTACTTTTCCATTAAATTCACTTCAATTATTATAAGACAGTTACAAAGACTCAGTTACACCTAGGACTGACAGGCAGAAAACTCAATAGACCTCATGGATGGCATGATGCCCTGTCAGCACCGAGGGAGCTAGGCTGGGACTCTCCAGAAAGTTTAGAAGTATTTTATTAAAAAATGGAAAAGTCAACATATAGCCCTGCTGGCACCAATTAATTCCCTACCATCAGCATAACCATCCCATGACAAATTATAGGAGCATTACCAGGAAAATTAGGATAGAAGTGTTTTGCCTAAGTCGGCCTCCAAGACCTCTGTTTTGTGAGTTGTTAGCAACCCATGACAGGCAGCAAACATATATGACCGCTGAAAAGTTTGTAGCAGAACAGAGCTCTATTCAGTACTTCAGCAACAAGGGTAATGTTTCATCCTCTCCCATCCTTAGAACTAAGAGATCAGATAAAGGCCAAAATTACATATATGTCAAATGGGATGCAAAACAAGGCGCAACTTACACCCCTCCAGGCAGCCATGTTTAACAGACTAAGGGAATACAGAATATGAGAGGGCTGTTATAGTAATCAAAGGGGAAAATATTAACAAAATCAACCAGAGTCCCAACCAGGCAGAGAACCCTTAACGACTCTGTTTGTTTTCACGTAAACCCCCTTGCCCAAAACAAACACCGAGGTGCTTTCTCAAATTTCCACTGTTTGTCCGTGAATTACTGAATTATTGGGTTCCGTCAATAGTCTTCAGGAAGTCCCTAGGTTACAGCTCTTACCTGTGTTACAGCCAAGGCTCCACGAAGTACTTAACGTCAAGTGACTTGTTCAGACCCAAACAGAAAGTGAAGTGAAAAGCCTGGCCTACAATCTGGGTCTCCCGAAATCCAGAGAATCCCCTTTCTCCCCCCACCATGTAGATGTGAATGCCGCCTGAGTCAACCATATTCTTCAACTTGAGAAATAAAAATAATAGGCAGCATCTCTGCAAAGGAAATTATTTTCCAGACATTGTTCCGGGTTAAATCTTTGGTCTGTGCTTTCCATCCTAGCAATTTTCAAACACATTATGGATTTGTCAGCAGCCCCAGGATCCACAGCCTTGGCATAATTAAAACCCATTAGTTTGGTTCACAGGATAATGGCACCACATGTGCTGTGAAAACATATTCTCCTAAAAGCCCCTAGGAGGACATTAAACATTCACAACCCACAATAAAAACTTAGCAGAACATGTCAAAGAGTAAAACTTTTTATTAGCAGATGGTGTAACTCACCACTCAGGGATACTATACTTAGATCCAGCCAGTACTGTTTATGACTGTGAACTAATGGAAGTGGGAAAAGAATCACGGGTGCCTCAGAAAATCTCTTCTGGCCCAGAATTCCACCACACCCCCAGAACTCCACCACACCAAAGTGTCATCGCAGGGCTGAGAATTTTCCACTGCAGTTCTGAAGGACGCTGCATGCTCACAGACCCCAGCCTAATGACCTTATTTTGTACCACTCCTTCTCTTTATTATGAACCTTCTGTGGCTCACATCTTACACTTTCCTTCTTCCATACTCAAATTTGGGCAAGTTTCATCATCCCCCTTCTCTCTAGCAGAAGGTCACCTTCTAGGAGCCACATTAGGATAAAACCACTCTGATCAATGGGAATTCTCAGTTCCAGCAGCCGAATAAAGAGGGGGAAACAGAAAAGGCGATAGCATTTTAAGAATTTAAGCCAAGACTAATCCTGAGGTTAGAGCAAAATCTATGTAGATCTATGCAAATAAAAAAAAACCCTCTAAGAATTGTACTTTAAGCAGTCATAATTTTAATCAGGAAAAATACCTCTAAGTGCATTCATATAAACGTTGAACAGTTTAACAATCAGAGGTTCACCTATGGTACAAAAACAAGAGAATAGTGAATGTCACAAAATAATTTTTTTCTTATATATATATATATATATATATATATATATATATATATATATATATATAAATTAGCCTCATTCACCCTGTTACGTTGCTGCAGTGGCACTGACCTCTCGGGCTGATGGAAACCCCAAAGCAAATACAAAGGAACTAATGATGTCAAGGTTAAGGTTAAGAATTTCGATTCCTTAAGAAGAAAACAAAACCAAGAACGACACTAGGTCTCCCAGTTACACAGTATTATTTGAGAGCCTAGGTCAACCATTATTACTCCTTCTTTTTTTTCTTTTTGATCACAGACCTCACTGTTAATCTGATGGAAAAAAGCACACAGTCATAACTGAGGACACAACTTCAAAGGAGTGTGAATCCTCTATAATATCTTTGAACCATTAGGTCACTGTAAGAAACCATGAGCTCCTGAGATCAGGATTCTCCTCTTCATCCTTCTATGCCAGCACCCAGCACTAAGCCTGTGTCCAGAGGGTGGCAGAGTTGATAAGGGAACGTGTGTCCAAGGTCAAGGGATGGATGAATGATTACCGCAAAGAATAATCTGATTGGTTAAGGAAATGATACAGCTTGCTCCTGAAGAAATGAATGACTTAAATGCATTAGTAGCATCATTGTAATATATAAAAATATATATATATAAAGAAAAATCTCTGCCTTTTGAAAGGAAGCAATTACTAAATTTATACTTGAGTGGTCCCAATAGCTTCTGAATACTCTCTTCACACTGAAATTCTCACCATGAGTTCCAGAATATTTTTTATTTATTTTTTGTTTTAGCTTTATTTTTTATTTTTTAAAATTTACATCCAAATTAGTTAGCGTATAGTGCAACAATGATTTCAGGAGTAGATGCCTTAGTGCCCCTTACCCATTTAGCTCATTCCCCCTCCCACAACCCCTCCAGTAACCCTCTGTTTGTTCTCCATATTTATGAGTCTCTTCTGTTTTGTCCCCCTCCCTGTTTTTATATTATTTTTGTTTCCCTTCCCTTATGTTCATCTGTTTTGTATCTTAAAGTCCTCATATGAGTGAAGTCATATGATTTTTGTCTTTCTCTGACTGACGAATTTCACTTAGCATCATACCCTCCAGTTCCATCTATGTAGTTGCAAATGGCAACATTTCATTCTTTTTGATTGCCGAGTAATACTCCATTATATATATATACCACATCTTCTTTATCCATTCATCCATCGATGGACATTTGGGCTCTTTCCATACTTTGGCTATTGTTGATACTGCTGCTATAAACATTGGGGTGCATGTGCCCCTTTGAGACAGCATACTTGTATCCCGTGGATAAATGCCTAGTAGTGCAATTGCTGGGTCGTAGGGTACTTCTATTTTTAGTTTTTCGAGGAACCTCCATACTGTTTTACAGAGTGGTGGCACCAGCTTGCATTCTCACCAGAAATGCAAAACAGATCCTCTTTCTCTGCATCCTCGCCAGCATCTGTTGTTGCCTGAGTTGTTAATGTTAGCCATTCTGACTAGTGTCAGGTGGTATCTCATTGTGGTTTTGATTTGTATTTCCCTGATGATGAGTGATGTGGAGCATTTCTTCATGTGTCGGTTGGCCATCTGGATGTCTTCTTTGGAGAAGTGTCTATTCATGTGTTTTGCCCATTTCTTCACTGGATTATTTGTTTTTTTGGGTGTTGAGTTTGATAAGTTCTTGATAGGTTTTGAATACTAACCCTTTATCTGATATGTTGTTTGCAAATATCTTCTCCTATTCTGTTGGTTGCCTTTTAGTTTTGCTGGTTGTTTCCTTCACTGTGCAGAAGGTTTTTATTTTGATGAGGTCCCAGTAGTTCATTTTTGCTCTTGTTTCCCTTGCCTCCAGAGACGTGTCGAGTAAGAAGTTGCTGCGGCCAAGATCAAAGACGTTTTTGCCTGCTTTCTCCTTGAGGATTTTGATGGCTTCCTGTCTCACATTTAGGTCTTTCATCTATTTTGAGTTTATTTTTGGGTATGGTGTAAGAAAGTGGTCCAGATTCATTCTTCTGCATGTCGCTGTCCAGTTTTCCCAGCACCACTTGCTGAGGAGACTGTCTTTATTCCATTGGATATTCTTTCCTGCTTTGTCAAAGATGAGTCGGCCATACGTTTGTGGGTCCATTTCTGGGTTCTCTATTCTGTCCCATTGATCTGAGTGTCTGTTCTTGTGCCCGTACCATACTGTCTTGATGATTTCAGCTTTGTAGTATAGCTTGCAGTCTGGGATTGTGATGCCTCCTGCTTTGCTTTTCTTTTTCAAGATCGCTTTGGCTATTTGGGGTCTTTTCTGGTTCCACACAAATTTTAGGATTGTTTGTTCTAGCTCTGTGAAGAATGCTGGTGTTATTTTGATCAGAGTACTTTTTTAAAACTAAAAACTAGCTTCAAAACTGAGGTTATTGGAATTTAAAGGTACTACATTGCTCTCAACTTCTTCGGAACCAAGCCATCACTTTATACTCCCCAGGGACTTGATTCTACTGAAAATACTTTTAAACTGTTTGAAATTGTTATTCCTCCGGGGTTTTACCAGTGCACTGAAGTCTTTAAGTCAAACAGCCACCTTAACCTTGCTTTTCAGTAGGTAGGCTGTTGTACACATGGAGGATGGTGGTTTTGACCTTTGTGGAAGTCATCACTCTGTGTTAAAACACACTAATGAGCTTATGTCTTACCTATTCCTGCAGTTTGTTAAGGCAGAGCACAAGGATTAAGTTCAGCCTTTCCCTCTAATTATTTAAATCCATGCAAGAGCCTCGTGGCTTTGTCTTCTTTGTTCTTTACCCTCCTTTTCTTTACAAATCAATCTTCTTCTCCCTCTCAAGTATTTCTATTTCTAGGATGGAGTTTTCCATTAGTTTCATTTTTTGTTCCTCTCCCACAAAAGAAATATGACTATAATTATATCTTTGCTTTCATCGTTCGTACTTTTGACAACTATTTTGTTCCTTTCACATTCCTTACTTTTCCCAAATACAATCATCTGTTAAATAGTTTCCAAAAGTATGATTTTATTTTGGGGCTCATCCTGTACTTTTCAACTTTTACCACTTAAATGCAACCAGATGAAGTGTGCACATTTTATAATCTCTGATACGCCTTCTGAAATATTAAACCCAGCCCATTCTTCCAGTTTTTCGGACAATAAGGATTCTAAGAAAGATTCTGATATTCTTGGAAGACAAAAGAATTGTCACCTTTGCTGAGTCATGCTCCCCCATGCATAACCTCTAAATGCAGGAAGTGCTTGATTGGAGACCCCTTGTCTTCTATAACTGCAAATTCCCCTGGTGATTCTTACCCAAACCTGTGACTGTGACACCACCCAATGACTCTCAAGTCTATGTCGCTGAACCTGATGTCTCCATGGTACTCCAGGCTAACATTAAGCCACATATTTGACATCCCTACTCAGATGTCACAAACCTGGACAGTCAAAATAGAATTCAATATTAATACCTTCCTTTCTCGGTGCTCTCCACCAACCTTCCTCAGAATAGAATTCAATATTAATACCTTCCTTTCTCAGTGCTCTCCACCAACCTTCCTCATCTCAACAATACACTCAAATCCAAAAGCTTTAATTCCGCTCTTGCCCTCCATCTGGCAAAGAACCTGAATTCAGCCACTTTGATTGACTTTACTACCACCCCAGTTCAAGCTACTGTCCTCTCTTGTCCTCTCCCATCTCCTCTCCCTGCAGCAACCAGCACAAAAATTAGAAACAGAAATCACGTAACACGCTTGTTCACAACCGTCGGATGGCTTTCCACTGAACTTAAAATACAAACCAAATCTCTTACTCTAGTTTGCAAGGCCCTTGATGATTTGGCCCCTGCCTATCTCTCTGATCTCATCTCGTCTCAACACCCTCATGTGCTAGACTCCAACCATGTCAGCCTCTTTCTTGAACTGTCTACGCTCATCCCCAACTGAGAGTGTTCACACCGTCTCTTCTGTCTGCCTACACCGGTCCTTCCTCTACACATCTGATGGCTCGCTCCTTCTTGTGACTCAGCAATCAGACAGGCCTTTACAATCAAACCAATCTAATGGAACTATCGTGTCATTTACTATCACCTTACCTATTTTCACATTCTCTATAGCGTGTATCACCAATGTAACAAAATTATTGTCTTTGTCCACTAAAATGAAAGATCCATGAGATGATGAACTCTGTCTCAATCACTACCCTGTCTCCATGATTTTGGACACTGCTTGGAATATAGGAGGTAGGTAACTCAAAGTATTTATAGAATGAATGAGTTTTAGGAATTTATTTTAAACACAAACCACACTGTATGAATTTCATGGCACTGTTTTTTTTTCCTTTTGATACAAAGTTATGACATATACTAAAATATCTCAATTAAGTTTCTTCATATTAGATAATTTTTGTGGAAATTTTAGCCAATAAAGAATATTAAAATATTACATTACAGTGTTTAAAATATTCTAGAAACTATGGTACCTCCAAATCCTACATGATGTTAATTATACATTCTAAATTACTAACTTTCAATAACTAGTAGAAATATAGATAGCCCAGGGAAGCCTGGGTGACTCGGTCAGTTGGGCAGCTGACTCTTGATTTCAGCTCAGGTCATGATCGTATGGATCACAGGGTCGAGCCCCACACTGGGCTCGGCGCTGACACTGCAGAGCCTACTTGGGATTCTCTCTCTCCGTCTCTCTCTCTCTGCTCCTCCCTGAATGCTCTCTTGCTCTCTTAAAATAAATAAACTTAAAAAAAAAAAAAAGGAAACGCTGATAGCCCAAAACCTCAATGTCTCTTTAAGTTATCCAAAATACCCATGTTTCTCCAGGTTTAAGGAACTTAATCTCAATGTTATAAGACTTTTACTGGCAATGTGAAATATATCATCACCAAGGCCTGCTATGGCTTTCTCTCCAAATTTTTGGACCCCTTTCCATATATGTCAATGCAAATCAGTTTTTCACTACCTTATACATAACACTACAAGAAGTAATCCTCCCTGCCTTATTTTGATGTCCTTCACTCCATTTTTATTCACAACACTTCAAGTACAATTTATAAAGCATTTTATTTAGGCCACTCCCTTGTCAAGAAAGAGAGACACACACAGTGAGAGAGAGAGAAAGAGAGAGAGAGAGAAAGAGTGACTCACATTCATTAATATTATTTCACTAACTCTTCTCACAAAGACTCCATGCTCTAAGAATTCCCCCTGAAATTCCCAACACATAATTCAGTGGTTACCAATCTGCAAGCCAAATATTATGGATTACAGGAAGAAATCAGGAAAAGCACCAAACATTCTAAAAGCACTGTCTGTATACTGAATAATTTACACATTTTAAAATGTATGTCTTTGTATACATATGTATAGGTATGTGTGTAAATACATACACACATATTTGCAACTGCATATGCTATTTTAAAATGTATTTGCTTAGGGGCTCCTGGGTGGCTCAGTCAGTTAAGCATCTGACTTTGGCTCAGGTCATGATCTCGTGGTTCATGGGTTCCAGCTGTGCTGACAGCTTTGCTCTTGGAGCCTGCTTTGGGTTCTGTGTCTCCCTCTTTATCTGTCTCTCACCTGCTCACTCTCACTCTCTCTCAGAAAATAAATAAACATTAAAAAAATCAAAATGTATTTGCTTAATCCAATAAGACATTTTACTTAAATAGGTAGTAGTGTTTCTGAATTCATAGTATTTTCAGTCATGCCCCATTTTCTCAATAAATGGACATCAAATATAGAACTACAATGCCTTTAAAGTCCTAAAAGCTTTTGATATTAGATAGGGCTTCATATTTTAAGAAGTTCTCTCACATTCTTTTTCTTTAACTGAACTTAAAATACACTCTATTTCCAACCTATGTGCCTCCTACTCCAAAGCAATATCAATGTATATTGCACTTAGAAATCCCCCTTCATAAACTAAGCTTTTCTTTAAAAAAAAAAAAAAAAACTTTTGTTTTAATGTTTATTTATTATTGAGAAACAGAGAGAGACACAGCATGAGCAGGGGAGGGGCAGAGAGAAGGGGAGACACACATCCGAAGCAGGCTCCAGGCTCTGAACTGTCAGCACAGAGCCCAATGCGGGGCTCAGACTCATGAACCAGGAGATCATGACCTGAGCCAAAGTCAGACGCTTAACGAACTGAGCCACCTGGGTGCCCCATAAAGTAAGCTTTTCTAACCATCAGCCCATTAGGCAATTTAATCATTACTGGGCCATCAATTTGATCCAATTAAGGGAAATAATTTTTATATTTTAACTAGACGCACCATTTACTCATCAAATATTAAACAGTTAGAAAAAGTACTAAGGATATTTCTAAAAACCTCTATTGCTTTACCATGATAAGCCTGGAAACTGCCAATACTATTCTCATTAACACTGATGGAAAATTACTCGAGAGGATCTCTAAACCAAAAATGAACAAAAAAATTTAAACATGAAATGAAACACAATTTTTTAGAACTCAAGGCTGATCCTTTTTTACCCTTAGATATATAAGAAAAACCATCAACATACCATAGTAAATGTATCAACTTGTTCATGTTAAACTACTTATTGTTTATTAACCTATTACCAATTTATCTTTATTCATCATAAATAAAAATCACTCAATGCAAGCAGTCAACTCACTGAGTAAATAATAATGAAATGTAATATATTCAATGGATATAAAATGTCAATATTTTAAAAACCATTCTCAAAAGTCAACTCCATTCAAAAATCTTTCCAAATATATAAAAAGCTTATTTAAACCTTAAAAGTGCATCCTCAGGGGCACCTAGGTGGCTCAGTCAATTGAACCCGACTCCAGCTCAGGTCATGATCTCTCAGTTTGTGAGTTTGAGCCCCACATCGGGCTTGCTGCTGTCAGCCTGCCAGCACAGAGCCCGGCTTCAGATCCTCTGTCCCCCTCTCTCTGCCCCTCCCCTGCTTGCACTCATAAACAAACAAACAAACAAACAAACAAATGAATAAAATTTAAAGTGCATCTTACATAGTAGGTAAGCTCCATATTTATGAGAAATTTCTGTGTTTGCCAAAAAAGTGCACACCGAAAGACAACTAAAACGTAAGTAAGTTTTATTCCCTTCTGAGGGGCTGACCTACCCTCTGTGTGGCTATAAGAAGCTTTCTGTATAGCCATGGTCTACTAATCTATAGGTTCTTCCCCAAAGAAGCTCCTGTATTCTTTAGGGCTTGACTTAGGCATCAGTTTATCCAAAATGCTAAGATTGAGCAAGATGACCTTCCTATAGGCTCCATTGGTATCTTATTCTGGACCCTGGATAGCACTTACCATATGTAAACAAATATTTACCTCCCATCCCCATAGCAATCATAAAAGCTCAACAACAGTAAGGATCCTGTTGTCTTCATGTTAAAGGGATGCTGTTTTCATGTTAAGCGATTCACAACTTTATCCTTAGATTCTAAACAAAAAATTTTTTTATGTTTATTTTTGAGACAGAGACAGAATGCAAGTGGGTTAGAGGCAGAGAGAGGGAGACACAGAATCCAAAGCCAGCTCCAGGCTCCGAGCTGTCAGCACAGAGCCCGACGTGGGGCTCAAACTCATGAGCTGTGAGGGGCGCCTGGGTGGCGCAGTCGGTTAAGCGTCCGACTTCAGCCAGGTCACGATCTCGCGGTCCGGGAGTTCGAGCCCCGCGTCAGGCTCTGGGCTGATGGCTCGGAGCCTGGAGCCTGTTTCCGATTCTGTGTCTCCCTCTCTCTCTGCCCCTCCCCTGTTCATGCTCTGTCTCTCTCTGTCCCAAAAATAAAAATAAAACGTTGAAAAAAAAAAAACAAAAAAAAAAAACCTCATGAGCTGTGAGATCATGACCTGAGCCAAAGTCGGACGCTCAACCGACTGAGCCACCCAGGCACCCCATATCCTTAGAGTCTAAAACTTATTAAATGCTCAATAAATGTTTCTTGAATTAACTAACAAACTGTTCAAAAAGTCACAGAACACAGATGAAATTTTAAAGGGGGAAAGGATGTCCTTTCCAGTGATTTCGCAACTATCCAAGACATGCTTTGTTACTTTGAAAAATAATAAAATGTACAATACGGGTTACAGGGGTTGTTTTGACTCTTAACTAACTTTATGATAAAGCGTTCAGTAAATCTATCCAAACTAATTTTTAGAATATATGCACATTTCATTTTATGCAATAATGGAAAACAATTAGCATCTCTTACAGTAAGAGAAATAAAAATAGTTGCTACAAACCACTGGTTACATTTACTGCACACTTAAAAAGCACACTGTTCAAAGCACTTTTAATTTATTTCATATAGTCATTATAATAATAGCATAAGGGAAGGACAATTACTTCACAGCTGAAGACATTGAGAAACAGGACTTGTGCTAATAATTGTCCATGGCCACAAACCTTATAAGTGCCACAGAAGTATAAATACCACTTCGTATTTTTAATGCTAATAAGTTGATTTTCTTGGACAAACAAGGCACACTCAAAACTTCTATCTCTTTTTCTATGAGACCTATTAGTAGAGTCGATTTTCTTTTAATCATTTTCATATCCTCTGGTTATTTTTTTGATTGATATAATGCTAGCAAATAAAGACTACATACAAAGGATTATGCAGTTCTAAAACATCATATTCAGGTTAACACATCCTAAAAAAATTATTTCCTTTTTCAAAATACTAGCCTAACACTGACAATACATATTCAATGATGAGGTAATCATTCTCTACAAATCTCTAACATCTTTACATATGTTTTATTTATAAGTGTTGTTAACAATTTCTATGATGATCTACGTGTTTGCCTAAAGAATACAATCTTTTTTATTCTGTTCTTCCCTCACATCTGTCGATAAGAATGACATTTTCACCAGAGGTCTCAAACATCCTTGTAACATTTGCTTTCATATGTCTTATTATTTCTGGTGTTACTGTGAATAACTTTTGTCTTTTTTTTTTGAGACTTTTAAATCATAGGTTATTTATTTTAATATGAAATTTATTGTCAAATTGGTTTCCATACAACACCCAGTGCTCATCCCAAAAGGTGCCCTCCTCAATGCCCTTCCCCCACTTTCCTCTCCCTCCCACCCCCCATCAATCCTCAGTTTATTCTCAGTTTTTAAGAGTCTCTTATGGTTTGGCTCCCTCCCTCTCTCTTTTTTTCCCCTTCCCCTCCCCCATGGTCTTCTGTTAAGTTTCTCAGGATCCACATAAGAGTGAAAACATATGGTATCTGTCTTTCTCTGTATGGCTTATTTCACTTAGCATCACACTCCCCAGTTCCATCCACGTTGGACC
Source organism: Prionailurus viverrinus (assembly GCF_022837055.1). Taxonomy (NCBI): domain Eukaryota; kingdom Metazoa; phylum Chordata; class Mammalia; order Carnivora; family Felidae; genus Prionailurus; species Prionailurus viverrinus. The sequence continues at coordinate 11,533,350 of NC_062571.1, forward strand.
ACTTTCTTACAACATTCACAAAAATAAACTCAAAATGGATGAAGGACCTGAATGTGAGACAGGAAACCATCAAAACCCTAGAGGACAAAGCAGGAAAAAACCTCTCTGACCTCAGCCGCAGCAATTTCTTACTTGAAACATCTCCAAAGACAAGGGAATTAAATGTAAAAATGAACTATTGGGACTTCATGAAGATAAAAAGCTTCTGCACAGCAAAGGAAACAATCAACAAAACAAAAAGGCAACAGACAGAATGGGAAAAGATATTTGCAAATGACAGATCGGACAAAGGGCTAGTATCCAAAATCTATAAAGAACTCCCCAAACTCCACACCCAAAAAACAAATAATCCAGTGAAGGAATGGGCAGAAGACATGAATAGACACTTCTCTAAAGAAGACATCCAGATGTCCTTTCCAGTGATTTCGCCAACAGGCACATGAAAAAATGCTCAATGTCGCTCCTTATCAGGGAAATACAAATCAAAACCACAGAGATATCACCTCATGCCAGTCAGAGTGGCTAAAATGAACAAAACAGGAGACTATAGATGCTGGAGAGGACGTGGAGAAACGGGAACCCTCTTGCACTGTTGGTGGGAATGCAAACTGGTGCAGCCGCTCTGGAAAACAGTGTGGAGGCTCCTCAAAAAATTAAAACTAGATCAACCTTATGACCCAGCAATAGCACTGCTAGGAATTTACCCAAGGGATACAGGAGTGCTGATGCATAGGGGCACTTGTACCCCAATATTTATAGCAGCACTTTGAACAATAGCCAAATGATGGAAAGAGCCTAAATGTCCATCAACTGACGAATGGATAAAGAAACTGGTTTATATATACAATGGAATACTACTTGGCAATGAGAAAGAATGAAATATGGCCTTTTGTGAATAATGCATTCACATTTTCTAATGCATTTTCTATTTTGTTATTGCTAGAATATAGTAACGTTACTATATATTTATCATATATCCAGCAACTTTGCTGAATGATCTTACTTGTCCTAATTAATCTAGAGATTCTCTTATATTTTCCCTTTAGATAATAATATTGTCTATATATATTAAGACAGTTTGGTTTCTTTTTCAACTTAGTCCCAACACTGCCACTATCTATGTGATCTTGAGCAAGTGACTAGGATTTATTTTATTCATTTATAAAATGAAATGACTGACCCAGGTAAATTTTTTAAGTGTTCATTATTCTAAATTCCCTAAATTATATTATATACACATACAACACCATGTTATATTCTGTCCTGATCTTCATCCGATGCAGTTCCTTTTTCTCCAAAATTTTTTTAAATTCTAGTTAGTTAACATACAGTACAACATTTGTTTCAGGAACAGAATTCAGCAATTCATCAGTTACCTACAACACCCAGGGCCTATCATAACAAGGGCCCTACTTAAAACCCATCACTCATCTAGCCCATCCCCTACCACTCCCTCCAGCAACCCACAGTTTGTCCTCTATCTTTAAGAGTCTCTTATGGGGGCACCTGGGTGGCTCAGTCAGTTAAGTGTCTGACTTCGGCTCAGGTCATGATCTCATGATCCATGAGTTGGAGCCCCACGTCGGGCTCTGTGCTGACAGCTCAGAGCCTGGAGCCCGTTTCAGATTCTGTGTCTCCCTCTCTCTCTGCCCCTCCCCTGTTCATGCTCTGTCTCTCTCTGTCTCAAAAATAAATAAACGTTAAAAAAATTTTAAAATAAAAAATAAGAGTCTCTTATGGTTTGTTTTACTCCCTCTTTTCTCCTCTCCCATATGTTCATCTGTTTTGTTTCTTAAATTCCACATATGAATGAAATCATATGGCATCTGTCTTTCTCTTGACTGACTTATTTTGCTTAGCATAGTATACTCTAGTCCCATCCACATGGTTGCAAACAGCAAGACTTCATTCTTTTTGATGGCTTAGTAATATTCCATTGTGTATATATACATATTTTTTATCATCAGGGAAACACAAATCAAAACTATGATGGGATACCACCTCACACCTATAGAATGGCTAAAATTAACAACACAAGAAACAACAGATGTTGGCAAGGATGCAAAGAAAGGGAAACCCTCTTGCACTGTTGGTGGGAATGCAAACTGCTGCAGTCACTCTGGAGAATAATTTGGAGGTTCCTCATAAAATTAAAAACAGAACTACTTACAACCCAGCAATTTCAATGCAGTTCCTTTTGACTGAGCCCTTCTAAACACAGTAAGCCTACTCCTCTTCAAGTAATCCCAAGTGACAGAAATACCTAATACTTACTGAACAGACATGAGATCCCTCAAATTTCCCAGCTCCCTTGTAATTGTGTCAGACCCTTAGGTCTGAGCAATTAGCTATAAGCAGAGATGATGTGTGTCTTCTTGGGACCAAATCCCGCCCCCCACCAAGAAAAGGAAGTTAGTTCTCCACACTCTTCTCTCCTACTACTTTACTTTGACAAATGAAGTCATTCTAGATGTGAAGTGTTAGTTACCCGGGGTTCCTGAGCGACCATCTGGAGAAGAGCCCTCTAATCAGTGTTGGACATGTAACATGTGTGTGAATTAAACCCTCCATGTACAGAAAGCCACTGAGATTTGGGGGTTCCTGGTTTTTTTTTTCTCATTAAGCATAATTTAGCCTATTTTGATTAACCCAGGAGGGCAAATCAGTTTCACTTCAGGTACAACTAATTGGTAATAGCTCCCTAAAATCATAGATCTTAAATATATTAAGAAGCTACATCTGGGAAAATTAGAAAAGAATCCTATGCACAGTCAACAACTCCAGGACTACAAGAGACTGGATGAAATCTGGAACCTTATTTTAGGTCATATGTTTTATGCAAATTGAAGCTTATGAACTAAAAGACTGGTGGTAAACTTTAGTTATTAGTGGCCTGAACACTAAGTCCAAGCAGTAGTCTGGCAAAACTAACAGTTGCAGTACGGTTCTTTAGTGCAAATATCCTTAGCTCTTGTCCATCCCTGTATTTCTATTCACCAAGTTGACTATCTTACCCCAATACTAAACCCTCAATTACAATTAATTTCCAGTAAATCAACTTCTACTGGAGGCTTTTAAGGCATGACCTTTTTCTTTTTTTACAATTTTACTTTATTTTTCAGAGAGACAGAGTGTGAGTGGGGGAGGAGCAGACAGAGAGGGAGACACAGAACCTGAAGCAGGCTCCAGGCTCTGAGCTGTCGGCACAGAGCCTGATGTGGGGCTCAAACTCACGGACCGCAAATTAATCATGACCTGAGCCAAAGTCAGGCATTTAACTAACTGAGCCACCCAGGTACCCCTTAAGGCATAACCTTTAAAATGTAAATGTAAAAAGGCAAAAAGTTATTATTCATAACATCGAAACTTTCCAGATTAATTACTTGAGGGTTTACTGTTTATTTTTTAAATGTTCTAATAATTCAATTAAAAAAGCAGGCAGAAAACATGAAGACATTTTCCAAAGAGGACACAGAGATGGCAATAGTCAACAGACACATGAAAAGATGCCCAACATCACTTATCATCAGGGAAACGCAAATCAAAACTATAATGAGATATCACCTTACACCTGTCAGAATGGCTAAAATCAACAATACAAGAACAGGTGTTGGCAAGGAGGTGGGCAAAGGAGAACCCTCTTGTACTGTTGGTGGGAATGTAAACTGGTACAGCCACTATGGAACACAATACGGAGGTTCCTCAAAAGTTAAAAACAGAACTACCCCGTGATCAAGCAATTGCACTACTAGTTGTTTACCAAAGAACACAAAAATCCTAATTCAAAGGATATATGTACCCCAATGTTTACAGCAGCATTAGCAACAAGAGCCAAATTATGGAAACAGCCCAAGCGTCCACTGACTGATGAATGGATAAAAAAGAAAAGATAAAGACACACACACACACACACACACACACACACACACACACACACACACACGGGAATATTATTCAACCATAAAAAAAAGAATGAAATCTTTCCATGATGTCAATGGAGCTAGACAGTATTATGCTAAGTGTAATAAGTCAGCCAGAGAAAGACAAATATGATATGATTTCACTCATATGTGGAATTTAAGAAAAAGAACAAATGAGCAAAGGGGAAAAAAGAGAGGCAAACCAAGAAACAGACTCGACTACAGAGAACAAAGTGATGGTCACCAGAGGGGAGACAGGTGGGGGGATGGTTAAATAGACAATGTGGACTAAGAAGTGTGCTTGCTGTGATGAGCACACGGTGTTGCACAGAAGTGTTGAATCACTATATTGTACACCTAAAACTAATATTATACTGTATGTTACCTAACTGGAATTTAAATAAAAACTTTAAAAAAAATGTTCTAGCTACAAATCAAGTATCATCTTCCATAAGCTATTTTCAAATGAAGAACTTCAGAAGTACAAAATAGTAAAAAGTACTATAATAAACACCCATGTTGCAATAACCAGCTAAAAAATAAATTATTATATACACAGTTAAAGCCAGCTAGGAATCCAGCCCTGATTTTATTCTGCTTGTTCCCCTGAAGAAGGACTAACCATTCGGCTGAACTTAGTGTTTATTATTCAAGTGCCTTTTTTTTAGAATTTTACTACATATGTCTATTTTCTAATACTAATTACAGACTCGTTTTCATATAGTAACATGACATGAATAAATGGCATCCTCTTCTGGGTCTCTATCTGCAATTTGATTTTCATTTTTGCTCAACATTATGTTCTTGGGGTTTATTTTTGTTGGTATTTAGGTTCATAGTTTCACTGTGTGTGTATATATATATATATATATATATACACATTAATACATATATACATATATATACATATATATATACACATATATACATATATACATATATATACATATATACATATACATATATAGATATATAAAGTCGTTTAAATATACTACTATTTAATTATCAATTTCCCTACTGACAATTTCCCTACTGAGACCTTTTGTTTGTATGTTTTTAAAATAAATTTTTTTGAGCAGTTTCAGGTTCACAAAAAATGGATCAGCAAGTACAAAAGGTTCCCATATGGCCCTCCACCCCCCCATCCCTACCAACACAGACAACCTCCCCACACCACAGTTGTCCATTTGCTACAATTGGTGAATCCACACTGACATATCGTTATCATTCAGAGTGCACAGTTTACATTGGAGTTCGCTATTGCTGCTGTATATGCCATGGGTTTTGAAAAATATCCAGTGACATGGATCCACCATTACAGCATCATACAGAGCATCCTCTGTGCTCCAACTATTCATCCTAGTTTCCTAACACCTTGGCAACCACTAACTTGATGACCTCCACAGTTGCGCCATTTGCAGAATGTCATCTAGTTTGAATCTTACAGTGCGTAACCTTTTCAGATTGGCTTTTCCACTTAGTAATAGGTCTGTAAGGTTTCCATGTCTTTTCATGGCTCAATACCTCCTTTCTTTTTAGTGCTAATATTCCATTTTCTGGATGGACTACAGTTTGTATATCTACTCATCTACTGACAACTGAATTGCTTCCAGGTTTCAGTAACGATGAATAAAGCCACTACAAACATCTGTGTGCAGATTTTCATGTGGATATAAATTTTCAGCTCATCTGGGTAAATACCATGGAGCACAACTGCTCAACTGTATGGTTAAGAGGATGTTTCGTTTTACAAGAATCTGACAAATTGTCCTCCAAATTGGCTCTTTCATTTTGCATCTTCACCCATAACGAATGAGAATTCCTGTTGCTTCACATCCTTGCCAGCATTTGGTGTTTTCGGGGTTTGGATTTCACCGTTTTAACAGGTGAATGGTGGTCTTTTGATTGCTTTTGTTATTAGAAAAATGTTGAAATGAACATGTATGTATACACATTTTCATGAGGCTATGTGCAAGAGTTGGTCTAGGCCAGGTATATTTCTTGGAGTGTATTTGCCAGGTCCTAGATAGTATCATCTTAAACCAACATTTAGGTCTAATGTCGGTAAAATTATTTTAATTAATACAAAAAGGTCTAAAATAACTAGTTGTAAAATTGCTCTCCAAAGTGGTTGTGTCCATTTATACTCCTAACAGGATTATATGAAAATTTCCACTGATCCTTATCTTTTCCAGCATTTGACACTGCTAAACTTTACCAACTTTTGCCAATTTCATGCACAAGAACTGGAATGTTCTTAATCTGTACATCCCTGATTATGATCTTCAGCATCTTTTTAAATATTTGGAAGCAATCTGAGTTTTCTTTTCCATGAACTACTTCTTCAAACCTTTTGAACATTTTTGTACTTGAATATTGTTTCTTCTTTATTAATTGGTAGGAGTTCCTTATATACTCTGAATAGTAGTGTCTTACCAGTTTTATATAAACATGTTAAAAATAATCTCTACCATCTGAGGCTTTTTTCTAAATGGCTTCTGTTGACATGCAGTAGTCTTTAATTTTAATGCAATCAAATATATACTTATCTGGCTTCATGGCTTTGCCTTTTTGGATTTTTAAAACACCAGCTTTACTGAGATATAATTTAGTGCAATAAAATTTGCCACTTCTAAGTATACAATTTAATGAGCTCAATACTTGTCTACATCCATGTAACTGTGACCTCAACCATAAAAAAAAATCATTTCCATATATTTCATGGAATAAAAATGTCTTCATGTCTCCGTAATAAATTCCCACCTCCTTCCTCCAGCCCTTGCCAACCACTGATCTGCTTTTTGTCACAGAAGCTTTGTCTTCCTATAATTTCATATGAGTGGAATCATTCAGTATGTAGTCTTTAGTGTCTTGCTTCTGACACTTAATGCTCTTGAGATGCACCTGTGTTGTTGCAGAGATTAAAAGTTCTATTCTTTGTATTGCTAAATGGTAACGCTTTATCAGTTCGTGGAGATTTGGGTTGTTTATAAATAACACCGCTCCAAACACAGGCGTCTAAGAGTTTGGGCAGAAACGTGGGTATACAACTCAGATAAATAGCTGGGAACGGTACATAAATTTACGCTTTAAAATTGCCAACCTGCTTCCTAAATGTGCCATTTTGCATTGTCATCCACACTGGAAGGAGAAAACTGCTCTTGGTATCATCAACTTTTGGTATTATGTGTCCATTCAATTTCAGCCATTTTACTGGTTGTGCAGTGGTACACCACTGTGGTTTTAATAGGCACTACCCTAATAACTAATGGTGTTGATCATCTTTTCATGTGCTTACTTGCCTCCTTCATGAACATGTTTTTCAATTTCAGCGCAACATTTAAACGACTTGAAGTTCTCCAAAGGTGTTCTATGCATACCCGTTGGATTTTCCCATTGCTCTGCCCCTCAGCTACACTTGATATGGTTTGTCACTTTGTTCCCACCAAAAATGCTCTCCTCCCTTGGCCTTTTAACTCTGAACTAGCCTGTCCTCTTGTTAGCACTCTCCTTGTTGTCCTTGTTCTCCCCTTCTTGACCATCTTCAAGTTCATTCATAGCTCAGTATTCTTCCCTTTCTGCACAGGACACAAATATATTCATCACCAACCCAAGCCCTACAACTACACTAGGGCCTGCTTCTAGTGTATCTCCGTTCTGAAATCTTTCCTGACAAGCCAGCTTATACTGGTCTTTCCCTTATTTGATGTTCTATAGAACCTGCCACTATTACTAACTGATTCACAGTACATCTGATTAAATAAATCTCTTATGGGGCACCTGGGTGCCTCAGTCAGTTGACTTCTGGCTGAGGTCATGATCCCGGAGTCATGGGATCAATCCCTGCATCAGGCTCTGTCCACATGCAGCGTGGATTAAGAGTCTCTCTCTTTCTCCCTCTGCCCCTCTCCCCCACTCGTGCTCTCAAAAGAAAAGAAAACAAAACAAAACAAAAGAGAAGAAAAAATAAATAAATCTCTTATGTTGTTCTCTGGCTATTTTAGGTTTCTTTTCTTCCCCTCCAGTGGGAGCCTGATTACATTTTTCAAGAAAGAGGATATTTTAATAGTAAAATACATGCTAAGCATTTTATAAGTAATATTGCCTGACCTATAATTTCAACAAAATAAATAGAAATATAATCTCAAGTTCTTTATCACTTACTATAAAACAATATGTGAAATAAAAAAATTTCTATGCCAAGATAGTTATTCTGGCAAAAAAAAAAAAAAAATCCTAGCATTTCATTCTGTATCAACTTTGTCAACAACAATTTATATTTTTTAATTACGTATGAGCATGCTGACAAAGATGCTCTTTGTATGAGCAAAGATGTTCAAAGATTCATTCTTCACATAAAGTAGTAAATTAATTATTCCTGCAATGCACTGTACCAAATCCATTATCAATCTGTACAGGATTAAGCTTTATTATAGTCACAAGTATGAATATTTACCCTGGTAAATCAAAGCCATTAAATTAATTCCTTAAGTCAGGAGGACAGAGTCTATGCATTCTTTAGAAGGTACAGCAGGACTAAAAAAGCCAAACAAACTGGTGAACTGTCAAAATAGATACATCAATATTATTTAAGCCATTGGTCCAAAGGAAAGAACAGAATCAGTAAAAATCAACTACCATTCATTGATCATCTACTTCCTTCAGAGATGTGTTATGTGCCTGAAACACAAGATAAAGGAGATACTCTCTGCCTGAAGGTGTTTTAATGATTATTATTTCACAGTAATTTGAAAAAGTAAATGTACAGAGACATGTGATTTAGCAGCAAGAGGTACAGTAGAAGGAATTCATTTTGCTTGACAGAGAAAGAAGGAGAGGAGGATGGGGGGAAAAGAGGGGAAGAGGAGAGAGCATGAGAGGAGAGAGTTACTTTTGCAGGGAGGAGGAGGGTGCATCAGAAACGCAGGAAAGTGTTACAAAGGAAGACCTATTTGGACAGTGGCCTAAAGGATGAAAAGGCTTCCTTCAAGGGAAGCATTGAGCAAGGGTGTTCCAGGAGCAGAGCGAACTAAGCATACACAAGGGCATGCCTTCTTCCAGTAAACTCAGTCAGGCTCGTTCATGCCTCCAGGGAAGGTTATACATGTCTGAATATACACATCGGTGAGTAGTGACAAAGAGTTGCTCCTTGGCCAAACTCTTACAGGCCCCTCAGAACCCTCTTTTCGACTAGGCCTCAACACTGGCCTATAAAAACTACACTCTCAACAAAAATGATTTTGTCCATCCTCTCCCCTCCACACTGGAAGACTTAATCACTAACACAGTTTCTAATAGCTCAAGGCAATACCCCTAGGATGACCCTTGCCACCCTTAAACAGCCTGTCTGAGCAAGCTCAAGACTCTCAAAAGAATTTATATTTTGCTCTAGTCGACACCTGGCACTAGGACCTACTACCCTTTCTCAGAGCATTTACTGAAAAGCCTTTACAACTGTGAATCCTTCCTCTGTCCCTTTGGGATATACCTATATCTCCCGCAACTCAAGAGTGCCTTTCTTGAAAACCTGAAAGCCATTCCTTGAAATGTAATCATCAGGAAGGACAGGGCCTCTGTTCCCCTGTCTCCCCAGAAGAGAATCCTAACTTCAATAACTGCCAGCTAGTAGATACAGCTGGACTAAATAGCATTTACCTTGACCATTCGTTCATTATTTTTCACTTCCCTTTACTCAACCAAGCCCTCATCTTCCCCCCTTCCTTACCCCCTCATTCTTCCTGTAACAGACCAAGTGGCCTCTGCACAAATCAAAATTGAGTTCAGTTCCCACTGGACCTCCTTCCCCACTGCAGTAGTAGCTTACTGATTAAAATCTGTCCTTATCATGTTAACCAGTGTCTGGCTTTGATTGCCTCTGATAGTAGCAAAGCTTGGAATAACACAGTCCATTGTTCCACAGCTTTCAGGAGCGGTCTCTATCTTTCAAATACAGTTGCACAGGTCGCTTGGCATTTGAAGGCCTGCCTCAACCCCCACAAAAACACTTAGGAATTCTTCTTCACAGACAAATGCCTCTCCTCCTCTTCCTTTGTCCTCATCCTCCTTGTGAAATGTTTCTTTCCACATCACACTGTATTTATGGATACTCCTATTTTACTCCTTTGTTCCCTTATTCATATGTCAAACATACTCATTAACTCCTCATCACCATCTGTCAAGAAGTCCACTCACACTCCATGCCTCTGCCTTCATAAAACTTCGCTCATGCTCCCAGCCAGAACCACTCCCTTTCCAAAGTGTAGGATAGTGCGAGGACATTTAACCTGCAGACAGAACATTTTTCTTCCATCATATCTTTGATTGTCACCGCTGTTGTATTTGTTGTAGCTTCTCCGTTAGGAATATAATATTTTCCGTGTGTTACATCAGGCATAGACACGCTACAGGCCATGGACCAGATGCGGCTCTGTTTTTGTTTCTGCACAGCCCTTGAGCAAAAAGTGGCTTCAATATTTTCTAATGGTTGAAAAAGAAATCACAAGAATAACATTTTGTGACACAAAATTAATAGAAACTCGAACTTGAGTGCCCGTCAGTATAGTTTTTATGGAACACAACCATGTTATATACTGTCTATGGCTGTTCTTGCACTACAGTGTCATGGGTGAGTAGATGTAAGAAAATCCTTTAACCCACAAAGCCTAAAGTATTTACTATTTGGCTTTTTACAGAAAAAGTGGGTCAACACCTAGGGGAGATCATCATCTGCTACAGTTGTGTTCACTCCAGTGATGGCTAAACCAGACTTTCAGATCTAGAAGGTAAAAACGGTGTACAAGACCCTACTGCAGTTTCCAGTTTCTTCACAGGCATTCATTTCATTCGGCTCTGTGTCTGCTCATGCTGTTCCCCTCTTCTGCATATGCCTTCGGTACTTCATTCGTGAGGACTAAGAAGGCAATGGGTCATCACCAGCTTCGTGTCTACCAACACCCACACCATTTGGCCAGGAGTGTGAATTTGGTGATGGAGTCATTGGAGGGGACACAACATTGCTTTTCACTTTCCTTGTGAGCACAGCCCCTTGAGCAAAGGCACACAGGCTCCTTAGGTGGATTACAGCATCTGCCCACCTTTCTACGGTGTTTGCAGTGAAACTGTGTGTGTCAGACATGAACTCCAGGCAGGTTTTTATCCAACGGGTTCCATCTACCTTATAATTAGTGAATATCTCTCCCAGATTTTAGACTGTTTTCCAGTGTTAGATGTCCATATGTTCTCAAGTTTTCATTTCATTTCAAGAAACACAATGGGGGACGCTTGGATGGCTCAGTCAGTTGAGCATCCGACTTCGGCTCAGATCACGATCTCATGGACTATGAGTTCAGGCCCCGCGGCGGGCTCTGTGCTGACAGCTCAGAGTCTGGAGCCTGCTTCAGATTCGTGTCTCCCTCTCTCTCTCTCTGCTCCTCCCCCACTCATCCTCTCCCTCTCCCTCTCTCTCAAAACCAAATAAACATTAAACATTTTTTAAATAAATTTTAAAAAAACATAATGGGAATTTTTTACTATAATGAGAATTGTTTAAAAACTTACAAATATTCCCAGAATGAGTCTTTACCTCATAAGACAATGCATCACTACTGTATTATTCACGTGTCCCCTAGCATGTTGCCTCCTTGAGGGATTTCAATTACATTATCTTCGTCCTTTTGTATCACCACCCTTTCCTAACTGGGCAGCGTCAATGTATATGTGAGACACTAAGAATAACTGTTTCCACACAACTTACAAATTATAAGTTAACAGATAGCTCCCCTCTGGCCATGATCTGCCAAAAACTGTTAGGCATCTTCTCCTAATGTTTCTGTTCCAGCAAAACTTTGTGTCAGTATGCGATCGTTGACCGTTCATTCTTTATGAACTGGATGTTCAAAATGAGGATGTTCCCCTTCTGCCACACCTACCATCTCCTTTGTTTTCCTCTTAAAGTGGTGGCAAAGAAATGATTATATGACCAAAGCAGGATGATTCTGAGAAACAAGTATGACTACTGGTCATGTATATTCCGTCCCAACCACACTGGCCTTTTTCCTTCCTCTTGCCCAAAATAAAATTTTATGAAAAATCACAATAAAGTAAATAGAACAAAAAAACAATAATGCTAATATTTATTTTCCCTTAATTCTTGTATCAAGGGAGAATTCTTGTGTTAATTGTATCACTTCAATTAATTTTAAAAGAAACACATTGCCAAACTACCATGTTTAAACTGCCAAACTACCATGTTTAAAATATTTCACAAACTTGGGGTGCCTGGCTGGCTCAGTCAGTTGGGCGTCCGACTTCGGCTCAGGTCATGATCTCACGGTTGGTGGGTTCAAGCCCCGCGTCGGGCTCTGTGCTGACAGCTCAGAGCCTGGAGCCTGTTTCGGATTCTGTGTCTCCCTCTCTCTCTCTGCCCCTCCCCAACTCATGCTCTGTTTGTCTCAAAAATAAATACATATAAAAAAATTTTTTTAAATATTTCATAAACTTTATTTTTAAAGTGAATCTTTCTTACATCATCCAGAATTTATTCCATACTGACATTTTTATTATTCAAAATTTCTCACTTGAATAAGAAGAGTAGTTCATCTGGAATATCACAACTATTATGCATCATTAATATCCTAATGCATTATTTATGATGGTGAATAATATCCTGGAATGAGAAGTCACTGAAGATAAAATATTGCTCTATCATGTTCCATTAAGGGAAGAAATACTGTTAATTAAAGTGATGCCACAGAAATTGGAAGAAATGGAAAGAGCTCTTGATATTGTTCTATCTACAAGGCTCAACTTGCTTTTTGGAAGCCTGATAAAAACAAACAGTGTTGTTTTATACATGCAGTAGATATGGACCAGTCTTGGAAATCCAGAATCACTGAAGTGTTAGGCTGAAACAGATTTTAAAAATTCTTCTCTCTCTCCTGAGTCCACAAAAAGTAACACCAGAAAACTAAGCTTGTAGCAATAAGATCATTATATAAGAATTCTTTTTAATTTTTTTAATGTTTATTTATTTATTTGAGAGAGAGAAAGAGCATGAGTCAGGGAAGGGCAGAGAATGAGAGAGGGAGACACAGAATCTGAATCAGGCTCCAGGCTCTGAGCTGTCAGCACAGAGCCCGACGTGGGTCTTGAACTTGTAAACCACAAGATCACATCCTGAGCCAAGGTCGGACAATCAACCAACTGAGCCACACAGGCCTGCCAAGAATCTTTTTTTTTAATGAATTTTCCCTTTTGGGAGACTTTATTGATAAAACACTGGCCCCAAACTATTACTGATCCCTTTTCTAACTTAAGGTAAAGTTGAATTTGTATTCACACATGTGTAGATTGCATGTGCATATGAGGTATCACTCCAGACATGTACGTATATGCTTCAGTATACTTTCGAACGGGTCAATATATAGAGAGGCTATTGATACCTTCATTTTATGACCAGCTATTTTATGGATTTCTCTCCTCACCCATCTTGCAGTTTTTCCACTGGTTCTCTTGCAATTCTTAGACTACCACCAATCATCGGCAATGATCTCTTCCTATCCAAACTTAAGTTTCTATGTCTAATTACATCGGCTCAAACCTACAATACACGCTTGCACAAGGGAGATACTGACCATCCTTCTTTAACTTATACCTAATTCTGATCATGAGCATTTCCCTGTAAATAAAGTGCTCACTTTTTAATTGAAGTCTGTGTATGTGCACAAGTGTTTGTAAATAATGTTTGTGAGCTATCCATCAATTCTTACTTTATAAATTTCTGAAACATACACTGAATTTTGTTAATGACTTTTCCCTATCTTCAGAGATATCCAAAGGATTTTTCTCCTTAGGACAACTGACATGAAGAATATTATTAATGATTTTTTTTTTTTGGGGGGGGGGGGAGGGTACTGAGCCACTCTTGCATTCCTAGAATAAACCACTGGGTTATAATGCACATTTTAATGCAACATTGGTTTCTTTATTTTTTTATTGTTTTTTTGTTTATTTATTTTTGAGAGAAAGAGAGAGATACAGAGTGTGAGTGGAGGAGGGGCAGAGAGAGAGAGGGAGACACAGAATCCAAAACAGGTTCCAGGCCCTGAGCTGTCAGCACAGAGCCTCATGCAGGGCCCAAACCCACAGACTGCAAGATCATGACCTGAGCCAAAGTCAGACGCTTAGCTGACTGAGCCACGTAGGTGTCCCAACATTGGTTTCTTTAAAAAAATATTTTATTTCAGATTTCTGTATCAATATTCGTAAGTGAAATTGATCCACTGTTTTCCAAAATAATTTTTTAAGATTTTGGAATCCGTGTTATACTTACTTGAAATAAACGGGAAGTTTTCTTTCTTTTCTTATGTTTTGGAATAATTTAAGTAGTATAGGTAAGTAGGGATTATCTGACTCGGCGCATTTCTTGTCAGAAAATTCTTTTACTGCCTTATTTTATTCAATAATTAGTCTGCTCAGACTTTCTGTGCTAAATTTAATTTTTTCCTAGAAAATGATTCATTTCATGAAGATTTTCAAATCCACCTGCATATAATTGAGCAAATGGTCTCTTATGATTTAATTTCCTCTGTTTTGATCATTATCCCCCTCCTTCCTTTATGTAACTTTTAATATTTGAATATTTGTGCTTTTTTTCTTTGTATTGATTGGATTAATTAGCGGTTTGCCTGTTGATTTTTTCAAAGAACCAATTTTTAAATTAACTCATCCATTTCCTTCTTACTCTGTTAATTGCATCCTATCACTTTCTTTTGCTTACTTTATTTTCTAGTTTTTAGGTGGTTGTTGAAGTCATTTGTGGGTTTCTTTTCTTTCATTTTCATTAATTTATAGATTTAATGCTAAAATTCTTATCCTCAGAACTTCCTCAGCTGTGTCTCACATATTCTACATGTCACAATATCATGTATTCATTTTCACTATGTTCAAGAAATTCTTCAATTTTTATTTGAGGCTCCTACCTTCACTCAACATTTATTTAATAGTGTGGCTTCTTAACTCTTAGGTAGAAGGGACTTTGTGGGGATTTGTCTTTTTCTTTGAAAAATTACTTCTGGTTTTATTTCTGTAGAGTCATGTTTGTATTACTGCTGCTCTTTGCAATTCACTGTGGTTCTCTTTATGTGACCTAAGATATGGTCAATATTCTTTAGTGTTTTTTTTTAATTTTTTTTATGTTTATTTATTTTTTGAGAGAGAGACAGAGACAGAGAATGAGCAGGAGAGGGGCTGAGAGAGACCGGGAGACAGAATCTGAAGCAGGCTCCAGGCTCCGAGCTGTCCAGCACAGAGCCCGACATGGGGCTCGAACTCATGGACCATGAGATCATGACCTGAGAAGAAGTCGGATGCTTAACAGACTGAGCCACCCAGGCACCCCAATATACTTTACTGTTTTATGTGAACCTTTTGAGAATGTATACTCTCGGGACACCTGGGTGGCTCAGTCAGTCAAGCATCCCACTTTGGCTCAGATCATAATCTCAGGATTCGTGGGATGGAGCCCTGCACTGGGCTGCGCACCCACAATGCAAAGTCTGCTTGGGACTCTCTCTCTCCGTCTCTCTCTGCCCCTCCTCCACTCGTGCTCGTGCGTGCCCTCTCTCTCTCTCTCTCTCAAAAATAAATAAAATTTTTTAAAATGTATACTCTCTGAGGTTCAGATTTTGACAAGTCTTTATAAGGTCGACCTCATCGACCTTTTTTACGAAGCATTTTACTTATTTTTTCCACTTGAAGTGTGTCATATCTCCTCTTAGTACTGAGTTTCTCTTTCCTCTTGGCACCTGTAGTTTCTGGTTTCAGGAAGTGGTTTCTGTTACTGGGTGCATACACCTACTTCGTCTTCATTGTGAAGCATACCCCTTAACATTGGTTAGACAGCCTTCTTTGTCTCTTTTCAAGGTTTTTGGTGTCAATTACACCTGGTCAGAGTTGAGAAAGTCACTTTATTTTTACTTGTGCTTCTTAGTATACCCCTGTCCAACCTTTTATCTGTACTTTCTTTATCTCTGTTTTAGTATACAAAATGTCATATTTGGCTATGTTAATCAACCTGAAAATCTTAAGTTCTTCTTATTTCAATAGGTTAAGTCCACTTACAGCTATTGATATGGAAGTTTAATATAATTTTTATAAAGTCTCCCCATTTTTCTCCCATGTTTTGGTCGTATACCAACTTCACAGTGTCAAGCATGGGACCACTACATGTGATGCTCTCTCCTTCAAACCATCTGGAGTCTCGGCTTCTTGAGTTGCTTCTTGAGCACGTTGCTTGCTCACAACCAGTCCTCATGCCGGAGTATCTACTGGAGCTCATTCTCCAGTAAATTCCTAAGGAAGGGCTCATGGAAACAATATCCCTGATTTTTTCCATATTCATAGCAGTTTGTTTATAGCTTTTCCACAAAAAGTCAGTTTGGCTGGAATCCTTGACTCCTATTTCCTTTCCTTGAGTTTCTTAAGCATTGGTGTTAACAAATCTGATGACACGTGACCTCCTTTCCTTTAAAAGTGACTTATCCTTTTGCCTGGATTCAACAGATTTTTTCTTCTTTACCTTTAATTAATATACTTTATGAGAATATCTGTCTTGAACAACAAAGAAATTGATTTTCCAAAGTATGCACCATGCTTTGCAACGTGCAGTTTCAAGCAAGCATTCCTGAGTTTTGGTATTTGCCAGGATCTTTTAGTACATTAGACATTCTTCTAAGATGTTCTGTTGTGCTTTTTTGAATAGACAATTTTTTTTACAGCAGATTTAGGTTCACAGCAAAACTGAATGAAAGGTACAAAGATTTGCCCATACACTCTCTGCCTGCATAGCCTCCCCCATTATTAACATCCCCCACCACAGTGCTTGGGACATTTGTTATGACAGATGAAACCACACTGATGCATCTAATCATCCAAAGTCCATAGTTTACACTAGGTTCCACTCTCGGTGCTGTGAATTTTATGAATTTTGACAAATGTATAATGACATATATTCATCACTATACTATCATACAGAATAGTTTTGCTGTTTTAAAAATTCTCCACGCTCCACCTATCCATCCCTCTCTTCCTTCCCAACCCTTGGCAACTACTGAACTTTGCACTGGCTCTAGAGCTTTCTCTTTTCCAGAATGTCATATAGCAGGAATCCTACAGTATGTAGGTTTTCATATTGGCTTCTTTCACTCAGTAATATGCATTTAAGTTTCCACCATGTCCTTTTGTGGCTTGAGAGTTCATTTTCTTTTAGTGATGAATACTATTCCATCATCTGTATATACCACAGTTTATACTGTTCATTTACTGAAGCACACCTTGACTGCTTCCAAGTTTTGGCAATGATGAATAAAGTTTCTATAAACATCCATGTGCAACTTTTTGCATGGCCATTAAGTTTTCAACTCCTTTGGGTAAAATACCAAGGAGTACCATTCCTGGATCATGGTAAGGTCGTAATTAGTTTGGTAAGAAACTGCCAACCTGTCTTTCAACATGGCTGAATCATTCACCATCGTCACCAACCAGAAATGAGAATCCCCGTTGCTCCACATCCCCACCATCATTTGGTGGTGTCAGTGTTCTGGAATCTGGCCAATCTAATAGAGTTAGTGGTACCCCATTGTTTTCATTGTCACTGCCCTGATGACATATCATTTGGAGCAATTTTTCATGTGCTTATTTGTTATGTGGATATCTTCTTTGGTGAGGAGTCCGTTAAGGTGTTCGGCCCATTTTTTAATCCATTTGTTTGCTTTCTTAGTTCTGACTTTTAGGAGTTCTTTCGATATTTTAGGTAACAATCCTTCATCAGATGTGTCTTTTGCAAGTTTTTTCTCCCAGTCTGAGGCTTATCTTCTCATTCTTATGACACTATTTTTCCTCAGACCACATGTTTCTAACTTTAATGAAGTCCAGCTTACCAATTTACTCTTTTATGGGTTGTGCTTTTGGTGTTATATGAAAAAGGCATCACCATACCCAACGTTCCCTAGGTTTTCTACTACGTCATTTTCTAGGATTTTGTAGTTTTACATTTTAAAATCTGTGATCCATTTTGAGTTAATTTTTGTGAAGAGTATAATGTCTCTGTCTAGATTTACTTTTTTTTTTTAATTAAGATGTCCAGTTATTCCAGCACCTCTTATTGGGAAAGACTATTTTCCCTCCATTGTATTACTTTTGCTCCTTTGTCAAAAATCAGTTGACTATGTTTGTAAGTCTACTCCTGGACCCTCTCTTCTGTTCCACTGATCTACTGGTATATTCTTTCACCAATACCACACTGTCTTTAACATTGTGGCTTTATAAGGAAACTTTGTTTTCTCCTTCAATATTATGCTATTCTGGGTCTTTTGCCTCTCCAAATAAACTTCAAAACAGTTTGGCAATATCTGCAAAATAACATGCTAGGATTCTGATAGGGATTGCATTAAATCTATAAATCAAGTTAGACAGAACTAACATTTTGATAACATTGAGTCTTCCTATTCATGAACATAGAATATCTCCCCATTTATTTAGTTCTTCCTTGATATCTTTCATCTGAGTTTTATTTTGGATCTTATGGTATTTTGTTAGGTTTATACCTAGGGTTTTTTCTTTTTTTCTTTTTTTTCTTTTTTTTTGCATTCTAATATAAATGGTATTGTGTTTAAATTTCAAATTCTACTTGTTCACTGATGGTACATAGGAAAGCGACTGAGTTTTGTATATTAGAATTGTAACCTGCAACCTTGCTATAATTTATTAACACTAGAAGGTTTTAGTTGATTCTTTCAGATTTTCTACATAGATGAAAAGATCATCTGCAGTTTTATTTCTTCCTTCCCCAGCTGTATGCCTTTTTTATCTTTCTTGTCTTATTGCATTGGCTAGGACTTCCAGGATAATGTTGAAAATCAGGGGTGAGAGGGGACATCTTTGGCTTGTTACTGATCTTAGTGGGAAAACTTCAGCTTTCTCACTATTAAGATGTTAGCTATAGGTTTTCTATACATAGTTCTTGGGAAGTTGAGAAAGTTTCCCTCTATTCCTGTTTACTGAGAGTTTTTATCATGAATAGGTGTTGGGTTTTGTCAAAGGCTATTCCTGAGCCTATTAATATGATTGTATGACTTTTCATTTTTTCTCAGTTGATGTGATAAATTATACGAGTTGATTTTTGAACCTGAACCAGCCTTTCTCAACTGGGATAAATACTATGTGGTGATAGCATATAATTCTTTTTATACGCTGTTGGATTCAATTTGATAATATTTTGTTAGGGATTTTTGCATTTGTTTATGAGAGGTATTTACCTTCAGGGTTTTTTTCCCTAGTAATGTGTTTGGTTTTGATTTTAGAATAATTTTGGCCTCAGAGAATGAGTTAGGAAATATTTCGTTTGCTTCTGAAAGAGATTATAGTTAACTGGTCTAGTTTCTTCTTTAAATGCTTGATGGTTTAAATGATTTAAATTCACCATTCATCTGGGCCTGCTGCTTTTAGTATGGAAAGTTATTAATTGTTGATTCAATTTAATACCTATAAGCCTATTCAGAAGATATAAGTCTATATCTTCTTGTGTGAATCTTCTTCTATATCAAGAAGATATAAGTCTATATCTTCTTGTGTGAATTTTGGCAGATTGTGTCTTTCAAGGGATTTGTCCATTCCCCCAATATATCAAATTTTGGGGCAGATAATTATAGTATTGTTTATTATCTATTTAATGTCTGTGGGATCTATAGTGATGTCTCTTATTTTTGATATTTGTAATTTGTATTCTCCTTTTTTCTTAATTAGCCTGGCTAGAAACTTACTAATTTTATTGCTCTGTTCAATAAATACAGCTTTTTAAAATTGATTTTGATTTTCTGTTTTCAATTTTATTGATTTCTGCTCTAATTCTTTTCATTTCTTTTCTTACACTTACTTTGGATTTAATTTGTTCTTCTCTTTCATGGAAGTTTAGATTATTGATTTTAGATCTTCCTCTTTTTTAATAGATGCACCCAGTCCTTTAAATTTCTTTAAATTTCTAAACATTGCTTTTGCTGCATCCCACAAATTTGGTAAGTTGTGTTTTCATTTTAATTTAGTTCAAAATATTTTTAAATTTATCTTAAGATTTATTAACCAAGTGTTATTTAAAGGTGTTACTTAATCTCCAAGTATTCTGAGATTTTCAACCTTTCTGTTTTAATTCACTTGTTGTCTAAGATCAGACATTGCATGATCTCTGTTCTTTTAAATTTGTTAAGTTGTACGTTATGGCCCAGAATATGGTCTATCTTGGTCAATGGGTCCATATGAGCTTGAGAAATATATGCATTCTGCTACCGTTGGATAAAGTATTCCATACATACCCATGACATCCAGTTGATGGATAGTGTTGTGTGGTTCAACTATGCCCTTACTAATTTTCTGCCTTTTGGATCTCCCCATTTCTGATAAAGGAGGACAGAAGTCTCCAACTATTACAGTGGATTCATCTATTTTTCCTTGTAGTTCTATTAGTTTCTTCCTCACATACTTTGATGCTCTGTTGTTACACGCATACATGTTAAGGATT
The DNA here is from genome assembly GCF_022837055.1 of Prionailurus viverrinus. Lineage (NCBI taxonomy): Eukaryota > Metazoa > Chordata > Mammalia > Carnivora > Felidae > Prionailurus > Prionailurus viverrinus. Next base: position 11,553,840 of record NC_062571.1, read on the forward strand.
GTTATGTCTTCTTAGAAAATTGATTCCTTTATAATCATATAATGCCCTTCTTTCCCCCTGATAATTTTCCTTACCCAAAAGGCTGCTATTCCTGCTTTTTCAATTATTTTTAGCATGATATAGCTTTCTCCATCCACTTACTTTTAATCTATGTGTCTTTATATTTAAGGTGGGTTTCTTGCAGGCAAGAAATAGTTGGGTGTCATCTTTGATCCACTCTGACAATCTCAGTCTTTTAATTCGTGCATTCAGACCGTTGATGTTCAAAGTAATTCTTGACACAGTTGGATTAAGATCTACATATTTGTTTCTGTTTTCTATTTGTTGCCCTTATTCTTTGCTCTACTTTTGTCTTCCATTCTTTTTCTGCCTTCGGTGACTTTAATTGAATATTTCATATGATTTTATTTTCTCTCCATTCTTCACATATAAGTTATACTTTTTTTCTTTTTTAGACAGAGAGTGTGAGCAGAGGAGAGGGGCATGGGAGGGGTGAGAGAGAGAGAGAGAGAGAGAGAGAGAGAGACAGACAGAGAGACAGAGAGACAGAGAGACAGAGAGACAGAGAGACAGAAAGAGAGAGAGAGAATCTTAAGCTGGCTCCACGCTCAGTGCAGAACCCAACATGGGGCTCAATCCCATGACTTTGGGATCATGACGTGAGCTGAAAGTAAAAGTCAAATGCTCAACCAACTGAGCCACCCAGGCATTCCCCCCCTTCTTTTTTTTCTTTTTACTTTTTTAAAGTGGTTTTCTTAGAGTTTGCAATATACATTTACAACCAATCTGAGTCCACTTTCAAATAACATTATATTTGCTATTCCATGGATAGTGAAAGTACCTTTTAACAAAACAATCCTAATTCATTCCTCATCCTTTGTAGAAATGCTATTATTCATTTCACTTACACATAAGCATACATAGGCAAATACAGTGTTGCTGTTACTATTTTGAACAAACTTTTATCTATTGTATCAATTAAGAATAAGAAAAATAAAAAAAACTTTAATTTTACCTTCACCAATGCTTCCTTCCTTCCTTTATATAAACTCAAGTTTCTGAGCTTCCTTCTTGCTGAAGAATTTCTTTCAGTGTTTCCTATAAGCCAGGTCTACTGGCAAAAAATTTCTTCAATTTTTGTCTGAGAAAGTCATTTCTTCTTCACTTCTAAAGGGCAATTTTGCAGGATACAGAATTCTAGGTTGATAGCTTTTCCCTCCCAACATTTTAAATATTTCACTTTATTCCCTTCTTTCTTGCATAGTTTCCAAAAAATTGGATGCAATTCTTATCTTTGCCCTTTTACAGGTATAAAGTGTTTCTTCCTCTGGCTTCTTTCAGGATGTTTTCTTTATCTTTAATTTTCTGTACCTTGAAAATGATATGCCTACGTGTAGTGGGGTTTTTGCATTCACTCTTCTTGGCGTTGTCTTAACTTCTTGGACCTGTGGTTAGATATTGTAGAATAACTTGCAGAAATTCTCAGTCATTATTATTTCAAATATTTCTTCTATTCCTTTCATCATGGTTCTAGAATTTTTTGGTAGTTGTCCTACAGTTCTTGGGTATTCTGTCCTGTTCTTTTTTTTTTTTAACGTTTATTTATTTTTGAGAGACAGAGACAGACAGCAGCAGGGGCAGAGAGAGAGAGAGAGAGAAAGAGAGAGAGAGAGAAGAGACACACAATCTGAAGCAGACTCCAGGCTCCAAGCTGTCAGCACAGAGCCCAATGCGGGGCTTGAACTCACAAAGTGAGATCATGACCTGAAGAGAAGTTGCATGCTCAACTCACTGAGCCACCCAGGCGCCCCTGTCCTGTTTTTTTCCAATCCAACTTTTTTCTTTGCTTTTCAGTTTTGGAGGTTTCTATGGAGATATCCTCAAACTCACAGATTCTTTGCTCAGCCGAGTCCAGTCTAATAATAAGCCCATCAAAGGCATTCTTAATTTCCGTCAGTGTTTTTCTGCTCCAGCGTTTCTTTTTTTCTGTCTTTGAATTCCATCTCTCTGCTTGCATTGCCCATCTGTTCTTGCAGGCTGTCTATTTTATGAACTGGAGCCTTTACCATATTAATCATAGTTGTTTTAAATTCCTGGTCTGGTAATTCCAACACTGCTGCCATATCGGAGTCTGGTTCTGATCCCTGTTCTGTCCCTTCCAAATGTGTTTACTGCCTTTCAGTACTTGGGTTTTTTGTTTGTTTGTTTGTTTTTTCTTGATAGCCACACATGAGGTACTGGGTAAAGGGAACTGCTGTAAACAGGCCTTTAGTAACGTGCTGGTAAGGTACGGGAAGAGGAAGTGTTTTCTGGTTCTGTTATTAGGTCTCAGTCTTTCAGTGAGCCTGTTCTTCTGGACTGTGAATTTCACAAGTTTCTCAGTATTCCCCCCTCTTAGGTGGCACGGGAGGGCTAAGGTGGGCTGGAGTCGGGAATTTCCTTTCCCCTGGGTAGGTCAGTCACTGACATAATTGCAGCAGGTAGAGTGCCGGTAAAACAGGTTCTCCAGAGGGCATATCTTGTTTTTGATTATGACATATCTTGATTATGTTTTTACATAATCCTCTGGAATATCTCAAAACGGTTCTTTTTCCCTCTCCCTGGCAGAAGCACCAGGGAATTTTCCTCCAATATTCACTGTGAGAACCGGGGGGAGCCCCAGGAGGGAAAACTCCCAAAAGTGTGGGGCCCCGGGATTTTCTAATGCTTAGAGCAGTCCACGCGGAGCCCCCGGCGATTCATCAGTTCAGTTCAGGTTGTCCCATCAGGCACCGGTTCCTTAGAGGTCACTGCTCACGTGAGCTGTGATTATGTGCACCTGCCTGTCGCTCTCTCCGATTTGGGGGCAGAAGTTTGCCCTGTGACCTCACTGCCTCACAGATCTAAGAAGGGTTGTTGGCTTTTCAGTTTGCCCAGCTTTTTACTTATTGTTAGGACGGAGTGGCAACTTCCAAGCATCTTACGTGCTGGACAAGAACCTGGAAGCCTCTCAGGTGCTTTCATCTCTTTCCTCTAGTTTTGGGGTTTTGTTTTGTTTTTTTAACAGGTTTTCACTTTTCCCTCTTCTGTTACTCTTAAGGCATTACCATGGGTTTATATGCTCTGGTGTCCTTTCCTAAAGTTAGTGTGTCTGTGATTTACAATTCAGTCCTGTGATCTTTCAGCTCTTTTCAAATCTTTCTCTTCTCTACTCACCTTTTTTCTGAGTTTATAATCTATGCTGTTGTCTCTGAATTTCTTTAGTTCATTTTGAAACATCATGTAACAGTTTTAAGTCTGGTGGACCTGACTTAAAATTATTCTGCTCTTTATTCTGTCTCTTTAACATATAAAAGCATATATATATATATATAAAAAAATATATATATATATATAAATATATATATATATAAAATATATAAAAGGTAACTTCAAATAACTATCTAAATAAATATAAACTAGATTACTCCACCCATTATTATAAATTACACATAATTATATATATATATACACACACATATGGTTTTATATAAAGTATAGTTATATGTATATAACATGTATCTTTATATAAATATATAAATACATAAATTACATGTAATTTATATAATTATGTGTATATATAACTGTTTTACATATAGCATAATTTTATGTACATGACATAAATGGTATAATTACACATATAATATATATGTGCAGGGGCGCCTGGGTGGCGCAGTCGGTTAAGCGTCCGACTTCAGCCAGGTCACGATCTCGCGGTCCAGGAGTTCGAGCCCTGCGTCAGGCTCTGGGCTGATGCCTCGGAGCCTGGAGCCTGTTTCCGATTCTGTGTCTCCCTCTCTCTCTGCCCCTCCCCCATTCATGCTCTGTCTCTCTCTGTCCCAAAAATAAATAAAAACGAGAAAAAAAATTTAAAAATAAATAAATAAATAAATAATATATATGTGCAATATACATTTATGCATATATGTATAATAATGTAATTTATATACAATTTATACATAAAATAATTTATATGTAAATATTTATATATTTAAATATATGAATATAGTATATATCAATGTATCATATATTTCTATATTAAATATAAAAATAACTATATAAAAGAACATATATGAAATAAATAACATATAGAAATATTTTTATATATTTATAAATATATAATAAAAAGAGAGACACCAACCAGGAGCAGAATTATGGCTACAGGTAACAAAAACATTTCAGAAAAACAGATAAGTCTGGAAGGAGCTTCTTTGGACAAAAGGAGAATGGTCAGCTTCTCTAGCGGCACGGCTCTAGGCAACTTGTTCTTCTGTTTTTACCCAGTATTTAAAACACAGCCTTTCTTTTCCGAGATCTGGTGGCTCTGTTTCCCTCCCTCCCTTTTACCTGATCCCTGTCTGTTCTTTGCCCCTATCACCCTGCTCAATCCATATTTGATTCTCAAAAGCTTATTCTCAAAGGAAGGCTTGTCTGAGGGTGCCCGGGTGCTCAGTCGGTTAAGCATCCGACTTCGGCTCAGGTCATGAACTCACAGTCCATGAGTTCAAGCCCTGCATCGGGCTCTGTGGTGACAGCTTGGAGCCTGGAACCTGCTTTGGATTCCGGGTCTCCCTCTCTTTCTACCTCTCCCTGCTTGTGCCTTGTCTTTCCCTGTCTCTCAAAAATAAACAAACAGTAAAAAAATATTTATTAAAAAAAACATAAGGCCTATCTGGAAGGGGTTTTACTATATTACCTTCCAAAGTCATGGGCCAAGATTGCTCCAGAAACACCCGTTCTTACCATATCTCCTTCGCTCCCTCTTGGTTTCAGCTGCTGTTTCCACACTGGCCCACTATGCTCTCCATGAGTACTTGTAACTGATTTTTGGACACGACAGAAATGGTGCTATCTTTCCTCCACTTCCTGTCATTCATGTCCCAACACATACGTGGGGATAACGTGTCACCTAGTAACGTGTCACTGTGTTGTGTGTGTACGTGAAGTTCTGCTCTCTTCCAAGCTCTGCCTACTTTTACGTAAAGACTCGCAGAGATGAAACCCTCTGCCTCTCTGAGAGCTTCTCATTTCCCCTCAAACTGAATGAGGGCAGGTGGGTCCATCTCAAAGTGACTGGGTTCCTAAAAGCAAAAGCCTGACTTCTCAATCGTAAAACAAAGAAAATGAAAAGTCATTCATATAAAGAATGTGCAGTAAATATCCGTGATTCTAATTTAGGAATGACTAAACTGTGGTAGCATCAGATCTGACGTTTGCATGCTCTTCAGGAAAACCTATGCTGCAGTTCCGAGCCATTCTCTCTCAGGCAGAAATCAGCATGGAGAGATATCCTAGCAGCATGAAACAGTCTTCTGGAAAAGAGAGCCCTGTCTTTGATTAAAAGATTCTGCAGCTTGGGGCGCCTGGGTGGCGCAGTCGGTTAAGCGTCCGACTTCAGCCAGGTCACGATCTCGCGGTCCGTGAGTTCAAGCCCCGCGTCGGGCTCTGGGCTGATGGCTCAGAGCCTGGAGCCTGTTTCCGATTCTGTGTCTCCCTCTCTCTCTGCCCCTCCCCCGTTCATGCTTTGTCTCTCTCTGTCCCAAAAATAAATAAACGTTGAAAAAAAAAAAAAAAAGATTCTGCAGCTTAAGACATTTCTGGGATCATTTCCAGGAACGCATATATAATTTACAGTGACTGACTCCTTGCTCACTGCCAATGATAACTTTGTTCTCTCCACTTTTATAATCAATACAGGAGACAACAAACTCGAGAGGGGGAAAAAGGACCATCTCCCATTTTCCACCAGTGAAAAGTCAAAAACAGATACATCTGCACAAACCACATCTGTACCCAGGCTTACATACTTTAAACACGAACGGAGATCCAGAGCTTTGACTCCGTTATTACTGAAAGTTAAAAGTCTATAAAAAATATAATTGGCCTAAGATCAGCGGTCTCCCCTCAAACTTAATGGTCCACTAAGTTTTGTGGATCACTTACTAGGTCAAGGCACTGTGCTCGTTACCGAGCAGTAAGAGTTAAGAAAATAAACCAATACGCTCTGGTCCTCAGGGAATTCAGAAGCTGGTCTATGTGTCTGGGAGCATACATACATATGGATACAGTCAGGGAGAGAAAGTGGTGCAGATATTATACAGAATGAATCCCACTGGGCAACAAAACCGAAGTGTAAACAAAGCACTTAAGAAGCACAGAGAAGAGAATTCAGGAACTTGGGAAAAAGCATCCCAGAATAAAGACTATTTGAAATAGCTCTTGAAAGACAAGCAGGATTTCAGCAGGCAGAAAAGTACAGGAAGGATATACGAGAACAAAGGCAAATGGAAACATGGGGGAAAAAAAACAAAACAAAAACCTGACATTGTAGCAGGTTTTCAAGTAAGACTGTACTTATGTTGTAAGAACTTAAGGGGCGCCTGGGTGGCTCAGTTGGCTTAGTATCTGACTTTGGTTCAGATCATGATCTCACCGCGTGTAAGCTTGAGCCCCGCATCAGGCTCTGTGCTGACAGCTCAGAGCCTAGGCCTGCTTCGGATTCTGTGTCTCCCTCTCTCTGCCCCTCCCCTGCTTACATTCTGTTTCTCTCTCTCTCTCTCTCTCTCTCTCTCTCTCTCTCTCTCTCTCTCTCTGTCAAAAATAAATAAACATTAAGAAAGATTTTAAAAAAAGAAGTTAAAGAAAAAAGTTCAAATTGGTTTATTGGACTTCAATTGCTACTTCATTCTATGCTTGATGAACAACCTCAGTATCTCATCCTTCAGGCAAATTTTCAAATACACGAGCGAAGAATAAAACAAAATGACAACAAAAAAAGGTTCAGGCGGTCAGTTCACTAGGTCATCAGTTAACAATGAGATAGTTAAGCATGCCTCCGAGGAAGTAACCAGTTTACATGGATTAGTGCCCTGACTGCCACATGAGATGCCCACTACCGAGTAGGAAGCATTCATTTTTAGTGCTGGAAACCAGCTCTTACGTTAAAGGAACAAGAAAACAATAGCCAGTACTGTGTTCCACACAAGGGAAAAATCAAGAACCAGCTAACTAAATGGTGTGCCTGGTTCCAGCCACTACAAAATAGCAGAAACCACAGGGAACATCCTAAATGTTAAAATGCTTGGGGCGCCTGGGTGGCGCAGTCGGTTAAGCGTCCGACTTCAGCCAGGTCACAATCTCGCGGTCCGGGAGTTTGAGCCCCACATCAGGCTCTGGGCTGATGGCTCGGAGCCTGGAGCCTGTTTCCGATTCTGTGTCTCCCTCTCTCTCTGCCCCTCCCCATTCATGCTCTGTCTCTCTCTGTCCCCAAAATAAATAAACGTTGGGAAAAAAAAAATGTAAAAATGCTTAATATTTTCTTTTTAAGAAGACCATTTTTCACGACTGACAAGTGTCACAGTCATTAATACAAAGAGAATGCTGAATAAACACTTGTAAAATTAAAACAGATCTAAGTAACAGGGGCACCTGGGTGGCTCAGTCGGTTAAGCATCCAACTCTTGGTTTCAGCTCAGGTCATGGTGTCATGGTTCATGAGTTCAAGTCCCGCATCCAGTTCTGTGTTGACAGCATGGAGCCTGCTTAGGATTCTGTCTCCCTCTCTCTCCGCCCCTCCCCTGCTCACTCTCTCTTTCTCAAAAATAAATAAATAAACATTTAAAAATAAGTAAATAAATCTATGGAGAGCTATAAAATGCATCATGATCACGTTTTGCCACCGACTATTAAAATGGTAGTAAAGTTACTAACATTGAATTATTATAAGTCAATTATAATTTAATTATATTATCATAATAATTGTAATTTATTATTATTATTATAAATGAATCATGTGTACACAGTGCTCAGTATCATTTCACAGAATTATAATTATTTCACCAGAGAAGTGCTGTGGTATAAAGGAAAGAATGAAGCATTTGAACTCAAATGGCCAAGGTCAAAGCATGGAAGAATCGTTCCTGACACTGTTGTGTCAAGGCCCGGCGAGCATCTTAGACATGGGACCTGGCCTCTGTTAGCTTTCCAAAACCTCCCCTGTGCAGTGAATTTGACAGCAACAGCCATGCACACTCTTACCACAACAATGGAGTAAGACTGCCCGTCAAAGGGTTCTGGACGTCAGGAAGTACTACGCAAAAAACGACTACACTGACCAATTTCTGGTTGACTTCCCACCCACGAGACATCTTCATTTCCTCTTTCCCTCATTCGACACAATCTAATCTTTCAGCACATGGTGCGAGTCCCGAAAGCAAGTTCTCAATCTCCCCCTCCAGATCCCCCACCATTGCTGTGGTCCGAAGACCCAGCAGCTCGTGTCCAGACTTCCACAGACACCTTCCAACCATCTCCCTGCTTCCATGCTTGCTCTCTCAACACCCTCCAAACCCCACGAGAGCCAGGACGATCTTGGCAACGTCTACATCAGATCGCATCACTCACCTGCTCCAATGGCCTCCCTTCATCCCAGGGAGAAACCTCAGCTCCTGGCTGTGGCCTGGAAGGCCTTCCAAGACCGGGCCCCAGTGACAACTCCTCTTCCTAACCAGGGGCCCCTGCATCACCTGGTTCCTCTTTCTGGAATGTTTCAGAGTACTTAGTACTGCTTACTCTCTCACTTCACTCCAAACTCCTCAAATGTCACTGCCTCAGCAAGCCTTCCCCAAACACCCTTTGTGAAAGGGCGAGTCCCTGCCCCATTAATCTCTACCCTACCACTCCGCTTTCTCCATAGCGCTTCGTTCTGAAATCACACCACTTATTTACTTGTTTACTTGTCCGCGAGGATATAAACACCATGATGGGGGCAAGGGCTTTGTTTGATTCTTGCCAACAATCCTATCTGACTTCCTTACAAAGAGTGGGGGTCCAGCTAGAAACTTGCTTCGTGAAGAGTCAAAACATCTTCCACACCCCCTCTCGTTTATTCTGCTCCACAGGCAATTACAGAGGGCCCGTCAATAACTTGACTGCCATGAGTAAAACCCCAATATCTGAACAGCCTCCCAGGGCTTTATCCCACCTTGGAATTCGAAGTAGACTCCAGGAAGCAAAGTCTGTTGCCAAACCCTTCCGCTGCCAAGCACAGTTTCTGTTGTTCTTTGTGGATGGTCGCGGTGCACTGTAGGACCACTTCATCGTCCTGCAAAAAGAGAAAAAGGAGAAAAAGTTAGAGATCTGACATGACGAGGCGGTCTAACTCTGATCTTGGACACTATTACTTTAGTGCATATTAAAAAGCAGAGACAAAGGGAACAACAACTCGCCAAAAAGACCCACGAGTCAATCCCTAGAGAATGTCTACTTGTAAAAAAAGGGGTGGCAGGAGAAAGAGGGTGCAGCCACTCAACTCAGCCAACAGTTCTCTCACTCTCATTGCTGATCTCCAGAGGCAACCCACATGAGGAAAGGTAAAATACAAAATTTCCACGTTAGCACTCTTACACGCCGCTTTAATCATCCAAATTACAAAGAAATTTCCTGACGCACGCCTAGGACATCACGAATCATCAAGAACGACATGGGTTCCAACAGCAGGCACACACATCGCTCCAAAACCAGCAGAGGAAAACAGGTCAAGAACGGACAAACCCAGAAAGTCACCCCAGTTCATCCACACACCGGCTACTTGTCCACGTTCGAAAGGACCCTTGGTTGCTTAGAAATGGGCAGAGAGAGGATTTGCTAGTTCAGTCCTGTGAAACCCAACACTGGCTTCCAATTAACTAAGCAGCCTTACAGGACAAGTTATACAAGGGGGAAGACGGTAAATGGGATGACTCCGTGTAGGCAACATGAGGACTGCAAGAAACACAGGCCTGAGAATTAGCCATGACTGGATTCCCATCTCAGCTCTGCCATGCACAGGTTAGAAGATCCTAGACAAAGTATTGCATCTCTAAGATGATAAGGTAATGGAGTCACACCATGACTGACCTGCAAAAGGCACTAAATAGACAATAAATGGGAGATACCATCGTCATTGTTTTAAGATTATTTATTTTGAGACAGAGTGAGATCTTGAGTAGGGGAGTGGGGTAGAGGAGGAGGAGGGGGGGGGAGAGAGAGGGAGAGAGAGGGAGAGAGAGGGAGAGAGAGGGAGAGAGAGGGAGGGAGAGAGAGAGAATTCCAAGCAAGTTCTGCACTGTCGGTACAGAGCCTGATGCGGGGCTTGATCTCACAAACCGTAAGATCATGACCTGAGCTGAAATCAAGGGTTGGACGCTTAACCAACTATGCCACCCAGGTGCCTGATACCACTGTCATTTTTAAACAAAATATCTCACCTTAACAAGTTCTAGGTAGCAAATACCTAACAAGTCCAACCACTAACATTTGACACTTCAAACACAACGCAACAAGACACTTAACAGAGTAGTAAAAGGATATACTCACTGACCCTTTTAATTAGAGTCCGAGAAAAGGAACAAACAAGTATATCCTAGAAGACCCTCACCCGGGAAAAATGGCAGAGTGGGGGGTGACGAGCTGTGATAAAAATTCAAAAGCAGAAGACAAGCCATTTGGGTTAACCCAGAGAATCTGCTGTATCGATTGGAAAAGTACAACTCTAATTTGCATTTAAAGCCTTCATAATCCTAGGCATTTGCTTTATTTCCTATATGGTGAAGCAATATCTAATGACTGGCCTACAGCTCTAGTCACAGGCAAAGTCCAATTTCTTAATAATTTCCTCCCGACTATCCCTCCAGGTGCCCATTAATTTCCAGTGAACATTCAATTGTTACAACTTAAAAGTCATCTGCTAAAAAAAATAGCATTATTTTCATATAATGAGTACATCTGAATATTAATTCATGCTCAGCATGGCTATAATAAAAATAATGAAGTGTTTCTGTTGGTTATATAATCTGCAAAATCAAAGATATATTGTGCTTTCCAAAGAGGCAGTGTAATAACAAAGACCTGAATTGTGCTGATGTGCTCAGTGCCTTACCAAATCCCCATAGCCTTTTGCTATCTGGTCCCACTCACACCCGCTGGAACTAACTTCAGCATGCAAACTGCACTCTTGGGTAAAATGGGCTCCTTCGGCAGTTGGAGTCTATCTAAGTACCATTTAGTAAATAATTACTTTGATGCACTCATTAAAGACACTTTGGGAATGAGAATTAAGAAAATGGAAAGGTATAGGTGAGAATAACAGTGCTATTCAGTAAGCCACACAAGAAAAGAAGGCACACCATATTTACCAAAAAGAACAGTCTATGTCAGCCCTGGCATTAACTTACTTATTCTCCACATCTCATTATATAAAGATTATCCACAAATACACAGATGAAGACAATGAGGTTCAAAATAACTTGTTGCTGACAGAGGGCTGATCATACCTAGTTCTAGGAACTGATCATTAAACCTAACTGATCTGAATCTAAAAGTCCTCAGCCCCATGTTGCTTCTAGAGGCTCAATTGGTTTTTTACTACAATCATTATCTAAAAAAGTACCTCTCAATCTTTAATGCACATCTTATCACCTGTGAGTCTTGCTGAAATGCAGATTCCGGTTCTATCGGTCTTGGGTGAGGCTGAACCCATATTTCTAACTAGTGGATCCGAGGAATTAGGATCCCAAACGGGTCCCAGAAGGCATATAAATCCCAGGAGACATGTGAGTAGTCTCTTAGAAGAGCTTGAAGGCAATCAATAACAGATGAATATTAAAACAAGTACATATACTTTGGACAGAACCAGAAATGAGAGTACATGTGAAGGTGCTCATTAATATGTGGTCCATACCAAAATATCAGGGAAAGGAACCAACTTAAATAATATATGAACTACCCTACTAAGTGTATAAAACTAACTCACTCATGCAAAGTTTCCCTTCCACCTAGCGCCTTAACACTGTGATGGAGTGCCTGGCCACGAAGCAACCTTAAGTTCAAAAGAGTTCGGCCACCCCACCAAGGAGAGAGGCTGTTGCTACAACGTTAGATCACGGTTCCACTTTGAATGACAGAACCTAGCCTGACTTTTGAGGCTTTTTCCAGCTTACCTGGCAGCTGTTTCCATTTTATATTCCAGTAAGCACAGGGTTCCTTCCTGGCAGAAAGTAAAATATACTGAGCATGGATGGACCAAAGACCAATTCATAAATACCTGCCAGTTCCCTTTAACTTACCCATCATTCATCTCAAAGCATAATTTTTCTCCAGAACCACTGTGGTTTGAGAGCCTACTGACTATGCATTTGAGAAGTCTTAATAAGTAGCTTTATTTTGTATTTATTATAACCCATGTGCAGTAAATCTGGTTTTTATTGACACATACATGTGTGCGTAAGGATATAGGTACACACGCGCGCGCGCGCACACACACACACACACACTCCATTTTCTTTTCCAAGAACAAACCAAGCACAGCCTAATACTGATGGGATCTAGAAAGTTAATACTGCTAAGGTAACAGAACAATAAGGCTATAGTGAAAGGGTGTCTCTTGTGTCATAAGGCTTCGGAATTAGTCTTTGCTACCTGGTCCTGAGGTCCAGGCTCCTAACTCTCATCACTGACCTTTACCTTTTAGCTGCATGTGCCGTTGGTGTACCCGAGTGCCTAAATGCACACTGTGACCATCACTTTTCCTGCCCGAGCCCATAACAACTAAAATCCTCCTTAAGTATTTGCCTTTGGGTATTTTTGGTTTTCTGAGTTCCCATGTCTCATTCCTAGGACTTAGTGCAACAAATTTTGATTCAACTCACAGCAACTCATCTTCCATAATCAAAACACTACAAAAGTGCATTCTGCTCATATTCTATCATTTCATTTTTTAAAATTTCAAAGTCTGTTCATTAACCATGAATGTCTAGCATAATAATGAGATACAAGTATCATGCCTGTTCCTGGAAACACTTGAACTGACACCATTTCCCATTTTATATAAAACAAACTTGAAGAAACAAAACTACTCCTCTTTTTTCACAAATTTTGAAAATATGAAACTGTAAAAAACAAATATTCTAGGAGCAACTTCATGAACTTCATGAAGATAAATGGCGCTTCTGTGAGAGTGATATCCAGCTTACAATCCCCAAGTCCTATGGATTCTACGTCAAATCCACCCATTTCTCACCACACCAGCTACCATCTTGGTTAGTCATCCTCAAAACCCACTGAATAGCTTTCCACATTGCAAATTCCCATCCAACGGCGCTTCAACTTGAGGACACAACCATCAACCAACTGTAATGTTTCCTGGATTCAAATCTATTAATGGCCTCCCGCTGCTCTAAGGAAAAACACCTAAAGACTCTTTTAGTGTGCAAGGCTCCACGCTGCACAGAAGAGTGCCAGCCTGACACTTCCTCCAGCCAACCTTCCTTCATTCCTATAGGAGTTTGCACATGCTATTAAACCCTTTATCTCTCTCTAGTTACGACACATTTATCTTTCAAATCTTACTTAACTCAAGCACCCACTCCTGAGGTGAGCCTTCCCCGACCCACCAGGCTATGTCACTTCCTTTGTTTTGGGCTCCTATACCACTGTATTCCCTTTAGTTGTCATTATGCATTCACTTATGTAATTATTAAATTACAGCATCTAACACTGCACTGGGAACATATACTCAATAAATGATCATTTTAATCCACTTTATACTAGCTCATGAATAAGTGCTACCATGCTGACAAATAGGGATGCTTTTTAGAATTGCCAAGATAAGATCCTACCTTTCCAATTAAAGACAGCATTACAGGATTCCATTAGGTGATTTTCTGGTTATATTCAGCCAGGAAAAAGGGCAATATTTGAGGAAAACTGCTGATCCTACTATATCTGTGACAAATGTTAATGTATCATAATCATTCGTAGCATCGATATAAAACCCAATGAGATCACTGGATTTTTTTTTTAATTTTTTTTTTTAACGTTTATTTCTTTTTGAGACAGAGAGAGACAGAGCATGAACAGGGGAGGGGCAGAGAGAGAGGGAGACACAGAATCTGAAATGGGCTCCAGGTGCTGAGCTGTCAGCACAGAGCCCGACCCGGGGCTCGAACTCACAGACCATGAGATCATGACCTGAGCCGAAGTCGGATGCTTAACCGACTGAGCCACCCAGGCGCCCCAAGATCACTGGATTTAAAAAAAAAAAAAAAAAAAGCAGTCCAGTCCCTAATTTCCCCATTTCCAAATAAACATAATAAAACTTCAATTACAACTCTTTTCATATACAATCTAAGCAAATCAAACATACTGCGCCCTTGAAAAGTCAAAAAAATGTTCTTCACGACACTGGTCATTAAAAAGTCCCTCACATCACACCAGGTGTTTTCCTTAGATGCTAACAATGCTTGTCATCTTGAAATGTTTATCCAGGTCTAGACCTTCTGTAACTTGTCTTTGTTTTTCAGTTATGTCTTAATAATTTTTCCACAACTGGCTCCAACTCAAAAGACTACATGCCTTGTATCCTACAGTCAAGCAGGGCAGACTGAATTTCATAGAAACCAGGTGTCCAATCAAATAACTTCTTTAATGAAAACAGAGGCAATCGCATCAGCCAATGTAGACACAGTGAATGCCTCATAAGTATATGCTGGATTGAATTCCTTTTATTAAATGCTCTTGTAGTCTTCCTGTGACCTGACAACTCTTTAGAACAGAGATTATTCGGGGCGCCTGGGTGGCTCAGTCGGTTAGGTGTCCGACTTCGGCGCAGGTCATGATCTCACAGTTTGTGAGTTCAAACCCCGTGTCGGGCTCTGTGCTGACAGCTCAGAGCCTGGAGCCTGCTTCAGATTCTGTGTCTCCCTCTCTCTCTCTGCCCCTCCCCTGCTCGTGCTCTGTCTCTCTTCTCTCAAAAATAAACATTTTAAAAAAAAATTTTTTAATAAAAAAAAAAAGAACAGAGATCATTTGGGGCAGGCAGGGATGAAGGGTGGGGGTGGAGCCAGCACCAGAATGCTGCATTCCAGGCAATTCTGTGATGAGTAAATAAGACATGATTTCTCTAACAAATGCTGCCAAGAGTGCGGAAATAATTACCAAACAACATCAATAGCTTCTTTCAAACATTCATTCGTCACTGAATAAATATTTACCGAGGATATGTGTGATAGGATATCCCCTAAGCGCTTGAGATAAATCATTGAATAAATCCAAGATCCCTGCACTCATTAGGCTTACCTTTTGGCAGGGGAAGAGGGACAATAAACAAAAGCACAGTCAATCTGTCAATCGTGTTAAAGGTAAAAAGTTCCATGGGAAAAAAAAAAAAATGGAACTGTGTAAGGGGCATCAGGAGTGTTGCTATGGGTGGGAAGCATAAAAATATGAACACAACTGTCAGGTATTGTTGAGGGGATGAATTCTGAGCAAAGACTTGAAGCAGGGAAGAAGAATGGACGCGTGGCTATCTTCGGGAGGAGCACTGCCTGGGGGGATGGACAATGAAAGCCATGTTCATTGAACACCCAGCATGCTCAGGGAAACAGAGGATGGCCTTGTGGCCGGAAGATGGTGGGAGGTACTGGGTGGGGCCACACCACGAAAGACCTTGAACCCAGCATGTTCAAGGAAACAGAGGACATCCTTCTGGCTGGAGCAGAGTAGTCAGGGGGATGTCCTTGGGGCTGAAGCAGAGTAGTCAGGGGGAAGATGGTGGGAGGTAGTGGGTGGGGCCACACCTTGAGAGACCTTGAGCCTTGTGTCTGAACTTTAGCTTCTACTAAGGGAATGGGGGCCACTGGGTCCTGTACTAAATGCAGACCACAGGGAGGCAAGAAAGAAACAGAAGGATCTAAGGGGAGTGACTTCAGCCATGCAGGGAGATGAAGGTGATCCAGACCAGGGTGTAGCAGTGGAGGTGGACGGAAGTGAGCAAATTCTAGATACATGTTACATTTATCGAGTGCTTCCTATGTTCCGGGAACTGTGATAAGCGGTCACTGGTCTGTCTCCTTGACGTCATCATCACTTCTAGCTTTTCTGGCAATTGGCTAAATAAAATGCTATCTATACTATTGGTTTTTCTTACAGCAAATATGTGGTTATCAGAGCAAACGAGCTGAGACGATTAAAAAAAAAAAAAAGAAGCCCATATTTCTGGTCTTGCACTGAGTTTACAGTCATTTGTTTAAAAAATACAGATAGTCCTCAGTTCACACAATGGTACGACCAGAAAAATGACTGTGCAAAGCAAATCTTTGGGGAAACTATTCACGATTGTACCTTTGAAAATTTTGGTCCAAACATTAAAAACTCTACCAGTTATAAAAGTACAGAGAAATGGAAAAAAAAAAAAACAGTAAAATATTTAGCTCCCTATAATTTTAAACATGAAGAACACTGAGAATTAAAGTATTTTTGTTCTTTGTAAAACGCTCATCAGGAGCAGTCTGAACGGGGCCTGCCTTATCCTGCTGGTTATGTAATTTTCCCTGTGGGACAAGCACCCCCCTCTATGTCTCAGCAAACTGTCGCACTCCTACATTTGGCTCATTCTCCAGCATCTTCAGGGCTCTAGAATATCTCTGAGAGTTCCTCTGATGTGAATTTCTTTGCCAGTGTTACTTCCTCGGCAACAATCTTCATCCTCTGTGTCACAACCACATTCCTCATTTGTGGCGATAAGCTCGCCTCCGCTCGGTCCCTCTGGCTGCACATCCACGGTTTCTCAAGTGGCAGCTGTGTCTGCACTCCCACACTCAGACTCAGCATCTACAACTCCTCTTCTGTTCGATGCGGATTTCATTTCCAGTCTCCCCACTTTTCGTTTCTTTACCGCGCCTCCATTTCCGTTAGCCAATTCCCACTCACCCGTGTTCGCGAAATGTCCCGTGCCTTGATGACAGGGAGACGAGGACGTAACTAACGCACCTGCACGCCTACGGTCTTTGCAGAGCACGAAGAACACACGGGTGGTGACCGATCCCCACGGACTCGGGAAGAAGCCACGTGACTGGTCACTGATCATGCTGTGCGTCTGCTACCTATCTGATGGGGATTCGTACACCGAAGAGTGAGCAGTGACGTCTGTATTTGACACAGTTACTCATAAGCTATCGTGGTAAATGAAATCTGAACCATTATGTTGGGGTACGGATGCCGTTTAACTAAGCCATGCCAACAGAAATGGTGCCTATCACAAGGATGCAAAGCCCAGGCCACCTATGTTTAATTGAGAACCTACTAAAGACATAGCAACTTGAACATAGTATATTTGCAAGGTAGAATTGGCAGAATTTGCTGACAGATTGTAGGAAAAGAAACCAGAAAGCTACTATTGAATAAATTATAGCTGTACAACCAAAAAAAAAAAAATCATCACACTGGAGAGAAACCCTATAAATAAAGTGAAGGGTCCCTCGCCACAGATTTAACCTTTATGCCCATCTGGAAATTCGAATGGAGAAACACCCTATGACTATATTCTTAGTATAAGAGCCTTCAGTCATCATTCAGCCCTTAAGAGTACATTTTTTTAATCCACACTTGTTTAAAAAAAAAAAGACACACTGAGTACCTTCTTTCTGTGGGAAAGCCTTTAATGCATGCTCTGTCCCTAGATAACATCGGAGAGTTCACACTGGAGAGCAATGTTGTAAATGCAGTGAATAAGGAAGAGCCCTCACCCAGAGTAGATTATCTCTATGGACATCAGAGAATCCACACAGAGGGAAAAACTGTATGAATATAATGATTACAGGGAATATTTCAGCCAGAAGGCTAGCCTTTTTTCACACTAAAGAATTCCTATGATAGACGGGGTGCCCGGGTGGCTCAATCGACTGAGCATCCGACTTCGGCTCAGGTCATGATCTCACAAGTTTGTGAGTTTGGGCCCCGCATCAGACTCTCTGCTCTCAGCACAGAGCCCGCTTCAGATCCTCTGCTCACCCCCACCCTACCCTCTTTCTGCCCCTCTCCTGCTTGTGCGCATGCTCTCTCAAATAGATAAAGATTTTAAAAATCTTTAAAAAAAAAAAAAAGAATTCATATGACAGAGAAACTCTGTGCCCTTCGTCTGTGTGGAAAGGTTTTAATTGAGAAACAGGGAGCAAATTTGCACTTGAGACAAGGTCTATCTCTGTGATCACTGTAGAGGGCCTTCGGGTGAGCTCCAGGCCTGGTGTAAACAAGATTATTGCCCCAAAAAATCATAATCTTTAAGAAAGAGGGCAAGATGATGTTTACCAAGAGGTGCAACTCTCTTGGAGAATGCCAGGTAATACCTGCTAGAAAAGCATATCAATGGGGCGCCTGGGTGGCTCAGTCGGTCGTGCATCCACCTTCCGCTCAGGGCATGATCAGATAGTTCGTGAGTTCAAGCCCCGCATCGGGCCCCGTGCTGACAGCTTAGAGCCTGGAGCCTGCTTCGGATTCTGCGTCTCCCTCTCTCTCTGCAGGCTTGCACTCTGTCTCTGTCTCGCTGTATCTCTCTCTCTCTCTCTCTCTCTCTCAAAAATAAGTAAACATCAAAAAAACTTTGAAAAGAAAAGCCTTTCAGTGAAGAAAGCATCTGAAATCCACTACTCATAGAGCAACACTTCTAAAACATGGATGGGCTGGGGCTCCTGGGTGGCTCAGTCGGTTGAGTGGCTTCGGCTCAGGTCACGATCTCCCGGTCCATGAGTTCGAGCCCCGCGTTGGGCTCTGTGCTGACAGCTCAGAGCCTGGAGCCTGTTTCGGATTCTGTGTCTCCCTCTCTCTGACCCTCCCCTGTTCATGCTCTGTCTCTCTCTGTCTCAAAAATAAATAAACGTTAAAAAAAAAATTAAAAAAAAAAAAAAAAAACATGGATGGGCTGGCAAGGCACACGACCACCTCAGTGTCAGGAATGAAGAGCAATCTTCGTTCCTTAATCAACATTTAAGATCTCACCTGAGGAGACACTGATCCTAACATCGAGTCTTCAGCTGGAGCTCACAACAGAAAACCCATCCAGGGAAGACACTCTATGAAGAACCCAGTTCTACCAATAACTGCTGAGTGACATATTACTGCAAAGATGCAAAATAAAGACGAAGGGCTCTAAGAAATGTTGAGTGTGGAATTTGGTAACAAATAATAATAAAATTATAATAATATTAAGTAATAATCAATTAAAAGCATGCTCCGCAATAAATTGGTACTCTAGGAAGGCAGTAAAAGTTGTTGAAAACCTAGTATGTTGCTTTTTATTCTGATATAAACCACGAAAATATGCTGAGTGAAAATGGGCCATTTTTTCCATTAATAATCCCTCCCTGTTGATCAGTTAGATGGCTCCCGCCCTTTACGCAACACTAAACATAATCATAAATACTTAAGTTAATCGGAAAATAATTCTTTGCAACTGAAAATGTAGAATACAAAATAATGCACTTTTATTAGAGAAGGGCTAGAGTGGTAACATAAGAGTGACGAGAAGCCTAGATAAATACATAATTTATTTAAAAAACTAAATTGGATTCCTGTATCATGTCATACACAAAAAAAAATCAGTTGTAAGATTTAAAGATTTCTTTTTTTTTTTTTAACATTTTTATTTATTTTTGGGACAGAGAGAGACAGAGCATGAACGGGGGAGGGGCAGAGAGAGAGGGAGACACAGAATCGGAAACAGGCTCCAGGCTCCGAGCCATCAGCCCAGAGCCCGACGTGGGGCTCGAACTCACGGACCGTGAGATCGTGACCTGGCTGAAGTCGGACGCTTAACCGACTGCGCCACCCAGGCGCCCCTAAAGATTTCTTTTTTTAAGTTTATTTTTTTATGAGAGAGTGTGAGCAGGGAAGGGGCACAGGTGGGAGGAAAGAGAACAGCAGGCAGGCTCCGCGCAGTCAGCACAGAGCCCAACGCGACCCTCGATCCCGCAAATTGTGAGATCACGACCCGAGCTGAAATCAAGAGTTGGATGCTTACCCCATTGAGCCACCCAGGCGCCCCAAGATTTAAGATTTAAATTGTGAAGGCAAACTTTAAGACTTCAAGAAGAAAATACAGGTGAATATCAGTATAATTTTATAATAAATGAGGATTTCTCAAGCAAGACAAAAATAACACAAAAGAAGACATTAAGAAACGCAACTTTATTAAAATTAAGAACCTCTATTCAATAAAAGTAAAAACAACAACCCCAAAGCTATAAGAAGACTTTGGAAATTCATACTAGAAACAAATTCACACATAAAGGACTTCTAAAAATCACTGAGGGAAAAAAAAGAGAAAAATAGGCCCAAAACACGAATAGCCTTTCAGAAGATGAAATACAAATGGTGAATTACAGGACAAGAGGTTCAACCAAGTGATGGCAACAATGTAGAAAAATGGGAACTCTTATGCGTGTCTGGTGGGAGAATAAACGGTTAAAAACCATTTTAGGAAACAATTTGGCACTGATGTTGGAAACACATGCCTTGCAACCTGGCAGCTCCATTCCTAAATAAATTCCCCAGAGAAGAGCCTTATTTATTCCTCTGAGAACGCACGCATAATAATGTGCATAACAGCACCAGAATCCTGAATGAGAAATGGCACCAACCATCACATTCGACAGAAGAGGCAAGAAGATGGGAAACCAAGGTATTCAGCCGCAAGGAATGGGTTGAGGTAGGCTCTTCGGAACGAGGTCATCAACGGCCCACGTGTGCTGGGAAAACTCTCTTCTGTGGGGCCTATCGTGCGATTCAGGAGCAAACATGGCGATCTCAAGGGGCCACACTGAGCTGGACATCAGTAAAATGGTCACAAGTCTTGGAAAAAGAGAGGAGCCATCACATCGAATTCTCCTGAAGGACGCCAGATTCCATACGCGACTAGTTACGGATTCCTGGCCACAAGACATATGCTTTGTACTAAAACTGAAGTCACTGAAGCAAAACTAAAGACCCACAATCTCTCACACACGCAGAACGTGAGGGTGTGTCAAAACCCAATGAGGCGTGGGAAGCACCAATGACTCAACGCTTCAGAAGCTTTGGGAAAAATCTCTTCTCCCGAGTAATAGTTTAATTTGCAGCAACAGGAGCCCTTTGGCACTGCAGAATGACCACGCGGTCCTCCGTTCCTTACGGGTAAATGAACCGAATGTCCTTCAAGGCCCCTTCCAGCACTCACACTTTACGGTTCCATGGAAAAGATGAAACAGAGAAAAGAGAATTCCGCTCTTGTCGAAATTCAAAGACAGAAATGAAGCATACTTTGTACACTCTTACCGCATAAATTATCGCTAGCTTCCTCTTTTTTTTTTTTTCTTTTTCTTTTTTTGGTAGAGGAAACTAACAGATACCTTGTTAACATCCTTAACTGTTCAGGCTGCGTGTGTGGTTTTATGCAAGATGACAGTGACGCTTTGTTTTTCGTCTCTTTGACCTATTACAGAAGTCGTCTGTTGCTCAGTGCTAATGACTGTCGGGCCAAAGTGCATACATCGAACGGCACGTCAGAGCTGATGAGCCGTGAGGGCGGCGTTAGCATGTGCCTGGATAATGTCAGCTGAAGGAGAGCTGGACAGAAACACCCAGATACTGGAGACAGTCAAGACATGAGACCTTTTCTTCATCTCCGAGTCACTAGGGGTACTATGCAAACAGAAGTCGCAAGGCAGAATGTTTCCTCTGAATATATAAATATGTCACCGATGCCTTTCTGGTCCCAGTTCGGTAGAAATAAACACTGCTATCGGAGAGGAACTTTACCTTTTTCATCCTGATACACTACAGCAAGCCGGCCATCGGTGCGGAGTAAATCTGGTGCACCAGTAAGCTCTAAGGAAACCATCCAGTGTCTCCAGGACCTGCACTGTTGTAACCAATGGAGACTCTGCTGGTCTCACAGGCCATCAGCAAGCCTTGATGACACGAAGTTTCAGCCTCCTACGAACTATGACTTAGCAAAAATAAAAGCTGGAATCATCTACAGAGCTCTTGAATGCCTTTCTTAAATGCCGCAGAAACCAACGGAAGCATCAAACAAGGCATAGGTAAGCCTTTACCCTTAGGAACAGTCACAAATAATGAGCACACTGCAATAGGTCTATGTGCCCCTTGGAATTTAGCATACCCAAAACGTAAATCTTTCTTAAATCCCCCCCCCCCCCAGTTTTTGCCATCCCCCATTGTTTCTCATCTCCGAAAGTAGCACTGTCCATCAAAGTAATTAAAAGCAGACATCTAACTTCCTTCTACTAACTCCTGTGTTCCTCCAACCTGCCCTCCCACCACCCAGGCCTTACACAAGTCAACCCATTCTCATGATCTCACGCCCTGCACCCTCGATTTTCTCCACCTCTACAACTCTCTCTCATGTCTTTCTCCACGTTGCTCATTACAATCCAGCCACACGTCTCCCTTCTATTTCTCGGACATGAAAAGCCCTGTTCTGCCTTGCTTGTTTTTCCCTTTGCAGCAATGTTCTTCCTCCAGACCTTCACAAAGCCTGCTCCTTCCCATTAGTGAGGTCTTACCTTAGAGTCCTCTCCGTCCCTTCCTACCCAACCCCCAGGCACACGACTCATGTTCCGCGATTGTCTTATTTAACTGTTTTCTTGCTCATTGTCTTCTGCCTACCTTGTTTATACTGACCCCCAGGGCCCAGCACATAGTAGGCATTCATAAAGGATATCTGAAGAATAAAAGAAAGAATGGATTCTTTCTATGCCTTCAAAAGGAAAAGGAACTACCATCTATTACCTACCTCTTCCCGAGGGGCACCTAACGACCGTGAAGCACCTACATCCCAGGTACCGCGCAATTCCTCAGTGACGCATCAAGGCAAGGCATATGTCAGTTCTACTTAGCAACTTCTACTCATCACAGAGCACAGCATCTGGCTCAGAACACAGTCAACCAATGAGAAAAGGAAGAGCTCTAGGAGTTAAGTACTATTATTATGCTCCTGAGTATGAGTAAGTGCTATTAAGGCAGCTACTTTACGGATAAGAAAAAGGCATCCTGACGGTAAATCGCCTGCCCGCGGTTACCCACCCTGGGGTGTGGTGGAATGGGGCCAAAATCTGGGTCCGCCTGACTCGAAAGCCTATCCTCAAACTTCTGCATGTACCGATGTAAAATCATCGCACCAAGAGTCTGGCTGGGCAAGGGAAGGAATCTACCAAGAAACTGAACCTAATCCTCCAATTTCCCTTTTATCAAATATGTCTGGAGATGCCTGGGTGGCTCAGTCAGCTGAGCTCCTGACTCTTGATTTCGGTTCAGGCCCCGTGTCGGGCTCTGCACGGACAGTGCAGAACCTGCTTGGGACTCTCTCTCCCTCTCTCTCTGCCCCTCCCCTGCTTGTGCGCTCTCTCAAAATAAATAAACTTTAAAAAACATATACGTCCGATGATGTGGCTATCGGTAAAGTGAACAAAGTTATTATACGCAGACTGAACTGTGTTAGAAACAAAACCAAATGAAAAACGTATTGAGAGTAACGGTTTGAATGGAGGAGTAGCAGGAAGCGGTGAGAGGAGAAAGAAGGCTGGATGTATCATTAACAAGTAATTAAAAGCCAGTCAATAGTCAGAAGTGAGACTAAGAAAGGGCAGTCTAAAGTAATGCTGCTCAATAGATTTTTTTTTAATTTTTTTTTCAACGTTTATTTATTTTTGGGACAGAGAGAGACAGAGCATGAATGGGGGAGGGGCAGAGAGAGAGGGAGACACAGAATCGGAAACAGGCTCCAGGCTCTGAGCCATCAGCCCAGAGCCTGACGCGGGGCTCGAACTCCCGGACCGCGAGATCGTGACCTGGCTGAAGTCGGACGCTCAACCGACTGCGCCACCCAGGCGCCCCATTAGATTTTTAAGAAAGGACAGAGAAAAGAACAAAGTAGAAGCCAGGAGGACAGAAGAGGAAAATGGACCCGCTTAACTTCCACATCAGAGATGGAATAATACTAGTTTAACACTTTTTCTGGGCTACCGTAGAAAAAAAATAATGTACTGACATTTGCCATATCCTCTGGAACTCATCAAAATACATGACAAAATAAATTTGTTGGCTTAGGACTCAGTAGAGTCCCTTCCTCTTCAATTATCACTGGCCTCAGTTTCCACATTATCCTAACACCCAGCAGAGGGAGTAAGAACTAGGAGCAGGGCACCTGGTGGCTCAGTTGGTTAAGCATCCAGCTCTTGCTTTCAGCTCAGGTCATGATCTCACGGTTCATGAGATCAAGCCCCTACACAGGGACAGATCTGTCTGTCAACACGGACCCCGCTTGGGATTCTCCCTTTCTCCCTCCCTCCCTCCCTCCCTCCCTCCCTATATATATATATATATATATATATATATATATATATATATATATATATATATATATATATTTCTCTTCCTCAAAAATTTTAAAAAAGAAATAGCACCAGTGGCAAACCAAGATGGGGAAGGTCACAGGCACAGTCTGCCCCAGGAGCAGAGAAGAAGGCAGTACTCTCTATAGGGAGCTGCAACACTGTAATGAAACCCAGCAAAAGTTGGCCTGATTTTTATTATCGCCCTGCATAAGCGAGTCTCAACAGTTAGGGGATACACTCCCTCCCTCCTGGTGACTGCTCCATCTACTACACTCCCTCCTCGCACAAGGTGGGTCACGGAATATTAGACCTGCTGAATTACTAGAGGAAACACACACACACACACACACACACACACACACACACACACGGGCTGATATACTAAACAGCACAACAAGAACACCTCACCAATAATTTATGGACACAGATACAATCCTATCATCAATCAGATCCCAACTACAGAAGGACTGAGGTAAGTCAGGACCTATTCACCCATAAGACCACATGAAAAATCCATTCCAGTATCCTGATACGACGTATCCCCTCTATTCTCTGGTGAAATTTTGTTTCAAAATGTGTGTGTGTGGGGGGGGGGGGGGGGAGGAACATTGAAACTACCCTTACGAATATCACCTAGAAGAATAAGAGTTTCTGAGAAACCATGCGGTAAAGGAAATTTCTTTGTTCCTGTTATAGATCTTTGAAAATAAATCTCTGAAATATTTCCAGAGCTGTGATAGAACAAAAATTGGAATTAAAAAAAGATAAAGGAGGGGCGCCTGGGTGGCGCAGTCGGTTAAGCGTCCGACTTCAGCCAGGTCATGATCTTGCGGTCCGTGAGTTCGAGCCCCGCATCAGGCTCTGGGCTGATGGCTCAGAGCCTGGAGCCTGTTTCCGATTCTGTGTCTCCCTCTCTCTCTGCCCGTCCCCCGTTCATGCTCTGTCTCTCTCTGTCCCAAAAATAAATAAACGTTGAAAAAAAAAAATTAAAAAAAAAAAAAAGATAAAGGAAATTAAAGAGGGTCTAACATGGCCTGGAAAATATATGAGGTCATATATGTAGAATCCTAACAGTAGAAACCGCTCACAAAAATTTAGCATTTAATTTAACGTTTATCATAAGAAGGCTGACTTGGAAGTAAAAAATTAGATCTGGAAAGGCAACATATTTCAGACATTCTCAATGTCTGTTTCATGCCAGAGAGAGACTGGGTTTGACAGATATATTCACCAACAGTAACGTCAACAGAAATGTATCTGTTTCTCTTTTCCACTTAGAAAATAGCATGCATAAAGTCGAAGCCTACGTTCTCAGCTCTGAAATGATCTGAAACTTCTCCTTGGCATTGAAGACTGCCACATATAGAAAGATCCCTGTTAAAATGCATCTTAATATGTGTGCTAAGTGTAAGAATGTTATCCTCTGTCACACCTATACATGGGTTTGGTGGAACACAATAAAAGAAAGACCTATTAAAGAAACGAGAGCCCCTATTTGCACCTAAAACAGGAAAAATCAAACACGGAGACAAGCAGAGTAATTTAGCACTTAATAATGTCTCCCTGTCACCTGGCTGGTGCTGAAGCATAAAGTATTAAGAGACCAAAGAGAGCGCCCCACGAGCTGACCCCTTAGGATTCATTCTGCAATTATACCAGAGTGTTCTACCTACTGTACAAGCCATTGATGAGACGTTATGCCTCTATGAAAAATTAAATATATTTATTCAGTCCTACTGGTCTGAAATATTTAGTATCTATACAGAGCAGATGAGACCCATATAGAAGTATAAATATAGGTACACATCATGCATAATATACTGGTTGAGATTGCGTGCATATTTTAGAATATTCAAAGTCTACCTTCTCTTCTCTGAAGAATGGAAGAGGCCACAGTGAGCAAGTGGTATAGATTCTCACAGATCCACACTAGACTCGGATTGTATAAACCACATTAAGACCCTGGACAGACAACTACTGGGTACTAATAATCCCAACACTAAGGAAGAATACCAAAAGATGGAGAAGTAATTTCAGAGGCAATTTTAAGATCTGAATCTACATGCCCACTATATATATATATATATATATATATATATATATATATATATATATAATATACACACACACATACATATATATACACACATATACATACATATACACATATATGTATATATAGTAATTATATATTATATAATAACAAATATACTATTTCAAGATAAGGAAATTTCAGACACTATGCATTCTTGTGAGCATGCAATCACTTGCTCTCTCTCTCTCTCTGTCCTTCCCTCCCTCCCTCTTTAGGTGTTACACACACATTTCTATGACCTCCAGTAAGTGCATTCTTCCTGTACTGCACAACCCAGAACAAATTTTCCAGACTGATCAAAAAAAAGCTAACAGCAGGCCGGACAGATATATTGAACGTAAACCACCCAGAGGAGAGTAAACAAGACAGTTTTTAGCAAAATCACGGAACATGTAATAATACGATTCATAGAAACTATCTCAATCTTGTTTCTGAGATATGTTTTGTTTGATATGGACCTCGCCACCTGCACGTTTATACAAGGGCTCATAGTGCAAAATGTACAGGTATCACATTTTTCTACAGATTTATAGATTCCTTTTGGAAAACAGTGAAATAGTAGTTGACAGTTTCAGCCTCCGATTTATGTCGGTAATTGGCAAACCTATTAAATTCTGTTCTTGCTGACTATAATAAATGTAAGTCTTTAATGAAAACAGAGATTACCATCCAGCGTAGCAGGCCCCCAGACCTCTCTATTTTCATAGGCTTCCAGTAATTTATCTCACTTTTCTTGCAATCAGTGAATATCTCAGCTGAGAGCTCTTTGTTGACCTGGGAATGAATCAACGATCCAGTAAATTCAACCTGAGCATGAACCTCTTCCCGGTAAGAGTCCAGTACGTCCGTGCTGTAGAGACTGAGTACGCATGAAGTAGCAAACGTCAGCCCCAGTGTTGTTTTCACGCTGTCTACACAAGCATCATACCGATCGGCAAAAGGTTAACGTGCACATGAGGCAAATTCATGATGTAAGTTTTCGGGCTAGATTTCGGAAGCTTAGCACTGAACTCGCAAATGCCAGTTTACAAAGGGTCAAGCATGAGAGGTGGCAAACAAATGCTCCCTGGATAAAGGGAGACACACAAAATGCCTGTCACAGACACCAGCTGCACAATAAGAGCCCGCTGGAGCCCTAATCAGACGCCCAGGCTGGGAAGCCCTTGTCCAGAGCACTTCTTGGCTGCACGGCTCCCGGCGATTCACTACCCTTCATCCTCAATGGTTTTCATCTGTGAGGTGCAAACAATAACATTACCGAATGGTTAGTTATAATAAGTTGTCCGAAACACACAATTTAATTTAGAATAATAAAAAATGTAAGTGGGGGGAGCATTACTTTTGGGCTAAACTCAGAGTTTAGGGGCGCCTGGGTAGCTGACAGTGCAGAGCCTGCTTGGGATTCTCTCCCCCCCCCACCCCTACCCTGCTTCTGCTCTCTCAAAATAAATAAATGAACTTAAAAATTTTTTTAAATAAATAAACTCAGAGTTTAAATGCCAGTTACCAGCTCTCTTTACTAGTCATGGTGACTAGTATTTTCATCTATGAAGTGAACACCCACCTTAGATGGCTGTTGCGAGACATTAAGTTAATCAAAAATATATTTACAAACTACCCAGGACAGAGTACTCAGAATATAGAAGATTATTAATTAATAATTGTTGCGTCAGGGGCACCTGGGTGGCTCAGTCGATTGAGCGTCCAACTCTTGGTTTCAGCTCAGGTCATGATTTCGCACTTTGTGGGTTCCAGTCCCACATTGGGCTCTGCACTGAGCATGGAATCTGCTTGGGGTCCTCTCTCTCTCTCTCTCTCTCTCTATGCCCCTCCCCCATTTATGCTGTCTCCAGCTCTCAAAATAAATACATAAACGTAAAAAAATACTTGTTGCTTCATCCTTTCTATTTTTGTAAGGATTAAGTTCACTCACTCAAGACAGGCTTCTGTCAACAAGACAGAACAAGTTCTTGTACCTGCAAAGCTTACGCTCCTCAGGGAATAATCAGCAGATGAGCCGTCACAAAAGTGAACACCAGGCAGTGATAAGAGCCAAGAACACAGAAGGACAGGGATTGACACCCTGAGTAACAGAGGGGGTCGGGATCGGCCTCTCTGCTGAGAGGACACTGAACCAAGATCAGACAGTTGCAAGTTAGCTCGTGACATATTCGAGGCAGAGATTCCAGGGCAGCAAATACAACAAGTCTGCAATGGGAAAGGGTTTGGTGAGCTCAGGAAGAGCAAGGGGGCCGGTGGGTACAGAGGAGGACACGAGCACAGGGACCAGGCGGAGCACCCAGAGGGCCTTGCCGGCCATGGGAAGGGCTTCGGTGTTCAGTCCGAGCAGCACGGGGACCATGGAGGGCTGTGATCCGGGGAGTGACAGGGCTCATTTCGCTTGAAAAGAAGCACTCCAGCTTCCATGCTGGGAGCAGCACTACCAGTTGAGAGTTATTACTGAAGCTGAAGCGAAAGAGGATGGCGTCCTGGGTCAGGGTGCTGCCTGTGTAAACGGTGGGAAGTGGCCACAGTCAGAATATAAGAAGGTAGCATCGACAGAAAGTGGGATGGAGACGGTGAAAAGAACAATTACAAGCTTCTAGGCCTGACCGGGGAATGCTGGGGGAAAGCCTGCCAGACAGCAGGGAAGACGGGTGTCAAGTCAACTTTGGACACATTGGGTTTGGGAAGACCTTTATCCAGATGAGACTTCAAGCAGGCAGCTGGAGAAAGGAGTCTGGAAGTCAGGTCCTATGTGACAGCTGAAGATAAACACTTCAGAGTCACCTGTATGACAAGGTATTTAAAGACCCTGACGCTAGGGGCGCCCGGGTGGCTCAGTCGGTTAAGCAACTGACTTGGGCTCAGGTCATGATCTTGTGGTTCGTGGGTTCGAGCCCCGCGTCAGGCTCTGTGCTGTCACCTCGGAGCCTGGAGCCTGCTTTGGATTCTGTGTCTCCCTCTCTCTCTGCCCCTCCCCCATTCACGCTCTGTCTCTCTCTGCCTTTCAAAAATGAATAAATGTTAAAAAAAAAAATTTAAACATGAACCCCTAATCCTGGGGCTCGCCAACACCAGGAGCTTGAGAGGGGAACATGAGGAGGGTGGGAAGATGGAATTTGAGAGAATCCTAGGGAATCAGGGCCATGGGCTATAGGGGAGGAGGAACACCAGGACTCAGCAGGATAAGTGGGTTGCAAAGTGGAAGTCAAGCACCAAGTGAGAAAAAGGCTAAAGATTACCATCTTGGGATTCTCTCTCTCTTTCCTCTGCTGCTCCCCTGCTTGCTCTGTCTCTCCTTTTCTCAAAATAAATAAACTGAATTTTTTTTTTAAAAAAGGGGGGGAGCAGCAAATGGTACAGCAGCAGAAAGGGAATATGGAATAAAGGAAGGAAATATTTGGGGCTCCTATAATATTTCTGGCATTCTTCTGGGCACTGTGGAGAGAGGTGATCAAAACAGACAAAACTCCTGCGGTCCGTCAGTAATGTCGGGGAAATGATGTGAATACAACAAAGCAGGCGAGGACAAAGATATAACGGGAGTCGATATTTTATACGGCCATATAGGGAAAAGCTCTGTGATGACATTCGTCTGAATGAAGCCAGGCCACGATGATATATATCTACGAGAAAGTTCTAGGAGAGGTACTGTTGACATGTTTGAAAACTCTATTATCAGCTGTTTGTAGGACGGTGGGAATAGTCCTGAAAACACCCAACAGAGGAAAAAGCTTGTGGGGAGAGGGGACACAGGCGCACGTCCACGTGTCGAGAGCACAGGTGGAGAGGTCATGGCCTCAGGCAGGGGCAAAGGTGGAGTTAAACATCCTGACAATGTCTGCAGCCAGCAACCTCAAAGCACTCAGAGTCCACTGGGGAGACAGAAGGCAGAACAGGTAGGTGTGTGATTACACTGGAGCATACCTGTACTCGGGCATCATGACCAAACAAGAAGAGGACAGAAGAGGAGCAGAAAGGGGTGAGCCACCTGCGAGTGTAGTCCCGGCCTGCTGCACGTGTAATAGACTTCTGTAGAGCCCTTCCACACCTGCTATCCAGTTTAATTCATCCCAATACTACTTGAGGCATGCTGGAAAGGCTGCTACATTCACCTATTAAAAAAAAACAAAAAACAAAACTAGGGGCACCTGGGTGGCTCAGTCAGTTGAGCGTCTGACTTCGGCTCAGGGCATGATCTCACGGTTTGTGGGTTCGAGCCCTGTGTCGGGCTCTGTGCGGACAGCTTTCTCAAAGCGTGGAGCCTGCCTCAGATTCTGTGTCTCCCTCTCTCCCTCTGCCCCTCCCCTGCTCATGCTCTGTCTCTCTCTCTCAAAAATAAACATTAAAAAATATCTTTAAAAAAAAAACGTACCTCCACAGGGTCAAGATATAAACTACAATGTAAATCTTGAAGTAGACTGACGGAAGTCCTCACTGGGACCGTGATTCACAGCATCCATCACACCAAAAGGGCCTATGCCTCTCTTTTCCTAGACTACACTCTTCAAGGGCAAGGACGATGCCTTATTCTTGCCGCGTCATACCTGGAATATTACAGATTTTCTCAATAAGTGATAGAATAAAAAGGTGTCAATAAAAAATAAAAATCAGGGGCACCTGGGTGGCTCAGTCAGTTATGCATCCGACTTTGGCTCAGGTCATGATCTCATGGTTCATGGGTTCAAGCCCCATGTCAGGCTCTGAGCTGTCAGCACAGCTGAGAGCCTGCTTCAGATTGGGTGTCTCCCTCTCTCCCTGTGCCTCCCCCACTTGTGCTCTGTCTCTATCTCTCAAAAATAAATGTTAAAAAAAATTAAATAAAAATTAAAAAATAAAAATAAAAATCAGGGGTGCCTGAGTGGCTCGGTCAGTTAAGCGTCTGACTTCAGCTCAGGTCATGATCTCACGGTTTGTGAGTTCGAGCCCCGCGTCAGGCTCTGTGCTGACAACTCAGAGCCTGGAGCCTGCTTCGGATTCTGTGTCTCCCTCTCTCTCTGCCCTTTCCCTGCTCGTGTTCTTTCTCTCTCAAAAATAAATAAACATTAAAAAAAAATAAATATCAACAGAAGTCCAGTCGAGATAAGTTAAAATACCAAGAAATACTAAATCTCTCACTTTCTAGCTACTTAATCTTAGAATAATTCCCTTCAATGAGACTCAATTATCTTATTCATACAAAAAAAAAACCCCCTACCCTTGCTATATTGCAACGATTATCATAAAGATAAAATTAAACACATGAAGCCCTTTGTAAACTGGGAAGTACTATATAACACTTGGTTATTACTAACATCCACATAACTGGTAACTCAGACAAGCAACACAGGTCATGAACAAGGTCACGCACAGTTTTAGCAGTGTGGCAAACCAACTAGCGGTGAGATCTGATCACCTGTAAGAGCTTAGCCTGGGTCAATATCATCCATGAAAGACCGCGGTGTTAAGAGAAAAAAAAAAAAGCTTAACAACAAATTAAAACCATATTATGAGGAATACAAATACCACACTTGGCTTGGACAAAGAAATTATGAACCTGCCAAAGGTATTCCCCAATACTTTCATCTACAGGTACCTGGCACTTAAAGCTTCGCTGGTTTCTGATATCCTGTCAAGGATGCTCAATCAAAAACTATCAAAAATGCTCAATTCAACACCTTTTTTAAATATTTAGGTTAAAAACTTGCCTAAGACGACGTTCGATGTCTACCGCCTTTGTATGTCTTTTAAAAATCCAAATTGGGGGGCGCCTGGGTGGCGCAGTCGGTTAAGCGTCCGACTTCAGCCAGGTCACGATCTCGCGGTCCGGGAGTTCGAGCCCCGCGTCGGGCTCTGGGCTGATGGCTCGGAGCCTGGAGCCTGTTTCCGATTCTGTGTCTCCCTCTTTCTCTCTGCCCCTCCCCCGTTCATGCTCTGTCTCTCTCTGTCCCAAAAATAAATAAACGTTGAAAAAAAAAAAATCCAAATTGGGGGAAGGGGGGGGCTCCTGGGTGGCTCAGTGGGTTAAGAGTCTGACTTCAGCTCAAGTCATGATCTCACGGTTCATGAGTTGGAGCCCTGCGTCAGGCTCAGAGCTGACGGTGCAGAGCCGGCTTGGGATTCTCTCTCCCTCACTTTCTGCCCCTCCCCAACTTTCTCTTTCTCTTTTTCTTTCTCTTTCTCTCTCTCTCTCTCCCTCCCTCTTCTTCTCTCTCTCAAAAAAAATAACACTACAAAATATTTTTTAAAAAATTAAAGTCCAAATGGAATTTTTTAGATGGTCTCTTGACTAGTTTCTTAAGTCTCTTTATCATGAAAATTGGGTTCATTCCTTCTTGCTTTGCATGCTCCTTAGAGCAAATATAGATATATTAAAACATCCTTTTCTGTCCTTTCTAGCAATCAAAAGGTGTCAAGGGCATATTACAAGCAAAAAATAAATTTCATGTGAATAAGGAAAAAGAATTTCCTGCCTGGGATTCTTTGGATTATACTGATGAGGAAAAATAAAAACCAAGAAAATACCGTCCCCCCCAGTTCATGTTGAAGGTGTCTTGGCAAAAGATGATTTAGCCAAGCAATAACTGAAATACAACCTGAAGCAGTATTTCTCTTTTGAAATAAACGGATTTTCCAAATTATGTATCATCTTGGTGCTAATCTAATCATTCTGCAACAACCCAAAGCATCATGATTTCTAGTTGACAGTTCAAGGTTACAGAAACCTCTGAATCCTTTGCTCTGCCCCTCTGTGGGTCAATCACAGTTTAAGTTGTCAACTCTAAGACCCACCTAAGATATCTTGGACTCTGCCTTTTACTTTTGCTGTTAGCATAACCAGCAGCAGGCTCTCTTCTTGAAGCTATCTTTTCTCCCCTCCATCACCAGAAGGTTCTATCCACCTCTCTCCTGCTACCCCAACACCCCGTGGCACAGTCTTGGTTCTACAAAATGTTTCTCCTTTGTGTGTTCTTCCCATGGTGCAGCACGCTTGTGACTTATCTACAATGGCCAGCAAGGACAGCTTATTAAGCTGTCATGTGAGTCCCTTTTCCTAATCAGCTCTGAAAAGAGGAAGTCTCTTGTGCAACAGAAAATAATGAAGCTTCCAACCCAGCAGCACCTTGAAGGTCTGTGACATCTGAGTGGGCTCCATTTCTAATGTTTCCTTCACCTAGTAGTTATTGTAACAACATCTTTCTTCAAAGATTGCCCCTCACAGGGGCCCTTCCACAATAAATGGGCAGAACAGGAAGAGTGGGCACTCTGAATATGAAAGTCTGTGTAATTTAAAACTCCATGGCAGATGGAAATGACAAGAAAAGTGAACCTGTACCTAAAAAGCTCATTTTAAAGAAACCATTATTTTTTTTTCCAGAAGCCCAAATGCTTTATTCTTCCTGCACTGTTTAATAGTTTTGAGGGCTTTTTCTTTTCCCTTCTTCTCAAGAAATCTCACAGAAAAATCAGAAAAAAACATTTTGTGGAACTATTTATGACAAATTGTGAATCATTTAAAGATTTTTCTCTTCCAGGGCATCTGGGTGGCTCAGTCAGTTGAGTGTCTGACTCTTGATCTCGGCTCAGGTCATGATCTCACAGTTCATCTCCCACTGAAATTGGCAATCAAATATTTTAAATTTTCCATGGCTTGGCTGAATCAACAAATTAAACCAGTGGTCATTAGGGGTGCCTGGGTGGCTTAGTTGGTTAAGCGTCCAACTTCGGCTCAGGTCATGATCTAGCGGTCTGTGGGTTTGAGCCCTGCATCAGGCTCTTTGCTGACAGCTCAGAGCCTGGAGCCTGTTTCAGATTCTGTGTCTCCCTCTTTCTCTGACCCTCCCCTGTTCATGCTCTCTCTCTGTCTCAAAAATAAATAAATGTTAAAAAAAATTAAAAAAAAAAACAGTGGTCATTAAATCATGGAAACAAACGATTAAAAACAAATAGCATTTAAAAAGTAAGAATTATCAGGGTACCTGTGCGGCTCAGTTGGGTAAGCATCTGACTTCGGCTCAGGTCATGATCTCATGGTTCAT
Organism: Prionailurus viverrinus; assembly: GCF_022837055.1. Lineage (NCBI taxonomy): Eukaryota > Metazoa > Chordata > Mammalia > Carnivora > Felidae > Prionailurus > Prionailurus viverrinus. Next base: position 11,588,177 of record NC_062571.1, read on the forward strand.
GAATTCAAGCCCCGTGTCCGGCTCTATGCTGACAGCTCAGAGCCTGGAGCCTGCTTCGGGATCTATGTCTCCCTCTCTCTCTGCTCCTCCCCCATTTGCACTCGCTCTCTCTCCCTCTCTCTCTCTCTCTCTCCCAAAAATTAATAAAACACCAAAAGACATTTTTAAAAAATAAAAAATAATTATCATGTATAATCCTATTTCTGAGCAAAAACCAAATCTAATATAATAAGCCAAAAGCTATAAACAACCATGCCGAAAAAAAAAGTGAGGTTCAATTACTTTCATTAATGTTCTTCTCGAGGATTCAAATACTTCATAAACAACACTGGTGTCCAGAAAGTGATTATAACCGCCTGAAAACGAACAGCACTGGCAAGGTCCAGATAATTCAGTAATGCTGCTGGCACAGACAGGGGCCAACTGGAGGGACAGAACAGCAGGCAAAGAAGGAAAACAGACTAAAACACTCCGGGTGTGATGTGACTTCCGATTAAAGCTGCTTCCAAAATTAAAGCAAATGGTCAACAGTGTTGACGGACACACCTGTTTAGACCCCAAGAAGAAAGCAAACAGGGATTTCCCAATCCAGAATCCAAGATCAGCTCGATGTCCAACCAGCCCCGTGCTTTCTCAATATTCTCTTGGTTGAGTCTTCCCTCCCACTTCGACACAGTACTTAAAACTCCTCAATTGACTTCAAACCTGAGCCTCGATTTGTACAAAGTCTGGTTTCTGGACGGTCTGTGGCCTCCATCTATTTATATGTTTTAATGGAAATGAACCTCTCCCTGCATGTGCTAACGGAGCCTATATCCTTACTGTTCCACACTCCTGACAGGTACGCGAATACAGCTGAATTTTACTTCCACATTAACAGGAGCGTGTTTGCCTTCAGAAGCCCATGTAGAAACTGCCCCGTGCTGCTCCTCGGTGCATGGTGAGCTGCGCCCTCTCCAAGCTCCAAAGTTCAAAGAGAAGCATTCCAACAGAACCAAAAGGGTATCTAAATGGCCTCGTCATAAAACATACATAAATTATCTTTAGTGGTGATAAAACCTAAAAATAATGAATTAGGGGCGCCTGGGTGGCACAGTCGGTTAAGCGTCCGACTTCAGCCAGGTCACGATCTCGCGGTCCGTGAGTTCGAGCCCCGCGTCAGGCTCTGGGCTGATGGCTCAGAGCCTGGAGCCAGTTTCCGATTCTGTGTCTCCCTCTCTCTCTGCCCCTCCCCCGTTCATGCTCTGTCTCTCTCTGTCCCAAAAATAAATAAACGTTGAAAAAAAAAAATTTAAATAAATAAATAAATAAATAAAAATAATGAATTATTTAAAAACTGTTTAGTGGCGCCTGGGTGCTGCAGTCGGTTAAGCATCCGACTTCAGCCAGGTCACGATCTCGAGGTCCGGGAGTTCGAGCCCCGCGTCAGGCTCTGGGCTGATGGCTCAGAGCCCGGAGCCTGCTTCCGATTCTGTGTCTCCCTCTCTCTCTGCCCCTCCCCCGTTCATGCTCTGTCTCTCTCTGTCCCAAAAATAAATAAACGTTGAAAAAAAAATTTTTTTAATAAATAAATAAAAATAAAAACTGTTTAAAATATGGGACACCTGGGTGGCTCAGTCGGTTAAGTGTCTGACTCTTGGTTTCAGCTCAGGTCACCATCTCACGGTTCGTGGGTTCGAATCCCCACGTCGGGGCTCTGCACTGATGGTGTGGAGCCTGCTCAGGACTCTCTCTCCCTCCCTCCCTCTCTCTCAAAATAAATAAACTTAAAAAATGCATACTTCCAAAGCTTCACTATGGATGGCTTTCAAGGAGGGACCCCCCCCCCCCACCTTGAACTAGTGGAATCAGACTGGAAGCACTAAACATGGAAAGGTTATTTTTTCTTCTAAATTTTCAAACACCACCTTGCACATGAATGCAAAGGGCGGTACATTTAAAGCAGAAGGGAGTGGCCATCTGTCATCTGGATAGCCCAGTAGTCGCTGCCCCTTCTGGGGAGATACCTTGATATTCCTCTCTGGAGCAAACTTCTCCTCCCAGACTCTCAGTCTAGGTGATCTGGGCAAAATGAATTATGCACTCCGACGCCTCTGAGGGGCCCACTTGTGACCACTCGCTTCCATCCTAGTGACATGACCCAGGTTGGTGCAATGAGACTCAATCACGGCAATGAATTATCAGGAAGGAAAAGCTCTCTCTTTCTTTCCAAGTTAGTAGAACGCGTGCCTGGAGCTGCTGGTGACCATCCGGCCGTGTCAGAGGGAAAACCTCTCTGAATGTGAAACCGATACTAAAGAAAACACAGCCAAGAACCAAGGCGACTTGTCCTAATAGCATCACTCGGGTCCCTGGAAATGGCCATGCGTGAACTGAGACCTGCCCTGGACCTTCCAATCACACGAGTCAGCCACACACCCTCCTTTATTTATTTCTTGGTACCAACAGGAGTTGGGTTTCCCCACATACATCCAAAAGAGTTCCACCAGCAACTTGAGTAAATCCCTCCAGTACTGGCGACATTAGAACTTCAAATTCACAGAACCTCAAACCTCAAACCTTTTCAATGAAAGGAGGTCATTTTCTGTAGGAAATGTCCACGGGACCTTGTACTAAAGTGATTTCCATAAGGTTACTGCTCCTCTGTAAGAATCTATGTTCTCTATTTTCTTGATCCCTTACCCTTCATAGTAACATGACAGCGGGGACCTCTTAACAGCAGGAGAACTTCCAAACCTTTCAAAACATCTAGCATTCAATGATTTTAGGACACTGGAGAACTAAATCCAGAAGAAAACAACTACATACAGCAAAAGCCTATGACTTTCTGTTGTGCTTAAGCATTAATGGCAGTCTTAATGAGCAAACCAAATGATCTCCTCTCACGATACAATCCTGAAAGAGAAAGAAAAAGATTTTCTTTATCCAAGCTCCCTCCCTCCCTGCTGGGAATATTTAAATCTTAATTATTCCTCAGAGTCTTTGCAATCTTGCAGGGTAAACTGCCGATGAAAAAACGAGATGCTTTCTTGGTGTACATGTTACAGAGTGCAGCAACTGTTAAGAAAGAAAAATCACGAGCCTGGCTCAAGTGCACTGCTCTGGGACCGTCAAAACCTGGGCACGCCCAAATGCATAGGTTCAGAAGCATTTTTCAAAAGAACAACAGCAGCAAAAATACACACATTTCCATTTATAGGCAAAAGTTGACCCATCTTTCAAACTATGGCATTTTTAAGTTTATATGTGTCTACTTGAAAGAGAAGGCAAGAAGAGAGTCTGATTGGGAAAAGCGCTGAGGCTGAGTGGACCCAGGTAGAGGGATCATTCACCTGAATGCTCCCAAGTCACCCTGATTGGTTTAGTGCCCTTTTCTGCTGTTTTTCACAACCCGCTTACAAATGCTGGTAAATATGCTATAGACCACGTCATTATCCACTTCAAAACAAAGTCAAACCATTAACTGCAAAAGGTCAACTGTGAATCTCTTCTAGATCTGAAGTGAGTCGCAGGTCGATTATTAACCTGGACATACCAGGCACCTACAGATGAAAAGAACAGAACTCCAGGACCACTGGTCTCGTGGATGGTTCCACAGACCTCATCTTGGCTTCACATAGTGGAGAAAGAGGCCAAGGCCAGGGGACCAAGGGAAAGGTTAGAATTCTCAGTATCTGATTATCAATATTTTCCTTTGCTGAATTATGGGACCTTCAGAGAGCACGACAATAAATAAAGGACACTGACGAGACCTCCAATCATTTCCCTCCCACCCTTCAGGAAAGAACCGTACCAAACACATTTTCTATTACAATATCTCAAAGCACCACATTCTATTAGTAAAAACTTCTACCATCAAAAACTCCATATTAAATTACTTAAATTCAGCGTAAGTTCTTTTTCTCTAGTTTACTGCTCAAAGGATAAAGAGCTTACTGCCTGCTACCTTCAGAAATTTTTGTTACTTATTCTTAACACTCAGAAGAACTTCAGACTTTCTTTCTTTACCAATAACTATCTTTTACAATCTTGGATAAACTATTTAATCTTCCTAGACCTAACTTTCCTCCTCTGCAAACTAAAATGTCACAACAAACTTGTGGATACCTAAGGCTTTTACTAAGTTGATGTTCATCCTGTAACTCTCGCTTGGTTTCTTAGACTCTATTCTAGCTCTTTAAATATGTGCCCCACGTGCATTTTTCCTAAATTCCTAATTCTTTCCTGGAACTTTGCAAGAAAAAAAAAATGATAACGATGCAAGTAAAAAAATCAAAACAAAATTTCAATGTCTTGCACTGACCTATTATAATAACCACTACAAATGAATGGGAGGTGAGCCGAAACGGCAAGTCCTAAGTGTCTGAGACATGGAGGGGACATCCTTGTATCAGAGCTAATGAAAGCCATCAATTGGTCATTAGGAATAAACCTTTCCAATTTGTAAATCACATTTTTGGTTTTTTATTATTTTTTTAATGTTTATTTATTTATTTTTTATTTTTTTTAACGTTTATTTATTTTTGAGACAGAGACAGAGCATGAATGGGGGAGGGTCAGAGAGAGAGGGAGACACAGAATCCGAAACAGGCTCCAGGCTCTGAGCTGTCAGCACAGAGCCCGACGCGGGGCTCGAACTCACGGACCGCGAGATCATGCCCTGAGCCGAAGTCGGCCGCTTAACCAACTGAGCCACCCAGGCGCCCCTTTGGTGTTTTATTCTTAATTTGAAAAGCTAACGGATGACAGAACACCGCGGAAGGGAAGAGAGAGGTTTGTGCACGGAGACATGCCATATTCACTCAGAATATGCGGGAGTGAATGCAGGTTTGATAAAATTCCTACTCAAAATGCAAAACAATAGTGGGATAAAGTATGGAGTGAACACCAAGGTTTGTTTGAAATGCTTTCCTCAAACATACATACACATGACATGCTGAAAGTTAGCATTTGCCTATTAAATGATGGCACATCTTTACCCTCACCTTTGCCCTAAAAACTATTTTAATGATCACGGTGTCTAGCCCTAAGGGATGATGGGAAAGCATCTCAATGATCTATCCTTCTCTTAGATCTCTCGTTACTTAGATGATATGAATGATCAAAACGTTGCTGTCTTCACATACGCTTGGGGAACAAATCAATGTTGCAACAGCAGTGGACAAACCCAAAACTTCCAAATGTTTGATAACCAGGCAATAAATAGCTTCACTTCATCATCTCAGCTCTGCTTGCTAGTGAATAGAGAAGGAACTGTGTCATGTATTTAAATTGAAGCTTTGAGGGGCGCCTGGGTGGCTCCAGGTGGTTGAGCGTCCGACTTTGGCTCAGGTCATGATCTCATGGTCAGTGAGTTCAAGCCCTGCATGGGGCTCTGTGCTGACAGCTCAGAGCCTGGAGCCTGTTTCAAATTCTGTGTCTCCCTCTCTCTCTGCCCCTTCCCCACTCATACTCTGTCTCTTTCTGTCTCTCAAAAATGAATAAATGTTTAAAAAAAATTTTTTAATAAAAATAAATAAATAAATAAACTGAAGCTTTGATTCTCAGAATTCCTAAATGAGATATATTAAAAGGGCATATCCTTCCTAAGGAACACTCCAAGGCATGCATAAACAAACAAAAATAATAAATAAGTGTAAGAATACAAAGCTGGGAATGGCAAGACAAATAGCCACTACACTTGACTAATATATGCACAGGCCCATTTCTAGCCACGATACATGCATAAAAATACAGTAAATGTTAATCAGAAATTCACCCAATGGAAATAGAGTATAAAAGGTCACCAAGAAGGGGTCCATCAGTAACTAATACAAAATTACTGGATAAGACCAAGAGAAAAATAAAAAGCTACCTAAATACCTAAAATGATTATTTACACCATAAACCTCTCTCTCCAAAAGAACAAAAAATTCTGTTCAACTGATGGGCTTAAGGTTCCATAAAGAGGAAGTTGAGATGGATAAAGCAATCTGCAAGCCTCTAAGAACAGTCCAGGTTCCAATTCAGCAATGTGTTCTCAGAATTAAAAGCTTTTGGGCATGAAAATTTGGAGACCCTTACCAAAGGGGAATTTACAATACTCATGGAAATACAGGAATTATCTCAGAGTACTTCCTCTAAACAAATATGCCTTGCCTAACAACAAACTGGTGTTTCTTCAATCTGCACATCCTTTTCCTATAGGCTTCCCAGATTTCTCTCTCAATATCCTATCCTGCTATGCAAAGCTCATAAAAATATCAGTTACGCAGGGCTTATCTGAAACGTCCTATGGATGCTACAGTTAACAAAAAAGCCTTCGGTCTTGAAATACATTCAAGCAAAATTTCCTATCATCCTGGCATCCAAAACTTTCTCTTCTCCATTCACATTTTATAACGTGCTAGGGTCTGAATGTTCAGGTCTCCCAATATTCACACATTGGAATCCTAACACTCAAGTGATGGTGTGCAAGGTGGGGCCTTAGGTCATGAACATGAAGTCCTCATGAATGGGTTTAGTGCCCTTATAAAAGAGACCCCACAGGGGCGCCTGGGTGACTAAGTCTGTTGAGAGGCCAACTCTTGGTCTCGGCTCAGGTCACAATCTCCCAATTCACGGGATCGAGCCCCGTATTATTGAGCTCTGTGCTGGCAGCATGGAGCTTGCTTGGGATTCTCTCTCTCCATCTCTCTCTGCCCGTCCCCTGTTCATGCTCTTTCTGTCTCTCTCAAAAATAAATAAACTTTAAAAAAACAGAGACCCCACAAAGTTCCCTAGCCCTTCCCCTATGTGAGGACAGAGTGAGAACTCTGTGACCCCCCAAGACGGCCTTCACTCGACCGTGCGGGCACCTTGATCTCTGACTTCCAGCCTCCAGAACTGTGAGAAATAAATTGTGGGGCTTATAAGCCTGTGGTAATCTGTTACAGCAGCCTGAACAGATAGGCATCACGTAGCATACAGAAGGTGCTACCTACCTAAAATTAGAAAAACTGTAATTAATTAGAAACAAGCTACAGAACACTGGGTCAGAAGTGAAAAGGCCTCATCTTATTTGGCATCTAGTGGGGAAAACAGGCGTCCTCATCCCCTCAGAGCAAAATCCCATGCGAGACCTAGAGATGCTAAGTGATTTGTCCTTCACCACCCTAATCCACGGCAAAGAAAATAAGTATTTATGGCATCTCTTCTAAAAAACAAAGTAGGGGCACCTGGGTCGCTCAGTCAGTTAAGCATCCGACTTGGGCTCAGGTCATCATCTTGCAGTTCACAAGTTTGAGCCCTGCGTCAGGCTCTGTGCTGACAGCTCAGAGCCTGGAGCCTGCTTCAGATTCTGTGTCTCCTCTCTCTCTGCTCCCCCCCATTCCCTCTCGCATATGTTCTCTCTCTCTCTCTGTCTCTCTCAAAAATAAACATTAAATTTTTAAATAAAAAAATAAAACATAAAAAACAAAGCAGTGTAAGATTGGGTGGGAGGGCGTGGGCAGGTGGAAAGGCTGGACAACACACAATGACCTACGTAAGCCATAACCGCAGTGTTGCAGACATAAACCTCCCAGAAGCCGGTCAGGTCCTGAGTGCCCGACTGCGGAGTCTTCTAGCACCATGTACAATCCCCTTCGTTGGGGAACATGAAAAAGCATCTTCTGTATTCATAACCATGTAGTGGGTTATGCGGAGATTAACCAAGTTTCGGCCTTGGGAGAAATTCATGTCAGTAAAACAATACAGAAGAGGTAGATACATATTTTAACGAGCCATGTGAACTGCTAAGTCTGGGCTCTCCATCATAGATTCACATACATATCATCAGCATTAACTAAATTTGTGGATGAACTTTTAGAAAGCTCTAATTTGCTTTATACACCTCTACTCAGCAAGGCATTTAACTGGCTTAAAAAACAAAACAAAACAAAACAAAACAAAACAAAACAGGGCCTGGGTGGCTCAGTTGGTTAAACATCCGACTTCGGCTCAGGTCATGATCTCATGGTTTGTGAGTTCGAGCCCCACGTCGGGCTCTGTGCTGACAGCTCAGAGCCTGGAGCCTGCTTCGGATTCTGTGTCTTCTCCTCTCTCTGTCTCTCAATAATAAATAAACATTAAAAAAAAATTTTTTTAAACCAGGAAGAAACAGATGCAAAAAATAAAAATATATAGTTGACCTTTTTCTTTGATATAAAGCTGCTACAGACAAAACAATCAGCTATGTAAACAAATCTCATAATCCTCACTCGTTACGCTAAAATCATGTTCTTCTGAAATTCACCAGATTTAACTTGTATGTAAGGAAAAGTATACTTTAAATTACAACTAGTCATAATTTTAGGAATATCATTTTAAAAACAAAAACATCCCACTATACAACTGACTTCTATTAAGCCATCTATCAAGGAGCAGAACAAATCTACAGTTGGTTAACAGACAGGCATTTTATTTGTTTGTTTGTTTCTTTTCAGGGTTTTTTTTGTTTTGTTTTGTTTTTTTGTTTGTTTTGGGTTTTTTTGGTGTAAAAAGGTGATTTTATTATAGCACCAGGACAGCACGCATGGGCAGAAAGAGCTGTCGACAGACATGTTTTTAAAAACTGAATTTGTCTCCACTTTCAAGGACAATTTTTTAAAATACCTCCATTTGGAAAAAAATTAACATAATTTTGAGACTTATTAGTCAAGTGATTGTTGGCTGGTTTTGTCCTTTTCTAAAGCTATTTGGCATTAAATGACTTGATAACAAGTCTCAAACTCATATCATATAGAAGAGAGGTTTAAGTCAACATCCTCTTTTAAATAAGTCAAGTAGCCTTAGGGATAATATTAGAAATATATATTTTTAGATGTATTGAAACTAAAACTTGGCTGATTTTCCCTCTCTGTTTATGTTAGCCACAATTTGTTTTTTTTTTCCATTCAGTGGTTCCCCCAGTATAAATAAAAGATAGTTGCTTTTCATAATTAATTGTAGTTTTCTTAGGGTAATGTAGTATTTCACCATTTTATTCACCTTTCAGATTAACAAGATATCATGACATAGAGAAAAGCATCTGGAGGACATGGTTGAGGCAGACGGCAGAGTTCTATTTAAAAAAGGAAGGGTGGGGCGCCTGGGTGGCTCAGTCGGTTGAGCGTCCGACTTCAACTCAGGTCACGATCTCACAGTTCGTGAGTTCGAGCCACACGTCAGGCTCTGGGCTGATGGCTCGGAGCCTGGAGCCTGCTTCCGATTCTGTGTCTCCCTCTCTCTCTGCCCCTCCCCCATTCATGCTCTGTCTCTCTCTGTCTCAAAAATAAATAAACATTAAAAAAAAAAAAAAGTAAAAAAGGAAGGGAGGGTTGCCTGGGTGGCTCCAGTCAGTTAAGTGTCCGACTTTGGCTCTTGGCTCAGGTCATGATCTCACAGTTCATGAGTTTGAGCCCCACATCAGGCTCTGTGCTGATAGCTAGGAGCTTGGAGCCTACTTCAAATTCTATGTCTCTATCTCTGTCTCTCTCTCTCTCTCTGCCTCTCCCCTGCTAGTGCTCTCTCTGTGTCTCAAAAATAAACATGTTAAAAAATTTTTTGAAATACAAAAAGGAAGGGAGCACCTGGGTGGCTCAGTTAAGCTTCTGACTCTTGATCTCGGCTCAGGTCATGATCTCATGGTTGTGCGATTGAGCTCCTATCAGGCTTTGAGCTGACAGCACGGAGTCTGCTCGGGATTCTGTCTCCCTCCTTCTCTGCCCTTTCCCTGCTTGCACGTGCAAGCTCTCTCACTCTCTCTCAAAATAAATAAGCTTAAAAACTTAAAACAAAACAAAAAAAAAGGAAGGATGTCTTCTGGTTCGCCTGGGTGGCTCAGCTGGTTGAGCATCTGACTCTTGATTTGGGCTCAGGTCATGATCCCAAGGTCATGGGATCAAGCCCCACGTTGGGCTCCATGCTGAGTGTGGAGCCTGCTTGTGATTCTCCCTCCCTCCCTCCCCCTGAAAAGAACAAGAATGCCTTTGTAGGCTGGAGTTTTTCTACAGGGGCCAACAGGGATGGTGCTGGGGGCAGCTGATCTTCGATACCCTTCAGTGCCCTGGGAGCAGATGCAGGGGTGGTGGGGGAATCTCGTCACAGCTAGAACCCACCAAGGTGCGCTGAGCCACGTTAGTCGACATTAGGAGCACGGTGAATTTCAGTCCAAAGCCTTTTGGTTTTTACTTCAATGTGTTTTGACCACCAAGCTAGAGCAAAAACCTCTCAGCACATGAATCTTAAGAAGTGAACTAAATGGGGACGCCTGGGTGGCTCAGTCGGCCGGGCGTCCGACTTTAGCCCAGGTCATGATCTCACAGTTCATGAGTTGGAGCCCCGCGTCGGGCTCTGTGCTGATAGCTCAGAGCCTGGAGCCTGCTTCCGATTCTGTGTCTCCCTCTGTCTCTCTGTCTCTCTCTGAACTAACTGGCATAAAACACCACCTCCCCAGCCCCAGGCAGGCATGCTAGACCCAGTGTGCTGGAGCACCAGAATGCAGGCAGATTCAACACCCCGATGAAATCCTAGCATGCTCACGACTGAGCCCAGCTTACAGCATTACCCCCAATCACCTGCAGGCCCGTGCAGAGCTAACTTCACTACTGCAAGCCCGAGATTCTGCATCTGCAGCAGGGTAAATGCCTCCTGGAATTCAAGGAAGCAATGATTAAGGTGGTTAGCAGTCCGTGGCACGCTGTCAAATGCAATAAATGTTAGCTATCACTGTTCTTTTTTCCCCCGCCTCCCTCATATCACTGCAGGCTTCTCGTTCAAGCTCCACACCAAACAGCATTTGAAAACCATGAAAAGGGAGAGAATGGCTGCGATGCATTTTAGAAAACATTTTATAGAAGTTCTGGACAGTACAAGTCAGTCCTCACTGTTTACACATAATTATTACTAAATGCCATGTGACATGCACGCCTCCCCCACTCCATTCTAGAGGGCACCCTACAAAATTAATATCTGGCCTCCTACACTGTCTTGTCACTCTGAAGAAACACAGATCTCACCGCGAATCCCTTCTTGTCGATACCGCAAAGTAGCACTGGAGTTTTAAACACTCCTAAATGGTTATGACAACGGGGAACAAGTTAAAGTCTAATGATCTATTAAGTTCTCTCTCACAACCATCTATTTAGATGCTGCTTCCTGAGTTCTCTACAGTGCCTCGAGAGCTAAGGTGTTTTTCCAAATGAATAGAATTACTATTTATATCCTAACATTCACTAAGACAGTAATGCCTTCTAAAGCCCAAGAACCGGTCACGTTGTCGGTAAGAAAAAACAGGTAGGCAATGCCTTTGAAAACAGAAGGGAAAAGACAAAGCACTTCAAGGACCACAGAGGAAATGAAAGGACATGGGTCCAGAGGGATACACTTGTAGTTCCAGAAATCAGGGAGAGGTGAAATATGCAGCAATTTAATACGAGCTCAGGAGGATTCCACCTATATTTATACCATCGTGCAATTTTTTTCACCAAACCACAAAAGTATTACTCGACATCACAGCAACCCCTCTACAGGTACTGTTAACTTTCTGCTAGATTCCAGACTTGCTCGACTCCTAACTCTGAGGGCAGAAGGGAGGGAGACCCTTCTTACCACCCCTGTTTCCATTAGGAAGGATCCTCTCGAGCCTCTTTGTGTCCCCTCCTAACCTAGCCGATTGGTGCACTCAGGACTCAGTTCTGGCCTTTCCTCCTCTTGGGAACACGCTGCCCACAAGAAGAATGGGCCACCCAATCAGTAATAAATGTGATGTCATAGTCTCTCCCACTCTCCTCTTGTTTTTCCCAAGGTCTTTGGAACCCAAGCAAGAAAAGGGAGTCTATTGGCTGGGCCTGCTCACAGAGACTGAAACATTACCACCTTCTGAAAAGACTCAAACAAAATCTAACCTTAGGAAACACAGCCCAGTGGTTAAGAGTAGGGAATCTGACACGGAGAGACAATGTTTGAAACCCTCTCTGCCGACTACAAGAGCGTGCACAAAATTCTTAACTTTGCTGGGTTTCAGTCTTCTCATCTGTAAAATAGTGACAATAATAGTAACTCATAGGACGATTAATATATGTAAAGACCTTAGAACAATGCTTGGACATAATAAACAAATTTTAGTGTCACTAATATAAGCATTTTTTTCTTATTATCACTATTATTATTACCTCATTGCACAAGATAAGACTTGCCCATGTTAGGTTAGATTCCATTTTATGAATTCATGTCTCCAGTAGGACGCCAAGAATGATGAACTAACGATAATGGAGAAATTGTGGGAAAATGAATCAGTTGGCCCACTGTGGGCACTGTCACCTGAAAAAGTGGTCTTGCCTTTCAACAAGAAGACGAAACTCCACAAGCATACACACACACACACACACACAAAAGATCTTTGTGTTTCTGTTGCTGTCCTTCATGTCAGTCAGTAATCATACATCACCTGGTCTCCAAATTTTTGATGTGCACGAATCTGCCTGATGACAGAACAATGGAGGCCAACCCGTGGCCCCATCAAATGTTTCTGGGTAACAGAAGAAAACCCAGGCATTCTTTTTGCCAGGGTTTTCTATGACCCACAACCAGTTATTTCTCCCCTTTATCACGTACCCTAAAAAAAAATCAGGAGAGAAGAAAATGTTGTTATTTGACATACCAGAGTGCATTTAACTGACCAAATATGCCTACAGCTAAAAGGCTAACCAGGCTATCAGAGACCTTTCATCTCATTAGTAACTGAAATTGATTTTATGCCTTACCTTAGCAACACTGGTGACTTCTGCCTATCACAGAGCCACACAGAGCGTTGGTAACGGGCTCAGATGAGTCCCCAGCACTCACGTTCAGGCTACATGCTACCTTTAGGGCTCAAACTGCTCTATGACAGGCAAGGGCCACTGTTAAAATGGAAGCTTGGGGAGGCACCTCATTTTTAGAAAAGCACAATTAACTTAGGGCAAGCCTGCTCTCACATGTACCCTTAAAATGGTACAATGAAGAAGAAACGTTAAGTGTGGGGTTGGAAAATGCTGCTGCTACTGGGCTATGAAAACATTTTCCCCAGCTTGGCTCTACCTACATCACAGCTACTGTCAAAACCCTAAATAAAGACTGAAAACTTCAAGGAAGAAGAGAGACATTTCTTTCCAGTGTGCTACCAAAACTCCAAGGAAAAAAGGGACAGTAACAGCAAAAAGCTAGGACTGTGGCAACCCAACAAGTTTAGAGTATGGTTGAAGACATACTATGGACAGCTTCTCTCTAGCCTACTAATTACACACCAACTTATTATGCACCAACATATCCCCAACACCGGCCCCACACCTCCATTTTCATACATCTGAAAGAGGACAGAAAACATCACACAAATGCAATATTCCTGGAATAATACAGGTCTTTCCAAAGCCCACTGGCTTCCTCTGTCCATAGTATCTGCTAACGGTTATTCTCAAACCTCTCACATCATCTATTCTGGACAAAGCTGTTCCTTACAGTCGAAACATTTGTTGAAAGAAGAAAGAAAAGAGAAAAGAAAAGAAAAGAAAAGAAAAGAAAAGAAAAGAAAAGAAAAGAAAAGAAAAGAAAAGAAAATAGAAAAGAAATAGAAAGGAAAAAAGAAAGAGAAAGAAAGGAAAAAAAAGAAAGAAAGAGAGAAAGAAAGAGAGAAAGAGAGAAAGAGAGAAAGAAAGAAAGAAAGAAAGAAAGAAAGAAAGAAAGAAAAGAGGAGGGTCACTACCCATCCCATTGAAAGACTATGATGCCATTGACAAAATGGAAAACATCAATGCAACATTCCCCCTAGGCCCAGGGCTGATACTGGCCCTCTGGCATGGAAAATAAAATTCATGTCTGTGCCGACCACTGCTTGGACAATGTCACTTCAGTGAGACACCTGATAAAGAGACAGAAACACCTCCTTCCTTGTTAAATCAGACAGATGCTTTAAATGTGCCTTAATCCAGAAACAGGTTAAGAAACCAGTTACTAACTCTACTTCTGAATATGTGCTGAATAAAGCAAATATTAGAAGAATCTTCTTGGAAAGCTGGCAGTACATGTGACTAAATTAAATACAGGCACTATCAGCAGAATGTCTGAGAGGTCCTGAAATCTCCCAATAGTCTTATGCCCTTCGCTTTTTAAAACCAATTCTTTCCCTAAGATCTTAATTCCTGGAAAGTCTGCTGTGTTAGAAATGTCATGCTTGTGACCAAAACAAAGTCAATCAAATCATTATCACTAACACGGACTACTTTCTGCGGAAAAATCACTCTGCTTCTGGCATATTGCAGAGGCTAAATTTAATGTCTTAAATACACAAAAGTGAAGATGAGCTGGTGCGGCGTTTCACCAAATCCGTGTTTTCATTCAAGTCTTTTACTAACCATAATAATAAGTTAACAGAAAAGCAATACATTTCAAGGGATATAAATGTGTGAGATACTTCAGCCACCCGCTCTCAAGGTAAGCAAACAGATCTCCAATGTCTATTAATGGAGAGCCAGGCAGACTTGAACTTCCAGGACTGCTTCAAAACAATGAGTAGTTTTGACCCCTCAGGTGGTTCCCCAACCAGCGCCTGATGATACAAGCTTGACATCCCCACATGCATTTCCTCAATTGTAAAACACCTGCTCTGAGAAGCAGGTGTGAGGACCGTGGATGATACATACGATGCGTGTGTGACAGAGGGTAGGACATGATAGGTGTTCACTAACCATCATACAGACAATGTAACACATAGTCATAGCTAATAGTACACACATACACACACACACACACACACACACACACACACACACACACACACACACAGCAGGTAAGTCCTATGTGGTTCCATGCACAATGCCTGCCACATGGCAGGCTCTCAAAAGATAGCTGTTGAGAAAGTTTTTAAAAAGGAGAGCCCGGGGCACCTGGGTGGTTCAGCTGGTTGAGCATCCGACTTGGATTCAGGTCATGATCTTGCATTCATGGGTTTGAACCCCGCCTGGGGCTCTGTGCTGACAGCTCAGAGCCTGGAGCCTGCTTTGGATTCTGTGTCTCCCTCTCCCTCTGCCCCTCCCCTGCTTGTGCTCTCTCTCTCTCTCTCAAAAAAAAAATAATAATAATAATAACAAAATGTTAAAATTTTTTTTAAAAAAAGGAGAGCCCAAGATTATTTAAAATTGCACAGCTTTCAGTAAACAAGACTAAGTAGAGGCTGGAGGGCGGCCCTGGTCTCCCGCACCTTCAAATTCATGGTAATCCCTTGTTCTGATGCTGGTCTCACTTGACAACCATGTGAGGTAAAGGTTAGCCTCCCTCATTCACACATGAGGAAATCGAGACTTAGCAGATCAGTATCCCCTCCCTCCTTCCTGTCTAACAGGATCTTAGCTTTGTGCAGTTACCCACTCCTCCCCCACAAAGCACTGTGCTCCAAGGGGACCCACCCCACTCTGAGCTGCAGAGGTTATTTTTACTTGGTGAGCAATTTATTTCAGAAATGGGCATCGGACCAACCTCTAGTTACTGAGACACAAGAGAAGCCGGGCTTCTGGAAAAATATTCCTCTCTACTAGGAGAGGGCTCCCAGAAGAAATAGCGTGTTTTCTTCCTCTGGACAGTGCCACATCTGCACAGCATGACTTCAAGTCCTTGCGCCATCGTGCTCTGAGTTAATAGACGGATTAACATCCGATGTAGCAGAGCAGAGAGATGTATCTCCTGGAGCATCCAGTTCTGGACAGGCTCTACCTCTAGACTTAAGTTAATAAACCCCCTTTGGTGGAAGGCAATCAGAAATAAGAGTCTCTTACTTGCAACCGAAAGCACCCCCAAGTGGTCTCCAGCCCAAAGTTATAGCATACCATACCCAGACCCAGGTCTGTCTGACGCCCCAGCTTGCTTTCTTGGCAGCTGCATTCCAGCAGACCTCAAAAGGTCCCACAGGAGCCTCTCCCAATGCTAGAGACCAGGGTAAAGATAGAGCACTGGGACTATGTGGCAGGTGCCCCCTGGATACTTTCTGTACATTATTGAATTTAATCCCTGTAGCTCAACACTGGCCTCTAGGACTCAAATGCCAAATTCGCCACAGTGAATGGGCTCCTATGGAAGGCTAGATTTTATTGAAGTTAGAAACAATGTTTATGGGAAGCAGTCAATTGTATCAAGAGCCTTGATTTGCAAAGTATGGAAGAAAGAAGGTGAAGTTAGGAGTTGAAATCCATTACATCCTGAGTCAGTTATTCCACCTCTCCTAGCCTGCATTCCCACAAGTATAAAACACCTACTCTGGGAAATTTAGGTGAGATAGTAGGTGTTCAATAATCAGTACATAATCACAATATTCCTGAATCCACCTCCAGTAATGCTAGAAAACAATCGCTGAGCACTGAAATATTTTGAGTGGTCTCGTTAATCCTGTGATCATAATCCATCAGTTTCCATTCAGCAAGGATTCTTCTTAATGTTTATCCACCGTCAAGATGAAAAATGACCCTTAATAATCTATAATCTGATTTATCCTTCCAGAAATGACAAGGAATTATTACACCCTCCTGGTATTTCCTGAATGGAAGAGCAAAGATGAAAAATGAACGTGAACAAAAAGCATCCAGCCGATTTCTAAATAGCTTAGAAATGTTAATAGGATAGTGGCCCCACCACGATCTAGGAGATACAGATCTCCTAGGCCACCATGATATTAGTCACTAAGTGATTTTAAATCTTGCCATTAATCCCCTTGTCCCCATTATCTATTATTTCACATTCTGAAACCACAGCAATAGCCCTTTGGGCAAAACAAATACAGCAAAGCCTGCAAATGCAGACCACAAATCCTAAGTACAAATCACTGCTCTCTCCTAGTGGGGACCCAGGGTGCAGGGGAAGACGCGGAGGTCCCCTCGGGGGCGCACAGGGGATGGGGGTCAGCAGTCATGGCTCCCATTTAATCACAGGGCACAAACCTCTTGGCTTGGAGCCAGCATGACACCTTGCCGTTGGCACGCCCACTAACATTCACTGAGCTGATTCTTAGGGGGTACCAGCCTCTGCTTAAGTACTCTGTGTGCAATCCTGGGCACGAGGTGCTGCTGTTTCCCCCACCTGACAGAGGACAAAACGGAGACACAGAGAAGTTACAAGCCCAGGGTTGTGTATGCGGGATGCAGCCAGGATTCAGTCAGGCCCTCTGTCCCCAGTCTCTACTTCTAGCCACTACCAAAAGTCCCTGGAAACAGTTGCTATCCAAACTAAACTTGCCCAGATATTCCTATGGCTATTTTCTTTTTTTGATATAATTTATTGTCAAGTTGGCTAACATACAGTGTATACAGTGTGCTCTTGGTTTTTGGGGTAGAGTCCTGTGGCTCATCGCTTACATACAACACCCAGTGCTCATCCCAGCAAGTTCCCTCCTCAATGCCCATCACCCATTTTCCCCTCTCCCCCACCCCCCGTAAACCCTCAGTTTGTTCTGTGTATTTAAGAGTCTCGTCTCTTAAAAATGAAGGGAGGAGTTGGCCTCCCTCCCTCTCTGTTTGTAACAATTTTTTCCCCTTCCCTTCCCCCATGTTCTTCTGTTAAGTTTCTCAGGATCCACACGAGTGAAAACCTATGATTTCTGTCTTTCTCTGACTGACTTATTTCACTCAGCACGGCACTCTCCAGTTCCATCCACATCGCTGCAAATGGCATGATTTCATTCTTTCTCATTGCCAAGTAGTATTCCATTGTATATATAAACCACATCTTCTTTATCCATTCACCAGTTGATGGACCTTTAGGCTCTTTCCATAATTTGGCTATTGTAGAAAGCGTTGCTATAAACATTGGGGTACAGGTACATCTCACCTCCCACCCATGTTCTTCAGCAACAATAAAAAAAAAGTCTTCTGGATTCGAACATAAAGAGGACAAGTAGATAAACAAGCCGCCTGAAGCTCGGGTCACCAGAAGGAAAAGAAATTATTATAATAATGTCACCAGAACTAGCATTACACAGAGCAAAGGATCATAAGGGATGTCTTTGAAAGAAAGACCAAGTAAATTCCACATGTCAGAACTGTGACAGACGGGGGGGCCAACCTCACCTCCCTTTTGGAGACCACTTCTCCACCCGGGAGGCTCAGTGACCTGGAAGTCAAGGTCCCCATGGGGAAAACCACCCCTAGCCTCTCCTTGGGCAGAGTGCAGAAGGTCTTTTCTCATCAGCCTGGCCCCCAATGTATCACAGCCCTACTTTTTATTAGAAACCAAATACTATGCAGTCCTGGAGTTGGAATTCTAGGTACTCCTGAGGGGCAGGAAAGATTTGGGGAATAGTCCTTCACTTACGAAAACATCAACTGAATACCTGCAATGCCCAGGGCACTGCGCTAACCATTCATGAGTATGTGGTACACTGGGCCCTATACTGAATGATTTTTTTTTTAATTTTTATTTTAAGTAGGCTCCATGCCCAACGTGGGGCTCGAACTCATGACCCTGAGATCAAGGGTTGCATGCTCTACTGACTGAGCCAGCCAGGTGTCCTTACGTTGAATGTTTTAAATTGCACTATCTATATAATGTATTGAATACATTACAGTTTTTGAAAGATACAATCATTTAGCACCCAACATAAGGCTAAGAATCTTCATTTTTCTAGGTTTTATTTTAGGTTCCTAAGGTATTTTATTATTTTATTGATTTTTTTACTAAAACATAGAAATTTTTCTTTTAAAATCTAATATTGAAGGCTGAGTATGACTGGCATTTAATGTACCTACTGAAACAGATATATAGGAGAAATAGAATTACAAACTCAGACAGTCAAATGGAATCTAAAATTCATCTGTGAACCAGAAAAGTCTTCAAAAACCAGAACTGAAGTTAAATTTGAAGGCAAGAGGCTCTAATATTTGATATTATTGGACAAATATTTTTCATTCCATATTTTATTATAGGATTTATATTGAGAATGATATAACATGTTCCTTCTTTAGCTACATAGTTTTTTCTTTTTCTTTTTCTTTTTTTAATTTCTATTTATTTTTGAGAGAGAGACAAAGAGCACAAGTGGGGAGGGGCAGGGAGAGAGGGAGACAGAATCCCAAGCAGGCTCCATGCTGTCAGTACAGAGCCCAATGTGGGGCTTGAACTCACGAACTGTAAGATCATAACCAGAGCCAAAATCAAACAGGCGGACACCTTACTGACTGAGCCACTCAGATACCCCTCACTACGTGCATTTATTCATGGTCATCTAAACTTCAAATATTGATGTATTAACTTACATAAACCAAAGTGTCAGTAACACTGGCATGAGATGGCATTATACAGTTCTGTGTTTGTAATTCCTTAAGCTTTGCGACCTAATACAATTTTAATGATATAATTACGAGATTTTAATAGAAAATATGTGGACAGCTTTCAATGAATAATCTGTAACATTCCGTCCATACTTCTACTAAAATGTTAATCTATTAAAATATGAAACTTTGGCAACACAGGACTTCAGTAGACAGATGAGAATATAACAACTTTCCAAGGTTATAAGACTAATAAACTGGCATCCGCTGGTCTTCAAAACCTAGTCTGTTTCCTCCCTTCTTACCCATTTTTGTGCGAATCCCATAAAAGTATTTTGATGTGTTTAAAATGATTACCACTGAGCCAAAACACCCAGTTAGAAGGAGAATATAAAGGAAACATGAAACAATACAGGGAAATTTACACACATAACTACATGAAGAAAAATACTCCATATGATTCCAGGACTACCAATAAAAAAGAATCCTCATGTAGAGCATCTCAATTTGTTTTAGAAAAGGAAGAATGATAAATAAGAAATCAACGTCCTAAAAACAAGGTGTAAAAACCCAGAGTCATACCACTGCTGCTAATCAATATTTAAAGAGCTTAGAAGCTGCAAAGTTAGGATTCTGCGAGATTCTAAAATACGTGTTGGTTTTCTATACCAAAAATGCTTCTGACTTGTAGGCTTATGAAATATCAAAAATAATTGTGAGGCTGAGGTTGAGCTGAGCCTTTGCTATTTCATTTCCCAAATTTAAATTCTACCATATTTTCTCTCTCTGGTTTTGATTTCATTTATACGAAAAAATTTTAACCGGCAAAATATTGTAATCCTAAAGGAAAAAGAATGACAGTAAGAAATAGTTGTCTCATCTATGAACTTCTAGTTAAATTTTTACACATTACACGCAAAACACCTAGAACATATTTTAAAACTAAAAGTGTTTAAAAAAAAAAAGTCAGACAGGGCAGCTAAAAAATACTAAAGGATTCACAGTAACTTCACAAACAGTAGGACCTAAAAGGAGGTGAAAGAAAGTGCAGTTGGAAGATCTGACAAGATAGTAACTTACTAGAGGTGTTAGCTTAATTGCAATTACTTAGCAGACCTTTCTTTAAGCGTGATGTTCTTTTTCAAGCACTGACTTAAGAATGCCTAGGAAACCAATCAGACCCTGACACTGAAGGCTGATGAATGGGAGATACTACCTTTTCATGTGCACCCTTACAAGGAGAAAGCAGTATTTCACTCAGATCTTGCCAACGCTACAGATTTTCCTCCTGGGAAGTTTCTCAAATGATTGTGGGGGGAAAAAAAAAATTTAAGGTCGCTTTACCCACGGATTGCCGGCTCAATTCTTGGATCAAACGAAAGTACCATGGGTGTCAGAATTCGGTCGCCATTTCTTGTTGACAGAAGAGAAAGAACTTAAACCGCATGGATCCTCACCTTCCCCAGGCTGATATCATCTCATGTGAGGAGCACGGTCCTTGGGCCATTTTCTTTTTCCCTGCTCAAGAACCACAAGCTCTTGCCAAGTTCTAAAGTCATTTTCAAACTGCTAGCTAGGCATGTGCTCCAAGATGCCTCTAGTATAAGAACACTGTCTAATTCCAAGTATAGTTCTCACATTTATTTTGGGAATATATTCAATGAGTATTTTATTTATTTATTTACTTTTAGAGAAAGAACGCACGAAGGGATAGAGGGGCAGAGAGAGAGAGAGAGAGAGAGCGAGCGAGCGAGAGAGAGAGAGAGAGAGAGTGTGGAGCTCAATCCCCACAACCCTGGGATCATGAGTTAAGCCAAGATCCAGAGCCAGAATCCAGAACCAGATACTCAACTGACTGAGCCACCCAGGAGCCCCAAATATTTTTATTCTTAAAGTTCATCTGGATGATTAAATTAACGAGAAAGCAAGAAGAAAGAACCAAACACCATACTGGAAAAAGAACTGTCTTGAATGAAGCTAGCTCTACTCCTGCATACTGAAACAGAATATAAAGTTAACTTAATTAAAGAAATATGAAAAAAGTTTATAAGTTTGTGCATAGACATGAAAGCAGTGAAAATCAATGAGATGATGATTGGGACAATCAGCTAACTAATGATCTGGAAACAAAATAAAGCTCTACCTCAAGCTTCCCCCGAATAAATTTCAGATGGATTGAAGATGTAAGTCCTAAAACTTGGAGAAAAGACAAAGTATTTTAAGAAAAGGTAGACAAGATAAAAACGTGACTACACAGTAATACAACAAAAGTTCAGCACCATAAGTCCAATTAAAGGTAAATTACAAACTGGGAAGAGCAGTCATATATGATTCACTGAGGATGAATATTGTCATATAAACAGCTCTACACGCTGAAGAGTTTCTCAACAGAAACACTGGGTAAAGAATACTAAGTAGAACATTCACAAAAGAAGCAATACTCTCAACAATAGAGAGGGCCCAACCTCACTACCGAAATACAAAACTATGGAATAAACCATTTGTAGCCTATCAGGCTGCCAAATGAAAAGGAGTAATAATAGCCAATGGTGGGTAAAACAAAGGAAAATGAGCATTATTTTACCTGGCTGGGACCGCACATCAAGGTTCCTTTTTTTGGCATGATGTTTCAAAAAAATTTTTAAATGTGCATACTGGTCTGGCAATGCTATTTCTAGAAATTTTCTTAAAAATTTAATAAGGTACCTGTAACAGGATATTCCCTGTAACATTATTTATAAACCTAAATGTTCATTGAAAGTGTTGAGGGGCACCTGGGTGGCGCAGCCAGTTAAGCGTCCGACTTCAGCCAGGTCACAATCTCTCGGTCCGTGAGTTCGAGCCCCGCGTCGGGCTCTGGGCTGATGGCTCAGAGCCTGGAGCCTGTTTCCGATTCTGTGTCTCCCTCTCTCTCTGCCCCTCCCCCGTTCATGCTCTGTCTCTCTCTGTCCCAAAAATAAATAAACGTTGAAAAAAAAAATTTTTTTAAATAAAAAAGAAATAAAAAAAAAAAGAAAGTGTTGGTGGGTAACTGATTTTATTAACATCTAGCCAGGAAACATGTCCACAATGCAGTTTTAATTGAGAAAAAAATTAATATGCATAGTATAAAAAAAGAAACATGGAGGTACTTCTCTCTGGATTATAGGGTTCATAGTGAGCTTAGTTTTTTTCTGTTATCATTTTTAATATTTTTTGAACTTTTTTCAAAGAAACTTCTTTGTAAACAACAATGCAAGAAAAAACACTGCAAGGAGCAGGCAGAAACAAGACAGGTGTCTGCAATTTATTTTAATGCTTGGTTACCTGCCAAATGGACTTAACGTGGCACTATCATAAAATCTGTAGATGTCTTCATAGCTCTGTGCAAATCTGACTGCAAATATCTTATTTATCAATTTAATTTCCCTCATCTAATTAACTTCATTTGTTTCGATCATCAATTTTATCCTAAGTATGTCCCACAAAAAAGGTGACACTTCCCTCAAATGGGTATCCTACTTATCATCCTTCCTCAGGTGCAATAAATCATTCTAGCTGGAGTGAAATTGAGGGGGTGAGTATCCTTAATAAGGATATTAAGAATAACCCTTAAACACACACCACAATTATTCACTACACACTGAAAGCGCTTTGGCATTCAGGTAAATCAAGCATGGCACTGTTGATATTTCTTAAAAGTGGGCCAGTCATGGTTCAGAGACCTGTCAAATGGATAAATGATAAAGCAAAGAATAAATCCAATGCAATGAAAAATGCCTTCCCCAAAGCAAATGATTCAGTGATTTGGTTTAAGAATCGATACAATGGTAGAAAAGAGCACTAGACTTGGTACAGGGAAAACCAGGTTTTCATCCCAAATGGATCACCGACTAGCAAGGAGAATTCTTGCAAGCCTATGTCTAGGCTTCATCTCCTTGCCTGAAAGAATATGAACTCTGAAAAACTATCAGGATTATCTGGGGTACAAATGAAAAAATCATCATGCCAGAAAGCATGACTCAAAGATCATAACCAATCCCTACAAACTGTAGCATCATTACCATCATCACCAAGCAAACTGATTGGTTGGATAGATATGATCAAATAAAAGTGTGGGCGTGGCCCAAGCTCTGGAGTCCATGCCATGGGACGGCACTGCATGCCTGAAACTGGGGCTAAAGTTGAGAGTTTCTCTGCCCTGTTCCAACAGGGAAGAAATGCACACTCATCCACATCTGTGTCTTCATCCAGGAATGCCATCGGAGGGCCCCAGCAGTATCCAGGGCCATGGCTGAGAGGGAACACTGAGCTGGATCAGACCCACCTCCCAGCAGGTACACCTCTGTTGTGACGAGAGCCAACTCACTAGGCTTCATTTGCTCTCCCACAACTTCCGACAGAGATATCCATGACAACACATAAGAGTTGCCAAGAGAGAACAGCACTGCAAATTAAAACAAAACCAAAAAACAAAAAACACATCAATTAAGTAGTTACCCATCTCTGAGCAATTACTCCCACCTTTGGCCCAGGTGCCCTCGTCCTGCCTCCTGGAGGAAGAGAATGGAACTACGGACCCTAGAGCCTGCTTTCAGAAGTGGGGGAGCAGTTCCCTCCTTCCTCACAGCTCTGGCTGTCAGCACAACCTCTCTGCACCCAGGAATGCAAACCCAGGGGGAACAGAAGTCTATTTGCCCCATATCATGGTGGAGACAAGGAAAAAACAGGGTCACACCTGCACAGGAGGATCAAGGGGAAATGCTGACTCAGTCCAAGGTCAACCCCAGACCCACACACGCTCAATATCAGAAATCAGCCGGGGCTAGGCATATCAATTTGACCTCTAGACCTGAGGGGAGGTTTTAGGAGCATTCAAGAATAAAGAGCTAGGCACCTGGGTGGCTCAGTCCGTTAAGCATCCGACTTTGGCTCAGGTCATGAACTCGCAGTTCATGGGTTCCAGCACCTCATCGGGCTCTGTGCTGACAGCTTAGAGCCTGGAGCCTGTTTTGGATTCTGTGTCTCCCTCTCTCTCTGCCTCTCCCCCAGTCACTTTGTCACTTTGTTTCTCTGTCTCTCTCTCTCTCTTTCCCTCTCTCTCAAAACTAAATAAACATTAAAAAAAAATGTTTTAAAGATACAAAGAGGGGCGCCTGGGTGGCGCAGTCGGTTAAGCGTCCGACTTCAGCCAGGTCACGATCTCGCGGTCCGTGAGTTTGAGCCCCGTGTCAGGCTCTGGGCTGATGGCTCAGAGCCTGGAGCCTATTTCCAATTCTGTGTCTCCCTCTCTCTCTGCCCCTCCCCCGTTCATGCTCTGTCTCTGTCCCAAAAATAAATAAAAAACGTTGAAAAAAAAATTAAAAAAAAAAAAAGATACAAAGAAATGGAAATGCATCCCATGTTCATGGATTAGAAGAGCAAATATGGTTAAAATGTCCATTCTACCAAAAGCAATCTACATATTCAATGCAATCCCTATCAAAATACCAGCAGCTTTTTTCACAGAGCTAGAACAAAGAATCCAAATTTGTATGCAACACCTTAAGACCCTAAATAGCCAAAGCAACCTCAAAAAAGAAGAACAAAGCTGGAGGCATCACATGTGGCTATGGCCACATGGGCCTCACTGAGCAAATCTGAATCCTTAAAATCTTTCTAGAACCTCATATACCTCAACTATTTTCAAAGATCCTAAGTTGCAAAATAAGAAAAATTAATATGCTACTATAGATTTGTAATTATGTACAAAGTCAAAAAGGATGGAAACCTTTAAAAAATTTTTTCAATGTTTATTCATCTTTGAAGGAGACAGAGCATGAGCAGGAGAGGGGCAGAGAGAGAAGGAGAACACAGAATCCAAAGCAGGCTACCCGATGCAGGACTCGAACTCGTGAACCACGAGATCATGACCTGAGCTGAAGTTGGACACTTAACCGACTGAGCCACCCAGGCACCCTGTGGATGGAAACCTTTTAAAGTCTTGCATCCTACCAGTGGATAAATGAATTTTTTTCTCTGGTTCATCTTAGGAAAATTTAGAAAAAATAGGCATTATATGGAGTTAGGCAAACTAACAAAATACTTCACAAAAACAACTTTTCCCAGAAGAGCTATCCCACCGGCAACTTCATCACCACTGGTCTTTCAAATATTTGGCTTCTTCCATAAATATACAATATGCCCAGGAAAGCGTCCAACAGTAGACGGATGGCTGCTTGGACAAGCGTTTTCTGAATAAACTAATTTTCCTTGTTTGAAACAGCTACAGAACGTACGTGATCTAAATAGCTCACAATAGGGGAATAATTTCCTAAGTTAAGGCACACCTATGGGATACGATCTTATTGAGAATTTAAATCATGGGAGGAACATAATAGTATGACACGATATTAAGTGTACAAGTCAATATATGAAAATACATCTATTACTGTAGCTATATAGACTATAATTAAACACACATGCAAATGTAGTTGGTGTATTAGCATGAAAGGGTGATGAAAAGCTTTCTTTTTTTAACTACAAGTTCTTTTTTTTTTAAGTTTATTTATTTATTTTGAGAGGTGGGGGGAGGACAGAAAGGGGGGGAGGGAGGGAGGGAGAGAGAATCCCAAGCAGGCTCCACGCTGTCAGCACAAAACTCCACCTGGGGCTCGAACTCACAAACACTGAGTTCATGACCTGATCCAAAACCAAGGGCCACTCAGGCACCCCTGAAAAGCTTTCTTTAAAGAAAACTTTCATTATTTTACTTTAAAAAGTTGGTCCTGTAGTAGACATTTCATCAAGAAGGGCTGAGCATTCACAATGTGGCCCTCCTCACCCGCCTGCCACCCTCCTGCCGTCCCCAAATTTCAGAGAAGAAAATTTCAGTAGAAGCAGCACTTAAAAGATGTCATCACCCATCTTCAAAATTTCTGAATGAATACTGTTCAGTCAACAAGTTTTCAGTCAACAAGTTCTTTTTCAAAGGAAACTTTTTTTAAAGGAAACTCCATGTGTCATCTTCAAAGAAAGGAAAGGGACCAGGGTAAAATTTAAATCATGCTTAGAGCCCATCAAACCTGCTCCTGATGTGGAAATGCTCAGAATCGAAACCTGGTGGGAGGAAGTCTTGAAAGTAGAAATGAGTGACAAAGAGATGAGAACCGAGTATCAGACACAAAAACGTATCCGTCACATCACGCACGCGTCTATCTTGAGGAAAATTTTATAAAGCGAAGTTTATAAGGAAATCCAGGATTTTGATGACGTGAAAATGAAAAGCTCTCCTTGTGTATAGGATTCACAAGAACCATAAGAGTTTCTGTGTAGGTCAGGCTTACTTCCCCAACTTGTGTATTATCGATGTTTTATAGCTTCCGCTCACACTTATTTGGAGCTGCCTTCTCTGAGAAAATCCAGCCAAGTCGTGATTGCCTGTCTTTCTGTCATCTGGCAGGTAAGTCAGCAAATCCATAGATGAGATGAAATAGCTTGGAAAGAACCAAATGGTGCTCATCAAACAAATTCTGAATATACTCTCTCTCAGCCCATCACCTGCCAGATTGTGTTAGCAACCACAGGCTTATCAGATAAAGCTTTCCCACAGTTCAATGCCAGAGTCACACAGCTAATGGAGGAGAGACATCAGCAGCCTCCAGGGCATACCATCCACTGAGAATTCCACATGCAAAGGGACCTTCCTTGAAACCTCAGTGATGAAGATGAAGAACAGGGTGGGGGGCTAGGTGAGGAGGATACTGATGCTAGTTTATGGAAGGCGCTGGCCTGGATTCCCATCAACAATGAACCCACCAACCAACCATTAATTTCATACCTAGTGCACCAAGCTTTTAGGAAAAGAACATCTACTTGCAAACGTCTGCTTGCAATGTCCCTAGAACAGCCAGAAAAACACAAACGAGATTTCACAGCAAGAATCACAAAGCTATTTTTGTCTTAGGTGTGCATCTCATCTGATGCTACAAATCAACATATCTGTCCAAAACTGTTAGGAGGAAGCGAAATGACAGCTGTCAAGACCAGTTCTCCCAGTAAAACTAGGCCTTGAGGAATAGCCAGGGCAGTGCCAGGACCTCAAAGGGACACTAATAGAGAGCAGAAGTAAACAGGCATCAAGTCCATCAAGTCGGGTTGGTTTTGTTCTTTCCTTCAGTGCCTGGCAGGCAAGGCTATGACAGCCTCAAGTCCAACATGTCTTGGGCCAGTCATTTTCAATCCCTGGCTGAAACCCACTTCTTTTATTTATTTCTTTATTTTTTTTAATGTTAATTTATTTTTGACAGAGAGAGAGAGAGAGAGACAGAGCATGAGTGGGGAGAGGCAGAGAGAGAGAGAGACACAGAATCCGAAGCAGGCTCCGGGCTCTGAGCTGCCAGCGCAGAGCCCGACGCGGGGCTCGAACCCACAGACTGCGAGATCATGAGCTGAGCCGAAGTCGGACGCTCGACCAACTGAGCCACCCAGGCGCGCCGAAACAGACGTCTTTTAAAAACATAACTCAAGAAGATGATACTGTGATGTTTATCATTAAAATTATCATCTTCCCACAAATGCTATCCTGGATCATTAAAATCTAGGTGGGAAGGAATGGCAGGAGGGACAGAAATAACTAGATTGGGAAGCTTACAGTATTTACTCTCATATAAATGACACACTGACAGAGTCACAGTCCTTAGTGGCTGCCATCCCAGCCCCATCACCACATTCCTTATCGGCCAAGACCCCTAAGCAATCAGGCTCAGAGAGTAAAAGCTCAAAGAGATGGTCACGGCACATATAACTTCAGCTACTGATGGGAAAAATCAAGGTTCCTTTGAACCAACTTCAGAGAAATAAGCACTCAAAACTGATATTATCATTATATAATAAAATGTACTCGCTGATTTCTATGGCATGTTTTTGTGAGGGATGGAAGAGTTATAAACCCACAGCGTCAACATACTGGCAACTATTAAAAAGATGTCCAGAAGAGCAAAAGTAATCCCCCCAAACTTTCAAGTTTCCCACTTCTTTTCCGAGGAGTATCACTTCATTCACTAAAGGATAACAACATGAATAGGAGGTAAAGAATAAAACAGAAGAAACTAAAGTAAAGAGGCACAGTGGAGCCCCACTACTGGGATTCCAATCCTAGCTCTGCGGTACGTACATTCGCTCTGTGACCTTGGGCAAGTTACTTCACCTCTCTGGTTTCTTTATATTTAAAAGAGAGAGGACAGCCACAGACCTATGGTTCCTCTGACAGGTTAAATGAGTTATCAGTTGTAAGGCACTTAGTACAGATACAGAATGAGTGCTATAGAAATATTTACTGTGGGGTGCCTGGGTGGCTCAGTTGGTCAAGCATCTGACTTTGGGCTCAGATCATGGCCTCATGGTTCATGGGTTGGAGTTCCGCATCTAGCTCTGCGCCAACAGTGTGGAGCCTACTTGGGATTTCCTCTCTCCCTCTCTCTCTCTGCCCCTCCCCCACTTGCTCGCACCCACGCCCACTCTCTCTCTCAAAATACATAAATAAACTTAAAAAATATTTATTGCAATAAACAAAAATCAGTTCGTGAATATAAATTTTGGAAATACATTCAAATTAGCAGATTTTTGAATCTAATTACTATAATGGAAATATGGATATATCATTTCATTTTTACTAGGAAACTCTTCTATACAGTTTTTTTCCATGCATCAGAGATGTCTACAGACATAATATTATTTTTCATAGATCGAGGGTTTAAAGAAGCCTAAAACTTAATGCAACCCTATGCTGTTCCAGGGTATTATTTTTAATCCAACAATATCTTTTTTTTTTCAACGTTTATTTATTTTTGGGACAGAGAGAGACAGAGCATGAACGGGGGAGGGGCAGAGAGAGAGGGAGACACAGAATCGGAAACAGGCTCCAGGCTCTGAGTCATCAGCCCAGAGCCCGACGCGGGGCTCGAACTCACGGACCGCGAGATCGTGACCTGGCTGAAGTTGGACGCTCAACCGACTGCGCCACCCAGGCGCCCCAATCCAACAATATCTTGCCTCTATGACGAAAGTAAAATGGCCTTGAAGACAAAAGCCATGTCAGACTTTCATTTTATATGCTCTGCAGGACCCTGCAAACTATCTGGCACGAAGTTGGCACTTGTCAAGTTAACTGGATTAATCCTAATTGGATTAATCTAACAGTTATGGCACTGGCCTGAAATTTAATTAAGTTTGTTAAATTCTTACTGTAAATATGGAAAACCTGGCCAATTTGGTTACACTATAATCCTTCAAATTGTTGAAAATCTTCCTTAAGTCATAAATGAACTATCACTTCACAGAAAAAAAGCAAACATATTTCCAAAAAAAACATTCCTTCCATGGTGACTTTCTGAATCCTTTTCTAGTTTTTCAAGAACCTAAAAATTGTGGATGACAAAATAAATTCTGGACACTGATTCTTTCCAAAACACCAGGAACAAACAAATCCATCCTCCAAGTTGAAAACCTTTTCACACTTAAAAAAATTTTTTTTAAGTTTACTTATTTATTTTGAGGGAGACAGAGATAGTGAGAGTAGGGGAGGGGCAGCAAGGTGGGGGGTGGGGCACCTGGGTGGCTCAGTCAGTTAAGCTTCTGATTTCCGCTCAGGTCATGATCTCACGGTTCATGAGTTCGAGCCCCGCATCTGGCTCTGTGCTGACAGCTCAGAGTCTGGAGCCTGCTTCAGGTTCTGTGTCTCCTTCTCTCTATCTGCCTCTCCCCTTTTCATCCTCTGTTTCTCTCTAAAATAAATAAACGTTTTTTTAATTTAAAAAAAAAAGGGGAGGGGAGAGAGAATCCCAAGCAGACTCCGTGCTGTCAGTGCAGAGCTTGATATGGGGCTTGAACTCATGAAACCACGAGATTGTGACCTGAGCTGAAACCAAGAGTCAGACACTTAACTGACTGAGCCACCCGGGTGCCCGGCATTTTTTTGACACCTCTCAGAGCAGAAGGCTATTTGAAAAAATGAAATCTTTGTTTCTTCTTATTTATAAATATGAAAGGTATACAAACTAACACACAAAGAATTCTAAGGAAAAAGACCACCCTCCGCAAAAATATAACTCAAAAATGTACCCAAACATCCTTAATAAAGAAGATTATAAATCTATGTCCTTTAAAATGCAAAGATTATGGGGCACCTGGGTGGCTCAGTCAGTTAAGCGTCTGACTCTTGGTTTTGGATCAGGTCATGATCTCACGGGTTTGTGAGTTCAAGCCCTACTTCGAGCTCCACACTCTTATATTCTCTCTCTCTCTTCCTCTCTCTCTCTCTCTCTCCCTCTCTGCCCCTCCCCTACTCATTCGCTCTCTCAAAATAAAGAAACTAAAAAAAAAAAAAAAAAAAAAACAGAAAAAATGCAAAGATTAAACAGCCTAACACCACACTCCATTCCACAAAAACATACCACAGTTCAGGTGATAACACATTTGTATGATGACAGAAAACCAGCCTGACACCTGTGAAGAGGTGACACATGAACGAAATCGCGCTGTGGTGATAAAAGTGCCTTTATCCTGGATGGGAACAAGTGGGCCACTCCTTCTGCAGACAAGCTGCAGAACAGACTCACCTACAGTGCTCTCTGGAAACCCCTCCATCATCAGCTTTGAAATGCACGACCACAGCCTGGCCTTGGCCAATACCTGAAAGCAGTCCTCTTTTAAGTCATATACTCTAATTTCCCCATCAGATAACAACCTCCTTCCATCCTTCCCACTGCTCCATTACCAACAATTTGTCCAGGAGTGTCAACCCTATTCCCGCCTTCTCTTCCTTCTTTAGTGCAGATCCCACCGGCCCAGGATGAGTCAAATCAACTCCTCTTTTGGACAATCCCCTCCTTAATTCCCTACATGCCAGTGCCATTATGCGACAACCCCTTTGCACACCCACATCTTTAGATCAGTCCAGCTACCTGAATTCCTGTACTCCGCCCCCAAACTCCAGCTATGGAGCACTACGGCATTAAATTCAGAGAACTGCTGGGGTGCCTGGGTGGCGCAGTCAGTTAAGCATCCGACTTCAGCCAGGTCACGATCTCGCGGTCCGTGAGTTCGAGCCCCGCGTCGGGCTCTGGGCTGGTGGCTCAGAGCCTGGAGCCTGTTTCCGATTCTGTGTCTCCCTCTCTCTCTGCCCCTCCCCCGTTCATGCTCTGTCTCTCTGTCCCCAAAATAAATAAACGTTGAAAAAAAAATTTTTTTTTAAAAATTCAGAGAACTGCTGAGTAGCGCTACTAAAAGGTAATTTTAACCTTAGCTGTGTGCTACTGTTCATTTTATTTCCTGTTCCCCCAACTGCAAGTCTAAAAGTTCACCCCTTCTTCCCGCCCTCCACTCAACCCCTACCATTCTCATTTCCACAAGCCCTCCACTCAACCCCTACCATTCTCATTTCCACAAGCCCTCCACTCAACCCCTACCATTCTCATTTCCACAAGAAGACATCCCCTCCCGTCCACATCAGTTCTGCGATTGTGCCCACACCTACACAAAGGTACTTTCAGAAACCTGCTTGATTAATTATGTTTGTTCATTTTCCTGGTTGGGATAAAAATAGCCCAGTCCTTTTCATAAAGAAAAGACTTGGCCTCAATATGGCTAGGTAGTTATATAATTAGGAAATACAGAGGTAAGACTTGATTAAGAGACAGAAAAGTATGGTCAATCAATAAAAGTAAAAAAAAAAAAAAGTACTTAAAAAATTCAGTATCAATTAAAAAAAAAACTCTTAGTGAAAGCGGGATGGATGAGAATTTCTCAACTTGAGAAAATGTTATAAAAATCCTATAGCAAGCATCATAGTTAACACCCACTTTATACCACTTGTACTGAACTCTATGCCAAAGATCTAAGCTATGCAATGAGACAAGAAAAAATATATATGAGAATTACAAAACACACTGTTCACAGACAATATAATTGACTACAGAATCTTCAAAATATTTGAGTAAGAGTTCAGCAAAGAGGCTAGTATCACATCAGTTGACAAAAAAACTCAATTTACTTCATACACACCTAGAACAAACAGAACATGTAAATGGAATCTTTAAAAGTTCCAAGAGCAAGAAAACATATAATAAGTATCTAAGAATCAAAGTGACCAAAGACATATGAGGCTTTATGAAGAGAATTATAAAACCTGATAGATATACATTAAAGGGAAACAAAATAAATGGAGAGAGAGAGACCATTTTTATGGATAGGAAAGGTCAATATTTTAAAGATGAAAACTGTTCCCAAGTTGACCCATAAATTCAATGTCATTCTAATTAAAATGTCAA
This sequence comes from Prionailurus viverrinus, assembly GCF_022837055.1. Classification (NCBI taxonomy): domain Eukaryota; kingdom Metazoa; phylum Chordata; class Mammalia; order Carnivora; family Felidae; genus Prionailurus; species Prionailurus viverrinus. The sequence continues at coordinate 11,620,728 of NC_062571.1, forward strand.
CAGTATATTTCATAGACCTTGACAACCTGATTCTTAAATCCATATCAAAATGCCAAGTACCCAGAATAGTTAAGAACGTGTTAAAAATGAAAAGATAAAGAAAGGACTTATTATAAAACCATAGTTAAGACAATGTGACAATGGCAAAGAATCGGAACAGCCTTGGAAGGACAAAATAAGACCCCTAAGTAGATGGAAACTTGAAATATACCAGAGCTGAAGTATCAATAATTGGGGTAAAGGTGAACAGCAATAAATCATTACTACGGGAAAAAAAATAAACTTTAAAACAAATTCCAGGTGAATTAAATGAGTAATTGTGATAAGCAACACATAGAAACTTAAAAACAAAACAAAAAAAAAAAAAAAAAAACCGAACCCAGGAGAAAATTTCATGAATTCAAGGATAAGAAGAATTTCTTAGATAAAAGAACACAAACCATAAAAAGGCTGAGAATCCTGACTTATTCAAAGTGCAAAAGTCTATACATCAAAAGATACCATGTTAAAAGACAAGCCAGAAACTGAGAGAAAACAGTCAAAATATGGAAGAAAAAATGTTTATATCCACAGCATGAAATAAACCAAGGAAAACAACCCAACGGTAAATGGACAAAGAATATAAATGGGAAACTCAAGGAAGGAACCCAACGTCAAATAAATATACAGAAAGATGTGTGAAGTCACTAAGAGTCAGGAAAATATAAATTTAAAACTTCAAGATAACTTTATTATACCCCTTCAGATTGGCAAAATAATTAAAAGTCTGGTAATAGAACCTTTGGGCAAAGATGTGAAGAATCAGGAATTCTTTCTTATTCACCATAAATGGGGGAGTAATTAGCATAACCATTCAGGACAACAACTTGTAAACAGCTAGAAAAGCTGAAAACTCACAAGCTCAAATTTAGTAATTCCTGCACTGGGCTTATGCCCTAGAGAATCTCTCTACCTGTGTCCAAGGAAACGTGAAGGATGTTCACTGGAACAGTGTCTCAAGAAGAAAAAAGGAAAACACTTGAAAACAATATAAATACACAAAGACAGGCGAATGGATGAATAAATTGTGATATATATGCAATGTGCTTACCTGCAGAAATACCACACAATGACAAATCAGTGAGGTGGAATATCTGGACCAATCTGGAAAAATCTCCCAACAATATTAAACAGAAAAAGCACATTACAAAAGAATACAAAAAATATATCATTTTATCATGTTTTAAAACATGCAAAATGCCATATATTGCTAATGTATGGATACGTAAGGAAAACATGCATGTGAATGATAAACATCAAATTTAGGAGAAGGGCTTCCTCTGCGAAGGCAGGAGGGAACGTTATCTGGCAGGAGTGCATGGTAAATTTCAACCGTAGCTGTGAATCATCTCCTTAATCTGGGGAGTGGGTACATGAGTGTTTGTTTTAACAGTCTTGACACTATTTTGTATGCTTAACATATTTCATTACTTTTTAAAATCTTTGAAAAAAATGGACAAATCTGAAGGTAAAATATGTTAAGTGGGGACTACAGTAACCAGTGAAGATTTCACTAAAAATAAAACCTGGATCTTAAAAATGAATACATAGAAGTTGCCCAGGCTGACAGGAAGGAAGACATACTCTCGATCAGACCAAGGCGAACTATTTACCTTTTACGCTACAAAACAGAATCAGATTCAAACCTATGTAAACATCTCCGCAATAGCAGAATCGGGTGGAAAAGATGTTTAATTATCCCTCACTGGATTTTTTTTTTGTAACGTTTATTTACTCTTGAGATACAGAGTGTGAGCTAGGGAGGGGCAGAGAGAGAAGGAGACACAGAATCCAAAGCAGGCTCCAGGCTCCAAGCTGTCAGCACAGAGCCTGATGCGGGGCTCAAACTCACAAACTGTGAGATCATGACCTGAGCCGAAGTCAGACACTCAACCGACTGAGCCACCCAGGCACCCCCTCACTGAATTTTAATCAAAGTGGTTCATAAGTTTCCTTAAGACTGACTGCCATAAAAAAGGTTGAGCAGAGTGCCTGGGGGGCTCAGTCAGTTAAGTGTCTGACTCTTGATTTCAGCTCAGGTCATGATCTCACGGCTTATGAGATCGAGTCCCACATCAGGCTCTGAGCTGACAGCATGGAGACTGCTTGGGAGTCTTCCCCCCCACCCCCTCTCACTGCCCCCCCTCTCTCTCTCTTTCTCTCTTCCCCTCCCCACCCCCTGCCCCTCCCCTGCTTGCACTCATGCTCACTCTCTCTCAAAATACATAATAAAAATAAACATTGAAGAAAAAAAAAAAAGGATGAGCTCTTAAACAGTCAAGTGATCATAAAAAGGCCTGAAATTGTTCTGTGAAATACTATCGATGCAGCTTTGCCTGCCAATCAAAAGTAAGTTCTTCACAATGCAATTAGCCAGTTTTCCCTTTTTTCAACCCAAGGATATCTTCTGCCCTCCAACTCACACCATTTGCTGTTGAGACAGCTTTGTCACATCATCTATGGTCTAATCTGGAACAGAGGTCTCCTCCATCCTTTCACTCAACGCTAAAGGGTCTTCTCCCACTAAGATGCAGGAATGAAATTACAGGGACACCACTCAAGTTTAGACAGTTGAGCCCCAGGTTCAAATTATGAGAATATGGATTAAATGACTACTAAATTGACTTAAGTCACCCAGGCACACCAGGTAAAACCTTTTAAAATACTAAAAAGAGCAAATAATCCTTAAACAGAAAGCAGGAGTTCATTTCTAAGTCTAGAATTGGCTCAGTCGGCTAAGTGTCCAACTTCGGCTCAGGTCATGATCACACGGTTCATGGTTCGAGCCCCACATCAGGCTCTATGCTGACAGCTTGGACTCTGGAGCCTGCTTAGGATTCTGTGTCGCCATCTCTCTCTGCCCCTCCCCTGCTCATGCTCTGTCTCTCGAAAATAAATAAACATTAAAAAAATAAATAGGGGCACCTGGGTGGCTCAGTCGGTTAAGTGTCCGACTTCAGCTCAGATCATGATCTCACAGTCTGTGAGTTCGAGCTTCACGTCGGGCTCTGTGCTGACAGCTCAGAGCCCGGAGCCTGCTTCAGATTCTGTGTCTCCCTCTCTCTCTGCCCCTCCCCTGCTCATACTCTGTCTCTCTCTGTCTCAAAAATAAATAAAAACACTAAAGAAAAAAAAATTTTTTTAATAAATAAAATGCCAGTAAAAATAATATTAGAACATTAGTAGCCTACCAAAAGTCCATGTCAGTAAGTATTCTTAAACCGTAATATATTCAGTTGTTCCTTAAGCTGACATTTATTTGACACTTGTAATTAATGATTTCTTAGCTTATCATGACCTTTGCATTATGAAAAAAAACACTTCTATGGTGCCCTTGAAAAAAGGTGATTCTTGAGATTGGAAAAGAAATGAACAGATGCCTTTCAGTATCCAAGGATTTCCACAACCTGCCAGACAAGTGGGTACTATTAAATAATGAGGTACTTGGGGTGCCTGGGTGGCTCAGTCGGTTAAGCATCCGACTTCGACTCAGGTCATGATCTCGCGGTCCGTGAGTTTGAGCCCCGTGTCAGGCTCTGTGCTGACAGCTCAGAGCCTGGAGCCTGTTTCAGATTCTGTGTCTCCCTCTCTCTGACCCTCCCCTGTTCATGCTCTGTCTCGCCCTGTCTCAAAAATAAATAAAACATTAAAAGAAAAAATATAATAATGAGGTATTTGAAGACTAAAATTATGAAGGACTTTTCCTAAAGAACTGTCTTATTTCCTCATTAATATTCACTACTCAATAATTATTAAGCAGCACAGTTCATATTTACTGATGGCTCGCTATTTCCTGGGTCTTATGCTAAGCCCTTCACAGAGCCTAATTCATTTATTCCTCCAATCTACACAATGAGGTGGGCAATACTGGGTCTCTCACAGGTGAGTAAACAACTACGAAGAGGTCAAATGGCTAACCCAAGGTTATGCGATTACTAATAGTAGACTTGCACCAGAAGGTAGGTCCCATTTGGTGCCAAATCTGGTATTTTTAAGCACTTATTCAGGATTGCCTCAATATATGGATTTGTGTGTGCAAAAGACAGGAGAGTACATTCCAATTACGGAGAGAAAACACTAAAGGAAACCAATGAGAGAGATTTCAATCCCAATACTGGCTCTTCTAAGTGCCACAATGTTGGGTGATTTCATGTTTATTTCAAATTCAATTAATTTGAATAACTGAGGTTTTTAATTGATTTTCCTGTAGTTTCCAAAATTTATACAGTAAGCAAGTTCAAATTCTGTAGTACAAACAAACATATCGGAAAAATAACAAGAAAATATACCTACATGCATGAATCTAACAGCTTGAGTAATGGCTTAAGAGTTCAAAGAGTTTGGGGCACTTGGGTGGCTCAGCTGGTTAAACGTCTGACTTCCTGGTTTCGGCTCAGGTCATGATCTCATGGTGAGATCAAGTCCCACATTGAGGTCTGTGCTGGTGGCATGGAGTCTGCTTAGGATTCTCTCTCTCCCTCTCTCTCTGCCCTTCCCTTGCTCATGCTCTCTCTCTCCTCTAAATAAATAAATAAGCTTTTAAAAAAAGTTCAAAGAGTCAGGGTACATGTTAAAATATCTATTCACAGTTCAGATTCAGTAAACGCTTCCTGACCACGGGAAAGGTACGAGGCTCTAGGTGAGGCCCTTGTGCAAACATCATCTCATTATGTGCCTGCCGAGAAGAGCCCCACTTTCCTCGGGAAGAAATTGGGGTTCAGAGGATTCTCAAGGGAGCAGAGTTCCCCGCTCTTCCCACCAGTCCTCTGCCGCCTTTCATTGTATCAAGGAAAGCGTCAAACGGGGACAACCGTGACATCTGCAAACCAGCCGCTAACACCGATCCAGACTCCCGGCTCTTAGACCCAAGGGGCAAAGATGCCTTGTCAGCCTTCTCTCCAGCAACAGCTTGATTCTGGGGGCCCTGCTCTCTCCCTATATCAACCCGGAAATGAGCGCAGGCTGGCCTCTGGGCCAGGGGATGGGGTCTGCATCAGTGATCAGTACTGATCTCCTTAACTCTCTGACCTCAGCACCTGCCCGCCTGATGCCATGGGCCCTGCCGGTACCTTTCTAGCTCAGCCAGCCACCCCTTACCCCCCCACCCCAAACTTGCCATCAGCATTCGATGCTTCCAGAGGTACCTCTCCTGTGCAAGAATCTCAGGACTAGACGATTAGCACTACAGTGCCATGTCTCATTCACAGACAGTACACAGTGGGGTTCCATAAAGTACTTCGGAATAATCAATTCATTAATGACCTTGATTTTGTGCCTGAAAGAGCTGCAATCATCACCACAGAATCTCTTTTCTTCTCTGGATTTCTTTTTAATTTTTTTTAATGTTTATTTTTGAGAGAGAAAGAGAGAAAGACCAAGAAAGAGACAAAGCACAAGCGGAGAAGGGGCAGAGGAGAGAGAGAGGGAGACACAGAATCCGAAGCAGGCTCCAGGCTCTGAGCTGTCAGCACAGACCCCAATGCAGGGCCCAAACTCATGAACTGCGAGATCATGACCTGAGCAGAAGTCAGACACTCAACCGACTGAGCCACCCAGGCACCCTCTTCTCTGGATTTCTATTCCAGGTCCTAGCCAGCCCTGCCAGGGTGTCTAGGATAAGAAAAGGAAACCAGTGAATGCCAAAGAACTATGAAATCATATCTGTATTCTGCCAGCAACTACATCAAGGTCAAGAGAAGAAGAAATTAAATGCATTTATGCAAAGGAAATGCTGGGGAATGCAGAAGAAAGACATTTCCAAGCAGAATTTCTTTTCAAGGGCTCAATCAATGGCAAGTGCTCAAAGACATCAAAAGGATCCTGCTTCCTCAAAGTTTTGAGGAAAAAAGGAGAAGTTAAAGATGGAACAGCAGTTATGAGGCAATGTTTGACTCAAGAGAAAGACAACGTCCCCTTCATTCGAGTTTTTTATTAAACTACTAGAAACGCAGTGAGGAAGAACATGACAGAGATGTCACAAATATATCCGTCTTGAATTTGGTCAAAGTCCTGATGCCTAGAATTTTGTCGTAGAGTTTTATAACAACTTTGTGCCTCTTTATAAGGACTTCTCAGTTTGACACCAGTAGAAAATGTGCATATCATTTCCACAAAGTACTCAGAGTTTTTAAAAAGAAATGAGTTATATAAAAATGAGATCCAAATTCATCTATAATTTACAACCACACCTTCCCCAGAATGCAATACTGAACCTCTAGTGCCAGAGGGAGTAAGGGTACTGATCTTTGGGGGGAGGGGGGGAGCAATGAATTCCCCTTAAATAAATCATTTTAATATGTCACAGTGATGATGTGAACCAGTTAGAAGCCTCTCAAAACCATTCAAGATCTTTTTCAAAGGCAGAAAAAGGTCATTTTGAGAGAAGCTCCAAACAGGTATCATGGTATCCACAGGATTTGAGAGGGTACTTAATGGTCATGTCTGCTTTACCATTATGTTTGGGTTCTAAGTAACATAGAATAAATTAACGACATGTCATATCTAGAATACTGTTACAGGTAATGCATTATCAATGGCTATGTGGTTATTCCTAATTTGAAGAAGCACATTTAAGTGGAGTAAAACAAAAATCAAGAAAATTGGCTTTTAGTAAGTTATGTTTAAAAGTGTCATGTCTCTGGTTCTTGGGAGGTGAAATTACTGCCCTCTGGCCTCTTCGCTTTGTTAGATTTTAAAACGATTAACGTCTCCCATGAGCTTTTGACCTCCATGTAAAAGCACTGTCCAAAGGCTAATTAACCAGCCCAGTAGTCAAATGCATGTTTCTGTTATCATTTCCGTTATGTAAGGGAGTTCGCAGAATTTGAGATTACTAACTAAACTCACCAAACACCATCTGAAATGACAGGCGTGGGATCACGGAGCATGGGTCAAGTCTTGGCTCTGCCCCTCAGGGCCACCAGGTCTTAGACACATCACCCAAATCCTACGAGTCTTGTCTCCCTCCCCACACCGAATATTTTCTAGAAGCTTCTGTTCTGCCTATCTCACAGTGGGTGTTGGGATGAGACCATGGAAGAAATTCAAAAATGTATTCAAAGACACGGGCCTTACATACACAAAACCCACCTCGTCTCCCTGAAGAGATGTGACCCAACAATGTGGAAAATATTATTCAGCAAGTAACAGTAACAACAGCAACAACAAGAGAAAACTATCATCTACCTTTTCCTCTATAAAACATTTCCATCAGTCATTTGCTCTTCGAAGTAAGTTAACTGAGAGTTTTTCACATAAAACATATTTGTCAGCAAGAATAATAAATGCTCTGGGGTGCCTGGGCGGCTCAGTCAGTTGAGTGTCTGACTTTGACTCAAGTCATGATCTCTGATATGTGGGTTCAAGCCCCACGACAGGCTTTGAGCTGGTAGCGTGGAGCCTGCTTCAGATTCTCTGTCTCCCTCTCTCTCTGCCCCTTCCCCTCTCCCTCTCTCTCTCTCTCTCTCTCAAAAATAAACAAACATTAAAAAAAAAAAGAATAATAAATGCTCACTGCCTTTATCATTAAATCAAAAAGTTGCTAAAAAAGTTTTTTCATCAATTAGGGAGAGAAACCATTTGGATACAGACAGGTCTGCCTGGTTTGATGCTGCTGCTCTTTTCTGTCATCTGGCCTCAATCAGAACTCAAACTCAGCCACACAGGCCACCCTACAGCCAAAGAAATGTTTTGTAACCGACAACTCAGTTTTCTTGCCAAGACAAGTTTTGTCTGATAAAACCTAAGGTGGTCAAGATTCAATGAAATCCCTATCAATATTCCAATAACAGTCTTTGCAGAAACAGAAAAACATCCAAAAATTCATATGGAATCTCACCGGCCCCCTTGAGATCATTTCAGGACGAGCTTGCAAAAGGAAGAATGAAGTTGGAGGCCCCACACTTCCTGATTTCAAAACCTACTACAAATGCAGGAGTAACGAAGACGGTGAGGGACTGGCCTCAAGACCAGCGAAACAGAACGGAGTCCAGAAGATAACCTTTGCCCATACGGCCAAACAATTATCCACAAGAATGCCAAGACCACACCATGGGAAAAGGACGACAAATGGTGTCGGAAAATCTGGACAAACCCATGCAGAAGAAGGAAGCAGGCCCCCGCCTTACACTGTATACAAAATTAACTGAAAATGGATTAAAGACCGAAACTGAAGACCTAAAACTAAAAAAATCTCCTAGAAGAAAACAGGAGGAAAGCTTAAGGACATAGTATTTAGCCATGATTTCTTGGATAGGATACCAGAAGCACAGGCAGCCAAAGGGGGGATAAACAGATAAAAGGGACTATATCAGGCTTTAAAACTTCTCCACACCAGAGGAATCAATCGGGACACCTGGGTGGCTCAGTCGGTTAAGTGTCCAACTTCGGCTCAAGTCATGATCTCATTGTTCGTGAATTTGAGCCCCAAGTTGGGCTCTGTACTGACAGCTCAGAGCCTGGAGCCTGCCTCAGATTCTCTGCTTCAGATACTGTGTCTCCCTCTCTCTCTCTGCCCTTCCTCCCATTGGTGCGCAATCTCTCTCAAAAACAAACAAACATTAAAAAAAAAATCAACAGACTGTGGAGACAACCTATGTCATGGGATAAAATATTTGCAAATCACGTATCATGTAAAAGGATAATATCTAGAATATATAAGTAGCTTAAACATCTCAACATAATAATAATAATCCGATTTAAAATTTAAGGAAGGCACTTGTTACATTTACCTGATGAATCACAAAATTCTACTCCTGAAACCATTACACACTGTATGCAAACTAGCTCAGATTTAAATAAAGTTTGAAAAAAATAATTAAACAAAAATTTAAAAATAAAAATAAAATTTTAAAATGGGCCGAGGACTTGAGCAGACAATTCTCCAAAGAAGATATGCAAATGGTCAACAAGGATATGTAAAGATGCTCACCACCACTAATCACAGGAGAAAGCAAATCAAGACCACGAAGAAATACCACCTCACACGCATCAGGATGGGCCCTATCAGAAGAATAGAAAATAACAAGTGTTGGTGAGGATATGAGGAAGTTGGAACCCTGTGGACCGCTGGTGCCGCCATAATGGTGCCGCCATTATGGAAAAATGGCATGGAGGGTCCTCGGTGAATTAAAAATAGAATTACCATATGATTCAGCAATTCCACTTCTCAGTAACCAAAAAAAATTTCAAAGCAGGATCTTGAAAAGATATTTGCACACCTACATTCATTGTAGTATATTATTCACTATACAAGTATGGAAGCAACCCAAATATCCATCAACAAATAAATAGAATGTGGTTTATACACACAATGGAATATCATGTGGCCTCAAAAAAGAAGGAAATCCTGTCACATGCTACATTTAGGGAGGCCCTGCAGACATTATGCTAAGCAAAATAAGCCAGTCTCAAAAGGGCAAATACTACATTATTCCACCCATAGGAAGTCTCTAATGTCATTAAAATCATAGCCACAGAAAGTATAAAGGCGGTTTCCACGAGCTGGGGGGAAGAGAAAATAAAGAATTAGGGCTTTCATGGTTATTGAGTTTCAGTTTTGCAAGATGAAGACGTTCTAGAGATGTGTCTGCACAACAATGTGAATATACTGAACACGAATGAACTAGACACTTAATAATGGTGAAGATGGAGGGGTGCCTGGGGGGCTCAGTCAGTTAAGCATCAATCAGACTTCGGCTCAGGTCATGATCTCACGGTTTGTGTGTTCAAGCTCCGCATCAGGCTCTGTACTGACAGCTCGGAGCCTGGAGCCTGCTTCGGATTCTGTGTCTCCCTCTCTCTCTGCCCCTCCCCTGCTCATGCTCCGTCTCTCTCAAGAATAAATAGACATTTTTTTAAAGTTATAAAAATTGGTGAAGATGGAAATTTTAATCCTATGTGTTTATGACCGTAATTTAAAAAAAAAAGACATAAAACAAAAATCCTGTTAAAAAAAATCCAAGGAACTTAATAATATTGAGTTTACTCAACCAGACTGCGATGTTGGACTCCCCAAATAAAGTCACGTAAGAATCCATTCTAAATAACATAATGATGACGGCTAACATTTAGTGAACACAGATGCCAGGCTCAGGGCTAAGAGCTTTACATGTATCTTCTTGGTTAACAATCCCAACAGTTAGATCAGAACGATTATGTCCAATTTATACACATATCGAGGCTGAGACAGGTCACACTCTGGTAAGGGCTGCAGGACTCCCAGCCTGTGCCACTGAGCAGGATGCTGCATGTTGTATGATCTAGTACCTTCTCTGGTTAAACACTTAACCTGCGCCACAGAGTGAAACTCACCACAGATGCCATCTTTTCCTAATTAAACAGAGATAAATAGCCGACCAGCGATTGTGGGCTTGAGAAATTGTCGGAATAGAGGGGGCCCGTGTCAATTTCCCTTTTTATCAGAGAGCCTCCCAGAGTTGCCCCAGCTGAGGAGTCCCTCACTCAGTTCCCTTCTTTTTGACCTACATTTATAAATAAATGCTAGCAAACATCCTTTGGGGAAACCTATTTACAGCTGAAGCATGCTCATTCCCTAACCCTGCACAGCAAAATTACAGCAGGCATTTATTATTACATTCCTTCACTGAGAACAGTCCGTGAGACCAGATCGCTGTCAGTTTTCTCATCTCAAACTAGCTGCTCAAGGCCTAAGGACTGAGAGACACAGCTAAGGCTGCTGGCTGGGTGACATGGCCTTACTGATCAGTGCAATGAGAAGAAGAAGTTACATCCAAGTATGAAGGGAGATTGTTTACAAGTATGCGTAACACTACGGAGCAAAGGGCTTGAAGATTTTTTGTGGACATAACAGAAAAGCAAACTGCAACTAAAAAACCAAGTAGGAGCAATCCCTGCTCTGGGGAGGACCCTCTAGGTCTGGGGAGGACCTGCTGTTCCTAAAACAATCCCTGTCTATTGGTCCACAGACGATTGTGCCTTTCTGCCACCTGCCTTTGCCAAGAGAGCACTGTCACAGTTGCAGTCTCTATCCTATCCTTACCACTCCATTCCTCCTATATCGCCAACTGGAATTCAGGCTCCCACTGATTTTCCTTTGCAAACTTAGCAAGGAGTCAGGCTTCCTTAGGCGAGGCGGCAGTGAGCTCCGCCTCTGGCTGTTGGAAGTGGCAGAAAGCGGGTCTCCTTTCCTCGGGTTCCCTTCACCAGCCAGCACAGACCACAGCCCAAAGTGCTGCATTGGAACGAGGCTCAGCCACGGGGCGGGCTGCGTCCTCTGCAGCCTATTAGCACTGCCGCTGTTTGACAAAAATACATCCAGATGCTGAAAACTTAACTGCAGGCTTCGGTGATACAACCACAGGGAGAAGCAAATGATTATTGTTTTTTAAAGGCTTTCTCTAGTTTCGACAGTAAATCAAGACAACGGGATTTCTGGGGAAGTATGGGGAAGGACAGCCCGTACACTTCAGGCACGGTGATGTGCCCTGTTAAACAACTAGATCTTATATGTTTCTGTCCTTCTGTTAGAAGGGATGCCCAGAATTGTCACCCAGAATACGCCTTTCGATCTTGGTAAATCCCAAGTGGGAAAAAGAGACAAACAGAAGTCAAAGCACCAGACCAAAAATTCAGGATCATGGACACATTAAAAGTCAAAAAAAAGTTTAAGCAACTTCAATATCCAGATTCACGTGTTCAGTTTGATCCACTTAAGCTAAAACTAGATGCCGCCACAAGGGCTTGGGGGCTAGATTCCAGACTTCTCATCGCTATCCTAAGGATCTGAGAGGACCACATATTTGTTCTCGCATATGCAACCGTAGATTATAAAAGAGGCGAACATAACCACAATGCTTGCATTAAAATAGCTCCAAATGGACTATCTGTACTAATGGGAAGAGTTTGCCACAGGCAGTAATTACGTCTGGAAATTGCACACAGAGAAAGAGAAGGAGAGAGAGAAAGGGGTCTTCCTAGTTCCCAACTCCAAAGCCCTGCAGGACAAGACCTCCTCTCATGAATCACGATGCATCATTTACCCAAAGAGGGCTTTACATTTCTTGGGGTGCTGGATAACGGCTCCCGGGTTGCAGACCCAGGAGGTCCTGGAGCCCCGGCCCTCAGACCCCTGACCCAAGGACCCAGAGATAGATTGTGGCAATACAATCCCGGCAATACAACAGCCCCTTCACCAGGCCCCTAAGTGAACACGTTCTGTGGTTTTCCGAGCGTAGGCACTTCAGGTAAACGGAACGCTGTCCTGTAGAGCTGCCAGAAGCCGTGCTGCGTTCCGACTACGGTAAACAGACCGGCAGCAGAAGGAGCAAACGCTTATGCTTCTTTGGTTTTCTGTAGCCTTGGAGCCGCGTGGTAACCACACGAGTCTCACGGTCCCCAGAGAAACCAATCCTGACAACTGCCTGGGAACTTACACTCGCTTTCTCCTGAGCACACGCAGCCACGTGCCATCACTGACCTTCCCAACCAGACCGTGAGGCTCCAGAGGGAGGGGATCCGTCTTCTCCACCGTTGAATCCCCCCCCCCCCTGCCCCTAGTATGAGCCTGGAGGTCTGCCGTGAGTTGTAGGACCGACAGCATGAAGACAGAGAGGGACTGAGACCCCTGTTCTAAACCCAAAGGTGAAGGGGCTGGTAACGGGGAATCTGTGGATTTCCTTGTTCTGGAAAGGCAAGGAGTTCTGCTTTAGGCCTAGGGGGCATTTCTTAGTCTGCTTGGGGCTGCTACACTGAAGTGCCACAGACTGAGTGGCTTGTAGACGGCAGGCATTTGCCCCTCACAGCTGTAGAGGTCGCCGTCTGAGGTAAGGGGCACAGCAGAGTAGGGTTCTGGTGAAAATGAATACCTCTGGCAGGGTGCAGACTGCTGACTTCTCACTCTGTCCTCACATGGCAGGGAGCACAGTGAGCCCTCTGGGGGCTCTTCTCAGGGCACGCATCCCATTCGGGAGGGCTCCGCCCTCGCGACCTGATCACCTCCCCAAGACCCCACCTCCTAACCCCATCAGCTTAGGAATAAGGCTTCCATCTATGAATTTTGAGAAGGACACAAACATCCAGCCTATAACTGAGCACAACACCTAACTAAAGTAAATCTGAAAAAACATGCCGAAATCTAAATATGTTATGCTAATTGTACCTACAGAACAGTGATGCTTGGGACTGTTTTTGTTGTTGTTTTTTGTTTTTTGTTTTTTTTAATACAAAGACAGGAAAGAGAGCCTTCAACTCAACTGAAAAAGAAACTGGCCCTGCTTTCAGGGAGACTATGGGAGGCTCTGCACATTTTTAATAAAAAAATATAAACAAACAGTGAACATCCCAGATCATTGGGGTTTTTTGTTTATGTATTTATTTTGGGAGAGAGAGAGCAGGGGAAGGTCTGACACAGAGAATCCCAAGCATGCTCTGAGCTTTCAGCACAGAGCCCTATGTGGGGCTTGACTGCACAAACCGTGAAATCATGACCTAAGCCAAAATCAAGAGTCGGATGCTTAAATGACTGAGCCACCCAGGCGCCCCATCTCCCAGATCATTTATGGACTACCACCTACCCCAAATGGCACTTCAGCGATAGTTGGAGTCAATCATGACCTAACTTTTGAATATGAGCACACTATGTATTATTTTTGTCAAAGGCGATCTATTCTGCCAAGAACTTCTAAGTCATACAATTACATCTATTATTTAACAGAAAACAAATTACGTAAGCCTCTGAAAAAAACACACTCTTGATTAAATTAATGGTTCCTGGAAAGTCGTTCTTTTCTTGTAAATTATATTCCATAACCTGAGAAAACTTGCATCATCTAGAGCAGAGAAAGCTTAGTCAGCATCTTCTCATCTCATCATCGGGAGAAAGGGCAGGAGCCACGTGTCCTCCCAAGACGGCAGTGAGAGAATTCATTCTTCAGTCTCCTCCTCACTCTGGCCCCCTCCCCCGGCTCTGCACCCACCACCCTTCTCCACAGCCCTTCTGAGGCTTGGGAAATAAGCTCTTCTGGGGGAGGCAGGGTGCCCCCACAGGCCCCACGGGCTGTGCCAGCCCAGTCTGCCGCAGTGACTCTGATGTTCCGCCACTTTGGTTCCCAGCACACCCCCTTCGAGGATTAGGCATCAACACCAGCACAGGTAACTCCCAGAAGGGTACAGGGACACAGGTGGCTTCCTAAAGCAACAAGTTACGTGGGAAGGATTGGTCATGAAGCCCAGTCAATTCACTATAAGATCTTATAGTGTTTGGAGCCTCCTTCCCTTAAGTAAATGGGATTGGAGAGTTCTAACCATGGACTTTCCCAGAAAAGCAACAGGCAACACGAAGCTGGGTCTTCAGTCGTCAGAGGACCTCAAAGGGATCATGGAGAATCTAATGAGTACCAGCTGCCCTCATTTGCAGAGGAAAACGCTCCCTTCTCTTCCACCCCTGTCCCATGTCACTGGTATTTTAGCCAAGGGGAGTCTCTAAATGGAACAAAGGTTGAGACCGCACTGTATCCACATTTGGGAAGCCCATCCCTGTCTTTCTCCGTTAGCCTAAATTTTAACTGACATTTGACTTTCCTTCTAAGGTGACTTTAGAAGAGTCCCCAAAACTCATGTCTAGGTATGTTCCTTATCTTTCCTATCTGGAAATTCTCTCCTTCTCGTAACCTGAATATGCCATACTAACATTTAAATACACTTTCCTTCATTAGGTACTTGGTGGTTTCTACACCCTCATCCTTCCTAAAACTGCCATCAAAGGTCACGGGTGGCCCCCTAACTCGTGGATCCACTGGGAGTTGTCACCCCCACAGTGATCCTGCCGGTCACTACCACTGCCTCCTTCACACACGGCAAATTCCAGCTTCTCCTCAATTCTTCTCTCCTGTTCCTGGCTCTCGTCCTCCAACTGACCTTCCTCAAGTCCCTTCCCAGGGTCTTTACCCTCCACCAAACTTTTTACCAGGGCTCGCTCTAGGATTCCACTATCAAATATACAGATGGATGCCACGGAGGTCCCGCGTGCAAAGGGTTACAAAACTGGGGATGATACGCTTTTGAAAAAGACAGGGATTAGTGGAGCCTTATAACTTCATTCGAATCTGCAACTCCCACACCACCGACTTGTGATATAGTGGTTGATCCAGAAGGACCAGAGTCAGGATCTTGGCAGAGAAGAGCGGTGCCTTGCCACCAGCAAAGCAAGAGCCCGGTAAAGGGAATGGCGGTCCGGCTGTCCCGCTAATGTTTTCACATATCACACCATGCCAGAGTTATCCGTTTTCCTGGCTGTTCCCTCAGATAAGTGGCATATCCTAAAATATAAATATGAGGTTATTCATTACAAGTTCTGTCATATTCAGGTCCCTACCTAGAACACCTTGATGGAATCTCGCTATATTTAGAAATCAACCTACACCGCTTACACTGGTCCGCAATGCCTACATGTCTGGTCCCTGCCTACCTTTCAAATCTTCCCGGCTTCTGTGAGGGTCCCTTGATCCCGCCAGGATCCAAACTCCAAATCCAGAACCAATCACATTGTGTATGTTCACACGGCAGAATAGCACAGTTCCAGTCACTAGAGAATATATGTGTGATGGCACGGGATACCGTTTTTATAAAATTCAGAAGCAAGCAAATCTAAAAATATGCTATTTAGGAGTATGTTGTGAATCCTGTGGTAAAAATCAAGGACACAAAGTGAAGGAGAAACTAAGGGCAAGAGGGCAGCAGTTTCCAGGAGAGGGAGGTGAGCCTAGGATGGGGCCAGGCAGAAGCCCCAGGGAGTTGTATTTTATGTTTAAGCCACATACTCTATACATACATAACCTGCGTTCTTTCATATGCACCTGGTATTTCATAATTTTATTCTTTCAAAAAAATTTTTTTCAACGTTTATTTATTTTTGAAACAGAGAGAGAGCATGACCGGGGGAGGGGCAGAGAGAGAGGGAGACACAGAATCCGAAGCAGGCTCCAGGCTCTGAGCCGTCAGCACAGAGCCTGACACGGGGCTCGAACTCACGGACCGTGAGATCATGACCTGAGCCGAAGTCGGACGCTTAACCGAATGAGCCGCCCAGGCGCCCCGATAATTTTAGAAGAAATGTAAGACCAAGTTTGCTGGGCCACACCACGGCTGCCTGCACCCAACTGCAATTCAATTTACTGTGTCCCCGTCTCCACTGCCAAGCTCCTAGTCCTTCTGGATTAGCGCCCCACAACGAGTCGGCTGTTAACAGGAACTGCAAATTTGAATAAAATTATGTCACCGCTAAGCCTTCTCTTTTTCTAAACCCTATCATGTACTTTCTTAACCCTTTGCACACAGAACCTACTCTGCATTCATCCGGCACGTTTAGCGGACCTGCAATTCCCTGGAGCAGCCGTTGTGCAGTGGCTGTTTCCCCAGGACACGGAGGCTGGTGGGCTGGCTGGTTCGGTACCCCATGACCCACTTTATTCCTAGCTGACACGCGCCACAGCCAACCCGCGTGAACTTGAGTCTTGGGCGTCCCCAGCGCTGCCCCATCACCCGACACACCCTGGGCCATTCTGACGTCTGCTGGTCTCTTGAGGGACGCTTACATGTCAAAGGGCTCCCTCAGTTCAAATCCTGGCTCCCCCACTCACCCAGAAGCTTGACCTTGAGCAAAGGACTTAAAATGGAAAGAATCATTGGAACCTCTTACTTGAGCTGTTTTAAGGATTAGATGAGACAGTGCACCTACAGCAGTGCCTGGATCTGCTCGGTGAGGATTAGCATATCATAATAATAATGACCTGCGCTGACCAGAGATGATGATTATAATAATAATAATGTAACTATTATATTATCATTATTATTATTATTATTATTATTCGTTATCTGAGCTGACCAGAAAGACAAAGCATAAAAACAGAGGTCGCTCTGAAAGATCAAAAGTCAGCAAAGTCTCAGAGCGACATTCAGTCATGTGGCGTATCACAAATGAAGTGGCCAGAGGGTCAGTTACCAGAGAGCCAACAGAGAAAGCAAGGTCCAAACAGAGAAAACTGGGAAACACAGGCTGCACAGCAGCCCAGGGTCTCCCACTGAAAGGCGAAGGAGGGCAGCCGAAACTGGGGACAGGCAGCCTGGAATCCACCATCGGTCACCACCAGTGCGGTGCCCGCCCCTCTGCCCCCCAGGAGCCTCGCTTTGCAGACCTGGGGACCAAAATGCAGCGTTCACCATCTGGCCACTGTCCCAGACTATCTCCCCACCAGCCTTCGCCCATCAGGCATCCTGACCTGCCCTTGCACTGGACCGTGCCCATCGCGGACGACAAGGACGAGGTTCAGTAGGTTGGACCTCCCGTCATCCGCAGACCCACAGTCAAAGCCTCATCGCTCGGCACCACAGACCTGAAATTTGGTCAGAAAGCCAGGGCCACTCTGGCACCTTGTTCTGCCCGCCAGGCTCACAGAGGGCACGATGACCCTTTTGATTCTCTTCGGTTCCTCTTGGTCGGTCAAGCAACACCCAGTGCCAGTGTGGAGCTCGGCGAGAACAGTCACAGGACGCAGCCCAACTCTGTACATCCCTCTCTGTCGCATCCCAGAGCCCGGTCGGCAGTGCCCAGATGCTGCTGGGCAGGTGGCGTGAGTGAGACGCGTGTGGGTTCCGGGTGGGAACACAAGGGGAACGGAGCCCTACTCAGACACCTGTTAGCCATGGGACTTCCCCGCAGTTCCTTAACCCTCCAAGTCTGTGCTCTCAGCCGTAGGACAAGAGGTATGATCCCAGGACAGAGGTGCTGGGAAGGGAAATGAAATAATACAGACAAAGGGCTTAATGGAGTAGCTAAAGTTCATAGATTCCACTATATATTAGCTGTTCCTCCTCTTTCCCCCTTCTAGAGGACTGTCCTGCAGGATTCTGAAGGGCTCCTAAAAGATATCCCTGGGGGATCACAAGTAGAATCTAATACCAGCTTCTGAATGTCTTGACAAATCTTCAAGCTTGCCTGTAAAAACTACAATAGGAAAAGCTGAGTCACAGTGTGATTAACCTTATCAGCAGACGGCAGTTTTAGTGAATCTTTGGACCAACAAGCTCTACAAGTATATCTCTCGACTATTTGAAATTATTTCTGAAAGTGAGTAAAAGCAATGTAGATGTCCCACTGCTGTTTCTGTGTCACTGTGACCTGTCACATGGCAGAGATAAAACTTGCTAATCAGGACACTCTTGGAGAAGAAGAGCAAGATTGCCCTAAAAGATATCAATTTTATTACAATAGCTATTGTCATTTAGAGACAGAGTTTAGAGAAGAGAGTGTTAGCAGAGGGACAGACAAATCTACAGGACACAGAACTCAGAAACATACGTACAACAAAGGTAGCAATTGGCAAAGATAGCCTAGTAAATAAACAGTACGAGGACAATCATTTATGTACATTTTTAAAAACCTTGGATATGCACCTCACACTATACGCCCTACATTAAGTGGTTATTAAGAACCCAAAGGTATCCCTTGGGTAAATTCCTAGCAGTGCTATTGCTGGGTCATAGGGTAGGTCTATTTTTAATTTTACCCAAGGGATACAGGAGTACTGATGCATAGGGGCACTTGTACCCCAATGTTTATAGCAGCACTCTCAACAATAACCAAATTATGGAAAGAACCTAAATGTCCATCAACTGATGAATGGATAAAAAAATTGTGGTTTATATACACAATGGAGTACTACGTGGCAATGAGAAAGAATGAAATATGGCCCTTTGTAGCAACGTGGATGGAACTGGAGAGTGTGATGCTAAGTGAAATAAGCCATACAGAGAAAGACAGATACCATATGGTTTCACTCTTACGTGGATCCTGAGAAATTTAACAGAAATCCATGGGGGAGGGGAAGGGGAAAAAAAAAAAAAGAGGTTAGAATGAAAGAGAGCCAAAGCATAAGAGAGTCTTAAAAACTGAAAACAAACTGAGGGTTGATGGGGGGTGGGAGGGAGGAGAGGGTGGGTGATGGGTATTGAGGAGGGCACCTTTTGGGATGAGCACTGGGTGTTGTATGGAAACCAATTTGACAATAAACTTCATATATTGAAAAATAAAAAAATAAAAAAAATAAAGAACCCAAAGGTTAGAAAGGAAAATGCTGAGATTTTCAGAAGGAAATTAAAACAGAAACAAAACCATGACCCTGGAGGAGAGAAGGGTTTTTTCAAACACAGAAGAGTCCTAACTATGAAGAAAACTAGACAAATTCTCCTACTGTAAGAATTAAGAACGCCTGTTCACTATAAAACTCCAGAAAGAAGAATGGAAAAGACAAGGTTGATGGCACATGTGACCAACAAAGAACTGAATATGCAAAGAAAGTAAGAAAAATTACGGCTGAAAAGACAAATAAGACGTCCGTGCTGGAAGGAGAAAGACCAACAGCCAATAGCCATGCGAAGAGATATTCAAGCACATGATGAATCAAAGAAATGGTAATTAAAGCCACCGTGAGATTTCATTTTACATCCCTCATCTTGGCAAAAACTAATGTCTGACAATGTCAAGTACGGCAAAGACATACAGCAAGTCAAATTCTTACACTTCCCTGGCAAGAGAGGATGCTGGAAAACAACTTGGCATGATCTCGTGAACACGAACACATACCCTACAACCCAGTAAATTCCTTCCTCCGTGTAAATCCTGAAGAAATTCCGGCACGTGTACTTCAGGAGACATTTACAAGCCTGTTCCTAGAAGCTATTAAAAAAAAATAATAATCTTAAGGGAAGAGTCTAATGACCAATAATAGTTTGCATAAATGGTTATTTATTTACAAAGTGAAATACGGTACACTTGCACAAATAAATGATCTACAGCTACCAGCACTGGTGTGAATCAGTGAGAAACATAATGTTCAGTGACATTAACAAGTTGCAGAATACATTGATGGCAAGGGAAATCATTTTTCAAGCTCAGAAACAAGCAAATAACACACTGGTGTGTGTTTTTAAAAAACGGGAAAGCGGGGCACCTGGGTGACTCAGTAGGTTGAGCATCCAACTTCGGCTCAGGTCATAATCTCCAGGCTCCTGAGTTGGAGCCCCGCTTGGAGCCCC
Organism: Prionailurus viverrinus; assembly: GCF_022837055.1. Taxonomy (NCBI): domain Eukaryota; kingdom Metazoa; phylum Chordata; class Mammalia; order Carnivora; family Felidae; genus Prionailurus; species Prionailurus viverrinus. The sequence goes on from NC_062571.1 coordinate 11,640,837, forward strand.
ACGTCCGGCTCTGTGCTAGCAGCTTGGAGCCTGGAGCCTGCTTTGGATACTCTGTCTCCCTCTCTCTCTGCCCCTCCCCCACTCTGTCTCAAAAGTAAATAAACGTTAAAAAAATTTTTTTTTTCTTTACATGGGAAAGCAAGAAAACGAGAAAAAAAAATAAGGATAGAGATTATCTACTGGGAAATGAGAATTTCTATCAGGAAAAAGATCCCAGGAAACGACTGAAGCTGGCAATGGTTCTTAAGCTGGGGGGTGTGCTCACATAATGTCAATGTATTGCTAGTGTTCATAATTTACGTATCTGTGACATTATTTTAAATATCTAAAGCTTGATCATTTTGGAAAGAATTTTAAGATCCAATCTGCTATTCGCATCATGTCCCAAAATGACAGAGCAATTCCAAAGCAGGCAGCTGAGTTTATTACATAGTGGCCAATTCAGAAGGACACACGCAAAAGATACTACCAGTAGGAGAGCAAAGAAATACTCTTAACAGTCACCAAAACCAGGATCCATGCGTTATGAGGTTGATGAGGAGATATTATTTTGAAGGACAGCATAACATATACTAAAGACGATTTATTTATGAAAAGATCCAGTTAGTTCATCTGGGAAAAGCCCCGGTAATCTCAGTAAATACCAAGATATTATTTCCTCCCGTATTAATGAAACGTCTGACACGTGTCCTCCCAGTATTAACTTGTGTCAGACACAGTTTCCTGAACCACTGTGCTCTTGAACCTTTTACTAAGCTTTCGTACCAACTTCAAGAACATCTTCACCAGACACAGGGCAGTCCAATGCAAATTAAGGGTTTGCGACCAACTGCATCAAATGTGGATATTTTCACTGAGATCCCAGCAAAAGGCAACACCCTGCAATGTTAAAGACTTATACTCTTTAAAAAACACATGGTTCTCCAGGTACACAAAGTACTAACAGTTTGATCACAAATTGGGTAAATTGGACAGCCAATGGAAATTATTAAAGTAAGACTATAAAATAAATCTGATATCAAAGTTTGGTTTTTATTTTTTTTTTTAATATGATATTGTCAAATTGGTTTCCATACAACACCCGGTGCTCATCCCAACAGGTGCCCCCTCCTCAATACCCATCACCCACCCTCCCCTCCCTCCCACCCCCCATCAGTCCTTAATTTGTTCTCAGTATTTAAGAGTCTCTTATGGTTTGCCTCCCTCCCTCTCTAACCTTTTCTTTTTTCCCTTCCCCTCTCCCATGGTCTTCTGTTAGGTTTCTCAGGATCCACATAAGAGTGAAAAAATACGGTATCTGTCTTTCTCTGTATGACTTATTTCACTTAGCATAACAATCTCCAGTTCTATCCACATTGCTACAAAAGGCCAGATTTCATTCTTTCTCATTGACACGTAGTATTCCATTGTGTGTATAAACCATAATTTCTTTATCCATTCATCAGTTGATGGACATTTAGGCTCTTTCCATAGTTTGGCTATTGTTGAAAGTGCTGCTATCAACATTGGGGTACAAGTGCCCCTATGCATCAGCACTCCTGTATCCCTTGGGTAAATTCCTAGCAGTGCCATTGCTGGGTCATAGGGTAGATCTATTTTTAATTTTTTGAGGAACCTCCACACTGTTTTCCAGAGTGGCTGCACCAGTTTGCATTCCCACCAACAGTGCAAGAGGGTTCCCGTTTCTCCACATCCTCTCCAGCATCTGTAGTCTCCTGATTTGTTCATTTTAGCCACTCTGACTGGTGTGAGGTTATATCTGAGGGTGGTTTTGATTTGTATTTCCCTGATGAGGAGCAACGTTGAGCTTCTTTTCATGTGCCTGTTGGCCATCTGGATGTCTTCTTTAGAGAAGCGTCCATTCATGTCTTCTGCCCATTTCTTCACTGGATTATTTGCTTTTTGGGTGTGGAGTTTGGGGAGCGCTTTATAGATTTTGGATACTAGCCCTTTGTCCAATATGTCATTTGTAAATATCTGCTCCCATCCTGTTGGTTGCCTTTTAGTTTTGTTGATTGTTTCCTTTGCAGTGCAGAAGCTTTTTATCTTCATGACGTCCCAACAGTTCATTTTTGCATTTAATTCCCTTGTCTTTGGAGATGTTTCAAGTAAGAAATTGCTGCGGCTGAGGTCAGAGAGGTTTTTTCCTGCTTTGTCCTCTAGGGTTTTGATGGTTTCCTGTCTCACATTCAGGTCCTTCATCCATTTTGAGTTTATTTTTGTGAATGGTGTGAGAAAGTGGTCTAGTTTCATCCTTCTGCATGTTGCTGTCCAGCTCTCCCAGCACCATTTGTTAAAGAGACTGTCTTTTTTCCATTGGATATTCTTTCCTGCTTTGCCAAAGATGAGTTGGCCATACTTTTGTGGGTCTAGTTCTGGGGTTTCTATTCTATTCCATTGGTCTATGTGTCTGTTTTGGTGCCAATACCATGCTGTCTTGATGATGACAGCCTTGTAGCAGAGGCTAAAGTCTGGGATTGCGATGCCTCCTGCTTTGGTCTTCTTCTTCAAAATTACTTTGGCTATTCAGGGCCTTTTGTGGTTCCATACAAATTTTAGGATTGCTTGTTCTAGCTTTGAGAAGAACGCTGGTGAAATTTTGATTGGGATTTCACTGACTGTGTAGATAGCTTTGGGTAGTTTTGACATTTTAACAAGATTTATTCTTCCAATTCATGAGCACAGAATGTTTTTCCATTTCTTTATATATTCTTCAATTTCCTTCATAAGCTTTCTATAGTTTTCAGCATACAGATCTTTTACATCTTTGGTTAGAGTTATTCCTAGGTATTTTATGCTTCTTGGTGCAATTGTGAATGAGATCAGTTTCTTTATTTGTCTTTCTGTTGCTTCATTGGTAGTGTATAAGAATGCAACTGATTTCTGTACATTAATTTTGTATCCTGTGACTTTGCTGAATTCATGTATCAGTTCTAGCAGACTCTGGTGGAATCTTTCAGGTTTTCCATGTGTAATATCATGTCACCTGCAAAAAGTAAAACCTTGACTTCATCGTTGCCAATTTTGATGCCTTTGATTTCCTTTTGTTGTCTGATTGCTGATGCTAGAACTTCCAACACTATGTTAAACAACAGCGGTGAGAGTGGACATCCCTGTCATGTTCCTGATTTCAGGGGGAAAGCTCTCAGTTTTTCCCCATTGAGGATGATAATAGCTGTGGGCTTTTCATAAACAGCTTTTATGATGTTTAAGTATGTTCCTTCTATCCCGACTTTCTCGAGGGTTTTTATTAAGAAAGGATGCTCAATTTTGTCAAATGTTTTTTTCTGCATCGATTGACAGGATCATATGGTTCTTATCTTTTCTTTTATTAATGTGATGTATCACACTGATTGATTTGCGAATGTTGAACCAGCCCTGCAGCCCAGGAATGAATCCCAGGAATGCAGCCCAGGAATGAATTGATCATGGTGAATAATTCTTTTTATATGCTGTTGAATTCGATTTGCTAGTATCTCATTGAGTATTTTTGCATCCATATTCATCAGGGATATTGGCCTGTAGTTCTCTTTTTTTGCTGGGCCTCTGTCTGGTTTTTTAGATAGTAAGACTTGCATGTCACAAAACCTAGGGTTTACTTATTTCAAACAGTGCTCAGTCCAACTAAGGGACAGACTCCAATAAAATCACCTCACAGCCGTTTCTGGGATTCTTGTAAGGACCATAAATGTTTATATATAATAGTATATTTTAAAGTAGGAACCACTGTCCATTGAAGTTAGACAATATTAGCTGAGCAAACTTTACAAGCTGAATGTGATTGAAATAACATTCGCCATTTGTCTGAGTGCACAGGAAATTATTATAATTTAAAAATTAACTCTCCAACCTATCGTATCTACAATGCGCCTAACACTGACAGTGATTAACGCTACAGACGGCAGACGGAGAAGACCAGCTACGGGCTTTCCAAATTACGGCTGTCAAGATAGGAAAGAGGTCCTATTAAGAAGCCCTTTTGTCTCTAAATGAGGAATACAGGGGAAAGACCAGGATGAATCTGGAACCCAACAGATGTTGTGCTGGCTAGGACTGTCTTAGTTAGCAGGGCACTCTGCCTGGAATCAGAAATACTCTTAGCTTCAAAATATTTGTTCTACTGTCAGTGACAGAGTATTTCTCTGCTCTCTTGCCGCCAATGTCTTTGCCCAGGTCCTTCTGAATTGGTCACGACACGATAAAGTCAGCTGTCTGCTTTGGAACTGCTCTGTGGTTTAGGACATGATAGAACAGCAACTTTGATCTTAAGGCTCTTTTCAAAGGCGTTCAAAATTATATATAAAGTGTGCCATAGGCATTAAGAACGGTACGTTTAGATTCCAAAAGAATTCACATGAATGGTTCCATTAGCTCTACCACATGAAGTACAAGAGAGCCAATTTCCAAATGTATTATAGATGCACATACAAGCATGTGCCTATACAAGCAGGCAGGTATAGAGAGACATGCTGAAAGGGAGAAATCATACATGGTTACGGGCACGACTCTAAAGAAATACAAAATGTTCTGAAGGCCAAACTAGAAGATAAACCTGGAACGCTTCCAGCAGACTGGCATGCATAACAGCAGATTCCAGAGCAACCATTTGCTATTTTAAGATCCACCATAAGGAAAATAAAGAGGGGAAAAAAAGTATTTCTGAAAAGTACATTAAAAATTCAAGAACTATAGCATACAGTTAAGGTGCCCTAGAGGACACTATCCAGATTGAATGTGGTATGCAGAGAATATATACTAAACAACCTATCTATAAAATGTAATGCAAGACGTAACATTTTTTAAATAAACAGAAAAATAGGAGCCTTCAGATTAGGAGTATTCTAAGACTTACATATTCAAAAGCTATGCAGAAGCACACGATTCATTTAGAAGTGATGTATTATTAATAAGACTAAGGTTTTGCAATCATAAAGATTGACTCATGATCATACACTTAAAACCTGGAGGAAAATATTTGTTAATAAATGTTGCAAAGAGAAAACCTTAACTAATTGTTTCTTTAGCCTTCATTGATTAACTTAAGTAAGTCAGTCACTTGGTTCTTTTTAAAGTGGAAGCCATCACAAAGATTACCTTTCCCTCATAAGTCATCAAAAGATTTCACCAATGCTGCTCAATCGTGATCCTGTATCATTGTTGGGGTATTTCTAACAGCCTGGTCTACAACAGCTCCATTATGAGATTACTCCTAACTATTTAGCACAAACTAAGTGCATCCTCCCCACTTTGCTGACTGCTAAAAGCAACAGGTATATTTTATTTTTTTTTTTAATTTTTTTTTTCAACGTTTATTTATTTTTGGGACAGAGAGAGACAGAGCATGAACGGGGGAGGGGCCGAGAGAGGGGGAGACACAGAATCGGAAACAGGCTCCAGGCTCCGAGCCATCAGCCCAGAGCCTGACGCGGGGCTCGAACCCACGGACCGCGAGATCGTGACCTGGCTGAAGTCGGACGCTTAACCGACTGCACCACCCAGGCGCCCCAGCAACAGGTATATTTTAGAAAGAGCATGAGATTAATAAATTTCAGATTTGGTCTAAAGTTAAAATACAGAACTAAGTAGGTGACTACAGTTCATTCTCTCAGGTGCTATCATAGAAGGAGGTGGGGAGGTGAACCCCAAATGGGGCAGTGAGGTCAGCACAGGCTGAGGACAGGGGTAGGTGCAACAGGAGGGTGATGAGGAAGGCAGGTTCACAAGTATGAAAGATCAACACCGAGAGAGAGTAGATGCATCTGAACTCCAAGTTCGGTTCAAAGGGAACCTCGTTTAGGAACAAGTGACTAAAGGTGATGCCTCAGAGCTGGCCAGAAACCAGCTCACAAATTATGACCCAACTTGATTTAAGCAAGAATATAGTGGTTGTTTATGATTTTTTAATACTACCACTAACCTCAGGGCAGATTAAAACTCAAAATACTCAAGGACAACTCCGAGCCACGCTGCTTTATTATAAAGGTACCACTCATGGTCTAACCCATTAAATATCTTCTGCTTAAATATTAAACTATATTGAATGAAGAAAAATGAAACGTTTTTTAATTTTTATTTATTTTGAGAGAAAGAGAGAAAGAAAGTGGGGGAGGTGCAGAGAGAGAGGGAGAAAGAGAATCCCAAGCAGGCCCCACACTGTCAGCACAGAGCCCAATGCAGGGCTTGAACTCACGAACCATGAGATCATGATCTGAGCTGAAAGAGTCAAACACTTAACCAACTGAGTCACGCAGGTGTCCCAAAAATGAAACATTTTTTTTAAATTCTCATGAATACTCTACCATAATTAAGTATCCTTGGAATGCTGTCTTAAATTAACTATGTTAATCTTTTATCACGAAGGTAGACTCTTTCAGTGAGTCTGTCCAATTTTCTAATGCCTACACAGCAATTAGGAATCATGTATATTATCAGGGCACCTGGGTGGCTCAGTCAGTTAAGCATCCAACTTTGGCTCAGGTCATGATCTTGTGGTTTGTGGGTTCGAGCCCTGCATTGGGCTCTGTGCTGACAGCTTGAGAACCTGAAGCCTGCTTCAGATTCTGCGTGTGTGTGTCTCTCTCTCTGCCCCTCCCCCACTCATATTATGCCTCTCTCTCTCTCAAAAATAAACATTAAAATTAAAAAAAAAAAAGAATCATGCATATTATCTACAAGAGCCAAATTACAGAAACAGCCCAAGGGTCCACTGGCTGACGAATGGATAAAGAAGATGTGGTACGCATACACAATGGAAAATCACTCAGCCATCAAAAAGAATGAAATTTTGCTCATTGCAACAGCATGGATGGGCGGAGCCAGAGAGTATAATGCTAAGTGAAACAAGTCAGAGAAGGAAAGACACATATTACATGATTTCACCCATGTGGAATTTAAGAAATAAAACAAGTGACCAAAGGGGAAAAAAAAAAGAAAGAGACAAACCAAGAAACAGACTCTTGGCCATAGAGAACTGATGGTACCAGAAGGGAGGTGGGGGGAAGGGTGAAATAGGTGAAAGAGACCGAGGAGTGAGCTTGAGATGAGCACCAGGTGTGGTATGGTTATGGAAGTGTTGAATCTCTGTATTGTATGCCTGAAACTATACTGTAAACGTTATAAATGTAACCTATAATTGTAAACTAAACCTTATATAAACTGTATGTTATATGTTGTATATATATGTTATATATACATACAACTGTATGTTGTATGTCTATATAAACTGTATGTTAACTAACTGGAATTTAAAGACAAACTTAGAACAAAACAAAAAGAAACATGCATAAAAAGTGTCTGTGTTTCTATACAGACAAGGAGTCTGTGTGGATGGCACGTCCCAGCCTGTCGATGTGCAAAATTTAAGGCACAGAGAACGAGACCAGTAACTCCTAAGGAGGACGACTACCACCTGACCTTGCTTTTCTCTCCTGCAACTTCTGGACTACCACTCGGTGTTTTCTCAATGAAGTAACCACAATAACATTACGAGCTAACCGTCGTGGGGAGCTGACTCTGTGCAGGACCCCATCCTACACATACCTCCTATAACTCACCACAACCCAGTGCGAAGGGTTCTCTTCTGCCACCATTCTCCATTCTTGTTTCACAAAGGAGGCCACTCAGGTTTGGAGAGATTCAGTCATGTGCCCGGGACACAGGGCCGATAAGCAAGAGTGCCAGGCCTCAAACCAATTGTCTTTAGGCCCAAACCCCAGGGGGGAGCAGTGAGCTATGAAGCAAGACAGACACCAGCGAAGTGTGTTAAGGCTTCCTTTTTTATTCTCAGAACCGCTTGGAACCCCAGCTAGGGACACGTAGCTGCTAAGTAGAGAGTCATTAGTTGAACCTGTAACGTCTATAACAAGGCACCGGGTGTCAAGTTCGTCTTCCTGAACCTCGTCTGAAAAGTTGGGCCAACAACACCTTAGTAGTAGTAATAACCTTAAGAGAGTTACGGTGAGGATTAAGTGGGCAATAGGATTGCTTTGATTCCCAACAAGCAGCCAACAGCCCACTAAGCAGGTCTCTGACATCTGATTCCCCCAGTACTTGAACACAGAGAACAATCTTACCTAGGCTATAAGTCTACCTTTTTTTTTTCAATGTGTATTTATTTTTGAGAGAGAGAGAGAGAGAGAGAGAGAGAGAGAGAGAACACAAGTGGGGGAGGGATGGAGAGGGGAACAGAGGATCTGAAGCGGGCTCTGCAGCGACAGCAGGGAACCCGATGCGGGGCTCGAACCCACAAACTGTGAGATCATGACCTGAGCCGGCTGAGCCACCCAGGCACCCCAGTCTACCTATCATGCTGTGTAAACAGCATGGCATGATGCAAACGGCCATCCCAGAAAGGGGAAATGTGGATTCCTTGGGAACCTCCCTGGGGCCCCGAAGTCACACTTACCACCTAGATGACGCAGCAATCTCTCCTGCCCCAACATTCTATGCGCAGTGAGTACTTAAAGAGCCTAAGTCGATAAAACTGGTCTTGCCAAAAACATCTCCAGGGCAAAGGAAGACTGGGTAAATTTCCGAAAGCATTTGTGTTTCACATCTCTTGTTACCCCTCCTAATCAAAGTTTTCTATTTTCGCTTCACTGGCTTTATGAGGATGTTAGACTCATTGCAGCAGTGGCCTTCCTCTTTAAAAAGAGAATTCAAATTCGGTTATTTAAGAGGAAAGCAGTTGTAAAAATCATCATCTCTTTTTGCTTCCTGTGCACGCTGGCAGGGTGCACAGTATTTTAAAACTTTTTTTTAAGAAAACTTTTTTTCTTACGAGGACAACCTATTTTCAAGAAAAGTCTGCCCATCTGGCCTCACCCTCCTCTCCATCATACCCAACAGCTACCACCCCCACCCGGCCCCGCCCGCCAGGAACCTCCAAGACATGCCACAACTATGCAAGAGTACAGATTAAAATCGCCAGTGCCACATATGTCCCCCTCCTCTTCCAGCACCCACTGGAGACCTAGAAGCCACTAGATCTCACCGGCGATCACTTAAATAAGGCTTGTCACAGGTGCTAACCCCAAACTGGTTAAACCTGGTTCCCATGATGGACGCTAGGTTAACGACGGAAAGCTGTGTGTCTGGATCCGTGCCTGGGGAGCAAAAGGAGTTTCACCTACCCAACAGCAAACAAAATCCGAAGTCTAGTGAAAGAGCCTGCTGATTAAATGCATCTTTTATAGCTATACTTGAACTTAAAGAGGAACGAGATCTCTTCTCCCAGAACAAATTAAACAGTGCTTTAATTATGCCCAAATACTAGTGGCGAGGGGCAGAGAGACCATTTAACTCAGACTTTGATGAACCTGCTATGCTCTTTTCTAAGGTCTCCATACTTGGAAGGGCCCAGCCCAGCCAGCCTGCTGCTTAGTAGCCGTTGATATGGAGGCAAAGGTAGCCAAGGTACAGGACGCACGATGTGGAAAAGAATGCCAAGTGTGTTTAACCTCACGGGAGCAAAGCAGAGAAACCCAGACGCAAAAGCATGGAAACCAAGCTCTGTGATCATCAGCTCTGGGAAGCAAAGCACAACGCTACTGATTTGTACAATATAAAAACTGCGAAGCGAGGAGGGAGGGACAGATGAATCTACCGCAGCCTTTTCTAAACCACTGCACCGCGTGATTAGAGAGAAACCCTGATGAAAGCAGACTTTGAATGAGAAGTTCCAGAGGAGTCTTAGAGATTTCCCCCGGGTAAGATCTGATATTATTCGGACAGTGCAAGGGGCTAACAGCCAAAAATATCAACTGGCAGCTTACCTAGGGCACTGAGCTCCAGAGGTTTCTAACACCAAGTAAGGAAAATGAGTCCACGGAAGGGAGATAAAACCCAGATGTTTCCATCGCTCCCGTGTTTTCCCTGGAAGTAGCTGGTCATCCACAGGACGGTTTTAGTGAGTTGTAAACATGCGGCCAAATGCATGGTTAGAAATGAGAAAAGTCCTCGACCTCCATCAACATGGTTCTCTGCTTCACTCATATGGTTATTACTTCATGACAAAGATGGACATTCTAGGGCAGAGTATTTTAAAACTGTTTTTAAGAAAACTTTTTTTTCTTACGAGGACAACCTATTTTCAAGAACAGTCGGCCCATCTGGCCTCACTCTCCTCTCCATCATACCCAATAGCCGCCGACGCCCCCCGCCCCGCCCACCAGGAACCTCCGAGACATGCCACAACTAGGCAAGAGTACAGATTAAAGTCGCCGGTGCCACCGATGTCCCCTCCTCTTCCAGCACCCACACGCGCACCTCCTTCTGTGTCTACTCCTCCTCCCCCACACATGCCCTGACGCTACTCTGTGTTCCAGAACCACTTTTAAAGGCGGGTTTTGTGTTTTACATCAGCTGTGTCTTCACCCGACCCCTCCACACAGAAGTTCAACACCTGCCTGTAAGTCACATGTACTTACTCAAGGGTTTTTGGAAAAATTTTCTATAGCCAGAGATATTTTTTTCATTTCTTTCTTGTATCCTTAACAAGTATTTATTGCAAAGATTGAAAAAAAAAACCCACATAGGTCTGAGGGTGAAAAGAAATGAAATATATAGGGTTTTTAAATTTTTTTTAATGTTTATTTATTGGGGGGGGGGGAGAGGCAGAGAGAGAGAGGGAGAAACAGAATTCAAGGCAGACTCCAGGCTCTGAGCTGTCAGCACACAGGCCGACACAGGGCTGGAACTCACAAACCATGAGATCATGACCTGAGCCAAAGCTGGCTGCTTAACTGACTGAGCCACCCAGAAATATACAGTTTAACGAAAGTATATACTCCAACTAAATTGAAACTTTCTAGTTGTTTCTATTCAGTCACATTTTTTTTAATTTACTTATATTATTTTGAGGGAGGGAGAGGGAGAGGGAGAGGGAGAGGGAGAGGGAGAGGGAGAGGGGGAGAGGGAGAGGGAGAGAGGGAGAGGGAGAGGGAGAATCCCAAGCAGGCTCCACTCTGTCAGTCCAGAGCCCGACATGGGGCTCAAACTCACAAACCATGAGATCACAACCTGAGCCGAAATCAAGAGCCGGACGCTTGACCGACTGAGCCACCCAGGCGCCCCAGTATTAGTCACATTTTAGAATTATCCCACCAGTCTTCTGTTAGCCATTGACATCCCCAACCACCTGCCTGAGACTGAGACCACCAGTGAGCCCTGCCACCCCCCCAACTTTACACCCTGGATCTGCTTGTACCACAGTGCCCTCCAACCTGCCAAGCTTCTTCCCACCTAAGAGCCTGGCACTTGCTGCTTCTCTGTGTGGAAGGCTCTTCCCCTAGATGCTGTCAGGGCTGGCTCGTTTTCATCACTCATGACTCAACCCAAATAGCACATCCATAAAAATCAACCAACGATCAACCTAAGACACCCTCCTCCTCTTACCCCCAAACTCTCTACTGTTCTGTCTCTCATTACTGTGTTGTTTTTCTTCTTCAAAGCGATATCCCGGTCTTCCATTATCTGGTTCGCTTATTTTGTTTATTGTGGGAATCTTCCTGTCTTCCAAGGGAAGCTTCCCATGAGAAGGGCGTTTGTCTATTTTGTTCACCATTCAGTCTAACCCCAGCACCTAGAGTAATGACTTAACACATTAAGCACTCAGCAAATGAATAAAGGGGGGGGGGGGGATGTCCAAACTATACCTAAATACCTAAAGCTAACTTTAGAGCAATGTTTAGTGATAAAAATTTTCAGCGGTGTCTAACAGTTCACCAATGGTAGGGTTTTAAGTAGTATCCACTCTGACAATTTTCACTAAAAAGCATATTCATGCCTAGAGTACGTGAATTATCCAAACACCAAAAAGCTACCTGGGTAAAAATGGTACAAGTATTTCCAGGCAGACCTCCTTTATCATTTTTTTGCTCACATTATTTCAATTACATTATGCATTTGGAAATGTAAAAGGAACACTCCACCCATATTTACTCTAAAAAACCGGTAAGAAATTAGAAGTATATTTCGCCTGGTAAAAAAGCAATCACACACAGAAGCCTATTTGTATCATAAGCAGCCAAGACAAAAACAAAATGATCTTTCGGTGTGTGGGGGGAAATTAAATTAGAAATTTGATTAGATGACATTTAGAAAGTGATGAATGCATGTTCATGCTAACTATAATTTAATAACAATTTAATATTTTATGAATAACAAACAGCTCAGCCTATCATCATCAAAAGAAAAGAGAAATTACCATGGCATATCCAAGGTACTCAAAATTCCCATTCCCATTATGGAAGACCCAAAGATTTAAAAAAAAAAAAAAATTTTCCTACAGTAAAATATCTCAAATGAGACATTTAATCACCTCTGTTCTTTTTGGAAGACTAAAGAATAAAACAAAAACGGAATCATCAACAGCCAAGCTTTTTCCAATCGCATGGACACCACGGTGGGGAAAGAATTGGAAAGGCTTACAAACTCCCAGTATATCCAGATTAACATCCTAAAATACCAAAAGGCAAAATTCCTTTTAACCAGCAAACTAAATCTATAGCTAGATATAGAGCATTCAACATCGGAAAGGGGGGCAAACCTAATGGCAGTCAGTTTACAAAATCAGCAAAAACAGGTCAATGAAATCTAAAGATTTTAAATTCTCCCATGTTAGGTTTCCCCCATAACGACATGCAAGTATTATGCAATACACATTCCACCTCCATCCTCGTAAGGCGCTGACAGTCCTCCCCCAGAAAGGCTGAAGAAGAAAAGACGATGCAGAGACGTCCTGGAAATCTATCAAGATCAAAGCCATTTTGCTTAAAGCTTCATCCCTAATGAAATATTTCACGAGTCATGCCCAGGAACCTGAGAGGGACAGCGCTGACACAGAGTGGGGCTAACATCCACCCTCTGTGTGGTAGCTGGCCACATTCCCTTCCTCCCAGGCGGGAGCCACACGGACCACCGACAGGTCAAGGGAGGGAACATTGGACCTTTCCCAAGACAGCCCGTGCTGCCATTGGCTGCAGCCTGCCACAACCCTGGGACTCCTGGTCTCCTGAGGTCAGTATCCCAACCAAATTCGGTTCCCTTTGGCTGGATGGGTATCCAGGAAAATGAGGAACTATTCTTGCTGTTTGTTTCTGTGTTTTGTTTTGAGAGAAAGAAAGTCATCCTGTACTTAGAATCACAGCTTTCAAAAGCACAAACAAAAACAAAACAAACAAAATCCCAGCTTTCAAAAAGAAATCGCCATGGGCTCCTTACATGCAAACCATCACAGGGCTTCAATAATGCCCTAATTTACAGAAAACAACTACTGACAGACCGCACTGCTTACTCCTGGTCTTCCAGGTAAGAGGGATCAAGCTATCATAATCCATCCAGTCGAAAAGTTAGAGCAAACAAAAGGATCCTCACCATCGTGCCCAGAGATATTACTCAGCAAAACTGTCCTCACCGGAGACAAACTGCTAAAGCAGTCTTTGTTCCTCTGGGAAAAAAACAGAAAACAAAAAGCTGGACCACAATTCTGTTGGATGGGAGGTCCCTACTCTAACCCTACATGGAATTTTACGTGCAGATGGGAAATTCTGAGGGTTCACACATCATTGTGGTGCCTACTTATGTGATGGTTAATCATCATGCTTCTCTCTCCTATTCTGCAGGTAGAGGGTCCACCCCCTGGAAATCTCCAGAAGGACAGACTCCTAAAGCTGCCAGCAGGGATTCCCCCAAACACCACTGCAGATATCTGCAGTCTGTTTCATCAAATATGCAACACAGCAGGCTTTGGAAATCGAATAGAAAGGCTTTGGTTATAGCTTCCTTGGACGATCTTAGAATGCTAAGTGTTAAGAGTCAGTGTGCAAGGACAAGGTTAGTTTTGTGTGTTAAGTTTCTTTGCTGCTTCGTTACTTTTCTGAATGTTTTTGTTCAAACCCAAATAAAAACATCTAGCTTCATCTCAAGCAATTTCATGCCAAGGACAGTCTCTGGTGACTACGCATTTTCTCACTGTCTTGCTATCCAGAGATCGGACCTAAAGCTCTAGAACCTAATCGGTACGCCCTGATGTTTTTATGCTCTCAACTCCAAACTGGAGGATATGTGAGGTAGCAAATGCTCTAAGGTCATGGAGACCTTCCACACTGCAGTGTGATCTATAACTGGAATCATCAACGCTCTCTTCTGCCCAATGGGCAACATGAAATGTAAGTGTTCCATGGAATTACTGTTCTCTTAAATACACATCACATGACTCAGCGATGGAACAATGTCTAAAAATAAATACACACACATGGTTAGATTGTATGTGCGTCTCAAAAGTCCACTCTGTGCACTGATTTTATAACATATCGCTAATTTCACTATATGGCTAATTTCACAAGAAGATTTTCCAAATAATTTTAAAATCTGGGCTCCCTCCCTGAGAGACTTCAGTCTAAATATCATTAACCACAACAGCAAATCACAAATTTCAAAAAGACCATCCATGTGTACAAATGTTTCATGTGAATCAGAAAACAAAATGCTTAATGGGCTCATCTTTCTGCCTCCAAAAACATTCATGCAGAAAGTATCTGTTTTTATTGCTGGTGTTGTCTAATAGTTTTCAAAAGACTGCTCACAAATTAGATCAGAGAATCAAGGGGAAGATGGCAAAACATCCAGGTGTTCTAGGTGAGGTAGTGAGGGGACTGGAACCTGTCCCTAAGAAGCTAAGTCCCCAGGATGGAGTGGGCAGGCCCCATAAAAACACATGCTCATGACAAGCCAACCGGGGCCCCCAAGGGAAACTCACCCTTGTGTGGTAGGTGGGGCATTAAGATCACCCTCAGGTTCCCATTCTGAAGTTTGAATAATAAATGAAAGAATATTAATTAAAATACATTAACAATATTAAGTAATTTGGGGACAGGCAGTTCACAGGTTACCCCAACCTTAAGAAAATCCCATTTTTGACAGTCTCAAAAATGTATAATTCACAGATCTGTTTCTACAGGGCTTTCAAATGAAGTGAGTCAAAAGCAAAGAGATTCTGATCCATTTCAAGAAGTCTCCGCTCTATTCAGCAGGAATGTGCACATGAATTTGTTAATAATCCATCCCTAAGATGTTCTCCTGAAAACAAATTCATTGCCATAATGTTCCTGATTTTCAACCATCTCCGGCTTCCCCTTAGTGTCCGCCCTCCCCATCAGTACGTTCATTCCAGGAATAAAAAGCAAAATGAGCAGTAAGTGACGTGAGACCTGAAAACACGAACACTGCAAATAATTCTCTAAAATACCTTTCTACACAGGGCCAGATGATTCCATGATTTTCAATACCTCACAACCGGCACGTGGGGTATAGACAGCAGCTAGACAGAGCTCAGAGGATTCTGGACGGGGCGGGGGGGGGGGGGGGGGAAGGTGGCGGGGCAGGGGGGGTGAGGAATTGCCTTCTGAGAGTTCGCATGCAAAGTAGAAGAAAGCTATAAACAAAGATAAGCAAAATCAACTTAGAGCGCTTTGGCATGAACTAGATTGTCTTTATGAACCTGATGACAGACAGTCTTTCTGTCAAAAAGGGAGGGAATCCCAGGGGTCTTTGATTCCAACCTCACCAAGCACCCGTTGGTTTAACTGCCAGAAGGGCTGGCCAGTGCGCTGTGGGCCACCAATCAGGCCATTTGCCGCCACAGCCTCCCAAGGTCACCTTCTGCACAGCATGCATCATTATCTGATCGCTTTCTCAGTCTTGTATTTATTTGTGGCCTATGTCTGCTCCCTCACCCTGCCTCCCTCCCAACACACCCAACACAATGGTGTCTTGTTCACACTATACCCCAAGAGCCTAAAATTATTGTCTGATGAACCAAGGAATCATGGGGTTTGCAAAACTCCAGCCCGGTCGATGGCAACATTTCTCTGCATCAGTTAATAACAAGTCCATGCTCTAATGGGATTCCTCAGTTTTGCGAGCTTTCTGAATTTGAGACAGTGAATCTGATTCACTCCAGGACATTCCTATAAAGTTATTTTTCGGATCCTGCAAGGGGCAGAGGCAGACCCCCACCCCCACCTGCCTCCCTCAGCAACCTGGCGAGCAGGTGACAGGCTAGTACAGCCCCTTAGCTGGCCTCCTCCATGTTTCAATCTATCAATGTGCACACAGACAAACGGTTATATTTCACATCCAGTGGCTGAAGCCTATACCAAACTCCTGACCTCTCAAACGTGAACCAAATCTGTGCGGTAAGCTGATACACTCAGCAGCTAACAAGCCAATAGTCTGTCCTCAGCTCCCTCTTCTGTCTCTGGTTTTCAGAAGGAAAGACCTATTCGCCAACCACCACTCACGAATCTGACTTTGAGAACGGGGTTTCCTTGGGTAAAAAGTGCTTTAAAAAGAACGAAAAAAGGAATTCAAGAGAATTACTTAAGTATCAAGTGAAGTACAGTCATAAAACCTGCAGTGTTTACGTCCTCAACTCCTAAGGGAGACCCAAGGCGTCTGGCGTTTGCCCATGTACACCTTGTGGATTCTGGAAAACACTAGGCAGGGGCGAAGGTGGGGGGCAGTTTGCAGCTGTGATCCTTTGCAACTTCTAAGGAGATGCTGTTGTTGGAAGTGTGGTACGGCATATCCCTTAGGTGTCTGAAAAGAAGGAACCACTGGTTAACTCTGAGCATAGGTGCGGGGTTGAAAGTACTTAGAAGTCCCTGGGGGCTCCCAACATCGGTAGTTGGTATGGGTGCCTGTGTGTTCCCATTCGAAAAGCTGAAAGAGGAACCTATCTCGGGCCAGAGTCTGCTGTTGTTCAATCTCTACTTCTATCAAACACAATGTGTAGATAAGAATATCAAATACCACTGGATTTACCTCTGGGTAAAGGAGATGAAGCATTTCTGCCTGGTCCTCGTTTCTACTGAAGTAGCAGCTGGAGAAATAAGTAACCTTTATGCCTGATGAAGCCTCTGCTCCTTGGGTATTCTAAAACCACGTCTCAGCCACCCCCTGTAACAGCCGGATTAGACTCCCAGAGAAAACTGTAACTCTACCTACAGATGCTTTATATAATGAGATATTCATTGCACTTTATTTTTTATTTGAGAGAGAGAGAGAGAGAGAGAGCGAGCACGGGAGAGGGAGAGAGAGGGAATCCCTAAAGCAGGCTCTACGTTCATCATGGAGCCAGATGCAGGGCTCGATCCCACGACCATGAGATCATGACCTGAGCCAAAAGCAAGAGTTGGACGCTCAACCAACTGAGCCACCCAGGAGCCCCTATGCTTTATTTTTCCAACTGGCATAACCATCTTCCTGAAACACTGTTGCACTACACAGCAGGGTGAGTATTCTTCTGCTTTTCAATATTCCTGTTTCTCTAATTTAAAAGGACCCCAGAGTTACACTGAGGACACGTCTAACTCCCTCTTTGATAGGTATGTGAATAAAAAGGGTATTCTGGAATTCTAGCCTAAGCTACCCCCAGAGATCTACTAAATATTAAATGGATTCATGATGTTCTATTGATACACCAAGCCCGGAGCCTTTAATGGTGGCAATCTTTGGTCAAATTAAGTACCAGACAGCGTAAAGATTCAACAATTCGTAGGTGAGAATCATGGTTTCCCAACATGTGATCCGAGGACCGCTAGAGGGGCCCCAGGACTCCACAAGTCCTCTCTTTTCCAACCACATATGTACGTGAGGCTGTATTTTCTTCAAATACTTCCAGCAAGTAACTACCTTAAGGAACACACCACAGGAGACTGAATACAAAAGCAGATAGAAGAATCCAGCTGTCTTCTCTGAAGCCAAACATTAGAAATGAGCAAAAATCTACAGTGTTATTCTTCCCACTATTTTTTTTAATATTTCATTAAGAAATACATTACTAGGATGAGGCTCCTGGGCGGCTCAGTCGGTTAGGTATCTGACTTCAGCTCACATCATCATCTCGAGGTTTGTGGGTTCAAGCCCCGAAGTGGACAGGCTCTGTGCTGACAGCTCAGAGCCTGGAGCCTGCTTTCGATTCTGGGTCTCCCTCTCTCTCTGCCCCTCCCCGACTCATGCTTTGTCTCTCTCTCTCTCCCCCCCCAAAAAACAAATAAACATTAAAAAAATTAAAAAAAAACAAAAAAGAAATATGTTACTGGAGCGCCTGGGTGGCTCAATCCGTTGAGCATCCGACTCTTGATTTCAGCTCAGGTCACCATCTCACAGTTGTGGGATCGAGCCTCACGTAGGGCTCCACACTGAGTGTGGAATCTACTGCTTAAGATTCTTTCTCTCCCCCTCTTCTCTGCCCCTCCCTCACTCGTAGGTGCACTCACACTTACAAAAAAAAGACATTACTTATGTTAATATAATTGTTTTAAATGATTAAAAAAGTTACAAGTTAATAAATTTAATATTTTGATAAGTGCAATTCACATAAACAGAAGCTCTTCAAAATGCTCAATAATTTCTTAGCATTAAAAAAAGAAGCACTTTAAGAACTGCTGACTGGAAACACCTCTACTCCAAGTGAAGCCTGCTCGCTGGCATATTCTGGTCCAGAAAATTAGCCTATTGGTGTTCCTACGTCTTTAAGACTATGAGTCTGTAAAACAGAGGGGCATCAAACGCTGGTGTTTCCTTCCTTCTTACCTTCCTTTTTTCTTCTTCTTTTCAGTAAAAAGAATAAAACAAGGATTTCAAAGAACTCTGTCTTTGTGAGGTTATGTATTTGAAATGGTGAAGTGACTTTTAAGCCATACTTAACACAATCCAGGTACCATACCCAGCTAAAAGGTTAAGGCTGGGGCCAAGTACATTTAAGACATTTTTGTAATAAAGGCAACTGATGATGCCATTGATTTAAATATGAAAAACATTAAGTCATCCATGCTGTGCATCATTCAGATGGTTAGGATCCTCGGATAATCGCGAATCGTGGCACTTGAACATTTCAAATATTTGAGAATGGTTATGGTGGCATTTTCCTACAATGTGTGATTTCACTCCCTAGTAAAATTCGACTACTCAACAAACATTTTTTTCCTGCAACCCAAGCATTTTATTAAAGGAAAACAACAGCAACTTATGATCAGAAAAGGCTGGCTGATGTTCATTAATGCTCACTAATGTTCATTAACATGCTTGTGGCCATCAGATATTTGTGAAGTTTAAGTTACTTATGTTTGTTAAATTCAAAGAGGGTTTTGGTCATCACATGCCTAATTCTCTCTATTTAGCCTTTTTTTTTTTAATTTTTTCAACGTTTATTTATTTTTGGGAGAGAGACAGAGCATGAATGGGGGAGGGGCAGAGAGAGAGGGAGACACAGAATCGGAAACAGGCTCCAGGCTCCGAGCCATCAGCCCAGAGCCTGACGCGGGGCTCGAACTCACGGACCGCGAGATCGTGACCTGGCTGAAGTCGGACGCTTAACCGACTGTGCCACCCAGGCGTCCCTCTCTATTTAGCCTTTTTTAAAGCTCCCTGATGACAGAGGTTAAGGTTATTTGTGGCAGTGGGGGAGGGGGAGTGTTACCGGACACACAGGAAGTCCAATAAAGATCTCTTGGATGAATTACGTAATTACTGACGGCATGATTATTCCGTATTAACAGACTGTATTTAGTTACCAATGCCAGACTCATAAATGATCCACAAAAAGAATAAGCAGGGTGACCTGCTTCCACACCTCATCCTCCCAAAGGAAGCTATATACCAGTTCAGAAAACCAGTTCAAACACGGAAGGATACTAAGGAGGAACAAAATAGCCAAAGCTTCTCCAATGCCTCTGAAGATGCTTCAAATTCATCTGGTTTGTAACAACAAGTAAAATCCTAATGGAGGTACAACCACAATTTCATCTGGTCACACGCTGTTTTCAGACACTTACTCTTTTTATCCGTGATATTTGCTTGCATAGTCCACAGCTCAAACAGGTGATTCCTAATCTACAATTATCAGGATCTCTTTTGTTTTTAAAATTTCTCTATTAATTTTGGGAGAGGGGGATAGAAACGGAGAGAGAGAATCCCAATTCGGGGCTCGATCCCACAAATCACGAAATCATGACCTGAGCCAAAATCAAGAGTCAGATATTTAACTGACTGAGCTGCCCAGGTGTTCCCCAGAATCTCTTTTTTTTTGAAATTTTTTTAAATTTACTTTTTATTTTTTAATTTTTAACATTTATTTATTTTTGTATTTTTTTTAACGTTTATTTATTTTTGAGACAGAGAGAGAAAGAGCATGAACGGGGGAGGGTCAGAGAGAGAGGGAGACACAGAATTTGAAACAGGCTCCGGGCTCTGAGCGGTCAGCACAGAGCCCGATGTGGGGCTCGAACTCACAGACCGTGAGATCATGACCTGAGCCGAAGTCGGACGCTTAACCCACTGAGCCACCCAGGTGCCCCAACGTTTATTTATTTTTGAAAGACAGAGAGAGACAGGCCATGAATGGGGGAGGGGCAGGGAGAGAGGGAGACACAAAATCTGAAGCGGGCTCCAGGCTCTGATGCCCGGGGCTCAAGCTCGTGAGATCACGACCTGAGCCGAAGTTGGATGCTTACCCAACTGAGCCACCCAGGTGCCCCAACCCCCGGAATCTCTTAATACAGCACTCCGTTCAATGTGTAACTTAGTTATCTACTAAGCAAGTTTAAATTATAGGATTTCATAAATGCTTCTATAGAAACAACTACACTGGGCAATAAAACTTTAAATAAGCAAAAACCCCATGACGAGTCTAACATCCAGGAATGTGAATCAGTCCCCTGGAGTGTTATGATGTTTCTACCTGCACAAATAATAACATATAAATTATAATGGTTTATAAATGTTACAAAGAATAATTCTTTCTCTTACCAGTTTTCAGAATCAATTCTTAGTTTCTTGTTTTGCTTTATCATCTACTGGGGAGGCAGGGAGGTGGTGGAAATCCCAAGTATAGTCCAATCACCTTGAGCTTGTAAAATCTTACCTTCCCAGAAAAGAACTATAAAGATCAATGACAGGCTGTCAGTAGACATTAGTAAAATGGACAACTCCATTAACAACAGGATGAAGATATATTCAGACACTCAGGGCTACACTCTCAAACATCCCTTCCATTAAAAAAAAAAAAAAATCACAAACACTTGTCTCAAGTTCAAAACAAGGACTCAGATCAGAGGGAAAGAAAAGATTTCATTGTCTTTCAGGGTGGCAAAATCTGGTTAACCAAGTAGAAAAGAGCATCACTTCATACAGTACAACTTAAGAATTACAAACAATATTAAAGAAAATAGGGAAGAAAATGCAGTTGAAGACCATGATAAAAGTGAACTATTTTGATATTTGGTTGAAAAACTGACAAGCTTTTGTTTATAAAATATATTATTGTGTACACAGTCCAGACTCTAATGCAATCAATATGAATAATCAACTTGTTTTATAAATGGAATGGCTTTATCATAATACTAAGGTATTCTTCATTGGTAAGATAATATACTCTGCTACTAATACAGTATGTGTTTGTCAAGTACTGATTGTTAGAGACTTTAGGATCCTGTAAAATTATTCTATTAACATGGTGTATTCATCATTCCCATTAGTAAGGCATGGTCCCTGGCCTCTAATATTCATTCTGGAGAGGAAAATAAAACTAATCCCCACATAGGAAGCAATTAGTAAATAATAGGACACAGAATTAAGTTTCCAACTCACATTAATAATTTCATAAGCTTGTGTGTTCATTGGGGATGAGGTTATGGATGAGATGGTGATTGATTTGGGCCTTAAAAGCTAGCTCAAATGTGTATGTTTTCTCTATAAAATTGAAAATTTCCCCAAGGATCAATCTATTATAAGGTCTTTGTATCCCTCTGATGCCCAGCTCCTTGCAGAGTACACAATGAAGTGTTTAATGAGCCAAATCACAAGGGCCATGAAAATATAAGTGTATTGGGGCCCCTGGATGGCTCAGTCAGCTGGGCGTCCAACTTTGGCTCAGGTCATGATCTCACAGCTCGTGGGTTCGAGCCCTGCGTCAGGCTCTGTGCTGACAGCTCAGAGCCTGGAGTCTGCTTCAATTTCTGTGTCTCCCTCTCTCTCTGCCCCTCCCCTGCTCATGTTCTGTCTCTCTCAAAAATAAACATTAAAAAAAATTTTTTTAATATATGTATGTGTATTTGTCATAAAAGCAATTCACACATTGCACAGAACTCTCCTGTCTACTGATCACTGTTCCTCCCTAGGTGCGGTCCCCACAGACCACGCCCTGTCCTGGACCTAACATGACTACCGATTAGCTTCCACTTCTCTTTTCTCAATTCGGCTCACGCCTTTCTAACAACAGTGAGTAACCTGGACCATATATTATGTATCGCAAGCATGCTGCTCTGTCCAATCACATTAAGTCTGAAAGAAAGGCCTTGTTCTCCAATTCTGGCTACCGCCTAGCACTTCACATAAACTCATGAGAGATCCTGAGCCTGTCTCAGACACACAGAGCTAGATCCATTCTTTCTTTCTTCATTCATTCATTCGTTCATGCATTCAGGTGGCAATCATTTAGTCCCTAACTACTCTGGGTTGAGCACCATTCTAAGCACTGAAGGGATGAAAAAGAATATGATTATTGCCCTAAAAGAGCTCACAGCCTATGAGTTCAGCTGTTAGTAGACAATATTTTGGACAAAGACACAGCATACCAAAATGCTACCCGTTGAAGGTTGAGAAAGCAAACGCCGAGGCACTTTTAGGAGCAGGAGGACAAGAAAAAAGGGAGACAAAGGAAACTAAGGCAAAACTGTGCGGTCTTGATAGATGCAGGTCTAAAGAAAGAAACATCACTAATTTCCTCCTTAAGAGTGAGGGAGAAAGAGTATCTGGGAGGGATATAATGTGCAAGTGACACATTTTTCTCAAGAGTCCATGAGTGTTCCATTCTCTCCTCTCCATACATTGACTCTTGTTCTCTTTAATGTCTCCTCCCTTTATCTCCACAGTCCAAACTCCGCCAATCGCTGAGCCCCCCACGACCATACAACCTTCCCTGACTCCCCACAACGGGAAGGAATCTCATCCTGAACACCTGAACCACTTCGTCTATAAGTACTTTATGATGATTTAAGTTTCCACGGGGAGAGGAAACCGACTACCATTCGTTTACCTTCGATGCCAGATACTCAAAGTGCACAAACGCTCATAATCTTCATACGGTGTTTTTCACTTGCATTTCATAGGTGAAGAAATCGGTCAGAGTCCAAGGGGTCACGGAACCCACACCGTAAACGTGACAGTGGTCTAGACCTCCACCTTCCTTTCATGACCCCACTGCACTCTATACGTCAGTGTACTGGTTGAACATACTTACTGAACTGAATATACAATATAGTTGAATAGACAATATACTTATTGAAGGCTTATTCTGGCCTCTATTCTAGGACTACAAAAGTGGTCCTGCCCATACTCTCAGGAAGATCACCAAACAGTGTGGGAGAGCCACAGTTAAGCGGGAAAATGCATTTTAATATCAATATTAAAATTAATAATATTAATGACAATATCAATTTGCAGACATTAACAGGTAATTGCGCTTTTTAAAAAAAAATATCTCAGCATTGGGAACACTGAGTCAAGCAAAGTTAAACAGGTTTTTAAGACTTATCATATTCTGGGGTGCCTGAGTGGTTCAGTCAATTGAGGGTCCAACTTCAGCTCAGGTCATGATCTCGTGATTTGTGAGCCCAAGCCCCACACTGGGATCTGTGAGGACAGCACAGAGCTTGCTTGGGATTCTCTCTCTCTCTCTCTCTCTCTCTCTCTCTCTCTGCCCCTCTCCTGCTCATGTTCTCTCTCTCAAAAATGAATAAGCATTTTTTAAAAAAAGACTTCTCATATTTTTTTAATGTTTATTTTTTGAGAAAGCACAAGCAGGGGAGGGGCAGACAGAGGGGGACAGAGGATCCGAAGCGGGGTCTGTGCTGACAGCAGCGAGCCAGATGCGGGGCTCGAACTCATGAATGGCAAGATCATGACCTGAGCCCACGTTGGACTCTCAAACTACTCAGCCACCCAGGTGCCCTAAGACTTCTCAGATTCTTTAATGCAAAATCTCCAGGAAGTGAGTATAAATGAGTTATTCTCCCAGACTTCTTTCTTTTTTGTTTGGTAAAATTTATAATTTTAAGCATTTTTTTAGTGCACAGTTCACTGGCCTTAAGTACATTCACAATGCTGTGCAAACATCATTACCATCCATTCCAGAACTTTCTGACCACAGATTTTGTGGAAAGTACCACCAGTGGGGGAAGGAGGGTCCCAAAGAACACATTTTGATAAACCTGTGACACGATGCTCAGGGATGCAGCAGGGGTGCCCCACACGCTGTGAGAACACAGGACCCACACTGCTAAGTAAAGGACCAGGGCAGGTCTCTCCAACCCAGAGGCCTAAGTGTCCAACCAGACACCTGCAGGTGAAAAGCCGAAACAGACAGATGTGAGGCTGGGCAGAACGAGCAGTCGTGTAAAGGCCCAGCTGGAAGAGGTGACAGGGCACCATCAGGGCTATGAAGATCCCTACCGGCCCCAGGGGCAGAGGAGTGCCACATAAGCAAACAGCTGGTCAAGTGGCAAGGGGACTGGACGAGAGCATTAGTTTATGCCTGTGTTGCTGCCCTCAATGTCGTGGTCATGGCAAACTTTTATAATTTCTAGACACTCAGAATTCAACTTCCACTCTCCCTGCAGAGTAGTAGCAACACTAACCCTTCCTATTCCTCCCAATCAGATCTAGAACTGCGTGAAGGACCGTTAAATACTCAGCCGTGCACACGCTCCTGAATTACTAAATCATTTACATAGAAACCACAGGAACATGCAGGTGGACAGTTACTTTACTTAGTAAAAACTCACTAAGGGGCGCGTGGGGGGCTCAGCTGGTTAAGCGTCCGACTTCGGCTCCGCTCATGATCTCGCGGTTCCTGAGTTCGAGCCCCGCGTCGGGCTCTGTGCCCACAGCTCCGAGCCTGGAGCCTGCTTCAGATTCTGTGTCTCCCTCTCTCTCTGCCCCTCCCCACTCATGCTCTGTCTCTCCCCCTCTCTCAAAAATGAATAAACGTTAAAAATTTAAAACAAGTAAACATGAAAAATAAAACTCGCTAAGCTCTCTTCCAATACGAAACCACAAACATCCACCTTCTGTTTCAAATCAAACCATCTATTCTTCCCCCTAAATCAAATTCTGGTCTCTGTCTTTAGTTTCATAACCCACTGCCTGCCTATCAGTTTCATGTGTTGATTTAGTTCAGGTCCCCTCTTTTATCAGGGAGTTTCATCTGAGGAAAGAAAGAGACGACCGCTGCCCAAAGTTAATCCCCAAAGACCTAAAGACCCCTGAAGCATGAAATGCCAAGTGGCCCCAGGGGCACCTGAGACTTCTCAAAAGCAGGAGGAAAGGATGAAGAGTGATGAAGCACACATCCATCTTCACCGCTGACAAGAATGGGAGCTTGTTATAGAGGGACTCACACACGTTTAAAAATCCTATTTCACTCTTGCAGCACCTGGATGGCTCAGTCGGTTGAGCGTCTGCCTTCAGCTCAGGTCATGATCTCATGGTTCACGAGTTCAAGCCCCACATCGGGCTCTGCGCTGGCAGCACGGAGCCTGCTTGGGATCCTCTGTCCCCATCTCTCTCTGCCCCTCCCTTGTTCTCTCTCTCTCTCAAAAATAAACATTTAGAAAATAAAATAAAAATCCTATTTCACTCTTGAAACCAATGGGGAGAGAGTAAAAGCAAAAATATATACAAGTATAATATACTTTAAACCATGTATGTTATGCCCACTGCAGTCTATAAAACCTCTTAGGAAGACAAAGAAGGTCCAAATCCACAAAGGTCACTACTGAATTCTTTTGCTTAAATCCTACTTTATCTTCAGAAAGCTGGGTAAGCAGTTTAACAGTGTTCTACTGGCCAATCAGAAACGGAAAATAATTTCCACGTGGAATCTAAAAACAAACAAACAGAAAAGCTAAGCTCGTAGACACAGAACACAGATGGTGGTTGTGAGAGGTGGAGGGTCGGGGGTAGACGAGACAGGTGAAGGGGATGCAGAGGTACCAACTTCCAATTATAAAATCCATCCTGGGAATGGTAACGCACTGCACAACGTAATACTGTAATCCACACTGGGAAGTTGCTAACAGAGTGGATCTTGAAGGTTCCCACCGCAAGAAAAAAACTTCTGGGGCACCAGGGTGGCTCAGTTGGTTAAGCATCCGACTTTGGCTCAGGTCATGATCACACAGTTTGTGAGTTGGAGCCCCACATTGGGCTCTGTGCCGATAGCTCAAAGCCCACTTCAGATCCTCTGTTCCCCCTCTCTCTCTGTCCCTCCCCCGCTGCCACTCGTGCCCTCTCTCTCAACAATAAATTGAACATTTAAAAAAAAGAAAAAAAATCTGTAACTGTGTATGTGACAGATGCTAACCAGACTTACCACGGTGATGGTTTCACAATCTATACAAGTATCAAAACATTTTATTGTACGCCTGAAGCTAATAAAATGTTGCATGTCAATTATACCTCAATAAAAATAAAAATTTTAGATCCTAAATCCAAACAAAAAAAAAAGTCAAGTAATTGTATAAAAAGCCATACACTGTATTTTCTTAGTTGTAGATTCACGCTAAACACTCTGGAAACTAGTGCAGCACGGACACTTGTCTTTGTCTTAAAAAAAAAACAAAAATAAATAAGCTGCACCTAACTTTCCTAGCCCACAGATCTTCACAGGGTCCAGGGGGACAACCTCATCGCAGAATAGCTGGAAATTTTCATCATCAAATCACTGCACATCTCCAGATCTCAGACTGCCCCACCAGTAATACTTTGTTCAGAGAGGCGATGCATCACTCACTGATCAGTAGGTGAGCACTTTTATTTGTGTCCCTGGAGAGTAACAACGAAGGAACAAGCCAGCCCCACGAGGCGCTCTCAGAAACCAAAGGTGCAGAGAAGCCGAGAATCAGATTTGCAGAGAAAAGAGCACCATCCATAATCCACAGCTCCTGTGACCTCTTCCCTTTGGGGGCTATAATTGGAGGTTACCAATGTTATCTGGCGACAGCAATGCAACCCAAAGCCCTTCTCCCAGGCTGCAGTTTTTTTGGGGTGTGTGTGTGTGTGTGTGTGTGTGTGTGTGTGTGTGAATGTGTGCGTGTGGTCCTCCTCTC
The DNA here is from genome assembly GCF_022837055.1 of Prionailurus viverrinus. Taxonomy (NCBI): domain Eukaryota; kingdom Metazoa; phylum Chordata; class Mammalia; order Carnivora; family Felidae; genus Prionailurus; species Prionailurus viverrinus. The sequence continues at coordinate 11,668,007 of NC_062571.1, forward strand.
CTTAAATCGCATTTATTAATTTATGACAAAGGTGCTTCCCAGGGTCATCCACCCTTTAAATCTACTTCCCTGGAGAATGAAACTTTTTGAAAGTAATAAGTACCAACCCAGAAAACTTTAAGAGACACATTATTTTAATCTGTCCTTTGCAGAATTGAAACACCACTCCACAGCCCACAGAATTCCTACAGTAGAAGACTACATTTTTATTTCTAATACAAACACAGCCTTGGGGTGATTTAAATGAAAAAATATGTAACAACTCAAAGAAGCATCATCTAAATTTACGATGTTCATTTTCTACCCGTGGCCTAAAAATGGTTTCGCAGGTTGCCTGCAAACTTATTGAAAAACTAAAAGACATTTATTGAGGTGTAGTTTATAACCTTCAAGAACTACACAAAAAATATGCTCTGCATACACATCCCTCGTCCTATCTAGAACTGTTTCATGCCAGCTGACTCAACATTAAATTCATTATCCAACCAAATATACTGCAACAGTGCACAAGAGTTATTTGATAGAAATATTATTACCTAATTTGAACTGTCAGAAAAATGATGGGTAATAAAGACCCATCGTTATTTTAAAAAAAATTTAGATTTCAATTAAAGAAGTCCTAGGAAAGACAGACACGGTCTCCTTTCCCAACTCTTATCAACTTATTTCTATTCTCCTATATGTCGCCTCTCCATTAGTAAAGTCATCGTTCGCCCAAGTACCAACACTTTATTCATCCCTAATTCATTCTTCTCCCATCCTAGCATTCCTCAGACCAATTCATCTGCCTCACTTCCATTTCTGCTCTAAATACTCTGTCATCCATCAACTCTTTGTCCAAGCCTTCATCATCTCCCACTGGCATCCACACAATATCATCCTAAGCATTCTATTTCTAGTCTCTCTGCGTCTGTACCTTGAATCACCTTTTAAGTTTTTTTGAAGTTTATTTATTTTGAGAGAGAGGCAGAGAGAGAAGGGGAGAGACAGAATCACAAGCAGGCCCCATGCAGCCAGCGTGGAGCCCAACACGGGGCTGGAACCCACAAAGCAACTGTGAGATCACCATCTAAGCCAAAACCAAAGAGCCAGATGCTTAACAGACTGAGCCACCCAGGCATCCCTTGAATCACCTTTTTTTTTAATGTTTATTTTTGAGAGAGAGAGAGAAGAGTGCGAGCCGAGGAGGGGCAGAGAGAGAGGGAGACACAGAATCCGAAGCAGGTTCCAGGCTCTGAGCTGTCAGCACAGAGCCCGACACGGGGCTCGAACTCATGAACTGTGAGTTCATGACCTGAGCCAAAGTCGGATGCTTAACCGACTGAGCCAACCAGGTGCCCCTTGAATCACCTTTTTTTATTTATTTTTTTTAATGCTTATTTTTGAGAGAGAGAGAGAAGAGTGCGAGCAGAGGAGGGGCAGAGAGAGAGGGAGACACAGAATCTGAAGCAGGTTCCAGGCTCTGAGCTGTCAGTACAGAGCCCAACACGGGGCTCGAACTCACAGACCACGAGATCATGACCTGAGCCAAAGCCGGATGCTTAACCGACTGAGCCAACCAGGTGCCCCTTGAATCACCTGTTTAAAAAGCGAATGTGATCCAGCACCCAGCACGGTGACTATTGTAAAGGTCTTTCGTAAATACATGCTAGATCAGTACAGGTCATGTCCCGTTGCTTAAAAACCTCGGACTCCACACTTAGCCCAAAGTTCCCAAAGGGCATCAATTACAAGGCCCTTGCCCTGCTCCATCAGCAATCGCCTTGACACTTCGATTATCATAAGCAACAATACAATATCAATAACAATAATGATCCCACACTGAGCTAAACATCAATAAACTTGGATATTTTTGAAACTATTTATATGCTCACTTAGCAGATGAGAAAATAGGGGTTTGCAAGGAAATACAGAAAGATTGCAAGAGTATCAGAATTTGAACTCAGGTCTTTCTGAATGAACTCTGCAATCATATACTACCCTGCTTAAAGATCCATTGTAACAGGACACACCGTTTCGTTTGTTCCTTCTAAGTAACATTTAGAAGTAGCCATTCATAGAGCATTTTGAGAGGGGCCCTATGCATCACTGAAAGTCATTGTCTTTACAGTCAAAATACCAAAAGTCTGGGTGGCTCCCTCTGTTAAGGTCGTTTCTCCACTGTGATATATCCATCACTGGAACAGGCAGAGACCCAGTTTTTAAGCAATAATGTCTTTCAGAAGAAGAAGTACACTTTGGTCTCTGGACAATTCTGGCAATTGCAAAAATGGCATGTGAATACTAATGTCTTGATACTAAGCTTAAAATTAAAAGTCAAGCACAGTACAATCCTAATGCAAAATTAAATGGCCCCTAAAACTGTTTTCCTGACAGCATCATCATGATGCCTAGATCTAAAATTAATCAGAAGTTAAAACTCAAGAGGAAAACTAATCAACCCAATCTATTTTCTCCTGCGATTCCTGTTTATTTGTGAAATTTCACCTTCAAAATCATGACCCTGAGATCTAAAAGAAGTAATCAGAGCCAAACTGAAAGCACTGTGACTTAAACCCTGGACTCTCGTGCCAGCAAAGCAGAATTTTCTTCTTCCAGAAGCATGGGAAGTGGATCCCTGACAATCAAAAGCAAATTCAAAGCCTCTGAAGCCCAAATCTGTGGGATTTCCTACTAATGCCTCCAGACATGAAATCTAGAAGGATTTCTAGAACCTTCCCGTTGAAACACTCAAGAGCTTCATCCCCGCATTTTCAAATTCCCCAGATATATTATCAAAAATCAGTCAAATGTACCATAGGTTTAATATTTCCATTAGCCTAAGTTCTACCTGTAGTATTTTCTTTCATAGAAAAGAAGGCAGTTGTGTGAACCATGCCATTAAATAAATGAATAAATAAATAACCTTTCAAACTACAAGTCCAAGAAAATTACCTGCCTTAACCTATATTCAGGGGCTTTCCACATGCTAGTGTTAATTGCTCGAAGACACAAAAATAAAAGGTTTGGTCCCACCTCTATCCAGAGGCTTGAATTCCTCCCATCCTGCGACCTCACATCATCATGACATTGCTCACAGGAGGTCAAACTATGGCCCAACACGAAATCAAATGCTCTCTTTCTCTATATGCTTTTAAATATGAGCGTGTCAGGAGGCCACTGTTACAGAAGGAGAGATACAGTAACCATCAAGAGCACTGGGCTCTAAAGTAAGACACACCTTCAAGTTCCAACTTGCTACTTCCCCTGTATGGGGAAAGTGATTCAGTGTCTCTAAGCCCTGGGAACGGTGAGGAACAAAGGAAAATAATGAAAGAACATAACCTCACAAGGCTGTCATAAGCAAGGATGTACAGAGAATACTTAGCCACTGGGCCTAGCACACGTTAAGTCCTCAAAACCCCACTAACGAGCTTTCTTGAGTGGAAAACAGGCCAGCACGTGAATCATGATGGCATTGTCTCTTACATTTGAAAATACTGGTGTCGATCTTCCTCTCCATAAAAATTCCCAGAGGGGCCCCACTTTACTACTTCGCTGAGGGAGCCTGGGTTTCATTTCACCAGGAAACAAAGTAATATGATCACCAAAGACCAGTTATGAGCTATCTTGTTGCTCCCATCAAATTCATGGAGAGGTCAAAAGTTAAATTAATCCAGGATACTGTGGCTGTCTGTAACAGATGTGGGGTGAGCTTCTTTGCATTCTGAAGGAGAATAAGAAATCCCATATCTCACTCTTAATGAGATCTAACAGGACCCTGCTACTTGTACTCTCCACAGAGAGTGTTGCCTATGGTGAACTTTATAAAATGAACTTCTGTAATGAGTCAGTTACTTTATTTGCTGATAGCACTTCATTGGCAAGTATGTTTGGGGGGACCTAACTGCTAAATCTCACCAAAATATCTCTAAACCTAGCTAGCCGTATCACGTACTAATTACACACCTATCCTTCCTCCTTTAAATTTCTTTCTTAAGTTTCAAATATTTCAAGGGTACATATAGGCATAGAAAATAATGCAAAAGGCACCTTTTGAATAAACTCCCCAGATCTAACAATGCACCCTCAACCACATCTGGAAACAATTATCGCCTTAGTTTTTGACGTACTATCTCCCAGTACATCGGACTCTCTGAACACTCCACTGATGCTCTGAACAGCGCCTCTACTAGATTTGTCTACTAGAAAGAGAAACCCAATCTGGAAGAAGCTAGAGCTTGGAGCCAGCAATAAGTGCATAAATGTAAGAACCTGAAGAATTCACAACATTTCAGGTAGGGTACTCACCTTTCCCAGGGCTTAGAGACATTGAATCACTTTCCCGATACAGCGGAAGTAGCAAGTTGGAACTTGAACAAGATGTGTCTTACTTTAGAGCCCGTGCTCTTGATTGTTACTGTATCTCTCCTTCTGTAACAGTGGCCTCCTGACACGCTCATATTTAAAAGCATACAGAGAAAGAGAGCATTTGATTTCGTGTTGGACCATGGTTTGACCTCCAACGAGCATGTCATGATGATGTGAGGTCACAGGATGGGAGGTTCTTGGAATTCAAGCCTCTGGATAGAGGTGGGACCAAATCTTATCTAGGCAATCTTAAAGGGCAGGGCAATTCCAATGTCGATGAAAGTAACTACTACCATTTCATACCTACTGTGTGCCAGTCACTTCATTCATCCTCTCTCATCAGTGTAACAATCCTACAAGGTAGATATAACTCATACCATTTTATATAAAGAAATGAAGCTCAGAGTAATTTGTCCAAGGATCACACAGCCAGAACCTAGATTCAAACACAAGCCCGCATGGGTTCAAAACTCATGTTCTTCCCCTTACAGCACGCTGTCTTTTCTAATACACTTCTGCGTAGAGATAGAATACCCACACGATCATCGCGTACAGAGATAGACGAAAAGCAATTTCCTAAAGAAAAGGAGATTAGAAAGGAAAGGTGGGGTTTTTCAAATTATTTATCCCACAGTCTCATGTTTATTAGACCCTGAACACTTCAGCCAAAGCCCATTTACACACCCATGTTGTCCCACAGCTTATAGAACACGGTTCACAAGAGAACTACTGTGCCATCCAATTTTCAGATAATTACAGTTAACAAGCCCAGTGGCTGGGTTAAGTCTGTCCTTGGGGCACCTGGGTGGCTCAGTTGGTTGAGCGTCCATCTCGGCTCAGGTCGTGATCTCACGGCTTGTGAGTTTGAGCCCCGCATTGGGCTTACTGCTGTTAGCCCAGAGCCTGCTTCACATCCTCTGTCCCACTGTCTCTCTCTCCCCCCCCCCTCCACTGCTCATGCACTTTCTCTCAAAAATAAATATCTAAAGTCTGTCCTGAATGAAACCAAACAGGAGTACTGTAAGGAGACCAAGGTCAAGTCAAGGTAGCAGAAGTCTTTTTAAGAAAGCACCACTAGGGGCGCCTGGGTGGCGCAGTCGGTTAAGCGTCCGACTTCAGCCAGGTCACGATCTCGCGGTCCGTGAGTTCGAGCCCCGCGTCAGGCTCTGGGCTGATGGCTCGGAGCCTGGAGCCTGTTTCCGATTCTGTGTCTCCCTCTCTCTCTGCCCCTCCCCCGTTCATGCTCTGTCTCTCTCTGTCCCAAACATAAATAAACGTTGAAAAAAAAAAATTAAAAAAAAGAAAGCACCACTGAGGTGCGCTTGGGTGGCTCAGTTGGTTAAGCAAAGCATCCAACTTAGGGTCAGATCATGATCTCAAGGTTTGTGGGTTCGAGCCCCGTGTCACGCTCTGTGCTGACAGCTCAGAGCCCAGAGCCTGCTTCCAATTCTGTGTCTCCCTCCCTCTCTGCCCCTCCCCTCCTCATGCACACATGTGCACACATGCTCTCAAAAACAAACATTAAATATTTTTTCATAGAATATTTAAAATTTTGTTAAGTCAAATCACACTTAAAAAAAGAAAAAGAAAACACCACTGTAACTGGCCAACATGCCTTACTCGGTTACTCTCCCATATAAGACGACTCTGCAATAACTGACCGCATGTTCGGTCTTGCCGTATTCAGTTAAAACTGATTCTCTGACAGCCACAGCACTCCAAGATTGCAAAACATTCAGCTCAGCAAATAGGGCACAAGGACTACGTGCCAGATAAACCAGCGGAGAATGTACAGGTGGTTAAGAGATGGCTCCTCGTGTCGAGGAGTTTATTTTTACATTATGCATGACGTAAGAGGCAGCAACTACAATAAAATTTGAAAATGCGATCACCGAAGGAATCTCAACGTCGCATGGCTGCCCCTAGACACGTTCAAAATGCTGAAGGTGTAAGAGGCTCATCACTTGTGCAGGAGGAAGTTGATCAGTGAGGAGGAAAAGTTCAGCTGCAAAGAGGGAAGAAAGAATGCCCTCAGCAGCAGGTCACTGTGTGTATGTCCCACCACTGCCCGCTTGAAATGCTGGATTTCACTGGATACTGCTAATGCTACGAGAACAGCTACAGACCCCCTTCCCTCTTAAGGTAACAGAAAAAGGGAAATGTATCAAAATTCGCAAGACTGACTAGGTGCTTGTTTGTTTAATAATTAAGCTACGCTTGGGGCGCCTGGGTGGCTCAGTCGGTTGAGCGTCCGACTTCGGCTCAGGTCACGATCTCGCGGCCCGTGAGTTCAAGCCCCGCGTCGGGCTCTGGGCTGATGGCTCAGAGCCTGGAGCCTGCTTCCGATTCTGTCTCCCTCTCTCTCTGCCCCTCCCCCGTTCATGCTCTCTCTCTGTCTCAAAAATAAATAAATGTTAAAAAAAAATTAAAAAAAAATAATTAAGCTACGCTAAAAATGCTTTAAAAGCCCTTTCAGTTTTTAATCAAAAAGAAAGATCTCTCAATGCCTCTTATGTAAATATATAATTCAGCATGGTATCCTTGATCTTTTCTGGCACTCAGTATTCTTTTTTAGGTAAAAGGAGTTTCCTGGAATTTAAAATCCCTATTTCCAAGTTGTCTGCTTGACCCCCAAGACTCTTACTAAGAGATTTGTTTAGGCATTAGTCATCCCCAGTTCAGAATAAAGGGAATTTACAGCCCCCCCCCCAAATTTTAAAGCTGGCATAAGATTAAGGGTAAATTTAGATTTTTGCTAAGTGTTATGTTTAATGATAACCTAATTATAAACGGGTGATTATTCTAGATTTTAACTGCAAAAAACAAACAAACAAAACAAAACAAACACTCCAAAAGAAGGTAGGTCCGCAAACTACCGTCTCTTTGTTCAAAGATTCAACAGGAGGATGCATCTGTAGTTTAAAATTCAAAAATTAAACCACTAGAGTAAATGAGGGCAATGCATTCTGGAAATAGATTCACACATTCTCTGAGTGAAAGGGAAAAAAAAAAAAAAAACCTGGCAAAATGACAATTCAAAACAGCCCAACTCCTAAGAAGTATTTTTACTAGTGGAGAGAAACTGGTTAAGAAAGAAAAGGAGTTCTAAAAGGATTTAAGCTGTCACCAATGAACGAGTCAGGGAAAAGAGCTGCCAATGCAGCCAAGTGCTCTGAGAAGGAACCAATCCTAGGACCCTTCCCGCGGTGGGAATGGTTTCCTCCAGGAATGCGGCCGCCATGTTATCTGCATATTTGAAGTGGGTTCCCAAGAGGGCCGTGTCAGTGACTCCTGGAACTGTTTTCTCACGCATTCCTGTGTCAACTGAACAACCTTCTCAAAGACACAAACCGCACGCTGACTCCAGGAGCACCTCTTTGCAAAACTGCTGTGCTCCTCAGACAGCTTTCTCACAGTCCATAGATACCACCCACCAGATTAGAAGGTGGGGTTAAAAATAGGGAAATCCACGAAGATTTTAAATCCTACTTGGACATCTCCCTAAATTTCCAAACCCTGCCATCTGATGAAGTCTTTCCACTCCTTCTGAAAAGATGGCTTTTCAAGAGAAATTCAGCACCTGATTCTGTTTTCATTACACCCAAGAGAGCACCACATATCACATCTGTTATCCAAACGGATGCTAACCCGAAACCCCTCTTCAGTCAGTATCTATTATCAGCATACCCACCTCTTGGCAAACTGTAACCTAACACTCTTACCAATACTTACATTATTGCTCTGTTGACCGAGACCTCAATGCCTTAACCATGATTGTTTACTCCAACACAGTGGCAGCTGGAAGAGAAAACCCTTTCAAACTTTAATAATAGATCTTGACGGTCAGAAACCCCTACACTCAAAGATACAGCCAAGGCATATAATTTCTCCCTTAAAACTTCTATTTTCAGGCTAGTAACCATCAGTGTCCTAGTGTCCCTCATTTTTGTTCCTTGCTGCCATCACCAAAATGGAGAGTTGGTATTCTCTGGAGGGTCTTTTTAGGAAAAACCACTATTCAGGATTTGGGCCACTGGTGTTCCCATGTACAGCAGATCTAGACCCAATGTGTACACACAGAGGACTCTCTGACAGCTCACACTGGAACAGGAGAGAAGGAGACGGACGATAAACAGGGAAACAAACAGATGAACAAGGTATCTTCAGAGGCATCTGTGCTGTAAGGAAAATAAAAACAGGTGCCTAGTATTTCAACCCTAGTGCACATCGGTAACTCCGGATTACGGTGCCAGGAGACACGAGAATGTTCATAGATTTTCACCGAAGAGGAAAACTACCCATTTGCCCACAGACAGGAGAATGGATATGTAAGTGCTTAAATGTGCACATCACCAAGTATCAGATTGTAGCAAAAATGAATGTACGTGCTTCGGGCAAAAATAAGCTGAGTGTCAGAAACACAATGCTAACTGATGGGGCACCTGGGTGGCTCGGTCAGTTAAGCGTCTGACTTCTGCTCAGGTCATGATCTCACGGTTCGTGAGTTCGAGCCCCATGTCAGGCTCTGTGCTGACAGCTCAGAGCCTGGAACCTGCTTCGGATTCTGTGTCTCCCTCTCTCTCTGACCCTCCCCCATTCATGCTCTGTCTCTCTCTGTCTCAAAAATAAACAAACATTAAAAAATATTTTAATAGGAGCGCCTGGGTGGCTCAGTCGGTTGAGCGTCCAACTTCGGCTCAGGTCATGATCTCATGGTTCATGAGTTCAAGCCCCACGTCGGGCTCTGTGCTGACAGCTCAGAGCCTGGAACCTGCTTCGGATTCTGTGTCTCTGTCTCTCTCGGCCCTTCCCCTGCTTGTGCTCTCTCTCTCTCAAAAATGAATAAATGTTAAAAATAAAAATAAAAAAGAAACACAACGCTAACTGTGAAAGTCTAGTCCCCAAAAACAACCCACAGGGTGCCTTTTTCAGTTTTATTTACTTACTTACTTACTTACTAATGTATTTATTTATTTATTTATTTAGAGAGAGATGGTACAGGTTGGGGAGGGACAGAGGGAGGGGAGACAGAGAATCCCAAACAGGCTCCTCACTGTCAGTGCAGAGCCCGATGTGTGTTCGATCCCATGAAACTATGAGATCGTGACCTGAGCTGAAACCAAGAGTCAGACACCTAACTGACTGAGCCACCCAGGTACCTGTGCACCACCCCCTTTTTTTTAAAGTGTGAAACTAAGCAGAGCTAAATTAGTGGTTTCGTTTAGAACTTTCCGTTAGGGAAACATGCGACATGTGATACAAGGAAGGAAAAAATCAACATAAAATTCAGGTTAGGAAGTCTCTGGAAGGGAATAAAAAGGGTAGAACAGGACACCCATGGTTTAGTTCTCAAGCCAGGTGCTAGGGTCACAAGTATTCACTTTATTACTAGGCTTTGTAACTTAGCAAGGTGTTACATATACTATCGTGTATGTATCAAATATCACATTCAGAAAGCTATGAAGAAAGTAACATAAGGTATATGACAGTTTCTAAGGCAGCTAGGACTGAAACATGATGGAAGACCAAGTAATTTGAAATAAGCTTAATTCCCACAGTTACAAATATGGGAAGTGATGTGCCACCTCCCCTTTGAGTATTTGCTTTAGAAAATTAGTGATTGTAGATTTTTTCTTGTCTCTTTGAAATCTATGTAACTTATTTTACAGCTAATTAAAGGCTCTACCAGCTACGTGACCCACATGGGTCTCTCTCAAGGACCTGAGAACCATCTCTTCAGAACATAAACATCCAAGGGAGGGAGCACCCCCCCCCCCCCCCCCCCCCCCGTCCCAGTCTCTGGAGGAGGGGAGGAGCCTCACTTCGTGGGCTGCACCTGGCTCCAATTGCAAAATTACCTCCTGTCCTAAAAACAGGAAAAACAGGGGCACCTGGGTGGCTCAGTGTGTTGAGTGTCGGACTTCAGCTCAGGTCATGATCTCACGGGTCCTGGGTTCGAGCCAGACCTGCGTCAGGCTCTGTGCTGACAGCTCTCAGCCTGGAGCCTGCTTCAGATTCTGTATCTCCCTCTCTCTGCTCCTCCCCCACTCAGGCTCTCTGGCTCCTGCTCCCTCTCTCTCAAAAATAAACATTAAAATTTCTTTTAAAAGGTAGGAAAAATAAACTTTTTCTTTGTATAAAACCAGTTAATACTGATGATCACCCCAATGGCCAGGTAAATTTAGAATGAACTGTGTATAATAAATGGTGAGGTTACGTCGTCTTACCTGGGGATTAGTTATTGTCTGTCTTGAGACCACGCATGCCATGGGCTGGGTCTACGTCACCATATACGAAAGTGAGATTTCTTCGTCTTTATTGTTTTAGCAGATTGCCCACGTGTAATCACATTCCGGCTTAATGCATATTCAATAATAAAACGCTTTTTTTCTCTACTACCTTTGCGGAGAGGATTTCTGGACTGGAAGAACATTTATTTTTTTTTTTTTAAGATTTTTTTGAAGATTGAGTTTTTAATTCCATTTCCCCAAGAGTGGTTGGAGACAGGCTACTAAACTTGGGTCTTTGGTTGGATTCCCATGGATCCAACTCTTGGAGGAAGAGTTGTATGCAGGGGGGCAGTAGGGAAATGCTCCCAGGAAGCTGGTAGGGGTTTGGGGATGGGATCCGGGAGCAGAGGGAAGCCAAGCTAAGAAGGCTGTTGCAGCCAAAGTTCCTGATTCCACGTGGGAACTCCGGAGTGTTCGTTCTGCCTCAACGGGAAGCTGGGCTTTCCTGTTTCCATCCTGAACCACTATGGAGAGGGCTAGGGGGTGACCAGAGGCATAAACTCGCTGGTACAAAGCAGCTACGTACAATGGTAAAGGAATCTCTTCCAAGGAAGAGCTGCGGACGTCTGCGTTCAGAAGCAAAACCCTCCAAAGTGAGGTTTATAGAAAGCTGGTGGGCCAGGCAGGACCGTGAGGCTGGGGTATGAGTCCCTGGGAGGGAGCTTGGGATCGACCCTGGCTCCCATGGGAAGCCACCAGAGAACTTGAACGGAATGGCCTGATTTTACATTTTGCAGAGTCATTCCACTTCTGCACCATCAAATCAGAACCACCCAACAAGAGGGAAATGTTTGTGCCTCGGCACATTTACAAACGTGCTGCCACAGACTTTAGGAGTTACTCACCAAAGACAAACTGCGAACGTTAAATTTAAGAATGCCAAGGAGGTACTGAAAAAAGAAGGAATGTAGTCTCAAGCCACCTGGAGCTGACGGGGGTCTCCCCCAGCAGGGAGCGAGGAGAGGCAGCAGACTTCACCCGCAGCAGTGGTCTCCCCCTGTCCTGGAGACGACCAGGCGGGACAAGCCTGACGGGCTCTCCCCATTCACAGCTTCCAGTGACACAGGGAGAGGAGAAAATACAATAATATAAGCCGTCAACAGGGAGCAATGCACTGTGCTCTGGGGGTCAGAGCCCCTTCCGTGCATCTGACCTTGAGCTCACTGAGCAGATGAGATCAAAGACCCCAGCTTGCAAAATCTCTTTGCCCCCAAGATATGGGTGTGCTCCCCTCGGCTGCAGCTCGCTCTAGCAATGCCACCAGCAATGGTGTTGCACTCCTCTGTCCTCCACGTGTCTGTGGAATACTCCACGTCACCGAGTGGTCGCCTTAATCCTACCAGATCGCTTCCCTCCCTGGGCTCCATGCCCAGAGATGCTATTCACATTTACCTAAGATAAATGGAACAGGAGGTCATTTTCTTAACTCACAGCTCCAGCTGCCAGCCTTTCTCGACTTTCCTTTAGAGCAAATAGGACACTGGACATAAAGTGTCATGAAATTTACAGCATTTCCCGTTTTGTCCATAAATAACAGATACTGGCACTTTGGTTTCATACAAACACCTGATAAACTGTCCAAATGCCCAAAAATGCAACAAATAGAGGAAAGGGGCGCTCAGACCCCTTAGGGTGCACACCTCCCCTGGAGGTTGAGGTCACCCTATACCCTAAAGACTGAGGGCAGGACCCAACTCATCAGTGCAGTGTGGGGCCCCTACCTGGTCAGAAGGTGTCTCCAATGCGAAGCTTCTTTTATGTTTTTAATTTTTTTTTAATGTTTATCTTTGTTTGAGAGAGAGAGAGAGAGAGAGAGTACAATCTGGGGAGGGGCAGAGAGAGAGGGGGACAGAGGAACTGAAGCGGGCTCTGTGCTGACAGCAGAAAGCCCAATGCAGGGCTTGAACTCAAAAAACAGAAGCTCATGACCTGAGTCAGATGCTTAACTGATTGACCCACCCAGGCACCCCTCCACTGAGAAGCTTAAGACTACATCTGACTGGCTGGTTTTAAGGAAGAATCTGTTGGTAAATCCCACAAACACTTTAGGGGAATGGGAGAGCAGGGGTTCCTGGCAGACTGTGGCTAACTGAAAGTTATAGGACTCCTCCCCAAGACACAGAGGCTCAATTTAAGTCACTGGAGGTCCCCAGATTAGCCCATAAATAGGAGACACTAGGAAACTGGAAGGATGCCCCATTTGAAACATCTTGGAGACTGGATTAAAGCAAAGTTGGCCAAAAAGGTATCTGATAAAACTCATCCACCACTTATAATCTTAAAAAAATCTTTCCAAACAAGGAATAAGAGAATTTGTTTTACCTGACAAAGAGGTCTACCAAAAACCCACACCAAACATCTTAATGGTGAAACATCAGAAATCCCCCTCAAAGTCAGGAACAGGAAAAGGACATCCACCAACACTGTTTCATTCACCATGGTACCAGAAATTCTAGAAGGCACAGTCAGACAATAAACAGAAATAAAATAGGTGTATGCTCTATTTCTCAGCCAACCCATTCGTAATTTATGTCTGGAAGATGTTCTCACACTGTACACAATGAGACATGGACAAGATTGTGCCTTGCAGAACTGTTTTGTAAGCAGAAATTTTTAGAAGGGAAACAGTCTAAGTGTCTACCAACAGGAAAATGTGTTTAAAAATTGCAATATATTTCTACAAAGGAGTATAAAAACAGAACAGGTGCGTTCCTTAACCTGCAGCTGCTGATAGGGAAAAAGCTGACTCAGACTGGCTCTGTATATCTAGGGGACACAGAGAGGCTGGGAAAGGTGAGGCGAAACCCTGATACTATGGATGCTTTTATGCAGATAATCCAAAGATATCCGATGGTCCAAAGCGAGTCAACTCAGCTACAACAGTTCAAAGCGACCTGATAATAATTAAGCTACTTCCATGGCCACAGACATGGTCTGGACCCAGAAATTCCATGGGTTTCCAGAGCTTTCTATTTAAAATGTTTTAATACACCTTGAATTCAAATCTCTTAACATTTATTACCCCATAGACTTCACCAAGAAATGCCACCAACTAGAAGTTCCTAATTTCAAACTGTTTGTTTGGAAATAGAAAGTTGGACGAGATCATCTCGAACAGCCTCCCTTGTCTCCTATGAGAATACAAAGCTGTACATAAATGGCTTCTGTGCTGGGGGTTTTCAGATGCCCTCCGATGGGACATCAGTGTTTTCAGTTTTTTTCAGAGAAAATTCAGTTTAACAGAGCAGTGTGGAGAACAATTAATCAAAATCTAACCTGTGATAACTGGCTTAATAATAAATTTGCATGTGCTCATTTTTTTAAAAGTTTGTCATGCAATACCACTAAAAATAATTTTAAACTTGACCATGCAAATAATCAAGCACAAATGATTATTCTACTCAGTTGGCACATAGTAAAAAAAAAAAATCAGTCCAAGGAGTCCTTTGGATGGAGGTCAATAGATATTCAGGTGGGAACTAAAAAGCAAAATCAGAGAACTGAAAAATATTATCTAGTGATTGTGGTTTACAAACTATGTACCACAATAGTGCTTCAGGGTGCCATGACATTTGATTCTGATTTCTTTTCCTGATAGGTTTCAAAGCTAAAGAAATATATGCATTCCAATGTAAACTGTCCTCCGTCATCAACTTTGTGTTCAGCTTTTGAATAAACCTCACTTACATATAAAAATCACCTTCTCGTTCTTTTTTGTCTGTTTTATTTATTCTTGAGAGAGAGCACGCACACAAGCAGAGAGAGAGAGGGAAACACAGAATCTGAAGCTGGCTCCAGGCTCCGAGCTGTCAGCATAGAGCCCAACGCGGGGCTCGATCTCACAGACTGTGAGATCATGATCTGAGCTAAAGTCAGACGCTTAACCGACTGAGCCACCCAGGCACCCCGCCTTCTCGTTCTTGAGTTTGAACTTGCACACATCTCTGTCCACACATGTTGGGCCATCACTTGCCCAAGCAGTGCCTCCCAGCAATGCTGTGTTGTTAACATCCTCATACTGACAAAACGAAGTATCATAGCATTGGTGAAATTACTGGAAACCGTTAATGCATTTCAGTCTTGGCATTCATTTAAAAAAAAGAATGAATATAAATGTTAGGAAAATGCAATGTCCAGTGATAATGGAAACAAAGTCACTAGGAATACGGGACGAGAGGACTCCAAGTCATGGTCAGTATAGAAAGGTATCCTGTATCTGACTGGATAACTGATCACACGGTGCTCACAGAGATTTTATCATGGTATTTTTCTCTCAGGAACAGAGTCCTTTTTCTACCCCCTGCTGTGTATCATGCAAGATCATTAGCTCGCTTTTGCATATTTAACTTTCTCACAATGGCTTTATTGAGTAAGGATTCATTTGCCACACAATTCATCCATTTGCAATATACAGCTGAGGGCTTTTCCGTATACCCACAGACTTGTGCAGCCACCACCACAATCTATTTCAGAATATTGTCACCACTCCCAGGGGTGCCTGGGTGGTTCAGTCGGTTGAGTGGCCAACTCGTGATGTCGGCTCAGGTCACGATCTAACGGTTCGTGGGGTCAAGCCCCATGTCAGGCTCAGCACTGACAGGGCAGAGTCTGCTTGGGATTCTCTCTCTGCGCCCCCCCACCCCTCCCCTGCTTGCTCTCTCAAAAATAAATTTTTTTATTTTTTTTTTTATTTTTTTTTCAACGTTTATTTATTTTTGGGACAGAGAGAGACAGAGCATGAACGGGGGAGGGGCAGAGAGAGAGGGAGACACAGAATCGGAAACAGGCTCCAGGCTCTGAGCCATCAGCCCAGAGCCTGACGCGGGGCTCGAACTCACGGACCGCGAGATCGTGACCTGGCTGAAGTCGGACGCTCAACCGACTGCGCCACCCAGGCGCCCCAAAAATAAATTTTTTAAAAAAAAGAATATTTTCACCACCCCAAAAAGAAATCCTACACCCTTTAGGTGGCACCCTCCAAATCTTCCCAGCACTCTCAGCCCCTGGCACCCACTAATCTACTTTCTGTCTCTAAAGATGTGCCTATTCTGGATACTTCATATGCATGGAACCACACAACATGTGGTCTTGAGCGTCTGACTTCTTTCAGTCCGTATTCAAGAGCCATCACGTCCCAGCATGCATCATACGGGCTTCCTTCTCACAACCACATCATAATCCATTGTGTGCATACGTCTTGTCTACCCATATGTCAGTTGATAGATACTTGCCTTGTTCCTACTTTTGGGGGGCTGTTGTGAATAATGCTGTGATTACCATTTGTGTACAAGTTTTTGTGTGGGCATATATGTTCTCCTTTGGCTTGGGTATACAGCTAAAAGGAGAACTGTTGGGTCATATGACAACTCTAGGTGTGACCATTTAAGGAATGCCAGGCTGTTTTCCAAAGCAACTAACTAAATGATCGTACATGGTGACCAGCAGTGTAGGAGGGTCCCAATTTCTTCACATTCTTACCAACACTTGTGTTTTTTGTTACAGTCATCCTAGGAGGTATGGAGTAGTACCTCAGGGTGGTTTTGATTTGCATTTCCCTAGTAACTAGTGACGTTAAATATCTTTTCATGTGCTTATTGGCTATTACACACTCAACTTTACACACCTTATGCATGGGATTATGGGATTAATTCCAAATAGGGGACTCCGAGGGGTGCCTGGATGGCTCAGTCGGTAAAGCATCCGACTTCAGCTCAGGTCATGATCTCACGGCTTGTGAGTTCAAGCCCCACATCGGGCTCTGTGCTGACAGCTTGGAGTCTGGAGCTTGCTTCAGATTCTGTGTCTCCCTCTCTCTCTGCTTCTCCCTCACTCATTCATTCTCTCTCTCTCTCTCTCAAAAACAAATAAACATTTCAAAATAGAGGACCTCCAGATTACAAATTTAACACATTAAATACTGCCAACCACTCACATGTTCTCACTTATGGATGTTATAATGACTAAGTTTTATAAATCTAAGCTTACATAAGATTAATTTATTTGCTTCTCTATCACAGTTTCAGAAACATCATGTGACCTAAAAACAACAAACTACAAAACTGCTAATCTAACCAAATCTCTTTTTTTTTTTTTCTTCCACATCTAAGAAAATAATCCCAGAGACTCTAAATGAAAAAACCATCTTGGACTGGAGGGGGAAAGGCCAGGGGAAAAAACAAGTAAACAAGTAAACAAGCAATAAGTAAATAAGTCTCTCATCTCCCAGACAATAGATCTCTCCAGCAAAATGAGATGAACAAGAACAAAAACACCGGCGTTTAAGAGTGATATAACTAGAAAGCACAGCAAATAAACGATTATCAAAAAGGTCAGGTTATCCTGGAAGGGGCAAAGCACACTCAAGTTTCTGTGGTGTTGACAGGGTCCTATGTTGGGTCGGGATTATACAAGCGCTGGCTTCTTTATTTAACTGTTCCTAGACGTGTGGACACCGTATTTCACAATAAAAAGTTTAAAAATCAATTTCTGCTCATGGAAACTTACGGATAGTTAAGGGGGAGATTTTCCTTTACAAAACAAACTACTTAAAATCCATCCAAAGCTGACAGTTAAAGGCAGGGAATTCTCTTCCTTCGGTCTTTCAAACTTATTTGAATGGAGACCACACGGCACATCTCAATTTATTCTCTACGGATAAAGAGAAGCATCGCCTTCAAAGACAACCCATTTTTCAAAGTGACTGCCCTTTACTAAACATCATTCGCTGCCAATTTACTGAAAATTACATTGATTGCAACCTCATAAAACCCTTGACTTTCTTGACAACCCTCAACGACCCACAACCCAAGGGTCACACCTGTTCTTCCTCTTCACCAGGAAAAGATTAGCAGTGGCAAGGACATTCTCACATTAGACACTAAAAGCCTTAATATTTACACTGTCTGGCAGCCCAGAGCCCGCTCTCTAGCAAATTATTTCAGAGCTGGAGAATTCGAGGTCAGCCCAGCAGAACAAACGCATGCAACGAGCTGCTAGACAATGACAGGGTAAGTGATGCTTCCCACTCTTGCTGACTCAGACCGACACCACTGGCAGAGAATCTTTCATTAAGGGAAGTGAAATTAATGGTTACAATGGGTGTGCACGCACACACACACAATTGTATCAGTTGGTGACTCGCAAGGCAAAGTAAAATTTTGCAAGGTCCCTAGTACAGGCTCATGAAGGGTAAGTTGGAGACCAGCGGCTAGAGGGATCTACAATATTTCCTCCAGTATTCTTTTTTAATTTCCACTCTATAACCTCTGATGTACTAAGAACTTGGCTTTTGCACCGTGGTGCATTAGAACGGGCAAACCTTCCGCCCCCGTTCAGTACTTGTCCCTCCCACACACAGTCTGCTCTTGAGAGTTCCAAGGCACTGAGTACACATTCTAAATGATCACCACTGTGCAACATGCCAAGCCTCCGGAGCCCCTGCTGCAGGAAGCAGGGTGTGCTCCTTGTAAGCTTGTTGGGAGTCTCACGGCCTAGATGGCGGGGAAAGGCAAGAGAGAAAGGTTTGATCTGGCCCTTCATCGTCTGGAGCTCTTGGAAGCCCTCCTGCCCAGCACGCACGCTGTCACACAGCCCAGGTGACGACAGGAAAGAGGAGACGGGACCGTTCACAGTAAGAATGAGCCAAGGTTATTTAGCACCTTCCACCATCCTGCCCTCCACTCGATAGCTTTCCAACAGCCTCTGTACCGTAGCGAGAGCATTCTCCACGTTACTGTCTTTACATGGAAGCTGCATTCTGAGCACGTAGCAGACGACTGCTCCTACTTCGTTAGTGCGGCAGAGACCGTTAATGAAATTCAGTTGGCAAAGTTGACCATTGGGTCAAGACAGAAGGGTAGTTTGTCACGCACACCCAAGTTACGGAAGGCAATCGTACACGTCTTTCTCTCCCAAGAACCAGCAGGCAGCACAGGAACATGAACTGACTGGGGACTTCTGCTCCCTGTCCCTCGGGCCGGGGGGGGGGGGGGGGGGCAGCTTTCCCTCCTTCCCCAGGACCCTGTGACCAAGTGGAGGAGGGGCCACAAGCCAACATGCCTGCGTATCCACCTCCACGGGGGGAGGCCCTGCCCTTTCTCTCTGCCGCACGGTTATCAACTTGAAAGACTTCGCTGGTCACGGCAAAGACCCTTTGAGGGATCCAAAGGGATGTGATGTATGAAATGGAAGGCTGGACAAGAGACAAGAGACAAAGCCATCAAAGTTAAGGAGGCTCGATTAGTCATATGTCAAAACTTGACATAAAACACAAGCAGCAAGAAGAACCTGATAGAAGTCAGAGCGTAGACTGGAATGTCCCAGAACAATATCGGGAAAACTGAACCCCCCCCCCCCCCGCCATGAAATTCTATTATAGGAACTTTTTTTTTTTTTTTTTACTTGCCTCACGCTACTGTATGGAAAAGATAAATCAAAAGTGATGCTACCCATCTTTGGTTGCCGTTGCTAAGATTTCTTGAAGACACCTGAAAATAAACTAAAGGAACTGAGTAACCTTACATAAGGCATCGACGGCATGAGTCATCCAGCTCTGAGAGCTCGCACACCAGATATGTTACAGACGGCTGACTTGTTCACTAAAAGGGATCCAGGTCGTTGGTTTTCTGGACTCAGCCTCCACTTTCAAGTTGCTGGCTTGGTTGTGCTCCATCATTTCCCGGTTTCCTGCCGCCGTGAGAACACAGGACAGCACAGGATGGCAAGTAGGGCAAAGAGATTAGAGGCCAACGATCTGGCTTTGAAGCCCAGCCCTGCCACTTTCTGGCTCCGTGACTCAGTTTTCCCACCTGCAGAATGGGAATGAAAACAACAACAAAGCGTTTCAAGGGTGAAAGGAGTTAACAAACAGAACACTTGACCCTGACGCTTTTTCTTAATATTTATTTTTGAGAGAGACGGAGAGTGAGCACAAGCAGGGGAGATGCGGAGGAGTGGGTGGGCAGGGACAGATAGATGATCTGAAGCAGGCTCTGTGCTGACAGCAGAGAACCTGATGCGGGATGCAAACTCATGAACCGTGAGATCATGACCTGAGCCAAAGCTGGACGCTTAACTGACTGAGCCACCCAAGCGCTCCAGTCCCTGACACTTTCTTACAGCTATTTATGATTGTATACATTAGGACAGATCAAAAATGTTGACGGCCCCTCGACCGCTTGCTTTGAAAGTATTAAATTCTATTTTACCCCGGGTAAAATTATAAAGAGAACATCATTATAAAGAGAACATCACCCTTTATGAAGAGAACATCAGATCGCCCTGTTGAAAAACAACTCGACACCAAAAATCAGTTGTTGGTTCCTCCAAGGGAGGGTGCCCACAGCAGGGTCGGACTGGCTCAGGGCCCGCCAAACCAGAGGGGGGCACAATGGCATCCAGAGCAGTATTCTGAGCCAGGAACCTCCTAGGCCTCCGCCACCATGGTATCCCAGAAGCAGCCCAATACCCTTCGTGCATCCCAAGTGCTGACTCTGTCCAAGCCACGGAGGGATCGTGCACAAGTCAATCCCAGGAAGCGCCCCC
Source organism: Prionailurus viverrinus (assembly GCF_022837055.1). Lineage (NCBI taxonomy): Eukaryota > Metazoa > Chordata > Mammalia > Carnivora > Felidae > Prionailurus > Prionailurus viverrinus. The sequence goes on from NC_062571.1 coordinate 11,688,190, forward strand.
AACAGCTGCAAATGGAAATGTGGATGACCAACAGAGCACATCCCTTCTCGCCTTTCCTGACTAATGGACGATCACTGCCTACACAGGGGGTCCCCCCTACTCACTCCCCACACACAACTGAGGAAAGTCTACTTGCCCTGTGAGAGGCAGTCCAAGCCTGAACGTACAGTATTAAAAGGCTGAGATACACACAACTCCACACGTTTTCTTCTCGTGCCTACATTACAATAAAGGCCACCTGCATGGCTCAGTCCGCTAAGTGTTCAACTTCCGCTCAGGTCAGGATCTCGTGGTTCTTGAGTTCGAGCCCCGCGTCGGGCTCTGTGCTGACATCTCAGAGCCTGGAGCCTGCTTCGGATTCTGTGTCTCCCTCTCTCTCTGCCCCTCCCCTGCGCTCGCTCGCTCACTCTCTCTCAAAAATAAATAAAAACATTAAAAATGAAGGCATTCTGAATGGGTGTGCACATTAGGTATCTCCATTTCTATAAGAGGGTTCATTGTACCTCTTCTTTCAACTGGTTGCAAGCAAAATATTCTGGTCCTCATCAGACTCAACAAATTCTCCACTAATGCCTATCAAATCTCAAGTAAGAAAAGCAGTCATGGAAATGCATTTTAAACCAATGGCCTCATGGTACATCTAAGCAAATGGCCCACAACGTCTTCTCTTCCAAGGATCTGGTTCTCCACCAGATGTCCAACCCTCATAACTAAGGTCATGCCCCAGACCTTACTAAGGTTAATTCTTCCTGAAGCTCACTGTTTTTCTTTTTTTTTAATGTTTATTTGTTCTTGAGAGAGAGAGAGAGAAAGAGCATGCAAGGGAGGGGAAGAGAGAGAGAGAGAGAGAGAGAGACAGAATCGGAAGCAGGCTCCAGGCTCCAAGCCATCAGCACAAAGCCTGATGCAGGGCTCGAACCCACAAAGTGTCAGATCATGACCTGAGCCGAAGTGGGACGCTTAACCAACTGAGCCACCCAGGTGCCCCAGAAGCCGACGTTTAAGCATCTCCCTCACATTCTTGCTAGTCCTTTGCCTGGAGGACTTTTCTGATACCCTTAACCCTACAACCCCTGATCCTGCCACCAGCCCCCTGCCTCCCAAACCCATCTCTATTCCTCCAAAGTCCTCTTGTCCCTCCTCATTCAGGTTAAGTACAAACCATCAGGGCACAAACATCAGGGCACATCTGACACAACACACTCATCCCCTGTCATCCCTTCCTTCTCTCCACATTGACTGAGAAAACCACCGTGGTTAATGGCCCAACTCCACCTGAACCCTAAATTAAGTGGGACCACAGGGAATGCTTGGACCTTTCCCTCTTCAATCTCACAAAAGCCTGGGGTATTTCATTTTTCCTCTCTTCTTGAAACTCAACTTCTCCCCCAGTCCTCACTGTCAGTGGAAGCTCGTGCCTCCTATCTCACCACGAAAGCAGAAGCAATCAGAAAAATTGCACAAACTCCCAGCCATTCACCCACCTAAGTGCAACTGTGCCCATATTCTCTGCCTTCTCTCCTGTTTACATGGATGATTGTCTTAGCTCCTAGGTAAGGCCAACCCTTAGCTAGAAACACAAGGTCCCGTCCCTTCCTTTCTCCTATTCAAGGACACTGCTCTCCCCTCTCTCCTGCACCATCATATATTCCTTCTCAGGTGGGTCCTCTACATGAACATAGTCCTGTGCTTTTGTTCCTCCCATATTAAAACGCTCGGACCCTGCTTCCCAATCCAGCTATCATTCCGTTTTCTCCTTTCCTTCACAGCCAAATTTTTTATTGTTTTATTTTTTGAAATGTTTGAGAGAGAGCATGAGCAGAAGAGGGAGAGAGAGGGAGTGAGAAAATCCCAAGCAGGCTCCATGCTGTCAGCCCAGAGCTCAACATGGGACTCAAACTCATGAACTGTAAGATCATCACCTGAGCCAAAATCAAGAGTAGGATACTTAACCGACTGAGCCACCCAGGCACCCCAGAGCCAAATTTTTTAAGGAGTTATCCACACTCAATTCCCCTCCTTCCATTTGTTCCTACACCACTGGCATCAGAAGTTTACCCCATGACCCTAGGTCAAGGTCATTAATAAGCTGCAGAGTGGTAAGTCCAATTCCCAATCACCATCTTACAAGATCAGCAGCATTTAACCTAATTGACAGGTAGCACGGCAAACTGGTTAGGAGCCAGACTTCCTGAGTTCAAATCTTAGATCCCCACTTACTTCCTGGTGACCTTGGATAAATCAGTTAATCTCGCCACATCTCACTTTCATTCTCTTTAAAATGGGAATGACAGTATCTATCTCATAAAAGCTATTGTTAGGAGGAATAATATTTACGAATGAATATTTATGAAACGAATGATATTTAAAGGGCTCAGGAAACTTGGCTAATATGTGGCTACTATTATCAGTCACATCCTCCCTGAAAGATTTTCTTCAGTAGGTTTTCAAAATGTCACATTCTCCTACTTTTCCTCCAGTCCTTTGTTAGATCCTCAATTCCCTGGATTCTGTCCTTAATCCTCCAGTCTTTTTCACCCCTTCTTGGTGCCCTCCATCCAGCCTAATGACCTAACGTGTAGCTCCAGCGTAGACCATTGCTCTGAACTCCAAATTCATTAATCTCACCTATGTTTGCATTCAATGATATTCTTCAGCACATATTTCATGTGCATAGATACTGGGGGTTCAGTAGAGATAAACCATAAAAATCCCACCTTCGTGGCTCTGTTGGGCTAATGAAGAAGATGAACAATAAGCAAAATAAGTAAAACATAATGGATTAGATAAGGAGGATACTTAGAAAAAAGATAATCAGGGAAGGGAGCCAGGGAAAGTATGCGGGGAGAGGAATGAGTTCCAGTTACCGAAGAAATTACAGTGGTGGCCTCACTCAGAAGGTCATGGCTGAGTCCAGACCTGCAGGAAGTATGGAAGAGCCTTGTGGAAAGTGAGGGCGATGGTTCGGATGGAGTATGCCATTAACATGACCCTCAGGCAGGTCCGGGCCTGGCCTGTTGGGGAGTGACACCGAGGAACCAGGGTGGCTGAAGCAGCGTGAGAGGGGAAGGCCAGGAAGAGAGGAGTACCCACAGGTATCAAGGGGACCAGGCTCTGTTATGCGTCACAGGCCACTGCAAGGACTTGCAAGGGTTTTTTCTCTGGGTGTGTGGAGGCCTGTGCAGGTTTCATGCACAGGAGTAACATGAATTGACTTGTACCTTTTCAAGGCACTTTAAACAGGCAAAAAAAGTAACAAAACAAATACGTAGCCCTCAATGAAACACGCTTGAAATCACAACCCAGGTCAGGAAATAAAATATTACTCCCAAAATTCCATCATGACCCAACTTGAGGACGATCCCTCATCTTTCTCTACGAATGGAAGCATAATCTCACTTCCTTTTCTTGCTTCTCTCTATACTCTTAACATCTAAGCATGTATCTCTGACACTAGTTTATTTTTGCTAATTTTTAAATCTAAAAATAGCAACCTATACTACACATTCTTTAAATCTGGCTTCTTTCACTCAACATATCATGTTCCATTGTGTTGTCTCCAGTTGTAGTTAGTTGTCTTTGATATACGCTATCATATTGTGCAGCAAAACCACAACTTACCCACAGAACTCTGCTACAAAAATTCTTACATGTCTCTCTATACATGCGCAAGCACTTTCGCTGGTAAACTGAATCAGACCTTCAACCTTAAGAGCTAAGCGAATGTTCTCTAAACTCCCTCCCAAACCCACAAGGACATTACAAGAAAGAAAAGCTAAAAGCTACAGCTTAATCTCAGTCATGAGCAAAATTACTAAGCAGAATGTGAACGAGCCAAAATCAGCAATATATAAAAATCATAACACGTAACAAACAAGTTGGGTTTATTTTAGGAATGCAAGCTTGGTTTAACATTCAAGAATCAGTACTATTCATCACATTAACAGGATAAAGACAAAAAACTATAACATCTCAGAGATGATGAGAAAATATTTGATAAAATTCAATATCCATTCACAAAAAAAAAAAAAAAAAAACTTCTGAAACACTGAGAATAAAAAGGAACAGACTCCATCTGCTAAGGAGTACTGACAAAAATCTACAGGAAATATTTTTCCTGGTACTATGGAAATGTTTTTTCATGGTACCATTTGAGTCAATTCTGCTATCATTGTTCACATCTTTATTGCTACTAACTTTTGTCTGTTTATTTAGCAGTTATTAAGAGAGATATGTTAAACTCTGCTATGATTGTCGATTTGGTAACTACTCTTCAAAGTTCTGCCAATTTTTACTTTATATTTTTTATGTCTATGTCATCAGTTACATACAAGTTTAGAACTATTAAATGAATCTTCTATCATTATAAAAGGTCTCCCTAGCTCTACTAATGTTTTGTGCCTTAACATTTGCTTCACCTTGTATTATACCACCTATCTTTAAAATAGTGTTTACATAATATAGCTTTAGTCAGTATTCCACTTATATTTGTGTCTTTCTGTTGTAAATATGTCTCTTGTAAATAGTACAGACTTGAGTTTCATTTGTTTATCCAGGCTGGCAATCCTTATCTTTCAATTGGCAATTTTAGAAATTTTTCATTTAATATAATTACTGATATATTTGGGTTTAAATACACCATCTTTCCATATGTTTTTTATTTGTCCCATCTCTACTTACTTCCTTTGTTGTCTTATTTTAAAATGATTTGGAAGTTTTATTGTTTGATTTTTATTCAGTTAAAAATATTTTCTGGGTGCCTAGGTCAGTTAAGCATCCAACTTCAACTCAGATCATGATCTCACAGTTTGTGAGCTCGAGCCCTTCATCAGGCTCTGTGCTAACAGCTCAGATCCTGGAGCCTGCTTCAGATTTTGTGTCTACCCCTCTCCCCCCCCCCCCCCCATGCTCATGCTCTGTCTCTCAGTAATAAACATTTAAAAAAAGTTTTTTCATATTTTCTAATTTCCCTTGTCATTTCTTCTTTATGGGTTTAAAAAAAAGTTATTTAATTCCAAATATTGGATATCTTATAGATACTTTTATTGTATTCATTTTTAGTTTAGTTCTATTTTGAATAGAGGAACTACTTTGGGATCTCAATCCTCTTAAATTTGAATTTTTTAATGGTCCAGAATATGGTCACCCTTGATGAATATCCATGAAAAGTACTATTGAGCCTGGGTGCCTCAACTGGTTAAGCGTTTAACTTTGGCTCAGGTCATGATTTCATGGCTTGTGAGTTTGAGCCCTGCCTCAGGCTCTGTGCTGACAGCTCTGAGCCTGGAGCCTGCCTCAGATTCTGTGTCTCCCACTCTCTCTGCCCCTCCCCCACTCATGCTCTGTGTCTCTCTCTCTCAAAAATAGACATTAAAAAAATTTACAAAGTACTATTGAGTGGTTGGAGTGTTCTATGTATGTTGTGAATGGAAAATGCTGTTGAAATTTTCTATATCCTTACTGATTTTCAATTTTTCCTGTTTATTACAGAGATAGGAGAGTTGAACTATGCAACTGTAATTGTGATTTTGTCAATTTATCTTTTCAAGTCTATCAGTTTTTCCTTCATATGAAGTTCTATTAGATGAATGTACACTTAAAATTGTCTTTTTGATGAATTGATGCCTTTATCATGTAATATCATTCTTTATCCCTTGTAATTCTTCTTTATCTAGAATCTAGATGAAGATTTATCTAGAATTCCAATTTTCGTTTAATTAGTGTTTGAGTATTTTTTCAATACTTATCTGTATCGTTATATTTAAAGTGGGCTTCCCATGGAAAGCATATAGTTGGGTTCTTGCTTTTTATCCATTCTAACAACCTCTGCCTTTGAGGTATTTATTTATACTACATGTAATTATCAATATGCTCAATGTATATTTACCACTTTGCTACTCATTTTTTTACTTGTTTTATCTCTCTTCTTTTTTCTCCTTTCCTGGTTTTCTTATTGATAATTCTTACTTTTTCCTCTATGAATTAGCTATTAACTATATCCCTTAATTTGTTTGTTATTGCGCCAGAGTTTATAATATGCATTTTTTTAATGTTTATGTATTTTTTTAGAGAGAGAGAGAACAAGCAGGGGAGAGGCAGAGAGAGGGAGACACAGAATCCCAAGCAGGCTCCAGACTCCCAGCTGTCAGCACAGAGCCCGACACAGGGCTCGAACTCACAAACCACGAGATCATGACCTGAGCTGAAGTCAGTCGCTCAACCGACTGAGCCACCCAGGCACCCCTATAATATACATTGTTAACATCACTGTCTATATTATTCCACTTCACATAAGGTACAGCCTACTTGTGTTTGCACCCTCCTGCCCTTTGTGCTATTGTCGTTACACGTTTTACTTCTACATGTTATAAGCTCCCCAGCCAATTATTATTTAAGGAGATCGAAAATTAGAGAAAAAGGTCTGTTTTTATTTGTCCACATTGTTACCATTTCTAGCACTCTTCACTCCTCTGTAGATCTTCCATCTGTTATTATTTTCCATCTGCCTGATGAACTTCATCTAAGATCTCATATACTCTTAGTCTGTCGATAATGAGTTTGCTCAGATTGTCTGGTCTGAAAAGGTCTTTATTTTATCTTCATTTCTGAAAGCTTTTTGTCTAGGTAAAACATCTAGGCTGACTTTTTTTCTGTCTTTCAGTACTTTAAAGATCGCACTCAGGTGTCCTCTGACTGGGATAGTTTATGAGAAGGCAGACATCACTAAACTTTTATTCCTCCGAAACAGTTCTGTTTCCTCTGCACTCTCTCAAAATTTTTCTCTTTACCTTCGGTTCTCAACAATTTGACTACTATGTGCCTACATATGTTTTTCTATGTAATTATCCTGCTTGGAGTTCTCAAATTCTTGGATCTAAGGTTTGTTGTCTTTCATTCATCTTGTAAAGTCCTTACCGATAATTTTTAAACACATTTCTCTCGTACGTTTATCTCTTTTCCTTCTGCGAACCCAACTGCATGTATTTGATATTTGCCCCACATTACCTCGGATGTATTGTTCTTTAATTTGGTTCTGTTTCTCCAATTCTTCTCATTTTTTACATTCTGGTTTGACTTTTCTAATTTTTTTCAATGTTTATTTTTGAGAGAGAGAGACAGAGTGTGAGTGGGGGGAGGAGCAGAGAGAGAGGGAGACACAGAATCCAAAGCAGACTCCAGGCTCTAAGCTGTCAGCATACAGCCCAACGTGGGGCTCAAACCCACGAACGGTGAGATCATGACCTGAGCCGAAGTCAGACACTTAACCGACAGAGTCACCCAAGTGCCCCATGGTTTGACTTTTCTTGATCCGTCTTCAAGTTCATAGATTCTGTCCTCTGAAGTGTCCAGCCTGTTTGTAAGCCCATCCACATTAGCTATCCATGAGTATATAATAAATTAACCCCACACTAAGTGGCGTAAAGCATGGTTTCTGTGAATCAGGAGTTAAAAACACCTTAGGCGATAGTTCTGGCTCAGGGTCTCTCATCAGGTTGCTATCGATCTGCCATCCAAAGCCGCAGTCATCTGAAGGGACTGGCTGAAGCAGGAGGATGTGCTGCCGAGATGACTCACTCACATAGTGCTGGTTGTTGGTAGAAGACCCTGGTTCCTCTTCACACGGCCCCTCTACGACCGCTTGAGTGTCTTCATCACACGGTGAGATGGCTCTCCTCAGAACATGTGACGAAGCAGAGAGCAAGACCTGGTCATCTGGCTTGCTCCCAGGTCTTCTCCTAAGTACCCAGTGCTCCCAGTACCTCCTTCATGTGGCCTTCCCCAAGGATCCCATTGAAAACTTCCCTCCTTGCTTTATTTTTCTCCAGAGAACTTTTTGCCATCTGACATACATCCCCCGCCCCCACCAGGATACAGGCTCCACGTGAGAAGAGATTGTGTCCACTGGTATACCTCCAGTACCCTGACAAGAATCCAACCAAGATTCATTGCATGAGTCAATGCTGTGGTCGTTAAACTTCCATACCTTTTACCTTGCACTCCATAAATCATCCTCTCCACATTCTGTGGTCTTATGCACTGACAAAAACAAAAAGCCCGTTTCTACCTAAATCAGGTATTTGTTTTTAACCATTCTGCTATTGCGTTTGTCATTTATAGTCAATTTTAAGGGCATTACCCAGATATATTTAGTAGGAGCAAATTTTGAGCCCGTTGCTTCTTCTCTGAGAGCTACTTTTCTAAGGTATAAGACCATCTATGCAACTACTCCTCCTAAATTCTAAGTTTTTCCTTCGGATAACTCCAGATGAACAGAACACTGTATACTTACACTTCATTAGCCCAGAACTTCATAAAATCAACACGAATCAACATTTGTGCAAGGCACACCTAAATGTCATACCCTTGGTTTTGGAAAAGAACCCTAAAAGAAAGGACCATGTGAAAAACATTTTTTGATTTACTGAAGAATTACTGAGAAGGACAATGTTTACATTACTCATTGTCCTTATATGAAGCCCCATGTGAGAAATTCCTTTAAAAATTTAATGCCAAGAAAAACAGTGTTTCCCCAAAATAGATCAGTGCTTATGGTAAGACATTTGCTTCCTCCTTTGCTTCATCCTGATTCTATAAATTTTTTAACATTAACTTATGTAAGTCCTTGACTGAGAGTTACTCCAAACCCTTGGGGGAAAAGACTGGAAATGTCAATCAGTAGATACATGTGCACCCACAACTGGGGTGGACAACCGTCAAGGCTTACCCAGGATAAGGTTCACAAAACATGGGACTTTCAGTGCTAAAACCCAAAAGGTCTCGGGCAGACCCGGAGGAGTTGGGTCAACCGTACCCCAAGCTTGGCAAGGGAAATTCAACATCATCCTCAAGTGACCTTCTATTTCATTCACTGATTCTTTACATGTGTAACACTGCAGGTCCTCCAAAGAACAGACACCAAGGAAGATTTAGACATACAAGCAATTTTCTGGGGAGACACCCATGAAGGACAAAGGGGATATGAAGCGGGACAAGGCAGGGAGAACATTCAGACCCAGATGCAGATCTGACACCTGTGAAAGGGGAGCGAGTGGGGCAGAGAAGGAAGGAGGCCGGGGGGTAGAGGAAGGACAGCAAAGCCTATCCATTAGAAGAGTCCTCCGTGGGGCAGGAACAGCCCAGCCCTGGTCTCCCTCTGCCAGACTCAGTCCTTGGGTGGAAGCGGGCCAGCGAGAGAGTGGGCCGGCCATGACCTACAGCACATAGGAAGGTCCAGCTGCTGAACACTGTGTCGCCACCTACTCTTTTGCAGTGGGGAGGGGAGTGGCAGACCCCCCCATGGCTGCCACGTGCTTTCTGCCAACGTTCACTTTGTTCTGTTCATTAGAGAAGGTGACCTTTTGAAAAGAGGGGTTTTGGGGCACCTGGGTGGCGCAGTCGGTTAAGCGTCCGACTTCAGCCAGGTCACGATCTCACGGTCCGTGAGTTCGAGCCCCACGTCAGGCTCTGGGCTGATGGCTCAGAGCCTGGAGCCTGTTTCCGATTCTGTGTCTCCCTCTCTCTCTGCCCCTCCCCCGTTCATGCTCTGTCTCTCTGTCCCAAAAATAAATAAACGTTGAAAAAAAAAATTAAAAAAAAAAAGAAAAGAAAAGAAAAGAGGGGTTTTAATTTACCAGTAACAAAGGTCTCTTCTTGACCAACCAAAAGAAGCACCAAAGGAAAAGGCAAAATTCCACTTAGTACATGTTTATTTTGCTTTTCACTAAGGGCCTTAGTGGGAAAAACTGTCTAAACCAATTTCTCCTTCGGTTTGATAACTTTCCACCTGCCACTTGACAAACTTAATGTAAGAACAGTGTTGCTAACACTTCCATATCATTGCTTAATTAGTCTCTTTTCGGTCTATGATTACATTTTAATGTCCCCCAAATGAAGCCATTCCCACCACACTAGAACACCTGAAAGGGTTAGTCGGCTGTTGTAATTACCACGTGAACAGAATGAAGCAGTATCACAGGACCTACAAGTTTGGGGATTTTTGTCTTGTTTTTTTAAACAGGCTTTATGAAGTCATCACTTTGCTTCGTGATTTCCCCTGTGGCTGGGAGTCACCGAGAGCAGACCAAGTTCACATGGCTCAGCAGATTCGAATCTCTAACAAAGTCAGAACTGTCCAAGAGTGCCCTACAATCACTCACAACTAACCGACCCCCGGGTCTGGTGGCAGTCACCTTAAAAACACCTTTTCAGAGGCGCCTGAGTGGCTCAGTCCATTTACGTGGCCAACTTGGGCTCGGGTCATGATCTCGCGGTTCGTCAGTTTGAGCCCCGCGTCGGGCTCTATGATGATGGCTCAGCTGGGAGCCTGGAGCCTGCTTCAGATTCTGTTTCCCCCCTCTCTTTGCCCCTCCCTGCTCGTACTCTGCCTCTCTCTTTCTCTCCCTCTCTCAAGAATAAACATTTTTAAAAAAAAATACCTTTCCAACCTCAGCTAAGTAAAGCAGTGCAATTAAGATGAAGTCACCAGCCCAAAGTTTTACAGATTTTTCTGTGCTCCTCGTTCAAGATTCATAGTTTCTCCTGTGTCTGGGAAACACCAAGAAATTACCTCACTCACAAGACCCTACTCCCTATGAATTAAATTTCCACCGTAGTTTTTTCTCAGTCTCGGCATTCAATGCTGTGGGTTTGCTCAAGGTTGAAGATTTCCCAGGTTTGCTTATTCTACTTTTTTTTTAAGTTGATTTATTTATTTTGAGAGAGACAGAGAAAGAGCAAGGGAGGAGCAGAGACTGAGGGAGCGAGAGAATCCCAAGCAGGCTCCATGCTATCAGTGCAGAGCCCAACCTGGGGCTCGATCTCACGAACCGGGAGATGCTGACCTGAGCCAAAATCAAGAGTCTGACACCAAATTGACTGAGCCACCCAGGTGCCCCTCCTGATTCTGCTTACAAAAATTCACCTGTTGCATAAATAGAAGTCCTTGTCCTAAGTCAGCACATAGGTGTTCCCAAAATCAGAACCAAAAGACAACAATACGGACTAGCTCAGAAGACAGTGAGTATGGCAGGCAAAGGGCCAGCCACCAAAGAAGCCCACAGTGGAATCCCCAGAACCTGGGAACAGGCTGCCTTACCTGGCAAGGGAGAATCACGGATGCAGGTGGGATTAAGGTTATTCATCAGCACACCTCAAAATGAAATCATCCTAGGTTATCTGAGTGGACCCAATGTAATCACAAGGGTCCTTTATTTTTAATTTTTTTTAAGTTTATTTTTTAAGAGAGAGACAGAGAGCAAGCTGGGGAGCAGCAAAGAGAGAGAGAGAGAGAGAGAGAGAGAGAGAGAGAGAGAGAGAGAATATATCCCAAACAGGCTCTGCACTGTCATCATGCAGCCTGAGGCAGGGCTCGCCCTCACGAACCGTGAGATCATGACCGGAGGAGAAACCAAGAGTCGGACGCTTAACCCACTGAGCCACCCAGGCGCCCCAACAAGGGTCCTTTAAAAGTGGAAGAGGAAAGCAGACCTAAGAGTCAGAATGATGGACTGCGGGATTCAGCTCGCCGCTACTGGATGTGAAGATGGAACGGGGCCAAGGAATGCAGGCAATCCACAGAAGCTGGAAAGGCAGGAAAAAGAGATTCTCTCCCAGGACCTTCCAAAGAAGGCAGCCCTACCACCACCTTGAATTTAGCCCAGTGAGACCCATCCCAGACCTCTGAATCCCAAACCAGCAGGACAGTAAATACGTGTGTGTTTTTCAGCCACCAGATTTGTGGTGATTTCTTACAACAGCGGTAGAAAACACATGCAGTGAGCTGCCCGTTCCTGGAGGTAACCAAGCAGATGCTGGTCAACTGTGAGGACACCACAGAAGTGGCCCCTGAATTGAGTGACAAGCTATAACGAACCTCTCCAACTTCTTCTGATTTTAACAATCTAGAAGCTAATATTTTCTCCGATTCCAACTTGAACAATCCAGAAGTTAGTATTTTCTCCAAATTTCCAAACACAAGGTCGCTGACAGGTTTGGGTTATCACAAAATGGGCCATATACCAATGACCAGACTCCAGCTTATTTCCTGAATGTCACTCACCACTCACTACTCTAATTGTCCTTCATCTGTAAAACAGAAGTCCCCAGCTATCGAGCAGTATCTCACTTGACAACCTTTATAGGATTCTTCAAGATTAATAGGATAGGGGCGCCTGGGTGGCTCAGTCGGTTAAGTGTCCAACTTCGGCTCAGGTCACACGGTTCATGAGTTCGGGCCCCACGTCGGGCTCTGTGCTGACAGCTCAGAGCCCGGAGCCTGCTTTGGATTCTGCCTCTGTCTCCCCTGCTCATTCTCTCTCCCAAAAATAAAGTAAACATTAAATTTTTTTTAAATAAAATAAAAGGCACACACACAAATTACAAGACAACGTTTAACAGAGCTACATCATTCCCAACTGCCAGGGCATGGACACCTGTTCATTAATTAACTTCAAAGAAGATATAAATGTCTTTCTATCTCTGGGTCTCTGGAAAATTCACGTTAGCCCTTACATATAAAGGTTTTCATTTTTAAAAAATGTTTAAGGAGAAAAAGTGTTAACTTCCAATAAAAATTATCTGAGAAAGCGATAGCACATTTACACATAGCTTCAACTTGTATGCAATGACAAAATGAGTACTTGTGCAATCCCGAACAAAAATCAGGCGGCATGCCTACGAGAAAGCTAGCTAAGTGCTTCTCCTGTCTTTTAATGAGGATCAGAGAATTTGCTGAGTAAGCCTTTATTCATCCAACACCGGCCGTCATTTTGTGCACATCCCCTTTCAGCTTTTGCAAAAGGAAAGGTCATGATTCTCTTAAGTCTTTCCTTATTTAGGAACCCACTTTTCATTTCAAATCAGTGAAGTGGATGGGAAGCTACTTCACTGCTCAAAGTGTGCCCCTCTCCTCTGAATTACCTCCCTCCTGGATGGATCATTCCCATCAGCATCCCTGACCTTCAAGTGCAATGCCATTTTTCTGGCAGCTCCCATTAACTCACACCAAATTTTCCACAGGTCTGGGAAGCCTATCATCATTCACAGCACTGATGAACAGTTGAACCCCAAAGCTACTAAGGCAGGCTTCCCTCGGGGCGGGAAGGGGGGGACCCCAACTCACCAACTAGCACTTTGAGAAAACAGCCACTGAACTAGCTTTGTCTCCACATTCATGGGCCATCATCCATTACACTTTGTCCTATGCCTCACTCCTTTTCCCACAAAGATACCAAGAGACACTTTATCAAGGACACCATGTCTGAATCTATATATCACACAGTTAAAACAGTTTCCAGCGTAGTGATATTTAGGAATCCAACGAGGTCACCCACTATGGTGGCTTGAACGTGAACCCATGAGGGACTCTGGTGGTTACTGCTTCCCTTTCACACAGAACGCATCCAAGAAAACCTTAGTTTGCGAGTATAATTCGTTCCGGAAACATGCTTATAATCCAAAGCACTTGGATATCAAAGCGAATTTCCCCATAAGAAATAATGGAAACTCAGATGATCTGTTCCACAACCCAAAGATCTTCACATAAAAATGATTACAATACTGTAATATAATACAAAATAACAAAGAAAATACAAAATATAAAGAAAAAAACAAATTAACCTGCACTTACCTTCAAAAAGTTTCATGGCTGGTGTGAAGGAGACAAGAGAGAGGAGGGTTATTGTGTAGGACGACCTTCACTATCACTAATGGAATCGCTGCTATCTATTCGCTCAGTGGAATCTTTTTCTGCATGGAGGCCATTGCATACGCTCACATGGATGTCGACTACAGTGTAGTATTAATAAACTCTTGTCATACACTGTATTTCGTGTAACCGGCAATAGGGCGGCAGAGGAAAGGGTCTCTACCTGCAGGCAGCCTGACCCAGAATGAAGCAAGCATTCGTAAGCTCACTCTTGTCTGGAACAGAAAAAGGACTGTCCATAGGTGCTTTGAAGTGACCAAAAATACACTAGTATCAGTCGTGGGCACCTTTCAACGTTCTGAAAAATCACTGATTTCTGCCAAACACCAAAGCCTGAGACCAAGCATGGGAGACAACTACCCATAATCCCACAGAGACAGAGAGACAGAGAGAGAGAAGAAACACTGGCTCAGTTGTGATCATGTGATACTTGGTGTCACATACACTCGTATCGCAAGACATCGCTCGTTTATCAAGTTACAATTGATTAGAAATGTTCACTCTTCTTGCGGAGCCCTCGCAGAACAAGTTACTCGCAATCCACGGTTTTACCGTATTTGACGATCAAGCCAGAACTTCATCTGAAACTAACATCAAAAACCCCAATCTGAAGTGTGTAAGATTCCATTCTCGGTCCTCCACGACCTCTCCTTTTTCTACAGCACCTCAGTGACAAATGACAGGGGTTCAGCAACCTTCCCTACAAATTGTGGAAAAAATTCTAGTAGGTAATTGGTCTGGATCAGGAAAGCAACTTATTTGGAGTTTACTTTCTCTTTGTCTTTCCTGGGCTTCAATTCTCTTACAAGTAAGTTTTTACAGCCTTCTCCTTGACCAAGGAGATGACAGAAGCAAAAAAAAAAAAAAAAAAAAGGAGTTGAGTATGTAAGCTTCAGTTACGCTTAAACTGAAGTAGAGAATATTTGTAACATGCCAGCCATAACACTTGGCATGAAGCTGGTACTCAAACATTTGCTATCTTCTTTTCCCTGTTTCACCAGAGGCCCGAGTAATCCTTTCATGTCTCTCCTTGACCTAAATACAACCCCAAAAGGATGGCGTTTGTGGGTTTGTCTGGACTTTGCAAATTGTATGAGCCTCACCTCTCAGAGATTTTCCTCTTCTGACCCTTATAAGTTGGTCCCACGCCTTCTCCACACCACCCAGGTGTGTTAGTGGTCTAACTGAATGTGCACACACGCACGCACACACACACACGCCCTGCAGTTCACACCTGCAGTTCTAACAGATCTGTGGGTTCTAACAGGAGAAGGAAGCCCTTCCTTTTTCTTCACCCGCAGAGCTGCCCTCCCATCTAGAAAGGTCATCTTCTTGGATGGAGCCCACAGCCTCAGGAGGGATGCGCAAGGCATGAAGGGAAAGAACGCCTCGCAGATCTCCAGATCACCTGGCAACCAGCAGGGCCACAGACGCACCACACAGACGGTTGTCACGGCCACTCAGAACTCCATTTTGGAAGGCCCTTATCCCTCCTTGGCTAGAATATACGTAGAGAGCCAGATCAGGGAAAACAGCAATGCCAACAGCAAAAACATTAATACAAAGCTCCATGAAGCACATTAACTTCAAATAGACCTAATAAGGTAGGCTCTACTATTTACACTTTACCAATGAGGAGACCAATGAGCCTCGAAGAGCTTAAGGGACTCACCGGTCACAAAGCTACTTAGGGGAAGAGGTGGACCCAAATCAAACCCAGACCCGCCTCGTGACTCCACGCTGCACATTTACCGCCTCCATTTATTGCGCACTGAGAAGATTCCAGGCACGTGTTCAACACTGTGCGCACGCTGTCTCTTTTCAGACTCCTAACGACTGCATCTTAAAGATGACTCAGCTACGGCAAATCTACTAGATTTCGGACACACGCTTACGTGGAGCTAAGTAGTCCGGGATTGTTGGAACTCAAAGTGCACTTCCTAAGGTACTTTCTGATGGGATGTTTAAACAATAGGATAATAGTAACCAACGATTATCAGCCTTTTACTGTGTGTCAGGCAATGTAACACGGACCACAGAAAAATCACCCCATTAATCCTCCCAATGCCCCTGTGATTAAAAAACTATTAAACCATTTTATAGATGAGGAAACGGAGGGACAGAGAAGCTGGTAAATCTGCTAAAGGATACAAAGTGAATAGACGACACAAGAGTCCAAACCAAGTGGGCTGACTCCAGAGATCATAAAAATAAATACCACACTGTATTACCTCTGCTTTTAAGAACAAGCACCTGGGTAGTTAGCCTAAAGCATTCGCTTGCACTCTCAGAGAGAGGGGACTTCTCAGTCCTTGGATAACCCGTGTTAGGAGAAATCATTTATCACTTAATAGCATACATGCTACGAACTAAACCCAAAACTATGAATGGAAAAAGAATAGTGATCACAGATGAGATCCAGTGCAAAGAGGTGGTTCCAACAGACAGATTTCAGAGATCCAGGTGAATGGGGCTTTCCTCCAGGTGGCTCTGGTACCGAAGGGTCACAAATTGCAGGACCTTCACGGAGTACAGTCCATTTTTCTCACCCCGACTTCAACCAATAAGACACGAACAGAATAGCCTCACACCCACAGAGGCCAACCTAGCCTTTCCTTCCACTCATCGAATGCATGTGGACCCCCCTCAACAAACTAGTCATCCTTGGAGAGGGAGGGACCCGCTGGAGCCTGGATGGCCCCTTCGACACACCACCTGTAGGTGCATCTCTGGACACCTGGAGTCCGGTCCGTTCCGACCAGCCCAGCACACTGCGTTCACTCAGGTGCACCGCGACGCATGTGTGCAGCATGTGATGGCAACAAGCAGCCACCGTCTTGGCTCGCGAGGGCCGCCGCAGCAAAGTGGTGCACGCTGCGTGCTTACGTGGCAAAAACGATTTACGTCCTGGAGGTCAGAAGCTGGGGATGAAAGTGTCAAGAGGACTGGTTTCTGCCGAGGCCTCTTTTCTTGGTTTGCAGATGGCAGTCTTCATCCCATGCTTTCACATGGTCCTCTCTCTGTATCTTTTTTTACATTTTTAATTTTTTTTTTTTTTTTTTTTTTTTGAGAGAGAGAGACAGAGTGCAAGCAGGAGATGGGCAGAGAGAGAGGGAGACACAGAATCCGAAGGAGGCTCCAGGCTCGGAGCTGTCAGCACAGAGCCCGACACAGGGCTCGAACTCATGGACCATGAGATCATGACCTGAGGCAAAGTCAGACGCTTAAGGGACTGAGCCACCCATGTGCCCCTCTCTGTGTCTGTATCTTAATCTCTTCCTACAAGGACACCAGTCATATTGGATTAGGACCCACTCTAATGACTTCATTCTAACTTAACTGCCTCTTTAAAGGCTCCGTCTCCAAACAGTCACATTCTGAGGTATCGGGTGTTAGAACTTCAACATGTGCATTTTGGGGCCACATAATTCGACCCATAGTACCCACACTAGAAATAAACTTTGTAACTAGTTAGAACAATGTCATTCCAAATTCATTTTTTATAAAAGTTTTTTTTTCTTTTTCACATGAATTAGGTCCAAAAAATTAACTTAAGTTCCTTTAAATATTCAGCCATAACTACTTCAATAATGTTAATAGAGAAGAAAAAAATCCTTAGAAATATAGCATCCCTTTGACCCGACAATGCCACTTGCATAGAAGTATTCTGAATATTTATATAAAAGGAAGCTCATCCTATCATGCTTTGTACTAGCAAACTATACAAACAACCTAAAATGTTAAACGTTTAAATAATTGGCTAAATACATTTTATTATGGCATCTTATACGGGCTTTAAAAATCACGCAGTAGAAGAGCACCTGGGTAGCTCAGTGGGGTGAGCATCCGACTATTGATTTTGGCTCAGGTCACAAAACCAACATCATGGGATCGAACCCTGTGTCAGGCTACTCACTGAGTATACAGTCTGCTTAAGATTCTCCCTCTTGCTTTCCTTCCACCCCTCTCCCCAACTCGTGCTCTCTAAAACAAAAAAAATAAAGAAATCATACAGTAGAGGAAGGTTTAGGACTTAGAAAAAATTCACCACCTACCGTGAAGTAAAAAGGGTGAGTTATGAGATGGTGTTCAAAAGGAGACCAATAAAATAAAGTATGTTTATACATAGTATAAGAGGCACAGACATACACACCAACATTCTCTCAAGAAGGATTAGGGAATATCTATTGGGATATCTATAGGGAATATCTTTTGTTAGCGTTTTAAAATTTTTTTCTTATAAAAAAATTTTAATCTTTCTCCTTTCATTTGGCCATGTGATAGTGATGTAGGCACTCCAGGTCTCGGGGACAAAGTTTTCTAATTTTATATATATATATATATATATATATATATATATATATATATATATATATATACACACACACACACACACACACATATACATACATTTTAACATTTATTCAGTGCTTGAGAGACAGAGAGAGACACAGCGTGAGCAGGGGAGGGACAGAGAAAGAGAGGGAGACACAGAATCCAAAGCAGGCTCCAGGCTCTGAGCTGTCAGCACAGAGCCCAACACGGGGCTCGAACTCACAGACCGTGAGATCATGACCTGAGCCGAAGTCGGCCACTTACCCCAAGTGAGCCATCCAGGCGCCCCATAAAGTTTTCTCATTGAAGAAGTGAAGACACTAAGTCTTTCTGAAATACTCCTAGCCAACATAGTCAAAACCAGCTTTGAAACTAATTAAGCTACATGCACACATACACACAAAAGCATTTTAGTTTTAACTGTAGTTAAAATCCACACCTTATTAAACTTACCTTCTTTACCCCTTCTAAGTATACAGTTCAGTCGTGTTAAGTATATCACACTGTTGTGCAACCAACCTCAGGCACCCTTATCATCTTGCAGAACTGAAACTCCGCCCATTAAACAAACTCCCCATTTTCTCCTCCCCCAGCCCCTGGCAACCTCCATTCTACTTTCTAACCTATTAATTTGACTACAGGCTAAGTATTTTTGACTAATGAGCCTGTCCCTTGGAGGCAGTGACCATGAATAATTTTATTTTTGCTTCCCCAGGGACCAGCACAGCATCCAGTATGTAGCTGAAACAAATTACTGAATGATGAAAACAGCAATCGCTTTGCTACATCTGGGAAATGTCTGTGGCTTCCATTATGTGGCTCCCACAATGTGGAAAAGCACTTTGTGTTAAGTCAGTAGGAAGAACTATCTTCCTCCATGGTGGCAGTTCCCGACCGTAGTTTCACATGCACCTGGGAATCTAATTCAAGAAATTTCTTTTAAAAAAATGGAGGGGAGGGGGGTGATAAATTCCAATCAACTCCCCTTTGAAATGTACCTACATGTGTGCACATTCCCCTAAATTCTTTAGAAATAGGAGAAAGAGTTATTTGCAGGTATTTGTGTGTGTGCTGGAAAATCACAAAGGTTGAAAACTGTCAGTGGCTAAAATTAACAATTCAGGAAACAGCAGGTGTTGGCGAGCATACGGAGAAAGGAGAACCCTCTTACACTGTTGGTGGGAATGCGAACTTGTACAGCCATGCTGGAAAACGGTACAGAGGTTCCTCAAAAAGTTAAAAATAGAAATACCCTATGATCCAGAAATTGCACTACTAGGTATTTACCCAAAGGATACAAAAATACAGATTTGGATGTTTATAGCAGCTCTGTCAACAATGGCCAAACCATGAAAAGAGCCCAAATGTCCATCAACTGATGCATGGATAAAGAAGATGCGATATGGCACAAAACCAGACAGTCAGATCAACGGAACAGAAGAGAGAACCCAGAAATGGACCCATAAATGTATGGCCAACTACTCTTTGACAAAGCAGGAAAGAATCTCCAATGGAATAAAGACAGTCTCTTCAGCAAGTAGTCTCTTCAGCTGGGAAAACTGGACAGCAACATATGGAAGAATGAACCCGGACCACTTTCTTCCACGGTACACAAAAATAAACTCAAAATGGATGAAAGACCTAGGGGCACCTGGGTGGCTCAGCTGGTTAAGCACCTGACTTCAGCTCAGGTCATGATCTCGCAGTTTGTGAGTTCGAGCCCCGTGTCGGGCTCTGTGCTGACAGCTCAGACCCTGGAGCCTGCTTCAGATTCTGTGTCTTCCTGCCTCTCCCTCTGTGCCCCTCCCCCACTTGTGCTCTGTCTCTCTCTCAGAGGAAAAAAAAAAAAAAAAGTAAAAAAAAATTTTTTTTAATGGATGAAAGACCTAAATGTAAGACAGGAAGCCATCAAAATCCTTGAGGAGAAAGCAGGCAAAACCTCTTTAACCTTGGCCGCAGCAACTTCTTACTCAACACATCTCCAGAGGCAAGGGAAACAAAAGCAAAAATGAACTATTGGGACCTCATCAAAATAAAAAGCTTCTGCACAGCAAAGGAAACAATCAGCAAAACTAAAAGGCAACTGACAGAATGGGAGAAGATATTTGCAAGCGACGTATCAGATAAAGGGTTAGTATTCAAAATCTGTAAAGAATTTATCAAACTCAACACCCAAAAAACAAATAATCCAGTGAAGAAATGGGTAAAAGACATGAATAGACACTTCTCCAAAGAAGACATCCAGATGGCCAACCGACACATGAAAAAATGCTCAACATCACTCATCATCAGGCAAATACAAATCAAAACCACAATGAGATACCACCTCACACCTGTCAGAATGGCTCACATTAACAACTCAGGCAACAAGAGATGTTGGCGAGGATGCGGAGAGAGAGGATGCTTTTTGCACTGATGGTGGGAATGCAAGCTGGTACAGCCCCTCTGGAAAACAGTATGGAGGTTCCTCAAAAAACTAAAAATAGAACTACCCTATGACCCAGCAATTGCACTACTAGGTATTTATCCAAGGGATACAGGTGTGCTGTTTCGAAGCGACACATGCACCCCAATGTTTATAGCAGCACTATCAACAATAGCTAAAGTATGGAAAGAGCCCAAATGTCCATTGATGGATGAATGGATATCGATGTGGTATATATATACAATGGAGCAGTACTCGGCAATCAAAAAGAATGAAATCTTGCCATTTGCAACTACGTGGATAGAACTAGAGGGTATTATGCTAAGCGAAATTAGTCAGTCAGAGAAAGACAAAAATCATATGACTTCACTCATATGAAGACTTTAAGACATAGAACAGATGAATACAAGGAAAGGGAAGCAAAAATAATATAAAATCAGGGAGAGGGACAAAACATAAGATACTCAAATGTGGAGAACAGAGGGTTACTGGAGGGGTTGTGGGACGGGGGATGGGCTAAATGGATAAGGGGCATTAAGAAATCTACTCCTGAAATCATTGTTGCACTAGATGCTAACTAATTTGGATTGAAATTTAAAAAATAAAATTAGTAGAATAAAAAAGAATATTGAAAAAAAAAGATGATACACACACACATACACAATGGAATATTACTTGCTGATCAAAAAGAATGAAATCTTGCCATTTGCAATGACATGGATGGAGCTAGAATGTATTATGCTAAGCAAAATAAGTCAGAGAAAGGAAAATACCATATGATATCACTCATACGGAATTTAAGAAACAAAACAGCAAACAAATGGGAAGAGAAAAAGAGAGAGAAGGAAACAAACCATCAGAGACTCTTAACAACAGGGAACAAACTGAAGGTTGATGGAGGGAAGTGGGTAGGGAATGGGCTCAATGGGTGATGGGCATTAAGGAGGGCACTTGTGATGAGCACTGGGTGTTATATGAAAGTAATGAATCATTAAATTCTACTCCTGAAACCAGTATTGCACTGTATGTTAACTAACCAGAATTTAAACAAAAATTTGGAAAAATGAAAACTGATTGAAACGATAGCCCATCAGTCACAGACCCCAGCTCTCCCTGAGGATGTCCACTATCTCAGCCTCAGCATGAAGCCTTCCTTAACCTCAGTGCAGAAATCCAAACACACACAATTTAAGTAGAGAATCGAATAGAAAAACAAATCCCTCCACCCACCCTGTCCATCCTCCACCGGTGCTACCGTATTTATCTTCCTAATAACACAACCTGATGTTTCTCCTCTATTTACAAACCTCCACTGACCTCCCCTGCCTGGAGAAGTCGGTCAAAATCCCTCAGTGCAACAGAGAGGGTCTCCTGCGATATGAACCCGACCTAACTCCTCCATCCTGCCCAATCAATACCTCATGTTCTACATTTTCTCTGTCCACTTTTACATGTGCTACTCTCTCTTCCTTCTTAAGCATCTCCTTCTTTGAGAAGCTTTTATTTACCCTTCAAGATGCAGACTCCCGTGACCCGGCTCTTCCCGGACTCACACACACGGATGTGTGCCTCGATGGTCTAGGACTACAGACCATCTGCTCACACCTTCACGAGATCAGAAGGTCTCCCATTATGTCTGCCTGCTCCACCAGACCAGACTCCCAGAGTACAGGCGGGATGCTCTGGCCGGCTGCCACTCTCCAAAGCCTGACTTGGAACAGGTCCCCAGGGAAGAAAGTGCTGGAACATATCTCCCCACCTACCTGCCTCCTCTCTCCCTGAGTGACAAGTCCATGCAAAGCGGGTGGGGTTGTTGGGTGGGTCACTTAGCCGGGCTCAGCTTCCCCTACGAAACCAGGACCACGATCACACCTGACCTGTCTTTGCAGATTCTTGCGAGGGTCAACCCAGAAGGCTTACAAAGTCACTAGGCAAGAATCCGAATTCTTCAACAGAAGGTATTCAGGTTTTGATATCCTAATTGCAGACTTTAAGATCAACTGAAATCATCTTTTGACCCTATCAAAATGAGAGTTTTCTCCTCTTTTCTTCTAGGCCCACTCATTCTTCCACTTTTCAGCTATAGGCGAGAAAACACAAGACAGGTTTTGTTCCAAGTACAGAACTAATTGATACGCTGAAACTAAAAAGGGCAACAGGTTAACATCAATATCCCATTCATTCCACCTTCCTATCTACGGACTAGGATAAAAACAAAAAACAAACAAAACAAACAAAAAAAACCTATGGAGCAAGTTTCAGATGTTATTAGGTTATCTTTACAGCTTTTGAAGAGTAACATTTCACACCTTTGGAAGCGTGAAGGCCTGGAAGTTGATTCTCGACAGGAGACTTCACACCTCTGATGGTCATCAAAGCCCAGTTCTGATGTTTGGGGCTTCAGGTTTTCTGTGGGAAAATGAACCTTTGTCTTTAGGAGTAGGTACTACAAAATCAACTTCGTTTCTAAAAAGAACGCTTTCGGGGCGCCTGAGTGGCGCAGTCGGTTAAGCGTCCGACTTCAGCCAGGTCACGATCTCGCGGTCCGGGAGTTCGAGCCCCGCGTCAGGCTCTGGGCTGATGGCTCAGAGCCTGGAGCCAGTTTCTGATTCTGTGTCTCCCTCTCTCTCTGCCCCTCTCCCGTTCATGCTCTGTCTCTCTCTGTCCCAAAAATAAATAAACGTTGAAAAAAAAAAAATTAAAAAAAAAAAAAAAACAAAAAGAACGCTTTCATCCTCACAAGGAAAAAAACAAAATCTATCCCATTTCCTAAAGAAAGCCTCCACAACACTTTCCATGCTTTTTTAACCCACCACGGGGAGTCTTCCTTCGCGCTAAGGTGGGGCTGAGCTGGGGGCTCTGGAGGGTTTCCGCATGTGTTAGAGAACCCAGCTTCCTGCACAGTGGACCGTGCCAGGGAAGTGGACGGACCTCAAGAGGACAGGGCTGCCAGCCGCTCCAGAGTCCTCACTGGCCTTCCCTGCTGGCCCTCCTTTCCTTCCCAACCCCTTCGAATTTAGACCTCCAAGTCTGGGCACCCTCCCCACCTACTACCACTTGGTGGTGACTACCTTACCCTTGCTGCTTTCCTGGATGATCTTGGCCACCAAAGAGCCCACAGCTGAATACACATTCAGTCACTACCTTCCGAGGACCCCTACCGCCTCTTCAAATGAAGAGTCCTTGTAGTGTATAAAATACCTTGGTCTTGTAAACCAAAAAAGGAGAATAGATGCCCTCCCTAAGACTTCAAGGAAGAAGCAACAGCCCCACCCTCAGCACCCAAAGCTGAAATTCTTTTTACACTATTCCTTGCTAATACCAGAAACTAACCCCACAGCTTTCATAATTCAAATATTGCATATTCTCGTACCGTGCTTGCCCAACGTCTTCATTTCCCCCGTAGCAAGGCATGTACGAAATCCCTATTACCATTACATAAAACATGTCATGTAAAACTAGCATATTAATTATCAGCCCCATGAATGTTAGGCATGTACAATAATCTATTAATATTGCATAAGACATACTATGTATATCGTGCATCAATCGCTAGTCCCCATGAATATTAAGCACGTATAAACCGAGAAACCCCAAGGATCGGCATCAGCTCCAATAATCCTCCAGACAACCCTTGAGGGCAAACACCATTCCTGAGTGCCCACTTTCTACAGTAAGAGGCTACCAAAGCACAGAGAGGCCAAGCAACTTGCTCAAGGCCACAGTGCGGGTTCCAGGAAGTCTGGCTCCAGAGCATGGGCTGTTACCCTCTAGGGCAGACCGGCCCTCACCCCGATTACTCCCCTAAACTGGCATCTCTCGGTGGAATCCTGTTCTATCTACCCTCAGGTGTTTTTCCCTTAAAAGCAGGGTTTCTAAAAGGATTTTCCAGTGATGTAGAAGAAGAGTGGCTCTATCAACAAAGTGCAGAAAGAGCCCCAATGTCCATCGACGGATGAATGGATAAAGAAGATGTGGTATATATGTACAATGGAGTATTACTTGGCAATCAAAAAGAATGAAATGTTGCCATTTGCAACTACGTGGATGGAACTGGAGGGCATCATGCTAAGTGAAATTAGTCAGAGAAAGACAAAAATCATATGACTTCACTCCTATGAGGACTTTAAGAGACAAAACAGATGAACATAAGGGAAGGGAAACGAAAATAATATAAAAACAGGGAGGGGGACAAAACAGAAGAGACTCATAAATATGGAGAACAAACTGAGGGTTACTGAAAGGGTTGTGGGAGGGGGGTGGGCTAAATGGGTAAGGGGCACAAAGGAATCTACTCCTGAAATCGTTGCATTATACGCTAACAAATTTGGATGTAAATTTTAAAAAATTAAAAATAAAATTTAAAAAAATAATAATTAAAAAAGAAGAGTGGCAGCTTTTAAAATTTGGGGGGGGGGGGGCGCCTGGCTCAGTCGGTTAAGCGTCCGACTTTGGTTCAGGTCACCATCTCACGGTCCGTGAGTTCAAGCCCCGCGTCGGGCTCTATGCTGACCGCTCAGAGCCTGGAGCCTGTTTCGCATTCTGTGTCTCTCTCTCTCTCTGACCCTCCCCCATTCATGCTCTCTGTCTCAAAGATAAATAAACGTTAAAAAAATAAATAAAAAAATAAAAAAGTAATTTTTTTTTACAAGCTCTAACAGACCTGCAGTGTCCAAACTCAAACACTTGACACTTTTACATTCTATGATAGAAACTTCTAGAATTCAGGATCACACGCGAAAGGTACAGATGTCATTTCAAAAACCTTCACGTGGTAGAACATCTTCTGTTATTCAAATACTTTTCAGTGAGGGGCGCCTGAGTGGCTCAGTTTGTTAAATGTCCGACTACGGCTCAGGTCATGATCTTGCGGCTCATGGGTTCCAGCCCTGCCTCGGGCTCTGTGCTGACAGCTCAGAGCCTGGAGCCTTCTTTGGATTCTGTGTCTCCCTCTCTCTGCCCCTCCCCCGCTCACACTCTGTCTCTCTCTCTCTCTCTCTCTCTCTCTCTCTCTCTCTCAAAAATAAACAAACATAAAAATAAATTTAAAAAAATACTTTTCAGGGAAATGTCATCTGCAGAGGTTAAAATTTTAAAGAGAAATCATGTTTTACAGATTAAATTTGACAATATTTTTGATAAGAAACTATAAACACAGTAAAGAGGAAAGAACTGTTAGAACCTAGCTCCATCCTAGTCAAAGTGAATAGACCAGGTCTGTCTTGGGGGACCCCGGCCTCTTGACTTTTCTCCCTCTCTCCACACTCCTGTGAAAAATGTCTCACCAAAAAAGAATCACTTCTGTACAATTTAGATGGGAATTGAGATCAGCTGGATTATGAGGTTTCGCGGGGACATCTGTATTTCTTTAAATACTCTACTTGTGAGATAAAAGTCTCTCCTCCCTCCACAAAAAGGTGCCCGGCTGACCGCGTGTTGGTTGAGCAAACGGCCTCGAGAGGAAGAAGCAAATGGTTGTGCCTGTCTGCAACAAGAAATGACACAGAGCAGGTGTCCTGCCAAGGCTAGCTGTTCTGCCGAGCTGAGAGCCCTCCCGAGCTTTCCATTTCCATTTCCCTCACTTCATCAAAGAAGGGTGAACCAGAATGTCAATACTATATTTTTGCTTTTTTTAATTTTTTAATGTTTGTTTATTTTTGAGACAGAGTGCAAGTGGGGGAGGGGCAGAGAGAGGGAGACACGGAATCAGAAGCAGGCTCCAGGCTCTGAGCAGTCAGCACAGAGCCCGACGCGGGGCTCGAACTCACAGACCATGAGATCATGAGCCGAAGTCAGACGCTCCACCGACGGAGCCAACCAGGCGCCCCTCAATACTGTATTTTTAACAAGTGTTTATCCTCGTGGGATCTTTAAAAATAATGCACTCTGAGATGTCGAAATAAAAGGGACTGAAATTCAGCACTCTACCAGCCAACAGGTGTTAGCCTACTGAATTCCACCTTCTAGCTCTGTCTATTCCTCTGCCTGCAAAGTTCCGGTTATCTCCTTTCCTCCCAAGTGTGCTGCGTGCTTCTCTACCCCGTTCCACGGAAGTTTCAATTCCACTCCACAAACATTCAGGAAGTGCCCTCCTCCAGACGGGCAACTACCTATGCAAGGTGCCAGCAGACGCATTAGTACAACATGATCCTAACTTCCAAGCATCAGGCACATCCTTAAATGACCATGGGACAGAGTTCTGTAACAGAGGAACCAGCAAGGTCCTACTACCAGAGGGAGGGGGGAAAGTTCCCTTTCCAGGCTTATAAAAGCTGAACCTTAGGAATTCTTAACACCCCAAGAGCAGAGCCTGGTTCTCCATCCTACCGAGTATTGGGTCGGTGACGCAGAAAGTGCCCAGCACATGTGAGAAGCAGCATACTGCTGGGATATGTGAACACAGCCCTGGTAAGATTCTAGGAAGCTTATTTAACAAATATTTATGTAACGCCAAGCCTCCGCGACTTAGGGCACTTAGGGATAAAAAAGCAAACAACCAAGATACAGGATTAAGGATAAACCAGCTAAACACAAGAATGACAGCAAATTACACAAAGAAGCATAAACTAAACATGAGCCAGAAACTCAACTGTTATTTTAAAAGTCAGCTACGTGTCATGAAACAATCATGGGCCCCATTCCTAAGAGGTTCGCATCCTCATAGGGAAATAAATCAAACAAACGTGAACCACCCCCCCCCCCCCCGCCAGAAACGTAAAACTACGATGACTGTTACACGTGGGCTGGAAAGGTGAGCGTTTGTTGTCAGAGGAAGAAAACATTAAGTCCCTGAATCCTAGAAATTTGCCTGGAAGGACTGAGCCATCAACTAATTTTTTTTAAATGGTGTAGTTTAGGTAAAAGAGGTGGGTTGGACCTCTGCTTGCCTAAGGCATAAGCGTGGCAAAAAATATTAGCGGAGGTAAAATTTTTAAAGGAACCAAAAAGGGTAGAGATGGAGAAGAAGAGGAAATAATTAGTGAGAGGGACCCTTGTTTTCCTCATACTTCACTTAATCCTCCCGACCAGCCACTGGGGCCCGCCCCTGCCCGCGAGCCCCTGGCGGAAATGACCGATGAGATGTCCATCTGATGGCCGCTAGGTGGGACAGGGGGATGCCACCGGGGGACCAACAAACATGGTGCCTGTTTCCATGGACCTTACCGTGGCATGAGTTACATTTTATCATCCCAGTTTTACAGGCTGAGACATCTGACCCCACAACTCACCCAACAGCCCACAGAAGAGCTCTCATGGGGCAGAATCAGGGCACAGACCAAGCAGGTTTACAGGACCTCAAATTCATGAGTTTTCTGTGACCCCGTATGGAGAGGCAAAAGTGAGCACCGCGAAAGGGAATCCCAAAGGTGGCAGGGTCTCCTACCTGATGTTTTCCACTGGATTTCCAAGTCCTACCCTGAAGCACCCTTCACACACAGGA
The DNA here is from genome assembly GCF_022837055.1 of Prionailurus viverrinus. NCBI lineage: Eukaryota > Metazoa > Chordata > Mammalia > Carnivora > Felidae > Prionailurus > Prionailurus viverrinus. The sequence continues at coordinate 11,716,096 of NC_062571.1, forward strand.
CTTCAGATTTTTACTTTCCCTCAAGAACTGCCTGACAGGCCACATCCTCACAGCAGTGGCCACTGGCCAGGACCACTGAAAGTCTCTGTCATGCGTGGAAGGCATTATGTGTGGGAAGTCGCCAGCAAGGAGTGAGATATAATCATTTCCTCTCAGAAATAAATAGAATAACTTCTCCTCCATTCTCTGCTACTTTTGACAGAAAGGACAGCAACATATTAACAGCTGGAATAGACAGTCCTACAACTGATTCAACAAGGACAGTGCCGTGAATGTCCATCTAACCAAATTTGTTCCCTGTAGCAGCCTGACATAACAGTGTCAGAAATTTCACCAAATGCACGTTCACAGTAAATATTCAGTCACACACTCCACCCTCCAATTCCTCACACAGGATGCAAATGCTCCAGGTAAGGACTTCCCAGGGCTCCTCTGAGAAGAAAACCCCAGACCCAAAATGGTGTCCCTTAGGCCAAGTCCCCAAACCAGGGCTTAATACCTAATCTAACTGCAGTTTCAACCTCCCCCAGAAACAAAATCTTAAGGTCAGTCTGGAAATTTCCAATTAGCACCGATGGGTTGGCCACAGGGTCCCTGTCCATCCCCTAGAAGACGATGAGGTCATCTGCATGATAACACCCCTTGCCCTTGCTGCTAAGGGAAAGCTACTTGGCCTGGAACAAGTCTTTTCTTTTGCAAATACTTTCTTTCCCCACCCTCCTTCTTACAAAACCCTCCATTCTGTACAACTTACAACTCCTGGGAGCTCTCCTTTACTTGCAAAATGGGATGCTGCTCGACTCATGAATCATTTAATAAAGCCAATTAGACCTTCAAATATACCCGGTTGAATGGTGCTTTTTAATGATAGCGACAGGGAGAACAGCGGGCCCAGCACTGTTCACAGAGGCTGTGAATTTGAGACCCGCGATCTCGTTGGACCTCAATAAAGCCACCCAACTCTAGTCTCAATGAAGGGAGACTCACAAGAGTTCCCCCGGGAGGTTGTGGGAGAGACCACATAACAAACGGAGCATCAGAGCCGATGGCCCAGCAGCAGTAACGTAAAGATGTGCTGACACGGAATCTCAGTTCAAATTAATCAAAACAGAAAGATTGCACATACCAGGAGGTTCCTGAGCACCACACGGAAGGGAGGAAGGAAGGGCAGCAAAGACCCAGAGCGACAGAAGGTAGAAGGTGTGTGCCTGGGGTGCACTGAATTTGCAGGCTTTGTCTACAGCAGCGCTTCACAAAGTGGGTCCCCAGACCAGCAGCAGCAGCATCACCTGGGAACTTGCTAGAAATGTACCCCAGACATTTTAACAAGCCCTGCAGAAGATTCCAATGCATGCTTAAGTTTGAGAAGCATCAGCGAGCACAGGACGCTTAGTTCTAGGGCTCTCCATCTCTAGAAGGAAAAGAAATACAGGATACGGGGTCTCCAACATTGCTACCCGTGGAAAGCACGGCAGGGGGACTAGACTTTCTCAGCTTAGCAAAGGGGGGCAGCTGACCACGTATGTATCTTAGAGCCAAACTCTGGAACCTGTAATATTGCGCAATTCCCCTGGAGCTCAAAGCTGGGTCATATGCCCCATAAAGGTCGCTGAACGCCACGAAGATGACATTTAAAGCAGAAGTCCTCCGGGAGGTAACCTTCCCCAAAAAATAGTGGTAGGCTAGCAATCATCTAGCTTTCCCTATTCCCCCACCTGCCCTAGCACGTTTTGTTGTTGTTGTTGTTGTTGGTTTCTTTTTTTTGAGAGAGAGCATGGGAGAGGAACAGAGAGAGAGAGAGAGAGAGAGAGAGAGAGAGAGAGAGAGAATCCCAAGCAGGCTCCACACTGTCAGTGCAGAGCCCAACGGGGGGCTTGAACCCACAAACCTTGAGATAGATCATGACCTGAGCCAAAATCAAGAGTCAGGTGCTTAACCACCTGAGCCACCCAGGCACCCCTCTTGCGCATAGTTTTTAAATGAGTTTCACCCCTGCTGCAGGCAGGAGATCCTGTCTGCTGCCCCCCCTGACCGGGCCCGCCACAAAGGCCCTTCTGGAGAATCCACAGGCGTGGTGGTCGTTCGGGGGGTGTGAAGCACAGGTATCAGATGCTGCTTGCAGATTTTTCCAAAACATACAGTTAACATCGCAGACAAAAATCAATGCAAAACAAAATGTCTTCCTTTTCGAGTCCAGTTTCTGAGTAAAACCATGCCTGAATGTTACTGCATGTTCTTTTGAATTTCACTGCATGTATTTTTTGCCAGCTTAAAAAAATATATTTTTCCTTTTTAAAAATTTTAAAAAAATAGAGGGGCATGTGGCACTTCCCTGCACATTTTTGCAACCCCTGTGAATCTATAATTATTTTAAAATGCAAGTATATATATATATATATACACACACATATATATATATACGTATATATATACGTCTATATACGTATATATATATATATATATATATATATATAGTTTATAGAGAAAGAGAGTTAGGTTTTCCCCTGATTATTCTGTTCCATACATACAGGCAAGTACTCACAAGCCAAAAACTTTTTGGTGATTTCAAAATTAAACCCGTTTGCTCAGGTCTGTGTGAAACAACAGCATCACCAGCATGGCCACTGGCGATGGATGACCCAGTGAGGCAGGTCCCCATCTAACCACCATGGGGTGCACACCGTAGCTGCACTTGGGAGCCATCACCCCAAAACACAGAAACTGAGTTAGCTCAGAGATCCTGAAAGCATAAAAGTGAAGCATTCCAGAGAAAAATCAGAGACCAGAGACAATATTGTAGGAATCCTAGGACAGGCTTCCTAGATTTTCCAGATCCTGCAAATCACCTGGGGCATTTGGAGGGAGAAGGCTTTTCTCACTCCTGACTGCCAAGAGGAGGGACTTCCCCCCACCCCACCGCCAGCACACTCCTGGACTCCCGGTCTCTCCTCTACCTACGTTCCTGCTGGAAGAAGTAACTTCTCAGACTGACAGATCTGGGAGAATCGCCCACCCTGCTCAGCTCAGCCCAGCCGGGCCCCCTTCTCTCGCTGGAAGTGAACTTCTGCAGCCTGTGAGGTTCTGTGGGGCTCCAGGCCTCTGCCCCAAGGGAGGGCCTGCTGGGGCCTCCAGGCAAAGAAGCCTCATTCCAAGAATTCAATCAGCAAGCCTCTAGGCGGGCTGACTTAACTGACATCCTCCAGCCAAGCCTCTATTAGGGAAGAAATGACATTTTGACCTCCCTTTTGTCCTAGTCATTGTTTTTCTTCTCAGTTTGCTCAGAACCTGGGCGGGAAAGAGGACTAGGGGACACCGGCCCTTGGAATACCTCCCCTGGGTGTGGTCTTATGATGCAGATTCCCGGGGCCTCCCCAGGGGTGCTGCTTAGGTGAGTAATCCTAATCGGAACCTGATGATTAGTGTTCCGTGTCCCGGTTATGCAAAATTTGGGTATGTATAAGGCAGCTGCACTGAGGTTTATAGCACCATCCAGCAAGTCAGTCTGAAACACTCCCACGGGGGAAATGAGAGAAACTGGGAGCTCTGGGCTCGAACCTTTTTGCCAGGAGGTAAAGCAGCCTAGCAGAGGAGAGGTTTTCCAGGGATGGCTCCAGGGAAGCCACAAAAGGCTAAGGACGGTCAAGTTCAGACTGAAGTGTCTTCCACCCCAAGCCCCACTCCCCTCTGCATCTCTACAACTATAACAGAGACTGACTGTGCCTCAGGAACAGGACATCAGGGAAGGAAGCCACGAGCTCTGAGCCAGAAATCAGAACGAGGCACGCATCACCTGTAACAGGGCAAGGTGAGTTTATAAGCATCTCAGATAAACTACAATTGCAGGGAATGCTTTCTAATAAGCAAGGAATCATAACGGGGGATTTACAGCACAGCACCCATGACCTCTAAGTTAAGAAGGACAGAGCACTGTGTGGTCAGGTCCCTTGACACTGACATTTTGATATCATTCCATAATGTGCCCCCTCCCATTCACACACGTGCTCTCTGTCTCAAAAATAAACAAACATTAAAAAATATTTTAATAGGAGCGCCTGGGTGGCTCAGTCGGTTGAGCGTCCAACTTCAGCTCAGGTCATGATCTCATGGTTCATGAGTTCAAGCCCTGCGTCGGGCTCTGTGCTGACAGCTCGGAGCCTGGAACCTGCTTCCGATTCTGTGTCTCCCTCCCTCTCTGCCTCTTCCCCGCTCGTGCTCTGTCTCTCAAAACTGAACAAACATTTAAAAACACTTGTTTTCTTAATAAAAAATATAAAAATAAAAACAACTTTAATAATATAAAGAAACATAAGAATGTTCATATGACTCCTCTGGTTCACTCCTGACGTGAGTCCTCCAACCCCATTTTTCCCACATATTCTCAGATGTCTTATTCCGATTTCACCTCCACACATTTGGGGAAGGGACGCCTTACATACCCCGTGCTGAGAAATCCTTGTCCCCAAGAGCAAGTCTGTATCTGCAGACCTCTCTCCTGGACCCCCGAACTAACCACCTCCGAGCTGTTCCACGTGACTCCCCGGCAGGGGTGGAAAACGTCCACGTATCCAGAACCAACCTCCTGGCCACACCTGCTCCAGCCGCCCGCCAGAACCTCAGAGACCCTGAGCCCTCGTCTCCCCTCACAGCGCCCATGGGAACCACCAGGAAATCCTGCACCGCCTCCAGATTCCCAGTGCACCGAGTCCTGCCCCTCGGCATCATTTCCACCTGCTGCCACCAGGGACAAGCCCGGCAGGACCCTGGGGCACAGCAGGAGGGGCTCTGGGGCAGCTGGTGTTCCTCACCGCCTCACCTCCCCTGCTCTGTTCTCAACACAGCAGCCAGAGGAGTCATCACTCTGCTCAGAGCCCCGCAGGGATTCCCTGATCGCTGCCAGCCAGAAGCCGGGTCCTCTGCCCTGCTCTCCTGCTCCTCCTCAGACTCCCCGGGCACACCCCCACCTGGGTCTCCGTGCGTGGCTGCCCCTTCCGCCGGGACGACCCGGGACAAACAGCCTCACCTCCCCCAAGTCTGCCCAAGCGGCACCATCTAAAGCAGCCCCATCCTGACTGTCGCCTATTTAAAACCCTACTTATTCCCTCCTTCAGCCCCCTTATCCTGGTCTACTTCTCACTTTTTCCCCACAGTACCTTTTTTTTTTTTAATTTTTTTTTTAACATTTTATTTATTTTTTTGATAGAGAGAGACAGAGCACAAGCGGGGGAGGGGCAGAGAGAGAGGGAGACACAGAATCCAAAGCAAGCTCCGGGCTCTGAGCTGTCAGCACAGAGCCCGACGCGGGGCTCGAACTCATGAACCACGAGATCATGACCTGAGCCAAAGTCAGATGCTTAACCGACTGAGCCACCCAGGCGCCCCAGTACCTTCTAACATACCGTGCAATTCACGTAATATGTTTATCTTTCATTGTGTCTCCCCCACCAGAATCTAAGCTCCATGAGGGCACAGTGTTTATTAACAATGTAGCTCAGTCATCTAAAGCCTAGAGCATAGCAGGTGCCTGATAAACCCCAGAGCCTTCCCCAAGCCTCTGAGCTAGCGCGGGGTTCCGCTCCACTCCCCCCAACCATGTGCGCCAGACTGGCAACCTTCTCGCGGGAGAAGGGATGACCCACACGGAGGGAGCAGCAACCTTTCTCTGACATCTTACTTGGAAGGTTCCAGAAGGCCCTTCTGCACCATTTCCCCCCAGTTGGCCAGAGTGCCCGCAACTCTCAGCGTATTGTGACACTCCTGATGGGGCCTCCACAGAGGAGAGAATGTGGTGAGATCTTGACAGTCGTCACCATCAGGGCACAGGTTAGTCTGCTTGAGAATCCATCCTACAACAGTAAGCATGTATAGAGGGCCTGCCGTGCGCCAGCGCTGTGCTTAAAAACTCGGGGCTCACGCTAGAGGAGACGCCGTCCCCACCCTCCAAGATGCTGGGGTCCCGGCAGAGAAAGAGGTGCATTCACAGACAACCGAAGCACCATCTGTGGTTCAACACGCGATCAAGTTGTGCACGGCATCCTGAAGTGTGAGAGGAGAAAGACGGCTGACAAACCAGCAGAATTTGCCTGGCAAAGAAAGGAGGGAGAGGCAACGGCACCTGCAAAGCCACGAAGCTGTGAAAGGCACAGCACACGTAAACAACAATGTTGGTGAACTCACGGCCCTAGAACATCACCTGGAAGGAGCAAAGAGGAGACTGAAGGGAGAAAGCACTGGCTGCCTTCTAGGTTGGGGAAAGCAGTGGGGTGTGTGAACAGGGCAGTTTTGGGGGGGACCCGGGGGCAGGCAGGAGGGGGTGGTGGAGGGAAGAGACCTCACCGGAGGAGCCTGAATGAAAAGGCCGTCACAGGAGCCCCAGTGAGAAACCAGGCATGCTCGAACCAAGGCAGGAACAACGAGGAAACGAAGGAGGACCCTCGAAGGTACTTATGAGCCCGAATTATCCCACCAATCACCTAGGAAGACTCGGGGCAGCGGGGGGGGGGGGGGGGGGGGGGGGAAGGTATGCAGTTTGGTGGAACAGAAGAAAATGGCCCAGAGCATGATGCAACCTGCCCCCCACCCCACCGCAGGGCTTGCACAGCTGGAGACCGCAGGTGAGGGGAGTTCCAAGCACCAGATGTAATGCAAGACGGACACAAATCCCCACGGGCCAAGCCTCAAGCAGGCACCTGCCAGGGATGAGAGGTCACTGTGGCCCCTCCAGGTCCTACTGCAAGCAACAAGGGTGGGAGATGGGCTGGAGATAGGGAGCCCTGTCCGGGTCCAGGTGAGAAGTGACGAGGAGCAGACCTAGGGCACGGGCACTAAAGGTCCGTTACAGCCACAAGAGATGGGGAACCTGTGGAGGATCTTCACCGGGATGATGTAGGCCACGAAAGGCCTGGGTGACCACAGACGGACAACCAGACCAGAGCTCCTGGTTGCAAACAACACAGAGGTCAACGGGGCCGGCGTGCCAATGGGTGCTCACGGACTGACAGGGAGAATGGTACACCTGGCCCGGAAGGAACCCAAGCAAGCTGCGGGCCAAACGAGGCCCACAGCCAAGAGCCACACGGGAGCAGTTAGGGCACCCCAGCACCAACACCCGACTGGGTTCTCCGCTGTCCCCTGTCTCCTCACATCACTCGCTTCAGGCCCTGAGGCCCAGGCCAGAGTCTGCCTGGTTGTGTGGAGGTCAGGTCAATGCCCTGCGTGTGGTAACTACTTTCCTAAATGAGCAGTGCACATACTTCTATTTGTATCTGGAAGGAAGACGCACTGACGGAGGAAGGACTGTTGGTGTGTGTGTATGTGTGTGCACGCAGGGTGGGGTTTGGGGACAGAAATCTGTTTTTGACCTTTCTGGGTGTTTCTCAGGCGAGAAAGCACCACCTTCGGCCCTAAACGAACCCTCGACTCTGGGTACACTGATCTATTCCCGCTCCTGTTCCGTGTGCTCTCTGGGTATTCTCCCTGCCTGCTGTCCCGTTCCCCACCAACCTGCCTCAATCCTATCTCTGGGGGCTCACCACAGCCCCAGGCTACTAACGAAGTGAAAAAAACAGAAGTAGTGAAAAACACATGAAAAGTGCCTCTTGTATAGTTCTTTAAGAGCTTCCTGGGTGTGTAGGACAGTAACTCCTCTATTAACGATGGGGCATTGCTTTTGCTTCTGTGCAAATAAAGGACTGTGGTATTTATAAACCAGTCTGGAGGCCCATTTGGCACTTACCTTATACTATTAACTAGCCCCTTCTGTGTAGATGTGCTTTAATTTTTAATGTTTATTTTTGGTAGAGACACAGACTGTGACCAGGGGAGGGGCAGAGAGAGAGGGAGTCACAGAATCCGAAACAGGCTCCAGGCCCTGAGTTGTCAGCACACAGCCTGACACGGGGCTTGAACTCATGGACCACGAGATCATGACCTGAGCCAAAGTCGGATGCTTAACCGACTGAGCCATTCAGGCCCCCTGTGTATATGTGCTTCAGCCAAGACTGAAAACATTATAGGAGCAGGAATTCTCTCGCACGCTGTGTCCGTATGTTTGCCTTCAACCTCTACAGAGCCTAGTAAGTGCTCAATAAATATGTAATTGATGAGCCAAAAGAAGAAAAAAATAGAAATGAGACAGCTTCCCTTGCTAATGTTGGGACCACGTATTGTCGCATCAACCCTAAAGAAACAGAGTTTTGTTTGGGAGGTCCTATTGGTTTGTCTTAAGTCGAATCCGGCAGGTAATTTTCCTGGAGGCAATAAGGGGATGAGTCTACAAGAACAAAGTGGCCAGAGCCAAGCGTCTGAACTTGCTTATTCACTGAGCCACGGACCCGGAAGTCACGCCAGTGAGCCGAAAGGGAGAGAGCTGAACCGCAGACAACAGGCCATTAGGCAATCGGCCAGACACCGAAAGAGAAGCTTCTGGACCCTGAAAGGAAGCACCGTCACGCAGCAATGAGTTAGCAGCCCCCAGGAGAGCCTTCTGTCAGCTTAGGAGGGGCGGTGGCAGACATAAGCCATGGGGACAGTCCCCTTTGGACAGACCAGGCAGGACAGAGAATGGGTTCTGGGGGAAGGGGACACTATGGGGTCTGGATGGATGGGATGGAAGGGGTGACCAAGAGGTCAGTGCAGCAGGGAGGGAAGAGGTGGGGCAGGGCCACGTGAGGAACTATCTTCTGTCCTCAGGGGCCGGGATAACTTCAGAGGGACACCAAAGAGCCCCCACACGCAAAAAGAGAAGAATCAGTGGCTGACTCAAAAACACCAAGAATTCCAGGTACACAATGCCTTTCTTGCTGTGGCTTCTGTTCACCCAGCAACTGCCTACTTACATTCTAGATCGATCGGGGAAACTCCTCGAAAGCCCAGGCGTGTGCAGGAGACGCGCAGTGCAGAATGTCAGGATGAGGGAAAGAAATTCATTCTCCTCAACCTCATCTATTTCCTTCTCTGCTTTTCCGTTTTCCTTTTCCTCATTTCATATCCTCTCCCTGCCCCTGGTTTTTTTCAGAAAGCATTCCTTGAAAAAGCTCCACACTTGATCCCAATGGGGACCCAAGGAAAATGGAAACTACCCCATTTCTCACCTAAGCTGGTAGCGAGGGCAGGTGGGAGGCCCAGGGAGGAAAGTATGGATGTGCAGCTACCCTAACCCCAGGAACTGAGGCTGAGACGGGGCAGAAGCGGATTGCACTTGAGCTTAGGGGCTGGGCTCTGAGGCCAGCTCTGCTTCTAATTGGCTGCTTCGCCTGGGGAAAGTTACAAAAAAAAAAAAAAAAAAAATCCTCTCTGCCTCAGTTTCCATATTTGTAAAACAGAAAAAATAACAGCACTTACATTATAGTATTTTGGGAAGAATTAAATACTCAGAATAATGAGTGGCACTAAATACTCACCTCTTCTTTCTTTCATTGCTCCCCCCAATAAATACCTAAATATGTTTCCAAACACAATGTTTATCAGAACAAAAGATCCTATTGATCCTATTGACAGGGGATGTGAAACAGAGTAGGAGTATTAACTTATCATTTGTCCTTACACGTTATGCCCCTGTCCTTGGACTCATCCCGTAACCGATGGCACAGGGCTGGAGAGGAAGCCATTGAGGCTGACTGGCCATCTGTGGTTCTGGAATGTGGAGAGAGCGGCAATGTCTGTGGACCAGCTGGGCTGAGTTAACCTAAATACGGTCTTTATACTGGTATTGCATATTCTGAGTTCTTTGTTCCTTAACACCCACACTATTTTCTCATTTATCAGATGGGTAACGGGACTCAGAGTCCATGCAGGCAAGGAACCCTGGTGGCCGTCGGATCCCTTCTGCATCACGTGTCGTGCGGCACAGGGCATGTGACTCAGGGGCGGCGATGTGCAGGAGGGAGAGGCTATCTCGGGCCCTGCTGACTAGTGAGCAGGGTCCATTCCGGGTCTCCTGGACTTCTCCTATGGTCAAGGTTACACCACTCACCCCTCTTCTGTGTTCAGAGCTCTTATGCCACAAGTGACTTTCCCTTCCAAATAGTCTCCATTTTCAAGGTCTCAAATGCCATTTTCATGCATGAATAATTAAATTTTTACCATTCCTATGGGAAATGAAGAGGGAGCCAAAGAGACCATCAGAGCTGATCTTGATTTTTATCTGAAGTACAAAAATTTTAATGCGTGCATCTTAAGAAAGAAAATGGAAAAGGAAATTCACTTGGAAATTCATGACCCAATCTATTTTTCTAAAATACAAATGTGCATCAACAAAACCAGAGCAACACCAATGCCAATGGGCCGGGGGGCATTTGCCAGCCAAGATACCACAGAATGTAAGGCTGCGTTTCTCCAGGTCTCCAGCCCAAGTGATGATCACTAACATCACTGCTAACAGATGTACATGGAGTACATACTTGGTTAAAAAAAATAAATTCCCAGGAGTAAGATGAAGTCTTATACATATATACATATATATAATTTATATATGTATAAATTTACATATAAATTATACATATATAAATTATATATATGTAAATCTTACATATATAAATTTATATATATCTCAATTTACATATATACATATACGAATTATATATTTTTTCTTTTTTTTTTTTAAATTAAATCCAAGTTAGGGGCACCTGGGTGGCTCCATCAGTTAAGTGTCCAACTTCGGCTCAGGTCATGATCTTGCAGTTCATGAGTTCGAACCCCACATCAGGCTCTGTGCTGATGGCTCAGAGCCTGGAGCCTGCTTTGGATTCCGCGTCTCCCTCTCTCTCTGCCCCTCTGTCACTCACGCTCTGTCAATCTCTCTCTCTCCCTCTCTTTCTCTGTCTCTCTCTCTCAAAACTAAGATAAACATTAAAAAAAAATCCAAGTCAGTTAACATATAGTGTAATAACGGTTTCAGGAGAATTTAGTGATTCATCACTTATATATAACACTCAGTGCTCATCCTAACAAGTGACCTCCTTAATGCCCATCATCCACTTGTATTTTACCTAAAACCCATATCCTACCTGCCGACAAAAATGAAAGTTGCTTTGATTGTATTATGAAAGATACTTTCCTTTTGTCTCATCTTTTCAATCTCTTAGAGTAGAGGGTGGTGTCACCAGGATCCCTGAGAAAGAGAAACAGGTTTTAAGTAGAAATCGTGAATATACCAGAGACCCAGAGGCCAGACTTACCAAAACATAATTCTTTCTTATTTAACCTGATTTAAGTAACAGAAGAGATCTCAACAGTCACCCTATAAAAGAAAATCGGTTCTGTCATCTGGGGTTCACTTCCTTATTAAAAATTCACAGTCAGTGATCATCACCAAGAGAAACCCACCACAGCTAGAAATGTTCAAGAACCCAGTGGACCAGGAAGTGGAGACTTTGCCCGTGCCCGCCACCCAGCTCAAGGTGGTACAGACCAACCATACGGAAGCCCAGGACTGTCTGAATGCGACCAACACAAGCAAGAGAGGTAAGAATGACTCGCCCCACCGACAAGCTCTACATGTGTCCCCAGGAAGCTACATGATGCAGAACACATGCTCATCGATGGGGAGCAGACAGCCGAGGAAGCCAAGGGCTTTTTCGAGAGGAAGACAGGCTTCCTCACCAACCAAATGGAGAAACCCCAGCGAGTTCTGCAGGAGAAGCATGCCGTGAAGCAGGCTGTCATGGAGATGATGAGCCAAAAGACCCTTGCGGCTCCCAGCCCTGGGGACAGCTCCGGCCACTGCCAAGGCCTGAGAGCTTGGTTCAGAAATGGGGCAGAGGGACCCTGCTTCCGGGGACTTGGGATCTTGTGGGTGTGGTTTCCTGGGGTCCCAAGGGGTCTTGTGTTCAATGCTAATAAGCGTGCCGGCTGAGCAGAAGGAAAATGAATTGATACGTAAGAATGAAGAACCCAACAAGATAGAGAGTTCTGGATTCCTTAACGCAAATAGCTCAATCTCTTCCCCTTTTAACTCAAGGCTTTAAATCTCTGTACTCTTTTTCAGGGTTTAGCGCTGATGGAAAAGGTCAGTCTGGCAGCTCTAAAGAATTCCACTCTCTATTTATTTATCTACCTAAGGGACATAGTTTGGATCCTTGACTGCACTGGAATACTTGAATCATACCAGTTGGAATAGGAGCCATCCAGAAGTTGAGAAAGAAAAGAAAACATATATTCAAGCTAAAATCAATCCAATTTTAAGAGAGGGCCATTAGTCTATCCCAATTTTAGTAAGGTTTTGAACAAACAGGCTAGACAAAAATAGACTAAAATCACAAGTATGACTGGACAGCTTTCACTTGGGGCTCTCCTCCCACAGCCGATGGTGGGACAGGCCTCCATTCCAGCTCCTTGGGGGTGGAGGACTCCTAATTAGAGATTTGTTAGGAGAAAGGCTTTCTGGAACACACCCCCACAGATTGAAAGGGGGCACGAGCTGTTGCCCTCTAGCGTCTAGGTCACAGAAGACATGTTCCGAACTTGCCAAAGAGCTCACTCAGTACTCTTCTGGAATGTGCATCTCTAGTCCAAGTAATTTTATAGTTACTTAATTTTATAGTTAAGGATCTCCATATTTTCTTTTCTGAAGCAGGTTCCCGATGATAGAGTAACCAGCCTAAGAGTCAATACTACTCCCAAATACCATGGTTATTATACGGTTACCGTATAATAGAATTACCACGGTTAGAATAATAGAACACCAATGTATATCCCGTTTGCCAGAAAGCAAAGCTGCTCAGGGAAATGAGAACTGAGAACTATGTAGTCCCAAGACTTTAAGTTTTAAATCTCGTTATCTTCCACAAGGTGCTGTAAAGAAACTACTCTCATAGAAACCGTGAACTAGAAGTGTTAATTTCTGGTTTACAAAAAAAAAAAAAAAAAAATCACATAGGGAGGAAGCAGGATTATCTTGAGTACATGGCAAAAGAGGGAGGAGAGAGTTGCACGTGACTTAATCCCTAACAAAACAAGTCCAAGGAGAGATTTCCCAGACTGGTAGTCAAACAGGGCACTCTTTCTCCCGTGGAAAGTATTTGAAATAGGGCATTGTTTAATGTCATAAACTCAAAGGCATGTCCCTTCTGTTGAAGGAAGAGACTGTCAAATCCAGTTTTTAGTCCCCCTTCCCATAAATCCAACACTGTGAAGGTCAATGAAAACACAAAACAATTTTCAGGATCGCAGGGGGCCGTGACCTTTACCATCTTCCTGTGACAGTGTAGAAGTCCAACTTGTCACAATAATTTACTCGAAGACGCAGACTTCTGCATGAAAAAAGGGAAACCAGTGGAACAATTCAAGGGAGGGGCGCCTGGGTGGCGCAGTCGGTTGGGCGTCCGACTTCAGCACAGGTCACGATCTCGCGGTCCGTGAGTTCCAGCCCCACGTCGGGCTCTGGACTGATGGCTCAGAGCCTGGAGCCTGTTTCCGATTCTGTGTCTCCCTCTCTCTCTGCCCCTCCCCCGTTCATGCTCTGTCTCTCTCTGTCCCAAAAATAAATTAAAAAACGTTGAAAAAAAATTTTTTTTAAAAAAAAGAACAATTCAAGGGAAACCCAGTTTTCTCAGGGCTCATGCTGTCCTTCCTGCATGCAATGTCCAGAGTTCAAGGTCAACCATAAGTCTACCTTCCCGTATCACCAGCTGATAGCCTTATCACTTGCTGGTTCCTCTTGCCTGAGCCAAGTTGAGCCACACAATGAGTAGTTCATAACAAGCCTATTGTATGCCATCTCGTTCTCTGGTTGATCTCCTTTGCCTGGAACCTCTCCGCAGCCAGGAGCACTGTTTGGCGGTGGCTGGTTAATGCTTCCCAAAGCCTCGAAGAAGCAAAGCAAATCCCCCTTGCAGATGGAACACTGTTAGTCCTCGATCTCCAGATACCAGGCTAAGGGGGAGGCACTACGGCGTGCCTCGGGGGCATTTGTTTCCCTTTAGTGAGAAGGAGATGTCAGTGGTACCTGCGGTCAGCTAAAATTATGAAAAATAACCCTTTTTTGTGTGGCACTTTTTGGCTACAGAGTGATTTCAGACAAGGGCCCAGTAAAATGTTACGCTTTTCCGACACGCAGAGGGTGGCCGTCCTGTAACGTCTGGATCAGCTTTGTTGGAAGAGCGCTGCACGGTCCCACGGAGGCAGCCGCGGAGGAAGTATGCGGTACATACTTGGGAGTATTTATAGGATTCCATTTGAAGACCAAATTCTAGAAATATGCAGTGCCCAACTCTGGCTTACGTAATCCAAGTCTCGTAGTTGAAGCCAAGGCTTCCCTTTGCAAAGGCAAACTGATTAGATTTATAAATTTTATTTCAGATACCCTTGCCACACCCTGTGCCCTTTGTTGTCTTTAAAGTTTAAAATTTATCACGCGGTTCTGGAGGTTGGAAGTCTAAACTGGGTTGGCCAGGCTGTATTCTTTCTTAAAATTCTGAGCACCCATCTGTTGGGTGGCATCCTTCCTCCAGCTTCAAAGCCAGTGGCGTAGCATCTCCCCCGCTTCCTGCCTCCCTCTTCTCAGAACCCTGTAATAATGTTGGACCCACCCAAATAATCCAGGATAATCTTCCCATCAAGAGATCCCTAATTGAATCACACCTGCTAAATCCCTGTGGCCTGTACGGGAACATTCACAGGTTCCAGAGATTAGGACAGGATATTGGCAGGGGGTGCGATTTTCCTATCTAGCACACCAACCTTATAAACTTATCTCCGCAAACCACCTGATTAAGAGTAATCTTCTGGGGGCACCTGGGTGGCTCAGTGGGTTAAGCACCTGACTCTTGATTTCGGCTCAGGTCATGATGTCACAGTTTGTGAGACTGAGCCCCGAGTTGGGCTCTGTGCTGACAGCATGGACAGCGTTCTCTTTCTTTTCTTTCTCCCTCTCTCTCTCTCTAAATTATTTTTTTAAAAAAGAGTAATCTTCTGAAGTGCCAGGGATTAATTAAAAATTCATTATAGGGGCACCTTAGTGGATCAGTCAGTTAAGCATCCGACTTCAGCTCAGGTCATGATCTCATAGCTCGTGGGTTCAAGCCCCACATCGGGCTCTGTGCTGACAGATCAGAGCCTGGAGTCTGCTTTGGATTCTGTGTTTCCCCCTCTCTCTGCTCCTCCTTCATTCATGCTCTCTCTCTGTCTCTCAAAAAGAAGTAAAAAAAAAAAATTTTTTTTAATTCATTATATAGTCTTACCAACTTAAGTTTTATGTTTGTATTATGCATTTCACTATCACATGGGATACACTGGGAATAGTTAAGGCATGTGAATTATTTTTCTAGACTGTAGCCTATTTATCTTCCCCTATTTCTGAAACTAATATGTAATATTCATTTGCCAAAGCTAGTGTGGATTTTGTTGTATCCTTTGAGAGATTTTGGTGATAAAATGTGAGGTCATACATAAACCTGACATGATACATTGTAGTTTTAATTCATGCTCAGGAGCTCAGCTCTTAAAAATCACGTGGCTTTAGGTTACCTCTTAGTGATTCACTACCTTTTAGTGACAAATGTAAACTGGGCTGAACAAAAAATGATTTCCAACAATAAAAGCATTCAAGAGAAAAGAGATGGTTATTCTAACAACCACTATCTTCTTTGGAAATGCACATAAAAATCTGATGGATAGGAAGAAAGGATTCTGCTTATTCTGAGACATGCCTACCAAAATGTTAGCTTTCTTCATTTACACCTAAGAAACACTAGTCTGAGATCAGTGATGGAATACAGCCGCTCCGTATCAGGAACAGGCTAATATGGAGGCAGAAGAAAAGGACGGACTGAGCAGATGCCTCCTGAGGTCTGAAATACTTCAAAGGGAGCACTCAGCAGTGAAAAGGTCGAGAAAGTAGACGGTGACTCTCTACGAGTTTAACCCGAGAATGAGGGAGTCAGTTTCGTGCAACCATACAGGTTTGGCTGCTATTAACGAGCTAAAGCGTTTTTCCCATTAGAGTAAAAACTCAGTCAAGAAAGGGTTATTTTGGCTTCATAAATAATACAAACACTTAACTGAAATCCAATACAATGCTGTGTCTCAGAATACTGACCTGCCACCTCTTTCGCACGTAACGTGTCCTTCACAAGACAGCTTCATCTAAACACATCAAGTACTACGGGGAAAATACCACCTACCACAGGAACAAGGCTAGAAAGAATTAACCTGATGGGTAGAAAAGTGACGTCACCCCTTCAGTATTTTCTGCAACATAAAACCAACGCAGACTCATTTGTGAGTTCCCAGTTTTATTCTTTGACGAAGTAACAGGTCCCCAAATCACGGAATGATACTAGCTGAGAAAAGTCAGGGACAACATCCACACCCCTGGTTTTGTTCTTGTTTCTGTTTGGTCTCATACGGCACAGGTGTTTGCGATGACAGGTCACGAAAAGCATTTATGTCCTGTTGCCCAGCACCTAGCAGACACGTCATATATGTTTGCACGTGTGTCCAACAGGATCCACTCTTGCAAGGAAAGTACAAGAAGGAAAAGAGAGAGCTTGCTTCCCATCTCTCCCGACCAGCCATCGAGACTTATTATGAGTCGTGGTCACAAAGAGTGTGGTGGTGGCCAGGAGGACCTCGCTAACCGTCCACATCTTGACCAAACCCCAAAGGCCGCCAACCCATGAATGTACGTATCCCAGGCACGTCTCTGTAGGTAACTAGTCTCTGTAGGTAACTAGTCCCAAGCGATCTGGGATTGGGAGGAGTAAATTCAGGGAGCATCACATCTGCCATCTAGTTACATCAATTTCCAGCATTCTCTGAAAGACAGAAATAGCAAATGTGGCCATCATTGCACTTCTAGATGTGAAGGTGTCACTGGACACAGTTCTCCCCTGGTGTCAGCAGATGCCAAATGGATGGCACATACCAGTGACTTAAAGCAGCATTCACAGAGGAATAAGGGCAGGGAATACTGTCTCTTTAAAGCGGTCGAGCGTGTTTTCTCTATTCTAAATAATGCGAAGAATTTCCTTTTTTGTAATTGTTCTTTAATGTTTATTTTTGAGAGAGAGAGTGTGAGTAGGGGAGGGGCAGAGAGAGAGAGAGAGAGAGAGAGAGAGAGAGAGAGAGAGAGAGAATCCGAAGCAGGCTCCAGGCTCCAAGCTGTCAGCACAGAGCCGACGCGGGGCTGGAACTCATGAACCGTGAGATCATGACCTGAGCCGAAGTCGGTCACTCAACCCAGGGCCACCCAGGCGCCCCGAGAAGAATCTCTGAGATGAAAACCACAGAGAGCTGAATGGAGATCTCAAATTTTTATTAAGGCTCATTTCAGAAACACGTCCAAGCCCCACGGTGGTAGGAGGAATATGAGAAGAGAAACCGAAGATGGCCAGCCGGACCCAGAGAGGGACATCAATTCTGTCAACATCTCAAATCGGAGAATGTGGTGAGATCTGGCCGGTTTCACCCCTGTACGCAAAAAATGTGTGAACCCCATTTTCTGCTTCTTGACATCTCTGTGGGCTGAAGGGGGGAAAAAAACGTGTCCTGGTGCATCTGGTATTAGGAATAAATCTGCATCCACACACGGTACTTAAAGCGTGAGTCATTACTCACTACAGTCCTCACACTTTGCATCTCTGTTTAGACAAAAACATTTACATTTTTTATCCTGACTTTGCTAGACTATAAAACCGGATGATTCATCACAGGTAGGTAATCACGTTAGCAACGTTTAAAAAAAAAAAAAAAAAAAAGGTGGGGAAGGAGGGAGAGGAGGGGAAGAGAAGGAAGGACAGAAGCCAAAAAAGCAGTGTATCCTAAGCCTAGGATTGCGCCTGAAGCAAGACAGTAAGCGAAAGGGTACGCTCTCCTACAAATACACCCCGCAAAAGCCAAGCCCAGTGAATGAAGCTAAGTCAGTACATTCTTCTCTCGGCCCAGGTGCTAGTTCAGGTGCTACTAGAAAGTAACAGCAACCGGTTGGCAATCCGTAAGTTGTTCCTACAACAGTCCCTCCTGCAGGGAAATTAAAGCTTTAACGTGGAAGTCCCTCCCCCCCATCTTTCGCCAGTGCAAGTTGAGAACTTTTCTCATGGCCAATGGCCGTGCAAATGCACTGTGCCCTCTGGAGAGAGAAGCACTCACGCCACAGCATGCCTAGCACTGCCATCTGAGAGGTGCAGGTACACGTCCACACACGACACAGGCGATCCATGGTCCTCCAGGCTGAGCGTCAACTCGTCCGCTGTCATCAGCTCTATCCAAGTGAAAAGCATCATGTCTACGGCTTTCGGCCAACGAGGGTCCACGGCGGCGAGAGAACGGAGGCCCTGTATCTTGACACACTCAAACCACAGCAATGCCCGTGACCTGTCCTCCCGAGGCCCCAGCATTCCCAGCCTCACAGAGCCAAGCGACGTGCCCCGACCAGAGCTCCTGGCCACCCCCTGCCGCCTGCCATCCTCAATACCGAGGACGCTGCAGGATGGCCAATGAGCAAGCCCCGGCTGAAACTGAGGTCGGCTCCCCACCTTCCCCACCGAGGGAGCCTTAGTAAGATAAAGGTGACAGAGGGGAAGGCGGAAAGGATGAATCCAGAACACAGAAGAGTTAAAAAAAAAAAAAAAAACTTGGTCGCTAAGATGGGAAGTGTTATGGACTAAACTGTGTCCTCCGCAAAAATGTATACATTGAAGTCCTACCTACCAGCCTTGCGACCGTATTTGGACACAAAATCTGTGATGGGGTAATTAAGGTAAACTGAGGCCGTTAGGGTGGCCCGAATCCAATCTGCCTGGTGCCCTTATAAGAAGAGAAAATTAGGCCGCAGACACACGGAGGAAAGACTGTGCGAAGAGGCCGTGAGAAGTCAGCCCTCGACAAGCAGAGCAGAGATACTGCTGGGGAAGCCAGACGTCCCAACACCTTGATCTTGGCCTTCCAGTCTCCAGAATCGTGGGACACTTGTTTAGGCCCCTCAGCCTGTGGTCCTTTGTTACGGCCACCCTGGCAGGCTACCACGGAAAGAAACAGAGCACGCCTTCAAGTGTCTGAGGGACCTTACGCTCTTCCTGCCCCTGTCTACACAGCAGCCTGCCCTCTGATGTTCTCTCCCGTCAAGTCCCCAGGAGCCCATCAGCCTCATACTGCCCCCACCTAAAATCAAGTAACAGAGCATTTCCCTCCAAACACTCCTGGCTCGTGATGTCAGAAAAGCAATCTGCTTAAACACACACACACACACACACACACACACACACACACACACACACACACAATTACACCATTTCCAAAGTACAGCTATTGTACATCCTGTGGCTTCCTTCTGCCCCCTCCAGCCCCCAGGAAGAGCAGAGAGGATATTAACGTTTATTGAGCAAGTTAAGAATTTTATCTTCTGAGGCAGATTTTACTTGATGCAAAAGGAAAGGGACTGGGAGAGATGAAAGTCACTTTTCCAACAGTGGAAGCAGGAATTGAACCCTTGTCTTTTCCACCATGTGAGAGTTTCCTTCCCCCAGCTGAGATGGCCGAATGTTTTATAAAATAGTTACATGAGGAGGGGGTGGAAATGCCACTGTAAACAGTATTCAAATATCCCTAGAGCTCACTATTACACTGCTATAGGGGCACCTGGGTGGCTTACTCGGTTGGGCATCTAACTCTTGGTTTTGGCTCAGGTCACGATCTCGTGGTTCATGGGTTCAAGCTCCGCATCGGGCTCTGCACTGGAAGTGTGGAGCCTGCTTGGGATTGATATTCTCTCTCTCTCTCTCTCTCTCTCTCTCTCTCTCTCTCTCTCTCTCCCCCCCCCCCCTTCCCCATGTGCATGCACACTTTCTCAAAAATAAACTTTTTTAAAAAATGGTATGAATTAGATGTTCTCTACTACACGAGCTTGTAGAGAAACTAAAATTTCACTTCAAATTTTACAAATCATGCTCAAAATGACGATAGCACCCTTGAATAGTTTTGACTGAAAGATAACTCAGGGAAATACCTACTTTTAAAATACAGAGTAATAAAAAGGCCACATTAACCCCGAGCTCTCCTGTCACTATTCAGCATTTGGGGGCTACAGCTCCGGTGACAAGGTTATTCCAGGCTCTCAGAGGTCAGGGCCTGTGAGCAAGTCAGCCCCGGCCTCCTGCGTGGGTGCAGCAGGTGAAGCCAGCACTTAATTTCACCTTATCATGAACCCCAGATCAGCTCTTAATTTAATTTTCTTTTATCCCAGAAGTGCCTGATGAAAAGCAAAACACTAGTCCCTAAGCACTAAAACTGGGAAGAGTGACCAAAAATGGCGAGACCAGCTCCCAGGACGTGGACTGACGAAAGCAGGGCATCAACCACAACTCCCCTCCCCACTCCACCGGCAGCAAGGAGGTTCCAAAAAGAGGGTCGTGAGCCACTCCCTCCCCCGCTTGCCCATTTGCTCCCAACATGCTTGCTCTGCCCATGAATAAAAGCAATCACCACCTTAATGTTCGCGAATAGCTATATATACCTCGTCACCTTGCTGCCCGTAAGAATTATGCACATCATTCAGTATGTTGGGCTTTCTTGTAAGTGCCATTCAATTTCCACGATGCCCTCAGCCCTCGGCTTCTGAGTATTCAGTCTGCTTATGTGGCCTGATTGTTCTCTTACTGCTTTATAAAATCAGAGGCAACATCAGAGGCCAGGAAAACAGACGAAAGGAGAGAAGCCAGCTTTTGACTTTGGACAAGCCGAACTGGAGGCAACAACGGAGCACCCTGGCCCACTGAGATAGCATCCTCGATGCTGTGTGCCGGGGGCCGGCAGCAGATGAGATGGTCAAAGGGGAGAAAGTGTGTGCGCATGAGGGAAGACCAGACTCCTGAGGCATTCACGTCTGGGTAGTGGGAGGAGCGTGGGAAGCAAAGGAAACCAGGCTGGAGAGTGAGATAATCTCTGCGTAGAGCTGCACTATCCCATATGACCCATCTCATGTGGCTAGTGGGCACATGAAACGTGGCCAGTCCACACTGAGATGTCCTGTGTATAAGAAATACACTGGGTTTTGAGGCCTAAATAGACGGTCCCATCTCCACCAGGGAAGTTCAAGGTGACTAATGCTGAGAGAAAGCGTTTGGCCACCAGTAATCTTTCAGGCAGCTGTCCTGGAGAGTGGTGAGCCGTACTACAGCAGGGGCGGTGAGTAAATAAAGCATTCCTGCCTCCAAACGTTTTTGGCAGGGAAATCATGGAGTGTGGTTCAAAAATATTTTGTTTGTTGTTTACGAAAGGGAAGAGCTGTGAATGTTTATAAACAGTGTGCCAGCCCCCTTGCTTTTTTCCCAGCAAGACACAGACATGCTGCGTCCCAAATTCGCGTTCTGATCCCCACAGAACACTGTAAACACTCACAGGAAAAAGAAAAAGCACAAGTGGCTACAGAAGGTAAGTCATGCGGTAACTTGTGGAAACATCCAGTCTTCACTTCATAGAACAGCTAGATTTTAACTCATGCTTCCTGCGGTTTCTCTAGTATTTTATAAGGACGTCAAGGAGACACAAGAATCAAGGTCACCGGACAATGCAGGTGTGGCTGGACTCTCACGCCTTTCACACGTGAACCGAATCAATTATAAACTTGCCCTTTATTTCCCTCCTTATTTTAGTCCTCAAATAATGAACCGTAACAATAGCAGGGTCCAATCTGACACTCTTTCCGGAGAGAAGAAACAGGCCCACACACATCTGCTTATCGGAGCTCTCGGCGGTTAACCCTCTAGTACTAACAACTTGGTATCACTACAGACTGCAGGAGGGGGCAGCTGGAAGAGGCAAGTCTCTCCTGGGTACTAGATGCATGCGATATGTACGGTGAAACCTCGGCTGCGGCCATAATGCGTCCCAGAAACATGCTTGTAAACCGAAGCACTCGTCCGTCAGAGCGGATTTCAAGAACCATCGGCTCCGCTGGGATCATGGGACACCGGGCATCACGCACTACTCATATTGCAAGACGTCACTCATTTATCAAGTTAAAATTTATTAGAAATGTTTGCTCGTCTTGTGGAACGCTCGCAGAACAAGTTACTTGCAATCCAAGGTTTTACTACGGATAGACAAATATGATATATCTATATATATTATATATATCATACAGATGATACCTATGTAATTTTCTTCATACTTGAAGAAACATAACACGAGGGTTTTAATTCCACAAGATAATGGGGCCGTGCGTAAAAATGGCACCCACAAATTAACATACAAAGACACCCCGACAATAACATTTTTAATACTCCACTTCCAGACCACTAGAAAGATGTGGCATCTTAGCTCACAGATGGCCCCTACAACATACCTTTTGTTTTAATTTTTTTTTTCAACGTTTTTTAATTTATTTTTGGGACAGAGAGAGACAGAGCATGAACGGGGGAGGGGCAGAGAGAGAGGGAGACACAGAATCGGAAACAGGCTCCAGGCTCCGAGCCGTCAGCCCAGAGCCCGACGCGGGGCTCGAACTCACGGACCGCGAGATCGTGACCTGGCTGAAGTTGGACACTCAACCGACTGCGCCACCCAGGCGCCCCATCATACCTTTTGTTTTAAAGCGGCCTGGGAAAGCTGTGAGCATGCAGGCTCTGAGTGCCGGCTCAAAATGACGAGCCGCGTGATTTAATCTCCCTGTGCCTCCATTAAAATGGAGACACTAACAGTACAGACCTCACGTGGTCACAGGAGGAGAAAATGAGCTAACCCTGCTCACAACAGGACCTGCCCCCTACTAAGTGCTCGACAACGTTAGCCACCATGTTAAACAATTAAAGCTTCTGAGAACCTGATCTTAGCAAGGCAGCATTCCAGCTGGTGACCTCAGAGACAGTGTGTGATGGGGCCAGAAAGCTTCACCTCTAGTCAGTTTTTGTCTCCACTTCTTCCTCCCCGTCAAGCATTCAGTGACTTCTGTAGCTGTTGGTTTTTCCCTTCATGAAGGCCCTGACAAGTCCTGCCTTCCAGGGAGTATTTAAAAGAAAACAAGAGTCCAGTGATGGCAGCCAGGAAAGGAACAGCTGCACTGGGAGAAGGAAAGGCCGATTTTTTAGGAGTAACGGTTTTGTGCCTTTAGCCCTTGGGTGGCGGTCTCCTACCGCTGTAAGCAAGGGAAGCCAATAGGAAGTGCAAGTTTCCAGATAATCACCAACAAAACCATCCTTCGATCTGCATGGGTCACTGGGGGTACAACAGTATGGCGAGAGACGTGTGGGGCATACATGCAACCTAAGTGTGGCATATGTAACACATCTTAGCATAAACTCGTCAAGAAAGTTCTAAACTGTCACGAGGAATTTTATCTGGTAACTTCAAGTGCATTTGGACACAGACATATGTAGGTAGGTAGGTGCATGTACATATGGAGACGCATCTGTGTGTGTATATGGGTATGGACACAGGGAGAGACCTCTCAGAGGTCCAGGTTGTCCCTTTATAACTTACACACAGGGAGTAAGGAATAAACCAGAGCTTCCTGGACCAATGCCAATGGAGACACATCACATCTGTGGCTCAGAACTTTTGTTGACCTCCTTTCCCACAAACTTGCTTCTCACATTTTACCCTCTTTCGAAGGTAGGGGGAAAAAAAAAAAAAAAAGAAGGTCAGAAAAGGTGGAAAACCCTGAAGAAGCAGAACCATGAAACAGGCTTTCCACAATTTTGCTTAGAGCCTCAGATTTTACGATCACAGTGCCGACATCTAAGCATGCAACCTAAATCAGGGAGGGTCCAGTTGTTTTTTTATTTAAACAATGTATTTTGTTTTGTTTTGTTGTAATTTATTTATTTTTAAGAGAGAAACAGAGCACAAGCAGGGGAGGAGCAGAGAGAGAGAGGGAGACACAGAATCTGAAACAGGGTCCAGGCTCCGAGCCGTCAGCACAGAGCCCGACGTGGGGCTCGAAACCCACAAACTGCGAGATTATGACATGAGCCGAAGTCAAACGCTTAACCTACTGATCCACCCAGGCACCCCATTTCCTAAGCTTTTAAAAAAATATTTATTTATTTTTGAGAGAGAGAGAGAGAGAGAGAGAGAGAGAGAGAGCGCACGTGCGCAAGCAGGGGAGGGGCAAAGGGAGAGAGAGAATCCCAAGCAGGCTCTGTGCTGTCTGTGCAGAGCCTGAAACAGGGCTCCATCTCACCACTGTTGAGATCATGACCTGAGCTGAAATCAAGAATCAGATGGTTAACCAACTGAGCCACCCAGGCGCCCCAGGGCAGGTCCAGTTCTTGAGGCTCTAATCCTCTAACGACGGAGGGACTCCCACACGCCATTCTATGGACAGGGCTCCCAAACCGTGGTATCGACCCCGACCCCTCCCCCAAGGCCCAGCCACACAACTCCAGCTACGCCACAGCTGTGAAGTCAAGGACTCATCACCATCACCTGCAACCTCTATTAAGACAACCACATCTCTATTCACATCTCTAGTCACATCTCAAGGGTAAAACCTCTTGAGTCATCTCTGAAAGACTTAATTCCCCAATCCTCAGTGACCAGGCACAGGCCAGACTCTACACAGGACACAGAAGGTGCGCGCCTTGGTTCCACACCGGTCCCAGCCGATGCTGCATTTGAATACGCCTTATACCCACGGTGAGCGACTGACTAGTCATCGGGCGACAGCATAAATACATCTGAGCAGCGAGAAGTTGGGGCAACACAGACCATCTGAAACAGGTTATGGGAAAAGGAGCAGGTGACACAGGATGCATGCAAATGACCCAACGGTGAATCCTGCTCGAGGCCCCTATGGTTTAAAGGAGCCTCATCTGTGTCCTATCACTGCTACATCTGCCTCCCCAAGGACCCACCCATTCTTCCTGGTCTCGAGACTATCACATAGCTCTGGGCAGCACTGTCTGAAAAATGTAACGCAAGCCACACGTATGATCTTAAGTTGTCTTACAGCCACATTTTTTTTTTAAAGGTGAAAAGGGGCACCTGGGTGGCGCAGTCAGTTAAGCGTCTGAATGGCTCAGGTCATGATCTCACAGTTCGTGAGTTTCAGCCCCGCTTTGGGCTCTCTGCTCTTAGCCCAGAGCCTGCTTCAGATCCTCTGTCTCCCCTCTCTCTGTTCCCTACCTCTCTCTCTCTTTCTCTCTCAAAAATAAACATGAAAAAAGAAAGCTGCAAACCTAAAATTCACAAGAGCTTCATCTTTGGAGGACAAACTATTTTCTCCATATTTTGCAACTGATCAAATGCTCGCATGTTCAGGGAGAAGACACAGGTTGCTATGAAGTGATTCGCTCACTCTTCGAGCTCCTCATACAGATGACAGGCAGGCCGATGCCTCTAAGTTACGTAACTAAAAGAATATAAAAGGAGAGCCCTGGACAAGAAGTCTGGGTAACTGTCCTACACTCTGCCCGACACGCAACGGGCACTGGGCGATGCTTGCACGAATTACACCCGAAGGAATGAGGAGCAGCCACGAGACTTTGGACAGTGCATCTAAGCTGTTTGTGTCCCTCGGTGTCCTTTACGTTTAAAATGAGATATTTGATGGGGCACCTGGGTGGCTCAGTCGGTTAAGCATCCAACTTCGGCTCAGGTCATGATTTCACGGTTGGTGGGTTCAAGCCCTACATGGGGCTCTGTGCTGACAGCTCAGAGCCTGGAGCCTGCTTCCAATTCTGTGTTTCCCCCTCTCTCTGCTCCTCCCCCGCTCACATTCTGTCTCTCAAAAATGAACGTTAAAAAAAATTTTTTAAGGTGAAAATAAAAAGGTGAAGTTAACTTTAACTGTATACTTTATATAATCTAATATGTCCAAAGTATTCTTTCAACATGCAATCACTTTTGCAAAAGTATTAACATTTTACTTTTTCTTTTTTTTTTTTTTTTGGCCCCACTAAGTCTTTGATACCTGGTGTGTGTTTTACACTTTACAACACATCTCAGTTCCCACTAGCCATGTTTCAAGTGTTCAACAGCCGTGTGTGGTGACTGGCTGCCATATTGGACAGCAATCATTCTAATGATTATCCTGAATACAGACCATGCCACTAACTTGCTTCCTGGGCCTCCAACTGAAAGTTCTCTCACTGAAGCTCTTCTCTGGCCCTGACCCACTCTTACCACCCATGTTCCATGTTGTAGCTGGATTAATCCATCTATCACGGTCTGACTCACTCGCTCAAGGTAGGGGCCCGCCCAAAGCAGGAGCCATATTTGTACTGTCAACACCTACCACAAATTAGACATTCGGTAAATGTTTGTTCTACAGTCAATCAATTAAATACTCCAAGATGAAATCCAAATTCCTTCAAATGACATTGTGGTTTAGTCTTTAACTCCTTAACTGCCCCACCTTCCTATTTGTAAAGCCTCTTCCCCAGGCCCCAGATGTCTATAGCAGTGCAAGGGGGTGGAGGTCGTAAAAGGTCACAGAGTGAACACGCTACATCTTCCTGGAGCACCAGTTAAACTACCTGCTGAGTATTTTAAATTATTTTTATATTAAGGAGCACCTCTCTCTCTCTCAAAATAAATAAACTTAAAAAATATATTTTTATATTGAAATGCTCTGACATACAATGCAAGAGAAGACTAAAACCCCAAACGGTTGTTAAGAGTAAATACAAGTCTCCAAATACATTCCATGCTTACAGCACGCAGCTTCAAAACTGACACCAGCCTGGGCTGCCCGGGTGGCTCAGTCGGTCAAGCGTCCAACTTCATTCGGCTCAGGTCATGATCCCACAGTTTGTGAGTTCGAGCCCCGCATCGGGCTCTGTGCCGACAGCAGGGATCCTCAGATCCTCCGTCCCCCTCCCCCTCTACCTGTCCCCTGCTCACCCTCTCTCTTTCAAAAACAAAGTAAATATTACAAAAAAAAATTTTTTTTTCTAAGCTGACGGCAGCAAACGTCCAAGCACTCCTGCTGGCCCGTGCTCCCCTCCCGCCAGCTGGCGCACTGATGGGAATACTCAGAAGCCCTGGCTGCCGGGCACCAGCTGGTCACGCCTCACGCCTCCTCGCCTCTGTTCCCCGGCTGGCAGTGCCCCCTCACCGGTCTCTCCCTCACCCTATCTGCTCATCGAGGATGTCAGGAAGCCCATCCCGACTGATGCGAAGAAGAACGTCCCAAACTCCACCCGACCTCAAAAGCTGCACGGTTCTCTCCGCATCGATAATACCCGCTTAACACAGTTAAGTGGCCAGCTTTCCCTCCCCCACATCGGAGGGTCCCTGACAGCAGGGCCCGCGTATCTCACTGCTTCTAATTCCCTCGGGTGATTTGCTCTTGACCGACTGTGAACAGGATGTGCGGCCTACTCTGCTTCAGGTCAGTATGCGACATAAAACATTCAAAAGGACAAAAACACCTGGGAGGCTCAGTCGGTTGGACGTCCTACTTCGGCTCAGGTCACGATCTCGCGACTCGTGAGTTCGAGCCCCGCATCGGGCTCTGTGCTGACAGCTCGGAGCCTCGAGCCTGCTTCCGATTCTGTGTCTCCTTCTCTCTAAGGCTCTTTCCCTGCTCACACTCTGTCTCCCTCCCTCCCTCCCAAAAATAAACATTAAAAAATATATTAAAAAAAATTAATAATAAATAAATAACTGTCCAAACTCTTGGCTAACACTATTTACAAGAAAGAACTGGACTCTGTCAAAATACTTGAAGAAAATTATTCACTCCTGATAATTCAGTACTTTCTTAAGTTCAAAAAAAAAAAAAAAAACCGTGAAAGGCAACAGCAGTGACTGACAAAAAGCATCATCACGGATTTTCCTTGGGAAATATTTCTCTCTTAAGTTAAATGTTATATAAACATTCCCGATTTCTCTGGACTACTTTTAGCCATCCAGATGACAAACATTAATAATTAAGTCCAGTACAAAAGTCCACTGTGTACCCATCGTGCAAGTTATAAATGTCCAACTTGCTGCACCCACTTCGAAGTGTATTACTTATTCTAGACACAAATAATTTCAAGAATGATTAAATCCCATAAACAGTAAGTTTATGTACCAATACACATGAGAAAATCAATCAGCCTTTTAAAATCACTCCCTTTAAATTCTATTGCTAAACATCTGAGTGGTTTTCTTGTCTTTCCCCTCACTTTTCCCCGTCTCACAAAAGACAGCCAGATCATCAGTAAACGATGGGTAACAAGGATAAGCTGCAAGTATATTACATCAAGGTTTTGAGGGCCTAGAATACATTCACTAACACTCTTCCAGAGCAACCTCTAAAGACAAGATTTTTAATTCCATTTACAAAACATCAGCAGTTCAAGATCACCATGTTCTAAAGGACCATTTATCCCCATCCATCATTAAACTTTGCTTACTTTAATCAACTCTTTTCAGAGGGGCGCCTGGGTGGCTTAGTCAGTTGAGCATCCAACTCTTGGTTTGGGCTCAGGTCATGACCTCAGTTTGTGGGTCTGAGCCCCATGTCAGGCTCGGCGCCAATGGCACAGAGTGTCCTCGGGATTCTCCCCCCACCCCCCGCAACCCTCCCCAAATAAATAAACTTTAAAAAAAAAATAAACTCTTTTCAAAAAAAGGCACTTCTCCTGGGGTTGCCATGATTATGCCAAAGTTTAAGAGCTAGAAGAGATTTTTGCCCCGGTACAATGTCTCCATTGTATATATTTTTTGTCAACTGGCTCACCTAGGAGCAGGTTGGAAGACAAGGTCAGTTAAAGGCCACAGTAGAGGGAGATTCTAAAAACAGCAACAGATTTTTTTTTTTTTTTTTTTTGAGAGAGAGAGAGAGAAAGTAAGCAAGGGGCAGAGAGAGAGAGAGAGAGAGAGAAGCAGAGGCTCACCCAAAGCAGGGCTCATGTTCACCCAAAGCAAGCCTTGTGCTTCCCTGATGCGGGACTCGAATCCATGAACCATGAGCTCATGACCTGAGCTGAAGTCAGATGCTTAACCGACTAAGCCACCGACACACCCACGAATTTCGTTTCATGCATCAAAAGCCAGAAAACAAAGGCAGTGAAACTACTTAAGCTCATAGTAAAAATGGATTTTGGTGAACAAGAATTCATTTAAACATTCGCTTCAATCATAACAGAGTAGGACTTTCTTAAAGAAATTCCCATACCCAAACCCATTTTTGCAGAACTCAGGACAAATGTAATCCTAATAAGAATATAGGTTGGATGACACTGAATTAACAAATGGGAAGCATCCATCCACCTGTGAAAATATGGAACTGGAGACTAAGACAGAGAATTCACTTACATAAACAGCCACAATGGTAAGGGACAGTGGACAGTGAACATAGTCCTGTCTACCGTAATAGATTTCAACAGAGTTTGTGTAACAATAGCACCCTCAACTGTTCTTAAGCCATGTCCATAGATCGTGACCTATAAAACTAGTATTTTGGCCAAGGCACAAATTTTGCCTATTGGTACGTGGGATCCCAACCACTAGCCCAGTCTCTGCAGGTCAGAGTTTTTCAGGCATTCAGATAAGACTCTGGAAGAGTGATACTTATAAATATAAGCAATCTGGAAACAAACAAACCTCAGGTAGATTAACGGGATGTGCCCGTACTCTACCTACCTCCCAGATACTAATATATCTATGGAAGAATAGGGAATATTCTGTGGAATAATACATGTGGAAAAAGAGAACATCACCCACACCTCTACAATTTTCCTTACATAATGCCCAGCTGTCAAAAAAAAAAAAATGCATGGCTGCCACAAACTGAGACCAAATGAATAAAAACCAAGAGAAAAACCAAAAGACAATAAAAACAAATCTACAAGTGATATCAACATTGGAATTATCTATTAGGAAACTGCTGTGATACATATTTTTGAAAACAGATAAAAAGAGGAAGACTATGACAAGAAAGTAAGCATGTAGGAAATGAATCAAGGCAAAATCTTATTAGTAAAAAATAAAATAACTGCAAATTTAAGAATTCAGTACATAGGCTCACCAGCTTGACTAGACAAAGCAAAAGACATTAAGGAACTGGTAGAAAGGTCAGAAGACAATATCCAGATTGAAGTACAAAGAGGAAAAAAAGTAAAAACATAACAAGAATATAAAACATATTTAGGGAAAAGGAGAAATATACATGTAATTGGAGTCCAAAAGAAGAGGGAAGAGAGAAAATGAGGCAGAAGCAATATTTGAAGAAATACTAGCCAAGATGGATGAAAAATATCAAGCCACAAATTTGAGATACTTCACAAATCCCAAACAGGAATAAACAGAAAGCAAATATCATCTTTGAAAATAAAACCAGAGGTACCTGGGTGACTCAGTTGGCTGAGTGTCTGACTTCAGCTCAGGTCATGATCTCACAGTTGGTGAGTTGGGAGCCCCCCGTGGGGCTCTGTGCTGACAGCTCAGAGCCTGGAGTCTGCTTTGGATTCTGTGTCCCCCTCTCTCTCTCTGCCCCTCCCCAGCTCATGTTCTTTGTCTCTCTCTCTCAAAAATAAACAAACATTAAGAAAAGAAAAAAATAAGACTTACAGCTGACCTTTCAAACAGAAACAGAAGCTACAAATGCTGAAAAAAAAAAAAAAAGAGCCACCAACAACTGCCAATTCTATTCTCAGACAAGGAGAAATACAGATGCTTTCAAACAAAAACTGAGAATTTATTTTGCATAGACCTATGATTTAAAAAAAAAAAATCCTAAGGGAGTTCTTCAGATAGAATAACGATCCCAGATTTAAGCATGGTGATTCAAGAAGGAAAGTGAGATACAAGGCAGCCTAACATACAAATCAATCTAAATGAGTACTATTAAAAGAACAATAAAAAATGTCTTGTGGAGTTTATATATATATATATATATATATATATATATATATATATATAGAGAGAGAGAGAGAGAGAGAGAGAGAGAGAGAGAGAGAATTAAAATACATGACTACAATAGCACAAAAAATCAGGAGGGGGTAAATGAAGTTAAAATGTTATGGGGTCTTTACAGCACTATTTTTGTCCAGTACAATAGAAAAGTTCTCATTTACGGTAGATACTAATAAGAATGTATGCTATAATCTCTACCATAAACACTGAAAGAGCAATAAAAGAACATATAACTCTCAAGCTAGTGTTAATAAATACTTGATTATAGCCAATTTCCCGATGGACACCGTTGCCGCCACCACTGGGAACCTCTGAACTTGGCCACACACAGGGAGACGATCACTGCCCCGCCACCTTACTTTCCACTCTGCCCCTGCCTTCTCTGGTCCCAGTCCAGACGATCCTCGATTGATATATATTCACCATGGATCTCTACATTTCAAAGATTGGGTTTCATCTGCTGAAAGTTAAATATGATTTTAACATACCAAGATAATTACAAATCAATCATGATTAATCTAAAAGAAGGAAAATATGGGGGCGCCTGGGTGGCTCAGTTGAGCATCCAACTCTGGCTCAGGTCATGATCTCTGGACTCGTGGTTTGACTCCCGCATTGGGCTCTGTGCTGACAGCTCGGAGCCTGGAGCCCGCTTCACATTCTGTCGTCTCCCTCGCTCTCAGCCCCTCCCCCACTTGCACTCTCACTCGCTCTCTCCCTCTCTCTCAAAAAAATAAAACACAACAAAACCTCTTACCAAACTACAGCAATCATAGTTGATGAAATTCTCTAAGTTTCCTCAGAAATTGGGGAAAAGGATCAAAGATCTGCCATCATGCCTTACAGCTGTCATTTACTGAGGTCCTGGCCAGTACAATGGGACAAGAACAAGAAATAAAATGGGGAAGCAAAAAATAAAATGGTCATTAGGCACAGATGACATAATTGGGCACAGAGAAAATCCAAAAGAATCAACAGGTAGTCTATTAGAATTAATAAGTAAACTTGGCAGGGTTGCTGGATACAAGGTCAATATGTAAAGGTAACTATATTCTTAGGTTCTAGAAAATAATTTTTAAATGATACCATTTACATTAACATCAATAAGTTTCACGAACGTAGGAATATATCTGATCCAAAAAGCCTCTCACAGTAAACTAAGTACTATCCCTGAGAGAAATTTAAGACTTAATACCGTGAAGATACCAGTTCTTTCCAAATTAGTCTATAGACTCAATGTCATCTCATTAAAAGTCCCAGCAGTTTATTTTGTTGGAATTCACAAGCCGATTCCAAAATTTAAACTGAAATGAAAGAGGAATTAGAACAAAGTCAGAGGACTAACACCAACGCATAACAAGTCAATATAAAACTGGCCCAAGTTAAAAGTCACAGGATTAGAGCAAGAAAGTGGGGGGAAGGTGGTCTTTGTAATGACTGGTGCTGGATCGAGTGGACACCCATGGCGGTGTGGCGGGGAAACTGAACTCTACCTCAAGCTATAATGGAAAATCAATTCTACGTGGATTATAGACTTCAAGGTCAATGTTAAAATAATAAAACTCCAGAAGAAAACACGGAAGAAAATCTCTGTGGCCTTTGGGTAGGCAAAGATTTCTTAAACAAGGTATAACATGAACACATCATGAACGAAAAACCTGATCACTTGAAATTCACTGAAAGGAAAAACTACCGTTCAACTACCACAACAAAATGCCCATAAAAGAGGGGGAAAGCAGCCATGCTGGAAAAGGTATCTGCAATAGACCTGACAAAAGGCCTGACACAGGCAGCTTATACAACAGTCAACAAATTAATGAGAAAATGATAATTTTATTTAAAAATGGGTTAACATGGGGCACCTGGGTGGCTCAGTCGGTTAAGCGGCCGACTTCGGCTCAGGTCATGATCTTGCAGTCCGTGAGTTCGAGCCCCGCGTCGGGCTCTGTGCTGACAGCTCAGAGCCTGGAGCCCGTTTCGGATTCTGTGTCTCCCTCTCTCTGACCCTCCCCCGTTCATGCTCTGCTCTCTCTCTGTCTCAAAAATAAATAAACGTTAAAAAAAAAAAATGGGTTAACATTTGAATAGGTACTTCACAAGGGAATACCCAAATGGCCATTAAAGATACAAAAAGATGTCCGGTGTTATGAGTTATCATGAAATGCAAATTAAAATCACAATGATATACGCCATAGGGATTAATTTTTATTAGAAAAACTAACATTGACTAAGTCCTGTTGGTGGGAGCATTGACTGGTGAAACCACTTTGGTTAAGTGTTCAGAGCCTGAGCCTCAAGTATCCCCAGTAAGCAATTCCACTCATTGGTGCACATCTAAGAGAAATGTACACATACCTGTATTTCAGGTGATCATTCAACATTTGAGAGCACCAGCATTTTTCATAATACCAGCTCTATTCATAACAGTAAAAACTGGAAATAAGCCGGTATCTATCAACCAAATGATTCAGTCAACTGTGGCATAAAACGATGACAATAATGAGCCACCATTCGATACAACATGGACGCATCCCACAGACATAATATTAAGCAAAGAAACCAGACACAGAAGACCACGTGTTGTAACATTCCATTTTACATAAAATGCAAAAACAGGCAGAACTAATCTATTTTGCTAAAAGTTACAACAGTGGTTACCTTTGGAGAGGCGGTAACCATCGGGAGGGGGGGTGAGAGAGGTTTCTAATTGCACACAACATTCTACAGATCGGTCTGAGTGGTAGTTACACAGGTGTGTTCATACTGAAAAAAATTCATCAAGCTGTGCACTTAAGACTTATGGCCAATGATATTGCAACAGCAACATAATGGGACAGATGGCAGTTAACTCTTGTGGTAAACATAGCATAACGTATAAACTTGTCAAAGCTCTGAGTTGTAGACCTGAAACTAACATAATACTGTGGGTCAACTATACTTTAAAAAATGTTAAAAACAAATAAAAAATGCACTAAACCAACTTAACAAAACTTACGTGCTTTACTATAGGTATAATCTAATTACACTGTGAATTCAAGTTTGTTTGTTTGTTTGTTTTTTTATTTACTTAAGAAAAATTCAACAGGAAAAAGAGTCTAGGGCAGGCCAATAAGTCAGTCTTAGGAAAAGTTGCCTACAGGCAAGAACTATGTCTTATATATCTCATTATATCCATGGAGTCAAGCAGAATGCCTGGCAGATACCTAACAGGTATTTAGAAACGCTAAGAATACAATAATAACAATAGTAATATATAAATTTACACGTACTTTCCATTTCCACTGTTACAAATATGAGGGTTTTCAGCCAGCATGTGATAATCCTTGTTAATCTCCCCTTGGACAAAATGGGAAAATGCAGACCGGATGATTCTAATACACAACTGACGTGACACAGACTTAGAAGGAAATCTTACTAGGTTGGTGCATTGGGTTCTAGCCTCAGCCCTTTGCTATTTAGGAGGTTTATTAGTGACTCTATAAAAACGATTTGAAAATACAAATGAAGAAAGAAGCTCTAGGGTAACCCCCAGCATCCCACAAATTCCTGATACATAGAAGCTAGTGAATACATCCTTGCTGAAAACAGAAACACACGCACATAAATAATCATGGTCCCTCCCACCCAGTATATTCATAATATCACCATTCAGTGAAAACATCAACCTAAAAAATGGTCAATCCGATATTGATGGCATTCATAAGGAACTGAAGGAACCCAAAGCCAATCGTGTAGTTAAATGAGTGCCCCAAAACATATTAATTCAGCGCCCAAATATAAACACAGCCTTAGTCTCCTATAATTTACAGTAGTTTTTCTTCTCTCTACTTCATGTGAAAAACTGTTATGTTCTCAGTAGTTCAGTTTATGGCACAGAAGAACCTTATCAAATCACGTCAGCAATAATTTTCCTCTGCCCATAAAAATAGGCTGGATTTATCTAACCTTAAAAAATAGACTCCATTTATCCACAATATTGGCCCCCATCTTGGAAGTTGTACTATTAAATTATGTTGACTTCTGATGGCCTGAATAAGCAAAAGAGGGTTCCATTACTCATTTTCTCTCTTATGCAAAGATCTGCAAGCCCTTCTCCTTGATTTATTCACCAGACTCCATTTTAGTCAGATTCTAGTTTGCTCCATTATTCACAGCAGAGGGCAACAGCATCACCATTGCTAACGCTGAGATTTTAAACCCATTTCTATAACCTGAGTCATCAGGGTTATCTCTATACATGCCCCCTCTTCCAGAACTCTGGGCTTCAAGCTGCCCATCTGTAGAGGGAAGGGACAAATGTCTCTCTGTTCCCTCCTGTGTGACTGCATGACCCCTGCGTGATTTATAGGATCACTGGTGCCACTCCCTACTGACATCAGTCCTCGCTTTGGGCCGTTCCAGAACAGTATTTCTTTTTGATATAACTTATGCCCTGTTTCTTGCTCTGCCGATCCTGCCAATCCAAAATTCAAGATTTTGTTCTGCAGAAAATGTCCTTGGCAGGACTAAAACTAGAAAATGCTCTACTCACGGTAGATATGGCAGTTTCTTACCACTTTAAAATAAAAATGTTGGGTGGCTACCTCCCTCCCACCTTCTAGTTTGTGCTTGAGTGTTACCATCGTCCTCATCTCCCCTTCTCTCTGGATCAGCATCCATAAGCACTGCAACCGGCTGAAATGACAACAGAGTCCCAGGGACAACAGGAAGAAGCCTCTAGATCATTTGGTCCAGCTCCTCTTTGCCCCCCATGGCATGCCCAAACCCTCTTTTACATTTGCACAAGAGTGATTGCATTTTCTTTTCTTTTTTATAACTTTTTAAAAATATTTATTTTTGAGAGGGGGAGAGAGAGAGAGAGAGAGAGAGAGAGAGAGAGAGAGAGAGAGAACGCACACAAGCGAGCAGAGGAAGGGCTGAAAGAGACACACAGAATCTGAAGCAGGCTCCAGGCTCCGAGCTGTCAGCACAGAACCTGACACGGGGTTCGCACCCATGAACCATGAGATCATGACCTGAGCCGAAGTTGGATGCCTAACCGACTGAGCCACCCAGGCACCCGGAGTGGTTTCACTTCCTAAGAAAGGAGTGAGAACTGGGTATGCGTGGCTTGCTACGTCTGAGTCTGGGCTCGTTCTAAAATTTAATCCTGGCACATGGAAAAGTAGAGTCTTTGAACTTGTTTGTGTAGCAAATGCTGGCACCCCAGGCACATCCCAGCAAGACCAAAAAGACAGATGACGTGTCTGAATTCTTCACCTAGTACATTACTGATTGAAGAGGTTCTTAAAAAGTTGCAAAGTGTATAACTTTGTTTGATATGTGGCATATCATATTTATTACATATACATATTTATTACACATACGTACCTATGTACATTAAACAAGGTCAGATGTATCTCATTTAATAGCGGCAAAAGGTGACATACTTTTATCTTAATTCTGTATCGATGCATGGTGGCGAGCCTGTGCTTTGGCTAGTGGGGCAGATCCTACGATAATCGTCATCTCAAAAGCAGCTTCCTTTTAAGAAAGTGTTGCAGGCAGTGATTGAGGGCAATAAAGAGATTAAGATACATTCTTTGTTGTTAAGCACAGACATCTGCTGACAGCTTTTACTTTTATATCCCTGGTGTTCAAGTATGAGACAAATTGGGATGTGCACGCTTAAATGCTATATGCATTTACTACTTAGATTTACAACAAAACACAGAGTTTTGCAAGCTACAAATTATATCTGCCGTAGAGTGCCAATTACATACAAATGTAATTTTTATGGAAATTAAAATATCTCAAAAGTGTAAATTGCTTAATTTTCTGAAAAATTACTGAAGTTTGTTGAGCCGGCTAAGCTATTTATCATACTAGGAGAGCCAAGGGCAGTTGCGAGCAGCAGAATCCTTTTGTTTCCTACGGTATTTCAACACGTTCCCCTGATCCGAACTGTCAGAGAATTGTTTTAATATACTCCTAGGCTGTCCATTCGCTAAAAAATTATTTGTAAATACCTGTACAAACCCTGTAATCTTTTTGAGTCAGCAGCTAAAGGGGAAAAAAAGGAAAGAGAAAAACACCAGCACTGGGGACTTCTACAGACCCCACTGAGACAGGCCTGCTTCAAGCCCAGGTGGCTCATTCCGTCACCGATGACGCCACGCAACATCCAAACGAAACACGCCCAGTTTAGAGCCAACGAAGCCCTGACTTCAACCGCGTACCAAAAGGTCCCCAGCTGAAAATGCAATTGTGCAAAGCTAACCTAAAACCAAATGAAAAGAGCGTGTGCTCTCGAATTAGGTAAAGCAGCGATGAAGCATTTGCAATAAGGGGATGATGCATCAGTGTCCCCGTGTGCCCGGTTACGGCAGCAGGGGGAGGGCGGCCGCTCTCCTGCCCAGCACCTACAGTCTTGCTCCAGCAACTATCCCTCATCCTCCTTAACTTAGATTATGGTCTCGCCCATGAGAAAAAAGTAATGACTTCTTCCAAGCTCCCGTCCTCCCCCCACCCCCCGCCAGGCTCCCACCCCCCCATCCCTCCTCCTCCTCATCACCAACGTACGGGATGAAAATGTCCATCCGCACCGTCTTCCTCAGCTCCGGCCACCCTCACCTCTCTCCTGCACCCGGCATCTGTTTTCACCTTCCTCGGAGAGACCGCATCAAGCCTCCGCTACCAGGCGCCCTTCGTGCTCCTGATGGGACACCACCATCTGCCCGCCTTTGCTGTCAGGCCAACGGCGTCGAAATCTGCCCCCTCCGGCGCATCCTCTTCAAACGCTAAATGCACATTTCCAGTGTTGCCCACTATTCGCTTCCTGGGGCCGCCGCGGCAAAGAGCCACAACTGGGTGGTTCAGTATCTGTCGTCTCGCGGGCCAGATGCCCGAGATCAGACAGTCAGCAGGGTTGGGTCCTTCTGAGGGCCTCGGGCATCCCTTGGCTTGCGGGAACACGGCTCCCGTCCTGTCCGCACACGGCACTCTCCCTGTGTATCTTCACATCATCTTCCTTCTGTATGTGTCTGAGCCCACACTTCCCTTCTATAAGGACACCAATCACCTTGGATTAGGGCCGACCCTAACGACCTTATTTTAACTGACCGTGTCTCCAAATAAGATCGCGCTCTGAGTCACCGGTTAGGACTCCGGTGCATCACTTCGGGGAGGACGCAAGGTAGTCCACAACGTACCTCTAAATCAGTATGTCCGCACTTAACCCCACAGCCCTCCCCTGAAACCTTCACTTGGGCCACGTGTCGCTGAGTCTCCTAAGCTCCTCCTTTTCTTCCTCTCCTTCTTCCACAGCATCTCTTAAACCTCTCCCCTCCGTGGCGTTCCCACAGCCAGCACACAAATTTGGGCCGAATTATCTTACGCCAACTCCACGGCGACCGTCCCCTAACAGGCTTCCGACCTGCAGTCTCCATCTGATCTCTCCATACGCCAATTCATCTTATAAATTGCTGCCGTATTAATCTTCCTAACAGAGGCTCTGACCCAGTTCCCTCCCCAGAGAGGGGGTAAAAAAAAAAAAAGAAAGAAAAAGAAAACAGAAGAATAACTTCAGAGGCACTTCTGACCTTCCCAATTCGGGATAAATCCCTGCCCCTGCTGGTGTCAAGGCTCTCCAGCCTTCTGGGATTACCACAGCCCACACTCTCACACAGTCTCTTCGCCGGCCATGGCCCCATGTGTCTCCCGGCTATACAGTCCAGGGTCCTGCAAGAAAAGAGACGACCCCTCCAGAAGGTTCCACTGCAAGGTGTTTAATGAAAGGAGCAAGGAGTCGCTAGGGAGGGTGACAGGGTCCAACAGAGCCGGGCCAGCAATGGTGGGGAGCTGTTACCAGCCCTGGGCCGGAGGCAGCAAGGGAGGAGCGTGTTCCCAGTGCCCGGGGAGAACAGGAGCCTCCTGGACACGGAGCAGGGCAGACAGGAGTAAAAATGCATCGGGGATGGGGAAGACAGAGAAAACCCACACCCTGCCTCCACTCGCGTTCCGATTCACCTGGGATCCTGTCTACCCACCCGCCTCACCCAACTCATCAAAATCTACCCATCTTTATTTTGTTTTAATATGAAATTTATTGTCAGATTGGTTTCCATACAACACCCAGTGCTCATCCCAACAGGTGCCCTCCTCAATGCCCACACCCACTTTCCCCTCCCTCCCACCCCCCATCAGCCCTCAGTTTGTTCTCAGTTCTTAAGAGTCTCTTATGTTTTAGCTCCCTCCCTCTCTACCCATCTTTAAAAGGCACTGGTGACATCAAAGATTTCTTTTAAAGAGGTAAAAACACGACTCTTAAGCAAACATAAAATGAACGCACGTCTGAGGTTTTACTGAATTCCTAAGCAATAAAGGACCAGTATGACAAGAGAGCAGGTTCAAAGGAGAATCCGAAGGACGTGTGCATATCAAAGTCCTCCAGAAAAATGAACCTGAACTTGCTAGCAATGTGCAAAACTGCCGAGTGCCCACGTTCCACCAGACACTTTGCATTTTCCGTGATCGACAACCAAACACTCAGGAATCACTGCTCTGTGTTTCCCACAACTTAAGGAATTGTAAAATAGCTCAAAAGACCAAGGAGAGGCAGAGATGACCCAAATAGGAGAGTGAGGCGGACAGGACACCCGCAGTTCTTTTTTCATCGGCCACATCCACAGTCCTGCCCAACTCTTCCGACTGTTGGAAGGAAAGAAAGAAGGCAAGGACAGGAGGAGGAGGGAGAGAGGGAAGGACAACAACGGGGTCTAGTGCCACAAAGACCCTGGGCTCACCACCCACATCATGTCCTCACTCGCTGCCCTTGAGCAAGTCACTGCCCTACATCTATCTTCTGATCTGCATGAAAGCAGTCAACTGCCCTGCGGACGTAATGGATTGCTGGGGGAATTGAATGAATGAATGGTGGCTATCCTGTCTGAGCCAAAACTCTTGAGGAACTTTCATTTTCCTCCACTAGAAAATCCTTAAGCTGGACCTGACGTTCCTTTTGAGTCTGAAAACACTGTGACCATAAATGCCTCCTCCAGGAAGCCTTAGGCAACCATAATTATCAGACACACATCCTTCCCTCCTCAACATCCTGGCTCGTAGCAGTTATCTCCTTCTTGCATCTGATCCACGGTAGGACATTTGCTGTTTCTTTATTCCCCATCCCACCCACCAGAGATACAATAAACTCCTTGAAGCAGAACAGGCCCAGAGAGATTTGAGTCCCAGCACCTAGCATGGTGCTCGGCACATAGTAGGTGGTCAACAAATATTTCAAAATGAACCAGAAGAAAATACAGGTCACAGCCACCACGAGCTATCACTTCACACCTGTCAGAATGGCTATTATCAAAAGGATCAAAAGTAACAAGCGTTCACCAGGATGCAGGGAAAAGGGAGCCCTCGTGCCCTATTAACAGGGATGTAAGTTTGGGCGGCCACTACACAGAACAGTATGGAGGGTCCTCAAGGAATTATAAATAGAAACTATCACAGGATCCGCTTCTAGGTATTTAACTGAATGAAAGGAAAACACGAATTCCAAAAGAGACCTGCACCCTCCACGTCCACGACAGTATTACCACAACAGCCAAGACATGGGAGCCACGTAAGTGTCCACAGAAGGATGAGTGGAGAAAGAAAACGTGGTATATACATTTACACACCATGGACTGTTACTCGGGCATAAAAAAGAATGAAATCTTGCCCCTTGTGACAGCATAGATGGCCCTCGAGGGCATGACACCAAGTGAGATAAGCCAGACAAAAACAAATACTGTCTCATCTCACTTGTATGTAGACTCTGAAAACAAGAACACAACAAAAACTCACAGATACACAGAACAGATGGGTGGTCGCCAGAGCTGGGGGCTGGGCGGGGCAAAATGGGTGAAGGGGGTCAACAGGTGCAAACTTCCAGTCACAAAATAATTAAGCCTTGGAAATGTGAGGTACAGCATGGTGACTACAGATAATAATACCGTATTGCATATTTGAAAGCTGCTAAGAAAGAAGATCTTAAAATTTCTCATCTGGAGAAACAAATATTTTGTGACTATGCGTGGGGATGACAT
This sequence comes from Prionailurus viverrinus, assembly GCF_022837055.1. NCBI lineage: Eukaryota > Metazoa > Chordata > Mammalia > Carnivora > Felidae > Prionailurus > Prionailurus viverrinus. Next base: position 11,756,949 of record NC_062571.1, read on the forward strand.
TAACTAGACTTACCGTGCTGATCATTTCACAATGTATACAAATATCGAATCATCATGTTGTACACCTGAAACTAATATAATGCTATGGGTCAATTATATCTCAAATAAGTAACTACATACATACGCACGTATCAAAGCGGTCTTGCAGGGGAGGCGGGGTGGGAGAGACAAGACAGTAAACAGGAGAAGGAAGAGCTAAAACCACAACTCTCTCTTCTCCTTTGCAGTTCGTGTATCCTCACGTGTGTACAAAGGACTTAGGTTGGGCCAATTGTGCAGGCTTTCCTGAAGGATGCTGTTCTCCGTAGCCGCAGTCATGGGACCTTTATACTCCATAATGATACCCCGTCTTCGGGAGACAGTGGCCCCCTTTACTGTCACAGAGAGGACAGCAGAAGAATTGGACGCTTCCGGCTTCCTTGACAGCCATCAATCAGAAAGCATTCAGCTCAGCTTTTCATTTTGTCTGTGACTCGGGAAGAAACGTTCTCCTGATGTTTCATTGAACCTACAAGCCAGAACCTGTAAGCTGAGCAAAACTCCCAACCGTGAGCCTTGTCCGTGAAGACAAATCATGACAGATGTGTCCCGGACCAGAAGGGATGGAAGGGATACGCTAAGAGAGAATAAGAAAAAAATAAAATGCCATCGGGGATTAAATCCAGTAAAGACGTGCGAGCATGCGTGTGTGCATGTCTGCTAACTTTTTCAGGTGCCTCAATCATCCTTCCATCACGCTCTTCTCTGAAAGAAAAGAAAATATGTTCTGCCCTATAGGCTCATAACTGTACATGTCCCTGAAGGGCAGTTCTTTAAAATATTCTCTCCTTTCAAAAAGACGCTTCGATATGTATTTTCATCCCTCAGCCTATTCCCCCAAATGTCCACTGTTCCAAAAATAAAATGAACCCAAACTTTCAGAAACCCTAAAGAGGAATCGGGACGGGGGCATTTTCAGAGATCATGTGGCATTTTGAGCTTCGGCTCCTGCCTAACACATTGTTCTACATTCTGGATGCTGCCCTTTGTGTGTTCTTTTCACATCTTAGATAAAACCAAACCTACTTTCGTGGCAATTTACCCCACCTCACGGAGGTGGCCTTTGAGCCCTCCCATTATGGCTACATTCACCACTCTTCACCTTTTGTCTCTTCTGAATTTACACAGAGCACAACCCTCCAGGACCACGAGCCTACCAGTCCCCAGGTGACGTGTACAAAGTTCCGCTGTTTCGACACCTCAGCTCTACGGGACTGGCTTGTGCCTGCCAAGTGTCTCCCACGTACCTGGTATTATTATACCGTGAACAAACTCAGTTTCCGATGTGTGCCTCTTGAGTTAGGACAGCCTAGTCAACTTTGCACATGACTGCTCTATTCTGTATTTATCGTCAACATATTATCAACATATTGTCTCACAGAATCCAGTCACTTCGATTCCACAAACACCCAAGGAGGGCCTCTCATGTGGCATGTACCCTGTGAGGCACTGGTAGTTTAAGAAATTCACACTCGATATTATAAAGTACATTCCCACAGAGAAAAGCAAGGCATCAAGCTTCCCTCTGGTTTTAAAACAAATTAATCTCCAGCCGAAAGGGACCCCATACAGTCTTTAAGTGTGCAAGTTCTAGAGCCACCTGCCTGGGCCTGAAACCCTAGCTCCACAGCCTGTGTCTGGCAATAGGGGGCCAGTGACTGAACTTCTTTGTACCTGTCTCTGAGGGATTTTGTATGGATTTCATGAGGAGATAAAAGTGAAATACCCAGAGCAGACATTCTGGACAGTGACTACGAATATACCTACGAGAAATTAAGTCACCAACAGCGGTAGGTAGATAATTCTGTAAAATAGCCCCGGTCTCCTGACCACACCAGAGAGATGATGGCCCTTCAGGGCTGCCACCATACTTCAAGTGACTTCCGTCAGTCTCTAGAATTGTCCAGATGTCCCTAAGAATTCCCCCAGACAACCTCAAAAGACACATGGGATGATGCTGGTTTGTCTCTGGCCCTGCCCCCATCAAAATGGCATCTCTCACAGACGGCTCACCCGTGGGCCCTGTCGCTTACTGCGTTCAAAGAACAAAAACGAGACATTCAAGTATGAGAAGCAGGAACAGAGAACAACATTTCACTGCCACCCCAAACTAATTTAACAGAATTTCACTTTTGGGTCAAAATTTGGTAAAAAAAGAAATATGGAGTGGGGCCCCTGGGTGGCTCAGTCGGTTGAGCATCCGACTCTGGCTCAGGTCACGAGCTCGCGATTTGTGGGTTGGAGCCCCACGTCCGGCTCTGTGCCTACAGCTCGGAGCCTGGAGCCTGCTTCAGATTCTGGGTCTTCCTTCTCTCTCTGCCCCTCCCCTTCGCTCCCTCTCCCTCTCTCAAAAATAAATAAACATTAAAAAATAAAAAAGAAGCCACCCCTGAAAGCCACCCATGAAAAAGTATATATGGAATACTATCTTGCTCTCGTGTGAGTGCATTATATGTGTGTATGTGTGTGTGAGACCAAAATTTCTTAACGAAAATTTCTTTGAATGTGAAAGAAATACAAACTCCACCGAAATCTCAAAGATGTTAAATCATAATTCCTTTTAATTTGATAATCAGAAACCTGCTGTGGGAAGCAAGCGAACACAACTTTGAATGGCTATAAACTCAGTGTGACATTTAGTACTGACTTTAACAATGTCCTGATTTACTCAACACTCAAGGATTTGAGTTGTCCCGTATTTTTCTTTTTTTGTCCTCCAAAAACATATCTTTTATAGGTACCATATACGTATCTTTGGTTTATATCTTTGGTTTATGTATTATATCTTTGGTTACGTGTTAAAACACAAGTAAAATTCACGGGTTCATGTGACCATTATGAGTCAGATTCTAAATTCAGAGAGAAATGAAATAATTAAAAATTTCGTTAGAAGGGGAACACGTGTGCAGAGAATTTTTCAAATCACAGAGTTTCACAGGGGAAAACACTGTTTGCTGTGGAAGGAAACATTAAGTGGACCACACTCGGTTGCTCTTCCTGATGTGCTGATGACGATGTGGGACCCGTGACCCTCACTGGCCAGCCACACGTGACCTTCCGACACACATGAATAAGTGTGCGTCCTTGTGAACAAGTGTGTGCTCATGGCGCCCCCTGGGTGACTCCTGCCTCAGCCCCCCTCGGACCCAACAAGGCCCCACCGCCCTGTGAGTTCCTAGAGCCCTTTCCGCGGTGTTCCTCACTTTGCCCTGCATTTGCCTGGCTCCCCAGCTAGACTTAAGGTTTTCTTCAGGTAAACTGGCAAATCCTCCTCTCCAGTCGGCAACGGTCAGTGGCTGTGCACAGCCACCTAGCGGAGGTCTCACCGGGGCCCTCGGTGGCCCTGGCTCTCTCTTGGTCCCTCACTCTGTTGACAACTCTGCCTGGTTAACGAGCTCAGAGGCAACGACACGCAGGTCCTCTGGACACTCCTAGTGAGTGGAAAACTTCAGATTTCTGTTTAATTGCAAAATAACATCACTACAGAACTTTCATTGGGCCACAGGAACCAGGAAATATACCTCCCATCTGGGCTTTGAGGCCAACTGTAATGTTTTAGGAAACCCCAGAACTATGCTCACTTGTTCACTAACCCAAGTAAGAACAGGAAGCTAGAGAAGTCCTCACTAAGCCAGGAGAGCAGATTAAAAAGGAGGTTCACTAGGAGTTTAGTCACTGACCCTGTGATCTACCAGGATGGGAATTTCCAAGGACCTCAAAAGTCACTGAAAGTATGTACTCCCAGCACAAGGGTAAGGTGTTTTTTATTATTATTAATATTTATTTTGAGGGAGAGAGAGCAAGCAGGGGAGGGGCAGACGGAGAAGGAGAGAGAGAATCCCCAGCAGGCTGGACCCTGTCATCACAGAGCCCGACGCACGGCTCGATCTCACAAACCATGAGATCACGACCTGAGCCAAAATCAAGAGTTGGAAGCTTAACCGACTGAGCCACCCAAGTGCCCCAAAAGGGTAAGGTTTTTTTGTTATGCTCATCCTTCTAAATGATTTGAGTTTGGCTGACCCCAGGAACTCCTAACACGGCAACCTTAGAGGGCCCCTCAGAGCCAAGTCCCCACTTGACCTTTCCCAGAAGAATTTTCATAGGACACCTCCACCCTCAAAGTCACACAATCATTCATGTTCCAATAGTCTTCCCGTGATTCACAGAGATGAAAATAAGTGGACGCAACTGCCCCACCAGAAGCGCCTGTGACGCCCTGAGAGTCACCTCACCATCTAGAAGCATCTCGTTTGAAATGCAAATTCTGACAGGGACCCAGTGTCTCTCACTCAGACTCACTCAGGCCTCCATTTAGTCTCGTTCTCTCCTTAGGTCAGTTGTCTCGGTAACTTCCCTCTCTGGAATGCTCCTCACATGTCTAGCACCAAATGCCCTCCCCTGATGGCCCAGGAGCCCCCGCAGCCCTCCCACAGCCCACCATCACCTCGTCTGTCTCACCCACACACCTGCCCTAACCTCCTACTCTTCTGCCCATAGGAGGGATCTTACTAACACTCTCCCATCCCCACGATGTTTGTCTACTTCTCTCATCACAGATAACTTCTTTCTGCATTCGAACACATTCACGGGATCTTCACAACTATTAGGAGGAGAGAGGGAGGAACTCTTCTCTTGTCCTGGTCCTCCATTTCCACGATTCCTCTCAAACCTGTCCTTTGCGCTAAGCATCATGGGAAATGAATGCCCCCAACAGTCACAAACCCCCCCACAGAGCCTCAGGGGAGCAAAATTAGGGCCACACATAAGTGATAAAATGTGTGGAACAGGGACACTCGAGAGATGGTTCGAGAAAGGTAAAAATCACAATTGGCTGGAGTGACCCAAGGGCTCCAAGAGGATGGGGAACTTAAGTAAGGTGTCAAAAATCAGATTATAGAAGGTCATGAACCAGGCAGAGCAACTAGACCGCATGTGACAGGAACGTGGAACTGGGGAGTGGCGTCACGGGCACCGGGTTTTAGGAGGATTCAAATGGCAGGAGAATTCAAGGTGGGTTGCTATTGGCTGGTGGGGTAGAGGGACAATGAAGGGTCACAACAAGTACTGGGGTGTGAAAGAAATCTAAATCTGAGCCAGATGCCAAGGAAAACACCCCAGGAGATGATGACAAGATACAGGAAGAGAAGAGAAAAGAACTCAACAAATGCATGGAGTGCCTACATGAGCCAGGCAGTGGAATAGGGTTTGCAGATAAATTCTATCACATGATCTTCAAAAATCCCCGAGATGCCTAATATTATCTTCATGCCATAAGGGAAATTAAAAAAAAAAATTCCCCAAGTACATAAGCTAGGTAACTGTTGGAGAAAGACCTCAGAGCAGGTCTATGAAGGTTAGGACCACAGTGGTGTTTCTAAGAGCTCAAAATGGCAGTGCCACTGGCCGACACAGAGCCACTGGAGGAAGAGCCACTTAGGGGGCTGAATACACATGAGCTCAGGACAGGAGAGCTGGCAGCGAGGGGCAGAGCACGGTCAGTTCTGAGGTGGGTTTCTCCTGCAGGAAGGAGTGACTTTGACAAAGTTCCTATAATTGCTCTGGCTCTCAGAGTTGGATGAGGTCATCGTGAAGTCTTTTCAAACTCTATTATTCCAAAGATCCAGCCTGATCAGAAATATATATCAAAATGACTCCGAATGTGCCAGGTCTCCAAAAGTGCACACAGGAACTTCGGGAGGGAGGGTGAGTCTAGCAGAGCGTGTGGAGACTACAGGAACAGGGGCGGAGGGGCACATCTCGATTGGGCATGGAGGGGGCTCCTGGAAACATCCAGCTCAGCGGTTTTCGGAGTAAAAGCAGCTAGGTAGCAATTGCAAGGAGAGGCAGAGACCAGCTGTGGGTGGAGCCCACATTTGGAAGAGCTGAGCGGCTAAATGGAGAAACTTTAGGGCGGGAGAAATCCGAGTGCGTCAAGGTGGACCAGAAGAACAGCGGAGAGGGAGGCAGGGAAAGGAGGGGTATGTGCGGACTCCCGCCCGGCACCAGGGGCCAGGGGCCAAGGTCTAGGACGGGCGAGAAACGGCAGCTTCAGAGAAAAGGAAAGCAGCGTCCTTGTCAGTGGCTGGAAGGCCGGGGGCGGATGTGGACAGGGAACCCTGTGAAGGGGAAAGAGAAGGATACGACAGGACACGTGGGTGGAGGATGGCGTGCTGAAAACCAGCCCCCTGACCGTTCCGCAGAGATTTTCCCGCACCTGGCTTGACTCTCCGCCACTGCTAGGGACCGAATGTTTGCAACCCCCTAAATTTCATACGGGGAAATGCCAACTCCAAATGGGACGGCATCAGGAAGTGGGGCCTTTAGCAGGTCATTAGGGCAGGAGGCTAGGACCCTCAGGAATGGAGTGAGCGTCCTGATAAGAAGACGCGCAGGGCAGAAGATTTTTCTCTCTCAGCCCTGTGAGGACACGGCAAGACGGCCAGCTGCAAACCAGGAAGAGGTCACACGTGGCAGCTGCCTGCACCTGGATCTTGGACTCCCCAACCTCCAGAACCGTGGCCATTAATATCTGCTTAAGCCCCCCTCCCCCACTGTATGGTCTCGTTATAACAGCATGAACCAAGACAGCCCCTAATTTGGAGTAGGACACTGGGCCAAAGCACCTCAGCTCTCTGAGCTTTAGTCCTTATTTAAATGACCGCGGGGGGGGGGGGGGGGGGGAGAAGGGGGGTAGACGAGATGTCGTTTTCTAAAGGTCTCCTCCTACCCTAATATCCTAGAATTTTTACATGTGTTTTCTTCCCTTCTGATTTCACGCCAGCCTCTAAGTCGCTTCTTTGCAATTATAATTGCAAACCACATCTCTCCGTATTCTGGATGCTTCCTTCACGCTGAATATCACGCCCTGCATGCGGAAGGTGCTCAACAAATGTTTTTCTGAATTAATAAAATTCCCGTAATGTCACAGTTTCAGGAGCCAAATGTGTGCCTTCCTCCTGTCTCCAAGGACAGTCCCAGAAGTTGTAATCTTCTCTCGGCTAATTCAGCCTTGATAAAAAAAAAAACACTTACCTAAAGCCCAAGTACAAATAAGACTGAATGTCAAATAAATTAGTGCCCTAATTGTTTCAGATCCTGCCCTACCTGTGAATGTGTACACACAAATTTAAAAAAAAAAAAAAAAAGTCCGATTATGTAAGCCTGGGTGCACTTTCTATCCGTCCCTTGACAAAATACCACAGTGCACATCTATCGTCATGCCTTCGTTATCAAGTGAACAAAAGGTGCAAATTCCCACGGCCCACTCAGAGTCTTTTCCTTTGTACTCCATGACATTCCTACAGCTGACAAAAGCCACTGGGTACCCTGTCTGCTGGAACACTGAAACCTACTTGAACCGCTGATATGCAGCCTTTCTCTCCTGGAAAGGACATTAGCCTAAAATCTGAATTTCAGTCTTAGTTCCGCACTGTTGAGTCACTGACTTTGTACAATTAACCTTCCTGTACCTCCACAAAAGAGGCTAAACATTCCGGCTCAATCTACTTCACACTGTTGGGTGCTAGAACTGATACTTTAGGATTCTTACTATTAATTGCGGAGTACTTTCTAAAATTCTTATTATTATCTCCAAGATGTACACGTCCTGCAAAGAAATCTACAGTTAAATTGCTCATTCTGCAAAGGAAGGCCGGAGGAAAGCCAAAACACCCCCATAGGAATAATGTCTGCAGCTTGGATTAAGTTTTCAATCTCGATCTACGCATAAACACAAAAAAGAGTAACTGAACTTTCCGACACACAGGAAGGAAAAGCAAAGTACTTGGGAAAATTAACCCCTGACCAAGGTCATCTTCCATCATGGCTTTCTTGAAGTCAAGAAATTCCCTCTATAAAATTTTATGATTGCTAGGAAAATAAGAGGAGTGTTACTAAAAAGATCCGTGGTTTTAGTACCAAATTACAGTTCACTGAGAATTTTAAAATAAACCACCCATTCCAAATCACAGGCATGTTTGGATAGGACACTGAACAAATCCATCACGGGCTGAAGGCTTATTTTATGATAGGATTAGGTCCTTAGCACATCCAGGGTTTACACGTCCACATTCTCACTTTCTCTCCAAGATAAACACATCAGAGTGGGCAAGCTTCCAGCTGGTGGGGGAGTCACTGAATCAAAGATGATCGTTCATCCACATAACCACTTGCAAGAAATGTCAGCAAACTCACAACTGCATAACGATAAAGCCTGGCACAGGCTAACCAGTGACAAAACTCCCCTTCACAAATGACGAATTAATTCACAGCAGTGGACATAACTCATGGACACAGTTCATTAAAAAGTTCACCTTTGCTTCCCTTAACAGTGATCACCGATGTCTTCTAGAAGAAGAAAAAGAAATCAAGTTTTCTGTGGACAGAAGGATGCCAAGGATGTGTCAATGAGCCACAGTGTTTAAATAAGAATCCAAGATAATACTTAAGGTGCTCTAATCACATATATGAAATGATCAACTACACAATTAAGGTCTCCTAATGACTGATATTCGTTTTTTTTTTTTAAACACAATAGCTTCAACTGTGATCTATAACTGTTTCATCTAATATACAGATTATTAACCCTCTCTGGGCCATTTCCTTTAAAACAGAAGGAGAAGGAGAAATAACTCATAATGAGAAGATTGCACACAACAGAGAAATGCCCTGGGGGGAAAAAAAGAGAGAGAGAAAGAGAGAGAGAGAGAGAGAGAGAGAGATGAATTTACGGTAAGAACTACATTCTCTCTGTTAATAACTCCATTACCATCTCTGAATCATTAACACAGTCTCAGGTTAACAGAATAAAATGGAAAGGAGCAAGGGCAGAAGGCAGTGGAGTTGGTGGTAAAGGACTGGAGAATTCCCACGTAAAATTGTAAAATTTAGAGGAACCGGCATGTTTTCCTTTTAAACGTTAAGCGATACCAAAAATATTCCCCTGCTCCACTGTGCCACCTCCTTCAAGGTCATTTATCATCAGCACAACCTACGGATGTTTTATTAAAAGAAAAATCCCAGCCTAGGACTGCCAAATCTCTACACAGGACCCACTTATCAAAGGTGTCGCACCAGCTGAAAGGCAGCTGTTGAGTGGCACGGAGTTAACATTACTTTATATGTGCAGAACCCCATCAGCACGCACATTACCCCGGTCTCTATTAAGTATTCTGATAACACCACGTCCACCAGCGTGGCTTAACATTTAAGCCTGCAGGAAGCCCTTGAATGTGTGAAGCCTTCCAAATTTTTCTAGCTGATTTTAACCCTATGGGGTTTGAAAAAAAAAACAATTTAAAAATTACACAGGAAATAATGCTTTGTCCACTTGAACAAAAGATGTTGTGGTTTGGAGAAACATTTATTTCCATGTGTCTTTTATTAATTTTTTTTAAACCTTATGGACAGTTTTTCACTTAAAAAAAAAAAAACTGTGTTATGAGTAGGCTTGAAACATTCCCCACGAGCAAGGATTTAGTCTACAGGCTCTTCAGAGTCCAGTCGTGGGCCAGTTGTACTTCAAACAGCATATATAATGGTGCATAACGTGTAGCCGTTAGCTCAGATCATTCCCCATTTGAGGCCGACCCTGGATCTTATCCTTTACAAAGGCTTTCCACCCCCACCGTAAATATTAAGGAAAAAATAAATGCCTTCAAAAATTAGAAGACCAAAAGAAAAAAAAAATGGCCACTTACAACGTTCCTGAACAAATTGACCATTTTCACTTGTTCTGCTCCTGTATACATCATCTACACTATTTTCACACCTAAAAGTTACTGTCTGGCTAATATTTCAAAATTTAAATCTATGATTTTCGTGACTGTGCAGGTAATTGGGAAGTGATCTCTTTTGCACCGTTGAGGAAAAGAAGCAGAAGCTGCAGTCCTCGGGCGGGGGTGGGGGGGAATCCTGGAAGGAAAAATCTTTCGGAGGGGAGGAAACAAGTGCCGGGAAAGGAACGACGGAAAGAAAGGATGCTGCAAATGCTAACTAGGTTATTCCTACCGCGAAGTTATGGCATTTTCTTTTGCCAAGAGGCTCTCCAGTCCCAGCTCTGAGGTGAGCAATGCCTCAGCCTGGGAAGTATCTGCAGCGTTCGAACAAATCAGCGAGGGGAAGGAGCAGCGCCAGGAGGTACTTAAGGAGAAAAAAAATTCTATCAGTGTGGAGCCAACCTTTCCCTGCTGCCACCCAGTGTGGAAATTCCGGGCAGTCACCCTGCCCTTACACACGCACACGCGCTCACACTTTGCTGCACTAGGCATTCAATAAGCCAGCATTGAGAGAACGACACGTTCACGATGTCCCCGCCACCCCCGCGTGCGCGCGCGCGCACACACACACACACACACTCGCTTCCCGTCCCTTCCACGTTCTGCAAACGGTCGCAGCACCGTGGCCCGCGTGCCAGGGAACCTTGGTGACCACCGGGGCGATTCCTCCTCCCCTCCGCAGCACCCTGACTTGGGGGAGATTGGCGGGGGGGGGCCGCGTCCCGCACCTCCTCCGGGACCAGCCGACCGCGGCGCGCTCTACGCCAAGTAGGCGAGTCCCGGGGTTGCGCGACAGCGCGCGGGTCCAGCCCGCAAGCCGGGGAAACCGCGCCGCGGCGGAATTCCGGCGACAGCCCTCGTCCCGGGGCCCCACAGGCCCCCCGGCCCGCACCACCAACCACCCCCAGCGGCGATCCGGAAGGCGCAAGCCCCGCCACGGGTCAGGCCGGACGGGCCCTCCTCCGGGACTCCGGCGGCTGCGAGGCGCCGGTCCTCGGCGCCCCGGGACCGGAGGCTGCGCGCCTCCCGCCCGCTCTCAGCGCTCCCGCCGCGCTCCGGCCCCGGCTTCCCCCACGCGCGCACGGACACGCACCCTTCCCTCCGGTCGCTCCCACACGGCTCCCCCGGGGCCCCGGGGGCACCCCGCCCCGCCCGCGCGCCCCCGCCGCTCTGCCCGGCCCCGGCCCCCGGGGGAAACGCGGGCTGCGTGCCGCTTACAGTTCGCAGGAACTGGATCTCGTCCTCGCCCTCGCCCCCATCGGCCATGGCTCCGCGCCTTCTCGCCGGGGCTGGCTCCCGAGCCCCGCGGAGCCCGGCGGCGGCCCCTCGCGCTGCCTCCCGCCGCGGCCGCTGCTGCTGCTGCCGCCGCTGCCGCTGCGCCGCCCGGAGCCGGGGGCGGAGGGGGCCGCGGCGGCCGGGTGCGAGCGCCGGGCGGTCCCCGCCTGCAGAGCGGAGGAGGAGGCGCGGGCGGGGGCGGCCGAGGCGGGAGCCTCCCTGCGCCGCACTGTGCGGGAGGAGGGCGACCCCGCAGCCCAGCCGCGCCGGCCCCGCGCTCCCTGCCCGCGGCGGCCGACTGCTCGGCCCCGGCTCCTCCGAGCGAGTGCGCCCAGCCCGCGGAGCCCCGGCTGGTGCCGCGGTGGGGGCGGGGAGTGGGGGCGGCGGGCGGGGAGGAGCTCGCCGGCTCCCCTCTGCTGCAGGTAATCCGCAGCCCGCCGCTCGGGCCCGCCAAACCCGAGGCCCAGCGCCGCTTACTGGCTGCCCTGGGTATCGGGGCCCCGAGCACCGAGGAGCGCGCAGCCTTCCACCTCCGCAGGTCCGCCCGCCCCTCTGACCTTCGGTGAAACCCGTGGCTCAGCGTTCTCTCCTCCCGGAGGGGGCTGCGGCGGTAACTCGCACGGCACCCCGGACGGCGCGCAAGAATCATCTTTCAGCTGGACGCACGGAGTGGGTAATCGAAAATTAAGTCACCCAACACAGGGTATTTTAAAACTTGGATTTCCTCTACTTCCGACCGACAAGGGGATTCTGCAATATCTAGTCTCGGTGTACCTTGCTTTTCACAGGCCATCCGTACAAAGTGCGCGGTGCACAGAACTGGAACAAATTCATTCCGCGAGTATGTGGGGAGTGCCTATGGCAGACACCTGTAGTGCGAGGCAGACAACAGAGGCAGACAACTGATTCGACTAGGAACTGCAGGAAAGGGGGGGATCAAATAAACTTGAATCGCTGATGAGCTAAATAGACTTTGGTACCCATTTATTTCTGAAGAAATTCAGAACATCTGAACACCTCACCATATATCACAATATCTTTACCTTGCACAAATCCACCCAATAGCTCACCACGTCGCCATTTGACAAAGGGCTGTGACTTAACAAAATGCAGGGTGTCTGAGACGATGTGGACAAGAAGCACTAATCTCTTGTCCCTAGCCCACCGCAGCTACCTGAGATACTTAATAAGCATACGCGAAGTTTCCAAACGTCAGTCCCACAAAGATTAAAGAACAGTAAAATTAAGGTTTTGCATCAGTTTACCTAACATTACACATTTTGCGGCATCGAATGAGTTACTAAAACCTACCAGCAAGTTCTGTGCAGCGTACATCTTATTTTCAGCTCTCCTCAACTTTATACTTGCTAAGCTGGTTTTGCCTGTTTCTAGTAAAATGAATACCAAAAAGAACAGGTGTGATAAATACTCTCCCTCCCCTGTAAGAGTAGGAATGTTCTGTTATGTTCAATGATACTAGTCACCTAAAGTGCTTGACATATTCTTGTACAGTGATCCACGACAACTAAATCTTAAACCATTACTATTTATGTGTATTTTTACTCCTAGGAATCTCTAAATGAGCAGAGTCCTCACTAAAGGTAAAAGTCCTCCATGAAGGATGACTATACTCTGAAATTGGCTCATAATTTCACATTAAATAGTTTGATCTTCCAAATTTATGACATAAAATTGAATTTTTCTGTATTTTATGCATAACTATGCCTACATAGACCATTTCTTAATTGAACATGCACATTGTATGTTTGGGAATTACTCCATTCTACCCACATAGTAGGTAAAATATAAAAACTCTAACTCACTGGTTTTACGTTTTGGCATATTAGCTAAGCTATACATTTTTCTACCAAGAGTTATATTTACTTCTTTAATTCTCTCAAGTGATAGCATGTTAAATGGCCTGAGTACTTAATATTCACCATATTGTAAGTCTTCAGTAGCAAATCGAGCAGAGAACTTTTGTAAAACATACATTTGTGTGGACTTGAACATAAAAATACAATACTATGAGGTTTATAGATCTCTAATCTGTACTAGAAGTATAAAAACATGTTTGAGAATGATCATAATATTCATTTTTTAAAGAACTAAAGGAAATACAGCATGTGATCTAATATTGGTGATAAGTATATGTATGAATATTATTTTTGGTACTCTGATATGTTTTCTATATTTCGTAATTATAAAAATTGAGATGATTTTCACAAGAACACTAATAAGTTACTAAAAGCTAGGGGAATTTTTGCAATATTTTTTAAAACTGTCTCAACACATGAGAAGATGCTTAACACCACTGATCATCAGGGAAATGCAAATCAAAACTACAATGAGATAACACCTCACACCTGTCAGAATGGCTAAAACCAACAACACAAGAAATAGCAGGTGTTGGCGAGGATGTGGAGAAAAAGGAACCCTCTTGCACTGTTGGTGGGAATGCAAACTGGTGCAGCCACTGTGGAAAACGGTGTGAAGTTTCCTCAAAAAGTTAAAAATAGAACCACCCTATAATCCAGCAATTGGGTTACCCAGGTATTTACCCAAAGAATACAAAAACACTAATCCAAAGGGATAAATGCACCCTAATGTTTATAGCAACATCATCTATAATACAAATTATGGAAAGAGCCCAAATGTCCACTGACTGATGAATGGATAAAGATGTGGTGTGTGTATATATATATACGTATATATATATATATATATATATATATATATACGTATATATACGTATACGTATGTGATGTGGTGTGTGTATATATATACGTATATATATATATATATACGTATATATACGTATACGTATATATATATATATACGTATATATATAATGGTGTATATATATGGTATATATACATATATATAATGGAATATAATTCAGTCATGAAAAAATGAAATCTTACCATTTGCATTGACATGGATGGAGCTAGAGAGTATTATGCTAAGTGAATTAAGTCAGTCAGATCATATGATCTCATTCATGTGTGGAATTTAAGAAGCAAAACAAACGATCATAGAGAAAAAAAACAAGAGAGGCAAACCAAGAAACAGACTCTTAACTACAGAGAACAAACTGATGGGTCACCAGAGAGGAGGTGGGTAGGGGGATGGGTAAAACAGGTGATGGGGATTAAGGAGCGCACTTGTTGTGACGAGCACAGGGTGATGTATGCAAGTGCTGAATCACTAAACTGGACACCTGAAACTAATATAACACTGTATGATAGCTAACTGGAATGTAAATTAAAACTAAAAAAGCTGACGGGTTCAGTTTGTTTAGCTCGGATATGATTTCCTAGTTTCTTCTGGTGAACAACCATGGCAAGAAAAATTGATTTTGACTGGAAGTATCATGGCATGATAGAATGCGAACTTATCTCCATTTTGAACATAATTTTAATTGAGAGAAGGAACTATTTTGGTTACAGCTTAAAATTTACGTTCAATGTCTTTAATTCTTATTGTAGACTTAAGCTATTGGGGGTAGCTCGTACATATTTTCATAAAATAGAATGATATTACACAAAATTATACTTCATAAAATAGAAAAAAAGATTTTGTCTATTTAGAAATTCCATAAGCATCCAACACTATTTAATATCTCTGGTTTTTATAGTGCTTTATTTATTTTTATTTGAGAGAGAGAGAGAAGTGAGTGGGGGAGAGGGGAGAGGGGCGAGGGAGAGAGAAAGTTAATCCTAAGCAGGCTCCATGCTCAGCACGGAGCCCCACATGGGTGGGGCTCAGTCCCACGACCCTGGGATCATGACCTGAGCTGAAATCAACAGTTGGACACTTGCAACGCCTGGGTGGCTCAGTCGGTTGAGCGTCCGACTTCGGCTCAGGTCATGATCTCACGGTTCGTGAGTTTGAGCCCTGAGTCGGGCTTTGGGCTGACAGCTCAGGGCCTGGAGCCTGCTTCGGATTCCGTGTCTCCCTCTCTCTCTGCCCCTCCCCTGCTCACACACTGTCTCTCTCTCTCAAAAATAAATAAAGATTAAAAAATTAAAAAAAAAAAAAAAGATTTGGACACTTAACTGACAGAGCCACTCAGGTTCCCCCTGGTTCTTGTAGTTCTTATGAAAATGTTTCTTTTTTTTATATCAATATTACATATAATTTTTTTTTGCTTTTTGTTACTGAAATTTGTCATCTTAATATTGCTTTATTGTAATCTTTGTACTCTGTAGAAACATACCTGTTTCCCATAACACTCCATTTTAGGACTTTATTGATTATAAAATCATTGAGAGGATGTTATCTCCATATGTTTTAGTCCATATCTGAATGGTGTTTTACTTTATGATCAATATTATATCCTGCAAGTGAGGGGGGAAACCATCACTTCCTGTTTTGTTTTCAATTAGAATTTTTCTACAATCATCAACTCAGAGTGGGCCAGTGTAGCCCACTATTCCCTAGGCAGAACTCTAGACATCCTTAAAGAAGAAAAAATTAAGACAAGTAATGAGATTTTTCATTTACATGCACAACTTACTAAACTCACCAATGATATACATGAGCATTAGAAAAAGTAACTTCTTGCTGAAGATTTCTACAGAAAATGAGCTAAAATACTCAGTGTTATCATTTTAGTTCAGCTTCTTTCAGTTATAAATTAAAGACCCTAATGCTGAGGGGAAAGCCTCTGCTATTGTCATTAGATCATGATGAAATTGGGCTGGAGAGGACCCAGGATCTGAAGGGTGAGCCTACTGCTTATCAACTCAGATTCCCAATTTCAATTGGGAATAAGGAGGTTTTCACAGCATCTCTTCCTATCCTGTTTCAGAAGTTGACAAAGAAAAGTTTAGAAAATGTCCACTGTATTTCCATCTTTAGTACATGTATCCTAAAATAGTACAGTTCTGATGTAGACCTGAACTAAAAACAAACTCCAGCAAATCCTTGGAGGGCATAGCCTGAATCTCTGGGTCTGCATTGATGCAAGGTGGTCAGGAATGGCATCAAAATGATGATAGTAATGGTGATGGCCATGGTCATGGTGATTGATGGTGATGATGACAAAGGCTCATTCACTGAGCATTTACTCCCAGAGCAAGTGCTCCAGGCACTTAATTTTATTGTTTCTTTCCATCTTTATAGCAGACTAGACTTATAGCAAGACTTAGAAAAGCTAAGTAAAGACTGAGATCATCCAGCTGCTGAGTGGTGAGGCCAGGTCAGGGGTCTCCAAACCTTAGATCTTTGTCACTGCTCCATGCCATTGGCCCTCCCCCACCCAGCATAGAAACCACAGAAGAGTCTAGACTAACACAAACTAAAAAAGGTCCTGGCAGCCCCTGGAGATTTATTCCTGATTTCATACCAACCCTAGGGGTCCTGTGAGCTCATGGGATGCCAAATGAGTTCTGGAAAAGGAAACAGGGATTACTATGTGATCAGAAATAAAATCCAACTTGTGTCCTGGCCTGTAGTTTGGGTTCTTAGGGGAGATCAGTTTTTCAAGACTTGAAAGTTATTCGTCACTATCGTATCAGTTCCCTAAGTTGAGCTTACCATTTGGAAGCCGCAAACTATAATTAGTATTCTGCTATCCAGGGTCAAGACCAAACTGCATACAGATGATAAAAGTGAACACGATCTATCTCTTGGGGTCAGCAGAGCCCCTGACACCATGAGGGGGGTTGACCTTACATGACTAAAAGTTTGCTAATTGAGCCCTTCTCTGCTGAAAAAGGGTTCCTGAGGAGCCATGGGCTCCCCAGAGACCTCTCCACCACAAACTGCCTCAGTGCCTGCACAAGTAGTCATTATGGCTGTCATATACTCCCTAAGGCGGGTCTTCCTCCTGGTTTGCCTATGCCTATTGTACCAAAACTAGGATCCAAAAGCTAATCATCCTCTTTGATTCCTCCCTACTATAGACTGAATGTTTGTGGGATCCCAAATTTATTCATTGAAGCCTAACCCCGAATATGACAGTATTGGAGGTGGGGCCTTTGGGAGGTGATGAAGTTTGGATACAGTCATGAGAGAGGGGGGGGTCCCATGATGGGATTAATGCCCTTATAAAAAGAGGAAAGGAGAATACAGAGGTCCTGTGGGCACACAGTGAGATAGCAGCTACCTAAAAGCCAAAAGAGCCCTTAGAATGAAACCTACCTTGGGAGCACCTCCAGAACCTTGAGAAATAAAATTTTATTGGTTAGGCAGCCTGCTCAGTTTGTGGGATTTTGTTATGGCAGCCAGAGCAGACTAAGACACTCCCTGACCTTCGCCACCTAACATCAGTGTCCTTTCCTGGGTCAAGAGACATCTTTCTGATTCTTGTCTTAGGTCCCCAATTATTTCACTAACTTTTTAACTAGTCTTCCTGGGTTTTGTTCTTTTTACCGTGAGCCATCTTCCAGACTCTACCAGAATAACCTCCTACAACAATACTTACAACTAGCCACTTCCTTGCACAGTAGGAATTGGAGCCATTGAAGAATGACTTCCAGATACCTACCATATTACATTCAAACCCCTCAGTCTGGTGTTTGAGGGTCTCCATGATAAAGCCTTCCAGATTCCTTTCCAATATTTACTTTCGAGTACTCTCTGGTGTTGGTCCCAAACCAAGCTACTGTTCTTCAGATAAAATATGGGCATTAAGCAATCATGCCTTTTCTTTTGCTGTTTCTTCTGCTGCCTAGCGCCACAAAATCTTGTCAAGATCTGTTCCATCCTCCAAGGAGTAATTCAAAGCCCACTTCTGAGTTTTGGATTACCCTGGCAAGAGATGGTAACTCCCTTCTGTGAATCACGGCCCTTCATCCCATATTGTCCAGGATTCTAGTCACATGTCTAAGGATAGTATCCCCAAATGCACTAACAACCATCTAGAGGCTTCTACTTCTTATTGTGCTCATTCTTCACATGTAGTAATTAAGAATCTCTATTCTCCATGGTCATAGACTGCAGGTCACTGCTACCACTTTGTACACAATTTTCCAGCTTTATTTTCCTTTTGAGAAAATTTGGAAACACCATTCTTCCTTCTATCTCTTCCCCTACACGGAGGTCATTCATGAGTTGCAAGGTACTAACCACCTTGATGTGCTCACAACACAAAAGTAACCCAGAAACCTTTGTGAATCTAGAATCTACCCCCAAATAGGACCAATCTCCCTAATGTCTTCCAAGTTTTCATGTAATAACATAACACATGAGCAGGTTCTTTGAACTCACTCTTCACTCATTCATTCATTAATTCATTCATTCAACAAATACTTACTGGAGCAGGCCTTGTCTTAGTGAATAATGCATAAGGTCCGTGATCATGGGGCTTCTTCTAAGGAAGGAGATCGATCTAAATAAATAAATCTAGATGTCAGATACATTCAATGCTATGAAGAAATATAAAGCAAGATAAGGAGACAGAGAGTGACAGAAGAGACCATTTTGCAGATAAAGTGGTCAAGGGAAGGCTGGTATAGTCACATGGCAGTGACTTGAATCAAGTGAAGAAATGTGCCTCGTGGCTTTCTAGAGGCTGAGCATTCCATGCAGAAGGACTGGTGTGTGCCAAAGCTTTGAGGTGAGCTGCCTTGTTTGTAGGATGGCAAGAAGGGCCGTGTAGTACATAGAGCAAAAGAGCGGGAGAGTGGTGGGCAATGAGGCCAGGGAGGCAGTAAACATGGTTATGTATCCTGCCCCATTCCAAGAGGGAACGCCCACCGTTGTTTTCAGGAAAAGGCCCTAACACGCTCAGTCTGGTTTAAACTAAGCCTAGTTGGCTACACACTTTAACATCTAACCTGAATCTCCATGCTCTATGCATGCCAACTTCTGGGGTGTTAGGAATCATCTGAGTATCTTTATCTGTTGAATTTTGCCCAGAGGTACAACTTCATGGATTTCATACACACACACACACACACAGGCATCCTGTATTCCATCACCCTTGCTGTTGAGCTGGTGACTGTCTCCGACAAAGGGGCTCATGCTCGTCTGTTCACGTCCCAGGAAATAGGACAAGGTAGCAATCATAAGTGTGGGCTTTGAGGCTAAACAAACTCAGTTCCAGGCCTTTCTTTGCCACTTACTATGAAGTTACTTGATAGTCTAAACTTCTGTGTCCCCACGTATAAGATGAGCATCATAATAATAATACCTCACAGGCTTACTGTGAACATCATGTGAGATAATGAATATAATTTGCAGAACACAATGCCTGGAATATGGACACAGTCACTGAAGAGTGTGTGTGTGTGTACGTGATTTAAATTTAGAACTAAAATTACTTATATTCTCTGAAATACAATCAATCAGATGGTATGTTCAGTGCAACAACTTCAAAAATAAAAATTTTTCTAATTTTGTCATGCTTATTTATATGTAAAGAGTTTCTTTGGTAGATGAACTACATTCCCACAAATATGCCACTGTCTTTTAGAATGTTTTTGGTTACAAGGAACAAAGACCTAAAAATCAGGAGATTAAGCAACACAGGGGATTGTTTCTCTCATGTAACATGCCTGAAACTAACAAATCTAAAACTGGGCAATCCAAAACTGGTGCAGTGGCTCCTGTGATGTTATCAGTGTGCTGTCGTCCTTGTATGTTTCAGCTCCATCATCCTTAGGTCACGGAGTCAAGCCTCATTGTCGCAAATGGCTGCTGTAGCACCATTCCAAATGGGAGTAAGGGGTGTATGGTGGGACAAAGGGCACAGGCCATATGAGTTAACCCACCCTGTAAGGAGTTTTCCTAGAATCCCCACAAATAACCTTCATTTCTATCTCATTGACCAGAATGTGGTCTTTCTTTATATGAGAGGCTATGAAATACAGGTTTTAGCTGGTTACATTACAGCCTCTACAAAATCATGGATCCGTTGGTAAGAAAGTATATGAACATGAACATTGGGTAGACAACCAATATATTTGGCCTCAACCTCCTTATAATTGTCTTTATGTGTGAGATAAGTACATACTTTTACAACTTTATGGTTAAGAGGGTGGTCTCAAGAACGTCCTCAATCCCTTAAGAAATATATTTTATGTCATCAAATCAAGACATCCATTTGCTTAGTTCCCAAATGGAAATACTTCAGGCATTCACCAAAACCTAAGAAAATTAATATGTAATTCACCAAAATAGCCTCTTGCTATTTTGCTAATATTCAGTTTAGTATGTCACACATACTAAACTTCTTCTACACAAAACATACTGATTTTTTTAAGCTACAAGTTCTTACCATATTCTAGCTTCAACTTGATTTGACAATAAGAGATCCATTTGTCTGGGGGCACAGGTGGTGCTGGGAAAAGAGAAGGTGACATGCTCATCCAATGCTGTAATACTTTTGGAAGAGTAGAAAGTCCAGAAGAATTTGAACACTGACTTCTACAGTGCTCAACTACATACTAACTGAGTAACAGTGTTATGATACAAACAGAATTACATTTTTTAATTTGCCATTGGATGCCATGATCACGGTGACATTCTAAAGATGGTGGAACTAAGGAATATGAGTTTGAGAAAAGGATCTATGGACCTCAAGATGAAAATAATTGATCAAGCTCTGTGATGTGATACTTGGGCACAATTCTCTACTTAAACTTGAGTTAGCCGGTGCACTGTGCCACCAATGGGAGTCATAAAGGATGAGGTTGCCCAAGCCAACACCCTCCCTTTGACATATGTTGGGGTGTGACAAGAGCTGAAGGCTATAGGCCAGGACAGATCCACTGTGAAACCCAACCTAGGAGGCTTTACAACTGATACTCTAGTGCCCATTCATTCATTCATTCATTCACTCACTTATTCATTATTCCTTACTGCCTTGTTCTGCGCTCTCTTCTTGGAATGCAGAGTGAATGAGATAGTGCTGGCCTTTCTGTAGCTTCCAGGGGTACACAATGCAGAAAGGTAAGTGCTGTGACAGGTACTTAGGATGAGGAGTTGGGGGGTGGTGGGGGCGGGCAGGCTTGTGAGGATGATAGGGAGGAAGTGATTTGTAAGCTGAATGGTAAGAAGGTGTCATCCAGATTTGGGGGATCGGTGAACACAGAAAGAGTGGTCCTTGTGATTGAGGAATACAGGAAGGACCAAGGCAGAAGGAGAGGTCTCAGGGGTGGACCTAAGAAGCTGAAAAGTGGTGGCACCATCGTAAGATCCACTTCAACTGAAATGGCCCAACGCATTACATAAGAGCCCGTCACTGACGTTCTTTCATATTGTGCTTACGGGAGCCAGGAATTGAGCGGACACTCTGAATTCCCTCATGTCCCATCTCATTTCGATAGTGAAATCTCAGGGTTCAGGGAATTGCATGTGCTAGACTAATGGACTGTCTGGATTGGGAATTGCCAACCTCCTTTCCTAACTGTAGTTTCGTATTAATAATTAATTGGTTCGAAAAACAGTTGTTGGGGGGCGCCTGGATGGCGCAGTCGGTTAAGCGTCCGACTTCAGCCAGGTCACGATCTCGCAGTCCGTGAGTTCGAGCCCCGCGTCAGGCTCTGGGCTGATGGCTCAGAGCCTGGAGCCTGTTTCCGATTCTGTGTCTCCCTCTCTCTCTGCCCCTCCCCCGTTCATGCTCTGTCTCTCTCTTTCCCAAAAATAAATAAACGTTGAAAAAAATTTAAAAAAAAAAAAAAAAGAAAGAAAAACAGTTGTTGGGTGTCTACTCTACACTAGGCACAGAACTAGGGGCTAAAGAAACAAATATAACAAAAGATGGTAAGACGATAATCTTTCACCTACCACTTCAGCTAAGGCACCCAAGCCAAAAGCAACAAAATAAGTGGCAAAGACTCCCACGTAATAAAGAGGAGTTCCAGAACACCCATGTAGGACTTGCAGAGAAGGTGCTGGAAACTGACCTTGAAGCCCTTAGTGCTTGTGGATATAAAAGGGTCGAGTCTGAAGTGGCTGAGAGATCTGATGTCTTTGGAGAAGGTGGAGTGCTGCCAAAATCCTGGATCTATCGCCCTGTCTGGGGGGAGGAGAGGACAGGTGCATCCCTCACTCAAAGCCAATGAGGGGATACAGAAAGTGTGATGTGGGTCCCCTAGAGATTCATATCTGATTCCGGCCTGAGAAAGGCAAATAGTGAGAGGCTTCCCCTGGGGAAGGGACAAGGCCACACCAGCAGCCTGATGCATTTAGCACAATCAGAGGCATTTTCCTGCAAGTTAGGGTTTTTTGTTGTTGTTGTTTTTTAAGGGCACCGGACCCAAGAGGACTTCCCACCAGGGCAAGACGACCACAGCACAGAGACTAGAGATGGAAGCATAAACTAGGAGGGGAGGGGGAAGTGGGGAGGGGCATGGCTGCTTATAGGGAGCAGAGGGAAGGCGGGGTGGGCCCTCTGAAAAACCCCTGAAGGCATCTCTGAGAGAAAGAATCACCTTTAAGGATCTGCCAAATGGGAGTAACTTTACTCATGCTTCCTTCCAGTTCTTTCTCCCTCTCAGTGACACTTTCCAAGCCTGGAGGAGGAGAGAGGGGAGAAGGACAGGGATAAGGTAGGAAAATAAGAGAGAAGCGGACCCCACCATCCCCACCTTTAGGATTCCCTGCCAGATGCTCCTAAGCTCCAAGAGAGGAGATGAAGTTTAAAGTCATGACTATAAAACTGGCCTAAACATTCTGGTATTGAACCAAGACTGATCTTATGACTAAAAGTGACAAGAGGGGCCCCCATTAGGGGCCTGAGATTTTATTCATGGAACAGGAGAAAACAAACAAACAAAAAAACAAACAAGCAAAAGATGAATGTTGGAATGTCCTTTACTTAGCTCTGGTCTTCCAGTATAAGGGTTGTACAAGGTTGTGGAAGGAAACACACAAAGTCCAAGAGGGGAAAGAGGTTTACAGCATTATAACCCAACGTACTAAAAAGTAGAACTACTGTGGGGGGGGACGTATGTGATGGAGAAAGAGGAAGATATATGGAAGGCTTCAGACTCTTTTAGATGTTCAACTAGGGTTGCCAAATAAAATACAGAACATCCAATTACATTTTAATTTCAGATAAATAACAAATCAATGTGTTAGTATAAGATTGTCCCATGCAATATTTTTATTTGCTAAATCTGGTAAAGCTATGCTCGTGGGACAGAGATTGGCCCTGGAGCCCTCTCTCTCTCTCTCTTTTTATGTTCATTTATCCATTTTGAGAGAGAGGGTGTGAGAGAGCGAGCAGGGGAGGGGCAGAGAGAGGAAGAGAGAGAATCCCAAGCAGGCTCTGTGCCTTCAATGTGCAGCCCAATGCAAGGCTCGAACCCATGAACCCTGAGATCGTGATCTGAACCGAAATCAAGAGTCGGATGCCTACCCAAATGAGCCACCCAGGAGCCTCTGGAATCCCTCTTATTGATGTAACCTGTCCTCCTTATTGCTCTTGTTCTGCCTGGACTTTGGGTTCTACAGACACATCTGGTCACACCTGCACCACTACATACTCACCACTCACCTATTGCTGCTGGGTAGAGCTACCTCACAGAGAAATCCTGAGAGTCCAAATGAGGTCATCTCAATATCATCTCTATGCTGTGACTTATAAACGGTCTGTCTCCAACACTAACCTTGCTGCTTGAGCTCCAGAGTAGTTGGTGGGAGTATCCAACTACCATGTGGATGGAGTGCAGACAGTCAGATATGACATATCCCTAACGGAACTAACAATTCCCCAAATTTCTGCCCCAAACCACTCCTTCTTGAGTCTTCTCCCATCTGGGCTAATGGTGGTGCACGGTTGATCAAGCCAAAGACCCAGGCATAACCCTTGGGTCAACTCTCTTTTCTCACTCCCCATGTGTAATCCATGGCAAGTCCTACCTCTAACTGTGTTCCAGATCTAGCCCTCTGAACTATGCCCACTACCAGCATCCTAGTCCAAGGCTTCGTCCTCTGCTCTCCTTCTGTCGCCTCTCTCTACTTCCCCTGTCACCCACTCTTGTCACCCCACACAGCAGCCAGGGGGACCCTTTACAAAAGTAAAATGGATATTATTCCCTGCTTACAATCTCCAAACCTCTTCCCACTGCCCTTAAATAAAATCCGTACCCTCTATCCCCCACCCTCAAGGTCCTGCATCCTCTGTTTCTTCTGAGCCCCCTTGTCATCCATATTCCGCCTTTGTTCACTACACTTCAACCCCACTGGACTTCTTTCTACCCACCAAAGAGGGCAAGGTCACCCACCAGCTGCTCGCTCCATGGGGCTCTCCCCCTTGGACCGCTGCATGACTGGCTCCTTGTGATTGCTCAAGCATCCTCTCCAAGAAACCCCCCTGACCTCTCTTCTCGATATTCTGTCCTATTTCCTTCTTAACTAGTCACCATTGCCTGGAATTAACCTATTTACTTGCTTCCCAAGCAGAAATCAAAATCCTTGCTGAAGTCATGATAGTGAATATCTCTTACCTCCCCCTCAAACCAGAGACTTGTCATTCTGTCATAGGAGGAGATTAATTTAGTCTGACAGGATTTGTTCTTCGCAAAGCCATGCTGTTTACTACTGCTCTTGTTCAAATATTCATCAAAAGGTTTCACAATTATTTTCTTCCAGCTTCTTTCTTGATATGGAGGTTGTGTCTGTCAGTCTGAAGACATCTGGATTATTCTTTTTGTAAATAGGCAACTTACTGTTTTTGTTAGTGTTCAAACTTCTCCACAAATTCTCGAAAAACCAATGCTTCCCCATACATAAAATTGTCAATAAGCAAAACTTGTGGACACGGATGCCCCAGATTTTTTTCCCCTTAGTCTTAGATTCAATTCATACCTCCTAAGTCAAATCACATAGTGTTATTCCAATAGAGATGAATACATGGATGGATACGAAATTGTTTTTAAATGCCTCCACCCTGTAGGTATCATTTAAGATCAGATTTCTATGTCTGCTTAATGAACAAAAATCTTTCATTTATATATTTTATTACTAAGACATTGAGTCTTTTTAAATTTTCCTCTATGAACATTTTACCTACTAAATGGCAGTATTTCTTCATGGTTCTCCTTGTAAACTGCCCTACTTTCAGCCCCATATTACTCTTATATTCCATATCCTATAAAGTATTTTGCTTAGTCAGTTAGTTTTCCTTTTATGTTTTTTCTGTTTTTCCATATATGGAAATTACTATATTGTTCTTTTAAAAGTATATGCAAAAAATGTCCAGTCTTCTTCCTCTGGCTTCATTTTATATTTCATTTTCAGTTTCTACAAATTCGTATATCTTTAAATTGTATTTTTTTTCATTTTTTATATTTTTCATTTTTTTAAAGCGGGCTTCAGGCCCAGCATAGAGCCCAACATGGGACTTGATGTTATCACCCTGAGATCAAGATCTGAGCTGAGATCAAGAGTCAGATGCTTAACTGATGGAATCACCCAGGCATTGATTTGGAATCACCCCAAAATGCATTTTAATTATTTGTTCACAAATCTTAGTCTGTTCAGTATAAAATATCTTAGGAAAAAAACCAGACCCTTCTTGTTTCCAAACACTGAAAGTCAATCCAGAGCGTCAACAACAAAAGCCTATTATTTAGGCAACCACAGAAGGAGTCACTTGATCCCATACATATGCTGGGTCTCTCCCCTCTGTCCCTAAATCAGTCTGAGCCTGTCTTAGTCCATTTGGGCTGCCACACTACAACAAAAATACCAGAGAATGAGTGGCTTAAGCAACAAACATTTCTCTCTCATAGTTCAGGAGGCTAAGAAGTCTAAGGTCAAGGCACTGGCAGATCTCTGAGCACCCTCTACTTGGTCTGCAGACGATCATTGTCTTACTGTGTCCTCATGTGGCAGAAGGAATGAGCAAGCTATCTGAGGTCTCTTACATAAGGGTACTAATCCCTTATGGGCTCCATCCACCCTCATGACCTAATCACGTCCCCAAAGCCCCACCTCCTAACACCATCACCTTGGGGGTTAGGATTTCAGGTATGAATTTTGGGCAGGACACAAACATTCAGCCCCATCACAGAGCCTAAGGCAAGAAACCCTGCAGCTGTGGCCTCACAGTCTGAAGCAAACTTTTAATCGAGAAGGTTCTAAGTCCCTCTGGGCACAGCACCTCAGGCTCTGCCCTGGGTCCTATTCTGACTCCTTGTCTCTTTCTAGACTGAGAGTCTGCCTGACCTTTGTCAGGTCCCACCCCAGGCACAGGAACTTTGTCCCTAAATCATGCACTGGCCAGGGGTTGCTCCCACCTATGTCTGTAATTGCCACCAACCCTACTCATCTTCCCTCTATCCTGTGTCAGAGATTTTTGTTATGTCCTGGCTCTCTATTCTCTATCTCCTCCCTCTACCACACCTCCCCAAACCCGCAGCGCTACTAACTGCTGCTGTCACCTTTGGCTGGGCTCTACTGACCGTTAGAGTGGAGCCCCTCACCAATTGGGACCCCTCTCCTCTCTGAGAGAAATAAACAAACCTCTATTTGGTTTAGGCGGTTGTAGTTTGGGAACTTCTGTGTTACCGCAGCTTGGGCTTGACCCCTAACGTACACTATACATTAATGCTAGATAAGAATATAAAGCCAAGGATAAAGCAGATGTTTTAGGAAAGCCACTACCTTGAGAAAAAAAGAAACCAGCAAAAACAGGAAAAATGACCTCAAGATACAAAAAATACAAGGTGCAGAATAAAGCTAAATAATAACAAGAGTAACAAGGAATATCATCACTCATTTTAGGGTATCATGCCCATAAAACAAGAACAAGTGCCTATGCAAAAGGAATAATAAGAAAACACATAAGAATTCCTAGTAATTCAAATGTTAACCAAAATTAAAAGTTCAACCAAGTGTTATATGTTAAAACTGAGGGGCTTTCCTGGAAGTGGAATAAAAAGACAGAATTGAAAAAATAAAGGAGAGAAAGAGGAAAAACCTGGGGTCTCAAGCTAGGCGATATGGCATCTAGCTCATAGTAGTTAAAAGAGAAAAGAATGAAGGAAATAAAGGGAGCAAATTATCAAACCATATTACAGAACTGAAGTGTCCAAGTAGAGAGTTTGAGGCGGCATGAGGAGTATTGGCTCCACTGTGTTTGAGCTCTACCTGAAAGAAGAGAGTGTCTTCTGTTTGATAACAATGTGCCCATTAAGCACCGGGGGAAGGAGGGGCAGGCAGTACTGGGGAAAACAAGGACCAGTTGGAAGACTGATGTGAGAGCTGAAAAATCTTGAGGTAACCCCATCATTACCATGTAGCGTCATCAGTACAATCAGGAAAGGACCTAGCCCAAACTTCCTTATCCAAGTCTCTTAATTAGAACACTTATCAGCCGTAAGAAGCCAATAGGTCGCTGAGACTGACCTAATTCATTGCACACAGAGCACTCTCGTTCCCAGTGCCTGGTCCATAGGAGGGAGTCAGTGGACATTGATTGAAAGAAGCAATGAATGAACTACTAAGTGAACAAAGAGCTCTCCTGCAATGGTAGTATGGGGAGGCTACTTGGGAAGAGGAGGTCTTCTGTGTCAAGATTTGTGTTCTTCTGTTCAGCAGGTGAGTCAGAAGGGCCAGAAAGACAGAGAAAGATAGGGACAGGGACAAAGTAGAACCATGAGGAGTGATACCATGTCAGGAGTGCAGCCACAAGACTGAGCAGGGAAAGCTAGCAGCCCTGGGGAAATGTCAAATTAGGTGAGTTAGCAATAATGGAGAACTTCAATAGCCCACGCACAGATATAGATGAGTTTGGGGATAAGAACCAGTCATTTTATTTTTTTGATGTTTATTTATTTGTTTTGAGAGAGACAAAGTGCAAGCTGTGAGAGGCAGAGAGAGAGGGAGAGAGAGAATCCCAAGCAGGCTCTGTGCTGACAGCAGGCTCTATCCCATCATGAGATCATGACCTGAGTGAAAATCAGGAGTCGGGTGCTTGACTGACTGAGCCACCCAGGCACCCCCCAAAACCAGTCATTTTAGAGACCACAAGAAAAGGAAACCTGCCAGACAGTTTACCAAAGTGTTAAGAGAAATGGGTGCTGAGAAACCCAGTGTAACAGTAATCACAGTACAATTAAATTCAGTGTTCTGAAGAAGAGAACAAGCCTGTCCCTCCCATCAGAATGTAGAGCACTGACAGTGAAGAAAGCAGTCTTTGACAAAAGAGCAAATAACTAGAGCAGAAATCTCATATTTTCAAAATATCTTAGTAAAAATATAAGGTAAATGTAAGAGATACATGACAAATCCAAAAGGTTATATTCTGTAACAAAAATCCTTTGTGACTAGGTGGCAGAGTATGGCCAATGAGATGGGGAAGGGGCTGGAGAAGAAAGGGAAGGGAAGGGAAGGGAAGGGAAGGGAAGGGAAGGGAAGGGAAGGGAAGGAGAGAAAGGAGCTTTTATAGCTAGGTTAGTTGACTCCTCTTTGGGGCTATGTAAATTACACTGAGACAGAAATTGAATTAATGATGAAACTAGTTGGGGTGCCTGAGTGGCACAGTTAGGTGTCTGACTCTTGATTGTGGCTCAGGTCATGATATCATGGTTCATGGGATCAAGCCCTGGGGCAAGTTCCACACTGAGCATGGAGCCTGCTTGAGATTCTCTCTCTCTCTCTCTCTCTCTCTCTCTCTCTCTCTCTCTCTGCCCCTCCCCCCTGCTTGTGCTGGCTCTCTAAAATAATAATAATAATAATAATAATAATAAGGCTAGCTATCATTTCTTGAGAACTTTTCATGAAATGAACATGGAACCAGCTAAAAACACATTCCTTCCCCCTAGCTAGATTTAAGCTCTGGGACATGTTAAGTTTAGATTTAATTCAAGGCACAAGAGGAAACTGTTGAAAGGTTTTAAGCAATAAAGTAACATGATATGATCTTTTTGTATAATAAGACACATTTTTTTCTTATCGTTCTCATTGTTAAATTTCTTTAGGTGGTAAACTATTTAAAAGCAAAACTAATAACCATGTGTTGTGAAGTTTATAATACATGTTATAATGTTATGTAAAATGTTTGACAACAGTAGCACAATGGATGGGAGGGGGAAATGGAAGTATACAAGATTCCTACCCTAGATATGAAGTGGTGTGATATTATTTGCAGTCTGAACTGTGAAAGTTAAAGATTTATCTTTTTAATTGTAAAGGTACCACAGAAAATAAATGAGTAAAACAGAGGTATAGCTAATATACCAAAAAAAAAAAAAAAGACACAAAATACAATAATAAAATTCCTGGGGCACCTGGGTGGCTCAATCAGTTAAGCATCTGACTCTTGATTTTTGCTCAGGTCACGATCCCAGGGTCATAGTATGGAGCCCCATGTGGGGATCCATGCTGAGCATGAGCCTGGTTGGGATTCTCCCTCTTTCTCTTCCTCTGCCCCTCTCCCCCACTTGCTCTCTTTCAAAAGGAAAAAACAAAAACAAAAAAAAAAAAAAAGAGGAAAAAACAAAACAAAAAAAAACACCTTGACTGATCCAGAGGAAGGAAGGCAAAAAAGAGGAAAGCAGAAACAACAAATGGGACAAACAATACAAATAGCAAGATGGTGATTTAAAAACAAGTCACTAAATGCATTAAATATAAATGGTCTAAACATTCCAATTAAAAGGCAGATTGGATAAAATTACCTTTCTTTCTAACTCCTCTTCCTCTCCCTTTTTCCCACCTCCTTTTTCTTTCTCTCTCTCCTCAACCCCCATCCCCTGCCCCCAAGGACTTTCTCCTCTCTCCTCCCTTCTCTCACCTCTTCCACTCTGTCTCTCCCCTCCATTTCTCTCCTCACCTCTTCTCTGTCTCCTCACCTTTTTTCCCCACTCTCTCTCCCTTGACATCTTTATACGTCACCTTTTCTCTGTTTTTTTCAAGACCCTTGTCCTCTTTGGGACCAACCAAAAGAACTCTAAGTTCTTCTCACTTTCTCATGCCAAGAAATTGATTATCCAGACTAGGCTCCAGAGGCACAATCTTGATGACCTATAAGATCCTCTCCCTTACTATCCCACCTTCCTCCTTAGCCAGTCAGCCAAAACTTCCCGTTGTTTTTCTTCCTATTACATCTGTATCACTGAGCAACTATAAATGTATGGAGAAAAGGTGTACCAAAGAACAGAAAATAGGTAGAGAAGAGATTATCTTTCTTTACCATGATAATTATGCTAAGTTCACTTTTCCACACACCTTGGGAGTTCATGACATGCTCTCTGACTACTAAGTAAATAAGGAAACATCAATATTAATCTCATCTATCCCACTGTATTAGTTTCTAAGGGTTGCATAGCAAATTATATCAAACTGGGTGTCCTAAACAACAGAAATGTATTCTCACCCAGTTCTGGAGGCCAGAAGTATGAAATCAAGGTGCCAGCAGGCCATGCTCCCTCCAAAGTCTCTAGAAAAGAATCCATCCTTGCATTTCCCAGTTCCTGTTGGTGTTCCTTGGCTCATGGCAGCAAAGCTCAAATCTCCGCTTCTCTTGACATGATATTCATATGGCCTTCCTCTCTGTATATAGATATCTTGGTGTCCTCTCTTCTTATAAGGGCATTGGATTTAGGGTCTACCTTAAAACCAGAACAATTCACTGTGACATCTCTAACTAATTACATCCGCAAAGATTCTATGTTCAAATAAAGTCACATTCTCAGGTTCTTGGTGGATTCTACCTACCATCCTGAAATATATAATAGCATCCGGGGATTAGCACTTTTAAATTTCAAATACTTTTTCCCTAAAATTTTCACCAAAGTTTGCCACATTCTCCACTCATTCATTCACTCACTGAACAAGCATTTACTGCACATTGACCATTGCACTAGATGTAGGAGTGTGGGTCATTCACTCACTGAACAAGCATTTATTGCACATTGACTATTGCACTAGACATAGGAGTGTGGGTCCTTTTAATAAACCTAAGTATTGCTGTTACTCTTGAGTTCTTCATCCTAATTTTGTATCTCTGATTTCCAAAGGGAGTTGTCTGCCAGACAGGGAATTTCTTCCAGGCTGGAGTTATTTTCACACTTCAGTTTTTAAATTAAAACAATAGTAAAGTGCACTGACATTTTGTTCCAAGAGCATGTGGAGTAATATTTTTATGGTTGCTCTGGCAACCACAGAGGCATGAGTGGGCAGGCGGAAGGGAGCAGAAGGCTTGGCATCAGTAGCAGAGGGTGGAAGGAGCACCTCTCTGTGGTGTGCTGGCTCTGGTCCTCACAGGACGAGGCCAGGAGTCCAGCTACTGCCCGGAAAATGGCCCAGATCCCTGGCCTGAATCATCATCCTATGACTGGAGAATGCGGACAGATTACTTTCTCAAGAAACTAGTGATAAACCAAAGGGTGTAGGAATTAAGAACGTGTTCTAAAAAAGAACTGTTTATACAGGGCTAGACGTCAGCACATGAAGGGCAGTCACTGGGAGCCCGGCTACTTGTAGGCACCAGGTACACGCGTCACCAAGTGCACAGAGGCGGACACCCCGTCAAGGACTTGGTTTTACCAGTGGTACTGGATTCTGGGACAAAGTCTGAGCTGGGTCCTACCATCTCTAGTATCTCTACATTTAGGAAACATGGCTCTACCGTTAATTAGTCAGTCCCTATCTACTGTGGACCCAGTACACGCACAGCACTGAACCAGAGGCCTCGGAAATAAAAATAAATAAATAACAATTAAAAAAAAAAAAAGAACTACCCTAATCTGGACAAAGATATAATGCAAATGAACAATAAATTCATGCTTGTGTGATTCACACGTTTTACCCTGTAAGTCTAAAAAAAAAAGGAATCATGGGAAGGAAAGAAAATCCAAAATCCTGTTGGAAGTCAACATGTCTTAATAGTTAAGCGTGTGAGCTTGACCACTAAGCGTGGTCCTGGATTTGAATTCCAACTTGCCCTTACTTGTTATATATCCTTGCAAGTCACCTATACTTACTGACTCTGTTTCCTCAATTGCAAAAGGGAGGGGGAAATTCTTACCTCATGAGGGCATTGTGAGGATTAAATGAGAAAGCATTTCACGGGCACTAACACAATGTCTTGGCATATCACTGATACTCAATACATGGAATTGTCACTATTGTCATCATTCATAGGTTCACTCCCACCCTTGTCATAACTTAGGACATGGGCCCAGGTATGGTGGCCTGCTGCCAGCAGGATGGTGCTGGCAGGAATAACCAGGAGCTGGGATCACCAGGAGGCTATGGAAGCTGACTCCTAAGACCCAGCCTTCTGGAAGAGAGAAAGCACAATGATCTGACCATCAAGGTCAGAGACAACCTAGACATTCAGTCATCAGCTGGGACCTCTTCAGTAGGGTGCCTGGCTCCAACCACTTAGCCCGGAACTTACTGGGTGCCTACTACTGCACTGGATACCTTGTCAGAGGGTGGACAACATGGCCGGGGTGGGGTCAGCCAAAGCTACTCCATGGAATGCTCCGAGGTTGGGAGGAAAAAAAGTGAGGAGTATAGGGAGGAGTCACCACACATGGAAGAAGCTGGTTTCCTCTGGGGCCCCTGGTGTCACTCAGGTCCCCACCTCACAGTCTTCATTATGAATCCTGATAGAGGAGGGGCAGAACCATTCATGCAGGTTAGTTAGAAACAGAAACTGGATTGGATCTTCACAAGAATGGTCCAGGGCCCAGGTGTGGGAAGCTGGGCAAAAGAAACGTGGGGTGACGAGAAACGTGGTGAGGAGGCTGCCCTTGGCCATGGCCCCTGAAACTCAGAGAAATCAACTTGGGTGAACAAGAAGTCGTTCTACCTCTCTGTTAGATTAGTCACCCAGTTACAATTATTTTTAAGATAGTGTTCTATTTATATACCAAAGAGCTAACTATGGAACTGTGTGACTCCGTAAGTATTCAAAAATATTCCACATGCACTGAAATGAAAATATGAATTATAACATAAAGCCAGGCCAGATTACCTCAACTTTCAGACTATCCTATCTAGAAAGTAGACAATACTAACATTCGATTGTTTTTTTTAATCACAGAATGAGAGAAAAATATTCCCATCTGTCAATTTCTTAAAAAAACAAAAACTCAAATCGCTACAAGTATATGAAGTGATTTTGAATGTAAATAATCACTTTTTCAAAATGTGGTCAAATTGGTTATATTCAAAACCACACTGAGATATCACCTCATGCCAGTCAGAGTGGCTAAAATGAGCAAATCAGGAGACTATAGATGCTGGAGAGGATGCGGAGAAACGGGAACCCTCTTGCACTGTTGGTGGGAATGCAAATTGGTGCAGCCGCTCTGGAAAACAGTGTGGAGGTGCCTCAAAAAACTAAATATAGATCTACCCTATGACCCAGGAATAGCGCTGCTGGGAATTTACCCAAGGGATACAGGAGTGCTGATGCATAGGGGCACTTGTACCCCAATGTTTATAACAGCACTTTCAACAACAGCCAAATGATGGAAAGAGCCTAAATGTCCATCAACTGACGAATGGATAAAAAAGAAATGGTTTATATATACAATGGACTACTAGTTGGCAATGAGAAAGAATGAAATCTGGCCATTTGCAGCAACGTGGATGGAACTGGAGAGTGTGATGCTAAGTGAAATAAGTCATACAGAGAAAGACAGATACCATATGTTTTCACTCTTATGTGGATCCTGAGAAACTTAACAGAAGACCATGGGAGAGGGGAAGGGGAAAAAAAAGTTACAGAGAGGGAAGGAGGCAAACCATAACAGACTCTTAAAAACTGAGAATAAACTGAGGGTTGATGGGGGGTGGGAGGGAGGGGAAAGTGGGTGATGGCATTGAGGAGGGCACCTGTTGGGATGAGCACTGGGTGTTGTATGGAAACCAATTTGAGAACAAATTTCATATTAAAAAAAAAAGAACTAAAGGCAAGTGGTTTTATCTGGTCTCCAGTGAAACGATACAATTCTGACTTTCCTTGACTAATAGAACTGTCTGCCAAGTTGTCTGGCTGAACATAGAAAATAGAGAATTAGGGCATAAGTGCTGTAACTTCCAGAACAATGGGTTTGTGGAGAGAGAATTGGAGACCTGAGTCCTATTCCCCTGCCCTGGATGACGAGAAGTGTTGAGAATGTGCTAAAGCACAGTTATGAATAAATAAGTGTTCTGGGAGAAGAGAGGGTTGGTCCTTTCCCTCGAGTGATTTAGCATCTAGCTGGTGTCACAAAATTGCAACCGAAGGACAGTGATACCAGTAAGACAGTTTGCAAGAAGGCTCCACAGTGATGCACCATTCAGAGGAATGAGGGAAAGAGAGAGCCCATGGCATCCGCCATGGGGCAGATGGTAGGCTGGCCCTGGACTGTTAGGGAAACTGCCGGTCGGGAAAGGGCAAATGCAGAGCACCTTCTGGATCAGGAGCCCCCTACGGGAGCATGGGTGGGAGCCAGCGTGGGGTTCTGGGAGACCCCGGGGATGGACCACGCACAGAGAACTAGTTAGCCAGACCAGGGAGTCTCAATAGAGTGTGGAAGGAGTCTGTGCCCCAAGGGTTCATCCAATACCTGCCATGGGCCAGGCACTGCAGGGACATGGGAAAATGATGTTGACATCAGGAGGCATGAAGGTGGTGTGAAATTGAGGTTGGGTTGGGGGAAGGCAGTAGGAAGCAAGTGGGCTCAGCTAGGGGACTCCATACTACACTGGTGAGGATCTAGGGAATATGGAAGAGAAAAGTGGGATATCTGAAAAGAAGTGAGAGATATTGCCCGGACATGGGAGGCACAAACTTTAAATGACTCAGAATCACTGGGTGAGCAGGCGATTGTTGGTGCCGAAGACAGAAACAGTTGTCGGCTGACCAGGGCAGGGCCCTTAGCTGACCCACTGGTCAAATGAGGGTGTGAAGAATTTCCTTCCTACTTTACAGGATCATTGTAAGATTATGTGAGAAATAGTTTTAAAAATAATCTAAGATGTGTATCTCACATAGAATTAGAAAATGTTGCACTTAGTATGCTAATCAGTGGGCTGCTGTCCTCTTAGGAGTGATTTCATGTCTTCATTATTCATTTCAGACATGCACAGTTGCTTTCTGACTCTAGATTATGCCATTTTTAGAAATATTAACAATAAATGCCAACACTTAAGCCACAGCCCCACCGCTTACGCACAAAGGCCACAGTTACTGTGTGTGAAGCATGTTCTATTTGTAGTTTTATCTCTTTGCCTTGTGGGTTCCTAATCTCAAAAGGGCTTCTCTCATCCTGATTGGCTACGTCAAGTTGTTCTGTCTAATTCTGCCGCTCACCACTGGGACAGGGATCATCGCGTGACGGATACTGGATGTCAGGGCAGCCCCGTGGCATTTCCACTTTTTCTGCTCATCATGCTCCGGTAGCTGGAGACCGAGCACCCTCTCTATCTGATATACCTGCTTTGCACCGGCCAATTCACTTTTAGTAACGGGATGTTTTTTTGGTAACTGGATTCTTTTTTTAAAAAAAATTTTTTTTAACGTTTATTTATTCTTGAGACAGAGAGAGACAGAGCATGAACGGGGGAAGGTCAGAGAGAGAGGGAGACACAGAATCTGAAACAGGCTCCAGGCTCTGAGCGGTCAGCACAGAGCCCGACGCGGGGCTCGAACTCACGGACCGCGAGCTCGTGACCTGAGCCGAAGTCGGACGCTCAACCGACTGGGCCACCCAGGCGCCCCTGTAACTGGATTCTTAATGCTGTATTAAAGAGTCTCTGGGGCTGTATTGGCAAAGACCGGTGGTGTGCAAAAGTGAAACGGACCAGTAAAAGGAGCAGAGAGAGAAGGAACTGAATAGTTTGAGTAAGAACCAAGCCCTCCTCTTCTGCCTCCCCTACTGTGGTGCCTCAGCGCTCACCGGTACTCCCACCCTGCCTTCCCTTTCCTGTTGCCGAGGGATCCTGTAAAGATGGAGGGGATGGCAGGGGGCTGGGGGGGGGGGGCGGGGGCAAGGAGTAAGAAGATGTAGAAGCAACGTGCTGGGAAACTAGGGAAACTAGAGAGATCAGGGACAGGGACCAGCTCCTTCCTGCTCATCCAGCTCTTGTCTTCTCCCCATAGCATTTCCGATTCTTATTCTTCATTCTCTGCTTGAGCCCTCAGAAGGCCCTTTGGGGGCCACCTGGGTGGCTCAGTCGGTTGAGCATCCGACTGGCTGAGCATCCGACTTCAGCTCAGGTCATGATCTCGCAGTTCCTGAGTTCAAGCCCCACATCAGGCTCACTGCAGTCAGCCTGTCAGAGCAGAGCCCACTTTGGATCCTGGGTCCCCCTCTCTCTGCCCCTCCCCCACCTGAATTCTCGCCAAAATAAATAATTTTTTTTTTAAAAAAAGAAGTGCCTTGGCATTAAAGTAGGAATTTAAGGGTGGAACTCACTTCCGCCTTTCCCTCTTTTCTCTTGGCTTTCAGAAAGTGCCAGATCTCCGTGTTGTTTAAAACTGAGCACGGGCACCCTGTCCTCAAAGAGGCTGAGCTTCACTGCCTGAAGGCGGGGAACAAAACCTAGCTTGACTTTGCCTTGAAAGAAAAGCTAGGGGCGCCTGGGTGGCGCAGTCGGTTAAGCGTCCGACTTCAGCCAGGTCACGATCTCGCGGTCCGTGTGTTCGAGCCCCGCATTGGGCTCTGGGCTGATGGCTCAGAGCCTGAAGCCTGTTTCCGATTCTGTGTCTCCCTATCTCTCTGCCCCTCCCCCGTTCATGCTCTGTCTCTCTCTGTCCCAAAATTAAAAAAAAAAAAAAAAAAAAAAAAGGAAAGAAAAGCTAAAAGCTTAGAAAAGATAAAGCATGGCTGCTGGACAAAACGGACTGTGCAGAATTTCAAGTACTTTCAGATCAATTCATAATATTTGAACCATAATCTCCCATTTTCCTGACTTCTTAGCCTTTTTCTTTAATGGCAAAATCAGTTAATATCTGAGACATGTGTTACCTTCAGGCTATAGCATTTAGCTCCCAAGAATGTTATGAGGATTAGCAATACTTAGTCACGTATATTGCTCACAGGACTGACCCGAAGGGGATGAACATAATTAATCACAAAATGTTTAACAAATATTGGTGTTGCATATAAACTTGTATTACTAAATTTCAAAAAAAATAAAAAATAAAAAATAAACTTGTATTACTAATACCCACAATTATCGCATTACTACATCCAAAACATCTACATGACTTTCTACATTCTGCTTAAATAGTCATTGTTAAATTGCTAAGGATCCTCAAGCATTAAAAACTGTACAAAGAAAATTTCAGTGCTCTCCTGCTTTATATCCTCAAAACATAGTCATTAACATCCTTGAAATTTATCTTCAACCTGCTCATAAAATTGAAAGTATGCACACGGTGTAGAAAGGGAGAATTAACTTAGATGATGAAACAGTTTAGAAATGAAGACAACTTTCCAAAGAATGAGTGGAAATACCATTTCCAACCGTACACAGTTATGGTTTGGCAAGAAGAAGGAAAGCCTATCAAACGCTAAATGTTCCCATAGATTTGAATTTCTATATATATAATACTTCTTGGCAACAAGCCAGAGCAGCAATGGCTGTGTGTGTGTGTGTGTGTGTGTGTGTGTGTGTGTGTGTAAGTTCACTTATGCATTCACTTGATCAGTGTTAACTGAGCACCTAATTCATAACAGGCACTGGGGATAGAATAATGAACAACAGACACAAAAACTCCTGCCTTCCTAAACTTACATGCTAAAAGCTAGCAATAATCAAATGTATATATCACCTACTTATTTATATATAGACTCGAAGGTATATGGTGTACATAGATATATGTATTCTACTTAAATATTTACTTCCTTCCTATCTGCAATACTGCCTTCATAGTACAATAATTATAATCTATAGTAACTGCTTGCTTTCTGCTTCCATGAACCTTTTCAACTTCTCCTTCCTTGGTGGGGACCTGAATAATGCTAACTAGCTATCCCAAACCCAGAATAAACAGCTCTAATATGCTGGCTCCTGGGTTCAACCAAGACAACATCCAAAAGTGTATTATTTGTTTTAGGTTCAAGATGATGAGCAAATGGAACATACATGACTACTGCTCTTTTCTTTCCAAATCCTGTTCACCTGAGGAGGGGCGGGGGGAAGAGATACAAATGGAATTAAACCCCAAACAGTGCAAGAAACGGGAAAAGTAAGCTATTAAGATTTTTTATAAATCTGACAAATTCTAGAATATGGTACATATGTGGAATATTTTAATAGTTAAAAAAAAAAAAAGAGTGGAGGAAGGTACTGTCCAGAAGTTGCATTGGGGAAGAGTGCAGGGGATGCCAGTAGGGGAGCTCCAACCGTCAAGGCTCCAAACTCAAGAGTGGATTGGGGGGCAGGGGGTGACGTCACCAAGATGATGGAGTTGGAGACCCCAGCCTCTGACCCCCCACAAAGGTCAATAATTAGATAGCCGCCCCTGAGTGAAAACAGCTCTGAGACAGCTCTGGAGTCCACTTAAGAGACTTCAGCAACACAATGGAACAAAAAGAATAACCGCACATGAAGAGAAGACAGCCTCCTTTCGCCTGCATCATCCCCTCCCCAAAGCCAACATTACCCCGAACCAAGAGGAACCTCTCCAGCTGGAAAGAATTCCCCTCACCAGGAAAGGGGGAGCGGGGTGACTGCTGAGCTTCTCTAGCCTTTTGGGGCACAGCGCAAAGGTCCTGCTTTGATTTCACTCCACCTGGACAAGCAAAGCTCGGATGAACAGAGACGGCTAGGAGCGAGGAAGAAAAGCAGCAGCCGACAACAGCAGACACACGATGGAAGTAATGGAGGTTCCCGGTGATGCCCAACCCGGGCCTCCACTGCCGTGTGCACACCCATGGAGAGAGCCTTCAGTCACAGAGGACACACCAACAGCCAGGGCCCCCGTAGTCCTGGCGGGCCCGGGTCTGGCCCTGTCTCCTGTCGCGGGCCTGTAGCGCTAGGCTCACCTGCGGACAGCCCCTTCAGCTGTGTACCTGCATGCCCCCAGCCTGACTCCTGACACCGGCCTCCACTGCCATGCACCCATGCTGAGAACTAGCACACGTGGCCATTCACACCAATATCCAGGGTCCCTGAAGATGCCAGGGAGCCTGCAGTTGACCTCAGCCCTTGCTACTTGCCCTGGCTCCCGAGGAGGGCAAAATGGGTAAAGGGAGTCAAAAGTACAAAATAATGTATAGCAGACTGACTGTAGTTAATAATACCATATTACATATTTCATTTTTAAAAAAAAGTTTTTTAATGTTTTTTATTTATTTTTGAGAGACAGAGACACACACACACACACACACACAGCATGAGTAGAGGTGGGGAACAGACAGAGACAGAGACACAGAATCTGAATCAGGCTCCGGGCTCTGGGCCATCAGCACAAAGCCTGACACAGGGCTCAAACTCACGAGCTGTGAGATCCTGACCTGAGCTGAAGTCAGATGTTTAACCGACTAAGCCACCCAGGTGCCCCCCATATTGTATATTTCAAAGTAGCTAGGAGAGTGGACCTTGAAAGTTCTCATTACAAGGGGAAAAATATGTAACTGTGTATGGTGATGGATATTGACCAGATTTATTGCAGTGGTCATTTTGCAATGTATACAAATATCAAATCATTACATTGTACACCTGAAACAAACAAAAAAATTATAACTACAAAAATTTACTAATGTTTACACAATATAAAAATATATAAATTTACATATGAAAAACAAAGCATGGGGGTGAGGGAATCAAAGGATAGGGTTTTTTTAATTTTTAAAAACTGAGAGCTTTCTACCTGAGATCAGTAACATGACAGGGATGTCCACTCTCACCACTGTTGTTTAACATAGTGTTGGAAACCCTAGCCTCAGCAATCAGACAACAAAAGGAAATAAAAAGCAACCAAACTGGCAAAGAAGTCAAACTTCCGCTTTTTACGGATGACAGGATACTCTACACGGAAAACTCAACAGACACATAAGCCAATGGAACAGAATAGAGAACCCAGAATTGGACCCACAAATGTATGGCCAATTAATCTTTGACAAAGCAGGAAAGAGTATCCAATGGAAAAACGACAGTCTCTTTAGCAAATGGTGCTGGGAGAACTGGACAGCAACAGGCAGAAGGATGAAACTGGACCACTTTCTCACACCACATACAAAAATAAATTCAAGATGGATGAAAGACCTAAATGTGAGACAGGAAAGCATCAAAACCCTAGAGGAGAAAACAGGCAACAACCTCTTTGACTTCAGCCGCAGCAACTTCTTACTTGACATGTCTCTGAAGGCAATGGAAATAAAAGCAAAAATGAACTATTGGGACCTCATCAAGATAAAAATCTTCTGCACTGCAAAGGAAATAATCAACAAAACTAAAAGACAACCAACAGAATGGGAGGAGATATTTGCAAATGACATATAGGATAAATAGTATCCCAAATCTATAAAGAACTTACCAAACTCAACACCTGAAAAACAAATAATCCAGTGAAGAAATGGGCAAAAGACATGAATAGACACTTTTCCAAAGAAGACACCCGGGTGGCCACATGAAAAGATGCTCAACACTGCTCATCATCAGGGAAATACAAATCAAAACCACATTGAGATACCACCTCACACCAGTCAGAGTGGCTAAAATTAACAACTCAGGAAACAACAGATGCTAGAGAGGATGTGGAGAAACAGGAACCCTCTTGCACTGTTGGGAATGAAAACTGGTGCAGCCGCTCTGGAAAACAGTGTGGAGGATCCTCAAAAAATTAAAAACAGAATTACCTTACAACTCAGCAATAGCATTACTAAGAATTTATCCAAAAGATACAGGATTACTGATTCATAGGGGTACATGTACCCCAACATTTATAACAGCACTATCAACAATAGTCAAATTATGGAAAGAGCCCAAATGTCTGTCAACTGATGAATGGGTAAAGATGTGATACACACACACACACACACACACACACACACACACACACACACACTGGAATACTACTTGGCAATGAAAAAGAATGAAATCTTGCCATTTACAACAACATGGGTGGAACTGGAGGATATTATGCTAAGTTAAATAAATCAGTCAGAGAAAGAAAGATATCATATGTTTTCACTCACATGTGGAATTTGAGAAACTTAACAGAAGACCATGGGAGAAGAGAAAGGAAAAAAATAGTTTCAAACAGAGAGGGAGGCAAAACATAAGAGACTTAAATACAGAGAACAAACTGGGGGTTGATAGGGAGGGGAGGGGAGGGAAAAAGGGTGATGGGCATTGAGGAGGGCACTTGCTGGGAGGAGCACTGGGTGTTGTATGCAAGCAATGAATCATGGGAATCTATTCCCGAAGTCAAGAGCACACTGTATATACTCTATGTTAGCTAACTTGCCAATAAATTATATTAAAAAAATTTTTTTTAACATTTTATTTATTTTTGAGAGAGAGAGACAGAGCACAAGTGGGGGAGAGGCAGAGAGAGAGGGAGACACAGAATCCGAAGCAGGCTCCAGGCTCTGAGCTGTCAGCACAGAGCCTGATGCAGGGCTTGAACTCACAAACCGTGAGATCATGACCTGAGCCAAAGTCGGAGGCTTAACTGACTGGGCCACCTAAGAGCCCCTTGACAATAAATTATATTTAAAAATGTTTTCCGAGAGAGAGTATGCATGAGTGGGGGAGGGGCAGACAGAGAGGGAGAGAAAGAACCTTAAGCACACTCCATGCCCAGTGCAGAGCCTGATGTGGGGCTCAGTCTCACAACTGTGAGACCATGACTTGAGCCAAAATCAAGAGTTGGACACTTAACTCACTGAGTCACCCAAGCACCCCAAAGGATAGAGTTTTGGTATGTGATCAAAATTAAACTGTTATCAGCTTAAAATTGAATATCACATCTATGAGATGTTTCAAGCAAGCCACAGGGTAACCACAAAACAAAAACCTATAGTAGATATACACAAGATAGAGGAATCAAAGTCTGTGACTACAGAAAAATCAATTCACAAAGTAAGATGGCAAAAGAGGAAGCAAGGAACAAAAGAACTACAAAACAATTAACAAGATAGCAATAGTACGTCATTACCTACCAATAATTACTTTTAGTATAAATGGATGAAATTTTCCAATCAAAAGGCATAGGGCGGGGCACCTGGGTGGCTCAGGCAGTTAAGCATCTGACTCTTGATCTCAGCTCAGGTCTTGATCTCGGGGTCATGAGTTCAAGCCCTGCACTGAGCTCCATGCTGGGCATGAAGACTACTTAAAAAAGAAAAAAAAAAACACCCACAGTGGAGGAATAGGTATTTTTTAAAACAACATAGAGAAAATACACACACATACTCACACAGAAGACTCAACTATATGCTGCTTATAAGCGGCACCCTTAAACTTCAAGGACACACATAGGCTCAAAAAGAAAAGATGGAAAGAGATATTCCATGCAAATGGAATGCAAAAGAGAACAGATGTAGCTATACTTCTTTAAGACAAAACTGACTTTAAGTCAAAAATGGTAGTATGAGACAAGATAATTCTGAGGATAAAGGGGCCGATTCATCAAGATTATATAAAAATTAAATATAAAACTATATGGAACCAACATCGGAGCACCTAATTATATTAAGCAAATACTAACAGACCTGAAGAGAGTAAGAGACCATGATACAATAATGGCAGGGGTTTCAATACCCCACTTTCAATAATGCATAAATTATCCAGACAGAAAACCAATAAATAAACATTGGACTTGAACTACACTTTAGACTAAATGGACCTCTCCATAATAAGAGAATATTAAGTTACATTTATTCATACATTACCTTAATATATACATTCATATACTGTATTTGGTTACCAAAAGAGTCAGCAAATTTAAAAATATTGAAATCATACCAGGTAACTTTTCTGACCACAATGGTATGACACTAAAAATCAATAATAGGAGGAAGACTGGAAAGTTCACACATATGTGGAGAATACACTCCTGAACAAATAATGGAAAGAAAAATATCAAATAAACCGCCTAACTTTAGCACCCAAGGAACCAGGAAAAACAAGAACAAACTAAGCACAAAGTTAGTAGAAGAGAGATTAGAACAGAAATAAATGAAATAGAGAATAGAAAAAACAATTGACAAGATCAAGAAAATGCAGTGATGTTCTTTTTTGAAGACATAAACAAAATTTACAAACCTTTAGCTAGACTTACCAAGAAAAAAGAGAGGGGACTCAAAGTTATCAATGAAAGAGGAGACATTATAAGTGGTACCACAAAACATACAAAGGATTATAAGAGATTTATAAAAAATTATATGCCAACAATTTGACAATCTAGAAGAAGTGGATAAATATCTAGAGACATGGATATTTCTACCATGTCTGAATCATGAAGAAATATAAAATCTGAACGGATCAATAATAAGTAGGAGATTGAGTCAGTAAGGAAGAACCTTCCAACAGGGAAAATTCCAGGATCAAATGGCTTCACAGATTAATTCCACCAAACATTTAAAGAAGAAGTAACACCAATTCTTCTCAAACTCTTTCCAAAAATTGAAGAGGAGGGAACACTTCTGAACTGATTTAATGAAGCCAGCATTACCTTGATACCAAAGCTTGACAAGGACAGTGCAAGAAAAGAAAACTATGGGCCAATATCCCTAATCAACATAGATGCAAACATTCTCAACAAAATACTAACAAACCAAATTCAACAGCACATTAAAAGGATCATCCGCCATGATCAAGTGGGATTTATCCCTGGGATGCAACGAAGATTCAACACACGCAAATCAACAAATGTGATAACACCCATTAATAGAATGAGAGACAAAAATCATATGGTCAGCTCAATAGAGGCAGACAAAGCATTTCACAAAATCCAATATTTTTTCATGATAAAAACTCTCAAAAAACACCTCAATATAATAAAGCCACAGCTAACATATTAAATGGAGGAAAGTTGAAAGCTTTCCCTCTAAGACCAGGAACAACACAAGTGTGCCCACTCACACCATGTCTATTCAACATGGCGCTACAATGGCGATGGAGATGCTTTTTATTGAATGCCTTCCTTTAGCACTTGAATTTCTTTGAAACATACAAACACATTACTCTGATTAAATAAGAACCAAAACACCACAACAAAATGGTTCGGGAGCTTAATTTTTTTTCAAGATACAATAGGCATTTTATTCCATGTCTTTCTTTTTTTTTTCTTCAGTTCCATTAGTGTTATTGCTCAGGTCTTTCCACTAGCAAAGGTGCGGTCCCGCGTCAGTAGGCTGTGACCACCCCCAAATGCATGGCCAGTAGCAGCAGAAAGGGTAGGGTTTTCTCAATCGTCCTGGTAACTGCAATGGTGCTCACTTGGCTTAGATAGAGGAAATCTAGCCACCCAGAGA
The DNA here is from genome assembly GCF_022837055.1 of Prionailurus viverrinus. NCBI lineage: Eukaryota > Metazoa > Chordata > Mammalia > Carnivora > Felidae > Prionailurus > Prionailurus viverrinus. Next base: position 11,801,381 of record NC_062571.1, read on the forward strand.
TTTCTTAAGACTCAGAGCAGCCTTGCAGGAGAATTTCCCTAGTTAATTGACCCTTGTTAGCTTAAACGACAGCAGATAATCTCCAAAAGCGAAGCTACTTTGAGTGGCAAAGCTGTCATCTACCGCAATGTAACTGCCTGAAATCTAGTGACTTAACACGACAACTGCCATTTTACTGTATCTCACAGCCATGTGGGTCAGGAATTCAGCAAGGGCTCAGCAGGCAACTCTCCTGTTCCAGGGGGTCTCTCAGTGCTACTCACTTGGCAGGGGGCCTGTTCAGGAGGGTCCCGGATGGTTTCCATCACGTGTCTAGGGCTGTGGTAGAGTCGTCTGGAAAGCTGGGCTCATCTGGGGCTCTCAGCACCTAGGCTCTCTGTGTCAGAATTCCCTTCCTTTTTGAGGCTGAAGAGTTTTTCAGGGTATGGCCGTACTACAGTGAATACCACCGTTTACCCCTCCATCCGTCGGTGGACACCAGGGCTGCTTCCGCTTTTTGGCTACTGCAAAGAACGCTGCTTGGAACGTGGGTGGCCAAGTATCCGTTGGAGCCCTTGCAGTCACCAGAACTGACGATTTTGAGGAATCAGAAAGTGCAAGATCACTGGTCGGAAACTGTAGAGTAAACAAGTTAGAAGTCATCTGGAAGAATCCTTAAACATGAATAAGCTCAGGCTGCTGTCTGCAGCTGCCTTCCGTACATTTCGAGCAAGAGCTCCCATGGACAGACATTCGTGTCACGGCACCAGGAACAGCAAGCACCCTGCTCTGATCCTTTAACACACCTGAAATATTTCTCCCAATTCCCTTTGAGACCAAAATTATACATTTAGGAACCAGCTGGCTGAGATGAGGGAGGGTGGTCTGGGGTGACAGCCTCAGATTCACTAATTGTTCAAGAAATACTGGGGCACCTGGGTGGCTCAGTCAGTTAAGCGTCTGACTTCAGCTCAGATCATGATCTCACAGTTTGTGGGTTCAAGCCCCATTAGAGCCCTGTGCTAACAGCTCAGATTCTGTCTCTCTCTCTATCTCTCTGCCCCTCCTCCACTCACACTCTGCCTCTCTCTCTCTCTCAAAATAAATAAACATTTTTTGGGGCACCTGGGTGGCTCAGTCAGTTAAGCGTCCGACTTCGGCTCAGGTCACGATCTTGCAGTCTGTGGGTTCGAGCCCCACGTCGGGCTCTGTGCTGACAGCTCAGAGCCTGGAGCCTGTTTCAGATTCTGTGTCTCCCTCTTTCTCTGACCCTCCCCTGTTCATGCTCTCTCTCTCTCTCTGTCTCAAAAATAAATAAATGTTAAAAAAAATTAAAAATAAATTAAAAATAAATAAACATTTTAAAAAATGTTTATATACATACATACATATATATATATTTATATATATATGTATGTATGTATATATATATATATATATATATACATATATATATATATATATATATATATATTTACTGAGTGCCTTCTATGGGCCAGACACTGTGCTCGGCACTTGGGATGTACCTGTGAACACATGAGACAAAACTCTGGCCTCATCCTAGCGAGGGGGGATGGGCAGATGCTCAAAAATATGCTTCATGACTAAGTGACTTATTTACTGGTACATATCAGCATCACTGTATTCATCCATTCATTAATTTATTTAATCATTCAACAAATATTCACCGGGTACCTTTTCCTTCTTACAGAAAAAGGTATTTTTTATTTAAAAATAGAGCCGAGGGGCACCCGGGTGGCTCAGTCGGTTAAGCATCCGACTTCGGCTCAGGTCATGCACTCGCGGTTCATGAGTTCAAGCCCCGCGTCAGGCTCTGGGCTGATGGCTCAGAGCCTGGAGCCTGTTTCGGATTCTGTGTGTCCCTCTCTCCCTGACCCTCCCCCGTTCATGCTGTCTCTGTCTCAAAAATAAATAAACGTTAAAAAAAATTTTTTTTAATAAAAATAAAAATAGAGCCGAGACAGAGCTGTGCACAGGACGACATGCTACCTGCCCCTCAGAGCTGAACTAACCAGCGTCCTATGTGTGAAACATCGTGTTCATGTTTTCTTTCCGAGCACTACTATTTACATTAAGGAAGACATGAGATAAAGATTTGAACTCAAGAGAAGACTGGAGATTAGGCGTGTTCAGCAACTGGAAACTCAATTGTGACAGAAATTCGAATCTTTATGATAAGTCCTCGTAATGGCATTAAAAACGCAGATAACATAGGCATGACGCTCCTGAGGCATTCTTATATAATTTCAGACCTAGTCCTCCATTGTGTTACAATCAGAAAATAACAAGCCAGACTTCCCAAAAGCCTGAAACAAAATCACTGGCTTCTAAAAATGTGTTTATGCATATTTAGTGTCTCAATGGCAACAGCTCTCTTTTATGCTTTTTGCTTCAGAATATTACTAATGTCTGGTCAGAAAGCATAGCCGTAAAATTACCCCTCAGAGCTGATGTGTACCCAAATGGTAAGAAATATTCTATTGTGCACCGGTTCAATTTGACATTAAAGAATGGCATGGCATTTCAGGGCTGCAGAAAGAGAAAGGAACATTCAGAAACCATCAAAAGATTAAAAAGTAGAAACCGGGGCACCCAGGGGCACTTAGGTGGCTCAGTTGGTTAAGCCTCCGACTTTGGCTTAGGTCATGATCTCGTGAGTTCGAGGTGAGTTTGAACCCCACATCGGGGTCTGTGCTCACAGCTCAGAGCCTGGAACCTGCTTCAGATTCTGGGTCTCCATCGCTCTCTGCCCCCTCCCCCCACTCACGCTCTGTCTCTCTCTCTCAAAAATAAATAAACAATTTAAAAATTAAAAAAAAAAAGTAGAAACTAAGACCAGTCATCCAGTTAGGCTAAAAAATGAATTTCTGTCTCCAACTCGGGGGTCCGTGGTGGACGGAGGGCTCCTCTTTGCCGTTCTGGCTGGAAGCGAGTAGGAGGTGTCCCTCCAGAGCTCAGTCTATCCCTGGGAGAGAAAGCGCCAGAGACAGGCAGGCAGGAGACCGCACAGCCCTCACCTCCCCCACCTCTCATGCTCCCACTTTCTCCATCAGCAAAAAGCCACCTTACACACGACCAGTGTGTTGAGTCTCTAGCGAGACACAATATTTGATCAAAAATAATTGATAAAAATACGTGCAGCGTAGGCACGACATCAAGCTTTCTGATTGTGATGTATGCGCCTGACGTGAAGCTTTTGATTGCCGAGATAGCCACGGCAAAGACATCCACCTCCAATAAACACATGACCAGCTGTAAGACACAGCTACTGGCCAAACAGCCAGATAAGGAATGAGGCCACCACAACCCATAAAGTCCCCTCTTTCAGAAGGTTCCGGGTAAGCTACATATGACAGTTTGAGCGACTCCACTTCTCCTGCCAGTGCCTTAATTCCCACTCTTAGACCTTAAGTGATCCAAGAAAGAGTGAACCCAAGAAACCCAAGACACCCTATCCTCAGAATTCCAGGCCCATCCCCTCTCTCTACTTTGTTGTGCGGCCCTCGGATGTGCCGTGTAATGATCTGTGAGTAATAAACTTTGTTCCTCAAAGGTCCCTGACGGTTTTTGCCAAAGTGCATCCTGAAGGCAAAGCAAGAACCACAAGGCTGGGCCAGCCCCAGCGCTTGCTTTGGTGAGAGAACGTCTTCGGGGCCTCGCTGAGGGATACATTATATGGGCCCAGGCATTCTGAGGGGATAGCATCGGTGTCAGAAGATCAAGACCATCACCGCACGACTGCTAAGCAGGGTTAAGGAACCTCAGTCCCTTCCTGAAGGAAACTGTTCCAACCTGCTACCCATAGCCCCAGGTTGCTGAAACTCTGTGGCTGGAGGAAAGAGCAAGGATTTGAGAGGGAATCAGGACAGGCACTAGGGAGCAGGCCAGGGCTAGCCAATGAGGGAGAGAAAGGGGGTTTGGGGTCCACCAGACAGCAGCCACTAGAACTCTTACCATGGGGGGGCCAGGCATGCACCCTAGCAAATGGCTGTGATAGAGCCACATCAGATTTGCCAGCTGTGGGGACTTTGGCTCAGTTTCCTCATTTGTGAAGTGGGGATATCGTAAGGGTTAAAGGGTTAGTAAGGGAAAGGATTCAGTAAGTATCAGCTTTAATACTGGCCTGAGTAATCATGGTGGAGTCAGATCCCCAAAGCCCCTGGAGAGCTTATCTGTCAAGTCCTCCTGGATTCTGAAGTTCGGCAGTTCCTTTGAGGGTGCTGTCGCCAGACGCAGGGCCATGATGAAGTTTCCCGCAGTCCTTCACAGAAGGAGAAAAAGGAGGTCAAGTTGGTGGGTATCTGTAGAAGGTAGGCCACGGTCCTTTACCGGGAAAAAAATGTCCTTTGGTCCAGGATTATTAACTTTAAGGCCCCCGTAGTATGCGGCTGTCAGTGCACACCTCCAGAGGGTTTCACCCGCGTTCACCACAATGTCAATGGCAGCCTGGCTGGCTCATTTCCTGACTTGGACCCTGCTTGATTTTCTTGTCTTTCTCTTCTTTTTCCTCCTCCTCCTCTTTGCTCTCCTCTTCTTCCTCCTCAGTGTCCTCACTGGTGATCAGAGGAAGAAGGGAAGGCCGCCAAGAACATAGCTCAAGAGCCAGTCTTCACCTGGGAACAGAGACACAGCCTGGGCAAGAATGGAGAAAAGACAGAGAGGATTAGCTTACTTTCTATGTTTCAAAATAGACATAGCAAACTTAACGAAGCAAACAAACAAAAAACTCCCCCAGGAAACCTTAAGCATAAGAGAAAGAAAGGAAGAGATATGAGAATATAGACTTTGGTCTCCTTTGTCCTTTCCAGAAAATACATCTATAAATAAGTCCTTTGTGGATAGCCAATGAACAAGACAAAGATAAGTATCTGCATCCTGAAGCAAGCCACCTAAATATTCTCCTTACCATGCATTTACTACGCTAGTTTTCCAATTTCTGTTCTTTAAATTCCATGCCATTTCTATTCTTAGAAGAAGTGAATAAACAGGGAGTCGAGATAATTTGGTCAAAATATAGGACTGCAAAGCAGGATTTCTAATAGGCAGTTAGGAGGGGTGCTTACCAATGGGGAACTTGATAAATTTATTTTCTCTGAATCTCCTTGTTTAAGAGAATGAGGGAATTGCATTAGATGATCTCCAAGGAGATCATTTTGAATTTCAATGTGGATTTTCCCAGCTACATCAAAAAGCCTGGAAATGAAGCCAGGGCATTTAATACACGGAAAGACTTTAATTCAGCTGACCCCCTTTATTCCCTGATGCCAGTCTACAGAATCTGCTTCCATAAACCGTAACCATTCAGTCCAAATGCCAGAGCTCAGGACCCCCAGGGGAAGATACGAGCCAGGGTCATATTTATTTCCCAGCCACTGGACAACTATTTGATGGGCACTTCCTGTGTGTCTGTCTCTGGATGAGATCCCAGGAACCAGACAAGTAAGGAAGACCTCTCTTCGGAGCATTCAGAATCCAGGGGGAAGGAATTCAACACAAGCAATTCCCAATACTGTGATGTGTGCTTTAACACAGTGTGCAGAGGGCGCTGTGGTCACCCATGTCTGTGTGCCCCAGGCCAACCAGGTCTCCATAGCCCTGTGGAACATGACGCACAGAACTTCCCTGATAAGAGAAAAAGAGTCCTCCAGTAGCAAACAGTCACACACAGTACTATCTTCAGTGACGATTTGGAAAGGTCAAAACGTACCCTGGTGACAGAAGCCAGCTCTGCTTCAGGGAAGAAACCAGTAGGAATTCAAGTTGCAATGCTGCCGTTTCTTACTTGGAGAGAGCCACTGGACCACCCTGGGCTCCAGCCGCTGTTGGCTGGGAAATGACCACCATCCTCTGGGCCCAGGGAGGGCAGGTGTGGCTTCGTTGTGGGGAGGGCAACTGCCATTCAATTATTCAAGCCACCCCTCTGCTCTCTCTTCCCCCACCCACCCCGCCCTGCCTCTCCCCTGTGTCTCTGTTCTCCTTCCCCAGTTTCTCTCAGCCACACTACCTCCGAGAAGACAGAAGGGAAGCATTGTGCCTCCACCCCCAGTCACCCACTGGGACTCAGTGACCATTAGGTGAGGGAGCTCAGCTTATAGCTGATGCTCAAAAGCTACAGATGGTCCACTGCTCAGCCTTTCCTGGTGGGAGAAGTAAGAGCTGCCTGTGAAACATGAAAAATTAATGAGGAGAATATGAGTGCCTGGGGTTCCTTTCTCCTCAGACCAAACCAAATCAATAAAAGCCTCAGCTCCTGCCAGTAAAGGGCAAAAAGAAGCGTGCATCACCTATGGACATCCAGAAAACCATTAGAACTACAGAATATTTGGAGCTGTAAGGCTCTGAAAGTTCCCCCAACTGTACAGAGAGGAAAGCGGATGCCCAGAATTCTGGTGATTTAGCCACTAACATAGCAAGTTGGTAAGCAGAGTCTTGGTTCAGACTCAGCTCTCTGAACAGGCTTTGCCGACACAAGTCAACAATCAGGAATCCCACTGGCCTCACAAAGTAATGGGGAGACAGGCCAAGAGGTGACATGGTGCAGAGAAACCCCAACCTCCTTGCTCTCAAAAAGAATCCCCAAGTGGGAATGGAGAGAAAGAAGTATACCCAGGCTCACCCACTGCCTTGACCCTGCCTGGACCCCTGGGCCCACTGGTTTCCTCTGTCTTCGGGGTAACGACAGAGATAATAAGAACTGGACGCCTGCACAGTGTCCATCTGGTGGCTGGGGAGAGCCTGGGGGGAAACCACAGCCAATGAGCCTCAGCCTGCGCTAAACCAACAGTCCCCACGCATTCTGGGCAGCAAGGCACATCCAGGACCCTGCCCAGGCTAATTGGCTTGCAAATGAGGTAATAAAAACAAAGCTCTTTAGAAGTCAGTCGAATTTTCTAGGCACATGGGTCAGGTAACCTTATTTCGTCCTATAATTTAAACCATGTTTTTAAAATCCTGCTTTGGGAATTCACAGCGCTTTATTTTTTTTAAAGACTTTATTTTTTGAGAGCAGTTTGGGTTCACCAAAAAAGAGAGGAAGGTACAGAGAGTTCCCATACACCCCCTGCCCCGACACATGCACGGCCTCCCCCATTATGAATGGCCCCCACCAGAGCGGCACGTGCATCACCATCAACGAACCTACGTTGACGCATCATCATTGCCCAGAACCCATAGTTTTCACATCAGGGTTCACTCTTGGTGTTGAATTTATGGAGCTTTTTGAGGCTTTTTATTTAACTGGTAGGGTGTCCCTCCTTTGTTCCTCCGCTGCGAGTCTGGAGAAAAGTCCATCCTTCCACAAAGTGCTCTGGGGGTAAAAGGGCAACCCCGACATCAGAGCAAACATAGAGTGCCTGACCCCATTTCCCTTCTGGCGGCATGTGAAGTCACTGAGTGACACAGAATGTCAGTGACCCTCAAACTCATGGGGGAAATGAGGACACTGACCTATCAAAAGGGCCACAGCCAAGGAGACAAAAGGCCACCCTATACAGAAGCCATCTCAACAGCAGCATGACACAAAGCGATTCTCTCTGCCAGCTTTGCCAAAACTCGTGAGCACAGTCCTGTCAGCAAGGGGCAGGGGAGAGGACAAAGGACAGAGCAGGGTGACGTCCACAGGAGAGGCTGGCCAGGTGTTCCTGACACTGACAGCCCTGTGTGTCTCCATTCAAGGATGTTGGGCAAGAGATCATCTAACTAGTGTGACCGACCAGGCCAGAAAGACAGTCACAGAGGAGAGAAAGACACCAAAGGGTCACAGATGCTTTCTCACAATCTGGAATTTTCAGAATATTCTTCCCCAAACCTCTGCCTCCCAAAGGCCTTATCACCAGTCATAACGAATAATGGGGACCCACCTTTGCTCCCACACACATTCATGAGAACCCCTCAAAGAAGACAGTGCAGCCCCACGTGCTTGCTTTTGAGTCCCCACCTGAGGACTCCAGTGGAGGCTGGTGATCCCAATACAAACCATGGCCAAATACACTGGGCTCTAGCATGAATGTCTGCCTCACCTTCCGTTTAAAAATGTCAGCAGAACTACCCCATGGGGCCCTTCCCCCCTGCTCGCCTCAGCCACCACAAGCAGCTCAAACCTTCCTCTCAGCATCACCTGACTCCTGCTTCTGCACTGCTGGTCCTCTGCCCTTCTCACCTACCCAACCTCCCTCCCCACCTCCCCCACCAGGGCCCTTGGGGAATTATAGTCTGTGGTCAAAACATTCCTCCAGATCTTCAAACCCTTCTCTCAACTATCCATCTGCCTCTGGGCTCTAAATGAGGACCCTGATTACTTTGCACACTCTCAAATTGAGAGTGAATTAACCACCTCAGAAAATACAGCTTAGACCCATTATAAAAGGGTCCTACCATTCCCACCCCACGTCTATTTGGTACCCTGTTTTATTTTCTTCATAATACTTACCATTACTTGAAATTATCATGTTCGTTTGTATGTTTACCTTCATGTTGTTTGGTTCACCCCCTAGAATGAAAGTTCCGTGAAGGCTGCATACTTAATTCAATGCTGTAACCTTAGTGCCCTCATGGGCCCCATAGTAGGTGCTCAGTAAATATTTACTGAATGGATGGATAAAGGAACTACCTGCAGAGAGCACTGTGATCTCATGGAAGCACATAGGAGGAATTATGGAAGATGTGCGTGTGTGCGTGTGTGCGTGTGTGCATGTGTGTGTGTGTGTGTGTGTGTGTGTGTGTAGGGACAGTGTAAATATCATTTGAGTATATTCACCATCAAAACAATGAAATAAATCAAAAAAAGAAAAAGATCGGCATGGGACACAGGGATCACAACAGGCTGACTGATAGAGAACCAAGACCAAGTAAAATGGTGCTAAACTGTTTACAAAGGAGAGCCCGAGACCTACTCCACCAACTGCCTCCATACAAATGAGTAGATGGCCCTTCCTAGCCCAATGAAAGACTAAGGGCTTATTCTGAAAAGGGTCCCTACTTTAGTGATTGCAGGCCCAGCTGGGGGTGAAGTGCCATACTGAAACCAAGGGGATTAAGTGAACATCTATTTACAGATGCTGAAATCCCCAGCCTTCTTCCCCAATTCGGCTCTCAGCATGCCGGGAGGTGGGAGATTGGAAGACCTTTGGGGAATCTGGACAGCTCTGAAAGAATTAATGCCTACTGGCAGAGTTTTCCAATGCAGCAGCCAGCTACATTCCCTGCAGCGAATCCCAAAATTCCTCATGCCCCATCAACAAACTCAGAGCTTCCAATAGTCTTCTTAACATCCCACTCTGAAATATGAACAGACAACTAAGCATCACCAGACATTTAAGAAAAGTTCTAAAATAGGTGCAAGAATCCAAAAAAAAATTTTTAAATAGTAAAAAAAAGAACTTGGAGGAAACAAAGTCTATATAAGAAGAAAATTCAAAAATATTTCTTTATCAGAAAGAGGATTTTACTCCACTAACCAAAAACAAGATGCTTTTTCAAAAAGGAATATTCAGAGAATTAAAAAAAACTCTTGGAAATTAAAAACATGAGAGCAAAAATGAGAAATTAAGCAGAAGCAATGAAAAATAAAATTGAAGCATTTTCTCAGAAAATGAAACAGAAAGAAAGAGAGATGCATTTTAAGAGAGAAATGATAAGAAATTTGAAGTACCAATTTAGGAGGTCTAACACCCAAAGATTAAGTCAGAGAGGAAGAGAGAAAAGGGAAGAAACTGTCAATAAAAGAATATAATTTCTTACAACCAAATGACATGAATTTCCATTTGAAAGGGCCCGAGAAGTGCCCAGGATAATGTCATAAAATTTCGGAATACCAAAGACAAACAATGAAGCAGAGATCAAAATGGCACCAGAAACTAATGTCACAATGTTTTAAGCTTTTGAAAGGAGCCTTATAGTCAAGGTAGAGCACTACATCCAATCAAATGATCACTCTGACAAGGTAAAGGTAGTTTTTTCAAAGGTAGCTTTACTACCTTTAATTTACATGACAAAAACCTTAGAAACTATAATTACCTGAGGAAGCAATCTGAGTATATTCTCCATCAAAACAATGAAATAAACCAAAAGAGAAAAAAAAAAAATGGCAGAGGAAATGGAATTCAAGAGGTTGACTGACAGAGAAGCAAGACTCAAGCAAGATCAATGAGGCACCAAGCACAGAACACAGCCAGTCGGGTCAGGCTGAACCACATGAGAAAGAAGATGAAATTGATAAAAGACCTGGCTGCATCCAAATGTATGGAGAAGAAAACGGAGACATTAACACAGAGCTTGGGGTTGAATTAATGACCAGTACCAGATGAGTACACAAACTAAGCAAATAAGCAATCAAGACAATTCATTACTCTAGAGGAAGCAGAAGATTTTTCAGGAAAGTTAAAATGATTACAGTTTACTCCATGGCTCAGTTTGGAATACCATTTCAAAGGTCATATTAAAGTAAACTCTAAATATTGATCTTACCAAAATTATTATATAGGCAAATATTTTTGGAAGTTGGAGTAGGAGGACCAAACAGGTGGATGTTTGGGGTGGGGGTGAGGCGGGAAGGGTGGAAGAGGAATATAAATTGATGTTATCTAAAACTAAAAAAATCCAGAAATAATCATCCAGCAGTGTCATTTAAAGTGTTTCTTTCTGAGAAAGGGGGCTCAGAGGAGAGAGAAGGAGCAAGGGGTGTCTGCCTTCAGTAGCAAGCCTTTTAAAATATTTGTTTTTAATTTAAAAATTGGGGCACCTGGGTGGCACAGTCATTTAAGCGTCTGACTTCAGCCAGGTCACCATCTCGCGGTCCGTGAGTTTGAGCCCCACGTCAGGCTCTGGGCTGATGGCTCAGAGCCTGGAGCCTGTTTCCGATTCTGTGTCTCCCTCTCTCTGCCCCTCCCCCGTTCATGCTCTGTCTCTCTGTGTCCCAAAAATAAAAAAAATAAACGTTGAAAAAAAAATTTATAAAAAAAATTTGAATAAAACAACAATAAATAAATAATAAAAGCAAAAGGTAATGATAGGACAAGATATCCTTGGCAGAGGAAGTGGCATGGCATTGTATCAGCAGCACAGAATGTTGTGCTAACGTAAGGCTTAGAGGAGAAGAGGCAAAGAGACGTAAAGAGGAGAAGACAAAAGGAGATGAGTCTGGGAGTCCTTTCCTTATCTATGTTGTGCAAAGCTCCAGGAGAATGTTGCTCTGATCCCAACAAGGAGAAAAAGCAGGATAGTCTACAAAATCCTAACTTGTCTTGAACCCAACAGAGAGCTGCAGTTTCAAGGCAACCAAAGGAGCTGAATTCCAAAGAGTGGCAAGCCCCTCCAAGGATATTGGGACATAATTGGAGGAACATGGGTCAAAAAAGAGGCTGTGATAGAAGTGGGTAAGAAATCAGCTAAGGGGAGCCCAGCTGGCTCAGTCAATAGAGCATCCAACTTTTGATCTCAGGGTCATGACTTTAAGCCCCATGCTGGGAGTGGAGCTTACTTAAAAAGAAGAAAAAGGAGAAGGAGGGGGGGGGGGGGAAGAGAGGGAGGGGAAGGGGAAGGAGAAGGAGGAGGAGGAGGAGGAGGAGGAGGAGGAGGAGGAGGAATAGACATCAGCTAAAAAGTGAACAAATTCCTTAAGGCCACATGTGGCTAGTCCATCAGTTTGGAACTGGGAGCCCCAGACACACAGAAAATTTGCACTCATCCCAAGACTTTTCCATGAACCTACACATGGAACTCACATGAAAGACTGAAGGTGGCAGGGCAGGGGACCTGAGAGAGCTCTTCTCATTGACACAGGTGTGTGGCAGGTGACTGCTGCCTTTAGCGGCTAGTCACAAAACATCATCTGTTTCCCCAGACGTTCTTCTCACAAGAAGCAAAAACCTTAAGCCTAAAACTGAAGTTGGACCAATAGGACCATGAGAACCTCTCTATCCCTTCCTAATAAATTCAGTACTGAGTAATCAACAGTAACAGTTTACCAATGGAGAAGAGGAATGAATGTGGAGAGAGAATCCACATTTGCTTAGATGTGCAAAGATAGCTGAAGGCTGAAAGTGGAGTGAGAACACTGAGGAAAACCCTCTGGCAGCCCAACCCTGAAGGAATATGGAGCCATGGTACACTGAGGGTAACAAACAGCAAGGAAACTCAAATCTTGCTCAACTAGATTGACTCATTCCCACCCCCCACCCACACACACACACCCTAACAAATGAACTAGAGTTTCTATTTCCAGATGTAAATACTGCTTACACAAGTCTCTACTGTTCTATCAATGATGCCCATCATTCAATAACAAATTACAAGACACATAGAAAAGCAAAGAAAACACAACCCATGGTCAAGAGACCAAGTAATAAACAGAATCAGATTCAGAGATGATCCAGATCTTATAACAGGAACAGGGACTTGAAAATAACTGTGATGTAAATGTTAAAGGATCTAATAAAAAAAAGATGGACCAGTGCATGAACTTAATGTAAGCAGAGAGACAGAAACTATTTTCAATGTTTGTTTGTTTGTTTGTTTGTTTGTTTGTTGAGAGAGAGAGACAGAGTGTGAGCAAGGGAGGAGCAGAGAGAGAGGGAGACACAGAATCCGAAGCGGGCTCCAGGCTCCGAGCCGTCAGCACAGAGCCCGATGCGGGGCTCGAACTCACAAGCTGTGAGATCATGACCTGAGCAGAAGTCGGACACTTAACCGACTGAGCCACCCAGGCGCCCCTATTTTTAAAAAGTCAAATAGAAATGCCAGAAATGGAAAGCATAATATCAGATATGAACAAATTTTTTGATGGGCTATTGGATACAGCAGAGGGAGAAAAATCATTAAACCTGAATTTATATTTTTAAAAATGATCCAGAATAAAACAGGTGTAAATACTGGTATGTATGTAACATATGTATATGGGTATATAACGTACAGCATGGTGACTATAGTTAATAATGTGCTGTATATCTGAAAGTTGCTAAGACAGATCTTAAAAATTCTCATCATAAGAAAAAAATGTAACTGTGTGCGGTAATGGAGCTAACTAAATTTATTGCAGTGATCACTTCATTATATATACAAACAACAAAATCATTACATTGTACCTTTGAAGTTAATATAATGTTAAATGTCAGTTATGTATCAATGAAAAAAGAAAAACCAACAAAAATATAAGATAAACATTGTACTTACAAAAAATAGTTAATGGAAAAAATGGGCAATTTGATTAGACATTATCCCAAAGAAGATACCTAAAAAGCCAATGATCCTATGAAAACATACTCAACATTGTTAGTCATTAGGGAAAAGCAAATCAAAACCCCAATAAGATACCAATGCACATCCACTGGGATGGCTAGAACGAAAAAGACATTAACAAGTATTGGCAGAATGTAGAGAAATTAGAACCCTCATCATTGATGGTGAGAATGTAAAATAGTACAGCCAGTTTGGTAAACAGTTGGAAGTTTCTCAAAAAGTCGAACGTAGACTCAGCAATTCTACTCCTACTCTAGGTATATATCCAAGAGAGCCAAGAGAGTTGAAAACAAGTGTTCAGACAAATATTTATAGCAGCATTATTCAGAATATTCAAAAGATGGAAACAACCCAAATGTCCATCAATGAACAGAAGGATAAACACAATATGGTATATCCATGCAATGGAGTTATTATTCACCTATAATATAGAAATGAAGTCCCAATGCATGCTACAACACAGAAGAACCTTGATGACATTGTGTTAAGTAAAAGAAGCCACTCACAGGGACCACATATTGTATCCATGCATTTATGTGAAATGTCCAGAATGGGTAAATCCATAGAGACAGAAAGTAGATGGGTGTTTGCCAAAAGCTGGGAAAAGGAAAGAAGGGAGTAACTGCTGGAGGGTTCATGGTTTCTTGTCGGGTTGATGAAAATGTTCTGAAATTAGATAGGGGTGATGGTTGTACAACCTTGTGAATGTACTAAAAAGCACTGAACTGTATACTTTAAACAGATGAATTTTATGGTGTGTGAATTATATTTCAATTAAGAAACTGACAGGAGGAAGAGGTTGATAAAGGCAGTATAGGCAACACTTTCTCCATAAACTTGAAGGATGTTACAATACTGACACTGAAGGATGAGACCTGCAGATACACAGCTAAGTGAGTATGCAGAAAGTCCAGAAGGTTAGAGGCTTGCCAAGACACTACAGAGGCCAAATTGGTTGTGGGGCCTGAGGGGAAGGTAGGCACCAAGGGTAATTGACAGATGCCTTTGGAATTTGGACACAATGCCTGGGGAACACTGGTTAGGAACCGGGACCGATTTGAGGACTTGATGAGGTCCATTTCAAATATGTTGAACTCAATGCATGGGCAGGACATCTGGGTGAAATGGTTACCAGGCAGTTAGATACTGAGAATTCCAGAAAGTGGTCAGAGGCACAGATAGATGGGTTCTGGGGAAGAAATGCACAAAGATAGCAGCCGAAGTTGCAGGAGTGGATAATCTCACTTACAGAGACAATGAGGAAAGGAGGAAAGAAGGCCAAGGGCAGAAGGTTGAGAAATGTCTGCTTCTGCGGAAAAAGCATCAGAAAAGCCACAGGATGGGAGAGCTCCGTGGACAAAAAGGGGTGCCGACGGTATGATGTGTTGCCACAGAAATCATACCTACTGACAGGCTATTGGAAATTATGAGATCTGCAGCAATTCAGAAGGAAGAGTTCTTTGCAAGGAGTACGAGTAGGATCCAGAGTCCTCTCTGTGATCAAAGACTGAGAAAGCTTAGTGCTGGGACAACCCAATACTATTCACTGCTCTTGACTTCCCATAAGAACAAAGCCAGAGGCTCACAGTATATGACACTCCACTGTGGAACAGAGCACCGTGCATGAATATTCCAGCCCGAGAGCCAGAGTTAGACCGAAAGGCTCTCTCAAATTCCATAAATTGACGTGGCATGTCCGTGTTAAAACAAGCAGGGCACCACCCCGTCCAACCTTCTCGATTTTTAGACGAAGAAATTTTAAATTCCCCACATGGGGCTAAATTGATTTTCCCGAGGAAATTCTCCCAGTGGAAGAGCCAGTTCCGTACCTAAGGATCCCTGCCTCCTTTACTGCCACTGTCTCTCCACCAAAAATATCACTCACCTTTGCAAAACAACCTCCAATGCTCTTTAAGAAGTGAGAGAGAGGGGGCGCCTGGGTGGCGCAGTCGGTTAAGCGTCTGACTTCAGCCAGGTCACCATCTCGTGGTCCGTGAGTTCGAGCCCCGCGTCGGGCTCTGGGCTGATGGCTCAGAGCCTGGAGCCTGTTTCCGATTCTGTGTCTCCCTATCTCTCTGCCCCTCCCCCGTTCATGCTCTGTCTCTCTCTGTCCCCCCAAAAATAAAACAAACGTTGAAAAAAAAAAAGAAGTGAGAGAGAGGAAGCAATCGAAACACAACATCCTGAAAAATCTGCTCCCTAGCCTCTCCTGTTGGAAATCTGCTCGGCCTTTTTTTGTAGTGGTCTCCCAGCTGTGAGAGCGGACACTTGTTCACTTGCTATTGATTTGGTAAATCTAGTAGAAGATTCCCTTCCTTTCTTTCTCACAGTGATTCTTGTTGCAGTGTGTCAACTGGGATGCCAGTGACTGACAGCGTTTGTCCAACAATGACAACAGTTGCCCTTAACATCAGCCATATAGAAGAAGCTTACTGAATATTATTTGATGACGATGATGATGATGACAATGCAGCCATCCACAGCCTTTATCCCCTTGTCACTTTTTCCTTGCTGCTCATAATCACAAAGAAGAATCACACACACACACACACACACACATGTGTATTTTTAGCTTCCTATCTCAAAGCATTTGGCAAGCTGGAAATTCATGCACCAGACACCTGCAAGGACCATCTTGCAGCTCACAAAAATGCAGCCTGCTCCAAGACAGCATCTGTTCTGCAGCGCAGGGCAATGGCACAGAAGAGCCCGGGGCAGGACCTGAAGACAAATGACACGGCAAGTGAAGCAGCAGGTGGGATTCCAAGTAGCCGGAACAGAAGGAGCAGATGGTAGAAAGAGAGCAGCCAAAAAGGGCTTCTTTACCCAAAGTGCTGTGGATTCCTTCATGACCCCAAATGCCTGAAACCTGAAACAGATGATTGCTGGATCTAGAAAACAAGAAGGGGGTGGGGGGGGAAGATATTTTAAAGAAACACATTATAACCCTTCGATACCTGAAGCCATCTGTGTCTAGAGGGCTGGGCGGCTGGCACGCAGGCAACATGCATGAAAACACAGTTTCCGTATTTACAATTAGACTTGCAACTTCAACGTTGTAGCTGGCTACAGGTGGCCACCAAATGCTTGCTGGTTTTGCAGTTGTTCAGAGAACGTGCCTTTACTGGATGTCACTGGTCCACTGTGGTGGTAAGATTATGAAGGTTCTGATTTGCCCAAGCAAATCAGAATTTAGGTCAGAAGGGCATTTTAGATCTTTTGCCTGATTCTCATGGGCCTGGGACCTAGAGACAAGTATGAACAAAAGAGGGTCTTTTTAAAACCAGACACTTCTTTCCTTCCTTCCTCAAAGACGTTTTTATTATAGTTTCTCTTTGACTTCTACACAATTGGATAAACACATTTCTTCTGAAACACCAGAGTGAATGCTAAAAATATCAGATAATTTGTGTTCCCATTTAGATTTTTTTTTTTTGTAGTGTTGCATTGAAAGCATTGGAACAATAAAGGAAATAACTTGTTCACAATCACATCATTCTATCGGCCATGTATTTTTTTCCTTGTTTCCTCCCGGTCTTTGTTCACAGACTTGGAACATACATCGCATAGAGAGGACCATGTTGTACTTATGATCTTTCTTTTCTGTATTTTCCCCTCAATTCCGAACCTCCAGTTCTGTTTCTTGCTGTATCTGCCCTTCTGTGCCACGCACACCACAGCAGAAACTAGCAGAAGCAGGGGACCCAGTGTGCTTGGTTCACTGTTTCAGGGTCTGGCATATTGCAAGCATTCAATAAATATTTTTCTTGAATAAACCTAAATTTTACAATTATACTTTTTAACAGCTGCCTGGATACCACTGAGTAGATCATATGGTTATTTCCTGCCGTTGAGTGTTTGCTTCCAACTTTTCTCTAACATATGTAGAAAAACTATATGTATAACAACATAGGTATCCACTTTCCACCCCTCCAGCCTCCACTTTCCTCCCCTTTAGCTATTTCCTTAATATGATGTTTCAAGAGGGCTGTCTATGGTTTAAATGGTCTTAACATTCTTATACCTCTTGACATGTATTTCCAAATTACTCTTCCAGGGAAGACAGTCCCCTGCCTGTCCTGAGCACGCATCATTGGAGAAGCTTCTGGCGGATTCCTAGGGGTGGAGCTAGGAGCACCTGTGGGATCTCATGGCCTCGGGTCCTCGGCTTCAGAGTAACCGGATGCTTTTCTTGTCCCCGGTGCATGTTCCCAAGTGCTTCCTGAAAGCCATCACCTCTATCTTTCTTGGTTTAAATCACTAAGAGGAGGCTAGGCGCTGATGCTGATGCTGACAGCAAGTTGGACTGCAGGGACGCTTTTTGGAGCTCTTGCCTACCACGTGGGCTGAACACAGCCTTCACACATCTGCTCCTCTGTTGCGGGACCTCATCCTCTGCTCTGGCATCGCTTACTTTGCACAAGATGTGTCTGTGTAAAAATGCTGTTTCCCCACCCACTCCTTCTCCGCAACTGCCTGTCCCCAAACCAGCACCCATCACGCGACATCTGCTGGGCACACGTGGGGCATCATTGGCTCCTAGAGGAAATTCATAGGGAACTCACAGTCCAGCCACATCCGTGGGTTGTCAGTTACCCTGCCACGTCCCCATGGAGAAGATAGTGGAAGACGCTGGACGCCAGTGTCGGAAACCCTTGTTCTATTTCCAGAAGCTGCAAGATCATGGGTGAATCACTCACCACCTACGATCCTCAGTCCCCCTCTCTGTGAAAGACAAAGAACGGCTCTCCTATCTCTCCCGCTCATGGTGAGAATCAGTGAAACAATGTACGCTAACACTTTGCAAACTGAGAAGTGTTAGTGGACGTACAGCGTTGTTGTCACCCCTGCGGTACCAACTCTGAAGTACACAAGAGACCGATAGGGGGACAGGCACCATTCTTTACCTTCTTGACTGCCATGTCCTCCTCAGTCCTGCCTCCCTGAACCCCAGTTGTGTGCAGGTGGAGGGTGGCTCTGTGCTCGGCACAAGGGGATCACGACTGAACCACAGGAATCATGGAAATCCTATCCCCTCTTTGCTACTTTGAAGTAAGCATGTGATCTGGTTCAGAATCATGACACCTGCAGGAACACGGTGCAGTGAGGGGTGGTGGGAAAGACAGCCCTCCCTGACATGAGGAGGAAGCCATGTGAGGAGGAGCCCTCCTCCTTTCTGCTTGATGTCGCCACTCGAGGCAACGGTGCTGGGCATTACCGCTGCCCTCTGGCACCCGGCAAGGGAAAGCCAAGAGCAACTCGGGTGCTGATCCAGGGTCCTGACTTGGTTGAACCAGTGCATCAACACCATCTGGAAATGCCCATGTCCAGATTCCTTGTTTTGTGCGATTTGCTACCAACAACAGTTACTCTGTTTCT
Organism: Prionailurus viverrinus; assembly: GCF_022837055.1. Taxonomy (NCBI): domain Eukaryota; kingdom Metazoa; phylum Chordata; class Mammalia; order Carnivora; family Felidae; genus Prionailurus; species Prionailurus viverrinus. The sequence goes on from NC_062571.1 coordinate 11,819,993, forward strand.
CTCTCTTTTTTAATGTTTATTTACTTTTGAGAGAGAGAGCCCACAAGCACAAGCGGTGGAGAGAGGGGGGGGGGGCAGGCAGAGAGAGAGAGACACAGAATCCAAAGCAGGCTCCAGGCTCTGAACTGTCAGCACAGAGCCCGACGCGAGGCTCAAACCCACCAACCATGAGATCATGACCTGAGCTGAAGTGGGATGCTTAACCGACTGAGCCACCCAGGCACCCCAAAGCACCAGTTATTATTCTCTTCAAGGTGCAAAGGCGAGATGCATGGGGTGATGCAGGGGGGTCAGCACACTTTGGTTGGCATGTTTAATCCCTCGTCCTCTGCCTCCACCACTTTGCTTTGTTGTGGTTCACTCTTCAAATTACAATAATTAGTACACGTTGGAGGCAAAAGCAAAATCATATAAATTTGGGAGTGGAAACAGAATGAAAATATGACAAATATGTGATGAGGAGAACTGTGGGCACGGGGGCAATGGGCCAGCAGGTCTACCGACCTGCGGACACGGGGAGGCTAGGACAGAGAACTGGGCCCGGTGGGGGTAAGTGAGGGGATCCTGGGGCTCAAAGAGACCCTCTGAGGAGGAGAAAGGATTCCCCCTGGAATACTGTCACCTACCCCTCGGCTGTCCCCAAGTGCAGCTCTTATTCCCACGAGTAGGCTGGACATTGTGTCTTTGTTATCACACAAGTGATCAACGAGCTTTTTGTTTTGTTTAGTTTTGCTCCTTAAGTGCATGGCCCTGTACCAAGTGTCTTCCTTGGCTCCTGATGCATAATCATCACTGGTCCTTACATAACCCCTCTTGCTTTCAGATTTATTTTTATTATATAACAAACTGCCAAGCCAACCTCACCAAAGACTTAAAAATTTCCCAATGACACGCACGCACCCATATGCTCATCTACTATCCCACTTCCCCGCTTGCTTCCTGCAGCAAGTTAACACCTTGGGTTTTGTGTTTATCATTCTTAGCCTTTTTCCTTTTTTGTGTTTTACCCCATCTATATGTCTGTCCACCAATACACTGTTTGATTTTGCTTGCTACTTAACAAGTGTAGTTAAAATTCATCCAAGTTGTCTCACGTGGCTGGAGCTAATCTATTTTTCACTGTGCTGTGATAGTCCGTTGTGTGCATATATACCACAATTTATTCTCTTGTCGAAGGACATCGGTTGTTTGCATTGTTTTACTGTATAGAACAAGACTCCCACGAACAGTCTCGCATGTGCGTCTTAATGCACAAGCGCTAAAAGGTCTGGTGGATATTTACCTACAGTGGAATTGCCAATGTGCAAATATTGAAATGGACATGATAATGCCAAATTATTTTACAAAGCAGTCGCTACTTTCTTTTCCCACTGGCATTATATGCGAGATCCCAATGACCATGTTATCACTAATACTTAGCATTGTCAGACTTCTTAACTTTTATAATCACATGGGTATCAAATAGGGTTCTACTTGTGCACAGGCTTTGCAATCCCCTGGGGGCTTAGCATCTTTTTATGTGTCTATTGGCCACATGTGGTTCTTCTTAGATAAAATACATTATTATGGTTTTTGCCCAGTTCTCTATATTGGTTTGCTTTCTTTTTCCTACTGAGATGTAAGAATTCTCTCTTATTCTTGAGTAACCTTATTGGTTAGTTTTGTGGTGCAAATATCCTCTCTGGTTCCTCTCTTGCAAGGATACACAATTATTCTGAGAAACAATATATTCTAAATACACATTAAGAAAGACTTCAGTATTTGGTATTGTCAGCTTTTTGGAGTTTGGCCATTTTAGTAAGTGTGCAATAGTATCTTGTTTTAATTTGCAATTCCCTAATGACGAATAATGTTGAGCAGCTTTTCATATGCTTATTTGCCATCTGTGAATCTTCTTCGGTGAGGTGTCCAGATATTCTGCCCATTGTTTTTGTAACTTGGGTTCTTTGTTTTCTTATTGTTGAGTTTTAAGATTTCTTTGTATATCTTGGATACGAGTCATTTTTGCAAGTATTTTCTCCCAGGCTGGGTCTTCTCTTTTCATTCCCTTGACAGTATCTCTTATAGGAAAGTTGTTTTTTTTTTTTTAATTTGAATAAAGCCCAATTTACCAACGTTTTTCTTCTGCGGATCACGTTTTTGGCATATCTAAAGATTTTTTTTTAATCTTTATTTATTTTTGAGAGAGACAGAGACCGAGCGTGAGTGAGGGAGGGGCAGAGAGAGAGGGAGACACAGAATCCGAAGCAGGCTCCAGGCTCTGAGCTGTCAGCACAGACCCGATGCAGGGCTCGAACTCACGGACCATGAGATCATGACCTGAGATGAAGTCGGATGCTTAACTGACAGAGCCACCTAGGCACCCCACGTTTTTGGCATATCTAAAAGCTTATCGCCAAACCCAAGGTCACTCGGTTTCTTTCCTATGTTGTCTTCTTGAACTTTTTTCATTTTCCATTATGTATCAAGTCCAAGATGTATTCTGAGTTAATTTCTATGGAAGCTGGACAGTCTATGGGTAGGCTTTGTGTGTGTGTGTGTGTGTGTGTGTGTGTGTGTGTGTATTTTTGCATATGGTCATGTGCTATTTGTTGAAATACCTTTTCTCCATTGCAATGCCCTTGCTCCTATGTCAATGATAAGTTGACAACATTTGTGTGGTCTATTACTGGGCTCTCTATTCTGTTCCACTGATCCAACGGTCTGTTCCTTCACCAGTATCATGCTGTCCAAATGACTGTGGCTTTATAGTAAGTCTTGATGTCCAACAGGCAGCCTTCTAGCTTTGTCTTCTTTTTCAGGATTGTGTTGGTTGTTCTGGGTCTTTTAGCTTTTCACATAAACCATAGAATCAGTTTGTCTATATCCATGAAAGAACTCATTGGGATTTTGATTAAAATTACATGGAATCAAGGAAGAAGTGACATCTTAACAATAGTGTCTTCCTATCTGTGAACATAAAAGATCTCTCCAGTTAATTTTTTGAATGTTGTATTTTATTGTTGTCTATTCTTTTAGGAATAGAGCATGAGGTAGAAAGAAATAGCTGCTAAGGAGGTGACTCAGGTGAGGACGTAAGACAAACGTCTTCTTTTTAAATAAAACTAAGAAAAATATCATCCAAATAAGGAAGGGGCAGACCTTAAATCACATATACAACAAATAAGCAAAGACCAGGAGCTCTTTTGATACTTAGACAAAGCATATAGTGTATAAATAGGATTATATAAGCCCTAAAACAAAAGCTCTTTGTTGAAAGAATTTGGTGCCTATAAAGAGTTATCTGTTTGGAGTACCTGAAGAACTCCGCATGTAAATCATAGTCTTAAGTTTTAAAAAATTGGTAAGTTGGACTCATTTTTAAAAGAGATAAATTGGAAACTTCATTTACTTATCATTAGTTAGGCAGCGATCCACGACAGCATTGGGATAAAATCTAATTTATCTCAGCAAACTGGGGCGTGGCTGTCACTGACAAAATGAGGAAGTAATTTGAAGCAGTTCTTGTTCTATTTGGGTCAAAACAGAGTCTAATCTCAATTTTCTAGGTCACTTAAGCAAAAGTCGTCCCCGGGACTGGAGAATTCAGTACTTGCTCCATTTCTCTGTCTTCTCTGGTGGAGGATGAGTCCACGCTGGTGTTTCTCTGAAGAAACACCAGCACAACCTGGATCCTCTTTAGCATGAAGAGTGAATATATGTTAATTATCCTTTCCTTCACTTATTTAGTCAACAAGATTGTAGTGGGCACTTTGTGCCAGGCTCTGTGCTAGGCTCAGAAGAGAGGAGTGCCCTGAAGAAAAACAGAGCAAAGGAGGGACACAGCTTGCAGGTCCTGTTTTACACAGGGTCCGTGGACGCTGGGGCCAAGAGCACCATCCAGGGCCTTCCTTGTAGGACTTGGTGAGGACCCCGGAGGTCTTGTGCCTTGATTGCAATTTGTGAAGGCTCACTCCTCCCTTTACTCTGTAATAAAAGCATTTTCTAACAACTAAAGTTAAAGTAGGAGCTCGAAGCTCAGGTCTGCCACATGATCTTTTACAGGAGCACGTCAGAGACAAAACCACAAAATGTTGATATGTTCCAGAACTTCAGCCATAGGATGCTGGTGAGTAATTTCCCAATAAATGTATTTCTTTATCACATTTTATTACATCTTTATTAAGACTAAGTATTAGTCTTAGCACAATTATTTTATTCTGCCATAAGAGGACCTTTAGACTCTCATACTGATAGGGAAAGGGATGCTTACAGAGTCAGTAGCATTTTCTAGAAGCTCTGTATGTGTGGGTTTCTCCTTTCCTCAGTGAGTTGGGAGATTTGATTGTTTGTCCACAGGAGCTTGAACTCTGGACAGAAAAGCGGTAAGGTCAGAGCTTCGGTGCAGAATGTGAATGAGTTGTGTCCATATCACATCATTACAGGGCTTCCTGGGCACTCAGAAACCATCCAAACAGTAAGGAAAGTGCTTGGCTTGCTCAGCTATATGTTCTGAACAAAGCAATGGCTTTCACAGGAAAGCAGTTTTCTTTATACTTAGCCAAGTACAGTCTATGGAATTAAACAAACCTAAATGGCCATCCTGGTCCTGCCTTATTAACTAGATGACCTTGACTAAATTACCCAGTCTTGCTAAGTCTTAGTTTTCTCTTCTATAAAATGGGAAGTTTTGATGACGAACAAAGTACCTGCCTGTAAAGTGCTTAGCATAATGTATAGTCATAATTAATAGTCCACACCTGCCGGGTGCTATTATTATTACTATTGATTACTATGATCATTATGAACTTCCTTCCATTGCTCCCATCCATCTGTTGTAAGTAATTACTCTCCATGCTGGCTTGTTTTCCACACCCTCAAGGACCCATAGGCCAACACATCGTTGCTATGTCTTTTGGCCTTTCCATAACCCAACCTTTACTGTTACTTCCTAGCTCACATCTTTCTTGGCTGACCCCAGAAACCCCCACAACCTCTAGATTCTGTGTCTGTGGCTGGACAACAGTCAATTTGTTTGGCAGTCTGTTCTTTTTTGGGAGTAAGCTGGCTGGAGGATGGAGACTGGGCTTGCAACAACACGTCTAGGGTCCACAGAAAGATCTTTGAGACTGAGTAGGGGATAGAGTAGAATTTTCTTGCCTGAAGAGACCTGAGATGGCCAAACATCAAGGCTTGGGAGCCTCCTTGAGAGGTCTCTGAGCCCCAGCTTTAGTAAGAACCATATGCCCCAGGGCAATGTGGCATTTCAATTATGCAAAAGCAGACTGAAAACCAGAAGGTCCTTGGGGCAGGCTGAAGAGTGGCTCCCCAGGAAATACGCATCTCAAATCCCTAGAAACTCTGAGTGTTACCTTAATTGGAAAAAGGATCTTTGAGGGTGTGGTTAAGGATCTTGGGATGAGGCAACAAGCCTGGATTATCTTGGTGGGCACTAATCACCATCATAAATATCGTCATGAGAGATACAGAAAATAAGACAGAGAAGAGAAGTCACAGAGAAGGTGATGTGAAGACAGAGGGAGAGATGAACCAATGCAATCACAAGCCAAAAAACGTCAAGGAACACACACCACAGTCACCAGAAGCTGGACAAAGCAAGGAAGGATTCTCCCCTAGAGCCTTCAGAGGGAATGTGGCCCTGCCAACAACCTTGCTTTACATCTTCTGGCCACAAGGACAGTAAGAGACTACATTTCTTTTGTCTGAAGCCACCGAGTTTGGGTTAATTTGTTAGAGCAGTCACAAGAAACTAATACGGTCTCCCTTCAGATTTTCTGGAAAGCATTTATCTCCAACCCTAAGAACTCTTGAATGATCTTAGGAGGTGGTCACCCTCCCCACCCACCTCCTTCCCTCCCCTCCTCCAAAATGCATGATTGAGATTGAATTACTCAAAATCCTGATAAGCAGGAGTTGGAGCTAAATCTAAATCTCATTTTTAAAAACAAAGCTATCCTATCACAGTCCCTGCTTCCACAGCTGCTGGAAATTCCAGAGGGAAAGGAATTAAAAGCAATAGGAATCACTTTCTTGAGCCCTCAAGGTATCGTAGCCCATTCCCAGAGGACTCCGTCTCAGGAAGTCAAGACCAGCTCCCCCTGCCCACAAAGGGTAAGGATTTTCTCTGGAGCCACCATAGGCAAACCTGGAGGCAAACCTTCCTAATTTACTAATTTATCATCATCCTGCCCACACCCCTCCCCAGTGATCTTTGAAGCATTAATTCGTTCCACACGGAATTTACAATCAGATTAGTTGTAGTTTCCTCCTCTTTTGTTATTTACTGGCCAATGGCCACCAAACATCCTAACTTTCTGTAGTCTGTCTTTGATCTCCCTAGTGGTGCCCCCCCCTGCCCCCCGGAATCTAGTACTACCAACATCTACTTTGCTGCTGATTCTCTTCCCAGATATTTTTTTTCCTTAAAATGTCAAGTTAGCCTAGACCTAAAGACAACCTTTGCAGCAGTCTCATTAAACTCAGCTCAAAATCCATTTCTCATTTTCATTCTTTTGAACCAAGCCGCTGCCCCGACTCCCACTTCTCCTATCTAACTGGATTGTTGTGATGGAAAATCATCACTAACGTCTAAGCCCTTCTCCCTTTCCTGGGGCTCTCTGGTAGATCTGACTATGAGATCATAAAACTTACTGATTTTATACTCACCAACGAAGCTTGAACTCTTTCTTTACCAAATGATATAAAAAATAATGGCAACCTGAAACGGTAGGCTTTCCTCCTGTAAGGGAAAAGCTCTTATCTTAAAATTAAAAGGGGGATGGGGCACCTGGGTGGTTCAGTCAGTTAAGCTTCTGACGCTTGGTTTCAGTTCAGGTCATGATCTCATGGTTTCCTGAGTTCCAGCCCCACAGCTGGTTCTGTGCTGGCAGTGCAGAGCCTGCTTGAGGTTCTCTCTCTCTCCTGCTCTCTCTGCCCCTCCCCCACTCATGCTGTCTCTGTCTCTTAAAATAAATAAACAAACCTAAAAAATTAAAAATAAATTAATGGGGGGCACCGGTCTCAGTCAGTTGAGCATCCAACTTTGGCTCTGGTCATAATCTCACAGTTTGCAGGTTTGAGCCCTGTATCGGGCTCACTGCTGTCATCTCGGAACCTGCTTGGGATCTTCTGTCCCCCTCTCTCTCTGCCACTCCCCGGCTCATGCTGTCTCTTTCAGAAATAAATAAACATTAAAAAAATTAATATGGGAAGAATTACCACAGAAGTGAGACACTGGGGGGCATGATACAAATCAGCGTGCTGACCTTCTCCTCTTTCTCAGGACCAGGAAAATGGCACGCAGAGAACTTTACAGAGGAAGCAGAGAGCAAAAGCAGCCCCTTTCCTTGATTTACAACCCACACCATTTACATGGTGGACTTTGCTGAGGACTCTGGGAGTTAGGGCAGGTGTTTACACTGTCAGCCAGTTTAGCAGATCGTGTAGAGTAGAGCCTTAGACATCCCTGCCCTTCAGAGCTCTTCAGCTGTTCCCACCATGAGTGGCCCCTTCTCCCCAGGTGCCAGCTCCTGCGTGGGTTCTTGGCCCTTCTTTCTCCCCGGATGTCCCCTGTCTCCCTGCCACCAGCTCTCTGAAACCCTCGCTCAGAGGTATTCAAATGTCTTGCAGCTCCCTTGACCCACCCAAGCCACCTCTGACAGCTATCATTTCACAGGCCGAAAGGTTTATCACACTGCTGTGCTAAAAACCATTTCCTCCCTAAAAGGAATTCTGCCGCCAGGTTTTGCAGTTTCTTATCACTCTGTCTTGAGGAGAGATATTTTTACGTTTTTATATTTGTGGAATGCAGGGTGTCTTTCTCCCGGCCTCCACTGCCTCCCCCTCTTCTACAAGAAACAGAGCCCTCGAAGTTTGTGATTGACAAAAGCCAGGAAAGCAAAGCATGCAACTGATCCAAGCTGTGAGATGGGGGATGATGCTAGAAGATGAAATTCTTCCTGTGGTCACCGTGACCTCTCCTCACCAGTGTGCCATGAGGGGCCCTGTTTGCCAGCAAGGTGGGGCAGCCGGACAAGTGGCTGGGTGGGTGCTCACTCCTGCTCACCCACAACGGCAGATGGCAGAGAAAATCCCAATGAGCATGTGAATCCCAGGAATGAAGAAAGGAAGGAGCGGGGGAGAGAGGGAGAGAGGAAGGGAGGAAGGGAGGAAGGGAGGAAAGGAGGAAAGAAGGAAGGAAGGAAGGAAGGAAGGAAGAAGGAAGGAAGGAAGGGAAGATGGAAGGAAAGAAGGAAGGAAGGAGAGAGGGAGGACGGGAGGAAGGGAGGAGACAGAGAAGGAAGAAGGAATCGTGTCCAGAATCCCAGGGAGGCATTGGGCACAGAAGAGGAAAAGTGCGGAGTAGAATGACACCTCTTACTTACAAGGCGCCACCAACCAGAGAATCCTGATGATTCAGGAAAAAATTTTCCTTTTCTGAAACCTTGGCATCTTGGAGTGTAGGAAGAGAGTTCTGACCACAAAGTCCCTGAGAAAGGCAGGTGGGGTAGACACTGCTGAGCAATGTGCCCCTTCCTGTTGGGAATTTGGGCCAACTAAGGATCAGTGGGTGACGGTAGTTTGGGAATCGACCTGCAAATCCTGACCTGTACTTAGTGGGGTCCTCCATGAAACTATCCCTTGGATCACCGTGTCCCAATACCACGGCAATGCCTGTGTGCCTCTTAATTACCCCAACGTTAGGAGCAAGCTGGGCTGAACACCAGCAGAGAGCGCACGGGAATTCTCTCTACTATCCTCACGATCCCTCTGTAAATCTGAAATCATTTCAAAATTTCAAAATTTAATTTAAAAATCACAAGTTGTATTTTACTCCTCAAAAGCCCCATGGAATTCACATCACACCCTGGGTAAATCGTTATCATGGCCTACTTGGTCCTGTGTGATCTGGAAAACCTCTCATTTTGACCTTATCTCCTCGTTTTCTCTCTCTCTCTCTCTCTCTCTCTCTCTCTCTCTCTCTCTCTAATTCCCCTTACTTATACTGGCCTTCTTACAGTTTCTCAAACCTCAGAGGCTCTGTTCACCAGGTCCTCTCCACCTGGCATAGTCACATTGGCACATGGCTTGTCCCAGAGCTGGACCATATGGTAGTGCTATTTTTAATTTGTCGAGGATCCTCCATACTGTTTTCCATAGTGGCTGCACCAATTCACATTCCCACCACCAGTGCACGAGGTTCCCTTCCTTCCACACCCTTGCCAACGCTTGTTGCCTCTTGTCTTTTTATGACAGCCGTGCTAACAGGTGAGAGGTGATACCTCATTGTGGTTTCGATCTGTGTTTCCCCGGCGATCATGGATGTTGATAATCTTTTCCTGGACCCTTTGTAGGTTTTCTTCTGAAAAATGCCTCTTCAGTTCCTCTGCTCATTTTTTAATTGGATCGTTTGGGTCTTTCTTTCTCTCTCTCTCTCTCTCTCTCTCTCTCTCTCTCTCTCTTTGCTATTGAGTTGTATGAGTCCTTGTACATTTTGGATGTGAACCCCTTACCAGATTTGTGGCTTGCAAATATTTTCTCCCATTCACATGCCTTTCCACCATGTCTGTGGTGCTGCTTACAGTACAACAGGAAATGAACAGACTATGCTTAGTCACCCCATGGGCTTCCCTTCCCCTGTAAGACATTGAAACTCTGACTTGCTGCAGGTTCGTGTCTGCTTTCTCGCTACACTTTCTTCCCTGGCAGTCTAGTTGATTCCAATTTCCTTAAATACCGTTTACATCTCGATGACTCTCACATTGTTATCTTCAACCCAGACAACGCCTCTCAGCGCCAAATGTATACATTCAAGAGCTTTCTTCACCTGTGCGTTTGGAGAGGAGATGCAAACCCGTCCCTCCCCGCGTCTTCCCCGCCTTGAGAGTGGCCTCTGCTATCTCTCTCGATTCAGACGGTTGCTGATGCCAAGAATCTAGGTAACACCCTGGGCTCCTCCATCCTCTCATCCTGCCCACCGAACAGCCCACCATCTGGATGTCCTGCCAATTCTACACCCAAAATATAACAAGACTCTGCCCACTCCCGCCACCCCATGGCCCACCACCTGGTCCACCACACCCCCGCCATCTCTCGGTGATGCAAGAAGTTCCCGTTGCCACTCTGGCCCCTCAAAGTCTAAGTTTTCCACATGTATCCAGAATGGTCTTTTAAAGGGACAAATCAACTTGTGGCCAGCCACTCCTGCTTGGAAAGCTTCACTAGCCTCTGTGGGTGCCCAGAGTAAAATCAAAGCCCCTAACCTAGAACTAGCCCCTAGAATCCAGGCTGGCAGCTCCCTTGTCTCCATTCATCTTTTGCCACTCTGCCCTTTGCTCCCCACACTGTCAGGCTCGCTGATATTGTGACAGTTTCTGGAGCATGCCAAGCTGTCCCCCTACTTCTCTGACCTGTGCTTGGCTGGCTCCAGCTCTTCCTTTGATCTTGGAGTCCTGAATGTTCCTTCCTCAGAGGCACCTCCCTGACCACTCTCTGAAACTCTCGAGCCTCATCTTGTGGGGTTCCTTCACAGTACTGATCACAACGTTGTTTGTGTGTCCGTTTTTTATTTGTTGTCTGTCTTTCCCCATAGAATGAAAGTTCTGTGACAACGGGGCCACATCAGCTTGTCGGCAGCTGTGTTCTCAATTCCTGGCATGAGAGATGCCCCTACCTCCCTCCCAAAAGAGTCACTCAATGTACCAGTGAATCAATTCTTGGCCCCTCAGACCCTTCGTGCTGGCTAGCAGCAGGCTTCCATGTCTTGAGCTTGGGGAAGAGGAGGTTAGGTTCTCTTAGGAAAGTCTGGCACTGATTTGTGAAGTAGCCTCAAGTAAATCACTTTGCCTCATCCACTGCTCACTTCCTTCCCATGAGACGCTTCTCACCTAGCTCTGCTCAGATGGACGGGCCATGTTCCGATGACGCAGGTCAGGCGGGGAACAGAGCCTCATCCTCATGGATGCAAGGCATTTGCTTGCAGGCACTTCCTGTGCTATGTGTATTGATTCTAGAATCAGATTTAAGAATGTCCCCAGGAGGGCCCTCTGTTGTGCTGCCATCTGTGAGCCTAACTGCCTGAGCTGAGGCTATGGGGAAGGAAAACAGCGCCATTTCTGGAGCCCAGAGCTGTTGTTCTTGCATACTGCTGTCACCGAATTCTCTTGTCAAAGAGCTCAGTATGGAGATAACTTCCTGGTAAGTTTGGAATGACACGATCAGAACGCTGCTCAGCTCATCGGACATGTCGCAGGAAACAACGAAACAAGTAGACATGTCTTCTACGAAGGGCTCTGGAGTGAGAACGAGTTAGCGCTTCCAGAAAGGACAGTGGATCGCACACACAGCTGTATCAAGGGCACATCATCAGTCAAATAGGGGAGGCAGGAAACACCTAGCTGAGCATGACAGGGCATGCTGTACCCCCTTAAATGGAATGGATGGAATTTCCTGCACAAGATGCATTCACAGACCCAGAAATCTTGACTATGGGTGGGATGAGCCCGAAGGACACATTATTAGATAATGCCATTTGAGAAAATGTTAATATAAACAGAGATGTTTTTCTTGTCCTTTATCCCCCCTCACTCTTTCAGAGATATTTTTTGGTGGAAAACTCCTGCAGCCATCCATTCCTGGATTCGGACCAATCATATGACCATATGAAATTAAGATCCTCAAGAGTATAGAAGGAGATCGACCCTGCTAAGTGTCACCGGCTAAACAGGAGCAGGAACTTTAGGACACAGGTTCTCTCTTTCACGTTCGGCCCGCCAGGTACGTATTGCAGGAGGTTCTGTAGCTAAGCTCCCTGGTTTCTGAAAACACCAAAACTTCAGAACCAAGGATAACATCTTCAATCTACAAGTAGGACTCTGAGTCCTTGATTTCAAGTTCCTATGAGCTGAAAACAATGTGAGTCCCTCAAATTCATGGAGACATGACTTCCATTTTTGAATGTTTTAGTACCTTCCTTCCCACACCAAGGCGTGTCCCCAGAAGCAGTAACCTCTGTCCCCTAAGTTTCGTGAGGTGCCGAGACACTTCCAAACAGTGAGAGAGGAACGGAGATAACTTGTCAGGGTTTTGGGCTGAGAACAGGCATTCTATTCCCTGGAAGGTTTCTTAAGGAAAGAAAACTATGTTGAAATCCTGCTCAAAATCAGCTCTAATATATCATCTAGAAATAATAAGTTCATTTAGGTAAACTGTGCTGTCCAGAGACAGTCAAGTATAGTTAGACCTTTTTGTGAATTGCTTTACCTAGACACTCAGTCACACACTTACTCAATGTGTATTTCTTACCTTCCAAGGCAGAGAGGTCCATCAGTAAATGGAGTCATAAAGCTCAGGGAACAGGAGGCATAGCTTGAGTTTTCTGGAAGGCCTGGACATTGTGGGGACTTTGGATGGCACACTGGACGGCATGGAAGCAACAGGTAATGGAGAGAAAGAAGGAGGAAGAAGGAAAAGAAAAAAGGAGGATGGAAAAGCATCCAATCAACTGGCCATTTCCCTAGCATCCCAGCAGCTACTATCTGCCAACGAATGGCATTTCTGAGTTTATTCCCATTTGCTCCCTCTAGCAATGTGCTCTGATGGAGGGAAACTGCCTGGTTTGTGAATAAGCCAAAAACTTAGGAATTCTGGTTGGTTTCCAGATCTACAAGTAGGACCACTGGATCATTTATTGCAAGTGTTTGGGAACTGAACACAATCCATGAGCCACTCTACGATGCCAGTTCCAAGAAGAAGGAGCCCTTTCCACAAACACACGTGTCCACATCCCTCTGAATCTTCTTTAAGGGAAGGGCCTGTGTTCCTTTCCATGACCTCCAGTACCCACATGGTCTGGCCCCCGGCTACCTAGCTGGCCTCTCACCCTACCGTTCTCCTCCTCATTCACTGATCCTCACCCACAATGGCCTTCTACTCCTTGGACACAGATAGCCACGTTTTCACTCACTGCAAGTTATTGTTCTTGATATCTCCTGGCCTTAGCACTCTTCCCCAGATCCCGGGTCCTGACGATGCCAGCCTTTTCTCACTCAGGTCTTGGTCCAAATGTCACCTCCCAAATTTCCACTTCTGGAAGTGGTTCTTCCCCCAAGAACAGCGAGCAAGGCTGGTGCAACTAGAACTACATCTGTTGGGAGGCATCAGAGAGCCACCGAAGCAGCGAGGAATCACAGTTCTAAGGAAGAAAGGAGGCCCAGGGGTGAGTCTGGCATCTGGGACCACTTGCCCCTAGAGGCGTTGGTAAATTCTGCAGGTGGAAGCTGAGAGCGTGCAACACTGAGCAGCGTTCTCCACACGTCATTTCGTTTATAGGTGGAATCTGAAAAGCAAACAAAAAGCAGAATCAGACCTACAAATACAGAGAACAAATCGATGGTTGGCAGAGGGGAGGGGGCTGGGGAGGGATGGGCAAACATGGGTGAAGAGGGGTGGGAAGACACAGGCTTCCAGTTGGATGAATAAGTCATGGGAATAAAAGTTATAGCATAGGGAATACAGTCAATGATATCATAATAGCGTAACCTATAGAGTTGTCGAATCACTATGTTGTACACCTGAAACTAACATAACGTTTTGCGAGCTATACTTCAATACGAAACAGAAAGAGACAGAGAGAGACAGAGACACTATGGGTTTCAGAGACTGCTGGGGAGGGGAGCCCAGGAAAATACCCTAGGCTATCAGTTGCCTTTGAAATAAGTGTGAACCAACAGACCAGCCCCCTCAGGGTCTGAAGCTCAATTTCAAATAATCTAAATCCTTGATTGAATTAAGGCAACTTGGAATTAGGAGTGTTTGTAGCCCAGATGCCTGCCAGAAGCAAAAGTGCATCCTCTCTGGAAGAATATCACAGCATTAAAAGCCTCAAATTCTCTCTGCAGATGTTCATATACAATATCTGGCACTCATTAGAAGAGAATTTGGTGCACAGAAAGATAAAACATGATGAAAAATGGAGACAAAAATAGACCACAGAAACAGACCCACAACAGGTCCAGATAATAAAACAGACACAAACTTCAAAACAACCATGACAAATATGTTTGAGAAAGAAAAGACAATATGAAATATTTCGGTGGGTAACAAGAAATTACTACTAAAAACTAGAAAAGATGAGCCAATGGAAATTCTAGTGTGGAAAAATAACACGACTGAAATCAAGACCACTTTGGATGGGTTTAGTGTCAGATTAGATACAGCAGAAAAGAAAATATGTACACTGGAAGCTAAGCAAGAAAAAAAATAGAGGGACAAAAGAGAGACAAAAAGACAGAAAGAGACAGAAGAGACAAGACAAATAGGACATTGTGAAAAGTTCTGACATAGTTGAACTGGTGTCCTAGGTGGAAAACACAAAGAGAATGGGCAAAGGTGAATTTACTCAGCTGATGAGATTTCATGGCTGTGTGTGTGTGTGTGTGTGTGTGTGTGTGTGTCCCCTCATGGCAATGTAGCAGCTGAAAGGAGCAAGGTTATATTGACCTCAAGACTCCATGTGTAGGAACATGGTAACACCACTTGCCTGCCAGACTTCTGCCCTCCGTGATACGTGCAGGTGTCCCTACCCAGAGCCCACCCAGCTCCGCTGATGCGTGTGATCCTGGTTCCCACTCACTGTGTCTCCCTCTGTCCTCCTCTCATTCTCTGATGCTTGCTACGGTCATCATTAGTGCTATTCACCCGAATTTCTGGTTCTCCTTCTTTTAATATTTATTTATTTTTGAGAGCTAGAACATGAGTCGGGGAGGGGCATAGAGAGAAGGAGACACAGAATCTGAAGCGGCCTCCGGGCTCCGAGCTGTCAGCACAGAGCCTCATGTGGGGCTCGAACCCACCAACTGCGAGATCATAACCTGAGCCAAATTTGGATGCGTAATCAACTGCACCACCCAGATGCCCCTCTTGTTCTCCTTCTAAGCATGGTAGGACTGGAAGTTAGGTGTGAGTCAGCTGTCACCTTAGTAGTGACATGTGACAGTCACATGTGTCATGTGTCTATTTGGTGAGGGAGCTTAAAGACCCAGCGCTCAATAGAAACTTAACACATGTTCTCATCTCCTTGCCTAGAAGTCAAGACGGAGCCTCCATGGGCCCAGTTCCTGGATGATCACAAGAGACAGAGCTTCTGGCTGATCTACTAGCAACAAGCCACACGCACAAGAAACTAACCTGTCGCTTGAACACTGGGGCTCTTTGTCACCAACCACCGTGGGACTCGGCCCATGCAGACCTAGTTCAGTCTGCTCTCACCATCTACTTCCTATTTCAATCCAGGCACCAGGAGACCTTTGCTTCCTTTCTGTCTCTTGGGTGATGGAATGTTACTTTCCCCTTAGCTTTTCTGTACCTTTTCTCATCCCCTATTTATCTTTGCTGAAGGTGGTGACCTTCTTTATCCCCGAGAATGTACCTTGTCTCTACTCCTTTGTTCCAGACAGCTGCAGCTCAGTACGGCAAGGGAAGCTTCTTGGCAAATGACTACAGATCACGTCCTAGGGGAAAGCTGCCTGGCCCCAGTCTTCTCTGAACTGCCACCATTCTGCCAGCACAGGGCCGATCCCCACTGCAGGCAGATGGAGAAGCTTCCCCAGGTCTTGTCTGACCGGGGAATTCAGCCGGTGACTCCTACTGGCAAAGACTACAGTTAGTTATGGATTCTGGGCCAGCCCCTAGCAGGCTGCCGGAGTGCTGCAAATGGAAACAGACAACAGGCTTTGGATGATAGCTTGAGAGCTGGATGAAACTAGAGAAAGCAATGCTTATGACGATGGCCTGGAGGCCACAGCGAGCATCACATTTTCTGTGAAAGAAGGACAGAGAGGCTGGAGAATATTTCATGAATTTCTTAGTGCATAAAATTAGCTGTGTGTGTGTGTGTGTGTGTGTGTGTGTGTAGCCATGAAAGGGCATTCCTCCCACATTAACAAGGGCTAAGGACATCCTTTCTGATTAGCAAGATAAAATTATTTTGCATTTGTTGAGTATTTTGTTTCTAAAAGCTCCAGCAGATCTCTGAATTCAAACGTGCCTGTGTATGCACGCACGCACGCACACACACACACACATACACACTCACTCACTCATACCCATTTTCTACAAGCAAGGGGATAATGAAAGGGGGAGTCATAGATATGTGAAGAAGTCCCATCTCTTTGGGGGAACAGGTGGACTTCCTAACACCCCCTACAAAGGACAGTGGTAGCCGCTGGGCTCAGCTTGCTGTTTTCTGCCAACAATATATCCAGATCCTAGTGCGCCGAGTCTCTGAATGACCCACGGCAAGAACCCTGCTGTTTCTGCAGAAAGCTAAAAAAAAAAAACAAAAAAGAAAAAGAAAAAAAAGAAACAAATCCCCTCTGTTGCTTCCCCCCAAAACCACAGCGAGTAATTTCTCTCTAGCACTCGCTGCGGCTGGAGCAGGGCCGGCTTCGTGACTGTGAAAAGTGGCTGTTTCGCGGCTGTGCCCTGCCAGGGGGCACTCTGGAGTTCTTCCTTTCTCAGAGTCACAGAACGCCTCTCCCTGTAGTACTCAACAGTTGGCAAGGCTGACGGCTCAATCCTCCAGGCAGGGCTGAAACAGCTGCTATTCAAGGAACTATTTAAAAAATACTGGTGTTCCTTAGAGGCGGGGAGGTGACAGTGGCATATTTCGCTGGAATCCAGGAAGAAAATGAAATGCGGTCCATCTACTCGGCGTCAGCTGTGTTCACGGACAGAGCAGGTGGCTGCCTATATATTGGTCTGTGAAGGGTGATAAGAAAATCCGCGGCCAGAAACCCACCCCCCACCACACCCAACTGGTCATGAGATGCTAGAATCTTCCTTTATGATTCCTCCTTCGGCATCCTCTTCATGAATGCAAGGCGCTTTAGAAGGAGATCATTGATCCTTAACACTTTGTTATGGGCTGAATTGTGTTTCCCAGAATTCTTATGATGAAGCTCTAACCTCCAGAAGCTCAGAATGTGGCCGTGTTTTGAGAAGGGACCTTTAGAGGGGCAATTAAGGTTAAATGATACCATATGGTGGGCCTCAGTCCACCCGGCTGACATCCTCACGAGAAGAGGAAATGTGGCCACACAAGAGATGCCAGGGACACACCAGCACAGAGAAAAGAGTATGTGAGGGCAGCCATCTGCGCCCCAAGGAGAGGGGCCTCCGAGGACACTAACCCTGTCAGCAGCTTGATCTTGGACATCCAGCCTCCGTAACCATGAGAAAACAAGTAGCTGTTGTTTCAGCCTCCTGGTCTGTGGTATTCTATCCCGACAACACTAGCAGACTAATGCACACCTTAACGTAAATTAGTTTATCTGATTCTCCACTCTTTGCCGACTAGTCGAAGTTTGGAGGAGAGATGAGAAATAGGTTCTTCCCAAGAAGGGAAAGGTCTGGAGAAGATTCCCAAAGAATTACGAGAGCTGAGCACGTGGGAAGGATGGTGTGTCGGATTGGAAGGAAGAGCTACAGAACAGGGAGGAGGGAGATCATGCCAGCACTCACACCTGCCATTTATGGAGGATTACGTGGCTCCAAAGTGCTTTCACGTTCAGCATCTCATCCTGACAGCTGTGTGAGGGAGATGAGTTCTCCATCTTGTGGATGAGGAACCAGAATCTCAGAAAAGATGCGTGCGTTGCTAGAGGCCAGCAACCCCAGAGCCCAGACTCAGACCCGACACCGTCGAGACCCACTGAAGACAATGTCTCTGGCCGCCCAGGGTTGCTGCGGTCCACCCTGGGCACCTCGCTCATCCCACCACTACACAGCCTCCCGCAGCCGGCATGAGCTGGACTTCTCGGGAACACAGGGCCAAACCACCCCTTAACCCAGCGGTATCACACCGCAATCTCTACCCCAACTGGGATAGAGATTGGGGGCCAGAACTGCATCTTGGTCCCCCTCAAAGCCCTAGAACACCTGATGGAGAGACTTATCTAGATGAACAGAACATCCGCTGACTGAGTCAGTATGATCCCGTTTGCTTTGTTTTTGTTTTGCTTGCCAAAGCCAGGTCTGGATTAATCCAAGGTATATACAAGGATCACGAGCGACCTGGTCAAACTCCTCAGGTGGTCACTGCTATCCATCTGGCCAAGCTCCTTCTGTCTTAATCGAGAATTTGGGTGGCCACTCACCAAGCTGGCCGTCCGCAACAGAAACTCAGGTACAACTTCATCCAGAGTCACTCAATTTAGACTTTTCACTGTAACAGTACCTGAAGAGGTTCTTCAAAATAGGACTTAGAGTGACAACAATAGTAAAAGCTATTTACTAAGGACAGCCCCCCCCCCCACTATAAAACGAGCAGTGTATCATTTAATGAAGTTTTCCTAAGTGCACAGTCACATATACAACATGCAATGGTAGAGAACAGACGACCACAGTGTGGGACCCAATTCTGTCCCACCGCCCAGGACAGGGACAGGTAGGTCCCTTTTGTAGGCCCAGCACCAGCTCTGAATGAGCCCCCTGGCCTCGGCTGTGTCACACCTCGTTCAGTGAGGCCAGGGCTGGCTTTGTGGACGGGGAGCTGAGAAAGGCCCCGTGCTCGGTTTACTGCTGTTTTCTCCATCCTGAAATGTTTCAGAATTTTTGAACAAGGGACTCCGCATTTTCATTTTGTGCTGGGCCCCACAAATCACAGAGCGAAGGTATAAACTGCAGAAAATTCTCAGGCTCCAGGTCAGTAATTCAGAAGAGGAGATAGGGATTTCTCAGTGGAGGAGGGGGACGAACCAGACAGAGCTGGGTGGAGGGCACCAACCTGAACACGGAGGGCCTCCTTGTCACACAGGGTGGACAGCTGCCATCAGTGAATCCAAGGGCGGCAGCTAACCGACAATCACACCCGGACCTGCCCTACCAAGGGCAGACACATGACAGGCGGCAGCAGGGAGTCAATGCCTCAGAAGACAAGGGTCGGAAGCCGGAAAGTTCTGTCCACATCGCAGCAGGAACCGCTGGGAGCAGGGCTCAGACTCTGTGCAGCAGCCGCTCGCGAAACCTGGCCAAGAAGTTCAGGGACCCAACCACCCAGGCCGGGGTGGGGGCTGGACCCCTGCCCGTCTGGGAAATGAGCTGGAGACTGGTAGCCATGAACTGTTCTAGCAGATACAGAGGAAGGGAGAGAGAGGGGGGGAAGCTGCTGTCCTCCCTTCCTGTGTGGCCCATAGTGCCTGCCCACCCCGGGGCTAGCTCCCTCCAGCCACCAGTGGGGACACGCCCAAACCTGCTGTGACGGATGCATTAGAACAGCCCAGCAAATAGAGCCTAACAGGTGAAGGTCTTCAAGCTACGTCTAGAATTTTCATCATTACCTCCATCGCTCTGGCTCCACCTGCTCCTATCTGCTGCAAATTTTTGTCAAAATCCTAGATTTCAAGAAGGCATGGCTCGGGGTGACTGGGTGGCTCAGTCAGTTGAGTGTCTGACTCTTGGCTTCAGCTCAGGTCATGATCTCACGGTCGTGGGATTGAGCTCCACGTTGGGTTCTGCACTGACCATGTGGAGTCTGCTTGAGATTCTCTCTCTGCTCCTCCCCAGCTCTATCTCTCTGTCAAAATAAATGGATGAAACTTTAAAAGAAGGAGGAGGAGGAGGAGGAGGAGGAGGAGGAGGAGGGGGAGGAGGCGGCGTGGCCCATCTTCAATGTTTGTGCTGCAAACTTGTTTCTGCTGGGGGAGTAAAAGATCTCTTTTTCTCTCTGCTGGCTCCCACCCCCTCCCTCTCCTGCCCCAGATCTCACTGGTAATAAACAGCAGCCTGAATGTTACTGGAAAGTCTCCCCATGACTCAGAAGGCCTGGGCCCCACAGAGCCCCCTGTGCTTACCACAGCCACCCACCTTGGCGTGAGCAGCCACTTTGAAAACTGTCCACCTGCCGCCTGGTTGGGACTTGCTGTTGGTTTGATTTCTGTATGGGTCACACATCTACTCCCAGTGGGGAGGCTTTGCTTGGTGTAAGAAATACAAATGAAAGCACACGCATTATACTCTGAATTCTTTCTGGAGGTTAGAGTAAATGACTTCTAAGACTCCTGCCAGAATCGACTGTAAATAAACCAAAATCTGATAGATAAAAAGTCTACCTGGAATCGCCTGAGATCTAAAGCACAGAATCTACGTAGACACAGGAGAATTCTAAATGAGTCTAATGCTTAGACGACCATGGCTCATGTTTCCTGAGCACTAACTATGTGCTAATTGCACCACTTACAAGGAACGATCCTTCATGTCCTTGTCATAGATGAAGAAATGGAGGCCAGGGTTTGGCTGATGCCAAAGTCAAAGCCGATAAGTAAGGGAGCAAGAACTTCCTATCCATGTCACGCCCATCTGACCACCTCATCAGGTTATTGTCAGAGAAAACCAGTCCCAGCAAGGAACCCACTCCTAGGCCCTGGTTGCAGCTTCCCCATGACAAGCACCCAGACTTCGTCATGGTGACTGGGCTGGACCTGCCGAGCCCATAGGTTTTCTGTGCTCCTGATGCTGATTCTGACAGTTTCTCACATCACCTTTATCTCTGCACCATGTCACTGCTTCCTGGCCTTGACTGTGTGTACAGACAGAATATTTCCCTAATGCTTTGGAAATGCACTGTTTGAGATCAATAACTCTGGGATCAGAGGCAACAGTCTGCACCTTCTAGAAGGGATACCTGGTTCGCAATACCCTCCAGCTTTGTTTTTGTGCATATCTACCTCCCTTTACATGCTATCTGCTTCAATAACTCAATAACTGGAGGGTCATATTTGGTTGGATCCACTTTCTATGTAGTGAATCTGATGAGCCACTATATTATGCAGTCAAATCTCATTGCCCTAAGGCATAATTCACTTAGCCATTGAATGATTTTGACAACAGTGTCAGACCAGGACAGACAAGTGTGAGTGTGGGTGCACATCCACATGCGTATGTGTGTGTCCCATCATCTCCATCACCCAGACCATGAAGAGCAGTCTTCAGGTTGCCCATCCACACTCATGGCTC
Organism: Prionailurus viverrinus; assembly: GCF_022837055.1. Taxonomy (NCBI): domain Eukaryota; kingdom Metazoa; phylum Chordata; class Mammalia; order Carnivora; family Felidae; genus Prionailurus; species Prionailurus viverrinus. The sequence goes on from NC_062571.1 coordinate 11,841,005, forward strand.
CCCCTAAAAGTCAGTACCCTTCCCTCAGTCCCACAGATACTTTCTTTATCTGGGGTCTCCTCCTTTCCTCTGACCCAGACAACTCTACCAGCCTCCTGCCCCACTTGCCCTCATCACATTAATGCCTGAATTATCACCCTTAAATCAGGTCAGCCAATCACGGGTCTTCTTAGTCCCACAGGAGTGGTACCTCCGACCTCATCACCCACTGCACGCACTGACAATTTATTGCACCAGCCATCACAGAACCGACGTTACTGACCCTACACTCAGCAGGGGACTCGCATCTGCTCAGGAGTGTTGGTAAACAGAACATGAGCACGTGGTCAGTGCTGGCCCTGGAGCTCTCCTTGCCCTTCCAGGACTCTACCCAATGCTGGTTCCATTCCTTCAGCCTGAAAGGCCCTACTCTCTTCCTTGCCTATTAAAATCATTCTCATCTCCTGAGGCAGATGTTGCCCTCTCTAACAATGAGCCTAATCTCCTTAGAATCCCCTTCCGGAGCCTGAGAACCTGAGTTTTAGTCCCAGCTTGCTACTAACTAGTTGTGTGACTTTAGGGAGTTTTCTGAATCTCGCTGGGTCTCAGTTTCCTCCTCCTGAAAAACAGGGATAATAAAAACACCTCCTTTCATAGTCGTTGAGAGGACTAAACAAGATTTTGTATTTAAAGCATTCACAACTGGGCAAGAAAACACTTCCCACACATTGCTTATAGGGCTATTCATGCTTAGACCATTCTACCTGCTTCCTCTAGTTGACTTTTTTGAGGCCAGGAACTGTCTTTGCACCCCACTGTCACTTGCAGAGGGTTTTATCAAAGTAGATGTTTAATAGATGTTGTCTTGGTTGAGTTCAATTGCTACAGGATTAGAGACATGTTGGGTAGTTTGAAGGTCATTTTAGCCACTCCCCCTTACTTCAAGTACAACTTTCCTAATTCTAGGTAGATGAGAGTCTGGCCCACTGACAACCTATTCCACTCTCTGACATTTCAAACAAACTGCCTTCACAGACCTTAGATAACATTTCATGCAAGGACAACACACAGATGCCCTTTTCCATGCTGATCAATTAACCATTATGTAGCTGGCAGTGCTACAATTGATTAGTGATGTCTGCTCCCTGCATGAGTTGGGTGACTGGTAATGTGCGCATAGTGTATTTGCTGTTCCCAATTTACTCCATTGTTCTAATTCACACATGAGGAAACTAATGTCTAGAGAAGTTGAGTGACATCCTAAAGGCCACACAGTCAGTTAGAAGCAGGGTACAAACTGGAAGTCACGTGTTCTGGGTACTAGCTCAGTATTTTTTTAGAGGGAATAAATAAAGTATAGAAAAAAAGAAGAAATAGATCCAACTGTGAGTCTACACCTCATTTACCCATGGATTTAAGTGTCCATGCTTCTCATTCTGTGGCCTAGGGATTGTGTCTTAGAAGCATAGCACATGAGCAGTAGTAGCATAGGGAGAGTTTCTCCTTCAAACCACGGACACATCCTTCTCTCAGACAACCTGCCCTAACGTGGCACTACCAGATGGAGCCCACTCAAACCACAGGACATCAAGGCTGAGTCCTGGCTACTTTAAAAGCAGAGACATCTCAGACAAATTCCCATGAATTTTAACCTTGTAGAAAACAAGATTAGACACATGGTATCTTCCCTCCAAGAAAATACCCTGTGTTTCATAATTTTGAATTTATGTTTTCAAATGAAAAATCGAAAAGGTTTAACGGGTACCTAGGAGGCTCAGTCGGTTAAACATCTGACTCTTGATTTCAGCTCAGATCATGATCTCATGGTTCGTGAGTCTGAGCCCCACGTCAGGCTCAGCACTGACAGTGTGGAGCCTGCTTTGGATTCTCTCTCTCTCTCTCTCTCTCTCTCTCTCTCTCTCTCTCCCTCTCTGCTCCTCCCCTGCTCATGCTCGCTCTCTCTCTCTCTCTCTCTCTCTCTCTCAAAATAAATAAACTTTAAAAAATTTGAAAAGGTTTTTTGGGAAGGAAGGAAAGTACTCTGCAAGATTAAAAAAAACAACAGTTTAGCATTCAAAACTTCCAAACAAGCTGAAAAATTAATTTCTAAAGACTTCAGAATGTATACCTTGTGTCAATAGAATCTAGACTCTGAATATGTCCAGACTAAAAGTAGTTAGGGAGAAAACAGGGTGCCAATATACAAAAAAAGAGAACTAAGAGGCAAAATTCATTAAAACCCAGGCATCTGCTCCTGGGAATGATTGATGTTCCACCTGTAAGCTATGCAGTCCCATGGCTGAGTCACATCGCACTGTAACTCTCTTAAACACAGCTTGAGGCCAACTATAAAATGGCACACCTTATTGTACATCTTAGAACACAAACACTGGCATGCAGAATCATGGAATATTACAGCTGAAAAGGAAATTAAGACCAAGGCCCAATCCCGTCTTTACAGATGTCCCCACAAAGAGTGAAATGGCTCAGCTGAGACTACACTGCCAGCTCCAGGCAGAGCTTGCCTATAAACCTGGAAGTCTCCGTTCAAAGTCTTTCTGGTGTCTAATGTACACATCCCATGGAAACACAGACCATCAGAAGGAAAGTATCCAAGAAATTGTATTCATTGCCAAAGACCAGTGTTTATATAACCTGAGTTAACAACTCCATTTGTTATCTTTGCTTTAAAGCAGCCAAATAATCTTCATGTCCCCCGCTTGGGCCTGTGAGAGCTCCCCTATTCTTGCCTTACAGATGAGTGGCAAGGCCAGTTCTTGTTGATTGCCTATTATTTGCCATGGCCTACCCACATTATCTCACTAGAACTTCTCGATTTATTTTCAAGAACCTGATTCTCTGAGAGGTTTGGTTACTTACTCAAGGCCCTACAATGACTGATAAATGGTGGAGCTTGGATTTGAAGCCAGGTCCGCCTGCCTGTCTCCAAATCCTGTGGACTTTGCACATCACCAAACTACCTCCTAATACCAACAGGGTTAGAGAACATTTCCCATGTTATTTCAGAAAAGGCAGGGAGGGAGGGAGTAGGGAGGCAGAGTCATGTGTACTTGGTATTCACATAAGGACCCCCAAGCAGGACTCAGAAGCATGGGATCTCATCTTCTCATCTGCCACAGCCCCAAAGTCACAAGGAACATGTGGAGTCTCCAGCTGCCCTGTCCCTGGAGGATCTGGCCCCAGCCTTAAGGCGATTTTATGTATCAACTCGGCTAGACCACGGTTCCCAGACATTTGGTCAGCCATGAGTGTATATGTCACTATGAAGGTATTTTTTTCAGGTGAGATTAACATTTAAGTGGGCAGACTTTGAGTTAAGCGGATCCTCCTCTATCATGAAGGTAGGTCATTCAATCAAAGAAGAGGTCCCTGAAGGAGAAGAACTTCTGCCTCCAGATGGCTTTCAGCCTTCAGCTGCAAGCATGAATGCTTCCCTGGGTCTCCAGCCTGTAGACTGCGGACTTGCCACCTTCCATGGTCAAGCAGGCCAATTCCCTACAGTCAATTTCAGACTCTCCCTCTTCCCTCTGCATCCCCCCTTGGCTCTGGTTCTCTGGAGAGCCCCAGCTAATGAACATGGGGTGAGCCCCTTGAGCCCCTTTTAGTCTAGAGCAGAAGCCTCCTCAGCAGCACCCTGGGTCTCTTTTCTCTAGACCTCACCCTGGCCTCCATTTGGCCTTCCTTGTTTGGGCTGGGGGTGGGAGCCTAGAGGGCCCCCTCCTCCCAAACCAGAGCCTGTTTCTACCTGTTCAGAGCACTGGCTGTGAGACAGAGCCACCCGAGAGCACAGGACAGAGGCTGAGAGTCCCTCAGCACCTCTAACTAGAAGTTCCACCTATTGTATGGGGGTAGGAGGGGTCCATGACCACAGATCCCATTTCATCCCTAATGCAGGTTTGAGTTTCCACCCCTTAGAGAGCAGAGAGTTGAGAACCAGAAGGTCTCCTAGAGGCTAGAATGTGTATCAGCTTCTCAATCTGCACTCTTCATACATTTCTGGTCAGAAGGGAGGAAGTTGCAGCACCCAGCATGGACCACTAGGGTGGGCTCCTAGCACCCCATGGTGAAAGTGGGGGTCCTGAAGTCAGCCAGGCATGGCTCCAACCCAAAGGATCTTCAACATCCCTGCTTATTTTTTTTAAATACCCCCTTTCTCCCTCTATTGATTTGAATATCTATTCCATTTCTATTCTTTTTGTGGATACTTTTAAAGAGTAAATCAGTACTGATTTGGTTGAACCATGTAAAATTGCCAATATTGGGTCATTTCTTATTTGCAGAACATGGTAGTTTTATGTAGTTCAACAGTCTCCCCCAGGATAAACCAGGATCCTTAACACACTTTTTCTCTTGTTTCATCTCTACACACTACATGCATAACCTGAAAACTGAGGTCTGTCTTTCTAATATAAGGCTGAATTTGAAACAAAAGTACAGTGGTGCCTGGGTGACTCGGTTGGTTAAGCGTCCACCTCTTGATTTTGGCTCACATCATCGTCTCACAGTCATGAGATCAAGCCCTGCATTAAGAGACCTGCATCCGGCTCCACGCTGAGCATGGAACCTGCTTGGGATTCTCTCTCTCCCTCTCTCTCTGCCCCCCTCCCTTGCTTGCACTCTCTCTCTCAAAATAAATACATAAACTTTTTTAAAAAGTACACTTTACTTACATGTTCCCACTGTTACACCTTGTATAACACGTCTTGCTGCTGGACTCTCCTATCTGCTAACTGGAATACAACCATACAAAATCTATGGGTGACAACTTTATAAAGACCTTATATGACATAAACTGCCAGTTACTCCAACTCTTAAGTGATTATTTGGCCAGAGATAGAATTACAGCTCACATTCTTTGCCTCGGCACTTTATACATATTCCTTCCCCATACTCTGACTTCCAGTGTTGCCAATGAAAAATACATTGCTTTTGCAAAATTGTGCTGTTTTCAAGGTATCCAAATAGGCTTTCTTCAAAGTCACGTGTCCTCACTTCATGATCAACAGTTTTATGGATGTGACACCCTCCTTCGTTCCTTCGAGAATTTTAAGTTTGCTTTTTTCTTTTTAGTTTCTGTGATGCTTTATTGAAGTATCATGTACATTCCATAAAAATACACTCATTCTAATCGTACACTACAATTTCTAAAAATTTACTATTGAAGTATGGTCGACATACAATGTTATAGTAGTTTTAGGTGTTCAACATGGTGATCAAGTCTATACATTACACAGTGCTCAGCACGGTGAGTGCCGTCACCATCTGTCACCATGCATTATACTATTATTGACTATGATCCATATGCTGTACGTTTAATCTCCGTTACTTAATTATTTTATAACTGGAAATTTATGCTTCCCAATCCCCTTCTCCTCTTTCGCCCATTCCCCATCCCCCACCTTCCTTCTGGCAACCACCAGTTTGTTCTCTGTATTCCAGAGTCTGTTTTTTCTGTTTGTTTGTTTTGGTTTTCAGATTCCGCACATAAGGGAAATCATACAGTATTTGTCTTTTTCTGTCTAGTTTATCTCACTTAGCATTATCCCCTCTAGCTCCATCCATGTTGTTGCAAATAGCAAGATATCATTTTTTATGGCTGAATAACATTCCATTGTGTGTGTATGTGTGTGTGTGTATATATATATACATATAATATATATATGGAATATATATAATATATATGGAATAATATATATTATATATAATATATATGGAATATTATATATATATTATATATATAATGGTACATATGTATATATACCACATCTTCTTTATCCATCCATCTACTGGTGGACGTTTGGGCTGCTTCCATATCTTGGCTATTACAAATAATGCTGCAGTAAGCATAGGAATGCATATATCTTTTTGGATTGCACTACAATTGTTCTTAATCAATGTACAGAATGCTGCAACATCAGTACCATTGAGAAGCATCCAGTTCTAGAACATTTCCAACACCTGAAAAAGTTGTCATGGCCATTCGTAGTCAATCTTCCCATCCCAGCCTGAGGTCCTCATTGATAGGCTTTTATCTTTATATCTTTTCCTTTTTTGGAAATCTCATGTAACATGTGGTTTTTCCTGTGTGGCTTTTTTTTCCTCTTAGCATAATGTTTTGAAGACTTCTCCATGAGGCAGCATGTATTAGCAGTTTATTATTTTTATTGTTGAGTAGTATTCCATTGTGCCTCATTTTTATCAGGTGCTTCCTATGTGCACTGTTCTAAGCCTATTTCCATAGGGTTTATAGTATACCCGGGGGATGTGGCCATGCCCATCCAACCTGGAATCACTTCTGGAATAAGACACTGCTGCTTCTTTAATAGAGCCAAGCCCAGCCTCACTCATCACCTATCACTTCAAGATGAACAACAGCATTCTCCTTCCACAGCTGATTAGAAAGCAGGTGTCATACTGTGAGACCAAGCACCTGGCTTCATCACTTGCTGGCTCCATGCCGGCTTCCGGGTTCAGTCCATCTCAGCTGGGAAAGTCTGGGGTGGCGGGGGGGGGGGGGGGGGGGAGCCGCCTGCATCCAGCTTTGGGGAGGGGCCTAGAAGCTGGAATTTTCCCACTGCTCGTTGTAATGGAGCTACGTGTCTTGTTCTCAAGTGTGCAGCGTAGAATTGGCTCTTCCCATGAAAGAAAATGTTCTGAGTGTTTTAATGTTTAAAAAAGGAGAACAATAAAATAGAAAGGAAGGAAGGAAGGAAGGAAGGCAGGCAGGCAGGCAGGCAGGAAGGAAGGAAGGAAGGAAGGAAGAAGGGAGTGGGGGAGGGAGGATGGAAGGAAGGGAGGGAGGGAGGGAGGAAGGAAGGAAGGAAGGAAGGAAGGAAGAAGGGAGTGGGGGAGGGAGGAAGGGAGGGAGGGAGGGAGGGAGGAAGGAAGGGAGGGAGGGAGGGAGGGAGGGAGGGAGGAAGGAAGGAAGGAAGGAGGGAGTGGGGGAGGGAGGGAGGGAGGGAGGAAGGAAGGAAGGAAGGAAGGAAGGAAGAAGGGAGTGGGGGAGGGAGGATGGAAGGAAGGGAGGGAGGGCAGGAGGGAGGGAGGGAGGAAGGAAGGAAGGAAGGAAGGAAGGAAGGAAGGAAGAAAGGAGTGGGGGAGGGAGGGAGGGAGGAAGGAAGGAAGGAAGGAAGAAGGGAGTGGGGGAGGGAGGATGGAAGGAAGGGAGGGAGGGCAGGAGGGAGGGAGGGAGGAAGGAAGGAAGGAAGGAAGGAAGGAAGAAAGGAGTGGGGGAGGGAGGGAGGGAGGAAGGAAGGAAGGAAGGAAGAAGGGAGTGGGGGAGGGAGGATGGAAGGAAGGGAGGGAGGGAGGAAGGAAGGAAGGAAGGAAGGAAGGAAGGAAGGAAGAAGGGAGTGGGGGAGGGAGGGAGGGAGGAAGGAAGGAAGGAAGGAAGGAAGGAAGGAAGAAGGGAGTGGGGGAGGGAGGGAGGGAGGGAGGAAGGGAGGAAGGAAGGAAGGAAGGAAGGGCGGCAAGGAAGAGTCATTTCTATCTCCCTTCTCTTTCAAACCTATCTCTGGACATGTTTGTCAGCAGCCCTGCCAGCTGCTGCAAGTATCTAAGAGTCGGCAGCAGGCTGCAGCATGAAAGGCAACCTCTGTTTCTCCAGAGAACTCCATTAGTGAGATATCTCAACTCTGGCTTCGTCTGAAAGAGGAAAGACAGCAGCTCACAAGTGAACCTCCAGTCTCCTCACAGAGCTCTGAGAAGCAGCTGCGTCCTGTTTCTCAGGCCTTGACAACACTACCTACTCCTTCCGCCTACAGAAATATTCTGGAAAAAGACACGAGTACACTAGAGACACCACCTCTCCTCCCAAACTCCACCTCACGCGGCCAGAATCCGGCTGGATGCATTTATCAGAGTTCCCAGCCGGCTAAGAATGAATGTCCCAGGGACTGAAAGGGAGCAGAAGTAGAGCAGAAATCCTGCCCTCAGGCATAATACTGTAGCTCTCCAAAGCCAAGGACACATTTAGCAAACATGTACTTGGAAGGCTAGGTGTATATAGCAGGAACGTGATTCAGGATAGCTGGTCTGCCATTGCAAAACCGGCAATATGGGTGCGATTTTATCTGCATGACCATTTCTTTGTAAAATTCAGTATTCGTTTCCCAATTAAATTAATTATCAGAAGCCAGGGGAGTGTTTATAATTATTGACCCCAGAATCCCACTGCAAGGAATATGTCCTAAGCCACCAACTCAATGGGGGTGGGAGGATAAAACCCAAGATGTTCGAGGAAGGCTGTCATCATTAAACTGCCGAACTAGATACTCTCAAATTGTGCCACAGAGAAAAATGGTAAGTGAGAAGAAATCAGTGTGTTGAGACATGATGCAAATATTAAAAGTGATTATGATGTCAATTATGCTGTCGCATAGGAAAGTGAATGAGAAGTGGGGAATCAGGAGATCTATCTGGTATGCGGCCCAAGCTTACAATATCACAGAAATATTTATGTATACGGGTATGTCAATAGCATGTTATAGAAAAACGAAATGCGTTGTATTAAAATAGGAGTAAAAGGGATATTAGGAGAAACAGTTTTCTCTGGATGGTGAAATATTATATATTTTTTAAGATTTTATTTTTATTTATTTTTAAAAATTTTTTTTAATGCTTATTTATTTTTGAGACAGAGAGAGACAGAGCATGAATGGGAGAGGGTCAGAGAGAGAGGGAGACACAGAATCTGAAGCAGGCTCCAGGCTCTGACCTGTCAGCACAGAGCCCGATGCGGGGCTCGAACTCACGGACCGTGAGATCATGACCTGAGCCGAAGTCGGACGCTTAACCGACTGAGCCACCCAGGCGCCCCTTAAGATTTTATTTTTAAGTGATCTCTACACCCAGCGTAGGGCTGGAACTCACAACCCTGAGACCGAGAGTCGCACGCTCCACGGACTCAACCAGCCAGGTGCCCCCAGTGGTGCACTTAATATTTTTAAAATTAAAACGGAAACCAAAAGCAACACAAATTTTAGTTAGCTCTGCAGCAATGCGTAAAAGCTCTTTCAGCTCATATGCAGTTAATCCCAGTACTAAATGTTCCGTCCCCAGCTGTAGGGCATGCAGACAGGCTCTGCAGAAGGAAAATTAAAGAGAGAGAAGGGGCTAGGAGAGGAAAATCAAGGAAGGAGGGGGAGGGGAGAAAAGGGATCAAGACTTACAAACACCTCATGTTCCATCTATGTTTGCTTTTAACATTTTGTCTTAAGTTGAGCTTACCTCTTCAGCTTCTGGAATCAATTCCTCCCCTGCATTACATTTTTTTTTTTTCCAATTTCATATTTACAAACTGAACACCAGATTCTCTCTTCAATCAAGATCCATGGGTTTCAATAAATACTTGATTAAAAATCAGCTTGGCAAACTTCCTTCCAAAGGATACTGGCTTCATCCATCAATGTATTGGAATGGGGATAATATTTTAAAACTTAGTAATATTTGATATTTTTACCTTTCTCATTGCATGACCTTCGTCCTAGTTGGTCTGGGGCATCCATTTTCCTAGGGGAAGGCACAAATTGGGAGGAGGGGATGTTTATGGGGAAGATTAAACATGTCACAGAAAGAGTATAAAGATAAATACAGCTTAATACTCAGCTTTTGACATGTAAAGTAGGATTAACTACAAAGGCAGTAATAGTCTTGCAATAAGGCTGCAGCTTTAATAAAAGATTAAACACCTTTCTCTCCTCCGTTGGAATATTAACTATCAAGCCTGAGTGATTCAGGTCATAGAGGCATCCACACAATGAAGAAGAGGTAACCCACTTGCCCATAACAACCACTTCATGGAGAGAATACCATGACCGGGGTTCCTCCATGGTAGAGGCAGAATATGACTATATGTTGAAATGTGTTCCCCTCTCAAATTGATATGTTGAAATCCTAAACCCCAGTACCTCAGAATGTGATCTTATTTGAAGGTAGGTCTTTGCAGCGGTAATGAAGCTGAAATGAAGTCATTAGGGTGGACCCTAATCCAACATGACTGGCGTCCTTATAAAAAGGGGAAATTTGGACACGGCTATACAGGCAGAATGCCTATGAACATAAAGATGGCCATCAACAAGTCAAGGAGACAGGTCTGGGACAGAGTCTTCTCGCACAGCCCTCAGAAAGAACCCACCCTATCAACACCTTGATTTCAGACTCCCAGCCCCACAACTGAAAGACAATACATTTCCATTGTTTAGACCACCCACTTTGTGGTGCTTTGTTATGGCAGCCCTAGGGCAGTCATATAGTAACCAAAAGAGGAGGACAGACAAATTTAAATCCCTCTTTTCCACTCTGAGGGGCCATAGAAAGAAGAGGAAAGGTGTGTCTTCCTCTCTCCTCATCTAGGGCTCTGGAAGAAGATCACAATAATAGGCTTCCCTGTGCCAACCCAGGATGCTGCCACTCAAAGTGAACTTGGCCACAGAGGATGGTCAGGTGAGCAGGCTTTGGGCACATCTTGACAGCTTCCCTCAGTTCAAATGGGGTATACTGGAGGGGAAGAAAAATAATTTTCCCTCTGCCCATCTGGGTTTCTAGGCTGTGACACCATCACTACACCCACCCACCCCCAAATAAGACAGATTAACAGGACAAAAACAAACAGAAGTTTAACAACATGTAACTCCCCAAAGTGGCCCAAGCCACCACCTTAAATACCGTCTCCAGTTAGAGACAAAAGAAGGTGTTAGGGGTAGAGGAAGGCAGGTTATGGGAGGTGACCAGGCAAAGCAGGGTGGCCAGGGTATGGTTGTTGTGCAGATTTAAGTTCCTTCTCCATTGACAAAAGTTTCCGGAGATTTAGTTATTCTCTTCTGCCTGACAGAGAGAGAAAGACAACTTTACAAACAGAGACTTCCATTATAAATGTTAATGTCCCTCACAACATGGTAACTTCTACTCCCTTTTTAGAGATTTTCCTATGTCTGCTGTTCCTTAAAAATAACCGACTCAAGATAATCCTTAGGCCAAAGAGGCACATCCTGGGGTATTTTGCACTCCTTCAAAATACAAGACCCCCAGTGACTGAGTCTGAAGGGTGGGAGAGAACCAGAGGTCACAGTAGCAGTGATGTGGTGGCTCTCCAGGGCCACCATGGGGGCCCAGCCCAGTGGGAGTCACAGCCCGGCTTTGGTCTAGACTGAGCCCCAACCAGACAGAAGCTTCAGCTGCAAACCCTAGCAAGGCGAGCAGCTTCCGGATGGACAAGAGAGGTCACCCCTGAAGATCAGAGCACTGCTAAGCATCCCACCAATTCCCCACCACGCGAGCAAGATGTGTGTAAGCTTCAGTCCATTCCACATACCATCTTTATTTTTTCCTTTTGTTTAAAAATGTTTATTTATTCTAAGGCGGGGGAGGGGCAGAGAGAGCAGAAAGAATTCCAAGCAGGCCCCACACCCAGCACGGAGCCCAACTTGGGGCTCAAACTCCCGAACCGTGAGATCATGACCTGAGCCACAATCAAGAGTTGCACACCCAACCGACTGAGCCACCCAGGCGTCCCCAAATACCACCTTTGAGATGGAAAGTGACAGAAAACATATCTGCGAGGCTGAGCCTTTTTAGTCAAGAGAAGCTGGGCACAACCAAATGACCAGATAAGACTAAATTTTTAAACCAGGACGGACGTTATTTTTTTCCTCACAGTACCAAGTCGCATTATGAGTTTAAATTCTACCGCAGACGCACAAAATGCTTCATTATCACAGGATTTGGGGGGCATGGGGGAAGAAGTGGGACTGTTCACCACCAAACTCTCTTTCCCTCACCCATGAGACACAAGTCTCTCGATTTACCTTTGTCACCCATCCATTTCTCTCTTCGTCCCACTGTTTCCATGTCAGCATTAGCCAGGAACAAGAGCAAGTCGTGAAGTTTCCTTCCATCTCCAAAACAAACCTTAAACTTAGGAATGAAAATGATAGAACGTTTTTTTCCTAAACCAACAGTGTAAGCCAGCTGGACTGTTTTGTAAAAATATCACACCCTCTCGACACTTCACTGGCTGATTTGCATGGTGCTAGATGATTTTTCTTTTCCCTCTTTCAATCAACTCAAGTAAATATACAACACTCAGCCAAATTACATCCTCTAGCAGAGGAGAGGTTTCGAAATGTTTTCTTGTTAATTGTTTACCTTAATCTGTTTGTTCACAATTTCGGAGACAGGCAAAGATGAATCGTCAGAACAAAGTTATTCCAAAGACTTGGGGGGGGGGGGGACAGGATGCAGCTGGAGAGTTGTTATATAACTTTTGTTATATGGCTCTTTCCATTTTCAAGGTGTTCAGCAGACGCTGACTAATTAACTCAGGAATTGATTTATGTGCTGGAGCATCCCAGCTAGCAGCAACAAGCATTTCACACTCAGTGTTGGAAAACATTCTCATGCTTCTCCGGTAATGCTGAGCCCTCGTTAAGAGGTAATGACCGTTCCCTGTTGTCGCTCCGTGAATGATGCAGTAACTAGGTTCATGAGCCACAGAAACTCAGGGATCACGTAATCCTCTCAAAGCAGGGACTCTGGCCCCCAACTTTGACACATGCTGATGCTCCCTGAACACGTCCAGTGACCGCCAACTCAATACTGTCAGGCAGCTGTTTGCTGTGGTTCTGGTGGGTCTGAGTCAAAGGGAGTTGTTCACACAAGCATTTCCCCCTTTGGGAGTGTCAGAAGGAGACACATGATTCCAAGGGTCACCTGGAGAGATGCCAATCCAAGTCTGCTCTCATCCAAGATCAGAATTCTCCCATTAGACAGGCACCTGGGTGGCTCAGCTGGTTGAGCGTCCAACTTCAGCTCAATGGTTCATGAGTTTGAGCTCTGTGCTGACAGCTCGGAGCCTGAAGCCTGCTTTAGCTTCTGTGTCTCCCTTTCTCTCTGCCACTCCCCCACTCACACTCTGTCTTTCCCTCAAAAATAAACATTAAAAAGAACTAAAAAAAAAAAAAAGAATTCTCCCATTAGAACTTGCTGCTTTGAGGTTAAGAGATTATCACTTTTTCATTATTATTTATGAGAAGCAACAATTTGGGGCCAGATATCGTGTTGTCCTTCGGGATTAAATAAGACCTACTCTTTGCCGAGCAGGAGCTGACCAACTAGTTCATTAAATTTTAATTACTTTTACTTTCAAACAGGCAATTTTATAAGTCATTTTTATACATTTGGACATACATTCATGTATTCAATAAAAGCTTATTGACTAGAAGTTATAGTCTGGTAGGGATAGAAACCTAAATAAACCGTTGCAAGTGCCATATACAAGTTCCAAGGGCCATAATAAAGCACAGTTCCCTTCGTTGATCCTTCTTAAGGCAACTGGTCAGGGAAAGCTTTCAGACGTGTTAAGGTGGAAAACCTAAGGGCATTGACAGTCTGTCAAAGCGGGCTTTGGGAGAAGGATGCCGTCAGAGAGATCACTTACTTTCCGATTCTGTTCAAGGGCAGCTCAGCCATACGCCAGCTGCCTGACCCCAGGAGTCCTTGGAAAACACATGAAATCATTCTTACCCACTAAGGTGGTATGACTAATGAGAGGTCTTGTGGTCGTGGCTTAATGAGGTGAAACGATTAAACTGTAATTAGCACATTTATTAGCTTAATATGAATCAATGCTTTTAAAGTTCCTGAAATGAATTTAATCTCCAAAATAAATTAAGCCCTTCCTCCAAGCTCCTTCATACTGTTAACATACCGATTTTTTTTTTTTTTTCTTCTTGGTATTCAGTCTCAAATCCCATCCCCCACAAACAGTCTCAACCATGCAACCAGCCTGGGGGAAGGTAATCAAGTTTTATTGTAAATTGTTCTCTGGGCTGTTCTGAAAATTCCAAGGCAAGGTGAGGAAGAGCAGACCTCCGGGTAGGATCAAATTCTCCTTGATCATGACGACAGAACCATGTTTCTGGTAAAGCCAAAGACGGTGCTCCCTCGCCAGGGGGCCTGCCAGAGTAGGCAGGCGGCCAGCTCTGTGCTCTCTGCAGTCACTTGTTGCCTTTACGCATTCATCCATCAGGCTGAACACAGAATCAATAACTAGTCGCCCGGCAGGATTTTTTAAGGTTATTGCTCGCAATCCTTCATTTGATGGATGCCTAATGTTGGTCATATTGACTGAGAGCTGAAAAGTAGCTTTCTGATGCAGGTTTGATGAGTTACCGTTCTCTGCCAGATAAAGAAGTTTCTACAAAAGAAGAAAAATTACTTTTCTGGAATCTGCTCTTGTTCTACAGGACCAGACATGTAGCTAAGAGGCTTGAAGTAGAAACACCAGACAACTCAGGCTTCGCCAAGGATGTTGCCTACTTTTGACAGGAAATTCCTCGTGTCCTGCACCCATACAGTCGACACTGGGACAATGTGGGGGTTAGGGGAACAGAACTCCCACCCTGGTGCAGTCATATAACTTTTGACTCTCCCGAAACTTTACTAATAGCCTACTCTTAATAGGCTTATGCTCTTAATAACATAAACAACACATATTTTGTATGTTGCATGGATTATATACGGTATTCTCACATTAATGTGAACGACAGAAAAGACAATGTTATTAAGAAAACCATAAGGAAAAATCGAAAAAAAATCCACATATAAATGGGCCTGTGCAGTTCAAACCTTTGTTGTTCAACAGTTAACTGCATTTTTAAAAGCCACTGTATCTTTTTGCCCAAAAGATTTTTTTTTTCTTTTTTTTTAATGTTTATTTTTGAGAGAGAGAGAGTGTGAGCAGGGGAAGGGCAGAGAGAAAGGAAGGGATTTTTTTTTTTTACAGGATATAATTTTTAAAAGGAATTTTCTTTGGAAATGCCAAAACAAAGCAAAATCTATCAGATATCTGAGATGTGGTCTTAGAATAACCCTGAGCTACAATCAACACATATCAAAAGTTGTAACTATCAAGTTCCTGATTTTATGATGAATTTTCATTTATCCAAAATGTTTCCAAATTCTGGGACATTTTTTAAAAATTCAGATTGAGGGATGCCTGGGTGGCTCAGTCGGTTGAATGTCCGACTTTGGCTGAGGTCATGATCTTGCAGTTCATGGGTTCAAGCCCTGTGACGGGCTCTGGGCCGACAGCTCAGAGCCTGGAGCATACTTCAGATTCTGTGTGTCTCTCTCTCTTTCTGCCCTTCCCCTGCTCGTACTCTCTCTCTCTCAAAATAAACAAACAAACAAACATACGTACATTAAAAAAATTAAATAAGTAAATGAATTAAATAAAATAAAATTCAGATTGAAAAAGAGAAACCAGAGTGCTGGTTTTGGCAATAAACTCTCCTCCTTTCCATATTTGTGACTGCTTTCTCCAGCGGGAGAAACATGCATTTTATTAATAAAAGGAGTTTTCTTCCAGCTTTTTTGAGGTATAATTGACAGAACTATAATATATTGTGAGTGTACATGTGATCATTTGATAGACGTATACATTATGAAAGAATTCCCACAATCCCACAATTAACACATCTGCACCTCACATATTTGCTTTTTGGGGTTTTTTTTTTTTTTAGGTTTTTTAGCAGGTTTTTTGTTTGTTTTTGGTGAGAATAGTTAAGTTCTCTCTTGTAGCAAATTTCAATTATACAATACACTAGTATCAACTATAGTCACCATGTTATAGATTAGATCCTCAGACCTCATTCGTGTTATAACTGAAAGTTTGTACCCTTTTATCAACCTCTCCCCTTTACCCCCACTGCCCACCATTCCACTCTATGTTTCTATGAGTTTGACTTGTTTTTGTAAGACTCCACACATAAGTGATACCGTGCAGAATTTGTCTTTCTCTGTCTGGCTTATGTCACTTAGCAATCTCACCACCGTTTGCTATCTCTTCTCTTTTTGCTAGTGGACATCCTAACAGGTGTGAAGTGATATCTCATTGTGGTTTTGACCTGAATGTCCCTGATGGTTAGTGGTTCTTTTGTTTTGTTTTTCCTGATGGTTAGTGTTATTGACCACTTTTTCATGTATCTCTATCTGTATGTTTTCTTGGGAAACATCTTCAGATCTGTCGCCCATTTCTTAAGTTGGGTTGTTTGGTTTTTTGCTAGTGAGGTGTATGAATTCCTTGTATATTTAACCCTTTATCAAAGAGGTGGTTTGCAAATATTTTTTTTTCCCCATTCTGTAGGTTGCCTTTTC
The DNA here is from genome assembly GCF_022837055.1 of Prionailurus viverrinus. Classification (NCBI taxonomy): domain Eukaryota; kingdom Metazoa; phylum Chordata; class Mammalia; order Carnivora; family Felidae; genus Prionailurus; species Prionailurus viverrinus. The sequence continues at coordinate 11,857,160 of NC_062571.1, forward strand.
ATTTTGCTGATGGTTTGTTTCCTTTGCTGGGAATAAAACTAGTTTTAGAACTGTTAGCCAAGACCACCACAAAAAGCAAGCCTACTAACTAGAGTTCAGTATTCGTTAAATTTCTTTCTCCCCTGAGGTACAATTTGCATGAAGTGCAATGCAGACATGTTAGATGTGCAATTCATTGAGGTTTGATAAATCTACAGTCTAACCAAGATACAAAAGAAACACAAACAAACAAACAAAAAAACAAAACAAAAACAAAAAACCATTTGTATTATTCCAGAAATTGCCCTTGTGCCCTCTTCTGGTCAATCCCAGTCACCATAGACAACAAAGCTCTCAAGTCCATCACCAGAGATTACTTTCAGCCTACTCCTGAACGTCATATAAATGGAATCATCAAACCCTTGTTCTTCTATGCCTGGTTCTTCTGCTCAACAGAATGTCTGGTTTTGCCATCAAGATTAAGCAAAGGTCATAGAAAAAACTGAGGACTATTTGATCTTTTATTATTCTCTGGAAGAATATTTCTAAGATTAGAATGATTTGTTCTTTGAAAAATTGCCAGAATTTACCTGTAAAAGTCCTCTGGTTTTGGTGTTTTCTTTGTGTGAAAAATTTAAAGCTACTATCTCAATTTCTTTATAGATATTGGGTCATTCAGGCTTTCTGTTTCTGTTTTGAGACGATTTCAGTAGGTCATATTTTCCTATGAACTTGTCTAGCTTATCTAAGCTTCCAAATTTATCAGCATAAACCTGTTCATATATTCCTTATTTTAATTTTGGTTGGATCTGTAGTTATATAACTTTTTTCTTTCCTAACATTACTATTTTTTTCTTCATTAATCTCAACAGAGATGTAACTACTTTATTAGTAACTACTTTATTAGGGCAAAATTTTGGTTTTATTGATGATTTCTAATGTAATTTTTAAAATTATTATTGATTTCTGCTCTTATTTTTTATGTTCTCTCTCCTTCCACATTCTTTGGATGTATTCTATTGTTTTATTTTCTTCAGTTTCATTTTATTGACACTTAGCCTTTCTTCCTTTTCAAAATAAGTGAAGGCTATATATTTCATCCTATCACTCATAAATATTTTAACATGTATAGCTTGCCTCATTTGAGAAAAGATTAATAAAGAGGCATATAGTACAAGATTTAAAAATAAGATTATGAAGGGGCCCCTGAGTGGCTCGGTCGGTTGAGCGTCCAACTCTTGATTCTGGCTCAGGTCATGATCCCAGGGTCATGGGATGGAGCCCCGCATTGCCCCAAGTCCACACTCCGTACAGAGGCTGCTTAAGATTCTCTCTCAGCGTGCCTAGGTGGCTCAGTTGGCCAAGCATCCAACTTCAGCTCAGGTCATGATTTCACAGTTTGTGAGTTCAAGCCTCACGCTGGGCTCTGGGCTGACAGCTCAGAGTCTGGAGCCTGCTTCAGATTCTGTGTTTCCCTCTCTCTGTTCCCCCCCACTCCCCCGCCCCACTCACGCTCTCTCTCTCTAAAATAAAAAGACATTAAAAAAAAAAAAAAGATTCTCTATCTGCCCCATCCCTTGCTCATGTGCCCTCTCCGTAAAAGAAAATAATAATAATAATAATAATCAGATGAAGAGGAGATTCTTTAAAGATGGCAATGGTGGTTGCACAGGTCTGGTTTTAACTGAATTGCTTCTTCACATTTACAATGGGTTTCTTGTTGGCAGCATGCAGCTGGGTATTGCTGTTTTTTCCAATCTGATAATCTCTGCATGAGAATTGGATATTTATACAATTTATATTTAATGTAATTACTGATATGTTTTGATTTAAATCTTCCATACAGCTATTATTTTTTGTATGTTCCATCTGTTCGTTGCCCTTTTTACTCTTTTTATGTCTTTCTTTCACTGAGGATTTTTATTATTCAATTTTATCTCCTTTGTTGTCTTACTAGCTGTAACTCCTTGTTGTGTTAGCGTTTACTTTAGGGTTTACAGTACACACCTTATTTTATCCATCCACCTTCAAGCAATATCATATCATTTCCCAAATAACACAAGAATCTTACAGTAGCATGCTTCAATTTCTTTGTAGGAATGTTTATTCAAGTACTTTGTCCATTTTGAAAATGAGTTGGTTATTTTGCTATTGAGTTGTAGGTGTTTCTTACATATTTTGGAAATGTACCCTTTATCAGATATATGTTTGCAAATACTTTCTCCCATGCTGTAGCCTGCCTTTTCATTTTGTTGATTGTTTCCTTTGCTGTGCAGAAGCTTTTAGTTTGATGTAGTCCCAATTGTCTGGTTTAGCTTCTGTTGCCTGTGTTTTTGGTGTCATTTCCAAGAAGTCATTAGCAAGGCCAATGTCCAGGAGATTTTCTTCCATATTTTCTTCTAGGAATTTTACAGTTTGTCTCATTTTATTTGTCTTTTTGAGGATCGCCATCCCAGTAAATATGAAGTAGCATCTCATTGTGCCTTTTGATTTGCATTTCTCTAATGGCTAATGATGCTGAGCATCTCTTCATGTGCTTGTTGCCCATGTGTATATCTTTGTTGGAGAATTGCTTATTCAAATATTTTGCCAACGCTTAAATTGGGTTATTTGCTTTTTTTAATTTTTTTTTTTAACGTTTATTTATTTTTGAGACAGAGAGAGACAGAGCATGAACGGGGGAGGGTCAGAGAGAGAGAGGGAGACACAGAATCTGAAACAGGCTCCAGGCTCTGAGCTGTCAGCACAGAGCCCAATGCGGGGCTCGAACTCATGAACCGCGAGATAATGACATGAGCCCAAGTCGGACGCTTAACCGACTGAGCCACCCGGGTTATTTGCTCTTTTATTATTGAGTTGTAATTGTCTTTCTACATTGTACATGCAACTCCCTTATCAGATCTATGATTTATAAGAAATTTTCCCATTCTGTGGGGTGTCTTTTCATTCTCTTGATGGTATCCTTTAAGGCAGACAAGTTTTAAATGCTTATTTTGTTAAATTTACTTGGTTTTTTTTCCTTTTGTGCTTGTCCTTTGATGTCATGTCTAAGTAACATTCCCTAATCCAAGGTTGTAAGGATTTATGCCTTTTCTCTTCTAACACTTTCACATGGTCTTTTAAAAAATAGTCTTTTGATACATCTTGGGTTAATTTATGCATATGGTGTGCGGTAGGGGTTTTTCAACTTCATTGTTTTGCTTGAAGATATCCACTTGTCCCGGTACCGTGTGTTGAAGAGACTATTCTTTCCCCCACTGAATGTCTTAGCACCCTCCTTGAAAATCAACTGACTGTAAGTGTTCAGGTTTATTTCTGAACTCTCAATTCTATTCTATTATTCTGTATGTTTACAGTTATGGCAGGCAGTACCACATTAGCTTGAAAACTACTTATAGTAATAAGACATAATAACTATTAGTTATATGTATCAAATGCTTGGCAAGAATTTTCACAAAGGAGATGCAAGTAAAAAATGACAGAAATAAAATAACAATAGGAAAATTTAGTATACTTCTGTCAGTCCAAGACCAATCAAATGGATTAAAAAATCAGTAAAACTAGGGGCGCCTGGGTGGCGCAGTCGGTTAAGCGTCCGACTTCAGCCAGGTCACGATCTCGCGGTCCGTGAGTTCGAGCCCCGCGTCAGGCTCTGGGCTCATGGCTCGGAGCCTGGAGCCTGTTTCCGATTCTGTGTCTCCCTCTCTCTCTGCCCCTCCCCCGTTCATGCTCTGCCTCTCTCTGTCCCAAAAATAAATAAACGTTGAAAAATTAAAAAAAAAAAAAAAAAAAAAATCAGTAAAACTATAGAAAACTTAAGCAACACAATCAACAAGATAGATTTTATAGATATATACCTAACTCTGAACTCTACTAATAAGGGGTACACATCCATTTCAAGTGCTCATGGAATAGTCAAGAATACTAGTCAGAGTTTAGGTCACAAGCAAAAAATGCTATTAATTTTTGGGTAAAAGGTGAAACATAAAGTTAAATAGCAAAATTCTTTTTAAATAACAATAATAAGAACAGTATATATCAGAATCTGTGGGATAAAACTAAAGCAGTTATCAGAGCATTAAATGTCATACCAGTAAGTATTTTAAAATAAAATGAATTAAACACCCAAGTAAAAAAGAAAAACCAAAGAAAGTGGAAGACAGAAGAAATATACAAACAAAACTTAATGATTTAAAAAACAGAAAACCAACAGAAATAACAAATCAAAAAGCTGACTCAACAAAATAGGCAAAACACTAGCTAAGCTGATCAAGACAAAAAGTAATAGAACATAAATATATCAAAGTATCTGTGACAAATGGGAATAACCAACAAAGAGAAAGAAGTAAGGAAAAACCTATGAGACTACTTTGCACAACTCTCTACAAATAATTTTAAAACCTAGATGAGGGGCATCTGGGTGGCTCAGTCTGTTCAGCAACTGTCTCTTGATTTCAGCTCAGGTCATGATTTCCCAGTTTGTGAGTTCCAGCCCCACATCGGGCTCCATGCTGATGGTGTGGAGCCTGCTTGGGATTCTTTCTCCTCCCTCTCTCTCTGCAACCTCTCTCTGCCCTCTCCTGTTCGTGCTCTTTCTCTCTCTCAAAATAAATAAGTAAACTTAAAAAACAAAACTAGATGAAAAGGATAATTTTTAAAGGATAATTTTCAATTTGAAAAAATTGGTCCCAGTAAATACAGAAAGTCTTAATAGATTACCTATCATAGAAAAAATAAAATGGTTATTCACATACACATGCATGCACACACACACAACATAAAGAAACCAAACATAGGTGGTTTCTCAGGGTATGTCCACCAAGCTTTCAAAATTCAAATATTCCCAATTAGACTTAAATTATTGTAGAACAGAAACCAAATTTGTTTTATGAAGCAAGAATAATATAGACACAAAATTTTTTAATGTGATTTTTAAAATGTATTTATTTTACAGAGAGAGGTTGAGAGAGTGTGTGAACTGGAGAAGGGGCAGAGAGAGAGAGAGGGTGTGTGTGTGTGTGTGTGAGAGAGAGAGAATCTAAAGCACATGGGGCTCCATCCCACAACCCTGAGATCACAACCTGAGCTGAAATCAAGAGTCAGACGCTCAACCAACTGAGCCACAGGGATACAAAATTCTGATAAAGATTGTTTTAAGAAGAAAACTAAAGAACAACTTCACTTACGGGTGCTGAGGAAATGATCTTAAATAAAATCATGAATATGAAAAGATTCTCAACATCAATGGTCATAACGTTAAAGCAAATTGAAGTCACAATGTCATAGTACCATCATACACGAAATGGCTAAAATTTTAAAGGCCTGGCAGTACAAGAGTGACAAGGATGTGGAAGACCAGTATTTGAGCTCCCCCAAAGGCTGATGCTGAGACAAGGTTTCAAGGGCAGGTAATTTATTTGGGATCACATCCCACCGGGGGTAACTGAAGCTTAATCCCATGGGAACTCTGAGAGACACTGTAGAACACTCACCTCAGAGTTATCCTACTTGAGGAGTGAGGGAACTGAGGAGTTATACACCAACTGCTGTCAATTATGGGTTTAGCGCGACTCCTGCAGGCAGTAACCTTAGAGTATTTCCGGGATGCTATCTGCATGGGCGCAGCAGGCCCCAGCCTTCAGAGAAAGTCCCGCAGCGGAGAGAGATGATGACACTGGCAGCTAGAAGTCAGGGTCCGTCAGTCAGTCACCCTACAACCCAGAGTGACTACTAAATGGACCGACTGGAACTCATAAACTGCGTGGGGGTGTAAACTGGTGCAATTACTTTGAAAGATGCTTTTGGAACAATCATGAAAGCCGAAAATACCCTCTAACTACTCTTAGGAATATACCCAATGTAAATGAGCGCATATGCGCACCAAAAGGCAGGCACAAAAATGTTCACAGAAGCTTCACTGTAACAGTAAAACCTGGAAACAACCCAAATGTCTACCAACCCGTAGAAAGAACAAATTGTAGTATATTCAAACAATAGCATACATCAATGAAAAATAAAAACGACTATGACACACACCATGCTTTAACCTCAGAAATATAATGCAGAGCCCACGCACTAGCATTCCATTTATATACAAAAAATAATTCATGGTGCTAGAACTTAGAATGTGTACATTTGGGAGTGACAGTAACTGGGGAGGAATGAAAGGAAGGCTCCTCGGATGCTTGTAGATCTACTGTGCCTGGATTTGAATAATGGTTACACTGGTGTATACATTTGTAACAATTCTCTAAGCTGCATGCTTAATATTTGTGCCATTTTTGCATCTAAGTTGTGTTTCAATGGAAAGACTTTTAAAAATCATATTTCCTTGCTCTTCCCACTGAATAAAGCAAGAATCAATGCATCATCCCAGTAGTGATCAGCACCCCTGAGCCAAGATTGTGGTTTCTAAACACGATTTCCCGCTAAAAGGACAAGGGATTTTTGAGAAGTGGCTGATTCTAAGGGGAAGGAGATGTAGAAGATAAGCCTGGATCACACAAGAGCAAGGACACTACTAAAGATCACTATACTTCTATCACAGGGACTCAGGAATGAATGAGTAATACCACACTGGTCAAAGGTAAGAAAATCTGAACAGCAAAATAAAACAATAAACGAAATGGAGGAAATCATTTCAAATACGTTAGTGTCTATGAGTTAGTTCATAGTGCCATCAAACAAGCCTCATTGGTCAACTTTGGAGACTGGAAACATTTGAAATATGACAAATAAGGTAAAAGAAGTATCTATTTTTGCTGTTTCTATATTATCTGCACTGTAACCAAATAATTGAAGAGAACAAGTTTCTATCTGCATTAGTACTTGAGCTGAGATAATGAGCTGACGGAATGAGACTATCACCCTCTTGTAGCTCCTAATGAATGAAAAGATCTAGACGCTGGTCATCAATGGCAGGTAACGTCACAAAAAAGAGAGACTCCAGACATGATATCCCTCCTGATGGACATTCCCAACACCACCCACTTGGTGGTTGTGCAACACTACAACAAACAAAATCTTCAAATACGCAGGGATTCTGACAATTTACATGAAACAAAAGGAACAGAGGAACACGCTGAACAGTAGTATGGGGACAAAGACCAAATCTAGACCAAGGAAAATCTGTAAGACAAACATCTTCCTTTCTTCAAAGAAAATTACAATAAAAATACACAAGAAAACGAGGGAGAATCAATAAAGATTTCAGAGTCATTAAGTCAATTACAACATATGGGCCTTATCTGTATCCCAATTCAACAAACCATAAGAATATAAATAGCACGAGATAATCAGGAAAATGTAAATACCAACTGGATATTAGGGTATTCTTAAATTTTAGGTGTCATAATGGTATTGTGGTCATTTTTTTTCTCTATAATTTATTTACTTTTTATAATGTACATCTGAGTTAGTTAGCACATGGTGCAACAATGATTTCAGGAGTAGATTCCTTAAGCTCCTCACCCATTTAGCCCATCTCCCCTCCCACAACCCCTCCAGCAACTGTTTGTTCTCTATATTTAAGAGTCTCTTCTGTTTTGTCCCCATTTTTGTATTATTTTTGCTTCCCTTATGTTCATCTGTTTTCTATCTTAAAGTCCTCATATGAGCAAAGTCATATATTTGTCTTTCTATAACTAATTTCGCTTAGCATAATACCCTCTAGTTCCATCCACATAGTTGCAAATGGCAAGATTTCATTCTTTTTGATTGCCGAGTAATATTCCATTGTATATATATACCACATCTTCTTTATCCATTCATCCGTTGATGGACATTTGGGCTCTTTCCATACTGCGGCTATTGTCAACAGTGCTGCTATAAACATCGGGGTGCACGTGCCCCTTCAACACAGCACACCTGTATCCCTTGGATAAATACCTAGCAGTGCAATGGCTGGGTTGTAGGGTAGTTCTATTTTTAATTTTTTGAGGAACCTCCATACTGTTTTCCAGAGTGGCTGCACCTGTTTGCATTCCCATGTGGTCATGTTTGTGTGTGTGTGGGGGGGGGGAGTCCTTGTAGAGGTACATACTAAAAAATTTACAGATGAAATAATGTCTGGGACTTGTTACAATATGGAGTCCATGTTAGATGAAGTTAGATAAGGAAAGATTAGCCATGTTTTAACAATTGTTGAAGTTGAGCATGTTAGTTTGCTAGAGAGGCCATAACTAAGTAACATGGATTAACCTCAGAAATTTAATTCCTCATAGTTCCAGTGGCTACAAGTCTGAGATCAAGGTGTCAACGAGTTCTGTTTCTTCTGAGGACTCTTTTCTTGGCTTGCAGGTGGTCACCTTCTCCCTGTGTCCTCACATGGCCACTCTTCTGTGCATGAATTGTCTCTGTCTTAATCTCCTCTTTTATAAGGACACCACCATATTGGATTAAAGCCCACCTGTATGATTTCATTTTAGTTTACTCACTTCTTTAAAGGACCTTTCTGCAATTACATTCATATTCTGCGGTCATGTCTCCGAACATATGAATTTGGAGGGAACACAATTCAGCTCCTAACACTGGGTGATGATGACAATGGGGTCATTACACTATTCATTCCACTTCTGTGTTAAGTTTGAGATATTCCAGAATAAAATTTCCATTTCTTAAATGAGAAAATCGGTGGAAGAGAAAAAATAGAGTTTGGTGTGAACTACTCTACCGAATCTAGATAGAAACATAGTCACTTATTCTTTATTTTTCCAATTAGTGGCTCAATAATCTGTAGGCCGACTAGTAGCCCATCTTTTACGTTCTTGAGGTGCCTCCATCCCCAGAGTCTAAGAAACCCAAGAGTATTCTGAATCCAAAGTGCAATCAGACCTCCCCCAGTGCTGGCCACAGAGGAAACTCGGGTCTCCTTAGCTTAACAACTGACTGGACTTTGCTGATGCACAATGCTATTCGTTCCTTCCCAACACAGTACACATGCTTGCTTAGCACTGAAACAAAAGTGACCTTGATGGCCAATATTGTGACACTGGCTGAAATGTTTGAGGGAGGACAATTGCATCGCTTTATGCTAAGTTCAGATCGAAGTTAAAGTTCTCAGCTTTCAGCTCTTTTAGGACATTCAGGCAGTCGCTTACTAAGATGCTTCCAAGAGAACTGAGTCAGGAATGTTCCAACGCATCATGGATTCATGATGGATGGATTCAACACTCAATTCATAAAGTTGAAATAAGGTAAATATCCAAATTAGCTAAATGGGAGAAAGTGGTTAACACCCACAGAATCATAGAACAGCCGACTTCTATTTCTGGCAATAAGGTAGATTACAATAACTGAGAATCTTCCCGCCTGGAAATGTTGCACAAAATATAATAAACATCCTTTTAAATATACAACTAAATTTAAGATACAAAACAGGTGAACATAAGGGACGGGAAGCAAAAATAATATAAAAACAGGGAGGGGGACAAAACACAAGAGACTCTTAAATACGGAGAACTGAGGGTTGCCGCCGGGGTGTTGGGCAGGGAGGGATGGGCTAAATGGACAAGGGGCAGCAAGGAGGACACTTGTTGGGATGACCACTGGGTGTTATATGTAGGGGGTAGATCGCTGGATTCCACTCCTGAGTCATTACTGCACTATATGCTAACCGACTTGGATGCAGATTTTTAAAAAGAGAGAAAAAAATAATAAATAAATATATAACTAAACAGGCAAGAAAGTAAGGGAAATCCTTAAGGGAAAAGCCAGAAACAAAACCAAAAAGCAGAAGTTCAGACAGCTCTCATGAATTCTGCTGGACTTGACAGCTGTTGGGGAAGGAAGACTTTTTCTCTATCCTTCAAGACTTTTCCAGCTCATCTAAAAATTAAATTGACACGAGACATTAACAGGAGGAAAAAACCCAAAGATTAATTAAGTGCACATGGCAGCCCACGAGACCTAAAGAAATGACTGAGGCTGACAGTTTTTATACTTTTTAGACAGACAGACAGACAATAAATCTGTGAAGAACTGTAGGACAAAGAAGACTTACTTCAGGTGCTTTAATTACTAAGGAATCCTAGAATTTGGTCAGGGGAAGTAATCAAAGTAACAAGACTTGTTTATACAGCCGTCTCTACTCTGAATTCCCTGCCTCTAGTAATTAGGATGTCTTTTTACCTTCCAGTTTTAGGGAAAGTGCCTTTTCCGTGGGAAATTTATTTCCTGCTTTCTGGAGACAAAGGGGGCTCAGAGTCCTTTCTGCACCAGCTGTTTCTTAAGTAACTTAATTTAAAATCATCAATTTATCGAAATGGCACATTTGGTCGGCGGGGGGACTATCCTTGGCCCCTATATGGCCAAGCAGCTATCATTTTAATAGCCATGTTAGGACAAAAAAATAAACAAATAAAGACTTAGACCCATGGTAGGAAAATGCAGCAGAAGTTCTCAACAAGAGTCAGACCCTCCAGGCTGACGTCCCCAGTAAAAGCGTGAATTAAGAATATGGCCTATCAGCAATGCAAGGTAACAAGAGAGCTTTCTGGTTTAATCCTGTGCTTCAAGTCTAAGTGTCTTCAAAATCAATACTACCTTGAGAGTTTGTCCATGGACCTTTTCTATCCTATGTTTGCACACATTTGTACTACATTTGTGTAGGGATTTCTACGTTGCAAGATTCACATACAAAAGTCATTTCAGGCTGATAATACCCTTGGTATGCCTGAAGGAAAGAACTAGTTAGAGGGACACATCTTTAACCGAAGCCTAAAGGACTCCAGCAGATAAAACTCCACCAGATATGAGCTCACAACCCATAATTATATATGATACTTAAAGAAATGTGAGGACTGAACCCACTCACACGTAAATGAACCATCCGAAACCCAGATGTTTTAATGACTTGCCAAAGTCACGTGGTTTTTCAGTGGCTGAGCCAGAACAGAGCTCAGGTCTTATGACTTGCTTGCAAATTATGTATTTTCTTCTAGCAACAGCCTTTTTTTCATATGGTACTTCTCTCACTTCAGAATTCTAAGGGGGAAAACCAGGTCTGTCTTTAAATTCAACATTCCAACACTGAAAACTGAGCCTTCTGCCCCCAAATAAACAAGTTGATTCTGCTAGTATGATTGTTCAAGTCCACAGGTAGTCTTATCTGTATCTGTATTGTAGAAATACTCTGCACCTAAAAAAATACATTTTAAAAATGGGTTACTCAGTACTCTCATGGTCTGCTGATCAGAACATCCTTTTGGAAAGTAATTTTGTTAAACACACCAATAGTTTTCAATGTGATGCTCCCTTGAGTAATTCATTCGTAGGATCTTCTCAGAGATGTGAGCAAAGGTTTAGTGCTCAATTAGGCTCACACTTTTGTAATCTAAATGGCAAAAAATTAGAAACGGCGTAATGTTCCACAAGGAGGAATAGTTATATAAATTATAGTACACAGTTAGAATAGATTGTCATAAAGCCTCAAAAATATCTTTGAAGGCTCTGATAGAAAACTGAGTGGGAAAAAAGGTAATATAAAAATATATGTGTATAAACCACCATTAGGATGGCAGTTACAGAAAAAATAAGAAAATAGCAAATGTTGGCAAAGAGATGGAGAAACTATCTTGTGCTCTGTTGATTACAATGTAAACTGGTGCAGCCACTGTGGAAAACAGTATGGAGGTTCCTCAAAAAACTAGACACAGAATTACCACATGATTCAGCAATTCCATTCCCGGGTATGTACCCAGAAGAAATGAAAGCAGGAATGTAAACAGATATTTGTACATCTATATTGTTAGTATTATTCAAAATGGCCAAAATGTGGAAGCAACCCGAATGTTGACAAATGAACGGATAAACAAAATGTGGTCTATCAGTACAGTGGAATATTATCCAGCCTTAATCAGGAAGGAAATGCTTCACACATGCTACAAAATGAATGACTCCTGAAGACATTACGTGAAATGCCGATCACAAATGGATGAATATCATAGAGTTACAAATCTATGAGGCCCCTAGAGGAGTCAAATCAATAAACACAGAAAGTAGACCAGTGGCTGTCAGGGGCTGGGGGGGGGGGCAGGGGAGGGGGAGTGGGGAGTTAGTGTTTAATGAGGATGGGGCGCCTGGGTGGCGCAGTCGGTTAAGCGTCTGACTTCAGCCAGGTCACGATCTCGCGGTCCGTGAGTTCGAGCCCCGCGTCGGGCTCTGGGCTGATGGCTCAGAGCCTGGAGCCTGTTTCCGATTCTGTGTCTCCCTCTCTCTCTGCCCCTCGCCCGTTCATGCTCTGTCTGTCTCTGTCCCAAAAATAAATAAACGTTGAAAAAAAAATTAAAAAAAAAAATGAGAGAGTTTCAGCTGTGGAAGATGAAAAACTTCTGGAGATAGATGGGGGTGTGGTTGCACAACATTAATGTACTTCATGCCATTGGGCTGTACATTTAAATGGTAAATTTTGTGTCTTATATATTTTATCACAATAAATAATGTATACATGAATATATACAATATATACAAAACATATTAACACATAGCATACATAATGTATATTGTATCTATTGTTATATACGTATTTGTATACATATATAGTAACATAAATTGTATTAAAAAAGGTATGTGGTAAGGAGGTTAATAGGTACAAAAACTGTCAAGATTTATGGTGTATTCATTCCTATTATTGCTATAACAAATTACCATAAATTTGGTATCTACAGTCATAGTTTCTTACAGTTGTGTGGGTCAGAAATCAGGAATCAGTATCACTGAGCCAGAATCAAGGTGTCAGGTGCTGGGGTCTCTCCAGAGGCTCTAGGGGAGAATCCATTTCCTGGCTTCTGGAGCTTCTAGAAGCTGCCTGCATTCCTTGGCTCACGGCCCTTTTCTCCATCTTCAAGGCCAGTGGCATTTTGCTTCACTGGTGACTTTGCCTTGTTCTGCATCACATCTCTCCCTGCTTCCCTCATCTAAGGACACCTATGACTGCATTTCGGCCCCACTGGACTATGCAGGATAATCTCCCCATTTCAAGATTCTTAATTTGATGTCATCCTTCACCACAGAAGGTAACATCCACCCTTTTGCCATAGAACACAGCTGTCTTTAGGGGCCATTATTCCGCCTACTCACACATGGATGGAAAGAAAGAAGAAAGACAACAGAAGGAAATGTCATGAAACATTACTAGTAGCTAAATCATGAATCGTTTTCCTCTGTATACTTTTATATAGCTAACATGCTTTTTGCAATGAACAAGTTTTAAAATAAAAAAAAAATACTACTTTTTAATGTTAATTTTTGAGAGACAGAGAGAGAGCGAGAGGGAGACCGCGCATGCATAAACACAGGGGAGGGTCACACAGAGAGAGAGGGAGGCACAGAATTTGAAGCAGGCTCCAGGCTCCGAGCTATCAGCACAGAGCCCAACGCAAGGCTCGAACTTATGAACTGTGAGATCATGACCTGAGCGAAGCTGGATGCTTAACTGACCAGGCACCCCTGAATACTACTTATTTTTAAAAGGGCTTTTAAAATACAGATATAGCTCAGTGTGTTGGAGGTGCTTTTCCAGCTGTGGGTTGGATTTCACTAAATCTCGTGTAACTCTCCCGACGACCAGAGTAACCCATCTGTAGATGTCAATCCCCTAACACGAATGTTGTCTATAATGTAGAAGCAAAATAAGTTGCCCACTTACGACTCTGCTCAGGAATGAATCCAGTCAACGGGGCGCCTGGGTGGCGCAGTCGGTTAAGCGTCCGACTTCAGCCAGGTCACGATCTCGCGGTCCGTGAGTTCGAGCCCCGCGTCAGGCTCTGGGCTGATGGCTCAGAGCCTGGAGCCTGCTTCCGATTCTGTGTCTCCCTCTCTCTCTGCCCCTCCCCCGTTCATGCTCTGTCTCTCTCTGTCCCAAAAATAAATAAACGTTGAAAAAAAAAATTAAAAAAAAAAAAAAAAAAAAAGGAATGAATCCAGTCAAAATTAAAATAAAACTCCTCTATAGGGAAGGTTAATATACACAAATGTGATGCTGCAGTTAGAAGACATTTCGCAAAACCCAGATCTCAATTCCCAGCATGGCCTTGGTTTGCACCCAGTTGGCTCGTCTGTAATATTTATGGCTCCTTCTGGAAATCTTCCAGTCTTACCACAGTCAGGTCTCTCCTCCCTGAATTCCTCCTGGGCCACTAGCATTCATAATTAGATTTATACACATTGTCTGTAAATGAGGTATGTGTGATGTGGTGTTGCATCCATTATTTTGGTAGCGTGGTGAAAAAGTGAGAAAATTAAACCTCCCCCAAGGGTCTACACCATCACTCTTCAGTTAGTGAAGATTCTTTTCTTTGAAGCGAGGCACTGTGCTAAGTGTGCCACCACATCCCAGCAGACGCTCAGCCACAGGCAGGTGTTGGTCCAGAGAGACGAAGACAAGACACAGAGACAGCCATCAGGACACAGGTGCACTGGGGGAGCTTATGTCCAGGGGGTCTGGGAACAGCCTACCGCATGAGGCGCCTGCTCTGGGATCGGCAAGCAGACAGCTTTGATGGCGCAGCGACTACCCCAGCAGCGGTCTCTGGCCTCTCCCTCCTGGTACAGCCCGTGTTCCAAGGAGATCAAGGCCTGCCATCCACACACTCTTCGTTGCAAAGGAAATGCTTCACACTGACCACCCCCGGGGCCTCTGACCTTGAGTGCTGAACAACGTGTCCCTCTACGTATTCTGCTTGCTGGGAATATGGCAGGAAGACAGGATCTCTACTCTCCAGAGATCGTGATTCATGGGCATTCAGGGCCTTCTGGCACATCCCATATAGCTGGATGCTTTCTGGAGAGTACCACATTCAAGTTCTTGCACTGGCATCATGGTCGTTTTATCGATGGAGAAGCTGCAGCTTGGAGAGGTCGTGTAACTTGACCAAAGTCACCCCCAAGCTAGTAGTTGTTGGAAGCATGAGTTGGCAGGGGGGAGGGGGGGCGGGGGAGGTATTTATGAAGCAACACGGAATATACACTGTAATTCATCACACATCTATCCACTGAGAAGACAAAGTCCAACCCAAGTCTGCTCATACCACTGGTCATCTTGGGGGGATTATTCATTAACAAACACCTGCTCTCTTCAAAGTTTCCAAACACACAAAGAAAGCAGAAGAGAGAGTTCTGTCCTTTCAAATACCCCACAATCTAATTGGGGAGACAATACATACAGCCTGTGATGTAAATACAGTGACAAAGCAGTATGTAATCTCAGAAGAGCCACACACGAGTGACCGATGAAGGGCTAAGACACGTGAACTGAGGCTGGCGTTCATCACAGAAGGGGATCTGCTGGTTAAGAGCGTTTATCTTTGAGGGCACAGTGGTTTAGCGTGATAAACCAGGGTTCTACAGATTTTACTCACCATAAATACGCTTTCATGGCAGAACCAAAAAGATGTTGTAAAGTAAGGCAGGGGCTTTTTAAAATTTACGTTACTGTGCAATTGCTACCTCCTCTGCACCGAGGCTCAGAAAGCAAATTTTTAGGAAAGACAAAGAGGAGGACAAAAAAGGGAATCGTGGTTGAGAGCGATGGCAGGAAGGCAGGTTGCGTCATTAATCTCTAAAGAGCAGTTGGTTAAATAAGTGGTTTCTCTTTGGAAGGCAGATGTTTATCAGTAAATGCTCTTGGGAAGCACAGTTTGTTAATCTTTGGGGGGAGATGTCTGGGCACTTTTGTTCCCCCGAGGCCGTGGTGTGATGAGGAGGAGGGAAGCCTGACAGCTGGTCTTGGATCTGTATTCGCTGAGCTGCATTTGTGCTCGTGGCTGATCACAGGCCCGTCCCTCTAAAACACAGGAGGAGGCCGCTTGGCCGTGCCCACATGCACTTATCGTGCCCGGTTCTGGCATAGCAACAAGGACATTAATGTTCAGAACCAGGTCACCGGGGAATGCACCCGTGTTTTCAACAGCACTACATGGCATACTGGTTTCTAGCTGGGTTAAGCTAGAAAGGCAACCAAGCTTACTCGATGAGGTCTAAAACTGGGGGTGGTAAGGGGACAAAGCAAAAGGTCAAAGTTCCCCCCGCCTTTTTTTTTTTTTTTAAGTTTATTTATTATTTTTTTTTTAGAGAGAGAGAGAAAGAGCATGAGCAGGCGAGGGGCAGAGAGAGAGCTGTCAGTGCAGAGCCCGATGCGGGGCTCGATCTCACCAACCGCAAGATGACGACCTGAGCTGAAACCAAGAGTCGGACTCAACCGACTGAGCCACCCAGGTGCCCCAAGGTCAAAGTTTCCTAACGGCCAGCAGTTGCACTCAGAAGCACCAGGAAAATCTTGGGAAAGAGGCCTGAAACCTACATGGGTGGTGCAATACTCCTCCAAGCCGTGCCCTTGAGACGAAGACAGGAGACGGATGGCTCCCCAGTTTTTAAATCTGCAGTGGAGATTCTGAGTTTAAGATGCGAATGACACAAGGTACTGGAGGGAGTCCACTTGCTACAAACTCTGCAGACAATGTTACTCTCCCCGAGCCCAGGGAGTCTGACTCACTTGCTACTGTTGTACATGATGCCCGAGAACAGGACCTCGCCCAATACATAAACTCATGAATGAGCATATAAACGGATGAATTGAATGAATACGCGTGAGTGCATAAATGTCATCTCACAGTATACATTTCCCCTCTTGGGGATCTCAGCCAAAGCAAAAGAGAGGGCACTTGCCCAGCCAGCACCTCCTCTCTGTAAGATCGTAAGCACTGTTGGAGCTCGTGAGAGAAGAAAAAGGTACACGTAAATGGCTGCAAATCTTAGCAGGGCCCTGAGAGCCAGGTACCAATCACATCTATAAAATAATAGAAGTTTTTCATATTTTTATCTGAAAGGAGTGATAGAAATGACTGTATTCACATCAAAGCGATTAGCAACACAGCCTCACCCACTTTTTTTTTCCCCTATAGAAGGCAGGCTTATCCCTCTAATGCTGGTAAGAAAATATTTGGGTAAAGTCCCTTGTGCTCTCTCCCCATTGTTTGGGCCGTCATTATTCTTTCCTACCTCTTCCCTGCCCCCTCCCAAATATGCCCACAAATGTTTGCTCCTTCCATTATCCAACTCTTTGAAAGTTTTACCCTCGCTTCCCACATCCAGAAATATCACCTTTCCACATCCGCTCCAACCCTACACACTGAGCACAGACTTAAAGGTGGCATCCAAAGCTAATAACTTTTCACTAAACAAAACCCATTAATTACTCTTTCTTAAGAGTCAGCTACTTTTGCTAATCTGATACAAACCATCCCAAATTAGCATCTTCCTCCCTCCTCAATGCCAACGGCACTAAATGACTCAACCTTGCCATGCACCAGCCTCTTCAGCTTCCAGGGGATGTGCTGACATCCTTGTCACGACACACTCCCTCACTCTGTAACCACATTTCTTCTGCATCTTTTCATACACCCTGATGAACCTCCTTCACTTCAGCAACCCTTTCTCTGGGCTAAACAACGTCAGGCTTGGCTCTTTTGCCACACAGTGATAGCAGAAGAAGATACTCTTGTTATCTGACATGATGGGGGAAGAATTCTTCTTAGTCTATTCTGGTTAAGGGAGAAGGATCACACTTCTCACACTTGGGTGGCCAACCTTCAAATATAGTAATTCGCACTAAAGTGTACTTAATACTGAAGTCATACTGAATTTTAACAAGTCTTTGATGATTCAGAAGGCACTGCAGGAATATTGCAATACTTGTGACTCATCGTGATGGAGATCAGTGATCACGGAGTAGTAGATTTTGGAAAGGCCACCGGTGGATGCATCAGTTTTGTTTCTGCCCAATTGTCTCCCTGCACTGAACAGGTGCAGCAAACCTCTGTGTCTGGAAAAGCTCCAGGGAGTCCTAGCTACGATTATTATTATTATTGAGCTATAACTGACATGTAACACTGTGGAAGTCTAAGACCCACCATGTGTGGCTTGATACATTTATATGTTACAGTAGGATTTTTACAGTAGCTCAGCTCGTACCTTTATCATGTCACGTATCATTTCTTTGTTTTTAATTCCACATACAAATGGTATCATATGCTATTTGTCTTTCTCTGATTTATCTCCCTTTCTAGCTGGTTTCTTGATGTTTGAGCTTTTAATACGATTTCATCCATCCAAGAAATATTTAAGTTCCCACTACATGCCTGACGGAATTTCTAAATTTTTGGTTCTGGCATTAACTATTGCAAATACTCTTCTTCCTTGAGTAGCTCAGCAAACAGAATAGGTACCATGCCTCCTTGCCTCCAACTTTCTGATAAAGGTTTGTTTTTGCCTGTTTTCTTCATGATGGTCAATTACAGCAGACAGATGGAGGGCTCGTAAGTTTTCATAGGGTTCTTCTCTCAACTCATCTAGTCTGGTGGGTAATAAGGCACAGAGTGGGAAACATGAATATTTTCCATTTACTGATCATTTTTCTAATTATAGAAGAGAATTGTACCCAAACCCATCCCTATGCCAAGCTGAGAGGGACCCAACTTCTAACTGTACCAACCTCCTTCCATTATAACTCACCAATTTGGGGGTGGGACGGAATATATTCACTCGTTGACATTTGATCCCTAACTGTATTCAAAACTTAATTAACTTGATGGCACATTGTGGGGGAAATGGGATTCTGCAAAGCAGGAAACAACACTGGCTCTGCTAATGACCAAACTCTCACTTAGCTTCAACTTCCTGAGCAGTTCGAGCAGATCTGTTACAGCCTGCCCACGGCAATGCACGGAGAAAACCGATGATGACTGAACAGTTTTAGAGGAGACACGCCATTGAAACAGGACTTGGCGCTAACTACTCCCTTTTCTCAAAAGAGTTGCAGTATTTAAAAAAATAACCGAGCATTTCTGACACTCGGGTATTTTCCACTGACATTCTTTTTTTTTTTTTTTTTAAAGTTTATTTATTTTTGAGAGACAGACAGAGCATGAGTGGGGGAGGGTCAGAGAGAGAGGGAGACAGAATCTAAAGCAGACTCCAGGCTCTGAGCTGTCAGCACAGAGCCCAATGGGGGCTCGAACTCAAAAACCACGAGTTCATAACCTGAGCTGAAGTTGGACACTTAACTGACTGCATCACCCAGGAGCCCCTCACTGAAATTCCTCAGATTTTTTTGATGTGCTCATTTCAACACAGTTGAAAAACAATCTATCACATCAGGGAAAACTGTGTTTCATTAATGATATTTAGCACTATCCACCAAGACAAGTGGATTTCCCAGGTTTTCACTGAAAACATGCACAAAATACATGGGTCTTCTATAATAAAATAAACAATCCCACGTGACTATAGATGGGTGAGCATTGAAATTCCTTCAGATAATTCAGAAGGAAATGTCACTTTTCTCTCTTCTGAGTTTCCCTCTGGGTAAAAGAACAAACAGGATTGTAAAAAGTTCAAAGTTCCTTCCTCGGCTGCCAACAGCTTCACACTCTACAGGCTGACTTATGTATTGCATCACGGAAAGCAGAGACTGTGATAAACATCATTCATCAATCTGTCTGGTTTTTGTTTCTTCCATTTCGTGCAACATCTAATCTTAAGGTTCTCAAAAATCATTTGATCCAACCCTTTTCTAGGCAATAATTACAGAAAATCACTTGTTTTGTGAGTCTCCAAAAGGCTGTAATAATACTTAAAAGCAAAGAATGAGGCAAAAGATATCTTTGAAAATCACAGTTTGAAGGGAGTATGTAAATGGAATGAGATATTCCATGTGTTGAGAAATGGGACCACGTCTAGGGCTGAATTGATTGAAATCCTAACTTTTCAGATTATTCAAAATCACATCTATTTCAAGCTGGCTTTGTTGCCACGCTCGTCTTTTTTTAAAAGGGTAACAATAGATGCTTGTTATAAAACTGAAGCCGTGTAGAAAGAATGAGAAATACCCAAACCCTGAGTCCCTCCCCGCTGGCCCCCCAATCCCATTCCCCAAAAGTAACCACTTAAGAATTTCTTGTGTAACCTTCTAGGTATTTTCACTGCACATACTAGCATTTTTTTAGACACACACATATGGAATTCTAATATACCCTGTGTTCTGTAATTGGACAACACGTACAGTTGACGTGTGGCCATGACGTGAGCTTGAAGTGAGGTGACTTTTCTGCAGGCTGCCCATGTGCTGTCTTCAAGGGTCAGTAAAGAGAGCATCAGCAGGGCTGTTTCTGCTATGACGAAATCCTGAAGGTGGGTGTGGAGGGTACTAGACTGTTTATGTCCCAGTCTCCTGAGCAAGAGAAAATCACCACGGTTCTCCCTCTGCTCACTTAGAACACTCCATGTAGGGAACCACACGGCCAGTGCTGGGCTAGGCTCTGGGGGTTCGGAGCCCAGGCAGTGAGCCTTGGACCCCGCCCTCATGGAGCTTCACAGAATGCTCTCCCTGCAAAACACTGTCCCCCTGAGAGAGTCTGCTCGTCAACTCAAGCCAACCTTTACTGAGCACGTATCAGGAACCAAGCTCTAGTGAGACACACTAATACCAAGATGAACAAGGATTCCAACCTGCCCTTTAAGAATCACAGCCTAATGGGGACATAGATTATTCTGTCACCATGACAGCAGTGGGAAATACGCACGGTGCTACTGCAGGAAGGAAGAGGGGTCATGTAGCTTTGCAGCAGGGAGTGTTGAAAGCTTTCCTGAAGCCCATGGATGGAGTGGGGCGGGGGGGGGGGGGGGTCAGTTATGTCAGGGGGAGGAGACCACGTAAGAAGATACCTCCTACAGGGCATGCAGGAGATGATTATCGAAAGTGTGTAAGGAGCTTGGACATATCCTTGGTGAGGGGGACATATTGATCTGGGGAACAGGGCCAGGTGGGCATAAAGGTTCCGAGAGCTCATGGTAACAGCTGTTCGAGTCCAGGATACCCTCTTGGTGTTCTGAGTCCAGAGGAGAAATAAGAATCTTAGCCTGGGCAGGGGAGGAGAGAGGGACTGAGAGGTATTTAGTGGGTAAAATCATCAGGGTACGGCAACCAACTAGATGTGAAGGTTCAGAAAAAGAGAGGGCAGGGACAACGCCCAGGTTTGAAATGTGGGGGGCTGTGAGATGGAAGTCTCTCTGGACTTACGTTAAAAGATAGGTATTTTCTTACTTCTGCACTATCTATAACCCTCTTAATTTGTATTTTCCCCTTGGCATGAAAGCCCTTTTCTATATCAAAATACTATCTCCGTTCTTTCTTCTGCTCCAATCTAGTTTTTTGTTTCAAGTTTTTATTTAAATTCCAGTTAGTTAATATATAGTGTAATATTAGTTCGAGTAGAATTCAGTGATTCATCCCTTAAATATGACACCCAGTACTCATCCCAATAAGTGTCCTCCTTAATGTCCATCCCCCATTTGGCCCATCCCCCCACCCAAGGCCCCTCAGTTTATTCTGTGTAGTTAAGAGTGTCTTTTATGGTTTGCCTTTTTTGCCCCTATGTTCACTGGTTCCTTTCTTAAATTCCACATGAGTGAAATCATATGGTAATTCACCTTTCTCTGACTTATTTTGCTTAGCATAATACACTCTAGCTCCATCCATGTCGTTGCAAATGGCAAGATTTCATTATACACATCTTCTTTATCTACTCATCAGTCAATGGAAATCTGGGCTCTTTCCACAATTTGACTACTGTTAATAAGGCTGCATAAACGTCGGGGTGCATGTGTCCCTTTGAAATAATATTTTTGTATCCTTTGGGTAAACACCTAGTACTGCAATTGCTGGATCATAGGTAATCCTTTTTTTTAACTTTTTGCAGAACCTCCATACTGTTTTCCAGAGTGGCTGCACCAGTTTGCATTCTCACCAACAGTGCAAGAGGGTTCCCCTTTTTCCACATCCTTGCCAAACCTGTTGTTTCTTGTGTTGTTAATTTTAGCCATTCTGACAGGTGTGAGGTGGTATCTCATCATGGTTTTGATCTGTACTTTCCTGATGATGGGTGATGTTCAGCAACTTTTTATGTGTCTGTTAGCCATCTGTAGGTCTTCTTTGGAAAAATGTCTATGCATGTCTTCTACCCATTTCTTAGCTGGACTATTTGTTTTTTGGGTGTTGAGTTTCAGCAAGTGGTGCTGGGAAAACTGGAGAGCAACATGCAGAAGAATGAAACTGGATCACTTTCTCACACCATATGTAAAAATTAATCCAAAATGGATGAAAGACCTAAATGTGAGGCAGGAAACCATCAAAAGCCTAGAGGAGAACACAGCAGCAACCTCTTTGACCTCGGCCGGAGCAACTTCTTTAGTAAGAAGTATGTCTCCTGAGGTATGTGGGGGGAAAAAAAAAAAAAGCAAAACAAACTACTGGGACTTCATCAAAATAAAAAGCATCTGCACAGCAAAGGAAACAATCAACAAAACTAAAAGGCAGCCTATGGAATGGAAGAAGATATTTGCGAATGACATCTCTCATAAAGGGTTAGTATCTAAAATCTATAAACAACTTATCAAACTCAACACCCAATGTTCTTTAAATAACAGAGAGCCTCCTCACCTCCCATTCAATCATCAACCCAACACGGTCCCCCAATGGTCCCTGCAGCCCCTAAAATGCCACAGCTGTACCTGTGGCTCCTGGTCCTGGGGTCCAGCCCTATCTCGGGTTCCTCACATTCTCCACAAGCTGCCCGTCCACGATTGCAGCCTGAACTCCACCTCCATACCAAAGCCTCCCAATCCTAAGGCCAGTCTTCCTAAATTCCAAAGGCACGCATCCAAGTGCCTGTGTTCAATGTCAAATTTGTTTCCCCCGCCCTCCATCCTGTGCCACAGCAAATGATGCTGCCGTGCACTTGTTCACCAAAGCCCGCCATGGGAAGCTACGCTGGCCCTTGCCCCACGGCACCACTGCGTGCACATAAACCCCCTCTGCCCCTGCCTCTGCATGGCTGTTCACTCTGGCCGAAAGGTCCTTCCTTTCTGAAAAAACAGCTTTAACAAATACGCAGTATTATGTAAAAAGTCACCATTCCAGATATTTATTATTTTGTCTTTATTATTTTATAATACACTTAATACATGCATTAAATACATTTCACAAATATAAAACTGTTACATTATAAAGAATATCACAAACAGCCATCGACTACCATACAACCCAAGAACCAGAATCTGAGTAACAACCTGCATCCAGCGATGTGTCCCTCTGAGATCTGCTCGGCTTCCCTCTCTCAGGGTTAATTACTCTGCTGAATTTTGTTTTTTCTTCATTTACAACACAGTTTTACTGTTTACCTGTGCTTAGACAATACACTCTTTGGTTTTGCTTGGTTTTGAGCTCAATAAAAATAACATCATAGCATATATGGTCTCCTGGAGCTTGCTTTTTTTTTTTTTTTTTTTTTTTTTTTTTTGGTAATATTTCCTGAGATTCACTCTGATTGTCAGGTACAGCTGCAGTTCACCCGTTTTTACTACTGAACAATACCCTTTAGCGTGACTATACCTAGTTTACTTAACCATTCTCCTACAGACAGATGGACGTTTTGGTGTTTTTGGTTACTGACCACCACAAAGGTGTTACTATGAACACTCTTGCACACACCTCCTGGGACAGGTAAGAGTTTGTTGGATCTCCAAGGGGCAGCCCGAGCCATAAGCCAGATCCTAGGGCATGCAAGGGTTCAACTCTGGGAGGCAGAGGTGTTCACGCGCTCACACCATGCGAGCTCTCACAGAACTTCTCTGGCACCCGGTCCTGTCAAGCTCAAGTTCTGCAAATGTTATGGATGCAAAACAGGATCTTGCTGTGGTCTTAATTCGTATTTCCCTGAATACGTACTTCCTCTTCTGTGAAATGCCTTTTCCGTCTAATTTTCTGTTGGGTTTGTTTCTTAAATAGGCACCCTCCATATATTCTGTTTGCTAATCCTTTGTCAATTAATTGTATTATAAACACCTCTAGTCAGGACTTGTCTTTTCCCTACTTTAAGTGGTTTATCAGCTTAATGTAAGTCTTTATTTTAAAAAGTTGATACAATCATCTTCTCTTTTGTGATTAGTCCTTTATGTCTCAGGGGATTCTTTCCTGCCCTAAGGTTTGCTCGTGTAAACGCTATTTTTTTTTTTTTTTTTGTATTTAAGACCTTAATATATTTGGAATTGGTTGTTAGACAACACATGAGGCAGAAATCAAATTTCGCTCTTTCCATACGGTAGGCACAGCTCTGCGCCACAGATGGAGTCATCCTGCCCGTCTCTTATGCGCCCAGCCACCACCGCCTTGTCTCGAAGGTCAACACACAGAAGGGTTATTTTCCAGGCTCCGTATTTCACGGCACTGCTCAGCATGCCCATCTTGGCACCACATACCACAAAACTCACTACCTCGTAAACTCTGCTTCCCGTTTAGAAGCATCCAGTCATTCTGAGTGCTTTGCTTTTTCCACATAAATTTAAATATCTGCCTGTCCCATGTGACAAAACCACTACTGTAATTTCTGTTGGAAATGGCATTGAACCTATAGACCAGTATGGAGAGATGTGATACCTATACCGCATTAATATTCCTGTTCACAAACAAAGACGGCTCTTCACTTGTTCCTACCTTGCGTCTTCACCTTTATCCCACAGGTCCCAGATCAGGCCTTCGTCTAAGCATCGCCTTCCCGAGATATCTCTACCACCATCCCCACTAAAGTAGGCTCGGCGTCTTTTGTGTGCTAACTTTTCAGATACCTGCTACAGTCTAAGCCAAAGGCGATATGGGCTGACTGTGAGGGCTCTTGCTGGAGCGACAGCACTATTGTTCATGACTGAATCTCACCATTTGTGAGGAGGTGAGACACTCTGGGTCTGAGGTGTCTGTATGCCCTCCTGGAAGGGGCTGTGGGATGTATGCTGTGCTCCGCAGGACAAGCTTAGATGGAGATACTGAGTCCGTGAGGTCGTCCACTGAAACTATACCGGCGAAGAAGGTCGCTGATGACTGGCCCTTGAGGACACCAGGGTTTAAATGGGCAGAGGAAGAAAAACTAGGAAAATGGCTGAGAAGTGATCAGGGACACAGAAGGAGAATCAGAGAGTGGTGTCAAGGGGGGAAGCAGGGAAAGGAGGGTGTTGAAGGAAGTGGTCTGTATTGTTCAAGCCCACAGGGATGAGAATCACTGGGAAGGCCACTGGGTCTGACCCGAGAGGTCACTGATGCCAGGAGAGGCAGGTAAAAACCTAACCTCACTGGATTCAGGAGAGAAGCGGGGAGAAGGTGGGAGACACCATATGTCGAACGCATACCAGAGAGAACCAGAAAGAAGGCAGACTACTCTCTATGTGAAGTCAACCATAAATGTAGACAGGATGTCGGAGAATATCTCAAAGGAGGAAGTGGGGTTTCATAAACCTGCTCTCAACCACCACCTGACAAACCAGACTCCTCAGTGCAGCAGAGAGAGGGGAAGATTCCAAGCAAGGGCCTCTTTAGAGGGAAAAATAAGGTGGGATCCTCAGTGAAATGACAACGCCCACAGATGGTGACAAGAGGTTCTGGACATGCAGGCACCGACACGGAAAAGACCCTGCATTCAGAACGGCCACCTCCCTGCCTTCGAAGTCGCCTGACATTTATGAAGGGAGGGGTTTTCAACTTGTAGCTTATATTCTTTCACGAACCTACAGGCACTCGAACTCGCACCAATTGTTTCTGTCTCTAGGAAAAAAGGCATCCGTCATGGGATTATATAAACAGTACATTTAAGGAAGCCATTCTAAGGGCAGTCGGTTAAGCGTCTTTCAGCTTGGGTCATGCTCTCGGCCTTCCTCGCTCACACTCACTCACCCTCTCTCTCTCGAAATAAATAAATAAACTTAACAGCAACAACAACAACAAAAAAGGAAGCCATTCTACCACATAACTAGCTGAGGGAAGAGATGGCAAATATTGAATGAAATCAGGAGACTTAACAACTGTAACTCTGACAAAATACACTCAACTACCCGGAGGAGGTCTTGTTTCTCACAGAAGAATGTACCAAGAATGACACACCTGCTATGGAACCGAAAGTAAGTCCTCCAGCTAAGTGCCTGGGGAAACTGAGTCCCATGCTCACTCAAGAGACCAAGTGCACGTAAAGTCCATGGCTGTTTTTGCCTCGTGGGCCCGGGACGGCTGACACGGGGGCGGCTCTGTGCGTCCGCGTGTGCACGCTGCACACGCATGGGGGTCTCGTTTCCTACGGTTCCCCCTTCACCTCCAAGGTCCTTGAATGCACTTCTGACGGAGCTGCTTTGGGAAGCGGGGCCGGCTCACCCCCCGAGAGCAAGGGAGGTGGCCGTCACACAGAAAATGGGTACCAAGGTTCACAGGACCCGGGAGGCAGGCTCTCTGTCCCAGCCGCAGTGTAAATGGGGTTCTAATCCCAGAAAGGGCCTCTCGTGCAGTCAGCACCGCCATCACCACCCGCACTCCCCAGTGTCTTTCCACCTCCGTCAGTCTGCCACCCTTTCCAGGAAGACTCACTGCGTGCCGAGCTCGGGGCACTACCCCCTGAACCCTACAGAGGCTACCGTTCAGCAAGCAGCCCTGGGGGGCCAGGTCTACACTGCAGGAACCTGCAGCTGGGTTAGTGCAGACAGACTGAGAGGGATCACAATGCTCTTCACCCATCCAACTCCACCCAGGACGCCTGGGCCAGGAAGCCTGCTCTGCTCCAGAAAACAGCTCTGAGATGTTAGGACCCTCAGCAGCCCCGCTCTCTCCCTATCTCCTCTTCCCCCTCGGGGCAAGGGAATGAGGAATTAGAAGACGGAAATGGTAGGAGAACCCACCATATTTGGCCACACAGGGGCAAACGGCTAGTCAACGGCCTCCTGCCAAGGGGACTCTGCACCCACGGTAATCACGACTTTCGAAGATGGGGTCTTCCTGATAGAGCACAGGGTCGCACTCCGTTCCCTGTCAGTTCATCGCTGCACCCTTCTAGATTAAAACACCCCACTTCACACAGCGTGATTTTGCCCCGGGGTCACATTCTTCTATACATTTCTCTATTCAGCTAAGCTTCAGGCTCTTTTCTAAGAAAGCAAGAGAAAGAAAAAAATAAGAGGCCTTCTCAACCCAAAGTAAAAATGAAACAAGCAAACTGCCTTGCTTTGAAATGCAAAAGACCTCTATCTCCAGCTTATCCTTGTCCCTGAAAGACCAGGGACACCGCCGCAGACACCGGCTTACTGCTCCTCAGTCAAGGTCTCCGGAAAAGACCCTGGTTTCCCAAGGACACAGGAAGGCCCTGATCCTCCACACGGTCCCACCAGTCAATCTTCCGAACCCTGAGGCAGAGCAAATGTCACAGGACAGAGACCTGAGACCCGCTTGTCTGTTGCTACTGTTGTTTTTAAAGGCACTCTAGATTGTATTTCCGTGAGGATCAAGTGCAAAAAAGGATTTTTAAATAGAAGTTACTCTGTATCGTATCCCAAGATGGGTCCCAGCCATTTCTCAACGTCAGCCACAGACATGTTCTTCCTCAAAGCATAATCCTCAATCTGCAAAAGATTAAAAGCAGCGTATCAAACCACAACAATAAGACCTTCTGAAGTGAAGTTTCCAGGGGATTTGCCAAGAAACATTAAATGCCTTCCATTTCTTGTCTTAATAGCAATCTCCGGAGTTCAACGGGGATGGAGATCTATCTGTTCACCGAGTCGCCTTATTCTCTGGGCAGAAAACAACATGCAGTGCGTATGTGGTGCTTGGAGGCTGGCTGGACTGTGGGTATGAGTGCTGGGCGTGGGGGTGTCTATGTGTAAGTGGGAGGGCGAGAATCGGGGTAATGGGCTGAAACAATTTAAGACGTTGACTGGAGTAAATTTCGTCACACTTTCTCCCCTTAGTATTCTCATTCCCACGTGAAATAAAACCAGTTCCACAGTTCCATTTAAAACAGGACCGGCATCTAGGGAAGCCGTACACAATGGAACAGCTAACTCACCTGGTCCTTGGAAATTTTCCCCACTGCAAAGTATTTGGACTTCAAATTGGAGAAGTAGAGGCCAGATACTGCTGAAGCAGGTGTCATCGCTAAAGATTCTGTTAACCTGATGCCTAGAGAGAGCAATGTGGGAAACACGGTCACTGCCTCAGTGCCCCGTGCAAGCTATCAGCCATTCTTGCTGAACACGTGAATGGAAGTGAGCTCATGCCTTCCAGGGGGACACATGACACAGCATGAAAGATGTGGCAATTCCTGCCAAGTGGATGTACCCCGCCCCCCTCAATCTTCCAGGATCGACTACAGAGGCCTCTGTCTGCTCCTCCACCTGGGCTCCCAGACGAGGAGCCCCAACCCCGCGAGGAAAGCTCCATCTGAACCCCAGGCTCCTGGACAGCCACACGCTGAGAATGAGCCCATGGCAGGACTCAGAAGAGACGCTTCCTAGGAGCTGGGAACTCCGGGGGAACACCAGGGCTGTCCACGTCCTCTAAGCCATGCATCTCACGGACGGGGAACAGAGCGGCAGAGGGGAAATGCTCTGCCAGAGATCAGCAGGTAGCTGATGGCAGGGAAGGACTCAAATCCATATGTTATGGCTCCGGGAGTCCATGCCATTCCTGCCAACCCACATCCAAATGCCTCCGTCCCTCACCTAAACCTACGTTCCTGTCACTTCATCGGCACTGATGGCATGCTTCTGATTACTGATTAATTGCACTGAAACTGTGAATTGTGTCAATAAAGAGTGAAAGCCAAGAGAGGAAAGAGCTGAGCGGCGGGTTGGGCCTATTGCAAGACCAGTGTCCAGAGACACAGTCTGTGAGCGATGGGAGGAGGAGGAGGAGGTGGTGTGGACTATGGTACTAAAGGTCACGAAGGTCGCTACTGGAGACAACAACAGTGACAGTCCTGTGACAGGAAACAGGGCAGGAGGGATGCAGGGGGAGTATGACGAGCTAAATTCTCTGTCCTCGGTGGAGAGAAAGCAACTGAAAGTGATCGACCTAAAGATGGGGGAGCGGGGCGCCTGGGCGGCTCAGTCGATTGAGTGTCTGATTTCAGCTCAGGTCATAATCTCGTAGTTCATGGGTTTGGGCCCCATGCTGGGCTCTGTGCTGACAGCCTGGAGCCTGCTGCTGATTCTGTGTCTCCTCTCTCTCTGTCCCTCCCCAACTTGTTCTCTCTCTCTCTGTCTTTCAAAAATAAATAAACATTAAAAAAAATGTTTAAAGACTGTGGCATAATGATATGGACGTAAAATACTATGACACACAGCTGGAAGTGAGAAAGGACGGGGTTCTGTGTTTCCAGATTTGTGCGTCACGGGGGTGACCGCACACCCGTGTCCTTGGCGGCAAGGGACGGCGCTCGCCAGCTCCAGGCACGTACCCGTGCAGCGCTCCACGTCGGCCAGTTTCCACATGGTGAGCTTCTCGGTGTGGTCGGGCTGGCTGGGGTAGCCAGGAGCCGGGCGGATGCCCTCGTAGCGCAGCCTGCGCAGGTCGGCGGCGTCCAGCTGCTCGTGGCTGTGGTAGGCCCACAGCTCCCGGCGGACCCTCTCGTGGAGCTCCTCCGCAAAGGCCTGCAGCCAGGGAGAGGCGTGCTTGGGCGGAGGCGGGGGACCCCCACGTCGGTGCCCCCCGGTGCCCCCCTCCCCCTCCTGCCACCCCCTGCACCGCCACCAGGACGGAGCAGGCAAGAGCAGACGGGCTGGGCTCTCGGCTCGCCTGTCGTTTCACTGGCTGCTCTGTGGCCGGCCTTGGCCTCAGCCTGGGCTCTGACGTATCATATTCAACGGTCCAAGGACTCCAGGCCCTTGAACTGAAACACTTCCCTGATGGTCTACAGCGGACAGGGGTCACGAGGAGAAGCCAGTTACTGCTTCCAGGTCCTCCGCTGTCAGCCTCGGGAAGAGGAGGGGACCTCTGCATGGCTCAGGTGACCCCACCACACACAGGAAGATGGGGAAGCCACAGAGGATGCCAACGTGACAGCGAGGGGCCCTGACACAGGAAGCGGTTCTGAATCTTTCAGGCTCCTCGGGAGAGACAAGAACCGCAGCAAAGAGGTCACAGGTCCGAGGACGGCTACAAACGACGGCACGGAACTGGGGCTCCCCACCCCACCCAGCGCTGTGGCGCTACCTCAGCCAGCCGGTCTCCCAGGGCCTTGACCATGATGCTGCTGTAGTCGTCACACTCCCGCTCATAGGCCCTGCTCAGCTCCTCCACCCCGAAGCAGGCAACGGCGAACAGGCCCAGGAAGTCGCGGACGCCCGAGTGCAGCGGCGCGATGAAGTCCGAGAGGCAGTAGTAGGGGTCTGTGCTGGCGGCGTCCTTCTCGGCCTGAAAAGCAACCAGTGGCCAGATGGGTGATTAGCACGGGACAGCAGTCTGGTCTCTGCAGATGGCCCTAAGCTTCAAACAGGGGTGTCTGTCTTGTTCACGGTTACACCCCCAGCACTGAGAAGAGGGCATGATACAAAGTGAGTATTCGACAAATAGTTGTTGAATAAACAAATGAAATTAGATTTTGAAAAAGCACAAGACAGGACATGACATGCGGTCAAGAAACCACTGAATCTGCTCACTCACACGTGGACCAAACATTTCCCGAATGCCTCCAGGCACCGTGCTAGAAACTGGAACCTCAAGCATTCATATCAGAAAAAATTTCCCCACAAGTGTTTCCAATTCCAGATCAACACTAGACCCTGAAGCGGCATCCAAAAGGGACCCACCAAATGCACAAGCCTCTACTTCACGTTGACGGACGCAGCTCGACAAGCTCCCGGCCACCAGCCAAGGGCCACGTACCGCCCACCGTGGCAGTGGCTCAGGAGACGGCCGAGGACGCACCTGGGCCAGCCTGGAACCAAACTGAGCACTGAGCCGGACCGGCTTCTGAGAGTCTCGCCTCTCACCCCACTGACAAATCAGGTCTCAAACACATTTCACAATCCACAAATACTTACGGAGAAGGTAAACAATGAAACTGCTATTTACTGAGTGCTCACTACACTCCTGGCTGGTGCTTTACAGGAATTCACTGATTTAAGGCTGTCAACAACCGTGTGAAGGAAATACGTGATGCCACCAGCTCCATTTCACAGCCAGGAAGCTGAGGCAGACAGAGCGTGACCGGTAGCCCAGGGTCAGATGGCGGCAGGTGCGGGGTCCGGCACCGCACTGTATACCCCTGACTGCCGTAGGGCACAGGACCAGTCAGGGACTCGGTGGGCGGCACCAGAAGCTACAGGGCTCACTTGCTTGCTGGCCCTGGAAACAAGCACAGCTTCACCGACGCTGGGCAGGAAGTGGTTAAACGGTTGCCGGCCAGAAGGTGTTTGATAACAGCCTGTGGAAATGTCACCAAGCTCTGGGACGGGGACGGCTATGCGGGGAGAAGCGGCTTTCCAGCTGTACATTCTCTGCTAACAAAAGCCAGAGGGAGACACAAAGCTTCCCGGCCCCACAAGGGGAGACAGGTCATAGAGCCCCACAGCACTTAAGAAGAGACAGCCACCAGAGCCACTGAGACAGAAGACTCCCAGAGCAGCCAGAATCTTCTGGAGCACTGCAAGAAAGAGCTATCGGAATGGGTACTAAATGCACATTGAGAAGTCATTACACTAAACGCCCTGACACATCCTGCCTGGTTAGGACATGAATGGTTGGACGTAACAAGAGATCAGAGGACGCAGGACCTGAAGGATGAGAAACTGGGCGGAGGCCTTCGAGCCGAATCACACCCGAGAAAGCCAAGCGACCAGCTCCCTAGCGAGCAGGGGCGGGAACGTGGAGCCTGCTGCCTTGTGGCCTATGGTGTTGGCACCCCGTGCACACAGGAATGGTACAGCTGCCTTTGGTGATCCTATCGTGGCATCATTTCACGTCCCGAGTTTAAGAAGCCCTTCAGATGCGGTGACCGTTAAAACACTATCGTTATGAAACACATTGCGGTGATGATTAAAAGCAGTAACACTGCTCTGCTTCTGAACGACCCGAAACGGTAGTGACACAGGGTAATTCACCGCAACCCTTTGTTAACGACCCTGGTGCATCCTGGTTCCAATTCTGGATGGGGACAACTGTATTTTGTAGCAGCTATGGGACACGCACAGGACATCTGTACTGTCACAGGGTGAGCATGAGAAGTGGCAGTGCCGAGGGAAGCCAGTGCGCACAGGCCGGGTTCACGCTCTGGATGCTACGCACTTAGCTCCATCCCATCGGCCTCCGTTCCTGCCCCTGCAGGATGGAGATGTGGACTGCCCGCAGCAAGGCGGGTGCGGGGGGACACGGACTGCCCACAGGAAGGCAGGGGGGGATGCGGACTGCCCACAGCAAGGCAGGTGGGGGGCACGTGAACTGTCCACAGCAAGGCACTTGGGGGCGGGGGGGGGACACAAACTGCTCACAGCAGGGCAGGAAGGGGGACGCAGACTGCCCACGGCAAGGCAGGGGGAGGACGCGGACTGCCCACAGCAGGGCAGAGGGGGGATGCGGACTGCCCGCAGCATGGCAGGTGGGGGGGTGACACGAACTGCCCACAGCAGGGCAGGCAGGGGTCGCGGACTGCCCGCAGCAAGGCGGGGGGGCAGGGGGGGATGCGGACTGCCCACAGCAAGACCATGTGGATGTGAAACACGATGGGCCGTCCAGCACCTCTAGAGCACCTGGCACCGCCCAGACATGCAGCAAATGTTTGTCCCCACCCGTCTTCCCCTTCAGAAAGGGAGCCCCCAGCCTGTTTTAAATAACACGCATGCCTGCAAACCCAGGTTTTGGAACAAGATGTGTGTCTGTGTGTGATGACCGAGGCAACGGCTGTGTTTCTCACCCATGAGTCCCACCGGTGCCCGAGGGGCCAGCCTCTCCACCCACACTGGCTGCTTCTCTCCATCATCCTCACAAACGCCTTGGCCTCGGGCCTGTGCATGGTCATTTGGGGGGGAGCTGGGGCAGCCCTGTCATTTGCACAAAGCTCAGACTTATTTAATTCTTATTTACACTTTTTCAGTGCTTCCACCAAAGCAGCAGCAGCGGGGTGGTCAGTGCGGCTCTGTACCTGCTGCCTGAGCCCGTGGAAGGTGGCGATGGGCTCTGCAGCCTGGGGCTCCACACCCTCCGCGTACAGGTGGATGTCATCTCCCACGCTCTGCGCTGGCCAGAACCCAACCACGCCCCTGGCTCGGAGCTTCTTTTGACCAATCAGCGCCGTCAGCATGGTTTGGGCATCATCATAGACTTTTCTGGCCTCTTCACCTATTAGGAAAACACCGTTAAGAATTCACCTAAAAGTGCCAATGATCGTCAGCGAAAACCACTTCTTTCTAAAGCCACCACCCCTCCTGAGCCATCGTCTCTGGTCACCCTCCTTTCCCCTCAAATACTGCACTGCTGCCTGTGAGGATCAAGACTTAAGGGGAGCAGCGGGGGGCTGGTGGCTCCTGCTGACCACATGCCCCGCCTGTCTCCCCAGCACAAACCACTGACATGCCTCCAGGCGGCAAGAGGCAGAGAGCCTAACGTGTGGCTCCCAGCACAGTCGCCAGACAGGGCAGCCCAGACCCTTCCTCGCCGACCTTGCTCGTGTGCCCATCACCCCACCGACCTCCCAGGGGCCTCTGGGGATGTGGGACAGGTTGCAGAGGCAAGTGTGGCCCAGGCCCTCTTAAGTGGCTTCAGCACCACACACAGGCAGCCCCAGCTCAGGGGCCTCCCACAGGTTGTCCCCCGTACAGTGGGGACTGCCCTGACCCCACACTTCCAGGAGGCCACCTGCCACCTTGCTCTCATCGGGCTCTTTCCTGATCCTTTGACTGGCTTGGCACCGTGAACCCAGGCCTTTGGGGGCAGGTTCTAGGGGTGGGGCTACAACTCCACTCACCCCCACTTCTCTTGCTGATCGCCCAAATCCCCTCCCCTGACCAGTGCTCCAGGCGCAAGGGACTCCTGGCATTTCCCCAAATGGGCACCTGTGACTGTGCCTTTCCGTCCTGTCTCCTCTGCCTGGGACGTCCTCTTCTCCGGTGCTGTCTCACATCCCCAGTCCCAGCCTCAGTAACTCCCATGTGCTCTTCCAAAAGCAGTTCAAACACCACCTCCCCCAGGAAGCTTCCCCTGACCTTTCAGTCTGAGGTCTGTCTCATCTTGGGTCCACAGAAGCCCTGGGCTCAGCCCCACGGCAGGAGCTCGGCATGCCATGTGAGAACCGCCCATCGCCGTCGGCTATGCCAGCTACTGGCCACATCCCAGAAGGCAGGGGTGTGTTTATTCCCGGGGCCCAACAAAGAGCCTGGCTTATTAAAGAAGAGATCAATGAAATGCCAACTACAGTCCATAAAGACCCATCTAGCAGCTTCAAGCCACCGAAGAGGTAAACAACACCCCACACGTTAGACCACAACGAGAAACCATCTCCCACAGCATCTGAACTCTCGGCTCTCCACCTGTTCTCCCCTTCAAAGTCCCAACACTGTGTCTGGAGTATCAGTGCAGAAAGGAAGGGTCTGCTGAACGAACCTACAGTTTTGTCCTTAAATATCTTGGGAAAGTTCCGATTCGGGTACTTGCCACGGAGCTGCCAGACATCAAAGAAAGGCTTCCAGTCGATGTAGGCCACCAGCTTCCACAGATCGTAGTCTTCAAAGACCCGAGTCCCAAGAAACGTGGGCTTCACTGTAAAAGTGAAGTAGTGATGTCACACGGATGCCGCAGCCTGCGGCTAAGCGCCTAACGTGCACGGCAGGGGTCTGTGCCATGCCTCCTGGGCCAGCTCTGTACTGCTCCGGGGGCCCCACGCTCTCTCTCCCCGCAGTCACCCACAGGAGCTGCTTTACAAGGAGGGGAACTGTAAATTTTGCAGTAAATCTTAAATAAAACTACCCTTCCCAGACAGCTGTCTACACCAGCCCTTAAAAATTCTTCCCTCTGCCCTTTGGTCAAAGAGAAAAGACTTGGGTTTCTCTTCACTTGTACAGATGGAGACAATACTAAAGTAAATGCCACTGTAGAAAGACACATAAGGTAAACCACTTACCAGAGGTGTGAAAATAAGAATCAGCAATCTCTACTTCCCACTGATACATATGTATATGGGCAAAGTATAAGGACATGCACAGAAACAAGGCATCAAATTCAGGATTGTACAGGGGAGGGAGGGGCACACAAGCAGCTTCAACCACTTATGTACTGGTTTTTTTAATGTTTATTTTTTATTTTTTATTTATTTTTTTTATTTTTTAATTTTTTTTTCAGCGTTTATTTATTTTTGGGACAGAGAGAGACAGAGCATGAATGGGGGACAGGCAGAGAGAGAAGGAGACACAGAATCGGAAGCAGGCTCCAGGCTCTGAGCCATCAGCCCAGAGCCTGATGCGGGGCTCGAACTCACGGACCGCGAGATCGTGACTGGCCGAAGTCGGACGCTTAACCGACTGCGCCACCCAGGCGCCCCTTTAATGTTCATTTTTGAGAAATAGAGAGAGCACACGAGCAAGGGAGAGGCAGAGAGGGAGACAGAGGATCAAAGCAGGCTCCACACGGTCAGTGCAGAGCCCCACATGGGGCTCGAACCCATGAACCGTGAAACCATGACCTGAGCTGAAATCAAGAGTTGACGCTTAACCAACTGAGCCGCCCAGGCGCCCCGGCATTGCTTTGTTTTTAAAATGGGCACCAGGTTATTTCTGAGGTGGCTGGCGGTATTCATGGATGTTCGACATATTGTGCTTCACACCCCGTGAGTGTAAAACAGGACCCGAGTTAAATAATGACGAGGAATGAAGAAGAGCAGCACGCCGGCACCCTGCCTGCAGCGGGGTCAGCGGGGTCGGGCCGGAGTCGGAAGTGATGCCCACACACGAGCTTCCTGGCCCTCAGTTTCCTGGTCTGTAAATCGGGTCAGAGAACTTACACCATCCTGCCCATCTCAGGTGCTTGGGACCGAAGTCCCAAGAGCACTTTTGTCTGGTCAGATAGTAAGAGGCGGACGTGAGGCAGGAGTACAGGAAAAGCGCGAGCTGCTGCTTAGTCTTGCCTGGAAATCGCTATCTTTTCACACATGTTCGCAGTAGCTCTTTCTCATTTGTTCCTGGTCGTGTTTTTACTATTGAGAATAATCACTTCTTCATCATATTCCAGTATGTTGCTTCATTTGACAGATAAAAGAAACTACAGATTTCCTCCTAATGAATGTCTCCTCTTGCCTAGAAAGGCAGGGAGAAATGCCCTGTCACAGTCACTGAGGGATGTCAGTCTTGAATTTTACCGCCAACGACCTTGACAGAACCCTTCTGTCTCCCTTTCCTGACTTCCTGCAACTAGTCTAAGACTGGGGTGTCCTCAAAAACACTTCTGAGGGCTGTACGTCAGCGCCTTGATCTTCTCAAGCAGCAGGTCCAGAGCCTCACAGAGGCCCCGCACTGGGGACAAGTGGCCATTCGACTGCTGCCTGGCACCGTGGGCCTTCAGAGGAATGTCCCCACTGAACTGTGTCTGGATGTTTGACTTGGTTAAAATGGACTTCCCTTATGAGACTTTTCTAATTTCACAGTGAAAGGTAAAGAGAAAATAATAGACTAGTTATTTACACTTTTCGAAGGTTTATCTTTTCTTATCCTTACAACCTTTCACAGGGTGACTCCTTCTTACACATCAGAAGAGGTCGAACATGGATGCAGGATGCTCAAGGTCAGTGATTTGCAGCCGGGAGGCAAACTGGGGTGAGAACCAGGCCTCCTGACTCCTGACGTGGCATTCCTCCTACTAAACCACAGAGGGCTCAGCAGGACTGAAATCAGAACCGAGCTCACCTACATTTCCAATTTAATGCTCTCAAGTCAGCCAAGGAGGCGCGGAACACAGATGTTGTGAGCAAGGAGAGCGGATCTGAGGTATTACCTTGGAGATACAGATTCAATGAATACAACCCCTGTTCACCCTGTCTGGGCTGTGCGTGTGTATCTCATGCCTCTCTGAGCGTGTCAAACATCCTCCATATTTTACTCCCTCGTGAACACCTCTATCAGGCAAGAGAGCTGGCTAGAAATAAGGGGAAAAAAAAAAAAAACAAATAAAAGAAACAGAAAGAGGGAAGCATTCAGAGAGGGAATGGGAGAGAGCAAACAAGAAACAGGAGCTCCAGCTTTGCCGGAATGTTCTAAAGGTCTGTTCAGTGTGAGGGCATCTTCAATCTCAGAACTACACATCGGCCCTGGGGCCTGGCCTGTGACCCAGGCCGCTCAGTGACTATACCACCCAGAACCTGCGTCAGGCTTGGGGGGCGGGGAGGGGGGGTGGAAATTGAGCACAGCACAGAGGAGGGAGTGTGGGTTAGAAGGGGCAGACCAGGGATAGAACCCAATAACCTTTCAGGCTCTTACCCGAAATTCGGGGTTTTCACATTTAAGCGGGGATAACAGCACATTCACTACGGGGTTGTGTCAAGCACTCAGACACTCCAAGCGGTCTCAGGACATAGTTTGGTCCTCCATAAATGGTACCTGTTTCCTTTCATTTTCAATCATCAATGTCCTTCATCACCATTATTAGACACGATAAAGCATCTCCAGCTGCCTGATTCCCAGACAGCTGAATGCAAACGTCTCTCCAGTCACATTATCACCCACAGCCTTTCTCCACCTGACAGTCAAACAGACCTGGAGGAGCTTCCGACAGCCAGTCCATATGGAAACCGTTTTTTCTAGCCTGACTTAAGGTTAAGTATCTTCTCTCCTATGAAAAAAGAGAAGTTATTTAGTCAGAGACTCTTAGTTTTTCAGCTGCTACTATGAAAGTAGGTCTGAAAAGCTAGTACATGAGTTTTATTTAAAAAAGGAAAAGGGAAAAAAAAAAACCCACAAATGCTTTCATTAATGAAAATTCATATCCTGAAAAGTTCTTCCTTTTCCACCCAATGTGAGGGCTTCACATCAGCACCAGAACAATGGAGAGTAAAGATTCAATAAATATCCATTAAATATTGATAGGTGGATACAAAGCTGACCCGTGCCCTTCTCAGAGCGGTGTCCTGCCGGTGCTTCTAGAATACCTGAGGCCAGGCTTATCTGGCCTGCCGTTGACCGCCCCCTGGACCAGAGGGCAAAACTAAGAAATTTTCAACTGTGAGCAAACCTAAGAGGCGGAACGCCAGCCACAGTATCTTGGGCTGGTCACCATCTCACAAACACCTCTTTTCTTCCTGCTGTTTGTTGTCTCGTTTCGCTTGCCTCGCCACCCCCCAAATGCACCCCTCTACGCACAAGGCCCAACAGGCAGATGAACCGGGAAGAAATATTCCAGTGACTTCTAAAGAGTGATTATGCCTCCTTTCCAAGGAACCCCTGAAGCTTATCTAGAGAAGGGCAGTTGTTGAGACACTGCTCTGCACAGTCCGTGCTGGGCAGTCAGGGAGACAGGCGGACAACGGTCCCCTCTAATGTCATTTTCTTCCATTATTTCAAGAACGAGGATCCGTGGGAGTCATTTTCTATACGCTGCTTCAGTTCCCATTCTCCCGCTGCATATGTTTTATTCATTCTCATAGCTCTGCTGTCTAGCACAGCACCTAACACCTACTGTGTACCCAATAAATGTTTGGTGGAATAAATGAAATTAATTTTAGTATAACCCCAAGTTATCAGGAACTTAGACACCAGAGAATTCTGATCTGAACATGAAAACAAGGCTTCTCTAAAATGATGCTAAACCTGTTGCCCTCCTTTAAACAATGAAGTCACATTTTAAAAAAAAATGCAGGATCGGTTTAATACCCAAACTAGCAGGTATTTGTCACTTACCCTGAGAGACTCGTAATGGTCCTGTCTGATCTCTTCATATTCTTCTAAGATCTCCTCAAAATATTCATCCTTGAGATTCTCATCTAATAGCTGAGAGCACTGAAAACGCAAGATCAAAGTTCAAGAACCACAGAGGAGCAAAAGGAGATAAATAAAATATGGACAACACTGGTCAGTGCTGCCGACACCTCCTTCAGGAAGCTTCCCTTGTCAACGTCATCCCCTCTCCCTTCACCAGCTTCGTGAACTCCTGCCAGGGTGTGCAGTTAAGAGCTGCCTCAGAGGACCTAGGATGTCCAAATCTCACACATTCAAAAGAAAGCCCTTCATGGTTCCTGAGAGATAAGCTCTAAGCCCTTGAAATGTCCTGCCTGATGAGACACTTCGTCTACATGGAGCCCTGGGCCACCCTGGATGGTCTATGCTAACTAACAACGTGACCAGGGAC
Source organism: Prionailurus viverrinus (assembly GCF_022837055.1). Lineage (NCBI taxonomy): Eukaryota > Metazoa > Chordata > Mammalia > Carnivora > Felidae > Prionailurus > Prionailurus viverrinus. The sequence goes on from NC_062571.1 coordinate 11,896,317, forward strand.
GAAGGGGGCCCCCTTGTTCATGTTGTATCCGTCTGACCTCTGGAGTAACTAAGGCTCTGGTTACTAAGGTCAGTCAGGTCATTAAAGCACTCCTACGTGACTGACTCCCAACAGAAGCCCTGGACACTAAGGCTCAAGAGAGCCTCCCTGGTTGGCAATGCCCCCCGTACACTCATCACTGGTGGAAGAATTAAGCACTGGCCACGTGACTCCGCTAGGAGAGGACACCAGGAAGCTGGTGCCTGGTCCTGCTTGGATTCCACCCTTTACATCCTTTGCTGACTCGTGGCCATCTGCCATGATTATAACAGTGTTTCTGAGTTCTGTGAGTCCTTCTGGCAAATCACTGAAGGGGAGCGTGGTCTTGGGGACCCACACAGCACACTAGCTAGGCGCCTCTCTTCAGTGTTTCAAAGATACCCGGTTCACGTCTTCATCACTGCATTTACCTCAGGCTTTTAGTACCTGTCTACGTACCTCCTTGCCTCACTAGAGGACATACCCTTTGAGGGCAGGGCTGCGCCTTAACCACTCCGTGTCCCTGGTTTCTAGTTCTGTGCCTGGCACGTGCAGGGCGCCTCCTCACTAAACGCTTGCTGAAGGAATGAGGCTAATCTTCACAGTCAACTATGACTGGCTAAGAAAAAACAGAAACCCGTCATCTGACAAATACGAGGCTACTCGGTAAACTGTAAAGCTAGGATCTGCAAAATATTATTTGTGACCAGCATTACCAAGCTGGTGGAAGTAGAGCCAAAACCAAAGCTCAAAAACAAGAAATGGCTGCTCCTGATCACGATCACTTCACGACAAGGCACCGCCCCACCCCTGCGCCTCCAGCTGGACTTCTGCCACCCCCCCCCCCCACCCACACACACACACACACACACACACACACACGAGGGCAGGGAAGCCGAGAACCATGACGTGAAACTGAGCAAGGCAGGCCGGACGATGGCTCAAGGACCCACCGGCTTTAAGTGTCTATGATTCTGTGTGACTTTTCTAAGCATCTCTACCAGCAATCCGATCCCCGAAGAGTTAGTACAAAGCCAGACCACTTTCTTAAGGAACCTAATCAGAAAAGACCCTTGCGGTGAGCCTAAAAACAGGCTCCTGAATGGTGTTCACACCACAGGGTACCTCCCAGCCTTACATTAACCTCGGCTCAATGGAGTCCCCGTTTAGGCAAACCAGCAGAGCTCAATGAAAACAGCAAAGGGATGCCTACTCCACAGCTCCCCAAAGTACATGCAACCAGTGTCTTAAAATATTGTTTAAAATATTGCATTCTGCTAGGTTTTAGACTCTGAGAAGGCAAAAGCCTGCTTTTCTAAACATCCAAAGAACTTAACCATACGCTGCCACAGCGACTATTGGGAAGACAGAACACACCCTGGGGGGCCCCCTGTTCCCAGAGCCAAAGGGACAAGCCAGTCCCTCCATGCCCAGTCTGACTTGCTTGATGGAAACAAGTCCGTGGTCAATTATACAGGCTAATCTTCATGATCTTTCCACCATAAAACCACAGCCCAGTCACGTGTCTTCATGCCAACCATTTGGACACAGCACAGTTTCTCTCTTCCTCCTTTTATTCTTTGTTCTTGGTGACAATAGCAGTGAACGAGAGGGAATAAGTTGAAAATATATTTTATAATTTAGAAAGGACTAAATACTGGCACCTCGTTTATTTAAAAAGAAAGAAGGGGCACCTGGGTGGCTCAATCGGTTGAGCGTCTGACTTTGGCTCAGGTCATGATTTCACGGTGTGTGGGTTCAAGCCCCACATCGGGTTCACTGCTGCACAGCCCGCTTCGGATCCTCGGCCCCCCTCTCTCTGCCCCTCCCCCGCTTGCACTCTCTCAAAAATAAATTTAAAAAAAAAAAAAGAAGAAAGGAAAGAAAGCAGGGGCATCCTGAGGTCTAAAGCTCCAACTACCAGGTCGTTGCCATGTTTGGGAATCTTTCAAACACCTGCGCCAGTGACCCAGAGCACAGGCTGCTGGCACGTGTCTCACAGCCGAGCCCGAAGACACAGAACCAACAATCAGCCTAAACAAACTGCACCACTGATCCTGAAAAGCGTCACTAGCAACAACCCAAACAACTTACTGTTGGACTTATGTCTGAGTAATTTCAGAAGGCGGCCACTTCTCTGGACCCAAGAAGCACTAACCACTGCTGGCGGTCCAGCTGGACGGACCCATAAGGAGCACCAGTGCCGTGCTCATCTTCTGGCTCTCAGCTCGGCCCTTACTGCTTAGCTCTTCTAGACAGCGAAGGAGGGAACTCAAAATGGAATCCAGAGGCTGGTTCCTCCCAGCCAAAGTCCTCCCCTGATGCAATGCTAGCACCATGTACTTGAAAAGGGCCAAGGGCCTGGTCTCCATATGAGAAATGTTCAGTCATTCATTAGCATTTGAAAATAGCAACAAGCCTTAAAAAGAGGTCCACTGGTTAGTCAACTATGAACTCCATACAAGCTCCTTATGAAGCACAATTCAAATATAAAATACAAAAACTGTCCTGAAACTAACTTGGAGACACCTACTTTATTTACACATTAGTTTACGTCAAGAGTAAATAAAAATGTGACTTTATGATTCCAGTCTGATTTAACCGTATCTTTTTTTTTTTCTTTTTTGAGAGAGAGAAAGTGCAAGCAGAGGAGGGGCAGGGGGAAGGAGGGGAGAGAGAAAGCAAGAGAGTGAGAGAGAATATATCTTATTCCAGGCCCAGCTCAGAGCCCAACATGGGGCTGAATCCCACGACCCCGAGATCATGACCTGAGCCGAAATCAAGACTTGGATGCTCCAGAACAGATGAACATAAGGGAAGGGAAGAAAAATATTATAAAAACAGGGAGAGGGACAAAACATAAGAGACTCTTAAATATGGAGAACAAACAGAGGGTTATTGGAGGGGTTGTGGGAGGGGCTGGGCTAATTGGGTAAGGGGCATTAAGGAATCTAATCCTGAAATCATTGTTGCACTCTATGCTAACTAGTTTGGATGTAAATTCAAAACAGAAATAAAAAGAAAAAGAAAAAGAAAACTCTTTCTACAAAAGAAGCATACAGTATTAAAAGTACAGAGTCATGTATATAGAGTGTTTATAAATATCCATAAGGAGGTCAGTAAGATTTGACAGTTCACAGAAGAGGATGCATGAATATTAAATTATTCACGCTAATTATTAAATAATTAAAGTTTATAACAATTTAAAAATAGAAACTAAACAACAATAATTCTCTTAAAAAAAAAAAAAAAAGGCTGGATGCTCAACAGACTCAGCCGCCTGGGAGCCAATGATTGTATTCTTTTTAATAAGAATCACTGAACATTAATGGGAGCACATTTCGTGCAGCAGAGAGTAAGACCACTGGCCTTCATGCCCTACCCTACCGCTTGATGGACGTGTGGCCTCAAGACAGGTGCTAACCTCTCTGTGCCTGTTTCCTCTACTCTAAACATGGATAATGAGAGTATCTGCTTCATGGAGATTAAATTAAAAATCCAGGGAAAGCACTCACCACAGTGTCTGGCACACTGTCGATTTTTAATAAAGTTAGCAATTATTGTACAACCTCCATATAAATAAATTCACAGATCTGGAAGGATGTCTTTGGAAAACAGTTCAGGCAATGTGGCCACCCGAGCTTCGGGCTGCACCATGTCACCTGATAGTTTCACAAATCCCCAGACCCTCCTTGGTAACCCTCCTCGCCTACAAATGTGAAGGCTGGACTAGATTAGCGGGTTTGGTTGTGTTTTTTTAAGTTTTTATTTATTTACATGAGAGAGACAGAGACAGCATGAGCGGGGGAGGGGCAGAGAGAGAATCCCAAGCAGGCTCCACACTGTCAGCACAGAGCCTGACGTGGGGCTCGAGTTCAAACTGTGAGATCACGACCTGAGCCGAAAGCGAGTCAGATACTCAACCAACCCAGGCGCCCCCAGAGACTAGCAATTTTCAAATTGTGCTCTTTCAAGAACTAGGTGTGGGGTGACGGATAGGAGGGGCTGCTCTAACTCATACTGTACTGAGCTTCCAAGTAAGACATCGCTGGAAGACAAGCTTTCTGTCACTAAAACAAACTTGGAAACCACTGGACCACATGGTCGTTCAGATTCCCTCCAGCTATTATGTCCTCTTAGTCAATGAAAATAACGAAACATGTAACGAGAGAGGACATTAGGCTTCAGTGACAGAGAAAAACCTAAAAGACCACTCAGGAAAGTGGTTTATTACATTCACCGAGAAGAAGAATCTATTATTCTGGATTGTGAACATCTAGAGAACGTTCTCTCTTTGGGTAGGGCCAACCGGCCCATTCCAGATTAAATGTCTTTCTATCTGGAAACAGGTCGTTTAAAAAATCCCACATTCCTTCTAGCCTTGGCATGGAGTTAAGACAATGTATGTTCACACTTGTAAATATACGTAAGTGGCTGAAATCTCTCTCCCTCTGGGTTGGTGTCGAGGTCACAGGGATCCTGGCAGGGCTTCTCGGTGACTCGGACGCGGTCTCTGAAGGCACAGGACACACTCACCTGGCCCCCCTCCAGCAGTGCAGACGACCACAGTGACACCATCCTAACAAGCTCTCACACATTCTTTCACATATTTTAGTAGAACTGGACAAAAATAAAAGACCGTCTTGGGAAATACCCCTTATTCAGAACACAATCTTTTCTCCTCTCCTTACGTAGCGGAAATAATGGAAGGCCCCACACTTACCACCACCACACTCTTGGACGCGTCCAGGACGTGGATGACAGGCGCACTGTATCTTGGAGCTATTTTAACTGCCGTGTGGGTTCTAAAAAGAGGGGTCAGAAAGAAAAACATATCCATCAGTGCTGACAGCTCCCACATGACCCCCATTTGGAACCATCAGAGACAACGTGTTTCCACAGGGTGCTTTCCAGAGAACGAACTTCACGTGTCCCTCGTAAAACAAGACTGACTTCCTCCCCACCCTAAGACGGGGAATCCAAGGGGAGAAGACATGGGTCTGTCGGCTCAGGCTACGAGAAATCTGACAAAACACGGAAGACCCTGTCCTCAGCTCTCTGCCCTTGGGAATGAGACCGTGACGCCGCACTCATTATCAGCCTGCCTGAACCGAGGGAGCTCACCAGCCCAGGTGACTGCCCTTGGCTGCCATACAGGTCAGACTGCGTTTCCTCCCCCAAATGAGCTGGGGTGGCAGCCAGGGCGCCCGGGAAACCAGACCCAAGGCGGCGGGCCCAGGACGCACCGGCCACGCTCCTCAGCCCTGACCCCACCTCGCACTTGTAATAAGGGGCCCCGGACCCTGAATAAATTTGGCACGAAGGAACCGAGAGGCATAAGCAGCAACAGTCTTCTACTAACGTCGGCTCGGCCCCAAACCCCTCCTGCCAGACTCGGGAACATCAGCGGTGAGGAACACGCTTCAGTCCTTGAGACGACCTGACTGAAGTACGCGGTAAGCCGTCTCTGGAGACTCAGTCTTACCGCACAGGGTACACACCCGCTCTTTCCTCACAGAACACGGCCCACTATGTGAGGGGTGAGGATGGACCCGCGTGCCCTCCCGACTGCGGTTAAACCAGGGCCCTGAGCACAGGCCGCAGTGCCGCGTCAAGGGCGGCAGCCATACTTCCCCCAGGACGGGCAGGGAGGGGGCCATCCCTGTCGGTCTTTGCTGGACCCACGTTCGCCCCCAAGGCAGCTCCTCCCCGCGTCAGATGCTTTCACATTCTCCCCCTCGGCCCAAATGCATTTCATTTGGCAAGAATGTCCAGACTATGCTACTATGTGGGGAAACAACAAAATACCAAACAGTACGTTTGTGTTTTAAAAACCACACTACCACCCTCAACCCACCCTAACCCTCCAACCTTACATAGGAGTTTCCGTACATTTAGCAAAAACCAGATACACATCAGATGTCAACACTGGTTACACAGCGGCTGGAGGTGGAACGGAGGACGGGAAGGGAGAGAATAAATTTTACTTTACGTTCCTCTGAAGTGTCTGACATGTTCTAATAGTAAGCGTGGACTACTGAGGAAATTTTTAAAACCAAGAGGATATGAGAAGACTGATGTATGTGCGTGTTTTTAATAGACTTCTGAGGGATGACTAAAAATTCATTTGCGGTGAGACAGACAAGACTGACATTTCACCTGTCCCCTTTGTGCAAGTATCTCCACACACAGACAGGAAGCAAGGGACAGAAGCCGGAAGTCACAGGAAGTGAGCCATCAAATGGAAGTGCAGGCTTAAGCCACTGAGTGCAAGAGACTCTTCCAGAGTCGGGCGCTGGGGCGCAGAGCAGCAGGGAGAACCAGACCGTACTCCTGAAGCAGCCACGCCAACTCCACTGCGTCCGGAGGGAGTGTTTTGTGTCCGCTGCATGCCCAGGGACCAAAGATTTGAAAATATCTTTGGTATTCTACAAAGGGAAGATTTTCTTTTTTTTAAGTTTTTTTTTTAATGTTTATTTATTTTTGAGACAGAGAGAGAGCATGAATGGGGGAGGGTCAGAGAGAGAGGGAGACACAGAATCTGAAACAGGCTCCAGGCTCTGAGCTGTCAGCACAGAGCCCGACGCAGGGCTTGAACTCATGGACCTGAGACAAAGTTGAACGCTTAACCTACTGAGCTGCCCAGGCACGCCAGGGGTAGATTTTCAAATAGTAGGAATACTTTTGTTTTTTTAATTTAAAAAAAATTGTTTTTTAATGTTTATTTTTGAGAGAGAGAGAGCACACACGCAAGCAGGAGATGGGCAGAGAGAGGGAGACATGGAATCTGAAATAGGCTCCAAGCTCTGAGCTGTCAGCACAGAGACCGATGTAGGGATCGAACCCACAAACCGCAAGATCATGACCTGCGCTGAAGTCAGATGCTCAACTGACTGAGCCACCCAGGCGCCCCAGGAAATTTTAAAGAAGAAACTACTTCCAGTTTGACAACAGAATATAAGTGAGACTATGTTTGCTTCCTCTTCTTTAGGTGGTCAGTTCTTCAAGCACACAAATGTACCTCAATGTATATTCTGCATGGAGTTCCTCTAGGAAACACTAAGCCTAATGTGACTTAGTTGACATTTCTCTTGAAGAGAACCAGTACAGTTTTAAACCTTCAAGTCAACATAATTAATATTTATTAAGCATCCAAGCGTTCTCTGTGCAATTCCGGCCATTCTCACACTGGTGATCTCTGGACAAGGGTACCAAGAAGAAACTAATGGGTTCCACTTTTTAAAAACACTACCACCACCACATAAAAGCAAAGTGTTGCTTTCCAGCATAAAAAAAATGACAAAGCATGGGGCGCCTGGGTGGCGCAGTCGGTTAAGCGTCCGACTTCAGCCAGGTCACGATCTCGCGGTCCGTGAGTTCGAGCCCCGCGTCAGGCTCTGGGCTGATGGCTCAGAGCCTGGAGCCTGTTTCCGATTCTGTGTCTCCCTCTCTCTCTGCCCCTCCCCCGTTCATGCTCTGTCTCTCTCTGTCCCAAAAATAAATAAACGTTGAAAAAAAAAATTAAAAAAAAAAATAGTAATAAAAAAATGACAAAGCCAAATGAGGACAGCCATTAAATCTGTGCTTGCTTGGCCATCAAGAGTACTTTTGGTTTCCTTATAAAACGGTATGATATTGATTCTACTTTCTCCTAAGCTTCCATTTATGCGGCCCTCTCCAGTTGGAGGCAGACTTCTGTCTGAAGTCTGAAAAGATATATAATGTTGGAATCCCTCCTGCCCTCCTACAAACCAACAACACGGGGCTAGCCCCCTGAGGCTCAGTCTCAAATCTGGCTCTGCTAAGTCATTCCCCAATGCCGGGGACCCAGTTAGTCGCCTCCCATACTTGCCAAATGGGCATGACAGGGTTAACTTTAGAAGGTCTATTTGAAAAGCACTGAAAAAGAACAAGTACTCCAAGCATTTATTTCATGCCTTATCCTTCCAGAATTAAAATGTTTTACCTAAATGCAGCATCACACACACACACACACAAATAAATAAGAAATAAAACCTTAGAATTTGGTGAGAAAAACGAGAGAGGAAATAAAGGCACGAACACTGAGCAGTGGGTCAGACGCAGAAGTCGGGTCCCTGAAATCCTACACCACCCAGGCCTGAGCTTCGAACTTCCCTGCAGCCAACTCAAAGAGGAAAACAGTACAGTTATATCACTCAGCATCTTCCCTCCTAACAATTAAAAAATATTTAAGTTCAGAAAATTACCTCTATTTCTGGGCACTGAATTCCTTCTGAATTCTCCATTACTCACAAAAAATAACTGAAAAAGACACTTTGCAGTTATTGGCTCTAAACCACTTAGAAAAGCTAACTGCCACACTTGTGTCTTTGAGAAGGTATGTAGCTAACAGGGCCAGATTGCCATTAAAGTCAATTCCAGTTTGTGATACAAAACCATACGCATTACAGACAGGAGAACGTTCGGTTTTCCATTCTCTTACAGCTATGGGTTCAAAAGGGAACTCTGGGCCTATTTCCGTGCCCACATGACCCCTAATCGGTACAGTCCTTTTGGCTTCTCCAAGGATCCATCAGACAGCCTTAAGGCTCACTGTGAATGTCTTGGGAGTACAATTCTAATTCTATCACGCCACCACAGGCCACTGAGATCTGGAAGAGCCATGGAGTTCTACCTCCTTATCATCTTTCATGACAACTTGGAAGTCCTGAGCTGCCATCTGCTCAAATAACAGTTAGCAAAGGAAAAAACTGAACACTGCTGAGCTCTCAACAGGTCTACAGGAGGCAATAATAAGGGCTCTCAGAGGGCTTCTGAGACATTCAAACTCTGAACGCCTTCTAGCAAAGCAGACTCTCCCAGGAGTAGACGGCATCTTACAGAGATGCAAAAAGCACTAACTGTAAAGGAAGAGACTGATAAATCAGACTTCATGAAAATTAAAAACTTTGTTATTTAAAAATACAACTAAGATAGCAAAAGGCAAGCCATAATGGAAGAATCCACTTGCAATATATATTTCTAATAAAGGGCTTGCGTCCAATATAAACAAAAAACATGTATAAGTCAGTAAGAAAAGAGGCAGAATACCCAATTAAAAAAAAAAAAAGACTTACAGCCAACAAAAAAGCCAACTTACAGCCAAAAAAAAGATTAACAGCCAACATACACATGAAAAGGTACTCAGCATCATTAATCAGCAAGAAAATACAAAGGAAAACCATACCAAGATGTTATTACATACCTACTAAAATGGATAAAATTGAAAAAGGTGTGGAATAACTGGAACTCTCATAATTGCCGGTGGGAGTGTAAATTAATACGATCCCTTTGGAAAACTACCCAGCAACGTCTAACGCCAATGATCACGTGCGTATGACCCAGCAAGTGGCATTCTTCCAAACGGCCCCAAACTGGAAAAACCGAATACCCGCCAACAGTCACATGGATGACTAAGCCACAGTGTATTATACGACGGAATATTGCACCACAATGGAACAGCAACCACAGTAACCGCTGCTTTGGGCCTCCCAGGTAGAACACTGCACAAAATAAGCTGGACACAAGACAGTACACGCCACAGGACTCCATTTATATGAAGCCGAAATGCGGGCAGAACCAACCTACGGTGACAGGGCAGTGGTTACTTCTGTCGTAAAGGATGACTGGGTGGGGGCACCCAGCAAAGTTCCCAAAGTGCAATATTACCGGGGGTTCATTTCTGTAAACGTTCATCAAGTTGTGTATCTGTGATCTGTGCACTTTTCTGTATGCCTGCTACATTTCAGTCAAAGGGCTTACTCAAATATGAGGGCCTGATTAAGCACCGTTAAGTGAGGCCTCACCCACTGTCACTACTTTAGAACGGAGTCAGAAGGGGGGAGGGTTACACCAGGCTCGGAGAGATTGCACAGGAAATCTATTCTGCACAGGCGTTTCTGGCACCGCAATGGAGAAGGGAATGGTTATCTGGCAGGACTGCCACTAGCTTTTATTTTCCAAGTAATTTCCTGGAAACAGCAACAGGCATGGAAGAGAACAGAACCAGAGAAGGCAGACCTCGTAAAGAGAAGAAGGAACTCTGGCAGGTCAGGGGACCCAGCTGTCCCAGCGCCCTTCCCCAGACCCCGAGAACAGAAATTGTGCAACCGCACAGAGAGACAGTGGGTGACTTCCAATCTGATGAATTCTGACTTGATATCCCAGCTTATAACTGTGAGGAGGCACTGATGGCTAATTCTGCTTATGATGGATCTTAGGAAAGTAGTTATGTTGCCTCTGGATATTTTTTTTTTTAAAAAAACCTCTTTAATCTGGTGGCTTTTACTTGGTAAGAGATATAACAGAATGGACTATTTTGTAATGTTCCAATTTGCACATCACATTTACCTAGCTCATAATACGTTTCGTTACATCTGCTTCTTTAAATATTTATTTATTCTGTTTTACAACCATGATCCCAAAAGCATTTCATGCTCATAAAGGTCTGTGAGTTCTCTTATCATTCTCTTTACTAAGCTAATGAATATTCACGTTAAAATAATCAATCACCCAAGACCATGCTCATTGAAACTCCAGCTATCAACGGTTGGTCACATGCCTGGAGAATAATCTGCCACACATCCTAGTGGGTAAGTCCTTGGTGGGAAAAACAAACTCAGCTTTCCAAGGTGAGCGACAACAGCCACCTTATTAAGTCCTTCAAGCATGAAAAGTACTTAGTGAATAAATGACATATAACACTGTTACTACTTGTGAAAATAATCCATTCAGATTATAAATGGGAGGATGGTTAACTTTATGTGTCAATTTGGCCAGGCCACATGATCTAGTTTTTGGTCATACACCAATCTAGATGTTTCTGTAAAGATGATTCTTAGATGTGATTAACATTTAAACCAGCAGGCTTTGGGGTGCCTGGGTGGCTCAGTCAGTTAAGTGTCTGACTCTTGGTTTTGGCTCAGATCATGATCTCACAGTTTGTGGGTTCAAGCCCCACATCAGGCTCTGGGCTGACAGTGCAGAGCCTGCTTGGGATTCTTTCTCTCTCACCCTTTCTCTCTGCCTCTCCCCCACTTACTTATTTCAAAATAAATAAAAATAGACTTAAAAAAAAAAGTCAGCAAACTTTGAGTGAAGCAGATTATGCTCCATAATGTGGGTGGGCCTCGTCCAATCAATTGAAGACCTTAAGAGGAAAGACTCACGTCCTCTGAGAAAGAAGGAATTCTGCCTCCATATAGCCTTTGGAATCAAGACTGCAACATCTGCTCTTGCCTGGACTCCAGCCCTCTGACCTTCCCTGCAGATGTCAGTCTTCCCAGGCCCCCCAATCACATGAGCCAATTTCTTAAAATACATCTCTCTGTGTACGTATTATATTAATATAATACAAAGTGATATATAAAATCTACATAGGGGCGCCTGGGTGGCTCAGTCGGTTAGGCGTCCGACTTCAGCTCAGGTCACGATCTCGCGGTCCGTGAGTTCGAGCCCCGCGTCGGCCTCTGTGCTGATGGCTCAGAGCCTGGAGCCTGCTTCCGATTCTGTGTCTTCCCCTCTCTCTGCCCCTCCCCCGTTCATGCTGTCTCTCTCTGTCCAAAAAATAAATAAACGTTAAAATCTACATAAAGAAAATATATATACACAACCTACAGATTCTGTTTTTCTGGAAAACCCGGCTTAGTGCACAGTCATTTCTAGTGTAGGATCAAGTTCAGTGTTCCCCCTGGGCATTATTCCCTGCCAAAGTAAACAGTATGGGGCATAAAGAATATGTCATAAAAAGTCTAACAGTGCCCATAATTAACATATTTCCCCCCAAACATCATTATGATCATGACCCTCAGGAAAAAAATCTGACAAACTCTGTAATGGCCATGTGACCAACTTAGAACTTTCTCCTCTTTAAACTGTTTAATCCAAAGGTTCTCAAAAGGTTCCCCCTTTCGGAAACAACTTCCCAAGGTGATTCTCTGATTCGTTCTTGCTAGGCTGGCCTTCTGCCTCAACTATTTCCAGGTTGGAGTTTCTTCAAGGGAACCTGTAATTACTCAATCAGACACCTGCTTCAAGACAGAGAGTGGGCTAAAGTTCAAGAAATGTCTTTGTGCCAAAAAATACACCTTCTCCACCTGGCTTGATTTCAAGAGGAGAGTTTAACAGAAATCTCAGGAACTGAATGGGAGGGGAGAGGATTAAGGAAAAGACAATGACAAGCCAAAGGAATCCCAAAAAAGGCAAAGGGCGGGGAGATCACACAGGAAGTTTCCTACAGCGTGCTGCAGAAGTGTCCTGGCCCAGGCTCTGGTCCAAGTGAAGACTGAAAGCTCGTGAGCTTATAGAACAAGGAGCCGATGAGCTAAGCATAATAAAAAACAACCCAGGTTTCATCACTGTTTGTAAACACTGGCATTTAAATGAATTTAAAGGACAGCAAGGAGCTCATTAGCATGACTTACCTCGATGTGGTCGCCCCTCCAATCAACAACGGAATCTTTATAGCCAACCTCTCCATTTCCTTGGCAACAAAAATCATTTCATCCAGGGAAGGAGTGATGAGTCCTGACAGGCCTATTATATCTAGTATTTCAAAAAAGAAGAAAGGACAGTGAGAATGAAGATGAGACAAAAGCAGAGAAGTATGGAAGACTCGTTTTAGCAACTCTGTAATAAAGACCGTGAGACCTAACTAACATCGACTCCCCATTTCTAAGACATCTCTCCTGACTGGGGAGTTTCGATTTACTATTTGTTTGCTTTGCATAATAAATGGGATTTGTAACTTAACGTTACAACAGTGTACTTTCCACAGTTGGGGGAAGCCATGCAAATAAAATACATTGTTCATGATTTCCCAGACTTGGACGTGTCACGGTGTCTGAAGAAACATTAAAAACGATGAGACGATGAGATGTGGAGGAAAAAAATCTAATGCAACCCTGTAATAAGAAGCCCGTTTCATTCCCCGTCTTCCAAGCTGCAAGGAGTTTCAAAGTCACCTATTCACTGATTCGACCCCCACCATCAATGACAATGAAAGCAGGCCCCCACCCCCCCCAGGAGCTGGCACCTGTTGGACAGGCTGGGGCATCACCACTTACTGACAGACAGACACGGGGGAAAGGACACTCGGAGGGCCCAGAAGTCCGAGGCACAGTACCTGCTTTGTGCTCGACGGCAGCCTTCAGTATCTTGTCGCAGGGAGTCATGACCCCTAAATCAATAACTCTGAGGTACAGAAATGAGAGGTGAGAAAGTTGGGGAGAAGCCAAGAGAGACAAAGCCTTACTTAGCCATCAAATACCCCTCTAATGGAAATTGGAATCACAGTGACTCACTAAGGGTGGACAATGACAACTACAACTACCATTTATTAGGTACTTGCCACAGGCCGGGTGCCAGGCTAAGATTTTTAAAGCAGCTTTATTGACATACAATTCATACAGCATAAAACTCACCCATTCAAAATACATGGTTCAGTTATTTTTGGCATACTACATTATTTTTTTAAGTTTATTTATTTATGTTGAGAGAGAGAGAGAGAGAGAGAGAGAGAGAGAGAGAGAGAGACAACAAGCTGGTGAGGGGCACCGAGAAGGAGACAGAATCCCAAGCAGGCTCCACACCATCAGCACAGAACCCAGTGCAGAGTTTGAACTCATGGACTGTGAGATCATGACCTGAGCCGAGATCAAGAGTCAGATGCTTAACCGACTGAGCCACCCAGGTACCCCTACGTTATTATTTTTTTTAAGCTCTAGTAAAATACATAAAATACCATGTGCCCTTCTAACGATTAAGTTTAAAATTCAGCGGCCCTAATCAGAGTCAGTCACAGTGCTGTGCAACCATCACAATACCCGGTCATCTCCCCAAATAGCAACTCTAATCATCTGGCAACAGTTGCCCATTCCCAGTGGTCCCTGTGAATCTGCCAACTCTAGACATTTGTGTAAGTGGACTCATACATCATTTGTCCTTATATCTGGCTTATTGCACTTAGCACAATGGACACACACGTTGTGCCTATTCGCTCGCCGGTCAGTGGACACGTGGGCCGTCTCCACCACGCTGAGCTTTTTGCATCACCAATCCCATTCTACCTTCAAAGCGGCTCCAGGAGGCAAGTACCACCATGGGCTCCATTTTACTGAAGAAGGGCCCAGAGACATTAAGCAACTTTGTCCACACAACTAATTAGCACTAGATTTGGGACAAGAACCACGATCTGACACCAAAACCCATTCTCTTGGCCATTGAGGCCAATAAAAACACTGGGCGAGTTCACTCAGTAAACACCTACTGAACAGGAGAGACTAGCTGGAAGCCAATGTGAAGGACCATCAGGAAGGTCGGTTCCTGCTCACGGAAAGCAGACAATATGAGAATCTGGTTACTGAGTCACGGGAGAGGGAGACAGAACCAGGGAGCAAATCACTGAGGGAGACAGGGTAAGAGACTCAAAGGAAAAGCTGACCCGAGGGCTTGAGGGCCACATACAAGATGGAGGGCGGGCACGGAGCAGAAGTGCAGGGGCCCGCTTTGTGGGAACACAGTAAGACTGGAGGGGCTCCAATTGATAGAGGAGGCGCTTTCTGAACTCAAGAGGATTCCCACCCTGGACAACGTTCCATGTACGACTCCTCTATTCGAGATTTAGAAAGCACCCATCATGGTGGTCATTTTTACAATTTAATTTCATCATGAGTATGCATTTCACAGCATGATTTTCACCTCTTTCATAATGTCAACAATTAAAATAGGCAAAATAATTGGGGGCACCTGGATGGCTCAGTTGGTTAAGCATCTGACTTCAGCTCAGGTCATGATCTCACAGTTCGTGAGTTCGAGCCCCGTGTCGGGCTCTGTGCCGACAGCTCAGAGCCTGGAGCCTGCTTCAGATCCTGTGTCACCCTCTCTCTCTGCCCCTCCTTTACTTGCACTCTGTCTCCCTCAAAAATAAACATTAAAAAAAAATTTTTTTTAATAAAACAGGCAAAGTATTTAAAAAAAAAAGAAAATCAACGAACTACTACTGGACACACCATCATCTGGTCAGAGGGGATGCCTGACAGGAAGGAGTCTTGCTTCTCACTATGTATCTTTTTATACTCACTTTCTAGCTTGCTCCCATCGTTACTTGAAAAGAAAAGAAAA
Source organism: Prionailurus viverrinus (assembly GCF_022837055.1). Taxonomy (NCBI): domain Eukaryota; kingdom Metazoa; phylum Chordata; class Mammalia; order Carnivora; family Felidae; genus Prionailurus; species Prionailurus viverrinus. The sequence goes on from NC_062571.1 coordinate 11,911,476, forward strand.
GAAAAAAACTGGCCCATATGAATCCCCAGTAAAAAGCAAGACAATTTCAAATCAACAGTAACTATGCTCAGCTTTGTCGGCACTAACCCAGCAGAGAGTAAATGCTCTGCGTTTTACTGATGTGGGACGGCAGGTCCTAACAACAGTGAGATGACGCCACGTTTTTGTTTTTAGCAAATTAGGAAAGGCTGGTAACTACACCTTTTGTTAAACTAGGACTAAATATAGACTGTTGCATACAAAATTAAGTACAATAGCGTACTGCTTTTTAAATCGAGACAAGACGGCATACATTTCAAAGCTGTGTTCAACGTCATATGGTATTTTCAAAATTCAATTACAAATCATCAGTCTGATGGCGAGAATCAACTTGCTCTCATTCCTTTTTCTTGTTTTAATCAGTGTGTCCTTCGGGAACATCTTACACATGCTTGCTTTGTTTGAGGACATTGAGGAGACCCTGTGGCTGGACAGAAATGTGGAAAGGGAGAAACTGTAGGCACAGAGGTCAGAGAGGGCATCTTAAGGGGGCAACTAGTGAAATTTTCAAAATACCAGGTTTGAGATTTCTTTAGATATCCAAATGGAGCTCTCAGGTAGCCGACTGGATACGTGAGTCTGGAGTTCTGGTGAGGGGTCCATGCTGGAGACAGAACCTGGCACCTGGCACCAAGGTGTTAGAAAGTCACGAGACTGGACGAGATAAGGCCGTCCCGGGCCTTGTTGGCCTGGATGTGCCCCCTGGAAACTCAGAGCCTTGGGTCCAGACCTACTTTCATCGGGTCTTTTAACAAGACCCCCAGGGGAGGGGAAGACACATGATAGTCTGAGAAGCACCACTGTGGGTGGCAGGACACAGAAGAGGTCCAAAGCCTGAGCCCTGGAGCACTTCCCTATTTGGGGGTCGCACAGAGAAGAAAAAATCAGGAAAAGAGAGAAAACCCATGACGAGTGAGGAAAGAAGAGTTCTGAAAACAGTGGGCGAGGCGACTGGGACACAAGTTCAACTTCCAATTTATTAGCCCGTCTTAAGAATACTGGGAAACAGTCAAACAGATCATTCATCGGGGGCGTACTTCCTGACCTTCCAGGCACAGAGAGTAATACTTACAGCCCTGAGATGCATAGAGGTGGTTGCTCACCATTAGGGACAAGCAAGCCCAGACAGAGGCCGCCCCCAGCCCCACCCTCAAGGGAAAAGGGATGTTCCCCACACATCTGGGCTGAGAAAGTATTGGCAGGTTCGGAATATGCATACGGTGTGACATTCGTGGAGTGTTGTCACCTAAACTGATGACCATTAGAAGCATCCGAGGAGGGGGGATACCTGGGCTGAATCTTGAAAAAAGTAAGTAGGTATTAGCTCAATGAAGGAAAAAAGAGGGTAGTCTACACAGAGACTGGCACTAAAGGTCCAGAATGATGAACCAGCTGGCCCTGGGGAACTTCAGCTGAAGGAAATGACCTGAAGCGTTGGGGGGGGGGGGGGGGGGGGGCCTTCTATGGCTGCTGCCATTCTTCCCGCCATCCCTTTCCACTGTCCCTCTGCTTTACTGCAACTTCCTGTTTCCCCCACATACATCTCCATTCCCCCTGGTTTCCCCTGGTTTCTTCAATTGGAGCCGTGTGCCCATGTCCACAGGCCTCTTCTAATCCACATTCTTACATTATGCCACAGGAGAGACTACAGAGAATAAAAAATTAATGTTATGGGAAAATGCTGATTTTAGGAATCCTCTTTCTAAAGTGTTTATAAGAGAGCTTTAAACACAAGCATTTACTTTGGGCTTTTAATTCAGAAAAAAAAAAATGTAAGCTGCACTCGATGCTTTAGCAAAGGCATCCAATACTAGATGAGAATACATACGATATTATAATAGATAAGAAGTCCCTTTTACTCTCTACAGAAATTAAAAAGGAAAATCAAAGCCATGCACCTGCATCCATCATCAAATGCTTCACATTTGCTGTCTCTTGAAGAGAACTGAAGATGACATTTGTCTCTGATCCTGCAATTCACACACGCTACCACTAGATGGAAGCACCCAACCACTCTGCAGTCCCCAGCCAAAGTCTCCAATCTGTGCTTACGCGGTGCTGACAGTGTCTGTTTCCATTTCTCCTTTTTTAAAACAATGAATGAGACAAATTCTGGAAAGTCTCCCTTTCAAATATAACAAGTTGGGCAGAGGAACCGAATAGCTATTTTTCCAAAGAAGACATCTGAAGGGCCAACAGCGTAGATCAGAAGACGCTCAGCATCACTCATCATCGGAGAAATGCCAATAAAACCCAAAATGATATCACCTCAAATGTGTTAGAATGGCTGTTATCAGAAAGCCGCGTGGTAACAAGTGTTGGCCAGGATGTGGATGAAATGCTGTCACCATAAAAACAGAAACGGTAACTATATGAAGTGAAAGTGCTGTTGGCTAACACTATGGCAGTAATCACACTACAGTATGTAAGTGTACCAAACCAATACGTTGTACACCTTAAACTTATACAATGTTTTAGGTCAATTACATCTCAATAAACCAGGAAAACTGTGTAACACCCCCCCCACACCTATATATACATATCAGCTTGAAAATCTCTGAATAATTATCTAGTGAGCATGTGTGGAGCATAGGACTGGACTAGTCTGCCCTTGACTTGTCATTTTTCTCACTCAACTGAACACTCTAATATTATTCAGTTTGAAAGTATTTCATTTATAGCCATCTGTATATTGCTTAATTTTTACTCATACTAGACAGATTAGCAACAACTGGTTAAATATAAACAGGCCTCTGTTATTATTATGATTCACCAGATCCATATTTTTAAAGTACTAGATATAGGATATCTAATTTTATTTTATGTTTAATTTTTTTTAACATTTATTTATTTTTGAGAGACGGAGTGAGACAGTGCACAAGCAGGGGAGGGGCAGGCTGGGGGGAGGGGGGACACACAGAATCCAAAGCAGGCTCCAGGCTCTGACCTGTGCTAACACAGCTAGCACAGAGCCCAACATGAGGCTCAAAGTCAGGAACCATGAGATCATGACCTGAGCCGAAGCTGGACACTTAACCGACTGAGCGATCCAGGCACCCAAATATAGGATATCTAATTTTAAATTTTCTGCTGGCATATCCTACTTTTTCTTACACAAACAATGTGCATTAACTGTGTTTACAGTGTGCGTTTACCTGTGCTTTACCAGTGTGCATTTTTTAAAAATGTTTGTTTATTTTGAAAGAGGGAGCACAAGCAGGGAGGGGCAAAGAGAGAGGGAGAGACAGACTCCCAAGCAGGCTCCATGCTGTCAGCGCAGAGCCTGATGCAGGGCTTGAACCCACAAATCGTGAGATCATGACCTGAGCCGAAATCAAGAGTCAGACACTCAACCAAATGAGCCACCCAGGTGCTCCCACATTTTCTTTTTATATAAAAATTATTAAGGAGCCTATTTAAAATCCATTTTCAGGTACTATCTGATCAAAAAACATTTTTAAATACTTTATATTACTTAAGAGGAATTTAACTAGAATGTTAACATTAAACATTACAGTTAGAGTTGTTTAACTTTATAATCAATAGTGGAAGATAAACTGAGAGAGCAGAGTCCTCCCTTTTGGAATCAGAAGCCCTGAGTATATGGCTTGCCACTTGCTGGCTGTGTGACCATGAAGAAACTCCTGAACTTCTCTAAGCCTCAGTTTCCTCGTCTGTAAAATGAGAAAGACAATAATTGAAGCAGGCAGAACAGGATCAAAACCATAAGAAGGAAGGAAGGAAGAAAGAAAAGAAAGGAAAAGAAAGCCATCAGGAAAAGAAGACAGAAAACAGAAAAATCAGTGATATAAAAGCACTAGCTCATTTGTGAAGTGGTAACCAAATGTTAGGTATTAGTGGCCTCTTGGTGGATCTATCCCTCAGGTCTATTCAAATTCTCAAATTTACATGTTCTACTAGATCACAGAATCTAATGCATCATCCCCATAAAAATGTTCTCTGTCTGGACAGAACTATCATCTTTAGTCCTCTTGACTTCTTTTCCCTTCAAAAAGAAAAAAATCCTTACCACCTTATGAGATTTTCTGCATCGATGACAAAGAGCCTGGAACTAGAAAGCTGCCTTAAGATTCGGTTCTGGATGGTTTGCTAGACTCACTCACTAGCTGCGTGGTTCACTCCAGATCCAGCCTAGAACCTGGAGGCTCAGCAAAAGTATACATTTAACTACATAAGGTAGATGGCGGGGGGGGGGGGGGGGGGGGGGCACTTGCCTACTAGCTAACACCATAAAATTAAACTGATCAGGGGGCCACGTGTTAAGAGACACAAGACCCAAGAGGGCGTGTGTCGTGATAGAAAAGGTTTGTATGTTCACTCATGTTTTTATAAAAGGAATAATTACAGTTTCACTAGCAGATGTTTCTCCAGTTAGACTTATGAGCAAAGACAAGCACCCCTTCAATGCACAGGACAGAGGAACTGGATGTGCTGGAGGAAAGCCTCGGGTTCAATAAGCAGGTTTCACAGATGCTGACATTCAGCTGGAGCAGCACCCTGGAGAAATGCCACAGTTCTCCCCGGCCTCTTAAAACGTCTTTAACTGGAGGAAAAAACATTCCTAGTGTGATTCTTTTGGCTACTTATCCATTTTCTGAAAATAAAAAATTATAAACTCATGACAATAAATATCTCAAGAATTGCTTTAAGAAGTTTACCTACAAGCTGCTTTTTTTCAACAGTTTCTGGACCACAATCACAACTGTATAGGTACCTGGCTATTTAGCCTCATAAATAGTAAATTTCTTGAGTTTCTTGAGAGAAGTCAACTAAATCATTTTGGTGTCTCTAGTGCAATGTGTGGCCTATAGCAGACGATCTATAAACACTTGTAAGCTGAATTCAATGCTGACTAATTATGATGAATGCAAACAGAAACCAACGACATCAGGTTTGAAAAGGTGAGACCAGAGCAGAGATATCTTGTAGATTTCAGGAAGGAAACCCCTTATCCAAATACTTACTCTATAGTTGAAATCTCATGACAACACCTCCAATGTATTTACCTTTTAAAAAAGAATAAATACATCCCCAAATTCCTCATTTGCAAGACTGGGAGACAGTACTAAGTGTTCTGACAGTGAGTGGGCAGAAAACAGAAATGTCTGTGAAGAAAGGGGCAAAAGTGCCATCCTGACACCGTTCTCGTTCCTTGACTCCAGCCTCCCTGAGGGCTTCTTGGTTGCATTAAATTGGCCTCGAATACAGAGATGGTTAACCAAGTTGAAAGGAGGGAGGGGCTGGAAGGGTAACTGTCACGGGACAGCCGGAGCGACCCGTGAGGGGCCACGGCTGCGCCACAGGCCTGGCTCTCTTCTTCAGAGAGGACAGAGTACGTTGGAAGGAAGTCCATGACTCACAGGGACTGTGGTTGGACATGGACCAGAGAAGGCATTAGTTGTATTAGGCGTTGGATCATAAAGAATATGTTGAAATCTGAGCAAAACATACACTTACTATAGGTCTTCAGCTCTCACATGGAAATAACTTAGTGCTGAATATTTATCCACTATAAAGAGACACATCAGCAAGAGATTTTACTTCTGTACATTCCAAAATCTAGCTTCATCATTTCCAAGAGGCATGCACAGTGCTGTTCTAAGCAGAGGAAGGAGAGAATTGTACAGTCAAAGCCTTCTTATAAAACCCCATTTAGCCAAAGTCTCAGCTCTAAGATCTCCGCTCTAAGACTGCCATCGTTTACTGAGGAGAAAAAGAGAACCCGCTCTAGGCCACGGGCTGCAGGCAGGAGCCCAGTGTTCTAGTTATTAGAGCCTCCGGCCCAAGGTCAATTCTCAAGAAGCCTCTTGGTTGTTCTGATCTGGCTTGAATAGTTTTTACTGTTCCTTTTGTCCTTTTCAACCAGATTAACAGGTGACAAACTTACTCATTTATTTCATTTGAAAAGGTGTGTTCAATGTGGAAGTGCGAAAACACAGTCAGGAAACAGAAATTAAAAATAACCTCCAACATCCACGGCTGGACCCTACCCCTCCCAACCAATACAGAATCATTGCTCCAAATGCTTTAATTTTTGAATAAGAAAGGGGATGAGAGAGGGGGGGGTCTTGACTCACCTGAAATTATTGCAGCCAAGGACAACGCCAACTATGTTCTTGCCTATGTCGTGCACGTCCCCTTTCACGGTGGCCAACACGATGGTGCCCTGGTAGGGGTCCTGGGGAGCAAACCAAGCAGCTGAGCGCTGCTGTGGTCACTTAGCACAGACCAACTTAAATCTCTAGAAGCAGACAAGTGTTGCCACAGAAAGCACTCTAATACAACAAAGACAACCCCAGAGACTGACCCAGAACCCACATCACATGCTCCGCAAGTACAAAGCTGTGCCCCCGAGCAGTTCCAAGGCAGCCTGCCTAGCAGGGGAGCTCAGGGAACTTCAAGCATGGGTTCCATCACCTCGAAGAACAGTTTAAGTTCGAATCCAACACGGTCCCATAGCTGAATGACAGATCTTAAACTGCAAAAACACTGTCTGAGAAATATTTATTGTGAGCAGAAAAGGGAGAGGCGGGGAACAGAGGGAGAAGCCTCATCAGAATCTGAACCACCATCTCAACAGCATTTAATTATCTTTTGTTTCTTCAATACCATTGTCCTAAGCCCTGCCAGCAACCCCTCCCTCAATTAATTAGTTAATTTTTAAAAAGAAAAGGAAAAGGCACACAAGGCAAGTGGGAGGTCTGTCGGAGTCATTCACAAGCTCACACCAATTTAAGGATTCAGAATCCCACGGGCCAAAGCTGGCTGAGCTTCTCGGGGAGCTGAACAAGGTCAAAGCTTCATGACTGACGCTGGCGGCACAGCCAACAAGATTTAAATTGGATCCGGAAGCAGTGCCAAGGACATTACCAGTATACAGAGAAAAATCAGTGAAGAGGTTTTCCAAAGCCAATCCTGACTCAGTTACCTCAAGGGGAGGGACCGATCTCTACAGCTACGGTGTCTAGCACAGCATCTGGCACACAGTAGGAGCCTTGTGAACGGTCAACAGATAAACAGAGTGGTTTTGTTTTGAAATCACGGGCTCGGTTTGGAAAACTACGCTCATATTAAAAATTCAGAGAGCCACATTCAGAGGAAAATCCCAGGGTATTCTGATATCTGGTAAAAGAGATCACGGCTCTATTTTATCAATCAGTGACAGGCACAGCCAAGCCCCGTGGTCCCTACCCCAACGCAGTAACCGTCTCTGAGGCCAATTCCTCCCAGGGCCCACCGGCCTGGACAAATGACTTGCCTCCTCTTCTTCTATGCCAGCATGCGTTTTATTTTCTTCTCTTTCTTTTTCCATGAAAGGAATAAGGTGGCCAACGGCCTTCTTCATGACTCGAGCTGACTTTATAACCTAGGAAAAATACACAGAGTCCACCATCTTTTACCAAACCCCCCGAACGGTTGCTACTGGCCCCTTGTAGCCTCTTAATTTAGCATAAATGAAGAACGCAAGCTTCGGCCTCGGGTCAGCCACACCGGAGTCCACTTTTGACAGCAGACAGGATGAGGAATGAGTTCCTCGTGGAGAAAGACAATGAATGAGGCACAGAAGGAAAACAAGGCTAGGACCCCCGTGCTGCGATTCCTGTCCTCTGAACCTCTCTGCACACTATTGTTTCTCAGCCTAGAAGGCCGCCCATCACTTCTCCAAGTTCTGTGTGCCCTTTTCCACTCACCAGAGCCCGTTCTCAGCCTTCCCGTCTTGCTCCCCAGCACTACAATTCACTTATAATTAAGGCTTATGCTGAAGCAAGAACGGGGCCTTTTACAGAATCCATCAACGTATGCTAATATTCATGGGTGGGAGTACGATGCACCGTCTCCAAGTGAATTCTCAGAGCAGAAACCCAGCAGACACCATTAGCCAAATGATCAAGGTTAATATAACCAGTAATGAGACACAGCAACATTCTTGGCCTCCTCATAGGATCCACTGAGAAGGGCACAGCATCACCCTTATGCTTGCCAAAAATGAGCAAACATCAGACAAACCCAAACTGAGTGGCAGCTATATAAAAACTGTGCTGCACTCTTCAAAAATCAAGGTCATAAGGAAAGACTGAGGAGCTGTCAGAGAGACCAGGATAAGAGCAGTGTGGGATCCTAGAATAAAAAGAAAACAGTAGTGGGAAAACTGGTGAAATCTGGGGCAGCTGGGTGGTTCAGCCAGTTAAGCATCTGACTTCAGCTCAGGTCACGATCTCGAGGTTGGTGGGTTGGAGCCCCGAGTCGGGCTCTGTGCTGACAGCTCGGAGCCTGGAGCCTGGAGCCTGCTCTGGATTCTGTGTCTCCCTCTCTTTGTCTGCCCCTCCCCAGCTCATGCTCTGCCTCCTCTCTCTCTCTCAAAAATAAACAAACATTAAAAAAAAAAAATCTGGTTAAATCTGAGCAAGGTCTTTATTTAACAGCATTACACCGCTGTTAACTGCACTCAGGTCAAGGAAAAATGTTTACCTTTGGGGAAGAAGCTGGGGGAGGGATATACAAGCCATTTTTCAAGATATGTTTGCAGTGTGTCTGTCTAATGTCACCTTAAAAATGCAAAGTTAAAAGTAAGTCAACGTCATGAAAAACAAAGACTGAGGAACTGTCACAGGCTGGAGGAGATGAAGACCGGACCACAAATCGTTCCTCGTCTCGTGTGTGGTGGTAGTTTGGCTGGTGCATACGTGTGAAAACTTTTCACACTGTCTCCTCCACAAACATGCACTTCATTGTATGTTAATCATACAACAAAAAAAGCTGTTAGAGAAAGGGTGAATGTTATGAAAGAAAGTGGGCATTTAGTTAAATACAGGAAGAGTAATTAGAAAAACCAAAAAGGGCCTTGTTCCGTATGACTCGCAGCCCCAACCCTGATGGCCCCACAGACGTTTTGTTAACTGATATGGTTAGTATCCCCTATAAATCAAAATAAGAGTTCTGGTTTTCTCGAAACATAAAATTTAATGTTTATCACTATTCTAAACGCATCCTTCAAAATGAATACTGGCTGGTCAAATCAAATGCTGACGTTATTAACTTTACATGAAGCAGGGGTTTTATTTTAATTTGGGGGAAGAGCAGATAGGTGCTGGGAGTAAGATGTGGTGGCACTTCCTCCTCACAAAGTAAAGGATTTCCAGATGACCTCTAACCTCTAGCCTGCACATCGCCCTGAAGACGGACCTCCCGGACGTCACTCGTAGGACATTTACAGAAAGAATGACCACATCTCAGTGCCCACGAGCTCTTGTCAAACTTCAAACTTGAGAAATCTACCTGAACTTACTATTTACTAAAAGACAGTCTTTTTCTTTCAATTGTGAAAAACAACCCCCATCTTTTGCCAACCTGAGGCAGAAACATTTTTCCAGCTCCAAAAAGGTCACCGACAACTTTCATGCCGTTCATGAGAGGCCCTTCAATTATATTCAGAGGCCGGGGATATTTTTCCTGGTTTAACCTGGCTTCTTCAGTATCCTCAATAATATGTTTTTCGATACCCTATTAAAAAAAAAAAGGATAAAAATCACATTAAAAATTGGCCTAAGGCCAGTCAATAAAGAATGAATCATAGAAATGCTTACGAGTACAGGTTTTGGAATTAGAGTACGCGGGTTCAAATCCTGGCTCACTAATCTCAGCAATTTATCAAGCCTCAGTTTCCTAAACTGTCACACAGTACCTGCCTCATGTGGTTAGTTTTGAGAATTAAATGAAATAACCTATGTAAAGTGCTCAGCTGGCTTTACTGATACAAGGTAAGCACTCCCTAAAAGTATGCAGAAGTGAAAGAAGGAATACTGTGAGTAAAGTCCAAATTCATCATAAAATACACTGCGTCCTACCTGAACGTTTAGCAGAGTATGCCTTACTAATGACCTCCTGTGGAAGCAGTGTGTGTTGTCAAGGTAAAGTTCTGGGGCTGGGGAGGAATGACAGTGGGCAGGACCCTTAGGCGAAGTCCAAACCCACAAAGCCTCCGCTGACTCACCCAGCCTTCATTGATCAAGCCCTAATCCTCGGTGTCCCCAGTTCAAGGTCCCTTGAATGTGGCTCAGTGATTCCACAACCTGAATGTGGCTCAGTGATTCCAAACCACTCAAAAAAGTGTCAAGAGGTTGAAAGTTAAATTCGAGAGCCAAAAAGAGAACTCGGAAGTTCTCCGGACCACAAACGAGGACACCGAAGCCAAGAGCTTATGTTGTCTGAAGTCCAAATTATCAGCAGAAGATCCAGGACTTGCTCGTGGATCAAATGACGGCAACTTGGTCTAGAACAGCATTTCCCGACCTTGGCAGTACGGACATTCTGGGCTGAATAATTCTCTGTCACGCGGGCCCGTCCTGTACACTAGAGGAGGTTTACGGGATCCCCGGCCACTGGATGCCAGGAACACCTCCCACCCCCTACTGTGACGACCAAAACTACCTCTAGACACCGCCAACTGTGCTCCGTGGTGGGGGACAGTGTCCAAACTGCTCAGGAGTGGTCTAGGGAATCTCCCCTCCAGCAACCACCGCGAGGCTCCACCAGCCAGCCTGTTCTCACTCACCCCGTGCTCCCACAGCTCACCTTCACAAGGGCATACTCGAGGCGTTCTTCAATGGGGCCGTTCCTCCACTCGTCAGTCTGGACGACTTTCTTCCCTCCTTTGCCATGAGTCTGAGTTGAAATTAGGACAGAGAGTGGGTACAACAAGCCCTCACAGCAGAAAACTATGGCTTATTCTACTTTTATATTGCTGGTGCCTAGTTGAGTGTCCAGCATGAATTAAGATCTCAATTAATGTTTGAGGGAAGGACAGAGACAAGGAGAGGTGTTTTAGAATTTAAGCTTGTGGTGGAAGGACAAAATGAGGCTCCGTTCCTCCTTTCCTAAGAGAGCAATTTCAAACGAAGTATGGCCAGGCAGAAAGAGAAGCTGTTCCCACATGTGCTGGGCCTCCGAAGGCCTCCACGTGGAGCATCACTACCCACAAATACGTGTGGAGAGGCTGTCATGTGCCGAGTCACACAGCACGCAGGACGCGGGCACACCCAAGGGGTGCAAGACACGGCCCACGCTCTCAAGGACCCCACCACATTGTAAGGAGGCGGAAGGGGAGCCAGCAGAGAAAGCACGTGCCAGGGGCTGGATGAGTAGATGATCCAGACAACTACGTGCTACAAACCAGACCCAGGGTTTCGAGGAATGAGTCGTCACCAGAAACCCGGGGGGAGAGAGACTTTGAGGAAACGGACAGATTCGGCAAAGGGACAAAAAGCGCAATGACCGTGGTCCATGAGGTGAATTGCGTGGCCTTATCTGTTTCTCCATCTCAAGTGGTGGCATCACTTGCCCACACCAAAAATCTAAGTACATTTGTGAACATTCATCCCTTCCTCTCTTTCGGTCACTCACCAAGCCCTCAAAATTTCTCCCTGCCGGGCGCCTGGGTGGCTCAGTAGGTTGAGCGACTGACTTCGGCTCAGGTCGTGATCTCACGGTTCATGAGTTCAAGCCGCGTGTCGGGCTCTGTGCTGACAGCTCGGAGCCTGGAGCCTGCCTCAGATTCTCTGTCTCCCTGTCTCTCTGCCCCTCCCCCACTCATGCTCTGTCTCAGAAATAATAATTAAAAAAAAATTTTTTTTTAATTTCTCCCCGCCGTGCTTCCGCGCTTCCAAGGTCCGAGCCGTGAGCTGGTCTCTGCAGCCCACAGCCGCCCCGACCCCAGTGTACCTTCTGCACTGGAACCAGAGGGGCCTGTCTAAAATGCAAATCACGAAGCACCCCTCCCCGTTCCCCACCTCCCCCCCACCCCCGTGAAAAAATTCACTGTAGGTGTCCTATTCTTCCAGGGATATATTCCCTTTCTAGGCCAAGGGATATATTCCCTTTCTAGGCCAAGGACCTCTGGCCACGGCTCCGCTCCAGGCCGTGCCACGCGCCAATCTGGCTTTCTCCCCCTGACCGCATCGGCTGCGTCTTCTGCCCCGCCGGCCCAGCGAGCCCAGCTACCCAAACACTGCAGCTCCTCACACTCCCCATCATCTCCCTTGCCCCTGGGCCTTCACAGTCTTTCACCTGACACGCATTCACTCAGCACCCACCTATGGGCCAGCCCCCCACCCGCTACATGCAAATGCCCCTCCCTGGGGGACCACTAGCACCGCACTCCAACACCAAATCCTCGCCCGCCGGCTCGCTCCTCTCTAGCTTCCAGGCCTCCCCTGACCACCTGTACGCCTTCAGGTTCAGTGTCCCTCCTATGCATTCTCACGGCGTCCCGCACTCACTGCGCTGGATTACACCTGTCCTGTGCCTTTCTGTGCGTCTCACTCAACCGCAGAGCACGTCTCTCTTACTACTTGGATCCTCCAGGCACAGTGAGGTACACAGCACAGAACGAGAGTTCAGTAAATACTGGCTGAGTGGTTTAATGCTGAACAAAACCAGAATTTCTGCAGCAGTGTTTATACACGACAGTAGAGGCCAAGTCACGGAGCACCAGAAATCCATGTGATGGAGCCTGGATTTAACCTCACAGGCAACTGTGGGGCAGGGGTAAGGGGTGGGGGCGCAGGACAAAATTCAAAGTTCTGAAGCTGCAGAATAACGAAGCAGTATTTTTAAGAGAAGCCCAGAAGGGGGAGGTTTTAACAGTCCGGGATAAAGGCCTGGACTACAATGTTGGTAACAGGAAGGAAGAAGACAAACACAAAGACATTAAGCGACAGACCATGTGTGAGCAGAGACGGAAGGACCTGGGAGAACCCCAGAACTGCAGGGCTGGGGTGCTCACTGCAGTAACGATGGCACAAGGGTCTCCTCACCTATCGGAAAAACTAAAGATGGCGATTTAAAAAGAATAGTTTGCAGCATGAGTCACGGGAGCCGAGACACGGAAGCAAACTAAATGTCCGCTGGTGGATAGATCCAGAAAATGTGGCAGAGGCATACGAAGTCATACCGTCCAGCCACGACGATGGCAAAACCCACAAAACCAGAGCTGTGTGGCACTGCAGAAAGAAACAGAAAGAGAAAAGACAAAGCCCCGCTAAAGCTCACATTCATGTCACCTGACACACAGAACACCCCATTTGCTCTATGAGCCATCAGACAATTCCTGCCTGCGGGGTGGACTTGGAGGAGTGAAAACAGGGCAGTGTTGCAAACACTCTTGGAACAAGGACCTGGTGTGTCCACAGAAACCCCACGGTGTGCGGCACTTACGTGGTGGGGAGGGGCCCAGACGGAACGTGATTACAGAGGCCAATGAGGACACAGGGAAGGCCAGTGAGGATTTCACCAAAGTGCTGGCGGCTGCAGCAAATGAAAACTACCCCACCCAATGAACGTGCTGCAGAAAATCAGTGCTTCAAGCAAGAGGGACACTGGAGGGCGGCTATTTCAGAAGCACAACATGCCACGCAGAGTCCACCTTGCTCTCCAACTAGTTACTCAACAGGATGTTCACCACGAGCGAAACACAGAATGCCTCACAGGTGAAACACACACAAGACCCACTGTGGAAGCTCAGCAAATACAAAGCTACCAAGTAAAGCGACCAATCAACTGTCATGTCCATCTGGCTGTTCCTTATATCCATATCTACCGCTCTAGGGGAGCTTCTGTGTCACAGGGTCTTCACGGTGATTGCTGCTTCATTTCTGGCATCAAGGGGAGTAAACTGCTCCAGAGGAAGACAGAGAAGAAGGCGACCTCCAATGGCAATGAGGAAGATGAAGGCTAGATGAAGGATCAGATAACTTTTTTCACAGAAAAGTATCAAGAACAGTCTCACAATCCAAGGTCATTCAGGAATGACTATGTTCAGAACAGAGATCCTTCCAGCCCAAAGGGGTCATGACCTCCATTAGGGTACTGCTTGGTAAGGAAACTGCTCAAAGATCACATGGTACCATGCCATCTCCAGATGTCATTACCAAAAATAATTTATTCATCACAGGTCAGTCTGCACCCGATTAAAAGAATTATTTTTCAACAAACCCATTAACTCCCCCAAAGTGGGATTAGAGAGCTTAGGGAGATCAGAGAGAAGATGCTTTCCACCTGTTCAACAAGGTATCACACAGGGACTTGAGTGCAGACTGCATCGTTTAATAACAAAAAGAGATAATCATTTTCTTACAAAAAAAAAAAAATCTTCAACCTTTACTTGCCCCTTAATATCACTGCTTTTTATGCTCCATTTGCACTTGGTACATCCTGAGAAATCGCTACAGAGCTGGCAACTCGTGGGACTTATTAAAGTATACCTGTTTTGGTTATTAATTCCCTTAATGGTAACAGAAGTCACCTTGAAGGTAGACAGCCTACTTGACAGACGGGTCAATGGCTTGTAGTAAGTCCTTGTGGCTACATTAAGAGGGAGGAAATTTCTTATATGATGGATTGTTAAGCTCTTGGAATTGCTATTAAGATCTCCCTCAGTTTGGCTGTGCCCCAGGGGCAAAACCTCTTTACAGCTCAGCAGGATACACAGAAACAAAAATCTGTAAGCAAACTCTAAAACACAGATGGAAAAGAAGGACTGACATCACCTACAAAGTCAACAAAACCTTAAATGACAACAGCCTTACACACAAGGATTCCCACCTATCCTCCGTGAGAGCTGGCTCATCTGGACAGTGAAGGAAAAACTGAAACAGCACATCACTGTGTGGGTGAGAACACTCTGGTATAACTTCATGGTTATAGAAACTCGGATGCCCTTTTGGCTTCACCGGAACCCCGAGTTACTAACAGACAGGTCTCCCCACTCAGCGGAAGACAGGCTCGGAAGAAAATTGAATAGCGTTCCACACTCAGGTTCTTGATGTCTGAAGACTATTAAAGGGCTAAGCACTCTGTCTAGATGAGCAGAAACAGTCCTGGAAAGGGGGGGTGGGGGCGATCCAGAGACTGTTTCGTATGCAATGAGGTGAGAAGCACAACTTGATTATATTTGCGGTAATCAAGACCGGATCCATCCTGGCCTTGGCCCACGAGAGAAATCGGAAATGTGTTTAAGGAACGGGAAGGAGGAGCCTGTGCTCACTGGTACACAGTCTGAACGCCGTGAGCTTCAATGAACCCACAGCAATTTCAGAAACTTAAGTCTTGTCACCTGTAAGCTGACACGGAGGCAGTTAACCCTGAACCTTCCTAGCCTTCCTCCAGAGCTCTTTAGTACTCACTCTTTGATGGAAGCTCAAAGTGAGCATCTCTGCCAGAGTTAAATTCAGATTTTAACACAGAAAACGTTAACGAGGGAGACAACATCCGCGAGAGCACTCTACCACCTTCACAATGTGCTTTGTGACATTAACGTCCTCCTTTGCCTTCACTTTCAGAAATAAATGAGAAAGTTTTTTTGAGGTAAAGATCTCATCTTTCTTAGAACTGTAGGAAGCCACACCCATAACACATACTTAATGTACCCAGGACTGCCTGACACATAATAAGGGGAAACAAGGAACCGATTTTCAGACTCACTGTAATTATTCTCATGTCTATAGATCAGAGGTGAACAGACCACAAGCCCTCAAATGCAGAACGCTGCCACAGGTGGACCAGACCCTAGTATCAACAGGCACACAGACATAAACGTGTCACAGTGGGAACCCAGAAATAACACAGCCGCACAGGAAAATCCAAAATAGCTAATTTAAATTACAAGGAAGAAAAATATCTCATAAAATGGAAACGTGACTAGAAAGTTATAACAAAATCTCAACAGTGGTTAACTTTGGATGGTAGGATTCTGATTTTTATTTTCTTCTTTTGTTTATCTGTATTTTGTAAATTTTCTAGAATTAACATGTGTGACTTTGGTATGAGAAAAAACTAATTTTACCATTTATTTATTTTTTTTTACAAATACACCATTTTTTTGATTTTTAAAAAAAATTAAAAAAAATTTTTTTTAGAGACAGAGCACAAATAGGGGAGAGGGACAGAGAGAGAGTGAAAAAGAAAGAGAGAAAGAGAGAGAGAGAGAGAGAGAGAGAGAGAGAGAGAAGCTCAAGCACAACCCAAGCTCAGTGCAGAGCCTCATGTAGGGCTCGATCCCACAACCCTGGGATCATGACCTGAGCCGGGCACTCAACTGACTGAGCCACCCATGTGCCCCTAATTGTACGTTTTAAAATAAATGTACAGAAGCCTAAATTCAGAACACTGAAGCAGGCTGGGTATGGCCTGCTTCTGCTTCCTTACCCTTAACTAAGACACCTTCTCTGGAACTCTCTGTAGAAATTAAGTGATCCAAAGACTGGATTAGACACTTGCTTCTAGTCTACGATGGTCTAATGAACCTGAGTGACGAGTTCAGACAGGAAAAGCCATCTGTCAGAACACTTTTGTCTCTACCTGCGCATAGCGTAAGAGCTTCTCAGTGGCCTCGGGGTCTTTATTCCAGATGAGATCTTCACAGAGCTGGAGGAGCTCCTTATGGATATCATCATAGACAGGGAGGCTTCCGGCATTCACTATCCCCATGTCCATACCAAACTAAGGGCAATACAAAGAAAAAAAAAATGAGAATTTCCAGGGAAATTCAGAGGTCAGCAAACGTTTTCTGTAGAAAATATTTGAGACCACGGTGTCCATCACAACTACTCAGCTCTGCTACTGTACCGTGAAAGCAGCCACAGACGATGTATAAAGCACAGATAAAACGTTAGCCACAGAAGCTGCAGCAGGCCAGCTGCGTGAGTCTGTCCCCACATCTGCAAACCCCTGCCCCGATTAAAAACTGGCTCCAAGTGCAAACAGGTGTTGTACTGTACCTTGATGGCATGGTAAAGGAAAACCCCATGCATTGCTTCTCGAATGGCTTCCATTCCGCGGAAGGAGAAGGACAAGTTGGAGAGACCTCCACTTACTCTGGCTCCAGGTAATGTTTCCTAGCAAAAAATTTAACAGGTGAAAAGATTACCCTATTTTGCCAAAAGTAGCAATCACACTCCTCAAGCTACATATACAAGAGCGGAAAGTAAAAAACGTGAAGTTCGAAGTAATTCAGAGCTACTTGGAGCCAGACATGGACTCAACTTGCCCTACCACGACATTGCAGGAGCTCTTTCATAGACGGTCTTTCCTCCTACGCTCTAATCCCCTATGGGAAGATAAAAGATTCTGCTGTATCCGTTTCATCTCTACAGGGAGCCGGATGGGGCCACAACACATGGTGAGTGTGCCATAAAATACTTGCCGAATAAATCACAGAGAAAAGAAACAATCAGAGACAGAAAACACAGAGAGAGACAGAGTAGTCTGTCATTCACTCGAAGGCTTCTGTAGCCTAAATCAACCAACTCCCTAGTTCACCATAAACTTGGCTGATTATACCACAACGTGAAACTGAGGCTCCTAGCACACGTGATGACAATATCAAGCATGAGCATGCATGTGAAACAATAGGAACCCCTCCTTACGTTGGTCAAAGTACACACCAGCTCAAGCACTTAGGGAGACAGCTCGCCTTATCTACTGCTGTGACCCAAGCACCCCACTTCTGGGTGTATGCTATAAAGAAACTCATGCACGTGCACCCAAGTTACACGTACAAGAATGTTCGCAGCAGCACTGCTTATATGGTCCAAAAACTGGAAACAAACCAAATGTCTATCAACAGCAGAACAGTTGATTGTGGAACAGTTACACAATAAAATATTATACATCAATAAAAATGAACAAAGTATAATGACAACATAGAAGAATCTTTTAAGTAAGTCTGGGTAAGGAAAAGAGACATACAAATCTTAAGATTCTATTTAAAGGGTTTTTTTTTTAATGTTTATTTATTTTTGGGGGGGAGGAGAGAGACAGAATGTGAGAAGGGACGGGGGAGGGGCAGAGAAAGAGGAAGAGACACAGAACTCGAAGCAGGCTCCAGGCTCCGTGCTGTCAGCACATAGCCCAATGTGGGGCTTGAACTCAATGAACTGTGAGATAGATCGTGACCTGAGCCAAAGTCGGACACTTAACTGACTGAGCCACCCAGGCTCCCCTAAAGTTTATTTTTTGAGAGAGAGCATGTGTGCATACTAGGGAGAGACAGAGAGAGAGAGAGAGAAGGAGAGAATCCCAAGCAGGCTCCTTGCTCAATCTCACAAACTATGAGATTGTCAGCTGAGCCAAAATCGAGTCGGACACTTAACCAACTGAGCCACCCAGCGGCCCCAAGATTCTTATATTAAGCTCAAAACTAGGCAAAGCACTGGGTACACAGTTGATTATTTGTGGTAGTTTTGTTCCATAAAGTCACCGTGAACAATGAATCCAGGAATATCGGAATCACTGCTCCGAGGGAAAAGTAGAGTTCTGTTCCCGTGAACCTCCAGTCACACAATTTTCATCTACTCATCAATATATAAACTTGTCTTACGTGTGTTTGTGTAAAGACATCTTGTTTAACGTATAGTATTGATTCACTAACACTGAGCTCACAGCCAACAGCACTACAAGTCCCATCTAAACAAAGCTTACCTAATGCAAGTATTTTCTCTGCAAAGCATGTCCAGCCTTCCCACACTCAGGCACATTAGATGCCACTGCAGCACTATACTTGGGGGCCATTGAAACAGGGAAAGAAGTTACCAAGAAAATGCTCAAAAATGTGAAAAACATAGCACTTAAATAGACCACGAAATGGACGCTTGTTTGCAGGATGATAGCTGAGAAAAGCAGGAGAGTATGTCCTTGTTGACCTCATCTGGGAACGTGTAGGTGGGGCCGCTTGAATTTTTCACCTCTCTGCACACGGGCATGTCCGTGAACGACTGCAAAAGTACCATGAGTACTGATTCTGGGGTCACGAATAAATTTTACCAAGTGGGTGAATTTGCAAATACAGACTGTACATAAGCGATAAAATTCTAAAGAAAAGCAACAAAGTGGTATCATAAAATTCAGGATGATGGTTACATCATAGAATTCAGAATGAGAGCGTAATCTGAAAGGGAGAGTCATGGGAGCACGAGGCACGTTCTATTTCATGACCTATGTAAAAACTACTACGTGATTCATATTTATTTATTATACTCTGTACCTTTTATATATTTTCTCCAGTAGGTATGTTATACTCCATAGTGTAAAACACATACGTGAAAAATTAAAAAGGCCCCTAAATTTCCGAAAACCAATTTACTACCTAAGAGTAAAATGTCGACATTCCCAGCCAATAATCATGTAGCTCAAACTACTCACTGGAGCCATGGGATAAATGTGAGTGATGTCTTGGGGAGGAAAGAGAAAACATCCATACTTACTTTAATGATTTTTGTGGCATGGATAAAATTAACAGCATACAGGTTATGTTCTTCCATCCCAGTACCAATCGTGAGGATATTAGGGTCAAAGATGATGTCATTTGGATTAAAGCCCAGTTTTTTCACAAGTAGATGGTAGGCCCGGATGCACACTCTGATTTTGGCATCCGTTTCTGTCGCCTGGGGACGGGAGGAAAAGACGTAATTTGAGATAGAAAAATGAAGTGTTATCTATGAAAACAGAAGCACATTTCACTTGTCGAAGGCACTTGGGTACCAATGCTTGGGTTTTACAGACTGTCGCCAGCACAACAGCTACACTGAGTCCGTGAAAATAAAATCTCACACACACGCATGTGGTATACTAATAAATAAGCTTCTTAAAAAATACACACACGTAAAAACTCAAACGCTGCTGAGGAACAAATTAACGAGTCAGCGTCCCTCCTGTCGAGATCTGCCTGCAGCACCTTAACTCATCACCCAGGCAACACTTCTGAAGGTTTCTGGCATTTTCCTGCTCCAGTACTCCACAAAGATCCAAGAATCCCCACCTTCTTCCCCACCCCCCATGCACTGGCTAATTAATGTGTGCCTTAAATCATAAATGTAAATAGAATCCATATTACTCTTCAGAACGGTGACACTAGAAAGCAAGGAACAGATTCCAGCAAGACTCAAAACTCCCAGCTGCTGCCCCTCAAGCCTTACAGCCAGGGCTCACATCTCCGGGTTTATTTCCTAACGTTTGCTCTCATCTACTCGACTCTTCCCCCTGCTCCTCTGATGGTCTGGACACCTGCCAAGCTTCTACGTTAGAGCGAAATGCACTGCTGCCACTGCCGGGGACACACAGGGACATGGCTCTGTGCTTCGCATCACACACGTCTCAGCCCAGACAGCTCTTCCCAGTTTGGCCTTCCTTACCGTCCCCTCTGCCACCCTGCCTGTTTCCCCCATCCCATCCCCCTCGTGGCACCTCTTTCTAGAAATTGTATTTATTTGGCAACTTACTATTCTTATGTTTTATTATTTATTAACTTGATGAGCCAGAATACCAGTCCTGCTGTATCCCCTGTGCCTAGAGCTGTGCCTGCCAAAGTATGTGCTCGATACCGTTTACTGAATCAACACTGCTTTTACTCAAAGCCCTTCTGAACTCTGTGATGGAGACTATCTTCAGACCAAATTTACAGCCTCAACACAGGGCTTATTCAACAAATTACATTCTGAGTTATTTTAAATATTTTTAAAACATTTATTTTTGAGAGACAGTGTGAGTGGGGGAGGGGCAGAGAGAGAGAGAGAGAGAGAGGGAGGGAGGGAGAGAGGGAGGAAGAGAGAGAACCCCAAGCAGGCTCCACACTTTCAGCACACAGCCCAAGGCAGGGCTCAAACCCACAAACAGTGAGATCGTGACCTGAGCCAAAACAAGAGTTGGACATTCAACTGACTGAGCCACCCAGGTGCCCCAAGTGATTTCTTGCATAAAAAATCAAATCTGCTCTGAAGAAAAACTGAACACTTGCTATCATGACAATCCAAAAAAATAAGCCACACACAATTCTGTGTGCAAAATGTTACTGACAAATGGCCAACACCACTGAACTACGTGTTGAGTCTACAAGCTATTTTGAGGGAGGGCGCCCTTGCCTAGACGTGGGCACTAAGTGTCCTGACCTCCAGAGAGCAAGCTCTCCAGGTGAGCACACAGATGAGCGTACTTAGAGAGGCCCCACCCCCCAGAAAAGGCACGGCCGGGAATTACACAAAGAACTCACCCTTAGATCCAGGCTTTCAATAGCTTGCCTACTTTGGTATTCTTTCAACTGTTCCCTTTGGTTTCCAATCTTTCCCTGCGTCCTGCAGCTGGTGGGGTTAGATGTCACCTCAGCTGGTTCAGTGCCCCCATGACTCAGCAGCACCAAGGGCCAAGGGAAAGGGAGACAGGAGTGGGCTCTGTGGCCCCACCACTCCAGGCTTTAGGGAAGGTGGCAAGCTCTCTTCTTCCCTAATGAATTTCTTCAACAACTTACTCCTTCAGTTAGAGTGACAAGGTTAAGGCCAAGATGTAGGCCTGGAGAAAGCAGTCAGGAGCAGGCCATCCAGGGCTGGCTTTAGTCTTGGACTTTGGTTCACCCTTCACCAGTGAGCCCAATAAGGGTTCTAGCTTCTAGGTTCATGGCCCAGCCAAGCTCCTTAAAAGAGGCAGAGGGGCCTGGGGCTACCAGCACTGCCAGTGTCTCTTACAGCCTAGTTTGATTGGCAGGTCAAGAGATCCAGGTCCTGCTCACTTCTCTGAGCCACGAATGACACGTGGCCAAGTGTGGAGGGCTTAGGGTGTCGTGCGCAGGCAAGCAGGGAAGCCCAGCCGTGTGCCAGCAGGCAGCGTTGCCCACGGAACAAGCAGGAGGGTCCACAAAGGGCAGGAATTCGTTATTCGGGCCAGAACAGAATCACCAACTCTCAGCCTCGTAAGGATACATCCTTGTCAAACTGTTCCTGTAGCACCTGGAATAGTCCCGTCACATTAACAGACACTCAACTCCCGGCCATTGAATAAACAAATGAATCTCAGAATGAACAGAGGCTCGGTGTGCAGACCTTTGCCAGAAGCAAGTCATATCATGTTAGATTCGCCAGGATTTTTTCTGTCATGTTCCTCAACCAGGGTTAGGAGATTAACACGCTAGCAAGCTGCAGTTATGCCAGAGGATCTCACAGGATCCAGAAGAGAGGTCCAGGGAAAGAAGAGAATGGGAGCCTCCCTCTGTTCGCAAGGGTTCTACACTCTGGTCACACATTGTCATCTGTGGGGCTCCTTGTCTGTTTTCTAATACCTGGACCTCCCCCTAGACCGGTTAGATCAGGACCTTGAGAAGAGAGCTAAGCAACGATATCTTTAGAAGCCCCTGGCAATTCTCCTGTAAAGCCAAGCTGGGGTCCTGGATCGGTGAAGCAGCACCTTTTCAGGTCAAGCGATGAGAAAACCTCAGGGATGAGTCCACAAATCTCAGGGTCGAGAAGGAAGGAATAAAGGCCATTTATGATCTCGCCATCTACCCGATTTACTCTTAGGCTGCAGAAAGCCAGACAGCCATCAGTAGGCAGATGCTTTAGTTAAGAATGAGCAGGAGGCCCATCCCGCTGCCACAAAATCCAAACCAGAAGTGATAGGGACATGGGTGCCACCATCAGCAGGGCACCGATGAGTCAGAAGGAAGAAACCTGAAGAAAGAAGTTTACAAGGAAAAACACTCTGGCTTTCCAAAACCACAGAGGGCGTGGGCTTAGTTCAGAAGCCTTCTGAGTGGATTCTGCATGGTGGCAAATGTGCGGACGGACACAGGCAGCCACGGGCAGGTGTTAGGAAACCCAGCATCACGAGGGCAGAAGTGAAGGCCAGGGGTGAAGACGGGGAGACCCTGCCCACGGTGGAGGAGTGCACTGGGGTCGCTGGAAATGCAAGGCCAACCTGGAGGGCCCCTGGTTCACCCCTCGCCTGAAGGGAGGGAGGGGTGCCCCTGGCACAGCTCATGCTCAAAGCAAAAAATCTGGATGCCAGGGACTCAGACTTTGAAGGGGAAATGGACAAGATGGGAGACAGGGCAATGAGACACAGAGACAATCTCCACAGTATGCTAACACTAGGGAGGACAGGGTCTCAGATGTGACCACTGGGGACACAGCAGATGAGGAAATCAGAGGCCAGACTCATTTGTGTAGTCATCATCATGATCCAAAGCCTGCCCGTGGCTTTTCTCCAGAAACTACAGATAGAAGCCACATGCTGGAAAACTGTACTCTGCAAGGCCAATGCTAAGGCCCAGGTGAAGCAGCACCATTTCCTAGCTGGGGCCAAGCGACCCCATTCAAATCTTCTCCGTCACAAAGAGGAAAGCCAGGCGCGCTGGGAAGCCAGAGCCTGAGCTGGAGGTCCCCCAGCTGTGCTGTTACTCCTGTGAGGTAACGAGCATCCCAGGCTCCGTGGAGGCCTGGGGACCAAGAGAGGCGTGGAGGCCTTCTGTTCCTCACATCCCTGTCATGAACTCCCGCCTCCAAAAGCAATCTGGAGAAGTCTTTGCAAGGACTTCAGACCTATAGTCCACCTGAGAAGGAAAGGCCCAAGAACAGAAATATCCAATCACGTAAGTTTAACTGGGCAGTGGCGACCTCTCCATAGCCACTGAATAGGAGGCCTCTGAAATGCAGAAATACTTGTAGGATGTTAACAAAGCTCGGAGAGGATCAGAGGAGAAAACGTTGAGAATGAGCTCCTAGGCGTGGGTCAACTACCTTCAGCAAGGTAAAAATAAAGGGAAAACTGAGAACTCACTATTACTTCCCTTTCCTAGAACCATTTACGATACCATGGCGCATAGCTTCCTGGAAAATACAAGACATTCAACTGAAAAACGGTATCAATTTATCTAAATTCAACAGAGAAGCTGTCATGAAATAAAAATCTAAAAGATAATTACCAAAGGAGAAATATTTACGAAAGGAAAAAATAAGCCAATCACAACAACAAAGTGACACAAAACACCTAGGAAGGTTCCCGAAATTCTCTATTTAAGAAAAACTATAAAACCTCATTAATAATAACTGGAAAGACATCCTATGCTCCTAAATGACAACTAGGAATATTGCTAAGATATCATCATACTCTAGGTTAGGGTTAAATTTTAATCAATATCCCAATGGGGCTTTATTTCTCCATAAGTTGGAAAATTATTTTCAAATCATTTAACAGAGGAAAATGTGAATATAACGGATGCATTTATAGGATACTGATCCTTTTAAATTAGTTTGCACACATGCAAACAAAAATGATATAAGCCCATCCTTTTAGGTGATAATTATATTTCTAAGAAACCTCACATTATCAAAAATTATTCTATCAAAATAATCATTTCAATTAGAAAAGGAAAATTAAATCTAGTAGTAGTAATAACATTATTTTCCCATAGAAATTTCAAGGATAAAGGAGTTAAAATAACAGGCAATCAAAACTATGAACATCAGCAAAAGACAAAGAAACGCTTCCTTATTTGCCTTTTACTCCAGAAGTCTCAGGGCCAGAGCCCCCTCAGCCACATCCGACATTGACCTCGCAGTTTTCAGTGCAACATGAATCACAAACATAAACCGAAGACGGCAGCCAGATACTGCAACAAAAGCAGGTTTGAGATCCCCCCTCTGTTCAGTTCCAACAGTTTTTCCATTTAAGAGAGAGGCTTTCGGGGCGTCTGGGTGGCTCAGTTGGTTAAGCGTCAACTCTTGATTTCAGCTCAGGTCATGATCTCACGGGGGTTCGAGCCCCGCATCGGGCTCTGTGCTGATGGTGCAGAGCCTGCGTGGGATTCTGTCTCCCCCTCTCTCTGCCTCTCTCTCTCTCTCTCTCTCTCAAAAACAAATATTTAAGAGAACGGCTTTCTCCTTAGAAGCAACCATGTCATCCAAGCAAAGCAAATCTTGGTTCTTAACTGTTTCTACACCCAAGAGTGTGAGGAGAATTCACTGACAGAAGACATGCCTTTAGAATAACCAAAATATCTGTATTGTTGGCTTCTGAGCTTTGCAAATACGTGAATTTTTTTGTTGTTCTTTGTAATTTCTTTTTTTTTTTTTTTAATTTTTTTTTTTTTTCAACGTTTATTTATTTTTGGGACAGAGAGAGACAGAGCTTGAACGGGCGAGGGGCAGAGAGAGAGGGAGACACAGAATCGGAAACAGGCTCCAGGCTCTGAGCCATCAGCCCAGAGCCCGACGCGGGGCTCGAACTCCCGGACCGCGAGATCGTGACCTGGCTGAAGTCGGACGCTTAACCGACTGCGCCACCCAGGCGCCCCTTTGTAATTTCTTATAATTCTTCAGTAAACATATATGTCTACAATCATACAGAAAAATTATTTTTAAATAGGGAAAGCAGTATTTAAAAGGAATCTTTAGTTCTACTGCCTTATAGTAACAATTATTTTCCTTTACAGCATTTTCTTCTGATCTTTATTAAATGTAGTTTTTACGCTGTCATGTATACAGTGTCTAAATAATTTTTGGTTTTATGTTTTTATTTACATTTTATAAGCACTGTCACCCTGCCATAATCTTCGTAATTAATATTTGAATACTCTGAATAATATCCCAACAGAATGATGTAATCTAAGCTAAAGATTTCTCTCCAGTTGGGCATTTACGTGTCTTTTTCTTCAACAAAGCTGGTGAAAAATCTTTGCGTATATAGTGTTCTTAATGCTGCCGAATTCTTCTATTGGGATAATTTCCCAGAAATGAGATCATTAGCTCAAAGGGTATGAACATTTTTATATGTCTTGGCAGGCATTACGGCATCTTTCAAAAGGACCGTCCCAGCCTGATACTATGCTCTAGGATGAATAAGGCTTTCTGTTTCTACTGCTACACCAGCATGGGCTTTGATCATTTTTAAGTTTACTTTTACTGACTTAGTACAGATAAAACATTACCTTAATATTGCTCTAATCTGCATTCTTTCATAACTAGATTAAAACGATTCTTTCCCTACACTTGCTTTTTACTTCTAGTCACATTCAAATCTACATTGGGAAAGCTCGTTCTCAGACCAGACCGAACACTGTGCAATGCGAACGGACAAGGCATGGGGTAAGTTACACAGGACTTGGAAACACGCATCAGTATTCAAACTGGCAGATCAGGGATCCGAACTTGGCTCCAGCACGTCCTAACCATCTGACCTTGACTCACTCTAACATGGGAGGACAGCTACCCCCAGGTGGGTGCTACGAGGACCGAGATACACGTTGCTGGTTTCCAATCACAGTATACACATCACCTCTAAGGCCTCAAAATTCCTGAAGCCAGATTTAAGAAACAAAACAAATGAGCCAAGGAAGGAAAACAAGAGAGGGACAGGCTAAGCAAGAAACAGACTCTTGTTAACTACAGGGAACACGCCGACGGTTACCAGAAGGGAGGTGGGTGGGGAGACGGGTGAAACAGGTGATGGGGATTAAGGAGGGCACTCGAGGCGAGGCGCACAGGGTGATGTACGGAATTGCCGAATCACTACATGGTACATCTAACACGAATGTAACACCGTATGTTAACTATACTGGAATTTAAAATTTTTAAAAATTACTTAGCCCAGGTCTCACCCCAGACCACACAAGCCAGGAACCGAAAGGGTGGAGTCCAGGGCTGTGCATGGTTTTTAAAAGCCCCGGCAGAGACCCCTTCTCCATGGAGGCTGCTGGCTACACACAGACTGGCTACAAACACTGCTGGCTACACACAGACACGCTGCTGGCAAAGCACACGACACTGCATTCCCATTCTGAGCTGACCTTGCTGCCTGCTTCACTGAGAAAACACAAGCAGTTACAGACTCGCCCCAGAACACCGCCCAGCGTGCCTCTGGATCTGCACGCTTCCAACTTCGCTCCCGCAGTGTGAGCACACGGCCACCCCCCCCCAACCTGCACACTGATTGCTGGCCCTCCCCACTTACAAGGTCACAGAGCTAGCAAACACCCCCTTTCCCTGGTGCATTAATTCCTCTCTCTTTCTCTACCAGATCAATCCCATCGGCTTGCAAAGACATATCATCACATTATCCGTCTACACACACACACGCGTGCGCCCTTTCTTAACCCCCTACCCATCTCTGGTTTCCACACTATTCCTCTGTTCCCCTTTAAAGCAAAACTCCTCAAAAAAGGTTGTTTACACCTGCTGCCTCCAATTCTCCTATTCTCTCTTGAACCCACTCCAATTAAGCTTTCATCTCCTTGGAAACAGTACAGCAAGATCATCAACTACCCCAGTTCTAAATCCAGTGACAAATTCTTTGTCTCATCCTACTTGATCTAACCACAGCTCTTTAAAATAGCTCATCGGGCCCTTCTTGCTTGTTCTTCACTTGGCTTCCCAGTGAAACCCGTCTTCTGGTTCCTCTCCTACAAACAGGCTGTTCCTCCTCGAACTCTTCTCATGGGGTCTCCTCCTCTCCCCAGCCTTGAGCACTGCAGCTCCAAGATGCACTTGGTCCTGGGACTTCTGCTCTACAGTCATTCCTTTGGAGACACAGTCTCCCTGCTTTAAATCCCACCTATGTACAAATTATTCCCAAGTACTGTACATGCAACATGTTTATGTTGAACGGTGTGTGTGACCTGTGTTTTTATTTCTTACTCCTTGTGCACCCTAAAAATACACATTGCACAAGGACAGGGACTAGGTTTTATGCCCTGCTATCTTCCTAGGGCCTGGCACACACCAGGGCCTCAAGATGCACTTGAAAGAATTAAAGCCAGTATCTGCCTCCATCAACTAATAACAGATGTCTATACCAATTTCTTACAGAACACTTAGATAACAAAAAGAAAAAAAGCTCCTAGAAATAAGACTCAATAGAGAGTCTGGAGAATAAATACAGGTGTAGAAATCTCACACTGAGCACAGCAAAATGCTAGGGCTGAAAAAAACAGGAAAGAAAAGAAAATTAGGCAATCTTTCCAAAACATGCAATATCTGAACACCACATGTGCGAAAAGAGAAGATAAAAACATTCAAGAAAACTTGCTGCAACTGTGGCCTCAAGTTTCCCAAATCAAAAGAGACCACTGGGTGCACCCCATGAGAGATGACTCATCATCAAGAGATTTCAGAACACCATGGACAGAGAAGATCCAAGAAGCATCCAGAAAGTAGGAAAATAAATAGGTTTCACAATAAAGAACGAAGGGTTAGAACAGCCCTAGTGGAAACCAGAAGACCATGTTTTCAAAGCAAAGGGGAAAGAATTTCAAGCTTCTATCCTATACCCCCGTCCAACTGTCGATTAGTATAAAAGTAGAATATAACCATTTTCAGACACATACGGTTTAAAAAATTTTACCGCCATGTTTTCTTTCTTAGGAAGGTAACAGAGAATGCACTTCACCACAGGAGAGCTCAAACCAAGAATGAGGCAGGGGCACCCAGGTGGCTCAGTCGGTTGAACGTCCAACTTCGGCTCAGGTCATGATCTCCCAGTCTGTGAGTTAGAGCCCCGCATCGGGCTCTGTCCTTACAGCTCCGTGCCTGGAGCCTGCTTTGGATTCTGTGTCTCCCTCTTTTTCTGCCCCTCTCCTGCTCGCACTCTCTCTCTCTCTCTCTCTCTCTCAAAAATAAATAAACATTAAAAAAAGTCTTAATTAAAAAAAAAAAAAGAATGAGGCAATTAGGAGATCTAAAAATCTAAGGGAGGAGTAAGAGGAATACCCAGGAGGACGGCGAGGGACGCTTCACAGGGCCAGCTGTCAGTCAGACTACGACCTTCCCAGACTGTGTCAGAAGACCTGAAGACAGCATTCCTCAATAAATTTAAATGACCACCTTCTGACTGTGTTTGGATACACTGGATACTGGAAATTTACACAACTAGAGGATATTTTGAAAATAAACTGTATGAGAAACAAAGCAGACGGAAAGTACTGATTTCACGGAAAGCAAACAGGGTGCAGGAAAGAAAAGGAACTGTCGCATACGACCACATGTCTGGGCTTGTACGTTGCTTAGTGATGTGAGCACCGAAAATAGTCACGACTAAAATTAACCGTAGTGGGAGGATGGGGGGGGGGATACAAGTAAAGATGTGTGAAGTGGGGGTACAGAGGATAGTAAAAACGCCAAACTCATCCCCACTATAGAGAGGCAATAAATAATACCTAAAACTGGGATTTGAAGACAAGGAGGGAACTGCTGTGAGTCTCAGATAAAAGCTGACATGGTTGCCGCTGGGGGGCTAGAGGGCTGGAGGCTTCTGGGTTTTAGAAAAACCCACACAGCGGTAGTTGCCTCTGTAACTACCTACATAGACATCTTAGGTAAAAATAAAAACAATGCCAGAAGGTCTCACCACACTGAACTGGCAGGGGAAGAGGCCTGGATAACAACTTTGCAAAAGGATGACTTAACGGTACGTGTCCAAATGTTAAACATCCGCACATCCGAGGACAACCATTTCCCAGAGGAAATAGCTGAATGAATTCGGGAATTTGCCGGCCACGTTCCTTTCACTAAAAAATTAGAAACAACTGTAATGTCATTCAATATCAGACTAAGGAAAACACACAATCCTGGAATCTAACGCAACCATCAGAGACGGAGTTATAACTCGTATTTACCAAGACAGGAAGATGCCGATATTCTGCCGAGTCGGGGGAAGGTTCCAGAACGGCAGGTGTAAATTCACTTATATAAAATGTTTAATTCTCGAGAACTTCTCCTCTTTCCCTAAATGGTCCCATGGCTTTCTCGTTTAGTTCAGGTTTTTAATGTGTTTCCTCTTCAGAAGGACTTTCTGAGGTGGCTTTTTGTAAAACAGCCAACTCTTCCCCGGATAGCCTTACCCTGGGTTCTTTCACCCGACCATTTAGCAAAGAGGCCGGTGAATGACACCAGATCCGGGCTCAAATCCTAGCACCAGCCACCTGTGTGACAACAGGGACTCAAGCGCTTTGGTTTCCTCACGTGGAATACGAAAAAAATAATAAAACGTAGCCAACACTTCTATGCTGGGGCAAAAAGCTGATTTAACGTGCGTAGCATGCCTGCTTGGTAGGAGTCAAGGTTCGATACATGTCCATTACCAAAATCATCTCTTTTGCACTCTTCTGGATTATTTGAATTTTTCTCCTAGTGAAAACATATCTTTTGGACAAAATCAGTAACACTTTAGTCACAAACAATTTTACTCTAAAACTACAAAAAGCAGAGAAAGGAAAGAAAAAGGGCATATAATTCCACTACTCGTCAGTCATACAAAATAAGAAGTCAGTGTGCCCCGATCTGAAACCATGCCTACCCTCCAGTTAACTGGCATTTTTTTCCCTCAGCTTATACAGACACACATGTATCCACGTAAGTCTTGTTTTATTAAATAAAACCGGGATCATGCTGCCTTTTTTCCCCATTTTTCGATATATTGTAGACCTGGTTCCACACCTCTTCCTGTTTAGCCGGTACACAGTGCTCTGTGCGGCATCCTTTATTCATGGACTGTCAGACTCTTTGCCAGTTTCTCCGACCATAACACCACGAGGAGCCTGAACACGTACCTTCACGTATCGACCTATTATGACATTCCTGGGGTCGGGTGGGGGAGGGGGGCTGACTCACAAGGGATGGAATTTTTTTTCATTGTTTTTAAAAAATACTGAAGGGGGGCGCCTGGGTGGCGCAGTCGGTTAAGCGTCCGACTTCAGCCAGGTCACGATCTCGCGGTCCTTGAGTTCGAGCCCCGCGTCGGGCTCTGGGCTGACGGCTCAGAGCCTGGAGCCTGTTTCCGATGCTGTGTCTCCCTCTCTCTCTGCCCCTCCCCCATTCATGCTCTGTGTCTCTCTGTCCCAAAAATAAATAAAAAACGTTGAAAAAAATTTTTTTTTTAAAAATTAAAAAAAATAAAAAATACTGAAGAGACACAAAAATGGTTCTAAAAGTCACGTGAGGTATAAAGCATCAATACAACATAATCACTGCACACCCTTTGCTCGCTTGACATTATGTTTCAAGTTTGCCACTGCCCCTCCCTGATACCGTGGCAGGGACATGACGAGAGGAGCCATTTGACAACATGATCCCGGTTTTATTTAATAAAACAAGACTTATGTGGATACATGTATGCCTGTATAAGCTGAGGAAAAAAACGCCAGTTAACTGGAGGGTAGGCGTGGTTTCAGATCGGGACACACTGACTTCTTATTTTGTATGACTGACGAGTAGTGGAATTATATGTTCATTTTCTTTCCTTTCTCTGCTTTTTGTAGTTTTAGAGTAAAATTGTTTGTGACTAAAGTGTTACTGATTTTGTCCAAAAGATATGTTTTCACTAGGAGAAAAATTCAAGTAATCCAGAAGAGTGCAAAAGAGATTTTTCTCTTTGATTAAAAAAATAAATATCCTATTAATGCTTCATTTTTTATTTCCTTAATCATTACAAAGTATAGTATCTTCTCCTAGATTTATTAGCTCTTTGCTTTTCTTTTTCTATAAACTGCTTTTCACTTCCTTTGTCTAGACTTCTTTTGGCTTGATTTGGGTGTTTTATTTTCCAATTTACAGAAACGCTGCATGTTGGGGATGTTAACCCACTGCTACCACTCATGTTGCAGATGGTACCATGTCCTTCACCCCAGAAAGTTAAACATTTTCAGGTGGATACCTCTATTAATTTTCCTCCTGGCTTCCCAAGTTTAGATGGGTAATTGCCCATATACTCCTCAGAATTTTGTTTTTTCCGTTAAGATCGTTAACTGACGTAGGCTGCATTTTAGGATACGGTGGGAAACAGGGCTCTACTTTATTTTCTTCCAAACGCACAGCCAGTCGGTCTAATAGCATTCACTGAATAATACTTTCCTCAACTGATACAATGACTTCAGAATATATCAGATTTTCCTATTTGTAGCGACGAGTATCTGTACACGTGCATGACATGTGTATCTACCCGTGCACACCCACATGGTACTTATGGTGTTCTGGACTCTACTGTCTTCTGCTGCTTGGTCTAGCCCGTGTAACGCGATGGAGCTCAGTCAAAAGTCCTCACTCACCTGCCCTTCTTCATCAAACGCCATGACCACCACAGCAGCTCCAAACTTCTTAATCTTTCTAGCCTTCTCCAGGAAGTCGCCCTCGCCCTCCTTCAGACTAATGCTATTGACAATGCACTTCCCTTGGCAGCATTTCAGCCCGGCTTCAATCACAGCAAAATTGGAGGAGTCGATGCACAAGGGCACCTGAGAACAGAAGGGCAAGAAAAGTCACAGAAAAATTACAAGTCACTACAAACTCCCACCCAAGGGCTCCCAAATATTCCTTATTTCTTATTTAGGAAAACAACAAACAAATAATAGTAGTGTGGAAGAAAGAGGATTTTAAGGTACTCATTCTTAAAGCCCAAAATACTTGGGAGTAATTCCAGTCTTACAAGAGACCCCACGTAGGAACCAGAAATTTATAAATCAAAGATCACGACTAACCACTGGAATGAAACCACTGAGGTCAGCTCACCGGCTTCATTTCCAGGTTACACTTTCGAGTGCCTAAACTAAATCTCCAACAGGATTCAGAACATCCCTGATCTGACTCTGGGCTTAATGCTCAGCCTTGTACACCCTTGGGAACAGCCTTCCAGCCAAGTTATTCAAATTCAATCTTCCCTTTAGAAAATCAAGTTCTTGGGGTGCCCGGGTGGCTCAGTCGGTTAAGCATCTGACTTCAGTTCAGGTCATGATCTTATGGTCCTTGAGTCTGAGCCCCACATCGGGCTCTGCAATGACAGTTCTGAGCCTGGAGCCTGCTTCGGATTCTGTGTCTCCCTCTCTCTCCGTCCCCTCCCATGCTTACACCCTGACTCATTCTCACAAATAAATAAACATTAAAATTTTTTTAAAAAAGAGAAAGAAAAGAAAATCAATTTCCTGACTGGGGGCGGGGGTGTCTAGAAGAGTTTTAGAAGTAGAAGCGTTTTACTATTAGAAAGGGAAAGATGTAATATTTAATAAAAGCATATAACTAAAATAAAGGACAAAACTGGAACGCACAGATGAGAACGGGTTCATTTTTAACAGTCTCTGTGCATTCATGCCTCTGTTCCAGGAAAAGTAAAAGTAGGTAAGGGTTCCAAGGCAGGACTAGCTTCAAGCAAAGAAATGAAAGAGGGCAGCTGATCTAAGCTCCATTACTTAAAGTGACGCCCACGTCAGGCCCCGTGCTAGACTGGGGGGCACTGATGGAGCAGGAGGCTCCCGGGCTTCCCCAAGCTTGTTAAGATAAACGACTAGACACACAGTGCCATGAAGTGTGGGTAACGCGGGGGCAGGTGAGCAGCATGTCTCGGGGGCACCTCGCCCCACCTAGGGCAGAGAGAGAGCAGGGCAGGAGGACGCAGGGAAGGTTCCCAGGGCAGTCGGCTCGTCCGTAGGCCACTCTTCCAAAGCAGAGCATGATGGAACGAGGGAGCCATCGACTCTGCTCTTTCTTACCACACTGGCAATGACAGGTTTGCTAGGAAAGGGGTCAGGCACCAGTGACGATACCAGGCCCACGTTCTAAACCGCTGGCTAAGTTTGGTGTCCCAGCTGTGCTGGTAAATATGGGCTAGTCACACGTTTTTATGCTCGACTCCAGTTGTTCATAATTTGGTCTCAAGTAAATTGTGGTAGGAGGTCAAAACCAGGAGAGATCAAGACAAAGTTACTGGAGAAATCAGAACAGTGATTCATAAGGTCTTCGGTTACTTAAGGCTGTTCCTTGTTGAGGCACTCCTATGTTCACGATTCACGAGTCAGACAAAGCAGCGGAAAGAAACGCGGGTCAACAGTCAGCGGACTTGCCTGGGACCGTGAGGAGAGTCTTCCGACCCCAGTAGGGCCCCCTTCCCACCGCTCAGCAGATAAAAAGCTGCTCCCCCTCTCATTCTGATGGACTTGGAACAAGTCATTTGGTTTCTCCGCACCTTAAATTCTCAAAATATTTACTCCCAGAGGAGTGACAGGGCTTTTGACTGAGGAGTTTTAAGACACAAATGAAAGACGGGTCGATGTAATTCACTGCTTACCACAAGATGTCTAACTTAAGCGTTTGCCATGGGCCTAATGAAAGGCAGACAGCCTCGTCCCTCAAAGCACTAGGAAGTTTCCTTTAAGAACTTCACAAATCACTTCTCACCACAAATTCAATGGTAGAAAATGAAGTAAAATTTTTAAAGATTTTAGAATCCATCTAAAAAATATTTTTAAAACTGGACACAATTAACTTTCATCTTTTAAAGAACAAATGTAAAAGCTCACATAGAATGCTTCAATTTAATCTTGTTCTATAATTTTGTTTACTCTGATAAGCCCAAACGGGTCTCTTCTTCCTGAAATAAAGAAGAACTGATGAGCGGCCCTGTGTTAGAAATGGAACCAATGACTTGGTAAAAGCGGGTAATTGCATCCTTCGGAGACACGGTAAGCAGGTTCCTAGGCCATCCAGACATCAGAGGAAACTCAATTCTTGTGAGCAATTCCAGAAGCCTTGGAAACAGCCGAGCTGAGGTCACAGCTCTCTCTGGTTTATATCAAAAGGCTGCCATTAAAGGAGAAACTGACAATCAGAAACTGTTGGGTGTTCACCGTAAGAAACCAGAAAACCAGTGTATGAGAGGACAGACCCATGGGACAATTGACGAGGTTAAATGAGTGACAGAGTGAGGGCAGGTGAACTCCCTTGGGGAATAAACATTTTGTACAACCTTGGCAATGTCAGGCTCAGAAGCAATAAAGTTGCAAAATCTGGTCATTGCACTTGTACCATCCAGCATCCCATCATCCATGTTGATATCCAACACCTGGGCTCCCATTTCCACCTGCACTTTGGCAATGCTCAGAGCTTCCTGAGGAAAGAATGCCAGAGGAGGCAGCATTAGGAGAGGGCGACCCGAGAGAAGGCAGGCCAAAGTCATCCCTACCTTCCCGGCAGTCCTTCCAAATCAGACTAGACTGGCCAGCCACCCCAACCCTGGGCCCGCTCTCCTCCCACCAATCATCACAGACGGACGACTGACCCTTCTTTAACATCTCCTCCATCACATCATTTCATCACTCGGAATCCACCAAGGCGCTGTTTTTCCTGCCATAGAGAAGCTACACTCCCCAGCCTGGTGTCCCAGGCCCGCCATGACCTGGCCCTGTCTTCTTACCTAACTGAACTCCCCATTCCTCCCCTCCTGGTTCCCTTCACCCAGCCACGTCTTTTCCACTTCCGAGTCACAGGTCACATTGTCCCCCTGCTTGAAATACAATCTCCTTGGGGCGCCTGGGTGGCGCAGTCGGTTAAGCGTCCGTCTTCAGCCAGGTCACGATCTTGCGGTCTGTGAGTTCGAGCCCCGTGTCGGGCTCTGGGCTGATGGCTCAGAGCCTGGAGCCTGTTTCTGATTCTGTGTCTCCCTCTCTCTCTGCCCTTCCCCCGTTCATGCTCTGTCTCTCTCTATCCCAAAAATAAATAAACGTTGAAAAAAAAAATTTTTTTAAAAAAGAAATACAATCTCCTTCCCTTCTATACCGTTTAGGACCCAGCTCAAGCCCCATCTCCTCCAAAAGAAGTCCTCAGAGACACCATCCAAAACTTCTGTTACTCTTCAGTGTTTGCCAAGACATGCAAAGCATGTTGCCGGCTATTGGTAAGAGTTACATGAAATAGGAGTTAAATAAAACTCAGCAGATTTTTATACTGGAAGTCTTTTCAAATCCTGTAATACACTATTACGCACTGCAAATATCCAAGAACAGGATATAATACGCGGCATTTCCCATTTACAACCATTTAAGGAATATCTTGTAGGATCAGTGTTCCAGAGAACATCCTTCAGGTGGGAAACACTGCTTATTCCACAACGCTCTGCCGCCTCCCAACTTCTGTGACAGCTGTGATCATTATGGCATGGTTTACAACATCATCCTGTCCTCGTGATTTCAGGAGTATCAGCTTATTCCTCAAAATAGAGCGTTAAGTGTTTAGGACTCTAGAAAGGTCCTGCTTTCCTGCTCTCCTCTGAACAATGCTGGGCAAAATATACACGTTCTATAAATGCTAATTGATAAAACAGAGTTTATTTTGGGTCTTCACAGTCCACTTCATAACACAGTAAAATAAGTAAGGATAAAATCAACGGTAGCTTCTGATGTTGTCCTAATTTTTCCCTGGCTTAAGCAAGCCACATAGAAACTGTCAAGCCATCACTATGATAGAGCAGACATGGGAGCCTCTGGCATTACCCGAGGAAAGACCATTCGTGATGACCCAAGGTTACACGGGAAAAAGACGACAACAAAATTCAAAATCAAAACCAAAAAGTGTTTTCCAGCACGCGTCCCCATCCCTATCCTGGAAGGGCTCGCACCTGGCCGGGGGCGGACGACACCGGCCCACAGAACAGCTGGCAGTGCTGCCCCACTTGGGGTGAGTCCAGCGCCGAGGCTGCACGAGCAGCAGGGAAGGGCCAGGTCTCTGCGGACTGAAATGGAGGAAGCCACCCAAGAGGGAGAGTCTTCGGCTGGCCCCTGGGGGACAGACTGGGGGAAGCAGAGAGGAGACGGGGGCAACCTGGCAAGACTGGCGATCAAGAGAGTCGGACAGCAGAGATGCCAACACCCTGCCTCTCTATTCCAGAAGAGTCATGGAGTGAGAGCGTGGAGGTCCGAGTCTCCCACACGGGCTCACTATGATGAAGTCATGTGTACAAGGTGAGCAACACTCAGCACTGGGGTTTCTTTTAGGCCAGTGCTCTTCCCAGCAAACCGCAAAGCCTTGAGGGATCATTACTTCAAGGGAAATTAGAATCAAATAAGGAGTCACCCCTACTGATCCCATTCCAGCCTCCACCACCTCCTCGTCCTGTGGACTCTAGGCAGAGACAGCAGAGAACACTGGGGGTCTATCACTTACTTGACGGAAAACAACAGGCAAGTAGTTTAACTTGCCCCAAAGGCCCATCGGGAAGATGGGGATAATAATAATACCCATCTCACAGGTCTGTGTGGGTTCAACAGTGACGTAAAGTGCTGAGCACCACGACTGGCCCATAGTAAGACCTTACTAAATGCTAGACACTATTTAAAAAAAAATTTTTTTAATGTTTGTTTATTTTTGAGAGACAGAGAAAGTGCGCACAAGCGGGGGAGGGGCAGAGAGAGAGGGAGACACAGAATCCAAAGCAGGCTCCAGGCTCCAAGCTGTCAGCACAGAGCCCGATGCAGGGCTCGAACTCACGAACCGTGAGATCATGACCTGAGCTGAAGTCAGACTTAACCGACTGGGGCACCCAGGCGCCCCTAAATGCTAGACACTGTTACCCCCATCTGCTTACATCTTCCTAAAACGCCCTCTGTTCTCCGTGTCAAATCTGTCAAATCTGAGGGCTGAAAGGGATGCTACAGAATGACCCTAAGAATCAAAACATAAATAGAAACATGGCCAATGGAAGAACGCCATAGAACCACAAAGGCTCATGAGGATTTTAGAGGGGAACAGACATGTAAAAAAAAAAAAAGGCACGGCATGGGGGAGGGAGGGGCAGGGCAGAAGCAAGCCTCCTGGAGTATTCAAATGACAGACCAGGATATGAGGGAGGTCTGGTGCCTGCATGGAGAGAACTGAATAGTGGCCTAAGGAGTTTGGATTTTATCCCATCTGCAAAAAAATGTCACCCTGTGGCAGCTTCTGGCCTGGGGTGACAGAAGCACACAGTGGCAGCGAGCAGCAGCAGGAGCACAGGGAAAAAGACTGACACGATGGCCAGGAACCGGCTAAGAGGCTCGGCTGGAGGGCCGCAAAGGATGACAGACGGGCCCTTTCTCGGTGAGTACAACCAAGTCCGGTTTGATACTGGTTTCTGGAAGACCTACTTCCTAAAGCACGCAAAACCTCAGTGACAGCTGATGATAAGATAAATCAGACTAAACTCCTCCAATTTTAACTTCTGATTTTAATAAGAAAAAAAAAAAATCTATCCAGGTGCTTAGGGGAGGCAGTTTTGGGATCAGATTTTGCTTACGCACGGGATGACTGAGCCTGAAAATACTGTGGCTAAACTATCATGTAAACTTTCCAAGACAGAGGCCTAGTCCTTCTTTTCTGTTTGCTTGTCTGTGTCAGTCCAGAGCCAGCAGAATCAGAAACACTACGAGTCACTTGGTTGATGTGGTTATGAGGAAGTGGATAGGAATTTTCTCGGCTTCCTCTTTCTCTAGAAGGATTTGTGAGAAGCCAAAATGAAGAGTACCCTCAAATTTTTAAATTTATCTCACAATTAACAGAAAAGGTGGGAACCGGGATCCCTCCCATCTCACCCCACTTCACATCCCCAGTGAGGTTCTTTTCAATCAACGTTAGTAAGAACGGCTTCGGTCTCCTGAAGCCTCCCCTCCCAGCTGCCCAGCCCGCTGCTAACACGCATGACCGTTCTCCTCACAGTCCCCACCGCGCTGCAAATCACTCTCTCAGAGGCAGAGCGGTTTCACTGACACGCCGTCTAGCCGACGACATGGCAGATGCCTCAAGGGTCTTACTAAGATGCTCACTTCATAGTTTCCTGCCATGATGAGTTTAGCAAACCTCCTGGATCCTGCCACGTTACAGCGCTCTCCAATGTTAACAAAGTTGGTGTACGGTCCGATCCTGAAGGGCTCTAGACCTTAAAAGGAGAAGCATTTTGAGAATTTTCTGGAAATTCACATGATGATATGAGACAGACAGAAAACAAGTGCTTTCATGAGAAAGAAAAGAAGTTTTGGCAGCACAGCGCATCTGGCTACACAGGACGCCTAACGCGGGGTGAGGAAGGACCACGGCCTTCTTCCCCCAGAAATCTTTAAACATGACAAAGGCTGTATGTTACAGCTGCACTTACAACCACAACTCTCAAAAGAAGTATTTCAGGGCTTTTCAGTTCAAAATTTTTCTAAGGAACTGCATCATACCAGCTTTGATAAACAAGGAAAAATTATCATCATACCCCTATTTCACCAAGAGTGTGGGGCCAAGGCTGGGAGGTCAGGAGCCAAAGGACTGCTCGCAGCTGGCCACTTGGAGATCAGCGGGAACCCAGCCGGGGCAAGCTTCCTTCATCCCCCCAGCAGCGTGCTCAGAACTCTACCTGCTGTCTTTGACCCAGAGGCCAAGAGCCCGGGACCAGCAAGGTCGGACTGGGTCACCAGGAAGGACCCAGGATGAGCCCTGGGAGACCGGAGTCGCCACGGCACACCCTCCACTCGTGAGCGGACTCTG
This sequence comes from Prionailurus viverrinus, assembly GCF_022837055.1. NCBI lineage: Eukaryota > Metazoa > Chordata > Mammalia > Carnivora > Felidae > Prionailurus > Prionailurus viverrinus. Next base: position 11,950,604 of record NC_062571.1, read on the forward strand.
GGAAATGCAACTCGGGCTGTCTGCACCTCTTGCCTTATTTGCCAAGGGGACGTAACATCTCCCCTGGTACGGGCCACGTTAGGGGCAAATACCAGCTTTACAATTAGGAACACATTAACCGAGGTAAAAAGCAACAGGCGGTGCAAAGTTATCACTACAGAAAACGCTGTTATCTGTTTCTGTTCTAATGATATTTAAAGCACGAGGAGACAGGGTCTGGCAGGATCTGGGGACGGCCAGCCCCGGGTTCCAAGCCCCGTCCAGCTATTTCAGCACACAGACCAGGGCCGCTTCTTTTGTGGCCTCTGATTTTATAAAAGAGAGACATAAAAGGATGTTTTTTCACACTTTTTTCATACATTTCATAGCAATACTGTAAAAACGAGACTAGATAATACTGATAAGCAAAAAATTAGCATCTGCAGTCATCGCTGTTGTTGTTAATGAGAGAAAATGGCTTTTGCGTCCTTTGCCAAAGCACTGGTTGAAAAGGAACAAGATATCAGGGAGAGGAAAATAATGAATACAAGATGAGTAATTATGAAGGTCTTCCAGACTGGTTAACAGACTGGGGAGACATCCCTTCCCAGTTCTGTCTTGATTTCTTCCCACTGGTAGTGACTCTCCACGTGAACCTCGGGGTACCCCTGATCCGGAGGCAGACGCCAAGGTTCGCAGGGCAGGCAAACAGGGGTGCCAACATTTATGTGCTGAGGGGGACCCTGCGTCATCACCCTACAAGCATTGTATACAAAGTGCTTCTCAACTATTATCAATGTGAGGTATCTGACATAAAAGCTACATTTTTCTTACGTCTGCAATCTATAAAAGAACCATTTAAAGGAGTGTGTTGGATGTCATTCTTTTAAGATCTGATTGAAGGTGATTTTTAAAAGCAATTTAGAAATAGCATTGGAAATTCAAATTGGAAGAAGAGGCTTCTTTGATTCTTCCACATAAATTCTTTTTAAAAATCCTATCTAAAAGGTTCTCTTGTTTCAATCTTGGCAAAGTCAATCAGTAGTCTTAAGATTTAAGGATGAAATCAACTATCCTACCACACCTCTCCCTGGCAGAAGCCACGTTCGGGGGTAAGGAGTGTGCCATCACCCCCTAAATCCCACTCCCTCTAGGCCTGCTCTCCGTCTTCTGGAAAATGAACAGAAAGCCAGGAAGACTGCAGAGGGTTTTTAACCCAACTTCACACTCACTCACTGGGATGAATTCTATGAAATATGTTCTGACTGAGAAAAGGAGGTGCTGCTTTTGCTGTCCTTAGATTTTATTTCAACTTCCTTAGAGGAACATAAGGAACACACATATTTCAATTTTGAGAAATGTTAAATTCTAAGTTATTAGGGTGCATAATTTCCCACGTGCACTATTTGCAGATTCTCTAAGAATCTGTTATTGTATACATATATCTGTATATCTATAAATACATATACACACACACATTTTTGTTGTTGTTGCTTAAAAATACCATCTAAGAATATGTCATTTTAGTATTGTGGAGAAAATATAAAACTTAAAGTTATTTCTCTAATAGTCGGCATAATGGACTACTTTACTGATGATGTTCCTTATTTGAACATCAAAACTCATTCCAGAAAAGGGAGGCTGCCCACCTAACAGGACTGATGAGCACCCAACAGAACAGTAACTACACCTCTTTGTAAAGTCCTGAACACACAGCAAATGCAGGATCATGGCAAGAATATCATAGAAGCAAACGATTTCCTAGGAAGAGGCTGCCGTCATTACAGACCACTGTTTGTGGCGGTTTGGAACTTTCAATAACTAACGGCAAATCCGACGATTCAAACGGTTAGCCTGTGGCCGAGAGTGTGTTTTCAAAGCGGTGCGTAACAGAGCTGCGACTGTGTGAGTTCTGATTCTGAGCAGAGACCCCACCTGGGCAAACCACCTGTGCCTTCTGCACATTTCCCACCTCTACTCTCCACTAGAAGCCACTTAAATGCCAGAAAACACGCACACCTCTTGACCTAAGAAGCAAGTTACTTGGCACACGTATCACCACCGCTCAGAATAAACGTACGGAATTAACCCACAAGTGGTTTCTGAAATCCTAACAATCGTGTCTCCACCACTTACCAGAGAGTAACATATGCTGTTCAAAAACAGTGGCAGGTGGAACTCTAGGCTTACAGTTCTTCACAGCTTCAGCAATTTCCCTGAGTTAAAAGACAAAACACTACATCCATTAATTCAGAAGAAAATAAATTGAATTAAGCTAATTTCCAGCTATGAAATTAAGTCTATTTAACATAATTATGCACATAATTATGTACCTAATTCCAAACATGCGGCAGCAGCTACGCCTTTCAGTTCTCTCAGCAAGGCCGAAAACGAACGTACAAACTTGAACTTCTCTCTACCTGCCCAGTCTGCTGGGCACTGACTGTACCAGCTTCTGCGCTCAGAGATACAAACTGAGAGACGGATGGGATGGTTTATGCAGATGCCAACAGCAAATCCCCTCCTTCCTTTCCCAAACCCACATGGGGCCTTCCGTCCATGAACCATGTGCTTGCTTCCTGGTAGTTTGACAGAAAAAAGGCTTCCTCGTAGAGGAGGAGCACACAGCAGATGGGGAGCCACGAGTGCAGGCCTGTGTTTTAGGTCTGTTTTCTCTAAGCATAGGCACACAGTAGGGAGGGCATATAGTAAGAAATCACTTAAAACCCCAAAAATAATTACTCTCAAAAATTTGCTTTGATTGTGCACACACTTCTTAACCTTATTGGCTGTAGTAAATCATGTCTTAGATCAACTTGGAAAAATCAGGCTACTCCACTAAATTTATCAGGACCTGTATGAACTGCTCACTCTGCTGACCTAGATTAGTATGCAGATGCCCCAGGAGAAGCAGCAGGAGAGCGTGTGCGTGCACACACACACACACACACACACACACACACAGAGGTGAGTAGACAGAGATAGAAACATATACGCCTACATGTATATACACACAATCACACAGGTATTTTTTTTTTAATGTTATTTTTGAGAGAGAGACAGAGACAGAGTGCGAACGGGGCAGAGACAGAGGGAGACACAGAATCTGAAACAGGCTCCAGGTTCCTGGCTGTCAGCACAGAGCCTGATGTGGGACTCAAACTCACAGACTGTGAGATCCTGACCTAAGCTGAAGTTGGACGCTTAACTGACTGAGCCTCCCAGGCGGCCCACCCCACAGGTATTTTTAAAACAACTCTCTTTCGGGGTGCCTGGGTGACTCTGTCGGTTGAGCATCTGTCTTTGGCTCAGGTCATGATCTCACAGTTCATGAGTTTGAGCCCCACATCAGGCTCCACGCTGACAGTGTGGAGCCTGCTTGGGATTCTCTATCTCCCCCTCTCTCTTGCCCCTCCCCTGTTCATGCTCTCTAAATAAAACTTTAAAAAATAAATGAATAAAAACAAAACAACTCTTTTTAAAAAGGAGAGGATAACCTTAAAAACAAAAGGAAACCGAAAGATATACTATATTCAACTACTGATAGCTTTAAGATATTATTTAAAAGATACTGATAGCTTTAAGATATTATTTAAAAGAGGTTTTAAAAATTACATAGGCTCGGGGCGCCTGGGTGCCTCAGTCAGTTAAGCAGTTAAGCGTCCGACTTCGGCTCGGGTCATCTCACAGTTCGTGGTTCAAGCCCCATGTTGGGCTCTATGCTGACAGCTCGGAGCCTGGAGCCTGCTTCAGATTCTGTGCCTCCCTCTCTCTCTGCCTGTCCCCTGCTCATGCTCTGTCTCTCTCTCAAAAATAAATAAAAACATTTTTTAAAAAAATTTAAAAAAAAATAACAGAGGCTCAAGGGATGCCTGGGTGGCTCAGTAGGATGAGCGTCCAACTTCGGCTCAGGTCATGATCTCATGGTTGAGAGTTCGAGCTCCACGTCAGGCTCTGTGCTAACAGCTCTGAGCCTGGAGCCTGCTTTGGATTCTGTGTCTCCCTCTTTCTCTGCCCCTCCCCTGCTCAATGCTCTGTCTCACTCTATCTCAAAAATAAATACAAACATTAAAAACAAATAAATAAATAAAAATAAAAATTATATAGGCTCTTAACAGAGTCTATCACAGAAGCCAACAAAAAGAGTGAAATGTTAGATACATCAGAACAGCGGACATATCATGTGCACAGACTCAGCACAGTGGGATGACTGGCTCAAAATCGACCGTCACTCTAGGGAAAAAGCAAGTTACAAACAGTCCTAAACTGTATCCTATCTCACTGAACTGCAAGCCTCTTTAAGCCACACACTGGCAAGGACTTGAACACATGCTCTCCTTCACACCCTGTCCCTCAGATGCTCGCTCAACAACACGGGTTAGGCCAATGACCAGGCGACTTCTCTTGACCTCAAGGAGCTTGGTTGTCTTGTCATCTTTTCCTTCCATGAGAGAACTAATGGGGATGTGTGTTTGCCCACAGGAAATATGAGCTGTCCTTCCTTGACTTTCCAAATATTAGTCAGGTATTTATGGATAGAATATCGTGATGGAATTTGCTTTACAATGTTCTAAGGGGAAAAAATTGGGAAATAGATAAAAAAAGAAAGAAAAGCAAAATACTGAAAATTATGGAAACTCTGTGACAGGCACATGGGGATTCATTTTATTAATCTTCTTTTGTTTTTGAAATTTGTCACAGTATAAAGGTATCTTAGTTTGCTGGGGCTGCCATAATGAAATACCACAGACTGAGTAGCTGAAATGGCAGAAATTTTTTTCTCGAAGTTCTAGAAGCTAGAAGTCTGAGAAGAAGGTGTTGGCAGAGCTGGTCGCCTCTCTGGCTCACAGATGTCTTCTTCTCCCTATGTGCTCACAGGGTCCCTTCCTCTGTGAAACTGTGTCCTTATCCCTTCTTACAAAGACACCAGTTATATTGGATTAGGGCCAACCCATATGATCTCATTTCACCTGAATCATCTCTTTGAAGATCCTATCTCCAAATACAGTCACTTCAAAGGAACTGGGAGGTTGGGACTTCAACATATGAATTTTGGGGGGTGGGGACACAATTCATCCCACAACAAAAGGTAAAATACTTAGAAATGATTACCACCTGATATGATCTGGTGTCGTACCACAGCACCCACCAACTATATTGACCAAGCCATCCACAGCAAAGCCCTGCATTTAGGAAAAGAAACAGTTTCAGAGTCCATCTGAATTCAAAATTCACCACCACCCCTTCAGCGGAAAAGAGATCTACATTTCATAAATGAACGTTTCACTAAAAAGAGGGTTAAACATAATCCAAGATACAAAGCTTTCACATGCCTTAGATAGGTTTAAAGCAGGGAACATAACTCAGATAACTATGAAATCCTTTATACCATTTAAAATGTAAGATGTAATCATTTGCCTACTTGGACATAATAAAGACCTTTTTTTTTTTACCTATATGCTGAGTGGAATCACATGATGAGCTGGATAGCACATCAAATAACACATAAAGTACATACCAGCTTTTACATTTAAATTAATTTAAAATTTTATGGGGGTGCCTGGGTGGCTCAGTCAGTTAAGCATCCGACTTTGGCTCAGGTCACGATCTCACAGTTGGGGAGTCCGAGCCCCACGTGGGGCTCTGTGCTGACAGCTCGGAGCCTGGAGCCTGCTTCGCATTCTGTGTCTCCCTCTCTCTCTCTGCACCACCCCCCACTCGTGCTCTCTCTCTCTCAAAAATGAATCAACATTTAAAATTTTTTTAATTAATTTAAAATTTTAAAGAATTAAAAATTCAGCTCCTCAGTCACATCTCAAGCTCTCGGCACACGGCAGTGGCTGCATACTGGACAGTGTGGTGTAGAATTTAACCACAAGCTAGTTAGGGAAGGACAGTAACTGAAACAGGAAGTCAAGGAACTGAGAAGTCGGAGAACTGGAAAGATCATCTACTAGAAAGGTCTTGAAGTCTCAAGAATTAAGTCAGAAATCATTTAGGAGAGAATGTTAATGAGCCAGAAGCTAAAACTTCAAGGAATGAGGAAAAGAGACCCAGGAGTTAGTGGGTGGTACGGTCCCAAGACCTGGGATTCAAAGGTGGGAGGTGTGTGGGCAAGAAGGTATCCTTGTGACAACAGGGAGCAAGAAGACATCAATGCTCCCCAACAGTATGCTTGAGGCAAAGTGGGGGAGGGGAGCCACCACGTGAGGGCGTTGCAGAGAACAGCCTAGTTTCAAGTAGTTCGGGTTGGACCTGACTGGGAATTTTGCGACACCAGTGCCTGATGGGAAGAAAAATGCTGCCGTCAAGCCCCTCCCTCTGCCTCCACCACCTTAATTCAGAGTAGTTAAGCCTTTTTTTGTTTGGTTGTTTTTAATATTTATTTATTTTGAGAGAGAGAGAGGGGCGCCTGGGTGGCTCAGTCGGTTAAGCGTCCGACTGCGGCTCAGGTCACAGTCTTGTGATTTGTGAGTTTGAGCCCCACGTCGGGCTCTGTGCTGACAGCTCATGCTCTCTCTCTCTCAAAAAGAAATAAAAATTAAAAAACAAAATTTTTTTAAAGAGGGAGAGAGAGAGAGAGACAGCGGGGGGGGGGGGGGGGCGAGAGAGAGAGGGAGACAGAGAATCCCAAGCAGGTCCCATGCTGTCAGCACAGAGCCCAATGCAGGGCTCAATCCCATGAACTGTGAGATCATGACCTGAGCCAAAATCAAGAGTCGGACACTTAACAGAATGAACCACCCAGGCACCCAGAGTAGTTCAGCTTTTGTTATACATACACGGGGATTGCTTTAGGAGAAAATTTTAAGTTTTCTAAATATTCTCTAGATACTGTAAATCTAAGATTTCATTTCTCTATCTCTTAAAAACTGAAGGGAAAGAGAATCGTTAACCTTTAGTTGCACGGCCATCATGTGCGGAGTTTCGTCGTAGTCACCGAAAGTGTTGGGAAGACCTAGGAAAGCAGATTACAAGCGTTACTGAAAATCGCCTTGACGTGCAGACTAATGTTGCCGAAGGCTTTAGGTTTAAAAGTGAGAAAAGTTTATAATTATATGATGATTGTTTGCAAAATCAAACTATAATTCTTAATAATGAACACAGTAAATGAAAAGGTATCACACCCCCGCCCCCCAAAAAACCACAGAGGCAAATAAACAGAGACTATTTCTCTTCCATCTGAAAGAAGAGTCACCACCCCAGCCCCTTCCCGCGAAGGAAACTCAATCTCGTCAGCTAGCTGCTTGGGGGCGGGGGTTAGGAGAGTACTACATATCCTTTGAATTGATGAGAGCACCGGCTATAAAATTAAAAACAAAACAAAAAAAACACAACCAATCACCTCTCAAATAAATTTTTCCAAATAAAAGTTTCCAGTAAAACTTTAGCATCTAATTAACCAATTTCCTGTTTTATTTATTATCCCCTTCTAGTTTTCTTCTCCTGGTGGGAAAGAAAATTTATTAAGCATTAAAATGTATATATTTTGGGAAAGAAAGCTGGAAAATGATGTCTACCCCTAAGGAGCTAAGCAAATGCTCAAAAACATTCACCAGGAAATCTGGTTAATCCAAAATGGGTTACCAGTTTCTAACTGGATAGTTTGAGAACTGCCTATAAATATCTTAAAATTTCTTACATATAGTAAACTAGAAGAGCTAACTTTTAGAAAGGAATAATCTAACACACAGCTTGTTAATACAGCGGAATGGACAGGAGGGCTCCCTCTCCTCTTTTTCTTGCACTCCTCTCTTTGGCCACATTCACTCGGCCAGCACTGTCACCAAAAGCAAGGCTCTGCTCGGCTACCTGGGATTCATCCCCCAAAGTTCTGTCCAATTCCGAGGCTTTCAGGCTGAGTCAAACTGTTCCTTCAAGTCTAGAGGGAAACAGTGGTCTAGACCCACTGTATTTTCATTTAGAAGATTCCCACTGAATGTCAACTATATACCAAGACCTGCAAAATAAACTCTTTTAACCCTACCTATCCCTGTCTTGTGTATTTGGATTTCCTCAGGTGCAACTCCCTAGAAATACACACCTGCATTGGGGTAACAGAGGACATAGGCTGTTGTACATTTTCCAATTGTTTCAATAAAAGGTCTCATTTCAGCTGCACCCAGAGCACAGTTTAATCCAATGCTGTAAAAACAAAAAGATATTAGGAGCATCATCTTGCACACAAAATATCTTCATACAGAAAAAGTCACAATAGGGGCGCCTGGGTGGATCAGTCGGTTAAGCGTCTGACTTCGACTCAGGTCACGATCTCATGGTCCATGAGTTCGAGCCCCGCGTCGGGCTCTGGGCCGATGGCTCGGAGCCTGGAGCCTGTTTCCGATTCTGTGTCTCCCTCTCTCTCTCTGCCCCTCCCCTGTTCATGCTCTGTCCCTCTCTGTCTCAAAAATAAATAAACATTAAAAAAAAAATTTTTTTTTAAAAAAGAGTCACAATAAAGAAAGGACTATATCTAAAACCAAGCAGATAATAAATCTCCACTTCAGCTTTAGCACCTCCATTCAGATATAAACAAAGCCATTTCACCAAAGTCCCCAGAAGCACTGAATGTTTCTGTCTACGTCTCCCACGTCAGGTGATGTTACAGCTAAAGGACCCTGCCTCAGATATCTCCTCGAATAAGTTCACGGTTTGGTTAATGGTATCCTGTGAAGCAGAAATGCCTGCAAACTACCGCTGCTAATAAACATCTGATCTGAAATCAACACATAAGAGAAAGAAAAAGGACAATTATGGAGGTAGAAGGCACATTAATGACACATAGAAGCCACTGTGGGAGTGCAGAAGACCAAGATTCATTAGTCTTTGTTCTATAACCGACTTGCAAGGTGACCTTGGACTTATAATTTGTCCTCTTATAAATTAAGCTAATTTCTTCACTATAAAATGAAGTTTCATTTTGCAAATGAAACTTACTGTGGACTCAAATAACACAGATCTAAGCAGAGCTGCTCTAACAAGTAATCCCACCAATCCCACTCTCAGCGGGGGCCCCTAAGGCCTTCAGGAATTCAGAAATTAACTATGAAGCTACTAGTCTAGGAGAACTTTTAGTTTTTCATATTTCACTTTTTTTTTCTTTTGCTATGATTCCTAAGTGCAATGCGGTATATACTAGATTAGATCTTAAGGCAGAAAAGGGGGCATTAGTGGAAACACTTGAAAGCTAAATAAAGTCTGGAGTTTAGTTAATAGCAATACTATTCTTAGTTTTGACCAAAGGACCATAGCTATGTAAGATAGTAACATTCAGGAAAACTAGATGCAGAGTATATAGAAATTCTCTCTGCTATCTTTGCAACTTTTCTATAAACCTGAAATTACCACCCCCCGAAAAAAGTTTATTTAACAAACACACACGATACCCATTCATGATAAAAACTCTCAGGAAACTAAGAACAGAGGGAAACTTCCTCAACTTGATAAAGAACATTTACAAAAGAGCTATAGCTAACATCATACTTAATGATGTAAAACTAATATCAGGAACAAAACAAAGGATGTCCATTTTCATCTCCTACTCAACATCATACTGCAAGTCGTAGCTAATGCAAGAAGAGAAGGAAATTAAATGTATACAGATTGGGAAGGAAGACTTTGTCTTTGTTCACAGATAAGATTGTCGACGTAGAAAATCCCAAAGAATCAACTAAAAACTCCTGGAATCAATACATAATTATATATAGCAAGGTCACAAAATATAAGGTTAATACACAAAATTCAACTGTTTATCTATATACCAGCAATGAGCAACTGATATTAGAAATTAAAAACACAGGGCGCCTGGGTGGCTCAGTCGGTTGAGCGTCTGACTTTGGCTCGGGTCATGATCTCGTAGTTGACGAGTTCAAGCCCCGCATCGGGCTCTGTGCTGACAGCTCAGAGCCCAGAGCCTGCTTCTGATTCTGTTTCCCTCTCTCTCTGCCTCTCCCCTGCTCATGCTCTGTCTGTGTCTCAAAAATAAAGATAAACATAAAAAAAAAAAAGAAATTAAAACACAACACCATTTACGTCAGCACGAAAACAAATGAAATACCTGGGTGTAATTCTAACAAAATATGTACAAGATCTACATGAGGAAAACTACAAACCTTGGAATAAAGAGATCAAAGCAAATCTAAATAGGTGGAGAGATATTCCATGTACATGAATAGGAAGACTCAGTATTGTTAAAATACCAATTCGGGGCGCCTGGGTGGCGCAGTCGGTTAAGCGTCCGACTTCAGCCAGGTCACGATCTCGCGGTCCGTGAGTTCGAGCCCCGCGTCAGGCTCTGGGCTGATGGCTCAGAGCCTGGAGCCTGTTTCCGATTCTGTGTCTCCCTCTCTCTCTGCCCCTCCCCCGTTCATGCTCTGTCTCTCTCTGTCCCAAAAATAAATAAAACGTTGAAAAAAAAAAAAAAAAAGAAAAAAAAAAAATTAAAAAAAAAAAAAAATACCAATTCATCCCTATTTATAATATATAATTTATATATTCATTCACACAATCCCAATGAAAATCCTAGCCAGTTATTTTACAAATCAACTGATTCTGAAGTTCACATGGACAGGTGAACAACCCAGAATAACTAGTGCAATACTGAATTAGAAGAACAAAATGGAAGGACTGACACCACCTGGCTTCAAGACTCACTACAAGCGAAGGTAATCAATGGTATCAGTGAAAGAAGAGACAAATAGATCAATGGAATGAAAAAGAGTCCAGAAAAAGAACCACACAAATACAGCCAAGTGATCTTTGATGAAGGAGCAAAGGCAAACCAATGGAGAAAGGACTTCCTTTTCAACAAATGGTCCTGGAAAGATGAGACATCCATATTTGAAAGAATTCAAGGACACAAAGATCTTACAACTTTCACCAAAATTAACTCGAAATGGATCACACTTAAATGTAAACTACAAAACTATTAAAGATATAAAGATATATATGAAGATAACACAGCCTGAAACTAATATTACACTGTATGTTAACTAACCGGAATTTAAATTAAAACTTGAAAGAAAAAAAAAAAAGATAACACAGAAGACTTAGGTGGTCGTCAGTTTGGCAACACTGAAAGGAGGATCAATGAAAGAAAAAACTGACAAGCTAGACTTTACTACAATTAACAATTAACTTCTGCTAAGCAGAGGACACTATCATGGGAAGACAAGCCACAGACTGGGAGAAAGTATTTGCAAAACACATATCAGATAAAGGAATGGTAATTAAAAGATAACAAAATCTTAAAATTCAACAATAAATACATATGCACCCAACACAAAAGCAACAAAAAACATAAAACAATTATTGACAGACCTAAAGGGAGAAATTGACAGCAATACAACAATACAGGACTGTAACATACCACTTCCATCAATGATGATCATCCAGACAGGATATCCATAAGGAAGCCTTAATATGATACATGAGACCAATAGACTTAACAATGATATATACAGAACATTCCACCCAAAAGCAGAAAACAGGTTCTTCTCAAGTATACATGGAACATCCTCTAGAACACATGTCAGGCTACAAAATGAGTCTCAAAAAATTGAAGACTGAAATCGTGTCAAGCATCTTTTCCAACCACAATGATATAAAACTAGAAATCAATTACAGGAAGAAAACTGGAAAAACTACAAATATGTGAAGATTAAACATGTTACTGAACAACTACTGTGTCATAGAAGAAATCAAAGGAGAAATTAAAAAGCTACAGAGACGAATGAAAAGAGAAATATGACACACCAACATCTGTGGGATGCAGCTAAAGCAGTTATAAGAGGAAAGTTCAGAGCAACAGAGGTCAACCTCAAAAAAACAAGAGAAATCTCAAATGAGTAATTTAACTTTACACCAGAGGAACTAGAATAAGAAGAATAAACGAAGCCCAAAGTTAGCAAAAGGAAGGGAATAATAAAGTTCAGAGTAAAAATAAATGAAATAGAGGCTAAAAAGACAAATAGAAAAGATCAATGGAACGAAGAGCTGGTTTTTTAAAAAGATAAATGCGGGGCGCCTGGGTGGCGCAGTCGGTTAAGCGTCCGACTTCAGCCAGGTCACGATCTCGCGGTCCGTGAGTTCGAGCCCCGCGTCAGGCTCTGGGCTGATGGCTCAGAGCCTGGAGCCTGCTTCCGATTCTGTGTCTCCCTCTCTCTCTGCCCCTCCCCCGTTCATGCTCTGTCTCTCTCTGTCCCAAAAATAAATAAACGTTGAAAAAAAAAATTTTTTAAGATAAATTAAATGCAATTGACAAAACTTTAAACTCCCTAAGAAAAAAGGAGAAGACTCAAATAAATCAGAAGTGAGAGCAGAGAAGTACAAGTGATAACAAAGAAATACAAAAAAGTCATAAGAGACTATTATGAACAATTATATGCCAGTAAATTGAACCTACAAGAAATGGATAAATTCCCAGAAACTTACAATCTTCCAAGACTGAATCATGAAGAAATAGAAGATCTCAACAGACCAATTATTGTCCTAGTTTGGAGACTGAAGCATAAAAGTCCAGGACCAGAAGGCCTAACTAGTAAATTCTACCAAAACATCCAAAGAAGATTTAATATCTTTCCTTCTCAAACTCTTCCAAAAAATTGAAGAGAAGGAAATGCTTCTAAACTTACTTTACGAGGCATTACCCTGATACCCAAAACCAGGCAAGGACACCCCCAAAAAAGAAAATGACAGGCCAATATCCCTGATGAACAAAGATGCAAAAATCCTTAACAAAATATTAGCAAACAGAATTCAGCACTACATTAAAAGGATCACACACCATGATCAAGTGGGATTTATCCCAGGGATGCAAGGATGGTCCAACATCTGCAAGTCAGCCAATGGAATATACCACATGCACAGAATGAAAAATAAAAATCCTATGATCTCAACAGATAAAGCAACTGACAAATTTCAACATCCACTGACGATAAAAACTCTCAACAAAGTGAATACAGAGGGAACATACCTCAACATTATAAAAACCATATACAGCAAACCTATAGCTAACAGCATTCTCAACGGTGAAAAGCTAAAGCTTTTCCTTAAGATCAGGAACAAGACAAGGACGCCCACTCTCTCCACTTTTATTCAACACAGTATCAGAAGTCTTAGCCACAGCAACTAGGCAAAAAGAAATAAAAAGCATCCAAATTGGAAAGAAGTAAAACTCACTATTTGCAGATGATAGGATACTATATGTAGAAAACTCTAAGGACTCCCCCCCAAAAACCGCTAGAACTAATAAATTAATTAAGTAAAGTTGCAAGATACAAAATTAATATAAAAAATGTTGCATTTCTACACACTAAAACTATTGGAAAGAGAAATTAAGAAAACCATCCCACACATTACATCAAAAAATAAGGGGCGCCTGGGTGGCGCAGTCGGTTAAGCGTCCGACTTCAGACAGGTCACGATCTCGCGGTCCGTGGGTTCGAGCCCCGCGTCAGGCTCTGGGCTGATGGCTCAGAGCCTGGAGCCTGTTTCCGATTCTGTGTCTCCCTCTCTCTCTGCCCCTACCCCGTTCATGCTCTGTCTCTCTCTGTCCCAAAAACAAACGTTGAAAAAAAAAATTTTTTTAAAAATTAAAAAAAAATAAAAAAATAAAATAAAATACCTAGGAATAAATTTAACCAAGAGGGTGAAAGAACTGTACATTGAAAACTGTAATATGCTGATGAAAAAAACTGAAGATGACACAAAGAAATGGAAAAATATCCATGCTCATGAAATGAAAGAATATTGTTAAAATGTCCACAGTACCCAAAGCAATCTACAGATTCAGGACAATCCCTATCAAAATTCCAATGGCATTTATCATAGAACTAACAAATAATTCTAAAATTTTTATGGAGCCACAAAAGACCCTCAGAAGTCAAAGCAATCTTGAGAAAGAAATACGAACCCAGAGATATCACATGCCCTGATTTCAAATTATACTACAAACTTAGAGTAATCAAAACAGTATGGTATTGGCATAGAAACAGACATACAAATCAATAGAAAAAAATAAACCCGGGGCGCCTGGGTGGCGCAGTCGGTTAAGCGTCCGACTTCAGCCAGGTCACGATCTCGCGGTCCGTGAGTTCGAGCCCCGCGTCGGGCTCTGGGCTGATGGCTCAGAGCCTGGAGCCTGTTTCCGATTCTGTGTCTCCCTCTCTCTCTGCCCCTCCCCCGTTCATGCTCTGTCTTTCTCTGTCCCAAAAATAAATAAACGTTAAAAAAAAAAAAAAAAAAGAAAGAAAGAAACCCACGCATACATGGTCAATTAATTTACAACAAATGGGGCAAGAATATGCACTTGGGAAAGGACAGTCTCTTCTTTTTTTTTTTTTTTTTTAACATAATTTATTGTCAAATTGGTTTCCATACAACACTCAGTGCTCATCCCAGCAGGTGCCCTCCTCCATGCCCATCACCCACTTTCCCGTCTCCCCCACCCCCCATCAACCCTCAGTTTGTTCTCAGTATCCAAGAGAAGAACAGTCTCTTCAATAAATTGTGTTGGGAAAACTGGACAGCCACAAGCAAAAGAATGACCTTGAACCACTTTCTTATACCATACACAAAAATCAATCAAAATGGATTAAAGACTTGCATGTAAGGGGTGTCTGGGTGGCTCAGTTAGTTATTTAAGCATCCTACTCTCAATTTTGGCTCAGGTCATGATCTCATGGTTTGTGAGATTGAGCTCCGCATCAGGCTCTGTGCTGACAGTGCAAAGCCTGTTTGGGATTCTCTCCCTCCTCTCTCTCTCTGTCCTTCCCCTGCTCACACACACTCTCTATCTCTCAAAATAAATAAAATAAACATAAAAAAAAAAAAAAAGACTTGCATGTAAGACCTGAAACCATAAAACTCCTGAAAGAAAACATAGGCAGTAAGCTCCTTGACATCAAACTTAGTGGTGTTTTGTTTTGTTGTTTATTTTTTCAATATATGAAGTTTATTGTCAAATTGGTTTACATACAACACCCAGTGCTCATCCCAAAAGGTGCCCTCCTCAATACCCATCACCCATCCTCCCCTCCCTCCCACCCCCCATCAACCCTCAGTTTGCTCTCAGTTTTTAAGAGTCTCTTATGCTTTGGCTCTCTTCCACTCTAACCTCTTTTTTTTTTTTTCCTTCTCCTCCCCAGGGGTTTCTGTTAAGTTTCTCAGGATCCACATAAGAGTGAAACCATATGGTATCTGTCTTTCTCTGTATGGCTTATTTCACTTAGCATCACACTCTCCAGTTCCATCCATGTTGCTACAAAGGGCCATATTTCATTCTTTCTCATTGCCACGTAGTACTCCATTGTGTCAAAAACACACTCAGATATCACCTCATGCCAGTCAGAGTGGCCAAAATGAACAAATCACAAGACTATAGATGCTGGCGAGGATGTGGAGAAACAGGAACCCTCTTGCACTGTTGGTGGGAGTAAAAATTGGTGCAGCCACTCTGGAAAACAGTGTGGAGGTTCCTCAGAAAATTAAAAATAGACCTACCCTATGACCCAGCAATAGCACTGCTAGGAATTTACCCACGGGATACAGGAGTACTGATGCATAGGGGCACTTGTACCCCAATGTTTATAGCAGCACTCTCAACAACAGCCAAATTATGGAAAGAGCCTAAATGTCCATCAACTGATGAATGGATAAAGAAACTGTGGTTTATATACACAATGGAGTACTTAGCGGTGTTTTTTGTTTGTTTGTTGGTTTTTGGATCAGATTGAAAAGTCAAGGGAAACAAAAAAAGAAAGTAAACAATTGAGACTACATCGGACTGTAAAGCTTCCGCACAGTGAAGGAAACCGTCAACACAACAAAAAGGCACCTACAGGACGGGAGAAGGTACCTGTAAATGGTATACCTGGTGCTCACTTTGGCAGCACATATACTAAAACTGGAATGATACAGAGAACATTAGCATGGCCCCTGAGCAAGGATAATGAGCAAATTATCTATCTGATAAGGGGTTAATATCCAAAATATATAAAGAACTCATACAACTCAATAATACAATGAAAGACATCCAATTAGAAGATGGGAAGATCTGAATACTTTTCCAAAGAAGACAACCAGATAACCAACAGACACATGAAAAGATGCTCAACACGACTGACTCATCATCAGGGAAATACAAATCAAACCCACAAATAGATACCACCTCACACCAATCAGAATGGACAATATCAAAAAGACAAGAAATAACAAGTGTTGTCAAGGATGTGGAGAAAGGGGAACCCCTGTGCACTGTTGGTGGGAATATAAACTGGTTCAGCCACTGTGGAAAACAGCATGGAAGTTCCTCAAAAAGTTAAAACTAGAGCTACCCTATGATCCAGCAGTTCTACCACCAGGTATCTATCCAAAGAAAATAAAAACACTCATTCAAAAAAAATGTATGTATCCCTATGTTCATTGCAACATTGTTTACTATTGCCAAGATATGAAAACAACTAAGTGTCCATCAATGGATGAATGGATAGATGTCACACACACACACACACACACACACACACACACACACACACGAATATTATTCAGCCATAAAAAAGAATGAAATCTTGCCATTTGTAGCAATGTGGATGGATCTTGGGGGTATCATGTTAAGTGAAATAAGTCAGAGAAAGACAAATATTACATGATTTGGCTTACACACAGAACTTAAAAACCAAACCAAACAAAACCCAGACTCACAAATGCAGAACAGACTGATAGCTGCCAGAAGGGAGGGGCTTGGGGGTGGGGGGTGGTGACTTGGGTGCAGGAGATCGAAGAGCACAAACTTCCAGTTATAAAAGAATAAGTCACTGGGATGGAATGCAAGGCTTGGGAAATACAGTTGGTAATATATGTCAACTTTGCATGGTGGATTTACTGTGGTGATCGTCTTACAATGTACACAAATGTCAAACCATTATGTTATCCACCTGAAACTAATATAATATCTTAAGTCAACTGTACCTTAAAAAAAAAAAAAAAAGATTGCTAGGTCCTACGCACCGGCTAAGTCACAACCCTTGAACACAGCTCCACTTGGAACACTCTTAATCTATTTTTAATCTTATGCTACGTCATCCACACTCAACACCAGGTAATAAACTAAAATGTTTTACATCACCACATTATCATTAGAAAGGACCCCAGCCTGGGGCGCCTGGTGCGCCTGGGTGGCTCAGGCAGTTAAATGTCCAAATTTTGATTCTGGCTCAGGTCATGTTCTCCTGATCATGAGATCAAGCCCCTCGTTGGGCTCTGCACTGCACATGGAGTCTGCTTAGGATTCTCTCTCCTCTCTCTCTCTCTCTCTCTCTGCCCCTCCACCACTGTGCACTCTCTCTCTCAAAACAAATAAATAAACTTTAAAAAATAAATAAATAAAAAGAAAGGACCTTGGACTTTTTCTAAACTTCATTCCAATCCTAACTCCTCTCTTCAACAGTTAGGTGGCTCCAGTTCCTCATTTGCTGCGTGAGAAAGTTATGCCTAACTAGCAATCTGGATCCCAGGAATGTTAAAGTAAAATAAGATACATGAAAATGTTTCAGAAAAATAGTCTTTATATTGCTATTTGCTCATTCTGATACTTCCATATGCCTCTGCCAGGCCAACTCTGACCCAGGCTTTAAAAATTAGTTCCAGAGGCGCCTGGGTGGCTCAGTCGGTTAAGCATCTGACTTCGACTCAGGTCATGATCTGCCGGCTCGTGAGTTTGAGCCCTATGTCGGGCTCTGTGCTGACAGCTCAGAGCCTGGAGCCTCTTCAGATCCTGTGTCTTTCTCTCTCTCTCTGCCCCTCCCCTGCTCACACTCTGTCTCTCAAAAATAAATTAAAAAACATTAAAAAATTAAAAAATAAATAAAAATAAAAATTAGTTCCAACGTCACCTTCTCTACAAAGCTGTCCTTGAATCCCACGAGAACACCATCACTCCAACCCATCTACTCCAAGATTTTTGTTCATACTTTTGTAGAGCAGTTGACATTTTATATTTTAATTTACTTACGAATTTCTCCTACTGTGGACTGTTTCACATTTGCCTGTATTCCGGGGCACAGGGTTTCCATTAATGCTCAATGAATTAATAATTAATAGTAATAATGATACAAAGACACTGTCCCACTGTACTTTGTTAACACATGTACAGTTTGTGATGATCAAAATCAGCAAGCAACGGTTTCTTACAGTCACCTTATTACATACTATCTGCTTATATACACACAGGTATAGGTGTGTGTATTTTAAAAAGTCTCATAGATTTGTCAACCAGCCTCCTCAATACTGAGATCAACTCTTAGTCCTGAACCAGAAAGCAAACTGCTGGGTACCACTCAGAGTTCCAAACCCAGAACAATACAAACAGGATCTGATAAAACTCTCCAATTCCTGGGCTGCTTTCTACCTGTCCATCCGCCCCTTCGGTCTGTACGATTCATAACAAATTGGAGACCAGATCTATTCTCTCTGTGAGTGGGCTATAGATGGACGTTGAAGACACAGAAAGAATTATAGGGTAACAATGGAAAAAAAAAAAGTAACCGCTGAGTGGGTCGAAAGTCAGAATTAACTGCATGTTTGCTGAAGGAAGAGAAATATGTATTTTCGAAACTCCATAAAAATATCCTCCTTGGATTCCTGCAGGTGAGGCAGGGGCAGGGAGAACGCCCTCTAAGGGTGTCCTCTGAGAACGGTCAGCAAAACAAAGACCAAGATGACACCTGGGCCAACGTAGGGGTTTCACCTACGTATCGAGGGATGCGACCAGATCATGATTAAGAGTAAAGGGGATGGGGAAAAGAGCAATAGAATAATACTCAAAAATATCTGAGGAAATACAGGGGCACTTGGGTGGCTTGCTGGTTCAGCATCCGACTTCTGCTCAGGTCATGATCTCACGGTTTGCGAGTTTCAGCCCTGCGTCGGGCTCTGTGCTGACAGCTCAGAGCTTGCTTCGATTCTCTGTCTCCCTCTCTCTCTGCCCCTCCCCTGCTCGCTCGCTCCCTCAAAAATATATGAACATTTTTAAAAAAAGGTTTTTAAATATTTAAGGAAAGACAAAAAATTCAAAAGTAAACTAGATAAAGTTTGTCTTCAGAGACCCCTACATTTTCCTATCCTTCAGTTTTTCAGTTGAACATTTACTGCATCCATTCTACACACCAAGGACTCTATTAAGCATTAGAGATGTGCAGATGATTAAGAGATTGCTCTGGAAAAGCTCATGAGCTGTTCAATCAATCACAGTCAAGTTCAATACAGTTACTTTCTTAACTATCAGTCCCAATCAATTGTATAACAATGCACTCTAAATTAATAGCAGCTTTTAAGAAATCACACTGCCACATTAACTCAACTGTAAGACGTGTCATGAAATTAGAAACATTAAAACATGAATAAAACAAGAAAATAATTGATGAAATGTGGAAGCACAGTCGCTAAAAGCTGCTCCTATCCCTAGATCACCTACTGACTTACAGCCTCTGAGTCTCTGTTCCAGTCTCATTAAAATGAGGACACAAACAGCAGTGCCTACCTCAAGGTGGTGCTGCTAGAATTAAAAGAAATAACTCACAGAAAGCACTTAAAACAGAAAACTCTCAATAAATGTCTATTACTATTATTTTTATGGCAGAGACTATAATAAAAGTAAACAGAATGCTCTGAAAACATCAACCTGAGCTAATCAGAGAGGGAAAGTTCCCTGGAGAGGACTCTGGAGATGATTCGTAAAGGCTAACAAGGAGTCAGCAGAGTTGGGGGGGGGGGGGGGGGAGATGGGGAGAGGGAGAGAGGGAGAGAGGGAGAGAGGGAGAGAGGGAGAGAGGGAGAGAGGGAGAGAGAGAGAGAAGGCGGCAGGCACAGCTTCCAGGCAGGAAGAACAGGGCATGTGTGGAAAAAAGGCACAGGTGAAAAGAGTATATATTCTGGGAGGTTCCATTTCACTTGTGGTATGTAATTTAAAACATTTTGATAAGAAAAATAGGGAGATAGTTTAAAATAGAACGTAAAAGCCAGGTTAACTTTATTTAAAGATAAAAATCTGAGCTAGAGAATTCCCATCTGATCCCACACTGAACTGCTTCCGTCTGCTCCCTAAGCTGGGGGGAGAAAACACCTTGCAAAGCCCTGTCCTACCAACGTAAGCGCTGGTAATAGTTTTGCAGAATTAGGACTGCGCCAAGCACAGCCTGCAACTGTGAGGGGCACGCTTACAGCCAAACAGGCAACCATCTGCCCGATCCAGGAGATACGAGCCCAGCCCCTCCAACTGACCCATTCCGACAGTGGTCTTCTGACGCCCGTCGGAAAAGTCTGAATGTACTTCCCAGAGAGCCAACGTCCCATGCAAGCTTTTCAGTGGAAATACGCAGGACCAGTCCCCTCCCAGGCCCCATTCTGTAGCCATCCAAAAAGATACCCCTAAAAGGAATGGGGTCAAGGAAAGAATGAGCACTTACCAGAGTGGGTCTGCATGAGACACACTGATGACAAATGCCTCTCCCGTCTGTCCAGAAAGAGTTCGCCCACTTTTATCGATAATTGTCCCTGAAATCTGAATTAACAAAGTAAACTCTGTCAACGACAGAGGCTCAAATTAAGAATATGGTCACAAACGTGAAATAAAATGAGCACGCTGACTTTGTTCTTTCACGAGGAAGGGAACCGTGGAGCTCTAACAAAAGGAATCACTTACCATCGTGGTCAGAAAGGACGTGGGTAAAGTGACTGTGGGGAGGAGCTAGTAAGCCATAAAAACAAAAAAACCGGGAAAGTCACTGAGGCAAACCCAGTGACCAACAAAGCTTCTGAGTTCACACATCCGGTCCCACAGCAGAAGGCCTTCCCAGAGACCTCTGGCTGTCCTGGCTGATACATAGCTGGTTCATCCAACACCCCTTGATTTCATTCTATTCTTTTCCCACCATCAGCCTTCGGCCTCTCCCGTGGGTCTGCCTACTCCAGGCTGGTGTCGTCAGCACTGGCCCTGTCAGTCAGCATGCAAGTCCACTCCTCAGGAGGAGTCCCTAAGCCCTGGACTCCAGGGGACCAATTCGGCCATGCTTCCTTGGAATGGTCTGCTTCTGCCAACCACTTCTAGGTTCATTTTCTTAGCATTTCCAGAATGCTACTGGTCTAGAGCTGGTGGTAGGAGGAAAGTGAACAGAGGAGGCTAAAAGACACTAAAGATAGTTATCCTGGGCAAGGAAAGGCAAAACCCTGCCCTCAAGATGACAGTATTAATAAAAGGCACAATACATCATGCAAATTTTAGAACTTACAAAGATAGGTCGGGGGGAATACTCCTCTTCAAAAAGTTGCTGGAGTGCGAACAAGGCTGCCTGTTGGGGGTAAAAAGAAGAACATCTTTATTTCTGAGAGACTGTGTCCCCGGTCAGTCTAACTGGCTCATCAGAAGTCTCCCTTTTCCAAAACCCTGCTAGGTAAGATAAACGTCGCAATCTCTGGGGAAGAAGCATGTCCGCCCTGCAAGGTGCAATCCCGACACACGTTTCCCAAGTATAACACTGTACACATTAAAACAAAACAAATGCTGGCTCAGAGTTTACCTACGAACAGATATTCCCTCCAAAGAGGAGCTTAAGAGCTACACTTTCTTCCTTCTCCTAATCAAAATTAAAAATAAAGAAGAACGGGGTGCTCGGGTGGCTCAGTCGGGTAAGCGTCCAACTTCGGCTCAGGTCATGATCTCATGGTTTGTGAGTTCGAGCCCTGCATCGGGCTCTGTGCTGAAGCTCAGAGCCTGGAGCCTGCTTCCGATTCTGTGTCTCCCTCTTTCTCTGCCCCTCCCCCACTTGTTCGTTTTCTCTTTCTCAAAAATAAACATTAAATTTTTTTAATTACATAATTAAATACATAAGAATGCCTCCACCTTCCACACCGTCATATATCCACAGTAGGTACAGAAACTAACAGTGTGCATCACCGCAAAAGAGTGTGAGCTTGGAATGTGCTGTAAAGGTACAAATCCCAAGTTACTGTGTACACTCCCGTGTTTTATTAAGTTCCAGGGAACTGATCTTCTTCTTTTCATCATTACATCTCTTGATTCTAAGAGGTTTACATTTTCATAATTTTCGGAAATCAGAATGCAACGTGTACTCAACGTAGATCTTCATTGTGATGGTGAGGTTCTCTGGCATAAAAGGTTACTAAATCGACAATGTGAGAATTTCTTTTTTCTTTTTTTTTTTTCAGAACTAGGCAAGTTGAGCCTAAAGATCTCATGGAAAATATATGTGTAAGAATAGCCAGGAAAATTCTGAGGGAAAAACAGAGGTTCCGGGAAGGAGGTGAATAAAAGCCTACCAGTCACTCAGACATATTTTAATGATAATGTACAGAAAATAGCAGGATGGGAGCGTGACATCTGACAGATTACTGGAACAGATTCTACCCAGATGCACTTCTGAATTTAGGATGGTCTGGGTGACATTCCACATGATTCCTATCACTGGGAACTAACAGGTTATTTAACAGACGATGTTAAGAAAAAACTAGGTACACCTTAGAGAAAAAGACTACTAGGTACATCTCTACCACATTCCTCGCCCCAAAATAAATTCCAGAGGCGCCTGGGTGACTCAGCCAGCATCTCACTGACTCTTGATTTCGGTTGAGCATCTGACTCTTGACTTCAGCTTAGGTCATGATCTCAGTCGTGAGATCAAGTCCCGCATCGGGCTCCACATTCTCTCTCTCTCTCCCCCTCCCCTGCTCATGCACACACACACTCACTCTCCCTCCTAACGAAATAAATAAATCTCAAAAAACTTTATCAAAAAAAAAAAAATCCCAGATGCATCATGGAGGAAACCAGTCCCGCGATAATCTAAAGAATGTTATCACACTTTCTACACCTGCACAGCATCTCTACCAGGCCCCCACACTGGTTAACAGTGGCTGTCCAGGAAAGACCTGCATCCCAGGGAATAGAAGGAAGGATATTGCTTTTCACTCCATATTTTTACGTATCATTCACATTTAGAACCATGTGTGTGTATTTACTACATCTGCATACATGTACCTAGTAGCTGTACCTATAAATATTTACTTTCATAATTAAAAAAAATTTTTTTTGAAACTTCAAAAGATAACCTTTTGAAATTTTTCTCATTCCACTGGCCGCAATTAGAAATGTTCAAGAAGAGAATGGAACAGAAGACTTCTATCTAACTTTGACAATGGCTGTGACGGTCTTCTCGCCACACCGGGCGATCATCACAGCCCCACCCCACTCACCGTCCCTTTCATCTCCCTTAACTCACCTTGGCGTTCGCAGTGTCAAAAATAGTTTCAATGAGTAAGATATCAACCCCACCATCCAGGAGCCCCTGGGCCTGCTCTTTGTATGCTTCAACAAGCTCGTCAAATGCTGCAAAAAAGAATAAATAAATCACATCCAGGACTCAGTCATCAAAATCCTCTCGGTGGCCAGGACACGTGTTCAAGCCTGCACCGTCAAGTAACTATTGCTGGTTCATGATGCTTAATTTAAGGACAACATCACCTTTTGTGAGAAACCAAATAAAGGAATAGGGCCGTGGTGGAAATTACACCTGTAAACCGAACACAGTTGCTCCTACTAAACACCACATACGAGCCGAGAATGAGTGAGTGAGTAGGCAGGCATATGGTCTCTTGAGCCCCGTACCTTACTTCCAACATCTTTAGAGTGGATCATTCATTCCAGAGGTGGTTTTAATCAGACAGTTAAGGGATGAGTGTGAGGGACAGCTATAGAAACATATCACACTGACATGGAGACATCGCAGGCCTCGTCCCGTTCCCTCACACTTGCCTTGGTGAGAGGCCACAGTCCCGTGGACTTCACTCCTGCCCTCTGACACCAACTCTGCCAGAGAGGAAACCTGCCTGAAGGGCAAGTTCAGCCTGTAACCAAAGTGTTCAATTCAATCACTGTTGCGTAAGATTTCTGTTAGAAACATCTTGAGTTGTCCATGTCTGTCTGAGAGGTCATCCCTCTCCCCATTCACCTCCCAACCAAACAAGAAAGAAGCTTGGACATTCCCGAGAGAAACCTCAACAGTACCTTTATGCTTGCTGTATACAGCACAAGAGAAAGGAGAACTCAGCCCCTTGCTGTCATGTTAGACCAAAGAGGGCATCGCCAGGCATAAGCCCAGTATGAGAGAGCAATCCCTGGTGAAGAAGCATGGTATCACTACATGGAAAGTTGTAGAACCAAAAACCTACAAACTATACTTGCCTGAACTTGTTATCTATACAAAACTCTTTACCATACAGAGTATCAGTATTATTCAGCTAAATTTCATTCTTTTTGTTTTTTTATTGTCTTGATGTTTAAGAAGTTGACCTAGATCTACAGATTTTTCATAAAATCTCAATGTAACTGTTTATATATGCTAGTTTATAATGTCGACAGTACTAGTATGTTCATATGATTTGGGCTGCTTTCTGACATGAAACGGAGATTCAGTGAGTTATTCTGTAATAGACCAAGGCCTGGTGTCCATACCTACCCAACTGTTCCGTTTAAAGCTTTTTTTTTTTTTTGATTGGTTTTATTTCCTCAGCAGATAAAGAAGCACCAACACAATACCATGTACATTTGAAAACAAACTCAGTAACAATAATAATGATGATGATGACAGTAATAAAAACAAGAGCTCTTTGTTTAGAGGTTAACTACATTCCGGGGATCACTGTAAGCCCTTTATGTCAATTAAGTCACAATAACCCTGAGGAAGATCCTGTTACTCGTCCCATTTTACAGATTTTAGGATCACTGAAACACAGACATACTGGCAGGTCAAAGATTATATACCAGAAATACTCACTAATGTTCCTGTAATCTGGTTTTTCCACAGATGGGGACACAGAGAGGGTCTTATTAGTTGGACCCAGGGCTCCTGCCACAAACCTCTTGATTCCTTTGGGAAAAGAAAAACAAGCGTAAAATCTCTAAACAGGCTGAACTTTGTGTTGTGAATCGACAGGCTCTAAGATTTTTCCCTCCAACACACGTCTATAACCCCTTATCTACAACTCTACAAGACAAAAGCACAAAAGCACAAATTCTGTTCTTAATTCATTTGACGACAAAACATGATGTGACCTCTCCTGAACCACAAGGGGCTATTTATAGTCTTTATCGCACTTAGTGAGACAATTCATAGATTTTACTGCAAACATGCGTTTGGTTATCGCGGCCCCCACCAGGAAAACGATGAGCCACAGGGGATGTGCACATATTGTTGCCAAGCCAACCCAAAAGACTCTGAATCCTTGCATATCTGGCTTCAAAGTGTTTCAGTGAGTAACCCCTCTTCTATCACCACAGCCGTGTTTGGATAAATCATCTCCCCTTATTCTTAAGAAATCTCAAAGGTCCTGAACTTGACACAGAATCTGTGAGAGCTCCTCATGGAAACATTCAACTTGAAATGCTCTCCAGCATTGGGCTTCAGGCCCGTCACTGTGGGAGGATATTAAGTCAGGATTAACAATTATAAAGCCTAAATTGAAGTATGAGAGATCAAATCTTAACCACTCTTGTAGTAATCCTTTAATAACTTTTCCTCCAGGCTAGAGTCCAGGTGCTTCTAAAAGAGCCTCCAATGTTATGTCCATTTACATGTCATGACAGAAGCCCGAGGAAGGGGTGCACTGCCCCTTGCCTTTGGTGACAGTAACCACTCAGTAACCTGGGTTATGCTGTATCACTTAACTGGAGAAGACCACTGACCAGTGGATAACCCAATCTATGAACAGGTTACCTTTCCCAAAGCTGAACAATAATGAGGACATAAGAAAAAGGTCCTTCTCTTTCCCCGCTTCAGCGTGTTTAACATTCTCTGACCTGCGACCCTGTCGGGCTGACAGTCTGTGCGTGCCCCTGGATTTAAGCATTATCTCTCAGAAGCAGAGCTCCCGTGAATTGCTTCAGTCTTCATTAGTATGCTGTGTCTAACTTCCTAACAATTCTGCTTTATATTTTCTCCTGTTGGCAATAATCTTACATTTCCAAATCTTTAGGGGCTCCACATATTTCTTCTATTCCTCTCCCTCCCTCAAAGCCTCCCCACCAGCTGGCGCCCAAGTCATGTGAATGGCAGCCAGCCAGAAGGTTAGTTATTTCAGGGAGCCACTTTTCAAGTCCCAGCAAGACTAAATCTAATGCCACACTCCTGGGTGTGCAGCACAAAGCCTTTAAGGACATCAGTGGTATGAAGCAGAAAATGCTCAAAAGGCAGTATCTCTTTACCTAAATAAGCCAGTCATGGGGATGAGGTAGCTTTAAAGGGATAAGATCAGGTATCTTAATGTTAACCATGATAACCAGTCAGCTGTCACCTTAACTACCTAATGACATGCTTCCAAAGGGAGAAAACTCGTTTTAGCTGCAAATACGCAAGGAAGCTACGGTCCTAGCTACAAAGGTAAGCTGTAACCCCCAGTAAAGGAAACACAGCGTCAAGCCTGAGCCCATGGGCATGGAATAAATCCAGAGAGACACTGAGCGGCTTCTTAGGGAAGGGCAGAGAGTAACTTGTACACAAGTACAAAACAGCGTCTGCGGCATGGCCAGCAGGCTGATGGTCACAGGGGGAAAAGGGCCATAAAGACAGCACCTTGTAACTCAGAATCTCAAAGGAAGCATCTCCGTGAACCCGGGAGGATGACGTTCCTTACCTGTCTGGAGAGACACCTCCTCGGCTGCTTTCCTGGCCACTGCCGCAGAACACTTGTTCATCCGGTAGGCCTAGCAGATCAAACGCAAACGTCAGCTCGCTCTTCTTTTCCTCCCATACGAGTAAGAACTCCTGACCTTCAAAAACCCAGTTTTATTCAGTAAGGAAGTACAGAGGGAATAAACAGAAGCTTGGAATGAAATCTTAGCCAAGAAGACCTATCAGCTGCCCCAGCTGTGAGGACAGCAGGAAAGACAAGAGTCTTTGAGACCTGGTTTTAGCTTCTTCCCCTAAACTGTAAGCTAAATGATAAAAAGGGCAATGCCTGGACATGTGGTATGTCAACGAGTAAGATGATGAAGTTACATACTCTGCGAATCAGCGAAAAGCATGGTGATGGGAAAAGACAGGAGGCCTGGGTTGGAGGACCGGTTGTCCCAAGAGCCTGTGTGGCCCACTCCTGTTGCAGTGTCTCCGGCCGTGACTTCCTTCACTGGATGGTGGCTGAACTCAATGGTTCCCAACTTTCTACAGATCACTAACCTCTTTAGAATTTCGTAAAGGGCCATGAACCCTCTCACTGGGAAATAAAAAGTATGCACAAACCTCAATTTAAAGAAGTTCATAGGCCTCCTCAAAGGGGTTCACAGACACCGCTTCACAGGTTAGAAAGTCCTAGACTTGTGGTCTTCAGGATCCCTTCTAAGATCCTATGTGCCATGTATCCGCAGAGTTAGTAATTACGAAGCCAGAATATCCTAAAATACGGGGTGGCAAACTATAGCCCCTGGGGCAAATCTAGCCTGAGCCTGTTTTATAAATAAAATGTTACTAGAATACAGTCAAGCTCATTCATTTGCATGTTGTCTATTGCTGCCTTTGCACTATAATGGCAGAGTTGAGGAGTTGCTGTATATGACCAACGAAGCCTAAAATACCTACCTAACTGGCCCTTTACAGAAAAAGTTGGCCAACTCCTGCCCAATAATCACACGAAACTCATCATTTTCCCTTGATAACCCAAAAGACACAAGATCTCACAAAACATCATGAGAAAAATCAGTATTGGAGCACCAGGACTTCCTGCATGAAAACAGAGGAATGTGTCTGGAAAAATCCCACGCAAAAAGGGGAACGAAGGCATCTACTACGTATTCCCATCATCCACATTTTATAAAATTTGGAAAAGGGGCATCATGTTGATCAAAAAGAAACCAGATCTCCACCCCACACCCATGAGGATGGCTACTTTCATAAAACAAAACTCAAAAACCCCAAAAACAGAAGCTAACAAGTGTCGACAGAGCCGTAGAAAACTCAGAACCCTCGTGCACTGTAGGTGGGAATACAAAATGGTGCATCCACTGTGGGAAACAGCATGGTGGTTTCTCAAAAAATGAAACACACAATTACCGTATGAAGCAAGCAATTCCCCTTCTGCGTACAGAATCTCAGGAAACAAAAGCAGGGAAGCAAGGAGATCGTGGGTACGTAGTAGTAGCATTGTTCACAATAACTGAAAGGTGGGAGCAACCCAAGTGTTCCCAACAAATGAACGAACACACAATATGGAGCATGATCTGGCCTTAAAAAGGAAGGAAATTCTGACATAGGCTACGGCATGAGTGAACTTGGAAAACATTATACTGAGTGAAATAAGCCAGTTGTAAAAGGACAAACACTATGATTCTACTCACGTCACGCACCTAGAGGAGTCAAATTCATAAACAAAGTACAGTGGTGGTTTCCGGGATGTAGGGGGGTGGCAGGAGAACGGGGAGTTCCTGAGGGTAACGGGGGTTACGGAGTTTCAGCTCCACAAGATGACCAGAGTCTAGAGATGGGAGGTGTGATGCCTGCGCACCATGAACGTACTTAACGTCACCGAAGTGCGTGCTCAAAATGGCTAAGATCATCAATTTTAGGTTACGCGTGTTTCCCCACAACTAAAAAAAAAGAAAATCAAATCTGCCGCCCAGTACATGAAAAGGCCTCCCCAAACTGCACACACAGCCGATCATTATGCCTTTATCAGCAGCCACTATAAGTATCATTTTTATTTGATTACGTGCCCATAAAAGAAACCAGTTACAAAATGAACGGTCTGCCATGTTCAGAAGCAGAAGAGATTCAAACTGTTTTCCAAGTCTGACCACGAAAAGTAGGCATCTAGGCACTGGCTGGACTCCGCGCTTCTGGTGGTTTTCTCACTAGCAACTACCACCAAGGCAGCAAACGCGCAGAAATGTCTCAGACTTGAGGCACAATGGAGTTCTTACCAAATGTTCGAGGCCATAGTCAGCTTGGGCGACATTAGTGCTGCTGAAAGTGTTCGTTTCAATGATATCCGCTCCAGCCAGCAAGTAATCCTGCAACAGGAGACAGTGATGTCAATGCTGTGAGTTTGAGAACCCCTGTCCCCCAGAAACAAATAGGACTTTCCACTGGCACCACCACCAGACACCCTGGGACCACTTACTAAGCGGCCGGCACTACACCAGAGGCTAGAGGTACAAAAAGACATAAGGATGTCATAGAAAGGAATGTGCTCTAAACAAACTCAGACCCTGAACTGACAGTTCACATGCTAAGTTGTATGAACTGAATCAAGTTCCTTAGACTCCAGTTTCCTCCCTAGACTAGAATCTAACTCTTCACAGTGGCTGTATGAAAACACAAGCATCGAGTTCTGGCCCGAACAGCACTCTCCGGCCTGAGCACAAGCTGGCTCCCACTGACAACCACACTATGAGAGCCCAGTTCTGCCGGGAGCTGTCTCCACCCCAGTTTCCCGGTCCCTCTGAGCCAGAACTACACTCCTGCAGAAGCCTGAGGGTCTCAGCATCAACCAGTTCCTCAACCTACCTTCCGCACTTCACTCTTTGGACAACACCTTCTCAACCTCAATCTGATGAACACTCGAGAATCTCTCAGCTCCCCTGACTTCCCAGTACTGAGTAAACACAACCCTTCCCAAACTGATCAACACTGTTTGCAGAACAGCTAGGAAATGAAAACCAAGATTTACCTATTTATAAGTTACAAACATCCTAAATATCCACCAGTTGGGAAAAACTAAATAAGCTAGAATTAATCCACTTTATAACATGCTTTGTGGCAGCTAAAAAACATTGTATCTGCATATACCGACATGGAAAAATCTCCAAAAAGTATCACTGAGTAGAAACCAAAATTGACTGATGTGTAAAGTATGACATCATGAAGTTTAAAACATACACGTACACAAGCAGTATGAATTTTCTACCGATATGTATGCATACACATACATGTATGTACACACATATATACATACATATAAATGCATAACAAAGTGATCTGGAAAGACACACACCAACTAATGTAAGTGGTTAGGTCAGGAGAAAAAATAGAAATTTGGAGTAGTGGTCAAAGCAAATTTATTCTTACCTATGGGTTTTGTTTTATAAGAGCAAATTGTATTTAATTTTTCAAAAAAGAGCAAGAAAAATTGGAAACAACATTAATGCCTAGGAATAAATAAACTCATTAATAACATATACACAGAATATATTATGAAGTTCTTACACCATGTTTAAGAACATTTAATGCTCATGTATACAGATAAAAAAAATCCAAATTATAAAACAGTATAAAGTAATCCCAGTATAAAAAAACTAGATTAAAATATAAATTAAAATATGTGACTAGCAATTATTTATTGGTGCTGATGTGTCCTGGTTTTGATTTTCTCTTTTATGGTTTTCTATTTTCTAGCTACTTCTTCTTTTAAGCAATAAACATGTACTGTCTTTACAATTAGGGGGAAAAGTTTTCTAACTTCGCAGCTTTCTCCAATTTTGTGTGGATCTGAAAATGTCCATTGTACACAGTGTAAAAAGTGTTTCTTCTGGCTCTTCATCCTCTCTCTGCACCTTTTGTCCTGGCTCAGAATCCCACTCAAGGGCCTTAGACAGAAATCATGTGATCAGGGGCAAGCTGCGTAATGTCCCTGCTCCTCACTCTTCTCCTGGAGAAAGCTGTCAAGACTAAAGGACTTTAAGGAGAGCATTTGTAGAGGCTAACAGAGGTGTTGAATTCTGTTTTGTGACAGTGATACTTAAGGCAGGGTAGTCCTCGTGGCCAGCTCCCACAAACTTTCCCTGGGCAGAACCTAAGTTGTGGCCACACCAGCCATTGTGGTTCTTTATAACCGCAAAACACATCTCAGCAACAACCACAGGGCACTTTGGGGAGAAAAAGGTATATTACTCCCAAGTCCTGGAGGGTACAGGAATGCCCAGGGCCACACTGCAAGGGGTGAGGGGCACATGGGGTGGGGGGGGATGGGGGGGGAAGCACAGGCATGGGGTTCTGCCTCTTCCGGGCTATAGGGATGGGGTGCCTGGGGTTTCGCAGTTTCACTCTTTATTGCCAAATTTAAGACATGAGTGGGAATCAGGCTGTGGAAAGGGGAAAAATGGGGTCAAATAGCTGGCTGTCTGGGTCACCCAGGACTCTCTAAAAGCAGAACTTCATGGGTGGGAACAGCCTGGTTTCTTATCTAAGTGTTTAGTCGGTAGCTGTAGTACGTTAAATATGAGATGGATGTCTTTGAAATGGGTATCTTGGCAGCCAAAAGCTTCATGTCAGGCACTTGCATTACAATCACAGAAGCTTCTGGGTCGGGCACCTACACTACAAACATAACCGAGACATTCCATTAAAATTAGCCATCAGGGGATCTGATCCGTGGTCACTAACGCCACTAGAAACAGCCAAGTGTGAAAACAACCCAGTGTTTCCTTTCTTCATCCAAAAATGTGGTAGGTTCTCTGCACTCGAAGAACTCTAGCTAGAAAATGCACCCCTAGAAATGGGACACCCACCTACACTTTATTGTATTTACAGCCATTTTTCCTTCATGTGCCTATTGTGGGTACCTTGTAGTTCTATCTAGATGCCTACCTAATACAGACGGCAAGGATTCTTTCTGTAACAAATATTTACTGAGTACTTACTACGTGTGAGATGCTCTAGGCAGTAGGGATTTGGCAATGAAAAACAGGCATCAATCCCTGTCCTGCAGAAGCTGATAATCTAATGATAATCCACACGAACAATATGACGAAGCTACATGGCATGGTAGTTCATATGATCTTATCAGTTGCATTATAAGAACTGTATTTGTAACCATAACAAGCAATTCATACCCATGAAGGCATTCCTGTAGTTGACGGGATTTAACTACACAGCCTCAAGGCCAAGCAGAAAAACTTAGGTACCATTCTTCCTGCAGAACCAACACCTTTTCAAGGACCAATTCTAAATCTTCTGGTACCTAGAATTCCCATTATGAGCAAAGGAAAGGCATTTTCTTCAAATGAATGCTATCCTTCACCTTACCTAGAAAAAAGTCTTGACCATGCAATAAAATGATCCCTTCCATACTCACTGGAACACTTAATCACTTGTTTAGACATTTTTTTTTTTTTTAAGAAGAGCTTGAAACACCTATAACAATGCCCCTCTCCAGAAAATAAAACTCTCTCGCTTAACTGGTAAATACGCTTTGTCCTTCTAACTGAATCCAGACCAGGAAAACAGATTTGATCAAACAGATTTGATCATCTTAATACCTCTTCTAGTCACAGTTCTGTGTAATTCCTATGATAATCTATAAAACAATTTCGTTCTGTGTTTAATTATAAGTTATAAAAATGTATCGTACCCAGTTACCTCCTCCTGATCTCTTTATGTTGACTAACCATTTTTATTGGACACAGAAAAATGGAATGAAAGGGGATGGCATTTCAAGTCAGGGAGGCTCCCTAATGTCAGATAAGTTCCTTAACCTCCGTCAGGCTCAACTTCCAAATCTACAAAATGAGAATAACCACCTTTGGTTTCACTTCATCAGGGCTGTTGTGGTGACTTAAGTCGGATAGCATACGTGAATACCCCAATTTGTCCAAGATCTTTGTGGTTTCTCACTGGACTTTAAATGCCTCGAAGGTAGAACAACTACCTTTCTGAACTCCTTATCCTGAATGCTCATCACAGCGCATGACCTTTATTTGGTGTCCAACAAGCCTTCTTTGTGAACAAACCACCTCTTTCTTCTGTCCCCTCCAGACACTGGGGACAGTGGTCTGCCCTCCGTACACGAAACGACTTACAGAATAATCAAATGAACACAGAAGACCCTGGGGATACTTGACCTTATGGATTTGGTAAATGACATTGGGTTGAGTTACACTTAAAATGTCATTGTTGCCTTTCAGTGGCCTGGCATGATCTTTAAATTCGTGACCTCGGAAGTCTTCTTCACTTAGCTTATGCCGCTGGATCATGGTGCCCATCCCTCCATCCAGCACCATAATCCTCTCCCGCAGAAGGGCTTCGATCTCATCCCGCAGGGATTTCTTCACACCTGCTTTAAAGAAAGTGAAAATCTGACTTTCAAAACTGAAAGCGGAAAAAGACAGGGGGAGGAGGTTTCTAAGAACTACTGAAAAGCCACAGAACTACACTTATGGGAGTCCCTGAAAATTCCCTGTTGAGCCTCCTTGGTTCATCTTTTCCTGGCGGCCCTCAACATGTCCCGTATCTGCTGTCCCAAACCTGCTTGCTTTTAGCTTCAAGTCCTTTTCCCTCTGTAGGGGATTCTACCTAATTCTGCCCAAAGAAGTCTTCTGTTGGGAGCTCCAAAATTCACCCGCCTCTGCCTCAAAACCCTCTTACGGCTTGGCTCACTCCATTTTCCTTCTCTCTCCATCTAGGGAGGGAGCACTTCTCCACTCACTGCAGATCTGACCACAGAGTGTGCCTCTACTCCTCCTCCCATCTTCATAAAAAGTCTAAGCATTCTTCCACGGGGTCCCTACTGTATTCACTTTTTAATCCAGAAATACACAAACTGTTCTTGGTCTTTAAGTCAGTTTACTATTTACCATAAAACAACCTTGCCCCCCACATATACAAACTGAGATCTTGTTAAAGGAGTCTTCATATATGCAAGAGATCAAAGTTTTTTTTTAACTAAACAAAACATGATTTTCTATGAGAAACTTGACATATTCCATAATTTATGTGGAAAACTAAAAGCCCAGAAAAAAAGCTGAATTAACTTTGAAAAAGTAGAGTTTACTTGGCCCACTAAATAGTCTACCATAAAACTATATTTGCGTAAGGAAAAAGAAAATATAGGCTATCTTCATTACTTAGAATAGGGAACGACTTCAGGCTCAAAAGCCCAACCTATAATATTTTTAAAAACGATGAATTTGATTCCATAAAAACTAAGGATTCTTATTAAATGAAAGTCACCATAGACAAAAATAACAGATTACGGATTGGAGGAAGGTTCGGCAATGTCTAAAACTGAAAGGGACTAACATCTATAACATACAAGGAACTCTGACAAAGATGTGAATAGTCAAGTCAAGGAAGGATAAAATAATACTCAACAACTATTGAAGAAATGCTCAAGCTTATTAGCGATTAGATGTGAATTAAAACAAGCTTAGGGGTGCCTGGGTGGCTCAGTCAGTTGGGCGTCCGACTTTGGCTCAGGTCATGATCTCACAATTCGTGGGTTCGAACCCCACGTCCAGCTCTGTGCTGACAGATCAGAGCCTGGAGCCTGCTTTGGATTCTGTGTCTCCCTCTCTCTCTGCCCATCTCCTGCTCACTCTCTGTCTCTTTCTTTCTCTCTCTCTCTCAAAAGTAAACAAACATTAAAAAAAAAAAAAGGATGATATTTATACTCAATAGATGAGCAATAATTATAAGACTGGATAACGTCAAAGAAAATCTGAACCCTCAAGTATGCTTGCTGGAACACAGACAGCCATTCTGGAGAGAACCTGAAGAGGTCTTCCTCCCAGATTTGCGGGTTTAAGTGTTCACTGTTCTTATCTTTTGTAATCCTCATGCTTTTCCAGTAGAGGATTATCTTTCACTGGCTTCTAATCACCTTGCCCTCCAGAACCTTCTCGTAAGAGTTAAAAGTCACTTTAAGAATTCTCCTTGGGGCGCCTGGGTGGCGCAGTCGGTTAAGCATCCGACTTCAGCCAGGTCACGATCTCACGGTCCGTGAGTTCGAGCCCCGTGTCAGGCTCTGGGCTGATGGCTCAGAGCCTGGAGCCTGTTTCCGATTCTGTGTCTCCCTCTCTCTCTGCCCCTCCCCCGTTCATGCTCTGTCTCTCTCTGTCCCAAAAATAAATAAACGTTGAAAAAAAAAATTTTTTTTTTTAAATAAAAAAAAGAATTCTCCTTTCCCTTGCAAGGATAAATGGTCATTGAGATCTTCCCTGAAGAACAACAATAACCAAAATACACTCGTGCTTATCTGCGTTCCGTTCATTATGCACAGAACATCCTGTACATTTTACTCCTGACTAGTCAGGTTCTTAACAGGGCACATTCTCCCCAACATCTCTCACAGTGGAAACAGAAATATCGAGTTTTTGCACTTCCCCCATTTAGCTGAGGCCTTCTGCTGTTGATACATTTAGATGAAAGGGAATGCACGTATTTCCTTTTGTAATTAAATGGGAAGGGGGAAAGTAAGAAGTCATGAAGCAGAGAGGGGCGCCTGGGTGGTTCAGTCAGTTGGGCGTCCAACTTCGGCTCAGGTTATGGCTCAGGTTATGCTCTCGTGTTGAGTTCGAGCCCTGGGGGTCAGACTCTGTGCCAACAGCTCAGAGCCTGGAGCCTGCTTTGGATTCTGTGTCTCCTCTCTCTCTGCCCTTCTCCGACTCACACTCTGTCTCTCTCTCCTTCAAATATAAATAAACGTTAAAAAAATTTTAATAAAAAAAAAGTCATGAAGCAGAGATATTATTTAAAGAGCTGTAACATAGGCCTCTGTACATCTTATTTGATAGCATCAGTGACAAAATGTTTCTCAGTTACATTTCCACTGGTTTCAACACCCACATCAGAACCCCAGAGTCAACAGGCTCACTAGCTCACCTGTGATAAATTTCCTTCTGCGTTAGG
This sequence comes from Prionailurus viverrinus, assembly GCF_022837055.1. Classification (NCBI taxonomy): domain Eukaryota; kingdom Metazoa; phylum Chordata; class Mammalia; order Carnivora; family Felidae; genus Prionailurus; species Prionailurus viverrinus. The sequence goes on from NC_062571.1 coordinate 11,986,264, forward strand.
ACTTCAGTATTCACCCCTGCCCAAGATGAACACCCTCTTTCTGTCACAGGCAGCTCCTGTTCTGTCCTTATCACTGGTTCTCTTCTTGCTACATTCCCTACCTCATAGCTCACATGTTTTCATGGGTAGATTTGACCACAAATTTTAACCAGGGACGACCTTAGAGACCCAGAGCTCATTATAAAGCTGAAATTATTTTCAGTTCTTGAGCTAGTTTTTTTCTCAAAGTTAATCTCAGAGCCCCCAGCATCACCATCAGCTGCGATTACTACTTCCCATCAAGACCTTCTATCTGCTTTTTTACACAGTGATAATTCTGTGCACACTGGAGTTTGCTCTAACCCTGATGTGGAAAAGAAACGTTCGGCTGCAGTTTCAAATAGTTCTCTGGGTTTGCTCTCTGTCTCAGCACGTGGACTTCTTTTGGATGAGCACATGCTCAAAAAGTACTGAACAAGAACGTTAACTCCTGCAAAACTTCCAAAGCGCCCTGCTGGAATATGGTGCACCAAGCTGCAAAAGTTTCCTTACTTTGACATTTTAAGAGCGTGTTTCAGGGACAGGACGCGGGGACAGGGAGGTGCTTCGCGGCTGCTGATGGTCTGTCTGGGGAGCGAGGGGTACAGGTATGGAAGGAACCAAGCAGAACAACGTGGGACCTCAGGGCTGCTCCGCAGGTTCAAAGGTGCCGCCCGCCCGCCCGCGGGGAAACCTGGTCGCGCGTCTCCAATTGGGGAGGAGAATCACCCTAGGGATTAGGAGCCCACAGCAGGAGTCAATAAACAACTGAACCGCTGAGACCGGGTGGCAACGTTACCGGAAGGCGTCAGCTCTGGCAGCGCGGGTGACATGCCGCCGAGTCTCCTCCTCCTCCTCAGGCCAGCGGCAAAGCCGGGAAGTCGCGCTCTGCACAGGAGACGGCCAAGAGCGACGCCAGCCAGCGCCCGGGAGCCTGCCTGAGGCCCCAGTCGCTGGGAGCACCAAGGGCCCTGGAGCCTGCCGCGCCCCGGGCCTTGCGCGCACCGCACGCCGCGCGGGAGGTGCCCCCGCAGGACCTGGTCGTGGCGCGGGGATGATACGCGCGCCCTCGGCCGCTACAACGCTCGAGCACGTGCTTTCTTCGCGGTCACCCGGCTTGTCCTCCGCGCGGGGCTGGCGGCCAGACACGGGCGGCCCGAGGCCGGGTCGCGGGCAAGGCGCGGACCGAAACCGAAGAGGAGGACAACGTGGCGTCCGAGACGCGGTACCGAAGCTCTCAGCCGCCTTGGGCTGTGGGACACATTACAACGCAGTTAGTTTCTCCGCTCAATCTAGCCTCTGCGTGGGAGGTCCCGCCCCCTCCAGCCCGTGATTGGTCTGTACGAGCACGTCACGGCTGTATTGGCTGATCTGTTTGAACCAATCACCTGAGGGTTCTCCCCAGGGTTCTCTGGGAGATGTAGTTCAGGATCCCAGGCGGTCAGTGTTTGGTTAGAGCCCAGAGGAGGCTTTGCTCGTCTCCAAGCCCCATATCCAGAAGTGCGGCCAGAGTGACCTCTCCAAGTTTAGGTCGTAGTGCGAAGTTGACGATGGTTTTCAACGTGTTTTGGTGTCAAGAGACAGGACCGTGGAGTCAGAAGACGAAGTACCAGTCACGTTTTGCTACTGACTGGCGCTGGGCAAAATAATTAATCTGAGGCAACACCACTCTACACTCTCTAAGCATGAAATGATAGATTTTGCTATTTTATAAGGTTGTAGTAGGGAGAAAATGAGATAGTGTGAACGCGCTGTGAAATCTGTAAAGTACGTATAGGCATGTTAATTGTCACTTATTGACAGTGAAATTTTATTGAGCACTTATTATGTATCATGCATTGGGCATGCAAAGAAATGCTTCCATCTTGGAGAAGGAACTCACAACCTACTTAAAACTAAATTGAGCAGGAAAAAAAGAGAACCACGTATGGATACAAAAGAGCTGCAGTATTCTAAAGCTGTTGGGGGGAAGCTTCAAGGAACTGAGTCTTGAAGAGTAAGAAGTGTGTGCCAGGTAAGGCCATTCCTGTTGGGACAAACTCCCTGGGTGGAACACAGCACTTGAGAGAATTTGAAAATAAAGGACGGCTCTGTAAGGATGAGCCTGGTAGATGGGAGGAAAGCAAATGAATCTAGAAAAATAAAAGTGAGACCAAATTGTGAAGTTCACAAAGCTTTTTTTTAAAGTACAAGTTTGCCTGCCCTTCTCATTTTACTGTGTGTAATTATACCTCAATTTTTTTAATGTAAAAATTATAACAATGTGTATAGCATCTTTACCAACAATGGTCATACTTGGAGATGGGAAAATCGGAGGGGGTGGGGAGTGAATGGAACAAAGGAGAGTGTGGGCGGGATAGGATGGCCCTGAACAGCTGAAGATCTTGTTAAGATTGTAAGGGCTAGTTTTAAATTATTCCCCTTGTCAGTTTGTTGATGAGTCCCTTGAAAAATAATCTTTTAGGTACCTAGTTACTTAGTATCCTCTGTCTTAGAAATTGCAGGAATTGTGTATCAAGTGTGTATTTTTAACAAGTCATCAGATACTAGCTTTGTCAGCTAAAACTGACCAGATCCAGTGTTCTCTTAGTCTTTTTTTTTTTAATTCTTTTTTTTTTTTTCAACGTTTATTTATTTTTGGGACAGAGAGAGGCAGAACATGAATGGGGGAGGGGCAGAGAGAGAGGGAGACACAGAATCGGAAACAGGCTCCAGGCTCTGAGCCATCAGCCCAGAGCCTGACGCGGGGCTTGAACTCCCGGACCATGAGATCGTGACCTGGCTGAAGTCGGACGCTTAACCGACTGCGCCCCCCAGGCGCCCCCCATGTTCTCTTAGTCTTAAAGGGGTAACAAATTAGACTAAAGGGGCAGTGAATTACTAGTACAGAAACTCACACAACTTTAAGAAAAGTTCCAAGGATACCGTCAGGGGTTGACCTGTGTCCCCCAACACAAATGTTGAAGTCCTCTAAACGCTAACACTTCAGAATATGAACTTACTTGGAAATAGGCTTGGTGCACATATGGCAAGTTAAGATGAGGTCCAAGTGGAAGGGACACTTAGCCCAATGTGACTGGTGTCCTTATTAGAAGAGGAGAGAAACACACAAGAGAAAAAACAGCCATGTGACAGCAAAAGCAGAGGTTGGCATAGCCTGCTGACACCTTGGTTTTAGACTTGTAGTTTCCAGGACGGGCACACAATAGTTTAGTTGTTTTAACCGCCACCCCCCAATTGTGTGGTACTTTGTTAGAGCAAGCCTAAGAAACTGATACAAATACATCTTTAGATGAGGTGAGACCACCAAGGCAAAGCCTCAATTTCTCTGTCTCTGTAGAAAAGAACCTATTGTCTTATTCTGATGACAGTCTGCTAGCCCACCCCCCATCTTCACCCCGACTCTCATTAAGCTCATCCATCATACCCATTATGTAGAAGTAAGGCTCCAAACTTCCCCTTGGTAGTTTTGGGCTTCTTTCCCAGTGGGTTTGTCTTACAGAGAAAGAAGTTCTGATTGGTGAAGCTGTATATCCAAATCTCACCGTACACCAGGGGTAAACTGTATTCCAGCTTTATATGTTATTCTATGGGCTTGATTGTGTATGTCAACCCCATTAGATTGCATTGGTGTCCTGCCAGTCGAGAGTCCTGAGCCTGTAAACTGAGAGCCAGTTCTGGAACAAGGTATTGCTTGCCCTGGGGTGTGGTCAAGGTGATCATCGGCTTTCCCCAGAAGATCCCTGACTTTGTCCTCCCTCCCTCAAATCCTTTCATAATCTCAAGATTTTGACCCATCCTCAGAGGCACAGAGGTCAACAAGCACTTTGATTACTGACACGGATTGCACTAATTGAGCTGCATTTACTGAGTCTATGATATACAGTCTTGTCACCAAGTACAGGGAAGTAAAAAAGAATATAAACGAAACCTGAAGGTTTTTTTTTTTTAAGTTTTTAAATTTTTTTTAACATTTATTTATTATTGAGAGACAGAGAGAGACAGAGCATGAGCAGGGGAGGGGCAGAGAGAGGGGGAGACACAGACTCTGAAGCAGGCTCCAGGCTCCGAGGCATCCGCACAGAGCCTGACGCAGGGCTCAAACTCACAAACTGCGAGATCATGACCTGAGCCGAAGTTGGATGCTCAACCAACTGAGCCGCCCAGGCGCCCCAAGAATTTGTTCTTAATTAACTTTTCAGTTTAAAAACTATTTCTGGCGTGCTCTGAGAGCACCCACTTCTCTCTGACTGGCTAGGACAACTGATCAAGAATAGGTACTACTCCCTCTTTCATCATAAATTGGAAACTGTGAATAAAGTAAGAAAAAAAAAATAAAATAAATAAATAAATAAATAAATAAATAAATAAATAAATATTACTTCTGATTCCCCTTCATGTCCAGAATAGAAATTTCTAGAATTCAGGGGCACCTGGGTGGCTCAGTCGGTTAAGCATCTGACCTCAGCTCAGGTCTTGTTCTCACAGTCCATGAGTTCAGGCCCCGCGTCAGGCCCTGTGCTGACAGCTCGGAGCCTGGAGCCTGCTTCGGATTCTGTGTCTCTGTCCGTCACCCCCTCATGCTCTGTCTCTCTCCCTCTTGAAAATGAATAAATGTTAAAAAAAAAAAAAAAAGAAATTTCTAGAATTCAAAGATAAGACTTTACAAAGTGTTTATCAGGTCACTTTCCCTTCTATCTCATTGATAAAAGTAAAAGTTTAGCAGTTAGCTAAAAGTTTAGCTCTCAGCTCATCATCTTAAGTAGATTAAATACCACATTCCTGTTTATTAAACAAAAATATTGGTACTCATAGGCAAAATCAAACCAAATCAAAACAAACCGACAGCTCCCCAAAAACCCAAAACCAAAAATCCAACTCAAAGCAGATTTAGAGCAACCCCCTCCACGCTTTGGGTTTTCTTAAAAAGTTTTAAATATCCTTGCAATTAAATTTATAAATGCTCTCCTCTCTGTCTTCTGAATGATGATATTTTCAGTGTTTGGAATTAAGTTTTGTCTAACCCATAACTTACAGTGTCGGATGCTGGTGTTGGGCTGCTGGGGGCCCCACTCTACTGCTCTCTAGTTGTGTGAGCCCTTGGGTACTTCCTTTTTCCTTAATTTCTGCCTCTTTAAAAGAGGAACAAATATATGCATCCTATTTTATAAGCATGAAAATTAAAATAAGAGTTTGCTCATAAGAACTGAAGAGTTCAACACACGAGAGCTAGTCTTACCGATGTTACTAGATCAAGCCCATGGTTTGCATTTTAGTTAAGTGATGTCTGCATACAGGTGCTGGCATAATTAGGCAGGTCAAGGGTGAACTGCCTTGGATAATTAAGGCTGTTTTTGCAGTCAGTGGAGCAGGCGGCAGAGACTGAGCCAACTGATTTCCCCAGGTGTCAAGGCCTAGAGAGAGATGCTAATTCTCTCAGTGCAGGAGAAAAGCGAGGCCTCCTCAGGGCTATTGATGACAGTAAAATAACTTCAGGGATGCCTGGGTGGCTTAGTCGGTTGGGTGTCTGACTTCAGCTCAGGTCATGATCTCACGGTTCCTGGGGTTCAAGCCCCAAGTCAGGCTCTGTGCTGACAACTCAGAGCCTGGGGCCTGCTTCAGATTCTGTGCCTCCCTCTCTCTCTGCCCTTCCCCTGCTTGTGCTCTCTCTCTCTCTCTCTCTCTCAAAAATAAATAAACGTCAAGATAGAGAGTGGGCGAGGGGCAGAGAGCGAGAGGGAGACAGAATTCCAAGCAGGCTCTGAGCTGTCGGCACAAGCCTGACTCGGGCTCAAACTCACAAACGGTGAGATCATGACCTGAGCCAAAACCCAGAGTCAGATGCTTAACTGTCTGAGCTACCCAGGCACCCCAGAACAAATTGTTTTTTCATAACTACAAAAGGAAACTGGTTAAGATTCAGTGCTTAAAAATTTCAACAATCTAGAGGCCCCTGTGTGGCTCAGTCGGTTGAGCATCTGACTTCAGCTCAGGTCATGATCTCCTGGTTCATGGATTTGAGCCCTGCATGGGGCTCTGTGCTGACAGCTCAGAGCCTGGAGCCTGCTTCAGATTCTGTGTCTCCCTCCCTCTCTGCCCCTCCCCTCCTTGCACTCTGTCTCCGTCTCTCCCTCAAAAATAAACATAAAAAAATTTTTTTTTTTTTAGATTTCAGCAATCTAAGCCATTATTTTGGTTTTGGTTTCCTTTAATGGGCAAATTTTCAAATAGGGATGGGGTGGGGGGGTGCATCTGGGTGGTTCAGTTGGTTGAGCATCCAACTTTGGCTCAGGTCATGATCTTACGGTTCGTGAGTTCAAGCCCTTCATCAGGCTCTGTGCTGACAGCTCAGAGCTTGGAGCCTCCTTTGGATTCTGTGACTCCCTCTCTCTCTCTGCCCCTCCCTGGTTTGCATTCTGTCTGTCTGTCTCTCTCTGTCTCAAAAATAAACATTAAAAAAAATTAAAAATAAAATAGGGATGATTTAAAACATCGTTTTCTGGCTTTGCCTGGGCGGCAGGGAGGCAAGGTCCAAGTAAGATAATCAGGGTGAAATCTAGAATTTCTACGGTATTTGGGACATAATTCAGAGATATTAAAAAAAAAAATAAGAACTCTCGGTGTATGGCATTTAAAAATCTGCTTAAATCCTGTGAATTGTTGGCATTATTATTTGTTCTTTTGGTTAGCGAATATTTATTGACACTGGCCAGACACTGGAGCTAAAATAATGAGACAGACCCAGGTGCTGCTGCCTAGAATGTAGGAAAAATGATAATCAATTATATCATTATAAAGCAAGATTAGTGCCATGGTGCTCTTATTATCCTTGTTTTAGGATGAAAAAAAAAACAAGGGAAAGAGGAGTTGGCTGATGAGACTGCAGTCCTGTTTACATGTAGTTGATCACAACCAGTTACAGATTTCTTTGTTCCTTCTGCACCTGCACTCTTTACTGATTAACCTAAATGAAAAGGAAAAGGAAGAAGAGGGAAGAGTTAAACCCAAGGTCACATTTTCAGTACTTGGCAGCTGGTCCTCAAACCTGGAAAACTGGTTTCAGCACTCACGCACTTTGTCACTAAGCTAAGACTTTCCTTTGAGCGGTTCATGCAAGAGCCCTCTCCCCCAGAAAACTGGACATCCCGAATCGCTTGTAATGTCAGCTGTTACACAGAATCCCTGGCCCTCCTTTACAATATAGCATGAGCTTACAAAACATTGCTGCTTTCTTAGTAGTTAAATAAATGCCATTCATATTCCTGAAACCGTGGAATTTTACTCTGCTACGTTTTCAATGGGAGATATTCGGGGCGAGACAAAAATTTCATGTTCAAAGGATGTTCGACATACGGCCTCCCCAAGGTGTTAGTACAAGACCTTCCTGAGGTCTGGTAGGTCAGGCACCTTGCCTACTACTCTGCCTGTCCTTTTGCCTTGTGTATTTAGTCTTTTATTCCGTTTAAGAAAGTCTTATTCATGTACAGACTTTTTCTGGCTTGGTCTCAACTACATCTACAGCAACGTCTAATTACTGGCACACAGTGGCAAGTGAATAAATGTTTGCAAGAAGAAATTACTGGGGAGCGCCTGGCTGGCTCAGCCGGTAGAGCATGCGATTCTTGATCTCAGGGTTGTAGGTTTGAGCCTCACATTGGGTGTAGAGATTACATAAAAATAAAACCTTAAGGGCCATCTGGGTGGGTCAGTCGGTTAAGGGTCCGACTTCGGCTCAGGTCATGATCTCACGGTTCGTGAGTTTGAGCCCCATGTCGGGCTCTGTGCTGCCAGCCCAGAACCTGGAACCTGCTTCCGATTCTGTGTCTCCCTTTCTCTCTGCCCCTCCCCCACTGGTGCACGCGTGTGTGCACACACACACTCTCTCTCTCAGAAATAACTAAATATTAAAAATAAAAATAGATAAAACATAAAATCTTTTTTAAAAAGAATAAATTACTGGAGACATATGGCCGTCACCATTTTTCAGATCTTATCACATAAACACTGCTAGCTCAAATTTCACAGCAGACTATAAAAGAGAGAGGAGTTTTGTTTTTACAAGGATATACTTAAAAGTTGTAATCATTCTCTAAAATTGGAGATAGGATTCTTTCATTTTCCAATGGTAAGATAAATCTCACAAGGTTAATATTAAATAAAGCAAAATAATCCCCAGATCAAGCTGACTGTAATTCAATGAAAGGTACTAATCCTGGTAAAGAAACACTGTGTTCCTCAGAAAATGTGGGCACTGGGTGAAGCTGAATATTGCTTAGGAATGGAGGCACAGAGAAGGGACGCAGGAATGTCCGACTGGCTAATGGGATCTTTAACCGTTTCTGGTGTAGTGGGTTTCTATACTAGTAGGAGATCCATGCCTCAGGCTATCAGGGTTTGAGACCACTAGCCTTCAGAGTCATCTGGCTGTTGCCTGGGTGGCCAGCTAGTTCTTCTCCGGGGACAGACAACCATACTGGGACATGTAAGCTCTTTCTACTTAAAGTGGGACATAAATATACCGGTATACCATTAAGAATACCCATGTGTAAGTATCAAGCACTTCTAATAATATCTGACAAACCTTTTATACTTGGATGGCCGGTTGGTATTAAGGACCTTGATATAAAGTCCTTATTAAAGCCATTAATTTGGATAGCTCTCAAAAATGAAATATTGCCTGAAGACATTAAAGTTACATAATGTATGTTTTTCTTCAAGTAAATGTTTAATCACCAATTACTTATTCCATTGGTCAAACGCTATTAATTTACAGTGCAGGGTTAATTCTGTAGTATGTTAAATCTTGGGATGTTTTTATTAGGGACTAATTTAATTTCAAGTAAATTGAAACCCATGGCATTATTCAGATTATCAAAATGTATAATTGATATTGACATCAGAAGGGTACCTGGGTGGCTCAGTCGGTTGAGCGTCCAACTCTTGATTTCATCTCAGATTATGATCCCAGGGTCCTGGGTTCGAGTCCCGCCTCAGGGGCTCAGTATGGAGCCTGCTTGAGGTTTTTTTTTTTTCTCTTCTCTCTCTCAAATAAAATTTAAAAATATTGACATCAGAGCTTTAGAAAGTCAATAAAACAAGTACTAATTAACTACCTGAACTAGATAAGTAATGTGTCAGGTGCTTTGGGGGGGATGCGGAGATGTTCAAAACAGGATTTCTACCCCAAAGATCAAAGAGAGATAATAAATGAGGAAGACAAAGCAGAAATTGAATAAGGGAAGTACAAATGAAAAGCTACCGACTAGAGAAAAGGAGGAAGTTCATTCAAAATATAAAGAACTGAGAAGGATTGAAGGAAGGAGATGGGTTTGGACTACAATGTAAAAAATTGGTGCTTATGGGCTGAAAGTTTATGGGGCACCTGGGTGGCTCAGTCAGTTGAGCGTCCGACTTCAGCTCAGGTCATGATCTCACGGTCCGTGAGTTCGAGCCCCACGTTGGGCTCTGTGCTAACAGCTCACAGCCTGGAGCCTGCTTCGAATTCTGTGTCTCCCTCTCTTTCTGCCCCTAACCCACTTGCATTCTGTCTCTGTCTCTCTCAAAAATAAATAAAACATTTAAAAAAAATGCATGTTTACGCCATGCCTACACCTCACATGAATTCGTATGTTGAAATTCTAATGCCCAATGTGATGGTGGTGGGATGTGGGGCCTTTGGAAGGTGCTTAGGTTATGAGAGTAGAGCCTTCGTGGATGGGATAGGGCTCTTCTAAAAGAGGCCCAAGACAGCTTCTTTGGAAAGGGTATTCCTTGGTCGCAAGTAATTGTTTGAAGGACACATAGATCGTAGATGTTATAAACTCTGCCATATGTAACTTGTCTTTCTACTGCTCATATGCTTGAACAACTGACTGATTGCCTGTGAAATTCTTGAATCACAGCTTTTTCCCCTCCAAATTGTTTGCTGTGTTGTCTTTCTTTCTAACAGCTCTACTGAGATATAATTCACATACCATGCAATTCACTCATCTAAGGTGTACAATTCAATGGGTTTTGGTGTATTACATTATTAAATTTTTTTTAATGTTTTAATGTTTATTTATTTTTGAAAGAAAGAGGGAGAGAGAGAGACAGACAGAGCATGGGGCAGGGGAGGGGCAGAGAGAGAGGGAGACACAGAATCCGAAGCAGACTCCAGGCTCCGAGCTTCGAGCTGTCAGCACAGAGCCCGACGTGGAGCTCAAACCCATGAACCATGAGATCATGACCTGAGCTGAAGTCAAACGTTTAACTCACTGAGCCACCCAGGTGTCCCACATTATTAATTTTTTTAATTGTGGTATAATATATAACATAAATTTGTCATTTTAACCTTTTTTAAGTATACAATTTAGTGGCATTCATTGCAATCACAGTATTGTGCAACCATCCCCGTGATCCATTTCCAAAACTTTTTCACCACCCCAAATAGCAACTTTGTAACAATTAAGCCCCAGTTCCTGGTAACCTATAATCTACTTTCTGTCTCTATGAATTTGACTACTTTAGGTACCTCACAGAATTGGAATTATATAACATTTGTCCTTTTGTACATGAGTTATCTCAGCATGATGTTTTCATGGTTCACTCATGTGTAGCATACATCAGAGCTTCATTCCTTTTTAAGGCTGAATAGTATTCCATCTTATGAATATACCACATACTGTTTACCTATTCATTCATTCATGGACCCTTGGATTGTTTCCACCTTTTAGCCGTTGTGAATAATGCTACAATGAACATTAGCATACGAGGATTTGCTCCAGCCCCTGCTTTCAATCCTTTGTGTATAAACTTAGGACCTGGAATTGCCGGATCATTTGGTAACTCTACGTATTGCTTCTTGAGGAACTGCTCAGCTATTTTCTGTAGTGACTGTAGTGTTTTACATTCCGACCAGCAACGTGCAAGGGTTCCAATTTCTCTGCATCTTTGCCCACACTTGTCACTTTTTCATTTTACTGATAAAAGGTATCTCAATAGGAATGACATGATATCTCTTTGCAGTTTCGATTTGCATTTCCCTAATGATTAGTGATGTCCAGCAACTTTCCTGTGTTTATTGGCCATTGTATATCTTGTTTGGAGGAATATCTGCTTAAATCCTTTGTCTATTTTTGAATGGGGTCATTTATTTTTTGTTGTATTGGAGTTACTTATGTATTCTAGATATCAACCCCTTTCCAGATACACGATTTGTGAAGAGTGTCTTTTCACTCTCTTGATGGTGTCCCTTGAGGCACAAAAGCCCTTAGTTTCGTTGAAGTCCAATTCATCTATTTTTTCATTTTGTGAACTGTGCTCTTGGTGTCATACCCACTACATCATTGCTAAATCTAATGTCATAAACATTTCCCACTACGTTCCCTATGTTTTCTCCCAAGATTTTTGTAGTTGTAGTTAAGATTAGGTCTCTCATTCATTTTGAGTTAATGTTTGCATATGGTGTAACATAAGGGTCCAAATTTATTTTTTGCATGTGGAATCCAAATTTTCCCACCACCATTTGCTGAAAAGACTGTTCTTTCCCTATTGAATGGTCTTGGCACCCTTGTCAAAAATCAATTGACCATACATGTCAGGGTTTATTCTTGGGTTCTGTAGTTTATTCCATTGGCCTATATGTCTCTCCTTATGCCAGTAACACACTGTTTAGCTTTGCAGTAAGTTTTGAAATGAAGAAGTGTGAATCTTTCAACTTTGTTCTTTTTTTCTTCAGATAGTTTGGCTATTTGAGATTCCTTGAGATCTCATATGAATTTTAGGGTGAGTTTTTCTGTTTCTGTAAAAATGCCATTGGGATTTTAATACAGATTGCATTGAATCTGTACATTGCTTTGGGGAGTATTGACATTTAACAATATTCCAGTTCACGGATGTGGGATATCTTTCCATTTATTTAGGTCTTCTTCAACTCACGGAAACGTCTGGTAGTTTTCAGTGTGCAAGTCTTTAACCTCCTTGATTCAGTCTATTCCTAAGTATTTTGTTCTGCTTAATGCTATCGTAAATGAAGTCATTTTCACTAGTTCCTTGTTAGATTGTTCACCGCAAATGTATAGAAATACAACTGATTCGGGAGTGTTGATTTTATATTTGAATCCTCACTGTATTCATTTATTGGATCTAAATTTTTTGTGTGTGAATTCTTTAGGGTTTTTTTTTTTTTTTTTTTAATTTATTTTTGGGACAGAGGGAGACAGAGCATGAACGGGGGATGGGCAGAGAGAGAGGGAGACACAGAATCAGAAACAGGCTCCAGGCTCTGAGCCATCAGCCCAGAGCCTGACGCGGGGCTCGAACTCACGGACCGCGAGATCGTGACCTGGCTGAAGTCGGACGCTTAACCGACTGCGCCACCCAGGCGCCCCACTTTAGGGTTTTCTATATATAAGATCGTATCATCTATGAATGGAGACCCTTTTACTTTCTTTCCAGTTTAGATGTCTTTTACTTGTTATTCTTGCCTAATTGCTCTGGCTAGAATTTCCAGTACTCTGTTGAATAGAAGTGGTGAAAGCAGGCATCTTTGCCTTGTTCCTGATCTTGGAGAAAAAGCTTTCAGCCTTTCACCATTGAATGTGATGTTAGCTGTGAGGTTTTTTTTGTATTTCTGTATTTCGTGTGGTCTTTATCATCTTGAGGGAGTACCTACTATTTACTGAGCATTTTTATCATGGAAGGGTGTTGAATGTTACCATATTTTTTCTTTTTCTTTTAATTTTTTTTAAGTTTATTTTGAGAGAGAGAGCATGTAAGCGGAATAGGGACAGAGAGAGAGGGGACAGAGAATCCTAAGCAGGCTCTGCATTATCAGCACAGAGCCTGATGTGGGGCTCAAACTCAGGAACCGTGATATCATGACCTGAGCTGAAATCAGGAGCCGGACGCTCAACTGACTGAGCCATCCAGGCACCACCCCTATGGTATTCTCTTTCTGTATCAATTCAGATGATCATGTTTTGTTTTATTTTGTTTTCCTGTCATTGTGCTTCATTATGTCATGTTAGATAAAGAATTTCTTTTAAAAAAAATTTTTTTTAATGTTTATTTTTGAGAGAGAGAGAGCACAAACAAGGGAAGGGCAGAGAAAGAGGGGGACAGAGGATCCAAAGCAGGCTCCATGCGGACAGCAGAGAACCTGATGTGGGGCTCAAACCCATGAACTGTGAGATCATGACCTGAGCCCAAGTCGGGCGCTTAACCGACAGAGCCACCCAGGTGCCCCGGGAATAAAGAATTTCTAATTCAGTTGATCTCATTGGGTACTGGGCTTTTAATGAAAGATTTGGTTTGTCCCTTGTCTGCAGACTATAATAACCTGTTTCATTTCTAACCTCATCATAATATTGAATGAGTACATATGTTAGGACATAAATATAAATCTTAAATGTAAATTCAGTGTTTTACGTTTAAATCCGGAGTCTTCAGGGCTTTCATACATCTGAAGCAAACAAATAGTCGCTTCTTATATGTTTATTGCTTAAATAAATACTCCAGCAGGCTGGGGATTCATTTGGTTTTGCAAATTTTATGCATATTTCCATTTAATATCTTATTTTCTCCTGAACCATTCGGGATGGAACATTTCATGTATAGAACAGAATTGGGTTGATTCAGACACCCAGCCCCTGAGGGGAAAAGTGTCGATTTTTGATATATTGAAGAATGGCTCCTACAGTCTACACCGTGGAAGGAAATGGAATGTGGCCTATGTGTGGTATTAGAATAAGACTTAGAATTGCCTACCTTCAAAATTCATCTTAGGGTAACAGGTAAGAACAGTTCTGGAAGTCCCAACTCTGCTAGCTGGGTGATCATAGTCACTTAGCCAAGGTGGTCTCAGGTTTCTATAGAATGAGGATCATAGTGAATTCAAGGGGAATGCTGTGAGGAGCTGTGATCGTGGCTATCACATTTCTTCTCTGAGCCTCATTTCTATGAAAGGAAGGAATTTGGATGAGATTATCGCTGGGCCATAATTTCCTGAAATCCTGTTTATATGTTTAAGCCGGTATTTCCCAAAATATGTTTCTCAGGAGGGAATGTGATAGGATATTCCTTACTTTTTTAATTTTTAAAAATTTTTATTTATTCTTGAGAGAGAGAGAGAGAGCATGAGTGGAGGAGGGACAGAGAGAGAGAGAGACACACACACACAGAATCTGAAGCAGGCTCCAGGCTCTGAGCCGTCAGCACAGAGCCCAACGTGGGGCTCGAACCCATGAACTGTGAGATCGTGACCTGAGCTGAAGTTGTACACTTAACTGAGCCACCCAGGTGCCCCAGGAGATCCTATATTTTAATAGTTATGGCAGACAAGGTAGAGTTGACAACAGGGCCGGCACAGCTAAGGGGATATGCCTGCGGCCTGCAGTCAGGTTTGCTCGGCCTCACAAACCCCAGCTGCCTCTCAAGACGCTACCCCACAGCTTTCCGTGATTATCAAAAGTAAGTGAGGCGATGAACAGTTAGTTTTATAACCGTTTGGGGGCCGTGGGATATAGGAAGAAGAGGCAATACAAGTTTAATTCCATAGCAACAACTTGGTGCACACAGAACTGCCCACTGGGAGATTCGGGCATGTAGACTCATTCAGCATGTGAGCTTCTGGAGGAATCCTAACAGACCCCTCAGCTGGAAGGGGGTGAGAGCTAAGTCTGGTACTGCTGTGTGGACCCCAGACCCTGGAGGCCCACTGCAGTATAAGGAGGGAACAGGCATTAGCCTTAACACCCTGTGGCTGATTTCTTGGGCTCAGAAGCACTGCAGTAGCAAGAGGGCATCAGGAGTGGCCAGCCAAGTTGTACATGGTTTGACATCCCCATATAACCGGCATCCCAAACGCTGTGGTGATCAGGGACCAGAAACATAAAATGGCAAGGCGGGGGGCAAGGCTGAGCAGGAGCCTTTCCCCCCTGATGCCATCTGTGAATCTTCTTGTAAGAAAGTGATGTCATAATGGAAGGTCCAGGTGGAAGGTAAGACATTCTACATGCTTCTCCTTCAAGAGCCATATCACGTGGTCTCTGTTGATCAAACAATGTTCTCAAAAGAGGACAGAAATTATTTTAAAGAGAAGAAATGGATGAGTGGGGACAGGAAGAAGACAAAGAACCTTACCCCCAGAGATAGAAGTATTCTGTGTCGGCAAAATTGCTGACATTCACTCTGATGGCAAAGAGTCAGAGGGGTGCTGAATGGTGAAACTGTATATAAAACAGAGGACTAAAGGGGCGCCTGGGTGGCGCAGTCGGTTGGGCATCCGACTTCAGCCAGGTCACGATCTCGCGGTCCGGGAGTTCGAGCCCCGCGTCAGGCTCTGGGCTGATGGCTCAGAGCCTGGAGCCTGTTTCCGGTTCTGTGTCTCCCTCTCTCTCTGCCCCTCCCCCATTCATGCTCTGTCTCTCTCTGTCCCAAAAATAAATAAAAAACGTTGAAAAAAAATTAAAAAAAAAAAACAGAGGACTAAAGCATATGAAAACAAAGAATGTCTGAAAATTGTGCTTCAAATTAAATTATATGCAGTGGTTGCAAATGAATGAATGAATGGATTGAATGAATGAATAGATGTGTTGAGTTTGGTACAAAATGTCACTATCTTCGATTATGAAACGTCTATAAAAATGAGTTGACAGGGAAAAAAAAGTGGAAGCGTTTAGGACAATCTAAAATACCATAATATGAAAGATATTAGTAAGTATATTAATACAGTATATGTATGTATACTATTATAGTATATATATATATAGCTATATTTAACACAGGTGTGCAACCAGGTCAGGAAGCTGTCAAAGTTCATGATGTTAATGGGGCATCTGGGTGGCTCAGTCAGTTGAGCATGTGACTCGAGCTCAGGTCATGATCTCCTGGTTTGTGAGTTCGAGCCCCACATTGGGCTTGCTGTTGTCAGCCTGTCAGCCCAAAGCCCACTTCCCATCCTCTCTCCCCCTCTCTTTGCCCCTCCCCTGCTTGTGCTCTCCCCAGTAAATATTTTTGTAAAAGTTCATAATGTTATTATTTGGGGTAAGGCTAGGCTGCTAAAACAGAGACACTAAATACAGTGGCTTAAAGCATACACAGTTGACCCTTGAACAACGTGGCGGTTAAGAGTGCCAACCCCCCTCGCAGCTAAGAGTCCACATATAACTTTTGATTCCCTGCAAACTTAACTACTAGTAGCTAACTGCTGACTGGAATTTTACTGATAACTGTCTATTAACACGTATTTGTATGTTACATGCATTATATACTGTATTCTTACAATAAAGTAAGTCAGAGAAAATAAGGTGTTATTAAGAAAATCATAAGGAAAATACATTTCTAGTTCTGCTCAGTTCTGCTCATATATATATATATATATATATATATATATATAAACACCCTGCATGTAAATGGATCCATGCAGTTCAAACCCGTATGTTCAAGGGTCAACTATCCAAGTGTCTCCTTCCATGGCAGTCTTGAGGTGAGGAGCCCATGTCACAGGCACAGATCTGTCAAACAAGGACCCAGATGTCTTCTAAGCTGTGGCTGTTCCACCCCTCGGACTTAACAACTGACTGTTGGTAATGCCTGCTGTCTCTTTCCTCAGGACTCCTTGTTCAGTCCATTACACTCAGGAAGTGTTGGGGGAACTCGTTTAACACACCTTTGCCAATAATCTTTTGTAAAAAATGCATTTCTATTACTACGTGCTTTAATTATATTTTCATCAAAACACTGGAGCTGCAGATTTAGATGATTTAAAAAATGGAAAATGTCTCCCATGCAACCTAATTACCAAAATCACGCTAAACGGTTAACTCAATGAGTCTTCCTTTCTGTCATTAAAAAAAAAAAAAATGTGACTTTATTTTTCAATTCAAGTAAACTGTTAACGTGTTTTGAGGAATAGAATAAAAACTACCGAGAGACAAATGATGCAACAAGTCTTGTAGAAGCAGTTAAGTCAAGGTTAAAATGCTGTTGTAGAACAGCAATGTGGTAGAACATTTTCACTCTGCAAATTTTTCTCATTTACTTATGCAATATAATATGCAGCTACAGTCTTAGGTTATTCATAAAGCAGAGGGGATGCTAAAAGGAATGTTACTCCTTTGGCACACGTGTGCGCATATGCATACCGAACTCTGGTGTCTGGAAATAAACACAAATCATGTCTAAAATTAAGTGATTCCATTAATTTTGTTAGACACACTGATCAAACTTTTTCAAAGTGATTAATGAGAGTAAATATAGACTGGTCAAAGTCAATTGGTCTCGTATCTAGTATAAATTGGATTTTTTTTCTAACATGAAGTAGTATATATTAAATATTTCATAAGATGAATTAAGTTCAGGACTGTAACTGGAATATTTTAGATGCCTGGATAAATATGTCTTAAATAGCTTCTTGTGTCATGCATACCAAATCTCAAAGAAGTCACGTAAAAATTTACCACAGATTTTGTCTGGTGAAACATGAAAAGTCAGAAAGCTCTCCTGTACCGACCTGTGCTGCTTTGGTTGTTGGGTGGTGTTTTTCTAAACCAGCGAGCTCATTCTAAGGATTGGTCTAGAGAGTAGCTGAAAAGAATTGCTTATGTTTTATTATTTTTTTTTAATTTTTTTTTCAACGTTTATTTATTTTTGGGACAGAGAGAGACACAGTATGAACGGGGGAGGGGCAGAGAGAGAGGGAGACACAGAATTGGAAACAGGCTCCAGGCTCTGAGCCATCAGCCCAGAGCCCGACGCGGGGCTCGAACTCCCGGACCGCGAGATCGTGACCTGGCTGAAGTCGGACGCTTAACCGACGGCGCCACCCAGGCGCCCCATGAATTGCTTATGTTTTAAATACAGGACCCCCAAAAGTGCCATTTAGATGGTTAATCTTTCTTACTGATGCTCTGATTTTCCATCTCCAGTCTCCCTCATGAGTACTTCATTCTTTTGGCAGTAACTGAGGAGTGGAAGAGGGGAGGTCTGTAAGTGAAAACCGACGTTACTGGTACTGCCCATACTTTATGATACACGTATCTGATTTCAGAAAGTCCCCACAAGGGCCAGCGCGTTCTATGCCTGAAGCCCCAGTTCACCTTCAGCAGAGCAATGACTAAGACAAGAAAAGGTAAAAAGTTTTACAGCTGGGAGTATGGCAACTTGACTAAGCACACCCAAATAACGGTTCAAATGATCCCGTTGTTTGGAGCCCTGGAGATTTTTACACCTTAGGTCGGTGCACCTTAGATTTCGAATAGGTGAGGGGTGTGCTTTCCTTTTGAGAAGTGGGAGAAGGAGAGTCCTACAAGCAAAAGTGACAAAGGAGACCCTGTGATGTCAGGAAAGAGGACATCTGGGAAGCTGAAGATCCAGAAATGCATTAAAGGCGCCCACGTCCACGAAGTACTTACACATCTTCACACGCACAGGGACTTGTGCTGGAAGGCTGCTACTCGAAGTCACTGATCAGTTTGAGTTCTTTCCTGCCCCTCTCCGGCCTGATTAGTTCCACCTTTTCTCATTCCTGTGCATGCTATTCCACGACACGGAAACTCGCGAAACCATGCAAAACTGTTCATTCAGTGCTTACTACCTGCCCTGTGCCGGGTCCTGTGCTAAAGGTTGCACGGGGAAGACAAGTCCCTGCCCTTCGGTGACCTCAGCACAGCACCACCCCAGGGCACTATGTGACAGACTCAAAGCGGGAGCAGGAATAAGCTCCGGATGTAGAGGAGATTAAGGCTAGCCCAGGGAACACCTCACAAAGGAGGAGAGAGACCCGGAAGGATGATTGGATTTGCCCCACCTGGAGAAGAGCAAAGACCCTCCCCAACCTCTGAGACACTTGACCCAATTGTTAGAATCGTTGAGGTTTTGGAAATAACACTGCTCAGGGATGGGTGGGTACGAGGTGCCTGTGGGAACAGTGGCCAGAGGGAAGGCTGGTCCCCTACGGGCACTCACGGACATTAACGCATCGATTTCCCTGTATTTGTTTGCCTATCCCATTGGCGACCATCACCCGAGCAGAGCACAGAGTCCTGAGGCCCAGAGAAAGCAGTGGTTCTCAGCCTCAAGCATACATACATTAGATGGATCGAGGGGAAACAGTGGTTCAGAGGACTGGATTCTCCCACCTCCACCGCTATCAGAACTCTGATCTGGGCGGCCTAGGGTGGGATCCGGCATCAGTTATTTTTAAATGTTTATTTTTTTTAATTTTTTTTTAAGTTTATTTCTTTTTGATTTAATTTTTTTTTAAATTTTTTTTTCAACGTTTATTTATTATTGGGACAGAGAGAGACAGAGCATGAACGGGGAAGGGGCAGAGAGAGAGGGAGACACAGAATCGGAAACAGGCTCCAGGCTCTGAGCCATCAGCCCAGAGCCCGACGCGGGGCTCGAACTCACGGACCGCGAGATCGTGACCTGGCTGAAGTCGGACGCTTAACCGACTGCGCCACCCAGGCGCCCCTAAGTTTATTTCTTTTTGAGACAGAGAGAGACAGAGCATGAACGGGGGAGGGGCAGAGAGAGAGGGAGACACAGAATCGGAAGCAGGCTCCAGGCTCTGAGCCATCAGCCCAGAGCCCGACGCGGGGCTCTACCGCGAGATTGTGACCTGAGCTGAAGTCGGATGCTTAAGTGACTGAGCCACCCAGGTGCCCCCCGGCATCGGTTATTTTAAAAAAGCATCCTTGGGGCACCTGGGTGGCGCAGTCGGTTAAGCGTCCGACTTCAGCCAGGTCACGATCTCGCGGTCCGTGAGTTCGAGCCCCGCGTCAGGCTCTGGGCTGTTGGCTCGGCGTCTGGAGCCTGTTTCCGATTCTGTGTCTCCCTCTCTCTCTGCCCCTCCCCCGTTCATGCTCTGTCTCTCTCTATCCCAAAAATAAATAAACGTTGAAAAAAAAAATAAATAAATAAAAATAAAAAAGCATCCTTGGTGAACCTCACATACATCTGGAGCGGAGGCACAGGAGTGGGACATGTTGAGGAAAAAAACAGGTCAGGGGAAGGAAATGTCCCCAGCAATGCTGCACGGACAGGACCTTTGAATTTTAAGGCAGCACAAGGGCTCTGAGCACCAGGAAGGGGCCTGGAGCAGACGGTACGCCCCGGAGCGGGGAGGTAATTTTGATGAGGGCTGGCATGCTTGGTTTTGGCCACTGGGCACCCGGGTGATTTTAAATTACACACTTAAATGCTGACCATAATCCCATTTCGTTGTTCATACCAAATATTCAAAAAGTCTCTTTCTCTTAACAGCTACTGTTTCTATAGCAAATCCTTCTCCATCTCTGGTAATGTAAGGACGCACCGTGACTTTTTATCGGTGTGTTTGCCACTGTGGTTTCCTGGCCATGAAAAAGGATTTGCAACGTGTACCTTGGTGGACCCCCAGGCATTTCTTCTCCTCCTATGTTTATCAGTGGGGATGTCTGCACTGCTGTGGGGATAACTTCAGAAAGACTTGAAGGCCCTGGGGAATCCTTGGCCAGAGATCCCCACTGACAAACCACAACCGCCTCCAGCTCCCGGTTTGAAATGAATGATGGTCTGTCAGTTTCTTAAGTATTGAGTTGTTAATAAATGTAAAAGGGAAATAAAACCTGTCTCCTTCGATGCTGGTTCTGTATAGAGCATGAAAATGCCCCACACAGGACAGGATCATCACTGCACAGGCCCATGGGTATTAAAGAACGCTCAAGGACACAGTGTCTTCCTGTCAAACAATCCAGGGAAACTATGGGTGAACTTTTGTCAGCTTGTTGACAGCTGGCAACTTCGCCTTAAAGTTCAAGTCTCTAACTTTGTATCATTTAGATTCGTGTCCTTTCACTTAAGGGCTGTAGGGAGGTCATCTCCAGCGTATTCCATGAACCTACATGAGTCAGGTACACAGCAGGAGAGAATCCCAAGCCAAATGTATCCATCTAAAACGAAGTCATTGCCAGGCATTTCTAGGTCAGCAACCAGACCGTGCCGGAGTTTGGCCATTTATATTTGTCCTACTGTTTACCTTTCCACTAAGAGCTTCTTTAATTTTTTAGACTTTTTAATTCTAACAATCCTTTCCTTTACCCCTAATCCAGCGGTTTTCAATTAAGCGTTATGAGAATCCTCCAAGGAGCTTTTAAAAACATAAGGATGTCCAGGTCTTAACCTGGACCTTCTTGAAACTCTGGGGTGAAAGCTGGATATGCACACATTTTAAAAATACCTATTAGCTTTCTGAAAGTGAGCTCCTAGGTAAAAACTCCTTCCTAATCCATTTAGTTTCCTGGTCCACTCATCTCTAACTGGGTCAACCTTAAATTCTTCATCTCAAATTCACCCTCTACCCAAAAAGCCCATCTCTGACTCTTCAAGGCAGACAAATACGAACTCAAACAAGGGTTTTAAAATATGATGGAGATTTTAAGTGATGAAGTTTGTGGTCAACCAAAGAAACGGGTTATTGTTTGGAGTGATAAAAAACAGGAATTCTTTTCTTTTCCTTTTCCAAATGAAGTTTAATTGATAATTCAGCTTCAGGAATAAAAATAACTTCTGAAATGAAGAGTATAAATATGTTTAGTGAGTGTTTTTCAGAGTTTATTTCTTTTCTTTCTTTCTTTGCATACAGTGCTGATCCATTCTCTTGCCTGAATGTTATAAAGAAATTAAAATTTTAGGTAGATGAGCTACCTATTCCCATCCTAAAACACCACAAATCCCCTAGTAGCCTCGAAGGCAAAACGCCTCCCCAGTTTTTCCGTAATGTTTATGGCTGGAATATAGCACCTGGTTGAAATAAAATAGGGACTCAGAGTTCACTTAAACATGACCCCAAAGGGGGCGCCTGGGTGGCGCAGTCGGTTAAGCGTCCGACTTCAGCCAGGTCACGATCTCGCAGTCCGGGAGTTCGAGCCCCGCGTCAGGCTCTGGGCTGATGGCTCAGAGCCTGGAGCCTGTTTCTGATTTTGTGTCTCCCTCTCTCTCTGCCCCTCCCCCGTTCATGCTCAGTCTCTCTCTGTCCCAAAAATAAATAAACGTTGAAAAAAAAAATTTAAAACAAAAACAAAAACAAAAACAAAAACATGACCCCAAAGGTGTCTGGGATTAAACTCATGGACTCAGATATTTCAGGAATTTGCAAACTACCAGCTACCTACAAAAACGAAGCCCATCCAATTAAATTTATAAAGGCTGAAGGTTCTAAATGGGCCAATGCCGTAAAAGTGTTAAGTTACCAGACAGTTATGAATGGAAAATACCATGTTTCTGTTGATGGAAGTCTATAAAAAATCTGAGGAAACACACTGTAGGTAATGAGCACATTACTGCTTTTCTAGTAACACTTTAACTGCTGTTTGCAACTGTTGTTGCTTGTTTATAATTCATTTCCTGATCGTTGAGGACCGAGGTACAAAAAGAATTCCTGCTTTATTCTCTAGAAGCTATCAACAAGAGGGAAGGAGCAGAGGGGGGGTGACAGCACACCGCAGTGCAAGCAGAAAAATGGATGAACATTGACAAAACCAAGGCGGTGCTGGGCACACGACGGGGTGTCCTCTGTGAGGAGGCTTCAGATGCAGACAGTGCCAGACTCCCAACCCGTCAGGACGTAACGTCTAATCCCGGCGGTGGATGCACACCACGGGCTCACGGAAACACCTGCTGCGCAGAATGCATTTACCCGAAGATATGTAAAGCTTCTGCAATGCAAGAACTTACCTCTGCCCCTGTTGAGAGTTAGGCCTTTCCTACTTTTTCCTAAGAACTCCTTCTTCCCAGGTCGTAAAACCAGAGGCGTAAGGCAGTTCGGCCTGGAGAGCTGGAAGGGTTCTAGTCTCTGACCTGTCCCCGGTTATGAACTGCTACCACAGACACTTGTTTAAAAACCGAGCACTTACGGATGGAGGACCTGTACTCACAAGCTCTAGAAAAAGCACAGAAACCTGGACTCAATAAATAATCCTTAAAAACTCATTTTATCTAGTGCTTTTTTTTCTTCCTCTCTGGCAATTAAAATGACTCTCGTATTTCCTGAGGAGGTCCCTAGTTTGGACGATTGTAAGGCATTGAGACCCACTAATTGACTACATAATCCTAAATAATGAAGAACTGACTATAATCTCTACTTAAAAAATTTTCAGTACTAGAGATCTTTCGAGTAGTTTGTTTTTGTTCCCTGGACAGTATTAAATTCAAATAAACCTAATCTTTGAATGAGCAGTAAAGTAAAACGCTAATAGCCCAAATATATTCCCCTAGGGATAATCACGTAAACACGTTAAATATGAAGAATATTTTTTAAAGTATCAAACGTTTACCTAATTGGTGATTTTGTTCCCCCCCGATCTTGAATCCTGGGTTATTTTGTAATTTCCCGTTTTTTACTTTTCTTCTGTCCCGGGGGCCTCCTAATTTCATACTACACAAGTAATTTGCTTTGCTTTATCAAAGAAAACAAGAAAAACCTGCTATCTCCTTGTATTTACCTAAAAATCCAGAAATAAAGAAACCTACTTCCAAAGCACGCTACCTCATACACTGTAGAAACTTAATCTCAGCCAAGTTACACTGCTGCCAATCACTGAGCTGCAAAGTGTTTCTTTCTCTCTCTCCTAACTTAATAAAGCTTGTCAAAGGTTCCAAGAAACCAACTGTGACTTCAGCTTTTATTGCGTTCTGATGGGATCAGTGGTTACATGGCCCCAGCATCACAGATCACTCTCCCCATACAGGGCGGAGGAGAACGCGGTGTAATCCAGGGCGCCAGGCACGCTGCCTGGCCCGGAGTAGGCGGGCATCCTCTTGATGCAGTACTGGGCCTGATCTGGTGGCAGCTCTCGACGGAGCTCTTCTGCCAGGATGTACGGCTGGAAAAAAAAACACACAAGTGTCGGTTAAGATCAGTGGCAGAAAACACAGGAATGTCAGTGGCGTTGATACTTACACATCGCCTGCATCTGTTGGATTTAAACAAAGGATCGAAGTCGGGGGGTCTAACAGGGGCGGTAGCAGACAATGGACGGAAGGCTGCGTTTCACTCCCGAGAGCGTATGTGCAAGGTGATTTGTCTTGTGGCCAGCAGGAAATCGTAATACGCTTCATAAAGGCAGAGGGAGGACTATCACCGGTATTTCTCAAAATGAGCCATAATGCAAGGGGAAAATACTACAGCCTAAGATTCACACTGGAAAGATAAAGGGACAGTTGCTTTATATCATACACTGATGAGAATATAGGGATGGTTACTTAACGTGATCAACGTTTTCTTTTTTTTAACGTATGTGATTGTGTTTTTAGGAAATGGAGTCATTTTCCTACTCAGTTTATTAAAAAGCTAACTTTGCCACTGGAGAAAACCTCTTTCTAAAGCAAAATAAAATTGACATTAGCAATGGATTTGTTTTTCTTTTCTTTTTTTTTGGCAAATGTCAAATGTCCAACAGGAAACAGCATAATTCTAGTAAAACAGACTGGCTGGGGGCAGCTGGGTGGCTCAGTTGGTTAAGTGTCTTGACTTCAGCTCAGGTTGTGATCTCACAGTTTGTGAGTTCAAGTCCCGCACCGGGTTCTATGCTGACAGCTTGGAGCCTAGAGCCTGCTTTGGATTCTGTGTGTCCCTCTCTCTCTCTGCCCCTCCCCTGCTCACACACTCTCTCTTTCTCAAAAATAAATAAACATTAAAAAAAAATTTTAAAAACCAGACTGGTTGGTGAGAGTCAAAAAAATAAATAGCAAATACACTATAACTTATAGTAGGTTTCTTATGGGGTGGGTGCATTAGATGAGCTTTGCTTTATTACCTCCTCTCCCTCTACCCCCACTCGCATGAGAACAGGATGAAATTTAAAATAAACATTATTGTTTTCAGGATAGTTTAACTTATCTGATGTTTTAAGGTAATAAGCATAGCCATGCTGATGTTTTAACACCCTAAATTCCTCTTCCCTCTCAGCCAGAACACAGAGTAAAAGAATCATGTCCCACATTGAATTTATACATACTGAGATGTTATTGTTTGGGGAATGAGATTCAAAAATCTTGAACATGCAATTAAACTCCTACTTCATTTCTAGCCCACACATAACGAAAAGCCTGCCAATATTTTAAATGACCGAATGGCTATATTTAACTTTGCTCCCGTGGTTGGGCACAAAGTTGAGGTCACTGATCCTTAAGAAAAGGTTCCCGGTTCCACGGTATCTGATTTGTGGGGCATCTACTGACCCAGAATGTAAAATGGCATTTAACCAGTAAAGCACAGAAAAAAACTCTACAGAATATGTACTTGGTTCCTTCTGTCAAATTCACGGTGAGGCCCACACAAAGTGCCAGGAACAGAATGTCTGTGTTTTCTCTGTTCTGTGTTTGACATCGTTAGGTTTACTTGCTGCTTTTTGATTTCAATGCTGATGTGATACAAAATATCAAAATGGTTTTTACTTGGCAATGCTGTTTCTTGTTTTACCAGATCAATGCACGGACTACCACAAAAGCAGAAGGAAATCTGTCACTGCAGACCTTATCAGAAGCCAGGATCCGGAAGGAGGCAATGACCTGCTCGGCCGTGTCCGTGTCCGCCGTCTCTCTAGTCATGAAGTCGATGAAGGACTGGAAGGTGACGGTGCCCTGTCCATTGGGATCCACCAGGGTCATGATGCGGGCAAATTCAGCTTCGCCCTGAGGCAAGGTTGCAAAGAAACATGTAATTCAACGGGACACAACCCTCCATGAGGCCCTTTTACCTCCCGACATGCAAATTCCTTAGCGTCTGAAAATTTAAATAGCGACTTAAGTTTATTGCCATGAAATGATGTTACAAGTTGCTGTAGCATCAAGCCAGAAGCTGCTGAAGGTCAGAATTCCTTCCTCCCTCTGACCCATGTAGCCTTCAGGCCTTAACATATTTCCAGAAGAGGAATTCAGAGAGAAAGAGAGATGGGCCTTTTCTCGGACTCCAATCAATCAACAAGAGTAACATTGCTAAATGGAAGGCAGTTCCGAACGTGGCTCTCACGATTTTTATTTTAAGGGTCTGAGAAGAACCAAAGTAGCTCATGTTCAAAATCCACATTGACGGGTAATAGAGAAGCCGGGGTATACTGTAAATGTAAGATTTTCTTAGCTGATTTAGTACTAAAAAAGTTTTTACCTTCTAAGATATTAGTGGGAAAAGCACTTTGAAAATCATCAGGCTACTAAATACCATTCAAGTGTATACACTTTATAAAGGATAAACTGTACAGTATATGAATTACATCTCAACATGTTAAATCATCAGAAGGGGTGCCTGGGTGGCTCAGTCGGTTAAGCATCCGACTCTTGATTTCAGCTCAGGTCTCCATCTCACCTCCTTCTAACGGTTCATGAGATCCAGCCCCATGCTGGGCTCTGTGTTGACAGTGTGGAGCCTGCTTGGGATTCCCCATCTCCCTCTCTCTCTGCCCCTCCCCTGCTCATGCTCTCCTTCAACTCCTCCCCCCCACCTCAAATAAATAAACTTAAAAAAAAAACAAACTTTAAAGAATAAAAAAAAAAATCATCAGAAAACTTCATGTTCTCTTCTTTTATTAGAAAATCAAAATCTGACCAATTCCTGAATAAACACACATATTCTGGCTCTGTGAAATTCTTTCTATACAGCAGCAGGCAAGCCTTCAAAAATACCCTATATGATGAAAGTGCACTGATCCAAAGTGTGCCATCATGATTTAAGTGAGTCACCTCCTAGAAGTCCAAAGCCAATAAAATATCAAATCTTAGTAAAATTTTCACTTCTGTCTTACCAAATCATAACCCATGGAAATCAAGCAGGCTCGGAAATCTTCATGATCCATCAGGCCATTCTTCCTCTGCCAACAAAGAAAATGAACAGAGAAGCTGAACATTAGGGACAAATCAATTAAGAATCCAGTAAGAGAAGGGCCATGTTGAGCCCTGCCGAAGAGACTGTAAAGGTCACTCTATTTATCAGGGGATGGGGCTAACACGGGAATGTTACAAAATAGTTTCTTAAAAAGGAAAACGGAGGGCGACGCCTGGGTGGCTCAGTTGGCGGAGTGTCTGACTTCGGCCCAGGTCATGATCTCCTGGTTCGGGGAGTTTGAGCCCCATGTCGGGCTCTCTCTGGTCAGCCCGCTTCGGATCCTCTGTCCCTCTCTCTCTCTGTCCGCCCCCCGCCCCTGCTCATTCTCTCTGTCTCAAAATAAACTTACAAAAAAAAAAAAAAAAAGGAAAAAAGAGGAAAGGGGGATAACCACCAGACAAAAATTAAAAGAGATTACACATGCAAGAAAGCAGCAGGAAAAAAACCACCTAGTGCCAAGAGAATGGCCCGGTCAGGAACTAACTACTGCCACCTACTGATGACAGATCACTAATGGTCCAGAGAAATGATCACGCTCTCATGGCCCCAGGAGGTCCTCTTTGTGAAGCTCCCGGAAGACACCAGCATTCCTAGGACTCCCACAATGGCACAGCAACCCCCAAATCACTCTCTGGCTCGTGGGCCAGGATGGAGCGGCCCTCCCACGCATCAGACAGCCATGCTCAGAAATGCAGTGGGCGTCTGTCCAGAGCAGCGTGCAAGAAGGCCCAAGGGGACGACGGCTGTCACAGCCGAGAAAAGGCCGGGTCAGGACAAACAGTGCCCTCAACTCTACAGATACCCAGGTGTCGCCACAAAGCCCTGGATGTGATAGGAAGTGTGTGCCGTGCTGAAGATTTTCTTGCAAGTATTGAGGAGACAGCTAAGGCTCAGCATCATTATGAACCTAAAAATAAGAAAACACCTTTAAGGTTATTTTTTGATATTTTCACTTGCCCATGAAATGGCCCGTCCCAGAAGCGAATGGCAAGTTCTGTTTTCCTATGGATGGAAACTGCACGTGTCTGTTCTCATGCCTGTGCCTGGGGCTCAGTCACTGACCTGCCCTCCTGGGGACATCCGCTAGTGCAATGCTTTCCTACCTCACTGACACTTATTTCAGGCTGACTTTCCTGAGTTCTCTTTCTCTGGTTCCTCTGCCTCCTTCACACACAGTTAATTCCCCACAGTCTGGGCCCTTCCCTCTTCCTGCTCTCCAGGCTGCCCTGCCACAAACACCAGCACGTGGGGACCCCTGCAGGGCTCAGCCCTGAACCCTCGCTGGGTTGCCAGCTGGCCAGGGCACCTCTTCACATAATGCTCACTCCACTTGCACGGCACTCCTGTTCTCATGCCCTCCAGGCTTAGAATATCCACGTTATTTGTAATCTCTCTCTCTCCTCCGCCCCCCAATCCTGTGGTCACGTCCTCCCCGATTTCTGTCTCAGCGAATCTCAGCTCTGCCCTCTCATCCTCACTTGTACCTCTGCTATGCCCCCGCCCAGGAACTCCCGTTCCTCTCCTCTCCCTTCTCCAAAAGCCTCCGGTCTGTGCCTCCACTCCCCGCCCCCTGCCATCCAGTCCAGTCCATCTTAGCCACTGCCGCCAGGCACGTTTTTCTGAAGCACAGCCACGAGCAGGTTACGTCTGTGCTCTGAAAGCCCAGCAAGAATTCCCTCAGGGCACATCCGCTGGGTCCTCTGCCATTCCTAACCCTTACTATTCAATGAGAGGACTCAGCAAAGTGGATCCACATTCCTGACACCTCTCCCCACTAAGTTCAAGCAAACGTCGTTCCCCCCAGGACATACACTTCTTAACATTTACACGAACTTTTGAACTTGGCAGGTCCTGGGGCGCCTGTGTGGCTCAGTCGGTTAGGTGTCCGACTTCAGCTCGGGTCTCGATCTCGCCGTTTGGGAGTTCCAGCTCCGCGACGGGCTGTGTGCTGACAGCTCAGAGCCTGGAGCCTCTCTCTCTCTCTCTGCCCCTCCCCTGCTCATGCTGTCTCTCTCTCTCTCTCTCTCTCTCTCTCTCTCTCTCTCTCTCAAAAACAAATAAACCTTAAAAGAAAAAAAACTTGGCACATCCTGTGTTGCCCTCCTTTGGACTTTAGTTGCAAAAGACCATCTCGTTATCTTGGACTCAAATAAATGTGCTTTTTGTGTGAGGTGGCCCCAGTGAGGGAGAGAGGTCCTCCAAGGAGCCCGGCTGGGTTTGTGCGGGGACAGCGATCCCTGACATGCACTTGAATGTATGGATCGGGTCAGCGGTGGAACATGTTCCTACGCAATAAAGCAGCGCTCACAACATGCTAACTTCTGTACTCATCTCTGTATTTCACTCTTTATTATGCCTCAGGCCCCGATCACAGGTCTACAGTCTGAACTCTTTGACAGGTGCATAGCCCAGAGGCAATTTTAAGAACCATCTACTGAAAACTGTAAAGCATACACAGAGTCCTGTTCAGAGTACTGGGATATCCTTTTTTACGGGATTTTTACCAAACGAAATGTGGCCTTAGAAGTCTCTTTTAGCCATTACGATAAGCAAACTGGGAATTTTCTTATAAAGACTTGGTTTTAGGGGCACCTGGGTGGCTCAGTCAGCTAAGCGTCAGACTTTTCACTCAAGTCATGATCTCACAGTTTGTGGGTTCCAGCCACTGTCAATGTCCATGCTGACAGCACAGAGCCTGCTTGGGATCCTCTCTCTCTCCTTCTCTGTCCCATCCCCACATGCATTCACTCTCTCTCTTTCTCCCTCTCTCTGTTCCTCCCTGACCCACACTTTCTCTCTCTAAATAAATGGATAAACCTTAAAAAATTATAATTGGTTTTACTTGCTATTATTCAAATAAAATACCAGGTAATATTTTAGAAACAGCACTTAACTTTTTATATGCCTGTACCATGCAAATGATCATCATTCTGTTGGTGCATTTTCCTTAAAACATGTCGTGAGTCAGTTTTATTAATTAAAAAAAATTAAAACAAGCAAACCAATTAAGTTTTATGTGTCAAAATGGTAGGTTAAGTTTTCATTAGGCGCTTTATCTAATTAGTTACTTAGGAAAAGTATCTCAGAATGTTGTCTTTGAGTCTTTAGAAAAGATCTAAGTCCAACAACCACATCTCATCAAGGATACACTTTTACTTGGAACAAATCTAGCTTTGCCATCAACTACAAAGGCATCCGTCAGGTGGTCTGCATAAAGGCACATGTGAACCTTGACTTCGAATCACCTTGAACAACGTCAGAGCCTAGCACATCATCTTTGGTGGCTGTTTTCATTTGGCATTAATTATCTGGTTTCCCTGTAATATCTATTGGGCATTAACACTTAAACTAATAGCACGAATATTATTTCAAATGCACTTTTTAACGTCCCCAGTATTGCTCTTCGAGTAACTACAAGGAGAGGTAGACGTACCCTGTCAAAGTGGTTGAAGGAGGCCCTGAACTCATTCATCTGCTCCTGGGTGATGCCTTTCGCGTCTCTCGTCAGGATCTGGGTCTCCACTTCATTGATGGTTCTGGCGATGGTCGTCAGCAGCACCTCCCACCCAACACGAATGTGCTACCAAAGCAAAAAGGAAATGATCAGCCCTGGGTCTTATCAGCCCATCAATCTTGCCTCCTCATTTTCATAGCCGGAGAGCAGACTCAAAGGGAGGTAAGTAGGGCTTACAAAACTTTCATTATTCCATTCTAATTTTTCACTCTTCCTAAGACTCTGTAGTAGGAAGTGCTCAGAAGTGAGAGTGGGGGTTCTAACGGTGGTGACTGGCACTTCGTAAACAAAACATACAATACAGAGTCTATTTGTCATTACAAATATCTTTCCATTTACCAAATAGCAGGAAGGGCCCTGGATTGCACCTGCTCACTCCAAGGACAGGAAATTGAGCCAAACTGGTAGCAATGTTAACCATATGTTTCGGCTTTCAAAGCAGTGCACTGGATTCATTGTCATGATGATGATGATGATGGTGATGGTGGTGGTGACAGTGGAAACCAACAATTTTATAGTGCTTGATCTAGTTCACAAAGCTTTTTCACATAGAGTGATGGGGAAGGCCTGAAGATCCCTAACTTCCACCGTGCAGAACTTCACAGGAACAGACACAGACAACTGTGGGGGGGGGGGGGGAACACCCCAAGAGAAGGTGAGATGGTCACAACTAAAAGCCACAGCGACCCCCGCCTGTGTGGCCGCTGTACCTCCATGGTGTAATTGGTGTGCTTGTTGTCAAAGACCAGGGCCTCCTGGATGAGCTGATGGTCTCCCTCTAGCTTGTCGATGTTGTTCTTGTAGTTGATGATGTTGTGCTCATACTGCTTCAGCTGGTTCATCTGGTCTTCCAGGGCTCCTGTGATCTGGATGGAGCTCCGGGCAATCTCCTGACGGAGGCAAGCGGAGGGAAGAAACGGGTGAGTGGGCCTCTACGATGACCGTGTGGGAGTCCCAGTCCCTGATGCTGCTGCAGACGCCATGCTGGCATTCAGCTGCAGCCAGAGTCATGGGATTTTCTCAGGTGGGGTGGGAAACGGGGCAGGACCACAGTGTGAAAGCAGCTCTGGTTATGATTCATCTACAGGGTGGGGAAAAATCAACCGAGAGCCGAAAGAGCAAAGCAGGAAGAGGGGTGAGCATTATCTCAGCCTCCTTCCACCAAAGATGGAAGCCTGCCTGGGTCAGCGCTGCCCTGTTCTGGAGGCAGCGGTGTGATGTTCTTCATGAAACGAGCTGTGGACAGATGTAAGACCACTGGAGAGTCAAAAGAATTTCTTACAGTTTTATGTGTTCTCCCTTTAAGAAAGAAGGTAACAATTTACCACCATAGGGAGGTTGGGAGAAACACAAGAAGGGCAATATATGTCTCTTGGCTGTTCTCAGGGATAAAATGAACCCAGAAATCAGTGTCATTCAAAGATCACTTTTCCTTAAATGTTCTGAAAATGCAAAATATCTGCTTTATTTTTTTTTTTTTAATTTAAGTTTATTTATTTTGAGAGAGACAGAGGTAGCATGAATCCGGAAGGGGCAGGTAGAGAGGGAGTGAGAGAGAATCCCAAGCAGGCTCCCAAGGCAGGGCTCGAACTCATGAAACCATGTGATCGTGATCTGTCCAAACCAAGAGTTGGACACTTAACCAACTGAGCCACCCAGGTGCCCTTGAAAATGCAATCTTTGTGACTCTTCACATGTCCTCCTTAGGGATGGATGGTTTAAAATCTAGGTCCCGTAGAAGCTAAACACTGAGAAAGAGTCCCATCATCCTTTTTAATGACACAATGAACGAATGGCAGCAAGAACAGCCTGGTCCCCGTTAGTGTGCCCCCCCCACACTGCACCAGTGTCCACAGGCCACAAAAGCTCAGGGGCCCAAAAGAGCAAAGCCCAGCATGACAGGAAGGGCCCTCACAGCCCTGAGTGGAGCAACCGGGAGCAGAAGAGGTGTCATCGTTGGGTCAACTCGGGGACTAATTTTGAGGATGGGGAAAAGCTCTCTGTGAAGGGCGCCACACTACCTCCATCTTGTTCTGGATCCACGGCCCGATGGCATTGGCCTGTGCAGCAAACTGGCGACGCAGACGCTCGTTGGCATGCTGACGGGCCAGCTCCTCCTGCAGGGACTGATCCCGGATGGGCACAAGCTGCTTCACCTGTCAGGGACCAAGGGCAACAGGGATAAGACACCAGCTTTCTTCCAACAGGAGTGACGGAGATATGTGCTGATAGTCCAGAGCGGAGGGGTGGAAACAGAGAGAGCGGAGGGGTGGAAACAGAGAGGGTGGAGTCTAGTCCTGATGGCCCCCCCAGTGCCTGCTGAAAACCTGGGTGCATCTGCATTAGGGACACGGACATTCCTCCAGCCAGGGGCTCCCTGCAGAGGATTTGTGAACTTGACTGAGGGAGAGCAGACATCTTTATTTTCACTATCTCTAATTGAAAGTTAGTGTTTCCTTCGATTACAAATGTGGGCAGCAAATCCACAGTAGTATTTAGCAGTACTGTGACTTGATCACAGTAGAAATCACAGACATTCTCATATAACATGAGTTCTCTGTGAATCCACAAAGGAGCTACCTCAGAAGTCTTTTTTGGGTCTTCTGCAAAACTGCTCCCACAGACGTTACCATTCATAATGTCCCTTTCACAAAAATCCATGTGTCCAATTTGCTTTTTAACTTCGCGCTGGGAGAAATGTTTGCCCCACTTGAAGAAATGACAGATTTCCCTTCTCTTCAGGGGAACTGCTTAGCTCAACATGTTTCCCTTTCCGTGTCGGCTGTCAGAAGGCTGCAGCTAAATGTGAAGTCAGTCCCTGTCTCCCAGATAAACGCTCTCCTTTCCACACCTGTTTTTCTCCTCTTTTGCACTGTTGATAATTATACAATTGTCGTACGCGTGTTTTTGTACGAAGCCACCTCAGATCCACTTGGTGGAATTATTCCTTGGAGGCCACGTAGTGGCACAGATAGCTGGGCTATCGTTTAAACCGTGAAAATCAATCTTTCTTAAGAGTAAGACAAAAAGGCTCAAATGATCCCATTTGGACTATAATTAAATCTGTGGACAGTTTCCCAAAATCTAAAGGGCTGCAAGTTAGCAGGAATACTTTCCCTCCCTAGTTTTCTGAGCAATTTTTCTGCATTTAAAATTTCACACACATTTGGGAAATGTCTACCCCACATTCTAAAAATTCTTTAATGAAGTTCTCTTACGGTAGGCAAGCTCGAGTGCACCCAATTTCCAGCTGGGGTTTTAAAAATGGTTTCCCTTATGGTATTAGCATCCTGGCCTATACTGATTTTGCCAACATCTTGTAAGATTTTCCTTAAAGAAAAACATTTCTGCTTTCTTTCCTTACAAACCTAAGACTGCCGAGTGGCATTTAAGAGTTTAACTTATTTCATCTGCTAGAAACAAGACAACTAGCCCAAAATGGAGTTACTTAGGCTAAGCCCCATGTCACCAACTGGAGAACTCAATTACAGTTTCAGGTTGCCCAGGAATGGAATCTTAAACTGGTCAATCACCTGATCCACACTAGTGAGGTCATCGGCTGACAGACAGACCCCCACCATCCCCTGAAGGAAAGTAACCTTGCAATAACCAACCAGTTTTTTTCACCTAGTATAATTTCCTTGTTCCCGCCGCTCCCCTCTGCCCACAAAAGTCTTTCACTTCGTACAGCTCCCCAGAGCTCCTTTGTAGCTGCCGGATGGGATGTTTGCAGGATTCGAATCGATTTTGGCTCAAATAAACTCTTAAATTTTTACTGTGCCTCAGTTTACCTTCAAACACATCTGTGACATTCGGGGCAAAGGAAAACCCCAATCGTGATGCAAATCAGTCACTCTGGTTCCCCCAAGTTTTTACCTCTTCCCTCAGCCTCGGCTTCCAGAGTGCCTACCCTGCCCCACAGCCAGTCCTCAGTCACCTACCTTGTCCCACTTGGCCCGCAGCTCATCCACGGTCACAGTGCTGTAGGGATTGCTGGAACTGATTCTGATGCTGTAGCTCTGGATCACCTTCTCCACCTCGTTCTGGATGGCCATGATGGACTGCCGCTCACCATCCGCCTCGGGCAGCGTGGCCTTGAACTGCTCATGGGCAGTGATCAGACTCTAACCCGGAGACAAAAAGCGGGGAAAACGTTCTTACAGCGTGAATGTTACAGGCTGCGACGTTCCCTTGCGCACATGTGCAAATGCCCTTTTTAATTGCAGGAATCTCTGCGGGGAAACAAATTCTGGATGTTTTAAAGATGCTATTTTGTGCATGGTAGTTCCTCAGAAATGGAAAAAAGACACCAGGATGATGAAGTGATGGCTAGTAATCCAAAGTCTTCAAAAAAAAAAAAAAACAAACCCATCATTTTCTTTTTAAACAAAAATCATGTTTGCGTTCACAATTTTTTATTTTATTGAATGTCTATTTATTTTTGAGAGACAGACAGACAGAAGATGAGTGGGAAAGGGGCAGAGAGAAAGGGAGATACAGAACCTGAAGCAGGCTCCAGGCTCTGAGCTGTCAGCACAGAACCCAAAGTGGGGCTCGAACTCACAAACCACGAGATCATGACCTGAGCTGAAGTGGGATGCTTAACCAGCGAGCCATCACTTCTGCTTCCCCAGCTACTATTTAGGTCTCACCCTCCACTGACAAACAGAACTTAGCTGCCCTTCCTAACCTCTGCAGTCCAACAAGAGAACATAACATTTGCTGTCTTTTTATTTAAAGACCACCAGGAGGGGCGCCTGGGTGGTTCAGTCGGTTAAGCGTCCGACTTCAGCTCAGGTCACGATCTCGCGGTCCGTGAGTCCGAGCCCCGTGTCGGGCTCTGGGCTGACGGCTCAGAGCCCGGAGCCTGCTTCCGATTCTGTGTCTCCCTCTCTCTCTGCCCCTCCCCCGTTCATGCTCTGTCTCTCTCTGTCTCAAAAATAAATAAACATTAAAAAAAAAAAATTAAAAAAAAAAAAGACCACCAGGAAATAATCTCTCAAAAAGAAAAGGTGGCAAAAATCAATTTGTTCCTCTATGTCTTTAAAAACCTCCATGGGGATGCCTGGGTGGCTCAGCCAGTTGAGCACCCAGCTCTTGGTTTCAGCTCAGGTCATGATCTCTTTTCACACATTCGAGCCCCGCATCAGGCTCTGTGCTGACAGTGTGGAGCCTGCTCGGGATTCTCTCTCTCCCTCTCTCTCTGCCCCTCCCCCACTCACACTGTCTCTCAAAGAAAAAAAAAAAAAGCCTCTCCTCTGGCCCTAAGGTGTAAGACCTTAGCCCCTTGGTTCTGGTGTCTGTAGGTGCCATGGAAACCACTGTCTGCCATGCTAACGGTCGCTTCAGGCGCTGCAATGTAGAGTGACCTTTCACTAAACAAAGAAACTGCTTCATGCATCAGGTAGAGCTTCCACGACACTTAGAAATCTCACTTATTCCAAAAATAAAGGATTTCAGGTTGCTAACCTCTGCTTCAGAGCTCATGCAAAAAATGCAATGTTCAACAAAGTAATTTCTTTCCCCCTCCACCCAGGTGCAAATAGAACACTCTAGAACGCTCCTGAGCGGGGAGAGGTGGGTCCAAATCCCGACCTTTAGCATTCTTTATATTTGGATTCTTTTTGATGACTATTTTACAGAAAGAAGAATTTGGAAGTATTTCTCTTTCTATTCCATTGCACATCAAGTTCATGGTACACTGGTCTCTCAATAAACTGGGTCCTTGAGAGTAACTCTCCTCCCTCACGTGACTCCTGAAAAGTCTTATTTACAAACTCTGAAGTTCCAGGAGAAATCAGAAGCAGAACATTTTGGTCTGTGGGAGACAGGAGGTGCTGCTTCATGGTTTCTTTTGCTTTATGACCCAGCAAAAGTATACAGATCTTAATAAACAGTCGCGTGGATATATTTGCAAAGTACTTGGGGCGACTGGGTGGCTCAATCAGTTAAGGGTCTGACTTCAGCTCAGGTCATGATCTCGCGGTCTGTGAGTTCGAGCCCCGCATCGGGCTCTGTGCTGACAGCTCAGAGCCTGGAGCCTGCTTCGGATTCTGTGTCTCCCTCTCTCTCTGCCCCCCTCCGGCTCACACTCTTTCTCTCTCTCTCTCTCAAAAATACATAAATGTTAAAAAAAAAAATAAGAAAGTACTTAACGCAGCAGCCAATAAACTCACAACTTTCCGTGGATACCTCCCAAGAGCGTACAGGTCTATTTTGCTCGATGATTCCACAGTATGTTTTAAAAACAGGCCCTTTTAGATGTATTCGCCATTGTCTGATTGATATGAATTTAGCTGCAGCCAATAGCAGTATACCCATTTTTAAGCTAAAGATCAAGGGGTAATTTTGGCTTCCTAGCTACATTTTCCTCAGGGGGAAAAAAATAAACAAAAACAAACAAAAACAAACAACAAAAAACAAAAACAAAAGAAGAAAGAAGAAGAAACGAAACAAAAAAGAATTCTAAGTTTTCAAAATTGCAGTTCATTTCTAGTACAGCAGGAGTCTGGGGGCTTGGGGGAGAGGGGGTTCAGTTACCTGGATCTCCTCGATGCTGTGCACAATAAACATGTCCTGCAGATCCTCCATAGCTCCTTCCATCCAATTGTTGAAAGGGGCAGCTCTCTTGGCAAACTCCAGGTGAAGCTGATCGATGGTTTCTAGCAATTTCTCAGTTCTCTGGAGATCAGTGAAATAGGAGTGTTATCGTAGATTGATAAAAACTATTCTCCGAAGACACAAACATGCATTCCAGGACAATAAACTCTCCTCTGACATCGTGTTCATCGCAACACGCTCTCACCACTAGCTCCTGCATCCCAAAGATTAGCCAACGTCCAAGGAGGAGCCTGAGCCCTGCGGGTCTCTGAAGTGCCTTCCGAATCAAAAAAGGATTGAATAACAGCCAGCGCAGCCTTGTTTCGAAAGAATGCTCTGCTAAGTGCTACTTTTTTTTGAAAACTGAGAATCCATATGGGGGATATAGTAACTTGCTTTCAGCTAAAGCAGTACCTTTAAGGTTAGATCTGATTCCCTAATGATGTTAACCAGAACATTCAGGGCATCTTCCTCATTTTATACACAACGGTGTGCAGAGAAGATGCACGCCTTTCCCAGAAGTCACCTGCCTAAGTGAAGACGAGAGAAGAACTACAATTTAATGTCCTCAAATCTTCATTCGGGATTTAATACAGAGATCTTCTTTGCCCTTCTGGGCATGGGGAAGCACCTGGCTTCGAGCCACAGAGAACACTGTAACTGTTTCATCTGACAGAGATGATGGGGGCAGACAGGGAAAACAAGCATACCCTCTCTAGAGATGTTCCATAGTTATTCATTTTTCCCTCCTGCCCTAAAATCTTGGAGGGGTCTCTGTTTGCCTGATGGTTCTTCCCTCAACCTTCCTTTCTTTAGATGGATATGCTAACAGTCATTTGGCATCTAGGAAGCTTGATATCACATATTATAAAATTTTCATCAGGGGCGCCTGGGTGGCTCAGTCGGTTGAGCGTCTGACTTTGGCTCAGGTCATGATCTCACAGTTCATGGGTTCGAGCCCCGCATTGGGCTCTGTGCTGGCAGCTCAGAGCCTGGAGACTGCTTCAGGTTCTGTGTCTCCCTCTCTCTCTGCCCCTCCCTCACTCATGTTCTGTCGGTCAAAAATACACATTAAAAAATGTAAAAAAATAATAATAATAAAAGTTTCATCAGACTCAGAAAACTGGTCACTGCTTCCTTCCTTGGCAGCGTACGTGTGCGTCTTCCGTGGGGAGAGACAACAGGGCACAGCCACCTACCAGCCACTTCCTGTTGCTTATCCAACTCTTCTACTTGCATAAGGCCAAGTTCATCCTGGATCTGTTTCATTTCCCTTTATCCTCCAACATTTGTTGCCATTTTCCCTTTGCCCACCTGCAAGTGAAGTTCTTCCTGATTCCCTGACTGCATCACAGCTCAATTTACTCTTTAGAGAAGGCCCTTTGGAAATTCACTATAATCACTACCTGATACAAAATGGGTTTATACCATAATCTTATTACCCCTGGATTTTTCTTTTTATTTCAAAAGTATGCTTCACTGAAAAAACAAAAAACAAAAACAACCAATGCTTCACTGGAAATAGAAAGTATGCCTCCCCGGGGGGGAAAAAAAAGCACGCTTCACTGCTATATGGATAAATACAGTACAAAGCCAACTATACATTTCCCGCTTTCTCCTATTTTTCATATTCTCTGTGGTGGCTCCTTTCATGAGACAACCTGTTGTGTTTTACACACATCACGCCACGGAAAAACAAAAACAGGATCTTAAGAGCTTCTAAGAAAAGATTTCATGTCAACAGGCGTCACCTCCAAGGCTTCTCTCCTCTTCTGAGTAAGCGTTCCCAATCTGTCCCACTGGTCACAGATTTTCTGGCACCGATCATTGACATTCACGGCATCATGGTAGTCCAGTTCACTGTTAGAAGCGAAAACAAAGATTAACTTTCCCTGATGCTATGAGGAAAATGGACATGGGCTCAAAATAAACATTTTTTTTTTTTAAATATCAAAGATCTGATAGAAAAATGGCAGGGTATTTTGGGGTTTTATTAACTGCCACCACTGCAAACAGGATCATTACTCTTCGACGGACTACAAGAAAAATTAGTAAAACTCTTGCTGGTCAAACAGTTTTCTGAATAGACAGAAATGCTGTCTTCCCAATGCCCCAAGCTAACTCCATTCTCCCTTGGTTTTCTTGGCCAGGCCCCCAGAGTATTATTTTTAAGTGGCGATGTACCTGTAAATGAAGCCAACCATCTGACCTGGAGGACAGTCCTGTGGGCCGCCTGAAGCCACAGTGACTGGAACACCAAAGTGAGTCAAGGGGGAGGGAGGTATCAGCTTGCACCCCATTGTGTCCTTGGCTCCCCTCAAAGGGCACAGGCCTTGCGGCTGGGATGGAGCACCGAGTCCAGAAGGGGCGCTGTGACTTTATCTAGCATTGCGAGCACTTTGAAAAACTAGCAGAACACAGCCCTTCCTCTTCCAGACAGAAGTTCTGACTTGTCTAATGCCACCCGTGTGACAGTAAGAACAAAATGACTTCTTGCTAAATAACTATTCTTCCTCACCAACCCCCTCTCCTTTGTAAGGTGAAGTAATTTGAACTTAGGATTAATGTTTTTTGGTTTTTTGAGAGAAAGAGAGAGTGTGTGTGTGAGCAGAGGAGGGGGAGACAGTGTGTGAGCAGAGGGGCAGAGAGAGAGGGAGACACAGAATCGGAAGTAGGCTCCAGGCTCTGAGCTGTCAGCACAGAGCCCAACACGGGGCTTGAACCCATGAACCGCAAGATCATGACCTGAGCCAAAGCTGGACACTTAAACAACTGAGCCACCCAGGCGCCCCTGAACTTAGCATTAAAACAAATTTCAAACTAGAAGGTTAACCTAGTATTGCTGGGGATAAAAAGTTGGAATGATGTATAAAATGTAATCACCCTTTCAGTTAAGATAAAAATTTGATTCACAGAGGTTTAAAGACACCTTTAGCGGACTCCTCTGTCATGAACAGTCAAAGATAAGACAGCTTTAAGGAAAATCCCTCCCCTCCAGCCAAATTCATTTCCCTGAGACTTAAGCTTGTTTATTTCTTCTCTGACCTTAAGGCAATGGTTGTTCACCCTGTGCTTTTCTTTTCCTCTTAAATAATATTAACTTGTCCTTATTGAATGTTATTGCCTCTGCCACTGAATGCATGTGGTTGTGACCTGAGTGTTCTTTTCAGTGGGTAAAGCTTGTCCAGCTCTTACAAGCAGCCTTTTACATACACATACACGTCACCAGTCTGAGACAGGCTTAACTTCTTGTGTTCTTTGTTATAACCCAAAAAACCCCAAAATGCACCACCAATTTGCACAGCCTTGAATACAAAGGGAAAAGGCTATGCCTCTTCAAAGTGCAAATATTAAAGAGAATAAAGGCTTCGAGAACAAAAACCGAAACACTGAATCCTACAGACCCCATGATGGAGACACCAATGCTCACTTCTCCATAATTACCTTTAAGGGGTATATACATTTCTCCTTTTTCTAATTCATTCGTAAGAGTTCCATACATACCTGCTCTCAAGGAGTGAGGGGTTTGCATAACTGTGCACACTTTGAGAGCTGCACAAACACTTTATTATTTTAGGAAAGGTAAAAAGGACAAAGAAGCAACACATTAAAATGAACACGAGGGCACCTGGATGGTTCAGTCTGTTAAGTGTCTCACTTGGGCTCAGGTTATGATCTCACGGTTCATGAGTTCAAGCCCCGCATGGGGTTCTCCAATGTCAGTGCGGAGCCTGCTTTGGATCCTCTGTCTCCCTTTCTCTCCGCCCCTTCCCACTTGCACTCTTCTCTCTCTCTCTCTCAAAAGTAAACTTTTAAAAAAAATTAACAAAAAAAAAGAAGAATGCAGATTTAAATTTTATATGTGCTGCCTCTTTTGACCATGTGGAGAAACAGTCACTGGGGATACCAGGAATAATGATACAAAATTACTACTTAAATGTTATGGGCAACACTTAGAAGCATTCCAAATGACTCACAGGAGTGGTTAAAGGGCATTAAATAGCTTGAGTTCCTTTCATCCCTTATTTTAATTGTAATTGTTAACAAGCAGCCATACACCCAATCTTCGAGAACCATAAGAAGATCACGTCAAGACCACAAATACAGTGTACAAATTGGATTATGAAGATCACAAATAATTAAGTTTATTTACCAAGGCTAAAAAAACAGTAGGATACTCTTAAAAGAGGCCGTCGCTGGTAATTAACGAGTTGTGAGGAACACGGAAGTCATAAAAATGTAAGGTAGTAAATGTTTATTATATGTTTTTAAAAATTGTTTTGTGACAGTTATCATTATGTGATTTTAGGCACTCAAACTTCTGCAGCTGTATCAGTGGGACGGGAGTAGGGAA
Organism: Prionailurus viverrinus; assembly: GCF_022837055.1. Classification (NCBI taxonomy): domain Eukaryota; kingdom Metazoa; phylum Chordata; class Mammalia; order Carnivora; family Felidae; genus Prionailurus; species Prionailurus viverrinus. Next base: position 12,027,595 of record NC_062571.1, read on the forward strand.
TGAAATATTTTATTAATCAAGAGAGTTAGTGTATTTACTTTTTTGTTTTTCAAGTTTATTCTTGAGAGAGAGAGAGAGAGAGAGAACACGTGAGTGGGGAGGGGCAGAGAGAGGACAGAGAGAGAATCCCAAGCAGGCTCTGTACTGGCAGCGTAGAGGCCGAATCGGGGCTGCAACTCACACACCGCGAGATCATGACCTGACCCGAAATCAAGAGTTGGAGGCTCAACTCACAGAGCCACAGAAGTGCCCCTTTCCAAGACCTCTTTAAAGACCCTCCCCCCTCGTGGCACCTGGGTGGCTCAGTCGGTGAAGTGTCTGACTCTTGACTTCAGCTCAGGTCATGATCTCATGGTCAATGATTTCAAGCCCCCTATGGGGCTCTGTGCTGATAGTGTGGAGCCCGCTTGGGATTCTCTCTCTTTCTCCCCCTCTCTCTGCCCCTCACCCACTCACACTGTCTCTGTCTCTCTGGAAATAAACTTAAAAAAAAAAAAAAAATTAAAAACCAAAAAGGCTTAGAAAGACTACAGGAAGGGGTCTCCCCCAGAGGGCGGCCACAGACAGACGCTGCACCCGGGAGCACGTGGGCCTCGAGACTTAAATCAGGCTGGGTCCCTCCCATAAAACAGAAAGCATGGAAATGAGAAAGCACTTATGTGTCGACAAAGAAAAAGCGGGGCCATCACGTCTCCTCCTCCGAGGTAAGGCAGGGAGGTAAGGCAGGGATTTGTTTTGTCTCGGTGTCTGGACCTGCCGCGCCCCCCACTCACTTCCCTCCTCTGAGAAGCAGAGCCGCCTGCGGAAGGGGCCGGGAGGGCACCGGGATCCGGCGCAGCCAGGGAACCCCAGGGGAAGCCTGTTTATCTGTTTAAAAACACAGAGGCCTCCAGCTTCGTTCCCCCTAAACTGAGCACAAGGAAGGAACCCCCGGGGGAAGCTGTTGGTGGAATCCTCCCAGCGCGCCCCTGGCCCCGGCGGAGCCGCACCGCTGCACGCGAGCAGCGCGCCCAGGCACAGCACGCACAGCACGTACTTGAGCTCCTGCGCGATGGCCGCTATCTGCTCCACCCGGTCCTGGTGCGCCGCCAGGTCGCTCTCGAACGCCTCGTGTTTCCGCAGCATGGCCCGGACCTCGGTCAGCGTGGCCGACTCATAGTCCTTCTGCAGCAAGATCTGCTCTTTGCCTGCAAAGGTTGCATAAGGGGATATGACTACTCTGATGTCACGCATCGGCTTCCTTGCACCTGCAAAGTTCTCGGCGATCCTTATGACTCCAAAGAACCAAGAGAAGGACCGAGAATGACGGGACCGAAGACACAGAGGTGCTGTTTCAATCGGTTTCCAGGCTGTAGCTGTGCTAATGCTGCTGCCCGAGCCCCTCTGTGTTCTAAAAGCTCATGTCTACACATAGAGAGGGGAAGCATGTGGAGTCCACACTAACAGGGCCACATTCTCCATAACCCTGAGTAACAAGTAACTGATTGTGCATCGTGATGCTCGGTTAAGTTAGCGATGATTAGTGCTCAAGAGTTACCTGGGATAGTTGGACACACTTGTACTCTACTGGCCCACCCTCGGGTTCAACCTTGACCCCACTTCTTAATGCTTAAGAGCCTCATTTTCTCTGGTTAAATATAACCTGTGGTTTCCTTCCTAATAGTATGAGAAGCTTTTCTCTTTGAACCTCCACCTATTTCCCCACAAGTATTTCTTAAGTCAAGCAACTGCTGCAGTTATAACCGGACCCACATTTATTCCCCAGTTGATGACCTTTAAGAATTTAATTCCAGGGGCGCCTGGGTGGCTCAGTCAGTTAAGCATCCGACTCTTGGTTTCAGCTCAGGTCACGATCTTGCAGTGCCATGAGTTCGAGCCCCCCACATCGGGCTCTGTGCCGACAGCACAGAGCCTGCTTGGGACTCTCTCTCTCCCTCTCTCTCTGCCCCTTCTCCACTCACGCTGTCTCTGTCTCTCTCAAAATAAATAAATAAGACAAAAACTTTCTAACGGATTTAATTCTATACAGCTACAAATGGAAAGCAAATGTTCATATATTTAACGGTGACAACATAGCACTTACTAGGCACCAGATACCGATTTAAATACTTTATAATGTGGACTCATTAAATCGTCATTACATCAAAGGCCTGTGTTGGAGGTATCATTGCCTTTCCACTTTGAAGAGGACACTGAGGCACTGATAGGTCGGGAGCTCATCCAAAGCGCACAGCTGGGAAGTGTCTGAGCTGGGACTCCCACCTCCCTGCCTCCAGGCCCACGCCTCCAACCATCGTGCTGTGCGACATCAACCATCAAACGACACTAAAGCAAAAGGAACCAAAGGGTGAGGGGAACCTCCCTGACCTTTCTCCAAATAGATTATGGGGAGAAGGTTTTGTTCCTCTACCTCAGCAAAATTATGATCATGGTGTCATGGCTGTGGAAAGATTTGCAAGGGCTGAAAATAGATGAATCCAGTGAAATCAGGAAGCTAAGACTATAGAAAACGATCGCTGGCATTCCTCCTTCCAAGCAGATCTTCTAAATGGGAAATTATGTTGCTTTGTGGCAGGAGCCAGTATCTGGGCCAGGGCTGTCTGACCGACAGGGAATAAACAGATACTTATGGATCAAACAGAAAGAAAGTGGGGAAGACAGAAGGAGGCCAGGACTTACATAAGGAAGCGTGGGAAGAATGCATTTTTGAGTGCCATTTTGTGAAAAAGTACATTATCTGCTCAACTAGAAAATACGCCTTCACGCCCACCTCCCGAAGAAATTTAGTACTGGGACAGCAGGGTGGGGCGAGGTGAGGACACCTGCCCACAGGGTCACTGGCATTAGGGACAGGGTTAGCAGAGACCGCACAGTGTGGCCCTGTCCGGTGCTGACAAACCCAACCCCAGGCTAGTGTACTTGCCATAAGCCCACGTTTCATGCGTCGAAGCCTTCTGCTTGAACTTCTCCGCCAGGTGCTCCACGCGTTCCAGCCTCCGAATCTCGTTGAGTAGCCATTCCTCGTAGCCCTTCTCCGCCTGCTCCAGCCTCTGCCAGGCGCCGGCGATATCCTGGGGGCATTCGAGGATGAAAACGCAGGTTACGTTCTGAGATCCTCTATAAAATCCCCTCTGCTACGAGTCCGACAGCGTTTTCTTCTCCTTGCTACCCGCCCTCCCTATCCCCAAATAACTAACTGTTCAACTGCTTTGGCTTTTAAACGTCTTCGTTCTCACCAGGGCCTTTTACAACCCATATGGTTGTTCGTATCAGCCAGTAAATGCCCGACACTCGTCCAGATGTGGACAGAGGCTTACAGGGCTTGAATTTTCTGGCTAGAAAAACATGAAGCCGCGGGGTGACTCAATTCAAAGTGACTACTACTCAGTGACTGTGCTCAATCAGCCAGCCAGCCGCCAACAATCATTTCCTGGACAACACCCGCGTGCCAGGCACTAGGGAGAAACTTCTGTACAAGAGTAAGCGACACCTGTGAAGTTCCCTGCCCCAAGTAGCTTTCATGATTGTCGGAAGGAAAGAATAAGTGAGTGCAGTTAACCCTTGAACAACAACACAGGAGCACCAACCTCCTGCACAGGTGAAAACCAACGTATAAACTTCGACTTCCCCAAAACTTAACCATCAATAGCCTACTGTTGACCAAAGGCCTATTGGTAACATCAACAGCTGATTAACACATATTTTGTATGTCATATGGGTTATATACTATATTCTTACCATAGAGCACACTAAAGAAAATGTTATAAGAAAATCAAAAGGAGGGACACCTGGGTGGCTCCGTCGGTTAGGCTTCCGACTTTGGCTCAGGTAAAGATCTCGCGGTTCGTGAGTTCAAGCCCCATGTAGGGCTCGGTGTCAACAGCTCAGAGCTTGGAGCCTGCTTCAGATTTTGTGTCTCCTGCTCTCTCTTCCCTCCCCCACTTGTGTGTGCTCTCTCTCTCTCAAAAATAAACATTAAAAAAAGAAAAAAAAAGATAAAAGAAACTACGTTTACAGTACCGTCCTGTATTTACTGGAAAAAAAAATCCATGTGATCTGTTTGGTTCAAACTTGTGTTGTGCAAGGGACAACTATAATTAAACAAGTGATCGGCTGTGAGGTAAAAAACAAAATGGGGTCGAGGGATGCTGAGAGACTAGTGGGGGGGGGGGCGGTGTTCCTTCAGGTAGGTCACTTGGAGAAGACACATCCAAGGAGGTGGCATTTTAGCCAAGATCTCAATGACAGAAAAAGCCAGTCACATGAAGAGGTGGGAGTCAGCACTGATGCCTGAAGCGGGGATGGCCCTGTGTGCAGGGAACAGCACCAAGGGCACATGACACAACATGGAGTGGGGATCAGCTGGGTGGGAAGAGAGTCAGATCACATGGGATCCTATAATATAGGCTTATATATTATATATAATATAATCTGGACCTTAGTTGAAATATTCTAGGAAGTCACTGGAGTGTTTTAAGTAGAGACACATCCTGGTTTACATTCTGAAAAGAGCCCAGCAGCTGCTGTGCCGAAAGTGAATGTTAGGGGCCAGGGAGAGGAGGACCACGGGGGGCCCTAGAAGAGAGAGAGGTGGCTTAGCAGACAGCATGGCTGTGCAGGTGCAGGCCAGGGCACGGACAAGATACAATCTGGAACCTGGACGCAGAGCCGGTGGGACTGCTGAACAACTGCCTGAGAGAAGGTGACAGACAGGAAGAGTCCAGGATGAGGCCTGGGTTTGGGGCATCAGTAACTCAGGGGGTCGTGATGCCATCTGCTAAGACAGTACGCCACAGAGGGGCTCGGGGACAGGTCAGCTTTGAAAGTGCTCTGAGACGTCCATGCGGGTACGTGAACCTGGATGTCGGGGAGGAATCAAAGCTCGAGATGGACAGCTTGGGAGGCAACGGCGTTCAGGTGCTGAGGGGGAGATCGCGTGGGAGTACGGAGGTGGAGAAGAGGGTCAGCCCCACCCCCGAGAGACGTCCTCCCATGGACCCCGGGGCAGGGGGCAGGAGGCGGCCGAGCTCTGAGCCGAGCCCTGGATGGAGTGGGAAGGAAACAGGGCGGAAAGAGTGTCAAGGAGGAGGTGTGGTGAATGGGGTCAAAGCAGCAGAGGGTATGAAAATAAAAGTGACAACCAGCATGTCACCACGGACGCCGCTGAGCTGCACAGGAACGGTCTCAGGAGGGGACACGCCAGGTGGCCGCGTGGTGAAGGGCAGAAGGAGTAAAGAAGCAGCGAGGAGGGGAGAAGGGCTGCCACTGACAGCTCCCTCTGGATTGCCTGCTGTGAGGAGAGCCGAGGGCAGGCCTGGGCTACAGGGAGGCAGCGAAGGCGGTGGTGTCTGGGATTTTCCAGTCCCCCGTGTGCTGGTGTGAGTGACTCAGCGGAGCCGAGAAGCCAAGGTGCAGGGAGGGATACGCATGTGGCACCAGCCCCGGGAAGGTGCCGGGTCGTAAGAACAGGGAAGAGAGGGAACGAGATGTAGATGCTAGGAGGCCTGGGAAGACGAGGCCAGGTCGCAGGAGGGCAGGGAGGGGAGGAGGGCGGTAGAGGCTGCTCTTGGCAAGGCCCCGCACCTGGAGCAGTGAGGGGTAGAGACCTGCATGCTGGTGGGGAGGAGACATCTGGAAGGAAGGGGTTACAGGGCCAAAGTTGTATCTGGTAGCTGCAAGGACTGGAGAAGTCAAGGCGGCCTTGTGGGCGGCCCATCAGAGAACAGGCTCCCTGAACAAAAGGGGGAACCCGGCCCGGCGCTCACCGACACCATCTTGCCCTCGGAGGGCATGAAGGCGGGCCGGTTGCTGATCCGAAGCTTGGTCTGCAGCGTGTTGAAGTTGATCTCCAGCTGGCACTTCTCCTGCACCTTGGGCGGCTTGTGCTTGCGCCGATAGTCCCGGAAGTCCTCCAGCTTCTGCTGCATGGCGTGCATGGCCTTCTCAGGGGTCCGGTTCTCCAGCCAGGGGATCGTGCGACGAATCCATTCCAACAGCTGCTCCCAAAACACAGAAACGCTGCTGAAAACACCAGCAAACTGCCCCCCGTTAAAAAACAAAAACAAAAACAAAAAAACAGAAGCACCTAACAATTGGCAGGGATTCACCTAACGTTCCTAAAATTACAGACTACGAATACAGTAACTCCCGACCGAGAGGAGAAAATAAAACGGCACCCCAATGCACAGTGGCATGAATGAAAACTTCCATGTCCCTCCCACCATGGCCACTGGCGATCACCCCAACGATGCCACACACGGGTCGGAAACTTAGAGTCAGCACGAGTCATGTTTTCACAAAAATGGGACGTTAACAGGAAATTCGGGGACCGGACATTAGCAGACAAATGCTGGATGGAGCTTTCAAATGAAAAACAAAAACCTGACAGGGTGAAATGGAAAATCAGCAAAGACTTGGGTTTGGCTTAAAAATGTAACTCTCTTTTGAATAAGCTCAAATCTAATGAAGCTATTCACCAGAGAAATGGACTGTCAATCTGGGACCGACTCCCCACCAATGTATATTTTGATTTGTTATCTAGCTTTCAAGGAAACCCACATGGTCGAAGTGAAAATGGTAGTGAACTTCTAAGCATGAAGTGATATACCCCCTTCTCTTAAATTGCTGACAAGCTGAAAGGCCACTAATAATGTGCATTTATGATCACTCGGAAAATGACAGCAGGTGAGAATGAAAGCTAGTTAAAACGGTGATACACCGGCAGTCTAAGGGTCTGAGGAGGATAAACAAAGGACCAGGGGAGAAAAGGAAGGATGTAATTGCTGAGGAGTATCTGTCCTGTGATCCTGGTGGTGCCTGAAGTGGGCTGCTGGGGTTAAACACTGCTGACAAACTGAATCTTCCCATCGCAGCAGGAGGGAAATAGAAACTCGGCACCATCCGGCGGGATTACCATGAACACTCCTTTGGAAGACTGCTTCCCAGGATCCCGACACTTTTGCCAGGACGGACCACGTATCAGCTAAATTCAGTCAGAGCGAAAATGATTTGGTCTGTGATAATGCGTCACTGTCACGGAGATCAAGCCAGAGGGGTATGTGGCCGTGCACGGCACTCAGCCCGTCCCTTGTATGGGAGAAGCCACGCCGCGGCAGGACGAGGTTGTGCAAGTTGCTACTTCGGCCAAAATCAGAACAGAAAGAAGAACGACGTGGAAAGTGCTTTTGTAACCGAGAATCTGGCTGAAGAGCTGCAGGAGGCATCGTGGAAACTCATGTGCAAGCACGTTGGATGGAGGGCCCTGTCTCCCCCACGTTTCCCTCTAGGTTTTCACAGACAACACAAGGCTGAGCCTCGTCTCACAACAGTTCCTATGATGCTCGGTCACTGTGTAGAGCAGGGCTTCTGAATAACACAGGGTACCCTATGTGAGGTCAGTAACCAATGAAGCAGGGAGAAAAAACAAGTAAGGCAAGCGAGTCGTCTGGGGGCGTCCGACCCTGGGGGTGCAGAGCTGAGAATGGCATCACACACCCCCCCTTCTTAAAACACACAAACGACCGCTATGCCTCGGGGTGGCTGGGAAGCCCATCAGGATTTCTTTTGGGCCAGTAAGTAAGTTGTTACGAGACGAACCACCTCTGAGATCGAGTGTAGCTCCCTACTTTTGATTCCATCTGAGATGAAAAATGCAAAGAAAGGCAACACTGACAGTCGGGGTTCACCCTCCGTGCCTCACCCTCTGGGTGGGAATGGACAGGACTGCCGGTCACCCGCTTCCTTTACCTCACTTGCTAGCCTCTCATATTCTTCCATCAGCCTCTCATTCTCTTGATTCACAGCAAGAACCTTACATATCCTGTTAGCTGCTGTCTCGGCCTGTAAAACACAATAGGTAAACAGGACAGCTCTGTGACAGGGAGGCGCATGCACAGAACGGAGCGTGAGAGGGCAGGAGAGGGGATGAGGTGATGGCGTGCTGTAAACAGTGCAGATTCAAAGTTAGGGTGGAGTAAGGCTGAGGGTATGGCTCGTTTAACACTATGGATCGTTTCACACCTTTTGTTACACAGACTTACACGGCAGGCTGAATGTACTGTGGGGAGTAACGGGGAGATACCATTAGTCTAAAACAGAAGCTTCGTAAAACAGCAAGCAAGTTAGTGACAGAAATAAATGGGTCAAGGAAGCCAAATTCTCCCGTCCCTGAATGTCCACCCGAGTACTCTACTGACCTCCTGACAGTGGGGTGAGAACTCTCTAAATACCATCAGCCTTTGGAAATCAAAGCAAAAAATAATTGGTTCCTGAATATATATTGGCATTGCACCGAATTAACAGAAGACCTCTTGTCCTAAAATAAATATGTGGATCTTGCTAGGTGGGATCCTTCCACAGAGCGAGATTTGTTTAATGTACATGAGAAGTGGTTGAGGTGTACGTAATTCTCGGCCATCACTTTGTGGAGGGGCACTTGGGCCAGGAGTGGCAAAGTGCCCCGAACCACGACCATGTGATGAATCAAGAAGAGCAAAGTTGCCCCCCCGGCCCCCCAATCTGTCCCAAAGCCTTGCCTCTAAAGCCCGCCATAGGGCCCATCTGCAGTTAGCATCATGTGCTGGTGACAGTCATAAAGAAATCACAGAAAACAATACTATGTTGTCACCCCAATCCATCGGTTTTCTCCAAGCAGAGACAGGTGAAGGGGCAAGAGACAGGTGCATATGGAGGTAGCTGAGGGACCATCACCCACAACGTGTGTCTTAAGAAATGTGGATTTTTCTGAGGTTTTAGCCTTACTATCCTTTTGCTATTTCAATTAAGATTAGTCTTGAAGGATGTCAGAACCGATCACTGAGCAGTGAAGGCAGTCTCTAGGCAGAGGAGAATAAGGGACACCAGCAAGGTGCTCGTCTCTCCTCAACAAATGTCCCCTTCACTGTTCAATGAATGTGGCGCCATTTTCAAGGCACCTGTTTTTTCCTAAAGCACAAATGTTTCCCACAATTTACTAATGAAATAAAATCAGGAGCTTAGAAGGAAGGAAAGATAGGAGCGCCTGGGTGGGTCAGTCGGTTAAGCGTCTGACTTCGGCTCAGGTTGTGATCTCACGGTCCGTGGGTTCGAGCCGTGCATCAGGCTCTGTGCTGACAGCTGGGAGCCCGGAGCCTGCTTCAGATTCTGTGTCTCCCTCTCTCTCTGCCCCTCCCCCAGCTTGCACTCTGTCTCTGTCTCTCAAAATTGAATAAACGATTAAAAAAAAATTGTTTTTTAAAAAGGAGGAAAGATAAAAAAAAATTTTTTTTAAACCTTCAGGAACTGTCTAAAGTTAAAGCTATTACCAAAAACAATTCCCAGTTTGGAACTTGCCATATTAGGTCATTACAAAACACTTAGAAGGATTCCAGGGTAAGATGTGAAGCGTACAAATGCACGCCCAGGTAGGCGCACGCGCATACACACACACGCGCGCACACACACACACACAACTAAAACCGATGCAGAACAGCAGCCCAGATCGACACGTGTTGAATACCTGCTCCGCGCCCGCAAACGCATGGTAGAAGCAGGAAACGTATGTCATGATAGCTCTTTCATCGGGCTTGGGAGTGTTCACAATGTCTGAAGGGAGGGAAAAATAACACAGAGAACAAACACACACACAGATGAAGAGTAGAAACCAGGGTGAACAAAGGGAAGAACAAATTGGTTTACACTGATCCATTTTCTGTGTGTTTCTCGGGCCCACAGTGCCGGCGCTCAGGAAGGCTCTCCAGCCCTGACGTGGTTTGTGAACAGAACGACTTGGACCGGCATGGCTTTAAAACAATCCAACAGAGGGCCTTTCTTCCTCCCCTGCCCCGTGATGAGCTTGTAAAAGTACAGGTGAGGCATTAACTGGGGGGGACTGGGTGCTGCACCTCAAGGCTTGCTATCACTTCCTAATGACGTGTGAGGCCCACGTCCGCTCATCTTTTGACCACATCGGGTCATCTGCCGCTTTCGCTCTGAGCGACGCATGTGACCTCGCAAGATGCTGTGAATCCGGGCAGCGCTCCGAGGCCCCATCTCTCCTGCCACCTTCCCACCCCACCTTTGTAACTGCTGGCTTTCTGGATCCTGTAAGGAGGATGTTCACCGGAGAGGGCATGGCTTTTAATGCCTTCTGCGCGTACTTACCTTGCCATTTACAGAAATCACCATGGGTAACAAAACATCTAAAGAGAAGGATATACGCGGCTTGTACTTATTGTGACTCTTGCTAGCGTTTGCATTAGCTGCCGAAATAACCAACAGGAAGAGAGAAAACAGAACCGTGTGAACACACATCCTTTCTTCCTTCACCTTGGCAACACCATTTTTTTTTTTTTTTTTTCTGAATTGCTTTTTACCTGTAAACTCCGTTCCGTCACTGGACAAAACGAAGTTGAAGGAAAAAAAAAAAAAGATACCTTGTAATTCCCTAAGGGTGAAAACCTAGTCATTGGGTTTTCAGAGGGTATTAATAGAAAGGATGCGGGGGTTGTGTAACAGTATGGAGTCTTCTGGAAAACAAACACGAACAGCATACTACTGCATGGACAGAAAGGAAGTTTCAAAGAAAACTAGACTAAAAAAAGACAAATGACTGCCTTCTCAGAACCAGACAGGTCTCCTTACTCAGAGGAGAGGGGGAAAGAGAAAAATGATTGGGAAAAAAAAAAATTAAGACACAGAAGGTGAAGGGTGAGTGGTGACTCATGTTTTACATCCTCACCTTCTGTGCACCAGCAAAAGCATGATAGTAACAGGAAACATAAGTCATTATGGCTCTCTCATCGGGTCTGGCAGTGTATACTAAATCTGTGTGGAGAAAAGAAGGTTAACCACTCGGATGTTCTAGTACCCACGGGCTTTGCCAAGTGCGGCCTCAGAGAAGCCAAAGCAATGAATCTTCCCCCCCTCACCCCCACACACTTACGTTGTCAAAACTTTGGCTCTAATCAAAGAAGTTGTTACTCTCTGTATACTTCTGAGAATTGCCAAAGAGAAGAACACGGCTAGTGCAGAAGACCCCTAGACTGGCAAGGAAGTCACATCCACAGCCAGAATCAGAACTCCAGGATTCCACAGAATGCACACAACAGCACATTCCCAGAGACTCTCCACCGCGGTACGCAAGGAGGGCCCCATGGTCAACCAAGATCCACACAGAACATACGCACCCACGAATCGAAGCCTGGTGCTCACCTTAAGGAAAGGTTTGTGAGGAAAATAGCGAAACAACTTCCAGAATGTTTTAAAAGCAGGGAAGACAGGTAAGATTAGAAAAGTTTCCCCAGTGTTTGTTACAGGTAACCTGTTCACGGGAGAGAGACCCAAGTAGCCACTGGAAAATCCCCACATAGGGTCCGGAGACCAACACAAATGACAGGAAGTGAGGTCAGCAGCAGCAGGCAGGAAGGCAAGCCTTCACCAGAGGGGTGGGCGTTCTGAGAGGAGGCGGCCAGCACGTGCTGTGGCCAAAACAGGGACATGCTAATACAGTGCTGTGGTGGTGAGAAGTCTGAGCGCAGGTAGCAAGGACAAAGGGTCGGTCACATAGCCCGGGACCTGTTGGGCAGTCATATCACAACATGCCCCACACTCAAGGCAGTCAAGTTCACGACGCTGCTAGAAGATTCCTGTGAGAAATTCCAAAGAAAATAATATAGTATGTAAGCCTTTTTCTGAACCATTTGAAAGGAAAGGAAAAGAAAAGGAATAGACTAAGATGCATCACAAGGGAGGAGGAAATGAAGGCGTACCAGGACATCTCACTGGCCTGGAAGGATACATAGGATGGATACACGCCCAGACCAGGACTCAGAAACGAAGGGGGAAAATCTACCGACTAAGAAGCATGTCAGCATGCCAGAGGAATAATGATGGTGACCCTGAACTCACCCTCAACTGCAGTGTATTAAGGAGGCATTAATTAGCTAAATGTCTCCTGTTTTTTCCTCCCTTTAGTATTCTAGCTATTAACTCAAGTGGGTAAACTCTGGGTAGTTATTTACTCTATGGAAAAGTCCAAGGAGATATCGCACAAATGTAAACTTGGCTTAGAGAGGACAGACAGACAAAAAGGAAAAGCAACTGTTCTCCATTGCTACTTCATTATTTTATTACTTTCTCTCTCTAAAGAGCTTTTGAAAACCGTACACAGATTCGGAGGAGTATATTCAAGTGTTAACACCCAATAATGTGGGTGTTTGATAAAATGATTAAATTAAAGGGCGCCTGGGTAGCTCAGTCGGCTGAGCATCTGACTCTTGATTTTGGCTCAGGTCATGATCTTGAGGTTCATGAGATTGAGCCCTGTGTCAGGCTCTGCACTGAGCATGGAACCTGCTTGAGATTCTCTCTCTCTCTTCCTCTCTCTCTCTCTCTCTCCCCTTCCCATTCACGCACACACACACTCTTTCTCTCAAAATGAATAAACATTTCTTTAAATGCTCAAATAAGTGGGTAAAATTAGAACCCTACTTCAAAGATCACTGTTTTGAGTTGCACTGTGTCCCTCAAAAAGATATACTGAAGTCCTAACTCCCACCCCCAGTAGCTGAGAATGTGACCTTGTTTGTAAGTAGGCCTTCGCTAATATACTCAAGTTAAGATGAGGTCATGCTGGGGTAGGGAAGATCCTTAACCCAATATGACTGGTGTCCTTATAAGAAGAGGGAAAGAGATAGAGAGACAGACATGGACAGAAGGTGGTCATGTAAGGACAAAGTCAGAGGTTGGAGTGATGGATGATACCATAAGCCAAGGAATGCCTGGGGCTTCTTGAAGCTGGAAGAGGAAGGAAGACACCTCTTCTCCAGATTTTGCAAGAACCATGAGGCTTCCAACAGCTCGATTCCAGACTTATAGCCTACAGAACCATGAAAGAATACATTTGCTTTGTTTCAAGCCACCTAGTTTATAATTCAAAATGCAATCACCAAAAAAAAGGAGGATCAGAAGATTGACAATTGCCTCTAATCAAGTTCTTTGCTTTCCCCCCAACCATGTCAATTAGGGGAAGAAATGGACCATCAGGGAAGAATAGTATCAACAACAAACATAGTAATAGAAGTTCCTTGAGGGTAAGACCCTGCCTTCCACACCTCGTGATCTCCTGCAGGACCTAGCAGGGTCCTGCACACAGTGGGCACTCGATACACGTCTGTTGAGTGAGAAGAGAATCACAAACAAGTGAATTGAATGGATGGTCTCCACATATCTGTCCTTTCAATGGTGTGCCGTAGGTATAATGCACACAAATTCATCACATGCAGAGAGCACAGAAGTTACTGGAAACCAGTCCCCAGCATGAATGGTGCTCAGCTGAAAAACTGCTGAGAAAGTTAGCTTCTTTCAGATCTAACTAAATGTAATTTAGACCCAAAATGAAACGTGGACGCTTGAGAGGCACACTGATGGCTGAACATTCAGTATTGTGTATTTCGATTCTGCAACTTCTTCTGGCTGGATTTTTTTTTCCCTTGTGAAGTCCTGACACTTCACAAGATTTCTTTGCTAAACTTGTCTCCATTGTTAAGAGAAATAACGATGTGTTGTTACAAAAATAAAAATCACAAAGCAAATCACAAAGCAAAGCATTCTGCCTTTTCTTTGCCAAAGCTGAACCTTTTATCAAATTATTTTCACTATAGTTTTGCTACGTGGTTTTGAGCAGGATTTTTAAAAAGAATTCAAGAGCCAGGTACAAGGAAAATTCCCTTAACCCTCCTGTGGCCAAGGACAGAAACTTCCTCGGATTCTTAAGTACTCCAGATGTAACTTGGCTATAAAGTTTTACAAACCCCCACACGTGGCCATAGCATGCACAGTCCACGGATTTTATGTGAGTCGGTAAACACAATTTTCCTCTTACCTTCAGCATCCAGCATTTTGGGAATATCCAGGTGTTTCTCTGCAATTTCCATGGCCAGGTTAATATTTCCTATTGGGTCATCCTGTGTGAAACACAGCATAGCCAGTTTTTTAAAGTATCTTTTGGACAGGGGTTACGAGTAATGTTTTTTACATACCTTACTTTTCAGAGGAGACTTTCTCATGCCCACCACATAACCATGAGAGTCTAAGTAATATTCCTTCTTATCTTTTCCCAATCCCTCCAAACATTTAGAGAAAAACCAAAAATGATGTGAAAGCCACACGAGCCATGCACACTGCAAATCATAAGATGTGAGCCAAATGAAGAGGCCAACTGCTTTGTAGACAGAAAAGTTGACAGATATTCTCTCACGGACCAGAAAGAAGCCTGAAGACCTCCAAGCTTATTTTCAACTCTACTGATAACATTTAAATGATTCCAGAAGAAATCATGAAACGTACATTTTCCAGATCTGGAAGGGCATCATGGAGAATGTCTAACACCTTTGTTTTAGATGTAAGAAAGCTGAGGGGTAAAGAGGACGAAAATATGGTGGCCGGTGAAACATCTGGATCCCTAAAGAAGCAAGGGTGGCTACCCTTGAGCAAGATGGCTACCAAGATGGCTACCAAGAGCAAAAATTATGCTTCTAGGGGCACCTGGGTGGCCTAGTCGCTTAAGTGTCCTACTTCGGCTCAGGTCCTGATCTCACGGTCTGTGGGTTGGAGCTCCGTGTTGGGCTCTGTGCTGACAGCTCAGAGCCTGGAGCCTGCTTTGGATTCTTTGTCTCCCTCTCTCTCTGCCCCTCCCCCACTCATGCTCTCTGTGTCTCAAAATAAATAATCAAAATAAATAAACATTAAAAAAATTGAAAAAAGTATGCTTCTGGGAAGCTAAAGACTAAAATTATGAAAATTGTGAAGAAATTTTTGTTCTTAAGATTACATTTACCTTCACAGTAAGATTGGTTAAATTATATGTGTGTGTGTGTTAATTTATAACATAACAAAATAAATTTAACCAGAGGTGTATATCTGAAACATAGAAAAATTTAAAGACTTATTTAACACTTCTTGTTTTGATCCACTTAAGAGATTATTAGGAACCTTAAATGGGATGGGGGTAGGTAAGATAGAAAATCAAACTGAAAAGTAGTGTTAGTCCTGGGATCGCTTGAATGAATTTTAACATCAAAGCCATTTAAACATTTTAGAAACTGCAATGGCTTACAGGAGTAGAATGAGTTTCCTACGCTGAGTTTAGAAGGGCAGCCTTCAAAAACACATTCACGAGGCTCAGCGAAGAAACCCAACTAAGCTTCCTGGCCTCACAGAGTATATATTTCAGGCAAAACATTTTTTCCAGTAAATGTTTTAACAAAGCATATCATCATTTCATTAAAAGCAGCCTTATCATCAAGGGAGTCTTACCTGTGTATTTCATGCATCTATTTATAAAGCCAAATCGCTGAGTAAAAGTATCTTTCTTTTTGTTTTAAACACGTAAGAAAAATTTCAGTATTAAAAATAGAATCATGGGGCGCCTTGGTGGCTCAGCCATTAACCACCTGACATCAGCTCAGGTCCTGATCTCACAGTTTGTGAGTTCAAGTCATACATCGTGTAAGCCCCATTTCTCTCTCTGCCCCTCACTCACTTGGACACTCTCTCTCTCTCTTTCGCTCTCAAAAAAATTACAACAACGATTCTGCAACTCTGTGAAAACTACCTCATTTATACTGTGATTGAGAGAGAGAAAATGTGGCAGTTAAGTATTTTCTTGGCTCAGCTACTGGCCATGTGACCTTGGGCAGATTTCTGAATTCCATTACTTCCTTCATCTATAAAACTGGGATAATAATAGTACCTACTTCATCAGTGCATTATATTTTACTGTGCATTGTACTGAATGACTATGCATGTATATGTAACATACACAAAATAATATATATACACAATATACATATTAGTACATGTATGAATATATGTATGTGTGATATCTATGCATGTGCAACCTACATATTAATACATACGTATGTGTATAATAAATATACGTATTTATTTATAACCGACTCTAATCTAGAGCTGTGTAAGTATTAACTGCTACTGTTAATTGCTATCATTTTTCACTCATCAGACATGGCAAATTACCACAGGTCTGTGGACCATTGGTAATAAAAATCGACCACCGTAAATTGCTAATGAAACTCGTTCGATCTAGAACAATCGCTTCATTTTGCAAACAAGATGGAGATTCACTGAAAAAAATATACACTATCTCCAAGTCTGAAACTTTTCAAAATAACTCCAGAATAAGAGAATGTGTCTGAAAAGCTGAGGCACTCAGGCAACCTTCCGTTACGGTACAAGTAAATTTCTCAGGAGTAGCTGTCATCGGAGACAGGCCGGGAGGGAGGCAGTGAGCAGGTGACAGCTAAAAAGGTGCCAGGGGCACCTGAGTGGCTCAGTCAGTTAAGTGTCGGACTCCGGCTCAGGTCATGATCTCACGGTCCGTGACTTTAAGCCCCACATCGGGCTCTGTGCTGGCAGCTCAGAGCCTAGACCCTACTTTGGACTCTATGTCTCCCTCTCTCTCTGCCCCTCCCCTGCTGGCGCCCTCTTTCTCTCAAAAATAAACAACCATTAGGAGCACCTAGGTGGCTCAGTCGGTTAAGCGTCCGACTTCAGCTCAGGTCATGATCTCGCGGTCTGTGAGTTCGAGCCCCGCATCGGGCTCTGTGCTGACAGCTCAGAGCCTGGAGCCTGCTTCGGATTCTGTGTCTCCCTCTCTCTGACCCTCCCCCGTTCATGCTCTGTCTCTCTGTGTCTCAAAAATAAATAAATGTTAATAAAAAAATTTTTTTAAACAAACAACAACAACATAAACAACCATTAAAATCATAATAATTGCAAAAAAGTAATAAGAAGGTGGCAAAAGCCAGGACACTCTTCCCATGACCGTGTGCACCACACAGGTGAGGGCAGCATGCAGCAGGAACAGTTCCACAGCAAAACACGTGACTCAACGTGAAGGCCACGAAGCACACCAGCAACTGGGAGGAACTGGGCCGTAACCATCGCTTGGGGGAACATCTTTGGGGCAGGCAATGCCTCTAGCCCTCGATCCTCACACATCCTCACACATCGTTAAGTCTAGGGCAGCAGGACTACCTACCACCAGGTTTAGAAGGGGCCTGGCATTCTTTTCTCTGTCACAGATTCACGTTTTTAAACCACTGTTAATGAAAGGATTCTGATGCTAATAGAAACTTAAGCGAACTGAAGCTTAAGCTTAAACAGAGAATTAAAATTTCCTCAGCTGAAGTTTCTAAAGAGAGCAAAACTGAACGACAGAAACCCTTTTCCGAGGCTACGGCTAATACCTTCTGTCAATGGCAAGATGATTATGGAGTGTCCCTTGTGTGAGAAATTAATCAATTCTGAGTGAGAATGTCTGCAGTTCAACCCTGCAGGAAAGGTAAAGGGAATTTGAAAGGAAGGCCTAGGGTATTTGAACCCTTCTTTACCCCAAACCATAGATGTTTCACTTCTCATATTTACAATCTGGGAGCGTAAAATCTCTGAGACACATCTCTAAAAACCTTCAAAGTAAATCAAGCCAAATGGACGAACATATCTTAATTTGGGCCAAAAGGCTGATGTGGCTCTGGGTCTTGTCCCATCTTCATGATTTAATATTAATAATTAATTAATCGCTAATAAGAGGATTTTCCTGGCTCCCCTTCCCATTTGCACTACGTGCAAGGCTAGCTGGGGACACGATGCTGGTGGCAGCCTGGGTGTTCGTGTGAGTTCAGTGCTGATGTGCTCATTTCAGGACAACATGCTGAGGGGCGGGGGGGTGGGACGCTGCATGCCAGGTCCCCAGAATGACCTTGTTAAGCTTTGAGTAGTCAATGAGGTCGGGCCGGTGTCTGTGGATGAGCGCACAGAGTCCGAGGCCGTCTTTCCAGCTGCATGATGGTCAGGAAGAACAGGAACACGTGTTAATGGAGAAAAAGCAGCAGCAAGGGTCAGCCCTGGGTCAGATGGAGCCCCGAAATTTGGGACGCATGGCCCCTAACGCCCTTCTGTCTCACTTAATGCACCAAAGGCCCCATGTACCTCCCTCCCTACCCAACCCAGTATACTGTGGTCCCTTCCTTGAACACCAATCTTCTTTCCGGGGTGTTTCTAGGGTCCTCGGTTCTTCTTCATTTGTAGCTTCGGGCCCAGGACTCTTCCCCGTCCTGCCAGCCCACTCTGGTTCTGGGCTGGGAGACCCGGCAGTGACGAGAAGGAAGACGCCCCTCTACTGTGTCTTGCTCTCCTCCCGGTTCAGTGCCCTCCATCCTAAACCCCTCCTCCCTCTCCTCCAAGTCTCCCATGTGGATCCAAGTGCCAGGGTCTACCCAATAAACACACATGAGGATGTCTACCCCGAAATGTCCACGACATACTTCTCTCCAAGATTCTTAGTATACCTGAAAAGTCACCATGAGCTCCCAGGTACTCCCATGTCTTTCCCCATAAGGTTCTTTACATGTTTTTAAAAAGGCAAAGACAAGTGAGCACCTGAGGGACTTAGCAAGGAGGGCCTGGGCTTCCAGTCTGTTTCCCCAGAGACACCTGTGCTAACCATTCTTCAGACAACCTAGGGCGGTGAGCCTCCCAGCGATGACCAAGGGTTCACTGAGGGCTGGGAGCTGGAGCTCTGTTCCTCCAGGGAAGGAAGGGGAGGCAGGGCAGGAGGGAAGCCCCAGGGGCAACACAGCTGAAGTGCCTGGGCCAATCTTGGGCCCAAGGAGGAAAGCAAGAAGGTCAATGAAAAGCCAGTCTGGAACTGGTTGACTTTTATGCTGGCAGAAGGTCTCAGCCCTTGGTGGCTCCTCATGCCCTCCAGACTGCGTGTTACAGGGACAGGAAGTCCTCTTTCCCACCTCTGCCTCTCAAGGCTCGGTGCCTGACGCTTGGTAGACACTCTACTGATACTTGTCTCCCCAGAAGAACCTCCCCGATTTTCCCCTGTGGCTCATCCTCACCTTTCATTTCTCTGATTACCCACAGTGGCTGGGGACTCGTTTATATTCATAGGTAACCCACGGTATAAAGGGCGACAATACAGACAGCTCGTCTACCCACAGATAGCAATGACAGAAGACCTGCATGAGGTAGAATACTGAAGCACGTGACAAAACCGTGCTCTCGAATGGCATTTAGCTTTCATTTCTCCAGGTTCCTGTCATTCTGCAAATGTGAGTGTTCTACTTCTCTCGAATCCCAGCATACGAAGTTGGCCGATGAAGCGTCTTTCCCCGTCGAACACAGGGAGGCATCAGTGTGCAGACGATCCATTGTGGGAACACGCATTTTGCCTCCGTGGCCTTCTCACCGAGAAGCCCCGCCTTCTACCTCCTCCCAACACCAGGTGAAGGCAATGGTGAGGTGCAATCCTACACCCCCAAACTGTGAAGCCCCATTCAGGTGCTGCAAGGTATTCACTTATCAACACCAAGCTGTTCTACCAGCGCCTCAAACCTTAATCAGACACCCCCACCCACCCCCAGAGAGATCTTAAGCATTAGAGATTCTATGGCCTCGGTTCCTCTACATACATAAAACATGGCTCAGACAGAAGCAGGAAGACACCAGTATAAGGAACCACTGTCCTCCCTGTCATCTAAGGATCCCAGTAAGAATGTAAGAACCCAGGTCCCTGGCTGCTTACCTGGTGTGGAAGTTCTGAATGTTCACATTTCTATAAGGAGCGGTTTTCCTTTGACACCAAAGCAGGAGACCTTCTTTGGCAGAGGTTTCTGTAATGACAGCCAGGAAAAAGTGTCCGCGTGGAAATACTCACTACTTAATGCACCCAACTCCCAGTCACTTTCTAAAAGGAGACGTCCTGGGGTGGGGGGTGGGGGGCAACCATCAAACACATCCTCTCTTCCTGTGGTCTCTGTGGAAGGGCGGGAGCCAGAACCCTGTGCCCAGGGACTGCCTTGTGATGACACTTAAGAGACTTGCAGAGGAGGGGCACCTGGGTGGCTCAGTCAGTCAAGCATCTGACTCTTGATTTTTGGCTCAAGTCATGATCTCACGGTTCATGAGTTCAAGCCCCACGTTGGACTCCATGCTGACAGCGTGGGGCCTGCTTGGGATTCTCTCTCCCTTCTGCCCCTCCCTCATTCCCTCTCTCAAAATAAATACAATAAACTTTAAACAATAAAAAGAGAGACCTGAAAAGGACAATGCAGGAGCAACTGCAAGTTATGATACCATAAGTATCAAACAACCAGACTTCAGGGATTTGGGCAATTTACCATTTTTAAAGGAAACTTTAAAATCTGTGTGTAGTTTATGACTTCACTAACCTGTCATTCAATTCACTTACCATTTGGAATCCTGGGTAAATGGAATTCACTAGAGGCCACAGTGTCTCAGTTTTACTCCCTTACCCAGTGATTGTTATAATACTGAAAGGCTTTCATTAGTGCATTTCAGGTTTGGCCACCTGAGTTCTGACCAAGTGGAAATGACACCACCCCCCTGTGGTAGCCATGAAGGTGTGCGGCTCCGATGTCCTGCTGCTGGGAGCACAGGGCAGCTCACAGAGGTCCCAGGTGGCACTCTGAATCCATCCCTCACTCCCCAGCGGCCATACTTCCTCAGCTGCTCCAGCCAAAGACTGAGCGAGGGAGGGACCCTAGAACTGGGCCATCCTGTGCATGTGGAGCTCCTCTAAGAGCAACTGAGTCATAAGGGCTCCCCGCCAGCCTGTGAACAGACCTAAGGACCACACTGCAGGTAAGACTCTTCTCCCCCAAGCCTTCCCTTCCCTTCTCCAGCATGGGTGTTGGCCAAGCGCACTGGCCATTTCCTGTTCTTCACAGGCATTCCCCTCCACCACCCCCCCCCCCCCAAATCTCCTGCATGTCTGTTCTGGACTGAATGTTTCTATCCCCCTAAAATTCTGATGTTAAAGCCCTGACCTTATTTAGATAGGGAGCCTTTGGGAGGCAATTAAGGTTGGATAAGGTCATGAGGGTGGGGCTCCCATGATGGGATTAGCACCCTTATAAGAAGAGATACCGGACATAGCAAGACGGTGGTCATCTACAAGCCAAAATGAAGGTCCTTATCAAAAACTGACCACAGTGGCACCCTGATCTTCGACTTCTAGCCTCCACAACCATGAGAAAATAAATTTCTGCTGTTCAAGCCACTCAGTCTACGGTGTTTTTGAGCAGACTAAGACAGCATCTAATACCCACCTGGCACTTGCTTCTTGGAGAACCCAAAGTTACGTATATCCAAACAGTTCCTCAAACCCGCTCCTAAAATCTAGGATTCTGTCTGTATTTAAGTGTTAACAGCTTAGAAAACCCCTGTAAACACACGGACTCTTGACTAACACTGGAACTTGGCCTCCCATTTCAGTTAGAGTTGAAGTTTATTTTTTTAATATCAAAATAAGTATTCCATAATTATTTATTTAAATTATCCATTCTAGTTCTGACTTCCTTTTGACCTATAACCCAGTTTAAATAAACACACTCCCAAAATTTCATGTGCTATGGAATAACTTGAATGATTCCTGTTCACATCTCTTCTCTAGAAAATTCTTGTTTGGAAAAGCAACTGAAAGTTCTAAGACCTCATTCAAATATTAATTGGTACAGATGCTGTACAGATGCTGGCTGTCATTACAGAAACCTCTGCCAAAGAAGGTCTCCTGCTTTGGTGTCAAAGGAAAACTCCCTATCTAGTGGTCCTGGCCAATAGAACTAATAAGAAAAAGTACGCCAGGAGGAAATAATGTACTGTACATTACAAAGTTTAAATGAAACAGGCTAGCAAGGCAAACAGAGGTAAAGTAGATGAATAAAATCTCACAACTGCTATGGAAATTTAAATTTGCCAGTCACTGGGGCACCTGGGTGGCTCAGTCGGTTAAGTATCCGACTTCGGCTCAGGTCATGATCTCACACCTCAGAGACTGGAGCCTGCTTTGGATTCTGTGTCTCCGTCTCTCTCATTGCCCCTCCCCTGCTCATGTGCCGTCTCTCTCTTAAAAACAAACAAACATTAAAAAAGTAAAAGAAAATAAAAATAAATAAAAATGGGGGCACCTGGGTGGCTCAGTCAGTTAAGTGTCTGACTCTTGATTTCAGCTCAGGTCATAATCTCCTAGTTAGATGAAGTCCCACACTGGGCTCTGCACTGAGCATGGAGCCTGCTTGGGACTCTCTCTCTCTATTCTTCCCCTGCTCACACTCTCTCTTTCTCTCTCAAAATAAGTAAACATTTTTAAAATAGTAAAACCAAAAAATTCATATTTGTTCTTTAAGGTGGGTTTAACTGTTTAAATATGTATATCTGGAAGTACATAAAATTGGTAAAGTTATTACGAGTTACCGCCTCTTAATACAGTGAGAACTTTTAAGAAGCATTTTGTTATTTTCGCCGGAATGAAAGAAATGTGCTTGAATAAAAGTACATTTATGGAAGTTTTCAAATTCAGGCTGTTTATTAATTCAAGCTGGCTGTCATTTCTGAGGCTGAATTATTGAGATTTTAATACATCATATCTTACTTGGATTTTTAGATGACACAAGTGGGGCTTCAGTGCCAGACGGGAATAATCTAAGTGGGTAAGAAACTCCTTAAGGGTAAATACCATAGGCTTCAGGCCATCTGGTCCAGCAGTAGATAAATTAGTGGTTTTTTAGTGTTTGTTGGTTGATTAGCAACTGACGTCATCTGAAAAACCAGTGTCAACAGGGACTCCATCCTGGGCAGAATTATAATCAACGCCCCCCTCACCATGCAGGTACCTGGTTACCTGTCAGGTGACAAATGACAGGATGCTGACTGGCTGGACAATTCACACCGCCTTATTTAAATATGTTCTGCGGCTATACATTTTGTGATGTGAAGCCTAAACAGGCCAAGTTCTAATTTTGAGAATGTCAATTTGACACTTTTCAACAGTGCTGAATTCATCAAAATATTTAGGAGTACAGTGGGCGTAAAAGACTAAAGATTTTCATCTTCGGTGGAACGCCAAGGATTACGATTCTATTATAGTGACAGAACAGTTGTTGGGCCGAAAGATACAATAACAATAGAGATTTTGTTAACAGAAAGACAGAAAGAGGGACAGAAAGACAGAAACAGACAGTGAAAGGAGGAAGGGAGGAAGGGAGGGAAGGAGGGAGGGTGAATGAATGAACTCAGATTGCAACTGTTTTTTTGCACCTGAAAAAAAGTGTTTCAGCTTTAAGTCTTAACAGCACTGCTCTAGTTGTGAACCTACCAGTATAATAAGCAATTAGAAGCTCAAAAAAAATGCTCATTTTAAAGAGCGACTTCTGTTCTGAACACGTGCTCATCTTTTCCCCAAATGACTCCACCCCCGTGAATGAAACAGTATTGCTGGGGTCTTTTCCCATACAAATATAAAACCTGTGAAAACCCAACTCCCATATCTTTCCTTAAATCATGTAAATGGCACTTCCAGCTTAAAAGCCCTATTCAAATTTGACTTTATGAACTCAATTTACACAATCACTCCAAGTATCTTATTACCATCAGATCTTCAACCATGTCTCTTACCTTCAACTGAAATATCCTGAATAGCAAAGCGAAGGATGATGGTCCAGATCATACCCAGCGTCATTTTCACGTTGCCATCCACAATTTCTTTAGGTGAGAAAACACAACAACAAATTAGTGTCGTGATAACATAACCGGTGCATAAACTTCTCCTATAACTTGTACGTTTCCCCTAAGCTTTGACTTCCGAGCTATCGGAAACTACATCCATACGCAGAAAGACCAGTTGAGGTTTTTGTAAGTGTGGCAGCGTGTCTAGTTATAAATACAGTATTCATAACCAAATGTCTCTAGATTAAATGAATTCTGAGTTAATCATACGCACAAATCTTGCGAATGCATAATCACCAAAAACAACCCAAGAGTTTCCAAAGTGTAAAGACTAGATGGGCTAGGGTTCTAAGTCATCAGATACACAGAACACAGGCTGTTCTTTAGACCCCGATCCTTCCAGTGGTCCCCAGGTGGCAGGTTCACAGGATTCAGTTGTGTAAACTAAGAAGCAGGGGAGTCTCCGCTCCTACCAAACTCTCCAGGGTTCCCAATGTCCCAGAGAATGAAGAGGTCACTTTCCTCCTATTAATTAGTTCCTTTTAAGAGTGACTGGGAAGGTTAAGGTCTTTCTCATGCCGATAATCGGTTTGAAGAAGACAGCATTATATTTGACTCTCGTCTTTACGGATAACCTCGGAGCCTGGTCTCCCATTCATGCTACCTTTTATTCTCATCTCTAGACACCAGAGCCTACCAGAGAGCCTGACGTGAAGCAGACACAAGCAACAGAAGGGAGGGAGGGAAGAATCCATCCGGCAGCAGGCACACCTGCCCCCCACTGTGAGATCAGTGTGGCAGCCAAGGTTATTCTTCTCACACCTCATTTACCTTCAGCCCCGATGGACACCAGTTTCACGCCTTTGCTGGCTATGTAATCCAAGGCTTTGTTGACATTAGCAATTTTGTGGAATCGCATTTTTCCTCGGTCAGGTTTCGGCAGCCTTTCCCCTGTCAGATGAAAAAAGAAGAGCGTAGGCACAGAGAAACTAATTCCTTGACGTGGAACCAAGATGCCAACATTCAGAGTCGGTGCTTCCTTACATGGAAAGCACGGTATCTGACTATTTCTGATGGGTCTCTGGCTTCTGTAAATCACAGTGTAGAGGAACACGGACCAAAAAACCTTTCAAGACCAACGGACTGATGTGGAGCCATATGCTTTTCAGATCTGCCGGGAGACTCCAGTTTGGTCCACATACGAGCCAACTTACAAAGGAGAACGGAGAAAAGCTGGTTGGTATCCTGGGAGCGTCTGGAGCCGCCGACTAGCTATTAGAGGAAGTCAGGAGAGCCTAGTCCAAATCACCGCGGTGGCTGCCAGGGCTGAGACACCTGATTATGAAGATATATGGATCGGGGCAGACTTGCCATCGCCCTCCCAGTCACACTTCTTCAAGGGTGATCCCTCCTCTCATCCAAACTCTAA
Source organism: Prionailurus viverrinus (assembly GCF_022837055.1). NCBI lineage: Eukaryota > Metazoa > Chordata > Mammalia > Carnivora > Felidae > Prionailurus > Prionailurus viverrinus. The sequence goes on from NC_062571.1 coordinate 12,052,556, forward strand.
TCCAGCCAACTGAAATTCAGGGCAAAACACAACCCCTCTGGGATCTGAGCTCATGTTTTCCGAGTTACGCCAACACATACACCGGCTGGCTGCATGAACGACAACATTTGGGAGATGCGCTAGCTGGGCTAAGAGTAGAGAGGGCAGCTTGGTGGGTAGTCACATAAACGTCACTTTTTTTCTTTTATTTTGTTTCGAGGTGGGCGGTACAAACATGATTTTAATTAGTCAGTTTTAAGCAGAATTTACTCCCTATGCAGGGCAGAAAAAGAAGTCCAGGCAGACTGCTCTTTGGAAAGGTTTTCTTTGCTAATAATACCATGTTCTTGCCCAGCCAGGTTCAAAGGGAATTTCTGATACAGTCATCTCTAACTAGACGCATATCTAGTGCTCACACGCGGACGCACGGGATTCGGGTAGGACGGCTATGCGATATCCAGGACCAACCTGAGATGACTTCCAAAAGCAGCATGAGTTTAAGGCCATTCCTGAAGTCCTCCTCGATGTTCTCAATCTGGGTGCCAGCTTTCCTTAGGTGGGAATTACACCAGGCCGTGAAGGTCTGCAACGAGAACCAGACACTGCTGGGCACAGACCCATCAGCGGTCAGCCCCCCTCCATGCAGACAACACTTGACATCGTATGCACTCTGGGGAGTCTAAGAGGCTGGAACTCCTCTGGCGAGAATTTGGTGGAAAGAACGACTTGAAAGACTAAAGTAAGATTTTGTTAGTTTCCCCTTTAGGGACAAAAGAAAATCATTTATTTGATATGCCAGCCTGAGGAATTTGTGCCTTCTGTTTAAAACGGTACCACGTCCAGGGCCGCCAGGGTGGCTCAGCTGGTTAAGCATCCGACTTCAGCTCAGGTCATGATCTCACAGTTGGTCAGTTCGAGCCCTGTGTCGGGCTCTGTGCTGACAGCTCAGAGCCTGGAGCCTGCTTCAGATTCTGTGTCTCCCTCTCTCTATCTCTCTCTGCCTCTTCCCTGCGCACTCTGTCTCTTTCTCAAAAATAAACATTTAAAAAAACCAAACAAACAGGTACCATGTTCAGGGGCATTGGGGTGGCTCAGGAGGATGAGCATCCGACTCTTAATCTCAGCTCAGATCATGATCTCACATTTTATGGGATCAAACCCTGTGTCTGGCTCTACACTGACAGCATGGAACCTGCCTGGGATTTTCTCTCTCTCTCTCTCTCTGCCCCTCTCCCACTTGTGCTCTTTCTCTCAAAATAAATGGACTTTAAAAAAAGGTACCATGTTCACACCTATGCCTTCCGAAAACCTCTTACTTTGTAGGAAATACAGACTACATTAGTGTGTGCTTATTCCCTGCATGCAACAAAAATAAGCTTGCTTGCAGAACGGATGAATAAATAATGTTTCAGGAATGTTCATAATGTCTTACTTTAGAGCAGAGGGTGGGCGGTATTGTGTCGCAGAAAGGAGAAGAGAGGAGGGGACCCATAACCACTAATTACCTACATCTAGCTTATCCTGAATGCACAACAATGTTAAGCCAGTAACTAAATTAATTAAACAGATTTGCAGTAGAGTCAGTCATTAAAAATAATGATAACAGTAATAGTAACAATAACTTCCTACTGGCTGGCATATTTCAGGCCCTGAGCTAGACCCTGCATCTCAAAGACCATTAGATACAGCCTAGTCAGGTTAACAAATTGCAAAGACAATCTTCAGTGGAAAGATGGACTATATATGAAGTGACATCCAAAGTCATTCTGTTTATTTTTCAAGCCGCATTTAACTTGGCTTCCACTTGTGCACGATTTCCTGCCAAAACCATTTTAGAAGTGCTTCTGGCAGCTGCTGGCTAAGAATGCAAACTGTCCCCTTGTCTCACAACAGCTGTGGGGCTCAAGAACAAAATGCCCGGCACGTTACTCTGTGGGGAGACACGCAGATAGGGTCTGTGTTCTAGATGACAAAATGAATACCTAAAAAATAAATAGCTTTCATGCAATGCCACAAAAAGACATAGTTTCCATAAAAATGATTTTCCTGAGTAATAAAGAAGATTTAAAAACCTGATTGTCACTTTTTTCAACAAATATGTGATGGCATTAAGTTCAAGGGCAAAAATGTAGGCGTCTTCTTGGACTTAGAAGAATTCATTTTACTCGGAGAGCCTACAGTAATAATTAGGTCTCCCAAAACACATCTAAACTTTAGTCAGCTTTAAACAGAAGAACAACTTGAAACCATATACTCTAGATCTATCCCCAGTCGATGGGGCAGCCACTAGCCATGGGTAGCTATTTAAGTGTAAATTAATAAAAATTAAAAGAAATTAAAATTTTAGTTCCTCAGTTGCACAAGCCACTTCTCTTTTCCTTATTTTTTTAAAACATAATTTATTGTCAAGTTAGCTAACATACAGTGTATACCGTGTGCTCTTGGTTACTAATCTTTGACAAAGCAGGAAAGAGTATCCAACAGAAAAAAGACCATCTCTTTAGCAAACGGTGCTGGGAGAACTGGACAGCAACAGGCAGAAGAATGAAACTAGACCACTTTCTTACATCACAGACAAAAATAAACCCAAGATGGATGAAAGACCTAAATGTGAGACAGGAAGCCATCAAAACCCTAGAGGGGAAAACAGGCAACAATCTCTCTGACCTCAGCCACGGCAACTTCTTGCTGGGCACAGCCACTTTTCAAGTGCTCAAAAGCCACATGTGGCTGGTGGCTACTGAGCTGGATGGTGCCCATACGGAACATTTCCAGCATCATGGAAAGCTCTATGGGACAGTTACTCTAGATAACCCAACTTTGGTGTTTGAAACTAAGATTGTTACAAAGAGTCCATCATTTATTTATTTCAATATTAGTTTATCTATTTACTTTTTTTTTACACTTGATCTTAGCCAAAAGGCCGAGAAGTGATTAGTTTAAGTTTATTTATTTTTGAGAGAGAGAGCGAGAGAGAGAGAGAGAGAGCGAGCATGAGTCGGGGGAGGGGCAGAGAGAGAGGGAGACAGAATCCGAAGCAGGCTCAGAGCCTGATGCAGGATGCAAACTCACAAACCATGAGATCATGACTTGAGCCCAAGTCGGACACTTAACCAACCGAGCCACCCTGGCACCCCTGTCTATTTACTTTTTGAATAGGTAATGAATTTCTTTGGTTCAAACTTCACGTAGGGGCACCTGGGTGGCTCAGTCGGTCAAGCATCCAACTTTGGCTCAGGTCATGATCTCACGGTTCATGGGTTCAAGCCCCGCATCGGGCTCTGTGCTGTCTGTGCAGAGCCTGCTTGGGATTTTCCCTCTCCCTCTCTGCCCCTCCCTCACTTGCGTGTGTGCACTCGCTCTCTTTCAAAATAAATTAAAAAAACTTAAAAAAAACCTCAAGTGGTACAAAAGGGTATGAAGTGAAAAGCATCCCTTTCTTCCTACTCCCAACCACCCAGCTTTCTTCCCCAGAGGGAACACACACATTCGTTTGTGTATCTCCTCAATGATCTTCGACAGATATAGAGACAGATACACACATCGTTTTTTGTCCCTTTAATACAAATCAGAGTGTACGCATTGTTCTCTACCTGGATTTTTTTTTTACCCACTTAAAAAATATAACCTAGGGGTCATTCTGCATCAGTACAGATAATTCCTTTTCATGGCTGCATAGTATTTCCCTGTAGTGCATATACCATACTTTATGTAACTAGCTCCCTGTGGATGGACAGTTAAGCTGTTTCCAGACAGTTATCCTTCAGTAAAACACATCCCAGGCCCCATTTTCAGCAAGAAAAACTACTTTAAACATGGTTTGGGTTTTGGTTCTTTTTTTTTTTTAACTCACAATACTGAGATTAATCATATATCTAACCTGTTGGGACAGGCACAAGAAAACAGGCCATGATTTTTTTAAATATAATATTTTGTCAAATTGGCTAACATACAGTGTATACAGTGTGCTCTTGGTTTTGGGGGTAGATTCCCGTGATTCATTGCTTAATACAACACCTAGTGCTCCTCCCAGCAAGTGCCCTCCTCAATCCTCATCACCGATTTTCCCCTTTCCCCCCACCCCAATCAACCCTCAGTCTGATCTCTGTATTTAAAAGTCTCTTATGGTTTGCCTCCCTCTCTGTTTGACACTATTTTTCCCCTTTCCTTCTCCTATGGTCTTAAGTTTCTCAAATTCCACATATGAGTGAAAACATATGACATCTGTCTTTCTCTGACTGACTTACTTCACTTAGCATAATACCCTCCAGTTCCATATCTATGTTGTTGCAAATGGCACGATTTCATTCTTTCTCATTGCCAAATAGTAGTCCATTGTACATATAAACCACATCTTCCTTATCCATTCATCCATCGATGGACATTTGGGCTCTTTCCATGATTTGGCTATTGTTGAAAGTGCTGCTATAAACAGTGGGGTACATGTGCCCCTATGCATCAGCACTCCTGTATCCTTTGGATAAATTCCTAGTAGTGCTATTGCTGGGTCGTAGGGTAGATCTGTTTTTAATTTTTTGAGGAACCCCCACACTGTTTTCCACAGCGGCTGCACCAGTTTGCATTCCCACCAAGAGTACAAGAGGGTTCCCGTTTCTCCACATCCTTGCCAGCATCTACAGTCTCCTGATTTGTTCATTTTAGCCACTCTGACCAATGTGAGGTGGTATCTCAGTGTGGCTTTGATTTGTATTTTCCTGATGAGGAGTGACATTGAGCATCTTTTCATGTGTCTGTTGTAGGTCATGATTTTTAAAAATTGAATTGACAGGCAAAAAATATCATGACCTAAAATATTTATAGAGTTGTTTTTGTTCAGATTCAACTTAAAATGAGCAACTACTGCTGGTGAAAATTACCTTATCCTGTTACCACATGATTTAAGTCCTTTCATAATAAAAGTATCAGAAACACTCCCGGGTAGAACCCCAAAGCTGCTCATGAAATCCGTGCAAGCTTCCTGACCCCGCTATGCAACACTGTGGAGGTCTGTTTGATCCTACCTTTTTATAGGTATACATAACAGGGAAGGTAATTTCCCAGAGGTAATTATTCCTTTGTGCAAATCCAGAGAATGAATCTAACCGAAAAGGTCAATTTATTTAGTTAAGTCTAATGAAGGGTCCCTATCTTTAATGAGCATTCCAAGGAGCCAATAAAGGTGGTAACTAACCAATTGGAATGTGAAGAAAGGACCCCAACAGCTCTGAGATAATAGCTTGCAAAGAGGCCAGTGCACTCTGAAAAGGAATTTTAAGCTTTGTTAGAACATTTAATTTTCATTCTATTTACAGTTTTAATTACCACGGTCTATAGAGACTGTTCTTAATGCATTTCCAATCGTCCTCGGTTTCTCGGAAAAGCCTGCTAATTATGGAGGAGACAGAGCAACAACAGCCAGAGCAAACCTCCATACATCTTACCCGAAGGCTTCTTTGTGGCTTGTCTTGCTGGCTGATAGCAACGCACATCTTTAAAGTCTGTGGGAACTAAATCTTGGGAGGACTAGCGTGGAATGAGGGTAGGTCCACACGGTTTTTGAGGCAGGCTCCTTGGGTCAAACCAGACTACCAAGCCAGATGTCCTTTCTTAGGAAAAACGATGCTCTATGAACTAGACAGAGTCCAACAAGGAAACAGGCCACAGTCTCCACAGGTCACAGCTCAACCCAGAAACTGCTCAGTCACAGGTGAGGTTCTCCAACCTCCTCTCCTGCTTCCTCTACCTCCCTCCTGGAGAACAGCTCATTCCCCACGCCTCTACACCTAGCGATAAGTACCAATGCTTTCTGCAGCTCAAAGACAGGCATGTGGAAAAAAAACTTTCAGGGAAATCCAAAGATAACCAGACAGGAAACCACAGAACCATCTACAGATGTTCCTGACTTACGATGGTCCGACTTCTAATTTTTGACTTCCTATCGGCATAAAAGCCATTCGCATTCAGTAGAAACCATACTTGGAATTTTGGATCTGTAGCTTTCCCCAGGGTTGTGCTATGTGGTAGGGTCCTCTCTTGTGATGCTGGTCAGGGACAGCAGCTCCTTGCCAGCGACAGGACCACGAGGGTAAACAACTGATACACTTACCAACATTCTGCACCCATATACATGGCCCTTCTGTCGCTCACTTTTGGTACGGTATTCAACTACATGACAGTCAACACTCTGTTATAAAACAGGCGTGGTGTTAGAAGCTCTTGCTTAACCGCAGGCTAACAGAAGTGTTCTGAGCACGCTGAAAGTCAGGTGGGCTGAGCTATGATGTTCAGGAAGTTAGCTGTAGAGAATGCATTTTTGACTTACGGTATTTTCAACTTACAATGGGTTTATCCAAATGTAACTCCATCAGAAGTCAAGGAAGATCTGTATCTCCAGAAAGGAAAGGCTGATAGTATTTGAAGTCCTTACCGCCTTCCAAAGAAGCTCACATGAAAACAAAAGGAAAAGGCGGGAAGGCAGTGGAAAGCACTGTCTCGACATGTATATTCCTGAGACAACAGGAGCAAATATCAGCATCTCTTCCCAAAAGAGAAGGAATCACCACCTGTGAGGCACCGGCCAGGATGGGCAGTCTTGGGGGCACAGACTGATCTTCCTGAATACAGACCTGCCCTGGCCATGGCATAAAAACTCTTCAGAAACAGGGTGCAAAGGAGAAGGGCCCAGAGGTGAAGGCTGTGTTCCCATGGCTTGTAGGAGGAGGTTTCACACAGAAAGCCTGAAGGATATTCAAACTATCAGCAGTCCCTCCTCTGTTATATTCTGAAACGTAATCGAGAGACCCAGAAAATGTTCGTTAACCCCTGAAACATGGTGGCTGAGAACAATATCTGTTGAAGGAGTTTCCCAGGAGTAGCTGTTACCAAGAACTGTCGGTCCCATTCAGCAGTGGGCGAGACCACTCCTTCTTCATGAAGAATGTACCAGCAAAGCCCCTAGTTAGTCCACAAGAACTGTAAGACTGACCACTGTCTTTCTCAAAGACAAATCCTATGCCAATCAGCACATTGTGCTAAATGACAAAAAAAAGTACTACATGAAATGCTGAGATAAGCCTGTGTTACTGAAGGCTATACATTTGCATTTGGTTTCTTTTTCAATGAATTAAGCCTATAGACACAAACACCTATATTGTAGACTTTTCCACAGAGAAAAAGGGAAGGTCTTTTAATCAAGATGCATAATAACTACGGTTATTGACATAACACAAGTTCATATCTCTACCTAGAAGAGATTATTACCCAGATAAGGACCAAAGGAAAAAAATCCACCTTGAGTCTGACATAGTTGTCTGAATAGCAGTCTATTTCATGCTATCAGTTAATTATTAATTCTTTCAGCAATTTGGTTCTAGGTGTGGCCTGCGTCCTGTAAGACTAACTGTTCAATTTACTAAACAAAAATATGGCAAGACAACACCTATACATTTCCTTCACGCTTGTTAAACTAGCTTTAACTGATGATGATAATGCCATAAAATACTCATTTCAGATCACATTTCCTGAAACGGGTACTCAGAAAAGCTTATGGGATTTTTCTGAATGAAACAGAACAGGGCCCGCTAAGGGCTGGGACATTTGGGCAGAGGCCCACTGCATGAGGCTCAGGGGGTAGAAAGGTCTTAGCTTTCAAGCCCACCAATTATGAAACAGTACTGTTGTCAGATCCAAATCAGTTTGGGGCATTGTCAAAGCGCTCTGTGACTTTGAGATTGCCCATAGCTTGCTTTCCCCAGCGAGTGGAGACACCGGGAGGCTTGCTGTGTCCATCCTGGCCCGCATCCTGTGGGGTGGGACGAATTGGCCCCAGGTAAGCGGGGACAGTGGGTCCCAGGAGAGGCGGAGGTCAAGCCCGGCCCAGCCTGCAGTCATGGCTCAGAACTCAGATTCTATTTCTGACTCTGACTCCATGTAACTGTTTGTCCTTCATGCCCTGACACTTTCCCAGCTATAAAAACACGGGATAACTGTCACGATCAACTCTATGAAATTGTTGAAAAAGTTATCAGGAAGAGAAGAACTGTGAAAGCCGGTCAGCCAGCGTTACCTACTGCACTGGTTCTGAACACGCTCTCATGTACACCTACCGGAAACCACTCTGTGGTTTAAGTTGATTTTTCTAAAAATGCTCCATTTATTTTTCTATTTACAATAATCACTTTAATGGTGTGTTCTTTTCCACTCCATAGACTCCCAATTTGCCAAGATTTCTTCTAATCACTTGTGTGTGTGTGTGTGTGTGTGTGTGTGTGTGTGTGTGTTTTAATATTTGAAAAGTAAGGGGTGGGGAGCATCTAGAAAGCTGCACAGATTTATAAAATCTCTGGTTAATGCAGGAGAGGAGGTCAGAGCTGTTCCTCTGGAGTAAACGTGATTTCAGCTTTAGTGTTTAAAAAGGAGACAGTACCCTCACAAAGAGCAGGGAGCCCACTGACAGAGAGGGCAGAAATTCCTGCCCCTTGTGGCTTGCAGAGGCAGAATGTTCTGGTTCACCACGAAGCTTCACCATCCCCTCAGCCAAGAGAGAGATTCCAGTCCACACACCACGTGAGGACATGCGCTTGGCGATCCATACGATGGGCCACTCCAGAATCACACCAGAAATCAGCAACATAGCCTTACATTTAAATATTCAGACATATAACCATCCTGGAAAACATTTAAGGAAGTGCTGTGGACCCAGAAGTCACTCACAATATTGACTGGTCAGCATAATCATCTGATCTTGAAAAAAATCCCAAACCTTCGAGGTTGCCACACGACATCATACTCACACAACATTACAAAAAAATGTAACCAGAGAAAGAAGTACGTAAGCATTAAAGGGTTACTTGTAAGGATCCTGCCTGTGCTACAACCAATTGCAAGACGGAGCCCTAATGTTAACCAGGGACCTAAGCACACAGTGGGCAGTCCTCAGCTTAGAGCTCCAAGATCCTGCTAGATAACACAGCGTGCAACAGCTAAGGTCAGCAGTCGCTGAAGAACAGCAGCCCTAAAATCTGAAGCCTAGCTCTGTGACCGGCTCAGCATCTGGTGTGGGCAAGTCGGCTCCTCTCTCCTGGGGCTTGTTTCTTCCCCTAAGGAATGCACCGTTGACCTAATTCAACGAGTTGACTGTGATGCGTGATGAATTAAAGAGAACGCAAGATATGTCACAAATGTAGAAACACAAAAGAACAGCACTCAGTGATGGCAATAATTCAGAGAGAGCTGAGGTGCTTTGGGGTTTAATTTAAAAGGGAATTAAACCATTGCATAGAAAAACAGACAGCCTACAGTCACGATCTCAGTCTACTTGAGCATAAGAGATATTCCACCTCCAATAACTAAGCATAAACAAGCTGTTGCTTAGCACAGTTCATAAACTGTTACAGTAATACAGACAGAAAAGGGAGGCGAGAAGGTCTGGGATCCAAGAAGCCGGAAAGATGTCAGGTCTTCATCTTTTCCGGGTTTTCCACAAGTACTCACACCACTGGTCAGAGAACAAAGAACATCGTTCGCATCTCTTCACTCCCTCAAGGCACAAGGTGTTCAGAACATTAATTCTGGCTGATAGCAGGAAAAAATATTATGCCTGTGTAATTTTTTTAAATGTATTCCCAAGAGACAATTAATATAAAGGGCTACATTTGCATCAGGACTTGGTTCCAAATACACTAAGTATAAAGAGCCTTAAAATTTAAGTCTTTTTTTTTTTTAATTTTTTTTTTCAACGTTTATTTATTTTTGGGACAGAGAGAGACAGAACATGAACGGGGGAGGGGCAGAGAGAGAGGGAGACACAGCATCGGAAACAGGCTCCAGGCTCTGAGCCATCAGCCCAGAGCCTGACGCGGGGCTCGAACTCCCAGACTGCGAGATCGTGACCTGGCTGAAGTCGGACGCTTAACCGACTGCGCCACCCAGGCGCCCCTAAAATTTAAGTCTTGTAAGGGGCACCTGGGTGGCTCAGTGGGTGGAGCGTCCGACTTTGGCTCAGGTCACAATCTCACTGTTCATGAGTTCAAGCCCCACGTCGGGCTCTGTGCTGACAGCTCGGACCTGGAGGCTGTTTCGGATTCTGTGTCTCCCTCTCTCCCTGCCTCTGCCTGCTCCTCTCTCAAAAGTAAATAAACATTTAAAAAATTTTTAAAAATTAACGCTTATAAAAAGGCAAATCCTTGAAATAAAGATGAATCACTTTCCCTCTAAAAAAAAAAAAAAAGGCAAATCCCATTTCATCCCATTGCAAATGGCAGACACACCCTGATTTCTCAGACTTTCATATGCCTGCAAGCCTACACCAAACGACCACAGTAATCCTGTCTTACTCACCTCTGTATCACCCACAGAACCCAACACCCACCAGGCATACCTGGATTCACACAGAGAGGACTAGCACTTATTTGAATTTTCAACACTTGAAATGGTGACAATTCCAGTCATAAATAAGCTGGAAGCTCAACAGTACCAAACACTGCTTTTTTTTTTTTTTTTTAATATTTATTTATTTTGAGAGAGAGAAAGAGCAAGCAGGGGAGGGGCAGAGAGAGAAAGGGAGAGAGAATCCCAAGAAGGTTCTGTGCCTGACTCAGGGCTGGAACTCACCAACCATAAGATCATGACCTGAGCTGATACCAAGAGTCAGGCGCTTAACCGACTGAGCCACCCAGGTGCCCCCAAAATACTGTTTTTAACTTGAATCCCAGGGATACTCAGAAATACAAATTTAATTACTCAAAGACAAAGTAACTGGGGAAAAAAGAAGAAGTCTTTTTCCACTGATGATTCACTGCCCACCCCCCCCCCCAAGTTCTGTCAGCAAGCAGTGTTCGGGGGTCTCTTCTACCCAAAGTTAGGATGTCTGGCAATCTCAAATTGGGGGGGTAGGGTAGCCTACGAACAACTCAAGGGGGGCTGTCACTATCAGAGTCCTTTAAGGACCTGGTGGGAAAGCAGAAAAAATACTGTCAGAAATACCTGACGTGGCACACCACATAAAAAAAAATAGTTACAAACAGAGAGGGAGGGAGGCAAACCATAAGAGACTCTTTAAATACAGAGATCAGACTGAGGGTTGATGGGGGGTCGGGGGAGAGGGGAAAATGGGGGATGGGCATTGAGGAGGGCACTTGTTGGGAGGAGCACTGGATGTCGTATGTAAGTGATGAATCAAGGGAATCTACCCCCAAAACCAAGAGCAACTGTATACACTGTATGTTAGCCAACTGGACAATAAATTATATTTAAAAAATTAAAATAAAATAAAATGCTGGTGTAAGTGATACACTTATAAGCGGGGGTCTTTGCTCTGTGCTCCTGACAGGTGGCTGGAACATACTAGCACTCAGTATTTGCTCAATAGGATCTCATTTGCCAGACTTTCTGGGACAGTTAGTAAAGACGAAAGCAGTCATATTTTTTTTTCTTTTTTACTGAAAAAATAAAAAAGACTGAGGAGTTTAAAATCTGCTATCTGTTCAAGTTCCAGGTTTTTAAAAAATTATTGTGTCAAACTTCATTACGGAATCCTTAAATGTTAAAAGAGACTCTGTAACCTTGCCAAAAAAAGAAGGAAAAAAAAAAAAAAAACCCTTGTAAAAAATAAAAGACAACCTCATGGCTGAGGGTATCCGAAAATAGAATCAGGCTAATGGATGATCCTTTAAGTGGGTAGGTTAAAGATGGCTCTCCCAGCACTTGGAAAGAGAGTTCCACCCATGTCTGGTTTTCATCAGAAATTCTGAACCGTGAATTTTGGGCTTCAGTCACCAGGCTCCTAAGACTGACTTCCATTTAGGTCCTGGGCTGTTCAGAATACAGAAAGAAAGGTTCTGTAAAGCCCGAAGGCTGCTAACAGGAAAAAAAAAAAAAAATGGTTTTTAGGTTTTTTCACAAAGCCAAATCTAGCCCAGACTGATTCCGGCTTGAGGAATGGCCTCTCCAGTATGTGGACTCTCCTCCACAACTTCCAGAAAAGGACGGGACAGATTAAAGTTACGAATTTGGAAAGGGGTAAGGACAGCTAATAAGGCTACTTTGTATCGGGAAAAGTCTAGGCTTCAATAGGAAACCTGTGCCTTGTCTACAGCACCCCTCCTATGCTATTGTCCAACTCCTAAATCATAGATAAAGGAGAGCAATCAAATCATTCTTGCCTATAGACAAGAAAGGCATTCTGTTCTGTACAGGGACCATCCTCCTTCCTCCCATAGAAAAATGTCTCCTGCCCTGTGGACGTTCATGTCACTATTCCTAACCTATAAATGTGCCTCTTCTTTGGATTTTCTCTTGAACTGCTCGTTAACTCCTCTTCATTTTTCTTTAATGAGTTAAATAACATCTTTAACATGCACTTTTTTTTTTTAATTTTTTTTCAACATTTATTTATTTTTGGGACAGAGAGAGACAGAGCATGAACGGGGGAGGGGCAGAGAGAGAGGGAGACACAGAATCGGAAACAGGCTCCAGCCTCTGAGCCATCAGCCCAGAGCCTGACGCGGGGCTCAAACTCCCGGACCGCGAGATCGTGACCTGGCTGAAGTCGGACGCTTAACCGACTGCGCCACCCAGGCGCCCCAACATGCATTCGCTTCTATGTTTGTGTGAGAGTCACGCTTTTTACCTTTATTTAAGAACTGTCTTTTCATACTTCAGGCTTTAGGGTCCATTTTCTAAAGACAGGTCAACCCTCAAACACGCTAAAATATTCGTTATTCTGATAAAAATGTTATTGATTTCAGTGAAGACAAGAATGATCTGCGGAATCGAAGTCTATCCTTTGCTGATCTTAAGTGACGGTACGCTTCCCTTGTCCCGTGAAAATGACAACTGTCCTAAGTCTCAGCTTACTGGATTCCTTTTCCATGTCAAAGCCTCCATTTAAAGTCTAATACGTGTCCCCATGTTCCCTCTCATACGAATCACCATAAATAATACTAAATTTGGGTTGAATTATTTAGCACGTTTCCCTGTTTCATAAAGATCTTACATTTATCTAGAAGCTAAAGTATTTCCATCTGTTAATTTCCTCCCTGCTCAAGAAAATTTCCCACAAACATTTTATCACCACTTACAGGAGTCTTTATTACTCATGCTCTTGATTTTCATTTCTCAGCTACAGTTACTCATCTCTACATTCCTATTATCGGCAAAGTACGTAAAGTAACAAGCAAGAACATCAGACACGTCTCTGCTCCACCGATTCTCCGTGTTTTGAAACAAAAAAAAAAATTGTTTTGAATTTTTTGGAAACAAAATTTTTATATAAAAATTTATAAAACTTATTTTTAAAACCTTTTATTTAAAAAAAAGTCCTAGCTCTCCTAAAGGACCGTTAGTAAATGATCTTGGTGAAACTCCCCCGTTTTAACTGTTGAATGGAAAAAGGCAGAGGTTAGAAATACGCAGATTCTACCCAAACTATTCTAGGGCTGGAAGCATGTGTTAAACTAATCAGATCAAGTATCTTCAATATCAAAGTCTCAGTCATTCTTGCTCTAAAAGGTTTTTTGGTTTTTTTGTGTGTTTTTTTTTTGTTTTTTAGATAAAGGAGGTGGGGGTAAGCTCAAAGAACCACATGAAAGCTCTCAGGTGCCTGGTCAGCCAAGACAGAGCAATTCCCGGGCCAGGAGCCTGACTTAGCCACTGGCTGGGAGTTCTCTGGGGTCACACCTGCCTCCCCCAAGCTGGCATGAGCTATGTGGAGAATTCCTTTGAGGACTTTCTGGTAAGCAAGCATCTACAGCTCCCAACAAACAGCCTTACATATGATTGATCCTGAGCTATGCTTCCCAAAATAACTTGTTCCCTTGCAGCCTGGGTAATTATGTGCAAGATGTGGCTCAGTGACAGGGCAAACCCAACTGTTGCTTGGTTTTAGGCAACAGCAACATTTATTATACTTTTATTATTCTGTTCCTGAGGATGAATGCAAGGCTTTTCTTTAGAAAAGCAAACTGATGTTTCCCTCCTCGGCCCATCCAGGGAACTGAAGGAACAGTTCACCGTAATGTTACTACTTTCAGGGACCCAAATAAATGGCTGCCTCATAAGGGATTAAAGCGCTCATTTAGAATGAAACAGCTCTCCGTAAGACACCACATGCTCTGCATTGGTGTTTGGGGCCAGAGCGCAATCCTAAACTAGAAACAGTCCCCATCAGGTACGTCTACAGGATTCCTCTCCACACGGGGAAACCTCTGGTTAGCAGAAGGGGTAAAAACAGGGGAGCCGGCCATTTCCAAAGTTCCTGCTCACTCCGTCCTGAGGGAACCAGGCTCCGATTTCCTCCTTCAAAAAGTTCTTGCCTAGGGCTCATGCTGAGTGGACAGTGTTCACAAAAATATATGATGAAGCCTCCATATCGTGAGCCATTTCAGACAATTACATACTATGATACAAAATTCATAAACATATGCTTCCATACTATAGCATAAAGTGTTCTAGTAGACGATATGGCAAAATGTTAACACCAGTTTTCTCTAGATTGTGACTTTTAAAAATTTCTTATCCATATTTTCTGTAGGGAACGTGTATGACTTATGCAGAAATGTATCTTAAAAAAGTAACTCGGGGAAGTATATACAACGTGTTAGCCTAGATTCTTTGGTCTTCATCCTGGTTATCTGTAATTACGTTAAGCTAGCTTTACTTCATTAATCCTCCAGATTTCTCCCTGAAAAAGAAAAACTGCCTAAATTGCATATAATTAAGCAACCCCAGATTTCTGAAGTTAACCAACGGAGGGCTCCTCCAGGATTTTTTTTTTTTTTTTAAGTTTCACATTAAAATCCCTATTTCGACATCACATTTCAAAACCCTGATGGAGAAGGTACGCGCTGTCCAAGTTCTAGGATCGCAGAACAGAAATCCTTTGGAGTCTATAATATCCAGTTACCCAGATGCCAGTCACAGCAACACAACCCACTGTCACACAGCAGGTATTTCTGACAGGATTTTTCCGGCCTCCTTACCAAGTCCTTAAAGGACTCCGCCAATGACAGCCCCACCTGTGTCTGATTATAGAAACACGGGGAATTTTTACAGGAAGCATGATTTTATCACACAGTAAATGTATTTATTATCATCGCTGCACTCCCAGAGTTTACATATATATATATATGTTTTCAAATATAAACATAAATATATAAAACTTAAACTGTCTGAAGAACAAAGCTAGATAGAATTTGACTTTGGTGACCGCGCTACCTATTTAAATAACGTGTGACCCTTCGTTTTTCAGACTCACAAAATAAGCATTCTTAAAGCACAGCACATATTAATATCAAAATGTCTGAAGTGTGAATCTACACACTATTGATGAAACCATAAAGATAACATATCAAATACCAAAAGCACATGGTGGCATGCATTTCAGAGGGGAGCCTGACCCACCGTGGGGGGTCAGTGGCCCCGTGTCCCTCAACACACAGGGCTCCACCCCCATGGCTCTCTGGAAGGCTTGGCCTTCTAAAAGATACATGAATTAAAAGATTTGGAAATTACTAGACTCTGGTATTTAAATCTGTTCAAAACGTAAGAAATCTCACTTCGCCAATATCTGCATTTTTTAAAGTTCAGAAATAGGCCTGTATTTTGAGAAAAGGCATTGCTATCCTATATATACATTACTTGGGTCTCAACATTATTTTAATGCTCTGAGGTTGCTACGTGTATGTCCTCGGAACACAGGGACCTCAGAGTTTGCGTCTAGCCTGGACCACTTCTGAGAGTCCGAGGAAACGTGGTTATTGCTATAGCCCCCAGTGGGACCTTTCTGGGCAGACTTGGATGTGGGCTTCCTACCTCTTACTCCACCTTTTCGTCAAATCCCTTCATGAAGAACAGAGGCTCTAAGAAATGAACACCACGTCATACACCTTAAATTTATACAATGTTGTTATGTTTTTTTTTAATTGTACTGAATTTATTTTTATTTTTTATTTTTTTTAATTTACATCCAAATTAGTTAGCATACAGTGCAACAATTTCAGGAGTAGATTCCTTAGTGCCCCTTACCCATTTAGCCCATCCCCCTCCAGTAACCCTCAGTTTGTTCTCCATATTTATAGGAGTCTCTTCTGTTTTGTCCCCCTGCCTGTTTTTATATTATTTTTGCCTCCCTTCCCTTATGTTCATCTGTTTTCTCTTAAAGTCCTCATATGAGTGAAGTCATATGATTTTTGTCTTTCTCTGACCGACTAATTTCACTTAGCATAATACCCTCCAGTTCCATCCACGTAGTTGCAAATGGCAAGATTTCATTCTTTTTGACTGCCGAGTAATACTCCATTGTATATATATACCACATCTTCTTTATCCATTCATCCATCGATGGACATTTGGGCTCCTTCCATACTTTAGCTATTGTTGATAGTGCTGCTATAAACATGGGGGTGCATGTGTCCCTTCGAAACAGCACACCTGTATCCCTTGGATAAATACCTAGTAGTGCGATTGTTGGGTCATAGGGTAGTTCTATTTTTAATTTTTTGAGGAACCTCCATACTGTTTTCCAGAGTGGCTGCACCAGCTTGCATTCCCATGTTATGTTAATTATATCTCAGTAAAGCTGGGGGGGAGGGATATAAAATAAATAAAAGTGAGTTTTTGCACAGAGTGAGGTAGCCTGGGACTTGGCATGCATGCAGCCACCCCCCCCCCCCATCACTTCCAGGACTCCCCTAGATATGCACACATGTAAGCAGGCAAGGGCCTTATCTAGGTCTAAATAAAATCCCCGGAAGCAGTCTTGGCAAGACTGCCCCTAAAAATAACCTTTCCCCAAGAACCCTTTAAATGTCTCTTCTCTCCTTCCTCCGGCTGTACTCTGGGGGTGGTGGAGGAAATAAAGACACAGATGTATCAAATTCAGCATCCTCAGACATCTTCCCCACCTCCTGTCTCTGATCCAAGCTCACCGTCCAACGCGGTGAAAGCAGAGGTCATACGAACTAAGAGGGAACTAGACCAATAACCCTGAAAGAGGTTATAGGGTCACTTTATCAGATCAGTTTGCAGCAGGAGGCGAGAGAGACTCCTTAGACACAGCACACACGCTATCAGTACAGACACACGGGCACAAACTCGTAGCAGTGAACCATTCACATTTACAGGATGCTAAGAGACTTTGCCTCTGCCCAAAACGCCTCACACCATGCCAGCCTCTTCTCTTGTCAGCCTGAAATCTATGCTGAGGGTTCCTCCTGGAATTAGACAACGGGATTATCATCCTAGAAAGGTTACCTTTAAAATGCGGGTGATGTCTGGAAAGGCAGGTCTTGGGAATCTTTCGTTTAAAGGAAGAAGGTGAGGGGCACCTGGGTGGCATAGTCGGTTAAGTGTCCAACTTGGTTTCGGCTCAGGCCATGATCTCACGGTTCATGGATTCAAACCCCACATCAGTCTCCATGCTGAAAAGTGTGAAGCCTGCTTGGGATTCTGTCTTCCTCTCTCTCTGCCCCGCTCCCCCTCACTCTCTCTGTCCCTCAAAATAAGTAAATAAACTTAAAAAAAAAAAAAGATTAAAGGGGGCAGGTGACAAATGGCCTCCTTCAAAGTTCTGCTTTGTGCTGAATCTTTCAAAAATTTTTTACGGAATAAAACACTTGTTGAACATAAAAACTGTTTCCCTTTTAGAGGTGGACATCCCTGGTAACCATTTCACAATGTATGCATATATCAAAACATCCTGTACACTTTAAATATCTATAATTTTTATCTGTCAATCAATTACACCTCCATAAAGCTGGGGGGGGAAAGAATCAGACATCCCCTATCCACGAAACAGGTTTTCCTTGGCCAGTTGGGTTCAGAAGGATTCACTATATTCTGCATTCTCCCTGCTTTTGTGTATGTTTGAAACTTTCCATAATGTGAAGTTAAAGAAAAGCAGAATTCTTTTAATTTTTTTTAAATTAAGCTTTTTTTTTTTTTTTTTTTTTTTTGAGAGAGAGAGAGAGAGAGAGAGAGAACAAGCCAGGAAGGGGCAAAGAGAGGAGAGAATCCCAAGCAGGCCCCCCACTGTCAGCATAGAGCCCAATACAGGGCTCAAACTCAAACTGAGATAATGACCTGAGCCTAAACCAAGAGTCAGATGCTTAACCAACTGAGCCACCCAAGAGCCCCAGCAATTTTTTTTTAATATAAAGAAAGTCCTTGGCACTGCGACGTCACATTCATGCTGAATCCTGGTGGGACCCAAATCTTAGAGAGCGTTCCTGCACTAAGACAGCACACCTGCACAGGGAGAACTTATCTGTGCTCTTGCCTCCTGGAGTCTCGTTGGCTCGTTCCAAAAGAGAGCTGACTCGAGTTCTTAGGCATCATGAACTCTGGCTTCTTTTGGAACTGAGTCAGACCAGCAGTTAACTCCAAAGGGATGCCCTTAATGGCGTGTCCTACTAAACTCCATCTGAGAGGGTTTTGTTAGCTTTCCCTGTGGTGCCTTTTCTCCTCCTGTAGGTATCTCTGTTGGACGAAGCAATTGCTACACAGCCTGACCTGGAGAAAAACCCCTGAATGACAGTATTTACCATGCCCTAAAACTCAGTTCTCTCATTTCATCAGACGCTCCCAGTTGTACACATTGTGGAACGAAAAATTCACAGGCACACACAGCCTTCCACAAAGGCAACAGGTTATTGGTAAGTGAGAAATTAGGAATACAGAATCCCAGGATTCTACTCAGAGTTGTAGGTGATAAGTCTGAGTACAAAGCAATTGAAAAACCGCAGAAAACGATTAGTAGTTCAAAGCACAGTCTTCAGAGTTAAGCAGCATGGCTCTAAAACTCAGCTCCGTCCCTGGTGGACCAGAATATGCCATAAAATATCAGCATCTCTGCATTTGACAAAGCTCTCATTGTGAGACAGGACTGTATCTTTGTAATCTAGAATTCTGTGTGTGTGTGTTTTCTGGCTACACTTCCCCACCCTCAACAACCCTTGGACAAGTCACTTAACCTCCCTGGCTGAAAAAAAGGAGAATAATAATACTCCGTTCTCAAGGTTGTTGTGAAGATTTAATAAAATAATATCTATGGTTAAAACAGCGCCTAGTAATTCTCAATAAATAACTGCTCTGCCCTGCACAGTGAATAGTTTGGGATACTAAGGATAACAGACCAAATCCCTTCCCCACCCTTTTTCTTAATCTTTCACATACTAAAGTATTACTTTTACTGTCTTGGAATTCTTTTTGTTTTGGTGTTATACTGAAAACAAATTTTTTTTGTAAATATTCTTCTGTTTCAAAATTTAACAGAATAGATCGAAGTATGCAATAAAATAATCAGCCACTTCCTATTTCATAAATTTCCAATAATAGGACAGAAATTACACAGTTTGCAAAATGTAAAAAGCATGCCTTGCCTTTTTCCAACAAATCTCTCCCCACATCCCAGCCCAATCTGACGCTCACCCTCTCACCCCTGCCTCCTCTCAAAAATGTGTTTCAAAATAGAAAAATATTATCCTCTGTGGGTGACCTCTAAACTGATTACAATTCTGAATACATCCATCATCATTTTCTTGACCAATACTCTCCCAACCCCAAATACTAATAATATTTTCTAAAATCCTTAAGACCAAATATCTAAATGAGGGCAACAATTCATTCCACTCCCTTAATTATATAAATGATAACATAGAAAAAAAGGAAACCTATCTGGGGGTTAAATTCTACCTTTAGTAGAAGATGAAACAAATTCTACTGTCTTCAGCAATCCTCATGACATTTTAGTATAGTCTTCCTCAGGAAAGCCTACCACTGGCCATTTCAACTGCAGTAAGCGTTTCATGCCACAGACCTGAGCACATCACCATAAATAATTTCTTACAGCTTTTCACCTCCTTTGAAAGCATAACTCAGCTCATCAGCTAAAAGATATCCCATCCCACGGTGCCAAATCCCTGCGTTTCTCTTCCAGCAACTAAATCAATTCAAATGCCACATTCAGACTGGCGAAGCTCCATTGGAATACCAAGGTGAGATTTCTCCAGGAAGAAAATCAAAGACGTTGTGACAGTTCGAGTTGTTCCAAGTCCTCTGATGTGTCCCCATCTTCATGCAGAGGAGCAATGCTCCCAGGTGCAGGCAATGACACTGCTTCCTCTAGAGCCCTTTTTTTTTTTTTTTAATGTTTATTTATTTTTTGAAAGAGAGAAAGACAGAGTGTGAGTCGGGGAGGGGCAGAGAGAGAAGGAGACACAGAATCCAAAACAGGCTCCAGGCTCTGAGTTATCAGCACAGAGCCCAACGCAGGGCTCAAACCCACAAACCATGAGATCGTGACCTGAGCTAAAGTCGGATGCTTAACTGATTGAGCCACCCAGGCACCCCCCATCTAGAGTCCTCTTGTCTTCTCTGGATTTCTCCCATGTTCCCCTCCCCATAGTTTCAACCATTGCCTATGAGCAGATAACTGCTACACCTAAACCTCCAGGCTTGACCTTTCTCCTTGATATTTCCATTGAATATCAAGCTCTTGATCCAAACCTCCCATTTTTACCTTCTATGAAACCCAACGATCCCTTTACTTCCCTAAATGAACACCAAAGGCATTAGAGATAAGGCTAGAAATGATTAGAATTCAGTTTTATGGTTTGGCTATTGCATGGTATTGGTCAAGGATCTCAAATACAACGGGACATAGTGGTAACATAGTTTTACTGGGCTGAACAGAAGAAATTGCAATTTTTGGAAGTCGAAGTGGTCAATGTCGAGAATTTCATACGCTCATCCTAATACGTGTAAAATAACTCAAAATTCTAATAAAGAGCAATGACATTTGTAACTTCTAAATAATTATTTTCATGGAGCAGTGGCTCAGTAGGTTAAACGTCCAACTCTTGGCTCAGGTCATGATCTCATGGTTCATGAGATTGAGCCCCGTGTCAAGCTCTGTGCTGACAGTCTGGAGTCTGCTTGGGATTCTCTCTCTCCCTCTTTCATGCTCTCTCTCGCTCTCTCAAAATAAATAAACTTTAATAAATACTACTTTCACATCTTATTTGACTATCATGAAATAACTTAAAGATTCCTTATGACTGTAAAAGGTAGGATTTCTTGGTTTGCCAGTCTCAATTATAATTGTCTATATAAGACTCAATCACAGGTTCATATTCAATATAGGTCTCATTTGCCCCCAAATAAGTGTATATTCACCTCTTTGTCCATTTGGTCCTCACCATCACTAAAAAAGGAGATTTTTCCAAGATAGCATGCCTTTTAATGAAAAGGTTGTCACATACTATTAAGAATCTATTTATAGATTATAGGGATTATAACTAACAAATTTACCTGCTAGCAAAAAGAAACAAACAAAGCAAGACAACCCAAAGTCATGCTAACGTCTTAGTCTTGAACTTGGCCTGTCCTTTCCCGGACACATATATTCTTCAGAATCACCCACATCTATTCTCTCTTATCCAGTTCTACTGGGAAGTACAGCACATTTTCCAAAAAAATTGTTTTTACCACAAAAACACACATTTAAATTATACTTATCTGAATCATAAGTGAATTTGTAATTTTCTTTATTAAGTGGGTAAAGATTTTCAATCTGGAAAATAAAACTGGTCATTTCAAATCAAATTTAGGTTACCAGAAACTTTGTTCATTAAGATGGTGACACATTATAATTTAAATAAATCTGCATGTATGAAAGTTTAATTCCAAAAATCTCTAAATTCCAATTATTTTTAAATTAAGCAGCTTGTCTTTGAAGGCTCAATCTTAGACTAAGGATTAAGTCAGACAACTCCATCATGTTGAGGACTTGAGAAAAACACTTTCAGAAAATATTTTTTTTAACATTTATTTTTGAGAGACAGAACATGAACAGGGGAGGGGCAGAAGGAGAGAGGGAGACACAGAATCTGAAGCAGGCTCCAGGCTCTGAGCTGTCAGCATAGAGCCCCATGCAGGGCTTGAACTCATGAACTGTGAGATCATGACCTGAGCCGAAGTCGGATGCTTAACTAAGTCACCCAGGCGCCCCAAGAAAATATTTTTTAAAAGCACTAGACAGTAAGCATGATTTGGAGTTAATACATAGATAGCTCAAGGAGTTATAAAGACTGCAAAACTAGGTTGTTAATTATTACATTTAAAAATTTTAATTGTACTAAATGCCTTTTGGAAATAGAACTCATAACTTTTTTCATTCCGCAAATGAGTTCCGAGTCTGAGCAGGCTCAGTGCAGGGCTCCGGGAACCAGAGAGTGTCTGCCCACAGCCCTCAGAGGGAGACCAAAACACTACCAGGTGACCCATGTTCTAGAAGGCTAGCCTCCTGGAGGAGGGGCCTGATGGAGGAGGAACTCCAGAATGAGCAGAGGACGTAGGGGCTGGGTATAAGGCAAAGGGGTGAATACCACTTTGCGGGGTTGGACCTTGAACCTGTGGGGGAGAAATGGAATAGTAGACAGAGGCTAGGTGAGACCTGGCCTCACAAACCACAGCATGGGGTCCAAATTCTCTCCTGATGGCAATTAAAAAAAACCACAGAGGAACTTTAAGCAGGAAATACCATGACCAGGCTTGTGTTCTGTAAAGATCATTCCTGCCAGGATCATGGAGAAAAGCCTGCAGAGAAGCATGAGCTATGGGAGGGTGACAGCACAGGAGGCCACCACCCTAATCGAGGCAGGAAACACAGAAGCTCTGAAGACCTTAACGTATATAACAGGAGGAAGGGGCAGGGTCCAGAGGACTTCAGCAGATGGGCTCCACCAGAGTTGACAGGGAGGGAGGCACCAAGGATAACTCCCAGGATCCCGCCTGGGTGACACGGAGGAAGATGTTTCCGTTCACCATGACAGGAAACCGCCCAGGTGGGACATTCGGGAAATATTCTCTCCTTTCTTTCACCAGCCTAGTGGAATGGGGTGTCCTTCCTGTGCGCTTCGCACTGACCTTTCTGTCTCTTGAACTGGGCTGTAAGTTCCTTAAGGCCTAAGGTGGTGTCAACTCAATTCTCTATCCCTGGACACGAAAAACGTCCAACGAATGAAAGAAAGAATGACCGTGCCTGTGGTCCGTTTAGATTTTGCTCTTCAGTAGGGCTGCAGATAAAAAAAAAACAAAAAACAAAAAAGCAAAGAACGTTTCCGATCTGGAAAATTGCGGGGAGGGGGACAGGTGCGTGCCCCCAGATGTGCGTTTGTGTAGAAAATGTTCCCCCAGACTTCTTTGGAAAGACCAATCCCTTGCGCTCAAGATTTTCCTTCCTTTGGAATTTGTCTAGCACAGCAGTTAGCAAACGCTCCCCCTAATCTTTGCTCTCTGTTCTTTCTGGAAGAATTAGTACCGTTCCCAGGGAAACAGCGGTACAATTCTGACTGTCCTCCAACGTATTCCGTACCGACTCCTCTGCTCATCATGGTGGCTCCCCCGCCCACTCGGGGACTGTGCCTTTTCTGTAGGTGTCTCCCAGCTGCAGCCACTGACTGCAGCTTTCTGACAGCTTTCTGAAGCCACGTTCATTAAGTTTCCCAGCTAAGAATTATATCCGTCCTCCCACACCCTTGTAGAATCTTCTTTTGAGTTCAAGTTTCTTCCCTGGTGAACTTGGCTGAAGGCGTGGGGCCCCAGCGTCTCGGGGATGGTCTGAAGACAAAAAGTGACTTTTCTGCCTTACCACTCGAACCACCAAGTGTGTATTTAGAACAACCGTCCCTCCGGGGTCAGAGGTGTCTTGGTGCTCATACTAGATTCTGCCTTTCCACGCCTACCCATCGGCATCCTTCTCTGGACATCAGAGGCCCCTTAGAACTCCAGCCCTCCCTTCAAGTGATGGATGGCCTCGGGAACACATGACTTGCCCCACAGCTCTGGAGCTCACACCCCTGCCCTGGATGACATGCCCTGTAAATATGCCACTTTCTATCTCCTGGCAGGTAAACCGATTCTCCTCATCAGTTTGCTTGTTCCTTGTCAATACCATGGTCTTGACTTTCCAGTCCAGGAGCTCTGACGGCGGGATCATGTCTGCTTAACTGGATTTATACCGCAGCCTCCCGTGGAACAGCACAGGGCCATTTAATACTTCTATAATCCCTCCTGACCACTCTCAAATTGATGCCTTCCTCGCCATTTCTCCTACCAGCCCCTAGATCTAAACCTGGCCACTCTACCCTGCGGGTCTCATCTCAGGCTTCTGCCTGGGTCTCCTGGCCTCAGGTCCTCCTGCATCCGATTCATTCCGCCAACAGTCGGCTTCTTCAAGCACGGCCCCTTGGAGCTCCATCACCTGCAGCCTGGGTCCCCTGTAAGCTGGCCCTCTCTCTCTTCTCTCTGAAGTTCAACCTGCATCCTGAGCTTTAGCTAAGCCTGTCTCTTCCTGCTCCCTCAAGCACATCAGAAGCAGCAGACGCATCCAAGAATATGGAGCTGGGTGTCCTAGGCTGGTCACATTGGCCACTTTCTCCTTTCAGGCTCTCACTCTCTAAGCTTGTTCCCTTAGCCCTTTGTCAGAGGGTGGTGAGGGGGGTCCAGGAAATAAAAGGGTGAGGGTGCTTTCATAGCACAAAAGGGTGACTGGCCACCCAGCTGATACTTAGTTACTACTTAAATTATGGCCTGGCCCAAGTCCTACTCCTTTACAAAGCTACTTCCTCATTATTCTCACCCACAATGACTTTCCTGATTTGACCTCCCATAATTTTTGTTCTTTACACAATGAGCTCTGGCACTTAATGTTAAACAACGTCTTATTTTCTAAGCGTTCAAGTGTGTAAATCCACTCTTTAAAAGTACACCAAGGGGTGCCTGGGTGGCTCAGTTGGTTAAGCATCCAACTTTGGCTCAGGTCATGATCTCGTGGTCTGTGAGTTCGAGCCCCGAGTCAGGCTCTGTGCTGACAGCTCAGAGCCTGGAGCCTGCTTCGGATTCTTTGTCTCCCTCTCTCTTTGCCCCTCCCTTACACCCTCATTCTCTCTCAAAATAAACGAATAAACTTAAAAAAAAATGTATATCAGGGGAGGGGGATGATGGGAAATTAGTGTTTAGTGGGCACAGAGTTTCAGTTTGGGATGCTGGAAAAGTTCAGATGGATGGGGATGATGGCTGCATGGCCATGTGAATGTATTCATGTCACTGAATCGTACGCCTAAAAATGGTTAAGGGGCAACTGAGTCGCTTAGTCAGTTAAGTGACCAACTTTAGCTCAGGTCGTGACCTCATGGTTCGTGAGTTCAAGCCCCATGTCAGGCTCTGTGCTGACAGCTCAGAGCCTGGAGCCTGCTTTGGGTTCTGTCTCTCTCTCTCTCTCTCTCTCTCTCTCTCTCTGCTCCTCCCCCATGTGTGCTCTGTCTCTCTCTGTCTCCCTCTCTCAAAAATAACCACTAAAAAACATTTTAATGGTTAAAATGGTAAATTTTGTATTATATATATTTCTCCACAATAAAAAAACAAAAGTACAGTAAAGTCACTAAGGAACAAATCTGTGCTTCATTGTCCCCTAGCAGTCCAAGTGCAGACCTACTGCACAGCTAACCACCATTACACCAGTTGCTAAAACAAATATTTGCCACATGAAGGTAATAACATTTGAACATGTATAGTGTCTAAAGCCCCTTCAACGTAAACTGATTTAACCACTGGATCTTGAAAAGCATGACGAGGTGAGAAATGTCTCACGTCTTTATTTTCTAGATAAAGAAACAGAAACTTGAAGGCTTAGGGACTTGATCGCGGTCGGAGAGTACCAGGGAGCACTGGGATTCCTCTAGGTCTCATCAATCTGAGAAAGTTCACAAGCGTTTCATTAACCATTCACCTTGTTGGAACACACAGTGCCTTTTCTCCAGGGAAATAATCAGGCAGAGGCAGACTGCAACATGCAGCGCCCCTTAACCAGCAGCCTTCACCTTGTGCCCTTAACCAGCAGCTGCTCTCCTCAGAACACAGAACTCTCAGGTCCCTGGGCTCTCTGTTTAACCTGGACCCTGTGGGCAGCTGCTCCCACACATGTCCGTCCATGCTGCCTGAGCTGACACGGCGACACTTTGGCCTGGGTGGCAGACTTGCTCCAGGGTGAATGGTGAATCGGACCCTCTAAATTACAGACATGCAAAACAACTTGACTTTCTCTCCAGAATGATTAAAACCAGTGAGAGTTCCGAATACAGAATAAATGAACCACTCTCTTATTCTCCCAACGACTGGTACAAAAGTTTATCCGTCCTCTAGCCATAAACAAATTAAGGATGTAGGGACCCTTTATACTTCAAAACACATAGTCATTTCCTTAAAAGGCCTGTGCGAGGCTCCCAGAGTGAAGGACAGCGCCCCAAGCTCACAGAGATAGCACACATATTCAGCATTGCTGTTCTCACAAGTCACCTCCTGATTAGGCTTCCATTGAACTGAAGGTTGAATGTGTTCCTTGGTTCCAAGAGAAGCTTGCTTCTAAATACCAAAGCTCTAGGAATTTCAAAAGTCCACTGAAGACAGCCTAACTTACATGAATATGTATATCCCTACCCCTGTTACTAAACACCCCTGAAAGAGAAAGGGAGCCCTTCGAAATGCCTGCACATACTTATGCTAAATTCAGTGTCTTCTAAATTGCCTCTTTTTGGAAAAAACACTACACTTCCTCAAAAAAATTGAAAATGGAACTACCACATGATCCAGAAATTTCATTTCTGGGTATAAAACCAGCAAAATTGAAAGCAGGGTCATGAAAAGGTATTTGTACACCCATGTTTATGCCAACATTATTCACAATAGACAAAAGCAGTCCAAGTGTCCACCTGCGGATAAGTAAACCAAACGTGGAAGATACATACAGCGGAATATCGGTCAGCCTTAAAAAGGAAGGAAATTCTGGCACAGCCCGTAATACGGGTGAACCTTGTGAATATTATGCTAAGTGAAATGAGCCAGACTCAAAAGGACAAATACTGTTATGATTCTACCTATATGAGGTCCCTAGCGGAGTTAAATTCTTAGAGACAGAAAGTAGACCAGTGGTTGCCAGGGGCTGGGGAGAGGGGAGAATGCAAACTTATTCTTTAATGGGTATCCAGAGTTTAGTCTTGGAAGATGAAAAGAGTTCAGAAGATTGGTTGCATAACACAACAATGTGGATATTCTTAACTCCGATGAACTGCACACTGAAACATGCTTAAGATGGTCAATTTTATATGTTTCTTACCAAAATTTGTAAAAATCATAAAAAAAAAAAAAAAAGAAAGAAAGAAACAAGCACTCTACTTTTGTTAAGTCCTTCTGTATCAAGGAATTCCACACCAGGGAGCAAGGATTACCACAGCCCATGAGACTCTCTGAACCGTGGATATAATTAGGCACCGCATCCATTATAACGCTACACACGTCATCGTGTGTTACCAGCATCTGTTGACAGATCTCATACCCAGCATATCTCTGAAATGGCAAGTGTGGAGAAGGTAGCCCACAATAGAAACAATGGCATTTTACCCTTGTCCTGTTCCAACAGTTTGTCTCATACGACATAAATAGAGGCCACTGCTCTGGCTACACTGAGCTCACAGCTCGATATTATTTTATTGACCTGAGTAGGTTCTATACCAAAAGTAGAAACAGAGTTCTCTTCTGGATCTGTCCAGACCTGTGTCCTAATGCAGTGGATTCCCCACTCACACCCGCAAGATCTGTGTGTGAGCTCAGATTTAGCTTAAAAATAAAAATAAAAATAAATTCTCACTTTAAACTTAGCATTCTTTTGAATTGGGATCAGGAAGTATAATAATGTATGTCAAGGGCTATCCAATTATCATATTATATTCATGCAGGTATCCCAAACTTAAAACAAAAATTACAACAATGCCATTATATCAAAAAATATTGTGAATGCATTAAAAAAAATATGACAAGAGATATATGTCAATGTGGCTTTTGGAAACTGACATCGGCTCTATCCAAAACTAAAAAACAAAAGCAAACACCATTGTGATCAGACTATTATTCCTAAAAATGATGGGCAGACTATCTGCCCCATTCCTTAGCTATTTACTGTTTCCCATACAAAAAAAAAAACAAAAACCCATGACCATGAAAATGTACCAATCAAAACTTTGGGGAATTTTTTTAAAGGGAAACACTCATGCTAAAAATTAAAGTCACTTTTGAACTTCTGTTTGACAATGCATCACCTAGTCCAGATGACACGTTCATAATCCATGTGTTTTCCCTCACAATGTCATTTAAAAATTGTAGAAGATTTGAAATTTTATTTTCCTTTATATTTATCACTTCCAATTCTCTGGTTTCCAAGAAAGGGGGGGATAGTGGAAGTCTTAGGAAACTAACGTGGAGGGTGAAATATAGCCAAATTTGAGGTTTAAAGTAGTAACACTAAATGTATTTTTACCAGAGAGGGTAGACAACCAAATAGGAATCTTGATATAAAAACAATGCTTGGCTATTTGACAATTATCCAAATAGGGAGAGATCCTTCCAGGAGAGATTCTTCGCTAACACTGCTCACTGGGAGAGAAAGTACAGATGTACATGTTTCCCACGGTCGTACACTAATTCACCAAGTAATACAGCACACTCACTCACAGTGGCAGCTACACTTCCTATGCACACATATGGTCAACAGAGGTTATTCATGTCAAAGCAGGTCCTTAGAAGGGAAATCCACTTTGCTCCACCCCCAGAAAAATAGGGGAGGGGGGAGTGTAGGGCACTTTGCTTTTGTCATGACACTGTCATCATAAAGTTGGGTTCGCAGGTCTGCCATGGCATGCCTGACCCCACCAGGCTCTGTGCCCAGTCAAACAGGAGGTGGGTTTAGCCTCCTGGTGAACATTCTCTACGTGTTCCAGCCAAGGGGATCAAGAAGAAACCTTGAAATAGTGGAATATTCCACTGGGCCCCCACAGCGCCAACCAAGTTGGGCTGAGAGCTTTCAGAGTTGGCTGACTCCCTCGTCCCTGTGTGCTTACCTCAATGAACCACAAATAGAGCGTGAAATAATTATTACTTCATTGGTGGATGTCTAGTGTCCACACAGCATCCCTCTCTTAGGAGCCCCAAACACTTAAGAAATGATTTGCAAATCTACTCTTCGGGCAGCCCTGTGACTATCCCATTGACGCTGATGTTCACTTGACATTTTTATTTGAGGAGAGATGGGCTGGGGGCAAATGAACACAGTGGTGCAGGTTAGTATAACTCTTGCGGCGAAGGTCACAGACTCCAGGGGTCAGGAGCAGACCGACCTGAGACTTTCAGGTTCTGGTCTGACAGTGGTTAAAGCAGAAACACACACACTGTTCCCCTTTTAACGTTTTTCGTTTTGTGACTCTTCAGTTACTTACACACGCGCGCGCACACACACACACACACACACACGCACACTCGCGCGCGCGCTCACACACACAGGGCGCCCGGGTTCGTGCCCGTCCCTGGACGTGTTCTCCTTCCTCCCGGGGCACGCGGGCTACGATGACACGGGACAACACAACACCTGCACCACGCGCCCACTCGCAGGTGCACGCAGTGGGCGAGCCCGCGGGGGGACCGGGACACACGGACGCGCGGGCCGAGCCCGCAGACGGCGGGCACGGGGCCCTTGCTGACCTTCCTCTGCTGCTTCTCCCAGGCCGGGTCGAGGAGCAGGTCGCGGTCCCACTCCTCCTCCTGGATCATGTACTCGTCATCTTCGTAGACGTAGTTGTACTGCACGCCGGGCTCTATCTGGTTCATGGCGCTCGGGGGGCCGGGGCTGCGGCGGGGCGCGCGCGGACTGACGGACGGACTGACGGACGGGCGGGCGGGCGGAGACGCGGCGGGGCCGGCGGGCGCGCGGAGCTCGGCAGAGGCGCGGGCGGCGGACTGGCGGGCGCGGAGTGACCTTCGCGCGGCTCCTCTCGGGGCGGCACGCCTAGACGCTGGGTCGCGGGCGAAGCACCAGCTCGAGCCGCGAGCAGCTGCCGCGCCGCTTAATACCCGCGCCGCCCGTCACGTGGCCGCCGGGCCGCGCCCCCGCCCCGCCCTCCGCCCGCCCCCGCCTCTGCCCCCGCCCCCGCTGCGCCGAGCACGTGCTGGCGGGCTGGGACGCGGGGCGGCTGGGGGTCCCCAATCGCGCGGCTGCAGCAAACCTCCTTGGCCGCGAGCGGAGCCTGCATGCACCAGCCCACGCCTCCCACTTACCCTTCTGCCTGGCGGCGGGCTCGGTTGCGGGCGCCTGAGCCGGTTACGGGGCGGAGGGGAGGAGGGGTGGGCGTACGCGGGCCCGCCCGGGCCGGGGGCACCCATGGTCGGGATCCCTGACCACCTCCAACGCATCCAAGTTTTCCATGTATCATTTGCATATTCACGTTTTCCACGTATTTCCATAGATAACACGCACATACACGCCTGAAAAGTAAAGTTTAAAAGCTACAGCGTCCCCTCGTTTTCTTCTACCCGCCCTCACCTGGGGGAAATCAAGGCCGGGGACTTGGATCAACCGTGTTAGAATGTCAGGAACCGAACCAAAGGCGGGAAGTATCAGCTCTCAGCTGCCAGTCATAAATTTAAAAGAACTGACAATGGAGGACGAGCAGCCAGCTTCATGTTACACTTAAAACCCGCCTTGATATGTTGCACATAAGCCTTTTCATTCCTGTGGTTCTGGTTAGCTGTTCCCTATCGGTTATGCCCTGGAGGAACCGAGGTGAGGTCCTTTGGGACAAGCAGGTTGAAATTTTTTTTCATCGAGTATTTATTAAGCGCTTACTGTAATCCAGACACTGGGATACTAGATGTGAGCTGATAGGCAGGAAACGTGCCTTCTGAAGTTCATGTCCAAATTGAATAAAAGTTGCCCACAGACGCTCCATAGCTGTTTGTGATTCAAAAGCTTTTAGTTTCTTCACATGTTTCAAGCTGAAACTATGCTCAGATTTATCATTGTTCCTCAGAATTTTTACACCACTTACTTTTATTATTTTGAGCTTTTTGCAAAAAGACTTTGACAAATTAGCATATATGCTGCATTAACATTTTGTGAAACATACTCACTAGAAAGAACATGAACTCCATGAGAGCAGAAATTTTGCCTTGCTCACGGCCGGAATTACCAGCAACTGGAAGGATGTCTGCTACTTAGTAGGTGCTCAAATATTTGTGGAAGGAATAAGCACTCTTGGAAACAGTGACTGAACTAATTTGCCTGGATTTAAATTTAAGATTTTAAGCTTATATTGTGCATTAAAGTCATACTCTCTGAACAAGTTTGCCACTAAACTTTAACAATTAGAAACTGTATCGACAATGATAAAAACTGTCATCTTAGTCTTAAAAAAATTAACTGGGGAACCTCAGATTGCAGATGAGATGGAATAAAAGCCAGATTTACCATCCTTCCTGAAACAACCAAAATCAAGGGAAAAAATATCTATGAAACAAAGATTTTCAAGACATTGGTCATCAGGCAAAGAAGGAGGATGATGGAAGGAAATTAAAAAAAAAAAAACATGAAAACTATGATTTCCCCAGTTTATTGCCTAGAGGTAGATTCTAAGGTGCAATACAATAAAAGGGGACCCACGCATAGTTCAATGGTCTCACTAGGCTGGGAGTTCAGAGAGACCAAGGTGGCTAGATTTTGCAAGACCCAATTACAGAAGAGGAGAGAGCTGCAAAAAGAGAGAACCCTGGAGATTTCCAGAGACTGTCCCTCTAGTCCGATCAGTGAATGCATGGGAGAAAAATACCTGAGGCCAAGGAAAGAAGCAGCCAAAAGACCCAGAAACAATGGTCCTTGGAATTCATAAAGGGCCTGAGTCGTTCCTGTTTTCCTTAGCCAGAGTGGAAAACCTCACAATTCACGGGGCATCAGATGGAGTATTCAGAAGTGGGGGGAAATTACCCCTACACTAAATTATATACTGAGACAGCCATCTCAGAGGAGTAAGGGGAAGACTGCGCAGCATTCACACAGGGCCAGGCGAGTGTCTGCTCCAACCACCGGACGGCAGAGACTCATAATTCACAGAGCAGTGGAGCAGAGTAGAGTACTTGGGAATGACTTGTGTCAGTACTGTGGAACTAATTATTCCTTGGCTACTCCTAGAATGAGCATGACTCTAACCCAGACTAGCAAATCATCAAACAGTCATAAAAATCACAAAAGCAAGACCCAAAGAGATAAACTGTTACCAAGTGACTGAACTGTTTCCAAGTAACTGAACTACATCGCAGAACAAAAGCTCAGGAAGATTTATAGGAATACAAAAATATCCAGCACCCAACAATGTAAAAACCACAATCTGGCAAGCGATCAAAGATTCCCTCAGGTGAAAGAGAAAAATATCATCCATGATAATGAGAATAACAATCAATCAAAACTGACCCAGGGCTGACACACAAATTAGGTACCAGACAAGGGCATTAAAACAGTTATTACTACTATGTTCTGTATATTCAAGAAGTTAAAGAGGGGCACCTGGGTGGCTTGTGAGTTCCAGCCCCATGTTGGGCTCTGTGCTGACAGCTCAGAGCCTGGAGCCTGCTTGGGATTCTGTGTCTTCCTCTCTCTCTGCCCCTCCCCTGCTCATGCTCTGTCTCTCTCTTTCCTTCAAAAAGAAACAAACATTTTTTAAAAATTTAAAGTTAAATAGAAACATGGAAGATATTTTTAAAAGACCTAAGTGAAACTTTTAGACACGAAGACTACAATATCTGAGATGAAGAATACACTGTGGGATTAAGTGCAGATTAGACATTGCAAAAGAAAAGATTAGTGAATTTGAAAGCATGGAAATAGAAACTATCCAAAATACAGAGAGAAAAAAAATAATCCAAAAGAATGAAAAGAGTTTCAGTGACATCGTTGGAGGGGTGATCCACCGGGGTCCTGAGGATGCCTACATATTCTTACAGGTATGCCAAAATTGTAGGACCCTGGCAGCAGTTTATCGAGGCCATTTCTCGAGGTTGTATTTGCAATGGGCAACCTTGACAGATGAGGTAATGTCTACCCATAAACAAAGAGCAGTCTTGCTGCTTCTTGCTATAAAAGTCATGAATCCCCAAGTTCAGTGTTCCTCTCTTCTAATGAAACGCACTGTTCACACAGTGGGAACAGGCTACATCTGTGAAACTTGGGGATTATGGAAAACCAGCATGAGCAGTGAGATTGATCATATTCATGGCCATAAAACAACTCTCAATAAATTTAAAAGGATACAAGTCTTACAAAGTATGCTTTCAGACCACAATAGAATTAAATTAGACATGGGTAAACAAAAGATCTCTAGAAAATCCCCAGATATTTGGAAATTAAGTAACATCTAGGTAACCCAAAAAATCAAAAGAGAAATGAAAAGAGATATTAGAAAGTATTTTTTTAACTAAATGAAAATGAAAACACAATAGATCAGAAGTTTTGGGGTGCCACTGAAACAGTCCTTAAGGGAAAATTAGTAGTCCTAAGTGCTTATATTAGAAAAGAATGATCTGGGGCGCCTGGGTGGCTCAGTTGGTTAAGCGTCCAACTTTGGCTCAGGTCATGATCTCACGGTCCGTGAGTTCGAGCCCTGCATCGGGCTCTGTGCTGACAGCTCAGAGCCTGGAGCCTGCTTCAGATTCTGTGTCTCCCTCTCTCTTTGCCCCTCTCCTGCTCATGCTCTGTCTCTCTCTGTCTCAAAAATAAATAAAACATTTTAAAAATTTAAAAGAAAGAAAAGAACTATCTTACGTTAATGACCTCAAGCTTCCACCTTAAAAAACTAGAAAAAAAAATCAGAGTAAACCCAAAGTAAACAAAAGAAGGAAATAATAAAGATCAAAGTAGAAATTGAGAAAACATGTAAAACAGAAACCCAGTAGAGGAAAATTTATAAAATCAGTAAGCCTACACCGAAACCAAAAGATATCAATAAAATTGATACACTTAAAGCCACACTGATTGTAAAAGAAAAAAAAAGAATGCAAATTATCTATATCAGGAATGAAAGAAGTGACATCATTCAAGATTCTATAGATATTAAAAGAATAATATGTGAATATTACTAACAACTATATGCCAATAAATTCAATAGCTTAAATGAAATCAAAAAATTCCTTTAATGACACAAACTATCAAAGCTCATTCAAGAAGAAATAAAAATTCTGAATAGCTGTGTATCTATTAAAGAAACTCAATTTGTAGTTTAAAACTTCTCCCACCCACTCCACCCCAAACACACATAAAATCTCTTCTGGGCAACATGCCTTCTGTGGTAAATTTTATCAAACATTTAAGAAAGAATTCCAGGAAACTAAAGAGAAAGGACTGCTTTCCAACTCATGCTATGAGACCAGTATTAGTCTGATACCAAAGGTAGACAAAAATAGTATAAGGAAGCAATGGATCAGTATCTCTCATGAAAATAAATGCAAAAACTCTCAACAAAATTTTAGCAAATTGGATCCATTATGATCAAGTGGGATTTATTCCAGGAATTCAGGAGTGGTTTGAATATTCAAAAATCAATCAATTTTTATTGTTTTAATTGAAGTGTAGTTGACAGACTATATTATATTAGTTTCAGGGGTACCACATTCTGATTCCACATTTATATACATTGTGAAATGATCATCATGCTAAGTCTAGTTGATCATCTGTCAACATACCAAATTATTACAATATTATTGACCATATACTTTATATCCTGTGACTTGTTTATTTGAAAACTGAAGTTAATACCTCTTAATCCTGTACACCTATTTTACGTATATGCTCCCCCCTTCCATTCTGGCAACCACCCATTTGTTCTCTATATTTATGACTCTGTTTCTGTTTTGTTTGTTCATTTGCTTGGATTTTAGATTCCACATGTAAGTGAAATCATATGGTATGTATCTTTCTCTGTCTGATTTATTTCACTTAGCATAATACCACTAGGTCCATCCATGTTGTCACAAATGGAAAGATTCCATTCTTTCTCATGGCTGAATAATATTCCATTGTTAAAAATATATGTATCACATCTTCTTTGTCCATTTATCTATAGTAGACACTTAGGTGGCTTCTGTATCTTGGCTGTTGGAAATAATGCTGCAATGAACACAAGGGTGCACATATCTTTTCAAATCGGTGCTTTCATTTTCTTTAGATAAATACCCAGAAGTGGAATTGCTGGATTATAAAAACAGATTTATTGCCATCTTAACAGACTCAAAAAGGGGAACCACATGATTATCTCAATAGATACGAAAAAGCATTTGACAAAATCCAACATCCATTACTGATAAAACTCTTAGCAAAATGGATTATAAACAAACTTCCTGAAGCTAATTAAGGGCATATAAAAAAAGAACAGAAAAACTATAGCTAACATCAAATTTACTATTAAAAACTTGAATGCTTTCTTCTTAAAAACAAAAACGAGTCAGGACCATAACAGGTGTATCTGATATCACAACTTCTATTCAATATTGTACTAGCAGGGCTCCTGGGTGGCTCAGTCGGTTAAGCGTCTGACTTCAGCTCAGGTCACGATCTCACAGTCTGTGGGTTCAAGCCCCACATTGGGCTCTGTGCTGACAGCTCAGAGCCTGGAGCCTGCTTCAGATTCTGGGTCTCCCCCTCTCTCTGCCCCCCCATGCTCATGCTCTGTCTCTCAATAATAAATAAACGTTAAAAAAATTTTTTTTAATATTGTACTACCAATTCTAGCCAGGGCAATCAGTCAAGAAGAAAAAAAGTCATCCAAATTAGGAAAGAAGAAATAAAACTCTTTATTTCATTTCTATGATAAATCATTATTATTATAGGATTATTATATTAGTATATATTAGTATATTATTATATTAGTATATTATATTAGTATATTATTAGTAATATATTAATTATATATTATATATATTATACGTTATAACATATATAATATAATATAATAATATATATATTATAATATATATAATACTATAATATAATATAATAATATATATTATCATATATATAATGAATGAATATATATAATATATAATATATAATATATAATATATAATATATATTATATATATTATATATAATATATAATATATATTATATATATTTTAGTATATTAGTATATTATATTAGTATATTAGTATATTAGTATATTAGTATAGAATAAGTTCTATAATAATAATTATTATATTATAATAATAATTATAATATAAATATAATAATTATTATTATTATAATTATTACAGAATAAATATGTAGAAAATTTGGTGGGTTCTTCAAAAAAGCTACTAGACTAATAAATGGATTTATCAGTGTTGCAGGATATAAGATCAATGTGCAAAAAATAAATCATCTTCAGAAATCTCCAGGCCTCGCTGGCTTTATTGGACAATTCTAACAAAATTTAAAGATGAAATAACTCCAATCCTACACAATCTCTTCCAGAAAATGGAAGAGAGAGGAACATTTCATTTTATGAATTCATTTATGAAGCCAGAATTATCTTGGTACCAAATCCAGGCAAAACAAACCAAACCAAAACAAACAAACAAGAACAAAACAAGAAAAAAAGAAATAAAACTACAGTCCAATTTCCCTAATTAACACAGATGCAAAAATCCTCAACAAAATATTAAGAGATTGAACTCAGTAGTATGGAAAAATAGTAAAAGCATTTACAAATCATATATTGAATCAAAACTTATATCCAAAAGTATATTAACAACTCAATGCAACAGTAAGAAAATGATCGACTCAGTGAAAAGATGGACAAAAGACTTGAACAGATAATTCATCAAATACTAATGGCAACCAAGCACATGAAAGAATGCTCAACATCAGTGGTCACTAGAAAGATGCAAATTAAAACTGTGATGGGGCACCTGGTGGCTCAGTTGGTTAAGCATCCAACTCTTGATCTCAGCTCAGGTCTTCATCTCAGGGTCATGAGTTCAAGCCCCACATTGGGCTCCACACTGTGTGTGAAGCCTACTTAAACACACATACACACACACACACACACACACACACACACACAGCATGATGAGATACCATTTCACCCATAAAAATATCTAAAATTAAGAAATCTGAACATGTCAAGTGTTGGCAAGAACATGGAGGAATTAGAGTTCTCCTATGTTGTCAGTGGGAATATCAAATGGTACAACCACTTTGGAAAACAGTTTGATAGTTTCTTAAAAAATTAAACATATGCCTACATATAGCTCAGCCGTTCCATTGATATAAAATTCCAGAAAATGGAAGCTAGGGTGAGGAGGGAGGCTTACAAGGGGCATAAGAAAACTTTCTGGGGGCGCCTGGGTGCCTCAGTCAGTTAGGCACCCAACACTTGATTTCGGCTCAGGTCATGATCTCACAGTTCGTGATACTGAGCCCCACATTGGTTCTGAGATGTCAGCATGGAGCCTGCTTGGGATTCTTTCTCGCTCTCTCTCTGCCCCTCCCTGTTTGCACTCTCTCACTCTCTCTCAAAATAAATAAACTTTAAAAAATTACAATTAAAATTACCTGTGTATTTCCCTGTTGCCTCAATAATTTGTACTGGTTCAGTATCTATCAATGGTAGCTCTTTCAATATATCTTACAAGTTTCAATTTTAAAATTCTGCCCCTTTTGGGAGACTCATCCAAAATGCCTTCTCTAACACAACGCTTGCTAATTGAAGCCCGAAGTGAGTCACCTCTGCATTCTAAATAACCTTTAGAATGTAACTAACAAATACTGCTTTGTTAATATGTAACTAACAAATACTGCTTTGAATGGCAAATAATAATATATAATTTTACTCACTGGATTATATACTCCTAGAGGACTTATCTTTTTTTTTTTTTTCAACGTTTATTTATTTTTGGGACAGAGAGAGACAGAGCATGAACGGGGGAGGGGCAGAGAGAGAGGGAGACACAGAATCGGAAACAGGCTCCAGGCTCTGAGCCATCAGCCCAGAGCCTGACGCGGGGCTCGAACTCACAGACCTCGAGATCGTGACCTGGCTGAAGTCGGACGCTTAACCGACTGCACCACCCAGGCGCCCCTAGAGGACTTATCTTATACTGTTTGGAATACCAATTACACCTGATACAAAAAACAAACAAACAAACAAAAAAAAAAACCAGTATCTGGTAGGTGTCCAAAATTTTTAAAAAATCAATAAATACAGTCAACATATATTAATTGCTTTGTGTCAGGAACTATTGAAAATGTTTCAGATGCTACCTAATTTAAATATCACAAAAACCTATGTCCAAAGTAAGTATAACTATCCCCTTTCACAGAGGGAAAACCTGTGGCTTAGAGAAATTAAGTGACTTGCCCAAGATGGTATCACTAATGGTTGTCAGAAACAGAAGTTGAACCCAGGACTGCTGTTAAACACTACCAGGCACTCTTGGGATCTGGTTGAGATCAACTAACCAGCGACAGAACCACAGCGAGAAGGCATGTGTCCATTCTCACAGGCTCCTCATCGAGGCTTCTTTGAGGTCAACTGCCTTAACTCTCACCAGCCATTCTCTCGCCTCAAGCTAACGAAAAATCCCATGGCTCAAGAATCACGTTCTCTTTAAGAATCCAAATAGCCTGCCAATGATATTCCAACCTTACTCATTTCCTCCCTTCCTGGTTTCCTCCTTCCATTGTCTCCTCCTGTCATCTTTTCTTGGGCCTGCCCAGTCCCCTTTCCAATCTCCTGTTTCACTGCAATCACACAATCCTTGCTTCCCCAAAAAAACTTAACTCTGATTTCATACTGATTGTATAAGATAATAACTAACGTTGTGAATTACTTGTTCTTTCTTTTTCTGAATACATATATTTAGGCCATTTTTATATAGGGTAATAACTTCTAGATTCATAGAAACTGAGGAATTTCAGATCTATTCGATGTTAGCTACTCCAGCTCCCACCCACTATAGGAATCAACTGGAGAATACCATAAAGAAAAAAATTTTGACTTGCTTACCTGCATTATTTCTAGACCTATGGGATGGCTGGTACGACTTGAAAATAATTTTCTAGTCGCAGAAGACTCACCACCTCAAAAGTGACTTATCGAAAAGTAGATTCACTGAATCTTAAATTTCACAGAGATCTTTGCTTGTATGGCCTTTCAAAGACTTTGTACCAAATTGTGCGTTCATAATTTTGTGTTCTTTTTTCTTACATAGGCCCACCAAATGGAATTATCTATGGGCCTCTGAACTCATCTTATTTTTGGGAAAAGTGAGGTCGTCTCTACCCATTAGTAGCCCTGTCTGTCTTCTGGAGCTGTAGAGAAGATGTCTAATCTGATTCCACATGATCACATTTCAAATATTTTAAGGCAATAAGAAACACACAGAAAGTTTGTTTCTATTATCTAGTGACACTTGTTTTCCAGATTTTCCCACATTAATAGTATCTATTAAGGGCTCCTGATGTGATAAACACTGTGGTAATCTTGTTATAGAAAGTGTCCATTAAATCTGCTCATCCACCCAGGAGGAAAGGGGCTGTGATTGTAGGTTGTAGAACTCGTTCAAGGTCACACAGCTCAAACATGAAGTGGATTATTACAAAACCCATACATTCAATGGCTATGTCATATTACCCTCTTAACTGTTTTTCTGAACACACTCGTGTGTGTGTGTGTGTGTGTGTGTGTGTGTGTGTGTGTGTGTACAGGTTTCTAAAATGTGAATTCCATGCAACCTTTTTGGAAAGGATTTATTAGTACTTATCAAAAATTATAAATATACCCTTTGACCCAGAAATTGTATTTTTGTGAATCTACTCTTTAGACATGGACAAATGTCCGTGTGTAGGAGGCTGAATCTCTCAATTTTGATGTCTGTGATTTAGAAACGAAAGGCAATTTTCAAAAGTGATGGCTTTTGTGGAAGAAAATTATATATGTCTATAAAATGTTTTGCATTTAGAAGAAAACACTCCAAACTGTTCCTATCAGAGAACCGTGGGGAATAGGTAGGGGGTGGAAAGATGCGAGAACTTCAACGATTTGTTTCATAGAGTTTTGAACTGTTTGTTTTTTACCATGGGCACATGTTACATTTATAATAAATGATAGCTTGTATCGCTCGAGCTGTGCTCTCACCAGCTCAGAGAACAATACACCATGAAGAACCAAACATCACATCCATTAATCCAGCTTAATTTTGCATTTGATTTTTTTTTGTCCGCCTACAGCTGGTTTCTATTGAACTTACCGTCAGTTAAGACACCTAGGTCTTTTTGTCACAGAACCAGAAAGCCGTGTGGGTAAAATTACACAAGATAAAATCCAATACAATTATTGTTACTTATTGTTAAGAACAGACGTAAAACAACAGGAAACCTTGGCATTTTCCACATTTGTTAGTGCATCAGCCCACATCCTCTTTTCTGTTGATGATGATGTTTACAGTTTTCTTGAGTTGCCCAAGCTTCGGAGTCCCCCACGGAAGTGAAAAAGGACAGGGGGGTGGGGTGCAGACACAGCTATTCAACAGTGCTTTGGGGTATTTCAATTTGTTTGTTTTTTATAAATGTACATTTATAAATGGAATGCTTTTCCCTAACCCTACGAACAATTAGTGTTGACAGATTCGTGTGGAACCTTTTCAGAGTTTTGTATGCGTATTCACACAACCTGAGTATTATTTTTTCAAAACTTAAGATAGGATTAAGCTACATGAACTGTATGCAACTTCTTTTTTTTAATACTGTAACACTGTATCTTGCATATCAATCGAGATTGGTGCGTTGAGGGTGGTACGGCCATAGACTATATCTCGTATACCTCTGTATATCTTTCAGGCAGATCATTCTTCCTAGAGGCAGCACTGTCTCAATAATGTTTATTTAACCTCTTGACCATCAGTCTTTGTGTGTATGTAGGAAGGGTAGAGAGGGGAAGGATATGTGTCCTCCTGAAATTTCAGAAGGCAAGGAATATCAGAATTCCATCTGCTCAAAAATTTATGTCCCAAATAGTCCACTAACTGGAGGACCATTTAGGATGTAGATGTTGTTTCTGCAGATTACCTTCACATCACAGCTCAGAAAGCACCGGGGCAGCAGCAGCCCTGTCTCGTGCATTCCTGGAGGTCACATCCCGTTTGCTCAGTCCACCAGGCACTAGACTCAAGTCCACGGCTCCTTCACACCCTGGATTATTTCTCCAACCCTTGGTATCTGCCTCAGTTCCTTGCCCTTGTTTGGGCAATGCCTTTGGACTCCCTGCCTTCCCTCCGACTCCACTTCCCCTATTCTCCATTTTGGCAAATCTGAATCTCTAAGGAAGAGACCCTCTCCTGGCCAGACTTGCCCCTCAAAATCCACTCAATCCAGGTTAGCCCCAGGAGGGCATTCTCCCGTAGGGGCTGGGACGCTGGATGATATACAGGGTTGATGGACTGCTCGCAAACACCCATTTATTTTATTCAGGCAACGTTCAAGATGGATTTGGTGAATTTGAGATTAGGCTCTAGGTAGTCTGATTTAATTTAAACTTCTGGAAAATGAGAATGCTATGGTGGGTGGGAATGTAGGATATGAGATAAAGGGCGAGCACTGTGCTAGAAGGGAACAAGGAGGAAGTGAAAGAGGTGAGCCAAGACTTTTGCATGTTTTATAATTTTGATGGAACTTGGGTGACGGAATAATTCCTCAAAAACTGTATGTATTTAGTGCCATACCAAATACCACATTTAAATGCCATGTTGACATATTTTTCATCCCTTAGGGTGTCAGTGTCTGAATTTTAGATGTCAAAACTAGTAAAGAATGTACTGATAATATTGACCACATGTCAAGGGCATGCTAGGCACATGCAAAGTGCGTCAGTAATATTAGACTTCATTATTCCCAGGATCTAGGACAGCCTCTGGCATGTAGTAGACCATTAAAAGGAATGATTGTCAAATCAATGAGTAAATCAGTGCACAGGTAGTAAATACTGCAGTTAGGATTCAAATATATATCTGCCTGATTTCAAACTTCTTAGCCCTTTGAGTCTATCTCATTTTAGCTGGTTGATTCTGATCCAGGTTGGTCAAATATCCTCTGATGCAATTCTTGAATTTAGTCTAGTGATTCTCCCCAAGAGAGCATAAGGAAACCCAAGGCAAAAGAATTTGCCAAACATGTGCTTGAGGAAAGGAGGTTCAACTCTTGTTCTTGGATGACCCACCTCCCTGGGCCACTCCAGTTTAAGAATACTCCAGTGTAACAAGACAGAAATTGTCTTTGAATCACCTCTGGCTTAGCCAAACAATTTGGACAAGGCAGGTCAAAAAGTTCACTTCTTTATTCAGCAACTATTTTTTGAGTCTGTTCTAAGTATCAAGGACCACGGTACGTGCTGGTGATACCAAGAACAACACAAATTGCTATCTTCCAAGGAGCTCACAGACTGCAGGGGAGAGAATCACACAACAGAAGGGCTGCAGTACAATAATTCAATAGTTGTAATGGAAATATATGCAAACATGCAGGTGTACGGGAAGACAGGATTCAGGTGAGACAAGGCAGACTTTTCAGAGGAGGCTGGGTTTGAGCTGAGGTGTGAAAGATGAGCAGGAGTTTCCCAGGTACAGAAGCTGAAGTCGGTGGTTAGGAAGAGAGAACAACGCCGGCAAAGGTATGGAGCCCTGGTAGAGAGCCCTGAGCATGAGAATCTGATGTGAGGTGACAGTGTGGGGCAGAGCAGGAAATACAACTGGACACGTGGGCACATGGGCTGGTCCAAACCTGAGGTGGCGTCTTGCACTGGACAGTGCAGATTTGTTCTGTAAGTCAGGAAGACCCCCTGGAGATTTTGCCCGGGGGATCATAACTGGATCATCCTGTTCGAAAAATCATTCCAGGGGCACCTGGGTGGCGCAGTCAGTTAAGCGTCCGACTTCAGCCAGGTCACGATCTCGCGGTCCGGGAGTTCGAGCCCCGCGTCGGGCTCTGGGCTGATGGCTCAGAGCCTGGAGCCTGTTTCCGATTCTGTGTCTCCCTCTCTCTCTGCCCCTCCCCCGTTCATGCTCTGTCTCTCTCTGTCCCAAAAATAAATAAACGTTGAAAAAAAAAAAAAAAGAAAAATCATTCCAGCAGCCAAGGGGCAGCCGGGACAGTGACAATCGGGATGGCTCTGGGAGACATTTGGAAAGTAGAAGAAGATATTTTAATGGATTAAGTGGAGACAGAGGAAGAGAGAGAAAGGAATGTAGATTCCTTCCTAGTTCCTGATTTGGTCAGTGGGTATATGTACTATTCCTTGAGACAACAGAGGAAGGACAGGGGCGGGTATGGGGAAGGAGCAGGGAAGATGGTGAATTCATCTTAAGACATGTCCAATAGTCAGACTCAGCTTGTGATCTGGAACACAGGAGAGAGGTCTGGTCAGGAAAGACTTGGGAGGCTTCGTTGCTAATGTCCTGCTCAAGCGTGTTTGCAGAGGTGAGGTCCCATGTTCGGGACACAGCCTAGTGGTGGGACCAACCTTTACCAGCAGAGATTCAAAAAATAGTTATTGTTAGTCTGCATTTAATCAGGTTCTATGGATCTACTGAATATACTAAAAGGCTGGTTGCTTTTCTTTGGCAGAAAGCCTGAAATTTTCCTGTTCTATTGACATTTTCTTTATTTTGTATGGGGTGTTGAGTAATGCAATTTGTTTTTTCTGAATGTTCATACAAAATATGCTTGCTTTCTCAAAAAATCACATAATCCCTAGGAATTTTTATTTCCTTTATCAGAAAGAAATCTTCAAATGCATCTTTTTAAAGACCCATTACACTGTATCTCTTTCCCAATCCCTCATAATGGACCCTGAGAGTCTGAACAAAATAAAAAGCCAGGCAGTGGAGAAGATATAGAAAGACCACAACTGAGGAGCTATTAAAGTTCCCTCCTGGGGGATTGGATGATAATAAAGGGACAGGATGATGAGTTTTTGTTGTTTTCTCAGTCACAGAGATAAGCTAGGTTCCAAGTCCCTCCTGTAATTTAGTCCTTAAGGCAGCTCAGCTGAAAATAAGACAGTGCTATGAGGCAAAAGGCAATGCAATTTTCTCACTTGATAGAGTCTTAGAATCAGAAACTCGCTTCTAAGAGCAGAAAGAGTACATTCCCACTTGAAATTTTATTTTAAACACCACTGTGTGCTTGGGTTAATTGCCTTTGGTCGAAAGGAGGGGGACCCATTTCTTCTTCTCTTCTAATCTGGGAAATCAAAGGAGACACGACCTTCAGAGAATTAGAGGTAGTGGACTCTAGGGATCAGGTCTAGCTCTCGCACTTCACAGATGAGGATACTGAGGCCGAGAAATTAAGGGGCCTGCTCCCACTCTAACCATCACTGCCGCCTGGAGAAGCGGTGTGCTATGGCAGAGACAAACTGGAATTAGAGCAAGCTGACCCGGGTCCCGGCTGTGCTATGGGACTGCAGGCAGCTTTCGTTACCTCTCTGAGCTAGATTTCAATACATACAGAAAACGAAAAACCTCTATGGTCACTTCAAATTCTAGCATCCTGCAAGTGCTTTCTTGTTGGTTGGTTGGTTGGTTGGTTGTGTTGATGTAGGTGTTTTCATTGCACTTGCATGCAATGCGCCCTATCATCAGGCCAGGAGGGAGCTGCTGCCTCATT
The DNA here is from genome assembly GCF_022837055.1 of Prionailurus viverrinus. Lineage (NCBI taxonomy): Eukaryota > Metazoa > Chordata > Mammalia > Carnivora > Felidae > Prionailurus > Prionailurus viverrinus. Next base: position 12,097,095 of record NC_062571.1, read on the forward strand.
CATGGGCCAATGATGGGTGGACACAAGGGTGGGAGGGGCACGCATAGAGCAGCCAAGCATTTCTTTTAAGCTCAGAGGCAACGTTACCTGGTTGCTAGCCCAGGACACTGTAACCACTCTTTCCTGCCCCTCATGCTGTAACTTCTGCTCTTTTGCAAACATTGCTGAACCCCTGCTACTCCAAGAATGGTCGGTTCTTCCTGGACCCATAGCCACACCTCACCTGGGGACTTCTTACACAGCAGAGCCTCAGGCTGAACCATAGGCAGACTAGAACTCACAAATCAGAATCTGCATTTTAACAGGATTAACAGGCATGTGTGTGCAACAAAGTTGGAGAAACACTGTGTTTGCACATTCTGTGCTATAGTATTGATCATAAACCTTTGAACTCTATCAACCAGGTAATGCATTTTAACTAAAAATAAGTAAATAAGTTGGAGACATATTTGCACAAATTACTTCCTGTAAGGATCGAAGTCACATCTCACATTACCAGCACTTGAGAATTCAGAATTCGGCATTATCACTTATTCCTTGTGTGATGCTGGACAAACTATTCTCCAAGCCTCTGCCTCCCTAGCTGTAAGATATGAATAATCTCTGCCTCACATGTTTTACCGGGAGTACTGGAGTATTATAAAAAGCAAATGACATACTATATGCAAAAAAAAAAAATGTTTATAAACATTTAGTACCATAGAGAGGCCACTTTTAAGAAAGGGGATCATCCTGACTCCATTGGTAATAGAACAGGTACTTTTGAGAAGTTGACAGGATGGGTTTTGTTTATAGAGAGAGGTAATTGCCTGTCTAGTGAAGTTTATGAGACGATGGAAGTCCTCTTCCATCCACCTCACTCTCCCTTCTGTGAAATGTTGAAGTTTTTCTAATAGGGCAGGGTGTTGAAAGAAATTCAATCACATAAGTCAATTAAGTAGACTGGATGAAATATCTAAAAACATCTCTGCACACACAGGGATGAACTGGCAATAAAGTAAAACATGCCCAGAAGGCCAAACTAATTCAAAGTAGGAGCTATGAGAAGTAATACTAACATCTAAAGCCAAATTTCACCCTGAGGACATTTGCTAAAAACAAAAGAAAAGAGCGGGATCTCATGGACTTACACGCGGGGCGCAAAGCACAGAAGACAAAGGCTAGGAGACACTGGTAGAGAAAGTCAAATGCAAGAGTCTTCCTTGAAGAGTTGACGTTCCAAAGGGCCATACAATCAGCAAATGAATTACTGGCTCATGTGGTAATTCTATTTCTAATTTTTTGAGAAGCCTCATACTGTTTTTCCATAGTGGCTGCACCAATTTACATTCCCACCAAGAGTGCACAAGCATTGCCTTTTCTCCACATTCTTGCCAAAACTTGCTATTTCTTGTCTTTCTGATACGAGCCATTCTGACAGGTGTGAGGTGACATCTTGCTGTGGTTTTGATTTGCATTTCCCTGATGATGATGTTGAGCACCTTTCCACGGACCCATTGGCTATCTGTATATCTTTGGGAAAATGTCTCTCTTCTGCTCATTTTTTAATCAAAAAATTTTTTTTCTTGGCTGTAGAGTTGTATGAGCTCTTTATATATTTAAGATATTAATCCCTTATCAGTTACATGATTTAAAAATATTGTCTCTCATTCCATAGATTCCCCTTGCATTTTGTTAAAGATGGAAGAAATTCACCTTAAATGCAAAGTCACAAAAAGGTTAAAAGTAAAGGATGGATGTCAGGAAGTAAAAAATGGCAGATTTTTACCCTATTTGCAAGTCAATGATCTGGCCTTGCTTCAGTTTCACGGATGCTGGCAGAAGACATGAGACCACTGGATCAGAGATAAAGGACTTTATTGCTCACAACAATAAAGTAACCAGAGTATCAACATTTTCACATCCATTTTCCAAGTCTCAAATACCAGATTCTGCAAATATTAAATAGAAATTAAAAACAGGCATTAAACAGAAATTGAAACAGAAAATTAAAAAAAAAGTTTCCCAGGGGAAAAAGCTAGGTCTTCCAGACTGTGTCTTTCTTTCCTGTGTGTTCCTCTCACACACAACGCTTCACTTTTGACACTTCTGGTCACCAGTTGTGTGCGGGGCTTTCTCAACAATAAGCAAGTCTTCAACACCAGCTGGGTGTCCTCTGACTGCGCTCAATTCTGACACTATCTATCTGGAGACAGTATCAGATCACACAGTTAAGGTCTCAGCACCACAAGACTGCCCCATCCCATAGACATACTTCAGATGCTAGTTGCAAACCTGGGCTGTCACCTGTGCTTCTGACCAACCAGTTATTGATTGGAAGTTGCAATGACCCCCTCTCTGGGTTTGATTCATTTGCTAGAGTGACTCACAGAACTCAGGAAAACACTTAGGATATTATAAAATTTATTAAAGGATATAATAGAGGATACAGATGAACAGCCAGATGAAGAGATACATGGGGGAGGTCTGGGAGGGTCCCAAGCACAGGACCCTCCATGGAGTTGGGGTGCATCACCCTCCGGCGTGGATGTGCTTGCTAACCTAGAAGCTCTCTGAATCCTGAACTACTGGGATTTTTTGGAGGCCTCCTGACATAAGCATGATTAATTATTAACTCCATTTCTAATCCCCCCTCTCTCTCTGGAGGATGGAGGGTGAGGCTGAAATTCTAAACTTTTTAAAAAATTTTTCTGTTTTATTTTATTTTTGAGAGAGAGAGAGAGAGAGAGAGAGAGAGAGAGTGGGGAAGGGGTAGAGAGCGAGGGAGACACAGAATCTGAAGCAGGCTCCAGGCTCTGAACTGTCAGCACAGAGTCTGATGCAGGGCTCAAACTCAGGAACCACGAGATCATGACCTGAGCCTAAGACAAACACTCAACCAACTGAGCCACCCAGGAGCCTCTTTCCTTTTCTTTCTTTCTTTCTTTCTTTCTTTCTTTCTTTCTTTCTTTCTCTTTCTTTGCTTCCTTACAGCACCCAGTTGCTCATCCCAACAAGTGCCCTCCTCAATGCCCATCACCCATTTTCCTCTCTCCCCCTCCATCAACCCTCAGTTTGTTCTGTGTATTTAAGAGTCTCTTATGGTTTGCCTCCTTCCCTCTCTGTTTGTAATTATTTTTTTCCCCTTCGCTTCCCCCACAGGTAAATCACATCCTCCTGAAAATCCTGTGTTTTTTTAATGTTTATTTATTTTTGAGAGCATGCACATACCTGTACATGAGAGAGAGAGAGAGAGAGACAGAGAGAGAGATAGTGTGTGTGTGTGTGTGTGTGTGTGTGTGTGTGTGAGAGAGAGAGAGAGAGACAGAGAGAGAGAGAGAGAGAGAGAGGGACAGCATGAGCTGGGGAGGGTCAGAGAGCGGGAGATAGAGCCTGATGTGGGGCTGAAACTCACAAACCACAAGATCAGGACCCAAGCTGAAGTCAGACGCTCAACTGACTGAGCCACCCAGGCGCCCCAGGAATTTACAGGGCTTTTAAAAGGCGTGTGTCAGGGATGGGTTCAAAGACAAATATTAGAACTAGCTATACTTCTAATGTTCTCATCATGTAGGAAATTGCGAGGAATTCAGGAGCTCTGTGCCAGGAGCTAGAGGGAGAGAGACCAATACATGTATTTTATATTATCTCACAATAATAAAGGAATATCATGAACAACTGTATGCCCCCACCTAAACGTCATCAACCTAGGTGAAATGGATGGCTTCCTTGAAAGACATAATTCACTAAATCTCACTCAACAAAAAATAAGTGTCCTAAATAGCCTGATTGAAGAAATCGAGATTGTAGTTGAAAACTTTTCCACAAAGAAAACCCCAGACCCAGATGGCTTAGCTGGTAAATTCTACCAATGCGTTTCATAAAGTTGTAGGATGTAAGACTGATGTACGAAAATCTATTATATTTCTATATACCATCTGTATACAATCAGAAAGCGTAATTTAAAAATAATGGCAATAATAGCATCAAAAAGCATGCACTACTTAGGGATACATATGACAAAAGATATAGAAGGCCTATACACTGAAAATTATAAAAGTTTATTTTAAAACACATACATAAAAGGAGTGATATACTGACCTGTGCTCATAGGTCAGAAAACTCAATGTTGTTAAGATGTACTTTCTCCCCAGACTGGTTTATAGATTCAGTGCAATCCCAGTCAAAAATCATAGCAGGCTTTTTGTAAAAATTGAAAAACTGGTTTCAAAAGTTATGTAAAAATGTAAAGAATCTGCAGTGGCCAAAACAAAATTGAAGAAGAACAAAGTCAGAGAGCAAGCACTACCTAATTTCCAGAATTTTTATACAACCAAACAACAAAACAATGTAATATTGATATAATAAGAGACAAGTAGTTCAATGGGACAAGGTAGAAAGTCCCCCCAAATAGACCCCTATATATATGAGCAACTAATTTTTTTTAACGTTTATTCATTTTTTGAGAGACAGAGAGAGACAGAGTGCAAGTGGGGGAGGGCGGGGAGAGAGGGAGACATAGAATCCGAAGCAGGCTCCAGGCTCGGAGCTGTCAGCACAGAACCCGACGCAGGGCTCGAACCCACGAACCGTGAGATCACGACCTGAACCGAAGTCGGACACTCAACCGACTGAGCCCCTCAGGTGCCCCGATGAGCAGCTAGTTTTTGACCAAGTTGCAAAGGTATGCAATGGAGAAAACATAGTCTTCTCAAAACATGGTGATGGAACAAATAATCATATGAAAAATAAGCAAAGGAAAGTTTAAAACTAAACAATATGAAACAATAAACTTTGACCCATCCCTTATGTCATTACACAGAAATTAACTCAAAATGGATTATAGACCTAAATGTAAAACACAGAAGGGTAGAGGTTCTGGAAGAAAACCTAGGAGATAATCTGCCCTTTGGTTAGACAAAGGTTTCTCAGATATAATACCAAACACATTACCCACAAAAGAGAAAAAAATAGATAAATCGGGTTTCATCAAAATTAGGAAATTCTGCCTGTGAAAAGACACTGTGAAGGGAATAAAAAGACAAGCAGCACTCTGAGGGAAAATATTTGCAAATAGTATTTAGTGAAATAACTATATCTAGAATATATAACAGGTGCCTGGGTGGCTCAGTCAGTTAAGCGTCCGACTTTGGCTCAGGTCATGATCTCTTGGTTTGTGAGTTTGAGCCCCGCGTCAGGCTCTGTGCTGACAGGAGCCTGGAGCCTGCTTCGGATTCTGTGTCTCCCTCTCTCTCTGCCCCTCCCCTGCTCTCCTTCTCTCTCTGTCTCTCTCAAAAACAAACATTAAAAAATTTAGAATATATAAAAATGTTCCAAAACTCAATAATAAGAGAAGAGCCAATACAATTAAAAAGTGGACAATACTGGAAAGACCCTTCATCAATGAAAGCCTAGGGGTTGAAAATAATCACAGAAAAGATGCACGAACATCAACAGTTATTAGAGAGATGCACATTAAAACCACCATGAGATAACATTACGTACCTACTTGAGTGGCTGAAATTAAAAAAGACTTCATATACCAAGTGTTGGACAGGAAGCGGAAAAACTGGAACTTATACACAGCTGATGAAAAATGGTTTGACAGTTTCTTAAGAAGTGAAACGTATGCCTACCATATGTTCCAATCAATCCACTCTTAGATACCCACCCAAGAGACAAGAAAGCATATGTCCATACAAAGATGTATGCACGAATTTCCATATTTGTTATAGCCCAAACTGAAAATACACCAAGCATCCATCAACAGGTGAATGGATAAAATCATCATGATCCATGTAGGCTGTGATAGGCTGAAAAAATTGCCCCCCAGAGACATTCCTGATGCCTGGAATGACGTTTACCTGATTTGGAAAAAGGGTCTTTGTATGTAGGGTTAAGTTAAGGATGTTTGAAGCTAAGAGACAATCTTGGTTTATTCAGATGAGCCTTAAATACCATCAGAAGTGACCTAATAAGAGCCACCTGCAGAGGAGAAAGGAAGCAGCCGAGGGGCAGAGGTCATGTGACCCAGAGGCAGCAATGGTAGGGAGGCAGTCACAAGGAAAGGAATGTAGACAGCCACCAGGAGCTCGCAAAGGCAGGGGACAATTTCTCCCCCAGAGCCCTGCAGGCGTTGTCTTGCCAGACTTCAGACGTTTGGTCCCCAGAACCACAAGGGAATACACTTCTGTTGTTCAGAGCCATTTAGTGGCAGTTTGTTACAGAAGTCCCAGGAAACTAATACAACAAAAAAGATATTTTTCAGTAAATAAAGGGATGAACACATGATCCACACAAAATAATATGGCTAAATCTCAAAATAATTATGCCAAGAGGAAGAAGCCAGGCACTAAAGAGTACACACTGCATGATTCCATCTATAGCAAATTCTAGGAAATGCAAACTGTGGTTATAGAAAGCAGATCTGTGTTTGCCTGGGGGATGGAAAAGGGTGGAAATGAGTCATTACAAAGCAGCACCCGAAAACTTTGGGGGGTGATAGGTATGTTCATTTTCTTTTCTTTTCTTCTCTTTCTTTCTTTAACATTTATTCATTTTTGAGAGACAGAGAGAGATAGAGCATGAGCAGGGAAGGGGCAGAGAGAGAGGGAGATACAGGCTCCAGGCTCCCAGCTGTCAGCACAGAGCCCAACACGGGGCTCCAATTCACAAACTGTGAGATCATGATGGGAGCCGAAGTCAAACGCTTAACCGGTTGAGCCACCCAGACGCCCCTGATTTTGTTAATTGTGGTGATGGGTTTACAGGTATATGCATATGCAATTTTATCAAATTATACATTTTATGAGTTTTTCTTTAAGTTTATCTATTTATTTTGAAAAAGATAGAGAGAGAGTACAGGAGGGGCAGAAAGAGAGGGAAAGAGAGAGAATCCCAAGCAGGCTCTGCAACGTCAGCACAGAGCCCGATGTGGGGCTCAAACTCATGAACTATGAGCCCGTGACCTGAGCCGAAACCAAGAGTTGGACACTTAACTGACTGAGCCACCCAGGAGCCCCCTCAAGTGATACATTTGAAAGTTGTGTACATTATGATATGTTAATTGTGCTTCAATAAAGTTTTTAAATGAAACGAAACCAAAAAATGGCCATCAATGGCTAGTGTTCCTGGTAGCGGTAAACCCAAATGCTGTCTGGAAGATCACACACCTTAAAAAATGGTGTCAAAAAATCCCCACCAATTAAACCCACAAGAATGTAAGCTCCTGTTCAAAATTCACAAAACACATAAGGAAGTAAGACAGAAGAAAGGACTCACAAAAATACTTTAAAAGGTATCAAAATCAGACTCACTAACATTTAAGGTACTGGAATTGTCAAAGTCAGGATATAGGACAAAATGTGCTTAATATGTTGAAAGAAATAAAAGAGAATTAAAAACATAAGGAAGATGCAAGGGACTATAAAAACAAGACTATTCTAAAATAATTAAATAGGGACGCCTGGGTGGCTCAGTCGATTGAGCGTCTGACCTCGGCTCAGGTCATGATCTCACAATTCACAGGCTCCAGTCCCGCGTCGGGCTCTGTGCTGACAGCTCAGAGCCTGGAGCCTGCTTCAGATTCTGTGTCTCCTTCTCTCTCTGCCCCTCCCCCACTCACACTCTGTTTCTTTCTGTCTCTCAAAAATGAATAAATATTTTTAAAACTTTTTAAATAATTAAGCAAAGTAAAACTTTTTTAAAAAGCCATATAATAATTAGAAATTAAAACCCAAAAGAGTTAAATAGCAGGTTAGACACAGCTAGGAATATAGTGTGATAAGCCAAATAATACCCTCCCCCAGATGTCTATTTCTTAATCCTTAGAACCTATGAATATGTTATGTTACATGGCAAAAGGGACTTTGCAGGTGGAATTAAGGGTATGGATCTTGAGATGAGATTATTCAGGATTATCTGGGTGGGCCCAGTGTCATACTGAGCCTTGAACAGCACAGGACTTTCCCCAGCTGCGGTCAGAGACAGATGCAGCAGGAGACAGACATGGGAGGCATTAGTGTCAGAGACACTCGACCCTCTTAGCTTTGAAGACAGAACAGGGGAGCTACGAGCCAAAGACTGAGGAAGTTTCTAGAAGGTGAGAACAATCCCTGATTACCAGCCAGAAAGGAAGTGGGAATCTCAGTCCGACAGCCACATGGAGCTCGGTTCTACCAATAATGTGAATAAGCTGGAAACAGATTCTCCTCTGGAGTCTCCAGAAAGGAACACACTCCTGACAACACAGATTTCAGTCTTGTGGGAGACGGGCAAGGGGAAAACAGCCATAGTCAGTGGCTTTCTGACCTACTGATGAGTGAAATCATACATTTGTACTTGTTTGAAGCCACTAAATTTGTGGTATTTTGCTATAGCAGAAAGAGAAAACTAATACGGATATTTTGAAATGAAAGTAAACAACCAGAGACTGATGTGGGGGAAAGAAAAAAGGAAAAAGATCCAGAATGCAACACAGAGAGAAAGAGCTCGAAAATATGAAAGAAAGTTTAACAATATGGAGGATAACATCAGGCAGTCTAAGTATTTTTTTTTAATGTTTATTGATTTTTGAGAGACACAGAGACAGAGACAGCGTGTGAGCAGGGGGAGGGGCAAAGAGCGAGGGAGACACAGAATCGGAAACAGGCTCCAGGCTCTGAGCTGTCAACACAGAGCCTGACACGACACAGGGTTCGAACTCAAAGGCTGTGGGATCATGACCTGAGCTGAAATCAGATGCTTAACCCACTGAACCACCCAGGTGCCCCGAGGCAATCTAAGTATTACCCTTGGGACTTGTAGGAGGCCAAAGCAGAGAATGGGAAGAAGGCAATATTCAAAGAAATAATGACTTAAGATTGCCCTGACTGATGAAAGATTCTGTTCTTCAGATTCTGGAAATTCATTGACTCTCAAGCAAGAGGGTACAATAAAGAAAAGAAATAATGTAGACACATGGTTAAACTCTAGATCACCAAAAAGAAAGAAAGATCTTAAGAGAAGGCAGTTAGAAAACCCAGACAGATTACCACAAAGAAGCAACAGTTAGGTTCACATCTACTTCTCAACAGCAACAACAGAAGCCAGAAGACAGTAGAAAAGTGCAGTAAAGCATTGAACCCGTGACACTTTAAAGTGTTATAAGAACATCATCATCAACATGAATCATATTCAACGAAACTGGTTTTGAACAACTAAAGTCAATTGAAGACATTTAAGGGAAAGCAAAAATCTAAGAGATTCTGTCATCAATAGACCCTTTCTGAAGGATATTCTAAAAAATGGAAAAGAAAGGAAATTCAGCCAGAAGGTCCGAGAAGCAAGAAAACACACCCCCAAAAGCGGCGAATACATAGGTAATCTTAAAAACAAACTACCGGGGCGCCTGGGTGGCTCAGTCGGTTAAGCGTCCGACTTCGGCTCAGGTCATGATCTCACGGTTCGTGAGTTCGAGCCCCGCGTCGGGCTCTGGGCTGATGGCTCAGAGCCTGGAGCCTGTTTCCGATTCTGTGTCTTCCTCTCTCTCTGCCCCTCCCCCGTTCATGCTCTGTCTCTCTCTGTCTCAAAAATAAGTAAACGTTAAAAAAAAAAATTTAAAAAAACAAAAAACAAACTGCCAAACAAAAATAGTAATGTCTTGATGGTTAAAAAGTCAAAATAAAATGTGCGGACAATGGAACACTGTTTGTACAAAGTCTACTAACAAATATATTATTGTAAGTACAGTAAGTTAAGTAGTTGCAACAGACACCATATACGTAGCCGACAAAACCAAACAGCGTTTACTATCCAGACCTTCCCAGAAAACGTTTGCCAACCTCTGCCCTAAAAAAAGCACAAAAGCAACTGGAACGCTATTTCATTTTCCCTTTATAACCCCAAAGCCACCTGATCTTACAAAGCCACAATGTCACAAGAGACATCAGTGCCAGAGTACTTGAACTGCCCACACGAACACACAGCCACGTATCTGGAAAAGTTTCAGACTCAAATGGGGACGTTGGTATTGACCACATATTCCTATCATTAACATTTTACAAACTTTGAATGTGGAAACGTCATGTTGATTAAAAGAAAACCAAATCTGCCACCCTGTACCCATTAGGATGGTTCCTATACAAAACAAAAACAAAAACCAAACACAAAGCAAAAAGAAATGAACGAAAAAAACCCCAAACCAAAAACGGAACAAAACACACACAGAAAATAACAAGTGTTGGTGAACGTTGGAGAAACTGGAACCCTTGCGTCCTGCTGATGGAAATATAAAAGGGCTCAGCTGCTGTGGCAAACAGTATGGCGGTTCTTCAAAGAGTTAACTATAGAACGACCGTATCAGCCAGCAACATGGAATTGCCATATGATTTAGCATCTACCCCAAATAATTGAAAGCAGGGACTCAAAGGGATTCATTATACCTATGTTACAGCAACGTGATTCACAATAGCCAAAAGACGGAAGCAACCCAAGGTGTCCATTCATGGATGAAGGAAGAGGCAAAATGTGACACATATTCATTGTATTATTAATCGATTATATAATTAATTAGTTATAATATTATTAATCCTTTAAAAAGGAAGGGATATTATTCATCCTTAAGATGGAAAGAACTTGTGACACATACTATGACATAGGTTACCTTGAGGACATTATGCTAAGTATAATAAACCAGACACAAAGAACAAAGACCGTAGGGGGCGCCTGGGTGGCTCAGCCGGTTAATCGTCTGACTTCAGCTCAGGTCATGATCTTGTGGTTCACAAATTTGAACCCTGCGTCAGGCTCTGTGCTGATGGCTCAGCACAGCTGAGCCTGCTTTGGATTCTGTGTCTCCCTCACTCGCTGCCCCTCCCCCACTCACCCTCTGTGTCTCTCCGTCTCTCGAAAATGAATAAACATTAAAAAAAAAAAAAAAGAACAGGGGCGCCTGGGTGGCTCAGTCGGTTGAGCGTCCGACTTCAGCTCAGGTCATGATCTCGCAGCTCGTGAGTTCGAGCCCCGTGTCCGGCTCTGGGCTGACAGCTCAGAGCCTGGAGCCTGTTTCAGATTCTGTGTCTCCCTCTCTCTCTGTCCCAACCCACTCACATTCTGTCTCTGTCTCTCTCAAAAATAAATAAACATTAAAAAAAAATTAAAAAAAAAAGAACAAATACTGTGTAATTCCATTTATATGAAGTACCTAGCGGGTTCAAATTCACAGAGACGGAAAATAGAATGGTGGTTGCCAGGGTCTGGGGGGAGGAAGCAATGAGGAGTTAGTGTTTAAGGGGTATACAGTTTAATTTTGCAAGATGGAAAGGTCCTGGAGATGGGTGGTGGTGACAGCTTTACAGTGATGTGAATGGACTTAATGCCTCTGAACCGTACATTTAAAAATGGTTAAAATGGTACATTTTATGTCATGTATATTTTACCACGATTAAAAAAAAAAGTCAAGTTGGAAGGTAAAGACGTGGCAACAATAACGTGTACGTCAGGAACAGGTGACATGTTCCTTGTGCGGTCCAGTGGGAAGATAGGGATGTCGTATAACTTTAGAAGCTGTTACCTTATATATCATGTGGTAATTCGCCTGTAGTTACCATAAAAAGTAGAAATACAATACCTGAAATAACTTTCAAGTAGTAAAGGGGAAAAATTGGATTGAGGGAAAAAATACTTTATCCATAAAGAGATGAGAAAAAAGGGAAGGAAGCAGAAAAATAGAACATATGAAGGCAAGTCTGAATGTTGAGGGAAAGAATCCAGGAGCAAGAGTGATGATTCCAGGAGGGAATGGGAAACAGGGAAGGGTCTTTGGCAGGGGTTGCTGGGGTGGAATCAGAGCACACAGGCAAGGGGTGGGTTGGGAGGGGTCTCCACTAAGGAGGAGGAACCAGGGAGTTGAAGTGCACAGATGCACGTTGGCTCGTGGGCGTGGTGTTTGGACGATGACTCTTGGAGTCACCAGTGTAGGGGGCAAGGGCATCAGCCCAGGGGGGATGGGTGGGGAGGTGTGAGAGGGCTCAGAAGTTCTGCCCAGGTAGGGCGAAAGTACTACGAATGGAACGGGAGACAAACTCGCCCCTTCATAATGGGACCTCATTTCTGGAAGACTCTGCTTCCAGATCGTTGAGACACTTACAACTACAGCTGAGCCTGACTCAAAGTGATAAAATAGGAAATGAAAATTTCCATTTCATTTTTGCTTCATGAGCCATCCAACCTTCCTGTTTTGCAAATAGCCCTGTCGAATTAAGTCGTAGAATTATGGAAGCTTGGTATGGTTAGAGCTTAGAGGAAATTGGAGATCATTGTTACAGATGAGAAGGTCCCAGAAATATTAATCTAATTTTCTTCCCCAGACCTCTGCTTTATTAATTTTATTTACAAAGGAGACTGTGGTAATACAAGATAATGAGCAGTTAGCATTTCTGCAGGATATATTTTCATTGCATTAAAACTTAAAAAGGGGCACTTGGGTGTCTTAGTTGGTTAAGCACCCAACTCTTGATTTCCGCTTGGGTTATGACCCGGGGTCATGGGATCCAGCCCCACTGCGATCACAGGTCTGCTTGAGATTCTCTCTCTCCCTCTCTTTTTGCTCTTCTCCTGCTCATGCTCTCTCTCTCTCTCTCTTTTTTAAGTTTATTTATTTTGAGAGAGACAGAGAGAGCGTGAGCTGGGCAGGGGCAGAGACAGAAGGAGAATCCCAAGCAGGTTCCAGATAGTCAGTGTGCCAAGCTGGAATCAGGGCTCGAACTCAAGACACCGTGAGATCGTGACGTGAGCTGAAACAAGAGATCATGACCTGAGCCCAAATTAAGAGGTGGATGCTTTATTGACTGAGCCTCCCAGGTGCCCCAAACAGGATGTCATTCTTAACCCAGACACTGACTAGTTCAACAGCACCATGTGCATAACAACAGCATCTTGGGCCCACTGGAAGACTCCCACACTTACTTTTAGAAAACTTTGGGGAGGGGGTGATCCTCAGGTAGTCACAAAGCAATTTGTTCTCTTCACTTCCCTGCAGTGCCAGACCTCTCCCTTCCTCTGCCTCTTGTCTTATGGAAGGACCCTGGATCCACCTCCAGTGATTGCCCGACAGTAGGGCACCAACTTAGGAGCCCCAACACATCCAGGACCTGGGATGTCTGGGTACTATCCGAGTCTGTGCAGAAGACAGGAGATGGGCTTTCTCGCCAGCTTTCACATCTGGAACACCACTTAGCTCTGCTTGCATTTGGAGACCTTTCTTAGCGAGATCTTTCAACTTCAAGACTTCACACTTTTGCTCAAGACCCCTTCACCTGCTCCGGTTTTTAAACAGCCAATTCATCCTTTCCTTTTATTTTTTTCCATGCTCCCTCCCCAACCACAGCCTCTTCTGTCCACCTCCGTTACAATTACAATGTCCAGGTGTGTATTAGTTGACGAAAACTGCTGTGTGCATGACTACGTCTCTATGTGTGTATTTCCGGTGGGAAAGGGGGGTTGGAGATGGAGAGAGAGAGACAAGTTGTCTCATTCCCTGGCAACAGCCAACCAAGAGTACCCCAAATGCCCTGTCATGCATCTAGCACACTTGGGACCAGTTGCATTAGGCTCTCAAAACTTTATCGTCATCAGCGAGATGAATCGAGTTTTCCAGTGCATGGTCTTGAAGAGCCCCTATGCGCAGAAAGCTGATGGCAGCTAGCACTTCCATTGTGGGCAACATTGTTTAATTTTTATATTGTTTCTTTCACTATAAAGGTAAGTGGTGTTGTTGCCCCTGTGATCACTTTCAAAAGCACTGTATTTAGATGCTAGAAAAGTTGATGTTTGTAAGATAAAAAAAAAAAATTTCAGGGGCACCTGGGTGGCTCAGTCGGTTGGGCATCTGACTACGGCTCAGGTCGTGATCTCACAGTTTGTGAGTTTGGGCCCCGCGTGGGGCTCTGTGCTGACAGCTAGAAGCCTGGAGCCTGCTTCGGATTCTGTGTCTCCTTCTCTCTCTGCCCCTCCGCCACTTGTGCTCTGTCTCTCTCAAAAGTAAATAAATGTAAAAAAAATTTTTTTTAATAAAATAAAATCTCAGACTAGTAGGACTTGAATACACCTTTAGAGATCAACAATCAACAATACAATCCCCAAATTTTTGTGGCCAAAGGGTTTAGGTGACTTTATTTATTTATGTAAGTTGTTTTAATTTTTCAATTTCAGTATAATTAATGCACAGTGTTATTCTAGATCCAGGCATACACTATCGTGATTCCACAATTCTACACATTAGCGCTCATCACGATAAGTGTAGTCTTTTATTTTTAAGACTAGAGAGGGGCACCTGGGTGGCTCAGTCGGTTAAGCGGCCGACCTCGGCTCAGGTCATGATCTCGCGGTCTGTGGGTTCAAGCCCCGCGTCAGGCTCTATGCTGACAGCTCAGAGCCTGGAGCCTGTTTCGGATTCGGTGTCTCCCTCTCTCTCACCCTCCCCTGTTCATGCTGTGTCTGTCTCTGTCCCAAAAACAAATAAACGCTAAAAAATTAAAAAAAAAAAAAAAAAAAGACTAGAGAGAGAGCATGAGCAGGGGAGGGGTGGAGAGAGGGAGAGAGAGAATCCTGCCCAGGCTCCTGGACACCAGCTCAGAGCCTGATGCTGGGCTCAATCCCACCAACCAAGAGATCCTGACATGAGCCGAAACCAAGAGTCGGATGCCTAACCTGAACCACGTGTAGTTTTAATTGCCTTCACCAATTTCACCCACCCACCACCCCTCTGGTAACCAGGTTTTAGGTGACTTTGAAACTAAGATCATGTAGCTGGTCTTCTGATACAAATTAAATGTTCTTTTCAGTACCTCACTCTGTTGCCTAAATTTCAGATCTTTTATGCGAAAGCAGTGATTCTCAACCATATTTTCATTACTAACCCCTCACCCGGAATCTTTTTTAGCCTTTTTTGTCCCCCAATGACATTGAAATACCAGAGATAATCTGTGTATCTGCTTATAATATGTGTGTCTCTGTTTTCTACATAAAAAGAGTACACTTCTTTCCACCTCTTCACTGAAAATGCATGTGTTAAAGTGATACAGAGTGAGGCAATGGTGTGATTCTGAGAAACACTACCACCGAAAAACAAAGAGCTATTTTATGTCAGGACACTTTCAGTTGCAAATAATAGAAAATTCGACTAGAAGTTGCTTAAAGAATAAGGAAAATATATTTCCACATAACAAGAAATGTGTAGGTAGGAGTTTCAAGCTTAGTTAATCCTTTATTCTACTGTAAGCTTACATACTTTAAAATTTTTTTAAGTTTATTTATTTTGAGAGAGACAGAGAGAGTGAACAGGGGAGGGGCAGAGAGAGAGAGGGAGAGAGAGAATCCCGACCGAGCAGGCTCCACACTGTCAGCACAGAGCCCGACCCTGAGGTCAAACTCATGAACTGTGAGATCTGAGATCCTGAGCCAAAAGGGAGAGTTGGACGCTTAACCGACAGAGCCACCCAGGCACCCCTACGCACTCTTTAATTAATAGACTTTTTTTTGAGCAGTTCTAGGTTTACAGAAAAATTGAGATGAAAGCACAGAGAGTTCCCATCAACTCCCTCACCTAAGCCCCTAACAGTTACCCTGGTTATTTGTTTTGATCACTTTATTTTATTTTTTCAGCACGGGAAGTGTACTCTTTAATCCCCATCCCTGTTTCCCCCACCGCCCCACCCTAACCCCTCCGGTAACCATCAGTCTGTTCTCTGTAGTTGAGAGAACTTGTCTCTTTTTCTCTTTTTTTTCCCCTTTGCTCCCATGTTTTGTTTCTTAAAATCCACATATAAGTGAAATCATATGGTACTTGTCTTTCTCTGACTTATTTCACTTAGAATTATACGCTCTAGCTCCATCCATGTTGCTGCATGGATTTCATTCTTTTTTATGACTGAGTGATATTCCATCGTATATCTACATCATATCTTCTTTATCCATTCAATCAGTGGACACTTGGGCTGATTCCATAAGTTGGCTTTTATAAATAATTCTGCAATGAACATAGGAGTGCGTGTATCCCTTTGAATTAGTGTCTTTGTATTTGGGGGGTAAATATCCAGTAATGCAATTACTGGATCATAGGGTAGTTCTATTTTTAAGTTTTTGAGGAAACTCCAGACCATTTTCCACAGTGGCTGCACCAGTTTGCCTTCCTACCGACAGGGCATGAGGGCTCCTTTTTCTCCACATCCTTGCCAATACTTGTTTCTTGTGTTGTTGATTTTAGCCATTCTGACAGATGTGAGGTGATATCTCATTGTGGTTTTGATTTGTATTTCCCTGACGATCGGTGATGTTGAGCATCTTTTCATGTGTCTGTTGGCCATCTGGATGTCTTCTTTGGAGAAATGTCCATCCATGTCCTCTGTAATTTTGTAATTGGATTTTGTAATTGGATTATTTGTGTTCTGGGTATTGAGTTGCATCATTCTTTATATATTTTGGGTACTAACCCTTTATCAGATATGTCATTTGCAAATATCTTCTCCCAATCACCCCTTTTATTAACATCTTGCATTGGTGTGGTTCATTTGCTATAATTGGTGCACCAACGTTAAGACATTATTATTGACTAAAATCCATAATTTACATTAGGGTTCACACTTGGTGGTGTATATCCTATGAGTTTTGACAGGTGTATAATGATATGTAGTCATCATTACAGTGTCATACCGAATAGTTTCACTGTCCTAAAAATGCCCTGTGCTCCACCAATTCATCCCTCTCTCTCCACAATTCCCTGTCGAACACTGATCTTTTTATTGTCCCAATAGTTTTGTCTTTTCCAGAATGTCGTATAGTCAGAGTCATACGGTATGCAGACTTTTCAGATTGGCTCCTTTCACTAAGCAATATGCCTTTAAGATTTCTCTCCACATCACAGCACCTGGGTGGCTCAGTTTAAGCGTCTGACTCTTGATCTCCACTTAGGTCTTGATCTAAGGGTCGTGAGTTGAATTTCCATGTTGGGCTCCACACTGGGCGTCGAGCCTACTTAAACAAAAAAAAAAGGTTTCTCTATGTCTTTTCATAACTTGATGGTGCATTTTTTATTATTTTTTTAACGTTTATCTATCTTAGAGAGAGAGAGAGAGAGAGACAGAGCATGAGCCAGGGAGGGGCAGAGAGAGAGACACACACACAGAATCCGAAGCAGGCTCCAGGCTTTGAGCTGTCAGCACAGAGCCTGATGCAGGGCTCAAACTCATGAACCGTGAGATCATGATCTGAGCTGAAGTTGGACGCTTAACCGACTGAGACACCCGGGAGCCCCAGTGCATTTCTTTTTTTGTAATGTTTATTTATTTATTGTGAGAGAGGGAACATGAGTGGGGGAGGGGCAAAGGGAGAGGGAGAGAGAGAAAATCCCAAGCAGGCTCAGAGCAGAGCTCAACACAGGCTCAATCCCATGAACTGCAAAATCATGACCTGAACTGAAATCAAGAGTCAGACGCTTAACTGACTGAACCACCCAAGCTCCCTAGAGAGCTCCTTTCTTTTTATCACCAAATAATATTCCTTCCGTTGCCTGGATGTCTGCCATTTGTTTCTCCATTCACCAACCAAAGGACATCTGGTTTACCTCCAAGTTTTGGCAAATACAAATAAAACTGCTATAGACATTCACACGCAAGTTTTCGTGTATACATAAGCTTTCAAATCATTTGAGTAAATACCAAACACTGTTGTGGGATCATATAGTAAGAACGTGTTTAGTTTTGTAAGACATTCCCCAATTGTAAGGAGAGTTCGTGTTGTTCCATATCCTCATTAGCACTTGGTGTTGTCAGTGCTTTGGGTTTTAGCCATGCTAAGGGATATGCTGAAGGATACGCAGTGGTATCTCATTGTTATTTTAATTTGCAATTCCCTAACGTCAGGTGATGTAAAACATCTTTCCGCATGCTTATTTGCTACATGCGTATCTTCTTTCTTCAAGTGTCTGTTCAGATATTTTGCTCATGTTTAATTGGGTTGTTTCTTATCATTGAGTTTTAAGAGTTCTTTGTATATTTTGGATAACAGTCTTTGGTCAGACGTGTCTTTTGTAAATATTTTCTCCCAGTCTGTTGCTTGTCTTTTCATTATCTTTATATAGTATCTTTCACAGGGTAGAAATTCTTTTGATTTGAATGAAGTCCTGTTTATCTTTTTTTTTTTTTTTCTTTTCACAGATTGTACTTTTTGGGTGTCATATCTAAAAACTTATCACCGAACCCAAGGTCACCTAGACTTTCTCTTGTTATCTTGAAGCAATTTCACACTTTTGCATTTTACATGTAGGTCTATGACACAATCTGGGTATTATTAATTAGTATTACTCTCCGCAAATGCCTGTTTTAATTACTGCACTGTTGACTGTTCTCTATTTTACATTATAAATGGCACTCTGAGAATTAGATTTTCCTCTTTCTATTCCGCAGGTTCTCCTGATTTCCTTCCATGGGTATTTTTCCTACAGTAATCCTTTTAAAACATCCGTAGTGTTTGGACCCGTGCAGTGACTTCTTTACCATGAGCATATTATGCAATTTGTAAGATTCCACACTTACAACTGCGGAATAAGTCAGGCCCTAAAAGAAACTAACTTAGTATGTGTCTAGCTCAATATGTATTACCCGACCGCAGTGAAGGTGCACAGCTAAAAAGCTGTGAAGATTCAGAAAGGTCCCTCAGATGGAACATTCAGAGAAAGCATGGCGCTCTAAGGGAGCTTCAGCTGGTACCATGCTATTAATGAAGCTGCCCTTGCCCTTTGCAGCCTAACACACATGGTGACAGGTGGGGAAACTACAAATAGCCTTGGCCTAAGAATGGAAAAAATGATAAGCTGGAGCCAAGGCTTTGAAAGTGACTTAATGACAGGAATGCAAGGGGCAGGCCTGACTATACAGAAGAGTGTGTTATAGGTCTCCCAAAGAACCTTCGATTGCGGAGGACTTTGGCCACAATCCACCCTCAGGCTGCCTGCTTAGACAAGGGTAGTAACCTACGAGCCTCAGTTCTGTGACGGTGCTGAGATCCATGGTCCATACGCTGTGTCTCAAGAATACCAGCTTCTTAAAAACATCAGTCTTTGTCGTTATACCAGACTGAACCACTTTGAACTGAACATTTCCTGGGCCGATCATACACTGTGCTGGTTCTTGCTGGGTTTTGATGCTATGAGAGGGTGGAAAGCAGCTTAACTCACCTGTCAGCTGGATCACATTACCTGAAGGCCAAGTAAAAGGCCACGGATGGGGGATTTAAGAGCTCTGGGTTTTAATCCCGGCTCCACTTGTCGACTCATTGAACACTTTTGGCATTTTGATTTCCTCATCGTTAAAATTGGGATATGAGCTGTCTTTACTGGGAAGGTGACTATGAGTAATTAGTGAAATAGACCCCTCGGTGCTCTGTAAATTATTCCACGGAGGAACACGTGAACTCTGGGCCTCACTCTGCTTCACCCTGCCCTTACTGCCCTCAAACTGTGAGATAGTTAGGCTACACGACCCCTGAGACAGGTTCCGTTCCAAAATTGGCCATTTCGGCCACTGCCACCCAAAACGTGGCGGTGGTTTTCAAACTTGTGCGAGAGACAGAATCAGCTGCAGGGTCTGCTCAAACACAGATTGGGGTCCAAGATTGGGCATTTCTAGCACGTTCCCAGGTGTTGCTGATGCTGGTCCCCAAGGGACCTCACACAGCTGAGAACCACTGGCTGGTGGTAGCTGAGAAAACCCTGGAGGAAGGAGAGTTGGTGGACAAAGCTTACCGGTAATCTGGCCATCTCAAGGGCATCTGTGCAGACCCACAGGCCACCCTTCCCTCCGAAGGGTCTCGTGCTTGGTTAGCGCCCTGCTGTCACCAACCACTTGAATTTCTTCATTTTTGAACAAGAGACCCTGCATTTCCATTTTGCATTGGGTCCCCTAAATTATGTAGCTGGTCCTGTTCATAGTTTGGGTTTTACAAATAAACTGTGGATGAATGAGCAAGGCTCATTTTGGAAAACCACCTTAAAAACTACTAAGAACCTTTAAGCTGGTTCTACACCCAGTGAAACGGGCTTATTTAGAAATTATTCTTTTAGTTACAGGCATTTTGCCAGTCTGCTGATCCACCAGGAGAGTCCAGCAGGTAAGCGTCAGGCTTGTCCAAAACCGGGCAGGGTGAGAGGTCCTGTGTCATTCACCTTCTGTTAGGACTTCTCCCCATTCTTCTGCTCCCTCTCCTCTGCACACCCAGTGGGCTTTCCTCACTGCCCCAGGCGGAAATACTTTAATAGGCTCAAGCAGGAATGTCTGCATGTCAAAATAATACCTCCAGGGAGAAAGCAATATTACTATCTAAGTGTACATATTTTTTGAGAAGAGAGGACTTTGCCCTTTGAATTGTAGCACGCAGAGTGCTGCCTTCCCAGCGTGTCTCTGAGATCGGACCGCCACACGATCCTTTAGGAGCCTAACTTAAAAAAGTTCACCCAAGTGAGACCAACAACACAACTAAGCCAACCGTTAGCAGAGCAGAGTCAGAGCTAGGGAAGCAAAATGAAGACACCCACTTCTTTTTTTAGGATGGGATTTCCTACACTGACATACCTCTTGACTTGTTTTCCTTTGGTCAGAGCTGATAATAGTACACGGGTTTTTTGTGGTCCCATCCTTGTGTACGTCGGCAGTGGAGGGCAGTATAAAGCCCAAAATCCATTTATTTTGCTTCCCCAGGATGCCTGGCATTTCCCTAATTAGAAACACACAACCTGGCCAAGTTTGGCCAAGAAGACAAAAAGAATGGGAGGCTGAAAGAGCCATGGCCTGAATTAAGATTTTATCAGACTGTCTGAGGAAGATTCTCGGTTTCAAAGTGGTAGCCAGGGGACTTGTGGACACGCACTGAGAATGGAGTGATACGGCCGGCCAATGTGGAGACACCAGTTTTAGTGAGGGGTTAGTGGAAACATGAGATGTTGGCAGACTAGAAAGGAAGGAACTAGTTAGCTCTCGTCTAACATGGGCTCAAACATGGACTCTCATCTAAGGCACTGAAAACAATACTGAGCAATTCAACCTTGTTTTCCTCTGAGGGATGTGTACCCAGGGCCCCACTGTTTGTATACAGGGAGACTTTTGATTTAGAAAAGAGATCCTCTTCTTAGGACACTTTGCAGCCATAGATAGACCAGGAAATGTCCCCCGTGAGCACACCAACTCGTGGTGCCCTGAAGTAAATGACCCTCCTCGGTTCTGTGTTTGCACAACTTAGCCAGCCTTTAGATACAGGCCCCCTCTAAGGATCTGGGCTCTCGGAGATTTTGACAGATATGTCTTTTAGCTACTCTCTCTTTGGGGGTGACATCTACAGATCATTGCCGAGAATTAATATTACCGCATATTGACCTTTGTATGGTTGTGGAATAAGGACTCAAAGGAACATAGAATCACTGTTAATCATTACTTCCTCCCGGGATGATTGTGGGATCCTATCCACTTCCTGTGGAGAACGAACAACCCCACCCAACTGACTTTCCCAAAGAGCAGCACCAAATATATCACTTCTTCCCTTCAAAACTTTTCTGTGGTTTCCATTGTTTGCCTAATTAACCGCAACCTTTTACCCAGCCCTATAGTACTGGCATGATGCAGGGCTCAAACTCATGAACTGCAAGATCGTCACCTGAGCCGAAGTCGGATGCTCAACCAACTGAGCCCCTCAGGTGCCCCACAACACACATTTTTTGGGAACCGCACTGTGTAGGCCTTGGTACCTAGTGTTACATTTAATCCCCTTATCAAAACCAAGGCAATTTAACAAAAAGGAAAGACAATTTTACTTAACAGCTGCAATATAAAATTATAACAATATATACACAACAAAGGCAAACAGAAACCTATCTGAGCGTATAGTTTCTTATTTTTATTTGATAAATTTTTATTCATTTTCGTTTTGGTCAACCCAAGTGTTTTAAAAATGTTTATTTATTTTCAGAGAGAGCACAAGAGTGTGAGCACATGCACACACAGAGGAGGGGCAGAGAGAGAGGAGGAAGAGAATCCCAAGCAGGCTCCAAGCTATCAGCACAGAGCCCAATGCAGGGCTCGAACTCATGACCTGAGCTGAAATCAAGAGTCGGACGCTTAACTGACTGAGCCACCCAGGCGCCCCTGGTCAACCCAAGTTCTTCAGTTGTTGTTTTTTTTAAGATTTTATTTTTAACCAATCTCCACACCCAGCGTGGGGCTCAAACCCACAACCCCAAGATCAAGAGTTGTATGCTCCACCAACCGAGCCAGTTGGAACCCCCACCAAGTTCTCAAATTTAAAGAAAATTATTTAAAAAAACCTAAAAAGTTAGACAATTCTATCCATTAAATTATCATTTTCTTAAAGTTAAAAAATAGTCACTATTCTCTGAGTTTTCCAGAAGAACACCTAAATTCAGCATGGGGAGCAACAGGGCTTTGGCAGGAGCATAGACTGAGAGCCACTTCAGGAGGTGGGCTCTACACGATATTTGTGGGGAATGTAAGACACTTTCCAAAAGAAGGTGACCAAAAATAGAAGCCAGAATCAAAATTCAATCAAACCAAGTCATAAGAGGATTAAAAATTTATATCAGTACGTCTGCACTTGGGTAAGATGTATCATCCAAGCCAACAAGATATTACTTTGGTTCCATCCAAGAGTTGGCTTTTATTCTACAGCACAGGGATAGTTGAACACACCAGTCACCTCTGAAGTTTTGTGCTTTTCAAAAGATGTCTAAGCATACGGGGCATTAACAGCATCACTTGTACCAAAGATATACAGACTCCAGAAAGGGAAATCTGGCCACGAGTTACAATTTTGACTCCTCCTGTCCTGTAACAGTTTTGTCTCCCCTGAGTCAGAACCCAATGCATTTCTTCCATTAAAGGTTCTTATGCTGCAGCAGGGGCACTTGGGTGGCTCAGTCGGTTGAGCGTCCGACTCCGGCCGGCCCAGGTCCCGATCTCATGGTTTGTGGGATCGAGCTCTGTGTCGGGCTCTGTGCTGACAGCTTGGAGCCTGCAGCCTGCGTCAGATTCTGTGTCTCCCTCTCTCTCCCCCTTTCTGCTTGTGCTCTGTCTGTCTCTCAAAACGTGAATAAACGTTTAAAAAAAAAAAAGGTTCTTATGCTGCAACAGCTTTGAAACTCAAAGATAAGCCTCTGTATACAGAAGACGGCCCAAAGGGAGACTTCTCACAAATTGTGCCCAATGCCTGTTCCCACAGGTGGACAGTGTATTTGAGAATGAGGACAGGGTGAGAAAAAACAGAGGACCTGGCCTGTGTATAGCTCCTGAGAGAATGAAAGCAAATGCTGTCTTCCGGTTCTCCCAGAGGAAAGGTTGAATATGTTAGGAAAGTTGCAAGCTGAATTTGTGTTGTCATTTGGGAGGCAGAGGAAAGTTAGCTGTGTTCACATCAAATTCAGGCAACGTCTGCTGTTTTCAAAAGAATGGAGACAAGAATAATCTAACCCCTCAAGTCACATGAAGGTGGTGGATCCCATCTTCACTGGTTCTTAGGAACTAGAAAAAAGTTTTAACTTCTTACTCTCTTTGATAGCAATGAGAATTCATATCTGAAAACACGCCTTCCTTATGCAACTCATTATAATGATGTTTAAAGTATCAGGTAACCAGATTGCTGTCTCGTGGTGTCACCTGCTGATTTTAACCTGCTCTTACATTCAGACCCAGAGGGTTAGCAGAGGCTGCCGGAAGAATGTCGAGTCTGTTTTCCGTGTCATCCCTGTGCCAACCAGACTCTGCCCTTGTCTCTGTGAGCCGAGCCAAAAGGAGAAAAACAATATTTTGCATACAGCTTTTCAGGAGATGATTATCTCATCCTAACAGACTGCTGGAGTTGAAATGAAAATTGCAATTCTGTGTTTTTGTGTGAAAGAACCACTAATGAATGGTTTTGTTGTTTTCATAAACAAACGTAAAAAAATCTGGCTGCAACATTGCAAAAGGAAAGAAGAGTGAAAAAAGCAGCCGTATAAAGTGCAGCATGAAGCATGTTCTTTACCATCATCACCATCCACAGTCATTTGTTCATAGGGCAGCCAGATTTTTTTTTATATAAATGCTTTTTTTTAAGTTTATTATATTATTATATTGTATATATTATTATATATTATATTTATACTATATATATTATTATATATTATATTATATTATATATATTATATTATTCTTATTATAAGAGACAGCATGAGTGGGGGAGGAGCAAAGAGAGAAACAATCCCAAGCAGGCTCCGTGCTGCTGGCACAGAGCCTGATGTGGGGTTCAAACCCATGAGGCCGTGAGATCATGACCTGGGCCAAAACCAAGAGTCAGATGCTGAACTGACTGAGCCACCCAGGCGCCCCCTCTTAGCTAAAATTCTTAAATACAAACTCCTGGACCAGGTGGACCAAGGAAGTGACACATGTTAAGTCACATCTTAGGATGACTCCCCAAGGAGCTGCAGAGCAGGAAGGAACCAGAACACAGGCAGACTGTAGTACTTGAGCTTGGAGTGTTGTGCTATAGGGAGGAATTTGCATGGCAAACCTTTTTTCAATAACTTTTTTAAAAATTTACTTATTTATTTATTTATTTTTGAGATAGAGAGAGAGGAAGAGAGAGAGAGTGGGGGCGAGGAGGGGCAGAGAGAGAGGGCAACACAGAATCCGAAGCAGGCTCCAGGCTCTGAGCTGTCAGCACAGAGCCCGACGCAGGGCTTGAACTCACGGACCATGAGCTCATGACCTGAGCCGAAGTCGGACGCTTAACCGACTGGGCCACCCAGGCGCCCCCTGGTACGTCGTAATAGTACACTGAAAGGATATCTCTGTATAATGGCATTTTTACCAGTTCCGTGATATAGGAAAGCTATCATTAATTTTATACATGTAATTATATACATGATAACTAAATATTTTCTAATTAAACATAGATACCAAATCATCTAGCAAATTACATTTCTAATTGCACACCGATCGAGAGTATGTATTTGTAGCGTATTACCATATTTACGAATTATATTGAACGTATAATTTTCCCACACGAGATACATCACTTCCACTGCTACTGTTGCTTTCTCTTACCTTTTTATTCTCCTTCCTGTTCCTCTTACTCTTCTCCTCCCTCTCCTCCACCTCGTTTCCCTCCTCCTTCCTCTTCATTACTATTATTAACCATAATAAAAGGAGTGTTCAAGTCCCGAGACTCCCTTCCTTATAGTAATCCTTCTAGATAAAATATTCCCTTAGGTTTGGGAATTAGCTTTTAGCCTGTGTCTCCTGTCAACCTAGAAGAAACCCTTTAATCTCCTTTCTTTGTCCGGTGTTTTTTTCCTCTCTCTGTACTATTTCCTTTTTCCAATACCAAATTACATGTAAAAACAGTTCTAACTCATGTCAAGACAAATCTCGGGTTTCAGTTTGGGAAGGCCTCGAAGGGCCCTGGAAGCTGGTACCTGAGTGTTCTGAAATTCAGTGGATCCTTGCTGTCCCTCCTTTACCACTCTTTTCTTTGTGTGGCTGGGGCATGGGGAGGAAACAAGGCCAGCATCCTAGGTTAGATTCCCAGGTACACCAGTCAGACCCATTAATTTCCATGCTTTTAATCCAGACCCACCTTCCCAGGAGAAAGGAAGCAAGAGGGAAGGCTAAATGGATCAGCGCCTGGGTGAAGGGAGGGGAAGCACCAGGGGCGGCTCTCTTCCCTCAGGTGTCTCACTGGAATTGGCAAAGATACGGTATTTAAAACAGTCTGCATAGGGGCGCCTGGGTGGCGCAGTCGGTTAAGCGTCCGACTTCAGCCAGGTCACGATCTCGCGGTCCGTGAGTTCGAGCCCCGCGTCAGGCTCTGGGCTGATGGCTCAGGGCCTGGAGCCTGTTTCCGATTCTGTGTCTCCCTCTCTCTCTGCCCCTCCCCCGTTCATGCTCTATCTCTCTCTGTCCCAAAAATAAATAAACGTTGAAAAAAAAAAATTTTAAAAAAAAAATAAAACAGTCTGCATAGACAGGCTATGCTTACCCTTCTGCTCCTCCTTGGCTTTGCTCATGCGGTGCACAAGAGTTCAACCTTCCCGAAAAGCCACGAGAGAGAGAGAGAGAGAGAGAGAGAACGAATCCTGGCTATTGAGGTAAAAAATCCTGCAACAGAATCAGACACCAACCAGAGTCACATGTCCCAGCAAAAGCAGCCGAGGGTCAGACCAAGAGAGGCTGATGTGAGGGACTGCCTCGAGCTTCTGGTCCCAGAAGTGTTGTTCTATGGGTAGGGTTGCGTGGGAAGGTCGCCATTCCCAGAGGGGCTGGGGTTTGGCTGGGGCGCGAGGAAGAGGGGGTTGGTGCCAGAGCCCTTCCCTCTGCTCTGCCCTACAGCCTGTCTCTGGAGCCCGAACGGGGCCACTCTTGCCACAGGGTGGGGAGCCAGCTCCCCCAGCTTCTGCCCACCAGCTGCCCTGTCACCAACTCTCAAACAAAACACACACACTCCTTCCGCAGCACATATTTGCTTTTTGCGTGTTGTCGAATGTGTTGTCGCTGCTGTTGTTTTTAGGCACACATAGCCCTGAGAATACGTAGAGAAAAAAGTGAATAACACATTTTTCTCCAGCAACCAGAATCTGTGGCACGAAACTTCACCTGCAACATACGGGACTTTCTGAGCTTCTAGGATAACTGTACCCATTAGCAATGCTTCCAGACACTGAGAACAGAAAGTCATGCTAACAAGAGCTTAAAGAGATAGCATTTATTTTCATAATGTGACAAAAATAATGGGGAGTCTGCACAACGATGCTGTCTCAGCCGGTTTGCCCACTCCACCATCCAAAAGGGCCACCTGCTTGGCCTCTCACCGTTTGCCATACGACTGCCTCAGCTCCAGGCATTCAAGGCAAGAGGGAGAGGAGGGGGTGACACCAGGGTAGTCGTCTCTCCCACCTCTACCTTTTGTCGGGAAGCAAAAGCTTTCTCAGCAGCAACTCCCACCCACTTCCTTTTATCTCTCATTAGGGAGAACTAAGACACAAGAGCACTTCTGGTTACCAAGTAGGCCAGGAAAGCGAACATTTGCTTGTTTGCTTGTTTCCTCCAGTTTCCACAGTGGGAAGCAGACAAGGGGATGGGGTTTGGGAACAGCTATTGGGTCCCAGGGCTCCCCCGCAGGGGGGCCAAGGCACAAGTTACTGTGCAGAAACAGTGACCCATCAGGGCAGCTGACCAGAGCCTCAGGCGAGTGGTTTCTGGCCTCAAGCCCAACCTTGTTCACCTCTGTGGGCTCACAGGGTAGCAGGAGTTGCCACACTTTCTGGTCTCAAGACCACCCCCTTGTACTCTCTTAAAAATTGAGGAATCACAAAGAACTTTTCTTTATCTAGCTGGTATCTGTTAATATTTACCATATTAGATTATTGAACCTGAGAAATTATAAGAGTACTTCTTACTTCGTTTTAAAATCACAATTGGGGCGCCTGGGTGGCGCAGTCGGTTAAGCGTTCGACTTCAGCCAGGTCACGATCTCGCGGTCCGGGAGTTCGAGCCCCGCGTCAGGCTCTGGGCTGATGGCTCAGAGCCTGGAGCCTGTTTCCGATTCTGTGTCTCCCTCTCTCTCTGCCCCTCCCCCGTTCATGCTCTGTCTCTCTCTGTCCCAAAAATAAAAATAAACGTTGAAAAAAAAATTAAAAAAAAATAAATAAAATCACAATAATAAGCCCGCTACACATGAATATCAGAACATATTTTTATGTTCTGAACATATTTTTATGAGACATAACTCTATTTCCAAAGAAATTGGTAGGTACAGGGGAGCCTGGGTGGCTCAGTCAGTGAAGCGTCCAATTTTGCCTCAGGTCATGGTCTCGAAGTTCATGAATTCGAGTCCTGTGTCAGGCTCTGTGCTGATAGCCTGGAGCTTGCTTCCGATTCTGTGTCTCCCTCTGTCTCTCCCTCTCCCTCGTTCATGCTCTATCTCTCTCTCAAAAGTAAAGAAACATTTAAAAATATATAAGAAATTAGTGGGGACAGTGGCATTGTTTTGCATTTTTGTACATCTCTTTGTCGTATACCTTAATGGAAGGCAATTGGAATCTCCTATCTGGTCCTGTGATCTGTTTCATTTTCTCACACCATACGGCTTCCAGAAAACTTCCACATACACTTGCAGAGATGCCTTTGCCAAAGGCAAATACCGACTAATATTATTATAAAACTAGTTTTGACCTCACAGACCCCAGACAGGGTCTCAGGATCACTTCGAGAACCCTCGCGGTGCAGACTTGATCATTCATTGAGAAGCCCCGATTTCACCAACGAAGAGTATCTGCCACGGTCCCCATTTCCAATTTTGAGCTTTGCCTTTCATTTGTAGAACTAAATGGCCAACTCAGGCGTTAGTCTCAGAATTCAGGAATCGTCTTCTCCCCGCTTATGTGTGATTCTTCTTGTAGTTCTCACCAAACAGAAACCTGCCAGCAGTTCTGGAAACACAGGCTAAAATTTTGGTTCCCCTTATGTGCGTTTAGATTTCAAAGGTCATGGGGTCTTTTCAGTCAGGGCTCAAACAAATGAGGTCTGTGCTTGTTCTCTTCCCAGGAGTACCTGCAAGAAGGAAGGGTCCCTCCTGGGCTCACAGCGCAGGAGAGAGGTGGCAATGAGTGGAAAGGTGGGCGCCGGAAGGATGAATCTACTTCTGCCTTTATCCTTTTGCTCCAGGCTTTCTTGATGTGTGTCTATGCAGCTATCCCATTCTACGGGGATTATGGAAGGCACAGTTGATGACACCCAAATTCACACTCTAAATCTTCGACAGCTCCAAGAATTAACCCTAAGACTCTCCGTCAACTGTTGTCAACATTTAATTATATGCGGCTCATTCTCATTATACTGTTCATCCTCGTTAGCCAGTCCCTTATAACCCTGTGAGAGTTCACGGGGCAACACGTGGGACGCAGGCCCAGGACTTCGGATATCTTCCGTGTGATCTCCCCCAAGTGCTTTAGAGGTTAACGCTGAAATATCAGACCACTGTGGGCAAATAGCAAGGAGAGCTAGAGAGGCCCTCCGTCGGCCTCCCAGCCCTGTGGTGAAGAGGCTTCCTGGGTGTTTGTAGACAGGGATTTGGAATCCCCCCCGGGGAGCTTTCTCGAACTGCGCTTGCTGCTTCCTACCCCACCCCCCTGGAGTCAGATCTCTCCCCACCCCCACCGTGGTTGGAAATCACTGATCCAGGCTGTTAGGAAAGAGCTTTATTAAATTTAAATTTAGCAGACGAGGTTGTGGATAACCCTATCTCTGTTTCTGGAAAACAACTGTTTACTATTCTAACACCCCAGAAACCTGGCAACCGGCTAACGGAGGCCTGGCAGGCAGACTTCGGCTCCCAAAGCCTTTGTGCAGCTGCCGCGTAAGGGACCCCCCACCCTGCCCACTCCCACCTGCCCAGCCTGGTGTTCGGGTCAGAAGGGGCACACGACCTAGGACTCCTCAGGACCCAAATGGGCAGCCGAGCCTATTTTTGATGATCCTGAGGATTATTAAGAAAGGAAATTCCACAGAGTCCATGTGGTGTTTGAAAAGTATTTTGTTCCACTGCTTTCTTTGTTTGTCCCTCCCATTCTATTTCTGTATTTCCCTCTTTTACGTTGATGGGTCTGGAACTGAAGGGCAATGATGTGAAAGTGATTGTCCTCGAGAGATGTTCCTGGGTGGAAAATCGGATCACTTACAAGCCCTGCCGCCACTGATGAGACGACAGTCTGGGAGACTCTGCAGGAAGATTCGCAGGATAATTGGGGCGCTTGCCATTCAGAGTGGGGATTTTTATTCTATTGCCACTCACACTGGGGAAAATGGGATGTGGGTTATAGCTGCATGGGTACCGTGGCTGAATTGTTGCCAAACACTGAGAAGCCACCTTGCTCACCCCTCCTATTTGAAACATTTGCTGCAGGCAAAGCCCTGTGGGTAGACCCTCTTCTAAATCACACACACGCACAGTACGTGACACTTGGTAATAGGGGGGTATTGGAGTGGACAGGAGGGACAAAACAGTCATGATATCTCTAGTCACACGGACATGCCATGCCGCGTGATCTCCGCAGCTAAAATGAGCTTCTAGAAGCTGGATGGAATGGAAAGTGATGACGTGGGTGCCTGGGTGATAGGGTAACCTCAGAGGATGTTCACAGCCAGTGCTACACAAGCCAAACGGACCGGGACGAGGTGCTCGTGACGGCATCACGGACAATGTTACGCAGTCGCATGTTGTTCCAGCTTGAAGTGCCCAGTCTAGCGAGCCTACTTGTTACGGAGGAAATAAAATAAAGCTTGCAAACTTCATCAGTATTTGATGTTGGAAAGGTGGCCTGGGAGAGAATAGAGTTTATGGGTTTAAAGGGTGAGTACGTGGGGCACCCGGGTGGCTCAGTCGGTTGAGCGTCCGACTCAGATCACGATCTCAGGGTCATGGGATCGAGCCTTGAGTCAGGCTCCACGCTGAGCATGAAGCTGCTTGGAATTCTCTCTCTTTCCCTCCACCCCTCTCCCCTGTTCATGCTCTCTCTCTCACACTCTAAAAAAAACCATAAAATTTTGGGGCGCCTGGGTGGCTCAGTTGGTTGGGCATCCAACTTTGGCTCAGGTCATGATCCCGCGGTCTGTGAGTTCAAGCCCCATATCGGGCTCTGTGCTTGACAGCTCAGAGCCTGGAGCCTGCTTTGGATTCTGTGTCTCCCTCTCTCTCTGCCCCTCCCTGGCTCACGCTCTGTCTCTCCCTCTCTCAAAACTAAATAAACATTAAAAAAATGTTTTTAATATAAAATTTAAAAAGTAAATAAAGGGTGAGTATATTTTAGCAAAATGTGTCCAAACCCATCTCTTTTGTGATTGTCTTTAACATGTTTGTTCAGCAGACCATATACGAGTCAACAAATGCCTATGGAGTCTCTACTATGGTCAAGGCATGTGCTAAAGTCAGACAAATATACAAAGATAAAAGTGACATGGCACCTGCCCTGAAGAGGATTGCAAGCAAGCAGGAGAGGAAATATACATAAAGAGCTATTCTACATGTCCACATTTAAATATAGATTTCTACAGCTGAATGTCTCCCCGTAGCAGCCACAGTACCTTCTATTCAGTAAGTTATGTAGAAATGAATAAATCATACATACGCAAGTAGGGTGATTTTTTTTAACTTTTTAAGTTCCAGTTAGTTAACACGCAGTGTAGTATCAGTTTCAGGTGTACCGTACAGAGATTCAACATTTCCAGACAACACCTGGCACCCATCTCAGGTGCGCTCCTTAATCCCCCTCCCATATTTCACCCATCCCCCCACCCACCTCCCCTCCGGTACCATCAGTTTGTTCTCTGTAGTTAAGAGTCTGTTTCTTGATTTTTTCTGTGTCTCTTTTTTTCCCTTTTGCTTGTTTGTTTTGTTTCTTAAATTCCACATATGAGTGAAGTCATATGGCATTTATCTTTTTCTGACTGACATATTTAGCTTAGCATAATACACTCTAGCTCCATCCACATCATTGCAAATGGCAAGATTTCATTCTTTTTTATGACTGAGTAATATTCCATTATATACGTATATATACATATATACATACATATGTGTGTGTGTGTATATATATATATATATATTCTTTATCTATTCATCAGTCAATGGATGCTCAGTCTGTTTCCATAAGGTGGCTATTATAGATAATGCTGCTATAGCATATGGTGATTTTTATGGAGGATGCACAGAAAATCCCAACCCCCTCCCCAGAATTCCAGAAGCCAGAGAAAGAGTCCAGAACCTTCTTTTTAATAGATATTAGTTGCTGGTATAACAAAATAGTGAAGTGTAGTGCTCAAAAAAAAAAATCAACAGACCCTATTTATAAGCTTATTTATAGCTCCTTATATAGTTGAGTGAATGATGTCTCAATGGATGATTCTGTAAGGTAAGTACACATACCCTTGTCATTCTGCAGGAAATTCTACAGGGTTGGCAGAGCAGAAGAAGCTGGAACTCGTGGTTTGCCCATTCATGGTTCTCTGTAGCTAAATGGTTAGTTTTCCACACCATTCCCTGCAACCCATCCCAGGTCTGAGGAGAGCGGATATGCAAATATGGAAAATTCATTGAGTCAGAGATACATGGGGGGATTTTCTTGGCTGTTGATTCTGTCAATAAAGTGAGAACAAGACATGCGAATTTTACTGAGAACATGGTCAAGTATAAGGTTTCTCCAAGGCAGTAAGTACTTCAGTGTTTCAATTCTATGAAAAAACACTGGTGCTGCATAACCAAATCATTTTCATATTTTAAACCTCTTAAAATATCTACAAGGGTTATTTTTTACATTTATTTATTTTTTTTTATAAATTTTTTTTCAACGTTTATTTATTTATTTTTGGGGGGACAGAGAGAGACAGAGCATGAACGGGGGAGGGGCAGAGAGAGAGGGAGACACAGAATCGGAAACAGGCTCCAGGCTCTGAGCCATCAGCCCAGAGCCTGACGCGGGGCTCGAACTCACGGACCGCGAGATCGTGACCTGGCTGAAGTCGGATGCTTAACCGACTGCGCCACCCAGGCGCCCAACATTTATTTATTTTTGAGAGAGAGAGAGAGAGAGAGAGAGTAAGACAGAGCACGAGTGAGGAAGGAGCAGAAAAGAGGAGACACAGAATCTGAAGCAGGCTCCAAGCTCTGAGCTGTCAGCACAGAGCCTGATGTGGGGCTTGAACTCACAAACTGCGAGATCATGACCTGAGCCTAAGTTGGCACTTAACCGACTGAGCCACCCAGGCACCCCTACAAGTGTTATTTTTACATCATGCTATTCATTTATAAGGTTTTAATAATTAAACTGACTCCATAAATTAAATTCAAGCAGTTACTTCTTTTTTTTAATGTTTGTTTTGAGAGAAAGAGAGTGCAAACATGTGCACGTGTGAATGGGGGAGGGGCAGAGAGAGAGGGAGAGAGAGAATCCGGAGCAGTGTCCATCCTGTCAGAGCAGACCTGGATGCCGGGCTTGATTCTGAACCGTAAGATCATGACCTGAGCTGAAATCAAGAGCCAAGCGCTTAACTGACTAAGGAGTTACCTCTAATAATAACAAAATGAGATTGTGGTGGAGAAGGGGAGTGTGCAATCCAAAACCTCTATTGTGCTGTCTTAGGAAAACAATGTGTAGAAACAGAACTTTTCTAGAAGTTTGGTGAGATGTCTTGAAAACAAATTTGAAATATGTCCTCTAAACTTCTTAATACTTAAAAAAAATGACTAGCAAACTTGTGGCCACTCTTTTGGTCACACCGTGTGGGAGCCATTCTTCCCACTAATGGCCAATGCCACTCCTATGGGAGCCCATCAGCACTTGGCTCTGCACCTCAGAAGTCACTGTGATAGAACCACGACATTAGGTTCTCTGCCTTCCTGTCTGCTGGGAGGCTCCCATCATGCACTGCTGGTCCCTGCCTGCAGTACATTGACCTACGCTGCTCATTTGTGCCTGCCCCTCCAAACTGAGTAATTCCAGAGATTCCCTTTCCCTTGCTCCATAACACTGGAGTGGTTTACGTGCATGTGCGTGCATGCGTGCATGCGCACACACGCACACACACACAACACACACACACACACACACACACACACATAAACACACACATACTTTGCTCTTTCGTGTTCTGTTCCTTTGCCATTGCAGGCTCATTGTGGCATAGGACCGTGTCTGAGCTCAGCCAGTCCTGTCTACCACATGACACCTCCTCCCCAACCTCCTCTCCTGGTTCTGGTAAGAATATCTGATGGAAATAAGACCTTCAGTGGAAGATAGGGAGAGACAGAGACAGAAAGAGTTTCCCTCTCCTCCTCCCTGCAGCCCCTCTGCTTCTCCCACACCAATACTAGTCGCTGGTATTGAATATAGAGAGGAGAGAGGAAAAATGGAAAGACCCTCATCTGGTTCCTATGTCCAGCCCTGCACCTCCCTCTCCTCCCCACCACCTCACTCCCCTACATATCCATGGTGAGAAGAATAAGGAAGATAGGGCAAGG
Organism: Prionailurus viverrinus; assembly: GCF_022837055.1. Classification (NCBI taxonomy): domain Eukaryota; kingdom Metazoa; phylum Chordata; class Mammalia; order Carnivora; family Felidae; genus Prionailurus; species Prionailurus viverrinus. The sequence continues at coordinate 12,131,160 of NC_062571.1, forward strand.
ATTGACCCTAAGAGAATGGGGCCCAGTCTGTCCCTCACCGCTCCTGACCCCTGGACCACACCACTACCTGCTTCTCCCTGCCCTACTGTTCCCATCCCTGCTCCGTGCCAACACCCCCTCCCATAGTCCTTTGCTTTTTAGGATCCACAGTCCTTGTTCTCCACTTCTTCCCAGCCTCTAAGGCTCAGCAAAGTCTGCCCTAAGCCATGGGATTGTTCCTGGTGGTATAGACTCAAGAGGTTCTTAATCCAATTCTAGGATTGCAGCAGTGGAGACATAAATTCTTGATGTCCAGAGTTAGAACCTTCTCACAGTGGGGTTTGCTCTATTTCCACAATGTCTGTAAGATCAAGTACAAATTCCATTATGACCTTGTGCCTTTTATAACCTAGCTTCCTTCTTCCCTAGCTGTATCTGGCCTCCCTCCTTCCTGCACCCATCTTTCATTCAAGGTACCACACCACTTCTGTCTTCACTCATGTTCTTTCTCTTGCACGGAATGGTTGCCCTTTGCCTCTTGCCTATTTGCTGCTCGTTCTTCAAGGAGCAACTAAAATGTTCTCTGTTGGTCTCCACGACCTGCTTCTCCCTCTCCCTCCAGGCAGAATTATTGCTCCCTAACAGAATTTCCACTCTTCTGCACATTTCTATGCGAGCCTTTGTCACACTATATTAAAGTTTTTGTTTATGTTTTGTCCTCCTCCATGCGACATATGCATTCAAGGGGAAGTTTTTGGAAAACCAAAGAACATATTTATTTTTTAATTTCTTCTTTTAAAAAAAATTTTAATGCCTACTTATTTTTTGAGAGAGAGAGACAGAGCACAAATTGGGAGGGGCAGAGAGAGATGGAGACACAGAATCCAAAGCAGGCTCCAGGCTCCGAGCTGTTGCACAGAGCCTGACGTGGGGCTCGAACCCATGAGCTGCAAGATCATGATGTGAGCCGAAGTCGGATGCTTAACTGACTGAGCCACCCAGGCGTCCCCCAAAGAACATACCTGAACCATCTTTAATGCCTACCTAACTACTGAATGGCAAACTGCTGTATTTGATGAGCAGAGTCAAATATATGACGTATCATTTATCAGTTCTACAATGTAGGTGAATTATAGGTTACTCATTAAACAAAAACAATTTTACACCTACCACATGCTGGAAACTATTCTTGACACCGCAGTTGCAGCCATAAAATTGACAGATGAGGTTCCTACAGTCATAGACATCACATGGTGGGAGATGGGCAAATAAACAAGTAAAGAGGTAAATAAATATAATAATTTCTGAGAGTCTTCAATTCTGGGAATGAAACACTACAGCGTGATGAGATAGCATAGCCAGGTAGCATACATTACACTGAGTGGTCAGGAAAGGCCGTTCTGAGGAAACATTAGTAACTTTTGCTCTAAGACTGAATGGTAGGAGGGTGATGGTGAACATCTGGGAACATTCCAGGCAGAGAACATTCCAGACAAGGAACAGCAATTACACAGCCCAAGGTAAGAATGAGCGTGTCATCTTCAAGAAACTAAAAAGTGTTACTGGAGAAAAGTAAGAGATGGAGTGCCATAGACTGAATTATATCCCCCCCCCCCCAAATTCATATGTTGAGGCTCTGACTCTCAGTGTGATGGTATTTAGAGACAGGGCCTTTGGGAGGTGATTAGGTTTATATGAAGTCGTGAAAGAGGGACCCTCATGATGGAGTCAGTGCCCTTATAAGAAGAGACATGCTAGAGCTTGTGTGTTTAATCTCTCTGTCATGTGAGGACACAGCGAGCAGGTGGCCATCTGCAAACAAGGAAGAGAGTCCTCACCAGAAACTGAGCCATGCTGGATCCTTGATCTTGGACCTCCAGCCTCTAATTTTGTAAGAAAGTACATGCCTGTCATTCAGACCACCCAGCTTATGCTACTGGGTTATGGCAGCCTAAGTAATTACAGGAGTAATATCAGAAAAAGTAATGAAAGCAGGCAGGGAAACAGATCTTTTAGGACTTGGTGCCTTGGGGTAAGAAATGTGAAAACCTCATATCATTGTCTTCTGTGTGCTGGTTAGTGTCAGCATTTCAGTTGTCTCTTGCTGCATAAAGACCATCCCAGAACTTAGTGTCTTGGAACAGCCACCACCATTTATTTCCTCATGATTTTGCAGTTTGAGCAGGGCTTGGTGGGGACAACTGGACCTTACCCTATGAGATCTTGGTGAAGGTTGCACATGCAGCTGTGCTCAACTGAGGTCTTACCTGGGGCTGGAACAACAAAGATGTCTTCCCTAATGTATGTCAGGGACCATACACCTCAGCCATGGCAGCCGGAATGGCTGGGGACCGGCTGGGCCTTTTGCTCTCCATGCGGTGACCCATGATTTAGTAGTCTCTCCTCAACTACTCTTTGACAACTTGACCCCAAGAGGGTGAAAGCAGAAGCTATAATGCCTCTTCATAAGTCCTATGACCAGCAGTCCTAGAATGTCTCTTCCACTCTATCTGCCTATATTAAAAGGAAAGCAATTAGATTCTACTTCTTGATGGGAGGAGTGGCATACATCATTGGGAGAAATTGTTGACACAAATCTTCAGGACTCATCTATCACAGTCCTCCTTCTGGCCACAACTATTCACCCCCCCCCCCAACCCCCCGATACTCTTCAAAGTCTCATCCAATTATGGTACAGGCTTGAAGCCTACTATCTTGTGGTTTACTTCATATCTGGATGTAAAAGAAGCTCTTCAGGTATGACTCCTCTTGATCTAGATACCTATGAATCATATAAGTTATCTACCGGGACACCGGGGCTCAGTCAGTTGACTCTCGATTTCAGTTCAGGTCATGATCTCACAGTTCGTGAGATCAAGCCCTGTGTCGGGCTCTGTGCTGACAGCACGGAGCCTGCTTGGTATTCTTTCTCTCCCTCCCTCTCTGCCGTGCCCCCGCTCTCTCTCTCTCTCTCAAAAATAAATAAATAAACAAACTGATAGACGTTATCTACCTCCCATACATCTACTATCGAATTGTGAGACAGAGTCAGTTGCTATGTCTGATACACAGCAATCTCTGGTCCATAGCAATTATGAAATCCAGCCAAGCAAATATCATGATCTCCCTTGACTCCAGCGCAGGACTGAAAGGGCACAGGAAGATCTTCACTTACGGCCCCTTTCTGCAGTCTGGGATTGACTACCTGATCCAGTATTTCCCATTGCTCTTAGCTCCGCCCTCTGAGCTCTTGACTCTTCTCGGAGTCGTCTTCCCTTTTCCATGGTAACAGAGCATGCTCACACTGGTGAGCTCACATTGGTCCCACTTTCAGCCCTTTTCCCACCCAAAGAAGACTGGGCTACAAAGTCTCTTTCCATCTTGAACTGTCTCTCTCACCTTTAGTCTAAACAGGTACAACTCTTTTAAGCTCTTTGTGGGCTTTTATTTATCAACTTACAATCCATCACATTAAACAAAAACCACATTCACAATTCTTTTCAAGACAATCTCTTCTCCATTTTGGGCTACCAGTCAGGGTGCTGTGGAGCAATGTTCTTAAGGTTCTCATAGCCTCAGAGAAAGGATCTAGGAGGGCATCACCTTACAGTTTTATGAGACCTTAACAAAGTGTCTTACAGAGACTCTTGTCTTTATCTTTTTTTAAAATGTTTATTTATTTTTGAGAGAGAGAGAGAGACAGAGCATGAGCAGGGAGAGGAGCAGAGAGAGAGGGAGACACAGAATCTGAAGCAGGCTCCAAGCTCTGAGCTGTCAGCACAGAGCCCGACCCAGGGCTCAAACCCACAAGATGTGAGATCATGACCTGAGACAAAGTCAGATGCTTAACCGACTGAGCCACGCAGGCACCCCATGTTTATCTTGATCTGAAGGCCATGTGTGATTAGCGGTACACTGGATTTGATCTTTGTCTTAAGACTATTCTTCCTTTAAGAATCTTTTGCTCATCTAGACCTTCCAAAAATAAAAAATAGTTTTCATTTCCTAACTCATCAATTCCTGGATCACAACTATATCTCCCAACTTTTGCTTGAGACGGAACCATTCCTTCTTTAGCTCATCTCTCTCTTCCCTTTCTTTATCACAGACAGTTAAAATAAGTCAACTGGCACTTTCCACATTCAGCTGGAAAATCTCTTTGGCAAGCTTGACAAATACATTAGGTACATGTTTTAGCTGAGTACTTTCTGCTGCTCTGTAGCATGCATTGTCCTTTCTCCAGCTTCCAGGGTAGCTACTTCATTATTCTTCCAGCCTCCCCCACAGGCTCCTCACCACTTCTGTGGTTTCCATCTGCCTGACCCCACAGCCAACAGCACACATTTTGGTTTTTTGTTACAGTAGAATCCCAAGTTCAGGTACCCATTTCTGTATCTGTTACCTATCAATAAATAACAAACCAGCCCCAAACCTAATGATTTAAAACAATTAGTTATTATTTCTCACAATTCTGTGGGTTGAATGAGCAATTCTTCCGCTTTCCAGGTTGTTGGCCAAATCTCATTCATGTGTCTGCATTCAGCCGGTGGCTTTGCTTTCCTGAAGAGGAGACTTCTTTTTCTTTTGTATGTCTGGGACATTGGGCTGACCATCAGCTGAGGCGCCTTGGTTCTCCTCCACCTGGCCTCCCTCTCTATGTGGCATTTCATCCCCCAGGGCCACTCCACGTGGCCTCTCCTTCCAGCAGACTGCCTTGGGTATGGCCGCTGGGTTCCAAGAAAGCCAAGTGCAAACTAACAGGCACAACATCACTGCTTTTTTAGTCTGTTGGTCAAACCAAGTGCCAGAACCAACACTGATGCAGGAGAAGCAAAACAGAAGGGAGGAGCATGCCCAGATGGAAGAAATTGTTAGTAGTCATGTTTATGGGAAAAATTCCCCTGTCAGTTTCAACCTACCCTCTGTATCCCTTCTATTCACTCCCCTGAGCCCTTGCAGAATCCTGAGCATCTCTGGTCAGGATTCAGGAACTCATCTGAGTCCCTTTAGATGCATGTTTGCATTCATGGGTTTGCATTCACAGGTTTCTGCATTGTTCCTAATACCCAAAGTTTGAACTCTGTCACGGGTATGGTAGTGAAATCTCTTTCTTTCTCCTGTTGAGAATAAAATGACTATTATTATTAACAGCTAATATGTATTAAACCCATTCTTGGTACCAAGCAAACCTGGAGAGCTTTGCATCATTTCTGATTTGCAAGGGAGAAAACTTGAGATTCAGAATGTTAGTTTGGTGGCCCAAAGTGGTAAATGGCAGAACAAGAACTGGAGCCTAGGTTGTTTGGGTTAAAAGCTGTCGGCATAACTCCAAAGCTCTACTCCTCTCTTCCTGGGCGGTAGCACTGCAGAAGTCTATCAATTCCCCTTACCTGAATCACGTTCTAATTCCTCAACCATGCGCAAAGTTGGGGCCCTGCTGTGTGCCCAGACCTTTCTTCATGTAGGCCCCGTGCCTTCTTCCTTTAAAAAAAAAAATTAAATACAAGGGTGCCTGGGTGGCTCAGTCAGTGAAGCATTCAACTTTAGCTCAGGTCACGATCTTAACAGTTTGTGAGTTCGAGCCCCACATCAGGTTCTCTGCTGTTGGCTCAGAGCCTGCTTCAGATTCTCTGTCCTCCTCTCTCTCTGTGCCCCTCCCCACTCATTCTCTCTTTCTCTCAAAATAAATAAATAACTTTAAAAAAATTAAATGCATATTCTATTGAACTATACCATACATACAGAAAAGTATAATTATTGTATAGCTTGATGACTTTTTTTTTACAAAATGTACTTACTACCCAAATCAAGAAGTAGAACATTGCCATTGCCGCAGAAACCCTCACCTCACACCTCCCCAAGCCCCAGTTACTAACTATTTATGCTCTACAAAAATAACTATTATTTTCTATATTACAGGTCAATTTTGACTGTTTTTGAACTTTATGTAGCTAGAATTATATGTATTCTTTTTGTCTGGCTTCTTCCTGCTTGACATTATGCATGAGAGAATCAGTCGTATCAATCAGTGTGTAATGATGGTTTATTTATTTTCATTTCTTAATGGTGTTCCGTTGTGTGGCAACTACACAATGTATGTGTTCCTTCATCTGTTGATAAACATCTGGATTGTTCCCAGATTAAGCTATTACAAATGATGTTGCTAAGAACATTCTTGGACAAGCCTCTGGGGCATACGTATCTGTTGAGTTTATACCTGAGAGGTCCGCAATTATGAAACAACGAATTTGCAAAGCATCTGTACCAATTTTCACGTCCGCTGGCAGTGTAAGAGAATTTCAATTGTTCCACATCATTACCAACACCTGCTTCTGCTGGTCCTTTTCGTGTTAGCCCTTCTGGTGGTATGTAGAAAAATCTCACTGTGGCCTTAATTTGGCTGCTTATAATTAAGGCTGAGAACATATTCATATGTTTATTAGACATTCAGATGTTGCATTTTTTGAAGTGATTATTAAAGCCTTTTCCCCATTTTTCTATTAGGCTGTCTTTCTTTTCCATTTGAAACAGTTCTTTAAATGTTTAGTTTTTAAAACATTAAGCACTTGTCAGATATATGCATTGCAAATATTTTCTCTATTCTTTGCCTTGCTTTTGCTTTGTCTTCACTGTGTTTTTCAATAAAGTTGTTTTTTAAGTATCACTGCTCCTAGGTGACCAGTTGCTAAAGTCTACTTCCCCGTGGGGGTCACACAGTTTCCTCTGGTCCCTCTCTAATGCTACCTGCTGCCTGTGCCCTTGCCTTCAGGACAATGTCTCCTGTTGGCTGCATTGAACACCCTCAGAGTCCAGTGCACCTGTTTCTGTCTTTCCAGAGCCTGCGCCATCCCAGTGGACAGATCTGGTTCCAAGTTCTGGCACTTTCCAGTCTTCTCAGACTCCCTGAAGTTAACTAGCTGTGCCCAATCGTGTTCTGAAAAAAAACTTCAGGATGTCCACACAATTGGCTTGTAAATTAACTTTAGAACCCATGACGCTGTACATTGGGGAAGTCCTAGATATTCTATCTCCTTCTGTCTTAGTCACCAAGGATCCAGTACCTCTTCCAGCCAAAGGGAACTAATACATTAGTTTTAAACCATGCTTTGAGATCACCCAAGATACTTCTGCAATTTAGTGCCAGGCCACTAATCTATGAGAGAAATTATACTATGAGAAAATGAAACTCTTTTTTTTTTAATTTTTTTTTAACGTTTATTATTAAGAGACAGAGAGAGACAGAGCACGAGCATGGGAGGGGCAGAGAGAGGGGGAGACACAGAATCTGAAGCAGTCTCTAGGCTCCGAGCTGTTAGCACAGAGCCCGACCAGGGGCTTGAACTCACAAACCGCTAGATCACGACCTGCGCTGAAGACAGACACTTAACTGGCTGAGCCACCCAGACGCCCCGAGAAAATGAAACTCTTAAGCCAAACTGAGAAATTCAACAAATAACTCTTGAGTGACTGATATGTGTCAATCACTGTTCCAAACATTACAGAAACAACAAATGAAAAATAAAAAAGACACCTATCCATGTATACATGGATTATGTTTTAGATGGAGAAACAGATAGCAAACAAGTTAAGTAAGACGTTTAGTAGATTAGATAAATACTAAAGGGAAGGGAGGTGGGAGTGTCATGACAGTGGTCAGTGGGTTGACAGTTTTAGACAGGACTTCTAGGTAGAGGCTCACCAAAAAGGCGACATTTGAGCCAAGACTGGAAAAAGAAAGAGAGCCGTGGTGATACCTGGAGGGGGAAGACTATTTATAACAAAGAAAATAGCAAATGCAAATCCCCTGAGGTGGAAGTGTGTCTTTTGTGTTGGAAAAACAATGAGTAGCAAAGAGGCAAGAATGGCTGGAGATGAGCAAGAAATAGGAGAAGAGGTCAAATAGGTACAAAGGGGGTAGGCTTTATAGGTCATTGACCTACAATATGACACAGGGCTATACTAATTTGGGATAGTGAAGCTTAGATGCCAAGTTCACTGTGTGTTGAGATAATGAACATGGTTGTAACTTGAGAGTTGTTAAGAACAGCATACTTCAGCCCTTAGGGAGAGGAAGGAACAGCCATGGGAAGGGCTAGGGGCCACACCACAGGACCAGGGGTTTTGCTGCTTGGGGGTGGGGAGCAATGAGATCCCGAGTCCATAGAGACAAGATTCAGGGAAAGGCCAGGACATGGAGGGGCATTAACAAACCCAAGATGCAGAGGTTCAGCCGAGCCTCTCTGGCTTCTAGCAGGGACCTAATACATGAGAAAAAAAAGGCTGAGATCGCACTGAGAGATCTCACCAATAGAGAGTTCCTTATTTAAGAGTTGACTTTACCCAATGTCTGCCTGCCTTGGGGTCATTCTCTAGTACTTTAAGTGATTGTTTTTTTTATATTTTGTGAAGATTTTATAAGGTTAATCTCTAATAAAATTAGCCCAACCTAGCTACTAAGTACTAGAAATGAGACTTCCTTTATTATTATTTTAAAAATTCATGATGTCGTCTGTCATTCTTCAGCAACTCCGTCTTACCAGACATGTTTTGTTAGTTCTGACTTAGGCTCCTCTTTTTGGCTGGTAGTTCTTCTTAAATAAGGTGCATTTTTCTTTGTTGGCTCATTGGAACTCTGATTCGATGTTGAATTGCCCAAGTGGGGAGCAACCCTTCATGGAATGAGGGCTGAGCTGTCGTAAGGGTTATAGGATGTAGAAGCAGGCAGGCGAAGCATTGCAGATCACACGGTGTTTCTGTTCTGTTAGTTTCCTAGGCTCAGGATCAGGGAAGACTCAGGACATCATTGAGCTTTGTATCAGTAATCATTGTTATGTGCCAATATTGCTGCAAACTCAGTGGTTCAAAACAACACACATTTATCAGCTCATACTTTCTGTGGGTCGGGAGTCGGGGCACAGCTAACCTGGATCATCTGCTTCAGCATCTTATAAACCTGCAATTAAGGTGTCAGCTGGCGGCCAGGTGGACACCCATCTAAGGCTCGGCGGGGGAAGGATCCACACCCAAGTTCACGGGGCTGCTGACAATATTCAATTCTTCGTGGGCTGTTGGACTGAGGGTCTTGGTCTATTTCTGGCTGTCAGCTGGAGGTTGCCCTCAGTTCCTTGCCATCCGGGTCTTCCCAAAAGTCACTTGCAACCTGACAGCCAGCCGGAAAGAGAGCCTTCTGTCAAGACCGATGTCACGATGATATGCAAGGTGATCACACACAGTGTTTCACCTTTGCCAGGTTCCATTGGTTAGAAGCAAGTCCTAGGCTTTACCCATGCTCACAAGGAGGGGATTTGGATAAGGGCATGAATGCTAGTACAGGGGCTGTGGGGCCACTTTCGAGTCCATCTGCCGTTAAGTTTCTTCATGATATTTTGGGGCCTGGAGGACTAAACACACTCACGCATTCAAAGCCAACCTATCATGGGAGGGTGCACAGATTTTGGCAGTATCTGTTCTACCCCGGAGCCTCTCCTTCATGGTCTTCACACATGAGTTTCCTGGTGTTATTAGCCTCCGTGCTCTTCCCTGGCACCCAGTGACAGCTAAATATCACACAGAGCAAAGGCTCTACTTCTCCTCCTGTGAATGCCACTGTCTTGGTCCAAGCAAGGCATAGATAGGAAAATTACAAATGAGCCTCCCTCTTAGGTGCCCAGAATCCCTCTCTGTATTTGTTTTTTACAACACGGAACATCTCCCACAGCTTAAATGTTTGGAAGTACTTAAACACACTATGATACCCCTAAATTATAGTACACCCCCAGTTGTGTAGCTGTTAACAGAGATTTTAGCATGGAAAAATGTTCTGGGGGTGCGGTGGGGAGAACTGCTTAAAAAACAGGAGATACTCCAAAAATGATTCTTTTTATTTTTTATTTTATTTTTTTAAGTTTATTTATTTATTTTGAGAGAGACAGAGACATCACAAGTGGGGAAGGAGCAGGGAGAGAGGGAGAAAGAATCCAAACCAGGCTCTGCACTGCCAGCACAGAGCCTGACTCGGGCTCAAACCCACGAAGCTGTGAGATCATGACCCGAGCCGAAACCAAGAGTCAGACGCTTAACCGATTGAGCCACCCAGGCACCCCGATTTCTTTTAAATATATGCATGTATGTGTGTATAAATGTGAAAACTTAGCCATATAAAAAAATATAATGAAATGTATTGCTTTTGTAATAAAGGGCCAAACTTTAGAAGTTTTCTGCTTTTTATGTCTTGAGTATAATATGTCTGAGATGAAGGACCTGTGTTCTTTATCTCCGTATTTCTAGCCCCTAGCATAACTCCCTTGGACATATTAGGATCTTAATGTTTTTAAACAAACACATGGATTTCAGAAGGTTTAAAACTAATATCAAGATACTCTATGGGGATATGCAAACAATACTAATTTACAAGCGTTATTACAAACAAAACAAAATCTCCCAAACCTTTCCTCTATTTCTTTTTTTTTTTTTAAGTTCATTTACTCATTTTGAAAGAAAGCGCACACACGCAGGAGGGGAAGAGAGAGAGAGAGAGGGAGAGGGAGAGACAGAGAGAGAGACAGAGAGAGAGAGACAGAGAGAATCCCAAGCAGGTTCCTCACTGTCAGTGCAGAGCCCAATGCAGGGCTAGAACTCATGAACCATGAGATCATGACCTGAGCCGAAACCAAGGCACTGACTGAGCCACCCAGGCACCCCTTGCTCTATTTCTTGTAAGGAACCAACTCCATTCTGCCTTCCCCAATGCAGTCGATTATTCTAGGAGGTAAGGGTGGCAGGTGGCATGGTTACTGGTCAAGGATGGTTTAGACAAGTGATGGCATGGTTATTGGTAAAATTCTCAGATAATCAAGTATTTCCTGTTTCAATCTATAGTTTGAACTGTCTTCCCTGATATGACTTTGGAAAAGAGTACTAATAACTAGCAAAATTGATGGAGTGGCTATTATACTTCCTGCTTGGGACCAACACTATAGGAGCTGGCGATGAGCACTCAACTGATTTTGAACTTCAGGATGGGGGAGAAGGAAAAATAATGGACCAAATACATAACATTTGAGATAGTGAGAATTTACTGTAACGAACCCCTTGTTATTTTTTAACTTCACCCAAAATAAACTGTTGATAATTAAGAGTGAAGGGTAAGAGACTTTTCCTAAGGATACTAAATATGTTCAATATGTTCAATATGTTCATTGTTATTTCAGTATTGCCCTTTAATGGTTACATTATGTTGAAGGCTAATGAGGAAAATATAATTTGAATCCTATCTTACAGAAGAGAATATTGGAGCACTGAAGGAGTCTAAAGAAATTATACAAAATGATTGGGAAAGTCAGTGGCCCATCCAACAAGAGAAATGAATAGTTTTGATCAACCTGTCTGTGTAAGTGTGGCTGAGCTATTTTTACCTCCCCTTCACCAGCTTCCTGGTCCCTCCCCCCAAAATAAAACAACAGATAACTCGGTAGTTTGGTCTTTTCATTTTCCTTCCTCAGTTCCAATATTTTATGATGGTTAGCTCAGTTTCCCGTTTTTAGCCTACTCTTTGCCCAGCAGATGCATTCAGGTACACTCAGCTGGGCAACAAAGTCGCCCACCGATATCAGGTTGGTAGCAAGAGTTTGCTGGTGTATTTCATCTCACTGGTTTTCCTTCATACTGGTAGCGTCAGCCTCAGTACTGGCTGGGTTCAGACAGCTGCTGCATTTTCCTCCATGTGTCATTCTAACAAAAACAAAAACAAAAGACCCCCAAAACCAGAGAGCCTGCGTGGGCTGGACACAGTGCTGATCCTCACTGAAGGATGGAGTGACAGAAGGAAAAGTAAGCAGACAGCCCAGTTTCCGCCTCTCCTTTCCTGTGCTGGGGTGAGTGTTTTCCGTTCTGTCTTACTCTGTAGCATGCTTTCTTTCTCTACCTTCTCCCGTCAAGTCCCTGCTTGGAGGGTCCCTGGAGTCGTACCTGTACCTTCGGTATCCAGAATCTGAGATCCTCCCAGGCAAATCACTGCCAGCCGATTTCCCACCTTTCTCTCTTTTCTTGCTCATTGGTCTCCTTTCTCTCTTTATTGAAGTCCATTTTTTCTTCAAAAAGGTCAAACTTCGATTGAGCTTCTCCACCAGCAAGTATATTCACAAATTAATCTGAGGTTATGTTGTCCTCTTTGAGGAGTGCCTAAAACTGACTATTATGCCCAGGAGAAGACATTTTGTTACTTATTGTTTCAGGTTATAGTGGCTTCCAGATCTTCTTAAATTTTTTTTTTTTTCTTTCTGGGACACCTGAGTGGCTCAGTCAGTTAAGCCTCCTATTCTGATTTCGGCTCAAGTCACGATCTCACGGTGGTGAGATCGAGCCCCACGTCAGGCTCCCCGCTGAGTAGAGCCTGCTTGGAATTCTCTGCCCCTCACTCTCTCCCCCTACCCCTGCTCACATTCTCTCTCTCTCAAAATAAATAAATAAACATTAAAAATTTTTTTCCTGTTCGGGCGTCTGGGTGGCTCAGTCGGTTAAGCGTCTGACTTTGGCTCAGGTCATGATCTCATGGTTCGTGGGTTTGAGTGGGTTCGGGCAGAGTTCGAGTTCCTCTGCTCATGCTCTCTCTCTCTGTCTCTCAAAAACTGAATAAATGTTAAAAATTAAAAAAAAATTTTTTCTGTTGTTAAAAGTAAACATTGTTTAGACAAAATAAGAAAACACCAGGAGATATAGAGAAGAAAATGGAAATCAGAGGCTCATCATCCAGAGCTAATGTTAATATTTATGTACATTTTTTTCAAGATCTTATTCTATGCATATGTGATTGCCTATCAAATACATATGTTTACCGAATAGGGACAATTTGAGAATATACATTTGTTGTACTTTTTATTTAGCAAAGTCACATTTTCTGACATAATTATTCTTTTTTTAATTTTTAAAATTTTTAATTATTATTATTATTATAACATTTATTCATTTTTGAGAGAGTGTGAGTTGGGGAGGGGCAGAGAGAGAGACACACACGCACAGAATCAGAAGCAGGCTCCAGGCTCTGAGCTGTCAGCACAGAGCCTGACACGGGGCTGGAACTCATGAACCCTGAGATCATGACCTGAGCCGTGGTCTGTTGCTCAACAGACTGAGCCGTGCAGGCCCCCATCTTTTTTTTATTTTTTATTTACTTTTATTTTTTAGAGACAGAGAGAGAGAAGATGGGGGAGGGGCAGAGGGAGACAGAGAGAGAATCCCAAGCAGGATCCATGCTCAGCATGGAGCCCTACTTGCGGCTGGATCCCATGATCCTGGGATCATGACCTGGGGAGAGTCAAGAGTCAGTTGCTCAACCAACTGACCCAGGAGCCCCAGTTAAAGAGTCTTTTAAAAATATTATTGTTAAAGTCTACCCTGAATTACCTTCCATTGTTTGCCTTCATTTATGAATTGGGAAAAAGGCCAACCCAATAATTATGGGCATTCCTAAAGTTTGGAAATAGTTTAGAAGGCTACCCTAAAGAAACCTAACACATACACATGGGGATATATGTACCAATGTGTTCGTTGCAAGATTTTTAGATGGTTAAAAATTGGGGTCAGTCTAATTATCCATCACAATAGGAATTGTTAAATAAATTAGGGTATCTCCGTATTATGAAATATAAGGTGATACTTGGAAAAAATGTCCATGATGTACTGTTTAGTGGAAAAATCAAGTTATAGGACAGTCTATAGAGTTGATCCCATTTTAATTTAAAAAAAATATATATATATATTTATTTATTTAAATCCTTATAGAGAAATTTGTAGAGTGAAATACACCACCTATATTTTAAATTTTTGAATTTCTAAAATTAAACATATGGGAAAAGTTTGCTGTCGATTTAAAGTAAACAAGGGGCACCTGGGTGACTCAGTCGGTTAAGCATCTGACTTCAGCTCAGGTCATGATCTCATGGTTCGTGGGCCTGAGCCCCACGTCGGGCTCTGTGCTGACAGCTCAGAGCCTGGAACCTGCTTCAGATTCTGTGCCTCCCTCTCTTTCTGTCCCTCCCCTGCTTCCACTCTGTCTCTCTCTCTGAAAAATAAATATTTAAAAAGAAATTTTTTAAAAATATTCTTTCCAATGGTAAATTGCCCTAATACTATTATAATTAGGAGATTTAAGAAAACACTTAATATTATTTTAAAAATGAATTTACCAGGGGCACCTGGGTGGCTCAGTTGGTTGAGCGTCCGTCTCGCGGGTTGTGAGTTCTAGCCCCACGTCGGGCTCTGTGCTAACAGCTCAGAGCCTGGAGCCTGCTTTGGATTCTGTGTCTCCTTCTCTCTCTGCCTCTCCCCTGTTCAGCTATTATTCTCTCTGTCTCTCAAAAATGAATAAATGTTAAAAAATTTTTTTAAAGAATATTTTTTAGTACTACCAAAGTTGATATTTATGAATTACAGAAATATACTATCAATACATTTTGTTACAAATTTTTATTCTCCATTTTAAAAGGTAAAAGCCGAGGGGTGCCTGGGTGCCTAAGTCGGTTAAACGTTCGAATTCGGCTCAGGTCATGATCTCCCTGTTTGCGGGTTTGAACCCCGCATCGTGCTCTGTATGGACACCATAAAGCTTGCTTTGGATTCTGTGTCTCCCCCTCTCTCTGCCCCTCCATGCTCATGCTCACTTTCTGTCTCTCAATAATGAATACATGTTTAAAATATATATATATAAAATAAAATATAAAGTAGACAAAAATGTCAAATATTTTATTTAATGGAAGGAAGAGCAGTGGTGCTACATCATGAAGAACAAATGAAGCTAAAAATACCAACTAGTTGAGAAAAACTGCAGAAGATATTCTAAGAACTGATGAGGAAACATGATAGCAAATTCCTCTGTACTTTGCAGAGAGACTTGTGTGCTCTGTGGGAAAGTCTGGGTCTTCTGTTCAACCACGGAATAAAATCCCATAATATATTATACATAACATATATTAGTGCTTATGGAGAAATGTGTGGTGATATATACCAAATTTTACACCGTGGAGTACACTTGAAAAGTGAGACAAAGTACATTTTTACTTTATATACTTAAATATTGCTTAAAAGTTTTACAATGACCATGCATTATTTTTACTTTCTTTTTTTTTCTTTCTTCTTCTTCTTCTTTTTATTTATTTATTTATTTTTTTTGTAGTGGAGGAAGAAAATCTGAGCCTCAGAGAAGTGAAGTAACTTTTTTCAAATCACTCAAATGGCTAGTAAAAAAGATAGGACCGGAATCCAGGGATTTCTGATCCTGGTCGGGTGCTTTTTCTAACTAAAGAACGCTTTAGACACACTGTTACCAGAACATCTGGCTTCCTACGAATCCAGTCCAACCTCTCATTTCTTAGGGAAGTAAATAAAACATGATTTTCTGCTTCTCCCAGGAGGACAAGTTTCTGAGCCTCTTGGTCAACAACATATCCTTCTCAAGATTTTTTTTTCTATATTTACTATTGTAATCATCATAGAAATATTCATTTATAGTTACGATGCTTCCCTTATGTGACCAATTCTGGCCACTTCCCTAGCCACTAATCCACTAAGACGGGATTGAAACAAACTGGGACTTTATTCCATGGTTGAACAGAAGACCCAGCCTTTCCCACAGAGCACACGAGTCTCTCTGCAAAGTACAGAGGAATTTGCTATCATGTTTCCTCATCAGTTCTTAGAATATCTTCTGCAGTTATACTATACTATACTGTACTATATATACATACACTATATATAATATACTTTATAATACATTTTATATATAATATGTATTATAATACATATATATTTTTTATAGAAAAATGGGATCAAACTCTATATATTTCCTATGACTTGCTTTTTCCACTAAACAGTATATCATGGACACTCTTTCCAACTGTAGCGTTATATCGCATGATACAGAGATATCCTAATTTATTTAACAATTCCCATTATGATGGACTTTTAGTCCAAAGCTTTTAGGATAGCTTTCTAAAAATGGAATTACTGAGGTATAAATATTTCAAATTTGTGTAGGTAGTACCAAACTGCCCTCCAAAAGCACAGCTCTTGCTGTTTCCCCCAATAGACTATAACAAGGCTCCGCCTACACACCTTTATCAACACGGACTGTCATTATCTCTTTATGTTCTGCCAATCCAGTCAGTGAACACAGAATCTTATTGAAACTTCCTTAATTACAACATAAAGAGTTGGAATCCATGACCTCTAAGGACACTTGGGTTTTAAAATGCTACATGTGGAAAACATAATTGCTTTGCCTCAAGACGTACATGTGAGGCTTCATAATGGATTTTTCTGGGCCCATCTGCAAAACTATAATACACAATCCTGAGAGTTTCTGCTCAGAATTCCAGAGGAGGTGGCATTCCAGTTAGAGTTAGGGGACCCATCATCAATTTCACCTGAAGGGAAGGAAGACCAATGTTGCTCTTTTCAGCAATTTTAACTGAAAGGAAAAAAACCGTAGTAACACACACACGCACACACACACACACACACACACACACACAGAACAAAAGGCTAAAAATATATAAACCTTTCTTCAGTATTGCATGTAACAAAGGAAGGACGAAAGCTCCGTATTTAAAATATGGCATTTGGCAGGGACTCTCACTATTGATAATAACTCTACTGACGAAACGATCTTGGTTAATTTCTTCTTTCTGACTAAATCTATCTAAATATGTAGACACTATGGTAATTCTAACACAACTTTCAGTTAGCCCAAGGCGGGCGGGGGCGGCAGGGGTGGGGGTGCAGATTATGACAGAACAGTGGAAAATCTACCAGGGGAAGGTTAGTTTGATTGAGGTGACCTTTTGGCTTTAGCAATCCAGTTGTTCCATTAAGAGTTATAGTGTCTTTTCTGTAGCAATTTGGAAACCGTGTCTTAGATTTAAGACCCTAGTTGGGGCGCCTGGGTGGCGCAGTCGGTTAAGCGTCCGACTTCAGCCAGGTCACGATCTCGCGGTCCGGGAGTTCGAGCCCCCCGTCGGGCTCTGGGCTGATGGCTCAGAGCCTGGAGCCTGTTTCCGATTCTGTGTCTCCCTCTCTCTCTGCCCCTCCCCCGTTCATGCTCTGTCTCTCTCTGTCCCAAAAATAAATAAACGTTGAAAAAAAAAAAAAAAGATTTAAGACCCTAGTGAGTTGCCCCCAAGCTCCAAATGTAGGGAAAGGGTAATGTCTTAATTACCATTAGTTTTTGTTTGTTTGTTTGTTTGTTTGTTTGCTGATTTCCTTTCTGGTAGCTCTTTTTATTTTATAAAATCCTCGTACAGTTTGAAATCTTTCAGCTTTTAAAAGTCCAATCAGTTGTACTCCAAGAACGGAGGAAATAATTTCTGAATGGTACTTGTAGGGACATTTATTAAAATGTTAACATAACCCCAGGACTGAACTATTGCTGTCACCTCCTGCTGGGCTCCGTAGCCAGCCTTCACCCCTTTGACCTGACCTCCTTTGGGGGCCAGAGTCCCCAACTGACCTCAGTCTCTGGATCCCACCTCCTATCTTGCCTTTTCCTTCTAGCATGCCCCATGTTTCACTTAGACTGGCAGTTCCCCAAACACCCCGCTTCACTTCGTACCTGTGTTTTTTTCACGGGCGGCCCCTGCCCGGAATGACTGGTCCCCCAGCTGTCATCCCCTTGTTTCTTTCTATTTGACCTTTCAAGCCACAGCTCCATTGTCACCTTCTCTGAGAAAAGGAACGCCCCAGGGAAAGCTGACCCCTTGTGCCCTCAGTCCCTGGTCTCGTGCCTGTTAAGCAGAATGGCAGAGGTTATTTTAAAAGGCTGCCTTCTGTACAAGACTCTGCTAATGCTTCCTTCTGGCTAAATACAGGCCCTGTGAATCGGTCATCTTCCCAGCATTTATCAAAGTATGGGACATACTGTAGAGATGTATTGATGTTAATTGAATTGATTTGACTCGAATGACATAATGACGAATCTGATCTTACCTGGGAACTCATTTTATTGGTGATCTTGGCATAAGTTCCAACAAAGCATTGTCAAATAAGCTATGCTTGCAAATTAGGCAAACTACTAATGATTCACGTCTCTGGCACAGTGATCTCAAGGTCTTTATTATTGGAAGGAGGTATGAGAAAGAGTTATTTCTGTTATTTTCACAGTCTTCTTTGTGCTTCCTGTACAATAGCCATGGCTCCCTAAAGATTCTGAGATCTTCTGAAATGTTTGAAAGCACATTCAGTGAAAAACAGACTAACAACATGTGCGAAGTACAATAGGACTCACTTTGCTAGAGTTCATTCAATTAATTTTTTAAAGGTACACGGTCGTCTTTCTGACCATAATGGAGCTTTTCGTTTGGAGCTTTTTGTGGAATACATTTCCCCTTTCCCTTTTGGACAATGCAAAATAGTAACTGCCTTATATATAAATATGTCACCCTTTAATCTAAGACCTTAAAATTCTTCAATGTCTACAGTCACACTTGTAGCTTAAAATTGTTATAATTACATTGACTTTTACAGAAGATCCCCTGAGATGCATACTGAAAAATTTCCCAGTATCTTTATAAGTATATTAAACAGAGTGAATTCATTTCATTACTCCTTCTGTTATAGAAACCTGACTCCTCGAACTGAATGTCTTCTTCAAAGTATGTTCTTTGTTCTTAGGCTAAAGAAGAGCCTTACGTGAACCCGAATGTGCACTGGTGTTTAAATAGTTATTAATATATTATCTCTAATAAGCTATACAGAGTTATTTATGGAGAAAAAATGGTGACTATATTTGTTAAGGTTTAAATATCAGAGGGTGTGGGGCGCCT
This sequence comes from Prionailurus viverrinus, assembly GCF_022837055.1. NCBI lineage: Eukaryota > Metazoa > Chordata > Mammalia > Carnivora > Felidae > Prionailurus > Prionailurus viverrinus. The sequence goes on from NC_062571.1 coordinate 12,149,951, forward strand.
GGGTGGCTCAGTCAGTTAAGCGTCCGACTTCGGCTCAGGTCACTATCTCGCGGTGTGTGAGTTCGAGCCCCGCATCGGGCTCTGTGCCGACTGCTCAGAGCCTGGAGCCTGTTTCAGATTCTGTGTCTCCCTCTCTCTCTGACCCTCCCCCGTTCATGCTCTGTCTCTCTCTGTCTCAAAAATAAATAAATATTAAAAAAAAATTTAAATATCAGAGGGTGATTTAAAATGGAAAATATCATGTAAAAATGATTGGTATGCATAGATAAATTAGAAAAAGATCTTTGATTATTTTTGTTTAAAACTATCAAAGGATAGTTTTTAAAAGTTTATATTAAAAAATCTATACTTGTATTATCTGAATCTACATTTAATTATATATAACTGCACTTTCAAAAATCCACCATCCCACACAATAAAGTGATTACAGTCTGTTTACAGCTGTGGAATTTTGGGTTGCTAACAGGCATCCAGAAATGGAATTAGTAAGTCAATGCGTATGAACATGTTTTGAGTTCCTGATGCATATTTCCTATTACTTCTGAAAGGGTGACACCACTTTATAGTATCATTGGGTAATGCATGAAAATATGAATTAAAATCTGCCTTTTCCAGGAATAAACAACATTACTTTTTAAAAATTTTGCTAATTTAGTAGGTATGAGGTGCATTATTCTAATCCATTTTTTTGCTTTCTAACAAAGTTGAGTATTTTCCCATAAATTTAATAGTTGGATTTTATATGTGTGAATCAGTTGGTTATATTTTTTGGCTGTTTATCTATTAAAACTTTAGTGTTTCATTCATTATTATGAGATATGTGTTGTGTACATATATTATCCTTTTATCTTCTATATTTGTTCTTTTTCACTCTGTTGCTTGTCTTTTAAGTTTGTTTATGCATTATTTAAAAAAGCATCAGGGGCACCTGGGTGGCTCTGTTGGTTATGTGCCTGACTCTTGATTTCAGCTCAGGTCATGATCTCACAGTCCATGAGCTTGAGCCCCACGTTGGGCTCCACACTGACAGTGTGGAGCCTGCTTGGGATTCTCTCTCTCTCTCTCTCTCTCTCTCTCTCTCTGTCCCTCTATTGATCTCTCTCCCTCCCAAAATAAATAAACTTTAAAAATAAATAAATAAATAAATAAGCATCAGATACTTGAATGTGTAGTATAGATGTCATTATATCTGATGATCTTTTTCTCAATAATTGTTTTCTGAAGCATCTGGACATTCTGTCTCACATCATTCCCCAAGTTAGTAAATATGCAATTTCATTTTTTTGGTTTCTTCCACTATTTATGTTTTTACGCAGTTTTTTTTTCAGCATTCTGATTATGATAAGACTTGGTGTCATTTTCTCCGTTTCTTGTGTGTTGTTAAGCTTCCCGAGTCTATGGATTTATCATTTTTTCATCAAATTTGGAAAATGTCCAGCCATGATCTCTTCAAGTACCTTTTTTTCTGTCTGCCCCTGCCTTTGAGGATTCCAGTTACAAATGCATTCATCCACTTAAAGTTGTCTCATAGTTTACTAACGTTTTGTTCATTAAAAAAAAAATTCTCTTCCCTATGGGTTTTTTTTTTAATTTTATTATTTTTTTTATTTATTTTTTTACTGAGGTGAGTAATTTGGGTGGAGTAAAATATTTATTTATTTGTTTGTTTATTTATTTATTTATTTATTATTTTATTTTATTTTAAAAACCCTATGGGTTTTTTATTTTTATTTTTATTATTTCTATTGCTATGCTTTCAAGTTCATTAATCTTTTCTTCTGTGACATCTCTTTTACCATTACTCCCATGCAGTGTATTTTTTATCTTACACATCACAGTTTTCTTCTCTAGTAGCTCAGTATGGGTCTTCTTAAAAACACCCTGTGTCTCTATTAACTTTTCGAACACGTGGAATATAGTTAACACCAATTATTTACTGTCTTTTGCCTGCTAATTCCAATGTCTGTGTTAGTTCTGGGTCTGTTTCAATTGATATTTCTTCATTATGTGCTGTATTTTCTTCTTTTTTGTGTGTGCCTCATGATTTTTTTTTTTTTTTGTATTGAATAAGAGATATTGCCAAATTTACCTTGCTGGGTGCTGGATATTTTTGTGTTCCTTTAGACGTTCTTGAGTTTTGCTCTGGAATATAGCTTGATCACTTGGAAACAGTTCTATCTTTCACGACTTGATGTCGAGGTATGTTAGGTGGCACTGAAACAGGGCTTGTGTATAGTCAATTGCTTCAATTACCCCACTTCTGAGGCAAGACCCTTCTATGAACCTACCCAGTCACGAGGCCTTCATGTCACTGGTAGGGCTCTATTCCTGGCCCTGTGTGAACGTGGGCACTGTTCCCTCTATTCCCTGCAGATGGTTCTTTCTTCAGCTTCAGCAAGCCCTGACCAGCGCTCAAGGGGGACCCTCTCCAGATCTCCACCGCTTGCTGTCTTCGAGGGTTTCTCGTCTTCAGTATTCTGCCCTACAAACTTTAGCTACCTTGTTCTCTCTGGACTCTTAGCTCCGTATCTTCAACTCAGAGAATCCACTCTTCCCTGCCTGGGTTTCCTCTCCTTGGACTGTGGCCAGGAGACTCTCCCAAGGCAACCATGGGGCTCCCCTCTTCTATTTCCTGTCTCTCTGGGATCGCTGATAACTTAGTTGTCAGATGTACGGTGTCTTAAAGACTGTTGCTTCATATATTTTGTCCATATTTTGGTTGTTTCCAGTGAGAGTGTTAATATGGTCCTTGATTATTCCATTCTGTTCCAAACTATAATTTCTTTCAGTATTTTGGAATCTATTCTTGTGTATGGATTGAGAGGAATTTCTATTTCAATATTTTTTTTACTCCACCCAAATTACTCACCTCAACATCAGTTGTTGAATATTTTCTTCCCTGATTTTCTTTTATTTTAAATAATCTCGACACCCGACGTGGGGCTCAAACTCATGACCCTAAGTTCAAGAGTCACATGCTCTACTGACTAAGCCAGCCAACCTCCCCATTCCCTGATTGTTTTTGAAATTTACTTTGTACTATATTAAATACTCACATATATTTGGGGTCTATTTCTGGATTAGCTCTTTGGTACTGGAGATCTATTAATCTTTGTCCCAAAGCTGTATCTTTTACCTGAAGTTGCTTTCTCATATATTTTTATTTAGTTTATTTTTTTAATTTCTTTTAGTTTATTTATTTTGAGAGAGAGTGTGAGCATGAGAGGGGAACGGGCAGAGAGAGTGAGAATCCCAAGCAGGCTCTGCACTGTTAGCACAGAGCCCAACGCGGGTCTGGATCTCATGGACTGTGAGATTGTGACCTGAGCCAAAATCAAGAGTCGAGTTGCTTAACCGACTGGGCCACCCAGGTATTTTTAATACCTAATAATATGAATCTACCCTATTACATTTTTCCATGAAATTTCCCTCTGAAAATTTTAAAAATGTATTCTGTTATACTTATCTTTTTCTATCCATTTAGAAAACATTTTGTCAAATTTTAAAAACCATTCTGGGATTTTTCTCAAGACTGAATTAAATATGTAAGTTAACTTGAAGATGACACATAGACATTTTATATAATGTTTGTCTTCCTTTCCAGGAGCATAATATACTATCAATCTTCACTCATTCAAATCTTTTGTTTTAATTTTCCGTAAGTTTGTACTGTTTCTTCACAAAGCTCTTGTGTATTTTTCTCTCAAGCACTTTGTGTGTGTGTTTTGCTTTTGGAAATTGGCCCCTATTTGTAGGGTTGGTTTCCTATAATTACAGATAAAATGCTGCGGACATCATGTGTGTGTGTGTGCGTGCGTGCGTGTGTGTGTGTGTGTGTGTGTGTGTGTGTTTATGCTTGCACCCATACAGTTTCTTACATTCCATACAATATCCAGCTGTTTCGAGAGCTAAATGCTTGGCTTGCCCAGGTGCATATATAATCATGTTACTGGGAAATAATGGCATTTTCATTTCTTTATTTGCAATACTTAAATAACCCACATTAAACTAAACTGGTTTAATGGGTCTCGAAACTAGTTACAGCATGGAGTTATCCTACTAAAAATATTATTCTGGCTCCTAGTTAGTACTAAAAATAAACTAAAATCCTCAGAGAAGTCTTTTTTAAGATTACCAAAGGGAGCCTCTCTGCTCCTCCCCACTGGACAGTCTCCTCTTCTGGTGCTTTGCCAGCCACATCCCTGAGACACAACGGGGAAGCTCAGAGTAAACGGATTTGGCCATATCAGGCACCCGGTCATCAGGGCTGCTTTTAACTCTGGCAAAGTGAATACTGTTGCCATCAATGACCCCTTCATTGACTTCAAGTACGTGGTCTGCATGTTCCAGTATTATTCCACCCAGGGCAAATTCAACGGCGCAGTCAAGGCTGAAAACAAAACACCGGTCATCCATGGAAAACCCGTTTTCACCTTCCAGGAGCGAGATCCTGCCAACATCAAATGGGGTAATGCTGGTGCTGAGTATGTTGTCGAGTCCACTGGGGTCTTCACTATCATGTAGAAGGTTGGGCCTCACTTGCAGATGGCCCTCACTTGAAGGTTATCATCCCTGCCCCTTCTACTGGTGCCCCCCACATTTGTGAGGGGTGTGAGCCATGAGAAGTATGGCAACTCCCTCAAGATTGTCAGCAATGTCTCCTGTACCACCAACTGCTTGGCCCCTCTGGCCAAAGTCAACCATGACAACTGTGGCATCGTGGGGGTCTCGTGGCCACGGTCCATGCCATCACTGCCACACAGAAAACTGTGGATGACCACTCTGGGAAACTGTGGCATGATGGCCGTGGGCTCACCCAGAACATCGTCCTTGTTTCTACTGGCACCAAGGCTGTTTCTACTGGCACTCAGGCTCAACCCTGAGCTGAAAGGGAAGCTCACTGTCATGGCCTTCTGTGTCCCCACCCCTCCCATGTGTCACTGGTGCATCTGACCTGCTGCCTGGAGAAAGCCGCCGTATACAATGATATCAAGAAGGTGGTGAAGTGGGCACCAGAGGATACCTTCAAGGGCATCCTGAGCTACACTGAGGACCGGGTTGCCTTCTGCAACTTCAACAGTAACACTCATTCTTCCACCGTTGACACTTGGATTGGTATTGCTCTCAATGACCACTTTGTCAAGCTCATTTCCTGCAATGACCACTTTGTCAAGCTCATTTCCTGGTATGACAATGAATTTGGCTATAGCAACCAGGTGGTGGACCATATGGTCCACATGGCCTCCAAGGAGTAAGAGCCCCCTGGACCATCAGCCTCAGTGAGAGCAAGAGGAAGAGAGGAGTCCTCAGCTGCTGGAGATTCCTTGCCCCAACTTATCCCCCAACACACTGAGAATCTCCTGGCCTCAACACAGTTTCCATCCCAGACCCCCCTGAAGAAAGGGAGGGCCTTGGGGAGCCCTCAATGAAGTGTACTGTACCATGTAATCATCCATAAAGTGTACGGTTCCAAACCCCCCCCCCCAAAAGAATACCAAAGAGAGAATACAAATGTAACAATAATAAAACTTGAAAAGATTGTTTTTCTCTGTTCACTTCCTATCTAATATCATCTTACACAAGGAGCTGCTCTTTTCTTCACCTCCAAACTCCTCTCTCTACCCCAAGTTCTTCAAATCCAGCCCACAGAGAGCTGCATCCTTCCCTTCCTCACCAACCACCTAAACTTTCCTGGGTTTTCTAATAACTCTTGTCATTATGTTTCTATTAATTTCCCCTTGCTGGCTTTCCCAGTCGTCTACGTCACCATGACCCTACTCAACACAAAAATCTCCCCAGCAGCAAATATTCAATTGAAATGAACTTAGAATGAAGTGAGGTTGGGGAAAAATGGATTCAGGACATCTGCATCTACAATTAAGTGTATTTATTGAACGAATGACTGAATAATGCTCATTAGCTAAGAAAATGTAAATATTTTCAAATCCTGTGGTTCTCTAAATGCTTAAAAACATTATTTTTATTGCATTTTATAATACATGGAAAATTCTAGAAACCAGTTTCTGTAAAATTGTACACAATTTTTAAACTTAAAAAGTTTGAAAGCGGCTATTCCACGCGGTGCTTGGGGATACTGACTAATGGCCTCCCGGGATCAGGAAAATGCTTTAGCGCCATCTGCTGGCTCCTGGAGGTATACCAGGCACTTACTCCAATGGATTGACTGACTATTTTTTTCCCAACTCTTAGCTCCCTACCACTGCATTTCAAAATAACCAGAAAAATAATTGTAACTTCTGGGGACAGCACCACAAGTGCTCAAGTTCATAGTACTTTAAATGGCTTTGACTGGGATGTAATAGGAAGAACCAATACTTCTCAGTCCATTTACCAAGTCATGTGTTTGTTGCCTAAAATGTAGATTTCCCAGGCCGAATTTACATTGCTCATTTTATACATCTTGTTTCATCTTTCATCAATAGATATATTGTCAAGTATCCCATCAATTGTTACATATGATGCAAATAATGTGCAAATGAAAACATTTTGAAGTTTCTGAATAGTTTACTTTTGTTATAGTTAGAATATCTCTCAGTCATTCCTGTCACCATACTACTTTCATTCACTTACATTCAGATATACGTTTCTTGAATAAGAAAGAGATACAGACAGAAACAGCTTATACACATTTACATTCGTTCACTCATTTGTTCAGCCAAGAAATATTTATTGTCAACCATGCCCCAGGCACGTTACTTCCCAGCACAGATCTGTTAGTAAGCATGAGAAAGCCCTGTCTTCAATACCACCCTTGGGCCAGAGTAAGGCCTGAATTCATATCATGAATATATTTAAAAATTTGTTTAAAAATGTGGGAGCCTGTCCCTCAAAGTCTGCCTTTTAGCACTGCTGCAGCATAACTTGAACATCCAGTCTCTGATTTGTGTGTTCAAGCATCAGGGAAATAGGTCGCGTGTCCTGTGTCCTCAAATAAAAGCAAACCCTGTTTGAATGCTCTGAAGGCTTATGAGTCGTACTGGCCTTGGACACTGTGTCAGAGCACAAGATTTGTACGTAAAAGGGCTTTAGGTGAAAGACAAATTGGTTAACTTGTCACGTTCTTGCTTTCAGACTGCATGAACACAATAGATTTCTGCATGATGTATTGTTATTCCCAAGCAGTTCCAAACACGTACTTTCTCGTTTCCTTTTGTTTTCCAATTTATGGGTTTGGATGTACTCATGAATTAGCAAAGTATTCCCAACAATTGGACATGGTAGCTGAAGATTGTTTCCAATATTAAATAATTCATGTGACTCTTAATTTGAAAATAAATATAGATGTAACATGAATGAATGGTGATACTGATTCCTTACACTGGCAACTCGATGGACATTGAATGACAAACTTGTGAATAATTTATTTTTTGTGAAAATATTTAATAGGGTAATAACATTTACCAAAAAATAAAAAAGTTCCACTTTAATTTTATTTGAAAGTTTGTCATTAATTATAATCTATTTTGCCTTCCTAAAAGAAAGACAACTGTTGAAAACCAGTGAAAAATAAAACGTATTGACTTTTTAGTTAATTTCCATTTTTATGAAAACATATTCAAGTTTTGTATACTTTGAATATAATTAAAATTTTTAAAATCTTTTTTATCATTTTTGTCAGTGGAATGCCATTGATGAAAATCTGGCTTAAATAACATAACCGGTAATTTTGCTGAAATGAAAGCAGAATTTTTATGGGATAAATATATAGGAAATGTATTAGCTTTATATGTCTTTATTTCTCATCCAAAATCATCAGTCAATCAACATTATACCCAGACAGGTGCAATAATTAAGTACTGTCATCTTTTATATTTTGCTGTCTTTCGTTCATATAAAAACGTTTTTATTTTATCATAAATGTTTACTTGTCAAAGTTGGAGGTTATCCCTCCAACTTAACGGTAGAGGAGTTAATGGTGTGTTAGGTTGACTTATAACTATTTAGACTGATAGTAGGTCAGTGTCTATTTGTACACTTGCCCAGCCCCCCTGATCTTAGGGGCAGGCTTCATGCCAGCCTATATGAAGACAGTATTCAGGTGAGAAGACACAAGAAATAAGTAAGCGAACAGATGAGATCGATCAGGTAGTCGTAAGCGCTGTGCAGAAAACAGAAGCTTGGTGTATTTGATGGACAGAAAGAAGCTCTTTCTGTGACTGGAATGGAGTAAATGTCAAGATCAGTCCTGTCTGGGATGATCTCCGTATTGTCAAGAATTTGCAGTCAGGTCTCAGCTTAAGTGTTCCCTCCTCAGAGATTTCTTCTCCAACCACTCAAACTAACAATGTCTTTTCTCTGTCACCCCTATCGTATGGCTTTGTAGCAGGATCATTAGAGTCCTTCTCACATTCCTTGATGCTTTTCTGGTTTATCTTTTTGCTTACAGTTTGTCTGTCTCTTCCTGGTGGTATGTGGGGTCCATAAGAGTAGAAAGGCCAGCTGTCTTATTTACCACTATATGCCTAGCCTGGCTTAAAGGACACATGGAATGAATCAAAGTATCATTACTATGTATTAAAAGGGGTGGGGTGAAGGAGGGAGACTATCTTTAAAAAAAACAACTCATGGAGCACCTGGGTGGCATTTAATCCAATTGACCACTGAAGTCCCCTTTGACAGTTCAGTTTGCAGTGGTCAAAAGCTCTAGGGGCTCAGTGGGTTAAGTGTCTAACTTCAGCTCAGGTCATGATCTCATGGTTCGTGGGTTCGAGCCCCGCGTCGGGCTCTGTGCTGACAGCTCAGAGCCTGGATCCTGCTTCGGATTCTGTCTGTCCGTCTGTCTCTCTCTCTCTGCCCTTCCCTGCTCACACTCTCTCTCTCAAAAAGAAATAAACATTAAAAAATTTTAAGAAAAAAAGAAAAAAAAAAAACTCATTTATTCAGATCACTCTTAGAAACTGTGGGGGTGGAAATAGAGTCCTTGCCCTGAATAGTGATTGAAATGAGGAACAAAATTCATTGCTCTGTCATAATGACATCCCTCATCAGATGAAAGAACATATGGTTAAAATTCCATCTCTGAAAGCCATGTTTATCCTTGCATCAAGAAATACGTATCAGTCATAGCTAAAATTATGGATTTAATGAATGTAAAATAGCAAAAGCCATGAAAAGAATTTGTAGGTAGAAGCAATGGAGAACAACACACGCCGTACAACTGATATTTTAAATTCAAATAACAACTGCAAAAGTAAGTTTGCTCTGTTCCTCAAATGAGTAATCAAACTGGCAGATGGGCATATAGTCACAAAATCCAAGGAAGAGATCATCAGAAAACAATCAGGAATATATCCAGAGAATTCTTCTAAAATGGAGAAAAATATCTAATTCAAAATCACAGTATATTTTAAAGTAAATGCTTTTTAAAAATATATATATGTATATATACATGCTGTGTATATATATCGTACATATATATATTTCATATATATATATATGAAACTTTGACTTGTTTTCTTACTTTCCTAGTTTACGTCCAAAGTAAAATTCAACATGGCACCGTATACCGTTGGAACTGACATAAAAAGGCATGAAAGATTTCAACATGGAGCAAGCCAGCCGAGCTAAGCCTAGCTCTTTTAGGCAGGGTCGAGAGGCCAGAAAGGAGGAAGACTTTAGGCACGTCCTCACGGGAGGAACCATGAACTTTTTGCCAGCTACAAGCCTTCAGCCTGGACTTCACTCCCTCATCACCATGACACCTGGATCTTTCCAATTAAGGAGGCAATTCAATTTGACAAGTTTCAATCCCTCATTTATCTATTAATCCAACCAATCCCAGTTAACCTACTTTTAATCCCTATTTTGCATAGAGGACCTAAATGAAAACTGTACTCGTGACCTTTCACCTTTATATCTCTGCCCCCTCTTTGTCTTCTTCAGAGTGCAATTCAGGTTTCTATCTGACTCTGTCTTCCAAATTGCAGTTCTCATTGCCCAAATAAATGCCAAGTTGCTTGAATTCTCAGTGAATTCTTTCTTGGTAGATGAAGAGTTGAACCAAATACCTGTAGCACTTTTTCTTTTTAACATTTTCATTTTGATAAAGCTTTAAAAAAATACTCAGAATTTTTTTTTAAAGTGGAAAAGCAAATATGCTTTGTGGATAAACTGGTACTGGTTTTCATTTTTTTACTACTTTAACTTCTCCCTAAGTTGATTGCTCTTGTTAAGCAAAATTCTCTTGACACATTAGAACAAAAAAATTCCTTTGAGAGGTCTGCTTGGTTGGGTGAAATAGATATCACCAGAAGTTAAAAAGATCATGTTATTTTCCTAAGGCAATTAACACCACATAGTTATTATTGTAAAAGATCATTAACTACCTACAGATATTTTGGAGGTTGTTTTGAATGCTGTTAAAGCAAAACAGCAAAAGACTGTGCTAATGGGGCACCTGGGTGGCTCAGCTGGTTAAGAGTCGGCCTTTGGCTGAGATCATGACCTCACAGGTTAGTGAGTTTGAGCCCTGCATCTGGCTTGCTGCTGTCAGCAAAGCCAGTTTGGGATCCTCTGTCTCTGTCTCTCTTTCTCTCTCTCCTTTCCTAGCTTGCTCACTTCTTTCTCAAAACAAAACAAAAAAACAAAAACAAAAACAAAAAACCATTAAAAAAAAAAGACTGTGTTAATAAAAGGCAGAGAATACTTGTTAAGTATATAAGCAGGGAGCCCCCAAATTTGTAACTGTGTTTCCAACAATCTTCAGGGAAAAGGGTGACTGAAAGAGTGACATCCTGGTACGGAAGAAAGTTCCACCTCTTGAGAGTAATGAATGCATCCAGAAAGAGATGTAGGATATCCAATTACTCCAGCGACCTGGATAGCTTCTTGGAGAGACCACTCCGCTTCCTTCTGAAGTACCTACCACCTGCTTCGGAAACAGATGGTGGTATAGCCATGTTATTCAGCACCATTAACCTGTATATTAAGAATATTATTCAGCAACATTAACCTATAATGATGCCAAGACCAGTGGTTGCCTGCGGCCAGGAGTAGGAGTGGGCATCACAGCAAAGGGGCAAGAGGAAACTTTTGGAGGCAATGGAAACTTCCTATGTCCTGAATGGGGAGAGAGTTACATCTGCATTTGTTAAAACTCATAGAACTGTTGAACTGAGTTGGGCAATTTGGTTTGTATATTGTATCTCAACAGGGTTAACTTTAAAATAAAATTTAAAAAATTAAGTATGCGTTTTCCAGGAATGCAAAGTGGTCGGTGACAGGATGGTCCCCAAGATCCAAGGCGGTGGCAACCACCATTCATAGAGCGGCTCGCTTCGTTCGATCAGCAGCTCACCTCATGAAATTCTCAGCCTTTCCCCACTTCATAGAGAAGGTAACAAACTCAGCTGAAATAATTCGGTGGAGCTCAGGGGCGCTAGCGCCGGGATTTGAGCCCACTCAACGTGACTTCATAGGTCACATTTTTAACCGCTGGCTAATCTGCTGGTACACAGTGAAAGCTGGATAAACGTATGTTGAATGAATGGTTCCAGCTACAGATCCCTAACGCTCACAAAAGGCTAGCCCTGAGACTGAAACCCTCAGGCACAAAGCCCGGCGCGGACCGCCAGCCCCAGCACCGGAGCCGGACCCAACCCAGACCCAGAGCCTGAAATCTGGCACGGCGAAGGGGCGGGGCTTCGACGCAGGGAGGCGGAGCCATCGTATCGTATTTCTGGCAAGCTTGTACCTCTTCTCTTGCCGTAGTGCCTGAAACCGGAAGCTCCTGTGAAGCATGCTTTGAATTTCCGGGCGAGAGCCGGCCGCTTTGGTAGCATGTGGGAACTGCCGTGAAGGCTGGTCACTCCGGACTTGCGTCCCGAATTCGAGCTCTCGGTGAGCAGGAGCTGCAGGGGAGTAGACGGTGTACCAAGGAAGGGTGAGGTGTCCGCGGGTTTTCGAGTCTCGCGTGGTCGGGGCTGAAGAAAGCCACGGCGCGGCCCCAGGAACCTGCGTTAACGCTGTTGCTGTGGCGTCTGTACCCTGGGGTCCGTGAGTCCCGGGGCAGCCGGCTGTGTGTCCGTGACGCCGCTGAGTGCGAAGAAAGTTACCTGTATGCGAGGCATTAGAGGCTCGTGGTTCAGCCACCTGTGGTTTTCTAGAGACTTCTCACAGTGTCTTTGTTTTTTAGCCTGTGTTTTTAGAAATCCGCCTGCGTGGGAGATGACGTCCTTAGCCCAGCAACTCCAACGCCTCGCCCTCCCTCAGAGTGACCGCAGTCTGTTATCGAGAGATGAAGTTGCTTCTTTGTTGTTTGACCCCAAGGAAGCGGCCACCATCGACAGGGACACCGCTTTTGCCATTGGTGAGCTACCCGTTAATTAAGAAAAGGTCTTCGAAGCACCTGTTTTGGGGTTGTTGCCGTCTTGTTTTCTCTTCTGACCCTCCCTCTTCCGTTAAGAGTTTCCAATTTGTTGACTTATGTTGTTCAGAGAAAGAGGATAACAAATAACTATGCGCTTGATGCTTGAAACGTGGCAGTATCTGAATTTCACAGATGAAGAGACAAAGGTTGGGAGGTTAATTAATGTGTGGAGTGGACAGTCAAAAAGAGGCTGGAGGCGTGGCTGGGGTCGAGAAGGAGTCTTCCCAATTCCTACCGGAACTGGCCTGATTCTTGCAAGGGATTTTTTTTTTAATTTTTTTTTTTTAAAGAATGGTACCTGCCAGGCAGAACTTTGTGTTCTGGTTGGGGAGATGATTTGTTTTTTATGTTGAAAACTAGAAATCTATGTTTGGGACTGTATTACAGGTTATACAAGATTTTTAGGGATAAGTAAAACTGAGTTTGCTTGCAAAGAATTGTTAAAAATACACTGTCCTTTTCCTAGGATGCACTGGCCTGGAAGAGCTGCTTGGGATCGATCCTTCCTTTGAGCAGTTTGAAGCACCGTTGTTCAGCCAGCTGGCAAAAACATTGGAGCGCAGCGTTCAGACCAAAGCAGTGAACAAACAGCTGGATGAAAACATTTCATTATTCCTTATTCACTTGTCCCCTTACTTCCTGCTGAAGCCAGCACAGAAGTGTCTGGAGTGGTTGATTCACAGGTAACAAATTAATTTACAGAAATAACTATGGGCTAACAACTGTGATCTTTTTTTAAAAATTAGGTAATGAGAACACAAGCCAATTTAAAGCTGAGAAATTAGGTCTATGAAGAGGTTAACACGATGTCTGTAAGATGAGATAAGCTTGCCATTCTGTTAAACTCCTTTTTGTTGACAGAAATACAACTACTGGAGATCTTGAGTTAATAGACCAACTATATTAGTTCCAAGGAGCTCACGTCACTTTGCCACTACGAACTGTTACCGCATATTTGGACCAAAGGATATTATTAAACTTCTTTCTTGCCAAAATAACAAAACCAGTGCTTTGGGAAGAAGCAAACGGTGTTCTCTAAAATACCGTAACGTAAGAAAAACAACAATAGCTAATGTACATTGAGCATTTACATACCAGGTTCTGTGGTAAGCACTTTGCGCGCACCGTCTCAGTGCTCACAGCATTCCTACGGGAAGGTACGTGTGTTATCCCCATTGGACACCTTACAAAATTGAGGCATAGAGGGGTTAACTTACCTAGTCACACAACTAGTGATCTGAGATACAAGACTGTTTCCAGGGTTTGACTCGTTGGAAATTGTCTTAGTAAGGATATTCAAGTTTATTTCCTCACTGAATTGGCATCACATCACAGCTTACACACTTTGGTTTATTCTGCCATGTGTTGTATGTTTTAAAAGTAGAAAGAGCTTTATTTCATTAATTGGAGACATGGGGATAAAGTGATTTCCCTTCTGGACGCAAGTGAGTCATTAAGAAAACGTTAAGTTTAACTTGGGTCTTCTGATGATCAGAGCACTAGAGTCATCAGACAGAAAATAGCAATTCTGTAATATTTCCCTTTTTCTTCTAGCATTTAATTCCTTCCCCCCAGCATTAGCTGGGATGATGAGCATAAGGAGTACTTTTTTTAATTTATTCATGTAACTTATTTATTAAGTAAACATTAGAGTCAACACAAGGTTAAATAGGCTGCCCTTGGTTATTGTTTTGAAGTAAAGGTGTATGCAAAGTTTGGGGCTGTTGTGCTGCCTGAAGTAGTTGAGGAAAGCTTCACGAAGAAAGTAGCATCTTGGCGAATAAGTTTAACGTGTAGTAGAAATAAGAGGAATCACTTCGCTGGGAGAATCAGGAAAAGCATCCTGAACACGGAAGCATTTGAGCTAGGTCTTCAAGGCTAGAAAGGATTTAATGTATCTGATGTGGCTAATGAGCCTGTCTTACTATGGTAGAGGGACCAGTACAGAGTTGTGTGAAGTTTAGGGACAAATTATATATAGTTGTAATCTGACAATTTATTCTAATTCAGAGAAAGTAATGTGATTTTAGTCTTCTGGTTTTAGAATTCTGATAAGCTGAGGAAGCTGAACTTTAGAGCACAGAGAGGAGCCGAGCATTGCTGCCTAGTTGACCAGTTGGTTTTGTGTTGATTTGACCACAGTGGTCCCACAGTTATGTTAATTTAATAATAGTGTTTTGTTTTTTTTTTTAAGTTGAGAGAAAGTGAATGGGATGTAAATTTTTATATTGAATAGTAAAAACTATTACTGCATAAGAGTTGACGACCTCTGTTGAGAAGTACTTTAATGCAAAGTAGAGGCTTATCACTTAGTGCTCTATCTTGCGTATCGTCATGTACTTGTTTTTACTGATACTTAATTCTGGGTGGTTCTAGCTCGTTGATGGAGAATCTGGACATGGAAGGAAATATGTGCTTGCAGGTTTTGTGTCATTTCAGATTGCTTGCTTTTCTCCCCCCAGGTTCCATATCCATCTTTATAATCAAGATAGCCTCATTGCTTGTGTTCTACCATACCACGAGACCAGAATATTTGTACGGGTTATACAGCTTCTGAAAATTAATAATCCAAAGCACAAATGGTTTTGGTTGTCACCAGTTAAGGTACGATTGTTGAATGACATGTCTATAATCATTACAGGTCTTGATTAAGGGATACAATTTGGAAAAAATGAAGTCCTTAGTGCTCCTACAGGTAGTCCAAGTATTACCTCCATCACTTTTATTTCCTAACTTCTAGTTGAAATTGGCATTTACTTGGCACCTGACATTAGGCTAGGCAATTCTCATTATATTATCTTGGTTTGTCACAAAACTATTTTTACAGATGAGCACAGGCTAAGAGAATTACTTGCCCGAGTTCAAATAACTATAAAGTGACAGTTAGGATTTGAATTTAGATCTGATTTTAAAGTTTATTATCTTTCCACTACACTACTGTCTGACATTTTAGATCTTGGAACTGAATTGCTTTAAAAAAAAAATTGGAGGTGAAGAAAAGAAAAATACTTCAAAAAATTAAGAGGATAAGGATGATGGACTTAAGGAAATTATTAAAATTGATTAAAAAAAGATGCTATCATTTAGTCTGAGATGATTAAAAGGATGGTTGCCTTACAGGAAGGGTCTGGTAAGGATCAGTTAGCATGGTTTTGTGATAAAATGACTGATTTGGCCGTTTTCACTTTGTTGGCAACATACAGTAGAAGAAAGTACATTTATGTTGACAAGAATTTTACTGAATATTAAGTATGGCAATTCAGGCTAGGAGGAGCACAGATGGGGCAAAAGTAGACTAACAGACTGTGGGACCTTGAAAAGAGTTAATTTGATGTGTGATGATAGTGAGGTCAGTGATCAGAATTAGTAAAAAGAAAGGAATGGGAATTTTTAATTGGGAGTACAGTTTAAGAGTTTGGATGTAAAGCACTTGAACCAGTCAGTGTTCAAGAAGAGAAAGACAACCCATAATAAAGCTTACCAAACTACTCCCTCTGCTAATGTAACATCAAGGTCATTTTTTTTCCCCTACTCTACACACAGACGCTGATGCTCTCTAGACACATTTGTTTCAGGTATGCAACTCCACTCACCTATTAAAGTTCACTTCAGATTCTCCTTTCTTTTAGTTATTCAGTGTTTATTGAGCACCCCGTACATGCCATGTGTGGTGTAAGCGGTGGGAATAGCAGTATAAGGTTTCTGGGTTCCTAGTCTATTTCTATTACTAGTGTTCTTGTAAAGCAAAGACAACCACAGCACATTGGCTCAAAAACCCAGTCTAACTAGTAGAGTTCCTAAGAATCTAGAGAATTCAGATTTAGATAAATACATATGAAAATGCAACACATGGTAAGTAGGCAGTATTCACTGAGTACCTCTACCCCCATTGCTGACCTCTTTTGGATTTCTAAAGTTTGCACAATTTTATATGTTCATTTCCTCTCTACCACCAGCTATATGGAGAGACTGTATTTTGTATTAACTGCACCAGTACAAAGTTGTACTGTGGTAGGTACTTTAAAAAATGATCAGTTGATCAGTATCCCTAATGATGATTTGTTCTTTCTGTCTATAACAGCAACATGGAGTGCCCTTAGCTAGGGGAACTTTGATTACCCACTGCTACAAAGATCTTGGATTCATGGATTTCATTTGTAGTCTGGTGACAAAATCTGTGAAGGTGAGTAGTATCTGGTTCCCTGACTCTCTGATTCCATTAAAAGATTGCTTGCTTTGAGTGAAGAAAGGCATTCCCCGATAACTGTACTTAGAATAATCTCCTTTTGTTAAGCGAGCTACTGTTCTGGAACATGAGCAGCTTGAATCAGTCTTTCGTCACAAAAGGTGTTTTCCTTCAAAAATAAATTACTCTGTTTCTTGTCAAATTCTATTTACAGTGACTGTTTAAGAGGGGATCAGAAGTCAGGATTGTTCATTCTTGTCATTTAATTGAACCATTGCATTTGTGTATTTAATGTTGTATATGGTAAACATAAAAATGACAGTCTGAAGTAGTTGAGGGGAGCTGTAAACATTCTTATATGTTTATCTAATTGGCCTTTTTTTTTTTTTTTTTTTTAACCTGTGCTCTGTGTTTTTTGTTGTAGGTTTTTGTTGAGTATCCTGGGAGTTCAGCTCAGTTGAGAGTGCTCTTAACTTTCTATGCTTCTACCATCGTGTCTGCTCTAGTGACTGCTGAGGGCGTATTGGATAATATAGTCGCCAAGCTATTTCCATACATCCAAAAGGTTGGTCCTGCTCGTGTGTAGATTATTTTGTACTTGAAGGAGTTTCCTGGCTTTATGAAAATTTCACTTAGACATAACTATTTTTAAGTTGACAGCATAGTTCAGATGGTTGGCAAGATTTAATTTTTAGGTAAAAAATCTGACTTTTTTGTCTTAAAAACTTGCAAAAGTGGGATCTTGTTTAGGGTTCATTAAGAATAAATGTTGGCCATTTGGCCCTGACATTACCTTTCAGATTTGTTTTCTTAGCAGTCATCTTGACTCACTGGAAGCAGAATGGATTAGAAAGTCTCCATCAAGGCATATGCTCTTACTCTTTTTACAGTGACTTCCACTTCTCAGTGTTTCTTCTTCCCAGGTGCTTTGTTGCCTACCTACCACCCTCCCAGATTCCCTGTGGAGGTACTGCTTAGGTACTGCTTTCACTTCCTGCTGGTGTCCCAAAATTACTGTCTTTGTTTTTGTTTTTTTTTTTTAATGTTTATTTATTTTAGAGAGAGAAACAGAGCACGAGTGGGGGAGGGGCAGAAAGAGAGGAGGAGACACAGAATCCGAAGCAGGCTCCAGGCTCTGAGCTGTCAGCACAGAGCCCCATGCGGGGCTCGAACTCACAGACCGTGAGATCATGACCTGAGTCAGTCGGACGCTTAACCGACTGAGCCTCCCAGGCGCCCCCATTGTCTTTGTCTCTGAAGTCTCCTTTACACTGGTGGGTGTTTGCCCATAAAAGAAGAGCCTGTTGGCCCTTGTTAGCATATGTAGTGGATTTTCAAGTTGGGAGACCTGCTGAGATCCCTCCTCTCATCCAAGAGACTTAACCTCATCTCTGTGTGCTCAGGAAAAGAGGCTAAATTCTGAAGAGTTGTTGACCCTTCAGCGTACGTTAGGTAGTATTAATCTCTCATTTATGGCATTTTTAACTTGTCAAGGTAAAGTAACATTTTAAGTAAAGTTAAAAGATACAGCTTATCATTTTTCCTTGTATCTTAAAAAATATTTAGGGGTTGAAATCATCTTTACCAGATTACAGAGCTGCAACGTACATGATAATATGTCAGATTTCTGTGAAAGTGACAATGGAGGACACCTTCGTCAATTCGTTGGCTTCACAGATCATCAAAACGTTGACCAAAATTCCTTCTTTGATCAAGGATGGATTAGGTTGCTTAATAGTGCTCATGCAGAGACAGAAGCCAGAGAGCCTTGGGAAAAAGTACGTACGATTGAATTGGGAAATGATGATAAATACAGGAGAATGAAAGTATTTTGAGTAATTCTTTTCAAAGATAAATTGTATACTTTTTTTAAAAATTGCTATATATTACCTGACTTTTGAAGTTAGCATTTTATGTACTTGTTTCTTCAAAGGCCATTTCCTCATTTGTGTAATGTTCCTGATCTTATTACAATACTTCATGGGATTTCTGAAGTCTATGATGTCAGTCCTCTTCTGCGTTACATGCTTCCCCATCTGGTCGTCTCCATCGTTAATCATATTACAGGTTCGTGGTTGTATATTATGTGTCCAGAAGCGTAACGTCTAAGATTAGATTCTCTTAAATTGTTAATATCTGTAAGATATTTCAAGTTTCTGCTAATTGTTTTTGTGTAATTTTTTTTTTTTTTAAAGTGAAAAACATTTGAGGTGGGAGTACATTGGTTGAAGGAGATATTTGTTAATTGATATGCTCAGAATTCTGGTGTGTCTTTTTAATGTGTGTTCTATTTTAATGTTTATTTATTTTGAGAGAGAGAGTTTGTGCACAAGTAGGGGAGGGACAGAGAGGGAGAGAGAGAATCCCAAGCAGGCTCCACACTGTCAGCGCAGAGCCTGACACAGAGCTCCATCCCATAAACCGTGAGCTGTGACCTAAGCCTATACCAAGAGTCAGATGCTTAATCGGCTGAGCCACCCAGGAACCTCTAATGTGTGTTTTTAAAACAATCTCTTCGTTAAAAAGGCTATGGAATTATTTTAAAATGATTAACATATGTTACCCAGTAAAACATTCCCTTCTCGTTTAGATATTTAATGAACTTCAGTGACTCATGTACGACAAATATTTAGTTGCCAAAAAAGTTTTTCTCCTTGGAGTCAATGAACATAAAAGTCCTTTGAGTCACTGAACATGGCAGACCAAGAAAATCGCATACATAAAAAACCCAAATTTTGGGGTGCCTGGGTAGCTCAGTCTGACTTAGGCTCAGGTATGATCTCACGGTCCATGAGTTCAAGCCCCATGTCGGGTTCTGTGCTGGCAGCTTGGAGCCTGGGGCCTGCTTAGGATTCTGTGTCTCCCTTTCACTCTCTCTGCCCCTCCCCCACTCATGCTCTGTCTCGATCTCTCAAAAATGAATAAATGTTAAAAAAAAAAAAAAACACATTTTTAAGAAGCTGTAAAAACGGTTATTAAAAATGACTATTTCCATTATATGCTTTTTATCTTTCAATAAATAGAGAAGTACAAGAAGAAATGTTTGGTCCTGTTGCCACTTAGACTAAGAAAAACATACTAGGGGAGACATCTCTAAAGTGTGTCCGTTTATTGGAAAATGAGCTTTGCCTAACCGGATCTTGGTTTAGATATGTGTCAGAGATATGAGTAGCATGTATAAAAGTATATTTTTCCTATTCTGGTGGTGATGTGGTCCCAATCTTTGAAGGCAGGGCTACCAGCTGATTAGTAATATATGTGCAGTAAATGTGGAATAGAAGATGATGGCTCAGTTCAGTAAGGCGCATCAAGATGCATGCTGAGCCTGCTTTCAGAGCTAGTTTCCTGGGCTCTAGGCTTGGGTCCCAACTTCAACCACTTGTAATATGACCTGGCACAACTATGTTTTGGACCTCTGTTTTATAAATAAGGCATGGAAAACCCGTTTTTTAAAATGTAGAGAATTTCAGGTAAAGCATAAGTGAGGGTAATGTATAGAAAAATGTAAAAAATATACATAGCTGAATAGGTGAGATACACTTTTTTTTTTTAAATTTTTTTTTCAACATTTTTTATTTATTTTTGGGACAGAGAGAGACAGAGCATGAACGGGGGAGGGGCAGAGAGAGAGGGAGACACAGAATCGGAAACAGGCTCCAGGCTCTGAGCCATCAGCCCAGAGCCTGACGCGGGGCTCGAACTCCCGGACCGCGAGATCGTGACCTGGCTGAAGTCGGACGCTTAACCGACTGCGCCACCCAGGCGCCCCTGAGATACACTTTTATAAACAGGTAAAAAGCTGGATACCAATATATATGGTTTAAAATGATTCCTGTAGGGGCGCCTGGGTGGCGCAGTCGGTTAAGCGTCCGACTTCAGCCAGGTCACGATCTCGCGGTCCGGGAGTTCGAGCCCCGCGTCAGGCTCTGGGCTGATGGCTCAGAGCCTGGAGCCTGTTTCCGATTCTGTGTCTCCCTCTCTCTCTGCCCCTCCCCCGTTCATGCTCTGTCTCTCTCTGTCCCAAAAATAAATAAAAAATGTTGAAAAAAAAAAATTAAAAAAAAAAAATGATTCCTGTAGAAGACTTTTCTGCTGTAAGTAAGTTTAATAATGTAGGTGCAAAAGAATTTTGCCCCATCAATTTTAATTTATGTTGTATGCTAAGGTGAAGAAACTGAAGGGACAGATGGTCAAATCTACAGGAGACATTTAGAAGCTATACTTACAAATATATCACTGAAGAACAACTTAGACCATTTGCTGGCTAGGTAAGCTATTATTTCTGACATGCTTTTGATTTGTATCTTTGGGGCTTAGTATAGAGTTGGGTAACAGTCTTCCAGTTTCTCTTTATGATGCATTTCTTGATTTGTCCGTATCATTTCATTAATTACTTAGTGCAGTAATGATGGCAGCAGAAGGAAAATGTAATTTGTTTTTAATGCTTAAATGGGATTATGGAAAGTTAATAGTTAAGCTAAATTTGGGTTATAGCTACATGGAACTAGTGGTTGATTTGAGATTCCTATTAATAACTGCGTAAAAATGCCTGAAACAATGCATCGCAGTTAGTATTTAGTAAATATCAATTAGAAACTTAATATTGAGGGTGTGAAGTGAAAATTCTTTCTTTTCTGTAAAGATAGTTCAGTCTCCCATTTTCTTTTTTCACTTAAAGGACAACTTGATACAGTGAAAAGAATGTAGGCATTACAGTCAGACATGGGCTTCAATCCTTCCTCTCTCATTTCCAGGAGAGTAGAGTAGTAAGTTCTGAAGGTCAGACTGCCTGGATCCGGTTTTGCTGTTGTGTAACATTGGCCTGTCTGCTGCTGTGTGTCATTCGTGCCCCTCGCTCACGGAATTGGCTTGTGGATTAAATGAGAGTAGACGTGGGAAGTACTGTTGAGAGTGTGGGCCCCGGAGTCCAGCAGGCTTTGAGAACCTGCTCTACTGTTGATGGCACAGGAGGGCTCGCTGAGCACTGGCTGCGATGGCTGTCCTCTAATCGCAGGCAGATTACAAGAGTTCTCAGCCCTGGTTTTGCATATGTAAAATAAGAATGACTGGTACCTTGTGGAAATATGGCAGAAGTATTTCTGAAGCATCTAAAATATAATGGGTGCTCAATAAATAGTAGCTCTCATGTCTGCTGATACTTGTTTTGTTTTGCAGCCTTCTTTTTGAAGAGTATATTTCATATAGTTCACAGGAAGAAATCAGTCCTGATAAAGTATCTTTGCTTAACGAACAGTTTCTTCCACTTATCAGACTTTTGGAAAGCAAGTAAGTTGTGTGTTTCTGCCCTTGTTGAATGTGTGTGTCTTGTTTTATTAAAAGAAGATTCACAGGGGCGCCTGGGTGGCGCAGTCGGTTAAGCGTCCGACTTCAGCCAGGTCACGATCTCGCAGTCCGGGAGTTCGAGCCCCGCGTCGGGCTCTGGGCTGATGGCTCAGAGCCTGGAGCCAGTTTCCGATTCTGTGTCTCCCTCTCTCTCTGCCCCTCCCCCGTTCATGCTCTGTCTCTCTCTGTCCCAAAAATAAATAAACATTGAAAAAAAAAAAAAAAAAAGATTCACAGGTCACATCATAACATAGGGAATGAATTGTAAAGAGGCTGGTTTCCCCCCCCCCCCCCCCCCCCCACCTTTAGGAAGACCGGTATGGGATTAAGTGTATTTGACCTATACTTTCATATAGGAAATAGGGGCCATTTTTGTATAGAGAGATGTTACTGTGTTGGAATACTTTTAAGGTTTTATTTGTATCTTTTTTATACACGTATCATGTGTGTGGTTAGTGACTTCGTTAAGAATAATTAGCTCTTTATTTTCTTCCCAGATATCCCCGAACATTAGATGTTGTATTAGAGGAACGCCTAAAAGAAGTTACAGATCTAAAAAAACAAGAGCTTTTTCATCAGTTTATCTCTCTTTCTACAAGTGGAGGAAAGTATCAGGTAAGTTTTTCTTCGGAGGAATTACTACAATTATGGGTATATTTGTGTGGTTATTTAAGGAATTCTGGAGATAAATTGGCTAGTTCACTCCTTTCTTTGCAACTTTCGTGGACAGGTGAGATTTAGTACAGTTTCCCTAGTTCCCTGAAGGGAAGCTGTGAGGCCTCAACTCAGTTATGCATTGAAGTGTTGGAAAAAGGCATGGCAACGTAAATAACTGCATGTGATACTTCTTTCAGGAAAAGTATGTTTTGGAAATGTTATTAGCAGTCATCAAAAGGGGGCTTCACTCAGGTTTCCAGTGTGTCCTTATTTTTTGGCTATGTGTGCACTAGCCTCATGAAGCTGTTCAGGTCACTGGTGAGAATAAGGGAGGCAGATTTTAATTTCATGATCATGTTAGAACTTCAGAAATTTCCTGTCAGTTCACCCTAGATCGATCTATTTCTACTAGAAGTTAGACATTTGAGCAGTTTTTACAGTT
Source organism: Prionailurus viverrinus (assembly GCF_022837055.1). Classification (NCBI taxonomy): domain Eukaryota; kingdom Metazoa; phylum Chordata; class Mammalia; order Carnivora; family Felidae; genus Prionailurus; species Prionailurus viverrinus. The sequence goes on from NC_062571.1 coordinate 12,172,967, forward strand.
AGCCTTGAAAATAAATGTTATGAGGAGAAATGTGATTGTTTAGGTTTCTCTCTTTTGTAATTAGACCTTCATCTTTAATTAGTTTCATTTCCAATATTAGGATAATAGATTTCCTTTTTAGTCTTTTTACATAAGTGAGGTAAGTTGTCATTAATTTGACTGTCATTGTTTTATTATTTAGGTGAATTGCTTTCTGTGTTCAGTGACCAATTTTTTTTAATTCATATTTTCATTTAGGTGCTAATACACTGATTTATTTCAGGTATTTCTCAGTCTGAAGTTAGATCCATATAATGAATACAAAGTTACTTCACAGAATTGCTTCACTAAATAAACCTACACATAGACACAAGTGTACTCTCAAAATCACAACATTTACAATGCTCATTTTTTTCATCTATTGTAACTCATTACGTTCTAGAGACAAAGATTTTACTTCTTGGTTTCTGGATTTAGATGGTTGTTATCAAATGTGTTGGGCATTTTAGGGCAGTTTTCTCTGGTTTTTATTCTTGATCAGATGCTCAGATTTAATGGTGAAATCATTTGGTGATTGTGATGAATTCTGTAGTTTTTAGCAGATTCTGATACGTCTTTGATGCTCAGTCTGAACCATCCACTTGCTCCTGTGAGACTTCTGGCTATTAATCATCTGAAAAATATCATGAAGACATCAGAGGTTTGTTTCAGATAGCTTCATTTGTGATATTTTTATCCTTAAAATGCACAGTGTAATTCTAGAAGAGGAAATTGGAACTTACCAACTACAATTGATATTATGTAATTACAGACACAAGGCAAATATCACAGAGAGTACATTGGACCATGCATGCCAGTAGCCACCATTTATTAGAGCAACCATGCTCTAATAACCTCTATATTCGTGTTTCCACATTGCAGATTATTACTTCAGTGTTTTTCAGACTATGATTTCTAGATCATTTACAGAGGTTCACCAATTATCTGAGAATGTTGTAGTTTTGAAATTTGACTTTGGTACTCTTAAGTTCAACATGAGTGTATTTGGGGACATTGGAATTACAGCTTTTGGAACACTGTTCGTGATTTCAGTACCTCCGGTTGTATTTGTTTCAGATTTTGGTGGCTGTGAATAATAAGTACGAAGGCTAACTTAATTTGTAAATAATGTCTTTATACCAAAATGGTATTTTACCAAGACTTTGCAGTAATTGAAATGGAGCAGTATTTTCTGAGCTTCAGCCATTCAAACAATTCTGTCACAATTTTTGCTGTTCGAGCTTATCACTAATACTATGTTTTTAAAATTTTTCTCTGGCTTTCAAATGGACTAATTTTTTTTTACATTGTTGTCAAGTCATGAGTTTGAAGGGTTAACTGGTGTAGACATGTAGTGTAGTTACTATAAAGGAAGAGTGTTCATCTGTGTGATAATCTAAATCTTCTCATGTAGTACTGTTGCGTATTTGGAACATTTCTGGAAGAGAAAAGTCCTAGAGTCGAGTGTCCTCATGGCACACCATAGTATGAACATGCTGAACTTGAACTTGTGTCATGATAGCTAGAGCCAGATTCATATCACAAATAGAATTTAATTTCAGAGTGCAATCATAATTACCATAGTAAATTCATTTCAATTTGAGTTTTTTGGTTTTGCAGGGCTTTGTGATAGTGGACTTAAAATTTTTTGGTTTATATTTATATTATCTTTGATTTGCTTTATATTTTTGTGTTACTTCGTTTTAAAATGATATGTAAATAATAATAGCAACATTAGGATCTGGGAGGATTTTTTTTTTTAACATTTATCTTATTTACGTATTTTTTGAGAGAGAGAGACAGAGACAGAGAGACAGAGCATGAACGGGGGAGAGACAGAGAGAGGGAGACACAAAATCCAAAGCAGGCTCCAGGCTCTGAGCTGTCAGCACAGAGCCTGATGCAGGGCATGAACTCATGAGCTGTGAGATGTGACCTGAGCTGAAGTTGGATGCTTAACTAACTGAGCCACCCAGGCACCCCAAGAATGTTTCTTTAAAATGGTTGATGTAATACTCAAATTTATAATCTGTAGCTTTGATTCATTTCTGATCTGGCATAAATTACGTCTCACAAGGTGTTGATAGGTTTGCGTTAGTGATTTGCTGGATAATTAAACCATAGCATACTGGTCTTCATTGTGATAGGAAGATCCCAGTGTCTAGAATGAAAAAAAGGATTCCTAGAAGCTCCTAATATTATATCTGAAGGTGTTCTTGTCCTTCTTTTAATCCCTTTCTTTTCTGTCCACTTCTGGATTTGGTTAGTGTTTCAATAAAGGCCGTTGTACACATTCACCTTTTAGATTTAAGCATGGTTAACTGTCTTCAGATTGGGATATTTGACTACTTGCTAGCTATTTAGAAAATTTTGGTGATATTTGCTATGTGAAAGTTGGACTTCAGTTTGTGAATTCTAGGGATTTTAGTTTTATCTCCCAACAGAGTGCCTTACTATTTTTTGTAGCATTATTTAGTTATATTTTTTTCACCACCCATAGATAAGGATATATACTTAGGTTGATTTGCGATCTTACCTTTTTGTTACTGTGAATGATTACGTGCTTTATTTTCTTTTGTAAATGAAAAAAAGTAATCTTTTTGGCAGACTGGCTTCGCAGTGCTTGTCCTCACTCTTGTAAAAATCTTGATAATAATAGCTGACTTTAATAGTGTTTACTACGTAAAAGGCCTCGTTCTAAGCACTGATGTGTATTGTTTAATCTTGTAGCAGTTCTTTGGAGTTGGTACTGTTACTAGCTCTGTTCTCTGGAGGAGAATAGTGAGACCTGGAAAGGTTAAATTACCCAGTCGGTTGCACAGCTGGTAGGTGGGTAATGCCAGAATTTAAACCTAGATGTTCTGGTTCTTGAGTCTTTGCACTCTCAATATCCAGGCTCTGATTTAACAAGATGAACTTCTTAATGCAAAAATTATATTTGGATTATATATATTCTATTATATTTTCAGTAGAAACTGGAAAAAGTTTGTACCAAATAATTACTCATCTATAAAGGCCCTTTAGCATTGAGGAGGGCAGCTGTTGGGATGAGCACTGGGTGTTGTACGGAAACCAATTTGACAATAAATTTCATATTAAAAAAAATAATAAAAATAACAAAAAAATAAAAAGGCCTTTCAGAGATTATCTAGTTCAGTGCAGGTATGTTTAGAGTGTTTGAATTTGCATCTAGGCCAGAGCCTGTATTTCTTACTGATAATCTGGAGTGCTTTTCACAAAACCAAGCTTCCTATCTAGGGTAAAATCTTAGGAGGTTTTAGCAGCAACTAAATATATTTTTTTTCTTATTTAGGAGAATGTCGATGAGTCTTTCATAAAAGAAGCTGTTTTAACCCGATTAGGTGATGATAGTTTAGATGTTGTTTTGTCGGCTATAAATGCTTTTGAGGTGAGTGAATTTGTTGTTTGTTGAAATACACAATTTGTAAATATTTTCTCCTCATGTGATTCTCTGCTCTAGGCAGGAATATATTGGAAATTATTCCTTCATTGGAAATTTGTTCTCTTGAGAGCATTGACTTAAGCCTGGTTAAGGAAAGCTTATGGGAGAAATCAGACTGCACAACTTCATATTACATAGAAGTTCTTCAAAAGGGAAAAGTGTTTTATAAATTGTTATCGATAGTAAATACCTTGGGATCATGGAAAATTGGCTTATGAATGCCACTTTTGAGAAATAGCTCTCATAAAGCCTTGAAATAGTTCAAGGACTGTTGGGAGACGAATTCTTTACAATTCATTATTTTTTTAAGTGTATTTAACAAGTACCATATGTATTTGAAGCAGGTGAAAATTTACTTATGGCCGTTTTTTCCCCTTTAGATTTTTAAACAACACTTCAGTTCAGAAGTGACTGTTTCAAATCTTCTAAATCTCTTTCGAAGAGCAGAACTTTCAAAAAATAGGGGATGGTATGTATTCATTTCTCTTCATACTGTTTTGAATTGACAAAATTCTTATACCTGTCTCATTTTTTGTGTTTACATGTTTGCATTTTCTAATTTAGTTATATGGTCATGGTAGTGGAATGAATCATAATGTAATTCTTGCATTATGTAAAGAATTAGGATTTGTGTGGCTTCATTATACTATTCTCTGAAATTTTTTCTTCATAAAATGGTGAGAGTCTATAATGTGTGACATAATACTGAAATCTGAGAAGTAGGGTAGTAGGGAGTTTTAGTTTTTATTTGAGTTTTTTTTTTTTTAATTTTTTTAATGTTATTTTTGAGAGAGACGGAGTGCGAGTGAGAAAGGAGCAGAGAGAGAGGGAGACGCAGAATCGGAAGCAGGCGTCAGGATCTGAGCTGTCAGCACAGAGCCCAATGTGGGGCTCAAACCTACGAACTGTGAGATCATGACATGAGCCGAAGTCGGATGCTTAACTGACTAGCCACCCAGGCTCCCCGAAAGTTTTAGTTTTCTACTTTATATAATTCTATTTAATTATTTTTTCCCAGGATAGTGTATTACTTTATAATGAAACACGAACTTATGAAAGTAAGCTCAGAGGCACGTGGTTACCTTCTGTACTATTTGATGAGCTCATTTTTGGCATTTAAGCTTTTTTCATGGAAAAATGACTAAGTTCCTTAGAGGAAGAGAGCATGTCTTGCAGGTTTTTGTTTTGTATCCATCATATTTAGTTCGTAGCACATAGTATGTGTTCAGATTTTTTTAAAATTATGAGTGAGTCTGTGATTTCTAGTGGAGTTATATATAGTGTGACATGTTTTATGTTATTATAGTTAGCCTAATGATTTCTCACAAAAAAAGATTTGACAGAGTTAGTTTAAAATTGTTCTCCCAAGTAACTCACCTTTTGGCATGGATTTTAAGTGATTGTGTTGGCTGTGTCTGAATTATGTGTTTGTTGAGACCAGTATGATGTCAGCTGAGCAGGGACAATGCAATGATTTGGGGCTGAATTTAAGTTTCCTAATGGGTTTCTCAGCCAATCTGTTTGTGTCTTAGGTACAAGGTACTTGAGGTAGCAGCAGACATATTAATTAAGGAAGAGCTACTGAAAGAAAATGATCACTTGTCAAATCAGGTGGTGGTACATCTGCTGCCGTTTATGATTATCATCAATGATGACATGGAATCTGCAGAGATGAAAATCGCTATATATTTATCAAAATCAGGAATTTGCTCTCTGCACCCGATATTAAGGGGCTGGAAGGAAGGTAAGAAATTCAGTTGCCTTGTAGAAAAAACACTTTAAATACTTAAAAAAAACAACAGCAAATATTGGCTGTAACTTATTTGAAATCACATTTGCTCTGTTCTGTGTCAGCAAGATTGTTTAAGATCAAAAATCTAAGATCAAAAAACCTACGATCCTTAAGCAACAACAGATTTGAACTGCACAGATTTACTTAAATGTGGGTATTTTTCAATAAATACTGTACAGTACTCTGCATTTTCTCTTCCTTAGAATTATTTAAATAGTACTTTTTTCCTTCTAGGTTTATTATGAGACTACAGTATGTAATACATATAAGATACAAAATCTGTGTTGTTGATGTTATTAGTAAGACTTCAGGTTAACAGTAGACTATAAATGGGTTTTTGAGGAATCAAAACTTATATGTATATTTTCAGCTATGTTGGGAAGTGGGTTGGTGCCCCTGTTCCCATGGTCCGTGGTCAGCTGGACAGTGGAAAGGAAGCTGACCCACACACAGATTCAGAATTGGACAAAAGGGAAAATACAGAGCAAACCTTCATAGGAAAATTATAAAACTTTTGCCTAAATTTCTTACTCTGTAGAATTCTTTAGGTGAGTATTCATGATATAAGGGCCCTGTGTTCATTTTTTTTTTTTTTTTTTAACAGCTCTTGAAAATGTGATTAAAAGCACAGAGTCAGGAAAGCTAATTGGTGTGGCAAATCAGAAGATGATTGCGTTATTGGCTGACAATATAAGTTCAGGGGATCCTTCTTCAATGTTAAAGATGGTAGGTTTGCTGTCAAAGAACACCCCTGGATTTCTCAGTGTTGCTTCACTAGATTTTTTTTAAATAACGTTTGCATTTTTGACTAAGTATATTCTGCAGATTGTTTTATATCTTTTACGTTTTATATAAATTTTTTATTGTGGTTTTATATTAGACTAATAATAATATGTACCTTTTTGCCTCCGTTTCCTTTTATTTAAAATATGAAAACCTGGGGGCACCTGAGTGGCTCAGTTGGTTGAGCATCCGACTTTGGCTCAGGTCATGATCTCGCGGTCTGTGAGTTTGAGCCCTGTGTCAGGCTCTGTGCTGACAGCTCAGAGACTGGATCCTGCTTCGTATTCTGTGCCTTCCTCTCTCTGCCCCTCCCTCGCTCATGCTCTGTCTCTCTCTCTCTCTCTCTCTCTCTGTCAAAAATTAAAAAAATAAAAAAATAAAATATGGGGGCGCCTGGGTGGCGCAGTCGGTTAAGCATCTGACTTCAGCCAGGTCACGATCTCGCGGTCCGTGAGTTCGAGCCCCGTGTCAGGCTCTGGGCTGATGGCACAGAGCCTGGAGCCTGTTTCCGATTCTGTGCCTCCCTCTCTCTCTGCCCCTCCCCCGTTCATGCTCTGTCTCTCTCTGTCCCAAAAAATAAATAAACGTTGAAAAAAAAAATTTTTTTTTTAAATAAAATATGAAATCCTGTTTTTTGTTAAAATAGCAAAATATCAAAAAGTTATTTTTTTGTTTTTTTTTTTTTGCCTTAGTAAATAAAGCTTTGTCAAGGCATTAGGTGTATAATTTTAAAGCATTTATCTGGTTGCCAAGTGCAGTTATTTATGTTCATTATAATTCTGAATTTTTTAATTTTTTTAATTACTTAGAAGTCAGTGCTTACTACTTTTTAAAGGCTTTGTATTTGTCATCTCACCTTAAATGTAATACCCAGATAGGTCTGGGGTAGAGAAAATTGTTTTATGTGAACTAAGAGCTACCAGTAATGGAGAATGTTTATTTTTCAAGGTGGAGGATTTAATAAGCCTTGGGGAGAAGGACTGCTTTAGTCTGAAGCAGAAAGTGACTTTTCACCTGGTCACGGCTGTGCTGGTTTCTTGCTGTTCATCTTTAAAGGAAACTCACTTTCCATTTGCAATAAGAGTCTTCAGTTTGTTGCAGAAAAAAATAAAGAAGCTTGAAGGTGTCATTACTGCAGTGGTAAGTAGTGCAAAGTGTCTGGAACATTGAGTAAAGTGGCGGTCTGGCTTGTTAATCACAGCAAAACTGAAAATTGGGGGCTGAAATGCTGAATCTTTGGATTCAGTTGAATGCTGAATTAGAAAAGTTAATTGAATTACAGAATGTCAAGGTCGTGATGTTTTATACGTAATGGTTGACTGTCCCCTTTATTATCTTTATTGGGTAGTTATCTGAGTTATGCATAACTATCCTTCATGATGAAGAATTCACTAGGTATGTCAGTGCTTGAATAAAATATTACTTCATTCTATTGTTTCCTAAGAATTGATCTTTTGTATTTTAATGTTACATCAGATTTGGATCTCACCAGCTTACTCGTTGTCTTTGACAGTATCAGCTAAGAAACATGTTTCAGTTGTTTATATTTTTACCTAGTACCGTATCTTGAGGTAATAAGATTATTTCTTTTAATATCTGCCCCCTGTAATAGTATTTAGTTTTTATTTGTCCTCCATCATTCAGAGGGCTCTTCATTTTAGGATTTGCAGAATGAGTCAGCATCTTTTTCACATTTACATATACCCTCAGGATTTTACAAGTTCTGGTCATGGTCATTGTTACCTAAAATCATATAAATTTAAAAAGAGTAATAAATTTTTGTATTTTAAAAAAGTAGCCCAGATAAGCCCTTCTTGAATTCTTTCTTTCTTATCTTTTGTGGATTGTGGTAACCTGAAGGGTGTTTGCCCTTGGTGTTAAAAGTGTGAACAATTTGGGTGTGTATATATATATATATATATATATATATATATATATATGTATATGTATACATATGTGTGTGTGTGTGTATATATATATATATATATATATATATATATATATATACGTACATATGTATACACACACATATGCAGATAAAATGCTTTATATTTAGTACCCTTTCTGGGAATCATGGGCCTCTTTCTGGCTGTAGCAGCATATTGAGTCAGTGAAATCCCTCCAGAGAGACATTCTCTTAGAAGTTTGGCTCTTTCCTTCCAGGTTACTGCTGTGTGCTCTCCTGTACAGAGTCTCATAATTTTCCTTCATATTTTCTCCTGCTTTTTAGTAACTGCAGTATAATTTCTAAACACCTCACATTTTGCTGCTTATTTGCAGAATTACCTGCAAGTTTGGAGATTTTACTATGTATCCTCTTCAGATTACCTGTAAAAGTGGGACATGAGAAAGGTCCCATTAAGGGAGGGTCTCTTAGAAATCCAGCTCCTTTCTGTGTAGAAGTGTGTCACTTGATAAACACAAAATATGTGACTAACGTTTGTTTTTAGATGTGTGTGTTGAGAAAATATAGGTAACATGAAACTGTGGATAACTTGGATCTTTTTCTTTTTGTAAATAGTGATTGATGGTTGAATCTCTTTACAAATGTGATTAAAGCTTTTAATTCTCTCACATAAATATGCACAGAGACACAATTTTGCATATTACCCAGACATACACATCCATTGCAGTTCTCCTGTGTATAACTCATGTTCAGAACCCCTTGTTTGTGTTGTCTTTGTCTCTTTTACCATTTCAGGAAATCCCCTCAGAATGGCATTTTGAGCTGATGATGGACAGAGAGATACCAGTGGAACTGTGGACACATTACATAGAACAGCTCAACACCGCCCAGAATATTGCTGTGGAGGATTCAGTTTTACTCATATTTTCACTGAAAAATTTTATTCATGCACTAAAGGCCCCTAAATCCTTTCCTAGAGGTAGGACAGAGTGTGACTTTCGAATGCGATACTCTAGAAATGGAACTAGTGTCTTGAGTGAAAAGTTCGCACCAGTGTGTCCACGTAAGTTTCTTTACCGTCTCTTTGTCTCCATGTCCGTGTAGAGGACGTGTGGTGGGACCCCGAACAGCTGCAAGAAGACAGCAGGGCCTATGTGTGCTTGCTCATTGGGCTCTTTGAGACGATACTCACCGGTGCTGATGCCGTTCATTTTAGGGTCCTGATGAAACTGTTCATAAAGGTACGAAGCTCCTCTTTTTCAGGCATACTCTTCCCTCTAAGAAGATATCGCAGGGTATTTTAGTTATGACAGTTTTAATGAAAATGAAAATAATGTGTGCTGATTATGGTGAAGAGTGTGCGCTGATAAACATGGCCCTGTGAGGTAGCGCTGTCGTGACACCAATCGGTAGGTAGGACACAGGTGCACTTTGTTGCGTGCATGCTAGTGTGCTAGACCCGTTAATGTGTTTCATAATCACAACAGCCCAGACTGTTTGGTTGATGAGTGCCATTACCAGTGAGAAAGTGCTGTTCACAGGGCTGATTTAGCATATTGTGCTACTCAGCTAAGAAATTTCAGTGACCTCCAGTGGTCGAGGCCTTTGTTCTTGGCTTCTTGCCCCTCCACAGCATTTGACACAGTTGGTGATGCTGACTCCATCTTTGAAGTACTTTCTTAATGAGGCCTCTCCAGCATCACTCGTCTTGGTTTTCTGCTTAGTGTTCTCATTTTATTGTCGTTCGGTGTGTTCAAATGTAGAGTTGTAGCAAGTCCTTTGAATTCATTTGCATCCTTCTCATTGGTTAAGTGTAGAAAATTTTAAGTCATGAGACAAAGCAGCAGAACATTGCAATGAAATATTTGTTTTCTGTAATTACACACTAGTGAAAAGAGGATTTGGAACCAACCGAATGTGAGTAAAAATTAAACTTCCCTGTTGTTGATTTGTTCAATTTAGGTGCATCTACAAGATGTTTTTCAGTTCTTCAAGTTCTTTTCTGTTTTATGGACGTATGGGTCTAGCCTTTCAAATCCACTTAACTGCAGCGTGAAAACAGTGCTGCGGACCCAAGCTCTTTATATAGGGTGTGCGATGCTCTCTTCTCAGAAAGCACAGAATAAACATCAGCTGGCATCTGTCTCTTCTCCAGGTATTGTGAGTAGCCTCTTACGTTCCGTCATGACCAATTTTAATGCTTTCTCTATATGTAGTTTGTGTGGATTGTACTTTGGAGAATTTCTTTTTAATTTGTTTTTAAGTAGAATGCTCATAGGGGCGCCTGGGTGGCTCTGTTGGTTGAGCAACCGACTTCAGCTCAGGTCATGATCTTGTGGTCCATGAATTCGAGCCCCAGGTTGTGCTCTGTGCTGACACCTCAGAGCCTGGAGCCTGCTTCAGATTCTCTGTCTCCATCTTTCTCTGCCCCTCTCCTGCTCAGTCTCTCAAAAATTAAAAAAAAAAAAAAAGAGTGCTCACTCACATGTGCATGCACTCTCACTCACGTGCTGTGTATACATGTAATTTATGTAGATGTGTGTGAACTGCTACATGTGTATAATTTTTTTATTTAAAAAAAAATTTTTTTTAACATTTATTTATTTTTGAGACCGAGAGAGACACAGCATGAACGGGGGAGGGTCAGAGAGGGAGACACAGAATCCAAAACAGGCTCCAGGCTCTGAGCTGTCAGCACAGAGCCCAGTGCGGGGCTCGAACTCACGGACCGCGAGATCATGAACTGAGCCGAATGGGACGCTTAACCGACTGAGCCACCCAGGCGCCCCTACATGTGTATAATTTATATACATATATGTGAACTATATGTGTGTATGTATAAACTACTTCTAATCACCAAAACATAATAAAAATGGCAGATGATTAGTCATAGGTTGTTAATATCCTGCTCATTTTCTGAGTTTCAGCAGTTACAGGGTTGTCTGGGGAAGCCAGATCATTTAGTATAGTTCCAATATTCAGCTACTTATAAAAAGGTCTCCACTCTGACAGCCTTCTTGGATTTGTCTCTTCTATCAGGTGTAAGTCATTTTCAGGTTGGACACTCACTAATAAAACACTTATATTAAATTTATATTTTTTGATAAAGTGAAATTTGCAAATTTTGTAAAAGATGCAGAATTTCCTGAAGTTGATGAACATGATACTGAAAAATAGATATTTACAAGCTATTGACAAATGAGAGAATCTGACAGAATTAGACCCTGTAGTGATTAAAGATGAGGAAATTGATGAGGATGATGGATATGATTGATTCTTCAAACCAGAAGGATTTTAATGTCAAAGGAACAAGAGTGGCTCTTGGGAAATTTGATTATGTTCTTGATTTTTTTCTTTTTTTTTATTCTAAAATCACTCTTTATAAATGTTCTGTGAAAGCAAAATGAACGATATATGCTTTTCCCAGAACAGTTTCTCAGTGTTTCTCTTTCATTAGCTTTGTGAAAGAGCACATAATTAATCATTATAATCAAGGTTTCATTAAATACAAGGTAAAGTATGTATTTAAATTTTTTACTTGTAGAATAAAATCCCATGAATTATTTCATTACTACTTATTATAAAATTGCAGTCCCTGATTTTAGGTGGACTTAATTTAAGAAGGCTTTTTCAGGTTTTGTTTTGTTTTGTTTTGTTTTTTCCTTTGGATGAGAAAGATATACTGCACATTTTTAAAAACTTTAATCCTTTAATATGTTGTAGGTATTGTTCTATATTATTACTTAGTAAACACAGAAATTTATTTACTTGCAAATGTCTGCAGACTATTCCATTGCATGGAAATAGCCTGATTTATTTAAATGGTTATTTTCTGTTAAAGGTATGTATATTTTATTTAGAGGTCATAACTACTTTGATTTTCTAATTAAGTATAAAATGTCTATTATCTTTTGATATCAAAGGCAGAGGTTCCTGAGGGATAGATGTCTCTTCGTCTATAAATAGCAGGACCAAAAGACTTCACTTTTCCCCAGAATTGCTGCAAGATCGACTCCCTGTCTGCCCCTCTGCCTTGTCATCTGTCACCTCCATTCTTCCTAAAGAACTTTTGCATTTATGCTGCTTAGAAATGTCCCAGTAGCCCACCGAAACCAGGACAGGTGCACCTAATTCCCCTTGGAAGCTCAAGGCCTATGCACTGGAGTCCTGGAGGGCCTGTGTGGAAGGTCACTCAGTGCCCCCAGCCTCCGGGCACCCACTCCAGTGCACAGGGAGCTTCTGTCTGCACCTGCTCTGTAAGGACTCTGGGAGGTGCTGGTATTTGTTTTAATCTGTTTATTAAAAATGTGACACTGTTCAAAAGAAAAAGATACTGCAATATTAAAATACTACAGTACAGGGGCGCCTGGGTGGCGCAGTCGGTTGAGCGTCCGACTTCAGCCAGGTCACGATCTCGCGGTCCGTGAGTTCAAGCCCTGCGTCGGGCTCTGGGCTGATGGCTCGGAGCCTGGAGCCTGTTTCCGATTCTGTGTCTCCCTCTCTCTCTGCCCCTCCTCCCGTTCATGCTCTGTCTCTCTCTGTCCCAAAAATAAATGTTGAAAAAAAAATTTTTTTTTTAAATATTACAGTACAGTGTTTATGAATTTTTGTCAGTGGTTTAAGAATCTAACCAACATTTATTACTTTCTGTGGAGATATGCGTTCCAGCTCAGTCTTGCATATAGCGAGTTTTGTTAAATGAACATTTAACATCATTTGTAAGATGTAGACTGCCTTTGGTTTTTTAATACTTGACCAATATAGTAAATGTATTCATAAGTTTAAAACCAAAGCTCAGTATTTTTTTCAATCTTTATGTAAAATATCCTGCTTTAAATCTAAATAAAATGACTTGGGAAAACAGAGTCACATAGACTTTTAAACGGAAGAAAATTCCTAAAAGCTGATAGTTTTAATAAGGTAGCTTTTGCTTACTGTGAGTTCTAGTATTTAACTTGAAGGTGGTAACTGTAGTACTTAGTACTTTGATTTGTTTTTGCATTTGGATTTTTCTGGAAGCTCTGTACCACTATACAGGGAATTTTAGCAAATAGTGACTTGGCCTGAAGCTGCCCTTTGTGTGAAATGAAATTTCCAGCTGTTGCTGACTTTATTTTATAAATTAACCTTACAGAGACTAGGAAAGATTGCCAGCCTTTACATCACCTTCTCAGAAGAGTTTGACAGTTTGTTGAGCTCTTTCTTAGCATTCCAGAAATGAAATATATGGAATGGATCATTAGTAGCAAAATGAAAGTCACCACAGTTTGCCCCAGCAGATAGCATGGAATAAAGCTTAAATAACAGTTACCGTGAGAGGAATTTAGGAGTCTTTTTATCCCGGAGACATAGTTTCAAAAGACTTCAATCCAGTTGATCTTACCAGATGCATTCTGGCAGATCTTGAAAGCAGGTTTTTCAGTGCTGTTGGACTGAGCAGGGCATAAAACAAAGGAGAGCTTCCAGATTCTTTGTCTAAAATGAGTATAACATTGAAAATTGACAACACTTAGAGACAGAAACAAGACAACAGACCAAGTTGCTTTGAATAATAATGCAAAATTTCTAAATATAATATTTGTAAATTGAGTCCAGCATATTCTTAAAAAGCAAGCATCTGCCCAAATAAAGTTCATTCCAACAATATAAAATTGGTTCAAAATAAAGAACTCTTAATTGGCCATATCAGTGTTAAAGGATTATCATTTTCCAAGAATTTAAAAGGCATTTGATAAAAATCAGTAATTCTAATTTTGTGGCAGCAAAATAGGAGTAATGAGAAAAATACTCAAATCAAAAGCTAGCATCTTCATAGCAGAGTTGGGAAAACAAAAGCGTTCCTGTTGAATCCATCACCATACTGGACACGGCGTTAGAAGTAGTAGTTGGCAGAAATAGCTGTTTGAGACACTGATGGAATGTGTGAGTGATGAGGCTGTGGGATTCTTAGGTGCGTTATTAAATAGGACATCTGAGGCTAGCCGTTTGAAAACATTTGAATAAAAGTTGACTCCATCCTTATTTCCTTAGACAAAATTTCACATGAATTAAAGATTTCACATTAAAAAAGAACAACATAGCTCTAGTGTTAGAAGAAAACATGGAGTGCGTGTGGCCTCTCTAAATATTTAATATAGATTCAGATACTTGAACAGCTCAGAGCAGGGACGGCCTCTCTAAGCATCATACAAAATTAGAAGAAAAGTGGGACTGAAACTTCTACATTATAAAAAATTCCAGGGGTGCGTGGGTGGCTCAGTCAGTCAGGTATCTGACTCTCAATTTTGGCTCAGGTCATGATCTCATGGTTTGTGGGATCAGGCCCCACATCAGGCTCTGCGGTGCTTGGGATTCTCTGTCTCTCTGCCCCTCCTGTTTGTGTGCGCGTTCTCTCAAAAGAAATCAACTTAAAAAAAAATTATAAAATACAATTAAGGACAAAGTATTTGCAAAGTATGGTGCACAATGAGAAGTTTCCTCTGCACACTTACCAAGACGTATGTATGTATGGAGATGCTTGTTGTAGCAGTTTTAATGCTGAAAGACTGGAAGCAGCTGAACTTACCAGTAAGATAATGGTTTAAATAATGCTGAAAATGCAATGGAGAACAGTACAGTTTTAAAAGAATGATTTTATATACATACATAAACACACACACACACCCTCGGGTGTCAAACAGTTCCAAATAAATTTGAAATGTGATAGTTCTTGAAGCAGGGTGTGTGCATATGTACACCCCTGTGCTCTGCTCTCATTTGTTTTCAAAAGGGTAAGCTCGCATATATCCACGGTAAACATAATTAAACGGTGAATGGTCTTGAGAGAGAATTTCAGTGGGGGGGGAAGACTTCACCATCTACCCTTAGGTGCTATTTCAGTTTTGTACTGTTTCAGTTTTTTAAATTGCTACTTAAATTTTTTTCCGTTTGGTTTTAGTGGTGACATCTCTACTCATTAATCTGGGAAGCCCCATAAAAGAAGTACGAAGGGCCTCCATTCTTTGTCTCCAGGCCCTCAGTGGAGTGGTGTCTCATTTCCATCTGGTAATAGATCATTTGGTTCCTAAAGCAGAGGAGATCACCTCAGATGCCACCTATGTTACTCAGGTAAATTCCTCTGCAGAGAAGGTTGAATGTGTGCACTCCTGTATGGACACACGAACAGTTTCCTCCTCCTTTGACATTTTGCTTTATAGGGATTTTGATCGACTTAAGTCACTGAATTTAGAAACTGATGGCGATAATCTGTACATCTTTCTCCTCCCATTTTTAAAAGATAGGAGTACAATGTTTCATTCATTTCTGCTCTGCTTTCTTTGGCTAAAAGGCCAGTATTTGGCTTTTAATCATAAGCTAACTGAGAGGTATTGGTACCCTTTCCAGGGGAAATGAAAGATGATAAGTAGCATCACATCATTTGAGAAAGAATCTTCCATAATTAACACATTTAGCCTTTGTAGTTCCTTAGCTCTTTTTCATCCAATTTTCTTTTTGGTGCCCTAGGATTTGGCTGCTTTATTTGAAGAACTGCGGAGAGAAAAGAAACTAAAATCTCATCAGAAATTATCAGAAACTTTGAAAAACCTACTTAATTGTGTATATAGTTCCCCATCTTATATTGCAAAGGATTTGATGAAAGTACTTCAGGAAGTCAGCAGTGAGGTATGTGCAGTTCAGGCGGCTTGTAGTTTTGTGTGTTCTTACTAAGCACTATTAGAGCTGCTCATCGTATCTAGGAAGATGTGTCCAAGAGTTAAGCAGATGCGTGCAGCACACTCAGAAGTGAAAATTCTCTTACTCGTTTGGGAGGGGGAAGCATTATAGTGTAGAAAAAGACACAGGATGCAAAAAGCAAATATTGTGGGGTTTTTTTCCTTTTTAAAATTGTGTGTTATCCCTACCTAACCAGTTACTTGATTTTAAGTGAATTTAAAAAAACATATGGGGGGAAACACTGAAGGGGCACTGCTGAAAAAATTGTTGGTTTGTGTCTTTTCTTCAGGTGAAAATCCTCCACAAGGTAATAGTTTTGGACATAAGCCTGTGAACATTCCAAAATCGTTTGTTCATTTTTTAAATGTATGTGGTTGACCATTTTTCTGGGGGGAAGGTCCATAGCTTTCATGATATTGTTAAGGAAGCCTGTTATCCCAGTGAAAGAGGTTGTGAAGCACCTGCTTCTGTGAAGGAGCATGCTGGTCAGCACAGGAGAAGCTCTTCATCCTAGGGTTCCAAAAATGCCTAGATGCTTCTCCAGTCTGGGACTGACGACAACTTGGAGAACTGAAATGGGATAAAGTGGTGTGGAAACCACATGATCAGATTTTCCTGGTGGGAACAAACAGGTGGCATTTATCAGCTCTGTGTCATCCCTGGTGGAGTTTAAACTAGGAATTGATGGGGCACCTGGGTAGCTCAGTCGGTTAAGTGCCTGGCTTCTGGTTTCAGCTCAGGTCATAATCTCACCGGTTCGTGAGTTCGAGCCCTGCATCAAGCTGTGCCCTGAATCGCCTGCTTGTGATTCTCTGTCTCCCTGTGTCCCTGCCCTTCCCCTGCTTGCTCTCTATCTCTGTCTCTCTCTCAAAATAAATAAATATTTTAAAAATATTTAAATAAATAAACTAGGAATTGACAATTTTGTTCTGTAAAGAACCAAATAGAAGTATTTTAGGCACTGTAGGCTACACAGTCTTTCTTGCAGGTACTTATTAGCTCTGCCATTGTGTTGCGAAAGCCATGGTCACTTACGTAAACAGATGAGCATAGCTATGTTTCAGTAAATAAAATTTACAAAAATACATGGTCCTCTGGATTTGGCCCACAAGCCATAATTTGCTAGCATTTTGGTTTAGTTTTTAAAGGCTTCACATATATAACATGAATTAATATTATATCAATTTGGAAGCTCTGGGGGAAACATGCAATGTTTTAGAGAAAGCTAAAACTTCTTTTTGTGGCCTAAGACTTCAGTTTGTATTTCCTGTTTTCAGAAAGTCTTGGGACACTCAAATGATTCATCTCTGAAGGGTTTAGAGCCCTTTTTTTGTAATGTTTTATTTATTTATTTATTTATTTATTTATTTATTTATTTATTTATTTAAATTTACTTATTTTGAGAGAGACTGCGTAAGCAGGGGAAAGGCAGAGAGAGAAGGGATCCAAAGCGGGCTCCTTACTGACAGCAGAGAGCCCAATATGGGACTCGAACCCACAAACCTCTGAGATCATGACCAGAAGTCAGACGCTTAACCAACTAAGCCACCTAGGTGCCCGCCCCTGTAATGTTTAGTTTTGAAAGAGAGAGAGAGAGAGAGAGACAGAGCATGAGTGAGGGAGGGGCAGAGAGGCAGGGCTCAAACTTATGAACTGTGTGATCATGGCTTGAGAAGCTGGATGCTTAACCGAGTGAGCCACCCAGGCGCCCCTAGAGCTTTTGGCCATTACAGAATGAACTTCAAGGGAGACTTCAGTGCTTAATTGGATTAAATGCCATTTCTCATGTCTAAGAGATCATCTTTATTGGGGCTTTTTTCTCCAGGCTGTGTTCCCAGTCTTGGAACATCATCTCTTTGGATGTCTTTGTAAAGCAAGCAAAATTATATATCAGTAACTGTTTACTATTGAATTGCCCAAATTTTAGATGGTGCTTTCTCAGCTGTTGCCTATGGCTGAACAACTGTTAGAAAAGATCCAAAAGGACCCAGCAGCTGTCCTGAAAGATGAGGCCATTATTTTGCAACTCACTCTGGGAAAATATAATGAATATTCAGCATCCCTTTTACATAAGGACCCAAAGAGCCTAGATATATTTCTAAAAGCCATGCATACAACAAGGGAACTTGGCGCAGGAATGCCAACCGTTCAGATTACAGCCCTTGAAAAGGTCAGTGATTTTTTTCAGAAACTAAAATATGTTCAAGCTTTTAAATTTTGTACTGTTTTACTTGGAGAAGCTTAAGTGGAAATGTTTTAAAAGGAATATAATATATTTGATCTGTTTTTGCAAAATTGAGTGATGTACATGTGTGTCGAAAAGAACTGCATTTTAACTGACAAAATGAGTAATGATTTTACGTTGTAAGAGAGAGTGGCTTTAAGGTCATTTTTGGAATTCATGTTCGTTCGTTGAGCTCACTTGCCTTTTTTCTATTCCCTCTAGATTACAAAGCCATTTTTTGCAGCTATAGCAGATGAAAAAGTTCAGCAGAAGCTTTTACACATGTTGTTTGATTTATTGGTGAACTGTAAAAATTCACATTGTGCTCAGACCATTAACAGTGTTTTTAAAGGGGTAAGTTGCAAACTTTCTGTAACTTGTTTATTAACGTTTGTTCTCTCCAAGGGACACCATGTTTAACTGTCCTCTGATTTCCAGTGCATTTAGGAAGTCAGATGTTAGCGTCAACAAGAATCCTGGACAAGAAGCTCATAGAAAAGTGCAAAATCAAAATATAAGTTTTCATCATGATTTTTATTGTGCGAAATACTTACAGTGTTAAGCAGGTAGGGTATGTATGTTAGGTTGGATCTTACTCATATTAAATGGGATCTATCTGGTTTATCCAAGGATGTTCAATTGGGTATAGGCTATACTTAATTTATATAGTTGTGTAATGACATACATATAATGAGACTGAGAATCTGCTTGTTGATTTATGTGTATATTAAAACATAGCTGTACATCAGAATAACCACCTGGTTATTCTGTGTTTGTTTTGCTGTTAAAAAAAATAACTTAGAAAACAAGTTCACAAAAACAGGTAATAATATGGGCAAGTTCTATCCAGTTTTAGCAGTTCTCAGAATTTTGACATATTTTCTTAGATTTCTAAGATGCATTAAATGAAACAAATTAAGGTACAGAGTAGTGTGTATAATACAGTCCTGTTTGTGTGTGTGTGTGTGTTTTAATATTTATGCAGGTTTGGTATGTGGGAAGTACATAAGGTGTTTGCCTTTGGGGATTGATTTGAGCTCTAGAGTCATAGGAAAATGTAAAAGTGACATGGATGTTTTCACTATCTTTTTTTTTTTTTTTTTTAATGTTTATTTTGAGAGAAAGAGTGTGAGTGGGGGAGGGCAGCGAGAGGAGGGGAGAGAATCCCAAGCAGGCTCCATACTGTCAGCTCAAAGCCTAATGCAGGGTGCATTCTCATGAACCGTAAGATCATGACCTGAGCTGAAATCCAGAGTAAGTCAGCGTTTATTTCTCTGATGTTATCCTGTGCAAGTGTATCATCGACCATTCTTCCTTCATATTTCAGATTTCTGTTAATGCTGAACAAGTCAGAGTAGAACTGGAGCCACCAGATAAAACGAAGTCCTTGGGCACAATTCAGCAAACAAGAAGGCAAAAAATGCAGCAGAAGTAAGAGCTATGTGTTCAGTGAGAAAGTGCCCTTTGTTCCCCAGGCCTTAAATGTTATGAAACCATTACGAGTTTTTTGATACCTGTCAGTTTGACGTATGTGGGTATGATAATTTTTACTTTGCATTCATCATGTTTGCTTTTCTAATATTTTCTTACCTGTTTCACAGAAAATCACAAGATCTAGAATCCATTCAGGAAGTTGGAGGTTCTTACTGGCAAAGAGTAACCCTCATCCTAGAATTACTGCAGCACAAAAAGAAACTCAAAAGTCCTCAAATACTGATACCGACTCTTTTTAACCTGCTAGCAAGGTAATGACACTTGCCTTTGCCTTTGATCTGTGAGAGAATAGGATTCTAATTCCTGCATGTCTTCTCTAACAGTCTGTTTTCAACAGTCTTTTCTTGCTTAACTAGTCTGTAAAATAAAGCAAGTACTGTAGTTGAAAGATGAAAGGTTTTAGGTACCCTTTGCCAGTTCCCCAAGTTGTGTAGTAAGTGACCACTCCTCGTATAGCCTACTTTTTAACTTTCAACACCACATCTCTTGGGCATCTTTACTTGTATTGAAAGACACAGGGTGAAACTTGCTATGTTTTTAGGTGTAAATTACTAGATTGATAGTTCTGGTATATGCCACTGTAGTGTGGATATTCTCTTTTACTGTCTAAAAAGCAGAGTAATTTGCAAGGTTGTCCTCTAAGGTTTCAAGTAAGTTCATGGAAAATACAACAGAGAGGGTTTGACATTAAGCACCTACCTGCATGAGAAAAAAATTAGCATTAGAATCTTACATCTTGTTTACAGTCTATGTTTGATGTTAATATTTTAGTTATTCCTAATGAAGTATGTGTTGTGGACAATGGTCTTTAATGTATCACTGAAATTGTGTAACTCTTTGATTTCCCATTATGTTTTTTTTCTGGGGGGTCCTGAAGGAGTTTAGAACCTTTGCTACCAGAGCAGGGAAATATGGAATACACCAAACAATTAATACTTAGTTGTTTGCTTAACATCTGCCAGAAGCTCTCTCCAGAAGGTGGCAAAATACCAAAGGGTATGTACTCTGTTGGAAGGAAAGGGTGGAAGAACTCACTGCTCTGCGTGTGAACGTACCTACCACTTAGAGAGTTTTTTCTTTTTCGTCACTGTAGATGTTCTAGATGAGGAGAAGTTCAATGTGGAATTGATTGTCCAGTGCATCCGTGTTTCAGAGATGCCTCAGACCCATCACCATGCCCTTTTACTTTTGGGTACTGTGGCTGGAATATTTCCTGTAAGTATTAAGTTTGAGACTTCAGCAGATATCTTAGGTATTTTCTTTCTTCAGTGGAAATAACCTAAGTGCTCACTGGTTTGAAATCAGTGGACTTTGGGTCTCATTGGCGGGACTCTCAGCCCTGTCTCCTAATAGCTGAGACAGTGTGAGCTGTTTGATCTTGCTAAGCTTCAGATCCTCTTTTTGTAAAGTGGCAGTAATAGTAACCTTCTCGTAGGATTGTTGTGAGGATGTGACTGGGTAGTTTATGGTTCGCACAGAGCCCAGCACAGTGTAACTGTGTTAGTGTTATTTGAAAAAAGTTAACTGTCCTGTTCTCCTCAGACAGCTTCAACCAGTGACTTGAGAAAAGTAATTGGATTATAAACTGCCTTAGTTAGAGAAATCATGTCCGTTATAGAAATATATCTTTTGAAGAGATTGAAGTTTTTTCCTATCGGGGATTTAGGTCACGGGTTCTTAACTGGGGTTCTCCATGAGCTTCAGTGGTCTTTCTATACTAACATCATGTGCTAAATTTTATGAGTCTAGGATTGTTTTTTCTTTGAAGAGAGTCAGTAGCCCTCAGAGGAGTTGATAATCCAGCAACAAATAAGAATCATTGATATTTTTCTTTGTTTTTATTGAAATATAGTTCATACACCATTAAATTCAACCATTTAAATAGTTGTACTATTCACTGGTTTCAGTATGTTCACAAAGTTGTATACCCATCACTATTATCTCCTTCCAGAACATTTTCATCATGCCAGAAGAAACACCATGCTCATTAACTGTCACTTCTCATTCCATCTGTCAGTACAGTTTCTGCCCTGGCAACCATTAATCTACTTTCTCTCTATAGGTTTGCCTCTTCTGGACATTACCTATAAAAAGAACCCTGTAATATGTGCCCTTTTTAATGTCTGAAACATTAAAGTGAAAACACTTAAGCATCATACTTTCAAGGTTCACCCATGTTGAAGCTTGAATCTATTCCTTTTTATGGCTGAGTAATACTCCACTGTATGCAGATACCATGTTTTGCTTATTTGTTCTTCAGTTAATGGATATTTAAGCCATTTCTACTTTCTGGTGTATACCTAGTAGTGGAATTGCTGGGTCATAAGTTAACTTTAATATTCTAAGAAACTGTCAGACTGTTTCCATAGCATCTATAATATCATTTTGTAACCACCAGCAGAATATGAGCATCCTAATTTCTCCATATCTTCACTGCTAGTTGGTACTGTCTTTTTTTTTTTTAAGTTTATTTTTGAGAGAGAAAGAGTGTGTGTGAGCAGGGGAGGGGTAGAGAGGGAGGGAGACACAGATTCCGAAGCAGTCTGCAGGCTCTGAGCTGTCAGTACAGAGCCCGACAGGGGGCTCAAACCCACAAACTGAGATCATGACCTGAGCTGAAGTCAGATGCTTAGCTGACTGAGCCACCCAAGCACCCCTTACTTTTTTTTTTTTTTTTTTTGTCATCCTAGTCTGTGTGAAGTATCTTATGATTTGGAGTTTGCATTTCCCTGAACAACTGATAATGTTGAGCATCTTTTCATGTGCTCAGTGACCATTTGTTTAATCTTTGGAGAAATGTCTTTGGAAATCCTTTGCCTGTTTTTCAGTGGGGTATTTCTTCTTTTATTACTGAGTTATAATGAATCATTAATATTTGATATGCTTAAAATAGAAAATGCTGAAAGGTGTGTTTCCTTTCAGGATAAAGTTCTACACAATATCATGTCTATTTTCACATTTATGGGAGCCAGTGTCATGCGTCTAGATGATACTTACAGTTTTCAAGTTATTAACAAGACAGTGAAAATGGTTATCCCAGCACTTATTCAGGTAAGCTGTTTTAATACCATTGTTTGTATTCTTTTAATTTTATAATTGTATATAGTATGAAACTTAAGTGACATTACAAGTTTTTCTGAAATGCTCAAGTGTTTGTGCTTCTGAAATTTTAGAATGATGGAGCTAAGAATGAGTCTTAGTAACAATGTCCTTTCCAAAAACATGAACATGCATAGCTGGTTCTGCTTTGCTGGGAGGGCATAACTGTACACATGTCTTAGCATTAATCTGACAGTGAATTTACATTTGCTGTATATTTCAGGACATTGCAGTTGGATAATACCCTTACTCATGTCAGTGAAGATAGGACATTTTAGAGCTCCAGTGGCAAATTTGTGAATACGCAATTTCAACAAACATTTTCCAAATGTTCTCTAAGAGCCAGGTACTCAAAGAGATGATTGGGTCTCTTTGCCAATTTGAAAAGCAGCCTTGAAGGTGAAAGAGCTTGGTCATCTGGTTGAGTCTTCTGTTTACCCCTACTTGTTAATGCCTTTCTCACATTATTGACCGTTCCAGGGATGACAGCACCGTCTCCTTTTAATCTTGGTATTTGGTTGATATTGTCTGTCCAACAGGTCCCAACAAGTAGGGGACACAGATCTAAAAAAAAAAAATAGCTGTATGCACAGTAGCATATATGCCAGTAGAATAGATGAGTGGTGAAGGGTTCAGAATAGAGGATGGCACATGTCGGCCCCGAAGACCACAGTTTCAGAAGAAATAGAATTTGAACTGGCATAAATGAAGGGCAGGATTTGCTCGGTAAAAAGGCGAGGTCTGGGAGCATGCACCGTGTGTGTGAAGAAAGTGACGTCAGTCAGTTCGTGGAGTGCAGCGTTGAGACGGAGAAGTGGAGGGCATTGGTTCATTCGTTCATTTGTGCAAGAGGTTGTTATTCATTCTTTAATTCAACAGCCGTGTTTGAAGGATCAGTACCAGAGTTAAATGGTTTGAACTTTATTCTGAAAGCAGCAGGGAGTTGTTGGCCTTTCTGTACTCTGCTTATGTAGGCTGTACCCGTTCTTCTTGGGGCAGAGCACAAGTCCTGCTTGATATGTGCAGCCTCCCGGTTGGCCTGAGAGCAGACCTGTTGTAAGTGCCCCATACTTGGCATCTGCCATTCATTGCCTGCTAGTGTTCTCTTTCCACGTGTGAGTCTTGTTTCATACAGAGGATGAATCTTCGGGGCTGGGCTCACATCCTACATCTTGTATTCTCCTGGGAGCCAACAGTGCCTGGGACACCATCTGTACTCTTTGAATATTTATTGATAGGTCTTTGATTATTCAGATTCTTTTGATAACTTTTTCTGGCACATCTGAAGGCCGTGGACATTCCGTGTCCACTTAAAAGCTTCTTTTGTGGAGGGTTGTTTGCTCCTACTCACTGTCCCTGCTTGCTGTTCTGCAGTCTGATGGTGGAGACTCGGTGGAAGTCACAAGAAACGTGGAAGAGGTCGTGGTGAAAATCGTGAACGTATTTGTGGATGCGCTGCCCCACGTCCCAGAGCACAGGCGCCTGCCCATCCTCGTTCAGCTTGTCGACACGCTGGGTGCAGAAAGATTCCTCTGGGTCCTCCTCGTCCTGCTTTTTGAACAGTATGTCACGAAAACAGTGCTGCTGGCTGCCTGTGGAGAAAAGGTCAGAGTATAGAGTGGGGTGATTAGAAGGAAAATGTTTGTGTTTATGAAGCATGGGGTGCTCACGTCGATTTAACAGTCCTTGCTCGCAACCGTTTGTAAAGAGGTTTTTGATGTTCTTTACAGCTGCTTTCCAAGCCTGTGGCACTCTGAATATCCTCCATAGCAACTGATATCTGCTGTAGGTGATTCGACCTAAGAACTGGTCTAGTACAATGCTGGGTGGTTTAATCCAATGCTGGATTAAACTGTGTCTCTTGAAAGTGGTTTTTAAGGCGTTTCTTGGGGGAAAGGGAGGAATGTCTACGTCATCAAAGTGGTTACAACATGGTGGTGGTTTTGAAGAGCCCTGTTTGGATGGATGAGGGCAGAACTTACAGGCCGAGGACTGCTTTTAAATGATTTTCTAGACACAGGATCTGGGAATAGAGGTAGACACATTCTGAGTAAAAGGGTATGTTCAGTTCTGCTAAAAATCATAATGCAGGTTATCCTGGAATAATGCCAACATTCTTCTCATAAATTGGCATTTTTAGCTAAGAAGCTCAGTAATTCATTCATGTGGTGATACATGTGACTATAAGGAACAGTATGTAATGCCTTTGCATGCCAAGAAATATTTTTCAAATACTTCCATCATTTGTGCTTAGTTAATAAATTTGATAGGGATAATTACATAAATTCGACATCGAATAGGGATAAATTCAATAATTTCTTTTCTCTATACAGGATGCTATTTTAGAGGCAGACACTGAATTTTGGATTTCAGTCTGTTGTGAATTTAGTGTCCAACATCAGATACAAAGCTTGATGAATATTCTTCAGTACTTAATGAAGCTGCCAGAGGACAAAGAAGGTCAGTCATAATCAGGTGTTCATTGTTGAATCTGAAAGCTCCAGAGGTGCAGAAGACCAGACGGGTCATCCTCAGAGCACATGGTACATCTTAGAAGGGATTTTATAAGTAACTTAATAATTTTTATGTGATGGTGTGCTTTCTCAAATCCTTACAGAAAATGGTAAGTAAGATTTCTCCTTGCCTCTCCTCACACATTGGCATTGACTTTTTTGTTTAAATTTATTTATTTAAATTCAAGTTAGTTAACATACAGTGTAGTATTGGTTTCAGGAGTAGAACCCAGTGATTCATCACATATATAACACCCAGTGCTTATCCCAACAAGTGCCCTCCTTAGTGCCCATCACCGATTTAACACATGCCCCCTACCCACCTCCCCTCCAGCAACCCTCAGTTTGTTCTCTCTTTAAGAGTCTCTCATGGTTGGTCTCCCTCTCTCTTTTTATCTCATTTTCCCTTCTCATCCCTTTTGTCCACCTGTTTTGTTTCTTAAATTCCACATGTGAATGAAATCATATGACATATGTCTTTTCTCTGCTTGACTTCCTTCTCTTAGCCCGATACACTCTAGTTCCATCCATGTTGTTGTAAATGGCAAGATTTCATTCTTTTTGATCACCCAGTAGCATTCCATTATGTGTATATATACATCTTCTTTATCCGTTTGTCAGTTGGACATCTGGGCTCTTTCCATACTTTGGCTACTGTTGATAGTGCTGCTATGAACATTGGGGTACATGTGCCCCTTCGAATCGGCACATTGGCTTTTATACCTCTGTCCTTTTGTGTAGATGTGTTGGCTGTGGAGTATTACAGGTATATCCAGGATGAATTGTAGTAAAATGACAGCAGGTTAGCAGCAATGTATTAGCTGTGTCTCAACTTCTCATTAGAATATTTGTGAAGACGTTGACAGGGAAAAAAAAACAGGTGCCACGACTTTGGTAACTAAATATTAAATTTTTACCATGTATGTGAGTCTTGAAAAAAATTCCACTAATTGCGGCACCAGTTAGACTGGTTTAAGAAAGGGTTTGATGTGTTCTTAGTTCTCTGCCCTTTGAAACAGAGCAGCAAGGAGCATTGGAAAGAAGATACTAAGGACCCCATGGAGACTGTTTTCTGTGTGGCCAGCTGTTTGGCCGGGCTTGTGGTCCCACAGTCTGCTTAGGTTTGGCAGGGACAGACCAGGAGCCTGGAGAGCCGTGCGTGGTGACTGCTTACGGGAGAAACCTTCAGTTTGAGTCACTCTCTAGGACAGTGAGTGGTTTTTAAGTGGCCCACTGTGGACTCCCCAATCACTGCACCCTCAAACCCATTTATATTAGATAAATTCGGATATAGGATTCTACAGAGTTTTAGAACATACATCTTTAAACTTTGAGAATTAAATGTTGAAGGCTAGAGATGACCCTCCTTCAGACTGTTGTGAGCCAACATGTAAATACTTCTGAGGCTTCAGAATTGGGAATGGAGGCAACATTTAAAGGTTCCTTTTTAAATGTCTTTGTCTTTCATTTGCTTGTCTCAGTTGTCCTGTTTTTTGTTTGTTTTTGTCTTACTCTCTTCTCTGGGCTCTTGGATACTTTGTTGGTAAATACGCGTCTTTCACTAATTCAGGAGAGAAAAAGCGGGGTGTGACAGATTCACAGATTCCTCGCAAAATCGTATCCCTTTTACTCTGCTCATTATGTCTGTGTCTGTAAAGATTCTGCTTGAAGATGAGTGACGTCACTTGTCCTTGTTGCTCTTTTTCAGAAGCTGTTTCCAAAGCAGCATCAACTAAAAGTGAATCACAAGAAGAGGTGCTACAGATTTTTAATATAGACACTCACACGAGCAAGCAGCTGCGGCATTTTAAATTTTTGTCCGTGTCCTTCATGTCTCAGCTCCTGGCTTCTAATAATTTTATCAGAAAGGTGATGTGTTCTTTTAAATGTGTTTATGACAAGATGATTTTGCTTTTTCTAAAGGAACTATCTTTTAAACTAGTAAAAATAGATTGGCAAATATGAAAACATGAGGCATGCCTTTAAAGATAATAGAAAAAAATCAGGGGTGCCTGGGTGATTCAGTTGGTTAAGCATCCAACTTCGGCTCAGGTCATTATCTCACGGTTCTAGCTCCACATCGGGCTCTGTGCTGACACCTCAGAGCCTGGAGCCTGCTTCGGATTCTGTGTGTGTCTCTCTCTCTGCCCCTCCCCTGCTCATGCTCTCTCTCTGCCTCAAAAATAAATAGAACATTAAAAAAAAAAAAAAGATAATAGGAAAAAAACAGAGCGTACCTGAACCATTTGGCATGATCTGGTTAGGCTGTACATGTATCAACCCTGCGACTCAATAATTCCATCTCAAGTGGTACACAGGCATATTGCACATTTTACTGGGCTTCACAGATAGTGTGTGTTTTACAAATCGTAGGCCTGTAGTAACTCTGCATCAGGCAAGTCTCCCAGCACCATTTTTTCAATAGCAGTTGGTCATTTCATGTCTCTCTGTCACCAGATTTTTTCATTATATCTGTTACGGTGATCTGTGGTAACTGATTATGACTTGCTGAAAGCTCGGACGGTGGTTAACATTTTTAGCAATAAGGTATTTTTTAAGGTACATAACATGGGTGTTTTTTTTTTTTTTTTTGACATAATGCTATTGCATATGTAATAGGCTATAGTTAGTGTAAATACAACTTTTTTTTTAAGTTTATTTTGAGAGAGAGAGAGCGTGAGTCGGGGAGGGGCAGAGAGAGAGGGAGAGAGAGAATCCCAAGCAGGCTCCATAATGTCAGCTCAGAGCCCAACGTGGCGCTCGAATCCACGAACTGTGAGATCATGACCTGAGTTGAAGTCTTACACTTAACTGACTAAGCTACGCAGGTGCCACTAAATGTAACTTTTGTATGCACTGGGAAACCGAAAAACTTATTTGACTTGCTTTATTGTGATACTCTCTTTATTGTGGTGGTCTTGAACTGAACCTGCAATGTCTTCAAGGTATGCCTGTATACCCAGCAGAATGTATGAGCATAGGCACTAAAAGACGTCTACAAGAACGTTCATAAAAGCAGTATTTGTGGTAGCCCAGAACTAGCAACAAGCCAAGTGTATATCAATGTGGAGTGGATAAAGGGTCTGTCATCAAAAATGGACATGAGGGAATCTCATAAGGGTAATGTTGAAAGAAGACAGGCAGACACAAAAGAATATATCCTATGATTCTAGTTGTATAAACTTTAAAAACAGGCAGAACAAATCTAGGGTTGTAGAAGTAAGGACAGTGTTTACCTTTGGGAAGGAGGGAATAAGCAATAATGAGGGTCCAATAGAGGAAGGTTTCTGGAATGCTTGTAAGAGCCTTTAATAGGCTCTTTTCTTTACCTGAATATAATGAGCTCTATATGTGTGATTTGTATGCCTTCCTGTTTGTGCGTTAAACTTTAAACAGAGAAGAAGGAAATACAGAAAGTGAAGACCTAAAGAAACAGAGAAGGATCAGGAACATCAGAATGGTTGAACATTAATAAGAAAGTCTGAGTTGTGGTCTTCTGCGTGAGCAGGTCAACGGGAAACCATGTGATCATCGAAGTATTTGTAGAAAAATAATGTAATAAATTCAGTACTTATGATTTAAGGAAAAATCCTCTTAGCAACCAAGATAGATGGGAACTTCCTAACGAAGTTCTGGCCTAATGAAGATACCAGAAACTGCTTTACATCACCTTTCATAATGAGACAGACTTTATAAAGTCTGGAACAAGGATATCCTGTCATTGTTTCTATTCAGCAAAAGAACGATGTGTAAGAATCCGAAAACGATCAGCAAACTCCTAGAACAAATGATTCGTTCAGGTAGCTTGCTTGATAGGGATAAGTGTAGACCCTGCTCTGTCTCACGTGAGCTTGCCAAGGACAGTGGTGGTGCCAGGTCAGTCAGGGGGGTCAGTGTGACCGTGTCCAGTCTGTCTAGACACATACCCTGTGCACATGGAAGAAATGCTTTCATGTGGAAGGGGCATTACAGAGTAGTTAGGAAAAGAGAACTGTCCAGCTACTAGAATGGACTTGATTTGTTTTCCATGTGGGGAAAGACTGGCCTCATACCACATACAAAAGACAATCTTAGGTAGGTTAAAAAATTACTTCAGTGTGATTTTAGATAGATTAAAAAATTACTCTTTCAGTGTGAAAAGGAACACTTAGAAGGAAATGAGAACATTGTTACCAGAGGAACACAGAGGAATTTCTTTAGAAGTGCATTTTAACAAAAAGCCACCATAAGCAAAATGAAAAGAAAGCCACAGACATAAATTAAAAAGTATCAGTTCCTATGAGAACATCTGGCAAAGAACATGAATTCACAACAAACGGCTAATATTAACATACAACAAGGTAACCTCTCTAGTAAGGAAGGGAATTGCAGATTAAATGCGATGCCACTATGATGTCCTATCAAACTGGCAAAAGTTTAAAAGCCCTTAATAGCAGGAAGTGGCAAGGCTGTGGGGACACAGTGACTTGTGTACCCCACTGTGGGTTAGGTCTCCGGATAGCCGCTTCAGAAAGCGAGCAGTCAGCGGTCTCCAGTCAGGTTGGAGATGCGCATCTCTTGTGATCTAGCCGTTCCCTTTCCGGGGTATATGCTCTACAGAAAAGTGCCTGCTTGTTCAAGGAGACATATAAAAATGTTCTTTTCTAATGTCTTTACTGACAGAAAAATGGACGTAAACTAAACATCCATAGTAAACAGATGGGATGAGCAGATGTGCCATGGTGTGTACCGTGATGTATGCAAGGAGTGTTAAATGAACACTAGAACGACATACATCTCTGTAGATAGATCTCAGAACTCTGATACTCCCAGAAAAGCATGTTGCTGACTGTGGTGTAAACTCTGACATTTAACGGCAGGTTCAAGTTTATGGGGCTGGGGGCACTTAACCAAGGGATGAGAGAGGTAGGGATTACACTGGTATCTGTAACGTTCATAATGTCATGCAGTTACTAGGAGCTAATGGAAGCATTTCATAAAATTAGTGGGTAAACGAGTGTAGATGGCTGTATTTTTCTGAATCTTTCTAGTACTTATAGAAATCACAGGTATCTATAGAGTGTAATCACTCTGTGAGTAGAATAACGAAAGGGAATAGAGTTACTACAGTTTGACGGGGAAGGTCTCAACCTGATTAAATTGTACGGTCAGAAAACGGTCCCTGGGAGGTTTGAATTGAATAGTCTTACAGATGAGTTTCACTGTACATACTTCAAATGATTTTTTTTTATATCTAGCTTGCATACTGTTCTGATGATGTTTTCTTTAAAAATTAGGTGGTTGAAAGTGGTGGTCCTCAGGTTTTAAAAGGCCTTGAACAGAGGTATGTTACTTTTTAAATTTTTAAAAAAATTTTTATTTGGAAATAATTTCCAACTTTTTAACAAAATGCTGGAAGAATAGTGGACAAAACTCTCATATAAGCCTCCTTTGTTTTAGGTTGCTAGAAACAGTTCTTGGCTATATTAATGCTGTAGCACAGTCCATGGAGAAAAATGCAGACAAGCTAACTGTGAAGTTTTGGCGGGCACTGCTTAGTAAAGCTTACGACATGTTAGATAAGGTAGGCTTCCATTTCTCCCCATCCACTGTGTTTTGCTGTTTTTATGTCATCGTGAAGCTATTTGATAGAAAGTTTTACTTTAGGAATAAACTTAGTGATAGTTTTTCTTACCATAATGCAGCTCACATTTTTCTCGGAAAAGAGTCTCTTGATGGCTGGAGATAAATTCATCTGAAAATGATTATTTACCTACAAATTATGAGAGCATGTGCTTCACTAAAAATGATACTTTAAGATTGAGTCATCTAATACTGTATAATATTCTACTTTATGCAGTGGAATAGAAGAAAAATAGCTTTTTAGGTAGAGTATGTGGGATATTAGAAATATCACTGGCCTTGACATTAGGATCCCTGTTCAAAATCTAGCTGTAAGACTTTGAGCAGTTCACTTAGTCTTAGCATCGGCGTTTCTTGTTTGTTTGCTTCTTTTGTTTCCCTTTTAAATGTGGTTAGTAATGTCTACCTGAAAGGTTAGTGTAAGAAGTTAAAAGGGCATAAACTGCCTGGAACCTAGAAGGTATGCAGCAAATAGAAATCAGTCTTAATCTGAATGGATCTTCCCTTTTAAAAATTTTTTTTGTTCAATGTAAAACTACTGTCTAGGTCAATGCCTTGCTGCCCACGGAAACCTTCATAGCTGTGATCAGAGGGCTGCTGGGTAACCCGCTGCCATCTGTCCGCCGGAAAGCACTGGATCTTTTGAACAACAAGCTACAGCAGCATACATCCTGGAAAAAGACCATTGTAAGTGAAGACCGTCCGTCATACCCACTCACCACTCTGCTTTATCAAAGAGCTGCATTTTAACTCCCTTGCGTTTGTCGCTTCCCTGAGTGCTACGATGTAAATAAGTATAGTAGTATTTGAATATGATGCCAGTAGACGTGTTTCTAAAATGTGATGTTAATTCTAATAGGAATTGGGATAAGAGTTCTTAGAATGGAATCACAGCCTAATAGAGTTGTTGCTAATTTGGACCCTACGTTGTCTTAGCTTTAGCATGATCTAATCCTCTTTTACTCCAGACCAGTGGATGCATTACGTAAATACGTCCCAAATGGGTCACAAGCACATACGCTGGCTCAGTGGTGAAGAAGGCAGATAGGGAAACAGTTGCTTGTGTATAATTGTGTGGCACAGGGCCTCAGGCAGTCGCAAGCAGTAAAAAATGGAAAAGACGGACTAGTATGTTTTTTCTGCAGCTCTAATTATTTAAAATTTTTGGCTGACCTCTTCAGGTTTATCGTTTCCTAAAACTGGTTCCAGTCCTTTTGGCCATTGTGCAGCATAAAAAAAAGACGGAAGAACAAGCAATAAACAGACAGACAGCTTTATATACTCTAAAGCTTTTATGTAAGAATTTTGGTGCAGAAAATCCAGAGCCTTTTGTCCCCGTGCTGAGCACTGCTGTGAAACTGATTGCACCGGAAACAAAAGAAGAGAAGAATGTCTTGGGAAGTGCCCTGCTGTGCCTGGCAGAGGTGACCTCCACCCTGGAGGCGCTGGCCATCCCTCAGCTTCCCAGGTATGCTGATTAGGACCTGGAACAAGAGCCACCATGTGGGGTTTCTGGTACAAATTGAAAAATAATACCTTAGCAATTTTTTTTTTTTTTTTTTGCCACTCAGTAGAGGTTACATAGGATTAGATTTGTTAAAGATTTAATTTTTTCTTCAAACTAAAAACCACTAATTAAAAACTTTCTAATTTCCTTTATGATGTTTGTTGCCTTCCTCTTTTCACTCCCCCTTGGCCAGCTGTAACTAGGAAACAAGGGGTGAAGCCCCGCGGTGGGTGTTCCATCTGTTTGGGCAAAAGCTGCCTCGTGCAGCCCAGGTTCAGAGTTGAATGCTCCTGACTTTCCCCCTTGGCTTTGGTATTTTCTAGCTGTGCAGCCCTGGGCAGGTTACTTGGTCTGTTAGAGCTTTGCCATCCCTAAAACCGAGACCAGACCGACTTCATGGGATTCCGGTGGGGAGGTGCACGTAAGGCTTTTTGCACAGCGCCTAACACGTAGCAAGCATTAAATTGAAAGTCCCTGTTATTTTTTAAAATGACTGAGTAACTATTGCTACTGGGAGGTTTCTTGCTCTGAGTCTCATAAAATGTGTAGACACGTTTTGTCGGCTGTGACATAGCATGATGTAGCGGGCACAGTTATTAGGAGTTTTGCATAGTGACTTCTCCATTCTCTGTTCTTAAAGTTACTCTAAAACTCTTGCTTTTTTATATCTAGCCTGATGCCATCATTGCTGACAACGATGAAAAACACCAGTGAGCTGGTTTCCGGTGAGGTCTATCTGCTTAGTGCTTTGGCGGCCCTGCAGAAGGTTGTGGAGACCCTCCCACATTTCATCAGCCCTTACCTAGAAGGTGTCCTGTCCCAGGTGAGCCACAGTACCTCAACATGCTATGCCCGTTTTCTCTCCCATCATCCCTCCTGCTTGGTCATGACGTTGAAATGGTCATCGCTTTCTTCTTATAAGGCTCATCTCTTTTTTGATTTTGCAGAATGTGTTTTATTGCCTTTCTCTCCCCTCCATGAGATCGTTCGTGTTGGGCTGGAGCCGCCTTTTATTACTTGTAGAAACTTGTGTGTCCTATTTGCTTCGAATGTAAAGGGTTTTTTAATCCTAAGGTGTCTTTCAAAATCAGAATCCCTCTATTGCTGTTCAGTGGTTACTTGGCACATGGGCAGTGGGCAAGGGGCATTTCTAACTGACAGTGCCCAGGAACGATCCTCACTCTGTTCTCTTGTACTGGTCATTTGCCATTATGAGGTTAGGAGCTTCAGCTGCCATGATGAAAATAATTTAGCTGATTCACACACTCTTGTAGCCAGGGCTTGAAGGTAGACTTTTTATAGAAAGGGACCCCTACATCTGAGGAGGTTTGTAGATAGATTTTTTTAGCAAGAACAAACACACTTGACTCTTCTCATGGTCTCTGGATTCCTGTCCTCTTTAAAAACAAAAACCCATCAGTCTGAGTGCTCTGTGTTCTTCTGCCTTCCACCATTTACCTGCATCCCTGACTCCACTTGGGGAAGAGGCATCTGTTCATTTGTATCTACAGATGTTCAAGACTGCTTTGAAAGGAATTCTGTGAAGCGATAGTGCTCCGAGCTTTCCCCAGCCGCTAGCCTCTGGGTTGACGTCTGTAAGTGTGCAGACATTGTCAGTGAGTTCTCATATTGGCTTTGGTCGTGGTTTCTGTATTCCTATAGGTGGTTCATTTGGAGAAAATCACTGGTGGAATGGGTTCTGCCTCACAAGCTAATATCCGCATCACATCCCTTAAAAAGACACTGGCTACCACACTGTCACCCCGAGTCTTACTGCCAGCGATCAACAAAACGTACAAACAAATTGAGAAGAACTGGAAGGTTAGATCATACTGGGTTTTAGACTTTGGAGAGGGGAGATGTGGTACTGAAATTTCTAAGTTTTCACTTAAAGAAGAGGATGGTTATTTAATTGATAAACGCACTAATGAACTCGGAATATTTAAAATTGGTATGTCTCTTTACTGTGTTACTGGTAGAAGCACATGCGTCCATTTATGAGCATCTTGCAAGAGCACATTGGGGTCATGAAGAAGGAAGAGCTCACCTCCCATCAGGCTCCACTAACCGTGTTTTTTCTGGAAGCCCTGGACTTCCGAGCACAGCACTCTGAAGTAAGCTTATTTCCACTTCCCCAGATCCTAAAGTTATCTACTTGTTTAAGAGCCAGAGAAAAATCTAGCTGTGTAATTTGTTTTACTTGCCAAAGTTATTTAGAGCTACATGTTAGTAATCTGGCTAATCTTCTGTTTTTCAGGATGATCTGGAGGAAATTGGAAAGACCGAAAATTGTATCATTGACTGTCTAGTAGCCATGGTGGTGAAACTTTCTGAAGTCACGTTCAGGCCCTTGTTCTTTAAAGTAAGCTTGCTCCTTCCACGTCTCCTTTGTACCCATACATAAATGTTACAAGATATGTAGAATAAACTAATATTACTTTATCTTTTTAGCTGTTTGATTGGGCTAAAACAGAGGATGCCCCGAAGGACAGACTTTTGACATTTTACAACTTGGCAGATAACATTGCTGAAAAACTTAAAGGGCTTTTTACTCTGTTCGCTGGCCACCTGGTGAAGCCTTTTGCTGACACCTTGAACCAGGTGAACATCTCCAAAACAGGTTGGTAGCTGACTCCAGTCGATACCTTTGCTCTGTGTACCTTACACAAGGCACAGTAGGTATAGTAAGCATAAGGAGGGTGAAGGTTTTACTTCATAATCAGTCAGTAGGCATTGAAGTCTTTGCTTGAGCAGAATGAAAACATGTTAACAACAATTGACTCACTTAGAAGTAAAAGTAAGGTAAATGGTATGTGCTACTCTAAGTTATTGGAAGTAACTTTAAAATGTTAAGATTTAAGATTGGTGTTTTCTGTACCGCTAATGAGCAACCCACTGGATAAGTGGTAATTTAACTTGCCAAACTAAGTGATCTAAACTGAGAATCTTGACTCCTACAGGAGCCACTTACCCGAGAGCTGCCCATTTTATGTCATGTCTTCATCCTGATTTTCTGTATTGTTTTAGAAATATTCTTCTGACTGTAGTGTTAATAGTGATTTGAATTTAAACATTGGAGGTTAAATTGTGAAAATCAACTGTTTTTTCACTTTTACTCTTCCCATCTACAGATGAAGCGTTTTTTGACTCTGACAATGATCCTGAAAAGTGCTGCTTGCTATTGCAGTTTATTTTGAACTGTTTATATAAAATCTTCCTTTTTGATACTCAGCATTTTCTCAGTAAAGAGAGAGCAGAAGCCTTGATGATGCCCCTGGTGGACCAGGTAACCACATGGAACCCATCTTTTTGACAAACGATGAGGAAATTGCCATCACTGTTAAATTTGTTTGTTAATTTTATTTAAATCCAAGTTCGTTAACGTATAGTGTAATAAGGTTTCAGTAGAATTTAGCGATTCATCACTTATATACAACACCCAGTGCTCATCCCAACAAGTGCCCTCCTCAGTGCCCATCACCCACGTAGCCCATCCCTAACCCTCTTTCCCTCCAGCAACCTTCAGTTTGTTCTCTGTATTTAAAAGTCTCTTATGGTTTGCATCCCTGTTTTTATCTTGTTCTTCCTTCTCTTCCCCTGTGTTCATCTGTTGTGTTTCTTAAATTACACATGGAGGTGAAATCATATGATACTTACCTTTCTCTGACTTCTTCCGCTTAGCATGATACTCTCTAGTTCCATCCACGTTATTGCAAATGGCAAGATTTCATTCTTTTTGATTCACTGTTAAATTTTTACTAGATTTATATCTACTAAAATTAGAGCTTGCTGGGCTTTCTTCTCCAGGCTTTTTTTTTAATGAAATTTTTATTTCAAAATTTGGTTATTTTTAATGTACAGAACTTATCTTCATAGTGGCATACACCAGGTTTTACTTTTGAAGGTTTCAAATGGAAGGCAGGATATAAGGACTCATGGTTAGATTTTTAATTTTCTAAAATTGGATTTATTGAGAATGTTTTAGGACTGGGCCGCCATCTGGAAGAACGCCTCTCAGCTGTTCTCCTGGAGGGAGGGGTGACACTAAGGGCCATGACAGTCTGCCTCGGCTCCAAAAGGTGGTAAATTTGCTCTAGAGAGTGTTAGAATTACACACCTGGTCCTCGAGCCTGCTGCTTGGAAAGAGTAAACAAGTTTATTTATACATTGGGAATTTTTCAGACAGAAAACTTGTTGCTCAGAGTCCCTGTCTCCCTCATAGCTAGAAAACAGGCTGGGAGGAGAAGAACGGTTCCAGGAGCGAGTGACAAAGCAGCTCATCCCGTGCATAGCGCAGTTTTCCGTGGCCGTGG
Source organism: Prionailurus viverrinus (assembly GCF_022837055.1). Taxonomy (NCBI): domain Eukaryota; kingdom Metazoa; phylum Chordata; class Mammalia; order Carnivora; family Felidae; genus Prionailurus; species Prionailurus viverrinus. Next base: position 12,209,414 of record NC_062571.1, read on the forward strand.
CAGACGACTCTCTTTGGAAACCACTGAACTACCAGATTCTGCTGAAGACGAGAGACTCCTCACCCAAGGTGGGCGCTGTGGTCGACAGGCACCGAAGCTGCGTGCGTTCCCCATATAAACCAAACAGTCCCAAAGCGGTCGTGGCTGTAGGCCCATGGTACACTAGCTGCTTGTCTTCTAGGACCGGAGGTTGCTCTTTGGGGCAGAAGTTTGAGCCTGAGAAACGTTTGGCTTTTACTTAAAGGCTATTTATAAATAATAGAAGTCCTCTCCCCCACCCCCACGGTGTGTTAGACGCAAGTAGTGACATATTTAAATGTCTTTGTGCTCCCAGAGACGGTCTTTCAGTCTGTTCACAGAACATTCCTTTGAGCTAGAGCAATGGATTATCTCCGTCATGTGTATCAGGCTTAGGATTTTGTGAAATAATGGGAAATAAGGAGTGGTGGACACTCACTCACGTGGGCGAGGACGAACCAAGTTACAGCCCCCTGCCTGCGTCTCAATTTCCAGTCACCAGTTCTCAGTCTAATTAGCATACGAGAACCTCAGTGAATAAAGCAGACCGAAGCAGAATTTTGTCAAAAGATTTATTACTTGAAATATATACCATTTATTACAGGAGAGAACAGTGAGGCTATTTTCATGAACCCCCAGATTTTACATTGTAGGTTCTTACAAGCTTATAGCATTAAATTTGTCTTAATGTTTTGTTTTGAATGTACAATATCAAAAAAAGTCTGGCTTGAACATAGGTAGCTCATAGGCTTTTTAAAGAAATCATTTTGCTTTATCCAAATATATTTTTTTAATTGTCCAAAACCGGAAAGAGGATTAGTACAGCTTTTGTTTCAAAGTGAACCACTAACAGAGCCAGACCACTGCTTGCATTCCATAGACCAGAAATATGAAATAGAGAATATATGAATTAGGTATATGAAATAGGAATAGAGAAACACCCAGACTTTTTTTAAGTTCCCAGATCCGGAAGTCACGATACATTATTTTTAATTCCGTGCTGAATGCCCACCCCCTCCCACCACTGTAGTCGGGAGGGAGGGGTCCTGCCTGAGGGGGCCAGGCTGGCCTCATCGCCCACAGCCCAGCAAGCCCATGAGCTTCGGTGCACGTAAACTTGATGACATACTTGAGTCTGTGTGTGCCTTTTTGATTGTTGTTTTTAAAGGAAAATGTTAGAAAAAGGTATTCACATTAAGCCCTGCAGTACTGTAAGACACTTTAAAAAACACTGGTTTGTATAAGGTTGCCCGTATTATAAACAGACCCCAAGTTGTTAAATAAATTGGTGTTCTGAGATGGAAGTGGAGTGGACAGATGGGGAACCAATTCATTTAAAAAGTCAGAGCCTGTCTCAAGTTAGACAGTTGTGAGATATAAATGTAGCAGTGCTAGTCTTGGGCGGGGGAGGGGGGGAGGGGTTAAATCCTTTCTTTACCTTTTTATCTCTTTCAGGTTCGATTTGCTGCTCTGATTACAGTATTAGCACTGGCTGAAAAACTTAAGGAGAATTACCTTGTCTTGCTACCAGAGTCCATTCCTTTCTTAGCTGAATTGATGGAAGGTAATGCCTAAACTACTAAGAAATAATGGCAGTAAAATTCTGTGAAAATGTGCCCAGTGGTCATGGAAATTTGGATAGAACCCCATCCTCTGCCCCCTCCACGTCTCACATTGCAGACAGGAGGCGGGGTGCTTGTTTCGAGTAGGGTTGAGAGACCATATTAGGTGGCCACCCCGCGATCATCTGAAACTTGTCTACAAGGAAATCACCACCTTTACTTTTGCGTTTATTGATGTTTCTCATTATCCTCATACATTTATATGATTATTTTAGTCCCCATAGATTTACTGTGTCAGAAGTGCCAATAAGATCACAGTAGATTAGCTGCCTGTTAACTACCAGCCAACATTTTCTCCATGTTCTGCCTGGAGGATCTCATTCAGTCCTCACGATGTGTGTGCCATTATCCCTGTTTTATAAAGGAAGAAACTAGAGGCTTTCAAAGGATTTTGATAAACTAACAAAGTGAGTGTGACGGGTGTTCAGGCCAGGTTTGCAGAGTTCTGGGCGTGGCGAACGCCCTGCCACCAGGCCGCACGAATCAGCAGGAGTGAGGAGGCAAGCAGACAAGTGCTCATCTACAAGTACATGCCCCGGTGTCTCTTGCGGCCTAGAGCAGGGGCATCACTAGAAGTTGGGATTCCCACTGTGTACCGCTCTTTCGGGGGCTGCAAGGAGGGTGCTGTGCTTTCTGCTTCGTGGGCAGGTTTCATTTCCGTCCTTTGACTGATCGGTGGCCAGACGATGCAAGAGCTGAAGAATTAGACTAACGATAACTGAGGCAGTTTTTATTCTTGTGTTTAGATGAATGTGAAGAAGTTGAGCGTCAGTGCCAGAGGACCGTCCAGCAGCTGGAGGCCGTACTGGGGGAGCCACTCCAGAGCTACTTCTAAGACACCGGGTCTCGGGGCTTTCTTACTCTGTTCAGAGGTCGGATTTATTCATGTTTTTATTTGTGGGTGTTTGGTACCATATTACTTTTGGTGCCCTCACCCCTGCGCGGACTTCTGTATGAAACCAGCTGGCGTGCTGCCCTCCTGCCCCTTGTAGGAACTGCAGTAAGAGTAAATGATGCCTATTTTCATACAGACTGCTGTTTGTCTAAGCATTTGTCACAGTCTTTTCTGATTGAGGTTATTGATATCGCAGACCTGGTTAATTTTAGCACTCAAAGGTAAAAGCACCTCCTCTTTAGACAGTCAAAGCCTTAACTTTTCCCGTAAAGGGATATCTTACGTACGTGGTATCCATGTTGGATTTCATTCAAGGTAGCTCTTCGAGAAAGTGACAGTTACTCAGCACCAATGCTTTGGACTATAAAGCTATTTGGAATAGTTTTCACATTTTGGGTAGATGATACTTCAGCCATAATTTTTGTGCGTGGCCACAGTGGGAATTAGTTCTGGAATGCGTTTTCTACTTAGGACTGTGATTGTCTTCTGTACCCTTCAGTCTTTGGTGGGGGCAGAGGCAATAGGCTCTCAGAACCCACAGATAGAAAAGGCCCAGAAACACTAGGTGGCATGGCTCCTCCAGAATTAGAAATGGTCAGACTTCCCCTGATGGTAATTCAAGAATTACTTGTATGAGAAAGTATCAAATTTTTTTTTCAAACTTTATAATATATATATATATATATTTTTTTAATGTTTACTTTTGAGAGAGACAGACACAGAGTGTGAGTGGAAGAGGGTCAGAGAGAGAGGGAGACACAGAATCTGAAGCAGGCTCCAGGCTCCAAGCTGTCAGCACAGAGCCCAGTGCAGGATCGAACTCACGAATGAGATCATGACCTGAGCCAAAGTCGGACACTTAACCGACTGAGTCACCCAGGCACGTTGGAACTTTGAAGTTTTCTAATCCCTGATGTCATGGTGAAAGTGAAGGCTCAAATAAAATAAACTACCTTCAATAAAGACAGATTTGTCTAATTTGTGCCTTAAAAATAAGTTTAAAATATCTAACAACTATCCCATGGTTTTAGTTTGAAAGCCTTTGTTCTAATTTAGTACAGAAATTTCATGCCAAATTGTGACAAAGAAGCAAAAGGCTGAATTGTAGCTGTAGAGATATAGCTTGCTAGGAATGCGTACTCCCTTTTAAAAAATGTTTTGATAAGATTAATCAGTAAAATGCTAATAGCTTCTTCTCAAATCACATCTTATTGTTTTGTATTGTTTCTGTCAAAGAATCAATCTTACGTCTTAGTAATAGCTCCACGTAAAACAAAAAGTGAAGTATGTTTAAGAATTAGAGGAAACAATGTATGTGGGGCTTTTTTCCTGAGTGGCCTATAGTCTCCATCTGAGTCACGCCCTCTGATGTTTTACATGAAGGAAAAAAAATAACCAAAACCCTGGGGGATTCTTTCTTCAATTCTCCCAATGAAAACTGGGACCCCACTCCACCTGCCGTGAGCTTGGCAAGATGTAACATGATAAATTAACATGAATAGAAAAGAATCACATGCCAGAATCTTCTACACTGAGTACTTTTAAAAAATCAGATTGGTAGTAGTATTCTTTTCAGTATATGGGTACAAATAATATCTAACCAAAATCTGTAATGAAAATAGTCCTAAATCCTGGCAGCATATTCAGCATAGCAATTTAACATGATAAAATGATCAGACTAATTTAACTTTTTTACCTCCCCACTCCCAAGCCTTTGAAATTTCCTGTGACAAGATCTGACCTGTAAGAATTCTATAAAGAACTTCTGCCAACTCACTTCAAAGAATAATGAAAAAATTACAGAAATGCAACAATTTAACTTGCTGATACAGGTTTGATTTTAATCACTTAAAGTAGAACAATGTTTTGATCTGGCTTGTTAATGATGAGGGACTAATCTTTAGAAGAGCAGAGAGGTGGGGTTTGTTTGCATGCAGACAAGCAACAGATTTTTATACTGCTGCTCTCTACCTCATTGGTCTCGGTGTATTTTATTTTCTGATAGTGTGTGCCTATTTCATGAACAATCATTAAATCTAATCTTGACAATTGCTTTGTTACACCCATAAACGTTTTACAGATTGAAATCATCTACCTTAAACTTTCTAGTGGAGTGTGTGTAGACCTCTAACTCCAAGTGCATGTACTGTAAGCATTTACTGGTATAGACATCCGTGGCCTTCAAATTGACATCAACTTAACTTTCATGCCATTTGTTTTTGTTTCACTGCGTTTTTTTGATAGTGTTATTTCTTTGGCAGTGCTTGTAGCTAGCAGAGCTAGATATTTAGCATGTTAAAGAAAATTGCCAAATGTAAGGGCAACGTCAATCCTTTCAGTTACGGGATGTGATCGAACTCTGGTTACGAAAGCAATGGCTAGAAAAGGAATAGTGTCTTGTAAATTCGTGCCTAGGTGACTTAACAGTTGAGTAATTCTTCTAAGTCTCTGGTTACTTTATACAATTAATGCCTATAGAAAAATTGGTGACACGAGGGCAGAGCCCAAAAGATTCTGAGCTCAAGAGGGAGCAGAGTGGTATTATGTTCCACTGTATACACATAGCCCCAGCTTCTAGCGCAGTGCTGGCAGGAAATAAGTACTCAGTGTGTTAGCTACTGTATTACTAGCTACTTATTGATCTGAATCGCATTTAAAAAAGGAAGCCAAGGTGGGAGAGAGAACAGAAAGGCCTGAATAATGGCTGTCAGTTGTTGTTGCCTTGAATTTCCTTACCCTGTGGCTAGACAAAGCCACGCTCGCTGCGTGGCAAGACCCAGAACACCTAGAAGGACTTTGTTATGCAAGCTCATTTTAACAATATAGATAAACAAGAATAGATGCACTTTAGCAAGGCCAGTGTCACATAAGCCATTTTGTATTTCAGTTTTTGTAGCAAGCATGTCGGCTACCAGCTTCTGACTTCCAGTAAGTGAATATCTCCATCAATTTCCAGCGTGTCAATATTGCTAAGCTCTTTAAATCTGTGTTTGTACTCCAGGCTGTGTACACCATTTACGGCAACCTTGAATTCTCTAACGTCACAATAAATTATCATCTGGAAGGAAAGTACACACAACATTAGTGGCTTTCCTCGGTTTAGGCAGTTCTCCCAGCCCGCTGGTGTTAACGTCCCTTCTAAGATTCTGACTAAAGTGTATCCAGTAGTGGCACCTTCTGCCTCATCCCACTTGGGGAAGGGACTCTGAACATGCTTGCAGCTTCACGCTGTCCCCAGGGCCCGAGGCCTGCCTTCCCTCAGCACCCTCCATCCACTGCACCTTTTCCCAGCGAAATGGGAAGTTGTTCCCTCCCCACACCCCCCTCCCCTCCCCGTGTCTGGGAACCGTAATGACGTAGGAAAACAGCCATCTTGACCCTTACAGAGGAGCTGACTGCAAGTAACAGGCTAGAAACCAAGGGACCTGGATCATGACTCTTCGGCCTTAAACCCCAGGATCTTAGACAAATGCCACAGTAGAGAATTTCAGAGCTTTTAGGGCACTCGCTGGGACTGCACAGCCGCGTGGCAACCTTGACTCCATTTCCACCCCAGCTCCGCACATCGTGGTCTCCCATCTGTGTCTCAAGCTCAGGATTCTGTGGCTCTCTGGAGCAACTGGCCTTCTGGCAGAGTGAGCTCACGTCCGTGGCCAGTTGTCAGCCTTCTGTGCTAGCCTTTCAGAGCTGTCTCTGCCTAACACAAACCCGTGAACATCAAAAGAAACTACAGTCCTTTTAAATCACTTTGACACGTCAGCCTCATACTTCCCGCTGCCGGCCTGGCCACCACGCTACCGTGTATTCTCCAGCCACACGGCAAAGACCAGTCTGGTGAACCTGCACCACGAAGCTTCTGAAGAGCAGCTCAGCCTGCCTCACACCTGGCTCCACCCCCGGGGGCCAGCCGGAGGCAGAATCTGAATCTGCAGAGAAACAGGTTATTTATTCTGCTCTGACTGGTGATAAATGGCTGCTGGGGGCGATTCCTTGGATAAAACAATGAATGGACAGAAACAGGCTCTAGGTCTATGTAGAGAACCGAGGAAAATACCAGTAACTGGAACCACATTATCCTCACAACAGTGCTGGAAATCCCAGTTTCAACCAGGAGGAAGGGACCTTTGGTAACATACATTTAACAGAAATCTCAACACAAAACAACAGCCTCATGCCCAGAAGGGAAAACAAGCTGGCATCAGAGGCATGTAGTGGGAAGGTCCGTCAGTCACCAACATCGTACGACACAGCAGGTGCGGCGCCCTGCATTACCGATGGAAAGGAAGGGCACGCGGCCTGGAAGATGCACTCCTGCAGAACAGATACTATAACCATGTGCAAAAGCCAGTCCCAAACCCCGCCCCCCCCAACTATCTGATGTTACGAACAGCTCGTAAGAACATGATTTGATTAAAACAAAACAAAGGTATTTTTTAAACGAGTAGCTGGAACTGATAAATGAATTTGAAACAAAAGGGGACAGAAGATAACTGGTTAAAATCAAAGTAATGGCATAATGGGAAAATCCAAGGATCGCAATAAAAGCATATTGAAAAGGCAGGAGTCTGAAGCAGAGAAAAATCGGTCACTACAGAAACTTAAAAATAATCCAACATGAGGTAATGACTGTTCCTGAGGTAGAAAGCTAAGGAAAAGATTTTAAAGGAATTTTTGTCCTTTTCCATTTTAATCCAGTAGCAAACATGGATGGGGCCCAGATCAAAAAGCAGGTTAGTCACTGGTTTCCTGTCACCAACCACAAGGATCCACTTCCTTCTGGAGCAGTCACTTCTGTCTCCCTCCAGTGAGCCCCAAGTGTCCTCTTATACCTGGATTCTTGCCAAGCCGACAAACCCCTGTGCTGCCCTCCCCACCTCCAGTGACTTGTTCAAATCATCCCCTCCATCTGGAAAACCCACCTTTAACTTCACCCTCCTGCATGCCCCTGACTTCCAAACCAGTATCCACAATTTCCAGGGACCCTCCTATGATGAGGTCACAACTGTTACCCCACATACCAGAACTTAGGAATACACATTCATGTCCAGCTGCTGTCTTTTATTCAGTCTTGGTGTTCCTGCTTTTTAACAACTGGTTTTGATGAGTGCTCAAAAACTCAACCTACTGATCCAGAGCAAGTGACAGTTTTAAAATGTAGAAGCAGGACCCTAAATCAGTGACCCTAAATGACCATGGGAGGCAGTACGTCACCTCAACTAGTGACTGAACCTTGCCAACCACCCAGCGTCCGCGTCGAAAAAACTACTGTCTGCTGGGCATCCAGAAACGTTTTCGGAAAGGTTGTGTCACCATGATATTCACACGTTTGGGGGACCCGGGACAGTATGTTCTCAAGTCACACGAGATGAGGGGCCCTAAAAAAGTTACCTGACCTTCGAGTTCCAGGGTCTAAACATCTCTTTCCTTGAATATTTACAAACAGGACAAACTCCCTGTAAGAAAGGACTGCCACCTAAAGCTATCTATAACCAAGACGGCACGTGAGGGAGAGTGCAGGCAGTTTTATAGTTCCTGTGTGCTCATGTACACAGGGGATTATCCTAAACGTGTTTTTCCAGTCCTGAGGCAAGGCTCCTGTTAAAATTCCTATTCCTCAAATTCCTATGAACTAATATGGGCCACACAGTAAGAATCCCAGGGCAAATAATACAGTATTCTACTGGCTGTGCCATTTAGACTGATTGTATTTTGAATGCCCCTTTTATAATGCAGACAGTCTCCACATAAACAAAAACTACGTGCTATCTCCACATATTAAGCTAGGACTTGACGTAAGTAGACCATTTATCCCACCCCTCCTCCCAGGATTCTTTTTCCTGTCCCATAAGATCATCTTACCTCAAAGTACATCCCGGGACTAAATGGGAAACAGGTAATATTTCTCTCTTCTTCTCCCCAGGACTCGTGAAGAAAAGAATTTCTTACAAATGCTTTAATATTCAGGCGTGGGTTCAAGTGGAGAGCAATATCCTTGGACTTTCCTGATATTAGGTCAACATTAAAGCTTTTGAGAGAATAAAAAAAAAAAAACCCTAATTAACCAAGTAGAAGGACGTGCAGTTTCTGCCATTTTAAGAATCAGAATTGAACTCTGATCACGACACAAAACACATGTATGCACACAGACAGGAATGCAGATGAAGGTAAAATTTTAAATTTAGTTATCGCTCCACTGATAAAAATATAGAAAAATTTATAGTTTTTTAGCCTCAGTGTTGAGGCCACAGGTCTGGTTGGGAAGCAGCTGAAGAGCAAGTAAACCACATGCCTATTACTTTAGGCTGCAGGGGGATGGGGTCCTCGCAAGTGTTCTTGCAAATGTACTATTTTCTAGGAAATAGCTAATTTCAAGCTTTCAGAAGTCTGAACATCTCTAGGAAAGGTGGTTAAGTCACATGTGGTGAGGGGCCCTAACCAACGTTACCTGACCTCGCAGCTGCCCTGGAGTTCTACAAGGCAGGCTGGGGTGGGGACAAAAATGCCACCCTCTTGTCTGGCCACAAAAAGCCTAGCTCAGAACACTGGGCCTGAGTCCTGGTTCTGCCCCAACCAGCCGTAGACAGTCTGGTTAGCGGCGTGACTTCGAAGCTCTTGCTCTGATGGTCTCGGCTTCCAGGTGAGGACTGGGACACGGCTCCCGCCTGTCCCACAAGACTGTCTGGGGTCTAAGGCAACAAGAGAGACACGTGCAAACTCTTCGCACCATTAGTGGTAACAACGGTACTGACCCTTTGGCATTTGTATTCACTTCTCCTTTAATGACGACAGTTCGTCCAGGGCCCATCGAGGAGTTCAACCTCGCAACGAATGGCAGAGTCTGTAAAGAGACCACAGTCGGCACCAGGAAGCCTGCAGAAAGGGGTCTCGTGGGACAAGTGTCCGAAGATACATTTTAACATTTAAAGGCCATGACCCTGTAAAACCCCAGTGGTCGGCACTGCCTGGCTCACAGCAGAGACTCGCCAAAAACGGTTCACGCGATGAAATGGGTTCACGGGACACGGGACCTGCCTGCGTTGGGGACTGCAGCTGGGCCACACGTCCTGCCTGAGGGGAGACGTTAAGGAAGCACACTCCTGGCTCAGAGACTACGCCCGGCCAACTCTTATCTGTCCAGGATCAGCACAGAAGTGCAAAGTGGCTCCTGTGGGTTTCTACTGAGGGTGGAAGTTACATATACCAGCTAATTAAAACTTAATTTGTTAAACAGAATTAAGAAAATTTTTGGCTCTTCAAACCTTTGACAAACAGTTGGTAGGTAGTATTTTGGCGCAAGTCAAACTGTGATTGGCAGTCGAACCTTTGCTCTTGGTGTAGACAGTTCTGGGTACGATTTTAGAAATGTCTCCTCTATTACTAGGCTGTTGGGGAAACAGTTCTGCAATAAGGTGTGGAAAAAATGAAGCTGGCTTCCAAGGTTTAAACTATTCATTTCCTGGGCGATTCTATAAAACATTCCATATATTATAATCTAGGCAAAAATACTTACAAACTGTGATGTGCCAGACTTTTGTACCTATTGGAAGAGAAAGTCAAAATGAAGACATTTGAAAGGGAAAAATTACAACACGAGCAGTCAGATCTTACTGGTTGAAATGGCCAGAGCCTGGGGTAGTAGCACCCGCTTGGCCTTGGATGTGACACACAGCGGCCTATGCTTTCTGACAGGTGTGGTATCAGGCTGTGAAGGGTGCTCAGGCTGGGAACACGGTCTGATAGTCCTACAGTCCTAGGACCACACATGAACTTTACACATGTTTTACTTGTTCTTTCCAAGGGGCTCCCAAAATGCTGAGATTATATTCTCTGAGGTCACATGCTCTGAGATCAGTAAGATGTAACTTTTTCCATTAATGACAAAGACTCAGTGTTTAGACTGTACTTGTTACTACAGGGGAGAAGATACATGTGGAAGTTTGCTTCCCAATGCGCCGACTGTGTTCAACATTTATAAATACTGTGAGACAGTTTACTCAACAGTTAAGAGAGAGGTTTTTTACAGAAGAACGGTGGGTGGTGGTCACAGACACTGATGGCTCAACCATCTGCGAAACTTCCAGTGCCTGGTCCCACAGAAGTAGAGGCCTTAGTCTGCAAATGATTACTCCCACCTTCTTGATATTAAAAACAATTTTTCACAAGTTAAAAACATAACTTTGGGGGGCACCTGGATGGCTCAGCCGGTTAAGCGTCCGACTTCGGCTCTGGTCATGATCTCACGGTTCATGAGTTCAAGCCCCACGTCAGCTCTGTGCTGACAGCTCAGAGCCTGGAGCCTGCTTCGGATTCTGTGTTTCCCTCTCTCTCTGCCCCTCCCCAGCTTGGCCTCTGGCTCTCTCAAAAATGAACACTAAGAAAAAAAATTTTTTAACATAACTTTTAAAAACTCAGCCTGCCTGCCACCTGATTTACTTGACAACTAAAAGAACATTTTTCAACTGGTGGTTATTTAAAAGATTGAATATTTACATTTTCTTTACTTATCTCTGTCAGTTCCAGAGTAGACGTCTGGGTACTTCTTAAATCCTAAAGATAAGATTAATTTTTGACATCTGTCAGAATTCTAAATATAACCTCCCTTACATCTCAAAAAGAATTACAAATAGTGTTAAACGTGAAAATAGGCTTGAGAGTCATGATCCAAAAATGCACTTAACATTAGGGTCCTCTGCCCCCTTATCAGATGGACAGACCTCAAAGAGCCTAAGAACGAGTGTCGAGAGGAATGTGACAAATGGGCACAGCTGCTGAGACTGCACACTGCTAGAATCTTCTTGAAGGGCAAGCTAGCAGTATCTGTCATAACTTAAAATGCAAATACCCTCTCAAGACATTCCGCTTCTAGGAAGTGATCTCAGGAGAAATCCTCCACTGTTCACCTGTGTCAGGGAATTAGCCCCTGTTCCAAAGGGTTTTGTTTTGTAATTACTGTTTGGGGTTTTTTATTGTTGTTGTCAGAACCATACTAGATTTAAGATCCTACGGACATTAGAGCGCTAAATGGCGCACTACTAGTCTGAAAGCTTTGTTTCTAGGAAATTAACATACTCATGATGGAGACATTTATAGTATTTTTATCTTAAAGGAAGATGTTAATTAAAGATACTTGCTACCATTTCATCAGAAAACATCATCAAAGACCCCAAGCTATGGAAGGGTACTCACCGAGCTGAAGCTAAAACCAACTGAGTGAATATTCACTTTGCCATAAATGCCCAGAGTGTCTATCTTCTCCGGGCTAATCCTGTGGGCATAGAGCAGGATATGTTTCCCATTTACCGCCACCTAGATGGACACAGAACACCCCGCCACCCCCAGAAAAAAAAAGTTAATATGTTAACGTGTCCAAATTTAAATCCCGTTTCCTTGGGTTTCATTTTATACCTCTTCCCCCAGGTCTGCACATTACACGTCTGATCAAACTGTGACTGAAAGCATCCATAACACTAGCAGTGGTTCTTAACTTCCTTTGAGCTCTGATCTGATTAGTCACCATGGACCCTCTCCCTCCACACCAATTAGGCATTCATGAATATATTACACGCATGTGTGCACCGACACGTGTACAGGAGGCATCCGGGGTTCAGCGGTTCCCCGGATGCACTAGGCCTGTGAACCCAGGTTAGCAATCTGCCCGGCAAGCTTGCCCACCTGCTCTCCTTGAGGACCACACTCTAAGGAAGAGGACGCTGCACGTGGCAGGCTTTCAGTAAATATTTGTTGAATCCTGAATGAACGGACATGGGCAAGCTACTCAATTTATCTGCGATTCCTGCTTAGAGCAGGACAAAGCTCTTCCTGAAGAAAGGGGCTGCTGTTGTGATCAAGTCACTCCCGTGAGTGCCCGCAGCACATAACCCTGTCCTTCCCTCCCAAATAGGGAATGTCGGGAAAACAAGCAGGATACGAAACGGTCTCGGACCTCAAGGAGCTTAAAATCCCCTTGGCACGTAAAATAAACACAGGAAAACACACAACAGGACAGGAACAAGGGTTTTAGAGGAGGATACAGGTACAAGCACCCAAGAAGCCGGGGAAGGGAGGGAAGAATGGAGTCCGAGCCTGAGATGGGAGGTTTTCACGCTAAATTGTGCGAATCTCTCTCTAGTCTGCGGGGTTCGAGGTTCTATGGGGCTTGCGGGCAGGTGCATCCAAAGCTCTAGGGCCACCCTCTCCATCACACGTACGCACCATAAGCACTGTGTCTAGACCGCTCGATGAGGCCAGCGGTGGGACTTCTAACAACTCGGGATCTAGAATCTCACGATCCTGAAGGACTTGTGGCAGGATTCCCCATTGATCTGTTAGTTCCAGATTCCCAACCCCCGCCCCGGGTGACGGTGACCACAGTTTACTCTCCCACAATTTATACAGCTCTGCGCCAATTCAGAAGTAAGCTCGGCTGTGCAGCAGAAATGCCACACACAAAGAGGTCTGGAGGCCCCGGCCCCACAATTCCAGATGCCACGAGGCGCAGGCAGAAGCTGCGCCCCAGCTCACACTTAGGTACCCTCCGTGCCCCTACTTCAGGGCAAAACGATAAAGCCACTCTTTCTCTAGACTTAAGTAACGTAAGGGCGGGTTCGCCAACGTGCAAGCCTGCCTTGGGTGCCACTTCTCATTACCTTCATTCTCCCAAACCCACCTGGAATTTGTCTTTCAACACCATAATCACAATTTCAAAAGATTTTTCTTTCTTGAAAGGCGTGTCATAGGTGATCTCCTCCCATCCCCATTTTTCATTTTTCAGAGTATTGCAGACGATGCAGTCGGACCACTTGAAGCGGGGATTGAAATGAAAGGCCACGTCGGCGCGGGGCTTCACGCTGCTGCCGCACTGCAGATCCACCTGGAACCTGCGGGAGTGAGGAGGAGTGAGGAGGGAGGGTCGTGGGCAGCCAGGGGGTGGGCTGCAGGTGGAGGCCTGGCGAGCTGAGTCACCCGCGACTCACCCCCGCGCACCCACCCAGCTACCCAGAACATGGAAGTGAGGGCCGGGCTTCTAGCTGCCTCGAGCCAGGAGAAACAGGAAGGACCTCGCCCTGGGGACAGCAGAACGGTGACCCCGAAGCCTGCTTCTCTAGATGACAGTCACCTGGAAATGTCTGTCTGGGCTTTCTCCTTCAGAGTTCACTTTCACTTATTTAAACCACTGTTACCCGGGCATCAGCCACAGAGAGCTGGCCCGGCCCTGACACCGCCTAGTCCACAATTTGTGCCCAAAGCGAGCCTCAGACAAAACAGCCCGAAATCGATCTTCAGAGATGCCGTGGGGACCTCGTCCCTGGCGTCTGACCACAGTCCCTGTCATTAACCGTGTATCTGATCATATTCCAACCACACTTCGAACAATAAAATGAAAAACTCTTCGGTCTTCATTCCAGTCTCCTCGGCACCTTGGCCTCAAGAGTATCAAAATGGTCTCCCCACATCAGTTTCTGTGGTTGTTCCACAGTCACGAGAAGACAGCGTAGTCACTTCCTCCATCTCACACCATGGTTTTTACCTGTCCGAATCACAAGGAACATGCCCACGTATCACAATCAAAGTTCCAGGCTCCAACTGCTCAGGAATCGTCCCGACATAGGGGATTACCTAGGAAAAATGATTGTAACAAATGTACGTTTACATAAACAAAACGGAAAGACTACATTTTGAAAGTCTGCATACAAATCTGCTCAGAATCTAGCATTTTCCAAATCACTGTTCAAACAGCTGAGATAGTGACAATATCTATACACCTGAGTTCTGTGGGAAAAGACACGGCAAAAGTTCACAGAACATTTTATTTGGCCGAGGGCTTTGTGAAATAAGATACTTAATAGGACAATTATGATCTAGAAAAAACAACTTGCTGGAAGTCAGGTCCCCTCCCCCTCCCCTTTTCCTAACATTCCATGGATGATCCGGACGGCAGGACCGAGACCACACCAGGTCCCTTGCCCACACTGATGGAGACCGGGACACTCACCGGCCGCTTGTAGAGGGGCACCAGGTGAGCCCCTCCCCCACACCTGGGATGGGGGTGTCTAATCCCTGCCAGGCCTCCCGCCCACAGCTCACCGGCCCTGCTGGAAACCAGAACCACGAGACCTCAGGGATGACCCTGGGCGCCTGTGGCCTCTCCGGACGCAGCAGCACCCCCCCCCTCACCCCCACCCCGTGGCCTGACCCGGTCCCGGGCTTGGGTTCGACACGGTATCCGTGTCTCCTCTTGCCCCCTCATCACCCGGAGCCCCACCTCTTTGTCTGGGGCCGGACGCACCATCAGATCCCCTTCCGCGGGGGTGACCCCACCACGCTCCCCGTCCACCGGCTGCGTCCGCGGCATCACAACCCCCACCCTCTTCCCCTCGGGAGCGTCGGAGCAAGCCAAGCCGGCCGGACCCCATCAGACCTCCCGCCAAGCTCCCCCGAGTTGTGTCACGCATGCTAAAACCTCTCCAAGGTAGCCCTTGGTCGCCAAGAGCTGAGGCCTAAAACAAGAGAGGGCACATCCAAGTGGTTGCGGATTGGTCGCTCCTAAGCTGAAATTCTCGCCTCAAGCGCGGTCTCCTCCGTGGAGCCCTTTCCGGACCCTGGGCCGTGGCACCGTACACCCCGCCCGGCCCGGGAGCTGCACGGGGCGGGCCGGCTCCTTTACATCCCCAGGACCGAGGTCAGACGAACGCGCTCCCGCCAGCCCGGTGCCGGGGTTCTGGCAGCCCCACACGCACGACGAGCAGCGCGGGTCGTGGCTTTAACCGACGAGCAGAGATGAACGGAAACCGGAAGTAACCGAGGCCGGCGGGCATCTGGCATCACGGCAGACGCGGCGGGCAGGGCGGCTGGGATGAGCAGCGCCCGTCACACCCAAGAACACCCCCCAGATGTGCACGGTGTGGCCGCAGCCGCCCGTCAAAGCCGTGGGTTTTGTGCAGGGAACGTGCAAGGCCCTCCGCTCGCACACTGATCTTCCGGGCCGCGGCGGATTCCCTTCCTCAGCGTAAGTCTCTTAATAAACGGAGACCTGCTTTTGTAGCTTCAAGTCTTACGCCTATTCAAATTCTACTGATGCAGAATGTTTAATAATGCAAAAATGTTAGGGACAGTATTAGTGAGAAAAGAGCCTACAAAACTATACACGGTTTGATCCCAACTAAGTTAATAATAAACATCAAAAAAATAAGCCAAAAATGTTAATAGTTTTCTCATTGAGGCGGGATTGTGTTTTTCATCATGTATTTTTATATTTTCCCGAAAATAAGCGTTTATATCTTTATAACCGCAAGTTTTGTTGCATAATTTTAGGGTTGGAAAGGGCTTTCTGAGACCACTAATCTATTCCCATCACTGCTAATACGTTCTTTGCGATCGTTACTCAGTCGTTCCAGTCTAAGAAACAACAGCGCTGAACAGTTTAGTCACTTGCTGTTTTCGGCATCTGGACGAATGCTTTCCGCTTGGGAGAGCACCCTAAATGATGTAACCCTCGAGGGACCTGGGCCACGTAACACAAAATGCCCTGCAGCCCACAGACTCAACTCAAAACTGCTCCTGTGAAAAGCGAGAAGGGCATGATTTGGTAGGCAACTTCAAGCTTTGATGCTTCGCAAAGAATTTATGTGGAAAAAAATTAAAACACAGTTGCGATCGCTCTGGAGACACCAGGAGCTTAAGCCCCACTCGTTGAGTGTAGTGTTTTCTCCCAAAACATCCTGACTCATCCCGCTTCGCCTGTTTCAGGGCGACTTATTCAGCGTCTGCTCCACCCGACGGTCGTGGGTGGACTCCAGCTAGAAAGACGCACGACGGCCCCTGCGTGAGGCGCTTCTAGCACAGCCGGGAAGAAGTCAGATACCCGTGGAAGGAGTAGAGGAGAAACATGACCCTCTGGCTGTTCAGAATCACAGTCTCCTTCCACGCCTGGAAGATCCTCTCCACCTGGCGAACATCCGGCCTCACCCAGACTGCAGCGAGCCGCAAGGGTGTACGACGAAACCCCGTCACTCAGCAGCCCCGCCTCAGACTCGAAGTTGGAGCCAGGGCCAAGAAGCCGCCATCAGGCGGCGGCGTTCGCTCCGCCAGCGGGCAGCGGCCACGCGCAGGCGCAGTGGAGGCGCTGGCGGTGTTGCCAGTACCACCTGTGTCCAGGGGTGGCGCCAGAGGTCTCGGCGGAAACACTTCAGGCGGGACTTTGGACGCTGTCCGTGACCCGGCCTTGCCAAGTCCGGTTCTTCACACCTACCAGCGATCCGGAGAACCACGCAGTATCATTTGATAAATCTTAGTTTAGCAATTAATAAATTAATCATCTCTGCTTAGAGACTGGCTTTTATGCTCGCAACTACAAACCACGACCGACTCAACGGCTTAAAATACGGGGTGGTAAGCCAGTGCCAAATCAGAGCTTCAGAAAAGTGTATAAAGAGTTCCGAGCTGCCCAGAGACACTTTATGGTGGAGGTGTGATTTGAGCTGGGAGCTTAGGAGGAGAAAGCCAGTTCGGGTAGAAATGTCCATTTACAAAAGCAGGGAGGCAGGAAAAGATAAAACATGTCTGCTAGAGAGTAAGCAGCAAGGGAGCAGTGCCAGACAGGCAGGGTCAGATTTTAGAGCGCTACAACGAGGGGTACGGGGTACCTGTGTGGCTCAACTGGTTAAGCGTCGGACTCTTAATTTCCACTCAGGTCATGATCTCCCGGTTCGTGGGCTCGAGCCCCGCCCCAGGCTCTGCGCTGACAGGGGTGGAGCCTGCTTGGGATCCTCTCTCTCTCTCTCTCTCTCTCTCTCTCTCTCTCTCTCTCTGCCCCTCCCCCACGCACACTCTCTCTCTAAACATGAAAACAATTTTTTTAAATATGTTAAAAACAAAAAGGATGATATAATGAAAACGGGGTTTAAGAACAACATCCAGGAGGGTAAAAATGTGCCCGAGGGCAGGGGTTATCTGGGAGACTGGCTACTTGCAGGAAGCCTGGCATAAGGAGAAAATATAATCCAGGCTGATGGAAGCAGACACCACGGGCGGGGAGAGGAAGAGCGAGGTACGAGAAGTATTTCAAAGGAAACCATCTATATCGGGCCACCAACTAAAATGGTGAAACTGGGGAGGAAACGGATTCAGAAGGATGATGAGGAGTTTAGTTCTGAACGCTTCCCGTGCGACGGCTCAGCAGGACATCTAAGAAAGAGCCCGTATGACTGAACAGAGTGGGAGATTCAGCACAAGTTAAGTGAAGGGCCAGAACTCATCTCTAAAGTCAGAGCAGAGGTGATTATTAAAGATATCCAGGTAGATAAACTGAGAGGAAGGAAAAGTCAGGGGCAAAGCCTCGATGGGTTTGTAAAGCGAGGGAGTGTGCAGAAAAGGGAACAAAGCAGAACTGACTGCTGTCCTTGAAAGGTGGCCTCCTTACGAGGTTGGCCCTTGGCTGGTGTCTAGGAACTTGGATTTGGGGACAGCACCCACCACCCACACGGAAAAGGGCGGTCTCCTGTTCGCCAACTGCGTGCAAACAATCCAATTTATGCTAAAAACCTGCTCCCCTTCCAGGAGTCTGGAATTTCGGTACGTGCTAGGCAGAAGCAGTCTGCGAGACCGGCCCCAGATACGATCTCCCGGCAGGGAGTCTCTGATGAGCTTCCCCGGTAGGCGACGTTTCACATGCACCATGACAGCTTGGGGCTGGGGGATTTAAGTCCATCTTGGGTGACTCCACTGAGAGAGGACCCATGGGACCTTGCGCCTGGTCCCCCTCAGACTTTGCCCCAGGTGCCTCTCCCTTTATGACTTTGCTATCACTTCACTACAGTAAGTGGCAGCCGTGAGCAGGACTGTGCCAGTGAATCATCACAATGGGGTGTGTGTCGGAGACCTTGATGCAGCCAATGAGAGAGAAAGGAGAGAACGATCGATCGGTCAGGCTGGACAGTCATATCAAGGAAGTCCTTTCGATACAGGAAGACTGTCAACATCTCGGACACGGAAAAATACAGAAGATTAAAAAAAGATAATGAAATGGCAATCATATCTTTTGGCCCAGTGATTCCGCTTTTACAGATTTATCCTATAAAATACTGGCACGTATGCTTAAAGATGCATATACTGGGATGTACATCACAGCACTACATACAATCACAAAAGGAAACAGTCCTTTAATGGAGACTGGTTAAAGGAGTTAGAGTATATCCATACAGTGGCCCAATTATGCAGCCATGAAAATAAGTGAGAAGCTGTAAGTGTGCCAGTTTCTCCAAAATGTATCAAATGGAAAAAAGCCGCAAACACAGCAGTTTATATACAGGCATACCTCGGAGATATCGTGGGTTCAGTTTCTAAACCGCTTCAATAAAGTGAACACTGCAATAAAGCTATTCAGATAAATTTTTTGGTTTCCCAGTGCATAAAAAAGTTGTTTCGGGGTATCCAGGTGGCTCAGTCAGTTACGCGTCTTTTGATTTCAGCTTGTGTCATGTTCTTGCAGTTCGTGGGTTCGAGCCCCACATCGGGCTCTGAGCTGACTGCACAGAGTCTGCTTGGGATTCTCTCTCTCATCTCCCTGCCCCTCCCCTGCTTGTGCATGCTCTCTCTCTCTCTCTCTCTCTCTCTCAAAATAAACTTAAAAAAAAAGTTACGGTTACATTATACTGCTGTCTGTTAAGTGTGCAATAGCATTATATCTTTAAAAAAGTGCATTCCTTAACTTAAAAATATTGCTTAAAAAAGCAAACCATCATCTGAGCTTTCAGGAAGCTGTAATCACCGATCGCCATAACAAATATGATAATAATGAAAAAGTCTGAAATATTGCCAGAATCTCCAAACTGTGACACAGAGACGTGAAGAGAGCAAAAGAGAGCAAATGCTGTTGGAAAAGCGGGCGGCCACGAGCCCTCGCTCTGTGCGAAGCACTCGGCAAAACGGGGGGTCCTGTTGTACGACCCAGATGCGGAGGCAAACAGATCTATGAAGTGATACACACAACACGCACGCTCGGACACTACGTGTGTTCTCAGGAAGGATCTGCAAAACCTGCTGAATGTGACTGCCCTCAGGGAGGGGAACTGAGCACAGGGTAGATGGCAATTTTATGTTCGTGAAACCCTCAAATACTCTTTGAATTCTTACAAATGGTTTACGCATACTCTCTTCAGATTTTAAAAACGATGATAAAGGAAAAGCCACTGACGTTTGACACAAATGAAAGGAAATTCTGAACGCAGCTTCTGTTCAAACTATGCGGGGCTTGGCGGCACGGGAACAGCAGAAGTTAAACAGCAGAAAGACACGGACAGAAACGGAAACAAACCCAAGAGAGGGGAG
Source organism: Prionailurus viverrinus (assembly GCF_022837055.1). Lineage (NCBI taxonomy): Eukaryota > Metazoa > Chordata > Mammalia > Carnivora > Felidae > Prionailurus > Prionailurus viverrinus. Next base: position 12,229,274 of record NC_062571.1, read on the forward strand.
CTGATCCAGGGAGGAAGGCATGACTTTGGTTTTGAACTAAGTCTAAGAAGCGGGAGCCTCAGGTAAAAGGCCGGAACAATTTATACACTGTGTACGCGCTCAAAAGGTCTGACGATGATCAGGAAAGACACAAAGAGAAAGCAAAAGACACGACTAGTGAAGACAAGAAAGAAATTAAGAAAGAGTTGAAAAAAATTTAAGAAAGAGTAAAAAAACAACAAAAACAAAAACCAGAGGGCAGAGCTGAGGTGAGGACATCAAGTCCTCAGAAACAGACGCTGACGCTCTCAGGACCGGGACCAGCAAGGGAAGAACAAGGGAACAGAGGCTGGAAGGGACCCGGAGGTTAAAAGATTTTACTGTTTTGTTCTAAGGTCAAATGGTAAGGGACAAAGGATGTCAGGTCAAATGGTAAGGGACAAAGGAGAAAAAGGTAACATGGAAGCGAGCTTCCGAAGGAGAGCGGAATGGTGAGCTTTTGAGCGCCAGGTGGAACGAATGGTTACAAGTGGCCTATTAACTCACAACAGCCAATCTGAGCCGCTGCTAAAATTCCTAAGATTTTAAGGTAATCAGCCGGGATACTGTACAAGCTAGCCTTCGAAAACACTACTTTCTTGCGTTATGGTTATTTTGTGAGCGATCAGTCAAAACCCTGAGGGAGAGCTGGAGCCGAGTGTGCGTGCTCAGCGCTGCGAGTATTTAAGAAGTGAAATTTAAAGACAGAGCTCAATGTCATTTTTGCTATTAAGTTCAATCTTTCTACCTCCATCCTTTTCTGCTTGTGAGAAGAGACTATACATATACATATATATACGTACATATGCTATCTGCCAAAATTATTTGCTTTGGGACACTGTCACCACGAACCATGCTCAGAACGGCAGCAAGGCCTTCTGGGAGCCCTGGCTGCATTTCCTGCCCTGGGGCAGCACCACTTCCCCAGGCCCTTCCTCAGGAAATGAACGTCAGCGTCGATGTGTTTCAACCCTAGAGCTGCCTGTGCTAACCCCAGAAAATCGGGAACTGTCCGTGTGCTCGCATCAAGATGCGCGTGCACCTTAACCTGCAAAACTGCTTTCGGAGTAACGTTCACAGAAGTCATCTTACTGAAGCTCAGAACTGAGGAGTGTAACCTGACCATCCCTCCCCCTCCAGGCCGGAGCCAACACGGTACTTCAGTCACCCTTGACAGGCAGCATTTTTTTTTTTTTTTAAATCTTTGCAGAAAGTCAGTCTACAACCTTGAGATGTTTTGAACTCTGGGATCCAGAAAAGCATTTTAAATGTCTCACTGACTTCAAATGCAGTAAGTCTTCCTTTTGAAGCCAGTACTATTTAAGGCTATTTCTTCTAAAACTGAGTTTTGCTTGATGTGGCGATGGTACCTCATTCTGCACAATGACGTCAAAGCTTAGGTTAAGAAAAAGAGTTACAACTACAAAGTAAATAACAGGAAAATGAGACAGGGTCAGGGTCATGCTTCGGGGACCCTCACCGTCCCTCTCTTGCCCACAAGTCTCTGGGGACAGGGGGTTATTTAAAAAAAAAAAAAAGTAACTCTATCTTGGACCTAAATTCAGGATCCAGCTTCATATATGTGGAAACTAGACATTTCTAAAGACTCTTAATCACCACGTAAAACTAAAACCAGTTATTTCCAAGGACGTACACTGAAAGTTCCAGCAACTGCAGTCCCTGGGGCCCTTGAACCACAAGACCCTCATTCTTCTCTTTCTCCATCTTGCCACTAGCTCTTGGCCTTTTCCCTGCTCAAGTACGAAGCAGTATTTGAAAGGCAAGGGAAAAGCTGAGACATTTACTTCTCGTGACCAGGGTCTAATTAAGAAAGAAAATTAAAAACTTTCAGAGCAATGAATCCATTTTCCTTTAAAATATTGTCTTGTGATGATCTTCCCAGCACCAAAGTCAGCTTCCCTCCACCAGACCCCATGCTCTCCATTCAGAACACGTTCTCACCACCCTGTACGGTCACTGTGACTTTGTCCTCCACCAGACCGAGGTCCGAGGGCCGTATCTGTTTTTCGGTCAGCAACCGGCACAGTCCCTCTCACACAGTGGGTACTTTCCATACACGTTCACTGAATTTGATGGTCTCCCCTCCCCAGGAATGGATAATTACTATCCAATTGGATTTGCTCTACATCCTGCCACAGACAAAAAGTGATTTCATAGGAATCAGTTACCGGGTTATAGATGACATTCTGCAGGTTGTTTAGGGACAACATCATTCTTTTCCACCTTATCGTTGATTGAGGTCTCTATTCTACGTATGATCGAAGGTTTTAAGACTTCTCAGATTGAATCGGAGGCACCTGTCCTGTGTAAAATCAAAACAGAGGGAAAGAAAAATTAGCATGCATCGTTTTTCTTCATATCATAACTGTCTCCAAGTTTAAGTTATATTAGTTTACTGGTAGTTACCAAATAACAGGTTGCTATTACCATCAACAATCTGACCCCCATTCTTCCCTCGTGTACTTACACGCCAAACAATTTAGGATTATCAGCAGGAAACAGTGACTTAAAATATACATTAGTAGAGGAGAGGGCTCAAAATGGCCACACGGGAAGATCCTGGGCTCACCCCCTCCCACGGACACAGCGACTCTACTGCTACACATGGACTACCTCCTTTTGAAGGGGACCTGGGATTTGGATGAACAGAGCCTCCGCAAGAAGAGGCAGAGATACAGCCTCACGAATGGAAAAACCACACCCCAGGCAACGGCATTCCACAGTCCAGACAGATCTCAAAGGCATGGAAATTTTCCCAGAGGAGTCAGAGATTCAAGCTCACATCAGGCACCCCAACCAACCCTTCCATCCTGCACAGATGGCCCAGCCCCCAAAACAGCTGGCTTTCAGAACCAACAGGGAATCACCCATGAAAACTATAGAACTATAGGGGAAGGAAAACCCATTCTTGAAGGGACTGTGTGAAGACTCCCTCGGCCCAGAAACCAGTACAAAAATACCAGACCAAAAAACACACAGACCAGAGGTGAAGGAGACCCACTTATTAACCCTGGAGCACCTGCGAGAGAAGCTAGGACAGCTGGGCCTCTCCCCGGGAACCGAGACACCGGCGGCAGTCATTTGGCTCTCTCATTCTGCCATGCTGATCCTGGTGGACGCCATTTTGGAATCCACTTTCTAGACTGCTCATGTCAGGGGGTGCACACTGCTGAGAGCCCCACATAACCTTACGTCTCAGCATGGCCTTGCTGCCAACAGGACAGCAACCCTGCCCAGCAGAGCAACCTGAAGCGGTTCAGCCAGGCCCAACAGCCAGCGGGGCAGGAGGCCAGCCCTGCCCACCAGAGCACGTACACGGTCGTAGCCCTGCCGCAGGGGAGAACCCTGGAGCAGCTGGCTCTGGTGGCCAAGGGGGAGCGCGTGTCTGTGCCCCATAGGACATCCACATAAAGCCACTCCTTCAAGAACAAGAAGACCAGGAGACAGAGCTGAACTACTTCATACATACAAACACAGAGTTAGGCAAAACAAGACAGAACAGTATGTTCCAAACACAAGAACAAGACAAAACTTCAGAAAAAGGACAAAACAAAACAAAACAGTGTACCCAATAAAGAGTTCAAAGTCATGGTCAAAAAGATGCTTACTGAACCAGGGAGAAGAGCGAATGAACAGTGAGAACATCAGCCAAGGGAAAATGCAAGAAATTACCAAAAAACCAGAAAGGAATCTAAACATAACATGAAAGAAAGTCATAAAGTCACAAGAGAAGAGAGCAAGAGAACTGCAAAATCAACCAGAAAACCATCAACAAAATGGCAATAAATACATACCCGTCAATAATTACTTTCAAAAGGTAAATGGACTAAATGCTCATCAAAAGGCTTAGGATGGCTGAGTGGATTTCAAAACAAAACACAAAAACAAAAACACACAAGGCAGAGGACTGTGGGAAGACGGTGGAGTAGGAGGACCCTAAGTTCACGGTGTTCCCAGATAACATTCAGATCAGCATAAAACAGAAAATGGCCCAAAGGCAGAACAAACTCCACAACTAAATGAAGAAAAAAGACCACATAGAAGAGGGTAGGAAGGGTGGAGACACAGTGGAAAGCTAAACACACAGTCCAGGCGGGAGGAACCCACAGGCGCAGAGAAGGGAAACGGACTATCACACCAAGAAGACCCCACAGGGAAGACAAATCCCCGTAACATCAGGCTTTGAAAACCGGAGGGGCTAAATTTTGTGAGTTCATACAACCAGTGGGATTTAAACCTGGAATTTTAAAAATCAGTGGGCTCAGCTGTGGGAAAGCCGGGAGGGAGAGAAGCTGAATCCTTGACCTTAAAGAAATGGCTCAACAAACAGCCCAGAGATACTGCCTGGATAAGCAGCAATTTGAAAAATGCCCGAGGCACATGGGAGATGTATTCACTCATCTCAGAGCACATCCAGCAGGAACCGAGATCAACAGGGTACTGCTCCAGGAGCAAAGACCCTGGTGAGCACTATTTCCCTCTCCCCACCCTGCATAAACACACAGCCACCTGTGGGAGCCAAAGCTGTGCTGACATTCACCACTTGAGTTGCTTCCACTGCTTCAGGAATCTGCCCCTTCTAGCCAGGCCTGCCTCATTCTGCTTCAGGACCTCTCCTGCGAGAAAACCAGCAGCAGGCAAACCTTGCTAACACCACTGCCCCACCGCACCCCTCTAGCCCCCATGTTGGGGGTCCACCCCCTCCAATACGCTCTCGGCTGGAGCCCATTCAAACCAGGGCCACAAGCCTGGCCATGTGCAAGCAGCCCCAACCGGGGCCAGCACCACTCCTAGGTGACTCCCGCCCTGGGGAGAGGGGACGATAACCACACACACCAGTCTGACTGGGGACCCAGCAGTGGGCTGGGGGCAGACACCTGCTCTGACTGCAGACCCCACCCACCAACTTAAAGCTTCTCAGGGAACAACGCAGACGGCTCACCCTGAAGTTCAGAGCTACTACTGCATCTCTGGCAAATGCCTGCTCTGACTCAACTCAAGCCCAAGGCAGCCCGAGACTGGTCCACTAACACCACAGGGACGAAACGCTGTCCGCAACCGGCAAAGACAGCCACTGCAAATGAATGGGCTGAAGTCAAAAGTGGCTCAGCCACAACAGCAGGGTGCATGCAACACACACAGGATACCCCTCAGTGGACAGGAGCTCCTCTTCATAAAGCCATGATTTTCAAGAGCAGGAAATGCAGGTGACTTTCCTAACACAAAGAAACAGACCCAGAGAGTTAGACAAAATGAGGAGACAGATGAATATGTTCCAAACAAAAGAGTAGGACAAAACCACAGAGGAGACCTAAGCAAAAGGGAGACAAGTAATATGCCAGATAGACAATGCAAAGTAATGGCCATAAAGTACACACCTGACTTGAGGAAGAAAGTGGAGGATGTCAGTGAGACACTGAACAGAGATTAAAAACACACACACACACACACACACAAAACAATCGAAGATGAGGAACACAATAGATGAAATTAAAATACACTAATGGAATAAACAGTAGAGTACCAAAGCAGAAGAATGAATCAATGACCTAGAGGAGAGAGTAATGGAAAGTAATCAATCTGAGCAGTTGAAAGAAACAAATTACGCAAAATGTGAACAGGGAACTCAGTGACTCCATCAAGCTCAACATTCATACTACAGGAATCCTAGAAGGAGAAGCGAGAAAACAGGGGACAGAAGTGTTATTTGAAGACATAATAGCTGAAATCTTCCCAAATCCAGGAAGAAAACAGACATCCAGATCCAGGAGACACAGAGAGCCCCCAAGAAAATGAACCCAAAGTGGTCCACACCAAGACACATAGTAATTAAAATGGCACAAAAGTAGTGACAACAAGAGAATTTTAAAAGCAGCAAGAGAAAAGAAAACAGTTACATACAAGGGGAACCCCATGAGGCTATCAGCTGATCCTTCAACAGAAACCATGCAGGCCAGAAGGGAATAGAATGATATATTCAAAGTGCTGAGAGGAAATAAATCTGCAGCCAATAATACTCTATCAAGCAAGGCTATCATTCGGAATAGAAGGAGACACATGCAAGCTAAAAGTAAAGGGATGGAGAAACATCAGGCAAACAGATTTAAAAAGAAAGCCAGAGTAGCAATACTTATATTGGTCAAAACAGACTTTAAAACAAAGACTACAAGAGGCAAATAAGGATACTATATAATCATAAAGGGGACAACCCAACAAGAAGATATAACAATTATAAATACTTATGCACCTGATATGGAAGCACCCAGATACATAAAACAGTTCATAACAAACATAAAGGAACTAATCAATAGTAAGTAATACAATAATAGTAGGGGACTTGAACACCCCACTCATATCAACGGACAGATAATCCAAACAGAAAATCAACAAGAGAACAGTGGCTTTGAATGACACTTTGGACCAGATGGATTTAACAGACATCAGAGCATTCCATCCTAAAACAGCAGAAAACACATTCTTTTCAAGTATACGTTCTCAACAACAGATCGTATGTCAGGCCACAAAACAAGCATCAATGAATTAAAAAAGATCAAAATCATACCATGCAGCTTTTCTTCTAGTTTCGGTGAAACTAGAAGTTGACCACAAGAAAAAATGTGGAAAGAGCCAAATACATGGAAGTTAAAACATGCTACTAAACAATGGATGGGTCAATCAAAAAAATCAAAGAGGAAATAAAAAAATATATACGTGGACACGAATGAAAATGAAAACACAACAGTCCAAAATCTTTGGGATGCAGCAAAAGCAGTTATAAAAGGGAAGTTTAGAGCAATACAGGCCTACCTCAGGAAGAAAAATCAAAAATTAAACAATCTAGGGGCACCTGGTGCCTCAGTCAGTTAACTGTCCGACTTTGGCTCAGGTCATGATACTGTGGTCCATGAGTTTGAGCCCTATGTCAGGCTCTGTGCTGACAGCTCAGAGCCTGGAGCCTGCTTTGAATTCTGTGTCTCCCTCTCTCTCTCTGCCCCTCTCCCACTTGCACTTGCTCTCTCTCTGTCTCTATCAAAATAATAAATAAACATTAAAAATAAAAAAAAACAAACTAAGCAATCTAACCTTAAACCTCAAGGAACTATGAAGAAAAAAAAAAAAACACAAAACCAGCAGAAGGAAGGAAACAATAAAGATTAGAGCAGATATAAAGGATACAGAAATTTAAAAAACACAATAGAACAGATTAGTGAAACCAGGAGCTGATCTTTTCTTTGAAAAGATCAACAAAACTGATATGCCTTTACCCAGACTCATTAAATAAGTAAGACCAAAAAAATCAGAAATGAAAGAGGAGAAAGAACAACAACAGAGAAATACAAAGGATTGTAAGACAGTATTATAAAAAACTATATGCCAACAAATTAGGCAAGCTAGAAGAAATGGATAAATTCCTAGAAACACATAACCTACCTAAATTGAAGAAGAAATAGAAAATTTAAATAGATCGATTACTAGCAATGAAACTGAATCTGAAAATTAAAAATGCCCAACAAACAGAAGTCCAGGACCAAACAGCTTTGCAGGTGAATTCTACCAAACATTTAAAGAAGAGTTACTACCTATTCTCAAACTATTCCAAAAAAGATAAAAGGAAGAAAAACTTCCAAATTCGTTCTATGAGGTCAGCATTATCCTGATACCAAAACCAAATAAAGATATCACAAGAAAAGAGAACTATAAGTCAGTATCTCTGATGAACACAGATGCAAAAATCTTCAACAAAATATTAGCATATCAAATCCAACAATACATTGAAAAAATCATTCACTACGATCAAATGGAACTTACTTTTGGATACAGGGGTGGTTCAATATTCCCAAGTCAATAAACATGATACACCACATCAATAAGAGAAGGATTAAAACCATACGGTAGTTTCAATGGATGCAGAAAAAATATGTGACAAAGTACAACATCCATTCATGAGCAAAACCCTCAACAAAGTAGGTTTAAATGGAACATATCTCAATATAATAAGAGCCATATATGAAAACCCACAGTTAATACCATCCTAAATGGGGAAAAACTGAAGAGGTTTTCCCCTAACGTCAGGAATAAGACAAGAATGTTCACTCTCACCACTTCTATTCAGCACAGTACTGGAAGTACTAGCCACAGCAATCAGACAAGAAAAAAGAATAGCAGGGACCCAAATTAGTTAATAAGACCTGTCACTATTTGCAGATGACATAATACTATGCATAGAAAACCCTAAAGACCACACCAAAGAACTACTAGAACTGCTGAAGCAATTCAGTAAGGCCACAGGATACCAAATCAATGTACAAAAATCTACTGCATTTTTATACACTGATAATGAAACAGTAGAAAGAGAAATTAAGAAAACTCCCATTTCCAATTGCACCAAAAACAGTAAAATATCTAAGGAATAAAGTTAACCAAGGAGGTAAAAGACTTGTACTCTGAAAACTGGTGAAAGAAACTGAAGATGGCACAAATGGAAAGACATTCCAGGCTCGTGGGTTGGAAGAACAAATGCTGTTAAAATGCTGATGCTACCGAAAAACCACGTGTATGCTACCCGAAGCAATCTACATATTCAACACAATCCCTACCAAAATAGCAACAGCATTTTTCACAGAACTATAACAGATAATCCTAAAATTTGTATGAAACCATAAAATACCCTGAATTGCTGAAGCAATCTTGAAAAGGAGAAACAAAGCCAGAGGTATCACAATTCCAGATTTCAAGTTATATTACAAAACTGCAGTATTCAAAACAATATGGTACAAAAATAGACACATAGATCAACTGCACAGAATAGAAACAGAAAATAAACCTGTGATGCTATGGTTAATTAATCTTCAGCAAATGAGGGAATAAGGAATTGGAAAAAAAAAAAAACATGCAATAAGAAAAAAACCATTCTCTTCAACATCTATATGCTGCCTACAGGAGACTCACTTAAGATCTAAAGACACACACCAACTCAAAGTGAAAGGATAGAAAATACATTCTACACAAATAGGGAAGAAAAGCAAGCTGGTACAGCAATATTTGTACCAGACAAAACAGTTTTTAAAACAAAGACTGAAACAAGAGACAAAGGAGCATTACATAATGATAAATCAACCCAACAAGAAGATGTAACAGTTATAAATATTTATTCACCCAACACAGAAGCACCTAAATATATAAAGCAAACACTAACAAACACAAGAGGATAAATTAACAGCAATACAGTAACAGTAGGGAACTTCAACACCCCACTTACATCATTGTATAGATCATCCAGGCAGAAAATTAGTAAGTAAACACTGACCTTGAAAGGCACATTAGACCAGGTGGACAGAACAGATACATTCAGAACACCCCCTCCAAAAAGAGCAGATTACAAATTCTTCTCAAGTACACATGCAAATTCTCTAGGAAAGATCACATTAGGCCACAAAATAAGTCTCAATAAATTTAAGAAGACTGAAATCATATCAAGCAACTTTTCCAACCACAGTGGAATTAGAAATCTAGAAATCAATTACAAAAAGAAAACCAAAAAAAAAAAAACCCACAAACATGTGGAGACCAAAGAACACGCTACTAAATAACCAAAGGGCCAATGAAAAAAAGTCAAAGGAGAAATAAAAAATACCTTTAAACAAATGAAAACACACCATTCTAAAATCTATGGGATGCAGCAAAACTAGTTCCAAGAGGGAAGTTCATAGCCTACCTCAAGAAAAAAGAAAAAAAAAGAAAGAAAAAGAAAAAAAAATAAACAATCTAATCTTAAACTTCAAGGAAATAGAAAAAAAGAACACAGTACAAAATTAGTAAAAGGAAGGAAATAATAAAAATCAGAACAGAAATAAATGAATAGAGACCAAAAAAAGTAAAGATCAATGAAAGGATTCTTTGAGAAGATAAACAATACAGATAAACCTTTAACCAGACTCATCAAGAAAAAGACAGGGGCGCCTGGGTGGCTCAGTCAGTTGAGCGTCTGACTCCTGATTCAGGCTCAGATCATGATCCCAGGGTTGTGGGATTGAGCCCCACACTGGGCTCCACACTAAGCATAGAGCCTGCTTGGAATTCTCTCTCTCTCCCTCTGCCCCTCTCCCCTGCTAGGAAAGAAGGCAGGAAGGCAGGAAAGGAAGGGAAGGAAGGAGGGAGGGGTGGGGAGAGAGAAAGGAAGGAAGAAGACAGGGACCAAAAAATAAAATCATAAATGAAAGAGAAGTTACAACTGATATCCAGAAATACAAAGGATCATAAGACACTACTAGGAATGATCATATGCCAAAACATTGGACAACCTACATGAAATGGATACAATCTTTCAAGACTGAATCAGGAAGAAACTGAAAACCTGAAGAAACTAATTACTAATAATGAAATTGAATCAGTAACCAAAAAACTCCTAATAGACAAAAATTCAATACTAGAAAGCTTCACAGGTGAATTCTACCAAACATTTCAAGAATTGGGGTTATTTTATTTATTTATTTTGAGAGAGAGAGAGAGAGAGAGAGAGAGAGAGAGCGCACATGTGCAGGGGAGGGGCAGAGAGAGAGGGAGAGAGAGAATTCCAAGCAGGCTCCACACTGTCAGCACAGAGCGTAACGTGGGGCTCGATCCCACGAACCATGAGATCATAACCTGAGCCGAAATCAACAGTCAGACACTTAACCAACCAAGCCACCCAGGCACCCCAACATTTCAGGAATTGCTAAGACCTGTTCTTCTCAAACTATGCCAAAAAACTGAAGAGGAAGGAACACTTCCAAACTTATTCTACAAGGCTAACATTACCCTGATACCAAAACCATAGAAAGACATTACACAAAAAGAGAAAATTATAGGCCAATATCCCTGATGAACATAGATGCAAAAATCCACCACAAAACATTTACAAACTGAATTCAGCAGTGTATTAAAAGGATCATACACATGATCAAGTGGGATTTATTCTGGGGATTCAAGGTTGTTTCAATATCCACAAATCGACGTCATACACCATATTAATGAAACAAAGAATGAAAATCATATGAACATCTCGATACAGAAAAAGCTTACATTCAATATCCACTTAGGATAAAAAATCTCTATAAAGTGAGCACAGAGGGAACATACCTAAATGTAATAGAGGCCATATACGGGCCTACAGCTAATATCATACTTAACAGCAAAAAGCTCAAAGCTCTTCCTCTCGTATCAGGAACAAGTGTGCCCACCAATACCACTTTTATTCATCACAGTTTTGGAAGCCCTAGTCACAGCAATTAGGCAAGAAAAAATAAATAAAAGGCATCCAAATCGGACAGGAAGAAGTAAAACCGTCAGTATTTCCAGATGACCTACTACATATAAAAGACGCTAAAGCCTCTGCCAAAAAACTATCAGAATAAAAGAATTCAGTAATCTGCAGGATTGAAAATCAGTATGCAGAAATCTGCTGCATTTCTGTACACTAATAATGAACTCTCTGAAACAGAAATTAACAATCCCGTTTACAAGCGCATCAAGAAGAATAAAGTACCTAGGAATAAATTTAATCATTGAGGTGAAAAACCTGTACTCTCAAAACTACAAGGCACTGATGAAAGAAATTGAAGACAACACAAATAAGTTAAAAGATATGTCAGGGCGCCTGGGTGGCTCAGTCGGTTGAGCGCCCGGCTTCGGCTCAGGTCATGATCTCTCGGTCTGTGAGTTCGAGCCCCGCGTCGGGCTCTGTGCTGACAGCTCGGAGCCTGGAGCCTGCTTCCGATTCTGTGTCTCCCTCTCTCTGACCCTCCCCCGTTCATGCTCTGTCTCTCTCTGTCTCAAAAATAAATAAACATTAAAAAAAATTAAAAAAAAAAGATATGTTCACAGACTGGAAGAATTAACGTTACTAAAATGCCCATACTACCCAAAGCAATCTACAGATTCAACGCAATCCCTTTCAAAATACCAATGGCATTCTTCACGTAACTAGAACAAACAATCCTAAAATCTGTATGGAACCACAAACAAAACCAAAAACAAACAACCAAAGCAATCTTGACAAAGAACAACAAAGCTGGAGGCACCATGCTCCCAGATTTCAAAGTGCACTACAAAGTACATAATCAGAAACAAGACACATAGGGGGGAAAAAACCAGACACAAAGCTCAATAGAACAGAACAGAGAGCGCAGAAATAAACCCACGCTTACGTGGTCAATTAATTTATGACAAAGGAGGCAAGAATGGAGAAAAGATAGTCTCTTCAATAAATGATGGTGAGAAAACTGGACAAGCTACATGCCAAAGAATGAAACTGGGCCACTTTCTTATGCCATACACAAAAATAAACTTAAAACGGATTAAAAACTTAAATATAAAACCTGAAACCATAAAACTCTTAAAAGAAAAAACATAGGCAGTAAGCTCTTTGACGCCAATCTTAGCAGTATTTTTTTGGATCTGTCTCCTCAGGCAAGGAAAACAAAAACACATTTTGTTAATAACAAATTAACGAGTGGGTCTACATCAAAATAAAAAGCTTTTGCATAGTGAAGGAAACCATTAACAAAAAGGAAACTTACTGGATGGGAGAATACATTTGCAAATAATGCATCTGATAAGGGGTTAACATCCAAAATACATTAAAAAACTCCTACAACTCAACATCAAACAATCAGATTAAAAAATGAGCAGAAGACCCGAATAGACATTTTTCCAAACATAAACCTCATATAACTATCGAATCACTATGTTACAAGTGAAACTAACACAATGTTCTATGTCAACTACTATTCAATAAAACAAGAAACAAGTTTATCAGATCATGCAGGCACCTTAACGCAGGAGAAGAGGTTAATTGTGATAAGTAAAATCAGCACTGTCCTTTATTTTTACCACCAAAATCCTGAGGTTGCTCAAACAGAAATAAACCAAATAATAAACTTAAAACAATACACTCCTAGAAATTCTCTAACTTGGAATTACTAAAAATAAAATAATAGCAAATCGTCCTGTACAACTACCAAAGATACTCATTTATCTCATCGGTAAAATGAAAATAACAGCATTCACCTGACACGTTTGTCCTGAGGGTTAAATGAATTAATAAAAACAATGGAAAGAAAGTGCTTTATAAATTTGGGCTCTTATTTTAATAGAAGGCATTCCTCTTCCTCCTCCAAAGGAAACTAGTCAAAAAGAAAAAAGTCTAATCCCTTGAATAACAAGGATACAGTTTTCCTTGTGGCTTAAAACTATGGGGGGCGGGGGGCAGGGGGCGGTTGCGACGCATTAGCCACAGTTTGAAAGATAAAACCACCCCACTGACAGAAGTACCCATTTAATAGCTCCAGCGAAGACTTAAAGACATCAAGTACAACTAAAAGAGAAACGAAAGTAAAACTTCCTACATTTTACTTCCGCCAATTCTCTCATCGCACCAAAGAACAATACGCAGTAACCACAACTATGAGTTTCTATTAAGAAAAACAAGAAACTTCATCCTTCTTGGTTTACCACCTGAATGCCCTAAACTGTCATTAATTTAGACGTTAGTCAAAACCTCGAAACTCTTCCTTCTGCTCCGGAAAATTCAGGAAGCGCGAATACGAGCAGAGGGAAAGGATACAGAGATGCCATAGCCACATTCATAATTTACATCGCGACCAGAGAGTGACCCGATTTAAGCCACAGGCTTGCATGAAACCGGTTGTTCCCAAAGGAGCCACACGGACGGGTCCTGCAGTTTATTCGCTTCACAAAGAGCCATCATTATGTTTTGCGGACAAAGCAATTCAAGTGACCTCCGTTTCCGAACTTTAACACTGCAGTCAAATGACTCGGCATCTTGCACCAACGTGTTCAGGGTCCGGGAGAGCAAAGCAGGTCTGTCACTAAACGCACAGAACTTGTCCTTTAAAAGGTGGCGCAGGAGAACCCCGGGCAATCTGGCTGGGGGCCAGCAGGTGCGAAGGCAGACCTGGTGGGGAGGGTCTGCAGCGGGGCAGCGGGAAGGGCCGCGGCTCCCGATACCCGCTCCCTCCCGGGAGCTTTCCCGCCACCCCACCCCACGCTGCCGCGGAGAGGACCGGCGGGACGGGGTGCACCCAAGAGGTCCCACCCACCAAACTCCAAAGTGGAGACAGCGATGTCCGCATCCGGCGCGCCCACCGCAGCACCCAGCGGCTCCCCGCCCCGGAGAATGGCCGCCGTCCGACTCACCGCGGGATTGGCGTGGCCGCCGCTCCACGCACCCGGCTGTTTCTCCGCCGCCGCGCGTCGTCCGGGATCCCGGGATGCGTGGGCGGCTACGGGAAGCGAGAGGAGTCAGTCCGCTTCCATTTCCCGGTTCGCGCGCCGCGGGGGCGTCGCCGTCGGCCCCGCCTCCGTCGGCCCCGCCTCCGTCTGCTGGGCGTGCTCGGGGCTCTGCTGGCGTGCGGCCACCCCCCAGCCGGGCCTCCTGCACAGCCTCCGGGGATCGGAACGCGACCGGCTTGCTGCGGGACGAACGGAGGGGGAGGACGGCAGAGTGTGTTTTACAAATTCCCGAGCGCACCCACCTGCCCCTGCCCCTGCCCCGTAGTCGGGGTGGGAGTGGACGGAAATGGGTTGGAAAGGAGAAAGCTGATGCTCCCTCGGCCCGGGGCTTTCCGCCGGCTCCGGTGTCCCGGCCTCTGCCGTGGGTCAGAGTCCAGATGGTGCTATGAAAGATAACCCGACGTGGACGCGCCCCTTTTTGCCAGTGCACACCCTGGGGTGTCACTGAAATGGTGGGGGGGATGGGGTCAGTTCGGCTGGACTGCGCCCAGCCGGGGGCGCCCCGTCTGGTTAGTCTAACGGACTTGCCTCCGCTGTGGATCACCCGCCAATTACTTCGTGTGTTGGTGTTTCCTAAATTACACACCTCCCTAGGGAAAAATGTCAGCAGTATGGGGCACAGTAACGAGCAGAGGAGATGTTCAGTAAAGGACCAATTTCTCACCCAAGGACCCACACTGACCACTAGTTTGCTGTAAAAACAGAGAGATACAAATAAAGTCATGTACCTTGGACAGCTGGCTGCTTTCAGTTTGTTTTCTGTTAGGGACCGCAAAGTTCTCACGTTCCTACTTGTCTCTGCTGGATTTGTATCCACGTTTGTTTTGAAAGACCGTTTTGGTGTCCCGGCTCTGGGCTTTCTTCTCGGTGGCTTTGGTTTTTATTATTTTGTATTTAAATTGAGAAATTCATCACAAATCCCATACCTGTGAACTCACGTTCCGATTTACTATTCCTTTTTGCTCTCTCTCCTTCTCATTTTCCAAGTTTGATTCACTCTGCAGGATCCAGTTTCAATAGCTGCATTTAACCCTTGACATGCTCTACCTTGGATTTGTACTTCTGCTTCTGCGGGTTGTGTTTTATCTATCTAATTCGATTTTAAATTGAAAAGAGAAACTTGTCTTGTATGTTCCCCCAATGCCCAGTGTGACGCTTTACGTGAAGTAGACACTGAATATTGAGTTGAAATAATAGGTTATTACAAGGTGGGGAGCAATTAAATATCTACACAATTTTGCCTGGGGTTAGTACCTCTCCTTTGCAAAAGAAGTTGAACTCAATACACATCAGTGCTCTTTTTCTTTGTTAAGTGCAAATGTGACTAAGTCAACGAGCCAGAAATCCAGTGTTGAGGTAATTCTATATTAAAATATGCCCAAAACCAGAGAACCTATTCTGAGAAATAACCCACTCATTAGTCCCTGTTTTGTTTAATGAGCTCAGTATGTTTTTACATCATTTAAAATCTTACAAATATATGCTCAATGCCCACCATGACAAGGCACAGTGATAAGGGGTACAGGTTTACTAAAAGGTTTTTGTAGTGTTTGCCTCGTGGGACACTTCTAGACGCAAAGAAGAGACATAAGGGCACCTGGGTGGCTCAGTGGGTTAAGCATCCGACTTTGGCTCAGGTCATGATATCCCAGTTTGTGAGTTGGAGCCCTGTGTCAGGGTCTGTGCTGACAGCCTGGAGCCTGCTTGGGATTCTTTGTCTCCCTCTCTCTCTGCCCCTCCCCCGCTTGTGCTCTGTCTCTCTGTCTCTCAAAGATGAATAAATGTTAAAAAAAAATTTTTTTTTAAAGAAGAGACATAAATAAATGGAAGTCCCATATCTCTTCCTTGGATTATTGCAGAAGCCTCATAATTGGTCTCCCTGCGTTTGCCCTTGTTCCCCTGCAATCTGATGTCAACTCAGCAACCAGAGGGATCAGGACAAAACATAATTCAAACAATGTTACTCCTCTGCTAAAACTTGCCACTGACTGATGTTCCTTCTTTGAGTGGATATCCCCGTCCTTACATGATCTGCCCACCATCTCCACACACACTCATTTCATTTCCTACTTCATGTTCATGCCTCCTCTCTCATTCTGCAGCAAGCACTGGCCTTCTTGGTATTTTTATGGCACGCTTGTCACACCTCCCCAAACCTTTGCATCTGACATTTCCTTTTCCCCCTAAAGTCCCCCTAAACTCAAATATCAATTTTCAGCGAAGCCTCTCCTGACCACCATATTTAAAATTGCAAACACCCTCCCAACACACACACACACACACACACACACACACACACAATTCCTATCACTTTTCCTTCCTTTATTTTTCTCTAGAACTTACCATATGCCAATGTGCTGTATAATTGACCTTTTTATTTTATATGACTTCACCCACCAAATGATGAGCTCCATGAGGACAGAGGGTTTTCACTATTCTTGTTTCCACAGGGTTGATATTCCCATGGGGGACACAGATAGTGATGAGTTTCAGAGAAGACTTAAAAAGGATGGTGTCATTGGGAGCACTTGGGTGGCTACTTCAGTTGGGTGCCAGGGAAAGCCCCTCCGAAGAGGTGATCTTTGAACGGCTGGTGAGTGAAAGAGGAAGCCATGGCAGATCTTGGGAAAGAGCATTCTTGGCAGAGGGAACAGCTCACTCACGCAAGGTCCCTAAGGCTGAGAAATGCATTCAGTGTGTTCAGGAACAGAGAGGCCACAAGCATGGCAGAAGCAAAGCAAAGGAGACAATGATGTGAGATGAAGTCATGGGATTTGATGAGATCACCTAAGAGCGTAGATAGATGGAGAATCTGATCGAGGACAGAGCCCTGGGGAGATAAGTCAGGAAAAGAAAAATCCATGAAAGAGACTGAGAAGAAGCAGCCATGCAGCCTTGCCAGGAGTGGTATTCTAGAAGCCAAAGAAAGGAAGTGCTTTAAGGAAGAGCAGCCAGTTGTGTCACATGCTGCCGAGAGGTCAAGGAACATAGAAATTTCCAATGGATTTTGCAACATGGAGGTCATCAGTGACTGACTTGGAAGTGGGTTGAGAAATACGAGGTGAAGAAGTGGCAGAAATCACGACTAATCAATATTTTAAGTTTCGCTGTGAAAAACAGAGAAACTGCCGTAGTTCAGAAAGCAGTGGGGTAAAAAGAAGATTTTGATTTCGTTTTGTTTCTATCTCCGTGTTTAAAAAGAGAAGCTACTAACTACAGCGGTGCTTGGCAGACTTGGGACAAGCCAGCCACAATAAGAACCACGTTTCCATCGTGACTTGTTACACACGTACTTAAAATCGTGAAAACAAAAATTTGCAAAACAATACCCGTGTTATACACCGCGTTCCAATTCTTCATTTAAAAATGCTGCTTATTACCCACTAAAATGTTTGCAAGCCCCACTAATGGATTGGAAACTGAGGTTGAAGAACACTTTCGGGGAGTGTCGGAGCTGGTTCACACTGGCTTGCAGGAGCCAATTTTGCACACCTCTTCCATGTTGATAGCTTGAGAATGGCCAGGAACGGAAGCACTTATACCAGGGACATAGACATCCATGACAACTTAGGGCCACCCCCCACCGCCCCCAGCCCAAAGCCAGGTGTTAAACATTTACCACCACACTACTGACTGTACTCATATGAACGATCCAGTAGAGCGGAAAACACTAACCACGTAGAAGAAAGGGATGGTCACAAGAGTGCTTCTGGAGATGATGTTGCCCAAAACACACAGCAATAACATTTTGGAATATCAGTTCAAAACAACAACATAGAGATTACCAATTATTTGCAGACAATTGTCTTAGAGTCCCAAAGCTGAAGGGATCATTTCTAGTGGGATCAATTTCATCTCTTAATGGCCTCTTTCCTTAATCAAGAAGACACATTCATATAGTGTCGTGTGGCTGCAGATTTGGAAATAGTATGATACAGAGATATTGTCTTACAAGCAAAATGTGAAATAATGTATATTTAATGATGTGCATCATGTTGTTTAAATTTTTTTTTTCAACGTTTATTTATTTTTGGGACAGAGAGAGACAGAGCATGAACGGGGGAGGGGCAGAGAGAGAGGGAGACACAGAATCGGAAACAGGCTCCAGGCTCTGAGCCATCAGCCCAGAGCCCGACGCGGGGCTCGAACTCCCGGACCGCGAGATCGTGACCTGGCTGAAGTCGGACGCTTAACCGACTGCGCCACCCAGGCGCCCCGCATCATGTTGTTTAAAGGTGGGAAGCACTTCTGGTAGTGATTTTGCTTATTATTGTGTTGCTGGGTTTTTGTTATTATAAGTAAATTTTTTTTTTTTTTTTTTTTTTTGCCTCCAAGCATTGATTAAATGGTGGTGCCAGTGCTGGGAAAATACGCCTGAAATTAATAACTGTGGCATACAGGGGCGCCTGAGTGGCTCAGTTAGTTAAGCCTCCGACTCTTGATTTCAACTCAGGTCATGATCTCATCGTTGTGAGACGGGGCTCTGAGCTGGGCATAGAGCCTGCTTAAGAGTCTCTCTCTCCCTCTCCCTCTGCTCCACCCTGCTCTCCCTCTTTCTCTCTCTCGTGCTCAAAAAAAAAAAAAAAGTAATAATTTTGGAATACAAGTTAGATGTGCTAAAACACTGTAAAGTACTTTAAATGACTGCTTCGATAATTATTCATGCTGTGAATTTAGAAGTCAAAACTCTAGAACCTTTAGCAAAAATAATCTATAAAAAAATTCAAAACCTTGCGCAATAATTATAGATTTATGAGCTCTGAGACTATATACCCTGCTTTCCCTTTATTTCTATGAGAAAATTGTTCTTGAATTATGCAGATTTTAAATTATTCAGTCTTTAAGACTGCATTCTTTTATTTACTTATTTTTTAAGTAATCTCTACATCCAATGAGGGGCTGGAACTCAACCCCGAGATCAAGACTTGCATGTTCTATGGACTGAGCCAGCCAGGCACCCCAGAAGTGCATTCTTTACAACACCATAGCACTTATATTCCTTAAACCTATGTCTACTTCCCAGGGAAATTTCATGGTTGGTGCCATTGACCTCTTCTGATTGATTATCCTCCCTCAGTGTAAATGGACTCATTTCTTCTTTGAATCCTCTTGCTTTGAACAAATTCTCTCATACCTCAATACTAACTAGCACTACCCAAGAGCACTCAACCTTTTTTTCCAAACTTCAGACCCCCCTGTGTTTTGATCCATCCAGCTTACCTCTTATGTTCTACACGATCATGTCCCTGATCCAGTCTTTTCAAGTGTGAGAAACAAGCTTCTAGAACTATGGTTTTGTCATAAAATAAAAGAATCTTGAAGATGTGGAAGATCTTCAGAGGAGTGTAAATTAAATTAATTCATCCCAATGGCTCAAAGAATGAGATACTGTCCTATTTTTAAAATGCTTTCCTTGGGGCGCCTGGGTGGCTCAGTCAGTTAAACATTCAACTCTTGATTTGGCTCCGGTCATGATCCCAGGGTCATGGGATCAAGCCCCGAGTTGGGCTCCACGGTGGGCATGGAACCTGCTTGGAATTCTCTCTCTCCCTCTGCCCCTCCCTTTCTCTCTCTCTCTCTCAAAATAAATAAATATTTTTTAAAAGTTAAAAATAAAATACTTTTCTTGAAAGTCTTAGCAAACTAAGGTATGTTAACTACAGAATAATGTATAGTTATTTTATATGAGAATATATCTGAAATTATGTAATTTTAAAAGTAGAAACAATAAAATACTTAAAGTCACATATATATTATACTAGGTAATATTTTAGGCGCTAGAGATACAATGGGTAAAAAATATAGCTCCCATTGGAGCTTCCATCTAGTGGGAGTTAGATAATAAGTAATTATACACATGTATTTTAAAATTCAAAAGGATGATGTAAGTAACTGTTAATGCTCATTGTGATCTTTGTTCTTGCAAAGTAGCTGAGATTCTTAATACTATTGAAAGGCTTCCCTCAGCAATGCAATATGAATATTTAACCAATCCTTCTTGTGTATAACTAATTGTCTTCTAGCTTGTATTTACACAGCTCATTAGAATTTCTGTGACAGGTTATTTCCTGCCAAACCTGGAGTTAGCACACTATATACGATATATATATATATATATATATATATATATCTATATATATATACACACACACACTATATACTATATACTATATATATATATATATATATCCTATAACTCCACAACAAAAAACAAATAACCCAAATCAAAAATGTTCAAAGAATTTGAACAGACATTTCTCCAAAGATGATACACAAATGACCAACAAGTTCAACATCACTAATCATTAGAGAAATGTAAACCAAAACACAGTGAGGGGGCACCTGGGTGGCTCATTTGGTTAAGCTTCTGACTCTTGATCTCAGCTCAGGTCTTGATCTCAGGGTGGTGAGTTCAAGCCCTGTGTGGGGCTCTGCACTGAACATGAAGCCTGCTTAAAAAAACAAAAACAAAAACAAAAACAGAAAAATACAAAACCACAATGAGACACCACCTCATACTCATTAAGATGGCTTTACTAAAGAAAGGTGGAGGGAAGAGGGAAAGAAAGAAAGAAAGAAAGAAAGAAAGAAAGAAAAACTAACAAGTATTGGCAAGGATGTGGAGAAATTGGAATCCTTATGCACTATTAATGCACCAAAATGATGTAGCCTCTATGGAAAATAGTATGACAATTCCTTAAAAAAATTAAAAATAGAATTGCAACATATCCAGCCATCCTGCTTCTGGGTATATATCCAGGAAAACTGAACACATGATCTCAAAGAGATATTTGCACACCTGTGTTCACAACAGCATTATTCACAATCCAAGAAATGGAAAACAACTCAAATGTCCTTTGATCAAGGAATGAATAAACAAAATATTATATACTGTATATATACATATACATATACGTATATAATACATATAGTAGAATATTATTCAGCCTTTAATATTTTTTTAACGTTTATTTTTGAGACAGAGAGAGACAGAGCATGAACAGGGGAGGGTCAGAGAGAGAGGGAGACACAGAATCCGAAACAGGCTCCAGGCTCCGAGCTGTCAGCACAGAGCTCGATGAGGGACTCGAACTCACGAACTGCAAGATCATGACCTGAGCGGGAGTCTGACGCTTAACCGACTGAGCCACCTAGGCGCCCCCATTCAGCCTTTAAAAGGAAGGAAATCCTGTTGCATGTGACAACATGGATGAATCTTGAGGACATTATGCTAAATGAAATAAACCAGTCACAAAAAGACAGTTACTTACATGAGATATCTAACAAAGTCAAGCTCATAGAAACAGAAAGTATAATGGTAGCCTCCAGGGGCTGGGACAAGGACAAAATGGGGAGGTGTTTGATGGGGATAGGATTTCAGTTTTGTAAGATGAAATAGTTCCGGAGATTTGTTGTACAACAATGTGAATATACTTAACACTACTGAACTGTGCACTTAAAATGGTTAAATGGTAACTCCTCTGTTGTGTTAACCACAGTTTAAAAAGCAATAATAACTTGAAATAATTTATCTCTGTGTCAATAAGCCACCAACTCAATACACCATTAGATTCATTAGTTTCATTTTTGTTTTCAATTCTTGAGGCTTGCTTTTAGTTTATTTCACTTCGATTTAATTCTGGATTATAATCTTATGAAATAGTTACACGGTCCCAATGCCAAATTTACAAACAAATTTACGAATAAGACACGTTTGGGGTATCTGGGTGGCTCAGTCGGTTAAGTGTCTGACTTCAGCTCAGGTCATGGTCTCACAGTTCGTTGAGTTCAAGCCCCGCATTGGGCTTGCTGCTGTTAACCTGTCAGCACGGAGTGGCTTTGGATCCTCTGGCCCCCTCTCTCTGCTCCTCTCCTGCTTGTGCTCTCCCCAAAATAAAAATAAATGCAAAACAAAACAAAACAAATAGAATACATTTGTGGAATCCTAGTTTCCATCCCTGTCCTCTCCATCCTATTCCCTCCCTGACTCTACACATAATACATGTAGATGGTTTTTATATTCACATTCACACTGTAGAGAAAAGATAGCACACTGTGCATAGTTTTGCACTTTGCCCTTTTTACTTCACGTATAGCCTGATGACCACTCCACAATAGTATACACAAATATTCCTCATTTCCTCTTCAGCTGCATACTGTACTATTGCCTGGATGTAACTGTGATATTGTGATGTGTAGTAAGAAATATACATTTGGTCTTTGTCCCTTTTACTGACACAGAGCTCCCTGGAATTTCCGAAGTGATGAGAGTCAGAAAGGCACCTTTTGTTATGCTAATGAGGTGACTTTTGGACCGCACTTCAGGATGGAGGCTGGTTGCCAGCCATCCTAAAGGATGGGGCTAGGGAGCTCCCGGGTTGCTGAACTCCTAGAGATTTAGAAAGAACGGTAGGCTCAGGGAAGACATGGAAACCGCACCCTTTCTCCACACCCGCCCTGCGTATCTCTTCCATCTGCAGTTCTGGAGTTACATCTGTTCAGAATAACCTGGTAAGCTAGTAAAAAATGTTTCTCTGAGCTGTGAGCTGCTGTAGCAAATTGAGCCCAAGGAAGGGTCCGAGGAACATTTAATCTACAGTGGGTCCTTCAGAAGCACGGGTGCCACTGGCATTTGAGGTAGAAAGGTGGTCTTGTAGGACTGAACCCGTAAGGAGTCTGATTCTATCTCTGGGTAGATATGTCAAAATTGAGTTGAATTGTAGGAACCCTCAGCTGGTGTCAGACAATTGCTTGTTGGTGTGGGGAAACACCCTGCTCCCCCAACACACACTCACACACGTGCGCGCACGCATACACACACACACACACACACACACACACACACACACTGGAATTGAATGCAGAATCCTTTAGTACCATGGTTTGTTCACCCTGTGGACCTTTTGCTATCATAAATGATGCTTCAGAGTATAGGTTTGCACACATCTTTTTGTATATTTGCACACTGTCTCTGGGATAGATTCTGAGAAGTGACATTTTTGTGTCAAAGTTAAGCACTATGTAATTTTGCTAGACATGAGTTTAAGTACTTTTGGAGAGTTCATTCAAATCCTTTGTTCCTAGTCTACCTTAGGGGAAGGTCCAGGCTACTCTTATGGGAAAGGGGTGTTGGGGGTGACCCCTGAGGGGTTGCAGTGGAGAACCTGTCACCTGAGATGACAGGAGAACCAAAACCAAAGGAGTGAGCAGGACCAGGAACCACAGGGAAGACCAAAGTCAAGAAGCCAGGAAGGAAAGCTGGGAGACTTCAAAGAGGGGCCAGGAGGAAATATGAAAGCTTCCGTCCAGGAACAGAAGCGTGGGAATAATAAATGCAAATTGGGAGAGGTCCAAGGTAATTAACCCAGAACAGCGCTACTCTTCTACATTCTTTTTCTGGCTGGCTGGCAAGGAGTCATTGCATATGTTTATATGAGGGCAACAGCTGAGCTAAGACACAGTAGCTGAAATGCAGTCTCTACTTGACATGCCCAACTGGCATGATGCTGCATCTCCAGGAGGAAGGGGTGAGGGTGGGGTTAGGACCACCTCTTTCTAATATGCACAGAGGTGTCCTATGACCTAACCATACCTTGCTCAGGTTGGCTGGGCTTAAGGGCTCTGCAGAATGGGCAACAATCATCCAAAATCTCCTTCCCCCTTAGTGGTTATATTCACTTTTTTCTCTATAATTCAGGTATATTTTTGGCTATAATATTGCACTCTAAAACTATCTCTAGTAGAAAGGTGAGGCTGAATTGTATGGTCTTTTGCATTGGAGCCACAGTAAGGAGTTGTTTATTTTAATGAAATGGTTTATTTTCATAAATAAAATGGTCTCTTTTAACAAAAACGGCTTTTAGGTTAAACTGTGACTGCCAACTGATGAACCTTTCATGTTGTGTGAGGTGAGGCATGTTGATACTTTTGTTAATTTGGAAATGGGAGAGTCAGGAAAGCAGCAAGCCAAGCATTACCTGGAGATGATATGGAGCTTTATTTATGAGCTTTGAGCTCTGGAGTTGAGAAAGAAAGGGAACTCAGTGCCGGCTTGACCATATACTACTTTAGATAAGTGGTCTTTAAACATTTCTACTCACATAACCTGTGATAGAATTTTGAAAAACGATGTAACCTTTCCTCTAACATGGTACTAGAAGTCCTTGCTAATGCAATAAGGCAAGGCAAGGAAAAAAGAGATGTACAGATGGGAAAGTAGATGTAAAACCGCTTCTGTTTACAGATGACATGATCATCTATGTGGAAAATCTGAAAGAATCAACCAAAAAACTCCTGTAACTAATGAGCGATTATTGCAAGGTTGCAGGATACAAGGTTAATGTACAAAATTCAATTGCTTTCTTTTATACCAACAATGAATAAGTGGATTTTTTAATTAAAAACATAATATCATTTATATTAGCGCCCCCCAAAATGAAATACCCAGGTATAAATCTAACAAAATATATATGAGATAAACTACAAAACTCTCATGAGTGAAAGCAAAGAAGAAATGGGGAGATATTCAATGTTCGTGGATAAAAAGACTCAATATTATCAAGATGTAGATTCAATGTATCCTCACTCAAAATCCCAGGAAGCTATCATATGGATATTGACAAATTGATTCTAAAGTTTATACACAGAGGGAAAAGACCCAGAATAGCCAACATAATATTGAAGATGAAGAGTTGGAAGACTGATACTAATCGACTTCAAGACTTACTATAAAGCTACAGTAATCAAGTCCGTGTGTTAATTGGTGAAAGAATAGACAAATAGATCAAAGGAAAAGAATAAAGAGCCCAGAAGTAGACTCACATAAATATACTCAACTAGTCTTTGACAAAGGACCAGAGGCAATAAAATGGAGCAAATACAATTTTTTCAACAAATAGTCCTGGAATAACTGAACGTTCATACACAAAAAAAAAAAATCTGGACATAGACCTTACACCCTTCACAAAAATTTACTCGAAATGGATCATAGACCTAAATGTAAAATGCAAAACTCTAAAGCTCCTAGAAAATAACAAAGAAGGGGCACTGGGTGGCTCAGTCAGTTAAGTGTCCAACTTCGGCTCAGGTTATGATGTCACTGAGAGTTTGAGCCCCACGTCGGACTCTGTGCTGACAGCTAGGAGCCTGAAGCCTGCTTCGGATTCTGTGTCTCCCTCTCTCTCTGACCTTCCCCCACTCATGCTCTGGCTCTCTCTCTTAAAAATAAACATCAACAAAATTTAAAAAACCCAAATATGCTCGTAAAAAAAAAAAAAACTAACAAAGGAGAAAACCTAGATGACCTTGGTATGGTGATGCCTTTTTAGATACATACCAAAGACATGGCCCATGAGAGAAATAATTGACAACCTGGACTTCATTAAAGTAAAAACATCTGTCTAAAAGATAAAGTCAAGAGAATGAGAGGACAAGATACAGACTGGAAGAAAATACTTGCAAAGGACACCCCTGATAAAGGACTGTCATCCAAAATATCCAAAGAACTCTTAAAACACAACAATAAAAACACAGCCCAATTTACAAAATGGGCCCAAGTCCTTACAGACACCTCACTGAAGAAGATAGACTGATGGTAGATGAGCATATGAAAAGATGCTTCACATCACATGTCATTAGGGAAATGCAAATTAAAACCACAATGAAATAACATTACATACCTATTAGAATTGCCCGAATCCAGACGCCAAGATGCCAGTCAGGATGTAGAGCAGTCGATACTCTTCCTACATTGCTGGTGGGAATGCAAATGGTACAGCTTCTCTGGAAGACAGTTCGGCAGTTTCTTACCAAGTTAAACATACTGTTAACCATATGATCCAGCAATCACATTCCTTGGTATCTACCCAAAGGAATTGAAAGCTTATGCCTGCATAAGATGTTTATGGCAACTTTCTTCATGGCTGCCCAAACTTGGAAGCCACCAAAATGTCCTTCAGTAGGTGAATGGACAAATAAACTGTGCTATATCCAGATAATCGGTGCTAAAAACAAATGAGCTATTAAGTTATGAAAAGACATGGAGAAACCATAGTAGCACATTTTTAAGTGAAAGAAGGCTAAGAAAGCTACCTACTGTAGGATTCCAACTATATGACATTCTGGAAAAGGCAATGAAATGAGAAGTGGTTGTCAGAAGTCAAGGATAGGTGGGGAGCAGGGGGTGGGGGACAGATGAACAGGTAGAACACAGAAGACGTTTAGAGCAGTGAAAATACTCTGTGTAATATTATAATGATGGACATACATCACTACACATTTGTCCAAACCCATTGAATGTACAACACTAAGAATGAACCCTTGGGTAAACTATGGATTCTGGGTGATTATGATGTGTCAATGTTCCTTAGCAAAAAATACCCCATTCTGGTGGGTGATGTTGGTAATGGGGAAGGCTGTGTGTGTGCAGGAGGCATGAAAAATCTCTGTACCTTCCTCCCAATTATGTTGTAAACCTAAAACTGCTTTTAAAAAATAAGAAGGTCTCTAAAAAATAGTAAACTATGCAAGCTTTCACATGTTTTACATGGATGTTTTGGCTTAATTGGTTGGAAAGAATGTAACTTCTAGAATACTGCAAATATTGACATTTTATTTTATTTACTTTATTTATTTTAAATGTTTATTTTTTTAATTAAAAATTTTTTGACATTTATTCATTTTTGAGAGACACAGAGAGACAGCACAAGCACGGTGGGGCAGAGAGAGAGGGAGACACAAATTTGAAGCATGCTCCAGGTTCTGAGTGGTCAGCACACTCAGAATGGGCCTGAGATGCACCATTTCCCTAAGGGGCTCAACGAAAACAAATTATTGTCCTGACCAAGAGAAAGAAAAGCTTAGCAAGCAAAGGAAGACTTCTTCATAAAAAATGTTCGAGAATTAATTTCCTCATGTTGAAGTAAGTGTATTTTATTGAACTGGAAGCTATTACTGTTTCTACAGCTGTAAAATTGGTCTCCTGACAAATTCCAGAAACCCTCTTGTTCTAAAATTATGTGTATGCTTAATTACATGCATACCATACGCATACTATAGTGGCCAATTTTCACCAGACTACCACATTTTCAGCAGCTCCTTTTTTATTCAAGCATTATTTTCACGATGATGTAGCTAATAGTAATGCATCAAAGGCAGAGAAATAATTTCAATTGGCTGAAATGTTTCCTCATCACAAACTTGTTTCTCTTTGGCTCAAGTCTAATTTCTTTTAGATCTTTTTTTTCTGTGTGTGTCTAATTTTTTCCCTAGCTGTATATACAAAATCTTCACAAGAAAATAAAGCTCTGATTCACCGGAGCGTTAACAAATTTGGTGAATCATAGGGGCACCTGGGTGGCTCAGTCGGTTAAGCCTCCAACTTCAGCTCAGGTCATGATTTCGCGGTTGGTGGGTTCGAGCCCCGTGTCAGCATCTGTGCTGACAGCTCAGAGACTGGAGCCTGCTTCGGATTCTGTGTCTCCCTCTCTTTCTGTTTCTCCCCTGCTCACATTCTGTCTCTCTCTCTCTCAAAAATAAAAAAAAATGATTTAGGGGCGCCTGGGTGGCGCAGTCGGTTGAGCGTCCGACTTCAGCCAGGTCACGATCTCGCGGTCCGGGAGTTCGAGCCCCGCGTCAGGCTCTGGGCTGATGGCTCAGAGCCTGGAGCCTGTTTCCGATTCTGTGTCTCCCTCTCTCTCTGCCCCTCCCCCATTCATGCTCTGTCTCTCTCTGTCCCAAAAATAAATAAACGTTGGAAACAAAAAATTAAAAAAAAAAAAAAAAAAAAAAAGATTTAAAAACATTTTTTAAAAAATGAATTTGGTGAGCATGCAGAATGTGTATGTGACAGTAAAAAGCCGCGGCCACAGATGTCTATGTTGCACAAACGTTTCCAGGAGCAGACTCTGGCCTTTTAAATCTGTATAATTAGGCAAGAAAGTATCTGGGTTTGTCAACCACAAACACTCAGGAGCCCTGTGCTCCTCATGTGATCTGCAGATCATCACCCTTCTCATATGTGGAACAGGTTCGTTGGAAAACTATTGGATTCCGGCCTCACTGTTGGGAAAATCTGTGTGGGACCCTGAGGGGTGGGGGGCTTTTAGGAGAAGGAGTCATGAAAATAATTACCCAGGAAAGTTAGCACAGGAGCTGGAATTTGAGACCACCAGCTCACCTTACTTCTTATTCTTCCTTACCTATCATTTAATAACCAGCCACATTATTAACACACCCATTGTATAGGCACAGGGGACATAGATGTATAGTAAGAGTCACTACTCAGAATCAGAGCCATTCAAAGTGTGAATACTGTCAAAATTCGGCATGCCGTGAGGTTTGGTCCTGAGCGCTGCACCTCATGGCACAGAGACTAGGCCTTCCTTAGCACCTTCAAGGAGAAGAGGCCATAGGTGATAAAGAAGCTGGCCTGTTTCTAGGAACAGAGCCGTCTGCTTGTATAGGGCCCCGCGTCAAGTTACAAGGACAATTTGACCTTTAGCACTTCAGGTGGTGAATGTGTTTGTTAAACTACAGCAGTTACTCTTAATGGTCAGATCATTCTAGAAAACGCACATGAAAGAGCACACCTTAAGAGAGTCAGCCCGATACCCCTTGAGAGTTTTTCGAGAATGAACCCTTAAGATTTGGGAGGCGGAACTGGCCATGATCACTAGTTCAGGCCTTTAAAGCTAGATTCACTTAGAAACGGATTTTTTTTTTTTTTTTTTTTTTTTTTTTTTAGTGTTTATTTTTGAGACAGAGAGAGACAGAGCATGAGTGGGGCAGGGTCAGAGAGAGAGGGAGACATAGAATCCAAAGCAGGCTCCAGGCTCTGAGCTGTCAGCACAGAGCCCAATGTGGGGCTTGAACTCATGAACCCGCAAGATCATGACCTGAGCTGAAGTCGGACGCTTAACCGACTGAGCTACCCAGGCGCCCTGAAACTAAATATTTTAAAAGAGGTGAAGACAATCTAATTACAAATCTAATACGATCCCAAATGCCCCTATGCTTTCTTTCTATAAAATCTCCCCATCCCTCAGTGACAAGCTTTAGAAAGAAAGGAAATAGAGTGATTTTTATCACAAAACCTGACGGTGGGGCAGACTGTAGGCCAGGATTGACTCCCATCAGCAGGAGGAAGGGGCACAGTGGAGTTGAGAGACTGACTGGCACATTTAAATTTTTTTAAGTTTATTTATTTTGAGAGACAGAAAGAGCAGAGGAGGGGGAGAGAGAGAGAGAGAGAGAGAGAGAGAGAGAGAGAATCCCAGGCAGTCTCCACACAGTCAACATGGAACCTGATGCAGGGCTCGAACTCACCAACTCTGAGATCATGACCTGAACCAAACCCGAGAGTGGGACGCTTAATGGCCTGAGCCACCCGGGTGTCCCCTGACTGGCACATTTAAAGAGAGCGCTTAACCAGTTCTCAGGGCCTGGGATCAGCCAGCACTGTCCTCTGTGTTGTATTAACACCCCGAGTGCTAGATATAACGGTACAGGAGTTTCCTCTGTTAATTGCCTGTCGTGAAAAATAAGCCCACGGACCCAATCAAAGGAGGGATGCGGGAACTCCCAGCACAACGAAGCGAGCCTTTAATCAACCTTCTTGCAAGAGTGGGTGTCTGATGGGGCAGTTACCCAAGACAATTTATCTCCTAGCACGCAAGCCCCTCCCCTGGTTCCTCATTGGCTGAGAACTACAAATGTTACAGCCTCAACCCTGAAATCGCTATGCCCCCGTAAGGCAAAAAGCAGCCTGACCGGAACAAATGTGCATTCCCTGAGGTGAGGCAGGGACTTCAGTTCTTTGGCGCAGGCTCATTGCAAAGCCTTGAAAATAAGCCCCCCAAGTGGAGGTGGGGGGGCACTTCGAAGAACCAGGAAATGCAGTGTCCAAGGGTTTGGGACTCCACCGTGGGGAGGGGTGGGTGTTCGTATTTATTTCCAGTAGGTTGTAAACCTACCGTTGACTAGACAGCACAACTTTTATTTGGTGTTTCTGGAAATGAATCATTTCCCTTACTTCTCGCACTATGCACCACAGAGATGAACAGAATCCCAGCTTCCCAGCCACCTTTCCAGGCCTCACCCCAACGCTGGCAGGCTTCCTTCTAGAATGCCACTCTGCGGTGAAGTAGTGTGTTGCTTTAAGAGACAGAAGACTCAACCCGATTGACACTTCAGATCTATGTGCCACCACAACTTCCTCTGCGGATGTGTGTCTTTAAGGCAAGACACGTCTGTGTGGGATCTTAGCTCTTTGAAAATGATCCATATCTGGAGGCTGTGAGGCGAAAATTGTAATTTCGGGTTTTTTAAGATTCTTAATTGGCCATCTCTGCTAGAATTACAAAGGTGCACAGCTCGTAAAATTCATCAAGGAATTCGTCCTCTGTAGGTAGTTTTTTTTTCCCCCCAAGCTAGTGCAGTAGATAACTTATATCCACATACTTATCACTTCCTTCTTGTCCATCTAAACACATAGGCAAGATTACACAATGAATGTGTGTGCATAGGAAAATAATTATTTACCCAGTCCTAACACAAAGTTTTACGGCAAGGAGGCCTTAACAACCAGGGAGGTGTTTATTTAATTCGCTATCACAGCAGACACATAGTCAAACCAATCTGGTAGGGGCATATCATGTCCAAATATTTATGATAAATTCTGGCTGTTTGGTTTAGGAGTCTGGGCTTTGCCAGCGGAACGCCCTGCCAAGAAATGCAGCAAGCCTAGCAAATGACCGGCTGCATCCTACACACTAGTATACCCGAAAGCTCTGTGGCATCCTCTAAAAAGCACGAGATTTCTCTCCCACTTTCGTTCATGATTATGCCAACCTCGAAATGTAATGTGTTAGTTCATCAGAGGAAACTTCAGGGCCTGGCCTGAGGATCTTGATTTTTCACATCAATTTGCATCCTGAGTTTTTGTGTGGCTCCTACCTGCTCCCCTGTTTCATTGAGCACCGTTAGCCTGTGGCCTCTATGCTCATGAACACACACGCTTCTTAGAGAATTTGGTTGGGGGCCACTGATGCAAAGACATTTACTCACAATTGTACATTTAATTGGATGTACACTTCTGTCCCTGAGGCCTGAGTGAGCCTTTAGCCATGTTTTTATTTTGTATTTTATTATTTTTTTATTAAAAATTTTTTTTTACATTTATCTATTTTTGAGAGACAGAGAGAGACAGAGCATGAGCAGGGGAGGGGCAGAAAGAGAGGGAGACACAGAATCTGAAGCAGGCTCCAGGCTCTGAGCTGTCAGCACAGAGCCCGACGTGGGGCTCGAACCCACAAACCATGAGATCATGACCTGAGCCGAAGTTGGACGCTTAACCGACCGAGCCACCCAGGCGCCCCTGTATTTTATTTATTTTTAAAATGTTTATTTATTTTGAGAGAGAGAGCAAGAGTGCCTGAGCAGGGGAGGGGCAGATCGAGAGGGAGAGAGGGAGAATCCAAAGTAGGCTTCACGTATAGTACAGAGCCCGATGTCAGGCTCGATCTCACAACCATGAGGTCATGACTTGAGCTGAAATCAAGAGTCAGATGCTTAACCGACTGAGCCATCCAGGTGCCCCCAGACATTTTTAATCTTGGGTAAGTTTCTTATTTCATTTAAACAGAAAGTCCAAGGGCTACTTTCTCTTAGAAGGAGGTTTGTATAGTCATTTTTGTTGTTGTTGTTGTCTTAAATGAAATCATCTTTACATTTTTAGTACAAAGTCAGTAGGTTGTTATAGAAACAACGTATAAACTAGAAGAACGCTAACATACCTGTAGTTACACATACCCAGGGCAACCACAGAGAATGAACATCTTCATATGCCAATAAAGATGCTTTTTCGGCAACATCATCGTTTACGTGCAAAACTCCACGAATTAATCCAGTTTACAGAGGGTTTTGTTTTGTTTTTTTTTTTTTTTTTAAGTCATCCTTTAGAATAATCTAGGTCATGGGGCACCTGAGTGGTTTAGATGGTTAAGCGTCTGACTTCAGCTCAGGTCGTGAACTTGCGATTTCATTAGTTCAAGCTCTGCATAGGGCTCTGTGCTGACACAGCTCAGAGCCTGAAGCCTGCTTCGGATTCTATGTTCTCCCCCTCTCTCTGTTCCTCCCCTGCTTGCACTCTGTCTCTCTCTCTCTCAAAAATAAAGATTATTATTTTTTTTATTTTTATTTTTTTCAACGTTTATTTATTTTTGGGACAGAGAGAGACAGAGCATGAACGGGGGAGGGGCAGAGAGAGAGGGAGACACAGAATCGGAAACAGGCTCCAGGCTCCGAGCCATCAGCCCAGAGCCGGACGCGGGGCTCGAACTCACGGACCGCGAGATCGTGACCTGGCTGAAGTCGGACGCTTCACCGACTGCGCCACCCAGGCGCCCCTATTATTTTTTTAAAAATAATCTAGGTCTTGTAAATATTTAATCAACTTTCTCATCTGTGTAGTGTAGGACTAATGTGGTTTGAGAAAAATCAGGTAATCAGGGAAGTACTTAAGGGTCCCTAAAACCAATTCCTGATGGCCTCCACACAAGTCCTATACCCCCAGTTACTAGAGGTGTGTGCGAAAAACAAGAGAAGTGAAATTATAGACATTCCAGGAATCTTATGACTTCCCTGTGGTAGTCATTTCTGACTGTGTGTTTCTTCACTTCCTATCCCGAGGTTGTTTTGAAATCATAGCTGACTGGTGCAGCCCAGAGCCTCTGGGACCAGACTCCTGCGTGGGAATCTGGATTCCGTCACCCGCTAGTACTGTGACCTGAAGCAAGTGACTTAGCCATTCTGTGCCCCAGGCTTCTCAGCCATAAAATGGGGTTAAGAAGGGTCCTTACCTCCTAGGGCTGTGAGGACTGAATGAGTTAACATATGTAACATATGTAAACAGGTGGTAAATGCCGTGTGAGTACGTTCGCTGTTATTACTTTGCAAACTTCTGGAAATCCCACATGGCTTTTGGTTCGGATGTGGCTTTTGTCATATTTAGGTGTCACAGAGGTACCCCCCCCCCAATTTCTCTCATAGCAACAGAAAATAAGGATAGGTTATACCTTCATTCAACATGTATCATATTTTAGTATATGTGCTGCCGAAGGGAGCACAACATTTATCATATTTTAACTAGGTCTTTCCTTGCAAAATGAGATAGCGTTAAGAGAGCAACACAGATGGAAGTGGCAGGAAGCGGGGATGTTTTCTGACTCGCATCCTACGACACAGGCAACTGCTGTCCCCGCCAGTTATGGGGATTTAGAAGGAGTGTCCAGGCCACTATCAAGAACGGGCACCAGAGTCTCCAAGGTAAGGGAGGGCCTTAGAATTAAATACTCTTGGCATTGAACCTTACTTGATGTTCGGCATAAGTATCTCTTCATCCTTGTGCTAGTCATACGGAGAATGAAAGAAATACAACTTCAGATAAGTGGGTCTTAGAATTAGTTGGTTATCTGACAATGTGATCAAGGGTGCACTCTTACAAGCCTAACTAAAACATGGCGATACAGAGCTGCCATTCAGGTTCCTGACTTGGTCAGAGCTAAGAAGAGCGTTCCTGCTTTCATTCAAACTTATAAAACCCTCCTTTTCCAACTGAAGTGTTTTTATTGTACACAGTTGGGGGTGTAACTTTTTAAAAACTAAGTAAGTCAAGCTGCTGTGAACATGTGTATTCAGGTTCTGTGTGGATAAGGCCTTTGGGTAAGTACCAAGGAATGTGATTTCTGGATCACATGGTAAACGTATGTTTAGTTTTGTAAAGAAATTTCCATACTGTCTTCCAAAATGTTTGAATGGTTTTGTATTCCCTCCAGCAAGGAAGGAGAGTTCCTGTGGCTCCCCATCCTTGCCAGCATCTGGTGTTGTCAGTGTTCTGGATTTTGGTCATTCTAACAGGGGTGCAGCGGTATCCTGTTTTAATTTGCCATACCCTGATGACATATGATGTGGAGCATCTTTTTTTTTTAAGTTTATTATTTGTTTTTGAGAAAGAGAAATTGTGAGTGGAGGAGGGGCAGAGAGAGAGGAAAGAGAATTTCATTGTCAGTGCAGAGCCTGATGTGGGCTTGAACCCACGAACTATGAGATCATAACCTGAGCTGAAGTCGACACTTAACCGACTGAGCCACCCGGGCACCCCGTGGAGCATTTTTTTTATCTGCTTATGTGTTTCTTTTCTTTTTATTGAGGTATAATTGACATATAATATTATATTAGTTTCCAGTGTATGACATAATGATTCAATATGTGTATATAGTGTGAAATGATCACCACGGTAAGTCTGGTCAACACTCACCACCACACATAGATACAAAAATTTTGTGTGTGTAGTGAGAACTTTTAAGATCAACTCTCTTAGCAACTTTCACATATGCAACGTTGCTAACTATCGCCACCATATTGTACATCGTATCCCTGAGACTTTTGACCCGCTTCACCCATTTTGGCCTGTCCCCCACCTCCTGCCTCTGGCAACCACGTATCTGTTTCTCTGTATCTATGGGCTTGGTTTTTTTGTTTGTTTTGTTTTCAGATTCCACATGTAAGTGAGATTACATGGTATTTGTCTCTCTCTGACTTATTTCACTTAGCACAACGTCCTCAAGGCCCATCCATGTGGATCCAGCTTTGATGATCTTCCAGATGACTCTCTGCCCCCAAGCCCTCCATCATTTTTAAAAAAATGTATTAAAATAATTTCTAAACATTTATTAGACACTTGATTTCCTAAAAGTATTCCAGTTTTGGTCAAGCATATTGACATGCTCTGATGGCTAATTTTTTTGTGTCCACTTGACTGGGCCAGGGGGTATTCAGACATTTGTCAAACATTATCCTAAGTGTGTCTGTAATCATGTTTTTGGATGACAGTAAGATTTGAATTTGTAAACTGAGCAAGAAGATTGCCCTCCCCCATGTGGGTGGGCCTCACCCAGTCAGTTGAAGGCCTCCCCCCGGGACTCCCAATGACCGACCGATGGCCTTGGGCAGGGGCTCATCTTCTCCTGCCTTTACATTTAAACTGAAATTTCGCTCTTCTTGGGTCTTGAGCCTGCCAGCTTTCAGACTGGAATGTAACGTGATCAGCTTTCCCGGGTCTCTTGCTTGTCAACTCACACTGCAGATCTTGGGATGTGTCAGCCTCCAGAACCGCATGAGCCAATTCCTTAGAATAAATCTTTTCATGGATGTATATACACACCCTATTGGTTCCGTTTTGAAAATCCCTGGGCACGGGGTCAGAAGGGCAGGGCCACGTCTACCTGGGTCCTCGGGGTCTGGCACGGTGTTCGCACAATAGCATTATTTGCCAAATGAATGAAACTTTCAGAAACTTCCAAGTGAATGCCCGCCTCCATTTGAAAGCTTTCTAATTAAATATTCAAATGTTAACTTGGAGCAAAAGATCATCTTCATAGTTTCCATGCTTGTTAAGAGCTAAGTTGTCTTTGCCAAGAACAGATAAAACGATGTCCATTGTATTATTTTTTTTTTCCTGAGTGGTGTGTAAAAGGACTTTTTATTTTCATGAATAGAAGTAAAAAATAGATCCGTCAAGGACCTGAACAGAATGTTACTTCTGAGTTACCATATTGCTTCGAGACAAACATACATCATGTCCCTGGAAAGAGTGGAAATAGTTTCATTTGCTTACAGGGACAGGTATTTGATCTGGCTGGGGGAAGGGAGGGGGGAGTGCAGGGGCAGCAAATAAAGGAGGTTAAGCCGGGTAGTGATCTGACTCGGAGTGGTGAGGCATAAAGGGAAACCTTATCAGACGGTTGATATTTCCTAAAAGTATTCCAGTTTCGGTCAAACATATTGGCATACTGTGATGGCTAACTTTTTCTGTCTGCTTGACTGGGCCATGGGGTGCTCAGACATTTGTCAAACATTACCCCAAGCGTGTCTGTAATCGTGCAGGGGGGGTGGTGGGAGACAAGTTATGATGACAGCAATAAGCCAGACAACAGCAGATGAGGCCATGGGCTGGTCTGGGCGGTAGGGACCGAGGCAAGACCGACAGAACTGGTGGTCACCAGGATGTGGTCATGAAAGGCAATGCCAAGCTTGACTTCCCGGTTTCTAGGTCATGGAGGGGAAAGAACAGATATTGGCCATGAAATGTCTGCCATTTTCGATGTGTTATATTTGAGGCCCCTGGGACTTGTTCAACAGACAGCTGCATACGCGTAGAGGAGGCAAAGGGGGGTGGGGTGGTCAGGGCTAGGAAATAGGATCATGGGGTTACCAGCACAGAGGTTGTAATCAAAGCCAGAGAGACTGGGCATAACACGAGAAGGGGCAGGGAAGGAAAACTGCAACACTGACGACCACCAACACTTAAGGAGACAGGTGAGGAAGAGGAAGCTACCAAGGAGAGGAGACGGAAAAAATCAGAGTAGAAAAGAATCAAGGGAGAATGGCATCTCAGAAGCCAAGGGAGGGAGGAAAGAAAGAAAAATTTCCCCAGCTTCTCACTTCTACCTGCAGACACGAGGCCCCCAGCACCCTCTGCGTCCTCTCCAACCAGAAATGGTTCCCCAGGAGTCCTTGGGGGCATCACATCTGTGTTTCTCTCCCATGGGATTCTTAGGCTTCTCCGGGTAAGTCATTTCTCCCCTGGGCACGGTGGGCCCTTCTCCAGCCACATGGCTGTGGCTCCACAGTGGCCGGGGGTCTAAAACCGCAACTCCCCACTCTGCTATTCATGGTCTTGTTCTGCCATGGTCACCCTGAGCAGTCAGGGTGCCAAAGCTTCAGGGAAACCCGAGGCAGAGTGAGGGAGCATGGGCTCCTCCCCTGTGAGCCACAGTTATGTTGTTTGTTGGCGGGATCTCAAAATTTGGGGTATCCACTGGGGGAAGAGTCAAGAAACACCCACTGTAGTGTGCTGAAAACCCCTGCTTCCTTTCAGTGATATGTGTCGGTACCTTAGGAGTGTTTGGGTTTTTTTAAAGTTTATTTATTTATGTTGAGATAGAGAGCAAATGGGGGAGGCACAGAGGGAGAGGGAAAGAGAGAGAGAGAACCCCAAGCGGGCTCTGTGCCATGATTGCAGAGCCCGAGGTGTGGCTCGAACTCACAGACCATGAGATCATGACCTGAGCTGAAATCAAGAGTCAGATGCTTAACCGACTGAGCCACCCAGGCGCCCCATACTTGGTTCCTTTTCTCAGAATGCGCTCTTTCCTGGGAGGCCCCTGCAAATATGACTTTGGGGAGAAGACCTGGCCAATTCCCCCAACATTTCCAGATCTGCCTAGCAGTAGCTGTGACGAGAATTCTTTCCCAGCAGCAACTTGGATCCCAAGCAACCATTCTCTGTTGGGTCTGTGGTGCCACTTTGCCAACAGATTTGAGCCTCCCAGTGGACCCTAGAGGCTAAACATGAGCAAAATGAGCTCTTTTCTACATAAGGCTGTGGGTTGTTATGGATAAGTGGATACTGCAGTAGTTAGAAGGTCATTCTTCACCTCTGCCAGACACTTCAAAGAGTCAGACTTCAGCAAGTCACAGGACCCAATGGGAAATTAAGAGTTCCAGACCAAGGGACGCAGGGTTGGTCAGACGGTTGAGCATCTGACTCTTGATTTTGGCTCAGGTCATAATCTCTCGGTTTGTGAGACTGAGCCCCCCATTGGGCTCTGAGCTGACAGCATGGGGCCTGCTTGAAATTCTCTCCTTCCTCTCTCTCTGCACCTGCCCTCCTCAAAATAAATACATAAACATTAAAAAAAAAAAAAAAAGAGTTGTAGACCAAAAGAGCGGACAACTCTTTCAAGAGGCTAGGCTGTGAAGGAAAGGAGACAGATGAGATGGGGGGTAGCTATACACAACCATGAAGTTGAACTCCAAGGCCTTTTGTTTTGTTTTGTTTTCAGGTGGGAGAAATTCGAATGGAAGACAAATATCATAATTTATTTTTTGTCTTTAATTTACACTCCCTTCTGTTTTTGGGGTCCAGTTGGTCCTCCTCCTCTATTTACTGAGGCTGCACCAAACATACGATGATTTTCTGTAACTTGTACAAATCCAACAGTGACAGCCCTGATCACTTCGGCTCTTCTGTGTTTTGTTCTCTTCTGTTCCGGGAGACAGAGGGGCCGAGGCGCTATCAGGGTAAGGTGGTTGGATGCATGGTGGCATTTGGAGCAGGGCCCCTGGCTGCACAGACCCTCTGAGGAGGAAGATCTTCAGCCCTGAGCACGTTGAGAGGAGAGCAAAGGAGAATGGGGCTCCAGGGTGCTTCTTGTCACCTTGCTGTCACTATGAAGAAGGATGACACTTTACCTGGTTAGGGGTCACAGAGCCCAGTCTTTACTGGCTGTCCTGTTTCCTTGGTTTCTGTTTTTACTTTTTTTTTTTAACTTAAAAAATTTTTTTTAATGTTTATTCTTGAGAGAAAGAGAGAGAGAGAGAGCATAAGCATGAGCAGGAGAGGGGCAGAGAGAGATGGGGACACAGAATCCGAAGCAGGCTCCAGGCTCCCAGCTGTCAGCACAGAACCCGGCCTGGGACTCAAACTCAAGAGCCATGAGATCATGAGCCAAAGTCGGACGCTTAACCGGCTGAGCCACCCAGTTCCCCCATTAACTTTATTTATTTATTTTGAGAGAGGCGGAGACAGCATGAGTTGGGGAAGCGCAGAGAGAGAGGGAGTCCCAAGCAGGCTCTGTTCTGTCAGCTTGGAGCCCGATGCCAGGCTCAAACTCACGAGATTATGAGCCCAAACCAAGAGTCGGACGCTTAACCGACTGAGCCACCCAGGCACCCCTGTTTTTACTTTTATATTTCATTTTATTCTTTAAAAAATAAATTTTTATTTGAGAACGTTACATTTGCTTCAGGCACGCAGCCAGCTTCTTGCTCGCCTTCCCGCCTCCCGCCTTCTCCCTGCCCCTTCCCCCCTCCAGCACCAGGCCCCTGTCTCTCAGCGGGCAGCTGGCCTTTCTGCCTCACGTTCTCCTGTGGGGACAGCACTGATTATTTTTTAAGCTCTTCCCCCCCCCCCCCTTGGGGTACAATTTACCCAACATGAAATTCACCGTATCAACCATTTTAAAATACCCAATTCAGCGGCTTTTAGCGCATTCACAAAGTTGTACGCCTGTCACCGCTACCTAAGTTCCACAACATTTTTGTTTTGACCTTGTAAGCCCACGAGAGGGACGGGATGGGGTGAACGTCATCAAAATGAACACGAGTTCCAGTGTCCAGAGGCATTCACGATTCGGGAAGCGAATTTCCTCATTTTGTATTTTCTACTTACAATAATGTATTTCTATTTCCTCCTCACAGGCCATGCGATCATAAAGACAGGCTTCGCTTTACTTAGTGTCTTTCATTTATTTATCCACTAGCTCCATTTCACTCCTTCAGCATATTTAGAACCTTTCCTAGCCCAGTGAGTACTGATGACCCAGAGGTGAACGCACAAGCAAGGCTCCTGTCCCGGGGGGGTCTGCTGCCTCGCAGGACGACCCTGCAATCAAGGGGTTACGTTCGTGGTTTGTGCTGTGGAGGTAAATGAGGTAAATGACAGGAAGACAGCCAAGTCTGGGAGTCAGGTGCAGTTTCCCTGAGCTAATGGTGTTGCGGGTGGGGCCTGGTACGGCGTAGGATCAGCTGGGAAGGGTGGTGTGTCCAGGTGTGAGTGCAGCTGCGGGTGGACAGGGCAGAGCAAGCGGCAAGGGGGTGAGGACTTGGGCAGGAGAAAGAACGACGGCCTCGGGGACCTAGAATCCAGCGCGGCTGAAGCATCAGGAGATGGGGAGAACGAAGCAAGATGGCGCCCAATGGGAGCAGGGCCAGTCACACAGGACTTCATCTTGCAAATGAGAACCCATTGAAGAGGTGTTTGACATGGTGATGACAGGCTCCATCTGCTATATGGAGACCGGCTGGGAGGCCCTTTCAGGGTGAGGAAGGGTGGATGTTTGAGTACGATAACAGTCAAGAAAGAGTCAGGGGAGGAGATTTAAGTGACATTTGGGGGGTGGAATTGGCGGGAGAGGAAAGGAAGGTCTTTATGATGACATTGGCTACAGGGTGGGCGGTGACACAGGGGAACTCTGGGGAGAAACAGGTCCCCTTTAGGACAGGCTGAGCTGAGGTCCCCAAAGCATCCATGTGGAAATGTCAAGTCGATTAGTTCGTGATGTCTGGCAGCTCAGAGGACAAGCCCCGGCCAGAGATAGGAAGTTAGGAGAGGGAGAATGTAACCACAAAATCATCCTTCACCTACAGACATCACAGTATCCGAAGCACTTGGTGGATTGCTTACCTTTCTTCCTACCTCAGTGATTCTCAGTTTTGTTCTGCCATTGCTGACCACATGTGCCCCGCTCTCTCCAGGAATGTCTCTCATCATGTACAGAAGTTCTCCCTTGTCTATAGGCTCCTCGAGGGTAGGAAGTTGTTGCTTATCTTTGCATCCCCAGTGACCAGGATACATTTTATTTATTTTATCCTATTCTATTTTTAATGTTTATTTTACTTTTGAGAGAGAGAGAGAGAGAGAGAGAGAGAGAGAGAGAGGCAAAGAGAGAGGGAGACAGAGGATCTGAAGCGGGCTCTGCTCTCACAGCAGAGAGTCTGATGCGGGGCTCAAACTCATGAACCTAAGATCGTGACCTAAGCAGAAGTCAGCTACTTAACCAACTGAGCCACCCAGGGGCCCCTTTACTTTTTAAATGTTTTATTTATTTTTGAAAGAGAGAGTGAGCACAGGAGGGGTAGAGAGAGGGAGACAGAAGATCCCAAGCAGGCTCCACACTGTCAGTACAGAGCCCAACACGGGGCTCAAACTCACAAACTGTGAGATCACGACCTGAGCCAAGACCAAGAGTCCAACGCTTGACTGATGGAACCACTAGGCACCCCAGGACACATTTTAGAAACTCACAAGTTTTCTGACTGATGACTGACCAACAGATCACATCAATCACTGATTGTGTTGGAATCTTCATAAAAGCACCAAGTAGGGATAGTGGTTGACATCAATCTCTAATTTTGTAGTACCCATTATTATAGTCAAGATAATCTTTAGTTATTTATAAGACAAATACGAAATCATACAAGGGATCAAAATGAGGGTGGCCTAAAAAGCATGCCATTAAGGTATATAAATAGAGTATCACAAAAATTCAGTAGTTTAAAAGCATTGCCTTTATCAGCTGACGACGCGTCCTCCCGGAAGCCTCTGAAGGCATGCCTCAAAGGAATGGCCAGCTGTCACGGGACACAGAAGGGCACGGCTCAGCTTGGGGAGCCGTGAGAAGCTACCCTTTTTTTTTTTTTTTTAATTTTTTTTTCAACGTTTTTTATTTATTTTTGGGACAGAGAGAGACAGAGCATGAACGGGGGAGGGGCAGAGAGAGAGGGAGACACAGAATCGGAAACAGGCTCCAGGCTCTGAGCCATCAGCCCAGAGCCCGACGCGGGGCTCGAACTCACGGACCGCGAGATCGTGACCCGGCTGAAGTCGGACGCTTAACCGACTGCGCCACCCAGGCGCCCCGAAGCTACCCTTTTTTACATTCCCAAAGGGGTTAATAACCATTTCATCTCGAGTTGCACCGTTGACTGCTTTGATCACTTCAGTTGAAGGGTGGCGTTCGTTTCTACAGGCATACTCAGCTAAGCACAGCCCCAGGAGGGCAGACGACAGGCCCCCCTCTGCTGTGGGCGTCCAGGTGGTGAGTTCCCCAGCTGCGGCACCCACCCGTCCAAGGCTCCAGCCGGGGCCGCGCATGGTATGGCACCACGGCTACAGGCTTCTCTATAAATGTTTTCTTTTTTTTCAAGTTTTTATTTATTTATTTTGAGAGAGACTGAGACAGCGTGAGTGGGGAGGAGCAGAGAGAGGGAGGGAGAGTCGCAAGCAGGCTCCACCCCGCCAGCACAGAGCCCGACTCGGGGCTCGACCCCACGAACTGTGAGATCATGATCTGAGCCGAAATCAAGAGTCGGAAGATCAACCAACTGAGCCACCCAGGGACCCCAACACAGGCGTCTCTAGACCCCGAAGAAGCAAGACTTGCTCTCATCCATTTATACCCAAGTGTACAGGGCTCGGAAGTGGAGTGTGAATTCGCAAGCAGGAAATCATGCAACAAACTGGGTGAACGTTTCTCCTCACTTCTTGGAGCGGATGTAGTCATATATGTTTCGGTTACAATGTTTCGGAGGGAACAATTTTTTAACACTAGTAGGCCCAGAGTGTCATTACATACGGAAGATGATTCAACAAACTGCATCTGCATGTGCAAGGGAGAAAGGAAGCAGACATTAGCTCACGGCTGGGAGGGAGAAGGCCATGGGCACAGCGAGGAAATCGGACTTGAGAAATGAGGGACTAGCTCTAAAATGAGCAACACAAAGAGCAGAGACACGGCCCCAAAGGAGAGGAAGATTGTACTGTATTTATTTTTTAATATGTATTTTTAATGTTTATTTATTTTTGAGGGAGAGAAAGATAGAGCATGAGCAGGGGAGGGGCAGAGAGAGGGGGAGGCACAGAATCCAAAGCAGGCGCCAGGCTCCGAGCTGTCAGCACAGAGCCCGACACGGGGCCCGAACTCACAAACTGTGAGATCATGACCTGAGCCAAAATCTGACGCTTAACTGACTGAGCCACCCAGGCACTCCGAGAGGAAGATTTTAGAACAGGAAGGGCAGAAGCAGAAAATATTATAAGGAGGATGGTCTTGGGTCAAGACTAAATGAAACATTTATTGATTTAAGAAAGAAAGGGAAAGAAAATCTGCTAGACCTTAGTTATTAATATTGTATTTAAAAGGATCTATTTTTTATACTATAAATTATAAAGGACCCACAAATAGCTAACTGTAAATCTACATGGAGGAAGGGTCTTACTGACAATTCCCAGACCGTGGAACTGTTATTAGAACAGACTGGTCACGGGGCGCCTGGGTGGCGCAGTCGGTTAAGCGTCCGACTTCAGCCAGGTCACGATCTCGCAGTCCGTGAGTTCGAGCCCCTCGTCGGGCTCTGGGCTGATGGCTCAGAGCCTGGAGCCTGTTTCCGATTCTGTGTCTCCCTCTCTGCCCCTCCCCTGTTCATGCTCTGTCTCTCTCTGTCCCAAAAAAAAAAAAAAAAAAAAAAAAAAAAAGTTGAAAAAAAATTAAAAAAAAATGTTTAAAAAAAAGAACAGACTGGTCACATACGGGACTGAATGACAGGGCTATGTGACGATGGACATCTTCAGGCCACTGGACCCTCATCTCAAATATGCTGGCCTCATTCTGCTTATGTCAATTTATAAAGTAACTGCACTCTTCCTATCTTTTCTCGGGGCTATGTATAAGGGTTTTAACATAACACCAATAATGAATACAAGGTTGGTTCTAGGCTGTTCTGAGGACAACAGCCAAACCAGAAAGGATGTGTGTGCAGATTCTATGCTCCAGCAGAGGGCAGTCCCACACAGAAATTACTCTCCAGGAAAAACTGACGTCTGTTACTGCAAATTTCCCATGTTACTGAGTAAATGTTATTCAGCGTCACCACAATGGGCGACTTGTCCATACGGGGTGTCCTGAAATATCGGTGGGCAATCCTGGCAAACAATTGAAGCCCTAACCATTTTAAATCTTAAAAATTTTAAGGAAAGCGTGCCTATGTGAGCCTCCTTTTCCACGAGCCTTCCTCTGGGTCTATGTGTCTCGGGCGTGTGTGGTGTTTATCGTGACTTTGCCT
Source organism: Prionailurus viverrinus (assembly GCF_022837055.1). Classification (NCBI taxonomy): domain Eukaryota; kingdom Metazoa; phylum Chordata; class Mammalia; order Carnivora; family Felidae; genus Prionailurus; species Prionailurus viverrinus. The sequence goes on from NC_062571.1 coordinate 12,273,347, forward strand.
CCCTCTCTCTCATGCGGTGATTTTCTACGCAAGCAAATAAAATTGGTTCGTAACATAAAGCCTCGCTCCGTAACACTATCGGAAGACCATCTCCTGGAACTTAGCTGAAGTGATTTCATCTTCCCAGTAGCAAAAGGACCTCGTTACAAGCAGTTTCGTTTCTAACGCGGTCAACTTAACCTAGATCCTTAGGAGCAGCATAATGAGAAAAACTCTTAGGTGTAATGAACTTGCGTTTTAAGTTATTTGATCAATTAACCAGAAAAGCGCTTTCCTTCTTTTCCACTCTCTCTTTTGTGGAGTCTCGGCATATTTATGCTGTTCTATTTATTTGCTGAAAATTAACTTGAAAATTATTTTGGCTTATTAGGCAGTGGAGTTCTGGTTCTCTTTCAGTTGAGAATTCCTCTTTGATATGTCTGTATGGAAGAGAGAGAAAAGCTGTCCTACCTTTAATCAAAGTCTAGGGGCTGAATGAACTTGACTTGAAAAAAACCTTTTAGTTAAATTTCTCTCTGCTAATATCATACTTCTAATAATTAAAACTTTTCGTGAACTCAAATGCCACCATACAGATGTTGAGGATGGGCAAATCATGGTAAATTCAAATTCAAACAGCACGTGTCCATCAACTCCCCCGCACACAAAAATCCTGTCCACCCTAGCACTGCCCCCATGCAGTTACAAACAGGAATTTTAAGCCTTCGTAGCCAGTGGTGGAAATTACTAGCAATCAGGACTTTGGACATAATGATGCCAAAAGGAGAGATAAGGGGGTGATACCCTGTGCTCACACTGTTTTCCTGGAAGTCCTGACTTTGACCGTAAAGGAACACACTCAGCCCTGCCCACACCTGAATCACCTAAATTCCACCTTAACATTTTTTAAATAAATGTCAAATTAATGTTCTCCCTATTTTTAAATGTTTATTTACAATCTCATTTTTGACAGAGTGAAAGAGAGATAGCGAGCACAAGCGGGAGAGGGGCAAAGAGAGGGAGACAGAGAATCGGAAGCAGGCTCGCAGCTCTGAGCTGTCAGCCCAGAGCCTGACACGGGGCTCCAACTCACTAGCCATAACATCATGACCTGAGCCAAGGTTGGACGCTTAACCAACTGAGCCACCCAGGTGCCCGTTAAGGTATCTGATCCAGCTCACAGGTAAACTCAGCTGACATTAACAAACAACAGCCATGTTCAAGATACGATGATGAGTTCAAAGTCTGTTTTGAGATTGAAATTCTGAGTTTGGCATAGGTGGATCTTGAAAAACTTAACAGAAGACCATGGGGGAGGGGAAGGGGGAAAAAAGTTACAGAGAGGGAGGGAGGCAAACCATAAGAGACTCTTGGATACTGAGAACAAACTGAGGGTTGATGGGGGGTGGGGGAGAGGGGAAAGTGGGTGATGGGCATTGAGGAGGGCACTGTTGGGATGAGCACTGGGTGTTGTATGGAAACCAATTTGTCAATAAATTATATTTAAAAAAAAAAGAAATTTTGAGTTTGAAATCGGAATCATGTCCAGAAGTAGTGCCAACAGGGACCATTCCCAAGCCGGCTTACGAAAAACTTTTAATTCAGAAATTTGTGAAATACAAAACTGACAGTTCTAAAGAACCTAATCACCACGTGTAACAAGTGTTTTCATGGGAAAAATTTTCACCATTCTCCAGATTTAACATCTGGGATATTAGCAGCTTAAATTTTTTTAAATGTTTATTTTTGAGAGAGTGAGAGAAAGAGAGAGAACCGGGGGGGAGGGGCAAAGGGGGGGTGGACAGAGGATCCAAAGCAGGCTCCGTGCTGACAGCAGTGAGCCCGACGTGGGGCTCGAACTCATGAATCGTGAGATCCTGACCTGAGCCAACAGATGCTCAACCGACTGAGCCACCCAGGCGGCCCAAACTTAAATTTTTTTTATGAAATTTGCAGCTGTGACCCTACTGAATGGAAATTTAGAAGGCCACGTCCCCCAGCTACTGCTCCAAGCCACCGAGGGTGGTGTGTGATGTGCCATGGGTTTCAATAGAGCAGAGTATCCACTGAGCTGGGAACTGGGGGGGGGGGGGGGGTGGTGGTGACAGGGAAGACCAGGGAAGATGGAGGGAGGGCGCCTTGGTGGGGGTGTTGTTATTCCAATCCTCTCCTCCACCAGGTTGCCCTTTCTTCTGGCTCTGTCCCTCTCTCTTGTGTCACTGGGGGTGGAGGGAGTCTCTGGGAATAAGGGAACCTTCCCATCCTCCCACTGTGGGAACGATGGCTGGGGTTGGGGGTGGAGGACCACCTGCTCTTTTCTGTCTCCATTTGGAGACAGTGGAGACCTAGAGGGGGGAGGGGGGAGGGGGGAGATGGCAGGAGGGAAAGGGCTTTTTCCTCCCATCTTTCCAGCAGCAAACCCTTCTATCAACCACACTTCACCTCCCCCTAAAACCATCTAAGAACATCAGATATTCTTTGGAACCAATTTTTCATTCGGTGTGAAATCTTTTAAAAGTTGGATTTTAATGCCGATCTCCTGCCCCAGCGTCAGCGTGAAAGATTCCCCATTCTTGGCTAAACCTCTGTGTAGTGTTTGTTCGTGACCCTGTATCCAGCTGGGACAGTAGGTACTAGAAGTGGTTACATTCCAACGTTGGGCCTGGTGAGTTTCGTTTCTTAACGAAGCTTGATCTCATGGGTGAAAACACTCAGCCTTACACAGAAGATGGAAAAGTACATATTAAGTTAATTTTTAAAAAGTCTTGGGTAACAAAGGGCATTCTGTGTACTCTCTTTGTGAAACACTTTCCTAAGGTCCTTATTCTCCCTCCTGATTCCTGACTCTTTCCTCCCCAAACCACTATTTTTTATTTCTTGCAAAAATACTTGAGCAGATGACATTTTTGACAGTGCACGGATGACAAAAGCATTTGAATAAAAAAGACGGCACGTGTGGTCTGAAGGCATGGCCCCATAATACCAATATCCTGCTACTTCACCTAAGTACAGTAAAACCTTGGATTGTGAGTAACTCGTTCTGCTAGTGCCCTGCAAGACGAGCAAACGCTTCTAATAAATTTTAACTTGATAAACGAGCGATGTCTTGCCATACGAGTCGTACGTGATGCCGAATGTCACATGGTCACAACTGAGCCAATGGTTCTTGAAATTCACTTTGACAGACAAGTGCTTTGGATTACAAGCATGTTTCCGGCACGAATTATACTCACAAACCAAGGTTTTAATGTCCCTCATGTTTCTTCTAAGCTGTGGGCGTCCCGTCCAGCATGAAGGATCCTATGGATGATGATCAACTGGGGCCATCAACAATCTTAGTTCTTATTTCAATCTTCCACAGTATTTAAGGGAGAGGATAATTTTATTTTCATCATGGCACGAGTCCATTCTGATTGTAGTCTTTGGCCCTGGTCCCTACGTGAGTCTACAAAGTATTTTTCCCAATTCCAGATTCAAATGTTAAATTAAAACAGATGTGCAAAACTAAACAAACAAAAATCCACCACCAAAACACAACCTACCCCTCCAAAAAAAAAAAAAAACAAACCACCAGCTTTGGGGAAAACCAATGTCCACTGTCATGTGTCCTCATCCTAAACCCTTAAGAAAGAACAGATCCACATTCCTCCTTAACCTGTGGCTGTTTCAATGTCCAAAGAGGCCAGCGGGAAGCGGAGAGGTCTAGAAGTTCCTGGGGTGGTCTCCACGCCCCCTCTTGGGCCACTCCTCATCCACCCACCTGTGCAGGACCTTCTCCACGTCGGCCCTGTGGTAGAGCCTGCAGAGCTCCATCAGCTGGCCCACCGGCCTCTGACTGTTCCGGAGCAAGAACTCCAAGGTGGGGCTCTGAGGCCTCTGCTCCAGGAAACACAGTTCGTCATAGGGCATGCCCCATTTGCTTGCAAAATTCCTCCAGTTTTTCACTGTCGGGTGATACGGATCCAGCTTTATCCTGATGACGTCTAGTAAGTCCTGGTCATTGAGTAAGTCACTTATGGTGGGGGCCCGGAGCGAGCAGGCGGAACAAGTGCAGTCCTCCCTGCAGGACTCGCCTCTGCTTATATCTGCAGAAACAAACAACACAGTCCCCACGTCAGCAAGGCAGCGAGCGCACGCGTCCATCTCCTCGGTCCTTTATTCTCCTGCTCGAGTGCCAACAGCACTGGTGTAGATACCACACACTGTATCTTACAGAGGAATGTTTCAGAATACTCATTTCTGTAGACCCCCACAACAAATGTGTTTTTAAAATTTTTTTAATGTTTATTTCTGAGAGAGAGAGAGAGAGAGAGAGAGAGAGAGTATAAGCAGGGGACGGGCAGAGAGAGGGAGGGAGACACAAAATCTAAAGCAGGATCCAGGCTCTGAGCTGTCAGTGCAGAGCCCGACGCGGGGCTCAAACCCACGAACCCCGAGATCATTACCTGAGCCGAAGTCAGACGCTTAACTGACTGAGCCACCCAGGCGCCCCAACAAATGTGGTGTTCTTGACAACCAAGGGTGGGTTGCTTTGCCGGATGCACTAGTAAGATTTTATACAGTCGATTTCCCTTTCTTTTGGAGACTCCCTGTGTCTTACATTGTGCATTTGTGACAGTGTGGACCAAAATCTGGGATCCGAGGAGCAAGGCTCTCTCTGTAGGCAGGTCACCAGCGGGAGTCAGACTCTGTCCCGTGAGTAAACCAGCCCATACTTGCCTGTACCTCAACCCTTACCCTTTCCAAGCTACAAGTCAGCCCTGACAGCTCTTTAATGCCAAACACACAGCACATTAGGGTATAAAGGATTGTGCAATGTTTTAAAAGGCCTTTAAACACACACACACACACACACACACCACACTGAAAACTGGAATATCCACCCCATATGCATATTTGAAACGGAGTGATAATTGATAATGCCAGAAAACGTACTTTTCAGATTTACGGCCACCTTATCATCGCTTTGCCTTTATCTGTGTTTTCTTCACCCACGGGGCTGCCTTTGAAGCGGAGCCAACAGCCTGAGGTGTGCACAGGGGGCTGGATGAACAGGAGGCTTTTGAGCTGAGCCTCACCAAGAAGGGCACAGCCCCAGCCCAGAGGAAGGGCAACATTCTTCCATCAGTCATCTTTAGCTCACTTTAATACTAGGAAGCATGTTAGGAGGGGGAGGAAGGGGTAGAGAAGTCCTTTACAATAAAGTTGCAAGTGGGTTTGCACAACATGGTAACCTAAGTGACTTAAATTCTACATCAGCACTAGGTCTCCTGGCTCCTTCTGACTAGGGATTTTCACTTTTTTTTTCTTTAATGCTTATTTTTGAGAGAAGAGAGAGAGCGAGCGAGCAGGGGAGGGGCAGAGAGAGAGAGGGAGACACAGAATCTGAGGCAGGCTCCCGGCACCGAGCTGTCGGCACAGAGCCCAATGTGGGGCTTGAACTCACGGACCCTGAGATCGTGACCTGAGCTGAAGTTGACACTTAACCAACTAAGCTCCTCAGGCGCCCCATGGATTTTAATAGCTACGCTATGCTAGAGATCTCTAGCTTGGAAAATTCTGGGAGGTTATAATGACCTTTACTACACTGAGCCCTGGACTTCCCGATTTAGGAAAGTAAGGAATTTGGAAAAAAAGGGCGTCACTTTGGTGATCGTTGGGAACGATCTGGTGGCAAATACAAATGACAACAAGGACCATGAAGATTACGCTCATGCTCTTTGACCTGTTAACATAACTTCTGGGAATAAGAGATACTCTAGACTATGTATGACAATTTTTAATTACAGTCTTATCCTTATTATCCATTGTTTAAACAAATGTCAAAGAGGAGGGGCTCGTGAAACAAATTGTTGTACAACTTGACGGAATATTAGTTAAGTAACTATGAACACTGTGTAGCAACCCAGAGAATGTTCGTGCTATAATGTTAAGTGAAAAATGCAAGATGTAAGATGTGTGTGTACTCTATGTTAGAACTATGTGAAAACTCTATGTTACTATTACTCTGGAAGGAAATGTACAAGAATAGTAACAGTCATTATCTTAATTCGGTAGGGTTACGCTTCTGTTTTCCAAACTTTCTCCAGCGGTGTGTTGTTTCTGTGATAACCAGCACAGCGTATCACATGAACACGCAGGTCCCCACTTGACTTTGAAGGTCACCTGGACCCCTCCTGCTGCTTCTAATGCCCCCCTTCACCCCGGCCCCCCCTTAGACATGGCTGCCCCCCTTCACCCCAGCCCCTCCTTAGATATGGCTGCTTCTGGAACTGATCCCAATGCTCCTTTGTCCCTCTGGACACTGTACATGGCACGGCAGGCTGCATCCCCCCGGAAGGTTCCTTCTGACAGCGCAGGCCCAACACCCCCATGTCCCCGCTGCATCCTTTCCCCTGGCGTCTGACACGCTGAGATCTCCGCCTGTCTCACTGCTGAGTCCTTGAGAGGTACAAGAAAGTGCTCTGGTACTGTTCTTAGCACTAAGCTCTCCCCGTCCACACTCCCTCCCTTCGGTCCCCTCCCCCACTCCCAACACCCCCCACCGGGCGGCTCCCGCTGTAATGGAAGGCCCCTTCTTTTTGCATCTGCCGGACCCAGCACAGCCCTTAGCATACAGCAAACGCTTAAGCACTGTTTGCTGAGTGAATGCATGAGTGCATAACTGCTCTTTTGCACCCCAGAACTGACCACTGGAAAGCCCCTCTTGATGTCCAGATGAATCTCCAACTCAGGGCAGACGATACAGTAACTTCCCCCCAACCCCATGCACCAAAAGGACTCTGCCTCCCCTATTTACACTGGCAGTTTCCTGGTGTCCTTGCAGACTTTTTCATTGTATCCAACCAGTTACCACGTCCCAGCCTCTACTGGAAACTCTCCATGCTACAATTCCTGTCTTATTTCCTTTTTAAAAAAGTTTTTTTTTCAACGTTTATTTATTTTTGGGACAGAGAGAGACAGAGCATGAACGGGGGAGGGGCAGAGAGAGAGGGAGACACAGAATCGGAAACAGGCTCCAGGCTCTGAGCCATCAGCCCAGAGCCCGACGCGGGGCTCGAACTCACGAATTGTGAGATCGTGACCTGAGCCGAAGTGGGACGCTTAACCAACTGAGCCACCCAGGTGCCCCTTATTTCCCATGACTTCCTTAAATATAACCTGTGCTCTAGACAAGCTGGACTGCTCTGTTCCCTGAACTTCATCCGTCCTATAAAACCTACCTCAGATTAAAAGAAAGACTAACATCAATTCGGTGTAGAAAATTTGGAAATTGTATACCATTATAGGTTTTGTATAAACTACTCACCATTTAGGGTTTTCACAAATTCTCATGACAATGAGGAACAATTTGATGCAGACCTTTGCGTATATACTTTTGGCCACATCTTTATTCACCTTCCCAGTAATGGGATCATTAGGCTCAAAGGTATGAGCATTCCACAGCTGACAATGCATGAGCCCCAAACTGCTTTCCAGAAATAACAGTGGTTACCAATTTATACTCCAATCAGGGAACAGCGATGGGGTTCATCTCACTTGACCTTTGTCAGCACCAAGTAAAAAAAAATGTTTGTCAATTTCTTTCTTTTTTTTTTTTAATGTTTATTTTTCAGAGAGAGACACAGAGTACCGGCGGGGGAGGGGCAGAGAGAGAGGGAGACATAGAATCTGAAACAGACTCCAGGCTCTGAGCTGCCAGCACAGAGCCCAATGTAGAACTCATGGGTTGTGAGATCACGACCTGAGCTGAAGTCCGACGGGTAACCATGTTTGTCAATTTCATAGGTGGAAAAATTACAGCTCATATTCTGCTACCTTCATGTCTTTCGTGGTGTTTTCTCTCTGATCAATTTTCTCTCTTCCCTCCCTCTGTTTAACTTCTCTCTCTCTGCTCAACCCTCAGCCACCTTACAGACCCCACGTGATTCACCCATTGCATGAAATCTCCCCAGCCAATGCCCAGAACACTGCCTCACAGAATCCCATCACCTTGTCTGTATCTCCTGACTCAGCCTTGCAGTGAGATGTTCTGTGTGGTTTTCTGGCTCCTCATTCATTACACCTTAAACGGCCCAAGACCAGATCCAGATCTTTCTGCAATGTGTTCCACATCTTAGAGTTTAAAAATGTTGCATTACATTTCCATGTATGGAACTATTCTTCAGCCACATTAATAATGATGTATTAAGAAGTAAGGCTTTAGCACGATGGGACAGAAGTTTATTTAAAAAACAAACTTGGTAATGGTAAAGGTGATTTCTCACTAAAAGAGGTATAAGGGAAATTTTGCAATTTTCTTTGCTCTTATTTAAAGATAGGGTCATGGGGCGCCTGGGTGGCTCAGTTGGTTGGGTGTCTGACTTTGGCTCAGGTCATGATCTCATGGTGAGTTTGATCCCCGCGTGGGGCTCTGCGCTCAGAGCCTGGAGCCTGCTTCGGATTCTGTTTCCCTCTCTCTCTCTGCCCCTCCCCCAATCACGAGCGTGCTCTCTCTCTCTCTCTTCCCCTCTCAAAATAAGTATACAAAAAAAAAAAAAAAAAACCAAAATAAAACTTAAAAAAAATAAAGGTACAGTCAAATGCACAATATTGTGTCAAATGGCAAGGAAAGCAGGTTACTAAAGAGTATGCCTAGGGGCACCTGGGTGGCTCGGTCAGTTAAGCATCTGACTTCAGCTCAGGTCATGATCTCAGGGTCCGTGAGTTCGAGCCCCGCGTTGGGCTCCGTGTTGACAGCTTGGAGCCTGGAGCCTGCTTCGGATTCTCTGTCTCCCTCTCTCTCTGCCCCTCTACCACTCGTGCTTTGCCTGTCTCTCTCTCTCAAAAATAAATAAACATTAAAAAAAAAAAAAGAGTATGCCTAATTCCATTTTTGTAAAAAACAAATGGTATAGTCATTCATATCCACGTAAAGCATATATTATATACATATTCACAGGCACAGAAAAAGTCTGGAAGTATGTATAACACACACGTTAACAATGGATATTTCCTAAATTTTTATATGATTGTGTTTCTTTGGATACTTTAAAAAATATAGTTGTTAAATGTTTATTTATTTTGAGACAGAGTGAGAGCAAGCAGGGGAGGAGCACAGAGAGAGAGAGAGAGAGAGAAACAAATCTGAAGCAGGCTTCAGGCTCAGCATGGAGCCTGATGTGGGGCTCGATCTCACGAACCTCGAGATGATGACCAGAGCTGAAATCAAGAGTGGGATGCTCAATGACTGAGTCACCCAGGTGCTCCAACTTTAAAAATATTTTTAAATGTCCAGAAAAATAAAGGAGGATCTGTATCTCAAAGTCCAGAATTAAATGTATTGATGTTCGAAGGTCCTCCCCAGCATCTCCTGTGTCAGATTCAGGGTTGGCAAGTTTTCTCCATTAGGAGGAGGAGAATGATAATCACTTCTCAGCCTTTTGGCTAAGGTCAAGTGAAGAAGAATAAAAATAATATAATAATAAATAATATAACAAAGAAGAAAGACATCAGTAAGGTTCCTGGGAAGCTCCTTTAAGCCTTCTAGCGTAAGAGAAGCTTTTATTCTTCGAACAATTACGCTGACCATTTATCAGTCTGTTTTACAACACATGACGTGCCAAAACGCTATTGAAGTTTTCCTTTTGTATCTCTCATGACACAAATCACAAACCACTCCGTGAACTGAAATCTACCCGAACTGGCAACAGTAGCGAATGTGAAGCTGCCGTTTGGAATCATAAACTATAATTAGCTCTCTGGCAGACCGAAGTGGAGGAACATGTTTTGTTTTGTATCGAACACATTTTGTCCTGCCCTGCTTTAAACACCTATCATGTAATAGTGCACATAAAACGCTAGACTGGGTGATGCCTTGGGGGAGAAACAATTGTGGGGGGAGAGAGTCATAGCACCGAAGAAGCTTTCATCAGAAATGGGGAAAAATGGGAATATTATTTGATGCCTCTCAAAAAACAAGCACAGGGTTGCTGTGTAGGTGAAGTTCAGAAATTGTCTGCCAGATGAATGAAAGATTGAATGAGAACTATACTTTCTCCCCAGGAGACAAGGCAGATTTGTTCTTATTATCTGATGCATCTTATGACCTGAAGAACTAATAATAAAGGAAAAGGAATGTTGCTTGTGTTTCTTGAGCAATAAACAGATATTGGTGGAAAACAGTACAGAATTGGTCTTAAGATACAAGGGGATTCTAGATTTGGGGGCAGAGAGGAGAGGGCTATTTCAAAAAAGAAGTTACTTATGTATAAAAATTCACTCAGATTCTCTACTAATGAGGGTCCTCACTTGCCATATTTGGACACCTGACTTGTGTATTTTCTGCTGATGCAAAGCAAGAATGGAACGCACCATTAATTTATGATGACTTCTTATTTTAGAGACCAAAACCCTGGAAAGACTTGCTCTCTGTGAGTCTAGTCTGAATACTGGCTTAAACTCGGGGAGACTTTGTCAGAGGAAGAAATGCCAGATTTCTCAATGTCTTTTCTTCTGTCTTTTTTTTTCTTAAAGTTTATTTATTTTGAGAGAGAACAAGCAGGGGAGGGGCAGAGAGAGAGGGAGAGACAGAATCCCAAGCAGACTCCACGCCATCAGTCAGGAGCCCGACACAGGGCTCGAACTCCTGAACCATGAGATTATGACCTGAGCCGAAATCAAGAATTGGACACTGTGACCAGCTGAGCCACCCAGGCTCCCCTCAGTGTCTTTTCATCGGGACAACGGTCATTCATGGAATGGCTAACATACGACCAGCCCTGCACGGAGCAGCATCTTCAAATCTCAGCCCTCCAACCTCCTAGAGCTTGACGTCTCCACGCATTTAACGTGTACGGACTTCAGGTTCCTCATCTATAAAATTAAAATGATCATTTCTGTCTCCCATGAGTTGAATGAGATAAATGATGTAACGGCGTTTCTGTCAGGTCTTATGTAAATGTTATTGAAAGATGTTAGATTTAACATTTTTTTAAGGATATGTAAAGAAAAAGAGTCCCCACGCAGTGTGGCCTCTGCTGCTATCTCCCAGCTCACTTCCTTCTCTATGGCTTCTCCCTGCCCGCACTTGTCCCTAGAACATGAAGCTCAGCCCTGCCCCAGGACCTTTGCACCAGCTAGCTCTTCTCCCCGGAGTCCTCCTTCCTCAGATCTTCACACGGCTGGCTCCTCTGCATTGTTCAGGTCTCTGTGCATCTTCTTAGCTAAAGCAGCACCCTCCCCTACCAGGCAAAATTCTGTTCCCCTCGTTATTTTCCTCACGGTACACCTACCACCATATGTAATGACTGTCACTCCCAGTGCCTGTCACCCCCAGCTAGTATTAAACTCCAAGAGGAAAGAGACTTTGGTGTCTGATGTCACCACTTCGCTCCAGGCACACAGGAGGCATTCAGTAATATTTGTTGAGTAAATCAAATGAGTGAAGAGTGTGTCTTAGAGAAACAAATTGGAAAGCTCTGGGCAGCCTAAGAAGAGCTATCTAAAAAATTTCAGATGAACTGAAGCTTTTTTTTGTTGTTTAGTGCTGAGCACATACAAGGCAGAAGAAAGACGCCTGGTTGCTATGGAGAAAGAGTACACACTGTGTACGACCAATCAACAACAAGAGCTTTAGAGACACCCCAGCTGACAGTCAATGCCCATTAGCACGGTGCAGGTGTGCAACTTGGACTGGTAATGAGCTTGCTAAGGCCACAGCCTCACTCTCTGACCAGGGACAGTGGGATCTACTTCCCAAGGTTACTGAGGGGATTAAATGAGATCATCCACTGAAACTTCATTCTGTGCACAGGTGAGCAACAAAGGATTAGTAGCTGGGGGTGAGGAAGCATAACCAAGAGCCTTTTTAAAAGCACTCGTTCTGGACCTTTGGCCGCAAGAAGGAACTCCTCCTGACCCACCCCCCCACCCTCCCGGCCAAGGAGATTTACAAAATCCTGACTCTGACCAGGGATCGTCTACCGAGATCCTTAGTTAACTGGTGTGGGGTGCAGGCAGACATGGGATATTTAAAAGCTCTCCTGGGAATTCTAATATGCAGCCAGGGTTGAAAACCATTGCCTTAAGGACATCTGCAGGGTAAGTTCTTGGCCAGAAGGGCCTGCCAAATGACATTTTCGAATCAGAGCTGCTACTTCTCTTCGCGAGACGGCATGTCGGTTTGGTCGTTAAGTCTTTGAACAGATAACACTTCTCCACCCTCAAGAGTAGATGAATGGGTTTTCCTGTGGGGTGTCTTTGGTCTTCTCTCCCTGTGCTCTATCGTCTCTCTCACACACATTTTCATACACTTTAAGGAAGAGTCCAGGATTCAAGAACGTTCACTGACGAGGTAGGTCTATGTCACTTAAAACAATGGTAAGAAACAGGTCATGTCCGACGGTGCAGGGTCTAACTCCAGCTTGGGGCTGGCAAGGTTTAAAATAATGGCCAATTAACAGTTAATTGTGGATTGGAACAGGACTCCAGGATCCACAAAGGTCATGATTAGTTGGGTCTAGAAAATGGCGCCAGCCAGGATTTTGGCAGTGGATCACAGACTGACTTAACGTGTCTCCCTGCAGGGGTGAGTTCCGTTTTATCTTGTACACTCTGGCTGTTCGAGAACTATTACCACACGGGTGTTTCCCTCCAGTGTGCTCAGGACCACTGCTCGCTCTTAGATCATTGATAGTAACGTTCCCCGGGGTGACTAGGTCTTGAGTTAATTCAGACAATTAAACGGGAAGCATTTTTTATACTGGCAACTTTGCAAATAGCAAAATATTGTGATCCTGAAATAAAATAACTCTATCCCAGGGGTCTATAAACTATTCGATTTGGAGCCTGAAAATACCAACTAGGGTCAAAGCAGAGTCGAGTACTTCTGCAGTTGTGTGTGTTAAGGGTATAAATTCATGCTTTTTTCCTATGTGTGGTTTCCAATGTGGGTGGAAAGAAATATATTTAAAATGTCAGTTTATGGCTTTGATAAATCATTGGGATGCACACACACACCACATTATTCATCAGAGGTGGTTTATATGCTCTGAGCTGGAAAATGATGAACTATTTTTATCTCCCAAGAAACTACCCCAAGGGCTTTTGGTGGGCGTTTGATCTCTTAACCGAAGGGAAAAACAATATAATTTCATTCTCTCTCTCTCTAAAACACCCCTTTAAGGAGACATCATGTCGGCGGCAGCACTGGGGAGTCTAACTGACAAATTGGAAGGATCTAGGCTGGCAAATCACACCGTGCCTCAATTGTGTTATCACACAAACTCAGAAGGTAGAGGGCACTTTCAAAAGGAAACGAACCTATGTTAAGAAAGGACCTGGGTAAAAATTCAGCACAGAATTCCATGTGAATCTGGACTCAGAAGTTATGTCGTGCCAACACATTAACAAAGTGCCATTTAATGGGCCTAACCAGAAAAATAAAAAAAATAAAAGTCCTAGTTTACATTCATCTCTCTGGGGACATTCGGTTCCGATCAGGCAAGTGCTGAATTATGCAAGGTGGTCAGAAAGTCATCCTCGGGAAACTGGCCAGGCGTTGAGAACAGGTACAGAAAGCGCCGTGGTCCATGTGACCATGCGACAGCTACCGCTTTCTCAGAAAGGGAGGGCGAGGAGAGGTTCTGTGTGTTTTCAACCGGAGGGATACTCTCTTGATTGGAACTGACTCGTGTTCCTTTCATGCCCCAATGTTTTCATTTCGAAAGTCTGTATGAGAACATCGAACACCTTTAAGGTTTCCTTCAGCAGGGTACACAGGCCGTCACTTGTGTTGCCGTTTCAACCCAGGCATCGCAAGGAGTATCCTCGGTCTTGGGCTCTGCCTCCTGTGGCTGTTTGCTTCCGTGTTCAACGGTTCCACAGAGGGGGCTTTGCTTTTCTAGGGGTGGCTGATTCTGCTTTGTGTTCTTTTTCTTTCCTTGATTACAAACTGTGAGCTGTCCTTTCCCACGTCTGTCTAACCCCTCCTTCTAGGACAGGGTCTTTGGCGGAGACCGACTTTGGTGGAGGGGGGTGGATGCTGGCTTTGTTCCAGATTAAGACTCTACCTGAGATACCGCTGACCCCGCGGTAGGACACTCGGCATTCAGTGTGTGCACTACCCAGGCGAGGCATCTGACCAGTAGAGGGGCAGCCCCATGTGGTGGCTGGAAATGAGCTCCCGGCAGGCCGGGGGCTCGAATCCCACTTACGACTTGTGAGACCAAGCACGAGCCACGTGACCCAGCATCGCTTCTGTCACATCCATCCGGTAAGGAAAGTAAACTCAGAGCTGTCATGTGCACTTTTTTCTAAGCAAATTTTCCTAATAAGCACATTTTAAAGTGCTTCGAACTGGGGCTGGTACACAGTAAGTAGGGAATTAGTGCATGTGACTAAAACAATAAGATAAATCTTACTTAGCTTGCTATTCTCCTTCAATGACTGAAATACAGCAAAACCTTGGTTTGAGGGCAGAGTTCATTCCAGAAACATGCTGATAGTCTGAAGCACTTGTATATCAAAGCAAATTTCCCCATAAGAAATAATGGAAACTCTCAGGCACCTGGGTGGTTCAGTCGGTTGAGCATCCAACTTCAGCTCAGGTCATGATCTTGTGGTTCATGATTTTGAGCTCTGTGCTGGAAGCTCAGAGCCTGGAGCTTGCTTTGGATTCTGTGTCTCCCTCTTTCTCTGCCTCTTCCCCACTCATGCTCTGTCTGTCTCTCTCAAAAATAAATAAAAACATCAAAAAATGTTTTCAAAAAAGAATGGAAACTCAGATGATTCGTTCCATAATCCAAAAATATTCATACAAAATGATTCAATACTGTAATATAATGCAAAATAATAAAGAAAATACAAACCAGAAAGAAAAATAAACAAATTAACCTGCACTTACCTTTGAAAGCCTTCGTGTCTGGTGTGTGGGAGGCAAGAGAGAGGAGGGTTATTGTGTAAGACCACTTTCACTATCACTAACAGAATCACTGCTACAGAACAGTATTAACAGACTCTTGCCATATACTGTATTTCATGTAACTGGCAATAAGGCAGCAGAGGAAAGGGTCTCTATCTGCAGGCAGCCTGACCTAGAAGGAAGCAAAGCATTCCTAAGCTCACTCTTGTCTGGAAAAACAAAGGACTGTCCAGAGGTGCTTTGAAGTGACCAAAAACACAGTAGTGCCCGTTGTGGGCACCTTCCAACATTCTGAAAGATCACTGATTTCTGCCAAACACCATGGCCTGAGACCGAGCATCCAAGCATGGGAGATGACCATCCACAATCCCACAGACAGAGAGAAAGAGAGAGAGAGAAGAACCATTGGCTCGGTTGTGGTCATGTGACCCTCAGCGTCATGTACTACTTGTACGACAAGTCATTGCTCGTTTATCAATTTAAAATTTATTAGAAACGTTTGCTCGTCTTGAGGAACACTCACGGAACAAATTACTCGCAATCCGAGGTTTTACTGTATCCAGATCTGTTTTCACCAGTTTATCCAAGAGCAAGGCCATTAAGTTACTGTCTCTCATCTACTTGTTTACGAAGACAAAAACAAAAATTAAGCCAAACACCTGATTGCTCTTGTGTGCAAAGCACCGTGCTAGGTGCTAAAGATGTTGACTTCAATGGCAATCTGCTTGCACTAACACTACCTGCTATGACTATCACTGTGAAAAGTTTACTCTCTTTGAAGCTCTTCCATTTTGACACACATAAAAATTTTTAAGAGACAACTGAAAATTGATTAATCTATTAGTTAATAACAACCTTAATGCATAAAGGTTTCTAGATATTCCTGAACAGCTCTATCCATTCTCATTTTAGCTCACATTCCACATTAGTGTACAGGGTGTTAGTCTTTCAGAAGTGTATAGATTTTTTATAATTAGAAAAGAAACATGTGCTTATTGCAGAAAAGCTGAAAATTTAGATGAGCATGGGGAAAAAGAAATCATGCTCTTTAACACCCAGATCGATAACAGTTGGCCTTTTATGGATTTCTTTGGTTATTTTACCTCTCATTCTATGCATTTGCCTACATCTGATCATCTTTATATATACATTTGTGTATATAAAATGGTTATGTATATATATATATATATATATATATATATATATATATATATAGGCTGTGTACATATACAAGTTAAAGTTTTGGGGGAGAGTTTTTTCTAACTCATGTTAGAAATTTAAAAAATCTGGCCTTTTGTAGCAATGTGGATGGAACTGGAGAGTGTTATGCTAAGTGAAATAAGTCATACAGAGAAGGACAGATTCCATATGTTTTCACTCCTATGTGGATCCTGAGAAACTTAACAGAAGACCATGGGGAGGGGAAGGAAAAAAAAAAATGGTTAGAGAGGGAGGGAGCCAAAACATAAGAGACTGATAAAAAAACTGAGAACAAACTGAGGGTTTATGGGGGGTGGGAGGGAGGGGTGGGTGGGTGATGGGTATTGAGGAGGGCACCTGTTGGGATGAGCACTGGGTGTTGTATGGAAACCAATTTAACAATAAATTTCATATTTAAAAAAAAGGTGCACGGTAAAAAAAAAAAAGAAATTTTTAAAATATAGGATAGTGGAGGGGCATCTGGGTGGCTCAGTCGGTTAAGCATCTGACATTTGATCTCAGCTCAGGTCTTGATCTCAGGGTTGTGAGTTCAAGCCCTGCACTGGGCCCCTCACTGGGCATGAAACCTACTTTAAAAAAAAAAAAAAGTGGCTGCTTGTATACAAAGATGCCTTCTCCTCCTCACATCACCCAGCTAGGTGCTTCTAATTTGAGCTTGTCTGCTGTAGCATTTGTGGAAGAGGGATAATCCTTGGCCAGTGGTCCTAGCCTCTGGTAGGGGAGGGGTGTGGCCCAAGGAAGACAAGTTCCAATGGGGTGTCCGGATGGGACCCTGACATTGGGCCTGTCCCATGAGACTGGTGGGAAGTCTCTAATGCAAGTTCATCTGGCTCAGTTTCTCTTTTGATTGCTCTAATCTCAGCAGGGGAATGACTGCATTGAAACCAGGATCCCCACTTCTGTCTCCCAGAACTATACTTTTGCCACATGGCCTCTTTAGGGAACCTGGCACACAGTAGGTCCTTAATAAATATAGATCTGCTGAAGGGGAAAAAAAAAAATCACCTACCAGAGATCACCACCAGAGATCACTGTGGCTAAGGTGATTATACAACACATGTTCTGGTTTTCAGCATGGTTACACTGGCAGAGGCTAGGTAGGATTGGTGAGATTATCCTGAGGACTTCAGGGTCCACCACCCTCCCATTAGAAGAGAAAGAAACAAAACTCTGATGACTCAGGTCATTTAATATGTGTTTTAAAAGATACAGAAAATATGAGTGAGGTTTCTATACCTTTGCATTATTCTTTTGGTAGCGTATTTTAATGCTCACTCCAGATTTTCCCCAAGATTGATTAATAAGGAATCTAAAGACTGCCAGAGTTTCCATCTTACAATAAAAAGTGGGAAAGGACGCAATCCTTCATGTTTCTTTGGTTAAACACACTGGTAGCAGAAAGAGGGTAGGGGATAGCACATGGCCAGGTGTCAGGAGGGTCCCCTTGGCTAACCGAGTGCCTGAGGTACCGAGAGAGGATGCTGGCCCTTCCTGTGCTGACCTGGTTTACCTAAGCCCCATTGCTTTCTTCCACCTGGCCCAGTTTTCCGGCAATGGCAAGCCTCCTAGGACTCCTGAGGGAGAAGGGTCTGCTTGCTCTGTTCTGTTGCCCCATCCTAAACTTGTCCAACTGGGAACCCAGCTGTGCCCCGCCCCTGCGCACAGTAGGGTTAGCTCGGAGAAAAGGCTCTTTGAAGGCTTTTGTGAAATCTGGTTAACATTTCCTTGCAGTTCACCATGACCGGTGGTTGGAAAGTTTCTCTAGGCTGTAATACAGATTTTCAAAGTTAATGATAAACATATTCCTAAATTATCTTTAATTCAGCCATGCCAGTTCTCAGTGAAGCCCAGACATCCGTGGAGTCAATTGTTTACCTGAAAGGGGTTCTCCAGTACTGTCTGGAAAGCCGTTTTCTTCTCCCTGAAAACCAGAAAGCAACCTTCATTAGAATCATTCCCATTTGTGGAGATATTATCAATTTTCCAATTTAGTTACATTTCCACCAAAGCCTGGCAGGCGGTGGGGGCAGGGGTGGTGGTGATGGAGCTTAAGAACAGTATCGCTCACCTCCCTCTATGAGCTCCTGGAGGGCAGGGGCTCTTGTCTATTTGCGCCCCCCACCCCCACCCCGTGCCCAGAACAGTGCCTGACACACGGTAGACACTCAACAAATGTAAGTTACATGAGTGACTCTATTTTTTAAAAAGGTATCAATGCATGAAACAATGTGCTGTTTTATTTTTCTTTCACGCTAGGGGTTCTTTTTCTTATTTTTATTCCCTACCCACTTTTTGTTGGGCTTGTTGTCAGTCTAGGTTACAATTTGTTCCCATATCTATTATACTTTTTTAATGTTTATTTATTTTTGAGAGAGAGAGACAGAGAGAGAGAGAGAGAGCGAGAGGAGGGGAGGAGCAGAGAGAGAGAGAGACACAGAATCCGAAGCAGGCTCCAGGTTCTGAGCTGTCAGCACAGAGCCCGATGCGGGGCTTGAACTTGCAGACTGTGAGATCATGACCTGAGCCGAAGTCGGACGCTTAACCGACTGAGCCACCCAGGTGCCTATTATCTATTTTTTTTAAAAATATATTTCAAAACAGCAAAGAGAAACTGTTAGAAAGCAGTGTGCAAATCTCCTGAGGATCGTGTTTCTGCCCTTCTGAGGGGGGGTTCTGTTTTTACAAGCAAGGTTGTGCCATACAGCATGCTACATGAAGGGATTTACCGTGACCTTGTTGGAAGGGGGTGTGTGTGAGTGTGTTTTCAATGAAGTCCACAGAGGACACCATAGTCAGTACATGTTTGTTTATGTTAACTCCATCCTCATACAATGAAAACCTCTCTCAACGGCTAGGATTACCCCTGCCATCACGGTCCAGAAGAAGCCACGGTGTTGGGTCAAACAAAAACCCTGGGTTTTATTTACTCCAGCTGCACCCATCATTTATCAATGCGGGTCTCTGCATCCTCATTTGTAGATTAAGGGGGAGGATAGATTAGCTTATCTCTAAGATGCTCTACATTCTCGGTTTTGTCCTTAAAGATGTGCTAATTCCCTGGTGTCTTTTTCCTCTTAATCTTCTAAGAAGCCTTCCCCCCTCACTCCAAGCTCATAAATCTCCATGTCTCAGCAATGTAGATGCAGCTGTCTAATTACGGGCCTCATTGTTTTTCCACACCAGAAGCATTCCTATGTTTTACCAGCTAGATTTTTCCCCTCAACGAATCTAAGTATTTCTTCTTCTATGTTTTTTAATGTTTATTTATTTTTGAGAAACAGAGAAAGAGCACAATTGGGGTAGAGGGGCAGACAGAGAGGGAGACACAGAATCCGAAGCAGGCTCCAGGCTCCGAGCCATCAGCACAGAGCCCGACGCGGGGCCCAAACCCATGAGCTATGAGATCACGACCTGAGCCAAAGTCGGACGCCCAACCGACTGAGCCACCCAGGCACCCCAGGTCTAAGTATTTCTTGCTTCTGTCTGAGTCTTGGTCCTTGCCAACGTCCTAACTGGAATAAAAAGCACACTGCTCGCTCTATACATATGGTTTGTAAGAGTTACAGGGAGTTTTTGAAAGAACAAAACTCTGTCTCTATGCAACTTTTTTACTTTTGGGAGGCTAAAGCTCCCCAACGGCAGGCAGGGCCACCGTTCGGTGGTTCGTGCAGGGACCTGCCTTCCCACATCTGCGCGGCCGCAGCAGGACCAGGCAGGCATGTTCTTTTATCAAGAGCCACGGTTCTGCTCACCGAGCTGGAAACATGCACAGGAGGAAACAGAAACGGGGCCTTCAGCCGGAGTTAAGAGGCACCAGTGTTCAAACCTGTTAGCCTCCGTGGTACAGCTGAGGTTCCTGCTAAAACGTGAACCCTCTTTTAATGGGAGACTCCGTGATGGAGCATACATGACTCGGTTTCTTATCACCTGGAGAACATTCTTACCGAACACGATGTCTGGCCAGAATTATCCCCATGACAGAGATAAGGGACATGACATGACTCAGAATTACTTGTGAAGGTTGATGGAGACAGAATAATACAAGAATATCAACGATCTCTGTTCTTGCTCTAATTATTATGTGATGCTACTTTTAGGCTAGTTTTCATTTTAAAACTTTTGTTTATTTATTTTTTTAAATATTTATTTTTGAGAGAGAAAGAGAGAGAGAGAGAGAGCGCGCATGCGCGCAAGTTGCGGAGGGGCTGAGAGAGGGAGACACAGAATGTGAAGTAGGCTCCAGGCTCTGAGCGTTCAGCACAGAACCCGATGTGGGGCTTGAACTCCTCAACCACGAGATCATGACCTGAGCCAAAACTGGACACCTAACCGACCAAACCACCCAGGCACCCCTTTAGTTTATTTGAGAGAGGGGGTGGGAGGGGCAGAGGGAGAATCCTAAAAAGGCTCTATACCGTCAGCACGGAGCCCGACGCATGGCTCGATCTCATGAACCGTGAGATCATGACCTGAGCTGAAATCAAGAGCCCAACGCTCAACCCACTGAGCTACCCAGGCACCCCATGAGGTTAGTTTTCAAAGAGTGAAATCATAAAAGACTTATTTTTGCATTTTTTAATGGCCTTACTGAAACCACACACATGCCTTTATTCAAACCTTCTTTACAGAGAATGAAATATGTACAAGTTCCCGTGCTGGAACCTATATGCAAAGACAAAAAAAAAAAAAAAAAAAATCTGAACCCTTGGCCTCAAGGCCTGCCCCCAGATGTACTGGGACAGTAGAGACATACACAAATAACCCAAATACAAGGCAGAAGGGGACGAGTTCCAATAGGGAGGTGTAGTTGAAGTCAGAGAGGAGACATTTCTTCCAACAGAAAAAACCAGAGGCAGTTTCTCTGAATCTCTGAACCAGAAATATTGAGATGAGCTTTTGCCGGGAATTTGGACAGTGGGCACTTGGAGGCAAGGGCATTTAGCCGGAGTCTTTCTGAAGCAAAGGCAATGAGAGGCAATGGGATAGGAGATGGCGCTCTGAGGCTGGACTGAGGCCTGAAAGCCCATCTAAAGAGCTAGGCTCCATCTCACAGATATTGGGGGGCGGGGGGGGGGGGTCACCAAGGAGCTCTGGCCGGAAGCAGCTATGCTTGCCCAGGAGCACAGCAGGAAATTCCCCCTGGCCATGTACAGCACAGGTACATGGCGCTTAGGGAGCATGTAAAGGCCAGGTGGTGGTGGGGTGTGGTGGGGGAAAGCAAGATGGCCTTGGAGGTGACGACTGATGAGACCCCAGACCATCCATCTGGGAGAGGAAGGGATAAAGCTACAGCCCCTGCAGAGATACAGTCACGAGGTGAAGGGAGGTGAAATCCAGGGCGAGTTTTGAAGAGTAAGACCACAAGATGTCCCTGTGTGTTGAAGACATGGCGCTGGTCCTTGAGGGACGCCAGGGCAGGAGAGGAAAACATGGACATTGACGGGATTATGGAAGGAGAGAGAGACGCTGGAGAGCAAGACGTGTGGTCACAAACTTGAGGAGCACTTCAACACCCACATTTCGGTGGAAGGGGAGGGAACGAGGAAGGAAAGCAGAGAAGGGAGGTCAGAGAGGAGGGAGTCAGCATCAAGACCGGGAAAGGCTGGAAGCTCTGGGGGCCGTTTGGAGACGAAATTTGGTGAGGGGATGAGCGGCCATATCCTAGAACGGTTCTAGCAGAGAGGTGGGCGTGCAAGCCGGCTTCTACCAGGGGGCGGCGAGGACACAGAGGTGTCTGTGGTGCTAGCCTCCCCAGCCTTTCTATCCGCCTCACTTTCTCTTATCTTTGAGGTCCCGGCTCAGAAGTCACTTCCTCCTGGAAAGCCTTCTGCAAACTCCCAGTCTGGGTTACGTGCCCGGGGTGTTCCCACACACCCGTACGTGCCACCCCATTGGACGGCGACACTGGGTGTGGGAGTTTGAAGTCTGGAGACTCCAGACTACCAGACAAGGGCCCTTGTCCATGCTGTCCTGTGATTAGCACGTTTGAGACAGATAACACATAGTATCTGTGCAAGGGACAGCGAGTGGGAGGGAGGAAGGAAAGAAGACACAACTATGGCGTGGAGTCTGTGTTCTCCAGACCAGGGGATGAACGTTCTCCATGATGCTGTCCCTATGTCATCGTCACGCCCTCTGACTCTGCTCCTTGGCCTCGTCTCCTTGGCCACCAATTCTGTGGCCTCCATCCCAGCTCTGTTGTTCTGGTCTCCCCTGGATTCCTGTCCACTCAGCCAGGGTCCGGCATCTTAGGGATGGGTTTAAAAACACCCTAGATTTGTCCATCAGCTGTGGGCCCCTGGCCAGTACTTAGCTCTGCCCTTCCTTCCCCCTGTCTTGTTCTAAATTGCTGAGTATGGCTGGGAAAAAGAAGGGACAAACTTCACACATTATATGATCACGTATCTGGTCTCAGCTGGGTCTCAGCTTCTCCTCGGTCATTCTTGGTCTCTCTTCCAACTGGGCCTTGTTCCAAACCTTTTCCAGTCTGCTGAAGGCCCCGTACCTATTTGTGCCTACTATCCCAGAAAGGGCTCGGCCGATGTATTTGCCCCCACTCCTTTTCTCCTATCTCCAAAGAGATGGGGTCTTTTCATCTTCAAGGCCTGACCTGTATCCTCGAATTATGGTCCTGTGCAGAGGTTTTTAAGAGTACTTACTGCAAAGGGTGGGACAGGTCTTGTCCACTTTTATATTGCCTAGCACTGACCTTAGTTACCGTGTTTCAAAAATGTTAGTTCAACTTAACTGAACCCAGAAGCGTCACAAGGTGGCCTCTCGCTACAACACGGGACTCGCCTCCAGGAGCAGTTCAGCCTTGAGGTATGGTCTGAGGTAGGGAGGGGACAGAGGATCAGCTCACGGACAAGACGCAGGATACAGAGGATGTGGCAAGTTCGGTGATGGTTCCGGAAGCAGCCTACGTGGAGAATTTCCAAAAGGGGACTGCGGGTTCCACGTGGATATCAGAGGGGTGTGTGATACCCGTAGGGAATGTGGGCAGATGACACCTGGGGACAGCCAGGGCCAGTACAGTCCTCAGGAGGTTGCCGATGGCAGGAATCTACTGTAAGCCCAGTTCTAGGAACTGGAGTCCAGGATGCCGGGATGCTGTGACTTGGGCACAGAGGTCCAGGCTGTGGCATCCCTGGGACCTGGGGCTGGGGCCTGAGGGAATGAATAATGTTCAGCCGCACAAGCTGTAGCTTGAGATCTCGCTGCTCCCATTAAAACTGATCCAGGAACACAGAGGACAGAGTTGTGGGTCAGAGCGGCACCAGGCTTAGCTGTGAGCAACCCAGGAAGGCAGGGGAAATGAGGCGGGGTCTTAAAGGGGTCCCAACTCCATCTCTTCCCTTGCACGTCTGCCCCTTCCCCTCCAGGGGTCCTATCATACACAATTCTCCCCTGGTCTAAGCCAACCTCTGCAACCAGCCTCCTCATTCCACCCTCTTTATTCTTCCCTAATTCTTTCCAGATTTCTCAAGGACTTAATTCTGCAGAGTGCCTGCTATGCGCCACGTGCATGATGCTTGGGGTTAGCTCACTGACTCCTCCAAGCGCTTCTTAGGAGCTAAGAACTATGATTTACAAATGATAAAGAAGAGTTCTGTTCAAAGGCCTTGTTTTAATTCTGAATGAGATTTGAGCTTAAAGTACTGGTTTTGTGGGAAAGAATGGTTCCTGGGTACGGTTCGACCTGAATGCCAAAAGAGAAAAGTCTAGATAAGAACAAAGATGGAAACAACCCAAATGACCATTGACAGATACATGGAATAAAAAAATGTAGAATATTATTCAGCATCAAAAAGGAAGGGAATTCTGACCCACACGACAACACAGATGAACCTTTGAGGACATTACGGTAAGCGAAATAAGCCAGACACAACGGGAAAGATGTTGTGTGAGTCTAGTTATATGAGGTACCTGGAGGAATCAAATTGAAAAGACAGAAAGTCGGGGCGCCTGGGTGGCTTGGTCGGTTGAGCGTCCGACTTCGGCTCAGGTCATGATCTCACGGTCCGTGAGTTCGAGCCCCGCGTCGGGCTCTGTGCTGACCGCTCAGGGCCTGGAGCCTGTTTCAGATTCTGTGTCTCCCTCTCTCTCTGCCCCGTCCCCACTCATGCTCTGTCTCTCTCTGCTCAAAGATAAATAAACGTTGAAAAGACAGAAAGTCAAATAGCGATTACCAGGAGGTGGGAGGGGGGTGAGGGTAGAATGGCGAATTAGTATTTAATGGGTATGGAGTTTCAGTTTGGGAAGATGAAAAGGTTCTGGAGATGGATGGGGGTGATGGCTGCCCAACATGAACGGACTTAAAGCCACGGAACCATACCCTTAAAAATGGTCAAGATGGTAAATATTATGTCATGTGTATTTTGCCACAATAAAAAAATGTGTTTACTCTTCTTAGGAGATTTGAAGGTACCACAAAGTTAAACACCAATGTTTTATATATTCAACTAGGCTAAAGAAAATCCCCATTTTGTTAAGCCTCCTCACTGTGAATATGGGGGGAATTAGCTTCTATTTGGGCAAAGGTGTTGACTGCTGAATTCTCTAGGCAGAGAGAAAGCTGGTGTGGTCATACTCATTTTGTGCTCTGGTCATAGCTTAGAAGCTGGCAGCCCGGTTCCATCATGCTTAGGGAGCTGCAGGCACAAGGTGCTGAAGAGCGGCTTCTGGAGATTTACACCTGGCCATTTCACACAGGGCTCTGGGCAGCAGAAATCCAAAGGCCAGGAACACATGTGGAGAAAACCCCACACTGTGGGGAAAACGCCAGGTCTGGTCCATCCCCCGTGGGGATGGACGGATCGGCGGGAGATGCTGACAGATTGATGGGGAAGGTACTGACTGGTACCTAGGGGCTAGTTTTCTGTGAATCATGCTCTTCTGGACTGGCGAGTTCCATCTTTAATGCCTACGCTTAGCTAATTAATAAAGAGTTCGTTCCACCTTTATTATTTCGAAAACTAGGGAAAGGATAACCGGGTGGGAAAGCACTCAACAGGCTGGTTAACCTGATGATCACCTAAGTCTGGTTGGAGGTTTCCACAAAGAGCAAAACCAAGTTGTCACCGCTCAACCTGGTATCGGTAACCCAAATTACAGGCAAAGAGCCCGAAAAGAGCCGTCTTCCATGCGAATTACTTAAGTAGCTTCTTTGGGGGGAAGCAACTAATAGTAAAGCTTGAGCTCTCTGCTTTAAGAAAATATTTCAGGAAATGGCTTTGAAAATATGATTTTGAAAGCTCAGGTGTGCAACAGTAACAGGGCTTCGATAGCATGGATTTACACGGTTCTAGACTCTCTCCTGTCACACGGCTAGTGAAACTCAAGTAGCTTTCAGTGGTGTAAATTCCCAAGACAGAGCGAGTATCTCTATAACTCTTCTTGTTTTTTTTAATTTTGTAAATGTTTATTTATTTATGAGAGAGAGAGAGCGACAGAGCACGAGTGGGGAGAGGGGCAGAGAGACAGAGGGAGACACAGAATCCGAAGCAGGCTCCAGGCTCTGAGCTGTCAGCACAGATCATGACCTGAGCCGAAGTTGGATGCTTACCTGGCTGTCACTTAGGCACCCCTCTCTTCTGAATGCATTTATCGATCATCTGCTTCTACACGTTAGGAATGGACTATGAATCTGCTGTTGGATTTTCTAAAACAATTTATACTTCATTCTTTTTCTGCAAGGTAGTTACTGTTATCGTAGCAACCATCTACACTTTTACTTTTTATGGAAGGATACTATACATACCTATTTATTTGAAAGTATATTCTAGAAGCTGGCCTTTAGAAAGGACCTACTTGGTGTAAGAGACCAGTCTAGGCCTGGGATATGGAGACAAAGGAGCCACATCCCTGCTGCTTCAAGGTTACAACCCAGCAATGCAACAAAGACGTGAGCAAAAATACTGACACCACCAGGAATGAAAAACGTGTTAGAGAGACATAGAGGGGCGCCTGGGTGGCTCAGTCAGTTAAGCGTAAGACTTGGGCTCAGGTCATGATCTCATAGTTTGTGGGTTCGAGCCCCGCGTCGGGCTCTGTGCTGACAGCTCAGAGCCTGGGACCTGCTTCAGATTCTGTGTCTCCCTCTCTCTCTGCCCCTCCCCTGCTCATGCTCTCTCTCAAAAATAAACAAACATTAAAAACATTTTTAAAAAGAAAGGCATAGAGAGAATGCCAGGGGAGCACAAGGGTGGGCAAGAATCCAGGTGATACCTCAGGGAACAGGAAAAGTTTCATTGAGTTTGAAAGAATGAAATACAGAAGAATGGGAATTTGAATGAATGCCACCCTGCTTTGCTAGGAGGACAGCAAATCTGTGGCTCTGTGTACATTTGGTTCTTTATTCTCTTCAATGAGGGTTCTGTCCAATTACGAGCAAGACCGGCTACTTCTGGAGTTGAAGTCAGGGTCAAAGACTGGAGCAGCTGCGCCTGGGACTTGGAGGCCGGGCACACTCAGATGTAATTTCATACCCTTGCTACGGTTTCAAAGGTGAAGGGAGGAGGGGT
The DNA here is from genome assembly GCF_022837055.1 of Prionailurus viverrinus. Lineage (NCBI taxonomy): Eukaryota > Metazoa > Chordata > Mammalia > Carnivora > Felidae > Prionailurus > Prionailurus viverrinus. Next base: position 12,299,972 of record NC_062571.1, read on the forward strand.
TTTCCCCTTGTGCATGATTACTGTTCAGAAATATCACCAAGCGTTTCACAGGAGGTGATGATTTGCATGCACAAAGGCAATGGGTGTCACAGAGAGGTGGGGGGTTCCTGCCTAGTCTCACCCTCACTCTGGGCGGAGGACACATGCGATGCCAGAGCACAGACTCCTCCGAGGCTGTGAGATGAGGACTTGCATTCACAACCCCTCATTTCAGCCTATAATTTTCCCGCAGTGCATAATTACGTGTGGGCTGAAGAAAGACCACTGGATGTCAAGTGCCAGTGTATGGAAGTTTATGGGGCCTAAATGCCACCGAAATGTTTGAATGAGCGACTCCACTACTTTCTCCTTTCATTTGAAAACAAAAAACAAAAAAAACAAAAACACAAAATAAGAAGGACAGGGGCACTCAGGTGGCTGAGCTGGTTAAGGGTCTGACTCTTGATCTCAGCTCAGGTCTTGACTGCAGGGTCCTGAGTTCAAGCCCTGCATTGGACTCCACGCCCAGTGGAGTCTATTTTTAAAAAAAAAAAAAAAAAAAAAAAAAAAAGGACAGTTCCCAACTGATAATTTTTCTTTTTTTAATGTTTATTTTTTGAAACAGAGAGAAGAGAGAGAGAGCGCGCGAGTGAGCGGGGAAGGGGCAGAGAAAGAGGGAGACACAGAATCCGAAGCAGGGTCCAGGCTCTGAGCTGTCTGCACAGAGCCGAATGCAGGCTCCATCCCATGGACTGTGAGATCATGACCTGAGCCGAAGTTGGACACTCAACTGACTGAGCCGCCCAGGCACCCCTGACTGATAATTTTTCTTAAAAAAAAAAAACCATGATTTTTGACTTTCCTATGGAGCAAAACTGATACCTGTTTAGAGAAACCTCACTTCAAATTTTGGATTTGCATCTTTACCCAGGGCAGTGACATGGGGTATGGTCCTCTCCCGTGATGCTGGGCAGTGGCTCCCGCTCCCCGCTCCTACATGACCACAAAGGTCAACAACCCACACACTGACAACCATACTGCACCCACACAGCCCTTCTGCTTTTCACTTTCAGAGCAGTATTCAATCAATTACATGAGATCTTCTACACTTCATTATCAAACAGGCTTTGTGTTAGATATTCTTGCCCACCTGCAGGCTAATGTAAATGTTCCGAGCACGTTTAAGGTCAGCTGGGCTGAGCTATGATGTTCGGTAGTTTAGGTGTAGTGATACATTTTTGACTTAAATATTTTCAGTTTACGATGGATGGGCTTATGAGGCATAACCCCATTATAAGTTGAAGACTACCTTTATTCAAATATCATATATATATTTTTTTAAATCCATAAGAGATGTGAAGCTCTTTCTCTCCAGCTCTTAGCTCATCTCTCAATCGCTCCTCCCAACCCAGAGGTCACTGGTTACAATCTGGGGCATGTCCTTCCTGATTCCTTAGTCATAGGAACCAAGACTGAGCCACTTTTTTTTTAGCCTCAAACCATACTAGTCTACAACATGCTTTATTTAATGATACCTTATGGATATCTTTTCAGGTCAGTGGTCTCTCTTTTTTTTTTTAATTTAAAAAAAATTTTACATGTTTATTTATTTTGAGAGAGAGAGAGAGAGACAGAGGGAGAGAAGGAGGGGCAGAGAGAGAGGGAGACAGAGAATCCCAAGCAGGCTCCATGCTGTCAGCACAGAGCCCAATGTGGGACTCGAACTCATGAACTGTGAGATCATGACCCGAGCTGAAACCAAGAGTCGGACACTTAACCAACTGAGCCACGCAGGTGCCCCTGGTCTCTTCTCTTTTTTATTTTTATTTTTATTTTTATTTTTTAATTTTTTTTTCAACATTTTTATTTATTTTTGGGACAGAGAGAGACAGAGCATGAACGGGGGAGGGGCAGAGAGAGAGGGAGACACAGAATCGGAAACAGGCTCCAGGCTCTGAGCCATCAGCCCAGAGCCTGACGCGGGGCTCGAACTCCCGGACCGCGAGATCATGACCTGGCTGAAGTCGGACGCTTAACCGACTGTGCCACCCAGGCGCCCCTGGTCTCTTCTCTTTTTAATGGTTTTAATTATACTGTGTCAAAATACCAACATTTACTCGACCGGTTAATTTTTTTCTATTTCAAACACACTCTGCCTTAATTTCCATAGGATCAAGTCCTTGAATAGTGACATTGCCCAATCAATGAGTAACAGATGCCACCAAATAGTGTTCCAAAAGTTGTATCAATCTGCATCTCAACCACGCAAACCATGCTGTACCTCGACACCCACACCAATGGGAAGTCTAAGTGAAATCCTAAGTCACTAGTGAAATTCAAAGGCATTACAGTCAATAAAGCACTGAATGATGATGAGAACAGAAGCCTTTAAGTCAAACAATTAGAGCAGATTAGAGACTGTATAATTTAATGATTAATAAACTTCTCGTGTGCTGTTCTTAGGGAAATAACTACTTAAGTGCTAGAAAGCAGGCATTTTTGACCTTTGGCTTCTATGTGTCTTACCAGAAATATGTTATCTTGACTTGGCCCGAAAGTAGAAATAAGTAAAAAAAAAAAAAAAAAAAAAACCATCAAATTAGACTACATCAAATTAGAGTGCAGATTTTCCTTGACTTACAATAGGGTTATATCCTGATAAACTCATCATAAGTTGAAAATATCCTAAATTCAAAATGTGTTTACTACCATGAATGTTCATTACTGAACATCATAGCTCAGCCCAGCCGACTTTTAATGTGCTCAGAACACTTACGTTAGCCTGCAGTGGGCAAGAACATCTAACACAAAGCCTATTTGATAATAAAGGGCTGAAGATCTCTGTAATTGAGTACTGCACTGAACGTGAAAAGCGAAGAGTGCCTGGCTGGCACAGTCGGTTAAGTCCCCAGCTATTGATTTTGGCTCAGGTCATGATCTCGTGGTTCATGAGTTCGAGCCCCGTATCGGGCCCCACGCTGACAGCACAGAGCCTGCTTAGGATTCTGTCTCCTCTCTCTCTCTGCCTCTACCCTGCTCACATGCTCTCTCTCTCTCCCTCCAAATAAATAAACTCAAAAAAAATAAAAATAAAAAGAAAGTGAAAAACAGAAGGGCTGTGTGGGTGCAGAATGGATGTCAGTGTGTAGGTTGTTGACCCCTGTGGTCGTGTGGCCACGTGGGAGCTGAGGCCGTGGCCAGCATTAGGAGAGCGATGCGGACCCCCCGCCTGGGAAAAGATCCAACTCCGAAATTCAAAGTGCAGTCTCTACTGAATATGTATCACTTCACCACCACGGTAACGTTGAAAAATTGTAAGTTGGCCCATCAAAACTTGGGGACTGGCTGTACTTTGATTTTTCTTTTAAAATTTCACTTCTGAGAAGTTTACGAAAGAAAAGATCTGCAGGGACCTCAAAGGATAACTTTAGTGGGCAGCATGAATTTGTAGTGGGGACAGCAGTTTGCATTCCGTTATTTTCTCCAGCATGCAGAAACACAGAGTGCAGGTGGTCCTGGTCTACCCAAGCCCAAGGGCTTGGCCACACAGGGTCCACCAAAAATCAGCAAGAGCCCGTCGAAATGCCAGACAGGTGGAGGGCTGTTGTGCGCTGAGCCTGAGGGTGGGGGAGGGAGCGAGAGAGAAAAGGGTACAAGGTGGGGGGGGGGGAAGGGACTTCAGAGTCTGAGGTGGAGGGTTTGTTTCCTGTGATGATGTGCTACGAGACAGATGGGACAAGCAGAGAGAGGCAGGTCAGTGGGAGGTCACCATGCCAGACACATAAATTTAGTCTAGAAAAAGTCAGATGATACAACTCGAGGACGTTAAGTTCTATCCTGGGAAACAGTATCAGATCCTTGTGTGTATGGGGCAGAACTGTCTAGGGAATCAAGAGATCTGCCCCTTGGAAAGACCCTAATCAAATTCACCTGGTACTACTCCCCTAATTTTAACTTTCTAGTGGTTTGTGTATCTGCTCCCCCAATGTGGCACCCCAGGCACGTTATAGTAGAGGTTAGACGGTCAACAGCAGGGACTGGATGGGACAGTGGGTAAATGAAGGAGGGAGGGAGCAGGGAAAGGGGGAGGTGAGGGATACATGGACTTACGGAACAGGTGCTTTCTGGTCCAGCAAAACCCACCCTTGAAATTCCTTCTCCGTCCTCTCAATGCCCAGGCAGCTGTGTATCAAGAACCACCCCCCTCCCCCCCACCCCACAGCCTGTTTCAAGAAATTTTGGATTGGTAGATACTGGCCTCAAAGCCAAAGGGAGTCCCTCTCACCAGGGTTAAAAATAGCAAGTAGAGGCTCTAGGGAAAGTTTTCTAGTTTTCTCTAAGAGCACTGCTTCCTCATTCTCGAAACATCGTCTCAGGGACGAAGTGAGAAACTGCCAAGTACTTCCCAAAGCCAGAACTATCGGCTTGTCCCTCAAAGAACAAAGCAAAGGGCTCACCAATCTATGAGACTGGTCTTGTTGGCGCTTGAAAAGGATCGCCACGCATCACTCAGAGCAGGTAGCAGCCTGCCGGGCTGACTCAGGGAAGATACCATCAACAGCAAGTGCCGCTCGGTCCGTTCTCTGTTATTATAATGCACGTAATTGCTTCAGGTTCGCAGATAGTCTGGCAGACCGGTTGCTCTGCCAAGGCAGTGAGGGTTTTGCCAACTACCTCCCAATACAATTTGAAGGAAAGAGCGACCTTGCCATTTACCAGTTTTATTCCAGGAGCTCTTACCCAGGCTACTCTGCCAGACGGATATCATTTAGAACTATTGGAAAAGCCTAAAATCTCCTTAGGCGAGCGGCCCAGCGGCAACTGGTAACTGGCAGCTGTTACTGACTCAGAAATGCTGGGCATCGGGGGTGGGCAAGTGACGCTGGACAAGGTCCCAACTCCACCCCTCAATCGACTGACACTGGTTCCCTCCACTATGAAACAAAAGAAATCGCCAACAACATGATTTTTGTGGTCCCCTTCAGCTATGAAGATGCCGAGCTGTCAATCTACACATCTGGGCCCAAACCCACTTTCTAAGTGGTCAGGATTAGGGGGGCCTGGGTAGCTCGGTCGGTTAAACGTCCGACTCTTGATTCGGCTCAGGTCATGATCTTGCAATTCATGGGACTGAGCCCAAACTGGGCTCTGTGCTGCCAGCTCGGAGCCTGCTTGGGATTCTCTCTCTCCCTGTCTCTATGCCTCTCCCCAGTTAGTGTGCTCTCTCTCAAAATAAATAAACTTAGAAAAAAGAAATCTCTTGGGGTGCCTGGGTGGCTCAGTTGGTTAGGTGCCCAACTTTGGCTCAGATTGTGATCTCGTGGCTTGTGAGTTTGAGCCCTACATCGGGCTCTGTACTGACAGCTCAGAGCCTGCAGCCTGCTTCAGATTCTGTCTCCCTCTCTCTCTGCCTCTCCCCTGCTGGTTCTTACTCTCTTTCAAATATAAATAAACATTAAAAACTAAAAAAAAAGAAATCTCTGTACCTTCCTCTCAATTTTGTTGTAAACCTAAAACTGCTTTAATAATAAGGTCTTTAAAAATTAGTAAACTGTGTAAGCTTTCACAATTTTACATGATGTTTTGGTTTAACTGGTTGGAAAGAATGTAGTTTCTAGTATATTGCAAATATTGACATTTTATTTTTAGATATCTATTTTTGAGAGAGAAAGTGTGCCCAAGCGAGGAAGGGGCAGAGTGAGAGGGAGACAGAGGATCTGAAGGGGGCTCTGTGCTGAAAGCAGAGAGCCCAACGTGGGGCTCCAACTCACAAGCCATGAGATCATGACCCGAGCCGAAGTCGGATGCTAACAGGAGCTTAGGAAATAAGGCACAAGAATTAGGCGTGAGCTTCTGGGAGCTGGGAAGAAGGTAGGACCCAGAGTTGGAAGAAATGTAAGGCATGGATGGTAGGTGAGGGGTCAGGGTCACAGGGGGGAGTCCCACCTAAGATAGAAAACATGTGTTGGAAATAAAAGACTTCTGTCGCTTTGACGAATACACAAGATACAAGATTAATCAGTTTCTTGGGCTGCAACTTTAGCATCGATCGTTAATGAAGATAGTTTTCTGGATTACAACGGTTCAGGACTTCAGTCTTGGTCATCACGTGGTACTTTGGATAATACTGTCAACAAGCAAAGCTGCTGTTCCATGGCTTAAAAACTGCGTGTGGGTCCCCTGCCCCCCATCTACCCTGGGCAACATCATGTGCAACTCTATTTTTGAGAGGCTTGTTTAACTTCAAAGAAATCACTTGGTTACTGATAGGCTTTCAACAGATAAAAACAGCATCTTCTTTGTATTTGGTGGCATTTGTCACTAGGAACTGACTTGAGGTCTTAGAACTTATTCAGCGGAAGAAGAGACTGGCAGTCTGGCCTGTTAGGTTTAGTCTGTAAATACAGATGCAAATGTAGTGTAAGGAATATACAGCCTTACACGGGGGGTTGGGGGGGTGCGGGGGAAGGATGTTCCCCACAGCAGGGTTCAGGACAGCAAAAAAAACCTGAAACGGCCTCAAGTCCCATGATAAGGAAACTCTTAAGTGACTCATGGCCAAGAATATAATATAACAGGATGTGAGATAGGATATTTTCCTAGGGTTCTTAAGAGTTTTGACTGGGGCCCCATGCTGAGGACAATGGCATGCATGCATTCCACAGAAAGGGGCCAGGGGAACCCGAAAGGATGAGCTACAAAGTGGACCAAAAGAGGTGGTGTGACAATTACCCCAACCCCACTTTCAGCCTATATAAGAGGAAGAGACTTCTTTGAAGGAACTGGCGGAAGAAGTTTCCCTTCCTCTGCCTTTAAGAGGAAGGGGCACCTCTCTTGGCCCACCCACGCCAGATGAGGGGGTCTCAGGATCACCATCTGTGGGGGGAGCTTGACAGAATGGAAAGACCAGCCTCTCGCTCTTTGTGACTGAGGCGCAATACTTCTACCACTGGGAGGCTCGCACCTGTGTATATGAGGAAGCCACAAGCTGGCCAGGGCTGTCCCTGTCCCTAATGGTGGGACAGTGGGGCAAGTTGCCCATGGCCAAGTGGATGGACGCCATCTTGAAAGCACCCTGCTTTCAGGTAGGAGGGGTGTGATACATCACAGGAGAGAAGGGGCTGGGCTTGGCTGTTGGGAGGCAGATGTAAACAGTCAGCTGGGAGTGCTTTGTCCACATCAGGCCATTATATGGTGCTGAGTTCTCATTTGGGGAAGGAGAGGGGAATGACATCCCTCTTTGGGCCTCAAAATTTCAATCAGGCTTGAGCTGGAAGTGAGGAGACAAGCTTGGAACAGGATGAGTGATTCAAGTACGGGATGGAGTTCATTTAGATGCAATACTAACCAGGTATTTATCGAACATCTTCCCTCAGTCTCCTGGCACGATTATACCCATTTCATAAAGGAGGAAACAGATTCCCAAAATCAGAGTGCCTACATGGCTCAAATCTTGGCTCTACACTGGGTGTTACATGTAACTGATGGATCGCTGGGTTCTACTCCTGAAACCAATACTACACTATATGTGAACTAATTTGAATTTAAATAAATGAATTTCAGAAAAATGAAAAACAAATCTTGGCTCTACTACTCAGTAGCTGTGTGACCTTAAATTATTCAACCCTTCTGTGTCGCAGTGTGCATCTGTAACACGGACGTAGAAATATTACGTCCCACTGAGTCGTTTGGAAGATTAAGCGAGTCCACATAGCTGAGTGCTTGGAAGAACTCTTGGGCTTAAAAATGTTAATTATAATTATTACTCTTTTGATTACATACCATTAACTTCTTGGAAAGGATGCTTAGGGTACTGCATTACGTGAAAGAAGGAAATCATGACATTGTACGGTGTGATTACAACCAGATACAAAATAATTACACCCATGCAAAAGAAAAAAAAGGAAATAATACTTCCCTCATCTTCTTTTCCTAAGAACGTAACTTTCGCATGGAGAGTACTTGGGAAAGCTCCGGCATTCTGCTTGGAACAGGATGTAAACAATCAGGCTGTGTATGTTTTCTGCACAGATCAGTGGCCAGCACATACAATACCCTGAATACTAGAGGACATGTATTCACCCACCCATTCCACTTATTAAATGCCTATGGAATATCAGAGTCCAAATAAATGCTGTAAAATACTCAACACCAAATCACTCAATATTGTTTTGGGTTGAATTGTGCCCCCCACCCCGCCTCCAACTCCAAATTCATATGTCAGAGTCCTAACCTCAGAATATTTTGGAGTATTTTGGAAATAAGGTCTTTATGGAGGTAATCAAGTTAAAGAGAGGTCATCAGGGTGGGCCCTCATCTAACAGGACTGGTGTTCTTATAAAAAGGGGAAATCTGGAGACAGACACTCACATAGGGCCATACCCGGGAGCATGTGGGAGCAGCCTGCACACATGGAACATGAAGAGTTGATGCTGTGGCCTGTCTGGACCCCTCACCCCATGGATGTGGATGCCTGGTTTACCCCAGGCTTTCTCACTCTGCAACACAGAGACGTTCCCAGGACATGAAGAAATACCAGTGATGGGAGCCCACCCTAAAGCAGTCCAGCTGGCATCTCTGGGGGATGGGACCCAGGCACTGGTGCATTATAAATGTTCTCCCAGTGATTCCTAATGTGCAGCCAGGGTCCAGAATTGTTGGACTAAGCAGATCATAGGTGGGCACTAATGTTAGTAAGAAACTTTGTATCTGTTTTCTGCGGGCCACTAACAGGTGCTTTCCATGTTTTAAAAAAAATTTTTTTAATGTTCATTCATTTTTGAGAGAGAGAGAGAGAGACAGAGCACAAATGGGGGAGGGGCAGAGAGAGAGGGAGACACAGAATCTGAAGCGGGCTCCAGGCTCTGAGCTGTCAGCACAGAGCCCGACGCGGGGCTCGAACCCACAAACCACAAGATCATGACCTGAAACTTAACCGACTGAGCCACCCAGGTGCCCCATCATGTTTTTACATCTGTCCTTAAGGATTCTCATTACTTTCTTCAGTGCTAGATCCTACACTGCACAGATAGATGCACAGGACCCCTGCCCCTCCCACGTGCACAGTCATGTCAGGCTCGTGCATTATCTAAAAATGGCCAAGAAGGGTAGGGTGGGGGGAGAATATGGCAGATGAAAGGTGACAGGTACATTTGTGACTAATCTCACAACACCTTCCACTGCCGATTTATGTAAACTAAAATTATTCATCTATCAACGCTGCCGTAGAATAGGTGAATCTAACCAGTGGCCAGATGCTATCCCTCCTATCCAGCGGTTTTGTTTGCAGGGGAGGAAGTGGGAGGCATCAGAATCACCTACCGGGCTTGTAGGGGCACCTGGGTGGCTCAGTCAGTCAAGCTTACGGTTCTTGATTTTAGCTCAGGTCATGATTTCACAGTTCCTGAGTTTCAGCCCCGAGTCAGGCTCGTGCCAACATTGCAGAGCCTGCTTGGAATTCTCTCTCTCTTCCTCTCTCTCTGCCCCCCACCCCCCCGCCACGTCTCTTTCTCTCTATCAAAATTAAATAAACATTTAAAAGAATTAAAAGTTAAAAAAAAAAAAAAGAATCACCTATGGGGCTTTTAGAATCTACTCCTGGGTTTAGGAAGGTTCTGCCCTCCCTTTTCCTGTTCTGGAAGCTCAGAGCTCCTACAACACTCCCTCCTCTCTACCCAGCCTGCCTCTCTTCTGAAACATGGCCAGTAGGGTGCTCTCACTAATGCCTCTCTACCCCTGTTCCCCCCAGAAAACAGCACTAACCCCGCACAGGAGAGAGTCCTAGAAAACTCTGAGGGGCCAGTCTCAAGATGCATGTGCCTGATTAAACCCCTGAGGTCAATGCCTCAAGCCGTGTTTGTCCCTTGCGTGTCCTGCCAGGTCAGCTCCTCTGTGGGTTTCTGGAGGGAGGAACCTGGCCTTGTGGGTCCCGTGCAAGCCACATTGCCACACCAGGGCCTGTGCGGCCCTGTGCGGGCCCAGGGCCTGAGCTGGTACCTGAGCCAGCACAGCTCTTGATTTCTGGGGACTCTCCCCACCTTCTGCCTTGACTGGTTTTTTTTTAGAACATGTTCCAAAGATACGTCATTTGCTCTGGTACCCTTAACACAGCAAGCTTGTGTCCACTTTCCTATTACAAATGGCAGCTCCCACCGTGTGGGGCTCCCTGCCCCCTTCTCCTGCTTCATTTCTCTCCAAAGCACTATTGCCAGTAATAACAGACTTCATTGTCCTTTTTGTTCCTGGTCAGTCTGACTTATGAATCACACACCCGTAAAGCATTTATGATGTGCTTGATGACATTTTTAAGAGCTTAAAAAAGATCAACCGGTATCCTTACAAAGAGGGGGCATTTGTGCACAGAGACAGAGGAAACACTAGGTGAAGACACAGGGAAAAGACAGCCATCAACAAGCAAGGACAGAGGCTAGGACGGAGCCTGCCCCCGGCGCCCTCAGAAGGAACGGGCCCTGCCCACACCTTGATCTCAGACTTACGGGCTCCAGAGCTGGGACACCACGCATTTCTGTTACTGAAGCCACCCCCGCTGTGGTACTTTCCAACAGCAGCCCTAGATATCAACACAGATGTTCGGAATGCTACCCTCCCCTCTTCATTCCCCCTTCCACGTCCTGTACCTAAGCCCTTGGGATCGCATTCCCGGGTGAGCCAAAGAACCTCGGTGTTTCCTCCTAGCCATTCCCTGGACCAGCCACCGCTAGGATGACTTGGCTAAAGCTCTGTTCTTATGCCATCACTCTACAGGGAGACTCTTTCAGGAAGCTCCCCTGTCTGGGAGACGGAGACCATGCTCCCACCCTGGCGCTCCAGGACTTGGCCCGGAGCAGCACTTCCCAGAGCGGAGCTGAGAGGAAACACTGGATGCAGGGCCAACAGGCATGCTGAGGAGGTGGGGGAAACAAGGCTTTCTTTGTTCAGACAAGTCTGCCTCCCTGTCAAGTGAACTCAGCCATCTCCTCTCTCTTTTCCCTTACAGATATGTGCTGAGATTGTCCAAGAATCCAAGGGAGAGTTTCTCAGCTTACCTGCCTATGGAGCCTCTGTTCTGGGAGCATCCATAAACATTCCTACTCAGCTTTCCAGGCCAGAGATTTCAAATGCTAATTCTGAGTGTAGCTCTAAGCAGTCACCATTGTATCCCCACACCTAAGAGAGTAGTGGTATCAAATAATTGATGGATGGATGGATGGATGGATGGGTGACTGGGTGGGTGGGTGGATGGATGGATGGGTGGGTGGGTGGATGGGCGGGTGGGTGACTGGGCGGGTGGGTGGGTGGGTGGATGGATGGATGGATGGATGGATGGGTGACTGGGTGGGTAAGTGGATGGATGGATGGGTGGGTGGGTGGGTGGGTGGGTGGGTGGATGGATGGATGGGTGACTGGGTGGGTAGGTGGATGGATGGATGGATGGATGGGTGGGTGGATGGGTGGATGGATGGATGGGTGACTGGGTGGGTGGGTGGGTGGATGGATGGATGATGGATGGATGGGTGACTGGGTGGGTAAGTGGATGGATGGGTGGATGGATGGATGGATGGATGGATGGATGGATGGATGGGTGACTGGGTGGGTGGATGGATGGGTGGATGGGTGGGTGGATGGCTAGCTGGATGGATGGATGGATGGATGGATGGATGGATGGATGGCTAAGTGGGTGGATGGATGTGGCATCATCTAACCTCTTGCAATCCATTTCTTATTTATCAAACACCACCATGCTACTGCCTTGTTCACCATGGCTTGTGGCCTCCCTGCTGTATGGACAGAATAAACCCTTTAACCCCCTAATCTCTTTGCTAGATTTCCTCCCTTCCTGCCCCATTCAAGTGTTGCCATTCAAGACCCAACTCAAATCTGGCATCAGCTACCTCAGCTTCTAGAGTCTTTATGTATAAAAAGAATGTTTGTGGGGCATCTGGTTGGCTCAGTCGGTTGAGCTTTGGACTCTTGATTTCAGCTCAGGTCATGATCCCAGGGTGGTAGGATCATGCCCCTCATCGTGTTCTGTGCTGAGCATGGAGCCTGCTTGGGATTCTCTCTCTCCCTCTGCCCTGATCTCCCTCTCCCCTGATCAAGCGCACATGCGTGCTCTCTCTCTCTCTCTCTCTCAAAATAAATATTTTTTTTAAAAAAGATTGTCTCTCTTCCCCTCTGCCCCTCTCCCCTGCTTTCGCTAACTCTCTAAGACAACAACAACAACAAACATTAAAAAGAATGTATCTTTACCTATCTCACCTTTTTGGCCTATGAAAGAGCCGAGGTTCTTACTTTTAAAATGTTAACTCATCTATCCGTGCCTCTATTTATCGAACACCTGTGTGCCTATACCTTATCTTCCCTACCAGGTAACACAGTCCTTGCGGGAAATCAATGTGTTGCATGTTCCCCACAGAACATTTTCAACCGTATTATCAATAAGTATTTGCTAAGAACGTTAATCCTCTCTACCTTCCACAGGGAAAACAAATCCCACTAATTATTACACTTCTCCTCCTCCTGGTTTTAATCTCTCTGCTCCTCGATAATACCTTATCCTTTAAAATCTGAGGTTTCCCATCTTGAGAAAAAAGAAGCCTTTCCCCCCCCCCGTATTTTCTAACACTCTCCAACAAGAATTTACTATTTTTACTTGCCACCTTAAGGAATTTGACAGGACTGCATGAACTTTCTTGTCACCTGCTCACTCTTTAAGACTGGCAGTCACGTTTTTGTCCCGATGACCGGTTTCTGCTTCTGAGCTCTTTTCTTCCGCTGGCCTCTAAAGTGAGGTGTTCCACAACTTCCACCCTTGGCTCCTCTCTTTGCTTTTCTTACAAGGACTCTCTCCTCGGCAGTCTCGTCCGCTCCTGAGGCTTCAGCTGTAATGTCCTGATGCACGAGTCCTAAATCAGTACCTAGTGCTGCATTTTCTAGCACTTACCAGGCATTGCCACAAATCTCACATACCCCTCACTCTACAAACGTTTATCTCCTTTTTCCCCAACCCACAAGCGGAACTTAATCCCAGCAACACATGAATCCTATCTTCTATCCGAATTCTCTATTTACATTCTTGGTAGAAACGTCTCCCAGTCACAGGCTTAAAATTTACCCCCATCTTCTCTCCAGTCCCCCTGGGGTCCCGTATGGTCATATGGCCACGACTTACAACCCCCAATAATTTCTATCAACCTGTGTCTGGCATTCAAGGCTCCGGGGCCCTGGCTCCAACATATCCCTCAGTCTTATCACCTAGGATCTCCTAATACTTCAGCTCCAGACAAAGCGTTCGTCAGGGGCTCTTTTGTCAGAGCACTGACATATACCATTCCTCATAGCAGGGGGAGGCCCTTGGCCTGCCCTCAGACACACATCCTAGAATCTACTTCTGTGTTAGAGATGGTCATACCATGGACCCATTCAAACTGATGGCAAAGCCATGCAGCAAACTGGATAAAATGTTTGTGAAATAGGGGCGCCTGGGTGTTTCAGTTGATTGAGTGTCCAACTGCGGCTCAGGTCATGATCTCACGGTTCGTGAATTCAAGCCCCACATCAGGCAGACAGTGTGGAGACTGCTTGGCATTCTCTCTCCCTCCCCGCCACCCCTCTCTCTCAAAATAAATGAATAAACTTAAAAAATGTTTGTGAGATAACATTACATAAGAAAAGCAAATCTCACTGACAGTTTTGACAATTATTCATATAAAAAAATGTACAAGGGAATACATCCAAATGTCAAACAATGGTTATATTAGAGCAGTGGAATTGTGAATGAGTTTTTTCATTTTTCTACATTCTAAATTTTACTTAGTGTGGTTTTTAAAATACATTTTTATTTTAGAATAGTTTTGGAATTACATATAACTTGAGAAGATGGTAAAGACAGGCCCTATATGCCCTACATTCAATTTCCTTTATTATTAACATTGCATGTTAGCATGATACTTTCAGCACAGCTAAATAAACGAGTACTTACACATGGTTTCTAAAACTTAAAAAAGAAAGAAGAAAGAAAGAAAGAAAGAAAGAGAGAGAGAGAGAAAGAAAGAAAAAGAAAGAAAGAAAGAAAGAAAGAAAGAAAGAAAGAAAGAAAAACCCTTTAGTTTGGTAAAACCAAATAACATAGAGGAAAATGTCATTCTTTCCATAACCTCGAACTCCAAGTTAGCATCCTGATATTTATTATTTTTATTATTACTTCAGCCTCCTCTTGGCATGGATATCATTGGTTATAAACTGGAACAAATTTTGCTTTAACTATCATTTGCTACATGTTTGTGCAGGTAGTTAAAGTAGTTGAAACTTTATTGTTTCATAAAGGTTCTGGGGAATGTTTTCTTGAACATAAAGTTCCATGGATATTAAAAAAAATTTTTTTTTACATTTATTTATTTTTTGAGAGAGAGAGACAGAAAGAACGTAAGCAGAGGAGGGGCAGAGAGAGGGAGACACAGAATGGGAAGCAGCCTCCAGGCTCTAAGCTGTCAGCAAAGAGCCCAACACGGGGCTCGAACTCACGAGCCTTTGAGCCATGAGATCATGACCTGAGCCGAAGTCAGCCGCTCAACTGACTGAGCCACCCATGTGCCCCTCGTTCCATGGAAAATTTTAAAGCCTGTGAAGCATCCCCACATCCAGAATCTAATGTTGTGTGCACGCTGCTTCTCCAGCAAGTCCGTAAGCCCTGCTGCGGTCTTCCCTTGTCCGTTCCCCTCCCACTTTTTCTTACACCCAAGAACACCCAGTCCAGATCTGGGCTCCAAGTGTGTGCTCAGCAAATGCAACTTTTGATAAACTGAAGTAGTAGGACAGGATCTAGTAGATAGGGTATTGATTTTAAGTTCCTAAAATAAAGGATTCTTTATTACGAAATTTTGTCTGAGATGTCAGAGTTTGATCTTGCGTACCAGGACACTACAGCGTTTTCCCTCTGCATCATTCAAAGGAGGCACTCTTGCTAGAGTGAGTTTTAGTCTTAAAATGATAAAAATCATGAACATATCAAGTGTTAAATATTCTAAAGAGCACATTTTCAGCTTGCCTTTAACGTCTGAGCTCTAGAGGGGTGCCTGGGTGGCTCAGTCGGTTGAGCGTCCCACTACGGCTCAGGTCATGATCTTGCAGTCTGTGAGTTCGAGCCCCACGTCGGGCTCTGTGCTGACAGCTCAGAGCCTGGAGCCTGCTTCGGATTCTGTGTCTCCTTCTCTCTCTGCCCCTCCCCCGCTCATGCTCTGTCTCTCTCTGTCTCTCTCAAAAAATGAATAAACATTAAAAAAAATTTAAAGTCTGAGCTCTAGAAAATGGACTGTGGGGGTTTTTGTTTGTTTTTTTTTTAAATGTTTCTCCCCTAGTGAGTTTCCTTTGTTCTGTCTGCCAAGTTGGTTTCAAAGAATCCTTCTGGATATCTAGCAGTTAGAACAAATCCTATAGATTACGCAAAGAAATAACTAACTGAAGCAGCAAGGTAGTGTCCTACTTTTCACAGGAATAGAAGACATTCTCTTTTAAAACGGAACTGAAAAAAAAAATCTCAAATAGGTTTCTTCCCGTTTTATTTGTTGATAAATCTATTTTTCATCTTTTTAAAAATTTTTTTAATTTTTATTTTTTCATCTTTTAGTATTGTCTTTACTTCAAACAGCCAGATCTATGACACTAAAATTAAAAAAAAAAAATTATTGAACAGCGTCCTAAGGTATATTCGGTACCCAATCTTAACTGGTTTTGGAAAATCCCTAAAATCAAGCTAAACAAACAACATTCTTGTATCTTCATGGGAGTCTGTATCATGTTACAAAACGTGTGAGGAGCAAAACTTTGCCAAACAAATTAAGGAGTGCAAGAAAAGAAAATTTCATAGTTTGGGTTTACTAAAGTTGTTTAAAGGCAGTCAGTGCCAAAATCAATCCTTAGATTGTAATTCCAAGGAAACTGCTGAGGATTAATTAATAAGAATGTGAGGGGCGCCTGGGTGGCTCAGTCGGTTAAGTGTCCGACTTCAGCTCAGGTTGTGATCTCACAGTTCATGAGTTTGAGTCTGGCATAGGTCTCTGTGCTGATAGCTCAGAGCCTGGAGCCTGCTTCGATTCTGTCTCCCTCTCTCTCTGCCCCTCCCCCACTCACTCTGTCTCTTTCTCTCCTTCAAAAATAAACATTTAAAAAGTACAAAAAAATAAATAAGTATATGATATTCACAGTGGGTGACTGAAAAGCCCCAAACCAGAGTTAAAAGCAGCGTCACTGACAACTTTCAAGAGAGATGTATACAATTAAAATTGACTGTTTTATCAACTACTGTGTAACTTTGCTTTATTGACTCTCCAGGAGTATCACTATTAATAACTTATGACAGACTGATGTTTGACAAGCAAGCCTAAACAAAACCTCCAATTTGTCTTGCTAAAAATTAACTTGGTGTTATGGAACGGGCAGGACCGAACCAGTCCATCGTGAGGCAAGACAGGCTTTTTGAGACATTTGACACTCTATATAGTTCAGCAGATGTGAAGCATTATGCAATTTGGCTAAAAAGCTCCGAGCGAGTGGAAAGAAATGGACTGGACAGTACCAGAAGTGACTGAAACACACGGTGACCCAAGGAAGCTTCTGGAAGGAGGTACCTCAAAAGGTGAATAATGGAATGACAGGCAATTCTCAATTTTGGGGGTACATTTTTGTCCTATCTGGAGTTTAAAAGAACATTCTTTTACAATCAGAAAACAACACATGGATTTGCTTTTTGGAAAAAGACAATAAAAATGATGCGAAGTTTGACTTCTCATATCTGAGAAAAGTTTTATAAAAGCATTACAAAAATGGCATAGGACTATCCAGTTTTGTTGCGGCTTAATAAACATTGATGGTCTGTGTTTAGCATATAGATACATATTCATTTCAAAGGACGGATTAAAGGTACCATAGTCACTGAAAGCAACAGACGTTTTGTCAATATCCCATACAACTGGGATGCTTCAAGATCATTTCCAGACTTATTACCTAGAAATCCTCTTCCTTATTTTCAAAGCTCTGGAAGAGAATCTCTAAGACCTTCCAGTTGGATTAGCAGGTACCTAAGGGTGAAAATAGAACCAAAATGATTCTTACCTCATGTGGTGCATCAGAATTTGTTGGGCCGTTCAAAGTAATTGGATCACATTCCTCAGCTGGGGGGGGAAAAGAGACAAAGCTTGATAAAGAAAGGGCACGCTCTGCCGTTGTGAGGCCTGCGATTGGGACTCAGTGCTATGTGCTGCTTTGACATCTGGTAAAATCGGGAGGACCTCGGTTCTCCTGCCCTCTCTGCTTCTAGGCATAAGGCCCCAGGCTACCCGCCGCTGCCTGCGAGGGCACCAGGTGAGGGCACCAGGCACGGTTCCTACTTACGCGAGTGCTGAGTTTCAGTTCCCCGCCAGCCCACTGAATTACTCAGACGAGCCATCCCTGGGGAACCAGGGATGCTACCTCCTCTTGCTACTACTACCCTTACCACCTACAGCTGCTGGTGGCTGGTGCCCTCTGTTCCCGTGGGCAGCCTCGTGGGATGTGACCCTGCGTGGCTTGAGGTGTCCCCCTCCCCCAGGCTGTGAGCACAAGTGACTCATGTCAACCTCATCTGTCCAGTGTCAGGCATGTAACCCCTGGGCAGGATCCCTCCCGCACTGCTGGGGTGAACAGGAGGGGATCAAAGAAGCTGGCCTCGTGAATTGCATGGCCCAACCGCTATGGAAGACACTTTGTCAGATGTAACTAACTTCCCCGCCACAGCTGAGGCTGCCTGGGGCTGGCCGACTTGCACTCTGGCCGACGCAGCACTGTGTGTCGTCTTTGTTCGGTGTTTGTCCTCTCCTCCCACCTAAAATGTCCCCGTTCCCAAGGTGAAAACTGTTATTGACTATGCCCCAGTGTGATGTGCTGTTGGGTTCGGCTGATGTCTGGTGGGTCAGCTCTGAGCATCCCATCCATAAGCCAGTGCACCTGGGCCCCACGCAGCCACTTACAGGAGCCAAAGGACCGATCCTGCAGTCATGGGCCCGCTGGTCCATACCAGACCCATAAGCAATACGACCTTCCTGGAGGTGGACCCAACCCCAAGCAGATTGACTGGCATTCCCTGGAGGAAGAGATGGCTCCCTACGAGGTGGGCCGTCAGCCTCTCAAGCCTCTCCCCGTCAACACCCAGAAAGTCTGCACCATGAACGATCGGAGACAGAAAGTGAGTGCTGACCCTTTATACAGGTAGAAGTAGAAATACTCCCAGGGAATCTGGGAGAAAGCCCCAAAAAACAAAGAAAAGGCAGGGCCATAGCAGAGCTCAGTTCCAGCCCATTGTCTGCTGGGCTGCTCGGCCACCTCTGCCTGGCTGCAAGGAACATCCTGATCCTCGGAGTTATCGGGGAAACCCGTGGTACCCCTGGGGCATGGCACGGGGTTAGTTCGACCCTGACGCAAGCCCGGGGTCCTGAAACATATGAAAGCAACCGCTGCCCAGGGAAGGCCCCGACCCCATGGTACTGATTTGAGGCTCTGTAGAGGCGGAAATGCAGAAATACGAGCGGGGTGGAGGATTCCCCCACCTACCTGCACCCAGAGTTTATCCAGTGACGCAAAAAGAAAAGGGGACGGGAAATGAAAGAAAGAAACTGGACAGAAAATGAAAAGAAACTGGACACTGGGGAGGAGATGAAAGGAAAAAAAGGACTGCAAGCAGAGGTCCACAGTTTGACCCAACGGGAAATCCAACATTTACTGAAATAATTTACATAGCCAACCAGTAAACGAGTGCTGGATACCCCTGTGCCTGACAACGTCGGTTCTGAATCAGCTTTAATACCTGCTGAAATGCACCAACCGGCAAACCCTCAGGGACTTAATCAGTCCCGGGGCTCCAATTACAGCTACACCTGTAATTGTCACTAAATGTAAACACGAGGTCCCCACGTAACCCTAGAGAGTTCTGGAACGTGAAACAGAAGACAAATAGGCATGAGTCATCCTAACCAAAAGAACTATTGTTTGGCCTCATTTTCCCATGGTCACAGCACCCATTGCCTTAGATTATCCCATGTGGGCATGGTGGCTCTGACTCAACAAATTACTATTAAATTAAATCTTTACAGTTAGAAGTTGATTTGAACGAAATGGGACCCTACAGACCTCTCAGTGCAGGCACCTAATATGGCCCGATGTAAATTAAACAGGACCTTCGAAGATCAAAACTTACTATGTAAGACCTGATTTGAGTGAAGGGTGGATTAACTGCTGCCTCTCCAATTAACAGCTGAATTTGGCCTGTTCTTAAACCCGAAAGGCAATGAACAGTGTCTCACAGGACATTACTGCGGCCTTAATGTGGTGGCCCCATCCATTAAGGCGCCAGACCCAATGCCCAGTATTTTTTAAATTACTGACTCCATCCCATCAGCCACTAATAAATATCTGGCTATTACCAATTGGGCTAATATGTTCTGCTCAGTGTCTATTTGAGCAACCTCTCAGGTGCCATGTGCCTTCATCGCCAAAGGCAGTCGTACATGGTGACCGGGCTCCGTATGGGGGACCTAACAGCGTTGCCCTAGCACACGGTCTTTGCAGGCAAGATCTTAACTGCACCCAACCTCCTCCAGGATCGTGGGTATGCCAACATGGATGACATCCTCCTCCAAAGATACCCATTTGACATTCATCCAAGCCATACAACATCCATAAAAGAGCTCACAGAAAGGGAACAGGACACTGACCCCCACACAGCGTGCGGCCCTACCACCTTGGTTAAATCCCTGAGAATCTGTTGGTAAGTTAAGGGCTGCTCCATCTCTGACATGGTCAATAAAGAGTTAAAAAAATAGGGGCGCCTGGGTGGCTCAGTCTGTTGAGCGTCTGACTTCAGCTCATGTCATGATCTCACGGTTCATGAGCTCGAGTCCTATGTCCGGCTCTGTGCAGACAGCTCAGAGCCTGGAGTTGCTGCAGACTCTGTGTCTCCCTCTCTCTCTGCTCCTCCCTCATTCATGTTCTGTCTCTCAAAAATAAATAAATGCTAAAAAAAAACTTTAAGTGTTACGAAAATTAAAAAAAACAAAAAAAAAACCATTAAGGGACACCTGGGTGGCTCAGCTGGTTGAAACTCTGACTCTTGTTTTTGGCTCAGGTCATGGTCCCAGGGTCATAGGATCTAGCCCTTCGTCAGGCTCTGTGCTGAGTGTGGAGCCTGCTTGGGACACTCTCATTCTTTCCCTCTCACCACCCCGCCCATCCCCTGCTCGTTCTCTCTCTCTCTGAAATAAAATAAAAAATAAAAAATAAAAAACAAAGAGTTATGGACCCTCTCAGTACTTACTACAAGTTAATACAAGTCCAACATCTTCTAGTTTGGGGGGAGTTCTGGAGGCAATGTATTCCTCATTTCCATAGTTTATTTGTTCTCACTGACACACTTACTTGTAAAGTGCTTCACTGTAAATCTGGCTCCCTCTAACAAAAGCCTACAACACGCATTCTCTGAGACCCCTTCACCATAAGGGTTTAAACAACCTCCTCGTATTCTTCCTGAAGTCTCTGGACCACCCATGACCGCCATATGCTGTCTATGTGCTTCTGATGCACGAAACTGCCCTGCTAGACCCTTCTCTCCATACACCACTAGGGCAGCGACTGCTGGCTGCACACTGGGCTCTTCTGGAAACAGAGGCTCTCACTGACCCTGCAACTGTGAGCCTTCATACCCTGCTGCCTATTATGCCTTGAGTCACAGAAGCAGCTCCGTACAAGCTCGACATGGCTACTGAGACTTTACTGCTACTGAGTGGAGACAAACGTGGGCCTTCTGGCATGTTCCACCCATAGGAGGGCATGGTCTCCACTATCCTCAGGCACTTGCCAGATACCATGGTGCTGGAAGAAGTCACCCTTCTGACATTCCTGGTTACCTGGGGAGCCCCTTCAGATCAACTGAGCGAACAACAGTGGGAATTTGTAGATTTTACAGGTGATATCACCACCATCATACATGATGGAGTTCATGGATAGTTATGCTTTCTAGCCCTCAGTCAACACGTCCCTGATAAAAGACTGCCAAACTTCAGGTGGTCATCTTAGTGCTGGATGCCCTGGCCAACAAGTGGCCCCATCGGCACTTTTTTTTTTTAAATACAAACTCTTGGACCACTGCCCAAGACTTGCCCACTCTGGGACAGAACTCTGGGAATCTCTTGCCTCACATATGAAGAGAATGTAAATCAAGGTAACGGATATCTCTGCACATAGTAAGGCCACAATGTAAGGCCTCACTAGAATATTCTCTATCCCCTTTGGAGTTCCAGACGTTACTGCTAGTGACCAAGACATTCATTTCACTTCTCAGAACATAATGCCCGGCTCTAAAAGAAGCCACTCAACCGAATTTCTATCTACTCTCTAAGCAACAGGTTAAATCGAAAGGGAGGATGAGCTCCTCACAGAATTCCTATTTTATAGAACAAATAGAGCTCTTGCCTTGGGTCACTATTGCCACAGGCATTGGTTATCTAAAAAAAATTTTTTTTTTAAAATATTCATTTATTTTTGAGAGAGAGACAGAGACCAAGTGGGGAAGGGACAGAGAGGGAGGGAGACACAGAATCCGAAGCAGCTCCAGGCTCCGAGCTGTCAGCACAGAGCCTGATGCGGAGCTTGAACCCACGAATTGCGAGATCGTGACCTGAGCCGAAGTCGGACGCTTAACCGACTGTGCCACCCAGGCGCCCCGGCATTGGTTATCTAAATTCATGCCCTCACTATACCAGTGCCATACCACATGGCCCACCCTCTCCTGGTCCAGTGTCTGGTGTGCTTTTTAGGGAGGCCCTTCCCTTCCCTCTAAGTCCCAATCATCACTAAGATTTAAATTGAAGTCAAGGTTATCATGGAGTCAATTGTGGTATAAGATCTAAGACGAAGACTCAATACTAGCACTGCCTTGACATCTGGTAAAAATCAGGAGGGCCTCGAATGGCCGAGGTGCAAAGCTTTCCGCACGCTGCCCCGTGATCGGCCCCTGAGCCGAGCACCAGGCACGGTTCCTACTTACCCCCGAGTACTGAGTTTCAGTTCCCCGCCAGCCCACTGAATTACTCAGATGAGCCGATCACATCCTCCCTGGGGAACCAGGGACGCTACCTCCTCTCGCTACTACCACCCTTACCACCTACAGCCCCCGGTGGCTCACTCTGTTCCCAAGGGCAGCCCCGTGGGATGTGACCCTGCGTGGCTTGCGGTGTCCCCCTCCCGCAGGCTGTAAGTACAAGTGACTCACGTCAGTCTCATCTGTCCGGTGTCAGGCAGGCGTGGCCATCCCCATAACCCTAGGGCAGGATGCCCCCCCTTCCCCAGGGGGTGAGTAGGAGGCACTCCGGACACATTTCCCTCTGCTTCACATCACAACAAATTCCTCTGTGCTCATTCATCTGTCTGACATTTTACCAAGCCTTTCAGATTAGCAGAGTGGGATTTTACTTGTCTTGATAGGTCACCCTCCTAAAAGCCAAAGCTACGGACGGCAGCTCTCTTGTCTAAGTGGCCACGGCCAGTGCACGTCAAAGGCACCTGACATGCGTGTGAAACGTGTTAACACCTTTCAAAGAATTCACTTTGGAAAGGAACCTCCATGCTTAGGGTGGTCTGACACAGGTGTTGGCTGCACAGCTCCCTGATGGTGGTGATGATGGCACAGGTGTGTGACAAACTGATTCGGGTCCATCGGATTTTAATCTGTGCGGAATTCCTTCCTGCACGCTAAACTTGAAAGTTGACAGAAATACAGAACGTTATGAAGGAAAGGTTTATGTCGATTTTGAGAGGTGTAAAGCTTTAAATAAAGAATCAGTTATCAGGGTCCAACAGCTAAGACTGAATGAGGGATTGATTGAGTCATCTCTTTTCCACATTAACATTCATTCACCTGTTGAGCGCCGGGCTGCTGGATTTGTTCAAACAAGGTGCTACTACGTTCACTGCTCCTGTACAATTCCCGCTAAAGGACAATCTTTCCCATTAACAGAATTATCTGAGAAATTTATTTATTTACTTATAGATTTTTAAAAATAAATGTTTCTTCATTTTTGAGAGAGACAGCATGAATGGGGGAGGGGCAGAGAGAAAGAGGGAGACGGGATCTGAAGCAGGCTCCCAGCTCTGCAAAGACAGTAGGGATCCCCACACCGGGCGCAAACTCAAGGAACCATGAGATCGTGACCTGAGCTGAAGCTGGACGCTCAACTGACTGAGCTACCCAGGGGCCCCTCTCTGAGAAATTTAAACTAAAAGCATGGTTTTTTACTAAGATTCTAGATGGTATCTTTCAAAAGGAGAGCAGTAGAGATCTTGCCTTGGCTTGAGTTCCTCAGTATAGTCCCCAGCATTCTGGCATCTGAATGAAGTACCTCTGGGGCTTGTTAACAATGCAGATTCCCGGGCTCCACACCAGACTTCCTTAACTGGAATCTCAGGGGCCCCAAGGGTCTGACATTCCACAGGCGCCCCACAGAATTCTCATGCACACTCTGGCCGAAAGTCACGGAAACGTGATTTCAGTCACACGGATCCTCAGAATGGCTAGTGTCATAACTGCCAACTCAGCGTTTGTGCAAAAACATGGTTGCTCCCCCAGCAGGATGACACCTTGAACTTAAGTAGTTACTTTTGTGAAGTGGTACACCCCAGACATTCCCGTGGTCATTATCTCTCTCCTCTCTGCCCTCCACAACAGAAAAATAAAATTTGCAGGGTGGTCACCTTTGCATTCAAATCATACGCTGGGGGAGAGGGGTTGATTTGGGTACGTGTTGTAACAGGAGGTTCCCAACAGAGTCCCAGTCCAGGTTGAGTGGGAGGGAATGAATTTATGGATTAAGCAGGACCAGCACACAGAAACTCATGCAGGCAGGAGGGGTGTTTAGTTTCCTGTTAGAACAAGGAAGCTTATCAGCAAAATGCTTCAATCTAATGAGGAGAGAAATCATATAAAATACAGCGTATTGGCCTGCTAGTTTTAAGGCAAACATTTTTTTTTTTTAATGCTTATTTGAGAGAGAGCACATCGGGAGAGAGGGCAGGGAGGGGCAGAGAGAGAGGGAGAGAGAGAGAGAGAGAGAATCCCAAGCAGGCTCTGCACTGTCAGTGTAGAACCAGACCCTGGGCTCGAGCTCACAAACCCCAGATCATGACCTGAGCCGAAACCAAGAGTTGGACAACTTAACCGACTGGGCCACCCAGGTGCTGTTAGGGCAAACATTTTTACTTCTGATTTTAGTGAATTCTCTCATATTTGTTTATTTTTTCCTAACGTTTTCAAGTGAAACCACTGCTTCTACATTTAGTTAACAAATTGTTCTAAAAGGTCCCCAAATATCATCTACGCTTGAGTTCAAATTCCTCAAATTCAGTAACAATAGAATGAGTTTGCTTTACTTCTCTTTAGCTTAAAATTCACCATGAAATATTTTGAGTAAGAGAGAAGAGCAGTAATACTAGAGAAAAAAGATGATAAAAGCTTGACTGATTTATGATGTATTTATGTGCAATTTCTCCTCACTGGGAATAGTGGTTCAAAAATCAGAATTCTTTTTCCAAACACATTTTCTCTCAAGATGTGAAGAGTCACATTCCCTTCAGAACACGTAAGTCAGCAGTTTCTACAAGATATCAGGAACTCTGTGATATAAAATAAACCCCACTTATGTCACAAACTGTAGACTCTCATCCTTTTTAATAGCTGTGTAATATTCTACTTCACACACACACACACACACACACACACACACACACACACACCATCTTTCTTATCTATTCATCTGTCAGTGGACACGTGGGTTGCTCCCATATCTTGACTATTATAAACAATGTTGTAATAAACATAAGAGTGCATAGATATTTTCAAATTCATGTTTTCATTTTCTCTGGGGAAATACCCAATAGTGGAATTATTGGATCATACGATATCTCCATGTTTAATTTTTTGAGGAACCCCCCCCCTACTCTTTTGCACTATGATGTGTACCGGAAACTAATGTGTCGACTATACTGAAATGAAAAAATATTTTAATAAAATAAGTCTCACTCTTAGTCCTGAGTTTAGGGCCTGCAGGCTCTCCCAGAAAAGCTCTCATAAAAGAGGCCTGACACATGAACCCTGACAGAATGAACCCCTTGAAATCTCTAAAATCAGGGGAGGAGGAAGTTGCACATTTGTTCCTGATAAGAACACAAGTTAAACAATATGTTTCATCTCAAAAACATGCTGATCACTGAAATCGCACTAGATTTCCACAATTGATTTATGGTAAAACCACATTATTCAGAACCACTCTGGTTTGGACTGTGTAAAGGAATAGTGTTACCATGAATACAGTAGGAATACACTAGACGTACAATAAACATGTTTCACATGTTTGTGAAACATGCTGAGTCTGCCTAAGAAAATAAATTTTGAAGACTTTTTAACCATATGGAAATAATTCAAGCTAACTACAGATAAATCCTCTGTTAAATAAATAGGACGCCCTCAAATTTACTTAAACATTGTGAGTCCAACTCTGGACTTCATTAGATTACATTTACTTTGAAATCTATAAATTAGCACTCCTGTATCCCTTGGGTAGATTCCTAGCAGTGCTATTGCTGGGTCATAGGGTAGTTCTATTTTTGGCAGTGCTTTCAACAATAGCCAAATTATGGAAAGAGCCTAAATGTCCATCAGCTGATGAATGGATAAAGAAGATGTGCTTTACATATACAATGGAATACTACTTGGCAATGAGAAAGAATGAAATCCTGCCATTTGCAGCAACGTGGATGGAACTGGAGAGTGCCATGTTGAGTGAAATAAGTCAGTCAGAGAAAGACAGATATGTTTTTTCACTCATATGTGGAACTTGAGAAACTTAACAGAAGACCATAGGGGAAGGAGCGGGGGGAAATAATAGTTACACACAGAGAGGGAGGGAGGCAAACCACAAGAGACTCTTAAATACAGACGACAAACTGAGGGTTGATGAGGGTATGGGGCAGGGGGAATATGGGTGATGGGCATTGAGGAGGGCACTTGTTGGGATGGGCACTGGGTGTTGTATGGAAGCCAATTTGACAATAAATTATATTTAAAAATTAATTAAAAAGAAATCTATAAATTAGACTCTACATTGGTTCATATGGGTTTTCTTTCCCTAAAAACATTTATAGTGAGAAAAGTACCATACATGTTTAATGATTATATTGGCCCCATTGGTATGTTTAAAAAAATACTGGCAGGGGCACCTGGGTAGCTCAGTTGGTTAAGTGTCTGACTTCGGCTCAGGTCATGATCTCATGGTTCACAAGTCCTAGCCCCGTGTCAGGCTCTGTGCTGACAGCTCAGAGCCTGGGGCCTGCTTTGGATCCTGTGTCTCCCTCTCTCTCTGCTCCTCCCCCCGCTCACGCTCTCTCTCTTTCTCTCTCTCTCTCTCTCTCTCTCTCTCTCTCAAAAATAAACATTAAAAAAATATTTTAAAATACCATCAGTTATTAAATCATAGATATTATTGAATACAAATGTTGGAATAAGTTTTTATTTATTTAACATTTATTTATTATTGAGAGACAGAGCATCAGCATGGGAGGGGCAGAGAGAGGAGACACAGAATCCGAAGCAGGCTCCAGGCTCTGAGCTGTCAGCACAGCACAGAGCCCGACGCAGGGCTTGAACTCACAAACTGGGAGATCATGACCTGAGCTGAAGTCGGATGCTTAAGTGACTGAGCCACCCAGGCACCCCTGGAATAAGTTTTTAAACTTCTGGACATTCAGTATAAGATGATGTGTTTCTTTGGAGATGAGAAATTATGTGCTTAATAATACTATTCTCCAGGCGCTTGGGTGGCTCAGGTGGTTGAGCGTCCAACTTGTCTAACTCTTGATTTTGGCTCAGGTCATGATCCCAGGTGGTGGGATTGAGCCCTCTGCTGGGCTCCGTGCTAAGAGCCTGCTTAAGGTTCTCTCTCTCCCTCTGCCCCTTTCCCCCACTCGCACTTGCATGGTCTCTCTCTCTCTCTCTCTCTCTCAAATTAAAATAATAATAATAATAATAATAAAAATAGTAATAGATAATACTGTTCTCTGTGAATAAGAATACAAGAAAAATCTAGTCACATTTCTTACAACGGTGGTTTTCACAGTCATGCTACTTATAAACTCATTACCATTTTAATTAAGATTTTGTAAAACTCAAATTCTAGGAGAAACCCAATAGTAGTTACTGTAGTATCAGGTTGGTAAGCAACCAGTCTTTTTTTCCAAAACAGGAAGTCATGTTCAAGGGTGTTAAAAAAGATCTTTAGACAGATCTAACCATGACACTGCAATCCCAGAGTCACTGCAGCTCAGTGGCTGTCTCAAACAGTGCCACTTTTGCCACAGTGCTGGGAAAGCATCCTCAACCCTGATTTTTCCTACTTCTTTCTAGCAGATTTCCCCCCACCATCTGATGCTCACCTATGCCAGGCACTGTTCTGGACTCATTTCACTGCATTCTTTTTTCTTTTTTAAAAAATGTTTATTTATCTTTGCGAGAGAGAGAGAGAGACAGAGCGTGAGTGGGAGAGGCAGAGAGAGAGGGAGACACAGAATCCAAAGCAGGCTCCAGACTCCCAGCTGTCAGCACACAGCCCAACAAGGGGCTCGAACCCAAGCCCCTTGATTGTGACTTGTGCCAAAGTCAACCCAGGCGCCCCCTATTTCACTGAATTCTCATAAGCACCATGGGAGGGGATGAAAACATTGTCCTCCCAATACTACAGACAGGAAACTGAGACCCTGAGATGTGGAGCCATCTGCTGAGGGCACTCAGAGCCCAGCAGGCCATGGTCTGGCTATAGTTCAGTTCTCTTGTCTATGTGCCTCCCTGGTGGATACACCAAATCCTTGAAACGTCTTAGGCTCTTTTTTTTTTTTTTAAGAGAGAGAGCAAGCGCAGGGGAAAGAGAAAGGGGGGGAAGAGAGGGGGAGAGAGGGGGAGACAGGGGGAGGGAGGGGGAGACAGGGGGAGAGAGGGGGAGAGAGGGGGAGACAGGGGGAGACAGGGGGAGGGAGGGGGAGAGAGGGGGAGGGAGGGGGAGAGAGGGGGAGAGAGGGAGAGGGGGGGAGGGGGGGAGGGGGGAGAGAGGGGGAGAGAGGGGGAGAGAGGGGGAGAGAGGGGGAGAGGGGGGGAGAGAGGGGGAGAGAGGGGGAGACAGGGGGAGGGAGGGGGAGAGAGGGGGAGAGAGGGGGAGACAGGGGGAGACAGGGGGAGGGAGGGGGAGAGAGGGGGAGGGAGGGGGAGAGAGGGGGAGAGAGGGAGAGGGGGGGAGGGGGGGAGGGGGGAGAGAGGGAGAGGGGGGGAGGGGGGGAGGGGGGAGAGAGGGGGAGAGAGGGGGAGAGAGGGGGAGAGAGGGGGAGAGGGGGGGAGAGAGGGGGAGAGAGGGGGAGAAGGGGGGAGAGAGAATCCCAAGCAGTGTGGAGCCTCATGCAGGGCTCGATCCCACAACCCTGGGATCATGACCTGAGCTGAAATCAAGAGTCAGATGCTCAACCAACTGAGCCACCAGGTGTCCCAGGCAGGCTCTTAAAGTGAGGTCTGCATCCCAACCACTCAGGTGTGCAAATACACACAGGTGCCTGGGCCTGACCCCAGACCTACCATGTTGTGATTTCAGAACAGCTGGGCCCAGAATCTGCATTATAAATGAGCCTCCCCCACACTCCCAGAT
Organism: Prionailurus viverrinus; assembly: GCF_022837055.1. Taxonomy (NCBI): domain Eukaryota; kingdom Metazoa; phylum Chordata; class Mammalia; order Carnivora; family Felidae; genus Prionailurus; species Prionailurus viverrinus. The sequence continues at coordinate 12,328,708 of NC_062571.1, forward strand.
GGTTCTTCAGTGCACGCTGAAGTCTGAGGAGCACCATCGAAGGCTGCCTCCCATCTGTCCCTGGCTGCCTGGCTTGCACCTTGCACCATCTTGCTGAACTAAAGAGTTAAATCACACACTGGAGGATTCAGGACACTTAGAAGTCATTCAACAGGGGAAAGGAGGAAGGGAGCTTGCCAGATGCCACCGCTACCACAGCCAGGATGTGGACTCAATCTTGGCTTTCGGTCTCTTTTCCCTACATCACTGCCACCCCCAGGACATGCACGGGAGGCAAAAGGAATTAAACTCTAACAGTGTAATTTCTGGATGCAAGGAGAAGAGTCTGGCGAATAAGGGATGGAGGGGAGGGGAGCTTTGGTAGAGCCCTAGACTTCACCTCAGGTGGGCCTAGGCAGGGAACTCCCTCCCAACTCTCCAGTTGGGTGACCCTATGACCACCACGTCACAAAGACTGCCAGGAAAAGCCATGTTGGCGGGTGCCGGGAAGCCCTACCTCTCCAGGAAGCTGGGGGCCCCTGCCATCTCTGACACTGGTCAGATCTGGTTGTCCCCCACCTCCCCCACTCTGGGTTGTCAGCAGAGCACGAGGTAAATGCTCCAGTAGGGCAACCAGCATCTTGGCCTCCAGAGCAGATACAGCTTTGTGGACGGCCCCACAAGAGAAATCGGGAATGGCTGAGCCTAGCCATTTTTCTGGTCTGTACTGTGCCGAAAACGTTAGCCCGTGGATTACAAAAGATAGGTTTCTGGGGGATTTCTGTTTGTCTGTTTTCTGCTTTAGGGCCTGACAAGCATCCTTTGCCCCTCTGTCTAGTAAGAGAACCCTCCTTCCTGTGGTTTGGGTAGAACTTACTCTACACTCTCCCCCACCCAACCTCAAGGCTCATACCTGACCAATGCCCTCTTCCATCCTCCTGATGGCAACAGACGATTCACAGATGGCCACATGACCCAAACCACCCATATGACAGTCATCCCCAGAATTATGTAGGTGCTAGGGGACCCCCCCCCAACCTTGCTCTGCCATCTTGAGGGGGCACTGCGTAAAGCTGGAGGCATTGGTGACCACCTTTCCCATCATGAAGGGAAAGCCTGCCCAAAACTGGAGCCAAGACAGAGCCATGAGAGGGACGGAAAGACAGAGAGACCGAGCCCGAGAGCATCATTTAAATGCTTGGACCCAGGAGCATCCAAAGACCCCAAGCCAATATGTCCCTCCTCCCTTTTTTAAAATTAACTTGAGTTTGGGGCGCCTGGGTGGCGCAGTTGGTTAAGCGTCCGACTTCAGCCAGGTCACGATCTCGCGGTCCGTGAGTTCGAGCCCTGCGTCGGGCTCTGGGCTGATGGCTCAGAGCCTGGAGCCTGTTTCCGATTCTGTGTCTCCCTCTCTCTCTGCCCCTCCCCTGTTCATGCTCTGTCTCCCTCTGTCCCAAAAATAAATAAACGTTGAAAAAAAAAATTAAAAAAAAAAAAAATTAACTTGAGTTAGACTTCTGTCACTTGCATCCCAGAGTCCTGGCTATCTTCATTTCAGGCATGTGAAAAACACCACAGGAATTTAATGGATAATTTCTAATGAAGTATCTTACAGATTTAAATAAGAAAATTCATGCCTGGGATCATCCACAAGTCGTCAGCTAAATTATCAGTATGTTTCTGTTTTACACATGAGAAATTGCTTTGACTGGTGCTTTGTTCAAGATATTAAAATAATCACAAGTTCAAGTAGTTATATTAACCGTACATACCTTTAGGGAGTCCTGTATCTTGAATGGGGTATTTGTCTGACTGTGGAAACCAACAAAAGAAGAGAGTTATTCTTAAACACCATAGTCAATTGTAAGATCAAAGTGAAAAGAAAGCTTTGTTTTGGGGAAGTCATAATTTTAGTTTAAAACCTCGCAAGTTTCTAGCCATGGCTTTATCAACAGGCCTGACCCATTGCTTGTTTTTGTGCTTAGTTCATAAAAAATGAAATCTACGTTGACAAGAAGTTAATGTTGGAACATGAGACAGAATAAGCCTTCTCAATTTCCTCAGCTCTGACCACTAAACCACACTTCCTCTCTTTTCTGCAGTGCTATTTCCCCTATTTCCTGTAGTTTAAAATTGAGGAACGTTTTCATGAATTATGGGGATAGACTGATATCTTGTCATCATTTCTGTGATATTCATTTGGGTCAACAAGCCTGCGTGCCAGGCGGTATTCACTATTGGAGAGCTCTGTCCTGGGTTGACTGGGATGGGATTCAAAAGCCAACCATCCCTACTGACCTGCACAAAGATCTACAAAGATCTACTCATTATGCATGACCATACACAGTTCCTCAATGCCCTGGATGAGGGCAATTCCATTGGAGGGAATTCAAAATAGCAAAGGCTCTTACAATCGTGTATGTCTTTGTTGGTACCTCCATGCGGGTATCTAATGTTCTGAACACTTTGACTTCCGATTAAAGAATGGAGTCATTCTCTGATGACTTACATGAGAGGAGCGAGAATGTGCCCAGTCTCCCTATCCTGTCCCCTATCCCCTATTCAGCTCCCACCCTCCATCTGGGCCTTTGGGTCCATGCCCTCCAGCCTTAAAACGAAAGTTACACCTTCCAACTTGCCTGTAGGTCTCACACATGTCCTCCTCTGACAGAAGAGAAGAAGACACAAATGTGGAACCAAGAATTTTGTTTTAAATCCCTTTCCTTGCAGTTACTTTGGAGATGAACAGTGGAGCTTCAGAACCTCTAGGAGCCTCGAACTCCTCTTCCACAGAAGAAATCAATCAATCATGGAGAACTTAAAAAGTCAAGTTTTCCCTCAGACTAAATTCTTCTTGATACTCTGTTCTCCAGAGAATGGAAAACACACCTGTCCTATAACACTTACCAGGCTGTTTTTAAAGTATGTAGTTGTCTATTTCCTGGAACAAACTTGGAGTTTTTCAAGAGAAGGAACTATGATCTTTGCAACTCCACATTTTGACTCAGTGTTAACTGAACATCTACCAAAGGTCTGCATGAATGAACAGGCTGGAGCAAACACAGGTTTCCTGAAAAGACATTCAAGCTAGGCCTGGAGAATGCCCAAGAACTTGGGTGACCAAGAGGAAGGAATGCAGTAATTGCAGATGGCAGACACAGGTGGTCTGGACAGTGACAGGTGTAGAAGACCCATCAGCTTGAAGCAGAGATGCACGCTGGAGGGGCACAGGGCTGGATACGAAAGGATGGAGTCGGTTTACATGGAAGATCCTGGAAGTGAGGTGGAAAGATTTAATGGGTGCCATTCTGGGTGTTTGGGAAGCTTGGCCTATCCAACTGTGCATGGGAAGATGTTCAACACTGTCTTGTAGCAATTCAGACAAGCAAACAATTTCAGCATGGTGTGATCGAAAGTAGAGTTTGGGCTGTGGAGAAGGGGGCCCCAGAAGGCCCCAGGGTGAGGCAAAGAAAGCATCACAGGTCAGCGAAGCTTGAACTGAGAAGACGAGGAACAACAGGAGTTCATCAGGTGAGGAAGCAGGGAGATTTTCTTCGCTGGATGGAGCAGGGTTATCGGTATCCCAGGAAGGTGAGAAGGCCTGGGCGTTTCAGGAGCAGCAAATAGCTACTCAAGCTTGACTCATCAGGAGGGATGCTGAGATGGGGTCGTGGAGGACCGCATGTGCCATTCTGAAGAGTACAGGCTTAACCCCAGGAGCAGCTGCCATGTTATGGGTTGATTTGCGTCGCCCCCAAAAAGACCTGTTAAAAGTTCTAACGCCTAGTACCTCCGAATGTGACCTCATTCGGAAATGCAATCACTATAGATAGAGGGCTAGTTGAGATCATACTGGAGTAGAGTGGACCCTCAATCCAAGATGACTGGTGTCTGTACAAGAGACACAGACCCACAGGGGGAATTCGGCCACGTGCCAACGCAGTGAGGGAACGGATGGGCGCAGTTACAAGCCGAGGGCCACCGCCAGCTACCAACAACCACACAGGCCTGCAGAGAGGAGAAAAGATTCTTCCTCCACTGATTTCAGGGGGATATGGCCCTGCCAACACTTGGGTTTGGCTTCTCACCTCCAGAAGCGTGGGACATTTAGGTCACCCATTATGTGGTGCCCTGTTGTGGCCACTCCAGCAAACTGACCCAGGGAAGGCTTAGAAAAATCAATCTGGCCCAGCGTGGAGAAGCGATCAGAAGTAGCTGTGACCCAAGGAGAGAGGGGAGAACCTGATGTCGGGAAGAGAGTGGGAGTCCCAGGGGAGCACAGGTCGGGCACTAGGGACAGGAAGGACCAACTGAGTAACACCCTATAGGAGCCAAAGGCTCTCGTAAGGAACCACAGCACAGGGGATGACAGGAATGATCCGCAGGGCTGCTCTGCATCCTGTCCTTATGGACACAGGGACAGGGGATTCTTTCATATTGATTTCCACTGTGTGTCCAGCTCCGTCCCATTCTCACTTAGGAAACCGCAGTGCTGACTAAAGATGTGAGAACAAACATCTCAGGGCTTTGAGACACAAGGTGCCGCATGAATCACCAAAGACTTAAAGACATTTCGTTGAATTGTACTGTTTAATTATATTGTTGTGTGCATTTATGTCATTCTAACTAGATTAGTTCCTCAGAATTGTTCATGACTGGGCAGTTCCTCTCCTCCGAATGCTGACAGAAAAGAAAAGAGAAGGAAGAGAAGAGAAGAGAAGGAAAGAAAGAAAGAAGAAAGGAAGGAAAGAAGGAAGGAAGAAAGGAAGGAAGGAAGGAAGGAAGGAAGAGGGAAGGAAGGAAGGAAAAAAAGAAAGAAGGAAGGAAGAAAGGAGGCAGGAAGGACAGGAAAGAAAGAAAGAAGAAGAAAATGTGTCACATACTATAGGCATAATAACACATGAAATGTTGCCAAAGGCACTGATTCGGTCATAAAACAAGAGGCAGTACCACATAGGAGAGCAGGGCTCCAGTCTGGGTGATTTTATACAAATCAGTTCACTTTCCTTGCTTCTTCTGCAGCATGGGGGTAAAAACAGCTGTCCTACCACCTCACCACTTATTTGGAGGATGAAGAATGATGTATGTGAAGTCCTCGGTAAACCTTAAGCAGTAGACATGCTACCGAGTGGTTATGGGAAGGCAGGGCAGGGACCTGAAGCCAGCCGCTGGGCCGCTTCCAGTCGGGCCTCTTAACCTCATCCTCTGTGCCTCAGTCTTTCATCTGTAAAACGGGCAGTGCTTACCTGGAGGGAGGTTGCAGGGATTAAATGCAATAACACACTGAATCAAACGGTGGACGCCCATCTGGTGAATGGGCAGCCCCCAGTTACTGGAAGGCAGCCCTGTTGTTTCCTTCAATCTCACATTAAATAACTTGAATTTGGAAGAAGAGGAAGTTGAAAGGAGACAGATAAGTATTGAGTAGACAAACGTACAAAGACCCGATGTAATCTAAGCAGATCACTTCTGGTACATGCCAAACAAGAACAGAAACCTAATACCATTTTTAGCCTTAGAGAAACCCAAAGTTTATTACATCACAGAGAACACTGTGATAAAGACATTTATCTTGGGAAAACCAAACTTGGGGTTTCTGATCTTCATGTTAATACTGAGCCATAAAAATGCAACAAAGGGGAAAAAGAAATAACAAGAATTATCGCCATTCAAGTAAAGTTTGTAACCTACCACGTTAAAGGATAAAGTGCTAGGATCCGTGTCTTCCACTGGCTCCTTTGCCATATGATCTGAAAAAAGCAAACAAACAAGTGGAGAGTATTTAATTTAAGAGCACAAAGGTGTCCTTTGAGAACTGTCTTCACAGCGATGCAAACCACCCTAATCAGGTTTGAGAAACACTTACTTTGAATCATTACTGAAAACAAATTCAGGAGGAATGGGGTTAAGAAAGAGATTAAGACAAATAAACTTCATTTAAAAAAAAAACACCATAATTTGGGACAGTTTCCTTGTAGATATCTATAAACACTCAGAGTTCCAAATAGTCATGAACTGTGCAGATATCATTCTCAGGACTGTGTGGCATACTGGATTTGATTATAACTTTGACTTCTGCTTTTCTCCATTTCCTAAAGAGAGAGGGAGACACAGAATCTGAAGCAGGCTCCAGGCTCCAAGCTGTCAGCACAGAGCCCGACACGGGGCTTGAACTGACCAACCGTGAGATCATGACCTGAACTGAAGTCAGCCACTTAACCGACTGAGCCACCCTGGTGCCCCTCATTTTTATAATTTTAAAATACTAAGCATCTGGATGTGGTTTATGCAAATTAATAAAGTCAGAAATACCTCCCAGTATCATTATCAAACAAAAAGTGACTTTGATTTCCCAATATATTTGCTTCTTATTTACCATCTGTTGCATTTCAGGAACTGAATGAGGAAATGCAGAAAAAGGGATAGGCCTCGGTCAAAACCACAACTACATCTTAAGAATTTGCACAAAGTAGAAAAAAGTTCCCCTCTCTAAGACGCTTTATCAGACATCTGCCAGAAAACTATCTTAATAAAGAACCAAATCTGTTTGGGGAGGGGGTCCTCGAGATTTGTGCAGCACACCACCCACGAAACCCTAAGTGGCAGCCTTGGGTCAGCCTACTTTTCAACTTTCATTTTTTCCCTCCAGATCTTCATTAAGTATACACTGTGGACCAGGCACTTAGACCCAGGAAATGCCTTTGGGGATCCAAATGAGCATAGCAAGATGATTTATAATAATTTGTGTTTGTTCTCCCTAGATGTTTCCCTTCTAGAATGTGTCTGGACTTTCCCCATGTCTTTGCCCGGCAGGTGTTGACAATGCCCAAAGGAGCAGCAGTGTGAAGGGAACATCTATTTGTTTGTTTTATGACAGCCTAGTCATTGGACAGATTAAACAAGATGGCCCAGAGGAGTGGGGACAAACGAGGAGAGCTTTCGCCAGTGTCATTCCACAGAGCAGGGACAGACATCTGCAGCCTCATGAGTGGGGACCGTGGCCTGGTCCCTGGCAGAGCCCAGAGGTAGCAAGGCCACATCAGGAGATGCACCAAGGGGACTTCCCAACCCCAGCAAAGGGACCCGTGGTTTGTGTCTAGCACAGAAACAAAGGGCTGCTGGATCGCAAGGGTCCTGTAAGGCCCAGACCCTGAGGACAGCAATGCCCACCAAAATGTACTAAAAATTCAAGGCCCCTCTCTAGTTTTCCAAGCACCACATCATCCTCTCAGATTCCCGTGTGACCCTGAGGAAGGGGCCAGGTCCCGACTCGGACTGAAAAGGAATTTCCTGGGAGCCCAGGGGAATATGGACTCAAATATGGATTTAAATCCATGTAAACAAAACAGGAACCACCTGTGTTGCTAATTTCACCCAGAGTTTTCACAACTGCTCCTGCCCAAATGATAAGTCATTATAATACAGAGCCCTCAGTGTTAAGAAACACAAGTGCAGAATGCTATGGAAACAAGAGGAAGCGTAAATGCCCAGCCTGGGGTACATGGTGGGGTTGGCGGGGGGGGGGGGGGGGGGGGCGGGGAGAAGATCCTGCCGGGGAATGGACAGCTGGGTCTGGAAGGATGAAGTGAAGCTAGCCAGGAGAAGGGGTTGGGGAGGGAAAAGCATTCTAGAGAGAAGGAACAGCATGGGAGAAGGCTGAGAGGGGATAAAGAACATGGCACATTAGTATACTTCAGATATGTCCGGCCAGACACACCGAGTTTGGTTTTTGAGTTTTTCCTTTTCATTCTTTTCCTTCCGGCTCCTGGCTGGAGACAGGGTGGTGGAAGCCGTCACTGACTAATCTCAAGTTCCTTCCTCCCTCCCCACCTATCACGGCCTTGTTGCAACAATTTCATTTTCACTAAAGCATACTTAGATGCTAATGCTTTATTTTTTTTTTATTTTGAGAGACAGAGAGGGAGCGAGCGCAGAGGAAGGGCAGAGAGAGGGGAGGAGAAAGAGAATCCCAAGCAGGCTCCATGTTCAGCCTAACTCAGGGCTCAATGCCAGGACCGTGAGATCATGACCTGAGCTGAAATCGACAGTCAGATGCTCAACCGACTGAGCCACACAGGCAGGCGTCTCTGGATGATAATACTTTAAAACCTGCCCCCCACCGGGGGTGTGGTATATTAGCAGGTATCAACAATGGCATTTCAGGTCAAGGGCTGTGCAGGACCTAGAGAGCTGGGGAGGGGTGTGTGTTGGGGGGGAGGTGGTGGTTTCCAAATGACCCTAACAGAATTCATGCAGACCTCACCCACTGTAAGTTAGTTCTGTTTCCTACAGAAAAATTAGCATGAAAGGAAGGAAAAAGAGGAAGAAAACGGAGGACGTGGTCAGGAAAGGCAGAATCACACCAAAAGTGGCAGTGATGACTCAAACAGCACAGTTAAGGAAGGCACAGTGGGCTTGGGTGCTGAAGGCCTTGGTTCTCCCTGCCACATCCTGAGAGCAGTGGTCTGGCCTTGAGCCAGTGTGACCTTGGATGACTCACCTAAGTGCTTATGGCTTCAGGCTCCTCCCCTGTAACCTGCGGGGTGGGGGGAAGGGGGGGGTAGCGGGGCCCCAGGTGTTGGATATTGTGGTCAGGCCAGGATTGGGAACCCCAGGCTGGATGAGCGTGCCTCACAAAGCTATGAGGTGAACACGAAAAGCCAGGCGGATGATGGCACGTGTTTGGAGGCCCAGAGTCTCTTGCTTTGGTCTGAAATCTCTGAGACTGAACAGAATTTATGATGGCAAGGGCACAAGGAATTCAGGTTTTTCATTTTCTGATGTACGGCAGCAAAGCGAAAGGGTAATCGGGAAAGGCGATGCGTTCGGACCCCGTAGTAAAGGCACGTCCAGGTCTTTTATCACCTTCACTGGAGTCTCTGACGTAGATCAGGCCGTGGAGGAAGTTCTTCTGTGCACATCACTGCCAAGCACGCACGCAGACCCAGGCCTGTGTGGTGCCCAATGTGCCCTGCCTGACATCGTGCCTTCTCCCAGCCGGGACGTCCTTGTGGTTCGCGCTCAACTACCTGTGTTCGCCAGGCCTGGGTGGGTGTGTACCAAGGAGAGTATTTGGAGGAGGGCTGATCCTGATTCTCTGACACTGGTCTGGAAGTAGGAAGTTGCCCCAAAGGACTTCTGAGAGCCCTTGGAGCTGCATGTTTACAGTATTATTACATACAAAATCAAATCTCTTATTTAGAAGCATTACAGTGTTTATTTTTTATAAGTTCCAGGGAACAGCAGGCAGGGCCCCCAGGCAAGGCTCTGACAGCAGCTGGGACGTGGGGCACGGGAGGAGCCAAAACAGAAAGGGGGACCACATGAGCTCAGGCTGGGACTTCCCCTAGCTCCCAGCTGAAGCCCTGCTCTCTCTGGCAGTGCTTTCCTCCCAAAGCCACCTCGACGCCGGGATCAATGTCTCCAGGCAAGAAGACACACACCACCCCAAGTTACCTGGGAACTGACCGAAAAGGATCTCACTGATGGCACTGATGTTTAATTTATATGAGCGTCTTCTGGAGAGTTCTCAAAAGGCACGAGAGAAGCCCGTGGTGACCTGACACAGCGTGGCCCTGGAGGACACCTGGCCCGGCTCTCGGAGACACCAGGGGAGAGCAAGCTAGGCAGGCTGCTCGATCGTTTCTTCTTGCTCTGGGCCTCAGGTTCCTAATCTGTAATAGTCAGGGGTGAACAGAGCCTCCACGCGTCCTTCCAGCTTTAAAGGTCCATGAGTGGTGAGAAGCAGTGGCCCCATCGGCCAAAGAACATCTTCAGGCTAAAGTCACTGAATGATATAGGAAGCCGCGGTCAGCACCTTCCTCTGAAATTCCCATTAGAGCTCTTGTTTACCTGGTGCCCAGCCCGTGCTGCAGGGGTTACCCCCAGGCTCAGTGTATCCTCACAGGAACCCCGAGGAAGGTTCTGGTGCCTCCCTTTTTACATAACTGTGTGCCTAAAGTCACAGGGTAATACAAGAGCCAGTATCTGGATCTGGGACTTTGTGACTTCAAAATCTGCCTATTTTGGGGCGCCTGGGTGGCTCAGTCAGTTAAGTGTCTGACTTCGGCTCAGGTCATGATCTCATGGTTCATGAGTTCAAGCCCCGCATCGGGCTCTGTGCTGAGAGCTCAAAGCCTGGAGCCTGCTTCGGATTCTGTCTCCCTCTCCCTCTGCCCCTCCCCCACTCACGCTCTGTCTCTCTGGCTCAAAAATAAACAAACATTGAAAAAAAAATTTTTTTTAATCTGCCTATTTTCCACTACTTTCTAGAAGTTCATGCACTGACTACCTGACATGCTCCCCTGGGGGGAATCTCAGTGTCCAGATTTTCCCTTTTAATAAGGATGTTAGATTAGGACCTACTCTAATGACCTCATTTTAACTAGATTACATCTGTAAAGCCTCTATTTCGAAATAAAGTCACATTGTGAGGTACTGGAGATTAGAATGACAACAATGTTTCTGGAGGAACGCAGCTCAACCCATCATAGTTTACTCTCTGGCCCCCCAATTCACATCCCTCCCACGTGCAAAATACAGGCACCGAGCGTCCCCCCAAAGTACTATGCATTCCAGCACCAGCTCTAAGTCCCAAATCTCCTCCTGACTCCTCATCCGCTCAATGACCCAAATCGCATCCTTAGAACCGTGGACCGTGGACCGCAGCCCACAGCCTCTCCAGAAGCAACCGTCCCCTATTTTGCAACACACACCCTGGTGAGCCACCCAACAGCCGTATGGTTCCGCTCCAACACCTCCCTTCATTAGCCACGGAACACGGGCGCCACTCGTTCCTAGACACAGTCTGTCAAGGGAAATCCAAAGACCTCCTCTAAGGATGTTCATTCAGAGCGAACAAAGAGGGAAGCATGCCGGGGCGCCCTGGCTTTCCCAGGGAACCAGGAGCCGTGAGAGGCCTTGTGTGCTTTCGAGCGAAGAACTCAAGACAAGTTTCGAACTTGCAGTTTCAGAGCGAACTTATTTTTCCTCTGTTATTAGGATTTTGTGCGTACGATCGCTTTTCTGTTGACCGACGGCTGTTTTCATTCCTGGTTATGAAGAAGTCCTAGAGCCCTAACCATATTCGGGACACAAGGTCTCAGGGAGGCAGTGCTCTGGTGGTGCTGGCACACTGTTTATTTTCTCTTCTTCCCTGTCGTCTGCAGACCTCACATCAGGTGCTGAACAAGCGGAAGAAGGACCAGGGGTCAAGAAAGTGCACACCCAGGGGGTGCCTAGGTGGCTCAGATGGTGGCATCCAACTCTTGAGTTCTTCAGCTCAGGTCACGATCTCAGGGTTCACGGGTTCGAGCCCCACATCAGGCTCTGTGCTGACAGCACAGAGGCTGCTTGGGATTCTGTCTCTCCCTCTCTGTCTGCCCCTCTCCTGCTGCAGCATGCTCTTTCTCTCAAAATAAATAAACTTAAAAAAGAAGAAGAAAAGGAGAAGGGAGAACTCCAGCTTGCCACGGCTCTCAGGTGCATCTGAAGAAGGGCTAGCCGGTCTGGCTGGTCAAAGACCTGTGCTCCTTGAAGCGGTTGGCTCTTCTGTCCTGGTTTCCATTCCCACTGCTACCTGGGATCCACCTAAACTCAAGGGGGCGGGGGGGGGGGCTGGGAGGGGCAGTGAGAGATGAGGGGCCACCCAGGGCTGTCCTGAGCTGCTGCCCCACCAGCAACCTCACTGCACAGTGCAAACGGGGACCCCAGAACAAAGGAAGGACATGCGCCCATGAGCTGGTGGCCCTGGGCAGTTAGCTCATCGCAGTGATTCACCTCCACCTCCTCAACCCAAGGTTTCAAAGCCTCTTTCTTTGCTTCTGGCTTGAAGTCTGTATGAACGTGAGCCAGACTGGACTCACCTCCGACACAGATGACCTGACTCATTCCGTGTTCGATTTTTATTAGTGGCAGAGATAGAGTGAGACAGCCTTACTAGAACCTGCATGACTGTTTTTCTTCCGTGTGACCCCAACAGTCTTGTAGATTTTCTTAGTGCAAAACGTTGTTTCCTCACACTAAGCTCATAACCTGCTATGATAGTATATATTTACCTTTGTTATTTACACGTGAAGACACAAACATCTTTTTTATCTTTACAAGGTAAACTCAGTTGACATATCTAACTGGATGAAGAAGTTTCTAAAATGTTGAAACAAGAAAAGCTTTTACTGCCCACAGTTTGAAGCATATGTGGTTAAACTGTATTCTTCCATTCATTCAGTGAGGCAGTAAGTATTTAACCAGGGCTTACAAAGTGCTGAGTGGTGTGGGAAACAGAGGCAGAAACAAATGGTAGACAAAATTAAATGGCCTTATAACCTGCAGCCCATTGACAATTATCGAGTGTAACAATTCTCCAGGACCTCCCTACTGTCTTGATGTTGAGGCTTTGCTGGAAGGGAAAACCACCTTAGCAAGAAGACAGCCAGGCCTCCAGGATCTGTGAGTCTTCTTTAGCATATGAAAATGCTGTTGGAGACTTCCTCTTGCCTTTACCTCCCCAACTCCCAAGTATGTAATCAGCCACTCCTCACCATCGGGGCATTGATTCCTGCCCCACGGGTCCTGTCCCTGTGCTTTAATAAGATCACCTTTTTTTTTTTTTTTTTTTTTGCACCAAAGATGTCTCAAGAATTCCTTCGTGTCCTTTGGTTCCGGATCCCCACCACCACTCGGAAACCACATCACCGAATACCATGACAGGTGTGAGCTCTGTCCAAGAGCTTACTGTCTAGTTGGGGACAGACAGGAGTGGGGGTGGAGGGGCGGTGAAGAGGGCCTTCCGGACAATGGGAACAATGTCTGCGAAGGGGCAGGGACGGCAGGGGTAGGTAGAGACGGACGTAGAGAGAATGAAAACCTCTGAAGGACTGAGAATCTGTTAGAAAAGTCCATGCAGGTTTCTTAACTAGACAAGTGCAGGATCTGTTAGGTCTCTGGACACTTTTTGGTGAAGCGGCAGGTAAAAGGCAAGCGTAGGTGTGAACACGGCAGGTGAGCGCTGAGTGCAGGAAGTCAGGAGAGAGCCTGGGAGCTCGGTCAGGGATGCAGAAGGGAAGACTCCCTTTAATGAATTCCACAAATTGGCACCATCTGTGGCTTCATTTCAGAAACAGAAGGGGTGGGCGGGTATGCGCTGGAGGTTATAGACATTAAATGAGAAAGGGAAAGTCATTTTCGATCTTTTTTTAGATGGAGGAACCCTCCTCTTACTGATAGACTCCCAGAGTGGGAATGGACATGGGGACATCTTTCGGATGTCTGAATAGGTTCTTCTATATCTTTGCGAGTGACAAGGAGACCTCGACCTTAGGAGGTCTCTCCCCACTCTGTGGGAAGCCAGAAAGATCTCACGTACGGATTTGGGTTCTACCTCTTAAAGTTCAGGAGACCAATTTCTTTTGAAGGACACCCTCCTATCGTCATCCCCTCTGGTCACGCCTCATATGCTGGGATTTCCAAGTCCTTTGTTCCATTTTGGCTGGGCCAGGCAGAGCAAGAACACCACGACAGGAATTCTAGATCCTGTAGTGTTAGTGTGGTCCGCTAAGACCACGTTGGCTGCCCTGGTGGCCTCTTCACGCCATGACTCACTGAGGCTTTTTACACACTGTATCACTATTAAGGGGCAGTTCCTGGGCCTTGTCTTCTCTGGTGCCATTAATTTGGGGGGCCCAAGCAGATTTTACAGTTGTCCCCATTCCATGGATCCCCGTACCCCCTCCCCCCCAATCTTTTTGAAGCCCCTTCGCCACTATCATGTAATGAGATCTGAGACGACTGTTGGTAAAATCGGGCCTCACACCTCTTGGCACTTGTCTGTCCATAGGGTTCTTGGAAGACGTGGATGCGGAGGTGAGTGGGGGTGGCTGCCCTTTCTGTTTTTTCCCAAACAGTGGGTATGGGGGGAGGGAAAGGAGATCCAGACAACTAATTTATTTCCCATTTCCCTGGAAAACATATTTGCCATTCCCCACTTGAAGAAGAATTTAGACCTTGCTTCAAAATCTCCAGGAAACTCTCCCAAACTTAGCACACCATGATGCCAATGTAGCTGTCTTCTGACTCACCTCCAGATACTTTGTCTCCTCCTAACTGCTCAAACCACAGATTAATGATGGAATGTTGCTCTGTCCCTGCCCAAGCCCAAGCCAGAAAATAGGAAACACGTTTATCTACGCAGTTACAGGCAGTTCTGTATATGTGGTTTTCTCCGCAGCCTTTCCAACCTCAGCAAAGGAGAAAAATCCCTAGCGTGCCCCGGGGAGTAGCTCGATCATTCATTCATCCCAAGACGATCGGAGAGCAAGGGCAGAAATCCTGGAAGGTGAAGTCTGAGGAGGCCCTTAAATCAGGTAAGAGATGAAAGAAAAATCGAGATTCTGGCCTGGGTACACACAGTATTTTAACATAAGGACAGAACTAGAGACCATTCTAATTAAAGGCCTCTACAGGTGGGATCCCACAGGTGGGATCAGCCTCTCGGTTTCCTGGATACCAGTTCTTGCAACGGCTCTGAGGGCCAACGTACATACAGAACAAAAGCATTTAATGAAAGTGAAAAAGAGGAGGCAAAAGGAGAAATGAGAAGGCCTGTGAGTGGGGAGAAAGGGAGAGCCAGGGAGGAAAGAATGAAATCCACTGCTTGCGCTCTTTCCTGCCAGAGAGGCTTGAGAGACTTGTTTCAACTGGGATCCCGAGTCCAGAACAAAAGCGGCGGGGGCCACAGCGCGGGGAGAGGGAAGGCGCGTCCCAGGCACGCGTGGGGGTGCCGAAGGGTGGGGGCGGCGGGCGCGCAGGAGGCCAGCGAGACCCGCGGGGATCGGCAGCCGCTCGCGGGGGGGACCTCGCACCGCGCCCTCGGGGCCCCGGGAGCCGCCGCGGTCCCCGGCCCGACCCCGCGCGGACCGGGGTGCGGCGCCCCGTCCAAGGTCGTCCCGGGAAGCCCGGGGGTCGCGGGAGGCTCGGCCCCACGGTAGCTGCGGGAGCCTGGCGAGCTCGCGGGCCGCGGTTCCCGCTCCAGGTGAGGGCGCGGCGTCACTTTACCTGCGCGCAGAGGGTCGTCCGGGAAAGCCATGGGGCGGGGTGGGGCAGACGAGCGCCCAAGGGGGCTGCGCGGCCTCGGGGACGGGGTTGGAGAGCGGGAGGGCAGGGATGGCAGGTCCTGCCGTGCCGACGCGCCCGGAGCTCACCACCACGGCTCTGCGCGCCCCTCCTCCTCCTCCTCCTCCTCCTCCACCTCCTCCCAGACTCTCCGCAGCGTCCTCCGCGTGCTCACTTCCTGCTTCGGCAATTAGCAAAGCCCCTTCTCGGCGCGGCCGCCTCCCTCCCTCGGCAGGCGCGGGCCGGGGCCGGGGCCGGGGCGCGGGGAGGGGCGCCCGCGTGCCCGGAGCGTCGCCAGTTCGGGCAGCGCCCGCAGCGGGCGTCCTTCCTGCCGCGCGCCCAGGCTCCCGACCTGGCGGCCCCTCGAGCGCCGTCCCGGCCTGGCTGCGAAGGAATCAGTGGCCTTAAATCCCGGCTGCAGTCGCGGGTCGCCGTGCTGGCCCCCTAATCACGCCGGGGCCGGCACGCAGCTCTCCCACCGCAGGCCCCGCGATCTGCTGTTTAAAGTCTCCCGGTCTTTGGGCAGCGAATGCCGCTGCATGGTGGCACACGCGAACAACCGCGGTTCGGAGTTTTCTTTGGGCGATAGCTATTACGTGGCCTCCAGGATAGATGCTGCACAAAGGGAGGGAAACGAGAGAGCGCCTGATCCACACCCGTAGAGCCGTTCTAGAAAAATAGCCGGGGTTCTCTCGGAAATGCGGAATCGGTTCTTACAAGAAAACCACTAAGGTCTAATTTAAAGGGGAACATGCGCCAGTTACTTACGGGAGCACAGACTGGCGTCGTTTACTAAGAATACATTAGAGATAGTTGTATTTTTAGAAAAATTTTCCAACGTTTATTCGCTTTCCGAGAGACCGTGAGCGGGGGAGGGGCAGAGAGCGAGGAGACACGGACTCTGAAGCAGACTCCAGGCTCTGAGTTCCGCGGGGCTGGAACTCAGGAACCGCGAGATCAGGACCCGCGCTGCAGTCCGGCGCTTAACCCACTGAGCCACCCAGGCTTCCCAAAGACAGTTGTATTTTAATTAAACCTATCGTCAGTCATAAGTCTATTACACAAACGTTATAGGCAATTTAAATGTAACAGGACTCTCCTAAGGGTTTTTAAAGAATCCACATGGGCCTTGGCAGGTGAGGATGGAAAGACGTAGGTAAGAGACAACATAATCGCTGTTAGTATGCAGTGTCAGCAACTGATCATTAAAGGAGCCGCCTCCAGCCCAAAGCTCAGCTTTGAGAAACGCAGAAAAGCAGCAAATACCTACATACCCTCGTGGTGACCAGAGGCTTGTTTTGTGCTTCTCCTCATCTGTTTAGTGGTCCGGAGGCCCATGGCGCTCTCTAGATTGGTGTCTTAGTCTCTGGAAGAGGCCATGGAAGAGGCAAGAGCCTCAGAAAAGAGTGACCCGCTGTGTGTCTGAAGAAAGTAACAACCTTCTAGATGAAGCTTTCTGGGGAACTTGTAAGTGGGAGCGTAAGCTTCCTTCTGGTCTGCTTCTGATAGGAAGGGAAATTTTTTCTAAGAGTATTTTCTCTTCGAATCTATTTTGAGGTTTGGTTTGTGGTTCTTGCAGACTTCTCACGAAGATGGAATTATTTCTAAAGTTGGTTGGCAGGAACCGCATATCAAATTGTGCTATCTTGTCAACACTGTAAGCTCGAGCATTGCCATAAAGCTGGTTGGCCTTGCAAAACCCTGAACTAGAATTCATCTCTGTATCACTCTCATTCTTTATTATACCGAATAGAAGATAGGTGGCAGAAATGTACTTTCAGATTAAATTTTTTTTTAAAGAAGATTATGGACGTAAATTATTATCTCCTTTCATTCAATTTCCTTGTACCTCCTTTCCTATGAATTGCAACCATAACCCATCATTATCTTCACTGTTCCCATGTGCTTTGTGAACTATAAAGTGTGCACTACAAACGAGAACTTTTTTTTTTGCAATTTACAAAAGAACTAATTTAAAAACAATTCTCATCCACCACCATTCCCACAGATTCCCATACAAGCTATTTGCTCTCACATTATGTCATTCGGCTTTTGCTTCTATTGCTTCTAAAGAGTGTAAAACACTCAGCTCAGGCCATGACTCAGCTTGTTTCAGCTGACTTCAGCTCAGGCCATGATCTCACGGTTCGTGAGTTTGAGCCCTATGTCGGGTTCTGTGCTGGCAGCACAGAGCCTGGAAGCTGCTTCAGATTCTGTGACTACTCTCTCTGCCCCTCCCCTGATCTCTCAAAAATAAATAAACATTCAAAAAATTTTAAAAAGCACTCTTTAAAATGGACATTTTTTACATTTCCTGATAGCCCCTACATACTCATGAATCTCAGAATCATGGTAAATGGGGATGGTGGACTTGGTAATCAAGGAGTCAAGCATGCTGGATATGACTCATGCCCCTGTCACTGGGAGTTTGGGTTACTTTGGCAAGCAATGCAAACTCTTGAGTGTAAGAATTTATAGGATTGTGAAAGTTCAATGGAATAATGCGTCTATAAAGATACCTAAACCAGGGGCGCCTGGGTGGCTCAGTCAGTTAAGCATCCAACTTCAGCTCAGGTCATGATCTCATGGTTCATGAGTTCGAGCCCCCATTGGGCTGGTTGCTGTCAGCATAGAGCCCACTTCGGATCCTCTGTCCCCCTCTCTGTGCCCCTCCCCTGTTCATGCTCTCTCAAAAATGAGTAAACATTAAAAACAAACAAACAAAAAACTAAACCAGTGCCTCTCACATAGTAGGTACAAATAAACCAGCTACCTTCCTGTTTTCATTCTTTCCTTGGAATTTAGTTTATTGCAAGAAGTTCCTATTTGTTATAAGAAATTTGTTGTAGTGTTTGTGCACAGCATCGATGGATGGATTGAGTCATAGCATCAAATAACATACTTTTTGAATTGCCCATTCCCCCGCCCCGCCCCAACGCCAAACAAAATGCCAAGCCCTGGGGAAACCAAAGTGAGAAGTCCCCAACTTTTAGGAGTTTATGGTCAAGGGAGACTTGCAAATACTGTTTCACTATAGAACTGGGATCATGAAGGTTTAAACCAGGAAGAGAGCATGTGTAGAAGAAAGGCACTGAAGATGTATGCAAGCCATCTGGCTGGGTGGTGACCACCCTCAACCTGACAATTTGCCTTGAAAGCTTTCAGGCAAACTTTGAGACCGTTATTCAAGACAATCTGGCCTTAAGTAGAGAAAAACATACATACACACACACACACACACACACACACACACAAACTGTTGGTCTTGTGTCTTTTCACGAACGGATGACAGTTATCAGAAATGTTATCTTTAAAGAGAGAAAGCATTAACTCAAAATATATTGTATTTGATTCATCACAGGATATGTTGTTTTTGTTCATTTTACACCATTGTGGCTAAGTGTTACTTAAATTTGTGCAACCTGAGATAAAAAGTTATTATTGAGGGTATGTACATTGTATACAATGAACCCAGCAAATTGTGCTCCCAGACAGGGTCTCATCTATATAAAAGTGGCTGTAAGGGGGGCGCCTGGGTGGCTCAGTTGGTTAAGTGTCTGACTCTGGATTTCGCCTCAGGTCATGATCTTACAGCTCATGGGTTCAAGTTCCATGTGGGGCTCCACATTGACAGTGTGGAGTCTGCTTGAAATATCTCTCCCTCTGTCCGCGCCTCTCCTGCTTGTGCTCTGTCTCTCTCAAAATAAGTAAACATGAAAAAAAGTTTTTTTCAAGCAGCTATAATGGAAGTGCATGGATTTGGGGCAGTAGGAGACTCCTTACATTCCAGAATGAGACAGTGCCTCCCTCAGCTGCATTTGTGTGATAAAACCCTGTGGAATTGTGTGTGATGCAAGAGGCCTAATGAGAGTTAATACGTTTGCTTGTCTCCTTGAATTTTGTCCAGTGTGTTAAGGCACTTGTAGGGGATCTCAGCTGTTTTACCACCTGAGTGCTCATGATAATGCCCCAGTTTTCTTCTGGAAAACCGCCATTCCCACTTTCAGTCCATGTGATTAGGCAGTGGCAACATCACCCTGACTCCCGACTCTAGGGTTTGGGCATGTGACCCAGTAATAGCCTTTCGGACCATTACTGAGTAAGCCTATGAGTCTAGGAGGTGCATGGGACCTTTGCCGGGTCAGTGGGGCCGTGGGGTCAGTGGGGTCTCTAAATAACTAGCCGGAGATCATTTCTTCCACCACACCACATGCTTGTGTGTGAAATGTTTGCCAGGGTGCACATCACAGAGAGCCTTGAATGCCAGACGAAAGCATTTGAGACTATTTTTCATGCAACAGGAAGCCAGGAAGCTAGTTTTGAAAAGCAGCATATGAAAATTGGTGTTTTTGGAGGATTAGTGTGGCAGCTGTGTGTAGGATAGGATGGAGGAAGGCGCGAACTCAATCCAAGAGCGCATTTAATCTTCACAGTGCACTGTAATTTATTACAGAGTTGAATTTGCATCCTTGTCCAAAAGTGAGGGAAACTCATATCTGGAACTCATATCTAAAAATTGTAAATGTTCTTTTGTTGCCTTTTTAAGCATTCGTTGTCTCCCATGAAGTGATTGCTTTATGCGTTTGCAGATGTTCCTTACAAATGATGTATTCCAAAATGTTGACAGAGGGACTAGAAAACTTATGTAAGGAAAATATTATCATTTTAGTTGATGTGAGCCCTATTTGACAGGGGCACAGCACTCTGGTGCATATATTTAAGCATGAATAGTTCTTAAGGTTTCTTCTACCTACTTGGACAAAAGCCGTTCTATGTACAGGAGAGTAAATCTCTCTTGCCAACTTCTACCAGCTTACTTTGAATCATTTACCCATTATGACGCATGAGCCAGAAAACCACCATTTTTGTGCTGTGTTTGGTTTTCCACAAAGAGAATGGAACAGTGGGTGATTCTCAGTGTGGGTCTTGCTAAAAACACTTTGAGTGCCATGGATAGGGAGCGGGAGGTACGGAGAGGTAAGGAGATGGGAGAAAAAGTATGGCTCTCTAATGAGCACTTTATCCTGGAACCTGACTACAGCCTTGCACGCTCACCACTCACAAGTGTGTGCTGGTACCTTGACCTTGGGTGCCATCATCCTCAGCATGTTCAGCTGCTTTCTTCGTGAATATATATAATAGCAATTTATTTCTTGCTCCAGATATTAAGAGAAAATCTGATCAAAGAGATGAACTTTATGGATCAAAACCTGAAACCCAACAAACTGAAGTCAGCTAGAGATTCTGTTCCATTTCTGCTGTTAGCAGAAAAGGGCAGATGAGAAGAAAACCTGGCGTTATCGGCGACCAACTAAAAGTTGTGTAGTCGGCACCTGAGAGTTTAGTTTCCTGTGCTGTGTACCCTCAGAATGTGGAACACGGGCTCAAGTTGCTGACTTGGGAATCTACAAAATCATCCATCATTTAATAAATTATTTTAAAACTTGTCATTTAGAGTGTATTATTTTTTATAAAAAATGTTTATTTATTTTGAGAGAGAGAGAGAGAGAGAGAGAGAGCACACGAGTGGGACAGGGGCAGAGAGAGAGGGAGAGAGAGAATCCCAAGCAGACTCCTCACTGTCCACCCAGAGCCCAGTGCGGGGCTCGATCTCATGAACAGCGAGATCATGAGCAAGCTGAAATCGAGAGTCAGACTCTTAACCAACCGAGCCATGTAGATGCCTCTAGAGTGTATTCTGAGCTAAGACAAGAAGGTGGACTTAGATACAAATGAGTCAGATGAGGAACTATTAGAACTAATAGGTGAATTTAGCTTGGAGGAGAGAAAAAGCTCAACGTACGGAACACCACCAGCTTTCCTATAGATCAGCAATATGGAAATGGTGGAAATGATCCCATAAAAACAGCAAATAAAGCTATAAAGTAACTGGGGATAAACTCAATAAAACTATCTTTAAAAATCGCAAGAACTACAAAGCTTTCCTGAAGGCTGTAGAAAATAAATCTGAGTAGATAGAGAACTATACCAGGTTAATTGATAGGAAGCCTCAACATTGTAAAGATACTCATGGTTCCCTAATTAATCTATGCAGTTAATGAAACCCAATCAAACTAATAAGATTTTCTTCAAACATGAAACTGGTTGTAAATTTATATGGAAGGGTAAATTCAAGATAATTTTGAAAAAGAATAACAAAGAGGTGGTATTTGCCCTATGAGATAGCAAGGTATTATAAACTAACAGTAATTAAAACAGTGAGTATTGGTATAAAAAGGGATTAACGGGAGCAGAAAAAAATGAAGCACAGATTCTTGTATCTTTGGGGAATTTGCTCTATGATTGAAACATTTAAATGTTGAGAAGATAGTTCAAAAATAGTATGGGGATATTTTGCTATTTAGATGAACAATGCGATTTATATCCCTACCATACCTTATACACAAAAGTAAGCTTCAAATAGATTAAATATCTAACTATAAATTATTTAACATTAAAATTAGTAAGAAAAACTATAAGAGAGAATGTTTTAATAACTTTAGTAACAGGAAAAGCTTTCTTACGGTAAAAAAATCAACAGACATGAAAGAAAAACCTGATAAACCTAACTGGATAAAAATTCAAATTCTGCACCATAAGACAATAGAAAATTATAAAACAGGGGTAAACTTAGAGAAATTAATTACATATATGATATTCTATTTTGTAACTTATAAAACTTATAATTATATAAAAATTAAATATAAAATATAAATAAAATTTAGGTAAAAATATAAAATAAGATATTTGTATTTCTAATTATAAAATAGAATAGTATATACTATATAACTTATATATATAAAAAATCAGTCCAAAGTTTTAAGAATTTATTTAAATAAATTAAAATATGTTAACAATAATTCAACATAAGGTTGGACAAACACTAGGTAGAAAATCCCCAGAAGAAACAAAAATGGTCAATAAAAATATAAGATATTCAACCTTGTAAAAATAAAAGAAATGCAAACTCAAGCAAGAAGAAGCTAGCAGAAGGGCAAAAACTTAAAATCTTGCCAATATCAAATACTGGCAAGACTGAAGAAACAGGTTTTCATACACTGTAGGGATGTTAATTTATATGGTCACATTGGAGAGCAATTTGACCTAAAATTGCTAAATTTGCTACATTGACCCAAAATTTCTCTAAAGGAATATTTGCATGTGCTACACGGAGGCAGGCATAAGAATGCTGGATGCAGTGTTTTTGTCATAGCAAATATTAGAAACAATCTAAATGTCAATCAATAGGGGTATGAATAAATATATAATATAATCATGCAATGCAATATTTTACAGAAGATACCAAAAGTAAGCTAGGAAAACATTTTAAATGAAAAAACAAGTTGCAAAGTGATATCAGGGGTAGACACAAGCCAATCCATATGTTTTCTATAACTACATTCTAATTTTTAAAAAATGGATACATACCAACTTTACCTTGCAACCAAAGCAGAGTAACCGGAACTAGATCTACCCTCTTGCCTGAAACAAGAACAGCAAAAAACCCAAATAAAATATACGAAACAACAGTTTTTAAGGCACTACACATCAGACAAAAAAGGCCAGTGATCCCTAAGAGCCAGGATATAAGCGAGATGATTCCTGTGCTTGCCCCAGCTTAACGCCTTGAGAGAATTTCCAGGGTGTGGCGCAGAGAAAGGGACGGAGGCAGAGTCTTATGGACTCCCTGATGTGAAGAACTGTGGCTAGAAGTCACAGGACAGGAAGCTGTAGAGACTTCGCAGAAAGGTCCTCAGAGATCCATGGGATGTCCCTCTTGACTACTCAGCATACCATTTACTGATAGATGCGTTCATGTTGGAAATGACCCACAGTTGGGGAGGGTGATGAGAGGGACTGTAGTAGAAGATCAGAGGGAACAGTACCCGGGGCTCACTTAGAGCCACGAATAGTGCTTACCAGTCCAACCAGACTGCAAATACCTTGCATTTCATGGGAATTTGGTAGATTATACAGAAGAGTCTTGCCTCAGTACCGGTAAGTAATTACCCCTGGACTGATCAGGCACTGCCCCAGTCCCACCTAACAAATCTTAAAAGACCCAAAAGGATCAAACTCTTTCAAGTAACTTAGCTGCATTCTGAAAAACTCAATAAATACAAATACAAAATATAGAAGTACAAAAATATCCAGTACCCAACAAGGTAAATGCACAGTGTCTGGGATATAAAGATACTAGGCTTGCAAGAAGTAGGACAATGTAGGCTAATAATGAGGAGAAAAATTAGGTAATTAAAACTAACCCAGACCTGACACAAATGTTAGAATTAATGGAGAACATTAGGGGTGCCTGGGTGGCTCAGTTGATTGAGCATCTGACTTCAGCTCAGGTCATGATCTCACGGTTTGTAAGTTTGGGCATCGGGCTCTGTGCTGACAGCTTGGAGCCTGCAGCCTGCTTTGAATTCTGTGTGTGTCTCTCTCTCTCTCTCTCTCCCTGCCCCTCTCCTGCTCATACTCTGTCTCTCAAAAATAAATAAATATTTTAAAAAAATTTTTAAAAGAATTTTCAAAAAAAACCCCAGAATTAACGGAGAACATTAAAACTTTTATTATACCTGTATTTCATAGGTTCAACAAGCTATGTAGAGACACGGAAACTATTAAAAAACCCAAAGTAAAACTTTCAGAGATTAAAACCATAATACTTGAGGTTAAAAAAAAAAAAAAAAAAAAGAAGACTAGATGGGATTAGCAGCAGCTAAGACATTGCAAAAGAAAAGATTAGTGGCTTTAAGACACCGCAATTGAAAGCACTGAAAATGAACCTCAGGGATGGGGCACCTGGGTGGCTCTGTCTGACTTTGACTCAGGTCATGATCTTGCGGTCCATGCGTTTGAACCCCGTGTCAGGCTCTGTGCTAACAGCTCAGAGCCTAGAGCCTGCTTTGGATTCTGCTTCCCTCTCTCTGCCCCTCCCCTGCTCACGCGGTCTCTCTCTCTCTCTGTCTCCCTCTCTCTCTCTCTCAAATAAACATAAAAAAAAGAAAAGAAAAGAAAATGAACCTCGGGGAGAAAAAGTAATTTTACAAAAATGAAAATAACTGTGGGACAACTTCAAGTCACCTAATATACATGTAAAATACATGTAAATGAAATCCCTGAAATGGAAAGATGGTGGGGGACCAAAAATTATTTGCAGAAAGAATGGCTGAAAGGTTTCCAAATTAGACGAAAACCTTAAACACACAGATCCAAAAATGCTCAGTGAACACCCAGCACCAGAAACATGGAAACAACATCACCAAGCCCCATACACTCCCATTTGCTCAAAGCCACAGACAAAGACTAAGTCTTAAAGTGGCCACAGGAAAAAAAGATACATGACAGAGCGACCAAACTAAGAATAACAACAGATTTCTTATCAGAAACCATGCAAGCCAGGAGACAGTGGATCAGTATGTTTAAAGGACATAGAATTGTACACCCAGTAGAAATGCATTTCAAAAATGAAGGTGAAGCTTTTTTTTTTTTTAAGACATGTAGAAGTTGAAAGAGTTCATCTCTGGCAGACCTGCACTAAAGGGGTCAGTGTATTTGAAAGCTAATAGGTTTTATTTAAAGCAAAATAGTGACAATGTATGCAGAGTTTATAATCTATGTGAAGGTAAAACTGACTCAAAAGCAGGAAGGAGAGAAATGGAAGTACACACTTTTAAGGCTCTAATGCAGGAATTATTAAAATATCATTTAAAGCTCTACTGTGATATGTTAAAGATGTATACAATCACCGAAATAACACGAATGAGAGTTATGGCTAGCTAATAAGCCAATAAAGGAGATAAGATGAAGTCAGAAATAATACAGCTTGGCAGTTTCTTTAAAAATTACAGGTAGGAGCACCTGGGTGGCTCAGTCAGTTGTGTGTCTGACTCTTTTGATTTCAGTTCAGCTCACGATCCCAGGGTGGTGGGATCGAGCCCCGCATCAGACTCCATGCTGACGGTGGAGCCTGCTTAAGATTTTCTTTCTCTCTCTCTTCCCCTGCCCCTCTCCCTGCTCATGTGCTCTCTCTCTTAAAAAAAAAAACAAAAGTTGGGGGGATGGGCACCTGGGTGTCTCAGCTGGTTAAGTGACCGACTCTTGATTTCAGCTCAGGTCATGATCTTATGGTTTACGAGTTCAAGCCCCACTGCCTTTGTGACAGTGCAGAGCCTGCTTGAGATTCTCTCTCTCCCTCTTTTTCTCTGACCTCCTGTGTACTCTTTCTCTCTCTCTCAAAATAAATAAATACAAATTAAATGTATACCTACTATATGGTCCAGCCATTCTACCCTTACTCATTCACTCCAGAGCAATTAAAACATATTTAAAAGATTTGTGCATGAATATAAAACCTAAAACTGTAAGACATCTAGAAGAAAACAGAGGAGAAATTTTTGTGGCTTTGGGCTAAGCAAAGATTTCTTAGGTACAACACCAAAAACACATACCTATTAAAAAATGTAAATATTGGACTTCATCAAATTTTAAAACTTTTCCTTTTCTAAAGAAATTTAGAATAATGGAAAGGGCAGCCACTGCTGGGAGAGAATATTTGTAAAACATGTGTTCGACAAAGGACTTTTTGCCAAAACGTGAAAAGAACCCTCAACATAAGGAAACAAACAACCCAATGGAAAATGTATAAAACATTCAACGAATCATTTGACCACAGAAGTTGGCAAATAAACACAAGGATACTCACATCACTAGTACTTTGGGG
Source organism: Prionailurus viverrinus (assembly GCF_022837055.1). Classification (NCBI taxonomy): domain Eukaryota; kingdom Metazoa; phylum Chordata; class Mammalia; order Carnivora; family Felidae; genus Prionailurus; species Prionailurus viverrinus. Next base: position 12,354,521 of record NC_062571.1, read on the forward strand.
AATTCTAATTAAAACCATAATGAGATACTACTTGACACGTGTTAGGATGGCTAAACTAACAGACTGACCATACCAGACGTTGACAAGGATATGGAGGAGCTGGGATTCCCATGCCCTGGTGGTTGCAGTGTTAAGGAGTACCACCTGTTTGGAAAACCACTTGGCGGTTCCTTAAAAATGTAAATGTATACCTACAACATGATCTTGCTATTCTACATCTTTACCCAAGTTTTTTAGAATCTCATGTCCAGACAAAGACTGGTGCACAGTTCAGTGCAACTTTATTTGTAATAACTCCAAATTGGAAACAGCCCAGATGTCCATCAATGGGCGAATGGGTAAAAATACTGAGGTATACCTTTAGCACGGAAGCCTACTCGGTAATAAAAGGAATGAACTGGGGCATCTGGGTGGCTCAGTTGGTTAAGCATCCTGCTCTTGGTTTCAGCCCAGGTCATGATCTCACCGGTTGAGATCAAGCCCCATGTGGGGGCTCTGTGCACGGTCAGTGCAGAGCCTGCTTGGGATTCTCTCTCTCTCTCCTTCTCTCTCTGCCCCTCCCCCCCCCACTCTTTCTGTCTCTCTTTCAAAATAAATAAACTTTAAAAAAAAAGGAATGAACTATTATCACTAACAACATGGATGAATCTCAAAATAGTTATGCTGAGTGACAGAGGCCAGAAAAAAGGAGGAGTACTTAATGTATGACTCCATATATATAAACCTATTGAAATGCAAACTCATCTCTAGTGATAGAAAGCTGATCTTTGGGTGCCTGTGATTGAGGATGGGGAGGGAAGAATGATCACAAAGAGAAATGAGTAAACTTGAGAGGTGGATAGGTTCACCACGTAGAGCTTGGGGTAGACTTCATAAATGTATACGTATGTCAAAAGTTATCCAACTGAATATGTTTAAATATGTGTAGTTGGTTGTATGATAATTATACCTCAATAAAGCTGTTTCATTTTGTTTTTTTTTTTTTAAGCATGGATACTTGCCAAATTCATAACAATGTCTAATAAGGGCTATCTCTGGGCAACAGGGAAAGGACCAGGACTGGAAGAGATTAATGCTTACAGAGGCTTCAGCTTTTTTGGTAGTGTTCTAACTTTATATGTAAATATTTATTTATGTATACATTATTTAAAAAATTTTATATAGAAAATTTGGAAATAATTTTATAAAGGTGTCTGCTTAACAAAATCAGTCTTGACTTGCCTCACCCCCCCATAAACATTGTCTCCTGGCCTGATCTGTTTGCAAAGATTCAGTCACTTGAAAAACTATCCGTCATTCTCCTCCTTTTCCAGACTTTGAATTGTTCGACATTGCAGACTGTGAAATGAATATGAAAGTAACCATTGATATTTTAAATCTATTTTACAGACTAAGTGGTGGTTAGCATATTTGAAATCATTTGAGACATTTCCTTTCTGAGATTACACCATTAGCATTTCATTCCTTTGTGTCACACTATTTTGATCTCTTTTAAGATGCAGGGACGCCCGGGTGGCTCAGTCGGTTAAGCATCCGACTTCAGCTGAGGTCATGATCTCACGGTCCGTGGGTTCGAATCCTGTCAGGCTCCGTGCTGACAGCTCGGAGCCTGGAGCCTGCTTCAGATTGTGTGTCTCCCACTCTCTCTGCCCCTCCCCCACTCACACTCTGTCTCTCTCACTCTCAAAAATGAATAAATGTTAAAAAAAAAAGTTTTAATGCAAATAGTTTCATGCCATGAACAATTATTTTGATCCAATCAGGTTTTCTCTGGGGAACATGGTAACATTAGGAAGAGAGGAAATAATGAAGAGGAGCAAGGGAGTGCACCAGGAGATAGGCAGAGGGCACCAAAGGCAAGCACAAGTACACAGGACGTGTGCGTGAACAATTTCAAACCAACATCTGGAACATTGCGGTTTCTGTGGAAGACGCTTGTACTTTTTTTTATCAGTTAAATTACAGTTGGTGCAACTAGCATGGAGGTCAGTTTGATTCAGTTGAGACAGAAGGGGAGGTCTAAGCTGCACATTACGGAATATCATTTCTTATAGGTTAACAGAATTCCGTTGATCTTTCTTTCGTGATCATTAAGCACTTGCATTTTAGGGGCGCCTGGGTGGCTCAGTCGGTTAAGCGTCCAACTTTGGCTCAGGTCGTGATCTCACGGTTGGTGAGGTCAAGCCCCACGTTGGACTCTCTGCTCTCAGTACACAGCCTGCTTCGGATCCTCTGCACGCCCCCCAAAATAAAAACATTAAAAAAAAAACTTGCATTTTGGAAATGCCCATCACCAGTATTTTGATTAAAGCTCTCTCAGCTTTAGAACTCCTTATTTCTTTTGTTAAGAGGAGGGATTGTCACTTTATCTGTTTTGACAGGCAACTTCTTATGATACTCCAACACTTTCCATTGCAGTCAGGGTGAAGACTTGAAGGTATGGAAAGAGGACTAATCCTCATCCCTTTCCTCCCCCACCTCCTCCCCCAGCCAAACGATCCAACCAATTATGAATACTAAAGTCAAGTTTTTTTTAAAGCTTTTTTCTTCTTTTAATAAAATGTATTTATTTCGACAGAGAGTGAGTGGGGAAGGGGCAAAGAGAGAGGGAGAGAGAGAATCCCCAGCAGGCTCTGCACTGTCAGCACAGAGCCTGATGTGGAGCTTGAACCCATGAACTGGGAGACCATAAGCCAAGCTGAAACCAAGAACTGGATGCTTAACCAACTGAGCCACTCAGGTGCCCTAGTCATGTTCTCAACAGAGTATGGGATTGAGAATTATGAATGTGAATTTGGGTATAAGAAGAAAATAATCTAGAGAAGAAGAATGTTAAGTGCACAAAAATAGTCACTTCAGCTGAAGTATAACTAAGAAATAAAGGAAAAGTAGTAGTACCTAAATGTGCAATGATAGTAGAGTGGTTGAGTTAGGATACATGAATGATGGATCACAAAGGTATACTGATACAACAATAAAATCATTATTTTGCTTTCAAATACCGAAAACTTTATAATGGCCAGCATGCAGCCTGAAAGTCATCACTCCTCCCTGACAACAAGTAAAAAGCTCAACAAACTGGAAAGTCAACAGCCCTCCTTGGATCCATCAGAGAAGTGGGGTCACAGTGGGGTCCACTGCTTTCGTATCTGGGGAGATCAAGTACAGAGGATTACAATCCACCAGAACAGAAACCAATAGCAGAGACCTTCAGTGGAACTAGTACCAAGACAGGAAAACGAGAACTGTAACTGATGAATTACTGAAGGCTCAGTGTGGACTTCTGAGAAATAAAAACTCCAGGGGCAACCACACACGTTTACGAAGTTTACCTCCAGGAGTTTGACCAGGTTCTCACCGTGAATATCAGCATCAAGAGGAGAAAAGGAATAATTTTGAAATACTCATAGAAATCTATTCTGAACAAGCCCTCCAGAGCCTAAACTCTGGGGGTTTTATCACAGCCTAGCCAACTCGGAGGAAGGAGCCAATTTCAGCTGGCTCTGACCTTCCACATGGGGAAAGGAAATACCCAACTCCAACCCTCTCTAGCAATTTTGTCTCTTCTAGGGGGAGAGTGGACTGAGAAGCATTTGTGAAGTTGGCAGTCCAGAGGCACAGCGTTACTAAAAGACCGACACCAAATAACAGGACTACAGAGTGCTTCCTCTCCCCCACACTCACCACCACATTACTAAAGGGCATGTACTGAAGGCCTATGGACTGCAGTTCCTTTTTTTTTTTTTTTTAATTTTTTTCAACGTTTATTTATTTTTTTGGGGGGGACAGAGAGAGACAGAGCATGAACGGGGGAGGGGCAGAGAGAGAGGGAGACACAGAATCGGAAACAGGCTCCAGGCTCTGAGCCATCAGCCCAGAGCCTGACGCGGGGCTCGAACTCACGGACCGCAAGATCGTGACCTGGCTGAAGTCGGACGCTCAACCGACTGAGCCACCCAGGCGCCCCAGCAGTTCCTTTTACCTAGTCCTTCATGTCTGGCTATCAGGAAAAAAAATGACATAGCATACTAACAAGGCAAACAACACAGTTTGAAGAAAGAGGACAAGTAGGAGAACCAGCCTCACCTCAGATAGGGCAAGGATTTGGGAATGATCAACCAGAAAACTGAAAACTATGATGAATATGTTGTGGGCTCTAATGGATAAAGTAGATGGCACGCAAGAACACACTGACAATTTAATCAAGGAGATGTAAATTCTCTGAAAAAAACTTGTTAAATGCTAGAAATTAAAAAAAAACAAAAACAAACAAAAAAAAAACACCAAACCACTAACAGAAATGAAGAATGCTTTTGATTGGCTCATTAGCATATGGAATTTGGCTGAGGAGAAAAACTCAGAGTTTCAAGATAAGTCAGTAGAAAATTCCAAAATGGAAAAGGGAAAGAAGACAGAAAAGAAAAAGAAAAAGAAAAAGAAACGTTAAAACAAAATATTCAGGAACCAAAAAATAGCTGAAAAAGTTTTAACATACATGTAATGGGAATATCAGAAGGAGAAGAAAGAGAAAAAGGAACAAAAGAAATATATGAAGTGATCGTAACTGAGAAAATTCCTACATTAATGTCAGACACCACCCCACAGATCCAGGAATCTCAGAGAACACCAAGCAGGATAAATGCCAAAAACAAATACCAAAACAAAACAAACAAAAAGTATACCTAAGCATATTATATTCAAACTTCAGAAAAGCATTAGCTAATGCAACAAGGAAAAAATAAGTCAGAGAATAAAAATACCTTATCTGTAGAGGAATAAAATTAAGAATTGCATCCAACTTTTGCTCAGAAACTATGCAAGCAAGAAGATAGTGGAGGGCGCCTGGCTGGCTCAATCAGTAGAGCATGTGACTCTTGATCTCAGGGTCATGAATTCGAGCCTCATGTTAGGCATGGAGCCTACTTAAAAAAAAACAAAAAAACAAAAAACCAGCGAAATAAAGAAGACAGTGGAGTGTAGTATGTAACCTAGAATTCTGCACCCTGCACACTTATTCTTCAAAATTGAAAGGGAAGTAAAGATTTTCTCAAGTAAACAAAAATTAAGGAAATTTATTACCAGTAGACCTGCCTTACAAGAAATATTAAAAGAAGTTCTGTAGAGAAAAGGAAAATAATATAGATCAAAAACTCAGATCCACATAAAAAAAGGAAGAACATCAGGCAAGCAATATGTGAAGGTAAAATAAAAACTTATTTTTCTTATTTTTAATTGATCTAACTAATAACAAGTTGTTCAAAATAACAAGAGCAACAATGTATTCAATTATGTATGCTTATGTACACATACAGGTTTATGTATGCTTGTTGTATAAGTGAAATGAGTGACAGCAAGGATACAAGGATGTGTGGAAGGAATTAGGATTACTTTATTATTATAAGATACTTATCTGCACTATTTGAAAGTAAGTGGCTTGTATTAGTTATTATATTGCAAACTCTAGGACAACCACTAAAAAAAGTTTTCAGAAAAAGTAATATAATTGCTATGCTAAGAAGGAAGAGAAAATGTAATCACATAAAATGCTCAATTAAAACTACAAAAGGCAGAGGAAGATAAAAACAGGAACAAAGAAGAAAGGCAACAAATGGAAAATAGTGACAAATACAGGAGATATTAGCACAAAAATATCAGGGCACCTGGGTGGCTCAGTGGGTTAAACATCCAACTTCAGCTCAGGTCATGATCTCACAGTTCGTGGGTTCAAGCCCTGTGTTGGGCTCTGTGCTGATAGCTCAGAACCTGGAGCCTGCTTCAGATTATTTGTCTCCCTCTCTCTCTGCCCCTCCCCCACCTCTCAAAAATAAACATTTAAAATTTTTTTTTTAAAAGTACAACGATATCAAATAATCACTTTAAAGGTTAATGGTCTAAATAAACCAACTAAAAGAGACTGTCAGAGTGGATCAAAAAACAAGATTCAACTATATGTTGTCTAACATATATATAAACATATATAAAATAAAATATAAATAAACATATAAATAAACATATATAAATATATATAAAATAAGTTTCTAACCAGAAACTTATTTTAAACATAAAGAAACATACATAGATTAAAAGTAATGGAATGGAGAGATAATATACCATGTTAACACTAATAAAAAGAATGCAGAAGTAGCTGTATTAATTTCTGACAGAGCAGACTCCAGAGCAAAGAAATTCATCAGAGAGAATTACATAATAATAAAGGGATCAATTTTCCAGGAAGACTTAACAACTCTTAATGTGTATGTGTCTAACAATGCATGAGGCAAAAAACAGCTAGAGTATAAGGAGAAATAGATGAATTCATTATTACAGTTGGAGAATTCCACATCCTCTGTCAGAGATGGGCAGATCCAGTAGAAAACCAGTAAGGACATAGTTGAATTCAACAGCACCATTAATCAAGTGGACATAATCTACATCTATCAACTATTTTATTCAAGTACAGCAGAATTCTTGATAAGGAACACGTATAAAAAACAATACTTAATGGTGAGAAACTGTAAGTTTTGCTGCTAAGATCAGCACAAGATAAGGATGTCCCTTCTCAACACTCCTTGTCAACGTCATATTGGAAGTTTTAGCTAATGCAATAAGACAAGAAAAGGAAATTAAAATATACTGATTGGGAAGGAAGAAATAAAACTGTCTGTTTGCAGATGACATGATAATTTATTTAGGAAAAAAAATGTCAAAAAACTCCTGGAACCAATAAGCAATCATTGCAAGGTTGTAGGATACAAGGTTAAAACACAAAAGTCAATCACTTTTCTGTATACGAGCAGTGAATAATTGGAATTAGAAATTACAAACACAATACCTTTTGCATTAGCACCTCCAAAAATGAAATACTTAGTTATAAATGTAACAAAATAGGTATAACATCTATGGGAGGTAAATTATAAAACCCAAATGAAAATAATCAGAGAATAACTAGGTAAGTAGAGAGATATTCCATGTTCATGGATAGGAAGACTCAATATTGTCAAGATGTCAGCTATTCTCAATTTGATCTATAGATGCAACAGAATCCCAATAAAAGTTCCAGAAAGTTATTTTGTGGATACCACCATATTGATTCTATATTTTAGATGGAGAGGTCAAAGACTCAGTATAGCCAACACAATATTGAAGGAGAACAGCGAAGTCAGATTGACAAAAATCAACTTCAAGACTTACTATAAAACTACAGTAATCAAGACAGTAGGATTAGCAAAAGAAGAGACAAACACATCAATTAAACAGAATAAAGAGCCCATCAATAGACCCACATGAATATAGTCATATAGTCAACTGATCTTTGACAAAGGAGCAAAAATATTCTTTTCAACACATGGTGCTGGAACAACTGGACATGCATATACCAAAAAGAAAAGAAAAAAAGAGAAAAAGAGAAAATAGAAAAAAAGAAAAAAAAAGAATCTAGACAGAGATCTTACACCCTTCAAAATTAACTCAAAATGGATTATATACCTAAATGTAAATGCACAATTCTAAGACAGGTGACAACACTGGAGAAAACCAAAAAGACCTGGGGTATGGCAATGGCTTTTTAGATACAACACCAAAGGCATGATCCATGAAAGAAATAATTGATAAGCTGGACTTCACTAAAACTAAGAACTTCTGCTCTGCAAAAGACACTGTCAAGAGAAAGAACACAAGCCACTTACTGGGAGAAGAATAATTGCAAAAGACATATCTTATAGAGGACTATTATTCAAAATATACAAAGAGCTATTAAAACTCAACCATAAGAAAATGAACAACCTGATTTAAAAGCTGGCAAAGGACTTGAACAGATACCTAACTGAAAAAGATATAGAGATGGAAACAAGCATATGAAAAGATGCTCTGATGCTCCACATTGTGTGTCATGAGGGAACTGTAAATTACAATTACACCCATAACAATAATACATCTATTAGAATGACAAAAATCCAAAACACTGACAGCATAAAATGCTGTTGATGATGTGGAACAAGAGAAACTCCCATTTGTTGCTGGCGAGAACACAAAATGGTACAGCCACTTTGGAAGACAGTTAGGCAGTTTCTTATAAAACTGAACATACTCTTACCATATGATCCAGCAGTTGTGTTCCTTGGTACTTATTCAAGAGTTGAAAACGATATGCATGCAAAAACCTGCACACGGATGTTTATAATTGCTTTACTCATAATTGCTGAAACTTGGAAGCAACCAAGATGTCCTTCGGTGAGAAAATGGATAAATGAACTGTGGTCCACCTAGACAGTGGGATATTATTCAGCAATAAAAAGAAATGGCTACCAAGCAATGAAGAGACATGGAAGAAACTTAAAATTCATATTAATAAGTCAGAGAAGTCAATCTGAAGAAGATGCTGTGTGACTCCAACCATATGACCTTCTGGAAAGGGGAGAACTGTGGAGACAGTAAAAAGAGCAGTGGTTTGTAGTGGTTAGGGAAGAGAAGGATGGATAGGCAGAGCACAGAGGATTTTTAGGGCAGTGACACTATTCTGTATGATACTGTAATAGTAGATACATATCACTACACATTTGTCAAAACACATACAATTTACAATACCAAGAGTGAACTCTAATGTAAGCTGTGGACCTTGGGTGACAATGATGTATCGGTGTAGGGTCAATGAATGTGACAGATGTATCACTGTGGTGCAGGATGTTGGTAGTGGAGAAGGCTGTGTAAATGTGAATGGAAATAAATGGAAAATCCCTACCTTCTGCTCAATTACTGTGAACCCCAAACTCCAAAAATTAAAGTCTATTTTTTAAAAAAGATCTTTATTGGGGCACCTGGGTGGCACAGTCGGTTAAGCGTCCGACTTCAGCCAGGTCACGATCTCGCGGTCCAGGAGTTCGAGCCCCGCGTCAGGCTCTGGGCTGATGGCTCAGAGCCTGGAGCCTGTTTCCGATTCTGTGTCTCCCTCTCTCTCTGCCCCTCCCCGGTTCATACTCTGTCTCTCTCTGTCCCAAAAATAAATAAACGTTGAAAAAAAAAATTAAAAAAAAAAAATCTTTATTATGCAAGACCATACAAAACAAGAATGCATATCAAGAGAGAAATAATATTTAAATGAGGACAAAAAGCTTGAGTAATGTGTACTTGGGGATTTTTGGTTGTACATTTGTAAGAAGTTCACACTGTCATTAACAACTGTTTATCTGTTCAAAGCAGAAGTAACATAAACAAATAGTAATGAAAACTCAAACATATAACATTTAAAATTGCCATCTATGAGCTCTTAAGAAATGGAACAAAATTGCTGTCTATCCAATATTTCTAGGTTTATAAGGGTTGTGGGGAATGAAAGCTGAAATTAAATTTAAATTTATGATTTAAAAAAAATTTTTTTTTCAACGTTTATTTATTTTTGGGACAGAGAGAGACAGAGCATGAATGGGGGAGGGGCAGAGAGAGAGAGGGAGACACAGAATCGGAAACAGGCTCCAGGCTCTGAGCCATCAGCCCAGAGCCTGACGCGGGGCTCGAACTCCCGGACCGCGAGATCGTGACCTGGCTGAAGTCGGACGCTTAATCGACTGCGCCACCGAGGCGCCCCGAATATATATATTTTTAATGTTTATTTTTGAGAGAGAGAGAGCGTGAGCATAAGTGGGGGAGGGGGAGAGAGACAGAGGGAGACACAGAAGCCAAAGCACATTCCAGGCTCTGAGCTTTCAGTACAGAGATGGACACGGGGCTTGAACTCACAAACTATGAGATTATGACCTGAGCCGAAGACAGATGCTTAATGGACTGAGCCACCGAGACACCCCTGAAGTTTTAGAATATTTTATTCAGCAGAGAGGATCAAAATGACAAATTTTCAGGATGGGAGTTAATATATGGGATTTAAAAAAATGATTGACGTCCTTTTAAAAGACAGTTGACTATTTAAACAAAAAGTGTAACTCAGAGAATTACACATTATTTATTTGGGTGGAAAGGACCCGGGGGCCCATTTTGCAGAGGAGGAAATAAAATCACTAACAGGCCTCATGCCTTATACAGTGATGAGCTAGAATCTAGGCCTCTAGACCAAGGGACCCTGTACTGTAATGTCTGTAGAACCATGTTACTTTTTCTTGTGTGCCAACAAATGTTTGGCCAGTTAAGAGTACAGTAACAATGAGTTACGTGAAGTTATAATAATTATCAGTGTCTTGAGAAAATCTTGGAAAATTCCCACAGCTAGAGAAAGTTATCTGTGAAACATCTCTACTGAAATGTCTCCTTGCTGTTACAAATTTAACAGCAAAAAGAAAACAAAATTCTACTAATGAAATGTTCAGTAGGGGGAGCCACTGACAACAATGATAGTTTTTGCTAGCAGAACAATTTTATTGCAGAAACAGATGAAAGCAGTCAGGTAGACAGAGCCAAGGGCTGGAGGGATTTTTAAAGTTACCATGCCCCTGCCCCCCCCCCCCAAAAACCCAAACCTAAATCAAAATAAAAACCAATGGCCAAGATTTCAAGTTTGCTACTAAAGGTATAACATGGTTCTAAGAAGGGCAAATGACAAGATCAAAATTAGATTTTTAGAAGATGGAACTATTTGATACAGTAAGATCATGTAAATTATAAATTACCAGGAATAGAATATATAGAGGGTGCAGCAAGGAAAATGTTTTCACCTGATCTGATTAAGAAGTGGTTGAGGCCTGAATTAAAGTAATGTAGGGCACCTGGGTGGCTCTGTCAGTTGAGTGTCCAACTCTTGATTTCAGCTCAGGTCATGATCTCATGGTTTGTGGGATCGAGCACTGCATCAGGCTCCACTCTGAGTGTGGAAATTTTGAGGGAAAAAACCCTAGAACAATGGCAGTAATAACACCTACTGTTTATTGATCCAGACCCTGTGCTAAGTCAACTGAATGAACCATCCGTGGTGGGCAAAGGGTCCACTGAAGCCGGAGCATAACCACCATTTGCCACCAGCACCCAGCATTTCCTGAGAGCCAGGCATGGGGCTCCGACTGGAGCTGAAAATGCTCAGGGCCCTCACTGCTCCTTCGTCTTCTCAGGGGAAGACCGGCATGTCCACAGTGCAGTGTGACCAGCTCTTTAATAGAGGGAGTTAAAAGGCTGCCAAGGGATGGAGCTGGGTGGGAGCCACTAAGTTAGCGACAGATTTTCAGGGGAGGTGATGCGTGAATGCCACCCGAAAGGAGTACGAATGTGCCAGGAGGCAGCACAGTGCATCTGCGAAACTACCGCAAGTTCTGGACAACTGGTCACAGCATCTGGTGGGAGGGGGATGGGTTGGAGGGGGAGGTTGGTGACTGCGGCTAAGCCCAGAGCATGAACTTAGGGGTGAGATGGTTTGCATACTACGTTGACGAATTGAGATACTACACTGTGGGAGTGCAGAATCATAATCGCAATAGAGTATTTAATTGAATCTTAGCTCTTATCAATGGTAAGATGTACTATGTTTTATGTACTGCTAGGAAAGGGTAACACTGTCAGTTAAACTATGACATTGTGAAGTACAAGATGCATGTGGCCTTAAGGGGTATTAAAATTGGGGGGTGGGGAGACAAATCTTGGAACCAACAAATTATAGTCATAGAATAATTTAGAAAGGGTGAACATCTGGAAAAACCAAGACACCGATTATTGTTTAGTATGTGCCCCAAACTACCTTAACTCTTGGAACAAGAGACCTACCAGGTATCCTTCCCTTCCTGACATTCCACAGCAGTTACACGCAAGGTGCAGGGGGCAGCCAATGCCATCAGGCGCCATGTGCCATGTACAGATTCTGCGAGCAACGGCCTTTCGGAGAGGAAAGGGTGGAGAGTGGGCTTTCTGAGGTAGAGAACTACTAACTGGAAGAGTAGGGAAATTGACAAACACAGAATCAGGGTGAATGTTCATGTATGCCACTAGGAGGCAGAGTCTGAAATTTCGCTTCTCAGAGATCTTTGGGCTCCTCAGAAAATTAAATATTTTTCATTTGGGACAGAACATTCAGGGTCAATGTAATCTATTTTGGGTTCCTGGTTCACTCATCAGAAATGTTTCATAGGCTTCCCTGGCACAAGGAATGGGTTTTGATAGCTCAGGGGTAAAGTCCTGACAGAAGCAGGCCACAATGTTTATGACAAACTATCCACGGAGAGGAGAACAGACAAAAAGCCAGATGGGTCTGACCATGCAGATAAGGGTTGGTCTGGCAACAGGGGCAGATGGGAAGTGCGCACATCCTGCTAGAAGATCTAGAAAAGAGATAAGACCCCTCGTGGAAAAACCACTGGGAGAGGAGAGCGGCAGGTGCTGAGAGGCACTCTGCCTTTGTCTGAGGGACCCCTGCCTGAGGCCGGCACCAGGGTGTTGCAAGGGAGCTGAACAACCTTGAACTCTTGAGAATTGGGTTGGAGGGAAGAAGTTGGTGAAGGAGGAAGATCCAAAATTGGGGTAGGAACCACAACTAAAGCGGCTGGGACAGAGGTGAAACCCGGCGTCTTACAGTAACCACTTCTTTCTTTGAAACTTGACAGAGCAGTGAGGATCAGTCATTGGGCATTTCACCTCCAGAACAACCTTGTTGCTCCCCATCGAAGGCAGTGAATCTTCCCAGGGATGGAGGACCACAACAATGATTTTTGGCATCACTTGAGCAGCTTGAAGAGTCATCAGCTCACACCCAGCAGGAGACAGCTTTCTGCAAAACGCATTCCAGACCTTCTCCATTGTTCCCATAGCTTCCAGCTCCTCTTTGGGGTGTTGCTTTTCCCCATGAGTCCTCAGGCCCCTTTGGACTACCCAGGGCACTCGTTGTGGTCTCCCAAGTGTAATTCAGCTTATTTCCCATAATCAAAAGTTACTAGTGATGTTTCTTGTTATCAAAACCTTCATAAATGATGGAAGGCCATACACTATGGGGTCAGTGGTTAGAAAATGTTGGCCTTCTCTAAAAATACAGTAATTTAAATTAGAACCTTTTATGTATGCCCCAACTAATTAATTAGCAAATCTTTTTGTCTATAATGTGCATGATAATTTCAAAATTGAAGTATCAAAATTCCCTAAAAAGGTATATCCCTTACCTCAAAAAATTTACTTGTTCTTGGTAAGACATATATAGGGAGATAGAAGTGTCTAGAGCTGGATAATAGATCGTCAAATGACTGATACAGAGAGTAAGTGCTATATCACACTCAGTAGAGAAAGAAATACGAGAGAAAAGAGATCCTTCCGAGTTGTGAAGTTCACAAAACCAACAAGAGCCGAAACTCTCGTTGGCCTTTCAATGACTGGATGGGAGTTCGAGTGAGCAGAGGTGGGAGCAGACAAGGAGACGGTGTAGAGAGTCATACAATGAGAAAGCAAACAACAATGAGAGAACATTTTCTTAAAGATTATTAAAGGGAGAAAAGGTTAGAAAGAAGAGGAGGGGCCCAACTGAAGAGGACCCTAAATCCCAGCCAGCAACCTGTTAGTGCCGTTGAAAGTGTTAAGTATGATGGGTTACGTGATGACACCTTTTTAGAATGAAATTTTAGAATCACAGAAATTAATATTGCTTGGATTATGAATGCTTTACAATAGGTATTGGGATTGGAAATTAAGGACTAGACACATGTATGTTTCATCTTGTTCCTTCTGAAGAGCACATCTACTCTTCAGCATTATTTCTTTAATTGTAATATAATCTGGTTTTACATGATAAACTTTTTCTTCTTCTTCTTTGTTTTTGTAGAATATGTGCTTCAGTGATACAAAAGTAACCTGAATCTGTAGTGAAAGATTATCGATTCGAAGGACAGGATTCTAAAAAGAAAATAACATCGTGATGTGAACTGTCAATTTTTATGTTTTCTCTATTTTCTTTCTTTTCTTTTTCTTTCGTTCAAAACTATGTTTTCTCTATTTTATTTCTTTTCTTTTTCTTTCTTTCTTTCTTTCTTTCTTTCTTTCTTTCTTTCTTTCTTATTTTGGAAGAGATAGAGGGGGCAAGTGAGCTAGGGGCAGAGAGAGAGGGAGAGAGAGAAGAGGGGCTCACCTGACTGGGGACTCAAACTCACTAACCGTGAGGTCGTGACCTGAGCTGAAGTGGGACACTTAACCAACTGAGCCACCCAGGCGCCCCTGTTTTCTCTATTTTCTACCAGAGTCAGTTTTTTAAAAGTGTATCCACAGTAGTGTCTGAGCAGGCCTCTTCCTATGAATTATTCACTGTAAGCTTAAAAATCATAGTCCAAACGTCTTAGTTTGGGGTTTGAATAATATTGCCACCCTGTCTGTGTAGACTTCCGTGTCAGGCACAAACTTAGATATTATCAGCCTCAATCTCAAGGATATAGTGAAGAGTTAAATGGATCATTTCATCAGCAGGAATGAATTCTGGTGCACTCTGTTTTTCTGGAATCCTGATTTGCTGACTTCATAAAATGTTTCAGACAGTATATATATATATATATTAAAAAAAAACAAAACAAAACAAAGGAAGAAAAGAAAACACCCTTAGTTTCTGTTTCTAGCAAGGATACAGTGATATGCACTTGATTCATTGTCCAGCCTAAACAAGCCCCTAAACAGACAACATAGATGAAACAATGGGTTTCAATTAACCATTAATCCAGCAAAGAACAATGATCTCCGAGCGAGAAAACAAAGATGGTGAGCCCTAGTTGTCACAGCACCACCTGGAGAAAGATCTCAGCCCCGTCGGGGTGCAGCTGATAAGCGCCTGGAGGTAAGAGGCCACAAAACATCACTGGGAGGAGAAGAGCCCCACTTTGGAAGGTCGGGGCCAAATCTGGGGCCCCGGGGGATGCGCCGGGGCGGGGCAGGAGAGGGGCTCAATTTCGAGCCTGTGGGGTCGCTGACGGCAGTGCGCAAGGAGGGACCCGGGGAGACGGCTGCCGGCCGAGAGAAGGACTCCCCGCGCGCACCTCCTCTTGTTTTGGAGGCCCTCGTGGTCCTACCTCATTTGCCGCCGTGGAGCCCGAAGTCCCAGGGAGGCGGAGCGGCCTCCGCAGCTGTAGTTCCCGGGTTCTGCCGGCCCCCTGCCCCGCCTTCCGGCGGGAGGCCCCCTCCTGGTCGCGCGAGACCACAACTCCCACAAGGCCCCGCGCTCGGAGGGGGCGTGGCCGGGGCGAAGGGGCGGGGTCTGCGCGGTGGGTCGAGGCAGTCACTGCGCTCAGCATCTCGGCCTCCCCACCGGGCGTCCAGAAGCTCGGGAGCTTTCTCATCGCTGGATTGGCACGGGACACCTGGAGTCACTCAAGTCCGGGAGCGTCGTCTCGAACCGGCGCTCGATGGGTTGCGTGTGCCTAAGTGTTGGTTGGGGAGGCACAGTGCTGGCGACTGGGTGGCATTGAAGCTGCTGCTAGTCCTGGGCTGCCTGGGGAGCCTGAGGAAGTTACAGGTGCTGGTAGGGGAATCCCGGGGGCAAATCGGAGCCCAAACCAGCATTTGAGAGTAGGAGCCCGAAGCTAACAATAACTGCGAGAAAGCCCAACCGCTAAAGTCCTTTACTTTCGGCTGAAAAGAAGGGAAGATGGCAACCAAACCAATGGGACGTCTGCTGGAACTGTTAGATCTGATTTTCATAATTCTTTACCTGCCAACCATAGCTTTTGTCTTTTTATGCCTTGTGTTGCCTTCTGGAAGAATTCCTTAGCTTGATATCCCATCTCTCTGGTTTGGTTTTGAGCAGTGCCTGTTCTGCTGTTCAGTCCGTCTCTTATTTCAGTAGCTGCTTGTATTCCCGAGATCTCGGTTAATTCTTTTCCTAACCGCTTGCTCTCCTTTCATGATGTGATATTCTTGCTTATCCCTATGATTATTTTAATTATACCAATGTTAAAGTCTTGGTCACTTTTCTTTTGCAAATTCTCTCTCTCTCAAAAAAAAAAAAAAAAGAGGGACATGAGTGGCTCAGTCGGTGTAGCCAATTTAGGCTTGGGTCCTGATCCCAGGGTCGTGGGATTGAGGCCCATGTGGGGCTCCACGCAGAGTGTGGAGCCTGCTTAAGATCCTCTCTCTCTCTCTCTCTCTCTCTCTCTCTCTCTCAGTTCTGGAGGTTAGAAGTCCAAGATCAACGTGCCAGCAAGGCTGGGTTCTGGTGAGCCTTCTCTGCTTGGCTGATAGATAGCTATCTTTTCACCACGTCCTCAGGTGGCCTCTTCTCTGCGGGCACTCACAGGCAAGGTGGGCAGAGAGAGCCACGGTGTCTCTCCCCCTTCTTGTGAGGACACCAGTGCTAGCAGATGAGGATCCTTAGGTCCTCATTTAACCATTATCACATCCATATAGGCCCTATCTCCAAAAGCAGTCATCTAGGGGACTAGGAATGCTACATATGACCTGGGGGACACAATTCAGTCTATAATAATCAGTGCAGAAAAAAACAACAACAACCCATGGAATGAATTCTAGAGTAATCACAGTGGGATGTTGTAAGGTAAGTGGGTGTAAAAAAGCACTTCCAAAGTCCATTTGGGTGTTAGTGCTAGAGGCTAATGGGAAAGTCCCACATCTTCCACCCTTTGGAGTTTGATGCAGGGGTAACCCCGAAGGGAAGGTCTTTGGGAATCCTCTGCCAGCCATTACTTCCAGCCAGTGGTGATTCAGAAGTGAGCATCTCTCAGAGCCTAAAGTGCCACATTTGAATCAGGACTCTGGGGTTGGGAAAAGTGCCACTCCCAAAGCCTGAGAGGTATGGTGCTGTAAGTGACTTAAAGAACACTGTTCTGGGAGATAGCACTGTTCTTGGTGTCCTCTTGGGTCGCTGCGACCCAGATGTGAAACCTCAGGTAATTCCTTAACTATCTAAATTCTACCTGATGGTGTCATGTGTCCCAAACCCCAGAGTTAGTTTTTTTTCCATAACCAGATGCAGGTCCTTTGGTTCCCAATCTCTTACTGGGGCTGACCATCACAATATATGAGGCACAACCACTGGTGAGATGTCATGGTCCTCTTCCCCTTGGGGAGAATGGAAAGGCTCTAAGAGAGGGCAGAGCACTAGGGCAAATCCACCCAGTAGGAGTGGAGGCAGGGACAAGAATGTGCTGATGACAGCCTTTGCAGAGGGAGGGTGGAAGTTGCCACCGGGGGTTCTGTTTCAGTCACAGATCGTGCTTGGGGGCAGAGTAGGGGGCAGTGAGCTATGGAGCAGTAACAGGCATAGTGACTTTGTTGCGCTTAAGCTCACAGTGACTTAGTTATATTGGGAAATACCTTATTCTTGTTTTTGACTTTGTGAGCGTGTGTGTATGAGAGAGAGAGAGAATGAGGGCGGGGGGGGAGAGAATGCATTAAATTTTAAACAAGGAGGATAAATAACATTTTTTTTTGCATCTGATGAGATTTCTTCTGTGATGTTAAGAGATTCAATGTGATTGTAAATGGGGTGCTAGTGTCGGAGTCCAGACATAGGTTCAAAGAGTTGAAGAGGGAGATCTGGGGAGCTAGCCTCTTAATAAGAGAAGTGAACACCCAGTCATTGGTAAGACCACAAGTCTGGCAATACAATATGGCAGCTGTGGTTTTGGTCCCGTTAAGATGGTGGTCTCGCCATCTTTAATCTACTAGTATCATTCTTCATTGCATGAAGTCCAGTGGGCCTGGCTGCAGCACAGTGTGGAGAACTGGGGGCAGCTGTGACATTTAGCCCTTTGTGGAGGGAATTTTAGTGGTATAAATAGCAACAGTTATCAGTGTTGGAGAGCTTATGCTACTCTGCTCCAGGCACTGTGCTATGACCTGGGTTTACAGCGGAGAGATAGGAATACAAATAGCTGTGGGATCCGTTCCCGTGAAGCTGAAACCCACCATTCGCTTTGTCCTATTCCCATTGTGTCTTCTCCAGCCACTGTGCAACCCCATCAAGCACCTACAGGGTTGGAAGTGTCCTGTAAAAGGACTTCAGTGTCCTCAGTGAGCTCATCAAGTTGGCTCTGCCTTGAACAGTGGAAGAAAAGGCAGGACATTTCTTCTTTCCATTAGCTGGTGATTTTATAATCTGGGGATGGTTTCTGGTTACCGAAAATTGGTGAAATTATCTGGCGTGGCCAAGTTGTTAAGGGGAAAGGGAGGGGCACCTGGGTGGCTCAGTCAATTGAGCATCCAACTCTTTTTCTTTTTAAAAATTTATTTATTTTTGGGGGGGGGGGAGGGGCAGAGAGAGAGAATCCCAAGCAGACTCTGCACCGTCAGCGCTAAACCTGATGTGGGGCTCGAACTCATGAACCATGAGATCGTGACCTGAGCCAAAACCAAGAGTCGGACACTTAACTGACTGACCCACCCAGGTGCCCCGAGCATCTGACTCTTGATTTCGGCTCAGGTCATGATCTCACAGTCGTGGGATTGAGCCCCACGTTGAGAGAGATTCTCTCTTCCCCTCTCTCTGTCCCTCTCCTCTGCTCATGTGCTCACTTACAAAATAAATAAATAAACATCAGGGGGAAAAAAAAAAACACTGGGGAAAGGGAGCCGGAAATCATGGAGGAAGAGCAGGTCCTGAGCAATATTTCCCACTCTTGTGTGACACGCAGATTCAAGAATGTGGTCAGTTACCAGAAGATGACGGGCATGGTGTGCAGATGGGCTTGGGGTTTAAAAGCAATCCTAGTAGCCCAGTTCTGTTAACTGATTTTCTGAATGCAATTATGGGAAGTGCCGTGTGCTAATGAAGATGGTCTGTGGAACAAAGGGGGAGAAATATGGATCAAGTTTGACCAATGAAGTTATCACTTTTTTTTTACCCTGAGCACAGCTCTTCTTAATCTCTAGCCTAGTTGATCTGTTGGTTATAAAAACGTGCTTTCTTCAAACTGACATCTCATTTTGTAACCTCTTTTAGCAATATAAATCATTCTACACGTTATCCCAAATATATCTAATCCTGTCTAGTAAAGAAAGCTTGAGAGTTTCATAGCTCTGTAAACATTTAAGAAAAACAATGGGCTCACTCTAGTTACTTTTTAATCCCGTTGACTTGCCAAGGGAGAGAGAAAATCTTATCACCAAGCACAAATTGCAATTTATACCTGTCAAGATGTTATTCAATATTTAAATCATCAACCTCCTCAGAAGGCTTTTACCCTCTAATATCTCTATTATTCCATATAAATAGGTAGTTACCAGAACCCAGCTGACTCATTGATCACAATTCAGCTTACTCCCAGAAGCATAAATAAATTGTTACATGTTTACCTTGTTACCTGGACACTGATATAGAATTGTTAACCAGGTGACTCCACATACACACAAAAAATTTCTTTTTTTATGGAAGTATAGCTGAGACACAACGTTACTTTAGTTTCACCTGTACCACATCACGAGTTAACAATTCTATACATTACCGCTCTATACACAAAATTTTAATAGAACAACAATATCCTTGATTGTATCATGGAAATGTAAGAGACCAGTGCATTTTTCTGAATTTGTGCAATTACTTAGACATCATGAATCAAGGCCATTGTCAAGCCTTGTTAATTAATTGTTAATGATTAACAGTTATTAATCATTAATTGTTAATGATTCAAGGAGAATCATTAACTAGAGGGATTGCTCTTCAGGATGATAACCCCTCAAAAGACAGGTTCCCTTAGATGGCCACACGCATTTGGCAGCCTTGTGGACTTTTTGACAGGTGAACAGCATATCTGTGTTTCAAGCATTGTGATCCTTTTTCTTAATGCAAGAGTGACAGTGTCACCTTAACCTGTTACTCCTGTCTTCTACTCAGAAGGTCGAATCAGTCCTCCAAGGGAATTTTCAGAAGAACCACCTCCAAGATGATCACCTGAGATATCTCCAAGAAAAAAATGCTGAAATTCTAAATAACACCCATCAGAAGTCTATTCATGTTGATAAAGAAAGGATTTTCCCCTGAATACCACGGAGGCTCCATGAGAGCAAGATCATTACCTGTTTGTTCACTGCTGTGTCACCTGCCCCTAGAACAGCACCTGAAACATCA
Organism: Prionailurus viverrinus; assembly: GCF_022837055.1. Taxonomy (NCBI): domain Eukaryota; kingdom Metazoa; phylum Chordata; class Mammalia; order Carnivora; family Felidae; genus Prionailurus; species Prionailurus viverrinus. The sequence goes on from NC_062571.1 coordinate 12,374,490, forward strand.
GTCAAGATTAAGTTGTTTTCAGTGAATCAGTATGGCCTTTGATAGTGAGGTAGTTCATGGTCGTCAAGCAAGGGCTGGGATTTGTGTTGGGATTTCAAGAACAAGAGAAGCCAAAGAGCAAAATTGAGAGGCTAAGCCATGACAGGACACATTTTACTGGACCGGGGTAGGTCTGAATACATTTCACTCATAATTAACCTATGGCTGTGGTCTGTATGCATTTTGATAATTTTCCTTTGAAAATGTGAGGCACACAGATGTCATCCCCAGTGAATTCTCTTTGTCCATGACCAGAACCACAAAAAGAGTCGTCCTGACTGGCCTCAGTACTCACTCCAGAATTATACGTATTTCTTCCCCCGTGTTCTGACACCATGGACTTTCAGGTTGATCTCTCCCATCTCGGGTCCACTTAGTTGTAGATTACTTGCAATGTCTGCAATCTCAGGGTTGCGATACTATCTGACGTTTGGTCATAACAAGTCTTTGAAAGCCAGTGTGTATTTTACATTTACAGCATTTCTCAGTTTGAACTGGCCACCTTTCAAGTGGTCAATAGCCACATGTGGCTGCTGGCCACAGTATTTGGACGGTGCAAGGTCTAGCAAGTCCACATGTTCTTCCACTCAGAGCATGTTGTGAGTTATGCTACATCTTAATTTCAACAATTCAGCCAAGTGGTGGCAGTAACTCAGTCATGGCATCATGCATTCTAAACCTGATGAGGCGGATTCCCACATTGCCCTTGTCTCTGCTACAGTGCTTACATCTGTTGTTGTTACTATTATAGTTATTTTTTTTAATGTTTGTTGTTCACTGAATGTTTGATAAAAGAATCAGTGAAATGTGCGACTACAGAAAATATGATGAGTCGTGCATGACAAAGACTTTCTCCTTGACCAAACTTGAGTCAGGTTCCTCTGAGTCCATTTTCTGCCCAGACCCTGACCTTGGACTCTGCCTGTTTAGTCCAGTTTTAACAAGAATCCTGCCGAGTCAATTTATCAGAAATCTCCTGCTCTGCCCTTGATATCTGATCAAATTCCTTATCCCCCACCTTCAATATTTTATGACCATGGCCTGCCTTCAACAATAATCCTGTCCCATTGGTTGAGCCAGAATCCCCTGACTCTTACTCCTGATGTTCCCTCTTAACTTTCCATCCAATGACTCTCACCATGCTCTTTGGCTATAAATCTCCACTTGTCCTTGCTCTGTTCAGAGTTGAGCCAGATCTCTCCCATATTACAAAATCCCATGGTAGTAGCATCCCTTGAATAAAATCTTCACTACTGCCTTTAGTATGTGTCCTGAGTAATTTGTTTTTGTCTTAACAGTCAAGAAGATGCTAATGGAGAACCATGACAAAAAGCATAACTTCCTATAATGGCCATTTGTTGGGTTTACCTGACAAATATTCTTTTCCTCTTCCTCCAAGGTACTATCCTCCTCAATTCCAATGCTTGGTAGAACTGCCAGCTGGCCCAGGGGTGGGCAAGTGAGTCAGATGAGGCCAACATTAAAATTCTGATGAGAAATTGGATCTTGAGGATTCAAACCAAAGATGAGAAGGGGTTGGTGTTCCATTATTCTGATGGTCCATTCATTCTTGCTTTCTTGGTTCCTGGATGGACTATAGCTCCTGCCTTTCTGAACATAATGACCACTCATCTGAGTACACTGTTCACAGAGTCCCTTTATAGTGGCCCATGTGGGCCAAGGTGATGGAGTATAATACGTTTCTGTAAGTTTTTAAAGACGCCTTTGTCCCCGTTGCACATGGCCATTGGAGACAAAAGGTCTGGGTGGGAGTTGGATGATGGGAAAAGGTGAAGTTATAGCTACTCACTGATTTTGTGGTTGGTGGAAAGAAAGCAACACCCACATACAGGGCCAGGGGTGTAGGTGAGTGGAGTGAGCATTCTTGACCCTACGAGGAATGGGGGAGGGAGAGATATTAATAATCCTTGTCTTCATAACTGCCCCTGAACCTTCCTCACAAAGAAAAATGTCCTAGTGTGGCTCTCCTAAACTTTGGCAAGCCCCTTAAATTTAACTGACTGCTGGGTCTGCTATTCCCTGCCAGATAGCTCTGAAACTGGACAGAGGAGGCTGCTGGAAACAGCAGGTGATGGCCCCAGCTCCCGCACCTTCCATGCAGAACATCTGTCAGCACCTATGGACATCTTCCCCACCCCTATTCTTGTAAATGTCACTTAGTCGTTACATGGGATAGACAAATGCTGCTGGTTGGTGGTATGGACACACCAGACAAGCTGGGCCTTCAGTAAAACAAGGGATAGCTTTAATGAATGAAACTAAGCTGGGAACTCTAGGATTTACCAGCCTGCCAGGAAGTCACCCTGGAGGCACTTAACCTTTGCCCTTCCACAGATGTGGGCTTCACTTGGGGGTTTCCAACAAGCACTTTCTTTCTAGGGGCCCCACGTGGACCTCTGGCACTGCGCTTCTTGTATGTAATTCAGGCACTAATTTGCCTCCTTCCTGAAAACATATGGACTTGTATTTTTGGGGTGGGCCTAAGAGACCTTCAAGTGTTTAAGGATACACCACCAAGATGTCATGTAGCCCTAAGATGATTGCAGAGATCTACCTACAATAAGGCTACTCTTCGGTTACTCAGGAGAGTATTTCAGAAGAATAACTGACTTATTACGTATGCACGTATTGCAGACAGTTTTCCCTAAATGGGAGTCATCTAGTCAGGAAAGGTGGTACAAAGCTTGTTCTTGACTCTAATGGACTGATCACCAGTGTGGCCATGGGAAGCAGTCAGGCCAGCCTAAACCCACTGCCTGGGGTTATTATGGATGTCAGAAATACCCTAGACTTCTTCCTTGAGGGCCAAGGCAAAGGCTGTGCAATCACAAATACATCCTGCTACACCTGGGTTAATGCCTTGCACCCCATGGAAAGGTCAGTACAGAACCCTAATGACAATAATGGTGTATAAGATTTGTTCAACTGGTTGGGTCTAGGACCCTAGAGGGCATGGCTGAGTTTAATACCACAAGATGGCCTCATCCTGCTTCTTAGGTCCTATTGATAGTAACTTTAAATGCTATATGAGACCAAAGGAATGGATTTGCTCCTAGCCTCTATTGGTCAGAGTTTCTTACTTGAAGGAAAATTCACAAGAAGCCAGGAGAATATAGAAATAAGGAGTAGATACTCCAGGAGATGGTTCTCTCCACAGATCTTTCTACTTATGCACATCTTGTGTGTAGAGGCATTGAAAGTCTTTGTTCCAGACTGTCTTTTCAAGGATGTTTATATAGTGAATATCCTTAAAATATTGAAAGAGTATCTCTTTCCAGAACAGATGACAGGTTTGCTTCTTGTCCCATATAATAATGATGATAACGTCTCCCTCTAGGAAAAGTTCAACCAGACTTACTGTCCATTATAAAACACTTGGGGTCCCTAGTCTCAGGGATCCTCTGAAATGCAAGCCAGCCGTGTACACAGCATTGGCCAGGGCTGCCCCATGTTACCTTCATGGTACCTGGGGAATGGGGGAACCAACATGAACATGAAGTTCATGCTATTTGTTGTGCCGTTAGTAATAAAGTCCTTCGTTTCTGACCTAAATACCTGTTTTCTGCTAGCATCCGTGACATTGTGGCAGGCTAGCCACAGTAAAAATTTCAGACTCTTCACAATTCCTGATAAAAAGTAAAGTAGGCAGTTGAATTTCTAGATAGGGAGTTCAGAGGAACGGTCTGGGGCTTACAGGTCCTGAAACATCCCTCATGTGCAGATGAAGAGTCTGAACCTTAGAGATGAACAGCTTATCCAAGGTTATGGCAAGGAACCTAGACCCAGGTGTATGTGCTTCTTGGTTAAGAATGGCTGTGAAATCGAGCTGCCTCAAATCTTGGTTCTTTTTGGTACTTCTTCTCAGACCCTGTTTCGTAATTTAGGAAATGGGGATAATAACAATATTGGCTAATGGGTTATTCTGACTTTTCAATGTTTTAATCCTTGTCAGACATTTACCACAAAGCTTACAACGTGCGTGCACACACACATGCACACACACACAGCACTCAAAAAACTGTTTCCTATTATTAACATTACTTATCAGTGCACTTTGTACCCACCACCAATTGGCTGTTTTGTCAAAAACTGATAAAAGCAGAACCGTCATATTAGGAACTCCTACGCCAAAGCATAAAGGCTATGAGAAACCAGCTCCTGGGAGGTTTTGTCTCAGCTGTGCATCCATGATTAGAAGGTGACAAAACAGGCTGTGGGGACACAGTTTGTCCCTTCATGAAGCAGCTAGAGAAAACTTCAGGAGTTTTCTCTAAGATAACACCTTATCTTCCAAAGACCACCTAGGACAAGCCTGTGGTCTGTTAAAATCAGATTCTTGACTCAATAAGGTGAGGGAGAACATTCCACAGGAACCATAGAGTGCCGCTCGTCACAAGTGAGGAGAAAAGCATTTTTTTCAAAGTTGGGCTCCCACTGAAGGAGCCTGAGACAGGTGCATGGGAAGCAGAGGTCAGTACTGGATTGGATGCTCTTTCAGAGGCGAAATTAGTAGAGGCAGGAATTAATCAGGACTTGGGTGCTGCCTTAGTCAGGTCAGACTGCCAAAACAAATGACCATAGATTGGGTGGCTTAAACAGCAAACACTTACTATTACTTGAAGTTCTAGAGGCTGGGAAGTTCAAGATCAAGGTCCTGGCAGATCTGATGTCTGGTGAGAGCCTGCTTTGTTGTTTGCAGACAGCTGTCTTCCTGTGGTGTCCTCGCATGGCAGGTGGCTGGAGAACGAGCTCTCACGTCTTTTCTTAGACAGGCATTCATCTCATTCACGGGGGCTCCAATCCCATGACATAGTCTGAAAGGCCACACCTCCCAATGAGCGTTAGGATTCCGACATAACGAACTTGGGGAAGACACAACATTCAGTCCATGACAGGCGTTGTCCATGAGGACAGGGTAGCCTAGCATTGGGTATCCCCAGTAACACATGGGACTAGCAAAGCAGATCAGGGGGCATCACTGGTAAGAGACTAGTAATTCCTCAAGATGGGAGTCCTTGCAGCATTTTACAGTTATCGTGTGACCTTGGAGAAACAGTGATTCCTGTGACCTGGGCACCTGCCCTTATCTGCGCCTGGCCTCCCGGCCTAATTCTCAGCATGGCTGTTTCTCCCATCTTCAGCACAAACTGATCTCCACTTTTTTAATCCTGATACATTTTGGCCCTTTTCGAGTTAGTACGTTGTCCTTCAGAATTTGGTACTTTTGTATCTCCAACCATAGGAACTGCCAAAGGTCCAGGGTCCGAGGTCGCTGACCCCAGCCTCTTTGCTATTTCACAAGGTAGGGACTCCAGTCTTTCCTGCACCCTGTGCTTCTGCCAAAGGGTTCGTGTACATTGGCTTCTTGTTGTTGTTGTTGTTGTTTTTAATGAATTGCTTATCCATGTGTTTGAATGGTGGCAATCACAAAAGCCGTCCACTGGGCTTTCAGTGAAAATGGTGTCAAAGCTGCACCCAGAAGTCGCTGGAGAAAGTTCCAAGAACTCTCAGTTGCTATGAGGCTAGAGGGAGAGAAAGAAAGAAAGAAAGAAAGAAAGAAAGAAAGAAAGAAAATTTGCCTCTCTAGTTTTTGAAAGTCTGGGCAAAATGCTAGACCTGTGCATTCAGCAGATGGATTCCCCATGCAGGGAAGCCCTCCTGGGCCTCATTTCCCTGTGCTCCTCCTCAAGGAGTGATCCTTAATTTGAGACTAGCATTTGGGAAGGAAGAGGAGCAGAGTGGGGTCGAGAAGGAGGGACCCACAGACCGTAGGACACAAGAGGGCAGGGTGCAGACTCTGTAGCCAGACTGGTTCCTCCTCTGTGTTGATGTACAAGTGGGCGCAGTCCATCAGGCACAGCAGTGCCTTTGACCCCTGTGGGGGGCTGTGCAGCGCCACAAACTTGGAAAGAGAAACGGCTGGTTGAGGTGACTTATTTTGGGCCCGGAAGGAGATGACAGCAACATAAATAAAACAACTAAAGAATGATGTTGGAACTTGAAGGATGGTCTTTTATATCTCAACTTTCTCTCTTGGCTTCCCTCTCTCCGTATTGTGCTCTCAGACAAACTTTGGGCTCAATATTCCTGTTCGTTGACTTACTCTTGTGTTGTGTCTTTTCTGTTACTCAGCCCAATCTGACAAATTCTTGAACTGTGAAAACTCCCTTCCCCTCTCAAGATCTCGTCTCAATACCTAGTCTCTTTTCTGCACGTGCCATTGTCTCTTAGCCCACTAAAAATGTTAACTACAGGTATTGTAGAGCCCCGTTCTGCCTTTAAAAACAGATTCTCCATTTATTGAGATTGTCACATCTCTTTCATGGTGTCAGTTTTTCCTCAAAGGCTTGTGATGGTTGGCTATTAACAAATCTGACTTGAGAGTCCCTGATACCTTGTGCTCTCTGCACCACAGAGGGCGGCCTGGGAGGAAGTCGTGCCTGAAGGCAGACCCTTTTCATGCTGTTGCCTGGCTCAAAGTGAGACATGAAGCCTTCATGGGGCACTTTCCAACTTTATGTCAAGGCAATGATAGGATGATCTGATATGTCAAAAAAAATTTGTATTTTTATTGTGTCTTCATAGCTTAGAAGTGAACAGGCATGTATTATGGGGATGCCAAATAAAAAAACACAAAATATTAAACATCACTTTGGGCTCTTTTATAGAAACTGCTATGCAGAAAAAATACTTTGCATTGTCAAATATAGAAAGAATTGATTTCTTTTAAGTCATCTTGTAGACACAAAAGCTGTCTTCATGTAATCATAGACAATATTCTTCTCCAGTTCTTTTTTTTTTTAATTTTTTTTAATGTTTATTTATTTTTGAGACAGAGAGAGACAGAGCATGAACAGGGGAGGGTCAGAGAGAGGGAGACACATATCCGAAACAGGCTTCAGGCTCTGAGCTGTCAGCCCAGAGCCCGACGCGGGGCTCAAATTCACGGACCTCGAGATCATGACCTGAGCTGAAGTCGGCTGCTCAACCGACTGAGCCACTCAGGTGCCCCATCCAGTTCTTAATTGATACTTAAAGTAGCAACAGACAGATCCTCTATCTTTCTAGATTTCTCTTGAAGCTTTTGTGTTAGCAACCCTTCCAATAAAAATCTTGAATGCTGGTGAAATACAATTATTAGTTTGAATCCTACCAGTAACATGAATCTCTGAATCCACATAAAATTGAAATATGTTTTAAGTTGAGCTCAGAATTCTTCGGTCTATTCATGCTTCTTGGGGAGGGCTTCTTGGTACCCTTCAGGTAGACAGCCAAGGGCACGTATCGTTCTCCACAGCTCAAGCTTAGTCTTATGGAAAAGCTTGAACTAAAAAGATTCAAATATAATATTTCTCTTTTATATTACTGTCCTTCAAATGCATTAATTTTTTTTAATAATAAAATTGTATTGTAGCGGGCTTATGCCAAGGGCAGGATCAGACTCCCCAATTTTGTAAACACATAGTATTTTCCTTTTTGGAAATTCCCTCTTTTCTTCCCTTCCAACAGAGGAAATTTTACAAAACTAGACAAAATACATGAGGCAATATTTTCCATACGTTGTGCCAAAGTGACACAGATGACAGCCCCTGAGAGACGGGACAGTCAGGATGTGGCTCCTAGAATGGCCCCTAGCACTCAGTCTAGGGACAATTTCTTGACTCCAGTGCAGGTACCTGGCATGGGGGCCCCACTGCTGTGAAGAAGGCACTGGCGCCTGGGGCTGCTGGGGTGGCTGAATCCTGGGGGCCAGCCACAGGTGGGCGGTCTCCCCACAGCCCACAGACCATGGCGCCCACCACCGTGCTCCACGGCTTTCTGTGGCCTGCGATCTGAGCTATGCTCCTTTCTCCCATCTAAAAAGTAGAATGCCTGTCTTGTTATTTGAGCTTGAAAATATTAATTTTAGGGGCACCTGGGTGGCTCAGTCAGTTAAGCAAGTGGCAGAATCTTGGTTTTGGCTCAGGTCACCATCTCATGGTTCATGAGATGGAGCCCCCCGTTGGGGTCTGTGCTGACAGCGAGGATCCTGCTTGGATTCTCTCTCTCACTCTCTCTCTGTCCCTCCCCCACTTATGCTGTCTCTGTCCCTCTCAAAATAAATAAATAAACTTCACAAAGAAAGAGAGAAAGAAAGAAAGAAAGAGAGAAAGAAAGAAAGAAAGAAAGAAAGAAAGAAAGAAAGAAAGAAAAATTAATTTTAGGTAAGGATAGCTACGAAGATTGTAAACAGGGTCGGGAAGTTTGGAAGTCCTTTGCTATGAGAAGCCGATATCATCGTTGGCACCACTCTGGTGATTTTTTTTTAATGTTTATTCATCTTTGAGAAAGAGAGAGAGGGAGAGAGAGCACGTGCACACGCTCACACAAGCGGGGGAGGGGCAGACAGAGAGAGGGGACAGAGGATCCGAAGCTGACTCTGAGCTGACAGCCGCGAGCCTGATGCCGGGCTCAAACTCATAAACCACGAGATCGTAACCTAAGCTGAAGTCTGACGCTCAACCAACTGAGCCATCCAGGTGCCCCTAAGCTACAATCTTCTTAAGGAGAAGGTGGAGTCCTTGAAGGTAATCAGAAAATGGAAACCAGTGATCAAGGACTGTGACAAGGCAGAAGGGATCCTACCCCTGAGTGGAGATTGGGGCACAGATGGTGGGGAACAGAACCTCGCCCCACTGAGCCTGCACAGGAAGCACCAGACTCTTCAGGGGGTTCACGGGTCTGACCCTTGGAGAAGCAGCAGCACCAAGCAAAAGGGAGCAACCACATGAAACCAATAAACGTGGTTTTGAATGAACCAAGGGAAAAGGCAGTGAACTTAAGTTCCAGGCTCATGTAGAAACCCAGTGTTGCGAGGTTCCTGATGCCTTGGGGTACAGATTGACAGGAGGGAGAAACTCAGGGCCAACACAAACTCCCCCCCATCAGCCTCCCATGACTCGAATGGCTGTGCATTCAGTCTTTCCCTGTCTGCAGTCAATAGCTCCATGACCTTGTCCTGTGCTACGCCAGGTCATGTTTACCTCCCACACTGTCTAAACATCAGTGGTGCTGATGTGGAAATGGGTTTTGGAGCCGACAGCCAAGAAAGAATTCCTGAGACGTCTTTGGTACAAAAAGGTGGCTTTATTAAAGCATGAGGACAGGGCCCGTGGGTAGAAAGAGTTGCACTGCACTGGGGTTGTGACCGGTGACTGATTATCTACTTTCAAGTTGGGAGGGAGTTAGAGATAGTGTAAACCTCCAAGGAATTTTGGAAGCAAGGTTTCCAGGACCTTGAGGGGGCTGGCTGTTGTTAGGAAAAGGTCGTTTACTACTGTCTACTAAAACCTTAGTTATGAGACCCTTCATATGTATACAGGGGGCCATATGCTTGGAGGATGATTGCTAACATATCTCTTGGGGGGGTTGAGATAAAGGAAGTTTCCAAAGGAATTTTTATATGTTAAGGTAGATTTACAGTGTCCTGGAGCTTGGGATGTTAAGCTAAGATTGCCTTTTGCGCTTAGCAAAGTATCAACATGGACTCAGCTGAGCTCCTAGAAGAAGGTCACTCTGCCTGTTTCAAGGACTTGTCAATGGGCTGTAAGTACTAAGAAAATTTATTTTTTTCTTTTGCCTTTGTCCCCCACAGCAGTACTAGTCCTCACTGTGACCTCCCCAGGGTGGAGCAGGCTAGAGTTGGAAAGCGGGAGGAGTTAAGAAAAGGGTCCTAATGTAAAGGGTTCTGTTACATTACTCCCTGATCTGTTTTAGTCTTATTAAGAGTTGCAACATAGGGGCACCTGTGTGGCTCCGTGGGTTAAGCGTCCAACTCTTGATTTCAGCCCAGGTCATGATCTCGATCTCAGGGTTGTGAGCCCCTGTGGGGGGCTCTGTGCTGAGCATGGAGCCTGCTTGAGATTCTCTGTCTCTCTGTCTCTGTCTCTGTCTCTGTCTCTCTCTCTCTCTCTCTCTGCCATTCCCCCACTCATGCACACAGGTACTCTCTCAAAAACAAATAAATAGGGGTACCTGGGTGACTCACTCGGTTAAGCACCCGACTTCAGCTCAGGTCCTGATCTCATGGTTTGTGGGTTCAAGCCCCATGTTGGGCTCTATGCTGACAACTCGGAGCCTGGCACCTGCTTCAGATTATGTGTCTTCCTCTCTCTCTGCCCCTCCCCTGCTCATGCTCTCTCTCACTTTCTCAAAAATAAGTGAAAAAATAACATTAAAAATGAATAAACATTAACAAAAAAGAGTTGCATTATACAAGTTAATGTGTGAAGAAATGGGGCAGAATTGTGGCATGAATTTTACCAGTGTTTTTAAATCGTAGAGTCTCTTGAACACGTGTAGCACATTGAACGCTAGCCAAACTCATTATGTTGGTGACTTTAAAAAGATCTTTCTCCATGTGACATTTTGTATTATATAAACTCAGCATTATTAATGATTCTGCATTATTTCATGTTTTTCTCTGTTGTATGACAAAAAGAAGAAAGTTTTATTTTCAAGAAATACTTTAGGGAAAAAAATGGTCTCTTTCATTTTGGTTACTCTTCATTCCTATTGTTATTTTTTTATTCTGCATTTGATTTTTTGTTTTTTTAGAGAGAGAGAGGCAAGCACGAGCCAGTAGGGGAGGAGCAGAGAGAGAGAGAGAGAGAGGGAGAAAGAGAATCCCAAGTAAGCTCCATGCTGCCTGCACAGAGCCCCATGTGGGCTTGATCCCACAATCCTAGGATCATGACCTGAGCCGAAATCAAGAGTTGGACATTTAACCAACTGAGCCACCCGAGTGTCCCATTCCTATTATTTTTTAAAAGAAAGAGAAACGTCTTGAGAAAAGGCCAGAAAAACCTAATGTCAAGCAAAAGGTCACTCGTATAAGTCACAGATACAAAGCACCAGTGTCCCATTTACAGTACAGTGTGGGTAAGCACCAATATGCAGCTGGTTCACTCTCACAAATTAGTCTTGCCATTAAAAATACAAAGTATGTTATTATATTTTCGTCCCAACACTGTCAGGTTGAAGTAGAACACCTCGTCAACTGTTTCCTCTTTCATTAAAAAGACAAGTCACGATAGAATGGCAATACGTTTGCTAGCATCATGGAAATGCGGACGGTGCAATCGAAGTCGCCCAATCTCTTAACGCTGTAGTAACCTAACAAGGAGTTCTGGAGCCTTTGTTATTTAAAAAAATTGTTAGCCCTTTAACATGGTGCTTCAGAGAAAACCTCTAGCTGATGGGATTCTATGTACTAATACTGAAACCAGTAACCAAAAGGTTAACGGGACTAATAAACACAGCTGTAGACTAATAAGCAGAACTGCAACTTTTTACCCAGGTCGCGTTCATTTGCCTTTGCATTTCCGACTCTGCTTAGGTGAGGCAGATTTGAGGCTCTCCTTCGGGTCTCCTCCTTTGGCTGCCTCTCCAATAAACTCTTTCCTTGCTGCAGATTCCATGGAATCGTCTTCCCAGGGATCGTCTTCCAGGGATCGTCTTCCCTGTGCATCAGGCTGGCACACTTGGGTTTGGTTACACAGCAACAGGTAGGATGATCATTGAGACATTCCGACTCTGATGAACTTCTTGGAAGAAGGTACAGCAAAACCCTGGATTGCGAGTAACTTGTTCTGCGAGTGTTCCACAAGACGAGCTAACATTTCTATTACATTTTAACTTGATAAATGAACGATGTCTTGCAACACAAGTAGTAGCTGATGTGAAACATCACATGATTACAACTGAGCCAATGGTTCTCCTCTCGCGTGTGCACGTGCTGCGGGATTGTAGTTGGTCGTCTCCCTTGCTCAGATGCTGGCTGTCAGACCATGCTGTTTGGCCGAAATCAGTGATTTTTCAGAATGTCGGGAGGTACCCACAACAGGCACTAGTGTATTTTTTGTCACTTCAAAGTGCCTATGGACAGTCCTTTGTTTTTCCAGACAAGAGTGAGCTTACCTGCAGATATAGACCCTTTCCTCTGCTGCCTTATTGCCGGTTACATGAAATACAGTATATGGCAAGAGTTTATTAATACTGTACTGTAGTCAACAATTGTGCAAGCGTATGCAATGGCCCCCATGCAGAAAAAGGTTGAAAAGAAAGGCGGTAAGAAGAAGGAGATGATTACAGTGGAAGTTAAAACGGAAATCGTCAAGAAACAGGACTGAGGTATGTGAGTGACCAAAATTGCAAGATTTTATAAGAAGTCTACGTCTGCATCTCGTCTGCAGAGGAGGGGGAGAAAAAGGTGGAGACATCCCTCTGTTCAAATGAGATTAGGGAGATATGTAAAATGGTTGACACAGTGCAAAATTTTGCATGTGTTCCTTGTTAAAGTTGCATGAAATGAAAGAGATTCCATTGAGCCAATAGATAGCAGTGATTCCATTAGTGATCGTGAAAGTCGTCTTATACAATAACCTTCATCTCTCTTGTCTCCCTCACACCAGCCACGAAGCTTTTCAAAGGTAAGTGCAGGTGAATTTGTTTACTTTGTCTTAATATTTTGTATTTTCTTATTATTTTGTATTATAATCATTTTTATGTGAATGTTTTTGAGTTGTGCAACAAATCATCTGAGTTTCCCTTATTTGTTACGGGGAGATTCACTTTGATATACAAGTGCTTTGGATTACAAGCATGTTTCTGGAATGAATTATGCTTGCAAACCAAGGTTTTACTGTACATCCTTTGCTAATGAAAGATCACTTTTCATCTTACTGCCTCTTCAAGAAATGCCAAATGTAAGCCATCTAAGAGAAATATTTAGGATATTGGAGAAATAAGATTCATGTTTTACTTAGGTAAGTCTCTTATAATCATGAAATGTACTTTTCTGAAATAAGCCTTGAGGAAGACTATCAAGACAAAGTATCTTAGTACTTTCTTCCTAGAAAGTGAATTCATGCCACGTATATACTGGTGAAGTTATAGAACAAAGATATACTAATCATCATGGTGATGGTATATACATTAAGGTTTGGGTGAATAAATTCAATTTCTACAAAATATGAATTTAAAGATTATATTTCCCTGTAACAAAACATAATATAGTATTTTACAACAAACATGTAACCCTACACTCAAGATTAAGAATTAAATTCCAGGGGGTGGCTCAGTCGGTTGAGTGTCTGACTCTTGATTTTGGCTCAGGTCACGATCCCAGGGTCGTGGGAGTGAGCCCTGTGTTGGGCTCCGTGCTGAGTGTGGAGCCTGCTTAAGATTCTCTGTCTGCCCCTCTCTACTGCTCATGTGCTCGCTCTCTCTCTCTCAAAAAAAATTTTTTTTAAAGAATTAAATTGCATAGGAGAAGGAAAAAATTTTGTACTTAAAAATAGATTATTACAAGAGACTGTTTGCCCTTCATAGAAGAAAATTAGCCAGAAACTCAGTTTCCTAATGCTAAAAATCACAGTATATTCAGCTATTCCTTAACCCCACTTGGCTAATGTTCTTTTCTCTTTGTGTCATTATGATGACTGATAAAGTAAATATTTTTCCTCCTCCTTTTTTCTCTCTATCCAAGAATAACAAGTTCAGTGTTGCTTTCTCAAAAGTGCTTGCATCATTGATCTTACCCTCTCAAGGACATATACTAGGGTTTTTTTTTTAATTAAATTTAAATTGAATAGAAGCTAAATCAAAGTATTTAGGGTTTATAGTTTTTCTTTCCACAAGAGGCACCAATTCTAGGATGGTCACCTGAGGAAGCCTTTGGGATTAAATGGAAAATTTAAACAATATCAATGGTTCAGTCAACAGATACTTACCAACAAGTGTGTGAAGGTGAAGTATGTGTGGTTGACTTTCTTGGCCCAATCCAGACCCCTGAGCAATTGCCATGGCCACATTGAAATGGCCCTACCCTAGGACTTCCCTCACCCTTAATCTCTTGTGTCCTAGGCTTTCAAGCCACCCCCTCTCTCCTGTACCCAATGCTTTCCTTCTATGTGGATTAGGTTCTATAATCTTACCATCACCAAGTCTTAAAGAAAACTCTCAGCTTTCATCTATTTCACGATCTTCTAAGTTGCAGCCCTGCTCAGAATTTTGCCTTCTAACACTACCTGGGTCACTGATCATTTTACTTCCCAAACTGTCATTAATTAGAGATTTGCTAATTAGGGATTTGCAGTCTCAAACTTGAGCCATGATTTTGTTAGGATCAGAACAAAGAATATGGAGGGCTCCAGAAATAAAATAATTGAATTTAAGAATTTAGGAAAGAATAACACAAGTGTCCGGGTGCCTGGGTGGCTCAGTGGGTTAAGTGTCCGACTCTTGATTTCAGCTCAGGTCAAGATCTCACTGTTCTTCAGTTCAAGCCCCATGTCAGACTCTGCCCTGTCAGCCCAGAACCTGCTTGGGATTCTCTCCCACTCTGCCCCTCTCCTGCACTCTCCCTCTCTCTCCCAACATAAATAAATAAACTTAAAAAAAAAAAAGAATTACACAAGTGTCTGCCTACACACAAACACTCCTCACGGCCCCCCTGTTGTTGAAAACTCAGGAGAAAGAGAACATGTCCCCTCTCACCTCCTCAATCTTTGGTAGCTGGAGTTGGCTTCCTCACTAGGAAAAGCGAAGGATCTCCCACCCACTGCGTTGCCACAAATTTGTGGTGTGATTTCAGGCAACTAGAGCAACTTCTTGGTATTTTGGTACTAACCCCGTGGGCTTGTTGGAAGAATTAAGTAAGTTAATACTTGTAAAGGGAAAAGGACGATGTTTGGCACGCAACAGCTATAGCAAAAGTAATACTTGCTTACCATGCAATCCAGTTTCATGGATGTCAACATACCCTTGGTGTGTGGGTGTGGGGGGGGGGTGGTTTGCAGAATTTCAGAGCAGGGGTTAAAAAAAAACAACTGTAAGAATCTACTACTTTATTTCTAAGAAATTGGGGGAAGTTCTGTGGGACCTGAATTTTACAGTGTTTGACCGAGAGGATAATAATTTTGAATCCGGAGAAAGGTATTGCTATGGGCATAATCACCCCAGTGTGCATCCAATATGCTCACCATAAAAGTCAGTTACATTTCAACAGTTTTCTGGGTTGCCTCTTGTAAGCTTAGACCTCGTGGTGCTCAGGGTGAATGATATAAATAGATAAGAAATCTGTTGGCACAATGGAACAGTGATTCTCAGACAATTTGACAGTTGTCTGTGGGCATTTTTGATTGTCACAACTGAGACAGCGCTCAAGGCCTCATGGATAGAGGTCAGAGGTGCCGCTCAACATCCTACACTGAGCAGGACAGCCCACCCCCCCCCCCCATACTAAAGTATTATCTGGGCCCCAATGACTGTAGTGCCAAGGTTGAGAAATCCTGATGTAGAGGAAGAATTACCAAGACTTGGCATGATGAGAATATTGGCTTTGAGCCACATGAATGTTATTTTCATTCATGCCCTTGCTATGGTCCCAAAAGGACAAGAAAATTATTTTTATCTCTTGCAGAGAGAACTTTTTAATTAAAGACACAAGACAACCTGGGGTCTGGATGTTAGTGTCCTGTTTCCTTGGCCAACCCAGCGCGCTCATGAATCCATCATCCTGTGGCAGGATTCAAGTTATGTGCAAGTTCAGTAACATGGACTTCTGGTCCCCAGTGTTGCCACTGTGCGATGCCTAATTTGCTGGCCACCGTCATTCACACTGAACCCCAACCTGGCACCCTGGTCTGAGATGACCAGCCAGCTACCTCGTAGAATGCCAGTGACTTTGGACTTCATTCTTCTTGGAAAAAGGAGGAATTTTTCCTTCACCGGGACAGACCCATTCTGCATTTGGATTTGCCTTTTCTGTCTGCCCTGCCTCCCCCAGCATCATTATCTGAGGATTGTCTTTTGTAGCAGGAAATGATCAAGACTCAAGTAATGGAACAAGCCATTTTGGACTATAAAACACAGCAGAACAGGGGTGCCTGGGTGGCTCAGTTGGTTGGGCGTCAGACTTTGGCTCAGGTCATGATCTCATGGTTTGTGAGTTCAAGCTCCATATTGGGCTCTGTGCTGACAGCTCAGAGCCTGGAGCCTGCTTCGGATTCTGTGTCTCCCTCTCTCTCCACACCTCCCCCACTCATGCTCTGTCTCTCTTTCCCTCTCTCAAAAATAAATAAACATTAAGAAAAAATTTTAAACATCTTAAAAAAAACCCACAGTGGAACACATTAGAAAGAATCATCAAAAGATTTTTTAAGATTATAAATCAGATTGTTATATCTCCTGGTTTAAAGGACAGTTTTATAACGATTACTCTCATTAAACAAAATTGGATGTAATTTATCACTAAACCTGGTTTAAAGATGGGATAAAATAAGTAGTTTTAATTGAAATAAATGGACAGGAAAAGCAACAAAAGATCTTATTTAAGTACAAATATCACTGATTACAGTAAATATATATATATAAGCAGAGTATTGGAATCGTCTGATAGTGGTGGGTAAATAAATTATAACACTAGTGCACAAGAAAATGAGCAAATGTTTGGGAATAATCATAACCACAAAAATCTGTAATGTATACACAACATAAGTAATAAGTTCTGGTATCAAAACTTAAAAAAAAAGATTATAAATCAGATTAAAAATTATTTTATCATGGCTTGCGTAAAAGAAATACTATTAAATTGCAAGAGATCTGCTGCACCACTTAAATAGGTGTTTGATCAGTAGTTGTAATGTTAAAGAACAGATTAAGTTCTGACTTTCTGTCGATTAATTTGGAAAAACAGAATTCTGTTTTGAGAAGTGTGCTTTTAAAGCAAATTAGAAATGAATTGTGTAAGACACTTTTCCAAAAGGAGACATCCGGATGGCTAACAGATAGATGAAAAGATGCTCCACATCACTCATCATCAGGGAAATACAAATCCAAACCACAATGAGATACCACCTTACACCCGTCAGAATGGCTGAAATTAACCACTCAGGAAACAACAGATGTTGATGAGGATGCGGAGAAAGAGGAACCCTTTTGCACTGCTGGTGGGAATGCAAACTGATGCAGCCACTCTGGAGAACGGTATGGCTGTTCCTCAAAAAATTAAAAATAGAACTACTCTGCAACCCAGCAATTGCACTACTAGGTATTTATCCAGAGGATAGAGGAGTGCTGGTTCGAAGGGGCACATTCACCCCAATGTATATAGCTGCACTATCAACGATAGCCAAATTATGGAAAGAGCCCAAATGTCCATTGACTGATGGATGGATGAAGAAGATGTGGTATATATATAGTAGAATATTAGTGATCAAAAAGAATGAAATCTTAACATGTGCAACTATGTGGATGGAACTAAAATGCACTATGCTAAGTGAAATAAGTTAGGGAAAGACAAATATCATGTGACTTCACTCGTATGTGAAATTTAAGAAGCAAAACAGATGAACATAGGGGGAGGAAAGGAAAATAAGATAAAAAGAGAGAGGGAGGCAAACCAAAAGAAACTCTTAAATACAGAGAACAAGCTGAGGGTTACTGGATGGGAGGGGAGTGGGGGGGGAATGGGCTAAGTGAGGGGTGGGCATTAAGGAGGAAGGACACTTGTTGGGATGAGCACTGGGTGTTAGAAGTAAGTGAGGAATCACTGGATTCTACTCCTGAAACCAACGCTACACTATATGTTAACTAACTTGGATTAAATAAAATAATTAAAAAAAATTTTTTTTAATGTTTATTTATTTTTGGGACAGAGAGAGACAGAGCATGAACGGGGGAGGGGCAGAGAGAGAGGGAGACACAGAATCGGAAGCAGGCTCCAGGCTCTGAGCCATCAGCCCAGAGCCCGACGCGGGGCTCGAACCCACGGACCGCGAGATCGTGACCTGAGCTGAAGTCGGACGCTTAACCGACTGAGCCACCCAGGCGCCCCGAAAATAATTAAAAAAAAAAAAATGAATTGTGTAAACACAAGAATACAAATCTCATAACCTTTATTAAATTTTTAAGTAATGCTGCAGAAAAGATTGCAGACTACCTTCCCTGCAGATCACAAGATAGCTGCTAATAGCTTCTAAGAAAGGACTTCTTTGCTTACCTCTATCCTGGTCATAGAATGAAAGCTCCTTCCAGAAGTCTGACTCGACCAACATTGGTCACCTACCCAACCTTGAACCAATGATAATTGTCTGGGGTTGTCATGCGTTGATTGGTTCTAACTTTGGTTTCCGGTTCTATTACGATAAGACCAATGGACTCAGCATGTTTGGCTTCGAGCCCTGTGGCTAGGAGAGAGATTATTATCTCTAGAATCACATGGATCATAAGGGGTACAAATGATTGATGAAAATGGGGGATCTGATGTAAAAGAGGTGGGGATGGATAGGTGCTGAGGGAAGAGTGTTGATAAGGAGCAAATTCTCTTTCCCTTGTTGTGAGAGTCAGTGCCAACACTAACTCTAACTCTCTCCTTCTTGTCTGTTTTCCTGGTTGAGCAAAAAGCCAAAACTAGTCAATGGCAACACCTATTTCAGCAAAAAAACTTACTATGTCCTGGGGGTGGTATAGAGAGGAAGAACACATCAGGAAAACCTTTGGACCTGGAGAACGAAGGGTCCAGGGGAAAGGAAGCAGATGATTCGTGAGCTGTAACTCTGGGAAGAATTCTCTTGTCTTTCCCTCATCCAGCTCTCCTCTTGGGTTCCTATATCTCTGCATTCTTCTATAGGGAAAAATAAAACTGGATGTGTCACTAACTCAAGGCATCTGAAAGGCAGCAGCCAATCCCCCATTATAGTCGCTCTTGGTAGCACAGATAAAGCTGACTCACAAGGGAGGGCAGACCAAAGAGAAGATTCCAGAAACTGAGCAGGGCTTTGATAAAAATGTGCCTGAAACCTAATCTACTTTCTCACTTCCCGTTCATGAGAAAATAAAATTCATTGTTTTTTTATTCAGTTCTAAATGGAGATTTTGTTATCTGCCCACTGTCTCCCCCAAAGCCTCTAAATTGATATTTTGTGATACAATGAGGTCATGAAGAGAATAGTGACCCTCTGAAGTCCGTTCTGGGATCTTCCTTAATTACTAATCCTAGTAGCAAAAATGCATGAGGACTACTCTTACTTTACACTGGCAAAAAGACCATGAATTCAGCCCTCAGGAATAAAACTTCAGGCACTCTGCTAAGCACAGATCCCTGGCCAGTAGAGCTGCTGGCCTGATGGGGGAAGGAAGACGTGAACACCAGCTGTATCCTCTGACCACGTTTTACTTCAATCTGTACTTCCTGCTTTTCTTTGTCTTCTGTTTATTTAAAAAATTTTCCTTCTCTTTATGCCTACCTCTCACATCATTAGCAGGAGTTTGGGCAATGGTTAAATTCACCGTGGATGTCAGCATATTAAGAAAATATTGGGCGGGGGGGTGGTGCCTGGGTAGCTCAGTATGTTAAGCGTCCAACTCTTGATTGCGGCTGGGGTCATGATCTCAGGATTCATGAATTCGAGCCCAGCATCAGGCTCTGCGCTGACTGTGTGGAGCCTGCTTGGGATTCTCTCTCTCTCTGCCCCTCCCCCACTGATGCATGCACGCATTCGCGCGCGCACACACACTCCCTCTCTCTCTCAAAATAAATAAACTTTAAAAAACAAGTAAGGAAGTATTTGGATGGAATAAGAAATGGAATGAACTTTATTGGGAGCTTGTAAACTCTAAAAACATCTAAGTCTTTATTCTAGATGCAAGAGGTAGGCATGACTTTGGGTTGTCTTCCATTGGTCAGGGAATGAAAGTGTTTACAAGTTGCATATGGAAATTTGCAGAATCTCAGGAACATTTTGGGGAAGCCTCAGAAGAAGGATTTATAGTGTATATATGTGTGTATTCTGGCAAGTTAAGTACTATAATGTGGTGATGTTGGAATATAGGTGTGTTTTTTTCTGCTCAGCACCCATCCTTTGGAGAGTGCCCACTCCATATGGTTCTTGATATGGGGAGGGAGCAGGAAGAGGATGGGAGAAGCTGGGAGAGCTGTCAGACCTGGATACTCCCAGGAATGGGCTTGTCTCACAGCTGTGCCGAGCTCACTGGTTGGCTGGGAGCAGCCTGTGGGCAGCGTGGGCTCTGAGCTAACCTAACGATAGATTCCAGAGCACAGCATCTCTGAGATCTGAGAGGTCCATTCTCCTTGCCTGCACGATCAGTAAGAGGAGGGAACATGCCAGCCTATCCACTCCCACTACAAAGGAAGTGAGACTAAGCGGGTCAATGACATACCCTTTCAGGAATTTCGATTCCCAAGAAGAAAACCCACAACAGACTTAAGGTCAGAAGCAGAGTCACAGTATGGCAGGACCCACAGGAAGGTTCCTGCTGCTGAAGACTTTGGTGCTGCCATAATCAATTTCAAGATTTTTTTGGTTCAGCACTTTCTTTGACTATATGAACTGTTCAGTATAATTGTAATACATCCCTTTCTTTTGAAAAATTTTGGAATTATTTTCTATTGCTTGTATATGTCAAAGAATCATAGCTGAGGTGGGGGAAAGGGGCTAGTTTTTGAAAATAAAGATGCTTTTAGAGAAATATAAAAGTTTGTACATTATACATAAGTGTAAAAATCTTTAAAAATTACATGGGGTGCCTGGGTGGCTCAGTTGGTTAAGCATCTGACTTAGGCTCAGGTCATGATGTCATGGTTCTTGAGTTTGAGCCCCATGTTGGGCTCTGTGCCGACAGCACAGAGCCTGGAGCCTGCTTTGGATTCTGTGTCTCCCTCTCTCTGCCCCTCCCCTGCTCGTGCTCTGTCTCTCTCTCTTTCTCTCTCAAAAATAAACATTGAAAATTTTAAAAATAAATAAAAATATTTAAAAATTACATACATGATATTATATGTTCTGGAAAGCTGGGTTTTTTTGTTTAGTATATGTTTCAGGTTTCATCTGTGTCTGTAGTTCATTACGAAATACTCCACTGATTGAATATACTGTTCATGAGAATGGTATACCCATTCTTTTCTTCATGAACAGTAAGAAGAATTGTACCTTTTTGCAATTACAAAGCTGAGAGTACATGTATGTGTCTTTTGTGCACCATACAAACATTCCTGTAGAATTCATACCTGAGAAGGTAACTGCTGTGTCTTAAGGTACCCACTTCTTTAACTATAAGGGTATTGCCAGTTGCTCTTCATAGTGGTTGAAAATTTTACTCTCTTTCTTTAGGAATACAGCAAATTTCTCATTGTCCCACATCATTGAACTACTTGGTATCTTTAGATTCTTAAATATGGCATACTTACAAAATGGAACATTATTTGACAGCAAAAAGAAATTAACTGATACATACTAGAACACAAGTGAACCCTGAAAATACTATGCTAAATGAAAGAAGCACGTCCCATAAGACTACATATTATACAATTCCATTTGTATAAAATGCCCAGAATAGGCAAAGTGACCAAGACAGAAAGTAAATTAATGATTTCCAGGGGCTGAGGGGTTGGAGGGAAAGGGGGGGTGCATGCCAGTGGGTATAGGGTTTCTTTGGGGGATGATGGAAATGTTCCAAAATTGATAGTGGCGATGTTTTCACAATATTGTCAATGTACTAAAGGCATTGAACTGTGCACTTTAAATGGGTGAATTATATGGTATATAAATTATATCTCAATAAGGCTATTACCAAAAAAAAATGTTTGGAGATTACTGGTCTACATAGAGTAGGAAATACTAGACACAGTAATAGCATAACTGATGGCGAAATGTGAAATAGAGAAGACACTGATTTGTATTGCTTACCGCAGGTGGAGTAAATCAGAGGTGACAGAGATTTCAGATAGACTGACAGAAATGTGAGATTATGAGTTGAGATGACACCTGTGTGGGAGAGTGTACAGATTTTGTTGGCATCACTGTGTGTCTCCAACAGCTGTGATTTCAGGGACTGTCAAAGTCTAGTGATGTTGAGTGGCAGGGAGCTTGGGTGTCCTACACAATATAATAGGTAGATGCTGCCTTCTTTCTTTCTGATGTGCTGTAGTTAAAGGATTCTGTGAACATCCAAGTTAACCAAAATTGTAAGTTCTTTTTTAAATGTTTAAAGGACAGAAAGTAATTTTAAGTGCGTCAAATGTGGTCCATCGAGGACTAGGATTGACTTCAAACTACCGTGTGCACTTCTTATTCTTTTCTTTACAAGTTTTTGTTTAAATTCAAGTTAGTTAACATACAGCATAATATTAGTTTCAGGTGTTCAATACAGTGATTCAACACTTGTACATCACCCGGTGCTCATGACAAGTGTACTCCTTAATCTCCAGCACCTATTTCACCTATCCCCCCCCCCCCTCTGGTACCCATTAGTTCCTTCTCTATAATTAAGAGTCTGTTTCTTGGTTTCTCTCTCTCTCTCTTTCCCTTTGCTTATTTGTTTTGTTTCTTAAATCCCAAATATGAGTGAAATAATATATATTTGTCTTTCTCTGACCGTATTATCTTGCTTAGCACGATACTCTCTAGCTCCTACCATGTGTTTGCAAATGGCAAGATTTCACTTTTTACGGCTGAGTAATATCCCATTGTATATAGTGGATATTACACACACACACACATACACACACACACACACACACACACAAATATGCCACTTTTTCTTTATCCATTTATCAATTGATGGACACTTGGGCTGTTTCCATACTTTGGCTATTGTAAATAATGCTGATATAAACATGGGGGTGCATGTATCCTTTTGAATTAGTATTTTTGTATCCTTTGGGCAAATACCTAGTAGTGCAATTGCTGGATCGTAGGGTAGTTCTATTTTTAAGTTTTTGATGAATCTTCATACCGTTTTCCAGAGTGGCTTCATCAGTTTGCATTCCCACCAACAATGTTAAGAGGGTTCCCCTGTCTCCACATCCTTGCCAACACCTGTTGTTTCTGGTGTTGTTGGTTTTAGCCATTCTGGCAGATGTGAGGTGATATCTCATTGTAGTTTTGATTTGCCATTTCCCTGATGATAAGTGATGTTGAGCACCTTTTCATGTGTCTTTTGGGCTCCCATATGTTTTCTTTGGAAAATTGTCTATTCATGTCTTCTGCCCATTTATAAATCAGATTATTCATTTTGGGGGTGTTGAATTCCATAAGTTCTTTATATATTTTGGATACTAACCCTTTATTGGATATGTTATCTGCAAATAACTTCTCCCATTCACTAGGTTGCCTATTAGTTTTGTTGATTTTTTCCTTCACCTGCAGAAGCTTTTTATTTTTATATGATTTCAATAGTTTATTTTTTATTTTATTTCTCTTGCATTAGGAGACATATCTGGAAAGAAGTTGCTGTAGCTGATGTCAAAAAAGCTACCACCTGTGTTCTCTTCTTGGCTTTTTATTGCTTCAGGTCTCGTAGTTAGGTCTTTAATCCATTTTGAATTTATTTTTTTAAGTTAATTTATTTATTTTGAGAGAAATAGAGACAGTGCAAGTGGGGGAGGGCAGAGAGAGAGAGGGAGAGAGAGAATCCTAAGCAGGCTCCATGCCATAAGCACAGAACCGGACACGGGGCTTGAACCCATGAAGCTGTGAGATCACGACCTGAGCCCAAACCAAGAGAAGAGTAGGATGCTTAACTGACTGAGTCACCCAGGTGCCCCCATTTTGAATTTATTTTTGTGTATGATGCAAGAAAGTGGTCTAGTTTTATTCTTTTGCATGTTGCTGTCCAGTTTTCCCAACATCGTTTGTTGAAGAGACTGTCTTTTGCCCATTGGATATTCTTTCCTGCTTTGTCAAAGATTGACTATATAGTTGTAGGTTCATTTCCGGGATTTTTATTCTGTTCAATCTATGTGTCTATTTTTGTGCCAGTACCATACTGTTTTGATTACTACAGCTCCAGCTTTGTTTTTCTTTTCTTTTCTTTCTTTTTTTGTTTTTTTTTAAAGTAGGCTCCATGCCCCAATTCAGGGCTTGAACTCATAACACTGAGATCAAGAGTCAGATGCTTAACCAACTGAGCCACCCAGGCACCCCTGTTTTTGTTTTTCAAGGTTGCTTTGGCTGATTGAATCAGGGTCTTTTGTGGTTCCATACAAATTTGGGGATTGTTTGTTCTAGCTCTATGAAAAATGCTGTTGGTGTTTTCATAGGGATTGTATTAAATGTGCAGATTGCTTGGGGTGGTATAGACATTTTAACAATATTTGTTTTCTAATCCATGAGCATGAAACGTCCTTCCATTTCTTTGTGTTGTCTTCAATTTCTTTCATCAGTGTTTTATAGTTTGCACAGTACAGGTCTTTCACTGCTTTGGTTAGGTTCATTCCTAGGTATTTTACCTTTTTGGGTGCAGTCATAAATGGGATTGATTCCTTAATTTCTCTTTCTGCTGCTTCTTTATTAGTGTATAGGAATGCAACAGATTTCTGTACATTGATTTTGTATCCTGCAACTTTACTGAATTCGTCTATCAGTTCTAGCAGTGTTTTGGTAGTCTTTCAGGTTTTCTAACATAAAGTATCATGTCATCCACAAACAGTGAAAGTTTGGCTTCTTCCTTACCAATTTGGATGCCTTTTATTCCTTTCTGTTGTCTAACCGCTGTGGCTAGGACTTCCATTACTATGTTGAATAGAAGTGGTGAGAGTGGGCATCCCTGTCATGTTCCTGACTGTAGAATAAAATCTCTCAGATTTCCCCATTGAGGATGATGTTAGCTGTGGGTTTTTCATATGCGGTCTTTATTATGTTGAGGTATGTTCCCTCTAAACCTACTTTGTTGAGGGTTATTTATCATGAATGGATGTTGTACTTTGTCAAATGCTTTTTCTGTGTCTATTGAAATGATCATATGGCTCTTTTCCTTTCTCTTATTGATGTAATGTATCACACTGGTATGTTTTCAAACACTGAGCCTCTCCTGCAACCCAGGAAAATATCCCACTTGATCTGGTAAATGATTTTTTAATGTATTTTTGGATTCCATTTGCTAGTATTTTATTGAGAAATTTTGTATCTATGTTCATCAGATACTACTATGGCCTGTAGTTCTGTTTTCTAGTAGTGCCTTTACCTGGCTTGGGTATCAGGGTAATGCTGGCCTCATAGAATGAATTTGGAAGTTTTTCTTCCTTTTCTATGTTTTTTGGAATAGTTTGAGAAGAGTAGGTATTAACTCTTCTTGGAATGTTTGGCCTGTGAAGCCATCTGGTCCTGGACTTTCGTTTGTTGGGAGTTTTTTGATTACTGATTCAATTTCTTTGCTGGTTATTGGTCTGTTCAAGTTTTTGATTTCTTTCTGTTTCAGTTTTGATAGTTTATACGTTTCTAAGAAGTTACCCATTTCTTCTGGGTTGTCCAATTTGTTGCTATATATAATATTATATATATATATATATATATATATATATATATATATATATATATATAAAATTATATTATAATTGTTGGTATTTCTGTGGTGTTGGTTGTTATTTCTCTCTCATTTGTGATTCTATTTAGCACTGTCTTTTCCTATTTACTTATTTATTTATTCTTTTGAGCTCACACACTCACGTGAATGGGGAGGGGCAGAGGGGAAGGGAGAGAGAGAAAGGGAGAATCTTAAGCAGGGCTCCACAAGCGCTCTCTCAGGACTCCCCCTCACAACCATGAGATCATGAAATGAGCCAAAATCAAGAGTCAGTGCTTAGCCCAATGAGCCACCCAGGCACCCCTGGCCCTTCTTATTCTTGTCGGAGAGCACACCTGCTTGTCAGCACTGCTTTCTCATTCTTTTTGTTTTGTTTTCTCATTCTTGATGGAGAAGTGAAATTATAATGCTTCTTATACTATACAGTACATGCTCTAAAAGATGCTAAATAGAGCATAAATCTGTAATTACTGGTTAGTAATGGGAGAAGCTATATTCTTAATTGTGGTTTTGGTGATATTACTCTCTTGGTTCATAGCCACTTGCATCTGAATGGGTTTTCATTATATATGGGACTATAGTTCTAGATTTTCCAGAGGTCTTGATTTAGCATGGTTTAACTATTGTCAAGAATAATAAACAGTGAAGGATATCTAAAAATAATCCAGACTAGGATATTCCCTTAGAAAGTATCTATCTACATATCTATCTATCTATCTATCTATCTATCTATGTATAACATTTATATGTTATATATTAAATACTATAAATACATATAAATATAAAATCTCGGACCATATATACCAACCTAGAGGTTTGAAAATTTCCTCATGAAGAGTTATCATGAGTAAAATTCTCTCTTGAAAGACTGTATTTTATTCACTTATGTCCATACTATTTCAAGAGTTTTCAAGGAATAGTCACTTCATAAGCTAGCTCTATGTTGATCATCATTATAGTTTTCTGCAAGCATGACATTTGGAACATATTATCTAAATAATTCTGGAATTTGGACTTCTCATTTTTCCAAAAGCTTCACTTGTGAAATAAAAACTTTAAAAAACTATGGTCTTGGGGCACCTGGGTGGCTCAGTTGGTTAAGCATTTGACTCTTGATTTCGGCTTAGGTCGTTATCATGGTTCATGAGTTCAAGCCCTCATCAGGCTCTGTCTGTTAGCACAAGATTCTCTCCCTCCTTCTATCTCTACCCCTTTCCTGCTCATGCTCTCTCTCTCTCTCTCTGAAAATAAATAAAATAAACATTAAAATTTTTTTTAAACGTATAGTTTTAAAATGTATATATTTTAGAGGTACTTGGGTAGCTCAGTCAATTGAGCATCAGACTCTTGATTTCATCCCAGGGCCATGGGATTGAGCCCTGCATCAGCTCCACACTGAGCATAAAACCTGCTTAAGATTCTCTGTCTCCCTCTGCCCCTCTCCCTCACTTACACGATCCCCCTCTTTCTCTCTCTCTCTCTCAAATAAAAAAAAATAGGGATGCCTGAGTGGCTCAGTTGGTTAAGCATCTGACTCTTGGTTTCAGCTCAGGTCATGATCTCATGGTTCATGAGTTCAAGCCCCACGTTGAGCTCTGTACTGGCAGTTCAGAACCAGATTAGGCTTCTCTCTCTCCTTCTCTCTCTGCTCCTCCCCTGTTCATGGTCTCTCTTTCTCAAAATAAATAAATAAACTTTTAAAAAATAAAATTAAATAATAAAAAAAGAAATAAATGTGTATATTTTATGCTCTGAAGATGATTTGTTATCAAGCAAGCCCGCCAAAAGACCATTTGACAAAATGGATTTTCTGGATGCCTAGAATCTTTATTAATAACACCATTACCTTAATGTCCTGTAAGGAGATGTGTGCATTTTAGCAAGGCTAAGTGTTTTTTAACCTGGAAAGAGCCCCTAAGTGAGTAAATGAATCTGGTGAAATGTACTAGGCATCTGGTGAAAAGGGCTGATGTCAAGGAAAAATCCTAAAAGGCTGGAAAAAGGATGGCCACTTCAGTGGCTATTAGGAGTCCAGGAGGTGTGGACACTAGTGAACCAGGCGGCTGGGGGTGGCATGAAGGGGGTCTAGGGGAGTGGTGCACCGACTCATTCTCATGGCGGCAGCATCTGCGGAGCGGTTGACAGGTGGGACAGGTCAGACTTGCAGATTTTCCAATAATCCAGCAACTTGGATACAAATGTGAATTAAATGTTGACAACTAACTACATTTTTAAATAGTCTGTAGGTCAACAATTTGCAAGCCAGATGGGTTGGGCCAGAGGAGTCTGAAACCCTCACAGTGGAACATTTCCCAAAGGAAGCTGAAGAATACTGAGCGTTGAGGTTGACCTCTTCTTAGCTAAGCCTAGGGCTAACGGCATTAGGGATTCTCTCCTCTGCTTTTGTGGACTCTCCATGATTAAGCTTCACACAGTGTCTCTGTGCACCCGGCCAGCTCCTTCCCTGAAGCTGGAGTTCAAAGTCAATCAGTGCTCAATCCCTCACCATTTTCGGAACCAGCAGAGGCCCTGTCCTTTCCCAGAAGTCACAAGTAAATCTTCTGCGTTGAATAAAATTATGGGAAATGCAGCTGCTTCTACTTCTGCCTGGGATCTAAGAGCATGAAACGCATTTCCCTTATTCCGCTTTGCTCCTGTATACTGATTAGTACTTAGGTTCTTCAGTAACAAATCACTGAGAGCTTGGAGAATAAAAGTCAGGCCAGACAGACTCTTGTTTTTGAATATAATTTATTGTCAAACTGGCTTACATACGCCACCCAGTACTCACTCCAACAGATTTCTTTTAAAATGTTTTTAATGCTTATTTATTCTTTTTTTTTTTTTTTTTCAACGTTTATTTATTTTTGGGACAGAGAGAGACAGAGCATGAACGGGGGAGGGACAGAGAGAGAGGGAGACACAGAGTCGGAAACAGGCTCCAGGCTCTGAGCCATCAGCCCAGAGCCCGACGCGGGGCTCGAACTCACAGACCGCGAGATCGTGACCTGGCTGAAGTCGGACGCTTAACCGACTGCGCCACCCAGGCGCCCCAATGCTTATTTATTCTTGAGAGAGACAGAGCATGAGTGAGGGAGGGGCAGAGACAGAGGGAGACACAGAATCCGAAGCAGGCTCCAGGCTCGGAGCTGTCAGCCCAGAGCCTGACACGGGGCTCAAACTCACGAACGGTGAGATCATGACCTGAGCCAGAGTCCAATGCTTAACCGACTGAGCCACCCAGGCTCCCCCAAACAGCTTTTTTTTAAATGTTTATTGATTTTTGAGAGAGAGAGGGTGAATGGGGGAGGGATAGAGAGAGGGGGGGACGGAGGATCATAGTGGGCTCTGTCCTGACAGCAGAAAGCCCGATGTGGGGCTCGAACTCACAAACCGTGAGATCATGACCTGAGCCGAAGTCAGATGCTTAACCGACTGAGCCACCCGCGCGCTCCCAACCAGACTCTTAAATACAGTGGTTGCCAGAGGAGAGGTGGGTGGGGGAGGGAATGGGTGAAATAGGAAAAGGGGATTGAAAGGAACAAACTTCCAGTCATAAAATGACCAAGTCACGGAGAAGAGTACAGCACAGGGACTATAGTCAATAACGTTGGAATAACAGATGGTGACAGCACCTGCCACGAGCATTCTGTAATGTACAGAATTATCGAATCCGTATGTTATACACCTGGCACTAATATATAACAGGGTATGTTAAGTACACTTCAATAAAAAGGAAAAAAACGCGCCAGGGAGTTGGTGTTAGAAACCCGCTACTAAGCCAGTTAAGGTTCCGCAGTGGTTACAGAACCCGAGCTCCGGAACCAACCGTCTGGTTCAAATTGTGGCTCCACTGCTTCCTTAGTACCTGCCTGTGCTTAACCCATCTGTAAAATGGGGATAATCAACTACCTATTTATGAGGTTGTCGTGAGGATTAACTAAGTGAATACTCAGTGCACCATACAGCTTGCTATTATCAGAAAAATGTTATTTTGGAAATGTGAGGAAAGCTGGGCCTCAGAGAAGCTAACCGACTTGCCCAAAGTCACACCACTTCAAAAAAAAAAAAAAAAATAGAAAAACTAGGTGCCAAAATTTGAATTCCAGTATAAATCTAAACATAGTCCTCTGGGCTATTTACCCCCACCCCCCAATTTTGTCATAATGATGTTGAGTTTGTGTGATTGCTTAATAGATGTGATTTGTGGGGCGCCAGGGGGGCTCAGGCAGTTGAGCATCCGACTTCAGCTCAGGTCATGATCTCGCGGTCTGTGAGTTCGAGCCCTGCATCAGGCTCTGTGCTGATGGCTCAGAGCCTGGAGTCTGCTTCAGATTCTGTGTCTCCCTCCGTCTCTGCCCCTCCCCTGCTCGTGCTCTCTCTGTCTCTCTCTCTCTCTCTGTCTCTCTCAAAAATAAATAAACATTAAAAACCAAATAAATAAAATAAAGTTGAATGCTTGTGATTTGTACGTAACCAGGTTTTGCTACAAACCCTGGTCACACTGGAATTCAGTATATTGTAGGAATCAATTGCAGTAAGTATCCTTACAAATGACTGTTTGAGCTCTTCAAAGAGGAAGACAGGTTCAAGGCAATAAGGAAAGAAGGCAAAGCTGGTACAGGTCCTATAACCCAAAAGGCAGGGGAGGAAAAAGCCTCTCCAGAAACATCAGACCCCATATAAAAAGGTTTGTCCAAAAGTAGAGAAAACGAAAAGCTTATCACCTGGTACTTGTTTTGGGGTGTGCAAGAACAATTTGGGGTTGAGGGGCAAACTGGGTAGTAAAGTCTAGAAATCAAAAGAGGCCTCTTGGACTAAATGGCCTTGCAAACTTAATGGACACCAAAGAGTTCACTCAAAAACATTTTTATTAGTTCAACGTCTTTGCTGATAGACAAGTGTTCAAATCATAGTCATAAAACCTCAGCTCAAAAGCAGCTTCATGATCGCTCACAGATAAGGAAAGCGAGGCCGGGACACAGAAATGACTCGCTCAAGGTCACGCAGCTGAATCGAAGCCGAATTAAAGTTAGACTTCAGGAACACGGGTATCGGCAGTCAGGGCCATGACCCTGGAATCGGATCGCACGGAGCCACATCTGACATCCCCTCGTGCTTCTTCTAGTACGTCCTGGGGGGCACTGTGAACTGTTTCTGGACTTCCACGTCCTCATTTCAACAGCAGGACGAAGAGCAGTGCTTGCCTCATTTGGTCGATCCGATGACATGATCCGCAAGAAACCCCATAAAACCTGGCGGGCAGCGAACCCTCCAATGCCTCTGCTGCTGACATTATTGGAGGCCAGCTACACAGTCACAGATCAGTCATTTCATGAATAGATGATTAGAATGGACCGTTTTGTTGGGCTGATATAGAAAGGAACTTCCAGACCTTTCTATCCGCACCCCCACATCCACTCAAAGCAGTAAAGCCATGGGCAACTGGCACCTGCTGGTATCGCCAGGCCTGTCACGAGGCGTCTCCTGGAACAGGTTCGCTTGGGGACACCAAGCTCGTGAACAATGGGTGCCAAACAGGGTCTCAGCACAGTGGTCAGCCTGGAGGCTACCCCGGCACATTTGGGCTCGCGTGCTCCTTTCATCAAGACTAGCAGCTTTCGGCCTGATTTGCAGGCCCCTCGGCTCCCTCCTTGTGTGTCCCAGGTCACGGGCTCCCCCTTCTTCCTACCCACGACTGCTTCCTCCCTAGTCTGCTGGGGGAACCTGGAGATACCGAGAGAGAGAGAGAACTCCAGCTACAAGGGGACGGTCCCAGAAGGCTCCGGCTGAGGGAGAAGTTAGTAAGCTGGGAGCTGCAGAGGAAGAAGGGAGGATACTTGACCTTTCAGCTTTCACCTGGGGCCACCGGAAGCCGGAGGAAGAGTTTTCGCAACTTCTGGTGATTGAAACACTGATTCTGCAGTCTCTCGTCTCCTGAGACCTGCGCTCTCGAACCGTACCGGCTGGGCCACGGAGGTGTTCCCCCCTTGGTAGGTTGTCGAGGGGCTGCTGGCGGTGCTGGCTTCGAGGGGCTCCTCTGAGGCACGGGGAGGCGAGGGCAGGAACAGGTGCCAAGTGCAGACAGGACTACAGTGGGTGGGTGGGAAGGGGCTAGGCCCTTATGGTGATTTCTCTGGTGGAGAAGTTGATGAGAAATGACACCGATAAAGTCACTAAAATGTAGGCCAATTAGTACTAGAAGATTTTTTTTTCCTTTTAATGTTTATTTACTCTTGAGAGGGAAGGAGGGGCAGGGAGAGAGGGAGACACAGAACCCAAAGCAGGCTCCAGGCTCTGAGCCGTCAGCCCAGAGCTAGACCCGGGGCTCGAGCCCTCGAAATTTGAGATCATGACCTGAGCTGAAGTCGGACGCTCAACCGACTGAGCCACCCAGGCGGCCCAGTACTGGAACTTTTTTTTCAACTTTTTTTTTTTTTTTTTAATTTTTTTTCAACGTTTATTTATTTTGGGGACAGAGAGAGACAGAGCATGAACGGGGGAGGGGCAGAGAGAGAGGGAGACACAGAATCGGAAACAGGCTCCAGGCTCTGAGCCATCAGCCCAGAGCCCGACACGGGGCTCGAACTCCCGGACCGCGAGATCGTGACCTGGCTGAAGTCGGACGCTTAACCGACTGCGCCACCCAGGCGCCCCTGGAACTTTTAAATGTATCTGCCATGCCTCTTATCTTTGGGTGAAATTCGTCATTAGCTGCTAAGCTCATTCTCCTATATAACCCAAAGTGTTTTTGCGTGTGTGTGGTAAAATATACATGATATAAAGATTGCCATTTCAGCCATTTTTAAGCGCACAATTCAGTGGCCCTGGTGCATTCATAATGCTCTTGCAAACGTCACCACTATTCATTTCCAGAACATTTCCATCATCCCAAACTGAAGCTTTTTATCCATTAAACACTAAGTCTCCATTCTTCCACCCTCCCTCCTGGCCGCTGTAACTTTTATTCCACTTTCTGCCATTATGAATTTGCCTGTTCTAGGTACCTCATGTAGGAGGAGTCATACAACATTTGCTCTTTTGTGTCTGGCTCACTTCACTTAGCAGGTCTTCAGAGTTTGTCTATGTTGTAGCATGTGTCAAAATTCCCTTCCTTATCCGGACGCCTGGATGGCTCAGTCGGTTAAGCGTCTGACTCTTGGTTTGGGCTCAGGTCATGATCTCGTCGTTCATGGGATCAAGCCCCGAGGTGGGCTCTGAGCTGACAGAGCCTGCTTGGGATTTTCTCTCTCCTTCTGTCTCTGCCTCTCCCCCGCTTGCGCTGTCTCTCTCAAAATAAATAAATAGACTTAAAAAAAAAAATAATTCCCTTCCTTATCAAGGCTGAAAAGTATTCCATTGTATGCATATATCACATTTAGTTTATCCATTCATCTGTTGATGACCCAATGTGATTTGTAAGCAACTAGATATTTACTCCCCGAGATCTCGAAACATTTTGTAATGTATAATAACCTTTCCTGTATGTGATCTCTTCAGTGTTTGAAGACTAATTACACTTTTAAAACATACAGAGTTTGGGGCGCCTGGGTGGCTCGGTCGGTTAAGCGTCCGACTTCGGCTCAGGTCATGATCTCACGGTCCGTGGGTTCGAGAGCCCCACGTTGGGCTCTGTGCTGACAGCTCAGAGCCTGGAGCCTGTTTCAGATTCTGTGTCTCCCTCTCTCTGTGACCCTCCCCCGTTCATGCTCTGTCTCTCTCTGTCTCAAAAATAAATAAACGTTAAAAAAAAAAAATTAAAACATACAGAGTTCTGCCCTGTTTGCTCTGTTACCTCTGTTTTCTCCCAAGTAAGTCCCTTTATTTTCTCTCTTCCATAGCATCACCTAGCCCCGTGGATTTGGTCATTTTAGATCATGGGCTTACCTTCCTAGGTGAGACTCTATAAAACGTCTCTTCCCTCTATTTGTACCTCCTCTTCAGAGAGGGGGAGTGAGGGTCTAGGGGAGCACCACAGACAGATGCGGGCCAATTTCCAGTGCAAATGAGGGACAGGCAGGGTGTGCTATCCACCCCCACAATTCCAGCCTGATGGCTGATTCCCCTCCCCTGCTAGTGCTCCCGGCCAGAAGACGACAGGGATGGACCCAGTTGGCTGAGCTACCCTCGTTCCCGCCTCCCAACCAGTCAGCTTGGCTGTTTTTCCTGGTCCTCCCCCTGGGCTGGTTTCCCACACCTCCATCGCCTCATCTGCAAAATGGGTGTGAAAATAGGAAGAAAGGTTCTAATAGATTAAGTGTTTGCCCTCTTTTCTTCAGTATTTCCCTTAGAGAGCATCTTGTATGGCAATATCAAGGGTGAATAATTCTTTTAAAGAGACTGTATTTTAACCTAGGGGGTATATAAGTAATAGCATATAAAAAAGGACTAGAGTTCTTAAATTATGTCCTCTTGTTTAAAAAAATGCATTTGGATTTATTTTGAGAGAGAGAGTGTGAGCGGGAGAGAGGCAGAGAGAGAGGGAGAGAATCCCAAGCAGGTTCCATGCTAAGCACACAGCCCGACTTAGGGCTCAGGTCTTGAGAACCGCAAGATCATGACCTGAGCCGAAATCAAGAGTCTGACACTTCACCGACTGAGCCACCCAGGCCCCCCTGATGTTATATTTTAAATGTGGCATTATTTAAATGTATATTTGGAAAGCGAGGCATTAAAAAATCTCTGTCGTGTCAGGAACTGTGGGTTCACAGTGTAACTCAAACTAATGATGAAATGATGATCCATCATTCTTCTTAAGTAAAAATCATTCTCTTGAACCTGTGTGGATAACATCACCAGTAACACCAGCTACTGAAAAATATATAGAACATTGGTCCAATTTAATTACCAATAGCTCTTATTCGGCACAACAATTTTAATTTAAAAATGGAACCAGTGTCTTTCATAAAGAACTTCTTTGTGGATCAAGATTTACTCCTCAGCAAGTATTGGTTAGGCAGAAAAGACAAACATGAAATCTCTAAAAGAATTTTTTAATGTTTATTTTATTTTTTATAGAGACAGAGGATGAGCTGGGGAGGGGCAGAGAGGGAGACACAGAATCCGAAGCAGGCTCCAGTCTCCGGGCTGTCACCACAGAGCCGGACGTGGGGCTTGAACTCATGAACTGTGAGATCATATCCTGAGCCTAAGTCAGACACTTAACCGACTGAGCCACTCAGGCGCCCTCTGAAATTTCTAAAACTCATATATGGGCTAATGACAAATACAAGTAAGTGATGACAGAGCAGAAGGCTTGAACTAACATATTTTTTAATACTGTATTCCTATTTTAAATTAGTTTTGGTTGGGGGCGCCTGGGTGGCGCAGTCGGTTAAGCGTCCAACTTCAGCCAGGTCACGATCTTGCGGTCCATGAGTTCGAGCCCCGCGTCGGGCTCGGGGCTGATGGCTCAGAGCCTGGAGCCTGTTTCTGATTCTGTGTCTCTCTCTCTCTGCCCCTCCCCCGTTCATGCTCTGTCTCTCTCTGTCCCAAAAATAAATAAACGTTGAAAAAAAAAATTAGTTTTGGTTGAATAAATTGTGACAAGCCATCGTGAAGTTCTGTCTGCCAGCCTGCACTCAGGAAAGCAGTGGGGCCCTCAGTTCCTGGTGTCTCTGGCCGGGCTCAGCTCAGTACCACCAACGCGAGGATCAGATTTGGCTCCAATCGTAAAATGTGAGCTTTCTCTTTCCTCTTTGTTATTTCCCCTTTTAGTTTTTGGGGAGAAGGAAATGCTTGCTCCAAAGATCCAAGGTGTGTTTGTCTGGATATTATTTATCCATTATTATAAAGCTATGTAAGGTAGTAAAGACAAAGAATAGTTATTGGGCCCTGTAACCAGAACTGAATGAACCATGAACAGCAATCCATCCAGCAAATACTCTGACTTGCACCAAACTACTGTCTGCTAATTGCCTATAAGGTTTGAAGAACCACTGATTTCCTTAACGCTATATAATGCATCAAGCAATATATGCTATTTTGTGAAATCTCCGCCCACGTGGCTCATATCCACAGTTACACAGTATGTAGGGTTCAAAGTCAAACATAAAATATTGCTTAAGCAAACAGCCATTAGTATATACTTTCCAAACTTCTCCCGGTTTGGGCTACCTTCCCTGGTAGAATATTCCCGTATAACGTCAAGCACTGCATTCAGACCTAAATATGGGCTTCTCATCAGCTTCTCCATAGAGATAACTGTGAAGACCAATCTCCATGTCCATTCGACAAGTGTCTGATGACCACTTTTATATTAGCCTCTTGTCTTGGGGCTGAGCATTCAGTTGGAATCAGTACAGACCCTGCTCCTGCCTCCACGGTGGTTAAGAGCTTGGTGTCATTTGGTGGAAAGTTTGTCACGAAGCTGACTTTTGGAATTCTTATCATCCACAATAAGGTTCTTAGCCCTTGTCTTTATTAGGCAACTGGATCTGCCGACAAAGCTTGGACAATTCTTGAAATGAAAGGAAAAGTATGTAGACATAGCAAAGAGGGGGTACGCACAAATCCTACCTTACTTCATTTTACTCTTGCAGTGGCTTTATCAGGCTTGAGGAAGGCGGCTGTATTTGCCCTCACTTTCTAGATGAGGATGCACAGAAAGGTAAGATGACTTGGTAGAGGTCACTAAAAGCTACCTGGTGGTTGAGGAAATACCTGGGTGGCTCAGTGGTTAAGTGTCTGACTCTTGATTTCGGCTAGAGTTGTGATCTTACACTTTGTGAGATCAGGCTCTGTGCCGACAGCCGGAGCCCGTTTGGGATTCTCTCTCTCCCTCTCCCTCCCTAAAGCACTAGAATTTTGGGTTCGTGCCAGGCAGGTTACAGTGAGTGACATCATTGTTTTTCACTCTTTGTGTTCAAAGTCTACTTTCTGTTTCCCTCCAAAGTGCTCACCATTGCCTGAAAAGAAAAGTTCTAGTTCATCACTTGCAGTGGACGTTGAGCATTATCAGAATTGGCGTCTCTTCCAGCCCCTTCACGCAGTTGTCTTATCAAATTCCCCCTTCAAGAAATCTTTTCCAGAGACTTCCCATGTTCTGGAAGTGTGGACTTAGGACTGTTTCCTAGAGTTGCTAGTGAAACTTCAAGAGCTGGAAAGGGCATGTAGACAGTTCAACATTTCCCTCGGTTTAAAAGATCACAACTTTCAGGGGCATGTGGGTGGCTCAGGCAATTAAGCCACCAACTCTGATTTTGGCTTAGTTCATTATCTCGTGGTCTGTGAGATCGGACTCAGCATCGGGCTCAGCTTGGAAGGCAGAGCCTTCTTGGGATTCTCTCTCTCCCTCTCTCTCTCTGCTCCTCCCCTACTCATTCTCTCTCTCTCTCTCTCTCTCAAAAAAAAGATCACACTCTTCAGAAAAAGATCCTATCTTTTTATCTAGCCAGTATGACATTTTTAGTGTCATCACTAACCTTAATATTTTTACAAATTTATTATTTATTGGTTTGTTTGTTTTTTTATTTTATAGGGAGTGAGCAAGAGCAGGGGCGGGGGTGCAGAGGAAGAGAGAGAGAGAGAGAATCTTAAGCAGGCTCCACACTGAGCACTGAGCCCAACGTAGGGCTGGATCCCTGTACCCTGGGATCATGACCAGAGCCGAAACCAAGAGTCAGATACTCAACTGACAGCACCCAGGCACCCCTGAATTTTATTTTTTAAAAATTTAGTAAGTAATAATACCCTAGCTGACTTAAAGACTCATTGCGTTTACTTACAAGATTTAGTACTGATAGAAATGAAGGAAAAATCAAAGACCATTGCTCTACACTTGAACCCTCAACTGAAGAATGAAGTCTTTGTAAGAAATTCTTTCCTTTGTGGGTCAGAGGGAGGAGAAGGGAGGTGTGCACCAGATTTGCATTTAGGCATGTGAAGTACTTCGAAGTGAGATTATACGTCCAAGTAGAACAAAAAATAAAAACCTTTGGGAAAGAGAGGAAATAAATGACCCATTAAAAATTAGTCTAAGGGCACTTGGGTGGCTCAGTCGGTTGGGTGTCCAACTTTGGCTCAGGTCATGATCTCACCATTTGTGGGTTCGAGCCCCGCATCCGGCTGTGTGCTGACAGCTCGGAGCCTGGAGCCTGCTCCGGATTCTGTGTCTCCCTCTCTTTCTGTCCCTCCCCTGCTCATGCTCTGTCTCTCTGTCTCTCAAAAATAAATAAACATGAAAAAAATTAGTCTAAAGTTTCAAAAAAAGGAGGAAATATTGATTTAAATGCTCTCTTACATCAGAATTTTATTAAAATGGCAAATATAGGGGAGCATAATATTATTTACATCAAAACATGCACTTTTGAAGATGTGTTGTCTTGGGGCAGCTGGGTGGCTCAGTCAGTTGAGCATCTGACTCTTGATTTCAGCTCAGGTCTTGATCTGGAGGTTCATGACTTCGAGCCCTGTGCCAGGCTCTGCACCGACAACTTGGAGCCTGCTTGGGGTTCTCTCTCTCTCTGCCCCTCCCCTGCTTGTGTTCTGTTTCTTTCTCTCTCAAAATAAATAAATAAACTTAAAGAAGAATTTTTTGAAGACGTACTGTCTTGTAATGAATTACCTGTGTAGCTCCATGATGGAGAATAGCCACTTTAGCAGGAAAAGTCACGTCTAACCTGAGAAGATACCATAACGCAGAGCGCTAATGATGGCTTCGCAATCTATATTCTTCTCCTGAAGTTTCTCTCTCCTTTAAGGTGGCCATTCTTTCCCTGAAGAATCTTAGATAAGATATAAATGCCAGAAATGAATACTGCTGGCTTGGAACTGGCAAAGCACGTGTCCTGAATCTTCAAAGTCTAAAACCTTCCTCATAAAATGTCCAGCATGGTGAGCAGAAGAAGGGGAAGGGGCTCTGTTGGATGTAGATTCTATGCTCACTCATTATATATAAGTCCCTCCCTCCCTGTAGCCTTAAGTGCAGTGGATTTTAGATTTGCTCCTCAGAAAGACCGAACGTTGTATGCCGAGGCTCTTCGTACCTCTTTAGACCACCCCAAACCACAACTGGTAAAACCAAGAACTGTAAGACAGACTGGGACCTTGCTACTCAGATTGCCAGGGTAGACTGGCAGGATCAACTGCACCTAGGAGCTTGTTGGAAATGCAGAATCTTAGGCTCCCTGCAGACCTCCTGAATCTGAATCCGCACTGTAATGAGATTCTCTAGTGACAAAAATGCTCATGAGAGTTTGAGAAGCACTAGACTAAAACACACCCCAGTGTCTTAGGATTTACCAATATGGTGCCTGCTTCTGCTCCCTGGCAACTTTACGGAAGTAGCTCCCGGGCTCCATGGAAGGATTCTTCTCTGATTTTTCCTATTGAATGGAGACAAATGAGTGAAGGATATCTTGAGGCATGGTATACGCTTATTGTGTTCTGTCTTTATACTAAATAAAAAAAAGGGGGACTAATGTTCATCTGACATGACAACAAATAACAAAATAATAACTCCCTATCTAGTAATCACAATAGTTCAGAATTTCTAGGCAACAATATTTTAGTTCAACAGTCTGAGGACCACTATTCACAATTCCAAATTTGTCTCTGCTTTGTATAATATATTTGCTTTATGGTTTGCTTTCACTTTTGTCGAGCCAGTAGCATTGGTTGCTTATTATCAGGAGTAAAAGTGAACACTTCTGCCCGCTGTATCTTGGTTTTGGAGTCACCAAGGAGAACGCCGTACAGTCTAGCCCTGGATGGAATACCCCTTTGCTCACAAGGGGAAGAGATAAGTAAGATTATCTTCAGTAGTGGGTTTTGGTCCCCTATGGCCAGCAGACCCTGCCCCCTAAACAACTGGCTCTCAGACACCCCTCTGAGCCACGGCAGAAGGACCCTGTCCCCTCTCCACAGGACACAGATCTAGCAGCAGGATCAGCCGGGTGCCATATTATACACACGCTTAAGCAGGATAAAGGATTACACATTGAGTTTAAAACAGAGAGAAATATTCCCATACCAGGTAACAAGTTCAACACAGGATTTGGTGACTTTTTATCTCTTGGGTAGAAATATTCCAGACCCAAAGCCTAGCCTTACGCAGCGCATGGGGGTCGAAGAACTGCACGCAAAAAATTCCTTTCCGCCTGGTTTTGATTTTAGTATTCCTCTATTTTATGTTAGCTTTGTATAAAGCTATTTCATTGAACGGTAACTTAAGTGGAGAAGGTTTACAAACTGAGTTAAATCCCATTCTCCCTCGTAATACTGCGAATGCTGAGCCGAGAACTACAGCTTTTTGGGGTACTCGCTAGTCGATAAGATAATGCCATTAATAACTGCCTGAGTGTATGCTGTGAGCCTTACGGTGGCACCAACAAGGGAACCAAGTGAGTATATGCGTCATTCCTTGACCAAGCGTTCAGTTTTGTATTTGGTCTTTCTTCCACGGGGTGGCTGTACTGGAGCAGTACGTGCTATTCCTTGGCTTTATGAAAGGTCTTTATAGAATTTCCAGTGAACGGGATCCCAGTGCTCCCAGGGTGCTGCTAATAATAAACTCGGTCCACAGTGGCCTAGCCATGTAACCATCTAACCATGGTATTGAATGGCTACACACTTAGTACAAGTGGTCACAAAAACTATACACAATCTGACAATTGTAATGCTTACATTTACATGTAATAAGTCATGCCAGACTGAGCTTACTTTTCACACACTATGGGGACATTAAGGATGCTATGACGGTTCTGTTACCTGCCATAACTTTGTGGACGGCATCCTTCATTGAATGGAAACCCTTAATTTTGTTGTAATAAAATTTACCAATTTGGTTTGTTGTTTCAAAATTGTTTAATGATTCCTTTGCCACCTCTTAGTTCCAAAGGTGCTGTCCTATATCATTTACTATTAACTTGATGGGTTTGCCTTTCAAGATTAGATATTTTATCCACTGAGAGCCCTTTTGTATGGTGTTATGTAGAAATAGTTTAATTTTTCCCCATAATAAATTGGGTTTCTCAACAGCAGGTAGTATGTGATCTGTCTTTTCTCCATTGGTTTATGGTACCACGTTTATGGTATGTTTGGTTCCATATACATACATTCCATCTCCAAGCTCTCTCTTCTGTCCCGTTGAGTGATTTCTCTGTTCTTGGGCCAATATCATCATTTGAAAATGTATTTAAATGGCTTTGGAATATGTCATAATACCTAGAAAAGCAAGTTCTTTCTCTTTTCTTCTTTTTAAAGATTGACTTAATTATTTATGGATGTTTATGTATATAAAGTTTAGAATAAATTTATTTGGTTTCTCAAGAAAACTACAACTGGATTTTTGTTTGGGATGGCCCTAGATTTAAAGATTAACTTGGGGAAAACTGATATTTTTGTAATATAGATGTATTCCATCCCAAATCATGGGATATTGTTCCTTTTTTGTTTCCTTCAGACCATCTTCTAGTCAAGTATACATCTCTTATCTCTTACTTCCCTCATAGTGTTGGTCAGGACCTCAAAATACTATGTTAAACTGTAGCGACGATGTCAGGTATCACTTCTCTCGCTTACTAGCTTAAAGGTATCTTAAAGATTTTCCATTAAGTATAATGTTTGCAGTAGTTTTGGTATAGAAACTTTATTGAATAAAAGACGTTTTCTATTCTTAATTTGCTAAGAGTTTTTTCCCCTCTTAAAGCTAATAGCTGAGTTTTATTTTTTTCTACATCTATTGAGATTATATAGGTTTTCTACTCCAGTCTGTATTAATTCATTACTTAATGTTATTCTATTCTTATATCCTGGGAATAAACTAAACTTTATCATCTCCTTTATGTCCTTGTGGATACATTTTCCTTTCTCATATTGTCCTTGTCTGGTTTTACTATTAAGGTTACACTAGTCTAGCAGAACAGATTAGAGATGATTTCCTGTCTTTATTTTCCAGAACTTTTACAATTTTTTAAATTTTAATTTAATTTTTTTTTTAATTTTAGGGAGAGAGAGAGAATGCTAGTGGGGGAGAAAGGGCAGAGGGAGAGAGAGAGAGAGAGAGAGAGAGAGAGAGAGAAAGAACTTTAAACAGGCTCCATGATCAGTGCAGAGCTTGATGTGGGGCTCAATCCCACAACCTTGGAATTGTGACCTGAGCAGAAATCAAGACTCAGATGTTCAACTGACTGGGCCACCCAGGCATCCTGGGAGGTTTTAGAAATTGGAATGATGTATTCCTTTCAAGTTTTGGTAAAACTTAAACTGGCCAGAGGCAGTCATTTTTCTTTTGTCAGGGGAAAAAAAAGCATAATAAGGAAATAGACATGTATGCATACATACACATACATATGTGTGTATATGTTTACAGAAGTATAACATACATCCAAAAGCGTGCAAAAGACATAAATGTATACCTTTATTTTCACAAAGTAACTTCACTCATGTAATCACTTGATCAAGAAACAGAACATTACCCGATCACTCCTTCCCAATTTACTTGCTATTAATGTCTTTTTAAACTCCGCATGAGACAGACATTAATGTCACTTAAAAAAAAACACAAAAAACAGATAGTGTGTGTTTATATTAATTTGTATTTACCAATTACTTACCCATTTTTGTAGCTCAGACTTTCCTTTGGAGGAAACTTTGTCTATGAAGTTTGTTTTAGTATGTGTTAGAGATAATCTCTCTGGTTTTAGTTACTATAAAAATGTCTTTATTTTGCCCTCAGTTTTGGAAGATAGGTTTGATGGCACGTAATTCTAGGTGGCCACTTATTTTCTCTGAGACTTTGAAGTTGTTTATTCCACTCTGTTCTCACTTACATTGCTGCTTTGAGAAGTCTGCAGCATATTTGTCTGTCTTTCCTTCAGAAGTGATCTGCCTTGTCTCTGTGTTTGCTTTTAAGATTTTTTTCTCATTTCCTATTCTGCAATTTCACTACAAAGCATCTGCATGTGGGGTTCTTTTTTTTTTTTAATTTTTCTAATGTTTATTTATTTCTCAGAGGGAGAGAGAGAGGAGACAGAGCACAAGGGGGAAGGGGCAGAGAGAGAGGGAGACACAGAATCTGAAGCAGGCTCCAGGCTCTGAGCTGCCAGTGCAGAGCCCGACATGGGGCTCAAACTGTGAGATCATGACCTGAGCCAGAGTTGGATACCCAACCAACTGAGCCACCCACGCGCCCCTGCATGTAGGTTTCTTTTTATTCATCTTGCTTGAGATTCACTGGAGTATTAAATTTGTGAATATGTGTCTTTTTATCATTTCTAGAAAATTCTTGGTCACGATCTATTTGAATATTCCCTTCCTTTCATTTTCTTCTTTCTCTCGTCTTGACATTTTTGATTCAACGTTTGTTGGAACTCCTCACGGTAGATTTTATGTCTCTTACCTCTTTCTCATATTCTCCATCTTCTAGTTTCTGTGCTGAAATCTGGGGACTTTCTCAGAATTATCTTCCAGCTAACTAATTCTCTCACCTGTGTATAGTTTTTAATCCAGTTTGAATTTGAAATATCCCTGCTTATATTTTTCATTTTTTAATGGGTTTTTTTGGGGTTATTGTTTTTATGTCAATTTCAATCATCCCTTGCTGTTCATTTATTTTTAGAATTTTGTCTGCACTTAATTTGATTATACTTGAACCCTGTCTTACGTAGTTATTTTATATTCAGAATCTGGTAAAAATTCCCACCCTTGGAGTCTTGAGGCATCAATCTGTTATTTGGTTTTTTCTGTTGACTTTTATTGATAGCAGATGATTCATGTATGTCTGGTGATTTTTTGAAATTGTGATTCACCCATGACTAGAGTGAACAGGTGGGAATCCAGAGTGCCTAAATCGGAGTTATCGTCCATCAGGAGAGCTTTCGAGTTAGTAGCTACCAACATGGAATCACTTGACTTTCATTTGCGGATCTTGGTTTAAATGGGCAGCCTTAGGCTGGACTATTTCGTCAAGCAATGAGCCACAGGCTTAGCCTACTAATCATAGAAATGTTACCTACAATTGCCCCAGGGAAAAGACAACTTTCAATTCACTTTCACCTCACTAAGCCTTTTAATAGCTTTATTTTCCTCTGGCTCTCAGTCTTTTGTTTGGAACAACTTCCTCACAATATGAAGTACAGTAGGGCCACTTCCTGTTACTGGCAGGGTGAGACCTTGTTTTGTTTTGTCTCCTTTTGATTACGTGAGTGTTCACCATCCGTGGGGTTAGGAGAGTCTCCTTTCCCTTGTCCCTGGAGGAAAGACAGGAGACGCGGTGAGCGATAGAGGTAGAGAGCAAATTCCTGCTCGGAGCTCCTGTTCTCCACCAGGTAAAACAAAGGTGTGTTGTTTTTGTTACTGTTTCTGTTAATGCATCAAATGTGAGAGGGAAATGAAGCCAAGAGTAAACACTGAGTGATGTCTGATCTTCCCTTCAGATGTCTGTTTATTGTGATAAGTATGCACAGAAGATTGCCACAAGGGAAAATCCTATCCCAGACTACA
The DNA here is from genome assembly GCF_022837055.1 of Prionailurus viverrinus. NCBI lineage: Eukaryota > Metazoa > Chordata > Mammalia > Carnivora > Felidae > Prionailurus > Prionailurus viverrinus. Next base: position 12,418,356 of record NC_062571.1, read on the forward strand.
AACACAGGTTACAAGAATTAGAGAGAGGGACACTGTGGCCATCTCTGGATGTACTGATTGAAGAGATATGAGGAGCCGGTGGTGGCCAAGTCTATTTAAGATTGTTGAAATACACCATGAGCATGTCAATGCATCCTCTTTACCTAGCTGTTTATTTGTTTGTTTGAATTTCTCTTGTTCTATTGCAATGATCCCTCATAATGATAAACCCTCCTGGCCCTTGTCAGTTGCTACCATCACAACATGCTTCGGTTCTATAATGAGGTCAGAGAAACAGAAATATCTGTGCCGTCAAGGGTTTTTTATTGAGGACACTGTGTTGTCTTCTCTCTTCTAACTCTTTTTTTTTTTTTAATGTTTATTTATTTTTGAGAGAGAGAAAGACAGAGTGCCAGTGGGGGAGGGGCAGAGAGAGAGAAAGACACAGAATCGGAAGCAGGCTCCAGACTGAGCTGTCAGCCCAGAGCCTGACACGGGGCTCGAACCTATGAACTGTGAAATCATGACCTGAGCCAAAGTCGGACACCTCACTGACTCAGCCACCCAGGCGTCCCACAAATAAAACGTTTTTTATCATGAATTTCCATGAAACCCAAATATAGTAGCTATCTGCTGGATTGCCTCAATCAATCTGCTCCCCAGTCCACTCCCAAGTGATTTGGCAACTGTCTACTTTCGTCCACCCCGTTCAAATAACAGTATCCGTGTTGATACACATATGGTGAATCAGAGGTGGTTACTTGGCTCCATCAGTTTCTGAAAATTTGGAATTGGGACTAGGCGATTATATTCTCATTCTAGAAAGGAACGAGAGAGAGGTAGGGCTTCTGCTATGTTTTGCGTATATAGAAGGATAAGCAGAGAAAGCTGCTGGGTGGTGAAAGAGACGAGTTGATATCCAGAAAAGGGCACAGAGATGAGAAACACTGAGATTCCAGAGGAATTTGGGTCCTAATTCCAGTCTAGTCCTGCAGTCTAGCTTCTTCTTTGCTCTTGTGGTCCATGAGTCACTCTTGTGGTCCATGAGTCACTCCCGTGTCCTTGTAATACATTCCTCCTTGCTTAAGCTGGTTCAGGTAGCTCTCTATTAATTTTGCACTGACATAAAATTGGAATCACTAATTATGCCTGCAGGAAATGTTTTTCTGTTTGCCAAAGGCTGAAAAGGAAAATTAGAACTGTAAACGTCTGTGTCTTGATCAGCTCTGCGCCATCTAAGAACATTGAGTAGACCTAGCGATCTTGGCAAAAGTCACTAAGCTTCAGGGATCAATTTGACTTTTGTAAGTCTTCCTTTTCTGCCTTACTCCATTTGTGGGCCCACCAAATGAGTCCCCATTCTGAGAGAACTTGAAGAAATGCAGTAGGGAATCCTTAGTCATCTATCAAATAACAAATTATACAACATTGGGTTAATTATACTTATGTTGTGACACTACATCTCACCTCCCGAGTCTGAACCAGCAACAGTATAAAGATCTTGGATGGTACTTTCCCTCAGTACTCTCCTGTGACCTGGAGCACCAGAAAAAAATCATTCACAGGTTGCTTTCCCTATTTGTTCCTGTACATTGTTTTAGCTATTCTGAACGGGAACCCTACTCCCATCCTTGGCCAGGGCAATTGTATTAGCCTAAGTGCTCACGAGCTTATTTTTGTAAATGAGGATTGTAGGACATTTGTGCATCATGGGTTAGAAAGTATTTGGCATAAAGTCTACACCACATCTGTTCAACAAATATTTATTGTGATTCCTGTGCGTCAGGTGCTATTCTGTATGCTGAGGACACAGCAGAGGACAAATCTTACTTTTTTTTTTTTTTAATATTTAAAAAAATTTTTTTCTTTGATGTTTATTTATTTTTGAGACAGAGACAGATCATGCATGGGGGCGGGGCAGAGAGAGGGAGACACAGAATCTGAAGCAGGCTCCAGGCTCTGAGCTGTCAGCACAGAGCCCAACGCAGGGCTCGAACTCATGGACCGTGAGATCATGACCTGAGCCGAAGTCGGATGCTTAACCGACTGAGCCACCCAGGTGCCCCAAATCTTCCTTTTTTAGTTGAAAAGAAAGGAAATATGGGGCACCTGAGTGGCTCAGTCAATTAAGGTCTGAGTCTTAACTTCAGCTCTTGAAATGATCTCACGGGTCATGAGATCGAACCCTGTGTCAGGCTCTGCACTGATAGCACGGAGGCTGCTTGGGATTCTGTCTCTGTCTCTCTCAAAATAAATAAATAAACTTTTTTTTAAAAGAAGGAAATGAGCAAGATAAATAAACAGATCGTATTTACATATAGTGCTAAGGAGAAAATAAAGCAGAGAAAAGAGAGGAAGTATCAGGGCAAGGGGAATGACAATTCTAGGCATGGAAGGCTCACTGAGAAGTTGGATTTTGGGTGAGTATCTGAAGAAGGTGAAGCAGCAGGCCATGTAGGTGTTTCGCATTTGGAAGAGAGTGTGGCAGGCAGATGGTTCAGCTGCAAAGGACGGCGGAAGCTTGCTCAGTATACCTGAAGAAGAGTAAGAAGGCAAACACGGCTGATGATGAACGAGCCAATGAGAAAGTAAACAGAGATGAGGTTAGAGAATGATGAGCGTCAGATCATGTGAGGTCACTGTCAACACTTGGGCTCGTGTGATGAGTGAGGAGAGAGCCATCGAAGGGTTATAAGCAGAGGAATGACATGATCTGATGTGTATTTTGACAAGAGTACCATGATTGTTTTGTTGAGACAAAATTAAAGGCAGGTAAGAAAAGAAGCAGGAGGACCAGCTAGGAGGCTTTTGCAATAATCCATGTGAGAAACGATGGCGGCTTGAACTAGGGCAGTGCTGATGGAAGTGGTGAGAAGGGACCAGATTCTGGATGCATTTCGAACAGCAGCATGAGTTGCTATTGGATCAGGGTGGGGTGAGAGAAGAAGAAAGACAAGAGACAACATAATGTCGAGAATTTGGGGCTGAGTCACGAGAAGTAGGGAGTTGTCATTTTCTGACGTGGGGAAGATGGCAGAGAAGCCCACTGGAGCAGGATGCTCGTTAGATGTCTGCAGTTGAACGCCAGGGAGTCTAGGCCAGAGATCTGGGGGCCATCAACCAATGGCGGCATTTAAAGAGGCCGCAATAAGTCGACAAGGAAGTGAGAGTAAATGACGAAAGAGAGGCCATATTTACGGAGATGATAATGAACCCGCAAAGGAGACTTAGAGGAAAGAAACCGAAGGGTAGAAGCAAAACCAGGGGAAGTCAAGTGAAGAAAGTGTTCCAAGGAGAAGGTGACCAGCGGTGCCAAATGCTACTTTAGGTCAGGTAAATGAGGACTGAGAACTGACCTTGGATGTAGCAATACAGAAGTCAGTGGGGGAGCTTCCATAAGAGCAGTGTTGGTGGGGCAGCAGGGGCAAATAATTAAAGTGGCTTCATGAGAGAACAGGATGAGCAGAATTGGACACAGCAAACATAGATAACTATGTTAAGGAGTGTTCCGTAAAAAGGAAGGCATGGCAGATGTAGGGTCAAGAAGCAACATGCAGAAGAATGAAACTAGACCACTTTCTCACACCATTCACAAAGATAAACTCAAAATGGATGAAGGACCTGAATGTGAGACAGGAAACCATCAAAACCTTAGAGGAGAAAGCAGGAGAAAACCTCTCTGACCTCAGCCGCAGCAATTTCTTCCTGGACACATCTCCAAAGGCAAGGGAATCAAAAGCAAAAGTGAACTATTGGGACCTCATGAAGACAAAAAGCTTCTGCACTGCAAAGGAAACAATCAACAAAACTAAAAGGCAACTGACGGAATGGGAAAAGATATTTGCAAATGACATGTCGGATAAAGGGCTACTACCCAAAATCTATAAAGAACTCATCAAACTCCACACCCGAAAAACAAATAATCCAGTGAAGAAATGGGCAGAAGACATGAATAGACACTCCTCTAAAGAAGACATCCGGATGACCAACAGGCACATGAAAAGATGCTCAATGTCACGCCTCATCAGGGAAATACAAATCAAAACCACACTGAGATGCCACCTCACGCCCACCAGGGTGGCTAAAATAAACAAATCAGGAGACTGTAGGTGCTGGTGAGGATGTGGAGAAACAGGAACCCTTTTATACTGTTGGTGCGAATGCAAACTGGTGCAGACACTCTGGAAAACAGTGTGGAGGTTCCTCAAAAAATTAAATATAGATCTACCCTATGACCCAGCAATAGCACTGCTAGGAATTTACCCAAGGGATACAGGAGTGCTGATGCATAGGGGCACTTGTACCCCAATGTTTATAGCAGCACTGTCAACAATAGCCAAATTATGGAAAGAGCCTAAATGTCCATCAACTGACGAATGGATAAAGAAGATATGGTTTGTATATACAATGGAATACTACTTGGCAATGAGAAAGAATGAAATCTGGCCTTTTGTAGCAACATGGATGGAACTGGAGAGTGTTATGCTAAGTGAGATAAGTCAGGCAGAGAAAGGCAGATACCATATGTTTTCACTCATATGTGGATCCTGAGAAACTCAACAGAAGACCAGGGGGAAGGGGAAGGGGGAAAAAAAGTTACAGAAAGCAAAGGAGGCAAACCATAAGAGACTCTTAAATACTGAGACAAAAACTTTGATGTGGGGATGGGGGGGAGGGGAAAGTGGGTGATGGGCATTGAGGAGAGAATCTGTTGGGATGAGCACTGAGTGTTGTATGGAAACCAATTTGACAATAAATTTCATATAAAAATAAATAAATAAATAAATAAATAAATAAATAAATAAAAGATGGGAGTACTGGAACGCCTGCGTGACTCAGTCAGTTAAGTATCCAACTCTTGATTTCGGTTCGGGTCACGGTCTCAGGGTTTGTGAGATTGAGCCCCGTGTCAGGCTCTGTGCTGACAGCGTGGAGCCTGCTTAGGATATCTCTCTCCTCTCTTTGCCCCTCCCCAGAGCTCCCACACTGTCTCTCAAAATAAATAAACTAAAAAAAAAAAAAAAACATGGGAGTACTTACACATTGTTACATATTGTTAGAATCCGTCTGCAGAGTGGGAAAGTCAGCATGCGGTAACATGAGAGAATTGTTACAGCAATGCACTTTAGTTGGCAAAGGGAACAGAGCTAGGGTGTAAGGGGAGGGGTGGGCAAAAGATGAAAGGCAGACACAGGTCAGTGGATAGATGAGGGGGTGTGAGACATGGCTATACTTTGGTTTCTGTATGCTTTCTGCAAATGAAATAAAATTTCTGGTTAACATACTTCTGCTTTAAATACAAAGATAGCAATGGCTGAGGTACTCACCTTGGGATAAAAAATCTGTCTCTCTCTCTCTCTCCCTCTCTCTCTCTCTCTATCTACTTATGTATATGCTTATTTATTTTTGAGAGAGAGAGCGTGAGTTGGGAAGGGGTGAGAGAGGGGGACAGAGGTTCTGAAGCAGGCTCTATGCTAACAGCAGAGAGCCTGATGCAGGGCTTGAACTCACAAACCATGAGATCATGACACAACTGACTGAGCCACCCAGGTGCCCTGAAAATGCTATCTTTATAATCTGAAAAGTCCTAATGTTGCTAATGTGGTTGCTGTGAACAATGAGAAAAATGGTGTACTAATATTCCAAGATAGCATCGTGGATTTTCTCCCAAATAGTTCTTTCTGACAGTTATCTGGTTGTTTTAAAGTGTTTCCTTAACGATCAACTCTATTAAAATAAGCCCACAATGATTAGTTCTTAGATAAATATCAGCTATGTGTTAGTTTAGATCTTTGAGTCCGAAAGTTTTTCTTGCTATTTTTTTTTCTCACAGTTTGCTACATTCTTGTTTCCTGGGCATTATTAAACGTAGTCTAGTCTATTTCAAAAGTTGGTAATATATGCCTGCTGATTGCTCCATTCACTCAATTTGCAATTTATAGCTATTTTCTTGTTCAAGCTATTAAATGTGGGAACATGGGATAATAGGCCATTTACTGAATTGCTGATACTGATGCTCATACTGAAAATGGGAAGGGAGAATGCTAAAATATTTAAAAGATGTTAGAAGAAGGCTTTTTGCTTGTCCATTGGTTTTTAAAAAAAGGTTTGGTACAGTTCTGTTTTTTAGGTGGAATCACTGGAAGTCAGGATTGAAAAAGTCTCAAAAATTTTCTGGCCCAATTCATTTGACGCTCAAACTCCCTTATAACACCCCTGCCGAGAGGTTGTCCAGTGTCCAGGGAAGTGACTACTTTACTCCTCTACATCATAGAAATTAGCAAACAAAAAACACATTCGTAGCTTTTATTTAAAATTACTTTTCACGGGGTGCCTGGGTGGCGCAGTCGGTTAAGCCTCCGACTTCAGCCAGGTCACGATCTCGCGGTCCGTGAGTCCGAGCCCCGCGTCGGGCTCTGGGCTGACGGCTCGGAGCCTGGAGCCTGCTTCCGATTCTGTGTCTCCCTCTCTCTCTGCCCCTCCCCCGTTCATGCTCTGTCTCTCTCTCTGTCCCAAAAAATAAATAAAAAACGTTGAAAAAAAATTTAAAATTACTTTTCAGGACAGTCAAGAGATTTTCCATTTGTTGTGCAAAAAATATATAAATCAGAATTAAACCTTTTTACATAGATACAAAATGAGACATACAGATGGTATAAATACCTTGTGCAGCGGGCTGAGATGCTGAGAACCCCAGCTAATTCTGGTCTGAAGCACCAGTCACTTCACAGGTGGGAAGTCTGAGCTATAGGGCGCTATCTATCCCAAAGCTACCGAGGAAGGTCTTATGTCTACCTTCATTTTCTTTTGTAACCTTGACAGTGTCACAGACACATCTCTTGTCTCTGATTTAGCGCAAGAAATCTGTATTGCTACCTTGGAAATCCCACCCTCCCAATGCATAATTTTGGTCAGGAGATTGAGATGATAATCATTAATGCTTTGTAAGATACCTGGACACCACTACGCATCTTTTTTTTTTTTTTTTTTCTCTTGAAATCACATCACGCAGAGTGAAGAGACACCATTTCGGGTTAATGAATTTGGGGCTCATTTCGCTTTATTCTACATCGTTAGAATTAATTCCAACTGATACGGACTTTGCCATTTGTGACATGAACCTCAGGGCAGGAAAGCTTATTAAAAAATAATTTCACTGGGGAGAGAGAATGAATAGGTGGGACAGGGGATTTTTTAAGGCAGTGAAACTATTCCATGGGATACCACAAAGGTGGACACATGTCATTACACATTTGTCAAAATTCATGGAATGACTAACACAAAAAAATGAACCCTAATATAAACTATGGGATTTGGGTGATAATGATGTGTCAATATTGGTTCATTGATTGTAACAAATGTACCATTCTGAGGGGGGCGGGGGATGTTGATAGTAGGGAAGGCTGTGCAGGTTGGTGGGAAGGGTATATGGGAACTGTATTTTCAGCTCAGTTTTGCTGTGAACCTAAAACTGCCCTATTAAAAAGTAATTTCACAAAGTTTTCAGACACAAACATACGGTTTTCAATAAGCAGGACTTCTAATTTCCAAAGTATTCTTTTGTTATTAAAAATCTTAGAGCCATTTTGGGGGCATGTAGTTGGCTCAGTCAGTTAAGCATCCAACTCTTGATTTTGGCTCGGGTCATGATCTCCAAATGGTGAGATCAAGTCCCACATCAGGCTCCACGCTAAGCACGGAGACTGTGTGAGATTCTCTCTCTCCCCTTCTCTCTACCCCTCCCCACCAAATATATATACTTAATAAAAAAAAAAAAAACACACAAAACCTTGGGAATGCAAGCTGGTGCAGCCACTCTGGAAAACAGTATGGAGGTTCCTCAAAAAACTAAAAATAGAACTACCCTATGACCCAGCAATTGCAGTACTAGGCATTTATCCATGGGATACACGTGTGCTGTTTAGAAGGGACACATGCACCCCCATGTTTATAGCAGCGCTATCAACAATAGCCAAAGTATGGAAAGAGCTCAAGTGTCCATCGGTGGATGAATGGATAAAGATGTGGTATATATATACAATGGAATATTACTTGGCAATCAAAAAGAACGAAATCTTGCCATTTGCAACTATGTGGATGGAACTGGAGGGTATTATGCTAAGTGAAATTAGTCTGAGAAAGACAAAAATCCTATGACTTCACTCATATGAGGACTTTAAGAGACAAAACAGATGAACATAAGGGAAGGGAGGCAAAAATAATATAAAAACAGGGAGGGGGACAAAACAGAGGAGACTCATAAATATGGAGAACAAACTGAGGGTTACTGGAGAGGTTGTGGGAAGGGAGATGGGCTAAATGGGTAAGGGGCATTCAGGCATCTACTCCTGAAATCATTGTTGCACTAGATGCTAACTAATTTGGATGTAAATTAAAAAAAATTAAAATAAAATAAAAATGCAAAAAATATATATACATATAAATATTTAAAAAAAACCTTAGAGCCATTCTTGATAAATTAGTAAATTTTTATACATGGCAACTTGATAAGGGGACTTCTTTGATAAATTATTTTGTATAGTGAAGAATCACTCTAATTTAGTCGTATGATAAATTCAGGGAAGTCTGAAAAAAGCAACACAGACCAGGAGCGTGAGATTTCAAGACATTTTAAAAAAAGAACCTGAAAACTGGGGGAATGATTCTCTCGAGTAATTGCAAAGTTATCTTTAAAATAACTGAACATTTTCTCTGGGTTTTCTGATTGTTTTACCATCCAGTGACAATTGCAGCATGGTAAAAATTGGTAGTATTTTGTAGGAAATTGTAGTTGATTTTATTAGATAGCAGAGAGTGAATCCCTGGGATCATGAAAGAAAGGAGAAGCGTAAATGACCCATTTCATTCTTGGGGGACGAGGAGAGTCCTAAGAAAGAAATTTAGGTTGGTGGCTCAACCTGTTTCTGTGGGTGACTGTGGACAGTTGCAAACAATGAGAACCCCGCTGGGATGCCAACCCTAAGAGGTATCAGGTAAGAGGTACTTATGGTGCCTTGCATAGTATATGCCATGCTCCTCTTTGTGTTTTAGAAAAGAGCACAGAGTTTATGTGTAACATTGTGAATGCAAGATGGCCATTCCGCTCAAGTAGAAGATCATCCTTGGGAGACTGTGTATCTATGAGGGACGATCAAAAGCCCCCAGATGGAACAAAGGGGAATAATACAAAATGGAAACCAGCAAGTATGTGATTCTGTTATGGCCAAATGGAATCCAAAGCTGAATCAAGATGTTGGCAAATGAGAGAGAATGATGCACAGGAGGTTAGGATCCTACACGATAAGAACCGGATTCTGCTAGGGGTCGGGGATGGGGAAGAGGGGCTGGCAGGGCAGTGGTGGGAGAGGAGGTGTGAATGTGATCCTTGGAAAAGAAGCAGCAGCGCAAAGCCAGGATGAAACAACTGGCTGGACTCGATATGCCTACTGGATTGAACTAAGGAAAAAGCAACCGAATTTGGAAAAACGAAACTTCTTAAGGTTCCAGTGCCTGGGGGGAACTGACTGACAGGAAGGAAGAGCTCAGTCAGTGCCAATGTAGAAACACACTTCCAGCAGCTACTTATGACCACCTATGACCTTCTCTGCTTTTCCCTCCCTGCCATCACCATTTCCATGACCTTGTCCCCCTCTACTTCCTGTAATGTTCATTTTCACATCATAAGAACATGCTCAGTGTTAGCCCTTCTGTGACGTGCCCCAGACCCTATGTGGAGTGGAGCGGAGTAGCAGCTGGAATAAAGTCACACAGTCCCAATGTGCAGGCCAGTTACATAGGACTTTGTGATTATGTGCAGTCTTTTGCATCATAGAAATTAGGTGGGAGAGTGAAATTGGCAGAATCCTGATTCTGGTTTTCTCAATTATTTACATTTGGGAGATTTCCCCTCTGATTGCATTACATATTAACTTTTAGCATAATGCCATGTGTTTGTTACATAAAAGGTTTTATCCAAACTGCACATATCTCCGTGCAAACTCCTTTAGAAGTGGAAATAATTCCAACTTACTCCAGTTTATCAGCTTTAATGCTGTTAAGTGAAAATGCTTGACAGTGTCACAGCTGAGTAAATATTAAAGAAAAACAGTGAATGCTTTAGGTAGGTAACTAATAACAGGCCACAGGCTGGCCAAGGTCTTTCATTTTAATTACTTTTAATCCCTATTACTTGTCAGAAGAAAAGGGGAAGAAATTCCCTCAGTAAAATTGAGAAATCCTATCATCACCCAGAAATTCCCTTTATAACTAAGTCGCAGGTGGAAATCGACTTTCAAAACAAAATAGCCTTGGCAGGTTGTTAATACACCAGTACAAATACACTTGTTTAAACACAACAGATTGCCACTACTCAGCAGGTTTGTTAACCGCAATTCAGCTTGCCATCAGAAGTGAAAATTATTGATGTTATTAAATTTCCACCCCATTACCTTGGCTTTTATTTAGAACCATTCATCAACGATTTCCTTCATTAGAAGTCACAAGTTAACCCAGCCAAAAAATCATCAAAGAAACACAATACATTTGATTGTATTGGTATCTTGGAAGCCTGAAGACAGTGCAGCGTTGCTAACTCACAAAGTCTCTTAAGTGTTACAGTAATCTGTTCAAGACCAGTCTCAAGCCATTGCTTCAACCACCACGAGTAAAGACATTTCAAATAGTGTTTGAGGAAAAACCGAAATGCTTGAAGTAACAGATTTCCAGTAATTGGTCTCAACCAATCCTCTGAAGTCCATTACTTTCCTCAGTCTTTTCGATAGTGCCCAAATACACCTCTGTTTGAGCACATGTAATCCCTTGCCTTGATGAAAGGCTGCCCGTTTCGTCTTCCTGGCTTCTCCAGGAATATTCCTGTCCAATGAAGCTACTTCCCAGCTGTCCACAGGAAACGTTTAGGGGCACCCATCCAGGATTGGTTCTGAGACAGATGTCTTCTAAGATAAATTGAGATTGTAAGTAATATCAACCAAATAACAAATGTGTATCAACTACTGTTCATGCGAACTGACATAGCCCCTAAAGAGAATATAGTATAAAAAGACAGAGTCCTCTGAAAATTTACACTCTAGACACCTATAATATGCATATACACTGGAAAAGCTAACCCTAATACAGAGCGGGCAGACTGTTAGAGTTAAATGAATGTCATGGGTAGGAACTACGATAGGAATCTGGATGACCCACTCTAGACTTTGGAGATGACATAATTAGGCCATCCTCTCAGAGAGGAGAGAGGTATGGAGCAGAGAGGAGGGGAGAGAAAACAAAGAGATAAGAGGGACGGGAAACATTTGTATCTGAGAGCAAAATGGAAAAAATCTGCGATGAATAGAAATTTGGTTTTGTGCATGTTGTCAATGTGACTACACTTCAAGTACCAATATTCTGAATAAGACTAACCTTGACTTGGGGCGCCTAAGTGACTCAGTCGGTTAAGCGTCCGACTCTTGATCTCAGCTCAGGTCTTGATATCAGGGTCGTGAGTCCAAACTCCACATTGGGGCATTGGGGTCCACACTGGATGTGGAGCCTACTTAAACAACAACAACCAAAAGAACCATTCATCTTGACTTAAGCCCATTATGACACTACTCATTGAAAACCTGCAGCACACAAAACAATTATTATTAATTATATTAATAATAATATCAATAATTAATATTAACATCAACATTAATATAATTAATTATTATTAATTATCACAATATAATTAATAACAATTAATAATAATTGCTTCAGATTCTGTATCTTGCTCTCTGCCCCTCCCCCGTTGGCGCTTTGTCTCTCTCTCTCTCAAAAATAAACACTATTTTTTTTTTTTTAAAGAAGGACCCTGCACTTGGTTTAATGCCCTAATATCACTGTCTTGAAATTCTTAGCATGTTTTGAACCAGGACCCTGCATTTTCATTTTGCACTAAGCTCCACAAATTATGAAAATGCTCAGAAAGGTATAACACACTGTGTTGACTGATTAATGTCCCCAAAGATGTGTACACACCCTAATCCCCAAAGCTGTGAGTGTATTACCTTATAGGCCAAAAAGGACTTTGAAGAAGTGATTAAGAATTTTAAGGGCTGGCACCCACCCATCCACCTGCCCAATAAACAAGCTCTCAAAAAAAAAATTGAGATGGAGAGATTACCCTGGATTATCTGGGTGGGCCCCAGGTAATCACAGGGGTCTTTATCAGAGGGAGGCAGAAGAGTTAGGGTCAGCAAGAGAAGGCATGTGACAATGGAAGAGGAGGGAGTGAAATGTGATAATGTGTGGTACAGTCATGACCCGAGGAATGCAGGTGGCTTTTAGAGGCTGGAATGGGCGAGGAAACATATTGCCCCCTAAAGCCTTTAGAAAAAATGCAGCCTGGGGGCGCCTAGGTGGCGCAGTCGGTTAGGCATCCGACTTCAGCCAGGTCACGATCTCGCGGTCCGTGAGTTCGAGCCCCGCGTCGGGCTCTGGGCTGATGGCTCAGAGCCTGGAGCCTGTTTCCGATTCTGTGTCTCCCTCTCTCTCTGCCCCTCCCCCGTTCATGCTCTGTCTCTCTCTGTCCCAAAAATAAATAAACGTTGAAAAAAAAATGCAGCCTGGCTGATATAATTTGGGGTTCCGGTCTTGGGAAACTTAGGTCACTAAATTTATGCTAATTTGTTATAGAAGCGGTGGGAAAGTAATACACACTACATAAACGTATGGTGATGTATTACTAATTCTCTAGAAATCAAGGCTATTAATAAAACGAGTAGCAGCTATCATTTATTGAACACTTCTTTGTGCTACGCACCCTACTAAGCCCTTTATGTATGTAATCTATGTAATCTTACGTAATCCTAGAACAATGTCTGAGGTGGGTATTATTGTCTTCACTTACAGATGAACAAATTGAGGCTCACAGAGGTTAAGTAACTTGTCTAAAGACACATAACAAACTAGGATGTTTTAGAGGCGGGAAATGAACCCGCTCTGTATCACTTCCAGTTCTTCTATGCGTATAGCCCCGTTCCAATACATCATTATAAACGATTGGGTTTGTTCCCATTCTCCAACGTGCATTGTGTTTCTCTCATCAGAGGAGAGGGAGTGGGCCGGGGAATAGAGGACATTCACGTCCCGGGCGTATAAAATAAAAGAGGAGCCGAAGTCACCTCTCCAAGTAGCAGGTGGAGGTGGTTGATTCTTATAAGGTACTTGCAGTAGATGTGAAGCCACAGAACACTGAATGAACCAAGAAAATGCTTCGGCTCGAAAGTCGAAGATCCTGCACCACTGGTTCCTCATTTGCGTAGGTAGCGGGCGGATCCCGAAGCCTGGCGCCTTTGCGATGTTAAGGAGCAACCGTACGGGGCGGGGCGGCCCCCTCTCTCCCCGGTTTCCAGGAGCAACCGCCCGGGGAGGGGGAGCGGAGACGGCGGCCGGCCGGGAGGAGCGCTCCCCGCGCCACCTCCTCTTGTTTTGGAGGCCCTCGTGGTCCTGCCTCATTGGCCGCCGTGGAGCCCAAGGCCCCGGGGAGGCGGAGCGGCCTCCGCAGTTGTAGTTCCCGGGTTCTCGCGGCCCCCTGCCCCGCCTTCCGGCAGGAGGCCCCCTCGCGGCCGCGCGAGACCACAACTCCCACAAGGCCCCGCGCTCGGAGGGGGCGTGGCCGGGGCGAAGGGGAAGCCGGGGGCGGGGCCGCCTAGGGGATGAAGTGGGGGCGCTCGGCTCTTCAGCCTCACTCGCAGCTGCCGGGAGCTGGGGAGAGCGGCCCCCTCCTCGGGACGGGCGTGCAGACCTCTGACCCTGGAGCCTCTTAGCCGCCGGGAGCCGTCCCCTTGGGTCGTCGCCCGGGCCGCCCGCCGTTCCCCGGCCCCGAGGGGCCCGGCCGGCCGCGGTGGGGGGAGAGGTCAGCATGAGCCGGGGGCCCCGGCGGGCCGGCGCCGGGCAGGGGGCGGCGGCCGCAGTGCAGCTGCTGGTCACTCTGAGCTTCCTCCCGAGCGTCGTCGAGGCCCAGGTGAGCCCGAGTGATGGCGGGGCGGGGACACCGGCCGAACGCCCGCGGCGGTGGCGAACGGGCCGGGGCTGGGGCTCCGGGAGAGGGCCGGCGCCAGACCCCGAGGGGGATTTCTGGCGAGCGGGAAGGGGCCGGGGTCTGGAACCGAACCGTCACGTCCAGGAAACGTCCGCGAGCCGCGTGCCGTGTGCGGGGGATGGCGACGCTCGCGGGGTGATGGCAGCAAAAAGAGGAAGATGGTGACGGTCCCCTGAGGTGTTTTCGTTTTCCTTTTCTGATTTTTTTAAGCGGCTGGGAGTGTGGCGGGAGAGGAGACGGGAATGAAAACGTCATCAGCGGTTTGGGGGAGACAAGACGCGTAGAAACGGTGAAGCCCTCCCGTCCCTCCCAGGAGGGAGGGGAGGTGGACCCCGCGCCCCGCAGAAGTGGGGTGGATAGGGAGGGGACGGGACTCCCTATCCCTAACTTGCTTGAACTTCTGGGGCTCTCTAAGCCCCTCGGCTGCTACCCTCGCTCTGGCATCTTTCCTTGGGACTGCTGTATTTCCACCCAACTTGTGGCACCTCCGGATGAGCCCAAGCAAGAGACGTGGTGGGGGGGCGGGGGGGGGAGCTGGCCTTTGTAGGTCTGTGAGCAGCGAGGTGATGGTAGGAGGGTGAGCTGGAGTTGAGGGGCTGCCTTTGTGAAACAGTGTTACTACAGACGTGTTGTCAACACGGCGGACGTGGGAAGGTTAGCTGACCACAGCCTTGTGCCTGGAGAGCGGCGCTGACTGCTTTTCTACAGAAGATTTTGAATAGACTGCCAGGTGCAGCCGCGCCTTGTCTGCACCTGCTGCAAAGGGGCAAAACTGCTAAGAGGGAGAGAGGAAGGAACCGTGTCTCAGGTGGCTCGATAATGAGGGGAGATGTCATTGTAGGCAATTAATACTCACTGCCGAGAAAAACCGAAGCTGTGAGTGGAGCCGTGTAAACATGTTTTTCTGACTGTTCGCACGCTGTTTTCAGGGCGTTAGGGTGTCCTGCACTAAGTCCCAGAATGCCTGAATAGTCTGTTTTGTTCGCGTTTGGGTATTTTTTCAAATGAATGATGTGCTAAAAATAAAAGGGGGCAGACTTGGTTTTGGTGTTGGTGAGCGTGTTAAAATGCAGATTCTCTGGCCCTGCCGCCGCCGCGTGTTCTGATTTAGTGGATCCGGATGTGCCCCAGGGATCAGCAATTTTAAATGAGCCGTGTAAGTAGCTGTAATGCAATTATCCTTTGAGCTACCTTTTGAACCCCACCTAGAAAACACGGAAGTAGCGGAAATCTGGGTGGGAGTATCTACTATATTAATAAAAAGTAAATTTCCCAAATTACCTTTAGCAAAATTATTTTCTAATCACTGGTTGGGTGATTGTTTTTGAGTGGCATGTACATTTAGATATTTTTCTAAAATGGGATTCTTGTCATTTTTCCTTTTTATGCCTTATATTAATTATATACGTTGCCATCAATCTAGAAGCTTCATTTTAGTCATCTTTATCTGCTAGTTACATGTGTTAATGTTTTATAATTGCACGTTACACATGCAATTTATTAAGGTAAAATTTTACTTTTATTGTATTTAAGTGAATATATGTAATTTCATCATGTCCAAATGAATACCTGTAGTTTAAAAATTAAAGGTTTGTGCATATTCAAAGTAGCATTGTTCCAAACAGTCCTCAAAAGTGGATACGTTTGGTTTTTGTTTCCAGTGGTACTTTCTAATATAGAAGTTGGAGCACATTTTAGATAGTATTTTAATCTCTAACACGTTTAAATATACATTATCTCATTTTATTGGATACTTCTCAGAAGTGGGGCTATTGAGGTAACTGAAGTTCAAAAAGCTTACATGACTAATACCACACTTGTTAAGTGAACAAGGTTGAACTGGACCCCTCGTAGGCCCCGTTTTCTTCTGTGCAGTACATCTCTGTATGCCTGCTTCTTTGGGGTATAGAAATCTGAGGGGAGACCCAGGAAAATAAAAAAAGTGCAACTAAGATAGTTCTTTTTTGTTGGCGGGGGGAGGGGGAAGGAAGCCCAATAAAGCATAAAGGGAAGAATTCAATTTAAAAAAGAAAACACCTGGGGCACCTGGGTGGCTCAGTTGGCTAAGCATCCGACTTCAACTCAGGTCACGATCTCACAGTTGGTGGGTTCGAGCCCCGCCTCAGGCTCTGTGCTGACGGCTCAGAGCCTGGAGCCTGTTTCAGGTTCTGTGTCTCCCTCGCTCTCTGACTCTCCCCCGTTCATGCTCTCTCTCTGTCTCAAAAATAAATAAAAACGTTAAAAAAAAAATTTTTTTTTAAATAAAGAAAACACCTCCATTTAAAAGAAATCATTTAAGGACAGGACTATATCGACTATGTCTCCTTGCAGTGAAAGCATAAAGTTATTTTTGAACACTTAAAATGATAGGCATTTGTATATCTCATACTCCGTTTTCTTATAAATTAAATGCGAATGGGCTTTGTAGTCTGGAAAGCACTAGAAACTAAAGACCTAGTGCATACAAATGATATGACAAGTTAATCTTCCTGTAAAGAAGTAATTTTAGTCAGATGTATTTTTAAATCTTTCTAAATGCATTTCTGAGGTGGCATGAAA
The DNA here is from genome assembly GCF_022837055.1 of Prionailurus viverrinus. Classification (NCBI taxonomy): domain Eukaryota; kingdom Metazoa; phylum Chordata; class Mammalia; order Carnivora; family Felidae; genus Prionailurus; species Prionailurus viverrinus. The sequence goes on from NC_062571.1 coordinate 12,434,980, forward strand.
TCAAAGAATACATAGAGCTCCCCTGCCCCCAGCCCCCAGTGGAAAGTCAGATCTTGAGACTCAAACAGTGCTGTTCCAGTCCATGACCCTGAGGAATTCCCCCAAACCCTGAAGACCCTGAGTTTCTGCTTTAATTGCTCCTTGGTGTGGAATGGACAAGAAATAAGGGTTGTGTGCCCAAAGAAAGGAAACTAAAAGAAGACCCCATCATAAAGCTTGAACTCCAAAGAGCTACGGCCTCAACATGAGAAATGAATCCTACCAGGAATAAGGGGAGAGTAAGAAACTTGCCAGGGAAGGGAAGGGGGGGAAACTCCCTCGAGAATTTGTAACCATGAACTTGTTCCTATAAAGGTTTGCAGGCCAAATTCATGCCACCTATGCTGGGAAAAGCTTCAAGTGGAAAATTTGATTTATAGCAGACCCAGGTTGGTATGCCCCCAGCTTACTGGTAAAAGCAAACGTCCATCCCCTCTGGAGGAATTTATTTTCAACCCAAACCCTAAAGAAGTCTTCAAGAGCCCGTGCCAAGGAGAACAAGCAGCTAATAGTCAAAAATCACAAAACACAAGGCACCGTGAATGAGATAATAGAAATATAGCCTATAGAAAAAGACCTGTGATAACCTTGGATTCTGAAAATATCAGACATAATTTAAACCCATGAGACATAGTGTATTTAAATACAAAGGGGTGGGGGGCAAAGATAGGGACATTGACCTGAAACTGTGAAAAGGGAACAACAGATTTTAAAGAATGATCAAAAAGATTAAAACAGTGTGATAGGATTTCTAGAGATGAAATTAAAAACTCCATGGATGGATTAAATAGCTGATTATATCCAGCAGAAGAAATGATTCCTGAATCAGGCAACCATTTTATGTCTTTTTCTAATCCTCCGATACTTTTCCTTTTTTTTTTTTTTTTTTTTTAATGTTTATTTATTTTTGAGAGACAGAGACAGAGGGAGACACAGAATCCGAAACAGGCTCCAGGCTCTGAGCTGTCGGCACAGAGCCAGATGCAGGGCTTGAACTCACAGACCCCAAGATCATGACCTGAGCTGAAGTTGGGTGCTTGACCCACTGAGCCACCCAGGCGCCCCACTTTTCCTTTTCTTCGTTTCATACTTCACACTAACAATGTAATCCATATTTATTCCCCCATTTGTCTCTGTACCCTCACATTTTGCCTTCCAATGGATTACCATAGATGAACTGTGAACTCTTACCAAAAGCCAATCCCTCTCATATATTAGGTCCCAGTTCCTTCTTTCAAGATCGTGTTTTGAGCGAATCTTTTTTCTCTCCTGGATCATTAATTTTTCCTTGTCTGATGGATTGTTACTGTCATCCTAAAACATACTGTTAATTCTGTTTTAAAGTTCTGTCTTGACCCACCCATCTTTTCTGGCTCTGCTCCATTTTTCTGTTCCCCTTTATGGAAAAACTCCTCAAAGGAATTATCTTTATTCGTCCTATTCTGGTCCTCTCGCCAGCCTATTCCAGTCAGACTTTTGCCCCTACCTCTCCGAAACTGTTCTTGTCAAGGTCATTAATGTCTGTCTTGTCACTAAAGCCAATAGTTAGTTTTTAAACCTTAGCTTTACCTATAGACAGCATTTTTTCCCCACAGCTCATGGCTTACTCTCCTTGAAAATACCATATTTCTTTGGGCTTTCAGGATACTGTACTTTTCTGATTTTCTTCCTTTCTTTTAGGCTAGCTGTACTAGTATCCTTTGCTTATTTCTCCTCTGCTACTACTGACCGCTAGTTATTTCAGCCTCAGGTTTCAGATCGTGTACTCTTTCCCCTCTCTATCTTGGTTCTCTCATTCGGTTTCTCAGCTTTAAATACCACCTATATAACTGATTGTCAAAATCTCCAGAACAGGATTCTCAGCTTTAGATCTGGATAGGCGAGGCACCCGAGTGGCTCATTTGGTTAAGCGTCCCACTTTTGATCTTGGCTCAGGTCGTGATCTCACGGTTAGTGGGATGGAGCCCCTCATTGGGCTCAGTGCTGACAGTGTGGAGCCTGCTTGGGATTCTCTCTCTGCCTCTCTCTCTCTGTTCCTCCCCTGCTCTGTTCTCTTCTCTCTCAAAAATAAACACTAAAAAAAGAAAAACCTTGGGATTTCCAGAATAATCGGAATGCCTTTTGTTATTTATAATGAGCCCCTTTTAATCACACCTACTTATGCTAATGGGAACCCGTAGATCACCTCAGGGTGGTAATGATCATCAGACACACCAAGTGATTAGAGGGTTGGAATTTTAGCCCCACCCGTGACCACTGGGACAGGGAGAGGGATGCTGCAGACAGAGCTCCGTAAAAGCTCTTGGGGCATCTGGGTGGCTCATTCGGGTGAGCGTCTGACTTTGCTCAGGTCACGATCTCACAGTTCCTGAGCTCGAGCCCTGAGTCGGGCTCTTTGCTGACAGCTCAGAGCCTAGAGCCTGCTTCAGAATCTGCCTCCCTCTCTCTCTGCCCCTCTCCTGCTAGCACTCTCTCTCAAAAATAAACATAAAAAAAATTTGAAAAATATAAAAGCTCTTAAAACAAGATGGATGAGCTTCCAGGTGGGCGAAACATAGACTTTCTGGGAAGGGGCTCAGAGGCATGGAAGCCCTGAACTTGCACTCCCACTAGCTTTCCCTCTGCACCTATTCCATTTGGTGCTTCCTGAGTTGCATCTTAACAATAAACCAGTAGATATAAGGTAAGTGTTTCTCTGGTTCTATATGCCATTGCAAATTACTGAACTTGAGAGTCATTGGAACCCCCAGTTCATAGCCGGTCAGTCAGACGTACAGGTGGCCTGGAGCTTGGCAGTGATACCTAAAGTGGGGATCGTGGTGTGTGACTGAACCCCTAATCTGTGAGGTCTGCTCTAACTCCAGATAGCATCAGAACTGAATTGGGTGCCCAGTTCACGTTGGAGAGTGGGAGAATTGGTTGGTGTGAGAAAACACCAGGTTCCAGTAAAGGCCAGAGTCTTAAAATGGTCTCCTGTTTCTCCTTTTTACATACGACATAGTCCTTGTCCTATTTCCTCAGGAACTTCAGGTGAGCATACTGCTTCAGGGCATTGAGCTTTGTATTCCCAGTGCCTGGCATGCGTCCCCACGTAGCACACCCCCACATGGCGCCGGCTTGTTCTTTTTCCCCCTTGAAGTATTACCAAAATTTGCCAAAATTTCACTGAGACCTTTTTAAATTATACTTTCCAAAATAGTAGGAGCTCAGTTCTGCACTGATGGTCTCCATTCCCTAGTTTTCCTGTCCCTTTATTACCATCTGGAAGCCCCTGGAGGGCAGAGATTTTTGCCTTTTTTTTTTTTCCCCTTCTACTTCTGCATCCTCAGCACTTAGAACAGTGCAAGGCTCATGCTAGGTAGGTCCTCAAATAGGTTGAATGAATGAATGAATAAATGAAGGGGAAATAAATGCAAATTCAGGATGAAGCCCAGAAAAATAATGGGATAGTAAATTTTAAAGAGAGCTTATGAGACATGGTCTAATTTGTGTGATTGGAGTTCCAGAAGAATGTAATAGAGTGGGGAAAGCGGTACTGATTCCTGCAGGTCAGTATGAAAAAGACAACCCAGTAAAAAAATGAAAAAAAGGGGCATCCGGGTGGCTCAGTTGGTTAAGCGTCCGACTCTCGGTTTTGGCTCAGGTCATGATCTCATGGTTTGTGGGTTCAAGCCCTGCATTGAGTTTCATGCTGGCAGTGTGGAGCCTGCTTAGGATTCTCTCTCTCTCCTTCTCTTTCTGCCCTTCCCCAGCTCGCTCTCTCTCTCTCTCTCTCTCTCTCTCTCTCTCTCTCCTCTCTCAAAATAAATGAACTTTAAAAAATCTTTAAAAAAAGAAAAATGAGAAAGGACAAACAGGTATTTCACACAAGGAGCAATTACAAATGTCTTATGAAACATTATACCTCATTAGTACAAAAATCAGATACCCTTTTGTTCTTACTAGATTGGCAAAAATTACAACAATATCCAATATTGGTACGGAGATAATTCAGCAGTAATTCCATCTGCTGTTGGATGGGGTTGTGAATTGGTAACCTATTTTGAAAATAAGCTATAGTGATTCCACTTTAAGCATATAAACTGGAGAAACTCTTATACATATACGTAATGAGATCATGGCAAACCTTTGTGTAGCATTATTTAGCTAAATCTGGAAACAACCTGCATGTGTTTTGTATTAGTTTCCTGTTACTGCTCTAACAAATTACCACGAATTTAGTGGCTTAACGTGGGTTTCACAGGGATAAAAATCAAGGCTGCCTTTTTTTTTTTTTTTTTTTTTGGAGGCTCTAGGGGAGAATCATTCCTTGCCTTTTCCAAGCTTCTAGAGGCTGCGGTGCTTCTGGCATGTGGCCTCTTCTATCTTAGAAGCCAGTAGTGTAACATCTTCCAGGTCTCTCTGACTCACACTCTTGTCTTCCTCTTTCAAGGTTCTTAGTATTGAGTCCACCCAAATAATCTAGTATAATCTTACCATCTCAGGATCCTTAACTTAATCATGTCTGCAAAGTCCCTTCCACCGCATACAATAACAGATTTACAGGTTTTAGGAATTAGGGTATGGATATCTTTGGGGGGCATCATTCTGCCTACCTTATGGGTCAACAGTAGAACAAATACATTATGATATTTTCATGTAATGTAACATTTACAGCAGGGAAAATGAATGAGCTACTAGAAAACTCATTATTTTGGGTAGATGTCAAAATGTTAGCAAAAGAAGTATATTACAACATAATTCCCGCAATAGATTCCATTAATATTTAAGTTCAAAAATGAGCTCTTAAGTATATTGCTTCAGGATATATATCACATGTGATGAAATTACAAAAGAAAAATAACAAAAATAAGATATTCTACCTCCGTGAGGAGGAAGATGAATGTAATTAGAAAGGGACTTAAAAAAAAGCTGTATTTGTGTTTTTAAAAAAATTTTGGAGGGGCGCCTGGGTGGCGCAGTCAGTTGAGTGTCCGACTTCAACCAGGTCACGATCTCGCGGTCCGTGAGTTCGAGCCCCGCGTCAGGCTCTGGGCTGATGGCTCAGAGCCTGGAGCCTGTTTCTGATTCTGTGTCTCCCTCTCTCTCTGCCCCTCCCCCGTTCATGCTCTGTCTCTCTCTGTCCCAAAAATAAATAAACGTTAAAAAAAAAAAAATTTAAAAAAATTTTGGTGATACACAGGTTTTTGTCTTAGTAGTTGTCTTTAAGAGTTAGAAGTAGGTACGTGACAATTTTGTATACCTTACCCCAACCCCTACCACAATTAAAACATCTTTAAAAAATAAACTGTGGTGGTTTACTAACTAAAAATAAACAATTTAAGAAAAATTTATACGAAAGAGAAATATCTGGATAAAATATTTTTAAAACATAGAAAGCTTTTGGTTCTTATTTCTACCCTCCCCCCCCCATCCCTATTACTTAGAATTTGAGGTTTTATAAATAGTAAGCTTGAGAAATGGAGTGAATTTCAGTAGAGTTGGTGACAGGATCTTAGTAACTAGGATAGTAAAGCATATGGAATTCTAGAGCTAAAATTCTCGTTAATGATCCTTTGTTCTTTAAAGAGAGTGTACCTCTGGCTGTTTATGTTGTAGAGAGTTTGGGGACTTATTTACAGCCCTAGGGGCAAAGCCTGAGAAAGAAACAACTGGGATGTTCTGGTTTCCAGGTTCTGGTCATTCTTTGCATAGATTCCTCCAGTGGATCATGTGAATGACCTTTAAAAGACGGTCCCCTTTTTGTTTTTAAATTTTAATTTCAATTGAGATAATTGTAGGTTCCATGCAGTTGTAAGCAATAATACAAAGAAATGCCACCTACACTTCATCTAGTTTTCCCCAATGGTAACATTTTGCAAACGTACAGTGCAGTATTATCACCAGCACATTGGCACTGATTCAGTCTGCTGGTCTTCAGATTCCCCCTTGTCTCATTTGTGTGTGTATGTATTCTTTTCACTTTTATCACGTTTAGGTTTGTGTATCCACCACCATGGTCAAGATACTGAATAATTTGATCACCACAGGGATCCTTCCTCTTGCCCTTTTATAACCACACTTGACCTCCTTTCCAACCTATGCCCCCACTCCACCTCCTTCCCTCCTCCAGTCTTTAACCTGGCAACCAATAACCTGTTCTCCATTTCCAAAATGTAAAAATGAAACCACATAGTATGTAACCTTTGGGGTTGGCTTTTTTCACTCAGCCTGATTCCCTGAAGATTCATCCAAGACGTGGATGTCAGTGAGTCCCATTTTTAAATTTAGCGGAAGAATGTTTTATGGAAGTTTTGGATTCTGAACTCCCTTTGTACATATCAGTTTCTGTTGCATTAATGTATACTTTGAGTAGTGGATGAAGCATGTATTTTTAAGTGTGATTGACTTAGGACTAAGTCTCATTGCTACTTGGGAAAAATTATTTTAACCGTGTTCAGCCTTGATTTTCTTAGGTGTAAAATGAGGATAAGACCTATTTCATAGAATATTTTTTTAAAAATGAGGTAACATGTAATGTTCTTATCACCATGCCTGTCATATAAGTTTTCCATAAGTGGCAGTGGAAAAGAAAGACAAGGCTACTACAGCAATATTCTTACAGTCTGTGACTTCTAGGTTAATCTTGGAAGAAATGGCTTTATTATTCCAAATACTTGTTGGAATTTATGTATGTTTCATATATTTCTCTTTAGCCATTAAACATCAATGCTTAGTTCTTCAGAATAGGTGTATCTGATCCTTCTATTTTGTCTTAATTGGCCATAGTAAAAAGTAAGTGATTGCTTTAGTGTTTTATATCTCAGTCAATGAAGACTAGTTACCTTGAATTAACAAATTATCTCTTTTATATAATATTACAGATTTGTTAAGGTCGGAATATCAGTAATGCACATATTTAAAGTTTTATGTTTGTGTATATATTTTCCACCCCACAGGTCACCGGAGTCCTGGATGATTGCTTGTGTGATATTGATAGCATTGATAACTTTAACACCTTCAAAATCTTCCCCAAAATAAAAAAGTTGCAAGAGAGAGACTACTTCCGTTATTACAAGGTACAGTTATAATTTTTGATTCCATTCGTAGCAAAGGTTTTTACACAGCTGTCTACAGATGTGACTTTTATGACCCTTTTGAAAGCCCATTTTGACTCTTCTCAGCACCCTCTGTGTGTTTTATCATTGGAATGTATTAAGTATTGTGGTGAAACCTGATAGTCTTTTTGAACACAAAGAATCTGAACCCTCTTCCTGTGTTTGGGGGATTCGTCATCTTTCAAGTTTTGTTTTTGAGACAGAGACTCATTCCACGGAAGCTCAAAATGCCAGACCTCCTTGGTCAGCCTTCCTTGTGACGTTGCCTCCTCCATCTAGACACCGACCCAGGTTCTCTGCTGTGCTGATGGCAGTGGCCTGTGTTAGCAGTGTTAGCTGTACAAAGTACCCCCGCGGCAGACATTCACCGGAAGGGCTGGCCCCCAGGCTGAGGGTACAAGCACCATTCATAGTAAAACTGCAGAATCGGTTCTTAAACCTAACAGTCGTCTCCAAGTATAACCATAACAGCTTAAAGGGAGGAGAAATGAGGCAACATTCAAAAGAACGGTATTTTAAATTTAAGAACAATATTTTAGAAGCTGCTGTTCTGCTTTGCCTATGCTCTTGTGCTCAGCATTCAGTTGGGTTCATAAGTTCTCTGATTTTCATTTTTAGTTTATTTTAAAAATTGAGCATGATTTTACACTTTTTTTAAAATCCTGATCCTACATAGGCTGTCTTAGTCTTTAAATATTTTTGAGGATAAAAAAATTTAGAGGAGGAACTAATGGCCATTCTTTTTATGGTGCCACCAAAATCTTGAATCAATTTCCCATATTTTTGCAACACTTTGTACAGGTGTCAAATTTCTGGCAGAACACTTCTGTAAGTGTCTAATTGACCAAAAGAGGGAAAGACACTTTGGTTAGCAATCCTACTTGCATAAATATAAGGGAAGTGATTGTTTCTTAAAGGAACATGAGAATGTGTTACAGAAGAAGGAAAAATGAAAGTTGGATAGGCAGAAAGAACAATGTTCTTAAAAAACGTCCTACCCAATTTAACAAAATTGCTCCGTGTGTAATGGGAACATAGTCCTGTTCTCCCAAGGGAGGGTCATGCAGTAATCTAGTTAATGGATTTATCTCCATGGCAAGGATAGCAGTGATACCCACTCCTTTTCTAGTTCTGTCAACCTATGAATTAAACTAAAGGGACATTTAATCACCACGGTATCCTGTATGTGCACCAGTGGCAGAAAGGAAAGCTAAGAGAAGAGGTGAATTGTAAACATGCACGTACATACTGGTGATTGAGCACGCAAGGGTGCACAGGTTGAGGCACCAGTCTGCCCCTGTCGACTGGTCAGCTGGCTGTTGTAGTTAGTGTTTACAATTTCTTGTACTATCCATTCCATTCCTTTAGTCATGGAGTATTTATCGAATGATTATTCTGTGGGAGGCCCTATTCTAAGTGCTGTGGATACAATAGTGAATAACACAAAGACTCTGACTTCATGAAGCTTTTATTCTGATTAGGAAGGCAAACAATAAACAATGAAATGTAATTTCATATGGTTATATGGTAAGTGCTATGGAGAAAAATAAAGTAGGAGATACAGAGTAATTAATGGGGTGGGGATGGAAGGTAGCTTTATCTTTGACGAGGATGACCAGGAAAGGAAGGTATTCATACTGTGCTGTTTGAGTGAAGACCTACATGACGTGAAAGCCATGATGAGATACGGGGAAAGAACATTCCAGGGAAGGGGAGGAGAACTGCAGGTGTAAAGGTCTAGAGTGTTTGAGGAATAAGAAGACAGGGATAGGCTGGAGCAAAGTGAGTGAGATGGAGAGTTGGAAAAGTGGGTAGGGGCCAGATTAAAAACAAAAAAAAAAATTAGAAGGCCCTATTCACCACATAAGGATGTTGAATTTTAGTGTAGGTGTGATCAGTTTCTGGAGGGATTTGTACAAAACAGACTAAGGGTGTGAGACAGGAAATAGAGAAAAACCACGTAGGAGGCTTCTGCAGATGGAAGGTAACGGGTTTGGAATAGGGCAGTAGACTTGGAAGAGGTGAAAAGTGAGCACATGAGCATTATATCTAAGAGGTAACACCAAAAACTTGTCTGATGGTGTGAATGTAAGCTCTGAGGGTAGAGGTGAAATCAAAGATAATGCTGAGTTGTGAGCATACTACAAAAAAGTATGTCCTGACCAAGTTCATCTTATTCTAAGAATGCAAGGACAAGGCTTTTAGGTCTTTAACACAATTAAACACACATTCTTGATTTTTTTTAAAAATAGGAATGATGGATACTTCCTTAACATGAACATTTTAATGCTAACATGAGCATTGCCAACCTCTTACTTGCTGGGAAATAATAGAGGAATTCACACTTAGGTGAGGGACCAAGACAGAGGCACCCATATCTCCTTTACTGTTGGAGGGATTAGTATATCACAACAGCTAGAGGATAAACATTTTTAAAGAATAAGGAAAACGGTCTCCTTTTATAAATGACAGAAGTATTCTAGAAAACCCAAGTAATAAAACGAACACAAGTGATAAATGCATTAAGCTCGCAGGCTATAAAGTTAATGTACAAAAATCAATATCTTCATAAATACAAACAATAACAAGTTAGAGGATCTGATGGAAAAGAAATCCCCATTTACATAAGCAGTGTGAAAAAAGGTGAAATATATAGGAGTCAAAAACTGTGCAAGACCTAGAGGAGGAAAGCCTCAAAACCCTACTGGGAGACCCAAAAGTAGGCTTCAAGAAATGGACAGGTGTGTCTATAGCTAAAGAGGTTGGTTCTCTCCACGTTGGCGTTTACGTTCAGTGTGATCCTAGTAAAAGGACCAATATTTTTTTCCTGGAGCTGGACAAGTCGTTGCAGCCTCAGTTCTCTGGGCAGCAGATGAGACCGTGGTTGGTGTGCAAGAGGTTACTGAGGGACTGCTCGTGGAAGTGATGGCTCAGGGAAGGACCGAGCGGAAGGGAGGCGGAGCTCTGGGAGTCCGCCTCTGTGGAGACCTCAGGTGACCCTCTGGGAGCCCTGGAGACGGGATGGCCCTCCAGAACTCTCCCCCCTTGCCAGAGAGACCTAGGCCTCTGCAGCCCTCCATCAGTCATTTGCAGGCTGCTGTTGGAAGGAGTGGTGTGTCCTTGTGCTAAGTGGCTGTCTTCGGCTGAGGCCAGCTGCCTGCAATGTTTTTGGAAGCCCGGGGTAACAAGCCCTTCCTGAAGGCTGACGTTAGCAGCATGTTCCAGTGTCCACCACAGTCCGCTCCTTGCTCTGTGTTACTAGTTTTCTGTTGCTGCAGGCAGTTTAGTCTAAAATGTAGCAACTTAGGGGCGCCTCAGTTGGTTAAGCATCGGACTTCAGCTCGGGTCATGATCTTGCCGCTCCTGAGTTCGAGCCCCACATTGGGTTCTGTGCTGACAGCTCAGAGCCTGGAGCCTGTTTCAGATTCTGTGTCTCCCTCTCTCTGCTGCTCCCCTGCTTGTGCTGTGTCTCTCAAAAATAAATACACATTAAAAAAAACATTTTTTTAAATGTTTAAAATGTAGCGACATAAAGCAGCAAACTGAGAAGGTGGGATTTGGGGAAGACCTAAAGAGAGGAGGAAAGCAAGCCATGTCAATATCTGGAGGGAGCACACCCCGTGCAGAGGGACCAGCGGGAGCAAAGGCCCTGACTCTACAGTGTGTCTCCTGTTTTGAGGAACAACCCGGGAGCCAGTGAATAAGGGGCAGAGAGCAGACGGACAGGCCATGTAAGGCATTCCTGACCATTACAGGGACTTGGGTTTTGAACTAACCCAATTTTTAGAAGTATTGGATGTGGAGTGAGAAAGTAAGGAGTCAAGAGTGATGCTGGGATTTTGGCCCGAGGATCTAGAGTAATGGGGTTGCTGTTTTCTGAGATGGCAAGAAGAATGTCCTGTGGAGAGATCCAAGAGGCATTGGACGCATAAGCCAGGAGTTTGAGGAACCTGCAGTTCCCAAAAGAGGTTGTCTTTGGACATCCCGAACCCTCTGCCTGGAAATCTCTTTCTCTAGGAAACCTGTATCCGATTTCTCCTCATTTTACATGTAACTGAAGGGAGGCCTCCCCTGATTAACTCCACGGTCAGAGCTGACCGCACTCTCCTTGTGTCACCAGTTCCACGTGTTTTTGCCTCTTCCTCCGTGACGTAGGTGTTATTCACTTCATTTAACGGCTATTGATTGAGCTATTAAGTATCCCAGGCACTGGGGATAGAATAATGAAGAAGGTGAAATCTCAGTCCTTACAATGGGAGATGCAGGCAATAAGTAAATCAGAAATAGGTAGTGGTGAGTGCTATAAAAGAATAAAAACAGGGTGTAGGGTGCATACTGAATGCTACTTCAGAGAGTCTGGTCAGGGAAACTCTTTGCCGAGGTGGTATCTGAGAGAGCCCCGGCCGAGGTGAGGGGAGCAGGCCGTGAGACCTGGAGGAGCAACAGGCCAGGCAAAGAGGAGCCACTGTAGAGGCCTGGAGACCAGGAGCTGGGTATGTTCCAGGCCGGAGGGGGTATGTTCCAGGCAGGAGGGCCAGCGTGGCTGGAGGTGCACAGGAGACCAGGTGAGAGAGGGCCTAGTGGCGCTTGCTACAGAGCTGGGATTCCTTCTGAAGGTCCCGGGAAGCCACAGGAAGGTGTTGAGCAGGGATTGATTGGTACCGTCTGAATTACGTTTCAGAGGGATCACTGTGGCTGCTGTATAGTGGAAGCAGGGAACATGGGGTAGTCCTGGGATTCCCCTCCCTCCCTCCCTCTCTCTCTCTCAAAATAAATAAATAAAAAAAAAAGCAGTGGAGGTGGTGGGAAGAAGTGGATAATGAATTGTGCATGGAGGTAGCAGAGGGAAGAAACAAGAATAAAACTTTGATTTTTGGCTCAGGCAATCCATCTGGCAGTCCTGTTGAATCACTTTCTGTTAAGTTCAAGATAAGAAAATCCAGAGTTTTTAACAACATGGTTAAAATGGTCCGTCCCTGGGGCGCCTGGGTGTCTCAGTCGGTTGAGCGTCCGACTTCGGCTCAGGTCATGATCTCGCAGTCCATGAGTTCAAGCCCCACATCGGGCTCTGTGCTGACGGCTCAGAGCCTGGAGCCTGTTTCCGATCCTGTCTCTTTCTCTCTTTCTCCACCCCTCCCGTGCCCATGCATTATCTCTCTCTGTCTCAAAAATAAATAAACGTAAAAAAAAAAAAATTTTTTTTTTAATTTGAAAAAATGGTCCATCCCTTTCCTATGTCTGCACTCATTCTCCCACTAAAAGTTGGTTAAACTGTTTTGTTTTGTTTTGTTTTCCAGTTCCCACAACTGTTCAAGCTCTATCACCTTATCCAAATGCACAATTTCTCCAACTTTGATCCATCCTGAGATACTACCTCCTCAGAGGCTGCCATCCACCAGCCCCATTATGTTCCATTGTGAAACTCTGGATTTTTGTTTGTAATTAAACATTAATTCCCTCCAGTAGATTATCAGTTCCAGGGGGAAAGTGCTTTTTGTGTCTCTTTTTGCCCCAGAACCTCCATGGTGCCAGACAGATAGTGGGTGCTCGGTGCACGTTTAGGTGGCTGGGTGCATGAGCGAATCCTCACGGGTAAGGTAACGGCATGGTGCCGACAGTTGTGAAAATGCTTTCCAGGGTCTGCAGGTGAGCAGTGTGCTTGGACTTTATTCCTTTTGGGAAGTGTCAGAGGACTAATAACAGTTATTTTTTACGTTAATATTACACCTGGGTGTCTGAAAACCTGCAGTCATTTAAGATTCTGAACTCTATAGATGACACGGGAGAGGAAGCTTTTTCTTCTAACTCACCAGCATGTCATTGGCGCCCACACAGTGACACTTAGCATGCGGACTGTGACACTTCTATCCTAATGTTAATCCAATCTCTCTCTCAAGGTTAATCTGAAGCGACCATGTCCTTTCTGGGCAGAAGATGGCCATTGTTCAATAAAAGACTGCCATGTGGAGCCCTGTCCAGAGGTAAGATAAATTTAAAAAATATGAATAGGGAAAACATTGCTTCCTCTTGGGCTTTTAGACAAACATGAACTTTATATTTTATTGATGGATTTAGACCTGTCATCAAATTCATAAACTGTTAGATCTCTCCTTTTTAAGTATTTTTATTTTATTTATTTATTTTGAGAGAGAGTGCAGGGGAGGGACAGAGGGAGGGGGAGAGAGAGAGAATCCTGGGCAGGCTCCACACTCAGCACGGAGTCCATCGTGGGGCTTAATCTCACAACCCTGGGATCATGACCTGAGCTGAAATCAAGAGTTGGATGCTTAATTGACTGAGCCACCCAGGTGCCCCTAGCTCTCTCCTTTTTACTGAGATTATTAAAGATTTTATACTCATTACCAAAATGGGTTTGAAGACACTTGTATCCAGTGGTATTGATGATTGGATATGGAAGTATAGTATTCTAAAACAGATGGAAAATCAGGGGCCTGTTCTAGGATTGGATCTACAATGTCTAACGCTTATTTCATGCTTTATTGGATGTGCATCTTGTTTCATAAGAAAAGTAATGCTACCAGGGGCGCCTGGGTGGCTCAGTTGGCTGAGCGTCCAACTCTTGATTTCAGCTCAGGTCATGATCCCAGGGTCATGGGATCCAGCCACGTGTTGGGCTCTGTGCTGAGCGTGGAGCCTACTTAAGATTCTCTCTCCATCTCTCTCCTCCCCCTGCCCCTTTCCTTGTCTTGTACTTTCTCTCCCTCTCTCTCTCTCTCTCCCTCTCTCCCTCTCTCCCTCTCTCCCTCTCTCCCTCCCTCCCTCCCTCCCTCTCAAATGAAAAGTAATGCTACTGGACCTTCAATTTTACATTTAGAGTGGGAATTACCATGGGTAAAGTGGGAGAATCTCAGGCTTGGTATCAGGTTTGCACTTGGTCTTGTTATATTAAAAAAAAAAAATAGCTATACTTATATTTTAGACTTCATTTTTTGGCATCTAGCACAATTCTTTTTTTTTTTTTTTTGAATATATGAAATTTATTGTCAAATTGGTTTCTATACAACACCCAGTGCTCATCCCAAAAGATGCCCTCTTCAATGCCCATCACCTACCCTTCCCTCCCCCCCCCCCCCATCAGCCCTCAGTTTGTTCTTATTTTTTAAGACTCTCTTATGCTTTGGCTCTCTCCCACTCTAACCTCTCTCTCTCTCTCTCCCTTTTTTTTTTTTTCCTTCCCCTCCCCACATGGGTTCCTGTTAAGTTTCTCAGGATCCACATAAGAGTGAAACCATATGGTATCTGTCTTTCTCTGTATGGCTTATTTCACTTAGCATAACACTGTCCAGTTCCTTCCACGTTGCTACAAAGGGCCATATTTCATTCTTTCTCATTGCCACATAGTACTCCATTGTGTATATAAACCACAATTTCTTTATCCATTCATCAGTTGATACAATTAATTCTTAAACAGTAATTAGTTATGAGCTATGTTTTCATTCACTTTTTTCTTTTTTTACCTAATCAGTCTAGTTTGTTACCCTTAAAAATGGGGGGGGGAGGGGAGCCTTATCTGAAGCAACGTCCTTCCTAAAGGGACAATTTTTAAAAATTCTAATTTTCCTTTAAGAATAAAATGGTTTAACTTTTTAGTTTGAAATAATTTCAGACCTACGGAAAAATTGCAAGAATAATAATAGCAGTCCTCATATACTTTTTATTCAGATTCCCTAAATGTTCATCATGTTTGCTTCATTATTCTCTCTATACACATATGTTAATATTTTCTGAAGCATTTGGGTCTAAGTTACCAACATGGTGATCTTTTACCCCTAAATACTTGAGTGTGTATTTCCTTAAAAACAAGATTATTCTCTTACCTAACCACAACATAATTAACAAAATCAGGAAATTAACATTAATTATAATACTGATGTCTAATCTGTAGACCTTGCAGCTGACTTAATAAAGTGCTATATAGCTAAAAAACAGAGTGTAAAAACATAGTGTTGTGTTCATTTCAGGTATACAAAATAGTGATTCAACAGTTCCATACATTACTTAGTGCTCATCAAGATCGTGTACTCTTTTTTTTTTTTTTAATTTTTTTTTCAACGTTTATTTATTTTTGGGACAGAGAGAGACAGAGCATGAACGGGGGAGGGGCAGAGAGAGAGGGAGACACAGAATCGGAAACAGGCTCCAGGCTCTGAGCCATCAGCCCAGAGCCTGACGCGGGGCTCGAACTCCCGGACCGCGAGATCGTGACCTGGCTGAAGTCGGACGCTTAACCGACTGCGCCACCCAGGCGCCCCTGTGAACGATTTTTTTTAATTGGTTGTTGGATTTGGTTTGCTAGTATTTTGTTGAGGATTTTTGCATCCAAGTTCATCAGAGATACTGGCCTGTAGTTGTCTTTTTTAGTGGTGTCTTTATCTGGTTTTGATACAGGGTAATGCCGCCCTCATAGAATGAATTTGGAAGTTTTCCTTCCTCTTCTATTTTTTTGGAGTAGTTTGAGAAGAATAGGTAGTAACTCTTCTTGGAATGTTTGGTAGAATTTGCCTGTGAAGCTGTCTGGTCCTGGATTTTTGTTTGTTGGGAGTTTTTTGATCACTGAAATTCCTTATCGGTAATCAGTCTGTTCAAATTTTCTATTGCTGCTTCAGTTTTGGTATGCTACATGTTTCTAGGAATTTATCCATTTCTTCTAGGTTGTCCAATTTGTGGGCATATACTTTTTCATAATATTCTCCTACAGTTGCTTGTATTTCTGTGGTGTCAGTTATTTCTCTTTCATCTGTGATTTTGTTTGGATCCTCTCTCCCCCTTCCCCACCTCTCTCTATGAGTCTGGCTAGAGGATTATCAATTTTGTTGATCTTTACAAAGAACTGGTTTCATAGATCTGTTCTATTTTTTTTTAATTTTCTGTACCATTTGTGCTCTAATCTTTATTATTTCCTTCCTTTTGCTGGTTTTAAGTTTTGTTATTCTTTTTGTAGCTCCTTTATGTGTAAGGAGATTTTTCTTGCTTCTTGGAGTAGGCCTATATTGCCCTAAACATCCCTCTTAGAACTGCTTTTGCTGCACCCCAAAGATTTTGGACTGTTAAATTTTCATTTTCATTTGTACCCGTGAAATTTTTGATTTCTTCTTCAATTTCTTAGTTGACCCATTCATTGTTTGGTAGCATGTTAGTTAATCTTCATGCATTGATGCTCTTTCCAGATTTTTGTTTGTGGTTGACTTCCAGTTTCATAGCATTGTGGTCAGAAAAGATGCATGATATGACTTGATCTTGAATTTGTTGAGGCTTGTTTTATGGCCTAATAAGTGATCTATTCTGGAAAATGTTCTGTGTGCACTTGCAAAGAATATGTATCTGCTGTTTTAGGTTGGAATGTTCTGAAAATATGTTAAATCTATCTGATCTGGTGTGTCATTCAGAGACACTCTTCCCTTGTTGATTTTCTGGTTGGGTGATCTTTCCATCGATGTAAATGGGGTGTTATAGTCCCCTATTATTGTATTTCTATTGATCAGTTTTTTATGTTTGTTATTAACTGTTTTGTGTATTTGGGCGCTCTCAAGTTGGGTGCCTAAATATTTACGGTTGTTGTATCTTCTTGTTGGATTCTCCCCTTCGTTATTATATAGTGTTGTTCTTTGTCCCTTGTTACAGTCTTGTTTTAAAATCTATTTTGTCCAGTATAAGTATTGCTACTTTGGCTTTCTTTGACATCCATTTGCATGATACCTGTTTCTTCATCACCTCACTTTCAATCTGCAAGTGCTTTTAGGTCTGAAATGAGTCTCTTGTAGGTAGCATATTAGATGAGTCTTATTTTTTTTTACCCACACTGTCACCCGATGTCTTTGGATGAGAGCATCTAGTCCATTTACCTTCAAAGTAGTTATTGATACATATTTATTACCAAGTTGTTACTTGCTTTGTGATTGTTTTATAGTTTTTCTCTACTCCTTCTCTTGCTCTCTTTCATAGTGTTTTGGCTTTCTTTAGTGATATACTTGGATTCCCTTGTCTTTATTCTTTGCATATCTATTGCTGGTTTTTGATTTGTGGTTACCATTAGGTTTGTACATAACATCTTCTGCATAGCAGTCTATGTTAAGTTGATGGTCGTTTAAGTTTGAACCTATTCTTTCTTCCTTTCTGCCTGACATTTTAGGTATATGGCGTCATTTTTATTTTGTGAATCTCTTGACTGATATTTACATATATATTTATTTTTACTGCTTTTGTGTTTCCTACTTTTTATAATAAGTCTTCTAGTCTTCCTTGCCACTCAAAGAGTCCCCTTTAACATTTCTTGTATGGCTAGTGGAGTGGTCATAAACTCCTTTAGTTTTTGTTTGAGAAACTCTTTGTATTTTCTTGTATACTGAATGAGAGCCTTGCTGGATAGAGTATTCTTGGCTGCACAGTTTTTCTTCTTAGCACTTTGAATGTATCATGCCATTCCCTTCTGGCCTGCAAATTTTCTGCTGAAAAATCAGCTGATATCTTTATAGGGTTTCCCCTTGTATGTAACTTGTCTTCTTTTCTCTTGGTGCTTTTAATTTTTTTCTTCATCACTACTTTTTGTCACTTTAAGTACTCTGTGTCTCGGTGTGGACATCCTTGGGTTGATTTTGTTGGGGGATCTATATGCCTCCTGGATCTTGATATCTGTTTTCTTCCCCACATTCAGGAAGTTTTTAGCTATTATTTCTTCAGATAAAATTTTTGCCCTCTTTTTCTACTTCTTATGGGATCCCTGTAATGTGAATGTTATTATGCTTGATGGAGTCCCTGAGTTCCCGAAGTCTGTCTGTTCTCATTCTGTGTAATTTTTTTCTCACACCTACTGAGCTTGATTACTTTCCATAATTGTGGCTTCTGGGTCATTAATGCATTCATCTGTTTCATCTAGCCTGCTATTTATTCCAGTTAGTGTGTTTTTAATTTCATTTATTGTGTTCATCTCTGATTTATTCTTTTTTATCTCTGTGTTAAGGGTCTCACTGATGTTTTCCGCTCTTTTCTCACATCCTGTGAATATGTTTATGCTCATTATTTTAAATTTTCTATCAGTCATATTCTATTCTTTTCTCTTTGGTCTCTTGCTGTGCTTTTGTCTTGTTCTTTCATTTGGGACACGTTCCTTTGTCTCCTCGTTTTGTCTAATTCTGTGGATCTGTTTCTGTCTGTTGGGGAAAGTCCGCTACATCTCCTCCTCTTGACAGTAATGGCTTTATGAGGAGGAGGTCCTATAGTGCCCTGCAGTGCAATGTCTCCTGTTCTCCACGACCTTATACTTCAGGAAATGTCTCCTATGTGTGTTGCAAATGCCCTGCTCCTGTGCCTTGGCCGCTTTTTTCCTTTAGTCCGGTCATCTGCAGAGGCTCTCTTAGCCCATTGTGGGCCGTATTCGGTCCCAGACCTGTGCCGCACATTTTCACAAGGTGTGTGCTGCTCTGTTTGTGAGATGAAACCTGTTGCCTGCACTGGGGGAATGGAGGGTGTGTGGGTGGGGCACCAGTTGTAACAGGATCTGCCATGAGCTTCTGCAGAGCCCACGCTGCTGGGACCTATGCCCTGCAAAAACCCATGGGTCAGGAGAAGCTGTGTTGCTGATGTGATGTTTACATTGGTCTTGTGGGGGAGGTGATTCGAAGCCAGGACTGAGGAAAATCTGTTGAAAAGGGCAGATCGGCCAGGCGTGGATGGGTGGGGCTTGCTGTGAGCAATTTAGGTAGGGAGTGTTGTGCAGCACTGGTTCCTGCCGGTGCCTGTGTGTTTCTGCTGGGGGCAGGGAGTGGGGATTGTGGAAGGGGGTTGCGGGGGAAGGAGGGAAATAACACCTGCCTCTTCCTTTGTACCTGGAAGGGTCTCCCAGTGATCCCTGCCTCTCTGGACTTGCTCTGTGATTAGTAAATAAATCTCAGTCCCATGTGCCCTGGGCATTTTTCAAACTGCTGCTTCTAGGCTGTATCTACCTGGGCCGTTTGTCATGCTATCATTTTAAGGGCAGGAACTCTGCTTCCTAATGCCCTTCAGGCTCTCCCACACCAGAGCTGCTGATTCTTTTTTTTTTTTTTTTTTTTTTTAATTTTTTTTTTCAACGTTTATTTATTTGTCGGACAGAGAGAGACAGAGCATGAGCGGGGGAGGGGCAGAGAGAGAGGGAGACACAGAATCCGAAACAGGCTCCAGGCTCTGAGCCATCAGCCCAGAGCCCGACGAGGGGCTCGAACTCACGGACCGCGAGATCGTGACCTGGCTGAAGTCGGACGCTTCACCGACTTCGCCACCCAGGCGCCCCAGAGCTGCTGATTCTTAAAATTCCAGGCTTCAAGTCCTGCTGGTTGTAGGAACTCTTGTAATTTGGACCCCCTGGCTTTCAGAGCCCAATGTTAACTGGGATTGGTCTTCCCTGTGCAGGCTCCCTGGTGTGATCATCTATTTCTCCCCCTCTCCGTGCCCCCCCCCCCCCCCCCCCCCCCCCCGAGAAGAGTGAGATGCGCCCTCTTCTCTTCCTTAGTTGTGGAGTTTGTTCTGCCAGTCTTTGGGTTGTTTTCTGGGTTATTTGTGCTGAGGTGAGTGTTACCTAGTTGTATCCCTGGGACGAGGTGAGACCAGGGTCGTCGTCCTCCACCATCTTTCCAGCCTCAATCCCAGCCAGATTTCTTTCATGCTTGATTTTAGTCATTAGTTTTACATTTATCATTACTTCTAATAATTCTCTTTTGTGATTGTTATATATTATCCGTGACAGTGATCTGTGATGCCTACCCCAATATTTCTAAAAGCCTTGTTATTAAGATTTGCTTAAGTCAAGTTACTGCATTTAGCATCAAACCTTTAAAAAAGCTGCTGAAGATTTTGATTTTAGCACGTTATACTACACTAGAGGACACACTGTAGCCAGCAGTCACTTTTGGTTAATATTTATTCCGTATTTTAAATTCAGGGTCTGTGGCTGTTAGGTTTGACTTGAGTTTTATAGTCTTCTCTCTTTTGCCTTCTGTTAGGTGTCCTAGGAAGCACTGAAATGATAAAATACTGGCAGCATGGAACATTTTAATTGATTAATCTTTTTATTGATAAGGGAAATATCTCTTACATCATTACTATTATATACATTCTTCCACCTGACAGGAAGATATTTATTCTGAATATTTGGTTAAGTTTGCCTGTGTTAAAATTTATCATGATACATAAAAAAATTTTAAGAGGTAATTTTCTATACCGTAGATCCAGATGTTGAAAATCAATCAGTCCCCTGAATTGATCAGAGTTACCAACCTGTGATTTTCTTTTTCAGTATGGTTTTTGTTTTAAAACTGTGTTTGATAAACCAGCTGTAATGATTTCTAGATTTATTTATTAAAGCCTAAGACTAATTACTGGCTTTGTAGGAAAGTGAGTCAAATTGGATCCACATGCAGATCTTCTGCTAGTAAACCCTGGTTACCTAGATTGATAAGCCCTAGGTTAATCCTGTGGACCAAAGAACTGACTCTTAGTATTAATCCCAAACTGCCTTCACTATAAATGTCAATTTAGAGCAGAATTTAAGATTGAGCCTAAGATATTTCAAATAACTGAAAATTTTTAAAGCTTCTGTTTCTGTTGTAAGAAAGTTTATGGAAAAGTGATTTTTGTCAGGGTTTTTTAACCTAAAAATTATGTAAACTATTAGATACTTCATTGAGAATTTAAATTATAGCTAATTTTGACACTCTTATTTTGTATATGTCATTTGGTTTGCTATACTATGATTTACAAGTTTGTAAATTGGTATACCTCTTTACGATTTATCTTAAAGAGGTAATATGGAAACAGATTTTGAATGAATGTATATTTTCTCATCATGGAATAAAATAAAATACCCTTTATTTGAGCAATGTCATTATTTGTGAAGAAATCTCAAAAAAAAAAAAAGCGATGGTCATTTTTTAAATTGCTGTTGTTGTTCTTTTAAGAGTAAAATTCCAGTCGGAATTAAAGCCGGGAGTTCTAATAAGGTGAGTCCCTTTTCCTTGAGTATTTCTGCTTTATGTTATGAAATTTACCATTTACTGCTTGACAGTAGTTACGGAAGGAGAACTGTACTGTGGTCAGTTGGGAGTGGGCACCTTTTGCCCCAGAATCCCATATTTCCAATTCTTTCAGCAACAGAGAGCTTGTGTATTTTTTTTACAGTTAAATTATATACTTTTTTTTTTTTTTTAAGATATTTCAATTCTGTTTTTGGAACCTCTAGAAGAACTACAGTAGTGTAATGTAACTACAGTGTCAGATGGCCTACTCAACAGGTGTTTTATCATGCATGTATTTTTAGTTTTCGGTTTCAACCAGTCAACCTGTCATATTCAGGATTATATTGTATAAACAGCTATTAAGGTATTAGGAGCATAGTACTTTTCAACGGCATTAGAATACTCCTTTATTAAAGATTACCCTCCCCCCTTTTTTTTACCCTTTCCCTTTTAAATTAAAAAAAAATTTTTTTTAATGTTTATTCTCGAGAGAGAGACAGAGACAGAGTGTGAGTAGGGGAGGGTCAGAGAGAGAGAGGGAGACACAGAATCCGAAGCAGACTCCAGGCTCTGAGCTATCAGCACAGAGCCTGATGCAAGGCTCGAACTCCAAACTGTGAGGTCATGACCTGAGCTGAAGTCAGACCCTTAACTGATGGAGCCACCCAGGCGCCCTTACCCTTGCCCTTTTAGAAGCATGCCATAATTTACTTAGCCGTGCATGTTTTTATGTAACAGTTTACTTCTAGTTTTTCACTATTATGTGTATATAGTAAAGATCATCATACCCTCTCTCTCCCTGTTCCCTCTCTCCATTTTCTTTTTGCATTTTCTCCCCTGTGTGGTCTTTTGTTTGTGTTCACTCTCTTTAATTTATTTTTGTTTCAGCTCTGAACTAAATACACAGTGTTAGAGACATTTGAAACCTCTTCTGGACTCCTTCCCAATCCCATTCTGTTTCCTCAGTCCCCAGAGATAGCCACTTTTCTGAAACTTACGTGTGTCCTTCTGTGTTACTTAACTTTTCTACTTCTAATGCACATGTAGCCACAAGTGACATATAGATCTTTTTATTTTTTATTATTTTCTTAAACATTTGTTTATTATTGAGGGAGAGAGACAGAGCATGAGCATGGGAGGAGCAGAGAGGGGAGGAGACACAGAATCCAAAGCAGGCTCCAGGCTCTGAGCTGTCAGCACAGAGCCCGACGTGGGGCTCAAACTCACAAACCGTGAGATCATGACCTGAGCTGAAGTCAGACGCTTAACCGACTGAGCCACCCAGGCGCCCAACATATAGATCTTTTAATATGAAGTTTAAACATTAAGATTATGCTTTTTTATTTCTTCAGGTTAAAAACATTTTTTCAGTTACCTTTACTCCACATTATGCTTTTGTCTCTGATGTAGCTTTGTTAATTTTTATAGGTAGTATTCTATTTTTTTCCAATGTTTTTTTCAATGTTTTTTTTTTTTTTTTTTGAGACAGAGAGAGAGCATGAGCAGGGGAGGGGCAGAGAGAGAGGGAGACACAGAATCTGAAGCAGGCTCTAGGCTCTGAGCTGTCAGCACAGAGCCCGACGCGGGGCTCAAACTCACAGACTGTGAGATCATGACCTGAGCTCAAGTCGGACGCTCGACCGACTGAGCCACCCAGGCGCTCCAATAGTTGCATAGTATTCAATGGTATGATTATGTCATTGATTAGCTCCTCCTCTGTTGATGGACATTTCACTTGTGTTGACTTTTTTGCTATTACATACAGTGAGGCACTAGCATTTCTGTCCTTTGTCTCATTGTACATATGTAAGAGTTTTCCTAGGTCTGTATTTAGAAGTAAGGTTGCTGGGGCATCCGTTATGCTGTCCCAACATGAGATAGTACCTAATACCTTTCTAAAGTGGTTGTACCTTGTTTTTAGTTTTGTTTTTAAATGTTGCTCTGGATATGGTTTCAGTTTTAAGACTGCTGGTTCAAGGATGTTATGCATTTTTGCATCTCCAGATAAATATTGTCAAATTACTTTCCCAAGACGGTTTTCTCAGTTTAGGTCATCACCAACATACCAGTACTAATTGTTTTTAATGTCTTAGCTTAGTTGGTGGAAATTTGTGATGCATTTTGATTTGTATTTCTTACATATGTGAGAGATTTTGATGTATCTATGTCATCACTGTCAGATTGCCAGTCGTACTTGAGATTATTACTAAACTTCCTATGAACTTCCTTTCAGTACTCAAAAGTGGCAAACAGCACCAAAGAATTAGAAGATTGTGAACAAGCTAATAAACTGGGAGCAATTAACAGCACATTAAGGCAAGTTTATTTTAGGAGTGTTGAAAAATATTCTCTTGTTTAGTATATTTATATCAGAAATCTTCTGTTTGTGATTTTGCTTCAAGTAATTCTTAAAAGGAAGAAGTTATTTTTATCTTACATTCCACGATTGCTTTGCTTCCTCCTGTTAGCTGATTTGTTCTTAAATTTCTGGAATGTATGATCAATGGTGACTTTATCAAAAAGTAAAAATTTAGAAGGTTGCTCAACTAGCAGGGCTTATGGGTCTATTTTTCCTGGTTATTATAGGAAAAGGAACTTGAACCTCTAAGTGTTTTATAAATAGTAATTCAATCTGTAGGTTACATTTTGAATGGGAAAAGTTATTACCATAACTGTTAAGTTTCGTAGATTCTTTTTCCTATTGACTTTTCCTTATTGTAATAAAAACCTGCTTGGGAAGGCCAGTGTAATTGTGAGTGGTCTCAGATTATGCGCTATGAAATGATTGTATCTATAGTTGAATCTGGGGAATGGAGTATCATTGAACTTCTTTTGAATTTCCCTTTTTGTTTAGGTTGGCATCTATGTACTATAACTGTTAAAGACTTAATAAAGTTAGCAGTTTTATTATCTATTGAAGAACAATTCTATAGAAAACTAGAGAAGATAATATAATAAATACTCCCGTGTCCTTCACTCCAGATGAATAGTTGTTAACTTTTGCTACCATGTCCTCTCTGGCCTATTCCCCAATCCTGCTTTCTTTCCTTTTTCCTTAGGAGGAGCTCCTCTCATGAATTTGCTGTATACCCACTATGTTTTTCTTTTTATCATATGTATCATCTTTATTTCGTGTATGATTTTACTTTTCCCTTATATAAAATAATACTGTACTTAACAGGCTTCAACTTTATTTTTATACTGTACATTTTGCTTTTCTAGATCTGTCTCATTTTTTTAACTGAGGAGTGGTTTTTACCTTATGAATATATATTTTACTTCTCTGTTCCCATATTGATAAACACTTGAATTGTTCAAATTTTTACTTCTATAAGTTATGCCACCTTGAGCATCCTTGAGAAATTTTTTTGGGTGTACGCTAGGAAATTTGTCCTACGCTAGAAAAACTGCTGCATCTTCCTGTTGCCCAGGTGCGCCTATTCGTGTTACTGCCTGATGGCTTTCCAGAATACTCGTGTGGTTACATACTGCCTCCGGGACTGAGAACTTGTTTTGTTCTTCACATCCTTGCCAAAAATGGATAATGTTTGACTGTAAAGTAGTACCTCATTTTTGTTTATATGTTGTTACTAGTGAGTTTGAGCATTTTTTTGATCTGTGTATTGAACATTTATGTTTTTTATTCAGTAAATGAATGCCTGCAATATGCCAGTGTTCTAGAATATTAGGCATTTAGCACTGTACATGGCAAATTCTTTTTCTCAGGAAGCTTAATCCTAGTTGGAGATATGCAGTAACTGAGTAAAATGTATCAGAAGTAAGTAAAATGATGATGAGTGCTTGGGAGAAAAAGAAAACTGAGAAGAACGATAGAGAGCTAAGGGTGGCAGGGTGGGGAGGGGAGCGAGTTGCACTGTTTCCAATGGGTTGGTGAGAGAAGGCCACAGTGATAATGGGACATTTGAACAAAATGCCCATGAAGACATAAGTCCTGTTATGGCTGCCTGGGGCATGAGTGTTCCAAGCACGTGTAATTGTTAGTAAAAAGAACCTGTGGCAGAAGCACGCCTAGATTATTTGAGGAACCACAGAAAGTCCAGTGTCGCTGGAATACAGTGGTCACAAGATCCTAGGGGTGGACGTAGGAGTGGGGTGGGGTGGAGATCTTGTAGAGCCTTGAAGACGACTACGAATACTGCTTTGAGGCTAAGTGGGATGAAAAGTCACTGGAGGGTTTTGAGAGAAGGTGTTGAGGGAGGCAGGTGTTCCACTGTGGAAGCCTTGTTATGTGATTATTGTAGTGATCCAGTTAAGATATGATGGTGGCTTAATTTAGACTAGGGCCATGGCAGTGGAAATGATGACAAGTGATCAGATTCTGGATGGATTTTGAAGATGGAGCGGACAGGGTTTGCTGTGGGATTTGATGTGAGGTTTGAAAAAAGATAGGAACTGTGAATGACTACAAGATTTGGAACTAGAAAAATGGAGTTGCCATTTACTGAACTGGGATACCTACAGGAGGAACAAGTTTGGTGGAAAATCACAGTTCAACCTTGGACCTGTTAAGTTTGAGCTGCCTATAAGACATCCAGTTGGAGATGTCAAGCAGGCAGTTGGATATACAAGTCTCAGTTTCAGGGGAAGGAGAAAATGTGGGAGTCATTCAGTAAATATATGCTATTGAAAAACTATAAACCTGAATAAGATTACCCAGGAGAGAATATAACTAGAGAAGTCATCAAAGGATTGGGCCTTAAGTCATTCTAAGATTTTAAGGTAAAGCCCCTGTTCATATTCTTTGCTGTTGTTTCTCCATGGGCGGGGCGGGGGGGGGGGGGCAGGGTAAAGGTGGAGTAGGTGTGCATTTCTAGATCATTATTAATTTGTAGGCATTCTTCATATAATATGAGACAATGGCTTGTCTTTTAATTTTGCTTACAGATATTTTGTTGAACAGCAGTTACTAATTTTTTAAACTTTTAAATTCCAGTGTAACTCACATATAACAAAGTATATAAATCTTAAACATAAAGGTCAGTTTAATTTTACAGAGTAAATCAACTCTGCAGCAACTATCCAGAATAATGCACTCGATACCCTGAAGATTGCCACGTGGGCTTTCCTAGTCATTACCACTGTCCAGAGTTAACCATGATTTTGAATTATATTAGTAGAGATTGGTTTTGCCTGTTTATATAAATGAACTATTAAGGAATGTATTTTTTTTGTATCTGGCTTATTTTATTAAACATCACATCTGTGAGAGTCATTCATGTTCTTAAGGTTAGTAGCATTTAATTCTCTTGTCATTGGTATAATATTCCATAGTTAAGACTGCACCAAAATGTTTCCATCCAACTATCATTGATAGCTGGAGTTTTTCACTTTGCAGCCATTACAAAAAAAAAAAAATTTGGTGGGTATTTGGTGGTGTTTTTGGTATGCATTTCTGTGTAGAATATACCTACAAGTGGAATTAAGTAATACTGGCACGTGGTCTTCCAAAATGACCACTAAAATACATTGCCACTAGTAGTATACGAGATTTCCTCATTCCACGTCTCCAACAATTGGTCTGTAATTTTTTAAAAAGCTTTATTGAAGTTTAATTGACATGCAGTGTATTGCACCTACTTGAAATATACTGTTTGATGTTTTGACAAGTGTGCACTCATGAAAATCCGCATTGTCAAGATAGTTGTCCTACCCACCACCCTGAAAAATTCTCTCATGACCTTTGGAAAGGCCTTCATTCCATTCTTTCCTGCCCTGCGTTTCCCACTTTGAAGGCTCCTGCTTTAACACACAGCACCATCTTGACAGGAAGCCCTGGTTTAAGCCCAGGAAATTCTTATAGAAGTAGCTTGGCATCCATCTTCAAACTGACTTTTAGAGAAGCTGGGCAAGGTTCTTTTTTTTTTTTTTTTTTTTTTTTTTTTCACATTTTATTTATTTTTGAGAGAGAGAGCGAGCACAAGTGGGGGAGGGACAGAGAGAGAGGAAGACACAGAATCTGAAGCAGGCTCCAGGCTCTGGACTGTCAGCACAGAGCCTGATGTAGGGCTCGAACCCACAAACCATGAGATCATGACCTGAGCCAAAGTTGGATGCTTAACCGACTGAGCCACCCAGGTACCCCTGGATGAGGTTCCTTCTAACTCATTTGTAAAGCAAACTGGGCCAGCTCTGTTAGCATTAGGTTAGTGTTGCCTGTCTTTTCCTGGCTTTCAGGCGGGGTTTAGGATGAAACAACAAAGTGTCATCAAATAAGTATGCTCAAAGAAAAAAGTTTGTTTTTCTAAGTCAGATTGTTAACAAGAAAATTGGAATTTATGTCACAGTGGTCTTGTTCTTGACTATTTTCAATGGAAGATGTATCTAATTAAACCTAACGATAGTTATTTTAGCTGTAACTAGAACTTAGACATTCTCGTTTTATGGAATTATATGTTTCAGCTGAGTCAACTAAGATATGAGTATTTCCATTAACTTTTATTATTAAGTTAACTCAGTATTCCCACAGTGGAAAAAAAAAAATCCCACAGTGAATTGAAAACATTTATTGATAAAGTTGGGGTAGTCCAGTCAGTCAGCCTTATATACTTCTCGTAGTGGTTATGTAATGTAGCAGTTTTTCTTTTTTTTTTTTTTTTTAATTTTTTTTTTTCAACGTTTATTTATTTTTGGGACAGAAAGAGACAGAGCATGAACGGGGGAGGGGCAGAGAGAGAGGGAGACACAGAATCAGAAACAGGCTCCAGGCTCTGAGCCATCAGCCCAGAGCCTGACGCGGGGCTCGAACTCCCGGACCGCGAGATCGTGACCTGGCTGAAGTCGGACACTTAACCGACTGCGCCACCCAGGCGCCCCAAGGTAGCAGTTTTTCAAATACAAAATAAATTCTTGGCTATGAAAGTAACACATTTAGGAACTACCTGATTTAAACTTAGTACACAAATAATTTTTTTTTAATCTTTTTTCCCCCTATTGTGTAGTGAATAAAGAAGAGTAATAATAGTTCTCTTATAGATGTTGCCAGTCTGGGTTTAAGACAGAGAAGGTCTGAACATAAGTTAAAGTAAATGTAGGTTCAAGTTTATTTGAGAGACTGTGATTGTTCCTTTATTAGTTCTCCAAGTAGAGATCTTGATCATAGATTTTGTTAAATGTGAGGTAGTATGTAAAATGAATGATATGTCCTGATTAAAAATGATATTGGTGTTACCAGTGAATATCACATTGGAAGGGACATCCTGGAAATGCAGCTTTTGGTGTTTTTGTCCTATAAATAACAGAAACAAGTTAAAAGAATTATGAAGGTAAATTCAATTCCTGCTTTAGAAGAAAATACCACAATTTCTAAGTTAGGTGAAAAGGCTAGCTTAAATTTTGTGTTCAACTAAATCTCATATATATTTGTAAATTTTCTAGTTAAAGTAATTATCGCAGTAGGGCTAATAATAGCTTTAGTGTGAATAGAAATCCTTCACGGGAGAGTTAATATCTGTGTTTTTCATAAAACTTGCTATCATTCCTTCATGTGACCACTAATTGAATTTGTGACACTATCTAAATTAAAGATGTGACCTCGGGTTATCTGTTTTCAGTTATACAAGATGCAGTGTAAACATTTTCAACTCCAGATTTAATCATTTTTTTTTTCTTTCTTGTTCCCTCCTTCCCTAGTAATCAAAGCAAAGAAGCCTTCATTGACTGGGCAAGATATGATGATTCACAGGATCACTTTTGTGAACTTGATGGTAATAAAATAAACTATTGTAATTAAATTCTGTTCACTCTAATCCTTTTATAAGAACTTGAAGTCAATGAAAATATACTCAGAATTAGAACTTGAACACACTGGATGTTGCTGTGTGGATCTTACTATTGTTCATAATGGCATTTATCGAGAGCTTATGTTCCAGACCCTGTGCTCAGTGCTTGAAGTGCGTTATTTCTCATCTTTGCAGTTACTTTATTTTTAATTTTTTTTCATGTTTATTTTTGAGAGAGAGAGAGAGAGAGAGAGAGAGAGAGCAAGTGGGGGAGGGGCAGAGAGAGAGGGAGACACAGAATCCGAAGCAGGCTCCAGGCTCCGAGTTGTCAGCATAGAACCTGATGTGGGGCTCAAAGTCATGAGCTGTGAGATCACGACCTGAACCAAAGTCAGTGCATATCCGACTGAGCCACCAAGGGGCCCCTTTGCAGTTACTTTAATAAGTATCTGTTATTTCATATCCAAGGAAATGGAGTCTCAAAAAGACTGGCTTAGCTAGGATCACACAGTAGCCAGAGGCTGAGATGGGATTCGATCCCAGATCTGAATCCCATATTTTTTTCATCACGACATACCATCTCCTGTGGACCTCTATTTCAAGCCACTTAGTTTAGGTCTGTGAACATATAAACATGTTCACAATGGAATTTTCTGGAGGTCTCAACAAACTAACATAAAGATACCCTGCAGTATTGGGGAGGACTCTAATTTGACTTCCCCAGAGCCCTCTTGCCAAGAGTCTGCAGAATGGTACGAAGAGAGGGCGCTATTTACCAATAACTACCATGACTCCTATGGCAGAAGGAAATTGGAGTGACTCAGAATTTTTTCTGAGGAGAATATTTCCAAGAGTTTTGTGCTGAGTAGGCTGAAATCATTCATTTGGCCTCTCTTCACTTTTTACCTTTATATTGTGGGTAGTGGAAAAGAATTTGGGATAAAGCCTGCCCATTTGGAGATCGCAGAAGTTCCTCTGAATTCTTAAAGCATATAGAGTGGTCATACTGCTTTCTAGAGGTTTTTGGAAGATTCGTCTGTAGAACTGTGCTGTGAATCCAGTCTGTAATGGAGTAAGTTACAGTGAGCTGCTACAGTAGTATGGGAAATTGAGACAAAGCCAGGAAGTGGAACGGTCTCACCATGGTTTATATGGTTTCAGCAAGGACGTTTTTAAGAGATCTGAAAAAAGTGTCTTTGGGTATCATAACTCCTGTTAGGATATTTAGAATCGCCAAAGGTTTCGTCGAAGCAAGCCGCCGTACCTAGGTTAAGAATTGACATCACTGCTTACTCTCATTTGCTCTTGGGTCATCATTCTGATTACATGTAACGTTCAACACTCACGGTCACTTCCTGCCAACTTATTTTACCTGTTCGTTATTAAAATAAAAAATTTTCAGTAGTGCTTAGTTGACAGGTTTTTTACATTAAAAATCATTTCTGTGAATATTTCTCTCAGTAAATGATATCAATATATATTTCTTTTGTAGGTATTTAGTAAACAATACCACTTATTGGCAGGGATCACCTGATATGATTAAATTGATGTACTCAATTACCTCATCAATATAAATAGTATTAACTAATTTTTTGACATTAGCTACTTCTATTGTAAAAATGGAAGAAGTGTCCTAAAAGAATTTACATCGAATCATCCCTTAAGATTTTTAGGATGGTATAATTAAAATAATTAGTGGTGTTTATATTTTGTGTAGTCCTTAAACATGTAAACCGTTCTGCTAGTTGGATTACCACTGCTCTTCCGGGTAGTAATGTTCGTGTGCCTCCCAGTGATTTATACGTACAATTTTTAGTAAAAGGTGAAAGATGTATACAATCTGAAGAGAAACCAGAGTATTATACATACAATTTTTAAAAGCCCATCAGAGTAGCTGTAGAGTCACTGTTGAGTAATTTCAGTTATCTAAACTCACTGGATCAAAACAACAAATCTGAAGAATAGTCACCCCCGTTTACTGGAATGTGTTTATACGCCCGTGTGCTCGGCTGCTTTGTTGTTGTTCTGTGTTTGGAAAGGAAGATGATCTTCATAGATCAAACGGTAGGTTTTTAAATAATTTAGCAGGTTAAGGTAAGCTGCTTTCCCTGCTCATTTTGTCATCGTCGTTGCTGTCTTTATGCATGGCTGGCTGCTGCTTTTGCTTGAGGTTTCTGCTCACATGTCACCTCATCAGAGAAGCCTTCTGTCACCTCCCTGTATGAAATGGTAACCACTGCCCCTCTCTGTCTGCACTGCTGCCTGCTCTCAGACCACTGAGAACTACCTGAGCGTGCGTGGTGGGTTGTTTAGGTTATCTGCTTGTTGTCTGTCTTCTCCAGCTACAGTGAGAGCTCCTCTGGTCCACTACCACACTCATGCCCAGAACCGTGCCTGGACGTGGCATATGCCACCCTAGTGCCTAGAACAGTGCCTG
This sequence comes from Prionailurus viverrinus, assembly GCF_022837055.1. NCBI lineage: Eukaryota > Metazoa > Chordata > Mammalia > Carnivora > Felidae > Prionailurus > Prionailurus viverrinus. Next base: position 12,466,298 of record NC_062571.1, read on the forward strand.
GATGTGATATATGCCACCCTGGTTGTTTATGTGGTATATGCCACCCTCATGCCCAGAACAGTGCCTGGACGTGATATATGCTCAATATATATTTGCTGCATGACATTGTTGGTTCAGATATAACTGAAATAGTGTGATTTTTACTTTTATTTTTTCCATTATAACATTAATTTAAACATAACGTAAATTTAAAGTGTTTAAAACAGTAGTTTCTGAATCTGGCTGTGTATCAAAATTACTTGGGGACTTTGTGAACTGTAGGTTCTCCTCAACTGAGTATACTTTAACAGTGCATTACTAGCAATCTGGGAACAAGCTGGTGATGGAGGGTTGTAGGCTCAATCCTGAGTATACAATAGGATTTTTTATCCGTGTCCATACGCAGAAAGGCTGTGCACTAAGTTGGGGTACCAGCACTGGTGTGTTTGTAGGGGGAATGCGACCTATGTATGCTGCCCCCCACCACCCATCTAGATGTCACAAAGTTCTTGCCACTATGGGTCAGGGGTGGACAAACGTTTTCTTCTGTAAATGGACAGATGGTAAGTACTTTAGACTTTATGGACCATATGGCTTCTATTACAGCTACTCAGCTCTGCCATAATAGTGTGAGACAGCAAATGAACATGGCTTGTGTTCCCATAAAACTTTCCTTACAAAAAGTACACACTAGACTAGATGTGGCCTTTGGGTTGTAGTTTGCTAACCCCATTCTGTTGGTTAATAAGACCCACTTTTTCATCATTTGAAAAAGTAATACAATTTTTAAAACCACTTTTGATTTAATTTAAGGGAACATACATTAAGAACGTTGAGGTGCAAGTTTTAAATTAAACATTGATATAATTGACTTTTGTGATTTGTCACTGCCTTAGCTTACATTTTTTTTTAAGTTTATTTTTCAAAGAGAGAGAGAGAGGGTGCATGAGCAGGGGAGGGCCAGAGAGAGGGGGGAGAGAGAATCCCAAGCAGGTTCTGCACTGTCAGCCCGGAGCCCAACACAGAGCTCCATCTCCCAAACCGTGAGATCATGACCTGAGCCAAAATCAAGAGCCAGACACTCAACTGACGGAGCCACACAGGCGCCCAAAATTACATTTTAAATCCTTGTACTTTAATATCTGAATCTGTTTGTTTTTCCTTATTGGTTGGTTAGTTGCTTTTGTTGGGTGAAGGGGTTGATAGCAGTCCATTGTGTGCATTTGTAGGTGAGCCTACAAATGTGTAGGCTTACATGCACACACACGTTCTTTATACATGTGTATATACGTATATATCCATGCATATAGGTGTTTATGATATGTTTAATATTGTAAAGCTTATGTAAAATCAATTTTGCAAATGAGTTTGTGAACAACTCAAAGAAATTAAAAATCTGTAACAGAAGCTAGTGAATTGTAAAACTTTTGTTTGAACTTTCCTATAAAAGTCACACTTTGATTCACTTCATAATTTGAATCTTTTTGTAATGAAGATTTTTTAAATTATTGTTTTTAAATCTTGAATCAATCCATGTCCATGGGCAGTTTCTGTTCATCCATCTGTAAATTACCTATTTTCTCTATCTTAGCTTGTATAGTGGAATGTCTATATAATGTTAGGGCTAGAAATAGAGGCAGTATTCTTCATGTTTCTGTTGTCTGTAAGTTAGATATAACTCATTTAGTAAGGACAAGTTGTAATTATCTTTGTATTCTTCCTACTTCCTTACAAAAGCCAAGTAGTTCTTGGAAGGTGTGCATCAGGATTCCATTTTACTCTTAATGGTTATGGGTAATCTCTGTGGTCACTGAATGGTCAATGAATATTGTTAGGTAATGAAAAGAAGAGGGGCCGTATTTTAATGACTGTGTTTGGCCACTGTTTTAAGTCAGTGCCTGTATACCATTGGTTTGATCTCATGACACCAAAAGGGAGGAAACATACAAATAAAGGAATACATCTGGGCCAACATATATAGCACTCCAGCTTACATGCATTATGAGTCATACATTTGGGAAGCGTGGTCAGTATAATTTTTCTATTTCTAGTACAATATATATTTAGTAAAATAAAAAAGTGGTTGCAAGCATGTGTGTAGGTGGGTGTATGCATAGGGAAGAAATAAAATACTAGAACAAGTTATAGTCTGTTTGGTCATTTCGATCCTGGGTGGTTAAAACTTAAGAATAACGAATGCCTCTAAGAAGGGGAGGTGCATTCCATTACTGAAGAGAGTATCGAGTATCGGAAGGAAAGGGAGGAGTTGTTTTTTCCTCTCTCTCAAGTGTAAGTTACCCTGGGTCAAGTATAGTCACAAGTGTGCTAACCATTCTACCATTCACATTGGAGATTACCTGAAAAGCTGGCCTTTCTCTAACCTTTGGGTAGTTCTGCTTGTGTTATAATGTGAAATTTCATATAACTGGTGACATAGAGGTGGTTTTTATGACTTGTTTCTTGTTCAGATGAGCGATCCCCAGCTGCTCAGTATGTCGACCTGTTGCTGAACCCAGAGCGTTACACTGGCTACAAAGGGCCCTCTGCATGGAGAGTGTGGAACAGCATCTACGAAGAAAACTGTTTCAAGTAACTGGAGGGAAAACGGCTGAAGGGAGGATGGAGTAAGGGGGGTATGGTTCTGCAGGGAAAACATTCCATACAAAACTCAAACCATTGTATGACTGAGTTTCACGCTTGCTTTTTCAGGCCTCGATCTGTTTATCGTCCCTTAAATCCTCTGACGCCTAGCCGAGGTGGGTGTTTCATACATTTTCATGCTTTCGGAGATGATTTACAAAATGTCTTTGTAACTAGACAAATTTTGAGTGAATTTTCAACTATTTTATGTTTTTCTTAATTTGAATGATCAGAAGTATAAGATTAAATCGTGGGGCGCCTGGGTGGCTCAGTCGGCTAAGCATCCAGCTCTTGATCTCTCAGCTCAGGTCATGATCTCACAGTTTGTGGGATTGAGCCCCACATCGGGCTCCTCACTGACAGTGCGGAGCCTGCTTGGTTCCCCTGTCTCCCTCCCTGTCTCTGCTCCTCCCCTGCCCCTTTCTGTCTCTCTCTCTCTCAAAATGAATAAACATTTGGAAAAAAGTATAAGATTAGTTCATAATTGAGTCTCAAGGTTTCTATGTGTTTTATTTAATTACTGACATTTATTGAGTGCCTGATCTGTGCCAGGCCCCAACGTAGGAGTTCTAGGTGAAATAAATCAGAATATATGAGTAATGCTTATATATCAGGGGTTTCCTGGGGAACTCTTAAAAATCTGGATTTCCAGGCCCTATCCTCTACCAACTTAAGTCAAAATCTTTGGGATTAGCCCCAGGTATTGTTTTGTTTTGTTTTGTTTTGTTTTGTTTTGTTTTAATTGTCCAGGTGATTCCAATATGCAGGCAAGTCTGAGAACCAGTGGCTTATAACGTGCTTCTCAGACTTCAGGTGTGCGTACGAAGTACCTAAGGGCCTTGTTGAAATACAGGCTCTGATTCTGTAGGTCTTGGGTAAGGCCCAAGATTCTAACAAGCTCCCAGGTGATGCCTAGGGTTCTTGCTGATCCATGTAGCACATTTGAGTCCTACAGATGTAGAGGAGTCAGAAAGTTAGGTTGCCTGCAGCTTTACTCTAGACCTGCTGTGTCCAAGCTTTACCACTTGACACACTGGGCTGTATCGAGGACGTGACATATGGCTAGTGTAAAACCAACTTTGACATTTTTCTTAATTTGTTTAAATTTTAAAATGGAAGCAGTGTAAAATACTTCTACCATGGAACAACTTTATTCTTTCGATAGGACTGCTTTAACTCTTGCCTCACATAATGTGCAGTTGTTGTAGTGCATGTATACTTTTTACTTTTCAAAACATGGGTATTTGAAAAAACTTTAGTAGAAATTTTTATTAGAAAAAACTTTACGCATGTGGCTAGTGTTGTATTTCTATGGGACAGCATTGTTGTAGACAGTTGGAGGTTAATCAACGTGAAACTACCTGGGCACATCTTCAGTCCGCTCTCAACAAGGAGCCAAACTCTGTTAGCAACTCTGTAATTGACTTGCACTTTTGATGTTTTCTTCAGACCAGGATTGATTTTAAGAACTTAAATTTCCCCGGTCTAGATTTGTATCTTTAAGGCATCTTTAAAGGTTGACTGAATGGACTGCTTTTAGCTACTCTTTTACAATGCAGCAAATGTTCTTTGCTTAGGGGAGGAGGGAATTGGATCATGAAAAGGGTGTGCATGGTTTCTCATCCTTTGTCTGTTTTGCTACTTTGACCTTATAATTGATTATTATAAAAGTGGAAACGCAAAAGTTATATAAAGTAAAAAGAGAAGGCTCCCCCCACACCCACCCTGGTCCACACACTCTGTTCCATAGAGCAGATCTTGAAAGGCATTCTTCAGACCTTTTTTATGATTAGTTTTTTGTTTGTTTTTTAGGATTGGAGTTCAAACATTAAAAATTGAGGTATAATTGACAGACAACATTATATTAGCTCAAGGTGTAGAACACAATGTTTCCATGTTTATATATATTGCAAAATGATCACCATAGTAAGTCTAGTTGATATCTGTGACCATATGTAGTTACAGAATCTTTATTCTTGTGATGAAAACTTGTAAAATCTACATCCTTACCAACTTTCAAATATGCAGTACAATGTTGTTAACTGTAATTGACAAGCTGTTCATTACATCTCCAGGACTTATTTATTTCATACCTTTTGACCACCTTCACCCATTTTGTCCACTCCCTACACCCTACCTCTGACAGCCACCTGTCTGCTCTCTGGATCTGTGAGCTTGGGGAGTTTTGTTCTGTTTTGTTTTGAGATTCCACATTTAAGAGAGATCATACGTTATCTGTCCTCTGACTTCTTTCTTTCAGAGTCCATCCATGTTGTCACCAGTGACAGGGTTTCCTTTCCTTTATGGCTGAGTAATATGATCACTTCTTTTTTTTTTTTTTTAATAATTTATTTATTTTGAGGGCGGGGGAGGGAGAGGCAGAGAGGAAGAGAGAGAATCCCAAGAAGGCTCCCCTGCTTAGCACAGAGCCTGACATGGGGCTCAATCTCACAAACTGGGAGATAATGACCTGAGCCGAAGTCAAGAGTCGGACGCTTAACCGACTGAGCCTCCCAGGCGCCCTCCATCACTGGCTTTTAAAGCAGAAAATATAGTTAATTTAACAAAACGATCACATCCCAAGAAATACTTCATGTCCATATTATGATAAATTAGAGGCGTGAGACCACTGGAAAGATGAGAGGAAGGAGAGCACCACGTAGGAAAAGATGGGAGGCAGAGAAAGGGGGGGAAAAACAGCCAAGAAAGAGGGGAGACAAGGGACCGGGGGGGGGGGGGGAGAGTCCCAGCCACCAGGTGAGGGATCCATGCAGTAATTCAGTAGCTCTGGCCGATGCTCTTTGAACACCATCTCTGCTGAAACTGCTAATGTCGATTCACAGCTCCTCAACCGTCTCCACCATGCTGCTTGCTGTTCCCCAGCCAGACAGCTAGGCATGTACAACTGGCTTTCCAACAGTTTCCACAGCAGAACCTTTCTTTCTGAAAATGAAACCTTGTATCAGAATGCCACATACAGAGCTGACAAAGGCAGCGCTGCTGTGGATCCCTAGAGCCCAACCTTCTAGTGCTTCTCCATGTCTGGGGAGCTCTGCAGCACCTGCAGTGAGGCTTTTGCGGATGACAGTTTGGGCGGTACTTTTATTAAGGTGTGTCCGTGTTGAGCAGCTATACCTGGAAACAGAGAAGTATCCGGCATGGAAACAGCAATGTTCAGAGCGGGTTGTGCACATAGGATGAAGGAAGCAGCTGGGTCTCTTTGTTAATTATTGAAACTAGTGATCTTCAGGAGTATTTTCAGAGGCTTTTAAAAAATTTATTTATTTTTGAGCGACAGAGTGTGAGCAGGGGAGGGGCAGGGAGAGAGGGAGACACAAAATCAAAGCAGGCTCCAGGCTCAGCTGTCAGCACAGAGCCCGACGCGGGGCTTGAACCCACTATCCGGGAGATCATGACCTGAGTTGAAGTTGGATGCTTAACTGACTGAGCCACCCAGGCACCCCCAGAGGCTTTCTGATATTTATTGTATAAAACATCTGTGAAAATCTTGTACCTTTTGGCCTCCATTCTTATCAAGAAGTCTCATTTGGAAGATCACTATACACTGACCAAGGTTCATAGTATAATTAATAATTTAACACAGTAAGTTTTAATCTGATGTTAATTAAGTAGGTTTAAAATCTGAACTATGGAAGACAGTTTCTAAAATCCTGTTTATTATTTTCTCTTTTAGGAGAAGATGATGGTGAGTTAAAACTGTTCTATTTGGGTTTGCCTCAAGTGTAGAGAAAATAGTGATCAAAATTTGATTTTTCTCTCTATTCAAAAGAAAATGTTTATCCTATTTTTCCAGAAATAGCCACCAATGAATGGTGACAAAAATAAATGTTTTATAATGTATATTTACCCTATGTTTGAAAGATGTATAAATTCCATCTTAAATATTTAGTGTAGAAACCAGGATTACATTACAAGTTCCCCACTTTCCGGTTATTATAATCTGCTTGAATATGTCCTGTAGAAATGGAGACAAGATAGTTTTACCAGATAGTTTGTCTTGTGCCTTTATTTTCTTATTGTCTTTGTAATTTGTAACCTCTGTTACAGTAATACGTAATCTGATGAATAGTAATTTACCACCAATTGATTACTCCAGGTTACCAAATGAGTATCAGTCATAAATTGCCCCCAAACAATCAAAATAGTTATTTCAAGTAGATGTTTACTTCTCTGTGCTCAAGGCAGTGATGAGCATTGTGCAAGGTTGAAAGATGTGTGAAAGATGATGCCTTGCCCTACAGATGCTGACAGTATGTAGCAGGAATGACCAGCACTGCTCATAAATAATGGCAAAGAAGTGCTGCACATACATAATAAAACAGTAAGTGAGCTAGCTCTTTAGAGGTGGGACAGATCCTGTCCCACTGATCTGGAGGCTTAGTGGAGGAAGTGGCATTTGAGAGGAGTGTTGAGTAATGGGACAGGTTTAGGCTGATAGAAATTGGATCCTGTGTGCTGTTAGGAGGAAATAGCATGGACCAAGGAGCTCAGAAGAGAAGAATGAAGCGTGTTTGGGGAGACCGTGTTAGCAGTAGGGAACACTTCATACAGTAGTAGTTTAAGTTGGGGGAGAGGAGCAGAGGCCACATTCTTAAGGATTGGGGAGCTCAACTTTTCCTGATAGCGTTTGGGGTTTCTTGAGTAAACAAGTGAGATTATGATGAATGGTCCTTAGGCAGAGTATGTGGAATAAGTTCATCTGTGGGAAGATGTTTGTGTAGTTTTGCAAAGTATGAAGACTCTCAGGAGACAAAGTTACTCCCCACTATCTAATTTATCGCCTAGGCTCCTTGCTCGGCTCATCTATGTGTTGAGTTTTTCTTCTGCTTTGCTTTTCTCAGGTAGAATAAAGATAGGTAACTCACAAAGTCTATTTTGATGAACTAGATTGATGTTTATTGGCTGTCATTTTTTTTTTTTTTCTAGTCAGAACAGCATTGGTCTAGAAATCGCTCTTTTAGCATTAGTACATGGGTAAGTCAGGTCCTTCCATACTTTAGGCATTGATGTTCCTGAAAAATTTTTTAAAAATTAAGGGATTTTAAAATTACCTCTTGCAGTTTAGGAGTTCTAGATAATTGAGGAAATGTATCTAGCTTTACTGCTCAGGAAAAAATGGAATAATTACTAATTTGATTTTTGGATTATAATTCACTGTTTTTTCCTAGAAATTTTAAGGCATTATATGGCTGTTATGAAAAGCAAATTTAAGATTGTTAAACTCTTTCAGCACCATACTTAGGGATGTTTAAGCCTTCTAATGAATAATATTGCATAATATTTTGACTGACAAATTTTTTAAAAAATTTTGCTTAGTCAAGTATCATTTATAAGAAAATTTTCCCAAAGTTACTTAAAGTACTTTGGGGCTTTATTTTCTAGAACCATATGCCTATTTTTCTACTTCACATGAAGCAGTGGCCATTTCTAGAGGTGTTCCTTAATCTGTCGTAGGAAATACTTTATGTGCTTAATTTATTCTTATTTGTAGATGACTGTTTAAAATATTTTAACCCAATTCTGTGTGTATCTTTTTTTTTTTTTTAAGGAGAATCGTTCTACACGTGGCTAGAAGGTAAACTTACACATCTGCATTTTAAATTTATTAGTCACCTATAAAAATTATGGATTGATTGAATATATTTTTGTAAGTTCAGGATTCATTACCTAGACAACTAATTTTTACAGTGTTGAAAGAAAATAACATATTGTAGGTTGTTGTATTTTAGGATATAATTATTTGAAAAATTTGAGGTTATTGGTCAGCCAAAAATAATCAGCATTAGGGAGATACACACGGCATATACTGTCCTCGGGTTTTCATAACTGGCTCCTCAGTGTTATTTTCATTCTGTTTGTACCACTCATCCAGACTGCTTTCCTAGTAACCATTTTGCAGATTTGCTTTCTAGGTAGAGACCTTCTTGTTGGAAGGAAGTACTTGTTATATATATGAAAATGAGGGAAGGTACGTTTGATTTCAGAAGATTAAACAATGTTTACACATGTTAAGATAGTCTAAACTTGTTTAATTAAAGGATAAAGCAATATAGCTCCCAGTAGATACTTTGCACTCTTACATTTTTTGGTGTTGAAAATATAAATACTAGTAATGGAAAACTGAAGCATTCTAGGATTTTAACAACTTCAGTTAAAAACTGGATATATGAGGGGCGCCTGGGTGGCTCAGTCGGTTAAGTGTCTGGCTTAGGCTCAGGTCATGATCTCAGGGCTCGTGAGTTTGAGCCCCGCGCCAGGCTCTGTGGTGACAGCTCAGAGCCTGGAGCCTATTTCAGATTCTGTGTCTCCTTCTCTCTCTGACCCTCCCCCGTTTATGCTCTGTCTCTCTCTGTCTCAAAAATAAATAAACATTAAAAAAAAAAAACTGGGTATATGCTTTTTAAAAATTTACCAAATTGTCATTAATTTATGAAAGCAGAAGTTAAAATGTGTCAGTGAAAGATAACCAAGTTGAATGATACAGGAAATCATAACTGTATAGGAACTCTCCAGAGTTAAACTAAGTATTTTATGTTTGCTAATTGGTGATGTTACCTTGTGAAAATGATTTATCTTTTTTATTTTTATTTTTAAATGTTTATTTTTTTTGATAGCGCAAGCAGGGGAGGGGCAGAGAGAGAGGGAGACAGAAGATCAGAAGCGGGCTCTGCGCTGACAGCAGCAAGCCCGATGTGGGGCTTGAACTCAGAAACCACGAGATCATGACTTGAGCCAAAGTCAGACACGCAACCAGCCGAGCCACTCAGGAGCCCCCTGATTTCTCTTTTTTAATGTAGTATGTACCTGTGTTGGCCATTATTAAGGTGAACATTATTGATGTGCCAGTACCACTAGGAATTATATTGATAAATGGCCTATGTGGAAGAAAATTCTTAATTTTATTTCATTAGCTGTATTCTAAAGATACAAATTGTGAAGAGTAGTATTTAGGTTGAGAGAGGTGGTAAGGGACTCTGAATATTGATAATGGAGGATGAGAATGAGATTTACGGGCAATATTGAATTTTCTAGGGTATTCTTTAATAACCACTTTTCTAGTGTCCTACTGATGGGAGTCCCTGAATACTGATACATGGTTTCAGAGAACACTCCTATATATAGGCAACTGATTGAACTTTTCTGAGATCTAGTTCCCTCATCTGGACATGAGATTAACAATGGCCATCCAGTTCACCTACACTGTACGTGTAGATGATGCCTGTAAAAATGCCTTTGAAAATCACTAAACAATGTGCAAATATCAAATAATACTGTTACAGTAAATCTAGCCTTTTTGTGAGAGAAAAAATTACATATCCGTGTCCTGTAATTCACTTGTTGAAAATGAATCTGGGTGAAATTAAATCCAAAAGAAAGAGAACCATTGTCTAAATTGGATAGTTGAATTTGCTCTGTATTTTTAGAAATAGAAATCGGTAAATTTTGCCTTTGTAAATCAGCTTCTGTAGATGTTACTTAACATGACTGTGATGGCTTCGTCATGCCTGCCAGCAGACTGCAGGCAGGAAAGAGCTGTCCAGCAATTTCCCACAAGGTGTGCTGTGTGTTTTATTGGTACACTCAGTTGGCACATCTTCTATTAACCATTTTGCTTAAAGTTACCTTATTTTCACAGTTTATGGAAAGACATTTCTACTCCTTCTCACTCCTCACCTGTCCCCATTCCAAGTAAAGGGTTTTGAGGGCTTTGCAAATTAGAATTGTCTCCCAGTCTGTGTTCTTATTTTTAGGCATATGAATTTTCACAAGCCGTGCTTTGCCTGTTTTCCCTTCTCTGGTCTTTAGACACTTTACTGGCTGTAAACACTGCTTACAGAGGTGCGTCAGGAGGAAAAGAAAGTGAACTATACATCTGATCATTTTGCTACTTGGTAACAGATTTAATGAAAAGTTTTACTAGAGGAAAAGTTAGTCCTTAGTAGTTCATTAAACTTGTTCATGATGTTTATATGCCTTGCTACCATGAGCATTCAAACTGGGCCATATACTTTTAGGAAGAAGCTGCAAAAAAGAACTTAATTTTTACTTTTTGGTCTCCATCCATGACAATGGGAATATTCTAGCAGGAATTCTAAATTAGGGAATGAGATCTCAAAAGAATTATATTTTCCTGTTAAAAGCTACTTGCTTCACAGCCATATAGGGTAGAACATCGGGTAAATTGAAGATCTAAAACATCTTGGGGAAAATGCAAAGCCAGCCGCGTACGTACTCTTACATTTAAAAAATCCCACAGCTTACAAGTGAGGTTTTTTCTTAGTTCCTTCCCACTGTTGAAGTTCATTTTTCCTCCACGGGGAGAGTTTACAAAAAAAAAAAAAAAAACAACAAAAAAACAAAAAGCAAAAATGACAAAAACAAAAAATCTGTTGGATGGTAAGAGAAGGAAAAAGCCAAATGCTCTGCATTCAGTGGATTCTTAAAATCTAGGTTTTTGCATTTTTATCTATTCCAAAAATTGTCTATGAAGAATATTTTCTAGATTTTTTTTCTTTTTTTGTGGTTAAATATACATAACAAAATTTACCATTTAAATATGCATAACATAAACTTTGCCATCTTAATTATTTTAAGTTTAGTGGCGTTAAGTACATCCACAATGCATAGTACTTTTGTAGTAAGAGTAAAAATGGAGGTAGGGGTAGGATAGGGTAGTGGAATTATCTTGACCTCTGTTTGAGCAAAAGCCTGTGTGGCTTAAGGCTACATAAAATCACTTTCCATCATATTCCTGTATTCTGTCTGATCTGATTCTACTCAGAGGAAACAGTCAACCTACTTTTTTTCCTTGGTTGAAATTCCTGGATTACTGTTTCCCAGGTTTTGCCTCCTTACCAAGTGGACCATATAGTCCAGTGGAACTAGAGGATTGTAGGGTGGAGGATTAGTAAGACACACTAAAGAATCCGGAGGAAGAAGAGAAATGGAATGCGGTCTCGTCTTCCTCCACAATCAAGTAGGGTCGGAGAATCGATAGCCATAGGAAAGGGAAAGGGAAAAACAGCTGTTGTTAAGCCAAAGCAGTGGCTTTCTAGTTATATTGGCTCACAGTTTAGCCCTGACCCGTGAAAAGTCTGTGCCACTGCTTTCTGAGTAACGTGGGAACTTGTCAAGTACACCCATGCTGCTTGGACCTCCAGGGCCCAGCATTTTCTGTCTTACTCTGCATTAGGTTAGCATGTGCATAACTCCATTCAGAAGTCAGAATCTTCTAGTAAGAGAATCTTGATCTAATCATTTTGTTATTCCTTGATTATTTTTAATTTCCTTGAACCTTAACTTTAAAAATAAGCCTGTGTACTGAATCTCCTTGATTCAGTATTTCCATTATCTAAATGGATGTGATTTCTTTTTCAATTTTTTTCTGAATAGGTTTGTGTCTGGAGAAGAGAGTCTTCTATAAGCTTATATCGGGACTTCATGCTAGTATCAATTTACATCTGTGTGCAAATTATCTTTTGGAAGGTAATCCCATTTTTATGTAGAAATCTTCTATGAATGTAAAAATTGTTGGGGGTGGATATACTCTAGAGAGGGGAAAAAAGCCTACTTATTAAAGGTATGCTATGTATTTCTCTTCCTCTGTAGAAACGTGGGGTAAACCTAGCTGGGGACCCAATATGAAAGAATTTAAACGCCGCTTTGACCCTGTGGAAACTAAGGGAGAAGGTCCAAGAAGGCTTAAGAATCTGTACTTTTTATACTTAATTGAGCTTCGAGCTTTATCAAAGGTCGCCCCGTATTTTGAGCGCTCAATTGTTGATCTTTACACTGGAAACGTAGAAGAAGATGCTGACACAAAAACCCTTCTACTGAATATCTTTCAAGATACAAGGTAAGAATATGGTTTCACTCTTATGTGGATCCTGAGAAACTTAACAGAAACCCATGGGGGAGGGGAAGGAAAAAAAAAAAAAGGTTAGAGTGGAAGAGAGCCAAAGCATAAGAGACTCTTAAAAACTGAGAACAAACTGAGGGTTGATGGGGGGTGGGAGGGAGGGGAGGGTGGGTGATGGGTATTGAGGAGGGCACCTGTTGGGATGAGCACTGGGTGTTGTATGGAAACCAATTTGACAATAAACTTCATATATTGAAAAAAAAAAGATACAAGGTAAGAATTGACTATCAGCAATCTGAAATTCTGCACTCTGAATGAGGCAGTGGTTGAAATACAACAGAAACTGATTCCTGAAAGCCAGTTAGGAAGAGGGAGTGTCACACGTGAGAAGGAAAATGCTCAGACGGACAGCAGAGCAAGTAGAACAGCCTGTCCACACTTGTGAATGGCCTGTATTTTCAAACATAACTTTACATTTTATGTGGTGTCAAAGTTTAATGCTGTTTTAATGTATTCTGCCAGTTTTGTATTCTTCCCATTGCTGTTTAAATTCAGATGCTGCTATCAGGGGGTTAGCATGAAGGTAAATACCTGAGGGACTGTTGTTAGCTTGACCTTCTAGAATAGAACCCCTTTTAAAAATGCTGAGTTTGTAAAATTTGAGTTTACTGCTTGTTAAAATGAGCATGAAGGAAAGTTGGATTAGCAAGTGTTTAAATTATGCATTAAATTTTAAAACCTTTTTTTAAGAGTGTGGCACATTTTCCACATAAATTGCTTTTAAACTCATTTTTTGAATTATTTTTTATCATGTAATTTTTTTTTTTTTAATTTTTTTTTTCAACGTTTATTTATTTTTGGGACAGAGAGAGACAGAGCATGAACGGGGGAGGGGCAGAGAGAGAGGGAGACACAGAATCCGAAACAGGCTCCAGGCTCTGAGCCATCAGCCCAGAGCCTGACGCGGGGCTCGAACTCACAGACCGCGAGATCGTGACCTGGCTGAAGTCGGACGCTTAACCGACTGCGCCACCCAGGCGCCCCTCATGTAATTTCTTTAAAACATTAGTCTTCTAAATTACAAAGCCATGTTTATGTTGTTTTACTCTTTTATTGAGTAGTTTACATATGAGCTGTTTGCCACCTTCCTGTGCTATTGAACTTCACACACGTGTAAATTATGACGTGTAAGCATTTGTTCAAGGGACAGAAATCTGCCAGAGCTCTACTGCATAGGACTTGAATTTTTCGTCTGTAACTTACAGTCTTGTCATTTCATCAGGTCCTTTCCCATGCACTTTGATGAGAAGTCCATGTTTGCAGGTGACAAAAAGGGGGCCAAGTCATTAAAGGTAAAAAGTTTGAGCTTGGGGGCTAGGGTGGGGAGCAGTTTACTGGCTGTGTTTTAATCCTGTCCATCCGAACTCTTTCCAGTTCTCTATCTTGTTGAAGTTGGTCTGATTGGACTTTACTACAAATGACACAGAAAACCTCTTCTCTGTACTTTTCAATTCCCCTTTTCTCCTTTCTGGTCTGGCCAACTCTCAGTGAATCCTCACTTGTTACTCTGACCAATGAATATGGAACCTTTGTAAATGTAAATGTCTTTTTAAAGGTCTTTATCTTGAGAGCAAGTTTTCTTACTTTAAAATCACAGCGTGTCCTGTTTTGATTCTAAAATCGTGAACTGTTAGCCATTTTGAAGGCAATAAATACCGTATTTTTTCTAAAGTTTATTTAATGGGATATCTTCTGGAATGTTCCAGTTTCTGGAACTATTATGTCTTTGTCTTTATGGACTGATCTAAAAGGCAAAAAAATTACCTGCTAACCTAGGATATCAGAAGGAGACTATATTTAAGGAACCTTATCAAACTTCATGTTAGCAGCTCTGTATTTTCATTTGCTTACAGTATGTTAGGGAATATACTGTACCCTTAAAATGTTCACAAAAATAGTTGAAATGGACTGGCAAATAGTCTTCTAGTACAGCTCCACAATCCTTTATAAGCAGTTCTGAAATCCAGAAAGCTCCAACATGGTAATGTTTTTCTTCTGTTGGGTGCAAATTAATTTGTTAGCAAAACCTGACCAGAACTGATACACGAGTATTCATAGTGTTTTGTAAAATTTCCGCTGTATGAATATTCTTACATTTTGCAACAGAAACATTAATGTATTTGATGACTAGGTTTTGCCACACACTCCGGTGGCATGTTTCGTAATAAATCCTATATGTACTGTATTTCTGAAATTTGGAAAATTCTGAATTCTGAAACACATTTGCCTCGGAGATGTCTTAGTTGTGGATATACTACAAGAACTACTAAATTAGCACAGAGTGATGCTTCACTCTGGAAGGGGTTTCTAGGGGCTTCGGAAGTGAAGTAACAGTCCCCTGTATACTAAATACAACTCTATTTTAGTTTTGGAAGATTGTTTTGTTTGATGATTATTTGAGGGGCATGTTGCTGTTGTGGTATGTAATGTAACATTAATATGTTTTTGTATTGATGTCTATTTTCTAAGTATTTATACAAATGTTATACTTTTGGATAACTGGATCTTTCTGTGGAGGAGGAAGGTGGGAGTGAGAAAGGAACTAGCTTTCAACTAGAAATTGCTGGAAATTGTGTTTGCTGTTTTTCAAAGGGTATAAAGGGGGACTTCAGTTCACTTTTCCATCTGCTTCTGAAAACACAAACTATATGAGAATGGAGAGTAGAGGACTTGTGTTCTTTCTGTTGTCTTGTGGCTGGGATACTGCTTCTTGGGAACCCTTTGGGCAGCCAGACAGGGCTTCTGGTGGCCAGAGTTTTCAGGCCGCTTGCCTCTAGCTTCATACAATAAAATGTTTACCTGGGTACAATGAAATGAAATTTATTTTCTGTGTTTGCCAAATGCAAAAGATGAGGAAACTCTCTTAACTAGTGTTAGCCTCAGAGGAGACTGGTCTTAGAGTCCTAGAAACCAGGATTTAGAGTCTCTCCTGTGTAGGAAACAATTACAGCACAATACAAGGTCCAGTAGGCAGCCGTCCCTGCAGAGGCTGTCTAGCAAATGTGGGGATCGCACAGCCCTGTGATCACCGGGGCTGATGGAGCACCCATTACAGTGTGTGGTTCTAAGGGGAAGGATGAAAATTGATCATTGGTCTAAGGCCGGCTTTCCGATGTGGCCTCACACAAGCAATATGTGAAAAATAAGCCAAACTTGATAGAGAGGTATTTACCCCTTGTTCTATGCAGATATCAAATGGAGGCAGCAGTGAAGTTCCTTCAGAGTAAAACCCACCTATCATTTACGTTCGTTTCTCCCATAGTGTTACTTTGTAGAGAGTAGCACCTCAATAAAACATTTGTGTTAATACATAGAATGACTTGTATAAATTTCTATGGTCCGTTTTATGTACCATGTTATGTCATACAAATGCAAATATTTTTCTTCTTCGCTGTTGAGAAACTCCTTCATTAATAAGCTTCAGAACTTTATTTCTTAGAATTCAGACCAATGCAGTTTAATTTTAAACCTCTAATGAGCATAAAAAATATGTCCTGCACGTTAGGAGGAGTTCCGCTTACACTTCAAGAACATCTCCCGAATAATGGACTGCGTTGGATGTGACAAATGCAGATTATGGGGGAAATTGCAGGTTTGTATTTTATCTTCTGTTTTAAAACTATTTCTAACCTTAAATTTTCCTCCCGGGAAGTTGCAGGTTTTTAGTACAGTGCCCTCATTATTCACTGAAATTAGAGGATCTAAAGTGTGGATTTCCTGCTTCTTCGATGAAAAAGATGAATATATTAAATCTGTGTTATATGTGTAAGAATGTCTCTCCTGTTTGTGTTAATGATTTTGGTTTTATTGTATTTGTTTCTATTGGTACAATCTCAGATTCATTTTTTCTTCTTCTTCTTTTTTTAATGTTTATTTTTGAGAGAGAGACAGAGTGTGAGCGGGGTTGGGGCAGAGAGGGAGAGACACACACGGAATCCGAAGCAGGCTCCAGGCTCTGAGCTGTCAGCACAGAGCCTGATGGGGGGCTTGAACCCACATAAAAGAGGAGTTCTGCCAAGCAGGCCCATTTCTGTGTCTATTCAGTGTGAAAGGATTGATACTTTATCTTATTTATTTACAAGTATGACAAGAAGTCCTGGAAAGATCAGAGACAAAATTTTTTCTCTAGTTCTAATTGATAAATTTTGAAGTGTGGTTTTCACTAATAGCTTCTACGTTTTGAATTGCTAGGGGCCATAAAGATTGCTTTCAGGGTTACATATTGAACACTGTTATTCTAATGGGATATTTTCTAGGTTAAAGCATTTTAGTAATTTATGTCCAACAAGTGTTAAGTTATTCAGGTTCCTTAATAGTTTAGATACATTTATCATCTACATAATGTGTGAGGAAGTAGAAACTGTAATTTGCAGTTTAACATTTTGGTGAAAAGTTCAGTTCATATGAATTTCTTGACTCTCATCACAGTGACTGCGTATTCCTTTTAACCTTTATAGTAATTATTACTACAGGAATTTAATTGTTAACATGTATCACTATTTTCTTTAGACTCAGGGTTTAGGAACTGCCCTGAAGATCCTATTCTCTGAAAAAGAAATCCAAAAGCTCCCAGAGAACAGCCCATCTAAAGGCTTCCAACTCACCCGACAGGAAATAGTTGCTCTTTTAAATGCTTTCGGGAGGTAAGAACGGTTTTCACAGTGAAGGCTTCTTGGGTTTTGCTGGCTTCAGCAGGACCACAAAGATCATCTTCTCTGCTAACGTCATTTGCTTTGTTTGGTTGACAAAGAGAAAGAATTCTATGGCATCCTACCTGTCCACACCGTCCAGGGTCTGCGCAGGTCCCAGGAAAAATGAATAAAGTCCGATCGCCTTCTCAGTGTCATGGGGCAGATACTCTCCTGAATGCTCCCTTCAGCTGGCTGTAGCCTGTTGGCACACAGCAGCAGGAGTAAGGAAAGGAAAGCTGGGTTGAGATGGTGATAAAAGAAACAGACGACACCTTCTCACTGCTTTTTCTTTCCTAAGCCGAGGCGGCATTTTCCCTTCGTTCATTCTTACCCCATTCTCCCAGCACAGACACAGAGTTCGCTTTTGGTTTGCACACGGATGGTTTCAAACAGAATTTGAGTTTTCCCCCAGAGAGGCCTGCAGTACCAGTGAACTGAGAATACAGAGCAGAAGGAAAAGAATCCCAAAGTCAAGTCAAGGAAGAATTGTTTTAAAAAATAGGGAACCACATGATGCAGAAATCATTTCTTAGGTTTTCTTAATGTGCATTTTTGAATTAAAACGGGGCCATTAAGTTAAATTGGCTCTTCCCCATCTTAGATATCACCTGTTGCTCCTGTGTATTTAAAGATGACTCTGTAGGTTGGGATTTCAGGCATATGACAGAGGACATAGGACATCAGTGATTAGTGCCTGATGGAAAATTTAGTTCACTCACTTATGAGGCCTATGAGTAAGATGGAACAGGAGAAACTGAATTAAAGTATTTAAATGAAATTTAAATGAAAAAGATTTTTGAATTTTTTTTTAACATTTATTTTTGAGAGAGACAGAGCATGAGCTGGGGCGGGGCAGAGAGAGAGGGAGACACAGAATCTGAAGCGAGCTCCAGGCTCTGAGCTGTCAGCACAGAGCCTGACGCGGGGCTCAAACCCACAAACTGTGAGATCATGACCTGAGCCAAAGTCGGACGCTTAACCAAATGAGCCACTCAGGCACCCCTTAAATGAAAAAGATTTTAAACAATTTAAGCATTTTAAATCCAAATTAAATTGAGGAAAAAAACAGATGTTCACGTCCTCAGATTTCTCTGAGTCTCCTAGAGAATATTCATAAATGCAACCCTTCTGGCTCTAGTTCTGTATCCAGAGCCTGGTTTTCTCTCTTACTGTTCTTTACTTATTTTTTTTTTTCAACGTTTATTTATTTTTGGGACAGAGAGAGACAGAGCATGAACGGGGGAGGGGCAGAGAGAGAGGGAGACACAGAATCGGAAACAGGCTCCAGGCTCTGAGCCATCAGCCCAGAGCCCGACGCGGGGCTCGAACTCCCGGACCGCGAGATCGTGACCTGGCTGAAGTCGGACGCTTAACCGACTGCGCCACCCAGGCGCCCCTCTCTTACTGTTCTTTAAAGACAACCGGACTCTGAGTCCGCGGTTTGGAGTTCTAGAATCCCAGGCCTGCCGTGTACTGGTCGTGTGAGCTCAGGCAAATGACTTCGCTCTTCCAGCTCGTGCCCCTCTCTGTGACAGATGGATGATAGAAAGTCTTCTCCCAGAGCTAACGTGATGATGACCTGAGATTAGACATGACCGTGCTTCTAAAACTACAGGATGCTACCTGAATTCCATGGTAGGGGTGCTGGTGATGGGGATTTACAAACCAGTGGAGGTTCAGTGCTCTTGTTTTCGAGTATTTAAAAAATTGTCTTTGTTTCTCACCAGATGTGGGGAAACTGTTCTGCTAAGGGCAGTGACACTCAGGCTGGGATGGTCACACAAGGATACAGCCTAATTTAATCTCCTTTTTATTCCCCAGCGAAACACAAACACTAGTTTATTCATGTGCTTTTTAAAGCTCTTAAAATAATCCTCTCCCCCCCCACTCCCAATTATAAAAGTAATTCATGGTCATTATAAAAAAATTAGAAAAACATATGAGAGTATAATTTTAAAAATAAATTTAAAACTCATTCATATTCCCACTACCCAGGACTATTTCAACATTTGTTGTATTTTTCATGTGTATTTTCCCCCTACTTCTAAGTAAAATATTTGTGTGTGCACGCATATATGTGTGTATGTGTTAACAGAATTGAAAACATACTTTTGTTTATACGTATAATTTATTGTCAGGTTAGCTAACATACAGAGTATACAGTGTGCTCTTGGCTTTGGGAGTAGATTCCCATGATTCATCACTTACATACAACACCCCAGTGCTCATCCCAACAAGTGCCCTCCTCAAGGCCCATCCCCCATTTTCTCTTCTACCCTGCCCCCCGTCAACCCTCAATTTTTTCTCTGTATTGAAGAGTCTTTTAGGGTTTGGCTCCCTCTCAGTGTGTAACTATCTTTTTTTTTCCTTCCCTTTCCCCATGGTCCTATTAAGTTTCTCAAATCCCATATATGAGTGAGAATATGTGTTATTTGTCTTTCTCTGACTGATTTATTTCACTCAGCAATGATACCCTCCAGTGCCATCCACTTTGTTACAGATGGGAAGCTTTCATTCTTTTTCATCACTGAGTAGTATTCCATTGTGTATATAAACCACATCTTCTTTATCCATTTGCCAGTTGATGGACATTTTGGGCTCTTTCTATAACTTGGCTGTTCATAGTGCTGAAAGCATACTTTTTATGTATTTTCCTGTTCTATTTGGCATTGTATTACAATCATTTCCTGATACGATTACATTTTTTAATAAGGATTATTCTTTTTCTTTTTGAGAAGAAAATATTATATTAGTTTTAGGTGCACAACATAATGATTTGCTGTTTGTATGTATTGTGGGATTTTTACTACAGTAAGACTAGTTAACATCCATCACGACAGTTACAGAAATCTTGTTCTTGTGACAAGCTTTAAAGTTTACTTTCTTAGTAACTTCCAAATACATAAGCATTATTTTATTTTTTATGAGGTTTTTCAGTTCCAGTATAGTTAACATACAGTGTTATATTAATTTCAGCTGTACAATACAGTGACTCCACACTTCCATACATCACGTGCTCATCACGACAAGTGCATTCCTTAATTCCCATCCCTGCTTAACCCATCCCTCTATCCCCCTCCCCTCTAGTGACCATCAGTTTGTTCTCTTATAGTTAAGAGTCTGTTTCTTGGCTTGTCTCTCTCTCTTAAATATGTGCCAATATTCCAATATTTGTTATAAGGACACACTGCAATTAACTTAGCCCCACTCTCCTCTTAATCTTAGTTGAGCTTTATTTTTTTAATTCATATGAATCCTATACATTTACTTTTTCCTTAATGCAACAGTTTTTGTTACTAATTGTTATGGGATTTGTTCATTGTATCTTTTACCTGATTATCAGTCCATTTGTTTTTTAAATGTTTGGGTGTTTTTGTTTTTTGTGTTTGTTTGTTTTATGTTTGTTTTTGAGAGAGAGCATGCAAGAGTGGGAGTGGGGTCAAAGAGAGGGAAGGACAGAGGATCCAAAGCAGGCTCTAGGCTCCACACTGGCAGCACAGAGCCCAATGCGGGGCTCAAACCCACAAACAGTAGGATCACGACCTAAGCTGAAGTCGGACACTTAACCGACTGAGCCACCCAGGCGCCCCTCAGTCCATTTAAATAGTAAATGACTGGCTACACTAACACATACTAACACACAAAAATTATTGTGTTACACGTCGGGGAGGTTGTGCATTAGCTTTACATAAGTGAATTCGTAGTTTTCTCTGTCCAACAGCCTATTTAATACAGTTTTAGCTCAGGGCACCCAGCACCACATTGCTCTGTCACGTGATGCTGGTGAGCAGGGACATACAATGCGCACTGTCTTCAGTTCTAGCCACTGAACTGAAGCCATTTCAGCCATTTTCCAGGGAAAATGTGGTTTCTGTATCTTGAATACTCTGTAAGTATCTTTCCTACACGCACAGCCATTTTCTGCTAGTTTCTACATTTGTATCAAATGGTTTGCATATGTCATTAATATACCCGTTGGGTGTTGTGATATCCTGTAACGCGCCTCTGAAAGAGAGAAGCAGCAGGTAGACACAGGTGCGCCCGTGCCCTCCTGTGTACGAAGGTGTCACACGTCTCTTGGGTAATACGATGTGAGGTCTGGGACTCCTCTCCACAGAGACTGTGCTGTGATGGCCCCTGGCTGTGCTGGCCAGTGTGTGGTCTCTGGGTGAAAGGAATCCCTGTGGTTAATTTGTGTGTAACCTTGGAGCTCTCTGATCCTCTGCCGTCTGTGTCTAAATCAGACTTCGAGCATGCTTTTTCATTCTGAACACCCTTCCTGCTATTTACTCAGCTCTCTTTTCTTTAGTTTTGGGCCTTGGTTTCTTTGCTGTACCTTCATATGTATTTTGACAGGTTTTTTTTAGAAGTAGGTACTTTAACACACATGATTTTACACATTTATTTTGTTTAATAATTATACTGCTTTTTTCTGATAATCAAAAACTGTTTCAATCCTTTAATATTCTGAGGATTAGAGTAAGAATTCATTTTCTATTAATCCACATCTTGCAAGCATCTTAGAAGAGTATAAAGAAAACATTGTTGAGACTCTAGAGAGCATGGACTTTATGAGAGGCTGTGTGGTCATGGGATATGATGGACAGGTTGGAACCCATCTATTAGTTGGGTGACCCTGAAAAATTACTGATTTATTTGAGCCTCAGTTTTCCTCAAATAGGACATCAGGGTTAATTTTATCTACCTTGTAGAATTTTTTCATGATGACTGAGAGTATGTGTGTGATGTGCTCAGGACATTGCCTGGCATATCCTAAGCATTGGATATAAGAAAACATATTAAGTACTTAGAGGAAAGAAAGACATTTAATACTGCATACTACATCATCTTATGTTCTAGAAAGAAAAACATTAGACTTTATTCTGTCAACCCTAAATTGTAAGGGTAACTGGGCTTATAGAATTATTTTTTGTGATTCCCATTCCAGAATTTTTGGGCCTGGACCCAGAAGCATGCATGCATTCATTAACTGATTCAGTAATTACTTATTGAACACCTTCAATATTGATGGGCATAGGGCACAGGTATTCACCATGAGATAAATAAACCATCTTTACCTTGTGGGGTTTATAGTCCCCCCATGTGGTAAAAAATCCACGTATAACTTTGGATTCCCCAAAATTGTAACTATTAATAGTCTACTGTTGATCAGTAAAACCTTACAAATAGCATAAGCAGTCTATTAACACCTATTTCATACATTATATGTATTATGTACTGTAGTCTTAGAATAAAGTAAGCTGGAGAGAAGAAAGGTTATTAAGCAAATCATAAGAGAAAATACATTTACAGTACTGTATTTATTGAAAAAAATTTTGTGTAAGTGGCCCCTGGCAGTTCAAACCTGTGCTCAAGGGTCACCTATAGTGTGTTTGGGGAGCGACAGGGAAGGACTGAATATTTGGAGAGGAAGGTGCACCATGAATTTATATGACCAACTGTAAATGATTTGAGATTCTTTATTGTAATGAGTTATTCATATCACGGTTCCTGTCATTAGTCTAGAATCTGTTGTTAATAAGTGACATAGCTCCCTTTTCCCCTTCTGAGCCAAGACTGAGGAACCATGCCTGTGTGTTTTGTCAGTCTTTAATCGTTAATTACAGCGTGCTCATTTAAAAATGGAACTTCCATTGTTCAGTGTTACTTACCTTTTATTTTGGATTTTGCTTTCAAATTATAGCTCATATCACAGTATCAATAATTTGAAATATGTGCACATATTAACTGTCCTAATATGTTTTTTTTCTTCTTTTCTAGGCTTTCTACAAGTATAAGAGAGTTACAGAATTTTAAAGTCTTATTACAACACAGTAGGTAATAAAGGCTTTTATATGTCTAATTAGAGACATAATGTGACTGTGTGAAGCCTGTTAGTCTTGGACATTCAGCAGAAGGAGACTAATCTTCAAAGACTTGAAGAAAGAATTCTGAACTCTTAGAGAGAAAATTCAAATGTTCACTTGAATATTTATGATTCTTAATAGATTGTCAATTAGAGATATTTATAAATGAAGTATATGCTTTTAAAACATGTAAATTATACTAATTCTGTGTTTAATTTCATGTTTCCACTTGTTGAATATTCTGCTATTCTGTTTAGAACTGGTTTTGTTCTTACTCTATTATCCTTGATTTCCAGTTGTCCAACTTATATGACCATCCTGATAACACTGTTAGCAGTCTGTTCTGGAAAAAGAGAGCTAGAGAACAAATGTTGCTTAGAGCTGATGTCCGTGATAAAAATTTATCAGTGATCTTTGAAACGTGTTTGGATTAGCTTTGCCTCATTCCGGGTGTCACCCTCTGTAACATGGAGGTGTCGGTGTGATGAATGGTACTTTCAGTGTAAGAATCCCCATCCCCAGGGCTTCAACTTCAGTTTCCCTGGTGTTTATGTAAGGTTTTTAGTTGCTGTTGTTGTGGCTGTTTTGGTCTAAAGGCCCTGCTTCAGTAGAGGTGAAAAAGCACCATCCCCTGTACTGGCTGCCCGGCCGGACCCCCCAAGTGTGTCATGGGCAGGTCTTCACCTAGAGCCTATCCTATATACCCATTTCCTTTGACTCTGTATTTCTCTGTCCGTACTCGAATTACAGAATTTTTGTTCACTTTGAGAAAACAAAAAAATTGCGTAAATATTTAAGTTTTGCCTTGATAAAATGTGAATGGGATTATATGGATCTGTAACGCTACCTTCAAACATTATATACACAAAATTTACTCTTTTAAATTAAGCATTTTTAAAGGAATTTTATTTTTATTTTTATTTTAGAATACAATCTATGCAATCCCCTGTCAACCTGAATATCTTCAGTAGGTCATTCGAGCAGGTAGAGGAGTTCAAGCCTCCGTGATGCTCCCCGTCCCCGCCTCTCTTTTCCTTTCAGTCCCTTGTATATAAATGGTACCTTGTGGGACTTGTACCAACAAGTGACTCTCAAGTCCTCAGCTTATTTTCTAAAGCTGGGGTTTAGATATCCTTAATATTTAAAATACTCTTTTTAAAGCTGTTAGAGATAGATTAATTTGGAAGGAGGCACTGTGTAGAAGTAATGCGGGGACATTTCTCCTTCAGTCTTTTATGAAGTGCTCTTAAACCCACATCTCACCTGCCAGAGTCTGAAATGTGTTCATTGATGATTTAGTGGAGTGTTTTAAATTGTGCTTCGTTGGCTCACCCCTCTTTTAAAAATACTCGGTCATCCCTTGGAGGGATATGGCTGAAGGGGAGTAAGGTCTCACTAGTTAATTATTTTCTTACCCAATTTCTAACCTTTATAGACCCAGGGGTTTTTTGTTGTTGATGGTGGTGACTTGTTTGTTTGTTAAGTCGAATAAAACAGACCGGCTTGACTGGAGAGCCTTCTCTACTTTTTCTTTTCATTCTTAGGAATGTAAGTATTGTGCGGTGGGAGAGGGGGACCTTAAGGTAAAAAGTGAGTAAGTAATCTTGTTGGTAAATTAGTAAGAATTATTCTTAGTGTTCATTCAGAGTTTAAGAAAATGTGAAAGTTTTGCACTTTGTCTATTACTGTAAGTTTAAAAAATCGTTTGGTAGTGTTACTTTACTGTTCCCTCCGTTAAAGATAAAACTGTTATTTAAATTCTGTTGACTGGAGAAAATCCTTGGTCATTTCCATTTATTGCTTTTTTTCTTTATGTGATTTGCTTGAAGCTTAGGAAAAATTGTATATTAGAGTGAGTTCTAGGAAATTAAAAGGTTAGGATTCAGTTCTTTTCAGGGTTTTAATGGATGTTTTCACTACCAAGAAAATAAACAAGTGAAGTATTCTTAAGCTGAAATTTATGTAACTTTATTTTACCGCAAATTGGATTGGGGGGGGGGGCAGCCTACATTTTCACGTATGTGTGTATCTCCTAAATGTACGTGTAGGAACCTCTGTTTTGTGCGCCTGGTGATACTGTACGATCTTTGTGATATAATGTGTTTTTCTAAGTCACAGACCCCCTTGTGCAGGGACACTAGAGCACTGAGTGTGTCGTGAAAACACGTGGCTGGTATCTCCTCCCGCATTGTGTCTTCTCTCGTCACCTGATTTAAAAGTCCAGCACTTGATACTATAACTGACAGAAATGATTGTACTGGCTGATGAAGTAATGAAAATGAAGAAAAGGAAAATAATTCCTTCCTTCAACAGCATGGGTTTATTTTTTTTCCCCTTAAGTGGCATCTATGTAAGTTAGAAATATTATATATTAAAACTGATAAAATTTGAATGCTTCTCCTGTGTTGATTCTTAGATTATCAAGAGGATCAGACAGAATACTAAGTTTTCAGCTTTGAAATTTAAGTCAAACATGGTGACACGATAACGTTGTGAATTACTCAATACTTGTCAGCTCTGTGTGTATACGAAACACTGCCATATTTTTGGACTTGACCTAGGTGCCACTGTAAGAAAGGGCAGCTGTTTCCATCTACGTCAGCATCACCTTCAGCTGGAAGTTGGGGGACAGCCGACAGTCCGGCGCTCAGCCGTTTGCAGCCTGAAGTGCCCGCAGAACCCCTGGCTGTCCACCACAGCACACAGACTGCTTCCGAGGGATCGCGGAAATGATTTGGTGAAACGTCACAGACACAGACATGCCCGCAGGTGGGTGTGCGTTCTAGCTTCAGATCTGAACAGGTGCAGCTTTGATTTTGAACACCGTTCTAATAATCCATTGTGGTACCCACCAGACTGTAGAAAATGTGAATTAAAGTAAATGTTTCTGCGATCTTTCTTTTCTTGTTCCCTTCCCCACCCCCCCCCTCCATCCCCGCCCCGCCTTTGAAATGTTTCCTGTTATGAGCTGAGGATTTGATTATAGTTAGTGGAGAAGTGAGAGAGGACGGAAGCAGTCAGAGCTGGTTTCTCGGAATGGCAGCCACCAGCCTCCAGCGTGCAGGGTTTCCTCGGGCTCCTGGTCGCTGCGGCAGCACCAGTAGGTAGGTCCGGTGACTAATCCGTTTTAGGAGAGAACGGAGAAGAGTGGATGACTAACTTGTCCGTAGTCACAAATTGTAGGTCGTGGGACTAAAGTTTAAAACCAATAAGTCTGACTCCATGTCCCTTGCTCGGAACGTAGTGTATCTGTGTTATCACAGAAGTTGGCTTATAATACTCAACGAAAAATTGGGGACTTTGAGGATTTTTTGACTTGTTTTGAGTCACAAGGCTTTTCAAATATTCTTTATTTAATTTTCCAGATAAGTAATACATTCGCATGGTTGAAAAACCAAAAAATAGGAAAGGCCATACAGCGGAATGTCTTCTTTCTGTCCTTGGCCAACCTCCCATACTGCGGACCTCCCCCACCCTTCACCCCTCACCCCAGCCTCTGCCCTTGGTTTCTTAGCTTTCCATCCACACTCTACTTGGGCTTTACACAAGCAAATACAAATGTAAAGTCTTCATTTTGCCTCTCATTTTTACCCAGGAGTAGCATCCTATACGTACCATCTGCTTTTACTCACTTAATTTTTCTTGGTAGTCTTCCCATCTCACTAGTTACTTCACTCATTAAATAAACTTTTTTTTTTTTACTAACTGCTCGATATTCCATAGTGTGAATGGACAGTCGTTTAATGAACCAACGCCCTACTAATGGGCATGTGTCATTCCACACATATGTAAATATGTACTTGTAGAATAAATTCCGCAAAATGGAACTGTTGGGTCACAGGCCATATCCATTTATAATTTTGAAAGATAGACTGTTTCCCTCCACGGAGGCGGTTTCACCGAATTGACGGA
This sequence comes from Prionailurus viverrinus, assembly GCF_022837055.1. Taxonomy (NCBI): domain Eukaryota; kingdom Metazoa; phylum Chordata; class Mammalia; order Carnivora; family Felidae; genus Prionailurus; species Prionailurus viverrinus. Next base: position 12,493,327 of record NC_062571.1, read on the forward strand.
TCTACGTGCTTACCCGCCACCTTACCTATGTGGATGTGGGTTTGCTGTTTGCTGTTCTGATAGATACAAAATTGTGTATCAGTGTGTTTCAGTTTTGATTTTTCTATCACCAGTGACACTGACTCCTTTTAACACGTTGGAAATCCATGGTGTTTGTACGTGTCTTTTGAGTTCATATCTTTTACCCATTTTTGTACTACACCGTTGATCTTCTGTTTCTGCGAGTGCTTTGTTACAGATATTAACCCTTTGTATTTTTTTTTTTTTCTATTTGGTGTCTGTCTTGTGACTTGGCTTATTTAGGATAGCTTTGCCATGCAATTTTTTTTAATGCAGTCTAATTTATCAGCTTCTCAGTGGTTTCTGGACTTTGAGTCAGAGTTAGGAATACCTTCTTACTTTCAGAGCAGTGATTCACCTACCTTTTCTTTTGGAACTTTCATGGCCGTTTTTAGATCGGAATTTGATTCCTTTGGAGTGTGTCCTGGCATGGGGCGTAAGTTATGGATTCGACCCAATTTCTTCCTGCCTGATTGCTCAGTTGTTCCAGTGTCATCACTGGACAGTTCTTCTTGTCCTCACCAGTCTGAGATGCTACATTTATTGTATCTAACACCCTACATGCATTTAGGTCTGTATCTGGGTTCTCCGCTGCATCGGTCTGTTGACTCAGGTACCAGTACCACAGTTATTTTAATTACTGGGGGTCTGTGTTTAAATATCTGGTGTGGTGGTCCCCTCTTCTCCCCAACCTCCCCTTTTTTTAAAAAAACCGTTTTCTTTAGCTTTGCTTGTTTATTCCATATGAGTTTTAAAAACATTCTTAACATACAGACCATGCTAGAACTTGGCCCTATTCGGTGTTTTCTCTGGCGAGTTGCCCTTTTAACCACCTAATGTGTCCCTACTCTTTTTATTCTTTACCTGATAAGAATCTACTTTTTACTGCCTGTTGTGTTCATTATTTCAGTGTTTCACCTGCCAGTGCCCAGACAGGTGAGGGCCACGACTGGGCATGCGGTGCCTGTGTAGACCTATTTTCATCTCCATGCTCCTGTTTTAAGATGGAGTTCTCAAATGATTCTTAGAGGCTATCTTTACGTAAAACCCTTATTTCCTTTTTTATTCCATTATGAATTCTTTACCCAAAAGCTACATATCTGTCAGACTCCTAAGAAAACAGGGATAGGCCGTTATAGGAATACTATACTTGTCAAATCAATACATAGCAGATACAAGTGCAAATCAAAGAAATTACCCTTAAAAAAGACACCGTCTACCACAAGAACAGGATTGGACTGTTCATTCACTGTTGTGGGTGTCAGGACAGTGAACAAAACACAAATACCCCAGTCATCATGTAGCTTATGAATTATGTAACCTAACTAGGCTATCCCTAGCTTCCAGCGAGGACACACCCAGGAATAGCTAACATAGACACCTGTCTAGCAGAGAAGATGCCCTCAGTGTGAACACATCTTCGTGTCTCTCTGACGATGCCATCAAGTTGTCACAGATGGATTAAAATCACACCGTAACACCCCTTGTTCACAGCAGAGTCCACATTCTTCAGGCAGCACTTGGATAAATTATTTAACTTTCCATACGGATTTCCTTCACAGAATATGCCTCCGAATGGGAAAGTGTTCTCCACTGCGTAGGTGTTAGGTCTGCAAACTTCAGTAAGGGGACAGCAGACCACGGGTACTCAGTAACACAAACTGATCAGGCTCTGACAAAACATTTGTTCTTCCTAAACATACCGTTTTATATCTCAATTCCCAAATTCAAGGAGCACCATGTGGGGACCGCCAAGGGACTGGAGGGGCTGTTGTCGGTTAGCAAGATTCGTGGAAAACAGGTTCAGAGAAAGGGAGGGATTTAGAGGGAAGTCACAAATCTAGCTTGAGGAAGCAGGCATCTGATCTCCAGTTTTGGCCACGCTGAAGTTCAGAGGCAGAAAACCTGTTCTGGAGATAAAGAGGCTTAATGTTCTGAGCCTTAACGTTGCAAAAGGGAAGACAGATTTGGAGGCTATGCTGGCATGAAGTATCATCAGCTTCTGGGCAGAGAGAGGAGAGGTTTCAGCCACAGGTCAGAGAAAAGATGAAAATCCAGCTTTGGAGGAACCAGGTGGATTCCATCAGGAGCTGGTGATTTGGATCCGAGGACTTGGATCCCCTAATTGATGATCAGGGCGGTCCACCTCAGAACTCCACACGGAGGGACCCGCCGTGAAGGCCCAGGCCCCGAGGAGCTGCGTGACCGGCACAGGGAATCCACAGTGATATCTAGGTTGGAGGTATGGGGACATCTTTAGCTACTTCCAGGTATTCTGACCCACTGGCACAAGGCCTTTGCATATATCCCTACTAAGGGCCGAGAGGAGAGTTAACGGAAGGATGCTGCTGAGTTTACACCCTGGACCCACAGACTGGCAAACACCCAATAATCCCAGTGTCTAGCACATAATAAGCACACTCTAGACACTGACAGGATTCCACTCCCTTCGTTCCTTAAATGTTTCCTCACGTGAATCACTTTACGGTTTCTGATGAGAATTCCATTATTTTAGCCTGATCCTTTCCAACAGCTCCTCTCTCTGGACCATGAGAAGCCTTAAAATAGCATTATGCATAGTTAGAAACTTTTTTAATTAGTGAAATTCTCACTAACCCGGGACAAAAAAATGGAAAGGCCTAGGAGATAGGTCTTTGATGGACCTGACACTTGTCTAGGTTTTATTATACATCCTCTAAAGTGAAAAGGTATTTTTTAAACAAAGTTTCTTCAGTTGGAAACCTTCAAAAAAGGTTCAAATACTTATACCCATTTAATTCTAATGTAAATTTACCTTTATTAAAAAAATAAAAGCAATGTTCTAAAAAAATAAAAGCAATAGTAAATATAAATGAGAACCTTTTCCTCAAAGCACTTTTCGTGCTCTAGGATTTACTAATGCTTATTCCTTTCCTCTTAATAGGAATTAAGTGTTCAAGGCCAACAAAGAGCAGTTCTGTTGGATTTTGGTAAAAGAGGGTAAAAGAGGGTATCTGGGGACACACTTGCAGGTGTCCCTGATTTACACAGCTAAACAAGCAAAGTTTTAACAACGTGCCTGATACATTCAAGAGAGAACTGGCATAACTAAATACGATTGATGTGTAGAGTGCAACCGTCAAAACTTCTTACGGTCCCAGCTCCGTGTATCACAATCACTGGCTCAATTAAACAGGTTAATTGTAGAAAGAGAAAAAGAGCCGATGAAAGGTATCCACACGACTCAGCTGGCACCTGTAGACCGTTACCTGCAGGGGTGCATGCCCATTCTGCAAGATCTCCAGCAGGTGCACAGAAATACTCAGCCTTTCAGCACAGAATCAGACTTAGTCCACAATTTTCAGCGACTCTGCCTCTTCCCCATTTTTAACTTTTAAATGACCAGGGTTTAAATTTCATCATGTTGCCTTAAAACAGGAGGACATTCGGATATTTTACAACCAGTAATCCCCACTCCTTGTCTTCTCTTAGCCTTTAATATTTCACGTAAGCAGGAGTAGCTTTGTTAGTGTACCTATTTCATAACACTTAGGAAACTAAAGGAAATTTTCACTTCCCTTTCCATACCATACCTGTAACATTTCACAGGGTACATGTGGTCATTTACTAGGAGAGAGAGTTTGATACAATCCTATTTTTTACATTCTAGATGTGTTTACAATACTTGTGCTTTAGCAATACTTTTTAGAAAGGGGAAGAGAAATATAGGCTCTTAGAACATTTTTATCCTTTCCAGTAAAAAAAGTAGTTCAAACAGCTTTATCATAAAAATAGGTTAATGCTGGGTATTTAATTTTCCTGCCAGTAGTGATAGAATAATGTGTTGATACAGCAGGAGTAGAGTAATTGGATGATTTTAGTGATTTATTACTATATTAAAAAAATATACCTACCCTTGAATGATCTTAAGTACTTTCTGTGAAAGCATGATCTAAAGTTTTAAGCATATGCCGGGTCTGCCTTTAAATTTTCCTAAGTATTAGTAACAAAGACAGTATGACAAGTCAGGTGTTCTTAAAGCTATTTAGAATGACAACTTACAATATAATAGGCAACCCAAGTAACCAGTGCAAATTTTGCTTCAGTGTACAATTTTCCCTGACAGTAACTATTTTCAATGATGTGACCCCAATTCTTCCATATACTAAAAGGCAAGAATGCGGTTATGTGGGATTCTGCAGGATAAATGTGTTCTGTACAAATGACATAACCCAATCACAAACCATTTATGACTTGAGATGGCAATTTTAAATACTATCAAGAGAAAGTAGACTTGATCTCTGTGAATGAAATCAGTGCCCAGAGATAAGTTATTTCTGAAGACCACAAAAAAAAAAAAAAGACATTTTGAAATGGGTTTCATCCTGAAGGCAGAGCTTATTAATATAACTTTCTCTTCATCTCCTCCTCCTGTCCCGAGATGTAAGATTTCGTAGGCAGAGCAGATACTTTCTGGTAACAGCACTTCCTCTAGTACCTTCTCTCTGATTTACAGAAAATCGGAGCATTCAACTGACAGAGCCATGCACCACGGTTTTGCATTAGAGGCAGTTTTACTTCTAGAAGATCTTGGAGGTTTCAGAGTAGCACCTGTGGCTGGGGAACCAGTATTTCAGGACAGGGGTCTCATTTAAACGGAAGAGGACTTCTAAGCAATCGTCTGGAACACACCCTTTTGCGTGGCTAAGAGGCAGGAATCCTGCTACAGAAAACTGCCCTTTTTAAAGTTGCAGTTTCTAATAGGCTGCTCTCAGAGCTATTTAAAAATAAAGGGCATTACTCGAGATATGGTGGGAAATTACAGGAAACCTGTTGAGTCTTCTGGATCAAGGGCATTTCTTACTCATCCCCTTGCGAGAACCTCTCCTTTGTTCCTTGAAGGTAAGGAACCATCGGTGCTTTGGGAATGGCGCCGTCCTGCAGAGGCCCTCAGGTACCGCTTATCAGATTTCACTGGGCTGAAAAACCAGGCAAAGTTTCCACATAGAGCAGAGCACGTTTAATAGCGTGAGTCCACTCGGTTTTTAACACACCGACTCATCACCAAAGCGTATGCATTAGTGCCCTGTTGAAAGGATACCACCTTTTTGGCAAAATTTAGGAGATTAGTTGAGGGAACAACTGCCTGGACCTTAAAGAACTCAGAGGAAGGGGCCAATTACCTGGCACAAGTCCTGGACATTCTCCTACATCCTAACTTTTAACACTGGAGTTGCAACTGGCTTTCCGAGATGTCAACTGTATTTCGAGTTGATTCAGAAGCTTCAGATCTGCATGACCCGAAGAAGTGAGGACCTAAAGAACACTTTAGTCCAAAAGCCTTAAACAACCATCAGACCATGTACTGGATGCTTTTAAAGTGAATTATGCATAAAAGTCTGTGCAAACTACAAACATATATTGCAATAACATTCTCAAAAAATCCTAGTATATATTTTAGCATTATTAAGTTATATAAAATACATCTTTATAAAAGTACAGAATTTTTTTAAAGTTTAAATTATACCCACTGAAATAGGTGGCCAGGCTCACTTTTTAGTACTAAAATAAGGTTTTTATCAATCTAAATTATTGCTTAGTCCTATGGAGCCATTAGAAACCTGTAACAAATAAAAATCAAGTCCTATTTCTTAAGGAAAAGTGCCTTATTAAAAATTCAGCTGTCATTGAGTTAGTCTCTCTGAAGCCTCTCACTTGAGGAATCTTCCATAAAAGTTTTTACTGATGCTGCCCCTGGCTTGGCTTGTCAGGATCCAACATGGAGTCTGGTTGGAAAGTTCCCACCTGTGCCAGGAAGCTGTTTGTTTGCTGTCCCCAGTCATAGTAGTCTGGAGCAAAACTTAAAAAGAAAAAGACATTGGTGACTTGGAATGCTGTACTTCCTCCTGATGACCTATTTTAGATGGACAGAACTGGGGTTTTTGTAGATAAAGTGTAGACAAGCCCAGTTTTTTAAAGTAGCTTCTTGAAGTCCATGTGCAGTGGCCAGAAGTTCACCCGCAAAAACCTACTGAACGCTGTGCAGCCCAGAAGCATCGTATTAGAACTGTAAGCCAATCACTATGTATAACAAAATATTCCACCAGCAAATTGTGTCTGACAGCTCTGGACAGGTAACTTCGCATTGATTTTGTCATGTGTCGAACACTTGTAGAATCAGTAACTGCCCTGTTGGGCTTCTGTGAGTTAATACCTGTAAAGTGCTTAGAACAGTATCTCAGTGTCTAGTAAGCCCTCAACAGTGTACCTTTTATATTCTTCTTCTCACCTTCCGTGTAGTAGAAAAGGGATCTTCTTCCACAAGGGGAGTGAGGACCCTCTCAGCTCTGGGCTGCCTTTGGCAGGTGAGAGGCCAGGGCAGCTCCAGCAGGACAGGGAGGGACACACATAGCGAGAGGGAAATGTGGTGGGGGAAAGGGATGAGAGAACATTCTAGGGAGGAGGGTGAGAACAACTTTTGACCTCGGGAAGTCCTTGGTTATAGGCTCCCCTCCAGATTTCTATGTTCTTCACATCTGCTGGCGTGGTCTGTGGATTGCTGTGCTTTCCCCAAGCACCATCTTGGATTCTGTCTGGTTCGCTGCTCCCTCATCTAGTGAGCAAACCATGTGTCCCCCAAGTTTCTCCTCAGTTCTGTGTCCCTAACACAAGGGCGCCTCTCACGTTTTCCAAGGACATTTATTGTTCATAATGAGTAAAAAAGCTAGCTTATCTTCTATCATTCCATCCTGAGGGTGGAGTTGGGGGGGGGGAGGATAATTTATGTTAAAATGTTAATGATCACCCTTTAAATGTACAAAGGATTGCAAAAAAAAAAAACAAAAAACAAAAAACAAAAAAAACCTTTTGCTTCCAAGAAACACACTTCCAAGAAAAGAGGCCTGAAGCCTCCCTTTCACAGCAAGGGAACGGGGTCCTGGGACCACAAGCCCCAGCAGAGAGGCGCTCAGTAAGCACCAGCTCAGCCCTTTTTGCTTCTCTCCCTGCTGCTGGCCCTCAAGTCCCAGGTTCACAGGCCGCAAGAGGGGACTCGATGATCACTGGGCCCTGGGGAGTGGCCAAGTATCACAGGCTGAAAAGGGGGAAGGGAACCCCAGTAGCTCCCGCCCCTCCTGTCTGCCGCAGAGTAAGGAAGCATAATCCTGGGGGCGGGCCTCTCAGGTTGCACTTAGTCTCCTAGTCAGGGGCTTCTCCTCCCTCCATTTCCTCTCTGCCGCACAGCCTCCAGCTCCAGGGCTATTTTACATGGGCGTTTTCTCTTGGGTTGAATCGATTTCACCAGTGCAGTCCTCAGCCTACTAACCATGCCTCTCTACCTTGAACTAGGGTCTCACCTTCCCTGAAGTCCCTGAGGGGCGATGTTCCAGGCAAGGTCATCATCACTATCGTATCTTCGAGGGTTGTCAAAGAAGTAAGATCTGGGGCTGAATCCGTGGCTGGGGACCATCCCAGGGTTCGTCTAGAAAGACAGTTAATTGTTCAGTTACTTTGAGACACTATGCCTTCCTCTAGACAAAGTCACGAGGAAGATTCTTTCTTGTTGGAAATTGAAGATTCTGTGCCCATCTGAATGGAGGATGTACCTGTTCAACTACAGTGTTCATTTTAGTTGCTTTTCTATTTAAGAGGTGTTAACTTTTTCTTTTCTCAGTATGGACAAAATCTTCTTTCAGAGTTCTGCTTGCAACAATGAATTACTGTTTCAATCCCTTACTGAAACACCAGGCACGGCCCAAAGTAGCCAAACTCCATAGTCCCGAATTAGCTACAAACCTCTATAAACATGTGGGCATTTACCACAAGTTAAAATAGTGAAACGATAATGATGAAATAATTTTGAGAAGGTTTTGTATCCAGTTTCCATATCCTGCTTCTATAATCCTTTCATCCTGTTTCTGTCCCCATGCCGAGCTCACCTTTCAAAAGATTTCAAATGACTGGTTTCATTAAGTAAGCAGAAGATCAGAACTGCATTATATGGCAAACCAAAGCTGGCATAAAATACAGAATTTGTTTGACATCCTTGTGCGTATCACTACTGGTCTTAGAGTTAAACAAGAGTCTGAAACAAGGTTGCTATATGATGGTATCTATATGGAAATGCCTCCTTTTCTGAGACTAATCTAGCAAATACAGGAAACAACTTACACAGGTGGGATGCCTGAAAATTTATCAGTTTGTAGCAGTTCAAGAATGTCTTTGCAGAAGAATGAATTTGGATCCCTAACCTCACACAGATACAAAAAGTAACTCAAAACAGATCAAGGGCCTAAATGTAAGAGTAACACCTGTAAATTGTTGAGAAGAAAAATAAAGGCACGGATCTTTGTGACCCAGGAAATTTGGCAAAGGATTCTCAGAAATGGTACCGAAAGCATGAGCAACAAAAGAAAAAAACATGATTAAAATAAAAAACTTCAAAAGATACCATCAAGAAAGTGAAGAAACAGCCCAAAAATGGGAGCAAAAAAGGGAGCAAAATCCCTTATATGACAAGGGACTTGTATGTAAAATACACAAAGAACTCTTACAACTCAATAATAACTCCATTTAAAAATGGGCAAAGGCTGGGGCGCTTGGGTGGCGCAGTCGGTTAAGCGTCCGACTTCAGCCAGGTCACGATCTCGCGGTCCGTGAGTTCCAGCCCCGCGTCGGGCTCTGGGCTGATGGCTCAGAGCCTGGAGCCTGTTTCCGATTCTGTGTCTCCCTCTCTCTCTGCCCCTCCCCCGTTCATGCTCTGTCTCTCTCTGTCCCAAAAATAAATAAACGTTGAAAAAAAAAATTAAAAAAAAAAAAAAAATAAATAAATAAAAATGGGCAAAGAATCAGGGCACCTGGATGGCTGTCGGTTAAGCATCCGACTTCAGCTCAGGTCACGATCTCGCGGTCCGTGAGTTCGAGCCCCATGTCGGGCTCTGGGCTGCCGGCTCAGAGCCTGGAGCCTGCTTCGGATTGTGTGTCTGTCTCTCTCTTTGCCCCTCCCCCACTCACACTCTGTCTCTCTCTCTCTCAAAAACAAACATTAAAGATTCCTTATTTTATAAAAGCAGGGGAAGCAAAGGATTTGAATAGACATTTCTCCAAGGACGATGTACAAATGCCCAATAAGCCTGTGGAAAGATGCTGAACATTGTTAGTGATCAGGGAAACGCAAATCAAAAGACACAGCGAGGTACTAGCCATCCAGGGTATCGAGAATCAAAAAATCAAATAACAAGCGCTGGGGAAGAGGTGGAGGAGCCAGAAGATTCACACGTGACGGGTGTGAATGTAAAATGGGGCACCTACTGTGGAAAACAGCGTGGCAGGTAGGTCTTTTAGAAGACGTGCGGCACCAACTTCCGGGACGACGGCAGAGTCAGAGGGGCCTGAGCTCACCTCACCCCACAGATACAAGCAGATGACACATCGGTGTAAATAACCCAGAAAACAATTCAAACACTGACACAGCAAACTCCACAAGTAAACGCTGAGAAGGAGTCACGTCAAAGACCGTAGGGAGAGCAGAATCCTGCTCGGGAGCTAACGGGAGATGCCATCTGCAGGTGGCCAGGACCTGTGGGCACAGTGAGGGCAGAGAAAGGGTTCCTCACACCCCCGGAGCCTGCATGGGGAAGTGAATCCCCGTAACATGTGGCTCTGGAAGCCAGAAGGGCCGAATTTCCTGAGTTCTTACCACCGGCTGCACTGAAAGCCTGGAACTTCGTAACTCACCAGGCTCAGTTCTCGAAGAGGCAGGAGGGAGAGAGGGAAACCGTGGGCCACTCTTAATGAGGCAGCACACCAAACAGCCGGGAGCTGCGGTTTGAGAGATGCCTGGGGCTCACGGGAGCGAGAGTTGGTCACTAACCTCAGGGCCCGTACCCCGAGGGCCAGATTTCACTGGGAGACGCCTCCAGGAGCAAAGGGGCTGCAGACACAGCCTCGCTATCCCACCCCCACCCCCAGCAGTAAACATAGCCACCTGGGGGAGCCAGCACCCACGCCTGCCTCAGCCCTGGTGCCGCGGGTCCCCTCCTCCGGAAGACAGTCACAAACGTTGCCAAAGCCGAGTGTCCCTACTGTGTGTTTTGGCAGGGCATGGGTCCTGGCAGCAGGGGTGGGTCACCCCCCACGGAGCATGCTTGCACCTCGTGGAAGCTGCACGCCCTGCCCTCTGTACACACTGCAGAGCGGCCCTGGCCAGCCTGTCTCCGCAAGGCTGCGTGTCCCCTGTGGAAGAGGACCCGCACGCGAAACTGCACGGGCAATTCACATTCCACTTGTGCACTTTGTGGAGCAATCCAGGCTGGCGGGGCTTGGCGGTGGAGGGACATCCCCTCTGTAAAAGGGCCAGTTCCACCTTCTTAAAAGTACACAGCCCACTACTACTTTCAAGGGCAGGAAAAGTAACTGACTTTTCTAACAGAATCAGGGGTGCCTGGGTGGCTCAGTCAATTAAGCACCCGACTTGGGCTCAGGTCATGATCTCACAGTTCGTCCGGTGCTGACAGCTCGGAACCTGGAGCCTGGAACCTGCTTCGGGTTCTGTCTCCCTCTCCCTCTGCTCATGCTCTCGCGCTCTCTCAAAAATAAATATTAAAAAAAATGAAAATTAAAGAAAAAAAAACAGAAGTAGACAAAATGAGGAGACAGGAACATGTCCCAAATGAAAGAACAGGACAAAACCTCAGCAAAACACCTAAGCAAAACCAATATTAGTCATATACCTCATAGAAACTTTAATGATCTTAAAGCTACTCACTGGACTTGAGAAAAGAGTGGGAAACATCAGTGAGACCCTTAACACGAGATAAAATAGAATCAGAGACAAGATAATCTAAAAACACATTAGATTTAATAACTAGCAAGCCTGAAGCACCTGGGTGGCTCAGTTGAGCATCCAATGCTTGATTTCAGCTCAGGTCGTGATCTCACAGTTGTGGGATTGAGCCCTACATCAGGCTCTGCTCTGAGCACCGGGCCTGCTTGGGATTCTTTCTTTGTCCCTCCCCCACTCATACTCTCAACATTAAAAAAAAAAAAAAAAAAGGCTAGAGGAAGCAGAGGAACGCATTAGTCACCTGGGAGGGCAGAGTGTTGGAAAGTAATCAATCTGAGGTGAGAAGAAAAAACAAATTGTGCAAAATGAGAACAGACTTTGAAGCTCAGCAACTCCATCGAGCATAATAACGTTGCATGACAGGGATCCCAGAAAAAGAAGAAAGAGAAAAGGGAGCAGGGAGCAGGAAATGTATTTGAAGAAATAATAACTGAAACCTCTGTCATGTGAGGAAGGAAATAGATACCCAGATCCAGGAGGCATACAGATCCCTCAAAAAAATCAACCAAAGGAGGTCCACACCAGGACGTATGGTGATCAAAATGGCAAAACAGTGATAAAAGATTTTAAAAGCAGCAAAAGAAAGGACTGTTACATGCCAGAGAAACCCGATAAGGCCATCCGTTGCCTTTTCAACACAAACTTTGCAGGCCAGAAGGGAATGGCATGATATATTCAAAGGAAAAAATCTGCCATCAAGAATACTCAACAAATAATCCTAAAATTTGTATGGAACCACAAAGACCCCAAATAGTCCATGCAATCTTGAAAAAGCAAAGCAAAGCTGGAGGGATCACAACTCCAGACAAGTTATATTACAAAGCTGTAGGCATCCAAACAGCGTGGTGCTGGCACAAAACAGACACATAGGCCAATGGAACAGAACAGAAAACCCAGAAATAAATCCACAATTATATGGTCAATTAAAATTCAACAAAGAAGGCAAGAACACACAATAGGAAAAAGACAGTCCCTTTAACAAATCGTATTAGGAAAACGGGGCCACATTTTTACACCATACACAAAGTAAACTCAAGATGGAGTAAAGACCTAAATGTGAGACCTGAAACCATAAAAATCCTAGAAGAGAACATAGGTAGTAATTTCTCTGACCTCACCCACAGCATCATTTTTCTAGATATGCCTCCTGAGGTAAGGGTAACGAGTGAAAATGAACTATTGGGACCACATCAAAATAAAACGCATCTGCACAGCGAAGGAAACAACCAACAAAACCAACGGATAACCTACTGACTGGGAGAAGATATCTGTAAGTGGCATATTCAATATAGAGTTACTATCTAAATTATATAAAGAAGTTATAGGGGCGTCCGGGTGGCTCAGTGGGTTGGGCGACCAACTTCAGCTCAGGTTGTGATCTCGCAATTTGTGAGTTCAAACCCCGCGTCGGGCTCTGTGCTCACAGCTTGCAGCTGGAACCTGCTTTGGATTCTGTGTCTCCCTCTCCTCCTCGTGCTCTGTCTCTCAAAAATTAATAAACGTTAAAAAAATAATTTTAAAGAAGTTATAAAATGCAACATCCAAAAACCAAATAATCCAACTAAAGGGGTGCCTGGGTGGCTCAGCTGGTTAAGCGTCTGACTCTTGGTTTCTGTTCAGGTCATGATCCCGTGGTTCATGAGATTGAGCCCTGTGTTGGGCTCTGTGCTGGCAGTGTGCAGTCTACTTGGGATTCTCTCTCAAAATAAATAAACATTTTTTTTAAATGGGCAGAAGACATGAAAGGACATTTCTCCAAAGAAGACATCCAGATGGCAAACACACACATGAAAAGATGCTCAACATCACTCGCCATTAGGGAAATGCAAATCAAAACCACAATGAGATATCACCTCACACCTGTCAGAATGACTAAACTCAAAAACACAAGAAACAAGTGTTGGCAAGAATGTGGAGAAAAAGGAACTCTCGTGCACTGTTGGTGGAAATGCAAACTGATGTAGTCACTGTGGAAAACAATATGGAAGTTCCCTCAAAAAATTAAAAATAGAACTACCCTATGATCCAGAAATTGCACTACTAGGCATTTACCAAAAGAATACAAAAACACTAATTCAAAGGGATATATGCAACCCTATGTTTACTGCAGCATTATTTACAATAGCCAAATTATGGAAGCAGCCCAAGTATCCACTGACAGATGAATGGATAAAGAAGATGTGGTATTTATATATATATATATACATATACATATATATACATATATATATATATACACACACACATACAGTGGAATATTATGCAGCCATAAAAAAGAATGAACTCTTGCCATTTGCAACAACATGGATGGTGCTAGATAGTATTATGCTAAGCAAAAGAAACCAGTCAGAGAAAGACAAATACCATGTGATTTTCACTCAAAACAAATGAGCAAAGGGGGGAAAAAAAAGAACAACAAACCAAAAAACAGACTCTTAACTATAGAGAACAGTTATCACAGGAAAGATGGGTGGGGGATGGGAGAAACAGGGGAGGGGAATTGTAAGTACACTTATCTTGATGGGCACTAAGACACAGAAGGAATGTCAACCTGCCATATTATACACCTGAAACTAATACAACACTATATGTTAACCATACTGAAATTTTTAAAAAGTTCCACAGAGTTACCACATGACCTAGAAGTTGCATTCCTAGATACATACCTAAGAGAAATAGAGACCTCTGTTCACACAGAAACTTGTACATTGATGTTTACAGAAGCACTGTTCTTGAGAGCTAAGCAATGGAGGGGCACCTGGGTGGCTCAGTTGGACATCTGACTTCAGCTCACGTCATGATCTCATGATTTGTGAGTTCGAGCCCCACGTCGGGCTCCGTGCTGACAGCTCAGACTCTGGAGCCTGCTTCGGAATCTGTGTCTCCCTCTGTCTCTGCCCCTCCCTGCTTGCACGCTCTCTCTCTTGATCTCTCAAAAATAAACATTAAAAAAATTTTTTATAAAGCTGAGAAATGGAAACAATGGGTAATTGGATAAACAAGATGTGATCTATCCATACGATGAAATGTTATTCAGCCCTAAAAAGGAACAAAGTACTAACACATACTGCAACACGGATGAGCCCTGAAAACATCATGCCGAGGGAAAGAAGCCAGTGACGGAACACCGCGCGATATGACCCCATTCCTGTGAAAGCCCACAAGAGAGAGATGAATAGACACAGATTAACAGTTGCTCAGGGACTGGGGGCAGGGGATGGGCAGTGATAGCTAATGGGTACAGGTTTCTTTCTGAGTTGATAAAAAACGTTCTCAAAAGTGTGGTGACGGACGTACGTATCTGAATACACCGAAAACCACGGAACTGTAGACACGAAATGGGGAAACTGCACGGTATGGGGATTCTAGCCCATTAAAGCTGTTTAAGCAACAACAAGAATACAGAGATTCTCAAACTTCACATTGCATTCAAATCACCTGGGGTGCTTTTTATTGAAAATGTGGATTCCCTGAACCTACCCGGGAGATCCTCACCTGGGTCTGGAACGTGGCCTAAGAGTCGGTGCTGACACTGAGCATCCTTGGGACTCTATGGGGACGGGAGGGAGCCACACTGCGAGGACGGTCACATTGGCTTTAGTGATGCCAAGTGCAGAGGCTTGTTTATACCGACTGGACGATGGGTACAGCGGTAGATAACGTTTTAAAGAAATGCCTCCACCTGCAGCGTGCGCTTTTAAAGTCAACGAAACACGAGTTGTATTATAAATCCGCCCCCCGGCCCCAAAGCAACATTAGACTGTTTTTTCTCCAAGCAACGACAGGAATTACAGACGGTAATCAGATTATTACTGAGCCATGCATATTAGCAATGTAGCTTCCCCAAACCTTATGCCAAGGAGAGCCACCGCTCACCACAGTAATGAGCATCATGGACTTGGGAGCCAGACTGCATTTGGTCCCGGCTCTGTCTCCGACCGGCTGTGTGGACCCTGAGCCTCAGTTTCCTCATCTAAGTATGATAACAGTTTCCATCTCAGAGGGCGAGGATTAAAGCGCCGATCAGAATCGGGCCCAGCACGCACACGCACTGCACCGTACAGCCGTTAACTACTTCCAGCAAACTCTGCACGTGATAATGGCATTAACTCTGCAGTCCTCTGCCTGAGGATGTTTTAGGCACCCTGGTGCTTTGCCAAGCCCAATCTGACACTCACGCCACCTGCTCGTTGGAGTTAGTCCGTGTGTAGAAAAGGGAGCGTGTTTTTGTATTCAGGATCATGCATCCTTCGTACTGAAGTCCCTTCCTCGTGGTAAATTAGGAGAAAATACCCTTGGGGGCATAAAGGGTCGCTGTAACTCACTAATCTGCTACTGTCGGTGGGAGCTTCTCGTGAGTGTGGTGCACGGACTCGAAGTCCCGGAGATCTTCTTCTGCAAGGTCATGACTGTGTTAAGATGTAATCTGCCTTTTCCGTGGTCTCAACACTGGCACTAATGGAGAACCAAAGTGCTGTGGCTTCGACCCCACCGGCCATCACCGCGTCCTTCCCCACACTGCACAGTCAGGTAAAGCAGGTTCACTGAAGATGGTCTTCGGGGCATCTGGGTGGCTCAGGCGGTTGAGCAGCCGACTTT
Source organism: Prionailurus viverrinus (assembly GCF_022837055.1). Lineage (NCBI taxonomy): Eukaryota > Metazoa > Chordata > Mammalia > Carnivora > Felidae > Prionailurus > Prionailurus viverrinus. The sequence continues at coordinate 12,508,808 of NC_062571.1, forward strand.
GTCTCAGGGCATCTCACAACTCATGAGTTGGAGCCCCGCATTGGGCTCTGTGCCGACGGCTCAGAGCCAGCTTCAGATCCTCTGTCCCCCCTCTCTCTCTGCCCCCCACCCTGCTTTCTCTCCCTCAAAAAAAAAAAAAAAAAGATTGCCTTCGACAAAGAGGAAGTTATTAGTTGTATTAAATCTTAACCCTTGGGCCTTTTTTATTTTGGGGGCGGGGAGAAAGAAGTGGGGCTGACCTGAAGCAGGGATCGTGGTTTTTTTTCCCCAAAGCAGGGCTTGTGCTCCCCCAAACTGGAGCTCGAACTCATGAAGCATGAGATCATGACCTGAGCCAAAGTCAGGTGCTTAAAGACTGAGCCACCCAGGTGCCCCTCGGACCTGTCATTTTACTACGTGATGTGACAAAATGGGACGTATGCACACGGCGCTTCTGCTGCGAGAGAGCTGTTTTTGGGAACAGACTCACAGCAGTGTGAGTTTAACCACCTCTTTCTGTGCAACTTAACTCAGACCATGCTTTTTTGGACGTGGGTATTTGACGGACGCTTGAAAGTAAATGAAAGAGAATGTGTGGATGGTATTTGTGGTCACTGATCAAATTTGAGCTTTTAAGCCCAAATTAAAGCTTTGGAAAACCTGTATTCCCCACCATGAGCTAGGGGGCATCCCAATACTTAAAGATTTTCCTGATGAGATCAGTGGTGATATTTAATGAATGAATTTTAGAAGATCTGCATAACTCAGTAAGCCAGTGTTTTCCTGATGACTGATGCATATTACAAACGATGCGCGGGTAAAATATCCATTGAAAGCATAAGACAAACTGATGGATGTCCGTGTACAACAATCCGGAAAGTTCACTGGTGTGGTTCTAGAGTCCACACTGCAGGTACCTTTTAAGAAACCACAACTTGTCAGTTTTGATGTGTATCAAAGAAAAATATCCACAATTACGTTCAAACTTATTAGAACACTCCACTTCATTGCAACCACATCTTTCTGTGAGGGGAATTTTCTTCATATACTCAACGAAAACAACATATTACAACAGAAGCAGAATCCAGATGTCTTCTATTAAAAGCAGGTCAAAATCCCCCCCAAGTTTAAAACAATGCTACTCTTCTATTTTGGTTTGGATAATGTTCTTTCTCATAAAAAAAAAAAAATTAGGGTAATGTTTATTATTTTTAGTGCATTTTTTAATGTTTATTCATTTTTGAGAGAAAGAGGAGACCGAGAAAGAGAGAGAGAGAGGATAGATGGGGGAGGGGCAGAGAGAGGGGGCACAGAGGATCTGAAGCAGGCTCTGTGCTGAGAGCAGCAAGTCCGATGCAGGGCTTGAACTCATGAACTGTGAGATCATGACCTAAGCTGAAGTTGGATGCTCAGCTGAGCCATCCAGGCTCTGTTGGTTTTAAATTACACACACACACCTCCAAACAAGAGCCTGTGGGGTGCTCAATAATTTATCGGTGTAACCCATAAGAGCCAAAGCAATCTCGAAAAAGAAGAACAAAGCTGTGTCACGCTCCCTGATTTCAAACTATATTACAAAGATACGGTAATCAAAACAGTACGGTATTGCAATAAAAACAGACACCTAGATCAATGGAACAGAACTGAGGGCGCAGAAAGAACCCCATGCTTACATGGTCAATCACTTTATAACAAAGCAACCATGAATACATAATGAAAAGAGAACAGCCTTTTCAATAGATGGGAAAACTGGACAGTCACATGGAAAAGAATGGAACTGGACGACTGTCTTATACTAAATACAAAAATTAACTCAAAATGGATTAACTACTTGAATGTGAGAATTAAAACCATAAAACTCCTCCTAAAAGAAAACACAGGTGGTAATCTCCCTGATGTCAGTCCTGGCAATGATCTGGCACCAAAAGTAAATGACACAAAACCAAAACCAAACAAGCGGGACCACATCAACTAAAAAGCTTCCTTCCACACAGCAAAAGAAACCATAAACAAAATGAAAAGACAACATACTGAATAGGAGAAGATTTCTGCAAATCATATATCCAATATCCAAAATATCCAATCTATCCAATCATATATCCAATCTCCAAAATATATGAACTCCTACAACTCAATAGCAAAAACCCAATTAAAAACAGGCAAAGGACCTGAGCAGACATTTTCCCAGAGACCTACAGATGGCCAACAGGCACCTTCACTAGTCATCGAAACAAATCAAAACCACAGTGAGCAACCGCCTCACACCTGTCAGAATGGCTACAATGAAAAAGACAAAACGTAACAAGTATTGGCTAGGATGTGAAGAAAAGGAAATCCTTGTACACTCCTGGTGGGAATGCAAACTGGTGCAGCTGTGGAAAACAGTACAGAGGTTCCTCCAAAAATTAAAATTGAACTACCCTACAATCCCACAATTCCACTTCTACCTGTTTATCTGAAGAAAATAAAAACATTAACTTGAAAAGACACATGCACCCTCGTGTTCACTGTAGCATTATTAACAATAGCCAGGACATGGAAACCACCTAAAAGTTCATCAATGGATGAAAAGCTATACGCGCTGGAGTATTACTCAACCAAGAAAAAGAACAAAATCTTGCCACTTGCAACAACATGGGTAAACCTTGAGGGCGTTATGCTAAGTGAAATAAGCCAGACAGAAAATGATAAATACCGTAAGATCTCACCTAGGTGGACTCTAAAAGTAAACCAAGAAAACCCACATGGATATAAAGATCAGATGGGTGCTGGCCTGAGGTGGAGGATGGGGGGTGGGCAAAATGGGCGAAGAGGGCCAAAAGGTACAAACTTCCAGTGATGAAGTAAGTCCTGGGGATGTCACACATAGCACGGGGCCCACAGTTACTAATAGTGGACTGCATATTTGAAAGTAGCTCAGAGCATGGACCTCGAAAGTTCTCATCACAAGAAAAAAAACCCCTGTAACTACACAGTGATGGACGTCAGCTGGACTAACAGTGATCATTTTGCAATATATGCAGATATCAAACCATTACACCATACCTCTGAAATATTGATAGGTCAGTTACAGATCAGTAAAAAAAAAAAAAAAAGAATCCGTGTAAAGTATCCTGAGACTGAAAAGTTTAAGAACCACTGCTCTAGAAAATGCCCTCAACAGCAGAGCTATTCAAGGGACTACAACCAAGTAACTCCAGCTACACAGAGTATGTTAAGGGTGACCTAGGGGGGCCTGGGTGGCTCAGTCGTTTAAGCGGCTGACTTCGGCTCAGGTCACGATCTCACGGTCCGTGAGCTCGAGCCCCGCGTCGGGCTCTGTGCTGACAGCTCAGAGCCTGGAGCCTGTTTCAGATTCTGTGTCTCCCTCTTTCTCTGCCCCTCCCCTGTTCATGCTCTGTCTCTGTCTCAAAAATAAATAAACATTAAAAAAAAGAATTAAAAAAAAAAGGGTGACCTATTTCCCTGGACAATGAGATCTGAGAGTACAAATTGAGACATTATTCCGCATTCATTTAAGAAAATAGTACCTTGAACACTATCACGTTAGCCTTTCTCTCATTAAATTTGGACACCTACTCTCTCCTTCAGGCTGCCTTGGGCTTAGGGAGCCCAGTTCTGCAGTTCCTGAAACACAGGGAAGTGACGAAAAGGCACGTGATGCCTGGGTGAGGCCTCGCTGGGCACGGGAGCGTGATTAAGAGACCCCGCCCTATCCCTCAGTCAGGCAAGCAAGGCGCCCAGAAGACTTCAGGAAAGGAGAGAAAGCAATGCAGCTGCACTCCCGGCCTGGAATCCGCTGCCTGCCCGTCCGGTCCTGTCTCTTCGCCGGTGACCCCAAAGTGTTTAGGATCTGACCGTTACAGACGCCTCTGGCTGTTCCCAAGTCCAGTAAAGGTCAGATGAAGTGCAGGGCGGCTTCCTAAAAAATCATGCAAGGGGAGGAAACGGATCCCGAGCTCTAAAAAACACTGCCCACCTGCCTGGTCTGCGGGGGCCTCGGTCAGGCTGTGCTGCGGGGAATACACGGCGGGCTGGTTATCGGATCGCTGCTTTCTTTACCGCCCACGCTTGGCTCACATTGGCCAAGACCCACTTACTGTACTTTTCCACGGGTTTCACAGATCAGTGACTCAGAATTCCAGGGCTGGTTAGTGTGGCTGGAATAATTCACGAAGCCAACACTCCCAGGAGTTTCCTCACTCTAGGAAGTCGTGCACTTTCTGTCCTGTCCTCATAAAGACATTTATACGAAGCTGGCTGAGCAGAAATGGGACCAAACTGGGACAGTGGGGTCAGCACTCCTGACGGTGTTTCCGTATCACCGTGCCTCCGGCATAACACGGGGTGAGGAACTGGAGCCCCATTTTCTATTTCCCTTTTGCTAAAATCAAAGCTTATAGATGGGGTTCGCCCCAAGGCAAGGCTAAGATACTAATGACACTGTTGTTGCTTTAGGAAAAACAGCTGATCACTAGCTCAAGGCCGGAGATACAACTAAAAGCATTAGCTGAAGAATGAATTTGCCTTGAAAAGAGTTACGCAAAAAGACAGTCACAGACAGACATGGGAAATTTTTATAACACGACAGGACAGAAGAGGCATGCTACTGAAAATCTGAGAAGAAAATCTGATTGTGTGTTTTGTGACTAGAGGCAGATCTTTTCTGCAAACATCAAATGGTCTACTCACAAGGTCCTTTGTAGGGTTTCTAACTCGGAAGAAGTAGACGACCAAGGTGGTGGGTAAGAGCTCCCACACGAAAAGAACCACTCCAAACACCACATATCCGGCATCCCCCAGCTGGTTTTTCAGATCCGCCTGCGGAAAAGAGAGGAAATGGAGTCACCAGACTGAGGGCGGAGGAAAGAAGTCTGATCTGATTCTTCCTAACGTGAACAGAGACTAATTCTAATGCTACGACGTGCGTGCTGAAATCAGGCAAAACTAATGGTCCAGACCTCAGGTGGGGGCTTATTTCAGCCACACAGGAGAGACAATTATCACCTTCAAGAGAATCAAGGACAGAAACTGCCCGTCTCTGATGTTTTACTCCTCCAGCCTCCAAAATCTTCCTCATATCCTAATTAAGTCTCCTGAATTTGATTTTCTTTCCTTCAACAATCAAATAATGAGCCATTATGTCACCCCCTCCCCAATTTTTAAGAGCGGCATGTAACTGTGACCCTTTGTCTCATCCCTAGGATAAACACGTGAATTTTTTAAGCGGGGGAGAGGGGCAGAGAGAGAGAGAGGGAGAATCCCCTATGGGCTCCATAACCCCAGGACTGTGACCCAAGCCAAAATCAAGAGTCGGATGCTCAACCAACTGAGCCACCCAGGAGCCCCAACCCATCAACTGCGCAGGCTAGATTGTCTGGAAACAACTGTTCAGAGTCCAGGACGTTTGTCCGGACCAGTGAGACAGCTGAATGGGCCCGGTGCGTCGTCCCTCCCTTCCTGCAGGGCACACGGCCTGTGAGAAGCACACATGGTCGCGTCTGGGCAACTCCACCAGAGAGGCCAGCATCTCAAACCTAGACAGTGTGCCAAAATCGGGCCACAGCTGGCCAATCACCTCAACTCGATCCGTCTGCCTTCTCCATTACGTGGGATTCGAAGTACAGTAAGCAGCACTAACCATGCCACTCTCGGAAGGATCCCTCTCGAGCTTTGCATCTCCAGTCCCATCTCTGCTACATCCGCTCAGTACGCTGTCCCTTCTATTCATTCTACACGAATAGCGGGCAGCTTGTGGCCACCTGTTAGATTTGCTCCTAGATTCTCTCAGTTGCAACCCACAGGTCTAGCTACTCGTGAACAACCATCCCCCTAAAAAAAACAACAGGACTTTCAAGGTCGTGGTATTTTAAATTTGTTATCACCAGAAGCCCTTAACTGAAAGAAAAATTGAAATAATTATTTTGTTAAAACCTAATCTCTGTTGTTTAATGGATATGAAGTTTCAGTTTGGGAAGATGAACAAGTTCTGGAGACAGAAGGCGGTGATGGTTGCCCAACAATGGGAATGTGCTTAATGCCAGTGATCTGTACACTTAAAAATGGTTACAATTGTAAGTTTTATGTATATTTTACTTCATGAGATCCTCTGTCTTACGAATAAGTCTCTAATTTATTATTGCTTAAAGTTTATATGTATGTGTGTGTGTGTGTGTGTGTGTGTGTATTTGAAGTTTATTTATTTTGAGAGAGAGAGCAGGAGTGGGACAGAGAGAGAGGGAGACAGAGAACCCCAAGCAGGCTCCACGCTGTCAGCACAGAGCCCGATGTGGGGCTCAAACCCACAAACCGTGAGATCATGACCTGAGCTGAAACCAAGAGCTGGACGCTTAACCGAACTGAGCCACCCAGGCACACCTCTCTGTCTAGATTTTATCCTAAACCCACTTTGCCCTTAGCTAACACACTGGTTAACTGCACAGGTTAAATTCACCAACAGGAAAAATACATTTTTATGTTTGATTTTCTCAAAACAGGGCGCACCTTCAGCAGTGCTCAACTTTCTACCATCCTGCACGTGTGGTATTGGTTTGGGTGGTGGTGGCTGTTTTAATCTTTTCTAATTATGACACCTTCCATGTGCCTGTCCTGAATTTCCCTTTGTCCTCACGTGTTTATTGTGGTCATTTAGTGCCTTCCTCCAGGGTCTTAACCCGGCCCAGGTTCTGAGCACTGCTGGGATTTTTAGAAGTGCATCTGTATATGGTTGAATATTCAGTATTTTTCCAGGAAAAGTTAAGGGCTTTTGCAATTCAATCCAGTAGACTCCTGTCATAAAACAGAAGTTCTGTTTCTCTCTTGTAATGGCCTGTGTGTGTGTTCTCCTCAGTGGACATAAGTCGCTCCCCCAGGCAGGGAGGGAGTCTGAACGTTTGTGTCCCCAGCACTCCGTCCACGGCTGAGGACAAAGCGTCGCTATTTCCCAAATGAGGGGATGACTTACGTTCAGTCTTTCTCATTTGGACAAGAATCCCAAATGATACGTCGCTACCTTTGTTTGTGGCTTTATAATTTATGAGCTTCTAGGATATATTAAATGAGAAGAACAGCAGATGGAGACAACTGCTAAAAGGAGCTTTTACTAACACCTTAATACCCCAGTCATTTTTGTCTCGAGTTCCTCAAATGTTGTTGTTTACAGGCTCCATTTTTTTTTTTTTTAAGTCATGGTTTTATGTATTTTCTGAAACCTGCATACACTCTGTTTTCCCTTGGCAAATTTCACCCTTTAAGGAAACCATCTCACATTTATATGGAAGCACTTAAAATTTTTTTTAAGTACTGCTTGACAAGAGCCCCAGAAAGGAGAAAGGAGAAAGCAGAAGTGGATGCATGTGTGTGCCTGTATGTCTGTGTGCGCGTGTCTGTGTGTGTGTGCACATATATACCCTAGTTCTCTCAGAAATGTGAGCTGGAACAAGGCAGGTACTATGATCCCATTTTATAGATGAGGATGCAGATACCACACAGGTTAGCGACCGGCAAGGTCACCCAGCTATTTAGCCGCAGAAGCAAGGAGCTTATACCTCTCTGCCACATGGGATGCTGCGAAGCAAAGAGTCGCCGTTCAGGTGACAGATCGCCGGCACCCACTGACCTGGTCTGATACATTGTACCAGTCGTAATCAAAGGAATGGACGTTCTTGCTCTGAGAAAACGAGAGGATGAACAGGTTGTAGCAGGCCCGGGAGGCGTAGAGGAGGATGACGGTCACTCCGATGGCGGTCACTTGACACACGGAGGAGCCCTGGAAGAGCGGGAGCCATGAGGGCTGCGCCCGATCCGGGTCCGGGACACCGGCCTCCTCCCGGAACCCGGCCTGTGTTCAGCCTAATGCCTCAGAGGCATGCGCTATGGTGCCCGCGAGCCCCATCAAAGCCTCCACCCTCAGACATTAGACCCAAGCCCAAGCTTCAGTGCATCCCACATCCCCCCTAAAATTTTTTAATTAAAAAAAATATTTTTTAATGTATTTTTGAGAACGAGAGAGACAGAGCATGAACAGGGGAGGGGCAGAGAGAGAGGGAGACGCAGAATCCGAAACAGGTTCCACGCTCTGAGCTGTCAGCACAGAGCCCGAACCCACAAACGCAAGATCATGACCTGAGCCAAAGTCGGACGCTTCACCGGCTGAGCCACCCAGGTGCCCCTCCCCTCTGCAAATTTCAGATTATCTTCATATAGATGCTTCAAAATCTGGAAGTCAATTTGGAGATGCCTTAAATATGGGCCATTTGCCTAACGCAAAGTCAAGTGGCTTATGTTGTTCAATTTCCAAGACGACCCCTGACTTATGAGCCCAGTGCACAGCCTGTGGCCCAGGGAGAGCCCATCTCAGCAGGATGGTAGCTGGGAGAGTGCGATCCCGCTGATGGTGGCTCTGGGCAGGGAGCGCTGCCTCAAAGTCCAGAATCTTCTAAGCCGGAAGCACTGGAGTCTCAGTGTCACTCTGGACTTGGAATTATATGGAAATTGGTGATTTGTGCCCCAATTTAGGAAGCTATCGATTTACAGTCAATGGGTGCCAGCTAGAAACACACAGTTGACAAACATAACCAAAAAACTGAAATCGATTTTTGAGATTTGCATTTGGAAGTCACTAGTTAATGAGATAGTATTTTATTTTGTCAGTAGTAGGTTATTAGCTTGTTTGCCACAGGGGTGACCTAAATGGTCTTTGGCAGTCTGAAATTTAACCCTTCCTGTAAAAACCAGGATTTTTGTGGGTTTTCTGTAAAAAAAATTTTTTTAATGTTTACTTATTTTGAGAGAGAGAGAGAGAGAGAGAGAGAGAGAGAGAGAACCCACAGGTAAAGCATGGAGGGAGAGAACTTATAAGTGGGAACTATTCTGGTGGGTACAACATATTCTGGTTGTACCGAAGTCTTTTGGGATTTGCAAGAGGTCAGCCACTCACAGGATGCCTGGTGATGGCTCTGTATTTCTTTTTTTTTTTTTTTTTTTAATTTTTTTAATGTTTATTTATTTTTGAGACAGAGAGAGACAGAGCATGAACAGGGGAGGGTCAGAGAGAGGGAGACACAGAATCTGAAACAGGCTGAGCTGTCAGCATAGGGCCCGACGCGGGGCTCGAACCCACGGACCGTGAGATCATGACCTGAGCCGAAGTTGGACGCTTAACCGACTGAGCCACCCAGGTGCCCCACGGCTCTGTATATCTGAAGTCAGAGGCACAGATTTTAATCTACTGGTCACTGCTGAAGACACGACACTGTGGAGACAGAGCTGCCTCACGGTCTGCAGACCGAACATTTACCGCAGCCAGCTGGGCCTCGGGGCACAGAAGGCAGCCAAGGGGGTCTGCCACAGGACACGGTCGCGGAAGGTGAGAAGCAAGGGAGCTACGGAAGTCACTCAACCATGTTACAAATGAGAAAAGCCAAGGTCCAGAGAGGTCAAGTGACTGGTGTGCTGGGGCCGCTCCCCGGCCTCCACACTTCACTGAGCTTCTCGACAAAGGGAAACTTGGGATCAAGCCGCTCAGGGGCACCTGGGCACCACAACCCCAGGAGCATATCCACCCACCCCCCTTTTTTTTAATATTCATTTTTGAGAGACAGAGACAGAGTGTGAATGGGGGAGGGGCAGATAGAGGGAGACACAGAACCAAAGCAGGCTCCAGGCTCCGAGCCGTTGGCACAGAGCCCGACGTGGGGCTCGAACTCATGAACCACGAGATCATGACCCGAGCTGAAGTCAGATGGTCTGAGCTTAACGGTCTGAGCCCCCCAGGCGCCCCTGTCCTTTCTAACTCCAGGGAAAGGAAGGAGAAAACAGAGACTCAAGGGTGTGCCATACAGCAGCAAAGCGAGAGAAGGGGCCAGGAGCCTCCCTCTCATAGCATCTGCCTCCATCCCTGACCAATCAGCAGGAGAGAGACGTTGTTCTGAACCCCAGGGGGCGCTGTCCACACTGGGATGTCCACCATCCCCTGACATGCAGGCCGGTCCCGAGGGGAGCGTGAATCGCACCTGACAGACCCCGGGGCCAGCCTGCCGGGTCCCAAGTTGAGCTGAGCATCCACTGAGTGTGCAACCCAGGGCGAGCTACTGACCTCTGCGCCCTGGTCCCCCAGTCCATGAAGTGGGGATAATACCTCCCCCCAGGGATCTGTGAGGATTACATTAGCTTCCCCGTGTAGAACGCTTACCTTCTATAAAAGTGCCTGGAGCACAGGGGTCACTGGGTGTGTGTTTCTACGAATATTATCAGCACGGTCAATCCTGCCAAGTCCTTTAAACACTGTATCTATAAGCCAGAGATGACCTCTCTGCCAGTAATTCTGCACTCTTGGTTCCGTTGAGCCAGCTCGAACGGAACCCTCCTTGCGTACAAAGTTCACGAACTACACAGCTCTGTGTTTTGGCAACCACGGCACGGCTAATCATTTCTAGGGCAGGTGTGAAAGGTATTTGTTGAGTTGTCTGTTTGCAACCAGGAAACTATTTTCGGAATAAGTTTACTGAGGGGATCTTGACCGTCATTCCACCTACCTTAGACTCCAAGTAAATGTTGGCTAAGGACATCTTCGAGATTTTGTAGAGACAGATGGAGAGCGAGACGGCACACAGCACAAAGAGAGTGTCATTAATGGCCACACGCACGGAGACAATGACCTTCCTCTCCCAGTTTCCCGTCTTCACCAACACCGCACAGGTTAAGTTCACCAACAGGAAAACGAGGCTGATGAAGAGTGAGGCCAGGTAGAGGGGTAACCTGGAAGGGACCAGTGAGAAATGTCAGACGCTGCCTGCACGCTGGCTGTACGTTCTGGATCCATCCAGAAGGAAACCGCGGCACTTTCTGGTTGGCTGCCAGAAGCAGAACGTACCAGAGTTATCCAACACCTACGAGGGCAGATTTCGGAGGTGGCTGTTCCACGATTCAAGTTACAGATAAAAGGGGCGCCTGGGTGGCTCAGTCGGTTAAGCGGCCGACTTCGGCTCAGGTCATGATCTCGTGGTCCATGAGTTTGAGCCCCGCGTCGGGCTCTGTGCTGACAGCTCAGAGCCTGGAGCCTGTTTCGGATTCTGTGTCTCCCTCTCTCTGACCCTCCCTCGTTCATGCTCTGTCTCTGTCTCAAAAATAAATAAACGTTAAAAAAAATTAAAAAAAAAAATTACAGATAAAACTACAAGTTGTGCCCTCAGGAAGGTGCCCTCGGAGCCACCCTTCCCTGCATCCGGGAGGCCATGCGGACTGGGTGGGACAGCGCACGTCTGGACTGAAGCCCCTGCTGAGTGCTCACTCCTCACGAGGACACGCTGAGAGTGAAGCGCATGGGCTCCAGGTCAGAGTTGGATCTCAGGGGGGCACCCACAAGGCTGCGCTCGGTGACCCTGGGCAAAACCATCCCGTGGGAGCCTTAGCCTCGTCATCTGAACGCAGACTAAATAACACCTGCTTTGCAGGGTGTTGCTGAGGACTAAGTGTGTGTGTATACAAGGCTGTACCCCCCAAAAAAGTCACAGATGGAGGGGGGAGTCTGGGTGGTGCTCACACTGACCCGGAAACACTCACTACTGAGGCAGTATTCCGCGGCGATGCAAATCTGCCCAAGCATCTTGCCCGAGGCTGAACGGACGCAAAATGTCTAGGTCGCTGCCAGTTTTATCTTGTAGTTTCCCAGATCTCCTCACGTCCTGGGTGACTGGTGCAAGGTCTACAGAAAGACTTCTCGGATTTGCTAGAACCAAAATCAGCAGCCTCACGCTTATCTTCAAGACTGCCCATACCCTTCGCTGCCTTCGGCAGATATGCAAACAAGGAACAGACCTGCTTGGCTCAAAACCAGACTGGTCTAACTGGACTACATTTGGAAATCCAAAAGATGGAAACCGTCGGCTCGAAGTGGTCTGGAAGCTACAGAATGACACCGGTGTCTTCAAAAGCTGTTACAGACCGGGACCCAGAATCCCGGATCGTAGTCCCAGCTCCAGACCTCATGGCACTGATGGGACCCACGGAGGGAGGGGCAGAGGGAGAAGGAGAGTGTAAGTAAAGGGTGAGGAAGCCAGACCTAACTCAACACTGACCGTGTGGCACCCAGGGCAGCTGATATGGGGTGCCTCCCTGCCACACGTTTCCACCTTGGGTTTGCAACCAAGCCTCCGCCACACCCTCCCTCCTTTCCATCACCCTGCCCTGCCCTCACCTGCCTGGCGTGACCCAGAGAAGAAGGGTGTGGGCGACACATGGAGCTGAGACGTCAGGCGAGTCTCTGGGCCACTCTGGGCTGCGTGTCCTTATCCGCAGAGATGAGGATTCCTATTCTGCCTCAAAGAGCTGCTGTGGGAATCCAGCGGATCCTGCGCCTTCTGGTTTCTCCTCTGTCCTCACCCCACGGAGCCTCAAGGTCTCACCCCAGCCTCTCCTATTGCCCACAAAGTCTTTACCTCTTCCTGCATTCCTTCCTCCGCAGGTCCTCCCCTGCTGACCCCACGTTCTCCCAGGCCCCCATGACCCACGCAGCAAATCCAAAGGTGTCAACTCTTGGCCGCCATCTTGTCCCACCTTCCTGGTGCTCCCTTGTCCATCACTCCACAGCCCTCACCTGCCTCACGTTCCCCTGTCTGAGCCTGCCCCTTGGATAGCCCCTGGTTCCTCTTCCTCCCCTTCCTCCCCCAAAGTGATGACATCCTTGGCTCTCTCCTCTACCCCCCGTTCCCTGGGAAATACGTTCACTCTTACAGCTTCTGTATGACCAGGTTCATAAAGATCTTGTCTTGAGCCACTGCCCCCGTCCTACGACCAGACCCACATTCCAAACAGCTGCCACCCTGTCGCCTCAGACCGTGTCCAAGCCTAATTCCCGACGGTCCGCCTCCAGCACTTCTCTCTTTTCCTGTTTCTATGAAAGGCACCGCCATTTTTTTTGCAGACTCCTGAACTATAAAGATCTTCCTTGATTACAACCCCGGTTTACTCAGCTGTCAAGGTCAACAGATTCTTTATTCCTGCTCCCTGGTGTGCCCCCCTCCGTGTCCTCACCAACCACATGGTCCCATGCCTTCTGTCTAGAACCAACGTGCTGGTGTCCAGATTGACCCTCACCCTAAACCCCACCCTAAACCCTCTACTCCGCCACACTCCCAATCAGTCTACGGAGCCAGGTCAATCGGTGGGTGCCCCACATCCTAATTAAGCCAGTCTGTGTGTTGTCGTGAAGCCCACAGATGTCCCCATCTCCCCCTGTCTTTACCCAAGCCGATCTTTCTGCCGAAAACCTTCCTGCCCCGTAATTTCTATCCCGGCCTGCTCTGAGTGCTTCTAAGACCACCTGCCAAACAGAAACCTGTTATTGTCTTTTTTCTTTTCTTAATGTTTATTTATTTTTGAGACGGGGGGTGGGGAGAGGCAGAGAGAGAGAGAGAGAGAGAGAGAGAGAGAGAGCGAGCATATGAAGCAGGCTCTGTGCTGAGACAACAGAGCCCCGTGCACTGCTCGAACCCACAAACTGTGAGATCATGACTTGGGCCGAAGTCCGATGCTTAACCGACTGAGCCACCCAGGTGCACCGAAGCCTGTTTTTGTCTTCAATAAGCTGTGTTGTGAGACGTGAAACGATATGGAAAAAGTACTTTGACTCCAACATTAAGGTAAAAGTCAGCTAAATCGTCAATGTGGTAAAACAACTCTGTCCTGGGAAATGTATATGAAAACCTATGATGGAAAACATCACTGTGTTTCCTCAGGGCTGGACGGGGGTTATGTGGGGAGGCGAGTGGGGGAGCTCAGTAGATTTGGTTTCTTTCTTTCCACAGGTCCACATTCCAAACTTTCAATCTTTTTCTATTTTATCATTTTTTACAAAAAACAAAAAAAACAAAAAAAACAAACCTTACAAAACTTCACTTTTCCTCCTGGGTCTGCAGCTCTGCAGAAAAGAGATTTAGATGGTGGGCAGGGGTGCAGAACAGATCCTAGGGCAAATGTGTGTTTCCATGGCAACAATGTACACTCTCTCCCCAGAATTACTGCCTTTCAATTCAAACCATAGGGTCAGGATAAACAGCCTATGATGAGAAAAAAAGGCCAAAGGAGAAGAAAATCAGTGGGGCCCTGCATCTGGGAAGACGACTTTGCTCATGAGCCCAGAGGGATCAGCTTCTGGCTAGTCCCCAAGCGCAGAGACGGTGGGCCTGTGAGGTGGCTCCTGGAGTCCTGCCCACACGGGCCTGGGGACAGAAGTGCCAGCTAATGCAACACGACAGAACTTTGCTACTTGGCTACCTCCTCCGGGGAGGGGATGGCGCTAACGGATTAGAAAGCGTCGTTTCCATTTCTCTTCTTAGATCTTAGATTCCTTACAGAGCCGGAAAAGCAAAGCCTGGCTCGTTACATTTTTACTTACCAACAACAACAAAAAAATCAAAGATGGAGGGAAAACAGTTTAAAAGGCTTAAAGTCAAAGCGTTCTCGAGCACCCAGCCCGGTAGGTTCGAGCCCTGCATCGGGCTCTGCACTGACAGTGCTTGCTTGGGATTCTCTCTCGCTCTCTTCCTCTCTCTGCCCCTCCCTCCCTCCCTCCCTCCCTCTCTCAAAGTAAATAAATGAGCTTAAAAAACAACAACAACATCGAACTGCTATGGGAGTAGCTTGGGGTGAGGAGTTGCAACTAGTTCTAGACTAAGGGCTACTGTTTCATTTCAAATGAGTCATGATTCAATTAGAAAAGCCAGTCTATGGGGCGCCTGGGTGGCGCAGTCGGTTAAGCGTCCGACTTCAGCCAGGTCACGATCTTGCGGTCTGTGAGTTCGAGCCCCGTGTCAGGCTCTGGGCTGATGGCTCAGAGCCTGGAGCCTGTTTCGGATTCTGTGTCTCCCTCTCTCTCTGCCCCCCCCCCCCCATTCATGCTCTGTCTCTCTCTGTCCCAAAAATAAATAAACGTTGAAAAAAAAAATTAAAAAAAAAAAAAAAAAAAGAAAAGCCAGTCTATTTACAAGCCAATGTATCAAAGCATCTCAAGGGATAAATCATGGCCTGAAATGTCTGCAGGGGCATCTGGCTTAAGGAAATGGGGAATCAAGCAGAGGAGATAGAAGAGATAAACACGAATAGCTCTGAGGATTTATTATCAGACCGGAGTTGACAGGCTTCTCCCACCGAAACCTTACCCCTCCTGGCTTCTTATGCCTTCTCCAGCCCAAGCGTCGCATCCAGCCGGGTTTCTCCGGGTCTCCTCCCTTCATTTCTGCAAATCCCCTCCCACTAGAAACACCCTATCCTACTGGCTGCACTTTGGTTCCAGAATCAAGTACAGTCCCCACACACTCATCTTCTCACCGAAAGGAATCCCATCCCCCAAGTGCTCAGGCTGCAAATTTTCTGACCAGTGCTTTGGGATTTCACTTCGAGAAGACACCTTACTACCCCAGGCTCAACCAACTGCTTCCAAGACAAGACCAGCTCAAGAATCAGATCATTCTTCCTCCACCCCAATCTTCACCCATTCTTGGCTCCCCAGTCCCCAAAGCTGATCTACATTTCCAGAGTCAAGAGGATGGAGGCAGAGATTATGGGTGTGGAGGAAAGGCCAGGTACTTTGCTTCCGGAGAAGTTAACTTGGGAACTGCTCCTTTAAATGGTTCTCCTTATTATAATAGTATTATTATATTATATTATATTATATTATATTATATTATATTATATTATATTATATCAATCATATCATATTACATTTACTATTATATAATATTTATTATTATTATTATTATAATAACATTATTTCATGGTGGACCCTAAAATCCCAGCTGAGTAGTCTGGTAGAAACATGCACAAAGTAGTGAACAAAGACATCAAGATGAGGTGAAAAAAAAGAAACGTGGCCAAGACTTGTCTCTTGATCTGAGTACTGTCATATCACTTCCTCAATTTCAGTTTTCTTGGATATAAAATGGGAGATCAAAATACGCACTTCTGTGACCTTAAAAGTTCTCATCACAAGAAACAACAATTTTTGTAACCATGGATGGTAATGCAGGTTAACTAGACTTACTGAGGCGATCATTGGGCAATACGCATATACCAATATCAAATCATTCTGTGGTATACCTGAAACTAATACGACATTGTATGTCAATTACATCTGAATAAAAGTACATCTTTGGAATTTTAAACAGAAAGCATTTATACATTTAAAATTATATATTTACATAAAACATAACAGGCACACATTTTTACACACTTCTCAAGGAACAAAGGAAATACATTCTCATTCTGATTCAAGGAGGTAACTGGCCAAAGTCGCCTTTTCAGAAACGTCCGCCCATGGCAGTGGGGCCCTCCCGGGCAAGGACATCAGAACACCGTATGCTGGCCTCACCCCTTCCGAATGCCTGGTCTCCCTTTCCCCCTGACCAAGTCTCACATTCTTTAAGCCACTGGTTCTTTGCCGTTGGGGTGGAGGGTGTTGGGGTCACAGACCTCTCTGAAAATTTTGGGAAACCCGTGAGCCCTCTCCACAGAAAAACATGCCTATCGACCTCTTCACATAAACGTGGCATATGATTTAAGGCATTTCCTTCCAGATTATGAGCCTCTCCTCTCAGCTCAGCACAGACTGACTTCTTCCACAAAATTCCCGTGACTCTCACAGTGCACAGAGCCCGAGGCAGAGACTGCTCCTGCTCCTGAACAACCACCGCTTTGCCTGATTCTGTGAGTTTCTGTGTTGGTTAAGGACCTCTTGTTACAGAGTGTTTGGTTCTCAAGGACGAGGACTACATTTCTGCCTCAGGGTGCCTCGCCGAGTACTAAGTAGTCAAAAACGTATTTGCTGGACGCGGATGGAAATTCCCCCGGGGTACTTACCGGTATTTGAGTAATTCTGGAGAATATTTTGACTTGGCTTTGAAAATCACCTGCAAGACAGAACAACATGGCGGGTTGGGGATGCGATACGTTGACAACACCAACAAACCAACATCATCGCTTCAACGCCCCTTTCCCTTTATACCCAGGTGCCAGGGCACAGCTTCTGAAATGGACAGATCTGCTTTGTGAGAATGTTTGTTAAGCTAAAGATTTTTTAAGCCACCCATACAATTTTCAAGACCAAGGTATTTAAAAATGGTGAAAATGGGGGTGGGGGGACACCTGGGTGGCTTAGTCAGTTAAGCATCTGACTTTTTGTTTTGATTCAGGTCATGATCTCATGGTTGGTGAGTTCAAGCCCTGCAACGGGCTCCATGCTGACAGTATGGAGCCTGCTGGGGGTTCTCTCTCTGCCCCCAACCTTGTTCTCTCTCTCTCTCTCTCAAAAGTAAATAAAACTTAAAAAAAAAATTTTTTTTTAATGATAAAAATGGTAAAAAGGGGAGAAAATGTAAAGGTATTACTGGTCTACCAGTGCCAAGGTGTTTCTCTTATGATAAGATTCATATTTGAAGGGCGCCTGGGTGGCTCAGTCGGTTGAGCGGCCGACTTCGGCTCAGGTCATGATCTCACAGCTGGTAAGTTCGAGCCCCACATCAAGCTCTGTGCCTGGAGCCTGCTTCGGATTCTGTGCCTCCCTCTCTCTCTGCCCCAACCCACTCGCATTCTCTCTCTCTCTCTAAAAAATAAACATTAAAAAAACTTTAATAAAGATTCATATTTGAGCCCATACTCCCACCAGAGATAAACAGCCTACCCTTACCCTTTATTAGAATTTTCACTGGCACCAAATTCATGCTGTTTGAACATAAGCATCCACGCACCCAGGCCTCACACTTTGCAGCCCACTTTGTCAATGTCCCTGGTCTCTAGAAGCATCAAACAACCATTATCTATAGGAGAAAGGTCACGTGTTGGGAATTCGCCACAGCTTTTGCGTCCTGCACAATTGCTACTGCGTCCATGCAGGGTGCAGCGGCCGGCCTGGCAGAGACTCTGAGAGGCGACGAGCAGAGAAAGCAGGCGGCGGCTCCCTTCAGCCCAGCCGCGACACGGCCATGACACGCAGTGCGCATGCGCGCAGGGGCTTCGGGGACAAGCTCGGGCGGGTCCCGAGGACCCCGCGGGGCTAGGACACTGCAGCACACGAGCTCATGCCCTGGCTCTCCTGGACCCCTGGTGTTTGCAGGGCGGGGGTGACTCTGGGAGAAGGGAGGGTATGGGAGAGTAGAGAAGGGGCGACCCTTCTCCAGGGATGACCTTGCCGTGGATGGGGAGTATGAGAAGCCCCGCATTCCCCGCTACCGAGCGAGCCCCTCTGCACCGAGCTCCCAAACACGCTCTCCAGCTTCGCAGCTCTCTTTGTACTTGGGACTTCTCGTGGATTTGGCTCAGCTCCTGAAAATATCTAAGGGGCAGATACGTTGCCAGAGCTGGAAAGAGTGAAGGAGGGGCAAAGGGAGAATGGGGTGGGCATGGCTGGGGGGGGGGGGTGCAGGGGCAGCTCTGGGATCTGAGAGGTCACACAGGTTAAATATTGGCGCCCCCCCCTCCCCGAACCCCCGGGTCTGAGGAAGACACAGTGAGAAATCCGTTTCCAAGAGGGATATCTGAAAGTAATCCCAGGAAATTCCTCGGTGGATCCCAAGTGCCTGGCCAAGTCTGCGGATGCAGATGTCACAACGGAGCCTCCGTGATGGCTCTAAGGGCCAGTTCCCAGGACACGTATGCAATGTCCCTCTGGGAGCCTTCTAAAAGGCCTTCTTCTGAGGACCTTCAGCAGTTAATCCCCTCTCTCCACCACTATGGAAAACAGTACGGAAATCCTCCAAAACATTAAAAAAAGTATCATACAATCCACTAATTCCACTACTGAGTATTTACCCAAAGAAAACAAAAATACTACTCTGAAAAGATAACACGCACCCCTATGAGTACTGCAGGATTATTTCCAATAGCCAAGATACAGAAGCAACCTAAATGCCCACGGACAGATGAACGGATGAAGAAGTGGTATGCATACGCGATGGAACATTTCTTGACCATAAAAAAGCATAAAATCTTGCCATTTGCGACAACATGGATGGACCTATAGGGTACTATGCTAAGTGAAATAGGTCAGAGAAAAGAGAAAGACCAACACCGTGTGATTTCATACAGATGTGGAATCTGAAAAAGCAAAACCACAGACAAGCAGACTCTTACATGCAGAGAACTGGGGTGGGGGGGGATGGGCAAAATAGGTGAAGGGGATATTCAGAAGTATAAGCTCCCAGTTATAAACTTAGTAAGTTACAGAGATGAAAAGTACAGCATAGGGAAGACAGTAAATAAGGTAATAGCGTGGTATGGGGACGGTCACTATGCATGCTCACCATGGGGAGCCCGGAGTCATGTACAGACTTGTCGAATCACTATGTTGTACTCTGGAAAACTAACGTAACATTGTGTGTCAACTATATTTCAATTAAAAGAAAAAAAAAATCACCCAGGGAACTTGTTAAAGATGCAAATCCCACAGCCCCACCCTTAGAGGTGCCAACCTGGTGGGTCTGGGGAGGGGCCCAGGAATCCACATTTTAATACATTCCCGACCCCAGGTGATTCTGATCCAGCTAGTCCAAGGACCACCTCATGAGAAAAAGCACTACTCTTGAATAGCTCTGCAATCGTTAATTTAAAACACACTGGAGGAGGCCACCACGATAATCACACGACACTGAGAGGTATGATGCAAAGAACAAAGATCAGGGGATGCTCAGGGTCCGTGGACAGCCCCCCAGACATATACACTCCTGCCCTCCCTCAAGTCTCCAATAACAGGCTGCCAACGGGGACCCTCAGGCACAGACTCTGTATCTGGGGGAGGAGGGACCACACCTATTCCCACAGGCTTTACAATCAGCAGAACTACCAACCCTCCTTTTAAAACGCATTTTCAGGGGCGCCTGGGTGGCTCAGTGGGTTAAGCGGCCGACTTCGGCTCAGGTCATGATCTCATGGCTTGTGAGTTCGATCCCCGCATCAGGCTTTGTGCTGACAGCTCAAGCCTGGAGGCTGCTTCAGATTCTCTGTCTCCCTTTCTCTCTGCCTGTCCCCTGCGCATGCTCTGTCTCTCTCTCAAAAATAAATAAACATCTAAAAATATAATAATAAAAATTAAGAATTCATAGATATCGAAGTGTAGAAAAAACCACAGTATTTTTTTAATGAAGTTTATTTACTTATTTTGAGAGAGAGAGAGAGAGAGAACGAGCAGGGGAGAGGCAGAGAGAGAAGGAGAGAGAGAATCTCAAGCAGGCTCTCCACTGTCAGAGCAGAGGCTGATGCCAGGCTCAAACTCACAAACTTGGACCCTGAACCAACTGAGCCACCCAGGTGTCCCGAAACTACAATATTTTGAAAAAGTGCCTGACCTTGTCAAGTCAATGTGCAAATATTTTTAACGTTGTGCCGCACTTAGTGGGGCTTGGTCAGCGGCAGGTAACTTCGGCCTGAGTGACTCAGTTTACTCATACACACCAGGCCTATCCCGGTGCTCCCGGGCATGGCCCAAGGGCACTCCATGGGATAGCGTCCCCCGGACGGGGCACGACTAGGTGGTCGCATCCTGTGGACTCGGCTCTGTGCCAAGTGCCTTCAACAGGCCTACAGCTGGAGGGGAGACACCCAGAGGAGACAAGATGGGACGCAGACCAGAAAGAGGCTCTGGCCTCAGCGGGTCTGAGCGCAGGGAGCCGACATGCAAGCCATGGGCTCCAGCGGTGGGCACCTCGGCCTCCTCTTGTCTCGCCCGGAGTACTGCCCCCTCTGGTCCTTGCAGCAGCTCCTGGTGGCTCAGAGACAACAGGAGGGAGTCTGGGTGGATCAGGGTCAACTCAGGCGAACAGGGCTCCCTGCTGCTCCCGCCACCAGCCAGCGCTGGGTCTTCAGGCTGGATGCGCGGAAGGAGTCCCCACCTGCCCACCTTCTTTACAAACCAAACAGACGTTTCTCAACTTCCCACAGCCCCCTGCCTCTGTAGCTCGCCTGCATACGTTCGTAGACCGCACAGAGTCAGGTGCGGGGGGACTGCCTCCGAGGCCAGCCTGGACCCCAGAACACCCCTCTCGGAGCGTGGTGAAGGGCGGCGTGCCCAGCCGCGACCATCAAAAACTCGGTCCAGGATGCAAGCCTCATAAGCAATCACATGCTTTGCTCCAACAGTTCCGCTTCTAAGAAATTTCCTCGGAGGCACAGCTTCTCAAGGTGTTCCCACAGAACTGAGAATTCATCAGTGTTAGGGAAATAAATGTCATGGGATCAAACACATTTAGGAACTGCTAGGCTAAACAGTTTTTCCCTGCAGGAACTTCCCAGAGTCTGGAAAAGACTCTGATCTGCTGTAAATCTTTTTTTTTTTTAATTTTTTTTTCAACGTTTTTTTTAAATTTATTTTTGGGACAGAGAGAGACAGAGCATGAACGGGGGAGGGGCAGAGAGAGAGGGAGACACAGAATCGGAAACAGGCTCCAGGCTCCGAGCCATCAGCCTAGAGCCTGACGCGGGGCTCGAACTCCCGGACCGCGAGATCGTGACCTGGCTGAAGTCGGACGCCTAACCGACTGCGCCACCCAGGCGCCCCTGCTGTAAATCTTTGAGCAAAACATACGGTAGGCAACCGTTTTCCAAACTTACTTGGCCACGTAAGATCTTCTGAATGAGAATGAAAGAGTTCGGGAAAAGAGTTCAGGAAAAGAGCTCGGCACTAAGCACGGACTGTTCACTGCGGCCTTAGTAAGAGTAATGATGGCAATAATAATAGTCGCAACAAACAAGAAGGAAGGATAACTTCTAAATGATACTCAGACTTTTCCCCCTTAAACACAGACAGCAGCCAAGGAGTGCGCTGAGCATGGGGGGCCCGTGGGTGAGGGGTTCCACCCTGAGGGACCACGGGATGACTTGTGCAATAAAAGAGGGGGAAACCCCACAAAACTCAAACTCCCACCTTGCCCGGAGGGACAAGGTCATCACCAGGGAAAGGCACAATCTGATCGTAAATCATCTGATCCTCTCTAAACTCAAAGCCAAGGTGATAACCACATCAAAATACAAGGCTTGTCCATGATTTGTAAAAACTCGACCCGCTGCTGACAATTTGTGACGAGTGTATGCCTCGAATGCAATTGAATCTAGTCGAGCCGTGCTGAGAACATCTTCCTTTATCCTTCAAGTTAATCCTCCAAAAGTCAAGTTCCTTAAAGCTATATTTAAATTCCTGCCATTTTAAAGCGCAATATATACATTCCGTTATTATATACTCCCCCCACACAAGTACACACACATACAAACACGCACGTGCATATAAATACACGTACGTGTATATTTTTTACAGCACAGTTTTTGCCTCCATTAATGAAAAGTACATAAATGTCTGGACCAAATTTCCAGCAAAATAAATCCAAACTCTTGCACTCACCCCTAATCCAATCTGTGCTCCAAGAGACGTCATTAAAGGTTGGTTAGTGCCCAGAAGTGGAGCTAAGCATTCTGGGTAATCCCTGCTCTCTGGCCCCCCAGGGATCCCTTATCAGGCTGCCCATCTCCTCCAGTCCACTGCTAGCTCCCGCTGACCTCGGCAGGAACTCGGTCGGGAGAGGAGACAGCTCCTGAAGGGCAGGCACACAAAGATTAATTATCTTTGCCTGTTTTACGGTGCTCCTGACGGCAGAGGCCCTGCCTGCTCAGTACAAAACCAGACCCATAAAATCAGGGAGGAGGAAGTCAGGGACTGTGTGAATAGCTAAGGAAAATCTGAGACCAGACAAAAATCCGTGTCATTCCCACTTTCAGATTGATGGCGTTCACATCAGGTCACCTGACATGGCGCACGGAATCTGGACTCAAGGACTGCAAGACAGAGAAAAGTTGGTCCCTGACCTCCAGAAACTCACAACCAGACACAGACATGCCGGTGATGTGAGGAGGGCAGAGGTGTGGGGAGGCATGAGTGATTTGAGGGGGTGCGAGGGGGTGTGAACGGGTGTAGGGAAGTATAGGGAGGTGTGAGGGGGTGTGAGGGGGTGTAAGTGGCTATGAGGAGGCAGGAGCAGACCTGAGATGACGTGAGGAGAGGAGGACGGCCGAGGGGGGCACCTTACGGCTCCGGGACGGCAGTGGCACAGCGGCAGGGCTGGGAAGCAGCAGCCCGTGGGCAGGAAGGCACGTGTGTCCCCGGGTGGGACATCACAGAAGGTGTTCAGTGGGGGAAATGGACATGGGAGCGGTGCTTTCAGGGGGCGGGGGGGGGGGGCAGCAGGGATGATGAGAATCGGGGTGGGGGCAGCAGGGGGACGAGAAGCAAAGGGCCCGCCGGGGGCTTGAGAGGGGAGGTGAAAGTGAAGGCAAATCCAAGGCAGAAGGCAGGTAATTGGTGACCCAGGTCTGGGCATCTGGGGAGACACAGGGAGCTTCAGGCTACAGGGGTCTCCTTGGGAGTGGTAACAGTGTTGTAAATCTCACAGGGCGGTGGCCGTGTGGAGCGGGTTGTGTCCCCACCCAAGTGCAGGAGCAGGAAGGAAGCGAGCAGCAGGCCAAGACAGGGGCCTGGGGAGGGGACAGGCCACGGGAGAGGGGCCTGGGGAGGGGACAGGCCCCAGGGAGAGGGGCCTGGAGACAGGAGGTGTGAGAGAGAGGCTAGATGATGGGGGGTGGTGGAGGGCACCCTCAGAGGGAGGCCCATGGCAGGGAAACTGAGACAGGAAGGAGGGGCCGCAGGGTGTCACGGGCAGCAGGGGGTGGTGGCCCCGGGGGACTGTGAGGTGTGGCTGGAGCTCTGATGAAGGGAGAGCCCCAGCTGCCTCTTGGGGAAGGAGAAGGGTGAACGAAGGGGTCAGGTCTCCTTTCCCGACATCCCTTTGGTGTCTACACAGTCGGTGAAAACACCAGGGTTTTCAGGGGGCCCCCATGGCGGTGAAGGCTGGGAGGACAGGGTAGGGCAGGAGCACACAGCTGCTGCCCTGGAAGGTGGCTGCTCCATCACAAAAATACAGTGTTTCCCATCGCAGACGCCCCACGGGCTCAGCATCATTCTCACCACTGTAGAAAGTCCTGCCCAGAACGGGTGCCCACGGGAGGAAAACTAGCGGACTTTCCCAAGATGTCATCTGGGGTTGCGGAAGTCACTGCGCAAACCTGCCTCCTCAGATTCTGATTTAAGACCCAGTTCCAGGTAGACATGGGGTGAAGCTGGAAGCTGTCCCCCAGTTGACCCCTGTGGCTGGGGCAGAACGTGACCCCGCCTCCCCACTGTGGGCCCTCCGAGGTCCCCTTGGGAACCCCAGGCCCTTTGCATCACCTTTCAGATGACGCAGGAGGGCTATAGATGACGTACTTGCTTGGACAGAAGCAGAAAGGCTCGAGAGCGGCTGCTGACCTCTGCCTCCTTCCCCTGGTAAATTACAGTCCCTGACCCTCTCACCCACCCCGCTCGACCTTTTGAACTCCTGCCTATTTTTCCTCCTACTGACTCAAGTTGGCCATTTGCTGCCTTACAATCATTTTTCCTAATGTCACGTTGGCTGCTTCTGGCAGAAACTCCCCACGCTACTCTGCGTGTAGGACGGTCTCCCTTGTGCATTCAGCGAAACTAAACAAAAGCTCTCTGGCCCCAGAGGAACTGTCTGCGACGACCGACTGAACTTCCAAATGTGCACTTGATTCAGAGTCGCATGCAGACATCCCGCCTGATGAACCCCCACCAAACACGACCCGTGTCTCTGGGGCTCCATATCCCCTGAAGCTCTGCCGCTTGGAAATGAACACGCAGGGCGGACACCCCCCCCCAACTTTCCCACCCATAACAGTCTCCAGACCCCACCGCCCCGGATCCTCAGTGCCGTGGTCCCTGGGAGAGTCTCGCAGGAACGGAGTGGGGCTGACGCTGTGTGCACCACGCAGGCTGAGGTCGGAAGAAACCAGGAGGTCTCTCTCGCTCACACACGCACTACTTTTAAATGTATGTAGGCACGTTCGTTTGAAAACTTCGCAAACTTACGGCTGTTCAAGCTTCATCATAGAATATGTCACGTATACCCAAAGAAGTAACACAGCCAATACTCATGTACCCACCACGCAGGTCAGGCCACCTGTTACGACCTGCAAGGTTTGCTCCAGGTCTGTTTTATTTTTAATAAATCAAAAAGATAAACACGAGGCCCCCAGCATCTCTCTCCCCCACTCTGACCCCTCCCTCCTCTGCACAGATCTTTGCTTTCTGAATCCAGCATTACTATACCCAGGAGAGTTTATACTCTTACTATGTACGTAGGTATTCCTAAATAACACATCGCATACAAATAAATACGTATGTGTCCACAAAATAACACGTATCACATATAACAAATACATAGTACCTTCTTGCCTGGTTTTTCACTTCATCTGAACATGTTACCACCTTCCCTACCTTTGTGCAACTTCTTTGTTCACCCGCTGTGATGTGTTTGCAACATTCGAAGGTTGAAACACACACCCTGCTTCATGCATTCTCACTAAGGCCCGGTATCCCACTGTCCACAGGCCACAGCTGTGTGTCTGTCTCTGGCACAGAGACATGTAAAGCTGGTGAAGAGTGTGGACTCGCGCTGGCTCCCCTGGACTTGAATCATGGCTCCACTAATTATCAGCTGGGTGACTTTGGAAAAGTTGCCTAACCTCTCCGTGCCTCATGTACCGCATCTGTAAAATGAAATTAATAACAGTGCCCACCTCATAGGTTTCTGTGACGATTAGGTGGATTAACACACACACACACACACACACACACACACACACACACACACACACACAGCACTTAGACAACCGTGGCCACCTTGCAGGCACTCTGTGTGTTTGCTGCTGTTACTATTGTTAGTCCTTGTGTTATCTTCTCAAGCCACGATTGTAAATGCACAACTTCTAAACTGTGACCACGGAGGCTCTCTTGACCATAAAAGGAACTTTCACACTCGAAAAGATTAGGAACCATGACACATTCGCTCTTTGCTCTTATTAAGGTCCCTCTGGGGTGCCCACTTCCTGACATATTGGGGAAATTATGCAAACCCGGGGGCCTGTTCTCCCCAGGTGACAGTCATCAGTCAGCTGCCTCAGTGTTTCCCCATGCTGAGCACCCTCATTCACCAGAGCAGGGTGACATGACAAAGTCCCTGAGACCCAAATGTGGGATTTCTCCCTTTCTGTGGCAATCCTGGAGATGAGCAAAAGACAGCTCTAGGGAGATCAGCTGTTCAGGTCTGCTCTCTGTGAAAACAAGGGCAAGCACGGTGTCTCTATCTTTGCAGAGACTGTCCGTGTCTTTACTTTTTTTTAATTTTTAATTTTTTTAACGTTTATTTATTTTTGAGAGAGAGAGAGAGAGAGAGAGAGAGAGAGACCCAGCGTGAGCGGGGGAGGGGCAGAGAGAGGGAAACACAGAATCCAAAACAGGCTCCAGGTTCTGAGCTGTCAGCACAGAGCCCGATGTGGGGCTTGAACTCACGAACCACGAAATCACAACTGAGCCGAAGTCGGACGCTTAACTGACTGGGCCACCCAGGCGTCCCGCTGTCTGTGTCTTTAAAGCCACAGAACCCCATGAAAGAAAAAGGTGTATGCTGTTCGTGCCTTGTAATTCTGGGGTGCGGTAGCCTGGAGGCAAGGTGTGCTCTGTCTGGGTCCTGAGCTGGCCAGGTTGTGAGGGACCCGCAGGGAGGTGACGGGGGGCCAGGGTCAGGTCTCCACCTCCCCAGCGCCTGCTTTTGAACTTGGCAAGCTCACGGCCCCAGGAGTGAGTCCTGCTCAGCCTCACGCTGACCTGAGGAACACGGGAGCCCCCAGCACCAGGCAAGCTTCTTTCCTGCGTGATCTCAGGACCGACAGTGATGCTGCCTCCCCGTCTGTAAAGCCCAGAACTCCCTACAAGTACCGACAGCCGTCTCCAGCCTGAGAGTCTGCCGTCCTGTCCTGTCCAGCGGACCCAGAGCCAAAGATGCCTTTCCGGGCGCCTGCGCGTGCATGCACGTGCGTGTCTGTGTCACCCCTGCAGCCCGACTAGGAGCTCTGGGCAGCAGGAGCCGGGCCTCACACCTAACCTGCCCCCGACACTCGGCCCTCCTCTGAACGGCAGCGGGAAAGGCCTCACCATCTCTACTGCCTCCTCCCTTCCTCTCCTGTTGGCACTCCCCACTGGTCAGGCCAAGTCTGCTCTGTCTCTACCCCTCCTTGTCCTTCGTCAACACAACCTCGCTCCATCTGACAGCGCCCACACCGGCCAGGCCGCTCCAGAAGGCTCCGGGCCCCACACTGATTAAGGCAGTCTGGCAGGCAGCCCAGGAGGGGCAGTGGTGCCCGGGAGCGTGCACCTCTGTCCGGAGGCCCTCGCCTAACGACGCACCGAACCCTGGCCCTCAGTTTTAGCGCTTTTC
The DNA here is from genome assembly GCF_022837055.1 of Prionailurus viverrinus. Classification (NCBI taxonomy): domain Eukaryota; kingdom Metazoa; phylum Chordata; class Mammalia; order Carnivora; family Felidae; genus Prionailurus; species Prionailurus viverrinus. Next base: position 12,536,149 of record NC_062571.1, read on the forward strand.
CTTGTCGTCTGTCACCGGAGTATCTGGATTCAGGGGCGTGGCTGGCCAGATGGCCATGAACCTGCTTTGCTCAGCCCCGAGGACCCCTCTTTACCTTCCGTGTCTATCAGTGAGACAAAGTCCCAATAGCCATGAAGGTGCCTTCTACCTTTAAAACTCTAGGACTTGGTGCCTGGGTGGCTCAGTCAGTTAAGCCACCGACTTTGGCTCAGGGCACGATCTCACGGTTCGTGGGTTCGAGCCCCATGTCGGGCTCTGTGCTGACAGCTTAGGGCCTACAGCCTGCTTTGGATTCTGTGTCTCCCTCCCTCTCTGCCCCTCCCCGTCCTTTCTAAAATAAGTAAAACATTAAAAAAAAAAAAGAAAGAAAAAAAGAAAAGAAACTCTGGAACATGAAGTGCCTTTCTGGAGGGCAGCCTGCGTCCTCTGCCCCGGGAAGCCCACCGTGACTGCTGCGGCCTTGCCTCCAGGTGCACATGTGCCCCACCTGCAGGGGAGGAAGGAGGTGGGTCCCACAGCCCCCAGCAGCAGAGACCCACCCTGGCCTGCCAAGGCCGCCTGGGCAGAGGCCACAGGGAGAGGCGGCCTCCCTCCCTGTGGGACAGGCGGGGACTGACAATGCGGATCGGCCTCCCTGGCAGGATTCTCTCTCTTCAGCCTCATGTACGGGAATGACCTTGGCCACGCAAGGTGCCATTATCATTACTAGGCTTCTGAACCACTCCTCTGGCAACAGAGGCCATTCCCGATTTGCCAGTCAAGGCCCTGCCTGTAATGGTTCCGGATGCGCTGAAATAAGTAACACCTTAGCAGCACGGAGGCCACTCTGTCCAGCACGGGAAGCTCAGCCGGGGGTTACCGGCCGGCGGGGCCCAAAGGCTCCAAGAAGGCAGGTCCCTGCGCCCCTCCAGCGCACCACGTCTCGCTACGCCACGGATCCTTGCAGGAAGGTACGCAGAACTACAAAATAGGTTAGCGGTGAAAACGCCTCGGGGGCTCCCCCCACGGAACCTTCTGCCTCAGAAATGAGGAGGATCCTGACATTTCCTGGGAACTCTGGCCCTCGCTGGGAGCAGTGGGGTACCTGCTACTGACTGCCAACTTGCGTTCCCCCAAATTCACGTGCTGAAGTCCTGCCCCTCAATGTGATGGTGTCAGCAGGGTCCTCCTTCAGTGGACCCCAGAGAGCTCTCTCTGCTCTCCGCCAGGTGAGGACTCAGAGGAGTCACCATCTGCAACCAGAAAGCGGCTCTCGCCACAGCCCGGCCACAGCGACGCCCTGATCTCAGACTCCCAGCTCCAGAACCGTGAGCAGCAAATTTCTGTCAAGCTGCAGAGTCGGTGCGGTTCTGTTCCTGCAGCCTGAGCACACGAAGACGGCAGAGACGATGCTCCCTGCCCGGAGACAGCCGCCATCCGTCTGTCCTAAGAAAGCAATGCCGTCTGGCAGGGAGAAACTGCTCACGGGGAGGGCGGCCTCGTGCTCCTGGAGCTGCTCCCCCACCCCGGCTCACCGCTCACCGTGGGACACGGGGCGGGGCCGACAGGGACCAGGATGGGGAGGGACAAACCCACATCCCATCAGAAACAATGAAAGGAACTGAGACTGTCCCACCCCAAGTGGATAGGACCCGGGAGGATACATCTGTGAAGGGCTGTCGTGGGAGGAAGGACTCTATCTGTTCGGCCTGACCCCATGGGGAGAAACGGGAGCTAACCAGCCAACCCCTCCAAGTACCATCCTTCTGTCCCGATATTGCTCTGGGCCCCAGGAAGCCGCCACCATGAACAAACCAGAGCAAACAAGATTTGCCCTACACTTCAACGGTAACAAAAGCCATTGGTTCAACCTTCTGTTGGAGACATCCCACTTTGTGTCACGGCTGTGAGGACTGTGACCAAGTAATGTCGGCCAATGGCACGAGAGATGTTCGTCAGGTAGTCTGCTTCCCCCTCAACACCAAGTTCCTTCAAGGCAGGAGCCATGTTCGACCTTCATCTTGTCTACACGGCATCTAGAGAGGAACAGGTGCTCAGAAACACAAGACCAGGCAACCCCAACGTCCATCCACGGAGGAAAGGGTAACCATCCGTGGCAGACGCCCACAACCAAGCATTATGCAGCCTTGAAAAGGAATGATGTCGTGGGGCACCTAGATAGCTCCGACGGTTAAGCGTCCGACTTTGGCTCAGGTCATGACCTCGCAGTCGTGAGTTTGAGCCCCAGGTCGTGCTGTCGGCTGTCAGCGCTGAGCCCACTTCACTTCCTCTGCCCCCCTCTCGTTCTCTGTCCCTTCCCCACTCACTCGCTCTCTCTCAAAAATAAAAAGACATTTAAAAACTTTAAAAAAGAAAGAAATGATGTCATGATACCAGCTATGACGTGGATGAACCCCGAAAACATTATGCTCGGTGAGAGAAGCAGGCACACCAGGGCACTTGCTGGGTGACTCCTCTGATGAGAAATATCCAGAACAGGTCAACTCGCAGAGACAGAGGGCACTCCGTGGCTGCCCATAGAGCGCCGACCCGACGGGTTTGGAGTAATGGAAACATTCTAGAATTAAAGAAAGATGACAGCTGCATAGCACGAATGGCCTAAATGCCACTAAACAGTACACAACACAAATTAGTTGTGTGTTATGTGCAGTTCACCTTAATTTTATTTTTTAATGTTTATTTTTGAGAGACAGAGGCATGAGTGGGGGAGGGGCAGAGAAAGAGGGAGACACAGAATCCGAAGCAGGCTCCAGGCTACAAGCTGTCAGCACAGAGCTCGATGCGGGGCTCGAACCCACGAACTGCGAGATCATGACCTGAGCTGAAGTCAGACGCTGAAGTGACGGAGCCACCCAGGTGCTCCCCACCTTAATTTTAAAAACATACCTTGCTGAATGAACGAAGTGAATCTCTAGGTTCCGGCGCAAAGGTGTGTGAAAGCTGTATGTGGACACAGCTTTGTGCTTGTGCTGTCCCCTCACGACAGGAGTGCGGACCTGACGGGGGCCTAGCCACCTAGCCATGGTGGGGGGGAGGGGCTGTGGAGGGGAGCTGGTGGTGTTCACATTCTGCACCCTTCTCTCCCTGTGACCACTGTTCGTGCACCATGCCTGATGGACGACACAGCCCCCAACAGCAAGCCCAGGAGAGCAGCGTGAGGCAGGTGCGGCCCGGGAGCCGATTCCATTGCGTGTGTGCAATTTTACATACGTTTAGCAAGTATGTCTGCAATTAAAGAGGGTAGAGAGCCGATGATGTCACAAGACATCAAGCTGGTCGAGGCCCCTCATCTGTCTCTCCCCAGCCCCTGGCAGGGGAGGGGAGAGTGAATGATGCTCTCTAACCATGAGACATATGAAAATCCGAGTCCATTTCCAATGGGTCCCAGCAAAAATAACAAGGTAAAGATGGGGCGGGAGCTTGGTGGTAAATGCTGGGTTTGTTCTAACCTCGTCCCAAGGACCAAATGCAGCCCGTGGTCTGTTTTTGTATGGCCTGTGAGCTAAGAATAGCTTTTACCTTTTAAAAGATATACACACACACACACACATACACACACACACACATATGTGTATATATATATATATAAATAAAAGAATACACAGCAGAAACCGTATGCAGCAAAAAAGGCCTAAAACACTGACGTGGGCACCCAGCACCACTTCCTTCCTCAGGGCCCTCCACGCACAAATTTGAGGAAATCAACCCACTTGTAGAGAAAAACCACTCGGCCTCAATCTGTCCCCACTGGTTACCAGACTCCACACTTCAGCCCCAGGATAAACAAACAGTAAAATATTTACAAGCCTTTGCAAACCTCCGTGAATGCCAACGTGCCAGGTATGGTCTGAAATTGTTTGCTGAGGCTATTTCTGTCCCGGGAAAACCGACCTGCCAGAACGTCAGGGCTGAGACAGGCCCACAAACCAGGAAGAGCCTCTTCTCCTCTCACTGGAGCTGAAGAACAGGAACCGACGGCCGAAAGCAGCGCTCCAGATCACATGATGTGTTGTTCTCGAAAACCGAAGAAGTTCAGGGTGATGTCACGGGGGTGAGCGGCCTTTGAGCCCGTCAATGTCTGTCGTCTAGACAGCCCGGCCCTCACTGCCCAGCCCAGCACCTCCAGGAAGAGCCCCTCCCAGGCACTGGAAGCCTCAGGCATTTAGATGGGGGACACATGAAAGCCCTGTCCTTGGGGAGGGCACCCGCCACCCTCCCTGGGAATGATACCCACCTGGGGACAGTGCTCTCTCCCTGCCTCCACCCCCAACCCCACAGGCCCTGCTCATCTGACCTGGGGAAAGTCAGGGAGGAAAAAGATGCCACAAAACCCTGTAGGTAGCAGGGTGTGTGGGACCCAGACCAAAGCTCCCGGTGGGGACAGGAGCCGCAGGTCTGGGCTCGGTGCACACAGATGAAGCCGGCAGCGCTTGGATCGGACTCTGCTGTTGGGAAATCAAGGCTTCGTGGTCAGTGGGGTTTGATTTCACATACACTGTGTGAGTCTAACCATTCCCAGGAGCGCCGAGGGCATTAATGAGATATGGTTCACCTTAGGTCGGCACCAAAGCAGTAATAATGGGAGCAGGGAGAATTAAAAGCTTGTGCTGCAAAGAGAGATCTTGGGAGCCAGGCTGTGGAATTAGAAGCCTTCTTCCTGGGGGAAATTTTTAGAAAGCTGGGAAGCTACTTCCTGGGAGAGGCTGGAGCCGGGCGGTACACAAGGTAAATAAGGAAACTTGTCCTGGGCTCTGTGTGCCCATGCCCTCGTAGAGGCACATACACAGACATATACACAGACGCTTACACACACACACACAGGAAGACATGCAGGTACATACACACACAGAGGCATGCACACAGGCACGCACACACAGGTACACACAGAAAGACATGCACACAGGTACACAGAGAGGCATGCATATAGGTACACATACACAGAAGCAGGTACACAGGCACACACAGGTACACACAGGCATGTACACAAACGTTCACACACAGGGGCATGCACACAGATGTATACGCATAGGGGCATGCACACAGGCGTACACACATATAGAGGCATGTGCACAGATGTTCACACACAGAAGCACACACACAGGTACAGATACACACACAAACATGTACACAGATGTACACACACCGAAGCATGCACACAGGTACACAGAGATGCAGGCACACAGGTGTACACACACAGAGGCATGTACATAGACGTACACACACAGAAGCACACAAACAGGTACACACAGAGGCATGCACACAGATGTATGCACACAGAAGCACACACACAGGTACACATACACAGACACATGCACACAGATGTACACACACAGGTACACACACAGCTCTGGAGGCTGTTAGTCCACTGACTGACCACAAGGAGCCCGTGCCAAGGACAAGGAGATCATGGGTGCAGTGCACAGAGGTGAGGCCGAGCATATGCCCTGCCTTGGTGTGACTGGTCCCAGCTTTGAAATAAGGTACCTGGGGGCTGTGAAAGGCTTGCCTTGTGTGTTCCTAAGCTTCTTACTTCTTCATAATCACCAACAGGCCTACAAGCGTCCCCCCGCTCAACTCCTGGATCAGGGCCTGGCACACAACAGGTATTCAGTAAATATTTCTTGATTAAATGGACTGCCAAGACTTGTTTCTTCCTAAGATCAACACCTCCCTTTTCCTGGTGGGGGAGGCGGGGGGAGAGAGGATCCCTGGACTCGATTCTGGCTGCCTCCTGGCTTCCTGTCAGCAGGGCTGAGGACAGGGATGCATTTTGAGTTGGGGGTCGTGTGTGCACCAAGCACAGGCTCACAGGTCCTAGGTCTCATCCCGGCTCTTCATGCCAGGCTGGGTGACCCTGGACAAGTCACTAGCATTCTCCTGGCCTCGGTCGGCTCACCTGCAAAATGAAGGGCCAGGCGGCTGAGCCTCCTACTCTCCCCGGCTCCTGGCTCTTCCACACTCTCCCTGAGGGCAGGCCATGCGCCACGACCGTATTACAAACACAAATGCCGCCACGCGGTGGTCAAAGTCATTTTGGTGACCCGATGGGGTGATAAAAGGAGAGCCAGCACTGGGGTGTGGTCCCTGCCGCTAGAGGCAGAAAGAGGACCTTAACTGAGGTGCAGAGAGATGCCGCACAGACACTATCTCCTTTGACCTGCTCCAACCAGGGGGATGGGCACCATGGTGGCCGCTTCCCCAGGGAGGAAGGTCAATAACCATCCACGGGAGCCACACTCGGGGTGAAGCCAGGATTCGAACCCAGCTCTGCCCAGAGTCCCTGCTCCTTCCATTCCCAGTGATGCCTCCTGATTCACAGGCCTTTACTGGCACGTCATGAGCCCCAGGCCCCCATGATGTGCTCCGACACCCACCATGGCCCCCAGACCCCCAGGATGAGCCCCGGTCCCCACGGTGACTCTGACACCTCCCGTGAGTCTCAGCGCCCCGCCCCCCCAACCCCCCTTGCAGCTTCCCAGCTGCCCCGTAAGACGCGCAACGGTCCTGGCTCCTGCCTCAGCATCCACTAATCACACCGCATCGCCCCCCACCGAGAGAGGGCACCTCTCCTTTTCCTTCCTCAAACCACCCTACTATGATGGCAGGAATCTGTCACCGGGCTCAAGACAAAGCTGTAGCAGCAAGAAGCTGAACCCCCTCCACTCAACCGAACTCAGGGACCCCAAGAGTCTGGGGTCCAGACTCGTAATTCCCAGTGAGAATGGCTGGAAGACACAGCTGCCCGGGGATCACCGAGCCCACGGCCACACCGCCACGTCTGCAGACAGACCCGCCCTGCCCAGGGGCTGCCCTGGCCCAGGAGCTGGGGTGGGAGGCACGGCAATACCTCAGCCCCATGTGCCTCGGGTGTCAGGGTCCTGCTCTGATGGAAACCTCTATGTGAAGGGCAAATGGAAGGGCAAATGGTGCTAGAAGAGCAGGCTCTGGAGGAAAGGCCTCGGTTCACGCCTCGGCCCCACCCCTTCCGAGCCAGCAAGGAGCCGAGGGGGAGCTTGGTGGGGGCCGGCACGGGTGCTGGGGCCCGGAGCCAGAAACGAAAGGTACTCCGTGCTCCGTGTTCCGGAGAGAGCCCCAGACATCTGGGCCGGCCGTTCACACCCTTCACAGGGCCTGCTCAGAGTGGGCAGAACCATTACTACCAGTAGCCAACTCCCCACCTTCCAGGCCATATGACAGGGCAGAGAGTGGAGAAAAGGAGTCATCAATCAGCCTGCCGGCAGGAGGGCAACATTCATGGTGGAAGATGTGACCGTCGCCCCAGGTCCCTGGAGACAAAACTCCAAGGGAACTGCTCAGGGGGATCAGGAAGCAGGGGACCTGGCCACCCTGCTCCCCGGGTAGGAGCTGCGCTGGGAACGCTCAGTCCCAAGAGGTGGGGACCTGAGAACAAAACGGGTTGTGTGTGGAGAGAGTCCTGCCAGAGGCCAGCCTGTGCCATGGAGGTCTGAGGACACCAGGGACTCAGGAGCAGCACCTGCCTCCACCTGGGATCTGTGTGGGTGGCAGGGCCCCCAGGCGGGCAAAGAAAGGAAAGAGGCAGGTGGGGGCCTGGGAGGAGACCTCGTGTGGGCACCAGCCCATGACCTGTGTGGCCCCACCCAAAGCCAGGATTGGACGGAAGGGGGGCGGGCAGAGGGGGCCAGGACAAAACCAAGTCCACGATGTAGACATGGCCACATGGCAGGGTTACCCACAGAGCCAGAGGCGAACAAGCTGGAAGTGAACAGGCAGGGAGTCACTTGAGACAACCCTGTCCACGCCCCACCCCCTCACCCCCACCTTGGGCCAGTCCCAGAAGAGCCAGATTCCAAAGACGGAAGGGGAGAGACTTAAGAGTGCAGCCCCTGAAGGACCAGACCGCAGCACTCGGATGGTCAGCGCACCTCACCAGGTGCTGCACAGGCTGCGTCTTCACCTCTCCGACCCTCGGAGGAGAGAGTGAGAAGATCCTTCTCACGGGTCATCAAGGAGGATCCACAGACACGTCAGTGAGCCCCAGGCGCAGGGCCAGACACAGATGACAATGACAGTAAAAACTTCCTCCAGCTCCAGAACCACCTTCCAGTTCCTCCCCAGGCTTCTGCCACGCCCTCTGCCACTGCCCTCTCCTTCCCAAGCAGCCTCCCAAACTGCCCCAAACCCGCCTCTTCCCTGAGGACTCGGCTCCCACTCAAGCCTCCTGAAGCTTAAGCATACACTGCTCTAGATCCCTGAAGTCATTGCTTAACTGTGTGGTACACAGTACATTTTGTGTCTCCCCAGCCAGATGTTCGCCCCTCGCAGAACAGGTGTCACATATGCAATAGGCTATGTTCTCCCAGAAACACTGTACCACGCAGGACAGGCCTGACACTCAGATGTCAGAAGTGTGGGTGGGTCTCCCGGCTCTTCCGTGCACTGACCATGTGACCCTGAGTGAGTCACTGAACCTCTCTGACCTTCCCCAAAAAGGGAACACTATCTGGGGACTGCCGTGAAGCATAAGCAAACCACTCAGAACTGTGCCTAGCACACAGTAGACACTTCTTAATTATTTCCTGCTACCCCTCCCCCAAAATATGATGTACTTGTTCTGAGATGGGACCGGGCAGCAGGAATTCTTAAGGCTCTCTCTCCTGGCAATTCCAGTGGTTGAGAACCTTGTCTAAGAGAAGGCACGTGGAGGAGGGGGGCACCTGCGGGGCTCAGTCAGTTAAGCATCCGGCTTCAGCTCAGGTCGTGATCTCACAGTTCGTGGGTTCAAGCCCCGTGTCTGGCTCTGTGCTGAGGCTCGGTGCCTGGAGCCTGCTTCAGATTCTGTGTCTCCCTCTCTCTCTGCCCCTCCCATGCTCATGCTCTGTCTCTCTCTGTCTCTCTCTCAAAAATAAATAAACATAAAAAAAATTTTTTTAAATAAGAGAAGGTACATGGGAGGGAAGAGGGAGTGACGTCAGAGCTGAGCGCCGAGCTGAGCCCCAAAGCGTGACTCCCTTTAGAACTCCCCAGAAATATCAGAGCATTTGTCAGGAAGCCAGGGGATGGCTCTGCTCTGCAGGGTCTCGGATGCCAGCACGGAGGCACCACCTTCCTCCGCCAGCCACCCTGGATATATAAAGGGGAAAAAAAGACTGGGAAGATATAAAGAGGCCAGAGCTTGAGGCCTCTTGGCCTGAGCAGCTCTGTCTGCCTGGTCACTCTTTCCCTCACTCAGCATTTACTTGCCAACCAGCAGATGGTGCAGAAACTGTGGCCCTGGCCCTAATCCAGCCGGGCGGAGGATTTGCATGTGATTAGCAGAGAGCTATGGCACTGCCCTACGTTTCCCTTTTCTTTTTTTTCTTCAAAAAGGGGCACAAACGATCTCAGTACAAAACACGATCGCTGTCACAGTGCTGGAAGTAACATCAACCCACCTGACTTTTGTATCTTGCAGGAACTATCTCTTTCTGATCCCACTAAAAAGCTGGAGTAGTCTGCAATGTAGCTGACTGCCTCAACCAGTTTGGGAGCTTAAGAGTAGTAGCTGGAGAGATAAAACCCACCACTTGTGGACTGGAAAACAGGGTGCTACACAGAACATATCGGCAGACTTCAAGTGTGGATCCATTTTTATAAGGTTATAACAGCTACTAAATGGTACATGTGCTATTTTGCAGTCAGAACGTATTTCCACCAGATTTCCAGTCATGGGCTGCTTCTACCTTTTCTGGCCTTTCTTTTTTTTAAGCAATGGCATTTTCTTTAGAGAAACAGGGACGCTGTGAAAAGGAATGTAAGGCCTGCTTGCACAAAGCCTCTGCCCATGAGAGAGCTCTTAAATCAACAGGTGACATGGGCAGAGTCCTGGTGAAAATGCATGCTTTAGTGCTTGGAAAGCTAATGAGAATCAGAGATGGCGGTGATGGCATTGTGCTATTAAACCTTTATGCAATTCTTTACACGGTATTTGCACAGCACTTTACAATAGCTGTCCTTTTCTCAAGGCAGCCGTCACAGCAGCCAAGTCGATTCACATGGTCTCCCATTAGCTTATTAACAACATGCCTCATAAACTGGTTCCTCTGTGCCCGTAAAAGAGCCCCAGTAAACTTTATGGCTTTTTCTTGGGGGCCTCTCAGACCGGCTCAGACAGCAAGCCCGACCTCCTGCCGCAGCAGCTGGGGAGCTGGGTGTAACCCCAGACTGCTGTTTAGCAACCCTGTGAAATGAATTAGTAAGCTCCAGTTCATTCAAGAGGGCTCCTAAACTGGAGATGAAAAACATCTTACCTGAAACGGGACAATCCCACCCTGCCATCACTCAAAAAAAAAAAAAAAAAAAAAAAAAAAAAAAAATCGGCGTCTGGCCCAAATCTGGAGGCCAAACATGCGGATGACCTTTCCAGGCTCAGAGTTAGGTGACCTGGGATGACGGGATGGAGGAGAAATTCTACAGTTCAAGTCTTCCTGGCGGACACACTTCCCACAGTACCGATCCTGATGTGTGTGTGAGGGAAGATGCGGCTGTGTCTGGACAGTGAGGGCCCGACTGTCCCATGGCCCACCGGACCATGTTGAGCTAAGGGCAGAGACAGACGTGGTGGCCTCCGGCCCCGACTTCCTTTCGCTTTCGCCTCTTTTGGGAATACAAGGGCGATACCTTGTACCTGTACCTGCAGAATGGCCTGCAGGTAGGACAGGGCTCGGGTGACCCCAGCCCACTGCCTTTTCCCCTACACGGTCAGCCCTGGGGCTCTGGGACCGCCCCCGGGCAGCCGTCGCCCCGGCATCCGGCGGCGCCGAGCAGGGCGGGGAGCCACCCGCCAGGTGAGCGCCCGCCCAGGTGCCTCCGGCTCGCGGCGCTGCGTTCCGCGACTCACCTGCGTGAAATACAAGTTCATCAGCGTGAGGGTGAAGAACTGCAGGCACACGGGAAAGCAGTAGAGCAGCCAGAAGACGAAGGGGCTGAGCGCATTGGCCGCCACGAAATCCTTGAAGTAGAAGGAGAAGAGGACCGTCCGCAGGGAGGCCCAGAAGAGGCAGAGGAAGAGGAAGACGCTCTGGTAGCTAAGCCGCTTGTGGCGGTAGCGCAGCACCAGCCAGAGCTGGACGTAGATGAACACGAAGAGCAGCGAGTAGAACACGGTGTAGACGATGGTGAGGCCGAGCTTCACGTAGGGGGGCACGGCCGGGGTCAGCGTGGGCGGCAGCGAGTCGTTGCGGAGAGGGTCCCACGGCGGAGCCTCCATCGGGCCGGGGGCGCTGCAGCGGGGCCGGGGGCGCTCGGGCCTCATCGGGGCTCGCCGCCGCCGCCGCCGCCGCCGCCCCCGCGGGGGTCTCCGAGCATCGCGCTCCGCCCGGAGCCCGGCGACTGGAGGAAAGAAAACAAGCCGCACTTCCTCCCCCGGCACCACATGATTCGCTGGGGCGGCCTTTGTCTGCGATTGGCAGCGCCGCGCCCGCCGCCCCCGCGCGCCCGCCAGCCCCGCGCGCCCCTGCGCCGCCCCGCGCGCCCGCGGGCGCCCACCCCGCGGCCCCGAGCCGCACGCCCTCTCGCCCCGCGTGGCCCCGCCCCGCCCCCCGCACTGCGCGTCCCCGGCGCCGCCCCGCCCCCCTCCAGACGCCGCGCCACTACTCTGCCCCGCCCCCCGGCTCCGCGCGACGCGCCCCAGCACCGCCCCGCCCCCTGTCCCGCCCCCGCCAGACGCCGCGCCGCGCGCCCCATCACCGCACCGCCCTCTGCCCCGCCCCCGCCAGAGTCGGCGCCGCGCGCCCCATCACCGCAGCGCCTCCTGCCCCGACCCCGCCAGACACCCAGCGGCGCGCCCCAGCACCGCACCGCCCTCTGCTCCGCACCGCCCTCTGCTCCGCTCACGCCAGACACCGCGCCGCGCGCCCCATCACCGCACCGCCCTCTGCCCCGCCCCCGCCAGAGTCGGCGCCGCGCGCCCCATCACCGCAGCGCCTCCTGCCCCGCCCCCGCCGGACACCGCGCCGCGCGCCCCAGCACCGCACCGCCCCCTGTCCCGCCCCCGCCAGACGCCGCGCCGCGCGCCCCAGCACCGCACCGCCCTCTGCCCCGCCCCCGCCAGAGTCGGCGCCGCGCGCCCCATCACCGCAGCGCCTCCTGCCCCGCCCCCGCCGGACACGGCGCCGCGCGCCCCAGCACCGCACCGCCCCCTGTCCCGCCCCCGCCAGACACCGCGCCGCGCGCCCCATCACCGCACCGCCCTCTGCTCCGCTCCCGCCAGACACCGCGAGGTGCGCCCCATCACCGCAGCGCCTCCTGCCCCGCCCCCGCCGGACACGGCGCCGCGCGCCCCAGCACCGCACCACCCCCTGTCCCGCCCCCGCCAGACACCGCGCCGCGCGCCCCATCACCGCACCGCCCTCTGCTCCGCTCCCGCCAGACACCGCGAGGTGCGCCCCATCACCGCAGCGCCTCCTGCCCCGCCCCCGCCGGACACCGCGCCGCGCGCCCCATCACCGCACCGCCCTCTGCTCCGCTCCCGCCAGACGCCGCGCCGCGCGCCCCATCACCGCACCGCCCTCTGCTCCGCTCCCGCCAGACACCGCGAGGTGCGCCCCATCACCGCAGCGCCTCCTGCCCCGCCCCCGCCGGACACCGCGCCGCGCGCCCCATCACCGCACCGCCCTCTGCTCCGCTCCCGCCAGACGCCGCGCCGCGCGCCCCATCACCGCACCGCCTCCTGCCCCGCCCCCGCCAGACACCGCGCCGCGCGCCCCATCACCGCACCGCCCTCTGCTCCGCTCCCGCCAGACCCCGCGCCGCGCGCCCCATCACCGCACCGCCTCCTGCCCCGCCCCCGCCAGACACCGCGAGGTGCGCCCCATCACCGCACCGCCCCCTGTCCCGCCCCGCCAGACACCGCGCCGCGCGCCCCAGCACCGCACCTACAGCCGCCGGATACTGTGTGGGGCGCCCCATCACCGTACCGCCCCCTGCCCCGCCGGGCACCGCGCGCCCCAGCACCGCACAGCCCTCCCGGCCAGACACCGCGCCCGCGCGCCCCAGCAGCGCACCCGTCCCCTGGTCCCGCACCTCACGGCGCGCCCCAGCACCGCAGAGCCCCGGGCCAGACACCGCGCCGCGCGCCCCAGCACCGCACTGCCGCCCGCCACTGGGTCTCCACTCCGCATCGCCGCCGGGCGGACTCTAGGCTCTGCCTGCGGCACGGCACGCCACCCCCGCTCCCCTTCCCCGCTCCGTCCAGCACCCGAAGCCCCCCCACCAACCGCCCGCCCTCGGTTGGTGCTTCTCACTGCCTCCCGCTACCTGCTGATGATTACTTGTTTCGCACAAGTTAATTCTTTTATTTCAAAGCAACAAACTCAGTCTTTTTTTTTTTTTTTTTTTTAATTAAAATGTATAACTGTACGACTCCGGCTGTGAAGTGGTGGTGCTTTTCCTTGGAAATCTCAGGCTGGGGTGACACTTATTTCTAAATCCAGAAAATGCCCAAGATAAAGTTTGTGTTTTTGAGGTCACGTATACCGCGAGTGAGGAAGGGAATGGTTCTGTGGCTGCTGCCTGGTCCCGGTGGTAACCTGGTAACCGGGGCATTTTCCTCCCGGAGATGCATAGCGTGCGCCCCTCACAGCGCCCCTCGCCTCCCAACGGCGCAGTTCGGCCAGCGAGGAGCGTGGGCGGGGCGAGGCTGGGTCAGCGCCACGGAGGCCACAGGACTCAGGAGTGAAGCGTTGCTGCCCTGGGTGTGCTGCCTCACATTCCAGTCCAGCCCAGCCAGCGGGGTGTTCTGTCCGCCAGACCCCCAGTCCCCTCATTTGCGGCGCCAGACAGGATCGATGCTCCCAGACAGAAAACTTGACTTAGTTTACACCCCAGGCCATCTCTCCAGGTCACCCCGGGATGCCGGCAGTTGTGGAGTGCTGGGGACAGAGAGGGGATGCCAGGCTGACCTCTGGAAGCACTCCAGACGAGCAGTTCGGGTAAACAGAAGAAAGAGGCCCGAATCTCCAAGGCTCCAGTAATTTCTTGTGACTCCTTTTCTCATCTGTAGAGTCAACTTCAAGCGAAATTGTGGGTTTTTCTAAAACTGGCCCCGCGGAGCCTGGATCCAGCCCTGTTTTTCCTCCAAATTAGTGTTTACACCTTCCCGATATATTCCAGGTGCTTCACCAAGGCAACGTGTACCTTTGGCGTCAGGCTCCTGTTCCAGCTTCTCCAACTGTCCCTTCTCATCGCCATTTGAAGAGGAAATACCGCGGTGCCTGGGTGGCTCAGTAGGTCGAGCATCTAGACTCTTGATTTCTGCTCAGTTCAGGATCCCAGGGTGGTGGGATCAAGCCCCACCTCAGGCTCTGAACTGAGCGTTGAATTTGCTTAAGATTCTCCCTCTCTCCCTCTCTCTCTCTCTCTCTCTCTTTTCCCCTCTGCCCCTCTCCCCTGCTCACGTGTTCATGCTCTCTCTCTAAAATAAAAAATAGAGAGGAAATAATCCCCCACCTGTGATCTTGTTCCCCTCAATCCCTTCTGCACAGAGCAACTGGAGTGAGCTCTCTGAAGAGTAAGTCTGACCATGTTGCTCCCAGGCTTAATAATATTCACTTGTCCCTCACCGTTCTGAGGATAAAGTCCACACCCCTACCCAAGCTTACCTCCCTGACTTGTCTCTCTAACAGGTGCTACAGAATGTTAAACAACTCTTAACTCTCCTACACCTAGAAAACTCTTTCCACCCTTTCCTCCAACAACTAGCCAAATCCTATTCATGTATAAGGAGGTTACTTCCTCCTGAAAGTCTCCCCAGACTATGCCACCCACCATCTACTCAGGATTAGATTAAATGCACCACCTGTGTGATTACAGGGCAACCTTGCACAATTTGTCAGTCACCCCACTTGTCTGTAAGTTTCCTTCAGCTAGAAATGATGCCTTGTTTATCAATGTCTTCCCTGTGTTTGCCTGGAGATTAAAAAAAATATCTGTTATTACCTTATTATACTGAAAGAATATAGTTTGTCATCAGAGGCCCAGGCTCTGATATTTCTCTTTCACCATGTGAGACCTCTATTCGCAAGACTACCTTAGGACCCAATATGGCTGCCAGCTCTCCAACCATTGCATCCACCTCCCAGGCTGGCCTTAGGAAGAACAGGGGAGAACTAGAGGGCCCTTGTCCTTTCCTGTTTATGGAGCCTTCCCAGAAATACCACAGAATGCATCTGCTTTCCCCTCATTGTTAAAACTTAGTTACCTTAAAGAGGCAACTGCAAGAGAGATTGGAAAATGTAGTTTTTATTCCATATGGCAACATGCACAGCTAGAAGTCAAGGTTCTGTGATTATGGATGAAGAGGAGAATGGATCTGGGGAGGAATTAGCAGTCTCTACCAGCATCAAATGTGCTTCTCACTATTCTTAACATTTTTGAAAATAAAAACTATGTAAAATAAAAATATTTGCACTGAATAGAATGCAACACGCCTGGGGCACCTGGGTGGCTCAGTCCTTTAAGTGTCTGATTTCAGCTCAGGTCATGATCTCGCAGTTCCTGGGTTCGAGCCCCACATCAGGCTCTGTGCTGACAGCCTGCTGACAGCCTGCTGTGCTGGAGCCTGCTTCAGATTCTGTGTCTCCCTCTCTCTCTGCCCCTCTCCCACTCCTGCTCTGTCGCTCTGTCGCTCTGTCTCTCTCCCTCTCTCCCTCTCTCAATAATAAATAAATATTTTTAAGAAAATATTTAAAAAGAATGCAACATGCCTTGTACACTTGAAAAATACCTTCACTCCTCCTCACCAAGGGGTCACACTGAAAGGTCATTTCCTGGGTCCAGCTTGGAGTCCAGCACCTGTGGGGCACAGTCATTCTTCCTTTCATCCTGCCACTGCCCATCTCAATATTCTGATCTCCTAGATTAAGTTGTCTAGTCCTAATTTATCTTATATAAACAGAAGAAAAATTAAAATACAAGGCAATTAGTTAAAATAGATATAAACACACATAAGGCACAGCAAGGAAGAAAATATAAGTAGAAGTTAGAGTTCATTATTTTTGCAACTCGTCACAAAGCTATAAGTCATAAAAAGATACCAATTTATGACTCGTCTCTTCAATGCATATTACAAAATCTCCATTTCTCTTTATCAAGCATCTCAGCTAATCAGGAGATAACCCTCATGTCTGAGGGATCTGAGTATGTTAATTTTTATTTTAAGGTTTTTTTTATTAGAGAGAGAGAGAGAGAGAGAGAGAGAGAGAGAATGAGTGGGGGAGGGGCAGAGACAGAGAGGGAAACAAAGAATCCAAAGCAGGCTCCAGGCTCTGAGCTGTCAGCACAGAGCCCAACACAGGGCTCAAACCCATGAACCATGAGATCATGACCTGAGCCAAAATCAAGAGCCAAACACTTAACCGACTGAGCCACCCAGGCACCCTGAGTATGTTAATTTTTTTAACAAAAAGTTATTTCCCATTGGACATCCCACGGTAAGAGACCCACCAGCACGGCTAGCTTCTACGGGCCTCCTTTTGCCCATTGTGTGATGGCAATCTTACATCCCCTTGAGTGTCACTATCATCACAGCCAACAGTAGAAGTGAGCTTTCGTGCAATTTCAGCCCCTGGCACGAAGAGTCTGGAATAGCCAGTATGTCCATTTTGATCTCAAGGGAGCTATGCTGGAGTCCCCTGGGAGAAGAATTCCTCCTCAGTCGCTATGACCTTCAAACTCACAAAGCCCAAAGGAGAAGGGAACAGAAACAAAAACTTTGCAAGTGGGTCATTTGGCATATCAGAGATGCCATCCCCTTGGATCCTGTGCCCACATATCCTGGCTGCAGGAGAAACACCATATATTGGCCTTGAGATCAGAAGATAGCCTGTGTGTGCAGGACAGTCACATTGTCCTTGCAGGTGTATCTTCCAGCAGGCAACATCACCAAGTCTACAACTGTCATTCCATTATTCTTTAAGCCCAGCTGCTTCTAAGGGACAGAAATTAGCCCACCTTATTTCTTCTTTTGGTGCAAAGTGAGGTTTTTAGTCAGAAGCAATATTGTGTGGAATGCCATGATGATGAACATGCCATTCAGAAAGTCTGAGCATGAGAGCATAGGCATGGTGGGAAAAGAAATCCAAGTTCAGAAGCATTGTCTCTTTCAGTGAGGACAAATCACTGATCCCCCTCCATGATGAAAGAAGTCTATATAACAATCTGCTTCCAGGTGTCTGTGTAGGACCTCCTCTGAATTTGGTGCCTTTTGCAAGACTCATTTGGTTAGTGATGCTGGAAAGAAGCCAGGTCAACCGTGGAAGGGGAAGTCTAAGTTGCTTAAAACAAGGCTGAGTCTCTGCCTACATGGTCTTTGTGTCCATGAACCCACTGAATAAGCAGTGGACTAGCTGGGGAAAGAAGCTGACTTACATTCAAGGTGCTAGCTAACCTCTCCTCTTGAATACTGAGCGTCTCCAGTGTAACTGGGTCTTTTGGTGACCTGACTTGGTGACTTGATGGACCAAAATAACATTAGGCTCAAATGGACAGCTCTAGACTGCATGGTAATCTGAGTTTCTTCATAAGGCATTCAGTTTCTTTCATGGCCCAGTAGCAAGCCAAGTTTTTTTCTCAAAAGGAAAATAGCTATTTGACAAAGAAGGTATCACTGAGAGTTGACACTGTGATTCTCCTAATAGGGCTTGTCACGAGTACCATACGTCTGTCCAATCTGCCATTGGCACTTGGAACGCCATTGGATCCACTGAGTCGAAGGCAGCAGAACAGATTGTACTGCGGCGTGAGCAAGATGGAGAGTCTTCTGTATCTCTGGGCCATTCCTCAAAATTAGCACCCTTTGAGTCACCCAGTAACTCACCCAATGTGACAGATGTTGCTTCCATTGAGGACTTCAAAGCATTGTCTCCCTTTCCTATAGGAGGTTGTGTAAGGTACAACCGCTCATCCTTCGCTTTGGAGAAGCTATCTCAGCCTGCTAAGATCACTAGACTCTCTAAAATTGGCTCCAAAGGGGGGTGGGGTGGCACCTGGGTGGCTCGGTTGGTTAAGCATCCGACTTTGGCTCAGGTCATGATCTCACAGTTGATGGGTTCGAGCCCTCCATCGAGCCCTGCATCGGGCTCTGTGCTGACAGCTCAGAGCCTGGAGCCTTCTTCAGATTCTATGTCTCCCTCTCTCTCTGCCTCTCCCCCACTTGCACGAGTTTGCTCTCTCTTCTCTCTCTCTCTCTCTCTCTCTCTCTCTCTCTCTCTCTCTCAAAAATAAATAAATAAGCATTTTAAAAATAAATAAAATTGTCTCCTAAGGTCACAAGTCCCTGTATATTCATGCAATGTATTTCCCACACTATGATTTGCATGTTTCTTAACAACACATCTAGAATATATATGATTTGTGCTGTTGGGCCCCTCGAGCATGATATCATCAATGGAGTAATCACTGTGTTGTCCTAAAGAATGTTGAGCTGATTACAATTTCTATAGACCAAACTGTGATGTGGAGTCGGAGTTGACATAATACTGAAGCAAGAAGGGAAGCCGTCCTTGCCAGATGAGAGAAAGCAGTTTTGGAGTTCTTTGCTTAATGGGAATGAGAAAAAAGCATCTTCCTCCAGGAGCTGTGTGGATTTGCTGTACAAAGTTACCACCTTGTGAAGCTCATGATAACTCATTATCACTAAGACCCATCCATCTTCTACATCAGCTGGACCGTTAGATGTGGATGTTGTCGGAAGTTACCACTTCTGAAGCGTTCAAGTTCAGGCCTAAGAATTGCATATGGGTACAAGTTGTCTGTTGATGACGTGTCCAAGCTGGAGCATCCTGGTGTGGATTACGTAGGGCCATGGAGGACTACCCATCTATTTCAGTGCTAGGACTCATGGTCAATTAGTTTCTGCCAAAGAGATCCGATGTGTAGATAATTCTGATTCCCAGACTGGCCCTGAGCCAGTCAGCAGGCCTTCCACTGAGATGACCTTGCCTCTCCTGGTGGTTGTGCCCCCACTGACCTCTGACGCCCGGAATCCTGGCAAATGTGAGGGAGTCTATTTGACTCCAGCAGCTCTGAACAGCATCCCTGATGTACATAAAACAGCCATGGCAGTGCTTTTGAGAGGTGGTAGCATTTCCCTCACCAATGTATTTCTCAGTGCCTCGATGAAAGGGGTATCTCCTGGTCCCTCTCAGGGAACAGAGTTGGGGGATTGGTGAATGGCTCAGACGCAGTATATCCACACCAACGTTCCTATTTCCTTGGGCTCTCGCTTCTCCATCATGCCAAAGGAATTGAGGCCTTTCAACCTCTCTTGGTGTGGGCCACCGGGTTTCATTCAACCAAGCAAGCAAGCCAAGGCTTAGAACCACTCCCCCTGCTCCAGGAAGCACACTGAGCGAGAATCTCTTGGGAAGGAGACATCCAGTTTAACACCCTCAGAATTGATCCCCACGTGTATTTCCAAGACTTTTGCCAAGATAAAGAGCAAAATCTTGCACTTACTTTGGTGTAGAAGTCTCTTCCATCCAGGTTTGGCTTTGTTACATGAGACACGTGTTGGCATTTAGCTCCGGTTTTGGTCTGAAGACCATGAGAGGTGGCAAAGTGACTTCTCAGGCAGGAACATTATGGGTCTTCAAGCACATGATGAACAGCAGGGAGAAGGGGCTACTTTGTAAAACAAGGGAAGCTTTGTGTTCTGTGAGTCCTCCGCCCCGCGTGTCCCATTTCTCACTCTCTCCAAGCAGTCCCTTAACTACCAATGAGAGACGAGAGGAGGTTGTGAAGCTAACAGATGTTGCAAATCAGGAACCCACAGAATCTGCCTGCTGGTTTCAGTTGCAGTTGCAAAAAGATAAGGTATTCTTTCCGTAGTCATTGAAAGCCCCTTGTTTTCAGACTGTGCCTTGGACGAGAAGTTAAGACCTTGCCATTCGCTTCTTAATCTTTCCAGCCATTAGGATCAACCACTCCACCCCCACAGTTCTTGAATTCTTTGCTCCCTTCTTGCTGTTTTCTGGAAGCAATGGCTTGGTTTCTCAATGCCCTAACCTCAGTGGGACCTTCACTGTACTGGACGGCCGCTGCAAGTGACAACAAGGCATCATTTGCGCATGAACTGTCTTAATACTACTTGAATTTCCTTTGTCATGAGATCCAAACAGGCTAGATGATCAGTCTCAAATTCTCCCCCATTTCCCGAGGGTATGTTGCTGCCATCACTCCTGGTGTCAATTTGACGTGGAAGTTTG
Organism: Prionailurus viverrinus; assembly: GCF_022837055.1. Lineage (NCBI taxonomy): Eukaryota > Metazoa > Chordata > Mammalia > Carnivora > Felidae > Prionailurus > Prionailurus viverrinus. Next base: position 12,556,371 of record NC_062571.1, read on the forward strand.
TGTCACAGGCTATACCAACGCCAGACACTGGAAGCTGCCTGTATCCACTGGGGATGAAAACGGTGCAGATAACAGAAAACCTGGTTAATAAATAGGTTACAAATAAATGCTTATTTTTCTCACATATCTAGAAGTCAGTGGTTGCAAGCATGGATTCAACTGTCCAAAAAATCTGCCAAGGACTCTGGCTCTTTGGTCTGTTCTACCACCCTTAGTATATTGGCTCTAACAATCCTGAGAGTTGTTACCTCGTGGTTGCAACCTCATGGTTGCAACATGGCTGCTGAAGCCCCAGATAAGACATTTGTGTTGTCAAGGCAGAAACTGGGAGAAGACAGAAAGCGTGACTCTCATATCAGGAAGGCAAGAGTTTTCCCAGAAATCTCAAGACAAAACTCCACCTATATTAGCCTGGCCAGAAGTGTGCCGAACAGTCATCTAGTGACAAAAAGGAATCTGAGAACGTACATACTTGGCAGGACCAGGCTCTATATAGTAGGGGCAGGCAAGGGGTTGTAAAGGTTGTACGGGGCTGTTGGGTAAGGGAATCTCTCTCTAGAATAGATTATGCAGCTCACGCTTCTTTGAGTCAAGAACTTCTAAGTCAAAGTCTGGGGCAAGGCCATCTGTTTGGTAGAGTCTTGGCCATGTTCCCACATCCTAGCAGCAATGGCGGCTGGAAGCATAAGCATCTATAGCATCTTCAGCGGCCAAGGTGGGAGTTTCTACTTCCTAAAGCAGGACATTCCCCAATGTAGGAAGAGAGTTCAGATGCTGGAGGGGCCCAAACGGTGACAGACATCTTCCTTCCTACATCGTTGTAGACCTTCCCAGATTATCGTCTGTAGGCAGTTACAAGTTGAGAATGAACTTTTTTTGGGAAACAGAATATTTGCATGAAATTATTATTTTTTAATTATCTGTCAGCTGTCCTCAGATATTCTTTTAAATACTTAAAGGGTGAGAAGGCAGCACTCCAAAGAAGGAAATCTGTTCTGCACCTTGGCTTGTTGCTGAGGTCCAGCTCACCACCAGGCTTCTCTTCCAGCTCTGTACTTTCTGTCTTGACTGAGGGTGCAGGTATCCAGGAACCTGCAGCCGCACAGCTGCCCCAGACCTACTGACCACAGCGTGCCCACCCTCCAGGCCTTTCCAGCACCCCCACCCCCACCCCATGCTCCAAGCCCCATAAAATGCATCTGTGTTCCACTTCGGAGGACTAGAATTTCCAAGGTAGTAAGTAGCTCACTTAGATAAACAAATCCTTGCTGGTACTTTGCTGGGAGAATGCACGCTGTCCTATTCGGTACTGCTGATTGCAGCTACGGAAATGCATGAGAGTTAGAAACCACATAACCACCACAGCCTGACCATATTAATAAAGGCCCTGTGAAGGCACACACACTAATGGGGAGAAGCAGTCAACTGAAGAAGGCATGGCCCCTGAGGCAACAGAAACTGTCCTTATTCACATTAATAGATGTGAATTGTTAGGTGAAAACTACCTCATCGGTTCCAGCAGCCCCAGAATTATTGTCGTTTCACATTTTTAAAACTCAGCACCTGAAAACTTTGTGTCATGTGGCTGTCAGTCTCTACATTCCACTCCTGCAAGGTTTCGTTTTGCTGTAAGAGACGATAGATTTGTCCTGCCTCAGCAAACCTAAACTTACAGAAAAGCATAGTGATCGCTTCATTTTCGTGATCAGCACGTATTAGATGTTTGATGGCTGCGGTGTTTGTTCTTAGCCATTTCTTGTGGGTTTCTGGTCTCATTTGCATTCTTAAACTTTGAAAGCTAAGAGTTTCAAACATTTCAGGAACGCTGAGAGATTCATGGGGGAGTAGGTGAAATACCATGAATGAGAAGGGTTTTGTAAGCTGAGATTATTCTTAGGCAAGATTTCAGCAAACAAATCTCACTTTTTGTGAAATACGAGTGACTTACACACCTCTTTCTTTCTTTCTTTTTTTTTTCTCTCATGCTTGTACTTCCTAAATTAAAAGACTACAAAACATATCAGATTTTTTTTTTCAACGTTTATTTATTTTTGGGACAGAGAGAGACAGAGCATGAACGGGGGAGGGGCAGAGAGAGAGGGAAACACAGAATCCGAAACAGGCTCCAGGCTCTGAGCCATCAGCCCAGAGCCCGACGCGGGGCTCGAACTCACGGATCGAGAGATCGTGACCTGGCTGAAGTCGGACGCTTAACCGACTGCGCCACCCAGGCGCCCCTATCAGATTTTTTTTTTAAACGACTTTATTGGATCCACCAAATGAGTGGATTTTAAAATTCACCCATTTCAAATGTACAATTCAGTGATTTTTCATCACCTCGCAGTGCAACTATCTCCATAAAACTGTGTTCGAATGTTTCATCCCTCCCAACAAGCAGTGTATCAGATTTAAATTCAGTCAGGTATCCAGAGTGGGATTATTTGTAACAAACTCCAAATCTAGGACAATGCTGAACCGGTATCTAAGCAAACAGGCAGATGGTGCAGGCCTCCCGGGGTCATTCAGTAACCGCATTAAAACTTTGGCATTAAGTGGATCTGGGGCAAAAAGGGAACTTAGTGCAAACTGAGGCCCACAGCGGTCAAGAGCATGGATATTGCCTACTTGCCTGGAAACGGAACTACCAGTGAATCCCCAAGAGCCTGGCAACATCACACTCTGCTCCAGGGGAGTACTTTTCAGGGGTTTGCTCAAGTTTTGGTGGGGAGGGGAACTAGATCCAGTTCTTTCCAGGATTTCTTGGAAAGGCACCCAAGCTGCCTGCTATGCTCCATATTCCTCTTTGTAGCCCATTATCGTCTCCGGACAACGTAGCGCTTGAACAGGACACGGAGAAGCGAAAGCAGATTCCGCAGGGCCTGGGAATAACCATATCTTATTTTCAGGAGAGGAAGGTGCGTGCACAGCAGGGAGAATGAGCTGTTAGGGTTAGACCACGGGTCTGCTGGGCACACACACATTTAGCCATGGAGGGTGGCTGGAATGTCTGTTCCAGTGAACTATGTAGAAAGGCTCGCCGACAGCCACAGGGCAGGGCAAAAGGGTGAGAGGTGTGTGTTCGGAGTCGTTCTGAGAAAGCAGTTCCAGAGGCTGGGCTCGATCCAGGTTTTGTGAAGCTTCCTCAATGTCGGAAACCCTCTTTAAGGAAAGAAAAACAAAACTACTAATACAAAACTAGTTAAAGTGAATATTTACTTGAACAACAAATTACAAAATTTAAGAAGCCAATCAGCACCACAAATATCACAAAACCCAGAAGAACAATGCAGGGATTTTACTAATTAATTGCCTGAAGCATTTCTAAATACTTTGTTCCCTTTATTTTCTGGCTGTATACGCCTCTTCACATAAGAATGATTCTGCAGTATAATCTTCTGTGGAGAGAAGAGACAGATAATTCTTTCCTAGAACATGATTAATCAAATACTGTTTTTTATTACCAAAGTTCAGGGGAGTTTCAGCTTCCTCACTTGGTAATGTTAGTCATGTAGAGCTTTAAGATTCTTGACCGTTTGGGAAAACTTCAATGAACTTTTCTTTCACTTACAATCCATAGCTTGTAGGGCATCTCAAGCTTTGTTGTGCAGTGCTGAATGTTAAGTGGTCTTTGAATCAAGGGCCCTTGTTACCCAGTTGGTTGTGATGTCCCTGTTGGGGTGTATTAAAATTTCAGGCTATCTTTATAGGTCAGGTCCAGCCTGTTGGAAGGGAAAACAAAGGCCACAGTAAGAAAAACTGCAGTCCAGCACTTGGGGCCCCAGGCTGGGCCACACCCAGAGATTCATTTGCGTTTCTCCTGTGAGGCAGTGCATAGTGATGCTTTGTGCTTGGAGAGGGAAGCATGAGCTCCCGGCCCACGGTGCCAGGGAGCGGCCTCCACCATCAGCCGCCTGGAGACCAGGGCTGGAGGGAGCGAAAGAGGAGGACGGAAGGCAAACTGAGGACCGTGCGGTGGGCAGGGCCGGGCCGCGCAGTCAGGGATGGTAGGATGTCACCAGCAGAGGCCTGGATCTGGACAGATGCCTTCTAGAGTAGATAGAGAATTGAAACCTGGTGCAAGAGTATCTAGCAGCAGATCCTAAACAAAATGCTTTCCCACTGGGCTCTTGAAGTGGGAAGCAGCACTGGGGAGAAGAATTCTAATGGCAGTCATGCCCGATCGCTTGTCCTGAACTGAGGATAAGGAAACTAACAGTGTTCGTCTGCTCGGGCTGTCGTAACAAGGTACCAAAGAGTATGTGGCTTAAACAACAGAAATGGACTTTCTCATGGTCTCAGAGGCCAGGGGTCCTGAGGACTCTTCCTGGCTTGTAGATGGTCACCTTCTTGCTGTGTCCTCACATGCCAGAGTGAAAGTAAGCTCTGGTGTTTCTTCTCATAAGGGCACTAATCCTACCATGAGAGCCCCACCCTCGTGACCTCTCCTAGCCCAATTATCTCCCAAAGGCCCCAACTCCAAATACCATCACACTGGGGGTTGGGCTTTCGACACATGACTTTTGGGGGAGACAGCATTCAGTTCACAGCAGCATATAAATGAAGGAAAGGGTAAAGCCCAGGGAATCACAGGGCTCAAACGAGTCGGGGAGAAGTGGAGTCACACAAGCAGTGAGAGCCAGTCTGGGGAGCTAGTGGGTGGGTGAGCTGCCCCCCTCTGCCCATAGGAACAGCACAAAGCCACACCACAGCCACAACGGCCCTGGCCCGTCCACCACATGCTGCCTCAGCGCATCTGGGTCATGGGAACAGCGCCAGCCTTCTGCTTGGACAAACTCAATTACCAAGCTTCAGAACAATCTCCCATGACGATGCAGTGAGAGCCCTCCACCAGAAGGCATGCAGCCTGAGCCACTGCCCGTCAGCTGAGTAGATGGCTGAGCCACGTGGCTTTCTGGAGCACACGGAAGCCCCAGAGGAGGAAGAAGGACATTCACAAGCCCAGCGCTAAGCTGCTGAGGCCAGAAATGGGTCACTCCGGAACCTGTGTGGGATGGCCAAGTACCATGCCTCACTGCTTTAAACATAGACTTGCTAGGGCGCCTGGGTGGCTCAGTTGGTTAAGCGTCTGACTCTTGATTTCAGTTCAGGTCACGATCTCATGGTTTGTGAGTTAACGCTGACAGCACAGAGCCTGCTTGGGATTTTCTCTCTCTCTTTCTCTCTCTGCCCCTCTCCCCAGCTCATGCTCTCTCTGTCTCTGTCAACATAAATAAATAAACTTTAATAAACATAGCCTTGCTGATAACCATGGCTCTTCTGTCCAAACCAGGTGATCAACACACAGGTCTACTGTGAAAAAGTGAAATAAAATATGTATATGAGCTCTTAGCCCTGTATCTAGAAGATTCCGCCAGTTGGGAGCAGTGAACGGTGCTGCCGTTGAAAGTTCCAGGGTGGTGATGGGGGACCGTCAGTGGTGAGAGGTGTATTCCGCTCTCTCGGTCCCCTCCGACCTCATTCCCACTGTGATGGGAGTGACTCAGCCACACGTGCCCTGAAGCGAGCAGTCACGTAGGAGACGTATGACCCCTCGGCTCCAGGGCTGAGAATCACAAGGTCAAGAGGGAAAGAGAAGGAAGTCCAGCATGAGGGAAGGCTCAGGGGACACGTAAGAACGAGGAGTGCACAGAACAAGGTTTGGCGGGCGGAAGAGAAGAGGGGTCCGGTCTCACAGGTCGTGTGGGCTGTTAGGGGGAATGGGAAGCAGGCCTGGGATCACCAGAGGAGGCTGGAACCTGAGAAGGTGGGGGGAGGAGGGCTGAGCATGGGAATTAAAAATGCTTGAGGAGAAGCAAACAAGCAAAAAAACCAACAACGATCATCTCTAACGTGTTAAAAGAAAACATTTTCAGGCATAGTATTTCATGCATTCCTAAGCATATTCCCGTTAATTTAACATACTGTTCTCTCTGGGTGATGAAAGGCTCAGAGAGGGTAGGAGAGTCCCTGAGGTCACACAGCTCACTGAGGGCAGAGCCGGCCTGGCAAGTCTCGCATTTAGCTCTGAAATGCTGTACAGTTCTGCCCAAAAGCACAGTGATGATCACCCCCCCCCACACACACACACACACACCACCCCCCACCACCCCAGCACCAGGGCAGGTGACTTTATAAACTGTAACTTGCCCCACCTGGCCTGCTTCCTTTAATATGTAGCCACGTGCTGGACTCTGGTCAGCGCAGCAAGGACAGCGAGCCCCCGGGCCAGGGGGCAGCCCAATCTGTCACGCTTCAGTAAGAGCTGCTCAAGTGACCACTTGGCAATGGCATTTTAACTATGAGCTGCTTTTCGGGCTCGGCCTCAGTCTGGATCCCACATGACTCTGCAACGGCAAGTTGTAGGAGACTCGAAACTGGCCTGTAGGCTGCATCTCTGTGAGCACTGGTGGGCTCCCAGGAGCTAACGGCCAAACCACCACGGACGAGCCGGTCCCCAGCAGGCCCGCCCAGCTGGTCACCTGCAACACAGGCATCAGGCACTAAGGCAGGTTCTGAGAATGCAGAGGCGTTTACTACACAGGCCTTGGCCTTGAGGAGCCCAAGGCAGAGACGCTCACAAACACCGTGTAGCCGGGGAAGCTCAGAGGTGGGAGGTTCAGCCTGCGGGTGGGGAACTTGGGTGGGGGACTCTCCGGCCGAGGTGGCTTGGGGGGGTGTCAGCAGGCACTTGCAGAGCTGAGGGTGGTGGTTTTGGTTGGAGAACCATCTGGGGGCTCAGAGGTGAAAGCAGACCCCCCTCTGTCCAGCCCATGGAGTGTCCCCCTGCATGAGAGAGGGGGCAGCAGTGAGAGAGGAGCCTGGCCAGCAGCATTGACCAGGAGCTGCTGAGTTAGGATCTTATTCTGCAGAGACGGCATTAGTCAGGATGCTCTAAGTTGCGAACATCCCAAACCGCCTCCAATGAACAGAGCTTAGGGGGGGCAGAGGTGGGGTTGGCCTTCAGGTGTTGGGGTGAAGCCTGGGCGGGCCCCCGGAGGTCCCCTCATCGCAGGTCAGCTTCTCCCCACAGCAGGGCTGTGGCTGCTGCTGTGCACACGCACCTTCTAAGAGTTGGCCGGGAAGATGGCTTCTGTGTCCAGGCACAGCGGGGACACATACTCCTCCCTCCCCCTTCTGGGCAGAAACTCCTTCACCGGGGGCTGGCGGAGCCTTGTGCCTCAGGGTGGCATGGCGGCTGGCTCTAAAACACAAGACAAGGAACTTCTCTAGTTGGATACGTTTGACCCCTGAAACAAAGGCCCACAGGGTGGGTGGCTTCAACCATAGAAGTTCGTTGCCTCACTTTTCTGGAGGCTGGAAGGAAGTCCACGAGCAAGGTGTCCACAGGGTTACTTTCTTTCTGAGGCCTCTCTTCTTGGCTGGCAGATGGCCACTCGTCACTGTGTCCTCACATGGTCTTCCTCTGAGTTGTCTGTGTCCTATTTTCTTATAAGGACACCAGTCATACTGGGTTACGACCAACCCACATGAGCTCATTTTACCTTAATTCCCTTTTAAAGATCCAACCTCCCAATACAGTTACATTCTAAGGTACAGGGGGTTAGGACTTCCACGTATGAATCTCGGGGGGGACAGGAATAACAGGGCATTCGAGGTGAATTGTGACTAGGAGGTAAGAAGGCACGTGATATCAATTTCTAGTGCTCATTGGGTTCTGTCTTTGTGCCAGACACTGTTGTAAGACCTTTTCATGAAGTAACTAATTTTATCCTTGTAACAATCAATGAATTACGATTTCCCAATACACTTCTGACATCCATTAAAAAACAAAAAGCAAGGGGCGCCTGGGTGGCCCAGTCGGTTGGGCGTCCGACTTCGGCTCAGGTCATGATCTAACGGTTCGTGAGTTCGAGCCCCACGTTGGGCTCTGGGCTGACAGCTCAGAGCCTGGAGCCTGCTTTGGATTCTGTGTCTTCCTCTCTCTCTCTGCCCCTCCCCCACTCATGCTCTATGTCTCTCAAAAGTAAATAAACGTTAAAGAAAAATAAAAAACAAAAAGCAAAACCAAACAAAGGCTCGGATGTAGGCAATGGTCTTGGAAGAGAGCAGGAAAAGTGCAGGCAGACTGTTCATTTTAATGGTCCATATTCAGCATGTACATTGATTACCCTCCTTAAAGCACACTGCAAAGTCATATTCCTTCTTGCCCAATTTTTTGGTTATAATACCTGTTAATCACTTTCACCAACAGATATCTATGGAAGATTTACTCAGTACTGGGCACAGAGCAAGATAGTTAGAAAACTTGCAGGTATAAGACATAATCCTGTGGGCGAAATAGTTCCATGTTTGCTTGTATATGGATAAAGAAACTCTGGAATGCTATAAAAGAAACAAACAGCAATGGTTAGCTGAGGGTGGGATTGGGCCCATGGTAACAGAGGCCTGGAGGATTGTCACTGTATCCCTTTTTGTAGGTTTTGATATTTTTTGAACCATATATCTGGATGGCTTATTCACAAAAATTAGGTTAAAAAAAAGTTAGATGTGAACTCTGCACCCCCGCTGCCTCCCTCCCCATCCCACCAAGGCACCTATAATTTGTCACATTTAGATCAGGCTTTAACTGGGGTGGCTTAGTCGGTTAAATGTCCAACTTGGGTCCAGGTCATGATCTCACAGCTCATGGGTTCGAGCCCTGTGTCGGGCTCTGCACTGACAGTTCAGAGCCTGGAGCCTGCTTCTGATTCTGTGTCTCCCTCTCTCTCTCTGCCCCTCCCCTGCTCGTGCTCTGTCTCTCTCTCTCTTTCTTAAAAATAAATATTTAAAAATTTTTAAAAAGTAATAATAAAAGATCAGGCTTTAACTTTAACAGTGAGGTAAATCTAAAATTATCCCACCTTCTTCACCCAGTAGCCTCAGAACATGTGTGACTGGAACCATTATCCTTGCTTTGCAGGTAAAAAGCTGAGCCCAAGAGAGAGTGTGTGCACTGATCATTCAACACGGGGGTAACTGAGCCTAAACTGGGGCCTGATTCCCTGATTTCTAGCTTGGGCCCCTCCTCACCACATACATAGTTGGTCCTTAGAGAAAGAAGATAATGAAAGATACCATCATCATTCATTCAACAAGTACATTTTGAGTCTCTGGCAAACAAAATGTACACGGTCCCTGACCTTTGGGGGTTCATGTTCTAGGGGGAAAAACAGGCAGAGACTCAAGTGAGCATATCATTACATATTGTGGTAAGTTCTACAAAGAAGAAAAGAGATGCATTGAGGAGGAGAGAAGATGGTGGAATGTAGGAGGATCCCAAGGTCACCTCAACCCACAGACACATCTAGAAAACACGCACATCAGTGCAACAAACTCAGGAAATGACCTGAATCCTGACAGAACAGACTTTCTACGGTTACTCGCAGAGAGGAGGTGAGAAGGGTAGGAGGGGCAGAAACATGGTCAGGAAGCAAACTTCTGAAAGGACTAACCACAAACAGGAGGGACGCCCCAAGCATGGAGAAAGATGAGGAGCCGACCCCACACCCAGCATCCCAGACACAGGGGACCTGCTCTGGGAAGACAAGTCCCCATAACATCTGGCTTTGAAAACTGGTGGGGCTTAGCTTTGCGAGATTTTACAATCAGTGGGGCTTAACTGAGGGTACTTTAAAAGTCAGGGGGCTTAGCTCTAGAAGAGCTGGAGAGTGATAGGAAACTGAGTCCCTGCTCTTAAAGAAAAAGGATAACAAACAGCTCTACCACGATCCAGCATTAGAAGCACAGTTTGAAAAGCACTTCCGGTATATGTGAACACTGATTTATACTAATCTCAGAATGTGTGCTGGAAGGAAAGGGATCTTTTGGAGACTTCTCCAAGAACAAAAGAGCTGGCGGAGGTCATTTCTCCCCCATCCAACCCCCGCGTGGATAGACTGACACTTCCAGAAACCAGCGTGAACACCCGCCACCCATCTTGCCAACACCACAGCCCGGCCCCAGTGTTCTCCTCTGTGTCTGCTCTATCCAACTCACCTCACTCAGCAGGTGTCCCCCCGAAGTGGCTCCTGCTACAACACATCCTGAAAACAGCTCCGGTATATATATACAACATATATATATATATATATATATATATATATATATATATATATACACACACACACATATATATATGAATATATATACATTAATGTTGTATTAATATATATATACATATATATATATGTATTTTTATATACACTAATAATAAAGTTGCGGATAGAGAAATTTAAAAAAAAAGTCCCATTTACAATTGTACCAAGAATAATAAAATATCTAGGAATAAACTTAACCAAGGAGGTGAAAGGCCTATATTCCAAAAACTATAAAACACTGATTTAAAAAAATTGAAGACAACACAAATAAATGGAAAGATATTCCAGGCTCATGGATTAGAATAATTAACATTGTTTAAAAGTCCATATTATCCAAAGCAATCTACAGATTTAATGCAATCTCTATCAGAATACCAATAGTATAAGGGCATCTGGCTGGCTCAGTCAGAAGAGCATGTGACTCTTGATCTCTGGGTTGTGAGTTCAAGCCCCACATTGGGTGTAGAGATTACTTAAATAAATAAACATTTTTAAAAATGTTAAAAAATACTGAGCACATACACCACAAAACTAAAATGAATGATACTAAAATCTGTATGGAACCACAAAAGACTGAATAGCCAAAGCAATTTTGGAAAAGAGTGAAGCTGGAGGTATGACAATCCCAGACTATAAGATATACTACAAATGTGTAGTAATCCAAATAGTATGGTACCGGCACAAAAATAGACACATAGATCAACAGAACCGAGAACTCAGAAATAAATCTACAATTATATGGTCAATTAATCTATGATAAAGAGGCAAGACTACGCAATGAAGAAAAGACAGTCTCTTCAGCAAATGGTGTTGGGAAAACTGGATAGCTACATACAGAAGAATGAATCTAGACCACTTTCTTACACCATACACAAAAATAAACTCAAAATGGATTAAAGACCTAATGTGAGACCTGGAAATATAAAGTTCCTAGAAGAAAACATAGGCAGTAATTTCTTGGACATCAGCTGTAGAAACATTTTTCTAGGTATGTCTCCTTTGGCAAGGGAAAGTAAAGCAAAATTAAACTATAGACACTGCACCAAAATGAAAAACTTCTGCATAGTGAAGGAAACCACCAACAAAAGTGCACCCTACTGAGAGAAGATATTTGCAAATGATATATCTGGTAAGAGGTTAATATGCAAAATATCTAAAGAATTTATACAACTCCACACCAAAAAAACCAACAACTACAACAACAACTAAGCAATCTGATTAAAAAATGGGCAGAGGATGTGAATAGGAGACATTTTTCCCAAGAAGACATACAGATGGCCAACAGACACATGAAAAGATGCTCAACATCATTAATCATTAGGGAAATGCAAATTAAAACCACAATGAAAATCACTTTTTTTCTCTAGTCAGAATGGCTAGAATAAAAAATATAAGGAATAACAAGTGTTGGTGAGGATGTGAGAAAAAGGAACCCTCACGCACTGTCGGTGGGAATGCAAATTGGTGTAGCCCCTGTGGAAAACAGTCTAGAAGTTCCTCAAAAAATTAAAAGTAGAATTACCATATGATACACTACTGGTTATTTACCCAAAGAAAATGAAAACATTAATTAGAAAAGATATATGCCCCCCTATATTTATTGCAGTGTTATTTACAATAGTCAAGATAGGGAAGCAATCCAAGTGTCCATCAGTACATGAATGGATAAAGAAGTGGTGTAATACACACAATGGAATACTACTCGGCCATAGAAGAGAATAAAATCTTGCCATGTGCAACAACATGGATGGACCTAGAATCTTCTAGGGGTCTAATTCTAATGCTAAGTTAAATAAATCAGTAAGAGAAAGACAAATACCATATAATTTCACTCATGTGGAATTTAAAGAGACAAAACAAACAAACAAAAAAAGAGAAATGACAAAAACCGGACTCTTAAATATGCAGAACAAACTTGTGATTGCCAGAGAGGAGGTAGGAGGAGTTACGAGTAAAATAGATAAAGGGAATTAAGAGTACGTTTATCTTGATGAGCACTAAGAACTCTATGGAATTGTTGATCATTATATTGTACACCGGAACTAATATAGCACTGTGTTAATTATACTTGAATAAAAACATAATTTATTATGTTGAGATGCCTTGAGAAAATAGCAAAGCAAATCTATGTCCAATGCAGTAATCAAGATGCAGGTCATGGTCACAGGTGAGTGAAGCAATGGGGCTGGCATCCTGATCTGTGACAACTGGTTTTAAGGAAGAGACTTTTAGCATGTCAACAGACAGTGACACTTAATAGGCCTAAACACATTTCTTGGGAGATTTTTTTTTTTCCAAGCAGAAAATTCAAAGTTTTTTTTTGTACTTATTAGCAATACTGCAGTGGACCCCAGCACTCTACAGTTGAAACCTATCAACACTAGAAAGGGAGGCTGTTGTTACAGCAGAGGCCATTCGGGACAACCAGGAGCTTATCAAGTAAATACACAAAGGAAAAAAAAAACAATCGGGACACACAGTAGGGGAAGAATTTTCTTCTACTCATCATAGATTTCAGGTGACATTGTATAATAAAAGCAAGATTAACAAGGCAAAAACGAATAAAACTCCCCAAACCCAAGTTTATTAACATGTATATCTCACATCTCATATGTACATGGGACAGAATAATTCAAAGATGTGGCTTAGAACTCTGGGTTCTATAACATAAACAAAGAACAACACATTTATAGAGAAATTAAAGACAGAGAGAGAGAGACAGAGGGAGACCATGAAAGGGAATAACCAGGGTAAAACTTGAAATCCAGTGGTCAGGGAAGACTCCGGTGGAATGACATTTTGGTTGACATCCGAAGAGCTGCAGGAGGGTCTGTGAAACACAAACAAGACTGTGGGAGAGAAAAAAGTTGAGGACACAAAGGGAAGGGTCATTCCATGAGTCAAAAATCTGTGGTCTTTGAACATGTCATTTGTGGGTTCTGTGTTGCCCCATTGACCATCAAATGTGCCCAGCTTGCTATCTAGTGATTTGGGATGAAAAACAAAGTAGGAGCCATGCTCCTTGGCCTCAGGAAACTTACCAGGTGGTAAGTAACCCATGAAACAATCAGAGTCAGAGAGAATCATGAGACTGGGGAGACAGAAGGAGGGATGTAAGTGGCTGTATTCGTTTGGTAGATGGTGAAATGCAGAATACCTAACAGGCAGGGAAAGGAAGCAGGTGGATCAGGCTATCAGAGAGGCAGAGTATGGTCTTAGGGTCAGGAATGGTTTTGAACCCCCAGTTGTGTAATGTTGGGTGAGTTCTTTTTTCTCTCTGACCCTCAGTTTCCTAATCTGGCGATTCAATCTTGTATTTTCTACCCCTTTTGTGGTTGTGAATATTAAGTAAAGTAAGATGCATGTAGGACTTTGGACAATGAAATGCCTGAACCCCATGGCCATCTAGGACATGGAGGTGGACCATCTCCCCCAGGGCAGCACTTGGTGAATTTCCAGTGTTTGCTGCAACCACGAGCTCAGCCTCCTGGTTAATAACCAGCTTGGGGGGTACAGACAGCAGTCCAAATCTGTGCCCCCTAATTAACAGTCTTGACTAAATGATAGGTGGGTTTTGTGGAAACCGCTCACAACCACTAAGGAAACCATCTGGGTTTGTAAGAGGTAATCTCTCTGTCTCTCTCTGTTTTTCTCTCTCCTTTCCCTCTCAGCAGTGGCGCTGGCCAGATCTCTCATGCAGTACAGCCATCTTTCAAAGAACTCTGAGCAGGTTCTATATCACACAGATGAATCAATTATGTCATTTATCCCAACTCATAACATGTGAAAATAGTTAAAACCAAGAGTGCAGTGAAAGTCCTTTCTTCCCAAGAAGCACCTCAAATAAATTGGGCATTTACATAAGCAACAGTAATCAAGACTCGGGTCATAGTCATGGGCGAGTGGAGATAAGTCTGTGACTACCCGCACCCTAAGAGGATTCAGCCATTCCTTTGATAGTTTGGAAAATGTGAATCAGTTTAGCCTTAAAAGTACTGAACAATCTTTAACTGGCAATATTTTCCTCTTTCTGAATGTCAGAGTTGAAAGATCTCCAAATATCCCTTTGGTGTACATATGAAGAAGGCTCCTGGGCATTATGAGGTCATGCAGCCAGTTAGTGGCCGATCTAGAAAAGAAGACTAGAGGACCCCGATGTAGCTCTCTTTCAGCTATAGCACTCTGCCTTTCTGTCTTGTGTGAGCTCATATGCAGCCACAAGCTCTTGTAGGCTGTGATCGGGGACAAGCAGACCCCCTAGTCTGGGGGAGGAAAGAGTGACATCCTCTGCTGAAGCACAGTGCTGGCTCTTGTTCCAGAACATACAGCAGGAGGTGGGAGAGGGGCTCCCACCAGATGCTGGTCTTCTTCACTGTTGTGGTGTGGCTTTATAATACCAGCTATAAAAAAACTCCTCAATTTGGGCTGTCCGTAAAATGATTTCTGGTAATAAGTCTTTCTACCCTAGTCTAGGGTTGCAGCACTTACTCTGTTTTCTTATTTTCCTAGGACCGTGCAGGAACTGCATCCATTTCCTCTCGGCATCTTGTCCCTGGACCAGGTGGCTCAGTACTAAGAATGTTTATAGTGGGAAGGGCAGGACTTTTGAAGACCTGGCTTTCAGTCCTAGCTGTACCCTTTAATGATTTTGAGATCTCCATCAAGACATCAATCTATTTTCTGGAGCTGCTTACATTTATTAACTTTTTGTCCAACTATAAGGTGTCATACTAAACACTGAGATATAAGAGGGCAAGCAAGATCCCTGCCCTCCAGGAGATTGCCCTGTGGTGGGAGACAGCCACACAAGCAATCATAACCTACATTCTAGAGTAGAGGGACTACACGTATGCTGACAATGTATAAGCAGCCTAGATCTCCAACACTGGAACTACAAATGGTTCTATGCTGCAGACTTTAAAGGGGTGCTACTGAGGATAGTGTTTGAGGTCATGGACAGCCAGGTCAGAAGGAGCATTGTATATCTAACTAAGCAGCTTAGGTTTTATCCTGTCAACTCATGTCACATTTGTAGACTTGAGGCAGGATCCCATTTCCCTCTAAGAAATATCACACTGGTTGGCAGGGCAGGCCTAGAGGCAGGGAAACCAGACAGGTGGTTCTGGGAGTGGAGGTGAGTTCCTGAGCCAGGACGAGGAGAAGTCAGAAGAAAGATCCAAGAGGTAAGAGGAAACCTAGGAGAGAGGGTGTTAAAGAAATTTCAGAAGGAGAAAATTTCCAGGAGGGATTAGAAAACAGATTTTCCAATCCTGCAGACCAGAAGTAAGCAGCCCAGGACATTCTGCCACCAGGACATGCTGACAGCCCTGTGATGGGACCAATTCCAGGGCAGCTGTGGGCAGAAGCCAGACTGCAAGTGTTGAGAAGAAAATGGGAAAGGCAAGGAAAGAACAGCTAGAAAATCTCGGTTTCTTTACCTGACCATTAGGACAGGAATAAAATGTGTTATGTGACTACCCATTCAGAACCCTTTACGATCCCTTGGCTGTGGACGAAAATGTCCTGGGGGTGGATGGAGGCGACAGCTGCATAATAGTGTGAATGCACTTAATGCCACTGAAATGTACACTTTAAAAAATGGTGAAAATGGTAAATTTTATGTTCTATTTCGATCTTTAACAGGTTAAAAAAAACCCCAGCTTACAGAAAACTGAAGCATTCCATACAATTTTGTTTACTTATGTAGAAGGCTTAGAAGCAGCATGCACCGGCCTTCGGCTGCAGATTTGGACATGTCCCGTAGGACATGCTGGCTGGGCAACCGGCATGGGGAGGCAGCATCTTTTCAGAGCCACACGGTTGTTTTCACCTGTTCAGACTTCCTTTGAGGTCAAGTGAGAAGCTATACACGAAAACACTGGATAACACAACACATGTCAAACGATCATGAGGTACGTTATTATTAGTGTTCCCCTGATCTTACTATTTTGTATTGCAGTAACTGATACAGTTTAAGCTCATTTTTATTTTCACTGAGTATTTGAAAACATAGAAAGCCATCAAATAAGATAAAAATTAACCATTGCTTCACAACCTGAAAATACTGAATTTTATAACATGACTTTTAATAACTTCTCTTACAGTTGATATATTTACATCCATTGTTGAAAATCTGGGAAATACAGGAAATTCAGATCTCCCATAATCCCACTGTCTAGAGATCATTTGGCATATTAATGATAGTTTGTCTTTTCAATGCTCTTTAAACTATTGGGGCGCCTGGTGGTTCAGTCAGTTAAGCATCCAACTTGGGCTCAGGTCATGATCTCGCAGTTCTCACGCTCTGCCCCCCTCTCTCTCTCTCTCTCTCTCAAAAATAAACATTGAAAATTTTTAATTAAGCTATATTATTTTGTAAGCTGTTTATTTTACTAAATATAACATGTTTTCTCATATCATGAAATATTCTTTTAAAAATTTATTATTATTATTTTTAACGTTCATATTTTGAGAGAGACAGAAGACAGAGTGTGAATGGGGGAAGGGCAGAGAGAGAGGGAGACACAGAATCCAAAGCAGGCTCCAGCTCTGAGCTGTCATCATAGAGCCCGACGAGGGGCTTGAACTCACTGAGCCATGAGATCATGACCTGAGCCGAAGTCAGCTGCTTAACTGAGCCACCTAAACATTTTAAATGACAATATATCCCACTGTTGTGTGTCAAATTCTACTTTTAGACATTGAATTTTTAATTTTCAGAAAAAAATGAATTATTTTTGTTTTTTAAAATTAATTATGATGGTTCTGTGCATAAAACATAGAAAAACAGAAACAGAGAAAAAGCCACCTGGAATCCTACCACCTAGATAGTCACTGTTAGCAGCTAAGATTTTTTTCAGTCTTTTCCTCTGTATGTGTGTGCATGCATGTGTGTGTATACTCACTCGCCAATAACAATTCTCTCTTGTTGAATATTTCAATCATCTATCATTTTTCCATATTATAAGTTATATCCCATAAGATACTATGTAATCATTAAAATAATTTTCTAATAATATTTCATAACTTGACAAAATGCACATTCTACATTATAAAATAGCAGACAAAAATAAATTACAAAATGTTATCATAATGATGAGTTTATTCATGCACCAGGATTTATCAAACCGTATGCTTTAAATATGTGCAGTTTACTTCATGTCAATTATAGCCTAATAAAGCTATTTTATTTAAATTTTTTTTTTCAACGTTTATTTATTTTTGGGACAGAGAGAGACAGAGCATGAATGGGGGAGGGGCAGAGAGAGAGGGAGACACAGAATCAGAAACAGGCTCCAGGCTCTGAGCCATCAGCCCAGAGCCCGACGTGGGGCTCGAACTCACGGACGGCGAGATCGTGACCTGGCTGAAGTCGGACGCTTAACTGACTGCGCCACCCAGGCGCCCCAAAGCTATTTTATTTAAAAGAAAGATAAAGTACACTTCCTAAAAAAGTTTTATATTGACATGGAAAACATCTTAATGAACATATCTTTATCCTCAGAGCATGTCCCCAGACTGAAATTCCTGCCTCCAAGTTTCTCGATATCTCCTGACAAATTGCAGGGAAGGATTAGCAATGTATATTCTGAAAGCTAACTCACTTTTTTTCATGCACCAGATAGCTAGAGAAGAGGGCATGATGATTTTTTTCAGCAAGTATAAAAATATTTTAAAATATATTTGACTCCATGTTGGGTGATATTAAAAAGAGTGAGAGGGGCACCTCAACTCAGTCGGTTGAGTGTCCGACTTTGGCTCAGGGCATGATCTCGTGATTTGTGAGTTCGAGCCCCACATCGGGCTCTATGCTGACAGTTCAGAGCCTGGAACCTGCTTCAGATCCTGTGTCTCCCTCTCCCTCTGCCCCTTCCCTGGTCACGTTCTCTGTCTTTCAAAAAAAAAATTAAAAAAAAAAAAAAGAGGGAGAGAAGGCAGAACTAAGTGTAAACAGGACACAGGAGAGGAAGAACAGGAGCCGCCACATTCCTCCACCTGTGTGAGCCTCTGCACCCACACCTGGTAATGGGATGCAGGTGCACCCTTTGCAGCCGGCGCTACAAGCCAAGAATGCTAGATTGCCAGCCACCACCAGAAGCTGGAAGAGGCAGGGAAGGATTGTCCCCTAGAGCCTTCAGAGGGAGCATGGCTGTGGACGCCTTGATTTCAGACTTCCAGCCTCCAGAGCTGGGAGAAAATACCTTTCTGTTGTATCAAGCCACCCAGTTTGTGGTGCTTTGTTACCACAGCCCTGGCAAACTACACTGAGCGCGTTTCTTCACTTCTAACTAGAGCACAGTTCTCCCCTGAAACACTGGCCACAGTTGTACTTTACATATTGTTTGTATCATTTAACTAACCTTGGTCATGGGACAGGTATCCTGTACCTGGCTACATGCCAAGTTGCATGTGACACAGGAAGTGACTTGGGAAGACCGTGTGCTGCCATCCACCCATGGTCCTAGATGCTTGGCTGTGTCACTGCTTTGGTAACAGTGACACCATCGGGCACGCTTGATTCAGCCTTGGCCAGGTACCAGCTACTCTGCTAAGCATTTGGCCACTACTGTTTCACTTAATCCTCACAAGAGCTCTACCGGGTTAGTCCCTGTGTGGTTCCCACTTTACAGATGTAGAAATTGAGTCTTGGAGAAGGTGGCACAGCTAGAGAATAGCAAAGCCAGGACTTGAGTTTAGATTTGCCTGGCCCCAAGTCCTGGCATGAACATCAAGCACCTTCCAGAGTTCTTGCTTCATTCTGTTGACTGGGCAGGTCCTAACCGCTGGGGGTCACCCCCTTTGGTTAGACTTGAAGTTTAAATTTACAAAAGAAACGTACAAGTGGGATCATACCCAGGCAGGGTCCCTTGTTCACCCTCCACTCTGTGTCCAGGGTGTGGGGCCATGTAAGTCAAATCCCTTCGTATCAATCACATGCTTAAAACCCCATAGCTGTTGGGGGGTAAAATCCCTTGGTTCTATACCCTTCACTGACTTCTCTGCTTTCAGCCCATGTATCTGCCACAGCACATGGAGGCCCTGTTCTAGCCACCTGGAGACATCTGCGGTCCCCAAAGAGCCACCCTTGACACCTTCCTGCAGCAGCTCTCTGAGGTGGCCTTTCCCTCAGCTCCATCACCCTCAGCAGACTCAGTAGGTTTCAAGAAGCTGTTCCTGACCCAGTCTGAGCTGGATGCCCTTTCTTAGTGTTCTCACACTGGCCTTGAGCAACCTTATCACACTTGGTTACTTGCTTGTCTCCCACCAGATATCCAGGACATCTGTGTGCTTGGAACACTGAGGGTGTGGGGCAGGGAAAACCTCTGCGCTCTGGCACTACAAAGACCTGGGTTTGTACCCTGCCTCCTCCAGTTGCTCGCTGGGGCACCTTTAGGTAGCCATCTAGACTACCTGAGTTTCATTTTTCTCACTTGTAAAATAAGCATTCTCTACTCGTCTTATAGGGTTGTTGGGAGTTTTGATTTACACACAAAAATAACTGCATATATTCATAACGCCAGGTGTGTAGTAAAACTTCATTCCCTGTTTCCAATTCCACAGAGGGGACACCTTTAGTAAGATTAAATGCACTTGGAAGTCCCATTTTATATTCTTCTCCATCTTACAAACCTTGGCAATTCATATAGATACACCTCCAAACTGTGTTCTCCAGTGTGTAGCCACTAACCACATGTGCCTCATGAACACTTAAAATGTCCGAATTGAGAGGCACTCTCAATGTGGAATGACCACTGGATTTCAAAGACTTGGTAGGAACAAGAGAATGTAAAATATCCTGATTATATATTTTTTTACTATTCATTACATGTGACAATGATAATATTTAGGATATACTGGGTTAAATAAAGTGTATTACTAAAATTACTATCACATCTCATTTTCCTTTTTTTTTAAGAAGGCTGCTAAAAAAAACTTGAAATTACATATGCAGCTTACCTTTGTGGTTTGCATGCATAGTATATAAATATAAATGTTAATTTAATATATGTTAATTATATAGATTTATTACACATATATATTAAACATATATATAATATCTATAATATAAACACCTACATATTCTCTATATAACATATATATAGAATATACAGAAATATATTTGTACTTGACACTGTTACCCTTGACTCTCAGAGAAAACCTGAAAGCCTACATCAATTCATTTACTCTGTGTGTGTGTGTGTGTGTGTGTGTGTGTGTGTGTGTGTGTGTGTGTTTAAGTCTCATGAATGGCCACAGAAAAGGGAGCAAACTGTAGTCATAGGTGGCCTGAGCAGGGTAAGTGGGTGTGGGACATCAGTCAGAGAAGAGGCTTTAGTTTAAAAAAAAAAAAGTCGAATTCAAATTCACTTGCTCTGACCCTGGCTGTGGCCCTTTGGGCTTCCCCCATGTACAGTCCAAGCTTCCCCATCTTGAGAGGCAGCTCTGATTCTTTAGCTTCCATCACAACCCCTGGCCCAGATCCATTCACTCAGATGCAATCTAAGGAGTCAAGTGTCTGCCAGTTGAGGCTGGAGGGGCTTCAGATTTTCCAAGATGTTTTCAGTAAGAAATAGTCATCAAGTGAGTAGAGAAAATATCCACTTAGCAGATGGAAACTGAGGCCCAGAAGGCAAAAACCTTTGTATTAATAATACAAGAACTCTTACTTGAGCCTACATCAGATAAAGAAAAAAATATTCTGATTCCAGGAATGATGGCTTTGAGGAATTATGATTCATCCTTGGAAATTTCTGAGAAAATTAGTTGGTAGAGACCAAAGGGCAAATGTGAGAAGATATAATTAAAGAGGCTACTGATTAGAATAAAATGCTAATTTACCTCAGGAGTCTTTCAAAGACAAAAGCCAAAGAAACCAAGCAGCCACTTGAACATTATTAAAAAAAAAAAAAGAAAAGAGAAAGAAAGAAAGAAAGAAAGAAAGAAAGAAAGAAAGAAAGAAAGAAAGAAACAAGTCAAAGAAAAACTACCATACTAGGGTAAGGAGAGACATCAAAAAGTCAGGAAGATAATTAAAGATGAGAATCTAATTACAAAGTGCATAGATTCAGACTAATAATCAAGAGCTCTGCAAACCCATATGGAAAGAGGGGAAAGAAAATGTCCAATTTAGAGAAGGAAGTCCAACTAGTTCAGTTCTCATCTCCCTGGACCTCAGTTTCCTCATCTGTAAAGATCTCTAAGGCTCCTTTCAAATCTAAATTTAATATTTTATAGAACAAATAGCTAAATGAAAATTTTTTATGTTTTTCTTCATCTTTAACTCAAAAATTACATGGGTAATTTTTGTAGAAAAAGTAAAATCACATCTAAGCAAGGAGGAAAAATCAAAATCATCAATCTCACCACCTAGAGAAAGCTACTGTGAATATTTTAATGTATATTCTCTTGGGTTCATATATACATGTAGAGATAATTTGGTACAAATTTTGTTATTACGTATTTCCAGTCAATGAAATACTTCAAGGATATTTTCTTGGCTCAGTTTTCTTTCCATACCATTGTTCTTGATGGCTGCCATGTGTTGTAGTTTAAATGCGGGCATCAGAGTACAATGAGTTGCAGGATGTGTCATACGGCAAACTTGAGTGTATCCAGACTGGGAGACACGAAGAAAGCGGAGGAAAAAAAATCATGTATGACGCCTTCTAGTTTATAAAGGATTTTGTACAAAAGCCTTATAATCTACAAAGTATTTTTTTTAAATTTTTTTTTTCAACGTTTATTTATTTTTGGGACAGAGAGAGACAGAGCATGAACGGGGGAGGGGCAGAGAGAGAGGGAGTCACAGAATCGGAAACAGGCTCCAGGCTCTGAGCCATCAGCCCAGAGCCCGACGCGGGGCTCGAACTCACGGACCGCGAGATCGTGACCTGGCTGAAGTCGGACGCTTAACCGACTGCGCCACCCAGGCGCCCCTGCAAAGTATTTTTATGTTTTATGACTGCCCAGGTAGCACAATGTCTGGCATACAGAAAAAATCAATAAACATTATTGAATAATTGAAAAAATAAATATTCATTATCTTCTGTATTTCTCATAAAACTGGGATGAGACATGCATCATTTCACAAATTTTACAAGGTTACCCCTGTCACCTTGGCAATGAGCATAGGATTTTAGTCCCAAAGACAGATAGAAACTGAGGCTAGGGTCAGACGGTCAACAAGTGGGAGAGCTTGACCTTGAATGCAAACCCACAACACTCTCCATTGCTTCCCAGCCTTGGCATGTCCCGCTCCCCCTTTATTTAAGCAGTTTGTGCTGTGGGGCAAATAATCTGTGTGCTGGTAAATGGTTAACATTCAGCTCTGGGTGAGGGGGAGCCATGATTTGCAGTGTTTACTGATTTCCCTGGTGTAAATACTCCCACCACCGCTGATACGAAGCTACTGACGCGGTATTACTGAACATAGATGTCCACACTTAGCACACAGGTGCCAGCTAGCTTTAACATACTCCTGGATGGAATAATCTTTCCTTCCCCCTACTTATTAATTCCTGGAGGCCAGGGACTGCATCTCTTTTCCATTTTCATAATGCCACGTACCTAGATAGCAATTAACAGATGCTTAGGCTTGGTGTCAATGTTTAGTTAGCCTGGCTTTGCAATTTCTCACTCTCTTTGGTTTCCTCACCTGCACAGCCCTTTTCCCCAGACTTGAGGCAATGCATAGAGACAATCCTGTCACTTGGATGGTTTCCCTTTCTTTCATCTCCATTTGTGTCCTTGCCGTGGCCTGGGGCAGAGTCATGAGCCTGAAGACAGCAGTGGCAGCCACTGGGGCTCAGGATCTCCTGTCTTACATTTATAGTCTCTTACTCTCAAATTTAGAGCCTTCTTCTGCCCTGGGGTCCCAGTACCTCACTGTTAAGCAAAACATCTGACCTCCCTGAGGTCGGTGGGAGGCAGAGGTGGCAGATGGGGAGGGAGGCTGACCTTCACCTGCTGGTACATTTCTTCAAACCTAAATTGGCACAAAACCCATCAACAATCGGGAAACCTGGAAGTTCTTAGCTGTGTCAACCACGGCTACACCTCTTGAGGCTATTTTTCCCCCCTTGACATCTTCTGCTGTGGATCTCTTACTAGAGCTGGGCTGTGCTGATACAGAGACTTCATTTTCTTGAGAGTGAAATGTGCAGACTGAAACTCTAGAGTGAGGAAGGAGGTGGAGAAAAGGCAGACTTTGGCACCACCTTCTGGAAGCTCCTGTTTTTACATGCCATGTATGAATTTACTAAAGTTGATATGATAGATATTTTGTATTCTGTTCTCTGATATATGGCCAATTTTGAAAATCTATAAGAAAAAATATGGGAGGGGCACCTGGGCAGCTCAGTCAGTTAAGCATCAGACTTCAGCTCAGGTCATGATCTCGAGGTTCGTGGGTTCCAGCCCTGCACTGGGCTCTGTGCTGACAACTCAGAGCCTGGAGCTGCTTCAGATTCTGTGTCTCCCTCTCTGCCCCTCCCCTGCTCATGGTCTGTCTCTCTCTCTCAAAATTAAACATTAAAAATAAGAGACTCTTAAAAATTGAGAACGGAGGGTTGATGGGGGGTGAGAGGGAGGGGAGGGGTGGGTGATGGGCATTGAGGAGGGCACCTGTTGGGATGAGCACTCGGTGTTGTATGGAAACCAATTTGACAATAAATTTCATTTAAAAAAAAGTAGAAAAAAATTAAACATTAAAAAATTTTTTAAAAAAAGGAAAAATATGGGAAACAAATTTAATAAAACAATAGTTAAATACTAACTTCTCCCCTACTAAAACATTTATCAAATCCACTGTCAGATATAATTTTAACTCTACTTATGTTCCCCTCCAATCTACCCTCCCTTCAAATACTAACATCTAGTAGAATAGCCAAAGACTAGAGAAAGAAAAATGGGAAAAGGAAAGGCCACTGGTCTGGAGAAACTGAGAAGTGATTCTACATGCAAAGCCAGCATAACCTTCTCTCTCAGGAGAGAGAGAAATGTACTTCCAGCAACTTCTAACATGAGATAACCACAGCAAAAAAAAAAAAAAAAGACAACAAGAAAAGATATGCCAGCTGAGTGTACCAACAAGCCGCATGCCCAGCAGCAGCTTTGCTGGAAAGTTTCTCCCCATGATAGTCCGGGCCTCCTGGGTCAGGGACAGACCTTCACCATTGGTCTGGGCAAGTCACACCTGGGGAGCCTGATCTGTTAATGCTAAGTCCCTTGGCTTCATTTCCACACCAAGGAGCAGCTTCAGAAAGGCTCGGGATTGTTTTCTCTTCTTCCTCTTTTGAGTTTTACTTCATTCACATTCATTTTCAACGGCTTATTTGTAGGACACTGATAACTACATTTTTCTCTCCCCAAAAAGACCAGACCAAAATTATTTTCATCGTAATATTACTTGGTATTAGTGCATCACTTGATGCTTTTTATTTTTACATTTTTTATAACGTTTATTTATTTTTGAGAGAGAGAGAGTGAGTGCACACAAGAGAGGGGCAGAGAGAGAAGGAGACACAGAATCCGAATCAGGCTCCAGGCTCCCAGCTGTCAGCACAGAACCCAGCGTGGGGCTCAAACCCATGAACCATGAGATCATGGCCTGAGCCGAAGTTAGACGCTTAACCGACTGACCCACCCAGATGCCCCTCGCTTAATGCTTTTTAAAAGCTGCCATTGCTGTCACCTCCAATACCCTGTGAGGAAGGTAGAAAGGGGCTGATCCTCTAGCCACCAAAGAGAAACTAAGGCTCCAGGAGGGCTGTTGTCCAGACCCCACAGACCAGCACCTCTGGCTCCCAGGCTGGGCCTTCAGTCACCCGGTGCCCTGTAAGCCCCTGGGCCAGGTGGGGCTTCCGTTGTGTGGAGTGGTAAGGACAAAGCCTGGGCCAGCTGCTGTTCCCATCCCCGTGCCAGGCTGCCTGAGCAGGTGCTCTCTGGAGCTGAAGGGACGGATGTAGGGAGAGAAAACTCTCCAAGTCTGTACTGAAGAACACTGGCAGCTGAGCATGGGATTGATTCAAATGTCATGACATACTCGTCAAATACCTACTATGTGCTGGGAGCCCTAAGCCAGACTGGATCTCGTACGGTCTTCAGGGGGCTTTCAGTCAGGTCAGGCAGAGAAGTTAAATGACCACAACACATAGCAGGAAATGGTCGCTATCACAGGACAAAGCGTGCTAGGAGACACAGAGGAGAGACGTCCCTTTGGTTGGCAGGGGAGGGACAGAGGAGTGCTCAGGTGGCCTTTAATAGGGCCTCTAAGTGGAAGAGCAGATGTGAGGGATGATTTGGGATCAGAAAGTTATACCCACACACACACTTACCCTCAGTCACACACAAACATACACACTCACAGAGGAAGACCCTCAGACCCTCTCCATCCCTCAGTTTTCCTGGGGCTGCCCCAGAGGCCCGCCTCCACCTGAGACCTGAGGAGCAAGTCACATTGCTACTGACGATGCTGAGATTCATGAAGGTTTTCTCCAAAACTGAGGGATGACAAAGGACCGTCTCTTCCTACTTTTCCATACTCTAGCCTTGTTTGAGCTTTGCTAGGTCCAAGCCTGGGGCTATCCGGTGTCACTGGCTTGGACCAGTGTGGCAGCTCTGCCTAGTTTCTGGAACCAAGGGGCCTGATGAATTATAGTCCTGGGAGTTATTTCTATGTTTCCTGGGGTTTCCCAACCTTCTTGGAGATGGGACAGTGCACACTGAAATTGCTCCATGGTGATGGCAGAAACTCCTGGCTTAATCTATTTATTTTTTTTAAGAGAGAGAGAGAGTACGAGTAGGGAGGGGCAGAGAGAGAGAGGGAAACACAGAATCAGAAGCAGGCTCCAAGCCCTGAGCTGTCAGCACAGAGCCCGATCTGGGGCTCAAACTCACGAACTGTGAGATCATGACCTGAGCCAAAGTCGGGAGCTTAACTGACTGAGCCACACAGGTGCCCCTCAACTGGCTTAATCTAGAGGACACTCTGCTTGTGACCCACACTGTCATCTTCATGTACCCTTCTTTTTCTTCCTCTGACAATGACTGTTTATCCTGATAATGACCACATAATGACTCCGATAATGACCCACAAATACCAATGAGTAATTCCTTTTGGGTTTTTAGAATATGAGAACCAAGGCAGTAATTTCAGGGGTTGGAAGTAAACTGCAGGTCCATTTTTTTCAAAGTTTACTTGTTTATTGTGAGAGACAGAGAACAAGTCGGGGAGGGGCAGAGAGGGAGGGAGAGAGAGAATCCCAAGCAGACTCCATGCTGAGCATGGAGCCCAATGCAGGGCTGAAATTCACGAACCATGAGATCATGACCTGCGCTGAAATCAGGAGTCAGACTCTTAACCACTGAGCCACCCAGGGGCCCCATGCAGGTCCCATTTTTATGTTAAAGGCTTCACTGAGGTTGGTATGTTCTAGACACAGGAGAAAACAAAATCCTACCCTTCCATGGTTTATGAAAGTCCTATCCATTAGCATCATGATCACAATAATTTTATCTGGGCCTCAAGCCAGGGGTCCCTAAATGGATCATGTGGGTGGGGTTCATGCTGCAAGTGCTGGTTCTGGAAGTGTGCTTTGGGTTTTTGGAATCCTCTGAGGATGTTCATTGGAAAGCAAGATGTCAGGCTCTGGAGAGAGATTTTATCCTTACTCCTCACTTCTGTTTTTAATCCGTAAGTTGGAACAGAAGTAGAATTCAGGTTCATTCATTCATTTGACAAACATTTACTTAACACTTGCCCTGAGCACACCTTATATTAGGCATTGGAAATACATGTATGATTAGAACCTGGTCCCTGCCCTAAGAGATAAGGTACATAATAATGAAAGTGTACTAACGAGCTAAGAGCTCTTTAATGCATGGTTCCCGGTCTTACTAATTTTCTACCCCCTGTACTTAGCACTGAGATTTAAGTGAAGGAGCTCAGTAAGACTTTATTGAATGACTAAATGGCCAATGATTAAGAATCCACTTGTAACGATGGAAATGCGTCCTCTTTAGATGGGACATGGCAACGGTATGTTCTCAGCCAGGACTCTGTGGTAACATGCAAATAAAGGAGTTATTGCTGCAGCTTATTAAAGAAATAAAAGTAACATAGCACAGAGGAAAGAACATTTCATCGTGCCTAGGAGGGCTGTGATGTTGAAAGGGAGGAACTCATTGTTTCTCCTCTATTTACCATTCTACTGTCAATAATTCTGGCATCAGACATGTGGGGGGGGGGGCGGTTCTCATACCAAGCAATTCTCCAACACCAGCTAGGTGTCCTACAATTCACTCAGTCCTGACACTATCTACCTGAAGATAATGTCAGATCCCACAGGTTAAGGGTTCAGTCCCACAGGACTGTCCTCACTTCAGATACCAATTGCAAGCCCTGGCTGTCACCTGTGCTTCTGACCAGCTATAAAATCCGAGGTTCCCACCTCCCCCATCTCAAGTTTGATAGTTTTCTAGAATAGCTTGAAGAACAGGAAAACAGGCTGCTTAATATATATGTGTATGTCTATATATATATGTATATATATATGTATAGACATACATATATATAGATATATATACATATATACGTATATATATAGATATATAGATATAGATATAGATATAGATATAATGACACACACAGCACCAGGTATGGAGGAAGGGACATGGCGCTCCCACACCCTTCCAACACCTCCCTATGTCCACCAACCCAGAAGCTCTCCAAATGCCTAGTGTAAGACATGTTCAGAGCAAGTGTTAAATGTTTATCAGATGAATGAATGAACTCTAAATTAGGAATTTTTATGGAGGCTTCATTATGTTGACATGATTGATTATATCACTGGCCATTGGTGATTGATCCAACCTCCAGTCCCGCTGGAGTCCCCAGAGGTCTGGAGGTGGGACTGAAAGTTCCAAATCTAGTTATATTTGGCATCCAGCCCCCATCCTCAGGGTCTTTCAAAAAGTCACCTTATTAACATAAACCCAGTGTGGTTGAAAAGAGCTTGTTATGAATAACAAAGAGATCTTTATGACTCTTATCACTTAGGAAATTCCAAGGGTTTAAGGAGCTCTGTGCCAGAAAAAGGACAAAGACTAAATAATATATTTCTTATTATAAAGCACAACATCACAGATGTCTTTATAGGGAAGTTACCGTTTGAGCTGAATTTTAAGGGACAAGTAGAATTCACAGATGTGTAGGTAAAAAGGTCAGTCCACAAAAAAGAACAAAGGGGGCAAAGTCCCTAAGAAATGAAAGATCACGACCCATCATGGAGTAGATGGAAATACAGGACATGTGTGGGCAAGCAGAGAGATGATGGCAAAAATCTGGGTGAAGAGCTCGTTTTCCTTTTGCCACTCTTAGGAGGTCAGGCTGTCTCCTACAGGCAATGCCAAACCACCGAAAAGTTTTAGAACTCTGCATTAGCCATATGGAAGTGCAGGCTGGAAGCTGCAGACATTAATAGAAGGTGGCATTAGTCCACATGAGAAATGATGCAAGTATCAAAAAGGCCAGCCCAGGGCAGGGGTTGGAGAGAGAAATGCAGATGTGAGGAGGGTTTAGGACACGTGATCAAAGGTAGTGCACAGTGGCAATGATGAACTCAAGTTTTAGAATTAAACAGATCCAAGTTTCAGTTCAGCTATCTATTCACTCTGTGACCTTGAGCAAGCAATCTGTGCCTCAGTTTCCTCACCTATAAAATGATGCTAAGAGTACCTACCTCATATAGTTAGTGTACTAAATTAAAATATTAGGGATTAGTATAGTGTCTGACACATAGGATGTGCTCAATCAATATTAGCTACAATTATGACTACTGATTAGGCATGGGGAGTGGAGATGGAAAAGGAGGAATCGAAGAAGCCTTAGGTTTCTAGACAAAGCATCTTTCCCTACTCCCTTTAAGTAGGGAAAGATGGTGTCATGGACCCAGATGAAGAATCAGGTGGAAGAACACACTTGAGGGAAAGAATTTTAATTTCCAGTTTTGGAAATGTTGAATTTAAGATGTCTATGGGACAGCAATGGAAATGTCCACTGGGCACTCAGTAGAGAGATCGGGGCTGGAGAGGAAGATTTAGAGGATTCACAGCACAAACAAGGACATTTAAATCAGTAGAAGATGTAAAATCAGTTGAAAAGGGGTATTAGAGCAGTAAGAGGAGGAAACTCCGAGAACACCAACATGCAGAGGGGGTACAAAGAAGAGCGTTGGACAAGGATCCTGGGGGTTGTCACAGATGGAAGAGGGAGACTGTCCACTCGCAGTGCTTCCAAGGGAGAAGACAGTTCACCCAGAACCCACTGTGTGCCTGCTTTCTGCTGAGCAGCTCATAAAGAGAAGACACCAGCCTGGCCCTCACAGAACTTAAAAGAAAGCCCCAGGAGCTTCAAAAACCACATTGTAATGGACTGCAACTCTGTTTCAGTTGCCTCTTTTCCGTCTTCTCTCTTCATTATTAATAAATAATTTTCACTTGCAATTTCTCTGCCCATCTCTGTCTTTGCTTATAGGGTAGCTACACACGGGCTCAGCCCTCATGTAGACAGCAGGTCTCCTGAAAGCATTATGTGGTGGGGCCAGGCCAGACCAGATGTCCTGTGTTGCCTTCCGGTTCTGTAGAGCTTCCT
This sequence comes from Prionailurus viverrinus, assembly GCF_022837055.1. Taxonomy (NCBI): domain Eukaryota; kingdom Metazoa; phylum Chordata; class Mammalia; order Carnivora; family Felidae; genus Prionailurus; species Prionailurus viverrinus. The sequence goes on from NC_062571.1 coordinate 12,586,119, forward strand.
CCCAGTCTACTGTGGCACACTGCCCCACACAGCCAGTGCTTTGAGAAGTGAGTCAAATACTCTGGCCAGGAAGGAAGTAAGTGTTGCAGGTCTGTGGGAATGTAATGTAGCTACTTTAACAACAATCTTGTGCATTGAAAAAGATACATGGATTTCAAATTAACTTTAAAGCATGTCTAGTTTTGCAACAATGTGCTATACATGTCTAGGGTATGCACAAAGCGGTATTCATGTAATTTAATCAGAGAGAGCCACATGTTCTGAGATTGAGTGGGCACTAATGGATGGGAACACTTAATACTTGGTCACTAACTCAGCAGGTCAGTGTAGAGCTACAACTCTCCTGAATCTTTGTCAAATCCCCCCCCCCCCCACACACACACACTGTAATGAAAGGGCATATTAGTGCAAATCTGCAAAAAATGCTCCCAATAGCTCCCTCTATGGATTAGACAACTATGTCCCAGAATCAAAGGCTGGGGTAGCTGCCTTATGATAGCCCTTGTCCCCCATTTTCCTGAGGCTGCCTCCTCTGTATAATCCAGACAGTTATATTTGGTACTGGGCAAGGAAATCTCAGAGTGCCAATGAAATCAAGTTTAGTTAACTTATAGGTACACAGTAACAAGTGATGAGGATGATCATGAAAGAAGAATACCAAAACACAACCTTAATGCTTAAAGGACCAGGCATTGTTTTAAGTACTTTATATGGAATAACTTAATCCTTGCAAACACCATAGAAGGTAGGCGCTATTATTAGCCAATTTAACAAAAGAGGAAACTGAGATGGAGAAGTGGCTGGGTGGAAGACAGGGACTGACTGTAAAACAAAAACAAAAACAAAAACCACAAAGGATCTTTTTGGCGTGATGGAAATGTTCCATAGCATCATTGTGATGGTGGTTACATGACTGTATCTATTTGTTAAAATTTGCCAAACTGCATATTTAAGGTTGCTGAACTGTACTGCATGTAAGTAATACATCAATAAAGCTAATTTAAGAGAAGAAAACATAAAGAAAGCTTCCCAAAAAAAGGTAGCAGAGAGGGGAGCAAGGCCTTACTAGGTATGTGAAGTAGGCAAGCTACATAACAGCTCTGTGTCTCTATTTCCATATATATAATAATAATACCTAGTCCTCAATAAATGTCAGGTTTCTTCCTCTTGTCTTTTGTCCCTTTTCTGTACCATAAGACTGAGCCAGCTATAAATCAGGACTATCATTTATGGGTGGGGTGGGGGTTCTTACCACAGTCCCTCCAGACAAGGCTGTCAGATAGAAATGGTTGTCTCTCCAAAGGGGGACTTCTCTCCTCTATAGATAAGAAGACTATCATATGTTATTGGAAAAGCTCAAATTGACACAATAATTTCAGAGTAGAATTTTATAGTATGTGACAACATTTTAAGCCCATATACACTTCTACAAACCTATGTTAAAGAAGTGCCAGCAAAAAACCTGCAAAAAATATCTACGTAGAAGGATGCACATGGAAACTCCGTAAGAGTAAGAATTGAAAACAGTCTTAATGCCCATCAATAAGGCTTGGTTCAGTGAATTAAGAGACCTCTGTTCCCAGAATACAGTGAACTGACAGGCAACATAAATATTTACATACTGACATAGGGAGACCTACCCAACATATTGCTAAGAGAAAAATCTATGTGTAGAGCAATATGCGTGAAATGATGCCATTAAAAAAAGAAAGCTTGTGGGGCAGAGCTTGCTAATTGTTTTTCAGTATCCCTGCTTTATTTCATTTAGTAATAGAATTCTGGTCTCCTGCCAATCCTGTACGTTTTAAATGGGCATCTAAAGACTACATTAGCTTGGGTGGGTATAGAGATCCCAGGGGGCAATGTAGCCCAATCCTACACGTACATGGATGACCAAAGCCTCCTTCTTTAGCCAGGTTTGGCAGAGGGTCTAAATTCTGGCCAAAGGGACGTGAGCAGAAATGATGCATGCAAGTAAAGGTCACATCCTTCAAAAGGAAGCTGGTTGTCTTTCACTTCCTTTGTTTCTTCCTGCAGCTGGACCCAGAGATAACCCTTTGATGCAGACAAGGACCCCTTCGTGGAACAGAGGCAACTACCTGCTCACTCCTCCAAATGCTTCTAGAAAGAGGAAGAAACCTCTATAGTGTTTGAGCCACTGTAGTTTGGAGTCTCTGTTACGGCAGCTAATCCTGTATCCTAAGTAACACAGAACACGTTGACAGTATTACCACTACTGAGAACTGTAACTCACAAATCTAGTGCTTATTGTGTGCCAAGCACTGTTCCAGGTGCTTCACATGTAATAACGAATTTAACCCTCACAATAACCCTATGAGTTGAGTTCCGTAACTGTCCCTGTTCTACCGATGAGAAAACTAAGACACAAGAAGGCCAAGGAACTTGCCAAAGGTCTCCCAGTAAGAGTGGCAGAGTTGGGACACGCACTCCAGAGGCTATGTTCCTAATACAAATCCCAAATTACCTCTGGATGTGGAATATATAGAGGGAAAAGGAAAAAGTCTCCTTTTTACATTACGCTTTTCTGAATGTTTGAATTTTTTTATAACAGCCTTGCATTATTTTTGTAATTTATAAAAGTTTTTTCTAAATCTAGATATTTTGGTAAAAAAATAACCACAATGTAGTGGTATCATTAATTTAAAATAAAACTTATAAAAAGAAGAAAAAATTCACTTTTCAGGCCTAATTGCTCAGGCTCAAAGACAGCAGGAAAGCTGATCTGTGCTGAGCCCTAATATCACAAGACAGTGGTAAAGGATGGAACTGATGCAAAGACAGCAGAGTAAGTCTGAAAATGCTCCACAGATGGGCCAAACCAGCCAGCTGATGCTGCTGCTGTCCAAACAAGCAGTTGGACACATTTCTCATTTTTCATCATTTGTTTTGCTATGATATATCTTCAACGTAAACCTAGAAAGGGGGAAAAAAAAAGACCCTCTCAGTCAACCACTCCTCCCTTGAGAGGGTCTCAGACATACAGTCTCTCTTTGCATTTGTAAATATTTAGCCCTCTAGTTCCTGGAAGAAGATGAGTCTTGACTTTTGTAAACCCTCCTGTGCTGCATGGCAACTCTGTGGGGGGGGGGGGGGGGGGGTGCCGAGACAAAATGTTACACCATATATGAAAAGAGTGGTTTGCTGATTGTTTTAGTTTCAGATCTTCTAACTGGAATGAAGGATATTAAGTCCACACAGTTACTGGATTTGCAAGACTAACAAGCACTTAGGAGTTTCTGTCCAGTTATTTATCTGCAGGGCTTCCTGGCTGATAGGAAATGCGTGCGCATTACACAGAAGCCCATGTAAGCCCTAAGCCAGCAGGTTTTAAGTGAAAACTACAGTTTGCACCTAGGTTAGACTACTTAATAGAGAATAATATTTTCTTTTTAAGTTTTCACGTTAAGTTAAAAAACTCTACCCATAACACATTATGTCCTTTAAAGATAATGATAGCAACAGTTTCATGATCGCTGTTTTACTCATTTGCTTTCCCCTCCCCCAACAATATGACAATCAGCTGTGTTTTATTTCTTAGCATTATCTATGGAATATCATCTTACCAAAGGATTCTATTTTGTGGGCAACAATTTAAAATTATATATTTTTTAAATTTTTTTAAAAGTTTATTTATTTTGAGAGAGAGAAAGATACAGAGCCAGAGAGGGGCAGAGAGAGAGGGAGAATCCCAAGCAGATGTGGGGCTCAAACCCCACAAACCGTGAGATGATGACCTGAGCCAAAATCAAGAGTTGGAGTTGACCAACTGAGCTACCAAGGCACCCTAAAACTGTATTTGCTTTTAACCTGTATGGACACCTATCGTTTTTTCTCAGGACCCTTCTGGACGGAGAATAGTTACTTGGTCTCTCATGTAGGATTTGATGTTAATACCCCAGGGAGGTGGTTTTGTTATCTAATGGACTCATGTCTGAGTCATTCTCATTAAGGAAACTTTGCTTTGAACAGGATAATTTTTGCTCAAAATCAGTTCAGTTTGGTAAGAATTTCATGAGCACCTACTATGCTCCTTCTGTGACAGGACCTAGAAATAAACCTGGAATGTTGAGTCTAGTCAGGGAAAGGGACTCTCTTTTTCTATCAACATGATAACAAAGATATAAAAATGATACTATTCTAGGGCATGAATGAAAAAAAATCTTTTTTTCCTGTCTTTTAATTAATTTACTCATACAATTTAACATAGATGCTGACAGTTTTCAAACTACCATTAAATTTAGGTTTATCTCAATATTTTTCAAAGAGTGATATAACATTTTAAAATGCCAACATTTATGATACTCTGAATGCTACATACTTTGCTAATGTTTAGATTTTTTTTAACGTTTATTTATTTATCTTGAGTGGGGGGACACTCACGAGCAAGGCAGGGGCAGGGAGAGGGAGGGAGAGAGAGAATCCCAAGCAGTCTCTGGCATGGTCAGCACGGAGCCCCATGCAAAGCTCCATCTCAGAAACCATGAGGTTGTGGCCTGAGCCGAAATCAAGTTAACTGACTGAGCCACCCAGGCACCCCACTGTTTAGACATATTACCAAAGTTTTATGTTTTGGGTTTGTTTTGTTTTTTGTGGGTTTTTTTTTTAATTACAGAAAAGGTAAACTTGTATGTATTCTGTGCAAAGAGGGGGATAGAAATCACCTTAATATAACATTGCCTTTCCTTTGTTGCAGTCACAGTCCCATCAACAGGCCAGGAAAGCCATCCCATTCCTGTAGTAAGCACTTGTGAATGGGGAAAGGGAACCCACATTGTGGTTGTAGCATCCAACGGCCGCTCTGATGTGGCAGGGCTGGCTCGCATCGCTGTAAGCCTCAGCACCACACAGGCTTGAAGCACTCTTTTTTCTTTTCCTTGGCTTGGTTTTAGTCAAGTCTTACCCAGCACTCCCATTCCCTTGGGATCCTGATGCAGTTTTCCTTGAGTGCTGTGATCCAGATGATGGAGCTGTTGACGTAGGATGAGGTGTGTTCTCAGGAGACTCTGGGTAGGACTTCACGCAAGACCCCTCAGCAGTTGTGATACTGGATGAAGATTGCAGAAGTGGTGTGGCTACGGGGGTCTCCCGCCTTGGTTACCATGTCCTTCCTCACAAGAAGAGCCAGGTCCACTAACTGTGGTTTCCACTAACCCGGGTCCACTAACCCGGTTTCTTAAGCTAAATATACAAAACAATGTGCAATGAGGCGTGCAGTCTTGTGTAATTGTTTATAGAAAAATACCCAGGGGTTCCTGGGTGGGTCAATCAGTTGAGCGTCCAACTCTTCATTTCGGCTCTGGTCTTGATCTCATGGTTGTGGGACAGAGCCCCATCATGGGATCGAGCCCCACATCAGGCTCCTTGGTGATAGTGGAGCCTGCTTGGGATTCTCTCTCTCTCTCTCTCTCTGCTTCTCTCCCACTTGCACATGCACTTGTGCATGCTCTCTCTCTTAAAATCAATAAACATTAAAAAAAAAAAAAAAGAAACATGGGGGTGCCTGCGTGGCTCAGTCAGTTAAGCGTCCCACCAGCTCAGGTCACCATCTTGCGGTCTGTGGGTTCACGCGCCTGTGTCTGTACTGACAGCTCAGAGCCTGGATCCTGCTTCAGATTCTGTGTTTCCTTCTCCCTCTGCCCCTCCCCAGCTTGTGCTCTGTCTCTCTCAAAAATAAATAAACATTAAAAAAATTTTTTTGGGGGGACGCCTGGGTGGCTCAGTTAAGTGTCTGACTTCAGCTCAGGTCATGACCACACGGTCCGTGAGTTCGAGCCCCGCGTCGGGCTCTGTGCTGACAGCTCAGAGCCTGGAGCCTGTTTCGGATTCTGTGTCTCCCTCTCTCTGACCTTCCCCCATTCATGCTCTCTCTCTGTCTCAAAAATAAATAAACATTTAAAAAAATTTTTTTTAAATATGCATGCATACCATTACTTCTAGGTTGTGCTATACAATAGGTTCCAAATATGCATTTTTTAGGCAAAGAAATGATACTTCAAAAAGTAGTCATGCTGCAGAAAAGCACTTTTTTCCTAACATATTGGAATAATGTAATACTCTTATAACCATCTTTCCGTGGAGTTGCCAGGCTTTCTAATTAATGCTCTCTGTTCAGTACAAAAGCAGGAATACATAGCTATTTTCCAAACATCTTTTAATCAGTGCTATAAAAAATATATCCTTATGCTGTTATACAGAAGAAATATTCACACTTTTAGAACCAGAAAACAGAAGGCCTTTGGGATCGCACCTGAGTTGGGTCCAGGTTCTACCCTTTAAATAGGCTCCCACCCCTGGTTGAACCTCCGGGGACTCAAAAGTAGGACCCAAGGTAGGAGGGGATAGCCTTGCCTTGTCTTCAACGACTTCCTCAGTTGATTTACGGGCGTCAGGCTATTTTCCTTCTTCCTGTGTATAAAAGATGCCAGTGCCCACTTCACAGAGTTCACTGCTACACAACACGAGGTCAACGAGTGCTACTCAGGATTGCCAGTGGACTTGGACTCCTATGGTCCGGCCAAGCAAGCCGATGCCAGAAAGTTAAACACCAGTAGATCCTACTAGAAGTGTTTGGCTTGCATCACCCCACCACAGTCGTTCTCCGGGGAAGGGGCAATTGGTGACAGCTGGCAAAATTGGGGGCATTTGTGGTTGCCCGGCATCTAGCGGGTGGTGACCATGTTTGCTGCTAACCATTCTAGACCGCGCGGGGCAGCCCCTCACAGAACCTTGCCTGACAGCCACAGCACGTTGGCTAAGAGACCCTGGGTCTCTCTGAAGGGAAGCTGGTCCAAAGGGCCCTCACTTTCCAAGGTCTGGCAGACACCCAGCCCTCTCTCTGCCTCCTTAGCTGGTGATTAGAACTACACCTTACCTTGCGACGCGGCCTCTGGCGCGCACAGCTGGCCAGGGTTCTTCACGTGCAAGTGTAAGCAGGACAAGTCCCCGGCCGCCGCGCGGGGCCCGCCGGGAGCACGCGGCCGCCGCGCGGGGCCCGCCGGGAGCACGCGGCCGCCGCGCGGGGCCCGCCGGGAGCACGCGGCCGCCGCGCGGGGCCCGCCGGGAGCACGCGGCCGCCGCGCGGGGCCCGCCGGGAGCACGCGGCCGCCGCGCGGGGCCCGCCGGGAGCACGCGGCCGCCGCGCGGGGCCCGCCGGGAGCACGCGGCCGCCGCGCGGGGCCCGCCGGGAGCACGCGGCCGCCGCGCGGGGCCCGCCGGGAGCACGCGGCCGCCGCGCGGGGCCCGCCGGGAGCACGCGGCCGCCGCGCGGGGCCCGCCGGGAGCACGCGGCCGCCGCGCGGGGCCCGCCGGGAGCACGCGGCCGCCGCGCGGGGCCCGCCGGGAGCACGCGGCCGCCGCGCGGGGCCCGCCGGGAGCACGCCGAGCACCTGCCCAATCAAGTCTGTTTTCTAAGACGCGGAAACAAAGAAAACCCAATAAGGTAACTGAGCAGGGTTTGAGAGACGAGCAGGAGCTTACCCAAAGGCTGGGAGGAGAAAGGGTGAAGCTCAGGAATCTGGCAGGCAGGGGTTCAGAATAGCTGGTGCGTCTAGCGTGACGGGTGGGTCGTGAGGGCTGGGGGAGGGCCTCGTGGGCTGTCACGGAGCTCACGCTCGGCTTACTGCTCACAGGCACTGTTCTGGGGCCGGCCTTGTTCGGGTCTTGGTTTATGTGATATCCACGCTCAAGTAAAGACAACCAGAAAGAAGGTGGCAAGCACAAAGCAGTTTATTAAGGACAGTACATTCTCAAGGTGGGAGAGCGGGCAGGCCCAGAGGTGGCGTCCGCACCGGGTTATATGTTTGCATAGGTTATGGGTCATAGCTAGGTTGTTTCCAATCATCTCAGGGACGCCTTCCCACCAGTTGGGTGGGGAAGCTTTAGGCCCTACAAGGTCCTTGTCCAAAGTGTCATGGCCAACTTCCCCTTCTGGGGGCGGGGGAAGATCGAAACCCCAAGTAAATATAATGAAGCTGTAGGTTACCCTGGGACAAAGGTTGAAGAGGAGGGTACATGTTCTGCACCTGTGGCTCCTGGTCTTTTAGCCCTGAGGTCTTGGAAGCCTCAAAGTCAGGATGTTGTGTCCCCAGGCTTCTAATGTGTAACTTATCACCATCCTAGCCTCTAGCTCATGTCTAACTAACTGCCTACTCTATCTGTAAGATTGTCTAAAATTACATGCATTATCATCGCATATTATTTATATGTGTACAATCACATATAGTTACCCATATAAATAGGTGAATTTTATCTAAGTAAAGCAAGTTTATATAAAGCCAATGTTTCGTGGTTAACCATATTCAATTAAAAAAGACTCTTTTTTTATTCTGAGACTACATCATTCCTATATTTTGGTGGTAAAATGTCCCATCATTAAGCAATAGTAACAATAAAAAATTGGCAATTCAACATTGGCCCCCTCAATTTTTGCTTAAAATTTCACAGGCTTAGGAATTCTATAATTCTGGGAATCACTAGAAGTGATAGGAGGGGACAATTGAAGAATCGTGGGAATTGGATTGTCTTTTCTGAAAGCTCACGCTGGCAGTGGTATGGAGGATGGGTGCTAGCAGGCCCACTGGGGATAACTTAGGATCGAGACCAGAGTTAACGAGGGTCCCAATTCCCAAAGTCCATTTCTGTTTGTATTTCAGCGTAAGAGCGCACCCTCTTAAGCCTGAATTCTGGCAACCCAAGTCACAGCTGGCCTGGATATGCCTAAGGATGCCCTAAACCAGAGCCACCTGCATTCCCTTCCTCATGATGCACGTTGATTGGGGGGTGGAGGGGAGGTCTTTCCTAGGAAGTGGTTTATTTTCTCTCCTCCAGTAAAGATCCTGTAAACAACCACCCAAAACACCCAGTCCTTTCCGATGTGGTCCTTTCAAAGACAGAACCTTTCAACTCTAACAGGAAATCCTTTATTTGTTCCCTTCATTTCAAATCTGAGAGGTTACCTGAATGTTCTAGTGGAGTTTTCAGTTCTCCCTTAGAACCGAGGCCCTGTTCAGCAGCTTGTACTCCCACTGCTGGCCCGGGTTCAGCCATGACAGAGAATCAGGTGGAATGACTCTGGACAGGGGCTGATATCAGATCCTTTCTGATTTAATTGGGAGGAGCAAACTGGGATCAGGCTCAGGATGTAAGACAGAGTTCAGGGACCAGGAGGTACTCCTGAACATCCCTTTTTCAACAACTGCTCCTCTGCTCACATCCCAAACACCACACAAGCACATGCACACATACAACACATGACTATACACACTGACCTCACCTACCACTCTCCTCTCTCATTCTTTCTCTGGCTCCTCTGGCCACTTCCCATACCAGGCATACTCTAACCTCAGGACCTTTGTACTGACTGTTTGTCTGCCTGGTATACTCTTCCTCTGCACAGCCTCATGGATCATTCCTTGACTTTCTTTTAGTCTTTGCTCAATTGACACTTTTTCATTGAAGCTTTTCCTCACCACCTTATTTAAAATTCATAGTTCCCTCCTGTCACATTCCCAGTGTTCCCACTTTTCTCTATTTTCCCCGTAGCACTAAGCATTTCTTACATATTATTTATTTATTATATTTATTTCCTGTCTCCCTCAACCATAATGTAAGTTCCATGACAGAAGTCGTGTTCATCTATCCCATTCAATGTTGTATCGCCAGTGTCTAAAACCAGGGGTCAGCAAACAATAGCCCAGGGTCAAATCCAGCCCAACCCTAGTATTTATATAGCCAACAAGCTAAGAATGGTTTTTACATTTTAAAATCTGAAAAAAAACAAAACAAAAAACACAAAAAAACCACACATACACACAAAAACAAAACCACTACTGGCTTTTTGGTGAGAGAAGCTGCTTCAGGAATTGAGGACATTACTGGGGTGCCTGGCTGGCTCAGTAGAGCATGCAGCTCTTGATCTTAGGGTTGTAGATCAGAACCACCCCCCCCCCCACATCATGTTGGATGGAGAGATTAAAAATAAAAATCTTGAAAAAAAAAAAAAGTTGAGGACATTGCTTCTTGGCCTGCAAAGCCTAAAACATTTACTCTCTGGCCCTTTACAGATAGATTTGATCTACCCCTGCCTGAAACCATGTCCAGCACATAGTAGATGCTGAAAGAACAAACGAATGAATGAGTGAATGACTGAATGACTACGATTTTACTTTCAGTTGAACTCAAACAGGAACTATGTGGCTGTGTTTAGGAGGAATTTGATTTTCAGAATTACCTGGATCAAAGGGGAAGTACATGGGTATGTCTCTTGTTTATTAGAGAATATGAGAGGAAAGAGAAGGTACATGTCAAACAAAGTAAAAGTAAAAAGGTAATAGTGTAAAGGGAAATATGTAGGCGGAGAATTGAAAGAGGGCAAGGAAAAGTGAGAAGAGATTATGAAACCAAGGCATCATGGATGTGCCACAAAAGCATCACTATTCCTCATGGAGGCTGGGGTGAACAGCTTGAGCAAAGAAAAGTGCCTTACTCCATCCAGCCTAAAGACATTCATGGACCACCCGATATGTGTGCAAGGCCCTGCACCAGAGGAGAATTCTAGAGGATAATTCGGAGATGGCCATGTAAATGCCAGCTGATGAGTCTTATGGACTTACATAGTGGGTCTCGGGCTTTAGCCGGCATCGGAATGCCCTGGAGGGTTTGTTAAAACACAGATATGGGGCTCACTCCTAGGGTGTCTGATTCGTTAGGTCTAGGTTAGGACCCTGAGAATGTGCATTTTAACAAGTTCCCAAATGCTGCTGATGCTGCTGGTCCCACATTTCGAAAACCACTGGGCTAGTGTCCCCTCATTAGGGGTTCCTTCCTTAATGCCCCTATCCAGCTAGCATGGTCTTCCTCATGCCCCTATCCAACTAGCATGCCTTCTTACCCACACCTCCCTCTCTCTGGCTTCTCACCCTACCCCATTATTCTTCACAGCCTGGGTCACCACTGGACACTGTAGGTTTTCGTTTGTTTATTATCTGTCTTCCCATCTGTAGGAAGCATCATGAGAGGAGGGACTTTGTTTTGTTCCCTACTATTTCCTCAGATCCATGCTTACACATAGTAGCTACTCAGCAAACATTTGTGCAATGAAGAGAGCACAAAAACATAGAGAACTAAGTATGATACAAATCAGAGTAATCACACTATAAAAGACAGGTAGGACAAGGTAGGACTATTCATTGCCGGGTTGGGGGAGATCAAGACTCATGGGATTCAGAGCATAAGATCTAGACCTAGAATGAGCAAGATGCTGACAACAGGTGAAAGGTGGCTGGACAGGCAGTCCATGTGGTTATTATCAGATGGATGCAGAATGGGATATAAAGAGTAAATGGGTCAAAATGGGTCAAATAAGTTATGTAATCGGCAGGGCCTCCAACTGGGGTTTGTGTCGGGTATACCCTCCAAGGGCTACACAAACTTGGGTGGTTTCAAAGGAATCCATTCTAGATCTCCAGTTCCATTGCATTCCTTTTTAAAAATGATCCACCTATTTGTGAGTTTTAAGCAGTTTCAAAATAAGTTATTTTTAAAGCAGGAAAAAGAATACAACTATGTCACATTTTTAAAAATAGAAGATATAAAAATAATTTGTGGACGTATATACATCCTAATGCATACATCGTTAGCATGTGGCCGATTTCTTTCCAGTCTTTTTTGTCTTGGTATATGTTCTTACATAGTCCTAATGCACAGACTTAAAAAGAAAGATGTGACTGAGAAAACTCAGAAAGTTGAGGTGTCACACTGTGTCTTAGTTTGCTAGCACACTTGGAAGCTTAAACAGCAGACATTTATTTCTGGAAATGTTGGAGGAAATGTTCAAGGCGTTAGCAAGGTTAGTTTCCCACGAGGGCTCTCTCTTTGGCTTAAAGATGGCTGCCATCGTGATGCCTTTCCACACGGTCTTTCCTCTGTGCACTCCTGGTATTTCCTTGGGTGTCTGAATTTCCTCTTACAAGGACATTAGTCATTATTAGGGTCCATCCTAATGGCCACATGGTAACTTAATTATTTCTTTAAAGGCCCTATCTCCAAATATAGTCATATCTGATATACTGGGGCTTAGGCCTTCAATGTATGAAGTTTGGGGGAGATACAGTTCAGCCCATACACACTAGTTTTCCTTTTCTAGCAATCTTTTCAAAACTACTGTCCTCTCACTTTACAAAAGGAAGGCATTCTCTTCACCTTTGCCAAAGCCTGCTTTGGTGTATCGACTTGGGAGTGTGAACACCTTCTGGGCTTCAAGTAAATACTTAAAATACTAGTAGGGTATTAAGAAAGCCTGCAGCTTAAAAACAATTTTTTTAATGTTTATTTATTTTTGAGGTGGGGGTGGGGGAGGGTATGCAAAACATGAGCAGGGGAGGGGCAGAGAGAGAGGGAGGCACAGAATCTGAAACAGGCCTCAGGCTCTGAGCTATCAGTACAGAGCCCAACGTGGGGCTCGAACTCACGAACCACAAGATCATGACCTGAGCCGAAGTTGGACACCTAACTGACTGAGCTACCCAGGCATCCCAAGGGGGGCCTACAGCTTTAACTGTAGGTAACAAATCCATTTGCCCATCAGATGGTTTCCAATTCTTTGGTAGAGGACCAGCTTAAGTTGTCACCTGACATCTATTTTCCATCCCCCTTCCATCACCAAAAATCATCCCTTTGCCCTCCCCACATCCTTAAGGATGTCTTATATTTATGAATTATTTTTTCTTCAAACCTGCCCTTGAATTTCATAGTAATCTGATTTAATCTGTAGTCAGACATTGAAAAGAGGGTTAGCAGGTTTGATCTGAGGAGCTTTACAATTAAAATTACAACAAATTTGAAAATTGAGAATGAGAATAATATAGATGGGAGTGGAAGATCAAGATGGGAGAAAGGCTAAAGGAGCTAATACGTAGGGTCTGCAGTTATTAAAGGTGCACCTTATATTTTGCCCTCATAGTTCCTTAAGCAGATGGAACAAAAAAGAAAATAGTTAAATTTCTGGAAGAAAACCCATATTAGTACCTTAGGGAAGATGAAGATTTTCCTGGCATTTGGATTTAATGGCAATCTAAGGCTCTGGGTAATATTGTAAGCAATATCCTCAACAAGGTACAGGTGATAAATGTGAGTTTCCTACAGGTGTCTCTTCCAGAATCCCCTTTTGTGAGCCAGAAACAACTATATCTAAGCCAAGTCACAACACAGTGTGAACAACCATGTATGGGTCCAAACAACCTGATCAAATTGTACAGCTTTCTGATGTTCCAGAATGTTCCAAGGTTATCAGAAGAATGAGTAGGAAAACCCAGCCTTAAAACCACAACTTTCAACCAGGCTCTTGACTATTAACCAGCAAACCTCTGTCTTTGAGAGAGACTATAAGCAGACCTTTAGTGCTACTGACTGAGGGCATGGCCACATTATTTAAGGATCAGCATATGAACTGAAGGTCAGCATCCAGAACTTGTAAGAAGTTTTTGCCTACAAGTAAATGAAACCCCTACTCAAAATGGCTTGAGCCAAAAGGTAATTTGTATTATCTCACATAACCAGAAAACTGGAGGCAGGGTGGGTGGATTCATTGGCCCAACAATGTGTTTAGCTATGGGAGTCTGAGACCTTTAGTGAATTGTCTTTCACTCACTTCACTGCCTCCAACAAGCTGGTGAAAACTAACCAGTGGTGACCTTGTCAGATTACTTACATTTATTATAGCATTGTTCAGTATAAAAATGATCTAACATAGGATTATTCACTCTATCTTGATGAGACATTTCAATTAATATACATCACACACACACACACACACACACACACACACACACACACACACACACACACGGTATTCCTTTTGGGTATAGGTTAAAAGGTCCATGCTATCCAAAGTGTGGTCTACAGACCAGAATTAGTCTGTGGATTGTGACCAGTACTCAGCGAGACAAGAACACAACCTGAGAGCATCTGTGATTAGAAAGTTTTATAGCAATTTGATAGAGTAATTTTATATCTGTTCAATCTAGTAATTAAAAGTATGAGTTTTAGCACTTAAAAATTTTTTAATTTTAGTTGTTTTTTATAAAAGTATCAGTCCACTACAGATCGGGCATTTAAAAACTAATCCTTGGGGCACCTGGGTGTCTTAGCTGGTTGAGCGTCTGCCTTCAGCTCAGGTCATGATCTCATGGTTCGTGGGTTGGAACCCCGCGTTGGGGTCTGTGCTGACAGCTAAGAGCCTAGAGCCTCCTTCTGAGTGTCTCTCTCTCTCTCTCTCTTTCTCTCTCTCTCTCTCTCTCTCTGTCTTTCCTCTGCTGGCATTCTGTGTCTCTCTCTCTAAAAATAAATATTTTTAAAAAATAAAAAGAAAATAAAATAAAAGCTAATCCTTCCCCATGCGCAGACTGAAAAGCTCTCCTCCAGGCAGGCACCTGCACTGATACGTTAGTGACCATGTAGCTGTTGTTTTCTCTCTACCATACCCTCTACCATACCCTCATTCCAGACCAGATCCTGTACAAGGCCTCCTATCAGACCAAAGTCCAGATCCAACCTGCAAGCATTGGAAAAGATGAGAATCAGGATGTACCCTGCAGAGGAAGCTTGCGCCGTCAGCTATGAGGGGTTGGGGTACACTCTGCAGGAGACTCTCTGTGATTGATCCCCTTTGTTGGACTTGGCCCTTCACTCTGATTCTTTTCTCACATAAGAGAAGTCCAGGGGTCACCAGTGCAGGCAGTGGGGCAGTCCACGCAGTCCTTGGGGTCCTTGCAGCTTGCAGCACTCTCCCTCATGGTTTCACACCTCATGGTTTCAATCAACTGCTGAGCTCCAGCTAACACATCTGCATCCCAGGCAGCGGATGAAGGAAGGAAGAGGAACTTCCCAGCAGGCTTTCACTAGGTAGATATAGAGAATACTGTTAACAACCCATTGGTTTTCATGTTCATTGGCATTCATGATTTCTAGGCCAGCCCTTTGCCCCCTGGGCCACTCAGCCATTAGTAGGACACATTTCTTCCCAGGATTATAACGAAGAGGGGTTGAAATGCCCTTCCTTGATCTGCTCCCATTGTATTGGTTCAAATGTTCTTTATTCTTACACCTTTGTGTGTGTGTGTGTGTAGGAATAGTTTGTAATCAGAATTAAATGGTCCATAAGCAGGAAATCCCATTGTGATGGGAATGTCCCGAATGGAACCAGGTGAGAAACGATGATCCCGTGGACAGTTGGCAGATCTTAAGTTTTGATTGACGATGGTCCATCTAGGCTGCTTACCAGATTCTCTTTGTAAGCTGCACTTGTCTCCCCAACCCCTTCCCAGATCCTGGCACACCCCCAGGTTATCAGAATCTGTGGAAGGTGATTCTCTTACCCTCCTTTCTGCCTCCCACCTCTCAGTCCACCCTGCCAGGAATCACTGTTCTGAAGACAGCTGGATGTGCTTTCTTGTCCCTGGTGGAGTTTCGAAAAACTGAGAGGCTGCCCAACCTCTTGGAGAGGCTGCATGGAGAAGTCAGCATTATTTCAAAAGCCAAAATGAAAAGTTCACCATTAATATGAGTTGTCCTTTCATATCTCTGTAAAGGAAAGGACCCTGTGTTTAAAGACCTGGCATTGCCTCTGCCTTCCTTGGGAAGGCATTTAATCTGAGTCTCAGTTTCCTTATCTATAAAATGAGGGTAAAAACTGCAGAAGAAATGAGATTGTAGACATACTATGTAAACTAAAGAGTTCTCAGCCAAGATGAGGTGGCGTTAAAATCATTGATAAATAGGATGTAGGAAAGAGAGAGATTAATTCTTCTGGGGGGATATGGGAAGGATTTTTGCAGAAGATCCATTTGAACTGGATATGCAGAAAGGTTTAAAGACATGCATCTTATTTCCCCAGTGATGGTTGTGATTTTTGTCCCTGTCCTACCTCTCAACTCCCTTTGCCCTCACTCCCGACAGTGACATACCAAGGACCATGAAAATGTTCACATGCCTATTACAGGTTAGTGTCTATAAATCATATTTTAATAAAGTTGTTTTTTTAAAAAAAATGTTCACATCTTTTGACCCAGTAATCCTGCTTTGGGGAAGAGGATTTTAGGAAATAATCCCCAGAGAGAAAGAGCAATATTTACTGCAGATGTGATTCAATAATAGCCAAAAAAAATAGAAACAAATGCTAACAGTAGGGCAATGGTCAGATCACTTGTGCTCTAATAAATGCAGTGTGTATGAAATAACTATGAAAGGTATGTCCCAACATGGAAAATCAGTATACTATAGTGTTGATTGGAAAAAAGTGAATACGAAATAACGTATATATGCTTTAGCAGCAACACTACATGAAATTCGCATATTATCTCAGTTTGATACATGCTCAGTGGTTGAGAAATGCATACATACTGAAGCACCTATGGCACCTTTCCCTTGAGAAACACCTGAAACTTTCTGTAGAATTATTTGCACGGCTCCCAAGCCCATGGTCAGGGTGCTGGAGGAAGGGAACAAAAAAGAGAGAAAAATGAGAGAAATGAAGTCAAGGGAGAAAAAGAATAGAGAGGAAAAATACGAAGTAGTCTGGGTGGGAATTAAAGAGAAGATCACTGGGCCCAGGGGGACAGGACGACCTTTGCAAAAGGAGCTGCTTGCAAGTTAACATAAGGAGTGGAAGGAGGAATATCTGAAATCAGACAGAAAGTTGTAACCCCAGATGGGACTGGGCGTGGCTCATTGTCCTGGCCGGAGCTGTGCTGGCGTGCATTTTGCACATTCCTACACGGCTCAGTTCACGTGGGTGCAGTTTTCTGTGGTCATCTGGTGTTTCTCCAAGACAAAATTTTGCATAAGCAAATGCAAAATCGCATTATGCTAAAATTGTACCCTAATATATCATTCGTGTTGGAACAGATCTGCAGTTTTGAAACAAGCATTATAGCAGGACTGAGTGTACCTACAGTTCAGTGAGAAGACAATAGAATTTTGCTCTTTGTACTAATAATACCTTTCCAATGATAATGTCTCATTTTGTCTCACGCTGGAATCATTTTCCTTCTTGGTTCTCTGGTACTAGATTTGTACCATTTTCAGAGGCAGCCGTTGAATTCAGTCTTGGAAGTATTCTGGTAATTTGGTTGATTGCTTCCAGTTTTGATATTGCCTGTTGAACTACTTTCAGGTGCTTACCAACTGTCACAAGCCCTTGCTGTGGCTAATAAGGCCAAAGGGTCTACTCCTGCTCACCCATCTGACCTTGCTGGTCTTTGAGCAGAGGGGCCCATTCTTGCTGAGGAACTTTACATCTGCGGTCCCCACATCTGCTCCAAATGGGGCCCCATCCAGACATCTGCCTACACTGCTCTTTTATCCTGTCCACACATGGCTCCCTCACTTCTTCAGGCCTCTGTTCCAAGGGGAATAAGCACTTGAAGAGGACTTCCCTGATCTTCCCAAATAAATTATTCTCACACCCACCCACATCACTCTACTGTCAAGTCTTTTCTTAATTTGTTTTCATTCATTAGCACTTTTACCCATCAACACTTCACACAGTATCTAATTACTTGTTCATTCCTTTGTTTTCATCTCCCCCAACTGGAATATTTTGTTCTCAGTTGTTCATCAGTGTCAGGTACATAGTAAGTGTTCAATAAATAGTAATTGATGAATGCATGATCAGCATAGGTTTATTGAAGGTATAAAATATAAATGCTAGGTAAAATTATTCGGGGTCAATTAACCCATCAAAAAAGTCTAGCACCAAATGTGTGCCTTGTCTTCAATACTTGAATGGCTATACCTGGCTGACCCTGGGGGAATGTGGAACAGGCCAATTGTGCCTTAAGCACCCAGTTTTCCCAGTCTGTTATTTTCCCATCCTCAATTGGATGTCCTTACATCTAGTCTCCTGAAATTCTCTCTGCTTTACGAAAAGATGCTTTTACATAACTCCCAAACTTAGGTGGCCTCTGATTTTAATTGGAAGGAAAACCTTAAGTTAGGCAAACAAAATTAGTTAAAATTAAAGCCGGTGGGTGAATCAGGACTTAAAGAAGTCTTTTGTATCCTCTAAAATAATCCCCTGAAGCCAGTTGTCTAATCTATTTTATAGAAAGATAAAATATCCAGAGAACGCTTTATAATGCAACCTTGCCCCAGAAGGTCTGGATTCTAATCGCAGCATCTAAGTAGCCTATACCATTGGCGTGGATTGTCTACAGAAGTTCTAGTTAAACATAGTCACTTACTTTACCCTGCTAAGCACACTTGATCTCATAAGGATCTTATAAGGAAATGTGTTACAATTTTTTAAAATTTTGGCAGATCTGATGCCTACCCACCTTGCTAAGTCGTTAGTGACTCTCAGCATTAAACATAGAGCCAGAAGCCAAATGGTGACTATTGATAATCCCATTCCAACAAGGAGATTTTTACAAATATAGTTTTGTAAGTACTTGTCTTCTAATTAGCTAAGACAAAGTAATAAGCCATCATGGTCTAACAACCTTCTTGCTATATGACTGAGTGCAGTCATATAGTGAAGTACATTACAATCAGTCATCACAATTTATGCTGAATTTATTTATTTATGCAAATTTGAATTCTTGGCAAAATTTATGCAAATTTTCAAGTTTGGTTACATTGTTTACCACATGGGAACAGGACTGTTTTTTAAGTTTGTTTGTTTGTTTATTTATTTAGACAGAGAGAACAGGAGCCAGAGAGGGCCAGAGAGAGACGGAGAGAGAAAATCCCAAGTAGGCTCTGTGCTGTCAGAATGGAGTCCCATGCAGGGCTTGATCTCAGAAACCATGAGATCATGGCCTGAGCCGAAGTCAAGTCAGACACTTAACTGACTGAGCCACTCAGGCACTCTAGGAATAGGACTTTATGAAGATTTATTAACAAAATTAAGAAATAATACCTTTTTTTGCACTTGACTCAGATTGAATGTTATTTGACAATCTCAGGCAAAGATAATATGATCTATCACAAATCACTATTGCTTTTTAGTTATTTATTGAGTATAGCTGGCACACAATGTTACATTTATTTCAACTTAGTGATTTGACAAGTTTATACATTATGCTCTGTTCACCACGAGTATAGCTACCGTATATCCCATGAAATCATTATTATAATAGCATTGACTACATTCCTTGTGTTGTGCCTTTTATTCTGATGATTGTTCATTGCGTAACTAGAAGCCAGCATATCCCTCTTCCCTTCACCCATTTTGCCCAACTGCCACCCCTCTTCTCTCTGGCAACCATCAGTTTGTTCTCTGTATTTATAGGTCTGAATCTGCTTTTTCTTTGTTTATCCATTTTTTTTATATTCCACTTATATCTGAAATCACATGGTACTTGTCTTTCTCAGTCAGACCTATTTGAGTTAGCATAATACCTTGTGTGCCCACCCATGTTGTCTCAAATGACAAGATCTCATCCAAGATCTCATCCCTTTTCATGACTGCATAATATTCCACTACACACATGCATATTACATTTTCCTTATCCATTTGTCTATTGATGGATGCTTAGGTTGCTTCCATATCTTGGCTATTATCAATAGTGCTGCAATAAACATAGGGGTACATATATCTTTTTAAATTAGTGATTTTGTTTTCTTTGGGCAAATACCTAATAGTGGATTTACTGGATCATATGGTGATTCTATTTTTAATTTTTTTGAGGAATATCCACACTTTTTCCACAGTGGCTGCACCAATTCACATTTCCAACAATGCATGAGAGTTCCTTTTTCTCCATGTCCTTAGCAACACTTGCTATTTCTTGTCATTTTGATATTAGCCTTTCTAGCTGTCATTTTGATATTAGCCTTTCTAACTTTCTAAGGTGATATCTCATTGTGGTTTTATTTGCATTTCCCTTATGATTAGTGATGTTGAGCATCTTTTCACGTGTCTGTTGGCCATCTGTATGTCTTTGGAAAAATGTCTATTCAGGTTCTCTGCCCATGTTTAATCAGATTATTTGTCTTTTTGGTGTTAAGTTGTATAAGTTCTGTGTGTATTGTGGATATTAACCCCTTATTGGATATGTCATTTGCAAATATCTTTTCTCATTCAATAGGTTGCCTTTTTTTTTTTTTAATTTTTTTTTTTCAACGTTTATTTATTTTTGGGACAGAGAGAGACAGAGCATGAACAGGGGAGGGGCAGAGAGAGAGGGAGACACAGAATCGGAAACAGGCTCCAGGCTCTGAGCCATCAGCCCAGAGCCTGACGCGGGGCTCGAACTCACAGACCGTGAGATCGTGACCGGGCTGAAGTCGGACGCTTAACCGACTGCGCCACCCAGGCGCCCCAATAGGTTGCCTTTTTGTTTTGATGGTGGTTTCTTTTGCTGTACAAAAGCTTTTTATTTTGGTGTAGTCCTGATAGCTTAATTTTGCTTTTGTTTCCCTTGCCTTAGGAGACAGATCTAGAAAAATGTTGCCATGGCTGATGTCAGAAATTACTGCCTGTTCTCTTCCAGGATTTTTAGTTTCAGTTCTCACATTTAGGTAATTAATTTTGAGTGTGTGTGTGTGTGTGTGTGTGTGTGTGGTGTTTAGAAAGTGGTCCTGTTTCATTCTTTTACATATAATTGTCCAGTTTTCCCAGCCCTATTTATTGAAGAAATTACCTTTGCCCCGTTGTATATTCTTGCCTCCCTTGTCATAGTTTAATTGACCATATAATCATGGGGTTTATTTCTGGGCTTCCTATAGTGTCCCATTGATCTATGTGTCTGTTTTTGTGCCAGCACCAAACTGTTTTGATTACTACAGCTTTGTAGCATATCTTGAAACCCAGTATTGTGATACCTCCAGCTTTGTTCTTTCCCAGATTTCTCTGGCTACTCAGGGTCTTCTGTGGTTCCATACAAGTTTAGGAGTTTTTGTTCTAGTTCTGTGAAAAATGCTGTTAGTATATTGATAGGAATTGGCATTGAATCTGTAGATTGCTTTGAGTCATATGGATATTTTAACATTATTCATTCTTCCAATCCATGAGCATGGGGATATTTTTCCATTTGTTTGTGTCATCTTCAGCTTCTTTCATCAGCATTTTATAGTTTTCAGAGTATAGGTCTTTTACCCCTGGGTACACTTATTCCTAGGTTTTTTTATTCTTTTTGGTGCAGTTGTAAATGGTATTGTTTTTAAATTCCCTTTCTGCTACTCCTTTATTCATGTATAAAAATGCAACAGATTTCTGTATATTTATGTTATATTCTGTGACTTTACTGAATTTATTTATCAGATCTAATAGTTTTTTTGGTGGAATCTTTAGGATTTTCTATATAAAATATCATGTCATGTGCAAGTAGTGACAGTTTAACTTCTTTACCAGTACGGATGCCTCCTATTTGTTTTCTTGTGGGACTCCTGCGGCTAAATCAGTATTATTTTCTTTTTTTTTTTTAATTTTTTTAAACATTTTATTTATTTTTGAGACAGGGAGAGACAGAGCATGAACAGGGGAGGGTCAGAGAGAAGGAGACACAGAATCTGAAACAGGCTTCAGGCTCCAAGCTGTCAGCACAGAGCCCGACGCGGTGCTCTATCTCACGGACTGCAAGATCATGACCCGAGCTGAAGTTGGCCGCTTAACCGACTGAGCCACCCAGGCGCCCCTAAATCAGTATTATTTTCAATGAAACATTCATGTGGGCCATCTAAAATGAATACGGGTCACAATATTCTTTTGCAGAAGCAGAGAGTAGAGTGGCAGTTGCCAGGGGCTGGAGAGTGGAGAAAATAGGGAAGCGTTGGTCAAAGGGTATAAACTTTCAGTTATGCGATAAATTCTGGGGATACAACGTACGGCATGGTGACTATATGTGAAATGATAGATATGTTAATTACCTGTATTATGGTAATCATTCACATATTATATGCATATCAAATCATTGCATTGTACACCTTAAATGTTTACAATTTTTATTTGTCATTTGTGCCTCAATAAAGATTGGAAAAAAGTGATTAACATGTGAAAACTCATTGTTAGAATAAGATAACTAAAAGTAGGATCTGAGAAGCCATAAAGTTTTTGGATTGATCTCCTAATAGTTTCCTATAATATTATCTTGGGATGAACATTGTTCTGGAACATGACATAATTACAAAAATACTCTCACAAATAGTTATCACCCTTTGTTAGGGGATGGTTATTTAATTTATGTTATCTTTATCTGAGATAATAATTGAGGTTAAGTTGTTTAAAATAGTGATCATCTTATTCACAAATCAGGTGAATTCCCCTGGAATTGAGACACTAACACATTTATTTCTACATAACATCTAGTAAATAAAGGAATCTTCCATAACCATATGTGGTCAGTGGCCAAAGCTCACAGGAGAGTGAGATTAGAACAGATGTCTTTTTCAGTGAAATAGCCAGTTAAGCTATTTCTCTGCTCATTTGCCTGGACTTTTGTCTGAATAAACCATATAGAAAGTTTAACTTGGTTTCTTATAGATACAGCCTGCTTCCTGAATTTTGTCTTCCTTTTGTCTCATCCAGATGACAGCAGTCAGTGAAAAAGTATGAGTCTCTAAAGTGGCAGGTTTAAAAAAAGATAATAAAAAAAAACTGGTGTATTATGTCATTGTGGGTTCATATGCTACTGCAGATATCAAATAGTTCTTAAAAGTACTACTGAGTTTTCAAACTGTTAGCTTTTATTAATGTGCACACAGTATTAGTGAGGCTCTCTGGACTCTGGAAAAGAATAGAACACATCAGCCTTTCCCCAAAGAGCTTATATCGGGGGAAAAGACACTCAAGACAACTAGAGAAAAATACCTAATTATTATATACACTTAGGAAATGACCAGGGCACTACATAAAATTAAGTATTCTATGATGAAGATTATGCATCTACATGTATTTAAAACTAGAAATCCTAAAGGAGTGGCTGGCTGGCAGCCAGCCCACATTGTCCTAGTCAGCAGCACAGCGTAGATGTCACATTCCCCAGCACCAGGGAGTGTTCACTGAGTGCAGGGCTATAAATAGGAAACGACAGACAGTTTACAGTACATATGAGACTTACTTGAGCAAGAACATACTGATGAAATAAGTGAACAGAAGCATATGTAAATACAGCATGAACATTATGTATAAACAACAGAGCAGATACAC
The DNA here is from genome assembly GCF_022837055.1 of Prionailurus viverrinus. Classification (NCBI taxonomy): domain Eukaryota; kingdom Metazoa; phylum Chordata; class Mammalia; order Carnivora; family Felidae; genus Prionailurus; species Prionailurus viverrinus. The sequence continues at coordinate 12,609,283 of NC_062571.1, forward strand.
CTTGTGGATGGAAATTGAGGGAGAAACCTCTCCATTTATAGAAAGGCGGGAGGGTGTGGCAGAATCTGAGCTTTGGTTTCAGAGACACTGAAATTTGAAAACATTCAAATCCTGGCTTTCCCACTCTGGAACCGGGTGCATTATCTAACTTCTGTAAATCTCATTTCTCCACATCTACGTGAAGCTACTAACTTAGGCAACTGTTGCTAGTATTAATTCTGCTAAAACTAGTTAACATCCACCATGTTGCTGGTATGTCTGTCTTCCATAGACCGTGAGCTGTGCACAAAAGGGATTGTGTCTTAATGGTCTTGGTACTTGGAACCAGTAAACTGGAGAAGTGCTCTTGCTCCTCTATTAGCCGAGGAAAATTCCGTGAACCAATAGGAGGTTCAGAAGCTGCCTGAGCACCAAAAACGGAGAGAATTCGTGAGAGGGGTGAGAGCATTCCAGGCACAGGCAATAGTTTCAGCGTAGCTCTGAAGCGAAACAGGAGGTGGGGTGGGGGTTTGAAGGAGGAGAGAGTCTGAGGCACAGGCAGGAAAAAGCCAGCTGGGTGTTTTCAGGCTTCATGCTGTGTGCAGGTAAGCACAGAGGAAGAAGAGGAGCCTCCAGACGGAGTTCTTGGCAATTCGAATGGGCAGTGCTGGGGCCTGGAAGCCCAGAGGTGCAGCAGCTGAAGCTAGGGGTGGCATGGAGGAGTCAGGAAGTACTTTTGGGGCAGGGGAACAGAGGCAGAGAGCACTGCAATTCCCGGAGGGAGTTGAAGGAAAAGCCACTGCATTGCCACGGATTGCAAGCAGCCTTAGTCACTTTAACAACAAGACACACACACACACACACACACACACACACACACACACACACACACACACACACAGTAATACAATACAGAAGCTATGTATCGGTTACGGTTAATATAGTGGTTAAGGTTGTAGGTTGTCCTGGAGCTGATCCTGGACCAGCTTGGGTCACCTGAAGCCTTCCAGCCATGTGACCTTAGCAGAATGATTTAAACCTCTCTGAATCTCTGTGCCCCTCTTGAGTAAAATGGGGATGGGTCTCTGTTCCTGAGGGTTACTGCGGTTGCAAAGCCAATTAGTACCTGTAGAAACTTAGTATTTTCTCTGATGGCTAATGAATTTAAAGGAAAAAGATGTCGAGAGTAGAGCAAAGATTTTATGTTCAGAGGGTGGACTTCATTTGCTTTTTATGTTTTCTACTGGTTCGGGACTCACGCTCCTTATGTTATGCTGAATTTGCTGTTTATGGGGAAAATTATTTCAAGTTGGGTCCTAGGTCCTTAATTTTAGTTGGCAACAGGCAAGAAAAATGCCCTGTTGACACCTCCAGGTTTTAACAGGTCTGCCAGCAAATACATACCCAACACCCACTGTCCTGGGTCCTCCCCCCTGACTTCAAAAGGCAGCCTTGGGGCTCAAAACCTTACACCCAGTTTTAAGTCCTCTCCCCAACCCCCATATCAAATTCAAAATCAGGTCTCATTCCTTCTTTCATTGTAATGCCTCGTAGATTCAATTCTTCTCAATTTCCACCTTTTCCTTTCTCATCCTCCCCCCACTCCCTTTTCCCTTTCAACAGTCTTGAATCTCCCATCTCTGTTTCAACCCAGTGCCAAATTAATGATCAACCATTCGTCAGGATACCACTTAATCTCCCTTTGTCAAGAACTCTCAATGGTTGTCCTGGGAGTGTTAGAGTGAGTTCACATTCCTCCTAGGTTTGGTATTAAGCCTTCCTCCCAAATTCTCAACTTTCCTTTTCCAAATTCTCAACTGGGGGATGGCGCCTTGAATCCACTCGCGGCTCCACGTTCCAGAACGTCCCTTCCCCAGCCTCCTGATGAAATTCCATCCCTTCCAGAAGACCTGGTTTGTTCCCACCCCCCAATCCCCCCAGGAAGCTCTCCTTGGGCAATTATTCCGGCCCTACTGCCCTTTATCACTTGGGGACCCCACCCACCTGACACTGAATTATTTTATACACTCGTGAGTTTGTCTCGCGGGTAGGACCCCATGTTTGGCCGAACGTCCACATCACCAGGCAAAGGATCCCGCCCGCACTGAATAACGCTGAAAATCTGGATGGATGTGTTCAGGAACATGCTCCTGGTCCAGTCCCTGCTTGCTAATTCCCAGCACCTACCCCCTCCTCTAACTGGGGCGTGACCCGGTGAGTCCGACCTCCGGACGCCCCCGAGCAGCCCTGGGTTGGGCTGTGTTCCTGAATCCAGAACGTTTCCACGTAGCCCGCCCTCCCACTTAGCCCTGACCCGGGGACAGTGGTGCAAAGTCCCAAGCTCTGCTCTTCGGAGGCAACCGGGCTGGTTTCGGGAACCTCGGGCCACCAGCGCCCAAGACCCCGCAGGGGTCGAGGGTGACGCTGCCGGAACCGCCGGGGGGTTTCGCTGTCGCCCCTCGCCCACGCCCTCCCCCTCGCGGCCATTGGGCAGCCTCGGCGGCGCGCCCTGTGGACGGGGCGGGGCCCTCTCCCTCTCCCCTGTTCCCCTCCCCTATTTCCAGGGGTGGGATCGCCGGGAGGCAGGCGGGAGGCGTGGAGGGGCTGCGGAGGGGCGTCCGGTTACGTCTCCGCCTTCCTCGGCCGTGTCCGCCGAGCCGCTAGGTTTGCGGGACTGCAGTTCGGGAACATGCTGGCCGCGATCCGCCGGAGCGGGGCTGCGTGGACGCGGGCGCTGCTGCTGCAGCTGCTCCTGGCGGGGCCCGGGGGCTGCCTGAGCCGCCAGGAGCTCTTTCCGTTCGGCCCGGGACACGGGGACCTGGAGCTGGAGGCTGGGGATGACCAAGTCTCCCCAGCCCTGGAGCTGAGGCGGGCGCTCCGCTTCTTCGACAAATCCGACATCAACTCGGTCTACGTGAGTGCGACCCGGGGCAGGCGGTGGGGGCCGTCGGGGAGGAGGGCGTGGGGGCCGAGCCGGGGTCGGAAGGAAGGCCGAGGCTGGCAGGGTCGTCCGCGGGGCCGGACGGACGTGGGCGTCGTGGGCGGGGACCGGGACCCGCTGGGCGCGGGGGCGCGGGGCGCGGCGCTGGGTCTCCTGGCCTCCCGCCCCCGCCGGGCCCGCCGACGTCTCCGCGCCGCCTGGTCACTGTCGCCAGAGGAGCACGCGGGTCTGGGGGGCTCGTCCCGTCTGCGCGGCCCCGCGCGCGCCCTCCCGACCCCGGGACCCCGGGACCCCGGGCGGAGTTTCCTCTCCGGCGGCTGTGGGCGGCATCGCCGCCGGGAAGTCGGTCCGCGTCTCGCTATTGTCCTGTTCCCTTGGGGACGGGACCCGGTCCGGCGGGACTCGGGCAAAGGCGAGAGCTGGGTCGCAGGCGGCGCGCGGGCCCTGGGACTTCCGTAGGTGCCGGGTCAGGAAAAGACCGCCAAACCCGGCCTCTGCCCCGGGAATTTAGCCGACAGCCTGCATGTGTGAGTGTGGACTCCGGATATGTCTTGGCAATGTTTCTGCTCTCCAGTTGAGCTCGTTTCAGTCCAGAGTTTAGCGCTGGGAAAGCAGGGCGACCCGATGATCCAGTTTCCTGTAGCAGAGCACTGTCACCATGGGGGGCCCCAAAGGGGGAGCGGGCCCAGGTGGCCTTTAGTTCTCTGGAGGCTTCTCAGAACTGGCCGGGCCCGGGGACGCTGTCAACTTGGTAAAGTCCTTCCGTGCCGCCGCCTTTCCCAGCCGCGCACCATGTGGATTTCATATAAAGCTGTGCGCATTCCATAAGTGGGGGGAACAGCGCAAACAGCGGCGGGAGCCTGTCCTGCCCTTGAAATGGCTGTGCTCGTCGCCTGGCCGGCGCAGACCGTGCCTTGGACAACACCCACGTGGAGCTTGTCGGCTTTGCCTAAAAAGAAGGAGCCTTTCAAGTCTCCACCCACAGAGAGTGCTGCCCTTGTGGGCTGACCTCCGTGGGCCGTCTGGTGAGGCCTGTCGGACCCCTTCTTAGAATAAGATTTTTTAATTACATAGAATAGCATCCGCAGGATTGCCAAGGAAATCAGTTGTGTTCAAATACAGATACAAATATTAGAAATTGTATGAAGTAACGTGTGTATTTTTAGCCATTTTAAATATAAGGTGTAAGAGTGGTGGGGGGAGGGTCAGGTAATTACTGAACTTTCAAGATCATGAGGACTGTGAACAGTGTTTGAGGACACGTACAATGACTAAAACGTGAAATGGGAATATCAGTGACTCCTATTGGTGGCAAGGTCATTAAGAGTTCCTACTACCATGATTTGTTGCCTGCATTCATAATGGAAGGAAATGCTAAAATATCGCTTAGGAGTTATTGAAAATAAAAATAAAATTTCTCTTTTTCCCTTCTTAACAGACACACCGAATTCTATTCATGAGCCCCAAGTTCAGAACCCCTGTGTTAAATTTGAGACCTCCTGCCCTCCTTCACTTGTGGCATCAGACTAACCACATTACATTCTAAAGACCTAGAAAATCTATTGCTGAAAAAAAACGATTCCTGTCAAGCCATACCCTCCAGGTCTATTTGGGTTTACTCTGCATTTCAGGGAGAAAGAATCCCGGAGCTCTCTTGGTTGTAGCTGCACCCCCCCCCCGCCCCTCCCCCAAGGGTTCCCAGGAAGCTGACTGTGAAATGGAGATTAGCCAGCAGGTTATTTCTTGGGGGAGGGCTCCTCACTTCCACACTTACGGAGGCAGGGAGGTGAAGAACTGAGCAGAGGCTGAGCCGCCAGCAAAGGTCTCAGCCAGCTCCCTGGGAGCTCTGGAGGTGGGGTGTCTCGAGCTGTCTCCAATGTGCCTGAGAGGGCTCCGTCTCTGTGCCCTTGCAGCCATCAGTCACGGGTAAGGGCTGCCTTGGAAGGAAGCGTAATCCTGGGCCAAGCAGTTTTTCAATGGAGGCAATCCTCAAAGAGGGCCCACATTGGAGGGCTGCGTTCCCAGGACTGAGGGGCATCTACTGTGTGATGGCCCTGAGTAAAAGGTGGATGGACAGGGATGTGTGTCTGAGCTAGATGGTCTGCACGGTCCTGGGCACTTGGCTAGGAATATGAACATTCACTGAGAAGGGAAAGTATTGGGTGAGTATAACCACATGTGTCAATTTAATCCTCAAAACAGCTCCTCCTTCTTTTCAGATGAAGAAATAATAATAAACACTGGTTCCAGAATTCCAAAATCCTACCAGATGTTTCCACCCAAATGCCCATCTGTCACTTCAGATTCCACGTGGCAAAGTGAAAATCACTCACCTCCCTCCTCCCCTCGGATACTTTTACTACTTGCTTTTCCTTGTTCATAGTACCTTATGCGGGTTCTTACACTGTTTTGAGGCTGCCTTACCCCTTCTTTTTATTCATTTATTCCACAGATACCTTCCAAGTGCCTACTATGTACCAGGCACTATTTAGGGCACTCAAAATGCAAGTGAACAAAACAATCCTATCTTCAGGGAGTTTACATTCTAGCAGGGGAGTGGGACCAAGAAAACAAACAGCAAACATAGTAAGTAAATTATATATCAGGAGGTGATATACTACCTAATGTAAAGGGTCTGGGATGGAGTAGGTATATGAATCAGGAATTTAGAAGAGAAGCCTAGGCTTTAGGTATAAATTGGGAATCATTGGCACATAGATGGTATTTAAAACAGAACTAAAGTGACCCCTGCAGGGGAGTATATGCAAATAGAGAAGAGGTCCAAGGGAGCCTCCATTGGTCAGGGAAAAGAGGAGGAGTCAGCCGTGGAGACTGACAGGATGTGGCCAGTGAGTTGAGAGGAAATGAAAAGGAAGTGGAGTCCTGGAAGCCAAATGAGGAAAGTGTCTCAAGGAGGAGGGAGTGAACCACCAAGGTTAAATGGGCACAAAAGGTGAGGACTGAAGAGTTGCCCATTGGTTTGAGTAACACGGTGATCAGTTCCCCATTTCACCTTCACAGAAGGCCCTTGCTTCTGTATCTTTCTTGTCCTGTTGCAGTGACACTTTCCAACAGTGTTGTTTCTTTCTTTTCTTTCTTTCTTTTTTTTTTTTTTTTTTTTTTTTGAGAAAAAGAAGGGGCTTGGGAGCGCTTGTGCACTCAAGCGAGGGAGGGGCAGAGAGAGAGAGGGAGAGAATCCCAAGCAGGCTTCATGCTGTCAGCCAGAGCCCTACGAGGAGCTCAACCTCACCAGTTGTGAGATCAGGACCTGAGCTAAAGTCAAGAGTCGGAAACTCAACCGACTGAGTCACCCAGGTGCCCTGATGTTCAATTTCTTTAGTGCCCTCCCTCCATCCTGACTTCAGAGGACCCTGGACTCCTTGACCTGGATTCAGGGCCTCATCCTACCATTCTAGCTTCATTTCCAGCTTTGCCTTAACACTTCTAAGACAGTAGAATATGTCTCACTTTGGCCTTTTCCTCATTCTTTCATTCTTCCACTTTATCCATCTCTTAACCTCTCAGATTCTCTCCCATTCTCTAGGCCCTTCCTCCTTCCTAACTGACCGGTACTTGTAGACTGCATTCACCCCTCAGTCCTTAGAACTCTTCTGTAACTCCAATATTGTCTGGTTTGGAGCTTAGTATATTGATAAATGTTTACATAACTTAATCTGTTCAACGGGAGTATCAGTAGGTAATGCGGCAAGAGTGGGGTCTCTGGAGCCCAATACGTGTGGGCTTGAATCTCTGTTCTACCACTTACTTATTGTGGACCCTGGGTAAGTTATCCAACCTCTGAAAGCCTTATTTTGTTCATCTGCAAAACGGAAACATCATTGCCTTTCTCATGGAGTTGTGAACATTCACTGAATTCATGTATTTAGACAGCTTATCATGTAGTAATGTGCTCTAAAACTGCGGGCTTTCTTCTTCATTGAGAGCAGAGATTGTGTCTTTTTTGAAAAAGCCCCAAACTTTTATTCTACACTTGATTCTGTACTACTTTGGTGCTATACAGTTGATGTAACTTTTGAGAAAAGATGTCTCATATGTAACAAGCTGATGCTAGCTTTATCAAAGGCATCTACAAAAATATGCCCCTGTACTTTTACACATAACCAATCATCAAATCTGTCAAGGTGAAAACTCCCTGGTATTTCTTAATGCGTTGGGAAATACAGCAAGGCAGGAGAAAGCATTCCATCCAAATAGTATTTAAGCTTTCTGGCCATACACAGCTTTCTTAGAGTAATTGAAGTGCAACTTATCTATATAAACACACAACACATTTCAGAAGCAAGTGAAATTAACAGAAGCACCTGTTCTTTAAATTACTCTTGATCAGGAGCCAGGCTGTGATAGCTCATCCTGTTCCCTGGGAAGCAACCTACCTATCTGCAGAACCTATCTGACCTTGTGGTGGTTGTCCATGTGGACATTGAGGCCAGCTTCATGGGTCATTTTTTGCAGCCGCATATGTACTTGGTTTTGCAGTATTGTTAGGGTAGTGGTGCTACTCCTGTGCCTACCATTTGCTGCATAGAAACATCCAGCATTGCACATTGGTGTTGGCCTTGGTCCATCAGGGCGGAAATCTTGTCAAGGTTCATACCCCTCAGTTAGCATCCACTTAACCAGATGGCCATGGCCTCCGTTCTCTTGCCCATTGTTCCTGCAGTTTGAACGCTTGCACCCACCGCATTAACCTTAGCACTCCTGCTCGAGAAATTAATTGCTTGGCTCTTTTGGCAGATTTCATTTTCAGTGTGTGTTCTCAAAACATTTGTGCTGCTCTTCTGAATGGGTTTTTTTTTTTTTTTTTTTACTCTCAGCTTTTTCAGCCTTTCCTTTTTTTTTTTTTTTTTTTAGTTTATTTTGAGAGAGAGCGCACGTGCAGGCACACGCAGGGAGAGGAGAAGGGGGAGGGGCAGAGAGAGAGAATCCCAAGGAGGCTCCACACTGTCAGTGCAGAGCCCAACGTAGGGCTCGGCCTCATGAAACCGGAGATCATGACCTGAGCCAAAACCAAGAGTCAGATGCTTAACTGACTGAGCCACCCAGGCATCCCTCAGCCTCCCCTTCTTAATCGTGTTTGACATTTCTTTTAAGCTCTTTCACAGAAAACTTCAAGTTAAATAGATGTTTCTCCATGTTCAACATAGTCCCATGACTTTCCTTGGAGGTGGCAGCCCAGAGCAGTGGCCCCAGTTTGCTAGGAGGGCATTCAGGGTCCCATCCTAGTCGAGAGGTGGCCTGCCCCACTCCCAGAGATCAGATCCTATTCCCGTTGCTGTTACCCATAGAAGGGACATGCTTACTGGCACATGGGAAGTTTATGAATCTGTTGGTTGAGCCCAGGGCCAGCGCCTAGGGTCTACAGGTTGTTTGCTGCACAAGGGCCATGACCAAGGGGGCAGTGAGAGCTGGAGCCCATCCCACAGGCCACTGACCAAGCCCTAAACCTCAGCCTGGGACTGGGGCCACTCAGGAAAGGACACCTGCATTTGATTTGCCCAAAGGTGCCCCATGGTCTGGCAGAGGCCCTGGTTGAATAATAGAATACTTACAGGATTATTAATTTCTAGTTGGGACTAAAATGAAACTGAGTCATTATGGTGATCAACTTTTTTTTTTTTTAAGACTTTATTTTTAAGTAATCTCTACACCCAATTTGGGACTTGAACCCATGACCCTGAGATCAAGTGTCACATGCTCTACCGACTGAGCCAGCCAGGTACCCCTGTTGATCAACTTATAGCTGAGGTCAAATCACTTCATTTCTCACCCTCATGTTGTTTCTGGTCTTGTTTTTTCTAAAATGAAGAGATTTGACAAGATTATCTCTGAGCTCCGTTTTATCTTAGATTTTTAATATTTTTTGAGTGACCAGGGGTTGAATATGTGCATTTCTATTTCAAGACAGTGGATATTTTTTCTCATAAAATTCAGTGCAATGTGAAGATATGCCATCCATTCACTCAACAAACAATTTATTGCCTAATATGCCAGGCATGGTGCTAGGCTTCAGAGATACAGATTGAAACAAGATCAGTTTCTGTTCTCAGCTTATAGTCTGCTGGGGAAGGCAGACATTGAACCAATGATTATACCCATAATTGACCAGTTGCCCCTGTGACAAGTGCTATGAAAGAGAAGCCCGGATACCGTGATGGCACCTGAGCTAGATGGAGGGGTCAGGAGAACCTTCCCAACCCCGCTGGAGCTACAGGATGAGTAGAGGCGAGGCCTGTGAAAATGGCAGGTGGGCAGGACTGTGCACGTTACTGTGCATGAGACCATGAGTGTAGAGAAAAGGAGTATGTAATGTCACAGGAATGAAAGGCACTGTGAGCTAGGGCAGTGGCCGCAGACCCTTGAGAGCTATATCAGACCTTGTCACCCCCAGGTCAGAAACCCTCGAAAGGTTTCCCTCGCTCTCCACGACATCCAGACTTCCCATCACGCTCCCAAAGCCTCCTGTGGCCCTGTCCAGCAGGTGTCTCCGCCCCCATCCCTCACCCTGTTCTCACCGGCCAGGCTCCGGCCACACCAGCTTGCTTTCTCTCCCCACCACAGCCAGCTTGTCATGCTTGGTGCTTGGTTTCCCTCTGCCTAGGACACAAGGCCCCGCTGTTCTGTGGCTACGCCTTCCTGTTGTGCAGCCTCTGCTCACACGCAGACCCCCATTTGTGATTTTTTTTTTTCGGCATGCTGTCTTATTTACATCATGGCATGCATCACCACCTAAAACCAGGTTGTTCATTTATTAGTTTACCTGTTTGTTGGCTCTCTTTTCCACTAGAGTCTGAGCCCTGTGAAGGCAGGGTCTGGTTTGCCATATTCACCCGCATTTCCCCCATTCACTAGTGGCCTGTGGCACATAGTGGGTGCTCTGTTACGATTTATTGAATGAATGAATGAATGAATGAACCCTAGGCGTTTATCATCAGCTGGATGCCGTTAGACATTTCTAAGCAGATGAGTTACATGATTTATTTCTAAAAGATTCCCACTTTCTTTAAGGAATAGACAGCATGGGAGAAGAAGAAGCGTGAGGGGGAGAAGCCTATAGATTAAAAGATTAGGTTTAAGAGACATGTGAACCAAATGCCAGGGGGAGCACCTTGTGTCCCGATTGAAACAAAGTGGCCATAAAAGGACATCTTTGAGACATACTGCTCTTCTAGAAGAGATACATATGGAAATATTGACAGGTGAAATAATTTGATGTCTGAGATTTCATTTAAAAGATTTAAAAAAAATATGCTCATGCGTGGGAGGAATTGGTAAAACGGAAAGTGGAGCATGTTGGTAATTGTGGGAGCTGATTGATGAGTATATGGATGTTCGTTACGCTGTTCTGTGTGTGTTGACATTTTCCCTTGTAAGTAGTCTGGTTTTTAAAAGTTTATTTTTTTTTATTTATTTTTTTTTAATTTTTTTTTCAACGTTTATTTATTTTTGGGACAGAGAGAGACAGAGCATGAACAGGGGAGGGGCAGAGAGAGAGGGAGACACAGAATCGGAAACAGGCTCCAGGCTCCGAGCCATCAGCCCAGAGCCTGACGCGGGGCTCAAACTCATGGACCGCGAGATCGTGACCTGGCTGAAGTCGGACGCTTAACCGACTGCGCCACCCAGGTGCCCCTGGTTTTTAAAAGTTTTTAAAAAATTACGCTGCCTTCCAGCCAGAGGATTTTGGGGGGCAAGGTGGAGGAGAGAGAGTGAATTTCAGAGCCAGAGAGGCCTGCTGCCAGGGGCCAGAGGAGAGGTGGTGTGTGGATGAGGGCGGTGGGTTCCAGACCCATTTGGAAGGTGGGAACGAGGAGGCCTGCTCCTGTGTTAGCTCACTTGAGACATGCCGCTTTGCAGGGTGGCTCAGGTGCATCATGGGATGAGCTTTGTATCACAGGGGAGGAAACTGCCACGTGCAGCTAAGGGACTTGTCATGGTTCACTCAGTTCATAAGTATGAGCTGGAACTTGAACTTGGATCTTCCGACTCTGAGTTCTGCGGTCTTTATACTATGCCATGTAAGACAGCATGTTCTTCCTTTCCTTTTTGCATTTATTCATTTTGATGAGGGAGCATTATGCGAGCCGAGGGAAGAATACAGGCTGGCCCCCTCGCTCCCCACGTGGAATATGTGTGATATTCCCCAGAGGCTCCTGGCTGCCCAAGAACAAAGGAAAGGGGTTTAAGGGCTTGCATGGTGATGTGGGAAACTAAGGCAAATGAAAAATTAAATTCTCTTACAGCCTACAGCCCATAGACAAGTGCTTGAAACAGGCAGGGTGACCTCCCTCTAGGAGCTCAGCTGCCCTGATGATGACACTTCGCTGGGGCAAAAGGGCATCTTGGCTTAACATTATCCTGACCCCTCAGGATCCTGTGAGTCTGCTTTAACATATAATAATTCCTTTGGAAACTTCCTTTATCCCAAATCCCCCAAGATGTATGCTGGCAATCATACTCCAAGCTTATGGCCCCTGGTATCCATCTGAAGGGTCTCATGACTGAGGTTTTACTAAATGGCAATAAATGGCGTTTTCCTAACAGCACCTAGCGCCTCAAGTTCCTGGAAACGTCGCTTCCAAAATACCTCAGAGACTTACCTAACCCCCTCCCAACCTGAAGGTATATAATCAGTTACCTGCCAGCTTTTTCTGCCTGTGGGTCCTGTCCCCATGCTTTAATACAGTCGCCTTTTCGCACCAAAGACATCTTCAAGAATTCTTTCTTGGGTGTCAGCTGCGAACCCTACCTTCATCCCAAACCCCATCAATTTGACAGCATTTTATCAGTCTCTGTTCTGTATAGATTTTTGGGCTGGGTTTATGGGGCAGCTGTGATGAGTGGCATCACACATGGTCTCTGCTCTCATGAAGCTCACTAGGGCATGAGGCTACCCACCCCTACGTGACCCCACTCACCACTGATCAGATTACCCACCACTGCACTGCACTACCCACCCCTGCGTGACCCCACTCACCACTGATCAGATTACCCGCCACTGCACTACCCACCCCTGCGTGACCCCACTCACCACTAATCAGATTACCCACCACTTGCACTACCCACCCCTGTGTGACCTCACTCACCACTGATCAGATTACCCGCCACTGCACTACCCACCCCTGTGTAACCTCACTCACCACTGATCAGATTATCCGCCACTGCACTACTCACCCCTGCGTGACCCCACTCACCACTGATCAGATTACCTGCCATTGCACTGCACTACCCACCCCTGCGTGACCCCACTCACCACTAATCAGATTACCCACCACTGCACTGCACTACCCACCCCTGTGTGACCTCACTCACCACTGATCAGATTATCCGCCACTGCACTACTCACCCCTGCGTGACCCCACTCACCACTGATCAGATTACCCGCCACTGCACTACCCACCCTTGTGTGACCCCACTCACCACTGATCAGATTACCCACCACTGCACTGCACTACTCACCCCTGCGTGACCCCACTCACCACTGATCAGATTACCTGCCACTGCACTACTCACCCCTGCGTGACCCCACTCACCACTGATCAGATTACCCACCACTGCACTGCACTACCCACCCCTGTGTGACCTCACTCACCACTGATCAGATTATCCTCCACTGCACTACTCACCCCTGCGTGACCCCACTCACCACTGATCAGATTACCCGCCACTGCACTACCCACCCCTGCGTGACCCCACTCACCACTGATCAGATTACCCACCACTGCACTGCACTACCCACCCCTGTGTGACCTCACTCACCACTGATCAGATTATCCGCCACTGCACTACTCACCCCTGCGTGACCCCACTCACCACTGATCAGATTACCCGCCACTGCACTACCCACCCTTGCATGACCCCACTCACCACTGATCAGATTACCCGCCACTGCCTGCACTACTCACCCCTGTGTGACCCCACTCACACTGATCAGATTACCCGCCACTGCCTGCACTACTCACCCCTGTGTGACCCCACTCACACTGATCAGATTACCCGCCAGTGCACTGCACTACCCACCCCTGCGTGACCCCACTCACCACTGCATTACTTGTGAGAAAAGTTGGTTCTTAGCCCCTAGGGAGCAAGTCTCTAAACTGCTTTTGTCCTCAGGTAAATTTTTTTCTTTATTTAATTTTTAATTATAAATGTTTCAAACACACACATAAAAGGGAGAAAATATCATGAGCACCCATAGGCACATTACCTAAATGTAACAGTTGTGAGCCGTTTTCCCTATTTATTTCGTTAATTTCCCTTTGCTGATGTATCCAAAGTAAATTACAGTCCTTGTGACTTACATCACTATTTTAGTGTCCATTCCTAAAACGAAAAGAGCATTTCCCTATATAGCCAGCCTACTATTATCATACATAACAAAATCAATAATAATTCCCTGTTATCCGTTTGTATCCAGTCCATATCACAGCTGTCCAATGTTCCCAAAGCTTTCCTTTATAGCTAGACTTACTCAGATGGGTTTAAAGAAAGACAAGCATTACATTTGACTGCATCTCTGTAGTCTGTTTTAATCTTGACCTCCCCCTTTTGAGTCATCAGCCTATTCAAGAATCACTGCCTGTTGTCCCGTAGAATGCCCCACCTTCTGCATTTGACCATTTCTGTGTAATGTAATGTAATGTAATGACCATTTCTATGTATGTTATTCCATCCCTGTATTTTCTGAAAACTGGCAATCTTGAAAATAATTCAGGTTAAACATTTTTTTTCTTTAGAAAGCATGTAGAATTTTATTTTAAAAGTAATTCTGGAAATAGGAAGACAATGCGAATGGTTAAAAGAAAATTGTAAAAACAGAGAACAGGGAAATCTTCCCACCCTGGCCTCCAGCCCCATACTGCCCTCCCTAGAGACAATCACTATTCATGAGTTGTTGTTTTTTTTATCTCCTTGCAGAGAGATTCACAAATTACAAACATACGTGTATATACAACTACCCCCTGATTTTATATACCTCCTTGATTTTTTTAAATACCAGCTTTATTGAGATATACCCCTTTAAAGTATACGATTCAGTGATTTTTAGTATATTCAGGAAATGTGCGACCATCACTGCTGTCTAACTATGGAATATTTTGATTCCCCTCAAAACAAACCTCATATCTTTTAGCAGTCACATCCCATCTCCTCCCTGCTCCCCTACATCCCTGATCCTTAGCAACCACTAATCTACTGTCTGTCTCTATGGATTTACCTGTTGTGCACATTTCACACAAGTGGAATCATACTATATGTGATCTTTTGTTACTGGCTTTTTTCACTTGGCATAACATTTTCAGGGTTCCTCCATGTCTCAACATAGATTGGTACTTTATTCTTCCACGACTGAGTAATATTGTTGTTTATTTGTCCACTCATAAGTTAATGGACACCCAGATTGTTTCTCTCTCTTTTTTTTTTTGACTGTTTATGAATAATACTACTGTAAATGTTTGTGTACAAATTTGTGTGTGGACATCTGCTTTCAGTTCTCCTGAATCTGTCGTGAGATCTGGAATTGCAAGTGAAGGGGTTCAAAAGAAGTCTCCATAAAGTATGCCACTTGAGCATGTGGGTTATTTTGCGCCGAAAGTGATCAAGACCTAGTGGGCTGAAAACATTTGCACCTCCCTTAACTACCTAATGAATGTCAGTTGGGGGTCTTTCCCAGGATGAGACTTTTTATCAGAGATTAGTTTTACCTGAGTGACCCATCAATGTGGCAGGGCAAACCTCTGATTATGAAAAATCTGCTCTTATCACCCCGTGAATTGCCCTACTCTTCCATTTCATTCCCTAGCTCAGGATAAACATATATGCCTCATTTTACCTTCCTGTCTTGGAATGCCCCCATGCATGTGGTGTTCCTGTACATTTGAAACTAAGTGTGGTTTTCTCCTGTTAATCTGTTTCGTGTCAATTTAATTCTTAGACCAGCCAGAAGAACCTTTAAGGGTGGAGGAAAACTTCTCCTCCCAGCACTAGGTCACGTGGTAACTGTTTAACATTTGGGGGGGACTATCAAACTGTTTTCCAAAGTGGCTGCACCATTTTACGTGCCCACTAGCAATATATGGAGGGTTCCAGTTTCTCATCTTTTGTCAACACTTATTATCTGACTTTGTGATTCTACCCAACTTAGTGGGTGTCAAGTGGTATCTCACTATGGTTTTGATATGCATTTCCGTAATGGCTAATAATGTGGAGCACCTTTTCATGTGCTCATTGGCCATTTATATATATTCTTTGGAGAAACATTTATCCACATCCTTTACTCATTTTTTTTATTTGGGATATTTGTATTTTTATTATAGAGTAGGCTAAAGATTATTTAACAAGAGTCCTTCATGAATGAAGTTGTGGCATACTGTATAACATCAGGAGGCAAGTGATAATCTGGCTATTGCTGTACTATCTGCTACTGATAAGGAGATGACAGCGAAATCATGTCTGTCAAGTCATGTTTTTTTCCCTTGTGAACAACAAGCAAGCTATGGGGTGATAGTTCGGTCTTATGGAGGGGACCCCTTTCCCACCAACCTTTCAACTAATGCTTAGCATCCATTGATGATCATTGCTTGACTCAGCTATTAAATTAAGGGTTGCCAAGTTGTATTTTAGTTTGCTTTCTGGTTTGCTTGTTTTTTTTCTATCATTCTTTCTATATTTTATTATTTTTTTATGAAAAAAATTTTTTTAATGTTTATTCATTTTTGAGAGAGAGACAGAGAGACAGAGCATGATTGGGGGAGGGGCAGAGAGAGAGGGAGACACAGAATCTGAAGCAGGCTCCAGGCTCCGAGCTGTCAGCACAGAGCCCGACGCGGGGCTTGAACTCATGAACTGTGAGATCATGACCTGAGCCGAAGTCAGACACTTAACCGACTGAGCCACCCAGGCTCCCCTTTATTTATTTATTTATTCATTCATTCATTCATTCATTCATTTATTTATTTATTGAGAGAGAGAGAGAGAGAGAGAGAGAGAGAGAGTCCTTAAGCAGGCTCTGCATTCAGTGCAGGCACAGGGCTAGATCTCACAACCCTGAGATCATGACCTGAGCCAAAATCAAGAGTCGGATGCTCAGCTGGCTGAGCCACCCAGGCGCCCCTCTATAATTCTTTGTATACTTACTAGCCGGCATACTTCTTGGTAAAGAGTAGCTTTCCCTCATCAACTGGGGCTTTAAGGTGATATTGACATATGGTCCATTCTGGAAAGGCAGATGGATACTTAATTCTTTCTTTATCATTTCTAATGTTCAAATGAAGGGATTGGTGTTCAAATTAAAGGGCTGGTGTAATCCAAATTAGGGGAGTTTCTGAGGCTCCAGTTGCCACAGGGAAACTTCTGATATTGATCTCTAGGGTATCAAAGAAGAGCATGCTTCTCCCCAGTGACTGAGAGTTTAGACCAGCCCTTCTCCCTTCCCTGACTGGCTCCTATTCTGGACTGCTGAGGCACATTTCTACCTCTTTTCTGATAGACACACTAGAAGTGAACATTTAAAGACCCTGACCATTTTTAAATGTTGGAAGGTAATCTCAGGTAGAAATTCCCTGCAGAAGAGATGGGTAACTGATCCAAAGTCTCTCATTAGACATTAACTGGATTAAATTGAAACCACTGGCAAATCTCTTAACTATTACCCCTAGGTTGTCCCTTATTTTTATGTGCGAAGACTTTTATTTTTATTTCTAATTCAAGCCAGAGCCATTTCTCTGGCTCAGTGGGGTAACTGGAAAAGGTCTGCAGTTTGGACTCAAGAGTTTTGTTCTGGCACCTCTAGTGTGTGATCTTAGGCAAGACCTATAAACTGAAACTCATTTTTTCTCACATGAAGAATGAAGATGATATTAATGCCTGCTTTACTAGATTTAATCAGATAATTGGAATAAAAATGCTTTTTAAGTACCACAGAAGGGGGTAAGGCCATAGATCCCTTTTTTGCCCTCTACTTAAAATCAGTCAACCTCCTCCTTGATTGTATTACGGGCTTGGCTTTTTCCTGGACTTCTTTATCAAGTTTTCCTTTCCTTAGGCCCTTTTAGTTTCTTAGTTTTTTCTAGCTATCCAATCTTTATCCATGAAGCTATCCCATGAAGCTTTGCAACTTCCACTGTGGCTCACAAGTCTTCCCAAGTAGCCAGCAAATACAAGAGAAAGAGCAGAGGTTATGGATGCCAGCAAATGTGAGTTCAAATCTTGGTTCCATCACTTACTGGCTGTATGACATTAAGCTAAATTATGTCCCATTTGCTTGTCTTTTTTATGTATGTGAAAAGAAGTATGGTCGTATTAAATTTTTAAAACTGCGGACAGCTGTAGTAAAGGACTCCTGAGTTGGCAGACAGTCTGCGTTTGTTGCCTTTCCATTCTTTACCCCAAATAATTTTACCTTAAATTCCCACTTTCTCCCACCCATGGAGTTTGCTTTTGCAACTGCATGCAATTTCATGGTCTTCTCAGTACAACTGAGTACAACAATTTGCATTTGGAAAACGACCGCATTTGTTTCTTATTTGTGCCTACCCTCCAGTATTCTTAACCACATCTGTTTTGGAGAGGGCTTTCCCCAACAATCGTAGGCTGCCTTCTGCCCTGGGGATCGCTACTAGGCTCATTTAAGCTTCAAGAGATGGTTGTTTCAGCTTCTTCCCTGTGCATTTGAATGTAAGGAATTCAACATGTTATTTATTGGGTGTCTGCATTTAGACTTTCTCCACTGATTCATGCTGTCTGTCTTCAAAGAGGAACAAACATGAAACAGGAAGTGCTTTTTTAAAGGGGGAATAATCTCCGTTAGGGTTAGTTGCTCTACCTCTTCATAATGTCAGCTGAGTTGAAACAATTGTACGTTAAGTGGCTCCAGCTGTTAGCCATGTGGTGCTGGGCATTTCACCCTGGGGTGTTTTGTGATGTAAGCGACTTGTTCTGCGCTGTGCAAATGGATGAAGAGCCTGTTGTTTGGTGTGTTCCTTGGAGTGGGTGAATAGATACATTCTTTATTTTTTAGATTTTTATTTATTTGTTTGTTTTTTAAAATAAGCTCTACACCCAACATGGGGATTGAACTCGAGATCCTGAGATCAAGAGTCACACACTCCACTGACAGAGCCAGCCTGGCACCCCTAGATATTTCCTTCCTTCCTTCTTCCCTACCTTCCTCCCTCCCTCCCTCCACACGCCCAGCATGGAGCCCCGTTTGGGGCTTGAACTCAGGATAATTCAGTCAGCCTTTCTCAGGAATACATTCAGTCCATAAGAGTTTTGTGGTGTAATCTGTGGAGGCCACTTTTAGGCAAACAGGCTTGAGCAATGGAATGCAGAAAGGGACACACTGACCACATGGCTGACTACAGACAGACCCTCGGCTCTGATCAAGGGGCTACTAACAATTAGGCACAGTTACCAAAAGAGGGAAAATTCCATCCATCACCATACCGCCTCGCCTTCCCTCCTTAAAAGCAGTCCCCTCCCACTGCCTCCTTACAGACCACCTCTCCTCTGCTGTTCTGCCCACCACTCCCTTGTGTTGGATTCAGTAATCTTCTGTCTCCTTCGTTCTGCCTCAGGGGGATGTTTTCAGGTGGGCTTCTACCTGATCGTCACCCTACACGTGGGGCCCCCATCTGATCAAGAGACACCCCCTTTAGACACCACATAATCTACAGCAAGGAATGTGCTGGTTCTATTGGGAGTCAGGGCACCTGAGTTGGGGCTCCAAGGTAAGAACTGTGTTTGAAGGTAAACTGAGGCATATTAAAAACTTTAAGGGTTTACTTGAACAAAAATCAATTGGTATTGGACCGCATCCATACCTAGCAGGTGGAAATGTGCTCTGAGGAGCTGTACAAAATGGAAGACTTTCCTAGCCAGAAGGGAGCAGGAACAAGGAACTTTTATACTAGGCAGAAAATGGATTGGTTATGGCCCAGTCCATTTCCTTTTACGGGATGGCAGGGGTCTGTCTGGAGGGCAGATGACCTAGCTAGTGCTGATCAGGCAATTCCTGATTGACTGGTTTCTGATTCCATTTGGGGGAGAGCTGAAACTGTAATTAAGTCAAGTCTTGGTTTGGTGATGTGGAGCTTAGCATAAGCAACTCCACTGGGGCTTGTTGTCTTGTGGGTTTTTTTGTTTTGTTTTGTTTTGTTCTTAACAATTCTCCCCCTTTTTAAAAAGTTTGTTCGTCTATTTTGAGAGAGCATGCAAGTTGGGGGAGGGGCAGAGAGAGAGAAAGAGAGAGAGAAGTCCAAGCAGACTCTGTGCTGTCAGCACAGAGCCCGATGTGAGGCTCGAACCCATGAACCATGAGATTATGACCTGGGCTGATATCAAGAGCCAGATGTTTAATTGACTGAGCCACCCAAGCGCTCCACTGGCAATTCTCCCCTTTTGATCAGGCTCTCAGCCTGAGAGATGTGATCAGATTTTAAGGCATTATGCTTCTCCCAGCTCTCGAGGTCATGCAGGTTTTATTGCCTCATCCTCCGTTTGCCGCGGCCTCCGCGTGGTATTCATAGGTCAGTACGCCTTTCTGCTGCATCTATCTGGGGTATTTGCAGGTCATGACTTTGGGCTCACATTCCTTAAGTCAGTTATTCTCTTTGTTTCTTTTCTGATGATTTAGTCTTAGGAAGATCATCTGCTTGGTGGCTAGTGGCCGTAAACAGGCATTTAAAGCTTCTGAGAAAACACAGTGTTTCAGGGAGACTACTATGATTATTATAAGGAGGATAATTCCCAATGTCTAGAGTGCTCTTTGGAGCCATGGCATCCAAGAACCAAACCAGTCAGAATCAAATAAAGTCAAAGAAAGACCCCATTGAAGGAGTCACTTTTTTTCTTTAATAGAGAGACAAAGCGTGAGCAGAGGAAGGGCAGAGAGAGAGGGAGACCCAGAATCCGAAGCAGGCTCCAGGCTCCGAGCTGTCAGCACAGAGCCCGACACGGAGCTTGAACCCACAGATTGCGAGATCATGACCAGAGCTGAAGTCGGACGCTTGACTGACTGAGCCACCCAGGGTGCTTCAGTGGCACCCTGAAGGAGTCACTTTCTTAAGCTAAGTGCAGCAAGTGATGCTGGCCATAGCACACACACCTCCTTGCTCAGCTAAAAGATAATCAAGGGCTGTCCTATTATCGATAACAATTTTGGGGAGGAAGGATTTGTGTTGGGCAGTTACTGCTTTAGCAATAGATTCAGAGGTAGGTGCCACGGTTAGGGAGCATCGTCCTTGCATGCATTCATAAACAGAAAAAGCAAGTAGTGAAAAGGAAAAAGGAATAAAATCTTCATAGTGGAGGTGAAGATCGTGATCTGTGACCGTGGGAGGGGCTGTCCACCTCGAGATGCTGTCTGCTTCTGGGGAGGAGCCTCCCTTGTCGATGTTAATTTTATAACTCCAGCTGGTGTGCAGTTCCAAGCATCTCGAGGAACCCTTTTTATTTGGGAGATGTGGACTTGAGGTTCAAGTCCCTGAAGGTTGACTGCTCTCTGGGTAGTGAGGAGGACCTGGTATAGTCCCTTACGTGGAGGTTCAAGGGCAGTCTTTGTTCTTAGTGATTCCAAATGAGAAGGGTAGGAGAAAATTGGAAATGTCAGTCTGGAGAGTTGTAGCCAGACATTTGAGGAAACTCGAAGAATTGATTTGAGGAACCTTGAAGAATCTGGTCCAATTTAGAGGTATATCACAAAACCTCAAACACAAATGAACGGGAGTAGAATCTGATATCCACAAGGTTACAGGGTGCCAGGGTGGCTCAGTCGGTTAAGCGTCCAACTTTGGTTCAGGTCACGATCTCAACGGTTCATGAGTTTGAGCCCTGCATCGAGCTCACTGCTGTCAGTACAGAGCCTGCTTCGGATCCTAGGTCTTCCTCTCTCTCTGCCCCTCCCCTGTTCTCTCCCTCTTTCTCTCAAAAATAAATAAAAATTTAAAAAAAATTATGATATCTACAAGGTTGTGTTATCAGTTTCTACTGAAATAATCACCCTTATTTCTATCAAAGATAATCATAGTCAGACTAATCTGTTTGTAAAATAAATTGAAAAATTACATGTGACCAGACTATTTGCGTTAAGTGCAACAAGAATAGTGATTGACTGTATAGGCTCTAAAAATCCACTTTGTTGGAACTTTTCATAAGGAATCTTAGATTGGACTTTTAAAAGCCTCTCCAGACTAAGAAGCCAAGCAGGCCAAAGACTCACCATCAGACTTCACCTGAAATCCCTGTAGATTTGGGTGAATTTCTCTCTTCAAGAGGTCTCCAAGATATCCTGAGATTCCTATGGCTGCTGGGAAGTGACTGTCCTTACCTGGTTAGGCTGCCCAGAACCCTATAAGCAAGACACCAGGCTGGTTTTTCCAAGGTGCTGTTTTTGGCTCTGCAAAGTCAGTTTTAGTTTCTCAAAGCTGTTTGGTCCCATCTGATTCTGTGCACATTCTCAAATCTGACATACCAGTCAAAGCCTTGGTCATATAACCAATGTTTCCCGTTGTGTCCAAGGGAGAACAGATGCTTCCTGAACTTATGCAAATATCAATATAGATATGAAAATAACAATGCTAAGTTTCCACATTCTGGAGGAACCAGGTAGGGAGAAAAAGTAAATATTTAATGTATACTTACAAAGGTACGGGCACCTGGGTGGTCCGGTTGGTTGAGCATCCAACTTCCGCTCAGATCATGATCTCACAGCTTGTGAGTTCTGAGTTCTGAGCCCCATGTCGGGCTCCCTGCTGTCAGTGGAGGCTGCTTTGGATCCTCTGTCTCCCTCCCTCTGCCCCTCCCTCGCTTGCATGCGCACGCATGTGCGCGCGCTCTCTCTCTCTCTCTCCCCCCATCTCTCAAAAATAAATTAACATTAAAAAATTATACTTACAAAGGCAAACTTTACAAAATTAAAAAGTAAAAATGCTTTCCTTGAAGCTGAAAAAAACCAAAACATTAAGGAACCAGCAATGTCTCAAAGACAAATTTGTAAAAAAAATAATAATAATCCTCATTAGTTCATTCAGTCCCATGGTATTAATTCTTGTTCTGCTTTAATCCAGTTTGTCCATGAGTTCTGGAAATTCGAACCCGGTGCAGTTTTATAATCTTCAAGTTCCCAGAAACGTGTACTCTCGAGTATTTGTTGAGTCCTTTCCCCCAGTCTTTCTGATGATGAGGCACTTTTGCGAAAGCGTCAGAGTAAAATAAACATCCGTAAGTGACAAAAGACATAAAATGACCATGTTTCAACATCTGATGAGAGTTATTATAACAGAATTGTAATTATAATAGAAAATTTGGTTATTTCTGTGACCTACAACATTTTAAGAGATAACTGGAAATGGGACTGATAACATTACACCAGGACATACCAGATTTTTAGCAATTTCACACAATTTCTAGAGCACGTATATTAGTAACATGCATTTGTGCAAGATAACCTAATAAAGTTTAGCATCTTGGCCCCTGGGTGGCTCAGCTGATTGAGCTGAGTGTTCGGCTCAGGTCATGATCTCATGGTTCCTGAGTTTTGAGCCCTGCTGTGCTGACAGCTTAGAGCCTGGAGCCTGTTTTGGATTCTGTGTCTCCCTCTCTCTCTGCCCCTCCCCTGCTTGTGCGCTTGCTCGCTCTCTCTCTCTCTCTCTCTCTCTCAAAAATAAACATTTAAAAAATTTTTAAAAAATAAATAAAACTCGGGGCGCCTGGGTGGCGCAGTCGGTTAAGCGTCCGACTTCAGCCAGGTCACGATCTCGCAGTCTGTGAGTTTGAGCCCCGCGTCGGGCTCTGGGCTGATGGCTCAGAGCCTGGAGCCTGTTTCCGATTCTGTGTCTCCCTCTCTCTCTGCCCCTCCCCCATTCATGCTCTGTCTCTCTCTGTCCCAAAAATAAATAAAAAACGTTGAAAAAAAATTAAAAAAAAAAAATAAATAAAAATAAATAAAACTCTTATTATTTCTAGTAGTTTTAGTTACATATGTTAATTAGAATTCTTAAGTATCAAAATCCTTAATTCCTGGTGGAAACTAAGAAGTAAGCAATTGTAGACTGACAAATTTATAAATACATTTTATAATTTCTAGAAGTATATTCTTCCTAATCGTAAATTTTCCAATGTGGCACAGAACATGTTTACTAATACACCCTAAAAATCTTGACTTCCTCTAGAAAAGAAAGCCAAAGGATGATAAATAAGTCTGTGTTCAGTAATTACTGTTTCAGTGTTTTATCTTATTTGGAAACGATCTAGATATTCAGTGAATATCCATCATTTAACTTATCTCAGTATAACTTCAAGGTTTCAAGTTATGAAAAAGATTTTGGAAACTAGTTTTATGTAGACCTATCGTAAAGCATCATTATTGTTGAAAAGTTCATTTATAAACTTTTATCTTACTTGCATGCATTTAACTCACTTGTTCTGAACCGTTACGTTCAGGTAAACGATGAAAATTTCACAAGACATGAAACAGGTTAACCATTATCTGAAGTTATTTTTTCTTATTGACAAATTTCTGTAATAGAGAGATCAGTAGTTATTTGACTTTTAGTAAACCTATGTGGAATAAAAGTATTATATATTCAACGTTGATAACTCTAAATGAAACTCTAAAGACAAGCCTGTTTTAATTAAACCAACGAACTTAAACTAGCTGCTATGTACCAAATATTATCCTAGATCACTTGAAAAACCGTTGGGTTAGTTTCATATTTCTGAGAGCATACTTGATTTATAGACTGTGTTTTTGTCTTTAAGCCGATGAAAGAGAGCCCTTTACAACTTCATCGTGGCATTACTATGTGGAAGTAGAAGAAAAGTCACACATTTATAATATCCATACGTAAACACATAGACAGATGCCAACAGAGATCTTCTGGCTTTTATTTTAAAATCGTTGCTGTGAGACAGGCAAAACTAACTAGTTTATAGACGAACAGTTGGATCCAAATTTTCTTTCTGGCGGATGGAAAGTTTATCTGCTCAGATGGCAGGTGGCTGAAGCTTTTTAGTAATATTTGTGGAAGAGACTTGAGGTTTGTATTTGTCCTTGGCAAGTAACCTTATGGAGGCTGTGGACTAGATACGGGCCCAGAGAGCTTTTTTAACTGTTTATATTTTTAAAAGCTTCCTCTTCCCCTCTTTTTTCCCTTCTGTCTCAGGTGACTGTGAGCCTTGTTTGACTTACCTCCTTGGGGTATTTACATTTCAAAGAAACGTGGCAACATTCACATCTTCAAGGGACCTTGGGAGAAAGCTAGTTTTCTTCTAGGAGTTTTAGGGTCTATTTGTCTATTATCAGAAGGCTAGGGTAATTACTACTTAAATTGTTCCTTCATTTTCTGAAAAGCAGGAAGGTTCTGATTCCAAAGTTCTGATCTTTTACAACATCTGTAGCCATTCTGGGATGAATAGGGGGGTTTTGGGAGATGGTCGAGATAGGTAGACTTTGAATTGTTTCTAGAGCTGCATTTCTGGTTTTGCAAAGATTTGTAAGATAGGGACAGTTGCTCTTAATTCTGAAAACTGGCTTATAGTCTTAAAGGTATCCAGGGGCCGAACCGCCCATCTAACTACACTGGCTTCAATTTGCTTCTTTTTATCAGGGAGAAGATCTTCAACCAAGATGGAAATCACAAGATTCTTGTGTTCTAGATTTAGAGCTGTTGGTCTTTGGAATATTTTAGTAAATCCTTCCAGGAAAGACTTGAGAATGTGTTTCTTTCCTTCTGGGTTACAAGTTTCATTTTAGTTCAGGTGAGAAGGCCTAAAAAGTGTTCCTCTCATCTCTGAAGACCGGCTTCCAGGCTGGCCCACTTCTGACCATAGAGCTACTTAACAAGATCCTTTCAAATATCTTGTCAGGTTTCAACAGGCACAAACGGTAAATATTCCTGGCAGTATTGAACAATCCCTTGAATACAAGAGGCATCCCCAAAGAGGGTGCGGAGGATACTGCCTGCCCAAGATAACCATCAGCTGCCCCCAAACATAACGGAAAGAATGAAAGACTTAGTTCTCCTGAGAGCTGGCAATGGTTGATAGGACCCTAGCCGCAAATGGAGTGCAACGCACAACTCTGGCCAAATTTGGGGGGCCCCCAACCTGACACAAAGCAAGATAAATAAGAAGGCAGTAGCTGTCCCCAGGAGAGAAAGGATCAACAACCAATGGGTACCCAAAAGTAAATTCTCGAGAGTCGCAATTCAAAGACCTCATTGTTACAAATGTCTTTTTGCCTGCCAATCTGAATTTGGAAAGGAAGGGACAGCATGAAATTTTACCTTCCTCTCCCAACCAGGCGCTACAGATAGAGATCTGAGACAGCTGACTTTGGCGAGAATTCTCACCGTTTGCTGGCTTTTGCTAGTTTTCCCAGGATCCCATCTGTAGGCTCTGGAGGGAGTGGGGGGTGTCCCAGCAGGTCATATCCTGGTCACCAGAAACCAGAGAGCAGGAAAAATAATTTTCCCTCTACCTTTTATGGTGAGTGCTTGGCTGAGACCCCTTTTTCTGTAGGATACCCCATAAATGGATAAGCTTATCTAGGTTAAAAGTTCTCCACTGTGGGCCACTGTATTTCAAGATTATCTTTGGTAAGGTCAACCTGTTTGTTCCTCCTGAAAACAAAATTTTATTCCCCTGAGGCTAATGCTGGACCCAGGCCAGCTTAGATTGGACCCAGATCTGGCAGATATGTTTCTTAGGACTTCTTAAATCTACAGGTTCCCCTCACAGCCTTTTTTCTTGAAATGTATTTATTAAAGAAACTGGGTATTTGCCCTTCACAGTGTGCCATGCTCCGGATTTTGCTGACCATGTCCCTACAGTATCATTGAACATGTTCTTCTGGGCCCTGTATTTCCTGTAAACTGGTGGTTAGATCTGGAGACTTGTTACCAGTTTATATTTATGCAGACTCTTCTTTTTTTAAACCTCACTCCTTCTCGTTTTGTTTTTTAAGCTTATTTATTTATTTTGAGGTGGGGGAAGGGTAGAGAGAGAGGGAGAGAGAGAGAATCCCAAGCAGGCTCCACACTGCCAGTGCAGAGCCTGACATAGGGCTTGAACCCACGAACCGTGAGATCATGACCTGAGCCAAAATCAAAAGCTAGACGCTTAGCTGACTGAACCACCCAAGGCATCCCAACAGACTCTGTTTTCTTTTTTTCTTTTTAAAAGTGAAAAACAAATTTTTTTTAATTTTTTTTTTCAACATTTATTTATTTTTGGGACAGAGAGAGACAGAGCATGAACGGGGGAGGGGCAGAGAGAGAGGGAGACACAGAATCGGAAACAGGCTCCAGGCTCTGAGCCGTCAGCCCAGAGCCTGACGCGGGGCTCGAACTCACGGACCGCGAGATCGTGACCTGGCTGAAGTCGGACGCTTAACCGACTGCGCCACCCAGGCGCCCCAAAAGTGAAAATTTTAAAAAATGTTTATTTTTGAGACACAGAGAGACAGAGCACGAGTGGGGGAGGGGCAGAGAGAGAGGGAGACACAGAATCCGAAGCGGGCTCCAGGCTCCGAGCTGTCAGCCCAGAGCCCGAGGCGGGGCTCAAACCCGTAGACTGTGAGATCATGACCTGAGCCGAAGTTGGACACTTAACCGACCAAGCCACCCAGGTGCCCCCAGACTCCTTGTTTTAATCATTGGTGTGACGGACCAATGACCCGTGGGAAGGACCTCCGTTAACACATCATGCCGTGATCCTTCATGCGCTCACAAATGGAACTCACACACCTTCGGGCACTATTTCTAGAACAACCTTGGTATTCAGGCCTTATTCTGTATGAATCTCCTCACCCTATTTTCTAGAGGAAGTCAGGAAGGGACGGGGCTAACACATACCAGGCATTGTCGAAGCTTTGCAGCTACAGTAGTGACCAAAGTGGACACTGTCCCGGCTTTCGAGGGGACACACTGCCTCGCGGGGAAAGCAGCCAGAGCTAGCACATGAGTCAATAAGGTCATTACACAGCGTGTTCTGCACTTGGAAGGACACAAACAGGAAGCGGGGACAGAAATGGGGGGCCAGGGAGTGAGGGAAGAGAGGAAAGAAGAGGAGGAGACTATGCTGGCTACCTCTCTTAGAGGCTGTACCTCCCTGAGCTCTGGAGGACGGGAGTGAGCCAGTTATGTGACTGTATGGGGCTGGGGAGACAGTGCTGCTGGTGGCAGGGTTGGAGAGCATGCCAGGGACCTTGGAGGTGGGACACATGGGACACGGGCTGGGAAAGGGAAAAGAATCACGGCCGACTCTCCAGTTTCCTGGCTTAAGCAATGGGGCGAATGGCATGGATCTCTCAGTAGTTCCCACTCTGTTCCCTTTGGAGGTTGTAGGGCCCACGTCCGTCCTCCTGGCCTCTTAAGAACCTTCTAGGCGGGGCGCCTGGGTGGCTCAGTCGGTTGGGCGGCCGACTTCGGCTCAGGTCGTGATCTCGGGGTCTGTGAGTTCAAGCCCCGCGTCGGGCTCTGTGCTGACAGCTCAGAGCCTGGAGCCTGTTTCAGATTCTGTGTCTCCCTCTCTCTGACCCTCCCCCGTTCATGGTCTGTCTCTGTCTCAAAAACAAATAAATGTTAAAAAAAAAAAAAATTAAAAAAAAAAAGAACCTTCTAGGCCCTTCCCTTTGTGTTCCCTGTGCTTCTGTTGCTTGCTCGACTTTAAGAAGGAGAAAAGGAACCAGACAATGGGAGCATCACACCCTTGAGAGGTTTGTACAGTGAGACTGGCATCCAAATGTAAGAGAATATTATTGTTCAAGTCAGCCATTAATTGGTATGTCTCAAACAAACAAAGAAACATTTACTGGGGAGTTTTTTCTTTTTAAAGCATATTTCTATTAAGTTTATTTATTTATAGTGAGGGAGAGAGAGAGAGAGGGAGAGAGAGAAGGAGAGAGAGAGAATCCCAAGCGGGCAGCACACTGTCAGCACAGAGCTGCCTGCGGGGCTCGAACTCACAAACCGTGAGATCATGACCTGAGTGGAAAGGACAAGTCGGATGCTTCACTGACTGAGCCACCCAGGCGCCCCCAGGAAGAAGTGTAAAGCTAAGAGTCAGACGATACTTCTGGATGTTCTATGACATTTATACTCTGTTGTCATCTTTCTTCGTTATCACCAGCAATTGAGCCACATGTACCATTAAAAAATGGCTGAAAAGTAATTGTGCAGGACAGATCCTAATGAGGGTTATGTGGTCTGTGTCCAAAGCATTTGGTGTTCTTGATACTTGTCTAAACACTCGATTCCCAAAGCAGTCCTTGTGATAATAGAAACAGCCCCGTGCCCAGATTCTAAATAAGAAAAGACACCGGGAACGTTTTCAAAATTGTGGGACTGACTTCAATGCCACCGGAAAACAGCGTTTTAAAACTAAGTTGTGTGCATGTGGCCTCCGTGTGATCGCTTCCCACTAGCGGCTGGTAACTGCCAGCTTCTGGAGGCTTTGGGAGAGTGAGCTGTTTCCCACACCCCCACACACGAGTCCCGCTGGGATGTCCGTGCGGGGAGATGTGTGGATGGGCTGGCGGGACGAGAGGGTGAGAAATGAGCTGGCAGCGCTCCTTCCCTGACTCCCTTCTCCGAAGCCTGCCAGCAGCACGCTCTGGAAGATCATCACTGTGCCAGATGGTGCTGGAAATGGTGTCCTCTAAACAGTTAACAGCCCGTGAAGACGGGTGTAAAGGGAGGGCTTTGCAAAGTCCACGCGGAACTCCCAGAACTCTTGTGGCTTTCTCTTCCCGGAGCCCAGATCTGCTCCACCCCTTTGAACCTTTTCACCCAGTTCTCTGGCCTGTTGCAGGGTTTGCTCTTTAGTTCTCTTCTTAAGTGTCTACCCCACCCCCTTCTCTAGTAGTGAGGTCTGTAGCTAGTGGAGGAGAAGGCTGGAGGAGGGAAGGGGTGGGGGGAAATAAGTGACTTGGAAAACCCAACCTCCCTCCCGCCTGAAAGTCTTCTAATAGACTCCTTAACAATAAAGAGTGCCTTGTTTGCATTCATGTTCTTCTGATCCACAGACTCTTAAAGAGCACACTAAGGTGCCATTTGCAAAATCTCTCCCATTTGATTAGGGCAGTTTTTTAAAAGTTGACTTATTTTTGAGAGAGAGAGAGAGAGAGAGAGAGAGAGCACGCGCGCGCGCGCGCGCACACACACACGCACGCACGCATAAGCGGGGGAGGGGCAGAGAGAGGGATGCAGAGAATCCCAAGCAGGCTCTCCACTGTCAGCACAGAGCCTGATGCAGAACTCAGACTATGAACTGCCAGATCATGACCTGAGCCAAAATCAAGGGTTGGACCCTTCACCGACTGAGCCACCCAGGCGCCCCTAGGGCATTCTTATTCACAAATTCTTGGAGTAAAAAGAGCAACCGGAGCGGTGTCCTGTGTCATCACAGGATTGTGCACTAACAAGAAAGAGCAAAGGGGTCAAAGCCTCATTCTTAGCATGGCTTTGCAGGAGACCCAAGCACTCCCACCACCAAGTACCTTCCATCAAGGGGCTCTTTGTCCCCCTCCCTTTTTTCCCCAAGGAGTGTGGGGGTTAGCTGGATGAGAACACTGAGCTCTTTTTGTAGGGCGTTAAAACTGATTTCAAGGAGGCTGTACACAGTGATTAAAGAGGGCCAACTTTGGAGTCTGGCTCCCTGGGTTCGAATCCCAGTGCTGACACTTGGTACCTTTGGACAAATTGATTTAACTTACCTCATTTTCTCCACCAGAAAAACGTGGAAAATAACAGTATCTAGTCTTATGGGGTTCTTCTAAGGATTAAATGTTAATAAGATGTCTGGAACATGGGGGCACCTGGGTGGCTCAGTTGGTTAAGCATCTGCCTGTTGTTTTCAGCTCAGGTCATGATCACATGGTCACATCTCGTGAGGTCGAGCCCTGCGTCGGGCTCTGCACTGACAGTGAGGAGACTGCTTGGGATTCTCTGTCTCCCTCGCTTTCGGCCCCTGCCCCGCTCATGCTTCTCTGTCTCTCTCTTAATACATAAATAAACTTAAAAAAAAAAAAAAGATGCCTGGAACATGATAAACACTCAAAGTGTTAGCTATTATTTTGACAGATTAAACCAGACATAATAATTAATGATACCATAATGTCCCATTTAAATATACTTCTTTTTTTTTTTTTAAGTTTATTTATTTACTTGGAGAGAAAGCCAGCACAAGCAGGGGGGGAGCAGAGAGAAGGAGAGACAGAATCCCAAGCAAGCTCTGTGCCATCAGCACACAGCCCGATGCGGGGCTCGAACTCACCAACTGTGAGATCATGACCTGAGCCGAAACCACGGTCAGACGCTCAACCGACTGTGCTACCCAGGCGCCCCGACGTGTGCTTCTTCTTTTTTTCTTTTTTTAAGAGATACGCTTCCAATTTATTTTATTTATTTATTATTACCTTTTTTTTTTTTTTAATTTTTTTTTCAACGTTTATTTATTTTGGGGACAGAGAGAAACAGAGCATGAACGGGGGAGGGGCAGAGAGAGAGGGAGACACAGAATCAGAAACAGGCTCCAGGCTCTGAGCCATCAGCCCAGAGCCTGACGCGGGGCTCAAACTCACGGACCGCGAGATCGTGACCTGGCTAAAGTCGGACGCTTAACCGACTGCGCCACCCAGGCGCCCCGATTATTACCTTTTTTTAAGTAAGCTCGACACCCAAAGTGGGGCTTGAATGCACGACCCTGAGATCAAGAGTCCCATGTTCTACTGACTGAGCCAGCCAGGTGCCCCCAAATTGACTCGTTACTTATTGTATCGTCATCTGTTTGTGTCAATCCTTCCCCATATCCTTCTGGATCATGGGATCCTTGAAGGCAGAGCCTGGGTACTACCCACAGCACCTGACACAATCCTGGTATGTAACGACTGCTCAGTTTGTTGGGGAACGTGATGAAGGCTTTCACAATGGCTTATGTGTGAGGGGTGCTTTGTGAGAGGCAAAGCATGCGTGCATGGAAAGCCCAAGATTTGAAGTTCAAGACACGTGTCCGAGGTTGGTCCGAGGTTGGGTGACTGGTCTATGCCAGAGTCAGGTCCTGTGATTCTCGCCCCTGGAAACTTCCACTGGGTCATCCTGCTGAGGAGGGCAGTCCCGAGTCTTACAGTTCGGGACCCTGCCCTTCTCCAGTTGCGTCGTATTTGACGGACGGGGGGTGCCTGTGGCAGTGTTCCGTGAGTGGCAGTTCAGAGTCCCTGAGGAAGACAGTTTTTTTTCCCTGCACGCCTCGTAACTATGCTTGGTTTTGTACAGGTCACCACAAATGGCATTATTGCCATGAGTGAACCCCCGGCCAAAGAATCCTCCCCTGGGCTCTTCCCACCGACCTTCGGAGTAGTTGCACCTTTCCTGGCGGACTTGGACACGACAGATGGCTTTGGGAAGGTTTATTACCGGGAAGACTTATCCCCCTCTGTCACTCGGCTGGCAGCGGAGTGTGTCCAGAGAGGGTTCCCAGAAATCTCTTTCCAGCCCAGTAGCGCGGTGGTTGTCACTTGGGAATCCGTGGCCCCTTACCAAGGGCCCAGCAAGGACCCCGCCCAGGAAGGCAAGGTAAGCACTCACCCAGGTACAAGTGCGAATACTCCACAGGTTAGCTTTGCACACTTCACTCTTCCTTGAAGGAAGGAAAATACTTGAGTGAGTTGAGAAGCCATCTCTAGATCTGAAGTCACTGTTTAGGACACGCCTCTGTTTCTCCTTAGAAAAATAATTTCACTTCACCATTATTTAATGTTTACAGTATTACAGAGGAGAGAGAACCTTGAAAGGTCCCAAATCACTCCCTTTAAACACAGGAGGTTCCAGGTTGGTGGTTCCCAAAGTGTGTACCATAGAACACCCAGTCCTGCACGAGAATCCTTGAGAAAAAAGCCCCCCCTGGGCAAATACATTTGGAGATGCAAAACTTTCTCTCTCCTGGTGACTCACTCTGAAAAGTCCTACGATAAAGAAGACCGTGTAATTTTCTTTTTAAGTTTATTTGTTTATTTTGAATGAGAGAGAGCATATGAGCATGCAAGCAGGGGAGGGGCAGAGAGAGAGAGAGAGAGAGAGAGGGAGAGAGAGAGAGAATCCCAAGCAGGCTCTGCACTGTCAGCACAGAGCCCAGTGTGGGGCTCATTCTCACCAACCGTGAGATTGTGACCTGAGCAGAAACCAAGAGTCAGGTGCTTAACTGACTGAGCCACCCAGGAGCCCCGAAACTGGCTTAATTTTTTAAAAAAATTTAGGAGTCCCCAAACCTTTTGGCCAGATTCTTTTTTCCCCTCCCGAATAAGACCCGTTACATCCCACAGAACACGCTTGGGGAAAGTCTGTCGTGGGCCTGCGTGACACAGTTTGCTTTTTGTATCTGTGTGAGTGCCGTCCTTGGAAACTGCTTAAAACCTGCCATTTCTGAAGTGTCTGTCCCTGTCACTTGAGTGATAAATGCCCAACCCCTTGTGCAGAGCCCTTGCCTGCCTCTTGGGCCTAATCTCCCCTTACTTCTCCACACACCCTTTGCAGCACAATTTACACGAAATTATTAGCAATTCTCTGATCATCCTGCTCCCCACCCCCCCCCTCCAATATCTTGCACTTGCTTTCCTCTCTGCTTGTGACAGCCTCTCCCCGACTCCCACGGCTGGTGTCGAACTTGTACTTGAGCCTCCCAACTTGCACAGCCTTGTCTGCTCCCTCCCTCCCAGCATCGGGCACTTCTTTCTGTGGCTGCAATAGCACTTGGATACAACTCCCTTAAAGAATCTGCCCCCCGTTGTTTTTTAAGAGTTTATTTTTAAGTAATCTCTACACCCAACATGGGGTTCGAACTCCCAACCCCAAGATCATGAGTCACATGCTCTACTGACTCAGCCAGCCAGGCACCCCTGTCCCCTAGTTTTGCAATGTTTTCTTCACATGTCAGTCTTCCCATCTGGACCAGAAATTTTCAAGCACAGGGACCATGTATTTATAGGAAAGATAACCAGTATTTAAGGAATATCTTCTCTGTGCCTGGCCCTTCATATTTCACACAGATCTCCTATCATTTCTGCGAAGTAAATGGTTTTCTCTCCATCTGGCAGATTCAGAAATCCAGACTTAGAGAATTTAAGTAACAGGCCCAAAGTCACACAACCCATGATGAGTCAAGCAAGGATTTGGATCCACATCTGTTTTCTCCCAGAGCTCACGATTCTTCTTACATCGTGTTGCTTGGGCTCAACAGATGTATGCTAAATGCTGTTGAGCGTGATGTTTGAATAAATTTCATAGTAATGGAAACAAATTCTATGGATAAGAATTTGCTAACTTACATAGGATTTAGGTCTAGAGGTAACGTCTCTGTAATTTTTGGCTAACCTTCATGCAGAAAGTATTCGTTCATTAATTGGGAAATTTCATGTTGACAAAGGCTCAGAAATATTTAAGTGGAGCCATCCTGGAATACTCGGTTTTAGCTACAAAAATACTTTTAGAATAAGGTGAGGATACTGCCATCTCTGGATGTTCTCTGTGTAGTCTGGGAAATAGAACAATTTAAGATCCATCGATATTTTCCTGAGTAACTCAACCTCAACTCATCTTCACAGAGAAACACATTCCAGGCTGTTCTGGCCTCCTCCGATTCCAGCTCCTACGCCATTTTCCTTTATCCTGAAGACGGTCTGCAGTTCGACACGACATTTTCAAAGAAGGATGAGACCCAAGTTCCCGCTGTGGTTGCATTCAGTCAAGGTGTACAAGGATTTATATGGAAGAGCGATGGAGCTTATAACATATTTGCCAACGACAGAGAATCAATTGGAAATTTGGCCAAGTACGCTTTCTTTGTTGTTCAGTCGATTATCCCCTTCGTGATCATTTCATTATTAAGATGATCATTTTATTATTTTACTAAGGATGATATATGATATAATGGGCACTATGGAACATTACCTAAAAGTGTTCCCACAGATGTAAATTTTGTATGTAGTTTTTTATATTATGTAGTGTTTTTTTCCTGATGAACTAAAAGTAATACACTCTTAGGATGAGCAGGTTTCCTATTTTTTAGATCTCACGCTCATTTGAAACTGTTTCTACCATCTCTTCTGCAAGTATAAAGTTAGAAATAAAAGCTATTCAAACCCTATCTCCTGCTATGAACCCAGGGCTGAGAAAAACCTTCTCCCGCCACACGGACTAGAGGAGAAATTCTCACAACAGAAATAGTGCTCTCTTGGGCTATTTCGTAGAATTTGGCGGAAGCGGGGAAAGCTCAGACTACTTTTTCTGAAACTAAAATCTTTCCTCTCCCAGTATGCTTTAAAAAATGAAGAAAGAACACCCTCCCTCCACATCATATTGTCAAATTGACTCTAAAACTCCCCTGCCCTTGACTTAATGGCCTGCTTAGCAACTGGCTTTATATGGGTGAGGAAAGCCCTCATTTATACTTCTTACCTATTTCCATGGTGTAAATTCTCCTTTATTGGCCGCTTTCCGGCTACCCACTTCGTGTTGCTCAACCATGGAGCTCAGAAGAGAACCATTCTCAGCACGCAGATGCAATAGATTTCAATAACTTCCAGAACATGTAGGCGATCGTAAAATAAATCAACGTGATGAGTTTCAAGTATTTGTTGCCTTTGTTTTTTTAATGTAATTTATTTAATTATAAGTTTACGTAATTTAATTGCTTACAATGGCTGTGTTTAATAACTGGCTTGCAAAATTGCTAACATTTAACAACTGGTTCCCATGAGCTGGTGCTAGCAAGGTCCTGTATACCCTTGCCTTTCCTGGAAGTCCCCGGCAGACAGATTGAATACACATCTTATTTCTGCAGGGCTTTCTGGATCCTCATCCCCCCGTCCCACCCCAGCATCTTGCTCAGTGTTCCCCACCGAGGAACGTCTGTCCCCTCCTTCCGCTGCAGAAGCTGGTCATTTCGCGTAGTTTCTGATAGGAGCCCTTCCGATCACAGACACATAAGAACAGTAAACATGGTGCCGAGAGGAGAGATTAGGGTTATTCTGCTGTGTTTTTTAATTATAAGAGGCCTTTAGATTCTGAATCTCATTTGCATCTCACTGTACCTTTGGAACATAAAAAGGTAAACTGAGGCCTGTCGAAGATTCCATGGCTGATAGGCTTGGGAGTTCTGATCATCCAAGTCTGTACTGTGTTCACTCATAACACTTCTGACACCAAATAGCTGGGATTCCCCCCCCTCCCCACCAAGCAATACTCTAACTCTCTGGACATCCACTTGGTGTCCTACAATTCAGTTCAGTTCTGACACTAACAGCCCAGGGTGAGCACGGACCCCACTGGTTAAGGGCTCAGTCCCGCAAGACCGGCCCCACTGCAGATGCCAGTCACACTTTCCAGGTTGCCGTTTGTACTTCTGATCAACCAGCTCTATAAATTGGGGGTTTCTGTGACCCCCCCACCCCCACCCCGCTCAGGTTGGATAATTTGCTAGAATGGCTCAGACTCAGAGAAGCACTTTCTTACTATCACCAGTTCATTTTTAAATGTTCTTTTTTAAAGTTTATTTATTTATTTCAAGAGAGAGAGGGAGTGAGAGTGTGGTAGGGGCAGAGAGAGGGGGAGAGAGAGAGAGAGAGAGAGAGAGAGAGAGAGAGAGAGAGAATGAATCCCAAGCAGGCTCCGCACTGTCAGAGCAGAGCCCAATGCAGGGCTCGAACTCACAAACCCTTGAGATCATGACGTGAGCCGAAACCGAGTTGGACACATAACCGACTGAGGCACCCAGGCACCCCACCAGTTTATTTTAAAGGATACAAGTCGGGAACAGCTCGGATAGAAGAAATGTATAGGGCAAGGTGTGGGAGGGAGAGGAGGCTTGAACCCTCCATGCTATCCCTGGGCACACCACCCACCAACGCAAAAGCTCTCCCAACCTCATCGTTTAGGGTTTTTTTTTTTTTACATAAGCATGATGGATAAACTCATCGGCCTTGATGATTAACCCAGTCTCCAACCCCCTCCCCTCTCTGGAAGTCAGGGCGTGGGGCTGAAAGTTCCAACCTTCCAACCTTGCCCCTGTCTTTCTACTGCCCCGCCCCCGTCCTGAAGCTCCCCAGGGTTGCAGCCACCACTCGTTCATTGGCAGAGAAAAGCCCATCTCGTCACTCCAGAGACTACAAGGATTTTAGGAGCACCGTGGCAGAACCAGAGGTTTCAGGCTGATGCCAGACCCCCAGGGCTCCTTCTGCTTGGTTAGTGGGGGCGGTTTGCGGTTGCTGGCCTGTTTTTAAGAAGCCCATCCTTCTCCTCTAGGAGCAGTAACTCCGGGCAGCAGGGCGTCTGGGTGTTTGAGATTGGGAGCCCGGCCACGGCCAGTGGTGTAGTGCCCTCTGACGTGAGCCTCGGACTGGACGACGGAGCAGAATATGATGATGAAGATTACGACTCGGTGACACATCTGGGCCTAGAGGACGTGGGCACAACATCCTTCCCCTATGAGGCTCCGAGAAGCGGAGACCCCAGCATGCACAGCGTGCCCTGGGTCCTCTCCCCCCGCCGCCTGCCCACCGAGAGGCCCCCGGGACCTCCCAGACCTCCTACAGAGAGGACCAGATCTTTCCAGCTGCCGGGGGAGAGGTTTCACCAGCAGCACCCACAGGTCATAGACGTGGATGAAGTTGAGGAAACAGGAGTGGGTAAGGCCTTTGAGGTTGCAGCTGGTATGTTCCTGGACACTTGGGCTTCCAGACAGGAGTCCTGCTGGGGGGATGTCAGTTGTGTGTCTCACATGGTGGTTTGTGAGGACGTGAGCTGGGGAAGTAGAGGCAGACCCCGTTCTCAGCCATAGAGCTTCGGTGGATGGGCCTGATGGCTTCAAAGACTCCAAGCCATCTTTTGGGATTAGGACTGCTGAGCGGGTGCTCTTTCAAGTTTCCTCTTACTCGTTTCTGTCGTTTTAAAGAGAAAAGTGCTTTGGAATTATTTTGCAAGTCTGATTTTCTTATTGGTGACTTCTGGGATCAGAAATGTATTCACCCACCTGAAAAAACATTTTCGAAGTTTCTTTGGCTATTTACGCAGTTTATCTTTGACGTTTATTTCCTCTTGGTTTTGGAAGGAGAATGGTTGATTATTTTTCCTCCCCGGTCCTGTCAGCTTCAGAGTTGGTTTGTGAAGATTTAAAAATGCAACACAAACAGAGCCCTCTTTTAAAGATAGTTTTATTTATTTATTTATTTTTTCAACGTTTATTTATTTTTGGGACAGAGAGAGACAGAGCATGAACGGGGGAGGGGCAGAGAGAGAGGGAGACACAGAATCGGAAACAGGCTCCGGGCTCTGAGCCATCAGCCCAGAGCCTGACGCGGGGCTCGAACTCACGGACCGCGAGATCGTGACCTGGCTGAAGTCGGACGCTTAACCGACTGTGCCACCCAGGCGCCCCTAAAGATAGTTTTAAAATACAGTCTCTTCTAGTCTCTTCTAGTCAACCACATTCTGTCAGATTTTTGCTGCATTCTAAGGGAAAACCATTTGGGCTCCAGCGTGCTTTGATTTGACTTCTAAAAGATGTTCAAATTAAACTGTATTTACTATGTTTCGCTCTTCAGGCTGACGCATAATCCATTAACATTCATATAAATGAGATGGCCCAAGCCTTTAAATGTTGTTTACTGCGACTCTTTCCTGCTTCTACTACGAAGTTTTAAGGTCCCCGGGAAAATCTACTCCGTTGCACATGATTCACTCTGTTTTATTTCTCCTTCTGATTTGTTTCATCCAGGTCCTTATACGTGTTTGTTCTTTTCGAATATCCCAAAGCATGGACAAGATCTGGTGGGCAGGGGAAGAGTGCTTACTTTTTAGGCACAAAAAGTGCTTACTTTTTAGGACATGGGCTCATGTCTCAGGGCTCCCCTATACACGCTGCGCCCTGGATTTCTTGGGGTGATGCTAACAGCCAGCATATGGCACTCCGTGCTTACAGCTGGTTCCAGACTGATTTCCCCGAGACATGTAGGGTGTGTTTACTCGTAGAACTTGTTCCAGACTGATCCCCCCAGACATGTGGGGTGTATTTACTTGTAGGTGTTTAGTCTGGAATCTTATTCTGCTTTTCCCTGTCTAGGTGTCTCTGACATAACATTTGTGAAGCTTTCATCATACCTAGCACCAACAACTTATGGTGGTTTATTACTTGCTACTGGTAAAAGCCTAGACTTGAACCCCAAATGTGTCTAGAACAGATGTTTCCTGTCCCTCCAGTCCCACTGTTTTTATTAGAAAGGTCAGTCTCCTGTAGCCAGCAGTACATTCCCGGTGTTCTTTGAAAAGTCACCCACAGATACACAGGCCATAAGGGACCCACTGGGAGCTGGGCCCACAGCTAGAGCTGAAGTAATTAGTCACGTCTTGTGTGTTCAGCTCAGGGCCCGAATGTTCCCAGCTCCAAACGCTACCCTTATACACACTGGAAATTCCCTTCGGAGGGTGTAGACTAATCAAATCCACCACTAAAGGTTAAACTTTAATCTTCCCTCGTAACAGTCACTTATAAATTGGATCATTATCCCCTCTGAAAGTCCGTCCCTCTTGTGCTTTTGAAGTTCATTGCAAATTAATTTGCTCTGGATTATTAAATTTAATGAGCTAGTTCATAGCTCTAATAAAATGAACCTGGGACGTAGGAATTTGAAATAGAAATTCTTTTTGTTTCTTGGGTCAAAGGCCTTTGGACCAAGAATGACTAAAGAATTACTTCGAGGGGCGCCTGGGTGGCGCAGTCGGTTAAGCGTCCGACTTCAGCCAGGTCACGATCTCGCGGTCCGTGAGTTCAAGCCCCGCGTCGGGCTCTGGGCTGATGGCTCGGGAGCCTGGAGCCTGTTTCCGATTCTGTGTCTCCCTCTCTCTCTGCCCCTCCCCCGTTCATGCTCTGTCTCTCTCTGTCCCAAAAATAAATAAATGTTGAAAAAAAAAATTAAAAAAAAAAAAGAATTACTTCGAATCAGCTTTTGAGTATAAGGGCTTCTGAGTTTTCCCCTGGGGAGAAGAAAGAGGCAACAAAGTTTTAAAATATTTTAGGTCATTAAAATGACACATTTTATGAGATAGATCTATATGTGTAATTTTCTTTTACCACAATAAATAACAGTAAAAAAAAAAAAAAAATTAGGGGCACCTGAGTGGCTCAGTCGGTTCATCATCTGACTCTTGGTTTCAGATCAGGTCATCATCTCGAGTGTTGTGAGTTCAAGCCCCACATCAGGCTCCTAACTGACAGTGCAGGACTTGCTTGGGATTCTCTCTCTCTCTCTCTCTGTCTCTCTCTCTCTCTCTCTTTGCCCCTCCCCCACTCACCCTCTGTCTCTCTCGAAAATGAATAAATAAACTTAAAAAAATTTATGGTCTCAGGGGCACCTGAGTGGCTCAGTTGGTTAAGCGTTGGACTTCAGCTCAGGTCATGATCTCACAGCTCATGGGTTCGAGCCCCTCATTGGGCTCCGTGCTGACAGCTCAGAGCCTGGAGCCTGCTTCGGATTCTGTCTCCGTTTCTCTCTGCCTCTCCCCACTCACGCTCTTGTCTCTCCCTCAAATATAAATAAAAATTAAAAAAAAAAAAGTACGATCTGCCCCAAAATGTCAAGCCCATGTGGCTACATTACCTGGATCCCATATTAAGATTGTATTTGGTGGTAGTAGCCTAATGTCGATACAGTGATAATATTGATTGCATGACCCAGTACGTAGGATTATAGCATTTTATAATAATTCACCCTTGCGATGTCTCAAACCCCGTTTAGACCCATTTGCCTTGGTGGTTTGCGTACTGCAGCCACCATACTACGTAAGAAGCTACAGGTGTGAGCACTGTCCTGGAATCCCCCCAGCAGACGGGAAGGGCTTGGGGGTGCACAGTGTCATTAACCCAGCCTGGTCCACCGCCATGCACACGCTAACCGGTGTGCCGTGTTTTCCCTAAACAGTATTCAGCTACAACACGGATTCCCGCCAGACGTGTGCCAACAACAGACACCAGTGCTCTGTGCACGCGGAATGCAGGGACTTCGCCACGGGCTTCTGCTGCAGCTGCGTTGCTGGCTACACTGGGAACGGCCGACAGTGTGTCGCAGAAGGTACTCGGCTTTTGTGTGTTCGATTTGTGCGGGAGGAAGGAGGGAGTGGAGTTTCTGTTTTGGTGCTTGTTTTGAAAGGTTGGCTTTTACCCAGATCTCTAAAGGTGGGTAGTCTTTTTAGTAGGGCAATCATATTTAAGATCTCGTTCCCATTCTTTGTCATCCTCTCCTAAAGGGTGTTTCTCGGGGAATGCCCGTTTTTCTAGCACGGTGAGGTCTCTTTCTTTCCTGCGCTGTTTTTTCCTCCATCTTTGAAATGAGCCCATCTTCACAACGGCCCCTAGTGTTGGACAAAGGCTGAAGTTTTGAAATAATGCGGCCTGGATGGACCTGGCATCGTTAATGCCTCTCGTATCCCTCACTTTCTTTCCAACCTCCCGTGTGGCGCTGCTCAAAGATCTGACTGGCCTAATGGTTGTTAAGCCCCAGCTGGGCCAACGTGGGCGGCTGTAGACCAGAGTTTGTAGTGGGGAAAAGTCTAGTCCAGTCACCCTTCCCCTTGGGTTGTCCTTCCCCCATGCCTCTAAAATCACAGCACGATGATGGCAGAGCATAAGGGGCACACCAATTAATTCTGGGCTCCAGACCCATGGGGGGCTGACTCCAAAATGGATTCAGCTGTGGGTGGACATCAGCTCTGAGCTCTGTACCCAAGAGGACCAGCCAGTCTTGATGTTCTCAGGTGAAAAGAATCTTCTCGGTGAAGGTCTAGGGGATCAGACAGTGAGGCCTCCAGGAGGTTAGGGCCATAAAATTAAAACCAGCAAAAACCCTACCATACTGAACATTTGTCCCCTTCAGACACCAAGTCACCTCACTTGTCACCGGCCATTTTCCTTGTGTTTCACCGGGAACCTCAACTGCTTTGCAGATTTGATTAAATAAAACTCGGTTGCAGAAATGGTTTCTGTTTTTTGCATCCCCAGCCATAGCTGTGGTAAAATCAGTTAATTTGCTAAAAACATTTCTTTTTCTTCTGGGTCACAATGAGATAAAGTGAGTTTTGTTAAATACTATCTGAAGCAATGAAAGAAAATTATGTGTACTTTTCATGTTAATTTAGGGGGATGTTTTGAACTTCTGTAAATGTAAATCCCACCCCACCCCCCAGGTATGGTGTGCCTTTGCTTCTTTGTTTTAGGCTTGGCTTTTATGCTTCTCTTACCCTGAGACAAGCTTCTAGAATCGACACTGAAAACTTTTTCTTAAAGAGCAGCCTCCTTAGCTCTTTCTATGCCAAATATCAGAGCTGGAAATGCTGAGCAGTTTGTGCTTGTTTTGCAAGCTCAGATATAACAAACTGTTCAGCTACATATTTTGATATTCTATACACGCCCCATAATAGTTCTGTGGTTTAAATATTTGTTGGATTCTTGCTACTTTGGAAACATTTTTCTGGCTCAAGGTTTGGTGGAAAAAATTTGTTTGGTTTCCTTAACTTGGCTTTCCTGCCTGTTTCTGTAATTGTTTAGGGGATGCATTTTTTTCATATTAGTCGTCCCAACTTAATAGCATTCCCCAGTGCAGTGACACAATTTGTGTGCGTAGTTATTGTGTGTGTATGCTTTGGCTTGTCAGTGACCCTTGGGCATCCCGAACATAGTGAAAGGTCTTCTGAACATGGGGATGACGGTCAGGTACAAGCCGCTCTGTCTAGTGTGACTCAACAGATTTCATTAAGAACTTAAATATGTGCAGAAAACTCTGCAGAGACCAAGTGAAGGAGCTGGGTAGGAAAGTCCTGTCCCTATACTCTAGGAAGAGAAACAAGATATGTGCCGTCAGTAACTGATAGAATTTAATTCTTTCTTTTTAAAATGTTTATTTATTTTGAGATTGGAAGAGAGAGAGAAAGC
This sequence comes from Prionailurus viverrinus, assembly GCF_022837055.1. Taxonomy (NCBI): domain Eukaryota; kingdom Metazoa; phylum Chordata; class Mammalia; order Carnivora; family Felidae; genus Prionailurus; species Prionailurus viverrinus. The sequence continues at coordinate 12,651,191 of NC_062571.1, forward strand.
AAGCCGAGGGACAGAGAGAGAGAGAGATGGAGGGAGAGAATCCCAAGCAGGACCCGTGCTGTCAGCACAGAGCCTGACACGGGGCTCGAACTCACAAACTGTGAGATCATGACCTGAGCCGAAATCAAGAGTCAGACGCTCAACTGACTGAGCCACCCACGTGCCCCAAGATGTTGGAATATCTAACTTGCTTTCTAGGTACAGGTCCCATCAGCCATGTTACTCTTTGTTAAAAGGCTGGCTTCTTTGTTTCTTGCTCAGGTTCCCCGCAGCGAGTTAACGGCAAGGTGAAAGGAAGGATTTTGGTGGGGAACAGCCCGGTGCCCATTGTCTTCGAGAACACCGACCTCCACTCTTATGTGGTGATGAACCACGGGCGCTCGTACACAGCCATCAGCACCATTCCCGAGACCGTCGGCTATTCTCTGCTTCCTCTGGCCCCTGTTGGAGGCATCATTGGATGGATGTTTGCGGTGGAACAAGAGGGATTCAAGAATGGGTTCAGCATCACAGGTAATTTATCTCAGACGTTGAAATTAATGGACCACACGATGGTGCCTGGGGCCCTGGGGGGGGGGGGGGGCTGGGGGGGTGAATGCAAAGGGAACTTCCTGTCTGCAAAAACGTACTGATGAACATTTTGTGGCTCCAGAAATAAGATTTTGAGGCAAAATCATCAATATTTTCATTACTGTGTACTAACTAAAGCTATCTAGAATTGCATTGTGATCAGGGAGTGATTTCATGTGGGGTGGGATTTAGAAGTCTCCAGCAGAGCAAGTGATGTCATTTTATACATCCTCACACCCCAAAGTGTGGGGCTCACAGTTTCCGTCATTCTGGTTATCAAGCCTGCCTCCAGATTCCCAACCAATCTGAACTGATAGTTGACGTTTCTTTAGTATCTGCTTGGAGAAAAGGAACCTGTCATTTCTAGCTGGTAAATTAAGCCTGATAAACATAATCCTCCTGCGTCTTAGAAAACCTGACTTTCCTTGAAGCTTCTTAGAGGCTGTGCCAGGGAAAGTTCAGTCTTTATTGGACACAGGGGCGTATGGTTGGGAGGAAGGTTTCCGTAGAGTAGTCGTGGTCTCTGCTGAGGCCAGCAGCCCTGTTCGTGCTAGAGGCCCTTTTCTGGAACAGCTTGGGTGCAGGAGACTCTGTTCTTCTTCTCCGGCCACTTCTGGGACCTGAAGCCCGTTGTTCTGGGTCACAGGTACCTAGCCGCTGCCTCCGTTTTCTCCACCACTGCCTCCCCTCGCTGGAGCCTCAGCCATGGCTTTGTTGTGGAAACACCCCAAAAGCAGGGTCTCTGGGCATTACAAGGGTAACCCTCCAAAAGTGATGGAGTGTAAATACATGCTGAAATGTGGCCATTTTCAGAAAGGAGAGGATATATATTTGGAAAAGGGTGGACCTACCCATAAGATATCTAATGTTTGGCCTAATATTTCTTCTCTCTGCCCCTCAGACATATATATCCTGAGTATTATAACCTCGTTCATGTTCTCATGCAGACATGCTCTTTCCTTGGCAGACAGAGTTGAGCTTTGCAGTCAGACCCGCAGACACTGCTCCTTCCCTGCACAGCGTTTCATGCTGGTGTTGCTTTATATGGGGGTTAATTAAAATGGTGATATTTTGAATTTTTTTTTAATGCCTATTTATTTTTGAGAGAGAGACTGATATGGGTGGGGGAGGGGCAGAGCGCGAGGGAGACATAGAATTTGAGGCAGACTCCAGGCTCTGAGCTGTCGGCGCAGAGCCCAATGAGGGGCTCGAACCCACCAACTGGAAGATCATGAGCCGACGTCGGACACTTAACCGACTGAGCCACTCAGGCGTCCCATCATTCTTTTGACTTTATAAAAAAAAAAAAAAAAAACATTTAAAAATGTAAGGAGCATTCTTGGCCCAAGGGCTGCCTGCCAGAGTTAGCCCTGGGGTCATCGTTTGCCAGCACCCCTGCTGTAATGGGAGTGTGCAAATGTGGAAAAGGGAAGAAGCCGGAAGAGGGGGCAGGTATTTTTGTTGCCTGTCTGGGGCTACTGCCCTGCACAGACCAAGGAGGTTTCCTGAGCCAACACCTGTTATAAGTGCTCCTCAGGTGGCTTCCGGTAGTGGCCAGGGTTTGCCCTAAGCCACTCCCCCTTCCTGACCACCATTTAGCTGTTACGCTAATCATCATTGTAACTGGCATCTGGGAACGCTTGACGTTTGGCAAAGCACTTTTTAAAAACATTTTTTTAACTGTTTGTTTATTTAGAGAGAGAGAGAGAGAGTGTGTGTATGTGTGTGTGTGTGTGTGTGTGTGTGTGTGTGTGTGTGTGACAGAGAGAGAGAAAGAGAGAGAATGGGGGAGGGAGAGAGGGAAGACAAGAATCCCAAACAGGCTCTGTGCTGTCAGCATGGAGCCCTAGGTGCGGCTGGAGGTGCGGCTCGATCCCTCAAGTCGTGAGATCGTGACCTGAGCCGAAATCCAGAGTTGGACGCTTGATCGACCGAGCCACCCAGGTGCCCTTGGCAAAGCAGTTTGTAACATCCTTTACCTCTTCTGGTGTCCACAAGGCAGAATGGATCACTCCTTTATCACCAAGAAATGGAGGCTCAGCGGGGTTAGGGGACATGTGCTGGTTTACCCAGTCGGTAGCTAGCACTGCTGGTCCTCTGTTCTTCAGCACCATTCCTGAGCCAGCCCATCTCAGATGCAGGGGTGGGGCTGGGAAGGAGTGTCTCTCCAATGCGCATCGCTCAGTGGGGCCGCATGGACATCCCCGCTCTGTCCTCCGTGTCGCCAGCTCCGTTTCTAGCAATCAGACTAAAGCACCTGTAGAGGAGGTTCTGGCCTCCTTCCCTCGAAGCACTGTGAGCCTAGGGCTGACAGGAGGGGGCTTCCCAGACGGCAAGATGACAGACTGCCCTTGCTTTCCAGGAGGCGAGTTCACCCGCCAGGCCGAGGTGACTTTCGTGGGGTACCCGGGCAAGCTGGTCATCAAGCAGCGGTTCAGCGGCATCGACGAGCACGGACACCTGACCATCACCACGGAGCTGGAGGGCCGCGTGCCGCAGATCCCCTTCGGCTCCTCGGTGCACATCGAGCCCTACACAGAGCTCTACCACTACTCCCCCGGGGGTGAGCAGCCAGGGCCGTGGGGGAGGGGGGTGGGGCTAGGGGGGTGGGGGGCAGTCCCGGCCTCCGGCCCGCCCACCGCTGCAGCCCCAGCACTGTCTCCTGGGCTTCGGAGCAGGAAATAGATGGGTGCTAGCTTATTAAAATCACCTTTTCCCCTAATTACAGGCATAGTACACACTTGTAGAAAATTCGTGCAAAAAAGAAAACAAGCATAATGGTAAAACCATGCCATTATTATTAGATTTAAATGTATTTGTTTCCTTTCAGCCTTTTCCCCATATGTGTGTGTGTGTGTGTGTGTATATATATACATATGTATATATTTATATATAAAATACCCCAACATATATATGTAATATCTCAACATAGATCTCATAAGTCTCCGGGGATATAACATACAGCATGGATATTATATCTGTATGTACTGTATGTATATACGTACATATGTATGTCTCTATATTTTAACCTGTTTTAAATAATTTCAAATTTACAAAAAAAGTTGAAAACAACACAGTTTACATTTGCCATTTATGCACCTTCACCAATTGTTAACATTTTGCTACCTTTACCATTCCATTGCGCATGTGTGTGTGTGTATATATATATATATGTATATATGTATACGTATGTATATATATATGTGTATATATATATACATGCGTGTATATATGTATATATGTACGCGTATATATATATATACACGCATGTATATATACGCGTATATATATCACAAATAATACATTTTTTTTTTTTTTTTTTGGGACAGAGAGAGACAGAGCATGAACGGGGGAGGGGCAGAGAGAGAGGGAGACACAGAATCGGAAACAGGCTCCAGGCTCTGAGCCATCAGCCCAGAGCCCGACGCGGGGCTCGAACTCACGGACCGCGAGATCGTGACCTGGCTGATGTCGGACGCTTAACCGACTGCGCCACCCAGGCGCCCCCATATTTTTTGAGAATAAGTTGTAGTTGTTGTGATCTTCCGTCCCCTAAATAAGTCACCTATTTTTCCTAAGAACAAGAACATTCTCTTACGTGGCTACAGTACAATGATCACACAGTCAGGAAATTTAACGTTGATGCATTTCTATTACACATTCTGCAGTTGGGTATATAGTTGTTATTTAAGTAAAATTGCAATTATATCACATTATCATATCTTCATTTTCAGTGGGCTTTGAAAGCATTGCTTAGTGAGTCTACTTTTATACGGCTATTACTTTAAACCATTCTATTTTCTTTTTTTTTTAATGTTTATGTATTTTGAGAGCAAGCGTGTGTGTGCACACACACACTAGCACAATGGGGGAGGAGCAGAGAGAGAGGGAGTGAGAGAGAAGCCCAAGCAGGCTCCATGCTGTCGGTGCAGAGCTCAGTGCTGGGCTTGATCTCATGAACCGTGAGCTCATGACCTGAGCTGAAATCAAGAGCTGAACGCCACCCAGGTGCCCCTAAACCATTGTATTTTCTGAAGTTTAAGCTATTTCCAATGTTCCTATCTTGTAACGAGTTGAAATGACCATCTCCATCAGAAATCTTGACCAAATTTCTGATTCTTCTCTAAGATTCAATTCCTAGAAATAGAACTGCTGAGCCAAACAACAGGAACTTTTAGAAGGCTCTTATAAAATTGCCATCCACAAAGGTTGTGCTAATGACCAAGGCTTTGTGGCTTGATTGGGCTCTCCCGGGGATGACAAGAGCTGGGGAACAGGACCCCAGTCTGCGGTCAGCCTGCAACCAGATGGTGTTTCTGGCAGCACAAGCACATGGGAGCTGGACAGGAGGCAGCTTACACTGATCTTTTATTTATCTTCTGGCTTTTGTTATGAACTACATCAGAGCACACAAATATAAAGAGCCTTTTATTCTTTTTTTTTCTTAAATAGGAAGTTGAGAGTTTCATCATATGGGTGAAAAGGAGGCTCTTCTGAGTGGGGAGGGCTGTCTCTCTTCTCTGTTGAGGTTGGCTCACAGCACTTTAGTAATTTTTCAAAAACTGGTTATTGAAACCCATTTAGTGCCTCATTTTTTATATGGGAGAACTGCTTAATCTAGGGTCACACATAGCAGCCCCTATTTATTGAATCCTAAGTAAGATAACTTGCGTGAAGCAGTTAGCGCTCTGCTGGTCACGCGGTCAATGCTCCGTAGATGGTAGTTTATCTTAATAGTGGTGGCCCGCTTGAGACCAGAAATTTTACGTGCATTATGTCATTCGCGCCCCAACCCATGTTGTAGAAGAAACCGAGGCTAGAGTCATAACCGGCCTGTGATCACACACCTTGTGAGTGGTAGTGCAAGGTGTAAGTTCAGATGTATCTGCTTCCCCGCGTGTGCTCTTCCCACCAGACCTTACTCTCTGGGGCGGTTCCGGGTGACTTCAGAACTTCTAAAGAGCACGTGATGAGAAAAAGGAATACATATTACTGATGCAGACAATCCCATTAATAGTATGGGAATCTAGGTAGCAGAGCGAGTCCCAACACGGAAATACATGGCCTTCTGCAACCTGCTGCATCTGATCTCTCATCTGGGCAGGCAATACTGCCAGTAGTTTTAAAGCCCTTGACTAAGCCTCTTGCCTCCTTTGTCTCCCTGCCTTGTCTCCCTTCTTCCCACCGCACCGCACCGCATCCCAGTGATCACATCCTCCTCCACCCGGGAGTACACCGTGATGGAGCCTGAGCAAGATGGCGCTGCCCCTTCCACCATCTACACTTACCAGTGGCGCCAGACCATCACCTTCCGGGAGTGCGCCCACGACACCTCCCGGCCGGCCCTGCCCAACACCCAGCAGCTCTCAGTGGACAGTGTGTTCGTCCTGTACAACCAGGAGGAGAGCATCTTGCGCTATGCGCTCAGCAACTCCATCGGTCCCGTGAAGGGTAGGAATGGCAGCTCGGATTGGGCATCGCGTGTCTGCCCGCACATCTATCTCCGCTCTTTTGCGCGTTACTTCTCACGTTTTACTCTCAGTGAGAAGACGAAAATATGCTAAAATATGGCCTGACAGACGAAATAATCTCATCACCTGTGATTCTCAGCTTAGGCGTCTCTGTTCTGCTAACCTAAAGCCTCTTCATTGTTCTGTTTGGGGTGAAGAATGCTAACCCGTTGAGTTACCCCACAGAGCGGACCATCCAAAAGGCTACGGCTGGCTTCAGCAGGGCATTTAGAGCACTCTCATGCTCAGCCTTGAATGGAATGTGTGCTCAGAGCCTGAGGAAATCTGAATAAAGTCTGATGAAAGTCAGGCACAGCGCCTATGACACTCTTTGCCTGTGACAGCACATTGCTGGGGCTGAGGTCGGGTCTGTGCATGCTTTTGGCTGCGTGGAAGGAGCTGGCATTTGGAGAGCGAGCATGACGTCTCGGCGTCAGACTTCACATTATCCGAATCTCCAAGCCCCAGGGGTTCCATATCTTTGGGGTTGGGTATTAAGGTCTTTCTCTTTGTCGGTTATTTTTGGTGGGGTCCCCCCACACCCGGGTCATTTCTCCAGCTGACCACGTTTGTCCTTCCGTAGCCCCACAAAGGACAAGGAGGGCTGGTGTCTTTCTCCATCCTTTGACAACTGTAGCTCTAGGCATCGGGGTTGGCGCATTTTTTCTTAAAAATGTGAATGTTTTAGGCTTTGCCAGCTATGCAGCGTCTGTCACAGGATCTCATTTCTGTCATTCGAGCGCAAAAGCAGCCATTGACCGTTCACAAGTGAATGCATGCAGCTGGTTTCCAATAAAACTTTATTTACAAAAGCAGGGGTGGATCTGGAGGGATGTAGTTTGCCGATGCTGCCCCCTGGTGACACAGGAGTCTGGTTTCTTGTTCCAGGACCCACTGCTGTTCTCCTGGTCATCAGCTGTGCCTTCCTTTCTGTGGAAGGAGGAAAACCGGCAGGCGTTTCTGAATACTCACTTGGCTTTAATGTCTCTCCTTCACAGACGGCTCCCCCGATGCCCTTCAGAATCCTTGCTACATCGGCACTCATGGGTGCGACACCAACGCAGCCTGTCGCCCCGGCCCCGGGGTTCAGTTCGCCTGCGAGTGTTCCATCGGCTTCCGAGGGGACGGGAGGACCTGCTCCGGTACAGCCGTCCATTCTGACTTGTGGGGGGGCTGGGAAGCGAGCTGGGAGGGGGTATCCAGATCCTGCAAACTGGAGGGCTGGGTGTGGCGAGGGAGCGTGGGTGCGGGAGACGCCGGTAGGCCTGCCGAGCCTGGTTAAGCCCCACACCCTGGGTTTCCCGTGGTCACGTTAGGGGGACCGCCCCTTTCTTCCATCTGGTCCAGTGCACAGACCCCCAGCAGCAGAGTAGAATTTAGAAAGCCGCACGGCACACAGGTTTAAAGGGAAGCTGAAGTCAGCGCTGTTTCTAACATTAATAATGTAACGGTCCCTGTAAGGAACCCAGGCACTGCTGGTGTCCAGTGTCCTGCAAACCCCATCTCATTTCTTCCAGCAGCTCTAGAGATCCATTCTTTCGCTTCTGCCTTTTAAATTTTAAAAAATATTTATTTATTTTTGAGAGAGAGAGGGAGACACAGAATCTGAAACGGGCTCCAGTCTCTGAGCTGTCAGCACAGAGCCCAGTGCGGGGCTCGAACTTACGGACTGTGAGATCACGACCTGAGCGCAAGTCGGACGCTCAACCGACTGAGCCACCCGGGCGCCCCTCATTATAATTTAATTTAAAAAAAAAAATTTTTTTTTTTAACATTTATTTATTTTTGAGACAGAGAGAGACAGAGCATGAACTGGGGAGGGTCAGAGAAAGAGGGAGACACAGAATCTGAAACAGGCTCCAGGCTCTGAGCTGTCAGCACAGAGCCCGACGCGGGGCTTGAACTCACGGACCGCGAGATCATGACCTGAGCTGAAGTCGGCCGCTTAACCGACTGAGCCACCCGGGCGCCCCTCATTATAATTTAATTTTTAATACATGCACGTAGACAGCTGGATCCTGATACGTTCGTGACTAAATCGTGGTCCAGTAACAAGGGCCAGTTGGTGGATTCCTGACTCAGTGAAGAGTCCATACAGCAGAGGCAGCTAGTGTCAGGTGCTTCAACCAGAGCTCCCGACATCTGTGACACAGGGCTCACTGGTGACCCTAAGGAATGCTAGAAGTAGATCCCCCTAGCGCAGGAGCAGCATACACAAGTGTGTTTGGCCAGAAAGATGAGCAGCCCCCTTGAATGACTCGGGCGTAAGAATCTGGTGAGCCCAGAAGCCCTGAAATTTGGGAACGATGCCTTAGGTCTGGAATCCAACCCTCTGATGAATGGCACGCTTCATGTGCTGATTTAACAGAAAGGGTGGCAGAGTGAACTCTATGTGAGGTCCTCGTGGGGGCATCTGAAATCATGGAGAGCAGGACCTGTGCTTAAAAGAGCAGACTGTATAGTCGTTTAGCCAGCCTGCTGATAGCTTTGTACATGGGATAGAATTCAATCGGAGGCTCACCTTCCTTGGAACATACCACTGGGAAGGGATCTGATCGCCTCAGATCATCAGTTTTCCAATATGTCCCCCAATAGCCCAACAGTTTTGAATGGCTGAATTGGCTCAGGCGAATTTGAAAAAGCATGGTCCTGTGTGTGTATGTGTGTGTGTGTGTGTGTGTGTGTGTGTGTGTGTGTGTGTAAGAGAGAGAGGGTGAGAGAGAGCACGAGTGACCAGAGATCTCCCAGGGCTGTGAAGATGGTGATGGACACCATGCAGGGGGTCCCTCATTTCTTTGGGGGAAGCACATACCTCTTTAGTCTTTACATGGCCCTGTGTCTACTTCATATGCCAACAGAATGTTAATAAAACATGGAGATGCCCCAACCCGCTGCTGCTGGGCCATGACATCTGGCTAATTCTTCCACTCTTGGTACCTGAGCTTATTGTAGAAGGAGCACTTAATTCAGTTCACAAGGCACAACCAGCCATAATCTATTGCATAATCTATTGCTATCATAGAAAACTCTCTGATGCAGTCACTCAGGAAGACAGGTGGTCATGTGGGGACTTGCTTTTGTTCTGGGGTTAGCCCTTGCTCTGGCAGATTAGCACCATGGAATGTGGGTAGATTCCCAGTCAGGCTGCTTTTTGTTCTGGGTCACTAGAACATGCCTCACAGTGTTAATGCATGGAGACATGAGGCCGTTGATAGGAAATTGCATTAGGCAAATCACTTCATGCATTATTTTGACCTGCAAAACGACTTAGAAGGGAACGATCCTTTGTTTTTTTTTTTCAACGGTTTTTTTTTTTTTTTAAATTTATTTTTGGGACAGAGAGAAACAGAGCATGAATGGGGGAGGGGCAGAGAGAGAGGGAGACACAGCATCGGAAACAGGCTCCAGGCTCCGAGCCATCAGCCCAGAGCCTGACGCGGGGCTCAAACTCACGGACCGCGAGATCGCGACCTGGCTGAAGTCGGACGCTTAGCCGACTGCGCCACCCAGGCGCCCCGGGAACGATCCTTTGTAATTCAGTTTGGGTGATGTGGATATAATGATAGTTGGCATCCTGAACAAGCCCGGTGTTGGCGAGACACTGCAGAGTGACCCTCGAAGGTAGTTTGGAGAAGATCTCCAGATGAAAACACAAGAGCTCGGGTGCCTGGCAGAATGGCTTCTGTGTGTTTCTCGATTGGGAGTCTGTAGAGATGGTTGTGGATAACCTGTCGTCTCTTGAGCACACACAAGACACTTAAATCAAAGTGAACAAGTCCCCTCCTCAAAGAGCCTGGCCTTTATAAAAGGGACACATTTAGGGTTGTTGAAAAGGCATGAAAAGTAGCCATTCTGAAAAAAACGAAAAAAGGAAGCAGTGATTACAGGAATAGTCCAGCATTTTCCTTTCGGGTTAGAGAATGAGCTGTGTGCGAGGAAATGTCTTCCCAAAGAAGAGTTTGACCAGATAATACAATAAGAAAAATAAACTTTGAACAGCTACTGTGAGATTTTAGGAGGGACAGTTATCACCAATGCACTGTTTCCAATAAAGTAAGAATTAAAGTCCTAGCCTCAATTTACAGAAGGGTGGGGGGAGGGTAGGGGTTCAAATTAGACATTAGGAAGAGTTTCCACACTCTAAGGACTGTGCACTTGTAGTGGGGAAACTGCTAGAGTCTTGCTCTAAAGAAAAAGTGTTACCCTGCTTGGATTATATGTGCAGACTTTTATGGAGGTGTGGGTTGTGCCAGGGGACTGTCCCCTCCATCATCCTGTGAGCCCCGCCCCCATCCTGTTGGCCAGTAGCACCTAGGACATGAGGGATTGAGCTCCCTCCTAATCATGTAGCTTTTTTGAAACTCACAGCTGCCCTGCCATAAACCTTCCGGGGGCGAATGGAACTTGGAAAACTTCCCCTAGCGATTTTGTCCTGTCCCTTTGATTGAAAAGCTTTGCTTCTGTGCCGTTGTGCTTTGGCAATCGCGTTGAAGCCGTGGAGTCCTGCAGTCTGTACAGGGCGTCCAGACATCTGTGCTGGGAGTGTCCTCTGAGGGTTACGCATGGAGACCGTGGAAGCCGGAATGATTTTTTTTTTTTTCTCCTGTGTTGTTGGAGCAGCAGCTGGTGGATAGAGCTGTGGAGGCCACGCTTGCTCAATATCCCCACGCCCACACCCCAGTCTCATGGAAGAGGCTGCTGGGGGAGGGGGCTTTGTTCCGTGACCTTCCAGCTGTGCCTGGAGCCGTCCTCTTGTGTGAGACCTTGTATCTTCAACGTGTCGCAGGAATGTTCATTGCAGTATATTTTCAAAAAGCTGTTACCGTTTGTTTTGGGGTTTTGCGTGGGTATGGGAATGGTGTGGCAAAGATGCTTATCTTGTGCCACGTCCACTAGGCCAGCGGGGCATTTGTTTTACCAGTGAAGAGACTGACTAGGTGGTGGATGCATGAGGCTTTGTCTCCCAAGTGTGAAAGATTCACCTTAAGGCATTGGGGGGCGGGGGGAGTGGTGGGGGGGCGGTGGAGGAGACTTGTCTGTTCTCAGCCATCATGAAATCTGTCTATGTGTCTGAGTTCTAGAAATGCTGGAAGTAACCGTGTACCCTCCGAGAATGAGGTTGGCATGGGAAAGACCTTGTGTGATTGTGTTTATTTCAACCCATCAGTGGACAGGTAACCAGGGTCATGACAGGTTAGCTCGGTTTCTTGTCCGGGCCAACCAGGCTTCCTGTGGGATTAGCTCTAGATTGGACCCTGATGCCTAGAGGTCATGCGAAGGCCATGTTCCTAGAATTGGCCAAATCTATCCCCATGGCTGGTTGTATAGGTTGAATCCTTAAAAATTAGAATAATAGCTACATTTCTTGAGAATCCTAGGTGCTGCTCCGCCTTACATCCATTTTGTGTCATCCTCAGAAGGACCCCTCAACGGTCTGGACACTTGTCCGCACATCTTTCTGACATGTGTGTACCATTCTGGTGTTGGTGAACTCCAGGCTCAGCAGCTAATCCCAGGACAGGCACGGGAAGCCCATGTTTACAGCAGGAGGACCTTGAGATGTCTCTCGAAAGTTATGCCCAGGAGAAAAACCACTATTTACTAACGCTACTTTTGGAATATAGAACAGTTTGTTTCAAAATTGATCCCTTCACGGGCCAAAATGCTTTCTATTTTATTATACCTGGTGATATTTGAAGAAGTGGTTTTTAAAAGTCTGCCTGTTGAAAAAATTTGTTGTAGATATCGATGAATGTTCAGAACAGCCCTCGGTGTGTGGGAGCCACGCGATCTGCAATAACCACCCTGGAACCTTCCGCTGCGAGTGTGTGGAAGGCTATCAGTTTTCAGAGGAGGGGACGTGTGTAGGTAAGTTCTGTAGATAACTTTCCAAAACGTTTGTTCATACGGTGAAGGTGTTGCCCCAGGTAATTGTCCTGGCTGGGTTGGCGAGTGCTGGCTTCTGTTGTTGAGGGAAGCAGTTTTCAAAGATGAATCAGACTTCATTCCCTACCCCCAACTACCCAGAGGGTCATACATATAACGAATAAGCAGTGTTATTGTCTATGCTATAGTAATAGTGTCCCCTCACCTTTGATAAGCTTTTTTGCACTACGTTCCTTCTTATAAATTTCCTTTTAATTCTTTTCATTGTTTTAATACCTGTTAAAACAATTACACTTGTTTCTTCATTTGTTTGTTTATTACGTTTAGTTATTTTTGAGAGAGAGAGACAGAGAGGCAGAGAGAGAATCCCAAGCAGGCTCCATACTGACAAGTGCCCAGTGCAGGGCTTGAACTCACGAACTGTGAGATAATGATCTGAGCTGCAGCCAAGAGTCGGACGCTGAACCAGCTGAGCCACCCAGGCATCCCATAATCGGTGGTCTTGAAATTCATATGGAGGGAGCACCTGACAGATGCTTTAGATTGAATTTTTCGTGATTTACCTCTAAAATTCAGGGGCACCTACCTGGGTGGCTCAGTCGGTTCAGCATCTGACTTCAACTCAGGTCATGTTTGTGGATTCGAGCCCTGTGTCGGGCTCTGTGCTGACAGCTCAGAGCCTGGAGCCTGCTTCGGATTCTGTGTCTCCCTCTCTCTCTGCCCCTCCCCCACTCATGCTCTGTCTCCCCCCTCTCTCTCAAAATAAATAAACGTTAAAAAAAATTAATAAATAAAATAAAATTCCATTTGGGACCATTCTGTGCATGGCTTTCGAATTTATAAGCCACAAGTAGTAGCCTCGTCAAAGCGAGTGACTTAAAACTATTAATTGGGCTAATAATGCTTTAGGTTGGTGATGATTTTAGTGGTGATGGAGATAGACCAACCACAAAGACCCAGATTGTTTAGATTTCTTCCCTTTTTTTTCCTACTGCTGCACTTTGACCTGTTGGTTCCAAGAATTTTAAGTTCAAAGATTTGTGGCGATTTCCAGGGCTGGAGGGCAGCATGCTGAATGGACCATCTGAACTCAACATTTCTTCCCAACTTAAAACAGATTCTTCTTTTATGGCATCAGTGAACTGTCTCATCGCCCCTTCCTTGCTGTTCACTAAACCCTAGCGTGCTTTCTGTTTGCTCTGTCTTGAAGCTCAGATGAGACTCCAAGGTCCCGGGGCGAGGTGATGTCTCGAGGGCGGGAGGGAACAGGCAGTTCTCAAATTTTGAATGTGACCCAAACATCTGTGGATTTAGAAAAGCCTGTCCCCTTCGCACAGAGTGAAGATTTCAGCTCTGCTGCTAAGGTTACTTCTTTTTCTTGTTCGATAGAGAACAACCATTTCTGTGTATTTGGCTTGACTTCCATGCTTTTTGAGATGAAGGCGATCCAAAGGTTTATTTTCTTTTTTAAAAAAATGTTTGTTTATGAGAGAGAGAGAGAGAGAGAGAGAGAGAATCCAAACCAGGCTTCACGCTGTCCATGCAGACAATGCAGGGCTCAAACCCATGAACTGTGAGATCGTGACCTGAGCCAAAATCCAGTCGGACAGTTAACCGACTGAGCCACCCAGGCGCCCCTCCAAGGTTTACTTCTCACGACAGCACCGTTTACATTACATTTGGGCTCAGACTTGGGTGGTGGAGTGTGCAGTCGTGGGGCCAATGGCTGTGAGGCGTGATGTCGTGGGTTTCTGTGCCGGACCATTCCTGCCATGCACACTCACTGGAGGATAGGGCAGGGTGCAAGGCAGGTGGGGTGCAAATGTCTACTCCTAAGGCATCAGATTTTGAGGAAGACACTTAATGTCTCTGGGCGTCCACTCCTCAGACTGGATCCTGGGTTCACTGTGTCCCCTGGAGCCCTTGAGGAAGCCTCAGGAGCTGCCAGTGAGGACACAGAGAAGCCTGGGCAGATTTGGCTTTCACCCCGACCTCCAGCCTTTGATTTCTCTACATATCAGATTCTGGGCGAGATTTTGTTTGAATGGTGGATCCCGTTGCTTGGAAACAAATGTGAAAACCACCTGAAGATCACTGTGCCCCACGGGTCCCAGCATTGTGAGGTTTCCTGACTCTCCCACTGCCTGGAGGCCCCACACGATTCCATCCCACTTGGCTCTTAACCCCTCTAACTCAGCTCCTTTGAGACTCACTGCATGGAGGGATGGCTCAGGGGGTAAAACCAGGTCTGCCTAAACGCATTCAAACAAATCACTCCGGCTCATCACTGCATAATTTCATGGCCATTTCACGTATCCCAGAATTCCTCATGAAAACTGTGTCCTGGGTCGGAAGCCTGGGTTGGGAATAAGGAATAAGCAGTGTTTTCTCCTGGTCACAGGAAGAGTTTTCTCCTGGGCACAGCAAGGAAGGAAGAGAAAAGAATTTGGACAGGTGAGGAGGCTGGTCCTGTGCCCTGCCAGCTGTGAGGGGTTGGGGCCCATGCCCAGTGGATATGAGCTGGCAGGAGGAAATGAACTTTTCATGAGGACTGGCATCCATTATGGGAGGGGCAGCTTCGTGGACTTCTGTGTTTGGCATTTTCTGTAAACCTTTGACTTTCTCTTGTCCACGGCATGCAGACTTTTGCAGTGAATTAGAATACGGGGCCCCTTGGGGCGCCTGGGTGGCGCAGTCGGTTAAGCGTCCGACTTCAGCCAGGTCGCGATCTCGCGGTCCGTGAGTTCGAGCCCCGCATCAGGCTCTGGGCTGATGGCTCAGAGCCTGGAGCCTGTTTCCGATTCTGTGTCTCCCTCTCTCTCTGCCCATCCCCCGTTCATGCTCTGTCTCTCTCTGTCCCAAAAATAAATAAACGTTGAAAAAAAAAAAATTAAAAAAAAAAGAATACGGGGCCCCTGGGTGGCTCAGTCGGTTCATCGTCCGACTTCGGCTCAGGTCGTGACGTTTCAGTGTGTGGGTTCGAGCCCCACGTCGGGCTCTGTGCTGACAGCTCAGAGCCTGGAGCCTGCTTCGGATTCTGTGTCTCCCTCTCTCTCTGCCCCTCCCCCACTCATACTCTCTCTGTCTCTCAAAAATAAACGTTTAAAAAATTAAAAAAGAGAAAAAGAATGTGCAGAGTATGTTCACACGAAGGAAACAGCCCATAAATCACCTTGACATGAAGACACAGATACCCACTCTGAGTGGCCACAGTTCTAGGATAGGTGGCTTTGCGTGTGGAACGTGCGGAAACTTGAGGTCCTGTTGACCCTTTGCGTGGGTTTCTTTGCCCAGTGCATGGCCCCGTGCACCTGCCCCTCCTTCAGGGCAGGAAGAGGGCCAGGCTGAGGCTTAGGCTTAACCTTCCCTCACCCATCGTTCTCCCTTGCCTTTCCCCTCTCTTCCTTTGCCCATCTCCTCTCTCCTTGCCTGTCGTATTGCTAGGAAAAGTTATTACAAATCCTTTATTTTTGTGACCTTATTTTCAGAACTGGAAGTAACTCGAAGCTGTGTGAGGCCACCCCACTTGGAGCTCTTTACACCCTGCCCTTTGTTCTCCTTTGAACACATGACTTCTTTCCCTTAGTTGTCCTTCCTTTCCTTACCGGCATCTTCTTCCTTCTCTCTCATTGCCTCATTTCCAGCCTGAGCCAGCCTGCAGGTGTCTCCGGAGGGGGGGGGGGGGGGAGCGGGAGGGTGGGTTGTGGCAGCAGCTCAGCCCCAGCCAGCCTACTCTGAGGTCAGGGCCCCTTCCTTTCCCAGGGTTGTCTTCCCAAATGGAGGAGCTGGTAAAGTACAACCCCAACGTACCATCTACTTGTAGCTATAGTTCATTTTTAATTCCCATTTGGGCCCAATTTTTCTCTCCTTCCCAAATTTGCCCCACCATCCCACCCTGTAGCTGCCCATCAGTTGAATGGGCAGGATCAGAGTTCTAGAGAGGTTACCAGCTCTGCGAGGTCAAGGCCTTTGCAGAAAGCAGAGCCAGGCACCCTGGTGTCTTTTTCTAAAAGTGTGTCATTTTTTAAAGTGGTGTCATTATTTTAAAATGAAAAAAGTAGAATGAAACCGTTTGGAATCGTGAAAGGAGCTTTTAAAACCTCTTTAAGAAGAAAATTGCTTTGGCATGGAAACATGGTCTTCCATAAAGAAAAAAACATGACTTAAGAAATTCAATTTTCTTAAGTTTCTAGATTTAAGAAATTAAGGGGCACCTGGGTGGCTCAGTCGGTTAAATGTCTGACTTTGGCTCAGGTCATGACCTCATGGTCTGTAAGTTCAAGCCCTGCATCGGGCTTTATGTGGACAGCTGGGAGCCTGGAGCCTGATTCGGATTCTGTGTCTCCCTCTCTCTCTCTCTCTGCCCCTCCCCCATTCACGCTCTGTCTCTGTCTCTCAAAAATAAACATTAAAAAAATTTTTTTTAAAAAGAAATTCAGTTATAACTTGCCTTTTTCTAGAAATGATTTGAAGATTATAGAAACGCATACATATGTGAAGATGATGGTTGGGAGAGAACACCGAAACCCATACGTGCTTGCACCAAGGTTCCCCTCTGTTGAGAAGGGTGCAGCAAAACGAGGCCCCGGGCAAACGTAATTTATAAAATGATCGCTTAAAAACTATAAATGACATAAATATTTCTTGGAAGAGGGAAAAGAAAGCAGAGTGAGGCTGATTTCCTGGTTGTTCTGTCGGCCAGCATTTTCCCTACCTTTTGGGGATCCTAATTTGTTGAAAGCATCCCCTTTCACACCAGGAGCTGAAGGATTTGTTGGGGTGGGGGGAGGGGACCCTAGAGAAAAGAATAGAATAGAAGAATAGGCAGCAGGAGGGTCCAAGGAAGCAGAACGTGTTAGGACTTGTTAGGTATCATCTAGGTCACTGTTTTCCAGACATATCTGTGGACCGCTAGCAGTAATTTAAAATCCAGCAACCCTTTGGCCCATAAGACTCAGTTTGATGGTGCCTGTCCCATGGGAGTTGATTTAGCCTTGACTTCAGGAGTCTAAGCTGCCAAGTGCACAGGCTAGACCTCCTCCTTCCGCCACTACTTTGCTAACCTCTCGTTTCCCACAGACCTTTGAAGAGTATCCTCTCCTTTCTGCATCCCCTGACAGTGCTCAGAGTTCTCGCTCTCAAAGCACATGAGACCAGGAAAACTGGAATCAGTCTTGGGAAGACTCAGGAGAAAGAGGAGAAGCCCTCCTGTAGGATAATCCAGACACCGAGGGCCCCCTCGAGGGAAGGAGAGGTTCTGTTCTGCCATTTCGAGGGATAGGATTCTGTCCTGGGTCTTAGAGCTTTAAAACCAGAAGTTAACTGGTACCTTGGGAACCCCCAGAGAACCTGAATCAGCCACTGAAAATATGCCCTAGACCTCAGCCCTTGACTTCCAACTTGAGGGAAGAGAACAAGGTGGGGTGTTATTGGCTAGCCTCTGTGTCACTCACCCACTTCCTGAGCCCTCGTTCTATGAGTTCTATCATCAGGACCCTTTAGAAAACAGGAGTTCCATCTACTGGGCCTCCTTGTGCTTGGCCTGCGGGAAGTAATTCCTACAGAGGAAGAACTTGAGGCTCTGAGAAATTATGTGATCTCCCCAAAGCCATGTGGCGGACACACATGCACCTGGTAGAAACCCAGGGACGCCTGCCCTCCCCCCGCAAAGCCCACCGTCTTTCTATAACACCTGTCTCACTGCGCGGGGAAAATTGATTTCTCCTTCCTTCGTGGGAAATGGGTGACTTTGACTTCAGCCACGCTCAACCGTGTTCTTCCTGCCCGGTGGGCCAAGGGGAAAGACGCCGTGGGGAAGTCTCAGATCCTTCTCCTCACATGCTCTGACAGAACTGCCACGGGAGGTGTGTACATACACCTGCAGGTGTTCCAACTCGCTTCCAGGTGAAAGGGAAGTTGGGTTTGGGGGAACCTGGTATGGAGCGTGGCCTGAGACAGAGAGGGTGAGTACCAGGTTGGATGAGCAGCCATGGTGTCCGTGTGCAAAGGACCATCAGAGGCAGGATCCAGGTGGGAGACAACAGGAAGTCCATGGGTATCACCCAGTGGAGAGCGGAGGATGATGCCCGGCAAGATGCCTAGATGTCTGGGGTTCTTGCACATTCCCCTCAGTGGACTAAACCACTGATGCAGAGGGAACTTAGAAGGTCACTGGGACCACTCAGACGCCTCGCTCCAAACACCGTGTCAACATTTTGTTTGTAGCTGTCGTGGACCAGCGCCCCATCAACTACTGCACAACGGGCCTCCATGACTGTGACATTCCACAGCGGGCGCAGTGTATCTACATGGGAGGGTCCTCCTACACCTGCTCCTGTTTGCCGGGCTTCTCTGGGGACGGCCGAGCCTGCCGAGGTATGTGGTTCCTCTGATTTTTCTCCCTGTGTAACCCGAAAAGATTCCATGTGCTAATTACCAACTCATCCTGAAATTAAGAGAGCTATTCTTTTTTGTTCTAAGTTTGCTTATTTGTTTTGAGAGAGAGTGAGTGCAGGGGAGGAGCAGAGAGAGGGGGAGAGAGACAATCCCAAGCAGATTCCGCCCTGTCAGCAGAGCCCAGGGCATGGTTCAATCTCATGAACTGTGAGATCATGACCTGAGCCGAAATCAAGAGTTGGACGCTCAACCCACTGAGCTACCCAGGTGCCCTGAGAATTACCCTTTCAACTCTGTTGGGTAAATGGGCTGCATTTTGTTTGTCTCTGGTAGTGTGAACCATGCATTTTCCTTTGGAAGCTGTTCTCACTGGAGAAGATGCTCAGCCTCCCCCTACTATTTTGTTCTGTGACTTGCTCGCTTAAGCAACAATTAGACCCCTGCTGTCTGGTAGGAACTGAGGAGATTATCTTTTCCAAAAAGGCAAATAATCCTTGTATACATGGGGACTTGAGGTCCAGCTTTTTCTTTAGTAACATTGCTATAGCCATTCTCCTGGTCTGCTCTCACCTTCTGCTCCAGAAAAAGCCAAGTCCCCTTGTTAAATAAATGACTGCAGAGTCTGGGAGAGTAAATGTCTCCACAGAATTCTTTCAGACGTGAGGTGAGTCCATTGTTGGCTGCCAAGATGCTTTTTAAAGATGATTTTAGGTAAGATAGCTGTAAAAAAAAAGTACCCTGATCCCCTGATTTGCAAAGTTACTTAATAATACACCATGTAGTATTTCTGAAAAGTCCAAGCTTTTCTAAGATTATAATTTCTGAGATACAGTACTTTTTTTTTTTAAGTTTATTTATTTAAGAGAGAGAGAGACAGAGACAGAGACAGAGGAAGAGAGAATCCCAAGTAGACTCCACCCTCAGCACAGAGCCCGACACAGGGCTTGAACTCAAGAATCGTGAGATCATTACCTGAGCTGAAATCAAGAGTTGGACACTTAAATGACTGAGTCACCCAGGCATACCTGGGATATTTACTTTTTGTTACTGAAAGAAAAGTAAATGTGAATTTTTTCTTGTCTCCAAGGTTTTTCTGTCAGTGGTTAATAATGTCTCCAAACTCTCAGACATTTTTGAAGCTCTCATTTGTGGTGAGAAGGATCATTTTATATAATATGCAAAGGAATCCTCTCTTTTTTTTTTCCTTTTGAATGCTTAATTTTCCATGAAAATGTTAATCATCAAAGTGAAACACATTTATAAATACACAAGATAGAAATTGGGGAGTTAGTGGCTTTTTAAAAAATGTTTGTTTATTTTTGAGAGAGAGAGACAGAGCATGAGCAGGGGAGGGCAGAGAGAGGGAGACACAGAATCTGAAGCAGGCTCCAGGATCCAAGCTGTCGGCACAGAGCCTGATGTGCGGCTTGAACTCACAGACCTCGAGATCACGACCTGAGCCAAAGTCAGACACTTAACAGACTGAGCCACCCAGGCGCCCCAGGGAGATTGCGTTTTGATGAGTAATGTTTAGTGAACTTTAAATCACTGTTCCCAGATCAGAAACAGAGTCCTTTAGAGCTAACGAAGTGGTTTAAATTATTGTATAAACTGTGAATTCCAGAACAAGTGTCATTGTCCCTGGGCTTGGTGGCTCTTTTGCAGATGTGGATGAATGCCAGCCAAGCCAGTGTCACCCCGATGCCTTCTGCTACAACACTCCCGGCTCCTTCACATGTCAGTGCAAACCCGGCTATCGTGGAGACGGCTTCCATTGTGTGCCTGGAGGTAAGGTGTCAGAGATGTTTGGAGTTGGTAAGCCATTGCCACATTCGTGAATCCTGAGTCCCTGAACCTGGGAGAGGAGGTGAGGTGGGGAAGTTGCAGTCTCTATGGAGGGTCCTCAGACTTGTTAAGGTGGGATATCAGAGCACAGCTGTAGTGGACAGGCATGCAGATTGTGCACTGCACAACTCCAGAGGATGCCACACAGACCGTAACTGTACTGGCAACCTAAAGTCTGTCATCCTTGTAACTTGAGCAAGCAGTTCAGGTAAGAACTGCTCTAGATTAGGGTCCCCAGAGAAACAGAATTAATAGTGTGTGTGTGTGTCTGTCTGTCTGTCTGTCTGCCTATCTGTGTTTGTTTATAAAGGAATGTATTATAAGGGAGGTTCTTATGATTATAAAGACTTGCAAGTCCCAAGATTTACAGTTAGCAAACTGGAGACCCGGGACACCCAATGTTCCCATTTGACACTGAAGGCAGAGAAAAGCCAGTGTCCCAGTTCATAGTCATTAGGAAGGAAGGATTCTCTCTTACTCAGGGAAGGGCCAGCCTTTTTGTTCTATCCTGGCCTTCCACTGTTTGGCTGAGGCCATCTGCTTTACTCAGTCTGTGAAGGTAAAATCTCATCCAAAACATCCTCACAGAAGCACCTAGAATGTTTGACCAAATATCTGGCACCCACGTATCTGGCATATCCCCACCCTGTGGCCCAGTCAAGTTCACACGTAAAAGTGACCCATCCCAGCTTCCTAGGAGTCACGGGGAATAGAGCTAGGGTGGAGGTGGGGAGCATGCATGAAGGGCCACCACTAGGGAAAGGTGGAGGCCACGGACTGTACAGAATTGTCCGTATTACCACCTATACCTGGACTGTGCACCTGCTGAAGTTACCTGCTGACCCAAGGCTTGGGTGGCATCTCATTAGACCATAAGAATAATGATAGTCCTGGGTCCGGATCTGGACTCAATTCTGGGAACGTGGGAGGCACTCGACAGATGCTGTTGCGTGAATGCGTGTAATTGGCTGCTGTTTGTTAGAACCTGCTCTGTGCTAGAAGCTTCCCCCGTACTCTTTCAAATGTAATGTTCACCATTGTCCTTTTGGAGCAAACACTATTACGATCCCCATTGGCAGAGAATGCCGACGCTTACCAAGATAAAGGCGTAATCAAGGTCCCACCAGTAGTAAGTGCTAGAACTGAGACTCAAACCCAGGTCTGTCTGATGGGCTTAAGCCTGGATTCAGTCCTCTAAACCACATGGTATTCCGTCATGAGATTAAGAATGTATTTGACACAGTAGACTGGAGTCACGTAGTTACTTATTTTTAATGACTGCTATTGTTTGTAGCCAGATATAGTCATGCCACTGTCAATATCTTATATATATATAAATACACAAATATATAATGTTTCAACAAAATATCCATTTCACCACCTTTAAAAATATATATATTTTTTTGAGAGCGTGAGTGGGGGAGGGGCAGAGAGAGAGGGAGAGAGAGTCCCAATTAAGCTCTGCACTGCTCGAACCACAAGACCACGACCTGAGCTGAAATCAAGAGCCAGAAGCTCAATCTGCTGAGCCACCCGGAGCCCCCATTTCACCACCTTTTTAAGCAATTAATAGCGATTTCGATGTCTGTCTCCTTCACTAGCCTGTGAGTGTAGGGTGCGTATGCATTTTATTTTTATGTCCGGCGGTGTCCCGTGGAGCATGTGGCCCATGATGGTGCTCACAGATTTATAACTGTTGAAGAACCCAGTGAATGTACCAGTTTCCACTCCTATCAGCAGTATATAAAAGTATTTATTTATCCCTGCTCTCAACAGGACTAGGTGTTTTCCGGTTTTTAGGATAGTTGTCCAACTAAAAGGGGAAGAATCATAGATTAAGTTAAAATTTGGGTATAAAATACATATTTCTGATCTACATTGTTCCCTTCTGATTAGAACAAGTATCGCCATGCCACTACTTATACGTCAAATCTGGCCCACCTCCTGTTTTTATAAATAAAGTTTTATTGGAACACAGCCATGCTTGTTAGTTTATGTATAGTCTGTGGCTTCTTTAATCTTACAAAGGCTGAGTTCAGTAGTTGTGACAGAGATTATAAGGCATGCAAAGCCTGAAATATTTACTACCTGGCCCTTGAGAGAAAATGTTTGCCAACCCCAGCCAGAATGAACCGAGGCAGGGCCAACTTTTTGTTCCTGAAATTGTGGGTAAAAACTCTTAGTGCTGCCCATAGATTCTGACAGGCAGATTACATAGAGAGGAGCTCATGATGATCTTAGTCAAGACTCTCCAGCAACTACTAAAAATCACTGACATCCCGTTATTTCCTTAAGCTTGCTTCATATCACCAGTTCAAAAAGAAGCAGATGTCTTCATCTCTTGGTTTTGTTTTTTGTTTTTAACCTCACTCCTTGCCCCCTCTTTAAGGCTCTGTTAAGCAAACAGAAACAAATTCATCCCTGCAGGCTGGGATGTGAAGCTGGGACAAGGATAAAACCAGTGAGCACAGTCTGCTAGGATTGTTTATGTATTCAATCCTGTTCTCCTAAGAAATTCAACATCTAGTTAAATAGTCAAGAGAGAATGTGCACTAGAAATACATACCAATGTTCACCGAGTATTGCTTGTAACAGAAAAGAAATCTAAATGACTGTTGGTAGGAGGAATGGACCAATGGAGTTTTGGAACAATTCATACAATGAAATAATAGGCAGCAATTAAAATGAGTAAAATGTTAAAAACGTAAACAATGTAAGAATGTTAAAAAGTTTGGGGCGCCTGGGTGGCTCAGTCAGTTGAGCACCCAACTCTTGGTTTTGTCTCAGGTCATGATCCCACTATTCGTGAGCCCGAGCCCCCCGTGGGGCTCTGCGCTGACAGTGCGGAGCCTGCTTCAGATTCTGTCTTTCCCTCTTTCTCTGCCCCTCCCCTGCTCACACTGTCTCTGTGTCTCTCAAAAATAAATAAATAAACTTAAAAAATATATAACGCTGTATGAAAATAAACCTATGTGTGTATACATATGTAGGAAATCTACAAAATGCATACAGAGGAATGAAAAACGAAAACTCAGAGCACGGGGGTTACCTGCATGTAGGAGAGAGGCAGTTGGGATTGTGGAGGTTACACAAGAGCAGACTTTGTATTTTTCAGCTGGAATATGAACACTGAGGTTTTCATCGTATATTTCTAAATTATGGCTGACTAAAATACTTTCTGAAATATTAGCAGGCAGGAAACTAATGTCATCCAGACGCCTATTGCCAAGCACAGTGAAGTGCAGGGCGTCGGACAGTCCGCACTTAATTTGGTACCTACTGTATACAGAAGGGACTAGCTGAAAAAATTAAACTGGCTTCGAGGGTGAGTCCGTTGAGGCAACAGCTTCTGCATTGTCAACGGGTGACAGGCAAGACCAGAAATTCTGATTTGTTTCCCCCAAGCTTCTGCACTCTTGCTCACAACCTGTGTATGTTCCATGGATCGCTAGCGCCATTTGCTTTTAAATGAAATGGAATCGAAAACAAGAATCAAGAAGATATCAGAGTATATAGAGTATATATAGTAGGAAAAAGTACTGTTTCATGAAATGATGCTTGTATCTGCACGGATGAGTATGTGTGTGTGCGTATACATGTGTGTATCGAGTTGCTGAGCGGAGTGTATTCCTGTGGGTCATGGCCAGAAAGTTTGAAAGCCACCATGGTCCCGTTGACTCTTGAACAACACGGGGGTTAGGGGCACTGACGCCCCCACACAGTTGAAAATCCACGTATAACTTTTGACTGCCCAAAAACTTAACTACTAAGAGCCTACTGTTGACCGATAACATAAACAGTCAATTAACACATAGTCTGTATGCGGTATGTATTAAATACTGTATTCTAACAATGCAGTAAGAGAGAAGAAAGAAAATTTCATGAAGAAAGTCATAAGGAAGAGAAAATACATTTACAGTTCTGTTCGGTAAAAAAAAATTCACAGTTCAGACCCAAATTGTTGAAGAGTCCTTTGTAGTTATCTATTGTGATGTAACAAATGATCTTCAAGGTCGACAGCTTAAAACAATACGTCTTTATTATCTCACAGTTTCTGTGGGTCAGGAATTCAGGAGCCGCTTAGCTGGGTGGTCTTGGTTCAGGGTCTCTCATGAGGTCGTTGTCTGGGGATTAGCTGGGGTTGTGGTCTTTGAGGGTCATCTGAGGCTGAAGGATCCCCGTGGTTGCTGACAGGCCTCTGTTCCTCATGCATTGTTGTACTGAGGACTTCACATCCTCACAGCCTGGGTCTCTTCATAGGGCGCCTCAGTGACTTCAACACCTAGCAGCTGGCTCCCTCCAGACCAAGTGATGAGAGAGAGAACACCCAAGCTGGAAGCCATGGTCTTCTGTAACCTCATCTTGGAAGGGACACACTGTCCCTTCTGGTGATACTGTTAGTCACAGGCCAGCCCCCTAACAGTGTTGAAAGGGAATTGCCTAAATGTGAAACTACCAGGAGGCGGGAGATGGGGGCCATCTTGGAGGCGGGCTACCAGAGCCAATGACCTTGCCTGAGGACTGTCTGGAGGAATGTAATTGGCTAGATTTTTGGAAAGTAGGAGACCGGATTCTTAGCGGATCAAGAGATACATAATACAAAGTCCTGGGCTAGAGTTGCAAAGCTTGGTCCTTAAGGGCAAATGCCAAGCCTATGGATGTTTGATCACATCTCTTCACGTGTGGCGCCCGTCACACCGGCATCTCGCACCTAGAGACACATCACACAACTGTAGACACAAAGGCAATTCAAGAGTTCAGAAAGCAGGGCTGCAAGAGAAGATGAAAACATCGAGGAGATAATACAGTTTAAGAGAAAGAAAGCTGACGAACAACTTAATGTACACTTTTTATTTTTTATGTGTCTTGTTGTTTGTGTTTCAGTGTGCACTTCACTTCAGTCAAACCCTATGATAGAAAACTTGCATTTCCCAGTCAGAGCTAGAAGCAGCTCTAGAATTCTATAATTCATCTCCTTTGTTTTATAAACAAAGAACATGAGGACTGAGTAATTTCTTGGTTTACAAAAAAGTTCCTTGAACTTTTTACATAAAAGCATTTTCTATAGCAATTTTTCTCAAAATTGAGTAAAACCCTTTTTATTTATCTATTTTTTTTTAACGTTTATTTATTTTTGAGACAGAGAGAGACAGAGCATGAACGGGGGAGGGTCAGAGAGGGAGGGAGACAGAATCTGAAACAGGCTCCAGGCTCTGAGCTGTCAGCACAGATCCCAACGCAGGGCTCGAACTCACGGACCGCGAGATCGTGACCTGAGCTGAAGTCGGACGCTTAACCGACTGAGCCACCCAGGCGCCCCGAGTAAAACCCTTTTTAAAAGAAATTCTTTTTTTTTAGGTTTATTTATTTAATGAGTTAGAGAGAGAGAGAGAGAGAGAGAGAGAGAGAGCGAGCATGCAAGTGGGGGAGGGGCAGAGAGAGAGGGAGAGAGAATCCCAAGCAGGATCTGCACCATCCGCACAGAGTTCAATGCGGGGCTTGAATGTACAAACCGTGAGATCATGACCTGAGCCGAAATCAAGAGTCAGATGCTCAACCAACTGAGCTACCCAGGCGCCCCAAAAGAAAGACACTCTTAAAGTCTCTGGTGTTGGGTTAGATTATTTTTATTATAAATAAGTCTCCGTGTGTGGAAGAGCCCCCAGGAGCAGCCAGCCCCTCTTGGGGGCAGACGGGGCAGGAAGAAGCTAAAAAAATGGTGCCTCCCCAAATGAGTTCCTCAGCCCCATGGAGTATATCAGAGGCTGCAATAGTTATCTATGTGAATTAGCACAGAGAAAGAAATGTAATCAGGCGAGAGAATGAAATGTAAGTCAAGAAAGTTAAAAAGGTATTTTTTTTCTTATTTCTCCTTCTCTTTCATTTTTCTCTCATTTTCTTTGTCCCCAACCTTGAGAAAGTCACCCCAGACTTCCTGCTTTTCCCTGGATAAATAGCAGGTCTTGACTGCTTCCTCCCCCGCGCAGATCAGACTAGATGAGTGAAAGGAATCTTGCCTGAGTGGTCATTTTATCAGCCAGAAACAGGGCCAGGAAATGTATCGTTATTACCCCGTCCTCACCCTGCCCACAGTGGAAAATTCTCCATGGGGGGCTGGGGCCCCGGGAGCAGCTCCCACTGCCTGGTGGCCAGGCTGAGAAGCCATCCCAAGAAACCCAGTGACATCACAGCTTTCCATAAACATACTTGAAATTCCATCTCCTGAGTCACAACTGGGGCTTTCCCCTCCTTTGTATGAGTTCAGGATACAGCACTTAAAAGTTCCACTGTAAGTTGCCGATCGCTTGAGATGTTGTACGTTGGTCAAACACCACGTCCGTGCAGAACCGTCAGCCTCGTAGAATGGAGCTGCCTCTGCTTCCTCAGATGTTTGCTTTGGTTGATTGCACGCAGAGCACCAGGTGTGGTTTCAAGTTGGAAGGGCAACATCAAACACAGATGGTGATGGAAGGAAGAGGAGTCTGTGGGCCACAGATGATTTCATGAGCGTATTAAGCTCACTTGTGTATGTCACTGTTGACGCAACCCACCCAGTGTGTACGTGCACTGGCCTTGTGGGTACAGAGGGGCAGGGGGCTAGGCTAGGAATCCAAAGACCCACGTTGTAGCTTGAGCTGAGCTGCTTACTCGTGCTGTGATTGGGGAGCCCTTCACCAGTCTGAGCCTTGGGTCTCATTTGGTGGAAAAAAATACAGTTAGTTGCGTGTCGCATAGGATCCTAGTAGAGTTAAATGAAACACGTGTAAACGGAGACCCCTTGTACAGGAACTCTAAAACCCTGTGCACACGGGAGGTATTGAGGAAGTGAATAAGTTCTATGTCCAAGAGTGAACAGGACCCAACATTTTATTCCCAACCGCATGGCTTAGTTGCATCTTTGTTTGGCTCTTCCTACATCATTTTTTTTTTTTTAATATTAGCCCCTAGGGCTAAAAGGGAAAGCAATACCCACTTTTCCCTTGCCAGGTTTAACACACACTTTCCAGGCACGTTCACTGCTTCTGATCAAGGGAACAACCACATGAGGCAGGCTAACATGAGACCTGGCAACATAGACAAAGGTACTTTAAACGTTTGTTGGCAGGATGCGTGCTGAATGTCACCGCGAAGGCCATGTATAGACACGGTCACAAATGAACATTTGAGGGGCACCTGGGTGGCTCAGTCAGTTAAGCTTCTGACTCTTGATTTTGGCCCAGGTCATGAGCTCTCGGTTCCTGAGATTGAGCCCCAGCGCAGAGCCTGCTTGGGATTCTCTCTTCCTCTCTCTCTGACCCTCCTTGCTCATGCTCTCGCTCTCTCTCAAAAATAAATAAACATTAAAAAAAAAAAAAAAAACCCAGCACTTTGGAGGCACCCGGGTGGCTCAGTCAGTTGAGTGTTTGACTTTGGCTCAAGTCATGATCTCACGGTTTGTGGGTTCGAGCCTTGCGTCAGGCTCTGTGCGGACAGCTTGCTCAGAGCGTGGAGCCTGCTTCGGATTCTGTGTCTTCCTCTCTGTCTGCCCCTCACCCGCTCATGCTCTGTCTCTGTCTCTCAAAAATAAATAAATGTAAAAAAATTAAAAATAAATAAATATACATTTTAAAAAAAAACAGCACTTTTGGGGGCGCCTGGACTCTTGATTTCAGCTCAGGTCATGATCCCAGGGCTGTGGGATTGAGCCCTGCATCCAGCTCTGTGCTGAGTGTGGAGCCTGCTTAAGATTCTTTCTCTCTCTCGCTCTGCCTTTTGGTCTCATTCTCTCTCTCTCTCTCTTTAAAAACAAAAACAGGGGCGCCTGGGTGGCGCAGTCGGTTAAGCGTCCGACTTCAGCCAGGTCACGATCTCGCGGTCCGGGAGTTCGAGCCCCGCGTCAGGCTCTGGGCTGATGGCTCGGAGCCTGGAGCCTGTTTCCAATTCTGTGTCTCCCTCTCTCTCTGCCTCTCCCCTGTTCATGCTCTGTCTCTCTCTGTCCCAAAAATAAAATAAAAACGTTGAAAAAAAAATTAAAAAAAAACAAACCAAAACAGCACCTTGGTACCCCTTTGCCCTTGAGACCCATGGAGGAGATGTCTTCTGTGGATCTGGCCTGTCCTGGGCTCTTCTGTCAGGACAGAGTGTAACAGTGTGTTTTCTTGTCCCCTCACCTCTGGACCGTGGGCCCCTTGAGCCCTTCCCTTGTCAGATGCTTCCTGAGTGGAAGTGAGGGATGATGCAGTAGAATTCGCTAGGGGAGACAAACGAGGAACAGAGTCAGTGTCATTGTCAGTGTGACACAGCTCCAGGGCAGGTGAGCCCAGGCCCCCCCCCGGGAGCTATGGAGGCACACAAGACCCAGCCCTGGAGGGCCTGGCGAGGCTTCCTGGGGGAAGTAACTGGGAGGAAGGAAAAGCAGGGTCAAGGAGGAAGTGTCCCACCACACACAGCACATGGAAAGGCCTGGAAAACAGAGGCAGCCGACATAGTTGGGTTTGGCCGGAGGGTGGCTGTCAGCAGTCAACGTTGCTGGTGGCTGGGCATCGCTCGTGTGGTGGAGACTGTAGGGCTGAGGGCGGTGCTGGCCTGGCCCTTGTGGTGGCCGGACTCCAGCTGCTTCGGAATGAGCTAGAACTCTGTGTATTGGGAAGTTGTTGATTCCAGGCCATAGCTCCTTATCGGCGATTCCCAAAGATCTAGAAGTATTTCCCTACGTGGGGATCTGAGTTGCAAGGCTAAGAGGCCATGTTTCATGCCAAACACGAGCTCATCATTACAATAAAACACAGTTGTTGGAAAATGTGCCCTGTGGTGTTTGGTCTCCCCAAATCTTTGACCTCGACTCAACGTGGATAATCAAGCAGCTTGACATGATAAAAAGGACAAATTTCAGAGAAGCAAAGTTTCCCAAAGCAAATTTCAGCGATGTCCATCCGGTGATGAATGGACAAGCCAGTGTGGCGTAACCACCCTGTGGAATAGTATTCAGCCATCGAAAAGGATGGCATACTGACGGATGCTACAGGGTGAATGAGCCCCAAAGACATTGTGCCGAGGGAGAGCAGCCAGACACAACAGGCCACGTGTGATATGATCCCAGTTATAGGACGTGTCCAGGAGAGGCCATCCATGGAGACAGAAGGCAGGTTGCTGGCTGCTGGGTGCTGGGAGGAGGGGGAAACAGAGAGCAGTGCTCTGCCTCTAGGTATACGGTTTCCTATGGAGCTGAGGACAGTGGATCCAGAATTCGGTAGAGGTGGCGGTTGCCTCTCACCGTGACTACACGAAATGCCACGGAATCGCTCACTTTGAAATAATTTTGTGGCGTGTTCGTTCTGCCTCAGTTGTTACAAACTGAAACCAAAAAGTGCTTAGCAGACAAAAGAAAACGCAAACGTAATCTTGACTGTCAAATCCCTCAACCAGGATGATAGTTTACGTTTTAGAAAACGAACAAAACAAAACCCAGTGATGAGCGGGCAGCCTCCGGGGGCCTGAGTCCAGCGTGGGTGTCCCGCAGCCACGGCTGGTGAGCACCGACCGATGACACAGCTGACCGTCTCCCTCCGTTTGTCTCTGTCGTAGAAATGGAGAAAACGCGGTGCCAGCTGGAGCGAGAACACATCCTCGGGCCGGCGGGGGCAGCGGACCCACCACGGCCAGGTCTGTTCGTCCCCGAGTGTGACGAGCACGGGCACTACGTGCCCACCCAGTGCCACGGCAGCACCGGCTACTGCTGGTGCGTGGATCGCGACGGCCGTGAGCTGGAGGGCACCAGGACCAGGCCCGGGATGAGGCCCCCCTGTAAGTCCGAGGGTAGCGCCGTGCTGGGCTTGTGTCTGAGAAGGGCCTGGGGGACCGTGAGCGTCACCGGGGGTCCAGTGCCCGTGAGCGTCACCGGGGGCCTTGCCCAGGACGCAGGTGGCACTTTGTGTCTGCCCTCTGCAGCCCTCTTCTCCGTCTCCCTCACATGAACCCCACTCCCTCCATCTCTCCGTCCTTCCTCCCTCCCTCCTCAAACTCGTTCTCCTCCTTTGCTGTGCAGACCTGTTCTGTACAGATGCCAGCAGGACTGGCCACAGTGATTCTCGGTTGGTAGCAGAGAGTGCGTGTGCTGTGGGTCCCCCGGGGCACAGTCCCTGCAGTGGTGGCCTGGCCTTCTAGTGTTTGTGGCGTTGGGACATTGAAGGCCTGGGAGAGGCCGACCGAAGCCCTTCCCTGGGAGGCGCTGGGCAGGGAGTAGGGGCCTGTGTGCGGCCCAGCGGGGCTGTGCGGCTTGGGACCCAAATGGCCTCAGTCTCGGCTTCCTCAGCCTCCACCCAGCAGAGGAGCAGAACAGTCTCTTGGATGGATCCCGGCTCTAAAATCCTGCCTCTGTCTCAAACGTAGGAAATGGTAGCTGTCACAAGTTACCAAAATCAGATGCAGTCAGTCCTTGAATCTCCATCCTCCATACAGCTAATAATCAGGGATTGACCCCCTACCAGGTATTTTCCGGAAACTGCTAAGAGGCTGCTAAGTGAGCAGGAAGTGGTCATTAATCCATCCGGCCAACGTTCACTGAGCTTCAGATGCTGGGGTCAGTGCTGGGGGTCCAGAAGGGGGAGTCACAGTGTGGCACCCAGAAGGTCAGAGGACAGGTGAACAGGTGCAGGGCAGGGAGAGGAGTTCTGTGAGAGAGGAGGGGGCCGGGAGACCCAGAGGAAGGTGTCCCTGGCTTCTGTGGGCATGGGGGGCTAGTTGGGGAAGGCTTTCCAGAGCAGATGGTGTGAACCAAGTCATTGGGGGGGAGGGGCTGGGGTTGAGAGGCCGACTCCAGGCAGCAGGAGGAGGCTGAGAGCTCACAGACATTGCAGGGATGTCTGTCCTGTGGGAGGGGAGTCAAGGTGAGGATCTGA
The DNA here is from genome assembly GCF_022837055.1 of Prionailurus viverrinus. Classification (NCBI taxonomy): domain Eukaryota; kingdom Metazoa; phylum Chordata; class Mammalia; order Carnivora; family Felidae; genus Prionailurus; species Prionailurus viverrinus. Next base: position 12,682,275 of record NC_062571.1, read on the forward strand.
GATGCCCAGCAGAGGGGCCCGGGGTTGATCACGAGGGCAGCTGGGAGTCCAGGGAAGGTCTTGAGCGGGCATTGATGCCACCAGATGTAGGTTTTAGACAGATTGCTTGTTGGACCGTGGAAGCCGAGAGAAGAGTAAGAGGCCCCTGGGGGAGGGGCGGGGCCGTCCAGGTGCTGAAAACTAATCCAGGTGAGAAGCTTCGAGGGAACGGACCCCAGGGGCTGGCAGTGAGTTTGGAGAGGAGGGATGAACTCCGGAGAGAGTAAAGACGTCAGCCAGATGGGTTTACGTCACTGACTGGGCACAAGGAGCAAGATGTGGAAATGGCCCCAGTGACGACCGGGTCCAGCCCTCTCTCTTCAGAGAGCAGGAGACAAAGCCCAGGAAGAGCCATGACTCATCCACACAGCAGGGGAATGGAGGGCTGGGTCTGGGACCCAGGCTTCCTGACCCCCACTCTGTGCCCCTCACCCTTCTCGGGACACTGTCGTCAGGGGAGCCGGGGCGTCGTGCTGGGCATCGGGGTCAGCATTTAGGAGGCGAGGCAGAACCTGGGGGCGAATTAGTCTCTGATCCTCGTTCTGTCCCTGAAAGCCCAGAAGGGGCGTGTTCCTGCACGGCAGTGGGTGTGACCCTCGCCCACCACGGGGACAGGGTGCGTGGGGCTGCTTCCCTGCTAGTCCCCCCAGCATTGGGAAGCTTAGTGCCTGCCACTGGGAAGTGAGCTCCCTGCGGGCAGGGCTTGCCAGGGGCTGTTTTGGTTCACTGCCGCCCGTGCCCAAAGCAGGACGTGAATGGTCGCATTATTTCTATTTCTATTTCGGGGAAGTCCAGGCCATTTTTTTTCAAGTGACCTTTAATGGCAGACTCATGCCCCACCTCCTCTTCCTCACAAATGCCCTTTGACTGAGGTCTTTCTGCAACTTGTGCTTTTAGATACAAATGGGCATTGAGTAGCTGTGCCATGGTGCGCCTGGTGCCATGAAGCTGGCGTGACCCCATGTGTGTGTTTGTGTGCACTCCTCCTGCACATAGGCCTTGCTCATTGACATCTCCTGCCACCTAGGTCTGAGTACAGTGGCCCCCCCGATTCACCACGGACCCTCTGTCCCCACTGCTGTGATCCCTCTGCCACCTGGGACCCACTTACTCTTTGCTCAGACCGGGAAGATAGAGCGCCTCCCCCTGGAAGGAAGCACCATGCAGAAGTCAGAAGCCAAGACGCTGCTTCATGCCCCGGTGAGTGCTGGCTTAGTGCACTTGGTGACAGCTTCTGCTTCAGCGACCCGGAAAAACAAGCAGGGTGTGGTTAGACCAGTACTGGGGCTTGACCCCTGGATGCAGGAGCCTCTTGATTCCACGTGACCGCAGGTGTCCGTCTCTAGACGGGGCCACTGTGTTCCCAAGCCGCCTGTGTAGCTGGGAGGGCAGGAGCAGAATCGGGAAGGCCATGGAGAGACCACTGTGGCGTCTGACCCCTTGGGTGGGGCATCACACGAGTTGGCAGATCTGGTCTGTGCGCGTCTCCCAGGTCTGACCTTGCCCTTCCTGCTCAGTACAGTGGCTTGTGTTTGGCAGACCATCACCTCAGGATCCTCAAATCTGCCCCGAGGCGGTAACAGCTTCGGCTTAGAGCTTTTCAGAGCATCAAACATGCATTCTGCGAGCTGGGGAATTTTTGTCTGTTAGGGGTTGGACGCTTCTGAAAAGCTGTTCTGTTTCATCTGTGATCCTGACCCCCTCTCGCCAAGAAACCAGACCTGAGACCTGGGGGCTTCCGGCGGGATTGGGTCAGGGTTGCCAGAGCAGTGGGGCGGAAGGGGGGGCAGCCCTCAGGTCCCGTAAGGAGTGAAGACGCTTTTCAAATCCCCTTCTAATTAGCCTCGATTGGATTCGTGTTCTTCTCCTGCACAAAACCCTCTGACGGGCTCTTCCTTCACACAGAATGAATCCAGTTCTTCTTTGTCCTCTGGCCACCTCCTCCATCCCATTTCCTGCCACTATCCCCCCACTCTCCAGCTTCAGCTCTCTGACCCTCTGGCTGGTCCTCAACACACCACGCACATTCCCACCTCAGGACCTTTGCACCTGCCTGGAGTCCTCTCCCTCCCAGACCCTTCTGCAGTGCACTGCCTCGCCTCACTCAGATTTCTGTTGGCACATCACCTCTCTGAGAGGCCTGACCTGGCCACCCTGGCCGCACTGCTCTCTGCCCCCTTATCCTGCTCTGTGTTCACCATAGCACTCAATACTACTTGATACATTATGTGTCAGTGTATATGTTCCGTATCCGATGCATCTATTCCCGCTAGGAATATAAGCATGCCAGACCAGAAACCATCCACCTGTTTCATGGAGGTATTTGTTTCACAGCGGTGTTAGAGCCAAAACAGTGCTTGGCACTCAGAACATACCTGCCGAACGAATAAGTGATCTTTGTATTGTCCTGTTGCCTCGCTGACACACAAATCCCTTTGAGGGTGAGCATCATTCTCATTTTGTGTCCTCTCAAGCACATGCTTACGTAGCGGGAGTGGGCTGGGTTCCCTGTGAAAGTCATTGTCGCCCACGATGAAGGGAAGAGGTTAAATGTCAAGGGAGGCTGTGAAAAGCAGAAAATTGAGGTGGAGCCGGTGGAGGGGAGGGCACTGATACAATAGGAGAGATACTCACTGTTCTTTTATTTTGTGTCTTGTGTATTGTTAACCATTTTTAAATTTTTTAAAAAATCTTTATTTACTTTTGAGAGAGAGAGATAGAGTGTGAGCAGAGGAGAGGCAGAGACAGAGGGAGAGAAGCAGGCTCCAGGCTCCGAGCTGTCAGCACAGAGCCCGACACGGGGCTCAAACTCACAAAGTGCGAGATCATGACATGAGCCGAAGTTGGACGCTTAACCGACTGAGCTGCCCAGGCGCCCCTGTTTTTACCATTTCTAACCACTTCTCAATGATGGTGTGACTGTCACCACCATCCATCTCCAGAACTGTTTTCATCATCCCAAACAGAAACTTGGTCCCCGTTAGATAATAACTCCCTCCTTCCCCAGCCCCTGGCAACCTCTAGTCTGCTTCCTGTCTCTATGGATTTGACTCCTCTGGGTGCCTCATATATTTGGAACCATCTGGTATTTATCCTTTTGGAAGGGGCTTACTTGACTTAGCATCATGGCCTCAAGGTTCATCCATGCTGTAGCCCGTGCCAGACTTTTCCTTCCTTCTTAGGCTGGATAACATTTCGTTGTATAGATTTACCACATTTTGTTTACCTGTTCATCCTTCGGTGGACATTTGGGAATATTGCTGCTGCGGGGATGTATGCACCAACGTCTGTTCACGTCCTTGCTTTCACTTTTTTTAAGGATGAACCAGACCTGGAATTTCCTAATCATATGGTAATTCTGTGTATGTTTTCTTTATATTTTGAGAAACTTGCCATGCTGTTTTCCTTAGCTGCACCATTTTACATTCCCGCGAGCATGGTACAAAGATCCCAATTTCTCTAAATCCTTGTTGATACTTAAGATTTTTAATTATTAATGCTAGTCATCCTAATACGTGTGAACTGCTACCTCGTCGTGGTTTTGATTTGTGTTTCTCCAACAAGCGATACCTGAATCTTCTCACGCACTTATGGACCATCCGTGTATCTTCTTTGGAAAAATGTCTACTCATATCCTTTGCCTATTTTGTAATTGAGTCATTTGTTGTTACTGAGTTGTAGGAGTTCTTCATATATTTGCTTTGCCTCACTTTGCATTTCCATAGACATTTTAGAGTAAGCTTGTAAGATTCTACCAAAGGGAAAAATAAAGCCTACTGGGATTTTGATACAGATGGCATTGAATCTTTAACTCTATTTAGGGGAAATTGATATCTTAGCAATATTAAATGTTACAATCTATTCAACTAATTTATCTCTTCATTTATTTGGGTCTTCTTTAATTTCACTTTGTGATGTGTTATAGCGTTTAGTGTAGAATCGTGCACATGTAAAAATACTTGTTCTTAAATACTTTGTTTTGAATGTTATTTTAAACATTACTCTCTTAAATTTTTTACTTTGTGCTCGTATGTAGAAACACCACTTTATATTGCCCTTGTACCTGCAACCTGGCTGGATTCAATTGGTAGTTATAATAGTTCTATAGATTCCCTGGGGTTTTCTACAGAAACAATCAAGTTGTCTTAGAGTGGTTTTACCTCTTCCTTTCCAATATTTGTCTTTTTAAAAAATGATCTTCAGGTAGGCAAAGGTTGCTTAGATGATGTAGAGAAAGTGTAAGAGAAGCAATCATGAATTGAACTTAATAAATACTTAAAACTTGTGCTTTGTTAAAAACACCGTTAAGAAAAAACAAAAAGAAAAAACCCAAAACAACAACAACAAAAAGAAACTGAAAAAAACTACATAATGAGTGGAAATACACACACACACACACACACACACACACACACACATACATATGACAGAAGTTTTTAGCTGAACTATGTAAAGAACTTCTACAGCTCAGTAATAAACATTTTTAAATGGACTAAAGACTTGAAGACCTTTCATAAAATAAAGGTGTCTATATGCCAGGAAGCACATGGAAGATTCCCACCATCACTGGTCACTCAAATGCTAGTGAGTGAGCCACTCTTATGGCTGGTCTGCACTTCCAGGATAAAGTCATCATTGGCCTGGCCTTCGACTGTGTGGACAAGATGGTTTACTGGACCGACATCAGTGAGCCTTCCATTGGGAGAGCCAGTCTGCATGGCGGAGAGCCAACCACCATCATTCGGCAAGGTGGGCAAGCAAATACCATTCTTCCTTCTTGGTTTGGCTTCTGGAAGCCCAAAGGGTTCCTGGGAGAGAGCAGAGGAGTGGGTGTATGATTGCATACAGGATATGGTGATTTGAGGCTGACTGGGTCCTTGGCCTCAACGCCACCCTTTCCAGCCTTCTCTGAAAAGTCCTCCAAGGACTTATTGTTAAATCGTGAACACCTTAGCTGGGACTTGTGGCTGGCCTAAGATGAATAAAGTTAAAACAGGTAAGTGCCCACGCCTTTCTCTAAAAGCTTATGTACCCAGTTTTAATGAACAGTAAGGGCCAAACTCCACCATCCACTTTGGATATGCATTTCTCCTCTGCCTGTGGAGCCTAGACTTGATTCTCAGAATGCCTGCCCCACGGTATGCTCCACTGGGATTTCCCCAAAGGCAACAGGCAGATGATCATAAAGTTGGGAGGGTTACAAGCATATTGGCAAATATTGTCCCTGATAGTTGTCTATTCCCAAGACAGTTTTCAAGTCAAAAGTTGTCACTTCAACCTGTGACATCGTGGTGGTGGTGGGGACATGTCTTTTCTACCTTAGCTCCACTGGCACCTGTCCTGATTGCCTGTGTCAGAGGAGTGCAGCAAATCAGGCAGGGCTTCCATAGACATTCCTCAAATTTCAGTTGCATTACTGGTGATGAGGTGCACGACGCTTTGGCACAGCCTACCCCTCAGCATTTAACCTCAATTCCTTAACTTATAGAGGTTGGTTAAGGTCAAGAACTCTATGCGTTATTGTAATGCCTACATTCAACAAGTCATGACTATTTTATGTGGATATGTTTTCTCAAGATTAAAGACCATTACAGCCAAAATCCAAGGGTCTGTACAAATTCACCTTTACTGAAAAGGTCAAATATTACATGTTGCTAAGTCAGTAACTCAGCAGCTGACTTGCAGGTATTTTCAATCGAAAGACATCGTGGGGGTGCTTGGGTGACTCAGTCGGTTGAACATCCAACTCTTGATTTTGGCTCAGGTCATGTTCCCAGGGTGGGGTCATGGGATTAAGCCCGGCATCAGGCTCTGTGCTGATCGTGAAGCCTGCTCGGAATTCTCTCTTTCTCTCTCTCTGCCCCTCTCCCCTGCTTGCGTTCTCTATCCCTTCACAAAAGATGATCAACAGGAACCAGGCTGAGGTTGAGTTAAATATGTCTAGCTTTGGACATAGACCCTGACTCCTTTTCTGGAAGCTGACATGCTACTTAAATAATGTCTGGTAGTTTTCATGGTTTCGTTTAATGAACAGAATTTTGAAAATGCCTTTTTGCATCGTGTGTGTGTGTGTGTGTGTTAAAAATGTTGTTGCTATTATCTGTGATTTGACTTCAAAACCCAGTGGAAAGGGGGAATAGGTCATCATTGCTATTTCCTGTTGCTTCTGGAACTGATAATTATCCAAGAAAGCTTTAAGCACAGTAAGAAACATTCCAGGCCAAAAGTCCACTGTGAAAACACAGAATTAAACTAGAATGTGATCTTTGTAGAAGAAAGATCACTGGGAATAAATTTTCTTTTATTTACAAATAAAAATAGTTATTGAAAAATAATTTTTAAAATATTTAAATAAAGGAAAAAGAAACTTCCACTTAAATCTTCATTGTGGTACAGGTTGGTGCATCCCTAGTGAGTGGAAGAGGGCGTATGTATCTCCTCTCTAGTTCATGCAGCCTGAATCCTAAGCTTCTCTTTATTTCCTTGAGTTAAACTCCTAACCAAACATCTTTAATCAGGATCATCATCTGTTTCCTTTTGACATCAGCAGTGTGGAATATATTGCCTTGCTGTCTTCCCTAATTGCCCTGACTGCACAGTAAAGGGGGAGGCTTTCCAGACCTTTCCTTTGGCATGATAGTCCATAAAGTAGTGTTTTCCTGGTTGGAGGAGGTTTGATTGCTCTTGGGTTTGAGGTCAGGATCAGAGCTGTTGATAAGGAACCAGAGAGACATGGAGTTTCTGGGTTCCTCTGGATATCTTGCAAAGTACTGTCACTGAACAGCCTTTTCTCCCCCACTCTTCTGTCTGTGTGTCTGAGTGACTGGTGTCCTGGCAGAGAATTGCTCATTCCAGATACACCCCCAGAATGATTTATTCTACCTTTGTCTGAAAGTCGGAAGGGGTCTTTGGAGGTCAGGCTCGCTGTCCCTTCACCTCTAGGGACGTGGGAAACAGTTTCATACTTTACAAATCTCTACTTTTGGTTTGAATAACAAAAATCTTGTTTGAGTGCTGTTTCTAATTCTTAATAAACTGCCTCTGGCTGGGGTCCTTTCCGGGGGACGGGCCTGTGGTGTTTCCAGCATCCAGGGTCACGGTCATATTAGGAGTCTAGTGGAGGCTGATACGAGAGAGCGGACGTTCTGAACCATTTCCACGCTGATGAAAGAACACATGTGGGCATGATTTCCTCATATCCAGGATCCCTCGGGTAGGATGGCTTCATCCTTGGCCTCTTCTGCCTCCTGCTTACACGTCCAGCCATACTAAATGACCTTCAGTTCTCTGATCAGTAGAGGGGAGGGAATCCTAAGTGACACTGCTAAAACCCTGGTGGGGTTCTGATGTTTCATTTGCTTTTATTTATAGTCCGGAAACCATTAGTTCGGTGGCTCTGAAGGTTCCTGTTGCGGCTGGCTTACTCTGTGGCAGCCCCTGGCTTGGAAGTCAGTTACTTAAAACCTAGTGAGGACTTTCCGGGAGTGCTATATGCGACCACTGACACCCCTTCTTTGTACTCCTGATACCTGTGCAAAAGTAGTAACAGCTGTGATTTCTTGCAGTTACTCCTCTGAGATGACCCTATTCCCCCAATAACTAATGAACAAGGTGTATGGATTTGTTGCATTTTGCTATGCTCCCCCCACCCCCACCCTCCCATGCTTGCGGGTTAAGCTCGAAGCTCTTTAACACGGGTATCCTAACTTCATCTCTGGGCACTCTCCCGTCCTCATGGACTCCAGCCATACAAAATCATGCTGTATCCAATCTTCCCCCACTCCCTGGAAGCCCGCATCCAGGATCTTTGCCTGACAAACTCCTGTGGGTCCTGGGGGAGCCAGCTTTACGAGGTGTTGTCTCCCTCAGAAATCCCTCCCAGGTCTCCCCAGGCTAAGTCTAGTGTCTCCCTCCACGTTCCCATAAAACCAAAACTCAGTCTGAATTGAGATTGGTTGCAAGTTCCTGGAAACCGGGGCCACCACTTAGGCGTCATTATGGGCTTGGTACATAATGAGATGTCCGCCGAGTGAACGAGTGACATTGTCACTTTGACTGTGGCTCATCTGATCAGCAACATGCATTTCATGCTCCCATTTGTTTTTCCAAAGTGCAAGGATTGAACACCGAGGGGAATAACACTGAGTAATCCACAAGACCTAATCTTCACTTGCTTTAAAAACCCAGAAGTATGCCGTGTTTGATTCCAGATCTTGGAAGCCCAGAAGGCATTGCCCTCGACCATCTTGGCCGCAACATTTTCTGGACTGATTCTCACTTGGATAGAATAGAAGTTGCAAAGCTGGATGGGACCCAGCGCCGGGTGCTGTTTGAGACTGACTTGGTGAATCCCAGAGGCATCGTAACGGATTCCGTGAGAGGGTATCTTTGTGTAAATCTGTGTAAATCTATTCGACTTGCAACTGCTCTTTCAGATACTCTCAAATGTCAGGCTCTAATGCCAGCATCAGTCTCCTGAAGTGAATGAGTTCCAGGATGAACAGGTCTACAGCTGGTGCCTTACAGATATGCACTGTGAAATGCCAGAACATTTATTACAGTTCCCCCATGGACTTGATCAACCATGTTCTACTTGTAAATCTCTTAGGAAGGGACTTTCTAAGTTCACAGCTCAGAAATTGGGTATTTCCATTCGAGTTGAATGTGGATAAACACTTGCCTTGTACCAGCCCCAGAATGGTGTCCAAGTGGCATAAATGTACCCCTGGGGCTGAGACCCACACAGCATGGACACCTTGGAGACCCCTTCCTGGGGGGTTTTGTCATCACATCAATGCTTTTTTTTTCTTTTCCCTACAGTTAGTTTTAAATCTTACCTGTGAGACCTTTTGCACCTCACGCTGTGATTCCTTCCCCGTGAGACCACACCCCCAGTTCTGTGGCCACTTGGCCACCTCCCCCCCCTATGGCAGACACCTCAGCCACCAACTCTGTCAACATCTGCTTCTGTGCCCGAGCCCCTGGGTCCATTATGCACCCCTGTGTAGTGACAGCATGTAGGAATCCCCAGATGTTTATCTCAGGTGTGTGTTGTTTTGTGTTGTTCTTTTAAATAGCTTTATGGAGATATGCTGTATCGGTTACGTTTAAGGAAAGTGAGGTCATTTAGTACCAGAATAACCAAACTCAAACCAAGAACCAAACCCAGGTATCTCCTGCAAAGGAAAAGGTGTCTTATCACCTCCAGACCCCTTTTAGCCATCCTGGGTTTTAATGTGTTCATCGTGGGTTCTCTTAAAGTTGTTTTTTTTTTTTTAATAAAATTTTTCTTTGTTGTTCCTCTTTCCCTTCCTTTTCCTACTGCAGGAACCTTTATTGGACAGACTGGAACAGAGAAAGCCCCAAAATCGAAACTTCCTATATGGACGGCACAAACCGGAGGATTCTGGTGCAGGATGATCTGGGCCTGCCCAACGGGCTTACATTCGATGCCTACTCGGCTCAGCTCTGCTGGGTGGATGCAGGTGACCAAGAGCCCCGCGCCTGGCTGCTGGGGTTGCAACATTGCTTTTTCCTTTTAACCTAAACAGTTATTCGCACCCACTGTAGGCTGGGATCTGTTGTGGGGAAGAGAGTATAAGATACCTGTTTTATTTTCCTACACAAAAATCAGCTGCCTGTCTTTGCTCTGAAATGCATGGTTTCTATAGGGTTGACGGTGTCCAGAGCAAGTGTTCCATCTTTAAATCAGGGGTCAGCCAATCCTAGCCCGTGAGCCACATCCAGCCAGCCGCCTGTTTTGGTACGAGTCAGGTGCTATAAATGGTTTTTATTTATTCATTGTTTTGAGAGAGAGCAGGAGAGCAACAGAGAAAGAGAGAGAGACGGAATCCCAGGCAGGCTCCATGCTGTCAGCACAGAGCCTGACATGGGGCTCGAACTCATGAACCGTGAGATCACGACCTGAGCCGAGATCATGACCTGAGCCGAGATCAAGAGTCAGACGCTTAACTGACTGAGCCACCCAGGCACCCCTGGGTTTTACATTTTTAAATGTTACATTTTAAAAGGTTCCATAAATAAATGCCTCCATAGTGTCCTCGATTGTGCCTCTTGGCCCACAAACGCTAAATTAATTACTGTCTGGCCCTTTGAGAACAAGTTTGCTGACCCTTAGAGTTGTTCTCATCCTATTATTATCTCTGCATTATGCAATTTGTGACTTCCATCCTGTCACTTGCATCTGTTCCCCAAGGGCTCAGGCAAGACTTTTTGAGCCAGGGAAGAGAGGCATGGGGTCCTGATGTGAGCCCCTGGCCTGGGGTGTCCCTCAGGGGAGGGATGTGGGCTCAGTCGGGGAGCAAGGTCAGTCATCCCTCGAGTGCCTGTGGAGTACCTGCCCTGTTCCCAATACTGTCAGGTGCTCAGGGCCGGGGTGGGGGGTGGTGCAGGGACTGTACCACAGGAGGGAAGCACGCATAATTAAAATGCAAGCTGTGAGCTGGCCCCAGTGTAGGCACTGATAGGAGGCTGTGCGGGGCTGTAGCCGAGGTGCAGGTTAGCAGTTGTTAAGAGCTCTGACTGCAGGGAGGGAGGGCCTGGGAGGCTTCAGGGGGTGTAGGGACTTGAGCGAGAGCTGGAAGACGTCCTTGTTCCCACCGGGTCCCCAGCTGCTCTGGGAATGGGCGGGACAAGGAATGGTCCTCTGCCCAGCCCACATGGGAACCAGGTATGGGTTCCCCAGCGGAGGTGGGTGTTGACCAGTGAGAGGGGCAAGGCAGGATGAGGAGACCGCGTTCTGCTGCTGAAGAGCAAGTCATGTGTGTTCTCTGGGATCTGTCATCGTAAGGCTGACTTTCTGTCACCCTTGCCTCCGTTCCTCGTTTTGACACCAAGGGGCCATTTCTTCTATGAGCGGCTTGTCTTTGCTCCACACAGGCACCAGTCGGGTGGAGTGTCTGAAGCCCGGGCAGCCGAGCAGACGGAAGGTTCTTGAAGGGCTCCAGTATCCTTTCGCTGTTACGAGCTACGGGAAGCATCTGTATTACACAGACTGGAAGATGTACGTGAGCTGTTGCAGCGTGGGGGGCAGGGGGGAGGGTGGGGGCGGGGTATGTGGTGGCGGGGGAGCAGGAGCCTGCCACCCTGTCTCGGGGAGGCCAGGCCCTTCCCATGTGGCCTCTCGGCTTGACCTTCCAGGATACCCGCCCTGTGCCTCGCCCTTCTGCCCGTCAGGAGGGGAGGGCGTAGGAGGGTGAGGGCCGGGCTCCTTGGGGGCCAGGAGGGGCCGTTTACCATCCCAGGGCTCCCGGATGGGCAGCTTCAAGTCTGTGAACTTGGACTTCATGAGCCTGTCTGTTCTTCCCCCAGGAGCTGGCCCAGGCTCACTTGGCCGGCAGGCTCCCCGCCTATCCTGTGCCCCCACTTCATTCTATTTAAACTGCGACATTCCCACAGCCCCTTCTTGACCACCCCTTCCTGCAAAAAGGAGGAAGCAGCTGTGGCCACGGGCATCTGGAGAGAAAGCCGATTTCCCAGCCTGGAATTTAGAGCTGAGGGGCAGAGCTAGCTCAACTTTGTCCTTTTTTTTTTTTTTTTTTAAAGAGGCCAGAGAAATGCAGGCTTGTTCCCACCACAGGAGGAGGGGAGGATGGCTAGGAAGTGAGCCCAGCGTGTCCCTTCACGGCCTCCAGTTTATCCCCAAAACCCCAGAAGATGCTGCCCAGTAGACGGAAGGTTGGAGCCACCAGATGTGTCTTTATTTGCTGCCCTTTGGTGTTTTGTAGGAGTTCTGTGGTTGCTGTAGACCTTGCCATTTCCAAAGAGACGGATACCTTCCACCCCCACAAGCAGACCCGGCTGTACGGTGTCACCGCGGCCCTGTCTCAGTGTCCCCAAGGTAACACCCCCGTGCTCTTGCCGTTCAGGGGCCAGGGATGCTCTGTGGCTCCACGCCTCCACCCTGCCTGCTGCCCGTGGGGCCTCCACCTGCCCTGGTCACATGGCAGGCGAGACGCACTCCCTTCCATCGAGGGCCTGCATTGTTTAATAAGTGAGCCAAGTCAATACCTAGGAAACATTAGGCAATGAACTGGAAATGGTGGACAAGGGGGAGGAAGAGTATTGAATCTTGGGCCGGGTCTAGAAGTATGTGGTCTCCGGGTTCCAAATAGGAACATCCGTGTTACGGTCTCTGTGGCTTTAAGGGTCCCTCCACTTGGCCTAACGCCACAATAGTAATTACCTCTAATAATAATCACAGACACGGACAAGGTGCTTACCGTGAGCTGGGTCCTTTACATATGTGAACGCGGTGTGCTAAGTGCCTTGTGTTCGCTAGTTTGCTTAATCCTCATGGCGACTGCACGAGGTAGGTACTATTTGTGTGCCCATTTTATGCATAAGGACACGGAAGCCACTAGCCCGAAGTCACGGGGCTCACAGTGGTGCAGCAGGAGGGTCAGCCAGGCAGCCTGGCTCCAGGACCTGCTGTGTTGCCTCTTGGGAGACCTCTTCCCTCCCTCACCTCCCTTGGCTCCCCACCTCCCCGAGGCCAGTGCCAAGCCGAGTGGACAAGCTAGACAGAGAGCCCTCTGTGCTTGAAAACTCTAGCTGCGTGTTACAACCAGAGTCGGAATTCCGACCCTCCCTGAGACCGTCGATAACGTTCATGGTAAATCCGCATAGTCCCCAACTCAGAAATCAGTGTTTTTGCCCTCTGGCAAATCCATCACCATGAGGATTCCCTTTCTGGAAGCACCCACACACTTGGTCTCCTGGAAACCGAGAAGGGGACTGATGGGCGGGCTCTTCTCTTAGATGGCTGTTGAACTGACCTCTGCCTTTCCCAGGTCACAACTACTGCTCGGTAAACAATGGTGGCTGCACCCACCTCTGCTTGGCCACCCCCGGAAGCAGGACCTGCCGTTGCCCTGACAACACCCTGGGAGTTGACTGCATCGAGCGGAAATGAAGACAAGAAGGCCTCATTCCCTCGGCAGGTACTCAGCGTCACCCTACTTGAAAGGGTCCAGACTGAAAACTGTCCGACCTGGTGGCGATCAGGCCCAGGTCCTACCCAGCCTGAGCCCCAACAGTATTCCCCTCACTGTTCCCCCAAAACATATGCCCCCGGCTTCTGGAATGGGAAAGCCCCTTCCCCCTCCACGAAGACAGAAAACCCCGACTCCGGATTGTGTGCCCATCCCAGTGCTCTGGAAACTGTCCCCAGTTTATCCCCTGGTGATGAGCAGGGCCCGCCCAGGCCTGAGCTGCCCCCTCCCCCTGTGGCCTTATAAGCTCAGCCTCACTCTGACACACCCACCATCCTGTTAAGTCCCTGATGCACCAGCCAGGGCTACCTGGGCAAGGCCGTGAATGAAGGAGGGAGTTAACCCTCCCCCTCTTTTTTTTCTCTTGGTGCTCTGATTTCCCTTTTCATGCTCCTGGCTTTCTACTCCCAAGTTCTATACCACCTGCATCCTGCCCAAGGCCCCCATCATAGTGAGCGAGCCCTGCCGTTTTGTTCAAAACCCACCTGGTCTTAGGGCCATGTGGATACGTATGGTCGATCATCAGCATTCCCTCCCAGATAAGTTACTGGCATTTCGGCAGCAGCCCTTGGTAGGCCAAGCCCTTCAATCAAAGGAGTGTCCAGTGGTAGGAATTTCAACACGTAGAGTTGGGTTTTGAGGACGAGGATTCTTGGATGTGCCTTAAATTACACCATTGGATACCAAACGATCCCACTTTGCCCAAAGCACCTGGATCTGAGCATCTGGTCTCTTGAGCAGCATGGCCCCACTGGGGGCTGGTGCCAGTGGTGACGGGTCTATAGGCCTTCGTCTCCCACCTCCACTGGTGAGAGCCAACCTACAGTCAGTCAGCATGAGCCCGCGTCTCCTTTGTTTCCCCCTCTGTTCATGGCTCTTGCTGGCTGTGTTCCCACCTACAAGGGCCAGAGTGAGTATTTATATTCCTGACCCAGACCCGTTATTGCTCATTGGTGTAATTAAAGGGACCGTCGCCACATTTCATGTTTATGTTTCTACAGTTTGTTTAGAAACATCTCCTGGCCGTACGAGCAGCTAGTGTTATCTTTTTATCAGCTGCCGCCCCGAGGTGCCAAACAATAGGGATTTTGGATTGAAAGTGGGGCATCAGGAGATGGAGTCTGTAAAGATTGGGGTAAGGGCGCAGAGAAGGCTCAGCAGAAAGTGTCACAAAGAGGTTGGTCAGGAGCAGGAGTGGAAAACCCAAGAGGAAAGGGGAGAAGAAGGTATTTAGCAACGGCAAGAAGAAAAACTCTCCAAAGAGAAAATGGCACATTTTGCCAAAGGACACCTTCGCTTGAGGACGTGGAAGGATTTGTCTGTTTTTCTCCTTGGGGAAGAGGTCCTTCCCTTACCTGCAAACCTCAGTACACTCATCACCCCTCCAGCCCGTATCCCCTCCTCACTTTGTCCTCATGTGCTGCGGCATCACAATGGAGCCTGGACCGGGAACGAGCCTTGCCCTGAATGATTGGAGTTCCTTCTGAGAGCCAAACACATTCCCGAGAATCACGCAGTTTGGGGAACGTGTGGGTCTTTTATCCAGCCCAGCCCCATGAATTAGTTTCACCTTTTTATATTTATCATTCCATATCAAGCCCTCTATATCAAATGTTCGTCATGATTTTGTATAATTTTTATAACTATTTTATTCATTCTACCTAGATTCATTCTAAAAGTTTTCAGACGGTAAATTCTTAAACTGTGGAAACCACTGAAGGTGCTTATTAACTGTTCCCCCCAGATTTTTACAAGTATTGGATGATTCCGTGAGTTTACAGTTGTATAAATATCAGTGCAAAAAATAAAATTTTTTTCATAAAAAAGAGTCTTTATGCTTTTTGAATAAAGAGATGTAATGTTGGGGGCTGATTCACAATGAGAATATAGCCATTTAATAATCTGCAAAATCTTGGGGTGTCTGGGTGGCTCAGTGGGTTAAGTGTCCCACTCTTGATTTTGACTCAGGTCACGATCTCACAGTTTGTGAGTTCGAGCCCTGCATTGGGCTCTGCACTGACAGTGTGGAACCTGCTTGGAATTCTCTCTCTCTCTCTCTCTCTCTCTCTCTCTCTCTCAAATAAATAAAACTCTTTAAAAAAATCTGCAAAATCTGTGGCACCCCCAGTGTTACAAGGGGTGGTTTGTTTTCCACAAAAGACTTAGGGGCTTATTGAATTAAAAAATCATTCTACCAGGGACCCCAAACCACCCTTTTGGACATTGTTTTCATGTTCTAGAAAACTGTTCTTCAACCGCAGGCAGAGGAGTTTCCTATCTCAGTTCTGAAGATGAGCCGTGTTTTTTTTCTTTTCCCTCTCCTCACCTCCAGAAGGCACTTTCCTGGCACTGACCATGGCCTGAGATCCCTGGACTGTTCCGTGCTGGCCCTTGGGTGGGATGGGAATGGGGCTTTGACTTGGATAGAGCAAAGGGGGCTCAGAAGTTGCAGGGGTGATGATGCTCAGAGCTGCTGTTGTAGGCAGAAGGGAACTGGTACCCGAGGGCCTGCGTGGGACATGACAGCATCCGTGGGACCAGTGACAGCCTGCCAACATGAACTTCCTAAAGGGGACAGCTTCTGTTTGCGCTAAAACTTACAGCGTTTTAGGTTCATAAAACCTAGTTACCTAAAGGGTACATCAGATGGTAGAGTGGGGTGGTCCAGAGATACATCTCTACCAAGACAAGGACTGCACTGGCAGGAACTGTCTGCACGAACTACTTTGGATCTCTAGATGTAGGAAAACACAGCTGCACCCCAGGGAGAGCTTGATGAAGAGGCTGCTGAATTTCGGTCGATTTCAGCTTTTCCTGAGTCGTCGTGGCCATCCGCCATCATGCAGCCCCACTGTGGGGCAGAGGAGACAGCAGCCCAAGCTCCTAGTGTGGCATTGCTGGGGCCAGGGTGGGCCATAAGGACCTTGTTCTCCAAAAATCAGGGTTGTGTGTTCTGATTGCTGACTGCTGCTTTTAATTGTTGGTGGGCCAGCACATGGAAAAATCTTGAGGACCTTAAATTTGACAATGGTTTCTTGTAGATGACATCAAAAGCCCAAACCTCAAAAGAAAAACAAATAGATCGGTCTTCAAAATTAAAAACTTCTGTGCACCAAAGGACACAACTAAGACAGCAAAAAGACAGCAAAAACCCATGGAAGGGGAGAAAGTATTTGCAAATCCTGGTTAGTATCCAGAGTATATAAAGAACTACAACTCAGCAGTGACCATAACAAAAAACCCAATTCAAAAGTGGACAAAAGATTTGAATAAACATTTTTTTTCAAAAGAAATCTACACATGGCCAATAAGTGGACAAAGAGATGCCCAACGCCATTCATCATTAGGGAAATGCAAGTCAGAAGCACAATTAGATGTCACTTCACATCAGTTAGGATGGCTATCAGAAAATGAAAACCAAAACCAAGCAGGCAAACAAAAAAGACCAGAAAATAATACGTGTTGAGGAGGATTTGGAAAATGGAAGCCTTGTGCATAGCCAGTGGAAATGTAGACTGGTGTAGCAGGAAGGAAGGCAGCTTTGTGGTTCCTCAAAAAGTTGAATAGAAAATTACAGTACTTCTGGGGCGCCTGGGTGGTTCAGTTGCGTAAGTGACTTCAGCTCAGATCATGATCTCGCGATTCGTAAGTTTGAGCCCCGCATCTGGCTCTCTGCTGTCAGCATGGAGCCCACATTGGATCCTCTCTCTCTCTCAAAAATAAACTTTTTTTTTTTTAATTTTTTTTTCAACGTTTATTTATTTTTGGGGGGACAGAGAGAGACAGAGCATGAACGGGGGAGGGGCAGAGAGAGAGGGAGACACAGAATCGGAAACAGGCTCCAGGCTCTGAGCCATCAGCCCAGAGCCTGACGCCGGGCTCGAACTCACAGACCGCGAGATCGTGACCTGGCTGAAGTCGGACGCTTAACCGACTGCGCCACCCAGGCGCCCAAAAATAAACTTTTAAAAAAAGAAGAAGAAATTATCATAACTTCCAGGTAGACACCCAGAGGAATTGAAAGCAGGGGCTCAAATGGATACTTGTCCATCAGTGTTCATGGACAAGTATCACCTGTTCACCTTAACCAAAGATGAAAACAACCCGGGGGCCCATCCACAGATGAAAGGATAAATAAAATGTACTCATACAATGAAATATTCAGCTATAAAGAGGAAAAAGTTTCCAAGAACATAGATGAAACTTGAAGTTGTTATGCTAAGTGAAGTAAGCCAGACACAAAGGAACCAATATTGCATGATTCCACACGTGAGGTACTTCGAATAGGCAAATTCACAGAGAGGGGAAGTAGATGAGAGATTACCAGAGAGATTACCGGGGCGGGTTGCAGGGGGAATAGAGAGTTATCACTTAACGGTTTCAGAGTTTTTATTTAGGGTAATGAAAGAGTTGGGGACGTAGATGGTGGTGATGCCCTGATGACACTGTGAAGGTACTTACAGCCCCTGAATCACACACTTAAAAATAGTTAAAATGGCAAATTTTATGTTATATATATATATTCTATCACAACTTCTAAAAATTAATGTAATATACCAAGAGCCATAAAACGTGTACTTTAAATAAGTGAAGTATATGGCATGTGAATTATATATCAATAAAGCGCTTTTTTTTTTAATTTGAGAGAGAGAGTGAGGGAGCGAGTGGGGAGAGAGGCAGAGGGAGGGAGAGAATGGACATGGGGCTCGACCCCACAACCCTGGGATCTGACCAGAGCCGAAATCAAGAGTCAGACGTTCAACCGACTGAGCCACCCAGGTGCCCCAAAACTTCGTTTTCAAAAAAAAAAATCACTGTAATTAAAAAAAGAAAAAAAACTTGTTACCAAAGGTTGGCAAAATGCTGATCACTGTTGTAGTTGGGTACATTGTATAGATTCCAGGATTCTAGTCTAGGTACTTGTGCGAAAGGATTTTGCAAATAGAACTAGGGTTATTGGGGGCCAGGGTGGCTCAGTCGGTTAAGCATCGGGCTTCGGCTCAGGGCATGATCTCACAGTTTGTGATTTCAAGCCCCACATTAGGCTCTAGGCTGACAGCTCAGAGCCTGGAGCCTGCTTCAGATTCTGTGTCTCCCTCTCTCTCTGCCCCTCCCCCACTCACACTCTGCCTGCCTCTCTCAAAAAATTAATAAACTGTAAAAAAAAAAAATTTAAAAGAACTAAGGTTATTAACTACCTTAAAACAGGGGATTCTTTATCCTGGACAATGGAGGTGGGCCCTTAGAGGAATGGGGCACTTGGGTGGCCCAGTTGGTTGAGCATCTGACTTCTGCTCAGGTCATGATCTCACAGCTCGTGAGTTCGAGCCCCACATCGGGCTCTGTGCTCACAGCTCAGTGCCTGGAGGCTGCTTCGGATTCTGTGTCTCCCTCTCTGTCTGCCCCTAACCCACTCGCATTCTGTCTCTGTCTCTCTCAAAAAATAAATATTTTTTAAAAAATAAAAAAAAAAAAAAAACAGAAGAGGAATGCGGAAGAATCAACTAAGGCAAAAACAGAAAGCAGGCAAGATGACAAGGAAGGGTAGGAAGGACCCGCCTGGACATTGGTGTCTTAATGGAGGAAGGCAGTTATGAGCGAGGAGCAAGGTTACCTCCACAAGCTGAAAACAATTCCTGGCTGGCGATCAGCAAATTAGGACCTCGGTCCTACGACTACAAGCAACTGAGTCCTGCTATAATCTGAATGGGCCTGGAGGTGGGTTCTAACCCCAGAGCCTCCAGAAAGGGGTGGAGTCCTGCAGATGCCACAGTCACGGCCAGATGAGACCCTCAGCAGAGGACCCACCTGAGCCACGCCGTGCTAATCGTCTCATCTACTCAGCTGTGTGGCGTTTTGAGTCACAAAACGTCAGGTAATTTGTTACGGCAGCAACAGAAACCTAATACGCTGTTGCCGCTTGGGTTATGCCAGATACTTTCCATTTGTCCGTCTGCTCTCCCCGTCCTGATCCGAACCCCAAGAGGCCAAACCACATGGATGACATAATGACTCCCTTGCCCCCTGGCCTCCTAGGAGGCAGAGGAGGGAAAGAAGAGAGCGAGAACAGATCTGTACCGCCCACTCCCTCCCTGCTGGGTCTCCCTCCCAGGACCGGGTGTATCTCTTGACCAGAGGTCACAGCCCCTCTCCAGGTGTCCTCTCCCCACACCCCGTCAGTGGTCCCAAGAACCCCTTTCCTCCCCTAGTCAATCTGGGCGTCAGGGAGGTAACAGCTCAGGCTGGTTCCCCACACCCCACCCGTAACGTGAAACCTCGCTCAAATTATCCTAATGCGAGCGCACCTGCCTATCGAGACCCTACCTGATACAGGAGTTCATAACGCTGTGATCTCTACTTGTATGTTTGTAGTTTCGTTCCAAAGGGGAAGAAAAAAGTTAAAATCTGTCTCCTGATCACCTCACATACACTTGTGTCCAACTGGGACACATGTTACAGTGTAGCTAGTGGGTATGAATCATACAGATGTACCCAAAAAATGTACCCGAAACGTCCAGTTTCTTCCATAGCTCGTTGTGGTTTTCAGACTCGGAGCCCTGCGATGGCAGACCGCTCACTCGGGGAGAATTCCGGTTCCGTTCAGTGATTTCTCCGTCACGCTGGGTCCTTCCTTAGGGGTCTCCCCCCACCCAGACCCCAGTCTAAAGTCTCTGTGGCTTGTGGGACTGCTGCTGAGGACGCCCCCAGCCCAGCCCCCTCAGTCTTAGGCTGGCCTGGCACCCCCAGCGGTGGGGCCTGCGCTTGGCAGCTTGGCTTCGCGGGGTCTCTCTCTGTGGCTCCTGGAGTCATTGGTCCCGTGGTCCTCACGGTCCCTCACTCTGCAGCCTGGTCACCCCGCCGCTTGGCCTGCTTGGGCTGCTGCGACTCCCTCAGCCCTCTCTGCCGCAGGGGTGAGGTGCGCTCCGGGAGGGACAGGGCAGTGAGTGGGCCGGCCCTGCAGGGCTCCATGCCCCCACTTACCGGCTCAGTTCTCCCACCAGAGTGAGTGGGCCCGCCCAGTGGGCCTTCTTCCTTTTACTCCACGCCTCCCCCCTGCTCGGAACGTAAAGAAAATTCAACAACAACAACAACCAGAGTTAAGAGGTGGAAGGGCCAGTCTTCAAGAACAGGCTCTGTGGTTGGTTTCTTGTTTGCTTGAAGGGTAGCTGGGAATAGCCCGGCCTAGGTGGCAGCCTGAGTGAGACGGAAGGTTCCCCACCTGGGCAGGTCTTCTCAAAGGCAGTTCCAGAAGAGACCACTAGAGGGCAGGAAAAGCCTCTCCGTGCCTGCTTGGCTGGTGGGGGTGGGGTGGAGGTTGAGGCTCGCAGGCCTGAAGGCCCAGATAACTTCCCCAAAAGATGGTGCTCAAACTTTCCCATGTTGTTGCTCTAGAACTTTCCCAATATTGGTTAGTTGCCTCATCTGCTGCCAGAGGAAATCTAAATGTCACAGTTTCTCCGTGTGCACAAGCCTGTGCAATTTAAATGCAAATCCCCCCCCCCCCTCCCCGGACGTAGCCCTGGGGGGTTCCTCCCAAAGCCTTATCTGCCTCAAACATTTACAGATGACTGTGGGACCCAGTCAGGGCCATGCACTCAGCGTTGTGAAGTAGAATTTACCCGTTGTGCAAGTCAGGAAACTGAGGCCCAAAGTGAGGTAACTTGGCAAAGGTCAGTCAGCCACTAAATATCACAGCAGAACCCACGTCCGGATCTAGTTTGCTCTGTAGGCCACACTGAACACATCCTTCCCACCAGCCTTTTTACATAATACTTTAAACAAACTTATTTTTACTGTATCTTACTTTTATGTCTTTGTGTTCAACACATTTTACATTTAGAAAATTAGAAAGTCAAGGTAAGGCACAAGAAAAAGAAATCACCAGAAAGCTCACCATTTAGCAATCACCCCATTCTTACATTGATCTCTTATCCCAGAAATGAAAACTCACTCACACACACAAAACCGTGTTGTATGTATTTTGTAAAATGTATGTAACAAAAAATGGGGCCCTGCTAAATATACTTTTTGGGGGTTTTGTTTTCTATTTAAATAAATGTGCATATGAACATCACTTTTAATGTCCACATGGTATTATATTCTGTGAAAGGACCATCAACTCTCACAAACCCTCTTATTGAAAAACATTTAGGATGTTTCATTGTTTTTTTTCTTTCTTCCTTCCTTTCTTTCTTCCTTTCTTTTTTCTTTTCTTTTCTTTCTTTCTTTCTTTCTTTCTTTCTTTCTCTCTTTCTTTCTTTCTTTCCCTTCCATTTTTCCTTCCTTCCTTCCTTCCTTCCTTCCTGATAAATAACAACACCCTTGTACTTAAAGTGTCCTTACTCATTTCTCTAGAATAAGACTTGCTATTATTAAAATGTTAAGGTGCACCTGGGAGGCTCAGTCCATTAAGCGTCTAACTTCAGCTCGGGTCATGATCTCATGGTCCATGGGTTCGAGCCCCATGTCAGACTCTGTGCTGATAGCTCAGAGCCTGGAGCCTGCTTCGGATTCTGTGTCTCCCTCTCTCTCCACCCCTCCCCAACTCACACTCTGAGTCTCTATCAAAAATAAATAAACATTAAAAAAAATAAAGCTAACTAGCCTTTTGTCATATATATGACAAATACTGTTAAAAGGAGATTTTAATCTATATGTAGTCAATTCCTGCCTGTTCTACTGCACCATGTGCATGTGAACTAGAATAAAAGCACTGGCCTACAAGTCACGAGCCGAATGTGTCCAAACTCCGCCCTGTGGCAGATGGTATTTTTCAAGACGGCTGTGACACTGTCTCCCATCCCACGTATTCTTACGATTTTGTGTTGATGTGATGTTGGCGTTCCTCCCGAGGAGTAGGGCCTATGCTCCCTCTATTCGAATCGAAGGAAGCCCGTGACTACGAGGGCCTGCCGTGTGAAATGTGACGGTAATCTAGCAAAGTAAAACAGCTTCTCCTGGTCCCGTTGGACTCTGTCTCTAGGAGCCCAGCATCCGTGATGTGAGGAAGGCCAGGCCATATGGGAAGGTCATGTATACGTGTCTGGCCTGGTAGCCCCTGCTGAGGCCCCAGCCTACAGCAAGCATCAGCCACCAGATATTCAGGTGAGGAGACCTCCCAGGTGACTCCAGCCCGAGCCATTGTCTAACAGCAACCCCATGGCAGAGCCCAGTGGTCCTAGTCAACCCTCTGTTCGCAGTGTCAGCCCTGTTTTAAGTCAGAGCCTCTGAGTCTGGGATCAGGCAACAGTATTCCCTCTCTTGTTTTTGTAATGTTTATTTACTTTTGAGAGACAGAGAGAGATAGGGCATGAATGGGGAGGAGCAGAGAAAGAGGGAGACACAGAATCCGAAGCAAGCTCCAGGCTCCGAGCTGTCAGCACAGAGCCCGGTGCGGGGCTCAAACCCACAAACCATGAGATCATGACCTGAGCTGAAGTCGGATGCTTAACTGAACGAGCCACCCAGGCGCCTAGGCATCAGTGTTCTCTTATGGCTCTTCATAAGTGATTCCGATGTGCAGCAAGGTGAGAATCATTGAAGGAGTTTCTGGGGGAGAAAAAGAACCTGAGGAAATTCTGATAGGGATCTAGTTGCATCCATAGGTCAATTTGGAGAGAACGACCATCTAAATAACATCGAAGCTTCCAGTCCAACAACGTGGATTGTCTCTCCATTCGTTTAAGAAGAGCTACAATTCTGGAGCAACTTTTACACTCTGGTCCTTAGACTAAATCATGTATATAATCTGTATTTTACTGATATGTCATCTGGGCCCAGAGAGGTTAAGACACCATCAAGGCCACACAGCCAGCATGTCAGAATTCTGAGCTTGATATGTCTCAGGCTATTTCCACTTCGATCTGTTGCCTTTTCCCTCTACGAAAGAGGCTGACAGGCCCCAGCCAGCTCTGGTTTAGGGCATTTCATTGGTATAATCAGCTGCCTTTAAAAAGAGATGAAGTATTGATGAAAACAAAAGGGAGATCAGGTGATCTGTAGTATCGTGGAAATATGTTCAAAATGCAGAGATTAAGTGAATAAGGAAGTCACAGAACACCGTGTCTCCTACCTACAACCTATTCTTCCACAGTCAAGGATGTGTATTTACACTTGGGGAAGGCCCGGAAGGAGACACAAATTTTTCACCGTTGTAGATTATCCTCTACTGTGTTAAATTTTTTTTTAATGTTTATTTATTTTTGAGAGAGAGAGAGAGCACATGAGCGAGCGAGCAGGGGAGGGGCAGAGAGAGAGAGAGAGACAGAATCCAAAGCAGGCTCCAGACTCTCAGCTGTCAGCACAGAGGCCGACGCAGGGCTCGAACTCACAAACCGAGAGATCATGACCTGAGCTGCAGTCAGACGCTTAACCGACTGAGCCGCTCAGGCGGCCCATGTCTTTACTGTCTCTAGAATGCTTTACTGTATGGGGCTCCTGGGTGGCGTATTCGGTTAAGCGTCCAGCTCTTGGTTTCGGCTCAGGTCATGATCTCATGGTTTGTGGGTTCGAGCCCTGCATTGGGCTCTGTGCCGACAGCGAGAATCCTGCTTGGGATCTCTATCTCCCTCTCTCTCTGCCCCTCCCCTATGCCCTCTCTCTTTGTCTCTCTCTCTCTCATAAATAAATAAACATTTTCCAAAAAGTGCTTTATTGTAAGCAAGCATTGTCTTTACAAGGAAAAGAATTTCTAGCTGAGAGAGATGGGGAAAGATTTTCCCCATGTTGCCAATTGCAGAACCTTGAAAATGGGAAGCTCCTTGGTTCTGCTTCACAGCTTAGTGCCCGTGAGTCCATCCTCCTGGGGTCACTGGTACGTGCTGTGCCCGGCGGGGGTGGGGGTGGGGAAGGTGCACACCCCAGGGAATGGGCCGTACCCTTTAGTCTGCGGGTGGCCTCTGAGGCACACACGAGCCACGTCCCCGATCTCCGGAGCCACTTCACCCATGGCTGATGTGGGTCTTGCAATAGTTCCTGTCTACTCGAAGGTAGCACGTGAAAGTGACAAAGAGGAAGATGCGGCTGTGACAGCGAGAGAAGGGGTCTGGGCAGGGCCACCTGCTCTGCCCTCTGGGGAGGAAGTGCTCCTGCAAAAGTCTGGCCAGGACAGGGGATGCACTCTAGTGCTGCCCTCAGGGTCCCTGCAGACCCGGGGTAGGTGAGCCCGGCACTCTGCCTCTCCCTCTCCCTTCGGTCATCGCCCCCAGCCAACAGCCTTCCCCACCGCCACTGTCCCCAACTTTCTCTCACCGGGGCATTTCTCACCAGGCACTGAAATGACCCATTTCTGTGTCCACTTCCAAGACTGGCCTGCGAGTTTTGTGAAGACAAGAACTCTGTCTCTCTCTCTCTCTTTTTTTTAAGTTTATTTATTTATTTTGAGAGACAGAGAAAGTGAGCAGGGGAGGGGCAGAGACAGAGGGAGAGAGAATCCCAAGCAGGCTCCGCGCTGTCAGTGTAGAGCCCGATGTGGGACTCAAACCCATGACCCGTGAGATCATGACCTGAGCTGAAACCAAGAGTTGGGCGCTTAACCGACGGAGCCACCCAGGCGCCCCTAGGAGGCAATTTATAATAATCCCTTTAATAAGCAAAGGGAACTTGCATACGAGGCTCATCTTGGGTGGCTGCAAGACAAATGGATCCCCACCCTTGCCGCCACATCTTAAGTTTATCTATAGAGAGGCCGTAACTGGGTTAAGTATACCTTGCAGGTGTTCTCAACGACACATCATTATCTCAAGGCTGTATCCTTGGAGGAGACTGTAGGAGCAGGAAAGGCGAGCTACATCCACATTCCAAGGACAGGAGAGGGCGAGAAGCCTCTGATGGCCTGGGGCCAGCTCTTGGGTCAACCGGCGGTCACATCTTTTTGATGACTTTCGCCAGCAGGCAGGCACCATGGCCCTAAGTGTAAGCAGATGGGTGTGCTCGTGGGCAGATGAGACTTCCTGCCCAGAGGTAAGCTGACATGTTATTTTAGGACAAATGATTCTATTTAATGAATATAAATATTTTATACGTCACCTCTTTCCAAAAAGAAATGGAGACAGCTGCCCATTTCTTAAGGGAAATTGGGTTTTGTATGTTAGGGAGCTCTGTGTTCCGGAAGTTTTGTAACCATTTGCTTATTAGGTTCCCTTGACCCTGGCCTGAAAGGGAAAGTGGGAAATGAAACAGAATAGCCTTAGGCAAAGCAGACTGTCTCAGGAAAGCCTGAGGTGCCTGAGGGTTGGGGAACAAAGGGCTGCTATGGGCTCTCCTCGGACCCCCCACCCCCGTCCTGGGGGAAGGTCAGATCACTGAACTGTCCCCTTCAGAGCCCAGAAGCCGGCCACCCTGTGGAGAGTCCATTTTCTATGGCCACATTTTCACCTGGGTTTTGTGATCATCCCAGCTAGGAGCTTAATTACTCCTTTCCTATTTTTATTTCCTTACCTCTTCCTGCCATTGACATACCCTGGCGATATAATTGAGGAATAATTCCTCTATTTCAAAAAGTTAGAATTTGTTGGTCACCCATTTGCTTTTTATAGTATTTACTTGCACATCTGGAGTTCAAGCAAAGATAGAACCTCCTTTCCCTGGGGCAATGTGTCATAAGCTCAGTTTTTAGAGGTCTATTTTATTTTTCTTAAGGTTTATTTATATATTTTGAGAGAGTGTGTGCAAGCTGGGGAGAGGCAGAGAGAGAGAGAGAGAGAGAGAGAGAGAGAGAGAGAGAGAGAGAGAGAGAAAGAAAATCCCAAGCAGGCTCCGTGCTGTCAGAGCAGAGCCTGATGCAGGGCTGGAACCCATGAAACTGTGAGATCATGACCTGAGCCTAAATCAAGAGTCAGATGCTGAACTGACTGAGCCACCCAGTTGCCTCTCATTAGCTCATCATTCACAAGTTCTTTGAATATATAGAAGAATCAGGAATTTTAGCCTGGGTTTAGTTAGTGATTAGATTCCTTTTGCTGTATTATTTTCATATTATTCGTTTACTAGTCAAAGATCCACTCTGTGCCTAGAGATGGCTGACAAAACTTCACGGCCATTTTTAAGAATTCTTTTTATTGAGGGGCACCTGGGTGGTTCAGTCGGTTAAGCATTCAACTTTGGCTCAGGTCATGATCTCACGGTTCATGGGTTCAAGCCCTGTGTTGGGCTCAGTGCTGACAGCTTGGAGCCTGGAGTCCACTTCAGATTCTCTGTCTCTCCCTCAAAAATAAACACTAAAAATTTTTTTCAAATAAAATTTTAAAATTGCTTTATCTTGAGATATAATTGACATACAGCATTATATTAGTTACAGGTGTACAACATAATGATTTGATATCTGTATGTATTGCAAAATGATCACCACAATAAAGTCTAGAAAACATCCATCACCACATATAGACCACATACAGTTACACACTTTTCCCCTTGTGATGAGAACTTTTGAGATCTATTCTCTTAGCAACTTTCAAACGTGCAATACAGTATTGTTAACTATGCTGTGCATTACAAGGCCCGCACTTATTTATTTTAGAAGTGGAAGTTTGTGCCTTTGACCCCCTTCATCGCTTCACAGTTATTTTTGTCTGTTTATTGCAGGGGAGGTAGGGGCAGAGAGAGAGGGAGAGAAGGAATCCTAAGCAGGCTTCCCACTGGCTGTGGAGCCCTACACAGGGCTCAATCCCGCAAACTGTGAGATCATGACCTGAGCCGAAATCAAGAGCTGGACGGACCCTTAACTGACTGAGCCACCTAGCTCCCCTCCCCCACCCCTGCCGCCTTCAGTTATTAATTCCTAATAAAATGACTTTTACAGGAACATCAGAAGGCATCACACGCCTGGCTGCGCTGAGCAGGAGGAACGTAAGGCCTACAACTTTCCTCTCCATAGGTGTCCCCGGTGCACGTAGTGGAGAGCCTCAGTTGACATCGAACACACCCCCTAAGCGGGAGAACAACTGAATAGAAAGGCTGTTCACGAAGCTGGATCATCCTGGTCACGCGGCTTCGCCAGGACTGAGTAAATCCATCACTGGGATAATGCCACGCCTCCCTGATTGACTTCTGGTGAGGCAGTTTGTCTAGCAACCATGTGTCTTCACTTACAACCGACGGCCCTTCCCACGGGAAGGCAGCTGGCAGGGCGCGCCCGCAGCGAGTGCGAACTTAACCTCACACACCAGGTTATCGCTGCAAAGGAGCGGACAGATCGCTGCTGTTTTCCGCCGCCTCCCTTGCCTGGAGTTTTGTTCGCCACACCCCTCGGTTCCGGAGCTGACCTCTGTAACCACTGCCTGCGCCTAGAGGGCAGTAGCGACAGCCCAGTTCCAGACGGAGTGGGGCCCAGAAGCACACCGCGGGCGGCGTAGAAACCGAAGGTGAGCCACGCCCTTCTGCTGACGGCTGGGGCCCGGGTCGCGGAATTACCGGGAATGACCAGAGGACCCATTAAAACGGAGGGGCCGAGCCCCGGGGAAGAGGAGGAGCTTGAGGTGGGAGGACTGAATTTTAACCTGGTCACAGACGGCTTGGAGTCTCCAGCCTGGTCACGCTGCCATGAAATCTGGCGCAGGGCACCCTGTGCACCGCATTATGCACAGTGCTTCCCCCAAAGGACAAGTGGTGCAGGAATTCTCTGCAGACAGAAAACAGAACTAAACCTAGCATCACTTAGGGTGAAAGTCCAGCCCACAAAAACCCCCGTGGTGCACCTCTGCCTGTTACCAAATTAGCCCTGCCCACGAGGCATCCCCGCGAGCTGGTCTGAACTCAGACTGACGGGGAGGTTCACAGGCTGGCGACCATCCTTACCCACATCAGTGACCGTTGTGCACTCGGCACAACAAATAACAATTTGTCTGTGAGCAGACCTCCTCCATAATCTGAAAAACATCCTTATCAGGTCTTGGGACTGATTTCCGGTTTATGATACTTTTCCTTCACCCTCAGCTTGGCTTCATTTTCAGTCCCAACTGTGCAAAGACCCGTTCTCGGCTCCCCCTCGGCCCCTTGTGCTTGGCTCTTGCCCCATCATCACCCTCCCTCTGTTAGGGCTCTCGTGTCCTACCTCCTCGCCCTAACTTGGCCTCTCCTCCACCGGCCCTGAGGCATGTGCATGCATGTGTGCGAAGCTCTCCCGTGAGGTAGAAACCGGTAGACGGCACAGCAGTCATTCGTTCAATCAACAGATATTGATTAGACACTTCTATGTGTGTGGACTAGGGCTACAGCAGGGAAAAGACAAAATCCCTGTCTTCCCGGTAGGGGACGCACCGCTAAGCAGGCACTACTGAGAATAGCAGGATGTTTGTTGCTGGGAGAGAACCAGGTGGGGCCGGGTGAGCCTCTCTGAAATGGGAAAGAAGCAAAGTATGCCTCAGGGTGGTCCAGCCGCCCCCAAATACCTGTACTGGGAGAGGGCTCACCTCCTGCTCAATGCCCACGTGCCTCAGCCTTCGTCCATGGGAACGTTACGCAAGCATCGTTTTCCCCCACAGGTATTGGGGTTTTGTGAGGATCAGATCTTTGATGGTCTCAACAGCCACCCGCAGGAGGAGGTTCTCTTCGTAAGGAGAGATGGTGAGGAGAGAGGGTGCATTTTCCCAGGCCACCACGGCCCGGAACTTAGGACAGTGGCTTTCCTCCAGTAGCCAAGCTGACTCCGAGGGTTGTGGGATCCGGGGAGTGCTGGGGTGCCTCGGCACTCGCCACTGGGAAAGCCAAAGGAAGGCGGCACTGAGGGAGGGGATGGAGGGGAGCTGGAAGGCACTTCACGTAGGCAGTGGTAGACACTAGCAATGCTGGTCAAGGTGTGAAGGGCAGGTACCTGAGGGTCATAGGACCACCAGAAAATGACATTCCCTGCGTGCTGATAGGGGGTCAGGCCCTCGTCACTGTGGCAGGAGAGAGCGTGGTGGGGCAGCCCCAGTTCAAATCCTCCTCCTGCTCATCTCCAGCTGTGTGTCCCCTCGTGAGGTACTTAGCCTCTCTGCGCCTCGTGTCACTCATCCGGAAACCACTTTTTAAAAATCGTGTTTTAAAGTTTATTTATTTATTTATTTTGAGAGAGAGAGAGAAAGAGAGCAAGAATGAGCTGGGAGGGGCAGAGAGAGAGAGAGAGAGAGAGAGAGAGCAGGACAGAGGATCAGAAGCAGGCTCTGTGCTGACCGCCGAGCGCCTGATGCAGGGCTCGAACTCACGAACCGTGAGATCATGACCTGAGCCGAAGTTGGATGCCACCAGGCGACTCCGGAAAACACTGTCTCGTGACACCTACTTTAGGGGATTGTAGAGATGATGTTTGGAAGGGAATGGGCGCATTGAAGGCATTTCGTAAATAACCCAATACACACAGCAAGTCTGGGAGGTTTATTACTGAACAGAAATTTTAGAGATATTCCAGTTCGGTGATTCTCAAACTTTAGCCTGGATCAGAACTTCCCAAAGGACATATTAAAACACAGATTTCTGGGCTCTACCCCCTCAGAGGTTCTGATTCAGTATATGTGGGTGGAGCCTGAGAATGTGCACATCTTTTTTTTACTTTTTTAGAGAGAGAGAGTGCGTGAGGGGGTGGGGGGAGAGAGAATCTTAAGCAGGTGCCATGCTAAATGCAGAGCCCAACACGGGGTTCGATCCCATGACCCTGGGATCACGACCTGACCCGAAATCAGGAGTCCGACGCTCAACCAACGGAGCGATCCGGGTGCCCTGAGAATGTGCATTTCTAATGAGTCCCAGGTGACCTTGATGCTATTGGTCTGGGGACCCACTTTGAGAACCACTGTGCTAGTTTAGATTACTGATTTTAGGGATAAGAATCTTGAGACTCAGAGTGTGTGCGGCCTGCCTGCGGTCAATAGCATCTCGGCCACTCTGCTCCCGTCCAGGCCAAAGTTGGAGACAGAAAAGCAAAGGGCCAGGCACGCAGGGAGTGCCGGAATGCCAGAAGTCAGACTCCAGGCAGAAGGCCCCCGATGGATCGAAGGTTCTAGCAAGAGGAATGAGGTTGAGAGAGACCAAAGGAAGGGAACTGGCCTCGGTGCAGGCCCGAGCCGCAACAGCCCAAGTCTCGGGGCTCAGGAAGTGTGTGTGAGGGTGAAGTGTGGCGTGTGTGGGTGTGTGAGAGTATGTATCTGTGTGGGTGAGTGTGCGTTTGAGTGCGAGTCTGTGCAAGAACGGGTACGAGTGTTTGTGTTTGAGATAAGTGTGAGCATGTCTGCATGGGTGAGTATGTGAGAGTGTGATTTGTGTGTGCGTGTGTCTATGTGTGTGGGGGGGGAGTGTATAAGGATATATGTGTGAGTGAGCGTGTTTGATGTGTGTCTGTGTAGATGGTGTATGAGTATATGAGTCTGTGTGTGTGTGTGCGAGGCTGAGTGTGTGAAAGTGTTTCTACATGAGCGTGAGAGTGTGTGAATGTGTGGGAGTGCGTGCGTTAGTCTGCCTGAGCTTCCGCAAAGTACCGCAGACTGGGCAGCTTACACAATACGAGTTAATTTTCTCACGGATCTGGAGGCTACAGGCCAGAGACCAAGGTGTTGGCCACGTAGGGGAGGAAATAGTTTACTTCTACCCTTCTAGGCTCTTTGCTCCGATAATTAAACTGACATAAGATAGATCGACAGGGGGAAAATCTATTTTAATTTTGTACGTGCAGTCGCTCCATAAACACATGGAACCCAAAGGCAGTCGGGCAACCGAGGCCTACGTGCCATCCTATGGGGCTTCAAAGGGGAGGGGGCGATTCACAGCACAGGACCATGAGAAAGAGCGGATGTTTGGCAGTCAGACGTTTGTCCTGCCACGCAGGTAAGTCTTTCAGATAAGAAAGTTACCTCCAGCCGTTGTTCTTGTTCTAGCTCAGGCCCCTTTTTCACTTCTTCCAGGCAGTTCAGGGAGAGAGAAAATTTTTTCTCCGAATGTGCTAGGTCTTCATTGCCTTCAGCTCAACATAATCAAAAAGTGGCACATCTGGGGTGGCATATTCTGGTCCCCTTCGGCAAGTTTGGCGTCTCCCGAGGCCAATCTCCGTGGCTTAACGGTGGCTGTGTTCCCGCTGTGTCTCCACGTGGTCGTCCCACTGTGTGTCTGTGTCCCAACCTCCCTTTATCATAAGGACGCCAGTCATAGGGATTAATGCCCACTCTGATGACCTCATTGAACCTTAAGTACCTCTCGAAAGGCCCTGTGTCCAACCACAGTCACATTCTGAGCTCCCGGGAGTTAAGACTTCAACGTATGAATATCAGGGGGATAAAGTTCAGCCCGTGACAACGTGTGAGTGCACACACACACACACACACACACACACACACACACACGTGCGCCTTATGGAAAGTTCCAGCTGCCTGTCCGGCAAGAGCGCCGGCGTGTCCGAAATCTGACTTTCTGTCCTGCCTCATCCTCGTGAGTTTACGGGGAGGCCGAAGAGTGCTGAGCCGCCACGGGTGAGCGCGGTTCTTGTCGGGACGTGGGACAAGCTCCTCCCAAGCTCACGTGGTGTTTCGCCTGCATGGAGGTGATGCCATCGTCCAAGCGCCGTCCTGTGACGGCGTCGCCCTTCGCAAGCCCGCCCTTGCTGATGCTCCCTGCACGGAAAAAAAGCAGTGTGGGCAACAGCGTGGCAGCTCGGCCCACGCCAGCCGCCCCTGGCTCGCCTCTCTTCGCAGGAGCTCCCCTCATGCACTGTCATCCCCTGCTTGTCTGCGGCCAGATCCCATGATTTTTAGAGCTAGAAAAGACGTTTTCAAGACTCTCTCTAGTTAGTCAAGCTTGTTCTTTCGTAGTGAAAGAACTGTTTGTGGGCCTGAAGGGGGATGTGGCAATCGTTAATTTCAGGCCTTACGAAAGGCGTCTTTTCCATTTGGAACGGATTATTACCTAATAGACAGTCCTTTATAGGAACTGAACAAAGACTCGCTGACACAATCCCAACTGTTGGCTGTTCTCAGGACAGCTGGACAATTATTTTGCTTCTGGATGCAGCACAGACAAAAGAAGGAACTTGAGTACACATGGACTTTTGGTTTAACTGGATAAGCGCTGAGCGGTGAGCCACCAATAAAGGGTCTCGAGGAGGCTCTGGGCAGGATGGTCACGAGGGTGGAGGCACAGGCTTGCAGGTCAGCAAAGCCACAGGGCAGGAAGCATGGGGACTGTAGCCCAGGACCCACTCTACAACCGGCACTCGCTAAATGTTTGTTGACCGAATGGCTGGTTGAGTAATGAAAAATACAACACGAAGGGAGGAAAGTTGTGTTCCAGGCAGGAAAGAGAAGGCTGGAGGTACTGGAGAGATGTTATCACAGGCTTCCTTCTGGAAGGTGGTGACATCACCTTTCACAAAAGCTTTTGGTCAGGATACAGGCCAGTCTGCCTAAAATTACCTATTGAGCGCCCATTGTATGCAGAACACTGGAAGGCATCTAAAAGACATGTTCTCAAGAATTTTGATTTCCTGCTTATCTGCTCTACTTAAAAAACCGTAATTGCAACTATAGACATGAAGTAGGGTTCTCCAGAGAAAGAGAGCCAGTAGGAGATTTATGGGTGCATAGAAAAAGATTGTTGTTTTTTTTTTTTTACAGCTTTGCTAATAGACAGTTTGATGTGGAGAACAAAGGCAAAAGAAATATAGAAATATAGAAAAATAGAAAAATAGAAATATAGAAAAAGATTTCATTTCCTTTGCAGCCATTGACAAGTACTTGAGAGAGCTTCCTCTGGGAGCTCAACTGCCTTGATGTGAAACTTTGCTAGAGGCAAAAGGCAACCATAGCTTGACATTAGTCTGACCTCTCCAGGATCCTGTAGGTCCTCTTTAACATATAAAAATCCCTTTGGAAACTTCCTTTATGTCTACTGCCCCCGAAGATAAATGTTAGCAGTCATCTTCCAAACACGTGGCTCCACTGATATACATCTAAAGGGTCTCATGACTAATGGTTTACTAGACGGTAGTAAATAGCTCCTAAGGTCCTAGAAGCCTTGCTTCCAAATGCCTTGGAGACTCCACTACCGCTAACCCCCTCCCGACTTGAAAGTATAGAATCAGCCACCCCTCACAACCCCAAGGCAGCTCGTTCTGCCCACACGTCCTATCCCCATGCTTTAATAAAACCATCCTTTTTTGCACCGAAGACGTCTCAAGAATCCTTTCGTGAACGTTCACTCCCCGACCCCAACATGTCACATCCCAAAGGACATATAACACTGTAAGTTTAAGGTGTACAGCGTGTTGATTTCAGAAGGGGATTCATTATGAGGGACTGGCTCGGAATTGTGGAGGCTGAGAAGCCCTACAGTCTGCTGTCTGCAAGCTGGAGAGGTCCAGAAAAGCCCATGGTGCCATCCCAGTCCAAACCCAAAGGCCTGAGAAACAGGGGAGCCAATGGTGTAAGTACCGGTCCAAGTGTGAAGACCTAAGAACCAGGAGAACTCATGGCCAAGGTCAGGAGAAGATGAGCACCCCAGCTCGAGAGGAGAGAGACCATTCATCCGTCCTCTGCCTTTGTGCTCTACATCAAGACTGAATGATGCCCACATGCCTTGGTGAGGCAATCTTTACTCAGTCTTCTGATTTACATGCTAATCTCTTTTGGAAGCACCCTCAGAGACACCCCAAGAACGATGTTTCACCAGCCCTCTGTTCATCCCTTAGCCTATAAGGCTAACACAAAATGAACCATCACAAGACCTAAGGAAAAAGACTGGACTGGACATCAAAAAACAATAGTAATTGATCGTATTGAGGTCATGGGATCGTCGCTAACTTTCTTTTTTCGTCCTGACTTCCTGTGTTATTTTTTGGCTTTTACCATCAAAATAGGTTTTTAAAAATGTGTGAAAGTTCTGCTGTTGTGACCTCTGCAGTCACTCTGCAGCCCTAATCTCAGTCTTGGAGGGTGGAGTGCTCAGTAAGAGAGGGGGACGACTGCAGGAGGGGCAAACCCCAACCTTTCTTGGGGCAGAGTTGGCCTCTCCATGGGGCCACATCTGCACAGTGTCCTCTCCTGATTTTGCCCCAGTGACCTGAAAATCTGGCTTCGTTTTTTATTCCTCTCTATCATACTTTTCCACTCCTTCATTCACTC
Source organism: Prionailurus viverrinus (assembly GCF_022837055.1). Classification (NCBI taxonomy): domain Eukaryota; kingdom Metazoa; phylum Chordata; class Mammalia; order Carnivora; family Felidae; genus Prionailurus; species Prionailurus viverrinus. The sequence goes on from NC_062571.1 coordinate 12,716,404, forward strand.
CTTCATTCAGCAGGTCATTATTAAGAACACTCTATGGGTGCACCTGGGTGGCTCAGTCGGTTGAGCGTCCAACTTCGGCTCAGGTCATGATCTCATGGTTCATGGGTTAGAGCCCTGCGTCCGGCTCTGTGCTGGCAGCTCAGAGCCTGGAGCCTGCTCCAGATTCTGTGTCTCCCTCTCTCTCTGGCCCTTCCCTGCTTGCGCTCTGTCTCTCAAAAATACATAAACATTAAAAAAATTAAAAAAAAAAAAAGAACACTCTATGAACAATAAGCTATAGCAAGCCCTGGGCGTAACAGAATGAGAATCAGGCCCTGGGTGCCCAGCTTACAGAAGAGGTAGATATTTAAACAAATATGGGAACAGGAACAACAATGTGATATCAGAGCTCAGGGCCAGGAACCTGAGCAGCAAGAAAGGGAGGCTCCATGGAGGAGGTGATGCGTTCGAGGTGAGCCTCAATAGAAAAGTCAGGAGGCAAATAGTCATAGAGACTTTCTTGGATGAAGGAACTATGCCAGAAAGTCATGGAAGATTCAGCTCTCATTACCCTCATGGAGAGTAATGCGTGTTGTTTGTAGGAAGGGGCTATGAGGACATGAGCCTGGGTCCAAGGATGCAGGGGTGGGGGAGGGGGGTGGAGAGAAAGTAGGTGTGGTCAGCCTTTGAAGGGCCTGGTCTGCCCTGCAAAGGAGCAGGGACTTATCCTACAGGCAGTGGGTTGGTTGGATCTAAAAGCAGAGTGAGGACATAGCAACATTGGCTCTTTAGCAAGAGAATTCTGGTGGCCGTGAGAAGGGTAGGGAAGCCAGATCAAGGGCTCGAAGAGCAAGGAGAAGGCCGGTGGGGGAGGAGTAATGAAGGTCTGATCTAAGGACCCAGCAGTGGGTGTCGGCAAGCAACCGCATCACCGTGATTCGCCCATCAGTCAGGCGGGAGGGGAAGGGGGGGCAGCCGGTAGGTCCAGGCGATTGGGAGCGGCCGTCTCTCCTAGTGTGACCATACCCCCGTGCCAGGAGACCCCCTTAGGTCCTCACAGACCCCTCTGTTTCTGCTGCTGACACTGTCCCTGCAGGGGCCTGGGCTGCCCTCCTGCCCTTGTGTCTGGAAGGCATCCTCCAGGCTCAGCGCTGGGCTCACCTCTGCAAAGCCCACCAGGGAGGTTCCTTGAAGAGGGTTCTCCCTCCTCTCATTGCCGTGACATTGATCTCCACACTCCCCCGCCCTGGTTTTGCACTGTCTTTCACATGTTTTGAATATGTGTCACGTCTCAAAGTACAGATCAAGCTCTTTGTGGGAAAGATGGCATGAGTTGAAGCCTTTCTGCACCTTCCAGGCACCATCTGGCGGCCTGATAAGACATCAATAGCTGATTGATGAGTGATGGATGGTCAATCAGCCATCAGGAGGTTTATCAGCAGCACCTGTCACTCTGCCGTCCTCAGTGTTCTATTGGGGGTGGGAAGCGGGTCAGTAGTGAGAACAGGCCCTGGGCGGGAAGCCAGAAGTCTCGGCCACTTACCGTAAACTCACAACCTTGGGCCACTTAACCTCTCTGGATTTATTTCCTCATCAGTGAAAAAGCAAAAACAGCTCTGAGATTGTTAACTCCTTTCCCCCTTTTATTGACAAGGGAACCGCCTTTCACATGTGTGCCTGTGATAGATGGGTGATAGATGGAAGTGAGTCTGCTTTGCACCAAGCCCTCGTCGCCCCTCCTCCTCTCTCCTCCCCTCACTCCTTCTCTTGGATCCGCAGCAGACTCAGAAAAACAACTGCAAACCCCCAGACTGGGTGGTTCCTTCAAAGGCAAACTCGCAAGACTCCAAGGCGTCCAGGCTCCAGGACGGAACAGACGACTGGTGGGACGGCTCCGAGGTCTGTGCGTGGCTAGTGTCTATCATCCGATGGCTGGGTCTAGGCTGAAGGCCTTGGTCAAGCCCATGCTAACTAATTATAGAGAAGCAGTTACTGCAAAATTTCCCGAGGAAACCAAAGCTAGGGTTTGGTTTCCACTTACATTGAGCAACTTCCTTCCAGGGCACTCAGCCTCTTCAACAAAGCATTCTCTTTCAACATAGGCGAGTCCGGTAACACACAAGGGTTGTGATTGTACGTTTGACATAAATATATACACGCACTTTCAGGAGGAAGCTGGGCCCATGGTTACTCTCTCTCTCTCTCTGGCGGGGATGTTTACCTAAGTTTGATTGCTCACCTTAAAAATCTTAAGAACGTGGGCTAGGTTGAGGTCATAGTTCATGGGCAATGTGGAGGCAAGGGACGGTGAAAGATACAATGTTGGTTTAAACTAACGGGTGTTACATCGAGCCCCAGAGGACATTTCACATTTCACTGCGGCCACCTACAAATAATTTAAACCCACACTAAAGCGGTCCGAGGCTTTCATTACCTATAGGCTTCTTCTCAAAGTTGTGTCTCCTTTGCGGGATACCTGAGCCCCTGGTACCCCCCAGCCCAGCCCATCCACTAGCCCCCCACTCTGCCCCCAGCACACTGGGCTCGGCACTCAACCAGCCTAGCCTGGCCCTGAGAAGAACAGGAAACACTTAACTACAGTGGTTGCCTCAAAAAGGCCCGTATTCCTGGGTTCGCTTTCTTCTGACCTGTTCCTAGCTCTGTTTAGACTGGTTTTCGTTGATGGGCTACACGAACGATTTTCAGGTTTTCCAAGTCTTTTCCCTTTCTGTGGATACTTTGGTCTAAATTTCCCAACCACTGCTACCTGTTGGTTATCATTTTTGCCAAACCTTGACCTCCAGGTTGCTAATTCATTCTCCGTCTCTCTCTCTGTCTCCCTGTCTTTGTCTCTGTCTATATATACAGTCTCCACAAATAACTTCTAACTTTAACTTTTTCTATCCCTAAAGGAACAACTGTAGTCAAAAATAGCCCATTGAACGTAGCCGTCTTTACTTAAAAATTTTTTTTGAATGTTTATTTATTTTTGAGAGAGAGAGAAAGACAGAGTGCAAGCGGGGGAGGGGCAGAGACACAGAATCTGACACAGGCTCCAGGCTCTGAGCTGTGAGCACAGAGACCCGATATGGGGCTTGAACTCATGAACCATGAGATCATGACCTGAACCAAAGTCGAACGCTTAACCGACCGAGCCACCCAGGTGCCCCAAACCTATCTGACTTTAAGCAGCAGAGTTCTCTGGGGTGATTGTCGTGAGGACTCCTGGGACCTGTATCATCCCCAACAGAAATGCTCTGCAGAGTAGTGGCCGTCAGTGTGGTCAGGCTGAGTGTTGGGCTACTAGACATGAATCCATGGGGATTCCGACCAAAAGTACCCTGGGTGGTGTGATGGTGTGTGTCAGGGGAGTGGGGGAGGGACAGATAGACACAGCGAGAGACAGAGTCAAGAACTCTTACCAAGGGGCTTCTGTCAGTATAGACAGGACCCAAAAGTGAACGAGCTGTTTGTTTTATCGCGTAGACAAAATATTCTCTCCCTTTGGGAGTCCGTGTAGATGACGGTTCTGGCCATGGATATTTACTTGCACAATCCAGGAAGGACCTAGGAAGTGACAGGGTCGAAATTCCAACCTCCACAGTTGTCTGCAGTGGTTTCTAGTCGTCCCGTGGAACATCCACCCTGCTAAATGTGAATTTTGCACATAACAACTTCCCTGACTCAAACCTGCCTTCGCCTCTGTGGTCACTCCTTTCGTGTCTAATTACTCCCAGTCACCCATACACTTGGTGGGATTTAGGAGCCACCGCTCTACGGGCCCCAGGTTCCAGAAGGTTATGCGTAATGATACATTTGTTATGCAACGAGCACTTTTTTTGAGCCCTTAACAATGCTCTACCTCAGGTAATGCCAGAACAACCCTATAAGGTAAGTGCTTTTATAGCCATTTTTTAAAGGAAACCTCTACACCCAGTGTGGGGCTTAAACTCATGACTCCAAGATCAGGAGTTGCACACTCTACCAACTGAGCGAGCCAGGCACCCTATATAACCCTCATTTAAAAAAAAATATTTTAGGCAACTGAGGCTAGTAGCTTATTCATGGACCCCCAGTCAGGAACATGATGAATGTGGGATTTGAAGCCAGGTAGTCTGATTGGCATCTCAACTTTTTTTTTTTTCATCACGTTCACATACAGTGTAGTCTTGGCTTCAGGAGTAGAACCCAGTGATTCATCACTTACATTTAACACCCAGTGCTCATCCCGAAAGGTGCCCCCCTTAATGTCTGTCACCCATTTAGCCCATCCCCCCACCCAACGCCTCTCCAGCAACCCTCAGCTTGTTGTCTGCATTTAAGAGTCTTTTATGGTTTGTCTCCCATCTTTGTTTTTATCTTATTTTTCCTTGTCTTCCCTTATGTTTGAAACTCTGTGGAGTTTCTCAAATTCCACATATGAGTGAAATCGTAAGATATGTTTGTCTCTGATCTCAGGTTTTTTTCATGTTCATTTTTTTTGAGGAGGGGAGGGGCAGAGAGAGAGAGAAAAAAAGAAAGGGAGACAGAGAATCCCAAGCAGGCTCCTCATTGTCAGCGCAGAGCCTGACATGGGGCTTGAACTCACAAAACCACGAGATTGTGAATTGAGTTGAAACCAAGAGTCAGAGGCTTAAGTGACTGAGCCACCCAGGTGCCCCCATACCTCGGCTTTAATTCCGACACAGCAGCAGTAAAGAGCACGTTCTTGGAGCCAACCTTCCCAGGCTCAGAACCCAGCTCTTCAACATACTGTCTGTGAGATCTTGAGTGAGTGTCCCCACCTCCTGCAGGTGGTTGAGACGATTAGATCACTGAGAGGTAAAACGTGCCCGGCACATCGCAAGGACCGTACGGGCTCATCTCTATTTTTCTTACGCTACACCTGCCTCCATGTTTCAACCCCTGCCTTTAACACTAGGACAGCTTTTTAAACGTTTCATTTTTAAAAAATATCAACTGAACGAAAAAATAAAAAAATAAAAATAAAAAGTATCACCTTTACCGAAAATTTGCAAGAAACGTACAATGAAATGTTCAGGTCCACTGATTACTAATAAACTACCATACAGGGAACCTGGGTGGCTCAGTCGATCAAGTGTCCGACTCCTGATCTGGGCTCAGGTCATGATCCCAGGGTGGTGGGATCGAGTCCTGCGTCAGGCTCTGTGCTGCGTGTGGAGCCTGCTGAAGATTCTCTCTCCTTCTCTCTCTCTCTGTCTCCTTTTCCCCCTCTCCCCTGCTCACACACTCTCTCTCTCTCTATCTAAACTTTAAAAAAAAGAAACACGAAAACCGCTACACAATTGTCATCTTCAGGAAGTTTAGCACTGATACAATATACGATCTAACAGGCAGCCCGTATTCAAATTTCACCAATCGACCCAATAACGTCCTTTAGAGAAACTGCTTTTCCCTGTTCCGGGAACCAACCCAGAATCACATGTTGCTTTCAGTTACCGTGGCGCACTCGTCTCCTTTAATCTGGGATGGCTCGCTCTTCAGCCTTGTTTTGTCCCTCATGTGGAACCGCACAGTTTTTAGAATGCCTCTCGTTTGGGCCTGTCTGATTTGTTCCTTGTGATTAGGTTCAGATTATGAGCTTTTGGCAGAAATGCTACAAAAATGTTATCTTCTTACTGTATCGTGCCAAGAGGCACATGATGTTACTTTTAATTTGTGGGGGAGATACCAGGAGACTATAAATATCCTGTTCCTCTCAAACTTGTACCCCGTGGTTTCTAGAACAGACCAGAAGGCCCCACACTCTATGACACAGGCACTCAGTCTGCACCTGGCCGCCCACGCCCTCCCTCATGCTATGTGTTCCTCCCCGCATGCCCCCCTTCTCCCCTACTTTGGGGACCTGCTCCTCATGCCCCTCCCTGCCTGTCACAGAGGTTTGCACAGAGGAGGGATTCCATATATACTTGTCAAATCCAAATAAAATTTTTAAAATATGTGATCTGAGGTCCTGTGTATCTGCTCAGGAATAGCAGATACTTTTAGAAAGATTTCATTTATAGCTAATTGAAGTGAGACCTCCAAGAACACAAATATTCTTCTTTTCATCTGCCTCCAGGGGACTCAGACAAAGAACTTTGGGTGGTATATATATATATATATATATATATATATATATATATATGAAAAAGAAAGAGAAGGAGAGACGGGGCAGGGGGAGAGGGCATGAGGGGGGAAGGGAGGGTTCACCATGAATACACCTCCTAACCCAGTGACTCTCCTCCATTCCGTGTTTGTGCCAAAAAAGAGTACGAGACCCACTAGGTATTCCTCACTGGGGAGAAAAGAAATTGTGGTGGAGTTGCATTCATTCATTTACTCAACAAATATTAACTGAGAATCTGTCGTGCCTGGCACTGTTCTATTTGCTGAGGATGTAGCTGTGATTAAAACCAAGTCCCTGGGGCACCTGGGTGGCTCAGTCGGTTGGGTGTCCGACTTCAGCTCAGGTCATGATCTCACAGCTGGTGAGTTCGAGCCCCGCGTCGGGCTCTGGGCTGACAGCTCGGAGCCTGGAGCCTGTTTCAGATTCTGTGTCTCCCTCTCTCTCTCTCTGCCCTCCTCCGTTCATGCTCTGTCTCTCTCTGTCTCAAAAACAAATAAGCATTGAAAAAAAAAGAAGTCCCTGCTCTCAATGCTAACAAACAACGGACAGCCGTTACCCACATGCACGCGCGCACACACGTGCACACACTCACACGCTCGCAAATGCATATCAGGGCTACAGGGAGAAGGGCAGGGAGAGAATACTTTGCATCACCGGAAGTAACAAACTAGGTTTACAAACGCTAATGTAAATAAAACTTAAAAACGTGGTCACTGGGAAGAAGACATAGAATAAAATCGATGGCACGGGGCCATCTGTAGGGCTTAAGGACGTATACGCAAAGCGATGCTGTATGTGCAAATGCATGTATACATATACGTGTATATCTGTGTACACATTCGGGTATACGCCTGTATCTAAGGACGTGGACGTAGATGTGTGCATTCAGGTGTCCATGTATAGCTAGAGATATGTATTTACACGGGTTAGCGTGAAACCCAGATGGCAGTGAGAATGGATGTTGGCGAGGGAATAAGGGGGGGACAATGTAAAATGAAGCAGATAAGCTTCGCCTGAATGGATGAGAGGAGGCCAGGAGCCAAGGTGTCTCAGTTGAATGTACCTGAGGTCCAAAAAGAGAGGGGAAGGAGGACTTTGCTGCCGAGGACATAGAAATGAATGACTTTCCTTCCTCCCTACATTCTGGGACTAGGGCCGTCTGGACTCTCTCCACTTCTCCCCTCTGTACCTTCCCCCCCCACAGCCCCCAGAGCCGAGCAGCAGGGGCGAGCCGGTAACAGGAGGAAGGTGGGGGACTACGAGGCAGGGAGCCCTCCCAGGCTGTGACTACTGTCACTTTGTCACACAGGCCCGGTTCATGTTCCAGCTCCATCACTTACTGGACACGCGATCTTTGGGCAGATTGCTTAACTTTTCCCATCTGTGAACTGAGAATGATAATAATCCTTTCAGGGGATGGTGGTGAGGACTCCGGGGGCCAAAGCCCTTAAATCCCTCACCGCCAGACCTGGACCACAGCGCATTCTTGGAAATTCTTAGTTTTTAGCACTCTTATCTTTTGCTGTCACAAGAAGATTGCCAAACTAGCTCCAGAACAGCTCTCGGAATGCTTGGAACACGGCTTGATAGGCTCTGGGCAGGGTACTGGTGACTTTTGCCAAATGACGCCTGCGGCTTTCACTTTCTAAACATGGCAGACTGGACCCTCCTCCAGCATCAGGGGCTGAAGATCATTCCAGTGCACACACTCGGCCTGGGCGTGTTCCCATGACTGAACCGGAGGAAAGCCCGCACTGCCCTGCTGATATTCTTTCCGGGAAGCTACTGAACTGCTCGTGTTTAGTTTTCAACACACGGTGCTCAGGACAGATTCTTCTTTCTGGACATTTGGGATGGGGTCACATGAGTGATTGGGTCCAAGCAGCGGGAAGGAGGCACGTGTGGGCACCCGGGACCGCGAGCAGGCGTGTGTCCCCTCCTTCTAGGTGGTGGCTGAGTTCCCACCTCTGATTTTCCTTTTAACGGCAGGGCACTCAACCCTCAGCCCAGGCCAGTGTAGATGCCTGACGTCGGCACGATAGCTTTGGCAGGAATTATGAGCCCTCTTTTGAAATCTGTACTTCTCAGAAGCAGCGTGGCAATAATGACAGGAGGGCCCAGAGTTTCACCGGGAGGAAAGTGAAGCAGCTCTTTGTGGGTGGGACTACAGAACCCTCAGATCTGCTCCACCCTCTGTGTGGTGGACAGGAGGACAGGAGGGCCCCCTGGGAGGAGTGGGGACATGCATCTGTGAGCCCCCACCAGATGCGTTTCTGCCCTCAAAAGCACAAGTCAACAATCCCAAGCGCGGCCCTTGGGATTGACTTCTCAGAGGTCTGCAGAAGGTGCTAGACTTTGCACTCCTTGTGGACGGGGGCTGTGCCTAATTGATCTTGTTCTCCCAGAGGCTGGCACAGGGCCGGGCTCAAAGCAGCTGTTCTGTAAGTGTTTGCAAAATAGAACCAAGCGTTGAGGGAAATTGATTAAAGCTTAAAACCAAAAGTGGCTGTCACATCTTTTTGCCGTGCGGCCAGCTAAAATGAACGCCAACTCTTACAGACAGAAGGGCACACACCCACCACCTATTGGCTTCTGAGATTTTTTTTTCCCTTTAGAAATGCAAACTGCAGGGTCTCCCAGGATGCTGTTCGCAGGAACATTCTTGCCAGCGTGATAGTACATTCCTGTTTGCATTGGTGTAGTAGGATTCATGCACCTGCAAAATGCCTCTGATTCATCCTTTCCCTCACTCTCCAAAGCAAGGTCACTGGGGCATCTCCAGTCTACACTGCAGGCTCCCCCTGGGAGCAAAGCTGTGGGGAGCAAGCACAGTGGTGAAGGAGGGGAGAGAGGGGCTGGTTTCTTTCCTGCCACCTGGGCTCCAGTCTTTCCTTAAACCTGCTGAGTCAGAACCCTTACGCTTAAAGAAACAAGAAACAAAGGTTCCTTTTGCTCTTTGGTGTTCTGAATCTGGCCTTCCAAATCGTGTCAAAGTATTTTGTTCTTCCAAGTAGCTGCTGACAAGCTGCAATCCATTTTAGGCAGAGAGGAGTCGCATGAACACGGAGTGCTGAGCTCATGTCCCTGGCACACTCTGAATTCGTTGCTGACTCCCTTACGCCGTTTACCGTGAACACCTTTTTTTTAGAACGAGCTACCTGAATCACAGATTATTACGAATATATTATTACACATGGAAAATTTCCCTCAGAGATTCCCCAGCCTCCCTAGCCAGTGTAGAGCCAAAAGAAGTTCTCTCTCTCTCTCTCTCTCTAGATCAACTAAATCTATCAGGAAAGAAGTTCGTCTTCTTAGTCATTGCCTTATATACAATGGTAGCTGAGTTGATATTCTCCTTTTTCGCCTCCAGCAAATCCATCTCCGTTCTGAAAAGAGCGAGCCGAAAAACCACTTTTCCAACTCGGATCCCGAAGGTCAGTTTCATCACAAAGAGGACAGCTTTTCACTTTACCGCCAATCAAATTCTTCTTAGAGAAGGAGACAAAGACAGCTGTCCTCGAGGCCGGGTATCAGAAGACATTGAGAGATCTAGTGGTTTCTTGACTAATGGACATTTTCTGGTGGCCCATGTCCCAGAACCGGAGCCTACGAGGAAGATCAGGTAAGGAACAGTGTAGGGAACACACAAGTTGAAGTAGGGTAGGTTTGGTCTGAAATGCCGCTCTGCCGTTACCACCTGTGTTTCCTTGAGCAAGATCCAGAACTTCTCTGCTGCTTGCGGTGGAAGACAGTCTAGCTGAGCACCTGGGTTCAAATCCTGGCTCTGTGTTTTGTTTTTGAGCAGCTTACTGAATATACCTCGGCCTCAACGATCTCAATTGTAAAGTGAGTGTAATAATTGTACCTACTTATAGAGTTGTCCTGAGGATTAAATGATTTAATGCATGTAAAGGTTATGGAGGAAGGCCAGGGACTATGGCAATCACTCAGAAAAAGAAAGGAAACGTAGCTAGTAACATTTATAAAATGGGGTTAATAATGCCTACCTTATGGGAGAGTTTTAGAGAAGAATCGAAGAGCCAACATTTAAATATCAGGCATCCGTTAGGTCCTTCAGCAATGCTTCCATCCCTCTCCTTCTGTCTTTTTTTTTAAGTTTATTGAGAGGGAGAGAGAGAGAGAGAGAGCACGAGTAGGGTAGGGGCAGAGAGAGAGTGAGAGAGAGAATCCCAAGCAGGCTCCATGCGGTCAGCTCAGAGCCCGACGCGGAGCTCGATCCCAGGAACAGTGAGATCATGACCTCAGTCGGATGCTTAACCAACTGAGCCACCCAGGCGCCCCACCCCCATCCCTCCCCTACTAACATTGGTACACCTAAAATATTTACATATCATGAGCACACGCAGAAGCTTTGAAAGGAGAAAAAGCAGGAGGCAGATTCTGGGGTGAGGTGTGTTAAAGCACATGGAAGGTGGGAGTGTTGTTACCCACAGCAGCCTAGGTCCCAGGACATCCCCCGTGCTCGCTGGCATTGCTGTGCCTCCGGCCTTGCAGCTCAGCAGAGCGGGACCCTCTGAGGAGCTGGACTGGACTCTCTCTCTTTGATGAACCTCTCTCTGCACGCTGACTTTATCAAGGCTCCAGGACGGTCTACCCTCATCTGAAAGTCCTGTCCATCCTCCAGAGCAAGGGTTGGCAACCTTCTTCTTAAAGAGCCACATAAGAAACATTTTCTGCCTTGTAGACCATATGATCTACATCACAGCTATTAGATTCTGCCATTATAGTTCTAAAGCACCAGGGACTGTACCTAAACGAATGGACATCTTCCAGTAAAAGTTTACTTGGGAAAACTGAAATTTCAATTTCATTTCATTTCCACCAGTCACGAAATGGTTTTCTTCTCTTGGTTTTTTCTCAACTATTTGTAAATATGCAGACCATTCTTAGTTCACAGACCGCACAAAAACAGGCACGGGGCTGAACTTGACAAGAGGGCCCTAGTTTGCCGATCTCTGCGAACCCCTTTTCTGGTTTAGAGTATTTCCTTTGGATAATGTCTAGTCACCGTTATTTATTTTTTTCTTCTAATGTGACACTAGCCTTGTAGGCTTGCCACAGTGTATGTGGGATATGTTCTTGGGTGGACGTGCCTTTTAAAAAATTTTTTTTATTTACTTATTTGAGACAGAAAGATAGAGCTTGAGTGGAGGAGGGGCAGAGAGAGAGGGAGAGGGAATCCCAAGCAGGCCCTGAGCCGTCAGCACAGAGCCCCAGTTCAGGGCTTGAACTCACAAACCATGAGATCATGACCTGAGCAGAAGCCAAGAGTTGGATGCTTAACTGACTGGGCCACCCAGGCGCCCCTTGAGTGGACGTGCTTTTGAGTATAACATTTGGGTATCTATCAACTATGGTATGGGGTCCTATGAAAATGGACTTGGGAAGCCTCAAGCTTTTGAGTATAACATTTGGGTATCTATCAACTATGGTATGGGGTCCTATGAAAATGGACTTGGGAAGCCTCGAGCTTTTGAGTATAACATTTGGGTATCTATCAACTATGGTATGGGGTCCTATGAAAATGGACTTGGGAAGCCTCGAGCTTTTTTTTATTAATTTTTTTTTAACGTTTATTTATTTATTTATTTATTTATTTTTAAAAAAAATTTTTTTTTTTCAACATTTATTTATTTTTTGGGATAGAGAGAGACAGAGCATGAACGGGGGAGGGGCAGAGAGAGAGGGAGACACAGAATCGGAAGCAGGTTCCAGGCTCTGAGCCATCAGCCCAGAGCCCGACGCGGGGCTCGAACTCACGGACCGCGAGATCGTGACCTGGCTGAAGTCAGACGCTTAACCGACTGCGCCACCCAGGCGCCCCTACGTTTATTTATTTTTGAGACAGAGAGAGACAGAGCATGATTGGGGGAGGGGCAGAGAGAGAGGGAGACACAGAATCTGAAACAGGCTCCAGGCTCTGAGCTGTCAGCACAGAGCCTGACACGGGGCTCGAACTCATGGACCGTGAGATCATGACCTGAGCCGAAGTCGGACGCCCAACCGACTGAGCCACCCAGGCGCCCCCTTTTTTTTTTTTATTAATTTTTTTTTTTTAATTTTTTTTTTCAACGTTTATTTATTTTTGGGACAGAGAGAGACAGAGCATGAACGGGGGAGGGGCAGAGAGAGAGGGAGTATTAATTTTTTTTTTAAGCCTCGAGGTTTTTATTCTCCATTTCCATTTCTGAATCAGTGCCTGGTAGGCACCCATTAATTAATTGTTTTATTGTGATAAAATACATGAAAGATAAAAACTACCATTGTAACCATCGTAAAGTACGCACCTCGGTGGCATGACAGATGTTCACAGTGTCGGGCGATCACCACTCTCCCCAGTCCCCAAGCTTTCTCTTCATGCCACTGTTAATTCATTCTTCCACCCTCTGAACGTTACCTGTGTCGGATGCAAGCTTGGAGACGTCAGGGTCCATCTTGCAAGCGACAGCCTACACTTCAGAAACACGGGAACAGCCCTGCCTTTGTTGAGTTCAGAGTCAGAGAGGGAAATTAAAACAGCCAGTCTAATTTTCAGGAAAAAACCAGCAGTTGCGTTTAATGGATCTTAATATTTTGTCTTGCTTTCTCTCTTATTCTATTTTCATGTTAGACATGCAGTGATACCAACCATGATTTTGTAGGTGTTGGTTTTCGAGGCTTCTCCAAAACATGAGTTATTTTCTCCTAAAATGGCCAGAACTTCAGTCTCTCTTTCTTGCTGAAGAGCTGGTACCCCTAGATGATTCTCCAAAAAATGAGTTATTTTCTCCTAAAGTGGCCAGAACTTCAGTCTCTCTTTCTTGCTGAAGGGTTGGTACCCCTAGACAATTCTCCAAAAAATGAGTTATTTTCTCCTAGAATGGCCAGAACTTCAGTCTCTCTTTCTTGCTAACGAGTTGGTACCCCTAGACGACACAAGGACCAAACCCAATGATGGCCGGTTGACATGAAGTAAACTAAATGGGCATACGGTTTCCTCATACTTTTTCAGGATGTATCTTTGACATGTTGTTAAAGTAAAATGGTAAACGGCCTGAGATACTACTGACTCTATATCTGTGTGAGGCCTTGGTGTGGCTATATGTCAGGCAACCCTCTATTTAACACAAGGAAAGACCTACAAGTGTCTTTCACGCTCTTGAGCTATTTGTCTCAATATCTGGTTCCTCTGAATCAGGCATCATCAGCCTCATGCATAAAGTAGACAGAGAACGGGCCGGGAAGGGGCAGAGACAGAAGGAGACACAGAATCCGAAGCAGGCTCCAGGTGCTGAGCTGTCAGCACAGACCCAGATGCAGGGCTCGAACTTGCTGACTGTGAGATCATAGCTGAGCCGAAGTCGGATGCTTAACCCACGGAGCCACCCAGACGCCCGTCCCTATTTCTTTGTATGAGGGAGAAATATGCTTTATGAACCTTGTGACTTGGCAAATATGCAGGGGAGGAGGCAGGGGAGGGAAAGGGAGGTTGAGGTCCGTACAGAGGTGATTTAAGTCCCGCATCATAAGCAGACATGGAGGAAACCAGTTTTCCCCATACAAGGTGATAGTTTTCTCCGAACTGAGTTGATAGCCTCTCTAATACATTATTTTCCCCCCAAATAAATATTGACTGACTAAAGTTGCCTTCATAGTCACCATAAATCTTGTTAGTTTTATGGATACAATGTACCTAAATACGTATACACATATGCGTATATATTTATATATATACCCATATACATATATTTCACATACACATATACCTACACACATGCACACACACGTATACATACATGCACATGCATTCATACACCTTTTCATACATACATACATTCATACATACATGCACATATGCATTCAACATTTATATCATCTATTTTTCCCCCTCCGGAAGGAGAAGGGACAACAAATTGCTTAGGTTATTTGAGTTCAGTGGAAGAATGTGTTTTCCCCGTGACCTGTTCTCAGGCAGCAGTTGCTACAACATCAGAGTGTGAATCCAATTACCGAGTTGCCACTCTTGTGCTCACCTGTCAGCGTTGCTGCACGCGACAGAAAGGAAATAGACCCTTCGGAATAGTCAGGGACCCGTGATCTCTGGCACCAAGAGTATGTTGGAAATGTGACAAAAGTAATGAATGTGGTGAGCAGCACCCTGCCCGCTCGGGACTATTTGCACAATTGCTACTGTACTTGTGTGTCTGTCTGAATTATAGCAGAATGGAAACCCGTGGGACTGGGTGCAGAATTTGACATGGGGGAAGGCCCTGTAATTGGATCGTTGGACATGAGCCTTGAGGGTCCTTGGCTTTGTCTTTTAGGCTGACTTGTCTGGACCATGCTACACCATCTCCAAAATCCCAAGGTGCTTTTAGCCAATAAAACAAAAGACTCCGCATCAGACTGGCTTTAGCGGGCATCCTCTGAGCTGTTTTTCCCCCAATGCGGGCATCACCACTGAGGCCTCCAGCAGCTTCTGCTCTAACTCAGCACAGGAACTGCACTCAGAAGAATCTGCGCTGAGTTGAATGCTCTGGTGTTGGTGTCTTACAATCCTCAATTTTTGAGCAAGGAGTCCCTGAATTTTCATTTTTGCCCTGGGCCTGACAAAGTATGTGTCTGGTTGTGCCAGCACACGTGAGCTCCCTGAACCCACGACCCACAACAGCACGTTTGCCTGGGTGTTCGGCAATTATCTAGAACCTTCCCCCTGGCAGCCCGTGACAGTCCCTTGGAGAGTGTGTTTTTCCACGCACTCCGTGGCAGCACCTCAGGCCACTGAATCAGAGGCTCTGGGAGAGGCAACCTGGAATCTGTAGATTTCAACAACTCACCGGACTGAACCAAGTTTGGAAACCGCTACCGAAAGGCAAGCCACCCTTTCCCACACATAAACCGTATAAATGGACCATAAATGGGCGTCTGGTCCATTACCACGCTCTGGGGTTGGTAGGTTTACTATTTATTATCCCCACTTTACAGGAGTAACTAAGGACCCGGGAGACTATGTGACTTGTCCAAGAGCTAGAATGGGGCTTGGACTCAGTGTATTTGCCTTTTGGGGCTTCTCTTTCCGCTGTCCATGGTACTGTTCATGTGTGTATTAGTGTGTGTGTGTGTGTGTGTGTGTGTGTGTGTGTGTGTGTGCGCATGCGCACAGGTGTGGGTATCTGTGTGTGTCTTGAGATCTATGCTTGCTGTACTGTGTTTAGACCATGACCTTGGAACCAACTTGAGCACACAGGCCACGTCCAGGCACCCTGCTTGAAACCACCTCTAACCATTCCCAGCCACTCCCTACGCTGTGCTCTCATGATCTTTGCGTAGGGCTGTGTGGAACAGTCAGGTGCTCATCTGCTCACATCTTTCCCCCATTACACTCTGGGCTCTTTGAAGTGGTCGCAGTGCAGTGACGGGTGCACTTTAATTAGGTGTGGACAGGCCCAGGTTTGCCTCTCAGTTCGGCCAGTGTAGGGCTGCCGTGCTAAGTCCCACACTGTGTGGCTTTAAACCACAGAAATGTACTGTGTCACAGCTCTGAGGCTCCGAAGTCTGAAATCGATTGTTGGCAGGGTGGTCCCTTAGGAGGGCTGGCGGGAGAGAGTCTGTTCTATGTCTCTCCCGTAGCTTCTTGCTGTTTGCCAGCCATCTTTGGCAATCCTTGGCTTGTAGAAGCATCTTCCCAGTTTCTGCCTCCGTCTTCACATGGTGGTCTTCCCGTGTGCATGTCTGGATCCAAATTTCTCTTTTTTATAAGGACCACCAGTCATGTTAGATTAGGGTCCACCCTAATGATTTTATTTCAACTCGATTGCTTCTGGAAAAAGCCTGTCTCCAAATAAGGTCACACTGTGTGGTACTGGGGGGTTAGGACACCATTATAATCTTTTGAGGGGGACACAGTTCAACCCATAACATCCAGTGAATGACTAGATTCATGACTTTGAGCAAGTATCTGAGACTCACAGAATCTCAGTTTCTTTATCTGTGAAATCAGGATTTTAAAAATATCTACTACAGAGGCTTTAAAATATTTTTTGATGTTTTATTTATTTTTGAGATACAGACTGAGTGCAAGTTGGGGAGGGGCAGAGAGAGAGGGAGGCTCCAGGCTCTGAGTTGTCAGCACAGAGCCCAACGTGGGGCTTGAACTCATTAGCTGTGAGATCATGACCTGAACCGAAGTTGGGTGCTTACCTGACGGAGCCACCCAGGCACCCCTACGGGCTTTTTTTTTTTTTAATTTTCATCAGATTAGACACCACACTTAATTTTTTTTTTCTTTTGGGGCACCTGGGTGGCTCCGTCGGGTAAGCATCCGACTTTGGCTCAGATCATGATCTCACGGTTCGTGACTTCAAGTCCCGCGTCGGGCTCTGTGCTGACAGCTCAGAGCCTGGAGCCTGCTTCACATTCTGTGTCTTCCTCTCTCTCTGCCCCTCCCCCACTTTCACTCTGTCCCTCTCTCAAAAAATAAACAAGAAAAGAAATCTTTAAAGACAATATTTTTTTCTTTTCTATTTATCTGTTTAGTATTTATTTTTGAGAGAGACAGAGTGCACATGGGGGAGGGGCAGAAGTAGTCTCCAGGTTCGAGCTGTCAGCACAGAGCCCGACATGGGGCTCGAAGTCATGAACTGTAAGATCATGACCTGAGCCAAAGTCAGACACTTGACCAACTGAGCCACCCAGGCACCCTCTTTTTTTTTTCCTTTTTAAAAGCGAGGTGCAGAACAGTGAGGTTAGTTGCTATAATCTGGCTTAAAGGAGATGGGCAACTCGCCATCCATTCTGTGCATGCGTATGCGTGCACGCAGGTGTGCGTCCCATAGGCTGGGACTATCTAAATCATGGGACCATCAGAACCTAAGGCCACTAACAGAAACCACATAGCATGCAAACATGATGACTTCACATTTTCACTCCAATGCAAGGGGATATCAGCAATGAAATCAAGAACTAGGCAACTTTGCTGCTGCTAAATCAGCTTTATCATTTTCTTCACAATGAGTGGCATCTTCCCCAAGTTTCCTGATCAGACCCACTAAAAGCACAGCCTCTGTCCCCCGATAGTCGGGTCTGGTTGGCCTGGCCAGGGGATCTGCATTTTACCAGCTCCCCAGGTGAGCCTTATAGGACGAGCCTGGGAACACAGACGTAGCAGGACCCGATTTCTCGCCTCGGCTTCCCTGAACCGGAGTGACCTTCGTTTCTTCAACTTTGACCTCGTGCCTGACTTGGAGTTGAGATCACAAAGTCCTTTCCAGCTCTAAAATGCCACCCCTTTTCGTGCTGCTCCAGGCTTGTCCACATCGCCGCATGCTCCTTGAATTGCGCCTGACCTCTTTCCTCTTCCACGCGTCTTCCCACCAGCTGGGGAGGCACGCGGTCCATGCTCAGTGGGGGGCTGGCCAAGCTGACCTGCTGATGGACCCGTTCGAATGGGGGCAAAGGGCAGCTGACCGTGGTGGGGGGTGGGGCTTGCACAGGAGCAGAACAACTTCACTAGAGTCTCTTTCCCTGAAGCGGCGGACAGACCAGCTTCTTCCGCCTTTGCGGGCAGCTTGTGGACCAGCTGGGTGCGTTTGTTTTAGGCTCACCTTTTACCAGAGCTGCTTTGTGAATCATTGTTAGGAAATGCACTTGGTTCTGGAGAGGCCCTTGGCAGTCGCCGTGCTTTAGGATGAGCAGATTGTTTTGCTGGTTTTGTTTTGTTTCACTGGATAAGAGGGCGAGGGACCCTCCGACTGTACTGGTGGCCGTGCCCAATGATGCAGCAGCTTTGGGAAACAGTTTTGCAATTGATTAAAATGCTAAACACAGAGTTACCATATGGCCCTAGAGCAATGCGAGCATACATGTACCCAGAAACGTGTGCATGAATGTTTGTAGCAGCATTAATCATAGTAGCCAAAAGGTGGAAATGACCCAAATGCCCATCAACGGATGACTGCCTGAGTTCTGCTACACCCACAAAGCGGAATACTCTTTGGTCATAAAGAATGAAGTACTGGGGCTGTCTGGATGGCTCAGTGGGCTAAGCGTCCGACTCTTGATTTCAGCTCAGCTCACGACCTCACGGTTGTGGGATCAAGCCCCGCGTCGGGCTCCACGCTGAGCACGGAGCCTGTTTGAGATTCTCTCTCTCCCTCTGTCTCTGCCCCTCCCCCTCTCAAAATAAATACATATTTTTTTAAAAGAATGAAGTACTGTTATTTGCTACAACTTGGATGATCTTCAAAAACATAACATGAAGTGACAGATACGAGACACAAGAAGTTACATATTGCACGTTTCCGTTTATATGAAATGTCCAGAGGAGGCACATCCCCAGAGACAGAAAGCAGATGAGTGGTTCCTGCCATGCCTGGACAGGGAGGGGAAGCCACAGAGGCCACTTCATGCCTTCAGGGATGTTCTGGGGTGATGAAAAAGTTTTGAAACTAGACGGAGGTGATGGTTGCACAACACTGTGATGCACGAAATGCCACTGAGTCATATGCTTTAAAAACGGTTCATTGTTTGTTCTATAAATTTCACATCAATAAAAATAGAGCAAAGAGTAGGGGAGGGTGCGGTGAAGGGCAGGAAGGAAGAATGGGACAGAACGCGAGGGAAGCAGTATTATTACGCCCCAAGTGCATTTTCTTCGTTTTAAGGATAATGTGACCATTGTGTCACTAAAATAGAACAGAGCATTCCACTGAGTGCCTCTGAGCCGTGGAAGCTCCAGCCCTTCCTTTCAGCGGGAGAAATCTTTGATACCGGAAGTCACAAGATGCGCTGGCCAACATCAAGTCTACGGGTTGACTGGCTGAGGCCCCTCTGGCTTTCCTCGCACTCAATACCTCCAGCTCCGAGGACTCGGCTCTGAGACAGGCACACAAGGTTCTCCCAGCCCTGGGAGCTGATTGAGCACCTCGGGACTCAGGGGGTATGGGGTCTCAGGGGGAGAGTGAGCCCTTCTGGGCTACAGAATCACCAAGCGCCCATGTAGGGACCCCCTTTTTGTCAGCTCTTGGCTGCATAAGTCCTATGTGTCCTAGTGCTCAGCAAGGTAAAGACTCAGATTAAACACCACCACCAAAAGCCTGGGGGGGATTCGAGCTGAACGATGGAGAAGATGTGCTGGTTGGCCAGTCCAGAGAGAGCACGTGGGAGAGCTTCCGGACAGTCCTTCACCGCTGGCTTTGCCACTCTTCTGTCCCGGTCCCTTCCAGACAGGTCTGGATGAAGGTCACAGGCAGGCCTGACCAGTTCAGGATGCAGACAGAGTTCTGCAGAATTCACTCACCAGTCAGGCCCACGAGGGCTGTCTGAATGGTGGATCTTGGCTGTTTACCCGGACTCGCTCCTCCAGGACCACTCTGCTAAGGGTTTGGTGTCTACCGTCAGGCTTCACCGCCACCGCCAACATCACCCTAAACCGGGTCTCTGATTAAATCTCTGTCCCGTCATGCGCGCTCAGCACTAACTATGAACATTCCTGGATTCAAGGTCTAGATTGACAGTCGCTGCAGAATCTTCAACTGAGAAGCTATTTGAAAAGAGGCAGGTGTAACCCCTAAACACAGGTCTTGCCACAGTCAGAGGGAGGGGCTTGGGGCTCGTGCCCAGCTGCTCCCGTGTGCACGTTTTTCCCCAGAGCTGAGAGGTTGGCTGCCCCCAGTATACCGGGACCCTGCGATCTCCAGAACAGCCAGGCAGCCCCTTCTAGCAATTCAAGAAGTGCTTTGGGGTTCAAGGTCAACCCTCCATAGATGACCTTCTTTGCTTTACAGCTACCTGGTGGATCCCTGCTGGAATCCCCTCATCAAAGGGAGAGAAGGGGGTGGTCCTTGAAGGAAGGAGTCTATCAAGCCCTCTTTGGAAGTCCTCACTGCACTGAGTCTGTTCTGATGCAAAACTCACCGTTCCCTTAGATTCCTGTTATGGTTGCTATTTTCTCCTTATTTGAGTATTTTGACACATGACTTCGTTGTTCTCCAGCCTAAGACTTTGAGTAACGCACACGGTTTTTTAAATAATTACAACTAAATGACAACTTTTAATTTCCATTAAAAACTTAGATTTCATTTAAAGTTCACTGAAAACCGAATTATATTTGCTTTAAAAAAAAGATGCAGCATAGCTGTGAGACTGGAGGCCTGAAAGGCCCCATCCCTCCCTCCCACATCACCTCACCCTTCCCCAGCCCCACAAATGTAATCCTGCCTGAATGCCACCCTCCTACCCCAAAGGCAGAAATCTGTGCCCGATCTTGTCTCCGGGGCTGGAGCGCACGGATCACATCACAGATCACATGGGGTGGCCACTCATGCTTCTTAATCAGAGCATCAGATGATTTAGTTGATGTGGCTGTGCTTTTGTTTTTATAAAGCTTCTCTCTGGCGAGGCGATCTCTGAGCTTATGGGCCTTTCCTTGGCTCAACTTCAATAGCTCGATTAACTTCCTGTGCTGAGGGCCCTTGAGCCAAGACCTCTTCTCATGTGAGTCACCGTCAGAGCCTGAACCTACTTCAGAGCGTAGGTTCAGGCAGGAGGGCCGATCCACAGGTGGCTTGGGTGCTGTGAAAAAGGAGCCCTGGAATGGGAGACTGAAGTCTGGCTTGAATTCTGGCTTTGCCCCTTAGTAGCTGTGTGACTTTGTACAAGTTAGTTAACGTCTCTGGGCTTCCATTTCTGCATGCGTCCAAGAGGGCTTACAAACAGGAAGCGAAGAGAGAAAGGAGGTCAGGTCAGGCTGGGACTTTCTTGTTGGGGCTCTTGGCTGTCCTCTGTCCTCCCAGAGCCTCAGGGGCGAGCTCTGGTGAAGGGGAGAGACTCAGCCTGTCTCTGGGAGCTCCTGCAGAAATTAGGAGAGCAAATGTATGTACTGTGCCTGGCACGTGAAGAAATGTTTTCATTGACTATAAAACAAAGATAAAATATACCATCTGTATCTACCTGCACAGACTTCTGAAAGGATCCAATTAACAATATATGTGAAAATACACCGTAGACTATAAAGCCCAGCAGGATCATCATCATCATGATTAGAATCTGTGTTTTCTCTCAGACCTTTCAAACCTTCAAAAAGTTGAAACAAAGCATTACAACAAACATCTGACCGTCCTTTCCCTGGATTCACCAATTATTAACACTTGCTCACTCTCTGTATCTCTATCTGCTTGCTCTCTATTTACGGTCTATCTGTGATTTGTCAGGCCATTTGAAAGTAAGTTACAGACATCAGACCTTACACCCAAGCAATTCAGCATATACCTCCTAAGCATGACACTATTCTCCTACACAACTGAGTATAGTTATTACTCAAGGACTTTAATGTATATATACTAATATTAAAAATACACAGTCTATACCACATGCAGTCTATAAATTGCTCTGGTTACCCCCGCAATCTCCCTTAGAGCTATTTTTGTTGTTGTTCCAAAACAGGTTCCCACGTTTCATCTGGTTATTACATCTCTTTAATCCTCTGTAATCTAGAACTGAGCCATCCATTATGGAAGCCCCTGGCCATGTGGCTATTGAGTGCTTGACACGTGGCTTGAAATGTACATTGTACTGAAAACTCAACACACACACAAACTAACGCAAGCTATCTCACTGGCAATCCCGTATACTGATTGCATACTGAAGTGTTAATACATTGAATATATTGGACTAAAAATATAAAATTAAAATTATTTGTTGAACTTATTAATTAATAATTACCATTTTAAATGGCTAAGATTAATTTTACCTGTTTCTTTTATTTTTAATGTGGCAATGTAAATTTTTAAAATTGCATATATGGCTCTCGTATTTCTATTGGACGGTGGTGTTCCAGAATATTCTTTCCTGCCTTATTTTTTTCTTTTGTGACAGAGTTTTTTCAGAATCAAAGCCCATTGTCTTGTAGAATGGCCTATAATCTGAACTTGCGTAGATTGACTAGATTCTGGTTAAATCTTTCTGACAAGAATATGACCTAAGTGGGGTCGGTACTTTACAGCGCATCACATCGTGGGGTCCGTTTGTCTCTGTTGGGATTACAAAGTCTCATCACTTGGTTAAGTAGCATCTGCCAGATCTCTTCAACATAGTGGTGACTTCCCCCGTTGTAATCAATAAATAACCTCAAGGGCGATCCTTGGAGACCAAGTGACATCCTCCTCCTATAACCTTTTACCCAATGGTTTTAGCATCTAGTGATGATCTTTGACTCTATCAATTATGCATCAGTGGTT
The DNA here is from genome assembly GCF_022837055.1 of Prionailurus viverrinus. Lineage (NCBI taxonomy): Eukaryota > Metazoa > Chordata > Mammalia > Carnivora > Felidae > Prionailurus > Prionailurus viverrinus. Next base: position 12,738,748 of record NC_062571.1, read on the forward strand.
GCAAAAAACACACACATCTTAACTTTTCATTGAAACTCAATGGCTTGACTAATTTCCTGTTCATGGCTTTTATGCTGAGACAGGATGTGAACAATTCACTGCTTTCTAAATCCCATCATGTTGCTGATTGCATAGTGTTTTGTTGCATAGACTCTGGAATACAACATAGTTTATATATAATCTTTCTTGATGATTATTTAGGTCGTTTCTTTCTTTTTCACTCTTAAAAATATTGATTGCATGAACATCCTTTTACCCTGCCCGTACAGCCATTTCCTTCTTTGAGATATATTCCTAGAAGTGATATTACTGAGTATGTTTAGTTGGATTTTGACACATATAGTCAGATTGCCCTCCAGAAGTATTGCACACTTTTAAAAGTTCACACTTTTAGTGAGTCACCCAGGAGCTTTCAGCTGTGAAGCAACAACAATCCCAACACAGATTAGCTTAAATAATAAAGATATTTCTTTTTCTCGCATAAACCAGTACTCCAGATGAAAAGTATAATACTATTTTTACTCGATTTCATGTTTTGGAAAGACACGGGCTATGACTGGCCAAACAAAGTTCATGTTATAGTGTGAAAGCAGTGGCTTTACATACTCAGATTCCATTCTAGAGCTGGAGACGGGTGGCTACCTGAACACCTCTGACTCCTGCTTGGAAAGGAAGAATGGATACCCAACACTTTGTCTACACGGGGTAGCCGAGCACACTTTTCCCCAAGCCCTCCTCACCTTGGACATCGTTCAGCCTCCCAGTATTTGCCAATCTAATAAGTGAATAAACTATCTCTCTTTCTAAAATTTCACCCATACGACAGTGATATTTCATGGGCAAGTAATATTTTATAGTGCAAGCTCTTGTCAGAAATTTGCTGGGTTCACTCTGGAACCGTCACTTATCTGCTGTGCAACACTGAGCAAGTTACTTAACCTCTCTGTTGAGGGGTCTCTGGCTCCTCATATCTAAAATGGGGATAATCATAGCTATAATATATATAAAATCTCAGTGTTATACAAATAACAGGTAACACCAGTTATTGTAGGATAATGGTGACATTGAAATTTCCAGTAACCCTAAAAAAAAAAATACTTGGGGTTTGAGGGAGCCATTTCTTCAACCTTCCCCGTGGGAAGTAATCAAATCTAAGTCATCTCCACTCTGTGACTAATAACCTTTCCAAGGGCTGTTGCATTATGCTACTGTCGCTTCTGTAATGACTAAGCCATCAAGATAGATTTTTTTTCCTAATGACATATACAGCATAGGGCCAGATTCTATTAAGGCAGCCTTTGAGTCTGGACCTGGAGGGGTGATTGTATCTCTATCTTTCAAAATTGGACTAAAGGGGGTGGTATCTATTTACATAATGGGGCCTGGGTTCCCTTCTTTGGGGACGCCTGACCCCTCCCGCTCATTCCCAACTCTTGCCAAATGAAGCTGCTTTGGGTTCATTGTGGAGAGCTCACCATAGCCTCATTTCCCTGACAAGGGAGGTGTCAGGCTGGGCCGGGCCTACAGGCCTCCTCAATGTCCCCCTCTAGGCATTATGCCTCTGCCTCGGGGTTAGCCACAGAGGCCAGGCAGAGCTAAATTAAGGCAGTCACCCAGAAAAAAAAAAAGGATCCACCATTCTGTCCACCCGTGCTTTTATTTTCAAGCAGGTCCTTTCTGACCCTGACAGCCCATAATTATGACGCTAATAAACATTTATTTAGACAACAGCACATAAATCAGTTGAGGACTACTTTTGTTACTTATGAACCGCAAGGGTCAGAGGTAAAGAACCGAGTCCGATGAAACGTCTTGAAATTGAAATCGCTGCTGAAACAGAACCACTGAAATTAATCTGAAATTCTTTGAGTTCTAATTATTGATGTACGGAGCCTCTTCCCAACTAAACTCCTGGCTCTTTCCTCAGCTTCTGAGAATAAAGAAAATCTGATGAGACGCTTCCCTGATCAGAAGCTCCCCTTCACCGCCAGGATAAACTCCAACCCTTTTATGATGGTGAAGACAGTTCTTCCTAGTCCACCCCCTGCTAACCCCTTATCTCTCAACACCCCTTACGTCTGCCCCCAGCGAAGCCTCAGCCCTACAGCAGCAGGGTCTGTCTGTGTCTCGGTGGGCCCAGGGGATCCCCTCACCGTGAAACACCCCCTCCCCACCCTGCCCCTTTACCCTCACCTGGCTGACTGAGTCTTCATGCTTCTGTCTCAACTAAGATGTCATTTCCTCCTAAGACGGTTCCCCCACCCCGCCAACCCCCACATGCACGGGTGACATCCTTCTGTATTCCCACCAAAGAGCTCAGTGGGGTTCACACTGTGTTCCAATGGCCATCGACTTACCCGTCTGTCTCTCTGATCTTAAATCCTTGAGAGCAAAGCCTGTATTACTTACGTTCACCACATCCCCAACACCCAGCCATAGGATCTGGCATTTTAGAAAATGCTTGATAAATTGTGATTGAATGTTATTCATGCCCGTGTGACTTTTGGTATTTTTTGCTATTTAGCACGGAGTTACCCATTCTCTTTATATACTCTCTGCTGCTTACTGAGAACAAGCAGGTGACTCACATTTTCTCCCACCCTGAGCTGACGCGTTATCATGCCATCCGGAGGGCCGCCCTCTCCCCACCCCCTCACACCGTCTGAGCCAAGCCTCAACCCTACCGTGTAGGAACCTGAATGTTACTTTGAGGAATTGCCTTGTGTTGAGCAAGAAGCGTGAGTCAGTGGAAGTTTGTTTGGGACCAGTGAAGTGTGTAATTACAGCTAGGTGCCAAGATGAACATTTCCACAGGTCTGGGATGGGTTGGCAGTAAGAAAAACACGAGAGCGAGAAAGATTGGTTAGGGAACCAGACAATAATCAATGCAAATCAGGCTATTAGGGCTAGATATGGAGAGGAAGGGCCAGATTTGAACTGAGGGGTGGGGCTTGGTGATTCATTAGATATAGGGGCAAAAGAGAAAAGAGGCTCAAAATTGACCTCTGAGTCTGGAGTCTAGAACATGGGAAGGCAGGTGATCACTAAGAGAAATAGGAATCACTAAAGGGGTTGTGCTGTTGTTTTGCAAAAACAGGAGAAGTGTGCTAATAGAGTATGCAAGTTAAAACGCTCAATCATTCGAATAAAAGTTACAGAGAACACAGCTCACGTGATTACCATGTGCCAATCACTTTGCAAAACCAACTTCTTTAATGCTTTTTACAACACCATGAGGTGCATTCAATTCTCCCCATTGTATAGATAAGGAAGCTGAAGCTCAAGTCACTAGTCCACATTCACACAGCTGTTCTGCGGGGCAGGGGTGGGATTCATCCTGGTGTGAATCCAGTACGTGGCAACTGAGGTCTGAGAGAGGGCTGTGACCTCTCTGAGACCTCAGGGCGCTACACATCAGGATGCTGATCATACACTGGGATGGGACGAGGTTATCCAGGGAGATGACCTTCAGAGGGAAGGGTTGAGAACCGAGAATGGACATGGGAGACTGAGAGTGGACAGGCAGAAGGAAGAAGAGGGGCCAGAGGTAGAGACTAAGCAGGAGCCACCGAGGAGAGGACTGGATAGAAGAAAGCACCACAGAATCAGGTGGAAACATGTTCTAGAAGAGAATGACGATGGTGCCAAGTGCTGGATAGGGAGGTCAAGAAAGGAAAGTACTTTAAGGCCACGAGATGGTTTATTAATTGTTGGTTGGTCGGGTGAATAATCGGTATGTTTTCCTGAGTGTTTCAGGGCATCCACAGTGCAGAAAGCAGAGAAATGTCAAGGAACAGCATGCACAGAATTGTACGTAGGACCAGCCCAGAAAGGTAGAGGGAAATTTGTGCGGTGGCTTCCATGCTTTGAAGATGCAAAGCTGTGACATGGCAGGTATTATCATTAGGTTGCTTGAAACCCACAGGGTATCTCTCCAGCATAGATAAAGCCTCAGGATCACTCTGTGTCAGCAAATTGGTGTTTAGGTTGAACACATAATCTGAGATGGCCTTGACTCCAGTGTTCCTGGGGCCTCTGAGATCATTTGCCAAAGATCCAGATCTTATTTCAAGCTCTTCTTTCAGGCTCCGTCACTGGATGGCATGGAATATGGCCATTTCCAGAATTAGCTACAACTATTGTTCATCTGGAACTATTCAAGTAATACTTTATACACGTTGACAGAACTTACACACTAAGATCATTCCCTTCAACTTTGCTAGCTGCTAAGTAATCTTTCAGCTTGCTCTGCAGAGTTTTGAAACTCAGGGAATTTAAGACGATCTCTGCTAACACTGGCCCCTTTGGAAGAGGAGAAGTTTCTTTCCTTTTCCTTGGTTAAATAATAAATGAACTGACATCCAAGTTACTATGACTGAACTCCCATTAGGGGCTTCATGGCTTCAGGGCGTGTGTGCAGGAGGCGATGGATAGGGCATATCGGTGGTCTTGAGGCATTGTAGGACGTTAAGACTAAAGGAACATCAAAAACCATTCTGCTCAAGCCCTTGTTTTGCATATGTGGCCCAGAAATGTGAAAGTTTGTTCAAGCCTTGGAGCTAGTGATTAAGGGTACCAAGACTGGAGATTTAGTCTCTTAGCTTTAAATCCAGCTCTCTTTCCACCACGCTCCTCAAGAAACAACTCATTGACCCATGGATGATCTAGCATTCTAGCATGCTAGCATCTGATAACTTTTGCTGTCTCTAGAAGTGTACGTTGTGCCTTAGGCAAGAGAGCAGGGAAGGAGCCTGGTAGACTAGCTCCTCAAAACATGTTGAGCAAATAGCCAAGGAATTTCTTAAAAGGTGACATAAGCTTTCTGGAAGGACTGCCCATGCTTTGGAGTATTCACTCTTGGGTTTTGGGGGGTTCCTACCCCCCCCCCCAGTTTTATTGAGATATAATGGATACCAATCTCGGTTTTAGAAATGGCTTCATCCTATCTAGTTGGTGACATTGGGCAAATTTCCTATTGCTGCTGTAATAAATTGCCACAAACCTAGCGGCTTAAAATAACACAGATTTATTCTATTACAGTTTTAGAAAAGTCCATTTCTTTCTTTTCCTTCCTTCCTTCCTTCCTTCCTTCCTTCCTTCCTTCCTTTCTTTTGAAAGAGACAGCACAAGTAGCGGGGAGGGGCAGAAGGGGAGGGAGAAAGAGAATCCTAAGCAAGCTCCATGCCCAGCTTGGAGGCCAACGTGGGACTCCATCTCACAACTGTGAGATCATGACCTGAGCGGGAATCAAGAATCAGAAGCTCAACTCACAAGTCACCCAGGAGCCCCAAGAACAAGTCCAAAATGAGTCTTGCAGATTAAAAACAAGTGTTGGCAGGTGGGTTCCTTCAGGCGACTCTGGACGGGAACCCATTTTCTTGTTTGTTTGGTTTTTTTCCAGCTTCTAGAAGCTGCCCACATTCCATGGCCCCTTCCTGCCACCGCTCCAACCTCCGGCTTCTACATCTCCCACTATTGGCTTTGACCTTCTTGCTTCCTCTCAGAGGGGATTATATGTGATTTCATTGGGCCCACCCAGATAGCTCAAGATAATCTCCCCATCTCAAGATTTTTTGCTTAATCACATCAGCAAAGGCTCTTCTGCAATATAAGGTAACCTATTCACAGGTTCTGGGGATTAGGATGTGGGCATCTTTGGGGGCCAGTATTCTGTCTTCACTAAACTCTATTAGGCTGAAAGATAATTCTGGAAATAATAATTTTTCTTTTTTTATATATAATTTTTTGTTTTTTGTTTTTTTTTTCTTTCTTGAGAGTGAAAGAGAGAGAACAGAAGCCGGGGAGGGGCAGAGAGAGAGGGAGAAAGAATCCCAAGCAGCCCCATGTCATCAGCACAGAGCCCAACACTGGGCTCGGACCCATGACATTGAGATCATGATTGAGCCAAAACCAAGAATAGGACACTCCACGACTGACTCCAGGCATCCCTGGAGATAATAATTTCCAACAAATAGTGCTGAGAAATCACTTCCTCCAAGAAGACATCCAACACTGGTTTAGGGTCTCCTCCTATGTGTTCCCAGAGCAACCTAGGCTCACCACTTTGCTCTTATAATACTGTATTATAATATTGATCTTGATTATATCTTCCACCCTAGACTATACAATTCTGGAGAGCCGGGACTGGGCCCAATTTATTTTTTGTATCTTTTGTCTTCAACGCAGTGTCTGGCACATGGGAGTTGCTCAATAAATACTTGTTGTCATGAGGATTAAATGAGACCATACAAAAGACCCAGCGGTATCTGCTTCAAGTTGATGTTCAGATTATGATGGATGCTTTTGTTAACACCCGTTATACCCAAGAAAGTGGGAGAATTTCTATGGCTGACAAGTAAAATGTCTCCATTCCTAGTAGGAAAATATAAGATTGCATACCTTGTAGCTTAGAGAAAAAGACCCTCGGGGGCAATTAGAGCCAATGTCATGGTTCGCCTTTTCTGTTTTTATTATAATTTTCTTTTGCCCAGAACCCACCACACATTTGCTGTAGAACGAATGCTGGCTGACTTCCAGAGGCCAACTGGGACATGAGCAGGCAAAAAGGAAGAGCCCCATTAACTGTAGTTCTTCACTGGAGAGAACAGAAATGCAACCGGGGCCTATCTCTTCCCCCCTCAATGGGCCACCGTTGTTTTCCTCTGCTAATGTTTATGCCTGGTACAGTGTAGGGGCAAGAAGGCGGGCAGCGGGCCCAGTAGTTCTGGGCAGTCTCGTGGCACAGGATTCACTGTATTCTTGGAGTTGCTCCTCTGCCTTATGTAAGTCATTCCTCCGTCAATTTCTGTATCTGTAAAAACACATGACTCACCTCACAGAGGCCAAGAAACTCAAAGACTTTGTGTTCTTGTCATTAAAGGGGAAAAGTTAAATCAAAAAGGCTGCCATAGACATACCTATCAGACCATTATTAGACCAAAGCTAAAGTCAAGACCAAAGCAAGCTTTGATTTCATTTCAAAGCACGGAGCGGAGGACCGAGTGCCAGAACTTTAAAGGTACATGCTTTAAAGTGAGGCTGCCCACCTCTATGACTTGGATTCAGATTCAAACATGTCCTGCCATAGGGACCCTGACTCCCCTACAAGTACATACGGTAGGACTTGAACCTGCAGCCTTGCCTCTCAATCCCCACGATTGAGCCAAGCGGTAGCACATACTGATCGTGCTGACAGCCAGAGCGGGATTGGTACACCGACCACTTTGCTGACAAAATGGGGTCACATGGTCTGGAGAAGAAACCTTTTGATGATTTGTGAATGTATTTCCATGAAAAGGATAACAAAGTATAACAAAACAAATATATATATTTTTTCAAGTTTATTTACTTATTTTGAGAGAGGGAGAGAAAGAGAGAGAGAAAGCGGGGGAGGGGCAGAGAGAGAGAGAGAGAGGGAGAGAGAGAATCCCAAGCAGGCTCAACGCTGTCAGTGAAGAGTCCCACGTGGGGCTGGAACTCATGAACCGTGACATCATGACCTAAGCTGAAATCAAGAGTCGGATGCTTAACCAACTGAGCCACCCAAAACAAATATTAAACAGAACAAATATTAAACCAAACTTAGTTTTGCATTCAACAAGACTCTCTTTAAGAACAAATAATCAGTGGGGCGCCTGGGTGGCACAGTCGGTTAAGCGTCCGACTTCAGCCAGGTCACGATCTCGCGGTCTGTGAGTTCGAGCCCCGCGTCGGGCTCTGGGCTGATGGCTCAGAGCCTAGAGCCTGTTTCCGATCCTGTGTCTCCCTCTCTCTCTGCCCCTGCCCCGTTCATGCTCTGTCTCTCTCTGTCCCAAAAATAAATAAACGGTGAAAAAAAAAATTAAAAAAAAAAAAAAAGAACAAATAATCAGGCTGCCATGAGCTTCTTGAAGACTGTTGTGTTTCATTTATTTTTAAATCTCTGTCTTTAAAGTATCCTTAAAATAGTTTGGACTTGAATACATGTTGACTGATTAATTAAGTATTCAAAATTGAGTATTCAATCAAACACTAGTTCTATTGTCTTTGCAGGGATGAAAGGGGACTAGAAGACATAGTCTTTGCCATCCGTGGAGGCAGGAGAGCAAACAAATTAAAAAAGCAAAGGGACATTGTACGAGTGAAAACAAATTTGCATCCACATAAAACTTATGCATTCTGGTAACATGAATCATTCATTTACTCTCTCATTTTTATCTCCTGACAAACATTTTGTAAGTACCTTCCTTCTATGAGACAACAAGGGAGCAGGCCATGTTAGCCTGAATTATGTTCAGAGTTCTTGAGTCTTCTCGGGCTTATGAAGCAATAAATGGACAATGACGTGGACATTGGGTATGGCAAGTGTTGCTTTAGGGAAGCAAAGGAGACCACAGAGACCGAGGAGGACACTCACCCAGCCTGGGGGTGACAAAGGGTCAATTTCAACCACCAAAGAACACCTGCGTTTAGTCACAATAGTTTCAAATATGAAGAGCAGAGGAGGGGGGTGGGGCAGCACAGTATTCTGGAAAAGGAACTTGCCCAAGGCCTCGAGGACCTCAATAGTCACCAGGCAGGAAGTTTGATGGAAGGTTCAGATTCACAGATTTAGGACAAAATTAATAATCACAACAAAGGCATTTTGTTACTCTGGAGAAAGGCAGTCTTGCTGCCATCAGTATCACCATAGCCTCTGCTCAAAGGAATAGAATTCTTCTTCAGTGCCTCCTTTACTTTTGTGGATTCCTGAAACCATAACCAACCAGCTCCCTCCCAATTGCCCAAGCGCTCCCGTGTCACCCCTTCTATCACAGGTAGGGTTCCCAAGAAGCAGGGGGCTTCTTGGGCAAGTGATTCATCGTGGAAGTATTCTTAGGAGAAGGGCAGTGGGGGGAGACAGATAGGACAAGCGGAAACCCAACCAGGGATGGGTCTTGACTGGAGGCTGGCTTCAAGCTCACCCCTCCAGGCAGCTCTGGAAACTGGAACTGCACCATAGAGTGAGTCCCCCTTGGTGCGATGGGGCTGAGCCTTTGCATCTCAGGCCAGACAGCATGGTGAGGGTGACAGAGCCCCGGGGAAGCCTGGGCAAGGCATGGCTAGCATCTACTATGGGGGGACACTACTAACCGCTGAGTTGAATCTTCAACAGGAGTATGTGATTCTGGAGTCGTGGTTCTGGCCCCACCTCCCAGAATTTCTGATTCAACCGGTGAGGTGTGAGGCCTGAAAATATGCATTTTTAACATGTTCCCAGATGATGTTGATGCCCCTGGTTGGGGCCTACACTATGAGAAGAACGGGTTTAGAGTCCCAGGAGTGGGTTGGGGCAGATGTAGAATTGGGGGCATTCTTTGGGTATGTCCTACAACATTTTTAAGAGGGATTTTTGGTATTTTAGTTTACTACTAATGGGTGAAATGTTTTTTTCTCTCTCTCTCTCTTTTTTTTTTTTTGCCTTATTGTGAGACTTATTTGGAAAGAGTATCTAAGTTTCCATAGCTCTCCATTACTGTCAAAAGAGAGTAAGAAATTTTGTGTTTATTTTTCTTGAGAATATATACTTGACATGTAATATTATGTTAGTTTCAGGTGTATAACACAATGGTGCAATATTTGAATATATTACAAAATGATCACCACAATAGGTATAGTCAGCATCTATTCTCACACAGTTACAAATTCTGTTTTCTTGTGATGAGAACTCCTCAGATCTGTTCTCTTAGCAACTTTCAAATGTACAATATGGTCTTATTAACTATAGCTACCATGCTATACATTATATTCCCATGGCTTATTTATTTCATTACTGGACATTCGTACCTTTATTTTTTTAATGTTTTTAATTTTGAGAGAGAGAGCATGCACGTGAGGGTGCGAGCAGAGGAGGGGCAGAGGATCCCACGCAGGCTCCGTGCTGACAGCACAGAGGTGGGTGTGGGGCTCAAACTCATGAACTGTGAGATCATGACCTGAGCCAAAGTCCCTCACTTAACCAACTGAGCCACCCAGGCGCCCCTGGGAATTTGTACCTTTAGACCACCTTCACCCACTTTATCTGTTCCCCACCCCTGGCCTTTGGCAACCACCGATCTGTCTCTATATCAAAGAATTTGTTTTTTGTTTTGTCAGGTTTTTTATTTTTCAGATTCTACATGTAAGTAAGATCGTATTGAATTTGCCTTTCTCCATCTGACCTGTTTCACTTAGCATGATGCCCTCAAGGATCATATATGCAGGAAATAGCAGGATTTCCTTCTTTTTAACGGCTGAATAAGACTTCATTGTGTGTAATATATGTAACAATATATATTCCATTATGATATATATGATATATGATATGATAGATAGACATGTAGGTTGTTTATATGTATTAGTTATTGTAAATAATGCTGCAGTAAATATAAGGGTGCAAATGTTGTTTTTGAGCTGGTGGTTTCATTTTATTGAGATAAGTATCCAGAAGTGGGATTGCTGGATCATATGGTAATTCTATTTTTAATTTTTGGAGGAGCCTCCATATTGTTTGCCATAGTGGCTGCACCAATTTATCTCCCACCAACAGGGCACAAGGGTTTGCTTTCTCCACATCCTTGCCAACCCTTGTGATTTCTCGTCTTCTTGATAACAGACATTCTAACAGGTGTGAGGTGATGTCTCGTTGTGGTTTTGACTTGCATTTCCCTGAAAATTAAACCTATTGGCCATCTGTATGTCTTCTTTGAGAAACTGTCTACTCAGTTCTTCTGCCCATTTTTCATCAGATTTTTAAAATTGAATTGTATGAGTTCTTTATATATTTGAGATATTTAACCCCTTATCAGATATACGATTTGCAGATATCTTCTCCCATTCTGTAGGTTATGTCTTCATTTTGTTGATGGTCCCTTTGCTGTGTGGTTAGTTTGATGTGGTCCCACTTGTTTACGTTTGGTTTTTTTGCCTTTGCTTTCAAAGTCATATCCAAAAACTCATCTCCAAACGGATGTCACGGAACTTACTGCCTATGTTTTTTTTCTACAAGTGTTATGGTTTCCGATCTTGCAGTTAAGTCTTTACTCCACTTTAAGTTAATTTTGTGTGTGATAGTAAGACAGTGGTTCAGTTTCATTCTTTTGCACGTGGCTGTGCAGTTTTCCCAGCACAATGTATTGAAGAGACCGTCCTTTCCACAGTGTATAATCTTGCCTCCTGTGTCATAAATTAACTGATCATATATGTGTGGGTTTATGTGTTGGGTCTATTCCATTCCATTGATCTGTGGGTCTGTTTGTATGCTAATATTACACTGTTTGGATTACTGTAGCTTTGTAATATAGTTTGAACTCATGACTGTGATGGCTCCAGCTTGGTTCTTCTTTCTCAAGATTGCTTTGACTGTTTGGGGTCTTTTGTGGTTTTATGGAAGTTTTTTTGTTCTATTTCTGTGAAAAAAAAATGCTATTGGAATTGTGATAGGGCTTGCTTTGGGTAGTATGGACATTTTAACGAGATAAATTCTTCCAATCCTTGAGCATGAAACACCTTTTCATTTATGTGCGTCTTCTTCAATTTCTTTCGTCAGTGACTTAGTTTTCGGGGTACAGGTCTTTCGCCTCCTTGGTTAAATTTATTCCTAGGTGTTTTATTCTTTTTGGTGCAATTGTAAACGGGATTGTTTTCTTAATTCCTCTTTCTGATGCTTCATTATTAGTGTAAGAAACACAACTTATTTTTGTATATTGATTTTGTATCCTGCAACTTTACTGAATTTGTTTTTAGTTCTAACAGGTGTTGGGGGGTTTTTTTGGTGGCATCTTTAGCGTTTTTTAAAAATATATAATATGATGTCATCTGCAAATAGAGACAGTTTCACTTCTTCCTCTCTGCTTCGGATGCCTTTTTTTGTTTTTCTTGCTTAATTGCTCTGGCTAGGACTTCCAATACTATGTTGAATTAAAGGGTCAAGAGTGGTCATCCTTGTCCCATGCCTGATCTTAGAGTAAAGTTTCAGATAAATTATATTTTCATGCAATATTTTCAAAAACTCGAATCGACAAACTATGGCCAATAGGCAGCCACCTGTTTGTTTGTTTGTTTGTACATAAAGTTTTAACTTCCAATTTTAAGTGGAATTCTTGGTTACACTCTTATAACAGCAAGCCTATAAAAGAGTTCTAGAATATTTCCAGTACTTCACTGATACACCAATAAGATGTTCATGTTCCTAGGATTATATATTTTTTCTTTGAATGCCCCATTCAGGTCATCATTATCCAGCTTTGGAAAGAAATTCAGAAAATGTGACATTATACCAGATTTACAGAAAAAGCCTTCCCTAAGATGACTAACGGATAAAGTGAATCTTGGATCTATTCTCTAAAGTTACATAAGGAAGCGACATAAAATAAAGCTATATAATAATATTCTTTTAGCAGAGAAGTGTTTTATAATATATTATTCACCTTAGGAATTGCAAAGGGAAGTAAGACCCTCACGGCTTTCCTTGTCCCATAGATGCTGGATTCAATCATGGAGTGTTTACAACACATGTGGGAGTGCCACTGTTATTCGCATGATTTGCACTCTCCTCCCTACTATGCTTATTCTAAAATAAGAGATATTTATGGAAATTGTGTGCACATCAAAATGATGGCACCCTGCCGTACTCAGCAACATTTATTCGGTTTTGAACGTTATTTAACGTATTTAACAGGAAAAACAAATTTTCTTAAAAAAATTCTTTTTAATGTTTATTTACTTTTGAGAGAGAGAGAGAGAGAGAGAGCAAGAGGGGGAGGGGCAGAGAGAGAGAGAGAGAGACACACAGAATCCGAAACAGGCTCCAGGCTCCGAGCTGTCAGCACAGAGCCTGATGCGGGGCTCGAACCCATGAACTGTGAGATCATGACCTCAGCTGAAGTCAGACGCGTAACCCCTGAGCCACCCAGGTGCCCCAAAACAGATTTTCTTTATAAAGCTAACTGGAGGGGCGCCTGGGTGGCTCAGTCAGTGCTTTTGTGAGGAGTAAAGCTATCAATACAAGCAGAGCGCTTGGAATATACACAGCACAGAGCAAGGGCTCAGTAAGTCACAGCTATTATTGGCTATTAGAGATTGGCCACCCAAGCCTGGGGGACGCAATGGGAATGAGATTAACAAGCATGAAAGAGTAAATAACAGTAAATAACTAGCCGGGGGGTGGGGGGGGGGTTTAACTGCATCTATTTTTCTCTCATTCCAGCTGGGAGCCAATGTGGGGGTTTCCCTGGGATCCACATTGGGCCCCGTTCCCCACTGCATTCCACACAGCCTCGGGGGTGGGGGTGATAACTCCCAAACCTAGAGCTCCAGCCCTGATCTCTGGGTCCATGCCTCCTGGGTTCCGCAAGCACCTCAGATTCAGCGTATCCCAGACCTCATGTGTCACCTCACTCCCTCCCACTCGCCAAACCTGCTTCCCAGGTGTTCTCTTGGTTGATGGAATTCTGTCATAACCGCATCTGCCAAGCTATCGACTCTCCTCTTTTCTCAGCAACCTCCCGGCCAAACGGTCCCATTTAATCAGTAACCAAGTCTTACTGGTTCTGCATCTGAAAGGTTCTCAAACTGTCTCCGACTCTCTTTCTCTCTCACTGTTACCTCTGCCCCTGGTCAGGTCCTTATCGTATTTTATCTGGTCTCCCCGCCTCCAAATGTGTCCTTCTCAAAAAATCTGCCACCTCCCCACCCCCCGCCCGCCCCCATTAAAACTCCCAGTGATCTCTTCTGACTTAAAAATCCAAGCTTCTTGGGGCGCCTGGGTGGCTTGGTCGGTTAAGCGTCTGACTTCGGCTCAGGTCATGATCTCACGGCCCGTGAGTTCGAGCCCCGCGTCGGGCTCTGTGCTGACAGCTCAGAGCCTGGAGCCTGTTTCAGATTCTGTGTCTCCCTCTCTCTCTGCCCCTCCCCTGTTCATGCTCTGTCTCTCTCTGTCTCAAAAATAAATAAACGTTAAAAAAAAAAAAATCCAAGCTTCCGATGCCCTCCTTGGTCAGCCTCTGCCCATCTCTCGGACATATTTTGTCAGCATCTTCTGACTTGCACTTTATTTTCTAAACTGCTGACTGTTTCCCTGCCCGCAAAATGTTGCTTTTCAGTTCCATATCTGGGCTCAGGCGGTTCCTGTGCTTATAATGTTTTCCTCCGCTTTACGTGGCTCAGGTCAGATGACATGTCCTCCAGGAAACCCTCTTGGATCTTCCTTTCTCCCAGACGAGGTTAGACATCCTGTCCCTATGATACTGTCTTTGTCTTGGAAACAAGTCACTGCATTTGCTACATAGTACGATTATGTGCTTCCCTCCCTAGACTATGAGCTCCTTGAAGTTAGGAAATGCTGTATCTTACGCATCTTTGTATCCTGAGTGCTTACCACAATGCTTGGCACTTAATAAATACATGCTGAATGAATGACTGTCTCATTCACCCAGTGTTTATTGAGTATCTACTAGTGAGGCTAGCCCTCAGAACACACAGCAATGGAATAAAAAGGCCTTGTCTCTGTTCTCGCTGAGCTTACCGAGGGGTGGAGAGACAGAAAATACCAACGTGAACAAAGAAATCTATAATTACATAGAGTAATAAGAACTGCGGAGGAAGAAACAGGATGCCGTGAGAGAAAATAGCAAGGAGGGAGGGAAGGGCTCTCTAAGGATGTGGTTTTCGAGCTGAAGTCGGCAAAGACAGGAAGGAGCAGGAGCAAACAGGCCCTGGGGACTGACCTGTACAAGGCGCTGAAAGAGAACAGAGCAGCCTCGAAAAGGTGGGCGAGGGAATGCGAGGCCTGACAACATTTGCTGAGGAGGCAGGCGGACACAGAAGAGGTGCTCAGCTGGGATGGATGAAGGAGTTGAGACTGGGTTCCATGTACGGTGCTCAAGGAAAAGTTGGAAGAAAGTGGGTAATGCAGTGGTGGAATGGGGTTTACATTCACAGGAGAACATCCAGGCTCCTGGGTGGAGATGAGACCAGACAGGGGTTTGGGGAAAAGAAGGGAGAACAGTCAGAGGTTAAGCCATTTAACGGTTCTCTTTAGGAAATGTTATCATTAACCCCATTTTAGAACTTGGGAAGAGCTTGGAGCTGGAAGACAGACCCAAGTCTGTTCTATCTCAGAGTCAGAGCTTAGACCCCCTACTGTGGACCCTTGTGCTTGGTTGCACCTAACTTCCTGACTGGTGAAGATTAAAAAGAGTGATAGCATCCGCTTTTAGCAAAGCTTCGGAGAAAAGGGGAGTTCACACCCACTGCAGATGGGAATGGAAACTGGTGCCGTCTTTCTAGAAGAAAATCTGTGCCTTAAAGATGTGTGTGCTCCTAGGGTCCCCCATTTCGGTTTTAGGGATCCTTAAAAGACAAACCAGCTACCGAACGGAGATGTCTGAACAAGTCGTGTTTATCAGTATTTGTGACAGCAAAACAGGGCATTGATAAAACAAACTCCGGTATGATGCAGTTAATAACCGATAATTTACTGACTCAGAAAGACTGCAATATATTGCCCAGTGAGAAAATTGGGTCACCAAAGGATGATTCTGTTTTT
This sequence comes from Prionailurus viverrinus, assembly GCF_022837055.1. NCBI lineage: Eukaryota > Metazoa > Chordata > Mammalia > Carnivora > Felidae > Prionailurus > Prionailurus viverrinus. The sequence continues at coordinate 12,754,292 of NC_062571.1, forward strand.
TGTAGCATATGTTAGTATATAGAGAAAAAAATTCCGGAAGGATCTACATCCAAATATTAAAAGTGGCTACTGTCAGGGAGGAAAAGTTTTTCCTTCTACTCTTTTAGGTTCGGTGGCTGGTCTAACTATAAAAATGATACAAAGCAGATAGCTGGAGAAAAACACGTTTATGTATGTATGTACGAGAACCCCACCAAGGCAATAAAAATCATGGGCAAGCCAGGCAATTGAGGCTTAAATAACATCCTGAGCCAAGGAATGGGGTAGCGGCCTGGAACCCTGGAAGTGGGGAGGGTAGCTCACGGGACAATAAAGATAGATGGTCGAGGGGCACCTGGGTGGCTCAGTCCGTTGAGCGTCCGACTATAGCTCAGGTCATGATCTCATGGTTCGTGAGTTCGAGCCCCCACATCGGGCTCTGTGCTGACAGCTCAGAGCCTGGAGCCTGCTTCAGATTCTCCCTCTCTCTCTGCCCCTCCCCCACTCACACTCTGTCTCTCTCTCAAAAATAAACATTAAAAAAAATTTTTTTTTAAAGATAGATGTTTGGTAATCAGATGTTTGCCCTGCTCTGTAGACAGGTCTTTCAGATAAAAAGTTGTCACTGTTAACAGCTCTCTTTCTGGGCCAGACCACCTATCTAAATTCCTTTGGGTAGTTTAGAGAGAGGTAAGAGTTTTTCTTGAGTCCACTGGCTCTTCATTGCCATCAGTTCAAAATAATCCACATACCAACATGGTACATCTTGAAGCATTTTTTTTCTGAACCCCTTCACTAACTCTGGAAGATAGAGAATCTGAAGATTTTTGTTAGTTGCTTTTTTTTTTTTTAACCTGCAGTATCTAATTTTTCTAAATCAAAACTTTTAACTCTTTATTAACGTAGAGCATATGTACAGAACAGGGCACACATCCTATGCTCACAATGTGACGCAAAATTTCACAAACTGAACACACGCATGTAAACAACACACAGAACAAGAGAAAAACAGTCTCAGCTTTCTGGAAGCTGCTTTGTAAAATCTTATACAACCTACCTTATTGTGTCCGGCTTCTTTCACTCAACATGATTTTGTGCAATTCTTCCATGTGGTTGACCGGAGTTGTAGCAAATCAATGATATTAATTGTTTAAAAAGTTAGAATATTAACACCTTGTCTGTTATAAATTTGAATCCTTAGAATGATCATCATTCCCGTGTTTGTCAGCTTACAAAGCACTTTCCACAGACACCGGCTCTACACATTATTATCATCCTCACTTGATGGGCAAAAGGTGAGGGGGGCAGAGGGTAATTCAGCCCTGCTCAAGTTCACACACAAAGCTAGTAGGTGGCCAAACCAAGGCAGCTTCAGATCTAAATCCATGCCCTTTTGGCCCCGCCTCATGAGATTGAGAGCCAAGGTCCCAGGGGATTCAACGAAAGGCCTATCTTGCTCACCATTAGGCTCTTTAAACATCAGACGGTTACCAGGCAAAGCTGTTTAAACTCCTTTTCTGAAAACCATTTAGAATAGAAGACGCAGACCCTTCTCATTCAGAAGACGAACGTCCCATAAATATTCAACCAGTTTCAACATTGGTGATCTTTGGCGAGAACTTTCTTTGGCTAAAAATCTGCGATGGCCACACTTCTCGATACGTAATATGTGCCTCTGTAAACTTGTCCTGTGGGTTTCATATTTGTGTATGTCCACTTTTCTCTCTGACATTATGAATAATATCGATTGCAGCCTCTCAGTGATCATAGACAGGAGTTTTACTTCTCATTCACAGATGAGAAAACTGAGGCCCACCGTCAAATAGCTGGTTGAGCAGGACTGGGGCGGGCCTCAGGACTCTGGCTTGCGGTTCACAGCAATCTTGCCCACACGTCACTGCATAAGACGTGAAACTTTTTTTTTCCTACCGGGAAACATAAGCAGTCACGGTCGTGGTTATTAATAAAACTGTGGGTGTTGTTACTTTTTGCCCCCCAACAGAGTAGAACCATAAGACTTAGCTTTATGTATCACAAAATCCTATTTCACTATAAGATCTAGGGTGATTCCCCCATTCAACACTGTGCTTCTAGGTGTCTGTATTACATAACACATTTCACAATCCAGTACACTGCTCAGAGAGTTCAAAAGAAATTAGGTGAATTAGCAGAGAAAACAAGAACACATCACCTCAAATATTGACTTACGCACTCACACAGGTGTCCTTGCTTTATAGGTTAGCGCTGTCAGCTATTAAGAGCTGAAGTGCAATAAAAGAAAGATTCAGTTCCCATCCCTACTTCCCTTCCCGTGGATATCATGTTTTTTTGTGTTAATTTGATTAAAAAAAAAAAAAAGCAAACATTTCACGTCGTCAGCCTTTCTACCTCTGAGTCAAGCATTGGATACAATGCACATGGAAGAATTTAGGACATTATTTCCTTAGGAAGTGAATTCTTCATTCCCCTGGATGCCTTTTGGGAATCTAAAATCTGCAGGGACTGTTTCTCCTGACACAAGACCAGTATCTGCAGGTCAAAGAACAATTGATAAGCCTATTTATCTTCCCAGAGACTTTGGCTGGTGCTTGCCGTCTTAAATTTTCCCAGTCAGCCTTACACAGCCTTGCCAACCCCCGGGCCTTCCCGCCTGTCCTCCCTGGTGGGTTTTCTCTGCCTCCTCTTTGAGAGCCTCTGTGAATCTCTACCTTCACAGTTACCATTTTGTAAATAGACATGGGGCAGTGGGGGTATCTTTAAATAAACAGATGAATAAGGTCCCGGAACTGTCACCCCTTCTAATGACCTTTAGACGTGAGGGAAATACCTCAGCCTCAGAAGCCAAGAAGCGGGTCCTCAGAGATCTGGGGCGGTCCCCGTCTCAGTGCAGGGACTGTGGGGTAGGGTGGTGGACTAGGGGCACAGCTCAGGTGCTGAATAAATACAGAGACTTCCGGGCACGTGGCATGAATACTGAGTTTACTACAGAAAATGGTGGAGCCCCAGAACTCTTGCCTGCTGACCTAGACCGTGGTGGAAACTAGCTACTCATTTATCCTCAAGCCCGGGGAAATTCAGTGCACAGTGTTCAAACAAGGGTTGCGTGAAAGGGGCTACAGGGAGTGAGTAGCGGTGACCTACAGGTGACCTCCTTGACAAGGCCAATAGTAGGACCAATAGTGGGCTGGGTGGCTGGTTAGGGAGAAAGGGGGTTCATTAAGGACAGGGGTTCCTGGAAGTGTTGGTACCTGAAGGAGGGGCAGTCTAGGAAGAACCTCACTCCTGGCATCCCGCTGGAGTCCAAAGTCTTTAGAATTCTTCCTCTTTTTTCTTTTTTTTTTTAAGGTGTTGCTCTTTATACAGAGTGCAGAAATAAACCCATGCTTTTATGGTGAATTAATCTATAACAAATGAGGTGAGACTATGCGACTGGGAAAAGACAGTCTCTTCAACAAATACTGTGGGAAAACAAGACGACTACATGCAAAAGAATGAAATCGGACCACTTTCTTACACCATCCACAAAAATGAAGTCAAAATGGATTGAAGACCTAAATGTGAGACCTGACACCACAAATACCTTAGAAGAAAACATAGGCTGTAATTTCTTTGACATTGGCCATAGGAACATTTTTTCTAGCTATATCTCTTCTGGAAAGGGAAATAAAAGCAAAATTAACTACTGGGACTACACCAAAATAAAAAGCTTTTGTTCCATGAAGGAAACCATTAACAAAACAAAAAGGCAGCCTCCTGAATGGGAGAAGATATTTGCAAATGATGTATGTGATAAGGGGCTAATATCCAAAATATATAAAGAACTTACATAACTTAACACCAAACCCCCCCAAATAACCCAATTAAAAAACAGGCAAAGGATCTGAACGAACATTTTTTCCAAAGAAGACATCCAGATGGCCAACAGACACACGAAAAGATGCTCAACATCGTTAATCATCAGGGAAATGCAAATTAAAACCACAAGGAGATACCACTTTACACCTGTCAGAATTACTAAAATCAAAAGGACAAGAAATAACAAGTGTTGGCAAGGATGAAGAGAGAAAGGAACCCTTATGCACTGTTGGCGGGAATGCAAATTGGTACAGCCACTGTGGAAACCAGTATGGAGGTGCCTCAAAAAACTAAAAATAGAACTACTCTATGATCCAACTATTCCACTACTGGGTATTTACCCAAAGAAAATGAAAACATTAATTTGAAAAGATACATGCACTCCTATGTTTGTCACAGCATCATTTACAATAGACAAGATATGGAAGCAACCCAAATGTCCATTGATAGACGAATAGATAAAGATGTGATGCGTGCGTGTGTGTGTGTGTGCGTGCACACACACACACACACACACACACACACACACACACTGGAATGTTACTCAACCATAAAAAAAAAAAGAATGAAGTCTTGCCATTTGCAACAACATAGATGAACCTAGAGGGTATAATGCTAGGTGAGATCAGTCGGTCATAAAAAGATAAATACCATATAATTCCATTCATATGTGGAATTTAAGAAACAAAACAAATGAACAAATAAAGAAAAAAGAAGAGACAGACTCTTAGATGCAGGGAACAAACTGGTGGTTACCAAAGGGAGGTGTTTGGAGGATGGGTGAAATAGATGAAGGGAATTATCTTGATGAGCCCTGAGAAATGCACAGAATTGTTGAATCATTGTTTTGTCCACCTGAAACCAACATAAACTGTATGGTAATTACACTTAAATAAACTAAAGTTAAAATGTTACATTTAAAAAAAAAAGGTGTTTCTTCTGGCCAACCCATTAGTTATACCAACAGTTACGTTAGGCTGTTTGAATGATACACACCATACTCCAGATAATGATTACCTCTATGGAGGGGCCACAGGAGAAAGGTGTCATTGAGATTTCATGTCCAAAACGTGGTGGTTGTTTTAGTAAATGTTTTGTTTTGGAGTAATTTTGAACTCACAGAAAAATCGCAAAGATAGTCCAGAGAGTTCCCATCCATGCTTCACCCAGTTTTTCTTAACGTCAGCATCATATCTAACCAGGGTACGTTTATCAAAACTGAGAAATTAACATTGGTACAACCAAGCATTATGGTTTATTCATTCAGATTTCATCAGTTTTTCTATTAACGTCTTTGTTGTTGTTGTTGTTCCAGGGTCCGATCTGGGATACCACATTGCATTTAGCACAGTCGTACATTTTGTATCTTTTAGACATCTGCAGAAACCACGGCAAATAATTTTTTTTAATTTTTTAATGTTTATTTATTTTTGAGTGTGAGTGGGGGGAGGGGCAGAGAGTGAAGGAGACACAGAATCCAAAGCAGTCTCATCTGGGCTGTCAGCACAGAGGCTGACGCAGGGCTCGCAGTGCCCCAAGGGTTTCGCAGTGATGGAACAATACTGTGACAGTGTGGAGGATCCCAGCACAAGACGGAGGAGAATGGATGCGTGGATCAAGATGCAGAGAAAGGGCACTCCGTACCATTCATTCTGGGAGTACCTATAGTGTAGAGACCTGAAGAACATTGCTTCCCCAGGGCTGAACTGGAAATTCCAGTACACTAACTAACTGGAACACAGCTTGGGCCACGTCTGTGGTCAGCTTTCATTCTCTGACATTGAGGCTTCCCTTCTTTCTTTTTTTAATTTACTCATTTAAGTGTACTCAGTACATTCACAATGTTGTATGACCACCACCACCATCCAACTCCAGAACTTCCTCATCTTCCCCAACAGGAACTCTGTACCCATTCAATTATAATGCCCCCATTCTCCCCAACCCCAGCTCCTAGAAACCACCATTTTCCTTTCTATCTATATGAAATTGTGTTTTCTAGTACCTCATATAAGTGGAATCATACAGTATTTGTCCCTTTGTGCCTGGCTTACAGAAAACTCTTTAGGGATAAATCGCTTATTCCTCCTGGAATCTAATGCCAATTAATTTAATGCCAGTTTAATATCATTTATATCAGATAAAAGATAAAAAGCCATTGTGGGTTCTTTTATTTCCTCTCTCTTTTTTTTTTTTTTTTTTTTTTTTTGGTCTGACCTATTATATCCGTCCTATTTCCCTTTTTTTTTTTTTTTAATTTTTTTTTCAATGTTTATTTATTTCTGGGACAGAGAGAGACAGAGCATGAACGGGGGAGGGGCAGAGAGAGAGGGAGACACAGAATCGGAAACAGGCTCCAGGCTCTGAGCCATCAGCCCAGAGCCTGACTCGGGGCTCGAACTCACGGACCGCGAGATCGTGACCTGGCTGAAGTCGGACGCTTAACCGACTGCGCCACCCAGGCGCCCCTTCCTATTTCCCTTTTTGCATTGGTTACCAGGAATCTGGGCCAAATTCAGAGCCTAAATATCACAATCAGCTCATCTCAAGTAACTGGTTATAGTCACCCACTTACAGAGCCTCTATTGTAGTTTCAATCTTAAATTACCCTATATTTTATTATGTTTATGTTTGAAAACTATCCGGTGCCCTTTCAGAATTAGGCAGGATAGAAATTCTAAATACATGAAATTAATACCACACCTTCAGGAAGTTAACTCTTTCATGCTACCGGAGTCCCACCAAGTGCAGTATCATCATAGAACAGTAGAACTGCACAGACTTTTCAAGGTGGAAGCATCTTGGGGTAAATCTAGCTTCTGTGTGTGTTGACTTAACTGACCTGTTTATCTGGCAAAATCAGGACTTCTAAGAGAGGATCGCTGCTACTGAAAATGTGAATCAGGCATTTTGGCCCCTGCATCAACTTTTCCAAGCCATTGATATGACTCTGTGCGTCAGAAGAACATTTAGCTAAATGGTGGCAGCCCATAAAGGTACTCTGTCTTCCAAAGGAATCATTTGCATCCTTAAGGGTCTCTAAGTTCGTAACAGGGCCCAGATATGTTTTTCTCCAGAAAGCTTTCAGGAGGAAAACACTAATTCGTCCATCCAGTTGTGGGAGGTGATCACACAGTGGTAGAATTAAATAAGGCTGCAGACATCACGATAAACACAGGTCACAGTTGGAGAGGGATATCTTTAAGGTATCAGGATACTTTGGGACTTTTTTTGTGTTTCACAATGTGAAACAAGCTAACAAACCTTTCAAAGTTAAGAAGAATTTTCCTGGAGCCTTGATTATCTGTAGCATTCAGACGGCTTTTGTGTTGGAACGATAAAGAACTTTCTTTCAGGCCCTTTGGCCCTTAGAGCTCCATTGGGTGTGTGTCCCGGAGTTACGCTAGACCTGATGCAAGGATGGAAAATACAGGCATCTACACTCATTTCACTCTGAGTGGCTGGGAGAGTCACATGACCCAACAGTAATAGACATTACAGGGTGGAAATGCAATCACTCTTCATTGAAAAGATGTTTATCAAGGGCCTAACACATACATGGCACGTAACATATCACATCTTCTATGATGCACATCTTCTATGATGACTATATAAACATACATATATTGCACACACACACACACACACACACACACCCCCCATCAGCAGTCTGGCCTGTAGTTAAAATAATGGAATTGGAAGTAAGACAGGCCTGAATTCAAGTGCTGGTGTCACCATTTAAAAGCAGTGCTAGCCCAGGATCTGGCTTAAATGCTCAATAAAAGGGAGTGATTTATCATCTTTATAGATACATACACATGAGTTTGGTAATAACAGTATTAACTCAGAAATCCATAATACATATGAGATTTAAAAGATGACAGCATTTACCAATATTTGTTCTTCCTATCCAGGAGCATGGAATCTTTTTCTATTTGTTTGTGTCTTCTTTAATGTCTTTCATAAGCTTTCTATAGTTTTCAGTGTATAGATTTTTCACCTCTTTGGTTAGATTTATTCCTAGGTATTTTATGGTTTTTTGGTGTAATTGTAAATGGGATCAACTCCTTGATCTCTCTTTCTGTTGTTTCATTGTTGGTGAATAGGAATGCAACCGATTTCTGTGCATTGATTTGATATCCTGAAACTTAGCAATCTACATATTCAATGCAATCCCTATCAAAATAACACCAGCATTTTTCACAGAGCTAGAACAAATAATCCTAAAATTTTTATGGAACCAGAAAAGACCCCGACTAAGCCAAAGCAATCTTGAAAAAGAAAACCAAAGCAGGAGGCATCACAATCCCAGACTTCAAGCTATACTACAAAGCTGTAATCATCAAGACAGTTTGGTACGGGCACAAGAACAGACACTCAGATCAATGGAACAGAACAGAGAACCCAGAAATGGACCCACAAATGTATGGCCAACTAATCTTTGACAAAGCAGGAAAGAATATCCAATGGAATAAAGACAGTCTCCTCAGCAAGTGGTGCTGGGAAAACTGGACAGCAACGTGCAGAAAAATGAACCTGGACCACTTTCTTACACCATACACAAAAATAAACTCAAAATGGATGGAAGACCTAAATGTAAGACAGGAAGCCATCAAAATCCTAGAAGAGAAAGCAGGCAAAACCCCCTTTGATCTTGGCCACAGTACCTTCTTACTCAACACGTCTCCGGAGGCAAGGGAAACAAAAGCAAAAATGAACTACTGGGACCTCATCAAAATAAGAATCTTCTTCACAGCAAAGGAAACAATCAGCAAAACTAAAAGGCAGCCAACAGAATGGGAGAAGATATTTGCAAACGACATATCAGATAAAGGGTTAGTATCCAAAATCTATCAAGAACTTATCAAACTCAACACCCAAAAAACAAATAATCCAGTGAAGAAATGGGTAAAAGACATGAATAGACACTTCTCCTAAGAAGACATCCAGATGGCCAACCGACACATGAAAAAATGCTCAACATCGCTCATCATCGGGGAAATACAAATCAAAACTGCAATGAGATACCACCTGACACCTGTCAGAATGGCCAACATGAACAACTCAGGCAACAACAGATGTTGGCGAGGATGCGGAGAAACGGGATCTCTTTTGCATTGTTGGTGGGAATGCAAGCTGGTGAAGCCACTCTGGAAAACAGTATGGAGGTTCCTCGAAAAACTAAAAATAGAACTACCCTGTGACCCAGCAATTGCACTACTAGGTATTTATCCAAGGGATACAGGTGTGCTTTTTTGAAGGGACACAGGCATCCCCATGTTTATAGCAGCACTCTCAGCAATAGCCAAAATATGGAAAGAGCTTTGTATATATATATACAAAGGAGTATTACTCGGCAATCAGAAAGAATGAAATCTTGCCATTTGCAACTACGTGGACGGAACTAGAGGGTATTATGCTAAGTGAAATTAGTCAGAGAAAGACAACTATCATATGACTTCACTCATATGAGGACTTTAAGATACTAAACAGATGAATATAAGGGAAGGGAAGCAAAAATCATATAAAAACAGGGAAGGGGACAAAACATAAGAGACCTAAACATGGAGAACAAACAGAAGATTACTGGAGGGGTTGCGGGAGGGGGAATGGGCTAAATGGATAAGGGGCATTAAGGACTCTACTCCTGAAATCATTGTTGCGCTATATGCTAACTAATTTGGATGTAGATTTAAAAAAATACAAAAATACGAAAATAAAAGATGACAGCATTTAAAAAATGTTTATTTATTTATTTTGAGAGAGAGAGAGAGAGTATGGGAGCATGAGTAGGGGAGGGGCAGAGGGAGAGGGAGGGAGAGAATCCCAAGCAAGCTCCAAGATGTCAGCACAGTGCCCCATACAGTTGATCATGAATCATGAGACTGTGACCTGAGCCAAAATCAATGCTTCACTGGCTGAGCCATCCAGGCACCCGAAATGACAGCAGTTTTTAATAAAAACTTTAAACAAGAAATGATAGCAGATTTAAAAAGGAGAGAGACAGATGTCAGCACAAAGGAAGGGCAGAAATCTACACCACCAATTTGGTGAAAGTTTGCAACCAGAGGGTTAGTGGCAGTGGCTGGATGCAGGACTCTCATTCTCAGGTTGAGCTCCAAAGACTGCAGAATTCTGGAACCAAGAGTAATGATGATCCTCACGGGGACAAACTTAGGCCCTCCCCCTCTGCAGGACAATCAGGGCGCTGTGACTCATTGGAGTCACCACGAAATCACTAACTGGAAATCCTTGCTGCAGCTATACTGCAAAGGAATTGGACTTGATTTGCCAGATTCCCCATGTGATGCAAGGGTGGCCACCTGCCAAAGAGCCAGAGGGAGAGAGGGCCGCTCGCTTTCCTGGCAACACAGAGATTGCCTAGCTCCATCACCCAAGGCAAGAGTGGCGTAGGGCAAACAGGCAGCCATTCCCAATGACGATTCGGCTTTGATCAGAGTAGCTATAGTGCCAGAGTGTTCGGTGCGTTGCCTGTTTCGGCAGCTCATCCATTCTTCCGTGGGAAGGTTGTGTTCTGAGGTTCTTGTGGTACATGAAGTTATTGCCTTCACCATCTGCTCCTGTATCTTCCTCCCGGTGACATCAGACAGTGCGGCAGGGTTTGCCTTCGCCGTCTATCAGGCTGTTTGACTCAACTGTGCGCATTCTTATAATGCCAGGAGAATGATCCTCCCCTAAGTCAGCTGAACGGAAGCCAGAAGTTCACGGCAAACAAGCGACTCAGCTCGCCTAACAGCATGGAGGAGACCAGTTTCACTGCAGCTAACAGAGTAGATGGTTGCTAATTAGCCTGCAGTGTGACTACCAAAGGGAAGAGTTCCCTGCTCACCCGAAGAAGGGAATCACTGTGCAGGTAGGTTAACACGTTTCTGAGGCTTCCCAGAGCCAGCTAAGAGTGTGAGCTGCTTTGGTGGGCCGGCTGGGGACAGGCGGAGAACTTTAGAGCCACTGGGGAAGGTGATTAGCAGATGGCTGCTGGCAGTGCTCGTGCTCTCAGGAGCTGGTTCCTACGGGCTGCTTGCTCAGAGAGGCTGGAGACTGTGCGGAAAGGAAGGCCAATGAAGATACTCCTCTGCGGTGGGGTGAGCCAAAGACCCTCACTAGAAAGACTGCAGCTCTGATTCTTGGAGGCCAGCAAACTGAGATTGTTTGGGGCATGGAGTAGTTACAAAGACTCCTTTAAGAAATGGGTGCTGGTGGATTTTCAGGTGCGTCAAATGCAGCATTCCCTGAGCGCACTCATTCTCTCCCTCACTGCTGTCCAACCTTCAGCCTCTATCGTATTCCTAATCTATGCTAGGGAGATTTCAAGTCCCTCCCTGCCCCCCCCACCCCATCTTGGAGGCCAGAGACCGGTCTGTGAGGAAGAAGGAGTGCGCACAGAGCTGAGGATCGGAGTGGGGTATCATGAAGGGACAAGTAAGAAATCCCACGGCTGGAGTGTGGGGGCAGGGGAAGGCTGGATGGGACTCGAAGGAAAGCCAAGAGGAGCCCCAGTGCCCACCCAACTGGGAGGGGGCTGAGGACAGTGTGGAAGTCCAGATTTTAGAGATTGGGAGGTGAGAACAAGCCCCGGTTACCATCACGATTGGCAGGGTCTTGAGCAACTGTTCTGGCCCAGGGGACCTGGAGTGCGTGTGGGTGGGTCAGCCTGACTGGGGGTATGGATGAAGCCATGCGTGGAGCCTGGGAGCTACCCTCCACTCCATAAGCCTCCTCTCTCCCCACCTCTCTGTGGTTCCCATGTCCTCTCCAAATGCCCCTCCCCCCCCCCCCCCCACACACATCCTCCCAGCTGGGCCCTCCTGATCTCTCCCTTGGGCTCTCGGAAGTTTCCCCACCAGAGTCCCTGCTTCTAATCTCTTCCCCCTCCAATCCATTCCTCACACTACTGCCAAACATTATCTTTCTACAATGTAAGCTCGGTCATGTCTCCAAGCTGACACAGAGGAGTCCAGTGGTTTCCCACTGCCTGCAGAATAAAGCCCAAACATCTTGCAGGGCACGCAGGAGTGTTTAAGATTCTGCCCCCACACTCTGCCATAAAGGCTTCATCTGCTGTAACTTACCTGCAAGTACCCAGCACCTGGATTATTTGCTGTTCCTTGAATATGACCTTGTAATGGCTTTATTACTTCCTGGCGTTATTCCCTCAGCCCGGAGTACATTTTTCTTCTGTCCTACCCAGCACACCTCTCCTCGTCTTTCAAGACAAAGCCATATGCTCTGAGAAGCCGTTTCCATCCCTCTCCCTCCAGATCAGGGTTAATTGTTCTGTCTCCCGGTATGTGTGCATGTGTGCGAGTGTGAGATAAACTACATATAACACACAATTTTCAATTTTTACCATTTTAAGGGTAGAGTTCTGTGGCATTAAGTACATTCACATGGTTGTTCAGCCGTCATCCCATCCATCTCCCGAAATTTTTGTCATCCCCAACTAAAACTCTGTCCCCATGAAACACTGACTCTCCGTTATCCCCTCAGCCTCTGGCAGGGGGAACGCTGCTTTCCGTCTCTATGAACTTAACTATGCTAGGTGTCTCATAGAAGTGGAATCATACAAAATATTTCCCTTTATGACTGGCTTATTTCACTTGGCAAGATGTCCTCAAGGTTCATCCATGTCGTAGCCTGGGTCAGAACTTCCTTTTTAAGGCTGCATACTATTCCATTGTGTGGATACACTACATTTTGCTTATCCCTTCATTCACCCAGGATACTTGGGTTGCTCTGCTTATCAATTACTATGACTATTGCTGGTATGAACATCAGTGTAACAAATATCTATTCGAGTCCCTGCTTTCAGTTCTCGGAATATACACCTAGAGGTGGAATTGCTGGAACATATGATGATTCTAACACGTATTCTTTCTTCCTCAAAGGTAATTGTGCGTGGCAGGTGTTCACCTTCAATATGGCCGTGTAGCCACATATACATTCCCTTGGAGTAATGTTAGCTGATTAAAGCACAGCAAAGGCACCGAAAAGAATATTTGACTCTGCCCTGCAGTAAAATGTTTCCCACGTAGAGAAGTTACAAACCCCTTGAAATGTGAAAGTGCTAATAACATGTGAACTCTAAAATTAGACTCTGGCAAGCTGCTTCTTGAAAGAAAATGCTTTCAAGAAATCCAGTTAGTATGTTTTGTCGTTATTACTTGGTTGTGACCTGCTTGGGAATTTAGAGGCCAGAATCCTGTGTTCCAGCCCTGCCCCGCCCCCTTCGGTGAGTGACTAGTTCTTTAGGCTCTAATTTCATCATCAGTAGAATAGCAAATGTCCCTGCCCATTCATGAGAAAAGAGCAATTCAAATGAAAGCGTGCTGGTAACCTCAAAACCAACCAACAAACCAACAAAGATCATCTGAATTATCATAGCCATTGGCACCCCATGCATCCTGGGGCATTTTTAGCAGGCCTAAATGGGCAGTTGGATTCATATTCATCTCTCAAAGGAAGCTACGTGGAATCCTTTAAAGGGTAGAGCACAGCGAGACGTGATCATTCCTACTCAGATTAAAAAAAGAATCTTTGAGTAGAAAGCAGAATTACAGGGACGTTTGAGGGGTATCTGATAGGAAAGTGGCTGGCGGGATTTTAAAATGTGGCAGTTGAAGAGAAAATTTTTTGTGTCATTACAGAATAGGCACCGAAAAAGAAAGCCCTGAGCCAAGATTATAAAAAATTCTTTAAAAAATACTCTCGGTAAAATTAGATGGGAAGGCCTATATAGCGTGTGTGCGTTCCATCGGGGCAGAATTGGCAGGAGTATTCATGAAAACCGGCAGGTAGAATACTTTACCCTACTTTACATAGCTATTTCTGGCCTGTAATAGCAGTTGCCAAAGAAATGTTTAGAGCCACTGTTAAGATGCGGGTGCCAAATTATGACACGTCGACTGCGTCATAAATCAACACAGCTCTTGCCTTCAAAGAGCTGGCCACTGAAGTTACTTTCAGATCTTACCAACTATATTCCTCTCTTCCGTGTTTTCAGAAAGACTTCTCCGGAAGGGAAGGGACCGTAAGGCAAGACTCCTGATTTTTTTCCCCACGTAGACGGATAAATGAACATTGAGTGGGATGTAGTCTCCTTCCTCCGTTCCTCTTACTTCATTCCCTGGAATTGAAGCCGTGGCCGGTTCAAAGATTACCTGTTTGGAACGATTACAGGATTCGGGTGATGCAATCAATCACTTGTGTATACAAGATAGAAGGCACACTGCTGTGTGATTTAACTCATAGCAGTTAAATCAAAGGGGAAAGGCTGAGGTGGTCGTTCTTCTGAAGCATTTCTGCTGACAATTAAGATCCCTTTTCAGGGCTTTCAGGGTCTGTATTTCTCTATTCTAGAGAGCTCAGAAAGGGCCTGGAAAATAGAAAGGAATTTAGTATGAAATAAGGGTCGCATTTCTAATTAGAGGGGAAGAGATGGGGCAATGCCTGGTGTTGAAACAAGAAACCATCAGGGCGCCTGGGTGGCTCAGTCGGTTAAGCGTCTGCCTTTGGCTCTGGTTATGATCTTGTGGTTTGTGAGTTTGGGCCCTGCATCGGGCCCTCTGCTATCAGGGTAGAGCCCACTTTGGATCCTCTGTCCCCCTCTTCCTTTGCCCCTCCCCCGTGCTCTCTCTCCCTCTCAAAAATAATAAGCGAACTTAAAGAAAATAAAGCAAGAGACTATCCATTCGGAGGCAAATGTTTTGTTCCCGTTCTCGTTCCCTTTAAATGGCGTCTTTTGCACTAATTCTCAGGCACTTGGTGAGGGAGCCAGTAACCAGAGGCCTTGCGCATCGGGTGACTTTCAGCGGCACTTGAGGTGAATATCGCTGGCACACAAGCATTTCCCACCCCCTTGGCGAAACCAGTCCCCGGGGGCCAAGGATTCTTCTTATTGTCAAAGACATCTCTATTGTACCTGACTGGAATTTATCAGATCTCAGGAAATCCCCACATACCCGCAAGGGCATTCTCCCCAGGGGCGAATGTTCTCTTTGTCTTTGTGGAGAGACAGCCGAGCTGGGTGGGATAGCTGCTCACCCGGTGGCTGCATCCGTGTGTGAGGAACTCAGGCCACTAGACTGGCTAAGCTGGGCATGATAGATGGCAGGTGCAGGGCTCAAAACCAGGTTTCCAACCATGAGCGGAGGTACACCTGCCAGTAAGGACGCTGTGGTCTGTATCCCATCAGGAAACCCTTGCTCTGCATTAGACCCAATTATCAGTCAGCAGCGGAGTTCCAGAAATGGTACTATAAGCTGGGCAGGAAACCAGTCAGGAGAGGTTATCCTAAGGGGTGAGCGACCCTAAGATGATGCTTTATGCTACACTTCCTGGTCATCTGTTATTCTGATTTGGTTGACCTTGCATTCTTGGATGCTGCTTTTAATGTCTGGAGAAGAAACCCGTACTGCATGAACAACAATAACAGAAGCAGGGCTGTGATCCCGATTTTTATTGTTGGTTCCTGGTGCCTGGTTCTTTGAGAGAGTGTGTCTGATGTTGGGGGAGGGGGGGTAAGATGGAAAGGGGGGAATCTTTCAGAAATCACAGAATCCAGGAGAATCTGAGTCAAGTAGCAGCTTGCACAGTGGCCACATTGGGGCAGAGTCACTTGCCATAAAGTCACTTACCCCTCGCCCGGGGAGGCAATG
Organism: Prionailurus viverrinus; assembly: GCF_022837055.1. Classification (NCBI taxonomy): domain Eukaryota; kingdom Metazoa; phylum Chordata; class Mammalia; order Carnivora; family Felidae; genus Prionailurus; species Prionailurus viverrinus. The sequence goes on from NC_062571.1 coordinate 12,769,798, forward strand.
CGTTTTGGTGAGACCCTCTCCTGACTAGGAATCCTCATCTAGCCGAAGACTGAGTTTTCCTGCTCCTGGGGTGTTGCCTTGGGGGTTTTCCAACTAAACTATTCTACCATGCCAACACATGTGAAGTGATGCGATGATATTTTTTAAATTACGGATAAAAATCCAGAAGATTGGGTCATTCAATGGGCCCAGATATTTTTTTTTTTTTTGGGCCCAGATATTTTTAAGTACTTGCTTATTTAAGGTCTTTTGCAGTTCACAAAGATGCTTTCATATGTCTTCCCTGACAAACGGTTTTCTCAGATTCCTAGACTCTAGAAATACCTTGCCTGCATTTTCTATTTCAGGGCTTGATTTTCCAACATAATGTCTGCAGTTTTCCCCCCAATGTTATTCTGTGTTTTGGACCCCTCTTCTGTATCAGATGTTATACTTCCAAACAGATCATACATTTTCTTTTCTTTTTAAAAAAATTTTTTAAAATGCTTATTTATTTTTGAGAGAGAGAGAGAGCGCGCGCAAATGGGGGGAAGGGAGAGCAGGGAGAGAGGGAGACACAGAATCTGAAAAAGGCTCCAGGCTCTGAGCTGTCAGCATAGAGCCCAATGTGGGGCTCGAACCCACCAACCATGAGGTCATGACCGGAGCCGAAGTCGGACGCTCAATAGACTGAGCCACCCAGCCGCCCCCCATATGTTTCCTTTTCAATAATATGGCACACGTGGGCTGCATCTATACTGCTGAGTGAAACCGCTTTCTCAGAACTTTGCTCTTGGAATAGTTGCATTAAAAACACAAGACCTGACCACAAGTTAAGGGTTTCTGAAATGGATTCTACGTTCCCACGGGGCCCTATGGTCCCCGCATGGCTCTGATGTCAGCCCAAGCTGGTCAGGGAGAAGGGTTTTTGCTTCCCTTCAAGACTCCAGGCAAACGTTTGATGAAGTGGTCTCACTCTGCCCCCGCTGACACACGAAGATGCTTTAATATGTCTTACCTGACAGATGGTTTGCAGGCCCCGGCAGGCCCCACCGCATGACGCAAATATTCATGGGGCCACTCTGTTTTCTCTGATGCGTCTATGTGGTTGCATGGATACGAAAATAGTGCTGCCCAGGACCAGGGATTCTACGCAAACAGGCTCTTCCAGTTTTAATCGCAGGTGCCTTTAAAACATCTTTGAAATTTCAGGACTATAGAAATGTCGAGGATGCCGGTGGGGAACAAATTCGAGTATCAGACACTATGCTGTACCTACCATCATCCCTTCCCTTCTGCAACCCAGGTTTTGTTATTAGAGGAGCTTGTGTGCCAACTCACCCAGAATACCCTTCCCTCACTCAAGCAAATCTATTCCTGGAGGGTCCCACCGGGACCCCCACATCTGCCACTGTCTGAATCCCGTAGGTAAACATAGCTTAGGCTTAAGGTGAGTCCACACTACATTGACATTCAGTTCTGATTCCAAATATGTGACAGTGCTACACCTCTCGGGTTGGTTTACATGATGAACGGGGGAAGTGAGCATGTAACTTTTACAAGTGTGATTTCTCTTTGTGTAAAACAGAGCTCTACTGACAAACGAGTCCACGTCAGAATGCACACAGATATAAAATACTCTGAGATTCCAGGCACGAAAATCCGGATTTGAATTCAATCTCTATAAAAGAAAATCAGGATTTGAATTCAATCTCTATAAAAGACACATAACTGGGGCACCTGGGTGACTCAGTCGCTTAGGAGTCTGACTTCAGCTCAGGCCATGATCTCCCAGTTTGTGGGTTTAAGCCCCTCGTCAGGTTCTGTGCTGACATCTCAGAGCCTGGAGCTTGCTTTGGATTCTATGTCTCCCTCTCTCCCTGCTTTTCTCATTCTCTCAAAAATAAATATTAAAAAAAATTTTAAAAAGAAGACACATAACTTCTCACAACTGTTGACCATGTGACTTGACTATAGGTCGCAGAAAATTTTCCCAGCTACTTGTATTCTTCTGTATCTTTCCCTTATTTATTCAAAAATTTTATTGAGCAGCTTCTATCTGCTCACAATGAACACGAAAAGATAGAATGCAGTCGTCACAACGTAACGTAATTCAAAGTATATTTGAAAAGACAAACAGATAACGAAAATAACAATAGTTAAGGGGAGGTAGAGAAGTTAAGGAAAACTATCTGAGATTGGTCTGGCTTGTCTGTCACACTCTCTTGCGTTACACTTCCCTTTTCAGCAGATAAAAGAGAAAAAATATATACTTTAATTTATATCTTAATTTATAATTACCAAGTGCCTCTTGTACATTCAATGCAGCCTTATGTTAGCATAGGACGAAGGCTCATTTAGATATCAAAGCAGTCGGGTGGGGCATGGCTCTTTCCATCTGCATGATGTAGCAACACCCTGGCGTAGGGTAAGCCTTTCTCCTTTGGTGTCTGGTCCTCATTAAAGCAGACCCTTCACCAGCCACCATGGAGAGTCGGCACGACCTGTTATTATCGTTATGATAACATCCCACTAACTGCCACACATTAGGCCCAAGATATTTATTTGCCCCACAAGAGTTTAACCTATGTTTTGAGGTTCTGCAAGAAGTGATTGAGCATTGTAGGCAATAGGGAACATGGCTTAGTTTAAAATGACCAGGATGAGGGGCTCCTGGGTGACTCAGTCGGTTAAGTGCCTGACTTCGGCTCAGGTCTCACAGTTCGTGGGTTCGAGCCCCACGTCGGGCTCTGTGCTGACAGCTCAGAGCCTGGAACCTGCTTCAGATTCTGTGTCTCTCTCTTTCTCTCTGCACCCTCCCTCCCCACTCCCCCATTCACGTTCTGTCTCTGTCTCTGAAAAACAAACATTTTAAAAAAGTAAATTAAAAAAAAATAAAATAAAATGACCAGGATGAAATATGGAGCAGTTATCTATCTGGGTATAGTTGGTGCAGAGGGACAATATTAATCATCACCCACCCTCCTGCCGGCCCTGCTAACATCACCCTCACCCTCTGTGAAATATGGTCTTTACTCTTTCTACTTTGGAAAGGATCTTCCAGCCAACATGCTCTCTCCCACCAGTTTTTATATAATGCTTTTCCCTCTCCTACGATGGTGCTTCTTAAGCTTTAACGTGTGTATAGATCATCTGAGGATCTTGCTGAAATGCCAAGTATGACTCAGTAAGTCTGGGGTTGTGGCCTGAGATTCCGGATCTCTCACAGGTAACGCTGATGCTGCTGGACTGAGAAGGAGCATGGCCTTAGAGCACCCCACCTAGCCTCACCTGGCCTAGCTGTCAGTGGTTTCTGGACACATGGATTCTGTAGACTGCTACAATAATAATAATAACAACGGCAACCACATCAATGAAAAGAACAAAGCAACAAACCCTTTCAGGGACTAGTTTGCCAACTTTTTATTGCCAATCAATGTGTCAAGAAAGGACATTGAACATACGCGTGGCTAATATTGCCATATCCTAAAGGAAGGCTATTTAAATTCTACTCTGTCTTTGTCTCTCTCTCAGATATAAAATAAAACACACACACACACATTTTTTTTAAAGGGGCGCCTGAGTGGTTCAGTTGGTTAAGTGTCCAACTTCAGCTCAGGTTGTGATCTCACCGCTCGTGAGATGGAGCCTCACGGTGGGCTCTGTGCTGACAGCTCAGAGCCTGGAGCCTGCTTTCCATTCTGTCTCCGTCTCTCTCGGCCCCTCCCCTGCTTGTGCTCTGTCTCTCTCTGTCTCTCTCTGTCTCTTTCAAATCTAAAATAAAACACACACAAAACATTTAAATTCTATAAAAAGGAGGAAGGCCATAGCTTCAGAATAGAAGACAGTCTTCAGAATTGAAGAAGTTTAACTTTATGAAAAACTCGCTACCCTAGTCTCATTTTTAAAATTTGGTCCTAGACTGGGCCTATATAGGAAGGCCCATATAGGAAAAATTAGCCTGCCTGAAATCCAAAAGGCTTTTCTGATCCCAGACATGAGGTTGGATGTCCCTCCACAATGCCCGAGAAATCCCAGTGCATGACGCTGTCCTAACCCTCATCACCCTCTACTGTTATTGCTTGTCTACCTGCCTGGAGTCCCCAACAGTCTAGGCCTTCCTCTACCTTTGTATCCCAAAACCTTGAACATTGCAAGTACATGGAAAATACCCAGTGACTGAATGAAAGCCTGAAATAATGGATCACTCTAACAATATTACTAGTGGATTCTGTTGTCTGGTTTTAGGTAGCGTAAGAGACATTTTTTGAAGTGGTCCAAAATCGTGGTGCACATGAAACTACAGAGAAAGTGTACATATTAAGAATCTTTTTTTGAGGTTTTTTTTTTTTTTTGAGTAGGTAGTGAAACACATATATGTCTTTACCTGTTCCTTACCTTGAATCTGACCAGCCCTTTCCAACTCTTGCTTTGAACTGGTCAAGTGATATTCTGCTCTGTGAACCTGTGGATAACTTGAACTATCTCTGTTTTTCTGGTCTTCTAAATGAGATGCTGTGAGATTTAGAGGGTTCTTGTGATTTTAAATTTGCTATGATCCCTTGGTTTTATAAACAGGAATGGCTAGCAAATACGCATTTCTTATTAACGTTTCTTAATAGCCTATTGTGTAGGACAGACTGGGTTGACTCTTCCAAAAGAAACAGCTCAGGCAGGTTACAACTCAATGCTCATCATAAACTTGTTGAGCACAGGTACATGTTGGGAATTAAGACAGACAAATACCAACTATTAAAATAAGAAATGGTAAGTAAATCACTTGGATAAGAATTATGCTCAATAGTGGACTCAAATTCCTCATTTTTCAATGATGGTGACAACTTTATGGCTGTGTGTGTGTGTGTGTGTATCTGTGTGTATCTGTGGACAAATACATCACTTACTAGTGAGTATTTCTGGGAGGAGATCACAGAAGACTTTAATTTTCTATATTGTATATTTGTCCTAACATTTGAATTTATTACTATACAAATGTTTTCTGTTTTAAGCAGAAAGACAATTCAGAATTTAAAAAGAAAAAAAATGCTTTTATGAGAATTAATGACACTGCTGCCCACAAATATCTACACATGAAAGTGGGACATTAAGAAACTCAGCATGAAGTTTCCACAACAGAGAAGAGAGATTTGGGTTGTTTTAACACTTTTAACTGGCTGAAAAGAGCACCTCTTAGGATATTTTTGATGTTTACAAATCTTGTAATGACATAAGTTTTTAAAGTAAAACACACATACTTTGAGGGTTTTAAAATGGTATCAGTGACTTAGAGAAAATCACATTAAGAATGTTATTAAAACTTAATTTGATAATTTTTGCAAAAAGAAAGAGTGAATATTGTTAAACAACTTAATAGAGACATAAGTTAAGAATTGACTTCTTTGGGGCCCTGGCTGGCTCGGTCTGTAGACTGTGCAACTCTTGATCTCGGGGTTGTGGGTTTGAGCCCCACGTTGGGTGTAGAGATTATTTAAAAATAAAATCTTAAAAAAATTGACTTCTTCAATAATGTTTTAGGGTGCCTACTAAAAAGAGCATTTTTTAAAGATTCAAATACATCCTAATAACATAAAGCACTCCAAAACTAAATTTATATATAATTTTTTAATATAGCCATTGTTCCATCTGTAGTCAAATGTGGAAATCTGCATAATTTTGACCATGTTACTCTGAAATGAAAGCCCCACAATTGCTTTACCACTTCTTCAGAAATCTAGTTCTGCTCCAGTACAGTGCAGTGGGCATTAAAGTTTCAAGCTTCCGCTAAAATGATAATGAGCCATTTGGACATTTATTTGAATATAAACAACCTTGTCTTCATTACATTGTTCATTCAATAATATTTGCTGAATGCTTACTATGGGCCAGGTAGTGTTCTGGCACTCCAGGTACATCATAAACAGAACAAAGCGTGCTGCCTTCTCTATATGCGGGAGACAATAAAGATCAGCGTAATAGATGTGTAAGTTATGTAGTATGCTCTTATTGAAATTATTTTGGGGGGTGTAGTATTCGGCCAGGGCTGCCGTAACAAAATACTACAGACCTGGTGGCTTAAACAACAGAAATATTCTCTCACATTCTGGAGGCTGGAAGTCCAGGATCAAAGTGCCAGCAGGGTTGATCTCTTCCCCTGGTTTGCAGATAGCTGCCTTCTTATCATATCCTCACATGGCCTTTCCTGTGTGTGTGTGTGTGTGTGTGTGTGTGTGTGTGTGTTTGCATGCGCATGCACACAAAGCTCTGGCGTCTCTTCCCCTTATTATAAGGATACCAGTCCTATTGGATGAGGGCCCCACCCTTGTGACCTTATTTAACCTTGACTACCTCTTTAAAGGCTCTTCCTCTAAACATCTAAACAGAGTCACATTGTGGCTTATGACTTTAACGTATGCATTGGCGGGGGTGGGCCCGAACAATTTCAAACACTCAAGTGAGGGACCCAGGACAGAGACTCCTCTTGTCAAGGTTTCAGGACAATGTTGACATAGACTTCACTGAGAAGGTGAAATATGAGCAAAGATACAGGAGGTAAGAGGGTTATATCTGTGGCTGTCGGGAGAAAAAAGCATTTCAGTTTGAGGGAACAGCCAGTGCACAGACCTTAAGGCAGGAATGTGTCTGGAAGGTTCCATAAACAGTAGGTCTTCAGGGACGGAAGAGCAGGAAGAGAAGAGAATGTGCAGATCTGGGTGGTGTAGAGCTCTGTGGGCCACGGTAAGGGATTTGGGGTTCACACGGGTGAAATGGGGAGCCACTGCAGGGTTCTTAGCACAGGTGTGACATGGTCTGATTTATAGATATCCATGAAGCGGTCAGTTAAGTGTTCAGCTCTTGATTTCGGCTCAGGTCATGATCTCAAGGTTCATGGGATCAAGTCCCGCATCAGGCTCTGCACTGACAGCGTGGAGCCTGCTCGGATTCTCTATCTCCCTCACTTTCTCCCGCTCCCCTGCTTGTGCACGTGTGCACACATGCACGCTCTCTCTCTCTGTCAAAATAAACATGTTTTAAAAAGAATACAGTATGTAATAAATTTACAAAATATGTGTTCCTTAACTGTTTATGTTTTCAGTAAGGCTTTCGGTCAACAGTAAGCTATTAATAGTTAAGTTTTGGGGAAGCCAAAAGTTGTATGTGGATTTTCATCTACGCAGGGGTCAACACCCCCAACCCCTGCGTTGTTCAAGGGTCAACTGTACGTTAACTGCATCTTTTAAAACCTTGATTTTACAATCTAATTTTAGAGTCAAATTATCTAGACTTCCCACTTACAAAGTTTTTCAACATGTGATACACATACATAAGTAAGGCTTCCTTCTATATATTTATTGATTTTTCTTTTATCTTTCTTCTATGAATGTACTTGATTACACATTTTTTGTGTTCATTTGAAATGTTTTGAACTAAGTTTATCTAATTATGTATGCTTAATATCTAGATTCTAAGATACTCTTTATTTTTAATTTTTTAAAGTTTATTTATTTTTGAGAGAGACAGAGACAGCGTGAATAGGGGAGGGTCAGAGTCAGAGAGAAAGGAGACAGAGAATCCCAATAACCTGGGGTTTGAACTCACAAAACCATAATATCATGACCAGAACTGAAACCACGAGTCAGATGCTTGACCCACTGAGCCATCCAGGCATCCTTAGGTTCTTAGATACTTTTGAACAAAGTTAGTACACAGATACACAGAGAAAAGAGTAGACACAAATGACATTACCTTGTGCCTTTTACAAATAAATAATACTTTGAGGGCCAACTGGGTACCGTTGTAACACAAAGTGTTTCGTTCTGTTTGGCTTTAATAAAATCATGATCGCCTATTATCTTACATTCAAGAGAAACAGAAACTGGATTGTTACTTATTATTTCTATGACTTCTTTGTCCATTAAAAAAAAAGAGGTGTTTTTAAGATGAGCGGGTAAAAGTAGATGTGAAAATAAGCGTGGGTTCACTGTTAGGTAAAACTGTGAAACAGGTCAAGTTTGGCTTCCTCTTCCTCTTTTAGTTCAGGGAAACTCACCAAAGTATCTCCAGCACCTAGCACGGTACCTAGCACATAGTAGGTGCTCATTATTTGTTAAATGAGTGGTGATTTCGCTAAGACATATCTTTCACTAATTTGTTAGTGACTTTGTATGTTGCCCATCCTTGGAGTATTCATTCTAAAGGATTGCCAGAGGAAGTGGGCAACTCTGCCCAAAGGTACGAACTGTTAAAGGTTGAACTTCAGTGGGGAGATCTTTTAAAGTGCAGAATTTTCCCCAAGAGCTACTTCCAACCACATCACTGATCACCTCGTTACTTCCCTAAGACATAACATCCTGAATATTTCCAGTTCTTGATTCCTGTGCAAAAATCACAGGAGTTGTTGATTCTAAAGCAATCACTGCCAATTTGTAGACTATTTGCTTGTAATTTGTATTATTAGGTAAGACTTGAATCCGGTTCACCATCTTCCCCAGTACCTCTAACATTCCGCACAAAGGCTGTCACGGTGACTGGGTGGTGAGCAGGGATGTCCTCTAAAACGCCAAACTGCTGGCGGCAGCAGCCTACCAGCCATGTGCTGGCCCAGGCACTCAGTGATACAGCCAAAACATGCTGTGTTAACCCTACAGCTCCCACCTGCTGGAGGCACTGCTATTTTAAGGTATAGAATGTAGACAGTACGCACACACTACACAAATGTGTTTGAAGAGAGCTAAATTGAAAAATACACATTTGTGCTGAATTACTTCAACAGTGGCTTCGTTTTTTGAAAAGAAGCGTACCGTTACCTTTGCAAAATGGCTTTTTCCAGGCCCTAAAGGAAGGCTAGGCGGCTTCTCGGGCAACCTTTCCTCCCTCTCTCAACCCCTTCCCATATTTCTTCTTGCAGCCCCCATCCTCTGAACCCACACAAGGAGGACAGAACGAGTGTCTGTGTTGAATGGAGGAAGCGGACGCTGCGCAAGTGCTAGACGCTTTTCAAACGATGGTCGCTCTCCCCTGGGTCTGACAAAGCCAGCCTCGCGACGCACCAGCAGGGTGAGAACGGAGGCAAACCTCCCCAGCACTGGGAGAAACCCCAAGCCCCACCCCCCCGTCCCTCCCGCCCTGAGGCTCGGCCCGCCCTCCTCCCTTCCCTATTGGCTCGGTGGCTCCACGCGTCACGCCTGCGACGCCGACGGTGCCCTACCAGCGAGGGGCGGGGCTCGGGGCGCGCCAGGAGGGGCAAGCGCGCACGCGCAGGAGAGCGGGTCTGGGTCCGGACGGGGGAAGGGAGGGGGTGGTGTTCCCGGTTTCCTGGGTTACCTGAGGGGGCGGGGGTGGAGAGTTCGCGGCGGCGGCAGTGGCAGCGGCGGCGGCGGCAGCGGCAGCGACAGCGACGACGACTCGGGATTCTCCCGGTGAGTGGAAGGGCGCCGCGGCGGCGGCTGCAGCCAGAAAGCAGGTAAAGGCGGCCGCTGGGCGCCGACGACGCCGGCAGAGGGCTTGGGCTCCCGGATACCATCCGTGGCCTGGAGGGAAGGCGGTTTGGGGTGGCGGCGGTCGCGGGGGTCTGGGGGTCGCCGCCACCCGGCTGAGGGCGCTGGGGACCCGGCCCCAAGCCCGTCTTCAGGCGTCCTCTCTGGCTCCGGGTCTCCGAGATGTCTCCCCCCGCCCCCAGCGCCCGGGCAGCCTCTGACAGCAGCTGAGCGGCGGGCGGGAGCTCCTCCCGGCCCCCCTGGACCCTTGCAAGCGGCCACCCGCCACCAACTTTATTTGCCGGCGCACGGAGGGGCGGAGGTCGAGTAGGCTGGCGGCGATTTGCTGCTAGCTTGATTGTATTTATTGTCCTGTGCGGTGGCACTGCCTCCACCCCGACCGGGCCCAGACTGGCAGGTCGGGGACGGGAGTTGACAGTTTCCGCGCCACCACCCTTGCAGTCGCTCCTTGAGCTCCTGTCCCGCGGTCCTCACCCATCTGTCATCTCCCCCGTGTGCCTTGGTCTGCTGCTTTTCTTATGCCTGTGACACCCTTTGCCGGGGCGAGAGACTCTCCAGAGGATCCTCTGAGACATCTGCCGTCTGTCTCCGGCATCATTGGAGCCTTGGCTGAGATGCCTCTTGGTCTCTGGCAGGATTAAACTGTTCGGGAAATAACCCAGGAAGACCCCAGCACCACAGCGTGGAGGTCAACGAGTTGTTTAGTAGTGGCGGGGATAAGGCCAGAGGCTTTAAGAACCGTCCCTGTAGCCTTAATTCTTATCGTGCGAAACAAAACAAAACAAAACATTCCCTAGATGCTCAACGGACCATACACACCCAGTGACAGCACTTGGCAGTTGATGAGGTTTGTTTTAAGCAGATAGAAAATTTTAAGGGAGTTGCATCTTGGGTTGAGTACATGGGTGTTAATAGGGACCAACGTTTCCTTGAACATTGAATTCAACCCGCATTTTTCCTAGGGTTTGTTTAACAAATTGATAGGACAAACTGAATTGGGCTTTCCTTCCTGATGATTCTTGGCTGATCTGCTGTTACTTTAAACTTCCACACCCAGAAACCTTATGCTAATAAAGATGTTGACAATGAGCTTTCATTTTATAGATGTAGTTATTAATACGGGGTATCTGTTTTAAAGAGCTTTACAAGTAGTCAGCAACTTTTTTTTTAATAACTCTTGGCTGTCCTTCATATTGTTACTGCCTAAAGATTGAGAATTTGGAGACAAGAATTAGGAGAAAATGAGTTACTATATAATTTAATTTACATGAAAGCAGTGTGTAAGCCATAAAATGATCTATAAATTTAGTATATATTTATTGAGCATGGACTGTGTGTCAGAGTTTTCTGAACACATAAATATCCCCTCCTTCATGGAGCTTACATTCTAGTGGGGGATCTCAGATAATAAAATATGTGCTATGTCATTCGGTGTCAAGGACTAGAGAGCAAAAGCAGGGAAGAGGGAGAGATCAGGAACTGGAAAAGGGTTTTAACTAGGGGTAGTCAGGGAAGACTGCCTACAGAACGTGGCGTCTGAGCCCAAGACCAGAAAGGAGACGGTAATCCGTACCCCTCTCTAGGGGAAGCGTGTTCAAGTAGACGGAAAGGCACTTGCAGAAGCTTTGAGGCAGGCGTGTACTGGGCATGTTTGTGGACAGCTCAAAGTCAGATTTGGCTCTGGTGCAGTGAGCAAAGTAAGAGATCATCTCTAGTAAGAGATGAAATCAGGTGAGTGGGAATGGGAAATCAGATTGGGTGAGGTCTTGTAGGCCTTTGCACGGGCTTGGTCTTACACTCTGAGTGAGAAAAGGACTCATCCCTCTGAATAAAGAAGAGATATAATGAGACTTTTACAAGGGTCACTCTGGTGGCTGGATGAAGAATAGACTTTGGATGAAGGAGAGGGTAGAAGCAGAGATATCAGCTCAGGGATTCCTGCCATAATTCAGGCCATGGATGGTTATCATTTGGACCAGAGTAGAATCGGTGGAGTGGTTGATTTCTGGCTGAATTGAGGATAGACTCAACAGGAGACTTAAAGACAACTACAGTTTTTGTCCTAAGCGAGTGCAAAGATGCAGTAGACAGGTACTGAGATGAGGTTTATGAGATGGGCAGTGGGTTAGGAGTTGGTTAGAAGACCACAAAATGAGACATCCAAGTAGAGATTATTGGTAGTAGATTCTGGTAACTTTGTATTGAAGACACTTTTCACATTATCTTGACTTTAACAGGGGTTTAGTATTTCACCCATGAACTGCCAACCTTTTTCAGACTCCTTTTCTTTTTAGCTCTTTTGGACCAACTTATTCATTCTTTTCACGAAATGTAGCTTTGCTTTTATTTGCTTGCACTCAGAGCATCTGTTTGTTAGTTTCATTTGTAGAGAAAGCCGTATAATCTAGAATTTCAGAGTACCTTTTTAGTTTGTTGCTGTGTTTAACTTGAACACCTCAAATGACTAAGCTTTTCCCAAATTATGTTTAGATGCCTGGCTTAAGTTCAAGAATTTTTTTAAGTCTCAGAAATCTTGTTATCAAACGTGGCTTCACTTGGCCATTTGTGAAATTACAATGGAAATGACCTGTATTTTTAATACTTTATTAATAAGTCAGTAATATACAGGGATTATCCTAATTCTTTTGTTTCATTAAAGATGGCTTGAAATAAATGGGCCATCACATGTTAAACGGAGATCTTTTCATCAAATTATGCAGTATTTGGAGCCATAGAATTTGGCCTGTAAAACTTGTATCAAAAATATATCAGGATTCTAGAGTTTAAGGTCTATGCCTTCCCTTAAGAACCAGGCTACAAGTACATGACTGTTCGGGTTACCTTTCCCTTTTCTCTAAGTTGTACCAAGACATCTACTTCTTTTATTTGTATCATTCCTTCGAATAAAGTAATTTGGTACCCCCTCCTCCGAAAAAAGAACCCAGGCTATAAACTAATATATTTAAATGGATTTTCAACCTAAATATATTCTGAAAGTACATAAAAAGACGTCATATTAATAACTAATTATAAACAGTCCATGGGAACACCATATGTTCTTTGATACTGCTTTCTTTTGCTATTGTTTCTCACTGGTATTTGTCTTTCTTTCTCTTAATTCTCCTGGCCTTGATTTATAGTAAGTGAGAGAGACCTGATACATTTTGAAACTTTGAATGGTTTTCAGGTCTAATTGTGGGGAAGAAAAAAAAAAAAAGAAAAATCTTTTTTAACAATATGAAAAAGTAGTGCTTAAAGTATGATCATCTTAATCAAGAAAGGAATCAAACAGTTTTCCTAAAGGGTCGTCATTGTTCCATTCAAATGTGATTCCTTGAAATTGAAACTCAAAATGTGTGAGGAAATAAGAGAACTTCTAGCCACTTTAAATGAGTGGAAGAAATGGATGAATGATAAGACTACTGTGCATACTTAGAAATGTTGATACAATTCATCTTTAAAAGGTGAAGAGGATAGAAGATTTTTGCCAGAAACCTGAAGATTCACATATTTCAAATTGAAAAATGAGGTAGGGGAAAGTGAAGCTTAGAAACTATACATTGAACATTTTGACACTAAATGATTCCTAGAAAAATTATAGACCAGATTGCCAAGCAGATGCTTTGTAATCTGTGATTAGAAAACACAGCACTGATTATTAAGACCCAGAGTGAGTTTTTTAAGAACAAGTCATATTAACCTCTTGCTCACTTTGTCAAAGATATGATAGTATTAAATAATCTTTTTAAGCACCTCACATCTTACAAATTGCGTTCCCATTTATTATTTTATTTAACTCTCACAACATCCTTGTCAAGTAGTGTCAGATGGGGAGTCCTCAATGGTAGGAGCCCTGGGAAGACACAAAGGGGACAGATGTGGGAGATGTTAGAAAGGACTTGCCTAGATACGGAGTAAAAGAAAGGGAGGAATCAAAGTGGGCTTTGGGGATTCTAGACTGTCTGACTGGGTGGATGGTAATGCTGGTAATTGATCTTCATTTTGAAAATATAGGTGGTGGAACAGATTTGGAGATGTGAAATTCATCAGTTCACATCAGTTTGGTGAGACTAGTTGTTTTCTTTGTTGGAACAGAGTCAGGTATAATTAGAATTTTCAAAATATATAGGTCTGGAGCTCAGAAGAAAAGTCTAACCCAAATGAAAAAGGCTTCATTCATTCAGTAGACATATCCTTTCAAATACTTTTGGTAAGGAAGGGAGGACAGTGGGGAAGCTTGAGCTGGGAGATGGCATTGGGGAAGGTTTATTTTTCTTTAAAGATGAAAGAGCCAAGGAACTTTAGTGGACTGATAGAGTCCATTGAAGAGGAAAGAAAATTGAAGTCACAAAAAAATTGAAGTCACAAGAGAAAGAAGATAATCAGACATAACCTCAGCAGAAATGGAAGGGTTGGGAACAAGAGCACAGGTGAAAGGGCTACCCTGTAGAAGAGCAGTGATGTATCTTCCTAGTATTAAAAAAAAAAAAAAAGGAAATAGAGACTAGATACATAATATAATATAGCATCTCTTGTCTCTGTAGGAATCAGGTTATGTGCTGAAATTGAGGAGGAAGAGCATGGATTGGGGTACATTTCATGGGAAGAGTTACTGTTGTGATGGGAAAAGGGACTTGGCCAGGGACCACTAACCTAATTACTGAATAGTGATAAACACCCTTGAAATCACAAATGAGTAGAGCAGCCAATCAGAATGGTTAAGCAGTTTTCTCCAGCAGTTCTCCATAACAGTGCAGAAAATGTTTGGTTAGACTAAATCTGGATGGGGAGTGGAAGGGGGGTTGTGATGTAGAACCTGGAAGGGGGTGGTACAGAGTCAAGGAACTGAGGGTGCTAATGAAGTTGCTAATTGAAGAGCTGAACCATAGGTAGGTATCCTGCTTGATTGAAGAAGACAGCCAAGCCAAGATGGAGCTGATAAATGTGGAGAACAAAGAGGGTGAGGAATTTCAACGAGTAAGCTGTAGGATTAATGGAAGTAAAGGAGTACTAGAGATGGAAAAATAGGCATGTGATGTGAGGTCCTAACTTTAAGATTCTAGAGTCAGAACAGTTGCAAGTGATGATAAGGGTCAAAGTATGGCCAGTGATGATGGGTAGCCAAGATTAATAGTGCTTATGCAGCGATCATAATATTAATAAAACTACAATTTATCAAGTACTGCTGTATACTCGTCACTATACTAAATGCTTTGCATAGTTTATCATACTTATTTTTCACAACTATCCCTTGAGGCACATATTAGGGACTCTATTTTACAAATGAAGAAATGGGTGCTCGGTGAAGTAAAGTAACTTTCCCAAAGGTACACAACTAGGAAGTACCTGATTCTTTCTAGCCCCAAAACCCTTATGCCCACTTAATACACTATGCTGTTCTTCTCCAAAGTAGGGGTCACTGAAGAAGAGGAAATCAAAGAGCTCTAAATCCTAGTATGTTGGGATTAGATTATTTTTTCTTATGGATAATGAAGCCCTCAGAAACAACAGATCTTGTGTGGAGAGGAAGACAGGACTTTTGTAACAAAGTTCTCAATAAATGGAGACGAAAGACTCAAAGTCAGTAGTTGACAACTATAAATATAGCTATAATTTAGCCTTAGGAGTAGATAAAATGGGTAATAGTGATGCACAAGTCACTTTGAGAACCAGATGATAACCAGAATAATACCAACTTGTCTTCCTGGCCTGGGATCTGGGTGTATATAGTGATTTATTAAGAGGAGAAGATTAAATGCTCCTCTTGTGTAAAGGTAGAGGATACAGGGACATTTCTTCACAACAGAACTAGGGCTCCTAAAGCTAGGGAGTGAAGTGTCCAGGGAGGAAGAAGCACTCATCTAGTTGCGTATGAAAAATCAGAAAGGATAGGTGGGCAGGTAGGGTCATCATATAATTTATTGACCAAATACGTGTTATTTTGAAAATGAAAAGAGTGTCATTAATAGTTACCCTGGGACAGCAGGCATAAACTAGGGCTGTCCTAGGCAAATCAAGATGGGTAGTCATATCTGTGATATGTAGCAGGAGGAGCTGTCATCTTGGAAAAGGGCTGTGGATGTTGAGAATGAACAAATTGAGCCCTAAGTTAGAGGGACATGAATGGGGCTTACTAGCCTGAGATTATTCTCTCCAGCCCTGTAATACTGCCCGGACATGTTCTGGGTATGTCTTGTTCTAGAAGAGTCAGGAGATGCGAAGGAAGTTCTGGGTTCATCTCTCTATCAAGAGTTGGAATCCATTAGCATATAGGTGGTACTAGAAACCTTAGAAGTGGATGAGATCATCAAAAGAGAACACAAAGAATGGGAAGTGAGGAAGAGGACAGGATCCAGAGGCTCCCCAACATGAAGGAGCTGGCAAAGAAGAATCCAGCTAAGGAGACTGAGGAGGAGTGGTCAGAAGGGTAGAAGGAAAACCAGAAGAGATTTGTCATCTCACAAATCCAGAAAGAAGAGAGATTTAAGAGTGGATGATTAATAGTCTCATTTGCTTTATGTTCCTCAGAGGTCAAAGAAGATAAGGACTGGAATGTGTCCATTGGGTTGGATTTGGCAATTAGAAGGTTATTGTTGATCTTGGCCTGAGTAGTTTTGGTAGAGAAGTGTGAGCACAAGTCAGACTGCAGTGCACAGAGGGGTGAGCCGAGGCGAGGCAGGAGGACTGCTTCAAGTATAGATTACCCTTGAGGAATCTTGAAAGACAAGGGTATCAACAGGATATATCCGGATACTTATATTTATATTTGTATTTGTACTTCTATTTATTTATTTTAGACAGTGAAGAAGTCAGTGGAGACGAGGGGTTGAAAACTAGGAGAGAGCTGGATTTCCAACCAATGCCTCCTAGTAAGGTCAGTAATTTTGTTGTAATGAGAAGAGTGAAAGTAAGAGGAAGCTACATTGTAAATCAAGTAAGACAAACTTTGTAATAACTACAATTCATCAGAACCTGGAATAGGTAGGAAGAAGAGAGAGAATTCCTAATTTGGTGAAATAGTGAAAAGTGGCATCTAGGTTGTGGACTAACTCTAGGATTCTGTTTTTTCTCTACAGTTTTTGGGGGGAGCGGGAAGCATGCACATAAAGTTTATTCGTTCAGGATTCCTGATCCCATAACACTAATGATTTTTATAATTTTCATCGATTAATTTTTATCAAGTTCTTGGACCAAAGTTTCTTTTGGTAGATACAACATTAACCCATCTCGCAAACACTGTCAACGCAACATTTTAGAGCTTGAAAAGCAACAAGAGATAATCTCATTCCACCTTCTCATTTTTTACACGGGGAATCAAAGATCTAGGGATGCTGGCACACAGGTGGAGGCACCGAGCCTCAGTCTGACTCTGAGTCCAGAACTGTATCTCCTACAACCTGCTAGATTTTTATTCAGCCTACTTCCTTGTTGCTGAGGCATCTTCTCCTTCCATTCTTTGACTTGACAGGTTGTAGAAGACTAACTTTCTAAATAAGTAAAATAGAGGTCTTAATATATGGATTTATTGTGATAGATGAACAAAATGCTCTTCGCATCTTACTGGAAAATCACAACATGTTGTAATATTATTTTTACTATTTTACTATTTTTATTAAATTATTCCAAGCCCTTCTTGGAAAGTTGAACTTTGTTTTAAGATATCTCTTTTGCAAAGTCTCTTTTTAAGAAGTCTCTTCTCTTTAAGAAGCCAAAAAGAATATAGACTTCCAGACCATAAAAATGTGGTTTCTAGGAATACCTTATCCAATTTCCTGGCTATCATTCTTGACTATCTCTGGATATTTCAACTGTCTAAAATCATAACAGTAATATTTCTTTTTTATGGTACTTGAGAATATTAAGGTACATAAAATTATATTTAACGTAATATTATATATGTATATATATATCATTTACATATACTGTATGTTATATATATTTGGGACAATTTTTGAAGTCATTTGATAAATACTGAGAAATATCAATGTTCTTTCCTCTTCCTTTTTGGTTTTTGTTTGTCTTTCTCTCTTTCCTTATTTTTGAAATATAATTAACATAGTGTTATGTTAGTTTCAGGCGTACAATAAAATGATTCATCAATTCTATATGTTACTCTAGTGTTCATCATGAGAAGTGCATGCGTAATCCTCATTACCTATTTCACCCAACCACCCACCCACGTCTGGTAACCATCAGTTTGTTCTCTATAGTTCAGTCTGTTTCTTGAGCCGCCTGAGTGGCTCAGTCAGTTAAGCGTCCGACTCTTGATTTCGGTTCAGGTCATGATTTCACAGTTCATGAGTTTGAGACACACTCTGGGCTCTGCAGTGACAGTGAGGAGACTGGTTGGTGTTCTTTGTCTGTCTCTCTCTCTCTCTCTGCCCCTCCCCCACTCACATTCTCATTCTCTCTCTCTCTCTCTCTCTCTCTCTCAAAAATAAATAAACATTTAAAAAAAAAGAGTCTGTTTCTTGGTTTGTCTCTTTCTCTTTTTCCCCCATTGCTCATTTGTTTTGTTTCTTAAATTCCACATGAGTGAAATCATATGGTATTTGTTTTTCTCTGAGTTTTTTCACTTAGCATTATACTCTAGCTCCATCCTGTTGTTGCAAATGGCAAGATTTCATTCTTTTTTATGGTTGAATAATATTCCATTGTATATGCATATCACATCTTGTTTATCCATTCATCTAATGATGAACCCCTGGGTTGTTTCCACATCTTGCCTCTTGTAAATAATACTGCAGTAAACATAGGGGTGCATGTATCTTTTTGATTAGTGTTTTCATTTTCTTTGGGTAAATACCTAGTAAAGGAATTACTGGATAATATGGTAGTTCTGTTTTTAATATGCTGAGGAACCTCCTTACTCTTTTCCATAGCAGCCATGCAAGTTTACATTCTCACCAGCAGTGCACAAGGATTCCTTTCTCTCTACATCCTCACCAACACTTATTATTCCTTGCCATTTTGATTCTAGTCATTCTGACAGTTGTAAGATGATATTGTATCGTGGTTTTGATTTGCATCTTTTTTTTTAAAGTGTATTTATTTATTGAGAGAGAGAGAGAGAGAGAGAGAGAGAGAGAGAGAGAGAGAGAGAGGTGGGGGCGGGGGGTGGGGAGAGTCAGAGAGAGGGAGACAGAGAATCCCAAGCAGGCTCTGCACTGCCAATGCAGAGCCCCATCACAGGACTGGAACTCATGAAACCGCAAGATCGTGACCTGGGCAGAAGCCAAGAGCTGGACACTTAACTACCTGAGCCACACAGGTGCCCCAGATTTGCATTTTTCTGATGATTAACAATGTTGAGCATCTTTTCACGTGTCTCTTGGCTGTTTGTATGGCTTCTTTGGAAAAATGTGTATTCAGGCCCTCTAGCCATTTTTAATCAGATTATTTCTTTTTTGGTGTTGATTCATATAAGTTCTTTATATATTTTCACTGTTAACCCCTTTTCAAATATATCATTGCAAGTATCTCTGCCATTTCTTTGGTTGCTTTTTTGTTTTTTGGATGGTTTCCCTCACTGGGCAGAAACTTTTTTTTTGGTGTAGTCCCCAATAGTTTTAATTTTGCCTTTTTTTTTTTTCCTTAGGAGATATATCTAGAAAAATGTTTCTGTGACCGGTGTCAGACACATTACTGCCTGAGCTCTTTTCTGGGATTTTTATGGTTTTAGGTATTATGGTTTCATTTAGGTCTTTAATCCCTTTTGAACTTATTTCCACATATAGTATAAGAAACTCGTAAGACTGTCTTTTTCCCATTGTATTTTCTTGCCTCTTTTGTCATAGATTAATTGACTGTGTAGGCATGGGTTTATTCTGGGCTCTCTATTCTCTTCTACTGATGTGTCTATTTTTGTGCCAGTACCATACTGTTTTGATTACTATAGCTTTGTAGTATATGCTGAAATGTGAGATTGTGATACCTCCAGCTATGTTCTTTCTCAAGATTGCTTTGCCTAACTAATTTAAAGGGATTCATGTACCCCTTTGTTGTACCCCCTATACTGGAATTAAAATTTTTAAAAACACTAAAAAAATAGATTGCTTTGACTTTTCAGGGTATTTTGTGGTTCTATATAAATTTTAGTATTATTTGTTTTAGTTTTGTGAAAAATGTTGGTTATTTTTTCTCTACTTTTTTTAAATGTTTATTTTTTAATTTTTTAAGTTTATTTATTTTGAGAGAGAGAGTGCAAACAGGGTAGAGGTAGAGAGAGAGGGGGGAGAGAGGATCCCAAGCAGGTTCTGCACCAGAGCCCGATGGTGGGGCTCAAACTCACGAACCACGAGACCATGACCCAAGCCAAAGGCGGATGCTTAACCAACTGAGCCACCCAGGTGCCCCTATTTATTTATTTTTGAGAGAGAGGAAGAACACAAGCTGGAGAGGGGGGCAGAGAGAGAGACACACACACAGAATCTGAAGCAGGCTCCAGGCTCTGAGCTGTCAGCCCAGAGCCTGATGCAGGGTTCAAACCCATGAACTGTGAGATCATGACCTAAGCCGAAGTCAGATGCTTAACCAACTAAGCCACCCAGGCACCCCTATTTTTTCTCTACTTAAAAAAAAATTTTTTTTAATGTTTATTTTTGAGAGAGAGAGACGGAGTTTAAGTGGGAGAGGGGCAGAGAGAGAGGGAGATACAGAATCTGAAGCAGGCTCCAGGCTCTGAGCTGCCAGCACAGAGCACGACACGGGGCTCTAACCCATGAACAGCAAGATCATGACCTGAGCCAAAGTCGGACACTTAACCGACTGAGCCACCCAGGTGCTTCTGTTTTTTCTCTATTTTTACACCTGCTTTTTTGGGCATGGTTTAACCATGTCCAATCCCCAAGATAGTTGTTGGGATGGATTTGCTATTTTTTTTAGGAATTTGTTCTTACGTTTAACTGTTTCAAAGTTAACTGTGTCTTTGCTTAGTGGAAATATATTTTAGTTAAATATATTTAAATTATCTGTGGTAGCATTTGGGTTTTGGCTGAGTGTGTTGTTTTTAGTAATTTATTTATCATAAGTGAAATAAATTCTATATGCTCATTTGAGTATTATGAACTTTTAAAGAGCAATAATATATTAATTTTTTCCTTTCTTCTTTCTCTTCGATCTTTAAGATTGCTCTGATCAAAATGTGATTTGGTACAATAGAATTTTAATTAGTTCTGTAGGTTCATTTGTCTGAGTTCCTTAGATGGAATAATAATAATTGTAATTGCATACGTATTATTTCAACAGTGTAATTATTATACTGAGTTTGGATGGATGTGAAATTAAAACAATGGTAAGAATGATTTCCTCTTTTATTTATTTATTTATTTATTTATTTATTTATTTATTTATTTATTTATTTTTAATGTTTATTTATTTTTGAGACAGAGAGAGACAGAGCATGAACGGGGGAGGGGCAGAGAGAGAGGGAGACACAGAATCGGAAACAGGCTCCAGGCTCTGAGCCATCAGCCCAGAGCCCGATGCGGGGCTCGAACTCACGGACCGCGAGATCGTGACCTGGCTGAAGTCGGACGCTTAACCGACTGCGCCACCCAGGCGCCCCTGATTTCCTCTTTTATTATATTAATGTGGCTTATTTGAAAGGGCAACAAAACATTTATCTGTTCATAAAATCACTCATTGTTACTCCTTCTGGGTATTGATTCATTGAAATATACAGTTCAGTGTATCCTGGTCGATGGTAAAGGGAGGTTTTACTGGTGTAACTTGCAGAACAGCTGTGTCTTTCTATCAGCTTGCGTTTATACTACTTTTTAATATTTACTTGTCTAGACTTTACTGGATCTTAAATGCATTGTAACTTAGAGTTTATTAAAGATTAAAATCCTTTACTGTCTTCTGGATTTCCTCGTTAATAATGCTTCCAAAGATGGTAACTGTTCTTTAAGTTTTTTCTGTTAGCCTTATTTAAATATTTTGGAGAAGATTTCTTTTTTTCTCTTTTAAGTTTATTTATTTATTTTGAGAGAGAGAGAGAACGTGGGGAGGGGCAGAGAGAGAATCTCAAGCAGGTTCCGTGCTGTTAGCACAGAGCCCAGTGCAGGGCTCGACCTCATGAACTGCCAGATCATGACCTGAGCTGAAATCAAGAGTCAGGTGCTTAACTGACTGAGCCACCCAAGCACCCCCGGAGAATATTTCTAAAGTCATATGTTCCATACAACTGAAGCATATTCGTTTTCTCTACACTTTATTTTTAAAAATAGAATCCCAGTAATGTAGTTTTGACAAAACTTGATTATGCACAATTTAAGGAAACATTTAGAATGTGTAATTTTGATTTTAAATTAACTTTGATGCTTACTGTTACTATATTACTATTACTATATTTCTGTTTTCTGCATACTATACTGTCATGGAAGTTCACAGCCCAAAAGATAATTAGAAATCATCTGTTTTGTTTTTGTTTTTATTTATTTTATTTTTATTTATTTTGAGAGAGCATGTATGCTCATGTGTGTGCACATGAGCGGGGGAGGGGCAGAGAGAAAGGGAGAGAGAGAATCCCAAGCAGGCTCTGTGCTGTCAGTGCAGAGCCTGATGTGAGGGCAGATCTCATGAACTGTGAGGTCATGATCTGAGCCGAGATCAAGAGACGGACACTTAACCAACTGAGCCACCCAGGTGCCCCTGTTTTTGTTTTAATATGTATGAGAAAAATGGGGATCAGAAAGGTTAAACATTTGCCTAAGATTCTAAAGAGTGTTTGAGGCAAAACCAGAAAACCTGAAGTCTCTTGGTTTTCAGTGTAGTATTCTTTAGACTATACTGCCAACCCCTTGAACATTTTAATGCACTTTATGAAAGTAATCTCCTAACCAAAAGATGTCTGATATACTATAAAAAGTGATAGCATTTGGTTTTCAGTATGTAATTCATTTATAACTTTAACCCCTCTTCTTTACATGTGTCTACGTGTTTACCACAGTGGTAGAAACTAAATTGTGATGATACTCAATGTAGTAGAAAAAAATATTAAGCATAGTTTGAAGTTGAAATGCATTTGCTTAATGTATACTCCTTTTTTATTTCTGTTCTCTGTCACTCTCAGTACCTTCTCTCCTACTATCTGTCTATCCATCTTCATGGGTGGTTAGAGAGTGGCAGAGTAAGCAGCTGGGTCTCAACTTGATCTCACTGCTAATCTTTCTTGATGTGCCACGTTTTGTAACAGTGAACACATTTGTCTGTAATTGACTGCCTCAACCAAGTTGTTTTTAGAAGGGAAGCTAATTTTCACTGTGTCTATAAGAATTATGAAGGAATAAGAGGAAACTATGGCCATGCACACTTACGTGGTGTCTTTACAGCTTCTGTATATCTGTGTTCAGTATTTCTGAAACAATTTGCAGACTCTTTTACCTTATACAAGACAAATATTAAAAACTGGTGATCATGGTGCTGCTATATAAAATATTTTTATTATTTTCATTTCACATTTAGGATAAGATCCCAATCTGGGTTTTTATTGTTTCTTTAGGAGATATGGAAAACCGTTATTTCTAAAATTGACTTTAAAGAACTTTTAAACTGTGTCCTCTGCATTATAATCTTTAAAATAGGAAGAATAAACATCCAAGATTTTATTGCTAAAGTTTTTTGTTTTTAATCTAAAAAAATTTTGGTAGCGTTTTTTACGTGTTTCTGTAGCACTTTCCTCAGTACCTTAAATGCCTGCTATCGAACAGAAAAAGGCTTTTGTAAATGTGGCTATTTATTTCTCAGAGTTTAAGTTGTGGGAAAATTTCCTAAAGGAATTTGAATGTTAAAATGTTTTCTATCAAAGTTAGTATCAAATGAATTGGTGTTTGTTTGTTGAGCTCTTACTATCTGTGGCACTGTATTAGGCAAAAAAAATTTTTTTCTAAACAAATGAGACCTGATTTTCCTTCTTAAGGGGAGTATAATCTTGTTTGGAAAGAAACAATACAATACCGTTAACACAAGGCGGTGAGTCTTAAGAGGCATGTTGAAAGTAATGAACTGGGAATGAATAGGAATTTCTGCAGCAGCAACAACATGACAAGAAACATTAGTGAAATAGTGTTGAGACATTGAGCACCCTTAGGAGGAGTTATGGGGTGCTGGAACGTGTTCTGAGATGTGCCGAGAGATTAGAAAGGTTAGATGGTGGAGGGAATGACATAGCACGATAATAAGGAGTCGGGAACTTATTCCCCAGGAATTGGAGTGTCATTTATTATTTTAGGAAACGTGAATGACATTTTTAGCAGTTGTAGAATTTGGATTGGATGGAAAGTAGACCAGGCAGAGTAACCAATTAAGAGGTTGTCAGTATTACAAGTGAGAGAGGGGATGAGGGCCTGTGGATGCTCCGGCATCCAGGCATTCAAGGTAATGATCATAATCACTAATAATTATTGATCTTCCTACAGTCTGCCCCTCCCCATGCAACGCATCTTATGTGAGTTATCCCATGTAATTTAAATATTCACAACAGGATACTCCTGAAACCAATACTACACTGTGTGTCAGCGACCTTGAATTTAAATTAATAAAAAATATTCACAGCAGGGGTGGCTGGGTGGCTCAGTTAGTTGAACATCTGACTCTTTATTTCAGCTCAGGTCATGATCTCACAGTTGTGAGCTCAAGCCCCGCCTTGGGCTCTGCACTGAGTGTGGAGTCTGCTTGGGATTCTCCCTCTCCTTCTCCCTTACCCCTCTCCCATTTGCATGCACAAGCTTGAATGAATGAATGAATGAATGAATGAATGAATATTCGCAGCAATTTTACATGCCCTTAGATAAGACTGAGACTTAGAGGAAGCCAAGTAAGCCAGGGTCATAGAGTTAGCAAGTAGCAGATGCAGAGGTAAACCAGCAAAGCTGTCAAACGGAGGAACTGACTGGGCCCCACATGAAATGCTATTCTGGTTTCTCCCTGAGTAACTGGGTAGAGCCCATCAACTGAAATAGGAGTGAGGAAGGAAGAGCTGGTTTGTTGGAGGGAGGAGTTGATGTTTGCTTGGGAGAATAGAAATTTGTATGCAGAATCCAGAGAGTGCCTGAGTCTGTATCCTGCCTCTGACGCTTAGTAGCTGTGTGGCCTGAAGCAGTTGCTTAACCTCACAGTGCTTCAGTTTGTGACATGTGACAAGTGGGGAGAGAATTGTACTTACGACATCCTTATGAGGAATAAACCAGCTACTATAGTAGTGTGCTTACAGTAGTGCCTCATGTCTCGTAGTTGTTTTAGATGTTAGCTGTATCATCACCATCATTCTCATTATTCTATAAAAATCCAGAGATGTGATTTCAAGATGTATGAGCCATTTGGTGTAAAACTTCTAGCACATTCCTCCTAGGCGGGTGTGAAGCGGCAGGAGATGATTTACCCTGATGAGTCTTTGTAGTTCTTCTTATTGCCACCTCACTATAACTACAGTGTCTCAATCTCCATTCTTTTATGGTGCTCAGGATCAAACCCAGGTTCTTCTGAGATATCTGGTTCCCCATTTGTTTGTTGTAGGGAAAATGAACTGTTTGTGGAAGGGCTTAACTTCGGTACATTTTGGTGTGGCTTCCTCTCAATTTACTTCAAACTTCTGCCTTGCTGTGTTGTACCCAGGCCAGCTTTGTCGAATGAGGGGCCATGATGACTTCTCTCTGGGCCAGTTATAGGTGTCCAGGCAGCCACGATGGAGAGTGTTAACCAAGACTTCGTGGGCTTAGAGAGGGGGAGGGGAATAGGTGGGTGTTTGTCGACTCCTGAAATGTGAAAAAAAAAAATAGTATGTTCATTTTTCTGGGGCCACTGCTTAGATTTCCACCTGTTGCCCCCACACCACTGCCATTTTCATTTTATTGAGTTTTTTAAATCAGGCTAAGCAATTGTACATAAATTGAAATTACTTCAGCACATTTTTGCATTCTATAATACAAATACATAAATGCATAATACAGAATAAAAGTAGGAACAGTACAACTGTTCTTCCCCCTCCCCCCCCACACACATTTATTGGTTAAGGATTAGTGTAGTCCTATGTTTTTAATATGGAACATCTACATCAGAGCTGACTTCTGTGACTAATGCGTCTCGTACTTTGTAACTCCAGTTAGAGCTGAAGGTGTTACTTCTTGTTAAAATGTGAATACTTCTTTCTAGGAGGAGCAGAGTTTTGTGGGTTTTTTTTTTTTCTCCAGTTCATTTACTTCTTGATGTAAAAGAGAAATGTGGAAACATATGCAAAAAGATAACATGAAGCTATAGAATACCTTGAGAAGTTTGGGGTGGCAGGATATTTGACTGGTGGAAGGAAACAGCATAGGACACAGAGGCAGGATTACTGTCTAGTTGCATTTGCACTTAGTGCAACAAACAGAAGTTTGTAGAGAGGTTCTTGAAGCATGTTTCCAGGTGTGTAGATTGAAACCTAGCAGACTTGAGTAAAAGTTCCGGATAACATTCAGAGATAGTATTTGGTGTTAAGGAAACTTCTTTGCCCATTGTCTAATTTTTAATTGACCTGACAGAAGGAGAAAGGTCACGTCTTGGTTAATAAACTTGGTTATTTTCGTTCTACTTAATTAGCTCTAAACATATCATGTAACTCCCAAGACAACTGTCATGGGACCTAACCATGGGACTGTGGACCTGTGAGCCTCAGTTTTTGTTAACTGTGGAATGTGGTTGGATAATATGATGTCTAAACTTTTCTGCCATTGTGAAAATGTATGATTCTAACATATTCATATTCATACCTTTATTTATGTCACTTATGAAATAGTATAGTGTTATCAAATTTTTCTCCTAAGGGTTTTTAGATTTAGTGATTTGTTACGAAGAATATGTGAGATCTTTGAGAAAGTCACTGATCAGTCTCTAGTCAATATATATTGAACTCTGGAGAGATGGGATTTAGCATGATTAATAGTCCATAACAACCAGCCTTTATTTTCAAAAGTTTGCTTCAAATAGTGGCAAGTTCTGATTCAAAAGAATTCACTGAATATTTATTATTCTGTATAGTATTGTAGTCAATCCTTACAATAATCCTGTGATTGATAGCAGTCTCCTCCTTCTTGGTACATAATACATTTCTAAAAGTATTCTTTCTGGGGTGCCTGGGTGGCTCAGTTGGTTAAGCATCCGACTTCAGCTCAGGTCATGATCTCGTGGTTTGTGGGTTCGAGCCCCACATCGGGCTCTGTGCTGACAGTTCAGAACCTGGAGCCTGCTTCAGACTCTGTGTCTCCCTCTCTCTCTGACCTCCTGTGCTCCTACTCTGTCTCTGTCTCTGTCTCTCTCTCTGAAAAATAAATAAATAAACATTTTAAAAGAAATGTTTTAAGATATTCTTTCCAATGGGAATTTCCCTAATACTATTATAATTAGGAAATTTAGGCAAGCACTTAATATTATTTTAAAAATGAATTTACCAGGGGCGCCTGGGTGACTCAGTCAGTTGAGCGTCTGACTTCGGCTCAGGTCATGATCTCATGGTTCGTGAGTTCGAGCCCCACGTTGGGCTCTGTGCTGACAGCTCAGAGCCTGGAGCCTGCTTCAGATTCTGTGTCCTCCTGTCTCTCCACCCCACCCCTGCTTGTGCTCTGTCTCTCTCTGTCTTTCAAAAATGAATAAACATTAAAAAAATTAAAAAAAAAATTTTTTTTTTCAATGTTTTATTTATTTTTGGGACAGAGAGAGACAGAGCATGAACGGGGGAGGGGCAGAGAGAGAGGGAGACACAGACTCGGAAACAGGCTCCAGACTCTGAGCCATCAGCCCAGAGCCCGACGCGGGGCTCGAACTCACGGACCGCGAGATCGTGACCTGGCTGAAGTCGGACGCTTAACCGACTGCGCCACCCAGGCGCCCCCCAAAAAATTTTTTTAATAATAAAAAAATAAAGATTAATTTACCAGGATTTTGGCATTTGGTTAAAGTTAGGAATTGAGTCCTTCAAATGTTACCATTTCCCAAGGAAAATGTGTGATTTCTAATGAGGCTATGAGAATAAAGTTCATTATTATAAACTTTTTTCTTGTCTTTTTCCTCTTTTCCTTTTCTATAAAAGTCACAAGACAGGTACTCCCTACTTTTATTTTCAGTGCTTCCTTGGAAACTATATGGTCATAGAGCAGAACATCAACATTTCCATACACAGTTCTGAGGACAGGTGGCGATGATCTTTTTCTTCCTGCAGATGGCACTCTCTGCTGTTCACCTAGCGCTGAGCATTTAAAGAGCTGTAGCGTTTACCAAGAACGTTTCCTGATGTTATATAATCTTTGAAGATCCACACAGTAATTCTGTGGGACAGACATTTTATGGAAAAGGAAGCCAAACTTGACACAGCTCTGTGTTGCGGCTAGTACTTGCTAGATTCCCAATGTCCTGCCTTTATTTTCACCACTGTCACAATGCTGACTGTTTGACTATTCAGAACAGATTTAGAACTAGGGAAATATAATGAGTAAGCAGATTAGTAAGTATTTATTGAATAAGAAATAAATTTTGGTTGAATTTATGAATGAATGAATGAATGAATTAGTGATAGGTTTGATGGTTCTTAGGGAGGCAACTTGGTGACCTAGAGAGCCTTTCTTGTCCTATTGTTGAGCGTGAGATTTTATTTTCAGTGGTAAATGTAATGTTATTGGTAGCACTGACTAAAACAGAAATGACAAGGTACTAAAAAATGCCTAAAACTGAAGAATATCTGTGGTAATGACTTGGTGTAGGGGGGAGGTGTAGTAGTTTTATACTGTACGTCAAGGAAATGACTATGTCAGAATCCAAAAGACTGACGGTGATGGCTTAATTCTGTGATCTTTTGGATAATAGGTTGTGGAAATTAATCACAGAACCAGAACAGAGCTATCATAGTCAGCTGTCCAAATGTCTGTGGGAAGTCTCACTCAGTAAAAGCAGGGCTGCTATTGACTTACTTTATTGACTGTTTCATTTCCAGAAGGTTAAGGAAATAGTCAGGGGAGCTGATAACTCCGAGCCTAATTTTGACCCACAATGAGGGCTCCTTAGACAGGTGAAAATAATGGGAATCCTGGGAGAAATCCATGATGTTCATTTAAGAAATTGAACAAAAGGTTGTGCCACATACTGTGCTAGATGCTGTCGATTTTGCAGTAAATGCAGCAGACAAAATCCCTGTCTCCAAGGAACTTTTATTTAAGAGCTAACCATGATCCAGCCTCATGGTTACTTAACTGCAGTGACCTTTACTTGCATTTCAGACACCTACGTGCAGGGTCACACTCTGGCTGATGTTATGATCTGGAACTGCTTGTTTCAGAAATCTAAAAATTCCAAAATTCCTATATCCTTAATTCCCTCATTTTTTATTCTTTAATCTCATAGACGTGGGTTGCCTGTATTTCAGCTTGTATGTCAGCATCTACCTGGCCTCTTTCTCTTTCCTACCCGGTCTACAGCCCAGTTTTGACTGTATGGATTGTTGTCTCACTTGTACCCTTGATTCCCTTTCCCCTTCACTTCTGCCGCCTCACCCACCCAAACTCCCATCTCTCTGTCAGCGACACAATCTGTGTTATCTACTGTTAGATCCAAGCAGCTAAGCCCTGCGGGAGAATCGCAAACATCTGAGAAAAGTGACACTACCCAGCGTTCATGGTTTTCAACTTCTGCTGAGCTCTGAGCCCACCAGGAGGTCCTTTTGTTCACCCTTGGTCCCTGCTCTCTCCATCCTTGTTTTCCTGCTTCTCATTTTGTATTTTATTACCACACTTAACCGTAATTCTCTCAGGGACTTGACTTGAGCTGCTCTTTCTGTCTGTAATGCCTTTCTGCCGCCCTTTTCTTTCTCCCTTTACATGCTCAACTTTTACTGAAAGATTGTGTCCATCATGAAGCTTCCCTGACCACTCAAATTGGGCTCAGTGTCCCCTCATCGGTATACAGTACCTGTGTATTGGTTCGCCTTTGCCACCATAATGGGACCTTCTTAGGCGCAGAGACGGAATTACTTTCACATTTTGCATTCTTAGTGCCTAGCACAGAGTGGGTGTTTTAGTAAATGGGAGCTAAATGGAGCAGTAAAAAAAACAGGAAGAGGAATATGGGTCAAAGCTGGAATTTAGAGAATTAGAAGTACTTCTCTTTTTTCAAAGAAAAGATAGATAAGATGCCATGCATATAGTCTCCAGAAGGGAAGGTGGTTGTAAGGTGGCCATAGGCAGAGTTTTTACTGAACCACTGGAGATAATGTGAAGAAAAGAGAGGTAAAGTGACCAGATGAACTCATATTTTAAAATAATACGTGTAGAAGAGGGAAAGAAGGATATGTAGATGTAGGTACAGATCTCACGTATAACAAGAGAATACAGGGATGCCGGGGTGCCTCAGTCCGTTAAGTGTCTGACTCTTGATTTCAGCTCAGGTCGTGATCTCAGGGTCGTGAGATTGAGCCCTGCATTGGGCTTCTTACTGGGCATGGAGCCTGCTTAGGATTCTCTCTCTCTGCCCCCCTGCACCTCCCACCCCTTTCCCCCCCCCGATCACGGACACGTGCACGCTTTCTCTCTCTCTCAGAAAAAGGGGCGGCGGTGGATGGAGTACAACTCTAAGAGAATAATGAGCTGAGGTTTTGAAAGAGGTTAAGGGTGACCTTTTACATTTTATATGTAGAAGATGAAAACAGCAAGCAAATAATAGATTTTTTTTCTTTTAAACAGATTGACCCCCAGAGAGTAGCTACACTTGTGGTGAGCACAGCATAAAGTGTAGAGATGTTGAATCACTATGTTGTATCCCTGAAACTAATGTAATATTGTGTGTCAGCTATACACACACTGTTTTAAAAAGATTTAAAAAAAATACACAAAAACCCGTACCCTATAATTGGATACAGAGAGTAAATGAAAATTCTCAGCTTCTGTTGTGTTTCTGACTTCTTTGATGATGAAGAATGATCTATACATAGACTAGTAAGACTGGATGTAAGAATAATAATAGGAGAAAGTTTAAGCCCAGGATTAGAGAGGGATTGTACCAGAACCATTGGCTGCTCTAAATGAGGTCACATCTCAGGTTCAGATTCTGAGAAAATGTGTTAATGTCATTGACAAACTGGTAATCTTTGAGTCATTGTGGTGAAATTGAAAACTGTTAGAAGACTGTGGAGGACTAAAGTTCCAAAATTATGTATGTAGGTATTTGTGTATATATATATATGCGTACATATACATATATGTATATACGTGTATATACATGCATATATATGTATATGTACATACGTATATATATGAACATAAATACATGTGTATATATATATGAACATAAATTTTGATGAGCTTGATGCTACTTCCGCAGAAGATTCTAGAGATCATTTTAAAAGAGTCTCCAGGGGCGCCTGGGTGGCGCAGTTGGTTAAGCGTCCGACTTCAGCCAGGTCACGATCTCGCGGTCTGTGAGTTCGAGCCCCGCGTCAGGCTCTGGGCTGATGGCTCAGAGCCTGGAGCCTGCTTCCGATTCTGTGTCTCCCTCTCTCTCTGCCCCTCCCCCGTTCATGCTCTGTGTCTCTCTGTCCCCAAAATAAATAAACGTTGAAAAAAAAATTTTTTTTTAAAAAAGAGTCTCCAATATTTACAAAAGGTAAAGATGAGCAGTCAGGGTTACAGGGATTTTCTAGGAATAATTCATTCCAGGTAGCCCAGTTTCCGCTTTTGGCAGGGATGCCACATGCACAGGTTAGGAGATGGTGAGGCTGTGATATATCTAGGCTCCCAAACGGTATTTGACATCATCCATTCTATCATTCTGTGCATGGGAACGTGTTGGGGAATTGCACCATAATACAGGGCCAGGGATTGAACACCAGAACTCAGTCTTAGTTACTAATGGCAGCCTAGGGGGAAGTCTCTTAGGGGTTGCTGTTTTGACCCTGTTCCACTCATTGGTTAACACCTCCTCCTACTTCTCACTCTCAGCCGGGAACCTTGCAGTTTGTTTCACCAAGGAAACAAAAGCGCCCAAATCTTGGTCTGTTCCCTGCCAGAGCTGCTAATCTTCCTGCGTGTACTCACGTACTGTCATCCTTTTTGTTCCATTACGTGAACCGTCCCTGTTCCTATCACTTGTGTGCTAGATACTCTTCATATTGCCTACTCACTGCTGCAGCAATTACCTCCTCTCGTTCTAGCTTTTCTTTTCTTTTCCTTCCCCTGTTGGAGAAACATGCTATGCAAACATGCTATAATAGTATCTCAGCTTACAAACGTGCCATAATGTCATTCATTAAAAAAACAAATAAACAGCACCACCTCCCCACCCCATGTTCCCTTCAAGCTACCACCCATTTCCTTGCCACCCAGTGGCAGAACTTCCCAAAACAGCTGTCTTAACCCCCTTGCCTCCGTTTCCTCACCACCCTCTGCCACTCCACTGAGACTACTCTTTGACGGGTTTCAGTAACTTCCACGTTGCTAAATCCTGTGGTCATTACCCAGTCTTCATCTTACTCAACCTGTCAGCAATATTTGACACAGTTGATCAATCTTTCCTGTTTCGAGCTTTCTTTACCTGGTTTCTGGGAGGCACCGCTCTCCTTATTTTTCTCCTGCCCTACCTGCTGCTCCTTCTCAGTGTCCTGTGCTGGATCCTGCTCCGCTTCCCGACTTGGGGATGCTAACCCGTGGGCTGAGCCTTAGAATCTCTTCTCCGCTTCATTTATACTCACTTTCTGTTCCCCACTGATCAATAGTGTGGCCACTAGCCACAGTCCTGTCACTGCAGCAAGTTCTGTTGGACAGCACTGCTCTGGGTTATTTCATCCTTCTCGTCCTGTTAAAATCCTTCCGTATGCTGATAACTCCCAAATTGATTCACCAGTTCCAGCCTCCCCACCTGGAGTCCAGTTTGGTGTATCCAAATATCTACTTGGTTTTCAAGCCACCTGTCAGATTTAGCATAGCGAAAATAGAACTTTATGTTCCCTCCCACCCTCCTGTCCTGTTTGTCTTGTCGATCACTAAACAGTGCTGCTCTTCACACAGCCTTAAAAAGTCTTGTGGACTTTTTGGGGTGGGGGGCAGGCGGGAAGGAGATTTCCATTCTTAAGGAGAAACAGTTCTAGGGGAACACTTCTTTTTCACCTTTCCACACCTTACTTCAGTCCCTGGCAAGTGGGAATGAGTAGCTTTTCTCCCTCTTTGTAATAATTTTTACCTTCTTCTCTTGCACTCAGTATCCAGTGCATCAAACAGAAACTAATCTCGGAGTCCTGGACTGCTTTCCCCAGATGCTCACATGACCCATTGTCTTCCTTCGTTCAGGCTTCAGCTCAGATATTACCTCTTTAGCCTTATCGCTATGGAATCTCTATGACAGTAGCATTCCTGTTGCTCTGTACCCTTACTCCTTTACTTTTTTGTAACACTTAGCACTGCCTGACATTACGATATGTTTGTTTTCCATCTGTCTGTATCTCACTGGAATCCATGAGGGCAGGGACTTTGTTTTTGCACTGTTCCTAGTGCCAAAAATAGGAGCCAGCAGGTTGTAAATGTTCCATAAATATTTGTTGAAGTAAATGCCATATTGATGAAGTTTCTGATGAAATAAAACTAAGAGGTGTAGCTAATACATTGTCAGGTTTTTGCTTTTTGATTCGGCCATTCGTGTTTTACACTTTACCAGTCACTGTATTAGAAAAAGTGAAACTTACGGGCGTCTAGGTGGCTCAGTTGGTTAAGAGTCCGGCTTCGGCTCAAGTCATGTTCTCATGGCTCGTGAGTTCAAGCCCCACATCGGGCTGTCTGCTGTCAGCTCAGAGCCCACTTTGGATCCTCTGTCTCCCTCTCTCTATGCCCCTCCCTCTCCCTTTGCCTCAAAAATAAACATTAAAAAAAGAAAAAAAAAGAAAAGAAGAAGTGAAACATTATTTTCCTGAGGTGAAACATTATTTTGTGTGATTACAGGTATTTTGCTATGCTTTTCATTTATTTTAAGAATATAAAAGTTCTTATAATATTGTTAGGAGAAAGTTTTATTTATTTATGGCATTATAAAAATTGTTGCATTAGAAGTTGAATATGATAGGGTGCCTGGGTGGCTAAGTCAGGTGAGCATCCAACTCTTAATTTCAGCTCAGGTTATGATCTCATGGCTCATGAATTCAAGCCTCACATCGGGCTCTGTGCTGACAGCATGGAGCCTGCTTGGAATTCTCTCTCTCCTCCTCTCTCTCTCTCTCTCTGCCCCACCCCTGCTCACTCACTCACTTGCTCTCTGTCTCTCAAAATAAATAAATGACTTAAAGTTTAAAAAAAGTTGAATATGATACTAATAACGATTTTTAAATTTGATGTTTTAGCTATAAAGTATAAAAAGTAGTAAGACAGGGTTCTTGGCTTTAAGGAACTCATGACCTAGTGGGTAAGACAGTCATAAGTAACTACAGGGTGTTTATGTAGTTTGGAAACAGAGGCAAATACATATAATGCCCTAAGGATATCTTCAATCTAGTTTCCAAGGCTGTATTTGCAGACTTTATGGCCCTCCGGTATAATACAGGATGATAAAGGTCGGAGTGCAGCTGTGTGTGTGATCGTGGGGGCAGAGGAAGGTGGGGGGCACAACTGACTCTGCCCGCTGATAGAGTGACAATCTTGGATAGAATGAAACTCCATGGATATCCAAGCTGGGCTGCGTAAAATATAGATAAAGAAGCCATCAGTTTCAAGTATTAGAGAAGTCCCTCAGCATGGCCTAGAAGTGTTCCCTGATAACAGGGAAAAACAGACGGATCCAGTTGTCTGTCAGCTTCCGCTGTTTTTTTTTTTTTTTTTAATTTTTAATGCTTATTTATTTTTGAGAGAGAGGGAGACAGAGCATGAGCAGGGGAGGGGCAGAGAGAGAGAGGGAGACACAGAATCCGAAGCAGGCTCCAGGCTCCGAGCTGTCAGCACAGAGCCCGATGTGGGGCTCGAACCCACGAACTGTGAGACCATGACCTGAGCTGAAGTCGGACACTTAACCGCCGAGGCCACCCAGGCGCCCCTGTCAGCTTCCACTTCTAATGGCCGTGCTGAGTTACCTGGAATCACCATAGCATCACACATAACATCTCTGATGGCTCCACCTTGTAAGAGTCAAAGCAATTAATAAAATACCATATTTAGGCTCACAACTTGATCAGTAACTTCCCCTTCTGTAATTTTAGAGTTCAAAATATCGAGATGATTTTTAGTAGTTCAGGACGCAGCAGGAGCAGGTACGGACGGTGTAGTGAGGCTTCATTCCAGGACTGTTTCAGTTGGTCCGGCAGTTGATGGACTGATGTCTGGTGCTCAGAGTGGAGGAGTGGACCGAAATCTAGCCTATACTTTGCTAGCTGTGGGGCTGCCGCAGCCTGGGAGAGGGTGTCTTTTCCTACATCACATAAAGCCCTGTGTAGCCGAACAGCCAATCCCATTGCGGCAGACTTTATCCTCAGGTGCCTAGAACAATGTGGTACAAGCACTGTTTGCCAAGCTGAAGGGAATTTAAGAAAGTTCTCTAGCTTTGAGCATCTAGAAAGAGTTAAAGATCATTCCGATTTTAAAACTTGTGATTCAAAATAAATGTTCATGGTTGCCTTGTACCTGTGTTAAGGAAATATTTTTTATGCCTCTGTCTAGTCAAAACTATAGAGCGAAAACTGGTAACCAAACAGAAGCATCTTGCGGCTACACCAGGAGTAGAAATTTATCCTTTAGTATTCTAGAAATAGCCTTCATGGTATTGTACACAAGAGATTAATTCATTTTTAAAAATTCAACATGGATATGAGGTTTAGTGGTAGTTTATTCATTATTTGGTTTTAGTATTTTTCTGAGTTTTCATAGATCCTCAAATGCCTCTCACTGTCACAGAAGAGTAGCGACTTGGTTCCCCATGGCATGCAGGTGGTATGCCACTGCCTCCCTGATTCCAATCGAGATCGACCCTGGCCTGATTCTCCTTCCTCTGTAGTCAACTGGTGATTCCTCTGGAGGTCGGAAGGAGCTGGGAGCAGAGGAGGAGTAAGGAGCTGTGGTCAAGTCACCTTGTTCAGATCACGTGCTAACACTCCCTGCCTCAAGATTCCATTCTTGGAGCTACAGAAACTTTTTAGTGTGTTCTTGAGGTTCAAAAAGTTTGTTGGCTTCCTTTACATCAAATATGAAGACTGGCCATTGATTTTTGTGTCAGAGCTTTATTAAAATTATTTGTGTCTTACTATTACCATTAATATGGATGTCTTTTTTTTTAATAGGTGAAACTTTATTCTAGGAATATTTGTTTCATCTAGTTCATGAGCTCAAATTATAAGGACTCTAAATGTTACAGAAGTGTTGAGAGATTGGTAAGTATTTAATGTAATAGATATTAACAGTCAAAATACTTGTTTCAGTCTAACCCTTTGAAACTACATAGTTATGTGACATTAATTAAACCCCAAAGTACAAACAACTAAACTTTCTTTTCCTGTAGTAGAGACGGATATACAAATTGTGGTGTATTCATACAGTGGCATTATTGCACAATGGTTTAAAGGAACAAACGTAACATTAAGAGGGAAATGCAAAGTTATAAAGGATACATACAGCATACTATTTATATACATTTTAAAAATAGCTAAAACAATATCGAATATTTTATGGCTATAAAAACATGTATAGAAATGATGAACACCAAGTGAAGAGAGGAAGAAGTTGGGTGGGGTGTGGCTTTCCTGTACTGTAAGGTTTGATTTCTTTGCTCATGCGCGCACACACACACACAC
The DNA here is from genome assembly GCF_022837055.1 of Prionailurus viverrinus. Classification (NCBI taxonomy): domain Eukaryota; kingdom Metazoa; phylum Chordata; class Mammalia; order Carnivora; family Felidae; genus Prionailurus; species Prionailurus viverrinus. Next base: position 12,806,044 of record NC_062571.1, read on the forward strand.
ACACACACACACACACACACACAAACTGATCTGAACATAGCATAATGTTTAATACATGCCAAATCTGAGTATTGGCTATAACCTCATGTTATGTATCCTTTATACTTTACTGGGTATTCAAAGTATTTAAAAAAATCTTTTTAAAATACCGTGCAATCATCTTTTCAGTTGGCATTCAGAGTGGCTGAAAGGCATTCAGTGAAATTCAACATTCCTAGTAGATGAGTCAGAAGAAATGAATATTTCTTAATGTGCAGAGCAAAAGTGTCCCCTGTCACCCCTACCAATGTTGTTGTGTTAGTGCTAACTAAAGCTGTTAGAGAGAAGAGTGGAAAGCATGTGAATATTGGATAGAAAGATTCAGAATTTTTGTTATTTGTAAATGACAAGGTTTTTTGTCTGGAAATTTCTAAAAAAAAAAAGTTAGTAAGAAGTTTGGGTGTATGATTACTATATCAAAATAAATCTACTTCCTATTTGCCTCCTATAAACCAGTTTTCTATCCTACTTAGAATGTATAATGGAAACAAAATCCCATTTAGAATAGCAGCGAAACCACAAAACATCTAGGAGCAGACCTAACCAGTCATGTATAAAACCTAATACATGTTTCCGACAAGTTTCCACCACAAGGACATAGAGAATAAATGTGCAAGTAGTGCAAGGATGTTCATTGCAGCTCTGTTTGTGATAGTAAGAATGAGAAATAACCTAAATCTTCAATGAGAGATTGGCTACATAGTCAGTAGTACATCTGTGTAATGAAACACAGGTAATGTGCACCTGCAGCAGGATGCCGGGCCGTAAAGAAGAGTGGGAGAGAGCGCAGGTGAACAGATGTCCAAAGTGAACCAAAACAGATAGTAGATCATTTATGTATAAGATCCTGTGTATGTAACTGTGTGTTTATTTTATGTACATTTAAAAATCAGGAATAACCTACATTTCCGCATGGATTATAATGCTTTTGGCTGACCTGGCATCTTGTGCTCTTAGGAAGTGGGGTTGAAATTATTTCTTCACTACTAAACATTCGTGTTATCTTAGTTTCTGGAAAATAGACCCTAATTATTACCACAATTTTTAGATCTTTCACATTTTTAATATTGCTCAAGTTGCAGCGTGCCTTGCACTTCGTGGTGTCTAGGGAGCCCTGTCGGCAGGCTGCCCTCGCGAAGGGGTTGTTCGTGCCTGCTCACGAGTGAACTTGGTCACAGCTGTTCATATCAGTACTGCAGCTGAGTTACATGCACCATCGGTACGATATCTGATGAGTTTTAAATGTTTCCGGGTTGTTTTCGGACACTTTTTGCTGATCCCATCTGGTAAGATCAAGAAAACACCTGCATCAGAACTCACAGAATGATGTCAGCATCTTTGGAAGAAAATCCCAGGAGCAGTGGGAGATGGTGCGTCTCATAGGGTGGATGGTCTAGATGGCCCAGAAGGGGATATTGTATGGAAAATTCTAAGTGATAAGAAGGCAGTGTGTTACACTTTAACTGGCAGTCTTATTTCTGTTTTAGTGGAACACTAACATTATTTCTCTTATGTAAGTAATTATGTACCTTAAAATCAGTGACAGATTAGGTGAAATAAGTCAATAAAATTGGATAACTATGGACTGAATATGAACTAGTTTATATTATTATATACATATATATAATTAGTATGTGTTATCATAAATTATTATAAACTATTTGATGTATGGAATAATTTTTACCTTATGAAAGCTTATAGAGAACCAGCATTTATGTAAGAGAAATTATTGCTGCAATTTTGGATAGATGAGTAACGTACATTTTTTTAATACTTTTTCCTAGTGATCAATAATATTAAAAGCAATGATCTTTGTTACACTAAAGAAAGGATTGCTTTGTAATAATACCTAGGATCCTGATAGGAATCCAGGAATTAAATCGATCAAGCCCAAGACTGAACAGGAACCAAAGTAGTATTAGGACTTTCTTTGGTTTCTCCCTTTTGTGTTTATCTGCTTCTCTTTGCATCCTGGTGGTTCATTTTCACCCAGTTGGCTTCTTCTGAGCCTCAACCACCTCCTGATAACCACCATGGGCCCATATTTATGTGACTTTTCAGCACATCAGCTATGCCCTTTAATTCAAATTCCCATGAGAAAGAAAGAAAGCCTGATTAGCTCAATGCCTCTTTGCAAGCTGCATTGAACAAGTCACATCTTGCAGCCAGATGTTCATCGGCTGCCCCATGAATCAGGTGTGCTTCGGTTGATTAGTGCTCAGATGCCAGCCTTGTCCCTTGGCAGTAGGCATGGTCATATGGTCCACTGCCTTCTCAGCAGGGGCTCTGAGGCAGGTTCCTGCCAACGCCCATGGGTGAAGGAAGACTCTACAATATGCATCTTATTTAATTTAACCTCTTCAGGTTAAAAAGTTTTTAAAGGTTACTGGCTGTTCCAAAAGTACCTTTAGCCCTAAGATGAGACTGTTCTGAAGTTCTTTGGAGATTTTATTGCTTGTGATTTTTCCTTTCTAAATAGTTGCACATTTTGGGGCGCCTGGGTGGCTCAGTTGGTTAAGCGACTGACATCAGCTCAGGTCACGATCTCATGGTTTGTGTGTTTGAGACCCACGTCGGGCTCTGGGCTGACAGCTCAAAGCCTGGAGCCTGCTTCGGAATCTGTGTCCTTTTTTCTCTCTGTCCCTCCCCCACTTGCTCTTTCTCTCTCAAAAATAAATAAAGATTTAAAAAAATATTTTAAATAGTTACGTTTTTCTTTATATTGGTGTTTCCCCTCTCTTTGGTCTGCTTTACCTTATTTTCCTTCATCTTAAAATGTCACGTTGCCCTTTATTTGATTTAAATGTGTAGTAGGAAGCAGAGTGGCATAACTTAAGCTGCTAGAATTGTTCAATTTTTATTTACCTGGTGGTAAATCCTTTTTGTTTCCATTAACTGAACTCTGGTGTTTGCAGCGGGGGGGCATCACTGATTGTCAGCTCCATCACATGAAAAATAGTTCATAGTTTTTAAAAGGTCCATTCATATTTTTAAACCATGTAAAGCAAGAATGTTTTATGAGTGTATTTTTATTCTACGATGCGGCTCTTTAAGAAGGTGGGGATCTACCTTAACTGCCACCAGTCACTAGTGCATCTTCTGTGGTGCTTTCACTTCCCGTTCTTGGTTGTGCTCAGCCATTTCCATACCTGGGACTAATTTCTGCCATGCAAGAATATTTAAGGAGCCCTGGCTAGATAAGATCTGTGTCTGAAAATATTATAGGGTTAAGTACCAATGCCCAATAATTTAAAGTCAGGCTTTAGTTAAAAACAAACAGCCTTAAAAACACCTGGTTTTAAACGTAAATTTTTATTTCTCTAATCTTCTTTTTTGTAATATTTATCTTATAGCTCGGTCATGAGCACCGACAGTAACTCACTGGCACGTGAATTTCTGACGGATGTCAACCGGCTTTGCAATGCAGTGGTCCAGAGGGTGGAGGCCAGGGAGGAAGAGGAAGAGGAGACACATATGGCAACCCTTGGACATTACCTTGTCCACGGCCGAGGATTTCTGTTACTCACCAAGCTAAATTCTATCATCGATCAGGTAACATTTCGTATCAAATAATTTTTTTCCTCAGTGTATCGTAGTTAATTACAGATACGTGATTTCTGAGTTACATAGTTTGTAAGAGTCTCTTTGAGATAAAGTCCTATCTCTCACATCACTCCCAACAAAGAAAAGCAGCCTCATTTATGAACATACTATTTATTTGGATACTTTCCAAAATGTCAGAAGTGTCTTAGGTTATAAATGGCCTTAGGATTCTAAGATGGCCTCATCCATATTATGCTTTTTGTCCTAATATCAGTGTGAGATAACTATGATTATTACTAAGGATATAAGACTACGATTCAGAAACATTATGAATTCGCACTTTCAATAAATGTCAGATATATTTTTTGAAAAATTTAGTGTAAATTATACTTAGGGAGCTTACTAATTCTGGTGTAAAAGTAGAGAATGCTTTGTGTACGTCTAGTTTTTTGTACCTTATTGTGTTTGCTTAAAGTATGGTCTGAACATATAGCATTTTATTGTTTCCTTATTATAGAATTAACGGAAATTTAAAGCTAGTTGGGGGATGGAGATGTCATCCAATCTTTTTTTTTTTTTTTTTTTAAGGTTTATTCATTTTTCAGAGACAGAGACAGAGCGTGAGGGGGGAGGAGCAGGAGAGAGGGAGACACAGAATCGGAAGCAGGCTCCAGGCTCTGAGCTGTCAGCACAGAGCCGGACGCGGGACTCAAACCCACAAATCATGAGATCATGACCTGAGCTGAAGTCAGACACTTAGCCGACTGAGCCACCCAGACACCCCAATCTTCTTTTATAGATGAAAAACTCAGGTGCAGAAACATTAAGTAACTCAGACAGGGTTAACTTGAAGCCCAAATGTGATTTATATCTTTGCTTTGTTTTAGTAGAAAATAAATATGTATTTTATGAAAGAAAAATTTCACTATCTGCTTTCAGGAGACTAATTTATGTGGTTAAATAATATTTCAGTTAACTTGAAAAGGCCCCTATAGCACCAATATGACAGACATTTTTATTTATTTTTATTTTTTTTTAACATTTATTTATTTTTGAGACAGAGAGCATGAACAGGGGAGGGTCAGAGAAAGAGGGAGACACAGAATCCGAAACAGGCTCCAGGCTCTGAGCTGTCAGCACAGAGCCCGACGCGGGGCTCGAACCCATGGACCGTGAGATCATGACCTGAGCCGAAGTCGGATGCTTAACCGACTGAGCCACCCAGGCGCCCCATGACAGACATTTTTAAACACTGATATATGTTACTGGTTTCAGATATAAACTTAACCATTATTAAAATTTCTTTGCTATGAAGGCATTTTGCTAATACATATATTGGGTAAAGACAGAGACTAAAATTAAACAATGCCTCTGTTCTCACAATAAGCTAAGGAGCCTAACATATATATCAGGAAGTATTTGTTCACTGTGGTGTCCACCTGTCATGAAATTTTCCAGAGTATTTTCAGGTTTATATATTTTTATTCCTTTTCATGAATTTTATGTATTAATTATGTAGCTACATATAATTTAATTTTTGTATTTTGTATGATTTTTTTCAAAAATAAAACTTAAAGTTAGAAAAAATTATTTGTTAGATCATGTGTAATGATTTTTATTTCAAAATTTTGGTGATATAATAAGCATATCATGCTCTGTTCATTTTCTTACCCCACATTAGAACAATTCAGTGCTTTCTCTTTTTTTTTTAAAGATACATAAATAGCATCAGAAATATCAAATACTCAGGAATAAATCTAATAAAATATGCACAGATTTCTACACAGAATTCTATAAAACATTACTGAGGGAAACTAAAGAAGACCCAAATAAGTGTAGGACTATGTAATTTTCACGTATTGGAAAAGTCAATAGTGTAAGGATACTTTTTATTTCCAAATTTATGTATAGATTCCACAATGTAATCCCAATCAAAATTTCAGGAGGTTTTTAATGAAAGCTGTATTAAGATATAATCCATTTATCCTAGAATTCACCCATTTCATGTGTACAACTCAGTGGTTTTTAGCATAATCACAGATACACGCAACCATCACCATAGTCAATTTTAGAACATTTCATCACCTCGAACAGGGACCTGGTTCCTTTTAGCTGTCACTCCCTTATCCTTCCCATCCCCCTCAGCCCTAAGCAAACACTAGTCTACTTTCTCTTTCTATAGTTATATGCTTTCTCTTTTAAGTCATGAAATACCTTTTAATGTATTATTAAATGACTGAAACCATTCAAGTCATAATTTCAACAATATTTTTTCCTAGGGTAATATCTTGTGTTCCCTTTTCCCCAGTCATTCACTTTTGGAATTATTTAGAGCAATGGAAGTAGGAACAGTAGAAGTAGAAGTAGGGAGCAAATAAATAGCCATTTAAAAAATAGGGCTTTTTAGGGCACCTGAGTGGCCCAGTCGGTTAAGCATCCAACTTCGGCTCAGGTCATGATCTCACAGTTGGTGGATTCAAACCCCAAGTCAGGCTCCGTGCTGACAGCTCAGAGCCTGGAGCCTGCTTTGGATTCTGTGTCTCCGTCACTCTCTGACCCTCCCCCTGTCTCTCTGACCTCTGACCCTGTCTCTCTGTCTCGCAAAAACAAATAAACATTAAAAAAAATAATTAAAAAGGGCATCTGGGTGGCTCAGTTGGTTAAGAATCTGACTTCAGCTCAGGTCATGATCTCACGGTCCATGAGTTCAAGCCCCATGTCGGGCTCTGTGCTGACAGCTCAGAGCCTGGAGCCTGTTTCAGATTCTGTGTCTCCCTCTCTCTACCTGTCCCCTGCTTGCACTCTGTCTCTTTCTCTCGAAAATAAACATTGGGGCACCTAGGTGGCTCAGTCAGTTAGGTGTCTGACTTCAGCTCAGGTCATGATCTCACAGTTCATGGGTTCGAGCCCCACATCGGGCTCTGTGCTGACAGCTTGGAGCCTGGAGCTTGCTTTGAATTCTATGTCTTCCTCTCTCTCTGCTCCTCCCCCGTTCATGGCTCTGTCTCTGTCTCTTTGACAAAAATAAATAAAAACATTTAAAAATAAAAAATAAATAAACATTAAAAAAAATTTAATTTAAAAATAAAGATAAATAAAAAATAGGGCTTATTAACACTTAATTATTTAAACCAGGAAATGGAGAATGATCATTTGAATCTTTAAGGGGAATTTAATTGTACAAGTTTAATCATTTCACGTGGAATCAAAACACTAGATTCAAAGCTGTGCATTTCAATAGGAACTTCAGCTTTTCTGTGTGTGCTTCTCACGAAGGAGCACTTCCTGGGTGCTCTGGGGAGAGACAATTTAAGCCCTTACCTTCCACCTTTGTGCCAGGACTTTATTAATAGATATTTAGTATGAAGAATTAAACAGACTTTTTATTACCGTATAATTTACATGTCAAGAACATACAGATGTAAAGTGTATACAGTTGGGTGATACCTGTGTAACCACGGCCTAGGTCAAAGTCTAGAACGTTTCCACCACTCTAGAAAAAGCTTTTCATGCCCTTTTCAGGCAGCCCTTCCCCTTCTCCCACTCCAATGTAACCACAGTTGTAGTTTCTAACATCTCAGTGTAGTTTTGCTGTTCTAGAACTTCACATAAATGGAATCATGCAGCATGTACTCTCACGTCTCGGATCTTCACCTGTTGTGCGTGAATCAGTAATCCACTGTTTTGTTTCTCATTGGTGTTCTGTTGTGTGGATATACCACCATTCGACCATCTGCCTGTTGTTTAACCATTTGGCTTTCATTTCCTTTTGGCTAATACAAATAAAGCAGCTATGAACATCCTTAAAAAAGCCCTTGTGTGAATATATTTTCATTTTTCCAGGGTAAATATCTAGGCATGCAATTGCTGTGTCGAAGGGTAGGTGTTTAACTTCATAAGAAAGTGTCAGACTGTTTTTTCAAAGTGTTTGTACCACTTTTCATTCTCACCAGCAAGGTATGCGAATTCCAGTTGTTCGTATCTTCCTGATATTTGGCATTGCCAATCTGTTTAATACTAGTCATCCTATGTGAACATGAACTAGTATCTCACTGTGATTTTAATTTGCATTTCTGTGAAAACTAATGATGCTGAGTGCTATTTTATGTGTTCACTGGCTGTTTGTATGACTTCTGTCAAATGTCTGCTTAAGTTTTGTGCCCATTTTAAAAGTCAGGTTATTTGTTTGGCATCCAGTTGCAGGGGGTTTTGTTTGTTTGTTTGTTTGTTTTTAGTGTATTCTGGATACAAGTCTTTGTTGGATTACAAATAGGTTCTTTGTGGCTTGCCTTTTCATTTCTTAACAATGCCTTTAGAACAGCAGGGGTTTTTGTGTGAGTAGCATGTTTTGTATTCTAAGAAATCCTTAGCTTGCATCCCAAAGTCATAAAGATATTGTTTTTTTTTTTCCCTAGAATCTTTTTAATTAGTATTTTTATTTTGAGGTCTGTGATCCACGTTGAGTTAATGTTAGTTACCCAGTTATTCCAGCAACATTTCTTCTTAAGAGTCTGCTCTTTCCCCCAGTGGCCTTGGTACCTATGTGAAAAATCAGTTAACCATTTATGTGGAGTTCATTTCTAGACTCTTCTGTTCCATTTATCTGTCATCTGTTCTTTCACTGATACCGTACTGTTTGGGTTACTGTGGCCATTACAGTATATCTAGAAATTAGGTTGTACAAGTTCTTCAATGTGGTCTTCATTTTCAAGAATGTTTGACTCTTCTAGGTCCTTTGCATTTCCATATACATTTTAGAAGCAGCTTATTCTGCAGAAATGCTTGGTAGGATTTCAGCTGTGATTGCATTGAATCGAGAAACCAGTTTGGAGAGAATCGACAATGTTGAGTTTCTCAGTCTAATATTAGCATGGTGTAAATATCTGTTTATTTGAGTCTTTTTTTTTTTTTAATTTTTTTTTCAACGTTTTTATTTATTTTTGGGACAGAGAGAGACAGAGCATGAACGGGGGAGGGGCAGAGAGAGAGGGAGACACAGAATCGGAAACAGGCTCCAGGCTCCGAGCCATCAGCCCAGAGCCTGACGCGGGGCTCGAACTCACGGACCGCGAGATCGTGACCTGGCTGAAGCCGGACGCTTAACCGACTGCGCCACCCAGGCGCCCCTATTTGAGTCTTTCTAATTGCCCTGCAATATTTTTTGGTTTTTGGTATGGAAGTCTTGCATATTTTTTTGGTAATTTTTTCTGAATATTATTTTTTGATATTATTGTAGTTTGCGTTTAATTTTTTTTATTTTCTGTCATTTGTTGCTCATAGAAATGTAATTGATTTTTGTACATTGACCTTGTGCCCTGTGCCTTTGCTAAATTCACTTATTTATGTTTATTTTGAAAGTTTTCTGTAGAGTCCCTAGGGTTTTCTATGGGCACAATCATATCATCTGTAAATGATAGTAATTTCACTTATTTTCCAATTTGTATACCTTTTATTTCATTTTCTTATCTCTTGCACTGGCTTCTAGTACAAAGGTAGGTGGCAGTGATGAGAGTGGACATCCTGCCTTATGTCTGACCTTAGAGAGAAAACATTCAGTATTTCCACTAAACACGATATTAGCTCTAGGTTTTTCTTAGATGCCTTTTATCAGAAAGAGGGAGTTCTCGTCTATTCCCAGTCTGTTAGAGCTTTTATCCTGAATGGATATTGGGTTTTGTCAATGCCTTTTCTGAATCTGTTGAGACCATCATATTATTTTCTTTTAATTCCGTTAATGTGGGTGAATTACACTGATGGTTTCTAAATGTTGAAACCATCATTTTCATTCCTGGGATAAACCCCATTTGGTCGTGATCTGTTATACACAGACACGTTAATCTGTTTATTCTTTGAGGGAAAGCATAGTCTGCGTACGTAGCAAAAATATATTCTTTTCAATGGTTAAAGATGGCATAGTTGAAGTTTATATGCAGATATTTGTAAGTTTTTTGAAAGAAAATTTGTCCAGCCCAAAAAGGAAGGGTTATCATAGATTTTTAACTTTGGCACCAGTGTTAATGAGATGGGTGGCCTCTTCAGATCTCCATACCCTTATCAGTAACATAAATACTTCAAGTTGGGTGACTTAAAAGATCCCTTCCAACAAAATTGCTACGTGTTTTCATATAACATTGATAATAATGGTTTCTGATTTCTTCTATACCCTGGTTATAAATATAAGTAGCTTAATTCTGGTGTAATGAATAGAAAGTTACAATGACTTATTACCAACACAAGTGTATAAATACTACTTTTTAAAACTCCAATATAGGGGCGCCTGGGTGGCGCAGTCGGTTAAGCGTCCGACTTCAGCCAGGTCACGATCTCGCAGTCTGTGAGTTTGAGCCCCGCGTCGGGCTCTGGGCTGATGGCTCAGAGCCTGGAGCCTGTTTCCGATTCTGTGTCTCCCTCTCTCTCTGCCCCTCCCCCATTCATGCTCTGTCTCTCTCTGTCCCAAAAATAAATAAACATTGGAAAAAAAAAATTTAAAACTCCAATATATAAATACATAATTTCCATATATGTTCACACTTTATGAATGTTCTATAAAGTTTTTACTTATTTTGCTGAGTAAAATATGAAGTTTTATTGGAGGAGGTTATACATTTATGAATAAAGCACTATTTAAAAATTATAATAGGTTTGGAGTGCCTGGGTGGCTCAGTTGGTTAAGCGTCTGACTTTTGGTTTGGGCTCAGGTCATGAGCTCACAGTTCATGAGATCAAGCCCCATGTGGGGCTCTGCACTGATGGAGCAGAGCCTTCTTGGGATTCTCTCTCTCTCCTTCTCTTTCTTTCTCTCCCTCTCTTTCTGCCTTTCTTCCACTTGCACGCGTGTACTCTCTTTCTCAAAATAAATAAACCTATAAAAGGGGTGCCTCGGTGGTTCAGCTGGTTAAGTGACTGAGGTCATGATCTCACCGTTCGTGAGTTCGAGGCCTGTGTCGGGCTCTGTGCAGACAGCACATATTTGAATAAATATTTTTAAAAATATTAAAAAAAATAAACCCAAAAAGAATTGTAATAGGTTTCTTTAATCTTCAGCTGTTTTCTTTGTAAGAGAGTACTTTTTTCTTCCTAATTTTTTTGTAGTATTATCACTTTAATACATAGTACTACATACATGGTTTATCATTGGAATATATAAAATAAGTATTATAAAGACACATCAGACCTTTAGAAATATGGCTACATAATTTGTTCACTGGTTTATTCAGCAGACCATTAAGTACCTAATAAATGCCAGCACCTCTGCTAGATGTAGAGATAAAAGAAGAGAGATGGTCTGTACCAGCACCTCTTAGCTTTTTTTTTTTTTTTTAACTGAAGAGGCTGTTTTATTTTTTTAGTTTTTTTTTTTTTTTTTTTACATTTATTTATTTTTGATAGACACAGAGCACAAGCGGGGGAGGGGCAGAGAATCCGAAGCAGGCTCCGGGCTCCAAGCCATCAGCACAGAGCCCAACACAGGGCTCAAACTCACTTTGAGGTCATGACCTGACCTGAAGTCAGACACCCAACCGACTGAGCCACCCAGGTGCCCCACCAGGACCTCTTAGCCTTTGAAGAGATGGACAAGTTGAAAAAAAAGCAGTGATGACAAAACAGTGTGGAAACATTTGGGGAGTGCAGAGGAGCGGGTCACGAGGAAATGCTTCTTAGAAATTGGTACCTCAAAGTAGGGGTTGGCTATTTAAAGAGGGAGGAAGCATGAGGCCAGAGAAACTGCACATGTAGACCCTGGTGGCTAGAGGAGAAAGAACAAATTCAGTGACCTAGCAGTCGTTTAGAGGAGTTAGAACAAAGGCTGTGTGTGTGGTGTTGGCTACTGAAGACACTGGAAGGCAGGGGCCACGTGATGGCAAGCCTTGTCTACCACATCAAGGAGACTTTAGTTTATTCTGAAAATACTGGGGAGGTTTTTCAACAAGAAAATAGGCAATGAAAATTGTTCTTCAAGTTTGACAAGTAAGTCTTTGGTAATATTTATTAGCAAGAGTTATTTCAGTAGGAAAATAAGGCAAACTTTTAAAGTTAGTAAAGGTGATAATAGTAAGTCAACTTTAGTTTGCTGCATCTAGGTCTACAGATTCTGTTTACACACATGTCAAGATTTATCCATGCATGATTCGTCCAGCATTAATGAGGGCATAGTGGGGTGCTGATATGCCTGCTTCTTGGAGTAGTGAAAGTATCAGCTTAGCCACCAGACAGTGGTGCTAGCCACAGAGAGTAGGTAATCCATTGAGTTATCTCCCTTTACACCCAGGCTAATAGGTAGGAGCAATGACTGTGTCAATTGATTGCTGTGTAACAAACCACATTCCAAAGACTTAGTGGCATAAAACACCATTGATTTGCTTGTGTTTCTGTGAGTTGGAAGTTCAGGTAGGCTCAAATGGGACCACCGCCTTGGCTTCTTGCGGTGTCGTCTGGGCTCATCTCTGAATGTGCGGTCTGTCGGCAGAAGACTAAGGGTTTTTGGATGGGGCTGCTGGCCCGGCTGCCTCAGTTCTCATCCACACGGCTTCTCACGTTTCAGTAGGAGAGACTCAGCTTCTTGACATGGTTGTGCCAGCATTCCGAGAGGGTGAGAAGAGAAGCTGTGGGACGTCACATAACATCACTTCTGCCACGTTCTCTTGGTCAAAGCAAGGCCCAGGGCCAGCCCAGAATTAAGGGATGGGAACATAGACTCCATCATTTCAGAAGATTGTCTGTGGCCACACTTTATCTACTGTAGCCCCTTCTCTGGCCACATTTGTTAGCATTCCTCCCACATTCCATCTCTTGCAGGACTCTCAAAGTTTCGTCCCATCATGGCATCAGGCTTGAAGTTCATGATCTCATGATACAGGTCAGTTCTGGATGCAGATGAGGCTTCCAGGTGCAGCACTTTAGTTACCTGTGAATATGAGAGCCACGCTCAGCCATCCACAATGATGATGAGGGACAAGTTAACCACACTAGATGCTTGCATTCGAAAAGGAGAGTGACCAGAGGCACGTAGCGGTCACTGCCCCCCTGAACTCCTGTCAGGCGTGTGTTGTCAATGCCCCCTATTCTTGGGACAGGGAATGGTTCTGCCCTACTCCATGATTCTCCAGGACCCTTGGCTCCCTCCTCTGGGGTTTCTTCTCTTTCCCGTAAGACATAGCTTATCATGTGCAGCTTTCTTACCCTGCTTCATGCATGGAGAAAAGTGGCTGTTGGTATTTTTCAATAATACAGCTTTCTTGAAAAATGTAACGGGTCTCCTCTGAATTTTAATGGTGTTCACTACATTCCCCAAAAGCCACATCTATAACTGTTTTTGAGACAGACCTCTCTACTTTGGGCACATAAAGCTTATATGGAATAATCCTCGCAAGATTCCGCGTAGGACTTTTGTCTAGCTGATGACATTTACGAGGTACCACCCAAAGTCTTTCTGGAGTCTTAGCAAAGAGTAATACAGCCATTTTATCACCATTCTTTGCTGTCAGGGAAAGAGGAGCGACACCAGGCACTGGCTGGGCAAACTGTGGCCTGCAGTCCAAAATCCTGCCACCAGTGATCTGTTTTTGGACAGCCCACAAGCTAAGAATAGTTGTGAATTTTTAAAGAGTTATTAAAGGAAACAGAAGAATATGCAATAGAGACCATTTAGGACTCAAAAAGCCTAAGATGTTTACCATCTGGTCCTTTAAAAAAAAAAAAAGTGTGGCACCCATTATAATTCAAGAAAAACTATCACCATAATGTTTGACATCCATGAGAAAAAGCAGCGTGTTTAGCTTCCTGAGACATCAAAAGCATTTGGCAAAATTAATCCATTTTTCTTAACAAAAACTCAAAAAATAGATTCAGAGGGTGCCATATGCAAAGGGTAGAAAAACCAGTAATATTTTTAGGAAAAAGCTCCACAATAGAATCAGTAGAAGAATAATTCTCTATGGTTATTTCTGTTTGATATCATGTTTTAAAAACATGCAGTACTGGGGCGCCTGGGTGGCTCAGTCGGTTAAGCGTCCAACTTTAGCTCAGGTCATGATCTCACGGTTTGTGGGTTTGAGCCCCGCTCTGGGCTCTGTGCTGACAGCTCGGAGCCTGGAGCCTGCTTCGGATTCTGTGTCTCCCTCTCCCTCTGCCCCTCCCCCACTTGTGCTCTGTCTCTCTCTGTCTCTCAAAAATAAATAAATGTAAAAAAAAAAAATTAAAAAACATGCAATGGTGAAGTGGAATATGCAAGTAATGACAACTCAATGTGAGAAAGATGGAGTGACAAAAATGCCATTCTTAAAAGCAATACGTACAGAAAACTCCAGAAGATCACTGTTTCCTTTAGCTATAGCTATACAGCTAGAAAATAAAAGAAAAAAGATGCTGTTTACAGTACTAATAGAGTCATGTTCTTATATACGTATGTGTACACATATATATTAGAAATAATTATAACACTCTGGCAGAAGGAATAAAGGACTTAACATATATTTCTGCTTATGTCTGGAATATTCAATTTAATTAGCATGTCGAAGTGCTGATTTAAAGTAATACCATTCATACCAATTAAAATGACTCCAGTAGTCTTCCGTCACGTTCTGAATGCAATTCAAGCTCTAAGCTTAGCCTGTCATCCTGGGGTCCTCGAACCCCATGATCTGGTACCCACCTGCCTTTGCGACTTGCTGGACATCCAACTGGCTTCCCATCTCAGCCCTTCCCCTGGCTCATTTGCCCTTTCTCTCCCATCCTGCCACCATTACTTCTAGACGACCAGGGTAGGCAATTAATATTCCAGTCTAAACCCTTGAATTGTAAAAGGAACAGCCTGACACCTGGTAGGTACTTAAAATATATTTCTTGAATTGAACTAAAAATGTACCACCTGCATGAGAGTGCTTTTCCTGTTTATTATTGGTATACACTTTAAAAAGACATGTTGCAGTCATTTTCCCTGCAGGAGGAGAAACATAAAAATGTAAGTATTAAATGAGAAGGGGTGTGATTTCTACAGATCGGACAGTCCAGGAATAGCCAGGCAATGGATCTGTTTATAGCATGTATTGCCTCAATTGCCTAGTAGGCCATGTTGAGAACTCTCCACTTGGTTGACGTGAGGTAACACCCCATTCTTCTGGACACTGTGACTAATTAGGACCTTGGGAGAGGAAACCAGAGCTTGGTTTGCCCTAGTTTGCCAGGATGCCTGCAAAATAAGAGAAAACGATTTTATGACTTGCAAAAGGATGGAATTAGATGTGTGGTTTCTTTGGAATTCGAAAGGATAAGTAAATCTGGAAATATGCAATACCTAGGAAAGTAAGAGGTCCAGAGGATTACCAAGAGCTTCCCCAGTCATGAATTGTGTTAGAAATTAATTGTGATTGAATGAAGTCAAGAATTGTTCTGTCACTGTTCTATTTATTGGGTCACGGAGAGGCGAGGGGTGTTCTCCTCAGAATGCACTTCCAGCAGAGATGGCAAAAACCAAAAACCTGCACTTGCCACAACCCCATTCTTTTGAAGGGCCCATGGTTTCCAAGAACTAATCCGCTTGGTGAAATGGGGATACAGGCATGCAGTCCAGAGGGGGAACAGTGAACTTGGGTTGGTGCGGAACAAAAAGCATCACAAAAGAGGTTTAGCTGGGGCTGGGCCTTGAAGGTAGTGAGGGACCCCTTAGCTAAGTGGGAGGGAGTGACAGAAGTTCCAGACAATGTGTCATACCGAGGTCGGGAGGCAGGAATGCCTGTTCACGTAGCTATGAGGATTTGCCAGTGTCCTGTCCTGTCCTGGAGCAAGGGCTGTGGCAATTCACACACTCCTAAGATTTCTGCAAGCTCTATTAGAATGTTACTAGTTCATCTGCCAAAGAGAAAGACTCAGATTAGGAGGACTCTACAGGAACGATGTGCCCAAAATGGGTTTACATTTTTTTAAAGACCATATTACACATAGATAACTCCAAACTCCTTCACATGGCCCACAGGCCACATTGGATCTGGCACTCTCCACCTTGCCAACCTGCGCCCTCCAGCCATCCTGGCCCGCTTGCTGTGCTGTGAAATAGCCGAGCTCATTCCCTACCCTTTGTATACTTCCGAGAGCCCTTTTCCTCCAAATCTTTGCGTGGATTCCTTCTTCTGTTCATTGAAGTATCTACTCAGGTGGCCCGTCACTCTATAATCCCTGTCCTGTTAATTTTCTTCATAGCACTGCGTTCTGTCTGGAGTTTTCTTATTTGTGCCCATTATTTTCCATCTCCTCTGCACGAGCATCAGCTTCGTGAGAAAGTGAATATTGTCTTCTTTGTTCACCACTCCATCCAAAGCGTCTGGCCCATGGTAGGGGCTCAGTAAATATTTCCTGATTGAATAATAGAGACATTTAGACATGAACAGTTCAGCAAGTTGACTGCTGTATGAGAAGTAAACCAGGAACCTGAAATGTAGCTTTCCTGGGGAGGGGATTAGAGAAGGCTTTCCACAGAGGGACTAAAGACCTGCCTGAAGAATGAGTTAGCGTTTGGCCGATGGGAGGACGGTAGTGGACAGCTGCAAAAAAAGCAATGCGTGTGAGGCAGGCGTACTGGGGAGTACAGACCAGTAGTGTTCAGGAAACCCTTCGTAGCTGGACATGTGGGGTTGGGTCAGGCGTGGTGGCAGGAGCTGACACTGGACAAGCCAGTAGGAATCATGTCACGAAGGGTCTTCTAAGCCTGAAAGGAATTCGGATTTTCCCTTTGAAGTATTTCGGAGCCTTTCCATAACCAGGGCACTAGAAGGAACAGTCTGAATGCTGCGCCTCTGCTCTTCTCATTCCTTTCAACTCTCAGCCTGTTGCATCTAACTTGCACCCTTATCACTTCATTAATGCCGCCTTCGCTGAGGTCCCTGGTGACCCTCTACTTGATAAATGCTTTTCTGCCATCATTTTATACAGCTAAAGAACAGCAGCTCTTGACCTGGTTTCCTCTCTTCTCTCCTGAACTGCTCTCTTCCCTTGATTTCTCTTGTTCTGCATTTCTTTGGGGGTGCTACTCCTCAGTCTCCTTTACAGACTTCTTTCTCTCCAGCACCTTCTTCATTCCTGAAATGGTGAGTGTTCCAAAGCCATCCGTCCACTCTTGTCATTCTTCATGCTCTCCTTAGGAAATCTCCTGTGCCCTTGACTTCTGCTGCAGGGACTCCCAAAAGACTTGGGAGTTGCGTACTTCGCATCTTTTTCTTAAGCTCCAGATCTATCTATCCAGTCACCTTGTTGCCTACACCAGAATTCTCCAAGTTCTTTCAGATTTTTTTTCTCCCCCCTTCTAGATAATCAACTGTAAGTTATGTCAGTTCTTCTTTGCAATTTCTCAATTCTGTCTCCTTTTCAGATTTACTGTTAGCACTTCTGTTTATCAGTATCTCTTATCCAGATTATTGTTTTCCTTGCTTCTAAACACTGATCAATCAATCCCTCTCCCTCCCGCCCCAATTCTGTCCTCTATACAGTGGCTAGAGTGGTCTTTCTAAGAAGCAAATCCAATTATATTACTGTGACTCCCTGCCCACTGACTAAAGTGAGGAATCTGAACTTCATTTGTCAATTCCTTTACTGCCCATGACGTCAGTGTCCAGACTGGCTCTCTGCTTCCAGTCCCACTTCCATACTCCTGACTGGCAATGACCGCTCCTTTTTCTGATCTCCGACACCGAGTATCTGTACCACACCCAGGTACTTATTTATACCACATGCCTTCTATTGTTCTTTAACTGTTTGTGTGTATGTATTTTACGGACCAAATGAAGGGACCTTCTCCAGGGCTTGGACCATATCCTCCAGAAAGGGTAAGACAGTCAGTGCTGTGGACATAGTGTGCAGTTGATACATATTCATTAGATTACCTTCACTAATAAGTCTTTCTAGATATTCTTCATTAATCATGTCAGTTTCTCCTTTTAAAATTGTGTTCTCTGAGTTTTACATTTAACCGCATGAAGACTTTTTGTTTAGTAGCTTTATATTATTGGTTTGCTAATTAATAGGGCTGAACTTTTCATTTCCACCTAGCACATTTTTTTTTTTTCATAGATGAGGAATTCTTGCAATGCGCATGGTGGGGATAACAGCTATTTGGGGAAAAATCAGCAAGAGTGTGCTAAATACCGTCCAATACTCCTACATTCTTCTGTCATTGGAAAGGTTTATAAATTGAAAAGTATCACAACTTTAATGGGATTTGAGATCAGTTAATTTGATTCTTAGCTTCTCAAATGCAACCTTTTAAGAAAAAAGGAACTTATGGTTCAATTTAAGACCAAGCACTAGGAATTACGTGTCTCATGACCTCAGAACATGAAGGATTGTTTTGTTTCTAACACAGGCATTGACCTGCAGAGAAGAACTCCTCACTCTACTCCTGTCACTCCTTCCACTGGTATGGAAGATACCTGTTCAAGAAGAGAAGGCAGCAGGTATGTTTCTTTTATCATATCACTTGCGTTACCAAAATTCCACTGGGGAAAAAAGTTCCGTTGAAAAGCTCCTTCTGCCTTGGTAGTTGATACAGTTCAAATTCAGAACAGTGTCTATTAGTGTGAGACTTGACATGAGAAGTTCTTTACGCAAACACATTTTTGTTCCTGCTAATACAAAAACCATGGTGCTTCTTCGGGGATTACTCAAATGTAATGACGATTGGAAAACATATGAGGAAGGAGATCACTCAGCAGAAGGAGTAAATGTAGGTATGCAACCCTGTCTGAGAAATGGATAGTGAAACGTTCAAAAAAAGAAATGAAATTTCCTTCGCTTATTTTAAAGACTGCTTTCTATGACCAGTGCTCTACCAGTGACTTTTGCTGTTTAGTTTAGGGTTTGGTTTGGTTTTGTTTTAACATTTCTTTGAAAGGGTTAATTGGAAGGAATACTTTGTTTCAAGGCGGGGTAGAATTCTTTCACTAAGGTCAATATCTGTTGTTAGTTTCTGATTTTGAAAAAACTTACACACACACATATATCATATTAAGTGTATGAAACTTTGTTTAAATGTTTCAGTAGAGGAATTACAGTTTTCCTCTTGACCATTACGTGATACGTGGGATATGTGAATTGTGAGATGCTTAGTGATCTCTCAGGATAAAAATAAATCTTTATATATTGTATTTTAATGCCACATATGCATTTTAATTTCTGATATGAAGCTCTCTTCAGGGGATTAAGGTCTTGTAAGATTGCCATCCTGCTTATTGGTTGATTCACTAACTCTCTGCTCTTACTTACTTCTGATTTTGTAGAATTCACAAATTGTCTGGCGCTTAAGATATCTGGTATTCTTTTGGGAAAGCTGTCTTCCTTGCCTGCATCTTTTGCATCGGTAGAATCTGTCCAACTCCTTTGAATTTCTCCCCTTCCTCTCTTAATTAAGGCCGATATCTTTTATTTAGAGATTGTTATTTATTTGTTCTAAATTGCAACTATATTTTTCACATAGATCTTTCTACATAGCAGTGCAAAGGGAAAGACCGATTTTCTGAACTTTTTAATTAGTAAGGAAGATTTATGCATTTCCCCCGGAGGGAGGTATTGTGCGTGGGCCATGTGCTGGGGCCCTCAGTTCGAGGCACCGAGGACAAAACAGGGATGCCTGTTCCTAGCTCACTGTGAGGCACATTCAGTAATATTTTGAAGAACTCTTTTAACCTCAATCTTTGTGAATAATCTATTATATGCTTTTAAAATAATTTTGGGAAATCTTAAAGTTCTTAAGTTATATCAATAATATAGACTAAGTACTATTTTTGAGAATATAATATGCCTTTGTTTCTTAATTAATGGGACTGTTGAAGGAGATTTGTAATATAGGATGAAGAGTAGTGCCAAATCCTAGATAATCTAGAGTCTCGTCTGTTGATGTCAGAGTGTAAAGTATGGTTTTTAAATTAGATTTTCTTCCCTAATTTTGTTCTCCTTTGTTGTGTTCCAAATCAATTTGTATCCCCTGAACCAGTGCTACCTGGGACTGAGCATGAGAAAAATAATTATGGGGGGAAAGTGATCTGGAGACATAACACATCGCTAAGGGAAATCAGCCCCAGTAAAAATTAACGGAGGAAAAGCTCCTAAAGTGGAAGATAAATAAGAGAATAATCACCTACACAAATTGAGTTTGAAAACATATTAAGGTGTTCTAAATTTTCTTTCTTCATTTTATTAGATTTTAATCTACCGTTCTCAGCTGATAGAATCCTGGCCAAAGAAAAGAACTCAAGTTCACAAAGATCTACTCAGGAAAAATTATATTTAGAAGGAAGTGCCCCATCCGGTCAGGTTTCTGCAAAAGTAAATGTTTTTCGAAAAAGCAGACGACAGCGTAAAATCACCCACCGCTATTCTGTAAGAGATGCAAGAAAGACACAGCTCTCCACCTCAGATTCAGAAGCCAATTCAGATGACAAGAGCGTGGCAATGAATAAGCACAGAAGGCCCCGTCTGCTACAGCATTTCGCAACACAGTCTCCTAAAGAAGACCACCTTACAGCTAAACTTGACCACTTAGCAACCAAAGAACGGACTCCTCCCGACACCATGGCTTTGGAAAATTCCAAGGAGATCCTTCCAAGACAGGAGTCAAACACCGACATTTTGAGTGAGCCAGCTGCCTTGTCGATTCTCAGTCACATGAACAATTCCCCATTTGACTTATGTCATGTTTTGTTATCTTTATTAGAGAAAGTTTGTAAGTTCGACATTACCTTGAATCATAATTCTGCTCTAGCAGCCACTGTAGTGCCCACGCTGACTGAATTCCTAGCGGGCTTTGGGGACTGCTGTAATCTAAGGGACAATTTGGAGAGTCAGATGGTTTCCGCAGGCTGGACTGAGGAACCGGTGGCTTTGGTTCAACGGATGCTCTTCCGAACAGTGTTGCATCTTATGTCAGTGGATATTAGTGCTGCAGAGGTGATGCCAGAAAATCTTAGAAAAAACTTAACTGAATTGCTTAGAGCAGCTTTAAAAATTAGAACTTGCCTCGAAAAGCAGCCTGACCCTTTTGCACCAAGACAAAAGAGAACACTACAGGAGGTTCGAGAAGGCTTTGTGTTTTCAAAGTACCGTCACAGGGCCCTTCTCTTACCTGAGCTTCTGGAAGGAGTTCTGCAGATCCTGATCTGTTGTCTTCAAAGCGCAGCTTCTAATCCCTTCTTCTTCAGTCAAGCCATGGATTTGGTTCAAGAATTCACCCAGCACCATGGATTCAACTTGTTTGAAACCACAGTTCTTCAAATGGAATGGCTGGTTTTAAGAGAGGGAGCTCCTACGGAGGCCGCAGAGCATCTGAAGGCCCTAATAAACAGCGTGATGAAAATAATGAGCACTGTCAAGAAAGTGAAATCGGAGCAACTTCATCACTCAATGTGCACAAGAAAAAGGCACAGACGGTGCGAATACTCGCACTTCATGCACCACCACAGGGATCTCTCAGGTCTCCTGGTGTCGGCTTTTAAAAACCAGGTTTCCAAAAACCCATTTGAGGAGACCGCAGACGGAGAGGTCTGTTACCCCGAGCGGTGCTGTTGTATCGCGGTGTGCGCCCACCAGTGCCTGCGCTTGCTGCAGCAGGCTTCCCTGAGCAGCACTTGTGTCCAGGTGCTGTCTGGTGTGCACAACGTCGGAATATGCTGCTGCATGGATCCCAAATCCGTAATCATTCCTTTGCTCCATGCGTTCAAATCACCGGCGCTGAAAAATTTTCAGCCGCACATACTGAATATCCTTAACAAACTTATTCTGGATCAGTTAGGAGGAGCCGAGGTCCCACAGAAAATGAAAAAAGCAGCTTGCAACATCTGTACCGTTGACCCTGACCAGCTAGCCAAATTAGAGGAAGCACTGCAGGGGAGCCCATGTGAGGCTGAACCTTCCCCAAGCCCGTCCAGTCCCTCTCACAGATCTCAAGGGATCCTGCCCAGCAGTGGGTCCGAAGACTTGTTGTGGAGATGGGGCGCCTTAGAGGCTTATCAGAATTTTGTTTTTGAAGAAGACAGGTTCCGTAGTGTGCAGATTGCAAATCACATTTGCACTTTAATCCAGAAGGGCAATGTAATTGTTCGGTGGAAGCTGTATAATTGCATATTTAATCCCGTGCTCCAAAGAGGCGTCGAGTTAGCACGTCACTGTCAACACCTTAGCATTACTTCAGCTCAGGCCCATGTGTGCAGCCATCATAACCAGTGTTTGCCTCCGGAAGTGCTTCAGATTTACTTAAAAACTCTGCCTGCTCTGCTTAAATCAAGGTTTGTATGTGCGCGTGGGTGCAGATATTTTTTTCTTGTATGCTTTTGAATGTCTTGACCTTTTATTCTTTCCTAGGATTTAAGTTTAGTTTAACAACAAAGAATGAATGTTCCCATCTCAGGTCAGATTTTTTTGTTTTTTTGTTTTTGTTACCTTGATTGATTGATTGATCTATTTATTTCATTTTACTGGAGGGGTTATAGGGCAGAGCATAGAGCCATTGATTTTAATTTCTCAGTGGGGAAGAAAAGTGAAGTTTAAATATATCGCTGAGGGGAAAAAAATGGACACAACATAGATACCCAACAGCAGGGGCAAGGTTAAATTAATTAATTTATATTTACTTGATAGAATATTTATTAGTCATTAAAAAGAATGTTTACAAAGAGCTTATAATGTTTTATAAAACATACAAAATTAAAAATATCACCCACTTATTTACAACTTTGTAAACTATGCACCTACCTAAAATGCTAATTATTTGTCAAGACAGTAGATTTAAGGGAATTGTTATTTCTCAAATACCAGAGCCACCTTTATTACGTATACAATGCATACAGAAAAATATAGAAAATACAGATAAGCAAAAAGAAGAAAAATAAAATTACTTAGAATTCTACCAATGAGTGTTTTAGATTTTGTGGTTGTCAAGTACTTAAAAAATAATTTTATGAATAAAGCTAGCTTCTGATAGTCTGGCCTTTCAAATTAATGCATATATCATTTTAAAAACATAATAAAATATAACCTATCATTATCGTTACAGTCTTTTTTTTTTTTTAATTTCTGACATTCTGACATTGTTTAAAAAGAACTGACTTTATTCCAAAGTTTTGTAACTCTTTGGTATATTTGTGGACACCCTGGATCTTTGCTGAGCTGATTCATATTAGTTATTACTAGGATTCCAGTGATCCAGTCCCGAGAGTCTCACCTGAGACAGGGCTGAAAATCTTCAGCTCGGTAGTTTGGTTCCTTCCCTTTGTGAGGGGCAGGTGTAAAACAAAAAGTCTCGATAGACCATTGGGCAGACAAACAAATGGACACACAAATGCCTGCCTGCTTGCAGCATTCGTCCATCTGAAGTGTGGAGGTGGTTGTGGCATTTAGAACTTGTATAGAATCTGCCATTTGGGGAAAAGTATTTTTCCCTGAGTTGTTTCATTTAACTTGGGATGCATGTGATCCAGTCTTTCTAAATGATGCTTGAGTCATTGCAGTGTTTAAAGAAGGATGTGAAAGCAAGTAGAAAGTAATTGGAGATCCTCATCTCATCAAGAATGTTGGCAAAATAATTGATGAATTGGATGAGTAGTATATACCACGTGCAACAATGACATATTTAAATGGTATATTTGCCTCTGTATAAATGACGTTTCGTTTGTAAAATCTCGTGTATTTTTTTTCCCTCACAGGGTAATAAGAGATTTGTTTTTAAGTCGTAATGGAGTAAGTCAAATAATTGAATTAAATTACTTAGATGATGTTCGAAGTCATTCCCTAAAAGCATTTGAAACTCTGATAATCAGCCTAGGGGAACAACAAAAAGATTCTTCAGTTCCAGGTATTGATGGGCTAGACGGCGAACAGAAGGAATTGTCATCTTTAAATGCAGGTACTTCCTTTCGTAACCAGCAAGCTTATTCAGATTCTCCTCAGAGTCTTAGCAAATTTTATGCCAGCCTCAAAGACACTTATCCAAGGAAACGGAAGTTTGTTCATCAGGATGTTCATATCAACATGATAAACCTGTTCCTCTGTGTGGCATTCTTATGTGTAAGTAAAGAAGCAGAATCTGATAGAGAGTCGGCCAATGATTCCGAAGATACTTCGGGCTATGACAGTACAGCGAGCGAGCCTTTCCATCATATGCCGCCATGTTTGTCTCCTGAGAGCCTTGTCTTGCCTTCTCCCAAACACATGCACCAAGCGGCAGACATTTGGTCCATGTGTCGTTGGATCTACATGTTGAGTCCAGTTTTCCAGAAACAGTTTTATAGGCTTGGTGGTTTCCAAGCGTGCCATAAATTAATATTTATGATCATACAGAAACTGTTCGGAAGTCATGAAGAAGAGCAAGGAGGAAAGGAAGGAGACCTACATGTACATGAAAACCAAGATTTAAATAGAACTTCTCAATCTGAGATCACTGTGAAGGAAGATGTATCATCTTTGACTATGAAAAGAGACTCCATGCCATCAGGAATGGGTAGTCCAAAACAGAGTGCTGACAGTTTAGGTAAATTAGAGTCACACCATATCTCTTCCAAAAATACGGGCCATGTTTCAGCTATTGAAGCTGCTCCTGAGGAAGCAAAGGTATTTATGAGTCAAGAAAGTGAGACCTCACTTCAGAGCATACGACTTCTGGAAGCCCTTTTGGCCATTTGTCTTCATAGTACCAGAGCTAGTCAGCAAAAGATGGAATTAGAGTTACCTAATCAGGTAATAACTTGGTCCTTTGTTCAGCTATTATGTAATATATATGTATGTGTATAGAAATATTTTTTTTCTTTTTTTTGTTTTTTCTTATTTTTTAATGTTTATTTATTTTTGAGAGAGAGAGACAGAGTGTGAATGGGGGAGGGACAGAGAGAGAGGGAGACACAGAATCCGAAGCAGGCTTCATCCAGGCTCCAAGCTGTCAGCACAGAGCCCGACATGGGGCCCGAACTCACCAACTGTGAGATCATGACCCGAGCCAAAGTCGGACACTTAACCGACTGAGCCACCCAGGTGCCCTGTTTTTGGGTATTTTTTTCCTTTTTTTTTTAAAGTTCTTTGTTTTTAAGTTTCTTTGTTTTAAAGGTCATTTTGTTTTTCCAAAGATTGTGTTTTGAGAAGCTCCTGTATGGTTAACACAGTACCAGGTATTGGGGAGGACAGAGGAGTACATGACCCAGTTCTTGCCCTCAGGAAGCTTACAGTTTAGTTTGGAATGCAAAATCCGCGTATGTCAAAGTTACCAACCCTGAAAGGCATTAGATAAGCATTAAATGTCATGAGTGATCGTGGACTTTGTGTTTCAAAGTTCAAACTTTGCAGTCTCGGTGTCATGCTGTCTGGTGCCCTGCTCAGATCCCCTTTACCCCGCTGATGCACCCGTCTGCCATCTGCTACAAGGGCTCACATCTGCACTCATCGCCCAAGGACTGCCCTTGGCTCATGGAAATGCTCCTTCTATAGATGCCTGGGAAGGGTGCCCATAGCCAGTGATGGATGGATGTAGCTGTGCAGAGTGGGGACAATCTTTGTGGTGTAGTTCAGCCTCCAGAGCTTCCGATGGAATTGGGCTGGGGCTCTGCATTTATTCTGAAATGACCTCTTGGCCTGGATTTTCCCCGCAACATAGCCTGCCTCCCTCATGACCTTACAGATTTCTCCTGGGAGCACCTCTCAACTAAAAAAGGAATCCTGTTTCAGGCCCTGCTTCTAAGGAAACTTCAAATATGGCAGATCGCCTGTTCATAACTCATCCCTAACTGTTCTGTCAGCCAACAGTCTCTCCCTACTACAGTCCCTGTCTCCCTATTTCCTCCTGTCTAAAAACTCGCGATGTTTCCACATTGCTCACAGTTAAAACCCAAACTCCTTAGGATAGCACACAAAGCCCTTCGGTGTCTTGTTTCCACTTCCTTGCCTGGCTTCATTGCCTGCCATCCTTCACCATGCTGCCATCAGCCATATGGAGCTAGCCAACAGCTTCTCAAGATGCCACTCTTTCGTAGTACTTCTGTACTTCTGTGCCTATTTTTCTGCCTAGTATACTCTCTCCCTCTGTATGTGTGCTGCCCACCTCTGTTCTTTATGGTCCATCTCACACAACCCCTCCCCTGGGTGTCCCCTGGGACACTTTTGACAGGTCTCTCAGGCAGCTTCTCTCTTTTTGTCTCTCAGAGAACTTTGTTTATAGCTCTAGTATGGTCATCATGATATCTTGCCAATGTGTATCTGTTTCTTTCGCTGGACGGAGGCAATTCCTTAAGGGAGAAGTCAGTTTCGTATCCATCTTTACGGCTTCATTGCCTAATATAGGTACATAGATAAGCAGCAAGAGTTTCCTTCAAAGACAGAAGGGAGGGAGTAAAGAAGGGAGAGGGAGGGAGGGATTAGAATATAAGTGCTTCTTTGACTGTTATGGAATCTCTAAGAATAAGGCGTTTGTAAAATGTAGAGGTGGTTAATCAAAACTCTGAAGTTTCAACTATTTTTTTTGTATGTGATATAGTCAATTTATGATACATTGAAATTCAGAATGAAATAAGATGAGTAAAGCATTTGATAAATAAGTGTTACTAATTATAACAGGATATTTGTATAGGGCTGGATATTTATAGTCATTATACTTTCGTATCTGCTGCAAATAAATGTACTAATAACTTTGTACATCTTAAGTAAATATTTATTTTGTCATTGTTTAATTTTTTAAGCACGTTATTAATATTCTTAGTATCCTTTATTTTACCTTAGAATTTGTCTGTGGAAAACATACTGTTTGAAATGAGGGACCATCTCTCCCAGTCAAAGGTGATTGAAACAGAATTAGCAAAGCCTTTATTTGATGCCCTGCTTCGAGTCGCACTGGGGAATCACTCAGTAGATTTTGACCACCATGATGCTATGACTGAGAAGGTATGGATAACATTCAGTTGTGTTTTTTAGGTATGACTAGCAGAGGCAGACGGGCATGGGATGGGACCAGCCACTGATGAATGTGGTTAGAACACGGGCCAGGATCTGGTCATATCTCCTTCTGTGAGTCATATCTCCATCACGTGGGATGGACAGTATTCACTCAGTGCCCCATTTCATGAAAAGCAGGAGAGCAACGTGATGTGCTTGTTTTCATCTAATCTGGCAGTTTACTGACAAATTGCTCTCAGTGAGACAGAAATGTATTATTTGATTTGCTAAGTCTCGCATATAACCGATAGTTTATTAAATGATCATTCAGGCATGGTGATGACTCAGCTCTCTTTTCTGATCCTATATTGGTACAGTTAATATTTCCAGAACTCTCTATTCACTTTAATTTTAAATCACTCAACATAAAAATGACTAGTACTTGCATAGAAATTAGCACAGTTTTTCAGTCATTCATGTTGGCATTTTTTTTCTAAAAGAACTATTGTAATATTTTTCCCGAAACCGTGATGCATATTTAGTTTACTTCCCTCTCCTTTCCTGTTTCTTTTACCTTCAATTAATTGTCACCTGTCCTTTATGTAACTTCTCTCTTAATTTCTCAGTCTAGCCATGTATATGACATTTTATAATCTTCTGCCGTAATATTTTATGTTGCTGTTTGTCAGAACTTTAAAAACTTACTGAAGTAGCTACTAATGCCTTCATCATGCTCCTGGATCAGTTGGGTTAACTGGAAAATGTTACAATACCTCCTTTAATCTACCTTCTATTAATGTTGCAGTGATAAAGCACTGTGAGATTCTGTAAGTGAAAATGTTTTCTAAAGTGAATATCTTAGTAGCATTTTTATGAGAAAAGCAAGATTTCAGGCTGCACGATACTACACAGGAAGTTAACGCTGGATTCTTGATTTCTGAGAATCAAGAATATATGTAGATAGTCTCATTCTGAAATCTTAAAATTAATCCCTTTGAACAATTTTCCTGTCTACTCTGGTTATCTAATTTATGAAACATTTCATTTATAAAAATCCTATGGAAAAATCTTTTTCCATGAACAAATGTGGAAAAATGGTATGTATTTACTAGCATAAAGTTGTAAGAAGTATAATTCCACCTCATTGTGGTTTTTGGTCATTTGCTGTTGTACAACTAGTGTGAAATTTCACAGACCTCTTTTTCAGTAAAACTGAAATGACCTAAAGCTTACTCTGTTACAGACCCCCATTTTGGAGGTGTTAATAAAGTCAAGAGATTCTGGAAAATCTTGCTGCATGAAATTCATAATTTATAGTGCTTAATATTGATTCCTGAGATTTTTTTCATAAAGAAAACACTGAAGCTATCCTCAAAATCATTTTCGAGTAATAAATATTCTATTATTAAAAATGAGCAAATATTACTACTTTTGCCTTCTAACTGCACCAATCTTATAGAGTCATCAGTCTGAAGAAGGATTGTCATCCCAACCTGGTGATTTTTCGGAAGAAGCTGAGGATTCTCAGTGTTGTAGTCTTAAACTTTTGGCTGAAGAAGAAGGTTATGAAGCAGATAGTGAGAGCAACCCTGAGGACAGTGAAACCCGAGATGATGGTAAAATACCACTGAAGTACTTGTGGTCGGATTTGCAAGTCAGATTATTACTTAGAAAAATGGTTATAATAATACCACCTTGGAATTTTGTATTGCCTTGCAATTTAAAAGAGGCATTGCTCCGTTTTATTTGATCTCAACAGTAAATTCTGGCATTTGTATATGGGACTTAAAACAGATATATTTTGGTATGACAAACATTAACTGAATGCCTGAGAATACAGGGTATAGAAAGTCCCTGCTTTCATGTATATTCCAGTAGAAAAAACAAGCAATAGGTGTCAGAAGTGAAGAGTATCAAGAAATAAAAGGGCTTGATAGGCGCGTAGCAAGTATTCATTCATTCATTTGTGTACCATAAAGAGAGTGAAAACAAGAAAAGCACAGCCACTAATTGAAAGAATATACATATGTGTATATGTATATACACACACACATACTCATATAGCTTACTTGATTTATTAAACTCTTCTTGTTTGTTTCCAGTTTTATTAAGAAATAATTGACATACATCACTGTGTAAGTTTAAGTTACACAGCATGATGGTTTCATTTACATCTATTGTGAAATGATTACCACTATAGTATCAGTTACCATCCATCATCTTATATAGGTACAATCAAAAGGAAAGAAGAAGAAACTTCTCCTTGTGATGAGAACTCTTAGGTTCTGTTCTGCTGACAACTTTCTTCTATATCATACAGCAGTGTAGGGGCGCCTGGGTGGCTCAGTCAGTAAAGTGTCTGACTTCAGCTCAGGTCATGATCTCATGGTTTGTGGGTTCGAGCCCCACGTTGTACTCTGTTCTGTTCTGACAGCTTGGAGCCTGGAGCCCGCTTCAGATTCTGTGTCTCCCTCTCTCTCTGCCTCTCCCCCACTCACGCCCTGTCTCTCAAAAATAAATAAACGTTAACAAAAAATGTTTATATCATATAGCAGTGTTAACTATAGCCATCATGTTGTCCATTACATCCCTAGTACTTATTTATCTTATAACTGCAAATTTATACCTTTTGAATTTTTTTTCCATTTCCCCCTCCCCCCACCTTCTGAGGCAGTGCTTTTGAAAAAATATTGCTTGGGGCGCGTGGGTGGCTCAGTCGGTTAAGCGTCCGACTTCGAGTCAGGTCATGATCTCACAGCTCGTGGTTTCGAGCCCCGTGTCAGGCTCTGTGCTGATAGCTCAGAGACTGGAGCCTGCTTCGGATTCTGTGTCTCCCTCTCACTCTGACCCTCCCCTATTCATGCTCTGTCTCTCTCTGTCTCAAAAATAAATAAACGTTAAAAAAAAAAAAACTTTAAAAAAAAAAGAAAAGAAAAAAATAATGCTTTAATGGGGTTGGCTTTACCAGAGTACTAACGTTTTATGACAGACTTCCCCCTTTTTATAGGTTTGTCAACT
Source organism: Prionailurus viverrinus (assembly GCF_022837055.1). Classification (NCBI taxonomy): domain Eukaryota; kingdom Metazoa; phylum Chordata; class Mammalia; order Carnivora; family Felidae; genus Prionailurus; species Prionailurus viverrinus. Next base: position 12,835,531 of record NC_062571.1, read on the forward strand.
AGCTCTTTTAAAATATTTGTTTTAATGTTTATATTTGTTTTTGAGACAGGGCATGAGTGGGGCAGGGGCAGAGAGAGGGGGAGAGATAGAGAATCCAAAGCAGGCTCCAGGCTCCAAGCTGTCAGCACAGAACCTGACGCAGGGCTCGAACTTGTCAACCAGGAGATCATGACCTGAGCCAAAGTGTGATACTCAACCGACTGAGCCACCCAGGCGCCCCTCAACTAGATCTTAATTTAAAGAACTCCAGTCCACATAGACATTTATACATTTCTTGACTACATGAACATTTTTTTTTTTTAAAGATCCCAAGCAGTCACTTTTAAGAGCACATCAGTTAAATTTTCCAAAATGTAATATTTGGTGACAGTGTCTATCTTTCTTACTTAGGAAGAAGTCAAAGTATAGGATTCACCCAACCACTAGCCAAGCCTATTATTTTCACAGAGATATGGGCAGGCAAATGAACCACCCTGTGATTTAGGTATTTTGGCAGCAGAAAGTTTGGGATAGTGGTTCTTTCCACTTGTGCCAGAGGAATGTGTTAAATCTGTATCACATGTCTATAAAATTTACTGTTGATATTTGTAATTCTGCTGAAGACCAGAACTACTTTTAAGCCACTCACTTATCTTCAAATGTCCACAAGCCTTGATTATTCAGGATACTTACTGTAATCAAAAGGCACCTTGTAGGAAAGGGCATCGTGAGAATCTTCTTATAAATAGCACTTTGCCACAAGATCTCCTAAATGTTAAATGAGATTTGAAATATTTATTCCGTGTTTAGGGAATAAAAACAATCTTTTCTTTTCCTCTGTCAGGTGTAGACGTAAAGCCTGAAGTAGAAGTTTTCAGCGCATCAGGCAATCCGAAGGACTTACTTGAAAACCTCACAGACGGGGAAATAATATATCCTGAGATTTTTATGCTGGAATTAAATTTGCTTTCTGCCGGTAAAGCCAAACTTGATGTACTTGTCCATGTATTTGAGAGTTTTTTGAAAATCATCAGACAGAAAGAAAAGAATATATTTCTCCTCATGCAACAGGTAAAAGATGCATTTAGTTAAATGTGATCAGTATTTATCATGTTCATGCCCCAGTTACTCATCTCTTTATTTTGAACCCAACTTGCCTGAAAATTATTTGAGATGACTACTTAATCTTTTATAATGCCTCAGGTATGTTTTTACCTATGAGTGGTAAAATCTGAAAATATTTTAACTCCATGGTCCTCTAAAGGAGCATAAAAAAATTAATGTCATTGGCTAACTAATCCTAGTATATTTCTGAGAATGGGTGATAGTTTTAAAATTACATTGAATTTTAATATGGTCATTGTTTTTGAAAAATCAGAAAACAAAAACAGTATAAAAAAATAAATGTATACACCACCTAAAAAAAAAGATAATGAAAAGTATGTAATTATATACATAGCATTCTTTCCAGTTATTTTAAAGTATTTATATATGTATATACAGTAAACTATCAATTTATTGTGACATTACCGTTGCTTCATGCTTTCATGAGGTAAGAAATTTAATTTCTTATGTTTTGTTTTTTTAATCTTCAGGGAACTGTGAAAAATCTTTTAGGAGGGTTCTTGAGTATTTTAACACAGGCTGATTCTGATTTTCAAGGTGCGTTGAAACCGTTAGTTTTACACAATAGCTTTAAAATTATTTTGTTGTTATGTGAAATGAAGAGTTGGTAATAATGGCTTTCGCTGGCATGGTGCTCTGTGGTTCCAAAAGTAGCTTTATATGCATCATCTCTCTTGTTCCCCAGAAACACCCAATAGAATAGACGTGTTATAAGTATCTTGATTTTATAGAGAGCAAGCTCTGGATTCCAGGGGACTGAGTGAGTTGTTCAGGGTCATATACGTAGAAGTGGCATTACAGCAACTGTAGTCTAAACACTGTGTTGCTGCTTCATTAGATGCTGAGTGCCACTCTCCACTCAGTACTTTCACAGACGTTTGAGGAATTCGTGACGAGTATATAAAATGGCTGTATTATATATAATAGATAGAAACCTAGCTTTTAGTTGGAGAAATCTAGATTTTAGTTGGAGAAGTATAACACGCATGAAACGTTAATTCAGGTTTGTCAGATGTTTCCTCATGATTAAATTCAAGTTACGCGTTTTTGGCAAATAGACCTCACAAGTTACGTGCCTTTTGCGTGTGTCGTATTGTGGTTTGTGTATCTGTATCTTATTACTGTGATGTTGACTTTGATCGCTTGGTGAAAGTGGTGTCTTGTTGAGTTTCTCCATTGTAAAGTTGCTGTTTACTGTGGTATTTGCCAAATAGCTATTTTCTATTCCCATTATTACTTCTATATTTATTAATTGGGATTGTACTGTAAAGAAAAGTTTTTCCTCTTCTTCCATTTACTTGTTTAGTGTATGGGTATGTTTATATTTATTGTGGTAGACACTTTATTGTGGATCCTTTTGAGCTGAAGACTTATTTCTAGCTTAGCTCTGAGAAATTCTATTATATTACCTTTTAATAACAGCTTTATTGAGATATAATTCATATACTACGCAGTTCACCCATTTAAAATATGCAGTTTAGTGTTTTTTAGTATATTCACAGTTATGCAACCATCACCAGTTTTTTGCTATTCTGAATAACGCCATGAGCACTCATGTACTAGTTTTCACATGGACATATGTCTTCATTTCTTTTGAGTCCAGGGGTAACTCTATGTATAACTAGATGAGGAACAGCCAGACTGTTTTCCAAAGTGGTTGACTTATTTTACATTCCCACCAGCAGAGTATGAGGATTCTTGTCTCTTCACATCCTTGCCAACACTTGTCATTACCTATGTTTTTGGCTATATCCATCCTAGTGGGTGTGACATGCTGTCTCATTGTGGTTTTGATTTGCATGTTTCTGATGGCTAATGTTGTTAGTCCTATTTCCTTGTGTTTATTGGCCATCTGTGTATCTTCCTTGGATATCTTTGGAGAGATTTCTATTCAGTCCTTTACCCATTTTTATTTTGGATAATTTGTGGTTTTAATCATTGAATTGTAAGAGATTTCATGTATTCTAGGTAAAAACCCCTTATCAGAAGTACGATTTGCACGTATTTTCTCCCAGTCTTTGGCTTTATCTTTTCATGTTCTTGATGGTATACTTTGAAACACAAATTTTTTATTTTGATGAAGTCCAATTTATCTATTTTTGCATTTGTCACAATGCTTTTGGTGTCATATCTAGAAAGGTCTAACAGTCACAGAAATTTAGTATTTTTTTTAATTTAAAAAATTTTAAAATTTTTATTTGAGAGAGAGAGACTGAGAGTACACAAGATGGGGAGCAAGGCAGAGGTGGGGGAGAGAGAGAGAGAGAGACAGACAGACAGACGTCTAAGCAGACCCCATGCTCAGCGCAGAGCCCAATGTGGGTCTCGATCCCACAACCCTGGGATCATGACCTGAGCCAAAATCAAGGCACCCTGAGACTTAGTATTTTTAAAAATAATTTTCTCCTCTCTGTGTTTTATGCTCTCTTCTTTTTTACATCCTAATTGTAATCTTAGGCCTTCTTGGATTGACTTTGCATTGTCTTAGCTTTCCTCTCACATTATCTACTTCTCTCTTTTTGTGCTGTGTTTTGGGAGCTTTCTTCAATTCTATTCCAACCTTTTGTCCAATTTTTAATTTTGGCGATTATCTTTTAATATTTAAGAGCTTCTTTTTGTTCATTTGATTTTTTGGTTATTCCATTTTCACATAAGGATAAAATATCTTCTTAAATATATCTGGATGTAGGGGCACCTGGATGGCTCAGTTAGTTGAACACCCACATATCTAGGTATATATCTGGATCTAGTAATTAACATCTTAGAAAGATATCTTTCCTACCCTAAATTATTTATGTTCTCTCTGGGGTCAGTTTATCAATTTGTCTTTTATATCTTGTTTTTTCTCTTTTATGTTGCTGATTCTCAAATATTTTTTGAACCTTTTATTGCCCATTTCTATTTAAGAAAGCCGTTGGAGCTAATGATGTAAAAGTAAATTTGTTTTCCTATTTGGCATCTTCCCTGAATAGGCAATCTGTTGACAATCCCTGATGACTGAAGTTCCCCAAATACCATAATAAGGAAATCTTTACTTTGGGGGGCTATTAGGGCCACTATTACCCCATAAGACATTCTGTGTACATTAGAAAAGTATTTCCTCGACACATACGGCTTGTGAATAGTGTCTTCGTGCTAAGAAAAAGTCATCCCCTCATCCAGGCAACACAGCCCAATGCCAGGATGCATGGCTTGGTGAATAGCTTTCGGGTTTTATTTTAGTCCCTGTTTTCTCCCTTGGTTAAGCTGCTTGGCCTGTCTGCAGACTGTACTTGTATAACTGGTAGCCCTGGTGCTAATGTTCCACTCTCCAGCTCAGCTTTTGCCCGGCAATCCGTTGAGTTTCTTTCAAGAGTTATCAAGGTGTGGGCATAGAAGTCAAAGCTGAGCTACCTGTGCCCTATATTCAGGATCAAGGAGAGAGGTAGGTGCTTCCAGACAAACCTTGTATTAATCCCTGCATTTGTAGCCTCATTCTTACTTCCTCTCCAGAATGTAGACAGACACAGATTGGCTCCTCCTCCTCCTCCTCTGAGCCCCTTTGTAATTCAGAGAGATTCTAGGCTGCAGCTTCTCTTATCTCTCTGCTCTTCCATCTTCAAGAAATGTTTTTAAGTCTGATGTGCTCCCAATGCCCACTGACTCCCCCCTTTTATTGCTGTTATGGATCTCTTTTCTTCTTGTAATTCTGTACTTTTAGTTCAGCAAGTTTTCAGTAGTAGACAAAGAAATATAAATATATATCTCTATCCCCTCATTTTGAACTGGTACCTGTCTGTGTTGAACTTAAAAAAAAGTCTAAGCACCTATATATACTTTATTTTGATCATATTACTTCTCCCCTTCCACCCCCCGTGATTATCTAACACTTTATTTGATAGTGTTTTTTAAAATCAGAATCCTAGTTAGGTTCATACGTTACAGTAAGTAGATATGTCTCAACTCTCTTCTTCTGTGGATGTCTACTCTCAGTCCTTGAATTTTGTTGCTGTCGTTGTTAAAGAAGCCAGGTCTTTTATCATGAGGCGTCTCCTGCATTCTGAGTTTTGGTAATTATGTCCCCGGGAGGTTGTTTAACACGATCCTTTCTCCCTTATATTTCCTTTCACTGGTAGTAAGACCTAGAAACCTAATCAGACTTAGGTTCCATTTTTTTTTTTAACAAAGTGTTTTAATGTTTATTTATTTTTGAAGAGACAGAGACAGAACGTGAGCAGGGGAGGGGCAGAGAGAGAGGGAGGCACAGATCCAAAGCAGGCTCCCGGCTCTGAGCTGTCAGCACATAGCCCAACGCGGGGCTCAAACTCACAAACTGTGAGATCATGACCTGAGCTGAAGTCGGTCACTTAACCAAGTGAGTCACCCAGGTGACCCTACTAGGTTCCATTTTTTGACCAGAATATTTTACAGGCAGGAGTCCGTGCCTCCAACCTGAGGCACATAATGTCTGGTGGTCTCTTTTGGGGAGGTGCTAGGAGCCATGGATGCTCATAGCCTAGGGACTGCAAAATGGTAACATGCTGTTATTTCATCTTCTTTGATAAACGGGAATACTTAAAGAAAACTTGCTGTCATCAACTATTTGGTTACCCTGAGATAGAGTTCATAAAGGAAAGGCAGGAGAAATACTTAATTATTTTCCTTTATTGACTAGTTTTCATAGTTCTTACTCTACAACCTTTCATGGGTTTGTGTTACAGGGTTAAGTCAGTGCTATTTTAGTCTTGTTGCGTCAGTTCACTGCTTCTGCAAAACATGATGCTTACACGTGGCTTCTGTTCTCAGGTTGCACATCAGGATTATTTCTGGCATGTCTAAAATGGAGATAATATTTCATTTGTAGGAATTTTTTTGCTGAGGATTAGCTGAGATAATGCATGTAAACGTACTTTGAATACTAAAATGCGTGCTACAAAAATTAATCACTTTATTCTAAAAAGTTCTGTGAATGTATGTACTACCAATTATATTTTATTCTAAACCCCACAATGGAATAAAGAAAGCGTTCAAAATAGTTTGTGATATTTAATTATCTTCATAATCTTTAATATTTACCCTTTTATCTATGTCATCTAATTAGAAAGTAATACTTATAATTTAAACAGTTTCAAGATGAGAAGGTAGCAGACTATTTTATGGTATTTAACAGTGTCAACTTACTTAACAAATATTGTATTAATTTATGCTTCTTTAAATAATACCCTTACTGGGAACTAACCAACCTTTAAGAAAAGTGGGGGTGGGGGGGTTGTCACTGGGTTGGTTGGTTTGCATTTAATCATATTGCTATTTTTTCAGCACATTTTTGGATTATTAGATTGTTTATAATCCACTGAAGATGTGAAACTAGTATTTGATCCCTTTCAGTGAAATTGTTTGTTCTGTGTCTTTAATTTTGTATTGGCTTTAATTTTTTCCCCCCTATCTTTCTTTAATTTAGCATGCCAAAGAGTATTGGTGGATCTTTTGGTATCTTTGATGAGCTCAAGAACGTGTTCGGAAGAGCTAACCCTTCTTTTGAGAATATTTCTGGAGAAATCTCCTTGTACAGTAAATATGCTATAATTTAATTTTTTTTCACGGATACCTAATAGGATATTTTAAAACCTATTTGGAAATCACTAAGCTCTCTCTTTTGTTGTGGTAATTATTATACAGCCAACTCCATGGTGTTATGTGTGAGATTCTCAATCATTTTATTATTTCCCCACATTTTAACTGTTTCACTTCAGTTTTGGCTAACCAGCCTGTCGTTGGGATCATAGTCCCATTACCTCATCCCACCCCTAGTTGTTGTGCTTAAGAAATGCCAAGTAATTTTAATTACTAAAGAGAACTTAATTATGAGTAGTTGTTACCATTTTAAGGATTATCCTTTTTTTTAGAAAATCAGTATCTACTCTTGAGGTATCTTGTATCACTTCTTTCCATTGGTGTAACTTAGTGACTTTTCGACTGTTCTTTGCTGAGAAACTCATTTTTATAATGAGACCTTGACTGGAAGCATATGCAAATCAAACAGAAAACCTGGGAGCTACTTTCTGTGACGCAAGATTAAATGTCACTGAGCCCTGCCCTTTTCCCCACCTTACTCCCGCTTGTGGACCCTGAGAGGACTCTATGGAGCACAAGGTTAAAAACCACTGATGTAGACATTTGGTGACTGTAGTTTGGAGTGTTTCTTTTTTAAAACATTTTTAAATGTTTATTCATCTTTGAGAGAGAGAGAGAGACAGACAGAGGCAGAGCATGTAAGTAGGGGAGTGGCAGAGAGAGAGGGAGACACAGAATCCGAAGCAGGCTCCAGGCTCTGAGCTGTCAGCACAGAGCCTGACATGGGGCTTGAGCCCACAAACCTTGAGATCATGACCTGAATCAAAATCGGACACTTCACCGACTGAGCCACCCAGGCACCCCGAAATGTTTCTATTACTTTCCCTGAGTGCATTTCTCATCATCGTCGTCATCGTCGTCGTCGTCGTCATCATCATCATCATCATCATCATCATCATCATCATCAATGTTAGCTGTTATTTTATGCATAGGGCATATAATTGGTAGGGCATTGTACTAGGTTACTCTTTTCTACTTTTTAATTGTCTCCTTAGTCATTACTTTTCTCTTTAATTAGATGCTCGTTTCCTCTCTTGTCTCTTCTACAGTTCTACACTTCAGTTTAACAAAAAATTTGTAATTTATAAAGAAAACCTAAAAACACTTATTTTGTTTTACCAAAAGCAGATGAAAGAAAATTAATTTGATTAGGGAAAACTCATGTAAAGTAAGTTGGAAAGTAATTGAGCCACTCAATTTTATGAAGTCAGTCATGTTAGAAATATCATCCAGAAATCTGGAGAATTTGTCAGGTGTCTGGTTCTGTGCTTCACTTAAAAATAATTGAGAGACGGGCACCCAGGTGGCTCAGTCAGTTGAGTGTGCGACTTTTGATTTTGGCTTGGGTCATGATCCAAGAAATCATGGCATCAAGCCCCACATCAGGCTCTACGCTGAATGTGGAGCCTGCTTGGGATTCTCTCTTGCTCTTCCTCTGCCCCTCTCCCCTACCCATACTCTCTCTCTCTCTAAAAAAATAAATAAATAAAATAAAGTAAAATAAAAAGTAAAATTGAGAGAAACAACTATAGTCTACTTAGAAATAAACATCTTTCTTTGGTAGAAATGATTCCAGATATAATTACTGTAGTTAATTTCTTTTGTTTTTATTAAAAAGTTTTTTTAGTTTATTTTTTGAGAGAGAGAGAGAGAGCAAGGAAGGAGCAGAGGGAGAGGGAGACAGAGAATCTGGCAGCACATACTGTCATTTATAACCAGAATTTCAAAATTACTATGTACCTTAACATGATCCTGACGTTTTGTTTTGCTTTTTCTCTAGGAAGTTCTTCTTTTGGGTATTCTGAAAATTATTGAAAGCGACATTGCTGTGAGCCCTTCACAGTATCTAACCTTCCCTTTACTGCATACGCCAAATTTAAGCAATGGCGTTTCATCACAAAGGAGTCCTGGGATTCTAAACAGTAAGGCCCTGGGATTATTACGGAGAGCACAGAGTTCGCAGAGCAGGAAAGAGGCCGACAGTGAAAGTTTCCCCCAGCGGCTCCTCTCCTCCTGGCACGTAGCCCCAGTCCACTTGCCGTTGCTGGGGCAGAACTGCTGGCCACACCTGTCAGAAGGGTTCAGCGTCTCACTGTGGTTTAGTGTGGAGTGCATCCACGAAGCGGAGAGTGCCATGGAGAAAGGAAAGAAGATAAAGAAAAGAAACAAATCCTTAATGTCGCGGGACAGTAGTTTGGATGGCGCAGGTATGATGTTCCCGCTGTTATCTGTTGTCTGTTTCACTGAGCTTTTTCACGTGGGCATTTGGGTTGAGCTGTAAGGACATGGGGATTTCTCACTGGCTCTGGACATGTTCTTCGTGCTAGGTGCCTTAGTGATGGCAGGCCCTGCCTCCCCAAAGCCTGGCTGGTGAGATAGCTTCAAAAACCCTACTTTCTTTTGTACTGTGGCCTTGGGGCTGGAGGTGGGGGCTGCGGCGGAGGGACCCCCACGTGTACAACTGCCGTGGGGGACCACCAGCCCCATTTCCTGCCTCTTTCCTGGTCCCATCACTGGATTAGGGTGATTCCTGGTGTGAGAGAAGTAAAGGAAGAAGCCCGAGAGCCACCCTTCTGTCCTTCTGTCCCCTTCTCCCCAGGCCCCAGGAGCCCCCATCTCATCTCCTTTCTCTCTCTTAGCTCAGCTCTCCTCCTCGCGCCACATCGTTCCGCAGTGTCCCTCTGCTAGTTCCTGTCACATTGCGTTTGAGTGAGTCAGCCTTTCTCCACGGTTGGAATCATTTCCATTCCAGTACTTTCTATAACCAATACAATCTCTGTTCTGCCGCCACGAAACTGGGTCTGGTTCCTCATATGACGAGGGCAGGAAGGACCTGTTCGTTAAAAAGCAGTTTATGGTGGTGAGAAGCCAAGCAGGTCGGCTAATTGTTAGGGTCCATGGGATGGATGAAATGACTGGATGAGACAGCTGGTTAGGGGTCACATGGAGGTCCTGGCCGCAGGGGCTCTTCACGGGGCAAAGCTGACGCATCCCGCTGGCTCCCTGCTTCGGAACACTAGGCCTTCGGGCAAGGTCCTCCACCACTGACACTGATAGAAAAGAAATCCTTAATGACGTTGTCAAGATGGGAGAGTGAGAAGTGTCACCTGATGTCCGCAGCTGGAACTCGGAATCCACTTCTCCAGACACATTTCCGTGTTGTTAGCATAGTGTACTTCTGCACTTTTGCGGGTTAGCCTAGGAAGCCAAACTTAAAACAAAACAAAACAAAAACAAATAGTTCTAGCATTTTCTTTTGTGAGTTGAACTTTGCCACTAAGGATTGATAGCTCTGCTGCTGCCCCGTGTACATTGAGTGCTTTCTGTATGTGCATTACTTTGCCCCACTCTTTCTACTTACGTTTTCAATCTAATCTTCACAACAGTTCGGTAAGGTGAGTGCTCTCGCTGTCCATATTCACAGATGATGTGAAACAGCATGACCAGTTTATAGAGCTGGTAAGTGATGGGGAGGGATTTAGACTCACCTATATTTAATTCAGAGCTTGAGTGCCACCCCTGTACTGTAAACTGTGCAAATCTCTTTCTCAGATTTAAGTGGGGGCAATCACAATGCAGACAGTCTCTGATAAAATGAAATAAGTATACACAATGACCTGAGAAAAAGTGGAGTAGTGGGCAATTAAAAAAAATTTTTTTATTGTAGAAATATATTAGAAGACATATATTTTAGAATGACGATTCTGCATAAACATTAAAAAAGAACATTTAAAAATAGTATATATACCAAAATTTTGAAGGGAGAGAGGAAGAAGATATTAGCTTGCCTTAGAATAACATTTTAGAGTTTCAGAATCACTTAGCAATTATATGCAAAGATGATTCATCAGGGAGTCTAAACAAAGAATATATTCAAACAGCACAATTTTTCAAAAACCATTTTTTTTTTAAATCATGCTATTGTAATAATTATAGGATGATTTTTGGTCGCGCATGTGACAATGGTGTGTGCTCTGTGGGCCAGGGTCTGTAATGTCAGAGTGACCGAATCCAATCAATAAGAGAAATGTGGCACAGTTTGTAATAGGTCACCACAGTGACATCACAATGATCTGTTCATTCCCACAATTAGCCCTTAATTATCATATATTTTGAAGACTTTAATAACTTCCAGTGTACCCAGTTACTGTCTTCGCTCCTGGTGCTTTTTTGGAATTAACATCTCAAGTTTGGGAATATTGTTTGGAACATCCAGGTAAATAATTTACTGCAAATGAACAACCATGCTTTGTATTCTTTTAAATTCACGTTTCCCCTCATTTTATCAACTGCTTTACTGATTATTCTAACGTCTTTTTATCATAGAGCACAACAGACTGGAAGGTGCCGAGTACATAAATCCTGGTGAAAAGCTCATAGAAGAAGGATGTATTCATATGATTTCCTTGGGATCCAAAGCTCTGATGATGCAAGTGTGGGCTGACGCCCGCAATGGCACTTTTATCTTCCGGTATCGATTATCCTCAACCCCCTGCGAATAGATCGCATATTTAAATAATTTAGATGAGACATTGATGTGAAATCTAATAAAGATAATTACAGCAAATCGCAAATCAGAAAACTGTTTTTAAAAAGATACATTCTAACAAGTATTAATACCACCTCTGTAACCATATATTATTCTATCCAAAAATCTATAACTAAACTCTGAAAGTAGATTATGTTAATTCTCAAGTAGATTTTAGACCAATGCTCACTGAAGTCTTACCTATGGAAATATTCTATCAGATTGCAATCGCCTTAAGATGGTATTATCAGACAGCTGGTTTCCATGCAGATTATATGTTTAATAGCCATTACCTGATAAACTTCAATTCTTCTTGCAGTCTTGTCTTTTTTTCCTACCTCTTTTGTTAACTGGTATACAAATCTTTTAGTTGGATTGAATGAGTATGATACAATTTTTATAAAACTTTAAACAAAAATATGGTATTTAGAGGATATATGCTTTTTGTTATAAAGGTTACTTGGTATTTTGTATGCATTATATCCCAATTCTCTCAGCAATCCCTCCAAGTAGGATAGACCCCCTAGTACATCTTGGCATTTAGACATTTATGTACAACATGTATTAATTTTTGTATGAACCAAATATTACACTGTAATTTCTAAAAGGGCAATGACTGTATAAATAGTAACAATACAGGGGCAGCTGGGTGGCTCAGTCAGTTAAGTGTCCCACTCTTGGTTTCGGCTCAGGTCATGATCTCACGGTTTGTGAGTTCGAGCCCCACATCAGGCTCCGTGCTGACAGTGCGGAGCCTGCTTGGGATTCTCTCTCTCTCCCTCTCTCTTTGCCCTTCTCCCGCTTGCTCTGTCTCTCTCAAAAATAAATAAAGTAAAACATTTAATAAATAGTAACAATACATTTTTTTTTCAAATTGAATTTTGAAAATTAATGCCTAAATTATTCACACCAGCAAATGAGCTTCATCTATTTTAGTCTATATTAGGTAATAATATAATAAAATAACTAAGCAGATTTTATGGTGTAAAACAAAGATCTACTGACTTTTCAAATTAGTTTAAAAATAGAACCGGGGCACCTCGGTGGTCTAGTCAGTTAAGCCTCCAACTTCAACTCAGGTCATGAGCTCATGGTTCGTGGGTTCGAACCTTGGCATTGGGCTCTGTGCTGACAGCCCAGAGCCTGGAGCCTGCTTGGGATTCTGTGCCTCCCTCTCTGTGCCTCCCTGGCTCGTGCTCAGTCTCTCTCTGTCTCTCAAAAATAAACATTAAAAAAAAAAAATAGAACTGATTTTTGGGGCACCTGGGTGGCTCAGTCAGATGAGCGTCTGACCCTTGATGTCAGCCCAGGTCATGATCTCATGGTTTGTGAGACTAAGCTCACACTGGGCTGTGCAATGACAGTGCAGAGCCTGCTTGGGATTCTCTCTCTCCCTCTCTCTCTGCCTCTCCCCTGCTGTGCGCTCTCTCTCTCTCTCTCTCTCTCTCAAAATAAATACACTTTAGAAAAAATAGAACTGATTTTTAATCTAATTCAAATACCTGGAATTATAGCTATTAGACATTATTAAATATTGAGATCAGAAATTTCATGTTTTCAGCCTGTACTTTTTCTCTTTTTTGTAGTATGTGCATGGATTCAAACGATGACATGAAAGCTATTTTACTGGCACAGGTTGAATCACAGGAGAATGTTTTCGTCCCCAGCAAATGGCAACACTTGGTCCTCACCTACCTACAGCAGCCCCAAGGGAAGAAGAATAACCATGGGAAAATCTCCATATGGATCTCTGGGCAGAGGTAGGAAACGTTTTTAGTAAATACTTACTAACTTCCATTAAAATTTTAAGTTTAGTTTGTCATAGCTTCTGAAGCAGATCACAGGAAACTATGGATACGATGTGCTGTATGTTAATGCAGGAGTCTATGTCAGAGTCGGATACTTTTTCCTGTGTATCACTTTAATACAAGATTAATCTCTCATGCAAGTTAATACTTGGGTTTGAGGGAACATGCAGAAAACTGACATTTAGACGTTTATATAGAATATATGATAGATCAAGGAAAAGAACCTATAGTTTGGTCTTTCATGCCTACAAATTTATAAAATGAATCCACAAGCAATTATTTCAATTAAGTGGATAATAAGGCTAAGACCTAAATTAAGTCAGGGTTTCAAAAGAAATTAGAATGACCGGAGCAAAATTTAAGCTAGTGTGTATCAGGTAATAGACTAAAATGGGGTCCTAGAACATGCCATGTGATAGATTCAGGTATACTGTGTGATTTTTACCGACCAGGAGAATTGTGGGTCGAGTTAATAAGAGTTGGGTTCTGGAATATCTTAATGTAAAGTAAGCCAGAGAGAACTAAAAAGTATCTTGGATTTGTAAGAGTTGCGAAGTATTTTATGAATGAAGTAACCATGAAAGGGGATACAGAATTGGATAGTGGGCAGCATGGGACAGGATCAAGCTGGCTGGAAGGAAGAGTCTGAGTTCAGTAATGAGAAAGAAAAGCAATGGGTGTGGTCATGCTACCTGATAGGCAAGTTATGCATGTCAAGATGAGGAGGCTAGATTTAATCGCATGGACTATAAAATATTTCATACCTGTTACGTTGCACACCTTTTGCTAGGTGCCTTACGTGCATTATCTCCCAATTCTCTTAAAAATCCCTCGAAGTAGATGAGACCACAGAAATAACATATGTCCTTAGCATAAATGAGCCGATTCTTATTCATTCATTTGTTCATCCATTAAATATTTATTGAGGAATTGCCGTGTGCCCAGCGTGCTTGTATCAGGCCTGAGGGCAATGGTAAACAAGACTTGGCACTGAGAATAAACTGAGGGTTGATGGGGCGGGGGGGGGGGGGAGTGGAAAGGAGGGGAAAGTGGGTGATGGGCATTGAGGAGGGCACCTGCTGGGATGAGCACTGGGTGTTGTATGGAAACCAATTTGACAATAAATTTCATATAAAAAAAAAAAAAAGACTTGGGTTCCATGCCTTCTTGGAACTCACCGTCTAATGGGGAAGCAGACAAGGAGCAAACATAATGAAATGATTATATCCAAATCATGACAGATACTGTGGAGGTAACCAACAGGTCCCCAGACAGAAAATATCAGGTTTGCTACTTAAAAGGTAGGTCAGGGAAGGCGTCTTTGGGAAAGGATTATTTAAGCTGAGACCTCTCAGGGAGACGGGACGTGCTCTGAGCAGGGGAGAGGCAGAGCCTTCCAGGCAGAGGGGAAGGCCCGTGGAAGCCAAGGGAAAGCTGTGTGCTGGCTCATTGCTGGAAGGGAGGCTGTCAAGTTGACTGCTTAGAGCTGTCCAGCCTCAATGCCAGAGGAAGGCAGAGGACAGGGGGCTTGTGAGTGGCTTTAGGGGAGTCCCTCCCCAGGGTCCACCACAGGAAAGAACAGGCTTTGGGAACAAAACCAAGGCTTCAGTTTTTGTTTATTCATCTCAAAAAATCCATGAAAATATGTCATTGAAGCTTCCATATTCTAAATAAAATATTTTCTGAGGAGTTCTCAGACTTCAACCAATTAGTAAAATTTTTTTTCAGAACCTTGAGTTAGGTCGGTTGGAGTTGGGGACAGGGCTGTGCGTAGCGAGCCTCTTTCTCATGGACCCTCTCCTCATTTCATGAGCTCTCAACATGTGCCGGGAACTGTATGAAACGCTTCACACGGATGACCTCATTTGGTCCTCCTGACAACACTAAGAAGAAAGTATATTGTTTTCTCTATGTTACATGTGAGGCAATTGAGAGAGACCCAGAGCGGGTAAAGTCATGCCACAAGTATGGGGTACAGCTGAAACCTGAACCCAGATACAGCCCATGCCTTAGAACCCTGTGTTTTGCCACCCCAACAGCCTTTTTCTGAATCAGACCACCTGACAGGTATAGGAGTCATAAACTAACTAGACATGTTCAGAATGAGGGTTTAGATGTTCATTGTGGATGGTTGGTGAGCATAGCAATTCATATATTTCTACATTACTTTGAAGGAATTTTTTTTGCCATTGGTACAAAGTGATGATTTCATCTGTTAAGAGAGCAACGAGCAAGTGACCAAGGACGAATATATTATTCTGTTGATTTAAACTTGGCACTTTCTGAATTAATAGAATAATTTCTATAAATAATATATTTCAGGAGAACATTTTCAATATGTAACACTGAAAACAAATTATTAATGGTTTATATTCTTATTTAATGAACAGCACACAAATGTGGTAGGAATATATGGCACATAGTAGGTACTTAACATTTGTTCAATTCATCTTGCAAAGTGTTCTTTACCCTTAAAAACTGTATTAAGTCATACTGCCAATAGGTGGCAATAGTGTTTCGGTCACAGCCATGTATTTGGTTCAAGAAAGATGCATCCAATCTGGAAATGATCTCACTGTATTGCTGTATGTCTGTTATACCTTAATAAAAAAAAGTTATCTCACATTTTTATCAGAAAATATTTCTATTAAAATAGTTACATTTTTATGTTAAATATGAAACAGAAAGCCTTAGGGAAAAGTTTTTAAATTTAAATAAATTGACATACCAACATAGAATTTCTTGGTAAATTCTATGAACATTAGCATATTCTAAGTCTTTATCTTATTCACAAACTTTGCCTTTATAAGTTACCTTCATTATCTTTATATGCAGCTTAAAATATTCCCCCAAAAGGGGTAGAACTTGGCACTCCGGACTTCCAACTGGATGATGAAATCCTCTCGTCGTGTGTGTCTCTCTTTGAGGAAGTGTCAGTTTACTTTTTCCTACTCTGTCTTTTGTAAGGATTCCTGTAAATACAACAGACTAACCCAAACTCTATGACTGAGCATTGAAAAAAATAGAAAATGCAGAAAAGCATTGCGTTTCAGTGGCTAGTCAGAACCAAACCTTGAGAAATGATACTCCTTTTCTGAGTAGTCTTTGATGGCTTCATAGAAGGTGATGTTTTAGGAATGGTTTACCAAGGTGGGAGACTTCTTGGTAAAATTAGGGGGAGGTGGTTGGTTTGTATTTGTAAACTAGGAAGGCGCATGCGCAGAGGTCGAATGGCAAAGAGAACTTGCCTCAGGTGTCCGGTCCCTCCTCCCATGGCCTGCTGCGGGGCCATCAGGCATGTCTGTTCTACTCCCCTCTTTCTGGAATTTGTGTACTGCTAGCACTGGGGACCAGGAGACAGCAGAATCCACTCTGTTTCTCCCTATCACCAACTGTTTGATACTGAACCGAGAACATTGTTCAAGAACTTCCCATTATTAAACATTCCCATTTATACTTTTAAACTATTCAAGTCCTCACTGAAATAATTGATTTAACTTTGTTTTTAACACAGGAAACCTGATGTTACTTTGGACTTTATGCTTCCGAGAAGAACAAGCTTGTCATCTGATAGCAATAAAACATTTTGCATGATTGGCCACTGTTCATCGTCCCAAGAAGAGTTTTTGCAATTGGCTGGAAAATGGGACCTGGGAAATTTACTCCTCTTCAACGGTATACTTTTTTCCTTCAAAGCGTTTCCAGTTTCTTCTTTCAGTTAACAAGTATTAAACTAGTAAATTATCCTGGATAATAATCCAGGATATTAATCCCTATTCCTTCACTTGTACTTAGTAAGTATTACATTTCCTAGATACCAAGATGCACTTCTAAAATATTTCAACATTTTTATAATATAGATGTTTCTTAGAATTGATATATATGTTTAATGCAAGGGTGTACGTCATACCTCCTACCAGCCTCCCCCAAAAGGGAAGCACATATCAAATCAATTTTGTTTTATAATCTAGGAAAATACAGTATTGACAAGTAAACTTAGAATGATTATCTCTCTTACTTATAATTTTAGTATATTCTTTTTTTAAATTTTCTTAATGTTTATTTTTGCGAGAGAGAGAGAGAGAGAGACAGAGTACGAGTGGGGGAGGGGCAGAGAGCAAAAGAGACACAGAATCCAAAGCAGGCTCCAGGCTCTGAGTAGTCAGCACAGAGCCCAATACAGGGCTCGAACCCATGGACCATGAGATCATGACCTGAGCCGAAGGCAGATGCTTAACCAACTGAGCCACCCAGGCAGCCCAATTTTAGTATATTCTGTAAGAATATCAAATTTTAGGGAAAAAAAGAAATATATGATTTAAAAATATATATCACTAAAAAACTTAAAAATAAAAATAAAAAATGTATATCACTAAATCTGGCACATAATAGCATTCAGGCAGCGTTTATTGAATAGATAGAAGAATGGAGGAATGAGATATCAATTCATATTTATTTCAAAAAAGAATTTACTGAAGTATGGTTTCCATTTATTTAAAAAAGGCAAAACAAAACCAAAGTAACTGTTTTCTATCTGAAGGAAAAAATAGAAATTTTATTATTTTATCACAAGCTTCACAGTTAACTTTATGTGTATTAATTCATTTCCCATCCATACTTGGCATAGGTTATTTGCTCATGACACCAATTTGGAATGTGAGACTTTATCAATTTTATAGAGATAAAAGAATCTGACAAAAATAACTAACTCTTGATTTCTTGCTTTTTATGAAAAATTCTGGTTGGAGTATGGTAAATAAATAACTTTATTTTCTTGTTCAGGAGCTAAGATTGATTCACAAGAGGCCTTTTATCTATATGCTTGTGGACCCAACCATACATCTATAATGCCATGTAAATATGGCAAGCCTGCGAATGACTTCTCCAAATATATTAATAAGGACATTTTGCGATGTGAAAAAATCAGAGAACTTTTTATGACCAAGAAGGAAGTGGACATTGGTCTCTTAATTGTAAGTTTTCATTTCATAAGTTTAAACTTTTTAGTAACTGATAATTCATGGTTATAAAATGTGTAATTACCTATGAATTAGATTTCTAAAGTTTCTCTTCTTTCTTACTCAACATTTTCTTTCCTCAAGAACATGTTTCTTTCTTAAAAAAAAAAAAAAAAAAAAAGCAACCTGAAATACTCAGAATTTGTTTTCGGATTTCAAATGTTTATTCCCTTTTCCTTAGAACTATATTTCCATACGAAGCATTAGTTTAGTTTATATGTACTAATTATTCAAGAAAAATGTTTATGATATGGTGAAAATATAACATCTGTTAGCATAAAAAAATTGCTCATTACATTTCATTTCCATACTTATAAATAAGTAGTAATTTTTATTTATAGTGTTATTTTTATTTATAAATATTCCGATTTTAAAATATTTATTCTTTGATATCAGCAACAACCAGGAATTTTGCTTGCAAAATATTGCTGACTCTGGTTATATGAGACTCTCTTGTTTTTTTATACACTATTGTAATTTTTTGTCCAAGTGTATAGTTCAGGAGTTTGTGGTAGATATTTTTCATTATAGCAACTAGAAAGCTGAGCCTTCGTAGTCTTAGAAGATCTACTAAAAACTGGTAGATCTGGCCATGAAACTGGGTTCCTTCTCTTGCTTCTTATGAGAGGTACAGTTATAGGTCAGAGATTTTACTTGAAGGAGACTACTAGTTTGGAATGTATTTTGTTGTTGTTGTTGTTGTTGCTGTTGTTAATGAGATGTGTATTGTGCAATCAAAATAAATAGTATTTTAAAGCTGTAACATTTGACTAAAGGAAAGGAGAAGTTCTAGCATAGATATTTTGTAAAATACATGTTAAGTCTTAAGTGGTGTTAAATATGTAACTGTGGTAAAGCGGATAGAGAGTAGATACGTATGGAATTTGACTTATGATCTGATATTGTGTATACAATAGTTTTCTCCCTAAGGAGTATCCAAAAAGGGGGGTTGGGAGCATTTGGGCTGTCCATTATGATTGGGGGATGACCAGGGATGCTACATGTTCTGCAATGCAAGGGCAGTATTATATAGAGCACAGAATTATCCTACCCCAAATGTGTCACCATTAAGAAAACATGCTTTATGGGGCGCCTGGGTGGCGCAGTCGGTTAAGCGTCCGACTTCAGCCAGGTCACGATCTCGCGGTCTGTGAGTTTGAGCCCCGCGTCAGGCTCTGGGCTGATGGCTCAGAGCCTGGAGCCTGTTTCCGATTCTGTGTCTCCCTCTCTCTCTGCCCCTCCCCCGTTCATGCTCTGTCTCTCTCTGTCCCCCAAAAAAATAAATAAACGTTGAAAAAAAAAAAAAAAAGAAAACATGCTTTAGGGAAATGTTTCTCAAACCTAAGCGTACAGCAGAGTCACCCAGAGGATTTATTAAAACACAAGTTGCTGGGGGGCGCCTGGGTGGCACAGTCGGTTAAGCGTCCGACTTCAGCCGGGTCACGATCTCGAGGCCCGTGAGTTCGAGCCCCGCGTCACGCTCTGGGCTGATGGCTCAGAGCCTGGAGCCTGTTTCCGATTCTGTGTCTCCCTCTCTCTCTGCCCCTCCCCCGTTCATGCTCTGTCTCTCTCTGTCCCAAAAATAAATAAATGTTGAAAACACAAGTTGCTGGGCCAGACTTTTGGATTCAGGGGTCTGAAGTGTGGCCCAAGCAATTTGCATTTTTAACAAATCCCAGACGATGCTGTTGGCTGCTGCTTGCTGGTTCAGGACCACATGTTGAGAATCTATGCTTTAGGCAGACCAAGGATTTACACAACCAGTGTTTGTTCAAATAATAATTTTAACTCTCTAGTTTTTGGTTAATCCATTTGTTTTCTCACACACACACACACACACACACACACACACACACATTTCCTTAATCCTTTTATTTTGCTTGAAAAGAATATATTGAAGTCATAAGATTTAACATAAATTATCACAAATGAAAATTCTAAGGATTTGATGCGACAACTCTTTTTAGAAAGCAAATTTTTAAGCCTGATTTAGTAATTTGGGGATTATGAGTTCATGAGCGAAAAGTCTGGCAAGCCGCTGGTGCCAGGTGGGAGTTGTTTCATGTAGATGAACGTTTGTCAGCTTTCTGTTGAAAACTGCAGGTTTAAGATTTTGTTTTACCCAGCATATCATATACAATAAGACCGTGTTGTCACTTTAGTTGGTATGCAAATATGCTAGATGATGTCTGGATGAAATTGTGTTTAAGTTTAAATCGCCATGGTTGAAAATGATCACAGCCTAAGGCCCCCACAGCTTCTGGGAGAAAACACTGAATCAGGGTACATGATTTCCCTAAGCCTGAGTGCCCCACTGGAGTCAGAACCTGATTGAAACTGCCCTCTGCGTGGGAGAAATATTGAAAATTCTATTCAGTTTTAGTAGGAATGCTGATAGTCTGGAATTTTATTCTGGTAGGAAGATCTGACTTAGAGTCACTTGTAAATGAGTAGCCAGCCTGTGAACAAACACATTCCCCAAAGCAAAAAATTTGAATACATTGATGCAGAGTTTCCATCTCATAAGGTTGTCAAGATCGGTTAATATTTGTAAGTGCAAAGAACAGTGCCTGGTATGTAATGAGTGTGGTGTGTAAGACTCAGCTGTTCTTAGTAGTAACAGTGTAATTTCGTGTTTATTCTAAAATGGTTAAACCTGGAATCTTCTCAGCCTTGACAAGGTTTATACAATTGTTCGCTGCTATTGAAACTGATCTTCTCCTTTATGAGGAGCCATCTTGCTTCCCACATTCATCTTTGTTTCGTGTACCGTCTGTCAAAGAGAACAATTTGTTGGGTAACTTTTCACTTTGAAATGCTTGTTTGCTGGTTGATAACTTACTTTTGTCAATTTTGTTTAGTTGCTAAAGGAATATATTTGTGTTTCAGGAAAGTCTTTCCATTGTTTACACAACTAACTGTCCTGCTCAGTATACCATCTATGAGCCAGTTATTAGACTTAAAGGCCAGATGAAAACCCAACTCTCTCAAAGGCCCTTCAGCTCAAAAGAAGTTCAGAGCATCTTGTTAGAACCTCATTATCTAAAGAATCTCCGGCCTACGGAATGTAAAACTATTCAAGGCGTCCTGCACGAGATCGGTGGAACTGGTATATTTGTTTTTCTCTTTGCTAGGGTAAGAATCACTGATTATGGTTTTATCTGAAACCAAACTACTTCTTTAATACTGTTAAATTTCAGTGTTTTTTTTTAATTACAGAAACAGTTATACATCAACTCTATTAAACTTTTAAGATAAAGAAATCATGTTGTTTATGATGTCATCAAGCTTTCTGCCACACGTGGTGAAAATTTCTCTTATGGAGATTTTAGAAGTTTTCTATTATCCAGAAATGTAATTAAGACAATTAAATGTGAAATATACAAGATTTAATGGGGCATCTGGTTGGCTCCGTCGGTAGAGCAGGCGACTCTTGATCTCTGTCGGGGTCATGAGTTCAAGCCCCACATCAGGCATAGAGATTACATTAATAAAATAAGTAAATAAATAAATAAGATTTAAATTGTCAATGAGAGGAGGAATACATATTATAGTAACAAAAAGAAGAAAGATATTCTTTGGACAAGATTGGGTGCATTCAAGGTGGCATGGCTGTAGACAAGGAATGTATTCTTTAAAATAAGGTTTGTGAAGCCTGTTTTTCCCAAGCTTCCAGCTGTATGGGGAAAAAAAAAAAAAACAAACCCAAGGGTCAGCAAGTAACTCCCCCAAAAATAATTTGAGTTTGTTTAGCTTTCTTAAAGAAAAGGAGAAATGTAAAAAGTTTGACTTGTGTCATGACTACTATATTAGAATAAATTGTTTAAATTATCTGTTCTACTTAGTCGTCTCAGGGTGGGGATAATATCTTTCCTGACATAGAGTAGACAATCAATAAATATATACTGACTGTTTACAGGGATCGCTGAAATCCAAAATCAGGAGTACAAATGGTACTAATCATCTCCTTCCTCAAGGCCCATATCCTTGTTTAAATAAAGCAGGCTTGATCTTCTTTCTCCAGAATTTTATTCCTAAGTGTAACTTCTGCAACATTTGCAAATTTCCACAGCCTCCCCAACTGGATTTTTTTCCTTCAGTGGGACCACCTTTGATTAATTTTGCAATAATAGGCATATCAGTGTGTGTTATTATCATTACCATTCTTATAAATGTTTTGTCAGCATTGACTCACCATACTCTAACCTGTTTTTTCTTCTTCCTTTTTCAAGCTTTTTTTTTCATCCAGTATCTAGTTGAGTAGATTTTCCCTTCGTGTTTTAAAATGAAAAGCTCTTTAACTCATCAACATTCTGTGATCAACTTTTATAACTTATAGTTTCAAAATGTATATCCTTGGTTTTTGTTCTTTCATCAGGTTATTACACATAATTTTGTTATGATTACTCTCACACAATGACTAGATCCTAGAGAAAATGGCTCATCTTTTACACACATTCAGGATCTTGCCAGTAAGACTTCTAAAGTACATTGTAACACTTAAAACTTAGAAACTTTCTTTAGTATTTTTCCTTCTCTGCTACAAAAAGAAAATTCAGTCTCCTTAAAAACCTTACACGTGTTGGGGTGCCTGGGTGGCTCAGCCAGTTAAGTGTCTGACTTCAGCTCAAGTCATGATCTCACACTTTGTGAGTTTTAGACTCCCTGCTGTCAGCACAGAGCCTGCTTGGGATCCTCTGGCCCCCTCTCTCGCTGCCCCTCCCTCTCTCTTTCTCAAAAATAAATAAACATTAAAAAAAACCCAAAAAACAAAAAAACCTTCCATGCATAGCCTGCCTTTTGAACCAGATCTCTGCCATCCAGCCAAATAAGCAAACTGCAGCCTCCGAGCTGTACCGGGAACTTCGAGTTTTAGACCCTCACCTGTCTCTTGTCTCTCGCTCCCAGCCACCTGCTGTTCCTACTTTCTAGGATTTTACTGTCTTTCCAGGCCATCTTCTCTCCATTTAGACTTCCCTAACCCAAGCAGAGTAGAGTCAGGAGTAGTTTCTGTGCCCTTGTGACATTCATACTATCTCATTCTTCTTTGCCTTTAATCGTGATAGTAAGGTGTGTTTTTCTTATACATAGTAGTTGTCAGAAATCACTGGTTTAATTGAAGTACAAGGCAAATCTCTGGTTTTCATACATACATCTTGTCTTTTGACTAGATAGTAGGCCCCACTGGGGGCACCTGTCATGCCTTTACTTCTTTGTTATCTCCCACAGCATATAACGCACAGCCTATCTGTTGATTCACTGAAATGACATTTGCTGACATTTCAAATCACTAATAAAATGCTACTGACTTATACAGTTGTGTTATTTTAGTTCATTTATACTATATTCAAGAGACTAAAATTGTAGGATTTATGTCTTTCAGTTTTGTTCATAATTCTTAAATGATGACAAAGTGTGAGCAAAAAAAAATAGCTTTCAAATAAAACTGATGGTTTGATGTTATATAATAATATATAATCCCACATGTTAAATTTTTCTCTCAATAAATTATTTTTTAGGTTGTGGAACTCAGCAACTGTGAAGAAACTCAAGCATTAGCACTGAGAGTTATACTCTCATTAATTAAATACAACCAACAGAGAATACATGAATTAGAAAATTGTAATGGACTTTCCATGATTCATCAGGTGTTGATTAAACAAAAATGCATTGTTGGTTTTCATGTTTTGAAGGTATGTCCTCATAAAATTTATTCTCATAGTTTCATATGCAATGAGACTTCTCTTCATTATAGTCTTCCGACAATAGAGTTTCATGTTTCGGTTATTCCTGAAGATAATGAAGGAAACTCAACAGTGTATATTTAACCAAACTAAGATGCTCTTCTGGCTTTCTTCATCATTGACATAATTACATTTTTGTCTTCTTTCAAACATTTGAGAAGAGTGAGAGAAGAAAATTAACTCCTAGAATTTGAGATCTGGATGAAGTGTTGCTATCCCTTAGGGGCTGGCCCCTGCTTCTGTAGAACGCTGAAATTAAGACCCACAGAGACACTGTTGTTTGCTTCAGCTCCCAGTTACGGAAGAGAA
Source organism: Prionailurus viverrinus (assembly GCF_022837055.1). Taxonomy (NCBI): domain Eukaryota; kingdom Metazoa; phylum Chordata; class Mammalia; order Carnivora; family Felidae; genus Prionailurus; species Prionailurus viverrinus. The sequence continues at coordinate 12,859,655 of NC_062571.1, forward strand.
CCTAGTTTTCTGGACAGCTAGTACTGTGCCATTTCCAGTAGGCAGTGCTGATAGAGAGTTTTCTAAGGTTATATTAGTTTTTATTTTGATCCAGCTTTCATCAGATACTTAAATACCTTCCTAGCTAAAAGCACTTGGTAACATTGTGAAAATATTTGTCTGAGGGTCCTAGTACTAAGGCAAAAACTGCTTTCACCCATGTCCTCAAGATCCATACATTTATGGCGTGAATCCTTAGTACTTTTTGGAAAAGGTTTCAAAGCCTAACCGATTCATTGAATTTAAAAAAGAAAAATAGAAAAATAAATAAATAAAATGGAATGTTTATTTTACCCATGTTTGAAACTGAATAATCATTTATAAATATTTCAAAGTTTGTGTTTTTCTAATTATTTGAACTGTTTTGCAAAACAGGTTAAAGACACTCTGTGAAAGGTTGAATTCTTCACTAGTCTTCCTGTGAATTTAATGTTATGACTGCAAAGATGGAAAGAATAATGTTTCTGTTGAATTTTTAGATTAATCAGTTATTAATGCATCTTGTATTAACGCTGATTTTCCACAGACTCTTTTTGAAGGTTGCTGTGGTGAAGATATCATTCATGTCAACGAGAGTGGAGAGTTTAAGTTGGATGTAGAGTCTAATGCTATAATCCAAGATGTTAAACTGCTAGAGGAGCTCCTGCTTGACTGGAAGATATGGAATAAAGCCAAGGCATGTGCTTTTATTTTTAATGGTAAAAAACATATGACATGAATTTACCCTCGTCACAATTTGTAAGCATACCATACGGTATTAAGTACATAGACTGTGTCGAACAGCAGGTATCTAAGACTTTTCCATCTTGCTTGGCTGTAACTGGCCCCGTCGCACACCCCGCATCTCTCCTGCCCTCTGCCCCTCTCCCTGGCAGCCACCATACCGCTTTCTGTTTCTAAGGGCTTGATTACTTTAGATATGTCGTAGAAGCGGAACCATTCAGTATTTGTCTTTTTGTGACTGGCTGTTTCACTTAGGGTATGTCTTTAAGGTTCATCTGTGCTATAGCACATGACCAGATTCCTTTCTTTTGTAAGACTGAATAATATCCCATTGTATGTATATGCCACATTTCCTTTATCCATTCTTTCTATTAATAGACATTTAGGTTGCTTCCATATATTGGATTTTGTGAATGATGTTGCAATGGACTTGGGTGTGTGAATGTTTCTTTGAGATCCTATTTTCAATTCTTTTGGATATATACCCAGAAGTGGGATTGCTGAATCATGTATTAATTCTATTTTTAATTTTTTTTTTTTAAAGAGAGAGGGAGGGAGAGAGCCCCAAGCAGGCTCTGTGCTGACGGCACAGAGCCTGATACAGGGCTCGATCCCACAAACTGTGAGATCATGACCTGAACCAAGATCAAGAGTCCCATGCTTAACCAACTGAGCCACCCAGGTGCTCCTCTGTTTTTAATTTTTTAAGGATCCCCTGCACTGTTTTCCATAAGACCTGCACCATTTTACAATCCCATCACCAAGGTACAAGGATTGCAATTTCTCCACATCTTTGCCAACAATTGTTATCTTCTGGTTTTTTTGATAGTGCTCATCCTATTGGGTACGAGACGATATTTTATTGTGGTTTTGGTTTGCATTTCCCTGGTATTTAGTGACAAGCATCTTTTCATATACTTGTTGGCCATTTGTATATTTTCTTTGGAGAAATGTCTTTTCAAGTTCTTTGCCCATTTTTCAAATAGACTATTTGATTTTTTGTTATTGAGTTTTAAGAGTCCTCTATGTACTCTAGATATTAATCCTTCATCTGATACATGGTTTGCAAATATTTTCGCCCATTCGGTAGGGTTTTCTTTCACTTTATTGATTGTTTCCTTTGTGCACAGAGAGATGTGTACTTTTTAAAAACTGTTTATTTATTTTGAGGGAGAGAGAGCATGCACACACAAGTGGGAGAGGGGCAGAGAGAGGAAGAGAGAATACCAAGCAGGCTCCGCACTGTCAGCAAAGAGGCTGACACAAAGCTCAATCCCATGACTCTGGGATCATGATCTGAGCTGAAATCAAGAGGCAGATACATAACCAACTGAGCCACCCAGGCACCCCTAGATGAATATTTAAAAGTACATATCTCGGGGCGCCTGGGTGGCGCAGTCGGTTAAGCGTCCGACTTCAGCCAGGTCACGATCTGGTGGTCCGTGAGTTTGAGCCCCGCGTCGGGCTCTGGGCTGATGGCTCAGAGCCTGGAGCCTGTTTCCGATTCTGTGTCTCCCTCTCTCTCTGCCCCTCCCCCGTTCATGCTCTGTCTCTCTCTGTCCCAAAAATAAATAAACGTTGAAAAAAAAAAAATTAAAAATAAATAAATAAATAAATAAAAGTACATATCTCTTGGGGTACCTGGGTGGCTCAGTTGGTTAAGCATCCAACTCTTGGTTTTGGCTCAGGTCACAATCCCAGGGTCATGGGATCAAGCCCCAAATTGGGTTCCATGCTGAGTGGGGGGCCTGCTTGGGATTCTTTCTCTCCCTCTGCTCCTCTCCCACTCATGAGTGTACCCTCTCTCTAAAAAAAATAAATAAATAAAATTAAATACTCATCTAAATTAAATTAAATATTCATCTAATCATTCTTCTAAAGAACAGAACAGACTTACTACTTCAGTGTAATGTTAATTAATGGAAGTGTGGCGATTATTTCCTGTGCAAGGTTTTGAGCAGCCATGGGTAATGCTGAGCTGGAAGGTCAGCATGAGAACTTGAGCTAACTGGGATTAGCTAAGAGCAGTATGCAGGCTGGAAAACATGGAGCTCATTTGAATCAACTGGGAACTTACATCTATCATAAACTCTGAAAGGGAATCATGCTAAGAGTCTAGAGAGTCAGGTCAAGGTGAGGGAAATGGACACGCTTCTAAGTAGGGGAGCCAAGTTGCCCAGGAGTCATAAAGCTGAATCAGAATATATAGGGAAAGGCTATAAAGTCTTGACTTCATTATAGGCATAAGTTAAGGAACATGGTGTGATCTTAGGTCTAGGCACAGCATCTCAACCACTGGATGATCTTCACAAGGATCCAGCCAGGGAATGAATATAGGACTATTTCCTTTCTGCCCTAGTTTTTAACGATCTTTTTGGTATAAGCTCTTATAAGCTCCTTAGTTGTAGTGTAGACTATAGATTTTCTAGAGTTATTTAGAGCATAACAACATTACCGTCAAACATAATTAAAGACCAATTTATTATATAGGTATTCAGCATACACCTTTAGATTTTTTTTAAAAAGCAGGTATTCCTAAATTTGGCAGTAGTCTGCCCAAACTTATTCATTATCAGTAATCTGTTGGAAAGCTGAAAGAAACCTTTGTAATCTATTATTAATAAAGATAAATTTTGACCAAGCATCCTAGAGGACAGAATTATTTTTCTAAATATTCCTATAGAAAATTATATCACAAAAGTATTCTCATATGAAGATATAATCTTCCAGTTATAAAATAAATAAGACATGGGGATGTCTATATACAGCATAAGGATATAATATGATATATATATTGTGGCCCAAGCCATATCAATAATATGATAACAACTTTGTATAGTGACAGATGGTAACTGTATTTCTCGTGGTAACCATTTCATAACATATATAAATATTGATTCACTGTGTTATATACCAGAAATGAATATGATATTGTATGTCAATTATTCCTCAAAAGAAAAAAAAAAGACATCAAAGAATATGCAGCCATACATGGGGAAGTCTCATAGTGTTGTGTTAAGCAGCTAATTGAACCATTGCTTTTTCTAGATTTTATGGTACTCACAATTTTTAAAACTTTGTAATTTGTCGTGATTTCTTTTCTCATTCTGAATAAATTCTCACTTTCAGACTAAATAATAACTATATATATATATGTATATATATATATATATATATATATATATGCATGCATAAAAATATGTGTAACGTTGCATGGGGAGAAAGCAAATGTACAGTGATAGCAGATATAAACAAAGGCAGCATAAATACGAACGTATAGGAAAGAATCAGCTCAGTTGTAGACGGAAGACAGAACCTAACTAAATGGTAGCCAGTTGTTTTGGTTAGTATTTCAAAAGAAGATGCTAATTTGAGGTTGTTGATCAAAAAAAAAAAACATTTCTTATTGAATTCAAAAGTGATACAAATACTTCTGTGAATTTGAAATAAGATTTTCTGTTCTAATTAATAATTTTTAACTGAGTTTGTCTTTTGTTTTTGGTTGGTTGTTTACTTTGCCACCATTCTATTTGGTACTGTTTTTTCAGACCTGAGGCAAGTTTTCATACCTGGCCTGCCTTGTGTTCCAAGTTCTCATATGCCTTTTTCTTTTAGGGCCTCGTGGCCCTATCTTATGAGGAGAGAGGCCTGGGTTATAATAATATGATTAAGTCGTTCAATTCCTTGGCCTTGTCATTGTTTGTTACTATCAAATAACAGCAGGAGAAATAGCAAGACCTGTGGCCCAAGCCAGTTAATTTTGTCTTTTGTTAGCGGCTTTGTTAAAAGGTCATTTGGAATAACAAAATGAGGTGAAGATTATCTTTCAATATTGGTTATCTGTATAAGATTCCTCTTTCTACATTATTGAGTGTAATTTAAGATTGATTCCACATGGGAGAATGATTTTTAAGGGACTTTACAAGGATGTTTGAAGATACACAGTAATTATGCAGAGAATTCTGTTATTTGGACTTAAAAGTAAATCAGCCTAAAATGCAGAATTTTCACATTATCGGTGAGTTTTCTCAATTTAGTACAATTTGTTCTAAAATTATTTACTTAAATGCTGTATACACAAAGAAGCATTGAAGTTTATGCATTTGCAATAATGCTCTTTGAAAACGCATTATTAGTAAACAATTATATTGATCATGTGTGTGTTTTCTCCGTATCGAATAAATCCCTCAAGATAATTCATCTTTTGAAAATACTATATATTATATAACATCACAGAAAGGTTAATGCAGTGAAGCACCTAATGCCACATGGAATTCAACGTATTTAGAAATTACCTCCTGACAAAAAATAGTAACAATAATAATAGTCTGGAGTAAATGTTAAGATGTGCTTTTTCAGACACATTTAATCCTTGACCCTGAGTATGTACGCAATGGGTAGACTGAGCTGTTACGTGTCTTCTTCTAAAACGCGTGTGGCACGGCTTTCAATAATCATGTGCTGACTGGTGTGTGTTTATTTTCTCAGCGCGGAGCCTGGGAAGCCCTGCTGGCGGCTCTGGAGGTCCTCATCAGAGCAGATCACCAGCAGCACGTCTTCAATATAAAGCAGTTACTGAAGGCTCGAGTGGTCCATCACTTTCTACTGACTTGTCAGGTTTTGCAGGTACTTTCGTAACTCTACTTCGGGGAGATTTTCTGTAATCACTTATTTACTCGCTCAAGGTTATGAACTCAAATTTTTGTGGGATTTCAGTGGAATTTTTTTCTCTTCTCCGCCTTCCCTGATCTCCTGGATCCCTTCTTTCAGCAAACGGCAGAGGACTTTCTCAACCCCCAGCCTCCTACTGCTCAGTCTTCACACTGTCATCATTCCTAACTCAATCTCAGAAGAACAGCTCTATTTCTGCCTTGTTTCTTTATGCTGGGGCATTTGAGTATCAACCATAGCAAAATGGCTACTTGTCACAAGCTTGGCACAGTGGCGGTCCGGTAGCCAGTGAGGCCCGTCTGAGGCTTGATTATTGCTGACTGAAACTTACTCCACACTCCTTAAATAACAAGTGCAAGTGTGTTTTGTTTGACTAAGTGTGAGCTTGCCGAAGATCTCTAGAATTCGCGTATTGAAAATGTATCCAAAATATTAAGTGAAAAAGTGGCACCGACCTCACCAGTAGTGTCTGTGCTGTGGCCTGGCTTCTGGTTTGATGTTTTGGCTCTGCTTTCACAGCTGTCCTTTTATCAGTTTGGTTGATGTATGAGAATATTTTTCAAGTTCATTTGTTTCTCCAGTGAGGCCTCTAGTAGAACTTGATCAGGTCAGATAAGTACAGATGTTCCCTGGGAGTGGTAATCCTATGTTTTTAATGCCTTTGTTTCGGTGACACCACTGGCTTTCCATTGCACTTGGGATAAAATCCGGAACCTATGGCAATATTTAAAGAAAGCATGTATGCTCCAGTGACCACTCCAGCCTCATCTCATGCCAGGGCAGCCCCCCTGGTTTGTTTTTTTTTTTTTTTTTTTTCTCTTCCTTAAAACCTTCCTTAAAAGGTTCCTGAACCTTTTTCGCTCGCAGGGCACATAGTTTTTCTGGTTGAGAAGTTTTTGATCCCATTCTTTCCATCTGGCCGCCCGGCTAATCCTTCATGCCTCGACTTTAAATTTACTTCCTGAGAGAAGCCCTCCCTTCTCTTTCCATCTAGTGTAACCCTTTCCCCTCCCTCCACTCGCTCTCTCTCTCCACACACATGCATTTGTTAGTGTCACATCGTCATTTATGAAACTATGGTTTATTTCCCTCTGTAAACCTGCTGAGGGCAGGGATAATGTTTTTTCTTGATCTCATTGTAACCCCAGTACTTGGCACATAATAGGCATCCAATAAATATTCATTGAATGAATCAATTCTAAAAAACAGAAACATTTTACTGGCTTTCTTGGGCCCTGTGGTAAATTAGACTATTGTCTTCAGGAATATAATACAGTGATCTCTGAGGCCCCTTGCTTGCTGAATATTTTATGTAACATTTACACAGCAGTTTTTCTCTAAATCACTTTCTTTGTATATCCACTTTGAAACTTGCTGACTAATTTTCAAAGAGCACACAAGACAGTGTGAAGATCTTATTCAGTCTTTCCATGTCAGAAAAGTAACACTTGTAAGCTTGGAGATTTCTATATATATATATATTCTCATTTTCATATAGTTATAAAAATGCTAGAAAAATCTAGGTACCAGTTGCATTTCCTGAAAAATATACTTCTTCACCCTTCTTCATTCAGAAAGCCCATTATCCAATTAACAGTTACTAATTAAGAATAGTTTTATATTAGGTATTGTGGGAAGTATGTAAAGAAATTAACTTGATTGTTGCCTTTAATACATCTCAGAGTATTTAAGGAAGATAGGTAAATTGGTAGTTTATTGGATGTGGGGCGATTTCATTAGTTCATGAGTACAGTGCAAAGAACTTGAACTCAGGTGATGAAAACAGGAGTGTAAAAGTAGGGGGCAAATATGAAAGAGATTGTAAAGAGAACTAATAGGGCTTGATTCTGTCTCAATAGCTGCAGGAGAAGTGAAAGATATAATGCACAATTTCAAACTGGGAATCTGGAAGGATGATAGCATCATCAAAGAAGGAATTGAACACACAAGTTCTGCAGCTTATGCATTCTGCATTTGAGATTATGGTTGGACGTTCGGTGGTCTTGACCACTGGGCACGTAGATGTGCAAGATTGGAACTGGGGAGGGGGATGAGGAGGACAGATGGGGAATTGTGTGCATGGATGTCACAGTGAAGCAATGGAGATGGACAGATGAGCTCTATAAGATAAACAGTGTAGTAAAAGGATCGTAGAAAGGCCTGTGGCGGTCACCTCCAGAAATATCCATTTCCATGTATGAAACAGGAAAAAGGAGCTGTCGAAAGATGTAGAAAGAGTAGTCGAAGAGCTCAGAGAAGAACCAGGAAACAACAAAGTGAAAGCCAAGGGTGGGCAGAGGGGGGGAGGAAAAGGTGGTCTCTCGAGCCAAATAATGTGGAAGGTTCAAAGAAAATGTAGACAGATAAAGGGCCACTGATAGAAATTCTTAATGACCAGGTTTCGGAGACTTTCAGCAGCATGTGTGGTAGACTCATTGGCGACAGTGAGAATAAATTACGATTAAAAAGTTCAGCAGGGAAAGAAAAGAGAAACAGAAAGTTAACACAAGTTTCCCAAAGTTCAAGTTATGGGATTTTTTTTTTTTTTTAATGATGTAAGACAGCAGTGACTATTTGTAAGGAGTCAGTGGAGAGGACAAGATTGAAGAAACATGGGCCGGGATAGACTTGGGAACGAAGGGCTGAGGTGGTGACCAGGATGGTGGAAGGCACAAGGGGCACTATTTGGCTGTGGCAGAGGTAGCCCTGAGTTGGAAGGCAAGAGACCTGTGTGCTTGCTTGGCTTGCCTTGGCTAGGCCACTTGGCACTTGTGAGATCTTGGCAGAGGAGTTTGGGCTTTCTTCTGTAGACTCCGTGTTCTCTTCTCAAATCTGAGGTTTCAGAGTGAACATCTAGGTTTTTAGTTTTCTGATTCAGGAATACATAAGAGCAAATGAAGAAAAGTGAGTGTGGAGATGTTTCATATATTCAGATGTATCACATGTATAGGGAGAGGGAAGATGGGGAAGTTTAACTCCCTCGGCCTTGATCTAGAGGCCAACTGCTCCCTCCTGGTGGGGTTGGAGGATATAAGTTATTTATTTATACCCGTCTTTATGTTTAGTAATTACTTGGCACCCTACCAGGTCTCCCTCTACCAGACAATCGATGGCGCAGTAGAGACGGCTCAGAGGTCTGGGTGTGAGTTGTAGTGGCATTACTTACATGTTTTCTGGGTGGTCAAAGTTAGTCCTACAATCACTTTGAGCTTCACATTGTAGAAAGGAAGGATGCAACCTCTCAGAGCTGTTGTGAGAAAGAGCTTTGCAGACTGGCTCACGGTGCAGGAATGTAACCAGATTTGTCTACTGTGAATTTCCCCTTCTGATCCCATCGTGGGAGTACCGAGGGGTGCCAGTAGTTGTCGTAATAGAACGAATAGTAGCTAACATTTATATATGGGGCTTACTGTATGTGAGGCATTCTTCAGGATTTTGTGTCATTTAGCCCTGATGACAACCCTGTGAAGTAACACAATCCTTCCCGTATTATAGAGAAAGAAACTGGGGCATGGAGATATTAAATATGCCCCAAATCACATAGCTAGTGAGTGGAGAAGCCAGAGTGCAAAGCGAGGCGGTTTGGCTCCTGAGCCATGCTTGTGAGTGCCCTGATGTAACTTTGTCTTGTTGGTTAAGATAAATGAGCTAGAATTAAGTTGCCGTCAATTTTAATGAATTTTTAACGACAGGATTGCTTGGATTGGGAAGTAGCAACTCAGTTTAATGGTAAATATGGTCAGATTAGAGTAGTAGACAACACAATTCTGTCTTAAAAGGAGTGTCTTGCTTAAATGAAAAATGTTAGTTAACAGTTCTCTTTAAATCTAAAGACAGTTTGATTTTTATTTTTTCAGGAACACAAAGAGGGGCAGCTTACATCCATGCCCCGAGAGGTTTGTAGATCATTTGTGAAAATTATAGCAGAAGTCCTTGGATCTCCTCCAGATTTGGAATTATTGACAATTATCTTCAATTTCCTTTTAGCAGTTCACCCTCCTACTAATACTTACGTTTGTCACAACCCCACAAACTTCTACTTTTCTTTACACATAGGTAGGTATAATCATTTTTATTAGATTTTGGCTATCTTCGTTTTTGTTCTTTTAATTCCCACTCAATTCACATTTGTTTGATATTCATTAAATGGCTTCTATGTGCTAGAACTGCCCTAATTACACACTGGGATTGGGACAGGGCATAGGCCATGGAATGAACCAGACATGGTCTCTGCCTTCAGAGAGCTTTAATGCCAAGAAGAGAGAGGAGACAAATAACTCAAATAACTATAGTAAGAAACAATATATGGTAAGTACCTAATAGATACAAAAGAAGGACTAATTCAATTTTAAAGGAGTGAGGGTTTCGTCAGGCAGCTGTGGAGAGAGAAGATTTAATAGATTCCAAATCTGACATGGACACTGACAAATTTAGGTACAGTTTGACAGGTATATTGGAGAATTAGCATTCCAGGTGAAGAGAATGATTTAAAGGGAGAAAAAATAGAGAAAATAAAGAATAATGAGTTTTACCTAAATATGCAGGATCTATAAAGGATTAGTGAGAAATAATACCATAAATATAGCTTGGGGGAAAAAAGGCAGGGGGCGCCTAGGTGCCTCAGTCGGTTAAGTGTCTGACTTCGGCTCATGTTATGATCTCATAGTTCGTGGGTTTGAGCCCCGTATCAGGCTCTGTGCTGACAGCTCAAAGCCTGGATCTTGCTTCGGATTCTGTGTCTCCTTCTCTCTCCCCCTCCCCACCCCCCCTCTCAAAAATAAATAAATAAATAAATAAATAAATAAATAAATAAATAAATAAATAAATGTGTGTGTGTGTGTGTGTGTGTGTGTGTGTGTGTATATGTGTGTGTGTGTGTATATATATATATATATATATATATATATATATATATATGTAGATTGGGGCCACCATTTATTTATTTTGCCCTGTGAGGCCATATTAAAAGGGTCCTTGAATGAAATGCCAAAGAATTTGAACTTATATTCTATTTAGGGGTGACTGAAGGGTTTTGTTTTGTTGTGTTTATTTGTTTTGAGCAAAGAAATATGATGTAAGTTAATTACTACATTAAGATCCAGGAAAGATAAACTACCGACATAGAAGTGAGTTTGAAGCCCTGAGAATAGACGACACCACTGAATGAAAGTGTAGACACAGAGAAGGAAGAAGGAAGCTAAGGACAGAACGATAAAAAAGAGTAATTAGTAGAAGAGAAGGATGGAATAATCAGTTTTAAAAGAACCAGGAAAATGTAATGCAGCAAGAAAGCAAGCGAGAACGTACCTATGAGAAAACTAGATAGGACGTTTAGCATGGAAACTGGTGGTAAAACAGGCATTTAGGAATGTAATAAATGAATAAAATGATTCAACAGCAGTAAAAATCCAAATGAAATTAAACGACGTGACTTTGTGTTAGGTTCAGCACACAATTTAGTGAACGAAGCACTGTCAAGATTCTGGAAACAGGGTAGTTGCAAAGATGAGTAAGATATGGTCCAGTCCCACAGGAAGCTTCCAGGCTAGTTGAGGGGGAAGAGCCATAAACAAGTAGTTAGTTACATTGTGTGGAAATTGATATAAATATTTTGTTTTCTCATAGTGTAGGGCATAGTGAGGAGATGTTTCCTGGAGGAGATGATGTCTTCTCTGAGTCTTAAAGGTTGAGTAGGAGTTGAAGGGAAGGGACTTCCAGACGAAGCAAATGGCTTGATTGGGAGCTGTGAGAAATCGGTGCTGCCGAAGTGTAATGGGAGAAACAAGGCTGGCAGGGGGTCTAGAGTAAGGGGTCTGGAGACAGATTGTGAAGATTCTCATAGACGAGAAGCTTGGACTTTATGTAGAGTGGTAAGGAGGCAACAGAGAGCCACTGGAAGGTTCTAGGCGGGAGTTGACATCTGACAGAATTCTGATTGCTATGAGGATTTGAGGGTGACCAGATGTCCATCATGAATACCATTTAGAAGTCTACAACAGGACTCCAGGTGAGAGGCTTAAGTGCGTGAATTATAACATTATGATAGGGACGAGGAGAGTTCAAGAACAGAATCAAGTAGAACCTGGGGGCTGAATTGCTGTGGATAAAGAAAAGGTAGTGGTCAAGGGGGGCTCCAGGCTTATACTTGAGAAATGGTTACTTCTGCCAAATGAACCAGAGAACAAAACAGGAGGACTGAATTTAGGACAGAAAGAGGATTCAGATTTAGATTTGTTGCATTTGTGGTGCATTCAATCAATCAAGCAGTTGAATGTATGCGTATGAAGCTCAGAAAGGAAGATTAAGCTGGAGGTATCAATTTCGAGTCATATTGGACATTGAAGGGGATATTTAAAACTGCAGGACATAGCACTTTCCTCAAGGAGTAAAGTTAGCTATTAAAATATAAAAGTAACTGTAAGTGTAGTTGGAATTCAAAGAAAATAAAAGTTAATGTGGCAAATAATAGTCAAAAAATCTACACGTAGTAAGAACTATAGCGTGTACTTACATACCAAATGTGCGTTAGTATAAGCTATGCCATATTTTTCACTTTGAACATCTTTTTGTAGAAATGTATATTGAGTGATTTGCTTTTAAAGTTGTATTTTTGTTTCATCCTTTAAAAAAATTTTACTGTTTCAAAAATTTGTTTTGATTCCAGATGGCAAGATCTTTCAGGAGAAAGTACAGTCAATCATGTACCTGAGACATTCTAGCAGTGGAGGAAAGTCTGTTACTAGTCCTGGATTTATGGTAATAAGCCCATCTGGTTTTACTGCTTCGCCCCCTGAAGGTAACTATAACAATAATGAAAGTGTAACCCTTCCTGATTTAGCTCTGAGTATTTGTAGATAAATAAATTTTGCATGTGTAACAGTATGATATACTGACATTCAGACCAAATAAATGGAAGGTTAGACTTAAAAATTGTAGAATATACGTAAGGAATCCATTTCACTACTCTCTGGGATCAGGGCTCACACTCAGTATAACCAGAGATACTGCAGAAGACTTAGGAAACAGATGAGGCTCGTGCTGTCTTGTTCTGGAATTCTCTGTTTCCTTTTATCATAGTCATTTGTCTTTCATTAAGCTTCTGATTTATTTTCCCATTTTCTTCAAAAACTGTTTGCCTTACTCTCTCCCTTCTACCTAAACATCGTTTTAGACAATTTCACTCGCCACGTAATGGCCATCCGGTGCTCCAACCTCTCGCCCCTTGACCCTGGGTACCTTTCCTTCTCCTTTATCCACCAGTATGCATGCCTCTGTCTCGGACTTCATCAAGAACACTTCTCACCTCTGAAACTCCAGGATCCCACTCTCTGACAATAACCTCCTCTCTGGTTTCTTTATCACCATCCCGTGTTCCCTTCTGCCTATTTTCCCTATCCAGCCTACATCTCATTAGCCAGTCATTTCCTGGACACAGTCTTCAGCTCCCTCGTCCCCTTGGCCTTTTGGCATTCTTGACCTAAAAACCCCAGCCTTGCTTCCATCTAACCATCCCCATACTGCTGAAAGCTGCTAGAGAGAATCCCTGTCTTTACAAGGGTCTCCAACTGTATCTGGCCTTTTAATGCTGCCCTGTAGTTTTTCAGTAAGTTCAAACTCAATTCCCTCTTCTCTTTCCATAGCAAATCTATTCAAGTCTTGAAGCTTAAATCTTTAAGACAGTACTTTTCTGTCTTCCTAATTCACTCTTAACAGACTACCTCATCTCTAATAGAGAAAACAGTAGGTAGGTACGTGTTTCCTAGTTGCCAACCGGCTGTGTATCTTTTCCTTTTCTGACAGCTGGTCTCTTCTAGCCTGAGACATTGCCCTTATTGTCTGCCCAACCTGTCTTATCTTTGGCTCTAGCATAAATTAATCAGTAGTGCAAGTTAGGTAGAGATAAGAACAGATAGGACGGGATATATATATATATATATATATATATATATATATATGTATATATATATATTAATTCCAGTTTTTATTAATATATATAATTAATAATATATATTAATTTCCAGTTTTGTTTCTCTCCCAAAGTGTTTCAGTTATTTGCTAGCACATTTTATGCCCTTTTATTATAGTATTTTAAGGCTGTGTTTTAATTAGTTTTATTTGGAATTTTATAGGAAATGTACATTTTCAAATACAATCATGCCCCCATTTTTTCCACATCCTTTGAACAGAATCTTTTAGCAGCCTTAGCCCTCCAGCCAATATGTAGAAATAATTAGGAAAAACTTCTGAGCTATAGAACTATTATTGCCAAAAGGCCTGTGCTCTAAAACAGTTCACCCAGTGCCTGTTTACTCTATATCAGTGCTTCTCAAGTTTTAGCATGAAAAAAAAAAAAGACCAGAGAAGTTGTTCAAACACAGACCTTTGGGCCCTCCTTCATGCATTCTGATTCAGTAGATCTAGGGTGAGCCTAAAGAGTATGTGCATTTCTATGGGGAGCCTGGGTGGCTCAGTCGGTTGAGTGTCCGACTTCGGCTCAGGTCACGATCTCGCGGTATGTGAGTTCGAGCCCCGCGTCGGGCTCTGTGCTGACTGCTCGGAGCCTGGAGCCTGTTTCGGATTCTTTGTCTCCCTCTCTCTGACCCTCCCCCATTCATGCTCTGTCTCTCTCTGTCTCAAAAATAAATAAACGTAAAAAAAAAAAAAAAGAGTATGTGCATTTCTAACAATCGCACAGGTAGTGCTGATCTCCGTGCTGCTAGCCCACGAACCACACCTTGAACAGCACTCGCTTTACCACCGTGCACTGAGAATGGCAGTGATTTTTCTGGTCTCCCTGTACATGGAGTACTAGAAGCAGCAAACTGGACAGCTATCACAGGAAGACAAAGCGCCATTGCTTCTCATGAAGAAGCGACTACGGAAATGGATGAGAGACAAAACGGTCTAGGGCCATTTGGTCTAGTAGTAATGACAGCAAGAATGGGTATTACTCCCTTTATTGAGCACCTGCTATATGCCAGACACTATGCTGGGAGCATCACAAATATGATCTCACTTAATCCTCAAAGCAGCCTTGCAAAGAAGATATTCTGAACCCTCCTTTTACATTTGTAAAAACTAATACCCAGATAAGTAAATGATTTACTTAAAAGACCACCTAACTCACAGAACCATCACTTGAATCCAGTTCTGTCTTGTTGCAAAGCCCACACTTTCACACCATGTCAAACTGCATCCTAGTGACTGCTAGCCTGAGGCAAATTAAGTTTCACTTAATTTCACGATAGTAGAGCCATTAATCCTAATGACTTTGAATCATTCAGTCAACACTGTATTTTGTTAAGGAGACAGGAAAAGACATACATTTTGGGGAGATTTTAATAAAAAGTACTTAAAAGAAAAAATAGTTGGGGCACTTAAGAAGTTTAAGCAGTAATGGGGCTCAGTTGGTTAAGCATCTGACTTCAGCTCAGGTCCTGATCTCACAGTTTGTGAGTTCAAGCCCCGCGTCAGACTTTCTGCTCTCTATGCAGAGCCCGCTTCAGATCCTCTATCTCGCTGTCTTTCTGCCCCTCCCCTGCTCACATGCACACGCTCTCTCTCTCTCTCTCTCTCTCAAAAATAAGTAAACATTTTTTTTTTTTAAAGAATGTTAAGCAGTAGTTAACATTAACCTGTGTGGATTCTTTAGCATCGCTAGATAAATGGGTTACTGCTGTGGTTGTGACTGACAGTGCGGGACACAAGTGGTCCCACTTAGTGGATTTTTAACGAGTGTTTTTCTGTCCACTCTCTCCAGGAAACAGTTCCTCCAGGATTATCCCACAACGGACGATCGCCAACATTCTGCGTTCTAGAAGCTTACCAGCATTTCCTACCGCTTCACCTCAAACGCAACCACAAAAACTGACTGGAAGTTTGGGTTGTAGTATTGACGAGTTACAAAATATTGCAGATGATTACATTGCTTCCCAAGCAGAGAAACTGAATTCTCTGGTGAGTTCCGGGACACTGAAGAAAGACAAAGAGGATGCATTCATCAGTAGCTGTGAGTCCGCAAAAACCGTGTGTGAAACAGAACCTGCCCTTTCCGCCCGCGCCTCTGTCAATGGTGTCCCAAAAGGAACCTTGGAACTTCTGGGGGTCAGAGTAGATCACAAAGAGTTGGGAGCAGAACCCAAATCAGAAGATGACGAGTCCTACCCACGCCGCCCTGATCACCTGAAGGGACTGGCCTCATTCCAGCAGAGCCACAGCACTATCGCAAGCCTGGGGCTGGCTTTTCCTTCACACAACGGATCCGCAGCCGTTGGACGCTGGCCGAGTCTCCTTGACAGGAACCCGGATGACTGGGAAAACTTCGCCTTTTCCCTCAGTTACCAGCCGAACTCCAGCCGCACTGCAAGTACTCACAGGTACTCACTGCTTTCGCATGCTCCCCCCGCCCCCACTTTTTCTTTCACTCTTCTTTGAAGGATGTCTACCCTTTTGGAAATGTCTTCCATCACTTCTCATATACAACATATATATTCATAGCAAACAGAAAGGTACCTTTCTCTTTAGTCTAATACTAAATAATACTGAATTCCATGTTTTACTAAAGGCTAAACCATAAATGGCTCCTAAAGAAAAAGTGCCTTGTGGTTTACATTTAGAGAAAAACTCCTCAGGGAAACTATAAGATTTATAGTAGCCAGTGGCAACACCCGGTGAGAGTTTCCCCGGTGGTGGGGATGCTTCTCCTGTGCTGTGCAGTACAGGGGCCACCAGCCACGTGTGCCTGTTGAGCCCTCGAAACGTGGCGAGTGTGACCAAAGGGCCAAATTGTTTATGTCATTCTAGATAGTTTCCCTTGCGCAAGCGGCTGGTGACCACCACCCTCTTGCACGTCATAGCTGTGGAATAGAATGGTGTTTAGTGGGCCCTGTGCCTAAAGTAGATCGGTGAGAAATAAAATGGTAACAAGTGATGGCAAGGTTGTTAGTCACAGGTCAACATTTTTTTTTACTTGTGTGACCTTCTGTTTCACATGTTGAAATTACTGCTGCTCCTCACAGTTCTGAAGGAAATCACCGTGCGCTTTTCTTCCTGATACTGTGTTCACAAGACTTCTGGGGTCTCTGTTTTAGCGTAACGGAAGACTGTCTGGTACCTATCTGCTGTGGATTATACGAGCTCCTCAGTGGAGTCCTTCTCATCCTGCCTGATGTTATGCTTCCAGATGTGATGGACAAGCTCATCCAGGCAGACACGCTTTTAGTCCTCGTGAACCACCCATCACCTGCTATACAACAAGGAGTTATTAAAGTAAGGGCCAATTCTAGATGCGTTGTTTTAATTCAGAAAAATAAATGTGCGTTTGATTTAAAACTTGAATGTATCTGTTAAAGTAGACCTAAAACTTTAGTCTAAGGAAGAATGAACTGATACACAGCTGACCCTCGAACAACACAGCTTTGAATTGCGTGGGTCCACTTATATGCGGACTTTTTTTTTTATAAGTACAATACGGTACTGTAAATATATTTTTTCTTCCTTATGATTTTCTTAATAACACTTTCTTTTCTTTAGCTTAGTTTATTGTAAGAATACAGTATAGAATACATATAACATACAGGATGTGTGTTACTCAACTGTCTCTGTTGTCAGGAAGGCTTCGGGTTACCAGTAAGCTACTCGTAGTTAAGTTTTGGGGGAGTCAAGTAATATGCAGATTTCCAACTGTGGGGGGGGGGGGCTGGCACCTCTAACCCTCATGTTGTTCAAGGGTCAACCGTAGTTGGTTCCTTCTTTCTCATATTTTTATACGAATTATCATGCAATTTTAAGCTCTCCTCCATATATTGATTCATATCAATACATTTTTTAAGTCTACCAATTATAAGGAACACATAGTTCATTGGAAACCTTCCCTGCAGCGTAGTATCAAATTTAAACATCTACCTCAGGTTTTAGCTCAGGTGTCACCTTTACGGAGACCTGATCACCTTTCCGAACAGCTTCCCTCTAACACCCTACTCCTCATTTATCCTATCATAGCATCCTCGTTTTGTCTTGTAATTATCTTTTTAGTTGACCTGTGTGCTTGATCTTTCAGTCTCCCACACTGGAGTCTCCGCTCCATGAGGGCGGGCAGCTTGTGTCTAGTATATATTAGGGACTAAGCGTAGTGTCGAATGAATAAGCGTTTCATATGAATGCTTTCCGTTAGAAAACAGGCCAATATTGTAAGGGTCTTGTAACGATTCTCATTTTCTTTAGTTCGTCTGATGTAGGATGTTTTTTAATCACTTGCAATTCAACCCAGTATTTTTTGAGCTTCCATCCCAGGTACAAAACACTGGGCTAGTTGCTATGTGGATACAAGGTGGAATGATAGAAGCCCCGCATTCAACGAGCTTGTAGTCCAGTGAGGGAGAGAGACATAGACCCCACTAAGTAAAACATAAGGACTTCTGGTGATGAGTGCTTCAACGGAATATTAATACAGAAGAATGGGAGCATGGGAAAAGCAGTTAATTGTGATGGGGGGAACCAGAGAAGGATTCGTACAAAAAGTGTATCTTGTATTGTGCTATAAACTCAGAAAGCTTTTTAAGTAGGGCAGCAAACAGATGTGTGTTTGGGGAAGAACAGTCAGTCTGTCACCACTGTGAGGGAGTGATTGCAGGGGAGAGAGACGTGGAAGTATTCTGTTTAGCAGGCTTGCACCGTAGTCCAGGGGAGAATGATGAGTTCCTGATTCGGGCAAGTGGCAAGTCAGAGCACACCCAGATTTGAGAGACATTCGCTGGAATGAGTAATCACACGTAAGGAATCAGGACTGGAGGAGCCACAAATAAAATTAGCCGTGAAGTCTAGGAGCGTGGCACTGCTGTGTGCTCTCAGACGGGAACCACGAAAGACATGAGTGTGGAAAGAAAATAAGTAATTGAGTTTTACACATGTTGCATTTAAGATGCTAGGGAAGGGTGGAGATAGGGCTCTGTGCTCAGGATGGAATCCATCCGGAAGTCTGGAAGTAGAGGTCTAGGAGAGATACATACGTGCACACACACACACACGTGTGGAGAGAGAGGATAGTACAGTGCTCGCCGATTTTTTTCCTTCAGAATAAAGCATAGCTTTTATACTTATATTCGACTAAGGTTACCTATCTACCAGGTGTCAATGCTCAACTAAAAAGTTAGTTTCCCCATAACGAAAGTATTAAGGTCTCCAAGATAAAGTCAGCGTGAGCACTCCAAACTAGTCAGAAACAAAGATTATTTTTGGTTTGCTATGGAGGTGGCATTGTTTTTTAGCTTTCTGTGCTCTATACATATGAAATTAAATAACAACTTACAAGTATTGTCTGATTTGTGTACATTATATAAAATTTTAGTGCATTATGTAAATTGTCTTAATTTTTTTTCTTAGCTATTAGATGCATATTTTAATAGAGCTTCTAAGGAACAAAAAGATAAATTCCTAAAGAACCGTGGCTTCTCCTTGCTAGCCAACCAGTTGTATCTTCACCGGGGAACTCAGGAATTGTTAGAATGCTTCATTGAAATGTTCTTTGGTCGACGTATTGGCCTTGATGAAGAGTAAGTGGCTTCTTCCCTCCACCGTCATTGGGGATCTTTTGTCTTAAAAATAAAATTTGTTGGGGCACCTGGGTGGCGCAGTCGGTTAAGCGTCCGACTTCAGCCAGGTCACGATCTCGCGGTCCGGGAGTTCGAGCCCCGCGTCAGGCTCTGGGCTGATGGCTCGGAGCCTGGAGCCTGTTTCCGATTCTGTGTGTCTCCCTCTCTCTCTGCCCCTCCCCCGTTCATGCTCTGTCTCTCTCTGTCCCAAAAATAAATAAACGTTGAAAAAAAAATTTAAAAAAAAAAAAAAAATTAAAAAAAATAAAATAAAATTTGTTAAGCGGACTCTTAACAAAGTTATTTGGTCATTTTTAGAAAAAAATCCTCTAAAAGTATTTCCAGGTGAATCAATTTATTATTTTCCATGTGGTATTGTTTCTAACTTCTGCCTTTGTATTTCATTCACTAGTTACAAACTAGAAACCAGTGCTTCATCAAAGGAAAGAAGGTGATCGTTTAGGATTTGACATGTAGTGTTAACACGAGGAGGGTAACTGAAAAGAAGGTGGCTCCCATTGTCCCAGCAGTAGATCACACGACTGATTGTCCCAGCAGTAGATCACACGACTGGTCCTTAGAGAGGCTTCCCCCATCCCTCAGCCTCCGGGTCATCTGGGAGAAGAGTCATCCCTCACCTGGAATTCCTGGTTGGGCCACGAAGTGCAACTGTTATCCCCGTCTGTGTTCAAGCAGTGAGCAATGTGTGTCTCCTCGTTATTAGGTGTCTTCTGCTTATTAAGTAGACTGACTCAGACCTTGAGGAATTTACTGGTTGCAGTAATGACAACAGTACTTTCATCTGCATACAGCTTTTAGCTCTGTCAAAGCAATTCTGCAGTATTTCATTTGATTGTCACAAGAGCTTTGAGAAGAAAGTAGGGCAGATGTCACCACACGTATTTGACAGTTAAGGAAAATAAGGTACAAAATGCTTACATTTCCTTCCATCACAGAGGCAAATTGTCTCGGGACAGGAACTCAGGATTCGTTCCTTTCACCAGAACTCTTTTTACTAGTTCACTGTCTCTCGGATACTATCATCATCATCATTATTATTGTATGTTAATCTAATAGTATATGATTATTATATAAATTATGTATGTTGTATGTTATGATTATGCTAGTAATTGTATGCTAGTTTATTGTTAATAGTTTTATTAATAATCAATTAACAATAACTTCCTGTGCACTTGTTATATAGGCCCCTGAAGTAGGGTTCTTTTGGACACATAAGGGGCCTATGGACAAATTAAAGCAAGTCAATTAAAAACCATGAAATTGTGAGGCATCTAGCTCTTGATTTCGGCTCAGGTCATGATCTCACGGTTCGTGGGATCAAGCCCCACACCGGGCTCTGCGCTGACGGCTCGGAGCCTGCTTGGGATTTTCCCTCTCCCTATTTCTCTCCCCTCCCCCACTTACACACACACTCGCTCGCTCTCGCTCTCGCTCTCGCTCTCTCAAAATAAATAAGCTTAAAAATTTTAAAAACCATGAAATTGTATCATATTTCATTTGAATGTTGTATATTTACAAACTTGGGACAGACTTCTAGCAATACTTGTATTTTATTGGAGAGGTCAGTGATCTTACAAGTTGAGATTCCTTTCTCTCCACGTTTATTTTTTATAGCTTCAAAATCAAGTTAACAAAATGACCCACACTGCAATCCTTTTTCCTTGTTTGGTGGTTAATTGCTTCTAACGTGCTCTTAATTGTGTGTTCTTTATCGCAGATTTGATCTGGAAGATGTGAAAAACATGGGACTGTTTCAGAAGTGGTCTGTCATTCCTGTTCTGGGACTAATAGAGACCTCTCTATATGACAACATGCTCTTGCATAGTGCTCTCCTACTTCTTCTCCAAATATTAAATTCTTGTTCTAAGGTAGCAGATATGTTATTGGATAATGGTCTACTGTACGTGTTATGTAATACAGTAGCAGCCCTGAATGGATTAGAAGAAAAGTAAGTTTTAAATCATTATTTAAAACTTTATCATCTGAGGGGCGCCTGGGTGGCCCTGTCAATTAAGCATCCAACTCGTGATATGGGCTCGGGTCATAATCCCAGGGTCATGGAATCAAGCCCTGTGTTGACTCCCCACTGGGCGTGGAGCCTCTTAAGATTCTCTGTCTTCCTGCCACCCTGCCCTTCCCCCATTTGCGCTCAGTCTCTCTCTCAAAAAACTAAAACAAAAATAAAAACAAAACTGTGTCATCTGACAAATACTTTAGAAAGGAAAGACTTTAGTAATAGGTTACATTAAAGCATCCGATTTTTCAAAACACTCTCAAAGAATATCCTTCCCACCAAACTAATTAGATTGGATTAATTAAATTGTATTTGGAGGGGGCATATTTTCTATCATTTTCAACAAGTTTACTGAAAAGGAAGATGTGTATATGGCCTACTTTTAGGTGTTTAGAACCTGAAGGCAAGTTGAATAAATTTCACTGTCTTTAAATAGATTTACCACACTTCCACAATGGTCTTATAAAAGTTATTATCCCCAGAAGGAATAGGAAATTGAGGACTGGAGAGAGAGAGAAAGAGAGAGAGAGCCTTGTTGAAGATCACGTAGCTAGTGGATAGCACAGGGTTTAAAACTGAACCTGTCTCCCTTCAAACACTTATGTTTTGAACTATGATGCTCCTACTTTCTACTACCATAAATTAATTTCTCATTTCCAGAAGTACATTGGCAAATGGCTGCCTACCAAACTGATTAACAGCCTTAAAAAATATTTGAGGAGATTATATTTCTACTTGGATTTTGTGCCTTTGGTGTCTGCATTTATGATGTACAGCATACCATTTTTATTAGCATAATGTTAAAATATAAATCTCTAGAAGCACATTACTGTACGTTAAGGCATTAAATATTATCTATAATTTTTAAGAGAAGGCAGACAATAACCTTTAAGAGAAGGCAGAAGCCAGGGAGGCTCTCTGAGTACAAGAGAGACTCCTTGTACTGAGTTCCGTTCAATTTTGGGGGGGTACCTATTAAGTTCAGGATTTGTGTGCTGGGCATATAAGAAATACAAAGTATTTTATTTCCTCAAAATGCGTAGTCTTGATTATAACACAATGCATGTGTTATAACACAACACTTGGGAAGAGTTGCCTACGGGCTTCTGAAAGTAGTGTGTTGTTGTTTGTTGTTTTGTTTTAATAACTTGTACTTACTGAATGTCGTTACATGCTACCCTATTAATTGACCCCAGTTACTATTTCTAACTCTTGGCTTGATTTGGAAAAAATAAATGGTGAGAAGTATTCAGGCTTACTATCATATATTAAGGTTATCAAGGTTAAAAATTGAGGCACAGGGGCGCCTGGGTGGCTCAGTCGGTTAAGCCTCCAACTTCAGCTCAGGTCGTGATCTCACAGTTCGTGAGTTCGAGCTCCACATCTGGCTCTGTGCTGACAGCTCAGAGCCTGGAGCCTGCTTCGGATTCTGTGTCTCCCTCTCTCTGTGCCCCTCCCCCACTCACACTCTGTCTCTCCTTCAAAAATAAACATTAAAAAAAAATTTTTTTTAATTGAGGGACAGAAGTAACTAATTCATATTTATTATTTATAACTGATTAACAGATGTTCAAATCTATTATCTCCTTTAATCCTTAAAATAACTATAACTTGGTGTGAGATTCAGAGAGATTAAGTAATGCATTCAAATTCACCTTCTCTGAGGAGCCATCTCAGAACGTCCCTGTTCACACCTACTAAATCTTCACCTTTCCTGGGGTCTCTGTGGGATCTATGTGTTCCCATGGTGTATAGTGTGTCAATCCCTGTTTTTACACTTACCACCATTTACTGTTCATAGTTCTCTCTTTCCTTGTCTGGTCTTCTTCAAGACAGTAGACTTTTTCCAGGGCACCTAGGTGGCTCAGTCGGTTGAGCATCCGACTTCGGCTCAGGTCACGATCTCTCAGTTCGTGGGTTCGAGCCCCGCGTCGGGCTCTCTGCTGACGGCTCGGAGCCTGGAGTCTGCTTCGGATTCTGTGTCTCCCTCTCTCTCTCAGTGCCTGCCTCTCGCTCACGCTCTCTCTCTCTCTGTCACACACAAAAATAAATAAATAAACAAACATTTAAAAAGAAAAGACAGACTTTTTGACAGGAGTCAAAGCATGTTTTCTCATTTCTGTTTCTAGCGTGCAATTCAAACTCCCCACCATCCAGTAGGCACGAATAAATACTGAATGGGTGAGCAAATGCTGGAAGAATAAGAATTTAAACCAGTTCTCTTTGCCTTAAATTTTCTGTTCTTTTTCTTTAGCGTTCCTCTGAATGAATACAAATTGCTTGCTTGTGATATACAACAGCTTTTCGTAGCAGTGACCATTCATGCCTGCAGTTCCTCAGGCCCCCAGTATTTTAGAGTCATCGAAGACCTCATCGTACTGCTTGGCTATCTTCAAAATAGCAAAAACAAGAGGACACAAAGTAAGATTTAGTTTTTATGGATTTCCGGGGTTGGGATTATAGAGGAGCCAAAAATGTCATTTGAACCAAATCTCTTTCTTGTGGAAGCTATTTTACTGAAGGTTCATCCTTCATTTTATGATAATATCTATCAGCTTTAAAAAGAAGTCTTTTAGGTGGCAAAAATTAAACAAACGATACGTTCATATGATCAGTAGCTGGCAATACATCATTAAAAAAAGTTTGATTTTTTTTTTTTACCAAGTAGAACTGAAAGGTTTATGTTGAATAAAAATCCTCTTTAGTTTTCTTTAATGGCAAATATTAAATGAGTATGAAATGTGACAATTTCTGGTTCAATTTTGCCTTATATATTTAAAAGCCCGTTTTTTAAGACAATGATATAAGAGGAAATAAATTTGTGAGCTAGTTTTTTTCCATTGAATTTTTTTTATAGTGATCATTTGGAAATTTGCTCTAAAATTTCTTTTAAAGGCAGTTTAAAAATGTTTACTACTATCAGGAACCCATATTGATCAAAATTTTAAAATCTATGTCTAATAAAACATTACTGGCAATTTAGATGTTGCATGAAAATAAAAAGCAACTCAGTGTAAAAAATTAACATCCACATAGCTTGAAAACATTCTAGTGTCTTCTGTTTTCAGGTATGGCCGTTGCACTGCAGTTTAGAGTTCTCCAAGCTGCTATGGAATTTATAAGGACCACAGCAAATCATGACTCTGAAAACCTTGCAGATACATTCCGGTTACCCTCTCCTCCTCATCATGCAATATTTCAACCGCGGAAGAGCATCGCTGGTGAGTACTGAAATAATATTTTAATAATTATAAATTGAGGGTGGCATGACTTTCCTGTACTCTGATGCCATTCACACTTTTAAAATATCTTTTAGGGGCGCCTGGGTGGCGCAGTCGGTTAAGCGTCCAACTTCAGCCAGGTCACGATCTCGCGGTCCGTGAGTTCGAGCCCCGCGTCGGGCTCTGGGCTGATGGCTCAGAGCCTGGAGCCTGTTTCCGATTCTGTGTCTCCCTCTCTCTCTGCCCCTCCCCCGTTCATGCTCTGTCTCTCTCTGTCCCAAAAATAAATAAACGTTGAAAAAAAAAAATTAAAAAAAAAAAGAATCGTCTGAAGAGATTTAAAAAAAAAATTAACTTTAAAAAAATAAATAAAATAAAATATCTTTTAGTTTAAAAAGTTAAACTACAAAATTTGAGAAGGGTTTCCTCCCTGGAAAAACCATTCTACTGATTTCTTTCAGTGCTGTTCTTGTTCAGTTATCTCTTGAGCAACTACTGTGTGCCAAGCACTGTGTAAATGTTGAAGATACAGTGATGATTAGAAGCAGACACAGATTCTGCACTTGTAGAGATTACAAAATAGTAGAGAAATGTAGAGGATCAGAGTAGAGACTCTAATAGGCAACGTGGTTTACATCAGGAGTTAGGGAAGTATCTGAGGAAGTGAGATTTCAGTGTAGATGTAAAGGATGAGAGAAAGGAGCTAGCAAGGTAGAGAGTCAGAGAAAGAGTTTTCCAGGCAGAAGGAATGTTGCACAGCAGGAAAAGGCTAAGCTTCAGGGAATTGAAATAAAGTCATTTAGCCAGAGTGGAATACTCTGGAGAGATTTAGGAGAGCGATGCCAGATGGGGCTGTATAGGATGGCACGGGCCAATGCATAGATAATCATATAGGCCGCGTTAACGATCTTATCCTAAGGGGGAGTTCTAACATAAGCAGGTTTCCATTTTGTAAAGACCGCTCCGGCTTGTGTGTAGAGAGTGGGTTAGCGGAGAGCAAGAAATGTAGGGGTCCGGGTAGGAGGCTACTGCAGCGGTCCAGACGGGAGAAGACGGTGGCTCGGGTGTGGGTAGAGTGCATGTGACATCAGGACTTGCTGTGATTTAGCACATATCGGCAAGTGTCAATATCGTTAGCCTTCCTTATTTTTCCCGCAAAATCTTCTGTGATATTTATGCACACAATCCGGAAAAACAGTATAAACACCTCCCCACGCACACATAGGATCTATACACACATGCACGTATACACATACATATATATGGATGGATACGGATATACAGCATATATATACACACACAAATGCACACGGGTATCCCCAGAGTAGTTGGTAATTTGTTTGAAGTTTAATCACCCTTACTATCTTAAGGGCCTTTAAATTAAATCGAAATCAGGGGAGCCTGAGTGGCTCAGTAGGTTGAGTGTCTGACTTTGGTGCAGGTCATAATCTCACAGTTTGTGGGTTTGAGCCCCACATCAGGCTCTGTGCTGACAGCTCAGAGCCTGGATACTGCTTCGGATTCTGTGTCTCCCTCTCTCTCTTCCCCTCCCCCCCCCCCCCTCTCTCTCAAAAGTAAACATTAAAATTTTTTTTAATTAAATCCAAATCTTTCTTCTACCTGTATTAAACAACTTTGTTTTGTTCAGTGCTATGCGAAATTTTACAACCATGTGAAAAACTCATTTGTAGAGAAAAGCTATTAAATATACATTTTTTTGCAGTAGTATGTTTAGATTATGTTAAATATAAGCTATGTAAATAAAACTTCTAAGACAGCCACACAACTTTATTGCCCCTGTACATCCTTCTTTAATGTGACATCTGAACTCAGCCTCTCCTCTTGAACTGACCTCCTCTCTTGTCTAGGTAGCATTCTGCCTTTCACCAAGTCTAGCAGTCATGCTCAGCTGACCACATGCCGGAAGATGGCTTTCGAACCACCTTTCGTTGCAGGGTTCCTTAGATAGTCAGTGACTGCTTAGATGGAATTCACCCCCCTTTGATACAGGAAAATGCTCTGTTGCCAGTATCGTGAGTCACAGGAGCCGTTTCTTTCCTGCCGACATTTCTCATTGCCATGTCCATTTCTTCTGCGCTTTTGTACCTAGATCTGTGGTTTCATTTTTGATCCGCTCACGCCAGGGCTGCCACAGCAGCGCTCTTGCTGTTTTCTCTTTGTTCTGTGATTTCTCTAACAGTCTGTCATCTCTCTCTTTTGATACCAGAATTTTTATCACCTTGAGCCTCAGAGCCCTGCGGAACTCCAAGCCTGTCCTTGTTTATTTTTTGTTTGTGTGAGTCCTGTTAAAGTGCATGACGGACTTGTAGTCCTTTCTTTAAACCTTACTCTCCTTTTTTTCCTGACTCCTCTGGTCTCTTATCCGGAGCTTAAATTTGTCACTGTATCTGAGTAAATGCAGTTGCTGTAAGCCGCATGAGGTTTGTAGAGCCCTACAGAGTTCAAGCTTGATTAAAAAAAAAAAAAAAAAAAAAAAGACCTTAAAAGTGCACCAGACCAGTTCCTGCATTTTATAGAAGCACTGGAGTAAGTTCCTGCTGGAACAGGAGCACCCACACTCCTCCCTCCGAGTCCTACAGCACATCTGCTCGTTCCAGCCCTGTCGTGTTTCTAGGACCATCTCTTGTGGGTTTCTCCCACCGATTCTTCCTGGTTTGACTACGGCCCTTATTTAAATCCTGTCTCTGAATCCAGTTGAGAAATACCACTTTATATGTGTTATGCTGTTGCTTTGTAATTCCTTCCGCACTGTTCTACACAGGTATTTGGGAAAGACTGTGTTTTATTTCTTCATTCTCAGTCAAAAGGGTATCGGCTTTGTACGCCGTAGGTGCAAAAGCTGCAAGATACCAGAGCTCCTGTGCCTTGGAGCAGCATGGTTATAACAGCCCATTTAGGTCTATCCGCTCACGATGCTAAGTTACTAAGAAGGATTTATACTGCCGTCGTGTCCATCATTGAGATATAATAAGCTGTTCCTTCCAAGATTTGAAGCAAGCTGTTCTCATTAGTGGTCAATGTTTTGGGGAGATGGATTTTTCCTAAATAGACTCACTTAGCATTTACTGCACACTGCTGAGACATGTGACACCCCAGCCCCACGGCCACCCCCCCACCTCCAGCAGGGCTCGCGGGGACAGCCGGCAGCTGCAGCTTGTTCTGGCCACACACCCCCTGCGCTGGTCATCGACAGGTCTCCTCAGACTGTCAGCGCCAGGATATCCACGGCTTGGGACCGAAGCTTCTTCCGCAGCATTTCATCATATGTAGATTTTAAGTTCTCATACTCTTAGATACTCTTTGATTGCCAGATTAATCTTTTTACAGCCTGGCTCATGTGCCATTATCTTGCTCAACAGCCTCAATGGTTCCAACTACCCAGTTAACAGATCTCAAATTCCTTAGCCTTTGTATCTTTTTTTGGTATAGATGAGAGAGAGAGAGATGTCACTAAATGGTATCGGACTCTACCTTCTGTTTCTAATTAATGTGTTTATAGACATCTTCCCATATAATAAAAATAGTCTTTATGTTTAATGAACACATAATAATCCATTATATTGATTTGCCATCAATTGTTTCCTAATCTTTATCAATAAACCAAAAGTTTCTCTTTTTTTTACTTGTCTTACAGTAATCCCTTTGATCCCTTTACTTTTTATTAAACAACTTTGTGTTTAAATAACTTTGTGTTTATTAAACAACTTTGTGTTACTTTACTCTTTAATCCCCTGATCCCTTTACTTTACTTTTTACTTGTTTTTGCTATTATAAACAGCATAGCAATGTACGTTCTTTTATATGTTTTTTTCCCACTTGTCTGCTTATCATTATGAGAAACTTTACGCATCACCTTATTTCGTGAAGGTAGAAATAAGCATTAGGGTATTATTTAAAGTGCTATACATACAGGGGCGCCTGGGTGGCGCAGTCGGTTAGGCGTCCGACTTCGGCCAGGTCACGATCTCGCGGTCCGTGAGTTCGAGCCCCGCGTCAGGCTCTGGGCTGACGGCTCAGAGCCTGGAGCCTGTTTCCGATTCTGTGTCTCCCTCTCTCTCTGCCCCTCCCCCGTTCATGCTTTGTCTCTCTCTGTCCCAAAATAAATTTTAAAATGTTGAAAAAAAATTAAAAAAAAATAAAGTGCTATACATACATATAAACTGTCAGAAATAAATATAAATATATACATTGTGTTATTATGATCCACATACAAATGAATTTCCTTTATATTTCAGCCATCAGTAACAATACCAACCATTAACAACTTTTGATGCTTTGTATGAGATCGGCATTGTGTTTTACATCCATTATTTTATTTACTATTTAATTCATAGAACAACCTTCTTTATCCATTCATTCAACCATCAGATATTTATTGGGCACCATCCACATGTCAGGTATTATTTTATCTGCTTTCATGGAACTTACATTTTGCTGTAGAAAATGGTCAATAAACCTGTAAACAAATACATTTAATAAAATATCAGATAGTGACAAATATCTACCTTTGAGATGAGCTCTATTTTACTTTCTAATCTACATCTTAACATATGAGGGAACTGAGGCTTTGAAAGAAGTATATTTGAGGCTACCCCACCTCGGTGCTGAAATGCCCTCCCTCTTTTTCAAATGTGTAGTTGTGAAGACCTCACATTTTCTTACTCAGTATATTGCTCTGCCTCTGAATTAGGATTATCTGCTGCTTAGACAGCATGAAAGCTGCCAGAGATGTAGACATCAGGAAGAATCTACTTAAACTGAAGACGTAGTCTGACAGTATTATTCTTGAATATATCCTGGATATGAATACTTTTTATTTGCTTTGTTTTTGTCTCAAACGCAACCGCACCCACCAACATGTATTAACTGATAAATACTGAGTACCTGAGATACTGGACAATCTAAAGTGCTATTAAAATATTTAAATATCTTACAGGAGGAGTCGTTAAAACCTATCATAACTTAGTCATATGTAAGTAATGTGTATGGAAGCTATTTATGGAAATTGATACATGTTTTTATCATTTAAAACAAAGGTTCAATTCCAATGAAGGGTTCCATTATTCCTCACCGACCAAGACGTCATTTTGGTTCCTATGGTCAACTTCCGATGCCTTTCTCCTTCAGTCCGTTAAATCAAGATTCGTTCTCCCCATATCCTCCTGGATCCACTACCTGTGTGGTACCTTTCGGAGCAGGTGCAGTGATGATGCAGGAATGACATTCCTAACTGCTCAATCTGAGGAGATACTGCTCAGGGAACGCTTTTGTAGGATTGAATTCCAAATGATGCATACGCACCAAATCATTTCAATAGCAAAGCACTGGAATTACACTCACCTTTCCGATCTCTTCACTTTCATTGGACTGCTTTCCACTATCTCACTTATATATGCTTTTCAAAACTACTTTATAAAATTCAGCAATGGGAATTATCTGGAAATAGTAATGTTGTTACTGAAACACGATGTGCTTTAAAAACCTATTGATTATTTTGGAACACAAGGAAGTGCAACAGTATTTGAAAATGTTTTGTCGGAACATTCTGAACTACCTACATATACCCTTCTAACTCTTTTGTGTTTTTCAGAAAACTCAAACTTTGCCAAACGATGTCCATCCCACTAAGCTATGTCCCTAGCTTCAATATTCTGATTTGGACTTTGAAATCAGAAGTACTGTTGCATTTCTTTAACGAGGGAGAAACGTCACTTTCTCTGAATCATGCTCTTTCCTTTGTATTAGTGAAGATTTATTTCATGGTCCACTAATCAAAATGTTGCAGCACAAATAATTTCCTTGATCCCTGTTAACTCTGGCATTTGATGTTTTTAATTTATATACTTGAAGGTGCTCGAAAATTTCCCCTTGCTCAGACTGACTCTCTCCTGATGAAAATGCGCTCAGTGGCAAGCGATGAACTGCATGTGATGATGCAACGGAGAATGAGCCAGGAGAACCCCGTGCAGGCATCTGAGACAGAGCTTGCTCAGAGACTACAGAGGCTCACCATTTTAGCAGTTAACAGGATTATTTATCAAGGTGGGACTAGAGGATGAATATGTGCTTGCTCACATATGCACTTAAAAGGGAAATAATTTAAGAGGAAACTGATGAGGTCTCAAAATTCTCAACAGCATTCATTTTTTCTTTCGTAACATTTACACTATTAAAAGAATGCATTTGCAGGGTGCCTGGGTGGCTCAGTCGGTTAAGCATTCGACTTCAGCTCAGGTCATGATCTTGCGGTTCATGGGTTCAAGACCTGCATCAGGCTCTGGGCTGACAGCTCAGAGCCTGGAGCCTGTTTTGGATTCAGTGTCTCCCTCTCTGCCCCTCCCCTACTTGTGCTCAGTGTCTCTCTCTCTCTCTCTCTCTCTCTCTCTCTCTCTCTCTCTCTCAAAAATAAATAAACTTTAAACAAATTTTTTTAAAGAATTTATTTGGAACTAATAGTCTTGAATAAAAGTCTACTTCTTAATGTGTTAAATGCAGGCCTAGAGTGACCATTGAGTTTAAAACAGGACAGCACCTCCAATATATTTTCGTAACTTTTCTTTGAGATAATGGTAGATTCACATACCATTATTAAAAATATTGCAGAGAGATCCCATATCCCGTTTATCCAGTTCCCCCAGTGGGTTCTGCCAAATTATAGTGGAGGGTCATGACCAGGATATAGACATTGATACGGTCAAGAAGGTGAACATTTCTGTCACATGCGAGTGCTTCTGTTGCCTTTTGTTTTGTGGGGGTTTTTTGAAGTTTATTTATTTATTTTGAGAGGGAGGGAGGGAGGGAGGGAGAGCATGAGCAGGGGAGGGGCAGAGAGAAAGAAGAGAGAGAATCTCAAGCAGGCTCTGTGCTGCTAGCACAGAGCCCGATGTGGAGCTGAAACCCATGAGAAGAGCAAGAACCGCAAGATCATGACCTGAGCAGAAACCAAGAATTCGATGCTTAACCTACTGAGCCACCCAGCACCCCTGTCGCTTTTTTAATAGCCACACCCGCTTTGCTCCCACCTCTACCCCTTCCTTAGTCCCTGGCAACCTCTAACCTCTTCTCCATTTATTTTTTATCATTTCAAGAATTTTACATAAATAGAATCATCCAGTATGTGGCCTTTTAGGACTGGCTATTTTCACTTAGGGTGATTCTCTGGAGAGTCATCCCGGCTTCTGCACGTATCAGCAGTTTGTTGCTTCTTTGTTTTGCTGAGTAGTTTGCCACAGTACAGACATACTGGAGTTTGCCTAGCCATTCACCTTTTGAAAGACCATCAGGGCTGCTTTCCAGTTTTTAGTTACCACAAATAAAGCCAGCTGCTAGAAACAGTTACATGCAGGTTCTTGTGTGAGTGTAAGTCTCCGTTTTCCTGCAATAAGGGAAGTTGTGTGCTGTGTTTTTGTTAAGAAGCTGCCAAATGTTTCAGAATGACTGTCAAATTTTACATTCCCACCGGCAGTGTATGAGTGATGCATTTTTCTTCACACCCTTAACCAGTATTTGGAATTGTCACAATTTTTAATTTTCACTATTCTGATAGATGTCTAGTGATACCACATTGTGGTTTCAATTTGCATTTTTCTCTAGGGGCTACTGATTTATGTATTTATTTATAAAAAAGAATACCTACAGTAACCACTAAAAAGCCATGCAGAGAGATACCCTCAAAAGCACTATCGATACGTCAAAATGGAATTCAAAAAAAATGTTCAAGTAACCCCAAGAAAACAGGAAGAAGAACACAGTAATTGTTCATCACTAGAAAAGCATAATACATACAAATAAGGCTCTTCTTCGTAACTTTTCTAATTTGTACTTGGGGCAACCGGATCCCAGGCTAAACTCTGAAATTGTACCATTTTTATCACATGCTCAGATTTAATGGTACAGCACATGCACTGAAATGGCTCTGCACATCCAACTAATGTAAATATCACGTGGTCATTATGTTTGGTTTGTACAAGAACCTCGGAGCTTTAATAATTTCACAGTTTAAATCATCTTCATTAGTAAAGCAAATATTTAGTTCAGAATTGTATGACTTACGTAGGTTTAAATTTCTACATTGTTTTTGATGAATTTACTTTCTCTAGAATATTGTATCTTCTACGTCTAATACACTCGCTGCACATTTATATAGTGACAATGGAATTGGTGATTCCACAGAATATTTTTACCGTTTGTAATGGCTAGTTATCTAATTTTTTATTTTTCCTTTAATTCAAAGAGTTTAATCCAGACATTATTGACATTTTGAGTACTCCAGAAAATGTGACTCAAAGCAAGACCTCAGTTTCCCAGACTGAAATTTCTGAAGAAAATGTTCATCAGGAACAGCCTTCCATTTTCAATCCATTTCAGAAGGAGATATTCACATATCTGGTAGAGGGATTCAAAATATCTATTGTAAGTAAATTAATTGCATGGGACGTGTTCACTTACACAAAAGGAGTAGGTGTTTTATGTGTCTGCTTACTCTTGAATTATTATTATTATTATTATTATTATTATTATGAATTACTAGGAAGGTTATGTCTTGGCTTACACATATCTGACACCTTCACAATTGTATAGAGGATGCTAACAAGTATCAGGCTCCATTCATCACTGACACGCTTAGGTTTCTGTGGGCTACATACGCTCGACCCCAGGGGAAAAATCAGTCTGTACACTTTAGAGATACCGAAAGCCAATCTTATTCTAGTGGAACTCATAAATCATGATTCTGCCAGTCTCTAAATCTAAACTAGATTGGGGTGTCTGCAGGTTTTATTTAGAGCCAAATAATTTACCCGGGGCCCTCAGGACTGGGGGTAATTGGAGAGCCAGCTCCAAAACTCAGAATAAATTCTGAAATGTACTGATTCCAGTTTTTTGGTTTTTTTTTTTTTTTAGCGTTTATTTTTGAGACAGAGAGGGACAGAGCATGAATGGGGGAGGGTCAGAGAGAGAGGGAGACACAGAATCTGAAACAGGCTCCAGGCTCTGAGCTGTCAGCACAGGGCCCGACGCGGGGCTCGAACTCACAGGCTGTGAGATCATGACCCGAGCTGAAGTCGGACGCTCAACCGACTGAGCCACCCAGGCGCCCCCTGATTCCAGTTTTAAACCAGATAGAGGAGATTTGATCAGGATCAGGTTAGCCTCCAATGGGCCACAGTTGAAGCAGCTTGTCTGGTTATTTGTCAAGGAACATTGATGGTCATATTGATGGTCAGTTTATATGTAGTTGTCAGTTTGCGACCGTTTTACTCAGTATTTTAATATTCTTTATAATGAATCTTTCTCTTTCATATTGTAAAATCAGTCAATCTATTGTTCTTTTGATGGTTCTTTTTTTTTTTTTTTAACTTCTAAGCCCTAGGTAATTTGAATGACTTTAGCTTCTTAATCTATCTCTCTCTTTTTAAAAAAAATACAAGTGATATACAGTTTCCTATTTTAACCATTCTTAAAGGTACAATTCATTAGTGGTAAGTGCATTCGCATTGTTGTGCAATTATTACCACTGTCCATCTCCGAAACTTTTTTATTATCCCAAACTGCTCTGTACCCATTAAACAACAGCTCCTCATAACCCCTCCCCCAGCCCCTGATAACAACTGTTAAACTTTCTGTTTCTATGAATTTAACTTTCTAGACACCTCATATAAGTTACAATATTTCAGACAATATTTGTCCTTTTGTGTGTGGCTATTTCATTTAGCGTGGTATTTTCAAGCTCATGTTGAAGCATGTGTCAGAATTTCATTCCTTTTTAAGGCTTAATAATATTCATTCTATGTCTATATTACGTTTTGTTTATCCATTCATCCATCGGTGGGCATTTGGATTGTTTCCACCTCTTGGCTGTTTTGAGCACTGCTGTTACAAATGTTAGTATAACCACCCGTTTGTAGGGATGTATGTGTCATTCTAATTTTGACTACTAAAAAAAAATCTACAAAAAAACGTGTCCCATGATCTTCTTTAGGGCTCTGAGAGGTCAGTATATTATTGCCTAGGAAGTCTGATCCTAATGCATTCTTGTTTTGCTTGAAGGGTTCAGGTAGAACCAGTGGTTCCAAGCAGCAGTGGACTAAAATCTTATGGTCTTGTAAGGAAACCTTCAGAATGCAGCTTGGCCGACTCCTGGTCCATATTGTGTCACCAGCCCACTCTTCTCAAGAGAGAAAGCAAATTTTCGAAATAGTTCGTGAACCAAATCATCAGGAAATACTGCGAGACTGTCTTAGTCCATCCCTGCAAGTAAGTTATCTCAGTACTTCGTAAGTAAAAACTAGCGGTGAAATAGGGGCGCCTGGGTGGCTCAGTCGGTTGAGCGTCTGACTTCTGCTCAGGTCATGATCTCGTGGGCTGTGACCCGTGTTGGGCTCTGTGCTGACAGCCCAGAGCCTGGAGCCTGCTTAGGATTCTGTGTCTCCCTCTCTCTTCCCCTCCCCTGCTCATGTTCTGTCTGTCTCTCTCTCTTTCTCTCTCTGTCTCTCAAAAAATAAATAAACATTAAAAAAAAAACCATAGTAGTGAAATATAAAATTGTTCAAAACAAGAACTGACATTAAACTATTTTCATGCCTAAATATGGTTTTCTTACCAAACAAGTATCACCTGAGATGTTTCTTCAGCTACTCTATGCCAAACTTAGACTGGCCTCCCTGTTTCTTTCCCATTCCTTATTCCAGTGCTTAAATTAAGAAATTCTGTATCTAAGCTCTTAAAAGATGCTTTGTGGTTTGTTACTAAATCTTCAAATGTTTTCTTTGTGTTCTCTTTTTAAAAGCATTATATTATCCATGAAACATCTAAATGGAGTAGCTCAAACAATAGTATATATATTTCCAAAAATACTTGCAGCAAGTTAAAATTTTTAAAAATGTGTTGATCATTTGTAATGATCAAAATTGACATACTTAAAAGAATTTCAGTCTATAAATTCTAACACTTAAAGAGTGCTGGATGGAGAGCTTAGATGGTACAACCATTTTAAAGAGCTGTTCAGCAGTTTCTTATAAAATTAAACATACATTTAACCTGTGACCCTAAAATTTCATTTTTAGATATTTACCTAAGAGAAAACATAGACTTGTATAAGAATATTCATGTCCATAAAAAGACTTGTATAAGAATATTCATGTCAGCCTTTTTACTAAAAGCCGCACACTTGTCAATCAACAAGAGAATGTATAACCAAATTGTGATATATTTATATAAAAGACTTTATACAGCAATAAGAAGAAACCAACTATGGATACACCTACCATTATGAATGAAGCTCAAAGACATTGTATGGACTAAGAGGACAAGCAAATACAAAAAAGCCCACATTTCTGTGATTCTGTTCATATGAAGTCCAAGAACAGGCAAAATGAAGATAATGTGACAGAATTCAAGACAGTAGTTGAGTCTGTCAGGAAGGGGGAGGGAGAATGAGTTGATTGGAAAGAGGCATTAGGAGACTTTCTGGGGCAATAAAAATGTACTATATCTTATTTGGGGTGGTGGTTAAATGGATGAATGCAGTTGTCAAAACTCGGAAATGAACACTTAATATCTGTATGCTTTACTCTATTAAATTGTACACCTATAAATACAGTAATCGATGCTACATACCGACAGGTATCCCTTTTACTACCTGGGAAACTCATATATCAAGAACCAAAAGGTTATAGTTTTGAAGTGGTGCTTTTACCTGTTCTTTCTAATGCTAAGATTCTCTCACGTGCCCTCAGGGCACTGTCTTCCCTCCCCCAAGGCAAAAGCACATCCAGCCCACAGTCTCCTTCAGTGGAGAATTCGCAGTGATGTTCCTTCAAGCCTTTATACTCCACAGAGTTACCATCCATCAAAACACAGCCCGGGAGTTGACAGTCCTCCTTCCCCCACCCCCGTTCCCCTTTTCTGTTGCATCATCTCTGTCAGTGGTGTCTTTATGAAGTTCAGCTTGGAACCACGGTTGAGTTTTTCCTCTCCCTTGAATCCATTTCATCACCAAGACCAGTCATTTATTTAGTTGTGTCTTTAACTATTTTCTTCCCGCCTCATCCTAATTCAAACTTCCACCTCTTGTGCTCAGATCCTTACAATAACCTCCTGTCCACCTCAAGACCACATTATTTTACCTGGTTTTTAAGATTATTAGGGCAACTTTCAAACATACCTAAAAGTTGGGAGAAATCAGAGACCCACATGACCATTACCGAGCTTTAATTTTTCATTGTAGTGCTTTGAAATAAATTTCAGGTATCAAATCATTTCACCTGTGAATACCTTTACCTTTACATCTCTGATTGATAAGGACTTTTAAAAAATTTGTCACACTCAAGGGGCACCTGGGTGGGTCAGTTTGTTAAGTGTCCGACTTCTGCTCAGGCCATGATCTTGCGGTTCGTGAGTTCGAGCCCCACTTCGGGCTTGGTGCTGACAGCTCAGAGCCTGGAGCCTGCTTCGGATTCTGTGTCTCCCTCTCTCTCTCTGCCCCTACCCCCCTCCCAAAATAAAAAAAACATTTAAAAAAATTTTTTTTAATTTATCACATCCGATAATCCATTCTAACAGTAATCTAATCGAATAATCTAATACTCAGTGATTAAATTTTCCCAATTTTCTTAGAATTTTTGTAATAGTTTGCTGGATTATGGATCCAGACAAGGCCAGCCCACATAAAGTATTTGTTTGAAGTATGTTAAATCTTTTTAATCCATGGTGATTACCCTCCCCAACCATTTTTTAAAATGTCATTTATGTTAATGAAACTGGGTCATTTTTGTAGAATTTCCCATATTCTGGATTTAGCTGATTGTATCCTTTAGGATACCGGTTTAGATGCTTGACTAGATTCCTGCTCTTGATTTCATATTTGCTTTTGTGTTTGTTTTTTTAAAAGACTACTTTATTAAGAGTACTTTGCATTTTCCATTACAGCATAGCAGGAGACAGAGAATGTCTAGTTGCCCTGGTTTTCCAGACGTCGTCAGCCTGATCCATTCATTATAAAGTTCACCCTCAATCTTTAACCTAATAGTTTTAGCTGCCACTGATGATCGTTGCCAAGATCCACTTTTCCGTTAGGAGTTGTAAAATCGTGATCTTTCAGGGTTTCTCATTCCACCAGCATCTCTTAGCACTAATTTTTCTGTAGGGAGGGATATTCTCTTATCATCTATTTGGCGACCCCCAAAATGTAGTCTGTCGGAAGGGCCAGGTAAAAGCTTGTTTCTTTTCCCTGTTTATTAATTTTTAGAATAATGAGTTGGTGCCCTAACAACCTCCAGTTTTTGTCTTTGTTTTTATTTTTGAGGTGTCATTATGAAATCAGGTATTTTTCATACATGTTATGAGTAGTTTCAAACCTTTCCAGTTATTATTCCATTTGATATTCAAATTAACACCTCTGTAGATTCAAGTTGTTGTGCTCTTTTAACATAGTCTTTTCAATTTTTATCAAGTCAATGCGATTAACTTCT
Organism: Prionailurus viverrinus; assembly: GCF_022837055.1. Lineage (NCBI taxonomy): Eukaryota > Metazoa > Chordata > Mammalia > Carnivora > Felidae > Prionailurus > Prionailurus viverrinus. The sequence continues at coordinate 12,897,423 of NC_062571.1, forward strand.
TTGCTTTCTGGAACACAAGAATGTCCTGACTCATCTTGTACATTCCTTCCCAGATCTGGAAGTAGACTTCTCCCCAAGAAGCCTCTGTTTCCTTTTCATGAGATAATGGTATTTAGAAATAACAAATCTAGGGGTTTCTGGGTGGCTCAGTCAGTTAAGTATCTGGCTTCTGCTCAAGTCATGATCTCACTGTTCATGAGTTGGAGCCCCATGTCGTGCTCTGTGCTGACAGCTCAGAGCCTGGAGCCTGCTTCTGATTCTGTGTCTCCCTCTCTCTCTACCCCTTCCCCGCTCATGTTCTGTCTCTCTCTGTCTCAGAAATAAATAAACATTAAGGAAAAAATTACAAAAAAAAAAAAGAATAGCATTAAAAATGTTTTAGAAATTACAAATCTGGGGACTAAGTACCTTCATTTCTGCTTGGTTGTCATTTCTTCTCAGCTAGGACAAAGCTAGGAAATACATATCTTTTTCGAAAAAAAATGAATCATCAGTTCATACTGATATTTTCACATTTTCTTGAATTTCGTATTTGTATTTCCTTTTATTAATGTGGATAATCTTGATTCCTGAGGCCATCAGGATACTTACTTGCTCTATCTTTTTTGCTCTGTATATATAACGTTTTCAAAATAAGATGACCAACATTATCACTAATAACAAGCCCAGTGAATGCAGGTTAAGAAGTCTTCATGATTCTCTTGTCCTTAGTGTACCATGAAAATATGGTATTGTAAAAGCACTTCAAATAATTTTCTCTATTTGATTATGCCACCAACTTCATCTAACTAGTGATGTTCTTTTTTTCCCATTGGTTTTCTATTTTTAGGGATTCCATTGGGTTTTATTTGTTCAACTTCGTTTTTAATTATGTGAAATGTCTATCTGGTTCCAAAATCAAAGCTGAAACATGGCACATTCAGAGAGGGCGTACACACAGACACGGTGTATATATTATCCCCCCTTCTCAACACAGAGAAAGATAGCGAACTATGCACACTCTTCTGCCCTTTAAACAGTACCTCACAGAGATCATTTCATAGCAGTGTTTAGGGACCTTCTTGTGCCTTTTAGAGCTGCCTACAAGCTCCATTTGGAATTTACTTGATTTTTAAAGCCCAACGCCTCTCTCCTGTCGTTATTACTTGAGTCTGATTAATTCCTCAGTCTGTAGCGCCTCCTCTTTTAAGATCGGCTCATCTTTGTCTCTTGTAACCTCTGCCCATCCTATGTATCCTTACTGACATGCTGCTCTATTCGTGCTGTCCGCTCAGCACGAAGGACCTTCCCTCCTCTCCTTGTCCGTCTGTATACCTGTCTGTCAATTTCTCCATATGCCCGTCGCCCTTGCCCCACCTTCAAAACGTTCCCCCCTTTCTTCAGTCCATTCAGAGCTCTTCCTTCTTAGACACATCCTTGAAATTTTTATTTTCACACATTTTAGTGTTTTATTATTTTCTAAGGATTTGTGTTTAATAGATTCATTTCCTTAAATCAGTATTTTGAGGGCTGAAAACAAGACTTTTCCTTTTTTGCATCCATCCCTAATAACACCTTTTCTAGACCCAGGAACTACAATCAATAAATTATTGATCAGGTGTTAGCATGAGATTCTAGAAACACCTTAAGTATCTAAGAAAATTATGTGGTTTTTTTTGGATATTCAGGATGAGTAAAAACATTTTTTGTAGTTTTTCAAGGTGATTTGAGAATGTCACTGAATACTGAACTAAACTCTTTTTATTTTTTTAATTTTTTTTTATTTAAAAAAAATGTTTTTTTTTTAACGTTCATTTATTTTTGAGACAGAGAGAGACAGAGCATGAACAGGGGAGGGGCAGAGAGAGAGGGAGACACAGAATCTGAAACAGGCTCCAGGCTCTGAGTGGTCAGCACAGAGCCTGACGCGGGGCTCAAACTCACGGACAGTGAGATCATGACCTGAGCCGAGGTCGGAAGCTTAACCGACTGAGCCACCCAGGCTCCCCTAATTTTTTTTTTAATGTTTATTTATTTTTGAGACAGAGAGAGACAGAGCATGAACAGGGGAGGGGCAGAGAGAGAGGGAAACACAGAATCTGAAACAGGCTCCAGGCTCTGAGCTGTCAGCACAGAGCCCGACGCAGGGCTCGAACTCACGGACCGTGAGATCATGACCTGAGCCGAAGTCGGACGCTTAACCGACCGAGCCACCCGGGTGCCCCGAACTAAACTATTTTTAGATTACATCAAGAGCATTACCTTTAAGACACACATATGAAAATAGTCTAGCCATTTACTATTTCTCTTTATTTGCCAACTCTTCTGGCCTTTTACTCGTAGAGTGTCTGTTCTTTTTTCTCTTTTGGTCAGGTAGCAGCTGTCTCCTGACTAAATTAAAATGTTGCATTAAAATGAGCTTTGCTATTCCCATCATCGCATATGTTCATCTTATGTTTTTTGGGAAATGACACGATGCGATTCAGTGTGTTAATTTAAATATCACCCACAATGTAAGAGTTCTCAAGTTCATTTGTTGACATTTAATACTGTTCATAGTTTAAAATGTCATAAAGCCAAATGTAGTGGTATTTGTATCAGTGTAAATTTGTAAAAAGTAAAATTCTGCATGTTTCACTTGTTGGCATAATTAATGTTGAAATAACACATAGTGTACACATAACAGTTAGGTGTAAGATCTATAGCATGGAAGGCCACTTAAAATAGGTGTAGGTTTACGAAAGACAGTTGTCAGTACCTTGAGTAACATTCTCATTTCGGTTATAGGGCAGTTCATAAAAGATTGGCCTAGATCAACCCTTCTCTGGACATGCACAGACCACTGAGTGCTGAGGTCTCACTGGTTTTAGAGTTTTTCACCTTTGTGTCCCTTAGGGAGTAATGAGTACTTACAAGCTAATCCAAAAACGGGTTTTGTTCTGGAAGTTTCACCAACTTCTAGTCTACCAACCAGAAATCAAAGCAGAAAGAATAAATAAGCATAATTCTCTTACCTGAAGGTTCAGAGGAGAGTTTCCCTTCCAGTTCATTTTTTTTCTCTGAGAACTAAGAAATATTTTCCTTTATCCCAAGATTATTTGCTATATTTCTTTAGCAAATCCCCTCCAAAAAATTTTCCCCCAAAGCTCATTTGCTTGTTTTTCTTTTCCTTCTTTTCTTACTTTCCTTCTTTTCTTTTTCTTTCTTTTTTCTTTTACCTTTTACGATGAAAATTTTCAAATACCATAAGAAAAATGGAGAATAGTATAATGAGTATTAATATATAGGCATCACTTAGATTTAACAATTGGTAGTATTTTTATCATATTGACATCATTTCTGTTCTGAAGTATTTTAAAGTAAATTACAGAAATCTTTTCAAGACATTTTCTTACATAACCATAACATCATCGTACCTAACAAAATTAGTTTACACCCTCATGTCATCATATTTTCAATGCATAACCAAATTTTTTCAGTTGTCCCCAACATGTCTCTTGCAGCCTCTTTATTCAAACCCAATGCCACCAAATAAATCTAGTATATAATTTAACTTAACCACTATGAAACAATTTAAATGTAAGAAATAAAAATACTGTATGACTTAAAAAAGTGTTTCTTTTTCTTAAAGCATGGAGCCAAGTTAGTTTTGTATTTGTCAGAGTTGATACATAATCACCAAGATGAATTGACTGAAGAAGAACTAGGCTCAGCGGAATTGCTTATGAATGCTCTAAAACTGTGTGGTCATAAGTATCTCCCACCCAGTGCAACAACAAAAGCAGACCTTCTCAAAATGATCAAAGAGGTGAGTCAGTGAAATCATAAGACACGGTTTTCTAAGGAGATCCCATTGAATGTAGTTAAAGAGTGAAAGATTTTTTTATTGTGGAATATCATTTATGATGAATTTTATTGAAATGATGTTTTTTTATTATGAGAGAATAAATAGGCTATTGCAAGGAGTGTTTTATCCTCTGTTGTCATCCTCATCCCTTTTCGGTAGCTTTCGGTGAAGGAAAGATTTTTATAGTGACGAGCAAGTTGAGGCATCCGCCTTGAAACAAATAAGGAAGCAAGCACCTGGGCATTAGGTCTGGCAGCCCATTTAATTCTCCCACCCCAATAGCTGTGCCCCAGATTGTGTAGAAGCAAAGGGAAGTTATCAAATTATTTTTGTGGCTATTGTATTTTAATATTCTGGTCTCCTGGGGACATTATTTTTTTCCTTTATTAACTTGGTTTTAAAATTAGTTTGTTGGGGGGCACCTGGATGGCTCCGTCGGTTGGGCATCCGACTTCAGCTCAGGTCATAATCTCGTAGTTCGTGGGTTCGAGCCCCGCGTCAGGCTCTGTGCTGACAGAGCCTGGAACCTACTTTGGATTCTGTGTCTCCCTCTCTCTCTCTCCGCCCCCCCCCCCCCGCCCCTCCCCTGCTCATGCTCTCTCAAAAATAAATAAACATTAAAAAAAATAAAAAATGAAATTAGTTTGTTGGCCTTTGTGCCAGTGTTAAATGATAAACAATTAGTTTTATATTGCATATTATTATCCAAATCTTTTAGGAACAGAAGAAATATGAAACTGAAGAAGGTACGAATAAAGACACCTGGCAGAAAACAGTTAACAATAACCAACAAAGGTAGGATTTTATGTGTTCTAAAAGTCATGCCTTTCTGAATCCACTAGATTTCACACATACTTTTAGTTTTCAAGTATCATGCTTCCATAGCTCCTTAACGTCCCACTTAGGCTTCACTTACGAGCAGCCTTGCTTGTTTATTTAGTCTCTTTCAGCGTCTGGATTCAAAATCAAAGGATATATCTAAGATCGCTGCAGATATCACCCAGGCAGTATCTCTGTCCCAGGGAATTGAGAGGAAAAAGGTGATCCAGCATATCAGAGGCATGTACAAGGTAGATCTGAGTGCCAGCAGACACTGGCAGGAGCTTATCCAACAGCTGACGCATGATAGGTAAGCAGAGTGGGCCTTTGTTGTTTTCTATGGTGATGGCAGACGCTATTTCCATTTCAGAATAAACGTTCACAGCATTATTTCATTAGTTGAAATATTTTCTGTTTAACCACTTGTGATTTCTTTCATCATGAAATAATGAAATCTATATATAATCCTGTAAGAATCTTTTTTCTTTTTAATTCTTAGGGACAAGGTGGGGGCGGGTGGGCAGGGATACTGAGAAAGCGAGGCATTAGCTCTTCCAGATAATAAAATCTACATGTTGACTTTAATTTTAAAATATAACCTTTGCAGGAGAATAGAGAAATCACTGAAACGGGATAGTTGGGAAATAGATCTTTTTCTAGGTAAGACTTTAATAATAAAACTTAGAAGATGCATCACAGATCATGAAAAGAGGAAAATTAAGCTGTTCTCTAAATTTGGTTAAGATAACTGGTTAGAATGACTTGGGGTGCTAAAATGGACTAAACATTATACACTAAAGAAAATTCCAGGTGAGCAAAAGAATTAAACTCATTAAGTTTATAAAGTGGAAGAAAATAGGGCATTTATCAACTCTGATAGATGGATAACTTTTTAAGCTCAAACACAATAGAACAAACTACCAAGAAGAAACAAATAGATTTGAGGGGTACCTGGGCGGCTGAGTCAGTTAAATGACCAACTTCAGCTCAGGTCATGATCTCAAGGTCCGTGAGTTTGAGCCCCGCATCGGGCTCTGTGCTGACAGCTCAGAGCCTGGAGCCTGCTTTGGATTCTGTGTCCCCCCTTCTCTCTCTCCCCCTCCCCCGCTCATGCTCTATTTCACTCTGTCTCTCAAAAATAAATAAATGTTAAAAAAAAAAAAAAGAAATAGATTTGAGCTTTAATTTTTTCCAGTGTATTTAATAACTATAACAACAGCAACAAAATGAAAATTTATTTTCAGCAAATCAGAATTAACTTTTTTTTTACTTTTTTGTAAGTTTACTTATTTTAAGAGAGAGAGAGAGAGAGAGCACAGAAGGGGCAGAGAGAGAGGGAGAGAGAGAGAATCCCAACCGTGCTCCACACTGTTAGCGCAGAGCCTGATGTGGGGCTCAAAACACACGAGCCATGAGATCGTGACCTGAGCTGAAGTCGGATGTTTAACTTACAGAGCCATCCAGGTACCCCCACAGAGTTAATATTTTTATGGTTTTAAAAATTCATGCCAACTTAAAAGTAAATTGTAAGATCTGAAAAGTTTGGGCAAAAGATGCGATTACACTTTTCTACATAAGACAAATAGAATTAATAAACAGGAAAATATTCCATGTGGCCAGAGACTAATTCGATTTTTTAAAACCTTGAAATATTACCATCTTACCATAAAATATGGTACAAGCCATATTTTACCTTTTCTGTTATAAAGTTTTTTAGGTGCTAATACCCAGAGCAGGAAGAAATGTATATCGCAGCCCATGGTCAGAGGTCCGGTGGCTTTGCACACTTTGACAGCATGTACCAGGAATCCTGTAACCATTTTATTTCTGGCTCCAGTTGTCCTATTTTGGTGATTCTGTCCTAAGGAAAACATTCAAAATATATAAAGGCAGTAAATGTAAAGGTTTTCATCTCTGCGTTGTTTATGCTAGTGAATGAACTGGAAACAAGTATATAATAATGCCAGAATTGCTAAATACATTATGATGCACCTCCTCCATGCATTAGTCAGCCATTTTCAATGGTGACGATAAAGATTAAAGTATGTCCAGTGAAAGAAGAAAGGGTATAGAAATGTATATGTGTAATAATTATAACTGCAATTTTTAAAAATGAAAAAAAATAATTTCTACCAGAAAGTGGTATGTTTAGGGTAGTAGGATTAAGGGTGATTTTTTTTTCTCTTATCTGTTTCTGAAAATATATTCAATACGGTTCTCTATTTTTTCATTTAAAATATTAACTTATTTTGAGGGCGACTCGGTAGCTCAGTTGGTTAAGTGTCCAACTCATGATTTGGGGTCAGGTCATGATCTCACAGTTTGCAAGCTCACGCACCACATTGGGTCTGCACTGACAGTGCGAAGCCTGCTTAGGATTCCCTCTCTCTCTGTCTCTGTCTCTGTCTCTCTCTCTCTCTCTCTCTCTGCCCCTCCCCCACTCGCATATGCACCCAAGTGCACTCTCTCTCTCTCAAAATAATTAAGCATTTTTTATTAACAATTAAAATAAAATATTAACTTTTTTTAAACATCTTAAGAAATATGGCTTGTACTACAAAAATGAACCAATTTATTTGTTAGATAGTAGGCAAAATGGGAAATATAGAAACTTAACTTGGGAATGGATTTTTTTCTTTAGCCATATTAAGTCCAATGTATTGCTAAAGCATACATGTTGCTAAAGCAGAGTAGTCATGATATATCTTTTTAAAAATTTATGAGGAACAAGAAACTAGTGGCAGAGTGTGCCTCCAGGCGGGGACTAGAAGGCCGGGGTTCAGGAGCAGAAGGACATTTACTTTTTATATTATTCTATTGTCTATGCTTTCTGTCTTATTCTATTGTCTATGTTTATGCACTTCCTCGTCTAATTACTTGAGCAGTTGAGGGTTTTAACTGAATAGATCACTTTTGATTATTTAATTTCTGTAATGATTTTATTTACAGCTCCAAGTACTATAGATTGCCACTTAAAACATTCTTTTATTTCCTCTTGCAGAGTGGCCTGGTATGATCCCCTGTACTATCCAACTTCCTGGCAACTGGATCCAACAGAAGGACCAAATCGAGAGAGGAGACGTTTACAGAGATGTTACTTAACTATTCCAAATAAGTATCTCCTTCGGGATAGACAGAAATCAGAAGGTAATAATGACTTCTTGACTCAGCATCCAAATGTAGCAGATAACTGTAGTTATCAGATAAAGATAATACCTACTTTTTTCCTTAGCAGATGTGGTCAAACCACCACTCTCTTTCCTGTTTGAAGATAAAACTCACTCTTCCTTCTCCTCGACCGTAAAAGACAAAGCTGCAAGTGAGTCTATAAGGTAAGTGTGAATCCATAAGATGTTCTCTCTTTTGTTGAAGGAGTCAGAAAGACTTTAGTCATTTATTGTAGGGGCGCCTGGGTGGCTCAGCCAGTTAAGCTCTGATTTCAGCTCAGGTCATGATCTCATGGTTCACGGGTTCGAGCCCCACATTGGGCTCTGTGCTGACAGCTCAGAGCCTGGAGCCTGCTTCGGATTCTGTGTCTCCCTCTCTCTCTGCCCCTCCCCTGCTCACACTCTGTCTCTCTTTCTCTCTCTCTCTCAAAAATAAATAAAACATTAAAAAAAATTTTTTTAAATAGTTTATTGTAGTGTTTGTGTAATATTTGTTTTAGATAATTGCTAGGGTTTTAGGAAAGGCCCTAGATATGGCTCAAGAGAGGACACAGTCGAATGGCTAAAATCCAAAAGGAAAAGACATCCTCAATGGCGAGGACTCACTGGGCTTCAGTCACCGTGCTCTGGCCCTTGTCTGCACGTGTGTATCTTGGCAGTTGACTGGTCCTAAGGTCTCTGTGAAATGGGTATGGTTTCCGCATGACACCATCTAACGGTGACTGAACGTCCAAATTTTAGTTCCTCGTCTTACTACATGTCTGATCTTGGGCAAGTTACTTAGCCTTCCTGTGTCCATGTCCGTATCTGTTACATGAGGAAGGGAATAATGCCCAAAGTACCGGAGTATTGTTGAGTATTAAATGGGTCCTTGTATGTTAACGACAGGTTATCATTATGACACTAATGATAATTGCCCTGCCCGTTTATTAGATGAAAACCTGAGATTCGAAGGAGGTGAGTTCCTTGTCTAAAGAGGAGAAGAACTTTTCTGAGTCTAAATCCCGTTTTTCTTAGAATACTAGGATGCTTTCATGTGTTTGAAATACCAGAGGCATGACCCAATGTTTGCATAATTACTAGAAAATACAAAATATTAAAGTTTCTCCTAAAAAACTGAATGCCTATATCCTGTATACATGGCACAGGAATTCCGAGCCTTCTCTAAAAATTTCATTTTCTCCTCTACCAGAATGTTAAAATACAAGATAATATTTTCATGTGGGTTTAGGCAAGACGTGTCATGCTTTTGAAACTCTAGTGTGCTGGGCTGAAATCTTTAACTAGATAAATAAAGCTTATACTATATACTTTCTAAAATTGGTCAAAACATTTAATCATAGTAATTTTATATATGTTTTGACAGAGTGAATCGAAGATGTATCAGTGTTGCACCGTCTAGAGAGACAGCTGGTGAGCTGTTACTAGGTAAGTCACATTTTGAAGAGTTTTACACATATTCACCCTGCCTTATTTTATTCTTAGACAATTTGAAGCATTGTTTGGCAGAATGCCATTGAATCAAATAAACTCTCTCTAACATCACATCAGTAATTTTGCCTTAACATTATATGACTTACAAATGTCAGGAAGTGGCAATCTTATTTTCTAAAAAGCACATGAATAGCCTTTTAATTTTTATAAAGTTGACTTTTTTCATAAGTACACATTTTTGTATTTAAACATTCCTTTTATTATATATCAATTTTGATTTTTAAAGTGAGGAATTATTGATATACTCACATGCCTACTGTTTTAAAAGATATACCTGTGCATAAGAAATATATCCACCTTGAGATAGTTCATAATTTATACTCCCTATTGTGCTTCTGAGAGAAAGGCCAAGGTTGTCAATCCTTGGATATCTGTATGATTACATTCAGTGAGAAATCTTTTCCTCAAGATATGAAGGAATAAAGTTGTACCACTAGATCTCTGTTCCCTTAAAGAACTAATTTGTATACTACAGGCCAGTTGTTTTCTTAAAGCCTGGTCTCCAGGCCAGGAACATCAGCATCACATGGGAACTTCTTAGAAATGCTCATTCTTGGGCCCCGGCCCACACCTATCGAGTCAGAAACTCTCTGGCACCCCCAGAAATCTGCATTTCATGAGCCCTCCAGCAATTCTGATGTGCCCTTCAGTTTGAGAGTCGTAGACTGAAGCTACAGCCTCTAAGGCTCAACATGCAGAGCTTCAGGCTGGCCAGGACTAAGCACTGTGGTCACAGGGATGCAGGTGATTCCCTTCTCTGAGCCAACAGTGCTCAGTGCTCACGGGTGACCGGCACACAGGGCGGATCCCCAGAGAAATTCCCACCATTTGGATACGTGGTGTAGGGACATGTGCTAACACAGCCAGCCTATAAAGCAGAGAAAACTGGGGGCTGTCTTCTAAGGTCTATTCTGCCCTATTGAGTGTTTAAATAAAAATTAAGTCTTCCTCTTAGACTAGAAAATTTGTTTACAAGTTGACTTCAGTTAATGTGTGAGAAAATAAAATTAATGTATTAGTCATATAAGAAGAGTACCAATAATAAATGGCCAACATTTTCTTAACACTGAGTGCCAAACACGGTTATAAGCATTTTACATACATTCTAATTTAATTCCCACATTAACCCTGTGAAATAAAGTCCTCTTCCTCCACTCCTCTTTTAAAAAATTATTTTAGGGGTTTTTGTTTTGTTTTGAGAGAGAGAACATACGTGTGTACATGAGTGCGGGCAGGGAAGGTGCAGAGCAAGAGGGAGAGAAAGAATCCCAAGCAGGTTCCACACCGTCAGCACAGAACCTGACACGGGGCTTGATCTCCCCACCATGAGATCATGTCCTGAGTCGAAATCAGGAGTCAGACGCTTAACTGAGCCACCCAAGCACCCCACACCCCCTTTTTTTTTATTAAGTAAAGACACAAAGAAGTTAAACAACTTGCCCAAAATCTCATGGATACCATTAAAAAATATTTATTGAGGGGCGCCTGGGTGGCTCAGTCAGTTAAGCATCTGACTTCAGCTCAGATCATGATCTCCCAGTTCGTGAGTTCGAGCCCCGCATCAGGCTCTGTGTGCTGACAGCGCAGAAACTAGAGCCTGCTTCCGATTCTGTGTCTCCCTCTCTCTCTGCCCCTCCCCCGCTCATGCTCTGTCTCTCTCTGTCTCTCAAAAATAAACATTAAAAAATATATGTATTTATTGAGTGACAGGAACTGTTTCTGGGTGTTGGGATTTTAATTCAGGCCAATTGATTCCAGAGGTCATATTTGTAATCAAAAATGATAATAGTGCACATATAGTTTTAAACTCATATCCCATTACTTTCTATAGGTAAATGTGGAATGTATTTTGTGGAAGATAATGCTTCTGATACAGTTGAAAGTTCGGTGAGTAGAGGCTTAAGTTTGCACCTATATAAACCTAGACAAATTCCCAAAATGTATAAATTCGTTATAACTGGCAAACAGGTAGAACTAGGAGAGTTCATGTATTGTCACTCTGGTGTGCAGATTGGTCTTAATTCCAAACTTTTTCTTTTAAAGATTTTTTTTTTTTTAATTTTTTTTTTTTCAACGTTTATTTATTTTTGGGACAGAGAGAGACAGAGCATGAATGGGGGAGGGGCAGAGAGAGAGGGAGACACAGAATCTGAAACAGGCTCCAGGCTCTGAGCCATCAGCCCAGAGCCCGACGCAGGGCTCGAACTCACGGACCGCGAGATCGTGACCTGGCTGAAGTCGGACGCTTAACCGACTGCGCCACCCAGGCGCCCCTAAAGATATTTTTAAAAAGACCATACCATCTCCTCTGGCTTACAGTCTGACCTCATAGCAGTTAGTATTATGATTTAAATTCTAATGTGCTCCTGTTAAAACAGCGAGCAAAGGGGAAAAAGAGAGAGAGAGAGAGAGAGACAAACCAAGAAACAGACTCTTAGCTATGGAGAACAAACTGATGGTACCAGAGGGGAGGTGGGGGGGGGGGGGATGGGGGAAATAGGGGATGGGGATTAAGGAGGGCACTTGAGATGGGCACAGGGGCTGTAGGAACAGTTGAATTAGTATAATGTAAATTAAAAGAAAAACTTTAAAAACTATTTTAAAAAATAAAATGAAAATGAAAACAATAAAGTGCTCCTATTATTTTAATTAATTTATTTAATTTATTCCTTCTAGCACTGTTCTCAGTAGCAACAAAAAACTACTCCCTGCCACTCCCAATTCACTATCAAATATATTTACCTTCACAAAGAAAGGAAAATGTTGTATAATTGAATAACTTAACTAATCCTGATAGTCACATGTCTTGGTATCATAATTTTTATTCTACTGGAAGTACTGATATAAATCAGAAAATTACCGAAATGACTCTTAGCTCACATATTTTGTGTGTATATATATATATATATATATTCACATATTTTTATCCATCTGAATCAGTTTGTAGGCCATTGAAATATTGTTTAGAGATCCCCATAGTAAAAGAAATAGGCTTTTTGTTTCAGAAAATTTCTAAGACCAGGAATTCCTAAAGATATACTAAATAAGAATACCTGTGGTTTAATAGTGAATACATATTTTATTTAAAAAAATAATGAGCTAAAACATAAAATTTTGCTGTAAAATAAATAATATGAAAAAAGTCATGAAAATATTTAATATAGCCCCCAAAATTGAGTAGGCATTCTTTAGTGTGATTTATGTAGCAATTGCCACAGCATTTATCCCAGCTAGTAAAAGTATGGTCACATTATTTTTCAAGATGTCTCTTTTTAGCAACCAGGGAACTTAATAGTTGATACACGAGCCAACACTTTCCTGGATCCAAAAGATGACATTTCCCCCTTTTAAAACTCTCCTAAAAATACTCTTGTTTTTTAATAGTTTGAAAGATCCTTCTTTCCTCTGCTTTTATAATATTTGTTTCTACTTTCTATGTGACATTTGCTGTCTTGCATTTTATTTTATTTTTTTAATGTATATTTTTAATGTGTATTCATTTTTGAGACAGAGAAAGAGCACAGGCAGGGGAGGGGCAGAGACAGAGGGAGACACAGAATCCCAAGCAGGCTCCAGGCTCTGAGCTGTCCGCACAGAGCTCGACACGGGGCTCAAACTCAAGAACATTGAGATCATGACCTGAGCGAAAGTCGGACACTTAACCGACTGAGCCACCCAGGCGCCCCTGCTGTCTTGCCTTTTAAATGTTTGTACAAGTATCTTGTGCCCTCTTTTCATCTTACACAGATGTATTTCATGCAGAGCACTTAGCAGAGCACCTTGCTCGTAGACGCTTAATTAACATCTGCTGAACTGAATGAATGAACGGATATGGAAGCACAATAAGAAGGAATTCAGTTTTATATATGAGAATGTTACATTTTCATTAGAGTTTAATTTCATTTATAATTATCTACTACCCCTACTTCTAAAAGTCAGTTGGGATCTAGCACAATAGTATAGCACACATACAACAGAGCAATTCAAATTTTAAAAATTTCAAATAAGATTTTAGAAGGATGAAGAGCCTGGGATAAGGTAGTCATTGCAATTGCTTTCTAAATTTCGCTCTGAGCCCCTGTTCCAACACAACAGAGAAAGTCAATGCAGTTTTCCAAAAGGGAAAATTGATGAAAACAAACCAACCTCGGATGCAGGTTAATTTGACGCGATAAATCCTAACTAGTTTCAAACTTTGGTAGGAGCTTTTACCATGATTTTTCTATTAAAAGCATTGAGTAACATAATTCACATATTCAACTGCAATTTACAAAAGATTTAGACAAATTGTTTTAAAAGTTTTCTTCATTTTGTACTTTGAGAAGGGCCCAGTGATGGTAAAAAAAAAATATGGGACCTATGGAGGTGCCTAGGTGGCTCAGTTGGTTGGGTGGCCGACTTCAGCTCAGGTCATGATCTCACAGTTCGTGAGTTCCATTCCCACGTAGGCTCTGTGCTGACAGCTCAGAGCCTGGAGCCTGCTTTGGATTCTGTTATCTCCCTGTCTCTCTGCCCCTCCCCCACTCACATTCTGTCTTTCTCTCTCAAAAATAAATAAACATTAAAAAAAAAAAGTATGGGACCTATGGCCCCTAACCCCTCATTCTAAAATGTAGAGATCTGTTGAGGGAGGCTAGGATCAATGCTGTCAGGGAGATCCAGCCTTCTGGTGGCCACTTATCTTTTCCTTCCTTCTGCTGACCACACAGGAGAGGAACATAGCTACTTGGTGCATGCTGATCTGTGAGCTTAGTCAATGGGGCTGAATTTGCAGGAGAGTGCTTTGCCTTTCCGGGAAGGTTCAGAGGCATGGGGACTATGTGTCATCGCTGGGGAGCTCCCAGGCCATGCCCTTAGGCTCATTCTAACCCAGACCCATGTGAGGGAGGGCAGACCCACATGTGAATCTTCAGGGAGAGGCTTGTTTTCTATTCTTCACCCAGTCCCCGGGCCAGAAGAGACAGGCTCCTGCTTATTCCTCTTTACTGATGGACACGTGTGTTTGTCTGTCATCAGGAAAATGTCCCTTAATGGTTTTAGGTATTTGAATGAAGTACGTTCACTTCCATACTCTGATCCAGAGAACTCCAAGGCCTCATCTGCTTTCTTCAAGTGGATGTTAACCTAAGTCACTAAGTTTCTAAAGCTGGGGTGTGTGCATACCGTGCGTGTGCATGTGGACGCACAGCCAGCCTACCCCAGCATCCCTTCTACCTCACTGCTGTTTTTCAAATTTCTTGTTATTTTTGGTCCTGGGGATTTCACTTTCCCTTACGTCCCGCAAGCTCAGCTTTAAAAGAAGTCTGTCTGAAAAGATTACGTGTTGTGTGATTCTAACCACGTGACATTCTGCGAAGGGAAAGCTATGAGATGGTAAAAAGATCAGTGACTGCCAGGAGCCTGAGGGGGAGGGGCGGGTGAGTAGGTGGGGCACAAGGGAACTCTGTACGATCCTGTAAGGGTGGACGCATTTCAGTAAACATTAGTCAAAACCCATGGGACCATAACACCAAGACTGAACCCCAATGCAGACTGTGGACTTCGGTTAAGAATAACGTATTCAGTATTGGCTCTACAGTTATTACAAAGGCACCAGGCTAATCACACTAATGGGAGATGTTAATCACAGGGAAATTCTGAGTTTGGGCCAGGAATACATGGGGGCTCTCTACACTCTCTGCTCAGTTTTCTGCAAACCTAAAACTGCCCTACAAAATAAAGCCCGTATTTCTTTAATTCCTTAACGTTTATCCAGTATTCTGAAGTGTTTCGTGGTTGGGGAGGGAGGGGTCGGGGGTGGCTCAGGGAATCTTCTCTGCCGTCTTGCCACAAAAGGAAGACATTTTCATTTTCAGATTTTTAAAAATCTAAAATTGCAGTGATCATTTATATTTCATGTAAAGCAAACAGTTTCATTTCTTTCCTTTGTCTCAGAGCCTTCAGGGAGAGTTGGAACCAGCATCATTTTCCTGGACATATGAAGAAATTAAAGAAGTTCACAAGCGTTGGTGGCAGTTGAGAGACAATGCTGTAGAAATCTTTTTAACAAATGGCAGGACACTCCTGTTAGCATTTGATAACACCAAGGTAAATTCAGCTTTATGAACAGATACATAGTTTTTTTTTTTTCAACGTTTTTGGTTTTTTTTAATTTTTATTTTTGGGACAGAGAGAGACAGAGCATGAACGGGGGAGGGGCAGAGAGAGAGGGAGACACAGAATCGGAAACAGGCTCCAGGCTCCGAGCCATCAGCCCAGAGCCCGACGCGGGGCTCGAACTCACGGACTGCGAGATCGTGACCTGGCTGAAGCCGGACGCTTAACCGACTGCGCCACCCAGGCGACCCAACAGATACATAGTTTTGAAATTATCATGGGACCGGTGTAACTGGACTCATACTGATTTTATGAAGGTTTAATCTATTTAAACTTTGATTCCCTGTTTCTAACAGCAAATAAAAATTGCCTTATTTCTTAGTCCCAATGACAGCAATCCCTTGGCTATATTAGAATTATTTTTGTCCTTCAAAACTGTATTAAATTCGGATTCTCCAAAGTGACTATCTGTAAAAAGTAAATGAATGCGTAATGACCTGAGAAGAGTAATTTAAACTTGAGAGTAGGTTCTGTTGTTTCCAAACCCTTTCTGAACCCCCACATCCTTTCAGCTGCCACTTAGAAAAGCTTTTGGAAAAAGTTGTGTGGACTCGTTGCTTCGAGTTCTCTTTCGAAATGCTCCAGTCAGATTTTCTTCTCACTACCTCACCTATCACTTCTCTGGTCGGGGTTACTAGTGACCTCCATGTCACTATACCCTACGGTCATATTTCTTAGTCCGCATTTTACTTGATCTATCAGCAGCATTTTTAAAAAATTTTATTTCAAGATTTATTTTTGAGAGAGAGAGAGAGAGAGCACGCACGCGCGCGCACAAACGGGGGGAAGGGCAGGGAGAAGGAGACCCAGAATCCAAGGCAGGCTCCTGGCTCCCAGCTGTCAGCACAGAGCTTGACCAAGCATTTCACACCGATGATTGTTTTCTCTCTCTTAAAAAAAATAACCCTCCCCACTAGGTTTCTGGGCCATGACTTTCCCTCAGCTCTTCTTCTGGCTCAGGGCCATTCCTTCTCAGTCTTCTTTGCTGATGCTTCTCCGAGGGTCTCAGGGCTCGTGCCGCGGACCTCTTCCCATCCGCTCTTGTGACTTTAAATCCTACCTGTGTTGTAACAACTTTCAAATTTGTATCACTACCCGAACGTCTCCCAGGAATGCTCTGTACTTGGTATCTCCCTCTAGAGGTCAAACTGGCATCTCAAATTTAACATATACAGTCTACGGCCATACCACCCCGAACACACCCAAATTAAACGTATACAAAACCGAAGTTCTAACCTCCGTGCCCCAAAATCTCTCTGCAGTTTTCCTCATTTCAATAGATGACAACTCTAATCTTTCCGATTGCCCAGGCCCAAACTTTTTGGATTATCCTAGACTCCTCTCATTCTTTCATGCCCCGTACCTACTCTGTCAGTCCTGCTGACTCTTCCCTCAAAATCCATCCAGAATCTGACCACTTAACACAGCTGCCTACCATCCTGGTCTGAGCCACCATCATCTTTTGCCTAAATCATTACCGTGGCCTCTAACTGTCCTCCCTGCTTCCCCACTCCCCCTTCTTTCAACCTATTCTTAGCACAATGGCTAAGGTATGCGGGCTCATGCCATCCTCCTGTCAAAACCCTCCGATCACTTCCTTTGCCACTTGGTTAATGCCAAGGTCCTTGTAATAGCTGAATGAGGCGCTGAGTAATCTGGTATCTTGTTATCTAACTCACCTTTTCTATTATGCTATCCACAATAACTTTATTTTCCTTGACCAGGCACACTGATGCCTCAAGGCCTTTGCACTTACTGGTCCCTGGAATGTTTTTCCTTTTTGAAATCCACATGATTCAGTTGCTTGCTTTTTCAGGCTCCATGATCAAATGTCTCCTTATCAAAGAGACCTTCTCTGACTGCTCTGTTAATAAAATAGCAACCCCTCTGTCACTCTTACCCCCAAGTCTCCTTTTCTTTGCTCAGTTTTTCTCTGTTGGACTTAATAACATCCAACATTGTCTCCAAAAAAATATAAGTGCTTTGTTAAGTGTTGTGACTGCAGCAGCTTGAACACAGTGCTATGTAGGTGCTTGATAAATATTTGCCGTATGAATGAATGCTTCCCTTTTCTTGCAGAGTTTCGTTTGCAATCTGTCCTAAATTCCCTTCTGTCAACCTTAGCTTTAGAAGTTGGCAGCCTTCGGATTTAAACCACGGGTTTTGGGGTTTTATTTGTCTTCCCTTGAGCCTATTCTTTTTTTCTTTTTTTTTAATTGTGATAAAAAAATATGTAAAATAAAATGACCATGTTAACCATTTGAAGTGTTCAGTACATTCACATTGTTGTGAAAGAGATTCAAGGTGTAGATTCTTCAACACGCTGCAGTCTTGCCTGTCCCAGACCGTAGCTACATTTTCTCGTTCTCCTCGTTAACTTTCAGTCCTGTCTCTGGTTAGCCACATCTGTGGCTCTCATTCCTATGCCTGAAGCATATACACATTTTTTTTAAAATTTTTTTTTCAACGTTTTTTATTTTATTTTTTTTTATTTTTGGGACAGAGAGAGACAGAGCATGAACGGGGTAGGGGCAGAGAGAGAGGGAGACACAGAATCGGAAACAGGCTCCAGTCTCTGAGCCATCAGCCCAGAGCCCGACACGGGGCTCGAACTCACGGACCGCGAGATCGTGACCTGGCTGAAGTCGGACGCTTAACCGACTGCGCCACCCAGGCGCCCCGCATATACACATTTAAGATGGATATTTCAAATTTGTTTTTAGTAAAGGCCTGGATTGTCTATTTTTTTTCCATTTATTACCAATCATCATTTAATTGCCTTAGAAAAAAATCAGATTACCTTTTTCTGTGACAAGTTTTATGAATTTCTAAAAAAAAGAAAAAAGTTTATATATTAGTTTTCAATCAGTAGTGAAAATCAAATATCTTGTTTCACATAGGATGTTTTATTTCATTCTCATGAAATAAATATTATCATTCCCATATTATAGATGTGGTAACTGTAGCACAAAGGTTTTAGGCTAGGAATCGGGCCACGTCTGTCTAATTAAGAAGACCATGCTCTTTGGGGCACCTGGGTGGCTCAGTTGGTTAAGCGTCTGACTTCAGCCCAGGTCATGATCTCATAGTTTGTGGGTTTGCCCCGCATCAGGCTCTGTGCTCTGAGCCGGCTCAGAACCCGGAGCCTGCTTTTGTCTCCCTCTCTCTGACCCTCTCTCTCCGCCCCCCTTTCAAAAATAAATAAACATTAAAAAAAGAAAAAGAAGACCGTGCCCTTTCTATGATATCATGTTGCATTTATTTAGATGAAGGTTCTTCTTCATCGTTTATTGATTTTTTTTTTTAGGATCTGTATATGAGTGATTTTTCTATACAGACTTTTTCTTACCTTCTTATTAACTAATTTCTTCGGCAGCAAAACATAATGGTTAGGAGCCCAGCCTTTGGGGGAGGATCCAGAGATGAATCTCAGTTCCCTGGCAGTTGGTGTTAATTGGGCAACAAGTACTTTCTTTGTGGACTTGGGATTAGTAACATGCATAATCTTTGGAGAAAAGGTTCAATAGCCTAAAACAAAACCTGGCTTGTTTTCCCCTTCCTTTGCAGGTTCGTGATGACGTGTACCACAGTATACTAACAAATAACCTCCCTAATCTCCTGGAATATGGCAACATCAACGCTCTGACAAATTTATGGTATACTGGACAAATTACAAATTTTGAATATTTGACTCACTTAAACAAACATGCCGGCCGATCCTTCAACGATCTCATGCAGTATCCAGTGTTCCCGTTTATACTTGCTGACTATGTTAGTGAGACCCTTGACCTCAGTGATCCCTCAGTCTACAGGTAACTAAACACATCATTACCTTTACCTTTGTTTATATGCTATCTTTGTTTCATTGAAGTCCTATTGGAATTTTCAACCATGCACCAATATGGAATGAATATACAATGAGCTCCATCTGTCCATCACAACTCGACAGTTACGAAGATTTTTGCCAAACTTGTATCATCTTTTTTTTCCCTTTTTAAGACAAATCACAGACATCTTGTCATGTTACTCCTGTGTTCTTCAGTACACATCTCCTTAAGAAAAAAGAGAATGTTCTGTTACTTGCTACGTTACAGTGCCATTACCATATCTAAGAAAATTTACTATCATTTCATGACGTCATCCAATACCCAGTCCATTTTCCTATGTCCCCCAGTATATTAAACATGTCTTTTTATAGTTGATTTGTTTATATCAGGCTCAAAAACACCTTTCGTTGCTCTGTCTCTAAAGACATATGTCTAGAATAAGCCTTTGTTTTTTTGTATGTGTTTTTCTCTTTTTTCCTAACATTGATTTGTTGAAAAAACCAAAACAAAACAGGTCTTTTATCTTGTAGGATATCCCCCTTTCCCGCGTTAGTATTTAGCTTCTTCCTTTAGCCTCTGTATTTCCTAGAGACTGGAAGTTAGCTCTAAAGGCTTGCTTAGATTAAGGTTCAACTTTTTTTGGCAAGAATCTTTTATAGGTGATGGTGTGAACTTCACATTGCCCTGTATCAGGAGACATAAGATATCCCACTGGAGTGATGCTCAGATTGATCCAGAGGTTCAGGCTTCCACTGAACTTGTTTCTGTCATTGCTGATTATTTCTGGAGTCATTTATTTCACTAGGGGTTACAAAATGGTGATTTCCTATTCTCTCATTTCCTCCACATTTTTTAAAAGAAGACATATAAGATGAATGTGGGATATTTGTTGTGTCTTGTCAGTCTTGTCAGAAGGATTTGGGGGCCATATTTGCATACCCAAGTTCATTGCAACATAATTCACCACAGCCATGTAGGGGAGGCAACCCGAGTGTCTGTCTGTGGATGGATGGATGGATGGATGGATGGATGGATGGATGGATGGATGGCTAGCTGGCTGGCTGGGAGAAATGCGGTATACACACGCAGTGGAATGCTGTTTCGCCTTAAGAAGGAGAGAGTGTCACCTGCTACAACATGAATAAGCCTTGGGGACATTGTGCTAAGTGACAAATACTGTGTGATTCCACTTATGTGAGTTGTCTAAGGTCGACAGACTGAGAAGCAGATAGTGGAATGGTGGTTGCTGGGGTCAGGGATGAACAGCGGATGGGGAGGGGGGGAGTTGCTCAGTGGGTATAGAGGTTTGCAAGATGAAAAAGTTTTAGACATCTGTTAAACAACAATGTAAATATGATCCACACTATTGAGCTGTATACTTGGGGAATGTTAGGATTGTAAATTTTGCATTGCGTGTTTTTTACCACAATCAAAAGAAGTAAAGGAATCAGGAGCCAACCATAAGTGGATCTCACTGCCAAAGATAGCACAATCTGAGCATCGGAAAGAATAATGACTACAATCGATTAAAACACATTTAAATAAAAAGAACACTTAAGTTAATAATGATACTTTTTTAAAGGGCCACCCCCCCCCCCCCAGACAAGTTTGCTGGTCACCATTGGACCTAGTTATGGGCACCAATTCCTTACTTTTGAAATTTGTCAAACGAAGCAAAAGAATTAAGGAGCACCTGGCTGGCTTAGTCAGATGAGCATGTGACTCTTGATCTCGGGGTCGTGAGTTCGAGCCTCACGTTGCAGGTAGAGATTACTAAGGAAATAAACTTCAAAAAAAAAAAAATTTCAAATAAGTAAAGCAAAAGAATTAAGCATTTATCCTGCCTTTCCTGAATGGTCTACATTTTAGAGTAACCAAATAGTCTTTGTTGATAAAGAAATATTCTGGTGATTTAGTTTAAAAAAAAAATTCTTGTATGTAATTTCAAGAGAAATTGACTCCAAATTATACTTGGCATATTAGAGTATTTTAATCATAACTATTGAAAAGTAGGCCTACTTCAGATAGTTTTCCAGAAATAAGATTCAGTTTTATGTCTTTGTCAGTTTAAGCAACTGCGAGTGGCCTGTTACTTATCTTCCAGACATTTTTGTACATTCCTGACGGACATGTAGACGTTTTATACACTGTTGGTATAAATAGATTCAATCTTTCTGGAAGGCAATTTGAGTGTGTAGCCAAAGAACTCTTCAAGTGTGCATACTCTGTTTTATCAATTTAACTTCTGGGGCTTTTTTCTTGGGAATACTTAAGAACGTGTACTTTACCAGAAAGGTTCCCACTGGGAGTAAGTTTCACGAGGGCAAGAACTCTGTGCAGTTTGTTGCTGGTGATGCCTGGCCCTGCATGCAAACATTTATCCATGTGGATAGTCCTCACATCATTTTTTTTAAGTAGCCAGAATTTAGAAACAACTTAAATGCCCCACACTAGGTTTGAGTAAACTGTTTCATGTTGCTGCCATTAAAAATGGTATTTTAGAAATACATGATACAGGTGGGGAAAAGTGTTATTTTTATTCTAAATATGAGTATACATGTGCAGATAACCCAGAAAACTCCTGGAAAGGTATATACCAAAATGTTTTACCTGTGAGTAATAGTTTTATAGCCGATTTTGGGGTTACTCTGCTCATCAGTAATTTCTCATTTTCCAACCACAACAATAAGTGTTACATGTGTTCAAAAAAACCTATTTACACTACTTAGAAAAAAACTGCATGCCTGGATCTTAAACATGATTTCTCCTATTTTGCGATGTGAATCTGCATCAATTCTATAAAACTTTTATTTTTTAACAATTTTTTTTAGGATGAGAAAGTTCTCAAAAATAAAGTTAGTGTTTAGTATCACAAATTTCAATATCCCTGGGAAATAATTACCCCCCCCCCCCATAGATATATGAAGCTAAGCAGACCTGGTTTGACTTACTGAAACTTGGGCACATCCTGATGTTGATCTCGTTAGGGAGCCAGATGTTGAAACTCCAGGTGGCTGCACCCGCTGCCAGACCAGCTGGCTCCTTGGCCAGCGAGGCCGCTCTTCGTTGGATGTTTTCCTCTTGCTCTTTCAAATGCCGCCCAGGGATGCTACTTGACTGTGTGGCTTGTTAGAGTGAGGATTCATCGTAGAGTTCTCTCGCCTCCCTGATGCTGCGTGAACACCAGCACAGACACACCTACACGCGTGCAGACATGCTCTACGCTGTGAAACTTCGTGTCGGTCCCTAGCTATGAATTAGATAGCAAAATACTTACTTCACTACTCACACTCCAAATCTCCACTCGATCACTTTACACATGTGTCATTTTGGGGTGCCTGACTGGCTCAGTAGAGCATGTGACTCTTCATCTTGGGGTCATGAGTTCAAGCCCCACATTGGGCATGGAGCCTACTTAAAATAAAATTAAAAAAAATTTTTTAAGTGTCATTTCTTCAATTTTCAGTAACTAGTCTAATAATCATAAAACATCTCCTCATGATCATATTTCCCATCCAAACTGCCCTTTTGTCTTCACTGCCTAATAGGTGTAGGTCTGGAAAACGGGCACAGGAACTTCAGGGCTTGGCAGGAATCCGCTGCTCTGGGCAACATCAGCTGTGATTCGGAAGGAAGTAGAGGAAGTGGGGAGAGGAGGAGGGACAGCCCTTCTTGTCTAGATTATTCATAAGTCAAGAATTCCTGGGGCGCCTGGGTGGCTCAGTCGGTTGAGCGTCCGACTTCGGCTCAGATCATGATCTCACAGCTCCTGAGTTCAAGCCCCGTGTCGGGCTCTGTGCTGACAGCTCAGAGCCTGGAGCCTGCTTCGGATTCTGTGTCTCCCTCTCTCTCTGCCCCTAACCCACTTGCATTCTGTCTCTGTCTCTCTCTCAAAAATAAATAAACATTAAAAGAAAAATTTAAGAATTCCTAATATTGGTATGGATCTGTTTAGAAAACTTCTACCTCTTAAATCATAATTAAATCAACTGACTAAATCATGATTTTCAAAGATGGCTGTTAGTTGCAAAGCAACATGTGTGAGCACTAAATTAAGAGCCCAGTATTTGCTGGTCACTGATTTACTTACGGGATATGGATGTGTAGGCAGCTCAATCTTGCCAGTATCAAAACATTTCATGTTTTTCTATCGTCTCTTCATTTGTAGAAATCTCTCTAAGCCTATAGCTGTGCAATATAAAGAAAAGGAAGATCGTTATGTGGACACCTACAAGGTAGGTTTAGTTTTTCCTCATATTTTGGTAAATGAAAACTCAAGTTGTATTCTATAGACTGGTGTTTTACCTAATTTTAAATTTATAGTATTGATTTTTCTGTTTTCCCCTTCTTAAAGTGCTTTGATTGGCAGACAGCTGGAAATCATTATATGATTTTAAACGTTAAATACATTCCTTTTAAAAGAAAATCAGAGGGCGGCGCCTGGGTGGCTCAGTAGGTTAAGCGTCCGACTTCAGCTCAGGTCATGATCTCACAGTTCGTGGGTTCAAGCCCCGCATCGGGCTCTGTGCTGACAGCTGAGCCTGGAGCCTGCTTTGATTTTGTGTCTCCCTTGCTCTCTGCCCCTCCCCCACTCACGCACGTGTGCTCGCTCTCTCTCAAAAATAAACATTTTAAAAAAATTTTAATCACAGATTTTCAGGTGCCTGCTATTTGTATTCCCTAGTTTTATTTATATAATAATATCAGTCTATTTATAATGTACCATAATTCCTTATTATTCACATTCAGCAAATCATGCATTGGTTTATTAGCAGAAATTTACCAGACTTTAAAGGTTTAAAAGTATAAATTATCAGGGCACCTGGATAGCTCAGTCAGCTAAATGTCTGACTCTTGATTTCAGCGCGGGTCCTGATCTCACTGTTCACGGGATCGAGCCCTGCATCAGGCTCTGTGCTGGCAGCATGGAGCCCGCTTGGGATTCTCTCTCTCCCTCTCTGCCCCTCCCCTGCTCGTGTTCTTTCTCAAAATAAATGTAAAAATTTTTCAAAGAGTATAAATTATCTAGTTCTGTAAAATTAACATTAATGGAATTCTGCTGGAAACCCTTTTAAAAACCTATTAGCCAACAGGCTGCTATCTTAAGCAGCATCAAGGTAGGAGCAGCTGGACCAGTTTTCTAATATTCACATTGTTTTATGTCACATTTCCAGAAAGATCTCTCCAGGCATCTTATAACTGCCACTCCTTGATTCTCCAGCAGTTGAAAAGGGGGCGGTGCTATGGAATCCAGGAGAAGTGACTCCAAATTTCACTATCGCCTGACTTGTTATCAGAGCCAGACAGAAGCTATGGGAGATGAGAATAGTGACAGATATTAAATATTTGGTTGAGCTTCCTACTTCATGATGGGAAGATAGGCGTAGTGAAAAATCACTGTATTCTCTATTATCTCAGTGTAACTACATTGCAGGACAGCCATAAAATGTTAAACATCAGTGCCTACGAATTTCAATAATGTGATACGGCTTTTCCATTGCCGTTGCTTTTCCACTGCTGGAGAATTTCTCTAAAGAACATAGCATTATGGCTTGAAATTCACCCATTAAAATGCAGAGTTTCTGGTGACAGTGGTTGCTCTCATTTATTGACAGCTTGGTCAAGTGAGACATTAGAAGCCATTAGTTGGGAGGCAGGGCGCAGAACAGGTGAGTTTCCTGTGTCGGAATGAGAGTGAAGGTGCAGACTGAGACCTGCTTCTCGAGTGGCCAGGCCTCTCAGCAGGGCACCGAGGGGGACACGGTCCGAACACAGGTGGGAGGGCAGCCATGGAGAATGGTGTCAAAGGGGTGCTAGCGGAGGATGGAAAAGAAAACCAGTGAGGCTTTTCCGGCGTTTCCTGGAGCGCTTTCCCACCAACGCTCTCTTGGTTCCCTGTTTCCCTCAGTACCTGGAGGAGGAGTACCGCAAAGGAGCCAGGGAGGACGACCCCATGCCTCCCGTGCAGCCCTACCACTACGGCTCCCACTACTCCAATAGTGGCACGGTGCTCCACTTCCTGGTCAGGATGCCTCCGTTCACGAAAATGTTTTTAGCCTATCAAGGTAAGGATTTTTGTAACGCATTTTTTTACTTTACATTCAAGGTAGTTAACATACAGTGTGGTATTGGTTTCAGGAGTAGAATTTAGTGATTCATCACTTACATGTAGCACTTGGCGCTCATCCCCAACAAGTGCCCTCCTTAGTGCCCATCACCCATCTAGCCCATCCCCCACCCAACCTCCCCATCCTCTCTGTTTCTGTCTTATTTTTAAGGTAAGGATCATCTTATAACTACCTAAAATATCTTGTTGGGTCATTAGGAAAAAAAAAAAACAACCTGACATACTTGCTGAGAATGTATTGAGACTAATAAAACCACAGGAAAAAGAATTCTATTTATTCCTTCAGTAAAATTCTCTTCCAAAAATTTGTAGTAGGCCAAATTCTCTTGCTAATGTGTCAAATTTTAGCTGCAAATTAGACATGTCCAAGCTTATAAAAATGCCATTCATTTTCTAAAAATTAGGATATGATTCATATACCACAAAATCTACCCTGTCCAAGGGTATGAAATTCACTTTTTAAAGATGTTCAACTTAATAGTTATTTCAGGTCACATAAGTTATCGCATTGGGGGAATATGTTACTGTAATTTCTTGCAAGTAACCAGTTAAGAGGAGAGCCACACCGCCACCTTCACCTTAGTAACTTTCTAGTTAATAATCTACCTCAGTGTTTTAAGTGGCAGCCTGCAGGCCGGAAGATCACTTAGAGACGCATTTACTGACTTGTGTGCAAATAGGGACATACTCTCCTCTCGGTTTCTAATGGGAACTATGGTATGAGCTCTGTAGTTCCTCATGGCACCCACAATCCTTTGTGGAATCGTCGTCTGCTCACTTACTCAGCCCTTCTTGAACTTCTTTAGATATTTTTATTCATATGCAACCTCTTGGAGGAATGCATTTTTGTATTGTCTCTACCTGGCCTATAGAAGGGGCTTTCCTATATTTCTGCCTGTGTAAGGACACAGAACAAATGTTCCACACGACAGCTGTTCAAATATTTGAAGATTATTACCCTGTCCCCTCTCTCCCTTTCACTCCTGTTTATCCCGAGGCTAATTACCCTTAGTTAATTTGACATCAGGCTGAGAGCCTCCTGTATGCAGGGTCTTATCCCAGCTGCTGCAAGGAATACAAAAAATAAATAAGACTTGCTTACTTTCTGTACTTACAGGAGAGTTTTAAAAACTAATGTGTAAACCATCTTTTTTGCTCTAGTTTCCAAACCTGTTACTATTCTGATAATCCTTCTGGACATGTTCTGATTTGTGAATCCCATTATTAAAACGCGGTGGTCAGAACAAAAAAGAATGTTTCTGATGTAGTTTGGGACCACTGATGTGTGTAATAGAACTATTACTTCCCTCCATTTTTTTTCATGTAGCCCAAGAATCTATTAATGTAAACACCCAATCAACTAAAATTTCTTGATTCTTAAAGATACACTGCTATTATGCTAAGTTTTCTTCATTGTATTTAAGGATAATTGGAAAAAGGACAGGCTACTGCAGTCCCAATAAATTTCATCTCTTTAGCTTCAAATGATTTATGTTGGCATTTGAATTTCTTTCTAGACTCTTGGTTTAGTCCAGGGTTTTTCACCGTGGTACTGTAGTCATTCTGAGCTGCATAATTCTTTGTTGTGAGGGCTGCCCTGTGTTACAGGATATTTTGTACCGTTCCTGGCCTCTACACCCTTGATGCCAGTGGCGCTCTCCCAGCCAGTTGTGAGAACCAAAAATGTCTCTAGACATTGCTAAAAGTCCCCTGGGGACAGAAGTGCTAGGTTAAGAACCACTGGGTTAGTACGTACACATTCTAGATTATAGGGATTTGTAGTGTTGCTTTAAGTTAAGAAACAGCAGAGAAAGTGAACATCTGAACAGAACCCTCAGTGTGCTCCTCTTGTCCCACGGTTCCGTCTAGATGCTGTGTCTCGTGTGGATCCTGTGACTCCACCGCAGCCTTACGGGATTGCCTTTAATTTTTCTAGATTCCATTTAGATTGCTTCTTTTTTCTCCTAAGCCAACTGGCAACAGAATAGATGAGAAAGTAATAAAAGTAGTAGGAAATGTTGCAAGGCAGGGCAGCTCAGACTCGGGGAAGAAATTCCACATATCTTCTTACAGTTGTGCCTGCTTGATGCTGAGGTCAGTCTGTGACCTTCTCTCCACGAAAAGATCTGTTCAGAATTTCAGCAACTTCAAGGACATTTTAGATGGTACAACATGGTTCCTAAGAAGCACTACACAGCCGGTGTTTTCAGGGGCTGGCCTTTGGCTGTCATTTAATGTTCTAGGCCTGCCCTGTGGCTACAAAGTCTGACAACTGTTGACAGAAAAGAGGCAAAATCAAACTCAGTTCTTGACTGTTAGTAGTCTGCACCAGGAAAGCTTAACAAAGGAGTGACTGTGCTTAGGTTCATTTGGATTTATAGGAAACTGTACTTCATTCTTTAGCTTAGAACTGGAACATTACTAAAAAGCAATGCCACCCTCCAAAAAAAAAAGAAAAAAAGTAATACAGTAGTCCAGGGGCACCCGGGTGGCTCAGTCAGTTGAGTGTCCGACTTCAGCTCATGTCATGATCTCACAGTAGTTGAGTTCGAGCCCTGTGTCAGGTTCTGTGCTGACAGCTCAGGAGCCTGGAGCCTGCCTCAGATTCTGTGTCTCCCCGACTCTACCTCTCCCCTACTCCCATTCTGTCTCTCTCTCTCTGTCTCAAAAATAATTAAACATTAAAAAAATAATAAATAAATTTTTAAAAATTAAAAAAAAAGTCCTCATGATTAAAGGTAGAGGAATAATTTTTTTTTTTCTGATGGGGAAAAAACTATCTTACCTACTTGAACTTTAATTTTCCTTGTTTATTCATTCATTCAATAATTAAATCATTTTCAGGCACCTATATGCGCTAGTTGTGGGTGATACCCCAGGCCCCTGCTGTTATGGGACTTTAATTCTGCTTGAGTAGACAGATAATAATCAGTTAAACAAATAAATGATATAAATTCATCCAGTTATATGTACTAAGAAAACATAATACAGATTTAAAATAATATGGTCTCATGTGTAGAAATATTTCCTTTCAAGAACATGAATAACCTCTTTTAAACTGTGGAAAAACAAAACGACCATCACTTTAATCTTTTTGAAGTAGCAGAAGTAAATTAATTGTAACAAGCTTCAAATGGAAAAAGGTCTTTGTGTCTTAACTGCATCACTTGTATTTCTTTGCAGATCAAAGTTTTGACATTCCAGACAGAACTTTTCATTCTACAAATACAACTTGGCGCCTCTCATCTTTTGAGTCCATGACTGATGTCAAAGAACTTATCCCAGAGTTTTTTTACCTTCCAGAATTCTTAGTCAACCGTGAAGGTATGTAAATCATTTCTAATTTATATTTCTGTGCCTATTTTATAATTTTCTAAAAATAAAAATTGCTTTTTAAAGTCCTACAATTTGAATCCCCAAATAAGAGAAATACTTTTATTTATCAAGTATATGATTTTATTTCCAAGTGAGCTCAAAAATTTTAAGTATTTTAAAGGACTAAATATGTGTGGAAAATGGGTAACTTTTAACTGTTAAGGGTATTTGTAAACGTGTATTTTTATTTTGTTATAGAAATTGCTTTATTCTTTTTTCAGACTGCAAAGGTTATAATATGCTCATTATTTTTTAAAGTTATGAATTTATTGGGGCATATGGGTGGTTCAGTTGGTTGAGCATCCAACCTCGGCTCAGGCCATGATTTCACCGTCCGAGAGTTCGAGTTCCACATGTCTCTGTGCCGGCAGCTCAGAGCCTGGAGCCTGCTTGAGACTCTGTGTCTCCCTCTCTCTCTGCCTCCTCCCTGCTCGTGCTCTGTCTCTCTCTCTCAAAAATAAAAACATAAAAAAATGTTTTTTTAAAGTTATGAATTTATTGAAAGCACAGTGTAAGTTGCCTAAAACTCAACAATTTTATGAGGAGTGACCAAGTTAGAAATAAAACACCCTAACCAAAATCATCTAATACCAAAAAGGGATAGTAGAGGATAAAATCAAATTTTCTGTGATGCCAGGGACCCAACAATCTTGCCCAACCATACCTGTTTTTTAATAGAAGATCAGGTAACCATTTAAGAGATGTTGGTGGGTCATTTTCGTGCATTACTTAATTCCGTATTTTTGTGTGACCTTTAGGAATGTATGAAATTGATGGTCATAGCTTTAGAGAAGTTCATGTTAGGAAAATTACTTGGGAATTTTATTCTATACTAACTAGCCTCTCTGGAGCTGTTTGGAGAATCATTAATAAACCCACGCTGCTAGTTATCTGGAGCACGTTTCATAATGTTGCCCAGATGAGAAGCCTCCAAGAATGGTCAGCACCTGCAGTTTGGGACTCCCTTAAATCCATGCTTGTTTCCTCTGTCTGTGTATGTTTCAGTTATCTATGGCCCCATAACAAATAACTCCAACACCTAGTGCCTCAAAACAACAATAATTTTATCATCATTACAGGTTTTGGAGGTCAGAAATTCAGGAACAGCTCAGCCCAGTGCTTTTAGTGGTTTTGGCTGGGTGTCTGCCTTCAGATTAACTGGAGCTGGACCAGCCAGGGGATCAGAACAGCTGGGGGCTGGAGGACATCTCTCTTTATGTAATCCCCATGCCTTTCCATGTGGTCTCTCCACGTGGACTAGTTTGGGCTTCCTCACAGCATGGTGGGCTTGGACATTCTACCTGGCAACTCAGGGTTCCAAAGGCGAGTGTCCCAAGAGAGACGAGCGGGAGCTTCACGGCCTCTTCCAACCTCGAATTGGTGGTCACGTAGTGGCACTCCTACTGCAGTCACAAGTGCCCACCCATGTTCGGAGGGAACGGGCTCAGACTGTGCCACTTGATGGGGGAGTAGCGAGATCCGGGAAAAGCATGCAACACAGCAAGTGCTGGTATAGCTATTTTTGGAAAATATAGTTTGCTGTAATGTACATCATGTCATTTCCTATCAGCACTCCCATCAGCCTTTCATCGTACTTTCAGTCATCTGCTCCGTGTGATGTGTCCCCAGAGCATTTGACAGTTGGGAATGATTTGGGTTTATGCAGACCCCCTGCTGCTCAGCCCCTCCCCAGCTCAGCCCTCGGGTGCCTCTTTCACTGCTGTGAAATCGGTAAATCCCTGCTGCTTCTCCCGAAGCTGCTCACACAGATTCTGCAGTTTCTTGGCCAGTTGTCTTAAATCACTGCAGCTGTCTGTAGGATGAGCTGAGCTTTTGGAGAGGGCTCCCACCCGCACTCCATGTCAATTTATATAAGCCCTTGGTTTATATTGCACACCAGATCATTTCAAAATACTTCCAAACTTAGCGACTATCCTTCTATCTGGTTTCACAAGATCTAGAAGGAGGCAGACAGCAACTTAATTTTATATGGAGCGTAATCAGCTTTGAAGAGATCCTTTTTCATTTTTATTCTGTTATGGTGTCCACATTTTCTGTCCATAAAATGTAGCGCAAAAACATTTCTTCAACATTTCTTTCAGGACAGTTTTTTAAAATAAACACTTCTAAGATTTTTGTTTACCCTTCCAAACAATTAGAAAACAGCTTATCTACATCATAGAAGAACGCTCTTATTCAGTGTGTAGGCATAATTTTGGTGTCCATAGGAATGCTTAGTAGAAATCATGTCTGGACAGACCTCTAGTCTTACCATAAAGTTAATAGACAGTTCATTTAGGAACGTGCATACTTTGTATGAGTTGCATTTTTTTTAAATGACAGAATGCTAATATTTACTAAATAAAGTCTTAAATTTACTATGATGTTAACATCAATACTTAAGAAATGCTTATACAAAGCCTCAATTTGATTTTAATCAAGTTTATAATTGAATAGATATTTAAGCACGTAATACATTAGAAGTTTTGATAAGTGGAATATTGAAATTAGTGGGCAGTGATTTTCTGCTGTTTTTTTCAATATGATATAAAGTGGTGGAAGGATAAAGTTGGAAATCTGAAATTTAATTAGGATAGCATTCACCCACGTGGCTCTATCAGTAGGTAAGTAAGTAAATGAACAATGATGTTACTATTCTCTTTGCCTCTGCTTTTCCTGGCGATAGGATGTAATGTCTGTTTCTGGAAACTGTTAAGACCCTGCTCAGGCCAAACGAAGCATGCTTTAGGGAGATAAGCATTAATATTAATCTTCTCTTCTAGGTTTTGATTTTGGTGTGCGTCAGAACGGTGAACGGGTTAATCACGTCAACCTCCCTCCTTGGGCACGTAACGATCCCCGTCTTTTTATCCTCATTCATCGACAGGCTCTAGAGTCTGACTACGTGTCCCAGAACATCTGTCAATGGATTGACTTGGTATTCGGGTATAAGCAAAAAGGGAAGGCTTCCGTTCAAGCCATCAATGTTTTTCATCCTGCTGTAAGTGGCTTTTTTAAAAATATGCATTTATGTAAGGCAGAACCTGAATGAAGGGTTAGCTGTTAGGCTGTTTCTTTAAAATCAAAGAGAATTAGCAATAGCACTACACTTTTCAGGTTTTATATTTCGGCTCTTTAAAAATAACTAAGAAAAAAAAAAGACGCTATCTATCTATTGCGGGTTCCTCAGGACCGACCATCCCCAGGTTAAATGAGGACTTAAAGACTCAGTGTATGGTCATACTAACAATTATTACAGTGATAGATACAAAACAAAATCAGCAAAAGGAAAAGATGTATAGGGCAAAGCTGGAGAAGACCAGGCACAGGTTCCCAAGAGTCTTCTCCCAGAAGATCACAAAGAACACACTGACCTCCTCCAGCAACACGTGTGCTGTTGTCTGCCGGGGAAGCTCATTAGCGACTCAGAGCCCAGTGTTTATGTTGAGGGCTGGTCATATAAGTACTCTCTCTCACACGTACTGAAATCCCAGACTCCCGGAAGGAAGGCAGGTGTTCAGTATAGCACATCGTTTGTGCAAACAGTTGAGGCACAGTGAGCCCCTCCTATGAGTTAGGAAACGGCAGGAACTCTCCTGAAACCTGTGTTCCCTTTTAGCAGCCAAGGGCCAGCCTTACAGCGGGTCTTTGCAAGGAGAGCAGCTCAGGCCTGCCACGTTAACTCTTTCCTGCACACTATCCTACATGTGCATTCTCTTTTGAAATGGCATCATTTTTCCTTAATACAGAAACAATATTTGTGCCTCGTTAGAAAAATGTATAAAGTACAGACTGCAAAAGGAAGATGTTTAAAAATCAACTTTGATATCGCTATCCAGAGATAAATATCAAAACCACCTTCCAGACTTTTTTTATACATATATATCATTCCATTTATATTATACCACTGTTCCATAGGATGTCCATATAACAATAATTTATTTAACCATCCCCTATTGTTAGATATTTAATTAGTATCTGTTTGCTATTAGAAATAATAATCCTGAGAGGCCCCTGGGTGGCTCAGTCAGTTAAGCGTCCAACTTCAGCTCAGGTCATGATCTCACAGTTAGTGAATTTGAGCCCCACGTCAGGCTCTGTGCTGACAGCTGAGAGCCTAGAGCCTGCTTCAGATTCTGTCTGTCTGTCTGTCTGTCTGTCTCTCTCTCTCTCTCTCTCTCATAAACATTAAAAATAATAATAATAAAAAGAATGACCATGCTTAGATAGGCACTTATAACAAGTGTTTAATCCCTTGTGGTGGCAGTGGTGGTGAGTGTTGAAGATTATTTAGTTTCTGAAGAATCTTTGAAATTTTATTTTGGCATTTATAGAAACGTTATGTCTAGATATGTAATGAAATTGGCTATGCATGATTAAATGCTAAAAGCTACACTGTACACGTGGGTCTGCACAAAACATGACAGGTCTGTACCCAACTACTGACAGCTAAGAAGGCAATGCATGTTGCTCCCCATCCGACCTCAGAGACAACAGCAGGAAGGAGAAAAGTGTAGCATTCTTTACAGTAAAGAGCCTGGAATTTTCACCACACTTGAACTACCTGCCAACATCGTACTTAACTTCATTTTTGCCTTTTCCTCGATATCACTTTAACGAATGATTTTTTTCCATAATTTAACATTATACACAGTCTTTTTTTCCCCAACACTGAGGAAGAAAGAATCAGGACTGTGACAAATCCTGAATTTTTACCCCACTTCCAGTCTGATTATTGCCCGAACCCCCCTTTCTCTCCAGCTTCATGTCCTAAAAAGGGTGACAGCATGGAGGACACCACCCTCTCTACCATGTTTTAGTCAAAATGGGATACTTTGGCTTTGTTTCTCGTCCGGTCTTCTGCCTCCTGCAGAGGTGCTCTGGCCTCCACTGACAGCCTCACCAAGATGGCCCAGGGAGGCCGAAGGGACATGGCGGCTCATCACAGCCTTCTCTCCGCCAACTTCTAGTCAGTTTCAGTGTGTGTGAAAACCTCCAAAGCAAACACAGGGACAGGAAATCAGGATTAAATTGATCCTCTCCAAGGATGCATAAGGCATAGATGTGTTGCTCTTGAACTTACAGGATGGAAATCAAAAAGACTTTGCTTGGGTTTCAATGATACTAGTGTTCAAAGTCCTGATTCTTCAATCCAGGAAAACAGGAGGCATATAGACCTCAAAAATCCAGGCTCATTACTAAGAGAAAATATGCCTCAATAGCTGAGATCCATAGACATCTCCAAGATGGCATTTGTGAGTAAAGGGAATGAAAAATTCTTTCTCCACCCTTCAAGGTGCTTCCTGCTGGAGTAGGAACAAAATATACATGAGACAGCTTAACAGGAAAAAAAAAAAAAAATCCAAAGTTTACTTATGTGCACAGAGACGCTCAAAAATGAAATTAAGACCCAGGCAGGCAGTTTTTACACTTTTTAGACAAAGGGACAATAAATCTGTGAGGGATTGACAAAACGAAGAAAACCTAACTTTGGGAGCTTCAGTTAGTAAGGATTTCTAAATAGAATTTGGGCTGGGGTAGTAGGTTAGTAAAAAGTAACAAGAGTTGTTTATGCAACCTTCTCCACTCTAAATTTCCCATCTCTGGTGATAAGGATGTCTCTTTACTTCCTGCTACTGGAGGAAGCTCTCAGGGGGACAGAGGAGGGTCTGGGTCTCCTTGCACAGCCGATCTCTTAAGTAACTTTTATTTAAAATAATCAGTATGCTGCATCCGACTTCAGCCAGGTCACGATCTCGCGGTCTGTGAGTTCGAGCCCCGCGTCAGGCTCTGGGCTGATGGCTCAGAGCCTGGAGCCTGTTTCCGATTCTGTGTCTCCCTCTCTCTCTGCCCCTCCCCCGTTCATGCTCTGTCTCTCTCTGTCGCAAAAATAAATAAACGTTGAAAAAAAAATTTTTTTTAAATAAAATAATCAGTATGCCAAAGCAGCCCATCTTGGGGCAGCCTGCCCTTGGCCCCTACATGAGTTAGCAACAGAAAACCATCCTGTGAAACCATCCATTGTGTCTTAGGAGAAGAGGAATCAAAACCTTTCTTTGAGCATATTAACGTCGAAGAACAAAAGAGTATTGGATATCACATAATTTCAGGCTGATACAAATGGCTTTGAACTTCTAGTCCTCATTTCTACAAATTGAGAAAATTGGGGCAGGGCGGGGTCCTCCACTTTTCTTCTGCCCCTGTGTTGCCATAAGCTGAAAGTTACGTTGTCTCCCTGAAATGATTTTGGCTGACCTCTTGACTCTAGTTTTCTGACCAATATCTGACAGGTGGTTACAGAAAAAATACGTCCACTTGCTAATCTGCCTATAGAAGCTGTTATTTTGGATCAGCTTAATTGAACATCCTGGTTACATTTTCATGAGTCCTCACTGAGAGACAAGTCCAAAGAAAAACCTCATTTAGTTTTCTTTTTTTTTTTTTAATTGGGGCATAACTGACATGTAACATTATCTTAGTTTCCAACGTACAACATAATGATTCGATATTTATATATACTGTGGAATGAGCACCACAGTCTCATGAACAACCATCGCCACGCATAGTTACAGAATTTTTTTTCTTGTGATGAAGACTTTTAAGATTTACTCTCTTAGCAGCTTTCAGGTGTGCAATACAACGTTATTGACTATAGTCACCGTGCCGTGCAGGACATCCCCAGGACTTATTTATTTCATAATTAGAAGTCTGTGTCTTTTGACCACCTTAACTCATTTCACCCCCACCTCCTCCCCTTCACCTCTGACAACCACCGATCAGTTCTGTGTATCTATGAGCTCAGTTTTTTCGTTTTTTGCTTGTTCATTTGCTTGTTTAGATTTCACATATAATCGGTATCCTATGTATTTGGCTTTCTCTGGCTTATTTCACTTAGCATAATGCCCTCAAGGTCTATCCATGTTGTCACAAGATTTCATTCTTTTGTATGGCTGAATAATATTCCTGTGTGTGTGTGTGTGTGTGTGTGTGTGTGTGTGTGTATCACATTTTCTTCATCCACTTATCCATCAATGGACACAGCTTGTTTCCATGGCTTGGCTGTTATAAATAATGCCGCAGTGAACATGGGGGTGCAGCTAGCTCTTCAAATTAGTGTTTTTGTTTTCTTCAGATAAATACCCAGAAGTGGAATTTCTAGATCACATGGTACTTCTATTTTTAATTTTTTGAGGAACCTCCATACTGTTTTCCATAATGGCTACACCAATTTACATTCCCATCAGCAATACACAAGGGTCCCTTTTCTGCACATCCTCACCCACACTTGTTTCCTATCTGTTTGATACTAGCGACAGGTGTGAGGTGATATATCATTGTGGTTTTGATTTGCATTTTCCTGACAATGAGTGATGTTGAGCACCTTTTCATGTGTCTGTTGGCCATCTGGACGTCTTCTTTGGAAAAATATCTATTCAGATTTTCTGCCCATTTTTAAATCAGGTTCTTCATTTTGTTTTTTGCTGTTGAGTTGTAGGAGTTCTTTGTATATTTTGGATATCAATCCCTTATTAGAGATATGATTTGCAAATATTTGCTCCTATTCAGTAGGCTGCCTTTTCATTTTGTTGATGATATCCTCTGCTGTGCATATAAATGAAGTCTTACATTCTTTGATCTTAAATTAAAAATCAATTTTATAAACATACACAATTAGCACCCATCAATCCAGATACGTAATTTTCATTCACTCATTCAGGAACACTGATTACTTCTCTTCTTATCTCATCAAGACCATTAATAATTACTAACTGATCAAACACAATTAAAAGCCATTTCCATTGAAATAGAGAAGAGTAAGCTACTACCTAGAGAATAAAACAAGTTGTTTCCCCATTGGTGTCGTTGCCAATCTCACTCTGTATATACCACCTCTCGTTCCCTTTTACTCTTCAGACGTATTTCGGAATGGATGTGTCTGCAGTTGAAGACCCTGTTCAGAGGCGGGCCCTAGAAACCATGATAAAAACCTACGGCCAGACCCCTCGTCAGTTGTTCCAGTCGGCCCACGCGAGCAGACCCGGATCCAAGCTCAACATCGAAGGAGAGCTCCCTGCTGCCGTGGGGTTGTTAGTACAGTTTGCTTTCAGGGACACCCGAGAACAGGTCAAAGAAATTACCTACCCGGTATGTCATTTGAATTTTAATAGTATTTGGCAAAAACTGATCCGACTCCAGAGATATCAGACCCTCTCCCCAACTCCACGGACACCCCAGTGAACAGGGCCTCAGCCTGTGAGCCAGCCAGCCAGTGAGCACAGGTGCACACCATTAACAGAGCCGCTGTGTTCGGAGTGAACGCTGTGTCAGTGACACGAGAGAGTGCTTTGGGGAGCTCCGCTCAGACGGCCGGCTCCCAGAGGGCTATTCCCAGGGAAAGCCTCACAAGGCAGGGGCATCACAGGCACCCGCACACCAGAGGAGGGGAACCGTCCAGGACTGGAGAATAGTCTGAGCGTGGGCGTGGCAGGGTCTTGGTTATCATCTTCCACCAAAAGTACCGACCAGAAGCGTGAACGTTTGGTTCACAATTAAAGCAGAGCCTTATGTGTATCTTTGGCCCCACCAGACTGTGATGACGAAGTGTTGCCTCTTAAAGTGGAAAATAGGCATAATTTTTCCTCTGAAATACAGAAGTAGAGCAAACAAGCCTGAAGAGAAAAATGGATTCTAACCCTCAGCTAAATTCCTCATTATCACAGCAGCATAAGATGGGAGGCTGTGAACTGTCAAACGTTGTAAAGGTTTGCAGCAGAAAGCAAAGAGGCGAGGGAAGGAGGTTGTAAGGGTCCTGGACGTGACGTAAAGCGGCGTGTCTCCCCCTACAATAAACCGTGACCCAGTGTAAGGATGGTCTTCACAGACCTTGTTTTGACAGTCACTTCTTAAAATAAGGTTCCTTAAATCACTAACTGTAGAACACAAATAGAACGCATGGAAATTCTAGGGGCGCCTGGGCAGCTCAGTCGGTTAAGCATCCAACTTTGGCTCAGGTCATGATCTCATGGTTCTTGAGTTCAGGCCCCACTTTGGGCTCTGTGCTGACAGCTCAGAGCCTGGAACCTGCTTCACATTCTGTGTCTCCCTCTCTCTCTGCCCCTCCCTGGCTTGCATGCACCTGTGCACACACACTCTCTCTCTCAAACATAAACAAACATTTAAAAAAAAAGAACACCTGGAAATTCTTTATACACATAGCTCACATATATCACATGTGTGTGTTGAACACAAACAAAAGTGATACAACCAGTAAAATTCAAATTGAAAACATCAGTATGATGTTTTGCCAAAACCAGATCACCAAAGTTGTGTTTCATAGTTGAAAGCTGTGTTTTTTGTTTCATGTTTATTTGTCAACGTAACCCTTAAGACTTTGAAGCCTCACAAATCACTGTAATTATCATTACCAGGGTCTGTGTCTTTCAGTGGAATCCATTATTTTACCATGTCAAAATAATTTAATAGTACATCCCTGAAAAGTAATAAATGCGATTTCATCTACTAATACTTAGTGTTAATCAGCTGTTTGCAGTTGGTACATAGATCTGAGCCGTATATCCGCTTGCAGCGGGAACGTGGCACCCACCCGCCTCGTTCCCACTGAGGACCCACGTGTCCACCATTCTCTTCAGCTGGGACGGCCTTTCCCCGGACAACAGCCCCACTTTGCTCTCCCAGTTCTTTGAGGTGTTGCTCAGATGTCCCCTCCTCAGTTCCCTCATTCCGTATCTATGACAGTAACCCCCTCGTTCCCTGCTCTCTTCCCTTTCTCCGTTGTTTTTCCTAGAGCTTCACCACCTGCCATGTTGTCTGTGCGTCTGTCTGTTTCTCGTCTGCCCCTCGGCCCAGCTAGAACCCAGCTGCATGCGGACTGGGGCCCCATCTGTACTTTCATCCCTGCATGTAGCAACAAGGAACACAGATTTCCATATGCTAAGCATAGAGCAGTAAAAAGTAGAATATAATTCTTGCCTACAAAGGGCTTATAATCAGGTTGCTTACTCTTTGTTTAGAATTTCAGTTAGAAGTCATTCTCTATTTACTACCTTTGACTTTTTCCTTTCTTCTTAGAGCCCTCTGTCATGGATAAAAGGCTTGAAGTGGGGGGAGTATGTCGGCTCTCCAAGTGCTCCGGTACCTGTGGTCTGCTTCAGCCAGCCCCACGGAGAAAGATTTGGTTCTCTCCAGGCTCTGCCCACCAGAGCCATCTGTGGATTGTCCCAAAATTTCTGTCTGCTGATGACATACAGCAAAGAACAAGGTAAAAGAAAACATTCTCAGTACCTCTCTCATGAGATTTGACTGTTTCCAGCTCATCTGTGCTACTATTTTATTTCTCAGTCTTGAGTCCATAGTGAAAATCTTTCAAATGTGTGGTTATTTAGTGCAAAGTAGGAATTAAACATACCACCTGGCCGGGGGGGGGGGGGGGGGGGGGATTAAATGCAGTGCCATTTGAAATAAGAGGAGGAGTCAAAGCCAAGAACAAGTATCTTGTGGTTATGCTCACAAGATGAAAGCATCCGTTTTATAGAAATATATCTTTTGAGGCCCTTGAATCCCAGAAGAGACTAGCAAATTAGTACCTCAGAAGGTATAGTCATGAGATTCAAACAAACAAACAAAATAAAACAAGGAAGTCATGATAGCCTTGAAAATAGGTCTTAAAAACAGGTATGCCTGGAAAGCAATTCTTGCCTCAGCCTCTGTGCCCTAATTCGCTAACAGCAACACATGGAAAAGGGCTGTAATTACGTCATGGTTAACGTAATTAACCATTTCGTTCACTATAAAAGAACTCTCCCTACTTACTAGGCACGGGCTTTGGGCACTAGAATGAATGCCTGGGACGCTCATCTGTTCGTATCAGGCATGTGCAGATTTACCTAAAAGCCAGCGTGTGGCCTAGATAGACGCCTGTTGACACAGTGTTTGTGTTTAACATTATTTTTGATACACCGTGCTCCTGGGGGTCCGTGCAGCTGGCTTCCAGCACGTGCAGCACTGCATTACGACAGAGGTCACTTAAGGAAATTAAGTCTGCTGGCTGGGCCACAGTTCTTTTAGACTTACTCTTGTCTGTATCATGGAATCAGTGATTGCCTTTATGCTTGTTTGTAATAAGAGGCTGCATATCGTTTTATCGCAGTTTAGTGAATTAGTAGGGTAAGGCAAATCTGTTTAATCATACCTACTGTAATATCAGCAGTTTATTTTCACGAGTATGTTACAATTAGTTGTGAGGTGTGTTACAAGTTAATTTGCTGCCAATAATACTTAAAGTACCAAAGTGTGTGAATAATTTCCCTTGAAAAAGTAATTAGAGTGGATTGAAGTTTGTCTCTGTTGAGCAGAAGAGAAAGGGCTAGTGTTACCGCTTAGCACGGTGAACTGAAATATGTCAAATATGGTCGTCAGTCTACCTTATTTGTGCCATTTCAACCACAGCCCTTAGTGAGTGTGCCCTTAATAGCTGTGTTCATTCAGATTACGCTTTGTTTCCTTGTGAAACACGTCTGGGATTTGCTGGCATCTAGGTGCGTGCAGGGAACGCCACAGACCTGGCCACAGCCTCAGGAGGCACAGCGCCTTGAGTTTGTGTCCCAGCTCTGCTACTTAGCAGCTGTCTGACCTTGGCAAAATTACCTAGACCTTCTGAATCCTGGCTTTTGAGCCATAAAATGGGAATGACAGAAAGATTTACTTCACAGGTAATTTGCTGTAAGATTAAATGAGATAATGCAGGGAATGATAAGCACAGTGCCTGACTCCTTCTAAGTGCTTAGTAAATGTCCATCAGGCTGTAAGCGCCCTGGGCCCAGGGACCGTGTGCACCCACCGCTGCACCCGGCTTGCAACAGCCCAGTGCTCCACAGCGGCCTTGCGGGAGTGAGGGCTCAGCTTGCAGATGAGAGTTCGGTCATGTGTTAACAGCTGCGTGGTGTGGCGCACCCTTGCATCAAATAACTGTGTGGTTCTGCTAAGCTCTACATGCATAACACAATGTAACAACTAAACTGAGATCCTTTTGATGATCTTAAACCCAGGATAGGCCAATTACTTGTAAACTGTGCCTCAGAAGTGCCTGAGATGCTTTTTTTCAAAACATACTTGCCTGGGTCCCATTTGAGCCAACTGTATCAGCCTCTGGGGCTTGAGTCCAAGCCTGTGCATGCTGAAAAAGCCATTTTCTTACAAACTGTGATTTAAATTTTACTATTCTAATCAGTAAAGGAGAAGTTTATTTTTCTTTAAAAAAAAAAAAAAGGTGTGCCTCTTATAAGTGCTGGAAGAGAAACTGGGAACGGTTATATTATGTATTTTTTTTTTTATTAAATTTTTTTTCAACGTTTATTTATTTTTGGGACAGAGAGAGACAGAGCATGAACGGGGGAGGGGCAGAGAGAGAGGGAGACACAGAATCGGAAACAGGCTCCAGGCTGTGAGCCATCAGCCCAGCGCCCGACGCGGGGCTCGAACTCACGGACCGCGAGATCGTGACCCGGCTGAAGTCGGACGCTCAACCGACTGCGCCACCCAGGCGCCCCAGTATATTATGTATTTCATTCACTGAACACTTGGTTTACTGAGTACCCACTGCATGCCAAACATTATGGTGGAATTTGAGAGGCCCTGAGACTCCCAAAATGTGGTTCCTTTCCCCAGCAGCTTATATTTAGAGCAGCTTATATTAAATGAGTATATTCCAGTTCCTTTATTGCAAAACTGATGTCAACATTTGGTATTATAGTCGACAAAACAAAACCAATCTGTGAATTACATTTTCACTGTGCTATTGATTCTTTCAACAAATATTTATTTGTTTTATTCCTCTATATGTGGGCTCATTATATAGGTGCTGCAATAAATAAAGCACATTGTCTCTCCGAAAGGGGCTTGAGCAATCCAAATTTTAGGCCAGTACCGGATATGGCATCTATGCTGCATTACCTATATTCAGCCCACGACCAAGAATAGATTTTGAATAGTACTGAAAAGGGATATCAGAATGTCCAAATCTTTATCCCCCAAAGACATAAAACTATGTTGTAAAAAAGAGAAAACAGAACCCTTTTAAATCAAAGTCTGCTATGCAAAGTCCTTGTACTTGACAGGATGGAATGAACCCTTCCTAGGACAGGTATTGCTTCTAAGGTAGCCATGTTCTCTTTCTAATATTGATAGTTAGTTGTCTATGCTGATTCTTCAGCAGGTGGTATCTACAAAGTTATTTAAGTAGTATCTAGTTTATATTTATTTATTTTTTAAGTTTTTTTTTTAATGTTTGTTTATTTTTGAGAGAGAGGGAGACACAGAATCCAAAGCAGGCTCCAGGCTCTGAGCTGTCAGCACAGAGCACGAGGCGGGGCTCAAACTCACCAACTGTGAAATCATGACCTGAGCCATGACCTTAACCAACTGAGCCACCCAGGCGTCCCTAGTTTTTTTTGTTTTTTGGGGTTTTTTTGGTTTTTTTTTTTTAAGTCCAAGTGTCATAGAACATGAATAGTGTAAGCCTGACTATCATTGTCTTTTATAAAAATTC
Organism: Prionailurus viverrinus; assembly: GCF_022837055.1. Taxonomy (NCBI): domain Eukaryota; kingdom Metazoa; phylum Chordata; class Mammalia; order Carnivora; family Felidae; genus Prionailurus; species Prionailurus viverrinus. Next base: position 12,939,778 of record NC_062571.1, read on the forward strand.
CTTAACAGATATTTTAGTACTAAATCAAATCCCAGCCAAAGCATCACAAGTGAAAAAAAAAATAGAGTTCCGGTCTTAGAATCCCATTAGCATGAAAGGAATAAAACTAATTTAAATCGGTCCATCTTATGAATATAAAGGTGATTTGCACTGGAAAGATACTATGTTCTGCTACGTAAACTTCAGCTTTTAGCCCACCATTCTGGGGGGCTGCCGGGAACAGTGGAGCGATGGCAACCGGATACTTTTCATTTCTCCTTCTCCAGGTGTGAGAAGCATGAACAGTACCGACATTCAGTGGTCAGCCATCCTGAGCTGGGGATATGCTGATAACATTTTAAGGTTGAAGAGCAAACAAAGTGAGCCTCCAATAAACTTTATACAAAGTTCTCAACAGTATCAGGTAAACTTTTTTATGAAGTACTTTATAACACTGATTAAACACAATGCTTTAAAAAGGAGTCAGACCGGTAGCAGCTGGTCTTTAATATTCTGCAGTTAACTCAGCCCAGAAGCTGACGATGCTGGACTTTGCCTTGTTTCCAGCGCTCCGGTTTCCCAACCATTGCTGTCCTGACTCTGTCCCCAGCTTCTGTCTTCTCCCCAGTACCTCACAGAGACAGTGTTATAATCACCGAGTCAGCGTCAGCTGTTGGAACAAAATCAGCATTGCTTCCTTCTCAGTGTTCGCTGTCTTTTGTCACTGTGTCATTTTCTGTAGCCAGAGTGCCATCTTCTCTGCCTGGTTTTTGCAAAATAGACGGGGCGTTTAGGCATCGCGATGGGGTAGAAGGGGCCTGGGCCCGGCGAAAGCCCTCTGATCCGTGTTAGTGTCCAGCTTGGCTATTTCCTGTGTGGCCTTCGGCAAGCACCCTCACCTTGCCAAACTTGAGGTTCTTTCCTCCTCTTTGACACTGGGGCAATGGACTCCCCACTACTCTCTCATAAAGCTGTTGTAAAAATGTCTCCAATTGTATATATATAGTATGTATACTGCATATGTACACACACATACACACACACACAAACAGGCACACAATACTGCCACAACTTTTTCCCATAGAAAATCGTACGTTAAACCCTCTTTCTGTGACTTTCTTTCCGTGGGAAATTCTTTTGCCATTTTCTGACTTCCATTATCTACATAACACCTGGTGCCTATTCATGTGTCCTAACATTTTCTCATTCCCTGGGCACGTGAGAATGGAGTAAGCTGTTTTGTGGGGATTTGGGGCAGTGAAAGAAAGGAGAGCAGTGACTCCTTTGCTTAACCCTCAGAATACCTGAAGAAAAGGTCATGACCTTTTGTTGTCTGGTTACCAGTAAAGTAACAAAAGTAAGCGAAAGGACAATGAAAAACAACCTTATTAGAAATTTTAGTAAGCACTTGAGCATCACAAAATTAATTTCTATCACGTAAAGTTTGGCACACAAGCATATCATTAAAGACAAAAGTACTGTTATAAACCCTTTTAGCAAAACAGGATCGTCCAGATTCTTTTAGAAAAATACTGTGTGATGAAGAACTTTCAGTCAAATGGCTACCTGGATGAGAGCGCCATATTTTATCTTCATCCTTAGAGACATATCGTTCCCTCAGCAGTTCCTTAGCTTGAGAAAATTCGTCCCGGATGTTCCCGTCTGAGGACTCACGCTCCGATCTCACCTCCACGATCAGCGATCAGCGTCCTCATCATCAGAGATGGGAGTCCTGCCATCCCCTTGCCTTCACCTTCTGACTGATCTCAGAATGGCGAAACATAGTCCCCTGTCAGTTTTCTTCTCTTTTCTATTATCAGTAGAACATGAAAAATTCTGAATTCCCAACTGTGGTCAATGAAAGCTAAAAGCAGACTACAGAAATGGTGTCTCCGGCCTTCCTTTGTGTTTTCTTGAAAGATGACAACACTCTTTGGACAATGCAGTGAGAAAACCAAAGGATGACAATTCATTTCACATCCTACATTATCCTTCCAGGAGATCCATCATTCTTCATTTTCTTGCTTGTTTTGTGTTAGCATCGTTGGGAATAATTGATGAAATAACTCCCACAGTGATGAAACAGCAAAGTGTTTCGAGCCAGAGGGAAGATGAAATTACTAAAACCCTATAATTGTAACTTAGGTTTATAAAAGAGTTCAGCAGACCCATATGGTAATTGCAAGACAGTGAGTTTTATTCTATATATAAAAAACAAATACATTTTCTCTTTGTTCTTATGGAAGACCTCTAAGAAAGAAGTCATGAAATATTAACCCTTACAAATAGTTAGAACTATTTAAGAAAGAAATTAAAAAAATAAAATTGGATCCACTGGATGCTGATGTCTGGAAGGTTAAGGAGAGCCAGGGTGAAGAAAGTCGTGGACATTTGAGCACATGTACAGGTCCAGGGGAAGAAGCCAGCAAAAGACAGCTTGAAATTCAGAGAGAGTACAGACAAAGGTTCTGCGGAACACTGGGTGGGGGGTGGGGCTGGCCTTAAAAGCGAGGGGCTTTCTCCTCTCAATCAGGAGAAGCCCCGAGACACTTGAGGCGCGAAGGAGGGGAGAGGATGAGATCTGTGGCTGATGACCTCTGTCTTCTCAGCACAGTGCAGTGTCAGGGGACGTGGGCCGTGGGGCAGGTGGGACTACAGAAGGGACGCAGGGGAGCAGAGCCACTGGGGACGGGGGGGTCAGCTGGTGCCCGGAGCCAGAGGAAGACTCAGTAGGCAGAGAGTTGAGTGGCCTTGAACAGGGCCTCCCTGGTTAGGACTGAAGGGTTTACAGCCCCAAAGGAATAATCCGAGATTTTCTTCTCCACCTCTATCTTTCCTTCTCCTCCTATTTAAGAGTCTTTAGAACTGTGAGAAGCAATACCTCTATCTGAATGTACCCCATTTCCCCACTAGAAGCAGAAAAAGAAAAAAAAAGTAAAAATCAGGTAAATGTGTAAAACCGCACAGAGGCACACATCACACACACATTCAGCCTGGATCATTTTATTTAAACTTCTGAGGAACAGACGACTGTGTGTGTGTGTGTGTGTGTGTGTGTGTGTGTGTGCGCGCGCGCGCGCGCAGAAAAATGTAAAATCATAGATGATGATATACTGTAATACTCAGAAATAGCCTTTAGACATCTGGCTTGAAGTTACAGAATACTCTGTTGTTATATCTTGCCCTTTTTTAATCACTTCAAGTAAAATGTTCATTAAATGTTGTGGTTATATATTTTTTAAATAATTGTCAGAGAAGTAGAAACATTTCTCCTGCCTTTGAAACACGCTGATCCTTGGTTTGTCCCCTTTCAAAGGTGACTAGTTGTGCCTGGGTACCTGACAGCTGCCAGCTGTTTACTGGGAGCAAATGTGGTGTCATCACGGCCTACGCAAACAGGCTCACCAGCAGCACGGTAGGCCTGGGGCTCACGTCGCGGCTAGTTTGGGATTTTCCTGTTCGTGAGGGGAAAAAAATGCTTATGAAGTATAATTCGTTGGTAGAAGATTAACTGGAAATGTTTGCACTCTAATCTTTTGTTCTTTAGTCTTTTCTTCACACAAGCTCTTAAAATATAAAAGGTCATGTATCTGACTCTTCAGGTTTATTAGGATCACGAAAATTTCTGAAAATGATTATAAAGATCTTATTTTTGGTGTCACAGACAGATGGCATTTTGAGTCATGATCTCTTTTGTGATGATACTTCTTCATGACATTGTGATGCTCGTTTGCGTGTATTCTTGGTGTCGACCTGAACGTCTAGGAGTATACCACAGGATTCTGTAAAATTTGGAAGCCTAGAACCTCTAATATTTAACCTACCTACAGCCTCTGGACTGCAGCAAAATCCAAATAGCCCATCTTGATTTCTACCACTTTCTGAAAGAAATTTATTTTAGCCATTTGCTGAATTTCCGGGATTTGAAAATTAAATTATAAAGCAGTCAAGTGAAGAAAAGACATATTATGCAATACTTATTTTTAATTTACTGTTGTTCTTTCTTGAATCAACTCTCTGTGGTGCTGTTGAGGGTAAATAGCAAGTGTAGGGTAATAACTCAGTAATTATTTTATTCTAGAACTTTCTTGTTTCTTGTGCTTTCCGCCCCACCCCCACCCCATTGCAGTTTTCTTTCTTACATTATTAAATATGTTTTACTGGGTAAACTGGTCTTGCTAGCATGGGGTGATGCTAGGTTCCTCTTACTTCTCTGTCCAAGTTTATTCCCTTTTAAACTCTTATTAAGGTTCTTTGCCATGATTCTTGGGGTATAAATATGACCATAATAGTGTTTCTGTCTTTTAGCCTAAGGGACCATTAAAATGCTTGAAGCAGGTATAATTTGATCTAACCAGCATTGTAGGAAGCCCACTGTGCACCTGCCAGGAGCAACACTGGGGCGTAGGAGCCTGAGGCAGGTGTGCCAAGCCCAGAGGCCGCTGTCGTGGTGCAGGTGGGCCATGGGGGTGGCTCTTCACAAGAGATGGGCATGTGCAGGTTCTCACAGGAGAGTGAGGTATGTGCCCCGAGAACAGTTCGTACCCAGGCTGGAAGGACACCAGAGAGGGGCCGGATGTCAGAAAACCTGACAAGTTACACTTGAGCTGGATCGGAAAGGATCAGTTTCCTAAGTAGAGAAAAGAGGAAAGAGTGTTTCAGGCACAGGAAACCAGCAACGTGGCAAGAAAAGAATGGTATCTTGGGGGATGGAAAATACTTGTATGTGTAGTTTAGGGTCTGAAAGTCTGAGAGGAGAGGTCAGAGCCGGGGAGAAGGGGCCTGGGGTAGTAAGTTCTTTTATACCAGAACAGAAAGAATGATGAGGAAGCAAGCAGAGAAGCACCTGAGCTCTGGGAACGTCTCCTGTTGGCTCCCAAAGGCCTACAGTGGATGTTAATTTATATCATCTCTAATATTGACTGCTGACAGCACGTGTGTCTTCAAAGCTCACCCTTCGGTTTCCTTCTCCTCCAAACATATTCGGAGCCCCGCCGCTACAGCAGCTGCGTGCTTGCACACTCAGATGACTTTGCACCGTGACTCCTGTTTAGAAACTAGCTTCCTCTTCTCTTTTTACTTTTCCTTTTGTTTTTGCCAACCCTTTGAACAGCCTGTGCTTGGTTCTTCCTTCCATTCTTACTATCCTTTAAAGTCTTTTTTTTTTTTAATGTTTTTAATGTTTATTCTTGAGCGAGAAAGAGAGAGCACACACGCACGTATGAGCAGAGGAGGGGCAGAGACAGAGGGAGACACAGAATCCGAAGCAGGCTCCAGGCTCTGAGCTGCCGCCACAGAGCCCGACGCGGGGCTCGAACTCACAAACTGGGAGATCGTGACCTGAGTTGAAGTTGGACGCTTAACCGACTGAGCCACCCAGGCGCCCTACTATCCTTTAAAATCTTAATTGTATACTAACACAGCGTGTAGTGCAGATTAAAAGAAGATGAAATTGTCAGTACAGGAGTAATTGTGCACAGCATAGCTTTGAATGTAGCAGATGGGAGGCCTCGCTGTCACAGTGTGAATACAGAAAGACATGCTTCTTTTGCTTTTGAAGTCACTAGAAGCTTGGGAAATCTTATGTTGCTTACGCTTCCACAGTTATATATTTACCTGTAAGTAGATTTTTCAGCTTTATTTCTAAGGGTTTTCTTTTTCTCCCAAGGATACTAGTATTAAGTAATCAAGTCATGAGATTAACAGTTACTATTTAAGCCATGTCCAAAAATGCATGTTAGCTATGTGGTGTTAGCACTGTTTGCTTTGAGGGGAGGTAACATGGGTTTTTGTCGATGTTGTTGCTGCTTTTCCTCAGGGACCCCCTCACCATTTTGGCACCCCCGAAAGCTGCATCGTGACCAGGTGCCTGTGTGGTTAGCAGGAGACGCCTTGTGTCTCCAGTTTCTGTTCTCCCAACCCACTGACTGCCGGGGTTCTACAAGTATTTATGTTCTCATGGGAGGTAGCTTTAACACCGACAAAAGACAGGCTCCCCGAGGGCTGTGCAGGGTGTGACCAAAATAGCTGTTAGGAGATATTTTCAAGAGGGTCTTATGAAATACATTCCTTACCTAGTGAAGCATATCTAACCGTACCACATAAGCCTTGTAAGTTTCTGTTGATTCTCCCAAGATAGTCTTCTAAAATGTATTCCACGTAAGGGTGCATGAGTTGACTTGTTAGAAGGAATTATCTATAAGCTGTTTATAGATTAGAGAAGAATGTCTGCTAAAAGTGATAACTGATTTTAAAATAATTGCTCTTGAGTCCGTTTTTTCACTAATTAACTAGTATGGCCACATGATCATCATGTATGTGAACACCTGTATTTCTGTTCTCTAAATCAGTGGTGGCAGGAGAATAAATATGAGGTTTATCCGAGATAGTATTATGCCATTCAAGAGAAATTTTTAAATGAAGTAGGCCATGATTCCTGTTCTGCTCATGGAAATTATTTTCTGACCTGTCAGGGAATCATCTAGTAACACTAACTCTTATAGCCATTTTAAAGTGTAAAATCTGTAAAATTATCAACAGCCACTATAGGGGTCCTATGCTGTGTTTACCCCATAAATATTATTCATGATCATGGGGTAAACACACACACACACACACACACACACACACACACACACACGCATGTGTGTGCAATGAAAGCATCCAAGAGCTAACACACTATCATAAAACTCCCAAGCCAGAGACGTAAATAAGCAAGGGGGAGCTCTGGCCTTGAGGGCATTGTCAATGCTGGAGTATTGACCCTGTCGTTGGACGCTTTTGTGAGAGGAATCAATAACAATACCCAGGGACTGAGCAAGCTGGGGAGTCCACAGAGGCCCTTCTCCAAAGGCTGGTCCCTGAAGGGCTGCCCCCTAAGAGTGAGGATGAGTCCCATGGGACCACCTTTCATGCGGCATTACAGCCTGGGTCACAATTCCCTGGGGTGTCCAGATCTCAAGACCTGACTTTGGCTAAGGTGTCTGTAGACTGGTAGGATGGTCCAGGTCGTTCATTCTCTTCCACAGGTAGAGGAGCTCCTCCAAATGATTTTTTTTTTCTTTTTTTTTTTCTTTTTTTTTTTTTGTTTGTTTTTTTACATTTTGAGAGACAGAGTGAGACAAAGTGAGAGTGGGGGAGGGTCAGAGAGAGGGAGACACAGAATCTGAAGCAGGCTCTGTGCCATCAGCACAGAGCCCGATGCGGGGCTCAAACTCACGGACCGCGAGATCATGACCTGAGCCAAAGTCAGACGCTCAACCGACTGAGCCACCCAGGCGCCCCCCAAATGATTTTTTAAAATGTAGTCACAGATACATAAAACCAGGAACACAAATTTACAAGTAAGAACATAAATACGTGAAAAAGTTAAAGTTGGTTATAATAAGAGAAATGCAATTCAAAGCAACCTTGATTGTTATAAAGGTTGGGAAATGTTCAGAGACCTGGAATGAGCAGTGAGTCACAGACTCGTGCTGCAGAGCCCAGGCAGAACAAGGAGGGGCCTGGGCCTTTCCGGACAGGGCATCCCTCGGACCCAACTAGCCTGAAGCATGGTCTGGAAGGGCTCTGGGTACATCCCTTTGGCCCTGCAGACTCCTGGCCCTGTGGGAAGGGCCCCAGTTAGAGAGAGACGGGGGAGCTCAGACCCAGGACTTTGGCCCTTGTGGAAATCACATCTCGTCTCTGTGACTGTCTGTGATTGTGTTCGGTTGAAGGTCACGTATCCCAGCTGAGCAGAAGCCCCTGCCACACAGCTGAAGTGGGTCATTCCAAGAAAGAATGTGGGCCTAGTATTACCTGGGCACTTGATTCATTAAGAGTAAAATATGTATTTTATGTGCATAAAACACTGAAGTACATAGCACTTACAATAGATGAGCAACAGCTAATATATCAACACAGATATGTTTCAAAAACAATGGTGAACAAAAAGGCAAGATGCAAAAGATACCTAAAGAATAATAACACATACTTAAAGTTTATCAACACGAAAAACCAAACACCATGTTGTTTATGGTTATGGTAGCATATGGTAGAACATATGGGAAATGTGGGGAACATAAATACAAAATTCAGGATGCTGGTAACTTCTGATGAGAGAGGAAATAAGACAGAACAGTATGCAAACTATGCAATGTTTCATTTTTTTCCCTGTTTAAAAAATAAACTGATCGGATAAAATATTAAGATTAGTTTACCTGAGTGGCCAGTTAAATAGCTTTCTCTTATACTTATCTTTCTACTTTTCTATATCCTTTGAAGTAAAATACTGAAATAATTTATGACGATAAACAGCTTAGTCTAATGAAAGCAAGAGTCAAACCTAGCAGAGACATCTGGCATCTGTGAGCCAACAAGGACCTTGGAACATCAGTTTGCAGTCTTTGAAGTAGAAGACCAATCTGTAACTATGGACAAGTAATGGTATGGGAGCATATCACCGCTGGTGACCCCGTGAATTGGTACAATGCCTTTGGAAAGTACACTGTCAAAAACTAAAAATGCTCAAGTAAATTAAGACATTCTAACTGTATAAAATATTATAACACCATTAAAAGTCATTTCGAAGACAATCAAAAATGCAAAATGCTTACAGGAGAATTTAAACTACAAACTTTAAAATTATTTGTACGGCAATAATCGTACCTACTGGGGTGCCTGGGTGGCGCAGTCGGTTAAGCGTCCAACTTCAGCCAGGTCACGATCTCGCGGTCCGTGAGTTCGAGCCCCGCGTCGGGCTCTGGGCTGATGGCTCAGAGCATGGAGCCTGTTTCCGATTCTGTGTCTCCCTCTCTCTCTGCCCCTCCCCCGTTCATGCTCTGTCTCTCTGTCCCAAAAATAAATAAACGTTGAAAAAAAAAATTTTTTTTTTTAAATAAAAAAAAAAAAATAATCGTACCTACAAAAATACATGAGTATTTGGACAAAGACCAGACAAGAAAACAAAAAATGAAAAGCATATTCATGAAATTATGGGCAATTAAAACTTTGATAATGTTTAATTAGTTTTACTCTTTAGGACAAAGTTGAACTGAAATGGATTGAAAAATGATATGCTTGAGGGGCGCCGGGGTGGCTCAGTCGGTTAAGCATCTGGCTCTTGATTTGAGCTCAGGTCATGATCTCACAGTTCAAGGAATCGAGCCCTGTGTCAGGCTCTGCACTGGCAGCATGGAGCCTACTTGGAATTCTCTGTCTCTCTGTCTCTCTCTCTCTACCCCTTCCCTGTGCATTTTCTCTCTCTCTCTCTCTACCCCTTCCCTGTGCATTTTCTCTCTCTCTCTCAAAATAAATAAACATTAAAAAAAAGAAAAATGATATGCTTGAATGTTTGAGTCACTTCAGTTTTTTATTTTTGAGATACAGTACTAGGAAAACTTTTGTCATGGTTTTTATCTTATACTTTACTGAATTTCTTAAATTTCAGCCTTCAGAGATAGAAATGGAGTCCCAGATACATCTCTATGGGCACACAGAAGAGATAACCAGCTTATTCGTTTGCAAACCCTACAGTATAATGATAAGTGTGAGCAGAGATGGCACCTGCATCATATGGGATTTAAACAGGTACAGAAGGAGGGCTGTAACTCCAACGCAGCTGTTTTTAATGTTTCAGTTCTTACTGTGTGAAACAGATGCACTATAATAATGTCTTTACCAGAATGCCTGGGTGGCTCAGTCGGTTAAGCCTCCAACTTTGGCTCAGGTCATGATCTCACAGTTTGTGAGCTTGAGCCCTGCATCGGGCTCTGTGCTGACAGCTGGGAGCCTGGAGCCTGCTTCGGATTCTGTCTCCCTCTCTCTCTGCCCCTCCCCCACTTGCTCTCTGTCTCTGTCTCTCAAAAATAAATAAACTTAAAAAAAATTTAATAATATCTTTACATTATAATAATTTTTTTAATATATGAAATTTATTGTCAAATTGGTTTCCATACAACACCCAGTGCTCATCCCAAAAGGTGCCCTCCTCAATGCCCATCACCCACCCTCCCGTCCCTCCCACCCCCCATCAACCCTCAGTTTGTTCTCAGTTTTTAAGGGTCTCTTATGCTTTGGCTGTCTCCCACTCTAACCTCTTTTACATTATAATAATTTTAAACATGAAATACAACCTTTACTTTATAATCTAATTGAAATCAAACAATCAGTTAAGAACAAAGTTAGGAATGCCTTCTGAGTACAAGGTCCTTATACTGAGGAAAGGAATTATACAAGTAAGAGAATATAATTATATTTAATGATCATATGCAAATTTATATCTTTGTCTTTCAGGTTGTGCTATGTACAAAGCCTGGCAGGACACAAAAGCCCTGTCACAGCCGTCTCTGCCAGTGAAACCACAGGTGACATTGCCACTGTATGTGACTCAGGTGAGTGAGCCCCAAAACCAGAGCCCAGAGGTCGTTGTGCTAACAGCATTCAGCTAGTTCCTTCCATCGTAGGTGAAACTGTTGGATTACATCTCTCAGGTCCCTGCCAGATCCAAATACTTTGGTAATAGCATATTTGTGTATTAAAATACAGTGAGGTCCAAGAGTGAGCTCATCAGTTTAGGCACCAATTTATGCAAAAGTTAGTATTATCATAGTTTAACTCTCTTTCTGATATATGTAAGATTGCATTTGAGCACATGTGTTAAGCAAATTATTATTACGTAAATTAATCTGAATTTTCTTCGCTTTTGTTTTCCTATCGTTTTTTTGGCTTCTGCTTTTTAACTACTAATAACTTCACTGCCTTCCTCCTAAGTGCAAAGCATCAGCCAGTGATCAGTTTTGAATATATTTCTTCCAGTTCCTGAGAACAATATTATAGAATAACAAACGGAGGCATAATTTGCCTTAAAATTTGCATGACAAAGTTAGATCTCCTAATCAGAGGTCTTATTTTTAGTTTTGTTTTTTTTCAAGTATACATGTTGTAAAACTTGAGGAAAGAACAGTTGGAAAATTCATAAATTTTCTGTTTGCAGATCTTAACATTGAAAGGATCCTTTGACAAACTGTCTTTTTCTGCCCACTCAGTGTAGAGGATCTTTGACATATCTGTAGTGGGTGATCCTCTATCCATTGCTTGCATGTTTTATATTGTTTGTTTCTTTCTCTTTTCTTTTATTTATTTGGAGAGAAAGGGAGTGTGTGAGAGGAGGAGGGGCAGAGAGAGAGGGAGAGAATCCCAAGCAGGCTCTGCACTGTCAGTGTGGAGCCCAATGTAGGGCTCGATCCCAGGAACCGTGAGATCATAACCTGAGCCAAAATCAAGAGTCAGACACTTAACCGACTGAGCCACCCAGGCGCCCATTTGTTTTTTTCCCCGAAACCAAATGTATGCTGTCTTTGCAGACACCAAACAGCTCTCTGATCCTGTGCCGTCACCTGGGTGCCCCAACAATGCAATTTAGTTCTGACACAAAGTACTTGAAGTTCTTTAGCAAATTTGGGAATTCCCAAGAACCCCCCACCAGGTTCAATAAATATCTAATACAACTTACAGAACTTAGTAAAACACTATACCTAACTACTGTAGTTTATTATAAAGGATAGAAATGAACAGCCAGATGAAGGATATAGGGTGAGATCCAGAGGGTCTGTCCTTGTGGAGTCAGAGTGCACCCCCCCTGCTGGCATAGGAATGTGCTCCCCAACACGGGGAACTCTCCTAACCCTGCTGTTGAGGGGTTTCTCCGAGGTTTTGTCATGGAGGCACAGTTGATCAAATCATTGGCCATCATAGGTAATTGAGCCCAACCTTCAGCCTCTCTCCCCACCCTGGAGGTGGAGAAGTACCGTAAATTCTCACCTCCCCCCACCTTGGTTTTTCTGGCGACCAGCCCCCATCCGGAAGCTGTGTAGGGCCTGCCCCCTAGGAGTCAGCTCATTAGCATACAAAAGATGGTAAACTACAAGGGTTTCAGGAGCTCTGTGCCAGGAACCTGGAACGATGACCAGATACTTATTTTTTTATTATGCTACAGATATCTCTTGGAGTTTTATTGTTGACTTTACAAAACATTCGTTAATTCTTGTATTCAAGAAAAGTAATATCTTCAGTCATGCTTTAAAGGTATCAGATGAAAGCATTTGCCAGTGTTAGCATCCAGTTATAAAATAATGTCATGGAAACATTGTTATTTCCTAATCATCATAACTGAGGGGAAAGATTTTAAACAGTTGACGTTGATAATCCAAGTGTGGGCAGATGATTGATGACTTCGATAATTGTTCTTCCTTGATTTGTACATTAGCAGCTTTTAGTATGTCATATCAAGAAGGAATCTGGGGGAATAATATAATGATTATTTATATAGAGTTCTCTACTTTCTTGTTTTGGCAACATTTGGAAGTTAGGACCGACCTTAGGGAGCTGAATTTTGTAAAGTTAATTACTTTCCGGCTGCCAGTAGTGATTTATATCTGTGATATTATATCAGCTAGTCATATGGGAACAAGAAACAAAATTACTTTTGCTGCAATTACTAACTCGCTGGAAGGCTATTCAGGTGTCCCTAGGTAGCACACAGCATAACAGAGTAATGGCTAGAACTTTTTTTTCCCCCCACTTTGAACAAAAAGGCCTTCTCTACTTTTTTTAAGTCTCTTGGTACATATATAAGAGAAGTCATAATAAGAATTTGGTATAAAGAGAACATGATGAAAATAATGATTTTTAAAAGACAGGCCAAATTTATGTTTAGTAACCCAAACTGGACTTCTATTCTTAATTCCAAGAAGGGAAAAAAGTCATCAGATGTAGCCTACCAAAGATCTTCACCCTTTAGTGAGTACCATCCAAGTAACTTTAAAAATCAAAATTTTAATAAATATATGTGTGTGTGTGTATAGATGTTACATGTGTGTGTATGTACGTTTCTGTGTGTACATGTTACACATACATATATAAAATTTCTGTATCGGGGCTGAAGTTCCACATGCAAGCTCTTTACCCTTGATCATAATTCCCCAGTCCTTATTATGGGATGTGGTTTTTATAGTGATGAGAAGTGAAATTTATTAAACTATGTAAATGTTGTAACAGATGGCTTCTGCATTTTTTAAAATCATTCTGCCACTGGATCAACATATGTGCCTTTTAACTGGGGTTCATAGCCTGGTCATGTGGTACCAATGGCGTTAGAGAGTCAATATTATGAAATTCAGGGTATTCAGTGACTCTCCAATTTATTTTAATCTTGGGGAAGATGTATAGGAGGAATATTTTTTTTTTTCAGGAATGCCCAACTTTCTCTTAGTTGATGTGCTGAGTTCAATTCTATGTGAGAGCATCTGGTAGTGAGTAAAGGCCTCAGCTTGGCTGTGTACTGTCTTCGGCAGATGAGTAGTTACTTGGTTTTGTGGTAGCCCCACGTGCTGGGTAATCCTCTAGGGTAATTCTTTGCCTATTAAGTTCTGTACCATATTTCATAGAGTCCAGGACCACATTTAGATTTTTTGTTCTGAGGGACTAAGCTGTGCAGAGGCTATGGATTACATGGAACAATCAACGCCTACATCAGTACCTTCAATAAATCTTCTAACCTGACTAGTAGAAGTCTGGTTGTTTTATTTTTCAAATCTTTTATCAAACACTAAATTCAAAACAAAGAGTGAAATAAATGTCTACTCAAGGAAAAAATGAGTTTATCGTCTACAATTGTATTTCTTTCGTATACTGAATCTGTAATCTCCCCTAATCAATGGGAAGTCTTAAGTAAAACCCGGCCATTTGTTCATCGTTTTTCTCTACATATGTGATAAGTATATTTAACATGATAACTGCTATTTAAGCCATTTAAAAATATGTAATTTGGTGGCATTATCACATCCACAGTGTAGAGCAGCTGTCACCACTGTCTACGTCAAAAACCTTTTCGTCACCCCAAACAGAAACTCTGTAACCATAAGTGTTCCTCCTTGCCCCACAGCTTCTGGTGACCACCCTCCTTTCTATCGCTAGGAATTTGTCCATTCTAGATACTTCATGTAAGTGGAATCATACTACACCATTTGTCCTTCTTCGTCTTGTTCATGTCCTTTATTTCACTTAGCCTGATGTTGAGGCTCATCCATGTTGTAACATGTGTCAGAACCTCATCACTTTCATGGCCAAGCAATGTTGCTGTGTGATCACCTACCACATTCGGTGTGTCCGTTCATCTGTGCGCGGGAGTTGGGCTGTGTCCACTGCTCGGCGGTCGGGAACAGTGCCGTGGCACGGAAGGCGTTGGGTTTGTGGTATTTGAAGGGCTTCAGCGTATCTTTACATAAAGAAGTATTTGCACAGTTTGTTTCTTTGCTATAAAATATGAAGTCTATGAAATCTTGTCATTGCCTTAATAAAGGAGAAAGTTAAATTCTGTACTTTTTTTGCTAGTTCTAATGGAGAGATAAAATCAAGTGTAGTAACCCTATGGCATCCAAACTTTATCAAGCCTCTTAACCTCTGTCTTGATCAGCTTGAGAATATTTCTCCCAAGAAGGCTGGGCTCATCATCCCGAGGCCCCAAACCTGCAGCCCCATTTTTATAGAGGATGGGGAGCACTGATCCCCTCTCGAAAACTACAGAAAGTTTTGTTACTCATGGTCTTTGAACAGGGAGAATTAGTTTAATAAGTCATTGATTTACAAGATTCATTGTGAGAATTAGATTTCTTTTTTTTTCTTTAAGAAGTAGTTTTTGACTCAGCTAAGTTTTATTGTAACTTTTTTTTCTCTTCAAATTCACATAAGTCACTTCTTATAGATGGTTCCACAGAATATTTTCATTTGTTTTTGGAGATTGTTTAACTCTCTAGGTACTTTCAAATTCAGACTTGGCAGTTCGTATACTAAAATATTACAATTACACACAGATACATGATTAACTTACCTGTTGCTCTCTATTATACATTAATATTTTTATTTTCCCACCGGTCATTGTCACTAGGTAAATAAATACACAGAGGTCTGTATGACTTATAATGTAGTAATTTTATTTATACAGACTTCAGTCATGACTTCCCTGTAAATTTTATCACTGAAACAAACAAGCCTGGTGCACAATGGGGGTGGGGGGGTGGGAGGGGTAGGGGTAGTCAGCCCTCTGGGACCCAGGGCGCGGGGTCCTGGACACACCCACACTCTGGTGACCTGCCGAACGATTTTGGTGTTCTAGCTGGTGGAGGCAGTGACCTCAGACTCTGGACAGTGAATGGGGACCTCGTTGGACATGTCCACTGCAGAGAGATCATTTGTTCTGTTGCTTTCTCTAACCAGCCAGAGGGAGTATCTATCAATGTGATTGCCGGGGGATTAGAAAACGGAATTGTAAGGTAAGAGGAGTTTTCGTTCTCTTTGTTTGCTCTTGTTCATAAGGACACATCAGTTTCAAAAATTAGGTTTTTGGTTTTTTTAAATTTTTAATGTTTATTTTTAAGAGAGAGACAGAGACAGAGAGAGAGTGTGTGTGAGCAGGGGAGGGGCAGAGAGAAGGGGAGACACAGAATCCGAAGCAGGCTCCAGGCTCTGAGCTGTCAGCACAGAGCTCAATGCGGGGCTCGAACCCACAAACTGTGAGATCATATCTAGGCATGTTAATATTTAATATTTAGAGATTTAAAGTCACCTTCAGATATAGGTTCTTTGCCTATTCCTATTTTATTTATTTATATATTTTCTTACTGTTTGTTTATTTTTGAGAGACAGAGCATGAGTGGGGGAGGGGCAGAGAGAGAGGGAGACACAGAATCCAAAGCAGGCTCCAGGCTCTGAGCTGTCAGCAGAGCCGAATGCCGGGCTCGAACTCACAAACCGTGAGATTATGACCTGAGCCAAAACCAAGAGTCGGACACTCAACCGACTGAGCCACCCAGGTGCCCCATATTCCTGTTTTATTTTTAAATAACAAACTTAGCTGTAATGTAGTTTTGAAATTGTGTATTGTCTGTGAAAATTTACCAAGTTTTCTTACTCCCACATACACCCCCTGCAAACTTCCCAGAAGGAACTACAGTTAATTGTTTATTGTGTTTCCTTCCAGATGATTTTTAACAAATAAACAAATATTTAGGACCCTTTAGTGAAGGAAATTTTAGTTTGCATAATTAGATGATGACTTCTTCCCTCTCTAGGTTATGGAGTACATGGGACCTAAAGCCTGTGCGAGAAATCACATTTCCTAAATCAAATAAGCCGATTGTAAGGTAACCGCCCCCCCCCCCCCACCATTCTTCATGATATACTTTGTGACTGTATTTTTGTTAGAGAGTTGTTAAAGCACACTGATGTGAAATATGTGATGACAGTCATAAACAGCTGACCATTTATCAAACACCAAGCTGACCAAGACCTTTTGCAAGAGGAGACACAGTCCACATCTTCGTAGGGCTTCAAATCTGAGTTGGGAGCTCCAGTCTAACAGAAGACATGCTGGGAGAGTGCCCAGGGAAGCTTTTGAATTGTAGAAATGATATCCTTTCCCTTTCTTATTGAAAATACCATAAGGATGACTGATAGCTGCAGGAGGATACTTGGTAATATTGATAAACAACCAGTTACCCTTTGTGGTACTAACACACTTGACCTTAAAAAATCAACTGGAAATCAGTCATTCAAATTCTACGTTATTACGTTAGTTTATTTTCAGTGCACTACATTTACCTTTTCCTTTTTCAGGGAAATAAAATATCTCCCTAAAATAATCACCACTTGTTTCTATAAAGAGAACATGTGGCACTGTTGTTATCTTTTGTAAACTTTCCTATACTCAAGTATTTGTTGTTTAAGTAATAAAGCATAAACAAGGCGATAAGAGAAAATATGCAAAGAAGGAACAGAATGCACTGCCCTCCTTGATCCTGATTTTCTTCCGTATCACCTCGTCAGGATGAGCTTCACAAAGTTGTCAGCAGGGCAATTAAACTGTATTAGGATTACACTGGAGACCGGTGGGTTGTAAGCAGGCATTTCATTGGGCTCTCTGCTCCGGTAAAGATATCTTAGCTTCTTTACACTGATTCCTGTGTGATCACCAGTCTGCAAATGCAATTTTAAGACATAACATACAGACGGGATTTCTTTCTGACAGCCTCACGTTTTCCTGTGACGGCCACCATCTGTACACCGCGAACAGTGACGGGACCGTGATCGCCTGGTGCCGGAAGGACCAGCAGCGCCTCAAACAGCCCATGTTCTATTCCTTCCTCAGCAGCTACGCAGCTGGATGAATGAGAGAGAACCTCGCTCCTCCAAAGCACTTTAGCTCCAAACTTGATTTGTAGACCTTCCCGGTTTTGGGGAGGTTGAACTTGAAGAAACGGATGACCAAACAAATCATCCAAATAACGATCAGCCCTCTTCACCTGCACAATATTCTGCAGCCTCACAAGGTCCTAAGAGAACAGTTTTGTTCTAATTTAGTGATAATCCAGAGGGCTGTGTCAGTATGTCCCAAGCAACAAGATTCAAGTCTTACACGATAAATTAAAATCGTATCTTTAAAGTTTTTACCCATAAGCATAATCTAAAGAAAGGATTAGGGTCTCTGCTTTTTCTGTTACTCCAAAAGGGCCAGTAGAATGTCAACTGGTTAGCCTAATTGTTTATATAAAATACTCTAAAAATTATATTTAAGAAGTTTTATGCCAAGATAATCCACCCTCCCCCTGAGAAAAGGAAGGAAGGAAGGAAGGAAGGAAGGAAGGAAGGAAGGAAGGAAGAAAGAAAGAAAGAAAGAAAGAAAGAAAGAAAGAAAGAAAGAAAGAAAAAATGAAAATTAATGAAAGGGATAAGAATCGTGAACTTGATAAGTGCTTTCTTTGAGAAGTAAATCACTCGGTCGGTGTCTGGGCACCGAACACTCTGTGGAACACGTGAATACTAAAACAAACCACTAATGAATCTCAATGTTAAGCAGTTTTTTTCCAGTTGCCTTCTTAGCTCAAAGTAGAACCAGAATTTTTTGATGGCCACAAACAAGAACACAAGTATCTTTGATTTCAGACACATTCTGTTTCTTCGTAAAACTCCTTAAAATCCAGAACACTAGATACTGGTGAGTCACTAAGATTTAAACACAGTGATAATTATCTTAATATCTGCCATTTACCGAGCACTGAATACCTAACAATTTGCAATAGAAAGCCTCCACTATGCAAAAAGATGGCACAGATATCAATAATATATTCTAGGTAAGACATTTAATGTCCAGGGAGTGTTTTCCTCCACAAAACAATTTCAAAAGAAAAGGAGACTGCTTACTTTGTTTCCAACAGGACAGAGAGTAATTCTTACAGGAAACGGTTTCCACTGTTTCTACTAACCAACGCTACCTGAGAATTCTAGAAGCAGTAGAAAAATCTAGGTATACACCTCAGAAAACTGGCACACCATAAACCAGAATTCCTACAAATCTCGGGATGGTCTAGCTCTACCAGATATTCCGGCTCTATTTTTACTTGGGGTGCTGCTTTATTGGCTTTGAAAACACTGTACAATAAGCTCAGTAATATGTCACCACGGGATAAAAATATGTATTCCTGCCTAAGAATAACTTGCGTGTTTGTTATGGAAATCTAATTCATATGGTGTTTACAGAACTACTTTTGTAACTTCCAGACTTTCTAAAACATTCTGCTTAAAAACTGTATGAAATACAATTCAAACGTCTCTGCTGTCGCCATAGATGCAGGAGACAAGCGGCCACGTATGCTTGTTATTCACCGGACACGCTCACAGACTGCATTTAGATCACGGTTTGCACAGACCAGGTCTGCATTCTGAGGCCCAGAAGGTGCAGAGACGAGATTATTCCTATTCACGTTGAAGTGATCTTGCTTTGTTTAAAAAAAAAAAAAAAAAAAAAAAAAAATTGCAGCTATTGTCTGGCTTTCATTTTTTCTACCAAGAACTTTAAATTAGTCCCCTATTAGAATAGGGTTGCTACTCGGTCTTCTTATTTTTTTTTTTTTTTTAAGGCTGAATTTCATCATTTATTTAAAAAGAAAATATGCAAAATAACTGGTCTTGTTAAGAGTGCAATATTATATTTTTATGTAAAAATAAAAATTAATTTGGGGGGATTATTTATTCAGCATGAAACTTAATATGTGTATGTTTGAAACACTTCATAATGTGCATGTTGTAGTAAACATTTCTGTAAAACATCACAAGCTCTGTCATCTTTGTATACACTGCCACTTCAAACTGGGAATAAATTTCATAAAAATAGATGTAAAGACCTATTCTTTATACCATTTAAATATTACAACCAGATCTCAGACTGGTGGCTTTTTTTGTAACCCATCTATGTTCTCTCTTTAGCTCTTCCATACACTGATGTCACTAAGAAATAATAACTTTCGTTTCTTAATTCCTTTCTTTATGAGAAATTTTACTTCAGCCTTTACTACCCTTAAATAGAGTTTAGGCAGACTTTTTAAAGAAAATATATCTGCCCCTCCCACCCCCAACAGCCGATCTATCACGAGAGCCTACTGCATACATCCCTGTATCACTCGGCTAAGTGCTGAAGATACAGCTGTTCCCTGCATTCCTGGAGGTTACAGGCCGGTAGAGAAACGCGCTATCAGTAACATACGATGTCCGTAGTTACAAAATACGGTAAGTGCCGTTAAGGTAGAGTGTAGGGTCCTCTGAGAGAATATAACAGGAAGAATTCAATTTAGATCAAGAGGATCTAGAAAAGCCTCTTGAGAAAGGGAAAGTTTTGTTGCAAACTAATAATGGACGAATCGGAATTTGACAGGTAAAGATGGGGGCAGATGTGTTCCAGACAGCACGTTTACCAGCGCCGGAGGCAGGAACATCAACGAACAAAGGCCCAGTGAAGGAAAGAGCGTCCTCTACGCTCCTCAGCCTCGCCGGTGGGCGTTGCAAAGTGGTGTGTGAATTCAAGGAACGGCAGCCCAAGAACCCAGAATCATTCTTCTAGTCTGCCTTGCCTCTGAAGTGTTTTCAGGGTTCTCGGGAGTAGAGCACCCTTGTTTCTAGATGTCCGTCTTCAGAAGAGCTCAGGAGGAGCACCTGGCAGTGTAAGCCAGCCAGCCTCAGTGTCCCCTCCTTACCTGCAAGTCTCAGATCCCTCTTCCTTTCAACTGTGTTGGCTCAATGCCAGTTATGCACAAGGCCAAGGCCAGGTGATGGGGTCGGGTGGAAGAAGAGGAGGGAGATTCTAGCCCTTCTGAGCTCACACCTGGTGATCTGCTCCTCATGGAGGAATTGTTCCATGTTTTCAAAGAAAGAGCTACAGGGTTTTCCTGTTCTGGGTGCTGAACTCACTTCCTTGCACAGATACACTGAATCTATAGCTACTTACAGAAAAATTCCCTCTGAAAGAAATGCAAAAACTAGCTGAGCAACTCTTACATCTTGGTGGGAGGCAGGGTGGGAAAACAACAACATCAAAACGGGGAGGAGAGGCGAAGACACAATGTCACTATAAACCACACTCTCGGAGAGGCGCCCACAGATAGCAGAGAACTCAAGCCCTAAGCTTCTCCTTGAGAGGCAAAGGGTTTGAACCCCACACCTGGCACCCCTAACTTTCAAGGCCTGCACCTGAGAGATGAGTCCCCAAAACCTCTAGCTCTGGAAGACAATGGGATTTGCATCCACAGGACCACAAGCTTCTAGCAAATTTAAAGGGGTCTCCGGACTCACCATGGCTAAACCTCTAGGGCACAGTGCAGAGGCAGCAACTGAAATGCAACCAGTCTTTCTGTGAAAGAGGCCTGTGGTTTATCTTAAAAGATTCATCCCGAGGGGCAGGCCTTTAGCAACACACATCTCGAGGCCACCGGACTGCAGAAGCCGGCAAGGACCATCTCTACGCTCGCTCGCTCTGCCTCCAGGTTATCTCCCAGAAAGGAGGTTGTGCACATGACTGGGGCCCCAGTTTTTGCAGCCACCACCCATGGGACACCCCCTGATCACCAGGCTCTGGTGGCCAGTAGGGCTTATGTTCGTTGCTCTCACGGGACTGTAACAAATGGAAAATAGTTTTGTTTTTTTTTTTAATGTTTTTATTTTTATTTTTGAGACAGAGACAGAGCATGAGCAGGGGAGGGGCAGAGAGATAGGGAGACACAGAGTCTGAAGCAGGCTCCAGGCTCTGAGCTGTCAGCACAGAGCCCAACGTGGGGCTTGAATCACAAGCTGTGAGATCATGACCTGAGCCAGAGTAGGACGCTTAACCGACTGAGTCACCCAGGCACCCCGAAAAATAGTTCTTAACCAAGGTACAGCACAGAGGCCGTGGTCATAAACCCTAGTCTTTCTCTGAGAGAGGAAAGAAGCACTATGAAGAGTGGGTTGGGGGCGGGGGACTTCTAATTAAACACATCTAGGGGTAGATTGCAATCCTCTCCAGAGATCAGGGAGAGCAGCGGGCATCATCCTCTTGCTCTCCCTCTGCCCTGCCCCCTGGTGCTGGTGTCTCCCAGAAAGCTGCTTATGTACGTATCCGGCATCCTGGTCCTTATGGCTGCTGCCCAGAATACACATCCTTTGATAGACTGGTTCTGGTAGACAGTGAGGCTCATGTTCATAGGTTCAACAGGACAGGAGCAAAGAAACAGTTCTTAACTGCTTAACATCCAGGGCTCAGTGCAGAGGAAGGAGACAGAAATGTCCATCTCTCAGTCTTCACATTAAAGAAGTATATTTGGGAACCTTAAAAGCTGCTGCCTAAAGGTCTGGCCTCCAATGAGCCTGAATCTAGATGCTGTCTGAGATCCTCCCTTGGTACACCGACTGGTCTTGGCCCACCCTCAACTGTTGGAGGCCACTAAGAACAAGTAATTTGCTTAGATAATCACAAAGTTTTGAGAGGCAACCAAGAGCTGGGGAGGGGGGGTGAACAATAAGGTTCAGCTCCTACAGAAGAAGGCCACTCCTTCAAGACTGAGAGAGTTGGCTGTTTTATTTAATGCATAGAAACCAATATAGAAAGTCCAAGAAAATGGGGCACCTGGGTGACTCAGTCAGTTAAGCATCTGACTTCAGCTCAGGTCATGATCTCACGGTTCGTGAGTTCAAGCCCTGCATTGGCTCTGTGCTGACAGCTCAGCCTGGAGCCTGTTTCGGATTCTGTGTCTCCCTCTCTCTCTCTGCCCCTCCCTCACTCATGCGCTCTCTCTCTCTCTCTCTCTCTCTCTCTCTCTCAAAATAAACATTAAAAAATTTTTTTTTCAAGTCCAAGAAAATGAAGAAACATAGGAATGTGTTCCAAATGAAAGAACAAGAGAAAACCTTAGAAAAATACTTCAATGAAACAGAGATGAGTGGTTTACCTGCTAAAGAGTTCAAAAAGAAAAATGGCTATAAAGATGCTCACCACGGTCGAGAGAACAAGGCATGAACAAAGTGAGAATTTTAACAAAGGAAAATGTAAGAAAGCACCAAACAGAAATGACAGAGCTGAAGAATACAATAACTGAACTGAAAAATAGAATAAAAGGGTTTAATAGCTGACTTGATGGAGAGCGAGAAAGGATCAGTGGATGAAAGGATTAGTGAACTCAAAGATAGGGCAGGGAAACTCAACCTGATGAGAGCAGAAAAATAAAAAGTAAAGATAGGTTAAGTGGCACATAGGACAACATCAAGCAGACCAACGTTCACATTATAGGGATCCCAGAAGAAGAGAGAGAGAACAGGGCAGAATACTTGTCTGAAGAAATAATGGCTGAAAACTTCCCTAACCTGGGGAAGGAAACAGACATTGAAACCCAGAAAGCCCAAAGACTTCCAAATAAGATGAATCCAAAGAGATCCACACCAAGACACGCTGTAATTAAAGTGTCAAAAATTAAAGAGTCATAAAGTCAATGTTTACAAAAGTGAGTAAGGAGGAAAGAAACTCAATTGCCTAACACTTGGAGACTGAAAGTATTATGGAGTTCTTGGATTATTCACATTACCCTTACTTTGCTGATTACCCTTCAGCTATCCCAAATTGGGGCCAACATGTCCCCATTTGTTCCCAATATGTCCTAATTCTTGGACAGCTGCATTATTTTTCAATATCTTCCCCTTCTCAGGATAACACTCCATATACTATGAAGCCAAAGCACTTCAAAACTTTACAGGCTTAAAACCTTTAACTAGGAAAACCAACTAAAAAGCATCAACAGTTGGAGTGAGGGGAGTAGATGGCCATTTGAAGTAACAAGTCAAGATTAAGGTCAGAGGCAAACAAAAGAGGTTTTAGGTTTGGCACAAACTGGCATTTTGAAGCATCACATGGAGTGTTGACAATATTTATCAGATACTTCCCCCAGGTTATGTCCAATTTAAGCTCCATGATAAAAAACAAAAAAAAACAAAAAAAAAACAAAACAGCTATATTTGCCAATACGAAATATATACACTTGAATGTCCAATGAGCTGGGAAGGAGGTACTATTAATTTTATTGTGTGTTATATGGCCTGAATAGAAAAATATATCCTGCCACTTTGGGGACACAGGCTTGCAACTCAGCTGTTTGAGAGAAATTAAATAATGCAACGTGTCCTGTGAGGTCAAAACGACTAGATGATTATTTGAGGCCGGGCTTTAATATTCTCGCTCAAATGCTAAGCTTGTTTCTCCTCTCATGAACAAAGTTAATGAGAGATGAGGTTGGAAAAGATTGCTTTGTGGCAACGTTGGGCTCCTTTCCAAAGTGAATTAAACTTGTCTTGCCAAAACTTTTGAGGGCTGATAACAATAAACCATTTTTTCATTCCCAGATTTTAATTTAGTTAAAAGAGCTTTAAAAATCCTTGGAATCCAGGTTCAAGCATCAAGAATTAAAAAAAAAAAAATCTTGTGGTGCCTGGGTGGCTCAGTAGGGTAAACATCTGACTCTCGATTTTGGCTCAGGACATGATCTCACGGTTTGTGAGATCAAGCCCCATGTCAGGCTCTGCACTGTGCAGAGCCTGCTTGGGATTCTCTCCCTCTCTCTCTGCCCTTCCTCTGGTCACGCTCTCTCTCGCGCGCGCGCTCAAAAGAAATAAATAATAAAAACTATCTGTTTTCTCTCTCTCTCAAAAGAAATAAATAATAAAAACTATCTTTTCTGAGATTTTAGGACAAATCAAGCAATCATTTTCAGATTCGTTGATAGGACCTAAACACAAATGGTTAATTAGCTAATATCATTACAAGATTTCTATAGATACTTTATTATAAATGAAAGTAAAACCTACTCATGTGTGCTCCTAGTTACGTAAGAATTAGACATCTATTTTATTTCCCAGGATGGTCTGGAGAACAGAGTTGTGAGGTCTCATGTTTCATAGCCTGTAGTGAGATGGAAAGAACAGGTGTCTTCCACAGCCCTTTCTACCAGGTGCGTATTTACACACACCCATGCTCCTTGGCCCTCAGAGTCAGCATCATCTGCTACGGTTCTGCCTCACTGATCCTGGTGCTTATCATGTGAGCCACCCTCTTCCCCACTGCTTTACTTCCTACCGGGAATGATTTCTTTCAGTTATTACAGTTGACTATTCGGAATATACTCAATGTTGAGATATCTTTCTCCTACGAACATACATAAGTTTTGAAAATAACTAGGGGTGGGGCGCCTGGGTGGCTCAGTCGGTTAAGCGTCCGACTTCAGCTCAGGTCACGATCTCGCGGTCCGTGAGTTCGAGCCCCGCGTCGGGCTCTGGGCTGATGGCTCAGAGCCTGGAGCCTGCTTCCGATTCTGTGTCTCCCTCTCTCTCTGCCCCTCCCCCATTCATGCTCTGTCTCTCTCTCTCTCTGTCTCAAAAATAAATAAAAAACCTTAAAAAAAAAGAAAAAAAAATAACTAGGGGCACCTGGGTGGCTCAGTCGGTTGACATCTGACCCTTGATGTCAGCTCAGGTCATGATCTCAAGGTCGTGAGATCAAGCCCTGTGTAGGGCCTGCTTGGGATTCTCGGTGTCCCTCTTCTGCCCCTCCCCTGCTCATGCACATGTGCTCTCTCTCTCTCCAAATAAAATAAACATTTAAAAAACAACCAAAAGTCATCCAGAGCTGAATCAGATAAATTAAATATTTGATAACTGCCTTAGTTGAAAACAAAGCACAATTACAAGGTAACACACACACAAAAAATTGTGATTCTGCAGGTAATTCCAAAAGAGGAATTTTTAAATATTTTGGGCGATTTATAGTATCATTGAAATAGGGTAGAGTAGGTGCATGCTAGAAAAGGACGGATGGATGGATGGATGGATGGATGGATGGATGGAGTGGGAGGTGGGGGGGAGGTGGATGGCCAAGGGGATGGGTAGGTGGATAGATAGACAGTATGTGTCACATTTGTTTGTTTCTATGCTTGTTTTTAAGAAAACTTCCCAACTCAACCTACCAAGTCCTAGGTTGCCTTTCCTTATCTTTGGATAATGTCTTCCACAGAATATGAAGCCCACACTTGGATTATCTTCACTTTCACACTTTCCTCAAGTTTCTTCTTTGCTAAGGAGCTCCTTGCCTTGGAGTGAACTTACTTGACTTCCCCTAAAGAGTGTCTCACTTCCTTTCTTGCCCTCGGTTTTTGTAGATCGCAGTTCTATGTTTATCTCAGGATAATTCTTATACAAATAGGATAAGAATGACAAGGTTGTACACACGTGGACATTCCAGGATTACAATAGGTCCTTATGGAGCCACCAAAAAAAGCTAACTTAGATGCCTATGAGAGACCAAAAATGTGGTTATCACTCAGGGATGAACTGTGCCAGAAGCAAGCCGGCTTTCAGTCTGGTAATCCTTTTAATTTCTCCATATCAGACTAACATTGCAGTTTTTAATTATCACTCTATCAGTTAGTTGATCCTTAGAAACTTTTTATTCAGGAATAATGTTCAAAAGCTAAGGCTTTTTGTAATTTTCCTCCTAAACTGCCTTTGCCTACACCAAATCGCCTTTGCCAGATCCTTAAAAATATCGAAAATTAAGCAAATGAATAAACACATGGATTTTCTTGACGTCCCATTAAACATGGGGTTTCATTTAATTTTTTGAGCCTCTACAATATAGCGGACACAAAGATGTATAAGATCTGCCCTCAAAGAATAAGTAGAGCAGTAGAGAGAGAGATTTAGAAAGAAAGGAAAGGAGGGGAAAGGAGATGAGGGTTGAGGGAAGGAAGGATTAGGATACAATAAAGTAAATTTTCCAGTAGAGGCTTCTACATATCAGAATGACAAGATTGGGATGTGAGGAGCAGTTAGATCAGGTTCCTCAAAGACAGCAATGATTTAGCCAAATCATGAAGAAAAGAGAAAACTTCTAGACTTGGCCCAGGGTGGAAGGAAGCCAAGGCTGAAGGGAAGCATCAGAGACAAAAGGCAAAAGTGAAGAGATGGGGGAATGAACTCAAACGACAGGCCAAGAACTCCTGCTTCCCTGCACTTCGGGGAAAAATGGGCTCAGACTCACCCTGTCCTCCTACACAACTGGAAACTGGATAGAATACAAGAAACCAGGGTTGTCAAAGTGTGAAATACAAGCAGCACAGGACTGTGATCCCTGGGACAGAGGCTGCCTCAGCCTCCTGCCAGAGGGCACTTAGCAGCCATGGGGGCGGGGTTCCTAAGAAGGGCCTAGAAAGAAGTCTTGCTGAGAAGAAGAGACCGAGGTTAGCACTTGCGAGGCTGAGAAACTGGAGTTTGTGACACAGAGTGGCCCAAAGAAGGCAGCCAGACAAGAAGAACCAGGTTCCTGTGAGCTCCTGGAGGCTCTGGCTGAATACTTTTGCTCTGAGCAAAGGCTGTCCAGGGAGCTACAAGCTGATCAATTCCCAGAGCTCATAGTGGGCGGGGAGACATTTCAGTTCTGACCAATCAGAGGGGAAGAGTTCACTGAACATAACGGTATGCAAAGAAGACCCCAGAAGAGTCATAGAATAAAGGTTAAAAGTCTTTAGAGAAAATATCAAAGGATCATGGGTAAGCAATTTAGCGGGCTACCAGGAAAAAAAAAAAAATCCCTATTCTTTAAAGCAACAAAATCTAGGCATACAACAGCATACATTTACAATGTCTAGCATCCAATTTAAAAATTACTAAACATGCCAAGAAAGAGGGAAATGTGACATAAAACAGGAGAAAACTCATTTGACAGGACTATATCAAGAAAGGAAGGAAATGATATAATTCCTCTAAGCATATTAAAATAGCTATTATAAACCCGTTCCAAATGCTCAAGGATTTGAAGAAAAATCTAGGGGCACCTGGGTGGCTCAGTCGGTCGGGCGTCAGACTTCAGCTCAGGTCATGGTCTTGCGGTCCGCGAGTTCAAGCCCCACGTCAGGCTCTGTGCAGACAGCTCAGAGGCTGGAGCCTGCTTCGGATTCTGTGTCTGCCTCTCTCTCTCTCTCTGCCCCTCCCCTCACACTCTGTCTCTCTGTCAAAAATAAATAAATGTTAAAAACAATTTTTTTAATAAAAAGAAAAGGCTCAGTTTGTCAGGCTGAATTACAAAACAGGATCCAACTCTGTGTTGTCTTCAAGAATAGAGATCCTACTTTACGAATAAAGACACAGGTTAAACGTAAAAGGATGGGGAAAGATCCACCATGTAAACACCAGTCTAAGAAATCTGCTGCCTCCATATTGGCATCAGACAACAGAGTTGAGAACAAGGACTATTAGCTGGGAGAAAGGAAGTCGGGGGTCCAGGGTCCTAGAACCAGATGGTAGGTGATTACAGTAGTCTCGGGTGATAAACGAAGAGGGCCAGAATCAGAATTCCCCGGAGGGCTTAAAGCAGATTGCTGGGCCCCTTCCCCAGAGTTTGTAATTCAGGAGGGCTGGGGTGGGTCCTGACAATTTGCATTTCTAACAAGTTCCCAGGTGATGCCATTGATGCTGGTCTGGGGATCCACTCTGGAACCACTGACTCTCTTCCTTTTCTTTAAAATGGGCATACTCCAGCCTTAAGGGATAGCGTAATCAATTAGAAAGATAAAACAAGGAAGGGAGGTACCGGAAGTGTCGATCTTGCTTTCCCTTACAACTGATGCCTTCGGATTGGTCGAGATGCGAGTTGGGAGGATAGGAAACCAGGATTCTGCCTTAGCCAACCACCTGGGCGGGGCGGGGGCAGGACGTGCTGTTGAGGCGAGAAATGCAGGAGAAATAAACTTGGGGGTGGAAATAGTACAGTTTTCGATTTGTTGAATTTTAAATGCAGTACCCATATACCTTTTCTCACTTAAGAAAAGAAAAAAAAAGGTCAGTGCTGTAGGTGCATTTACAGGCTTAGTCGTTTTTACCATCGTTCGATTCTGTGCCTCATATGGGCACTTGCAAGCTGTGAAAAAAAAAGCTGTGAGATGTTCGCGGGCCCCAGGTGGGCACCTCTGAACTCTGCATTCGCGTTCTGTCAGGCACTCGGAGTCAGCAAAGCGGCACATTTGTCTGGGGCAAATGTCAAGTCAGTGGGGATCAGAGATCTAAGAAACAAGTGATCTGGTGTCATTTACATCAAGGAGTGGCTGCTGTTTGGTGGGTGAGCGCGGCGAAGGCAGATTTGCAAGACTTATTTCCTAATTGTCAGCCATGATTTTATATAGTTTTTATAAAAGAACTAACATCGGCCTCCTCGTCCTACCAAGGAAATCTTTGTTGCTTCTCTATTCCAAACGTTTTGCGCAATTTCACCAGCAGTCGGAAAATGGACGGCAATTACGCTCTTTTCCCCCCAGAGGTGGAGGGCTGGCGATGATAATTAAGAGGCTTAAGAAAGCTCTACCGCAAAACGCTTACAGTTCAAAAGGAACGAGGGGTCGCCCTGGATTTCCCCGCGGGAACCGCTTCTGCTCTCCACGAACAGCGGGAAGTCGTTCCCGCCTTCCTGGCCGCCGGCCGGGATGGGGGCTGCCCGCGGCTCGCCCTCAGTCCCCAAAGGGTGGGCTGCCTCGGCGGGCCCTTCGTTTCCCGTCACTTAGCGACGTCAGCGTTACCCTGCGCCCGGAAAGGGAGACAATGCCCTGTGGATTTTCGCAGGTATCAAGCGTTTCTGCACTCACTGCCCTCCTTTGGGGGGCTGGGAGGCATATTACGGATTCTTTGGGGACGGATGGAAACTGGCCGCGCCCAGCCTGGCTGGTCCCCGGAACTAACCCTCCAGGCCGGGAGGCGGACGCGGGGGTTCAGGTGCCGGAACCCCGCGAGGACCGCGACCCCACGGCCACAGCCCCGCCCCCCCAGCCCCTCCCCCCTCCCCTCCCCCCCAGGCGACGCGCGCGCTCCGGGCGCAGTGCTGGGCCCGGCCGGGGGCGCGCGAGCGGGCGGGGGGCGAGCGCGGCGGGGCGGGGGGCGCGGGGAGTGCGCGGAGCCCTGGCGCGGGAGCCCCGGTGACGCACCAGTGACGTCGGCGGCGGCGGGCGGGATTTCCCGGCCCCTCCCGGGCGCCGGGCGAGACCCTGCCGCGGAGTGGGCGTGACCACCGTGCCGGGAGGGCGGCCGGGGTCCGGGGGTCTGGCGCTCCGCACCCCACCGCACCCGGACGCGCCCCGGGAGCCCCGCACGGCGGGTGTGAGCGGGCCGAAGTACTTTGGGTCTGGGTGACTTCCCTCGCGCGCGGGGCACGGCCTCGCCCCCCTGCACCCCCGCCCCCAGCCTCCCCTGTCCGGGCGGGGCTGCTGACGCGGCCCGGAGACCCCGGGGGCGGTGCGGGGCGCGCCTTTCCACCGCGAGCCCGCGAGCGCCGAGGCGCGCGGGCGCCGGGGCGCGGAGCCGGAGCCGGAGCCCGCCCGCCCAGCCCCGCGCCCGGCCGAGGAGCGATGCCGCGCGCTCTGGCCGCCCCCCGCGAGCACCGCGCCGGAGACAAAGCCCGCGCGTGAGCGGCGCCCTCGGCCCGCGCGCCCGGCTCCGGGTAAGTGGGCGCCCCGCCGGCGGGCCGGGCCCGGTGCGTCTGTGGCGAAGGGACGGCACGGCCCCGGCTCCGGCGAGCCCGGGGCGAGCCAGAAGCCAGAAGGCAACTCGGGCGGGAAAGTCTCTGCAACTGGAGACGCGGTTCGGTGCGTGTGTGGTCCTGCCGTCCGTGGCAGCACGCGAAACGAATACCTTGTTTCTCTTGGCCGCCCGCAGCGAGCCGGCCTTGGAGCTGCCGCGCAGGTGGGCGTCGGCGGGGCGCCGGCAGGTGAGCGCGCCCCTCGAACCCACGACCCTCGGCCGGGCCGTTGGCAAACCCGAGCGCAGGTTTGGACAGACCGCTCCGAACGCTTACGGGAGGTCTCCCGGTGCCCGGGGTCTCCCGATCTCTGGAGCTTGAGGCGGGGGGCGGCTCCCCGAGACCCCTTTTCCATATGTAGGTCACGAACGCTTGCCATTCTCCGGGCAGGGACGTCCCCCCCGTTGAAGAGGACCGCAGTGGAAGGGCTGGAGCGGCTAGGTGGTCGTTTTATTTGTGGAAATGTTTTATTTGGGGAGTGCCTAAAGAAGCCCTCATGATTTCGCAGTACCCTGGGACACCTGTCCCCAGAGCAGTTCTGGTGGTGACAGTAGACCAGACGAGGGTTTGGTTTTCCGCTCCCTCATGGCGTCTGTCCCCCGAGGCTGGTGCTGAAACGGGCTGCGCCCGCCGCGCGCGCACACAGCGGCATTGGGGGAGCTTTGGTTTAATGTTTGAATTGCCTTAGAAATAATAACGGGAGAGTGAGGCGGGGGGGGGGGGGGGGGAGGGCAGGCAGAGGTGTGGCTGGAGAAGACTTCTTCATTTGGGAGGATTTGCTTATTTCCGTGTATTTTGGGCTAGGGTGTTAGGAAATTCAAAAATGTTAAAGTTTGACCGAGTGATAAAGTGGATCATGGGCACCGGGTCTCCCACCCTCTTCCCAGCTCCCCACCGCTGCCGATCCTCGTCTCTTTCCGTTAGCTCCTAGGACTGTACAGGCTGGCACAGCGCCCGCCCTTTCTGTCCCAGCAGAAGGCCTCCTGGGCTGCGCTGGTGTTGCCCATTAAACCGTGTCAGTCGTGTCATCTGCTCATGAGTCCTCACTGGGAGGCCTCCTTCCCACAGTGGGACAGGAGAATTCAGCGGTAAATGCCTCAGAGCAGCAGCGAGGGGCCCCGGGCTCTGTGGCTGGCTCCTTGGTGCTCTGGGGAAATCTTTTTCCTGATTTTCGCATGCTGCGGGGGAAGGGAGGCACACGGCCATCTGATCTGGCCCTGTTCCCTGCAAAACGCTTACTGTGGGAACAACTGAGATGTTCAATGGAAAGCCTTTTTCGGTCCTGAGACACACGACGTAAACTATGAATTAGTTTTGGAGCGCGGAGTTGACTAGGTTATCAGTCTGGGTAAAAGATGGATACAGCACTTAATATGTTGTAGGGGTTAATTACGTACAAGGTTTATTGTGATGCTCTGCTAGTTAACCGGGCGTCTCACCTCAGCGTTATTAAGCTGAAATAACTATTTAGGAGGATGGACTTCCTCTTGGCTCCTTTGCCAGCACAGGGCTCCAATCCTCAGCCTCCTTAAAATAAAATTGCCCAAAGGGAACCTGTGGATGAAGTCTGGCTGGCTGAGAACTAGCACAGCAAAAGGCTCATTCCCAGTAGTCCAGTGATTGGCTTGGCATTTGCCTGTGACATTTCTCGTGCAAGTAGACAGCAGAGAAACCAGGAAAAAGCTTTTCCCATACGCACTTTACAGCTTTTAAAGCTAAAGTGACAGTCTCCAAAGCTGCTCATATCTCAGCACATTCTTTGGAGCGGCAGAACGTTAGGTGGGCACTCGGGCCCTGTCGTCCCCCTGGGCCCTGGGGTGGCAAGTGCCCCATAGCTGTCCCCGGAGGTCGGGTTGGGGCTTCAGGACTGATCATGCATCATGCCACTTCTCCCCACCACTGTCACCACTATTGCTTCGTGAGGAAGACAGCCACATGGCTGAGACAGAACCCTGCAAGACAAACCACTCTTCTGTATTTGTAGGCATGTCTCTCTATCACATTTTTCTTACCTTGACTCATTTTTGTTCTATGTGAAAAGGGGAGAATGCCTAATGATGCAACAACGCATGTCAGCAAATTGCCCTTTTCCTTCATGGAAGTTTGAAACAGTGTGTCTTTAAGATGTTACCTGGTTTGTTCTCAGAATACCCTTAGGAGCATATTCTATTCTCTAATCGCCCAGATTTCCCCCTTCTTTATTTGGTATTTTCATTGGTAAATAAACATGATAGACATAAAGGGACTTATTATCACACAGCTAGAGAGATGATTTGTTGGGTTTTCTTAAACCAGGAACTGACATATAACTTTTTTTTAAGTTTGTTTGTTTGTTTATTATGAGAGAAAGAGAGTAGGGGAGGGGCAGAGGGAGAGAGAGGAGAGAGAGAATCCCAAGCAGGCTGTCAGTGCAGAGCCCGATGCGGGATCTCGAACTCGAGATCACGGCCTGAGCTGAAATGAAGCGTCAGAACGACCTCTTGAGCCACCCAGGCGCCCTGAAATTTAACTTCTTTGATACACCAGGAATACTACAAAAACATCCTCTTAACAGTGGCCAGCAAGGGTGTTTTAACTGGAAGTCAGAGAAGCTAACTGAGTGTCAGAAAAGAGAAACAGGGAGGCCAATTGTAATAATACTCCTGTAAGATTTTAACCAGTTGGTTACAACCATATGAAGAATAAACCAGATAAATTATCATCAGTGAAAAATGCAAATGCAATTTCCATTTAGGGAAGGAAGTAGAGGCAAGAATTACGGCTGGAAGGAAAAAAAAAAAAAAACTCACTGCAGAGAAAACAATGGGTACTTTGTAAGCTAGCTGGAGCATTCCAAATGACTTTAATTGTCAAGGAGCTTTTGTTAGGTTAAATGGCAGGGGGTGCGCAACCAGTTTTCCTAGTGGAAACCAGCGGACAAATGGCAGGCCTTGCGGGGATGGGGGAGTGCGGCTGTGTTGCCCACACGGGGCTTGTGGCGTGGGTTCTGCTGCCCTGGGAGGAGTGAGGACATATATGTGGCTGTGGAGAAGCCACTGGTCCCCGAAGCCTTGAGGTTCCCGCGTGTCTGCAAGCAAGTCACCAATGGCCCAACCTCAGAGGGCGATCCCCGGGAGGGAGCCCAGGTTAGCCGGCCTCGGGGTGGAGGGAGGGAGGACCAGGCTTCGAGTCCGTGAGTCACATGGATGATCTCATGTAACCTTCACGCCATACCCGCAAGGTTTCTCTTTAGCAAAACAAACAAAAACTGTCCAGGAGTGTTATGGCAGGGTGTTCGGTGGGTGGTGGTGACCAAGGAAAAGCTTATACAAATACGAAGGGGGAGCCGGGGGAGCCGTTGAGACAACTGGAAGAGAAGAAACGGTGGTGTGCGTGGAGAGCCACGCCCAGGGACGACGCATGCGCTCTCTTGACAAAAGAGCGGATTTCTTCCTCTCTTGGATTTCTCTAACCATTTCACCCTGGGTGGCTGGGTTGGCTCGCCCTAGCGGGGTGTGTGCTGAGAGGCTGAGGAAGAAGAGGTAGAAGAAATGCTGTAAGCATCCCTCTGGGGCCAGGTGGGTTCCCCCGCCAGTGATCGCGTGCACAACACGAGCAACCACCCTGGGTCTACGAACCCGCACCTGGTTTGTGCTTGTCTGCAGTTCTCCTTAGTGCCTGTGTTTCCTCCTGGCTTTCATGTCTAATTTGCTACTGTGGGGGCTTCTCTTCTACCCTTTGCCTAGGGTCACCACCGAAGGAAGAGGGGCAGGGAGATAGCAGTAGGAAAAAGGGAAACATTTATATTGCTCCCAAAATTCATATTAGAACATCTTTACAACCACAGCACAAGGTGTTGATATGAAAAATACATGTGTCGCAATAGGCCTACCACCCAAATTCGACTGTATTTACTTATGGTTATCACACAACTATTAAAATTGAGAGATCTTTACCAAAAGCACTGTGTGAGAGTGAAGGTCCACGTAGGAGAAATGGAATTTGAAACAGAAAGGAAAAAGCAAGGGAATATTGAAAGAGGGTAGAAAGCAGAGCCGCGTATGGAAGTTGCTGACGGCGGCCTCAGCAGTGGCCCAGCCGGCTCTGTGGCTCAGGTTCTGGAAACTGTTGGAGAGGCAGAGACAGGGATGGCAGACAGTGGGTGACAGTGCTTCATCCTTGGTCCCTGGGATGTTGGACGCAGGGGGGACAGAGATCCGGCAGCATATAGGCTGGGGCAGCCTGCATTTGCTGACTACCCCACTGCACACTCCTCATACAGCAGGGTCTGCTTTCCAGGTCAAACAGCAGAACCCATTCTAATATGGCCAGAAGGAAAAAAAGCTTTTCCTCCAGCCTTTTAGATTTAGTGACTGGGGCCTGTGAATTAAACTGACAACAGGAGCGATTAACAGGAGAAAAGAGCCAAATTAACGGGAGAAAAAGTTTGTTCTACGTGCACACAGGAGCTTCACAGGAAAGAAGAGAAAACCGGAAGAAGCAATTAGGCCTGAGAGCTTATATACTGTTTTAACAAAGGGAGATGAGTTATGGGAAAGTGACAAGACAAAGGGAAAAAGGGGTTAGGGGTTCTAGGGGCAGTAAATTGTGGGAAGATAAATACATGGAAAAAAACTTATAGAAGATAAGAGTTACTTTAGCAAGATTTCCTTGTGCTGATACATCTTGGTGCCAACATTATCTCTCCAGTGATAATGGTGATTTTCTTCCTTCTAGTGTGGGAGATGGAAGGCAAGAACACCTTCACAAAAGGAAATGCATGTCTTGCTTTTAGGTGGAAAGGGCGAGGCCGGAGAATGCCTTCTGTGTCTGCTGTTTCTTAATTGCCTTCCGCTCAAAACAGCCCTTATGCCAAAGTGGCCCATTTGGGGGTGGTATGATCTGAACCCCCTTCAAGATTGCCAGCGGGACCTTTCCTCGGTGGAGCCTGGAGTCCCAATCCTGTGTTATGCCGAACAAGCGTGAGAACCCCTATTTGGTTTTAGTTTCTGTTCATTAATTTGGGGAAAATTCTGTTTTCCCTGAACCCCGGTTAACTTCACTTACAACCGCGGGGCTCCAGGGGTCTGGAGATGTTTGTTTACCCCCGACACCTGTGGGGCCACATGGATGAGGGAGGGCTCCGTCCTGGTTAAAGAGACAGATGATGTGAGAGTACAAGTGTATGTTTAAGGGTACCTAGAAGAGGAAGCAGGTGTCATGAGGATGGAAAGACCCAGGCTCCTGAACTTAAGGGCAGTGGTGAGTACGGAGTGTGGCCAAGAGCGGACGATGACAGAGCCTGAGTGGAGAATCCGAAAGCTTTGAACCTTAAGGAAAATAACAGAGGGACAGTGACAGTGATGTCAGCCGCCGAATTTTTTCTGGAACGAGGTGAGGTATAGATACGTAAATTGGCCTTCGTTAGCATCATGTAGTCTCTTCTTCAGCTGAATTTTACCTAGCAGAGATACGGTCACTGGAGCCTTCTGCTCACTCTGGGTACCCGGGTAGACCCCACTCTGGGTCCACCACCCTGTTACCCTGTCCCTGTCTTGAGTGGCTTCACCTCATTGCCCCTTCCAGTCAGAGCTTGGTGTGTCGGTGCTGTTCTCCCCCAGGTGGTTGACCTTGCAGAATTGGGGAGTTTGGGGCTCTTTCCTGCCGATCTCTCTGGGCTTGCCGTGTCCGCACTGCTGTGCAATCTTTCTGGGGCTCTGCATTCTCAGAACTGCTGCAAAGGGACTGGACACAAGCCCTGTGTGTCCTGCATCAGGAGTAGCAGCCCTCACACCCCAGGTCCGCTGTCCCCCCTGATGGGTCAGATTCCTCCCAGCTTCTCTCCAAACCCTCTCCTCGCGCTAGAACTTCGCCATAGTCAGCAGCAGCGGAACTAAGTCGTTGGCCTGGACCCAGGCACACTTTTTTACTAGGCAGAAACTGTCTTTGTCACGGGATTTGTCATCGCGGAGGTCCGCCGATCCACGCCATGACCTGGCTTCCCGGGGTTGCCTGCCTGTCCCTGGTTTTCCTGTGCGTTACTGCTGTAAGCCATCTTCATCAGGCGGAAGGCCCCTTTCCGTGCATGTGTGTGACTCAGAGCCGTAGATACGTTCCTACGAGATTGTGCAGAAGCCATGTGTTTCTAAGACGTTCATTTAATGAACATGTGAGCAGGTATTTCAGGCACTGACAATTTAAGGATGAGTAAGGACCTGAGAGTACTCATAATCTAGGAGGGATAGAGGTGTGAAAACAACCCGTCTGCCCCTGGATTAATGCCGTGACAGCCGTGCTGTGCGAGCGGTGATAACAGGAACATTCATTCCTCCCAAGAGCAGCGCTTGCAGGAAGGGCCTGACAGCCGAGGCCCCGGAAAGCTGAGCGAGATTTTTTTCCAACCCACACAAGTGAGCAAGGGCTTTCCAGGCAGAGGGACCAGCATGTGCAGAGGCTCAGAGTTGGGGGCGTGCAGGCAGAGAAGAGGAAAAGGTGTCCCGAGCCCAGTTAGGAGGACTGTCAACTGAGCTGTGGGAGTCTGTTCTGGGACCAGTGGGGATCCCGGGCAGTTCAGCAGAGGCGGGATTCAGCGGGGGGAGGGGGGGGGCCTGTGTGGGGCGGGTCAGAGGAAGAAGGCTGGAGATGTGGGGCGTTAAGACTCGGCTGCAGTTGGCCCCAGGATGCCCAGGCCCTCGCATCAGTCGGCACTGCTGTCTGACCGGGGGGGGGGGGGGGGGGGGGGGGGGGGGGGGGGGGGGGGCAGGGAGAGGCTTGCGCCTGGGTGGCCCAGGGTGACAACATGACCTGGTTTAGTGAGTGGAAGGGGGGAGCGGGCTGGGCACGTGGGGAGAGAGAGTGAGACGTGGCAGGTGAGGAGGTCCCGCCCACGTGGAACAGAAGGCCGGCTTATGGCAGAGAGGGGCTGGGAGCCAGGTAGCCATGTGAGGGGCGGGGGAGGGCAAGGGAGACAGCCCAGGGTAGGGGTGGGGGGGTCAGGTAGCCATGTGGGGGGCAGGGGAGACAGCTGGGGTGGGCTCGGGGGGTCAGGTAGCCATGCAGGGGCCAGGGGAGACAGCCCGGGCTGGGGTGGGGTTGGGGGGTCAGGTATCCATGCAGGGGCCAGGGGAGACAGCTCCGGGGTGGGGTGGGGGGGTTCTGAGTCATGGTAGACACAGTAGGGAGGCTTCAGAGAACAGATGTGAAGTTTGGGCCGACACAAAAAACGATGCTGTGAAATGCAGGCTCTTTCTGCCGCAGGTTTACACGTGTTGGCCTCCCTCGGAAGGGACCGCCTGGCCGGCGGCCCCTGACGATGCTCGGCTGCCAGTCTCTGGGAGGCCACAGCCAGCTGCCGCCACCACCACGCTCCCCTGGATGACTCATTCTTTCTGTGTCCAGGCACAGCTCTGTCTCTTGTTTATGATCTCTTTGTCCCCCTAACGCTCGCGAATTTGATCCGATGCCCACCGCACCGCCTCCCGCCGCATGTGGATGGCGGGGATTACAGTTTATGAGCCTTCGGTGAGAGCGTGCCTCTCCCAGGGTGAGTTTTTGTTTTATGCTTCTGCCAAACCTGGTCACCCTCTACCTACCCCCCAGCTCCGGCGGCCTGAGGCGGGAGGGCAGGGCCCAGGCCTTCCTTCACAGTAACCATGGCAACTGACACGTTGATCCAGGGCCCCCGGCCTCTCTCGGCTTTCCCCTGGTTCTTCCTGCTCTGCCTTCTCGTTGGACCTCTGTCCTCTGTGAAATGCGCCCCGTGGTGGGGTTTTCTGTCTTTTTTCCTCACAGTTCCTCACTCTGTCTGTCCGACTGACTTTTCCTTGCTGTGCTTTTGACGTGCGGGGGGAACCATCAGTGGGCAGCGGAGGGGAAGACAAAAAAATATCCCTGCGCTCATAGAATTTCCATTCTGGTGGAAGGATCAGGCCAGTAATAATAAGCCTGAAAATCAAAGGTAATTTCAATGCGTAAGTTAATAAGTAAGCATTTAAGATGTGAGTGAATGCTGGGGAGAAAACTAGAACAAGGAAGGGAGATAAAGAAAGAACTCCAGGGAAGGGCCATTGTAGATTTTAAATAAGCTGCTTATGGAAGGACTCAGTATGGATCCAAGATTAAGACCAAGATCAAGGCCGTGAATTGAACTTGTGTCGTGCGTGTGGAGGCAAGGAAAGTGGAAGCAGGTGAACGTGTGATTGACCCACTGATTATTCACGCCCAGCTGCCTGCCTTGACGGGGCAAGGGTCTTCTCCCCTTGTCTCCTCCCCCAACCCCCGCCTGTGAGGAAGCTGCATTTTACAAAAAGGAGCGTTTGGTAGTATAACTCAAGGCGGAGGAAGAGACGCGTGGCAAAATAACGCACAGCACGAGGCTCTCCCTGTTTTGTGGATGCCCACCGCTCCGGCAACTGGCCTGGTGAGCCGAGTGGCTCCAGATGCACCAGGTGCCGAGTGCAGGCAGTAGAGAGTTGGAGCCCATGAGCAGTGGCGTCACCTTAGAGGGCGCCCCTCAGAGGCCACATCAAAGACCCCCACTTCTTGAAGACCTGGGGGCTAACCAGAGGAAGGAGATCCAGGTAGGTTAGAAGACACAGCTGGGTATTCGTGCTGTGTGGCCCGGTGGGTAAAGAGCACGTTTGCATAACGATGGGCCGCCCTGGCCGTGCCTTCCGGTTTTACGCACTTGTTTTCGGAACCATGTATTTGTAGCACAGGCTTGTCTGGAAAATTCGGGGAAGATCCATCAGTGGCTCCCCAACCTGGCGGCATAGCAGAATGACTTTGGGTAGTTTGCAGAAATACCCCCTCACCCCTGCATATTCTTACTCGGCAGTTCTGAGCCAGGGCCAGGGAATCTGTTTTAAGTCTTATAAACCACCAAAGCAGATGACTTCTCGGGTCATCCTTCCATGTATCAGAAAACCCAAACTAGCTGAGCCTTTCCAGACCGTCTCCTGTGCCAGCCTGCCCCACCCCCACCCCCCTTGGGGCTGTGTGACAGTGACTTTCCACAAACACCATGAGACCGAGACACCTGCAGGAGCCCAGCTTTCCTTTCCAGGCTGAGCGTGGATCTTTCCACGCTTTTCGCAAGAGTGCTTCACTGATGGGGAAACCAGCCACTTGCCCTAAAGAACTGCGTCTGTGCAGAGCACGATGACCCCAAAATACAGACTCCCCCACCCCGCCCCTCCAATCCCCTTGGCTCCCCTGTGGCAGGATGCAGGAGCTCCACGGTTCTGAGCACCCCTGGGAGCTCGTGAACCAGCATCCACCCTCACTTGCCAGGGAGTCAGGAAGGGCCCTTCGTCCTTGAGTAAGTGCTACTGTGCCAGCAGGCAGGAACACAGACGTGAGTAAAACAGAGGTCTCGGGTCTTAAAGAATTTACAAGCTACTGGAAGAAATGGATGATTAAAACACAACACAAAATTAAGAACCTGAATCCAGCAGGACCCCCAACCCAGTCTAGGTCAGGAGAGGCTTCCAGAAGGAGGTCTCGGGACTTGGCCAGATGAAAGGGTTGGGTCACAGCTAATGAACGGGGAAGACTTTCAAGGCTGAGAGGTTTTGCCCAGGCAAATAATAATAACAGCAACTAACACATTTTGAGTGCTTACTTAAAGCCAGGCTCTAAGTGTCTAATATTAAGTATTTATTCCTTGACAACTATTGTTGTAGGAAAAATAACACCCCCCCGCCCCCGAAGATGGCCACACCGGAACCTGTGGATATGTTACCTTACAGAGCAAAAGAGACTTTGCAGATGTGATTAAGAATCTTGAGATGCAGGGGCGTCTGGGTGGCTCAGTCGGGTAAGCATCTCACTCTCCTTGGTTTTGGCTTAGGTCCTGATTTCAGGGTCGGGGGATGGAGCCCCATGTTGGGCTCCCCCCAGCCCGCTCAATGTCCTTATGAAAGGACGGGAGTGCCAGAGGGATTGGACCGTGCTAGGCTGCTGGCTTTGAAGTTGGAGGAAGAGCTGTGAGCGAGGCGTGCAGGCAGCCACCAGAAGCCAGAAAAGGCAAGGATACAGACTCTCCCCAGAGCCTCCAGGAGCCCTCCTGCCACTGTGCACTTTCAAACACCCGCTGCTCTCAAATAACAAATTTGTGTTGTTTAAACTGTAAGTCTTTTGTAATTTGTTGCAGCAGCAAAAGGAAACTAGTACCAACCGTGGCTCTTCCCACTTTGCAACTGGAGAGAGCAAGAGGTTAAGTAATGTGCCCAAAGAGTTACGTAGCCAGCAAGGAGCAGACCCAGGATTCAAAGTTCAGCCTTTTGGCTTCAGGTCCTGCACTTGCCCGCTCTTGCCTGTGTCCTGCCTCACGGGTTGTCGGGGGACCGGAAGCATCAGAAGATGGCCCCGACAAGGTGGGCAGACAGGAGCTGGATCTTGGGCCCTTCTTGGCCGAGTGGAGGGGTGGCCTCCGTGGCCTCTCTGCCTCGTGTCCGTGCTGACGGCGAGTGCCCACTGGAAGCGAAGCCGGCTCCCTGTCCCTGCTCACCCAGCTCCCCTGGACGCAGGTGCACACTGAGCTGTGGGCTGATGGAAACCCTGCCTTTCTCCATTATCACATAGTTTTAAGGCTCCTTTATGGCCGGGTAATTAAGGAGAGACTCTGGTTGAGCACAGCATCCTTATGCGTTTAAGGTCCTCCTCTCTCCAAACATCTCTTTCTATCTCAGACTTATTTGATTCATTCTCATTCTTCCATAGAAACAATTATTTATCTCAAGAGTTCTTTCATATAACACATCCCTATCTCTCGGTCTTTGACTGAAATAAGTGGTCAGAAGAATTTTAAGACAGTGTTCCACGTTTTTAAAAAAATATTAGGCACAATAAACCTTACCTGAAAGCGCTACTCCAGATATGTCTGCTTAATATGTGGTCGAAGTATTTTACAGGCAGTGCTTAGGTTTTCAAAGGAGCAGCGGCTAACAGTTGATTCGCATTTTCTAGTTCCCTGAAAGCCTTCACGTCACCTGTCCACTTGATCTTTTCAGAAACAGCAGGAGGCGTGAAGTTTTCTCCCCATTCTTGAATGAGAAACTGAGTCTTGAGTATAATTTGGCTGTGGAACACGGCAGGGCCAGGATGCAAACTCGGGGCTTCCACGCTTTTTCTCTTGCATTCTATTGCCTCTTAGGGGGCAAAAATGGCCCCAAATGCCCTTATCGGGAAATCGGGTACCATCCTCTGGATGGTCAGATGTGCCCCTCCCAAGTACAGGAACAAGATGCTGGGGCATCCACCCTCTGGAGGGAGTGCACGAGATTCCCTGGGTCTTCGACATGAGGAGGTCCTACGGGGTAGTCTGCCTCGGGGCACAGGCAGGCATCCTGCGGAGGACCCACGGCCATAGGCAGGTCTGCTGGCGGGAGGCCCTCAGAGAATATGGCCTTAGCATGCATGACGTGCCCCTGAGTGGCCACAAGGTTCTAGCAAGCATGGGCTCCCAGTGTGATAAAGACAAAGCAGGTGCAGGCCTGCTTCTCAGTGTTCACTGCTCTCCTTACACATGGGTCCTCCAGTCTCCTGGGTTATTCTGTACCGCTCGCCACGCCTCTCGCAACACAGGTGTCCTAGGGACAGGTCAACCCTGGCCTTTCTGGGGTGTTTTTCTCTAGGTATCTTTGGAGCCCTCCCTTTCTGCAAGCCTTCCTCTCTTATAAATCAAAAGCGTTGGCATCCAAAACTTGTTCCTGAAGCAAGGGCTTTCAGAACCTACTCTGAAGGAAAAAAGCATAATACTTCTTTGTCTTTCTAGCCCTACTTTAATAATACGAGTTCCCCCTGAGGCAACATGGATGTCTGGCTGGCTGAGGAAGGGTTAGGTACAAGGGAGCGCGGAGAGAAAGCACAGACCTGTCCATCAGAATATTCTGTCACTGCACAGAGAGCTGGTTTCTCCCCACCCTAGTCCGGGCTTACCTACTCCGTGCAAGGAAAGACC
Source organism: Prionailurus viverrinus (assembly GCF_022837055.1). Lineage (NCBI taxonomy): Eukaryota > Metazoa > Chordata > Mammalia > Carnivora > Felidae > Prionailurus > Prionailurus viverrinus. The sequence continues at coordinate 12,981,636 of NC_062571.1, forward strand.
CCAGGGTCCCCCAGAGAGAGGATCCCTGGCAGTGGGAGGAGATTCTCAACCACTAGCTGGCTGGTTCAAGTGGGGTTACATTACCTTCCCTCTCCCAGCCTTCAGCTTCCTCCACGTGGTACCCAGAACTACTACACGAGGTCCTTGAAGGCAGGTCCCGCCCAGGAACCCTGTGTAGACTCAATACAGAATGTCACGTGCTTGTCTACTGCTGATTTGCAAGTGTGCATAGATGTCCTTGAGATCAGTAAGATAAAATGAATGTTAGCGTATTACTGAATTCTTTATATCACTGTATGTCTTCTGAGTCAATAGATATTAAAAGTACTGCCATAGGGACACTGCATTTTTTTTTTTATTTTAGAAGGAACCTTTAGGGGTGCCTGGGTGGCTCAGTCAGTTAAGTAAGTGTCTGTCTTCAGCTCAGTTCATGATATCACAGTTGTGAGTTCAGGCCCCACATCGGGAGGGCTCCAAGCTCACAGTGTGGAGCCTGCTTGGAATTCTCGCTCTCTCCTCTCTCCCTGCCCCTCCCCTGCTCATACTTTTTCTCTCTCTCTCTTTCTCAAATTAAATAACTTAAAAAAAAAAAAAAAAAGAAGGGACTTTTATGCTTTAAAACCTTTGGAGCCCTGGTCTGTGGAATCCTTTCTCTTTTCAGTACTCTGTGGTTTGTTAACAAATGTTACGGTAAATTTTCTAAATATACCGTAAATGTATTTCTTCTCTGCTTTTGTCCACATTGCCTTCCTTTATCAGCTGCTGGGTTCAGAGCAGGAAGAATTACTAAGCAGGCTTGCTCCTGCCACGAGGCACTGGGTGGAGAATTTCCAGAGGATGGGTCCTCCCTGTGTAGGTATAGAGGGCCGTTCTGAGACTGGCTGTTTGTCCCCCACCCTCCCTGGCAAAGTGGCGACCACTTAGTGATTGATGGGACTGGTAGGAAGTCTCCCTCCTGCATTTGGACCAGAGCTTCATTTTATCCGCGTCTCAGATTTGGATACTTGTCTTTGCAGTCTTACAGAGACTTTGAGGTGAGCTGGACCACGGGTCCATTTTTCCTGCTGGTTATAGCCTTGTTATCTTGATTAGACTTTCCCCATCTCAAAGTGCCTCTTCCCAACCACTGGCTGACTTCTGGTTCAAAGGAGAAATAGCCAGAGCCAGTCCCCGCCTACCCCTCCCCCCTGCCCCCCCACTGCCCCTGTAGACTCTCTTGCTCACACGTTGTTCAGGGATTTCCCACCACAGTCCACATCATTTCAGGTGCTTCATGTAGGGGTGGGGCGTGGCTGGCATGGGTCGGATCGGCTCCACCGATCAGTGGTCTGGGGCTTCCTGGGGCCCTGGAAAAAGCAGAACTTCTCTCTGCTCACCTCCAGCCTCCACCCTGCCACTCACCACCACCACCTGTACCACTTAGGGACAGTTCACCATGGACAACGACTCTGCAGAGGTCACCAGCAAGCCGCCAACACGTTAAAGAAAAACTAACGTTGGACGCTGCATCTTTTTTCCTGGAAAAAAAATCCAGGTCACTTGCAGGCTTATTTCGTATGTCCTGTTTTGTTTTGTTTTGTTTTTTTTCACTACTGCTAAAAAATTCCCCTCCATGCATAGCTCACTTGAGCAACACAAATCGGTCTGTCTGCAAAGTGTGAATATACACCTTGGAGAAATCCTTTTAACGTTTGTAACCAGTGATCAGCAATGTTCGTGGGTGACAGCCTTTGATGGCAGCCTTCCTTTGTCTTTTAGAGACAACTGTCTAAGTGTTCATTGGTCATAAGTTCTTCTAAACTAGAATGGTTTCCTTTGTTTGCTCGTTTTTTTCTTCACGATCAAGCCATTAAGATTTTAGCTCAGTTGGGGCGCCTGGGTGGCTCAGTCGGTTAAGCGTCCGACTTCGGCTCAGGTCATGATCTCGCGGTTCGTGAGTTCAAGCCCCGCATCGGGCTCTGTGCTGATGGCTCAGAGCCTGGAGCCTGTTTCGGATTCTGTGTCTCCCTCTCTCTGCCCCTCCCCCGTTCATGCTCTGTCTCTCTCTGTCTCAAAAATAAATAAACGTTAAAAAAAAAAAATTAAGATTTTAGCTCAGAAAGTCAGGTGACAATGTCCAATATATTTTTTTAAATGTTTATTTTTGAGGAGCACCTAGGCGGTTCAGTCGGTTAAGCATCTGACTTTGGCTCAGGTCGTGATCTCACGGCCTGTGAGTCTGCGCCCCACATCAGGCTCTTTGCTGACAGCTCGGAGCCTGGAGCCTGCTTCAGGTTCTGTGTCTCTGTCCTTCTCTGCCCTCCCCTGCTCATGCTCTGTCTCTTTCTGCCTCAAAAATAAATAAACATTAAAGAAATATTTTTAGTATTTATTTTTGAGAGAGACAGAGAGCGTGAGCACACATGAGCAGGGGAGGGGCAGAGATGAGGCGCGGGGACACAGGATCCAAAGCAGGCTTTGTGCTGACAGCAGTAAGCCTGACACGGGGCTCAAATTCACAAACCATGAGATCATGACCTGAGCCAAAGTCAGGTGCTCAACCGACTGAGCCATCCAGGCGCCCCACAGTGTCTAATATTTGATGAATTTGTTAAGTTGGCTTACTGGTTTTGTTCCCACCTGAGGCATCATGCTTGGCTCCAATCTTTTTGGGACAAGAGGATCACATTGTTACAAAGGGACCCCCCCCCAAATGCAGAGATAGAAACTTGCTCAAAGTCAGACAAGTAAATCGATTACAGAAATAGGATTAGAAGCCAGTGTCCTGGCTTCTCATCCACACTTCCTATCTGGAAAAAAAAAAAAAAAAATCTTTTCCCCAGGAGTTCATCTCCCAAGGAGCCTCGGAACATTCTAGAGTTCATCTCACAAGGAGCATTGGAATATTCTGGCTGCTCCAGCTGGACTTGAAGGAGGATTCTCCAATTCAGCTCTGGCAGATTCAGTTCGCTCAGTCTTGGCACAAAGATGAAAAGTCCGTAAACGAAGCCCTGCCCTGTGCTGGGCGTCATCCAGCTGGGAAACCACACGCCTCACACACGGCTGCTGACCCTCTGCTTGTGGTCCTCCAGGTCGTCTCAGGGTTATTTTAAACTCTGATGTGATATCGTCCCAGAATGAAGTTTTCCTGTCAGTCTGTGCCATCGTTTGGTTAGCTGAGGATTAATTCCTGTATCACCACTTTTAGAAGTAGAAGCAAGGAGTGATGCTGGACGTGTAAACAGGGTCAGGTCAGAAGTCACTTGAGAGTCCTGATGCTCACACCCCCGGACTGCCTTTTCCAGGATGTCGGTTGACAGAGGCTCCCGTCCACAGAGCGCCAGATGACTGGCCATGACAGCGGTTCAGAGCTCCTCCCCTGTAGGATGTGTCCCTCACGTCTGAGGGCCACGCTCCCTGAGAAGTGCCGAGCTGCGCCCACACCGCTCGGGGGGTGGCCCTTGTTTATGACAGACAGACCCACCGGGGCCTTGAACTGGCATCTCGGGCCATGCCGACCGGCACCTTCCAAACCCTGTGCTCGCCCCAGAGTTCCCAGGATGAACCCAACACCTGCCCTGGGCTGCCCCGCCTCGACGGGGCTTCTGTGATGACACAGCCACGGCACCCATCTGCTGGTCGCCACTGACCACGGGCTGCTGTCCCCAACAGCACAGTCCAGTGCTTACCGTCTTCTGAAGAGGTGTGTCTGACATCTTGCAGGTGCCAGTGATTTGAGGATCTTCTCGAAATTTTAAAATTTAAATTTCTTGAATAAAGAGTGGCGACGTCTTCTACGAGCTTGTGCTTGATTTATGTGAAGCTAATGCCAAATGAATGGGGGCCTCAAACATCTGACTCTCGTCCTGTTTAATTGGCAAGGGGAGAGTCAAAGTGAAGAGTGCATGTAAGGTGATACCAATCACTTCTATTCCTAGTGTGCCCCCCACAGAAATTCTTGCTCGAAAGATCCATTCATCACGTTATCGTACAAGATAACAAACTACGGGAAATAACCAGTTCTGCATCAACAGGACAAAAGATAAATGGGGGGGGGGGCGATAAATAACAGTGGAACAGTGTGTCAGTGAACTGCTCTGGAAAACAGTTCAGGAGGATAAACATAGTATCCCATCTACAGATACTTTTTTTTTTTTTATTGGATGTTTATTTTGAGAAAGAGAGCCCACGAGCGGGAGAGGAGAAGAAAGAGAGGGAGAAAGAATCCCAAGCAGGCTCCACACTGTCAGCACAGAGCCCAACTCAGGGCTCAAACACACGAACCAGTAGATCATGACCTAGGCTGAAATCAAGAGTTGGACGCTCAACTGACTGAGCCACCCAGGCGCCCCTACGAATACTTTTAAATAGGAAATAATTCTCCGTGTTGCTTAGAGATACGTACATATGTTTTAAAAAGTCTGAAGATGTGTAGGAATAATAAACTGACTTCAGAAGAGAGATTGCTGGGGAGAGGTACCAGGGCACCTCAGCCCCATATTTTTGTTTAATTTGATAAGCTGGGTGGTAGAGAGACCAGGGTGTCTCATGTATTATTCTCTCAATTGCGTTATATGTCTGAAATATTCCATAATACAAAGCAATTTGGAAATTGCTCCACTGAATACTGACTTTTTTAAAAGAGTCATTAGTATTAGAACTACTTTGGGTTTTTTTCATGGAATGAAATTAAAGAAAATATAAACAAAAATATTTATTGTCTTACTGAAATAACTTACAGATGATTTTAACTTTATATTTTCCTGTAGAGTTTGGATATTTTATAATGAGCACATAATTAGGGAGGAAGAAAACTAGGTTGATTCCATTTGGAAATAAACATCCTTCAAAAGAATTACTGAGACCTTGGGGCGCCTGGGTGGCTCAGTTGGTTGAGCATCAGACCTCGGCTCGGGTCATGATCTCATGGTTCGTGGGTTCAAGCCCTACATCAGGCTCTGTGCTGACAGTTCAGAGCCTGGAACCTGCTTTGGACCCTGTGTCTTCCTCTCTCTCTCTCAAAAATAAACATTAAAAAACATTATAATAAAAAAAGGATTACTGAGACCTGGAGTCCTTGCAGGTGAGGACATTTGACTCTGGATAGACCATCATCATTTCTGTTCCCGAGGTATTGATTCAGAGAAAGAGTGATGCTGAGTTGTTTGTTTGTTTTTTGTTTTTTCATTCAATTCAATTCATTAAATATGTACTAAGTGGAAAACTCCCGTCTTCCCTGAGGTTATAAAAATGAGCCTAAAAATTCCCTATTCTCAAAAGAGCTGGTAGTCTAGAAAGGAAGAAAATATACAAGCACCATTGTTTGAATACCAGAGTACAAAGTCTAAGATGTGAGGACGATAAAAGGTCTAGAAGCATCACAGTGATGGAGGGTGGGGCTCAGCTCCAGGGACCAAGGTGGCAAGCCAGGTCACGACACTTTTGTTTGAGAGGGTAGTAGCATCTGAATGAGACCCTGAAAACGTGTAAAGCAGCTTTTATCAGGAAGAGTTGGGGTGGTGAATAAATAAAATAATGAAAGCAAACGATGACTGTGGAAACATTCCAGGCACCAAAGAGTAAACTCAGGCAGCCAACTCTAGGTTTGGATCGGAATTACAGTAAACCTTGGTTTGCAAGTATAATTCGTTCCAGAAACATGCTTGTAATCCAAAGCACTTGTACATCAAGGCGAATTTCCCCGTAAGAAATGGAAACTCAGATGATTCATTCCACAGTCCAAAAATATTCACATAAAAATTATGACAATACTGTAACATAATTTAAAATAATAAAGAAAATGCAACATATATAGAAAAAGAAATTAATTAATTCCACTTACCTTTGAAAACCTCCGTGGCTGGTGTGAGGGAGACAAGACGGAGGAGGGTGATTGTGTAGGACAGGTTTCACTGTTGCTAATGGAATCATTGCTGTGGATTGGCTCAATGGCATCTTTTTCTTTTCTGTGCGACTTTAATAAGGAAACTATCCAATGACATTTGCTTTTGCCTCCTTTTGAGGATTTTGAGGAAATGTGACATTGCATTGTCGTTAAACAAATTCATTGCTTGCACTGCTACGGCCTTGTTTGGGTGGTGCTCTTCTATAAAATTTGCACTGTTTCCCACATTTTATACCTCTCCCTAATCTCGTTCGAAGTGAGGGATTCCTCTGCCTTTTCCTCCCCCTCCCCTGCAGACAAGATCTCCTCCGTAACCTCTTGGGGTTGCTTGCGATGCAGATCCGGCAGTGTGTCGGTGGTCAGCTCCAGGCCATGTGTCTCCACCAGCTCCCAAATGTCATCCTCATTCACCTCCAGTCCCATGGTCTTCCCCAAGGACACAATCTCATCGACAACTGGTGGCTCCCGTTCATGTGCAAGCCCCTCTACGTCATGCCCAAGAGCACAATCAGGCCACAGTTTTCTCCAAGCAGAATTGAGGGTTCTCTTGGTGACCCCATCCCATGCTCTATTGATGACCTTGAGGCAGTTCACGATGTGGAAATGACTTTTCCAAAACTCTCAGAGGGAAAGGTTTGTTCCTTCGGTCACCTCGAAGCATCGCTGAAATAATGCTCTGGTGTAAAGCTTTTTAAAGTACAAAATGACCAGCTGGTCCATGGCCTAGAGGATCGGAGTGGTGTTGGGAGGAAGGAACTTGACCTTAATGAACTCGAGCTCCTCCAGTAAGTCATCCTCAAAGCCTGGAGGATGAGTAGGAGCATTATCCATGACCAGCAAGGCTTTGAGTGGCAGATTCTTTTCAGAAAGATATTTCTTCACTGCAGGACCCAAGACCTCGTTGATCCACTAATCGAACAAGATACAAGTGACCCAAGCCTTGCTGTTGGACCCTCCACATAACGTTTAACTGGCTCTTCTGCACATTGCATTTCTTTTTTTTTTTTTAATGTTTATTTATTTTGGGAAGACAGAGCATGAGAGAGAGAGAGAGAGAGCACAAGCAGGGGAGGGGCAGAGAGCGAGGGAGACAGAATCCTAAGCAGGCTCCATGCTCTGAGCTGTCAGCAGAGCCTGATGTGGGGCTTGAACTCATGAACTGTGAGATAATGACCTAAGCCGAAGTCAGATGCTAAACTGACTGAGCCACCCATCCACCCCATGCACCTTCATTTCTTGAAGGCTCATGGATTCTCTGAATGATACACGACTGGGGGCTTGACTTTGAACTCCTGGCTTGCGTTAGCACGAGAGGGTGAGACAGTCTTTCATGGGTTCGTGACTGGACATTTCATTCTCTTCTGTAATGTAGGTCCTCTTTGGCATCTTTCTCCCCCCCAAAAACGCCATCCCGTCGCAGTTAAAAACTTGCTCCTTCAGGTAATGCTTGGAAACCATGAGCTTCTGGAACTCGGTGGTAAACACCTCAGCTGCCTTAGCATCTGAACTCACAGCCTCACCATGCCTCACAACAACGTGGATGCCACTTCTCCTCTTAGTTATCAAACCATCTTGCCTTGCAGCCTTTATTTTCCGTTGACGTACCTGGCAGTTTACTTACAAGGTCGGTGTACAAGGCCTTCGCCTTCTCCCAGATAAAGTTCTCGGTCACAGTGTCCCCTGCTAGTTGCTTCTCATTTGTATAAACCAGAAGCAACTTTTCTACATCTTCCAGAACATGTGGCCGTTGCTTTGATATTCTCGTGACTCCTTTGGCTGCGCCTAGCCCCCTTCTTTCTTCTTTCTTCTTTAATGTTGTGCAAATGGTCAATCCAGGCTTCTTATAAAGTCTTGCAATGCTGGCCACTTGCATACCTCATTCGTACTTGTCAATGATTTCCTTCTTAACTTCTCCTGTAATCGTCTTCTCACCTCCTTTCTTTTCAACCCTTTACTGCATGGGGGCCATTATATATGCTCACATGGATGTTGACTACAGTGCAGTATTAATAAACTCTTGTCATACACTGTATTTCGTGTAACCGGCAATAGTGTGGCAGAGGAAAGGGTCTATATCTGCAGGCAGCCCGACCTAGAATGAAGCAAGCATTCATCCGTAAGCTCACTCTTGTCTGGAAAAGCAAAGGACTGTCCACAGGTGCTTTGAGGTGACAACAAATACATTAGTGCCAGTCGTGGGCACCTTCCAACGTTCTGAAAAATCACTGATTTCTGCCAAACACCACAGCCTGAGACCGAGCATCCGAGCATGGGAGGTGATTACCCACAATCCCATAGTGAGAGAGAGAGAGAGAGAGACAGAGAACAACCACTGCCTCAGTTGTGATCACGTGACATTCGGCGTCACGTACTACGCGTGTCACAAGACGTCGCTCATTTATCAAGTTACAATTTATTAGAAATGTTTGCTCGTCTTGTGGAACGCTCGCAGAACAACTTACTTGCAATCCAAGGTTTTACTGTATTTGATTTTGAATATTATAGGGAGGAAGTGTGGTACCAATTCTTTAAAGCCTCTCATATTTGACGTTTCAGAAGAGTTCACGCACCATTACATTAAATATGGTTTCAGAAATAAAATCAAAACAGCTTGATCTGAGCCTCTGCTTTTTCTTGCCTTATATGAACATCAGCCTCACCTATTTTACTAATGAACTCCTGTGTGAAAAGTACCAAGCAGGTGTTAAACTTCATCACTTCCAAGTAGAGCAGATGCCATTTCTGCTCAGAGAGGGATTTCATGGCTGTTTCTGGTCCTGCTCAGTTCTGTGCGGGGGGGGGGGGGGGGGGGGTGGGGGGCACTGGCATAATTAACATGAGGGCACTCTGGCTGCCGCGGGTTCAGTCACAAAGATTCCAAGGAAACAAGCCTTCAAAGAGGCAGCTGGTAATAAATGACTAGTGAGCTACAGAGGAGGCCAGATGAGATGGTGAGAGCAGGCGCCCTTGACCAGGGACTGGCATGAAGCCCCAGAATCAAAGGAGGCTGAGGACTCGGATCACAAAAGTGGAGGGAAGCCGCTGAATGAAGCACACGGGACAGGAAGCTGGGCCTGCAGCAGGGGAGCCGTCATTAACACGGGCCACCGTCCAGCGCCGTGAGTCAGAGTGAATCGGGCTGGTGTGAATCTCAATCCACAAACTCTGGTGCGGGGGAGAAAGGTGATTCTTCTGATTTTCCAATAACTCGACTTTGACTGAAGCATGCATCCTTTTGGCTGGCAAGGAACTTTAGTCTCAGTTTTTTACCAGGTGTCCCCAGCCTCCCTGGGATTGCCTCAGGGTCTCCCCAGGACTTAGGAAAGGCCAGGGTGTGGGAGAGGTGCCCCCTTGGTCCTCGAGGCATCTGTCCACCAGGTGACCAATGAGACACCCACCAACTGGGCATCGGCCCGTGAGGCGAGTGCCTCTTGGTGGCCTCGGGTCCTGCCTGGGGGCACAACACTCTCCTCTGGGACCCTCTCTGCTTCAGAGCAGTAGGCGGCCAGTTTGTTTTTGGGTCTTGCCACCCCCCCCCCCCATGCCCCACCTAAGACTCCCACCCCCAGCCCCAGCCACGCTGGCTGTTGGTGAGGGTTACCCTCTAGTCCTGGGGCAACTCCACTGTTCGCCCTGCTCTGGTGAAGGCATTGGCGTCCTATCTCCTGAATTCTTTCCCACCTCTGAGGCTCAGGCTTTGGAAACAAAAGTCTAAGACTCTTGGGCGTGTCTGTTGTTTAACCTACCACACCGGTCCCTCCATGGATTGGGAGGTGTAGGTCAACATCTGTAAGTGTGGTACAATCCCTGTGTTTGAGGTCACTTGATTCGGGTTTTCTTTCAGGCTTCACCCTACTCCAGGCGGCCTGGCTTTCCTCCCTGACAGGTTAACACACACAGAAGGCTTGCACTTCCTGACAGAGCCCTGGGGAGAGCCGATGGTCCACATCACAAGCCCCCTGGCCCAGCCTGCTCCCGTGTGCCTCCATCGTACTGATAACTGCCACTTATCGAGGCTCCCCCCCCCCCCACTGTGCCAGTCAGTTTTCTAGACCCCTCACTCACATTATCTCATTTAATCTTCAAAACTGCCATGAAGGCAGGTATAATTACACCTCATCCTCAGAGGAATTTTAGGGCAGTGAGACTTCTGTGTGACGGTCTAATGATGGCCATGTGTCATTATACATTTGTGCAAACCCATAGAAGGTATAACGCCAAGAATGAACAACGACAGTGTGAACTGTGGCCTCTGGGTGCTAATCACATGTCAGTGCAGGTTCATCAGTTGTAACCGATGCACCAGGCTGGTCAGCGGTGCTGGTGGTGGGGACGCTGTGCAGGTGTCGGGGTGGGGGGGACACAGGAGATCTCTGTACTTTCTGCTCAGTTTTGCTGTGAAACTAAAACTGCTCTGAAAAACGAAGTATTTTTGTTTAAAAGAGGTTGGGGGGCGCCTGGGTGGCGCAGTCGGTTAGGCATCCGACTTCAGCCAGGTCACGATCTCGCGCTCCGTGAGTTCGAGCCCCGCGTCGGGCTCTGGGCTGATGGCTCAGAGCCTGGAGCCTGTTTCCGATTCTGTGTCTCCCTCTCTCTCTGCCCCTCCCCCGTTCATGCTCTGTCTCTCTCTGTCCCAAAAATAAATAAACGTTGAAAAAAAAAAAATTAAGAGGTTGAGAGGGTGGCAAAAGAAGGTTTGGAAGGTGGGAAAGGGAAGTATAGTCCTAAGCAAGAGGAGAGAGACCAGGGAAGGGGCCGCATGCCTGGAGCTGTGTGTAGGTCACAGGATCATCCTGCGAAAGATACTTTCACCAAGATCCCTGAATACCTTTGTCATGCGGGGGCCTCACCTGCCTTCTGGTCGTTCTTTTCTGGGTCCTGCTGGGGGCTCCCTTCCCAGTCAGCTCTTCCCCAGGGTGAGAAGGTCAGCAATGTGTTACAGATTTTCCAAGAGCTGCAATTTACTAACAGTCTTCCTCTGAGGGTCAGGAGCCTGTTTGCCAACAGCAGTCTTGACCAAGACAAAAACAGGTTTCTAGAGGTGAGAGGGAATCGTGATGGAGACAAGGACGACAGAGAAACCTTATTTGATCTGTCTTCCCACGAAAAATCTTACAGGAAGCCAGTGAGGTGGGAAATAAATTTGCAAACACACACACACACACACACACACACACACACACACACGATGTAAAGTTAAATCCTGATGCTTTGGAACAAAATCATGTCATTTCTTAAAAAGACGAATTCTCGGGGCGCCTGGGTGGCGCAGTCGGTTAAGCGTCCGACTTCAGCCAGGTCACGATCTCGCGGTCCGTGAGTTGGAGCCCCGCGTCGGGCTCTGGGCTGATGGCTCAGAGCCTGGAGCCTGTTTCCGATTCTGTGTCTCCCTCTCTCTCTGCCCCTCTCCCGTTCATGCTCTGTCTCTCTCTGTCCCAAAAATAAATAAACGTTGGGAAAAAAAAAAAAAAAAATTAAAAAAAAAAAAAAAAAGACGAATTCTCCAGGAATGTGCCAGTTAGTGGCTTGCTGAAGAATGTTTATAGGAAAATTCATTATTCTTGAATAATGCTCAGAGCTGAAATAGGACAGCATTTGTCCTTTCCTCAATTAAAAGTCACATGGACAATTCAAATGTGTCATTTTTCTCTGACAGTCAGACACTTCCCACCTTGTGAAAATAGCTTTTCTGTTGAAATAGTGTCACGAAGATGGGATTTGACATAGTCTGAAGAACCACACTGTCTTTCAGAGGACTCGCTTGGGACCCATGACCATTTTCTTCTTTCTGCTTTCTCCCTTTCGGCCTGGAAAAGTCTCTCCTAGGCCACCGTTGTGTTTTGGAAACAGATAACTTGTCTGATTTCACGGGTTCACAGCTGGAGTGGAGTTTTTGCCTCAGGATGAATCATAACTCACGTCTCCTCCATACTTGATTTAGATGAGATTTTTTTTTAAATTTTTTTTAACGTTTTACTTATTTTTGAGACAGAGAGAGACAGAGCATGAACAGGGGAGGGTCAGTGAGAGGGAGACACAGGATCCGAAACAGGCTCCAGGCTCTGAGCTGTCAGCACAGAGCCCGACGCGGGGCTCGAACTCACGGACCGCGAGATCGTGACCTGAGCCGAAGTCGGACGCTTAACCGACTGAGCCACCCAGGCGCCCCTAGATGAGATTTTAGAAGAAGATTAAGACTTTGGGGCTGTTGGGATGGGGGTGAATTTACTTTTCATGTAAGAAGGACATCAACTTTGGGGGTCCGGAGGGTGGAGTATTATGGACTGAGTTGCATCCCCCACCAAATTCAGAACGTTACAGAATGTGACCCTATTTGGAGAAGGCCTTAAAAGAGGTAATTAATGGGGTCATGTGGATGGGCCCTAATCCAATGTGACTGTGTCCTTATATGAAAAGATTAGGACATGGGGCGCCTGGATGGCTCAGTCACTTAAGCCTCTGACTCTTGATTTCAGCCCAGGTCATGCTCTCACAGTTCGTGAGTTCGAGCCCACTTCAGGCTGTGTGCTGACAGTACAGAGCTTGCTTGGGATACTCTCTCTCTGCCCCTCCCCTGCTCCCACACACGCACACTCTCTCTCTCTCTCAAAATAAATTAATAAACTTTAAAGAAAAAACAAGATTAGGACACAGACACACAAAGACAGAGGCCATATGAGGACACAGCAAGAAGATGACCGTGTGTAAGCCAAGGAAAGACACCTCAGAAGAAACCAACCTGCCAGCACGTTGACCTTGGACTTGTGACCCCCTGAACTGTAAGAAAGTAAGTTTCTGTTGCATAAGCCCCTTAGTCTGTGGTACTCTCTTATGGCAGCCGGGGCAGACTAATACAGCTGGAGAGTGCCGGAAGTGAGGCTGAAGGAGATGGGGAGGGGCCGGCTGCATATCGGGCGTGGGTGAAAGGGTCACACATCCTCTTCCCCTGATGCATAAGAACCCAGCCTTGTTAACCACCTAGCTCTCTTGCCCCGCCTTGCAGCTGTAACGAACAACCACAAAATGAGTGGCTTAAAACAATCCATTCATCGTACTGCACTTCTAGAAGTCAGAAGTCGGAAAAGGGTCTCGCTGGGCTAAAATTAAGGTGTTGGCAGAATCGCATTTGTTTCTGCTCTGAAGGAAAGCCTGTTTTCTTGCCTTTTCCAGCCTCCAGAGGCTCCATACATTCCTTGAGGCGTGGCCCTCTTCCATCTGTAGAGCCAGCAGTTAGCATCTTAAAATCTCAGACTTTGACACTGACTCTCCCACCTCCTTCTCTCTCTTATAAGGACCCTTGTGGTTGTATTGGGCCCATCCACATAATCCAGGATAACCTCCCTATTTTATTTTTATTATTTTTTTTCAACGTTTATTTATTTTGGGGGGGGGGGGACAGAGAGAGACAGAGCATGAACGGGGGAGGGGCAGAGAGAGAGGGAGACACAGAATCGGAAACAGGCTCCAGGCTCTGAGCCGTCAGCCCAGAGCCCGACGCGGGGCTCGAACTCACGGACCGCGAGATCGTGACCTGGCTGAAGTCGGACGCTTAACTGACTGCGCCACCCAGGCGCCCCAATAACCTCCTTATTTTAAAGTCAACTGATTAGAGGCACCTGGGTGGCTCAGTTGGTTACGTCTCTGACTTCGGCTCAGGTCACGATCTCTTGGTTTGTGGGTTCGAGCCCCGCATCGGGCTCTGTGTTGACAGCTCGGAGCCTGGAGCCTGCTTCGGATTCCATGTCTCCCCCATTCGCACTCTGTCTCTCAAAAATAAATAAGTGTTAATTTTTTTTAAGTCAACTGATCAGCAACCTTAATTCCATCTGCTATCTTAATTCCTCCTTGTCATGTTACATAGTGTATACACAGGTTCCGGGAATCGGGACATGAGCCTCTTTGGGAAGCCACTCTTCTGCCTACCTACTATACTCTGGAAACTAGATAAGACAGCATATGTCAACTGTATTGTCAGGCAGCATCGTTCGGATTGCATAAGCATTACTTATGGACCGGAAGCAGCCGTGAAGGAGCTTCAAACACCTCACGTGGACATGATACTTTGGGCTTTCCCAAGTGTTTGGTGACTTCTGTAAGTGGCATGTCCCTGTGGGGACCCGGAAGCTCTATTGAAGAGATGCTGCTTCTGCGGGCAGGGGTCTGTTGCACCAAGGTGGACCCTGCCCCTCCACTGTAGATCTCATCCCTGAACGCCGTATAAACTGCAGTGAGAACTTCTGAAGGACTCCTCGTGCATGTGCCGATACTGTTGCGCTGGCCAGCTGGGGCTTCTGTCCTAGCTTTCGGAATAGATTGGTCTGTGTTGTGTTACAGTCACGTGAGTCTGAAAGTGTGGTCGGTCGTCAGCATCGTACTGGGCGAAAGTGGTTGGCTTTCCTCTTACGACCAACGAGGAGCTATAGTCGCCTTCCTTGGCCACCAACACAGAGGACCACAGAGCAGGTGGCTCACACAGCAGGAATTTATGTTCTCACGGTTCTGGAGGCTGAAGTCCAAGACCAAAGTGCTGGCAGGGTTGGTTTCATTTTGCTGTGAAGAACATTATTGGTATTTTTTGTTTGAACCTTGCATGAAGTCTGAGGCATAGATGAGAGCGATAGAGCAGTGCAAACTTCCTGACTGGGGCGGTCATATTGTGGTTATGGGAGAGAATGTCCTTGTTTTTCGGAAATGCATAATATTTTTTTTAAGTTTCTTTATAAATTTTGAGAGACCGAGAGCATGAGCGGGGGGGACGGGCAGACAGAGAGGGAGAGAGAGAATCCCAAGCAGGCTCAAGTCCCAGGTTAGCAGAACTTGAACTGAGGAAGCATGGGATCGTTGATCTGAGTCGAAATCAAGAGTCAGATGCTTAAGCGACTGAGCCCCCACGTGCCCCAAGAAACACATAGGATTGAGGAGTAATAGGGAGTCAGCTGGCAACTCACACTCAGGTGGTTCAGAGAAAAAAAAATTCTCTGTGCTACACTTGCAACCTTTCTGTGCACTTGAGATTGTTACAAAATGTTTAAAGTTTGACATTAAAGGCCACTCTTCAAAAGTAAATGATGCCAACAAGCGCATGAAAAGATGCTCGGCATCGTAGCCCGTAGGCAAATGCAAATGAAAACCACAGTGAGGTCCCACCTCACGCCTACTGGGATGATTATAATCCCCCCAAAATGGGAAGTAACAAATGTTGGTGAGGACGTGGAAAAATTGGAACCCTCCTACATTGCCGGTCGGAATGTAAAATGGTCCAACACAGGTACTCCGACAAATATAGGCATATGCCTGTTCAAAGCAGAAGTAAGCACAATAGTCAAAAGGTAGGGAGAGCTCACCTGTCCATCAAACAAAGTAAGGGCAAAAAATTGTGGTATATCCATACAGTGGAATATTACTCAGCCACAGAAAGGAACAAAGTACTGATACATGCTGCACCCTGGATATAACCTCAAAACATTACATAGGTCAGACACAGAGGGGCACATCGTGAATTATTCCATTTATACGAAATGTCCAAATAGAAAAATCCATAGAGACAGAGAGCAGCTTGGCTGTTGCCAGGGGCTGTGGGGAGAGCCACCTAATGAGTATGGAGTTTTATTCTGGAGTGATGGAAATGCACCGAAACTAGACGGAGGTGGTGTTGTGCAACATTGTGAATGTACTGAATGTTCACTTTGAAATAGTTACTTATGCCAGGTGAATTTCACCTCCATAGAAATTCACTTCGAAATCCCAGCATTTCCCTGTAAATGGTGTCTTAAAAAATGGTTAGAGATAAAATGCAGTTGCCAGCAGCTGGAGTCTTTAGAAATAGTGTTTCCTGGAACCGGTCCCAGAGGTTGGAACTGCCTCATCTTCATTGGGTAGCTTGGCCTGTCGCCAAGGCTACTGCTTCTTAACAGGACACAGGCTGTGGCATTTGAAGCCCATGTTAGAGAGTGAACCACCAGAGTGAGGCGAGAGGGCTGTGCCAGAAACCCTCCCAGAGAGGGAGGCAGTGCATCCAGGCTCACGATAGCCACTGGTTTTACTCGGATACTGGAAGCTTCGCCTGCACCCTAGAAAGATGGCTAAAATACCAAGGGGCGGAAGGGGTCTGGCTGGGAGAGGCCAACAGGCAAATCGGCATGAGCTGCTTCTCTCCCATCAAAGAGCATGACCCACTGAATGTGTGCTGGCGTTTTTGATGGCATCGTGTGGGAGGTACAGCATGCAGCTGACCCGTGAACTACACAATTTGAACTGTGAGGGTCCACTTCTATGTGGATTCTTTTCGACAGGTACAGTACAGTACTGTAAATGTATTTTCCTTATGATCTCCTTAATAACATTTCCTCTTCTCTAGCTTACTTTACTGTAAGGATACAGGGCATAATGCATAGAAGATACAAAATAAGGGCTAATCGACTGTTTATGTTACTGTTAAGGCTTCCGGTCAACAGTAGGCTATTAGTAGTGAAGTTTGGGGGGAGTCAGAGGTCGTATGCAGATTTTTGGTTGCACGGAGGGTTGGCGCCCCTACCTCCCACCTTGTTCAAGGCTCAAACGCATATAGTTCAGATCGTTCCCAGAGCCAGCTGCCTGTATGGCTTACCTCTGTTTCTCCAAGAACAAGCTCCACGTTCTACCCAATGGCCATGGCCAACAGCCTCATTTAAGACTGCGCTGTCTGTACCAACTACATAAAGGCTGGGGCCCTTCATGACCCAGAAGCTCTGCTGTCACTTCTCCATTCTGCAAAATTGCACTTTACGGAGCCTCGGACACAGTCCTAGCAATTTTGTGCCCTTTGGTCCACGATGAGTAACTTATTGGGTTTTTTGGTATTTTTCGCCTTTTACATTTTCTTGGCCACAGGGGAGGGGGCCTCCTCCCTGTCCCTTGAGGTATTCACAGTTTCTTCCACCACTGCAGCCTCCCCTGGGGGTCCAGGGGGCCACTGGGCACATGGGGTGGGGTGTGTTCCCATGATCACAGACGGGCACTGGGTAGTTCTGGGCATGGCCTTGTTGATGATAGTGGAGTATTTGGTGAAGGGGCTGGGGGGGGGGGGGTAGAATTACAGCGAGCCCCCCGATGGCAAAGGACGCAACCAGCACCAGCTCCTTGGCCCAGGCATCCTCGGGGAAGGTGGTGCATCTCCCGGCCATCTTGGCCTGTCAGCCACAGCCAGTCATTTGTGGGTTCTTTTCAGTATTAAATCTTCTACAATTCTGAAAACACAGACTGAAGATCAAAGAAACAGAGCAGAGATGAGCATAGGGGTCTCCTTCCTATGCCCAGCCCTGCCACGCTGGTTTGAGCCAAGGCTCTCACCTGGCCCTGCCTTCTGACTCCTGCCCCCTCTTCCTCTGAGCCTTTCCATGAGCGGACTTCTGGTGGCCCTACAGGCACGACCGACAACTCTCTGTCCATCTTCAGCTCAAGCTCACTTCTAAGCTGCATCCCCATCAGTCCACCTGTCTGCCGGGCATGGTCTCTTCGGGGTCCTAAAGTCGCTCCAAGTGCAGCCTGCCCCACGTGAGCTCACCGCACACCCCTGAAAACCCCGCTTTCTCTTTTTAAGCCTGGTGAGTTTCCCCGAAAGTCGGCCAGCCACCTTCCTTCCCCACCTTCCCCAGCGTTCAGATCCCGATGTCGTCCTCTCCGCACTTCCATCCCGGTACTAGCTCTCCATCGCCCCCCGTCATCTCCCTGCCAGAGCTTCAGGTGCACGCAGCGGGTCTCTCGTCTAGACTCGTGGAGCTTCCGAAGTGGTCTGCTTGTGTGTCTCATTCACCTCTTGCACATTCTCCACACTAGGTTGAGGTGATCTTTCTAAAATGTAAAAGCCGCTCATTACCTCTCTGCTTCAATATCCTTCACTTGATTCTTTTTTTTTTTTAATTTTTTTTCAACGTTTTTATTTATTTTTGGGACAGAGAGAGAGACAGAGCATGAACGGGGTAGGAGCAGAGAGAGAGGGAGACACAGCATCGGAAACAGGCTCCAGGCTCCAGGCTCCGAGCCGTCAGCCCAGAGCCCGACGCGGGGCTCAAACTCACGGACTGCGAGATCGTGACCTGGCTGAAGTCGGATGCTTAACCGACTGCGCCACCCAGGCGCCCCTCCTTCACTTGATTCTAACTGCCTACTTGATTCAGGTCTCACCTCCTTAGAGTGGCATTTGAGACCCTCCGTGATCTGACCCTGGGCTCCAGGAATAAAGAAGCATGCAGCTTTTAGAGCATGCCAGGCTTGTTTATACCTTGCCTGCCTGTACACATGCTGTTCCCTCTGCCTAGTGGCCTCCTATTCGCCTTCCCAGGTTCAGAGTGAGTATGAAGCCCTCCCACTCTTCTGTCCCTGTCCACCCCAAGAAGAATCCATCCTCTCCTTTTGGGCCCCACTCCCCTTCACAGATTCTGTGGTGGCTCCTTGGATCTATGATTGCATATGCTGCTGTTAGTGACCAGGAAAAAGAGAGGAAAGATCCTCCCCTCAAGCCTTCAAAGAGAACGTGGCTCCACGTGGTCTTAATGGTCTTAACATGGGCTTCGTTTCAAACTTCTAGCCTCCAGAACCATGGGAATAAATGACACCAGGTTTCAAGCCACCGAGTTTGTGATTTGTTATGATGGTGCTAGGACACCAGCACACTGGCCCAGCCACATCACCTCTCAACTGCCTCTTCCTCCTTGGTGCAGTGATCTCCCCACTAGTAGAGTCGCCATGAGACAAATGAAGAGTATCTCATTCTATACCGTAAGATACCACACACAGGACATGAGTCTTTGGGCATGGTCAAGGGCATGGTCCAGTTCGAGTACTGAGTTTGTAATCCGGCAGGCAGTAAAAGAATTAACTTCGTGCTCTATGAAGTCTGGTGGAAAAGCAACAGCTCTTGGCCCTTTCTTTTAATGCTTGTTCCTGTCAAATAAGATTTTGGGACTCTATCTGCAAAGCCAAAGAAATGATTGGAGGGTGGCTGGGGTGGCCACGTAGATGAGAGAGCGGGAAGTATTAAGGGTCACACGGAAGACGGACGTGGTTTCTCTTTCTCTTGTTTATTCTGCACCGACTTGGCAAATGCCCTTAAATATAGCAGCTGGTCTGCCAACCTTTTCTAATTTTCTTGACCTTAATCAGGGCCAGATAAGGAGGGCAGTCACGTGGTGACTGGTGACCAGCAGGTTCCAGCCTCCCTCAGACTCCGAGTGCTCTCCTAAGAATCTCTTGCCCCTTGGGCCCATTACAGTACGTGCCAGGCTAAAGCCTCCTTAACTCTGTGCTTGTTTGGCATCGGTGTGATGAGATGTTATCAGATCAGGCAGATGCTGTCAGGGAATCAAGATGTAAATTGAGTAACTGAGACCCAGATTGTAAAATGCCCCAAGCTCCACCATCACCGTATCTACTTTGCAGAGTGCAAGTTCAAGCAGGGGTGGGGCCGGCCATGGCCTTGTTCCCTACCGAGGGGACCGAGGGGACCATGCTCCCACTGAAGACGGGTGTGACAGCACCTGATTCTCTGCTCAGGGCCCAGGATATCCAGCTCTGTCCTGGAATGGCCGTGGGAAGAAGCAAGATTTCCCTGGAGAGGCTCAAATACCACTTTGCTGCTACAGTGGTTATGACCTTTCAGGTGAAAGATCTCTCTCCCTTTTACATCCCTTGTTTTGAAGCTGATGTGACCTCCGTTATTGGGGGGCACTCCAACATGTTGACTCAGTATATAAAATGGTTGTGGCAATCCGAAACCGATTTATCTTAAAGCTAGGGAAGAGGGATCTTAACTAAATGATTTTGTGAACGCTGGGAGAACCTCTCCTCAGCTTCTATGCCCAAAGCAGTGCCACCTGGCATCTAACAGGATTGTAGGGTGAAAACAGCAGCATCCTTACATTTCTATTTGTAGCCCCCCTAACCCGTGGGGACTGGACCCAAGAGCAAATCTGCATGACAGGTACCACGTAGTACTGGAAACAGTGACTCAAGGCCAAGGTGTGGCTCGTGATCCAGGGCTGTGTGTTGGGCTCTGTCTCCAGTGAGCTGCTTCCTGGGGACGTGTGGGACCTGGCAGGCCCACGCCACCAGTCTATGCCCAGAAAGTGAGCGTGGCTTCCCAAGGTGGACTCTTTGCTGTAATTTATGCCTCGCATTTGGTTTTCCAAGTAGAATTTCTTAAATTACTACTTTTGTGTCAAGATTTGAAAGTGTTTTCAAGTTTTTCTCATGAACGGGCAGTGAATTTTGTCAAATGCTTTTTCTGCGTCTGTTAAGATCATCCTCTGATTTTTATCCTTCCTTTTGGTAACGTGGTGCATCACGCTGATTTGCAAATATTGAACCATCCTTGCATCCCTGGAATAAATCACACTTGATCATGGTGAATGATCGTTTTAATTTATTGTTGAATTCAGTTTTCCAATATTTTGTCAAGGATATTGGCATCTGTTCATCAGGGATATTGGTTTATAATTCTTTTTTTGCACTGTCTTTGTCTGGCTTTGATATTAGGTTAATGCTAGCCTCATAGAATGAATCTGGAGGTTTTCTTTCCTCTTCTATTTTTTGAAATTTTTAAAAAAATATTTTGAGGAGGGGCGCCTGGGTGGCTCAGTCGGTGAAGCGGCCGACTTCGGCTCAGGTCATGATCTCACGGTCCGTGAGTTCGAGCCCTGCGTCGGGCTCTGTGCTGACAGCTCGGAGCCTGGAGCCTGTTTCAGATTCTGTGTCTCCCTCTCTCTGACCCTCCCCTGTTGATGCTCTGTCTCTCTCTGTCTCAAAAATAAATAAACATTAAATACATACATACATACATACATACATACATAAAAGTATTTTGAGGAGAATAAGTCTTAACTCTTCTTTGAACGTTCAGTAGAATTCATCTGTGAAGCCATCGGGTCCTTCAGTTTTGTTAGGAGTGTTGATTTGATTACCGATTCAATTTCATTACTAGTAATTGGTCTATTCGGATTTTCTCTTTCTTCCTGATTCGGTCCTGGAAGATTATATGTTTCTAAGAACTTATCCATTTCTTCTAGATTGTCCAGTTTGTTTGGACAACTATGTGTCCAATTATACGGTTGTTTGTATAATTTTTTGTAATAGTCTCTTAAAATCCTCTGTATTTCTGTGATGCTAGTTGTAACTCCTCCTTCTGATTTTATTTATCAGAGTCCTCTTTTTGTTTTCTTGATGAGTCTGGCTAAGGTTTTATCAATTGTGTTTATCTTTTCAAATAACCAACTCTTAGTTTCATTGACCTTTTTTATTGGTTTTTGTTTGTTTTAAACTTTTTTTTTTTTAGAGAGAGAGAGTGCAAGTGGGAGAGAGGGGCAGAGAGAGACAGAGAGAGAGAGACAATCTCAAGCAGGCTCCATGCTCAGCGAAGGGCCTGACATGGGGCTCGATCCCATGACCCTGGGATTATGACCTGAGCCAAAATGAAGAGTAGGATGCTCAACCAACTGAGC
Source organism: Prionailurus viverrinus (assembly GCF_022837055.1). Taxonomy (NCBI): domain Eukaryota; kingdom Metazoa; phylum Chordata; class Mammalia; order Carnivora; family Felidae; genus Prionailurus; species Prionailurus viverrinus. Next base: position 13,002,993 of record NC_062571.1, read on the forward strand.
CACCGTGGTGCCCCATTTGTTTGTTTGTTTTCGCCTCTTTTTCATCTATTTCTTCTCTGATCTTTATTTCCTTTCTTCCTACTACCTTGAGCTTTGGGGATTTTTTCCCTAGTTCCTTGAGGTATAAGTTAGATTGTTTATTTCAGATTTTTCTTGGCTTTTTTTGAGGAGGGCCTATACCTCTAAAACCTCCTCTTTGGACAGCTTCTCTGCGTCCCAAAGGTTGGGGAATGTTGTGTTTTCATTTTCATCTGTCTCGAAGTATCTTTTTAATTTCCTCCTTGATTTCTCCATTGACTCGTTGGTTGTTTAGTAGCATATTGTTCAGCCTCCACGTGTTTGTGTTTTTCCAGGTTTATTTTCTCATGATGAAACCGGTCATTTCAGTTTCATAGCATTGTGGGCAGAAAAGATGCTTCAGATGATTTCAATCTTCTTAAATTTTTCTTTGAGACTTGTTTTGTGGCCTAACGTAATCTATCCTGGAGAATGGTCTGTGTGCACTGGAAAAGAATGTGTATTCTGCTTGTGGGGAATGGAACATTCCATATGTACCTGTTAAGTTCATATGGTCTAATGTGTCGTTCAATGCCACTGGTCTATATTGATTTGCTGTCTGGATGATTTAGCCATTGATTTAAGTGGATGTTAAAGACCCCTACTTTTATTGTATTACTGTCAGTTTCTCCCTTCATGTCTGTTAATATTTGCTTTATGTACTTAGGTGCTTCCATGTTGGGTGCATAAACATTTACAATTATATCCTCTTGTTGGGTTGATCCCTTTATTGTTACCTAATGTCCTTCTTTGTCTCTTTTTACAGTATTTTTTTTTTAGTTTTAATTTTATTTATTAATTTTGAGAGGAGAGAGAGGAAGAGGAGGAAGGACAAAAAGAGAGTATGAGAGAATCCCAAGAAGTCCTCATATTGTCAGCACGGAGCCCAGTGTGGGGCTCAAACCCACAAACATGAGATCATGACCGGAGCCGAGATCAAGAATCAGACACTTAACTACATATGCGCACATCCTTACAGTCTTTGTTTTGAAGTCTATTTTGTTTGCCATAAGTATTGTTACTCCAGCTTTTTTTCATTTCCGATGCATGAAATATCTTTTTATATACCTTCACTTTCAGTCTGCATGTGTCTTTAGATACGAAGTGAGTCTCTTGTAGGCAGCATATAGATGAGACTTGGGTTTTTTATCATTCAGTCACTCTCTTTCTTTTGATTGGAGCGTTCGTTCCATTTAAAGTAGTTGTTGATTGCTATGTTTTTATTGCCATTTTGTTCATTATTTCGGGTTGCTTTTGTAGTTCTTCTCTGTTCCTTTCTTCTTCTCTTGCTCTCTTCCCTTGTGATGTGATGACTTTCTTTAGTCTTTGGCTAAGATTCCTTTCTCTTTATTTTTTGTAGATCTGTTATAGGTTTGTGGCTTTTGGTTACCATGAGGTTCATATAAAACACCATATGGAGATATAGCAGTCTGTTTTAAGTTGATAGCTGCTTAAGTTTGTACACATTCTAAAAGCACTACATTTTTACTCCCTCTCCATGTTTTATATATTTGATATCATATTTTACATCTTTTTTATTTTTTATTTTTTCCTTGATAATTTTTTTTTTACTTCTAGTTATGGCCTTTTCTGCTTAAACAAGTCACTTTAACACTTCTTATAAGACCAATTTAATGGTGATAAACTCTTTTAACTTTTGTTTATATGGGAAACTCTTTATCTCTCCTGCAGTTCTGAATGATAACCTTGCCAGGTAGAATATTTTTGGTTGCACGTTTTTTTCCTTTAGCACTTTGAAGATATCATGCCGGCAAAGTTCCTGCTGGAAAATCAGCTGATAGCCATATGAGATTTCCCTTGTATATAACTGTTGTCTTTCCTCTTGCTGTCATTTAGGCTGAAGGAGGGCAAGAAGAATGCCACCTGCCAGCACTTCCATTCCCAGAGAAAGTTCCTAAAGAACCCTGGCCCTGTGGCACATGCCCTAAAATTAATTAATAAATCTTCGCAGGGCGCCTGAATGGCTTGGTCAGTTAAGCGTCTGACTCTTGATTTCGGCTTATGATCCCTGGGATCGTCATGATCCCAGGGTCGTGGGATCGAGCTCCACATCAGGCTCCATGCTGAGAGTGGAGCCTGCTTGGGATTCTGTCTCTTTCTCCTTCTGTCTCTCTCCCCTGTGCGTGTTCTCTCTCTCTCTCAAATAAACAACAACAACAATAATAATAATAATAAATCTCCTTCACACATTACCCAGGTACTTTTCAAAGTTCTGGTTCTCAGAGCATGAGAGATTTAACAGTAGAGGCTCGGTTTCCTGTAGCATGTCAGCTCCCAGAGTTAAGCCCTGCTGATTTTCAAGGCTAGGTGTATTGGGGGCTTGTCTTCTTGGAGGTGCAGATCCCCAGGGCAGAGGGGTGCCTGGTATGGATCTTGAGCTCCTCACCCCCCAGGGAGGACTTCATGCCTTTGATATCCCTCCTGATGTCTTTAGCTGTGGAAGATCTGTTCCATCAGTCTTTAGGTCATCCTCAGAGAGGGTTGTTCTATATGTAGTTACAGTCTTGGTGTGTGCATGGGAGGAGGTAAGCTCAGAATCGTCCTGCTCCCCTCAGAATCAGCCACAATTATATTATTATGAGAAAAGGAGAGAATGGCTTCAGCCCCACACACACCTATCACACTATGACCATTACTTATTTACTTTCTCCCGCTCAGACACTGAGCTCTGTGGGGCCGGCAAGTCTCATTCCTCCTTATGGCTTCAGAATCTCCCATAGAAACCAACATAGATCTTCAGGTCAGGTCAAGTTCTTTGGCTATACACCCCCTAAGAATTGCATGCCTCCGTGTATGAGAATGAATTCACCAGTACAGTTTTTTGAACAATGCATGATACGCCCCACCGGACTGTAAGCCTTGTGAGAACAGAGAGTATGATTTTTGCTCCTCAAGACCCAGCACCACGCCATCAGCAAAGATGCGTGACTTTAGGTCATTACACTTCACCACTGGGAGCTGAATTAGCTCCGCTTTAAGAATCGAAACCACAGCAGTCATGGAGAATCAGCATCATTGCTGTGAAGCCTGAGCCCGTTCTTTCACGTACACACGAGTCACGGTTATATGAACGTGGACAGTGGGCCTGTCCTGGGATGGTGCTGGGCACACAGACACTAGTAAAACCACCCTCTGCCCTCGAGGGCCTCCCAGCCAGCTGATGGCCACGCGGTAGAACTTTCGAGGCCTCCACGATGAGACCACCACAGCATTTTGTCTACAGATAAGTATGTTTTTCCTATTTAAGGGGGGGAAAAAAAGCCATGAGAACATCACGGCAGCATATTTAGTGCCATTAAAAAGCAGTGTTTTTCAGTGACAGATCAAGCAGACCAGTAGGAGCCAGTTCCTGTCAGCCCCAATAATGTGTCTCGCTTTGAGAAGCAGTAGTGATACTGGGAGGTGTCTACAGCTCCTTCCTGGGGCCCAGGGCAACTTGGTGGGATGACATCTGAAGAAAGCCCCAAGCACTGGATACAAAATGCTATGCAGGTGGCAAGTGGACAAGGAGAAATGGATCATCTTTCCTCGATACACCGTCTCTCAAAGAACTACCAGAGTCAACAAAATCATCTGTAAGAGCAGCCCAAAAGGCTGGATGGGACCGTGAATAATAACGGGAGGGTCAGGAGAACAGTGACTCTAGCATCCCCCACCTACGGACTCCTGTGTCTTCAGTCAAGTCTCTTCACCTTGGGCTCAGACTCCCTGCATAAAGTGGCACTGCCCCCCACCCCCACCCCAGCCCTGGCACAGAACGTCTCCAACTCTATTTTGCACCTGAATCGCTCCGGTGAAAATGCGGCTGTAATTCCAAAGGTCTGGGTGGGCCCTGAGATTGTGTGTCTGTCCCCTTCCCGGACCCACCTGGCTCTGTCCCTGAGAGTCTGAGATCTGCGTGCCTCACATGACAGGAGTAGGGCAAGCACCAGCTTAGATGCAGACTAGCGCTGTGTCTTTTCGGATGCGGCTTGCACCCCGGAGTTACCTCGAAAGTCAGTGTGGCTTAGTGGTCTGGGGTGTGACCGCGGCATCTCATCTTTTAAGGCGCCAGGTGATTCACATGCACAGCAAAGCCTCGGAACCAGTGGACTTGGGCAGTGGTTTGGGGACTTGAGGTGTCAGAATCCCCTGGAGGGCCCAGAAAGAGCACCGGGGCCCAGCGTCATGGGAGTGGAACAGAGCCGGGCCTCGGCGGTACCGAGTTCCCGGGTGCTTCTGATTCTGCCAGTGTAGGGACCGCCGAGAGAGGCAGACCTGCCCACGGTGGGCTGGAGAACAGCAGGTGCACGGAGAATGGCGCGCAGGTGCGCTGCCGTTATCCGTCCCCTCAGCCCCCTGGGCAGCCAGTGCCAGTGCAGCCAGCTGGCTCACTGGGTCCCTTCACCCCCCGTGTGTGATGACAAAGTGTGAGATGCATTGTTCATTCCAAACAAAAACAAAACCCGGTGTTCCTGAATCAGTCCTTCGGGGAATGGCGGGTTTCGGGCAACAGGTTTCTTCACCGCAGGACTCCTCAGAGTCTTTATTTGCCAGTGTGCAGCACGGCCCTCCAAAGGCACGAGTGAGATAATGGCCATTTCTCAAACGTCTGTGACCAGGGAAACTTTTTCATGGAGCCAGTCCAGAGAATTTGCTGCACGGGGGAGCCTGGGTGGCTCAGTCTGTTAAGCGTCCGACGTTGGCTCTGGTCATGATCTTTGGATCCTCTGTCCCCATCTCTCCCTCCCCCCAGTCTCTCTCTTGCTCTCTCTCTTTCTCAAAACTAAACACTAAAAGAAATTGAGGGGTTGGGGCGCCTGGGTGGCTCAGCCCAGGGGTTTCCTGACTGTCCAGAAGGTGGGCAGGGAGGACCCCTGGAGCCCAGCTTTAAAGTCACTTGCCTAGGGGCGCATGGATGGCTCAGTCAGTTCAGCGCCCAACTCTTGATTTCAGCTCAGTCATGATCTCACGGTTCGTGAGTTCAAGCCCCACGTGGGGCTCTGTGCTGATGATCCAGAGCCTGTTTGGGATTCTCTCTCTCTCTCTCTGCCTCTTCCCGGCTCGCTCCCCTGCTTTCAAAATAAATAAACTTAAAAAAAATTGTAAAGCCAGTTACCTAGGGGGCAGGCTTGACGCTCTGACCCTGCAGGACAGCAGGCCTCCTCTCTAGGGCTTTGTCTGTCTGTCTGTCTCCCTTTGGAAGATGGTGGGGGTGAGGGGAACACCGTGGGAACTGATCCACCCTCAGCCCTGGACTGGGGAAAATGCACCGGGCACGACTTCACCCATCCTTCCCCCAAGTCCAGCCCATTCCTGGCCAGCCTTTGTTTTGCTGCAGGTTCACGGGGATCCCCGGGACGTGGATGCTGTAGAGTGGGGTGGGCACAAAGCCCCTGGGGGACGAGCCCGTTGTCCCAGACAAGGGAGGCAACAAGCCAGGCGCCTCTCCACAGAGAGTCCCTGGCATTGAAGAGACCTTTAAAGCCACCCGATTGAGTCATCTCTTCTGTGCTAGATGTCTTTTGGTTGGAACCAGGTTATTCTAATATGCGTAGGGATAATGTTAATGGGAAGAGGCACTATAATTGGTTTTTTTCTTTGCTGTAATTTTCTCTGTCTTCACATTTTCCTCCAATTGGCCTAGCTCTTTATAATAAGAAAAGGCATCTAAACTGTTTCCGTTGGGCAGAGGTTGGCTAGAAGCGGGTGGGCGCGTGGGGCTGGGGGTGACCAGCAGGCCGGGAAGGGAGAGCCGGGCCAGCCCGTGGCCCCGAGGTGTTCCCGCTCCGCTGTGTGCGATCGGGGCTTCCCTTCCTGCCCGTAGCTCACCGTCTCCCATGTGATCTGATAAGGAGACTCCGCGGGCTGCAGAGACAGCGGCAAAGCAGGAGCAGAGGGCCCTGGGGGCCGGGCGGTTGGGGGACAGCCGGCTTCTGCCACACCTGTCGACCCATCTCTGGTTGTGTCCCCAGGTGAGCCTCAAAGCAGGAGCCGCGCATCAGCCTCTCCTCTGACAACTGTCAGCCTCTGCTGCCACCTGCCCAGGCCCGTCACTGCACCTCTCAGCAGGTAAGGAAATGGTGTGTCGTGTCCAGGAGCGGGTTCCCTCTGGAGAGCGGGTGTCTTTGCCTGCAGTGCGCGTGTGGGCCCGGGTGAGGCTGGGCTGTCAGGATCTCCGTGTGTGGCCCGGTCCTCACACATCACTTTCTCCCAGCAGCTGTCACCATCCTGTCCCCCGGCCCCCTTCCGTAGCAGATGTAGGGCCCTTATGAAGCCACCCCCTCACGTCCTCCCCCATGTGAGTGGGTGGGCCCCCTGTTGGGGGAGAAGGGAGGAGAACTGATGACTGGATGACCACGGAAGAGGCCCCACGGCCTTCTCAGTCCTAAGTTAGGCAAAGTTCAGGATCACTCGAGGGGTGAGTCTGTGCTGGGAGAGTAGGAGAGACCAGGTGGCAAGAGGGAAACCCTGTTCCTGCCCCAGATGCCACGCTAGGCCCCGGAGAGGGGACAAGCTGGGAGCCACACTAGGGAGATGCTTCCTCCCACTTTCACTAGGAGTTCCACACAATTAGGTTATCGAACCTTCCTGAATAGGTTTCCTCATTTGAGAAGTTAGGGGATCGGACCGGGGCCTCTACGTTCCAACGTTAACCTTGAGCAATTCAAATGTTTCTTGCTACTCAAGATGTGGTCCGCGGATCAGCCGCGACTGAAGGCTTGTTAGAAATGCAGATTCTTGGGGGCGCCTGGGCGGCTCAGTCTGTTGAGCATCTGACTCTTGATTTGGGCTCAGGTCATGATCCCTTTGAGCATATAGCCTGCTTGGGATTCTCTCTCTCTCCCTCTGGCCCTCCCCCACTCACGCTTTCTTTCTCTCTCTCTCAAAAAAAAAAGAAATGCAGACTATTGGACCATACCCCAACTCACTCCATCAAAATCTGTGTTTTATCAAGCTCCCCAGGGATTCATACATCCATTAAATTTTTTTTTTTCAACGTTTATTTATTTTTGGGACAGAGAGAGACAGAGCATGAACGGGGGAGGGGCAGAGAGAGAGGGAGACACAGAATCGGAAACAGGCTCCAGGCTCTGAGCCATCAGCCCAGAGCCTGACGCGGGGCTCGAACTCACAGACCGCGAGATCGTGACCTGGCTGAAGTCGGACGCTTAACCGACTGCGCCACCCAGGCGCCCCTATAAGATTATTTATTTCGAGTGAGAATGTGTGTGCCCATGAGTCTAGGAGAGGCAGAGAGAGAGAGAGAGGAGAGAGAGAGAGAATCCCAAGCAGACTCCACGCTGTCAGCACAGAACCCGACGCGGGGCTCAAACTCACAAACTGTGAGATCATGACCTGATGCTAAATCAAGAGTCAGATGCTTGACTGGCTGAGCCACCCAGGCCCCTCTTAAATTTGTTAAAGGGCTGATTCAGAGAGTCCCGAAGGTGCATGGAACACCTCACAAGGTAATTTGGTGGATGCCAAGGAGTGATAGAGCAGCTTTAAAGCCAGCCATGGTTCTCCCCCTGTGGCCCATGCCCAGAATCCCCTCGGGAGGTTGTGAAGTACAGGTGTCTAGATCGGGGGTCGGTCACAGTCCAGGTCCTGGGTACGTGTGCTGGGAGAAAGCTTACCGGCCCCTCGGAGAGAGAGCATGCACAGACATGAAACAGTACGGGTCACTGATGGCAGTAAGAGCAACGTCCTATAAGGGGGTCCGACAGGGCCAGGGGGCAGCAGGGCAGAGGAGGCGAAGTGGAGCAGGCTTGTCATCCTGTGTCCCAGGAAGAGTGCCTTCTGCCCTTATTTTCTGCATCTCCCCTCTTAGTTGTGGAGGGGGGCCCTGTTACGGGCAGCTGTAGTTATTCCTCCTCTTCTTTCTTGAGCGGGAGCGGAAATTGGGGAGAGCAAGGGATTTCCATTTCGTTGTTGGCTATTTGTTTTCATGTGTTGAAAAAGACTATTTGTATATGCTGAGGAGAGGGCACCCAGAGACACCAACGTTACAGGAGAAAGAGGGTGAGTGACAGGGCAGAGCCTGAGGAGAGACGGGCCCACCACACGTGCAGTGTCAGCCTTGGATGAGGCCGGGCTTCCAGCCACAAGTGCCAGATGACCCAGGAGACTCCTGCGAGTCTCCTGACTTTGCCCTGGGTCCGTCCCCAGTGGCCAGTATGGCAAGACCCAGTCAAGGCAGCCAGAGAGGGGGTATCTCCTCTCATGCCTCAACAAGGGAATTAAACACGGGGTAACCGGGAATGGGAGTGAGATGGCGGGCAGCTTTGGGGACCCACTAAGGCTGACTGTGTGTGATGGCACCAGTCCCAGCACATGGGGGGCTTCCACGGAAGCACCTTGCAGCCCCTTAGTGTGAGTGGAGTGGGGAGGGTGTTGGATTGATATGATGGGAAAGACAAAGGAAAGACGACAAGTCTTGGGAGAGAGGGACCATGAGTTGGGTTGTCCACTAGGCTGACTGTGGCTCTGGGTGACACTAGGGAAGGCTGTCACCAAGGAGACAGCCATGGAAGGACATAGCACTTTGAGGCTGAGAGGGAGGAAAAGGGTGAGCAAGGAAGGCTCAGAGGTTGTGGTGAGAAGGTGACACTGGGGCTGTGGACAGACATGGTCTGGAGGGGACACAGGAGAGGCCACCAAGGAGGTGGAGGACGAGGCGGGGTTAAGAGTCCATGTATCTCAGGTTCTGGAGCCCCCACCCCACCAGCCTATTTTATCTCCAGGACACAAGAAGCCAAACACAGCTCATTGGGATCTTTCTGAATATTAAGCATTCAGCCAGAGTTCTCCTCTGTGTTGCAGAGTGGAGTCGTTGAAAATGTGCCCCTCTTTGTAAACAGAGGAAGAATGAGAAAATAGTGGGGTGGGATTCGGGTGTTCTAAATGCAGCCAGTCAGGGGCCAGAGGGAGGGAGATGGCCGCTCTGGGGTCTGACGAGGCTCTGATTCTGCTAGTAACAGTTCCTATACAGGGACACCTGCTCTCACTTAAACACACTCACACCCACCCACACACACCCAGTGCAGAGCCCCTCTCCTCCTCCTTGGTTGGCCCTTCCCCCGTGTCTTCCGTCTTCACTCCTGCTGACCCTGGCCTCGGCTTCCTTCTACTCAGCCATCCCTGTGCCCTGCTTCGGTGCCTTCCCCAACTTCTAAAATCCCAAGATCAAATATGAGGAAAGAGAAGGATGAATTCTGGAATGGGAAGAGAGGATGAGGATCTGAGAGCAATGATTTGTGGGTCCTTTTTTCCTTGCATCAGGCCGGGGAAGGTTGAGAACCAGACTGTTCTTCCTTTTGTGTGGATACACAGGAACGCTGATATACATCAACACTCACACCCACAGAGGAACAGCTACACACACATGGACTGGCACAGGGCACGTACCACAGGCCTGTGGGCACACACAGGGACACACACAGACCTGAACACACATGCAGAACACGTAAGCGCATCTCTACATAGCAGGGTTTAGGTGGCTGTCCCCCTGGGTTTCCAAGCCCCAACTATTCATTATTCTCCTTCTCTTCTTGTTGAGTAGAAGTTCCCAACCAAGACAGGAACACCTACCTGTTAAACTCTAATTTAGGTGACTGATCTCTATCTTAGAACAAGAAACTTTCGGGGGTACCTGAGTGGCTCAGTCGGCTAAGCATCTGACTCTTGATTCCAGCTCAGGTCATAATCTCACAGTTCATGAGATCGAGCCCCGAGCTGGGCTCTGTGCTTACATCATGGAGCCTGCTTGGAATTCTCTGTCTCCCCCTCTCCATCCCTCCCCCACTCATTCTCTCTCTCTCTCTCTCTCTCTCTGTCTCTGTCTCTCTCTCTCTCTCAAAATAAACATTAAAAAAACCAAGAAACCTTTATTTTTCAAAACACTGCCTGTGGACAAATGAAGCTGCCACCATGCCTCGCCTGAACCACAGAGTTAGCACGTATGTGGAAAACCCACAGAGCGTGGTCTATACACCAAGATACTGGCCGGGTCTCCTCAACCCTCACTATGTGCCTTTGGAAGCCACTGTCACCTGTGCGACCCACCTGCAGCTCTGAGGTTGAATGATTAGGCCCCTTCCAAGTGGTTTCTCATTAGATGGGGCGACTGGAACCGTAGGCACCTGTGTAGAAGTCTGTGCTTTCTTGTGGAACAGTTCGCATTCCAGTGTTTTCTTAGTCATGTGGCATCCTTACATGTCAGATCAGGGAGAATTTCTTTCTTCTACAAATACAGATCTCTGCTTGGGATAGGGTGTGTGTGTGTGTGTGTGTGTGTGTGTGTCTGTGATTGTTTAAAAACAAACTCGGGCACCTGGGTGGCTCAGTCAGTTGAGCGTCCAACTTTAGCTCAGGTCATGATCTCCTGGTTCACGAGTCTGAGCCCCGCATCGGGCTCTTAACTCTCAGGGTGGAGCCTGCTTCCCATCCTCTGTCCCCCTCTCTCACTGCCCCTCCTCCATCCCTCGCTTGCATGTGTGTGCTCTCTCTCTCAAAAATAAACATTTTTAAAAATTAAAATAAATAAATAAAAACTCCCAGCATAAAGTCTGTAAAATTTTTCGAATGAGGGCAAGTTAACATTAATAATAAAGCAATTGTATTCAGGGGAAACTTGTACTCAGAGCTGTAGAAAGACCCCTTACCTAGGCTTCAAAGCTTTGAGTTTGGGTTCTGGATCCACAAAGTTTGGCTGTGAGACCTTTAGCTATTGGCTTAATTTCTCTGAGTTTTGCACTTTCCTGACTCAACAAAACCAAACTTAATATGTTTTGCCAGCCTTCGGGGCTGCTAGGGGGATGAACGGACAAATGTGTAGGGAAATGATTTACTGCTAACAAAGTACCACACAAAAGTCAGGGGATTAACGCTGGGACCATCTAGTATCTTCCGCTCCCTCTACTCACGGCTGAGAAAGTCTCCCCAGGCAAAAGCATAAGGTCTTGCTCCCATCCCCCTCGTGAAGCATTTCTTCCGCTCGTCCCGGGAGGGTTTACTCACAGATGCTCCCTGCCGTGGACAGAGACGCTGTGGGTGGTGGGAGCGGGGAGAAGAGCGAGGGCTCCGCCCGACCTTGGGGAAAAGCCGCACTTCCAACCCTCTGACTTTGCTCGTTTCAGGGGCAGAGAATGAAAGAAGGCATGTCGAGTAACAGCACCACTAGCATCTCCCAAGCGCGGAAGGCCGTCGAGCAGCTTAAGATGGAAGCCTGTATGGACAGGGTGAAGGTGAGCACGCCCGAGCCGGCCTCACCCCCTGCCCCAAACCCAGCTCGGAACGGTCCTCCCATTTCCTTGCGAGAGTTAACACGCTACCCGGCAGAGCGGCCAGCCGGCCTTGGCAGCTGTAACATTTACAAATGAGTGTTTGCCTCAGAGTTCCAAGTGTGCTCAAGGATCCAAATGATGCAGAATACACAGTGTGCATGAATTCCGTAAGGAATGGCCAAAAATAGACTCATATTCGTCTCAGCTCTATTTAGCCCTGTTGTCATGCCAATAAGCGAGAGAGTTTAACGGTGAGATCAATCAGAGTTCTCCTGCCTGATCCAGTGACTTCGAGGTTAGGCAGTGTCGGGTGTTTTGACAGGGGCGCTGTTGAGAGTGGAGCATTGGACCGTGCATCGTGTTTGTCAAATGTTCCTTTGGGGAAAGTGAAGGAAGGTGCCAGTCGCCTCCTACCATGTTCATTTCGCTGCTCAGCGTAGGTCTGTTCGTGCTGGGAGAGCTGGAGCAGGATGAAGCCACCTATTCTCCAGATGTGACTTAGATTTGCAGGAGGCCGGGCAGAGCACGTCGCTCTGAAATAGCATTCGGGTCCATTGACTGTGATAGAGCTGGAACCCCGCCAGGAGTCTGACACTAGGAGGCTCAAGTCCAGCGGCCTTTGGGCACCTGGAATCAGGGGTCTCGCCCAGGCATCCGGGATTCAAAGAAGAGAGGTTGCAAGGGGGCAAAGGGTGACTCCTAAAGCCTCCCGCTGGCAGAGCAGACAGTCCCTCCCCAAGGTTCCCATCACCAAGACCCCCTCCCCCCACCTCACGCTGCAGTTATGGCCAGCTAGCACCAGCGCCTGCCTCCATCGCGACAGTTATTCCCTCCCCTGGGGCCTTGGGGTTCGAGCTATCCAAGGAGGCAGCGGCATGCACAGAAAGTGACATAATAATAGAAGACACGGGGAGGGGGTCCAGCGTCATGCAAATTGGCATACGTGGACCAGTATTATGGGCCACCTTGCACATTCTTTTTTTTTTAAACGTTTATTTATTTTTGAAAGACTGACAGAGTGCGAGTGGGGGAAAGGTGAAGGAGGGGCAGAGAGAGAGGGAGACACAGAATCGGAAGCAGGCTCCAGGCTCCGGAGCTGTCAGCACAGAGCCCGACGCGGGGCTCGAGCTCGTGAAGCGTGAGATCGTGACCTGAGCCGAAGTCGGACGCTCAACCTACTGCGCCACCCAGGCGCCCCGCCGTGCACATTCTTGTACCAGCTACAGATGAGGCATCGCCCCTTAAAGTCTAGGCTAGAGGAGGGAGCGAGAAAACAAAGCACCGGAAAGGAGGGAGAGCCCCGCCAGTGTAGAGATGGATGTGACAATGAGTGCCGCGGACAGTGAGTGCTCCCCAGGGACAGACATTTGCTGGGGGGGGGGGGGGGGTTGTTGGTGAGCCTCGCTCTTCTGATAAACGTGCCTGAATACCTGCTCTGCACGAGGCGTGGTGCCGGGATACAAACACGAGCGGAATGATGCCCCCGTCCTGTCCTATCGCTCAGAGAGGCCTTTGCGGGGCTGGGAGCTGGTTCTGAGGGGATACCCGAGAAGGGAGCTAACCGGCGCTCATTTCCAGCGGCCGCACTTGGCCGAGAGCTGCGGGTTGTGCCGGGGAGGGCCGCTTTGGGCAGCTCGGGGGTGCCGGGTCCGCAGGGGCGGATCACACAGACGAGTGAGTGGGAAGCCTGGGCCCGGTGGTGAACTGACCTGTCAGCAGCAGAGGCGGTCGTCAGAGGCCAGGGGGCAGCCGGAGCTGCAGAAGCAGGTGCAGCGCGGAGCAAAGAGCAAAGGTGGAGGCCGAGAAGCAGACACCCAAGAATTGGGTGCGGAAGTCGGGCAGTCGAAATAGGAGACGCCAGGGAGCAAGACGTTATAACCCAACTGCAGAGCTCCGTGGCCAGAGACCGGAAAGACCACGGGCACCGGTTTGGGCAACGGGACGGTGGCCACGCCGGGGAGTCCGACCCCGGCAAGGGAGACAAATTCTGTAATAACAGATCCCAGATCCTCACTTGCGACAGTCACCGGATGTCCCCGCCACGAAGGGTCTCACTGGAGACCCATGTGCAGTCTCTGAAAGAATGAAGAGAAACCATAGGCCAACTCAAAGTCAAGTCTGTTAGATGGTGTTCAGGGGGGCAGGTCGTCTGGCTCCTGGAGTGACACCGCTGTGGAAATGTGGTCCCGGATCCCAGGAGGGGGCTTCCTGGAGGGCATCTTCAGACTCTGTGGTAACTCCAGGCGGGGGGCCACCGACAGCCACGTCAGATTTGCTTCAGAGGTGGCAGAGTTGTGTCATTGAGGAGATGATGCAGGGCTTCCTGAGGGGAGAGGTGGCCCCGAAGAACCACATCCCTGCTGTGCAACCACGTGTGTTTTCTTGCTCATAAAACCTTCAACATTTTTTTTTTTAATTTTTTTAACGTTTATTTATTTTTGAGACAGAGAGAGACAGAGCATGAACAGGGGAAGGGCAGAGAGAGAGGGAGACACAGAATCTGAAGCAGGCTCCAGGCTCTGAGCTGTCAGCACAGAGCCCGATGCGGGGCTCGAACCCATGGACTGTAAGATCATGACCTGAGCCGAAGTCGGATGCTCAACCGACGGAGCCACCCAGGTGCCCCAACATTTATTTTTTTAATGTAGTAAGATACACATAACATGTACCCTTTTAACCATTTTTTTTAAGTTTATTTATTTTTTGACAAAGAACAAGCAGGGGAGGGGCAGAGAGAGGGGAGGACAGAGGATCTAAAGTGGGCTCTGAGCTGTCAGCATAGAGCCCAATGCAGGGCTCGAACTCACAAACCAAGATCATGACCTGAGCTGAAGCCGTTCGCCTAACCGACTGAGCCACCCAGGCGCCCCTTCACACGTGGTTTTAAGCACTAGACCCCCCCTTGCTTCTGAACACAGCATGGCTTGGGGGAAAAATCTAGTTAATGCAAGTCCTGGCAAAATGAGGTGCGTATTGTTATCAATTAACCAGACAATAAAGACGGAATCTGGAGAGAAAGAGAAGCCATCAAGGACACTCCGAACTGACCTCGATAAGGGCTTTGAGGAGGGAGGAAAGAGGAAGAGAGTCACCAGGGAGAAGAAGTGGCCTTTCTAGAATGGGCGAGAGGTCACTGCAGGAGGGGGGAAGGAAAAGGGGAGCCTGGACGGTAAATGACAGAGGGAAGCCCCAGGGAAGCAGATGAGCAGGTCATAGAATTCGCTGAACTCATACAGAAAGGGACGGGAATTCCAGGTCCACGTGAAGGAGGAAAGGACAGGCTGAGTGTGTGGGGAGAACGCGGAAGAGGTGACTGGGCAGTGCCTTTCATGGGGCCCTGGAGAGAGGAAAGAACACGCTGGAGGGAAACCTCTGAAGGCTTCATGCGACTGCCATGCGACTGGGAAATCATTGCGACTGCCATCCCACAGAGCTGGCCCCCAGGTGGAAGCCTCCGATGACGACCGGAGGACAGCGCGAGCTCGGGCAGGTGTCGGGCACGAAGCAGAAAAGGACCCGGCTGCCAAGGCACATAGGCAACCGTGGAGCCCACCTCTGGGCTGTGTGGTTTTACCGTGTTTGGGGGAGTGTCTTATGTGGACGGAGAGGAAGGCGTGCTCGCGGTTCATGAGAATAAAGGAGAGGAGAGAAGAGAAAGTAACTGCATTAAGCAGCTGTTTGGGTTGCAAAGGTAAGAAAAAGTAATAGCGTGAACTCAGGTCTGGGCAGTTCATGGCGGAAAAATGCAGCCAAAATGCCCACTATGGTCTCGAAGTCCTGTTTGTCCCCTAAAAACATCACCTGCATAAGAGCACTTGTGCGGGTGTCGGCTTTGTCCTAAATGATGCAGGGGACATAGGAGGGACGCTTTATAAAGGCCACAGCCGGACCTCAGGCCCTCACACAGTTGGGTTCAGAGACCCCCTCCCCACCACCTCAGTGCCCTGTCTACCTTCATTTAATGTTTATTGAGTTCCTCCCCCAACTCAGCCCTGCTTCCCAGCATCCATGGGATTCTTCTCTGTCCGACCTAGGAGCTCATCAGGGCATCTCTCAACAAACATGGGTGCTGTCTTTGAGAACCTGTATCAGCTACTAATATTCCCCATGTATCACAAGAGCAAAGAAGATTCACCGTAGAAGATCCAGCATAGTTTTTTGCCTCCCCAAAAGCGAAAGTCTTGGAAAATAATACTCGGGATCCTACAAAAGAAGTAAAGAACACGTTCAGATGACATCCTGGAGACTGTTTTGGTCCTAAGGAAAAGAATACCCCATAGCCTTATTCCTTCGCTCACCCGTTAGAGGCTTACGCTATACAAAATTCTACCAGGAAGGTACATAAATGACATTGGTCACCAAACAGTGAGAATTTGTCGAACAGTTGTGGCAGATACAAGCTGAGCAAAGCGTAAAAGGTTTAAGTGGAGAAAGTGGTCTCTGGAGCTGGCCGGTCAGCCCGAGAGGAGAGCAGCTGGGGAGAAGGTGTTGTCCCATGGGGAAAATACAGAGGTCCTGAGCAGGCTGGGTCACAAGCTCCCAGGAAGGCTTGTGGAAGCTGTGTCTCCACTGGGCACTGCTGAGGGTGCTTTGATTTCCCTGGTCCCGGGGGGAAAAGGAATTGCCAGGGGCTGTGACTTGGTGGGATCTGGAGGTAGACGACACCCTTTAGCAAACCTAACTCTCCAACGGGACCAGGAGGAAACAGCTGATGGACTTGCCGAGTGACGATATGCTCAATTGTCTGTCTGTCTGTCTCTCCCTTATTTGCCCTAAGGCCTGTGGCAGATGATTTTAAGAGCGATGGGATGTACTCACCATCCCTAAGGGGGCTGTCATTAGACTGAGATTAATTTTGTCAACACAAGCTTGATGTGCAGATTGCTGACAGATCAACGGGTTTTACGTCAACTTGCGTTCCGTAGATGACTAAAAACAGGGCAGCGAGAACGTTGTCGGTTGATGAACGGTCCAAAAGACGACAGCAGGAGTAGATTAGTGTGGGAGCTTATTGACATGGAAGAAGAGAGAGTATATCATGACAGGTGATGACAGTCCTTCTCCATATCAGCGAGACTGTGAGAAAGTAGATGTAAGTGGCCTGTGCGGGAGGCTGTAGTTCCTATTTCGAAAAGAACAGCATTTTACTGTTCATGAAAATGGTATTCATTTACTTGCGAGAGTTTTGGAAGATAAAAGTATAGGGAAGAAAATGTGAATAATTTATAACCACTGCATTTCCATATTCTTCCATCTACCTGTTGGCCTAGCTTTCTTTTTATAAAATTGCGTTGTTACCTTTTGCGACCTGGTTTATCACCAAACAGTATATTGTGATGATACATCCAGGTCAGTAAATACTCTCCTAAAATGTCATTTTTTACTGTCTCTTCTCTTCCTCACCTGATGTACAATCATTTATTTAACTGGTCTCCTATCCTTGGATATTTCCCTTATTTCCAATTTTGCAGTATTTCTTTTTAAAGAACACTGCAGCAACCACACTGGTAGATAAAATTTGCACATGTTTCATGGTCTCTTTAGGATAAACTCCTATGGGCTGAAATTGCTCAGTCAAAGGATATGTTCTACTCTAAAGTGTTTGAATCCATATCAGATTTCCCCATGAAAAGTGGTACCAGTTTAGGAGCCCCTGAGCAGCCCAGTGGGTTGAGTTTCCAACCCTTGATTTCACCTCAGGTCATGATCTCGTGGTTCATGGGATCGAGCCCCATGCCAGGCTCCAAGCTGACAGCTCAGAGCCTGCTTGGGTGGGATTCTCCCTCTCTCTCTCTCCCTCTCTCTCTCTCTCTCTCTCTCTCCCCTCTCCCTGCCCCTCCCCTGCTCCTTCTTTCTCTCTCTCTGCCCCACCCTGCATTCAAGTTCTCTGTCTCTCAAAATAAATAAATAAAAAAACATTAAAAGATAAAAAGAAAAGTGGTACCAGTTTAAAATCTTACCAGCAATGAAGTCTGTTCCCCAGACTCTCCTAGCACCAGGCCATTCTTTGAGCCAGACCATTTTGATTGTGGCTACATATTCCTTTCATCTGCATCCCCCCCCCCACCCCCGCCACATTCAGAGAGCTAGGGAGTCAGTGGAGGAGGGGAGGGAAGCCTCCAAGTAGCCTCAGTTTATGCTTTTGCACACTACTCTGGGAATACATTTCTGTTTCAAACAAAATTTTTTGAAGATTTTATTTCCATTTTTTTAAGTTATTTATTTTGAGAGAAAGAGAGAGTGAGTGAGAGAGGAAGGGACAGAGATAGAGGGAGAGAGAGAATCCCAAGCAGGCTCTGCACCTACGCGGGGTTCAATCTCACAAACCGCGAGATCTAAGTATTTCATTTCTAAGTAATCTCTACACCCAATGTGGGGTCGAATTTACAACCCCGAGATTAAGAGTCACACGCTCTACAGACTGAGCCAGCCAGGCGCCCCCAAAGAATTTTCTTTAAATCTCATATTCAAATATTTACTCCATTTTGAGTTAATTTTTATGGATGTTATGAAATAACTGTCCAGTTTCATTTTTTTACATGTGGCTGTCTGCTCCACTTTAAGAGCACATTTTCTGTTGTGATGCTTACCTTCTTATTGATTATACCATTAAGGTCTTATTGATTATACCATCAATAAAGTCCATTGATGTTGTTGCAAATGGCAAAATTTCATTGTGTGTGTGTGTGTGTGTGTGTGTGTGTGTGTGTGTGTGTTTGGGGCTGGGTAATATTCCATTGTACGTAAATACCGTATCTTCTTCATCCACTTATCAATGGCCCCTATCTTGACTATTATAAATAATGCTGCTGTAAGTATAAGGGTGCATATATCTTTTCAAATTAGTGTTTTGTTTTCTTGGGGTAAATACCCAGTGATGAAATTGCTGGATCATATGGTATTTCTATTTTTAACTTTTTGAGGAGCCTCCGTACCGTTTCCCACAGTGGCTACGGCAATTTGCAGTCCCACCAACAGTGTGTGAGGGTTCTTTTTTCTCCACATCCTCACCAACACTTTGATTCTAGCCACTCTCACAGGTGTGAAGTGTGACATCTCACTGTGGTTTTAATTCCCATTTCCCTGATGATGAGTGATGTTAAGCATCTTTTCATGTGTCGGTTGGCCATCTGGATGTCTTCTTTGGAGAAATGCCTAGTTAGGTCCTCTGCCCATTTTTTAATTGGATTATTTGTTTTTTGGTGTTGAGTTGCACAAGTTCTTTATGTATTTTGGATACTAATCCCTTATCAGATAAATCATTTGCAAATATCTTCTCCCATTTAGTAGAGTGCCTTTTAGTTTAATTTTGCTTTTTGTTTCTCTTGCCTTAGAAGACCTATCTCGAACAATGTTTCTATGGCTGATGCCAAAGAAATTACTGCCAATGTTTTCTTCCAGGAGTTTTATGGTTTCGTTTTCCCATTTAGGGCTTTAATCCATTTTGAGTTTATTTTTATGTATGCTGTAACAAAGTGACCTGTTTCATTCTCTTGCGTGTAGCTGTCCAGATTTCCTGGCACCATTTGTTGAAGAAATTGTGTTTTCTCCATTGTATGTTCTTGCCTCCTTTGTCATAGATTAGCTGACTATATAAGCATGGGTTTGTGTTTTTAATTTTTTTAAGTTTATTTATTTATTATGAGAGAGAGAGAGTGAGAGCAGGCAGGGGACGGACAGAGAGAGAGAATCCCCAGCAGGATCTTCACTGTGAGTGTGGAGGCCAATGTGGGGCTCGGTCCCACAAACCATGATATCACCACGTGAGCCGAAATCAGGAGTCGGATGTTTAATTGACTGAGTCCCCCAAGCGCCCCAAGTGTGGGTTTATGTCTGGGCTCTTTATTCTATTCTACTGATCTATGTGTCTATCTTTGTGCCAGTACCATACTGTTTTAATTACTACAGCTTTATAGTATATCCTGAACTCTGGCATTGTGATTCCTCCCTGTATCAAAAACCTCCAGCTTTGTTCTTCTTCTTCAAGATTGCCTTGGCTATTCGGGGTCTTTCAGGGACCTATATTTACATAGCTCCATACAAATTTTATGGACCTATGTAAATATACTGCCAGAAAACCTCAGACTAGGCTATGGCATATAAAGGACCAATAAAGTATTCACGTAAGAAAAAGTTTTCTTCCAGAAAACCAAAGAAAACTTTAGGTAACTGTGTTATAGTCAAAAAATGTAAAACAAATATAGAATCTATGAAACCCTAGCTCAAAGGAGAGAAAAAAGAATGAGTTGGAAAAGGAGGAGGTGGAAAAACTAAGGAAAAAAGTTGACAGGGGAGAGGGAACACCATTAAACGCAGCAAAGAGTGTAACACACACTATAGAACATCAAATTATTGACACAGAGCACAGGCTTAGGAAACGCCTACATAATGCAAAAGAAAAAGATGAACAGTCAGATAAAAGCAGTTAGAGAGAGAGTGATACAAATAAAGACTGACAGGAACATTCCAAGATTTGAATGCTGGTGTTCCCGGCAGAGAGAACAAATGGCATAGAAAATACTCTTAAGGGTAGAATATAAAAAGGTTTCATTAGGGGCGCCTGGGTGGCCCAGTCAGTTGAGCGTCCGACTTTGGCTCAGGTAATGATCTCGCGGTTCGTAAGTTCAAGCCCCGCATCGGGCTCTGTGCTGTCAGCTCGGAGCCTGGAGCTGCTTGGGATTCTGTGTGTGTGTGTGTGTGTGTGTGTGTGTGTGTGTGTCTGCCCCTCCCTGCTCACACTCTGCCTCTCTCTCTGAAAAATAAACAATAAAACATTAAAATAAATAAATAAATAAATAAATAAAAAGCTTTCATTAAATAAAGGAAGACTTGAATCTGCAGATGCAAACAGCTCATCATGTTCCAGGAAAGACGATAATAGAAGACAATAAGCCATAGACACATATACTGCTGAGGTTACTTAATCTCAACAGTGAAGAAAAAGCCCATTAAATGTACAGGCAGAGGAAGCGATCCTTTAGGACAAGTACTCCTAATTTCATATGTATTAAGTGCTTGAATCCTCACCCCACCCCTGAGATATTGGTGCTATTCCACCCTACTTCACAGAAGAAAACTTTGGCTCACAGTTATATGATGAAGTGGGGATACCAACGCAGAACCTCCAGTCTTATTATTAAATTATAGGGCCCTACCTACCAAGGGCAGAAATATCAGTCTGGACAGCATTGCATCTCCGTTCATTGCAGCCTAAGATTATGTAAAAATTCTCAAATTCTGCAAAGAATTCTCCACGTAGCCAAGCGGTCATCGATGTCCTAGGCAACAGAAAATGATACTCTCAATTAGGCAGAAAGTTAAATATAATGCAAATTTGTGCTTCTTTTCTTTAGCAGAATTATTTCATTTTATCCAATTGGGTTTCACTAAAGGAGATACAGATGTGCACAGTTTCTGTTAATTTATGCATAATAACATATATTAAGACTGTAAGACATTTTCTAGGGAAATTCTCACCGGGTCAGAAATTTCATCCAAGCCGGGGCTGAGTATCTTGTCCTTGCAATCCGCACACTACGTGGGTCATAGCAGGCATTGGTCACGCTGAAGGATGAATTTAATCTATTTAGAACAGCTGTCAGTGCAGAGCCTGCTTCAGATCCTCTGTCCCTTTCTCCCTCTGTCCCTCCTCGTCTCTCTCTCTCTCTCTCTCTCTCTCTCAAAGATAATAAACATTAAAAAAGAAAAGAATCTATCACTGGTATACAAAGTCTTTACTAGGTCAATATTGGTTTCTAGGTCAATATTCAGTCTTGGAATTCTGCTGGATATTAATGTGATAGGGTCACTCTTTTCAATTTTTACTCTTTATAGACTTCAGATTTGGGCATCAGAAAACATTTTTACTCCATTCAGTACCAAATGATTAAAGAGATCTCTGCCCATCTATGTCAGTTCATAGACTTTATAAACAGCAGCAGCAGCAGCCAAAAGAATACTAGATGTCTTATAGGGCGAATGTCACCAGTGAGGCAGAGGGTGAACTTCTTCCATAGGAATGACCTGAGAGTATACTTTCTTCAACACTGCCTTTCATTACAAAAGTTAGACCCTAACATAGGTTGATCATAAGCAAACATAATCTGATGAAGAACTTACACCCACCCATTGTGGTTGTTCTTTTCTCTACTCCCAACCTTTGAGGTTATTCTAGTCATGTTGTGTATTTTTCATTAGATGGTGCTTTGGGCATTCTAATGTTTAACAGAATCTTGCTGTTAGTTTGACCACACAGTTCTACCTAGAAAACAAACCATCTTCTCAAGCCCAGGTTACCAATGGGCTTTGGTTTACTAGATTGTATTACATTAATATCACTTGAGTTGAGTGTTATTGGAGACTAAGCTGCTTCAGCTGAATAGTCCACTTTCTCCAAATTTCTCCAGAGCTATTATGCTGTGCATTACTTGAAACTGTCACAACTCCAACTCTAATAGGAATAGGACCCACCCTCTTTCCTATATCAGCAGCCACGTCGCTCACAACTTTTCTCCCAATCGACTTTGACGCAATTGATTTCAGGGTCTACCGCTATCACTTCAGGTTTAATCCACTCACCTTCACCATTTCAGGTCAATCATTTGTAACCACTGGTTACAATATGTACAAGATCTACATGAGGAAAAACTGTAAAACCTATGAAAGAGATCAAAGAAAATCTAAATAAATGAAGATATTCCATGTTCGTAGATAGGAGGATCAATATTGTTAAGATGTTGGTTCTTCCCAACTTAATCTGTAGATTCAAGACAATCCCAGTCAAAATCCCAGCAAGTTGGCTTTTTGATACTGAGAAGCTGATTCTAAAGTTTATATGGACGGACATCTGAGTGGCTCAGTTGGTTGAGCATCCAACTCTTGATTTTGGCTCAGGTCACGATCTCAAGGTTCAGGAGTTCAAGCCCCATGTTGGGCTCTGCACTGACAGCATGGAGCCTACTTGGGATTATCTCTCTCCGTCTCTCTCTCTCTGTCCCTCCCCTGCTCCCATGCTCACTCTCTCTCTCTCTCTCTCAAAAATAAGTAAATAAACTTTAAATTAAAAAATAATAATAATAAAACAGAATAGCCAACACGATATTGAAAGAGAAGAGGGGCACCTGGGTGGCTCAGTTGGCTGAGCATCTTACTCTTAATTACGGCTCAGGTCATGATCTCGTGGTTTGTGGGTCCAAGCCCCGCTGTCAGCACAGAACCTGCTTGGGATTCTCTGTTTCCCTTTTTCTCTACCCCTCCCCCACTCATGCTCTATCTGTCTTGCTCAAAATAAATAAATAAACATTAAAAAGAGACAGAGAGAAGAGAAAGATGGAAGGCTGACACTACCCAATTTCAAGACCTACTATAAAGCTGCAGTGATCAAGACAATGTGATATCAACAAAAGAATAGACAAATAGATCAGTGAAACTTAATACACAGGCCAGAAACAGACTCACATAAATATAGTCAACTGATCTCTAAAAAGGCAAAAGCAATACAATGGAGAAAGGATAGTTTCTTCAACAAATGCTGCTGGAATAGCTAGACAACCCCATGGAAAATACTAAATCAAGACACAGACCTTACACCTTTCACAAAAATGAGCTCAAAATCAATCATAGACCCAAACTGAAAGGCAGAACTAGAAAACTTCTAAAAGACAGCACACAGGAGAAAATCAAGATGACCTTGGGTCTGGCAATTCGTTTCTAGCTATAACACCAAAAGCAAAATCCACAAAAGAAAGAATTGCTGAGATGGACATCATTCAAATTAAGAGCTTCTCTGTCAAAGACTCTGTGGAAAGGATGAGAAGACGAGCCACAGACTGGGAGAAAAATCTTTGCAGAACACATATCTGATAAAGGACTGGTATTCAAAATATACAAAGACCTCTTAAAACTCAACAGTGAGAAAACAAACCACCCCGTTGAAAAAAAGAAAAAAGACCAAAGATCTGAACACACACCTCACCAAAGAAGATATACAGATGGCAAAGGCGCATCGGAAAAAAATGCTCCATATCATGTGTCACTAGAGAACGACAAATTAAAATAACATTGGTAGACCATGACACAACTATTAGAATGAGTAAAATTTAGAAAAATGACAGTAACAAATGCTGACAAGGATATGGATGGTAATGCAAAAGAGGACAGCCACTTTAGAAGGCAGTTGCTTACAAAGCTAAACATAGTCTTACCATACGATCCAATTAGATCAAAAATATACAAAGCAAAATTTGAAGAAATGTCAAGAAAGATGAACAAGTTGTGTAAGAGTATAGGGTGTCTTTCCTAGTCCATGGCGGATCAATTAGACAAAAGAGAGGTAATCATATATTAATAATAAAATTAATTAGGTTGATCTGATAGATAGGTAGACAGATAGATGATAGGGTGTAGATCTTTATCCAGAAAACATTAAGAACATTTTCTCTAAGCACCACTACATTCTAAAAAGTAAAAATGGTTATACCACATTCTTTGACCACAGGGCCGTAAAGTGGTGGCCGTAGTATGAAATAAATGTCAGCCTCAGGAACCTTTTCAGACTGTCTCTTGGGGCACCTGGGTGGCTCCGTAGGTTAAGTGCCCAATTTAAGCTCAGGTTGTGATCTTGTGGTTCATGAGTTTGAGCCCCACGTCAGGCTCTCTGTGGTCAGCATAGAGCCCTCTTCAGATCCTCTGTCCCTCTCTCCCTCTGCCCCTCCCCTGCTTGTTCTCTCTCTCTCAAAATAAATAAACTTTAAAAAATAAATAAATACAAATAGACTATCTCTTAGCGAAATTGATTTTGAGAATGCCATATGTAAATCCGTAAGACATATATGTTTTTAACAAACACTCAAAACATAAAAGGGCATAAGACTTGAAAACAGGAAGGTAAGACAATTTGATTAAAGGAAAGTGTTCTTGTTCTTGAACAGGCAGAGTCTATATTGTAGAAATGTCTGTTCTCTGTAAATTAACATAAATTCAACACAAATCTAATCAAAATTCTATTTCTGTTTTTGGAGGAAGCAAACTGAAAACTATTCTAAAGTTCAAGTAGATGAATAAATGGTGAGAGCATCCAGGAATATTTTTTAAGTATATATGTGCAAGGAGGAACATACGTAGAATTTTCCTGCCAGGTATTAGAATTTATTTTAAAATCAGAGAACTTAAAGATTTATGATTAGATAGATCAACAGAACATAATAGGAAGTCCTAAATAGATCCAAGTGTACTGGGAATTTGGAAAAGGATCCAGATGGTATCTCAAATCAATACCACAGACTGTGTGGCTTAAACAACAGAAATTTATTTTCTCACAGTTCTGAAGGTTCAAAGTCCAAGATCAAGGTACCAGTAGGGTTGATGTCTGGTAAGGCCTCCGTCCTTGACTTGCAGACAGCTGCCTTCGCATTGTGTCTTCACATGGCCTTCCCTCTGTGCTCAGGGGAAGAGAGAACTTTCTGGTGTCTGTTATTCTTTTAAACAGACCCAGTCCTATCAGATTAGGGACCCCCCCCCCTTTTGACCTCACATAACCTTAATTAGGTCCCTGAAGGACTTATCTCCAAATAGTCGTATTAGGGTTGATGGCTTCAAAATATGAATTTCACTAGACACAGTTCATTCCTTGACTTTGATCAAACATTTAAATATAACAAATATAGGGGTGCCTGGGTGGCTCTGTTGGTTGAGCGTCCGACTTTGGCTCAGGTCATGATCTTGTAGTTCATGAGGTCGAGCCCCGCGTCCAGCTCTGTGCTGACAGCTCAGAGCCTGGAGCCTGCTTCAGATTCTGTGTCTTCCTCTCTCTGCCCCTCCCCTATTCATGCTCTGTCTCTGTCTCTTTCTCTCTCAAAAGTAAAAAAACATTTAAAAAAATTAAAAAAAAAATAAATATAACAAAGCACTAGGAAAATAGGAGCAAATGCTTTTGTAAACATCTGAGAAGGCCAAACATACCACAAAAGTGGTTCCTAAAGTAAAAGTGGTTTCTTTTAAGTTTATTTATTTATTTTTGAGAGAGCGAACATGAGTGGGTGAAGGGCGGAGAGGGAGAGGGAAAATTCCAAGCAGGCTCTGTGCTATCGACACAGAGCCCAACGTGGGGTGCGAACCCGTGAAGCCGTGAGATCATGACCATAGCCGAAACCAAGAGTTGGATGTTTAACCAACTGAGCCACCCAGGCACCCCATAAATTAGAAACTTTGACCTTATTTTTTAAAATTTGAGATGGTAAAAACCCCCCAATTCACAAAATAAGAAAAACATCTGCTACCTGAGTAATAAAGGGTTAATTTCTCTAAACCTCTCTGAAATTTCTCTGGAAAGTCAGTAAGAAAATAAAATATCCTCTGTTCCTTTAATTGTACGAACAACACCAATGGGTAGTTTAAAATAGAGAAATATAAACATGGTCAAATACAGGAAGAGACATTTACCTCCTTAAATATTACAAGAATTACGCTCCAAACAACACTGAGATCTACTCAAAAACAAACAAGCAACGCTGAGACCCAGACTGGTTTTGTTTTGTTTTGTTTTGTTTTTAGTATAGTTAACACACAATATTACATTACTTTCAGGTGTACAAAACGGTGACTCAGTTTCTCTATATGTGATGTCATTTCACACAAATGTAGCTACCATCTGTCACCACATAGTACTGTTACAGTATCATTAACTATGTTCCCTCCCCCATGCCTTTTATTCCCTGGACTTAGTCATTCCATAACCGGAAGCCTGTATTTCCCACTCGCCTTCACCCATTTTGCCCCCCTTCCCCTCCGGTAACCCATCAGTTTGTTCTTTATATTTATAGGTGTGATAGTTTTTGTTTGTTTATTCTTTTGTGTACTTAGGTTCCACATAGGAGTGAAATCTTGTGGTGTTCATCTTTTTTCAGACTGACTTAGTTCTCTGACATAATGCCCGCTAAGTCCACCCATGTTGTCACAAATGGCACGATCTCATCTTTTTATTTGGCTGAGCAATATGCCATTTGTATGTATCTATACTTATCTATACCACATCTTCCTTATCCCCTTGTCTATCGATGGACATTCGGGTTGCTTCCATATCTTGATTATTGTAAGACTGTCGATGTTTTTAATCTTTGATGAAATCCATTGTCATCCATCAGCTGTGAAGCAAAGAAGTCAGAGGCTTTCGATGGTCGAGGGGAAAGTGATAACACTCTTCCAGAAGGATAGTTTGGAATACGTATCAAAATGTTCATTGTGTCTATCTTGACCCAGTATTCTCCCTTCTAGGAATTTACCCAGAGACAATCTCGCAAATAATGATGGGAAGTAAGAATTTCATCAGAGCACTATGTACAGTGTCAACAAATTATAATTTTTGACTGTCCATCAGTAGGGACTGGTTAAGTAAGTTACATAGAGACAATGCTCCACTATAATTATAAACAACGACAGACATCTGTGTGTACGGAGTGACAAACAGCATGTTACAGAACAGCATCTGAAATTGCATGTGAAGGCTGAATAGTAAGATACCTAAAAAGATGTTCACCAGAGCGCTGTCACCAAGTGGCGGTTGACTTTTGCTTCCAGCTTTGAGGATTTTTGAGGATTTTGCTTCCAGCAAATAAGGATTATTATTGTAAAGATAATAAAGCGGTTTCAAAATTAAATTTCTTGGTAGGACTCACCCCTTCCCCAGAGATGCTACCACACCCCCAGGACCCAGTTACACACTCCCTCCTCTGAATTTATTACCATTGGTTTCATATGATGCTATGTGAAGGGGGCAGAGGGTGCCATGGGAGGTGACCACATAGTGACCGTAAATGGAAAGGGAAACCCTTTCTGTTCTTTCTGCCTAGGTCCTCTCCACCATACCATCAACGTAAGCAACTTATGTGTTGACCCAGGAGGTTGCTTTTTACTCCTGTAAATTAAATTAAACAAATGTGATTGCATGCATGCTGTTCATTTTGTATACAATCTGTATCTTCCTCCTTATTCCCTTAGGCACCAATAGCCAAATGCAAAATAGGGCCATATTTTCATGTAAACACACTGCATAAAAATTATAAATGATATTCCAAATTTAAGTGTAAATTAGGCTGTGGTTATCTTTTCTACTGGTTTCTCCCATCAGTGTGGATAATCCAGAGCTATTTAATAGAACCGAATAGTAAGTAAGTGTCCAGGCTTGCTGAGACATTTCTGTTGGGCAATCAGCCTTTTTGGCTCTTGCTCCACATTTGTATTTGAGCCAGAGTTTTTCCTCATAGTCCTTCTAACAGGTAAGTATTTCACATGTCTTTTTTTTTTTTTTTTTAAGCTTCTTTATTTTTGAGAGAGAGCGTGAGCTGGGGAGGGGCAGAAAGAGAGGGTGACACAGAACCTGAAGCAGGCTCCAGGCTCTGAGCTGTCAGCCCGGAGCCCGACGTGGGGCTCGAACTCACTGACTGCGGGATCGTGATGAGTTGAAGCCAGACCCTTAACCGACTGAGCCACCCAGGCGCCCCACGTCTTTCACGTGTCTTACCCTTATTTTTTTTTTTCTAGAACTGCCTAGGAGTCATGACAGTGCTGCTGGCTTGTGAGTTCTTTTAAAAGAACAAAATGTGTTCTTTATGGTTCCATTTTTTCCCCAAGATAAAACACATACGGCTGAGTTATCCACAGCCAAAAGAGAAAATTCTAAAGCGAAAGCCAGTCATCGTTAAAACAGAAGATGAGCGGGGCTCAAATATCACAGTGTTCCCTGTGGAAAATGGAAAAAGAGCAAAATCAGGGAGCCCATCGTGTTCTCATAGGTCACTGACAGCTGATTCACAGGGTCCAGAGAAAGTCCAGGGAAGGGATATGATTAAGATGATAAAAGATGTGAAGGTTGAAAGAATGACATTTCTAAAAGAAAATAAATACAAATGATGCCCTATGACCCAGCCAGAAGTCAAGGCAGTGCTTACCAGTTTTGCCTTTCCCGTGTGCCTCGTCTGAACCCTGGTGGTGCCCCTCCGTTGCCCCACTGTCTGCTAGTTTAACAATGAGCCTTTCCTTTGCTGTCTCCTCCTCTCCCAGACACGTCCACGGATCTCCCCCGGACCGCCTTACACGGTAACTTTCTACCATCAGATTTAGAAATCAATTCAAAGAGAGGGGGGGGGTGGTGTGTGAATGAGCAGCTCTAGAACAGCCATCAGATCAAGGGAGGAAAATCTTTGACTTAAAACAAAGAGAAGAACATTAAATAGTAGAACAAGAAGGCAAAAGGTGTCTTTTGAAAAAGACAAAAGACGCTTCCTGTTGGAGAGGATTCAGGGTCGGGGCACTGTGGGTATCAAATTGCCCCAATAATTTCGGAGAAACCTCCACATGTCTGCTTCTCAGGGCCCTCCCAGGAAGTAGCCAGATGATCAATGAAGTAAGAGCCCACCGTGCGTATAACAGCATCCATTCTTTCACTGAGTCACAAGCCAGCAGGTAATGCTATCCCCATTTACAGGAGTGAAAACTGAGTGCCAGGGTGTTTCTCTTGCCCGGAATGACACAGCTCATTAGAGCAGAGCGCAGCTCCGTCAGAGAGGTCGTTTCTTGACTCACAACCCAGTCCTTTTTCTAGAAGAGATGCCGCTGGCTTTCTAGAACCCCTAGAGCCTAGAATCTACTTGTTACATTCGTCTTTCACCTCTAAGTAAGTCACAGAAACCTCTTCAGTGACTCACTGGTTCCCATCACCAAATAAATTCCTCTTGTGGTGAACTCACAAAATGGTTGAATTATGGTTTCCTTTCTGGAAAATCGGGATATGTCAAAACTGAGAGGTAGTCGGAGTCATATAGGACGTGTACCAACCTCTTTCAAGGGGCGCCCGGGTGGCTCAGTCAGTTAGGCGTCCAACTTTGGCTCAGGTCATGATCTCACGGCTGGGGAGTTCGAGCCCCGCATCCGGCTCTGTGCTGACAGCTCAGAGCCTAGAGCCTGGAACCTTCTTTGGATTCTGTGTCTCCCTTTCTCTCTGCCCTTCCCCTGCTCATGCTCTGTCTCTCTCTGTCCCTCTCAAAACTGAATAAACATTAAAGATTTTTAAAAATAAAATAAAACTCTCGTTCAAGCATCTTGGATTTACCTCTCAATATACAGTCAACTTTTCATGTGGAGGAAAAAAAAAACAGCTTTATGCTGATAATAGTAAACAGCAGCTAATCCAATATTATGAACATTGGACTTCAGAATTCAGAGAGGGCCTCTCTGTTATATTATTCATGTGTTCACACATACATCTTCTACTCCCTCTGGTATCCTCCAGGTATACCCTTACCCATCCCCAACTAGCTGCTATATCTGTGGCCTAGGACCCAGCGATAGTGTTGCCTATAATGAAATGGATCAACACAAGCCACTGGAAGCCAAATACCTTAGTCAGCTCATGCTGCTATAACAAAGCACCATAGACCCAGTGGCTTAAACAAAGAAATTCATTTCTCACTGCTCTGCAAGCTGGGAAGTCCGAGATCAGGCTGCCTGCATGGTCAGGTTCTGGTGGGAGTTCTCTCCCTGGTTTATAGACGGCCACCTCCATGCTGTGACTTTACATGGCAGGTAGAGAGAGATCTCTCTCATGTCTCTTCTTATAAGGGTGCTAATCCCCTTCACACAAGGGTTCAACCCTCATGACCTAATTACCTCCCAGAGGCCCCACCTCTAAATACAATTACATTGAGATCGAGGCTTCCACGTTTGGACTGGGGGGGGGGGGGGGGACACAGACATTCCATTCACAGCATCATAATATGGAAATTTCTTGAGTGTGTGCTTGGGAACCGGTGTGTTGATCCCAAATACTTCCCAACATTAGAAGAAAGACGAGGATTCACCCTGCGGTGTTTGTTCAGACTTTAGAGGTGAGGTATAGAATGTCCCAAGGGTTCCACTAGGGAAAACAGGCACATGATTTCTTCTATTGGGAGTGTGCACCAAGTTTGACCTTGTCAAAGATACTGTTGCTCCATGGGGGCTGCAACCTGGCTGTGCCCTCGACAATTAATCCTGCTTTGTTTCCTTGGGGTGGAGGGAGGAACAGGCAGAGCCAGTCAAAGAGGCTTGAAATTGATTCCAAGTAGTATTGTTAAATAGACCAGGACTGCTGAGAACTAGGTGTGAGTGCTCCGCTTTGGATGCAAAGGATAAATGCAGTGGGTGTCACAGGCAGAATAGTAATTATGTCATCTGTCTTGTCGAAGAATTTGACTATAGTAATTGCAACATTTTCTCCCATCATTGAAGCTTGTAATTATAGTGCAACTAACAGGATTATGTGCTAACTTGGGCTGTTTTAATCACCTCTTTTACTCTGAAATGCAATGGCAAAATTCCACAGTTGTTCCCAGGCTGCCGATTCTTTTCAACATCTGTTGTCTTATAACAGTTCGGTACGAAGGAGGCAGAGATGCTGTGGGCATTTCATAATAGAGGACTTTAGGTAAAGCAGACGTGAGGCTTGACGAGAAAGCATAAACAGCAAGGGAGTTTTCAATTTCCAACCCAAATAAAATTTTCTCTTTGAAAGCAAATCATTTGGGGTTTTTTTGTTTCAAAGATGGCAGATGTTTTATGCAATTTGGCAATGGCTGCAGCCCATACTTGATATGCGTTGAAGGAAACTTTCAGCTATAAAAATCAACCTAGGACTGATTAAGAAAACCCTCCCGCTCAACCTAATGCGCAGGTTGGGGTTAATTAATGCCTAGATATTAAGCTGTGTGTCACGATGTCACCTTTCACGTGTAAGGCTCATTAAGATGCTCGTTACGTATGTTTATCTTTCCAGAGATCCCATAACAAACTCAAGGGTTATCCAAATACTTTGTTTATACAGGAATAAAGGCACATTGGACACTGTGTGAAATACGGGGGCTGATGGCTGAGGTAGAAACCTCCCTTGATTCTTCCCTTGTAACATTCTTTTAGAGTGTTGTTTCAACAAAACGAGGGCTTCTAGGATATTAATATTACATGGAACCGACCCAGATCCACACATCTGGTCCGAAAGTGGGCGCTCACTACTTAGCTCCAATACAGGCTACATTCCATATTCGTTCCTGTTGTACAGATGCCCAGAGAGGACTCTGCCGTCCGGAGGAGTGTAGTTATAACTCAGCAAGTGCATTTGTGATCCTAAAACAACAGCAGCAAAAGGAGGCAATCGAAGAACAGCCTGTTTTCCTGAAAGGAACATTGGGGAATAAGTGCAACATCACCTTTAGAGGTGATAGAAAAATCCCTAGATTAGATCTGCTTAAAACTAGCAAGGCCAGACATAAACAACTTAGTTGTCAGGGTGGTGTAGACAAGGAGCTGTGTGGCAGCAGATAAAATGATAGGAGACGGGAACATGGCCCAGCCCCATCTCTCCCTCACCCAGCTGTCCTACAAAGCCTCATTTTTTTTAACTGAACTATAGCTGAGGTACAATGTTAGATCAGTTTCAGGTATGGAACGGATTCGACAATTCTATACATTACAAAATACCACAATAAGTGTTATTATCATCTGTCACCATACAGTGTTATTAAAATATTATTTGTATTCTCTGTGCTGTACTTTTCATCCCTGTGACTAGTTTATAACTGGAAGCTGGTACCTCCAAAGTTACATGTGTGGGGCCCCTTCCCCCAATGCCTTGGACAGATAGACTGGTTAACTATGCAGCAGCCCCCAGCGAGGCGCCCCCTTGCGGTCGCTTTCTGGAAATTCGACTATTCCCATTTACCCAGGAAGGATGTTGACAAACATCTGAACAAGTATGATCCAGGGGAAGGAAGCTGTGATTATAATTTAGCAGGCTAGCTTCAGGCCAGCTGGATCGTGTCGTTAAAAGGTAAATGGAGGCACGGTCAAGGTTTTCAAGCGTTTGTTTGAGCATACATCGATTCAAATGAGGCAGCACAAACCAAAGTGAGTAGGAGTGCTCAACCCACAGGAGCTGGGGCAAGGTTTCATAGAGAAGATGCTGAAGCAAAGCAAATAAATTGTTTGGTCATGTGGGTTCCCAGATAGCTGGTCTCCAGGGAGAGTGTGCTGGCCCAGTGGAACATTCCAGTCCACTTGGCAGTTACAGTTTGATTATCAATCAGGGGGCTACTGTGGCATAAAAATTCTGTGGCCAGACAGCTTAGCTTCAAATTCTGGCTTTCTCGGGGCACCTGGCTGGCTCAGTCAGTTAAGTGTCCGACTTCGGCTCAGGTCGCGATCTCAAGGTTTGGGAGTTCAAGCCCTGCGTCAGAGCCTGGAGCCTGCTTCCAATTCTGTGTCTTCCTCGCTCTCTGCCCCTCCTCCGCTCATGATCTGTGTGTGTGTCTCTCTCTCTCAAAAAATGAATAAATATTAAAAAAAATTCTAGCTTTCTCTCCAAGGGACCTTGGCCAAATTTTTTAACTCTTGTGCCTCAGTTTTCTCATCTGTGAAGTGGCTTTAAGAATATTACTTAAGGGACACCAGGTTGGCTCTGTCCGTTAAGCATCTTATTCTTGATCTCAGCTCAGGTCATGATCTCACGTTCCATGAGTTCAAGCCCCGCACTGGGCTCTGTGCTGACATCGTGGAGCCTGCTTGGGATCCTCTCCCTCTCTCTCTGCCCCTCCCCTGCTCTCGCTGTCTCTCTCAAAATAGATAGACAGTTTTTTAAAAAGAAGAAGAATTTCTGGAAAAAATTGGAAGCTAGGTCAGTTTTAAAAATCCGTAGGGAATGTATGTGGCTTGTATACGCTGGAGGCTCTAAAACATTTTTTTCACTCATTTGTGGAATGTTTTTAACATTCTACAGAAGATTAAGACCTTGAATGTACGGAAAGGACCTCATCTGCCTGCTGTATACTTACCCCGCCTGTAGCCCATAATAAGCACTTGCGGGCGGAACCACGTAATTGGCAGGAGGCATTAATGCACAGGCCGTTCATCTGCCCAGCACGTGACCCAGACCTTGGGTGAAATGAGCTGGGAACTTCATCTTCCTGTTAGCCAGTGTATCTCAGCCCTCTGCCGCCTCCCACTTGTCTCGTCCTCGAAAACCCCTGGGCTTGAACGAGGGGGATAGTTCAGTGCGCAACTGCCTCGTGTCAGCAGGGCTTCAGGGAAGAGTGGAAGGAACGGAGGCCAGGGAGCATTCTGGTCAACAGCAACTCCCTGCACAGGGGAGTGGCCGCTGTGAGTTAAAATGTGTGCTTAGAACTGCTAGGAATTTACCCAAGGGACACAGAAGTGCTGATGCATAGGGGCATTTGTACCCCAATGTTTATAGCAGCACTTTCAACAATAGCCAAATGATGGAAAGAGCCTAAATGTCCATCAACTGACAAACGGATAAAGAAGATGTGGTTTATATACATAATGGAATACTACTTGGCAATGAGAAAATGAAATCTGGCCATTTGCAGCAACGTGGATGGAACTGGAGGGTATTACAGTAAGTGAAATAAGTCAGGCAGAGAAAGACAGATATTATATGTTTTCACTCATATGTGGATCTTGAGAAACTTAACAGAAGACTGGGGCGGGGGGGGGGGGGTAGGGGGAAAAAAAAGTTACAGAGAGGGAAGGAGGAAAACCATAAGAGACTCTTAAATACTGAGAACAAACTGGGGGCTGATGGGGGGTGGGGGAGAGGAGAAAGTGGGTGATGGCCATGGAGGAGGGCACCTGTGGGGATGAGCACTGGGTGTTGTATGGAAACCAATTTGACAATAAATTATATATAAAAAGATAATAAGATAAAATAAAATGTGTGCTTAGAGGGGCGCCTGGGTGGCTCAGTCAGTTAAGCATCCTGCATCTTGATTTTGGCTCAGGTCGTGATCTCACGGTTCATAAGTTCGAGCCCCGTGTCTGGCTCTGCACTGAATGCATGGGGCCTGCTTGGGATGCTCTCGCTCTCTGTCTCTCTGTCTCTCTGTCTCTCTGTCTCTCTCTCTCTACCTACCCCTCCCCCACTCGTGCTCTCCCTCTCTCTTTCTCTCTCAAAAATAAATAAACAAGAAAAGTGCACTTAGAGTACATAACTTATGTGTGTGATACAAAATATGCTAATAACATGTGTTCTGTTGAGTATGAAGTGACTCACTACGTGGTCATGAGAGGGGAATTGCAATCAAACAATTCACAATAATAATACTGAATACAATCCCACTGGCCTGCCCAGGGCCAGCACTCGGCTTTACCCGCCTAGAAGTGGATTAGCAGAGTAATGAGAAGCTAGCGGCCTGGGGACTCCACTCATCACGCAGTGGAGAACAGAACAGGGGTGTCTGGACCTTCCCTGCTGGCTCCTCCTTCCTCTCTGGAGGTTGATCCGCCATCCCTGGGCCACATCTCTTTCCCCGAAGGCACATTTGAAACCCGGTCTCCTCTGGGTTTGCACAGACCCCGTCTCTCCGGGTCGGGAACGGCCTGTCCTTGGGCTGGTCCACTCGGCCGCCTCTGCACCGGACCCGCGGGAGCTGGCCCCTAACCGACACCTGTGCTGTGTCCCCCGCAGGTCTCCCAGGCAGCTGCCGACCTCCTGGCCTACTGCGAAGCCCACGTACGCGAAGACCCTCTCATCATACCAGTGCCTGCGTCAGAAAACCCCTTCCGAGAGAAGAAGTTCTTTTGTACCATTCTCTGACTCCGTTCGTTATGAAGCGTCTCCTTGTGCATCAGGAAACTCCCCGGTAGAGCCCGCATGTTCTTAGCGTTGGGGGTTCCAGTCACCCCCGTCCCCGGCCTCTCTTCATCGGTTTTCTTCTCTGCGTTCAATGTCACTACTTCTTGCCCTTCTCGTGTTATTTGCGTCATCGGCAAAGAAAAGCGACGTTTTTGTAACAAATAACAAATAAGTATGGGTTTAAGGGTTGCGTTTCTTTCTAAACAGCAACTCCCGTATTTAAATACATCAAGCTAATACATTGTACATTCAATACTACAGTATTTATTGAATAAGATAATTTATCGAAAAGAAAAACCGTACTTGGCAATCCCCCCTTCACAAATAATTCACTATCCAATGAGAGCAGTTTGACCAACTAGGACACATGGGTAAATGTTCCTCTCTCTTTTCATCCACCAGCTCTATGTTCCCTGCTTTTCCGTCCTCCTGTTAGGAAGGAAATGACCCACAGCGTCAAAGGGTTTCCCTCATATGTGTCTCACTGGGACCGTGTGGCCCGAACCCCGATGGGGACGCAGGTCCCCATTTCCCCCTGATTATCACGGGCCACTTGGGAGGTGGGCTTGCTACGAATGTGGACACCGGGTGAATATTGCAGCAAGGTTAACTGTCAATGTGCCCCAGCTGGGCCAGCCAGGGGCACCGGCTCCCTTCTCCATGGGCCACCCCTTCCTGCTCCCCTTTTCTGGCTCCTCCTCAGTCGTTCTAACACGGGCTGCACGGGGCCCCGCGGAGTTTCACCAGGGTGGCCCAGCACAGTGATCCGCAGGGACAGCAGCTCACTAACGCGCTGTCCGCTGATCTGAGCGTTGACACGTATTCACTTATTCCGTCCTCCGGCAATCCGTAAGACGCCACGAGGGCATGTCTGTTTTACAGAGAGGAACACGGAGGCACGGACAGATTCTGTGCTTTCCCCAAGGCGATCGTTAGTAAGCAGGAACACGGGGGCTTGAGCCTGGCCCCAGGGCTCCCTGAACCCTCGAGCCACGCTGCCTTTTGGCTCCACCCGTCTGCGGGTAAACAGGCCTGCAGAGCGCCTGTACCACAGGCTGTGCGGCACCTTCGCCGGGCCCACTCTGCAGCAACACCTGTCCCCCCATCTTTGCCAGGAGGAGGCATGTGGGTGCACGTAGCTTACGGACGATGATAGATATGCGGATGCTCCAGCGGCAGGCCGGACGGCTCTTGGTTTTTCTGAGTCAAACTTGCAGACCCCGCCTGAAACAAAAATGACAGAGGAGAATAAACCATGGGGATAGAGAGCTCCTTGTCCAAGTTTGTGAGGCTCCTCTTGTGTAGAAACTGCCTCACTCCCTGGCGCTGACAGCAGCTGGCTGTGTGATGCGGGGCAAGCCGCTGTGTGCCTGGAAGGTTCTGACCTGCTAATCGGGGATAACGGTCATTGCTCCTCCTGCCTTTCTGTCTGGGAGGGCACGGAGAGGTGCTCCATGGATGGACGCTCTGATGTATCATTTAAATAAATTACTAAATGCCACAATGTAATAGTGGCAGGAAAGCAGGGCTTCAACGAGGCCCCGGTTCGGCCGGAGGAATACTGTCAAATTGCCCACAAAAAGCCAAATATAATTTCAGATCAGTGAATAACTTGCCACCTTGCAAATGGCTTTAGTGCATTTTTATTCTTCGCTTCTTTTCCTGAGAGCTGCTCTTTATTTCACTAAAGCTCACTCACACAACTAGTGAGGTCAGAAGCTGTGTGCTCAGACTGTGCGGAGTTGTATGCCGTGTGTGATAAGACTTCAAACCCTTCTGTATCTCGGTTTACGACCAGGATCTCTTTATTCCGTGGTCCATGTCAACATCATTAACCTGATAAAGCAAAGCACAATTCATAAAAGCGCATCAGAGAAACCGAGAAAGTGGGGCAGCACGGAGGCTGGCTAAATCAGGTCAGGAAGAAAACTGTGCTTCTAGGCTTCCTCTGAACTTTCTCTCCTTTGTGTTTAACTTTCACTGTCTCTCCTTTGTCCCCCTTTGTCCTTTTCCTCCTCTTCCTTACCCTCCTCCGCGAGATGCTTTTTTGTCTTTGTACTCACACCTTTTCCTCCCAAACTTGCGGCAGTGTGGGTGGTTTGTCCCCTGTCCCTTCTAAAGTGTCCCTGAACTCAGTGCCATCTTCCTAAAGGCAAGGTCATGCACGTCAAGGTCAGGTCAGGCTTTGAGGCAAGGTCAGGCTAGGAGATACACAAACATGTGAATGAGCCCTTCGCCCCGCTAGCAGTCACCGGGGAGTGAACAAAAGGGGGTGCCTCTGCAGTGGACAGTTGTCACTTTGTGATCGCAGTCCGGCCGGCATCTGACCTCCTTTCCTATAGGGGGAGATCACCCCCTACACATAAACTTAGTGGGGTGCAGTAGAACTCCCGTTCACTGTGGATGCTGGAGGGGGGACGTCTTCCCTGTCTCTCAGGGGCACCCCCTTTCCAGCACCAGACTGGCCAGGGAGGGGCCAGTGACCTGACGCGAACTGCTAGGACTCCTTTGCCTGGGCCTATAAGCTCAGAGCAAATGGCACAGCAGTGAAAAGATGCTGAGATTCAT
Organism: Prionailurus viverrinus; assembly: GCF_022837055.1. Classification (NCBI taxonomy): domain Eukaryota; kingdom Metazoa; phylum Chordata; class Mammalia; order Carnivora; family Felidae; genus Prionailurus; species Prionailurus viverrinus. Next base: position 13,040,580 of record NC_062571.1, read on the forward strand.
TTTATGGGATCTGCGGTGGTCCAGCAGGGAGGCATCCAGGACGGGCAGGGATTCTGTGCCCACTGCTAACAGTGTCCAGGGATGGCAGAGTCCTGAGTAGACCATTCCTGCTCCATTGCTTGGTCCCACAAGCTGTCTCGCGCCCCTCCCCCCACATCCTTCTAGGTCCCCTTTCTAGCTCCTTTCTAGCCTCCAAGCTCCATCCAGTAAATTTCTTATTCCTCCATGAAATAGCCTGGGTTGGATGTACCGAACCTATGATCTAAAAACCCCATATGTCAAGGGCAAAACCCAGCGAGCTGATCTATGCTGTTGCAAGTAGGGGACTATTAATTACTCTTTGGGGGATGGGAACCAGAAGGAGCACAAGGGGAGCTTCTTGGGATGTTCTGTTCCTTGACCTGGTTGCTGGTGACCTGGGTGTGTCCGGTGTGTGAAAATTCTTCGAGCTGTACCCTTCTGATTGTGCGCTTTTCTGCACGTATGTTACACTTCAATAAAAACTTAGTTTTTGTGGCTAGCAATCAATCCTACTGGGTTCTTTTGTTTTGTTTCGTTTTTTGACACTTCGCTCAACTTTTTACTCCTCTTTAGGTAGAACATCATTAATGGAGCATTTACGAGTGTATTTGACAACATTTTGAAATTTGAAATACGTCTAATCCGCAGCTATCTGGCCAGAGAACCGGCTTTCAGCAGAAGGCAGATGGTTCCTTGGCAGTAAGACGTTCGAGTGCCATGCTGTGCCAGCCGTGTCTTTTGGGAAAACAGTGAGGAATCCCGCTGAGAATTCCCACTTGGATCAGCCTCTCTGTAAATGAGGCCGGTGACGTCCCTCCCGGCCCCTCCTGCCTCCTGACCATCAGGAGTGAATGCAGGGGGTGGCCGGCCACAAAACCCTATTCTCAAACACCACCTCTGAAGGAAGGAACGGCAACAAAGGCACCAGCTGGCCCCACGACAATGGTGCATCTTCCAAACGCAGCCCCTGGCCGCCCACCCCGTAGACACACGGAGACAAACATGGACTTTTCAACTGGGCTCCCGCTTCAAGGTCCCCTTCCCAGCCTCTGATTGCTTCTGAGGGTCCCCCAGCGCTGTCTCCTTTGCTCCCAGCTACCACGTGGCCAGTGTCCTTGCAGAGAGTGAACGTTGAATCCCAGGGTGATCACAGACTGGCTTCGCGCTGGGACTCCCGCTACACGAGTCAAGACATCTTCCCGTTGATTCTGAACTCCAGCCCCCACGGAACACAATGCTGAGTCCAGGAATTGTCAGCAGCCTCCCTCCGAGGAAGCCACGGGAGGGGCGCAGACCAAGGTCGAAGGAATTTTGTTCTGGTGACTCTTCAAACTCAAGATGAAAATAATAATAATAATAATGGCAATAACTAACATTTTGACCTGGAAAGAATAGGGACCATGGAGATAGCTCAGACTATTTATTCACACTCCCATTTCCTTCAGCTCTTCAGGATGTTGGGAAGATGCCAGATCACGGGTATCTTTTATGGAGGACCAGAACGAGGCTCCCTACCCTGACCCGGGAGCTTCGTCCCCTGGGGGCCATGCCGCTTGGCCCTCCCCGGGTTGCACAGCCAGTAGTGGACCATAAACTAGGCGTGTGCCCAGGTTCAGTGTTTCTGGAGATAAGCGTGGATGAGCCAGTGTCAACCCCCATGGGTCAGAACCGAACATCCCATCCGGGTTCTGATAAAACCCTTACACCTGATTCTGTTTTAGCTGTAAGTCACTAGTACTAACTTTTAAAATTTTCAAGCCCATGTATGGTAATTAACCACACACCGATGTTACTCTAACCGCTTACCTTCAAGGATTCTCATTTGAAGGAGTGGCCTCTATCAGCCCAGCCTGCCCTGGCCTCCAGTAATTCCCCAGAGTGGCTTTCACACCTCACTCCCCCTCCAAACCCTGTGCTCATCCACACTGGCCATTATTGAAGCCTACCTCACCAACCCTGATCCCTGCTGCCACAGGGCCTTTGCACCTGCTGCTAACTCTGCCTAGTACACCCTTCACTCCTCCCTTTGCCAGGTCTACTTACTTTTTAGATCTCAGCTTGAACATCAGCGAGGGTTCAAGCTTTCCTGACCCCTCCGACCAAGTCAACGGTGTTTATAGGTTCTTACTGCACTGTGGAGCTCTCCATACAGCGCTTTTTTTTTTTTTTTACATTTTTATATGTGATCACTCTGCCCATCTGCTTCCCCAGCTACACTGTAAACTCCGTGAGGGAAGGGCGTTTATTCACAGGTAGCCCAGCACCTACCATATCCGCTGACACATGAGAGGCACTCCATAAGCATTATCTACATAAATGCATGCAAGTCCCTGCTAGTCGTTTCTCGACACCAAGTGCTTCTCTTTCAGGGTTCTCCAGAAACTGCTAACTCCTGAAAGAACCCTCCGAAGACCCCGTGAAACAGAACCCAAGGGAGGGAGGGAGGAAAGCCGTTATTTGTTGAGTGTTTACATCTGCCAGGCACCAAGCCAAGGAGTTCACTTTTTAATCCTCTTAACCACGGTGTTGTGAGATTTACTGCCCTTATTCTGTACATGTCTATTCCTCATATGTATTTGAGGAAGCTTAGTTCAAATGAAGGAACTTGCCCAAAGTCAGACAAGTTCTAAGGGGCTGAATTTGATCCCAGTCAGTGCCCCTGACTTAACACCTCCATACTTCTGCCTGGAGTCAAACCAAAAGCCTCAGAGACAAGTCTCCAGCTCCTCCATCCCACATTAGAAAAGATACATAAAAGTTTGGGACACTTGGGTGGTTGAGTCGGTTAAGCATCCGACTCTCGGTTGCGGCTCAGGTCACGATCTCACAGTTTCATGAGTTTGAGCCCCCCATCGGGCTCCATGCTGACAATGCAGAGCCTGCTTGGGATTCTCTCTCTCTCTCCCTCTCTCTCTCTCTCTGCCTCTCCCGCACTTGTGCTGTCTGTGTCTCTCTCAAAATAAAAAATAAAATAAAAGCTACTAGGAAACCATGAAGCATACTCTTGACTTTATGGAATGGTCATGCTTTCTGGCTGTTTAAAAACCATACAGCGCCTGCATGCTGAAAAGGCACCCTCACCCTGCACAGCTAAAGCGGGTTCCATTGTGGTAATTAAGGTCAGGGTAGGGCTGCTGCTGGGTCAGCAAAGAAAGAAGGCTTGAGGAGGAAGGAAACATTGTTTCGTGAACCACGAAGGTCACCTTGGTCAATTTAGTTCACTCCTAATACCCATTGTTTGGAGTAGGGGGTATTTAAGTGTTTCAGTGAGAAAAGCAACCTATTATTAACCATGGCCAGGTGCGTGTACAAGTATTCATTGTCTGACTTTTCTTTCCAAGTTATTTGGTAAAATTCTTATCATTTACTTGGAGCTTTTACATTTTTTATTATACTTTCTTTTTCGCTTTTAAGTTAGACTTCATTCAACTCAAGAATAAGCCAATCCTTAGGGCAGAATAAAAGAAACCATTGTCCCTGATGACGTCAGTGCTTTGCAGCTGACACTGCTCTTCCACTACCTGTTTTCTGATCAAGTAACTTGCTTCATCTGAGCCCTTTCTGGTCTCTGACACTGGAAGTACGGATCCACAACGGCACATCTTGCTTTGGTGAAAATGACATAGGAACCAGACAATGCAAGAAGAAACGAGGGGCCCGCTTGGTAGACAAGTCATGATCAGGCCAGGAGTTATTTTAGGAGATTTAAAAAAAAAAAAAAAGCAAAACAAAACAAAAACAGAGTACTGAGGAACCTGACTCTGGAGTCAGAGGGACTCGGGTTCAAATCCTGGCTCTGTCACTTACTAGCCCTGCCGTTGCTCCGAGCTCTCATTCCCTCTAGTGAACGGAAGATAACACCACTCGTGAGCGTTCAGTGAGATAGCATGACTAGTTAGCATTGTCTGGAATGCAATACATGCTCAACAAATAGGGGACTAAACTACATTTACCCTGTTCACAATTATTGTGGAAACAAGACCAGACAGAGACTCGGAATTTACAATAAGACTGTCATTTACAATAATGCTTTGAAAGAAAGAGAAGGTAAAAACTTATCAGCCTGTAACTGGGCATCCATTACATTCCAAAACTTTAACACATCAAAATTATAAGTTTTTTTTTTTTTAAGTTTATTTATTTATTTTGAGAGAGAGAGAGAGCATGAGACAGGAAGGGGCAGAGAGAGAATTCCAAGCAGGCTCCATGCTGTCAGCACAGAGCCCGATGTGGGGCTCAATCCCATGAATGGTGAGATCGTGACCTGAGCCAAAAAATCAAGAGTCAGACACTTCACCAACTGAGCCACGCAGGCACCCTGGCTGGTATGTATGTATGTATTTATTTATTTATAGAAAGAGAGAAAGAGAGCATGAGTGACCAGGGGAAAGTCAGAGAGAGAGGGAGACACAGAATCCCAAGCAGGCTCTGAAAGGGCGGGCCTATGCCAGCCGACTCCATCTTGTTCTGTGTCCTTCACCTAGACCACGCCTCCTCCCTTTGAGTGACCTCCCGCTCACCCATTCAAGCTTCCTGATCAAAACACGCCACTTCCCCAGCCAATCGGCTGCCCCTAGACCCCTATAAAACCTTTGTGCTTTTGAAACTCGCTCTCTTTCCCTGGTATCTCACCGCTGCATCGGTGCAGGTAGGGGATTGAGCTCGAGCTAGCTCGAATAAAGGCTCTTTGCTTTTGCATCGGACTCGGCTCCCTAGTGGTCTTTGGGGATCACGAATTCTGGGCATAACAGCTCCATTCTGTCAGCACAGAGCCTGAGGTGGGGCTCGAACTCACAAACCATGAGGTCATGACCTGAGCCAAGATTAAGAGTGAGACACTTAACCAACTGAGCCACCTGAGTGCCCCTATAGGCTGCTTAATACACGAAAACAACCAAGGACTTGCACATTCCAGAAACTGCTTTATGGGGCAGAGACCTCGTGATATGCAGGGAAGGCAGGCCCTCAGCGTAACCAGCAGTGCGGAGGGTGGTCAGGTCTGTTGGTGTAAGTTTACAAACTTTCAGATTGCTGTTTGAAAGGGTGATGGTAACATTCATTTGAAGGAGGTCAAAGTATTTGTCTGGTAAAACACTCAGAGTCTCGGAAGGGATCCCAGTATTCACCCAAGGAAGTGAACCGTTAAGGGCTCTCTGGAACTTTACTTTGTAACTACTACTAAGAAGGGCTGTCTTTTTGTGGTGAGCTGTTTTCTCTCCATCTGTTATCTTCCTCTGGCAATTTTGAATGAATGCACACTGGACTAAGATACCAAAGGCTGGGCCCATACTTCGTGATGCCATGTCCCCATGGAGTTGTAGCTCGAGCTATGCTAGCCTGGAGTGCCCACCTGCCCCATGGGGCCTGTCCACCTGTCCATCTGCCCCAGCCTGATGGCGGGGAAGGGATGGCTGTTAGGGAACTTGGCAGTGTCCATGCACAAATTACTTAACTGATGTTATGGACTGAATTGTGTCTCCTGGAAATTCATATGCTGAAGGGCTAACCCCCGGGACCTCAGAATGTGGCTGTATTTGGTGATGGGGTCTTTATAGAGGTAATCAAGATAAAATGAGGTCTTTAAAAGGGACCTAATCCAACATGATGGTGTCCTTCTATGAGGAGATTAGGACATAGACACACACACAGAGGGGATGACCCTGGGAAGACACAGGGAGAAGGTGGCCATCTGCAAGTCAAAGAGAACAACCTCAGAAGGAACCAAACCCACCGACATCTTGATTTTGGATTTCTATCCTACAGAAGTGTGAGAAAATAAATGTCCGTTGTTTAAGCCACCCAGTCTGTGATGCTTTGCTATGGCAACCCACCTCCTAAGCACTTTGCAAGTCCTCTTAACCTGTGAGTAGGATTAAAACCATTTTAAAGGTGGCAGAATGAGGCACAAAGATATCGAGTGACCAAGCGACTTGCCAAAGTCACCTGACAGGAACAGGCAAGGCTGGGACCCGGGCAGTCTAATGCCAGAGTGCCTGCTCTTAACCACTCTGCCCTGCCGCCCCTTGGGGCAGGTGGGAAGTAGTCGATACTTAGGGATCCGGTGAAAATAGTGGGCAGCTGAACAGGGAACCAGAGGCATGGGGGGGGGGGGGGGAGGCACTTGGCAGGTGATGCTGAAGAATCCCAGTGGGTGGTCAGTCATCATGGGGGACAGGAGACATGGGGATGGGGGACCCGCAAAACTTCGTAGCTGGAACAAAGCCACAGGACGGGGTCACAGGGCCAAGCCCCAGTCGTGACGGGCCTGGCTAGAGCAAGATCCGAAACCATGGGATCTCTGGAGAACTAGAATGTGCCATAAAGAATTGGGGTGGAGACAATCGTAGACCCCTAATCCTGCAAACTGGGACATACAATAGGCAGGAGAACTCAAGCCTGGAAACTCTGGGGCAGAAGCGTCGTGAGCAGAGCAGGTAGTGGGCAGTGTCCGGAACATCACCGTCTCAGCCAGGTTATGGGTACCACTTTCCGAGTCAGCCTTATCGGGAAGAGTGGGGACAAAACTCCTCAGGTGTGGCCAAGGGTACATGAGCACGGATTGCAACTGACCGTATGGGACTCAGGAAACCCACTCAGGAGGCTGGAAGAAGCAGGAGCAGGGAAGAGTGGGGGAAAATTCCATGGGGCAGCCCCAGTATTCTCTGGGGATGTCCTTTCCTGCCTGAGAAGGAGGCAGTATCCATTTTCCTGACACTTGTCGCTGACACTGAGCGCAACCCCACTGATGGAGAAAGGCTTGCAAAAGGTTCTCAGCTGCAAGGGGCAGATTTCCCAGAAGCAAAGTATTCGTTGATATCGGAGCATCTTGAAAGAGAAGGAGCTTCAATGGCGTGGGGTTCCAACTCAATGTTCCTTGGAACAGCGTTGTCTTCCTACATGTTGGCATCAGCCATTTTTTAAAATATTTTTTTAATGTTTATTTTTGAAAGAGAGAGAGAGTGAGCAGAGGAGGGGCAGAGAGAGAAAGAGAGAGAGAAGCCCAAGCAGCCTCCCTACTTCAAACACAGAGCCCGACGCGGGGCTCGAACCCACAAACCATGAGATCCTGACCTGAGCCCAAGTCAAGAGTTGGATGCTTAACCGACTGAGTCACCCAGGCGCCCCATCATCTGCCATTTTTTAAACATCATACAAGCAGACTATTTTTGTTTTGTTGTGTTTTCTGAAGAGGACAGTCATTTGAAGGGATGAACTTCTAAATATCTTGGTTGAAGCGTTCTCCTGTACAACGTGTCCTGGGTGCAGAATCTGTCCTGATTTTGTTATGAACAACTATGCATTAATAACACTTTTCTTAGTGGGGAAAATGGGTGATGGGCATTGAGGAGGGCACTTGTTGGGATGAGTACCGGGTGTTGTATGTAAACCAATTTGACTATAAATTATATTCACAAAGAAATCATGACAGAAAGAAAGAGAAAGAAAAAAGCATTAAAACATTTTTCTAAAATAATTTTTAGAATATTTTAGAGTATTTTTCTAAAATAAATTTTTCTGGGGCGCCTGGGTGGCGCAGTCGGTTAAGCGTCCGACTTCAGCCAGGTCACGATCTCGCGGTCCGTGAGTTCGAGCCCCGCGTCGGGCTCTGGGCTGATGGCTCAGAGCCTGGAGCCTGTTTCTGATTCTGTGTCTCCCTCTCTCTCTGCCCCTCCCCCGTTCATGCTCTGTCTTTCTCTGTCTCAAAAATAAATAAATGTTAAAAAAAAAAAAAAAATTTAAAATAAATTTTTCTTCCTACGACTGTTAACGCTGATAAAGCTAGATTGAGATATATATACATGTTCCATTAATCATGAAGACTAGTAGAAAATAAGGCCCCCAAACCTACTGGGGATAAATGAGGGACTCATTTAAGAAAACATTGCGTTTAGGATGTGAATCATGCATCAGTTTCAAGCTGTCAGCACAGAGCCTGGAGCCTGCTTTGGTTTCTGTGTTTTCCTTTTTCCCTGTCCCTCCCCTGCTCGTGTTCTTTCTCTCTGTCTCTCAAAAATAAATAAACATTAAAAAGGGTTTATTTTAATTTAAAGTCAGGCACTTAATTAAAAAAAGAAAAAAACATTTAAAAAATTAAAAATTAAAAGTTAAAAAAAAGAAAGAAAACATTGAGTTTAAGCTTTACCAGCATAACATTTATATTTAAATACACACAAAGAATAAATTCACAGATGATCAAGATAAATTCATTAACAATCAGATATATATATATATATACATAATATTTTTTAAACTATCCAGCAAGTTTTTTGACAATTGATATAGTGTATTTTTAAATGAAAAAGAAAACCTCGCCATTGAATATTATTATTATTTGTGTCTGCAATGTCTAATTTCTCACATTGTTCCACTAACCATACTATATAGCTAAAATACATTTTATACAATATAGGTTTTTTTAAAGTAATTAATTAAAGTAATTAATATAAAAAGTGTGAGCGATTTTTCAATATGGCATTTGTATCTTAACTGGTGAGTGTTTGAGTATAATTTTCTACTTAAATAATATTTTTAAATTCCATTGTAGTTAACGTACGGGTGAACAATATGGTGATTCAGCGCGATGAATGTGCTCCGTAATCTCCTCACCTATTTCACCCATCCCCCCACCCCACCTCCCCTCCGGTGACCATCTGTTTGTTTTCCATAGTTAAGAGTGGGTTTTTTTGGCTTGTCTCTTCTTGTCTTTGTTTGTTTGTTTTGTTTCTTAAATTCCTCGTATGAGTGAAGTCATATGGTATTTGTCTTTCTCCGGCTGACTTGTTTCACTTACATTATACTCTCTAGATCCATTCATGTTGTTATAAATGGCAAGATTTCATTATTTTTATGCCTAACATTCCTAACATTCCACTGGAATGCCTAACATTCCATATATATATATATATATATATATATATATATGTTTATATCCCATCTTCCTTATCCATTCATCTATCAATGGACCCATGGGCTCTTCCATAATTCGGCTATTGTAAATAATGCTGCAATAAACATAGGGGTGCATATATCTTCTCAAATTAGAGTTTTGTGTTCTTTGGGTAAATATCCAGTAGTGGGGCCTAATATGTGATCTATTCTGGAGATTGTTCTGTGGGCACTTGAAAAGAATGTATTCTGCTGTTTTAGGATGGAATGTTCTGAATATATCTGTCAGATCCATCTGGTCTAATGTGTCATTCAATGCTACTGTTTCCTTGTTGATTTTCTGTTTAGATCATTGTTACAGCCCCCTATTGTTATTGTATTATGATCGATTAGTTTCTTTACGTTTGTTATGAACTGTTTTGTGTATGTTGCGTGCATATACTTACAATGATCATATCTGCTTGTTGGATTGTTCCCTTTACGATTATGTGCTGTCTTTCTTTGTCTCTTGTTATGGTCTTTTATTTTGAAAGTATATTTTGTCTTATATGAGTATGCTACCCTGGCTTTCGTTTCACTTCCATTTGCATGATAGATGCTTTTCCATCCTTTCACTTCCAATCTGCATGTCTTTAGGTCTGAAATGTGTCTCTTAGAAGCGGCATGTAGGTGGGTGTTGCCTTTTTAAAAAAAATATCTATTTCGAGAGAGCGCGAGAGCGCACACACATGTGGGGGGGGGATGCAAGCGGGGGATGGGCAGAGGAAGAGAGAGAGAGAATCCCAAGGAGGCTCCACTCACAGCACAGAGCGTGATGTGGGGCTCGATCTCACGAACTGTGAGATCATGACCTGAGCGGAAGTCAAGCGTCCAATGCTCAACTGGCTGAGCCACCCAAGTGCCCCTGGGTCTTGCTTTTTTATCCATTTCATCACTGCCATGTCTTTTGATGGGAGTGCTTAGTCTACTTACATTCAAAGTAATTATTAAGAGGTATGTGTTTATGGCCATTTTGGTTGCTTTCTGGTTGTTTTGGAATTCTTTTCTGTTCCTTTCTTCTTTTGCTTTCTTCTCTCATGATTTGCAAGTTTTCTTTAGTGATAGACTTGGGTTCCTTTCTCTTTTTTGGCATATATCTGTGACTGGTTTTTGATTTGTGCTTACCATTAGGTCTGTATATAACATCTCACACCAGAAGCAGTCCATATGAAGTTGATCCTGGCTCAAGTTTGAACCCATTCTTTACTTCTCTCCCCCCACATTTTAGTTATATGGTGTCACAGTGTACATAGACTGATGTGGATGTTATCTAGTTGTATCTGTGAGATGACGTAAGCTTAGGGTCTTCCTTCTCCCCAGAATCTCTATATGTTATATTTTTAGCACTCAGGTGACAGCAATATGTTACCAATTTATTTGCTCACCAAAGCCTTTATTTTTTTAAGAATTATCTAGGAGGGTGGAGCACCTGGGTGGCTCAGTCGGTTGAGTGTCCAACTTCAACTCAGGTCATGATCTCACGGTTCGTGGGTTCAAGCCCCACGCTGGGCTCTGTGCTGACAGCTCAGATCCTGGAGCTGCTTCAGATTCTGTGTCTCCCTCTCTCTCTGTCCCTCCCCCATTCGTGCTCTCTCTCTCTCTCTCAAATAAATAAAACATTTTTAAAAAAGAATTATCTAGGAGGGCATGAGGTTTTTTTTTTTTAATGTTTATTTACTTCGAGAGAGAGAGAGAGAGCCAGAGAGGGGCAGACACAGAGGGAGAGAGAGCATCCCAAGCAGGCTCTGTGCTGACAGCACAGAGCCCGATGAGAGGCTCAGTCCCACAAACCATGAGATCATGACCTGAAATCAAGAGTTGGACACTTCCCCAGCTGAGCCACCCAGGCGCCCCTCACCAAAGTCTTTAAACTGCACGTCATTTGTGTGAATTTTCAGCACGTTTTACTTCAACATAGCTATTTAATTTTTTAGGACATGTTTGTTTACTGAGTTACCAAATGCTATAATAAACTATCTTTACAGTCTTTGCCTTAATTGGGAGACAAAGAATAGCTATTCCAGAAATGAAACTCTTTCTAACATCTAGCCAAATGAAATGTGTATAGCAAAAGTAATCAGGGCTAAATTTAGAAGCATTCTAATTTTGTAATATATGCGTCATCACTGTCTGCCTCATAAACAACATCAGATCACACATTTCCTATCAATTATGAGCTAGTTGTTTTAAGGCCTTAATTAGTCTAAGTGATTTTTAAAAATGGCATTACCAGTGTATCTGTTGGATCTGGCTGATCTGGTGTTTAAAGTCATGGCAGAAAGGGGCACACGAAGCAGAAAGACTTTGGACCATAAAAATGGGAGAAGCACCAAGAGCAGGTCACAATTACTGAGCATTCAGCATGCACAAGTAAGCATATTTAACTTAACTCCCCCAGAATTTTCCATGAGGTATGCACTATTATGACTCCTATTTTATAGATAGGGAAACAACTGGGTTAGGGAAGGGGGCAGATACCAATCTGCAGCATTTGCCAATTTCCGTGTTGTAGCTATTCCTCTCAAGGCCAATTTCAAGTTCATCAATAGGCTTGCAAAATTCCTGAAAGTTTAAGGCCGATCAAGTCACTGACTCAAGTTCACAGAACACAATCGGTAAATACGAGAGCTGTGATTTGAACCCAGGAGGTCTGACTTTAGAGCCCATGTTCCCAACTGCTATGTCATCCAAGAATCCAAGAGGGTTGGAATCCAAGAGGGCTGCACCTGTGCAAGGGTCATGGTCAGGAGCAGACAAGTGTCCAAGTGCTTTAACATGAGACCTCAGTAAGAAAGGGGAAGAAAAAGTAACTTGCAGAATATAATGAACTCTCAGAGGAAGAAAAATTAACAAAATTTAACAGCTCTTAATTTTGAAGGGATGCTCTCTCTCTCTCTCTCTCTCTCTTTTTTTTTTTTTTTTTGATAAAAATGTCCTGTTTCAGAGAGATCCTCAGGTGGTAGAACAGACAATAAAGCTGCATTTATTTAGTGAAGTCCCCACAAATTCCTTCAAGCTCCAAGAAACAGGACAGAATCTGCAACAGCAGCACTCTGCAGACACATGCCCGGGCAGCGCTTTGGAAATTCTTTCTTTTTTTAATTTTTTTAACGTTTATTTATTTTTGAGAGGTGGATCACAAGGTGGGGGGGAGGGAGGGGCAGAGAGAGACACACACACACACAGAATCCAAAGCAGGCTCCAGACTCTGAACTGTCAGCGCAGAGCTGATGCGGGGCTCAAACCCACAAATCGTGAGATCATGACCTGAGCTGAAGTTGGCCACTTAACCGACTGAGCCACCCAGGCGCCCCTTGAAATTCCTTCTTGGACAGCACCCACTCCTCTTCATTCCTGTCAGAGGTTTATGCATAGAATATCTTGAGAAACCTAAAAAACAGCGTTTCCCCAAATCAATTTATGCAGTGCATCATATATTCACATTTTATTTACTACCTACTATGCATTTTGCACCTTGGCACTTGAAGGATAAAAATCAAATTCCTTTTCTCTATGAGTTTCAGCGCAAAGACTGTTGAGTCCATAGGTGCACAGGGGAGCATAGTCAGGGCTGTCCCAGGGGGTGTGGGATCAGTGGGCAACACATACAAGAGATCAAGATCCCCGTCTTAAGGAGTTAGGAAGACAAGATTGTCTACACTGAGACTCAGAAGTAGATTCAGATTTTGTGAGGCCCAAGACTTACACAACTTGGGGGCCCTGCTTAAAAAAAGGAATACCAGGTTACAAAATTAGGTATGAAGGCTTAGCACAGACCCTGAAGCTTAAGCTTTGTTAGTTTCGTGGTAAATGCTCCATTTCTGCTAAGACTTGAAAAGTACGTGGAACTGGCCATCAGAAAGAACTATAGGGACGGAGAGCAGGACTTGACAAAGGCAGGGGGGAAAAAAGCTTGGGAGAGAAGGTCTGGGAGCCTTAGGCAGCTCTGGAGTCCTGGACAAGGAGTTAGAAGTGGAGAGAAGTAGCAAAGGGCAGGCTGGAGAGGGTGATGATGATGAGGGTCCTGCTAAACTGACCTAGGGAGTTTGAACTTTTTGGAAGGGCAATAGGGAGGCATAGAAGGTTTGGGGAAGGAGTGTGACATCATCTGATTTGCATTCAGTCCAGAGCGGTCCTGCTGTCTGCCTCCTCCCTCCCGTCTGTATAAAAAACTGCCCCCCCCAAATATTGAGGAGGTTGATTGCAGAGTCTGTGACCTGTTTAGCTTTGAAACCCACCAAGTGAGTACTGTTAAGGAAAGAAAATAGTCATGATACTTGTTGAAGAGATAAGGCAGATTTTATTCAAGGTAGAGGGAGGGGGGATAGGACCCAGGGCAATGGGATCTTGCAGTGGCTCAGACACATCGGGCTCTACTCCCTACAGCACGCGCAAGTGGGGATGCACAGCCGAGGAGCAGGTTGGGGGACAGTGGATGGAAATTACTGAGAGGAAACAACAGGGGTAAGCAGATTCTTGCTGAGGGCCAGCGGGGTGAAGAGCCCTCATCTGGGGGTGGGGAGGATCAGTTATGGAAGGCGATCAGATAACGAGGGTGGGGTGTCCTGGATAAACTGATTTAGTTGGATTCTTGCTGAAATGGGACAACGCAGACACAACGGGAGGTCCAAAAATCAGGCGTCGTCGAAAACCTGTCCAGGGGAGCCGGAGCAGAGTGGGATCACTGAGAGCATCTTTGTCAGGGCAAAAAAGGGAGCAACCTCCGAGCAAGGAAGGACCCTGGCTGGCACACGTGGCCGTGCAGGTGACCCGAGGAGCCTCTTCCCAGGAGGCAATGGGCGGGTGGCAAGCGGAGAGAGAAAAAAAATCAAAGCACCCACCACCTTCTTCCAGGGTTTCCACCTGTTGCGCAGGCGCGGCCAGGTGGGGCAGGCGGCGTGAGGCTGGTGGCATCGGCGCATGCGCGGGGCTTCCTGATGCCACTCCCACCTGCCTCGGCGAGGGGCAGCCTGCCCCGTGGTCTTGCGGTTCCCGGGGCTCCAGGTGGAGCCCAGTGCGAGCAAGTCAGAGGCGGCCCCCTGAGCAAGGTGGGCCAGCCAAAGAGGGTAGTTTAAGGGGGCTCAGCGGAGATTCCAAAACAAGATCTGCAAGGCCTTGAAAGCAGCAGAGAAGCGGAAAGAACGGGAGGTAGGAGCGAGTACCCAGCCTGGGGAACACTGAGCCGTGACTTCTTTGTCTGTGTGTGTGTGTGTGTGTGTGTGTGTGTGTGTGCGTGTGTGTGTGTGTGTGCGCGCGTGTTAGAAAACATAACATAAATCGACCCTCTTAACAATTTTTAAGTATACAATACAGTTTTGTTGATTGCATGCATTATTGTACAAAACTTCTCTAGAACTTTCTCATCCCACGTGACTACAGTTCTATACTCCCATCTCCCCCACCCCAGCCCCTCGACCATCATTTTACTTTCTTTTTTTTTTTTTTAATTGTTTTTAATGCTTGTGGGGTTTTTTTGAGAAAGAGAAAGAGACTGTGAGCAGGGAAGGGGCAGAGAGAGAGGGAGACACGGAATCTGAAGCAGGCTCCAGGCTCTGAGCTGTCAGCACAGAGCCTGATGCAGGGCTGGAACTCAGAGACCATGAGATCATGACCTGAGCCGAAGTCAGACGCTCAACTGGCTGAGCCACCCAGGCGCCCCACCGTTTTACTTTTTGTTTACAGGGCTCTGCTTACCTTATGTACCTCATCTAAATGGAATCATACACTATCTGTCCTTCTGTGACTGTCTGATGTCACTCATATCAATGTTCTCCGGGTTCATCTAGGTTGTGGCACATGATAGGATCCTCCTTTTTTAAGGTTGAATGATGTTCCTTGTATGTATATACCAGAGATATAGCCTGTGTGTATCCTGTGTATATCCATTCATCCCCGACGGACATTAGGTTGTTTCTACCTCTGGGCAGCTGTGAACAGTGCAGCAGGGAGCAGGCATCAAGATTCTTTTATGAGGACTCTAGGCACGTGTCAGAGCTGAGCGAGCTGTCAAGAGGTGTCATAAGTGTCAATGTCACTGTAATTGACGCATTATACTGTAGTGTGGAGTTCCTCGCTTTCTCTACCATGATCCACAAGGAGAAAAGCCTTTTATATCACAACTCAGGACCTACATAATGTGGCGGTCTAAAATTTTTGTATTCATAGTCATAATTAATATGCTGAAATTATAACCCCCCAAAGATGATTATTAGGAGGTGGGGCCTTTGGGTGGTGCTTAAATCACGTGAAGCCATCATGAACGGGTTAGTGCCCTTATAAAAGAGGCTCCAGAGGGATCCCTAGCCCCTTCTGCCGCAGGAGGGCACAAAAGAAGTCACCGGCTATGAACCAGGAAGAGGGCCCTCATCCAGCCATACCATGCCGGCACCCTCATCCTGGACTTCCCAGCCTCCAGAACTGTGAGAACATTTCTCTAGATTATCAGCTACCCAATCAACCTGTGGTATTTTGTTATAGCAGTCCACAGGCGCTAACAAACGTACAAGATTTTCCAAAAACCACCTTACCTTTATTCTGTGCAAGTTGCCCTGATCTTTTCGATTCTGTCGTAGTTCATTTGTTAAATGCTGGGCATGAAACACTACGTTGTTTTCACACACGCACCAGCGGACCCTGGTCTGCAGTTTGGAAACCACTTTTGTGTTTATTATGTGTAATTGTGATGACTGGCTGCCTTTGAATGCTTCAAAAAGAACTCCATTCACACTAAGAGCGCCAGTGGCCAAGGTCAGTTTTGCTGGAGACTTCATAGGGGCGATGGAGGAGGGTTTTACATCCCCCACGATTTTACAAGTCCCCTTGGATATATCTCTACCGTCAACCGAGGGTGCTTCTCCCCCACTCCTGCCGTGTGCCGGGCAGGGTCCCTTCCGTCCACCCTTCTCCCTCCCGGAACAGACGCATTCTTCCTCATGTTTCACTCAGGGTAGTGTTCTTGGCTTCTTTCCACCCAGTGTGCCAATTCACTTACAAGTCTCAGTCCTCCCTTCGGAAAGGGAATATCGAAGTATTCATGCAATAAAACTGTACGTCTTGCAATAATGTGGCCCAGAGATGGACCAGAGAGGGAGAAGGAGCAAGCATGGGCCTAACCATTTCCGAGGTGCACGTTGTGGTTTGTGTGTTTGCTATTTCAGACTCAGCCAGGGCAAAAAGGCCTTCAGAGAAGGCTGGCAGAAGCCCCCGATTCTGTCTCCACTCTGATGGTTAAAGTCACTGGGGACATCTCATCTGTAAGGTAACTGTATTTGTTGAATTTAACGAGCGCCCTGGATATTATGGCAACACATACACTGGTCCTTCTCAGATGAGGGTGCTGTAGTTTGGACCCATATCAGAACGAGACAGTGGCAAGATAGAACGCACACAAACGTTCTCAGATTTAGACCGATCACACCAGAAGTTAACAAAACCAAAAGCTATTCTATTCTTCCTATAATAATATTACAAAAATGCATTCAAAAGTATTGGCTTAGGCCAACATACAGAATCCCCTAAGTGGTTTAGCAGCCGAATTAATGAGTTAAGTTTATGGGCTGAAATCATACAGAGGAAATGTCCAGTTCCTGGGTAGATGGCGCAGTATCATACAGCTGTGTTAAAGTGCACTTGTGATGAACGAGATAAGTGATTCAGAAAAGTCACTTATTTGACATGGGCCATGCTGTCTCCTGTCTTCTCTCAAAGTACTTTTATATTCTATTAACCTCCTCTCGGAGGATCTCAGTGACAGAAAGAAAGGCTGTAGTTAAGAGCCGGATAAAACATCGAAGTAACAACACATTTAACTGCTCTGAATTCCTTCAAAGCCTCAGGATTGTTCCTATGACATTTTAGTCCCCAGTCTAGTTAACACTAACAACTCATCACAGTGAGAGAGCCCATCTGGATCCAACAATCCCAGTTCTCAGTAAAAACCAGAAAGAAATTCCACTTGTGTGCAGATGGCAGTGGGCATTAAGAGTGAGTGTTGCAGGGGCGCCTGGGTGGCTCAGTCGGTTGAGCGTCCGACTTCAGCTCAGGTCATGATCTCACGGTTTGTGAGTTCGAGCCCCACATCAGGCTCACTGCTGTCAGTGCAGAGCCCGCTTCAGATCCTGTCTCCCTCTCTCTCTGCTCATCCCCCGCCTCTCTCAAAAATAAACATTTAAAAAAAAAAACAGATTGTGTTAGTAAAATGTTTAAATAGTTTGTACGTTAAAACGTTTATCGTCTTGTAATACGATGAAGTGGGAAGATGTGACTGCCCACACTACCGTGTGGGGACAGCTAGAAGTTAGCTGTGTGTCGTGGGTTAGCCACCCTGGGGTGGGTGAAATCGAAAGGCGTACTGAGTGCTAAGTACTGAAGTACAAAGTCAAGGGAGGTGCAGTGAAGTCAATTCTGAACCCAGATGTACAGTCACGTCAAGGTCATATGACAAAGTTGATGCATAGGTGACCCGGATCCCTTCTGAAGTCACACATTCAAATATCTCCCTCCTGCCACAGCCCCCCATCCTTCTAGCTTGTGGCTCATGCCAGCCAGACTCATCCTTCTTCTTGGTCCTCCTTCCTCGTCCTCCTGTCCCCCCTCCCCCACCCTGCACAAATCCCCGACTTCCTTTCTTGCCCCCACTTTCCTCCCTAATCAGGTTAAAGTCCATGATCCATCACGTCGGCCTCCTCGTGCTAATGCCCTCCATCCCCTACCCTGCTTTGTGTGAGCCCTTCAGTGGAACCCCAGCCCCACACAAACACAACTCTCAGCCTCCTTGGTGCCCTTGATCCTGTGGCTGCTGAGTTCCGCGGAAGAAACTCACGAAGCATGACCTGTAGGCCATCACTGATGCAGTGGCAGCCTCCAGCTCACCACCCGGCAGCCTGTCCCAGAGGTCACAGAACGGAAGGTCACATAGACCAAGTTAAGAAGCTTGGACCACGTGGGGTATTAGAGCAATCTGAAGGACACAAGAAGAAGCAGGGGGAGACGTGAGGTAGGGTAGCACACCTTGAGTGGGATACAGGGCAGCATCGCAGCACCTGAACCGTGCCTTCTACCGTGTTTGGTGGTCTTTCCTCTCTTGTCCCACCAGCCTTCTTAGGATGTGGTTATGAGGAGCAGGTTTGGGGTTGGTGGCGGGGAGGCGGGGGTCTACAGAAGAAAGGTGCCTGGATCCAGTACACTTCCCATTCCAAAAGACTCAGACAGCACATCCAGCCAGCTTAGCTCGCCAATGACCCGCTCAGCTTTCACCCGGATGTTGGGTGCAGAGCACACCCAGGGCAGAATAGGTGACACCAAATACAGCCGGCGTAGGAATGGCATTGCCATCAGCCTGGCAGTGGCAGCCTGTGCCTTACTAATGTCTACGGTCGATCTTGGAGCTTCTGTCTCTTTCTGGGCATAACTGACGCTGTCCTTTGCTGCGTGCTTTTTACCCGCGTGAGCCCGTACGTGCTTCATTCATTCTGTTCAACGTACCTCCCACGTTATTGACGTAAACCATCTTATGATCTCTGCCTCGGCCTCACAGGCTAAGTGCCTACTGTCCCTCCCATTCGCTTTTCTTGTTTTCTGTATGGCAGAATTGCACTTTCGTGTGTAATGCTTCACCCGCACGCATGGGCCGTTCCGCCCTTGCCTCACCTAGCCGGCGCCTGCTTCCTCGGCCAGCCTTCCCTTGTGCTCCGGACAGGGTCACCCCCCTTGCTAGAGGCTCACGTGGTGGAGGCCTCCGCCGTGGTAGCGTGTCAGACTCTCTTGTAATGACAGAGCTCTGGGAGGGCGGCAGCCACGTCCGTCCCCTGCAGTCCCATGCAGCGCTGGGTCCAGGCACGTGATGTTTGTTGAATGATTGAAAGGAGTTATATCGGGGCGCCTGGGTGGCTCAGTCAGTTAAGCATCCGGCTTTAGCTCCGATCCTGATCTATCTCACAGTCGTGAGTTCCAGCCCCGCATCGGGCTTTGTGCTGGTCTGCTTTGGATTTTGTGTCTCCCCGTCTCTCTGCCCCTGCTTGTGTGCGCACTCTCTCTCACTCTCAAAAATAAACATTAAAAAAAAAGATTTAAGGGGCGCCTGGGTGGCGCAGTCGGTTAAGCGTCCGACTTCAGCCAGGTCACGATCTCGCGGTCCATGAGTTCGAGCCCCGCGTCAGGCTCTGGGCTGATGGCTCAGAGTCTGGAGCCTGTTTCCGAGTCTGTGTCTCCCTCTCTCCCGTTCATGCTCTGTCTCTCTCTGTCCCAAAAATAAATAAACGTTGAAAAAAAAAAATTAAAAAAAAAAAAGATTTAAGGGGTGCCTGGGTGGCTCAGTCTGACTTTGGCTCAGGTCATGATCTCGCGGTTCGTGGGTTCAAGCCCCGCGTCGGGCTCTGTGCTGACAGCTTGGAGCTGGAGCCTGTTTCGGATTCTGTGTCTCCCTCTCTCTCTCTCTCTCTCTCTGCCCCTTCCCCGCTCACACTCTGTCTCTCTCAAAAATAAACATTTTAAGCAAATTTTTTTTAAAAAAGAAAAAAAGATTTAAAAAATAATAAATACGTTAAATAAATAAATAAACAAATAAATGGAGTTAAATCTGTGAGAAGTGGCCAGGAAACAGAGACCCTTTCCCGTGTCTACCACTGCTGAGTTTCTTCCCAAGAGGCATATAAACAGGGAGTATTACGAGTGAGTCCCTCTCCTTTTTTTTTTTGTTTTTTGTTTTTTGTTTTTGTCTTTTAACATTTATTTATTTTTGAGACAGAGAGAGACAGCATGAATGGGGGAGGGTCAGAGAGAGGGAGACACAGAATCCGAAACAGGCTCCAGGCTCTGAGCTGTCAGCACAGAGCCCGACGCGGGGCTCGAACCCACGGACCGCGAGATCATGACCTGAGCTGAAGTCGGCCGCTCAACCGACTGAGCCACCCAGGCGCCCCGAGTCCCTCTCCTTTTTTGCCAGCCAGACCACTATAAAACATTTCACCTTTTTCTCTTATGATCTAGAACTTGTGTTTAACCCTCATTCCTACCTTAGGGGGTCACACCTCCTCTCTGAAGCCTTCCTTCCCCTTCCCAAGGCTTCCCAAAGGTTCCTAACCCCTCCTGTGTGTTCCAGCCACACCTGGTTTCCTTTTCGCATAGCGCTGATCACGCCGTTTGGTGATGGCTTATTAGTCCATCTCTCCACTAGTCTTTGCCTCACTAATTTTCCACCCAGTGCCTGCGACACAGCAGATGTTCCGGTCGACATTTGTGGGTGACAAAATGAGCAGAGGCAGGATCTGTGTGTCGGTTAATTTGTAGTTCACAGGAAACAGGTATTCACCACCCGTCTCCCCATAAGTGTCACTTGATAAATGCGTGTCAGAGCAGAGAAGTTATTTTCATCATCCTCACTTGTGTTTGGGGGTTTGGGGTTTTTTTTTTAGACCAGACTCATCTGACATTGCAGGGGATCCTGTGCTGTGTCAGCCTCACTGTCCCTCTGCTCCTAGGCTGCAGGGCGTTTTATTAGCCTGGCTTGGACTGTCCAGTCCCCATGCTAGGAGGTCTTGGGGCTGTTTCTGCTTCTCTGAGAGACTGTGTGTCTTCCCTCACTCTTATCCTTCCTGTGTCCATGCCGTCTGCCTATGGCTTTGCAGTTCCTTCCACTGGACGTGGTAAATATTTCACCGCACCATGGACGTCAGGCTTGGCCAGTGGGTAAAAGTGACATCACAACAGGTCTGAGCCTCAATCAGAAGAGGCCGCGCGTGGGCTTGGTCAGCCCTCCTGCACTTCTGTCTCGACCATAACAAGAACACGTAGCAGTTAGTGACTGTCCCATCGGCGTGGGCTCCGGGACAACACAACCAAGGTAGAGCCACCCTCGCGACTCCCAGTCAACAGCCATGCCCCCAGCCAACTTGCGGCTGCGTGAGCCAGAATGAACCCTGAGTTTTGGTGTGGTTTCTTACACAGCGGCAGCTGACCAATACAGCTCTGTGCCTCTTCCTTCCTCTGGCTTGTAGAAGGAAGGAAACTGACATTTTCTGAGCACCTGCCACCGCCAAGTACTTTCACCTTAGTATTACATTCCGTGAGACAGTCGTTATTTTTCACATTCTAGGAGACAAGGAACCTGAGGCCCAGAGAAATGGAGTAGCTTACCAAAGTTATAATTTTAGCAAGGGACAGAGTTAAGACCCCACACCGGGTCCTCTGACTTTGTGAGGCACACGACCTCTGCTGCCGAATGCTTTCCGGAGATCAGATGAGGTTGCTGGAATCTCCACCTGCCGTCTCCGTGGAGGGTAATTATAGGTTTTGTACCCCAACACCGGTTCATCAGGGGAAAGAGATATTCACCTCATATATAAACCAGAAGGAAAAACTGTCCAATAGTGGGTGTGAGTGGGACAGGATCTGAGACTAATCTCATAGAGGAAACTCACTTGAACGCTTCTACCAATATGGATGATGAACCCTGTGCATAATTCACTGTTTGGAGTTCCCATTCTGTCTTTTAAGATCAAAATACCATCCTGTCCTCTGACTCAGAATGGCTCTAAGATACTCTTGCTGGGGCACCTGGGTGGCACAGTCGGTTAAGCGTCCGACTTCAGCCAGGTCACGATCTCACGGTCCGTGAGTTCGAGCCCCGCGTCAGGCTCTGGGCTGATGGCTCAGAGCCTGGAGCCTGTTTCCGATTCTGTGTCTCCCTCTCTCTCTGCCCCTCCCCTGCTCATGCTCTGTCTCTCTCTGTCTCAAAAATAAATAAAAACATTAAAACAAAATTGTAAGATACTCTTGCTGAATTAATGTAACATCACCGGAAGCCTGATGCCACAATCTGCTGGCATTTCAAATTAATTTCTTATAAAATAGTTCTGTAGTTTGCCACAAGGCTTCTCTGTACACATTCTGGTTAAAAAGCTTTGAAGTGATTTTAATAGTGTGTCTTGGGCAAATATAAAAACAATGTTGATTTTTAACCTATAGAAAAGACAACAGTGTGAGGAAGCATGTTATTTTTTTTTTCTTTTTCTTTTATCTCCAAAAAGCAAGAGTCCTAATGGAATGAGCAAGGAGCAACAAGATGAAAACATCAGTGGAGACAAGGGTAGAAATGAATCCCTTTCTATGTGTATAAAGCCAGATCACTCTTAGAGTGTTAATTTATGGAATTTTGCTAATTGGAAAATGTGTGGTTGTGAGGAGTGTTTAAGAGAAATTCATCATGTTTAACATGATATAGTTAAAAGGAATATTAAGAACAGATCTTAATATAAGCTTTAAGATGAGCAAAGGTGGAAAGGCCCAGAAATTTTCATTAAAAGGGAGTTAGTATGTAAAATCAATTAATGTGTCAATTAAAGACAATTAATTAATTAATTAATCAATTAATTAATGTGTCAATTAAAGACAACTGAGCACTAATGAGAAAGAGACCAGATTTTATTTAGATTTTTTAAACTTGCTCCTTAGGACAATCAATTTCACTTTTTAAAAGTTTTTTAGGGGCGCGTGGGTGCCTCAGTCAGTTGAGTGTCCAACTTCAGCTCAGGTCTTGATGTCCCGGTTCATGCCCCGCGTTGGGCTCTGTGCTGACAGCATGGAACCTGCTTCGGATCCTCTGTACCCCCCTCTCTCTGCCCCTCCCCCGCTCACACTCTCTCAAAAATAAACAAACATTTTAAAAAGTAAAACATAATAATTTTTTTTTTCTAATTTGCTTTAGAACCCTACTGCTAGTTACAACATGGAAAGCCTCTTCCGTGTCACAGAGCAAATGATCTTGGATGTTCCACGTTGCTGGGCATCCCAGTGTGGTTTGCTTCCCAATGTCATGGCTACATTCTTCCTCGCTTACTGTCCATGTTATTCCTGTTCCTTCTAATCAGCCTCGTGGCTTTCAGCTAACTTCACCTTAGTTCGTTTTACTCCCAGCCGCTGGTCTTCCTTGGTTTTTGCAGTCGTTCACCTCTGTCATTAGCTGTTCCAGGGCCCTGTGTGGCCGCCTTTACTCTAATCAGCCTCTGGGGCACAACTCCGAGAAGCAGGCATTCATGCCACCTGACGACTGAAACTGAGCCCGCGGAAGAGGCTGGGCTGCCAATCGGATGCACTAAGACACCATGTGCAGGACAAGCTCATGGAAAGGCAGCGATAGCAGGTGTTTACTTAGCCACAGGTATGAGGGCTTCTGAGCAACAGTGGGAGGCTAGCTCATTATTAAAATTTTGTTTAGGGGGCGCCTGGGTGGCTCCGTCGGTTGAGCGTCCGACTTCAGCTCAGGTCACGATCTCGCGGTCCGTGAGTTCGAGCCCCGTGTCGGGCTCTGTGCTGACAGCTCAGAGCCTGGAGCCTGCTTCTCATTCTATGTCTCCCCCTTTCTCTGCCCCTCCCCCACTCATGCTCTGTCTCTCTCTGTCTCAGAAATAAACATTGAAAAAAAATTTTTTAAATAAATAAATAAAATTTTGTTTAGGTACAATTATAAAGGTTTATTTTTAAAAATTTTATTTTATTTAAAAACATTTTTAAATGTTTATTCATCTTTGACAGAGACAGGGTGTGAGTAGGTGAGGGGCAGAGAGAGAGGGAGATAGAGAATCCGAAGCAGGCTCCAGGCAATGAGCTGTCAGCACAGAGCCCAACGTGGGGCTTGAACTCACGAACTGTAAGATCATGACCTGAGCCAAAGTCAGACACTCAACCAACTGAGCCACCCAGGTGCCCCTATTTTAAAAAGTTTTAAGTTAATTTAATTTTTTTAATGTTTATTTATTTTTGAGAGAGAGAGAGAGAGACAGACAGACAGAGAATGTGAGCAGCGGAGGGGCAGAGAGAAAGGGGAACAGAGGATCTGAAGCAGGCTCCATGCAGAGAGCCCAATGTGGGGCTCGAACTCACGAACCATGAGATCATGACGTGAGCCGAAATCATGAGTCGGACCCTTAACCGACCAAGGCACCCAGGTGCCCCTAAAGGTTTATTTTTTTAAAGACATTAGGTGGCAGTGCTGCCATTTATTCATTTCAGTGGGAAACCTAGCTGTGCAGACCACAAAGGCAGGAAGCTAGAAAGGGTAGCTGTCCACATGCTGGCAACAGCATATCCTGAGTTTGATCAAGTCTGGGGAAAATTCACAGCCTTTTTCTGTGTTGACTTTGTTTGTTCTTTGTGTGTCTCCCTCACTAGAGTGGATGTTCCCTGAAGACAAGAATCAGCTTGCTTCATTCTCATTTGTAACTTTAGTGGTACTATGCATACATAAACACCTAATAAATATTTGTCAGAAGAGAAAAAAAGGAGGGAGGCAAACAGGGATGAAAGGAAGGAGTAAGAAAGACAGATGTTTGTGACAGATGAGCTTTGCTTCCATGGTGCAGTCGGTGGCCCATGTTTTTTCATGTCCAGTGGTTTCTTAGTCATTTCCAGCACCCACCTCCCACCAGCCTTGATCCCCATACTTCTCTGTTTATCATATTCCTCAAATTCATTATAAATTCTAGCCATTGGATGTGCAAGGACTAAAGGGTTGACCGACTGATCAACAAATTAGTCTAGGACATCCCATGCTCATGGATAGAGAGAACCAATATTGTTCAAGTGTACTACCCAAAGCAATCTACAGATTTAATGCAATCCCTATCGAAATACCACCAGCATTTTTCACAGATCTAGAACAAACAATCCTAAAATTGGTATGGAACCATAAAGGACCCCGAATACCCAAAGCAGTCCTGAAAAAGCAAAGCAAAGCTGGAGGCATCATGATTTCAGACCTCAAGCTATATTACAAAGCTGTAGTCATAAAGACAAGTGTGGTACTGGCACAAACACAGACACACAATCAATGGAACAGAAAAGAAAACCCAGAAATGGATCCACAACTATATGGTCATCTAATCTTTGACAAAGCAGGAAAGACTATTGAATGGAAAAAAGACGGTCTCTTCCACATATGGTGTTGGGAAAACTGGACGGCTACATGCAGAAGAATGCAACCAGACCACTTTCTTACACCATACAAAAAAATAAATTCAAAATGGATGGATGATCTAAATGTGAGACCTGAAACCATCAAAATCCTAGAAGAGAACGTAGGCAGTAACCTCCTTGACATCAGCCATAGCAACTTTTTTCTAGATACGTCTCATGAGGTAAGGGAAACAAAAGGAAAAATAAACTATTGGGACAGCATCAAAATGAAAAGCTTCTGCACAGTGAAGGAAACAACCAACAAAACTAAAAGGCAACCTATGGAATGGGAGAAGAGATTTGCAAATGACATATCTGATAAAGGGTGCGTGTCCAAAATACATAAAGAACTTATAAAACTCAATACCCCAAAAACAAATAATCCAGTTAAAAAATGGACAGAAGATGTGAACAGATATTTCTCCAAAGACATCCAGATAGCCAATAGGTGCATGAAAAGATGTTCATTGTCACTTACCGTCAGGAAGATGCAAATCAAAGCTACAATGAGTTATCACCTCACACCTGTCAGAAGGGCTAAAATCAACAACACAAGAAACAACAGGTGTTGGCGAGCATGTAGAGAAAAAAATACTCGTGCACTGTTGATAGGAATGCAAACTGGTGCAGCCACTGTGGGAAACAGTATGGAAGTTCCCTCAACAAGTCAAAATAGCACTAGTCAAAAATAGAACTAGTCAAAAGTAGAAACTAGTCTAGGATCCAGCAATGACACTACTGGGTATATACCCAAACGATACAAAAATGCTAATTTGAAGGGATACATGCACCCCTATGTTTATAGCAGCATTATTTACAACAGCCAAGATATGGGAGCAGCCCAAGTGTTCCTCAATGGATGAATGGATAAAGAAGATAGGAATATTATTCAGCCATAAAAAAGAATAAAATCTTGCCATTTTCAATGACATGGATGGAGCTAAAGGGTATAATGCTAAGTGAAAGACAAGTGACATATGATTTCATTCCTATGTGAAATTTAACAAAACAAACGAGCAAGTGAAAAAGAGACAAACTAAGAAACACTCTTTTAAAAAATGTTTTCTTTATTTTTGAGACAGAGGGAGCGACAGAGCACGAGCAGGGAAGGGGCAGAGAGAGAGGGAGACCCAGAACCCGAAGCCAGCTCCAGGCTCTGAACTGTCAGCACGGAGCCCGACGCGGGGCTCGAACCCACGAACTGTGAGATCGTGACCTGAGCTGAAGTTGGACGCTTAACCGAATGAGCCACCCAGCCGCCCCAAAACAGACTCAATTATAGAGAGCAAACTGATGGTTACCAGAGGGGCGGTGGGGGGCGTGGGTGAAATAGGTGATGCGGATTAAGGAGTGCACTTGCTATGTTGAGCACCGGGTGTTGAATCACTATAATGTATACCTGAAACTAATATTACACTGTATGCTAACTAGCCGGAATTAAAATAAAAACTTAAAAAGCCAACCGCCACCACCCCCAACAATTTAGTCCATGATATCAGCAGAAAGCCACAACTTCCTAGTATTAAGGGCATTTTAAGGAGTCTTACAGAGTCATCGGACACTTCCTGTTTGTCGTCAGTGCCATTAGTGACTCTAGCTTTGCCAACTCCCTTGGCCAAAGGGTGTGTCTGCAACCATGACCTCTGTAATGTAGCAAGGCCCCCACAGCAGGTAGGTAGACTCATCTAGGACTGAGACTACCACCCAGGCTATTTGATATGTTGATATTGGGGATTGCTTTTAGCATTTCCATTAAGCTAAGAGGGAATGGAGGAAGCTACACAGTAATAGACTTCATTAAATGAAAAAAAGGCAGAAGACTCAGCAGAAGGAGTTGGAATGCTGGCCCTAATCCAAACAATGCCAACTTTTGTCCCCACATTCCCTTGTAGGGAAATTTCTCCCCGTGTCCAGATGTGCTTGAACAATTGGAATCTGGGATGTAAAGTTGGAAAACTACCAAATTAAGGTATGCCTGATCCTTTTGCTGCTTGTTTGTTCGTTTTAGAGCTATTGGTAGAATTAATTTCATTTTTGTGATGTATTTTCTAAAGGTTAAGTTTGCATATGCCTACTTTTATTTATTAATTTTTAAATTTTGTAATGTTTACTTATTTTTGTGAGAGAGAGCATGAGAGGCAGAGGGGCAGAGAGAGAAGGAGACATAGAATCTGAAGCAGGCTCCAGGCTCTGAGCTGTCAGCGCAGAGCCTGACGTGGGGCTCGAACTCAGAGTGCAAGATCATGACCTGAGCCAAAGTCAGAGGCTTAACTGACTGAGCCACCCAGGCGCCCCTACACATGCCTAATTTTAATTTAGATGCTTTCATTTTCATGTCTAGAGGAGAACAAGAAACTAACATTTATAGACTTCACCCGTATGTTTTCTCATTTAAGATTCAAAACAACTCACTGAAGTATGCCCTGTGAGTCTCATTTCATAGATCAGGAATCTGAAACCTAAAGATGTTAAGTACTTTCTTTGCTGAAGGTCATATAGCTAATCATATAGCAGGTCTGGGTTTTGAATCCAGATTTATCTGATGGACCTGCAGAGAATATTCTCCTTTTTTCTCTTAAAGAGTTTTCTGACTTTTAAATTTTATGACATTAGATTCTGCCAAGATTGCCTGAATAATGTGTGCTCTTTCGCTGTGCCATTCTGAACTTACAAAATTTTTTATCTTTGGACATCTCTGGTCTTATCTTTGATAACAAGAAATCTGGCATCAGTTGTAATAGTTTTTAAATATTTACAGTGTTCAATAGCAAGGTTCCCCAAGATGTATCGAAATTGGACTTGACTAAAAGTTTACATTTACAAATAAGGAATGTGTGTGTGTGGCAATGCATGGGCTGATCCTGAAGTGGTAAAATTAGTAGAAATTATTCTGTATTAGGAGAAAGACAGAATTTCATCTTTTTTTTAAAGTTTATTTTGAGAAAGAGAGAGAGAGCGCATGTGAGCAGGGGAGGGGCAGAAAGAGAGGGAGAGAGAGAATCCTAAGCACAGGGCTGGAATTCACCAACTGTGAGATCATGACCTGAGCCAAAAACAGGAGTTGAACACTTAACCAACTGAGCCACCCAGGCAACCCAAGAATTTCATCCTTTTTTTTTAAATTTTTTAATGTTTATTTATTTTGGAGAGACAGAGAGAGCATGAGCATCAGAGGGGCAGAGAGAGAAGGAGACACAGAATCCGAAGCAGGCTCCAGGCTCTGAGCTGTCAGCACAGAGCCCGATGGGGGCTCGAACTCACAAACCTCGAGATCATGACCTGAGCTGAAGTCAGATGCTTAATGACTGAGCCACCCAGGCACCGGCGAATTTTATCTTTTAATGGTAAAAGGAAAGGTGCCGTCACCAAGGTGGTGACATAGGTTGTTCTTGACTTTGCTCCCCCTCATAAGAAGAACAACCAATAACTATTCAAGAAGACACCTCAGGGACTCCTAGAACCTGGACGTGAGGCTAAAGCACCCCTGTGCTTCAGAGACCAAGATGCACTGCGTTATAAGGGTAAAGAAATGGCTACACGTTGACCATGTTGCTCCCCCCCAGGCCAGGGCCACATCACACAGAGAGGTAGTCTCTGAGCCCCCAGGTGTCTGGCAGGAAAAGAGAACCCAGGAGCCACAACCAGCCCCCACCAGCTCCTCCCTCTGAAGGAGCCCCGACTCTAACCTTACACCACCGGGATTGCGGGGCAATCTGCTTAATCTCTGGGAATCTGACTGTGATGGAGAAAGGGGGGCAGGACTTGCAACAACCAGCACACAGATCTTCACAGACCAAGTGCACGCCTGCGGTGCCTCTGTAGTAATCCCCAATTGTGGCTTTGTTCATCTGCAAGTCCGGGGTGCACTCTGAGCAGGGGGCTTGGCAGGGAGCCGAGCTGCCTGACCCTGATCCCCAGATGAGAAGTTGCGCCAGCCCTAGAGCCCAGTTTGCCCACGCCCAGGCAAAGTGCTGAGTCACAGCCCCCCTGCTGTGGAGAGGGTCTTGGGGGGGGGGGGCGCATCCAAGCAGGCAGCAGATGACTCACAGAAGCTGTGCAGCCCAGCAGTGCTTGAGCCGAGAGAGGGGCAGGCAGAGGCAGTCATCCCAGAGCAAACCGGTGTCCCTCTTTAGCAGGGAACTTGGGATGCAGGGTGGCTGAAGTTAAGACAATCATCAAAGAGCTTTACCAGTTTTAGAGCTGCTTCTCCCATAGCCCCGCTCAATGCTGGATAAGGCCGTCAGCCGGCCCAACCAGGGAACTTTGCCAGAGCACACAGGGAGCTGTGAAGCCCGTTCAGCAGCCCTACACGCAGTAGCCTTTGAACAGAGGGCACAGCCCGTGGCTTCCCCATCTGCAGAACAAAACTGGTGGTCTCACCTGACCCGGGAATTCATTGCATGCTCTTGCCTGATTCACCAGTCAGTCATACAGGCCCTGGGGCTCATCCTGCTGCCCACCAGGGCAGGGAGGCTAATGCATAGCCCCATCCACCACTGAATATAGTACAGTTCCAACCATCTAGTAAGTCTGACCAGAGAGCCCAGGCGACTTACAGCCTCGATTGGGAAGGGAACCAAGCCCACAGCCCTATCCACTGATTCTCAGCCACTGGCTCTCCCCACCCTCCCATCCCTAACCCCAGAGCTTGCTCTGCCCCAAAATAGACCATAATAGCAGGCCCCACTTGCACAAGGACATTACCAGCATACACACCCAGAAACCCAAACTGAGCTGACTGGTGAAGAGCTCTGTCTCTGCCAAAGTAAACCTATAAAGTCCGGAAGAGGAGCCTGATGACTCAACTGTGTAGGCAGCAATGTAAGGAATCAAGAATTGCAAAAAACCACTAAAGGAAACTAATAAAACTCTAATAACTGGTCTTAAGGAAATGAAGATCTATGAACTGTCAGACAAAGAATTTCAGAATGATCCTCTTGAAAAATGATCCACAAGAACACACAGAGACAGAAAAGTTGGGGACACTGTGTGTGAACAAAAGGAGAAGATCAAAAAAGCAATAGACACCATAAAAAAAAATCCTACAGCTGAAAAATACAGTAACTGAACTGGAAAATTCAGTAGAATTTCAAAATAAGAACCATGCAGAAGAAAGAATCAGCAGCCAGGAAGATAGGATATCAGAAATTATGCAGTCAGAGGAGCAAAAAAAAAAAAAAAAAAAAAAATAACAAAAAACAAAAGCAAAAACAAAAACACAAAAGGGAAAAGAATGAAAAAGAGTAAAGAAAACGGCAAGATATATGGGGCACAATGAACAGAAGCAACATTCATATTATGGGAATTCCAAAAGGAGCAGAAAAAGAGGAAGGGTCAGAAAATCTATTTAAAGCAATAATGGCTAAAAATTTCCCACACCTGGAAAGAGAAATGGACATCCGGATCCATGAGACCCAAAGGACTCCAGATAGGTTGGACCTAAATAGGGCTGCCCCAAGATACATTATAATTCAATTGTCAAAACTCCAAGACAAAGAAAGGAGTGGAAAAGCAAAAATAGAAAAGAGAGAAGTGACCAGGAAACCCTTGTCAGACTATGAACAAGTTTCTCAACATTTTGGCCCAAAAAAAATAGGTTGGCCTAATCAAAATATTGGAGGAAAAAAACTAAACTGTCAGCCAAGAGGGGCACCTGGCTGGCTTAGTCAGTGGATTGTGTGACTCCTGATGTCAGGTTGTGGGTTCAAGCCCCATATTGGGTATAGAGAACACTCAAAAATAAAATCTTAAAAAAAATGAATAAAATTGTCAACCAAGAATACAGTACTCAGCAAAACTGTCCTTCAGAAATGAAAAAGGAATAAAGACTTTCCCAGGGATGCCTGGCTAGCTCATTCAGTAAAGTGTGCAACTCTTAATGTCAGGGTTGTGAGTTCAAGCCCCACATTGGGCATGGAGCCTTATTTAAAAAAATATAAAAAACAAAACAAAAAATAACCCCTTTCCCGAACAAACAAAACTGAGGGAGTTCATTACTACTAGATCTGCCTTACAAGAAATGCTAAAGGGAGTTCTTTAAGCAGAGATAAAAGGACACTGGGGTGCCTGGGTGGCTCAGTCGGTTAAGCATTCGGCTTCAGCTCAGGTCATGATCTCATGGTTCATGAGTTCAAGCCCCACCTTGGGCTCACTGCTGTCAGTGCACAGCCTGCTTTGGATCCTCTGTCCCCATCTCTCTCTGCCCCTCCCCCGCTCACATGCACGCATGTGTGCGCACTCCCTCTCTCTCTCTCAAAAATAAATAAACATTAAAAAATAAAAGAATATTGGGGCACCTGGGTGGCTCAGTCGGTTGAGCGTCCGACTTCGGCTCAGGTCATGATCTCACAGTTTGTGAGTTCGAGCCCCACGTCGGGCTCTGTGCTGACAGCTCAGCGCCTGGAACCCATTTCAGATTCTGTGTCTCCCTCTCTCTCTGCCCCTCCCCCGTTCATGCTCTGTCTCTCTCTGTCCCAAAAATAAATAAACGTTGAAAAAAAAAATTTTTTTTAAATAAATAAATAAAAGAATATTGGGGCGCCTGGGTGGCTCAGTCGGTTAAGTGTCCGACTTCGGCTCAGGTCATGATCTCACAGTTTGTGAGTTCGAGCCCCACGTCGGGCTCTGTGCTGACAGCTCGGAGCCTGGAGCCTGCTTTGGATGCTGTGTCTCCCTCTCTCTCTGCCCCTCCCCTTCTTGTACTCTGTCTCTCTCTCCCTCAAAATAAATAAACATTAAAAAAATTTTTTTTAGGGGCGCCTGGGTGGCGCAGTCGGTTAAGCGTCCGACTTCAGCCAGGTCACGATCTCGCGGTCCGTGAGTTCGAGCCCCGCGTCGGGCTCTGGGCTGATGGCTCAGAGCCTGGAGCCTGTTTCCGATTCTGTGTCTCCCTCTCTCTCTGCCCCTCCCCCGTTCATGCTCTGTCTCTCTCTCTGTCCCAAAAATAAATAAATGTTGAAAAAAAAATTTTTAAAAAAAATTTTTTTTAAATAAAAGAATACCAATTAACATCAAAAAACAGAAAAGTAGTAAAACTCATTGTAATAGTAAAATTATGGTCAAAGTCAGATTCTGTAATTTGGCAATGGTGCATAATTCACTTATTAACATAATTCTATGTTAAAAGCTAAAACACACGGGGGTGCCAAGGTGACTCAGTCAGTCAAGCATCCTACTCTTGATTTTGGCTCAGGTCATGAACTCATAGTTTGTGAGTTCAAGACCTGTGTTGGGTTCTGTGCTGACGGTGCAGAGCTTGCTTGGGATCCTCTCTCTCCCTCTCTCTCCGACCCCTCCCCTGTTCACTTGCACGCTCTCTCTCTCTCTCTCTCAAAATAAATAAACATTAAAAAATTTTTTTAAGTTAAAAAACATGAGCATAGTAAAAGCAACCATAACTACAATACTCTGTCGTTAGTTACATAATACAAAAAAATGTGTAAATTGTGACAGCAGTAACCTAAAATGTGAGGGGGAGGAGAAGTATAAGTATAAAGTTTAGGAATTCTACTGAACTTAAGGTTTATCAGCTTAAAATATGGGGTTGAGGGGCGCCTGGGTGGCGCAGTCGGTTAAGCGTCCGACTTCAGCCAGGTCACGATCTCGCGCTCTGTGAGTTCGAGCCCCACGTCGGGCTCTGGGCTGATGGCTCAGAGCCTGGAGCCTGTTTCCGATTCTGTGTCTCCTTCTCTCTCTCTGCCCCTCCCCCGTTCATGCTCTGTCTCTCTCTGTCCCAAAAATAAATAAATAAACGTTGAAAAAAAAATTAAAAAAAAAAAAGAATGTATGCATTCCTTGGGGCGCCTGGGTGGCGCAGTCAGTTAAGCGGCCGACTCCAGCCAGGTCACGATCTCGCGGCCCGTGAGTTTGAGCCCCGCGTCAGGCTCTGGGCTGATTGATGGCTCAGAGCCTGGAGCCTGTTTCCGATTCTGTGTCTCCCTCTCTCTCTGTCCCTCCCCCGTTCGTGCTCTGTCTCTCTCTGTCCCAAAAATAAATAAACGTTGAAAAAAAAAATTAAAAAAAAAAATGGGGTTGTAAGCCTTATGGTAACCACAAGGGGAAAACCTATAGCAATTATACAAAAAAAAAAAAAGATAAAGAAATCAAAGCATACTGACACGAAAAGATATCAACACACACACAAAAAGATAGCAGGATAAGAAACAAGGAACAGTGGATCTATAAAACAACCAGAAAATAATTAATAAAAGGGAAAAAGTAAGTCCTTACCTATTGGTAATTACTTTAAACATAAAATGATGAAGTTCTCTAATCAAAAGACATAGAAAAGGGGCGTCTGGGTGGCACAGTCAGTTGAGTGTCTGACTCTAGAAAAAAAAATTAAAAAAAAAAAAAGGCATAGAATGTCTGAATGGATTAAAAAAACAAGATCCAGTGCCATGCTGCCTATGAGCAACTCACTTTAGCCTTAAAGACACACACAGACTGAGAGTGAAGGGATGTAAGAAGTCATTTCAAGGAACGGTAACAACAAACAACAAAATAGCAGGGGTAGCTATACTTCTATCAGACAAAATAAACTTGAAACTCAAAGTGGTAAAAAGAAGCTCGTTACGTAATGATAAAGCTCTCAATCCATTAAGAAGACAGAACAGTTGTAAATATTTGTTCACCCAGTGTCAGAGTACCTAAATATATACAGCAAAAACTAACAGCTGAAAGGAGAAATAAACAGTAATACGATAATAGTTGGGGACTTTAATACCCCACTGTCAACAATCGATAGGTCATCCAGAGATTCAGTAGGGAAACAGCAGGTTTGAACATCACTGTAGACCAAATGGACCTAACAGACATATCCAGAACATTCCATTCCAACAGCAGCAAAATACATGCTCACATAGAATATTTGCTAGGCTAGACCGTATGTTAGCCACAAAAAAAGTCTCAGCAAACTCAAGACAACTGAAATCATACCAAATATCTTCTCTAACTACGACGGCATCAAACTAGAAATCAATAACAAGGCGAAAACTGGAAAAACTACAAACACATGGAAATGAAGCAGTATTCTTCTGAACAACCAGTGGGTCAAAGGAGAAATTAAAGGGGAAATTTAAAAGTTTCTTGAGACAAATAAAAATAAAAACACATATGCCAGAACTCGTGGGATGCAGCAAAGGCAATTCTAAGGGAAGTTGATAGGAATAAACACCTACATTAAGAAGCAAGAAAGAGTCCCAATAAAAACCTAACTCTACGCCTCAGGGAACAAGAAAAAGAAGTTCCTTTTAAGACAAAGTTAGCAGAAGACAGGAAATAATAAATATTAGAGCAGAAATAAATAGAGCACAGAAATACAATAGAAAAGATTAACCAAACTAAGGGTTGGTTCTCTGGAAAGATAAACAGAGTGGACAGACTAATCAATTAGCTAGACTAAGGAAAAAAGGGAGAAGACCCAACACAAAATTATAAGGGGAGAAGGAGACATTACACCTGTTACCACAGAAATACAAAGGATCATAGAGGCTACTGTGAACAATTGTACACCAACAACCTAAACGACCCAGAAGAAATGGAAAAATTCTTAGAAGCATATGAATAACCAAGACTGCATCAGAAAGAAATAGAAAGTCTGAATAGACCAGTTATTAATAAGTAGATCAGGGGCGCCTGGGTGGCTCAGTCGGTTAAGCGTCCGACTTCAACTCAGGTCATGATCTCGCGGTCCGTGAGTTTGAGCCCCGCGTCAGGCTCTGGGCTGATGGCTCAGAGCCTGGAGCCTGCTTCCGATTCTGTGTCTCCCTCTCTCTCTGCCCCTCCCCTGTTCATGCTCTGTCTCTCTCTGTCTCAAAAATAAATAAATGTAAAAAAAAATTTTTTTTTTAAATAAGTAGATCAAATCAGTAATCAAAAATCTCCCAACAAAGAAAAGCCCAGATGGCTTCACTGGTGAGTTTTACCAAACATTAAAAAAATTGATACCAATTCTTCTCAAACTCTTCCAAAAAAAATTGAAGAGGAGAGAACATTCCCAAGCTCATTCTATGAGGTCAGCATCATCCTGAAACTAAAACCAGACAATGACATTATTAAAAAAGAAAGCTACAGCCAATTCCTTTCATGAATATAGATGCAAAAATTCTCAATAAGATAGTAGCAAATTGAATTCAGCAGCACATTAAAAGGATTATTCATCATGATCAAGTGGGGTTTATCCCTGGGATGCAAGGATAGTTGAACATACCCAGATCAATCAATGTGATACATCACATTAATGGAACGAGAAAGATCACATGATCATCTCAATAGAGTAGAAAAAGCATTTGACAAAATCCAACATCCGTTCATGATAAAACCTCTTAACAAATCAGGCGTAAAAGGAACATATCTCAACAAAATAATGGCCATATATGACAAGTCCACAGCTAACATCATACTCAATGGTGAAAGGTTGAAAGCTTTTCCTCTAAGATCAGGAACAAGATAAGGGTGCCCACTCTCACCACTCCTATTCAATCTAGTACTGAAGTCCTAGCTAGATCAGGCAATAAAAAGAAAGAAAAGGTATCAGAGCTGGAAGGGAAGAAGTAAAATTGTCTCTATTTGCAGATGATATGATTTAATATACAGGAAATCCTGAAGACTCAACCAAAAAGCTCTTAGATCTCATCAATAAATTCAGCAAAGTTGCAGGATACAGAATTTACATATAAAAGTCAGTAGTGTTTCTGTACACTGACAATGAATTTGCTGAAAAAGAAATAAATTGACCCCTTTTACAGTAGCATCGAAAACAATGAAAGATTAAGGAAGTGAAAGATCTCTGCTCTAAAAACTGTAAGACATTACCGAAAGAAATCAAAGAAGACCCAAATAAATGGGAAGGTATCCTGTGTTCATGAATTAGAAGAATTAATATTGTTAAAATATCAATACCACCAAAAGTCATCCATAGATTCAGTGCAATCCTATCAAGATCCCAGTGGCATTTTTGCAGAAGCACAAAATAACACTCCTAAAATTTATGTGAAAACTGCACAAGACCCTGAATAGCCAGAGAAATCCTGAGAAAGAAGAACAAAGCAGGAGTTATCCCACTCCCTGATTTCAAGCTGTAGTATAAAACTTTAGTAATCAAAACAGTATAATGCTAGCATAAAAAGTCAAATAGATCAGTGGAATAGAATCAAAAGGCCAGGAAAAAAACACCCAAGCATATATGGTCAACTAATTTTTGACAAGAGAGCCACCAAGACTATTCAGTGGAGAAAAGAGTCTTCAATAAATAGTGCTGGGGTAATTGGATCTTCACATGGGAAGAAATGAAACTGGACCCCTATCTTATACCACTGACAAAAATTACCTCAAGATGGATTAAAGGCTTAAATGTAAGATCCCAAACCATGAATAAAGGAATAAAGCTCCTTCACATGGGCCTTGGTAATGATGTTTTGGTTATGACACCTAAAGCACATGCAACAAAATAAAAAATAAATGGACAACATCAAACTACAGAGCTTCTATACAATAAAAGAAACCATATATCTGATAAGGGGTGATATACAAAATATATAAAGAGCTCATACAACTAGATAACAATAATATAATTATAATAGCCCAATCAAAAGAATAGGCAAAGGACCTGAATAGACATCTTTCCAGGAAGATCTAGGAAAGGGCAACACACACATGAAAAGATGCTCAACATCACTCTTCATCAGGGAAATGCAAATCAAAACCACAAGTATCCCCTCACTTCAGTTAGAATGACCATCATCAAAAAGACAAGAGGTGGGGCGCCTGGGTGGCTGAGTTGGTTGAGTTTCCGACTTCGACTCAGGTCATGATCTTGCAATTGGTGAGTTCAAGCCTCACGTCGGGCTCGCTACTGTCAGCCTGTCTGTGCAGAGCCTGCTTTGGATCCTCTGTTCCCCTCTCTCTCATCCCCATGAGGATGTAGCGAAAAGGGAACCTTTGTACACTGTAGGTGGGAATATGGATTGGTGCAGCCACTATGGAAAACAGTATGGTGGAACCTCAAAAAAAAAAAAAAAAAAAGAACTACTATGAACTACTACGATCCAGCAATTCCACTTCTGGAACCATATTCAAAGGAACAAAAACACTAAGTCAAAAACATATGGACCCTCCATATTCACAGCAGCATTATTTATAACAGCCAAGACATGGAAACAACCCAAGCATCCATCAATGGGTGAATGGATAAAGAAGTTGTGGTATATATATATATACATATAAATATACAGAATGTATATATATATACAGAATATATATATACATATATGTGTGTATATATATACAGAATGTATATATATATACATGTATATATACATATATATGTATATATATGTATATATACATGTATGTATATGTATATATATGTACAGAATATGCAATGTATTGTATATTTATATGGCATAACATATACACAATATATAAATATACACACAATAGAATATTATTCAGCCATAAAAAATGAGGAAATCTGTTTGCAACAACATGGATGGACCTTGAAGGCATTATGCTAAGTGAAATAGGTAAGACAGAGAAAGACAAATTACCTTATTTATGTGTGGGATCTAAAAAAACAAACTCATATAAAAAGAGATCAGACATGTGGTTACCAGGGGCAAAAGGTGGTGCCCGGGGGAGAATTGGACATAGGGGGTCAAAGGTACAAACTTCTAGTTATAAGAAAAATAAATACTAGGGATGTAATGTACGGTGTGGTGACTATTGCTAACACTGCTGTGGGTGTATAGGAAGGTTATTAAGAGAGTAAATCCTAAGAGTTCTCATCACAAGAAGAAAAACATTTTTTTTCTTTTTATTGTATCTATATAAGATGATGGATGTTAACTTATTGCAATAATCACTTCACAGTGTATGTAAACGAGCCATCATGCTGTGTGCCTTAAAGTTGTACAGTGAGGTATATCAGTTATTTCCCAATAAAATGGGAAAAATGGATAAAATGATTAAAAAGAAGAATTGAAAAAGTGGCTCCACGACACAACTAATGTTATTTTATAATTGCTCACGTATTGTTTCCTCTTTGAGAGCCAAGAGAGATGCTTCTTTTCAAAAAAGGTACAAAATGAATTTTCCCAAGTAAAATCTAAATTGAAGGCTCCTATTTTGAACGTACAACCTGTGGCTAAAGTAACTTTTATCCATATTTAGTTGCCATCCACCCCTTACCCCTCCCCAACAAACCCCCAAGAGGCAAGCTTTTTGCTGCCACCTACAGTTAGAAAATGTAATCGCCTGCTGAGTGCACGAAGGAATGACGATGGGCAGAGAACCTGAGCTTTGGAAAGGGGGACCATGTGCCCTGATTTACTGGTTTACTGTAACGTTTCCTGAAAGTCCCTGTTGTCTTGGGATGATCCAGCCAATGTAGCATTTGTCTTGTCCCCTTTTTCTCTCAAAACTCTGATTTGGTTGATTAATTATACAGTTCTACTGGTTCTTTCCTTGCATCATTTAAAATACTCAAGTTTGGGGCTCCTGGGTGGCTCAGTCAGGTAAGCATCTGACTTTGGCTCGGGTCTCGATCTCAGGGTTTGTGATTTTGAGCCCCGCCTCAGGCTCTGTGCTGACAGTGTGGGCAGCCTGCTTCGGATTCTGTTTGTCTCTTTCTCTCTCTGCCCCTCCCCCGCTTATGCATGCACTCACGCTCTCTCTCTCTCTCAAAAATAAACATTAAAATAACTGAAATATTCAAGTTAATCTCATCTCTCCCACCTAAAAGCACACAC
The DNA here is from genome assembly GCF_022837055.1 of Prionailurus viverrinus. Classification (NCBI taxonomy): domain Eukaryota; kingdom Metazoa; phylum Chordata; class Mammalia; order Carnivora; family Felidae; genus Prionailurus; species Prionailurus viverrinus. The sequence continues at coordinate 13,079,222 of NC_062571.1, forward strand.
ACACTTCTCCAGTCTGAACCTCCTTCCAGCTCCAATCTTTCTCCTTCCTATCCTTACAACTAAGCTTCTTGAAAAAGGGATCCATACACTATTTCTACGTCACTGTGCCGTAACCTTCCTCTCCTCACCTCACGGTACCACAGTCCCCTCGCTTCTGCTCTGACTACTCCTTGAAACTACCAGTGACCTGCGAACCACCCAATCCCTGGATACTTCTCTGTCTTTGTCTTAGCCAGTGGGCACCGCTATAAGAGTACCACAGACTGGGTGGCTGATGAACAACAGAAATGTACTTCTCTCAGTTCTGGAGCCTGGGAGTCTGAGGTCAGGATGCCAGCTCGGTTGGGTTCCAGTGAGAGCCTTCTCCTGGGTTGTAGACGAGCCAACTTGTCGTATAAATCATTGAAAGGGACTGACCCAGTTCTATGGCCTCCTGTGGTAAGGACACTAATCCTACCATGAGGGTTCCACTCTCAGGACCTAATGACCTCCCAAAGGTCCCACCCGAAAGTCCATCACATGTGGGATTAGATGAATTTGGGGGGAGGACATTCATTCCATAAGCCTTTCCCTTGCTTCATATATTGACAACACTGTACCCAGTTGCGTGTTCCCCCCTCCCAGCTCACCTCTTGTCTTCTGTGACACCATCTCCTGTTTTTCTCCTGCATTCTGGCTTTTTCTCAGTGGGCTTTGTAACCTCTTCCTCTGCTTGCACCTAAATGCTCACGTCTCTGTCCTTGCACACTCTCCCTGAGTAACCACACCCCGTGAATTCTACTACAATCAACTTGATAAGGGCTCCCAAACTCATTCATTCATTCAAAAAAAAATGTATGGATCACCCACAAAGTGCCAGTCACTGCTTCAGATTCTGGGATATATCCGTGAACAAAACGGAGGGGAGAATCCTAGATGGGTAAACCATAGACAAACTAAGTAAACTGGACAGTATGTTAGAGGGTGAGAAGTGATAAAGAAGAGAGTAATGGGGGGGGCACCTGGGTGGCTCAGTCGGTTGAACGTCTGACCTCGGCTGAGGTCATGAACTTGCAGTTTGTGAGTTCAAGCCCAACGTCGGGCTCTGTGCTGACCCCTCAGAGCCTGGAGCCTACTTCAGATTCTGTGTCTCCCGCTCCCTCTGTTCCTTCTCTGCTCGCAGTCTGTCTCTCAAAAACAGCTCATTCAAAATGGGTAAAAGCAAAATGCATAGATAATTTACAGAAGAAGAAATAGAAGCAGGTAATAAATATAAAATACTCAATTTCATTAATGAAAAAATGCTTTGTCCTTAAATTAGGAAAGACTTTTAAAAAAATTTTAATGTTTATTTATTTTTGAGAGAGAGAGAGAGAGAGCAGGGGAGTGGCAGAGAGAGAGGGAGACACAGAATCCGAAGCAGGCTCTAGGCTCTGAGCTGTCAGCACAGAGTCCGATGTGGGGATCGAACCCATGATCTGCGAGATCATGACCTGAGCCGAAGTCAGACGCGGAACTGACTGAGCCACCCAGGAGTCCCAGGAAAGACTTTTTTTTTAAATGCTAGGTTATGTGGGATGGGACAGAAACCTACTTGTTAGAGGCAAACGTACACATTGACACAATGCCAGGAGGAACAAGGAGCCTTAAAATAATATCTTTTTTTTTTTAATTTTTTTTAACGTTTTTTATTTATTTTTGAGACAGAGAGAGACAGAGCATGAACGGGGGAGGGGCAGAGAGAGAGGGAGACACAGAACCGGAAGCAGGCTCCAGGCTCTGAGCCATCAGCCCAGAGCCCGACGCAGGGCTCGAACTCATAAACCGTGAGATCGTGCCCTGAGCTGAAGTTGGACGCTCAACCGACTGAGCCACCCAGGCTCCCCTTAAAATAATATCTTAAAAAGATGTCATCTGAAATGCGGGTGAAGTTTTAGGCGTAGAAGTGCGAATAATATTTGTTATACTGGAAAAATGGAAACAACCCATATGTCCAATAATAGGGGACCAGGTTAGAAATTATAATATGAACAAATGATTAAATGATTAAAAGATATTTTCTAAGACTCCTAAGTAAATGTGAAATGCTTATATGTTAGGTGAAATAAATGGATGTAAACTCCTATTTGTAGTATGTTTGCAAAATTTTTTAATGAAAATGCCAAAAAGAAAGTATATAGTTTTTATGTGATATGATTTCATTTCTTCTTTATATTTTTCTATACTTTCCAAATTCCTTTTTATCATCATGTATTACTTTTGTAGTCAGAAAAAAAAATTCATCCCTAGAGTTTTCCAGAGAAAATCCAAATTCCTTAGCATAGCACATGATGATCTGGCCTGTTTTCTGATCGCCTTCTCTCCATTTCCCAGTCCTAACTCTCTTAGGGTCATGCCACATTGCTTGCATTTTCCTAATCATGATGTCATCACTATCTGGGGAGTGTTTGTTTTAATTACTTACTTATTTTTGCCTAGGTGTTCTCAAATGCCATTCTTGCCCTCTGGCCTTCCTAACAGGCCTGTTTGATTTCAAGTTCCAGCCCTGTGTTTTCAAAGGATGACCTTCCCTGGGACGCCTTGGGCTTGGTCAGATACCTCCTGCTTTGTGCGGCCACGACTCTGTGATTCCTTTCTTTGGTTACACGGAAATGCAAGCTGGGTGACCAACAATCCTGGTCTGCCCTACCCTAATCCTAATTCTCTGCTTACCCCTTCACATCTTAAACTAGGAGTACGTTGACTTAACAGGCCCTTTACATCATCTTTTATTTTATTTTATTTTATTTTATTTTATTTTATTTTATTCTTTCCATTTTGCACATTGTCTCTGTTATGATTTTTACCCACCTTAGTCTTGAGTTTTTTAGGGGACAGTAGACACCAAGCACAAGTGGAAGGGTCACTGGGCCTATGGAACAGGTGATAGAACAGCTCTCACTGTGGTGAGATGGGAAGGTGCTAAAAAGTTACTCAAAACGCTGTTATAGGTTTGTCAGTGAGGTTCCCCCTGTAGGTCAAAGCATTTTGGTAATTGAAGGAACAGCACCTGAATTAGTGCCGTGTGTTAGGATGGTTTTATTTATCCCTCCCTTTAGCGCACATTGTAGCTTTGAACAGTTGTTTAAATACTGTTTAAAATTGCAATCTGTCCCATTTCAGTGCTTCATTCCCACCTTCCCTACCCTGCTCCACTTCTCCTATTTTCTGTGAACACTTACCATCATCTACATGCTGCTAAATGTATTCCTTTATTAGAGCTATAGTTTACAGTTGGCTCCACGCCATCACCGGACAGGGATCTTTGTTTTGTTCATCGATTTAACAAAGTACCTACCAAAGTGCCTGGCACATAATAGATGCTCAGTTAAAGATTTGTTGAATAAATAGATCTGCTTAAATTAGGGGGTTAACTCATTATAATTCTCTAACCACAAAATGAAAATGTTAGGATATCAGCAGAGGCCTTTTACTACCCTTCTTTTTTTCTTTCTTTCATTATTGTTGTTTAATGTTTATTTTTGAGAGAGAGAGAGAGAGAGAGTGTGTGTGAGCAGGGAAGGGGCAGAGAGAGAGGGAGACACAGAATCTGAACCAGGCTCCAGGCTCTGAACTGTCCGCACAAAGCCCAACATGGGGCTTGAACTCATGAGCTGTGAGATCATGACCTGAGCCAAAGTCGGATGCTTAACAGGCTGAGCCACCCAAGTGCCCCATCTTTCTTTCTTTTTAAAAATTTGCTGCCCTGGGGCCCCTGGCAGCTTTCCCGCAGGTACCCAGAGGCAGGGCACCTGCTGGCAGAGCACAAGAGGTCAATCCGTGGGGCTGCAGCTGGTACTGCAGCGACCCCACCCGTGTGCCCTGGACGCTGCCAGCCATTTACCACCCCAGAAGTTGGGGATTCTGCCTACAGGGTGGCATTTTATGTGAATCAGTGTGCCCCTTCTACTACCCTTCTTAAAGATGAGAAGCTGGACACCCCTAGTAACAACCAATTATTACTTTAACAGTTTCTTTCAGTAAAATGTAGAGAGCAGGGGCACCTGGCTGGTCTAGTCAGTGGAGCACGTGACTCTTGATCTTGGTGTTATAAATTCGAGCCCCATATTGGGTGTAGACATTACTTAAAAATAAAATCTTTAAAAAAATGTAGGGAGTAGGTAGGCATAGTTTCTAAAAGAATTTCTAACAAGAAATCTACACATTACAGACCCTCCTTCCTTATTGCTACATGTAAACATTCTGGGAAAGGGACACACAGAATATGGGGACATTTGCCCAAGAACCACCAAGATCACAGCCTGCTAATTCTGTTTTCCACAAGAGGAAAATATCGTTCTTTCTTGTCCTAGGAGTATTCAGGGGCCATGGCGAATAGTAGGGGCCCCTAAAGACTCCCCACACTGTTTAGAGATAGTAGTGTGTCTCTGATTGCATAATACACTGCAGTAGCCAATCTCTAACATGACTCCACAATGATCCTTGCTTCCTGGTACTCACATCTTTGTGTGGTCCCTCCCATAGTCAATCACAGTTATCTTTGTAACCAATAGCACACTGCAGAAGTGCCAGTGTGTGTCTTGCAGGGATCCTTCATAAAAGGCATCACCGCATCTGTGCTGGTCTCTTGGATCTCCAGCTCTTGGGGAAGCAAGCCACTATGGTGTGGGGACATTAAAGCATCTTGTGGGAGAAACCCACTCAGAGAGGAACTTAGGCCAAAAGGCAGAGCCACTTTGCTAACCATGGAAGTGAACCACCCGGGAAGCCGATTCTCCAGCACCAGTCAAGCCTTCAGATGACCACAGCCCCAGCAACTTTACGGGAGACCCTGAACCAGAACCTAGCCCCCAAGTTCCTGACTCACAGAAATTGTTAAGAGATAATAAATAATTATTGATGTTTTAAAGTGTTGGAGTGGGGTGCCTGGGTGGCTCAGTTGGTTAAGTGTTCAACTCTTGGTTTCAGCTCAGGTCCTAATCTCACCCGTTGTGGGATCAAGCCCTGTCTGGTTCTGCGTGGAGCCTGCTTGGGATTCTCTCTCTCCCTCTCTCTCTCTCTGGCTCTCCCCTGCTTGCATGCACTCTCTCAAAATAAATAAACATTTTAAAACAAATAAAAGTTTTGGAATAATTTGTTAGGTAGCAATAGATTAGCTAAAAAAATATACAAATCCCTTTAAAGGGAAAAAGATATTTCACACCCCACATTCATTAAATTGTTTTTATTAAGTACAGACGTACAGATTTTATACAACTATTAAATCAAAACAGATTTTAAAATTAAATACAAACAACATTACAAAACATTTAAATACAAAGTAATTTTAGGGGCACCTGGCTGGCTCAGTTGGTAGAGCGTGTGACTCTTAATCTCAGGGTCTTGAGTTCAAGCCCCACTTTGGGTGTGGAGTCTACTTTTTAAAAAATGTGATTTTAATAGAAGGTTGTTTTGCTGCGATTACATTGCCACTCAGTAAGACTCCGGTACTGCCAGACTCCTCCTGAGTTACTTGAATAAATTAGCTTTTTTTCCCCCCTTAAGCGTGTTTGAAATGGATTTTCTATCGCTTTCGACCAAGACTTTACTCGACAGCATAGTTACCTTCTGGTGCCACAACTTGTGGGAATTGAAAAAAAAAAGGAAAAAGAAAAAGAAAAAAGGAAAACCAAAAACGAAACGGAAAAAAAAAACCAAAAACCCCAACCCCAGGTGTTCCTTTTCATCCTTCCCTCCCCTTTGTAGCACGTGCGCCCCGACTGCCTCGCGCCTCAACCGAGAGCCCTCGCGTTGTCTGTCCCAGCGCGGGCTCGGGGGTTCCTGCCCCCGGGGCCGCGCTGCACGACGCCGGGCAGGGCCCGGTCTCCGAGGGGGGCTGCTCGGATCCTTCCCACGGGACCCGCGCGGCCCGCGCCACGGCTCCGTCCTGCGGGAGGGGCCGCCTTGCCCCACTCCCCCGTCTGAATCGGGAGCACGTGGAATTTCACCTCCTACTGGACCGTAGCTGTCCTGCCCCACAGCTGGACCCCGGGGTGCGGCCCCAACCAGAGCTCCCGGAGGACAGGGCCGGGCAAGGAGCCGGGTACACGGCGCACCAGCACTAGCACTTGATGGATGATTCACCGCTGAAGACACACGCCTCGGACCGCCTCGGCCCGCTCTCGGGCAGGATCCCAACTCCCAGGGAAGGTCAGCATTCGCACAGCGGAGCTCCGCGTGATCTAAACCTAGCGTCACGCAGATCTTTAAATCCGAGGCAGCCGGGAGCCTTCGCCTCGGCAGCTGTTTCCTTCGGCCGGCGCTGTCAGTCAGCCTCTGAGCACAGGGGCGACCGGCACCGCCTCCCCTTGGCCGTCGGGGGGCAGTAGGCGTTGAGAAGGGATGCGCATGCTCCCTGTGAGGCTTCGCGCTTCGCCTCCGCGACCGCCGAGTGACGGAAGCAAGTGCACGCGGTTATGGGAAATGTGGTTTCCGAGCCTCTGGATCACTGGGGTGCGCCCCCTGCCTGGGCCCAGAGCGGGACTTCAGCTCCCGACTGGCCTGCAGGCGCGGGAGGGGACGCGGGAAGGGGGCGGGGCGAGTGAGACGAAAGGTGGGCGGGCCCGGGGGGGGTGTGGGTAGGCCAAGCGGAGGGGGCGGGGCCTGGCCGGCTGAGCCGGCGCCGCCCGCGGTTGGAGGAACCTGAGGCGCGGGGCCGGAGCCGCCAGGAGTCCGGACGGCGGCGGGCGCGAGGGCAGGCGTGCCCAGAGTGGTCGCGCGTGCGTCGGCCGCCGCCCCTCGGCCTTTCTCTTCGCCGGTCCCCTCCCTCTCCGCCGGGACGCGGGAGAGCCCGGCGCGCGGCGGGGGCGCGAGGTGGAGCCGGTGGGGGCGGCCAATGCGAAACTGGCTGGTGCTGCTGTGCCCGTGTGTGCTCGGGGCCGCGCTGCACCTCTGGCTGCGGCTGCGCTCCCCGCCGCCCGCCCGCGCCTCCGGGGCCGGCCCCGCAGGTGAGGTCCTGGGGCCCGGCGGGCCGAGAGGCCGCGAGGGGCGGGAGGCCGACCCCGAGCCCCCCCCCCCCCCCCACCCCGGGCGGCTTCCTCCGCGGAGCCCCGCCGGGAGCCCCGCAAGGGGGGGACGGGCCGAACGCGACCGTCCCCACACGAGACAAATGGCTCTTTTCATCCTCGGGGCGTTGAATCGGGCAAACTTGAGGGCGCGTTTCTCGGTGCGTGTCCCCGCCGCTTCTCACCTCCCGCTTCCTTTACGGGCACCGCCACCGCGAGTCCTTCGTCTGTCCCCCAGGCCTGGTCGGAGTTGTCCGCCTCCTGCCCGCTGGCCCTGGGAGCAAAACCTTGTGTCCTTCAGCCGCAGGCGGCGGCTGCGTGCGCCCGGGCTCGGGTGCCAGGCTGCCTGCTCCCTCCCCAAGCTGTTGGACTTAACTCGGTCTAGACTTGGAGGTCTTAGTGTCATGGGCGATGCCTGTGCGTGTCTGAAAAGGCTGGGTCTTGCTTTTCACGGGAACTCTGCCTTAAGAGTATACTCCTTTTTGTTTTCTTTGAAAACTATGATGCAAGTCGGTGAAACAAATCTGGACGTGAAATAGGGCATGGATACGAGAGGAATTGTTTCTGTGAGTTTGGCTAGCAAAGCCTACTAATGAAGTATACGTGAACATAGAACATTCTCTAGCGATCATATCCACTTGTTCTAAAGCTTACTGTCCCAGGGGAGTGAAATCTTGATCATTTCGCAGCCCAGTGGAGTGCTTTGTCCACAGTTGGGACTCAGTGGGCTTTTTTTTGTTAATGGGTTTTACCACCCTTTTTTGTTAATGGGTTTCCTTTTTTTATCTTGTCTTCTTTTTTAAGGGCTTGCCTTAGGACATAGAAACCTAGAAGGCTGTTTTTAAACTGAGGTAATAGTTGTCTTGTGTTCTAACTACTTGGGGAGTTTTTTTTTCCTTACCACTTCTCCCCAAAACAGCTGTTTTCTTATCCAAAAGTTTAAAGAATTAGAATTGAGTATTTGCAATTCTGAGACAGGTCTGTGCCTTAACTTTTTAGTAGAAAGCATAGAAACTAATTGGGCAATCCTCAAAGCAATCTCGTTGTTGGAATTGGGGTTGTTTATTCTGGTAACAGTCTCTTAGGATCTTTTCCTATTAGGCGAACCACAAGCTTTTTGAAAAAGCTGTTTGTGTGACCTGAATAGAATTAAAATACTGTTTAAATTATTTAAGGAAAATAAAGTTGTTATAGGGCATTTTACCTGTTAACAGGTTGGGGTTTTTTGGTTGGTTGGTTGGTTGGTTTAGGGTTTTTAAACTGATCTAAGGAAAGGGTGCGATAGATATAAAATGCTTTGTAACGTCTGTTAGGTTTGTGTTATACAAGTTTTTCCTTTTTTGTATGATGAGGGAGCACTACTAGAATTTACTTGCAGAGCATTCTTAGGATATTTATGACCTTAGTAGTCTTTTGGGGTTCAAGAAACAAGCAAAAAGTCGGCTTTCAAGCCTTTTTTTTTTAAGTTTATTTATTTATTTTGAGAGCGATAGAGCATGCGAGCAGGGGAGAGGCAGAGATCTAGAGAGAGAGAGAGAGAGAGAGAGAGAGAGAGAACGAATCTCCAGCAGACTCCATGCCATCATCACCCAGGGCTCAAACCCACGAACTGTGAGATCATGACCTGAGCCGAAATCAAGAGTCCCACACTTAACTGACTGGGCCACCCAGGCACCCCGTCAAGCTTTAAACTTAGTAGGCCAGCCTGGCAATTTCTTAGTTTAGTGAAGTTTTTCCTATCCCCGTAGTGTTTGGATGATGCACTTATCTGCTGTGAAGTTTGACTAAGCTAGATGAGGAAACCAGGATGTAGGCCATGAAAAGGAGCAGGCTGTAGGTGAAGAAATCAGTACCAGTTATATAAATTAACTTTGACTTTAGATGGATATTGTGCCTCTGGTTAGATGGTAAACGAGGCATTTTAATCTAAATGAAACCTGAAGGACTCCTAACTTACTTTTCAAAGCTAAAGACAGTAGAAGCCTATGGATTGCTAAAATTTCCTACGGCTCCTTTTCCCATTGTGTTACCAGCATGCTCAAACTAAAACATTTGAACATTTTTACATTTCAGCTCTTATACTTAAGCCTAAAGTGAGAGAGAAAACCCAAGATTTTGTTTCCTCCAGCAAATTAATGTTTCAAGATTTGTTTTTGTTCTCTTTTCTGCCTCTTTGTCTTCAGTCTCATTAAGTTGTGGCAGTATTTTTTTTATAAAGTATTTTTTTTAATGTTTATTTATTTTTGAGAGAAAGCGAGCACAAGCAGGGGAGGGACAGAGAGAGGGAGAGACAGAGGATCTGAAGCAGGCTCCGAGCCCGATGCGGGGCTGGGACTCCTGAGCCGTGACATCATGACCTGAGCCTGTCGGCTGCTCAACCAACTCAACCGACTGAGCCACCCAGGCATCCTGTGGCAGTATTTTTTTAAAGGGAGATTTACCTTCCCTGAATATTAAAAAAGAACCTCTGATTTGTAGTCGATCGAGCAAATATCTGAGAGCCTACTCTGTGCCCACCCCTGTTGTAGGTGTGGCATTACAACAGTAATCCAGATCAAGTCCCTGCTGTCATGCGGTTTACAAATTAGAAGGGGAGATAGAACATAGAAAATAATTAGTAAATATCGTAGGGGATACTGATAAGTGGGATGACAAAAGTAAAGCAGTGTCAGAGGCTAGAGAATGGTATACTGCTGTTTTAAATAGGTCAGGGGACACTTCTTAGTTGAGGCAGGGACCTGAGTGCAGTGAGGGAGTCCTGTTAGTACCTGGTACTTTTTTTTTTTAACATAGTGGCTCACGTTAGACACCTGAAATATGGTCACCAACTATTGAAGAGGAAGCAGGTCTGTTGTGAAATGCAGCACGCCTAGGGGTGATGAGGAAACTGGAGACAGAGACACTGGACTGGAGAATATAGATACAGGGTATATCTAATAACCATAATTCGTTTGGGGTAATGCCTTAGCAGGAATTATTTAACAGCAAATTTAGAAAAATGATGAGACAAAAGAAGCCTCCTCTTTCTGGGATGTTTGGAGAGAAAGAAACCAAAGAGAAAGGAAAGAAGCATATCGCTTGGAGTGCTAGGTACGGTTCTAGACGCGCAGTCCCTGCTCCGAGGTCCTCACAGTCTGTCGAACTGAAACAGACATGGAGCCAGTAGAAAGCCAAAGACAAAGTGCGCTTGCTTTGCAAGCTTGCCTAGCGCTGGTTCATCCAAAATTATCCCTTTATGTTAATCTTGTCTCCGTGCTTTGGTGTCCTTATTTATAAAATGATGATCTCAGAGGGTTATTGTGAAGACTCAATTAGTAAAACACCCAGAAAAGTGCCTGATTCATAGTAAACACTCCCATGAATTGTAAAGAGGAGGAGTAGGAGAGCGGTGGCTGGTTCTTGCGCTAGTGAGGTGTTTGGGGAGGTTTCTGAAATTGGCGAGAGCATGCTGATTGTCTTCATCAGTAGATCTGTGATGAATTTCCGTTTCCCTCATTTTCAGGATTTCTGCTTATTTGTGATCAATCTGTGATTGATTCGTCTGAGAGGGTACATGTGAGAACAGAATTTTTGGTTTGATTCTTAGGAATCCTTGGGCCTAGGGCACCTGGGTGGCTCACTGGGGTGAGCGTCCGACTTCGGTTCAGGTCATGATCTCATGGTTCAGTTCGTGAGTTCAAGTCCCATGTCAGGCTCTGTGCTGACAGCTCAGAGCCTGGAGCCTGCTTTTTTTGGATTCTCTGGCTCCCTTTTTGTCCCTCCCCTGCTCGTGCATGCTCTCTCTCCCTCTCTCTCTCAAAAAGAAATAAACATTAAAAAAAAAAAAAAAAAAAGAATCCTTGGGCCTGTTTTAAACAGTTTTTTGAGGTCAACCTCCCTTGGTCTAATAAACTTTTGGATGTCCACTCCCAAGTGCAGAGCCTAGCAGATTGCCAGACCCTCAGGATATATTACATACTAGAGGAGAGAAATGTTGTTGTCCTCAGGGAGATTGTGTGGGGTTTGAATGATTCCTGACATGAAGATTTGTTTGTTGCTATATATCTACCATCTAGAAGAGTGAATGTAGGAGAAGTGCTTAGTAATTGGGAGGAATGAATCAAGAGAATAAAACTGGGAAGTATGCATGATTTTGTCACCTATAGATCATGTAATCACCTTCCGTGATGACCCTATGATTTAAAATTCTGTCTTATAGAAGCACAACAAGTTCTTTGTAGAAAAATTGAAATTATTTTTAAAGAACAGGAAAAATGATCTATATTACAGTTTTTGAATGCACATACTTACAGTGCATGTTTGAGGGAAATTAGTATTTTTTAAAAATTGTGTTGATGTATCATATACGTTCAGAAAAGTGCGTGTAAATGTGTAGCTTGATCTAGTTTCACAAACTGAATACAGCCAGCTAAGACAGCATGCCGGAAGCTCCCTTCATGCTCTCTTCTGTCACTATCAAGAGTGGTAACCACTCCCCTGATCTCAAATGGCAGATATTTGCCTGTTTTGGGGCTTTATATAAATGGGACCACACTGTGTGTACATAGTTCTTACAATCTACTTAATATGGTGAAGAACCATATAACGTAATTCTACGACATCATTTTAGTGGCTGCGTAATATTCTGGCATATAGATACACTGTAATTTAATCCCTTATTCCTGGATGTATGTATTTTGAACTTTTTCACTGTTGATAAATGATACTGTGATGAATAGAGATCTTTTAGTGCATTGCTGTTTTTTTTTTTTCATTTTTTTCATGTTTGTTTATTTCAGAGAGAGCGCGAGTGGGGGAGGGGCAGAAAGAGAGGGAGACACAAAATCCGAAGCAGGCTCCAGTCTCCAAGTTGTCAGCACAGAGCCCGACATGGGGCTCGAACTCACGAGCAGTGAGATCATGACCTGAGCCAAAGTCATACTTAACCAACTGAGCCACCCAGGTGCCCCCCCCCATCGCTGATTATTTCTAAAAATAAGTTCTTAGACATGGAATTGCTGGGCAGAAGTTATACAGTTCTGAGGTATTTACTGTGTATTGGCAAATTGCCCTGAAAAAGATGACCAAATTACATTCCAGCAGCGATGGAGGAGAGGAGCCATTTCCTTGAAATGACTCTCACCACTTCCTTGACATACCAATTGTTGAGGTATTATTTAAGAAGATGTTTGTCGGTCTGAATGTAGGCAAAAATTGGTATTTTATTGCTCTCATTCAAACTTGATTCCGAGTGAAATTGAACACTTTATCGTAGGTTTGTTGGCTACTCGCATTTTATCTCTGAATTATCTTTGTGTCATGTTGTATCATGTTTACTTCTTAGTTTTTCATTTCTTCTTTTCCTGTCTTCAGACACCAGAATCAAACCAGGGCACTTGCAACATATAGCAGAGGATGCTGAAAGTGTAGAGGCCAGCATTGCTCAAGGGCGTTAGGAACTTGGGCATTCTTTCACAGGTATTCATTGAGCATCCACTGTGGGTTTTCTGCCGGGGAAAGCAGTACTCACAAGTCTTTTGGACTGATTTACATTGCTGTTATGTGATAGAAGAAACCTGTTATTTTAATTGAGATATAATTGACCTACTACATGAGTTTCAGGTGTATGACATTGATTCAGTATGTGTATATATTGCAGAAGGAACACAATACGTCCATCACCACACAGTTACAATTTTTTTCTTGTGATGAGAACTTTAAGATGTACTCTCTATCTTAGCAACTTTTAAGTATGCATTACAGCATTATTATCAAGTGTAGCAACAAGGTGTATATTACATCCCATGACTTCTTTATTTTCTTAACTAAAAGTTTGTACCTTTTGACCACCTTCACCCATTTTAGCCACCCCCCACCCATCTGTTCTCTCTCTATATATGAGTTCAGTGTTTTATGTTGTTAAGATTCTACATAAAAGTGAGCCCAGGGCCCCCAGGGTGGCTCAGTTGGTTAACACCCGATCTCAGCTCAGGTCATGATCTCACAGTTCGTGAGATGGAGCCCACCATCGGGCTCTGCACTGACACCATGGAGCCTGCTTGGGACTCTCTCTCTCTGCCCCTCCCGCATGCTCTCTCTCTCAAAAATAAATAAACTTTTTTTTTTTTTTTTTTTTTAAAGTAAGACCGTACTGGGGCACCTGGGTAGCTTAGTCAGTTAAGCGTCCGACTTCGGCTCAGGTCATGATCTTGCGATTTGTGAGTTTGAGCCCCGCGTGGGGCTCTGTGCTGACAGCTCAGAGCCTGGAGCCTGCTTCAGATTCTGTGTCTCTCCATCTCTTGGCCCCTCCCCTGTTCATGCTCTGTGTCTCTCTGTCTCTCGATAATAAATAAACATTAAAAAAATTTTTTTAAGTGAGACCGTACTTTATTTGTCTTTCTTTGTCTTACTTGGTTCACTTAGCGTAACACCCTCAAAGTCTGTCCACATGGTCAGAAATGGCAAGATTTCCTTCTTTTTTATGGCAAATAATATTCCGCTGTATTTGTATAGAATACATTTTCTTTATCCATTCATATCTGTCAGCGAACGCAGGTTATTTCCATGTCTTGGCCGTCGTAAACAGTGCTGCAGTGAACGTGGGGGTGCAGATACCTTCTCCAGTGACTGTTTTCGTTTCCTTCAGATAAATACCCAGAAGTGGAATTACTGGATCGTGTAGTAGTTCTATTTTTAATTTTTTGAGGAACCTCCATGCTGCTTAATACAATGGTTACAACATTATAGTCCCACTGACGGTGCAGGAACCTTCCTTTTTCTACACTTTGTTACCAACACTTGTTGTTTCTTGTCTTTTTGATACTAGCCGTTCTGACAGGTGTGAGGTGGTATTTCATTTGGTTTTGATTTGCATTTCCCTGATGGTGAGTTATGTCGGCCATCTTTTCATGTACCTGGTGGCCATCTGTATGTTGTCTTTGGAGATATGTCTATTCAGATCTTCTGCCTATTTTTCAATTGGACCACTTGGGTTTTTTGTTATTGAGTTGTAAGAGTTTTGTTTTGTTTTGTTTTTTTACATATTTTCAGTATTAACCCCTTATCAGACACATGGTTTGCAAATATTTTCTCCCATTCGTAGACTGCCTTTTCATTTTGTTTATGGTTTCCTTTGCTGTGCAGAAGCTTTTTAGTTTGATGTTTACTTTTGCTTTTGTTGCATTTGCTTTTGGTGTCAAATCCAAAAACTCATCCACAGAACCAGTGTCAAGGAGCTTACCACCTATGTTTCATTCTAGGAGTTTTATGGCATCAGGTCTTATGTTCAAGTCTTTGATCCATTTTGAGTTGATATTGTGTATAGTACAAAGTAGTGGTCCTGTGTCGTTCTTTTGCATGTGGCTGTCCGATTTTCCCAACACCATCTATTAAAGAGACTCCTTTCTCTATTGTGTAGTCTTGCCTCCTTTGTAGATTAATTGACCGTATAATTGTGGGTTTACTTCTGGGCTCTCTATTCCATTGATCTGTGTGTCAGTTTTTATGCCAAAACCATACTGTTTTGGTTACTGTATCTCTGTAATACAGTTTGAAACCAGGGAGCGTAATGCCTCCAGTTTTTTGTTTTCCAGTTTTTTCACCTGTGACTCCATCTCCCTTCTGGCAACCACCAGTTTGTTGGCCGTATTTAAGAGTCTGGTCTGGGGCACGTGGGTGGCTCAGTTGGTTGAGCGCCCAACTTCAGCTCAGGTCATGGTTCATGAATTCGAGCCCCACGTCAGGCTCTCTGCTGTCAGTGCAGAGCCTGCTTCTAATCCTCTGTCCCCTTCTCTCTCTACCCCTCCCCTACTGGCATTCTCTGTCTCTCATTCTCTCTCTCTCTCAAAAATAAACATTTAAAAAAAAAGTCTACTTTTTCATTGGTCTCTTTTTTTCTTTGTTTCATCATTTGTTTCTTAAATTCCAAACATGAGTGAAAGCATGTGGTATTCATCTTTCTCTGACTTATTTCACTTAGCATTATACCCTCTTGGTCCATCCGTGTTGTCACACATGGCAAGATCTCATCCTTTATGGCTGAGTAACATTCCATTGTGTATATATAGCACATCTTCATTCATCTATGGATGGACACTCAGACTGCTTCTGTATCCGGGCTGCTGTAAATACCATGCAGCAATAAACATAGGGGTGCATATATCTTTCAGTCGTGTTGATTTGATTTGCAAATACTGAACCACTCTTGCATCCCTGGAATAAATCCCACTTGGTCGTGGTGAAAGATTTTTTTAATGTATTGTTGTATTGTCGGTTTGCTGATATGTTGTTGACATTTTTTGCATCTGTGTTCATCAGAGACATTGGCCTGTAGCTTTCTTTTTTTGTAGTGTCTTTATCTGGTTTTGGTATCGAAGTAATGCTGGTCTTGTGGAATAATTTTGAAAGTTTTCTTTCCTCTCCAATTTTTGGAGTATTTGAGAGGAATAGATATTAACTAGTCTTTAAATGTTTGTTTGAATTTACCTGTGAAGCCATCTGGTCCTGGACTTTGTTGGTTTTTGGGTTACTGATTCAATTTCATTGCTAGTAATCAGTCTGTTCAATTTTCTTTTTCTTACTGATTCAGTTTTGGAAGGTTGTATGTTTCTAGGAAATTACCCATTTCTTCTAGGTTGTCTGATTTGTTGGCAAGTAACCTTATATGTTCCTATAATCCTTTGTATATCTGTGGTGTGGGTTGTTGTTTCTCCTCCTTCATTTCTGATAGTATTTATTTTGAGTCTTTTCTCCCTTTTTTGATGAGTGTAGCTAAAGGTTTATCAATTTTGTTCAAGTTTTCAAAGAACCAGCACCTGGTTTCATTGATCTGTTCCATTGTTTTCTTAGTCTGTATATCTTTTTTTTTTTTTTTTAAGTATGCTTCACACCCAGCACAGAGACCAAGGCAGGGCTTGAACTCACGACCCTGAGATCAAGACCTGAGCTGAGATCAGGAGTCGGATATTTAACCAACTGAGCCACCCAGGTGCCCCTAGTCTGTATAGCATTTATTTCTGCTCTGATCTTTATTATTTCCTTCTTTTTATTGGCCTCGGATTTTGTTCTTCTTCTAGCTTCTTTAGGTATAAGGTTAGATTATTTATTTGAGATTTTTCTTGTTGGTTGAGGTAGGCTTGTATTGCTATAATCATCCCTCTTAGAATAGCTTATACTGCACGATGCCTCCAGCTTTGTTCTTCCCCAAGATTGGTTTGGCTATTTAAGGTCTTTTGTGGTTCCATACAAACGTTAGGATTGTTTGTTATATTTCTGTGAAAAGGGCCATTGGAATTTTGATAGGGATTGCATTGAATCTATAGATTGCTTTGGGTAGTGTGGACATGTAAAAATTCTTCCAACCTGTGAGCACAGAATAGCATTCCATTGATTTTCTGTGTACTTCAGTTTCTTTTGTCAGTGTCTTGTAGCTTTCAGTGTGCAGGTCTTTGACCTTCTTGTTTAAATTTATTCCTGGGTATTTTATTCTTTGTGATTCTATTGTAAATAGAATTGGTTTCTTTTAGAATTTTTTGAATTTATTTATTTTGAGAGAGACAGAACACGAGAGCAGGAGAAGGACGGAGAGAGAGAACAGCAAGCAGACTCCACACTGTCAGCATGGAGCCTGATGTGAGGCTGGGACTCCCAAACCACAGGATCATAACCTGAGCTGAAATCAGTTTTCTGACTCTTAACTGACTGAGCCATCCAGGCGCCCCAGTAGGATTCCTTTCTTAATTTCTTTTCTTTGATAGTTTGTTACTAGTATATAGAAGTGCCACTGATTTTTGTAGATTGTATATCTTGCAACTTTACTGAATTGGTTTATTATTTCTAACAGGTTTTTGGTTGAACTTTAGAAACCTATTTTTCAATATATCTGGGAGTAGAAGGTTTTAAAAAACATTTTTTTAATGTTTATTATTTTCGAGAGAAAGAGCATGAGTGGGGGAAGGGCAGAGACAGAGGGAGGCACAGAATGCAAAGCAGGTTCCAGGCTCCGAGCTGTCAGCACAGAGCCCGACTCGGGGCTCAAACTCACAAACCGGGAGATCATGACCTGAACCAAAGTCGGACGCTTAACTGACTGAGCCACCCAGGCGCACCAGGAAGTAGAAGCTTTTTTAAAAGGCCAAAATCTCCTGTGTACTTCTCTTCTGCTAGGAAGGGAGAAATGCATGTGAACGAAAGCAGTTCAACACAAGCAGCTTAGACCTGGATTAGAAGCAGAGAGGATTGGCAGTGGCAGAGAGATCAAAAAGTAATTTGCAACCAGAAGCCATGGGATTTTCACCTGCCACATGGTTATCTTTATTATTTACTTATTTATTTTTAGAAAAATCTTGTTTGGCCTGATAGGAAGAAACCAGGAATAAGCTGTTAGGATAGCCCTGGAGTTTCTTGGGCTTTTTTTTCTTTTTCAGTATTTTAAGTTTTTATTATGAAAAGTTTAAGACATACCCAGAAGTAGAAGATTATAACTATTAATATGTACTCACACACCTACAGTTAAATATTTTTCACAAACACTCCTACCCAGTTCTTCCCACAGGTTTATTTGGAAGCAAATCACAGATAACTTATTCTCTCCGTAAATATCTTAGTATATTATCTCTAGAGATAGATGTTAAAAAAAAAACATGACTGCAAAACCATCATCGCAATTAGGAAAATTAATGATGCCTTCCAGTATCTAGTGTTCGAGATTTCCCAATTATCTTTTTTTTTTTAATTCCAGTGTCGTTAACATATATACAGTGTTACATTAGTTTCAGGTGTAGCACGCAGTGATTCAGCACTTCCATACGGTACTCAGTGCTCACTGGGTAGATGCCCCTGTCATGGTCCAGTGAAAGATCAGATTCTGAATTGAAGCAAGGGTAGAGTTAATGAGCAAGGGACAGATTGGAGAAATTTTTCATGAAGACTTTTCCACCAAGAACAGGTGAAATTATGTTTTAGGTAATCCATTTCTCTAAGATTTAATTATCTACCAAAAATGAGGCAGCAGTATTTGGCATGTAAAGGGTTGTTTTAGTGACTTTATGATTTTACTTTTGTGCAACAACCTTGTTTTCTGATGATGTCAGGTAAATGAGGTGTTTAGGTTAAATGTGATTTTGTTCTTCCTTAGCTTTTAATCTTTCCGGAAGACATATTGAAACAGATGAAATAGACTCGCCAAAGAGTTTTTGGTATCAGTTTTTTTCTAGTTAGGAAACCGAGGCAAAAGGGATTTAAATACCTTGTTATCAATTCCATGCTGCTTGTTGGTTGTGGAATCAATGTCAGTTACGTCTGGTTACTAAATTCACCTCATTTCTGTCACTAAAATGTACTTACCATCAATATTTCTCTGAAAAAGTAGGGGGTGAAATGGGATATCATTGCCAATTTTGCACAAGCGTTTAAACTGTTCTCCACATTCAGACTCATTTAGAGTTAGTTCCAGCAGTAGGTACAACTTCCAGTGTACGGTTACACGTATCTGAGAAAGAATGTTCCTGGGCCATGAATTTTTAAAAATTAACATGCTAACTGGAATTTCCAGTGATCTGCTTATCATTAATTCACCGCTTGAACTGGTGTTACAAATACAGGATCAGAATTTAGTCTCAGATGAGCTACATCAAGCTGTGTTGTTAATAGAACAGTGATAAAGAATGGAGTTGGGGTGCCTGGGTGGCTCAGTCGGTTGAGCGTCTGACTTTGGCTCAGGTCATGATCTCGTGGTTTGTGAGTTCGAGCCCCGCATCGGGTTCTGTGCTGACAGCTCAGAGCCTGGAGCCTGCTTCAGATTGTGTCTCCCTCTCTCTCTGCCAATCCCCCACTCATGCTCTGTCTCTCTCTTTCTGTCTCTCTCTCTCTTTCCCTCTATGTCAAAAATAAATAAACATTAAAAAAAAAATTAAAAAAAAAAGTCAGACTTTGGCCCAGGTCATGATCTCGCAGTTCATGACTTTGAGCCCTGCGTTAAGCTCTGTGCTGACAACTCAGAGCCTGGAGCTTGCTTTGGATTCTGTGTCTCCCTCTTTCTGCCCCTCCCCCGCTTGTGCTCTGTCTCTCTCTGTCTCTCTCTCTCTTTCTCTCAAATATAAATAAAAACATTTAAAATTTTTTTAAATGAAAAAGAATGGGGTTAAATTGCCTGGGATTAAACCTTAGCCTAGCCGTTTACTAGTTGTTTGACTTAGCAGAAGTTACTGAGTTCTCTGTGCCTCTTCTCCGTTTAATAAGGAGCCAGCCCCACCTACCTCATGGGGTTGTGAGCATTAATATGATACTCTGGGGGCTTCTGGGTGGCTCATTCAGTTAAGCATCTGACTCTTGATTTTGGCTCAGGCCATGATCTCACACACAGTTCATGGTATTGGGCTCAGCGCTGACAGCACAGAATCTACTTAGTATTCTCTTTCTCCCTCTCTCTGCCCCTCCCTCCTTCACTCTCTCTCTCTCAAAAATAAATAAACTTAAAAAATTAAAAAAAAATGATACCCTGTGCATATAGGTGTACATTATAGGTGTTCAGTAAATGTCCATTATAAGCAAGCTGGCCTAGAAAGATTTGGATTTACTAAAGATAAATTCTTGCCTTTAAAAAAGAATTCGTTTCACTACAGGATTCACAGTAGGCTAAAATAACAAGTATCTTTATTCCATTTAGATTGATTTTTTTTTAGAAACCTTTATCTATTGTGGAAAATAAGGTATCTACACAAAAATTCTTGTATTCCTAGAATTGTTTCAAGGTAATGTCCTTAAAATATCCTGTTGTCTGTCCCCCAGATTTTCTTTATATTATTTTAATTAGTCCTTTGAAAAAATAGTATTATGTTTTTGTTGACTTTTGACTAAATACCTAGGTCCTGTGGCATATAAAAACATTGCACTTTATACAGTAAAGATCTCTGGCCTTCAAGAATTTATTTTTGGAAACATTTTGGATCAGTTCCCACCATTGGAGGAAGAGATAGAATGGATCCCTCATCAGAGCTATATATGAGCTTGTAACTCTCCAGCTTTGAAACTGGTGACAAAAAACAAAGGATCTTTCCCTGCTGTCTTCTTTCTAAGGACAGTTTTTGGTTTTTGGTGTTTTGTTTTGTTTTGTTTTGTTTTAACGTAATCCTGCCCATCAGACCTTACAGCAGTAAAAAATGAGCCGTTTGCATGACTTCTCACTTGATTGTTTTTTGCCTCACTGGAAATAATTGCCTTCCTCTTTGATTCTTTGGAATATTTAGCAAGTGATACAAGGTCTGCCGGCTGTGGAATTTATTGGTGTTAATAAGGGTTCTGATACCTTCCAGCATTCGTTTCCCAAAGTTATTAACTGATAGTAACGTAGGCTTTCACCTTTGAAAGCACATATTTGTTGTGGTTGTTGCTTTTGGTCTCTGTTGAGTGCCTACTATTTGGGTACCAAACCAGGACCTTTATACACATTATCTCATTTAATTTTTACAACACTTCCATGAGAGTTACTGCACCCCTTTGTTGTTAGGGAAACTGAGGCTCAAGAAGTTAATTAACTTTTCAGGGTGCCTGGTTGGCTTATTCACTAGAACACGAGACTTGTTATCGCAGGGTCATGAGTTCGAGTCCCAACATTGGGAGTAGAGATTACTTAAAAAAATTAAAAAATAAAATCTCTAACAAAAAAAGAAAGAAGTTAAATAACTGTAGGTCATAAAAAAGAGCCAGGAATCTGCCTGTGGCCTAACAGACTCTTACTGCTGACTCTTGCGTGATTTATGCCATGGCGCCTTTCCAGACCGATTCTCACGTCTTTCCAAACCAATTCTCACCATGAACATCTTGTTAGTTTTAAAGAATTTATGTACTTATGTGAGCATAAGTACATCCATGTGTGTGGAAGACAAAAAGACTGCACCAAAAATGTTATGAGTGGTTATCTGGATGGTACATCTCTGGGTGCTTTTTAAATTTTTCTTTGGGGTGCCTGGGTGGCCCATTCGGTTAAGCACCCAACTGCAGCTCAGGTCATGATGTCACAGTTCCCCAGTTCGAACCCCACATCGGGCTCTGTGCTGACAGCTCAGAGCCTGGAACCTCTTTGGATTCTGTGTCTCCCTCTCTCTCTATCCTTCCCCTGCTCGCGCTCTCTCTCAAAAATAAATAAACATTAAAAAAAACATTTTTTTCTTTGTATTCCTTTGTATTTTCTACACATATGAGCATACGTTCTGTAATAAAATTTTTATGTTACGTGCTGAACTTAGTAATTGACAGAGGACATTTCTAATTCATTGTTGCTTATTTCTAGATCAATTGGCCTTATTTCCTCCATGGAAATCTAGTCACTATGATGTCGTAGTTGGTGTGTTGTCAGCTCGCCATAACCATGAACTTCGAAATGTAATAAGAAGCACCTGGCTGAAGCATCTAATGCAACATCCATCGTTAAGTCAACGGTAGGTCTGCTTAGTCGGCACCTTGCCCGATTTACTGAGTAAGAGTTGTAAAAAACTTCTTTGGGGATGGTCAGAGATGCTAATTTAGGCCTGTGGCCTTTCTCCCTGGGAGAAATGGCCATTTCATTTTGCCTTCCCTCCATGTAACTGAGTCACGAAAGGAAATTTTTCTTAATATTTATTTAGTTTTGAGAGACAGAGCAAGTGTGCACATGAGCAAGGGAGGGGCAGAGAGAGAGGGAGGCAGAGGATCCCAAGGGGCTCCGCATTGACAGAAAGCCCGACGTGGGGCTCGAACTCATGAACCACGAGATCATGACCTGAGCCGAAGTCGGACACTTAACTGACTGAGTCACCCAGGTGTCCCACAAAAGTAAATTTAACTGAGGCTCTTAGCCAAAAGATAGTTGGGGGAGACTATATTCATTGGTTAATATACCTGCTATTTATAGATACCTAGTTTGTTTTATTTTGCTTTGTTTCTGCTTTGATTTAGAACAGTAATTTGTAAAAGGTTCTAGTCCAGAAGAGTTCTCTGCTTAGACAAGTTTGTGTGTGAATATGCTTTTCGCTATCTTCCCAGAGACGCACTTAGTTTTTTTCTGTTCTGTGGTCTTTTTTAGTTGTGTGATCTGCAGTGTGTGTGGTATGCCATGCTCTTTTTCCTGACTACCCTTCCAGGGTTGACCTTTGGTAGCACATCTGTTGATATTAGATGGCTTAGTTATTGGTTAGGAGCCCAAGGCCTTCGTCTTCTCAGGGAGACCAGCCTCTGAAGTTACAGAGTGAGAGGCTAGTGGAAGAGAAGCGTGGGAGGTTGAACTCTTAGTCATGTGAGGACACTGAGGTGATGACCAGTTCTCAAAAGCTCTCTCAGGATTGCATGAAGCTGGCATGTTTGGGACTGAGTAGCTATACAACTGCAGAATTTTCTTATCATCGGCAGTGAACATTTGCAGATTTCCTATCTTATGCACAGCAGCTTTCATTCTTTTTAAGACCAGTTTCTTTCATTCATGATTTCAGTGATAATAGAACCCATTACCTGGCAAATGAAAGGCCTCAGACTCGTCACTACTAATCAGAACCTCCTCTAAAACCTGTACTTCCTACGTAGTCTTTCCCATCTCGGAGAATAATGACCCCTGGGTGCCTAAGGGGCTCAGTCAGATGAGCACCCGACTTGCCGAGGTCATGATCTCGCAGTTTGTGAGTTTGAGCCCCGCGTTGGGCTCTCTGCTGACAGCTTAGAGCCTGGAACCTGCTTTGGATTCTGTGTCTTCCTCTCTCTCTGCTCCTCCCCTGCTCACACTGTCTCTCTCTCAAAATAAATAAACATAAAAAAAATAATAGTGACCCCTCTCTGCCAGTTGCTCAGACAAAACACCCTGGTGATTGTGTAATAAATGGGGGAGTAAGTCCCCCTTATGGGTATTTAATTAAGGATCACTCCAGCATGACCACGGAAGTTACACTGGGAGAGGCGTATGAAATTAGATTTGTTTTTTTAATATAACAATGAAAGACTTTTTTTAAAAAAATTTTTAAGCTTATTTATTTTGAGACAGAGAGAGAGCATGAGTTGGGGAGGGGCAGAGAGAGAGAAATCCTAAGCAGGCTCTGCGCTGTTAACACGGAACCCAAGGTGGGGCTTGAACTCACAAACCGTGAGATCGTGACCTGAGCCAAAATGAAGAGTCGGATGCTCAACTGACTGAGCCATCCAGGCTCCCCTGAAATTAGATTTATTATACTCACGAGTTCTAGAGAGGGAGGCACAGTATGCTGCACAGGGGTCCATGCAGGAGGAGCGTCCAGGAAGCAGGCTTGGCCAGGCAGGTGAGGAACCGATAGAGAGTGGGGCCCCATGGGCACACGCCTTCATGGGGGGTCACTGTGGAGTACAAGCAAAAAGTGTGAGAGGGATTTCATTGTCGTGTTAAAATGTCACTAGGTCAGGGCGCCTGGGTGGTTCAGTCGGTTGGGTGCCCGACTTTGGCTCAGGTCATGATCTCACAGTGTGTGGGTTTGAGCCCCACGTCAGGCTCTGTGCTGTCAGGTCAGGGCCTGGAGCCTGCTTCGGATTCTGTGTCTCCCTCCCTCTCTCTGCCCCTCCCTCTCTCCCTCCCTCTCTGTCTTTCTCTCTCTCTCTCTCAAAAATAAATAAATATTCAAAAAAACGAAAAAAGGTCACCAGGTCAGTCAGGAGAGGGCAAGAGGGAGAACTCTTGGCAGGGACCAGCCTTGTCACTCTGCCGTCAGGTTACCTGAGCACAATGCTCATAGCCTGTTTGTGAGGATGTTGAGGCATCAGGAAAATAGAAGTTTTAAAAATAAAATGTTGTTATCTTGATTTCTTCTTTCTCTCACATGCCACATCCAACCCATCAGCATCTTTTCTTGGTGCTACCTTTACGTCACCTCCAGAATCCAGCCTCTGACCACCTTAACCGCTGCTCTCGGCACCCCAGTCCTCTTACCATCAGCCCACCGCTGCCTCTCACCTGGATGATTGCAGAAGCCTCTATCTGAATTTCCCGCTTCTACCTTTTTTTTTTTTTTTTTTAATTTTTTTTTCCCCAGCGTTTTTATTTATTTTTGGGACAGAGAGAGACAGAGCATGAACGGGGGAGGGGCAGAGAGAGAGGGAGACACAGAATCAGAAACAGGCTCCAGGCTCCGAGCCATCAGCCCAGAGCCCGACGCGGGGCTCGAACTCACGGACCGCGTGATCGTGACCTGGCTGAAGTCGGACGCTTAACTGACTGTGCCACCCAGGCGCCCCGCCCGCTTCTACCTTTGATCCTCTGTATTTTATTTTCCATACAGCAGCCAGAGTGCTTCTTTTTTTAAAGATTTTTTTTTTTCAACGTTTATTTATTTTTGGGACAGAGAGAGACAGAGCATGAACGGGGGAGGGGCAGAGAGAGAGGGAGACACAGAATCAGAAACAGGCTCCAGGCTCCAGGCTCCGAGCCATCAGCCATCAGCCCAGAGCCTGATGCGGGGCTCGAACTCACAGACCGCGAGATCGTGACCTGGCTGAAGTCGGACGCCCAACCGACTGCGCCACCCAGGCGCCCCCAGAGTGCTTCTTTTAAAATTAGTCAAATTGTGTCAGTTTCTGCTCCTACGCCTCCTATTGATTTCTCTTCTCAGAGTGAAATACTAAGTCTTTACTGTGGCCTTTGACCTTATCTAGATATACTTCCCCTACAGTGGTCACCATCACCGTGGTTCAGTACACTAATTGTGCTTCTGCCTCGGGGCCTTTGCACTTACTATCTCCCCTGTCCTTTTTTTTTTTTTTTTTTTTTTTTTTTTTTTTATTTTTTTTTTTATTTTTTTTTTTTAAATTTTTTTTAAACGTTTTATTTATTTTTGAGACAGAGAGAGACAGAGCATGAACGGGGGAGGGGCAGAGAGAGGGGGAGACACAGAATGGAAGCAGGCTCCAGGCTCTGAGCCATCAGCCCAGAGCCCGACGCGGGGCTCGAACTCATGGACCGCGAGATCGTGACCTGAGCTGAAGTCGGACGCTCAACCGACTGAGCCACCCAGGCGCCCCTCCCCTGTCTTTATCACTCTTCCACTGGATATCCTCATGGTTCCCCGGTCTCAGGTTTTTCAGATCTCTGCTTAGATTAGATGTCACCTTAGCAGCCCCATATTAAATAGCACCCAACCCCTTTCTGTATCTTCCCGTACTTGACTTTATTTTTCTTTCTAATACTTATCACCAACTAACATGTTTATTATATTTAGCTTTATATATATAAAGTGTTTGTCTTTCTCCGTTAGAATGTAGTTTCATGAGTACAAGGACTGGCTTTTTTCACTGATGTATTTCTGATACCTGCAGCCTAACTTGGCTCAGGGGAAGGCACTCAACAGCTATTGAGGGAATGACTCAGAACTAAATGTCATGAGGAAAATTGACCTTCAGATATTCACCAGTAATTAATTTGTCATCATAGCATTCCTGCTTTAAATTTAGTAGGTTGGTGATTTGTTTTATAAAAACGATGGGATAGCTGTATAAAAATAGATATTAGCCCAAACTCCTTCCTGGGGCAGAGTAAGTTTATGGATCTAGTAAGAGTATTTAAGATGGCTTTAAAAAACTAACTTGGTAAATATAATTAATTAGCAAATTTATTCATTTCTGTGTATACTTTTATTGTAATCTTTTTATTTTTGAGAGAGAGAGAGGGAGAGGGAGAGTGCTTATGAGCGGGGGAGGGGCAGAGAGCGAGGGAGACACAGAATCCGAGGCAGGGTCCGGGCTCTGAGCTGTCAGCACAGAGCCCGACATGGGCCTCGAACTCACGAACTGTGATGAGCTGAAGTCAGACGCTCAACCGAGTGAACCACCTAGGCACCCCTGCACTCTTATTTTAAATGCTAGTTGTTTATAAATGGTACTCTGCCTTAATTGGCCATCAGTAAAAGAAAGTGTTTGCATTTCTGTGGCTTACTTTCAAATCTTGCATTTCACTGAAGGAGCCAGACTCCACATATATTTCCAGGACCTTGTTTAATTACAAGCCTTTGTAACAAAATAAATAAGTTGTCAACTTCACAACGTATCTTCTGCACGGAGGTAGTGTACTGCTCGTGGAAGAATATAAAGATAGTCACAGTGTAGCCTGGGTCTTTATGGGGGAAGTTTAATGGAAGGAAGTAGATGTAATAGTGTAATAAAATGTTATATGTGCTGTGATATAAAGAGATAGAAAACAGCCTGGAGTGTTTGGGAAACCCCAAACAGTTCCATGTAACTGGAACACGTGGGGTAGGGGCTTGTGGGCAAGAGTGAGGTGAAGCGCTGGGAAGGAAAGAGAGGCGGAGAGACAGGGATGGTGAGGTAAAGAGAGCGGGGCGGGTGTGGAACCAAGGGGTGGGCAGCGGCCGGGTCACGCACAACAGCCGTGGGGACAGGCCGAGGGGCTGAACTAAAGCGTGACCTTCGAGGAAAATGACGTCAGCAAGTGGGGGGGAGGAGGAGGAGGAGGATTGCTAGCTTTTAACATGGAGAATAGCGAAAGCATCAGTCGACACGAAAAATGCCAGATGAGAAGAGCAGGTGTCATGGGAAAGAAGTCTGCTGTGGGTATGTTGAGTTTGTGGTAGCTCCTGGCGGTGGTGTGCTAATAAGTGTTTACCAGCTGGCTCTCTGAGAAATGAGTATGTTTGTATGTACATATATGTTTCCTGTAAGTTTTGTTGATATAAAGGATGTACAGCACACAAGTGACAGGATAACTTGTATGATACTCTTTATTACAAATGCCGTGTAGCCAGCAGATTCTCCTGTGAATGCTTTTATTGTTTTAGACTTGACTTAATGCTTGCAACTGACAAAAGAGTGTAGTTCTGACATAAACGTTCCCTTTAAGTTAAAGAGTAAAACTAAAGTGACAGCTGAGGTATGTGCCGGAAGTTTACTCTCAGTCAGTTGAGTCCACAGCTTCTTTGCTGGATCAGATAATAGGTTTTGGACAGTGGAAGAGTATTTCCTCAGTTTTTTGTGCCATTCACAGTGGGATGGCTACAAACACATAGCTTTTGTCTTTTAATTTTTATTTACTTATTTTTAATTCAAGTATAATTAACATACAATGTTACATTATCTCAGGAGTATGATAGAGTGGTTCAGCAGTTCCATTCAGTACTCAGTGCTCATTATGAGCAGCGTGCTCTTTTTTAAAGAAAAAAAAATTTTTACGTTTATGTATTTATTTTGAGAGGTGGGCAGTGAAGGAGAGAGAATCCCAAGCCGGCTCCGCACCAGCAGCACAGAGACCGATGCGGGGCTGAAACTCACCAACTGTGAGATCATGACCTGAGCTGAAACTAGGAGTTGGATGTTTAACTGACTGAGCCACCCAGGCGCCCCATGATAAGTGTGCCCTTCACCTATTTCGCCTGTCCCCCCTCCCCACCTTCCCTCTGGTAACCACCAGTTTGTTTTCTCTAGTTAAGAGTCTGTTTTGTCTTTCTCTGGCTTACTTCACTCAGCATTATACTCTCTAGATCCATCCATGTTGTTGCAAATGGCAAGAGTTCATTCTTTTTTTATGGCTCAGTGATACCGCATTGTATATCTATACATCTCCCTGACCCGTTCATCTATCGGTGGCACTGGAGTTGTTTCCATGGACTGATACTGGCTGCGGTAAACATAGGGATGCACATATCTTTTCAAATTAGTGTTTTTGTTTTCTGTGGATAAATAGCCAATAGTGGCATTCCTGGATCGTATGGTAATTCTATCTGTAATTCTTTGAGGACCCTCCACACAGTGGCTGCACCAGTTCGCATTCCCACCAACAGCGCACAAGTGTTCCTTTTTGTCCACATCCTGGCCAGCACTTGTTTCTTGTGTTTTTGATTTTAGCCATTCTGACAGGTGCGAGGTGATATCTCATTGTAGTTTTGATTTGCATTTCTGTATGGTGAGTGATGTTGAGCATCTTTTCATGTGTCTTGGCCATCTGGATGTCTTCTTTGGAAAAATGTCTATTCATGTCTTCTGACTATTTTTAATTGGAATATTTGGTTTTTTGGTGTTGAGTTGTGTAAGTTCTTTATACATTTTGAATACTATCCCCTTATTGAATATGTCATTCGCAAATATCTTCTCCCATTCAGTAGGTTGCCTTTTTTTAGTTTCATTGATTTTTTTCCTTCATGGTGCAGAAGCTTTTTATTTTGGTGTAGTCCCAGTAGTTTAATTTTGCTTTTGTTTCCCTTGCCTGAGGAGACATATCTAGACAAATGTTTCTATGGCCAATGTCAGAGAAATTACTGCCTTTGTTTTCTTCTAGGAGTTTTATGGTTTCAGGTCTCACATTTAGGCCTTAAACCATTTTGAGTTTATTTTTGTGTATGGTATACAAAAGTGGTCCAGTTCATTCCTTTGCATGTAGCTGTCCAGTTTTCCCAGCACCATTTGTTGAAGAGACTGTCTTTTCCCATTGGATGTTCTCACTTCCTTTGTCATAGATTAATTGACCATATAATTGTGGGTGTATTTCTGGGCTCTCTATCCTGTTGCGTCGATCTGTACAGACATGGCACATTTTTAAGTTTAATCTGCATTAACTTTTCCTCCAACATTTACTTTTTTCCCCCTCCCATCACTTAAAGTCAACAAAACAATAAATAAAACCCTTATTTGTAGTGTTTGCTACCTTCCATGGTGTAAATACTCTCACCGTGACCACTTTGAACTAACTAATGCAACATCTCTGAACATAGAGTTGGGGAAGGTATGTATTAATTAGCACACCATTATATTTCCGCCACATGGATAGAATAGATAAAAATAACCTCAAGAGCATAGATAACAGTGAAATAATTAAGAAATGATTAACTCAGGTATTTTCTTTGTTTTTAATGTAATGTATTAATTGTAAGTTTATGTAATTTAATAAAGGCCAGGCTTAATAACCAGCCCACAGAATTCCCAAACATTTAGCGGTTGGCTCTCTCAAGCCAGTGGGCACAGGCTCCAGCACCTGTCACCTGTAGGCCATCTAGGTGAAGGTGTCCAATGAATGTAGGGATCTTTTACTTAGAAGATGGGTCCAAACTAGAGACGCTAATTCAGAAATCATTCTCAAGCCAGTTGAAGCCTCAGGAGTAAACCGTGTCCAGGGAAAGCAAGCAAAAAAGAGCAAGAAGAGACAAACGCAAAGCCCCGCTTTAGTATCTCCCCTAACGGACAAGCTGGGGAAGAAGAGCCAGTGAGGGGACTGAGCCGACTGTGTAACAGAGGGGAGAGAGCCCTGTCCAGAGACCAGCGCTATCGAACCACAGGTTGAAGGGTTGAAAAGCATCTGTTGATTTAACAGCGAATCGGTGGCTACATTGGGGTAAACATCTCAGTGTAAGTGTTGGGTATCGAAGTTAGAATCTCTGTTTTATAAAATGAGTGGGACATGAGAAATTAGAGCCTGCAACTTTAGTTAATTCCTTTGTGGGACTGTAAAGGAAAGGGTAGAGACAAGGAAGGGATGGCAGGTATACAGAAATTAATACCAAGACTTCGTCGGGGCACCTGGGTGGCTCAGTCGGCTAAGCGTCCAACTTTGGCTCAGGTCATAATGTCATAGTTCATGAGTTGGAGCCCCACGTGGGGCTCTGTGCTGACAGCTCAGAGCCTGGAGCCTGCTTCGGATTCTGTGTCTCCCTCTCTCTCTGCCCTTCCCCCGCTAATGCTGTCTCTCTGTCAGAAATGGATAAACAATAAAAAAAATTAAAAACAAAAAACCACTTCATCGTATTTATAATGTGTAGGGAAGGGACCACACGGTACAGGTAACCGGCGAAGAAAGGTGTAGGAGAGGACCTCCTCTTGCATAGACAGACTGATCTGGAGCAAAAGGAATACCTTCTGACATAGAAGGAAGCAAGTCAAGAAGATTGCAGACAGAGATATGTTTGTGAGTCGGGGCATGAGAAACTGGCTTTACTGTAGTTGCTCATAACTGGTTTGAGCGTCTGCTGGCAGCCAGGCCAAACACTCAGACTTGCTTTAAAACAGCACGTCAGTAGAGGGCTTACGCGGAAGTCACTTGGTGGCTGGCGACTTTTGGGTTGCTGGTTCTTTTGCTGGACTAGAAAAGGAAAGTTGGAATGAATCGTCATAAATACTTGTGTCTCAAAGCAAAAGCTCTGATATGGGTGTGAGAAACGTGTGTGTGCAAAGTAAAGACCAGTATCTGATGTTAATGCCAGCGTCTCTCTCAGTGTGCTTGTCAAGTTCATAATAGGTGCTCGTGGCTGCGAGGTGCCCGTGGAAGACAGGGAGGACCCTTACTCCTGCCGACTGCTCAACATCACGAATCCAGGTGAGTTGCCTTTTTCCTCAGCCCTGTCACTCCGTGTACAAGTCTGGTGTGGACGAAAAGCTGCTAAGCTCCCTAGCCCCGTGGTCCATTTTTATTTAGCAGACTAAAATTCAGCTTTCATCCAAGTGTAGCTTTCATCTTTTTTGACAGTTGACTGATCACTGTTGGTATCTGTGAGGAGTCTTTATAGATATACATAACTTCAGGATCCAGGAGAGTTAGCTGCTCAGCGTGATTCAGATGCATCTGGAGATTCCTCACACCTAGATAAGTACTGAATAACGGAATCTTGAACTTGGAGATAACTGCTCACTTCACTGTCTTGTCGAGTTAGAGTGACCTTGGTACAAATACTGAGAATCGGCTTTCTCTTAGGATTATTGTCTAAGCTTCTGCAAAAGAAAGAAATGGCAAAAAAATTAAAAAAAAATTTTTTTTTTAACATTTGTTTTTGAGAGAGAGAGAGAGAGAGAGAGACAGAGTGGGAGCGGGGGACAGAGAGAGAGGGAGACACAGAATCCGAAGGAGGCTGTAGGCTCTGAGCTGTCAGCACAGAGCCCGATGCGGGTCTTGCACACATAAACAGTGAGATCAGACCTGAGCTCAAGTTGGACGCTTAACCAACTGAGCCACCAGGTGCCCCCCAAAATTTTAAATATGAGTAATATTTCGCATTCCTTATAGTTCAAGATTTCTGGGAGTTCTAATGAGGCAGAGAGATGGTCCTGATTGGGTTCCCTTTGTTACCAGGGAACCGATTTTAGGTAATTGTGGATTGTATAACAGTTTATCTTTCTTAATCCACATTTCGTATTTTCAACTGTGTTTCTAAGGAAGATTAAACTTTTCAGTCTTAAATGTGCTGATTATGACTTCTGGTATTTTGAGATTTGTCAAACCTGTATGATTATATACACCTCGCTTTTATAGGTAGCGATAGTTAAGTGTGTGGGCTTTGGAGTCTGGCTTCATGGCTTTAAATCTAGGCTCTGCCTTTTCTAGGTGTGACCTTTGATCAATTATTTACCCGTTTTGTGCCTCAGTTTCCTTTTTTTTAATGTTTATTCATTTTTGAGAGAGAGAATGAGCGAGCTGGGGAGGGGCAGAGAGAGGGAGACACAGAATCCAAAGCAGGCCCCAGGCTCCGGGCTGTCAGCACAGAGCCCGACAAAGGGCTCGAACCCACAAACCATGAGATCATGACCTGAGCCAAAGTCGGACGCTTAACAGACTGAGCCACCCAGGCGCCCCGTGCCTCAGTTTCATCATCCATAAAGTGGACATGAAAGTTCTTACCTCATAGGGACTGACTGGATGAAATAAGTTGGCATATACGTATAATATTTAGAATAGTTCTTGGGACGTAGTAGGTAGTTAATTTTATTTTAAAGAACCTGCCTTTTATAAAGTTCAGTTTCAATCAGCTTTTTAAATAAATTGTACCGTATTTTCAGGTCTGTAGCGTAAAGCAGAGGTTTCTTACTCCCAATCTTTTAGTTAATGTTGCAATTACAATTTCATGGGCAATTGTGTTTCTTTTGAGAGAAGGTCCCTTCGCTTGCACTGTAGTCCCAGAGGGACCATGAGCCTAATAAAATGTATTACTGATGATGTAAGAGTAGCCTAGAACGAATTACATTTGAAATCCAAAACCAAATCAAATTTTTAAAAATCTCACCTTAAATTAACCAGGCTTTTATTATTTTAAGGGTTACTATTCATTAATAGTAAAAGAATGGAGCTGTCGATTAATAGAAGATTTTCATGTATGTAATACTTAGCTTACAAATTTTTAGAAAATATGAGTAACTAAATTTATATTGAATCTAATTTTATCGTTTTTGATGACTCAGACAGCATTTAGGTTTATTTTAATACCTTAAGGTCATCATGAGCACTAATCATTATCATGGTACTTTGGCTGTGTAGAAGAGTTGATTAATAACATTATCAAAGCAACATAGTTTCCTGTGTCTAGGTAGCCTGAAGTCCAAGGTCCATCTGTTTTAAATAGATATGTAATTATGTTGTAATATGCTTAACCTGTTGGCCTTTAACATACATGCTTATATTTTGAATATCTTAAATTTACTGAGTGTATGAAAAAGAAAAACTTCCGCCGTCATCCAGTTTATTTAGCGTCTAGACTCCCTGGCCAGTGTTTGCCCAGCTCATGATAAAAAGTGTATCCTCCCTTTTCACCCTCCAGCTCATGTATGTAATTGGGTAGGAGCAATTGATTCCACTTAGTCACATTTTATTGAGCATCTGTTAAGTATAAAAGAGCATTCTAGAAATTCTTAGGTAAGGATCCAAATGATCCACTGGGTGTCAGAAGAAGACTGAATTTCTATTTAACTGAAAATAAAATGTAATATTTATAAAGACTGAGCACACTGGTAACAGTAATATATGTGCATATTTTGTAAGTAAATATATGAGTGTGTATACAAATGTGTTTCACTGATGGGGTTGTGTGAGCAGCAAAATTGGAAAGCCACAGCTCTAAAAGATACAAAGGACTTTGAGAAAATCTTGTAGAATAGGTCTTTATATTACTTCACAAAATGGCACCGATATTCTCAGCCATGTGAACTCCTTCATGTAATCGGGCCTGATTCATTTATGGTAATTAAAAATGCTATTTGAAAAGGACAGTTTTTGGCTTTGATTTAGACCAGGGAGTGTAAAGTGCACTGAGTTCAAAGTCAATAGACCTGGGGTTGATTCCTGGCTCTGCCACTTTCTGTGACCTTGAGTGAGTCACGGAAATCACCAGGCCTCAGTATCGTAACCCACGATGCCAGATAATGCCATACGACGTAGCAGTTGTGAAGATGTAAGTGTGATGGGGCCCGGTGCATGGGATGTGATGAAATGCTTACTGTGTGTGATGTGCTCCTCTTTTACCAGTATTGCATAGGGTTTTTCAGCGTTACTGGAAGTGATTTCAAGTACTTTTGTCTTATGACATCACAAGTATTTTGTTTTTTTATTTTTTATTTATTTTTTAGTTTTTTTCTCATGTTTATTTATTTACTTTTGAGGGAGAGAGAGAGAGAGAGAGAGACAGAGTGCTAGTGGGGGAGGGGTAGAGAGAGAGGGAGACAGAATCTGAGCAGGCTTCAGGCTGTGAGCCGTCAGCACAGAGTCCGACGCGGGGCTCAAACTCACGAATCGCAAAATCATGACCTGAGCCGAAGCCGGGTGCTTAACTGACGGAACCACCCGGGCACCCCAGCGACATCACAAATATTTTAAATTGCCCAGCAAGAAATAGGAATTTTGGAATTTGCAGAGCAAGACTAAATTTTCTCATTATTTATGAGTGCATTAGGTACTGTTTTTAATATCCCTGTTTATCCAACCTTTCCTAATAGATAGATGCCTTTGATAATATTCCTCTGTGGCATTTGGACATATATATGCCCACACGCGTATACAAAAACTTACTAAAGTTGTTCTGATGATTAAATATTTTACCAAGATGTGGGTGAGAACTTCATTCTTAAATTTCAAAATAAGTTTGTTTTTGTTCCTGGAAGCAGCCATATTTCTGGAGAATTTTTTTAATTACTGTCATTTGTGAATTATAAGATTATATTATATTTCTTTGGTTACGTGAAACTCCTTTTCTCCTTACATCCTTAGTTTTGAACCAGGAAATCGAGGCATTCAGTCTTTCTGAAGACACCTCATCAGGAATTTCTGAGGACCAGGTTGTCAGCGTGACCTTCCGAGTCCTCTACCCGATTGTTATTACCAGTCTTGGGGTGTTTTATGACGCCAGCGATGTGGGTTTCCAGAGGAACATCACTGTCAAGCTTTATCAGGCAGAACAAGAGGTATGCACTGTTTGGGGTTTTTTTTTTTTACAAATTTCCCCCAGTTTTCTTTTTAAAAAACACCAGCTTTTTCCTCATGGCATATAGCAGATTGGGAGACTACATAATTACCTGTGGTTGGAAGACTTCCCTTACTAATTGGATACACGATAGCATAATATATTAATATGCTGGTTTGGGAAGAGAATACCAATGGATAATAAACGTCTTGTATCTAGAAAAGAAAAAAATTGGACCAGATTAGAAATTCCCAACCGAAAATCCCCTAAAGCCTAAGGAATTACAAAAGTTGATAGTGAACGTAAAAACTTTGGGACTCTGAGGTATAAGCGAGTATTATTGTCTCTGTTCCAAGCCTGAAAGTCTGTCGCTATAATGCAAGGCTGACAGCTGCTTCAAAGGTCTTTTGTAATGAGGATGTAGAGGGAATGAAAGTTTAAAACAGCTGGGCTTACTGTGTTCCTGATATGTGGGGAAATCTGATTTGTTCACAGAGCATATCTGAAGGAGTATGTTAGTGAGGAATTGCATTTGAAAAGATCCATTTGTGGGTTTTAAACTATAGAAATCTTGGCAGAATTCTACAGTGAACACCCATTTATCTACCTAATTTCTACAGTAGTTAATATTTTGCTGCATTTGCTTTATCATGTACATAGTTGTTTCTCGATCTTTTTTTTTTCCTTACTGAATTTCAGAGTCAATGTCAGGCATCAGTACACTTTGGCCCTAAACACTTCAGCATACATGTCATTAATTAGACTTTAATGTTTGTTTGTGGTTTTTAATTTTTATTTATTTACTTTTTTAAAGTTTATTTAAGAAATCTCTACACCCCACATGGGACTTGTAACTCACGACCCCGAGATCAAGAGTCACGTGCTCTTCCGACTGAGCCAGCCAGGCACCCCTCAGTCGGTTTAAACTGCATAAGGTTGTGTAAACCAAACTCCTGTCCCCTTGTCCCTTTCCTAGAGGTAGCCTTTTTTTTTTCTTTTCTGTTACCATTGACTAGTTTTGCCTCTTGTAGGATTTTATATGTAAATAGAATCAAAAAGTACTCTTTTTCACTCAGCATGTTTTTGTAACCCATACATGTTCTTGTATGTATTAGTGAATTTTCCCTTCCCTTTTACTTTTTTTTTAAGTGAGCTCTATGCCCAATGTGGGGCTTGAGACCTAAGACCAAGAGGGCAAATTCTGCCAACTGAGCCACCCAACGCCCCATCACTTTTCCTTTTTTTTTTTTTTTCTGAGTTGTATTCCAGCAATATGTTTTCTGTTCTCCTGATAGTGGGCATATAGAATGTTTCCAGGGTTCTTATTTATTTTTTATTCTGTTAGTGGGATGAATTACATTTTTCGGTTTTGAAATGTTAAGCCAACCTCCTATTCGTCTTGGTCAACATATATCATTTTTTTTTTTTTTTTTTAATGTTGCTAGAAATTGTGTTTCTTGAGGATAGCATGTAGTTGGGTCTTCCTTTTTATCCGGTCTGAGAATCTCTACTTTTTTACATGGAGTGTTTATCCATTTACATTTAATGCAACTCTTGAAGTGGTTAGATTTCTGTTTTTCATTTTACTATTTGTTTTCTGTTTGTTCCACTGTTTTTCATTTCTCTGTTCCTCTTTTCCTGCCTTCTTTGGGTTTGAATATTTTTTAGAATTCCATTTTAATTTCTCTGTTGTCCTTTCAGCTACAGTCTTTGTATTACTATTTTTGCGTGTGTGTGGTTGACGGAAAGACTATAATACACATCTTAAACTTTTCTTTGTTGTTAAAATTAATGTGTACCCTTTCATGTAAAATATAAGAACAATACAGCGTTACAACTTTTGCTTTAAGCAGCTAAATGTGGGAGCGCCTGGGTGGCTCAGTCGGTTAAGCATCCGACTTCGGCTCAGGTCATCATCTCACCGTTTGTGTGTTCAAGCCCTGCATCAGGCTCTGTGCTGACAGCTCAGAGCCTGGAGCCTGCTTTGGATTCTGTCTCCCTCTCTCTCTGCCCCTCTCCGGCTCGCACTGTCCCTCTATCTTTCTCTCAAAAACAAGTAAACATTAAAAAAAAAAAATACAGTTAAATGTGTATGAAAGTAATTTAGAGAAGGTATAATCTTTTATATTTGCCCACACACATATTTACCTTATCCGGTGCTCTTCATTCCTTCCTGAATATTGAAGTTTCCTGAATATGCAAGTTTACTGGTAATGAATTTGCTTAGTTTTCATTTTTCTGAAAATGTTTTTATTTTGCTTTTATTCTGTCCCCCCCCCCCCCTCCTTTTTTTCTTATGGAATATTTTCTGGATATAGAAATTATGGATTGATTTTTTTTCTCTTCAATATTTTTAAGATGTCAGCTCAGTATTTTCTGGCCTCCATTGTGTCTGGTGTTCAGCCAACTAGCTTTCATACTGCCCCCGGGAGGATATATGTTATGTGGTTTTTGCCTGCTTTTTTTTCCTGGCTGCTGTGAAGATTTTCTCTTTATATTTGGTTTTAAAAGCAGCTAGATTGTGTTGCACTTTGGTGTGGCTTTCTCTTTGTGTCTATTCTGCTTAGGGTTTGCCAACTTTCTTGAATCTGTAAGTTTGTCTTTTACCAAATTTGGGAAACCTTCAGCTATTACGTCTTCAAAAATTTTGCTCAACCCCATTTCTCCACTGATTTCGGGATTCCAATTACATGCATATTAGAACTTTTTTTCTGTTTTTCAGATTTGACCATTTCCATTAATCTGTATTCAAATTCACTGACTCTTCTGGCATCTCAAATCTGCTGTTAAGCCTTGCCAGTGAATTTATTTTAGATATTGCCCTTCTCAGTTCTAGAATTTCCCTTTAACTCTCTTTTGTAGTTTTATTTCTCTGAAATTTCCTGTTCATTCATATTTGACCATATTTTCTTTGCAGCTTTGACCTTAGTTATAATAATGGCTTTAAAATACTGTCTGTTTATTCTAGTATTTGAATCATGTTGAAATCTGTCTCCATTGATTATCATCTTTTCTCTTGAGCATGGATAACATTTTCCTTGTGTATCTTTTCTCAAGTAACTTTGGATTATATCCTAGATACTGTGAATAATTCATTGCAGGATCTCTGGATCCAATTATATTCCATGCAGAGTGTTGATTTTTGTTTTGTTTTGTTTTGTTTTGTTTTGTTTTCGGCAGGCAGCTACATTGGCTGAGAGAGACTTTAGACTTTTTCTCCTTTGCAATGGGCAGCAGCTGAAATCTCTGTTCAGTTCTTTGGGACTTTGATGGGCTACTTGGATTCCGTTTTGAATGTGGCTGTCATGATTCTGAGTCAGCCACAGATTTGGGCAGAATTTATATGAAGAATTTAGGATTCTCTCTTTTTGACCCTTTACTTTTCAGGATTTTCCTCACTTTGTAGCTGGTGTGTTTATCCCAACTCTGTCCTTTGATTTTTTTCAACCAGAATAATGGCAGTTTTTAATTAGGATTTCTAGTTGCCCTTGCAAGGTGTGCCTTCAGACTAAGAACCATTTAAAAAATGTTTTTTTTTTTTAATGTGCCATACTTCCTAGTATTGATTTTCCTCCAGTTTCAGCCTGTTCACATTCCAATGCCTTCAGATCATTTTTTTTTTTTTTTGGTTTTGTCCAGTGTTCATAATTGTTATCTATAGAATTGTTATCTATAGAAGAACTCAGTTTTCTTAGACATCAGTAAACTTACTTTTGTATTATTTTGAAAGTTAATTGTTAGTAACAGATACGGGGTTAGAGAGCAACCAGTAAATATGTAAATCAATTTAAGATTAGATTTATTTTTTTTGCATTTTGTCCTATTCCTGCCTTTTCTAAAGAATCTGTAGTTAGTGAATGTGCTTAATTACATAAATGTAAGCAGGAGGGAACAAATCCTAATGATTCCAGCCGTTATGATTACAGTGAGAGAGCTTTATGAAATGACTCAGGTATGGGAGTTTATGTTTTATTGTGGTTAAGTTTCACTGATACAAAAATTCAAAACACATAACTAAAACAGCAGGTCTCTGGATTCCACTGTTATCCTGATCTAGAAATTAGGATTACTTTCGGATTTTTTTAACATTTTTTTAAATGTTTATTTATTTTTGAGAGACAGCATGAGTGCAGGAGGGGCAGAGAGAGCTGACACACAGTATCTAAAGCAGGCTCCAGGCTCTGAGCTGTCAGCACAGAGACTGATGTGGGGCTCGAACTCAGGAACCGCGAAATCATGACCTGAGCTGAAGTCGGATGCTTAACCAACTGAGCCATCCAGGCGCCCCTAGTTAGTGTTTTAGAACTTCATGACAACTTTCATTATCTTAAATACCTATTTAATAACCACGATTTCACTGGAAAACGCAAATGATGTCTAAATGACAGGAGACCTGTATTAACTGTGGCTGGGCCATCGAGAATTATGCTGACCAAGACAGAAGATGTTTGCAAACTTGCTGCAGATGTACTAACATGAAGTCTTTTCTTTTTGTTTTTTTCCTATTTCTTGCCTCCTCCTCTCCCTCCCCCCCATTCGTAGGAGGCCCTCTTCGTGGCCCGTTTTAGTCCTCCGAGCTGTGGTGTGCAGGTGAACAAGCTGTGGTACAAGCCTGTGGAGCAGTTCATCTTGCCCGAGGTATGGGGGATAAGGAAGAGGCTGTGATACCAGTTCAGTCCTTCGTAGGCCAGGTTACGTTCTGCAGAGACAGGCACTCTGTTTTTTGTTGTATGAGGACAGCTCTCCAGAGTGTAGGTGAAGCTACCGCAGTGCGTGTATTATGTACGGAGATGTGGCTCTCTGCATCGGACTGCCACGGAGCTCCAGGATGCCCCAGGGGCTGCCAAACCACACTCTTTGGAAAGCATTCATGTTACCATGGTTTATTTAGCAGAGTACGGCATGACTGTTTTAATGCCAAAGGATAATAATAGGTACGGGCTGATGGAAACACCAGATGCAGACACTATTTGAATAAGTCAGGTAGTTTACTTAACCTAAAGATGGGGGTGGTGAGTGCAGACAGGATAATTGCAGAGAAATCGGCCACAATTCCAAGATGAATAAAGCTCTCCAGGTTATGGAACATGTCTGAAAAGAGCTGTCCCCTTCTAGATCCTTCTAGGTCCAGTCTTAAGCACATGTGTTCTAGAGATCCCCTCACCCACCTGCCAGGCGCCTCATCAGTCCTGCGGTGAAGCCACAGTTTGGCTGCTGAGCCTTGCACCGTTGGGCACGAACAGATCGCTCATCCATCAGCCTCAGCCTTTCCAGGCTGGTTCAGTCTGTTCTGAGTCCATTCCTCAGTTCAGTGCTTTGGAACCACGGTAGGGATCAGTTTCCCAAGCATCTCCGGGAGTCGCTTTAGATCTCCCGTAGAGTTCATGCCGCAACGTCAAAGGCGAGCTAAAACGTGGACGCTAGACAGCCGATCGGTTCTGCGGGCTAACCAAGAGACATTTTCCTACCACTGGTCTTGTGGGTTCTGTTTACTTTTGCAACACATCTTACAGTACGCTGTGGATCTTTCGAGTTAAGTACAAGTAGTTGGATCTATCTATGTAAATTCTGTAGATGTGAAAGGGATCTCCTTCATTTCACCTGTACATGAACTTCTGCTTAAAAACATTTTAAATAAAAGCGAAACTAAAATGCACCGGGAAAAAATTTCCAATTTCTCAGTGTTACACAACAACCAGTAGCAAGCATCCTCATGCTCCTTCCTCTTTGGTGTACGTAACGTTATTTTCTTAGAGTAAGTTGTTGGTTTGGACTTCCTACGAATTTTTGAGGCATACGATTTCTTTCTGGAGGGCAGCTTAGCAGTTTGTATCAGTTTGAGTCATCATCAGCATTATATGAGAATGCCTATTTTCCCGTGTCCTTGTATTCCTTCTAATTTCATATATGAACTTTTTTCTTTGTTACATGATGTACCGTAAAAGGTATCTTCTAATTAAGAGTAGTGGCTTAGCTATGCTACGTATTAGATCTCAGCTTTTGAGGAAGCCATTCTTTGGTTTGTGTTTATTTATTTGTTTTTTTAAATTTTTTTTAATGTTCTTATTTTTGAGAGAGCACAAGCGGGGGAGGGACTGAGGGGGGACAGAGGGTCTGAAGCCGGGCTCTGTGCTGACAGGCTGACAGCAGCAAACCCGATGTGGGGCTCGAACTCACTAACCATAAGATCACGACCTGAGCCAAAGCGAAGAGTAGGATGCTTAACCGACTGAGCCACCCAGGCACCCCTGACCCCTTCCTCTTAAAGAGTTTCTGAATTTTGCCACCATCAGCAGTTTGAGCCAGATAATTCTTTGTTGTAGGGACTGTCCTGTTCATGAAAGGAACATTGGGCTCCTCGCTTATAGCACGGAGCCTGCTGGGGATTCTCTCTCTCCCTCTTTCTCTGCCCCTCCC
Organism: Prionailurus viverrinus; assembly: GCF_022837055.1. Classification (NCBI taxonomy): domain Eukaryota; kingdom Metazoa; phylum Chordata; class Mammalia; order Carnivora; family Felidae; genus Prionailurus; species Prionailurus viverrinus. The sequence continues at coordinate 13,119,777 of NC_062571.1, forward strand.
CTGCATGCACTGTCTCTGTCTCTCCCAAATAAATAAACTTTAAAAAACAAAAAGAGGAGGGAGTCACAGTGTGGGAGGGAGTCACAGTCAAAGAGGAAGAAAATAAGCTTTGATACTTCAGGCTAATCAGTTTTATGGAGTCTGGCCCATTATCTTGGTCAGCTGGAAGGAATTAAGAATTTTTATTAGTCCACAAAAATTACTACTTTCTGTTAGAATGAATGTCCTTGTTCTTTGGAAATACATGTTGGATGTCGTGATGTCCACATTTTGTTTTGAAGTTTTTCAACAGCAAACAACAAAAAACTGCATGTGTAAACAGACATAAAGCAGATGTGGCCAAATGTTGACGCCTGGTGAGTCTAGGTGATTTGGGTGTTAATTTCAACTTTGCTGTAGCTTTGAAGTTTTTCAAAATAAAAACTGGCTTGAGGTCAGGATGGTGATCTAGCAATAGGCACTAAATGTTGGGATGGTGAGTGGCCATCTTAGTTAAGATTTAAAAAAGAAAAAGATTTTTCATCTCCATGGCCTGGTGATCCTTGTCACTTTAAGGTTCAAGCAAAATTGACTTTTTACTTTTCACTACTTGTAAGTAATATTTTTTTCTTTTAAAACATGCATGGGACGCCTGGGTGGCTCAGTTGGTTAAGCGTCCGACTTCGGCCCAGGTCATGATCTCACGGCTTGTGAGTTCGAGCCCGTATCAGGCTCTGTGGTGACAGCTCAGAGCCTGGAGCCTGCTTCGGATTCTGTGTCTCCCTCTCTCTCTGCTCCTCCCTGGCTCACGCTCACACATTCTCTCTCTCTCTGTCAAAAATAAATCAACTTAAAAAAAAAGTTTTTAAAGCATGCAGTTATTTAACAGTGGCTATACCTCGTGGTGAGGAGGTAGGATTATGGATGACTTTTATTTTCTTCTTTTTGTGTATTTTCTAAGTGTTCTGTAATAAATACATATCAGCTTTATAAAAACAAAACACTCTTTAAAAATTCTGTCCTTTTACACAAACTCCTGTTTTTGTTGAAATCACGTTTAATTGTGCATAGATACTCATTTTTGTTGCTTCAAGCCTAATTAGGCTTATTAACACAGGAAAAACGATAGCGATGAATGGTTTGCCTGCATATCATCAGCACAGAATGACAGAAGAAAAACATCATTTGTGCCATTTTCGAGAGAGTAGAAGATGATTTGTTCATCATCTTATTCCCTCCACACTTGAGTCTCCTGGAGTAACGTGTCAGCAGTAGAGCTTGTCAAGTAAGCAGGTCTCCTGTAATGTCTTCATTGTGTGACTCACTAAAGCATAAATCTCAGTGGGAGTCACAAATTTAAATGGAGACTGCTATGTGCTTCTCTTAAAATATTTCTCTAATTTCGTATTTTCGTTAATAGTGGAGTTGAAACCTGAAACTAATTTCAATGAAAAGACTATTTTTGTTCACCTGAGTCACTAGAGACATAATTGTTAGCAGTTTGGGTACTTACACACTTCCTGTTTATGAAAGTTGAAGTTCTTTGGCTGTAATCATTTCTCCAGTCCGTAAGAAAATTGTTAAAGTTTTTTACAGGTGCAAAAATACTATAGATTTAAGCCCATCTGTTGGTTTGGAGGGGAAGTTAGAAACAGGACAGAAAAGAATTAACACGGAAAAGGGGTTGTAGAGAGCGTGCTAGCATTATGGGTGAGATGACGTACGAGATCTCACTTTTCCAACTTACGCCATGCTGTTTTTCCTAGCTCCTGTTTGGGTTTTAGGGCTTTTGCAGGGAATTGCCATAAACAAGTTGTTTCTCATCTGAAGAGATCCCTGGCTTTCTGATTCCTTTGTATCAGAGCCAGGAGGGCATGTGAGAGAAGCCAGAGGTAGAAATTGAGCTGTGACGTGGAGGAGGAACAGGTGCAGCAAAGGGGGAGAACACACAGCTCCCCGCTTCCCTGGTAACTGCAGGGTTGTGGAAGTTCAGCGAATGAAGCAGGATCGTTTTGGGGGCCAATGAGTTCTTCTGGCAAGTCCTCAGTATAGTCCGCACTGTTGCTGTTGTTATCATAACCCGGTCCCGGGGGTGCCCTTGGGTGCCAACAGGAGCCACAGGAAACAGCAAGGCACATAAACGTCAAGTGTCCATTGAGTGGACAGGACAGAGAATCACTTGTTTTTGTTTTTTTTTTAATTTTTTTTTTAAATGTTTATTTATTTTTGAGACAGAGAGAGACAGAGCATGAACAGGTGAGGAGCAGAGAGAGAGGGAGACAAAGAATCTGAAACAGGCTCCAGGCTCTGAGCTGTCAGCACAGAGCCCGACGCGGGGCTCGAACTCACGGACCGTGAGATCATGACCTGAGCTGAAGTCGGACGCTTAACCGACCAAGCCACCCAGGCGCCCCGAGAATCACTTGTTTTGTCATAGTTTCCAGATATGTAGCTTCAAGGAGAAGCGTTCTTATTTGGTCATTATAGCTCTTAGTTAGGATATGGTTCATCTGAAATTGCAGTCACTAAGATTCCAGGGACCCAACTCCAAGGCACACTTTCTGTCCTTAGCTTACCTGACTGCATCTTTCTCTTTGCTTATATGATACACGTGCTTCTGGTGAAGCCACATCTGGCCCAGTCCTTCTTCCCTGGGGACTTCATTATCTCCTCCCTCGTTTCCCTCTTTGTATTTATTTTTTTTTAAATTTTTTTTCAACGTTTATTTATTTTTGGGACAGAGAGAGACAGAGCATGAACGGGGGAGGGGCAGAGAGAGAGGGAGACACAGAATCGGAAACTGGCTCCAGGCTCTGAGCCATCAGCCCAGAGCCTGACGCGGGGCTCGAACTCCCGGACCGCGAGATCGTGACCTGGCTGAAGTCGGACGCTTAACCAACTGCGCCACCCAGGCGCCCCTCGTTTCCCTCTTTTTAAAAAAGATTTTAAGTGATCTCTACACCCAAGGTGGAGCTGAAACTCACAACCCCTAGGTTAAGAGTCTCACGCTCCACCAGTGGAGCCGGCCAGGTGCCCCTCTCGCTTTGCTCTTAATCGTTCGGATTTGATACCCAGCTTTCTGTTTGTTTTACTCCTTCTTCCAAGGCAGACTCTATCCATCACCACCTGTTTGCTAATGGCTCTTAAATCCAACTATAGCCCACATTTCTCTTAGGTACATACTTCTGCCAACTGGACAATCTCCACGTGAATGTCCCAGGGGCATTCTAATGGTGATGTCATAATAGTAATAATATATACAATTTATTATTATTATTGTAATATCATCTCCATCCCATCTGTTCTCCTCTTTCCCTGTATTTTCAGTATTGGGTACTAGTATCTTTTTTCCAAGGCACCCAAACCAGAATTGTGGGATTTATCCTCAACTCTCATATCCAGGCACTCACTAAGTCCTATCAGTTCTTCTCCTGAACAGATCTGGTATCAGTTCTTCCAAACTTTATCACTATTAAAGTTTTAGAGGAAAGTACACCGAGGGCAAGAGACTATTTTGCCAGGAAAAAGACACATGATTAACCCAGAGCAGCCTCCTGTTGCCAGGGGTCTCACAGTTAGCTCACGGGTCTAGCCCTGACCTTCCGGTTAGCTCACTCAGAGATGATCAGATTCTCACTGAGTGACACTGAATAAATTCACAAAAGACCAGTTTGTAAACCAGAATGTCCATTCATTCGACTTGAATGGGTGTTAGCTTATTTAATTTGAAAGTCATGACCCCTACCTGGGGATCTCCTAACTGGGATCTCAGGCACCAAAAAACCCAAATCTGAACGGTGCTTGCTTGGTTTGATCATTGAATTCAATTACAACAGTGGGACGTGGCTCATTCAGGTAGGATGTGATAGGATGCTTTATATCTTCCAATTCCTGTGTCTTTCTCCCACTGGACATTGCTACATTGCCAGATTTCTCTCTTCACCAGCTTTTTTGGGTTTGGCCACTCGATACATTGTTTTAAGGTATTGATTTTACCAGCTTCAACCCCAGAGCACATCTCAGTTATTAGAGACATCGTTTCCTTTAATGTAAGCATTTCCTTCAGCTCAGAAGCCAGTCTTTTTTTTTTTTAATGGAGATGTAATTGACATATAACGTATTGGTTTCGGGTATACAACATAATGATTCAGCACTGCAAAATGGTCTCACTAAGCCTACTTCGCGGCCATCTCCACAGTTCCGTTTTTTTTTTCTTATGTTGAGAACTTTTAAGGTAGACTCTCTTAGACATCTTCAGTTACACATTACAGCATTAACAACTGTGGTCACCGTGCCGCACATGATTACATGCCCAGGACTTATTTATTGTATAGCTGGAAATTTGTACCTTTTCACCCCCTTCTGCCGTTTTGCGCATCCGTCCAGCCCCTGCCTCTGGCAACCACCCGTCTGTTCTCTGCATCTATGAGCTCAGTGTTTTGTTTTTGGCTTTTTAAAAAAAATTTAGGTCCCACGTGTAAGTGAAATCATACGGTATTTGTCTTTGTCTAACTTACCTCACTTACGCATGATGACCTCAAGTTCCATCCATGTTGGAAACGGCAAGGTTTCCTTCCTTTTTATGGCTGAATAATATTCCTCTGTGTGTGCATGTGCGTGCATGTGTGCGCATCACATTCTCTTCATCTGTTCACCTGCGGACACTTAGGTTGCTTCCACGTCTTGGCTGTTGTAAATAATATGCAGTGAACATGGTGGCGCAGGTACCTTTTCAAGTTAGTGTTTTCATTTCCTTTGGATGAATACCCAGGAGTGGAATTACTGGATCGTAGGGTAGTCGTATTTTTACTTTTTTCAGGACCCTCCATACTGTTTTCCACCGTGGCTACAGCCACTGTTTCCCTTTTCTACACATCCTTGTCAACACACTTGTTCTATTTGTCTCTCTGACGGTAGTCACCACTCTAACTGGTTGGTGTGAGGGGATAACCTCATTCTCTGACGGTGAGTGATGTGGAGCGTCTTTTCATGTATCTGTTGCCTACATGTTGTCTTTGGAAACGTGTCTGTTCAGATCTTCTGCCCATATTTTAATTGGATTATTTGGAGTTTTGCTATTGAATTGTAGGAGTTCTTTATATATTTTGGATATTAACTCCTTGCAAATATTTTCTCCCATTCATAGGTTGCCTTCTCATTGTGTCAATGATTTCCTTTGCTGTGCAGAAGCTTTGTGGTTCAGTGTGGTCCCACTTGTTTATTTTTGCTTTTGTTGCATTTGCTTTTGTTTCAAATCCAAAAAATCATCGCCAAGACCAGTGTCAAGGAGCTTACTACCCATTTTTTCCTAGGAGTTTTATGGGATCAGGTCTTATGTTCATGTCTTTAACCCATTTTGAGTTGATTTTTGTGTATAGTACAAGGTAGTGTTCTAGTGTCATTCCTTTGCACGTGGCTGTCCCGTTTTCCCAACACCATCTATTGAAGAGACTGTCCTTTTCCCCCATTGTATATTCTTGCCTTCTCTTCTGTAAATTAATTGACTGTATGTGTGTGGGTTTATTTCTCAGCTCTCTCTTCTGTTCCGCTGATCTTTTGTCAGTTTTTTGCCAAAACCATGCTGCTTGATTACAATAGCTTTATAATATAGTTTGAAACCAGGAAGCATGATGCTTCCAGCTCTGTTCTTTTTTTTTTTTTTTAATGTTTATTTATTTGAGAGAGAGAGAGAGAGAGAGGGAGAGAGAGAGGGAGGGCAGGGGGGCAGGGGAGGGGCAGAGAGAGAGTGAGAGAGAGAATCCCAAGCAGGCCCTGCACTCAGCACAGAGCCTGATGTGGGGCTTGATCCCACAAACCGCGAGATCATGACCTGAGCCGAAATCAAGAATCGGACGCCTAACCAACTGAGCCACCCAGGTGCCCCAGCTCCGTTTTTAAGATTGCTTTGGCTATTTGGGGTCTTTTTGGTTGGTTTCATACAAATTTTAGTATTATTTACTGTATTTCTGTGAAAAAGCCGTTGAAATTTTGGTAGAGATTGCATTGAATCTGTAGGCTGCTTTGAGTAGTACGGACATTTTAACCACATTAATGCTTCCAGTCTATGAGCTTGAGTATTTTTCCATAGATTTCTGTCTCCTTCAGTTTCTCGGAAGGCAGTCTTACTTGTTCTCGCCTGGACTCCTGTGATAGTTCCCCTTCTCCCTGCCAGCCGCTCTGGGGCTGTGCTGCTGCCGGGGTGACCTTTCTAAATCGCAGCTATGACGTGTCACTCTCGGGCTGGCAAACTTAAGCGCCTCCCACCGCCTTCGAGATGAAGGACAGACTCTCCATTCCAGCCGCCACAGGCGACCTCAGGCTGCCTTTTACCTCTCCTTCCCTCAGCCTTGCGCTTCGGCAATACTGAAGGACTTACCACTGTTCTGAACATGCGGTGCTCTTTCAAGTCTGCCTTTTGATGTGTTATTTCGTCTGCCTCTCACTTTTCTGACTCACATGCCTTCAAGACTTAGCTCCGTTGGCACAGTCATTTGAAATTTTGTCCGAACTCCTCGAGCAGGATGGCTCTCCTTTGTTACTGAACCTGTCGTGGCACATCGCGATGATCTGAAGATAGGAGCGAAATTGCGTTTCTTCAAATCTTCGAATAGCCCGCAGCATGCTACATAGTAGACATTCAAAAACTTAAGGAACGGCTCATGCCTGAAAGAAGATTGACCCCAAATTTATTTCGTCGTATACATTTGTTTAGTTTAAAATTTTTTTCCCTGATCATAAAAGTACGAAAACACATGAAAAGAATACATATTCACTGTTGAAAACTTGACAAAATATAGAAAAGCTAACAGAATATGAAGTTATCCATCTGTTTCCCAACATATTTGGTGTATTTCTCCCCGGTCGTGTGTTTTTCTTCTGTGGGGTTGCTGTTTGTTTTTACAGAGTTGAGGTGCAATGTCAAGTTGAATAGAGAGTTAAGGCCACCCAGGGAGAACGTAGAAATTATCTGCACCTGTTTCCAAGATAAGACAGTGAGATCTTTAAAGGGGCACTTCACTGCCTGTGTTCCTCCCAAGGGTCATAAAGTTCTGTTGTGCTGAACAAAGATATTGTGCTGTGCGTGCTGTCACCGACCCTGCGCACAGCCCTGTGAGGTCGGCACCGCTTTCTCTTTCGTCACGGTCAGGCAGTGACGACCCGCAGTATGAGTGTGGGCCTGCTCTCAGGAACCCTGGAGCTGCTCAACATATATCAGGAGTCTCACCAACAATGCAGAAGAAGGATCCATTAGCTGAGTATAAGGTGACACACTGTGCGGGGAATCCGGACTCTGTCAGTGTTTTTATCTGTTCCCACAGAAAAGCTGTAATGCTTTAAAAAAAAAAAAAAAAAAAAAAAAAGCTTTCAAACCATTGGCCTAGCTTGTTGGACAAATTCAGTTTCGTATAGTTTCCTTATAATCCTGGATAACTGAGACACTAAAGCACTTAATTTTAATATGTGACAAATTTTAAAGAATATTAAAGCTGTATCTTTTGTCTCGTGCTCTAGACCAAAATTCATTCCAATTAATTTTGAGTTCAACATTGAGTGCATGTTTTTCAGGTGCCTGTTGTATGTCAAGCCATTCTAGGTGCCAGGGACCTAGTGGTTGGTAAACGGACAACATCCCTGCTCTCGTGGTGCTTGCATTCTGGTGGGAGCAGTTAGTTTGACAATAGGAACGTAAACGAGGGAGAGCAGAGTGGTGAGTGGTATTAGGATAAGAAGGCTGATGCAGTAGAGAAAAGGTGGCAGCTGGCTGCCTTCCGTTGGATCTCTGGAGCAAGCCTCTCTGGGGGGCTGACCGTGGAGGCAGAGAAGTAGAAGGGAGCAGCTGAGCACCCACTGAGAAATTAGAAGACACTGGAATGTAAATGTGTATCAAACCTTGGGGCAGGGGAGTGTAACTTTCTAAGCCCAAAAGTTAATAGTAATAATCACAAAGGAAAAGCTTGTCAATTTTGACAAGATAAAACTTATGGACCTTTTATTTTTATTTTTATTTTATTTTTTTTAATTTTTTTTTTCAACGTTTATTTATTTTTGGGACAGAGAGAGACAGAGCATGAACGGGGGAGGGGCAGAGAGAGAGGGAGACACAGAATCGGAAACAGGCTCCAGGCTCTGAGCCATCAGCCCAGAGCCCGACGCGGGGCTCGAACTCACGGACTGCGAGATCGTGACCTGGCTGAAGTCGGACGCTTAACCGACTGCGCCACCCAGGCGCCCCCGGACCTTTTAATTTAAAAAGAAGAAACAACAACCCATAGTGTTAAGTGGCAAACAATTCTGAAGAACTGTTTTAGCATGTAATATATACACAGGATTATTGATTACAAGATAATACAGATTAATAAGAAAAATAGAAAACTCAGCAGCTATATGGCAAAGAAGTATGAGTCAGGAATTCCCAGAAGAGACTATATAATTTATAAACATCACTAGAAATCAAAAGAAACACAATTAAATGAGGAATCGTTTTTTTTAATCTATTAAATTGATTTAAACTTCTTTGCTTTTACCAATATCCCATACTTGGAAGAATCCAGTACAGTTGGTATTTTTGTAAATTGGGAAAGATGCTATCAATTAGTATAATTTCCTTTTGAAAAAACAGCTAGGCATTGTGTCCAAAATCCATACAAAATATCTCTATTTCTTGTCCCTGTAATTTCACCCCAGAAAATTTACCTTAAAACAAAACAAACTATTAGGGAAAAATAAACATTTACACCAAAACGTGATTTATTAGCTTTTTTTTTTTTTTTGATTTTTTGTTTTTAATGTTTATTTTTGAGAGAGACAGTGTGAGTGGGGGAGGGGCAGGGAGAGAGGGAGACACAGAATCCAAAGCAGGCTCCGGGCTCTGAGCTCTGAGCTCAGAGCCCGACGCAGGGCTCGAACCCATGGACCATGAGATCATGACCTGAGCCCAAGTCGGAAGCTTAACCGACCGAGCCCCCCAGGCACCCATATTAGATATTTGATAGAGCCCAGATGTCTGCCAGCAGGGAGGTGTTTGACTCGGGATGCATGCATGCAACGGCATGTTAGATACATATGAAAAAGGATGGTTGTAAGAGTTGCGGTAGCTTCAGGAGATGCTTCAGTGTAGTGGGAAATGCAAACAGCAGTGTGCAAAATTGTCTCCACACTCTTTGTACTTGTTTTTTTCAGATGTACATGAAAAAAAAAATGACTCGAGAGTATACACCAAAAAATGTCCACAGTAGTGTCGGAGTAGCTGGGATAAACATTTAACCAATAGGTCTTAGGAAAAAAACGAATTTTTCTTGAAAAACTTACTTAAAACCTCAATGACAACAATAAAGAAATTGACTCTACTTCATCTTTCCACAAAAAGAGCTTTGAAGGTACAATCGTGTGGGAGAGCCAAGACCTCCAGGGCCTCGTGTCAAGAAATCTGCACAAAGTGACAGTAAATGATGGCGGGGGAGTTCTCAGAGTCATGACGGTAAGCCCTCCTTCTTTCCTGAGGTTGTTCGGCATACTTCAGCATTTTCTAATACATGAAGTGTTTCTAAATTTACTTTTACATCAACCCCGGGAGTATGGAACAGCGAATCGTGTGTATTTTAAAGCACGTACGGCAGAAAGTGCCGAGTCACCGTAGTGAAATTGAGCAGCTCCAATGTTCTACGATCGTGTGACCCCGACCAAGTAAATACACAGTTCTGCCTTAGGATAGGTGCCTTTCTATTTTGTCTTAAGTTTATTTATTTTGAGAGGGAGGGGGCAGAGCATGAGTGGGGCAGGGGCAGAGAGGAAGGGAGAGAGCATTCCAAGCAGGCTCCGTACTGTCGGCGCAGAGCCCAGCACAGGGCTCCATCCCACAAACCGTGAGATCACAACCTGAGCCGAGATCGAGTCCGACGCTTAACCGATTGAGCCACCCAGGCACCCAGGATAGGGTCCTTTTTAAAACGTGTGATATATTATTTCTCAATAATTTTTAAGCTAGCGTTCTTGAAGGACACTTTCTCAGTAGTATTCAGAACATTCACTGTCACCCCACAGTAGGTAGTTAAGATAGCACAGATTGAAAATAAGAGGGAGCATTCGCTTTCATTTATAGTGCTGGAATCTCGGCTTTGTGTTTTTCTTTTATTCAGATTTGCTTCAAATTTAAAACAGTTGACAGGTGAATTTCTCAAAGTAAATATGGGATGATCAGGTGTAGGCAGACCTAAAATGATAAGCTTTTAGTAAACAAGTGGTGTTTGTGGTGGTATCAGAAACACAGTCTTTCATTCTCCTTGATGCTGTGGTACAAGGATTAGGAAAGTACTTGGCATTTCATTTCAGAAGCTTAGTATATTCTCATTAATGTTAATCTTATTTACGTGAATTAATTCCTGAATTTGAAATGAATATTATGTGGTATGTTGTCACCCGTTTAGAAAACCACTCTTGGCCCACCATGAGACTTCTACTCCACTGTGGAAGAAAGACAATAGATGGACAGATCCACAAATTCAAATATAATTACAGACTTAGCCTCGTGGGTCGTGTTTAGGATCTCATTCTTTATTACAAAAAGTCCTTTGTTTAAGATAGATGTTTTATGGAATTTAATTATAGCTTTATTCTTTTCTTACCTTATTTCCAAGGCAAGTGCCTTTAATATGTTGCCTGCTTGGGGCACCTGAGTGGCTCAGTTGGTTAAGCATCTGACTTAGGCTCAGGTCATGATCCCTCAGTTTGTGAGTTGAACCCTGCATCAGGCTCTGTGCTCACAGAGCCTGCTTCGGATTCCGTGTCTCCCTCTCTCTCTGCCCCTTCCCCACTCGTGCTCGCTCTCTCTCAAAAAATAATAATAGTAAATAAACATTATATATATGTATATATATATATAAAATGTTTATATATATATATATATACACTATGTTTATATATATGTCATGTTGCCTCCTTTTCTATTTATGAAACTTAAAAATATCCAAAATGTGTTGGAATTCTGTAGTATTAAATTGGTTACACAAAAGGAAACAGATGACTTCTGAGTTGAGGACTAGGTTCAAATGTAAAGACTCAAACGATCCATGTTGGGGGTACATATAGCTGTAGAGAGCTAGAGAAAGCCTAAACACTGAGCTAACCTTAAAAAAAGTCCAGTAACTTAGTAGCGTGTTCTAGGAAACCCCACGTACAAAATTAAGGTTTTCATTGTAGATGCAGAAAGCTCGAAGCTTCCATGAGTCTTGCTCCCTTGACAGCAAGTGACAATGTCAGAAACTTTTAAAAGCCAGAATAAAAGCCAAGCTGTGACCTTTTAGATAGAAGTTCATAAAAAGTACTAAAACAATGTAGGGTACGCGGTGAAAAAATAGTCTACTCTGTATTATAGAGTATTTAATAGAGAGCTTTCATAGAACTACAAAGCTGGAAACTGTAGCATTTCCCTTCGGTGGTTTCCTCCACATGGAACTACAGACCGTATCGTAAATTAAATGGCAAGTTCCCGCAGTCAGCTCAGGACAGTGTCTGTCTGCGGCCCTAAAACACTGCCCTGTAGCGCACAGCTGCTGAAAGGTCCGTTGGCAAGAGGACCAGCCAGGTGGCCGCCGTGCCTATAGAAGCAGTGCTGTGAACTGGCCCAGGTGGGAACATGGCGACTGCCGGGCGGGGGCTGTGCCACGCAGGTGTGCAGCACGCGAGAAACCCCGCACCCTGGGCAGGGGCATGGGGGGGACTTGTGAGGTGGGGAGAGGTAAACTTTGATTAATAAGGGTTCTCCAGGGGCACCTGGGTGGCTCAGTCGGTTAAGCATCGACTTCGGCTCAGGTCATGATCTCATGGATCATGAGATCGAGCCCCACACCGGGCTCTGTGCCGACAGCTCAGAGGCTGGAGCCTGCTTCAGATTCTGTATCTCCCCCTCTCTGTCTGCCCTTCCTCCTCTCATGCTCTGTCTCTCTCTCACTCTCAAAAATAAATAAACATTAAAATAAAATTTAAGAAATTTAAAAAAAATAATAAAAAGTCCTCCAGTCCTCAGAGGCAGAAAGGACTGTCGCTGACGGTTGGCACTTTCCACCACATCAGAAATCGGTAGGGCTGCATCGGAACGGTCTGTTTAGGGGGGCTTTTCTCTGCATGGTGGAGCCGAGGTTAAAAATGGGCCTGGGTACATTTGAATTCATCAGTTTTCCTCTCCAAGAAATCAGAGGTGGTAATAATTTTTTTTCCAGCGGTAGGGTTGGGATGTAAAAGAAGATTGGTTTTTACTCTTACTGTAGCGAGTTCAAGAGCATGTGGTCCTGTGTAAGTTGGAGTCTGAACACTGTATGGACTGCTATGTGCCCCTGATGTAGTATTGCGACTGGATGACAAAACGAGGAGAATACTGAGGTTGTCCCGATCGTGTAAGTCTAGCGCATCAGCTTCATACGTGGATTTAGCTGCTGTGGCGTCAATTATCGATTTTGCCAGATCAGGTTTAAAGTAGGAGAAATGTATTTTTAGCATTGAAACGCTGAGCACTTGTGTTCTTGTTTCTTCCAGGCTGGGGAGGGCGCCTTGCCTCATGGATTCATGGAAGGTGTGGAGGGAGTTGCAGGTGGTTTTATTTACACTATTCAGGGTAAGTGGGCTGCTTGAAAACTGAAGAGGTCCCTGATTCTTATGTACCTAATCTTCATACTTTGACATAAAAGCTGATTTTTTTTGTCATTAAAAAAAAAAAAAGCTTTATTGATCTATAATTCACATTCACTTTACACTTTTAAAGTGGTTTCCAGTGCATGAGAGTCCTGTAGGTGTCTCCACTAACTGCAGACCATTTCTGTCACTCCACAAAGCAACCCTGTGCCCGTTAGCAGACACTGTCGTCCTCCCCTCCCCTGGCCCCTGCCAACCATCACCTGCTCTCCGTCCTTTCTGACCTTAAATGTAAGGATTTATTTCTGGGATCTCAGTTCTAATCTATTGATCCATGTGTCTGTCCTTATACCAGTACCGTGCTGTCTTGACTGCCTAGTAAGCTGTGATGTCGGAAGTGTGAATCCTCCAACTTTGTTCTCTTTCGAGATTGTTTTGGCTCTTCTGGGTCGCTGCCTTTCCATATGAACTTTAGGATCGGCTTGTCAATTTCTGCACACAAGCCAGCTGGGATTTTGAAAGGGGTCGCAGTGAACGTAGATTGTTTCGGGGAGCGTTCCACCCTGACATTCAGTCTCCGATCCATGAACATGGTATCTTTCCATTTGTTTAGGTCTTACTAGAGTCCTTTTAGTGGTTTTGTGGCTTTCAGAACACAAGTCTGGCATTTATTTTGGTTAAATTTATTCTTAAATATTCTTTTTGATGCTATAATAAGTGGAATTGTTTTTTACATTTCATTTCTAGATTGTTCATTGGTAACATGTAGAAACACAGTTGATTTTCATACGTCCCTCTCATGTGTTGCAGTTCTGCTGAATTCATTTATTGAGTTACTAGTTTTGCGTGTTCCTTAGGATTTTCCATATACAAGATCATGTCTTCTGCAAAGAGATAGTTTTACTTTTTTGTTTTTCAAGCTGGATGCCTTTTGTTGATTTTTCTTGTCTAAGTGTCGTGGCTAGAGTGTCTAGAACAGTGCTGAGGAGAAGTGGCAGAACAGACACCCTTGTCTTGTCCCTGCTCTTAGAGGGAAAACATCCAGTCTTTCACCATAAAGGTGATCTTGAAAAATTAGTGGCCTTGAACTTTCTTGGCCCCGTGTGGCTGTCTTTGGTTAATCCTCCAGCCAGGTGGGTACTTCTGCAGAACTGCTAGACCCTGGCCGTAGAGCTGTCATGGGCTCAGTGCTGCTTCTCCGTCAGAAGGGAAGAAGCTCTGTTCCCCTGATCCAGGCATGGTGCCCTCTTTTGGAAGGGGTCTGTTGGACTCAGCTTCCCCTCCTGCTTCACGGTACACTTTCTCCTCATAATGTGAGTATTTAAACATACGCTGTCTTTCAGAGTACATGTTTCTCAAATCCTTCGCCTAATAGATCTCATTTCAAGGATGGGTTTGTTAGAAGAACTCCTTTAAGACTTGGGGTCAGAAGCATTCACTTAAAACTCTAAAGGGAACTTGTTATGATGGAGTTAGTGGCTGTGTCTGTCTTGAATGATGCTTATTTCATATCCATCTATGAACTCCAGAGAATTCTATGTCTGTGATCTTTAAGAAAGAAGAACCATTGTTGAGGCAGTTGCTATTGGCCACTGTGTTGAACATCACTTATGGAACAAAGATGCCCGGTCCTGTTTCTGCCTTGATGTCCCAGAGCTCTGCACACCGTGGGTTCCTATAAAAGAATTAGGACCTGGCTTCCCTGAAGGCTCTCAGTGACCGGGGAAAGCAGGGGCCAAATTCCGAGGGGAGAGTCTGCGGGGGACCCCTCAATAGCACGGTGTTGAAGATGGGACAGACCCCCAGTTTGAGGCCTCTGCGTGCTGTTTGAGGATGAAAACGGGCTGTGGCTTTTATTTTTCCGCCAAACACATCTTTATTTATAGTGTTTCCTCATAGAAGTAGTTGTATTCTTACATCACCCCAAAGGATAGGCTGGGACAGGTACATAGGTTTGGCCCATAAACTTTCCATTAAAAAAACAGCTATTTAAGGTAGATCTATTTTTAATTTTTTGAGGAACCTCCACACTGTTTTCCAGAGTGGCTGCACTGGTTTGCATTCCCACCAACAGTGCAAGAGGGTTCCTGTTTCTTCCCATCCTCTCCAACATCTATAGTCTCCTGATTTGTTCATTTCAGCCACTCTGAATAGCACTGCTAAGAATTTACCCAAGGGATACAGGAGTGCTGATGCATAGGGGCACTTGTACCCCAATGTTTACAGCAGCACTTTCAACAATGGCCAAATTACGGAAAGAGCCTAAATGTCCATCAACTGACGAATGGATAAAGAAGTTGTGGTTTATAGACACAATGGAATACTACGTGGCAACGAGAAAGAATGAAATCTGGCCTTTTGTAGCAACGTGGGTGGAAATGGAGAGTGTTATGCTAAGTGAGATAAGTCAGGCAGAGAAAAATAGATACCATATGTTTTCACTCTTCTGTGGATCCTGAGAAACTTAACAGAAGACCATGGGGGAGGGGAAGGAGAAAAAAAAAGAGAGAGAGAGAGAGGGAGGGTGCCAAACCATAAGAGACTCAAAAACTGAGAACAAACTGAGGGTTGATGGGGGGTGGGAGGGAGAGGAGGGTGGGTGATGGGTATCTAGGAGGGCACCTGTTGGGATGAGCACTGGGTGTTGTATGGAAACCAATTTGACAATAAATTTCATATTTAAAAAATAGCAATTTAAAATTTAGAGATCCTTACTTAATTCCAGTCCAGAGATTTTACATAAAACTAGGTAGGAGACCAGTCTGCCCAGGAAGGTGTCTGCTCACCAGGAAGCTAGTCCAGCCCCAGGGAAAGTTCAGATAAGGAACTCAGGCTGTTTCCTAAAGGGCTCGCACACCATCTGACTTGAATATCTAGCACCTTCCTTTCTTTTACCAGTTCATTCAAGTACGTACTACCAGGAGCCTTTAAAAACCCGTTTAAGGGGCCCCTGAGACTTCTGTCACTAAACTCTTCTACAAGGAGCAGCCACTGTACTCTCGACAAAAGTTTGTCATAATTTTTTTTTTGTCACGGAGGCTAAAGGAATAAGGTTTGGGTGAGGGAAAATTTCTTTCAAAAAGAGTGAAATAACTCAAGTTTTAGGCTAAAGAAATGAAAACGAATAGATTGCCTTCTCCTGTACTGGGTATATCTGAAAATCTGAGTATAAATTAATTTTTAAAAATCAGGATCTAAGTGCTATTCAGAATAGTCACGTGGCACACAAATTCTTAAATTTTGTTGTGTGTTAGCATCACTGTCTGGGCCCTACCTCAAGCCACGGAGTTGAAATCTTTAGGATTGGAGCTCAGATGTCTGTGTCTTTTTTTTTTTTTTCCCCTAATGTTTAATTATTATTTTGAGAAAAAGAGAGACAGAGCACAAGTGGGGGAGGGGCAGAGAGAGAGGAAGACACAGAATCCGAAGCAGGCTCCAGGCTCTGAGCTGTCAGCCTAGAGCCCAATGCAGGGCTCTAACCCATGGGCTGCAGACCGTGAGATCATGACCTGAGCCAAAGTCGGACAGTCAACCAGACTGAGCCACCCAGGTGCCCCCAGATATCTATACTTAACAAACTCCCTAGATAGATGTGATGCTTCCAAAGGCTGAGAGACTATAAACTCTGTGGTTCTTTAAATAGATCATCAGACTTAAAGCACACACAGATCTGTTACTTCATTTTTCAGATACATGCAATATAAAACAAAACATGTGATTTGTCCATCCAAAAGGCCTACATTCAATTTCTGCTCTTGCATCATTACAGCCATTCTCCTGTTCCTTCAGTTTTCTGACACTTCACTTTCCTTCCAGTGTTAAATTGTGTATGTTTGTCTTTAAAGCTAAAAGCTATCACAGTAGAATGTAAGAGCTGGAGGGGACACAGGGTCATTTCGGCCTGTGTCTCTCAAAGGACAGAAGTGTGTGTGGTCTGCCCGCATCAGTTCGAGGAAGACACGTGTTAAAGATAGAGTCTTGGGCCCCACCCCAGACCTGCTGAATCTTCAGGCTTAGGCCTGGGGATCTGTATTTCAGCGAGCGGTCCGACAGTCACTGACGTAGCCCACCTCCTCCTCCTGCCGACGAGACTACAGGCCCAGAAACATGGAGCTTGACCAGCAGTCGGAGTGGCAGAGGCAGAAATCAGGTTCCGACCTCCAGACCCCCATGTGGGCACAGAAGGTGGACTGCCATATTACTGTGCTGTTTCTCGTCCTCACCCCTCAGCCACTCACTTTGTTTGTCACGAAATTTTCTCTGATTTGATCAAGACATTTGAAAAAATCCTGCCCTGGTAAAAAAAATTGCTGCCTGAAATTGACAGAAACGGAGGACAGTCCCTGCCCAGATGTGACAAGTGATTCATGAACTTGGGCGATAGTAAATAAATGTCTTCTAAGCACATTTTCATCATGAGATAAATACACCAAAATACACCAAATACACCAAAAATAGAGAGTGCTATAAGAAACGTCCACGTACTGGGGTGCCTGGGTCGCTCAGTCGTTTAAGTATCCGGCTTCAGGTCATGATCTCAGTTAATGGGTTCGAACCCCACGTTGGGTCCTGTGCCGACAGCTGGGAGCCTAGAGCCTGCTTCGGATTCTGTCTTCCTGTCTCTCTGCCCCTCCCCCACTTGCATTATGTCTCTCGCGAAAATAAACATTAAATTAAAAAACAATTCATGTACTTATTACTCAGAATTAACAAATGTTTATTTTTGTCATATTTGCTTTTTTTAAATTTGTTAATGTTTATTTTTGAGAGAGAGAGAGAGAGAGAGAGAGAGAAACAGAGCACAAGCGAGGGAGGGGCAGAGAGAGAGGGAGACAAAGAATCTGAAGTTGGCTCTAGGCTCTGAGCTGTCATGTCGGCACAGAGCCCCATGCGGGGCTCAAACCCACGAGCTGGGAGATCATGATCTGAGCCAAAGTCCTACGCTTCACTGACTGAGCCACCCAGTCGCCCCTGACGAGAGTGTTTTAAAATTGATTCTATGGCACCAGATTGTATATATCGATTAGCAATAAATACACCTTTTCCTCAGCGCCATTTTTCAGTGGCATTCATCTCAACACGCAAGATCAGGGTAATTTTTTTTTTTTTTAACCCTAGTGATTCCTTAAGACCAGCATCCATCCAGTCTGTTGTAACTGCCTTTTTTTTTTTTTAATGTTTATTTTCTTATTTTGAGAGAGAGTACAAGGGGGAGATGGGGGCGGGGGCAGAGAGAGACAGAATCCCAAGGGTCCACTCTGGTCAGCACAGAGCCTGATGCAGGGCTCGATCTCACAACCATGAGATCATAACCTGAGTTGAAACCGAGGACGCTTAACCGACTGAGCACCAGGGTAATTTCTTTAACTGCTGTACTCTGTGATGCGGATGGGCCATATTTTCTGTTACCAACAGTGCTGGGGGGAACATCCTTGGGAGCACATGAAATACTGCCTCTAGGGCTGGGTCTGAGTGGCCTTTCCCGGTGTGGTGTGTGCGTCTTCCGCCCAACAGGCCGCATTGCTCTCCACGGAGAGCGCGTGCACTCATCCCGGGCCGCGAGGAGAGTTCCTATCAGCTGCTCTCCGTTAGGTGTCTCGGGGAAGGGGTGCAAGTGCACATAATGTTCCACGTTCTGGGGCTGAGGTTTACAGTGGTGTTTTTCTCCAACTCTCGGCTTTTTCTTTGTAGAAGGTGATGCTCTCTTACAAAACCTTCATTCTCGCCCTCGAAGACTCCTTGACCATATGAGTAATCTCCACAGGGAAGATGCCTTACTGAGGGAGGAAAGCAGTGTCTACGACGATATCGTTTTTGTGGACGTTGTTGACACTTACCGAAACGTTCCTGCAAAATTACTGAACTTCTATAGATGGTAAGTTGTAAAAAACGTCGGGCAGGTAGAATTTGTTTTATTGTTCTTTGGGTGTAGAAACAATTTATCAACATTAGACCACTGAATTTTTAAGTTTGTTTATTTTTGAGAGAGAGCGCATGTGCATAAGAGGGGTAGGAGCAGAGAGAGAGAGAGAGAGAGAGAATCTGAATCAGGCTCTGCACACATTGTGGGAGTCAACTGATGTGGGACTCAAACTCACAAAACATGAGAACATGTCCTGAGCTGAAGTCAGATGCTTAACTGACTAAGCCACCCAGGCTCCCCCTGAATTTATTTATTTATTTTGAGAGCGAGCGGGCTGGGGAGGGGCAGAGAGAGAGGAAGAGAAAGAGAATCCCAAGCCAGCTCCTCACTGTCAGTGCAGAGCCCAACACGGGGCCCAAACTCACGAACTGCGAGATCATGATCTGAGCCGAAGTCAAGAGTCGGATGCTTAACCGACTGAGCCACCAGGCACCCCTGAATTTTTTTTTTAAACAACCCTAAGGCCCCTGAACACCTGGGATGTGATCTGTTGTATCCTGGTTCTTTGCGAGAACTTTTAAAATTCTGCTGCTTTCTTATTTACATAAGCAGATCCATGACATGAATGATCTTTATCAAAAACAGGGCAAAAGTTGGTTTCATTTTGAGTCATCTGCTCTGGGAGTCAAAATCGGTCCTCTGAGTCACTGTCTTGGTGGTCTCGAGCCAACATCAGGTGAAAATCTGTGAGTTTGAAAATGGCCCCCTTTCACTTGTGTTCATACCCACCGACCTAAACAGCCCAAGTATAGTTTCCTCAAATCCAGGTTAATGATCTGAATTCTGTTCAGCTGAACATCCACCTTATATTTCTATCTTCTTCTCCATGCATTTAAAAACCACTTGCCCTGGGGCGCCTGGGTGGCTCAGTTGGTTAAGGATCCAGCTTCCACTCAGGTCATGATCTCGCGGTTTATGAGTTCAAGCCCCGCATCGGGCTGTCTGCTGCCGGCACAGAGCCTGCTTCAGATCCTTGGTCCCTCCCACGCTCACACATTCTCTCTCAAAAATAAACATTTAAAAATATGTAAATAAAAAAAAAATAAAAACTACTTGCCCTAATTCCAAAACTTTTATGTAAGATGAAATCCAAACACACTTGGAGTCTGCCATAACTTCCCCAACCTTTCCATATTTCATAGACCTTGGTTGTAATTCCTACCTTAATAATAATAATGGCAATAACAACTATTTTATATATATAGGGAGAGAGAGATAGATAGATAGATAGATAGACAGACAGACAGAGAAAGAGAGTTAATATTACTAGTTACTCCAGGGTCCCCTAACGTGTCATTGAGCCCTTGAACACTGTCCACCCTAAGTGCAGAGCTAACACCTGTCTCTGTCTAAACCCATAGTGTTTTCACATCTTTGTCTTTACAACTTTGTCAGTGAGCTTGTTTCCTGGTGAGCCCCAGAGTCTGTTCCTGTCCCCTCTGTTGTCCTGGGCAGAGTGGGAGGTGGTCAAGCACTCTGTCCCCTGGTCCTGAGGGGGAGACGGCCTGATTTGTTTATGGAAGATGATGTTTCCTAGCTAGGGCAAGTTAATATAATTTTGGGGTCACCTGGTGGGCAGAGGGCAGATGTAAATAAGGGTTGGAAATTGGGGCGTGTCTGGACTATCAGGGTTTTGTTTGGATAACTAGAGTGAGAAAGAGAACCTTCTTTATTTAGCTCAAGGCTGATAGTAGGGGTTCCTGTGGTAGGGGGGCCAAGGCAAGAATATAAAGAGGCAAAGAGAAGGAGTGGAGGTCCAGGAAATGGGAAATCCGGATTGTGGAGTTCTAGGGCTTTCTACAGGGAGCTGGTTGACGGTTGTGGAAGTTGAGTTGAGTTTAGATACCACCGCCAGTTTCAGCTTTGTCTCCAGTGCTCCAAACAGGTCTCTGAGGTCTCGGCCTCTCCCCTCAGTCATTACTGCCACTGTCTTGGGCCATCGTCTCCACCTGCACCACCAGTGGTGGGCTCCCAGGGTTGTGCTGGGGGACCCCCTCCCAGTTGCTCGCCTGTGCGCCCTCTTCCTTCTCTGTTCAGTTGCTTGGTCAGCGACCGCAGTGTCCTTTATCAAAAAAGTTCCTCCTAATTAGCAAATAAATAGCATATGTGCCCGTGCTGCTAATGAGAAATAAACCTTAGAAGCACAGGGTTAAGCAATTTGGTGTGGACCTATTGTTGTTAGATTCACCATTGTTGGGCTTAATGAAACTTTCTCCAGATTTCCTTTCTTCAGATTTCTGTCATTTGGTTCCCTAGCAAGACTCTGGGTATTTTGTTTTGTTTTAATCAAAGATGCATGGGGTGAGATGAAGTCAGTTTTCTACTTGCCCTCCTATGTCTAGGTAAATGAAGTCACCCTCCTGGGCCTCCTAAAGGTCATTTATAATAGTTTAATAGCTGGAAATCGTTTCCAAGGGGAAATATATTTCAGTGTCATAACTCTATCTTTTAAAAACCATAAAATGTGAGTGCAGCATAAATAGCGGCACAGAACAGAGCATCTTGTACAACAGCATTCTGTGTGTGGGGCCTCGTATGACACCTGTCCTCTCATCCTGGGCCCCCGTCGCAAACACACGTTACGAGGTTCGAACGCTGAATGGATTTGGTGGCCTGGCCGGAGCAAGGCCAGTAAAGTGTTGTTTGAGCATATGTTCACTTAAGGCATCTTTTTTTTTTTTTTAATTGTGTTCTTGTTCTTTTGTTCCTTTTATATTTTTTTATGTCTGTTTATTTGTGAGAGAGTGTGTGTGTGCGAGCAGGGAAGGGGGAGAGAGAGAGAGACACAGAATCCCAAGCAGGCTCTGCACCGTCAGCACAGAGCCCGACATGGGGCTCGAATTCACAAACCATGAGATCATGACCCGAGCCGAAATCGAGCCGCACGCCTCACAGAGCCACCCAGGCACCCCTCTTTTGCACCTGAAGTCAGCCTGGTACTTCTCTGTGTTATGCCACTTAGTGAACATCCAGCAGGGACTGCGGTTGGCAGCAACTTTCTGAGCAAATGTTCTCAACATCGAAGGAACAAGAAGCTGAAAAAGTGTACAGGCAGCTCAGGGACAGCTTTTCATTAAAGTATTAGCGGTGTCATTGCCTTGGCGTCGCTCTGTCTCCTTGTACGGACACACTGACTTCCGTGTTCCCTTTTGCCAACAGGACCGTGGAAACAACCAGCTTTGATTTGTTGCTAAAAACAGACGACGACTGTTACATAGACTTAGAAGCTGTGTTTAATAGAATTGCCCACAAGAATCTGGACGGGCCTAATTTTTGGTGGGGAAAGTAAGTTAAAGCTTGTTAGCCACTTGGCCTTCAGGTACCTGATCCAATGGGATGAATTTATAATGAAATACATAAGCTGTCTTTCACAAGCAAAACATGTGAGCTGGGAAACCCCCCTCCTAGGCTCCTGGGTTACTGTATGTTGTTCACCAAGTAGAGGGAAATTCTTCGAAATGAGAAACCTCAGGCTCATGTAATGAAGGAGGAGAAACGGTAGGGCTTTTATCCTCGTGGCCCAGAAAGCAGTGGTTAGAATAAATCTGTGACACACTTCTTGAGACTGCTGCTTCTTTAGAATACAGTATGGATTAATGAGGGGTTTTTAGCGTATGTACACAAGATGGTCTGGCACTTTCAGAAACCCCACAAATGTAACCTTGAGAGAATCCGATAGACCATTCTTTTATACGCCACACCTGCCAGCTAGAGAATTGCTTTCCTTAGACTAAAAAAACACTTCTCATTCTTTCCTCACCTTTACAGCTTAGCCCTCTGTAGTGATGAGAGGGGTGCGGCCTCCTAGTGGTAGGACAGGGGTCAAACCAATACGAAGAGACCAACTTGTTTTGAATCTCAGTTTCAGACTGAACTGGGCTGTTGACCGAACCGGCAAGTGGCAGGAGCTGGAATACCCCAGCCCCGCCTACCCGGCCTTCGCCTGCGGCTCGGGGTACGTGATCTCCAGGGACATCGTCCAGTGGCTGGCCGGCAACGCGGGCAGACTGAAGACCTATCAGGTGACTCGGGATTTCTGACCCAAGAGTGTACAAGCTTCGCCCAGCCCAGGATTCCATCGCTGACACAGAGCCGGCGTTCCCCAGGGAAAGCATGTTAGTCTTTCTGGGTAGGATTCACCCTCAGAGGTCAGGGATGCAGCCCTCGCCTTCAGATCCTGGCTCTAAATTCTATTCCTAAACCTTTTCTTGAGCCTGCTTGTTTTCAGACTATACTTTATAAGTATAGTCCCTGGAGGAATGGAAGGCTTGACGTTCATAAGAAGGAAGACGATGCAGCAAGTGTTTGCTTTCTGTTCATTCCGGTGACGGTGGCAGTGAACAAGCCGTCCGGCTCTCGGATCCACAGTGTCCTTCACACGGTCATGCTGGAGGTTTAAGGCCCATGAGAAGGGCGGACCGGCCACTTGCTGTATTGTCTCTAGTCTTCTCCTTGCGATGTGCGGTTCATGGCCGCTGGCTTTTACTCTGTGTACAGGAGTTAATACGGTCTTGGCACCTGCTGGTAGATTAACGAGAAAACAAGTAGAAAGAGGATTATGAGAACGTGTGGCATCCCGTTTAAAGATGCAGCAGCATTTAAACTTCTGCCTTTCAACTTCACGGGGCACGTACAGGGTGAAGACGTGAGCATGGGCATCTGGATGGCCGCCATAGGGCCCGCACGGTACCAGGTAAGCAAGCCTGACGGGGGACTGGCCCCGGGGCACTCGGGAGGTGAAGGTCCTGTGTCGGGCACAAACAGTGAATTGAAGATGATTCACAGAGCTGCACTCTTGACTGAATGCACAGTGATCCACATGGGTTCGCATATAGTATTTTTCTGAGTTTGAACCAAAAGTAAATATTTTGTAAGTTTTCCTACTCAGAGAAGAACTGGGTTTTATACGTTTGGTCAGAAATTCTTTGCTGCTTTAAAACTTAAGGAACCAGGCGCCTGGCTGGCTCAGTCGGTAGAGCATGCGACTCTTGATCTGAAGGTCATGAGTTCAAGCCCCGTGTTGGGCACAGAGATTACTAACAACCACCAAAAAACCCTCAAGGTTTCCAGCAGTGGTGGTTCAAGGACCCTTCGGCCCCTCTGACCGATAGAACTAAAACACTGTAAGGTGTCTTATAAAATAAACTGATCAGTGAGCCAGGAACAGAAATGAATTTGCAGAGACCAGAACAGAAATAGCCCTGAGAAGACAGCAGGTATAAAGCTGGGGTTTGCCTCCAAGAGTTCTGTTGAATTTTGGATTCTTGCGGCTTCCACTTTGGCCACAGAAGGTGGGCAGAGAGGCACGTGCAGGGTCTGCCGGACACGACCTCTGCGTGGTGCCCCGGCCCCCGAGCAGGGCACCCTCGCTGCAGGGGTGAACGGGAATAAACCCCCACCTGCTGGGTCAGCTTTGACAGTCTGTGTCATAGTGAAGCCCAATCTGACTTAACTGAACCCTGAAGCTAATTTTCTGTATCTGCTAATTGTGCTGTCCGTGGTCTCTGTGGGCCTGAGTCTGTAGTTTGATGTTGCTTATGGAGCTTGTTTCTTGATGTGCTGAGAGACCGGTGTGCGTGACCTCATGTTCCTCGGAAATGGAGGTCTGTATTTAAAACTCCTTCCACAGAGGGCCTTACCGTCTACTTGACTGCATTACCAACGAATGTGACTCATGCTGCACACCCACCCAGGCGCAGGCGGGGTTCTAGACGCTCAGGGTCAAGGCTGAGACCCAGGTTTTGTTTTCTAAATTACACACACACACACTTTCTCCTTCCCTCCCTCTAGGGGGTCCTGGCTTCGTGAGTCCTCGGGCCCCGTGGCCTTGTAAAACCCAGCAGGGCCTTCGGGGCGCACGTGGACTCCAGCTCCTTTCCTCTGCCACCAGTTCAAACATGCTGTGAAAAGACTTGATTCTTTCTAGCATCTTTATGTTCTGAGACGGCAGGGGTTTCTCAGGCTCTGTTGTATCGCTGGGAAGCAGCTGCTGGTTGAGAGTCGGTCCTTCCTGTTCACCTTGCCGGCATCGCTCCCCTTTACTACCCTCGCCGTGACTGACCTTGGGCAAAGTACCGCACAGGCTCTCAGTCGTACAAGGGAAAGGATTCCTGCCTCACAGGTTTTAGGAGAATTCACTAGTATTTATTTATAAAGCGCCCGCTGCCAGCCCCAGAATACCGTAAGCTTCCATGGGAACAGCTGCTGTTACCTCTTCTCACAGCCGCTGGGAAACTTTCCGTTTGCGCTTCCCAGGCTTTCTGGTCACAGAAATCCCCCCCCACCGCCGCCCCCACCTGCGGTGGTTTCGGTGGTTCGCACGCAGGTGTCCTTGAAGGCCTCTGCCAGCTTTCGTGGTCTGATCTTCAAATCCGTTCCACGGCTCCCAAGTTCACCTTTGTTTTTCTCCAGGACGGCCTGTGGCTGTGTGAGAAGACGTGCGAGACGGGAATGTTGTCCTCACCCCAGTACTCCCCGCAGGAACTGACCCAGCTGTGGAGGCTGAAGGAAGCGTGTGGAGACCCCTGTCAGTGCGAAGCGGCCGGAGGAGGAGCGTAACTCGCGGTGCGTGAGGCTGAGGGTGTGTGCAAGCGAGAGTCTGAGGAGAGCCTACGGTTTGGCTGTCGAGTCCATGGGTCTTTCAGGATTGTTCTAGGTTGGCACTTTTTACCTGTAACCAATGTGACATTTCTAAATGTGTGCACAAAATTTCCTTTTTAAAAACCGACTGCTACTGTAGCATAAGAAAAATTTTATTTCTGTATTGGAAGAACATTTGAGAAATACCAAATTGTTTTATAAAACAAAAAAGTTTCTAAAAGCTGATGTATCATTTCTAGTTTATAATTCATTACTATCACTTTTGGTTAAAATTTGGCCTAGTTCAGAAATCTTGAGTAATGACAGAGAATGTGAATTTCAACCTGGATTACAGAATAGTTCCATAAAGCATAATGAGGATAATTAAGGGCCAAAAAGAACTCACAGAATGCTGTGTGGGCACTGATACCAAAGCTCGGGGTTTCTGGAAATGTCTGAAGTGGGCAACTTGAACTTGAAAAGGAACCAATCCACTCGGTTCAGGACTTTGGTTTTAAAGTTCACTTATTAAGTGGGCTAATTCAAGTTTTCTTTTGCCATTTAACACAAATCCTGAAGGTCACAGTCTGGTACTATTGAAAAAAAAAAAAAAACTAAAATGGGGATATAAGTCAAATACCTCTCAGGGTTTTAGTGACATAGGGAAGGATACTGCTTAAACAGTTGACACTTCAAATGAGTTTTGCTTTCCTCCTGTCATTGCCCGATGGTTCCCTACTACACGTGAATTCCCATCAGAGCGGCCCGTCATCTGTAGAAGAATGTATGCCCCGTGTAGGTGCAGCTGCAGGAAAGAGCATGGGGTTCATTTTTGCAAGTGCTCTAAAAATAGTGCAGCAGAGAAGAGAGATCATAGCATATGCGTTACACACAGAAGAGGTGCCTCCCTGACTTCAAGGGACAGCTTCCAAAATGACCTTCCAAGTCCTTTTGGTAACCTTTTAAACTAGTAACAGTGGAATTCCATTAAAACTGGTCTTATGCTGGACCTTAACTGTGTTCAGATTTCATTAGACTAGCTAGGTTCTATTTACTATTTAAAGTAGCCATGAACTATAAATACGAAAGAAAATCAGAAAGTCATTAGCAGTAACCAAGGCTTTGCACCTACTGTTATATATCTGCCTAGAAATGGTCTCTTCCCAATGAAAAATACCACTTTTTCTCTACTTAGGGCAAGTTGTAAAACCTCTTCTTCTGACAGAATTGTTCCAGAGAATCATTCCTTTCCAGCGAACCCCAGTCATGATAAAACAGTGGAGTCTCTGAACTTGATTAGTTGGCTGTTACCATCGCACTAACAGGTAGTCTCCGTTTTCCACAGAATAGAACTGTAATGACTGCTGGTCATTTTCTAGCTCAATCTCTCTGCCAGGCATCTAAAAACAGAACAAAGGGTTAATACATCAACGATGTCTGTTTTTCACCGAGAATCCAGCCGAGTCACAAAGAGCCCCAGCTGAATGACGTGTCTTACGGGGGGGGCGGGGACCTAAGCTTGACTCTGTGTTTCGCTGGGCAACTTACTTTGGGACTTTCGTAGGACAGCAGAAGTTCTGACACAGGAACTTTGAGAAGACGTGACAGCAGTCCCTTCACCTTCTGAATGGTCATGGAATCTGTCAAAAGACACACCCTCAGTTCCCTTGAGTAACAGTTCCGTGTAGAACGAGCTCACGTGACAAGCCCACAGTCGCAGTGACTCCGTGTTCCATCGTTAGGGAAAGGCTCACCTGCCCCGGGGCGGCGGGAGCGGGTCCACACCACCTACTGGACATTCGGGAAGCTGTGGGAAGCGGAGCCCATGTTTGACCTAAGTGCCCTCGACAAGGGCTTCTCATTACCATCTCAGTGGTGTTTAATATTTCCTCCTTACTCTGAAGAAACCGGAAATCCTCTTCTCTGCACAGAGGGGTGAATGTGAGTAAAACCCTGACCTTCCTAAACCTCTGTGATCA
Source organism: Prionailurus viverrinus (assembly GCF_022837055.1). NCBI lineage: Eukaryota > Metazoa > Chordata > Mammalia > Carnivora > Felidae > Prionailurus > Prionailurus viverrinus. Next base: position 13,146,861 of record NC_062571.1, read on the forward strand.
CTCACTTCTGGATGGCTGAGAGAACACTGGGGCGGGGCGCCCCGAGGACGTCTGTCCGTCCCTCTGCCTTGGTTTCCTCCCTGGGGAGTGAGGGAGGCCCAAGTGGTCTCTAGGCTCCCTTCGAGCGCGCCCAGTCTGTGGGGATTATGACGTGTAAATGCGCTTGACACGCGAGGGGGATTTACTCAATGAGCAAATGCTTTGGTTTGTTCAGAAAACGCTATGAACTTCTTTCCAAAGATGGGTTGTGGTAAATACTGGATATTTTGGTGATGAGAAATAGTTTCTCTGAAGCTTTAGCTGGAGGTACAGCAATAGTGCGGTGTTCCTACAAATATCACATGTATTCAAATATTTTTCTATCAAAAATGATTTTTGTAAAAGCTGTGTGTGTTTTTATGCAACTTGTCATAATAAATGTTATCTTTATTTTAGAATAAAAACTGGCCTCATTTATGTGTTGAATATAAACACTTAATTGACACTTGTAATTTTAATGAACATGACTTGTTCTTTTACGTGTGAACCTGTGTAGATAATCTTGTCCTTTCAAAAGCCTTAGGTGGACCGGCTTTCCTTGTTTGGGGGGTGATCAGCGATGGGTTAACTCCTCCACAGCAACAGGGAAGACACATTCCTAACTCACATCAGAAACAAAGTTTGGTCACAAAACAGTCCTCAGAAGAAATCTGCCTACTCGCCCTGTGTCTTTAGAAAAACAGCAATTTGCATCTAATGCTCTAAATAACAATACCATTTTTAATGTGAAAGTAACACGATTGTCTTCACATTTAGAAAACGTAGAGATGGTTAACTGTCCCTGTGCCTCCCCATGACCACTGTTAGAATTTTAACGGGTAGGGCGCCTGGGTGGCTCAGTCGGTCAAGCGTCCGACCTCAGCGCAGGGCATGATCTCATAGTTACTGAGTTCAAGCCCCACGTTGGGCTCTGTGCTGACAGCTCAGAGCCTGGAGCCCGCTTCGGATTCTGTGTCTCCCTCTCCCTCGGCTGCTCCTCTGCTCGTGCACTCTAACAAATAAAATAGCGGGGCGCCTGGGTGGCGCAGTCAGTTAAGCATCCGACTTCAGCCAGGTCATGATCTCGCGGTCTGGGAGTTCGAGCCCCGCGTCAGGCTCTGGGCTGATGGCTCGGAGCCTGGAGCCTGTTTCCAATGCTGTGTCTCCCTCTCTCTCTGCCCCTCCCCCATTCATGCTTTGTCTCTCTCTGTCCCAAAAATAAATTAAAAAAAAAATAACGTTGAAAAAAAAATAAAATAGAACATTAAAAAAATTTTTTTTTAAGTTTAACAGGTATACACTTCCAGGCGTTCCTCCATTTCTAGAAGGATGGACAGGTTTCACCTGCAGTGGTCCATCTTTTCTCTCTTCACGCCAGTTCCTCTAGACCTGCACAGCCCAGCACAGCCGCTGCGTGGCTAGTGAGCACCTGAAGTGCGGGGAGTACGACTCAGGAACTGAATTTTATGATTTCAGTTTAATGCATTTAAATGGTGGCTCGTGGCAGCCATCCTGGACAGTGCGGCTCCAGACCTACTTCATTCTCTTTAAAGATCCGTGATACGGCAACGCGTGGCCAAAACTTAACCACTTATTTCTCCACCGGTGAACATCTGTTTTTAATTCTACCATCACAAGTGCCACAAGGTAGAATGCTCGGTCGTACCGTATACCCATACGTATGGGCAAAAGACGATGTTGCAGTCCTTTACATTTCCTTATTTATCACGTTTTGAAGAACAGTTATGTTGGTGGTTGAACAGTGGCAGCCTGTGGCGTAAAAATCAACAGCAAGAACTGTTGTAATCTGCTGGCTTGCTGCCAGGTTTCGAGAACACAGGACTCAGATTCTGTACTGCCTGAAGCAGTAATTATTACATATAATTTCTACGGATGATTCTGCTCTCTGCTGGGTCCATCTGAAGATGAATACAAATCAGTGCATGAACATGGTGGGTGTTCCAGGGGGCACCGCATCTCGAACTGGGACACAGGTATAGAGAGTGGAAGAGGAGAGGGTGAGGCCACACTGTCGCCATCGGCCTAGAGCCACACTCACACACATACCCAGCCACCCACAGTCCTTGACGGATGGGGCTTGGTGCCCTTCCCCAAAGAAGCCCTTGAACAGAAAGCTGAACTCAGGGCTGACAACATTCTTGAGCAAATATTCCTCAGTAATAACCTCCCCAGGAGTTGATTCTATGGATCTGGACAGTAAAGGGAAAAACAAACGCGATCCAAAGCCTACTACATTAACAAAAAGCTCTGGGTCTCTCACTGGTCTGTCCCCGTGAGTGTCTTTACCGACAGTACTTAAGTCTGAAAACAGAATAACCAAAGGGGAGCCACTACTTTGAATTCATGGTGATCTAACAGCAGAATTACAGATCACAGGAACAGAAATTAGACTGCTAAGGAAAATGGAGTAAGACTGGTATTAAATGACAGTTACCAGTCAGAAAGGTACCCCTGTGAGTACAAACCCTTCCACAAGCGATACTGTGAGCTTGTGGGATTTGATAAAAAATTAATTTAAAAATAAATGTGAATTGACTGCACTGACAGGCAAACAGAAAAGTCTTCTACTAGAGTCATTTATGGTGATCTACATTCCATTTCTTGGGCAAATCCTCACTGTTCTAAATTTAACCTGTTGATATTACTATTTAACTCTGAATCAAGTTTAATCTTGAGAATTCACAGTATACTCAAAAGATGGGCTGTAATTTTTTTCTAAGTTTAAGGTCACTTAGAGCAATCTAGTTTGTTGACACAGAAGTATTTTCGGAATAAAATGAATTCAGTTCCAGCAACACTAATGTTTAGACAGAGTTCCGAAGTAGCTTTTCCAAAAGAAAACCATTTCAGTGTTTCCGTTAAAAGACCACGTCTGAGAACTTTCCACAGGGACTCCCGATCGGTAAGGAGTCGAGTGTATGAGAAGTCACAGATGTCCAAATAATTCACAGTTCGGGTCACTAGGACACATTTCCTGTTTTATGAAGGGATGGTGAGACGGACCTCAAGCCCGGTGAAACAGTCTCTCTGGACCAGAGCAACAATTTGAGAACTAAACCGAGGTGGATGCAGGAAAGGCCAAGCCAGTCCAGCACTAATGACTTTGGCTGAAGATGTAAATGTACGCAGGGGCTTCTGGTTTAACAGGACTTTCCTAGATCAGCTGATGTGGTTACAGGAGACTCGGGCTTCCGGGAAGGGGTTGGGGGGAGGGGGAGGACGAGGATGCTGGCACGATTAGTTGTATTTTAGATCATAAAAGATTAGTGAAAACCTATCGACTCTAGAAGTTCGGACAGTTTGCTTCCAGCCAACTCCTAGGCCAGCAATTCATAAGCACAACGAGTGGAAAAGCCTGTTTTTCTTACCTGGCAGTTGTTTTTCTGTGACTTTCTGATCAACCTGATTAGGATATTTTATCTTCAGTGCTTGAAGGAAAAAAGGAAAGAGAGTGACTGAGACCTACTGTAATAAGGATTTAAATTACACACACACGTTAACAGCAGCTGACAAATGATAATGGCTGTTCAGTACAGCTTGGCTCAAATCCTAATAAAGGGTCTTACCGATGTTGAAAATCCCTTCTGTTAATACTTCACAGAATTACTAACAACAACAAAAATGGCTGGACCAACGTTCTAATGCCATCCCTTCTCCCCTTAATAGTCCTTTCCTGACAATTTGGCTGTGTGTTCCAGTGTAAGAAAAGTCACAAATTTACAAATCACAAGTCCATTCACTTCTCACATACTGCCCATTTATAACACCATTAGGTGAACTGAAAGCATGAGAATTGCCAAAATGTCCAATATAAGAATTAAAATTCTTTTAAAATGTTTATTTTTGAGAGAGAGAGAGAGAGAGAGAGAGACACCAGGCATGAGTGGGAAAGGGAGAGAGAGAGGAGGAGACAGAATCCGCAGCAGGCTCCAGGCTCCGAGCTGTCAGCACAGAGCCTGACGCGGGGCTCAAACCCACGAACCGCGAGATCGTGACCTGAGCCAGATTCGGACAGTCAACCGAGCCACCCAGGCGCCCCCCAATATAAGAAGTTAGATAGGCTTGAGAATTCATCATTTCTCTAAAAACTGAAGTACTCAGTACTTACTTAAGAGAAACAATCACTATTAGCTCATCACTATCTGTTTCCGCGCCTAAGGATGCTAATACAAATACGCGGTCTTTGAGTGTGAGGTTCTTACTTAGTAGCTGGTTTTTGAGCAAAAACGGCTGTCGTGTTTTGAGTTCCCCGTCTTCAGGTGCACCATATTCTGCGGAAGAAGAAATAAAAAAGGATGAGTGATAAGCCTTAAGCCACCGGAAGCAAAAACACGAACCGTAAGTGTTTGCATAGCCTTTTCCCTTCCGGGGATAAACCTCGCAGCGGCTGCCACGCTAACCTGGCAGCGGGGTCCTTTTATTCAGTTACTGGTTTGCTTATTTTTAGGAAGGGCGGACGCAACTGCTTGCAAGCCTGGGACCCTCCATCACTGATCCTCACAGACGGCGCCCCGACTCGAGCTGGCAAGAGGAGGCTGGGCTTTCAGACACTTAGGACACTTTTTATTCAAAGTTTCACCTTTGCTAACCATTCCCTCACATTCTGGGTCCTGAGAGAGAAGCCTGGTGCCATCTGGGACACAGCTCATGGGACACCTTCGAGTCTCGGCCAGAGCGCGCGACACCAGGCTGGGCGCTCAGCACCTCCCCCTGCCTGCGAGGGGGATCCCATAGGAGGACATCAGAAAAGCTGGAGCCTTCCTGCTCCAACTTCTGCTGGGCCAACCAGAGACCGCGTTTCTAGAAATACCCCCAAGTATCTGTGCTTTTGTCTCGTAGCGTTCTCAGCCGTGAAATACTGGGCCATAGGCACAGGAATGCGTTAGAATCTTCCCTTCCCGTCACCTCCCCCAAGTGCTGCAGAATTCACCGAAGGTGGCCAGGAAATTGGGCCAGCTAATAGAGTGATTTGAAAGCAATTCCCATAGGCAGCTTTTCTTCCTCAAAGATCATGTTCCAGCCTGAAGCGCTTATGCAGTGAGCTTCTTGCATTAGGAAATATATATTAAAAAAAAAAAAAAAAGAAAATCACATAAAAGTGAAATTTGGAATAATAATGAAGTCAAAACAAAATGGAAAGTTACATCAGGGACTAAGAATCATGAAGTCATGGCTTCAGTGCCTGAGGACCCAGGCTGGCGAGGGTGAGGAAGTACCTTGTGTTCCCAGTGCCCAAACCAGTAGGGGACACGCACACGGGGAGCTCTCAGGACAGAGCGCTGAGCAAGTACCGTGCACTCGTCTGAACTTTCCTGGACGTTAGAATTAGCTGGGGAGCTTAAATGCCAATGCCCAGATTCTACCTTGACATCTGTGTGGTTTTTTTAAGTTTACTTATTTTTGAGAGACCAAGAGAGAGTGAGCAGGGGAGGGGCAGAGAGAGAGAATCCCAAGCAGGCTCCGCACTGTCCGCACAAAGCCCGACATGGGGCTCCAACTCACGAACCGTGAGGTCACGACCCAAGCCGAAACCAAGAGTCAGATGCTTAACCAGCTGAGCCACCCGGGTGCCCCTTAATTTTTAAAATGCCCTCAGTACGTTTCTGGGGACACACACCCCAATGTTTATAGCAGCACTATCAACAATAGCCAAAGTATGGAAAGAGGCCAAATGTCCATCGGTGGATGAATGGATAAAGAAAATGTGGTATATATATACATACAATGGAATCTTACTCGGCAGTCAAAAAGAATGAAATCTTGCCATTTGCAACTACGTGGATGGAACTTAAAGGGTATTATGCTAAGCGAAATTAGAGAAAGACAAAAATCATGACTTCACTCACACGAGGACTTTAAGCGACAAAACAGCTGAACATAAGGGAAAGGAAACAAAAATAATATAAAAACAGGGAGGGGGACAAAACAGAAGCGACTCATAAATATGGAGAATAAACTGAGGGTTCCTGGAGGGGGTGTGGGAGGGGCGATGGGCTAAATGGTTAAGGAGCACGAAGGCATCTACTCCTGACATCATTGTTGCACTATACGCTAATTTGGATGTAAATTAAAAAAAAAATTAAATTAAAATGCCCTCAGTACAACCCGAGTCGAGATACGCTGGAGTGCTTCCTGCCCCCCTTAAAGGAGGGAGAGTACTGCCTCCTCGAGCAGGGAGTCGGGTGAGCACGCAGACACGCGAACTTCCACGCACAGCTGCTTTCTGTCCCCGAATGCCAACCTCTCTCTTCCGGGAGCGCACGCCCTTTCCCAGCTTCCTTACTTCTGCTCTGACAGCTGCCTGCTTCTCTTTCCTAAAGGCAGTGGTTTAATTCTTGCTCCCAACTCGCTGGAGCGGCCCCAGGAAAGCACCCGTCAGCTATGCAGAGGAGTACAAAGAGACCCAGAGGAGAAGAACGGTGGCACCGAGGGTCCCCTTTGCTCCCCAGCCGTTCTAGCTGCAAGGCCGCTGGCAGGGAGGGGGGTGGGGGTCGCCGAGCGGGGAAGGCTCCGGGCCTCATGTACGTACTCAGGCAGAGGGACTGGTATCTGGGATGGGCTGCAAGAAATTCTTCATTTGGCCTGTTTTTGTCTGGATCCTGATGTCCGCCAGCCTTTTTCCATTCATTTCCAAATGCTTTTCGGTAATCAAGCTCAGCCCCACGCCTTTCCTCTGGTAGAATCTATATTAATGTGAATAAAAACAGGTCTGTTAAGGTGGGTTTTTTTTTAATGTTTATTTTCTTTTTTTTTTTTCTTTTTTTTTTTTAAATTTTTTTTTTCAACGTTTATTTATTTTTGGGACAGAGAGAGACAGAGCATGAACGGGGGAGGGGCAGAGAGAGAGGGAGACACAGAATCGGAAACAGGCTCCAGGCTCTGAGCCATCATCAGCCCAGAGCCCGACGTGGGGCTCGAACTCCCAGACCGCGAGATCGTGACCTGGCTGAAGTCGGACGCTTAACCGACAGCGCCACCCAGGCGCCCCTTTAATGTTTATTTTCGAGAGCTCATAAACAAGGGGGAGGGGCAGAGAGAGAGGGAGGCACAGAATCTGAAAACCGGCCCCAGGCTCCGAGTGTCAGCACAGAGCCCGACGCGGGGCTCAAACTCATGACCCAGGAGATCGTGACCTGAGCGGAAAGAAGCCGGCTCCACTGAGCCACCAACTGAACCGCCAGGCGCCCCCGTTAAAGTGTTCTTCTAGTGAGTGTTTGCATTTTGTACCCTGTCCTTCCTCCACTCTTCACACACACAGAATAATCACATCGAGAGGGACGACGCTTCGTATGGCTTTACCTTTCCTCGCTAACACGGACAGAATTCAAGAGTTTACTGAAGAAGAAAAACCAGTTTCGGTCTTACGCTTTGCTTCATGAGAGTATTTGTCCACCTGCCGGCGTGTGGGCTGCGACAGGTGCCCTGGGCCCCTGGGGGTGCTGACACCACAGGCGAACGGCCCCCACCTGGGCAATCGGCTGAGGAGAGGACAGGCTCTGCGGTTCTGTGTCCCGTCTGCCTCTGCCCCCCCCCCCCCCCCCAGGAAAAGGAGCAGATGCCCAGAATCCCTCGCCCCTCCTCAAGGGGCAGCTAGACAACTTCTGTCCTCACCCGAGTAACCCGCCTCCTGAGGAGTCGGAAAGAAAGACTTCTTAGTACCGCACAAGGGTAGTATTTTACCATATGGGGGAAAAGCGACATCTGAACCCTTTACAAGATTCAGGGGCGCCCGGGTGGCTCAGTCGGTTAAGCGTCCGACTCTTGATCTTGGCTCCGGTCCTGATCCCATGGTTTGTGAGGTCGAGCCCCGTACAGGACTCCGTGCTGACAGCGTGCAGCCTCCTTGGGATCCCTCTCTCCTTCTCTCTGCCCTTCCCTCATTCACGCACTCACATGCGCTCTCTCAAACAACCAACCATAAAATACCTCATCGTGATACTAAGCGCCCACCTCACATTTGTTCAGGGTCTTCAGCTGACCGATTTTGGCGATGATGAACTGGCGTGTGGTCTGTGGTCCGCTGCCTCCTTCCGTCAGGGGGTTTCTTACGCAGGACAGAGCACGCAGACTCTGTAACTTATCCAGCTCGTTGATAAATGACCACTGAAACCCAACGGAAAAAATACGTGAATCTAAGCATGTTTCAGGCTACTTTCCTAGACGATTTGAACCAGCCAGAGAAAAGCATGAATCTCCAGTTCCGATCGGAGGCACTGGATCTCATCATGCACCAAGCACCCACTAAGAAGACCGTGCGCTTTTACTCTAGAACTGTGCCGTGTAAAATGACCGTCTGCTGACGGGTGAATTAAACTAATTTCTCTGTTAATATTTTTGGGTTTTCTGAGGAGTTTCACCCTGAGGAAGCACTTCTCTTTCAATCTAAAGTATCTTTTGACTACAGCAAAATAGAAAGCTTCTGCAGAGCAAGGGAAACCATCAACAAAACTAAAAGGCAACCTACAGAATGGGAGATCATCGCAAATGACGTATCCAATAAAGGCTGAGTCCAGAATATGTAAAGAACTTGTAAAACTGAATGCCCAAAAGACAAATAGAGTAAAACCTTGGATTGTGAGTAACTTGTCCTGCGAATGTTCCGCAAGATGAGCAAACTTTTCTGATAAATTTAACGTGATAAACGAGCAACGTCTTGCAATACAAGTACTACGTGAGGCTGAATGTCACATGATCACAACTGAGCCAGTGGTTCTTGAAATTCACTTTGACATACGAGTGCTTTAGAGTATAGCTTGCCTCCAGAACAAATTATGCTCATAAACCAAGGTTTTACTGTGGTTCGATTAAAAATGGGCAAAAGAAGTGAACACATTTCTCCAAAGAACACATCCAGATGGCCAACAGATACAAGCAAAGATATTCAACGCCACTCATCATCAGGGAAATGCAAATCCAAACTACAATGAGGTATCATCTCACACCTGTCAGAGTGGCTAGTATCAAAAACACAAGAAGGAACAAGTGTTGGTGAGGATGTGGAGAAAAAGGAACCCTTGTGCATTGCTGGTGGGAATGCAAACTGGTGCAGCCACTGTGGAAAACGGTACGGAGGTTCCTCAAAAAGTGAAAAATAGAACTCCCTACAATCCAGCAATCGCACTACTGGGTCTTTACCCCCAAAATACAAAGACACTAGCTTTGGGATACATGCACCCCTATGTTTATTGCAGCGTCGTTTACAAGAGCCAAATCATGGAAGCAGCCCAAGTGTCCATCAATAGGTGGCTGGATAAAGAAGACGTGGTATGTATGTGTGTGTGTGTATGTATACACACACACACACACACACACACACACACACACACACAGTAAAATATCACTCAACCCTCAAAAAGAATAAAATCTTGCCATTTCCAACAACATGGATGGAGCGAGAAAGTATTATGTTACATGAAACAAGTCAAAGACAAATACCGTATGATTTCACTCATGTGGGATTTAAGAAACAAATGAACATAAAGGAAAACACAAGAGAGCGAGACAAACTAAGAAACAGAATTTTAACTCTAGAGAACAAACTGATGGTCACCAGAGGGGAAGGGGGTGGGGGTGAAATAGGTGATGGGGATTAAGAGCACACGTATCACGATGAGCACTGGGTCCCGTGGGGAGGTGTTGAATCCCTGTATTGTACACCCGAGACTAACAGGACACTGCATGCTAACTCTACTGGAATTAAAGTTAAACACTTTAATAAAGAATAGTCTTAAAGTAAAATATTTTTTAATAGAAGGAACCTGCAAACTCCATCATAAGAGTGGAAGTGAGGATACAGTGTGCACATTGCGAAGAAGCTCTTACTTGCGAGATCTGATTGTCATTTACTACAAGGTACTGCAAGGAAGGAAACATTGCTGTTTTGCACCCTGGAAAAAAGGAGAATTAAGTCACACGGCAGAAGTGAAAGAAAGAGCAGAAGTATGGGCTACCGGGCGGGGGGAGTAGAGTTAATCTCAAATACCAGTTCCTGCATCCGGAAAATGTATAGAAGAAATTCCGACGTCAGAAAGGATTAGTTGTTCTAATCTGAAATTTAAAATGTTAAATTTGATTACAAGGAACAATATAAAATGCTACAGGCGGTCAACCAGACTAGATTTGTAATGCTCTTCCCCCACCCTAGGTTTTTGTGCCCCATGAAATGCTTAGAAACCACAGAGTCTGGTTTAGGGCGCACAGAGAGGACTGTTCACGCTACGTTGTGAGGGCTCCCCAGTCACCTAACTGCTCCTGGTGCCCGCGGCGGTGCCACGTGTTAACGGGTCTCCAAGAGCAAACAGACATGATCTGACTTCCGTAAGTTTAATGAATGAAGACTTCTGACATTAGCACCAGGCCGAATTACCCTTTCCTCAATGACCTAGTACAGACACAAACTGCGCACTATGTGGTCTGCAAACACCTCCTCTACCTAAATTCAGAGAAAAGTTTCCCAAAGGGGATTCGTGTGTGAATTCCATCTGAGCAAGTACACACAGCCTACGATCCATTCACTAAAAACCTCCTAAGCACTGCTGTAACGGCATTTTAGGAGCAAATTACCTGGGGAGATACGCTATGAGAAACAGCTGATTTTCATCAATTAATGGATTAGAGGAAAGGTCTAATAACTTGACCGTCTGTAGAACATCCGCCGGCCTGTGTGGAAAATCAAAGTGTGTCAACATGAATTTAATCTGACTTGTCTTCAAAGATACGTGGCTTTTAAAATACCTGCATTTGGTGTAAAGGAGGTGAAGGGAGCAGGAGGCGAGCGGACAGGACTGTGAAAGGGCAAAAGGAGGGAGGGACCCTTGCAGTGCTGGAAATGCCCTCTATGTGGATGGACCAACCTCAGGATCCTGGCTGTGGTATCGCACCCATGGGAGAAAGTGGGTGATGGGTACAGGGGAGCTCTGGGCATTATTTCTTATAACTGCATGTGAACCTCAAATTATCCCCAAATAAACAGTTTCACTTAAAAACACCTGCATTCACCTGTATAATAAGTCGTTCCATACAGTGAAGTCTCATTAGCTTGAATCCTTTCATTGGGAATGTATTATAAATTTGCCCGTGTTTAATTTCACATAGTAATTTAATGATATCAACAAAAGAGGCAAGACAACGTATTTAATTTACTCAAGGAAAGTAAGCTTTTCCATAGACTCAGTACATCAATCTTACACACACAGTGCTACCTACAATGCAGGATTTGATCCGTATAAAAGCATTTCCTCTAGAACCTCCATTTAGAAACAGAAGTTAACTATATTTCTATGAAGCTACTAAAGTTCTGGTCTTGAAATATGTTTAATTCAAGGCTTACACTCCGATGGGCTGTGAGTAATCTGTGAGTAATAAGCATTTTCCCATTCTTATTTGCAAATCCTTAAAAAAAATAATGTTGGGGGGTGCCTGGGTGGCTTAGTTAAGTGTCTGATTCCATTTCTGCTCAGGTCATGATCTCACGGTCTGTGGGATCAAGCCCCACATCAGGCTGTGTGCTGACAGTGTGGAGCCCGCTTGGGATTCTCTCTCCCTCTTTCTCTGCCCCTTCCCCCCATACTCTCTCTCTCAAAATAAATAAATAAAATTGATGATGGGTATAATGGAGATCATGTGTTTATTCAGGATGGCTGAATGGTGACACACACGTGGACGTGAACCCTTGTTACCTTTCTGAAATGGAGATGTCGTTAGACTTGAGGTACAGCTCCTCCAGGACCGGCCACCCGGGGGCGCACCGCAGCACCTAGAAGGGAAACTCCTGTCAGGGCGAAACAGCCTCTACGGGTCCTTCCTGTGTGTTTACTACTGTACCTTCCCCATCAATTCAGTTCAGTTACTGTTTGCGAAACAAAGTGCCCTACGGACATTTCCTCGCAGACTCTAATTCGGGCCAGGAGTGCTAGTGGACGGGCGGTAACACTTAAATGTTAAGAGCTGTGTTTTAATGACACGGCCGCACAGACATCGGGCACTCTAAGCTACGAGCGGGCCATCCAGGGGCATCCTGAACTGTACAAGTCTCCTGCGAAGTAGACTTGCAGACAGGACAGTTTGCTTAACCAAAAAAGGAAGGGACTTGAGGTCCCCACCTGTCCTCGATTCTCAATGCCAACCCGGGTTTGCGAAGAAGACGCCAATTGGACGGAACTCCGCAACCATGGTTTCTAAATTTCCCCACTTGCACTTCATCCCCAGCATCTCCGTCTCCAAGTGCCCTTCCTGTTCTGATGCTCAATCTGAACCCCACTCACCAGGAAGGAGCCCTAGGACACAGGCGCACCAGGCGGAGGTGATTCGTCCCTAAGGGAGGCATGTCCCTCGGTGGCATTTCATAGACGAACCACTTGGCTGGGGATATACTTGTCTGCACTTGGTTCGAAAAAGGAATATTCTGGGTGTGTGAGGTCAGTTAACCTCAAACAGAAAATAGTAGTGCCAGCTATAAATCCCAAACGCTGCCGGGTGAAGGACCCCCGAGTCCACTTTCGAGCCCAGCTGTATATGATGAACGGCGGCTTCCAAGAGCCAAACTGCAAACAAGAAGCGGATTCGAGAATCTTTCGGCAGCTGCGCCTCGGAGCACGTGCGGGAAAACCCAGCGAGCTAAAAGCCCAATCCACAGCTAACTTGGGGGCTTTCTAAGTTCAGCCTGTGTGAACTGCACAGCATTGTGGAACGCCACCGTCTAGAACGGTGGCAGAACAAAACAGAAGGAGCCGAGAGAGAGAACACCGATCCCAAGATAGAAAATTCTACCTCACTACAACAATTTTGTAACTCCTTTCTGTGAGGCAGTTTAAAGGATCCTATTATTTGGATAATATGATTAAAATGAAGGCACAGGTGTGCCTCAATTGCCTATCAAGCCAAGAATTTAACATTTCTTATCTCTGGGTAATAAACTAAAGAAACATGATTACCTCAGCCCACGTTATTCCTGTTCGGTTAAGAACTAAAACCTTCAGTGCAGGAAATGTTCCAGCTAGAGATGGTGAAACCGAGGGCAGGTGCAGTTTATTCTCACTGTGTAGAAAAAGACGACACAATGTGCTGAATGCTTGCTCTCCAGGAGGCCCGAGTGAAAGTCATAGAAAGCAACAATTTGGGATTTAATATGAGGCGTTTGGTTTGTTTGCACCTTAAAATGAAATTAAAGGTGCCTGGGGGCGCCTGGCTGGCGCAGTCGGTTAAGCGTCCGACTTCAGCCAGGTCACGATCTCGCGGTCCGGGAGTTCGAGCCCCGCGTCGGGCTCTGGGCTGATGGCTCGGAGCCTGGAGCCTGTTTCCGATTCTGTGTCTCCCTCTCTCTCTGCCCCTCCCCCGTTCATGCTCTGTCTCTCTCTGTCCCAAAAATAAATGTTGAAAAAAAATTTTTTTTAAATGGAATTAATTAAAAACCAAAGGAGTCCAGACTATCAGTCCTACTGATACGCTATACCTGAGGCTGTAATTTTGCTTCTCCAGAGTCTCTAAACCCCTCTTTTCCATTAGGATGGATCAAATAAATCACCACCTTTTCAATTTTCTCTCATGATCCTCATCTCAGGACTCAATCCTGATGGTCTTTTTTTTTATTTACTTAAACATTTTTTTTCAATGTTTATTTTTGAGAAACGGAGACAGCACGAGCAGTGAAGGGGCAGGAAGAGAGGGAGACACAGAATCTGAAGCAGGCTCCAGGCTCTGAGCTGTCAGCACAGAGCCCGATGTGGGGCTCAAACTCATGAACTGTGAGATAACGACCTGAGCCGAAGTCAGACACTTAACTGACTGAGCCACCCTGGCTCCCCCTGACAGTCTTTTTGAACAAAGATACCATTAAAACATGTTAGCCCTTATTTCCAGAAGAGGAGACACTGTGGGTCAACTTACACCCTTTGCTCTATTTGAAGCACAATTTAGGCCTGACCATCTACTATAACTGAATCTGCCTGAACCAGGCACAACCCACCTATCTGTGTAAAGCTGGCTCGAGTATAAAAGGGGATGCCTGGCTGAGGCCTTGGAAAATAAGGTTCAGAGATTGAAACTAAGCAAGAATTTGAAAAGGCCTGGAAAATTATGGCATTAGTGAAACACGTATCTTGATGGAAAATCCTTATCAGAACTGAATGAAACAGCAGTCCAGTGAAATCATTCATTCCTAAAGCAATTAAATGCTAGAAACTTCAGAATGGAGAAGCATCTTTTTTTTTTTTTTAAAGATTTTATTAAGTAATCTCTACACCCAGCGTGGGACTCGCACTCATGACCCCAAGATCAAGAGTTGCACGCTCCAGTGACTGAGTGAGCCAGGGTGCCCCCAACAAGCACTGTTCATAGCACCTCTCCAATTCTTCAGTTAAATACCAACTCCTCCAGATGGCCCATCCTTCATGGTTAGGCTCACGAAAAATATGGAGATCTTGCTCAACAGGCCAACCCACGCCAGCCAATCAAAGGAAAACACATTCCACCCCCCCCATCCCAAAAAAGGGATACCTGGCTGGCTCAGTCAATAAAGCGTGTGACTCTTGATTTCGGGATCAGGAGTTGGAGCCCCACATTGGGCACAGAGACTAAAAGTGAGTAAAACACACCCCTATAGTGAGTCACCTCGTGTGACCATTTGAAAAACTACAATAACCAAGGAATATTAAATACTAAGTCAAAGAAAAAGTTAGAGTAAGTAAAGTCTTAAATTCCAGTAAGCTGTCTCCCCCCTCCTTCCCACAGCGATGTCGTGAGGGAACAAGGAAAGATCAGGAGTTTTATACCAGGTGACAAATGGACGTCCAAGGGTTCATACCTGAGATTGAGAACTTCCAGGTGTTGGAGCTGATCAGCAATACTTAGGACTTCATCCCATGAGGACAGCAGGTTTCTTGACAAATCTACCCTTCTGATATCTCAAAGCACACATTAAGAAAGATATAGAAAGATTCAGACAAGACATGACAGTAGTTACCTCTTAATTCTGGAGCATGGATTTTTATTTACTTATTTTTTACCTTACACTCTCTATCTTGCTTGGAATTTTTTCCTTTTCTTCCCTTTACTTTTCCCTTTATTTATTTATTTATTTTTAATTTGAGAGAGAGAGAGAATTTTAGCAGGCTCCACGCTCAGCATGGAGCCTGACATGGGGCTCGATCTCACAGCCCTGGGATCATGATCTGACCCAAAATCAAGAGCCAAATGCTCAACCAAGTGAGCCACGCAGGTGCCCTACTTTTTACCTTTTTAAATCACAGAACTCTTGCTTCAGATCCTGTGTCTCCCTCTCTCTCTGCCCCTCCCCAGCTCATACTCTCTCTCAAAAATAAATAAACATTAAAAAAATATTTTTAAAAGGAGGCACCTGGAGAGCTCAGTCCATTAAGTGTCTGACTTCGGCTCAGGTCATGATCTCACGGTTCGTGAGATCGAGCCCCACATCAGGCTCTATGCTGACAGCTCAGGACCTGGAGCCTGCTTTGGATTCTGTCTCCCTCTCTCTCTGCCCCTCCCTAGCTCACACTCTGTCTCTCTCTCTCTCTCTCTCTCTCTCTCAAAAATAAATACAAAAATTTTTTTTAATTAATCACCCAATTCCTTATTTAGAAATGAAAGTTTATCATATACTGCAAACTTAAGACAAACGTCTACAATCGAGTAAATAAGAACCAAATGTTATAACCAATGCTAAACCATCCTGAGGATGTCCAACAAAAAGAGAAAAGAGAACCGTGTTAGTGACTGATTTATTAAGCACCTAAGGTGTACCCGCAGGCCTTGTCCTGGGCACTACCTACGGCTGCGGCCTCACGGCAATGCACACGCCTTCTCCTACGGTGCATCATTCTGCTCTGCAGGAACCTCCAAATCACGAGTGGCATCCCCAGGACACGCAACAGGGGTTAGCGTGGACAAATGTCCTAAAGTGCTATGGAGGATTTGGGAATTCAGGGGATAAATTAGGAGGACGGAAAGAAAAAGGCACCGAGCTGAATCCTGGAGGGGAGTGCCATGCCGTCCAGAAAGGCACAGCTTAGCAGAACCCCCGGGGACAGAGAAATGGGAAGAGAAGCTTGGAGCAGGACGGGGCGGCTAAAGGAGAATCTTGCATACCACTCTGCTATGGAGGGAAATTATTCAGCTCATCCATCTATCCCGCAAGTGTCGGGGCCCGGAGTATAGCAGCGAACACTGGGGGAGACGGCGTTAAGCACGTGGCTCTGCAACATGCCAGGTACAGACACAGGCTCAGAGTAACAGAGCAAAGGACAGAGGAAAGGGGTGTGTGGGGGCTGCATATACATTGGTGGTGGAAGCCCATCTTCTCTGTGAAGGTGCCACTTAAGCGGAGCAGCTCAGCAAATGAAGAAATGCCATCTTGGAGAAGAGCATCCGGGCAAAGAGAATGATACAAGCAAAGGCCCTATGGTTATAGAATGCAGGTGACCTACGACAGGGACAGCGAGCTCCAGTGTGCCTGGGCGGAGGGGGTGCGGGGTGCTGGAAATGTGGTCACATGGGCCGCAGGGGCCAGGCCACATCACCAAGGGCCCCGCAGGCCACTACACAATGTCGGCTGGTCTCTGAAACGGGAGGTACTGGGGGGTCAGGACCCTCCTGCGACCGCTGAGCTGAGTGCTTTCACACCCCACCATCAAGCTCCAGCCACCTTTCATTTCCATGACGCTGCTGACTAGGGGCTGTCGGGGTTCGTTAGAAACAGTGAGTCCAGGATCCTTCCCTCAAAGTGTAGGCCAGGATCATAAATATACCTGCTAGTCTGCCCAGAGCACATGGACGCCTGCATTCTGAAATCAACTCCAAACTCTAACAGTTTCACACACCGCCCTCACGCACGTGCACACACACACACACACACACACTGCCCCTCGTGCACACACAGTCCAAGGAGCTCCTGGCGTTGCACGGTGCCTGCTCGCAGGGACAGACCCTGCGCCCCGTGCAGAGTCAGCTGCTTCCCAGCCCGGCAAGCTCAGGGCCCTGGCACTCCCGCAGCTTGTCGTCTGGACTCAGGGAGGGACCTCGGAGGGGGCCACCGAAAAAGGATGACAATTACACACAGGCAAAACTTCCACTTCAGGTGGGAATTCAACCAGGAACTGTGAGACATTCATCACCACATCTGCAAATATCAGCCGTGACTTGATTATCTCACGGAACCTCATTGCTTCTAGTCTGGGGGACGCTTTCCTCCCAGGAGAGAGCCACGTAAAAAAGCACGATGCTGCCTCTCTAGCACACTGCTGACAACTCTGAGCAATCCAACTGCAGACGTTCCCAAACCCATCTACTGGCCACATCTTTTCTGATATGTTGAAAATAAGTGTTGAGCCACCCAATTCCCAATCTTCTCAAATCACTGGGGAGCCGGCCGGGCAGATCACAGAACGCTCCAGACGCTGCCGTGGCATCCCTACCAAACTACACCCTCCGCCTCAGTTCCCTTAAGCAGGGAGGAAGGGACCACACGTTGGTTCAGCCCACGGGGGCGATGGGAGGGGCTGCTCACAGGCAAGGTGACCGGGTCCCGACCGACCCGCAGGCTGAGGAAGTAAGACACCCAGACATGCTGGCCGGGGAGCTCTGCTCTGATTTCGGTCACCATAAAGGATGCACCGTAGGTGTAGTTAGAAATAGTTAGAAATAGCTGGCTAAAGGGGCACCTGGGTGGCTCAGTCGGTGGAGTGTCTGACTTCGGCTCAGGTCATGGTCTCGTGGTTCGTGGGTTCGAGCCCCACGTCGGGCTCTGTGCTGACAGCTCAGAGCCTGGAGTTTGCCTCAGATTCTGTGTCTCCCTCTCTCTCTCTGCCCCCCCCCCCCCCGTCTCTCTCTCTCTCAAAAATAAACATTAACAAAAATTGTCTTTAAATATTCTCTCTCTCTCTGCCCCTCTCCCCCACTAACATGCTCTTTCTAAAATTAAAATTAAAAAAATTTTAAGTTAACTCCCATTTGCCAGTGGGAGTTGTTGTGTCTTTAAACTTATCTCCCATATTTTTAGTTGTGGGCATGAAAGCAACGTAAGGCAAACACACACACCCCACTTCCAGGAGAAGGTAGAGAGAAGAGATTACAAGCCCTGGAAAAGCCTGTTTGGAGGTATTGTGACAGATGCACGCAGCTGCCTGAAACAGGAGAGAGGAGTCTGCTCGCTCACAAGGTGGTGGTCCAGGGGCCCCGGGGCTGGTGCAGGGGCCCTGTGATGCGGTCAGGCTCCTCCTCTGCTGGCCCAGGCCGTGCTGGACGGTCATCTTCACACAAGACGGCGGCTGGGCCCTGGGCGTCCTGTCCACACTCGAGGCAGGGAGCAGGGTAAAGGCTCTGGGCAGAAGGCAGACGCCAGCCAGGTCTGGCCCCTCATAAGAAGCCCTGTCCAGAGACTTCTGCTTGACATTTCCTTGGCTGGGGCGTGCACACTGCCTCACCTGCAGGCCAGGGGGCCTGGGAAGGCGAATAACTCACCCGGGCAGCCACTGCACCCGGTGAAACAGAGATGCCCTTAGGAAGAAAGCTGGGGACAACAGACACAGGGCAGGCGACTGGCAGGGGTGTGGCACCAGGGCCAAGCCCAGCGTCCGATACTCCGTGAAAAGGATACTAGGACACGCTTTGGCAATTGCTCCTTTGTCGCCAGCACAACTCACCACGCAGTTCCTCAGAGAAACTTCCTGCAGCTTGCTCAGCTGACTGCATGAAAAATAGAGTTCACACGTATGTACAAGCATGTACATGTCCCCTGGCTCTTTCAAACCTAAAAAGCATTTCAGACATATCAAAAGTCACCAAAAATAACAAATACCGGCACCCACCACCCACTTTAAGAAATAAAGCTTTAGGGGTGCCCGGGTGGCTCCGTCGGTCGAGTGTCCAACTCTTGATTTCAGCCCAGGTCATGATCTCACAGTTCATGAGTTCGAGCCCTGCGCTGGGCTCTGTGCTGACCATGCAGAGCCTGCTTGGGATTCTCTCTCTGTGCCCCTCTCCCCCACTCTCACTTTCTCTCTCTCAAAATAAACAAACATTAAAAAAAAAAAAAAAAAAAGAAAGAAAGCTTTAAACTACAAAGAAAAAAAGCAAGCATCACACACACTACAAATAGAAATAAAGTCCTCTGCGTTCCTCCCAGAACATTTCCCTTCCTTCTCTGCTCCCTTTGGATAACCAGTGTCCTACACTCGGTGTTTATTTAAACTTAACCATTGAATAGTTTTACCACACATTTGCATACCCCTAATTATAGTATTTCCTGTATAATGAAATTTGATATAAACGGTATCCTACCATATTTATCCCCCTCCAACCTTTTCCCCGTCAACAGTATATTGGTCAGCAGTGAGATTTAGCTATTCTGACCCATGTACTCTAGAGCCACTCATTTTTATACATTATAGACCACAAATAATTTATTTACTCCTCTGATTATTCCCAACCATGCTGTGTACCTGCTGCTCTCACACATGAAAGTCTCTCTAGGGTTACATCCTGGAGAGCGTGCGTCCCTTCAGCTTTATTACGTAATCTCTGAAGCCACTTCTTAGGTGTAGAGAATCTGCGTTTTCTACTCAAAGAGCCCGTGTGTCTAGTCTCCGAAGAGTATCTAGAACATGAAATCTGGAGACCCATCGCCGGGGTTCAAATCCCAATTCCACTACTCCCTTTGGACTTCAGGAAGCTAAAATCCCTGGGCCTCCGATTCCACAGCTTTAAAATGCTGTGGCATACACACGTGTTTACAGCATCATTACCGCAGGAGCCCAAGGGTAGAAACAACCCAGGAGCCCATCGATGGATGAACGGATAAACAAAGGGCAGTGCATCCACACGGTAGAATACTACTCAGCCTTAAAAAGGAAATTCTGACATACAATCCACTGTGGGCAAACTTGAGAACATGATGCTAACTGAAAGAAGTCAGTCACCAAGAGACAATACCGTATGATTCCACTCACGTGAGGTTCCCAGGAGTCAACTTTGCTGACAGAAAGCAACATGGTGGCTGCCAGAGGCTGGGGGTGGGGGGAGGGAAATGAGGTGCTGTTTGATGGGGACAGAGTTTCAGTTTGGGAAGGTGAAAAGGTTCTGAAGATGGAGGGTGCTGACAGCTGCACAACAATGTGAATGTAGTTAGCACCACCAAACTAGACTTAAAAATGGTTAAGATGGGGGGCGCGCCTAGGTGGCTCAGTCGGCTGAGCGTCTGACTTCAGCTCAGGTCACGATCTTGCGGTTTGTGAGTTCGAGACCCGCGTCGGGCTCTGGGCTGACAGCTTGGAGCCTGGAGCCTGCTTCGGATTCTGTGTCTGGCTCTCTCTCTGTCCCTCCCCGCCTGCTCATGCTCTGTCTCTCTCTGTCTCAAAAATGAATAAAACATTAAAAAAATAATTTAAAAAAATGGTTAAGATGGTATATTTTGTGTTGTGTTTTTTTTTTAAATAATCTTAAATGCTATAATTAGTGAGTTAGCATTTGTGAAACCTCAGAATACTGCCTGATACACAGTAAGTTATTCTGTAAGTATTTATAAAAATAGGGGTGCCTGGGTGGCTCAGTCAATTGAGCATCTGACTTCGGCTCAGGTTGTGATCTTGCGATTCATGAATTCGAGCCCCACGTCAGGCTCTGTGCTGACAGCTCGGAGCCTGGAACCTGCTTCGGATTCTGTGGGTCTCTCTCTCTCTCTCTGCCCCTCCCCGGCTCACGCTCTGTCTCTCTCGCTCTCAAAAATAAACAAATATTTTTTTTAATGTTTTTAATAAATAAACAAGTAAATAAATGATAAACTGACAACCTTTGAGGGAAACACTCAGATGAAGACACAAGGCACATACTATTACAATCATCAGAATCTGGGGGAAAGGCAGCAGCAAAGGTCTAACACAGAACCTTCTCAACCTGCTCAGTTCACAGCGCTCTTGGTGTTTTAGTAATTTTTTCAGTGTGTCCCTGAGACAAACAAAACACCTCAGTTTCCATTTAGTAAGTAGTTAGGGCCAAACAACATAACTATTTATGTCCTGTGAACTTAGTGTCAGCTGGGCCCTGCACAACTTCCCAAACCCTGGAATCAGATTGGACATCACTATCTCCATTTCTTGTTTCCATGATGATTTTCAGGAGATGCTTTTTATCACAGCCATCACCAAAAACCCAGCTTTGCAGGGATAGGACACCCACAAAAGGAACCGCAGGAATATCATGAAACTGAACAACCTCAAGCTAATAGCTTGCTCTGTGTCCAACAGAGGTCACCATTCCCCTCTAAAGTTAAAAATACCCTGCTGTGCCAGTGAGTTCACTGCAGTGCCAAGGGGACCTCACTCCAAAGCCAAAGCCATGTCCAAGAGAAATCCCACAAACTGGTTTTTCTTTTTTTAATCCAATTTTTATAAGTCTTAGTGGTACAAACTCAGAGCTGGTCAGCTGGATATTATTAAGGAGGTAATATGATGGCTTAAAGTAGAGGTTTCTTTCCATCCTTAACACAGATGACTGAATTTCACTGCACAATCTCACTTGTTATCCCCAGCAGCTCTAACAGCTTAGGTAATGCTCTGCAAATGAAGAAACTGAGGCTTAGAATGAGGCATACTAGCTCTAACAGCTAAAAAGTGTCAGGGTTAGAAGTTGGCTTAGCTGACATCTGAACCCAGCTTGACCCCATCATTGGTCATTTCCAAGAAAGTCACTGGCAATTACTGAACACAATGATGCTCAAATAGTAGGGTCATTCCCCCCCCCCCCAAATTCTTGAGTTATACAGTTGTTCATAAGCCAGGGGAGAAAAATCGGTTTGCAATTTGTCAATATTCACAGAGCTGTGGTATTCTCTGAAAGAGATTAACCAATAAGAAAAAACTGTGCCTCTTTTGGGGTAAAAGATACCACGATATGTGCATTTTTTTCATTACTTGCATTTTAAATGGAAAAAAATAAAGCCAAGAAGTCCAACCCTATGAAGCGCATAGTTCTTCAAATCTAAGTAAACCAGTAGGATAAAAAGCAAATACTCATGACCGTTATCTCTCGGTGGCAGCATTAAGTCATAACCTCCTTTTGTTCAACTTATAGTTCCTAAATTTTCACCAATGAGTGTAAACTGCTTTGTGATTAACTGTCAAGTTGTTGTGTTTTTAAAAATCTCAATTTACTCAAAGTTTTTTCCTCCTTCAGTTTTATTTTTTTATTGAAAAAAATTACATATAGGAAAGTACGTGCATTAGCCTACGTATACATAACTACACATCTCAGTGATTTTAAGTGAGTTTGCACAGGTGACCACCACCCAGATCAAGAAATAGTACAGGGTCGCCTGGCTGGCTCAGTCGGTAGAGGACGCGACTCTAGATATCAGGGTCGTGAATTCAAGCTCTGTGTTGTGTGTGGAGCCTACTAAAAAATAAAAAAAAATAAAGTGAAATGATTTAAAAAAAAAAAAAAAAAAAAAAAAAAAAGACATAGTACATTCCCAGGACTCGGGAAGGCCTCTTCGTGCCCGACACCTGCTTCTCCCTCCCCTTAAAACTGTCTATTCTGACTTCTAACACTATAGATCAGTTATGCCTGCTTTTGACCTTCGTATAGATGGCATCACATGACGTGTACTTCCTGGTGTCTGACTCCTGGACGCTATGTTTCTGAGATTTCACCCACACTCTTGCACAGAGCTGTTGTTCGCATGTTCACTGCTGACAGTATGCCACCGAATGAATGCAACACTATTCATCCGTCCTAGGTTTACAGATATTTGGATTGTTCCCGTGAATTTTCTCTTGTTGTTGTTTATGGGGGTCATCTATGCTACAAAGCAGAGGTATCAAAGAAATGAATTTATTCTTCAACACTGTCACCATGTGCACTTTATATTTTGTATTGTTAAATATTAACAACAGATAAATAAGACAGCAAATAAACGTACTTGGAACAAAACCACAGTTTAATTCTTTCACTTGAGAAAGTAAAAGATTGCAGCCCTAATAAGCCACGCGGCTACAAACCTCCTCTCCACAGCGGCCACCAGGGGTCGCTACGAAGTCACCTCATCCAGGTCAGGGTCAAACACCACAGCACTGACCATCACTTGACCTGCATATCCTGGGAGGTTCTTGTGCACTTGTGTCTTTGTGGGAACATGAGCTTCTACTCACTCTGATTCAGACAGTGCGTTGGAGCAGAAAGCCCCTCTGCATAGAACCACGATGTCCAGAGAGTTTCAGACAACAGAATGTTTGCATGCACAGTTCTACAATGGATTCTTTAGTGCCCCTCAGACTGCTACATAATAATCTGAGATCTTTCTAAAAGCAAAAGCCCATGGTATTCTGATTCAGGTTTGGAATGGGACCCAAGATTCTGCAGTTTCACAAGCAGCCCATGTGACAAGGGTGTGCAGCCAGAGATGGAAGCTAACTCAGTTCTAGATGGCACCAGCATGCCACAAGGCAGGTGAGGCCTCTGCTCCCATTTCTGACTTATCTCCAGTTAGAAATGTCAACATGAAATAAAAAAGAACCAAAATGTCAGTCTTAGTTACTTATCATACAAGACAATTGGCATAAATATGAATAATGGGCAACCTAATGTTTTAATTCCATCTGGAAAAGCCCAACAACCCTATACCAAATTAAGAATTTTAGTTTCCCTGAAGACTTCAATCCTCAGATTCATCTGATTTCAATTTGTGTTTGTGCAGGAAGGCCAGACCAGTTTGGAAGCAAAGTGTTGAGTATCAAAACACAGTCAGTCGGGTGAACTTCATTCAATCCTGACCGGTGATGAAATGGTCAAAGTCAGTTCTGCCCTTATCAATTCTACATACCTTTGCTGTTTTATGACAGAGTCAAAACCAATAGTTTCCACAGGTTTATTTCCAATTGTAACAGGTTGCTCTTTTCCATCTTCCTCTGGTCCATCTTCTAACACGTAGCGATTATTCACTGCAGTGAGAAAGTCTACTCCAAAATTTACTTTGTTTGGACGAACAAAGGATCCTCCTGTTGGGTGCCTGGGAAAAAGGAGAAATGGAACAGATAAAGTATCATCAATGTGGACATTTAAACACAAGGACACATTTGAAAATCCTCTGTAAATTCAGTCTGCCAAGAATGTAAAATGTCTGCATTTACAAATTTGTTCACAAATATTTAGTAGCAAATAAAAGCAATCACACATTTTTTAAAGATTATCTTTTTCAGTAATCTCTACACCCAGTGTGGGTCTTGAACCTACAACCCTGAAATCAAGAGTTGCATGCTCTACCAACTGAGCCAGCCACATGCCCCAACAATTACATAATTTACAAAAAGAAGAGAAAGAAAATTTCATCCACCAGAATGGTCATAAATGCAATGTTCTGAAGGCCAGCAAATTTTTCTCTATGCCGAAAAATCAAAATCAGCATAAAAGGAAAATAATATACAAATGTATAATTGATACGATTCCTCAAAAAGGGTTGTGAGCTTATGCAAGCGTATCAAGTCCCAACAGGTCAACAAACAAGAAATAAGGAACAGACAATTTGCACAAGAGGAAACGGAAGTATTAAATCCATAGGGGGAAGTTTCACCTTGCTAATTAAGAAATGCAAATTCAAATAATTAAATTATTCTCAACAAAACTGGCAAAAAATAAAGAAAAATCCTAACACCTCAAGGACCTCAAGACTGGATTTTTCATTGTATAATCCTACTCTAGGGAATTTGTCAGCAGACAATCATTTAAAAATAAAAACAAAATTGCATTTACAAAGATTCTGTATAATAGCATTTATTTGTGACTGAGGAACTCTGGACACCATAAAAAAGCCCAGCTGAATAAGAACTATTAATTCAACCAGACAGACGCAGTCATTAAAAATTCTAGCTATAACACTTAATGCAGTTACAAAATAATGTTGAGATTTTTAAAAATCAAACCAAATTGTGCATGACACACCTATAGAGGAATCATATCCAGACAGAAAAGGACTGAATAAGGACACAAAGAAATGAAAACATTTAAAAAACAACTTGAACTAAATATATTTTAAAAAGCTTAAATATGGGGCTTAAACAGAGAATGTGGGAAGAATTCTACAGAAACATAGGATATTTTACCACAATTTCAGCTATTAGAGCAATTCTTAGTAATAACCTCTAGCAGGATTTAATGGAAAGACTAATTATATTACTGTGTGCAACGGCCACTCTGTCAGGCTTTCAAGAGATTCAAAGTGGATCTTTGGACCCCTTAAATGTCAGCATCCTCTATTACATCATGGCAACAAGACCTTATTTTTAGGATAATCTAAGTATGCGCTATAAAACAGCTATACATGTTAATATTAATCACTTAAAAGAGTAAATGATGAAATACATGAATGACCCAAAATTACAAATACTATTTCGGCTCGTTACCTTTAACTCTTAAAGAAATCGAACCTTCCTAGAACTCACCAGAATTTAAAAGGATGAAAACTTATACTGATAAATTTTGACCATATCAACATACACTTTTTTTTTTTTAAGTGGGGCCACAGAGAGCACCACAATGTGAAAGGGACTTGTGATTCCCAGAAGTCAGAAGTGATGTCTCAGGGAAGCAGAAATGGCACAGAGGTCACTAGAGCGCCCTCCCCCCGAGTGTGGTGTCCTGGAAGGCAGTGACGAAAGGGGACGTGTCCAGTGCTATGGAAGGATGTGAGGGGACGGCTGAGGCTGGCCACCAAACCTAGCAACTAGAAGGCGACCCTGGTAGGAGCACTGGGGCGGCAGCCTGGCAGGTGAGTTCCAGAAAGGGAGAGGACACTGGGCCCAATGGCTACTCTCGCCCAGAAGGGCTTTACTGC
The DNA here is from genome assembly GCF_022837055.1 of Prionailurus viverrinus. Taxonomy (NCBI): domain Eukaryota; kingdom Metazoa; phylum Chordata; class Mammalia; order Carnivora; family Felidae; genus Prionailurus; species Prionailurus viverrinus. The sequence goes on from NC_062571.1 coordinate 13,172,731, forward strand.
AAAGGGGAGAAGGGCACAGGGCAATGGCTGAACAGAGACAGGGGATTAAAAGAGGGAATGTCTTAATGATGGGAGGGTAGATCTGGTCTGTATGCTGTCGAAAATAATCCAATGGACAGAGGAGAATAGAAGACGCAGGAAATTAAATTTTCTGTCGCAGCAAAATCAAGTTCTGGGTCTCTACAGTATGTTGTGATATCAGAGGATCACTGACTACTGGAAGTTTCCTGGAAAATATTACATTTTAGCCTAGGATAGGTTCATGCTGTAAAAAAATGCAGTTCTGTTTTAAGAAGTGCAGTTACATTACTCAGCTAGAGAGCTCAGATACAGCTAGCTAGCATCATTTCTTAAAGAGTTCAAAGAGATCTTCTTTAGAGATTATCTAGGCTAGGACTCCTCAAACATAACCTAAAAAGCAGGGGGCCTGGGTGGCTCAGCTGGGTAAGTGTCCGACTCCTGGTTTCAGCTCAGGTCATGATCTCATGATTCGTCAGATTGAGCCCCACATTGGGCTCGGTGCCCCTCTCTCTCTCTCTCTCTCTCTCTCTCTCTCAAAATAAATAAACTTAAAAGACAACAACACCTAAAAATCAGAAAATTGCCTGAAAAATCTTACTGGATTCCACCCCGGGGATACTCATTCAGTGGGGCTGGGCTGGAGCCCAGGAAGTTGCCTATTTAAAACAATACTGAGGGCTCCTGGGTGGCTTAGTAAGTTAAACGTCTGACTTCGATTCAGGCCATGATCGCACAGTTTGTGGGTTCAAGCCCCACACTGGGCTCTCTACTGTCGGCATGGAGTCTGCTTCAGATCCTCTGTCCCCCACTCTCTCCCTCTGCCCCTCTCCTGCTGGTTCTCTTTCTCTCTCTCAAAATACATACTCCAGTTGGGGATCCTGGGGTCCACTGTTAGAGAGATCACGGCTATGACCCAAAATCTTGGATTTCTGACTACTGGTGCACTGCTATCCTCTCCCACGTCTCTGTCTGGGCTTATAGATACAAATTAATGGCTCCTTTTGGTAAATTGAACACATTCCTTAAATTCCTAGTTAACCTATACATTCCTCAGATGGGAGGCAGGATCAGGATAGACTGGGAGCAGCTCTGGAGTCAGGCAGAGCTGGGATCCCCCAGGGCTCCATTACTCACTGGCTATATGACCTCAGACAACTGAATTTACATTCTCAGCCAGCTGCCTCAACTATAAACCCCTATCATCAAATGAGGTTATTTATAAGGATCAAATACACCATCACTACATTGCCCAGCGTAAGCCATCTGTCCTTTCCATACAGTACTGTATCTCATGTACCATTAAACATAAACCCACATGTTCTCAAACACTGGGATATCCCAGAAGCCATACTCTCTAAACTCAAGTGGCTGCCAAACTTGTTCAGATGGGCTCCTGTGGTGTAGAACATCAATGATGACATAATTTCGTGATACAAACTATGTAGTTTTGCTAAGAAAAAAAAAATGCAGTTACTAATACATGCAAGATAAGGTTCACACACGACATCGGGCACAAAGCTGCTATCTACTGCTACATAAAAACTGCCCCCAAAGCATAGGGGCTGAAAACAATGATTTACAGGGCACCTGGGTGGCTCAGTCCGTTAAGTGTCCAGCTCTCTGGCTCAGGTCACAACCTTACAGTTTGTAAGTTCAAGCCCCACACGGGGCTTTCTGCTGTCAGCGCAGAGCCTACTTGGGATCCTCTGTCTCTCTTTTCTACCCCTCTCCCGTTCGTGCTCTCTCTCAAAATAACATGAAAAACAAATAAAAGCAATAGCCATTATCACGGCCTGTGAAGGAATGGAACTCTCTATTTGGGGCTCTGTCAAGTGCTTTGTATGTGTTGTTTAGTTTAAAAAAAACACACACAAATTAAGAAACTGGAAGCAGCAAAACGAAAGGTTATTATAAAGGAAGATTAAAGGTTATTACAAAAAAAAAAAAAAAACAAGCAAAACCCTCCAGAAATATGGTATCATTAATTTGTGAATTTCTCATCTGTCAAACATTTAACTTGTGCATAAAAGTTTAGACACCAATGCTTTGAATGTTCCAAAAGAGCAGCATGTATTGAGTAAGTAATATTACACAACTCAATACTTTGACAGTCTAGTAGGTGCTAAGAATGAGGCAAGGTGCTTTCATAACACCGATATTTTCATTTGAATAGACTCATCTAGAACTCTTAGGTTTACTGGCAAGATGCGCTTCCAAGAAACAGAAATGCGCCCTCAACAAGGAACACTCCATGCCTCCGAGTAAGAGGAAATGGCGACATGCACCAGGCTGGATTTCAAAACCATGCAGCTTACTATTGTCTGCTAGGTGCTTCTCCTTCTCCTTTTTTTGAACCAGAATATCTACTGCAGTTACTCTGACCCTCTCATCACTGCATGCTGGGTGTGAGGAGGGCCGATAACTTTTTACTTCCCAGACCTCTGGATCCAGGAGCTCCTGATGGGCACCTACACCAGAAAATGCATCCAAGGAGCCTCACTGGCACCTGGAAGTAGTTTGGCAACACCTTAGATTTCGAGCCAGGGCCAAAAGGGGTGAGACTCTTGGGGGTGAGAGGAGCGAATGTGACATGGGGAAGAGAGGTGAGTAATGGTGACAGCTGGTGAACTGTGGTAAGTTACTTCCACAGATGACTCCAAGCCCACATGCCCTTTGGCAATGGGATTTTGCCACTTGTCCCATCAACAAAGGCCTATTCCCCCTCCTCTTGAATCTAGACTCACCCAGTGACTTGCTTTTACCAAAAAGGAGTGAAGCCTGAGCCTTAAGAGGCCTCGCAGCCTCCATTTTCACCCTCTTGGAAAACAGACACCGTGAAGAACCTCATGCTAGACTATGGTGAAGGGCCGTGGGAAGAAAGAGAGAAACTGACCCATCTAGAGGAGTTCAAGCCCCACGCTGGGTATAGAGATTATTTAAATAAATAAACTTTAAAAATATATACTCTTATGCCTCCTGAAAGGATGTGTATCACAAAAAGAACCTTGGGTCTAATGTGTATTCAACAAAGAAGGAGAATCTTTGTGGAATCTTGCAGGACAACCAATAGATTGGTAAAAAAGAATGGTACTTTGGTCCTACCACAGGCATCAAACAGGATCCTACGTGTAAATGCTTATGAAGATAAAGTAGCACAACAGAAGCAGTATTATCGAAAATAAAACATTTATGGAACTGTATAACATTTTCAATAAAATATTATGGTTGAAACAAATGCTTCAATAAAATATTATGGTGCTTTTTCTGAAGTAAATTGCAGAGATCGCTTTTGGATTATCTCCTTGCGTTTTCTGTCAGGGCAGCACACAAAGAGATCTTGTGTTTACTGCCAAATAAATGCTACTAATGGTAAACATCTCATGCGCACAAAGCTGAACGAAGCCCCAAGATGTAGTCAGGTGTTGAAATAACTCCAGACAGTTTAGGATAATAGTTTATATATCTCAGTCTATCTAAATGTGTACAAACAAGTAGGTTTTGCATCTAAGTGACAGTTACGAGAATCTCACATTTATAAAACAGGTTTTAATTTCCAAACTAGTGAAATCTGACATTCTAATGAAATGAAAGTATGAAATTTATCAAATAGTACTGGTTTGCCTTAAAGGAGTAACATGGGGGGGGGGTGGAAATGGAGGAAGATTTGTCTTTTTTCTGTTTTTTGGAAGATCTATTTTTCAAACATTATGTGACTTAAATGAAAAAATAATCCTAGTGGCAGTAATCAAATGAGAAAAAAAATAATAAAAGGCACCCAAATTGGTAAGACAGAAATAAAACTGTCACTATTTGCAGATGACATGATACTATATATAGAAAACCCTAGAGAATCCACCAAAAAAACTATTAGAATAAATCAATTCAGTAAAGCTGTAGGAGACAAAATTAATACACAGAAATCTATTATGTTTCTATACACTAATAATGAAGTAGCAGAAAGAGAAATCAAGAAAATGATCCCATTTACTTGTACACGCAATTACCTAGGAACAAATGTAACCAAGGAGTGAAAGACTTTTACTCTGAAAACTGTAAGACACTGATGAAAGAAATTTAAGAGAACACAAACAAATGGCAAGATATCCCACGCTCATGAATTGGAGTAATAATGTTGAGATGTCCATACTACCCAAAGCAATTGACAGATTCAATGCAATCCCTATCAAAGGGCTGTCAGCAGCACTACACAGAACTAGAACAAACAATCCTAAAATTTGTATGGAAGCACAGAAGACCCAGAATAGCCAAAAGCAATTCTGAGAAAGAAGAACAAAGTGGATGTATCACAATCCCAAATTTCAAGCTACACTATAAAGCTGAAGTAATCAAAAACAATAAGGTATTGGCACAGAACACATAAATCAGTGGAAGAGAATAGAGAACCCGGGGCGGGGGGGGGGGGGGCAGAAGGGGGACCTCTATGACATAGGAGGCAAGAATACAATGGGGAAAGAGCAGTCTTTCAATAAATGATGTTGAGAAAACCGGACAGCTACATCCAAGAGTGAAACAGGACCACTTTCTTACACAGTGTGCAAAAATAAATTCAAAATGGATTAAAGACCTAAATGTAAGGCCTGAAACCATTAAACTCCTAAAAGGAACATAGGCAGTAATCTCTTTAACAAGATTTTTCTGGATATGTCTCCTCAGATAAGGGAAACAAAAGCAAAACTAAACTATTGGGACAACACCAAACTAAGAAGCGTTTGCTCAGGAAGGAACCCATCAACAAAACAAAAAGGCAGGGCACCTGGATGGCTCAGTTGGTGAAGCATGCAATTCTTGATCTCGCAATTGTGAGTTCAAGCCCCACAGTGGGTGCAGAGATTACTTGAAAACAAAGTCTTAAAAACAAAAAGAAAGGAGAAGGCAACCCACTGAATGGGAGAAGATATTTGCAAATGACATATTCATTAAGGAGTTAATATCCAGAATACATAAAAAACATACAACTCAACATTAAGAAAAAACAAATAATCCAACTAAAAGATGGGTAGAGGACTTGAATAGACATTTTTCCAAAGAAGACACACAAAGGCCAACAGACACATACGAAGACACTCAGCATCACTAATCCTCAGGCAATGAAAACCAAAACCATAAGGAGACACCAGTCAGAACAGCTACCACCAAAAAGGCACTAAGTAGGTGTAGGCAAGGATGTGGGGAAAAGGGAACCCCTGTACACTGTTGATGTGAATGTAAATTCATGTAGCCACTAAGGAAAACAGTACGGAGGTTCCTCAAAAAACTAAAAATTGAAATACCAGGGGTTGCTGGGTGGCTCTGTTAAGCATCTGACTCGTGATCTCAGCTCGGGTCTTAATCACAAAGTCGTGAGTTGAAGCCCTATGTTGGGCTTTTAAGTTGGCATGAAGCCTACTTAAAAAAAAAAAAAAGAAAGAAAGAAACAAAAGGAAATACCATACAATCCAGCAATTCCACTGCTGAGTAATTACCCAAAGAAAACAAAAAACACTAATTGAAACACACATATGCATCCCTATGTTTATTGCAGCATTATTTAAAATAGCGAAGATACAGATGCAACCTAAGTGTCCATCCATAGATGAATCCAAAAGAAAGATGTGGTGTAGACAGACATACAAATACACAATGGGATATTTACTCGGCCATAAAAAGACTGCAATCTTGCCATTCACGACAACACAAATAACACTACGTGTTCACGACAACACCCTAAAGGGGATTGTGCTAAGTGAAATATGTCCGACAGAGGAAGACAAACACCGTATGATTCCACTTATATGTGGGATCTAAAAAACAAATGAACAAACAAAATAAGAACAGACTCCTAAACACAGGGAACTGGTGGTTACCAGAGTGGGGAGGAAGGTAGGGATAAGCGTAACAGGAGAAGGGGATGAAGAGGTACAAACTTCCAGTTAAAAACAGGTCACGGGGGTGACAAGTACAGTATAGGGAATATAGTCAATACTACTGTAGCAATAATACATGCTACATGCATGCGTCTGTAGGGTGACAGTGACTGCGCTTATTGTGGCGAGCGCTTGATTGACAGCATCGTCAAACACAATGTTGTACACCCAAAACCAACAAAACACTACATGTCAACTATACATCAACAACAAAATACATGAAAAAGCATAAGCACGCAAGTTTAAAAACTAGCACAGTTATAATAAATGATAAAACAACAATGCAAAACAAATACCATGGTTTTCCTTTTTGTTCTTAAAAATCTACACTTTTTAAACAGTGGTAATGAATCATTCAAGAAGAAATCTTTATTACGCTTTAGTTCGGCTGCAGGCAGATGAAAGGAGTTGGAATGGTATGTATTAGGTAGTTGCAAAGTAGATGCTGTGCCCTTTACAGATCAAAGGGTAACATCAAAGATCAGTCTCCTCTGGCACATTCCTGGAGGGTTTCTCAGAAAACAAAACGGCCCCACAAATAATGAAAAATGCCAGTTGAATGAGTGCCCACCAGTAATAATAAATCTCCAAAAATAAACTAATAATTTACATAGACTCCACAGAGATTCCACATTAATATGGAGATGTTGCAACCCAACACCAAAATTCTGAACCCTGTCCAAAGAGAAAGCATATGGGGAAGGAGCAGAAGGAGGAGGGTCCAAACGTTTTACTCATTAGCATTCAGCGTGTTCCAGTGCCTTCCTCTTCCTGCCCACCAAGTACAGATGATCCTAACAAAAGGACATCCTGATCATGGCCCTGGTAGAAGTGGAGACTCCCACAAACCCCTGTAATCGAAGCTCAACCTGTACCATTATCCCCAACGGGTAAATTCAGAATTTGAATTTCACCATGCATTTTGCATATTTATTACCTGCATCTGGCAATCTTCAAAGGTAAAGGATCCTCAAGAGATTACAAAATTCTCCATAGGAAGCATTTTCTCATTGGGGATTTAGAGGCTGCATCCTGAAAGGCTGGGTCCCTGGGGAGACTCCAAAAAATGTTGTTGATCTTCATAACCTATTTGCTGCAGGCATGTTTAGAGCCTTTCAGGCAAGCTCGCAGAACTAACTGTTCAATTTCACTCGACTATGTATATTGCTGTATGTGAGAAGTGACCTGGCGAACTCATGTTCCCAATGGAAAAACACTCGGTTAGCTAAGCATCGTTTTGTAGACTGCTCCTGAGCGATGCAATTTTTATTTTGCCCTGATTTATGGGAGTCTTCCAAGTATGAAATTCCTCTCTTCTTCATCTTTTGCAAGCCATTAGTACATTTAGTGACTTTTTAAAAAAATTCTTGCGACACTTTATACCACACCAGGGAAGTAGTTTAGACGGATTCGTTAATGCCATCGCAAGAACCTCAAAATGCTTTACAACAATCTTTACGACAATCTTTATGGCACACACAGGATGAGTTCATCAAGATTCTATTTTGTAAGTTATCCAGGATTGTGCACAAAGTCTAAACAGTGTGTTTCCTCTGATGTCAGGTGTTAGATTCCATTCACTGGTGCCAAAGAAAAGTCACATTTTTTTTTTTTTAAGATTTTATTTTTGAGTAATCTCTACACCCAAAGTGGGGCTCAAACTTACAACCCGAGATCAAGAGTCGCATGCTCCACCAACTGAACCAGCCAGGTGCCACAAAAAGTCACACTTCAAGATTTCTTGCTCACCAGAAAAATTAGGTAACTGCTTGGAAAGAGCGCATTTTAGGGGCGCCTGGGTGGCACAGTTGGTTAAGCGTCCGACTTCAGCCAGGTCACAATCTCGCGGTCCGTGAGTTCGAGCCCCGCGTCGGGCTCTGGGCTGATGGCTCAGAGCCTGGAGCCTGTTTCCGATTCTGTGTCTCCCTCTCTCTCTGCCCCTCCCCCGTTCATGCTCTGTCTCTCTCTGTCCCAAAAATAAATAAACGTTGAAAAAAAAAAAGAAAGAAAGAAAGAAAGAGGGCATTTTAAATAAAATCTGAGCAGTGGAATGCTGTCCCACACAGTTCTGTTTACAGTATACTCTCTAGGTTGAAAGAAAAAACTGGAAATCACTCTGCTATCTAAGGGACAAGGTGCAGAGAACATCAAGGTTCATCACCTTAACTGAATGCCTCTACTCCCCAAGAAACAAGAGACGGAGAACAGCACCCAGGAAAGCGCTGCTGACCGGTTCATAGCACAGATTCTAGGAGAAACCTGTAAACTAATATTAACTGGTAGTATCCCAAATATTTATTATGGGTAATAGCTCAGGAGATCACCATATTTACTGCAGGTTATATCAGAGATCAGGCTACAACTACAGAGTGACATGAAATGATCAAAACCCAGCCTTAGGAGGCGATCTGGTCCACTCCCTAATCCTCTTCTGACACTGTCACACCAACTACTGGGGTGGGGAAAAAAACCCAAAGAATGATCTTATTTTTAGAGGCCTCCAATGCAGAGAAATCCACAGCCAGGATTTCATCAGCTCAACTAAAATGCTATCCTCATAACCCATTGCCATATTTGGTCATCAGTAAAAAATATTAATGACACCTGTCATAACAATCTCAAAGAGTCAGAATAAGGATCAAATGTGATAAAATATGGCAACACTATAAACTAACTGTACAAATGTTTATTCCCTGGGTTATAGTGAAACCCATATTCTTCCGTCAGGTGATTATTACAGGAGAGATTAGACCCTGGCAAATGTTATTCCACTTTACAGTGGAGTCTCATGAGATTAAGGTGAGCCGAGCTGGTCGTGGGAAAATCTACTGAGAACGACGTGTGCCATGAGTCAGGCCTTGAGAACGACACGGTCTCTTCTAAAAATCTGTCGTCGAGGGGCAGGACCTTACTCTGAACAGCAGAGCGTCAGTCATCCTACCAACCTGATGCTGGGGACGCGCACCAGAGCTCACCAAAATCCACTTCATACATCCTGACATCTTGCTTAAAATGCAAGGGCAGCAAACTTTTAGAAGATTTGAATTTCACCATGCATTTTGTATACTTACTACCCGCATCTGGCAATCTTACTCAAAGGTAAAGAGTTCTCAAGAGATTACAAAATTCTCCATAGGAAGCATTTTTCTCCTTGGGGATTTAGAGGCTGCATCCTGGGAAAGGCTGGGTCCCTGGGGACACTCCAAAAAATGTTGTTGATCCTCATAACCTATTTGCTGCAGGCATGTTTAGAGCCTTTCAGACAAGTTCGCAGAACTAACTGTTCAATTTCACTCGACTATGTATATTGCCGTATGTGCCAGAGCACCTCTCTCCATTGTTATATATGCAACACTAGCAGTCCCCCGATATTAACCCAGGCTTCTGAAGAGAGAAGGACCCGAGTTCTGCTAGAATACGATGGTCTGGGACTCATTTTTCTTGTCAAAAACACGTACACTACCATTTTGCCATTTACCGTAATATTTCACACGCTTATCACGAGAAAATTTGTGATCTGACAACTTAAAATTGCCTCAGCTTCATGAAAATAATGTCTAAACATAAAGAAAAACGTTTACTGTGGTAAAATACTTGTCATTATGACTTTCCAAGTAGAATTTGAAATATAAAAAAAGACTGCAACGAATTTGACAGGGAAGAAGCACATATGACATATTAGGACGAGATCTGAATTAGCTCAATAACAAATAACATGTAACATAATCTGTTTTGTCTGATGCAGAGATTCTAAGATATTGGTATAAGCTTTATTAGTCATGTTCTAATTATACCAATATAAACATTAACAACTATACAGATCATTCCTTCACTCTAGGCAAGTGGTTCTCTACCACATCAGATCCAATGCTCCTCTCTGTACTGCCCAATAAATATCCTGAAATGGAATTCATAATTAACATTATCTACCCATATAGGGCTTTAAAGTCAACAAAAGGCTCATTTCAATGAAACGAAAGAAAAGTAGTTTATAGTAAGAGAAATGTCTGCAAATGCTCAGGCATGACTACACTAGAAGACATAATGAAATCAGGAAATGCTGCTCCAAGGGTAAGATTCCAAACACTGAGCCCATGTCCTTGAACCGAGGCCTCTTATCAGCACTTCAGGCAAATCCTAGATCTTCCAGGACCAACAGAACCCTTGATTTCTATACTCAGAATAACTAAGACTGCAAATATCACTCTACCTAAAGACCACGAAGGACCATGCAGGCATGGCTCAGGTGGGTGAGGGAGCAACAGGCCAGGGTAAGAAATTTCTATTTCCACACCTCCCTAAACATATCCTCCATGAACTCTTTTTTTTTTTTTTTTTTAAGTTTATTTATTTATTTTGAGAGATAGAACACAACAGGGCAGAGGCAGAGAGACGGAGAGAGAGAATCCCAAGCAGGCTCTGCACCATCAGCACAGAGCCCGACATAGGGCTCGATCTCACAAACCATGAAATCATGGATCTGAGCTGAAACCCAGAGTCACACACTTAAACGACTAAGCCACCCGGGCATCCCACCCTGCCCCCGCCTCCATGAACTCTTGACAGATTCTGAGCTGGCCTCATTCCAGGTTTGCAATCACAACTGGCCTCCAAGGACATGCTGATTCTTCTATCCTGATATTCTAAAATTACAGACTGGTAGGCCGGGGAATTTTGCTATTATCTAATTTCAGATCTAATTTTGCTATATATCTAATATACAGACTGGTAGGCCGTATTTTGCTATTATCTAATTTCAATCCCCATTTTAGAGGTTAATAAATTTAGTGCTGTTTGGGGTCATAAAGACTGTTAAGAACAGAGTTAGAGGCCTCTTGATTTCCAGGCCAGGACTGTGTTCACTGTACCACATTTAAGGAAAAATAAGCTTAATGTTAAGAGATCTTTTTGAGAACAGAAACCTAAAGAAAACAAACAAAAATTTAAAAGATTCTGCCTGAAATCACCCCACCATCTTTTTCAAAGCGTCATGCAGCTTCTCTGAAATCAAGCAGTTAAAAATATTAATAGACATGCAATATAAGGTGTAACTCTTTCCATAATATAGTCTTTTTTAATGGTGGCCTAGCATTCTACCCTTCGGATGTTCTGTATTTTGTTCAAACTGCTTCTTACTAGATATCTAAGCTATTTTCTTTTTTACTACTCACTTAGTGGACTCACTTGTTAATGAATTGATGAGAAATGTTTATATTTATCCACTTAAAAAAAATCTGTTGGGGCGCCTGGGTGGCTCAGTCGGTTAAGTGTCCAACTCTTGGTTTCAGTTCAGATCATGATCTCATGGTCATGAGATCGAGCCCTACCTCAGGCTCTGCACTGACAGTGCAGATTCTTGGGATTCTCTCTCTCCCTCTCTGCCCCTCCCCTGCTCTCTTCATCTCTCTCTCAAAATAAATATTAAACACTAACAAAAAAAAAGTTGTACAAATAGAATTGTTTGTTTTTAGAACACATCAAATTCTACATTGTAACTACCCACCCCCAAAGCCAAACATTTCCTCTTCTCCACCTCCCTTTATTCAAATCTTAAATATTATCCCAAATAACCATGCAAATTCATCATGACAAATTACCTGCATTTAAAATACACAATCCCTTCATGGCTTCCATCATGCTTTCCTCTCGCGGGATTGTCCCATTCCACTCCTAGCCAGAGTCCTAGCAGAATAAGAGAAACCAGGTAAGCAATAAGGGATGACAGAGATCATTAACACTCCTTTTTTCTGCAAGCCAATATAGTTTGCGCCAGAAACCGTATCGCACAGACACTACTGGGGGAGAAAAGTATCTTTGGAAAAGGACAAGCTAACCTCAGAGCTGGGACTGCAAATCAGCAGATACAATGGCATGTTTGGTTCAAAAGCCGACAAAAATTACAACTGCAGGAAACAACAAATTTACTAAGCACTTACTGAATGCCAGAACTTTCTTTGCATTTTCTCATTGGTATCCTTACAACAGACATTTCAGCTTTGTAAAGCAGATTCTTCTTCTTATCTTCTTTTTACCAGTTCCCAAGCAAATACACAAGTTTTTTTTTAGTCCTGGTCTAGTAATCTGCTTTTCACAAAATAAAAAAATCTATATGTAAAGGGTCTTCTTAGTCAACATAGGTAAAATAACTTGCCCGAAGTCAGACATCTTCAAAACCAGATCATGCTAACTCTAGAAGCCAATTCTTACCCATCACACTGTGCTGTGTATAACTCACACCTTATATTTGTATAGCACCTTACAGTTTCCAGAGCATTTTCTTTCCTTTCCCTCCTCCCTTCCACACCAGATACAGCACGGTGCTAGGTGCAAAAGACAGAGAGTTTCACTTCTGGATCAGCCTTCTTGGTGAAAAATAGAAAAGCTAGATAAACTATTTTTTTACAGCACACTTTTTTTTTTTTTTTTAATGTTTATTCATTTTTTTTTTTTGAAAGAGGGAGACAGACAGACAGAGGCACAGTACAAGTCGGGGAGGGGGAGAGAGAGAGGAAGACACAGAATCCAAAGCAGGGTCCAGGCTCTGAGCTGTCAGCACAGAGCCTGATGCGGGGTTTGAACCCATGAACTGTGAGATCATGACCTGAGCCAAAGTTGGATACTTAACCAACTGAACCACCCAGGCACCCCTAGATAAACTATTTTCAAAAATAATTTTACATATCGGAGCACTTCGGTGGCTCAGTCAGTTAAATGTCCGACTCCTGATTTTGGCTATATAAAATGAAGAGTTCCAGGGGCACCTGGGTGGATCAATCAGTTAAGGGTCAGACTTAGCTCAGGTCATGATCTAATGGTTTGTAAGTTCGAGCCCCACATTAGGGCTCTCTGCTATCAGTGCAGAGCCCACTTCAGATCCCTCTGTATCCCCCACCCCGCCCCACCCTTCACTCACTCACACTCTCTCTCCCCCTCACTCTCTCAAGGAGTAAAAAAATTTTTTTGATTAAAAAAAAAAATGAAGAGCTCCAAATAAATAGTAATGATGGATGCACAATGATGTGAATGTACTTAATACCACTGAACTGTACTTAAAAATGGTTAAAAAGGGGGTGCCTGGTGGCTGAGTCAGTTGAGCATCTGACTCTTGGTTATGGCTCAGGTCATGATCCCAGGGTCATGGGATCGAGCCCCACATCAGACTTTGCAATGAATGTGGAGTCTGCTTGGGATTCTCTCTCTCCCACACTCTGTCCCTCTCTCCCACTCATGCCCTTTCTCAAAAATAAATAATAAAAACTAATGGTTAAAATGGTTAGTTTGGTCATGTACATTTACTACAATTAAAAAAATATGTATACATATAAAATATCTCTTTGAAAACACCAGAGAGCTACTAAGGCAGTGAAGAATTACAAGGCTGATGTGGAGAAGAGGGAAACCCAAAGAGTTGAACTAATAAGCATGTAGAGCAATCTTTTCCCCTTGAGGCATCTGATAATTCTGATAGAAGAAGCTAAAAAGCTGAACAGACCTTTGGACAGATTTCAGGGGCTAAGAAATCAATATTGAAAATCACAGCCTCCCAGGGAAGGTGAAAGTTGCCGAGAAACTCTCTAGGATTTGTACTGGGCTCAAAATGTCTTCATTCTAAGAGTAAGGAGAAATCAACTCTAAATAAACTAGCCCTTGTAGGGATTAACGGCCAACTTCAAATAATCTCATTCTCAGATAGGTGTAAAGTGATCTGGGATTGCTACTGACCCTAGCTACATGCCAGAGCAAATTTCAGTCCTCTCTGGAGGAAGATAACACTATTGTAAAGCTCAACTTATAAGTTTCCATAATAATTTCTGGCACTTAAAAAATATCTAAGAAAAAGACAAAGACATGCAAAAAGACAAAGACTATGTGACTGAGAACCAAGGAAAACAGCCAACAATAAACAGATTAATCAGGCATCTGCATGATGGAGTTTTAACTGTATTTAATATTTGCAAGAAAAGCTTGAGAATTTTGCAGAAAAGTTTAAAACTCTATTTTTTAGAATCCTAAGTAAAACTCCAGAACTGAAAAACACAATTCAAATTATAATCTAATGGATGGAGTTTTCAAATAGATTATCCTAGGGGCACCTGGATGGCTCAGTGGGTTGAATGTCTGACTCTTGGTTGGGGCTCAGGTCATGATCTCAGTTTTGTGGGTTTGAGCCCCCACATCGGGCTCTGCACTGGCAGCATAGAGCCTGCTTGAGGTTCTCTCTCTCCCTCCCCAACTCGTGCTGTCTGTCTTCCTCAAAATAAATAAACCCAAGAAGTTAAAAATAAAAATAAAATATATTATATCATACATTATTAAAAAACAGTTCAGAAAAAATATAGAGAATGAAGCCTAGTGATAAGGGATGAAAAACAAGGGCTAGAGTGAAAGAGACCTAAGGGCATAATGAAAAGGTCTACTACATATATAACTGAAGTCCCAAAAAGAGAGGAGAGATTGTGGAAGAAGTAATCTTTGAAGAAATAATGACTGATAATATTATAAAGCTAAAGAAAGCCATTAAGCCACAGACTCAAGAAGCTCAAAAAACACCAAAGTACAAATGCAAAGAAAACCACACCCAAGCACATTAGGATACAATTGCCATACACCAAAGACAAAGAGAAAAATCCTAAAACAGCTGGGGGTGGGGGAGAGGAAACAGATTACCATCAAAGGAAAACAACCAGATCAACAGCTGACTTCCTTGTAAAGACAGTAAAAGCCAGAAGACAAATGAATGATTCAAAACACTGAAAGAAAGTAACTGGTGATCTGGAGCACTGTAATTGGTGAAAATATCCCTCAAAAAGTTAAAGTGTGCAAGGGGCCCTGAATAGCCAAAACAATCTTGAAGTACAAAGTCAGAGGACACACTTTCCAGTTTCAAACTTACTACGAAGCTACCATAATCAAAACAATGTGCTGGCATAAGGATAGATGACATACAGACCAATGGAATAGAATTTCGAGACCAGAAGTGAACCCATAAATGGTCAACTGATTTTTTACAAAAATGCCTAGTCAATGGGGAAAGGACAATCTCTTCAACAAATCATGCTGAGGCAGCTAGATATCCTCATACAAAAGAAAAAATGTGGACCCCTACCTCACATCATAGGACCCACATAGATCGCTAATATAAGGGCTAAACTCATATAACACTTGGAAGAAAGCTTAGAGATAACTCTTCATGACCATGGATTTGGCAATGGATTCTTAGAATACCAGAGCACAAGTGACAAAAGAAATATAGATAAATTGGACCTCACAAAAATTAAACACTTATTTGCAAAGGACATGATCAATAATGTGAAAAGACAACCTACAGAATGGGAGAAAATATTTACAAATAACTCATCTGATATGGGCTTAATATCTAGAATATAAAACAACACCTAAAATTTGATAACAAAAAGACAAGCCAACTGATTGTAGTTTTGGTTTGCATTTCTCTGGTGGTAAGTGATGAGGAACATCTCTTCATGTGTCTGTGGGCCATCTGCATGTCTCACACCTGTCAAAAAGGTTAAAATAAAAAACACAAAAGGTGCGCCTGGGTGGCTCGGTCGGTTAAGCGGCCAACTTCAGCTCAGGTCACGATCTCTAGGTTTGAGAGTTCAGGCCCCACGTCAGGCTCTGTGCTGACAGCTCAGAGCCTGGAGCCTGCTTTGGATTCTGTGTCTCCCTCTGCCCCTTCCCCGTTTGTGCTCTCTCTCTCAAAAATAAACATAAAAATTAAAAAAAAAAACACAAAAAACAACAGATGTTGGTGAGGATGTAGAGAAAAAGGAAAACTCTTGCACTGTTGGTGGGAATGCAAATTAGTACGGCTATGTGGAAGACAGTATGGAGGTTCCTCAAAAAGTTCTAAATAGAACTACCCAGCAATCACGCTACTGGGTATTTACCCAAAGAATACAAAAACACTATTCAAAGGGATACATACATCCCTATGTTTATAGCAGCATTCTTTATAATAGCCAAGATATGGAAGCAGACCAATTGTCCATTGACTGATGAAGGGATAAAGATGTGGTATATATACACGATGGAGTATTATTCACCCATAAAAAAGAATGAAATCTTGCCATTTGCAATGGTATGGTTGGAGCTAGAGAGTGTAACGCTAAGCAAAATAAGTCAGAGAAAGACAAATACCATATGATTTCGTGGAATTTAAGAAACAAAATAAGCAAAGGGGAAAAAGAGACAGAGACAGATCAAGAAACAGACCCTTAACTATAGAGAACTGATAGTTACAGAGGGAAGGTGGGAGGGGGAAATGGGTGAAATAGCAGAGGAGCACTGGGTGATGTACGAAATTGTACACCTGAGAGTAATACAACACTATGTGTTAACTAACAGGAATTAAAACTTAAAAAAAAAAAAAAGACAACCCAACTGAAAAATGGGCAAAGGGCTTAGACATTTCTCCAAAGAAGATATACAAACGGCCCAAAAACGTATAAAAAGATGCTCAGTGTCATTAATCATTATGGAAATGCAAATCAAAACCACAATGAGATACCACATCATACCTAGTAGTACGGCTATAATCAGAATAATGGAAAATAAAAATAAAAATAAAAATAATAATAATAATAATAATAATAATAATAATGGAAAATAACAAGTGCTGGCAAGGATGTGAAAAAGCGGGAACCCTCCAACATTGCTGGCGGAAACATAAAATGGTGTTGTCACTGTGGAAACAGTTTGGTGGTTCCTGAAAGAGCTAAATATGACCCACTGATTCTACTTATAGCTATATAACCAAAAGCGTTAAAAAGACTCAGATACTTATATGCCAATGTTCACTGCAGTATTCGCAACAGCCAAACGGTAAAATAACCCAAATATCCATCAACAGATGGAGAGATCAAATGTGATACACATACCAAGGAATACTCAGCCATAAAAAGGAATGAAGTTCCCACACATGCTACCTGGATAAACTTCGAAGACATCATGTTAAATGAAATAAGCCGTCCCGAGAGGACAAACACTGTATGGTTCTACTTACATAGTGACTATTCTAGATACCTTATGTAACTATAAAACTTAAAAATGGCTAAGATGGTAAATTTTATGTATATTTTACCACAATTAAATATTTCAACAGGTTAAAACAGGGGGAAGGAAGAGATGGGATAGATGGAGCACAGAAGATTTTTAAGGCCGTGAACCTACTCTGTATGGTATGTGTCATTATGAATTTTTCCAAACCAATAGAACATACAACATCAAGAGTGAACTTCAATGGACTTCGAGTAATAATGATGTATCAAGACAGGTTAACCAATTGCAACCAATGCACACTCTGGTGGGAGACACTGATAACTGGGTGGGGTGGGGGGTGGGGGGTGGGGGGTAGGGGTGGGACAGGAGAAAATCTCCCTACCTGCTATTCAGTTTTGCTGTGAGCTTAAAACTACTCTAAAAAATAAAGTCCAGGGGCGCCTGTGTGGCTCAGTTGCTTGAGTGTCTGACTCCTGATTTCATCTCCGGTTAGTGAGATCAAGCCCCATGTCAGGCTCTGTGCTGATAGTGCAGAAACAAAATAAAGTCTATTCAAAAATAGGTTAAAATGGAAAGATTCGTTACATATTATTTTACAACAATCAAACGTTTTTAATAAAGGGACGCCTGGGTGGGTCAGTTGGTTAAGCGCCCGACTTTGGCTCAGGTCGCAATCTCACAGTTTGTGAGCTCAAGGCTCACATCGGGCTCCCAGCTAACAGTGCGGCGCCTGCTTCGGATTCTGTCTCTGCCTCTCTCCCTCCCCCTCCCCGACGGGACACGCAAGCTCTCTCTCCCTCGCAAAATAAATAAACATAAAAAAAATGTTTTAACAAAAAACGGTCAAGGGGCACCTGGGTAGCTCAGTCAGTTAAGCGCCTGACTTCAGCTCAAGTCATGACCTCCTGGTCTGTGAGTCCTAGCCCCATGTTGGGCTCTGCACTGATGGCTTGGAGCCTGGAGCCTGCTTCAGATTCCATGTCTCCCCCTCTCTGTGCACCTCCCCTGCTCACATTCTGTCCCTTTCTCTCTCTCTTAAAAAATAAAATAAACATTAAAAAAAATTTAATGGTCAAAATATTTTATATGCGTGTTATAATTTAAAAATTAAAAAAATTTTTCAACAAAGAAAAATTAATAGGGGTGATCTTAAGGGTAAAGAAATTTATCCCAGGGATGCCTGGGTGGCTGAGTTAAGCGTCAGACTTCAGCTCAGGTCATGATCTTGCGGTTTGTGAGTTTGAGCCCCATATTAGGCTCTGTGCTGACAGCTCAGAGCCTGGAGCCTGCTTCAGATTCTGTGTTCTGTGTCTCCCCCTCTCTGTCCCTCCCCTGCTCACGCATGCGCACGCTCTCCCTCTCTCTCAAAAATAAATGTTAAAAATATTAAAAGAAAATTATCCCAGATGAAAATGTGAAGATACAGAGGGGAACAAAAAGAAAAGAGTAAATATATGGATAACTCTAAATAAAAATATAAATAATATCAGCTCTTTGTGTTTAATAGGCACAAAGATTAAAATATCCAGCATATGCATTAGAAGTGGGCAAACAGAATTAGTACTCGAGTATTCCAAGGTCTTTGCATGAGTCCACAGGAAGAAGTAAAATTACTAATTAGACTTTTGTAAGTCAAAGATGCATGTTTTTATCTCTATGATAATTACTCAATAAAAAAATGCATGAGTACCAAATTAATAGAAAGGAAAAACAGAGCTTTAAAAATAATCCAGTAAAAGGGGGAAAAGGAGGGAAAAAAGGACAGAGCACAGGCAAGACAAATAGAAAGCAAATAGTAAGATGGTAAATGTTAATCCAAATTATCAACAAATAAATGAAACAAAAAATGACTAAATGTTCTAATTACAAGAGTCAGCAGAAATAATCACTGGGATTTTTATGGGGATCAAACAGAATCTGTAGATTGCTTTGGGTAGTACTAGACGTTTTCACAATATTAACTCTTCCAACCCAGGAACATGTGACGTCCATTTACTTGTGTTTAATTTCTTCCAGCAATGTTTTATAGTTTTCATTGTGTAAGTTTTTCACCTCCCTATTTAATTCCTAAGTATTTTATTCTTTTTGACGTGGTATATGCATGCAATGGAATATTATTCGGCCTTAAATGGGGCGCCTGGGTGGCGCAGTCGGTTAAGCGTCCGACTTCAGCCAGGTCATGATCTCGCGGTCCGTGAGTTCGAGCCCCGTGTCAGGCTCTGGGCTGATGGCTCAGAGCCTGGAGCCTGTTTCCGATTCTGTGTCTCCCTCTCTCTCTGCCCCTCCCCCGTTCATGCTCTGTCTCTCTCTGTCCCAAAAATAAATAAACGTTGGAAAAAAAAAAATTAAAAAAAAAAAAAAAAAAAGGAAGGAAGGAAATTCTGCCACATGCCACAACATGGATGAACCTTGCAGACATTATGCTGAGGGAGATACACCAGTCAGAAAAGGTGAACACTACAGTCAAATTCCTAAGAAACAGTAGAATGGTGGTTGCCTGGGACTGGTGAGAGAGGAGGATGAGACATTACCATTTAATGAGTATGAGATTTCAGTTTTGGAAGATAAAAAATGTTCTAGAGATGGATGACGATGATGGCTGCACAACAATACGAATGTACCTAATGCTACTGAACCATACCCTTAAACAATGTAAAAAAAAAAAAAAAAGTGGGGGGAGGGGCAGGGAAAAAAGGAGAGAGAATCCCAAACAGGCTCCGTGCTGTCAACATAGAGCCTGACATGGGGCTCCATCTCAAGAACCATGAGATCATGACCTGAGCTGAAATCAAGGGTCAGACGCTTAACCGACTGAGCCACCCAGGCACCCCTAAATTAGGAAATATTTTGTGCCAAGGAAATATTTTGAACAGGGGCGCCTGGGTGGCTCAGTTGGTTGAGCGGCCGACTTTGGCTCAGGTCAGGATCTCACAGCTCGTGGTTTCGAGCCCCACGTCAGGCTCTGTGCTGACAGCTCAGAGCCTGGAACCTGCTTCAGTTTCTGTGTCTCCCTCTCTCTCTGCCCTTCCCCCACTCATGCTCTGTCTCTCAGAAAATTTACATTAAAAATTTAAAAAAATATTTTTAACAGAATGATAAAAATACTACACATTGAAATCTGGGGATTGTATCTGTAAGTGGCATTTTGAGAGAAACTTATGGACTTAAATGTATAGGTTCGATAGAAGATCGAAAATAATCATCTATCTCAAATGCTGAGGGGAGAAAAACAAGCAAATTAAACCTACAGAAAAGTAGAAGGCAAGAAATAATAAAGAGGAAAAACAAATAGGATAGCAAAATAACCAATAACCAACAGTTTCTTACCGTAAAACATCTCCAAGATTTCTAACAGGGACAGATGTGAAAACCAGCAGCCATTATATAAAGGAATAAATCTTGGAATAAAAGAAAGTACAGGTAATATGGAAGCATAGATAAGAAGACAGATAATAGGGCCAGTGGGTAGGAAAGACACGCAGAAAGAAGTACTAACAGGAGGCAAACCTTGAAGGGAAAATATGCGAGCCCAAGGCAGAGTGGAGAGTTCAGGACCTATTTAGGGAACCTCAAAAAAAAAAAAAAAAAAAAATCAAGCTACAGCTGGAGGTGGGGCCCAGGGGTGGGGGCAACAGTCATAGCAGGAGAAAAAGACTAGCAGGGGTGAAGAGAGGCTCAGCCCCAAGGTAAAACCTTTGTACAACACGGGAAAGAGCTTCAACTTTATCCTGCTTCTCCTGAGAACCCCTATTTAAGCAGCATGGAGAGATAGGATCTCCATTTTAAAGATAAGACTGAAGCTGTGGGGAAATACGTCACTGGCTAAAGGGAAACGTTCTTCCTCTAATCTCACAGCACTTCTGAAGGCAGATGTGTGGGTTTTCCTCACCACACAATTCTCCAATTCTTGGCAGACAAACTGGGTGTCCTACAACTTAACTCAAAGCTGACACTAACTGCCCGGATCAGCGCGGACCCCTTGGATGAAGGGCTCAGTCCCCTAATAATGACCCCACTTCAGACACCAGTCCTAAGTCCCAGGTTGTCGCCCGGACTTCTCAGCAACCAGTTATAAAATCAGGGGTTTCCACATCCGTTACTTGCGTCTGACAATTTGCTAGAACTGCTCACAGAACTCCAGGAAACCGTTACGTTTACCGGTTTATTATACAAGATAAAACAGAGAACAGATGAACAGCTACATGAAGAGGTACACAGGGCGAGATCCAGAAGGGTCTTGAGTGCAGGTGTCTATCCCTACAGTTTGAGGTACACCACCCTCTCACCAGACTAGAAACCCTCCAAACCCCCCAGTTTAGGGATGTTCACGGAGACTCCATCATGTGGGCATGATTGACTATTCATCTCCAGCCCCCCTTCCCTCCCCAGAGGATAGAGGTGAGGGATGCGGGGGTGGGGGGCGGGGGGGGGGTGGTGGTGAAAGTTCCAAGCTTCTAATTAAGGTGTCTTTCTGGCAACCAGCCCTCACCCCATAGCTACTTAGGGGACCCCAGTCACCAGTCATTCATTATCATACAAAAAGACGCTCATCACTCTGGAGATTCCTTCTTTAGAAGCTCTAGGTGTTGGGAACAGGGGTGGAAGACCAAATGTTAGAACATGTGAAATTTTACTAAAACGTAGTCAGGAGGTTTCACAGGGGGAGCACTCACGCTCTACCATCATTGGTAGTCAACTGCAGACAGGAAGAGCGGAACTGGACTTTACATGGACTTGACCTTGCACCCAGATCCTCCTCTATTATTCCAGCCAGAAGAAGAGACATTTTCTTTATCCCCTGGGCAACAGCTCAGACAATGAGTAGCCACCATACTTCACACTCTCAGTTTCCTCCAATGGACTTAGTTTATTATTTTTTTTAATGTTTATTTACTTTTGAGAGACAGAGAGACAGAGTGTGAGCTAGGGAGGGGCAGATAGAGAGGGAGATATAGAATCTGAAGCAGGCTCCAGGCTTCGAGCTGTCAGCACAGAGCCCGACGTGGGGCTTGAACTCACAAACTGAGATTATGACCTGAGCTGAAGTCAGATGCTGAACCAACTGAGCCACCCAGGTACCCCCAGTGGACTTAGTTTATAACAGACTTCCCAACTTACTCCTTTCCTCCTTAAAAAAAAGCATGCCTCTCCTTTATTCCCTCGGACTTGCCCATGGATTTTGCCACAGCTTATTTGTTCTGGACTACCATTCTCTTTTATTCCTAAGTAAGCCCATCTTTTCCTTTTTTTAAACAGACATGTTTTTGTTTAAAGTGATCGCTATAGCCGACATGGGGCTCGAACTCACAACCTTCAGACCAAGAGTTGCATGCCATACCAACTGAGCCAGCCAGGCAGAGGGTTTATTTTCTTCCTAAATAAGCCCATCTCTTGCTGGTAAAATAACAGGCAGTTTTTATTTTTAAGTTTAACAAAAGATGCTCCTAGCATCCCCTACCACACAGGAAATTACATGGGTTTGGGGGAGGAGTTTTATGTCAGGAACCAGAGGCAGAGACCAAATAGATTTTTCTTATTATGTCACACTTGCCAAAATAACACAGCAAAAAAGGGCCAGACACAATTCTTTTGTGTCTTAACCCACTTTTTGTCACACAAAGCCCTTCACAGAAGAAATGAATACAACAAATGTTATCCATCATAAAAGTTGTCAGAATGAATGGAGCTGGTGGACATCACTAGGAAGGATGCACCACACAAGGCCATTCTTTCACACTGCAAGGAACAAGTCGCTTCTCAAGCTAACACAGGTGGAAAGCACAAGGCCCTCATGCAACTGCGATCAGCTGTAAGTCTGGTGAAGCATACCTACTGTTTGCCAAGTTCTTATCCAGTCCATTAACGACAGACTAGCAAGTACAGAAATCAGTACAGATGGGAAAACGGACAGAAGTGGCAGCTGGGCAGGACCACGGCATCAGTCAGTCCCCACATTGTAAGATCCAGGCTTCTGCCTTCTACATGCCATGGGTGAGAAGGCCCTATTAGCTTCAGCCTACCAAATTCAAATGTGCAAAAGACTGAAGCAGATGCTAGAATATAGGCTTATTAGTTTATAATGATAAACAAAACTGTTATACAAACCAAATATTCTGGCCAGCATGAGCAGTTCATTCTCTTCCTGGACATCAAGACACATGAAAAACCAACTTCAATCAGAGCCTTCACTAAAATCACAAGAATTAAAAATAATGACTCCAATGAACCAGCAATCATACTGCTTCATATTTACCCAAACGAGTTCTACCCACACAAAAGTTAACGCCCAGATATTTACAGCAGCTTTGCTCCTAATTGCCATAACTTGGAAGCATGGACAAACTGTGCTATCTCCAGACAATGCAGTGTTATTTAGCATTAAAAAGAAATGAGCTATCAAGCCATGAAAAGACATGGAGGAAATTTAAATGCATGTTACTAAGTGAAAAAAAAGGCAATCTGAAAAGGCTTCATACTGTACCATTCCAACTATAGGACTTTCCAGAAAAGGCAAAACTATGGAGACAGGAAAAATTATCAGTGTTTAGGGAGGAGGAAGAGATGAATAGGCAGAGCACAGGGAATTTTGAGCCAGTGAAACTACTCTATGTGATATTATAATGGTGGATTTGTGCATTTGTCAAAACACATAAAATGTACAACACCCAGAGTGAGCTGTAATGTAAATAATGGACTTTGGGTGATAATGAGAAATACAGAGAATCTTCCAGCTCCATTAAGCAATACTGCTAATCTGATTTATTCAGTGTCAATCTTTACAAAATTATTCACAGAGAGGGCAGGTGTTTAGGGCCTCCTACTATTGACAATGGCTTATAGCTGAAACAAACTCAGTTTCAATACTTTGGGAGCTGGACTCATACAACTATAAGATTAGTCTAAAATGCCTCAAGTTCTTTGAAATCGTGAAGTAGGTTGTTTTTAGCACCACCCTAGGCAGTCTTGCTCCAGGAATATGCCAATGCCACTGGGAAGTAGTCTTTTGCTTTTGTAATCTGTAACTTGAGAATATCTAAAAAACATATGCAGTTCACTTACAATTGAAAAAAATAAAAAAAAAAAAAATGGAGGGGCCCAAGATGGCATAACAGCATGGAAGTTTTTTTGTCTCTCGTCCCTGAAATGCAGCCAGATCAATACCAAACCATCTTGCACACCTAGAAAACTGATTTGAGGATTAACACAACAATCTGCACAACCTGAACCACAGAACTTAGCAGGTACATGGCATGGAGAGGTGAACTGGGGGAGAGGGAAGCCATGGAAGGAAGGGAGCTGTTTTTGCTTCTGGAGAGAGGACAGAGACGGGGGGAGAGTATGGGAAAAGCACCCCCCCACCCCTGAAAGCAGCTAGAGAGAAAGAGGAAGAGCGGAAACAGCTGCAAGGGACTGAACAAAAAAGGGAGAAAGGAGAAAGAAGAGTGTTTAAATTCCATTAAGACTATAAATAGGGAGTGCAGAGTCTGAAACTCCGCAGCTTGATACCTGGTGGTGCTCTGGTGGGAAGGGCGAATACACAGGAGCAGAGCGTGAGGTTTCAGGGGTCCTTCAACCACATGGGGAGAGGCGGTTCCCCTGCAGGGAGGACATTTGGTACAAGCTGTGTGGCCTCCCCACCGGCAGAAGTCCCAATAGACCCCAGAGATCAACCACATTCGCTGGTGTTGGAACAAAGACATCAGGGGTGAAGCCTGGCACCAGATGTGTGTTGTGATTTACCATAATCTCTGAAACACTGAGGCTACACAATCGTGCGAACTTTTTCTGGCGCAGGCGGGCACCCAGCCACTGTTCCATGAGACCCTTCCCCAGAGGGTCTGAGCAGGTCAAGGCCACAGTCCCTCATAAAGTGAGGGGATGGGAAACACAGCCCCATCTGAGACAAAATTCAGGAGGAAGGTGCTGTCTGGCAGCCTGACGGCTTGGTCATAGACAATGCAGAAGCAGGGAGAGGATGGAAGCTGGAGACAATGGAGGGGCACTTGATTGCAGGTCATGGAGAGCACAGAGTTCTGATACTAGAGCCTGGCTAGCTGGGTGACGCCATTTTCACCCCTCGGGCACATGCACATACACGCCTACTCACGCCACAACGATACACCCCAGTAAATTAAGCAGCACCATCTAGTGGAGAATGGAGCCATTACACCAAGCCTTGGCCAACTGCGCCAATCGCGCTCTATAGAACATCAGTCTCTCTGCCTGCTTAGTTTACAGACTATAAAGTACTTCATAGTTTGACTTCTAGGGGAAACTGCATGTAATTTCAATCGTATTTCATTCTGTTTGCTGGTCCATCTGTTCAATTATTTTTTCTTATTCTTCAATACAGAAAGAAAAAATTTAATTTTTATTTTTTGTTTTTATAAAAATGATTCTTAAATTTTTATTTTTGTAAATTTTTAAAATTCTATTTTACATTCAGTTTATTTTATTTTATTCTTTTTTTCAAATTTTGAAATGTTTTCCTTTTTTTTTCTTTTCTTTCCCTTCCCTTTTTGTCTAATCTATCAAGCTTCTTTCAACAACCAGACCAAAACACACCTAGGATCTAGCATCCTTTGATTTTTTGTGTGTTTTTAATTTTTTAATTTTTGTTTATTTTTTTACTTTTTTCCTTTTCTTTCTTCAAAATGAAGAAACAAAGGAATCCACCCCAAAAGAAAAAACAGGAAGAAATGACAGCCAGGGACTTAATCAACAGATAAAACAGATATAAGCAAGATGTGTGAACCAGAATTTAAAATCACAATGATAATACTGGCTGGGGTTGAAAATAGATTAGAATCACTTTCTGCGGTGATAAAAGAAATAAAAGCTAGTCAGGATGAAATAAAAAATGCTATAACTGAGCTGCAATCTCAAATGGATGCCACAGAAGCAAGGATGGATGAAACAGAGCAGCTGCCAATCAGTGATATAGAGGACAAATTTATGGAGAATAATGTAGCAGAAAAAAGGAGGGAGACCAAGGCAAAAGAGCACGATATAAAAATTAGAGAATTCAGTAACTTATTAAAAAGGAATAACATCTGAATCATAGGGGTCCCAGAAGATGGAGAGAGAGAAAAAAGGGTAGAAGGTTTACATGAGCAAATCATAGTGGAAAAATTTCCTAACCTGGGGAAAGACGCAGACATCAAAATCCAGGAAGCACAGGGGACTCCCATTAGATCCAACAAAAACTGACAATCAACAAGGCATGTCATACTCAAATTCACAAAATACTCAGGCAAGGAAGAATCATGAAAGCAGCAAGGGGAAAAAAGTCCTTTACTTAAAAGGGAAGACAGATCATGTTCACAGCAGACCTATCCACAGAAACTTGGCAGGCCAGAAAGCAGTGGCAGGATATATTCAATGTGCTGAACCAGAAAAACATGCAGCCAAGAATTCTTTATCCAGCAAGGCTGTCATTCAAAATAGGAGGAGAAAGAAAAAGTTTCTCAAACAAAAACTAAAGGAGTTTGTGACCACTAAACCAGCCCTGCAAGAAATTTTAAGGGGGACTCTCTGTGGTGAGAAAAGACAAACAACAAACAGACCAAAAGCAACAAAGACTTGAAAGGACCAGAGAATACCACCAGAAACTCCAACTCTATAGGCAACATAATGGCAATTAATTCATATCTTTCAATACTCACTCTAAACATCAATAGACTAAACGCTCCAATCAAAAGACATAGGGTAACATAATGGATAAGAAAACAAGATCCAACTATATGCTGTTTACAAGAGACCCATTTTAGACCTAAAGACACCTTCAGATTGAAGAAAGTAAGGAGGATATGGAGAACCATCTACCATGCTAATGGTTGCCAAAAGAAAGCCAGAGTAGTCATACTTATAACACACAATCTAGATTTTAAATTTTTTAATGTTTATTTATTTTTGAGACAGAGAGAGACAGAGCATGAACAGGGGAAGGTCAGAGAAAGGGAGACAAAGAATCTGAAACAGGCTCCAGGCTCTGAGCTGTCAGCACAGAGCCCAACGTGGGGCTCGAACTCACAAGCTGTGAGATCATGACCTGAGCCAAAGTCAGATGCTCAACTGACTGAGCCACCCAGGCGCCCCACACAATCTAGATTTTAAAATAAAGACTGTAACAAGAGATGAAGAAGGTCATTATATCATAATTAAAGGGTGTTCCACCAAGAAGATCTAACAATTTATAAACATTTATGCTCCAAACATGAGGGCACCCAAATATACAAATCAATTAATCACAAGCATAAACAAACTCGTTGATAATACCATAATAGTAGGGGACTTCAACACCTCACTTACAACAATGGAGAGATCATCTAAACAGAAAATCAACAAGGAAACAATGGCTTTAAATGACAGATGGACTTAACAGATATATTCAGAACATTTCATCCTAAAGCAGCAGAATACACATTCTTCTTGAGTGGACATGGAATATTCTCCAGAAGACATCACATACTGGGACACAAATCAGCCCTCAACAAGTACAAAAAGATCGAGATCGTAATGTGCATATTTTGAGACCATAATGCTATAAACTTGAAATAAGCCACAAGAAAAAATTTGGAAAGATAAATACTTGGAGACTGAAAAACATCCTACTAAAGAATGAATGGGCTAGCAAAAAAGTTAAAGAGGAACTTTAAAAAGTACATGGAAGTAGGGGCGCCTGGGTGGCTCAGTTGGTTGAGCGTCCAACTTCGGCTCAGGTCATGATCTCACAGTTCATGGGTTCAAGCCCCACAATGGGCTGTGTGATGACAGCTTGCCTGAAGCCTGCTTCGGATTCTGTGTCTCTCTCTCTCCCTGCCCTCCCCTGCTCATGTTCTCTCACAAAATTAAATAAACATTAAAAAAAAAAAAGTACATGGAAGTCAATGAAAACAATAACACCACAGCCCAAAACCTCTGGGTCATAATAGGGAAGTATATAGCAGTCCAGGTCTTCCTAAAGAAGGAAGATCTCAAATACACAATCTAACCTTACACCTTAAAGAGCTGGGAAAAGAACAGCAAATAAAACCCAAAACCAGCAGAAGATAGGAAATAACAAAGATTAGAGCAGAAATCACTGCTATCGAAACCAAAACAACAGTAAAACAGATCAATGAAACCAGGAGCTAGTTCTTTGAAAGAATTAACAAAACTGATAAACCCCTAGCCAGTTTGATCAAAAAGAAAAAGGAAAGAACCCAAATAAATAAAACCAAGAATCAAAGAGGAGAGATCACAACCAACACAAAAATACAAACAATAAGAGAATATTATGAGCAATTATACACCAATAAAATGGGCAATCTGGAAGAAATGGACAAATTCCTAGAAACATATAAGCTACCAAAACTGAAATCGGAAGAAATAGAAAATTTGAGCAGATCCATATCCAGTAAAGAAAATGAATTAGTAATAAAAAATCTCCCCAAAAACAAGAGTCCAGGGCTGGATGGCTTTCCAGGGGAATTCTACCAAACATTTAAAGAAGAGTTAACACCTATTCTTTTCAAGTTGTTCCAAAAAATAGAAATGGAAGGAAAACTTCCAAATTCATTCTACAAGGCCAGAATTACCTTGATTCCAAAACCAGAGACCCCACTAAAAAGGAGAACTATAGACCAATATCTCTGATGAACATGGATGCAAAAATCCTCAACAAGATACTAGCCAACCGGATCCAACAATACATTAAAAGAATTATTCACCACAACCAAGTGGGATTTATACCTGGGATACAGGGCTGATTCAATATCCACAAAACAATCAATGCGACACATCACGTTAATAAAAGAAAGGACAAGAACCATATGACCCTCTCAATAGATTCAGAGAAAGCATTTGACAAAATACAGCATCCTTTCTTGATAAAAACCCTCCATAAAGTAGGGATAGAAGGATCATATCTCAAGATCATAAAAGCCATATATGAAAGACTCACCACTAATATCATCCTCAATGGGGAAAACAGAGCTTTCTCCCTAAGGTCAGGAACACTACATGGATGCCCACTCTCGCCACTGTTATTCAACATAGTATTGAAGTCTTAGCCTCATCAATCAGGCAACACAAAGGAATAAAAGGCGTCCAAATCGGCCATGAGTAGGTCAAACTTTCACTCTTCGCAGATGACATGATACGCTATATGGAAAACCCAAAAGATTCCAGCAAAAAACTGCTAGAACTGTTCCATGAATTCAGCAAAGTCCCAGGACATAAAATCAATGCACAGAAATCGGTTGCATTCTTATACACCAATAATGAAGCAACAGAAAGAGAAATCAAGGAATCAATCCCATTTACAATTGTGTCAAAAACCATAAAATATCTAGGAATACACCTAACCAGAGATGTGAAAAATCTATACACTGAAAACTATAGAAAGCTGATGAAAAAAGTTGACACACACACAAAAACAGGAAAAATATTCCATGATCCTGGATTAGAAGAATATTGTTAAAATGTTGATACTACCCAGAGCAATCTTCATATTCAATGCAATTCCTATCAAAATAACACCAGCATTCTTCACAGAACTAGAAAAAACAATCCTAAAATTTGTACGGAACCAGAAAAGACCTCGAATAGCCAAAGAAATCCAAAGCTGGAGGCATCACAATCCCAGACTTTAAGATGTATTACAAAGCTGCAATCATCATGACAGTATGGTGCTGGCACAAGAACAGACACTCAGATCAATGGAACAGAATAGAGAACCCAGAAATGGACCCACAAACATAAGGCCAACTAATCTTTGACAAAGCAAGAAAGAATAACCAATGGAACAAAGACAGTCTCTTTAGCAAATGGTGCTGGGAAAACTGGTCAGCAACATGCAGAAGATGAACCTGGACCACTTTCTTACATTATACACAAAAATAAACTCAAAATGGATGAAAGACCTAAATATAAGACAGGAAGCCATCAAAATCCTAGAAGAGAAAGCAGGCAAAACCCCCTTTGATCTTGGCCACAGCACCTTCTTACTCAACACGTTTCTGGAGGCAAGGGCAACAAAAGCAAAAATGAACTAGAGGGACCTCATCAAAATAAAAAGCTTCTGCACAGTGAAGGAAACAATCAGCAAAACTAAAAGGCAACCAATGGAATGGAAGAAGATATTTGCAAATGACATATCAGATAAAGGGTTAGTATCCAAAACCTATAAAGAACTCAACACCCAAAAAACAATCCAGTGAAGAAATGGGCAAAAGACACAAATAGACAATTCTCCAAAGAAGACATCCAGATGGCTAACAGACACATGGAAAAATGCTCAACATCACTCATCATCATCAAGGAAATACAAACCAAAACAACAATGTGATACCACTTCACACCTGTCAGAATGGCTAAAATCAACAACTCAGGCAACAACAGATGTTGGCAAGGATGCAGAGAAACAGGATCTCTTTTGTACTCCTGGTGGGAGTACACACACACACACACAAAGTAGTATTACTAGACAATCAAAAAGAATGAAATCCTGCCATTTGCAACTACATGAATGGAACTAGAGGGCATCATGCTAAGTGAAAATTAGAGAAAAACAAATATCATAGGACTTCACTCATGTGTGATTTAAGATACAAAACAGATGAACATAAGGGAATGGAAGCAAAAGTAATATAAAAACAGGGAGGGGACAAAACATAAGAGCCTCTTAAATATAGAGAAATGAGTGTTGCTGGAGGGGTGATAGGAGGGAGAATGGACTAAATGGATAAGGGGCATTAAGAAAGACACTTGTTGGGTGGCGCCTGGGAGGCTCAGTCGGTTAAGTGTCCGACTTCAGCCCAGGTCATGATCTCACAGTTCGTGAGTTTGAGCCCCGCATCAGGCTCTGCGCTGACAGCTTGGAGCCTGGAGCCTGCCTCAAATTCTGTGTCTCCCTCTCTGTCTGCCCCTCCCCAGCTCCTTCTCACACTCTGTCTTTGTCAAAAATAAACAAACTTAAAAAAATTTTTAAAAAGAAAGACACTTGCTAGGATGAGTACTGGGTGTTATAGGGGATGATTCACTGGAATCTACTTCTGAAATCATTGTTGCACTATATGCTAACTTGGATGTAAATTTTAAAAATTAATTAATTAATTTTTAAAAATCAGGGAAAAGAAAACTAGGTACTGGAAGATCAAAAGCCACTAACCAAGAAGGGCAGGGAAATGGGGAATAAACATTTAAAAAGCAGAGAATCATTGAAAAAATAGCAATGTAGTATAAAACATTGCTCTGAGCTTCCTTGCAGCAAGAAAAAGGTGCAGTTCTCTTGACCAGTAGTAGAAACATCCATTCATTAGAAGAAAACCATTTTTCCCTGTCCCTAAGCTAACTGTAAATTGTCACAGCGGTACTTGTATAAGGAGCATCAAATAAGATAATGACGGTCACACCCCACTTGGTAACAGCTTTATAACATTTTCACTGGTGTTGCGCAAGTGGTTATTTCTTAATTCGAGCTTCAGGATAGAAAGCTTAGTTTTGTAAAGGCAGTTACAGAAAAGCATACAGGTTTATTTCGCTTTCTGATGATCTCATTTTCCACCTGTATATTAGTGCATCCTAAGGAATAAAAACGGAACCGTTCCAAAGTGTGGCATCAGAATCATCTAGGGAGCATGTTAAAAATGAGTCCTGGGCACCTAGGTGGCTCAGTCTTTAAGCATCTGACTTTGGCTCAGGGCATGATCTCACGGCTGGTGGGCTCGAGCCCTGCTCCCAGTAAGCTCCGCTTCTCTGTCTCTCTGTCTCTCTACCCGCTCCCCCTCTCCCCCGGGATTCTCTCTCTTTTTCTCTGCCCCACGCTCATTTGTGCCCCCTATCTCTCTCTCTAAAAAAAAAAAAACAAAAAAAAACGAAGAGTCCTAAGCCCTAACTCCAACCTACTTAATTAGAATCTCTGAAAGCAGAATCTGAGAATTTGTATTTTCAACAAGTTCCCCAGGCACACTGCATTAGACTTCCCTTTCTCAACAGAGGTGATCTCAGCTAGGTTTCTAATTACAGTGAAAGGACAGCAACTCCAAACTGAAGTCACTTAAACTGAGGAGAAGGTATTATAGATTGCCAATCCAAATACAAGGCACATGGTTGATAAGCATAATGGTTTAATGTATTAAAGACCATACTTTCTGGCTCTAAGGGCCATACATAAATTACAGGTTTTTATATTCATTACATCAGTTTCCTGACAGAGGACAATAAGTCCTCTAACTCTAACAAAAATCAATATTCTATGATGATTTTCCTATACATGGAAATGAAGTGTTCTGGGAAAGGAATACTTTTTCTTTCTAAATCACAATAACAGCAAAAACAATAATCTTTAACATTGAAAAAGTTCTTACTTCCTGTCAGGCACAGTTCTAAATGTTATATATATATATATATATATAACATAATTATATATATAATTATATAATTATAATTGTGGGCTATAGAAATACCACTAACTTTCAGGAGCAAGAATTCTCTCTCAGGAAGCAACCCCACAGCTGTCCAAAGCCTCAACCAAGTATATGACTGAGTACCAAATTGTTTGTATCTATAAATATGGAAAAGATGACCGGGGGCCTAAAATACTTGAAGTTATAAATTACTGAATGCCTATTACTCCTATAATAAAATTATAAGCCCTGCTTATAATTTTAAGCAGGGCTACATCCCAGTAATAGATAAGCTATAAAAAGCACCCTGAAATAATTAAATGCATTACCTATTTAAATTACACTATTCACAATTTTTCATCTGAGTACTATTACGTGTCTGAGACCACAAATTGGTTTTAACATAATGTTTGAATGTTCTTCTAGACAACAGTTATGTCAAATACTTTAGCCATTTCTTCCATCAACTCCCAGAACATGAAAACATATCCTGTCATCACCACAGTTAAACACACATACGCCTATCTATAGTCCAAGTATGGAAAGAGCCCAAATGTCCATCAACAGCTGAATGGATACAGAAGATGTGGATATATATATACATACATGCAATGGAATATTACTCGGCAATCAAAAGAACGAAATCTTGCCATTTCCAACTATGTGGATGGAACTAGAGTGCGTATTATGCTACATGAAATTGGCCACATTTTCATGTAGAAAAACAAATATCATATGATTTCACTCGTGGAATTTAAGATATAAAACAGATGAACATAAGGGAAGGGAAGCAAAAATAATATAAAAACAGGGAGGGAGACAAAACATAAGAGACTCTTAAATAAGAACTGAGGGTTGCTGGAGGAGTTGTGGGAGGGAGGACAGGCTAAATTGGCAAGGGGCATTAAGGAAGACACTTGTTGGGATGAGCACTAGGTGTTATATCTAGGGGATGAATCACTGGATTCTACTCCTGAAATCATTATTGTACTGTATGTAACATGGATATAAAAAAGCAAAAATCAAAAAATGGGGCTCCTGTGTGGCTCAGTCGGTTAAGCGTCTGACTGACTCAGGTCATGATCTCATGGTACGTGGGTTCGAGCCCCACATCAGGCTCTGTGCTGACAGCTCAGAGCCTAGAGCCTGCTTCGGATTCTGTGTCTCCCTCTCTCTGCCCCTCCCCTGCTCACACGCATGCACGAGCGCTCTCTCAAAAGTAAAAAAAAAAAAAAACCATAAAATAAAATAAAAAAATAAAGTGCTTAAGCAAAAAATGAAAAGAAATGAAATAAGGTAAAAATATCAGCAATGTTAAATTGACATCACAAGTGTATACAGGTGTTCCTTATACTATTCTCTGCGGGATGTTTGAAACTTTTATAAAAAGTAATAAAAAATACACATATCCTCCTTAAATCTATTCTACTTTTAGGAATTAACTCAGCGTAGCAGCTCTGTCAACTAAAAATGGCCTAGAAACGACGACCGACCTAATAGCAATGAGCACTGCAGTAACTCAGATTGTGGCCTACAAATGTTATTTCCTACTTAAAAAAAAAAAAAAAAAAAAAAAATCAGGCCCTTGGAGAAATGGCTGATTGTGACGTGGGACCAAAAATATGTAAGACGAACACCCTGCACATCTGATAGCTTCCTTATCATATCAGGAAGGAAGCTATCAGAAACCACTGGGTCACATCAAAAGTACTCAGGAGTCAATTTGAAGGGGTTCCTTCGGGCCAAATATGGGACACTTCGAGCATCAATAAGGATGACAGCAATGGACTAAAACATATCAAATATGTTTAAACCCATGATTTTATAAAGATTTTTAAAATCTTTCATAGGTCTTCTAAGTGAATCAATTCATTATGAAGACTAATAAATAAGAGGAAAAAAATCAAACATTTATCCTGCCTTTCAATCATCCAATTACTTTGTAAAGCAAGTAACTGACACAGGGACATTCTCCACAATATAAGTTGCTCAGCTATTTCATTGATCAAAGGAATGATAAAGAAAATTATTAGAATTTCACCTTTTGACAATTCCCAAATGACCACTATAAACAACGGTCATCAAGAAGTAACATCACAGGAGCACCTGGCTGGCTCAGTTGGTTGAGCATCCAACTTTGGCTCAGGTCATGATCTCATGGTTCGTGGGTTCAAGCCCTGTATTGGACTCTGTGCTGACAGCTCAGAGCCTGGAGCCTGCTTTGGATTCTGTGTCTCCCTGTCTCTCTGCCCCTCCCGCACTCATGCTCTGTGTCTGTCTCTCAAAAATGAACAGACGTTGAAAAAAATTTTGAATTTAATAAAAAATGAAAAAAAAAAAAAAGAAATAACAGGGGCGCCTGAGTGGGTCTGTCGGTTAAGCGTCCGACGTCAGCTCAGGTCATGATCTCATGGTTCGTGGGTTCGAGCCCCATGTCGGGCTCTGGGTTGATAGCTCAGAGCCTGAAGCCCACTTAGGATTCTGTGTCTCCCTCTGTCTGCCCCTCCGCTGCTTGCACTTTGTCTCTCGCATGGTCTCAAAAATAAATAAATGTTAAAAAAAAAAAAAAAAAGAAAGAAAGAACATCACAAAAAGAGATACAAGCAGACGTTATGTGCCTGACTGAAGTACACAACACTTAACGGAGTATTTGTAAAAAAAAACAGAGAGAGAGGGATACCAAACCTGAATTTAATAAAGCCTATATAACTACCAATTTATAGGCAACAAAGACAGAAAAACATGTTAACGATATCATGTGGATGTAATCAGAAGAACCCAGACCATGGGAAATTTTAGAAGACAAACAGTATTTTCAACAAATAAATTGCAAGGAAGAATAAAAGGAACAGAGGATCAATCTAGGAAATCCCATATCCAACCAACAGGAGTGCCAGAAAGAAAAGGCAAGTAAAATGGAAGGGTAACAACTATCAAAGATAATCTTAGAAGAAAACATAACTGGGGTGCCTGGGTGGCGCAGTCGGTTAAGCGTCCGACTTCAGCCAGATCACGATCTCGCGGTCCGTGAGTTCGAGCCCCGCGTCGGGCTCTGGGCTGATGGCCCAGAGCCTGGAGCCTGTTTCCGATTCTGTGTCTCCCTCTCTCTCTGCCCCTCCCCCGTTCATGCTCTGTCTCTCTCTGTCCCAAAAAAAATAAATAAACATTGAAAAAAAAAATTAAAAAAAAAAAAAGAAAACATAACTGAAGAGGTACATGTGACCTCAATCAAATAGGCTTGTTTAAGAAAACACCTACAACAGTGAAAAAAAACACCTACAGCTGGACACTCCTGCTTTTCATCATGAGCCTTTATGCACTAGGTGTTAACAGGTTCATGTATTATTTTAATAAATATATTTTTTAAAGTAGCAACAAGGCTTCAATAATGGCCCAGAAGATTAATTAACACTATTTACCCAATGACACTATAAGAAAATCTTGTTATATAGTATTTTAATAACAACACCATCTAAGATGTAAACAAAAATCTCCCTTGTTCATCATGGAAAATTACAATAGTCCTCTAAAACGCAAGGAAAAAAAAAGTCTGCTAGAACTCTTCCAATGAGCCGCAGAGATGTGCAGGGTAGAATCAGCCCCTTGGAGAGTTCAGGCCAGAAGCTGGAATTTGGGGGACCAGAAATTGGTACGCAGGTTTTGGTAAAAAGATGTGAGGAGTAGAGAAAAATACTAAAAAGCCCAAAAGCTGACTTCTAACTTTTCTAACTCAGCTGTGAGCCGCTGTTCCTTGATGAATTCAGATTTCTGTTTCAGTAGGTGGCAATGCATTTCAATCCCTACTTAGGATCAATAAACTGAATGAGGAATACAAAATGCCTCCATAAGAACTTAGAAGAAATAGACTTCTCCTTTTTTGTTTAAAGTTAACATTGTTACTTTGGGATAAATCGAACCCAAAATACTGTAAGGCTATTTAATTTAGTCACTGCATATAGGTAGGCAGTAATGCCAGATTTCAGTTACGATAAAACATATTATAAAACAATAACTAAGGGCAAAGAACCATGAAGACAATTGCCCAGGAGGAAATAAAAATACAATGTACATCAGGATTGATGTAAGCAACTCCAAGTATATGGATATGAGAATATCCAGTAATAATTTTTAAGCACACAGATGTATATTAATCAAAGGTCTACTTACAGTATTTAATTAAATCAGTTACATTATCACTTTAAATCACATGATATGAATTAATTTAGAAAAAGTGCTTCCTCACTCCCGTTATTTCATGAAACCATTTTAATCAGACTCTTCAAACGCAGTTCTAACATTAGTGTTTAACTATCATCACTAGGGACACTTTCTTTTTATTAAAAAAAATTTTTTTTAACATTTATTTATTTTTGAGACAGAGAGAGAGCATGAACGGGGGAAGGGTCAGAGAGAGAGGGAGACACAGAATCAGAGGCAAGCTCCAGGTTCTGAGCTGTCAGCACAGAGCCCGATGTGGGGCTCGAACTCACGGACTGCGAGATGACGACCTGAGCCGAAGTTGGACGCTTCACCGACTGAGCCACCCAGGCGCCCCAGTAGGGACACTTTTAAAATACCTCACACGGGCACCTGGGTGGCTCAGTCGGTGAAGCATCCGACTTCGGCTCAGGTCGTGATCTCACCTTTTGTGAGTTCGAGCCCCGTGTTGGGCTCTGTGCTGACGGCTCAGAGCCTAGAGCCTGCTTCGGATTCTGTGTCCCTCTCCCCCTACCCAACTCACACTTTGTCTCTCAAAAAATATATAAACATTGAAAAGACAACTTTTTTAAATAAAATACCTCACACAATAAGCTAGGATATATCAGTTTCCTACTGCTACTATACAACTACACAAAGTTATTATCTTACAGTTTTGGAGGTCAGAAGCCTGATGAGAGTCTCACTGGACTAAAGTCAAGGTGCTGCAAAGCTGTCTTCCCCTCTGGAGGCTCTAGAGGAAAAGCTGCTACCTTGCCTTTTCCAGCTTCTAGAGGCTGCACTCGTTCTTAAGCTTCCTGCCTCCCTTCCATCTTCAAAACCCACAATGGCCGGTTGAAACTTTCTCACATCACGACAAGTGCCGGCACTGCCTTCTTCTTCCACTTCTACTTCCAAGGATCCTTAGGATTACACTGAGCCCACGTGACAATCTCCCTATCTTAAAGTCAGCTGATTAGCAACCTTAATTCCACCTGCTACCCCAATTCTCCCTTGCCACGAAACTGAATAATGCTCCCAGGTCCTGAGATATCCTTGTTTGAGGGAAGGGAGCATTATTCTGCCCACCACGGCACATCATCTTTACTTAAAATAAACGTGTTTTAAAATCTGCATATGATGCTATTTCAGGAAATTACATTTCCATCCCCAAGCCATTTGCAAAACATTAGAACTGCTCTATTTCTTTTTTAAGTAAATTTTTAAAATGTTTATCTACAATAGTTAACACTATGCACCAGTAACTGACCCAAGTGCTTAAACATCTTAACTCGTTTAGTTATAACACATACTGAAGTAACACCAGGAGTAATTACTAAATCTGCATTCGATTTCTCCTATCTTTGTACCAATTCCACCTGATGACTTCTAAAAGAAATCTTAGGGGCACCTGGGTGGCTCAGTTGGCTAAGCGTCTGACTCTTGCTTCCGACCCGACTCAGGTCGTGATCTCACGGGTCTCATGAGTTCGAGCCTTATGTCGGCTCTGTGCTGACAGTGCAGAGTCTGTTTGGGATTCGCTGTCTCCCTCTCTCTCTCTCTGCCCTGCCCCATTTGCGTTCTCTCTGTCTTAAAACAAATAAATAAACATTAAAAAAATTATTTTTATTTTTTTAATGTTTATTTATTTTTGAGAGAGAGAGAGAGAGACCAAGTGCAGTAGGGCAGGGGCAGAGAGAGGAAGACACAGAATCCAAAGCAGGCTCCAGGCTCAGAGCTGTCAGCACAGAGCCCGATGCAGAGCTCGGAACCCACGAGCCGTGAGATCATGACCTGAGCCAAAGTCAGATGCTTAACCAACTGAGCCACACAGGTGCCTCCCCCCACAAATTTGTTAATAAATAAATAAATAAATAAATAAATAAATAAATAAATAATAAATAAATACATGCATACATAAAATCCCAAAGTAGCATCTTTGAGGTAAAATAATAGAGAATGCGCTCATACAATCAGATAATTAATAGAGTAAATAAAGAATAGCTCCCTCTTTGCACAATTATAATTTCAGTTAAAAAACTGCCTGATAATACATACACGAAGGAAGTGTCAAACTCACAGGCAATTTAATAAATGAAAATATGTACTACTTCATATTCACTAAATTACCATGAAATAGCTTCCATCTGTATTATTAGATTTGGGATGCACTACTCCGAGCTGCCTTTACAAACAGAGCCTTATTCTCATCAGCTGCTGGGAATACTAGCTTCTAGCAATTAGCCCTCAACTATGGTCCCACTTTTAGAACCAAAAAAAAAAAGTGCCTTGCACAAGCACATACACCCTTCCACATACCAGGATCCAGTGATGGATCATCACAGATGTAAATGCCCAGCCCCTCATCTCAACTAGGAAAATCTCTGAAGGGCCCCCTATCTATCTTCAGAATTGCCCACAGGGTCAGGTGAAACTTTTGTTTAGATGACATCACAGGGGCACCTGGCTGGCTCAGTCAGTGGAGTATGCAACTCTTGATCTTAGGGGTTTTGAGTTCCAGCCCCACACTGGGTGTAGAAATTACTTAAAAAAATAATTTTGAAAAAAAAAAACAAACTGCACAGCAAAGGAAACAATCAACCAAACTAAAAGGCAACCTAAGGAATGGAAGAAGATATTTGCAAATGACATATCTGATAAAGGGTTAGTATCTAAAATATATAAAGAACTTATAAAACTCAACATACACAAAAAAACAAATTAATTCGATTAAAAATGGGCAGAAGACATGAATAGACTTTTCTCCAAAGATATACCAATAGCCAATAGACACATGAAAAGATGCTCAATATTACTCATCATCAGGGAAATGCAAATCAAAATTACAATATTACTTGACACCTGTCACAATGGCTAAAATCCAAAACACAAGAAACAGAAAGTGTTGGTAAGGATGTGAAGAAAAAGGAACCCTCGTGCACTCCTGGTGAGAATGCAAACCAGTAAAGCCATTGTACAAAACAGTATGGGGGTTCCTCAAAATATTAAAAATAAAATTACCACCTGATCCAGTAATTGCACGACTAGGTATTTATCCAAAGAATATGAAAACACTAATTCAAAAAGACATATGCACCCCTATATTTACTGCAGCATTATTTATAATAGTCAAATTATGGAAACAGCCAATGTGTCCACCGATTGACGAATGGATAAAGATGTGGCATATATAAAAGGCAAAAATAAAAAAGGAATGAAATCTTGCCATTGGCAACAACATGGATGGAGCTAGAGAATATAATACTAAGCAAAATAAGTCAGAGAAATCATTTCACTCATATGTGGAATTTAAGAAACAAAACAAAAGAATCAAAGGGAAAAAAAAAGAGACAAACCAAGAAACCGACTCTTAACTATAGAGAACAATCTGATGGTTATCAGAGTGGAGATGGGGGTGGGGGGTGAATGGGTGAAAGGGGACTAAGAGTACACTTATCTTGATGAACACAGGAAAAATGTAAAGAATTGCTGAATCACTACATTGTACACTTGAAACCAACACAACAATGTATGCTAACTATACTGGAATTAAAATTAAAAAATAAAAATAATAATAAATAAATTTAAAAATAAGAGAATGAGGGGTGCCTGGGTGGCTCAGTCAGTTAAGCGTCCGACTTCGGCTCAGGTCATGATCTCACAGTTCATGAGTTCGAACCCCACATCGGGCTCTGTGCTGACAGCTCAAAGCCTGGAACCTGCTGTGGATTCTGTGTCTCCCTCTCTGCTCCTCCTCCCTCTCAAAAATGAATAAACATTAAAAAAAATTGTTAATAAAAAATAAAAAAAATACAAGAATGATATTATTTAAAAGGAAAAAAAGTTACCACACCAAAAAGACTCTGTAAGTATGTATGATGATGAATGTTAACTAGACTTAACTTGGTGATCATTTTGCAATATATACAGATATCAAATCATTGTTTCGTATACCTGAAACTAATATAATGTTATATGTCAATTATATCTTAACAAAAAATGTAAGCAAAATAATACTATAGAAATATAAATATATTCCAAATAATAAATGAAAGAAGACATCACAAATTGTATTTATATCGATTTAAGCTACTTCAAATACATATACACGTGGATTAATGACAAAAGAAATTTCCAAAAAATTCTTAGTTTTTGAGGGTAGGGTATGAAAATTCAAGATTATGAGTTGTTTTAAGTTTACTCAGAAGATATTTTAACATTCAATTAATATAAAATAGTAACACTAAATAATTAGATAAATGTAAAATGAAATAAAACCATAGACCACAGGATATTGTTACCCGAACAAAACAATGGTATATAAGAATATAAGAAGCATCTACAAATTGTTTCTTATTGTTACAAAGCACTATGGGGGGGGGGGGGGGAGCACTACAGAGAAGCCTACAAAGAAACAATCCAGAATAAATAAATACACACACCACACACACACACACACACACTTATAATTTACCTGCCACAGGAGGGACAACACCAGAAAAACGCACTGTTGCATGTTCTCCATTAACTTCAACTCGTCGACCAATGACACTTTTTGTGTCATTCATGATAATATAGCCAGAATCCAAAATATGAGGAGATCTAGGAAGAAAATTACAAAATTGACAAGATCTTAATAAAGTCCTTAAAATTTATTTTTTTCATGTATCGAGATATTCCTTTTTTTTTAATGTTTATTTTTTGAGATAGACACACACACACACACACACACACACACACACACACACACACACGAGTGGGGGAGGGGCAGAGAGGGAGACACAGAATCTAAAGCAGGTTCCAGGCTCTGAGCTGTCGGCACAGAGCTCAACACATCACCCAAACTTGTGACCTGTGAGATCCTGACCTGAGCCAAAGTCAGATGCTTAACCCACTGAGCCACCCAGGCGCCCCTTCACTTTAGTGAGATATTCTTGAGGTCAACACTCCTGCAATTTAGTCTTCATATTTTGGTGAAGAGAAGGACCTATAGGTTTATGTGGCATATTCTCATAGTTTCATTTTACTTTACTTTCTAACTATATTTTGATAACAATGTTTATTTTGAGAGAGAGAGAGAGAGAGAGAGAGAGAGAAGAGAGCGCACACATGAGCAAGGGAGGGGCAGAGAGAGGGAGAGAGAAAATCCCAAGCAGACTCCATGCCATCAGCACAGAGCCTGATGTGGGGCTTGAACCCACAAACTGTGAGATCATCATCATGATTATGAGCTGAAACAGAGTCAGACACTCGACCAACTGGGCCACCCAGGCACCCCAATAATATGTTTTTTAAATGTTGCTCAACTCCAGTTAGCTCACATCACATAACTTGTCTATTCTGTCATCTACTGAAGGGGATAGGAAGGAAAGGAGAATGGAAGAGAGGGGGGCAGGGGCGCCTGGGGGGCTCAGTCAGTTAAGTGTCAGACTTTTGATTTCGGCTCAGGTCGTGATCTCATAGTCAGGCGATCAGCCCCGTGTAGAGCTCCATGCTGCGCACGGAGCCTGCTTGAGATTATCTTTCTCCCTCTCACTCTGCTCCGACTCCTCTCTAAAATAAAAAATAAATTAAATAAATAAAAAAAACAAAAAAGGAGGAGAAAAGTGATAGAGAACAGGACAAGAAAACAGGCAATATGGGCATTGTTATCTCTTGAGGATGGGAGAAAAAAACAAATCCATAGACATAGGAAGCAACACATACAATGAACAATAAATAAAAATTAAACTCTAGGGGCACCTGCCTGGCTCAGTTGGTGGAACATGTAGCACTTGATCTCGGGGTCGTGAGTTCAAGCCCCACATTGGACACAGAGCTTACTAAAACAAAACAAACAAAAAACCGTGAAACTTGGGGCGCCTGGGGGGCTCAGTCGGTTAAGAGCCCAACTTTGGCTCACGTCATGATCTCATGGTTTGTGGGTTCAAGTCCCACATCAGGCTCTGTGCTAACAGTTCAGAGCCTGGAGCCTGCTTCAGATTCTGTGTCTCCCTCTCTTTCTGTCCCTCCCCCTCACATTCTGTCTCTCACTCTCAAAAAATGAATAAACATTAAAAAAAATAAAAAAAAACCAAACCATTAAAATCGAATAAAAAGACAGAACCATGAAACTAAAGAGAAGGCCCTAAAGGGAGACAGAGTGAAAAGTATCTCCTATCCAGGAATGGTAACTAGATCCACCTCCTACTTCACAGGAAAGCAGAAGACTGAGGAACATGTGAAAAGACACTGTCAGCCAAAATCCAGACAGTGGGGAACCCTACCGTCAAACAAGTTAGTTTCTTCAACACAAGGAGAACACAAGAAGAAAAAGAAAGACATGGAGGGAGAACAAACAGATTTAAAAAAACTGAAGACAACCAATTGCAACACTGGACTTCGTTTGGACCCTAATTTTTTAAAAAAGTGTAAGTAACTTTAAAGTAAAAACTTGTGAGAATATTGAAAATTTGAACACTGACTAAATTTGATATTAAAGAAAAACTGTTTGGGGCACCTGGGTAGCTCAGTCGGTTAAGCGGCCGACTTCGGCTCAGGTCATGATCTCACGGTCCGTGAGTTCGAGCCCCGCGTCGGGCTCTGTGCTGACAGCTCAGAGCCTGGAGCCTGCTTCGGATTCTGTGTCTCCCTCTCTCTCTGACCCTCCCCCGTTCGTGCTCTGTCTCTCTCTGTCTCAAAAATAAATAAATGTTAAAAAAAATAAAGAAAGAAAAATA
The DNA here is from genome assembly GCF_022837055.1 of Prionailurus viverrinus. Lineage (NCBI taxonomy): Eukaryota > Metazoa > Chordata > Mammalia > Carnivora > Felidae > Prionailurus > Prionailurus viverrinus. The sequence continues at coordinate 13,216,000 of NC_062571.1, forward strand.
AAGAAAAACTGTTTAAGACTCAATGAAATACCAATCGTAATTTCCACAGAACTAGAACCATTCATGCTAAAATCTGTATGGAACCACAATAGACCCCAAACAGCCAAACCAATCTTGAGAAAGAACAAAGCCAGAGGCATCACAATCCTGGATTTCAAGTTATAGACAAAGCTATAGTAATCAAAACAGTATGGTACTGGCACAAAATTTAGACAAATAAATAGAACAAAATGGAGAGCCCAGAAATAAACCCACACCGGTATGGTCAATTAATTGATGACAAAAGAGGCAAGACTACCCAATGGAAAAAGACAGTCTCTTCAATAAACAGTGCTGGGAAAACAGGAGAGCTACATGCAAGAGAACAAACCTGGATCACTTTCTGACACCATACACAACAGTAAACTTAAAATAGATTAAAGACCTAAATATGAATCCTAAAACCACAAACTCCTAGGAGAAAACATAGGCAATAATTTCTTGGACATCAGCCTTAGCAACATTTTTCTAGATACGTCTCCTGACGTGCGGGAAACAAATGCAAAAATAAACGACTGGCACTCCACCAAGATAAAGAGCTTTTGTACAATGAAGGAAACAATCAACAAAACAAAAAGGCAACCTACTGAATAGGAGCAGATATTTGCAAATGATATATCGGATAAGGAATTAATATCCAAAATACGTAAAGAATTTATACAATTCAACAACGAAACTACAAACAATCCAATTAAAATAAGCGGAGGACCTGAAGAAACATTTTTTCTAAAGAAGACATGGCCAACAGACACATTGAAAGGATGCTCGACATCACTAATCACCCAGGAAATGCAAATCAAAATCACCATGAGATATAACCTCTATACCTGTTAGAATGGTTAGTGCCAAAAAGACCAGAAATAACAGGTGTTGGTGAGGATGTGGAGGGAAAAAACAAAAAACAACAAAAACAAAACAAAACAAAAAAAACCCTTGTGCCCTGTTGGTGGGAATGTAAATTGGTGCAACCACTGTGGAAAACAGTATGGAGGGTCCTCAAAAAATTAAAAATAGAAATACCATATGACGCAGCAATTCCACTACTGGGTATTTACCTAAAGAAAATAAAAACACTGTATCAGTTTGAAAAGATGTATGCGTCCTGTGTTTATTGCAGTATTACTTCCAATAGCCAAGATGTAGAAGCAACTCAAGTGTCCACTGATAGACAAATGGATAAGGAAGAGTGGTGTGTGTGTGTGTGTGTGTGTGTGTGTGTGTGTGTGTGTGTCAGACGAATACTATGCAGCCATAAAAAAGGATGATTTTGAGCCATTTGCAACAACACGGATGGACCTAGAGGGTCTTATGCTAAGTGAAATAATTCAGACTGAGAAAGACCAATATCATATGATTTCATTCATATGTGGAATCTAAAAGCAACAATAAATGAATACACAAAAAAAAAGCAGAATCAACCTTAAATACAGAGCTGATATTTGCCAGAGGTGAATGGGGTGGGGGTGAATTGGCAAAACAGGAGATACAGGCTTCCAGTTATGGAATGAGTAAGTCACAGGAAGAAAAGTCACAGCATAGGGAATACAGTCGATGACACTGTAACAACGTTCTATGGTGACAGATGGTAGCTTCACTTGTGATGAGCAAAGCATAACGTATAGAGAAACTGAATCACAATGTTGTATACCTGAAGCTAATGTACCACTGTGTATCAACTATACTCAAATAATTTCTAACATAAAAATTCAAATGTAAAAAAATTTAAATGTTTAAATTTAACGATAATTATCCTAAAAAATAGTTTTCACTAGTTTTAAATGCCTTTTCAATTTTCATTAACATGTAAACAGAATTTTTTACAAGTGAAATAGATACATAATTTCTATTCTACTTCTTTTATTAACAGGTGAACATTTTTCTATACAGCCACAGAATTATCATCTTAAGCTCTTTAATGTTGACCTGTAGATCCACAATTTACTTAATCATTTCTATCCCTCCCCCCCCCCCAAAAAAACAGCTAAAAACATGGTTTTGTTTTTAAATTATTCTTGTCCCCTGAAGTATTTCCCTGGGAAAAATTCTTGAGACAATTATTCAAAGTAAATAAACATGTTTAAGATTCGAGAAAGCCATGGCCAGACTGTCCATTCAAAAACAAAGTTAAATACTAACACTGACACTAAAAGAAAATCTACTTGTTTACTTGTTTCTATAAAGTCTTATGAATTCCCATGAAGAACTTTTTTTTTTATTTTATTTTAAAAAAAATTTTTTTAACGTTTATTTATTTTTGAGACAGAGAGAGACAGAGCATGAACGGGCGAGGGGCAGAGAGAGAGGGAGACACAGAATCGGAAACAGGCTCCAGGCTCTGAGCCATCAGCCCAGAGCCCGACGCAGGGCTCGAACTCACGGACCGCGAGATCGTGACCTGAGCTGAAGTCGGACGCTTAACCGACTGAGCCACCCAGGCGCCCCTCCATGAAGAAATTCAAGTCAGGTCTTCTCTATTCTATACTTGTACAACTAACTTTTTTAAACTAATCTCTACACCCAACATGGGGCTAAAACTCACGACCCCAAAATCAGGAGTTGTGCGCTCTACTGACAGAGGCACGTGCCCCTTGTACAACTAATCATTGAAGCAGGACTTAACACATCATTATTCATGTAAATGCAGAACTTTACATTTATATATACTGAACATTGAACACCCCATTAATTATCTCTCCCAGCTCTGTCCTGTGCAATTTTTGTAAGATCGAAACAAAATGTATATGTGTGTGTGTGTGTGTGTGTGTGTGTCTGTGTCTGTGTGTATTAGATATATGACTTTGACCAAAGACAGAACCCATACAAATTGTGAGTAAAACTTTTCAGTTATAAGCCCTCCTATTATCCAGTTCACATGCAAGAACATCATGAACTTTGTGAAATGCTCCCCTGAAATCAAAATAAACTGTCAGTCCCAGAATATACTGTCAATCAGAGGAATGGGGTAACTTAAACACCTCTGAGTTGTATGAATATTTTTGGAAGGAACAGTTGTTCCTTTGTGATTTGTTCTATTGACAATAATGAGTACGAGAAGGAAGATAATGATGATCAACAGAGAAAGTAAATACTGCACTGTTCTCTGCAAATTTCCCTGGCTTGTCAGGGAATTGCAATCCAAACAAACAAACAAAGGCAAATTTAGCAAGACTCGCTCAACTCTTCCTACTTCCTTAGGATTACTGCTTTTCTAAATGTTCACAAATATCTTTCCTAGAGGTTCTATTTCCCCTTGTTCATTACTCTTTAAAGATTACGGACAGGAATTTTTGCAATTGTATTTCCCAGTTCTTTCATGAATTACTACATGTAATTTCTCTTGGAATGCAGGCTAATTCAAAATGGCCAAACACTATACCACCTCCTTTTATCTTCAACATGCTTTTAAACAGGCTTTTTTTTTTAAAGACAGGAATCATTTTCCATAGACACGACAAAAGATAAAAAATTGAGTCAATCTGTGATTTTTCTGTCATCTCTATGCAACATTAAATATATTTTCAAAAGATGAAGCAAAGGTGGCAAAATGTTAACAATCGCTAAATAAAGGCAACGAGTATCTGGGTGTTTCCTATGTTTCAAAATATTCAAGATTTAAACTAAAAGCCGTATATTACTACACCCAAGGCATTTGTACTACTTTTTAGTCTAGATCAATCCTAGAAGCTTCTTTTCTTATCTTCCCATTTTTTCACAAATTGATTTGGAGGCTCAACCTTACCAGTATTTTTCTGAAGAGGTCCATTCAAGTGTCTCAAAGTCATTGTTATGCTGTTTCTTCTTCCATTTCAGGGATGCTCCTTATATTTTTCCAGATACATCTTTCTCACTTAATTTTTTTTCTTTAAAAAATTTTTAATGTTTATTTATTTTTGAAAGAGAGAGAGAGAGAGAGAGAGAGAGAGAGAGACAGAGCATGAGTGGGAGGGGGCAGAGAGAGAGAGGGAAACACAGAATCGGAAGCAGGCTCCAGGCCTCGAGCTGTCAGCACAGAGTCCAACACAGGGCTCGAACTTGGGAATGGCAAGATTGTGACCTAGGCCGAAGTCGGACGCTTAACCAACTAAGTCATCCAGGTGCCCCTTTTCTTTTATTTTTTAAAGTTTACCTAACCATTTTGAAGAGAGAGAGAGAGAGAGAGAGGCAAGAGAGAAAGGAAGAGAATCCCAAGCAGGCTCCACACTGTCAGCGCAGAGCCCCAAGTGGGGCTCCACACTCACAAACCATGAAATCATGACCTGAGCCCAAGTTGGATGCTTACCCAACTAAGCCACCCAGGTGCCCCTCTCACTTAATTTTTTAAATAGATGATACTCAAAAGAATAAAAGGGAATACACTAAAAGTTTCCCTTCCATTCCTGCTAGTCATTAGCTCTTTCCACTGGCAACAGTTTTATTAGTATCTTATAGTATCTTCCACACACATTTTGTGCTTATACAGGCTGATATGCTTTTTCCTTTCTTTACACAAATGATACCATGCTCTATATGGGGTTCTATTCCTTACATTTTCATTTAATAATATAACCTGGAAATTTACCCACAGCCATGTCAGAAGCTTTTACATTTTTTATGGCTACACAGTATTTGTATAGATATACCATAATTTATATAACCAGTCTTCACAAACTGATGGACTTAGGTTACTTCCAAGTCTTTGCTATTATAAATAATACGGCAAAGATTAAACCTTCTCAATTATTTTTTATACCTGTGCAAAAATAACTGTAGTAAACAATCTCAAACTGGGTATTGCTGAATCAAAGGGGAAGAGCATTTTTAATGTTGAGAGCTAATAACAAATGTCCCTTTTTAGGAACTGCACCAATTCACAATCCTACCAGCACCGTATGCAAGCCCCAGTATCATCACAACGTTGCCCTTCGCAGAATAATCTTTGGTTGCTTGTCAGTCTGATAAGTGAAACATACATTTTATTTACATTTCCTTTTATGAGGGAAGCTGAGCATCTATTCATTTTGATTCCCTTTTCTATGAATTACTTGTTCACATCCTTTACCCACTTTACTCATCTTTTTCTTAAGCTGTTTTTAAAAATATAAGCTGTTTTCTGGATGTTCTTCACAATGAGATGACTACATAATTCCTCAAATAAAATACTTTGAAAAGAATTGCAAGGAAAGGGGCGCCTCGGTGGCTCAGTCGGTTAGGCGGCCGACTTCGGCTTAGGTCATGAGCTCATGGTTCATGAGTTCGAGCCTCGCGTCAGGCTCTGTGCTGACAGCTCGGAGCCTGGAGCCTGCTTCAGAATCTGTGACTCCCCCTCTCTCTCCGTCCCCTCCCCAGCTCATGCTCTGGTCATGCTCTGTCTCTCAACTAATAAAGAAACATTAAAAAAAATTTTTTTTAAAGAATTGCAAGGAAGGACACAAGCAGGTAATTGTACGACCATGTTCACGGCGCTATTATTCACAAATAGCCAAAAGATGGAACTAACCCAAATATCCGTTGATGGATGAATGGATCAGCACAATGTGGTATACACATATAGTCAAATATTATTCAGCCTTAAAAAGAAAGGAAATTCTGTCACATGCTATATAACATGAAGGAACCCTGGGAACATCATGCTAAGTGAAATAAGCCAGTAACAAAAGGACAAATACTCTATGATTCCATTTAAATGAAATACCTAGAGTAGCCAAGTTCATAGAGAAAGTGGAATTGTGGTTGCCAATGGCTGTGGAAAGGGGGAAATAGTGTTAATGGCTACAGTGTTACAGTTTTGCAAGATGAAAAGAGTTCTGGAGACATAGGAGTTAAGATTGCACAACAGTGTGAATGTACTTAACACTACTCAATTGTACACCTAAAATCGTTAAGAGGGTCTGGGGCACCTGGCTCGCTCAGTCTGTGGAGCATGAGACTCGTGGTCTCAGGGTTGTGAGTTTGAGCCCCATGCTGGGTGTAGAGATTACTTAAAAAAAAAAAAAAAATCCTCAAGGGATGCCTGGGTAGTTCAGTCAGTTAAGGGTCTGACTCTTGATTTCAGCTCAGGTCATGATCTAGAAGTTCTTGAGTTTGAGCTCCACGTTGGGCTCCTTGGTGGCAGTGTGGAGCCTGCTTGGAAGTTTCTCTCTCCCTCTCTCTGCCCCTCCTTGCACACTCTCTCTCTCAAAATAAATAAATAAACTTTAAAAAACTGTTTTAAATTATTTTTTAAAACTTGTCACAGCGCCTGGGTGGTTCAATCGGTTAAGCCTCTGACTTTGGCTCAGGTCATGATCTCATGGTACATGGGTTTGAGCCCTGCATCAGGCTCTGTGCTGACAGCTCAGAGCCTGGAGCCTGCTTTGGATTCTGTGTTTCCCTTTCTCTGCCCCTCCCCTGCTCATACTCTGTCTGTCTCTCTCTCTCTCTCTCAAAATAAAGACTAAAAAAAGGTGAACCTAAGGGCAGGGAAGCAAAAATATAAAAACAGGGAGGGGGACAAAACATAAGAGACTCTTAAATATGGAGAACAAACAGAGGGTTACTGGAGGGGTTGTAGGAGTGGGGGATGGGCTAAATGGGTAAGGGGCATTAAAGAATCCACCCCTGAAATCATTGTTACACTATATATGCTAACCAACTTGGATGTAAATTTAAAAAATAAACAAATAAAAAAGAATTTTAAAAAATTTTAAATAAATAAATAAAAATAAATTTAAAAATTTTTTAGTATTTTTCAAAAATTGTCAGGGCGCCTGGTGGTTCAATCTTAAGGTTAAGCATCTGACTCTTGATTTCAGCTGGGGTCATAATCTCACCATTCCTGATATGGAGCCCCACATCAGGATCTGTGCTTACAGTGCAGGGCCTGCTTGGGAGTGTCCCCCCTGCCCCCACTCTGTCCCTCCCGTTATCGCTCTCTCTCAAAATAAACTTTAAAAAAAAAAAAACTGTTAAGATGGTCAATGTTATCTGTATTTCAGCACAATTAAAAAAAAAAACACGAGGGGCACCTGCCTGGCTGAGCCCAATATTTCAAGTTTTAGAGAGCTCTGATTTGCTTCCACTTTAATTGGGACACTGAATCATTAAAATATGGTATTTCATGGGAATAGCCATATGCTTACCTCTTTGAAACTACACTACATATAATGCATCCTTCAACTGAGCTCTTCATTAAGACAATTGTTTGGAGACTATAGATGCTGGCGAGGATGTGGAGAAACGGGAACCCTCTTGTACTCTTGGTGGGAATGCAAACTGGTGCAGCTGCTCTGGAAAACACTGTGGAGGTTCCTCAAAAAATTAAGAATAGACCTACCCTATGACCCAGCAGTAGCACTTGCTAGGAATTTACCCAAGGGATATGGGAGTGCTGATGCATAGGGGCACTTGTACCGCAATGTTTATAGCAGCACTTTCAACAATAGCCAAATTATGGAAAGAGACTAAATGTCCATCGACTGATGAATGGATAAAGAAATTGTAGTTTATATACACAATGGAATACTACTTGGCAATGAGAAAGAATGAAATCTGGCCTTTGGTAGCAATGTGGATGGAACTGGAGAGTGTTACGCTAAGTGAAATAAGTCATACAGAGAAAGACAGATACCATATGTTTTCACTCTTATGTGGATCCAGAGAAACTTAACAGAAGACCATGGGGGAGGGGAAGGGGGAAAAATGGTTAGAGAGGAAGGGAGCCAAACCATAAGAGACTCTTAAAAACTGAGAATAAACTGAGGATTGATGGGGGGTGGGAGAGGGGAAAGTGGGTGATGGACATTGAGGAGGGCACCTGTTGGGATGAGCACTGGGTGTTGCATGGAAACCAATTTGACAATAAATTTCATATTTAAAAAAAAAAAGACAATTGCTTGCAAGCGAAAAAAAAAGACAATTGTTTGCAAGCGTGTGTATAGAAGCTAACGGAAATAGCTGTATGCTTAACTCATTAAAAATACATTGTTTTTAAAAAAATGGAAAAAAAAAAGAATATGGTATTTCTTCTCCACTCTTCAAATTATACCTGCCCTAGGAAGCAGTTTGATTATATTCAACATTTTTTTCATTGAGAAGATTCAAAAATAGCTTCTTTTCCCACAATCTTTGAGGCTCTTTCACTTCACTTATTTCTTCCTCCTTGTTGATGAGAATTCAAAACAAAGGAATCTTTCCTCTCATTTTGTTTCTGCCAAGGAACTTAACAATGGACACCCCCCCCCCCCCCCACTCCACACACAAATCAGGTCTTTTCCAGAGAAAAGAAGCCTCTAGCAGAATTTAAGACAGCTGAAATCTTTCATGATTTATCTGATTTTTGTGCCTCTTTTATAATCTGTCTGTATTAGGAGGATAACAACCTTATTCTCTTTACCAAATGATATACAGCATAATCTATAGATCTCTTCTATTCCTCAGTCCTAGCATTGTCCCTTGTGCTTTCTACCCTAATGTCACTACTCTTCGCGCCAAACAAGTATGTATATCTTCCTGATATATACTCTTCAGCTCTCAAATGTTACATTGGATTGTTTTTAACAAAGACATGTATTTCCATTCCAATAATGAGCCCATCCCAGCAAATTTCAGTGATATTCACGGTATTGCAGGTATCCTCCTGGAACGGAAACTTGAGACCACACGTTCAGGTACTTGCTTTTGCTACAATTTCTCCCTAAAATCTTTTGGCTGTCTCCTCCATTACTTTGGTTATATATAACACTCTTTCTTCTCAACAGCATCCAATTTCCATAGTGTCAGGAGCAATTTTTCCCTCTTTATAGAATGTTAGTATCCATTCCTCTCAATCACATTTTCTTAATTCCTACTGGGAACTATTTTTCTCAATTCCTCTGAGAGGCAGACTACTTTAGAATGAGGCTGATCATTACCTGGGAAGACAAGAAAAGAAATGGCCTAGCATCTGAGTTATTATCTATGCTTATTAGGAATAAAAGATGAGAGGGAATATATCTTCAGTGGTTAAGTCATGACCACCAGAAACTCAGACTAAAGGTAGGTCAAGGTTAGTACCTGGCCTTGATGGTATTCAAGAAAACATACATGACTATCCCAAAAAGTGGGGACTGCACCATAATGGGACAATGCAGGTGGATATTGCTCAGAAACCCAAAGGCTGCATCTAGGAAGCTTGGCCAAAGAAATATAGTATAGGTCATGTAACTGGGATCAGGAGTAATTAACAAGAATAGAGAAGGGGCGCCTGGGTGGCGCAGTCGGTTAAGCGTCCGACTTCAGCCAGGTCACGATCTCGCGGTCCGTGAGTTTGAGCCCCGCGTCGGGCTCTGGGCTGATGGCTCAGAGCCTGGAGCCTGTTTCCGATTCTGTGTCTCCCTCTCTCTCTGCCCCTCCCCCGTTCATGCTCTGTCTCTCTCTGTCCCAAAAATAAAATAAAAACGTTGAAAAAAAAAATTAAAAAAAAAAAAAGAATAGAGAAGACCTCACTCAACTCCAGGTAGTTGGACCACTGGGCTGATTACCTGGACAGAGCCTAAGGGACATGTTTTTTACTCTAAATCCATAGACTCAAGGTATCTTCTAACTGAAATTCAGCATTTTCCAAAACTGTGCACATAGGCAAAAAAAAAAAAGTTGATTAGCAGCACCTGTGATCCCACATCTATCACATTACAGCTATTATAGATATCCCAAGATATATTTTACATGCATCACTATTTCAAAATTACAGCATTTAGGGGCGCCTGGGTGGCTCAGTCGGTTAAGCGCCCGACTTCAGCTTAGGTCACGATCTCGCGCTCCATGGGTTCCTGCCCCACGTCGGTCTCTGGGCTAATGGCTCAGAGCCTGGAGCCTGTTTCCGATTCTGTGTCTCCCTCTCTCTGCCCCTCCCCCATTCATGCTCTGTCTCTCTCTGTCTCAAAAATAAACGTTAATAAAAAAAATTTTTTTTAATTACAGCATTTATTAGACCTGCCACTAGATTCTGTCATTTAAAATATTAATGAACACACATTACATTACAATTTTTAAGTATTTTGATAACTTTATTTCACATAACTGGATTCTCATCTAAAAGCTTATGTTTTTTTCCAAGCTTTATTATTTGTTTATTCCAATTTAACTAAATTCCAGTTAGTTAACATACAGCGTAAAATTAGTTTCAAGTGTAGAATTTAGTGATTCAGCACTTCCATACAACAGCCAGTGCGCATCATAACAAGTGCCCTCCTTAAATTTCCCTCACCTATTTTATCCATCCCCCACCCACCTCCCTTCGCGTAACCATCAGTCTGTTCCCTGTAACTAACAGTCTGTTTTGGGTCACCTGGGTGGCTCAGTCAGTTAAGGGTCCAACTTCGGTTCAGGTCATTATCTCACGGTTCGTGAGTTAGAGCCCCGTGTCAGGCTCTGGGCTGACAGCATGGAGCCTGGAGCCTGCTTCAGGAGTCTATGTCTCCCTCTCTCTGCCCCTCCCCTGTGCACTCTCTGTCTGTCTCTCTCTCTTTCAAAAATAAACATTAAAAAAAATTTTTTTAAGTCTGTTTCTTGGTTTTCCTCTTTTCTTCTCCCTGTGTTTGTTTTGTTTCTTAAATTCCACACTAGCAAAATCATATGGTATGTCTTTCTTGGATTTATTTCGCTCAGTGTAATACCCTCTAGCCCTGTCCACATGGTTGCAAATGGCAGGATTTCATTCTTTTTTGTGGCTCAATAATATTCCATTATATACATATACCACATCTTTCTTATCCATTCATCAGTTGATGAACATTTGGGATCTTTACATAATTTGGCTATTGATAATGCTGCTGTAAACATCAGGGTGCATGTATCCCTTCAAATCAGTGTTTTTGTACATTTTTGTATCCTTTGGGTAAATACCTCTTGGTGCAATTGCTGATCATAGAGTAGTTCTATTTTTAACTTTTTAAGGAACCTCCACACTATTTTCTACAGTGGCTGCACCAGTTTGTATTCCCACCAATAGTGAGAGTGTTCTCCTTTCTCTGCATCCTTGCCAACACCTGTTGTTTCCTATGTTGTTAATTTTAGCCGTTCTGCCAGATGTTAGGTGGTATCTCATTATAGTTTTGATTTGTATTTCCCCAATGATGGGTAATGCTGAGCCTTTTTTCATGTGTCTGTTAGCCATCTGTATGTCTTCTTCAGAAAAATGTCTATTCATATCTTCTGCCCATTTCTTAACTGGATTATTTGTTTTTTGGGTGTTGGGTTTTATAAGTTCTTTATATGAAATCCTGTGTATTTTCTTTATTTAAAAACATTTTGGGGCACCTGGGTGGCTCAGTCGGTTAAGTGTCCGACTCCTGCTTTCGGCTCTGGTTATGATCTCACGATTTGTGAGATCGAACCCCACATCGGGCTCCAGGCTGACAGTTCGGAGCCTGCTTGGGAGTCTCTCTCTCCTCTCTTTCTCTGCCCCTCCCCCCTCAAATAAAGAAACACTTAAAAAAAAACATTCTAGGGGTGTCTGGCTGGCTCAGTCAGTAGCGTGTTGTCAGCAACTCTTGATCTTAGGGTTCCACGCTAGGTATAGAGATTACCTAAAAATAAAATCTTAAAAAAAATTCTAAGGAGCTCACAGACTTTATGAGACTGCTAAAGGGGTCTTTATCCTAGATAAAGAATCAAAGAAAATTTGAGGACATGACAGGCATCAAAGTAAATTATTTAAACTAAATTACATAGCCCTTTACAAAACGCTTTCATTTTCCTTATTCACAATACTCATTCAAAATTGCTGACAATTTCTTTAATTCTTCTACAGATTCTTCTAAAAAAACACTGGTTTGTTTGTGTTTTTTTCTTAATATATGTAGGCGTCACGCCCAGCATAGAGCCCAACATGGGGCTTGAACTCACAACCCTGAGATCAAGAAATGAGCTGTTACAGTACACTTCATTCAACTTCTCCAGTGATAGATGAAGAAACGTCAAGGGACTTTTTCCTTATACTAAAAGGCATGTGGCATCCTGGCCCTGGTATCCTCTGGTGACAGGAACGCAGACTGAAAGAAACAGTTCCACTAGTTTGTTCTGCATTCCGTTTCACCTGTTTGTCTCTGGAATCCATGTTGCTAACATCGTGTGTTTGTTGTTTAAAAAAATAATAATAATTAAAAAAAGAAATTAGGGGCGCCTGGGTGGCTCAGTCGGTTAAGCGGCTGACTTCAGCCCAGGTCATGATCTCACGGTCCGTGAGTTCGAGCCCCGCGTCGGGCTCTGTGCTGACCGCTCAGAGCCTGGAGCCTGTTTCAGATTCTGTGTCTCCCTCTCTCTGACCCTCCCCCGCTCATGCTTTGTCTCTCTCTGTCTCAAAAATAAATAAACGTTAAAAATAAAATAAAATAAAATAATAAAAAATAAAAAAAGAAATTAGCTGAGATCAAGAGTTGGATGCTCAATTGACTGAGCCACCCAGGTGCCCCCAACTGTGTTATTTTCTAAGAGTGGAAGAATCTTAACCTGGGAAAGGCATCTGAAGAGTTCCATCTATATTATCAAAATGGTTCTCACCTATTTTCTTCCATTTTTAGCCCAGCATCTTCCCCTTGTGGGAAGTGTATTTTCTCTGCCTGGTGGGCTGTCACTCACCCACCACAGGAGTGGACACATGGCCCAGGATGGACAATATAGTGACTCCTCACCTCTATTTCCTTGCATATAGCAACTGGTCCATACGTGAAGACCCTAACCCAAGCAGAGCCAACCTTTTAGAAAATGACATGGGCTCTTGAAGAGAGGATCTATCCCTCTCTTTCCCAAGACCTAAAACAAAAGGACCACTTAAACCTGGAATAACTGAGGGCACCTGGGTGGCTCAGTCGGTTAAGCATCTGATTTCAGCTCAGCGCATGATCCCACAGTTCATGAGTTCAAGTCCCACATCAGGTGAGCCCTGCTTCTCTCTCTCTCCCTCTCTCTCTCTCTCTGCCCCTCGCTCACTTGTGCCCTCTCTCTCAAAAACAAAACAAAACCAAAAAACACTAGAAGAGCTGAGAGGTACTTCTGCTACTGCATGGAAAAAATTTGTGTGAAAATAAGGCCACAAGGGAAAGTGGAGTTGCTCCAACTATGCGTGAAGCCTTTCATCAGCCCAAATGAAACAGTAAATTTTCTTTCGCTTACATCAGTTTGAGGTGAGTTTCTTTCTCCTGCAACTGTTAAGAATTCTGAAAAAATACACAAGAATTAAGATCATATGTGTTCCTATTTCATGTAATACGAACATTACATGCAGTCAGTCTGCTGGAAAGAAATTCGACCTCATCTACTACATGTTACCTATGGGACACTGGATAATTTAACCTCTGTGTGTCTCAGTTTTCTCATCTGTAAAATGTATACTAGGAGGACCTACTTCACAGGACTGTTGTGAGAATTAAATGAGTTTTTATGTGTAGAAGTGCTCACCATCAACAGTTGGGTGCCTCAGTCAGTTAGGCATCCAACTCTTAATCTCGGCTCAGGTCACAATCTGATAGTTCTTGAGTTCGAGCCTCACATTGGGCTCTGCACTGATGGCACAGAACCTGCTTAGGATTCCGTCCCTCCTTCTCTTTGCCCCTCCCCTGCTTGCCCTCTCCCTCTCAAAATAAATAAACTTTAAAAATAAATAATTTACTGGGGCACCTGGGTGGCACAGTCAGTTGAGCATCATCTGACTTCAGCTAGGGTCATGATCTCACAGTTCAAGGGTTCAAGCTCCATGTCGGGCTCTGTGCTGACAGCTCAGAGCCTGGTGCCTGCTTTGGATTCTGCGTCTCCTTTTCTCTCTGCCCTCATCCTCCCCACCCACTTGCACTTGGTCTCTCTCTCAAAAATAAATAAAGCAGTTAAAAAAATAATAATAAATAAATGTTAGCCATTAACATCTATTAATCACTAAGACCCTTAACATCATAAATTAGATTCTATATTTAAATTTTTTTTAATGTTTATTTTTGAGAGAGACAGAGCATGAACAGGAGAGGGGCAGAGAGAGAGAGGGACACACAGAATCGAAAGCAGGTCCCAGGCTCTGAGCTGTCAGCACAGAGGCGGACACAGGGCTCAAACCCTCGAATCGCAAGATCATGACCTGAGCTGAAGTCGGACGCCCAACCAACTGAGCCATCAGGCACCCCTAGATTCTATGTTTAGATAAGGAGAAAACACTCCATAAATTCAAAGAAATGTATTACAAATTCAGAATAACAGTACCTGACATGGGGAAGTTTAATTGCAGTAGGCCCACACCGTTCACAGGTATGGATTCTATCTCATTTCCCACCTTCTTAAACCACCAAGAGATCCAAAAAGATATCTGATGCACAAAAGAAGAGGTAAAAAGTACTGGCACTTTGTGAATGAATATTAGAAAAAAGATTTTTCAGTATGATTTCCATTACCATTCCAAATATATGTCCCTCAATCTTTCCCTGTGTTTATTCAAAATTGTACCAAAATAATCGGTGTGAGGTCTGAAGATCGTTCACACACTGACACCTATCGAGTAGAAAACTCAACATCAATGGCAGCCACACCTAACTGAGATTTTGGAGCTCCAAGTAGTGATCTTGGCTCAGACACTAACAAGCTGTGAGTCCTTACGCTTATTAACCTGTTACCAAGACCACAGGAGTTGAAAGACATGCTCTTAAAAGGAACTTATAGTCTAACTGGGAGAGATAACCAACAGCAAAAAACTAAGACCTAAAATTCAAAGTGCAAGGACCAAATTCAGTGATGGAAGAGAACCATGTGGGTTAAGAGGGAGGGAAGGCTCCCTGTGGGAACCATGCCCTGATGAAGCTGTCAGGAATGGACAGCAGAGAGTAAGGAAAATGAACTTTCTAGGTAGGGAAGTGTAAGAGGGTTTCTTTGATTGGAGGTTCATGTTGAGACTAGATACAGAACTTGGGAATCCTTTAAACATTTAAGGGCAAAAATATCTGCTTTTAACTTACTACCCAAAATGTAACAATTTCCAAGTACGTAGCCCAATTTTTTTAATAAGCCCTACCCCCAACAAGGGGCTCAAACTCACCACCCCAAGATCAGGAGTCATATGCTCTACCGACTGAGCCAGCCAGGCACCCTGCTATTTAGCACCATTTTAAACAAACCCACCTGCTGTCTTTTTCTCCCCCCACCCCCGTAGACCAGCGTTCCTTTATTGTGGCTAAACGCAAGCCTTGTTGTCTGCTCCCATTCTGTCAGCAGCACCTGCTAGGCTGCAAACATCGAAAGGAAGGGGGCTGGAAACAAGAGCCGTAACGTCCACTGCCCTCAAGGACTCTATTAGATTTAAGCCAGAGAACAAATGCAAGGAGCCTCTTAAATGTATGGTTTCAGAGGTCGCGGGACATAGAGGTAGGCCGTTTATTGGGGCAAGCGTGATGGCACACACGGGCTTGAGGCATGCTTGTAAATCAGCTGTTCCGGAAGGACAGCCTTGAGCCTGCCCTTGCTGATAAGGCAACCAAAATCTGCTTCAGGGACTTTTTTTCATTTTTCTTTTTTTTTTTTTTTAATGTTAGGAAATCACGGGGCCCAACCAGTCGTTCAGCTCTTCCTCAGTAACAGTTTTTGATGTACCTGGTTGCTCAGACTCCACGTTTTCTTCCATTGCAGGTGGTTCTGCAGGACCTTCTTCTTGGACCACCTCCCCATCTGTCTCAGATTTTCGGTCCCGAGGTGTCTGGTCTGCTAAGATGTTCTCTCTTTTACAGGCACGTCTAAACTAAATGGCAGGTCTACTTCTTCCTCCGAGTGGTGTGCGGCTGACTGCAGTGGGGCAGCGGGTTCCTAAGAACCCTACAAGGATCCAGGCTTGGGCTACCCTTCCCCAGGTGCCTGGGGCAGCCAGCAGCAGATTTCAGCTCAGAGACGGATCCCTTTCCTCCAGGCCCCAAGGGCCCTCTTAAGTGCCTCCCCAGTCCCTTGGTTTCATCATTTCTCTTTGGTTTCACCTGAGGAAGCTCCAAAGGAAGGGTGGCCTGGACCGATTCAGCAGCAACATGGAGGTGGAGTGAGACAGGCAGTTCTTGAAGGGCTCGAACCAATGACTCACAGTCCACAGAAAATGAATTGTTTTAGACATAAAGCTTCACCACCCCACTCTTTCTCCTCAACAAACCGTTACTGTGAGAATGAGTCCCCTGCAGAGCTGAGAACACCAGAGTCTGGCCCTGTGATTCTCCACTATCATTATCGACCTCTTTTTCAATATCTTAATATCCATCCCAGTTGGAAACTATCTTTCTTTTAGATCTCCGCATCACTGTCACCTTCAACAGGCACTCGGGCGCTGGGGCACCGGACTGCTCACCTCCCCAGAGCCCCAAGGAAACAGGTTGCTCTGAGCTCTGAGGTGCCACCAGCATCGGAGGTGGGGGGGGGGGGGGGTGAAGGTGGGGAGGGGAGCGCAGGATCCTTCCAATGTCCTTTTTAAAAAAAGGTTTTTTAGTTGTGGTAAAATACACATAACATAAAATTTATCACCGTAACCATTGTGTTTTAAGTTTATTTTGAGAGTGAACCAGCAGGGGAAGGGCACAGAGAACGGGAGAGAATCCCAAGCGGGCACCGCACAGACAGCACAGAGCCCAAGGGGCTGGAACTCATCAACTGTGAGGTTGTGACCTGAGCCGCTTTAAAGTGTATGGTTCAGAGGCATTAGATATGCTAACACTGTTGTGCAACCAATCACCGAAACTTTTCTATCTAGCAAAACTGAAACTCTATACCCACTGAAGGACTCCCCATATCCCTCTCTCCCTAGCCCCTACCTTCCGTTTCCATGAACTTGCCTCCTCTAGGTATCTAAGTGGAATCAAGCACTATTTGTCTTTTGGGACTGCCTTATTTCACTCAGCATGTCTTGCTGTCCTTTTATGCCTCATGTCAAAGCCTGTCTCCAAGTTGTACTCTGTCCTCACGGTAGTTCCTCTGTCTTCACATACTGAACTGTCTCATGTAATTTTAAGTACGTCCTCCAAAAAGTTTTAAGCATTTCCTAAGAGGCTATAGGAGGCACATATTCTCTCTGAAAGAGGCACATCTCCTCTCTAAAACATCAATGACTTACATCTACACCAAACCCACAATTTTTCTGACAAAACTATATAAAAGAGAATAAATTAATAACTTTGTGCCCTTTCTGGACACACTTTCAAAAATCAGCAAATCTTCCCAAATCATTCCTCCACAAATTCATCCCAGCCACTCCTAATAACTGGCAACCTATAACGTTTCTCCTTTCTGGTAGACCTTACTTACTTTCTGGGTCATATTCATTTCACACTGAATAATAGGTCTACCTTATTATTTTTTAACGTACTCTCCATTAGAGACAATGCATTGTTGCATATTTCCCAACATAGGGTAAGATAGGGAAAGTACCATAAACTTTTTAAATAAACTTTGAAATGCTAAGCATACAACAAACATTCTACTAAAGTACATGATAAACTGACTTTAATAAATCAAAAAGAAAAAAACAAAACCACCAGAAAATGGTAACAACTCTAGTTTTATTGTTGAACGTTCACATCTTACAAAAATAATTAAGAAATGAGATGATCCAAGAAGTCTGTTTAAATCCATAACTTAAAGGTAAAAACAATATTGTTCTGCAGGGTTGAGATTCAATTAAGACTGGGACGCCTGGGTGGCTCAGTCGGTTAAGCATCTGACTTCAGCTCAGGTCATGATCTCACAGCCTGTGAGTTCAAGCCCCGTGTGGGGCTCTGTGCTGACAGCTTGGGAGCCTGGAGCCTGCTACGGATTCTGTGTCTCCCTCTCTCTGCCCCTCCCCTGCTCACACTCTCTCAAAGATAAACATTAAAACATTTCAGTTAAGATTGAATTAGATTCAATTAAGTATTCATAGTGAAATTCAAAATTAAATTTAAAAGGTTAACCAGGGCACCTGGGTGGCTCAGTCAGTTAAGCATCCGACTTCGGCTCAGGTCATGATCTCAAGGTCTGTGAGTTCAAGCCCCGCACTGGGCTCTGTGCCTACAGCTCAGAGCCTGGGGCCTGCTTTGGATTCTGTGTCTCCCTCTCTCTCTGCCCCTCCCCTGTTCATGCTCTGTCTCTCTCAAAAGTAAATGAACATTAAAAAATAATAAATAAAATAAATAAAAAATAATTCTTCCTTTAAAAAAAAAAAAAAGGTTAACTGGTATAAGAACAGAGTAATATATCTTCCAAAGAAGTAGAAAAGAAAATATGGAGAGAGAAAACAAAACAAAATCCAATCTCAATCCAAAAAAAGTCAAGAAAGGAAGAGAAAAAAAGCACAGAAAGTACAAAGTATAAAATGGTAGAAAAGGTCCAAATCCATTCATTCAACTGTTATATCATGGGAAGCCTATTGAAAGCCAGATACTGTTTTAGGCACTGGGAATACAGCAGTAAACAGAACAAAAATATCTGCCCTCATGAAGCTTCTATCCTAGTGGGGGGAACATAGTAAGCCAGATAAATGAATAAACCACATGGCATGTCATATAATGAATGGGAAGCACAACGACAAAGAGGGCAATGGAGATGTAAGGGAAGGATATGTCAGAGAAGACCTCCCTGACAAGGTAAAATTCCAAAAACTAGAAGGGAGGTAAGGGTCGGAACCATATAGACAGACGGAGGGACTGGAGAGACTTCCAGGCAAAAGAACCCCAAGTGCAAATATCCTGAGGTTGGGATGTGCTTGAGGAGGCTTGAGAAGTAGCGAGAGGGGCGCCTGGGTGGCGCAGTCGGTTAAGCGTCCGACTTCAGCCAGGTCACGATCTCGCGGTCCGGGAGTTCGAGCCCCGCGTCGGGCTCTGGGCTGATGGCTCGGAGCCTGGAGCCTGTTTCCGATTCTGTGTCTCCCTCTCTCTCTGCCCCTCCCCCGTTCATGCTCTGTCTCTCTCTGTCCCAAAAATAAATAAAAAACGTTGAAAAAAAATTTTTTATTAAAAAGAAGTAGTGAGAGAGATCAGAGGTAAAACAGGAGGGGATCATACAGGACCCTGGGGGGGGGAGGGTCACTCTATCAGCTTTGGCTTTTACTCTGGAATGAAATGGGCATTCTTTGGAGGATTTTTTTTTTTTTCTGTTTCTGTTTCTTTTTTAAGTAGCCCTCACACCCAGTGGGGAGCCTGAACCCACCACTCTGAAATCAACACCTGAGCTGAGATCAAGAGTCTTAACGAACTGAGCCACCCAGGCACCCCAGTAGTCCATGGAGGATTTCTTGAGAGGAGGGCAAAAATTTGATTTTTTTTTTTTTTTTTAGGAGGATCACTCTAGATGCTGTAATGAAAAAAGACTGAAAGAAGAAAAAGCAGATTAGTTAGGTGGCTATGCAGTAGTCTGGGTGAGAAGGGACTGGGAGTCCCGGACAGATTCTGAAGGTGAAGTCCATACAATCTGCTGGCAGATCGTAGGTGTGGTGTGTGAAAGAGATGAGTCATGGATGGCTCCAAAAGTTTGGGCCTGAACAAAGGTCTCAGTAATGACAATGAATAAGTACAAAAACCTGCCTGTCAAAAGGCAGAGACTGTTGCCGTGGATTTTTAAAAATCCCCAGCGATAGCTGTTTATAAAAGCATACAGAAAGGTTAAAACTAAAACGATGCTGAGACAAATATCAAATGACAGCGGCCTTGGCTAGGTTAATGTCAAACAAGTCTGCTCCCTGAATCTTTACCTCCCCCGTCTCTACCTTAACAGTCTGGCATTTGTGAACCCTGTCTTCCAACGAGACTGTTTCTTTGGGGACAGGGATGTCGCACCCTCCTGTGCACCCACCCACAACTCGGAACAGTCCGCAGTTGGTGGTAAACACTATTTCAAAATGTTAAATGTTCTCCACCTACCACACGTTATTCCTCCTCCTCCACAAATGTTAAATGATTCAGAACTTCAAGGCTGTTTCTCTAACCTGACCTATTTCACCCCGTCCAAAGTGACCCGCCAGCAAGGCTTCCCGGTAAAGGGATGGACGGCGCTGCCAGTGCGGCTCCCTCGCCCGCTCGCCGGCCCGGACTCCCTACAGCCGGCGCGTCTGGGTCTGGTCGAGGCGGCAGGGAGCAGGCAACGCCCGACTCTTGACCACCTAAGAAGTTTCTAGGAAAGGACTAAAGGACCGAAGCATTGCAGGGTGACGCACCGGCCACTGGCCGGCCACGAACGCTTGGCTCCCGCAGCCCCTCAGCCCCTCCGAAGCTCACCTGCAGGCAGAGAGCCCGGGGGGTCCGGACACCGACCCTCGCACGCGCCAGGCAGCAGCGGAGCTTCCGGTCCTGGCCGGAAGTGCTTCCTTAGGGAGACAGGAAGTCCCACCTCCGCTGGGTGGGCGGTGGCTGCTGGAGCTTAGGCGTGGCTATAGCGAGCAAGGGGCTTCGGAGTCGGAGGTTTGGCCCACCCACCCAAACCTGGGCAAGCTCCCCGCCCCTCTGCTGCCCCGGTGATTCCTGTAAACTCAGGACGGAACAACCCAATGAACGTACATGTTCCAGCCTACTTGTGATTCACTTCCATGTTTATTGAGAGTCTAAGTCGGAGGCGTGTGGTCACAGATAAGAAAATAGTGTTGATGCCTCAAAAACTAAGAGGATAATAATAATAATAATCAACCAGGTAAAATAGGCAGAATGAAAGTAAGTACAATCATAGAAAAAGCAAATTCCATAGGTTTGTTAATTTCTAAGCGTCAGGTTTCTATGTCATTAGCTCAGTGGTTTGTTATGAGGATCAAATGAGATGACACAAATAAACATTGAGCAATGGGGTCTGGTACATGATTAAAGCACACATAGCTGTGGTGTTGGTATCATTGGTTGAAAATAAGAAGCCTTTATCCCCCCCCCCCCCCCCAGGGGAAATTGCATTCATTTTGGGAAGGTAGCATTCATGCTGACTGTTAAAGTTGAGAAGAATTTCAGTACATAGAGAGCTATCCATTGTGAATCTGTAAACAACTGCTTTTGTTGATTAATGAAAGGACATGGGATGAAAAACCTTGCTCCCTAAAACAGAACTCTCAGAAGTTTGTTGTTTGAAATCCTATCAGTGAGAATGGAACATCCCTCTCCTGCCTGGCAGAGCTGAGCCATGTGGATCATTTTGGCACTTTTCCAGTCCAGGTATAGAGCTTCAAATAAGGGGTTTTCAGATACAACATTCCACGTTTATTTCAACTTTGTAGTTTCCAAGAGTTCCAGACCTTAGAGTCTGCTTCGTAGCCCAGACCAGAGCCTGCTTAATTCTTACCTATACTGCACCCAATCCTATGCTATCACAGTCTCTTCCCCTGCCTCTGCCTTTTTTTTTTTTTTTTAAAGTTAGACATCCTGCCCCTCTGGTGTGTGTGTGGTCTTACTTGTTTCAGCAACTAAATAAACCTTTGTTAGACTATAGGCTTGCTTTTGAATGAACCTTATCACTATTGTGAACAAGGTTCTTAGACTCATGCAAGTTGGAGGACACTTTTATTTTGTTTTTAAGGTTTATTTATCTTTGAGAGAGAGAGAGACAGAGAAAGAGAGCATGCAAGCAGGGGAGTGTGGGGGAGAGGGGGGAGATAGAGGATCTGAAGCAGGCTCTGTGATGTCAGTACTGAGCCCACAGTGGGGCTCAAACTCGAACCGTGAGATCATGACCTAAGCCCGACAGACACTTAACCCAGTCAGCCACCCAAGTGCCCAAAGAACTCCAAAGCATTCTTTTAGTCTCTTCTTCCTTCCGTAGAGTAAAGGAGTTCCTTACTGCTTTGATTGCTCCCTCCGTGATTACCTATCTTTGCCTATCGCTCTTCTTGTGCTACCTACTCTCTCTGTGTCTACATCTACTTTCTTGATTTGTGTTATTGGAAGGCTGACAACTATTTTAATACAGAAATCATTTGGAGTTATGGGGTAACTTGATAGAAGATCAAGGTCAGGTAAACCCACTAAATACCAGGAGATATATTTGATTTCATTAGTGTCTAAGTAGCAGCATGAAAGTTGAGTCTACACCCAGATATTTGGTCAAACACTCGTCTAGATATTGCTGTGAAGGAGTGTTTTAGATGAGATAAACAGTTGAATCAGTACACTTTGGGCAAACCAGATTGCCTTCCATCATGTGGGTGGGCCTCATCCCATCACTTGAAGGCCTTTAGAGAAAAAAGTCTGACCGCCTCAGAGGAAGAGAGAATTCTGCCTCCCTGGAAGCACATGGCCATGAAACAGGGAGAAAGTATCAAGGTTCTTACCACAAGAAGAAAGCAAGGAAATGATTTCTGGCTAGGTAAACAACATCAGGCATAGATTCAATTCGATATCTTCTCAAATCTCTCCAATGATACTATTTAAGGTTATGGTTTGTCTTATTTTAAGGTTTTCTGTGTTCCCTTAATTATTCCTGTCCCGTCTAAGTTAAATTTTTCTCTATTTTCTTGTTTTGTTGTTGCTTCTTTTTTAACCTCGGTTTTCTCTGTTATACAGCAGGTACTCCATAAATGTGGGAGTTTCCGGCTGTCCATTTATATTACAGAACGAGGCAGTAGAAACGCTAAATGAGAGCAAGTGGGAGCTCAGCTCCTGTGAGCAGGGCTGCCTGATGGTAAGTCTCAATGTCATGTGAATGGGAAGGGAACAGCCATCAAACTTCCGGAAGGCTCTCATGCCCAGTAGAAGAGTGTGGCTCTGTGACACCAGCACCTCTGCCAGTTGCCCAAATTCATCCCGGAAACTGACTTCTAGTTCTCTAGAGAAGATGTCTTCCTCTTTTGCTTAAGGACATATACCTGGCAATGATGATTTAGTTTCCCTACTGGGCACAAGAAGGAGGTAGTGGTGGTGGTGGGGAGGTGTTCATCCTTTTGTTTACAGACCATCAATTAATTTCTGTTTTCATCCATATTTATCCCTTCAAACCTCTGTGTTGACAAGTATAGCACTGTTCCAGTTAGTTTCCTATTGCTGCTCTAACAGATTATCACAATCTTAGTGGCTTAAAACAACATATATTTATTATCTTACAGGTCTGAAGAAGTACAACACTTCTCACTGGGCTAAAAGCAAGGTGTCAGCAAGGCTGTGTTGCTATCTGGAGGCTCCAGGCAAGAATCTGTTTCCTTGCCTTTTCTGGTTTCTAGGGGCCACCTGTATTCCATGGCTCATGGTCCCCTGCCTCCATCTACACAGTCAGAAATGGTGGGTTGAGTCCATTCCGCATCACTCTGGCTTTGTAGTCTCACATTTTCTTGGACTCTCCCCTTCTGCCTCCTTCTTCCACTTAGAAAAATTCTTGAAATTACATTGTTCCACCTGGACAATTCAGGATAATCTCCCTGTTTTAGGGTCACCTGATTAGCAACTTAATTTCGCCTGCAGCCTTCGTGCCCTTTGCCGTATACCTACCATATTTACAGTTCTGAGGATGAGGACATGGACATCTTTGGTGGGGGCATTATTCTGCATATGGCTTTACTGAACCTGTTGGATCCTGTGTCAGCCACAACCACTTCTCTGCATATATTTAGCTATGGCTTTATCTGCATGGCTTTCATCAGTCAGTAATCTACTGTGTGTATTCTGGAATCTCTCATCCACTAACAGAGCCCTTCCTTTTTAAAAAAAAATTTTTTTAATGTTTATTTATTTTTGAGAAAGAGAGAGGGAGAGAGAGAGAGAGAGAGAGAAAGAGAGAGAGAGAAAGTGCAAGCGGGGGAGGGGCAGAGAGAGGAGACACAGAATCCAAAGCAGGCTCCAGGCTCTGAGCTGTCAGCACAGAGCCCGACGTAGGGCTCGAACTCACAAGCAGCCGTGAGATCATGACCTGAGCCGAAGTTGACTGAGGCACCTAACAGAGCAACTTCCATTCTCAATGTTATTTCGATATTTTTAGCCTTTTTATTTCTTTTACTTTCCTTGTAGTATTCTCCCAAATTGAAAAAAAGAATGAACACTAGCAGAAAAATTCATCTCAGGCAGACTTGGGGCCACTTTTCCAGCTTTTAGATTTAAGAAGCGCCTGAGGGCGTCTCATCTCCAAGCTTCATAGACACTGTTGACAGCTTTATTGTTAAAGCTGACAAAGATCCTTCAAAGTCTGACATGTTTCTGCTTCCTTGCCATGGGAATGTTGCTATGAACATTTGTGTACGAGGTTTTGCATGGATATTTTTTTTTGCATTTCCCTTGGGGTAGTGGATTGAATGTGTCCTCAAAAAATTCATGCAGAAGGGAGTGGGGATGTTACTGTCTGGTCCATCCTCTCTAGTGTCTTGCTCATCCCCAGGAACGTTACCCACAATCATGGGAACTTCTGGTTTTTGCTCCCTTCCCAGAATCTCTCCTCTCTTCTTTTCTCTTTGCCCTGAAAGTCACTGCTCCTTTTTTCTGTACCCTTCTTCCCGGATACCTAGACTGACCTCATCAACAGGCTCAGGTTTCAGGAAAATTAATTCAGAAAAGGAAGTATCTTGCAAGAAATTTCTTTTAGTCTTAGAATCATAATACTTCCCAGAGGTGAAAAAGCACAAAATGGCATGGGTACCTTTTTGGAAGTAAGGATGGAAAAAATAGAGGTGGAAGAACACAAGTATCTCAAAAAAAGTATTTTGTTAATATCTGTATCTGTAAACATCTATATCTACATCTATATGTCCTTATAATATATAGTTTTGCTCCACTCAATCACAGAATGTGATTGAATCAACTTTTTTCTATTATAAATGCTGCTGCAATAAATATACTTTTATAGGGGCGCCTAGGTGGCTCAGTTGGTTAAGTGACCGACTTTGGCTCAGGTCATGATATCACAGTTCATGGGTTCAAGCCCTGCATTGGGCTCTGTGGTGACAGCTTGGAGCCTGGAGCCTGCTTTGGATTGTGTGCCTCCCTTCTCTCTCTGCCCCTCCCCTGCTTGTACTCCGTCTCTCTCTCTCTCAAAACTAAAGAAAAACATTAAAAAAAAAAAAATATATATATATATACTTTTGTATACATTTTGTACATCTGAGGGAGTATATCTTAAGTATATAGTCCCTTCTCGAAATGTAAAACAAGGTCACCATATGAGTTAGCAATGCCACTTCTAGGATTTACCTGTCACTGTTGGCTTGAGCTGCTATAACAAAATACCACAAACTGAGTGGCTTAAACAACAGAAGTTTATTTTCTCACAGTTCTGAAGGC
Source organism: Prionailurus viverrinus (assembly GCF_022837055.1). NCBI lineage: Eukaryota > Metazoa > Chordata > Mammalia > Carnivora > Felidae > Prionailurus > Prionailurus viverrinus. The sequence goes on from NC_062571.1 coordinate 13,241,178, forward strand.
TCAAGTCCAAGGTTAAGGTGCCAGCCAGTTTGATTCCTGGTGAGAACCTGTCTCCTGGCTTGCAGATGGCTGTCTTCTCACTGTGTCCTCACATGACATAAAGAGAGAAAATAGTTCTCTCTGTCTCTTCTTATAAGGACACTAATCCTGTTGGATCAGGTCCCCACCCTAATGACCTCATTCAACTTAATTACTTCCATAAAGACCCTATCTCCAAATACAAAATAATGGAGGTTGAGGCTTCAAAATAGGAGTTTTGGGGGAACATTATCCAAAAGAAATGAAAAAATACACCCACACAAAAACTTATATGCAAATGTTCCTAGCAACATTACTCATAAGAGCCAAAAAGTAGGAACTACCCAAATGCCCATCAATTGACAAGCGGATAAACAACATGTGGTATATCTATATGATAGACTGTTATTCAGACTTACAAAGAAATGAAATTGTGATACAACACGGATGAACCTTGAAAACACCATGTTAAGTGAACAAAGCCAGTCACAAGAACTATGTAATATATTGTATGATTCCACTTATATGAAATGTCCAGGATAGGTGAATCTACAGACAGAAGACAGATTTGTGGCTGGCCAGGGTGGGGGCTAGGAAGTGAAGTGGACGGAAAATGAAGAGTGAATCGTAACACGGATGGGGTTTCTTTTAGGGAAGCAAAAATGTTCTAAAATTAGATTGTGGTGATGGTTACATAACTCCATGAATATAATAAGAACCACTGAATTGTATGGTGTGTGAGTCAAAAAAGCAGTTTCAAAAGATACATATATTCCTAAAAGTGGAGTGTCCAGGGATCAGTGCAGAACCCACTATGCCTAGGTGAGCTCATTCAGTCCCACGGCTCTATACATCATCTGCATGTCAGTGACACAATTCCAACTTCCTGCCTTGCTTGATCTCTCCTGTGAACTCTCTCTTGCCTTGTGCATGCAAATGCCTTCTTGACATCTCTTCTAGGATAGCTCATAGGCATCTCTAATTTTCCCCCCAAAATGCTGTTCCTCCTCTGTCTTCCTAAATCCAAGTTATGGTACCGCTATCTACTCAGTTTCTTTAAAAATCCAGTGATCATGGCACAAAAACAGACACATAGACCAATGGAATAGAATAGAAGCCCCAGAACTAGACCCACAAACGTATGGCCAACTCATCTTTGACAGAGCAGGAAAGAACATCCAATGGAAAAAAGACAGCCTCTTTAACAAATGGTGCTGGGAGAACTGGACAGCAACATGCAGAAGGTTGAAACTAGACCACTTTCTCACACCATTCACAAAAATAAACTCAAAATGGATAAAGGACCTAAATGTGAGACAGGAAACCATCAAAACCTTAGAGGAGAAAGCAGGAAAAGACCTCTCTGACCTCAGCCGTAGCAATCTCTTACTCGACACATCCCCAAAGGCAAGGGAATTAAAAGCAAAAGTGAATTACTGGGACCTTATGAAGATAAAAAGCTTCTGCACAGCAAAGGAAACAACCAACAAAACTAAAAGGCAACCAACGGAATGGGAAAAGATATTCGCAAATGACATATCGGACAAAGGGCTAGTATCTAAAATCTATAAAGAGCTCACCAAACTCCACACCCGAAAAACAAATAACCCAGTGAAGAAATGGGCAGAAAACATGAATAGACACTTCTCTAAAGAAGACATCCGGATGGCCAACAGGCACATGAAAAGATGTTCAGCGTCGCTCCTTATCAGGGAAATACAAATCAAAACCACACTCAGGTATCACCTCACGCCAGTCAGAGTGGCCAAAATGAACAAATCAGGAGACTATAGATGCTGGAGAGGATGTGGAGAAACGGGAACCCTCTTGCACTGTTGGTGGGAATGCAAATTGGTGCAGCCGCTCTGGAAAGCAGTGTGGAGGTTCCTCAGAAAATTAAAAATAGACCTACCCTATGACCCAGCAATAGCACTGCTAGGAATTTATCCAAGGGATACAGGGGTACTGATGCATAGGGGCACTTGTACCCCAATGTTCATAGCAGCACTCTCAACAATAGCCAAATTATGGAAAGAGCCTAAATGTCCATCAACTGATGAATGGATAAAGAAATTGTGGTTTATATACACAATGGAATATTACATGGCAATGAGAAAAAATGAAATATGGCCTTTTGTAGCAACGTGGATGGAACTGGAGAGTGTGAAGCTAAGTGAAATAAGCCATACAGAGAAAGACAGATACCATATGGTTTCACTCTTATGTGGATCCTGAGAAACTTAACAGGAATCCATGGGGGAGGGGAAGGAAAAAAAAAAAAAAAAAAGAGGTTAGAGTGGGAGAGAGCCAAAGCATAAGAGACTGTTAAAAACTGAGAACAAACTGAGGGTTGATGGGGGGTGGGAGGGAGGGGAGGGTGGGTGATGGGTATTGAGGAGGGCACCTTTTGGGATGAGCACTGGGTGTTGTATGGAAACCAATTTGTCAATAAATTTCATATATATAAAAAAAAAATCCAGTGATCATCCTTGATTCCTCTTTTCATTAACTCTACATGCTATCCACCAGTAATTCCTGTTAATTCCACTTAAACTAACCCCAGCTTGACCTCTTTGCACTGTGTGCCCTGCTCCCACCCTTGTTTTAGCTACCATTGTCTCTCATGGGATACTCTGACACTGTTCTCAGGGGTCTCCTTATGTCCTGTCATAGACATCTATAAATTCATCATCTACTCACATGCCAGAATGGTCTTTTATAAATGTAAATTTAATATAGTTCCTCCCTTTCTTGAAACCCTCTATTGGCTGCCCAGTTGCATTTATTATTTTTTTTTTAATTTTTTTTTTCAACGTTTATTTATTTTTGGGACAGAGAGAGACAGAGCATGAACGGGGGAGGGGCAGAGAGAGAGGGAGACACAGAATCGGAAACAGGCTCCAGGCTCTGAGCCATCAGCCCAGAGCCCGACGCGGGGCTCGAACTCACGGACCGCGAGATCGTGACCTGGCTGAAGTCGGACGCTTAACCGACTGCGCCACCCAGGCGCCCCTGCCCAGTTGCATTTAGATGAAAAGCTAACATCCTGAGGCACCTGGCTGCCTCAGTCGGTAGAGCATGCGTGCGACTCTTGATCCCGGGGTTGAAAGTTCAAGCCCCATGTTGGGTGTAGAGATCACTTAAAAATAAAATCTTACCTCTCTCGACTCCACTTCATCATACTCAGTGTGTGGTTGGTGTATTTTCAGAGAGAGAGGCAGGCCCTCCTAATGCACTTCAGACCAGCCCGAGTGGCCTCTGTTCCTAGGATTACAACAGCTTCTATATGCATCAGGAGCGTTGTGTCAGATGAATCCACCACCCCCTTCCTGCTGTTTTCCCTTTTCCAGCCAAGGCCTCTTTTGATGGCATGTCCAAGACCTACAGCTATCTCACCCCTGGCCTCTGGAAAGAAACTGTGTTCTTCAAGTCTCCCTATCAGGAATTCAATGACCATCTTGTAAAGACCCATACCAGAGTCTGTGTGTGGAGGACCCAGGCTCCAGCTATGGCCACCACATAGTTCTATACTAGACAAATGCAGTGAGGGGCACCTGGGTTGCTCAGTTGGTAGGCATCTGACTTTGGCTCAGGTCATGATCTCACAGTTTGTGGGTTTGAGCCCCGCGTCAGGCTCTGTGCTGACAGCTCGGAGCCTGGAGCCTGCTTCGGATTCTGTGTCTCCCTCGCTGTCTGGCCCACCCCTGCTTGTACTCGTACATGCTCTCTCTCTCAAAAATAAATAAACATTAAAAAAAAAAAGTGAATTAAAGCTCATTAAAAAAATAATAAAATAAAATAAAATCTTAAAGAAAAAAGCTAAAACCCTTACTCTGGTTTACAAAGTCCTTCGTGATCTGGCTCCTGCATTATCTTGTACATATTGGCAAAGCTCTTTCTCACCTTAAGACCTTTGTACTCCTTTTGCTTCGATTGCTCTGCACCAGGATTATAGTATGGCTAACTTCTTGTCATTCAGAACTCAGCTTAAACGCTACTTCCTCAGAGAGGTCTTCCCCAAACACCTAATGTAAGTAGCCAGCTTTTAAAAATTATTTTATTGCTAATATTTCTTGTTTATTGGTGCTTTCATGACTTGTAAGATTTTTAATATTTGAATAGATAATACATTCACATGCTTCAAAAGTCAAAAGTCATACATGGGTGTACAGTGAAAAGTCTCTCTTGCTACTCCTATTTCCCAGTTTCTGTTCCTCACTTCCACTCTTGGGATAATTTAGTAAATATTTTTCTTTTATGCCATGCTTTTTCACACAATGGCAATTTCTTGTACAATCTCTTAAGCTATGTGGTGTCTTGTTTTTCTCTTTCTATAGCTTGAATATCAGCTTACCTTAAGAACAAAGGGAGGGGTGCCTGAGTGGCTCCATCGGTTAAGCATGGGACTCTTGGTTTTGGCTCAGGTCACCATCTCACAGTTCGTGAGTTCGAGCCCCACGTGGGGCTCTGCATTGATGGCACAGAGCCTGCGTGGGATTCTGTCTCCCTGTCTCTCTGCCTCTCCCCGGCTCACTCTTTCTCAAAAATAAATAAATAAACATTAAAAAAAAAAAAGAACAAAGGGAATTGCTTGAAGGAAGCACTAGGTTGAGGCTTAGGTTCTGGACAAATAACCAAGATAGAAGAAGAACCAGAAAAGAACTGTAATGGCAAGTACTGTTTAGTCATTTGGTCAGAGTCTGCTGGCAGATGAGTGTATTCCAACAGTTTTTTCCACTCAAGAATCCCCCTGGAGACAGAATCCAATTGGCCAGGAGTAGGTCATGCATTACCCTTTGGCCATAGCAGGACAGTAAGAGGAAGGACATAGCAGCCCCCTGGGACCCTTTGGCTTCTGTACTGGAAGGCAGGACGCTTTGGCTATATCCAACTGTGGAGCAGTAGTTTGCCAAAAGGAAACAAACATGATGAGGAAGAATTAGGGTGGGAGAGGTTTGCCGTGGCCATGTGCAACTGCCACAGTTTTATCCCTGTGTCTAACTCCCTCCTCAGAGGCACTGCTGGCAGGACCTCCACTGGCTTTGCCCAGCACTCAGAGAGACCAACAAACAGGTGTTTGTCAGCTATAACCATCAAAGCACAGACAGTGGCCAGTGGCTTCACGTTACCTGTAGAAAATACGATCAAGGAAGGAGGTGGCTTTCCCAGAAAAGTTCTGGCAGAGTGCCAGAAGTGAGGACTTGTAAGTTATGTACAATATACATTTAAATAAATGGATTGAGGGGTACCCAGGTCGCTCAGTCAGTTGGGCTCCTGACTCTTGATCTCAGCTCAGGTTTTTTGTTTTTTTATGTTTGTTTGTTTGTTTGTTTTTAAATTTTTTTTCAACGTTTATTTATTTTTGGGACAGAGAGAGACAGAGCATGAACGGGGGAAGGGCAGAGAGAGAGGGAGACACAGAATCGGAAACAGGCTCCAGGCTCTGAGCCATCAGCCCAGAGCCTGACGCGGGGCTCGAAGTCCCGGACCGCGAGATCGTGACCTGGCTGAAGTCGGACGCTTAACCGACTGCGCCACCCAGGCGCCCCTGTTTGTTTTTTTTTTAATTTATTTTTGAGAGAGACAGCGTGAGTGGGATAGGGGTAGAGAGAGAGGGGAACAGGATCTGTGCTGACAGCGGTGAGCCTGATGTGGGGCTTGAACTCATGAACCCTGAGATCATGACCTGAGCTGAAGTTGGATGCTCAACCAACTGAGCCACCCAAACACCGCTCAGCTCAGGTGTTGATCTCAGGGTAGTGAGTTCAAGCCCTATGTTGGGCTCCCTGCTGGGGCTTGACACCTACTTAAAAATAAATCAATGGGACGCCTGGGTGGCTCAGTCAGTTAAGCCTCCAACGTTGGCTCAGGTCATGATCTCACAATTCATGAGTTCGAGCCCTGCTGTCAGTGCAGAGCCCCCTTTGGATCCTCTGTTACCCCCCCCCCCCCGCCCCCCTCTGCCCCCTTCCCCACTCACTAGTGTGTGTGCTCTCTCTCAAAAAAACAAAACAAAAAACCCCCAAATAAATAAATGATTGAATTCCAAAACCAACAATAAAGGCCTCCCCTATAGCTAGTTTATGCTTTGTTTTACATATGTAACACTATAACAAAAGGAACCTAGGTCAACAGTAGAGGCCCAGGATAATTGTTTTTCTTTTATTTAGTTAGTTTTTTGTTTGCTTTTCATTGGTTTGCCTTTTGTTTTTGTTTTTCTTTTAAAGGAGATGGTACATTATTCAAGTTGGAGAAACACTGTCATAAATTCCTACTAAAGAAATGTTTTCCAGTTGGCTTACAATGCAGTCAGCCCCTTACTAACAGTGAGCAACAGGTAGGCTGAGAATAACAAAGAGACCCTTTATTGAGTTAGTCCTATGCCTTTTAATGGCTACTTATTACCTTAGTTACCCAAAGACCACATTTAAGCTTTACTTTGTAAGGTCTCTACTAAATACTTAGCCCATTTTCTTACTCGTTTTCTATCTGGGTGGAGGGAGTAGTTTATTTCTTCATGTTACATCATTACTATTATTATTTATCAGAAAGGCATTTTGACTTGAAAAAAAGTTTTTGGCAGGGGAATACAACTTTAAGTTGGAATTTGGACATAGAACAAATTTAATGGGTGGCAAAGTAACATTTCAGATACAAGCATATGAGTACAGGCTTCAGAGTGTGAATGTGGGGGCGCCTGGGTGGCTCAGTCCGTTAAGTGTGACTCTTGACTTGGCTCAGGTCATGATCTCACAGTTTGTGAGTTCTAGCCCCACATCGATCTCTCTGCTGTCAGTGTGGGGCTTGCCTCAGATCCTTGGCCTCCCTCTCTCTCTGCCCCTCTCCCGCTTGTGTGCTCTCTCTTAAAAATAAATAAACACTAAAAAAATTATAAAGTGGATGTGTATAATGTTTGTAGGTGGGGGAGGATGAAATTGATGGGCTCAGGTTAAGTAAAGGCATAGTGGGAGATAAGTCCAGAAACTGATTATAGAGAGCTTTGACTGTGAAGCTGAAATGTTTGACCTATATGGATATGAGTTTTGGGGCACCTGCGTGGCTCATTTGGTTAAGCGTCTAACTCTTGGATTTGGTTCAGGTCATGATCCCAGGGTTGAGGGATCAAGCCCCCCACCTTGGGCTCCACACTGAGCGTGGACCCCACTTAATATTCTCTCTCTCTCTGCCCTTTCCTCCCCTCCCCTGCTGGTGCACACACTCTCTTTCTCTCCCTCTCAAATAAAAAAAAAAGGATATTATTTTTGAACAGAGACATAAAATGAAAGCAAATGATTAAGATTAATTTGGCAGTTGTGTGCAGCATGAGCTATAAGAGAGGGATTCCAAGAACACAAGTTAGGTGACATGAATTGTGCATATATATATTCCAAGCCAGGAGGAAATTATTGGTTTGATTTTTCATTTGTTGTAGCAGTCACGTAGCTCATTGTTACCCCTGTTGGAGCCATGATATAACACAGTAAATGGCAATAAATTCTTTCAACAACTTCCTCATTAAATTCATAGGCATATGCGACTTGTGGTCTCAATGAATTGAGAATTTCTTTTCTAAATTTTTTTAAATGTTTTATTCATTTTTGAGAGACAAAGAGAGATAGAGTGCAAGTGGGAGAGGGGCAGAGAGAGAGGGAGCCACAGAATCTGAAGCAGGCTTCAGGCTCTGAGCTGTCAGCACAGAGCCTGACACGGGGCTTGAACCCACAAACTGCGAGATCATGACCTGAGCCGAGATCATGACCTGAGCCGAAGTCGGCCACTTAACCGACTGAGCCACCCAGGCACACCTAAATTGAGAATTTCTTAGTATTAGTGACATTCTTTATGGTGCTGAATCCTCTCGGTTTCCTCTGAACTATTGACAATTATATTCCATTTTCTTCTAAGCCTTCTAAAACTGTCTAAATTGTATATATTTTATATATTTAGTGCTAAGTCACTTAGCAAATGCTATTCTTTAATTTTTGTTCATCTTCAGTCCAGAACTTTAAAAACTTCAATTGGCCAAGCTTAGGATTCAATAAATTAAAAAAAAATAAATTACACATTCAATTATTTTTTATTTTTTTAACTTTTTTTTTTAAATGTTTATCTTTGAGAGAGAGACAGAACATGAGCAGGGGAGGGGCAGTGAGAGATCGAGACACAGAATCTGAAACAGGCTGCAGGCTCTGAGCTGTCAGCACAGAGCCTGATGAGGGGCTTGAACTCATGAACCATGAGATCATGATCTGAGCCAAAGTCGGACACTTAACCAACTGAGCCACCCAGGTCCCCCTACACATTCAATTCTATTATCAAAGCACAAATACATTTTCATAAAACTTATTGGAAAATCTATGAGTTTATCTCTTGGAATTACTACTTTGTTTCAAAGAACATATGATTATTTCTTTAAATGACCTGCTTTATTTTCAGTTTCCTTTACCTAGTCTTATATGTTCAATTCTCTATGGTTGCCTTAATCTGTCAGGTTTAAAAAAAAATTTTAATTAAAAAAATTTTTTTTAATGGGTGCCTGCTCCTTCCCTGTTTGCACTCTCTCTCTCAAAAATACATAAACATTAAAAAAAATTTTTTTTAGGGGCACCTGAGTGGCTCAGTCAGTTGGGTATTGTACTTTGGTTCAGGTCATGATCTCATGGCTCATGGGTTCAAGCTCCACATTGGGCTCCATGCTAGCAGCACAGAGCCTGCTTTAGATCCTCTGTCCCACCACCCCCCCCCCCCGACCCTCCCTGCTTGTTCTCTCTCTCAATAAAGAAGTAAACTTAAAAAAAAATAATTTTTAATGTTTATTTTTGAAAGAGCGAGACAGAGAGAGTCAGAGAGAGAGGGAGACACAGAATCCGAAGCAGGCTTCAGGCTCCATGCTGTCAGCACAGAGCCTGCTGCGTAGCTCGGACCCACAAATTGGCAAGATCATAACTTGAGCTGAAGTCAGATGCTTAACTGACTGATCCACCCAAGCATCCCTAATTTTTAATAAAAAAAAAATCTCTAAGTCCAACATGGGGCTTGGACTCCTAACCCCAAGATCAAGAGTCACGTGTTCTACAAACTGAGCCAGCCAGGCACCCAAATCTGTCAGCTTTAATAAATCATTTCTTTCTTATACAGTGTTGACATCAGAGTATCATTTATTACAACTAAATCTCTTTAAAGTTTTTACTTTTCAAGTGTGTAACTATTCGCATTTTATAACTTCTAGGGGTCAGTGGGCTAAGCGTCTGACTTTGGCTTGGGTCATGATCTCATAGTTTGTAGGTTCGAGCCCCACATCAGGATCTGTGATGACCATGCAGAGCCTGCGTGGGATTCTCTCTCTCTCTCCCACAGTCCCCACTTGCTCACTTGTGTGCCCTCCCCCTCAAAATAAATACCTAAACTTTAAATGCAATTTCTGGTAAGTGACCTTACAAGTTTCAGAAAGATTTACAAATTACTTTTGCAGCTCATCATTAGTACTACCTCGCCCACTGAGGTCCAGATATCTGCCATTATTCATTAAACCAATTCTCAGATAATCAGATGTGTTTTTCTTTCTCTATATATGGTAACAAGTGTAATTCAAGGATAATCAATTGGTCATTCTCCTAACGCATACAGTGTTTTATAAAGAATGCACATAATACAGCAGCTAGTGCTACAGATGTTTCCCAGACATCTCTAGGAAAAGATGTTCATTGATCAATGGTCACAAAACATTCTACAGAATTAACTTGAACTAATGGGTTAACATAGAAATTTTACTAATATTATTGCTTATTGTGCTGTTAATATTTTTTTTACCAGCCAGTACACAGTAAAAACATGCCATTACCACTTGTTAAGGTTCGGTATATTCAACCACATTAAATGTGAGGTTGCATTACTGTAAGGTTAATGGAATAACCAGAGAAAGTCTGCAGTTAGCCAACTGGAGATGGTGGGGGTTTAAGGAGCCAAATGCCAATTGGGTTATATCTGAATTCACATTATTGTGGGGTCCATTGTGATGAGTCCTTTTGTGTATTCTTACCACCAAATATCAGCCCTATATGTATGGCAATAAAGCCTGTTCTAATGACAGGGAGAATGCAAAGTACGGGTCAGATAAGAGACCTCTTAAAGGACAAATCTGTAGGACTTGGGAGGACTGGAGAGACAGAGGAGACGTGGGCAAATCAATCAAAAACACACTCCTGGTTCACTTGAAGAATAAATATTGTGACAGAAAAGGCAGGGAGAGAAGTGGTTCCATTCCATTGTTTGAATTGGTAGAGGGATAGGAAGGGATGTATAAGTTGGTTTTAATTACATTATTTCAAGGTGACAACACAAAACTCAAGTGAACAGGCAGTTACAGGACCTGAATTTGAGGTCAGGCTTTGGATGAAATGGTAATCATGGACAAAACAGTGAGCAGTCTAAGAATCCTCTCAGAAGTGAACAGAACATTGAATAAGAGTCACTAGAGAAAGAATTCAAGGTAGAACCGCATTAACATAAATGCTAACATTTGAGGCTTATGGTATCTTTTCAAATGAATACGTTATTTTAAAAAAAATTTTTTTTTCAACGTTTATTTATTTTTTGGGGGACAGAGAGAGACAGACAGAGCATGAACGGGGGAGGGGCAGAGAGAGAGGGAGACACAGAATCGGAAACAGGCTCCAGGCTCTGAGCCATCAGCCCAGAGCCCGACGCGGGGCTCGAACTCCCGGACCGCGAGATCGTGACCTGGCTGAAGTCGGACGCTTAACCGACTGCGCCACCCAGGCGCCCCAACGTTATTTTTTTTTAAGTTTATTTATTTTGAGCTGGGGAGGAGCAGAGAGAGAGAGAGAGAGAAAGAGAGAGAGAGAGAGAGAGAGAGAGAGAGAGAGAGGGAATCCCAAGCAGGCTCCATATCAGTGCAGAGTCTGATGCTGGCCTCGAACTCAGGAACTGTGAGATCATGACCTGGGCTGAAGTCAAGAGTCAGATGCTTCACTCAGCCACCTAGGCTCCCCACTCACATGTTATTTTAATGGAACCCTTGAGAGGTGGGGGGTTAGTTTCAAGTATATTTATTCATTCATAAATATTTATTAAGTGCAGGGCACCTGAGTGGCTCAGTCAGTTAAGTGTCCGACTCTTGATTTTGGCTCAGGTCATGATCTCACAGTTCATAAGTTTGAGCCCCACACTGGGTGCTGACAGTGCAGAGTCTGCTTGGAATTCTCCCTCCCTCTCTCTCTGCCCTTCCCCTACTCACTCGCACTTTCAATCAAAATAAATATTTAAAAAATATCAAGTGTTTCTGGGAATACAGGGGTGAATATGTCATAGTCCTTGCCCTTAATGAGTTTCCAATCCAATGGGAGAGGCAGATAAGTAAACAATTACCGCCCCCGTGCCACCCATTACAGCAGTAACAATGCTGTTTAATAGTTGGCTATTTACTTGCTAGCCTCCATCACAGAAAAATCACAGGGTTATGGAATGGTGTCTTTATCACTCTTTTATCTCCAAAACCTAGCAAAGGATCTAGCACATAAGCATTCAGGAAATATTTCTAAATGAATTAAATGAAAATAGATGTCAGCAACAATGAGCACTATTTTATGGCAGAGTAAACTGTTAGGAAATATGGTTATGGTGGGTTGGAGATAACATTTTGGGAAGTCTTATGTATTATACCAAGGAATTTGTAGGTGATGGTACTAAGGATTCAAAGAGAATATAAGCATGGCGATGACCATCACATTTATGCTTTAGAAAGACAACTCCGGTTGGAGTGTATATTATTACAATACACGAGTGGTTTCCAAACCTTTAAACGCATATAAATGTGCATACAGAATGAGAGGCCAGTGGGGTGCCTGGGTGGCTCAGTCAGTTAAACGACCGGCTTCAGCTCAGGTCATGATCTCGTGGTTCCTGTGTTTGAGCCCCGCGTTAGACTCTGTGCTGACAGCTCAGAGCCTGGACGCTGTTTCAGATTCTGTTTCTCCCTCACTCTCTGCCCCTCCCCCACTCATGCTCTGTCTCTCTCTCCCTCAAAAATAAATAAACATTAAAAAAAATTAAAAAAGAAAAAAAAAGAATGAGAGGCCAGCTGCCCAGAACAATGTACTTTGACCTATACTCAAGGGTCTGGCTCTGCTCAGCAAGTGCTTGAAGAAAAAAACAAATCATCTGGTACCTGATAGGTACTTCATATATGTACATTTCCTTCCCCTTTTCCTTCTTCTCAACACACAGATTAAGAAAGAGCCAATGGGTGGGGCACCTGGGTGGCTCAGTCGGTTGGGCATCCAACTTTGGCTCAGGGCATGATCTCGAGGTTCATGAGTGCAAGTCCCTGCATTGGGCTCAGTGGGACTCTGCTTGGAATTCTCTCCCTCCCTGTCTCTCTGCCCCTTCCCCCCCTTGCTCTCTCTCTCAAAATATGTGAATAAACATTAAAAAAAAAAAAAGAGCTAATGGATAAACCTTGAGGCTGAATCTTAAGGCAGAGGATTGAATAAGGCCCTCAAGAGGCAGAAAGGGAGGGAATCAAGAACAGGACAGCTTGCTTGGCCTATGTCATGAGTACAAACAACTTTTCTTGAGATGAAAGGAAGACAATTTGAGACAGACTTAAGAAGTAGAGAGGAGGAAAGTTAGGAGAACTTACATTAATTGGGAAGAGTGGAGAAGAAGCAGGGGACATTAGATTGACCAATGTGAAATCTCCATCAGGAATAGATAAAAAAAATAAATAAAAGGGCTTATGGAGGCTGTTAACATGTTAATTTGCAATGGCTACAAGGGCAGTTCTGAAAACACTCCCCAGCAGTGCTCAGCAATACGGGGGGAGCAAAGTGTGCAGGTGTTGGATGCTTCTAGAATTGGGAACTGGCAGGATGAGAAGGGCCTAAGGAAAGGACCCTGATCTGAGAAATTCTTGAAAGGCTGCCTAAAGTAAATAAATACAGGGCATAGGTCAGGAAGGAAAGGAAGTCAAATTAGAAGTTGACACAGTGGGGGTGCCTGGGTGGCTCAGTCAGTTAAGCATCTGACTTTGCTTCAGGTTACCATCTTACAGCTCGCGAGCTCGAACCCTGTTCAAACTCTGATCAGCGAGGAGCCTGCTTCGAACTCTTCCTTTCTCTCTCTGCCCCTCCCGCTCATGCTTGCTTACTCTCTCAGAAATAAACATTTAATAAAAGGTAAAATAGGGGCGCTTGGGTGGCTCAGTCAGTTAAGCATCTGACTTTGGCTTAGGTCATGCTCACGGTTCCTGAGTTTGAGCCCTGTGTCGGGCTCTGTGCTGACAGGTCAGAGCCTGGAGCCTACTTACAATTCTGTGTCTCCCTCTCTCTCTCAAAAATAAACATTATAAAAAAATAATTTGAAATCTTCCATTTTAATTGATATAAGGAAACCTCAAAATCATGGGTATTTATGCTACATTATGGAAACCTGAACTGTTTATGAATTCATTACATAAAAGAAAATTTTAATGATTATTCAAAAAGATCCAATGCTAACTATATAGACAAAATAGGGGCACCTGGGTGGCTCAGTTAAGCATTGGACTTTGGCTCAGGTCATGATGTCCCAGTTTGTGAGTTCGAGCCCCGTGTCGGGCTCTGTGCTGACAGCTCAAAGCCTGGAGCCTGCTTCAGATTCTGTGTCTCCCTCTCTCTCTGTTCCTCCCCGCAACTCATGCTCTGCCTCTATCTCTCAAAGATAAACGAACACTAAAAAACAAAAAAGAAGTATTGTTGAAAAAAAACTATATAGACAAAATATTTACCTTTAAGATGAAGACTAAGTAGATTATTCCTTACTTAATCAAATTACTTTTAGCCTGGTGCTATTCATGATCCTTTTGTCATTTGTATCAGGCCTTCGTCAATGACAGAAATGCTTGACATGAAATTGGGATCTTACAAAAAGAAATCGTTTTATCTATTAAGTAACCAAAAATCTATTCTTTTCACTTGAACTATAATCACAGTTGTCAATACAGAAAACACTGTAAGAGTAGTTTAAATCTAATAAAATATATTATCTACTTAGGTTTAAACTACAATATTTTTTTTTTCTGCAAAAGGAAAGTCTTAGAACCCAAGTAAACTGGATTTTGTCATTTAGAAGACATGTATTTTAAAACATTTTCACATTTTCTAGTCTATGAAGGTTCAAAAAATAAAATTTTTTGCTTGCCAAAACCCAAAGAATGAAGGCTAATTATGTTGCCATAAATCACTTTCAGCAAGATGTTAAATCCATCAGCTCTCTATTCCACTGTGTCAACCTTAAAAAAAAAATTTTAATGTTTATTTGAGAGAGAAAGAGAGAGAGAGAGAGAGAGAGAGAGACAGAGAGTGAGTAGGGGAGGAACAGAGAGAGTCACAGAATCTGAAGCAGGCTCCAGGCTCTCAGCTAGCTGTCAGCACAGAGCCTGACGCGGGACTCGAACCCATGAGCAGTGAGATCACAACCAGAGCTGAAGTTAGACACTTAACTGATTGAACCAGCCAAGTGCCCCTAATTTATTTGAGAGAGAGAGAGAGAGAGAGAGAGAGAGAGAGAGAGAGAGCGCAAGTGAGTGAGGGGCAGAGAAGGAGAGGGAGAGAGAATCCCATGCAGGCTTCACACTGTCTGCATGGAGCCTGAAGCAGGGCTTGAACTCACAAAATGAGAGATCATAACCTGAGCCGAAGTTGGACACTTAATGGACTGAGGCACCCAGGGTGCCCCAGATCCAAATTATTTTAAAAGTTAGTAAAGATAGTACCCAGCTTTTCAAAGATTTAGATTGAGTGCTTCAGTGAGTTCTCATACAAGTACATGGTGATTAGATCTGAGATGACACACCAGAATAGAACCAATCAAGCAAAATGCAGTGTTTCTGGAAAGCAGTTTTGTTTTGGGAGGTCAGCAACACTTCTAAGTGAAGGAATCAGGGTTTTTCCTTTGCTACTTCTTGTTGCCACAGATGGCTCCAGGGGCTTGGGGGTGGAAAGTACACAAAAGGGATAGGGGGTCAGTATGAAAGCACTGTAAAGCTAATTAGTGCCTGATAGCATAGGCTTTGACTACTTTTCAGCCAGCCAAGCACCAGCTCTCAGGTCAACACTTTACATTCCTTTAATCACAGAGATTAAAGATACCTACTTCCCTTTCCACTCAAGCACCAATTGCCTTCAGTAGTGGCAAGGAAAAGGACACTTCCTTCTGCTTTTGAACTTCAGGTGAGCAAACAGCTTTTTTATGATTTTTACTACTGATAGGAAAATATAAAAAGGTTTTTTTTTTTCCCCAAATATTTGAGTGAGTGAGTGAGAGAGAGAGAGAGAGAGAGAGAGCAAGTGCACCTGAGCAGGGGAGGGGTAGAGAGAGAGGGGGACAGAGGATCTGGAGTGGGCTCCGAGCTGACAGCCCAGCACAGGGCTCAAACTCATGAACCGTGAGATCATGACCTAAGCCGAAGTTGGATGCTTAACCAACTGAGCCATGCAGGCGCCCTGAAAAATATAAAAAGACTGAAATAAAGGCTACTTCATAAAATACATTTTCCACGTGCCCTTTTTTCTTTCCAAATGGAAAGACAATGCCATATCCAGATACTAATCAGCTTTGGGTCACAAATTACATTTAGAAGGAAAAAAGAATGAATGTGGGGTAGCATATAAATTCCAGTAAGTGGAGACTCCTTGGTTAAGGAGAATTTGCCGGGCAGAGAGGATGAAAAACAGGAAAAGGTAAGAAAAAGGGCCAGATCGCTTATTGCTTATCACAGTCAGCTTTTTCATGGCAGACTTTAGTAAGGGAGTTTCCAAGAGGAGATGAAGATATTTTAAGTAGCAACATTTAGGAAGAAAGAGGAGGTCCTGTGGTCTTTGGGTCAGCTAGCTACCGGAACTGGTTCCAAGTAGTCACTGGCTTGGAAATGGGGTAGACGAAGAATGGGGAATTGCCCATACAGCACAGTTAGAAGTATCTGGATAAGAATTCCCGGAAGCTGAAGTCTTCTTTATTGACAGAATTAGCAGAACATTTGTGGCAGTTGTCCATAAGGTCCCAACACAGCACATTCTGACATTCATATTAGACCTATTTAAATGTGGCTCCTTTTGATTCCATCAACTTTGTACTATGATGATTATCTGTACAAAGGGGTTCTAAATTGAAACAATCTCACTCACATCACCCCAATTCACTCAGTTTGAGGAGACTAACAGCTTGGTCCTAATTTTTAAAAAAGTGATAGGCTAAAAGACAGACAAAAAAAAAAAAAAAAGTCAACTAAAATAAGCTCCCAGGCCTAATCAAGAATGACTTAGTATTATTCATTCTCTTCTTTGAACATTTTGCTTAAGTGCTTTATTAGAGCTACAAGCTCAGGGTTCCCACCACGTGCATCAATTTGTTTATAGGCTTTAGATTCAAGCTCTTTAAGAGTACTCCGAGTGTATTCAAAAGAACCTACATTCTCAAGATAATGTACACAGTATTTTTTAATATCTATATTTTCGGTTCTCTGGCGCAAGATACTCTGCACCTGGGTGCTTTCAGGCCTTGACCAGATGGCATGAATAGTAGGGAACGAGAACTTTCCCTCTGTTAGATCTTCACAAAAGCTTTTGTTTTCACTATATTCTTTGGAGTGCAGATTAGCATAATCATCCCTAATTTGGAAAAAGAGCCCGAGTGTATTAAGTAGTGGCTTTAGATCTTCTTTGTAATCAGAGAACAACTGCATGAGACCCACTGCTAATCCAAACAGCCCACCTGTCTTTTGTAGCACCATAGCCTTATATTCTTCTTCGGTGGGACAAGTGTAATTATCCCTCCAATAGATATCTAGGCCTTGTCCCTGGTGGAGTTCCAGAAGCTGGTGGGTAAAAAGCTTTACCGCATCGGGGTGATCAAGGGTTAAGACTTTCTCTAGGCCAAGAAAATACACGTAATTGGCAGAATTGATGACGGACGGAATCCCATAGATACTGTGTGCCACAGGAAAGCCACGTCGGAGTTTTGAGTTGTCTTCGATATCGTCGATGAGCAAACTGGCATTATGCAACATCTCTGTCACTTCAATGATAATCTGACAAAAAAGACGATGGACAATTTCATTTTATTTGAATGTGCAAATATTCAAAAAGCTTATAAATAATTGAATTAACAGATTACAAGTCCTGGATTCCTTAGTTTTTACAACTGGTATCTACTTAGCAATGTCAATATAATACAATATATGTGGGGAACATTAAACTCAATTAAGAGCAGCGAGTATTTTGTGTGACAGCTATTAATTTCTTAAGGATTAAGAGGTTTTGAATTGCCTAAATACCTGCAGCTTATCTTCTGGAACTTTGAGCCAATGATTAAATGCCTGTGAAAGTTTGGTTCTCACTTGTTTACCTGGAATTAAAGAATAAAATTCGGCAATAAAATATTTCAGTTATAAAAAACACATTCAGACACTTCCTCTAAGACTGATCAGACTTGATGAACGCAGCCCCACTAATCCATTACTAGAGAGCTTGCCTTTCACTACTGGGCCCTAAATGCCCCACCCCCTCTGCTGAAATTCAGTCTAAAATGCCACAGCGTTTTAAAATTAGGGTGGGCAAAGACATTCTGAACTATTCCAGGGGCCCACTAGTAAGCCCACTCCTT
This sequence comes from Prionailurus viverrinus, assembly GCF_022837055.1. Lineage (NCBI taxonomy): Eukaryota > Metazoa > Chordata > Mammalia > Carnivora > Felidae > Prionailurus > Prionailurus viverrinus. The sequence continues at coordinate 13,258,857 of NC_062571.1, forward strand.
TCACTGGAATGAAATGGGCATTTTAGAAACTATGATCTAATGCATTCCTTTTTTGAAAAACAAGTTAGTCTAGTTAGTGGCAGTTAATTAGCACTGTACATTTCAGAGGAACTATGGGGATTTTTTTTTTTTTTTTAAGTAGGCTTCACACTCAGCGTGGAGCCCAACGTGGGGCTTGAACTCACGACCCTGAGATCAAGAGTTGGATGCTTAACCGAGTGAGCCACCTAGGCACCTCACTATGGGTATTTTTTTTTCAACGTTTTTTTTTATTTATTTTTGGGACAGAGAGAGACAGAGCATGAACGGGGGAGGGGCAGAGAGAGAGGGAGACACAGAATCAGAAACAGGCTCCAGGCTCTGAGCCATCAGCCCAGAGCCCGACGCGGGGCTCGAACTCCCGGACCGCGAGATCGTGACCTGGCTGAAGTCGGTCGCTTAACCGACTGCGCCACCCAGGCGCCCCTCACTATGGGTATTTTTAATGAAGCATACTTTGCTACTGATTTACCTCATATAATTACCTCTTACAAGTATCTACCATTCCTTTAAAGTTTTAGAGATTGTATGGTTCTGCTTCTTTCCTATCAAAAAATGAGATTCCCATTCCCTCAAGTATTCCCTTTTAGGATCCCAGTTTAGTAAAAAATGAGTCTTTTTATTTTGACTACGGCCATTAGTTTTTCAATATTATCATTTTCTTACATGGAAAGCTCAAGAGATTTTTGGCTAGTAGTTATCAATAGAAGTCATTTTAGCCCAAATATAAAGGAATGATAGATAAAAACCCCAACCAGTTCACTTAATAATGTTCTATGAGCTTCCTGCTAAAGTGAATGCACAGTCACATCCTAATTTCAGATGAGGTTTCAGAAAATAGTTACATAAAAAGTTCCAGTGAACAAAAACAGTATTTTCTAAGACTTATCTAGGTTTTTTTCTCTGTACCAATCACCCAAAGGAATGAATACATAAACTCTCATCACATATCCAAATGAAAGAAAGTTGCACTTTCTGTGAGAAGTCTGGAGGGGAAGGCTCTCTTAGGGTTCAAGAAGGAGTATCTTCTGTCTCCTAATCCTTAAGGTGAAGATGGGTCTGGGTAGCGATTATATACTTTATACTTTTGATCTACTTTCCAGTTTAGCTAAGGCCAATCTGGGCTTTACTTACAATGTACAAGTGTGTAAAGTAACCCATATCACTTTAGAAAATAAGCTCAGAGGTGCCTGGGGAGTTCAGTTGGTTAAGCAACCAACTCTTGAATTTGGTTCAGATCATCTCAGGGTCAGGGGATTGAGCCCCATGTTGGGCTCCATGCTGAGTGTGGCACATGCTTAAGATTCTCCCTCTCTGCCTCTCCCCCCTGCTTGCGTGGGTTTGCTCTCTAAAAAAAGAAAAAAAAGTTCAGAAGATGAAGAACACAAAGTGGAGAGACATTTTCCTTTTTGCTTTAGAATATATATAGAAAAACAGTCCAATAATGGCTTAATTTACAAGTTTTTTTCCCCAAACTTTATTTATTTTGAGAGAGAGAGAGAGAGAGAGAGAGCCGCACACAAGCAGGGGAGGGGCAGAGAGAAGCAGAGTGGGGAGGAAAAGGGAGGGAGAGGGAGAGAGGGAATCCCAAACAGGCTCCAGCTGTCAGCGTGGTGTCCAACTCAGGGCTCCATCTCATGAACTGGGAGATTATGACTGAGCTAAAATCAAGAGCCAGATGCTCAACCGAGTCACCCAGGTGCCCCTGCAGTTGTGTTTGAATATATTCTTTTCCTTTAACCAGGTTCTGGGGTCTGGATTGATACTTTTAAGTCCCCAAATAGTTTCTAACAGATGTTAGTCATAGAAATCCCTCAAAATGAAAAGAAACAATAATTACCTTTCCTCTTTAAAAGACCTTAACATTACGGACTCCCTGGCCTGGGGACCTACACTAGGGCAAATAAACAAACAAAAGTCATTCAACCCCACTAATTTCAAAACATCCTAATACTAATAATTTTTAATTATTATAATCTTTTATTAGCAAGAGTAATTTCCCAACAGAAAAAATGTTCTGGCCCATCTTGAAGTCACTTTAGTAACTATGAAGTTCTCTGTGAAAAACAGGTTTACTATGCATAGTGCAATTTCCTATTTCCCTTTTTTTTTTTTTAAGTAATCTCTGCACCCAACATGGGGCTCAAATTTACAACCCCGAGATCAAGAGTCCCGTGCTCCACTGATGAACCAGCCAGGTGCCACACAATTCCTTATTTCTTTAGGAAAATCTTTTGAGGTTACATTGTATTATGGATGCAAGAATACATTTGATTAAAACAAATTAGCTACCTAATGAGAGCTTTAAATGTTATCTAATGACTTAGATATTAATTCAAGATGAGGATTAAAAAATGTTACAAAAGTTCATTACACAGGTAAACATTATTGCTAACATGTAACTACAGGGGTGCCTGGGTGGCTCAATAGGTTAAGCTTCTGATTCTTGATTTTGGCTTGGGTTGTGATCCCAGGGTTGTAGGTTAGAGCCCCACAGTGGGCTGCATTGGGCTCCAAATGTGAAGTTGGTTTGGGATTCTCTCCCTTGCTCCTCTCATATCCACTCTCCCTACAATAAATAAATAAACACACAGAATAAAATTACAGACAGTCCTTGCTCTGCAAAGTGGCAGGAAACACTCTTTAGACCCTTTACGGCACTGATAACTGGCATATATTACCATAGCCCGGTTCCAACCAGTGTTTGCAAACTTGTTCCAAAATAAGTTCAACAACAGATGAAGAGAGTGCAGGAGAAACATCACCATGTTTCTCAGTGGGAGACCCTGAAATAAGTGTAGTTTACTAGCTGTTGAATAAACGTCACTCAAAAGCAGTCTCTTGGCTTTTCCTTAAATAGCAGGAAACTTTCCCTTTGCATTCTCCATTTCTGTCTTCCCTCCAACAACGTTAATTACAATGCCAACGACTATATTCCTTATGTTGTACTTTTTATCTTTGTGATTTATTCATTCTGTAACTGAAAGCCTGTACCTCTCACTCCCCTTCACCCCTTTTTACCCATTCCCTAACCCCTTTGATAACTTTTTTCAAGCTCTATGCCCAACGTGGCTTGAACTCATGACCCTGAGATTAAAAGTCACATGCTCTACTGACTGACCCAGCCAGGCACTGCCACCCCTCCATAACTTTTTGAGCTGTACTTATGATCATTGTTTATGCATGTTATACATCAATAAAAAGGAGCACCATGCCAAGAGCAAGGTAGAATTATGTACCCTGGCTGTAGGTAATAAAGAGGTGCACTATCTGTAACGAATTTCAAAATATTAACAGACTAGAAGTTTCTTAAAAAGTACGTATCTTCTTTGTCCTTCGTATCTTGAGGATTTCATCTTTATTTACTATTTTTTGAGACAGTGTGTGCACGGGGGAGGGGCAGAGAGAGAGTGAGAATGGAGCCAGACTCAGGGCCTGATCCCATGAACTGTAAGATCATGACCTAGACTGAAATCAAGAGTCAGATGCTTAACTGACTGAGCTACCCAGGCACCCTGAGGATTTCATCTTTAATTTTTTTTTGTCACTGGAATCATCACAGTGGAAGGTAATTTATATCCAACAAATTCTGGATACTTTTAAATAGCTTCTGTTGTACTATGGAGTATCTTCATTCTGTCAATTAGATTTCATCTAATAACCTTTGGTGAGTTATATGAGATAATATGGCTGGGTATAACTTGAGTTAGGAAATAGATAGTTCCCTTCATTCTTTTGAAGCACTGACATTAGCAGGTACGTCTTCATTAAGATTTGCCAGAATAGAAATGACACTAATCATGATGGCTTTGAGGATGTAGCTGGGGAGCCACCACTATTCTGCCTTTGATAACCATATTTATTCTCTCCAGGCTCATGAAGAACAGAAACATACCACTGACATGTGCCCATAGAGAAAAGATATGCACTTTAGAACAGAAATAAAAAAGTGTTTATCGTGATTGAGTTGAGAACGTTATCAGTCTAAAGGTTAGCTACCTTGCATGCTAAGTAGGTTTTTATGGTTGTCAACTAATTGATCACCTTTTATAATTTCTATAAGAAAGAGCAAATTTCAAGTACTTGGTTTGTGAATGAATTTTTATTACAAAAACCCACGCTTATTATATATATGAGTTTTTACTTGCTATTATTATTTTCCAAACCAAGCTTAAAAAAATAGCAAAATAAAACATGCACACACACGTGATTAGGCAGGTGTTACTCTAAGAAGCCATGTTCGGATGACCCATCTTTATATACGAATAATGTGGGCTGTTTCCAAGTAATGTGAGTTAGAGATGCATTACTATTTGGCTCTTAAAGGAACCAGTAGTGTAAGAAATGCAGTGTGTATGTGATAGAACAAATGAACATGGAAGACAGAGTGAAGCTTTTCGTTGTTATACAAATTGGCGTAACTTCCCCTAATATCTAAATGGTGGGGAATAGGAATGTATGGCATCCATAAAGAATGAAACTTCCAATGAGGTACTCAAATGTTTTAATTTTTTTTTTTTTAGTTATGTTGTATAATTGGACATTTTTAAAACAATGCTTCAAAAATGTCCCTTTTAGGGAGCCTGGGTGGCTCAGTCGGTTGAGCCTCCGACCTCAGCCCAGGTCACGATCTCTCGGTCTGCGGGTTCCAGCCCCGCGCTGGGCTCTGTACTGACAGCTCAGAGCCTGGAGCCTGCTTCGGATTCTGTGTCTCCCCCCAACTTCTCTCTCTCTCTGCCCCTCCCCTGCTCACACTCTCTCTCTCTCAAAATCAAATAAACATTAAAAAATTAAAAAAAAGCAAAACAAAAATGTCCTTTTAAGAACAAAAAACTAAAATGTTCTATTTGTCATTTTTCTCAAATGCATGCCTTTAAATAGGAAATCTTAAGAGATGGTAAATCTAATCTTTTCAGTAATTGAACATTTGAATGACTACTACTCTATAAAAAGACCCTATATTAACCATAACTAAAGTTACCTGGTAACTGAAGTAAATACTTATAGGGTTCTAGAAGAATTCTTTGCACTGTTTCTTGCGTCTTCTCCATTGTTTTTGAATTTCAAAGCTGATCTGTGAAAAAGGAGAAGGATAAAGATGATCTTATTCACTAAATTAATTTTGAGTGTTAAACTGCAAAGGAATTTGGGGCGCCTGGGTGGCACAGTCGGTTAAGCGTCCGACTTCAGCCAGGTCACGATCTCGCAGTCTGTGAGTTCGAGCCCCGCGTCGGGCTCTGGGCTGATGGCTCAGAGCCTGGAGCCTGTTTCCGATTCTGTGTCTCCCTCTCTCTCTCTGCCCCTCCCCCATTCATGCTCTGTCTCTCTCTGTCCCAAAAATAAATAAAAAACGTTGAAAAAAAAATTAAAAAAAAAAACTGCAAAGGAATTTGTATCTCAAGGTGTTTTTGTGCAAGTACACTTTCAGTTTTGTTTTAAAAGAAAATTCCACACAGGTGACATCTTGAAACATGCTGAAGTGAAAGAAGTCAGTCACAAAAAACCATATAATATATGAAATGTTCAGAATAGGCAAATCTATAAAGATAGAAAGTAGTTTGGTGATTGCCTAGAGTTGGGGTAGGAAGAATATGGAGATGAAGTTTCTTTTTGTAGGGTTCAAAATATTTTAAAATTAGGTTGTGATGGTTGCACATCCATGTGAATATCCTGAAACCTACCAAAATGTATACTTTAAATGGGTGAACTATGTGATATATAAATTATCTCTCTTAAGGAAAAAAAAAAAAAAAAAAAGGAAAGTCTTCAAGTGATTTCATTGGTCCCAGTATTCATCTGGATTTTAAGTGATTTCCTTAGTTACAAAACTTATATTAAGCTTTTCTTACTGTACTCAACCATAAAAGGCATAAAACCAAATCAATGTCAAAACAAATCAACAGATTTAGATACTTTATATTTGATTGATTACATAAATTCGTAAACATACTTTTTCCCCAAAAGCATTTGAGATACGTTTTATATATTTAAAATTTAAGGGGAAAACTCCTCTCTTGTAATTTCTTTACAGTCAATCCTTTCAAAGATTCTAATTTAAGACGTGCATTAGTTTGAATGCAATTATCAAAAATATTTCCCTGTATCCACACACACACACACACACACACACACACACACACACACACATCTCTGTAGTGATTTATTATTCTGAGTTTTACATTTACTTTGATATTTCCTAGAATGACACTCATGGTCTTCCTACAATCTTTCTTTTCTATTGAATCCAATCTCTACTTTGCTTCTTTGCTGTTTTCTATTTGTCCTTATCTTAGGAATCTTCTTTACTAATTGCTCTCACATCTTGGGTACATTTTAGGAGGTCTCTCACCTTTATCTGTTTTCTTTTGCTTCTATAACAATGATTTTGTCTCTAGGATCATGAACTAAAAAGACTGAAAAGTGCGTTTTTTATAATCTACCCTGGAGTGTTTAGGTGAAACAATTATAAGAACTGAGCACTCTAGGAGCGCCCGGGTGGCTCAGTTGGTTAAAGTCTCTGACTCTTGACAGCTCAGGTCATGATCTCATGGTTTGTGAGTGCAAGCTCTGCATCGGGGGCTTGGGATTCTCTCCCCTCTCTCTCTGCCCCTACCCCGCATGCTCTCTCTCTCAAAATGAATAAACTTAAATTAAAAACAAAAAGCAACAAAAAAAGAACTGAGCACTCCAGCAAAGGAAATCATCTTAGCAATACGACCTCAAGGAGAAACATTCCATGTAGGAAAGTTTTACACCTGCCTTAACTGACAATGAATACCAATGATGTCACAAGGGGGGAAAAAAAGTCCAGAAAATATTTTGAAATTATCCAAAAATCAGTTTAGTAATCTTTTATCTATACTGTTTAAACTTTGACATGTTATCTCATTCTTAAGAGATTAAAAAAAAAGGGTAACAAGAATAATCACTTAGGTGAAAGATTATTGAACAGAATTAAAGGTAAGATAAAAAATAAAAACAAGCATCTTTTACATATTTCTGCATTTAAAGCAGTTGGTGGCTATCTCTTCCCAACAAGGTTGAAGGCAATGTACTTAACTTAAAAATCAATGAGACCACCTTTCAAGAACTCTTTTGTCTCCCTGTGGATCAGTAACAAGTATACTCTTGCCCAGAAGTCAGAGCTAACTAACTTTTGTTTCAATTCTCAAGGCTTTGTCAATGCTATTAAAAAAAACAAAAACCAAACCAGTTATGAATCTTTAAAAATTACCTTAAGAACACTCATTGAACAAGTCAATTAATGTTCCTTTCCTAGAGGATGTTTATACACAAGTATTCTTGGTAGTAGGAAAATACAGGAACCTCAATTTTTCTAGGTATTGAAAAGTAATGTTTTGTGTCTTCTTAAAGAGTCTAAGGGGTTCTATACACTGTGGCATACATGCTTTTTTTTTTTCTTTCTTTCTTTTTTTGACCTAAAGGAGTCCTATTTATCATGGCTGGAACTTTCAGCCATCATGTACTAGACTCAAATATAAAGGGGCATTAGTGTTACATGAATTCTACTCATTTATTTTTAGATTGAATAACTACAGAATGCCTCTATGAGAGAGTCTGAAACTACTCACTTCCAAAACTGGCAAACTGCCTTAAATGGGTTCAAATAGTTGATGGATGAGTATTAATATGAAAATAGATTGTCCCCTGTGTGGGCTACTACTGCAATAATCTCCTGGTTGGGCTCCCTGCGCTCACTCCTAGATTAGGTTCTCTAATCTAGACCTCTACTCTTCAGCCAGTGATCCTTGCAAAATTCAGATCTGGTCCTGTTTCCCTACCCATTGAGAACCCTTTGAAAACATCCCTTTGCTCTTAGGTAAGAACAATTCCTTAATAAACTGCATAATAGTAGGTTACTCGCCCGCCTCCCCTCCCCTCTCCTCCCCCTTCAGGTCTTCACAATTAATTCTTCACACTTTAAGAGCCTCTAGACACAGGCTTTCCAACATGTTATTCTTTCTGTCTGGAATGTTCTTTTCTTAGTTAACTTATGATAACCTTTCCACTCTCAGCTGCATCCTCACTTTATTTCTCTTAAGCCAATTCCCTATTTTAAATTCTCCTATCACCATGTAACTCTCCTTTGTAGCACTCACCACTGCTATTAACTTCACATTCAATTGTGTGTCCATTTTAATATCTGTCTGTCTCACTAGGCTTAGGTCCACGAAGGCAGGGGCTGTTCCGTTTTTCCACATGGTAGGCGCTCAATAAATATGTGAAGGATTGAATGAACTAACGGAAAGTGCCTTCTAACCCTCTAAAAAAATGAAACCAAGGAACAGACTTGCAATATGAAAAGTTATAATACCATGCAAGTTTTTTTTTTTTTTTTTTTTTAAGGGAACGATCTGGTTTCAAAATTGCTAAATAGTGACACTCAGCGTAGCTGTGAAACGCAGAGTGAATCCTCCACTTAAACTTTGGGAGATGACAGAGCTGAAGAAAACTGCCTGAGATAAAAGCAGTGGATTTAAATAACCTCAAGGCAGATTTTTAACAGAGACTTGGCAAAAGAACTTCAAGGGTCTACTATGCTGGTACAGAGCCCGCAGGAGAGGAGAGGTTTCTGCTTCCTCTCCGCTCAGTTGCCCCCTTCCGCCCCACTGGGTCACCTACCGCTCCACCCCTTCTCTAGCAAGTACGGAAAACTCATACACAATCCGGTTCAGCATCCGGGTCCTCACCCTCCTTTCTTTCTTTCCTCCGGACCCCGCCTTCCAGCCTCCCCCGCCCTCATTCCCATCCGGGTTCCCCCCGACCGCCACCACAGCCGCTCACGGTTCAACGGTGATATCACAACTTTCACGCTGCCGGTCCGGGAGTAGCAGTACCCAGCATCAACTTCCCACTTTATAGTTCAGGCCAAGGCTCCTCCAAACGCCTACATAGATCCCTCCCCCTACTTCACCACGGAACTCTCCACCCTTCTCAGCCGCCAGCGACACCGCATTACTCGGTGCAAGAAAATACGCCATCCCGGTCACACTGCGCAGGCGTCGTTGCCGCCTCCCCACTGCTTTGTCGCCCCGCCCCCTCCCCTCCCCTCCCTTCCTCATCTCACGCAGACGCGGGGCATTGCGGGTCTTGCAGTTCTCAGGGGCAAGGGCTTCCGTATTGGCCTCAAAGGTTGGACTACATTTCCCGGGAAGCTTTGAGGCGTAACTTTCTGTTTCCATAGAAGTGGTGGGAAAATGGCGTCGTTGTTTGTATCCCGAGGACCAATGAGAATAGGGTGTAGGCGGGTTCTAAAGAACTCTAACCAATCCGAGGTCATCTAAGAGGCCATCCGGGAAAGAGGTAGGGGAGGGGAAAATATCTAGGGGAGGGGAGAAAGAAGGGAGGGGGGCACTTGGGGTTGGGGGGGGGAAAGCGATGTTTGCCCGTCAGTCGAGTCCGGAGTGAGGAGCTCGGGCGCCGGAGCGGAGGGCGACTCTTGTGCTTAAGCTTGCCGCCGCCACGGCCACCGCCTGGACCTTTGCCCGGAAGGAGCCGCAGAGGGTCTGGCGCCGCCGTCCTCTGGAGGGCAGCGCGATTCGGGGCCCGGACCTCCAGTCCGGGAGGGATTTTTCGTCGTCCCCCCCTCCCCCCAGCGAGGGAGCCCGAGCGGCCGCCAAACAAAGGTACCAGTCGCCGCCGCGGGAGGAGGAGGAGCCGGAGCTTCAGCCTCAGCAACCGCTGGACCCGCCGCCCTTCTTCCCCCATCTCTCCCCCGGGCCTGCTGGTTTTGGGGGGGAGTAGGGGAGGGAACTCTGGACGTGCCAGGGTCAGAGCTCGCCTCCGAGGAAGGTAGGGACATTTTCTGAGGCTTTCGCGGTCTCGTAAGGGGGTCCTTTCGGGAGTCACTGGGCCTGGCCGAGGAGCGGGGGAAGATCGCTCGGTGGTCTCGCCGGGAGCCCGGATTGGGGGCCTCGGCCTCCCGGGAGCCCCCGCCCCCCGTGCTGTTGCCGAGTCCGAGTCGCCCCCCAGCCTGGCGGCCGCACACTCAGCGGTTTAGCTGCTCCGGGCCGCGGTGGGGGGCCCGGGCCGGCGCGGGGGGCTGTGCCGCCTCCCGGCCCCTCGGTCCTCTGGCGGTCCCCGCGGCCCGGCGGACGGGGATCCCGCTCGCACTTGTCGGGTGTCCGCCTCAGAACGGGACGTGGGCAGAGGCTGCGCGGTGGGTCGGTCCTGCCCGCGGCCCTCCTCCAGCCCGCCTGGCCTCTCCGCCGCCCCCCACCCCGGGCCCCTCGAGCCCGGGCCTGCTCCGGCTCGGACGCGGGGCTGCGCGACCCTTTGGGGCGCCGACCAGCTCGGCCGGGCCCGGAGGCCCTCGGGGAGGACAGCCGGCCCCGCGCCGGCCCCCGGGCTTGTTGTGAGTTTCTTCTCTGACAGAAATGGCGTCATTGTCGGAGACGGGAAACTCCGGCGGGTCCCGACAATGGGGACGGGAAGCCGCCGAGCTGTGTAGGTGGCCGGGTTTGCGGGGCTGGCGAGGCCAGAGGGAGCCCCTCGTCGGCGTTTCGTGGTTCGGCCACGCTCTTTCTTCGGGGTTCAGGCTTCGCTCGGTTCCCTCCGCCTCCGCCAGTGCAGAGGGGTGCCCGGTGGTGTTGACTGGGTGTCTTTTGTTTTCCCTCCAGGTGCAGGTGAATCTGGTGTTTTCGAGGGGATCGCGGTCCCTGAATCATCATGAAGGTAAGATTGCTTCCAGAAAACGACCTCTGGGGTTACAGAATTGGGGAAGTATGGGGGTTTGATCGAGGTCGTGTGTGGGGCCTCCGAGTTTTGCCGAGGAAGGTGTGTTGGGTGGCTTGGTGCCCGAGCCCTTTGCCGGGAGACGACGGGGGTCAGCTGGTGTGGCTCTCTACCGGCTTTGCTGTGGAGTTGGGGCCACTTGGAGGATATCGCACTGAGCAGAATTCTGCCCTGTAGGACGTCTCCTTTTTCAGGGTAAGGTAGGAGGAACTGCTTGAATTAAAGTGTTTTACGAGGTAAAACAGAAAAAGCAGGTCAAGTAATCCGACTCTAGAAACTGAACTGTATTGTGCTTCTATCGATTACACTGATGAAAGAAAATCTCATTTATTGCGTGAACAGTACTGTGAATTTTTAGCAGAGGACCTCTAGGGTTAGCCATGAAAGTGATCTTAATTGAGAAATCCTTAAAGAGAATCTTTATGATCTTTACACAACTCGGAGATAGCAGTTGCCCCTTGTATTTCCTGGGATTTAGCATTATATGGTTTATTTTTCTTTGTTGATCCGTAAATTGTCAGATGTTGTGGTAAAAACCAATGTGGATTGATGTGGAAAGCCCATGGCCGGGTTCCTCTTAAATGTAAACATGTTAACTGAATGGAGGATAGTGTCTAAAGGGTAGAATTTACTTAGTCGGTGGAAGAAATTATAGCAATGGAAGTACTGGTTGTTTTTTTAGAGAATATGTAATTGAATGCTGTCATTTTTTAATACACTGTAGGATAAAAAGCCTTAGGTGTCTGAAATGTCTAGATTCAACTGGTGGAACTTAGACACTAGACAGCTTGTTCACCCGTGACAAATTCGGAAGTGCTTAAAAGGGTAGAGTGTGTTTACGAGTGTAGAAATGTGAAATAGTATGTGATAGTATGTGAAAATATAAACGTTGTCTACTTTGGATAGTTCCTTTGAATTATTTAAAAAAAAGTTTTCTTCGCTTGTCTTCAGAATCAAGACTTTTTATAGTATTGCATCTAAATGGAAATTTGTAATGTTTGTGTTTATGGAAGAAGTAAATGCTGTGGCCACTTAAATATTTATCAGCTATACAAAGTAAATTTAGTCCAGTTTTGTTTTTTTTTTTGTGTGGTTTTTTTTTTTTTTTCCGTCTTGAGTTTAGGGTGTTTATAACCTAAAACAGTTTATACCTGAAACAGTTTATATCTGCTGAATTCCTGTCTCACCTTCATGTAGATGAAAAAAATGATCAGTGATGTCTCTGAAATGAATCCCTTTTGTTAGTCACAGATGCTAGCGGTGACTCTTGTGACCTATGTAAAACAGAGACAAGTGAATTTGTTAGGAAAAACTGTGTATCTTCCTCGCTGTTGGATGAGAATTTAAGAAAAGTGTTGGGTTAAATAACATAATAAATTCAGAAGCTGAATAACACAGGATTTAGTTTGTAATAGATGTTGTAATATGTCATAGTTCCCTGTATACTGCCTGGCACATCTTAGGTACTCTGTTAATGTTTGCTTAAAAGAAATGTAGTTAAGTTGAAGGTCCTTTAGATTTACATTTTCTTCCTTTCATTTCCCTTTTTTTTAACTTGTGTGTTTAAAAAATGAAAGTGCGCTGGAAACTTTAGCCTTAAAAGTTTCAAAATACTAGGCAAATGCAAATTTTTTGGTATCATTTTAGAACTACTAATTTTAAGTGCTTAGCATTTCCATTATTATTGCCTTTAAAAAAAGGTACTAGTAATGTTGAGTTATTAAAGTAAATTTCTAGTTTTGTGCAAAAAGAACTTCCTGTTATTGTACGTGTAGTAAGTCTTCTCTTTGGGAGTCTATTAATAATCAGTAGTACTACAAACTTAGCTTATTTCTTACAACTTAATTTCTTATATGCTGAAAAGTTGAGAGGCTGCCCATGATTGGTATTTTCCTTTAACAAAATTGCAATTCAAGAAGTATTTAGTAGTGATTATATTGGGCTTAAATCTTTTATGTGTGTGTGTGTGTGTGTGTGTGTGCTTGCTCCCAGTTTCTAAATTGTAATGACAGCTGAGCGATAGGATTTGTGCTGTTTCTTAGATCTTACCAAACATATTCATACTTCGAGGTGAGCTTTTAAGTTTTTATTATCTGTTTTATTCAAGGAATTTTTTTATTTTATTAAGTGACAGTATACTGATGTCATTGGAAGAGTGCTTAGTAATACTTTTCTGGTTGTTGCATTAAAATGTATGTATCGTTTTAAATATTATATGTTTTAGCGACAATTTTCCTGTAGTACGTGACTTCAAGAGTGTATTTAAATAAAAGTCCTTTACTAATTAGAATACTCTGTCTTGTAATATTTTTGCCCAGTGTGGTTTTGAGAAATATGACTATGGCACAGAAGCAATAAAAAAAAAAAAACAAACCTATTTATTGTGAGAGAGCACCAGTGCATGTAGGGGAGGGGCAGAGAGAGAATCCCAAGCTGACAGTGCGAAGCCTGATGCAGGGCTCAGTCCCACGAACTGTGAGAATCTGACCTGAGCCAAAACCAAGAGTCAGATGTTTAACCGACTGAGCCACCCAGGCACCCGAAAAGCAATTTTGTTCTTAACACAGGTCGTGTTGTTGGTGTGATGTTGGATTTTTTTTTTATCCTTTCTATAGATCTTTCAATGTCAGCAATAGCATGTTATCAGGAAATGATAGTTTATTGAAAGTTTATTACTGATTCCAAGACTTGATTATGTCAGATTCATTTCCTGCTTTTTTTTAATGCTTATTTATTTATTTTGAGAGAGAGAGAGTACACACACATGCTCACCCGATCGGGGGCAGGGCAGTGAGAGGGAGAGAGAAAAATCCCAAGCAGGCTCCACGCTCACCACGGAGGCCTATGCGGGGCTCTATCTCACCATCACAAGACCAGGGCCTGAGCTGGTATCTAGCGTCAGATGCATAACCGACTGAGCCACACAGGCGCCCTTATTTCCTACTTTTTCCTAACTAAAACTTTGTTTCTACGTTGTGCATGTTATTAACATCTCTCATTACATTGCAGTAAATTTTCAAGTGAAGTGGCAGAGGCTGGACATTTCAGAATCTTTATGGGAGAAGTGATTTAGATGGTTATGCTTAGAATCTCCGGGAGCTGGGCTTTTTCAGATGTTCCATTCTCTCAGTAGTCACTGGCATAGAACACAGAAGTAATGGATTGTGTACAAATGCCCTTTGCTCGTGTGCCTGTGCACATGCGTGTGCGTGTTCTCACCACCCTGCCCCTTCCCTCCTGCCTGCTTTCCCCCTTTCCTTTCCCTGGCTCCTCCTTTCCCTTTTTGTTTCTTTTACTTTTATCCTCTTGTCCTTCTTTTTGTTCATTTCCTCTTTCCCTCTCCTCCTCCCTCTCCCCTCCCTCCCTCTGCCTTTCCCCTTCCCTTTTTTTTTTTCTTTCTTCCTCTTCCCCCCCCTACTCCCTTTCACAAATCATTCATTTAACAACAACCCCTTCCATGCGTGGGGCAGTGTGGAATGAAGGTGAATACTCTCAGAACTGCTCTCAGGGAGCTCCCAATTTAGTAGAAGACACAGAAAAATAAAGCAAAACAACATATGCCCAATTGTAAGAGTATTGACGGCAATGTACGGTAATTGTGGTAAGTGCTGTGGGAGGGCAGAAGAGGACATCTAAATCAGAGTCATGGAAAGTTCTCTGGTGGAATTGACATCTAAGCTCAGTGTTAAAGCTTTCATTTGGCAAAGAAGGGTAGAAAAGAGTGTTTGAGTCAGAAAGGGGACTACATACTGGAAAATGAAAAAAACCCCGAGATGGTGTATTTGGAAAGTGTAAGTCGTTCACTGTGCCTTGCTTAACTTTGAAAGCATGATGTGTTCGGGGTGGGAATAGGAGGGCAGTGATAGGAAATGAGGCTGAGTGAGGGGGTTGGAAATTTTCTTGAAAGGTACATGGAAGCACGGAAGGTTGTTAGGAAAGAGTAAGGATGATGGATTTATATTCTGGAGTGGTCACTTTGGTAGTATCGTAGTGAATCCATCAAAAGGGAGATCTAATTGGAAGATCTGGAGATTCCAGATGAGAAGTCCAAGTGAGAGGTGAATAAGGGCTTGAACTAATGCAGTGGGGGTAGAGCAGAGGGGACAGATCTGAGATATCTCAGAAACTGAATTCAGGACCTAGTAACTCTGGGCCCCGGGGTAAGTGGAAGATGGAAGTTTGTGTTGGGTCATGGGATGGATGTTATTGTCATCTGAAGTATGTTGTCCTGAGAGGAAAGCTGTAGTACAGGGTTTCGAGTATTGAAGGGATCTGTAGGATGTCCACATCTACTAGTCCAGATGTAGGATTAAGAGAGCAGGTAGGGTGAGGGGTGCGTGGGTGGCTCCATCGGTTAAGCGTCCGACTTCGGCTCAGGTCATGATCTCACAGTTTGTGAGTTCGAGCCCCGCATTGGGTTCTGTGCTGACAGCTCGGAGCCTGGAGCCCGTATCGGATTCCGTGTCTCCCTCCCCCCGACCCTCCCCCACTCACACACTGTCTCTGTCTGTCTCTCTCTCTCTCTCTACAGTTAATAACTTTTAACTGTACATCCATAATGTGGCATATGTGTTTTGTTCTATGAATTTGTGGTCTTTTTGATGAACAGGTAATTTTGGTAAAATACTGACTTGTTTTCTGTGCCCATTGCTAATTCTTTGTTTTTTTGTGATTTTTAAAAGTAGATTAGATGAGCACATATTTCACTGAAGAATGTGTTTTTGCTGATTCAGTGTGTATATTGTGTACCTTCCACGTACTAGATGTGCTTTGAGGTGTTGAGGATCCAGCAGCGAACAAGAGTTCTTATCCTCATGGAGTTTACTTTCTATTAGGATAGACAGGCACCAGGCAGGGGAAAAAAAAAAGTGTGCTAAGTGCTGTGCAGAGAAATAAAGCATAATCAGGATAAGAGGTTACAGTGACTGAAGGTGTTAGTTTTAGATTAGGTGTAATAAAGGGCCTGTTTGTGGAGGTGACATTTAAGCAGCACGTGCAACAAGTGACAGAGCGAGCCATTCACCTATCTGGGGGAAGAGCATTCCAGGCTGAAAATACAAATGCCAAGGTCCCGGGGAGAAATGTTTTTGGCCTGTTTGACCTTGGCATACCTTAAGGAACTGGAAGAAAGCCTTTAGAGCTGGCGTTGTAGGAGATGAGGCTAGAGAGATCACGAGGGCCGGTACAGTGTAGGGCCTTGTAGGCCGTGGGAAGTACGTAGAGTAAAATCTGAGTGTTTTAAGAAGTCATTGAAGGGTCTCGAGCAAGAGTGTGAAGTCATCTGGTTGACGTTTTTAAACGGTAACTGCTGTTCAGAGAACAGACTGTGGTGGAACAGGAGTGGGAGTAGGGGCGGCAGTGGCATGGCTCCTGGATTAGTTCTGGTGAGATGGTGTGGACCAGGTGTGGGAGGCGGTGGTGTTGCGGGTGGAGATGATAGCATTTGAATGGATTGGAGGGGAAGGAAAAGTTCTGCTTGCTGCTACTAACAGGACTAGCCTCTCTCCCTCCCTTTTAAAATATTTCTGTGATTAGTTGGTGGATGGGATTCTTAGAATTGAATACAGCCAAGAAAGGCATTCCCAGCTCTTAGCCTTCCTTCATTTGTGAGCCGTGAACATTGAGCCTGAGCATTCCTTTATGTTTTTCTGTTTTGTTTGGTTTTTGAGTTTTAGGAAAGGAGGTAAAATTCACCCTTTTAAAATGTACAACTCAAAAAAAAAAATAAAGTGTACAATTCAGTACTTAGTATTTTCACAGGATTGTTCATCTATCACTGTTTAAATGCAGAACGTTTTGTTTTCCCAACAAGAAGCCTGTACCCATTAGCTCTCACTCCCTGTTCTCTCTCTCTTTCTCTCCCCTGGCAGTTGGTCATCTACTTTCTGTCTCTAAGGCTTTGCCTGTTCTGGACATTTCCTTTCAATGGAATCATACAACATGTGGCCTTTTGTGTCTGGCTTCTTTCACTTAGCATAATATGTTCAAGGTTCATTCGTATTGTAGCCTGTGTCAGTACTTTATTCTTTCCTGTTGGCGAATAATATTTCATTTAGTGGATATACCACACTTGGCCAATCCGTTCATTAGCTGTTGGACGTGTGGTGGATTGTATCCACTTTTTCCCTATTATGAATAGTGCTGCTGTGAACGTTTGTATACGAGCTTTTGTGTGAACGCATATTTTCAATTTTCCTGGGTCCTGGGAGTGGATCTTGCTGTTTTTAGGATAGTAATACTGTCTGTGGTAACCCTGTTGGGAAGTGAATGTTTAACTTCAGGTGTTTTTTGGCATTATGTCTAGTGGCCACTAAGGATTTGGACATTCAAACAATTTATTCAATATTTATTGAACACTTAAAGTGCTGGTCTCTCTTTTCTAGCCATTCAGGATATAGCAGTGAACAAAAAGTCCTGGCCCTGTGGATCTTACGTTTTAAGGGAGCAAGGGTGGACAAAGAGAAATAAACATAATAAGTAATCTAGTTTATTAGATGTTAAATAGTATGAAAATAAGAGGAGAGCTGGGTAAGGAGGGTAGGGAATACATACAGGGTTGTGGCAGGCTGTAGTCTTATTTTAATACATTTTTAAATTTATTATTTTATTTTATTAAAAAACCTTTTTTGAATGTTTATTTTTGAGAGAGAGAGAGAGCGCGCTCATGCGCATACGTGGAGGAGGGACAGAGAAAGAGGGAGACACAGAATCTGAAACAGGCTCAGGCTCCGAAGCTGTCAGCAGAGAGTCCGATGCCGGGCTCGAACACACTAATTGTGAGATCATGACCTGAGCCGAAGTGGGCAGCTTAACTGACTAAGCCACCCAGGTGCCCTTTACATTTTTGTTTTTTAATATTTACTTATTTTTGAGAGAGAGAGAGAGAGAGAGAGACTGTGAGCGGGGAGAGGGGAAGAGAGAGAAGGAGGCACAGAATCTAAAGCAGGCTCCAGGCTCTGAGCTGTCAGCACAGAGCGGGACAGGCTGTGGTGTAAAGGTGGCCAAGTAGGTATATTGAGAAGACATTGGCACAAATATTTGTCTAAAAGATGTCATTAGTCATGTGGCTTTAAAGACAGGTCAACATGTTCATTGAACTGCACCGAGGCCAAGGTGGCTGCAGTGGAGTAAGGAAAGAAGATAATGGAAGGGGTGGATAAAGGGTATGCAGGTTGAGGGCGGAGCCCATCAGATCACCTAGGACCTTGAAGGCCATTGTTACGGATTGTGGTTTTCACTCCTAGAAATAGGGAACTGTGAGTTATGCAATCTCGTTACAGAGTGGCAGGTTTTCATTATATTCTTAAGGGATCACTCTTTGTTGTGTTAAAAACAGGCTGAAGGCGAGTTGAAGATAGAAGCTGACCAGTTAGGAAGCTATTTTAATAGATGATGATGGTGGGATATTAGCCATCACAGTGAGGGGAGTGAGGAGTGGTCAGGGTCTTTATCTCCTTTGAAGGTAGAGCCAGTAGTTCCGGTCAGATTCAATGGGAAGGAAGGAGAATTGAGGAGGACACCAAGATTTTTTGGTTGAAGAACTAAAAATCTGGGGTTTAGAATGAAGTTAGGGCTGTGTAATTTTTGGAAATAAGCATTATATTTTATATTTATGAAAAATGCTAACTGGCATATTGCTTCGTGTAATGTGGCTGTAAACAAGATATAGATACGCTTTATTAATTTTTTAGTGATAGATACATTTAAAAGAGTTGCAAACTTTTGTTCTTGATGAATTGCTTAAAAACAGGACTCTTGCAGCACCTGGGTGGCTCAGTCAGTTAAGCATTCTGACCTTGGTTTCAGGTCGGGTCATGATCTCATTGTGAGTTCGAGCCCCGAGTCGGGCTCTGCACTGACACTGTGGAGCCTGCTTGGGATTCTCTAACCACCACTCCCCTCCCCCCACCCCTGTCTCTGTCCCTCCCCCCTCACGCTCTCTCTCAAAATAAACAAATGTTAAAATAAAAATAGGATTCTTGCCGCTTTCCTTTTGGTGTCACAGAACGAAGATGTTTCTGCATTCATGAGAATTAGAATCTAGTATTCAGTGTGACACTTGGTAAGCAGTGGAAACCATTGTCATATTAATCCTTTTGGTATTTAAATGTTGCGGATTGTAGAAGGTGTGGATTTTGATAAGGCATGTGAAGAAAGTGTGTCAGGATTTTTTCTTTTCAGTTGGGCCTCCTTTATACCTAGTGGACAGTGAACGAAATACAAGCCATAACTGGCTTTTCGTTCTCAAGGTAATAGAAATTTTTCATTTAATTACTTTACATCAGAATAAGACTGTGTGCATATTTGTTATGTCTTAAACTACTAATCAGTATGTGTATCTTAATTTTAAAAGAGAACTTTTGTGGGGCGCCTGGGTGGCTCAGTCGGTTGAATGTCTGACTTTGGCTCGGGTCGTGATCTCACGGTTCGTGAGTTCGAGCCCTGTGTCGGGCCCTTTGCTGACAGCTTGGAGCCTGGAACCTGCTTCAGATTCTGTGTCTCCCTCTCACCTCCCCCCCCCCCCCCCCCCCCCCGCTCGTGTGCTATCTCTGTTTCTCAATAAGAAATAAATACTACAAAAAATAAAAATAAATAAGAGAACTTTTGTTATAAAAATGACTACATTTCTGCTTTTGAGAGGGCTGGAAATTCTGACATTCAAGTTTTCCATGGAAGATAATGTGTTTCTGGAAATCTGATAGTTTTCATACTAAGATTCAAGATAGCAGTCAGGTTTGGGGAGGAAAACCATGAGTTTATAAAAGTATATTAACAGTTTACTAGAAAATAAAAGGGTCAGTTTACAGAGACAGAGAAACCAAATTTGGTATTTAACTTTCGATGCTAAGGGTCATATTTTAGGCTGGTTAATAGAAGGAAGGGACAAAATAAAAGGCAAAAAAGAGGGAAAATTTTAAAACAGCACTTGTCTTACTTTGAGTATAATTCCCAGTATTCCTTAATTAATACTTGCTCGTGCTCCACTCAGAAGGTCCAGATACGGGCTTCACGGTTGCTGTAAATCTCTCCTCTCCCCAAAGTTTATGTGCCCAAATTCATGTGGCCATACGTTTTCTTGGGGAGATGAATTTCATCAAGTTCTCAGTGGAAACTTTGATACGAATATTAAGAAACACAGCTCTGTAATGTCACCTGTTACTGATCTGCTGCTAATCTTTTTAAAGTTTATGTATTTTTATTTATTTTGAGAGCGAGCGAGAGTGGGGCGGGGGGTGTGGGCAGCGAGAGAGGGAGAGAGAATCTGAAGCAGGTTCCTGAAGTCCCATGTCAAGGTTTTGACAAGAACAGACTGCTGTCTCCTGTATTTGATACTTCTGCTGGGTGTGGATCTCTTATGACAACATAATCATTGATACCTGTTTACGTTTCTTTGAAAATCACACTTTTTTGTAAGTTTATTCATTTATTTTGAGAGAGAGAAAGCATGAGTCAGGGAGGGACAGAGACAGAGGGAGAAAGAGAATTCCAAACGGGCTCCTCGCTGGCAGCACAGAGCTGATTCAGGGCTCGAACCCAGGAACCCCGAGATCATGACCTGAGCCAAAATTGGATGGTTAACTGACTGAGCCACCCAGGCGCCCCCCCAAAAAATTACACTTCTTTTTAATCATTTACTTTCATCGCAGAAATGAAGATTGTAAACTATCAAAACTTTGAGCAAATGGAATTTAAAGAAAAGATTCACTTTCTACTGACAGGAAAAACTATACTTGAATATGGCTGTAAAAACCATCTTTGTTTAGTTAAAGTGCCCAATAAACAGTGTGGCTTAATGATTAAGAGCATATGGCTTGGAAAGAGAGGTCTTGTTCCCAGTACCGTCTCTCTCTGTTCTTGACTTGGCTGTTGAAGTTTGGGCAGTTATTTATTTTTGCAATGAAAGGAAACATCATTTTCATTTTTCGCAAAATGGGGATAATAATAGTTACCTTACAAGGTTTGTAAGTACTAAATGAAATAGCATTGAAAATGTTTTACACTACACTTGGCATAGTTCTCAGCAGTCAGTATGTGGTAGCTTTATTATTCCAGTAAAAGCCAGTCACTTCTTTCATAAACTGATAGAGTGAGGATTCTTTAATCTAGAGTGTCTGGGATTGAATTGGGATTCTCCTGTTTACCCAAGTTGTGGGCAGTTTTCTTAAACCTTCTAAGAAGGCTGGTGTCCTTGTCTAAAATGAGAAACATTTATAGTACTTACCTCATGGGATTATTGGGGATGACTAAATGTAATAACAGGATCTATTACATAGTAAATTTGCAATAAATTGTAACTATTATTCTTAGTTCTCTGGAAAGAATGTGCAAACTCTTAATTTAAATACACTTTCAGGGTGATACAGCTACCGTAATCTTTTGTAACTTAAGGATTGATTTGGAAGTTTTGGAGAAAAGTAATTTTGTGATTGAGGTTAAAACCTGTTATTTTTGTCTTTATGAATTCCTTAAAAACAGAGTATTTAATGGAAGGGGAAAACCAGATTTCTTGATTCTAAGAACTCTTTGCTCCCATTTCAGACTTACTTTATCCCAGCCCTTCCTGATGCAGAAGCTTCTCTTAGTAAATATAATACTTGTCCTTTCTTCTAATTTGCTGCTGGTTTGCCCAAATGGGATTCTTTCAAGGGAAAAGTAAATTTTACTTCCAAGCCTAGAGGGTTGTTATTGGATTAGGTGAACCACTGGAGATATTTATTTTCTGGATAAGCATCCACCTCTAGCCTTGCGTATGTAGGGCAAACATTTTTTTCTTCTCTTGATCCGATCACTGTTCTGATGTGGCAGTTAGTCACCTGAAGCTGGTCTGGCATCCTGAGCCTGTGGGGGTGGGGCAAATGCGCGATGGGGCCCTGCCAAGCCTGTCTCTACTCTAGAGAGGAGTAAAAGGAAAGGCGAACAGGCTTGAAGACAAAGGAGCTACTATTGCTGTCAAAGTTTAAATGAGGCAGCTTGGCTTATGCCTATTTGGGAATTAAAAACAAAAAATGTAGCTTTTCATTTTTTCAGTTTTATCTTGGTGAGGATATCTCACCAAAAGACCCATCTCTGTTTAGTTGTTCAGGGATTTTTTTTTTTTTTTAAAGTTGTTCTGTGTATTGAGGGTTTTTGACACTTAGTCACCTAATTTTGCTTTCCCCCAACTTAGAGACATATTTTTTTCTAAACTAGTTCTATTCCTACCAGAATTCAGAAGTTTTTATTATAAAAGCAGTACAAGTTTGCTATAAATATCAAAAATTATAGAAATTAGGGGTGCCTGGGTGGCTCAGTCGGTTAAGTGTCCGACTTTGGCTCAGGTTATGATCTCGTGGTTTGTGGGTTCGAGCCCCACATCGGGCTCTGTGCTGACGGCTCAGAGCCTGGAGCCTGCTTCAGATTCTGTGTCTCCCTCTCTCTCTTCCCCTTTCCCACTCGCACTGTTTCTCTCTGTCTTTCTCTCTGACAAAAATAAATAAACATTTAAAAAGTTACAGAAATTATATGGTAAAGGCACCACTATGTTTCTTTAGCTTTTAGCTTTGGCAGATATGTACAAACCTCATGTATAGCAGTGTTTAGCATTCAATTAGGTAATCAGTAAGTTATCGTTAATTTATTTGAATATTTAGTGCTTCTAGGTGGTGAACAGTCCCAGCAGCATTTATGATAGCCCCTCATAGGCCTATGGATTATTATTACAGCTACTAACAAATAATGAAATCTAACTGCATGAGATTGCTCTGAAAAGGTAAGCTGTGAGGTTAGTGAGGGAGCATCCCTGTGCTGTGTGGCTGCTGCTAGAGTAGCTAATGCTGTTCTTGGATCCCTAGTAGCATTTATTAGGAAGGCTAATTTTAGGACACACTACCGTAGGCATTGACCCCTGCAGATGCTTAGGGTCAGAATATGTGGTTTCTAAAGGGTTTTTTTAACACTAGCATTATAATGTTTTTAAGTGGCACATTATGTTTTTAAAGTTTCATGATCATTCGTTATTCCTTATAATATCCCTTTGAGGCAGGTCAGCAACATTTTTCCTTTTTTATGGTTGGAGAAGCAGATGCAAAGATGTTGAGTGATTTGCCCACAGGCACACATTAAACCGATGGCAGAATCTGCTCTCTTGTTAGTAAACCAAACCACGCTGCCTCTGTTAGTTGTAAGTGAGTAATAAAGTTGTTTCCATTTTGATGCTTTATGGAATAGTGTGTAGTTTAGAAACCTTTTACCTACTTTCTTTATTGAAAGAAAATCCTTTTAAAGCTTAGAATTGCATTGCATCATGATACTAAATATTTGGTGTTAGTTAACTCTTTTCTTAAAAATAGAAAAAAAAATCATATGAAAATATATTAAAATGGCCTACAGTGGACTTCACGCTTCTGGGAAAACCTTTACTGGTTTGAAAATTAGTATTGTAAATTAGAGGACAAGAGGACAAGGCTTTGAAGAGTTAATATTTTAAAGTAGGAGCAAAATGAATCCTCAGGTTATATTGCCAAAGTAATTTTGAATTGAAACACTGTGGCCTATAGAGCCAGAAGAGCTTCAGAGATCATGTGGCTCTGTGGATTTAGAGCCCAAGTGTTCTGCCAAGTGACAACTAGGTTACCTAGACTAAAAAACTGTCTACAGTCTGGTTGACATCCCTTAAGTTCTGAGTTTTCCTGTCCATTGGAAACATTCTCTATTTACTTGTTTGGACTTGATTCTATTTTTCCATTCCCTCTTCCCCGGTGTAATAATAATTATTATTCTTTCCTATATGCAACCTTTTTTCCTTCCAGTTAAAAAGAATTCTGACCGTAATCTTCTTGTGTCGATAGAGGGAGGTTGTGGGTGAATTTTCAAATAATAGGCAACTATTGTAAAAATGATTTAATTTAAGGGATCACAGAGAGCCAGAAAATTATATATGCAGTTGGAGTGTTAAGACAGATGTTTTGACATGAGTTGTAAGTCTGTGATAATAAGTAATGGTTAATCCTCATGTACTTTGGTAATTAACACAATCCTATATTGTGTACTAGTGTAAATCCTGTATTTAGTTTAGTAAACATGTAATTTCTGAATGCATCTTTTACTTTTATAATCACATCCCATTAATCCCAAAGTCAAGCTGTCATTAATTTTGTCTTGTTCTGAAATAGTATTAAAATTTTATCACACAGCCTCTGCCCTGGTCATGTTCTTTATGACATCATCAAATTCATCATTGTTATTATCATGTGATAATTTTGCTACTCCTTGTTTAGTCCTTATTAGTATGTGTCAGACATTTTATACATTTTAAAATTTAATTCTCAAAAAAATGCTGAGAGGTACGTATGAATATGCCTGTTTCACAGATGAAAAAATGAAGACTGAGGAGACTGTGTACTTGACCTCAGTAAATTCATGCCTCTAGGAAGTGGCGGAGCTAGGTTTTAAGCCTGAGCTGCTCCAGATCCGAGCTCTTACTATTACTAATCCTGTTCTGCCTCTCAGTTAACATACATAGCTTTACTTAGATGTCTGGTTTGCTTAGTCCACAGATGGTTTAGAAATATCCAGTTCTTTGTGAGTTGGGAGTGTGTATGTGTGTGTGTTTATGTTTCCATGTACGTGTAAGGGTATTGGGAGAGGAGTTTTGAAATGGGGATAGTGAGAGCTGGAATTACAGCAGGAAAAGGAAAAAGACACTTTTGAAAACTAAGACACACAAGTGTATTCTCGTTTAGTGTTTCAGTTTTCAAATGTGGACCTTGAATTCATCAGGTTTTAATATGTTCCATCTCTCTTCTGCTTTTTTTTTTTTTTAAGGTAATCTCTACACCCGACGTGGGGCTTGAACCCACAACCCCTGAGATCAAGAGTTGCATGCTCCATCAACTGAGTTAGCCAGGCGCCCCTGTTCCATCTTTTTATGGAACAAGGGAAGCAGAAGAATTTAGAAAGATCATTAAATTTTCATAAAGAGTAGGGTTTTGTTCTGGAAAGTATAAACTTATTAAAAAAATTAACTTCTGTGGAATACTTCATTCTTTCTTCGTACTGGGCAGAAAAGTTGCTGTTATATTTTTAAATAATATTTTAAAATTCAGGATTAATCACTATTTAATTTTCTTTAGGAATCAAGAAACTTTTATGTGAGTATACAAGTTGAATTTTGAGGGATTAGATGGGGGAGATGTTTTTATATGCAAATCAGTGCTGAACGTTACCACTTGCTACTTAGGGTCTTTATAAAACTATTTGGTAAAATCTTGTTCCGTGGTGCCAGATTTAGGTTCCGTATTCGTTTCCTATCGCTGCTGTACCAGTTGCCACCAATTTGTGGCTTGGAACGACACAAGCTTATTATCTTGTAGTTCTGGAGGTCAGAAGTCAGAAATGGGTGTCTCTGGACTGCATTCCTTCGGCAGGCTCCATGGGAAATGTTTCCTTGCCTTCTCCAGCTCTGGAGGCTGTACACAAGCATTCCTTTGCTCCTGTCTTCCCGTCTCTGATTGACACTGCCTCTTCTGCCTCGCTCTTTCACTTGTATCATCACCCTTGTGATTTCATTGGGCCCATCCGAATAATCCAGGATAACCTTCCCATGTCAAGGTCAGTTGATTAGCAACCTTAATTCCATCTGCAGCCTTAATTCTCCCTTGCTGTTTAGCAACATTTTCACAGATTCTGGGGATTAGAAAACAAACATCTCTGGGGAGGCCATTATTTTGCCTACCACATAGGCTCTTTAGTTTAGAAAAATCATTTAGCCTTTTAGGCTTTTTATGTAAAGTGAAATTTATATTTATTGTTCACCACAAAGGAATTTTCATGAAAATGGAAATTCTGTGCCAGTGCAGACAGATCATGCGTAGTATTTACTTGCAATTATTAACAGATGTTTACTGGTTGATCTTACCTGTTGGGTAGACGCTTGGGGTTAGGTGGTCCCCAGCATAACCAGGGGGCTTGGTAAACTCTAGTCTGAATAGTGGAGTTAAGCTTGGCCTCTAGAAGCAGAACAGGATGTCAGTGACTCAGACCCTTCCCAGAGAAGTGAAGCTTCACAAAAAGTTGTTTACTTTTTCTTTGACTCTTTAATGTGGCTCTTTTTGTTTTAGAATTTAGCCTTTCCAGACCTTTGCTTGTTGAGGACATTGAAAATTTATAGCACAGTGTTGAAAAAACAGATGAATGCTTAACTGTCATTTTTTATGATTTGAGTCTGTTTTAGTCTAAAAGATACAATATTTTTTAAGCAGTAGGCTTTTCCCCTTACTATGCTTTTTCAAAGGACTGCTATGATAATAATTAAGGAGGGTTTCGAGCAACAGGCAGTTTTAAGTCACAATTGCTTATGATTGATTATTTTGTGTGTGCCTAGTTGATACAGTTTTTGATTCTCCCGAGTTGATCTTGGAGAATTGCTGTTTTTAATGTTTCTCATTTGTTAATTTTTCTTAGAGCCACCTTTTTACTTGGCTAGCTTAAAATGTCTCTTTTTAAAAAAAATTTTTTTTAACATTTATTTTTTGAGAGACAGCGACTGGGTGTGGGTGGCGGATAGGCAGAGAGAGAGGGAGACACGGAATCTGAAGCAGGCTCCAGGCTCTGAGCTGTCAGACAGCACGACGCGGGGCTCGAACTCACAAACCGCGAGATCATGACCTGAGCTGAAGTTGGATGCTTAACCGACTGAGCCGCCAGGTGCCCCTAAAAAAATTTTTTTAAACGTTTATTTGTTTTTGAGAGAGAGAGAGAGAGAGAGAGAGAGCACCTGCTCACAAGTTGGGGTGGGGGGGCAGAGAGTGAGGGAGACACAATCCACACAGACTCCAGGCTCTGAGCTGTCAGCACAGAGCCCGACACAGGGCTTGAACTCACGAACCGTGAGATCATGACCTGAGCCAGAGTGGAACACTTAACTTACTGAGCCACCCAGGGACTCCATAGCAAAACACTTCTATGTGAACATTCCCTAGGTCATCTTGTAAATATTATAGATGGAAAGAGAAGTCACCTAGTTCTGTCTTGTTACAATACAAACCTGCTTTGAGTAAGTGATTGATAGAGATTTTCTTAGTTTTGTGGTTGGAAAAAATTATTTCTAGATTGCATTATTGTATATTTCTTTGCACACATAACTGCTAGTTAAGTGTGGCCTAATTTAGAACGTGTCTAAAGATTGAGTTGCAGCTAGTGATTTGGTTCTTGCAGTTTGATAGTATTCTCTGTCTCCAGGATATCTTTTCCTGATTCTGAACCTTCTCTTCTCTGTGCTATCCCTGTATTCTTTACGTATTTCTGGTAGCGTACCTTTAATTCTCTAATGATAGGCAGTAAATACGGAACAACTATTTTCATAAGTGCATCTGCACAATCAGTTTCTCAAAGTTGTGTGTGTCTTGAGTTGTAAATTTATGCTTTCAAAGTTTCTGTTTTACATTTATCAAGTGTTTTGTGCAGCATTTCTTAGAAAGTAGATAGGGGCATGATTGATAGTGCAAATGATACTGTATTCAAATGGTTATCTGACATTTTAAAAATGAAATCTCAGTACCCCATTTTAATGGAGGTGATAAATTCAAGTACTACTCTTCATTGTCAAACCTCAGCAAAGTTGTATTAGAAGCAAAATGATGTGCTGTCACTCACCTCATCACCCTGATGATAGAGAGATGATACAGTAGAGTAGATTTGTTAGGTTGAAATCCTGCTCTGACCCTTAGCTAGTTGCATGGCCTTAGGCCGTTTATTTCTTTGAGCCTTATTTTCAGCATATGAAAAATGGGAAGAATAAAATTTACTTTCTCATTTTGTTATGAATGAAATAAAACGATACATGCAACATTCTTATTGCTGTGTTTGGTTTATAAGTGCCAAAAAATAGTAACTGTAATATAGAGTATGGAGAGGCCACTTTTATTACAGGTCTTCAAATTACCAATTGCTAATAGTTTAGAGTATGTACTTAGTATGGTCAGAGTGTGCTGCATTATGATAAAACATATAGAGTGCTTATTACCTGTGCACTGATTTACTGGCAGCCAGATTCATGCAGTTTGGGTTAATCTTTGTTTTTGGAGCCTCACATTTTTTTTCTTTCCTGGTTCACTTTTTTTTTGGTGCTGTTCATTAAAAAGGGGAATTGAGTGGGAGTTTTTCACTGGAAAATATCTGTTTCGGGGACATTGTCTTTTTGAGACCTATGTTACCTACTGTGCTAACGAGGCACCTGGTGGACAGTGTCTTTAATAAAGTAAAATTCAGGAATATAAATTCAGAGTTCACTATAGTAGAGCCTCAGTGGTTAAGAATATAAATTTTGAAACCAAACTGAATTCTAATCCTCGAGCCATAACTTACTTTGGGCATATTCTGGGTGAATTACTTAAACTTCTCTGATTATTTATTTTTTAAAATTTATTTGTTTTAATGTTTATTTATTTTTGAGAGACAGAGAGAGCATGAGCCGGGGAGGGGCAGAGAAAGAGGGAGACACAGAATCTGAAACAGGCTCCAGGCTCTGAGCTGTCAGACAGAGCCCAATGTGGGACTCAAACCCACAAACCGTGAGATCATGACCTGAGCTGAAGTTGGACGCTTAACTGACTGAGCCACCCAGGTGTCCTGAACTTCTTTGATTCTTAATTTAAAATTTCTGAAATGATGATAATGATAAAACTGACCCCCTGTTTTCGAGGAATTGAATGAGATAATCCATGTAAAGCTAATATTACTGAACTACAGCTACTGAATTGCCTAATATTACTGAACAACAGCTGTTAGTTATTAATAAGGATAAATAAACAGGAGAAGGGGTAAATTAGTGGGGAGGTATTCGGATGCTAGAGTATATTGCTTAGAACAGTGTTGTCAAAAAGGAATATAATGGGAGCCATGTAAAAGTTAAGTTTATAGTAGCAGCACTTAAAAAACCAAGTAAAATTTCATTTTAATATTGTGTTTAACCTGGCATATCCAAAATACTGTCATTTTAATGTGTAATCAATATAAAATTATTAATGAGATTGTTACTTTTTTTGTCACACTACGTCTTTGCAATCTGGTATGTATTTTACACCTACATCACATCTTGGTGTGGACAGTAAGTTGTCATTGGAGGGGCACTTGGGTGGCTCAGTCAGTTGAGTGCCCATCCACGGCTCACGTCATGGTCTCGCGGTTCGTGAGTTCAAGTCCCACATTAGGCTCGCTGCTGTCAGCGCAGAGCACACTTTAGATCCTCTGTCCCCCTCTCTCTGACTACCCCTCCTCCCGGCTTGTGCTTTCTCAAAAATAAACATTTTTTGTTAATTGTCACTGGAGATCCCTGATCTGTATTTGCAGCTCATAAAATTTACAGTTGAAGAAGTAGATTCTCATGTCCAGATTGTTCTAAGCATACATAAAAGTTTTATAATACTGAATTGAATATTGGGCTTTTAAGGGGCTCCTGGGTGGCTCCGTGGGTTAAGCATCTGACTTCTGCTTGGGTCATGATCTCACCTCCTTCTGTGCTGACAGCTCAGAGCCTGGAGCTGCTTCGAATTCTGTGTTACCTCTCTCTCTCTCTCTGCCCCTCCCCTGGTTGTGTTCTTTCTCTCTCTCTCGAAAATAAATAAATATTAAAAAAAAACCCAGAATATTAGCTTTTAAGTTAAAATTAAAATTAAATAAAGTTAGAAATACAGTTCCTCTGTAGCCACATGTCAAGTGCACCGGTGGCTTATGGCCCCTCATCTGACACTAGGATGTCCCTGTGTGCCTGTGTTCTCTATGGCTCTTCTTAGAGTTGTGGTGATTAGGTTAAAAGCTTTTTTTTTTTTTTTTATATGAAAGTACTCTTGTTAAAATATATGTAAATATTTGTCTATAAGTATTACCTGTTATGTGCCCCATACATTTTGGTTGCTGTTAAAATTTCACATATTTTGCTATTTACCTTTATATCTCCTTTGACTTAGATAATGCATTTTTTGATTTTTATTGTTGATACATGTTTTTATACTAGGATCTTTTTTGGGGGGGTACTTTTTAAAGGGAAACTTAACATTTTAGTGATTTAAAATGATGAAACCTCTGGTTTTATTTTAAATTTCAGGATTTGTTTCCTTGTTATTTATATTTAAGTTGAAACAAAAACTTGGAAACCACAGTATACTCTAGGTAGCCTGTACACATTTAAGAAAGTATAAATGAAACTTTGATGTAAAGGAAGCACGAGAGATTAGTTTGTCCTTAAAAATATCTAGAATGCTGATGTGAAGGGGAGGAAGAAGTTCTGCCACTGAAGAAAAACACTCACTTAAAATGCAGGGTGCCTGGGTGGCTCAGCTGTCTGAGTGTCCAACTCTTGATTTTTGGCTCAGGTCATGTTCCCCGGGTTGTAGGATCAAGCCCGTCAACGGGCTCCACGCTCAGTGGGAGCCTGCCTAAGATTCCCTCTTTATTCTCTCTCCCTCCCTCTGCCCTTCTCCCCAACTTGTGCGTGGTGCATGCATGCTGTCTCTCAAATTAAAAATAAACAAACACTTAAAAAATAAACTGTATTGTGGCTATTCTTTTTTTCTTCTCCGAGGCATCTTTAATGTAGAACAAACTATAGTAATAAAAGCAGCAATAAAAAATGACAGCCAGTGTTTATTGAGTACTTTATATGTGTTACGTCTTCTTCTAAACACAGATATCTCATTTAATCTTCACGACAACACTATGAGATAGATACTGTTATTATTCTTGTTTACAGATAAGGAATATGAGGCTCAGAGGAAATGGTAGAGATTGATTTTAACGTAGTCCAGCCCCAGAACTTGCCTTCTTTTTAAAAAAAATTTTTTTTTAAATGTTTATTTATTTTTGAGATGGGAGAGGGCAGAGAAAGAGAGGGAGACCCAGAATATGAAGCAGGCTCCAGGCTCTGAGCTGTCAGCACAGACCCTGACGCGGGGCTCGAACCCACAAACCGTGAGATTGTGACCTGAGCCAAAGTCGGAAGTTCAACCGACCCAGCCACCCCCACGCCCCCTGGTTTTATCTGTCTGTCTATCTATCTATCTATCTATCTATCTATCTTATTTATTTTTAATATTTATTCCAGAGCTTGCCTTCTTAACAGCCACACCACCTCCTTATTGGTTTCTGGAGAGAGTGAAAAAGCAAAGGAAAATGGTTTTTTTTTTCCCCTTAGTAGTTTTTCTGGCATTCTCTTATGGAGGAGCTGGAGTGGAGTGATGTGGGAGGAAGGGGAGCAGTGTTTTAGCTGTTAATTTGGGTTTTTACAGGACTAAATATTTAAATTCCTTCTGGGACAATAAAAAGATACCTAATAAAGGCACATTTTCTTTTACTCCCAGATTCTTTATATCATACATTTAAAAACTGTCAGAGAATCTAAAGACTTTCTTCTGGTCCTAAATGAAACCTTAGATTTCTTTGCCAAGAGAGTGCTTTAGGCAGCCATCACTGATGGATAAGAATTAGGAATTGAAACTGTGGTGTAGACCTTGATCTCTTGACTCATAAACCAGTGTTCCTTTCTATTGTATTCCAGAGAACAGGTCCATCCACTTCTAAACCATTGCTAAACCAGTGCCCATAGTGATGAGCAGGAAGCATTTCAGTGAGTAATTATTTCCATTATGAATTAGTTTTAGTGTTAATTTTTGACTAGGCTGAACTCTTAGCAGTTGTTATTGGTTGTTAGGATATTAAACCCTTGGATAATTTTAAAAACTGTTTATCCCCTCGAAAAACACAAGTTTTTTTAATGTTTTGTTTTGAGAGAGAGGGAGGGAGAGGGAGAGAGAGAGAGAGAACAGGCGAGGGGGGGGCGGGGCAGAGAGAGAGGGAGACACAGAATGTGAAGCGGGCTCCAGGCTTCAAGTTGTCAGCTCAGAGCCCAATGCGGGTTTGAAGCTATGGAACCGTGAGATCATGACCTGATTTTAACTGACTGAGCCACTCAGGTGCCCCAAAACACTAACAAAGTTTTTTAATGGATATGAACTTGGTTTGGGTTCACACTTTAAGGTGGTTTTAGAAAGTGCGGTGAGAGACTTAGAAGACTGCAATTTTTTTTTTTTTAAGTAAGGTTTATGCCCAATGTGGGGCTCAAAGTCATGACCCTGAGGTCAAGAGTCACCTGCTCCACTGTCTGAGCCAGCCAGGTACCCCTAAAACTGCAGGTTTTAATGAATGAAATGCCTCTGTGTATGGATCGAAGCCAGCTTTTATGGCGAACATTAACAGTGTGGTTTAGTTCCCCATCTCCACACCATTTAAGTTCTAACTTACACTGTCCTGATTACAGTAGTAGCTGTGATTAAGTGTTGATGAAACAAATACAGGGTCCTAGTTAAGCACAATGAAGATCTCACATTAAACTGAAGTAAAATGAAGCCACATCCTACTTAACCACCAGTCTACTAAACATGTATTTAACCAGTCTGGATGGGCACAGTGACTACTAATAATGCAAGCAGTAATTTTTATATGGATAATATGATACAGTAATTGGTTTTTAGATTAATGTATTATTTGAAACATTGTAGTTTTTTTTTTTAATTTTTGGAAAATTCCATGATCCTTAAATTCTGGAGACTCCAAGTGATAAAAATAGATGATATATATGATAATATAACAAATAACCTGGTGATAGAACTTTAAAAGTTTATTATGGAAACTTACAACGTACATTAAAGTTCAGTGAATTTTCACATACTTACCACCTAGCCTCAGCATCGTTCACATTTTGTCCTACTAGTTTTATGTTACACTCTCCTGCTCCTTATCTCCTCTCCCCCTCACCATGTAACATTTTATTTATTTATTTATTTTAAATGTTTTTTTAAATTTATTTTTGAGAGAGCGCCAGCAGAGGAGGGGCAGAGAGAGAGTGAGACACAGAATCTGAAGCAGGCTCCAGGCTCTGAGCTGTCAGCACAGAGCCTGATGCAGGGCTCGAACTCACAGACTTCTAGATCATGACCTGAACTGAAGTTGGACACTTTAACCTACTGAGCCATCCAAGCGCCCCACCATGTAGCATTTTAAAGCAAATTTCATCCGCCTCTTTTTCCAAAGCATAGTCACAATGCCATTGTCACAACTAATAATGTTAACAGTAATTCTTAATGCCATCCTATAGTTAGAACACGTTCAGATTTCTCTGATTGTCTCAAAAATAGCTTTTAAAATAGGACTCCTTACGTTAGGATCCAAATAAAGTCCTCACATTGCAATCGAAAGATATGTCTCTTAAACCTAGTTTCTTATTCTGTAAAGTCTCCTCCGTTTTCATGCCATTTATTTGATAAAGGAACCATGTTATTTAAGCTGTAGAATTTCTTACATTCAGAGTATAGCTCATTGCGTCTGTGTGATTTTGTTTAACCCCTGTATTTCTTATAAACTGGTAATTCTAAGGGTTTTTTTTGATGAGCATACTTCATAAGAGGTATTGTATTTCTATCATGTATCATCAGGAGGCACATAATGTTAGGTCGATTCACTTTTTTTTTAGTGTTGCTGAGATGGGTCAGTGGTTTTAGGTGGTGTAAGACTTACCTGTTTGTTATAAAGTTCATGTTAACTTTCATTCAGTGGTTTTAGTAGCCACTAATGATTGTTGCCTGTTTATTGTATGAGGATTGCAAAATGATTTTCTAATTCTATCACTCCTACTGCATTTATTACTTGAAATTCTATATGGTGACTGTAAAATACAGAAATACAGAATAAATGATTATTTTCCCCTCACTTTGCTGGTTTTTAGGATAATTAGTAGATGTCCTCCTAAAATGACCAGTGAAGTTGGTTTTGGTTTTTAGTGTTCTTAGTGTTACGGATTTTCAGGTTTTCTGTGTGTTTTTTCATTGTGGTTGCTCTTTGACATTTTAGTTGTCTCATGTTTGGCTACTTGGAGACCTTTCAAATGGATTCCTGTGTTCTTTTGAATATGATCCCATTAGTTTTTGATAACTTCCTTATTTTCTGGCACAAGGCATCTCAGGCTCATCTTACATATTTCCTGTTCTAGATCTGGAATCAGATTTTTCTTCAAGGAGCCCTGTTTTCCTCAAGTGGGAAATGGTTTTTAGAGATCACAATCAGAGTGCCAGGGGTGTTTGTTGCTACTGGTTTTCTTATGGCTTCTCGGTTTTTAGTGTTCAGACCAAGAAAATAGGGTGGAGTTTTGTTTTTTGTTTGTTTATGTTATGTTTTTAAATATTATTCTTTAAAATGTTTATTTAGTTTTGGGGGGGGGGGACAGCACGAGTTGGGGAGGAGCAGACAGGGAGACACAGAATCCGAAGCAACCTCCAGGCTCTGAGCTGTGAGACAGAGCCTGACGCGGGGCTCAAACTCATGAACCTTGAAATCATGACCTGAGCTGAAGTCGGACGCTTAGCTGACTGAGCCACCCAGTTGTCTCCCAATCTTATTATTAATAGTCAGACTATTTAATGCAATTTAAAATTATTTTCTGTGTTTTTTTTTTTGTCCTTAGGCTATATTCCACTCAGGAATATAAGATCAGAATACTTTATTTTATTTTACTTTTTAATTTTACTTTTTTTTTTAAAGTAAACTCTGCACCCAGCGTGCGGCTCGAACTCATGACCCCGAGGTAATGAGTTATGTGCACTACCACCTCAGCCAGCCAAGCACCCCAGAATACTTATTTTATTTTTAATGGTTTTTCAATGTTTATTTTCGAGAGAGATGGAATGTGAGTGGGGGAGGGGCAGAGAGAGAGGGAGGCACAGAATCTAAAGCAGGCTCCAGGCTCCAAGTGGAGCTGTTAGCAGAGAGCCCCATGTGGGGCTTGAACCCATGAACTGCAAGATCATGACCTGAGCCAAAGCCAGATGCTTAACCAATTGAGCCACCTGGCGCGCCCCCCCCCCCCTCCCCCGAGAATATTTATTGTAAAGTGACTTGAGGGCCTCCTGGTGGTTCATTTGGTTGAGTATCTGACTCTTGATTTTGGCTCAGGTCATGATCCCAGGTTTTGGGACTGAGCTCTGGGTCAGGCTCTACACTGAGCATGAAGCCTGCTTGGGATTCTTTCTCTGCCCCTCCACCCCGCCCTCTCTCTCTCTCTCTCTCTCTCTCTCTCTCTCTCTCTCTCAAAAAAAAAAGGGGGTTGCACCTGGGTGGCTCAGTCGGTTGGGCGGCCAACTTCAGCTCAGGTCACGGTCTCATACCTCGTGAGTTCGAGCCCCGTGTCGGGCTCTGTGCTGACGGCTCAGAGCCTGGAGCCCGCTTGGGATTCTGTGTCTCCCTCTCTCTCTCTACCTTCTTCCGCTCATGCTCTGTCTCTCTATCTCAAAAATAAACATTAAAAAAAATTTTTTTTTAAAGTGACTTGAAATCCTTTTTTTTATACGCTTATCCTACCAAGTTGATGGACAGATCATTTACTTCAGTTTATTTTTGAGTTTTAGAGATTACTGTGTTGTTTTCTTCTTTTTTTTTTTTTTTTTTCCAGTTTGAGAGAGAGAGTGTGAGTAGGGGAGGGGCAGAGAGAGAGAGGGGAAGAGAGAGACTCCCAAGTAGGCCCTGTGCCAGTACAAGCCCGATTTGGGGGCTGGGTCCCATGAACCATGAAATCATGACCGACCCGAAATCAGGAGTCAGAGGCTTAACCCACCGAGCCACCCAAGCACCCTGATTTTTTCCTTTTTAATTTTTTTTTTTTTTAAGTAGGTTCTGTGCTTGACATGAGGCTTGAACTCATGACTTTGAGGTCAAGAGGTGCATGCTCTGCTGACTGAGCCAGCCCAGTGGCCCGCTTTAATTTTTTTGATGTAAAATATTTACATGTTTTCAAAACATTGGGGTTGTTTTGAAAAAGATGCTGGTGGTTGGCATATCATTCTCATATTCTGTTACTAAAGAAATGAAATACTGTTTTTTGTATGTTTATATTTAAAATTTAATTTATGCTTGCATGAGTTTTTTAAGGTTCAAAACAAATTTTTTTTAAGTTTATTTACTTATTTTAAGAGAGACAGGGAGTGTGAGCGGGAGAGGAGCAGAGAGAGGGAGAGAGAGAATCCCAAGCAGGCTCGGCACTGTCAGCATAGAGCCTGATGCAAGGCGCGAATTTAAGGTTCAAATTTAAAAATCGAGTGTAAATTTTCTAAGTCACCAGGTGGTTGCTAGATGGCAGTAAATGCTTCTTGTTTACATATTGCTTTTTATATTTATTTAAATATTTATAAATGTTTATTAATTTTGAGAGTGACGACAGAGAGAGAGAGAGAGAGAGCAAGGGCAGGGGGTGGGCAGAGAGAGAGGGGAGAGAGAGAATCCCAAGCAGGCTCCGCACTGTCAGCGTAGAGCCCAACATGTGGCTGAACCATGAGATTGTGACCTGAGCCGACATCAAGAGTCAGTCGCTTACCTGAGCCACCCAGGTGATCCTATATGTTGCTTTTTAGAATTTCAGATGTTTTACTGGGTTTTGAACATATTATATATCATTAGAAGACAGATGGAACTGTCATTGTTTAAAAGTTGTGATTGTGACATTTCCAGATAATAAATATTCCCTGTAATTCCACCCCCCCTCAGTTAATAACTATATAAGGATGTTCTGTAGGCTGCTATATTGAAATTATGATGCTCAGACTTCAGAGATTATTTGCCTCAATTTTGCTGGACTAAGCCCTTCTTTTATTGGAGGAGATCTGTCATAGGTAAGTTTTGCTTGATGCCTGTCTACCCCGGAAATCGATGTTAAAATCAGCTCTGGAGTGGGTAGGTGGTGATAAACTGACTGTAGTGCTGTGTTCAGTTGCTAGACTTTATTTGGCTGTATTTTCCTTTCATCTTTTCTTGTTTTCTCTCTTTCAGTATCTGTGCTTTTTAGAATATGCTATGTGATAAAACCTGAACATGACTTACCTAGATTTGGGCAGTGGTTTGCTTTTGCTTACATTTGTACTGTCTAGATAAGTCTGATGTTTCACACTAGAGATTACTGAACTTTTTAAAACATCAATTCTTTCTGGTTGAATATAGTTAAGGGGTACGGATTGGTATATACATGGCGTTTTTAAAAAAAACATTTTTTTACTTAAGTAAAAAATTAACTGTTGCATTAATTGTTAATGCTTCTTAGGAAAGGTCTGGAAGGACCTATAACAAGTTGTTAAAGGTGATTGTCTCTAGAGGGTGAGACTCTGGAAAATGTTTAGTGTCTACTTTGTGCAGTTATGATGTTTGATTTTTGTATTATCATGGGCTACTTTATTAATTATAAAAATTCTCCACTTTAAAAAATTTGTGTTAGTGATCAGTAATTCAAAGGTAGAAAAAACTCTTGTAGCATGTATGTTTTTGGTCCTGACTCAGACATTTAGTTGTGTGATGTTGATTCTTAGTTACTGTACTCAAGTACTGAGGGTAACACTACCTGTGTCCTAGTGTTGTTGTGAGATTAAATGGGAAATATTATGAAGGCATAATGCCTGGCACATGGTGGGCAATCAACAGAATAGAAACTCTGGTCTTTGTAGATCCTAGATTTGGGAGGTAGCTGTATAAATATGAGGAATTTATCGTGGGATCCTAGAAGAGCTTTGTAATTATCTGAGCCTGCCACTTTGCCTTGGAACTTTCTTCTTGACTATTTCCTTCTACTTCAGCTTTTCTCCTCTATAGATATATTCCCAGAGGGTTTATTTCCAGTTTTTCTGCCCAGCAGAGACTTTGGGGTCCACTTTGTACCTCTTATGTTACTGTTAGTTAGAAATAGATGTATAAATTTATCTTGCTCAGTAAAAAATGGAAAGGTCAACATTTCAAGTTTTACATATATTCTGGATGACTTTACTTTCCTGAACTCAAACTGGGTCACATGATTTTTAAAAAGGATTTTTTTGTGCTTCTTTCAGATGTCATTGTTTGTATAACCTGGAAAATTTGGCATTTCTAAGTGCCTTTATTGATACATAAGTTAATAACATTAGAACTGAATATTTGTTTTTATGTTTTATTTGGTTTCAATTGGGTGTGGCGCAGCGCCGGTTGGTGGCGGGCAGTGGTGGCTCAGTCCCTGTTTCCAGCTCTAAAATGTCTCAGTCTGGTGACTCGGGCATTCCTTCCCGTTGGTGTGAAAACATGCAGCTCCCACTTCCGGGGCTCAGCGGAAGTGGGAATTGAATATTGGAAACTGGAACCGTTTCTAGAATATTCAGGATGCAAGGTTCTTGTAGGCGTATGCAGTTCTTCACAAAGGTAGACTCTTGCAGACAGGATGATTGCAAAATTGTATCAAATATAATATGTAATGAAATGTGAACGCAGACAACTTACATTAGAGGTTATAGTCATATTGTTGAAGTCCAAATACCTATTTTTTTTAATGTTTATTATTTTTGAGAGAGGGGGAGAACGCCTGTGAACAGGGGAGGGGCAGAGAAGAAAGGGAAACTGAGGATCTGAAGCAGTCTTGGAGGTGACCGCACAGAGCCCGATGCTGGGTGGAGGCGATGGGCGGGAGGCTCAAACTCCAACTGTGAGACCATGACCTGAGCCGAAGTCGGACTCTTAACCCACTGAGCCACCCAGGCACCCCCCCAAATATCTGTGTTTTAATTTAATGGTTAGAACCATTTGGTTAGAACACTTACATGGCTGAAAAGTTAAATAGGTAAAAGAATATTGTAAAAAACCTTTCATTCACTTTTTCTCTTCACTCTTTGAGTTTCCCTTCTTTCTGCACAGGTACCCTCTGTTGTTTCTTGTGTATCATTCCAGTGTTACTTGTGTGTAGAAAAGGAAACACAAA
This sequence comes from Prionailurus viverrinus, assembly GCF_022837055.1. Lineage (NCBI taxonomy): Eukaryota > Metazoa > Chordata > Mammalia > Carnivora > Felidae > Prionailurus > Prionailurus viverrinus. The sequence goes on from NC_062571.1 coordinate 13,297,432, forward strand.
TTTGCCTTCTTCCTCCTCATTTTTACGTTCAATTTTTAAAAATTTATTACTCATTTTTAAAATTATTATTTTTTTTTAGTTAGTGATCTCTACACCCACCGTGGGGCTTGAACTCACAACCTGGAGATCAAGAGTCTTATTCTCTTCAGACTGAGCCAGCCAGGCACCCCATTTACTTTCAATTTTTATTTATTTTTACTTTTTCTTACTTTTTTTCAATTTTTAACTCCTACATATTGTTCTGTGCTTCTCAACTTTGTCACTTAGCACATCTGGGAAGATTTTTTTTTAATGTTTATTTTTGAGAGAGAGAGAGAGAGGGAGAGAGAGAACTTGCGGAGAGGGTGGGGGAGGGGCTAAGAGAGGGAGGGACAGAGGATCCAAAGTGGGCTCCTCATTGACAGCAGAGAGCCTGATGTGGGCTTGAACTGGAAAAACCTCGAGATCTTGACCTGAGCTGAAATCAAGAGTCAGATGCATAAATGAGCCATCTAGGCACTCTGGGAGATGTTTTGATACAGGTGCATAGAGAATGCTCTCATTTGTGTTTTAACAACTTTGTTGAGGTATAATTTTTACACCAAAATGTTAAACCATTATAAATGTAAAAATCAATGATTTTTAAAAAAATGTTTTATTGAGAGAAAGAGAGAGTGCGGGGGAGGGGCAGAGAGGGGGAGAGAGCATCCCAAGCAAGTTCCTTGTCGTCAGCGCAGAGCCCCATGGGGGGGGGGGGGGCGCTCCATCTCAGGAACTGTGAGGTCTTGACATGAGCTAAAATCAAGAATTGGATGCTTTACTGACTGACCTATGCAGGTGCCCCTGTAAAAATCAGTGATTTTTAGGCAAACGTATAGGGTGTGCATTCATAACCACAATTCAGTTTTAGAACATTTTTATCTTCCCTAGAAAGTTCCCTCCTTCCCTGCAGTCAGTCCTCCCTCCCATCTTCAGCCCCAGGCAACCTCAAATCTCATTTTGTTTTTGCAGCTCTATATTCGTTTTATGGATGTAATATTTGTTTAACCACGCTCACATTTGTGGAGTTTGGGTTGTTGTTGACCTTTTGCTTTTATAAATAGCTCTGAGATGAGGTCACTTTGTATATTTGTTATTTCATACATATGCAAGAGTATCTGTAGGATAAATCCCCAAAAGTAAGGTTACTGGCTACAAGCTTTATGTATTTTTTATTTTGGTATTTTTTCTGTATAGCTTATATAGATTTACATTCTCCCCAACAATAGGATTGCCTATTTTCCCAAACCTTACCAGCCAAGTATGTTACCATTCTTCTGAACTTCTGCTGATTTGAAAGTGAAAAATACTGTCTCGGAGTACTTTTTTTTTTTTTTTAATTTTTTTTTCAATTTTTTTGGGACAGAGAGAGACAGAGCATGAACGGGGGAGGGGCAGAGAGAGAGGGAGACACAGAATCGGAAACAGGCTCCAGGCTCTGAGCCATCAGCCCAGAGCCCGACGCGGGGCTCGAACTCACGGACCGCGAGATCGTGACCTGGCTGAAGTCGGACGCTTAACCGACTGCGCCACCCAGGCGCCCCATCGGAGTACTTTTTATTTGCATTTCTCTTATGAATGAGCTGAACATTTTTTCATATGTTTAGGAGCCACTTGGATTTCTTTTTATGTCAACTACCTCTTCCTATAAAATGTCCACTTTTCTGTTGAATGGTTAGACTTTTTAAAAAATATTAATTTCTAGGTGATTTTATATTAGGGAGATAGATGAGCTTTTTGTTAGTGATGGGGATTACAAAAACTTACCAAAAAATTTTTTAATGTTTATTTTTGAGAGAGAGAGAGAGAGAGAGAGAGAGAACAGGGGAGGCTGGAACCCACAAACTGCAAGATTATGACCTGAGCCGAAGTCACATGCTTAACTGACCAGGTGACCCACAAAACTTTTTAAGAGCTTATTTTTTTGTTTTATTGTGTTTTTTTTGCTATACAGAGGTATTTTTTTATCGTTAAATATATTAACTTATCAATATTTTCATTTATGGCATCTTGAACTTTGAGTTAATTTACTAAAAGTAAGGTATAAGTTGAATACCCTTCCAGGGTCATAATTCATTATCGTTTTGAATTAAACTCGATAGATTTACTGACTTACATCTGTGATAAATACTTTTGAGCACCTATTGTCTCACATATGTACAAGTATATCTGTTGGATGAATTTTGGTGTATATTCTTGGAGCTAGGGATGTATGCATTTTTAATATTGATAATTATCAAATTGAATACATGTATCTTTTAAGACTTTTAAGATAATGTACTGCTAATTGGTGAAGAAATAAAAGGTGATTTGTGTTCAAGATCCCAGATCATTAAACTCTTCCAGTACTAAAAAAGCTTTTGTTGAAAGTAGAACACTTGGTTGTAATTAAGATGTTTTTTTCATTGTGTATTGGTCTTCAAGACACCAGAATTACAGTTTAGAAATTCTTGGAGAATTTGCATTATCTCTTAAAAAATGTGCATATTCTGTGTTCTCCTTCTTGACATCTATCCTAGAGCAATACTGATACACATAGATGCACAAGAAAGTGTGTATGAATATGTTTATTGCAGCCTTGTTTGTATTAGTGAAAAACTGGAAGCCTTTTAATATCATTAAATACTACAAGGATAATTTGATAGTGTTTACTGATTGGAAAGATCTGCAAAACATTTTTTGAGTGAAAAAGAAAAAGGTTGAAAGACAGTATATTAAACTTAGTACCAAACAAAACAGATGAACATGTGGGAAGGGGGACAAAAAAGAAGAGAGAAGGAAATAAACCACACAAGACTCTTAATGATAGGAACAAGCTGAGGGTTGATGGAGGGAGGTGGGTGGGGGATGGGCTAGATCGGGTGATGGGTGCTAAGGATAACACTTTGTGATGAGCACTGAGTGTTTTATGTAAGTAATGAATTACACTGAAGTCTACTCCTGAAACCAATATTGCCATGGATGCTAACCAAAATTAAAAAAAAAAGAAAGAAAATAAATTTAGTACCAATTATGTAAAAATATATTCGCAGAAATACCGTACATGGGTACATACGCTAGTATATAAATGGAAAAGTCTGGAAGAAACCTGGAAGGACATAGCTAAAATGATAACAGTAATTACCAATAGGAACGGTATGATAATGTAGAATTTAATGTTTCATCATTTGTATAAGGACAGTATATTTGTTGACTGTGTAAACAAAAGCTAATTTTAAACATTTTGTTAGCAGTAAAAGTGTGTTGTGTTGTACATAGATCCCTGTAAATGTGGAGAAAGGAGCCTGGAAGGCCACCCTAAAGAGGCGAAGGGAGTTAGGTTGATGAGGGATGTGAGAAGAGAAAATGAAGGGAGGCAATGTTTACCTTTTGTCTACATCCCTATCTTTATATTTTTATAAAGCAGATAAATTCACATATTGTATAATGGGGAGAAAAAGGCTAAATTCTTTGGGACCAAGAATTCATATGAGAATATGATCTCATTTTTTGGGGCTCATTTAACCGTTCTTAATGAAAATAGTAGCTGCCAATTGAATCACTAGGTAGAGAATAAAGTTCACTAATTTGATGATAATTAGGGCATTAATTTGCTTGATGCGATGTATGCTCATTACTTTAGGGCAAATACAAGAATAAAAATAAGCAGACCCTTTCCCATATTCTATCATGAACACTTCTAGCTTCTAATACATTCAAGATAGTAGACGTAGAGCTGTTCTTCCTGTGCAGCCTCATCTGGAATTTTCTCTTGTCTTCCCCCTTGGCTGCTACATCCTCTCCTGCAGTCTGGATAGCTCTCTAGTTTACTGGTCCAGGATCAGATCTGTTCTTAGGAAAGGGGAATCAGCAGTGAGAGGAAAAAAAGATAAAATTCTTCATTATTCCTTTATTTAGTCAGTCACTGAATATGAAGATGTCCTTAGTCCATCCTCTCTCTATCCCTACCTTCTATCTCATTCTAGATTACAAACAATTCCTAACCTGTCTCTGATCCTGTCTTGTATTTTTGGAGTCCATTTTACACATGGCAGCCACTGTGATATAAAACATAGATCATGTCACTCTGCATAAAATTTTGTAATGGTTTTCCTGTTGCCCTTAGGCCATGCTTCTCTTCCGTGGCTATCAAAATATTTCTCAGTATTGTCACTTACAATTTATTTAAATGTTTTTTTTTTATTTTTGAGAGAGAAAGAGAGCACACGTGGTGGGGAGGGGGGTGGTGGGGTGGGCAGAGAGAGAGGGAGACGCACAATCTGAAGCAGGCTCCAGGCTCTCAGCTGTCAAGCACAGAGCCCTGTCGCGGCGCTCAAACCCACAATCCGTGATATCTTGACCTGAGCCCAAGTCGGATGCTTAACCGACTGAGCCACCCAGGCGCCCCAGTCATTTATAATTTATCGATTTATTTGTACCACCTATATTACCACCTTTCCCCCTTGCATTCCAGACTCTGTGTTTCTCATTTCAGGTCATTACACATCTTGATTCTTTTTCCTAGACTGCCAGTCATCCTGCAGGTATCCTTCCCTGATACCCGAAGACTGATTTACGTTGTGCTTTGTGCTCCCCTTGTACAGAACCAGATCACAGTGGTTATCTTTGTGTTGTAATTACTCGCTTGTTTAACTGACTCCACTAAACTCCTTGGAAACAAAGACTAGGTCTTAGATTGTATCCCTGGTTCCTAACTAGTGCCTGGTATTTTATAGGTTTTAGGTCAAATATGTGAGTCAGTGAATGGTTAATCTTATGCAACCTAACTCTCAGCCATTTTTCTGTCTTCTTTTCTCTTGTTCTTTCCCTACCTAGTGATAAAGGGAAAGAAAATATGGGGAAAGGTAAGAAAAAAGGAAACTGAAGAGGAATAGGAGGGAAGTTGGTACGGTTCTTAGTATTCTATGCTTAATTCTTTTCCCCCTACCCCCCCCACTCCAAATATAAGAATTTATTATTTTTATTACAAAGAATAATTTGTAATAAAAATTTGCTATTTTAATTTCAGATTTCTGGGCAAAGGATATAGTGTTTAGTTTAAAAACTAAAAAGGCAGTATGTCTGCTGAAGTATTTAGGGGAAAGTTCTCTGATGTCTGCCATTTACTTTAAGTTCTTGTGCCTGGATGGCTCAGTTGATAGAGCATGTGACTTTTGGTTTTAGGGTCATGGGTTCAAGCCCCTCATTTGGCATAGAGTTTACTGTAAAAAAAAAAAAAATAGGGGCTCCTGGGCGGCTCAGTCGGTTGAGCTTCCGACTTTGTCTCAGGTCATGATCTCGCAGTCCGTGAGTTCGAGCCCCGCGTCGGGCCTTGTGCTGACAGCTCGGAGCCTGGAGCCTGCTTCTGATTCTGTCTCCCTCCCTCTCTGCCCCTCCCCCACTCATGCTCTGTCTCTCTCACTCTCAAAAATGAATAAATGTTAAAAAAAAAAAATCCAAAAAAAAACCCCTGATCTGACTACATACAAATTTAAAATCGTACAAGAAATGACAGAATAAATAAAAATCAAGTGTTATTGAAAAGTTAATAAATGCAACTGGGATAAAATATATTTTAAAAAAGTAAATTCTCCAGGGGCGCCTGGGTGGCGCAGTCGGTTAAGCGTCCGACTTCAGCCAGGTCACGATCTCGCGGTCCGTCAGTTCGAGCCCCGCGTCGGGCTCTGGGCTGATGGCTCAGAGCCTGGAGCCTGTTTCTGATTCTGTGTCTCCCTCTCTCTGCCCCTCCCCCGTTCATGCTCTGTCTCTCTCTGTCCCAAAAATAAATAAATGTTGAAAAAAAAAAATTTTAAAAAGTAAATTCTCTGATAATTCCATCATGTCTGCCATATCTGAGTCTGGCTCTGATCCATAGTCTCTTTCTTGAAAATGTGTTACTATGCCTTGTAATTTTTTTACTGTAAATTTTTACTGTAATTTTTACTTGTAATGGTGTACTAGATAAAAGGAACTGAGGTATACAGGCCTTTAAGGTAAAGTTTTATGTTTATTGGCTAGGTTTTAGGCTGTGTTTACAGTTTGCTGTAGCTGTGGGTGTCAGAGGCTAAAATTTTCCCTGGTGTCCTTGATTTTGACTTTAGGTTTGCTTCAAGTAAACTCTGTGCCCAGTTTAGGCTCAAATTCATGACCCAGAGAAAAAGAGTCCCATGCTCTACTAACTGAGACAGCCATGTGCCCCTTTTTTAGAGACTTTCTTTCTTTCTTTCTTTCTTTCTTTCTTTCTTTCTTTCTTTTTCTTTCTTTTAAATAAGTGTTTATTTTTATTTATTTTAAAGAGACAGAGCAGTAGCGGGGGAGGGGCAGAGAGAGAGGAAGACACAGAATCCCAAGCAGGCTCCAGGCTCCGAGCTGTCAGCGAAGAGCCTGATGCAGGGCTCCAACTCACAAACTGAGAGATGATGACCTGAGCCGAAGTTGGATGCTCAACCGACTAAGCCACCCAGGTGCCCGAGACTTCCTTTCTTTCTTTTTTTTTATTTTTTAATGTTTATTTATTTTGGGGACAGAGAGAGACAGAGCATGAACGAGGGAGGGGCAGAGAGAGAGGGAGACACAGAATCGGAAGCAGGCTCCAGGCTCTGAGCCATCAGCCCAGAGCCCGACGCGAGGCTCGAACTCACGGACCGCGAGATCATGACCTGAGCTGAAGTCGGACGCTCAACCGACTGAGCCACCCAGGCGCCCCCCGAGACTTTCTTAAATAAGGTCTTATACATGTAGTTGTTTCACGTGTAATCCTCTGTTACTATACAGGAATTCTGTTGATAGAATGGAAAGGTGTGGGGGAAGGGGAAGGAAGCATTCTATAGTCTTATGATCAGGTCTCATTCTTTTAGTGAGCTGGTGTCCCTGGGTTGTGATCTTCACACGTGCTTCTCAGGCCCTTGTCCTTAGATGAAACTGGAAGGCTTTAGGGGATTGGGCTTGGGTATTTTCCTTCCCCCAGGCTGGTTATGCTCTGATAAAATAGTTTCTTTTGAGGGCAGGCCTTGTAAAGAAAAACAGTGTTCTGGGTGTATTTCAAAATGGTGAATTTTTTTTTCCTCTTCCCACACCAGAAGCACGAGGGGATTTTTCTCTGTGAGAGCCTGCTAGGTCATTCATGAAAGTATGGGACAGCTCAGGCTGTCCGTACTGAGTCTTTCTCAGTTCATCAGTTACATTTGAGGTTTTCCTGTGCCTTACTACCTCCAGTACAGGTTTCTACTCCTGCTCTTCTTCTCAGGTTAAGTTGTAATTCTCTGTATTTGCCTGTTCATCTTTTCAATTTTGGAAGCAGTGGTTTGTCCCGTGATGTCAGTTTTCTAATACATGAAGAAGAGTCACTGATTTTCAGTTCAGCTTTTTTCTTGTTGTGAGGATGGGAGTGGTAACTTCCGATCTCCTTACAGGCCAAGGCAGAAACTGGAAGTCTCCTGCCATTTACTTCATTTATTTTTTATGTTTATTTATTTATTTTGAGAGAGCATGCATGCGCACACACGAGCAGTGAGGGGCAGAGAGAGAGAGGGGGGGAGGAAATCCCAAGCAGGATCCATGCTGTCAGCTCTCACGAACTGTGAGATATTGACATGACCTGAAGTCATTGAACCACCCAGGTGCCCCTCCCGCCATTTACTTTAAATTTTTAATGTTTATTTACTTTTGAGAGAGGGAGAGACAGAACTGGAGAGCAGGTGGAAGGGCAGAGAGAGAGGGGGTGAGGGGGAGACACAGAATATGAAGCAGGCTCCAGGCTCTGAGCTGTCAGGACAGAGCCCAATTCGGGGCTTGACCTGTGGACTGTGAGATCATGACCTGAGCCGAAGTTGGTTGCTTAACCAACTGAGCTACCCAGGTGCCCTGATTTACTTTAAATATAAATGATTCACAGATAGAAGGATCATAGATCTATCATAAAATATGTAGAGTAAAACTTGAATGGTAGAATCTTGTACTCTGACCTGAGGATACACAAAAGGTGGGAAGAACACAGAGACAGTGTCTAGAAAATTCAGAGAAGTCTTTACATTTAAGCAGAACTTTGAAGAATGGGATAGTGTTCTCGATGGGAAGTAGGGGGAAGGATGCTTCAAGAACAGATAGCATCACTGTGGCCAAAGATCCAATAGGCGGGAGAACTTGGAAGTGGTGAGAAGCCTGACATGGTTGGAGCACAAAACCTATGCCTGCCTAGCTCTTACCTCTGAAATTCTGTTGGAATAATAGTTTCTAGTACCTATACCTCCCTAATTTCTTGCAGCAGGGCTAATACTTGGAGTTGGAGCTCTCATTCTTTGCTTTGGCCTTTACCCTTAGCCCTACATCTTGGTGGGTTTTTCGTCCAGGAAAAAATAGCTCTTTTTAGAAGAATAGTCTCTTTCAAACATTTTTTAGGCATAAATACTGTATAACAACACAATGCATGTACACATAGACACAGGAATCAGAAATTTCACAAAATAAGGGGCCCCTGGTTGACTCAGTCAGTTGAGTATCTGACTTCGGCTCAGGTCATGATCTCACAGCTTGTGGCTTCTAGCCCTGTGTCAGGTGATGCGCTGACAACTTGCAGCCTGGAGCTAGTTTTGGATTCTCTGTCTCCCTCTCTTTCTCTGCCACTCTCTGGCTTGTGCTCTCATAAGTAGGTAGGTAGGTAGGTAGGTAGAAAGGAAGAAAGGAAGGAAGGAAGGAAGGAAGGAAGAAAAAAGAAAGAAAGAAAGAAAGAAAGAAAGAAAGAAAGAAAGAAAGAAAAAGGAAGAAAGAAAAAGAAATTTTATAAAATAATTCTTTCATGTTCATTTCACTCTGATATGTTCTATTCTTTTATCCCTCATTTTTGAAATGCTGGTCAGCACCCATCAAATTATATTCACAGTCCATCAATTGGTCATGACTCAGTTTGAAAAACACTGAGGGAATCCTGATGTACCAGTGTGTGCACTCGGAATAATAACTCCTCTTTTGCCGGACTTCTCAAGTTTTCAGTAATTTTTTATTGTAAAATTTCAATCTGATAATTTTGTTTCATCTCTGATCATTTTATTTATAGAGATAAAATTAATTTACCTGTATTGATTGTGTATCTTGGATCTTGATAAAACCACTTGCTTGTTCCAGTAGCTTTTTTGTAGATTACTTTGGATTTTCTGTATAGCTTGATCATGTCACCTGCCACTAAAGTTTTTCTTCTTCCAGTCCAAATGCCTTTTGTTTTTCTTTCTTGATTGCATTGGCTAGAATCTCCAGGACAAAGTTGAATAGACTTGGTGAGGTGGACAACTCTGTCTTGTTCTTTTTTTTTTTTTTTTTTTAAAGATTTTATTTTTAAGAAATCTCTGCACCTAATGTGGGACTTGAATTTACAACCCTGAGATCAAGAGTCACATGCCCTACTGGCAGAGCTAGCCAGATACCCCTGTCTTGTTCTTTTTTTTTTTTTTTTTTTTTAATGTATGTTTATTTTTGAAAGAGAGAGACAGAGTTGCAGAGTGCAAGAAGAGGAGGGGCAGAGAGAGAGAGGGAGACACAAATCCAAAACAGCTCCAGTCTCTGAGCTGTCAGCACAGAGCCTGACACAGGGCTCAAATTCAGAACTCACTAACTGAGATCGTGACTTGAGCCGAAGTCAGACACTTAACCAACTGAGCCACCCAGGTGCCCTTTCCCCTGTCTTGTTCTTAATCTTAGGGGAAAGCGTTCAGTCTCTCATCATTTAAGTATGATGTTAGTTGTAGGTTTTTCATAGTTGCCTCTATACTGAGGAAACTTCCTCTTGTTCCTCATTTGCTGAGAAATTTTATCAGGAATAGATTTTGGATTTTGTCAAATGGATTTCTCTATTGAGGTGATCATATGGTTTTTCTTTTAAAAATTTGTTGATATGCTTAATTATGTTGAGTGATTTCTGAAGTTTAAACCATTTGCCATTTCTAGAATAAACCTCACTTGATCATGGTGTATTATCTTTTCAATGTATTGTTGGATTCTGTTTGCTAAAAATATGTTTGGAATTTTTACATTTCTGCTGATGAGAGATAATAGTCTAGTTTTCTTTTCCCACAATGTCATTGTACATCAGGAAAATGCTGGCCTTGTAGAATGAATTGGGAAGGATTCTATGCTCTTCAGTTTTTTGGAAGAGTTTTTGTTGAGTTGATATTATTTATTCTTTAAATGTTTCATAGAATTCACCAGTAAAGCTATTTGTGCCTCAAGGTTTCATTGTGGAAAGGTTTTTAACTACAGATTCAATTTTTAAAATAGGTAGAGGTCTATTCCAGTTATCATTTCTTGCTGAGTGTGTTTTTGTAATTTGTGTGTGTCAAGAGATTTGTCCATTTTATCTGAGTTATTGAACTTACTGGCATGGAATTGTTCATAGTGCTCCTTTATTATCCTTTTAATGTTTGTAGAATCTGTAGTGATGTCCCCTCCCTCATTTCTCATAATGGTAACTTGCATCTTCTCCCTTTTTATCCATGATCCATTTGGCTAGATTAGCAATTTTATTGATCTCAACAAGTCAGATTTTATTTTCATTGATTTTCTTTATTTTTCTGTTTTCTATTTCACTGATGTTTATATTGATTTTTATTATTTCTTGTCTTCTACTTCAAGTTTAATTTGCTCTTCTTTTCCTACTTAAGGCAGAAGTTGAGGTCATTGATCTGAGATCTATCTTCATTTTGTTACAGGTGTTTAGTGCTATAAACTTATGCCTAAATACTGCTTTAGCAATATCACACACATTCTGATAATGTTCTATTTTTATTTTCATTCTGGTTGAAATACTTTCTAATTTCCTTTTGATTCCTTCTTTTACCCATGGGTTATTTTGACACGTGTTACTTAGTTCCCAAATGTTTGTAGACTTTCCGGAGATCTTTCTGTCAATTGATCACTGAGTTAAATCCCTTGTAGTTACATTTTGTATACTTAAGTGCTCTCACATTTATTGAGACTTGATTTATGGCCCAGAGTATGTTCTGTCTTGATAAACGTTCTGTGTGCAGTTGAGAAGAAAGTTCTGTTCTTGTTGGGTAGAGTGCTGTAGATGTAAACTAGATGAAGTTGGTTGATAGCATTATTTGTGTTCAGTATTTGCTGAATTTCTGAGATCTCTAGGTTTATAATTTTCATCTAGTTTAGAAACAATTTGGCCATTATTTTTCAGAAAAAATTTTTTTATTTCCCCCCTTTTTGTAATTGAGGACTCACAATTACATACGTATTGTTAGGCTATTGGAAGTTGTGCCTCATCTCCTTGATGTTCTCATTTATTATAGGTGCGTTTTATTTTTCTTTCTGTTCTATTTTGAATTGTTTCTGTTACTTGGTCATCAAGTTCATGAATCCTTTCCTCATCTAGTGTATATTTCATCTCAGACATCATAGTTTTCATATCTAGAAGTTTGATTTGAGTCTTTAAAAAATATTTTCCGTGGGGACACCTGGGTGGTTCAGTCAGTTAAGTGTCCGACTTCGGCTCAGGTCATGATTTTGCGGTTCATGGATTTGAGCCCGGCATCAGGCTCTGTGCTGACAGGTCAGAGCCTGGAGCCTACTTCAGATTCTGTCTCCCTCGCTCTCTGCCCCTCCCCCACCATGCCCTGTCTGTCTCTCCCAAAAATAAATAAACATTAAAAAAATTTTTTTAAGGTATTTTCATGTCTCTATTTGACTTTTTGAACATATGGAATACACTTATAAGTGTCTGACGTCTTTAGTTGCAAATTCTAATATCTGTTGCAGTTATGGATCAGTTTTGTAATTATTATTGTTACGGTTCATGTTTTCCTGCTGCTTTTGCATGCCCGATAATCTTTGAGTGAATGGCAGACATTATGAATTTTGCCATGTTGGTGCTGGATATTTCTGTAGTTCTGTAAATCTTCTTAAGGTTTTTCTTTGAATGTGGGTAAATATTTGGAAACAGGATGATCTTTTTGAGTTTTGCTTTTAAAATTTGTTAGGCAGGGCAGGAGCGGTACACAGACAATGACTAATTATTCTCCACTATTAAGATAAGACCAGATTTTCCTGGGTTCACTATCCATAAATTATGAGTCTTTCTAATCTAGGTGGCAAGAACAAGCACGTTTTTGGTCCTGTGTGAACACCAGGCAGTGTTTTCTCTAATGGTTTCTGATGGTTCTTCCCTGGGTCTTGTTTGTGTAGTAGTTTCCTCACATGCGTGTATTGCTAGGTCTGTTGAAGACTTGAGGAAGACCTTTTACACATCTCCAGGGTTCTCTTTCTGGGTAGCCTTCTCCTCTCTGGTAGTCTGTTCTATGACTTCTAGCCACCTTGGGCTCCTTAGACTCTTCGGTGTTTCTTCAGTGCAGGGACTCTTAATGGCTGTTGCCTCACTCAGTTCCCTCTTCTTGTGCCATGGCCTGATAACTATCAAGGCAGTAAGCTGGAGCAGTGACAAGGTTCACCTCATTTGTTTTCTGTCCCTTAGGGATCTCTGGCCTTCTTTGCCTGATGTCCAGTGGCTTGAAAACCATTGTTTGAAGTATTTTGTTTGTTTTTGTTGTTGCAGGTTTGATAGTAAATCCAGTTGCTTGTTTATTTTGGCTAAAACAGGCTAATAACGATATTTAACAATATTTAAATAACATATTGCACATTAAAAAAAGTCAGCAAGTCAGGATTCCAGCAACGCAGAAATAGTGCGCCAAAATTCATGGCTAGTGCCTGCTGAAGAAATTATTAGTTTGCTATATTCATGGGATTAGGCTGAAAATATTTAAGTTTGTGAATTAGACAAAAGGTCAGATTGTCATTAAGGATATCATTCCTTTTATCAGTCTTGTGTATTCTTCTATTGTACCTTCTTTTACACTATCCTCATTGAGACCATGGGAACATTTTGGTGTCATAGATGTTACTTTAGGATTTCATGCCATATGCATAAGAATATTACCTACCTCACGGGTAGACTACATGAGTTAATGAACATAGAATGCTTCCTTACCACAAGACCTTGCATATAAGTAAGCACAAATGTCAGCCATTAATGTTAACACAAGCTTTTTTAAATTTTATTTTATTTTTAAAATTTACATCCAAATTAGTTAGCATAGAGTGCAACAGTGATTTCAGGAGTAGATTCCTTAATGCTCCTTACCCATTTAGCCCATCCCCCCTCCCACAACCCCTCCAGTAACCCTGTGTTCTCCCTGTTTAAGAATCTCTTATGTTTTGTCCCCCTCCCTGTTTTTATATTATTTTTGCTTCCCTTCCCTTGTGTTCATTTGTTCTTTGTCTTAAAGTTCTCATGAGTGAAGTCATATGATATTTGTCTTTCTCTAATTTCGCTTAGCATAATACCCTCTAGTTCCATCCACGTAGTTGCAAATGGCAAGATTTCATTCTTTTGATTGCCGAGTAATACTTCCATTGTATGTATATATATACTTCCATTGTATGTATATATATATATATATATATATATATATATATATATATATATATATACACACACACCACATCTTCTTTATCCATTGATCCATCGATGGACATTTGGGCTCTTTCCATACTTGGGTTACTGTTGATAGTGCTGCTATAAACATTAGGGTGCATGTGTCCCTTTGAAACAGCACACCTGTATCCCTTGGGTAAATCTAGTAGTGCAATTGCTGGGTCGTAGGGGAGTTCTATTTTTAATTTTTTGAGGAACCTCCATACTGTTTTCCAGAGTGGCTACACCGGTTTGCATTCCCACCAACAGTGCAAAAGAGATCTTCTCTTTCCACATCCTCGCCAACATCCATTGGTTGCCTGAGCTGTTAATGTTAGCCATTCTGACAGGTGTGAGGTGGTATCTCATTGTGGTTTTGATTTTATTTCCCTGATGATGAGTGATGTTAAGCATTTTTCTCATGTGTCAGTTGGCCATCTGGATGTCATTTTTGGAGACGTGTCTATTCATGTCTTCTGCCCATTTCTTCCCTGGATTATTTGTTTTTTGGGTATTGAGTTGGTAAGTTCTTTATAGATTTTTGGATACTAACCCTTTAACTGATATGTCATTTGCAAATATCGTCTCCCATTCCGTTGGTTGCCTTTAGTTTTGCTGATTGTTTCCTTCTCTGTGCAGAAACTTTTTATTTTGATGAGGTCCCCAGTAGTTCATTTTTGCTTTTGTTTCCCTTGCCTCCGGAGACGTGTTGAGTAAGAAGTTGCTGCAGCCAAGATCAAAGAGGTTTTTGCCTGCTTTCTCTTCTAGGATTTGATGGCTTCCTGTCTCACATTGAGGTCTTTCATCCATTTTGAGTTTATTTTTGTGTGTGGTGTAAGAAAGTCGTCCAGGTTCATTCTTCTGCATGTCGCTGTCCAGTTTTCCCAGTACCACTTGCTGAAGAGACTGTCTTTATTCCATTGGATATTCTTTCCTGCTTTGTCAAAGATTAGTTGGCCTTATGTTTGTGGGTCCATTTCTGGGTTCTCTATGCTGTTCCGTTGATCTGAGCATCTGTTTTTTTGCCAAACACAGGCTTTTTAAAATACGACAAAATTTTAAGTTTAGACTCTTCTGTGTTAAAATAGAACTCAAAATATTTTTAGCCACAAAGTGTGTATATGAAATTAGGATCTATAAATGATAATAGTCATTTAGTCACTATACAGCTGATTCGTTAATAGATGATGTGTATTTTTTGATAATATTTGACTAGTTATTTTACTTAATGATGCAGTATTACAACTTAGGTTTCCTGGAACTTTTGGGAAAAGTGAGTCACTTCTAGATACTAACTACAATTTTTACCTTTTTCTAATATCAAGACTTAAAATTTGTTAATGGAAGTTTTATCAAATGTCTTGGTATTTTATGTTTAAAAGATTGTTTTAAACTTAACCTTTTTCTTGATGATAGTGACTGTATTATTGATAAACTTTAGTGCCCACTTAAATATGAGGTGGAAGAGTATAATAGTAGGAGGATGATATGTTGTGTTCTCTGGTTAACCGAATACAGTATTTTAATCTGTGTGGAAGAAGCATAATTACTTCTTTTTGATAACCATGGAAATGAAAAAAGGGCCAATTATGCAGAAAATACTGACATTTTTGCAAAGCTAAAATAAAAACTAAGTTGTGGTGAAAACATATCATCTAGAATTCACTCACTTAATTTTTAGTTGAACTAATAGGTCATGGTCACATTATATTTTTATTATTTATTTCTTTAAAAAAATTTTTTAGCATTTATATATATTTTGAGAGACAGAGAGTGAGTAGGGGAGGGGCAGAGAGAGATGGAGTCACAGAATCAAAGCAGGCTTCAGACTCTGAGCTGTCGGCACAGAGCCTGACACGGGGCTCGAACTCACGAACTGCGAGATCATGACCTGAGCCAAAGTCAGACGCTTAGCCAGCTGAGCCACCCAGGTGCCCTACGTTATATTTTTAAAGACACAGTTGTCATAAATAAGTACAAACAAATGAAAGCTTGTGAAGTGAAGTAAATGTAATTAGACTTCTCTATCTGATCAATTTATCACGTTTCATCTTATGATAATTTTACAGTAAACTTGGAGAACAGGTGGTGGTAGACCTTGGAGAATTAATGGAGATTCACTGGAAATACAGGATAAATTTCATTTCCTTTATAGAGGAGTCTAAGTTAACTTCTTCTAAAAAAAGTACAGAGGCACTTGGGAGGCTCAGTAGGTTGAATGTCTGACTCTTTTTTACTTTTTTAATGTTTATTTATTTTACACGCACACACACACACACACACACACACACACACACACACAGACACACACACAGAATCTGTGGTAGGCTCCAGGCTCCCAGCTGTCAGCACAGAGCCCAATGCGGGGCCTGAACCCACAAACCGTTGAAATCGTGACTGGAGTCAAAGTCCGATGCTTAACTGACTGAGCCACCCAGACGCCCCAAGTGTCTGACTGCTGAGTTTGGCTCGGCTGATGATCTGACTGGTTCAGCCCCGTGTAGGGCTCTGTGCTGAGGGTGTGGAGCCTTCTTGGGATTTTGTCTCTCCCTCTCTCTCTGCCCCTCCCCCGTTCTCTCACTCTCTCTCTCTCTCTCTGTCTCAAAATAAATACACTTTAAAAAAAAAAAAAGAAAATTAGTATTGGTAAGAAATCTCATAGCGCTTTTAAGTAAATACTAAAATACTAGTGTTTAATATTAATACCTTTATAATGAAAATACAGATTTGATTTAAATAGTTTCTGATTATTATAAAAATTATTAAAAATTCATAGAAAATATGGAAAATCTAGAAGAGCAGACAGGATGAAAATCAGCCACAATTTAGACATTGCAGAGATTACTAATGTTAACATTAAAAGTTTTTTTTAATGTTTATTTTTGAGAGAGAGAGCAAGCAAGCTAGTAGGGGAGAGGCCGAGAGAAGGAGACACAGAATCTGAAGCAGGCCTCTCAGCACAGAGCCTGATGCAGAGCTCGAACTCACCAACCATGACGTAATGACCTGAGCCGAAGTTGGCCGCTTAACTGACTGAGCCACCCAGGCGCCCCACCACTGTTAACATTTTAATATATCCTTCCAAGTCTTTATGTGTCTGTATATGTGTGTGTGTGTTTTAACAGAATTATTAATAATACCTTTTCTTCTTTTTAATGTTTGTTAACATTGGCTCCTGAATGTGTAGATCAGTTTAATTGGTATATGTTATAGATAGTTTTAAAGGATGATCGGTTGTTGTTACCTACTAGGCAGCATGCAGTAACACTAAAGAGATATTTGGGTGTATGCCCTTTTCCTACCTCCAATTAGTTGTGTCCGTAGAATCACTTAAAGTTCTGCCTCTGTTTGCTTTATTGTGCCAGTGAGTAATCATACTTTCCCTATTTACCTACAGAATTTGTTTTTATAGAAATGAATGTGCTTTGCAAGATGTTGTATCAGTTTTATTGTTTTATTATAATGTTAAATAATATCTAAGGCAGTAAATATTTCCATTTCTGGTTAAATCTGATTAGCGTGCATCAAAGTATTCTTGTTCTTTTCTTGCATTTTAATTAGGTTACCTTTATGAAAAGCCTTTATGAAAAAATGTATTTATTATATACATATATAAAATCTCTGAAGATTCTGTCTTTAATTGCAGGGTTGTCAGAGACCTACAGAAACATGTTTATTTATAGCTTCCGGGTTAATTATTCCTATGAATATAGTAGTTTGCACTCATTGTCCACAGTGCCTTGGCTTACCTACTGTGCTTCCAAAATCTGACACACCCATGAAACTAATTTTTGCATGAACTGCATTTATATACTGTTATCCCAAAGTGTACCAAACAGAGGGTCGCCTTTAGCTGATTGTATCCTATGACGTAATCTGGAGCAGAATATTACCTTGTGTGAGTTAGAGGCAGCAGTGAGGGCTAAAAGTAACATCTTGGGTTTCGTGGACCAAGTGAAAACTGAGGCTCTTGAGGATATAAGTAAGCCAAGTCTGTCATAAACTGTTTTCACACGGTATCACAATGTTTTAAGCGCAGACCAAGTAAATGTTGGGTTAACTAGGACCCACTGGAGACCATTGTTAGGCATCATCATGTTTACATAGTGATTGTGTTCTTGATGATTTTAGTAATTCCCTTCAGATAAACCACTAAATTCTAGTATTTAAATGTTTGTCTTTATTTCATACTAGGTCTCCCTTCTCCTAAATCATGGTATATGTCCCTAGGCCTGTATTTTACCCCAAATAGGAATGTTTAAGGACCATTTTGTGACAGAAAACGATTTCATTATTAATAATGTTGGTATCTAATATGATTAGTAATATATTTGTTTCTTTCATTACATATCTCTAATGTTTCTAGCATCTCTCCTTGGTCTTTTCAATGGTAGAAATGATAGATTTTTATTAAATATTACCCGACTGCCTTAGAATTGCTCACCACTGTTAACTGAATTAAATTAATAAAATAAGTAAATTAAATAAATTACTAACTCCCTCTCACCTTGGGGCATGCTATATAAAATTGCCCTGTTAAGAAGCAGTCTGATGGCAAGTCATTACTGTGCAGTCTGTCCAGTCTGTGACTTTATTTTGAGCTCACATTTGAAACCACTTTGTTTTATTTTGTTTAATTTTTTAAAATTTATTTTGAGAGAGAGAGAGAGAGTCAGAGAAAGAGCAAGTGGGGTAGGGGCAGAGAGAGAGAGAATCCCAAGCAGGTTCTGCACTGTCAGTGTGGAGCTGGATGCATGTCATGAACTCACGGACCACAAGATCATGACCTGGGCTGAAGTTGGACGCTCAACCAACTGAGCCACCCAGGTGCCCCTGAAACCACTTTTTTTTTTTTTTTTTTTTTAACATCTTAAAATGTAAACTATTGGAAGTGACTCAGAACTGTTTGTAACTGAGTTTGAACTATGGGAGATCATGACTGTTGTCTTTTTTAGATGCTTTCTCAATATCTCTTTTTTTTTTTTTAACATTTATTTATTTTTGAGAGACAGAGCACAAGTGGGGGAGGGGCAGAGAGAGAATGAGATGAAACACAGAATCTGAAGCAGGCTCCAGGCTCTGAGCTGTCAGCACAGAGCCTGACGCGGGGCTCGAACTCACAAACTGCGAGATCATGACCTGAGCCAAAGTCAGACGCTTAACCGACTGAGCCACCCAGGCGCCCCTCCCATTTTGCCAAATCCTATTTGCCAAATAGCCTGATTTTAGTGGTCCTCCCTTATTTGGGCCTGCCCAGCCTGTGTTTTCCCTTCATTTGGTAACAGCATGCCCTTGGTGGACTGTCAGTGTAGGTGCCCTGTTCTTGACTGGCTGAGGACTGAGCATGTGATTCAAATTAGGCTTATTGGGTATGTTTAAAAAAGTAAGAAAATGTCTGGGTGACCCAGTCGGTTAAGTGTCTGATTCTTGATTTTGGCTCAAGTCATGATCTCGTGGTTCATGGGATTGAGCCCCATGTCATGTTCTGTGCTGAAATCGTGGAGCCTGCTTGGGTTTCTCTCTCTCCCTCTCTCTCAGCCCCTCCCCTACTTGCTCTCTCGTTCTCTCTCTAAATAAATAAACGCTTAAAAAATTTTTTTTAAGGTAAGAAAATGGAGGGGCACCTGGGTGACTTGGTTGAGCGTCCAACTCTTTTTTTTTTAAATTTTTTTAACGTTTTTATTATTTTTGAGAGAAAGCATATGTGCGAGGGGGGAGGGGCAGAGAGGGAGGGAGACACCACCTGAAATAGGCCCCAGGTTCTGAGCTGTCAGCACAGAGCCCGATGTGGGGCTCGAAACCAGGACAGTGAGATCATGACCTGAGCTGAAGTCAGATGCTTAACAGACTGAGCCACCCAGGCACCCCAAGTCTCCAATTCTTGATTTCACTTCAGATCATGGTCTCATGGCTTGTGGGTTCATGCTGTCAGCACAGAGCCTGCTTAGGATTCTCTCTCTCTCTCTCTCTCTCTCTCTCTCTCTCTTCCTCCCTCTCTCTCTGCCCCTCCCCCACTTGCATGCTCTGTCTTTCTCTAAAAGTAAATAAATTTTAAACAAAATGAAAATAACAATATTAAAATGTTTTATTAATGCATCAAGTAATAACATAAACATGTCCGATTCTGTGGTATTGTCAGTGAGTGCTTTTAACTGTTATATGACTGTCAAAGAGCTCATAGTAGAAGGAAGAGCATGTGTTGAGAGTTCAGGTTTGGTAATTCATGGAGAGAACTCACAGTACTTAGTGGATAGTCATACTTAGGCTGTAATTTGTTACAAGAAAAGGATACATAATGAGCAGAAGGAAAAGATGCTTGGGGTGAAGTCTGGAGGAAATCAGATGCAAGCTTCCAGAATCTTCTTCCAGTTAGAGTCACACAGGAAGCACTTAATTCTCCTAGCAATGAATTGTGACAATATATCTGAAATGTTGTCAACAAGAAACCTTCTTAGAGAGTGAGCATCCAGGATTTTTATGGTGGCCAGAACCATAGGCACCCATGCTTGGCACATACCCAGATGCCCAGTTCTGAGAATGAAAACAGGTGTTTAGCATAAACTATATTGTTTGTACACACAGTTTAGGTACAGTGAGCCACTTCTCAGTTAATTGTGGGAACCCTGCTGATGCCCATAAGTTCCCCGATGCCATCTAAGGGCCAGGCTTGCGAGCAGACCAACAATAGCAGTTACGCCTGTTGTATTAACTCTTGTGCAGAGAAGTATTAGTTT
This sequence comes from Prionailurus viverrinus, assembly GCF_022837055.1. Classification (NCBI taxonomy): domain Eukaryota; kingdom Metazoa; phylum Chordata; class Mammalia; order Carnivora; family Felidae; genus Prionailurus; species Prionailurus viverrinus. The sequence goes on from NC_062571.1 coordinate 13,317,631, forward strand.
TCATTTTCCTTAGTTTTTACTTTTTACATTAATGGTTTTATCTCAGGTTCTGATTTCTTTGCTAGAATCTTAAGCCCCATTTACATGCTATTTTAAATGAGTTTGCTTTTATTGCTTTTATTCTGTGTATATGTTAAATATTATTTTCGTTATCACCACCCTGACATTTTCCAAGTCTTTGATGGTAGCCGTGATTCCCAAAGGCTTTTGCTTTGGCTATTCCCATCATAATATCTCATATTACATGGGTCAGGAAATCAAATAGAAATGAGTTGTTGAGTATATCTGTTACAAGTTTTACAAATTATGGTGAGGACCTAGAGAAATAACCTCAAGGTTTTCAAACTGTGGATGTGTCAGAGTTCCCTGGGAGGCTTGTTTTACACTGTTTGCTGATTCCCTTCCCCAGAGCTTCCAATTCTGTATGTCCAGAGTGGAGCCTGAGAATTTGCATTTCTAGCAAGTTCCCAGGTGATGCGGATAGAGTTGGTCCTGGCAGTGCACTTCAGAGAACTTCTTTTCTTCAGAGTTCTTCAGAGAACTTCATAACTCATAGAAACCAGATGATGTTATCTGCCAGATAGACATCCTACAGGCAAACCGAACACAATGAAGATGCTGAAAGTGAACGGGCAGTTGAAGGCACCACTTTCAATCCTCGTGTGTTCTGCAGCTGCCACTTGTTACTCAGGACGTATGTGTTCACGGGATCCCTGACTTGTAGATCAGCATAAATATGTATTTAAAAAGCCAACATTCTGATATGTTTTTAACATAAATAAGTCAAAGATTCTGTATTTTTTGTGTGTTCACTGAATTGCCCTCATGCTACCTGCAGTTTCTCATCCCACCTGGGTAATCAGCCCAGTAGATTATCTCTTCAGCATTTTCTAGGGAAAATCTGTTAGCAAGGGAAATGATAGTATTTCAGGGCTTTATTGGCTTTTCTTCCCAGCTGGGCATGCTCATGAAAGGGGAGCTCACTGAAAAATTTTCATGACCTCAGTTGGGTCAGAGAATCCCAAGGAGGCAGAGTTTAATGGGTGGCAATATGGGCGTGGTCATCACAATAGATGGCAATATAGATTTGATGATGAAATTATGAGAATGTTCTGATCTACATGGGATCTTAGGTTGATAAGCAACCTACTCACCCATTTTGGTTGGTATAAATTTTTAAAAGTCCAGGTCTGGTGATGAACAGTCTGATGTGAGCCATCCTATTAGAATGCCTTAAGGATTGTCTATTTAGTTCTCAGAGCCTATTGAAAGAAGGCAAGATCAAGTACCCTGGAAGGCCTGTTATAGATCCCTGTATATAATGTGGCCCTTTTTTCCTGCTTTCACTAATACTGTCTTGTGCTCATTTACTTTAATAACTGTGTAGTTGGTAACAGTAAATACTCAGTTCTTAAAATGTAACTATTTGATACAATGAAACTATTTGATACTGCCTCTCATGTAAGAGTAATTTCTGGTGATTCAGAGGACAACCGGTGTGACCAAGCAACACGACTAGGTGCATGTGCAGAGCCAGGAGATAGTTTTGACCTAAGTATGTTTCTCTACACCTATCCTGAAATTATTTCTCTTGGTCCTCAGTGAAGAGACATCCTCGGCAACTAACATAATCCCCCTTGAGTGTGATGTAGTATGGTGGGAATGGCCAAGTAAAAACCATTTGGTGCCACCATTAAAAACTTGAAAGATGCCAAGATGGTGATCAGGGGAAAAAACAAAACCCAAACCCCAAAACAAAACGACAAAAAGAAAAAAAAAACCTAAAATATTCACACAAGAAAATAAGGCGTTAAAAAGTCTCAAATTATTGTCTTTATTATCACCGTTTATCTTCTATTGTAGACTGATAGCCGTGGATGAGATGTATCAGAAAGTTCTTTCCGGTATTTTAGTGATAGTATTACTAAAAATTGAGACTCCATAGGAGGCGAGGACCATGTATTGTAAGTGATTTCATTCTTCAAAATTAATGTTTTTCTAGAGCCAGTTCCAAAGTATCTAACTTTGTATTATAATATATGTGCTATGGTTAACAGAATTCAGGTAAGTTTTTCAAGAAGTATTTCTTTTAGTGAGAAAAGAACAGTTAGATTAATAGACGAGGCATTTATTTTTGTAGAAGGTTGAAATCTTATTTTCAGTGTAAACTTTTAAAATTGTGAATCAGATTACTTTTGAGTTTCCTGCGATTTTAGTTTGAGGGTTTTGGCAATGCTCCCCTTCCAATCCAATCATACTAGCTGGAATATACAACATTGAATGTGTCCAATTAGTTTTCTCCATGTCATAGGACTATATTGTGACAATTTAGCTTAAAATTTTAAACTGGAATTGGTTTAATATTTGTATAGATGTGACCTAAGTCCTAAGTAACCCAGGACATTAATTATGGATGCTCAATAAATGTTTATAGAATTTTAGTTACATTTTACATTATTTCTAACTTTGGTAAGTTTCTGATGGGTTTTAATTAAGATTGTTTTGATTATAGGTAATAGAAACCATCTCAGATTCTCAAAATCAGAAAAGGGGATTTATTTTAAGGATACGTAGTACCCAAGAACAGAAAGTTCAGTGAGATTTTAGGAGGGATTTAACTTTGGGGCTGGAGAGCTAGCAGGAACTAGCTATATTCTTAGTCACTCAGAGGACACGTAGTCTCTTATGTGTCCCTTTTTTCTCTGTACATCTGTTTTGTTCTTCTCCTTTATTTCTTACCCTCTTTGCAGTTTGACCAGTTTTCTCTGCTTCTCTCTCTACACATGCTGGGAAATGGCTACAGGCTATATTATTTTGCTGTACCAACAAACGGATTAGCATTTCAGCTTTAAATTCCTATGAGAGAAAACCTGGTCTGCCCAGTTTAGATCAGGTGTCTGGCTACCAGTCTAATCAACTTGTTGACAAAGTAAGATGCCAGAACATCTCTTTGTTAGCAGAAATAATCTAATAGTTGATGCTTGTCATGTTACCAGCTTAGTCTTTATGAAACTGTATGGCCTTTTTTATCATAAAATTTTGGTTATCTGATGTTATAAACTTTTAGATTTATCAGCACGCAACGTAATTTTCTATGTCTCTACTTGACATATGACAAAATTTTCTAATTTTCTATGTCTCCACTTGTCAAATACGAAGTTCTAGGCTGAGAGAAGTCAAATAATCAGCGTCAAAGGTCACCTACCTAGCAAGTCACAGACCTGGAGTTTGGACCAGGTACTGCTGATTCCAGAGCTCATGCTTTTGACCTTTCGATATAAGGTGCTTCTCAGTATAAGGTGTTTTTGAAATATAAATGATTTTTACCTTAAGGGAAATCTCATTTAGCTGGCCTTAACTAATGTCTAACCTCTTTGGTTCAGTAAATGTTTCCTGAATTCCTCCTGTATGTAGGTGCAGTTTAGGACCATGGCATCTAGAGATGAGTAAGAGGCTATTTTCTGCCTTACGTTGTGCAATCTAAGAGAGACGACAGATACACATCATTAAAATACAGTGTGACATGGGGGTGCCTGGCTGGCTCAGTTGGTAGAGCATGAAACTCTTGATCTTGGGGTCGTGAGTTTAAGCCCCATTGGGCTTGGGTGTGAAGCCTACTTAAAATAAAAATTAAGAAAAAAAGTAGTGTGAAATGTTCACCTTTATAGAATGTTTCTATCTGTTTGGGACAAGCAAAGCTAGTATATAGTATAATAATAAGTATCGCAGCATTGGTTACTAAAGGAGTTAATACAATTAAGTGCTCAGAAATTAGAATGAATTCCAGGGCTTAGAATGTGTATTACATATTCTGTGAGTCAATTTTTTTGGTCACTGGACAGGTAACGGGTAGGTTTTCAAGCGATCAGAATTAGTTTCCTTTTGATGGCTTTTTTCAAGGTTATGTTCTTGAGAATGTAAATCAAGATAAAACTTGGTTGGTGGACCAGACAGCCATCAAGTGAGAAAAAAATAGTTATACCCCTGTTAGTGGTATAAAGGTCAAATGCAGGTTGCCCAGGACCTAGAGCTCAGTGAGAGGCCCAGTTATCTGAAAGAAATCTACTTAGGTGGAGCTTGAGGGACCCAGAAAAGTTAGTAGCGCAAAGCTGGGCCTTGTTCATGGGCAGTGGGGTAGGAGCAGGGTCTGAGCAGATTGTAGAATAGGACTGCACCGTTAAGATGTCTGAGGTGTTGGTCTCTGGTTTCCCACCTGTTTAAAAGAAAAGGAGAGTAGGGCACCTGGGTGGCTCAGTCGGTTAAGCATCCAACTTTGGTTCAGGTCATGATCTCGTGGTTCGTGAGTTCTACCCTGTGTCGGGCTCTGTGCTGACAGCTCAGAGCCTGGAGCCTGCTTCGGATTCTTTGTCTCCCTCTTTCTCTGCCCCTCCCCTGCTCACGCTCTTTCTCACTCTCAAAAATAAATAAATATATATAAAAAAAAAATTTAAAAGAAAAGGAGAAAATCAGTGTTAGATTGAACCATAAAAAATTGCCAGTATTTGACCTTTTTTGATCTATAAAACAGCAGTTGCATATGGTTTAATGTTTGCTGAGTACTTATCCAGGACTTGTCAGTCTCCCAGAGACTCTAAATATACTACTTAATTTAAAACTTGCAAGCACCCTACAAGAGAAATCTCCACAATCTACAGAGAGGAAACCAAAGATTAAAATGGTGGAGGTGACATAGTCAAAGACAGAAAGTTACTTAGTAAGTGAATAGCAATCTCTCTGGCTCAAAAGCCCTAGAATTTTGAAATTTGCCAACGTCTTAATCCGTACATTGAGCGGTACAACCACTATGAAATCAGACAACAAAGTGGGGATGGCTTTCATCAGGAGAGCTAGTGAACTGAGTCCCAAACCCCAACTCCACAGGATTTGCTTCCTCCTTGTGCTCTCTGCTTCCGGTCTCTACCATTTATCTCCTTATCGTCCTTTATTTCATCCATCTCTTTCCATTCCTTCCCTACTTCTGTTTCCCTCTTTCTGCAGTCACGAAGAAATGTTACATAAAGGTTGGTTTAGCACAGGTAAGACTATGTAGTGATTATCAGCAGAATCACGTTTAAGACATGGAAGAACATTCAAGCTTTATTAAGTGAAAAATAAAAACACACAATGGGGTGCCTGGGTGGCTCAGTTGGTTAAGCATCAGACCCTTGATTTTGGCTCCAGTCATGATCTTACAGTTCAGGAGATTGATCCCCGTGTCAGGCTCTGCACTGACAGTGCAGAGTCTGCTTGGGATTCTCTCTCTCCCTCTCTCTCTGCCCCTCCCTCACTCTGTCTCTCTCTCTCAAAATAAGTAAACTTAAAAAAAAAATTAGAGTGAAGTAAGAGTAGTTGATCAAACTATCTGTCATCTGTCTCTCTGGTTATTTTGCTAGGGGAAAATATCTGGAATGGTATTCTGATAGTCATCTCTGAGAAGACACACTCCTGCTAATCTGATTTTTCCCCTTAGTTTTCTACTACTATTATTTTTATTAGTAATAAAACAAAAATGTAATATTGTTGTTTTCAGGTCATCTACAAAAACGTGGTTAATGAGGACTTTCAAGGATTTTTATTATTTTTGGTAATCAAGCAAACTCTTAGAAAATATTCTGTAGATGCCTCCTAGTGACTTATCTGGTGACGTTTCAAAATATTCTACTTACTGCCTTTTAATTCATGCCAGAGTAGATATTAGTAACATGTCCAGATAGACATAAACTGTAACCATGCCAGTTACGGTTTCTTTTTGTAATTCTGATTTTTGAACTGGCTGCATCACTTGGCTCTTCTAGTTTCCAGATCACTAAAGTTTAAATATTATAAATAAGCATGGTATGTTCTGAAAGTGACATTATTCTAAAGCACGTTCACTTATGTTTGAATATTTTGATCTCACTAGCAAGATAACAAATTAAGATTAAACCTCTTCTGATGGCAAAATAGTCTACCTTTGTATTATTTGAGGAAAGTGCCTGTGCTTTTTTGACTCCTAGAATAATGCCTTAAATATACAGTAGGCACTTAATAAATGTCCTTCCTACTTTCCTGTCTTACCTCTTTGTTGATGATGAATAGTCTAGTCAGAATGTCTATTTTGAGCTTTTAAAATTTCCAGGAATATGCAGATACCTTTCTGTCAATATTTGTGAATATTCACATATCTCTCTGGTTAGTATATGTGGGTCTAAAATTTACTTACAAGTAATTTGTGGTTCCATCCTCTAAAGTAACTTAATTTTTAAGAAGATATTAGGAAATATAGGTGGTATCCAGAGAAGATTTTTGTGTTTGGGGGTAAAGGTTGATTATTATTATTATCTAAAAAAATTTTTTTTAATGTTTATTTATTTTTGAGAGACAGACAGAGTGCAAGCGGGGGAGAGGGAAAGAGAGAGGGAGACACAGGATTTGAAGCAGGCTCCAGACCTAGAGCTGTCAGCGCAGAGCCCAACACAGGGTTCGAACCCACGAACTGTGAGATCATGACCTGAGCTGAAGTTGGATGCTCAACCAACTCAGCCACCCAGGCACCCCAGAGATTGATTATTTTTTTTTAATATCCAAGAACTTTTACAATCCAGTAAAAAAAAAAAACAAAAAAAAAACTCAGATGGATAAAGAACACAACTGAGCAATTCATAGAAGAAATATACAAATGCCCGATGAATATATATATTACCTTAAAAATAATTTATTTTAAAAGAATTTTGAATTTATAGTACAAATAATTCTTATAATCTGTGTATATGTATACATATGTATGTACCTGTTATCATTATCTTCAAACTTTTTGAGAGCAAGCTGCAGATGCGACGTCCTGTCACCCCTAGCACCCCTAAATGCTCCAGTGTGTAATTCCCAACAAAAAGGCCACTCTTGTACCCATCCTGCATTCAGCCCTCGAGATCAGGAAGTCAGCATTGGTATAATACTGCCATCCTATCCACAGATCCCTTTTAAATTTTACCAACTCTCCTAAGAATATCTCTTTCCTTTCTGGACCAGGCTTTATCCAGAAATTCATGTTGCCTTTGACTGTCGTATCTCTTCAGACCACCTCAATCTACAACTGTTTCCTGGTTTTCCCTACATTTCATATTCTTTAACGTTTTAAGGAATACAGGAATAGGAATTCCATAGGATAACTTCTTCAACCTGGGTCTAATTTTTCACATTGTCAAATGAGAATGCCCCACAGAAAGTTGCACTTTTGTTTTCAGTGTATTTTGTCATTCCACCACTGATAATTGAGTAATAGTCCAAAATTATATCAATATGCCTTTCATCAGACCTCCACTCATCAGCTTAGCTCCTGTAGACAACACTATGAATCCGTCGTCATCTTTATGATGGCTGCAAAAAGATGATTCTTTATTTCCACCATTCCTACTACATTTATTAACATTTTACTATGTAAGGAAGAGCTTTTTCTCTTTTCTGAGTTTACTTATTTATTCATCATTCATTCACTTGTCAGTGTGGACTCATCGATGCTAGTCTTAATGAGTGGGTTGTAATTTGTTATTAAGTTTTTCAACTGCAGTATGATTTACTTATAGTGGAATATGCACATCTTAGGTCAGTCAGTTTTGACATACACATATATGCCTAACAGGGATAACCAATATTTATTTTGATGCTCAGTTTCCCTCATTTGGCCAGCAGAATCTCCTTCAGCTGGCTCCTATGTCCCTCTGAAATGTCTCCCATCATTCATTGAACACTTCCTTACTTTCTGGCACAAGATGTTTCAGATTCTTCTTGTACTTTCTCTACCCAACTTTGAAGTGAGCCATTTCTCCAAAGATCCCTGGTGGTTTCTTTTTTTCTTTTTTTAAGTTTATTTATTTTGAGAGAGAGAGACACACAGAGAGACAGAGAGAAGGAACAAGTTGGGGAGGGGCAGAGAGAGAGAGGAAGAGAGAGAATCCCAAGGAAGCTCCTCACTGTCAGCACAGAGCTCGAAGTGGAGCTTGAACTCACGAACCATTAGATCAGGACCTGAACTGAAATCAAGAGTTGGACACTTAACCTACTGAGCCACCCAGGCACCCTCCCTGGTTTCTTTTAATGTAGGATGGGATTTGGAAGTCAAGAGACAGGCCATTTTCGTGTTTTTTGTTACTGGGCTGTCAGGTGCCCTTGTGCCTTCTTGGTGGACAGTTAGGAAAATATATGGACATATATATGCACACACACACAAATACATATATACAAATATATATGCATATACATCCGTAACTACACATGTATGCATATACATATATGTATATACATATACATCTGTAACTACTTCTTCGTTTTCCTATGTGTGTATATCATGCAACCATGAGTTCAGGTTTCTAATTCCAGGTCAGTGCCTTAGACGTATTTAGTTTATGTTATTTTAGACAGAGAGAGTGAGCGGGGGGGGGGGGGGGGGGGGAGAGAAAGAGAGAATCTTATGCAGGCTCCATGCTCAGCCCGATGTGGGATCATGACATGAGCTGAAACGAAGAGTCAGATGCTCAACCTACTGAGCCACCCAGGTGCCCCTACCTTAGACTTCTTTATAGCTCCTTACTCCTTCCTTCCCTTAAAATTTCTTTAGCAGTGAGAAACATGGCCCCACTATCCTCAGTATATCCTCATTTCATCACTCAGCTTACTTATTTGGTGAGTGTAACAAATTTAATTCTGCTGCTCATTTCCTCAGTCTCTGCTCGGCTCCCCCCATGTCCTTAGCCACTGGGTCAGCCTGTGCTTCCATGGGGCTTCCTCAGCTGCCTCCTCATTACCGCGAATACTCAGCATCTGTCCCCTCTCTCTCTGCCTCCCCACCCCTTACCCGTCACCAGCACATGTCCTTAGTACCACATGAAAAGGAAAAGAAGAAATGGTCCCAGAGAAGATTTTAGATTATACAGTTCTCTTTATTTCTTCAGTGTACTTTTTTGCTTGTATGTCTTAAAAAAATTGTGCATTTTAATTTTTAAATGACATACCCTTTGGTATATAGGTAAATATTTTTCATTCATTCATCTGCTGGAATTATCTCCACTATTGTTCTAATGCCTCTTTGAGATTATCATATACAAAAGGTCGTTTTCCTAGATTTCTTGTTACACTGTGTGTTTAAGTACATTTATTTACTGAGGGTTTTAGCATCAAATTTAATACTCTTGTTCTGCTTCTCCTGGCTGCATCAGCACTGCCAAACCGGTTCGAATACTTAACCCTTCTAAAGAAACTACCTCAATAAAATGTCGTCAGGCATGTTTTGCTTTTTTAAAAATAGATCTTGAATAACTGAATATTATTAGCCGTTTGGAGAATTGATTCAACTATTGTCTTTCTAAAGCTTACTTCAAATATTTGGTGTACTGCAGCCCAAGGCACATTAGAAATTACTGTTGATTCCTTTGGGCACTTGTATGTTTCACTGGTGTTTTGGCTTCTTAAAGGATTATTAGCCACCAATAGCTAATTTAAAAATCGCTTACGCTTTTTAGTGTTCCCTTGGAATTCAATGGTTTTTAGGTGCCAGTTAGGACATTTGGTAGATTGACTAGAAAAATAATTGTTTAAGCAAGGCTGAATAACTGTGAGGTAGCTGTTGCCTTGACAACAAGAGAACTGTTCTGTTTGCTAAACAAAGGGATGGTAATTTAGTAGTTTAATTTCCTTTTGGGCATGGAGGTGCCACATAATAACATTTTAGTTTAGCCTCTGAGAAGGTCCATATTATTGACCAAAATCAGAGAAGCAGAGCAAAAAAAAAAAAAAAGGTAAGAGTTTTTTTTCTGGTTTTACAACATGTATACCTAACAGCGGCAGTGTTGGTGCATGGAATCTTAGTTAACCTCCTGACATAATTCTTTGTATATTTCTGGACTAAAGTACGGTAGCCCTGGAGTAGGCATATAGTCTCGGTTGTCTTTCCACCATACCGAAGGGGTGAGATGTACTTCTTAGTGGAACATCCCCACAGACACTTTAACCTCTTGTTGCTACTGCAGGCAAGAGGATTACTTTATTTCTGAATTGAATAAGGGGGATAATATTTAAATTTATTTATTTATTTTTGAGAAAGAGAGACCGTGCTCGTGTGGAAGGGGGCAGAGGAAATCTTAAGCAGGCACCACTCCCAGTGCAGAATCCTACTCAGGGCTCGATCTCAGGACCGGGAGATCATGACCTGAGATGAAATCAAGAGTTGGCTGCTTACCCAACAGCTACCCAAGCGCCTCAGGGGGATGATATTTAAATTCTTTCTCCCCTCCCTCATCCATATGACACAGTTAAACTGTCATCTGTTCTATTTGTGTGGGATCTCTTTTGTATAGGACTTAAAAAAACTTTTTTTTAAAGCCCGGTTTTCCCCCAAATTATTAATACTAACAGTCTGTTCTAAGCACTTTACATGTAGCATTTCAGTTCTTCTCCCTGTGAGATAGTCACTCATATCCTGAGGTACAGAGGTTCTAGCCCAAGGTCACCTCCCTAAGTGATAGGTTTGAACGTAAGCATCTAACTCAAGAGTCTATGCTCTTGGGGCACTTGGATGGCTCATTTGGTTGAGCATCCAACTCTTAATCTCAGCTTAGGTCTTGATCTCATGGTTATGAGTTCAAGATCCTCGTTGGGCTCCATGCTGGGCGTGGAACCTACTTAAAAAAAACCAAACACCTATGCTCTTAATTACTATATTGTACTGAGTCTCATTAATATAGTCATTCTAAGTACATTAGAGGGTACAGAAAAGTATTAATAGAAAAGATAAAAGTAACCCATAATCACAACTGACTGTTGTTCTGATGAAATGATGTAATATCTGGGGTTTCTTTCAAAATAATCATTGTTTGGAAGGAATAGGTAGGAGTATAGATGAGACAAAATTGCATTGATAATTGTGGGAGCCAGAGTATGAGCATATGGGGGATTTATTATAGTCCCATATTCTTTTGTGTATGTTTGAAATGTACCTTAATATATGTTTTACTTATTTTTTAACGTTTATTTATTTTGGGAGAGAGCAAGTGCAAGCAAGCAGGGGAGGAACAGAGAGAGAGGGAGAGAGAGAATCCCAAGCAGGATCCACACTGCCAGCACAGAGTCAGAGGTGGGGCTCGATCCCATGAACTGTTAATTCATGACCTGAGCCAAAATCAAGAGTCAGTGGCTCAACCGACTGAGCCACCCAGGCACCCCTCCTTTTGTTAGTATACATTTTAAAAAGCAAAGAATGGGGGCGCCTGGGTGGCTCAGTCAGTTGAGCCACCGACTCTTGATTTCAGCTCAGGTCATGATCCCAGGGTTGTGGGATTGAACCCCACCTGTGTCAGTGCGGAGCCTGCTGGGGATTCTCTCTCCCTCTGCCCCTTCCCTGCTTATGTACTCACTTTCTCTCTCTCAAAAGAAAAAAATTAAAAAGCAAAGAATACATGCGAATTGTAACAATTTTAAAAAGTAGGAACGCTTATTTTGAATGGCAGATTTTCATATGCATACTCCTCCATTCCATTCCCTTTTTAAAAAAAATTTTTTTTAATGTATACTTATTTTTGAGTGAGAGAGAGAACACTAGCAGGGCGGGGGGTGGGGGAGGGCAGAGAGAAAGAGACAATCTGAAGCAGGCTCCAGGCTCTGAGCTGTTAGCACAGAGCCCAGCGCAGAGCTTGAACTCACGAGCGGTGAGATCATGACCTGAGCCAAAGGTGGACTCTTAACCGACTGAGCCACCCAGGCGCCCCTCTGTTCTCTTTAATTCCTTTTAACAGCTATTCCTGTCTTTATTATGTATGTTTTTTCTATATGTACAACATATAAATATCTTTGATTATTTTTGTATTTCTAGAAATAGAGTAATATTTTAAAGACATATACATATTGCCAGATATCCTGTGGTATTTTCTCATTAGATTTCATACTGAAAAATAATATATTCTGAGAGTATTGACCTTAGTTGGAAAGGTGAGGAAAATGGTGTAACTTTTCCATTTGCACGGACTTATGATGAGCAATCATTAAAAATGAGGTTTTCTTCTTGCATTTTAAAAAGAAAAAAAGGAGGAGTGCCAAATCTGAACTTACATTGGTTTAATGACTTGTTTGTCCACCTTGAGTGTTTCATAATAGTAATAGTAATTGTTAATAGCTAAATACTTGAGGCATCATAATTGAGTGCTTTCTAATATTGACCGTGTTTTCCTGATGTAGAACCTGAAGCTTAGAGAGATATGGTAGTCTACAAAAATTCATCGTTAGTGTACGGAATTGACCTGGGGTTAGGACCATATCTTTCTGCTTTGAAAGCCTGTGCTATTAGTCTGCTTTATATGCACACAAAGCTGAACATGTAGGTAGATTATGGATTTCATTTGTTTTTCTCATGAGAAATTCTCATTCATATTTGGGTTAGCATAGTTTCAGTTCTAGATGATTATGTGTCTTAAAAGTATCCCATTCTGATTATCTCTGTAACCCCAATGCTTTGAGATAGACTTGTTAGACAAAGGTATTCAAAATTCAAATTCTTGTATTCATCTGATGATGAGAATTTAAGAACAGAAAAGTAACTTACCTAAGATGATGCAAAACAAAGTAATAGAGGCAGAGGTAAGCTCAGAACATAGATCTTTGCTTTTCATCTGCAGCCTTTAACACAATTAACACTGTTCTAACAATGTATTTCAATTTAGCAGTTGTTTATTATACTTTGGTTTCCCTTTTCAAGTATTTTTCCTCTCTTCTCTCTTTTTTAATGTTTTTGAGAGAGAGAGAAAGACAATGAGCAGAGGAGGGGCAGAGAGAGAGGGAGACACAGAATCCAAAGCAGGCTCCAGGCTCTGAGCTGTCAGCATAGAGCCCGACATGGCCTCGAACCCATAAGCGGGGAGATAATGACCTGAGCTGAAGTCAGATGCTTAACTGACTGAGCCACCTATGCACCCCTCAAGTATTTTTCTAATACACATTTTCTTTGTATGTTTTGCTAATTCATTTTCATGTATTCTAGCTTGAAGGAAGGGGAACTATTAGCCTTCAAAATAATAATTTGCTCCCCACAATATTTGAGGTAATTATTACTGTTTTCTGTCTGCATGGATTTTTCTGTTGGTAAGAATGTGAGATGTGGGAATGCAAACTGGTGTAGCCACTCTGGAAAACAGTATGGAGGTTCCTCAAAAAACTAAAAATAGAACGACCCTATGACCCAGCAATTGCACTACTAGGCATTCATCCATGGGATACAGGTGTGCTGTTTCTAAGGGGCACATGCACCCCCATGTTTCTAGCAGCACTATCAACAATAGCCAAAGTATGGAAAGAGCCCCAATGTCCATCGATGGATGAATGGATAAAGATGTGGTGTGTATGTATATATACAATGGAGTATTACTTGGCAATCAAAAAGAATGAAATCTTGCCATTTGCAACTACGTGGATGGAGCTGGAGGGTATTATGCTAAGTGAAATTAGTCAGAGAAAGACAAAAATCATATGACTTCACTCCTATGAGGACTTTAAGAGACAAAACAGATGAACATAAGGGAAGGGAAACGAAAATAATATAAACACAGGGAGGGGGACAAAACAGAAGAGACTCATACATATGGAGAAAAAACTAAGGGTTCCTGGAGGGGTTGTGGGAGGGGGGATGGGCTAAATGGGTAAGGAGCATTAAGGGATCTACTCCTGAAATCACTGTTGCACTCTATGCTAACTAATTTGGATGTAAATTAAAAAAAAAAAGAAAAGAAAAGAATGTGAGATGGTCTTGGTTTTGGGGGGGGAATCTCAAATTTAAGTTGAATAAATCTCAGTAAACATCTTTATAGCTTGCTATCATTGGGAGTGTTGCTAGGGTTTGATATGAATATTAACGAAAAGAAAATGTAAATGGTTTGTATACTAGTAGTCTAAATATATTACTCTTCTATTCCCCTTTTTGTTCACAATCTCTATAATAAAAATATCTAAAAAGCTTATCACATATTAAATATTTGTTTCTGAGTAGGCACAAATGTGCAACTTTGAGTTGATTTGTTTTTTTTCTACATTTCCCAATTTCTCGTTCTTCATAAGTTTTCATTTATTTTTAACCATTCTGTTTGTCTGTGAAAATAAATGTCCTAACTAATAAGGCAGGATGTGTTAATGAGAGAGGTTTATAAGTTGTAGAGAGTAATGAGCCTGTGGTAGTGAAGACAGGCTCACCATTTCCTTTTTTAGCAATTACATACAATATCAGTTGAACCACAAAGTGAATTGATGTCTTTCTGAAACTTACTTAAAATTTCTGGGTGAAGTGCTGTGAGTCTGTTTCATATACTTGATATCTAAAAAAGCCACTAGCTTGTCTGGAATTTAACCAAGGTTTTGACAATGGAAAATGGTATTTTCAGAGGGCTAAGACAGATAAACTAGAAAAATGCATTTATTAACTTTAGGTTCAAGAGCAGTACAGGATTATCAAGTTGTAGGCAATGATAACAAATTTAAAATGTAGAATTTCAGGAATTATCATCTTTCTGTAAGAGTATATACTCATAACATAAATGAATTGAAATATGGGCATTTTCCTAGGTGGTTTTTTTTCTTTTTTCTTTTTTTATCTTTTTGCCTTTTTTAAACAGTTTTTATTTATTTATTTATTTTGTGAGAGACAGAGTGAGCAGGGAAGGGGCAGGGGGAAAGAATCGCAAGCAGGCTCCACACTGTCCGTGCACAGCCCGAGGCAGGGCTGGAACTCACCAATCGTGAGATCATGCATGACCTGAGCTGAAACCAGGAGTCAGAAGTGTAACTGACTGAGCCACCCAGGGGCCCCATTTTACCTTTCTTTTGTTTTTGGTTTTTTTTTTTTTTTTTACCTTTTTTTTTTTTTTTTAAAAGTAATCTCTATGCCCAACATGGGATTTGAACTCACTACCCCAGGACCAAGAGTTGCATGCTTTACCAACTGAGCCAGCCAGGTGCCCCTCATGTAGATTTTAAAAACAACATACTTAGGGGCTCCTGGGTGGCTCGATTGGTTGGGCGCCTGACTTTGTCTCAGGTCATGATCTTGTGGTTCCTGGGCTCAAGCCCCCACATCAGGCTTTCTGCTGTCAGTAGAGAGCCTGCTTTTGATCCTCTGTCCCCCTGTCTCTGCACCTTCCCCACTCGTGCTCTTTTTGTCTTAAAAATACATAGACATAAAAAACCCCATATACTTGATATTGCTTTGTGTTCTTTTAAAAAATATTTTTGTGAAATAAATAGAATGTGAAACAAATGGCCATTGAGGAGGTCACCCTGATATTTTTTAGTTGTAGCACTTTTGTCTTGGTTTATGATACTTCTCACCTTTTAGGAAAAGTTACTACAGTTATTTGATTACATCACTTTTGGTATAGCATTACAATAAATATCTTAAAAAAATTTTTTTTATGTTTATTTATTTTTGAGAGAGAAAAACAGAATGTGAGTCAGGGAGGGACAGAGAGAGGAGGGAGACACAGTATCTGAAGCAGGCTCCAGGCTCTGAGCTGTTAGCACATGGGGCTCAAATCAGGAATGGCAAGATCATGACATGAGCTGAAGTCAGGCGCTTAACCGACTGAGCCACCCAGGCGCCCCTGGAATAAATATATATATATTTTTTTTTTTTTTATCACTCTCATGTGTATTAGCCACAACTATTGGAATGAGTTTAAGACCCAAGTGAAATTTATATTTTCATCATTCACTGCTGTATTAATAGCATTTTCTATGTTATGTTCTATGGAATTTCTGCAGAATGTTAATAGATGTTAATAGAAAAAAAAAAAAGGTTTCCTTGGACAAACAGATAAGGAAATGATGAGGCAGAGTAGGGATTTATTCATTAAACTGATTTTCCCAAATTCTCTCCTCCTTCTCTTGTTGGTGGAGTATCTCAGGATATTCGTACTTCTTGTAAAACACTTTGGGAAAAGTTACTCACATAATCTTTCTTTGATTGTGAAATTGATTAATATAAGCAAAACTTCTTAGATTTCTAGATTTTACACAGAAATGTACCTGATTGTAAAAAGTCAGAGCAGCTAGATTAGGACTATTAAAAACTAAATCACACACACAGAATAAAACTAAATCCTAAGTGAAGAAATTAAAAATTTTAATATAGATGGGTAAATAAACAGTGAACCCATGCCAGAGTATTTAAGAATTCCCAGATTAGAAATCTTCATATAGTTTTTTCTCCAGTAGTTTGAATACATGTAATTCCTCCCACTCCCTTTGTGTTTTGTTATTCTGCCTTAGAATTGTCTAGATAGGGTTATGACAAAGCTATTCTGAATTTGGGTAGCTGCTAAGATACAGTCTAAATATTAAAAGAAATTTTCTTAGGCTTTAAACTTTTAAGGATCTGCCTTCTCTTTAGGTGGTCATATAGTATGTGAATATTTGAATGAATGAGTAGATGGAAGGGTGGATGGAATGATAAACTTGTGATTAAGCTGATTCATATCATGGACTATATGCATTTTATATAGAGCAAAAAATGCATTTTTATTTTATATGATAAATATGTTGATTAAAAAATATCTTTAATGTTTATTCATTTTTGAGAGACAGGGAGAGACAGAGCGTGAGTCGGGGAGGGGCAGAAAGAGAGGGAGACACAGAATCTGAAGCAGACTTGAGGCTCTGAGCTGTCGGCACAGAGCCCGACATGGGGCTCAAACTCATGAACTGTGAGATCATGACCTGAGCTGAAGTTGGACGCTTAACCTACTGAGCCACCCAGGCACCCCATATGACATACATTTAAATGGGTTTTTAAAATTTTTTTAAATTACATTTATTTATTTTTGATAGAGACAGAGTACAAGTGGGGGAGGGGCAGAGAGAGAAGGAGACACAGAATCTGAAGCAGGCTCCAGGCTCTGAGCTGTCAGTACAGAGCCCGACGTGGGCCTCGAACTCACGAACCGCTAAATCATTACCTGAGCCGAAGTTGGACGCTCAACTAACTGAGCCACCCAGGCGCCCCTAAATGGGTTTTTGATACATAGATTTTACTTATTTTTAAGTTAAAGTATTTTACAAACGGTTCTTACTAACACATTATTGCATTCAATTATTACAACTCTTGTAGCTGTAACAAGATTAGATTTGCCATTCGGAAGTCTAATTGTACCAGAGAATTAGAGTTTAAATCTAATTATATTTGTTTGCATTTTTTAGGCCCTTGATGAGCCTCCCTATTTGACAGTGGGCACTGATGTGAGTGCTAAATACAGAGGAGCCTTTTGTGAAGCCAAGATCAAGACAGCAAAAAGACTTGTCAAAGTCAAGGTACAGTATATGTAGATTTTATAAATTATACAGATCAGTATTTGATATTTAAACTTTTATTTGGTGAGTGTACTTAAGACTTTATTTCCCTGCAAGATGACTTTAGTTTCTATGTAATGGTTGTCACATACCCGAAAACAAAGCATTGTTTGGTATTTTATTTTTATTCATTTTTATTTTTTATTTTTTTAAAGTTCTTTTTGACCAATTAGGACCTTTTTTTGGGATGCTAAGTTACTTGGAAAAGCACTGTCGTCCAGTGGTAAACCTTAGGTTGTATTGCACAGGTAAATGCTGTAACTGCCCAAATATATATGCAGTTCCTAAAGTTTTAATGTTTTGGTATAAGGTCATCACTTAACATTCTGATTGCTTATAGTGTTATATGTCACAGAAATAACCAAATTTCATTGTCAGTTGCATCATAATGAACTCTCATCAGATCTTTAACAATGTCTATTTCTGAGATTTTGTCAAAAATGTGGAAGCTTCATGAATTTGCGCATGTCATCCTTGAGCAGGGGGGCCATCCTAATCTCTGCATCGTTCCAGTTTTAGTATATGTGCTGCCGAAGCGAGCACACATTATTTGGCATTTTAAAGTATTCTAATTGGAATGAAGTTAGGTTATTACAAATCGGTATTTTGAATGCTATTTCGCTATAGACTTGGTACTGTTTGTGTTGTTAACCTTTTAGAGCTGGAAAGGACCTTAGAAGTCATGCAGTTTAATTCTTAATTTTAGACCTCCCCTTCCCATTTTAACCATCAAATTGAAATGTGATTTATAATTGATGAGATTTTAGATAACAGTAAAATAAGGTAGATCTAGTTGATTTCCTTATCCTCTGTCTTTCTTAAGTACTTGTGTTTTTCTCAGATAATGCAGAATGTAATTGTTTACATTTTGGTAAATTATCGGTGTTGAAAAATATAGCACAGGTAAAATATTTGAAGGTAGATGTTTATTCATTTGTCAGTTATTTACTGAGTGGTAACCTGTTAGATGGGAAGGAGGGTGAGGCTATGAGGGTGACCTGATCTTTGTCCTCAAGGGATTTATGTAGTCCAGATTAGCAGATACTCCGTAAAACACTGGTTTGACTATCACCAGTTATTAAACAGGCCATAGAGGTGTTGTATGTCTGGTGGAGAGTCAGATTCTCTTCCGGAGTTTTTCCCTTGCTTATATATACTTAGGTTTTTATGCATGGATGTGTGGAAAACAGCTTCCTGGGTCACTTACACCCCTAGTTAAGATCCATTGTGATAAGACCTTTAAATTAACTGTAAACCCATAGGAATCTAGTCTTGGCCCCGCCACTGCCTTCAGTTTTCACGTGCATGGTGCGTGTGAGCTCTTTTGTGATTTGATTTTTGTGGGTACTCTTACAGTGTTCATATAGTGGCATTTCCTGTTCTGGTTTCACACACCGGTGTTACCTGAGCACTCATTTTTTTTTTTTTTTTTGCCACTGCTATCTCAGAAATGAAGAGGAAGCCTTTTATCTGGTTCCTCACTCTTCTAGACAGGGCTGCTACCAGCACAGGTAACACCTTAGTGTGAATTAGACAAAAGTCCTCCATCCTGGTGGATAGTCTCCTTAGCAGAGCATGGCCTACAGGTAAGACTTTTATATTAGTTAGAAAAAGGTGTCTCTTTTGGACAGGAGCAGTTATACTCTAGGACCCATGCTTTGGTCTGCAGGGCACAGGCTAGATTTTAGCCCTGACATAGAGTTCTCAGCTGGATGCTGCAGTTTAATGAATGAAGCAGCTAAATGGCATGTATCACTCCTGCCATTTCTTGCTATTAATAAAAGGAAGAAAACTGTTAGTCTCTACTGCCTCTGTTGATAGTACATCATACCAGTACCTTGTGTCTTGTGTGTCTTGTAAATAACGAATATCTAAAATTGTTAATTTTTTTGGCTGCTCTAAAAATCTGTGTATGATTCAAAGTTAATTATTTTCTCAGTAGATACAGTGGTAAATTTCTATACTGGTTTAGTTTGTATATGATTCAAAGTTAACACGCATTTAACAGTTTGTTGATAAACTTCTTCCTCATCAGTTTTCATTTATTGTGCATCTGTGTGCTAAGCCCTATGTTAGGTGTTGAAACTCTAGTGTTAAAATCTGATCCCTGTCATAAATTGACTTCAAGTCTAAGTGAATGACAGAGATACTTAAATACATAATTTAAATGAAATGTGGTAATGCTTTTGTGTAAGACAGAAACGCCTGAGATGCTGTGAGTACCGGTCATCTCTTTTCATAGCTCCTTTTTTTTTTTTTTTTTTTTAATTTTTTTTTTTTTTCAACGTTTATTTATTTTTGGGACAGAGAGAGATAGAGCATGAACGGGGGAGGGGCAGAGAGAGAGGGAGACACAGAATCGGAAACAGGCTCCAGGCTCCGAGCCATCAGCCCAGAGCCTGACGCGGGGCTCGAACTCCCGGACCGCGAGATCGTGACCTGGCTGAAGTCGGCCGCTTAACCGACTGCGCCACCCAGGCGCCCCTTCATAGCTCCTTTGTGAGCAAATTATGTAAATTGGTTATCCTACATATCTGATAAGACCATGTTGATGTTCCAATTCCTGTAAGAATTCTTGCTTTGTATAGGAAGAACAACTTTTTCTATACTGAATATTGGAAGCTATCTGAGTTTTCACCAGCTAATTAAATATTTAAACTTGAACTGTATTTTTAACTTAATCTCCTTACATCTGGTTTCCCATTCTCTGATTGCTATACTGATAGAGAGTAGAGTAAACTTCTGGAGGTAGACTGCCTGAGTTTGAATCTCAGTGCCACCATGTACCAGTTCTGTGATCTTGGACCAGTTACTTATTCTTTATGCTCCTCAGTTTTCTTATCAACAAAGTGGGAACAATCATACCTACCTAATAAGGTCATACATTTGATGCTTGAGCCTGATGCTTAGCTCTCAGTAAATGTTTGTTGTTACTGCTTATTATTAAACTAGGCCTTCACAGAATTATACAGGACCTAATTGCCTAAGGTCTCTACCTTTTTTCCCCTCATTTTTTAGGAAAAGAAATTAAACTACTAGTGTAATAAATAATAGTGTTGAGTAGAGTATGATATGTGAAACACCAACTAATTTAGTCTCGGAGGTTTTCTGTTTAAATAATATTTCAGTTTACTTAGTCAGGGATTGAGATCTTACATACACTAGGTAGCGGTTAGTTTAGATTACTCGTAATGAAAATTAAATCATGCATAAATCATGCATTAATGAGCCTGTATCACTTGATTTTGTGTGTATATGTGGCTAATTAAATTTATGATCTCTAGGTAACATTTAGACATGATTCTTCAACAGTGGAAGTTCAGGATGACCACATAAAGGGCCCGCTAAAGGTAATTCATTTATTTATTCATTACTAATTCTAATGCTTCATTGGAAGCATTAGAATTCCTTCATTAATGCTACATTAATAATTACAGTTGGTCATTTTTTTTTTTTTTTAATTCATTGGCTGTTTTGTTATTGAGTTGGTCAACATAATTCTCTCTGAATAGACCGGTAGAAAACAATAGATTTAATGTTCAGTGAAATCTGATGTGATAGTAAAACCTGCATTTAGGAATGAAGTGAACATCCAGGAAGCATTGACTGCTTTTTGTGTACTCATCTGTCCGTTTTACCATATTTCACTTCCAGAATTAATATGTGATGAATTGGGGATTGAATGATGTTAAGTTCCATGATGATGTGAAAAGTGAGGGAAAAAACCCAACACGTTAAAGACGTGGCTTTTAGAGTGTTAATCCTTTGAAGCAGCTACAAGCAAATGAAAAATTTTTTAAGGGTTATCAGGCAGTTAAAGTGATGAACATGTTACATACAGATGTATTTGTTTGCGTTCATGTTTCCTCACCGGTAGCTGAAATAAGGGCTCTTATACTCTCGACTAGTGAGCAAGCTAAAGGGAGTGTGTGGGTAGCCACTGGGCTCTTTGGCCCTTCTGAATATCTGAAAATTGGGCAGTGGCCTGGCTGGGTGAATTTTAAGAAGTGCTAACAGAATTTACAGATGCAGGAAAAATCCTTTACCAATGCAGCTGTACTTTTTGGAGAATTAGATATGTGTATCTGTCAGTTGTTTGTTTGTGATTGATTTAAAGGCTTTTAATTGGATCCCCAGAGTCTTAGGAGGCAATAGAGAGAACTAAAGCTTATAATTTCTAAAAACTCTTGCCGTATAAAAATTATTTTCCACCATTGCTGTTTCGTAGGTGCCATCTTTAATGTGACACGCACATATTCACCATTGCAGGGACAAAAGAGACGAAACACTATACTTTTGATGCTTGGCACCATTTATTTAGCATTTAATATGTGCTAGTACTGTGCTAAATCTTTTGCACACATTATCTTATATAATCCTCATAATAGCTCTTTACGGAAGAAGAAACTAAAGGGAGGTCCAGTAATCTGGCCTTTCCAGACAGTAACGGCAGAACCCAAATTCCAATAGGCTCACACCTTATAATTGTAGCACGTGCCCTCTGGATGTTCAGAACACATACATACACTTTCATGCCTTGTTTACGTTTTTGCCTCATAAGCACACCAGCATATGGCTCTCACTGACTCTGCCCTGTTCACATGCACAGGCCAGCTCGTACAACCTGCAAAATATGTTCAGTGTTGCGAAGAGATAGAGTAGGCAACTGCTTTGTAACCTCAAGCCCTCTTTTTCTCCTTCTGCTCCCACCTCCTTGTGGTGTAGCTGGTTTATTTTCCTTTTTGGTTTTTCTTACTTTATTACAATTTTCTTTGTGATTAGGGCTTAGTACCATTTTGATTTTGACACAGGCAACTATATTAAATTTTGAGGTCAAGATGTTAAAGTATTTTTCTTTATCTGTTGATTGGTGTGTGTGTGTGTGTGTGTGTGTGTGTGTGTGTGTGTGTGTAGATTTTGTATTGTTCCCTAAAATACTTCGTAGCTTTCTGTTACCTGATAGGAAGGGTCAGCATTTGGGTAAATGTTTCTCTTAGAGGAAATAAACCTACCAAAAGTGGTGGTCATTTGATCTAAATGTATTTTCAGATGAGTTCACATGAAATATAATACCTAGACCACTTATTAAATTAAAAAAATAGTACCACGTATTTTTGACTACAGTCATTTGATAAAAGCTTTGGTAATTCTCCAGTTTCCTTCTCCACTTTGGGCATTGTGTGGGGCTAACACTCTGTTCTCTGAACAAGTTTGTTTTTTGTTATTACCATAAAGATCATATATACTTTTAATTTCAGGGGTATGATTGACATATAACATTATATTAGTTTACGGTGTACAATATAATGATTGGATGTTTGATCCATACAGTAAGTCTAATTACATCCATCACCATACACAGTTAAAATTTTTTCTTGTCATAGAGGCTTTTAAAATTTTCTCTCAGCAACTTTCAAATATGCAGTACACTATTATTGACTATAGTAACCATTGCTGTCTGTTCAATATATCCTCAGGACTATTTTTATAACTGAAAGTTTGTACCTTTTAACCACTTTTACCCATTTTATCCACTCACCACTTCTTTCCCACCCTCTGGTTGGGAAATGACCAGTCTGTTCTCTGTATCTGTGAGCTTCTGGTTTTTTATTAGTTTTGGTTTTTAGATTCCACATATAAGTGATACCATCTGATACTTGTCTTTCTCTGTCTGGTATTTCATTTAGCATAATGTCCTCAGAGTCCATCCGTGTTGTTGCAAATGGCAAAGTTTCCTTCCTTTTTATGGCTGAATAGTATTCCTGTGTGTGTGTGTGTGTGTGTGTGTGTGTGTGTGTGTGTGTGTATTTCTTTATCTGTGCATCCAGCAGTGGATACTCAGGTTGTTTCTATATCTTGGCTGTTGTCAACAATACTGCAATGAATATGGGGGTGCAGATATCTTTTTGAATTAGTGTTTTCGTTTTCTTTGGATAGATGTCTACTAGTGGAATTGCTGGGTCATAGTTTTCTTTTTAATTTAAAAACCTCCATACTGTTTGCTATAGTGGCTGTACCAGTTTATTTTATATTCCCACCAACAGTGCACAAGGCTTCCGTTTTCTTTCCATGTCCTTGACAACACTTGTTATTTGTTGTCTTTGATAACAGCCATTCTAACAGGTGTGAGATGATAACCTACAGTGGTTTTGATTTCATTTCCCTGATGATTACTGATGTTGAGCATCTTTTTATGGACCTGTTGGCTATTTGCGTGTCATCTTTGGAAAAATGTCTATTCACATCCTCTGCCCGATTTTTAATTGGACTGTTAGGTGTGTTTTTTTTTGTTTTGTTTTTTGTTTTTGCTATTGAGTTATGTGAGTTCTCTCTCTCTCTGTAAATTGGATATTAACCCCTTATCACATATATGATTTGCAAATATTTTGTCCCATTCAGTGGGTTGCCATTTCATTTTGTTGATGATTTCCTTTGCTGTGCAGAAGCTGTTTGATGTAGTGTTAAAGACCATAAAAATGTAATTCTCAGCATTTTCTTGATCAGAATGGAAAATATTTAAAATGATTGTCATTAGTGGTAAATTATAACTCTTAAGGAGATGCCAGAGCTTGCTCTTAACTGTTTCTCTCCTTCCCCAGCCTCTTTGAAAGAGGAGTGGTAATATGAGGCAAGGGCACTCAATTTCATAGATAGTGGTTCTCAAAGTGTGGTCTGAGGACCTCTGGGGTCTCCCAAGACCCTTTCAGGGAGGTTGTTGTAAGGGCAACACTATTTTCACAACAGTATTTAGATATTATTTACTTTTTTACGAATTTACTTTTTTGACATTTTCACTGATGGCACAAAAACAGTGGTAGGTAAAACTGCTGGCACTTTAACACAAATCAGTAGTTACTTTTATTCTTCACCACCACGCACTCAGTTAAAAAAAAAGCCAGTTTTTGATTTGTTCATTCATCTTCTAAACGTTTTTCTAACTTTTTAGGTTGGAGCTATTGTGGAAGTGAAGAATCTTGATGGTGCATATCAGGAAGCTGTTATCAATAAATTAACAGACGCAAGTTGGTACACTGTAGGTAAGGGAATAAATCTTTTAAAAATGTATTTTCAGAGGTAATACAAATAAAGCAAAATTTCCTTGATTTCGTTCCTCCCGTAATACTAAAGATATTATTACTGGTAATTTTTTAATCTTTCCAGGTCTTTAAAATGTTTATTTCATAAATATGTGCATAAAGTATAATTTGAAATTAGCGTATATATTATAAAGTTGAATTTGTAGCTTTTTTCACTTCAAAGTATATCGTTATATCTCTTCAAGAGATATATCTCTTCAAGAGGTGTATCTTTTCTTTTCTTTTTTTTTTTTTTTTTAATTTTTTTTTTTTCAACGTTTATTTATTCCTGGGACAGAGAGAGACAGAGCATGAACAGGGGAGGGGCAGAGAGAGAGGGAGACACAGAATCGGAAACAGGCTCCAGGCTCTGAGCCATCAGCCCAGAGCCTGACGCGGGGCTCGAACTCGCAGACCGCGAGATCGTGACCTGGCTGAAGTCGGACGCTTAACCGACTGCGCCACCCAGGCGCCCCAAGAGGTGTATCTTTTCAAGAGAAACTTTTTTTCTATCTTAACCATTTTTAAATGTATATTTCAGTAGTAAGTATATTCATGTTGTGCAACAGAGAAATTTCTTTTAATTATAGTAGTATGTTTCATAATATTTGATGTGCCATAAGTTTTTTTTATTAAATTTTTTCTAACAATTATTTTTTTGAGAGACAGAGTGTGAGCAGGGGAGGGGCAGAGAGAGAGAGGGAGACACAGAATCCGAGGCAGGCTCCAGGCTCTGAGCTGTTAGCACAGAGCCCGATGTGGGGCTCGAGCCCACCAACCATGAGATCATAGATCGTGCCTGAGCCGAAGTTGGACCCGATGAGCCACCCAGGCGTCCCTTCTTTTTTTTTTTTTTTTAATTTTATTTACTTTCAACTCATGATGTTGCCAGTTTTCTTGCTATTAAAATAAATGGTGGATTGAATGTCTCCTGAATACACGTTATTCCTGTTTTTCCCTAGTATATGTATATATTGAGAAGTAGACACAGAGTGAAGTGAAATGAATGTACTTTTAAAATTTAGTAGGTAATGGAAACCACCTTCCTGGAAGACTGTTCATTTACCCTTCCATGGACAGTGTGTGAGTGCACTTCTTTTCCCAGCCCTTGTGTAATTTGATGTCGGTAATCTATAAAATTTTTGCCCATCTGGATACAAAGCAGTATCTCAGTTTTGTTTTAATATGCCCCTCCCATGATTACTAGTGAGACTGAACATTTTTTCATATATTTATTGAAAGGAACATCATTTCATTTGTATTTTCTCTCTTTTGAATTGCATGTTATAGTGCCTTTCCAGTTTCCCCCTTTTCCTGTTGGGATGGTTATCTTTTTCTTATTTATAGGATATGAGATCTTTATATATTCTGAATATTATTATCCCTTGGTTCCTTTAGTTGCAAGTATTTTTCTCCTACTGCTTTACTTTTTTTCTCTGCTATCAATTTTCATAGTGTTAGTTTTCCTCTGATCACCTTTTCCTTTGTAGTTTTACTTGTTGAATCTTGTTTAAAAGGGCTTCCTTCTGTCAGTGTTAATAAATTTATTTTCCAGTGTATTCTTCAATTTATAGTTTTATTTTTGGTTTGCAAATAGCTTTTTATTTCTCCTGCAGTTCAGTTTTTTGAACATTTTGAAATGTCAGACTTCCCCTACCTGCCAAATCAATAGCCAAATATCCTGACATTATTTATTGAATGGGAATAATTCATGTTCTTTAATGACCTCATAGATGAAAATAGACACCTAGTTAAAATGTCTTTGATGATGTCAGAATTTCATGGAGCTTTGAAATAGTATAGATGAGTTTTGTTTATGTTTTTGTGGGATGAGAAAAAAACTTAGGGGAGATTTTAATTTGAGATGAGAAAATTGACTTTATATAGGTTACAAGACTGTGAGCAATTCTGGGAAGTAAGTTTGGTGGTAATTACGTATGGTCGTCAGTCTCATAAATGTGCACCGTTTAAAAAACATACTAAAAGTTATTTATCCAGTCTCACAAAGTCTCATTTAATATATAAGAACCAGTTTTGTCACTTAGGCAAAAAGTGCTGTTTCTAATAAAATCAAAGCTTAGTAACTTTATTTGAAGTAGGGTTATTTTTTCCCCCATAATTGGTGAGGAATGTCAGCATATGCTAAAATTATAAAATATATGTATATTTTGTGTATCTGTGAACTTAAAGTAAATTCTCTGGGACATTTTAGTACTTTAAGTAGTTTTCAGTGGGGAGCAGATTTGTCACCCAAGGAACCTTTGGCAGTGTCTTTAGCAGGAAACATTTTTGGTTGTCACAACTGGGAAGCCACTAGTGGCATCTAGTGGCTAGAGGCCAGGGATGCTGCTAAGTAGCCTGTAGTGCTCAGAATAGCCTCTCATGACAAAGAATTAATCTGCCCCAAAATATCAGTAGTACTCAGGTTTAGAAACCCTGCTTTAAATAATAAAAACAATAATTTTTTTAGGCGCAGTCTGAATATACAAATTTGTACTTGTTCTGGTTTTTGTTCTTGTTTTTTGGATGTCTGTATTTACCAGCTGGAAAACTTGCCTTTCCTTTACAATATTGAGATGGGTTAATTAGCATTTAAATAGTTTCTTCCTAAAATGCTAGCTTCTTATTTTCATGTGGTGTTTTCTGGGTCAGGAAATGTGTTCATTTCAGCTATATTGCTTCTTTATTACTAGAAATTGGAAAAGATACTTTAGAATTTAACGTTGTCATTTAGTAAACCTAAAATGTGAACTGCATTTTTAAGTGTAATCTTCTTAAACAATCGTTCCGTTTGCCCTCAGAAAATTAAATGATAGTTTATATCATCTTGTTAACCTTTGAAAAAATCCTTCAGTAGTTTCCAATTTTACCTCCTCATAGTTTTTGATGATGGAGATGAGAAGACACTGAGACGGTCTTCCCTGTGCCTGAAGGGAGAGAGGCATTTTGCTGAAAGTGAAGTAAGTAATAATTTAATGAGTGACTGTATCTTAATACTTTGTATTAGGGAGAGCATATTTTTCTTTCTCAAGCAACTGACTCGTTAATCAGGAAAATTCATTAATACATCTTACCATTATCATGTAATCTGTGAATCCTGTTTGAGTACTAGGTGATACTTTTTTTTTTTTTTTGTAAGAATATTTTAGCATTTGTCCACAAAGAAAATGCAATGAGCTTGCTTAACTATTATCTTTAGGTAACTTTTATGTAGACTCTAATTTGTAAATAATTGTAAAAAACAGATGTCTGATTTTTTTTTTTAATGTTTATTTTTGAGAGAGAGAGAGAAAGTGAGAGAGAGAAAATGAGCAGGGGAGGGGCAGAGAGAGGGAGAAAATCCCAAGCAGGCTTGTCAGTGCACAGCCCGACATGGGGCTTGATTTCATGAACTGTGAGATCATGTCTTGAGCTGAAATCAAGAGTTGGATGCTTACCCAACTGAGCCACCCGAGTGCCCCATAAATGTCTGATTAATAATCCACTGGAACCCCATCATCATTAAAGGAGTAGAAACTCTAAGCAATTCCTTACTGCTACTAGCTGACATTCTTATAGCCTGTCCTCAAAGAGGCCTTGCCTGACTGACCTTTCTGAAATAGTGCCTTCCATTCCTCTTAATCTTTTTAGGTTGATTTAGTTTTCTTTATATAGCACGTGTCATTCTCTGACATCAGAATATGTATATGTGCTTAGTTAATTGTTCATTGTCTGCCTTCCTCACTAGAATGTGTCACAAGGGCACGTTTTTTAATGTGTCTTCTTCACCACTTGTTCCCAGTTCCTAGAACAGTGCCTGGCATAGTGTAGGAACTGAAATAAGTCGTAGTTGGATGAATAAATGAAGTGCTTATATTTGCCAGGGACTTGGCTCACTGCTTTTTCTTTTTCTTTTTTTTAAATTTTTTTAATGGTTATTTATTTTTGAGACAGAGAGAGACAGAGCATGAACAGGGGAGGGTCAGAGAGAGAGAGGGAAACACAGAAACCGAAGCAGGCTCCAGGCTCTGAGCTGTCAGCACAGAGCCCGACGCAGGGCTCGAACTCAGGGACCGTGAGATCATGACCTGAGATGAAGTCGGACGCTCAACCGACCGAGCTACCCAGGCGCCCCTGCTCACTGCTTTATGTACATCATCACATTAACAACGTTATGAAGTAGATAGCATTATTATCTGCAATTTACAGATGGTGAAACTGATGGTCAGAGCTGGTTCTCAAACCAGTATTTTCTAGTACCAAAGCCATGCTCTAGAATTGAAGGGTGTTAAGTTATTGAGAATGGAGGGAGGGTTCACAAAGTTCTGTAAGTTACTAGCTTGTAATCCAGAATTTTAAAAAGGCATATGGTTGAAGTGTTCTATTTTCTAGTCTAGTCTATAAATATTAATTAATGCATAGTGTGATCAAACCATCATTTCCTTTTTTCTTGTCACTATTTAGAACAGTGTTTCTTTGGGATTATATTATTTTGTTTGTTTGTTTTGAGAGAGAGAGGGAGGGTGGGGTAGAGAGAGAGAGAGGGAGGGAGGGAGGGAGGGAGGGAGAGAGAGAGAGAGAGAGAGAGAGAGAGAGAATATCCTAAACAGGCTCTTCACATCATCACAGAGCCTGACAGTTGGGCTCAATCTCATGAACCGTGAGATCATGGCCTGAGCCGAAATCAAGAGCCAGATGCTTAACCGACTGAGCCACCCAAGTTGCCCCTCTTTGGGAACTTATTAATATTATTTATTAAACTATTAGACTTTTTTTGTATTCTCTTGTGTTGAAAATATTTTCTTCTCTTTTTAATAATTGAATTCTTATTCCAATTCCGAATTTGGGACAGGTTCTGTATATTACGATTCCAGCCTGTTTTTCCTATTGTACCATTTCTCTGTCCTTTTTCTTTTTTCTTTTTGTTTTGTTTCGTTTCTCTTTCTGTTTCAGTTTTCATTTTGTTTCTCTTTTCTTTCTCTTTCAATTTTTCTTTTTCTTTTCACTTTTAAGTGCTCTCTCTACACCCATAGTGGCTGGAACTCACAACTCCAAGATTAATTAAGAGTCGTGTGTTCCACCAACTGAGCCACCCAGGTGCCTCATTTCTCCATTTCCCTGTCCTTCTGTCTTATAAGACTACTTGGTATTTTCAGAATTGGGTTCAAATTCATTTCTCGGTTTCTGCCGAGCACTGCTCCTCTTAACATTCCTCCATGACAAATTTCTAACCAAATTTGATCCCTTTATCGTTTGATCCTTCAGCACTTCTCTTACTCTTATTTGGTTTCTTTTTAATTCCTTTTCTTATTTTCCCTGTGAGATTTTAAGCTGTTTGAGTTAATAGCCATGTTTTTGTCATTTTGATGGCTTTTCTTTTCCCAGGAGAGTTTTCTACACAAAAACCTTCGGGGAAATATTTGTTGAGTTAATTGTGAAGGTTCAAATACAGGAAATAAACTTTCGAATTTGCAGTGAATTTGGCTTCTTACACAGACTGATGAAGTAACAGAATTCTTTATAAGTTTATATAGTTCTGTTTTGTTTTAAGTTTCATTTATGTAAGTAATCTCTGCACCCAACCTGGGGCTTGAACTTATGACCGCAAGATCAAGAGTCTCACACTCTTCCGACCAAGCCAGCCAGGAACCCGAAGTTCATGTAATTCTTAGAAATAATTTCATTTCCCTTAGAACGTGTGTACAGGTATAGTAGGTCGGTGAATATGGGGGCTTGAAGACGTGACTTTTCATCTTCTAAGTGAAGGCATGTGCCTTATTTTTTTTTAATTCAGAGAAATATCTAAAATATTTTGTTTTTGTCAGGAGAATTTTATAGTTCATAAGACAGTTATAGTGTAAAGGCTGAAGCAACATGAGCAAGTAGCTCAGTGTATCCTTCTTACCTTCTAGGAGGATCACTTTTACCATGTGTGTCCAAATGTGTTAGATTTCATATTTTGCTGGCGGGTACTTGGAATATTGGTGTACTGCCCCTTACCATTGTCCTAAGCCAGGTGCTATGTTCGGTACTAGAGACAAGCATAAGCCAAGTAGCCCTGGAATTTATCCTGAGAGTAATTTACCATCTGTTGGAGGAGAAAAAGCATTAATCAATCAGATATTTTAAAATTATGAATGTATTGAGTCCTGTGGTAACATGGCCAGGAATGTATTTAATATGCCATCTATATATTCTTTCCCTTAATTTGTTATTTTTGATATTCTCAAAAAAGCATCTTTAATTTTTTGAAAGATTCCTCAGGGCATTGTTATTGGTAATAACTTTGGCCTTTGAGCAAAAAGCCATATCATACTGGCAGTATGGGGGCTCAGTAGTTCCATTAATAAGCTGCATACTTAAATGAAGATTTAAATTCGAGATTTCCATGATAGGAGATCACAACAGCACTTCAGTCCTCTGAATTCCAACACTAAAATCGCTGGTTCTACCATAACCACCTTAGTGAGGATGTTGCCCATTGCCTGAGTGTTTGGGCATTTCTGGAGGACATTCCTAATTTGAGTCTGTCATTCAGAAGTAGTTTCATCAGCTGGTATTCTCTGTGCATTTACTACATGCAGGTGAAAACTAAAGAAAAGTGAGATAAAATCTCAGCTCCATATTTCCTGCAGCCCAGTTAGGTAACGGATATAGGAATGTTTCCCCCAGGCCTGTGAAATTTTCTTTTAGCTTTCAATATAGCCGGGGGTCTCTGCTCATTACTTTTTAGGCTTAGACAAGACAGATTGTACCCTCACCTCAGTCTTTTCTGTCACCTGAATTAGTCGTGCTTCTATTTCCCTGGACATGATTGGAGGCCAAGGACAGAGATGCTGCTTCTTACTGTTCTAAGTATTACATAGGGAGGGAAATCAGAAATCCTGGGTATTTTCTTTCCTGTAACTAGTGACTAGCAGATGCTTGAAATAGAAATCACAGTACTGAATAGAAATCTTTGCTTTCAGGAGAGCAACTTCAGTTGTAGGGGAGTAAGGTGAGAAAGTGAACCCAGATTAATTTATTTTCTGTTTACCAAATATAGTGCTTTGAAATTTTTGCCCATGGGAAGCATAGTTAGGAATTAATGACAAGTGGCTTCTAAAGAGTTTTTATTTGGCAGATTATTGTATTTGGACCAACTTTGCCTCCAAATATTTTTTAAGTGCCCAATTTAAACAAACTAAATTTGTAGGATTAGATTTTATACCCTATAAACCTATCTTTTGAAGGAATTATTTTTCATGTTTTATGGATAGTTCCTCTTACTGTTGTTGGACACCTAGTTATATGTATCTCAAATACATTTACTTAAGTTAAAACACCATAGATTACTAATATGCTTGCCCCTTTCACATTTTAGTTCATCATCGTTTTGACAAAATTACCTGTTTTAAAAATAAAAATTAAAAAATTCCTTTTGAAAATTAACGTTAGTTTGTATTTAGCTATCTGATCTTAAAAAAAAAAATCGAAGTTGGTGTATACCCTTTCATGTAACACCCTGGTTTATAACTTTGAGAACTCTCTATCCTAAGTACTTACTCACCCTTCTGTCCATCCTGACAGTTTTTCTGGGATCTTTAGTTCCCCTGGCATTCATGACATTATCTGTAACAGCAGAGCGTCTACTGGAGTGATGAAAGGAATCGCACTTGTGTGAAAGATCTTAAAAATGCAGAGAAAGTAGGAATATTATCAAAACTGATACTCAGAATGAAGTTAGTTGGGATAGTGTCTTTAGATCAATACCTTAACTTTTTAGATACAGAAACCTTTTCAGGAAATGATGGCAAGAAAAATTTAAGAAATACTGGATACTGAGAAATGAAAGGAATCATTCCAAAATCCCTTTTTTCTTCATTCTGCTTTTAATCAATAACCAGTTCCTCACCTGGAAATCGTTGTTTTAGAATGGGATGAGGGACAAAGGTTTGACATGAACTGTCAGTTGACAAGAAGAAGAAATGTTTTCTTATTGATCACTGTCTTCGTACCAAGCACTGTATTGGATGTTGCAGATTAAAAAGGAAGGGGAAATTAAATGTAGAAAAGCTAAGTTTTACATTTTTTTCTTTTCTTTTTTTTTAAATGTTTATTTATTTTTGAGAGAGACAGACAATGGAAGTGGGTTAGGGGCAGAGAGAGAGGGAGACAGAATCCGAAGCAGGCTCCAGTCTCCGAGCTGTCAGTACAGAGCCTGATACGAGGCTCAAACTCAAAAGCTGTGAGATCATGACCTGAGCCAAAGTGGGTCGTTCAACTGACTGAGCCACCCAGGTGCCCCTACGTTTTCTTTTTTTTTTTTTTTTAAAAAAAGGTTTATTGTAGAAAATGTTTGCAAAGTAGTAATACAGCCTATCTAAAGCCGTTTTCCAAGCAATTGATGCGTTTTTGGGGATGATTTTGTTACTTATAAGAATTCTATATTATGGATTATGATTCCCTTTGAACAAAGAGAAATTTGAGTAGCAGTTGGTCCCACTTTAGGTGTTAGGTACTTACATGTAGGTTTTTATCTCTGAAATCTATTTTCTAGTGTCTGTTTTGTATTTTAATCATTCTTAGAAGTCTGTCAGCCTTCAAATAGATAACGAAACCATGTGGAAAGAAGAATAAATTTCTTTTCACTTTTTCTTTTTTGTTTTTTTCTAGCAGTGGGCTCATTCATCTTGATTCTAATATCTTTGAAATGACAGTTTCAATCTTTAGGGAAGTTGTATTTTAGTCTTCCTTGGGGGCAGTTTTTAATCTTAAAATCTAAGCATATTAAACTGATTTGGTTTAAAAAGGAAAAAGAACTTGCAACGTAATAACTGTGCTGGGTTTATGTTCTTACCCACAGACATTAGACCAGCTCCCACTCACCAACCCTGAACATTTTGGCACTCCAGTCATAGGAAAGAAAACAAATAGAGGAAGAAGATCTAATCATATGTAAGTCCATTTTCATAACTGTTAGTTGAACCTGAATTCATTTCTCCTTCTAGTATTGTTTTAATAGTTATTAATTTTAAATTGTAATTTGCCAAATGCTAACTGGATCTAATAGTAATTTCAGACTCCTTAGCACGGGTGTTTGAGATTCTCCGTGCTCAGCCAGCCTTAACAGGTGTATATCTGCCTGCCATTTCTCCCTACATGTATCTTGATGCTATGGTCAGTATTCGCTGAATACAGCCTTTGTTTTCCTGATATCATGCTTTTATTCATGCTCTTTTTTTCTTTCTCAGATGCCACCCTTTCATGTCATTGACTCACACATTCAGTCCTCCAACAGAAATGCTCCCACCTTTATGTGAACTTTTTGTGTCTCCCTGCTCTTTCCTTGAAAACAGATGTGTTTTCTTTCCTCTGAACCCTCTAAATTCTGTGCATTTATCTCATGTCAAAGGTAGTATTTCACCTGTTGTTGTTATTGTAGTATTTGTTTTCTCTTCCTAGTAATCTCCTTGACAGAAACCATCACTTATTTTTATGTCTTGCAGTTGTGACATATATTCTACCTAACAAATTACTTTTAATGGGACGTGCTTAGGCTCCAAAGGCTCTACATTAAAAAGGATCACAGGATCAAAGGGGTCATCAGAGATAAAGAAACAATCTTCAAACAGTTGCCAAAAGAGAACTAATTTATTGCAAAGGACTGAGAAGCAGAATGGCATCAGACTTCTCCATATTAACACTAGATGCTGGTAGTCAGTAGAAGGCAGAATGGAGGAATTGAAGTCTCTCTTAAAAAGGAGGACTTCATTACCTGATATAATGAAACACTGGGAGGAAATTAAAGATATCATCTTAACAAATAGAGAACAAATAGTGAAGGCATTAAGTAACTCCCCCTGGAAATTATCTAAGAAAGGAAAACTTAATATAGGATGGAGGGTGAGGAGGTGTCTTAAACATAAAAGTTGAGTCCTAGTAACAATAGGAAGTCAGCAGAATAATGTCTAAAATGTATAATACCAGTATAAGAATATTCTTTAGAGATAAAGCAGTAACTCTCAAAGAAATAACTAAAATAGTTAAAAACATAGTTGCCTCCACAGGAGCAGGAGAAGAAAATTGGAAGGGATGGGTTTTTAATTTACTCTATTGGAGGTTGTTTCAAAAACAATTTTGAACATTTTACTTGGATAAAATTAACAAATTTTTAATGAGTCTAAGCCCAAATATTTTCAGAGTAGCTGTTAAAAATAAATAGTGAGTTGGATTATGAAATCTTCAGTGTAAGTGAATGCTTTCATTCAGTATTTTGAGTTAGGTATTAAATCTAATTGTGGCCGAGCTTTGGAGACAGGACTGGGGTAAGCACTGTGTCTCATGTTACTTTCAGCCTTACAGCAAACTCCTGAAGATAGGTATTGCTTTTACCCATACTAAAAACTGGGGAAATTGTCCTCATACACAATAAGTAATCCAAAGAACACAGGAAGGAAAGGACCAGGACTTGAACTCACCCATGTTCCACGGACCTTTACCCATTCATTGATTGACTCTTACTTAGATAGAGTAGTACTTCAGTTACTTTCCAAGTTAGTTTTAACAGTAAATAAATAGTGTCTCATTGAGGGAGAAAATGGAAAGACTGATACTTGCGTTGAAAAAATATTTGATAATAGTATTTTCCTACTCTACTTGTGATTCAGGCCATGCTTTTTTTTTTTTTTCTTAACTCTGATACTTTAAGAAAATGTTTTTCTTAATTACTAAGTGAATAATTTCTCTCACTTATGATTTAGCTTGCTGATGACTTGATTATTTTTAGGGTACTCAGGGCGTAACTATTATTTACTCTTGTGCATATGATGTTTAAAATTTGAAACATTCTATCCAGGAAGAAAAATAAATGAAAAATGTATGATGGCATTATTCACATGAAAGAGTCCTTTTGTGATTATTTGATGTTACTGTGATCTAATAATGTTATCACTTTTTTCGAGGGCTGTTAACATTGCCATAAAATATTCACTGAAGCGCTTATAAGATAAATCTTTTGATGTCTGTTTGAAAATTAATGACTTCAATTGTATATTAAAAGTTTTTATCTACCATTGCTTATTAGTCTTCCCATAGTTTAGTAGTCAACTTCTAATTATGCGTCATGATGTCAGAACAGTGAGGTGGGGTGTATTTAATGTAAAATTATTTCATTAGTGAAGATTTCTACTTCTCCTCTAGCTTTTGAGAGTGGTAGTGTTGCCCAGTTAAGAGTGTGAACTGTGGAGTCGGTGACCTGGGTGTGAATAACTGTTTCTGCCACTTCCTTGCTGTATAACCTTGGGCATTTTACTTAGTCTTTTCATGCCTCAATTTTCTTATCTGTAAAATTGAGATATTACCTATCTTTCAGAGTTGTTGCAAAGATTAAATGAATTCTTAAAGTGTTTATATAGGAAGCACTGTGTAAATACTAGATATATCATGAATTGAATGAAAAAATTTTCATGAACTATTGGTATGTAACATGAGTTCATTCATAAAATGTGTCTATATGTGAGTTTATAAAAATTCTGCTTATTGTTTATGTCTGATAGGTAGAACTGTTTTGGGGTATATTTGAATTATTTTTTTTATATTGCTTTTTAATTTTTTAATTTATTTTTGAGAGAGAAAGAGACAGAGCATGAGCAGGGGAGGGGCAGAGAAAGACAGAAACGTAGAATCCGAAGCAGGCTCTGGGCTCCACGCCTTCAGCACAGAGCCCGACGCAGGGCTCGAATTTGTGAACCACAAGTCCTTGACCTGAGCCGAAGTCAGCTGCTTAACTGACTGAGCCACCCAGTCACCCCTATATTTGAATTTTTTGAAACAACATTTCTTATATTATATTATATTATATTATATTATATTATATTATATTATTATATATATTGCAGGAAAAACTTTTTGTATCAATCAAAAATTCTTTTTAAACTTTGAAAAAGATGGCATCTAATGTTTAGACATGTTTTACCTTTCTTCAACTGTGATCTAGACGTATAAAAATAAATTTAAAGATCGTTTATAGAATATCACCTAGAGTGATCTACAAAAGTGACCCAAAATTATGATGTATTAAAAAATCTATTAGCTGAGGTCTCCCTTTCTTGAAGATGAGACTAAAGCATGCAGTTGTCACTGAGCAAGTTGATCTTTGCTTTTTAAAGACTCCAGCAAATATCTAAGTAAGTGATTTTCCTGTTGTGAATAATGAAAGATTTGCTGTTGGGATTATATTACGTATGTGCAATGTATGGCAGACCGAAGGTTGAGAATTAACTTGTAGGGAATGACGCCCTGCTCATCCGTCACCTTGTTTGGCTTGCTGTCCCTTCCGGCTCGCTATTGTGGTCATTCTCATGGCCAAGGCACGTAATGTTCTTGTTTATTAGCACTTTATGCCGTAGTATGTAGGCGCTACAGGCAAGTACCACAGTTGGAAATTCCCTTCTTCTTAATTATACTTCCTCAAAGTTCTTTCTCCCCTTTCTGAGTGATTTTCTACAACAGAGTCCTGGACTCGGACCTTAAGGTCATTTAACTGACCTTCATTTCTGCTTCCATTACTCAACTAAAAGAGTCTTCATTTTTGGTTCCCTGATTGTCATTTAAAATATAATTTTGTACAGGGGCACCTGGGTGGCTCAGTCGGTTAAGCATCCAACTTCAGCTCAGGTCATGATCTCACGGTCTGTGAGTTTGAGCCCCACATCGGGCTCTGTGCTGACAGCTCGGAACCTGGAGCCTGTTTCAGATTCTGTGTCTCCCTCTTTCTCTCTCCTCCCCTGCTCATGCTCTGTCTCTCTCTTCTCAAAAATAAATAAACGTTAAAAAATTTTTTTTAATAAAAATAAAAAATAAATAAATAAAATGTAATTTTGCACAAAGATAAATGAAGTTATCTCTTCCCAGGATTCCCCAGACTCCATTGTTGCGTAGTATACCACTACCTTTATTTTCTTTTAACAGCTGTTAATCCACATACCAGTAAATCAGCCTCCAGCTCTTCCAAAAATTGATGATTTTTGACACCTTCCTTCAGATGAATTTTATGTATCTTCTACCTTTAGTTAATTCTAATGTATTTAAGTATTTTCTTAAGATTATTATTCTCTAGTTTTTTAAAGCAAGTTGAAATTTTCCCTTAATTTAGCCATTGTATACAGGTATTTTGTTTGATTCTGCCTAAACAGTAGAATGCCTGAAATTATAGAAAAATCGGTGTATCCTCACCTCCTCAAAGTGTTTTCCAGTAATGAGGCAAAAGTATATATGCAGCTGCTACAGTAGGAAATCAGTCTGCTTGCCATTTTTTTTTCCTGTTCAGAACAAGAATAAAGCATAATGAGGCCCATAATGATTCTTGATAGCAATTATTTATGGGCACAGATTTTACTCACTGACAGTGCTAAAGTTTACCCAATAAACTAGTGATTTGTAACTGACATTTACAGGTCTGCAGATATTTAAAAAAAATTTTTATTGCGATGCATTTAACATATCACAATTCATCCTTTAAAAGTGTACAGTGTGCCTTGTTTTTTAGTGTATTCACAGACTGTGCAACCAGTACCACTGTCGAATTCTGGAAGACTTTTTAATTATTTGCTGTTTTATTTTGATATGACAATTTGATTCTGGTTTTCTTCTTGATAACACTTAGGGGAAAACAGCTTTTTAATTTAGTGTGCAAAATTTGAAACTGAGTTACTTGCCTGAAATAATAAGGAGCATTGAAGTCAGAATTACATTTCCAAATTGAGCCTCTGAAGTTCCTAGCTGAGTTTTCTGCTTGTGTTTCATCATTTGCTGTTCTTTGGCACATGTCTCGTCTTAAGTTCTTCTTACTTGATTCACAATTAATGGTAAAAATTAATTTATAATTGTAATTCTTACAGTTAATTGTGATCAGCTTTAAGTAATTAGCTGTTGGTCTGTGCTTGTAAACATTTCTGTGTAATTAGCTTTGTTTCCAGTGGCATCATCAGATGTTATTTCATAAAGACAGTACAGTATTTTGTTCTGGCTCAACTAAACAAATACTTTCTTACTACCAAAGAAGCAACAACGTCAGAGGGGAATAAAAACCAAGCAGGTTCTCTGCTTGTTCTGTATTTGCTCCCTTAAAATACTTTTGATGCTCATTTATTTTTGTTCCATCAGTTCATTGAGTGCTTGTCTTGTGTAAATTATTTCCTGACCAAACTCCTGTAAGAGGAGAAGTTAAAGGGGTCCTAGGTGCATATAATGGTGTGGTTTACACTGGTTGTGTACGTTATGCCACTTGTTTACATTTTGTGATTTCAGGAGAAATAAAATTAGATATACCATAGTAGAGAGAAAGAAATCTATTCAGTTCCATTTATTTAGTCAGCAAATATGTATTGAATATCTATGCTTGTGCCAAGCACTGTTCAGGTACTTGGAATGTATCAGTGAATAAACAGGCATTGATAAGATGTCTGCCCTGAGGCTTATATTCTCTCATACTGGGGAGATGGGTCAGAAAGAGAAAACGTAAGAACGAATTAAGCAGATTATATAGCATGATAGATTTTTCAGTGCTGTGGGAAAACAATAAAAGGAGAGATTGGGACGGGCAGATTCTAAATTTGAATGGGATAGTCAGGGTAACCTCATTGAGATGACATTTGAACAGAGACTTAGAAGAGTTGAGTGTTTCCAAATGTCTGGGGAATAGAGCATTCCAGGCTCTGTTTGACTGCAAAGGGGGAGTAGGAAAATGAGGTGCTAGTAACTGGTGGAGAAAGTGAGGTCAGGGGATTTTTCTTTTTAAAATGTTTATTTTTGAGAGAGAGAGAGAGAGAGAGAGAGAGAGCGAGAGCGAGCAAGCAAGCACAAGTGGGGGAGGGACAAAGAGAGGGGGAGACAATCCCAAGCAGGCTCCAGACTCTGAGCTCCGAGATGTTAGTACAGAGCCCAGCTGGGGACTCAGACCCACGAGCTGTGAGATCATGACCTGAGCCCAAGTCTGCTGCTTAACCGACTGAGCCACCAAGGTGCTGCAGGGGATTTTTTTTTTTTTAAGTGGGAGAAATAAAGCATGTTAGTGGAAATAAGGATACGCTGATAGGACTCAATATAGCAGAGGCAGAAAAATTGACACAGGAGAGGGAAACAAGCATTGTGGGAACAAAGTCTTCATTTGGGAAGTCGAGGGGAAGAAATCTAGTCCATGAATGGGAAATGGTTTTAGAGTGGAACTTGGACATTTAGTATGTAAAGCGGATAGGTATTTTATGTAGGCAGCTCTTTTATATATATATATATATATATATATATATATATATATGTATATATATATGTATACATATACACATATATATACGTATATGTATGTAACTTTCTCATGTCTGAAGTCTTCACGCTTGTTAAGTCTTAAGAAACAAATGAGAATTTTCATAAAGATGCAAATGACTTTGTTAGGCAAATAAAGCCCAGTTTTCTCTCTCTCTTTTACAGATGTGATCTATGTTATCTGTGATACTGGGACTTTCTGTCTTGCTAATGATAATGACTTAAAGGGTGTCTATTAAATCCTAGCTGAATAAGTTTTTTATGACTGCTTTGAAAAAGCAGTGATTATGGTTTTAAGGTTGGTTGTGTTCTACAGCCACTAGAAAGTGGAGAGAGAAAAGTCATTGCCCTTGAGAAACACTTGTAATCAAGTAGAACTCAGACTTGGGAAGTCTGTCATGACTGCCGGAAGCTGTGTGTCTGTTTTTAAGGTTTTATGCTTTGCTAATACCAAGCTGTATTGGTTTTTCCTACCTTCCGTTACTTTCTGAGTAGCTGTTAAACTACTATAAGTGCCATTTGAAGTACCCTGGTTCTCAGCAGCAAACTTGGAAAATTTGCTTTGTTTCTGCCAGGAGAAAAGTTTTGAGTTTTGAGTTTTGATCATTGAAATCAAATAGTGATATTTCCCATATTGTTCTAAAATGTTTAATCTTATTACAATAGTTTTTTTTTTTTTTTTGGTTTTTTAAAAATATTTACGTTGAAGTGTATAAATATAAAGGAGTGACATTTATATCTCCATCCCTTTGGAAAGGCATCGAGACAAATTTAGAATATATTAGATTTATGCCAGTCAACCAAATAGATAAATCATGTTTAAGGTTTTAAAATGATTTTTCAACTTACATTTTTTGTCCGTGAACTTGGTCATTGCTGAGTATCTCAAAAATGTTTTCATCCCCGTAGGTAATCAATATTCGCCATTATTCAATTTTATTTTATAAAAAGAACATACGTTGCAATGGTTTATTTATTTCTTTTTTTTAAAACCTTTGAAAATTTCTTTTAAACTTTTTTTTTTTAATTTTAGAGAGTGCAAGAAAGCAGGGGAGAGGGGCAGAGAGAGACAGAGAGAATCTTAAGCATACACCACACTCAGCACTGAGACTGACATGGGGCTTGATCCCATGACCCTGGGATCATGACCTGAGCTGAAATCAAGAGTTGGACGCTCAACTGACTGAGCCACCCAGGAGTCCCTGTGTATTCATTTCTTAGTGTCTTTACTTACTCTGAGCATTTTGAGCCGTCATTGTTATAATCTTTATTTTCTTTAACACTGATTGTGGGCTTTCTTAGAACCAGATTCAAAGGTAGAATTTTTGTTTGTTTTGTGTGATTTTTTTTTTTCTTTTTTAGTTTTCATTTCTACTATACTTTTGTATAACACCACGTGGGTAGTTTTAGATAGTCTCTTTTTCTGTGGACAGGTAACCTCTTTCTAATTTATAGTGTAAACTGAAAGGAATTTTTAATATAATACAAAATAACAATGTTATACAAAAAAACAACAAAATAACAGTATTATACATTTTGTCAGTGCCTAGTTTGTGTATATTTGATATTAAGGATAGCAATGCTGATCTCTTAGCAGATTGTCTTCTCCACCACCCTAACCTCCCCATAAATAAAAATCTTTTTCCCTTTTTAAAATTATCTTTGTACTAGGAGTATAAAATTTAATAACTTGGGAACTCCCAACTCTTTTGGGAGTAGCATCTACTGTATTTTTGTGTAGTACTGGGATGTTTCATATAGGGCCTTAAGCTTTTTGAGTATTGTGTTCTTTCCAAGAGATTTTTAGGAAAATGATGTGCTTTCTTTTCATGATAACCCTTTTTATTATTCTTTAGAAATTTAGAAAATTATATAAAAATTTAAATTTGCCATTCTGTAGGTTTTTGAAAATGGGATAAGATTTCTGGAATACCTGTATTTATCAGCTTGGTGTGCTCATTCTCTGTGAAGATAAATGGAAATATCTTTTTTTTTTTCTTTTCCTAGACCAGAGGAAGAGTCTTCTTCATCCTCCAGTGATGAAGATGAGGATGATAGGAAACAGATTGATGAGCTACTAGGAAAAGTTGTATGTGTAGATTACGTTAGTTTGGATAAAAAGAAAGCACTGTGGTTTCCTGCATTGGTGAGTAACTTCAGTATTAAAGAGTTTAACTTTCAACTATTTAAGTTCGTGAAGAGGACAACTGATAATCTTACTAGTATTTTTCACAAGCACAAAGTGGGGAAATGGTTTTAGCATCATTTAGTTTACACAAATATTACTTTCAAAATTGTCTTTGAGTACCAAGAACTCTTGAAGTCATCTAAGAAAGGCCAAATTTTGGTAATTTTAGAGGCTAGGTATATGAGAGTTCATTATACTTCTCTTTCTATTTTGGGTAGAAAAGTCATAATGCAAATTTTTACAACTCCTAAATTCATCATGCAGAAGATTGCAGAAGAGGAGACTTTCTTTTTCTACTGTTAACTAGAATGATGTCTGTCTATCCTCCTTTTCAGTGAACATGTTTTATATTCTTTATCCTGAGCTCCGTTCAGTGTTTTGCACAAAATAATTGCCCAGTAGATGCCCGTTCTTTCAGTTAAAACTTAACATTGTATTTTATAATTAAAACTAAAGAGGGTAATTATTTGTTTTAATAAATATAAATGCTTTATGATACCTTTGTACCTTTGCATATATCCATCTGTCCATCCAGTATTTATTGGATGCCTGTTGTATGCAGGGACTGTGCTAAGACCTTTACAGGGACTATGAGGCAGGTATTATTATTTATCCTCACTTAGTGATAAGGAAACTGAGTATTGGAAAGTCGAAGTAAGTTGGGTAATAAACTGAACACTTAAGTGTCAACGTATGAGATCATTTCTTTTTTCCTTAAGCACTAAGATTTCTTTGTAAAAATTTCTTTTGAAAACATTTTTTTTTTCAATGTTTAATTATTTATTTTGAGAGAGGGGTGGAGGAGTGGAGAGAGAGGGAGAAAGAATCCCAAGCAGGCTTCACCCTGTCAGTGGAGAGCCCAACACAGGGCTTTATCTTAGGAACAGTGAGATCATGACCTGAGCCAAAAATCAAGAATTGGATGCTTAACCAACTGAACCATACAGGTGCCCCTGAAAACATGTTTTGTTTTGTTTTTTAATGTTTGTTTGTTTGTTTCTGAGAGAGCATGTGCATGCACGAACTGGGGAGGGGCAAGGAGAGGAGAGAAAGAATCCCAAGCAGGCTCCATGCTGTCAGCACAGAGCCAGTAACGGGGCTTCGATCCCACAGACGGTGAGATCATGACCTGAGCTGAAAATCAAGAGTTGGACGCTTAACCAACTAAGCCACCCAAGCACCCACAGCCCAGGCTGTGCTAACAACTCAGAGCCTGGAGCCTGCTTTGGATTCTGTGTCTCCCTCTCTCTTTGCCCCTCCCCTGCTCATGCTCTGTCTCTCTCAAAAATAAATAAACTTAAAAAAAAAAAGTTCTCTGTGTCTTTTTCTAAAACAACAGGAATATTAATTTTTTCACTGTTAGTATATTCAGTATTATGATTCTCTCACCATAATTTCTGAATAGTTTTCTTGATGATGGGAAAAATATTTAAGGATTTATGATGTTGAATTGTCAGTAATCTGCTTAGGAACCATCTCATTATCATTTAAAGAATCTTAGAATTATTCATATATGTAATCCTTCCCCCCAAAGTGAGATCTTTTGGACAGTGATGAGTACTTTTTGTCAACTAGGGTGTAAACTTGTGTTCTAAATCAAGCAATCTTGACATAATAACATAAATAGTATTTGGGTTTCAATTTTTAAAATTAGTTTTTATAAATTGAGTAAATTTTACGAGTGTTTAGTAACATCATGCTAGGAAACAGTCGTGTACTCCGAGGACCTGTGAGCAACCTCCATGGGTTTAGCATCTCCCCTGGCCAGGCACTGTGCTGAGCTTGTCAGTATAAACAGTCTCCTTTATTCCTGAGACTGAAGATAAGTGGTATTTACCCCCATTTTAAGAGAAGGAAATCTTAGCTTCCATGACTCATGCAGTTGTCTTTTTCAGTTTCCTTCATGGTTTCTCCTCTAACCAACCTTGAAATGTTGCTGTTCAAGGTTCAGAATATATCCTCTGTATTCTCTTTTGGGTGATCTCATCCCCTTTTATAGCATTGGTTGCAGAGTTAACAAACTGAAATGCCTTAGGGACCAAGAAAAGAACATACATGGGTGAACAGGATGAAATACGGATTATCATTCCTGTGGCAGAATGGAAAGTGATCCCACTTACACACCACCAGCAGCATCGGCCAAAGCTATCATATATGTAATTTTTGAAACCCATGAGAAAGTGTGATTCCTTCAATAGCTCAGTTGGTCAAGTGGAGAACTGCAAAAACCATGAGGAAAAAAAGGTAGATTTTATTCATAGTTTTAGACCTAAGTTTGAGACCCTTAGTATTTAGGCTGTTGACTCCCAAGTTTATATCACAGTTCAGACCTCCATTGTGAGCTCTAGACTTGGGTATCTCTCTATTTAGTATCTCCATTTGGATGTCCTTCAGCCACCTCAAAACTTAATAAATTTAAAACTAAATGTATTCTCTCCTCCCTTCTTCCGAAACTTGGCCCTTCTCCATTGTTTCCTCTCACAGTGAATGACATCATTTGCACAAGACAGAAACCTGAGCATCCCTCTGCTTGCTCATCTCTTCACTTCCCTAATTATCTCTCATAGTTCTCTTTTCTTTAATTTGCCATTGCCACCACTCTGCAGCCAAGTCACCACCTCTCACCTG
This sequence comes from Prionailurus viverrinus, assembly GCF_022837055.1. NCBI lineage: Eukaryota > Metazoa > Chordata > Mammalia > Carnivora > Felidae > Prionailurus > Prionailurus viverrinus. The sequence goes on from NC_062571.1 coordinate 13,362,151, forward strand.
GATGTTTTAATTCCATTTTAATAAATAAATAAAAATAATTGTAACTTAATTTTATTTTTATTCTTTTTTTAATGTTTATTTTTGACAGAGAGAGAGAGAGAGAGAGAGAGAGAGAGAGACAGAGCGCGAGCGAGCATGAGTGGAGGAGGGGCAGAGAGACGGGGAGACACAGGATCTGAAACGGGCTCCAGGCTCCGAGCTGTCAGCACAGAGCCTGACACAGGGCTCGAACTCATGGACAGTTGAGATCATGACCTGAGCTGAAGTCAGACACTCAACCGACTGAGCCACCCAGGCGCCCCTATTCTTTTTTTTAAAGTTGGATTAATTTAAATAATCTGTGTCCCACATGGGGCTTGAACTCAGAACCCCGAGATCAAAACTCACTTGCTCCTCTGACTGAGCCAGCCAGGCACCGCCTAAGTAATTCTTTAAAAGGCGAAGTAGTTACAACATTATCCTTCCTCAGAGCCTTTCCTTAAAGATTTTAGATTTTATTCTAAGAATTAACCAGAAAATCTGAACCCTTTTCATCTCTCTTAATCACTCCAGGCAGAAAGTTAGCCACACTGCCCTTTTGCTCTCTGGAACAGGGTTCCACTGCTTCCTGTCTCTGACGCTTCCTGTGATTAGTTTCCTCTGCTTGCAGTGCACCCCTTTGCTGCATATACATGCGTACGTGTACATCCCGTGTCAAGCCACCTCCTACTCAGGCTTGAAAGCTGAGCTTAAATGTTGTGCCTTCAAGGAAGTGGTCCTGTGGGGTGCCTGGGTGGCTCAGTCGGTTAAGCGTCCGACTTCGGCTCAGGTCACGATCTTGGAGTTTGTAGGTTTGGGTCCCACATCAGGCTCTGTACTGACAGCTCAGAGCCTGGAGCCTGCTTTGGATTCTGTGTCTCCCTTTCTTTCTGCCCCTCCTCTGCTCGCTCGCTCTCTCTCAAAAACAGATAAACATTAAAAAAATTTTTTTAAAAAGTGGTCCCTGATTACCTAGATAAGGACTTAACGCAATAGCAGTTAAATCAGTGTGTACTCTCTTACTTAGTGCTTGTCTTCCCAACTAGAGTACAAGCTCCGTGTAGGGAGGAGCGGTGACTGTCTGTGTTCTCTGGCATCTAGTGCAGTACCCTGATGTGGTAGTTAGTATCTATAGCATGATTAGACCAAATATTAAGTGTTCACTTCAGAAATTTTTTACATTTATTTTGGGGGAGAGGGAGGGAGAGAGAATCCCAAGCTGGCTCTGCGCTGACAGCACAGAGCCCAACACAGGGTTCAAACTCACAAACTGCAGGATCATTGCTATGAGCTGAAACCAGGAGTCGGACGCTTAACCAACTGAGCGACCCATGGCAGGCGTCCCTACTGGAGGACTTTTTTGAAATGACAAGGAAGTTTCCTTGGATGCTAATACATAGAGCAGACTTTTTTCTTTTTTTAAAAATGTTTTAATGTTTATTTATGTTCATGAGAGGCAGAGTGCAAATGGGGGAGGGGCAGAGAGAGAAGGAAACACAGAATCCGAAGCAGGCTCCAGGCTCCTAGCGGTCAGCACAGGGCCTGACGTGGGGCTCGAACTTGCGAACTGTGAGATCATGACCTGAGCCGAAGTCAGACGTTCAACCAACTGAGCCACCCAGCCGCCCCATGTAGCAGACTTTCATCAGTGAGTTTATTCACAGTGCCGTCAGTATTTAAGGAATGCCTGGTGCACTGCAGTTGCTGTTACGGAAAATGTGAACTAACTTTTTAAAGACGAAATTAGAACTCACCTGTTTCTAGCTCCTTTCTGACCTGTGGTGAGAATAAATGGCCTTTATGTGCCATTGTCATTTTTCAGAGCTAATGAGACTGTCCTTAAAACAAACCTGTCATACTTATTTAGCCCATTTTTCATTGTTCCTGGTATACATAGTGGGCTGTCTTGGAATTAAAATACTAAAAGTTTTTTTTTTTTTTAATTTTTTTTTTTTAACGTTTATTTATTTTTGAGACAGAGAGAGACACAGCATGAACGGGGGAGGGATAGAGTGAGAGGGAGACACAGAGTCGGAAGCAAGCTCCAGGCTCTGAGCCATCAGCCCAGAGCCCGACGCGGGGCTTGAACTCGCGGACCACGAGATCGTGACCTGTGCTGAAGTCGGACGCTTAACCGACTGAGCCACCCAGGCGCCCCAAAATACTAAAAGTTTGTAGGCGTCTTGCATTAGCCTTTAGGAAGGAATGCTTGAACCTCACTTTAAATAGCAGCTGAGGTGACTCCAACTAAAGTAAATCTTCTTCTGTTAGTAATAAATCTTACGTAGCCTCCAGAAAGGTATCTTCTTTATAACATTTACTTTTTAGAGTGGGTAGCATTGGGAAGAAATTTTAGTGCCTGTTATGTATATTTAAATGTAAGTAATAAGTTGAACTCATCTCTACCTTTTTTAACTTAGAGACTGCTCTGATACTTGCTCCCATTTTGGTTTCTGTTCTCCTAGCCATGCTGCAGACCCTCTGGCTTTAGCTCTTTTTTCCACCCCAGCCTCCCCTTTCATTCCAGTGTTCTGTTTCTAACTAGAACTTGGTCCACAGCTTCAGTCGAGCCATGGCCACGCTTCTGGTTTCAGCACCAAGCCAGTGCCAGAAACAATGTGGGGAATCAAGAAAGCTGGAAGGATATAGGATGTAAATTTAAAATCACTTGTGTGTATTTTCATGTGTGTGTACCTGTTTACCCTACAAACTAAAATTCATTTTTTTTTTTTTTTAATTTTTTTTTTCAACGTTTATTTATTTTTGGGACAGAGAGAGACAGAGCATGAACGGGGGAGGGGCAGAGAGAGAGGGAGACACAGAATCAGAAGCAGGCTCCAGGCTCTGAGCCATCAGCCCAGAGTCTGACGCGGGGCTCGAACTCACGGACCGCGAGATCGTGACCTGGCTGAAGTCGGATGCTTAACCGACTGCGCCACCCAGGCGCCCCTAAAATTCATTTTTAAGCTTTAAGCTGAAACTATCTTTTATTTAAAAAAAATTTTTTTTTAATGTTTATTTTTGAGAGAGAGAGAGAGCGAGAGCCCAAGAGAGGGAGACAGAATCTGAGGCAGGCTCTAGGCTCTGGGCTGTCAGCACAGAGCCTGAGGTGGGGCTTGAACTCACGAACCAGGAGATCATGACCTGAGCTGAAGTCAGACACTTAACCGACTGAGCCACCCAGGCGCCCCTGAAAAACTGTCTTTTAAAAGGATTTTAATAATTGATACATAACTGTAAATGTGCTTTTAGTTTTAATAGTTTACACTTTTTTGTTTTTTAAAGGTGGTTTGTCCTGATTGTAGTGATGAAATTGCTGTGAAAAAAGACAATATTCTTGTTCGATCTTTCAAAGATGGCAAATTGTAAGTATAATTCACTGGAGGTTAAAAATATGCTGTTTTTCCAAGTTAGGATAGTAAATGATAATAAATTATTTCCAATGACCTTATGCTTTTACTTTTCATCATACAGAATGTTTGGAAGTGTGATCGTTTTTCACATTATCATTTAAGTGGTCTTACAGTATGCCTTACTTGTTTATTTTGTTTTTTTCTAAACTCCCAGAGTTTGTCAGTATTTCCCTGTATAGTATAATAGCTGGTGATTTGTTCAGGCACATTTAGATATATCTACTGTATCTAATATTTGATCGCTATATTTATTGATGTCTTTACTATTCTGGAATATTTAATTGGGCCCTAATATTTTTAGTTCTAATGGTTATACTGATACCTGTTGTGTAACATTCAACTTGTATAGCAGCCTGTGGATTAAAATGGGTTACTGCAAATGTATTAAGTGTTCAAGTGATTTTTCATATAGAGCCTTTCTGGAACTGAGTTATGAATTTCTGTGTTTTTTTTTTCCCCCTTTAAGAATTATGTGACTAGAAAAGTCATGTATTTTATACTTGGCCTTATTCTGTGTTTATACCTTAAAAGGATCATCACATTTTAAGATTGGTGTTTGGGTTTTCAGGTTCTAGAAAGTGATTTTTAAAAACAATTTATGAAATCCACTTTAACAAAATGGAGATAATCAGGAATTTGAATATTAAAATTGAATACTGGTTCAATGGTATTAGGAAATTATTGTTAACTTTTAAATGTGTAGTAATGATATTGCTTATGATTTAAAAAACATTTTTTTTAATGTTTATTTATTTTTGAGAGAGACAGAGACAGAATGCGAGTGGGTTGGGGCAGAGAGAAAGGGAGACACAGAATCCGAAGCAGGCTCCGGGCTCTGAGCTGTCAGCACAGAGCCTGACACGGGGCTCGAACCCACGAGCTGTGAGATCATGACCTGAGCTGAAGTCGGATGCTCAATGGACTGAGCCACGCAGGCGCCCCTGTTTATGATTTTTAAAAAAGAATTTTCTTTTAAAACTCATGTGAAATATATCACAAATCAAATTATATAATATCTCAAATTTCCTTCAAAGTAATCCACATGGGGTGGGAGGAAGTAGGTAGGGGTATAAGTGAAAGTGACTGACTTTATGATTATTGTAGTTGGATAATGGGTGTATGGTGTTTCATTGCACTGTTTTATTCTCTTTTGTATGTATTTGAAATTTTTTGAATAAAAATTAAAAATAGGCTGGCTGACAAATGTATTTGGAATAGTTTTCTGGCGTTTGTAGATTGATACAGACCAAATGCAGAAAAGCTGAATGATACTGAAGGATGATTTATTATTGTAAAATAGGAGATGAATGTGATACATATGATAGAAATTCTCCCAGTTGCTTACATCTGACTCCCTCCCTCCTTATGATTGGGGAGTTCCATAAAAGACTAAGTTATATATTAGAAGTTTGCTTGTGAGCCTAGAATCCAGCTTAAAAACAGTTCTTAGAAGAACATTTATAGTATAAACAAGTACATTTTCTTCCAGTCTTAAATTCAGTAATTTCTTGTGATTATTCCAAGACAATGGCAAATTCTTACTATTTGACTTCTTTTTTTATTGGATTGATCCTGCCATCAAAGTATTTTCATTTACTGTTATTTTCATTAGCCTCCCTGTTTTCAGTGTTACATTTAGCCAGGGACTCCTGATATTTGAGAATATCTTGTTTGAAAAACACCTCTCAAGGTGGGTCCTTCTGTAGATGATGACCTATTTCAACATTCTGCTTAGCATTTTATTTGGGAATTGCAGCACTGTGCAATCACTTTCATTGTAAATGTTAATGTTTTCATATTTTTAATATTTTTCTGTAGTGTGTAATTCAACTCTTAATTTCTGTTGTGTTTTTTGTGGCTTTTTTTTTTCTTTAAAATTAAAAAAAAACTAATGTAGTACTTCAGTGCCAAGAAAGGATGTCCATGAAATTACTAGTGACTCTGCACCAAAGCCTGATGCGATATTAAAACAAGGTAAGGATAATCTTGGAATAGTTTATGGTTAACTTAACAACTGCTGAAGTGTTTTTGAAGATCAAACTTTCTTTTGCTCTTTAAAAAATGTATTTTGGGGGCATTTGGGTGGCTCAGTCAGTTAAGCATCTGACTTTGGCTTGGGTCATGATCTTGTGGTTCATGAGTTTGAGCCCCGCGTTGGGCTCTGTGCTGGCAGCTCAGAGCCTGGAGCCTGCTTTGGATTCTGTGCCTCCCCCTCACACACACACACACGCGCACACACACACACACACGCGCACACACACACACACACACTCTCTCTCTCTCTCTCTCTCTCTCTCTCTTTCTCTCTCTTTCTCTTTCTCTCTCTTTCTCTCTCTCTCTCTCTCTCTCTCTCTCTCTCTCTCTTTCTCTGTCTCTCCCTCTCTCTCTCTTTTTCTCTCAAAAATCAATGAACATTAAAATAAACAAATAAAATAAAAAATAATATTTTTTATAATCCTGTCTTTGAAGTTATAGTTGGTTCTGTGTGAATTATACTTTTGTAAACCTAGGTGTCTTTTGTTACTATAGGGCTTCTTTTTCTTTCTTAGCTTATAATCAGGGGCAGTAATCTAAAAGTGGCAAAGAACTATATTACCAGCTAATTACTATAGCCTTGCTTTTGCCTAGTAAATAAAATACTAGTTCCTAAGGATGGTAGAAACAGAAGTCAAAAGTAGTTTTGATTTGGCATGTCTCATAGTGTAACAGTAGTCATATTTTATTGAGCAATATATCATAATTGCATTTTTTGCTTGGTTTTTAGCTTTGTAAATAACTTTATTTTCCTTTCACCCATATTCATCAAATCTAATAGTATGCTATGTAGACTGGTTAAAAATCACTAAGAATTTGTGGCTTAGAGTTTATTTCCATGTATTATAAACTGAAAATAACTGTGTCTAGCTAATTTTAGTTGAAGCTGATTATTACTTTAATTTTAATTCAGGTTTAACTAGAAATGAAGCTAATGCGTATTTATAGAATATCTTCAGCTATAACGTATGTTCATTACAGCGGCTTTGTGCTTGATATATGATGCTGATTCATAGTCATTTGTTGGACAAATGATCAGAAATGTACCAGTCTTAAAGTTGTTTTTACTAGGCACGTTTAGTTTTTGTGTAAAAGAAGAAAACCGTTCTTTGTTTGAACCTAAGTCCCCTTCAGTAGCAGCAGTTCGCCGTCTATAAAACGGGTGCCCGATGCTCCGGATGGTTGGGTTTGAAATGAGTTACTACAGTGCGCAGTGCCTGGCACGTAGCAGACACTTCACAGATGTCAGTGGTGTTAGCACAGTAGTTTTACTTTTTTTTTTTTTTTTAAATCTTTTTTACTACTGTTAGACAAATCAGTTGTCTTAATTTCTCCAGTTCACATAGTTTATGGTCCTCTTTCCAGCCTTTGATCAGGCACTTGAATTTCACAAAAGTAGAACGATTCCTGCTAACTGGAAGACTGAACTGAAAGAAGATAGTTCTAGCAGTGAGGCAGAGGAAGAAGAAGAGGAGGAAGATGATGAAAAGGAAAAGGAAGATAATAGCAGTGAAGAAGAGGTAATTAAAAATGGTTGATGTCTCCTAAAATTAGAAATAACACTTCAGTTTCCTTTGTGAGTTAGGATTTGGCATGAAGTCGTCAATCACTTAAGTATTTTTAGTATTAGAGATATTTCATAATAAAACTGTGTTGTGATGTCCGCCATAACCAGGTAGTTTGCTTGCTTACTTAAAATAGAAATATAGTCTTGTGAAATTGAAAATACTAAATACAGTTATTTCAGTAATCTCAAAAATGTTTCTTAATGATGATGTGCTTTTTTTGGTTTATCAGATAATAAGGGAAATACACACCTAACGTAGCAAATCTCTCCTTTCATGTGCTTTTTCATCATCCTGTGGACCACTGTCACCTGGTACAGTGTTTTCATCTGCATATTTTATTGAAATACCTAGAGAAGTATAAAATACATCTTCCATCTAGTATTAGAAGAATAGTCAGCAAAAAGGATTAATACCTTTAATACCTCTTTGATTCAGAAAAACATAAATAATTACGTCTAACACAGATGAGAGGCTAGTTCTAATTAGATCATAAATAAGTCATCTGTGAATTTGTATGGATCAAGTAGGTGAAGTTTTAGATTTTATTATAACTGGTACTTTATAAGTACCAACAAAAGCTGTCCATGGTATTACTAGTGACATTGTACCACTGTACTCTTCAGTGGTGTGTTGAACGATTTCATAAAAGTTACTGGTGAATGGTGTAGGTAGTGAAGGCTGTATATTTGACCTTGAAGTGAATTGGAGTGAATGTTTTCAGGAAACTAAGTAAGTTAATCTCAATATGTAATATTTTCGGTAAGTTCTGAAATTCTGCCATTTAATTGTAATAAACAACTATTCATGAAATAGGATTGTTTCAGAGTTTATGTTTTATGACCTAGTGGCTGTGATGACAATGTGTAGTGTAAAAGTTTCTCAGCTTCAGTCTTCTCCCCCTCCCGCTTTTTGTTTAAAATGCTAAAATGAACAAGCAGTCCTTTGCTTCAAACTTTCCCAGTAGCTTCTCAAGCTTCACTTACAGAACTTCTTTTACAATCCAGTCCTGCCTTTTTACCACTTCTCTTGGTGTACCTTGCCATTTTGAACTTGATGCTGTGGCGATATTAAATTAGATACCTTGCCTCTTCCCAGCCTGTACACATACCAATACCTCTGCCTACAGTGCTCTTGCCTTTCCTCCCCCAGTTAGCCTGGCACACTCCCGTTCAGTTTCAAAACCCTACTAACACGATCCCTCTGTAAAGGGAAACCTGTGCAGCATCACCTCCCTCACCTCAGGAAAGTTAATCGCTCCATTTGCTTAGTTACTCCCTTTCCTTGTGCATGTTTTTATCATTTACACACACGCACGCGCACTTATTGTCAGTTTTCTCCCCTGTAAGCTCCTCAGGGGTTTGGTGTTCCCTGTGCTCCTACTCAGAGTGTCTCATAATGTATAACTTGTAAATATATGATGATCAATAAATATTAGTTACTAAAATTTTTATTGCTTAGATTTGTGTTTTAGAAATGTTTTGGTGAAAGCAAATCTGGTTTCCAGTTAATCATTTTCTTTTACGTTAAATACAAACTTCACTAAATTTTGGGAACAGGAATAAGTTTGGCAGTTTATGAAAGCCAAATATTGTATCAGGGGGCATTTAAGATCATATCTAGAAAATAGGTTTCCTTAGATTTGTATCTGACTGCCTTACTAAAACCCACCTTCTGTGGACCATGTTTAAACTGAGAAGTGTAGATTTTTACATAAAGAAATTAATAATTGTCATTTATTCTTCTCTGCTCAACTGGCAAACTTAATAGTTTATCAACATGGATTTTTGTTTCTTGTTTTTACCTTGCCTTCCTTTGCTCTGCTAGCTTTTAAAATAAAGGGGCAGATGTCAAAACAATGGCATTAGACACATGATTTTTAAAGTAAAATGATATATTTAGGTTTATTTAGACTATCAGTTGAAAAGTATGGTCTGGAGTGTTACTGTCAGAAATACATTGGTTTCAGCCAGAGTAACTGCAGGTCCTAAGTGTACGTTTGGAATCACTTTCTTCACAGTTACTCCCGATCATGGTCTCTAACGGCAGGCTCCATCGCTCACTTTTCTTTTATCTGAGTCAGCACCTAGCACAGTGCCTACGCTCGCTGGTGCTCGCTAAATGGTTTGTTGAATGGATGATAGTCACTGAATCGACGAGTTCCTCCATCTCACCTACTACCCTGCTCCTTGCAGGTCGCTTCAGGACCAGCTCCCTACTGCCACAGCCCCTGGCCACAGCAGCAAGAAGCTAGTCCCTCCCTTGTAATTGATAAATCGGGGAACTATTTTATTACTTGAAGATTTCCCTAAGTCTGAATCTTCAGGTATTGTAGATCAAGTTTGTTCCCCACTTTACTGATTTTGTTAGCTTGAAGTGCTGCACAGTGGGGCTGTATATCATGAAGGATACTTGGAGTTACAGCTAATGGGACCCACACGTGTATAGTTCTGGAGGAGCAACAAGATAGTCTGTTGTGATGTGAAACCCTGACCCAATTTAATATAAGTGAGAGTAGGTCTTCTTGAGCCTGTGGCCCTGACTTAAAGAGTAGATAGATCTCTGATATGGGAAAAAGCTCATGAACCATCTTGCTAGTCTTATTTCGTACTTCTTATGTGAGAATTTACATTTGGCATTATCGCTGTTGAGATACCTCTTAAGGCATATTCCTTTGGAAAGCATAAAATGTCTAGACTTGCCTGGTTTTGAACATCTCAGTGTTAAGAAATAATTTTTACTTGGTAAAATGTCTTTGAAATATTTTAGTAAATGTTAGTCTTTGCTTTTAGTAGGAAATCTTGTGTTATTATGATGTTTAATTGAGGAAAATAACATTCTATTCTTCTGTGACTAAAATTAGGAAGAAATAGAACCATTTCCAGAAGAAAGGGAAAACTTTCTTCAGCAGTTGTACAAATTTATGGAGGATAGAGGTGAGTTTTATTTTTAAATGTGCTACCTGTACAACAATAACCATGAATAAAAAAACCATGAAGAATTCTGTTCACTAAGCTTCATGTCACTAATAATCATGGCTGCCTTACTGCCTGCCAGCGTCACCAGCACCTGGCATAGTACCTGGCATATAGTACATGGGAGGAGGAATTTGACAGTATTTTGATGGATATTATGGCCATGGCCTGCATTCTGTTCTGCCTATCTGCCCTCCATCCATGAGTTCCCAAAGAACTCTTACGAGTAGGGAGCAGTAGCTGAATGGTAATCATAGTACCATTTTATTTGTACCTACATAGATTCCTCTAGTAAAAAGACTTCCTCTCTAGAATCACTGTTGGATATACCTTGGATGTGTATGTTTGTGTGTGTTTGTGTGTGTGCATGTGAGTGAGAGCGCCAGAGAGACACCATACTCCCAAGTCTTCTTGTGACCCAACCACACAGAACGAAGCAGAGAATTAAACCATCCAGAGAGAGTCAGACATAGAGAAAGGTGGCAGAGTCCCAGGGTGAGCCTTGGCTTAGTCTTTTGAATCTACCTGGCATTGTTAAAGAAACACAGGAATCGAGGGAAAGAGGTATGGATGTTGACCTTTCGTTTTCTGTAGTGACCTCGTCCTCTGGTAACTGTGGCTTTGTCACTCTCTTGGTAATCTGCTGTTCAGAGTATAGTGTCTCCTTTCCTGGGAAGATGCCAGAAAGGGAGTAGGGAGAGGCAGAAAGCTTTCTAGCTTGAGGAGAAGGACAAAATGAATGAATAATATTTGGAAGTGCCACTGTACTTTGGGAGTTATTTGGGGGGGGATTAATATTTTTTTAAATCCTCATTTGTACTGTTGATATGTAGAAGTTGGCTGTCTTTTGCTCTCGTAAGTGATAGTGGCTGCCATAATGTAGGTATCTTTATTGTTTCATATAAAATGTCCTTGCTTTCTGTATTATTTTTTTGTACGAATGAGGGTTGGCCTAAGAAGGTAGGTGATTTCTTAGGCTTTTGTATAAGGCAAATAAAAAAGTGAAGGGGTGCCTGGGTGGCTCCATTGGTTGAGTGTCCGATTCTTGATTTTGGCTCAGGTCGTGATCTCACAGTTGGTGAGATCTGGCCCCACGTTGGGCTCTGTGCCGACAGTGTGGAACCTGCTTGGGATTCTCTTGCTCCCTCCCTCTCTGCCCCTCCCCTGCTCGTGAGCCTGCTTTTTCAAAATAAATTTTACAAACTTTAAAAATTTTTTGTTTTGTTGATATTTTATTTTGGTTTATTTGTTATTCTTTGTTCATCAAGGAAATGAAAATGGAGTGAAATCATACAAGGTTTCAAAAATCTGGTATGAGAAATTTTTAAAAAGGAAATGGGCTTAAGTGGTAGACATGTTTTTGATTAACAAGGGATTTTTTTTTTCTCTTATACATATACTTTGCACTGTATATATTCAGTGGTAATATCTGAATCTTTTGTAGTTTTAAATAACAAATGCAGCATGGTTATAGTACATTTTGTGTTTTCTTTAATAGGCACGCCTATTAACAAACGGCCCGTACTTGGCTATCGAAATTTGAACCTCTTTAAGTTATTCAGACTTGTACACAAGCTTGGAGGATTTGATAATGTAAGTATTACAGTCAAAAGTGAAACGTGTTTTTCATGCAACATGTTTTCTTTTTTAAAAATTACCTAAAATTGTCTAATAAAAACCTAATAGTAGAAGGAGAAGAAGATGTAAGGCACAAGTTAGAAACAGAAACAGCCAGCTTCCTCAACCAAATTTAAATTTAATTAAAGAGCTTTTCAAATGAGCTTCCCGATTTACTGTTAAGTCTGTCAAACTTTCATAAACCACCTGTGTATGTGTGAGTCACAGCACAACTATATTGGTAGAAGTTCTTCCTGTGTCTCTTTTCCACTACACTGTAAGGTCCTTGAGAGTAGGGATCTCTTTTAATATTCTTTATTCTTAATCTCTTCCATGGTGTGTGATGCACACACATACACACACACATTTATGTATAGAAACATGCAGAAAAATCTTTGTTGAACTGAAGAAATTATCTTAAGGTTGCCATGATGTGTGGTGTCCATCCAATTAAGATTATTCGGGCGGGGGGAGTATTCTGTAGAAGAAAATGCTTTACTAAGATCCTTAGAACTACTTTGATTTATTAAATTTACAGGTTTTATGGGAACTAATACATTACTTAAAAATTTTGATGTGTCTCTTCATTACAAATTTTCATTTAGAAACCTGAATATTCTCTTATTTACTATGCCAGGTTTAATTTAAAAATCAAAAGGCCTAATAGCTCAACATTTGTACTTTTCTGAGATTTGTTAGAATACTAAAACTTACTTTAAAAGATTGTTGTAAGCTAAATTTTTTATTTAGAATTTATTAAGCTATTTTTCATTCCTTTGAGACTAGAACCAGTACATATAAACATATATTTCCATATGCTACATTAGTCAAAATTTTATTATATTCCCACCTTTTAATTGGGGAGTTTTCATTTTACTTTGTCTGCTAGATTGAAAGCGGAGCTGTTTGGAAACAAGTCTACCAGGATCTTGGAATCCCTGTCTTAAATTCAGCTGCAGGATACAACGTTAAATGTGCTTATAAAAAGTAAGTCATTGTACTTGATATACTGACATTCAATATTTTACCTAGAAAACAGGAGGCTAATTATTTCTTCTAAGAAATCAGAAATTTTTACTAATCACTTTATAATAGCATGTTCTGCAGTATTTTCTGTGAATACTAGATCTATGAGATATTCTGTAAAGAAAGTTTTTGTGGCCAAGAAAATTTGGAAAGTACTGTGTAGAGACTAAAAACCTCTTTTTAAAGTGTTAAAGGGGCACCTGGGTGGCTCAGTCGGTTTAGCGTCTGATCTCAGCTCAGGTCATGATCTCGAGGTTCATGAGTTTGAGCCCCGTGTCGGGCTCTGTGCTGACAGCTCAGAGCCTGGAGCCTGCTTCAGATTCTGTGTCTCCCTCTCTCTGCCCCTGTCTGTCTCTCTCCCTCTCTCTCACTCAAAATAAGTAAATAAATAAACAAACATTAAAAAAAATAAAGTGTTAAAAAGTCCAGGATTGAATCCTGGTCCTGCCAGTGATTAGCTTTTGTGCCCCTTGGACCATTTATTTGTTCTCTTAAGCTTCAGTTTCCTCATTTGTAAAATGGGATACTAGTGCTTGCCTCGTAAGATTATTCTGATGATTAAATGAGACTTCACATGAACTAAGAGGACTAGTGCTTGGCATATCAGAAGTGCTCATTGTTTGTCTGCGTGGCTCAGTCAGCTGAGCATCTGACTCTTGACTGACTCAGGTCAGGATCTCATGATTCATGAGGTCGAGCCCCACGTTGGGCTCTGTGCTGGACAGCGCAGAGCCTGCCTGGGATTCATCTCTCTCTCTCTCTCTCTCTCTCTCTCTCTCTCTCTCTGTCTCTGTCTCTGTCTCTCTCCAAAATAAAAAAAAAAAAGTGCTCAAAAAGTTGATGCTTTACTAATACTTTTAATAGCTATTGTTGTTACAGTTACTTTATTTAAGATACTGTTTTTTTTTACTTTTGGCATAGTTTTTTTGTGACTTTGGTTTTTTTTGAAAAATGTTTCTATTTGGGTTAAAGAGAATGGGAAGAACTGAACTAGAATAAATTAGAATATTAATATGACTCAATATTTGAGAACTTAAAAGAAATAAACACCTTTTAAAAACCACCACTCTGTAGTAATAATTTGAAATGTTTTCCCAAATGTAATTTCTCTTCACGTTTCCAGATATTTATATGGTTTTGAGGAGTACTGTAGGTCGGCCAATATTGAATTTCAAATGGCATTGCCAGAGAAGGTTGTTAACAAGCCATGTAAGGAGTGTGAAAATGTAAAAGAAATCAAAGTTAAGGAAGAAAATGAACCAGAAATCAAAGAAATAAAGATTGAAGAGGAGGAGAATATAATACCGAAAGAAGAAAAGCCTACTGATGATGATACTGAAAGAAAAGAAAATATTAAACCCTCTCTGGTAAATCAGATACTGTTCATAGTGCTGTGCCTTCTTTGGTACATTGTCTACACTGTCTGTAACATTTTCATGGTTAACTTACTATAAAATGTTATACTTAATTTTTTGAGCATTTTCCTCGTTAAGTGCTATTTTTGTATTTAAAATAGTTGTTCGCTGTTTTTGCTTAGTGTGTTAGGAATGGCAGGAGTATCTTAAAATAGCTAACGCGTTTCTCAATATTAGTATTGGTTGGTACCGCCTTTTGCTAACAATTAGATCATGGAATTAGGTTGACAGTTTTTACTTTTGTTGGTTTAGTTCCTCTGATTTTTTTCTAGGGAAGTAAAAAGAATTTATTAGAATCTATACCTACACAGTCCGATCAGGAAAAAGAAGTTAACATGAAAAAAACAGAAGAAAATGAAAATCTGGAGGACAAAGATGAGGAGACAACTGGGGTAGATGAGTCCCTCAGCATAAAGGTAGAAGCTGAAGAAGAAAAAGCAAAATCTGGGTAAGAAATTTGTTTTTGGTTAAGATGCATTTTTTGGCTGAATGAATTCTTGTAATTTGCCCTTTGTGTGTGTGCGTGTTTGAACCTAAATTTGACAAAATATAGTGTAATTGAGAGGTTTGCATTTAGTTTGTAAGTGCCATTTGCCTCCTTCAGAGACCCTACTAATGCAAATTTGTAGCAAAAGATCATGTTTTTGATCCATTCTTCTTGCTCTCATCATGGAAATTTATGAAATTTTGAGCTAGAAAAATACTTCTTACTACATTAAGCTCTGCTGAATAACCAGATAATAGAAATTTGGGAAGATGGCTTTCTGTATGTAATGTTTTCTAGATGGTATGTTGGCTCTAGATTTTAAGAATTGTGTTAATTTCTTAAGCAAAAAATAAGAATGGAAAAGTGCTAATAATTAGCTTTCACAAGGCCTGGATTGTTATATTGTGTTTTCTGTGACAGTAGTAATTCCTCATTTTGGTCAGTTTGGAATGATGAACTGTTTATTCAGCAATGTAATTTATGCACTGCCAGTGGACCCCTGGATTTTGTAGATGATCTTTGGCATCTAGTCATCGCTGAGGTTTAAAAAAACCCTACACATCCCCATCGTCAATGGTCCGTTTAAATAAGTACAACCAAATGTTTTTGATCATTTTAGTGGTTTCTGAAATTTGGCCACAGCATGCCAAATGCTGTGGAAGGGAAGGGAAGCAAAATATGCTTTGCAAATTTAGGGAAAGGTACTTGTTTAGTATACCTTGTTATATATCTTTGTGTACAAATGTCTATATCAAGTACTCCTTACTGCTGTTGGTGATTATTTCAGCTATTAAGAAACTTAGTAAGTATGTAGCTTTTTGCCTAAAATGTCTTGATTATTTTAGTGTCCTCTGAAATTTTGGCTGCAGCATACAGATAAACATGGGAGGAGAAACCTGGGTTTAGATGAATATAGTCTAAGTGTTTTTTCATTATACTTGGTTATAGTCCTGTGTGCACGTGTATATTTCAAGGTACTCCTTGCTGTTGCTGGAGACTATTTCAACTCCTAAGAAACTTAGTAAGGATTCAGCTTTTTGTCTAAAAATCTGATCTTTAAATTTGCATTTATTTCTGGAATATCTGCTGTGTGGGAGGCATTGTGATAAGCCTTGTTTTCTCTTTGTCACTAATAATTATCTTATTTTTTCAAGTTGGTGTTTCAATTTATTTTCTGGTGTAAACTATATATTGTAGGTTTTAAAAAATTTCTTCAACTCTATGGCTTTTTAATTTACTACATATATTTATTAATGTATCATACTACAAACTGAAATTTTCCTAGCCCGACAGCACTAATTTGGTAGTGTTATGTGTTGGGAATGTCCAAGATTGATTTCTGAGTTTTATTAGATAAGTGCAATAGAAAATTTGATAGTTATAAAGAATCATATGTGAGTATTTCTCTAGCATATAAAGTTTCTCTAAGTAATTACTAGTTACTGCCAGGAATTTGCCATGTCCTTTTTTCATAGTCTAGGTAAAGGAGATTAAATAAGTTAATTTAGGTGAAATGACCTGTTCAATGCCTGGCCCATAGAAAGTATTAACAAGTTAAAGTTGTTGTTTTTTTAATTTGTTCCATTGTATGGAGTGTGACATCAAACTGGGAAAATTTGATATTTGTGAATTCAGATGAAAAATATTGATACATTTGGTTTCCCAAAATAATAGTTCTTTAAAAGATGTGCGTGTGTGTGTGTGTGTGTGTGTGTGTGTGTGTGTGTGTGTGAGAGAGAGAGAGAGAGAGAGAGAGAGAGAGAGAGAGATCCACATCAACTTAATTTTTACAAATCTATATGCTGATTACATTTTATACTTCCAGAAGGTATCATTGTTGGCATTCTATGTCTGATTTAGTGCGTTTTACCTTTGATTTTGCCAGTGAATTATTAGAGAAAGGAGTAGAATATTTTATTTGACTGATAGCAATTGTGTTGTTTGCTTCTTTAAACTTTAGTACACTAAGTGTTTTTCATTTGGTTGGTGTCTGAGGTTGACACTCAGTGTGAAACTTTTGTTTTCAATTTTTGATTGCTTTATGAATACAGAGTATTAGAGTATTACTCCAGATAAAATTAAAGACTGCCAGGCTGCACTAAAGTAGGATTGTGCTTCTTACTGGCATGAACCAGTTGTGCTCAGAGCATTGTGTAATGTAAGACCCAATTTAGAAGTTGTTTTCATTTAAAAACTCTCAGACTTTTTATTCTGTGTCTCTCCTTTCTCTGATATGATCATTCTGAGGTACATAACAAATATCTTTGGCGCATAATAAACAACTTCTTTTGTTGTGGCCACTAGAATACGCTTCCTTTTCTCCCTGATACACAGAGATACAAGCTTATGATTTAAACAAGGAATATTCTTTCCAAAAAAATGTCTTAACTGTTTTAATTTTTTAAATACATATGAACATTTATTTAAAGTTGTTAATAATAGTTTATCATCCAAAATACCCTCTCTGGTAATTTCTTAGATATTTTAGCCATACTAATAATTATTTCTTCAGTACAGACATGTTCATGTATTTTTAATAATAGAGTTCTAGTTTTTTATCTCCAATTATAGCTGGTTTATTTAGGTCTTAATTTTGAAGTACCTATTCATTTGAATATAAATGAGTCTTTAAAAATAGAAATAATTCTTGAGATTCTGTAGACTTTGTGATGTATTTCAGAGAAAACTGATGCATTTGTTACTTTTGTAAACTTACACTTAATTTCACAGACTATTAGGCTTCCCTTCGCCCCTCCTGCCTCACAATGTAGAAGGAAAGAGGTAGGAGAATAAAAACATTTTAGTGTTGCTCGTATTACTGTAGATTGTTTCTGTTGCTTACGTAATATTAGGAGTGATAAAGTATGTTATTGCTAAAAAGGTTGCGTATAAGATTATGAAACAAATGATCAGTGGAAAAGGCTTTTTATATAAATATTACATTCATGAACTTTTAAAGCTTAATTATGTAACTGTCATGTAGTTTCTGTTTTATAATCTTTATTTGTCAGCTCTAAAGTGATGGAGTCTTTTTGAGAGAAAACTATTGTACTAGATATAGACATAGTTTTTATCTGCTGTGCAGGGTAAATACATAGTATTTATCTTGGGACTAAATATAGTTGAATTTCGTATTGAAGTCTTTTAAAAACTAAATCTAGTGTTTGGAAGATTTTCTCCAACTTGTTTAATATGGATTTGTGGCTAATATAAAATGAATGCGAATGCTCAGTTTTAAAAAGTGCACAATGCTGAGAAGACTGAAATGGGCAACAGTGCTGCTTCTAGAATGATTTCCCTTTTAGTTTTGTGTTACTTGGACTTGGCCTGTCTTATACTTATTTCATTGGAACTTCGAAGTTGAGAGAGTCGGTAAAAGACTTTATACGCGGTAAAGAAACAGAAATTGTAGCAAAGTTTAGAAGAATAGAAAGAAAAAAATGATGTGATATTGATGTGAAGTTAGTCAAATAGTCCTGTGAAAGGTAAAATCATATTTCAGTTAGCATAACATTTGAAATTCTGGTTGGAGCACCTTTTGAACTCAATAAGACTAGCTGTTGGCTAGTAAAAGTTTTTGTTTTCAACACCCCGGGGCTGGAAATACTTGAATAAAAAATACTTTTTAGTCTGGAAATGGCTATGAGGTGTAAATGATTTGTGTTTTTGTCAACACGTTTGTGTAAATCACTCTCATAATAAACCATGAAAAAGTTGTTAAAGTTGACCTTAATAGTTTCTTATACAACTTCTCTTCTTCCGGCTGTTGGAAATTTTCTTTTAATGCATTTTTCAATCTTCATTTCCTCTAAATGTATTTCTCTATGACCACAGTCATCTTATACAGTTTTGGTTTTTAATGTTACATTGCAACCCAGAATTTCATGCACATGGAACCTGCCGTTCCCGGAGCAATCACAGCCACGATTTTTATCAGTTTATGTGGTTTGGAACTGAAAAGCTTATGAAGTGTCTTTTATTAACTGCAATTTTTTAAACCTTTCAAGAGATGAAACGAATAAAGAGGAAGATGAAGATGATGAAGAAGCAGAAGAGGAGGAGGAGGAGGAGGAAGAGGATGAAGAGGATGATGACAACGATGAGGACGAGGAGTTTGAATGCTATCCACCAGGCATGAAAGTCCAAGTGCGGTATGGACGAGGGAAAAATCAAAAAATGTATGAAGCTAGTATTAAAGATTCTGATGTCGAAGGTGGAGAGGTCCTTTACTTGGTGCATTACTGCGGATGGAATGTGAGGTAACTTGAGTTTCAGCTAGTGATTACTACCTAAAAACACTTCTAAAATAATTTTCTATTTTAAAAGTTAATTGACGAATTACAGACTTATTAGTTACTCTGATCGAGGTCATAGTACCATATAAAAAATCTGTAGATTTCAGCATGTAAATGCCTCGCTTAGTGACTTCCTACTTACTGTTTTGAATACTTAGAAGATACCCTTAGGGTCTAGAAAACTGGTATCTATACAGTTGACTCTTACGTTATACATGAAGATTAACAGGGACAGCAACATTATTGGTGAAATGATAGAAAAATCTTTTTTTTTTTTTATTTATTTAAGTAGAAAAATCTTTTTTAAAGTTAAAAGAGTTTTGAGCTTCTTCATGTCTGTGAGTTAATTACCGGGCTTCTTTCTCTCTCGCGTTTTCAACTACATTGCCACAGTAACCTCTTCTTTGTAATCTGAAGTTGTCACGTGTCTTTCTTACAGGAGGCAGGGATTTCAAAGTCGTGATTTCTTAAGATGCATGAGTCATTTTAAGAGGGCTTTTATCTCTTCATTAACATCTCTTATAGTCTTGTTCAGAAGCCTCAGAAAGTTATTTGTATATTTGAGACGATATGGTGGAAATGCAATAAGCAAGTGTGCTTAACTAAAATAGGGTGCACTTTCTGACTGTTGATAACCCTAGGGATGAAAGGCAAGACTAAGGTTTGGTTTTAGGTGGTGTTCAGTGACTTCACTTCTTATCTTATACAAGTTTTCTTTGGTTCATCCAGAGAAATTTTGTATTTGAATTTTATCCAAAATTGGCAAGTCTGTTTTAGGATCTGGTCACTTAAATTATCTTTTAAGAAAAACTATCAATTCGTTTTGAAATCTTTGATACTTTATTTGAAATACAGCTTGTGATAGCATTGTTGCCCTTGAAAAATTCACCACAGAAGTTAGAAATGGTGGTTTCGTGGTGTGCCAGTATCTTCAAGGAGGAATACAGTTCCTGTGCTTTTTATTTCAGTTGTATTCTGTGATTTAGAAAGGTGTTCAGAAAACATCATCTCAATTTCTGTTTCTTAAAAAAACTATATAGCCTCTGTTTCTTAAAAGTCCATTTTGTGTTGTCCTGCTGTGGCAATAGGAAGCTCTAGAAGCATGTCTAATCTGATTACCTTTCTTACTTAGAGAAAACTGCAATTCTGATCCATTCTGACGCTTGGAAGAAAATAACAATTTAAGTCATAAGGAAATGTTTAGAAGTTTTGTTTGGGGACTCGTTCTTTGTTATTTCTAACCAGCAAGTTTGGGATTTTAAGAATACTTTTAATCAGTGTTGTCCCGTAACATAAGCTTTTCCAAAGAGTCAGTTTTAACAACATGTGTAATTTATCCTTTTGTCTGTTGGCTCTTGGGCTGCTTTTGTGGTGCGTGATTTTCCTTACCTGAAGGGCTGGCTATTAATGATCATGTTCAAAGGAAGATACTGGAGATCTCAGATATAGCTGCTATAAGAATATTTTGCCCAGTTTTGACATTTAATCATTTTGATCTTACTAAATGATCATCATAATATAAATGTCGAGGGAGTTCCATTTATGCCTGGAGTGTACATGTTGAATACGTTAGTTTAAAATTAGGAAGGAAAAAATTGAATCAGGAAAAATTAATAATTACTGAGTAATGCCCACAAGAGATGTAAGAGCCACATCATCTTTTACCTCTCCTTTCAGTTCTTCTACCCTTAGTTTATATAATGAGGTAGGTTTTCTAGTGGCCTTATTAAATGCTTTGTATTTCGTGACAGAACTTGCACCATTATCAGGGCTTGATTATTTTCTATTGTTCCATTAAATAAAGAGGCTTAGTAAGTATAAGAATTGAGACATTCATAAAATTATTCTGCAAGTAGGACACAACTTTCTGTTTGTTTAAGAAAAGACTGAGTGAAGGAAAGAGTCCTCTTTCCGTCGGAACACTTGGATTTTAGGGGCCAGAAAGAGAATGTCAGTATTTTAGCTTTGAAATTGGTGAGGGGTTGGGGATGGTAAGGGAAGACTTTAAATTGAGACCTTCAAGTTTTTAATAATACAGAAAAGAAAACGAGACCTAGTTCAACAAGACAAGCTGATGTCACTGAGAAGGATGCCATCTACTCCTCACACCTCAAGCGTTTGTGTGGTCTGAACTTTCAAAAGAAGAAAACTAACCAACTTGACGAAGACCTGTAGAGTGAATCTCTTCATACTCCAGCAGCATAGAGAAAGCTGTACTTCTGTAGATTAGCAGTGAATTTTCATAGTCAGCATAACAATAGTCCTATTTCTCTCTGCAGTAATAACCAGAATCTCTTATTGATGAATAAGCAATAATTATGATTTTTGCTGCTCCTTCATGTCTGAAGCTAATCTAATGAGGACTGCAACAAATCCTCATCAGTTCTGCAACTGTGTTCCTGTTGTTTCAGTGATCTTCAGCTTGATCTTTGAATTTACACTTAAGAGATGTGAAATTAGACATGAAGATTTATGTATGAAGGTTCATGAAAATAGTTTTATCTTCAGTGGCAGTCATTCATTACTATAGCAATTTAGGAAACTTCTTATGGAGCTATTTGTGTGAGTTTTGTTTGATCTGAAAGGTCACTTTCCAGTAAACAAATTTTTCATAAAGAAAATAAGAGACTATCTTTCTTAGTTTAAAAAATGCTATTTTTCTGGTAATTTCTACATTTTACCTTTTTTCTAAAATGCTGTGTAAACCTTTCCAATAATACAATTTTCATTTGCACGCCTATTTCATATTTGAAAAATGTTAATTTTTGTTACACAAAAGAATAGTATTTGCGCCAATTTATTTTTACTACCACAAGAAGAAGACACATTTTTACAGGCTTACATCAGATTTACTGGAAATAGCCAGAACTCTGGATCTTAAACCACATAATGGCTTATAAATGGCATAATAGTGCTACAGAATTTGTCGGGTGCAGTGACCATATATAAAACTATTGTCCAACACAGTAGACTTCACTAGGTTGCCATGTGCTTGGAGGAAGTCAGTTCTTCTTTATGAATTGTATTTGACTCTTCTAAAAATAACATCCAATCTAGAAAACTGGCAAAATACATAAAAGTAGAAAGACAACTAGTAATATTGTAGTATATTCTCTTGTAGACTTTTAAAAGACATTATACGTTTTTAAAAATTATAATCACATTTCAGTAATTTTTCATAGTAGGCTTTCTGCTTGTTTTCTCTGCATGATGTTCATGCTTTATGGAAGTTCTTAGTTCATTAGCTAATTGATCCCCTTTGTTCTCGCTTCTAAGTTCATGCCGTAAACGTGGGATTGAGTTTTGAAAATCAAGTTACACTCTGAAATTCAGCTGCTACAATCTCTGTTGTGTGTGTGTTGGGTTTATCCTCGTTCCCAAACACAGCCAAGTGTGTTACAGCTTTCTGGGCAACTTGGCTTGCAATTTAAAATGCATCAGTGGGGCGCCTGGGTGGCGCAGTCGGTTAAGCGTCCGACTTCAGCCAGGTCACGATCTCGCGGTCCGGGAGTTCGAGCCCCGCGTCGGGCTCTGGGCTGATGGCTCAGAGCCTGGAGCCTGTTTCCGATTCTGTGTCTCCCTCTCTCTCTGCCCCTCCCCCGTTCATGCTCTGTCTCTCTCTGTCCCAAAAATAAATAAACGTTGAAAAAAAAAATCAAAAAAAAAAAAATAAAATGCATCAGTGTTTTATCATGTATTGAAGCTGATTTGTTTTTCTCCATTTCCAGTTTGGCTTTCCGTAATCAAGGGGTTGGGAATTTGATTAGAGAATTTTTTTTTATATTAAGGCTCATCAACTACATGAAAAGGATACCCTCAAGTAAAAGAGAAAGGGAAAAGCAACACTAAAGTTTCAGCTGTAAAATTTCTAAGTAGCAAATTAGTAGTTCTACTCCATTTTATAAGTTCTAGAAAACTAAAAATAAGATAAGTTATATTTGAAGATATTACTTGGCAATAAAAATGTATTTCATTTAAAAAATATTTTGTCTCTCAGGGTGCCTGGGTGGCTCAGTCAGTTCAGTGTCCCACTTCGGCTCAGCTCATGATCTCACAATTTGTGGGTTTGAGCCCCGCTTCAGGCTCTGTGCTGACAGCTCAGAGCCTGGAGTCAGCTTCGGATTCTGTGTCTCCCTCTCTCTCCACCCCTCCCCTGCTCACGCTCTTGTCTCTCTCTCAAAAATAAAACCAAAACATAAAAAAAAAATTCTGTCTCGAAGCAAATTGGCTCCTCCTTTGAAGAGATGGGGGGCGGGGGACAACTAGTAAAAAGCTTTCACAAATGGGTTCAAACCTACTTTGTGCTAACATTCAACTGCTTTTTAACAAACGTTTATTCTTTTATTTGGCATATATAAGTTCAGTATCCTGTGCAAAATACTATGCTTGAACAGAGATACAAAGAAATGGTTCCCGTTAAGGCATTGATTGTCCAGATGAAGGAACTACCCCCCCGCCCCCCCAGGATTTACAACCCATCCATCCCACCACCCCTCCCTCCTAATACCCTCAGCCCTCCCCTTGGCTTACTTACCTTCAGTCACCCCTTAGACTCATTTCTTTTGACCCCCACGCTCTTCTGTTGCTCTTGTGTTGCTTTGTAATCCTTGCTCGACAGAACCACTAGAACACCGATTAAATCTCACACTCGTGCTCCTGGCCTGCACCTGTGGCTCACCCTGGCTGGAGAAAGCAAAATGACTTACTTTAAATTCGTGACTGTGAACCTTAAGTGGCCAAGATGTGTCCCCCTTCCATCCCCTCTCTCACTTTCTCTGAAGACGATTTCATACTGTTTCTTATCTCCTCAGATACCCAGGATCTCTTCCCCATCCCTGCTTCGTAACCTCACTGAAAAACTGGAATGAAAGAATTTCTGCAGACTTCCACCTTCTTACCCGCCTCCCTTGCCACGTTCTGCGCCCGGTCGTTAGTCATCGGTGATCGGGCGCGCCGCTGTCTAAAGCCGGTCTTCTGAGTGCCGTGCCTTGTTGCCTAAATTAGAGCCGGGGCCCCAGAAATTCTCCCTTTCTTCCCCCTCTCTGTCATCAGCTTCTCGCTCTGTTCTAACTCATTGTTGTCTGGACCTGCAGGGATTTCTCCCGTCTCAAAGCTCACTTGACCTTCCCCCTGCTTTTCCTGCTGCGCCATTTCTCTGCTGTATTTCTGTCCAGCAAGACTATTTGAGCAGCCGACTTCTCTCGGGTGGTTTTGTGTAAGCCCACTCCAGTAAGGCTTTTGCCCCGTCACACCTCCAAAACTGTCACCAGTGACCCCCATCTGACTGAATTCCATCCTTATTTCTTGACCTCTTGCTGCTTGCCTCAACAGTGGCATCTGACCCTGCTGATCGCTCCTTCCGTGACAGTGTTAACTTGTGTTCCAGCTGCTACATCGGCAACTGTTTTTCTTGTTTATTTTCCTTTTCTGCCATTCCTCAGTCATCCTCTTTTGTCTCTTCTTGTCTTTGTGTGTTTTCTTCCTTATAATTGTGCCCTTTTATCCTTTGATACCCATTTTAACTTGTTTACATTCTATCTCTATTTTTCCAGCCCTAATTTGAATCACTTTTCTGATAACTGCATTTTTCTAAATTACTTCTCGGAGCCAAATAATTTTGACCTTCTGGAATATAGCTTCCACTTAGGACTGTGGGGACCTCAGGACCACATTACTTCCCACTACAAAAGAGCATTTAATTTTTAAAACGTGAAAAGTAATCCCAATTCCATATTCATTCCATTAATATCCCTTACCAGTTCTAGAAAAGTACATGCCTGTAAGTAGCAAATAAATCTTGAACTAAATTAGACCTCCTGGCAACAAAATAGAAGTACAGCAGGAGTTAAAATCCAGATCAAAGGAACTAGTCTACAAAAATGATACTTACAGAATACAGACACAAATGGGGGATTGGGACAGATGTGGCCTGGCTCCCTCACTGGAGCCTCTCAATGCTTTTATGTGTGGGAACTCTTTGTTTAACGTCCTGAGGCACTGTCAAGCTGTTTTCCACAGAGGCTACACCATGTTACGTTCTTAGCAGAATTGTATTAGGGTTCTGGTTTCTCCAAATCATCACCAACATTTGTTATTTTCTGTTGCTAAAAAAAAAATGGTTATTATTAGCTAACTTAGTATCTCATTTTTTTTTCAATTTTTTTTTGAAAGGTTTATTCATTTTTCAGAAACAGAGACAGAGGGCATGAGCGGGGAAGGGGCAGGGAGAGGGGGAGACACAGAATCTCAAACAGGCTCCAGGTTCTGAGCTGTCAGCACAGAGTCCGACTCGGGGCCCAAACTCACAAACTGTGAGATTCTGACCTGAGCTGAAGTCGGACGCTTAACCGCTTAACCGACTGAGCCACCCAGGCGCCCCTCATTTGGTTTTGATTTGCATGTTTAGAATGACTAGTGATGCATACTTATTGGCTATTTGTATGTCTTTGGGGAAATGTCTGTGTAAGCCCTTTGCTCATTTTTGAATTGTTGTTATTGTTGAGTTGTAGGAATTCTTCATATGTTCTGTATATTAATCCTTTCTCAGATACATGGCTTGCAGTTATTTTCTCCCATTCTGTGAACCCACAGAATTCGCTTTTCACTCTCTGGATACTGTCTTTTGATATACAAAAGTTTTAAATTTTGGTAAAGTCCTTATTCACCCGTTTTTTCTTTGTTGCCCATGCTTTCGGTGGTGTATCCTAGAAAACATCACCAAATCTGGTGTTGTGAAAATTGCCCTGTTTTTTTTTTAAGAATTTTATACTTTTAGTTCTTTTTTTTTTTTTTTAACGTTTATTGATTTGAGAGAGAGCGCGCGCGCGCGGTGGGGGAGGGGGTGGGGGGAGGGGGAGGCAGGGAGAGAGGGGGACAGGATCCGAAGCAGGCTGTGCTGACAGCACGGGGCCCCGTGTGGGGCTGGAACCCACGAACCGTGAGATCATGACCTGAGCTGAAGTCAGATGCTTAACCAAATGAGCTACTCAGGTGCCCCTATACTTTTAGTTCTAATACTTTAGTTTTTAATCCATTTTAATTTTTATAAAAGTATGTATGATAGTCCTTTTTTTATTTTTATTTTTATTTTTTATTTTTTTAATTTTTTTTTCAACGTTTATTTATTTTGGGGACATAAGAGACAGAGCATGAACGGGGGAGGGGCAGAGAGAGAGGGAGACACAGCATCGGAAACAGGCTCCAGGCTCTGAGCCATCAGCCCAGAGCCCGACGCGGGGCTCAAACTCACGGACCGCGAGATAGTGACCTGGCGACCGCGAGATCGTGACCTGGCTGAAGTCGGACGCTTAACTGCGCCACCCAGGCGCCCCTGATAGTTCTTTTTTTATGATTTTTGTCATATGAAGAGCCCATCTCCTAATTAGCAGCCGAAATGGGGTTGAGAGTGAGACTAAAGTCAATCTGATGGGAAATCCTCCTGATGTGACTTTCCTTCTACTCTGTCTTCTTTTGTCCCTTTAAGAATTTTTATGTCACTTCAGATTAATTTCTTCCATATTCATATTCCTTCCACCTTCAGAGTATTTTATGTCCTTACTTCTTTTTCTTCTTTTACTTTCATGTCATCTGATCCCTACCATACTTTCATTGTGTATGCCAATGGACTTAGGAATGTTGATAAAAGAGTACAGAGTTGTTCTATTCCTGTGCTTTAAAGTAATTATTCTGGTAATGATAGAAAGGAAAGCAAAACCGTCTTGGAAATTGTCTGCTTTATTGCTATAGTGTGAAAGTTAATGAAGGCTGGGAGGGGACATTGCTCCATTTTTGTTTTTGTTTTGTTTTGTTTTTGAGTTTATTTATTTTGAGAGAGTGTGTGTGTGTGCATGGGGGAAGGGCAGGGAGAGAGAGGGAGGGAGGGAGACAGAGAGACAGACAGACAGACTCCCAAGCAGGCTCCATGCTGTCAGTGCAGAGCCTGCTGAGGGGCTCAGACTCTGGAACCATGAGATAATGACCTGAGCCGAGATCAGGAGTCAGACACCCTACCCCTGTCTTTTTAACCAGGCCTTCCAATTCCCTTCGCATGTTCTTCCTCCTGTGTCCCATTCTTTATTTCTTGATCCCTCATTGTCATCTTTTCCAAACTCTCACTTCCCTAACCCCCTGTCACAGTCCCCCAGCTTATTCAACTTACGTTTATGATGTAAAGCACATTCAAATTAAAAAGTACCATGGCAGTCAAAGGGCTGTGTTACCACTCATGTGAAAAATTCTTATGCAGTATGCAAATGATTTGTATCAGACAGTCATACATGCAGAGAAAATTAAAAGTTTAAAAGCAGGGAATGAAATGAACATAAAAATAGTTTATACTTTAAAAATAAGACTTTTGAGTTGACTCTCGTTTCTCAGTGCGAGTGAAAATAAATAGTTCCTTCATGAAAAAAGATTAGTAACTTGGATATTTTGCACTCAGGTGGGCTTTCTTTCTTTGTATGTTGAACTTAGAATGTTTACTAAGTTGGACTTGTTCCATTCATTATTTTTTTGTAGATTGCCAGTTATGTTTAAGGTAAAAGGTAAATGTGGACCTGTTCATTTGGTGGTTTTGTAGATTGGTAGGTACATTGGTATATTTTTCTAACTGTACATAAATCCTAATCCTCTAAATTGATCAAATGTTAATAAAGTAAATTTTTAAGGTACTTTTAAAAGTCAGTATCTGCGCCACAAAATACAGTAAGTGCCACAGTTGTTAACCATTTGTAGTGATCTCTATAAGCCTGATAGAGTATTCTGTGATGTGTTCTTAACGTTACATATTCCCTCTGCCTAAAGACCTATACCTTTTTTCATTTTACAGACTTAAACTCTTTAGGAAAACCAATTGATATAATTTCTATGCCATGCACTTAGGCTGTTTGTGTCAAATATTAAATATGATTATGCTATAATATTCAAGTTATTGTCATTCTGTTCTTTATTACGATGAACACCATTCCTGTGTCTTTGATGTGGATTTAACATGAAGTGTTACATGATGTGGAAATATGAAATGTTAATAGCATGCTTAGAATTTTATTTTTTCAATAAGATAATGCTTTTATTTTTGTTTTGTCATATCTTAAAGTACATGACAGAAAGCATTAAATTGTGTTCAGTGAGTCTTTCATAAATTTTGATTTATATATTCTCTCAGATTAAAAATATATGTGTAAATTCAGATTATTATAGAAAATTCATAAAGTAGGTAAATATCGATACAGTGGCTTATAAAGTTCATGATCAATAACTATTGCTGTTTTTCATATGATTTGGTCTTTTTTCCTATTACAGTGTCATACTTACTTTTTTCTGTAATTTTTTTTACTCTAACCATTAAGAGGGAAAATTTTCTTTCCTTGCTAAGATTGCCTAAATTTCCACTTTAGATGTAAGGTTTTTGAGACCTGAGTTTGTTGTATGACATGGATTACCTTTTTGTATAAAGATAGGCAAGATATAAAATGCATATTATTCAGCAGTTATTAAATGAATCTATTCATTACAGAAAACAAAATACAGATGACTTTAATATTTTACATAAATTAATGGTCGGGTTTTAGGTTTTCTCTTTTTTATAATCTGTACACATCTTTCATATAGTGAGCTTTTAAATATTATGGCAGTTTGGTTTTGCTTGTGAAATTATTTTTAAAATACCTTTATTATGCATGTAATTATTTTTTTTAATCTCTAAGGTTATGTCTTTTGGGGTACATGTTAATACACACTGATAATATTTCTTTGAAAGTGGTTTGGTTGGGGTTAAGAAGAACCCAAATCTAAATTACTGTGGGCAACAGTAACCATTTTGGTTTTCTTACATCTGGTTGATTAATGTTCTTTTCCATTTTTATTATTGCTAAGTGATTTCTTAGATGATTTGCCAACACATCCAAACAAAAATCAGAAAGCTGTGTTTCTCTGGTGAGAGCAAGTATGTTATGGTCTCTGAATGGTTCCTTCTAGCTTTGTGTGAATATTTTAATTCAACACATTTTAAAAATTCAAATACCTGTGTGGCTTCTTTCCGAAGGTTTGTATTGGTACTTTGTCATTACCGCTTAGGGTTGTGTTCTCTGTTTCGCTGTCAGCTCCTTGTGGGAAGAAGCTGTACTACACCATTCCCGAATGCCCAGTGCGTAGCTCCCCAGGAAGTCTTTATCAAACGAATAAGTCCCCGAGCGTACTTTCAGTCTTGGCGGTTCATCTTACTTTCTGCTTCCGGGGTCATCTGGTCCAGCTCCATCATTTTGTACAGAGCAGGGAGCAGACCTTTAGAAGTTAAAGGAGTTGCTCGTGCATCTCTCCTTTCATGTTCGTTCCATTAGTTGAATATTCGATGGTCTCAATAGAAATATCCTCAGGTCCGCCATGCGTGTGTTTTGAAAATATTTTCCTTAATACTCTAGTTAAATACGAGATGAGATACCTGTGTAGGTTCCATACAGTAATTACAGTGATTTATTGATAATTGAAAGAGTATGGTCTAATTACTGACAGACTTTATTTTCTAATTCAGTATTTTTTTAATTCAACATTTTAATATTTGTTTCAGTATTTGTTTTTCTTAGTTTCTCAGTATTTGCTTTTAAAGGGAAGAATTCAGTAATCCTCTTTTCTTTGTGCCATGCCAAACTCTATTTCCTTCTGTCACGGAGAGCTCCATTACTATCTTGTGATCCTAATTTCTAAAGGTAACGTCTAATTAAAGGCAGCACAGTTTATATCAATAATGCAGACCATTGGTTTTCTTGACATTCTCTTAGGACTCTGTTGTTTGGATCAAAGGTGCAAGTCATTTTGTTCGTAGGCCCAGCGCTTCGCCTTCTTTCTCTCCTGGTTCTCAAACTACATTGTTACTAAATGTGGCAGCTGACGGCTACAGTCCTACCAGCCTTGAAGAGAAGTCTAGGTATTTAATGATAGAAAGTGGTTTCTCTGAAGACCTGTTACCCTAGATATCTGTTAAGTAGTGTTCTTCCTACTACTGGAGAGACCCCATCAAAATATGTGCTCTTGATTCCTTCTGTGCTACTTAGAGCACACGTGGAGTCTCTTTTTAATATACTGTATTAAAAGTCAAAGTTTACATAGAATAAACAGCATCAACTTCTTGTAGTTCTGAACTAAATGCTCTTCATTCAAGTCTTTATTCTTGGTATTTGATAGGGAATCAGAATCTTGACCCACTAATATTACCTCTTTATTTAAATTAACTGGCACACGGGGCACCTGGGTAGCTTCGTTGGTTAAGCATCTGACTTGGGCTCAAGTCATGGTCTTGCCATTAGTGACCTTGAGCCCCGCATCAGGCTCTGTGCTGACGCCCAGACCCTGGAGCCTGCTTCAGATTCTGTGTCTCCCTCCCTCTCTGCTTCTCCTCTGCTCATGCTCTGTCTCTCTCAAGAATAAATAAACATTAAAAAAAAAAAAAGAAAAACTAAGAAAAAAATAAATAAAAATAAATTAACTGGCACTAGTTAAAATAAAAGTTGAGTTGGCCTCTTCCTTACATAAGTTAGTGTCTATAGGAAGTGTTGTGGGGTTTTTTTTTTGTTGTTGTTGTTGTTTTTTTTTTTCCGGCACCAGTTTTTGTTTTTTCTCCCACGTGACTTTATGTGTCTCTCCTTCCTGTTCTTTGAAAGTCCTCTGTATAGGAAATGGAACACTTGGATGATATTCTGAGTGATTATGTAAAGGGAAGGAACATTTCTTACTTTTAAAATACAATGATCAGTTTATTCGCTGATATTTTTTCCCCTTGTACGATTAATCAAGCAACTAAATTGCTATATAGAGCGTCATGAAGTTTTGAAGGATTGGTCTGGGTTAATGTTTATGTCTGCAGTCTCAGCTTCCATTTGGTATGGGCTTTGGAATTTGAAAGCACTCCCTTAACCAAAATCCCCTAATGCGGCTTTTCCTAATGCTGGTCTGTTACTCTTCTCTGTGCTTTCTCTGAATGGGACCTGGTGTGCCCTCAATCATTCTGGTATTGACCAGAATGTTTTAAGAGGCTGTCCCTTTCCCATTTTTCTCTAACTCCCTACTGAGTGCTTTTCTTGAAAGCCTATTGTTTGCAAAGTCCCAGTTTCTTCCATGGTCAGAGTTTTCTGAATCTGTGAAATAAATTCATTGGTTTTTAAGGCACGATCTAGTTCCAGAGGCTATTAATTATAATAGCAATAATAATATTGTGTCACTACATTTTATAAAAATGGAGAATAAATCTGGTGCAGGAAAGAAAAAAAGTCTACAAGAATAGTATCAGAATGGGGGGAATGCCTGAGCAGACAAAAAGCACTGAGAAAGTAGAACAGAAAGAGGCAAATAATGGAGAAATGATATTAGCTAATACTTATAGGACTATAAGTTACCATGGAATTACTTCAATAGGAAGTGTATCTAAAGAATTTTCCAAGGCATCTCCCAAAGCCATACAGAATAGTCATTATCTTAAAACGAAATTGTCATCCAAAATAGTGAGACCATAGTGTTTAATTACTGCGGTTCAGATATTTTAGAAGTGTGTGTAGATTGTTTCATCTAATTCCAGAATTTTCTTTTTTTGTTTTCTGCTTGGTCCAACAGTCTTTCCCCATCCAAACTCGCTACTTTAAGTTCTTCTGATAGCCAGTCTTCTTATAGCATCCTTACTTTGTAATTGGGTGGAGGAGAAAATGATTTACCAGATAGCATCTGTAAACTGAGCTTACACAGTGGGCATCAGCCTGTACCAAGGGGGTAGCCATTGTTTTATTTATGTATATGTTTCTCCTACCCTGTTCCTAAGAGAATTTAAGTAACATCCATTGTCTCTGAGTCATAAAGAAGTCTTCCTCTATCACAGTGAACATTGCAACTATGGAGACAATAACTTTTTTTTTTTTTTTTTTTTGCTTATTTGATGTATTTGGTGCTCCATGTAACGTATGCAAATATACAGTATCTCATGGTGGTGATCCTAAGTTGAAAGCTACTGTTTTGCTCTAATTTGAAATATAATTCATGTCAAAAACCCAAGTTGAATAGAGTAGTGTTTTTACTGGTAGTAAAAAAATGTCTGATGCTGTACAACTAACTACATAACAGATGTCTTCAATTAAGAAAGCTAAAAACTGCAATATCTTTGTTTAGCTCATGTGGTGTTATGTAGAACCATCATGAACTACCTTTCGTTATAAGAAGACAGGAAGCTCGTTTTGTTTTCTTTTAAACAAAGTCCACAGCAATGACTTCCATAACTGTATCCAAATCAGAGCAACTTCTGGGAATTTATATTCAACTTTGCTGAGGGCAGAGATATTTTCTGTTCATTTTCCACCACAGTCCAATTTTGGTAGGAACTAAATTGCTTTCATCTCAAGCATAATGCAGTTTTCAGTATTCCTGGGCAAGTTAAAAGTACTGTAAATATTTAGGTAGGTGCTACTGTGCCAGTATAAATACCAAAAGGAGTGTGTTAAGTAGAATAATAATATTTGTTTCAAAAATTTTCAAAGTACTTATCATATATTTGATTCTCAAAAACTATATGATATGCAGTCTTACTTAATTTTTTTAATACAGTCTTATTTGGTACAGATTACACGAGGTCTGATGTTGAGAGTGGCTTGGCAAGGGCCACATAACTAGCCAGCAGGGATTATGTAAAGACTTTTCTAGAACTCATTGTGTTCTTCCTTATTCTCTGTAATTACTATGGCCCTCAACAGCTTCCAGCAGATACAGACATAATCCCTTGCGTGGGATTGTACCCTCAGCTGCACCAGCCAGTGTCACTTTGCCTGGGAGTGGCTGTAGGCATACTTTCCAGGCCTACTTTAGAGCAAGAATATAATTTATTCATCATATAATGACCCAAGTCATATACTTCCTGACTTAGGGCCTTTATTACTTCATTTAGTGCCTCTAATAATGAGGACATTTTAATTTAAAAGCTCATTTTCAGTTCATGTTCTGGAGTTAAAAAAGTCAGTGAGTTTTCCATTTTCCATTTCTTCTTTTTAAACATAAAAAGAAGTTAATTTGTTTTTAATATTTCTTCTTTCTAGCGGAGTTTTTACAAAAATAAACTGCCGTTCTTTTTTGTCTTAAAGAAATAGCTTTATTGCAGTCAGTAGTAAGTTGCACCCTGTGAAACTAACACAGGCTGTCAACATTGAGTGGACAGGCCATCGGCGCTGTTGACTCTTAGCTGCCTGTCCATGTAGGAAGCATCTCAGAATACTGAAAAACTTGGCCAAGTAATACTTTCCTAGTGTCTCATGAGAAGGTTTTTTTTGTTTTTTTGTAGGTGATTTTGCATTGTCCGGAAGTTATAATATTATGCTCTTCTATCACATGATGCCATTTAAAACTAGAGCATGTTACTTAGCTTCCTGATGTGTCTAGAAAAAAACCCCAAAACAAACCTGTCTACTGGCTGCTTAAAAACAAAACAAAAAGACAGAAAATATTGTGGTTTCTTTACAGACAAGTTTGGTTTCTCTTTGGTGTAGCAGACTCAGGAGTGCCAGTTTAGACCTCAGGAGGTCTTTCTGGTCTTGGCTCAGCCAGAAGCTGACATTCTGTCCTTTGGGCAAATCACTTGATCTCTCTTTTGGGGCCTTGGTAGCCTTTATTCATTGAACCAGGAAGTTGAGCTAAATGGTCTCCAAGGTCCTTCCCTGTTCTAAAATGTTACGATTCTATTTATGAATTTTTCTTTAATATGGCATAGTTCTGTGATGTTTTGCATATTTATATTAATTTCCTTTCATTTTAGATATGATGAGTGGATTAAAGCAGATAAAATAGTAAGACCTGCTGATAAAAATGTGCCAAAGATAAAACATCGGAAGAAAATAAAGGTAAGTGCTTACTTTGCTAAAAGAACTTTTTTTCCTACATGATAGGTGTTAGTTGCAGAAATTTTCCTCCAAAACGATGCCATCAGTGTTAGTAGAAATGAAAATACTCTCTTAAAACAGCGAATTTATCAAGTGCTAGATTTGGGTACAATCGATATTGTCACCTTATGGGAAGGTATTTTGGAAATGATACTTTGGAAAAGGCATTTGGAAGAATGATCTCTGAGGCTTTTGTAGTTCCGACATCATGTAAGGCCACCCAGCCAGATTTCACTTATTTCAATCCCTTTTTGCCCCTCTCATCTCCAGCTAGGAGCCATAAAATAGTATGGCTGGGAGCCTGGCTCAGTGTGAGGGCTGTAAACTATTCAGAGGAAGAAAAGAAGGTATCTGAAAGCAGACGAGAGCCTATCTGTACCTTCTCTTTTTCTCTTCATCTTTAGCTGACTGTATTAGCAGTAGCTTAGGGTGTGTTCATAGGACTCTGTGAGCCATACTGTAGATGAACCATGGGGACTCTATTAATGAACTTGTGTGGAAATTACTGTTACTCTTATGTATGATAGATTTACTCTTATATATTCTAAGACTAAATCTTTTAAGTGTTTTATTAGAAAGTTGACCGTTCATTAGGTAACATATAGTTGAGGTGCTTAGTAGTTCTTCTGAAATTCAGTCTCCATATTCACAGTGAAGAACTGTAACTTTCCTGCTACTGGCCCCAAATAGTGCAAGCTTTCCCCCAACATAGTTACTCTTTTCTCACTGTAAAATTGGGTCTGGTTCTCAAGTTTTGATATGGCAACCCAGTAGCTGCAACTCAGGGTGCTGGTCCAGGGACCACCCTTGGAGAACCATTACCCCAAAGCATCTATAATATGCAATGAATTATCTTCTGTGCCTCCAGAATGGTGATAGTCATGTACTGTATTTGGGAGAAGTGTGAAAATAGCCACAGATTCTATAGTCAGACCTGTATAACAGGATTTCAGAGTTGTCTGCTACACCATCATGCTCTACATCGTCATTCAGGAAGCTTGTCTAAATGTGATTTTTTTTCTATAAATTATTTTAAGACCAGATTTAAAAAATAGTTTCCAGGAAATATTTTAGTTAGCCTCTGCTCCTCTTATTTGTAAACAGTCAATTGGAGAAAATTTCTCATTTTTTCCAGAAATGTTACTTTATCAATGAACAGGTAGGTTTCTTCCAAGTTAACTTCACAACAGATCATTTGTAGAGTTATTATTCCCAGTTGTCAACTAAATGAAGATGTTAGGAATTTTGTCGCTCCCAGCCCACATTTTATATTGAAAATGTTACGAGTTTTAAAACTACCGGTTGAAAAATTTTTTATGAATATTTAAGCCTGTTGTGATTTAATTTTGAAGAATTTGTAACACCAGTTATTAGCAGTATGAGGTTTTAGTCTGAATTGTTCATAGGATCTCTGGTTTACTTCCACAATTAAAATGTAAATATTAGACAAAAACTTTTTGCTCATCCTGCAGTACCTTTGGGAAAAAAAAAACACCTCTGGCTGTTTACAGGAGCTTCTTATATTCTTTCTTTTCATATTAGTTAATATGTGATACAACTTTGAGTTTAAAATGAGTATTAGCATTGTTACAGTAAATACTTCATGATAAACTATGGCTAACATGGCATACTGTTTTTCTTAACCTAGAATAAATTAGACAAAGAAAAAGACAGAGATGAAAAATACTCTCCTAAAAACTGTAAACTTCGGCGCTTGTCAAAACCACCTTTTCAGACAAATCCATCTCCTGAAATGGTATCTAAACTGGATCTTACTGATGCCAAAAACTCTGATACAGCTCACATTAAATCCATAGAAATTACTTCTATCCTCAATGGACTTCAAGGTAAACCTAACAAATACCCTGTTGCTTGCAACTCTGTGTTTTGTTATGAATCAAATTCTGTAAAGGCAATGTACCGTTTTTTAATTGGACCAGAATTTTGTTGCCTGTTATTACTTGAAATAAAATCAGCCATTGATTGAGGCTTGGAAGTACTTCTGTTATTAGTAGATCTAAAGGCATCCTTAAATTTTAGTTACAATTTATTATTTACCCTATAGTACTGTGTTTTTTTTCTCAGGTACTGTCCTTTCTGTTGCCACATAAAACATGGTTTGTGTTAGGTAATTTTAGACTATAAAATTACACTGAATTTTTTGTTAAGAATACCAAATTTTGTTTATCTTGATTGCATCTATTATGATCCTCTTTTATGATAGCATTATTGCCTATTAATATTTGAGGCAGAATGACCTATAACTAAATAATACAATATGAATGTTGGTGTGTCTACCATAGTGGTGAACAAATAACATTTATTTAAAAGAATTTTGTATTTCTGCCCCAGAAGTAATTAATACCCTGATTTTAGTGTGATCATTCCTTAACTTTTCTTTTGAATAAACATATATGTCTATATTAAACATAAATACATATTTCCAAACAGCAGATGAATTTTTATTATTTATTTTTTTTTTTCAACGTTTATTTATTTTGGGACAGAGAGAGACACAGCATGAATGGGGGAGGGGCAGAGAGAGAGGGAGACACAGAATCGGAAACAGGCTCCAGGCTCCGAGCCATCAGCCCAGAGCCTGACGCGGGGCTCGAACTCACGGACCGCGAGATCGTGACCTGGCTGAAGTCGGACGCTTAACCGACTGCGCCACCCAGGCGCCCCAAGATGAATTTTTAAAACACGGAGTAGCCAGCACAAGCCTTGCTGTGAAGGCTCCCTGAGAATGTTACGTGAATGGAGTCTGTAGGTCATATTCTGGTTTCATATTCAGCTGCTCTGAGAATTCGCAGAAGCATCTCTCAGGGAATTCGGTGGGGCAGGGTCAGAAGGGAGTTCTGGGAAACATCGGGGCTCACCACAGCCAGGACGAACAGGAGCGTAGCGGTAATGAGCCGCTCTGTGTTTTCTGATTCTAGGCTTTACCAAACGAACTTCTAGCTTTCAGGTGCAGGTCAGAGCAAAGCATTTCTCCTGGGTACAATGATGTAGTCCACTGATCCCAGTAACACCTTGCAAGACATAGAGGGGAGAGCTGGAGTTTTATCAACACATTGTTCAAACAAGCTAAATCTATTTAAACGCGTTCGGACAGTGTGGTGGCAGCAGGCATCTTAGTGATGGTGGTCCTTGCTATTTCTTTGGAAAGGACACTGTGTAGGACTGGTTTCCTTCTGCATCTGGTACACAGCTTCCTGGGGAGATCCTATTCTAGGGATCACTCTTCAGAGGAGCCCTTGGAATTCCTTTGTTCTGGCATCTCATGTCTGTTTTACCCTCGGCATACTCTCATTGTGGTGGAGCATATTCTCTAGTAACTTTTTAAGAACAAGTGAGTGAGAAGGAAAGCAAATTTTTAGAGACTGTGTGCATCTGAGAATATCTTTATTCTGTGCATGGTTTAGCTGAGTTGAATGGTTTTCCTTCAGTATTATTAGCATTGTTCAGTTGTCTTTTTTTTTTTTTTTTTTTTTTTTTTTTTAGTTTATTTATTTATTTTCAGAGAGAGAGAGAGAGAGTGTGAGCGGGGGGGGGTGGGGGGGGGTGGGGAGAGAGAATCCCAAGCAGGCTCTGCACTGTCAGCGCACAGCCCGATGTGCGGCTTGAACTCACAAACTGTGAGATTATGATCTGAGCCAAATCAGGAGTCAGATGCTAAACTGACTGAACCACCCAGGTGCCCCTCACCTGTCTTTTCTGATGTTGTTTCTGGTCG
The DNA here is from genome assembly GCF_022837055.1 of Prionailurus viverrinus. Classification (NCBI taxonomy): domain Eukaryota; kingdom Metazoa; phylum Chordata; class Mammalia; order Carnivora; family Felidae; genus Prionailurus; species Prionailurus viverrinus. Next base: position 13,399,632 of record NC_062571.1, read on the forward strand.
AAGTTCAGAGCTCTTACAATTCCTGATTCTTTCTGTGTGACTTGTTTTTTATCACTTAGTTTTTTTGTGGGGTTTTTTGTTCTTTTTTTTTTTTTTCTTTTTGGCTTTTGCTTCTCTTTGGAATCTGGAATCTTTGTTTCTAATGTCCTAAAATTTCACGGTGATTATGCCTTGTGTGGATATATTTTCATCCACTGTCTTGAGTACTTGCTAGGCTCTTTTCATTCTAGAAACGTGAGCCTTTTTGTTCCAGGTGCTTTTCTTGAATTATTTTGTTGATTATTTCTTCCTCTGCATTTTACTGTTCTCTCTTGTTTTTTGTTTTGGATTTTTTTGACTTACCATTATATCAGTATTGCATTTTCTGTAGTATATTTTAATATGTTTATCGTTTTGGGGATGAGGTTATTCATTCTTTGGTCTTTTTTTCTCTGATTTCTTGGAAATTTTCTCAACTTTGTCTTCTGATCCTTTATTATTTATCTTCTGATCTGTTTATTATTTAAAAAATATTAGGGGCGCCTGGGTGGCGCAGTCGGTTAAGCGTCCGACTTCAGCCAGGTCACGATCTTGCGGTCCGTGAGTTCGAGCCCCGCGTCAGGCTCTGGGCTGATGGCTCAGAGCCTGGAGCCTGTTTCCGATTCTGTGTCTCCCTCTCTCTGCCCCTCCCCCGTTCATGCTCTGTCTCTCTCTGTCCCAAAAATAAATAAACGTTGAAAAAAAAAATTTAAGAAAAATATTTATTTTGGGAAGAGCACAAGTGGCAAAGGGGCAGAGAGAGGGAGACAGAGGATCCAAAGCAGGCTGTATGCTAACAGGCTGGCAGAAGCGAGCCCGACGTGGGGCTCAAACTCACGAACCGTGCGATCATGACCTGAGCCAAAGTTGGACACTCAACCTACTAATAAGCCACCCTTGTGCCCCATCCTCTTATCCTTTTAAAAACTATTTAATTTACTGCCGTAATGTTTGGTGACAGCTGGTATATTTTTAATTTTCATGAGCTCTTCATTTTCTACATGTTCTCATACCATCTCTTCTTTCAAGATGGGTACAAGATCTTAACCTTTCTGGTTTTGCTCTTTCCAAAGGATATTGTAAATTTTTTGTTCTTCTTTTGCATGGTTAGCTACTTTCAGTTTGCTTTTTCCTGCTTTATTGTTTTTTTATTTATTTATTTATTTTTTTTTATTTTTGGGACAGAGACAGAGCATGCACGGGGGAGGGGCAGAGAGAGAGGGAGACAAAGAATCGGAAACAGGCTCCAGGCTCCGAGCCATCAGCCCAGAGCCTGACGCGGGGCTTGAACTCCCGGACCGCGAGATCGTGACCTGGCTGAAGTCGGACGCTTAACCGACTGCGCCACCCAGGCGCCCCTGCTTTATTGTTTTGATCTCTTCCCTATGAAGGACTTTTTCCTTGGCTGTCTTCTCCTGATTAGGAATCTTGAGCACATGGTTGGGACTTGTCAACTTTGAGTTAATTTCACTCTAACGTAATCTGGGTGGGCCATTTTTTGGAGAGGACTACTGTCACGTCTTTCGGTCTTTTTCTTAGTCCAGTTGCATCCCAGAGAAAAGAGTCTTCCAGCCCTGACTGGAAGGTAAGAGAATGTCTTCTAGTGTTTAGGATCCAGTTGAGGATTAGGGAAGGAAGGAGGGGAAATTCTTAGCAATTGTAGTTCACTGATCCCACTGAGTTCAGCATCACATCTGTACCTGTGCCTTCAATAGTTCTTAGCATTGCCTAGGCCAGAAATCCTGTCTTCACCATCTTCAGAAAATAAACCTCCAGAAGAGTGGTCACCTGGCAACCCATGGCAGGGGTGAGGACCTAGGGATCTAGATGCTTTTCGAATAATGTTCACCCGATGCTCCTTATGTTAAGCTGCCTCCTCCACTTTTCATTTTCACAGTCACCTGATACAGCCAATTTTTATTGAAGAGCCCATGGAGAATTGGGTTTTTTCTCAGCTCTATTCACTGCTGGCTTGGGTCTGTTTACTCTCATCCATCTGCTTTTTGGCTTACGCATTCTATTGTTCTCTCCTATTGTCCCTATTTTTGTTAGCGTATTATTTCAGAAATTGTGTTAACATGCCACGTGTATGATATATGTGTGTTGTAATGTGTAATTATTAATATATATTAATATGTTCCATATTAACACATTAATACATATCCCAAACAAATATATATACATATGCACAGATATGATATTTTTATAAATGGGATCATTAACACTATAAAACCCCACCTTTTCGGGGGGGCTTGCCATAGTAGAACTGATAAATCTTTTCATATCAGCACATTCATACAACTGAATGGCTGTATCACCATTTATTTAATTCTTGATGATAAAAGGTATTTAGATTATTTTCATTATTTTTCCTATTGTACATAATTCAACAATGACCATCACAAGTGCCATGTTTGTAACATTTCACATATTCTCTTCTTCATATTTTCTCTTTTCTGTGGTAAATTTTATTTTTGATTTGGCCATAGATCAAATTTAAGACATTCAGGTTATTTCCAGCTTAAAAATGATTGCTGCTATGAATGCATAGGTATATGTACATGCATAGATAAAGAAAAATTGAGGCCACCCATGAGTGTAGAACACAGATAGCTAGGAGTCTCTTCCCTGGCATGAGATGAGCTGGGAACAGAACAAGAGGGTGGGTGATTGTTGGAAATCTGTGGAGTGATTGAATATCTCTAGAGAATAATATTTCACATTTAGGCACCAGAGATCCCCTCAAGTAAACTAGATCCCTGCTGAATCACCTAATGGAAAGCTTATCCATTAATAAGCCCTACCAATACAGTCAGGTTTTAGTAGGTCATCCTTCAGTGTGAACAGTCAAGGAGAGCTCCCACATAAAATGTGGAAACTAAGATGGAAGGAGTGACCCTTGAGGAGAGAGGTAATGAAGGTAAGAAGCATATTAGTTCTCTCCGGTTATTATTAATCTCAGAAAACCCGTAAGCATCTGTAAAACAAGAACAGGATACAGTGATAAAGTAACAGAGAACAAGAAACACCTAGAATTAGACATTGAAATTAAAATTCAGTCAAACACAGTTTGGAGTCGAGGAAAACTTTGAGAAAATGTAAGAAAGCAGTGATGAAATGTAAGAAGATGAGTGGTACTGAACAGTAAATAGTGAAATCAGAGGGGAAGAAATGAACAGGTAACTGCACACACCACTGTGGTTTGAGTATACTCACGTGTGTATATCTTTGTTTTTCACGCTGGGGAGAGTGACACCAGCATTACTGCTAGAATCCGCCTGAGGAATCAAGAAGCCATGGGAACAGCATGCCTGGTTATAAGTAACTAAAAAGCAGTTGGATTTTGAAAAAGCGAAACCCTAGTTTTCTTATGAACTGTCTCACGACTATGTTATTTATTTTCTGATTTGTACCTCATCACTCCGTGCTGATATAGAGTGTGGCAGTTCTATCTGTCTTAGAGAATGCTGTATATGTGGTGGTGGGTTCTCCTCCCCAGTCTGCCATATACATATCAATCACTAAGATCATCCTAGAATAGTCCTCAGGTGGACAGAGGAATGAACAGGTAACTAAAAGAAGAAAAATCTCCAGAACTGACAGACACGAATCTTTAAATTGAACGAGCCTACCTGGTACCTGATAAATTCGTGAATAAAGAACCATGCCACGGTACGTTATTATGAAATTAAAAATACCAGGAATAAAAAACCACCACTATGGTTGAGGAGATAAATGAAAGTAGTGTTTTTAAACTATAAGGCAAGGGGCAGTACCTTCAAATTTTTGAAGGAAAATAATTTTCAACTTAGAATTCTGTACCTGGTTAAACTATCGATAAAACGATGAAATTTGAGAGTAAAGATGTATTTGGACACGTAAGGACAAAGAATATTTACCTCCTTGTGCCTTTTTAAGGAAAGTACTAGATGATGTGCTCCAAGACAATCTGGGAATAAACCAAGAAGGAGGAAGATGGGCAATTCACATACCTGTGGGTCTCAGTCAAGAGAAAGCAGTGAAGGTTGGGGGGCCTGGGTGGTTCAGTCAGTTAAGTGTCTGTCTCTTGGATTTCGGCTCAGGTCATGATCTCAGGGTTTGTGGGACAGAGCACAGCATCAGGATCTGTGTCCGGCTTCGGCTCAGGTCATGATCTCACAGTCTGTGAGTTTGAGCCCCGCGTCGGGCTCTGTGCTCACAGCTCAGAGCCTGGAGCCTGCTTTGGATTCTGTGTCTCCCTCTCTCTCTGCCCCTCCCCTGCTCATGCTCTGCCTCTCTCTGTCTCAAAAATAAAAACATTAAAAAAAAATTTTTTTTTTTAATAATTAACTGAAGATAACTATATATGGAAAGTATGGCAGGAGATAGTATTAATACAATACCCATGGCTCATTGCAGGCTAAACTTCCTAAGCGAGCACATCTCTTAATTATATACTATCAGAAAACATGGTTTGGAGACTTTGGAGGCTTGGGAAGGAAGAAAAAGAGCTGTTGGTTTCCTATTGAGTTTCCATTTGTTTTTAGTCATATATGCAGTGCTTTGATAATTAAAACAGTTCAGTTTTACAGAAACACATTGAAACGTTTAAATGTTTTTAGCTACCTTAATTGTGTCTGTTCTTTTTTACTTGTAGTAAACTTAGCTAAAGAACATAGGTAGTGTTGTAGTCACAATTATAAATTCAGGAGCCAAATGACTTAGGTTTCTGTTTCTTCTCTACTTTTACTAGCTCTTTGGAGTGGTTTAACCTCTCTAAATCCTAGTCTCCTAAACTATAAAATGGGGTTAATAATAATATACCCCTCATAGGGTTTTTGTGAGACTGAGTCAGACAGTCTATGCAAAGCGTACCAAAGTATCTGGCATGTAGCAGTTTCTCAGTAAATGTTTTATTAAAATCACGATAAAGGCAATTACTTTTTATACTTAGTTGAATCCATTTACTAAAATGTACTTTCAAGAAATAAATTCTGTAAATATTTTTATGTAATGTATCAGTTACTTAAGTTAATTGGGTCTACTCTTCAAAACATTGTAGAAAACAGGGCACCTGGGTGGCTCAGTCAAACATTCAACTCTTGATTTCGGCTTAGGTCCCAATCTCAGGGTCATAGGATCGAGCCCCGCCTTGGGCTCTGTGCTGGGCGTGGAGCCTGCTTGAGATTCTCTTTCCCTCTGCCCCTCTCCCCTGCTCATGCTCCCTCTCTCTTTTATAAAAAAAAAAAAAAAAAAAAAAAAAAAAAAAAGACAAAAAACAATTTGGAAATTCGTTGTTCACAAATCTTTGCCTAATCATTGCTACATTGAAAATGAAGCTTACAATTTCATATACAGACTTTGAAGTTAGAATAACCCGGGATTACATCCTGACTGCAGTTATTTTCTACTCATAAATTTGGAGGAGTTTCTTTTTCATAATCCGCTTTATTGAGGTATAACCTACAAACAATAAAATTCACAACTTTTACGCTTACCATTTGATGTGTTTTGGCAAAAATATATGGTGGTGTAACTACAAGCACGGTCACAGTACACAACATTACCATCATGGGACACCTGGGTGCCTCAGTCAGTTAAGCATCAGACTCTTGATCTCAGCTAATGTCTCAATCTCAGGGTCATGAGTTCCAACTCATGCTGGGCATGAAGCCTACCTTAAAAAAATTACCATCGTTGTGTGAGTGTCTTAAATCTCCAAAGCTTAGTTTCATCACCTGCAAAATAACGATGAAACCTAGCAGTCCAAGAGGACTGTAAACATAGGGGCTAATATATAGAGAGAGGGCCATGCACAGGGAAGACATTGCTGGTGTCCTTATCATACTCACCGGTGTTTCTTCTTTTCTAGCTTCTGAAAGTTCTGCTGAAGACAGTGAGCAGGAGGATGAGACAGGTGCTCAAGACAGAGACCACAGTGGCAAAGAGGAATCGAAGATCGATCATTTGACCCATACCAGAAACGATCTTATTGCAAAAGAGGAACAGAACAGTTCATCTTTGCTAGAAGACAACAAAGTCCATGCAGATTCGGTGATCTCCAAAGCGGTGTCAAAATCTCCAGAAAGATTAAGAAAAGATATGGAAGGATTATCTGAAGATACGGATTATGAAGAAGACGATGAAATCACAAAAAAGAGAAAAGACGGTAAGAAGGACAGTGCAGAGAAGTCTTCAAAGCCTCAAGTCAAACGTGGTAAAAGAAGGTATTGCACTACAGAGGAGTGTTTGAAAACTGGATCGCCTGGCAAAAAGGAAGAGAAGGCCAAGAGCAAAGAATCACTTTGCATAGAGAACAGCAGCAACAGCTCTTCGGATGAAGAGGAGGACGAAAAATCAAAAACAAAGATGACGCCAACGAAGAAATACAACGGTTTGGAGGAAAAGCGAAAATCTCTACGGACAACCGGTTTCTATTCAGGATTTTCAGAAGTGGCAGAAAAAAGGATAAAACTTTTAAATAACTCTGATGAGAGACTTCAGAACAGCAGAGCTAAAGATCGGAAAGACGTGTGGTCGAGCATTCAGGGACAGTGGCCGAAGAAGACTCTGAAGGAGCTCTTTTCAGACTCGGACACTGAGGCGGCAGCCTCCCCGCCCCATCCCGCCCCCGAGGAGGCGTCCGCAGAGGGCTCGTTGCAGCCGGTGGCCGAGGAGGAGGGCTGCCCCCCCAGCGCCGAGCTGGAAACACCGCCGCCGGCCGGCGCCGACAGTAAGCCCGCCGAGGAGAAGCCGGCGGAGGTCACTGACAAAAAAGCGGAATTTCCCAGCAGCGGCAGCAACTCCGTGCTCAACACCCCCCCTACCACCCCCGAGTCGCCTTCCTCGGTCACTGTAACGGAAGCCGGTCGGCAGCAGTCTTCGGTGACCGTGTCGGAGCCGCTGGCCCCGAACCAAGAAGAGGTTCGCAGTATCAAGAGTGAGACCGATAGCACAATTGAGGTGGACAGTGTCGCGGGGGAGCTGCAGGACCTCCAGTCGGAAGGGACCAGCTCGCCGGCAGGCTTTGACGCCAGCGTGAGCTCCAGCGGCAGCAATCAGCCGGAACCAGAGCACCCCGACAGAGGTGAGGGCCGAGCCGTGTCCGTTGGCGTAGTGTAGAACCTTCTGACGTTTCCAAGGGCTTCACGGTAGCGCTCGTTAGAGCACGAGGCGCAGAAGTGAAGTCCTTGCGTGAATGCGGTAAAAATGGAAATTGGAAGGGTGCTTTGAGTAATGGATAGCGAATGTGCTGAAAAGCTTGGGGGGGACTTACCCTCCCGTGCGTGAGCTGTCTGTGACATCCCCAGGGGACCAGAGCACGCGCTGGGCACGCACCCAGGCCCAAATCCACACCTTTTTGAAGATTCCTTATACCCTGGTTGACTATGTGGCATGAGCAGCTTCAATATATATCTGTAACGTTGTTTTCGCAGTTGTAACCGATGTGCGTTTTCTCACAAACATTTTGATTTGTTGACAGACCCCTCCACCCTTAACCAAAAATACTGTATGTAGGGGTTTGGAGCAACCAACTGTCCAGGCACTGCTTTCCTCAGACAACCGTGTCAAACTGATTTTCAAGCCTGACTAACTTGTGTGAGTTTGTAAAGGAATTTGATGCTTTCTTAGATGCATAGCTTCCAGATCGAAGGAGCAATGTGTATGTTACCCTCCAGTAATACTTTCTTGATTTTCCGTGAAGTTGTTAAAAGTGGAAACCCAAATTAGTACTTTGAAAAGTATTGGTGCCCTTTGATTTTGCCATAGCTATTCTTGTGTCTTCATTCTTCTTACAGACCACTTCATTCAGGTGTCTTTAGATGAATAGAATATACGCCGACAGTTGGCTTTGAAACCTACTTTTTTGCTGTAAAGATAGGATGTGTACTTTATGTAACATACCGGTTTTTATTATGCTAGTTTGAGATTTTTAGCTAAGCTTAAAGAGATGTGATACAGATCAGGTGAGTTAATTCCTAATTTTCTCACACAATTTGTTTTTTCCTTTTTTTCTTTTTCCAGCTTTAGTGAGATACAATTGATGGAACATTGTCACACAAATCTTGACTTAAAACATTTCTTTTTAAAAAATAAATATTGGGGTACCTGGGTGGCTCAGTCGGTTAAGCGTTCGACTTCAGCTCAGGTCACGATCTCGCGGTCCGTGAGTTCGAGCCCCACGTCGGGCTCTGGGCTGATGGCTCGGAGCCTGGAGCCTGCTTCTGATTCTGTGTCTCCCTCTTTCTCTGACTGTCCCCCGTTCATGCTCTGTCTCTCTCTGTCTCAAAAAAAATAAATAAACTTAAAAAAAATAAAAATAAAAAATAAATATTAAGTAAAAGATATAATTGCAGTTAAATTGGGATCTTCTTTGGTTTTTCACATTCACACATACAGCTACAGTATGTGTGCCATAAAAAAGAGATACAGTAGCTTCTGATAGAAGCAGGTTAGCATTGCCCTTTTGAATCTTAATCTTGACTAGGTTGAAAAGAATACCACTTAAGAAATACTCCTGGGGCGCCTGGGTGGCTCAGTCGGTTAAGCGTCCAACTCTTAGTCTTGGCTCAGGTCATGATCTCATGGTTCGTGAGCCATGGGATATTCTCTCTCTCTTTCTCTCTCTCAAAATAAATTAAAAACAAAAAGAAACTTTAGAAGAAGTACTCCCAAATTTAGGGTAACAGAGACCATCTGCTATACCAGAGCAAAGAGAGAATTGATCTCTCTTTAGAAATAAATTCTTGGGGCGCCTGGGTGGCTCAGCCGGTTGAGCGTCCGACTTCGGCTCAGGTCATGATCTCGCAGTTCGTGGGTTCGAGCCCCATGTCAAGCTCTGTGCTGACAGCTCAGAGCCTGGAGACTGCTTCAGATTCTGTGTCTCCCTCTCTCTGTGCTCCTCTCCCGCTCATGCTCGCTCTGTCTCTGTCTCTATGTCTCTCAAAAACGAATAAACGTTAAAAAAAACTTTTTGTTTTTAAAAAGAAAGAAATTCTTAAGCATTTATTTCATATGGCCTTATTTTAAGAAATTTGTCTACTGATACCAGAGAATTCACATTGTGTCAGAAGTAAAAATGTAAATTTTACAATTTAGATTTAGGATTTCCCTCCAGTTGGCTTACACATTTACTTACTTATATCCAGTGGCTTCCATTACTCTTTATTTCTTGCAGCTGAAAGCTTCAGAATTAAAACTCTTTTAGGGAGAAATCTGACAATTATTTTTAAGATTCTGTGCTTCAATATAGTCATTATCTTCATCACCTTCTTTGTGTTTTATTTAAGTTGTTATATTAAAATAGCTTTAGAAGAAGTTATTGCTAAGATGTAATTAAAAAACAGTCTAGAAGTTGCAAACAAAACAGTTAATGGCCTATTCCGTTTTTGACCAAGGAAGCCATATCTTATGTACTCGACTGATATTATCGTTGGTAACAGGACTAAGAAATATTTTTTGTAGCATGACATAATTTTTATCACATCTGTATCATGTCATTATAGTATTTTAATACTATAGTAGTATACAGTATAGTATTTCATTGTACTGAATAGAAACAGGACTTTATTAATCTCCGGAAAAGATAGTCTGGTAGACGATATATATATAATTAGAAATACATAGAAACACAGTAGATGCTGTGGACCAAGTTAATAGTATAGAGAAAAATGTACTGAAACTATAGTTTGGAGTAGTTGTCAAGCCATGAAGCCTGGCCGGTCATGGAAAGTCTTAGTGAAGATGTAGGATGTGGGCTAGTCCTTGAAGAAAAGGAAGACATTTATGAAGTTTCAGGATAATTTCCTACCAAGAAGGTGAAACGTTACATAGGATTATTATGCTGGATTTATAAATGGTATATGTGTTAACCAGTGCCCTGCCAGTGAAGTTACTGTTAAAATAAATAAATTGGTAAAACAGCTAAGTGTGAATTACTTTAAAATTTATCCCATTAATATGATGATATTTTAAAGTTGTTAATATCATTGTAAGCTATATCATTAATGTTTTCATCTGTAATTAACTCTTAATATTTTGGTTCTATTGAATTTTCGCAAATTTCAGTTTTTATTTTCATCATTTACCTGTTTTTGGAGTTACTAGACTCATAAACTCCCAGTTCTATATTGAGAACTATTTTTAGTTTGTATCTGATTTTTCTAAGAAGGATGTGCATAGTTTATTTGCTTTTTTAAAACTCTTTTATTATGTGTAATAATTCAATTAATGAAAATTTGTTCTAAAAATTATAGTAATTCTATGATAATTTGTAAAGCTCATAAAGAACATGCATAGTTTGAGAATTGTTCTATGCTTCTAAAATGTGAGATTAATTTATACCTAGGAAAGCTTGATTTTATTTTGTGTTACTTAATCATTTCTTTTCCATCGTAGCCTGTACAGGTCAGAAAAGAGGGAAAGAATCTCAGGGAGGAGGAAGTTCATCAAAAAAGCAGAAGCGAAGCCATAAAGCAGCAGTGGTAAACAACAAAAAAAAGGGAAAAGGCAGTAAGTGTGAAACCTCTAATTATTTATGTATAAAAATAATGGCGGATATGTTTCCCCTCCCCCCACCCCCCCATTAAGAAAGGGGTATTCAGGATATGGGATAGTTAAATATTTTGATTTTTGTCTCTACCGTCAAAAAAATCACACAGAAGTCTTCTGATCCTAGGTAAATTCTAGGATTAAGCAGTCTGGTGTTATTCAGCAGTGGTATTGATTGCTAATGAATGACCAGGTAATCCTTTTGAAAATAATAGCCAGTGTAATGTAAACTCATCTTTGTTAGTTTTATGTCCCACAGTTTTTCCAGTTGCCATTGTATGTATCACATATAATTGAAAATGCTTCAATTATATATTATTTTTATTACAGTGAAATTGATTGCTTTGTAATTCTTCAAGGCAAAATCAGACTGGAAGAGAACAATCAAGGTAGCTTTAGAGCTGTACCTCCAACAAGTCCAGTCTATTACTTTTGTCGTTCGTACCCCAAACTCTGTGTCCCAAGAGCAGCTAGAAGCAGTACTAAAGATTTAACTTTAGTAATGGCTCTGTTTGTTGACCAGCAGGAATTTATATACTGTATTTCTCCTGAGAGCTGCACATTTAATCTCTCTTTTGTAGACAAAGTGAGAAGCAGAAAATATGTAAAGAATTTTTTTTCAGGTGCCCCACACTGACCTCCTGCTGCTCTTCCAGGAGACTCCTGCCACCTCCACTGCCTGACCTTTGCTATCGGCCGGCTTGGCTGCACTTCAGTGCAGAAAAGGGTTATGCGGCCAGCTCCCCGAGGTTCTGCTGAGCCCATATGACTTCCAGGCGGTGAATATGGCGTCCCTCGGGGCCCCGGGCGGCTGTGCTCAGCAAGGCCGTGAAAGCCGGGCTGAGGCAGACCACTGCATCAGAGCGGGGCCAAGCCTTGGGTGGCTTAGCTAGCAGTTGCCAGGGCTTCCAGAGCAGCAGTGGGGGGTTTGGGGGGGATCCTTTCGAGATGTGTGTAAAGGAGTGGTGGAGTTTCTTCATTCTCAAAACACCACAGTGGGAGGAGTTGCTATCTACCTTTCCTATCTAGAATACTTGTCGGGCTTTGAAAGCCCGACTATGCCTTTTTTGGGGTAGCTGTTAGTAGATAAAGAATCAATAAATACATGCCAAATTGATCACCAATTATTTGGAATAACCAACAGGATATTTAAAGTGTTACTACACAGTGATGTTTTTGTCTTCAAGACTTTACCATTTAATGACAGGTCCTAGGAGGGCTCCTCTTCAACGAGTCAGTTAATGTATTCCTATAATTTAGCGGTATAGTGGGTATATTTAATTGTATTCAAACACTGTTCTGTAGCAGTAACAGTTAATTATATTCTCCCATTTTAATTATTGGGCTTAAGGCTTGATAAATCAGAATGAGGAAGCCATTCTCTGAGAAAAATTTAGTAAAGTTGAACTAACTCATGGAATCTAAGATAATACTTTGTATCCAGAAAGGTAATCCATGGAAATATCAATCCCATCATCTACTCATTCACATGGTTAAACAGTCAAGGTTAAGCCTTTCTGTTCCAGTACTGAGGCTTTAATCAGCAAAGGCAGTTGTAACATAATTATTTTGCAGATTTGTGAAATCTTCATAGTGAATATATTTACCAGAGTATAACTGATGGTTTATTTTAGTCCACAAGCTACGACGTAGGAGTTACTTAAGGAAAAAAAATCATTGTACACATCAAAGTTTAGAGTTCATTCCCAAAGAAGTTTTTTTTAAGGAATTTCATGATTATCTTTCATTGTTTGCTTGTGGCCAGAGGAGTAGAAAAAGTGTTACATGTACCTGTTCTGTATACAACCCAAAATGTGAAAATTAAGTTGCTACAATGAGTCACTTAAAAAGATGCTGTATTCTATTTTATATATAGTAATCTAATAGAATAAAAAGCCATTCAAGTCTATAATTATGATACATTTGATAGTCTACCAGGTATAACGGAAGATTAGTTTGAATGTTTTTTTTTAAAAATTATTATTGGCAATTCAGGTAAGAAGCATTTTTTGGTTTTGGTTTTGTTTTCCTAAACTGAGATGCTACTGTATTTATACATGACAATTTTCCAGGTTTCTAGGCAGGGTCTATAAAGCAAGGTATTTATTTGAGTAATAAATTCATACAGTTAATTTTTAAATTAATTTTTCACTAAAGTCTGTGACAAATTTTTTGTTACTTTTCTGTTTACTCACGCTTTTCTTTCTACTTTTATTTCAGCAAACAGTAGTGATAGTGAAGAACTTTCTGCTGGGGAAAGTGTAACGAAGACTCAGTCAGTCAAATCGGTTTCTACTGGAATGAAGTCTCACAGTACCAAATCTCCAGCCAGGACACAGTCCCCGGGAAAATGTGGAAAGAATGGTGACAAGGATCCTGATCTCAAGGAACCCAGTAATCGACTACCCAAAGTTTACAAATGGAGTTTTCAGATGTGTAAGTGACAGCTAGTAAGAGGAAGAAGCTTCAGCCTAGTAATTTTGAGGCTAATCCCTCTGAAAAAGAGGCTGTAACCAAACTTGAGACATCATGACCAGTTGTAGTGTCGAGAGCATATTTGGATCTTGATTTGAATAAACAAATTGCTAACAGAAAAATTTTAAGGCAATTCAGGCAGATACCAACATTGAGTAGATATTTATGATATGATATTAGAAGTTTGCTTTAAAACAATCTAGTCTTGGGGGTGGGAGTAGATGGGGTATAAATAAGACAAGATTTGCCATAATTGCTAATCACTGAAGCTGGGTGGTGGTATATGGGACTCCATTATTCTATATTCTCTATGCTTTTGTTTATATGAGAAATCTCCGTAATAAACACTTTTCGAAAAAGATTATCCCAGCGTTTCTCACACACAGAGATAGTCTTAGGAAATTGAAAACTGCTCTTTAGAGCTTTTAAAAATTTTCCTACAACTTAAAAATTATATATACTCAAAAAAAAAAAAAAAACAAACCAACCACACATTACACATACTCATAAAAATCTAAAGAAAGAACAAAAAGAGGCCAAAAGAGAAAAATGTATCCACAGTCCTGACATTCAAAAATATATTCAATTTTAACGTTTTGGTGTCTTTCCAAGTATAAGTTTTAGTGATACATTGTGGTGATACTGTATATGAATGAGGAATTTTTAGCATGCATGTTTAGGTTATAAGGTTTTTCATTCTACACACGCATACATTCAACACATACCATGCATGTATTCTGTACCAGGCATATGTAGGCATACCTTTTTTAAAAAGATTATTTTGTGTATGTATGTATGTACATATGTGTATATTTATTTATTTAATGTTTATTTATTTTTGAGAGAGAGACAGAGTACAAGCGGGGGAGGGGCAGAGAGAGAGGAAGACACAGACTCCTAAGTGGGCTCCAGACTCTGAGCTGTTAGCACAGAGCCTAACGTGGGGCTTGAACCCACAAACTGAGATCATGACCTGAGCCAAAGTTGGACACTTAACCGACTGAGCCACTCAGGCGCCCCTATTTTATTTATTTACATTTTTGAGAGAGGGAGAGAGACAGCATGCATGTAGGGGAGAGGGAGGGAGGGAGGGAGGGAAGAGAAAGGGAGAGAGAATGAAAGAGAATGACTGAATATCTTAAGCAGGTTCCACACTCAGCATGGACCCTGACTCGGGGCTGATCCATGACTCTGGGATCATAACCTGAGCTGAAATCAAGAGTCAGAGGCTTAACCCACTGAACCGCCCTGACACCCCTAAAGATTTTATTTTTAAGTAATCTCTAAACCCAGTGTGGGGCTAGAGCCTACAACCATGAGATCAAGACTCACGTGCTCCACTAACTGAGCCAGCCAGGCACCCTTATGTAGGTATAGTTTCTCATGTTCTAGCTAGAAAAAAAAATCTCAGGGAAACAAATGTTCACAAGCCTTGGTTTTAGTTTATCTGTCTTGACATTTTTCTACAACCATACTACATGCTTTCTTTTATATGGTAAAATTTTGTTTGAAAATACATACTGATGAAAGTTTTAAATTCGCAGCGGACTTGGAAAATATGACAAGTGCTGAACGCATCACAATTCTTCAAGAGAAACTTCAGGAAATCAGAAAACATTATCTGTCATTAAAATCTGAAGTAGCTTCCATTGATCGGAGGAGAAAGCGTTTAAAGAAGAAAGAGAGAGAAAGTAAGTGTTAACCTTCCTTTACTTAAACCAGCAGTTTATGACCCTACAGTTAGATTCATGTGAGTTTATGTCTGGGTCTTCGGGCAAGTTCTTTAATCGCTCTGCCTTATTTTCCTCATCTATAAAATGGGGAAGAATTTAAAGAAAAAATGATCTCAAGTCACAGGTCACAATGTTCACTTTCATGGAGTTTATAGATAGTCTGCTTTAAAAAACAAATAAGATTTCAGATAGTGAACGGCACTGTGAAGAGAGTAATGTTAAGGCAGAGATTGGATGGGTTGTGTTAGGTTACAAATGATCAGGACATGTTCATTGAGACCTGAATGACCAGAGGAAGCGAGAGAAGTTAAATCTGGGGGAAAAGAGTTCTCTTAGTCTGCCAGGGCTGCCATAATGAAGTACCACGACTGGGGTCTTAAACAACAGGAAACGTATTGCTTATCTCCAAATACTGTCATGTTGGAAGTTAGGGCTTCAGCATAGAAATTTGGGGAGACACGGTGCTCAGTCCATACAAGAGTCCTGGGCAGAGAAAACAGTATTGGAACTTTTGACATTTTGGAGCCGGGTACGTCTTTGCTGACGGGGTTGGGGGGGCAGGGCAGGGGGGGCGGGGAGAGGTCTGTGCACCGCAGGATGCTTAGCAGCATCGCTGGCCTCTACCCACTGGATGCCAGCAGCAACCTACAGTTGTGACAACCAAAAATGTCTCGAGACATTTTTCAGGTATCCTCTAGGGGGCAAAATCACCCCAGGATGAGAACATCTGCTATGAGGGAATACATTTGGTGCCTTTCGGAAGCAGGAAGAAAATCATTGTGGTGAAAGCAGTGCAAACATCAGCTAGGTAGGCAGAGGCCGACTCCTGTGGGGCCTTATAGGCAAGGATGAGGGGTGGAGATTTTATTCTAAGTGAGACAGAGAGCTGTTTCAAAGTTTTAAACAGGGAAATGACATGGTCTATTCATAGTACTTAAAGATCACCTGCTGTGTAGAAAGCAGACTCTAGAGGGGCAGGGATAGAAGGAAGCAGTGTCTGTCGATTAGGCAGCCCATCGCAGTGGCTTTGGGGAGCGGGCGACAGTGCCTTGACTGGGGTACTTGCAGGGAAGATGGAGAGCAGTCCGTGTTCATAGCACTTGCTGATGGATATGGTGTGGGTGGAGCAAAGACGAATTGAGATGATTTGTAGGTTTCCAGCAGGAACAAATGGCTACTTGGTGCTGACTTTGGAAACCGAGGAGGACCTAGAAAAGGTAACATTGGGGGTTGAGGAACACAGGATCAGACGTTTTGTTTTCACCATGTTACTTTTTGAAATGCCTAGTAGGCATCCAAGTGGGATGCCAGGTAGTCAGTGGGGTACATAAGCGTGTATCTCAGCGGGAAGGCAGGACTAGAGAGCAAATTTTTAAGTCATTGCCTGGCCATAATACAGTAGTTAACTGTAAGCGGTTTGTTAAGCCCCAATACTTGAGTAGATCACCTAGAAGACAAATGTGGGTACAAAAGAAGGAGAGCTGGGGCAAGCCAGCTTTTACAAGTAGGGCTGAGAGGGAGAAGACTAGCAAGACGTGAGGAGTAGCCTTGAATGAAGAAAACCGATGAAGGTGGCCAAGAGTTGAGGAGGCCAGTGGCATCTGTGCCAAATGCTGCTGAAAGGCCAGCAAAGCGGTCAGTGGCTGGGCCGTGCTGGAATCATCGGTGGCCTTTTTGAGAGCATGTGCTGTGAGCTGTGGAGGTGCAGAAGCTGGTCTAAAGCTGATTCAGAAGAGAGGGGGAGGCAAGGAAGTAGAGATGGTGACTCCAGGAAAAATCTCACGTTTGCTATGAAGGGAACAGAGAAAGGGGACCCTAGGGGCGGGGGTGGGGGGACAAAGTCATTGCAAGCTTATGATTATGCCTCCCCGACCGTCCTCTGTTTCCACTGCTCCCATTCTCTGATGAAAATCAAAGCACTTTGATTTTCATTTTCTTTTTCTTCAGAACAATGTTCTTCGTTCCCTTTTCTGCTGTTGTGATAAGTCCTATACCTCTCCACCTTTGTCTAGGCTTTTTAATTTGTGGAGAGACTGAAAGTCTGGGTCATGGAGTGATTCGAAAAGAAATTAAATGTTAATATATAGAAAGTATATACAGAAGCATTCTGTCAAAGGAAGGGGATCAGGGTTTTATTTGATAGGTAACCATTTTTTTTAAGTTTATCTTGAGAGAGAATGCACACACAAGCAGGGGAGGGGCAGAGAGAGAGAGGGAAAGCGATTCCCATGTAGGCTCCACACTATCAGCACAGAGCCCAGTGCGGGGCTCGATCCTGCGAACCATGAGATCATAACCTGAGCTGAAATCAAGAGTCCGATGCTTAATCGACTGAGCAGCCGCCTAGGCGCCCCTCCCCTGATACATAACCATTTAAAAATAATTAAAAATCAACTATAAGCATACTATTTAAATTCTTGTGCCAGCGCTCCTTATTCTTCCATCGCCTAAGCCTTGTTAGAGTGTTTTCATGTAGTAAGATGTCTACCCAGAAACAGCTCCTCTGAAACAGTGTTTGTATGTGTGGTCACCATAGATTCTCTGTAGCAAGTGATTCTTATAAATGGATGCCTTCCCTGGGGAGTTAGCAGTAAAAGTCAGTTCCTAAATACTATTTAAAATACCAGTGGAGGGGCGCCTGGGTGGCGCAGTCGGTTAAGCGTCCGACTTCAGCCAGGTCATGATCTCGCCGTCCGTGAGTTTGAGCCCCGCATCGGGCTCTGGGCTGATGGCTCAGAGCCTGGAGCCTGTTTCCGATTCTGTGTCTCCCTCTCTCTCTGCCCCTCCCCCGTTCATGCTCTGTCTCTCTCTGTCTCAAAAATAAATAAACATTAAAAAAAATTTTTTTTAAATAAAAAAAATTTAAAAAAAATATCAGTGGAAAATGACTATCTCAGCTGTTCAAAGAAATGCAAATCAAATAGGGTACTATTCCTAGCCAAAAAAAAAAAAAAAAAGTATAATTGAAACCAGTGCTAGGAAAATATGGTGAAATTTATATTTTATGCATTGCTGGAAGCATTGGCACAATTATTATGGCAAACAGTTTGACTATGTATTTGGAGAACTAGCTAATTCCGGTTCTAAGAATAGGTCCCAAGGAGAAATATGTGATGATAAAGAAGTTTGTCATGGTAATATTTATAATAACAGATAGAAATTATTTAAATTGTATTATCAAGTGATACATTGCATGGAATAAAAAGAAGTAGACATTTAAATTTTTATTTGTAACACTCAAAATATTTATTATATTGTTGTTAGCAACAGGAAGACACTAGAATTAAATAAGTTAAAGTTCATAAATATAATGGAATACTATTCAACTTTGAAAAGAAAAAGAGGTAGATCTATATATGTACCAATATGGAACAGTCTCCTAAGGTAAGTTGTTAAGTGTTAAAAAAAATAATCAAGAGGGGTGGCTGGGTGGCTCAGTCACTTAAGTGTCTGACTTTGGCTCAGGTCATGATCTCATGGTTTTCGAGTTCAAGCCCTGCATCAGGCTCTGTGCTGACAGCTCAGAGCCTTGGCCTGCTTTGGATTCTGTGTCTCCCTCTCTCTCTGCACCTCCCCTGCCTGCATGCTCTCTTTGACAGTAAATTTCATATTAAAAATAAAAAATTAATTAATTAATTAATTAAAAAGATAAATAATCAAAAGTCAAACACTATACTATGGTGCTTCTACTTATATTTTCAAAGTAAAGTTATAGCTACACATGTTAAATTTGCATATCCTATCTCTAGAGGCTGGAGAGGACATTCCTCTAGAACAGGGATTGGAACATTTTCTGTAGAGACAGTTAATAAATATTTTGGCCTTTGTGGGCCAAGGGGCCTCCTTGGAACATTTGACCCTGCCATTGTAGGTGTAAAATCTGCCATAGGCAGGAGGTAAACAAATGGGCGTGGCTGTGTTTCAATAAATTATATATATATATATATATATATATATATATATATATATATATATATAGTTTATTTAAGTAATCTCTGCACCCAATGTGGGACTTGAAGTCACAACCCCGAGATCAAGAGCCACACACTCTGACAACTGAGCCAGCCAGGCACCCTTCCAATAATTTTTTCTTATCAGAAACAGGTGAGGGAGCTCTTTCTGCCCATGCGCCTGTCCCAGTGCTTTTAATAAAATCACCTTTTTTATGCCAAACAAACAACAGGTGGGCCAGATTTGGCCTTGGGACAGTAATTTGCCAGCACCTCTACTAGAGTTTTGAAGACTGAGACAACTGGTAACAACAGGGAAGTGAAATTTGGAGGACTTAGGAGGGTTTTCATGAGGCAGAGATTTGCTTTTCCACCTTATATTCCTATACTGAAGGAATTTCTTTTACCTTTTGCATGTATTCCTTAAAACATTTTGTTTTTCAAATATTGATTTTATAGGGGCACCCGGGTAGTTCAGTTGGCTGAGCATCTGACTTCAGCTTAGGTCATGATCTCACACGGTTTGTGAGATTGAGTCCCACATCGGGCTCTGTGCTGACAGCTTGGAGCCTGGAGCCTGCTTCTGATTCTGTCTCACTCTCCCTCTCTCTGCCCCTCCCCACTGTGCTTCCATGGGCTCGCTTGCTCTCTCTTTCTCTCTCTCTCAAAAATAAATAAACTTTAAAAAATATTGATTTATAACAATGAGAGAATTTCCCTGAAGAAACTAACGGATGTGTCATTTGCTTTGTATGCGAAGTGCAGGAAAAAGCAGTAGTCAATCTGTGGACCCTTTTGTGCCAACACTAAGAATCACTCTCATCACCCTTTAAATTTGTAAGAAACTCTAAACACAGAAAGATGCAGGAACTAGGAGGCAGGAAAAGATTTTTGGGTGGATTACCACTTTTTCTTATTGGATTCAAAGTTCTTTTTGATGTTTGTCTCACTGTTGCAAAGTCGATTCTTGGTTTTATTTCCGCATCTTAATAGACTGGGTGCACAATTGTTTTTTTTCCTAATATGATCTGTGTGGGAGTGGCATTCCCTGATCTGTCCCTTTTCCTTAACTCTGTATTTCAGGACTGTCTAGAGCTACTTGAGATACACTGGTTTTTCCTTTCTTTACATCATGGCATTGTGACCTTCGGACTGCTCTTGCAGGCTTGAGTGATTTCAGAGAATACGATAGGCTTTTAGCTTACGGGGCTGGTGTTTTCTTTCTCTCTGTTGTCGTATGTACGTTTATTAAGCCTTTGGTTTGGTTTCCCCTTTCTTCAGGTGCTGCTACGTCCTCATCCTCCTCTTCCCCTTCATCCAGTTCCATAACAGCTGCTGTTATGTTAACGTTAGCTGAACCGTCAATGTCCAGCGCATCACAAAATGGAATGTCAGTTGAGTGCAGGTGACAGCAGGACTTGCTAAAGCACTTTGCACTTAATGGCTGTTGAGGGCCACGTCTTTTTTTATACTGCACAGTGGCACAAAAAAAAAAAAATCAGACAAGCACTATTTTATATTTAAAAATTGTTTCTTGACAAGCTGACTTGGCACTTAAGTGCACTTTTTTTATGAAGAAAAAGTACAATGAACTGCTTTTCCTCAAGCAATAATTGTTTCCAACTTGTCTGGGAATTGTGTGTCTGGTAACTTGAAGGCCTTCCACTGTGGCAAATGGAGGCTTTTCACTGCCTGTAGAGACAATACAGTAAGCATAATTGTTAGGTGGGCCGGAACATGTCAAGATAACTTACTGTATATGTATTCCCTTGTATTTTGTTAAAGCTGGAACATTTGATATTTTTCCATTTATTTATGAAAAAATACGAACCTATTTTCATTTGTACGAGCTAATTGTTTTTTAAAGCAAGTCACCTTAGGGTGGCTTTAATTGTATAAGTCAAGCACATGTAATAAATTCCAAACCTGCAGTTAACAGGATATTAGACATCAATCCTGGTAACCAAATATTAAAGTTTCTCTTTAAAAAAAGACTGAACATGTTTACAGGTTTGAATTAGGCTAAAAGGTCTTGCAGTGGCTTTTCATGCCCCTTCAAATTGGAATGGAACTACTGTACTTTGCCATTTTTCTATAAATCAGTATTTTTTTTTAATTTTGATATAATACATTGTGTGAAAAAAGAAAATGGCTAATAAACTGTATTAAATCTTAAACAATGTATAAAGATTGTACTTAGCCAGTTCAAAGTGTATATTTATTCATAATGAATTATAACAGTTATATTTTTGTGTTTTCTTGTAAATGTTTCTTTTTCCTTAAATACAGATAATTCATTTGTATTGCTTATTTTATTATGAGCTACAACAAGAGGACTTCAGGAACAAGTAAACTGTATTAGTATGGTTCCAGGTTGTTGATATGAACTGTCTCAGAAGGATGGTTGTTATTTTAAGTATAAATAGCTAATCGGGGTGGTAGGCCTATAAAATTAAATGCCTTGTATAAAATCCAAAATGAACGCAAACTTGTTTTCACTTGTATTGACTTTATGTTGTATGATTCCAATCTCTGTTCTGTTTGGCACTTGTATTTAATTCTACACCTTTGTAAGACATTTGTATATTGCGGATGTGTTCATTCAAGCTATTTAATACCTGGCACTGTTAATACACAGTACTTTACTGTACAGACTGTTTTACCGTTTTAATTGTAGTTCTGTGTACTTTTTTTGGATGGGGCTGGCATGTTTTATTTGTTTTCTGGCAATACGACATGTGAGAATTTCGAAGCGTTTTGTTGTAGATGCTAACGTGTCAGAATCCTTTACATTCAACTTTTCTAAGAAAAGCATTTTCAGTCTTGTAGTGTGTGCTTACAGTAACTAATTTTGTTGAAAATGGTTTCAAGTTATTCAAATTTGTACAGGACTGTAAAGATTTGTTGACAGCAAAACGTTGAAGAAAAAGCTTATAGAATAAAAGCTATAAAGTATATATTAGGATCTGCAAACAATGAAGAATTATGTAATATATTGTACAAATGTAAGCAAAGGCTCTGAAATAAAATGCCATAGTTTGTGAATCCTTGATTTTGTTTCTAAAAGATTAAGTAATTTTAGTTCATTTCTGTATGTGATGATTGACTGGAACATACATCTCCAGCCTGTATTATCCAGAAGGGGTTAATTGACATACCAAAAAAAGGGAATATTATACCTATAAGAATTAAAAGTCCATTAACGAGATTCAGGATTTATTAGGCATTTTTATATCTTTGTATATACACTATAGACTATTTTGCTTGAGTCTGAACATGAATATTCATTCCTCACTTGGAGGTTTGTCTAAAGAAAAAATTTTTATTTTCTTTAACCTGTGGAACCATTACCAGCAGCTTTTTTTTCTTTTTTCTGTGTTACAATTTCATTGGACTTTTACCTTTAGCGCACTCTGCCCCACTGCATATTGGAATCATCTGGACATTGTTAAAACAGTGATCAGTACTCCTGTGCCCTGTTGGTGTCGGGCGGTGGGGGGGGGGGGGGGGCAGTGGAGGCCATCCTCCCATCCCCCCACCTCTAGGCCCCCAGAGTTGTATTCAGTTGGTCTAGGATGGTACTTGGATTTAGATCTTTTTTAAAAGGGC
The DNA here is from genome assembly GCF_022837055.1 of Prionailurus viverrinus. Taxonomy (NCBI): domain Eukaryota; kingdom Metazoa; phylum Chordata; class Mammalia; order Carnivora; family Felidae; genus Prionailurus; species Prionailurus viverrinus. The sequence continues at coordinate 13,421,947 of NC_062571.1, forward strand.
TCTGGTGATTTAATATGCATCTGCTTTTTTCCACATTAAAAAAGATCAGTATTTAGATTTTTATGCCCCATTTAAATGAACTTTCCACCTAGAGGCAATCCTTTCTTAAGAATAATTTTTAAGGCCTAAAAAGCTCAAATGTATAGTTTTAAAGCACCTTTGGGATGACCCTGTATTTACTGTTACAGAAATTTGTTTAATGGATGATTTTTAAACTGTTGTAGGACGGTGCTTCCCAAAATGAAGTCTTAGAATACCGGTTCTGGGAAATGCTTTGGGAATTCATTGCCAAATATATATGCTATAGATAGCATTTTTTCTTCGCAGAGATTCGGTGTTGGCATCTTAAAAACCGAAAAGGCCTATGAAGAGACCCCTGGCTAACTTCCTTTACCTACTGTTTTCACTCTTACCTGGTCATGAAACCCTGTTTTTCAAGGAACTAATATCACGTACTTTGTGTGTTATAGAAACAGTGATTCCAAATTTTGTTGGAATTGAGGTTTATACTCTTGGGCCTCTCTGCCTTCCTGCCTGTTGTGAGAATTCATGGTATTACCAGAATTTGACTTAAATTCTCTGGTTACCTAAACTATAGTTTATCAACCTAGTTACAATGGATGGAAAAATTAAGATAGATGTTTCTTATAGTGTTCTCCAAAACCATTTTTTTTTCTCCTGAAATAACCTGAGGGTCAGGTCTTGTTAATTTTCTTAAGTGTAGGGAGATTGGGGAAGCCGAAGCAGAATACGGAAGACCACTAACGTATTTTCCAAAGTATTTTTGTCTGTATCTTTCTATGAAAAGAGTCCTTATATTTTAAACTCTTCAGAGGCATTAAGTGATCTCTAAACAGTTAAAAACCAGTTCTGACCAGCAGTGGGGATCATTTTTTAACTGTCCAACCACAGCCTCTTTCATCCTAATTATTTTCCTCTAGGAGTGTGTGCTCCCTTTTGTTCTTTGTGAGCCCATTTCTCCACCTTTCTTTTAATTTTAACCTATTTAGGGATTTTTGACTACCATCATGATGGGTTTTGTGTCTACTAGATGTGATCCCCAAGCAGCAATAGTTTCATGGTTTTATTGTGGAAGTAATCTATGTAAGGCTTAACAAAATATGTGCTAAATTGTACAGTCCGGGAAAGCCAGTGGTTAGGAGTCTAGAGGGGGCGGTGAATGAGCATACAGGGATTATGATGACAGATGTGATGGTGACACACAGGAGCTGCAATCCTTAAAGTAACATTTGAGGGAGTTTCATCTAGAAATGGAATGTGTAGGTAAGAGTGGAGGGGAAGAGTCAGGAAAGGCCAGATGTGATGAGGTTGCAAGTGCTACGGATAGGAAATGATTCTTGGAATAATGCTAGAGAGAGTGGGGATGAGAATGGGATTGGGAGACCTTCTGAAAGAAAAATTGAGTAGAATTTCTTCATTGGACTACATAGGATAGATGGAGCGAGGTGCTTGAATTGCAAATACAGACAGTTGGATTTGTCTCATCTTTTGTGAAATACAAGGTCACAATTACGGGAAGCCTAAACGAGAGACTCGGAAATCGAGACCAGAGCCAAGCAGTTGAATATTGGGTGTTTTCCATCAAGTTTTCTGATACAGTCTATAAAAGGGTCACATATATTCTCAGTTACTTCTTTTAAGCAGCTTTCAGAAAGCATGTCTATTCTCGAGTCAAAATTAAATCCGATTTTACCACCAGAGTTCTGAATTCAATTACTTAATAACAATTTGATACTTTTATTACTTAAAAATCAATTTATCGAACATTCACTAGGTACGGCAAGTAGAAATACAGAAGTAAGGTAAATAAGAAAAAGGGTAAATACATTAACACTAGTGCAGTTAGATGAAGGCTTGGAAAAAAATCTATTGTAAGTAACTGGGAGATTTTTCTAAGGGATATCTGAGCTGGGATTCCTTTCGGGTAAAGGAATAAATAACAAGGAATAAAAAAGGCTAGAATGTGCGGGTTTGGAGGGAGAGGAGTCTGGGAAGTTAGGCTGAGAAAATAGCAGGAGTTTTCAGTGCCCAGGATCTGGTAGAATAGCTAGGCAGAGCAGGTTAGAGCTGGAGTTTACTTTAAACGTTATTTTGAAATAGTGTGAAATACCAGAAAAGTTGCCAGAGCAGTGCAGAAAATGCCCATGTACGCTTCGCACCGATTCACCAATTACTGTGTAGCCTACATCCCTGTAACCTCATTTCTTGATAAACCTCCCTCCCTCCTCTTCAGTGATTCAGGGGTTTTCGACCGTGTTTCTCTCCGCTTGGAGTGGCACCCCACACCCAGCCTGGCTGATTCTTCTTTATACTTCAGGCCTCAACTACTCTCGAAGACTTCCTGCACTCCCAAGAAAGGTTTCTTTCCAGCCTGAAGAGGTCCAACCCGGCACCGGAAGCCCCGCGCCCGCTCGCCGGTTGTCTCTGGCTCCCGCTCAGCCCAGGCCGGAAGGGGCGTGGTTCCTGGGGCGGAAGTAGCCGGGACCCGGAAGTGCCGGGCTCGTGCGCCGCCGCTGTCTAGAAAGCCTCAGGATGGGGACGCCGGTGGAAGGAAAGAGCAAGAGGAAGAAAAAGAAAGGTGCCCAGGAGAGGTGAGTGGCGGGTGGCACGTCCGCCTGGGCAGGGGTGTGCGTTCGGGAGCTCTGGAGGGCGAAACGGTGGGGCCTGGCGTGGCTGAGTTTCTGGCGTCGGTGTCTATAGAGACAACCCGGAGGACGGCGTTCGCGGGAGTCTGGCCGGAGACTATGTGGTTGGACAAGTCGCCAGCAGCTTGCTCCAGGGCAGGCGCCCCTCCAGAAATAGTACAGCTCGGTTGGCGTCCCTCTTCAGCTCTTCTGAGCCTCAGCTCCAACCCGTGTATGTGCCTGTGCCTAAAGTAAGTCACTGAATTCTATTCCGAACGTCCCGTCAGAACGGCTTTTAGAACAGTCTGCCTCGCAGGGCATGATTTCTAAAGCGGGGCAGATGGGGTTAATTTTAAGTAAGCTTTCATTACCGGAATCCAGTGAGAGAGAACACTTGCAAATTTAGGAAGACTACTAAATTATTTAAAAAGATGGGGTCTCAAACATAGCTTCCAACTTTTAAAAGGAAACCACCAAAAAAAGGAAACGGGATGAGGAGGAAGAAGGTACATCCCAAATTCAAGGACCACTCTTGCAAGAACCTTCACAAGAAATGAAAGTGAAGAAGAAACTTTCTGCTGCAGACAAAAGGTTGGCAAACAGGTCGGTAGATTTGTCTTAAGCTGATGTTAAAGAAATTAGATGGTAAAGAATTTGAGATTTTTATACCTGCACTCTTCATCTTAGTGTTTTGCTCATCTCGTAGTTCTAGGTTTTACAGAAAAAAATTTTTTGTTGTGTAAAATGTCATACATATTCAAAAGTTGAAAAGGATGAGAACCTCATATACCCAGCACATATACCCATAATCCTTGGCCAGTCTTGTTCCATCTTTACCCTTCATATCTCCCTCATTAAGTGGAAGCAGATTTAAGGTCTAGAATCTAAATGTGTAAATATCCCAGCATGAAAAAGATGAGTTTTGTTTTCCCAAACTCAGAGATCAGATTTCCCCCATTAGCTTAAAAAATGTTTTCATGGGGCGCCTGGGTGGCTCAGTCGGTTAAGCGGCCGACTTCGGCTCAGGTCACGATCTCGCGGTTCCTGAGTTCAAGCCCCGCGTCAGGCTCTGTGCTGATGGCTCAGAGCCTGGAGCCTGTTTCCGATTCTGTGTCTCCCTCTGTCTCTGCCCCTCCCCCGTTCATGCTCTGTCTCTCTCTGTCTCAAAAATAAATAAACGTTAAAAAAAAAAAATGTTTTCATTACAGTTTATTTGATCAAGATCCGAATAGCGGTCACATCACAGGCTCCCTGGTAACTTTCCTTGGTCTGTGAAGCCACTCTCTTCAAGCCCCTTAATTTTTTTTACTATCTCTCAGAGAAAGGTGTCTCGCTCCTTGTCCAAGGTTAATTCGGTCACCTGTGCCTCTTTTGTCTCCCTCCGGATTATTCCCTCAGCTATATCCATTTTCTTCCCCTTCCCGTGGCTTTCATCTGTCTCCTGTACAAATGTGCTCAAGTGTCTCATCCTAAAAAGAGAAATTTAACAAAACCAAACCCTATCTTTGCTACGATGCCCTCAGTCCTTCCCTTCATAGTCAAGCTTTCAGAAAAACTTTATACATGTGTTCTTCCTTTTCCTGATCTATTTTCTCTTCCAGAAACTTGTTGTTCTGACGTGTTGAATCTGATTGTTCACTTGTGTTTTTATGTGATCTCCCCAAACTTCCGAAGCAGCGTGCAGTGAAGATATCCTGACCCACTTGCCATATTTTTTTTTTAATTTTTTTTTTTTAACATTTATTCATTTTTTGAGAGACAGAGAGCACAAGCAGGGGAGGGGCAGAGAGGGGGGGAGACACAGAATCCCAAGCAAGCTCCACGCTCTGCGCTGTCAGCACAGAGCCCGATGCGGGGCTTGAACTCATGAACCGCGAGATCGTGACCTGAGCAGAAGTTGGACGCTTAACCGACTGAGTCACCCAGGCGCCCCACACTTGCCATCTTTAATAGGCAGTACAGCCTCTTCCCTGTTCCATTCCACATGGTGGCTTTTCTTCCTGAAGCTATTAGATTGTTTTATCACAGTCTCTTCTGATTCCCCTCTTGTTTGTCTGTTCCTTCTCAGTGTTCTTGTGGGTACCTCTTCTCCTGCCTACTCTGTAAATGTTGATTTCCCCCAGGATTCTGTGGTCATCTTCTCAGGACTTTTTTCTACCCTTCATTCTGAGCAGTCTCCTTTATGCCCGTGGCTGCACCATTCTGATTTCTCTCCTGATCTCCTAATCTGTGTATCTGTTTGCCTGCTGGCATCTGCACCTGTATATTCTAGATACAGTTGACCTTTGAACAATGGAAAGGTTAGGAGCACTGACCCCCACACAGTCAAAAATCCACATATAACTTTTGATTCCCCCAAAACTTAACTACTAATAGCCTACGGTTGACCAGAAGCCTTACCATAAATAGTAGGTAAACACGTATTTTGTATGTTATATATGTCATGTACTGTATTCTTACAATAAAGTGAGCTAGAGAAAAAAAAATGTTATTAAAAATCATAAGGAAGGGACGCCTGGGTGGCTCGGTTGGGCATCCGACTTCAGCTCAGGTCATGATCTCACGTCTGTGAGTTCCAGCCCCGCGTCGAGCTCTGGGCTGACAGCTCGGAGCCTGGAGCTTGCTTCAGATTCTGTGTCTCCCTCTCTCTCTCTCTCTCTCTGCCCCTCCCCTGTTGGTGCTCTGTCTCTCTCTGTCTCAAAAATAAATAAACATTAAAAATTTCAAAAAAAAAATCGTAAGAGAAAATACATTTGTAGTACTGTACCACATTTATCAAAAAAAAAAAAAAATCCACGTTTAAGTGGAGTTCAGACCCATGTTGTTTGAGAGTCACCTGCACCTCAAGTTCAGAATGCTTCAGACTGAGCTGCGTAGGCTCCTGAGACCTGTTTGTCCGCAGGAATGGTACCACCAATCTTCCATCCAGTTGCCTGAGCCAGTGACTCGGGAGTCATCTTATACCCCCTCTTTTCCCTGCGTTCTACTCAGCTGCCGGGTCCTGATGGTGCTGTCTTTTAATATCTCTTGAATCTGTTGTTCCCTTTCCACCCCTCCCTTGCTCAAGTTGGTCTGTTGTCTTCTCAGATACATGCAGTTATAACTCTCTCCGTACTGGTCTCCCTTTTCCAGCCTTGCCCCTTCCCTAAGCATCTTCTGCTCTGCTGCCCAAATGATCTTTGTAAGGTGCCCCAAAATTTTCAATGGCTCTTTAAGCTCTGTGGGATACAATCTAAGCACTTGCACATAACAGCCATGGTCCTTGACCTGGTTCCTGCCATACCGTCCCGGTTCCTTTCACTCCTGCTTGGTACTTTATATGCCATAGTGGACAAAAAACTAGACATGAACCCTCTCCTTAGTGGAACTTACGGTCTAGTGGAAGAAGAATGTCAAAATTTACTGAGGACAATGTGCCAGACACGGCCTTTCCCCTCCCCTGAGAAGCCTTTCATGTGTCTTTTATTTTTCTATACCATGTCACCATTGTATTGTGAACTTTGCTTATCTCTTCAGAGGCTGGAGTATTGCAAGGTTTTTAATAGTCTCTTTATCTTTCTATCCCCAGACGCTAGAACAGAATAGGAACCCAGTAAATATTTACTGAGTGAATGAATCATTTACTACCCACGACTCGACTCGTGTTACCGTTGCCTCCTTAAGATCCCAGTCCTGGGGCACCTACTGGCTCAGTTGGAAGAGCATGCGACTCTTGATCTTGGGGTTGTGAGTGTGAGCCCCACTTTGGGTGTAGAGGTTACTAAAAAAATAAGTAGATAAACTTAAAATATGTGTGTGTGTGTGTGTGTGTGTGTGTGTGTGTGTGTATATATATATATATATATATATATATATATATATGTATATATGCATACATACGGTCCCTGTCAGTTCTCTGTTAGAATTGATGCTCAGATCTCGCTTACCCATGTGCACCAAGGTTTTTATTGTATTTGCCATTTCAGAATGTACTTTTGACAAGCAGTCCTTTAAATATTACAGTTAAAAGTAGGAAATCTGGTTTTCCCTATTGGCCACATTGCTTTTACAAAGTATTTTGCAGCCATTTTAACCTTCATAGACCCCCTATAAGTGCTGCAGATCCCCCGGAGTTCTAGAGCAGAGAATGAAACTGGGCATTCATAGAGCATAAACTAGACCTCCAAGAGCTTTACAACTTTTGTTTAAATGAGCAACTTTTGTTGCTCTGCAATAACCTGACAGTTTTAACATATCTTCAAAAATTGAGCTTAGTTTTTTCTAATCTTTTTTTTTAATACATCACTCTTTTTTTAAAAAAAATATTTATATTTGGAGAGAGAGCGTGAGTGGGGGAGGGACAGAGAGAGAATCCAAAGCGGGGTCTGCACTGCCGGTGTGGAGCCTGATGTGGGGCTTGAACTCAGGAACCGTGAGATCACGACTTGAACTGAAACCAAGAGTCAGACACTTAACCAACTGAGCCACCCGGGTGCTCCAATTTTTTCTAATCTTGAGTATTCTAGAGATACTGGTCACTTTTGGATAATGCTGTTTCTTAAATTTAGATATATTTGTGAATCATAAGTTTATATTTAGGAAAGCTAGAAGTAGGTGAGAAATATTTCAAATCTTTGTGCTTTGTCAGATACTACATCGGACTTCCAGGACTCTTATTCTTTTCTTTTTACCTTTTTTTTTTTCCTTGGCCTCGTAAAGGGAAAACGCCCTAGCAAGTGCTGATTTAGAAGAAGAAATTCACCAAAAACAAGGACAGAAAAGGAGTGCTTCTCAATCTGGTATTAAAGCAGCAGATAAAAAAGTACTTGATGATGTAGATCACACAGTTGTAAATCAGAGAAAGAAAATTGAAATCAACCAAGAAGAAGAAAGATTAAAGAATGAGAGAACGGTGTTTGTTGGGAATTTGCCTGTCACGTGTAATAAGAAGGTAAGTGTGTATAATCTACATGTTGTAAGGATTCAGAGAACTTAATAACTCATAACTTTGTTTACTCTTCCTTTATTGAATAAATGCATAATTAATAAGTCATTAACATGTAGCTTCATTGTAAATGATTACACGAATCATTCTGTAGATCGATTCTGGTATACACCTTCTCCTCTCCGTTCCCATAGTCACTGCCCTTATTCATCCTTTTGCAAATCTGCAAACAGTATTGCAGTGGCCTCCTGGTTTGGTTTTGTTTTTTTTATTCCTTCCAGCCCTCTTTTCTGTTACATGTCACTAGAACGTAAACCTGAAATCATGCCTAGCGTAGAGTAAGGGGCTCAATAAATATTTGTTATATAAATGAATGAATACATCCTGAGGTTCTTCCATTATGTGGGATTTACTAAACCCAAAATATGCCCTTTACTTTTACAGTTTACATGTGGCAAAGATTATAAAAGATTCAAAGACAAAAATGCGTACCTTATGGATACTAACAAAAACTTGAGATGCGTTTTATGTGTATATATATGTGTGTGGAAACTATTTTTTGTCTTCCAACCGAGTAGTCCCTTGTTCCTGAAATGTTCTTAAAAGACAACCTGGCAGTAAAAGATGATCAGATGGTTTTACTTAATTCTTTTTTGTAGCACTTACTTGATGTTCTGAAAGTAGACTAAAGTATGTATGTTTTTTTATTTTAGAAGCTGAAGTCATTTTTTAAAGAGTATGGACAGATAGAATCTGTACGATTTCGTTCTCTGGTATGTTTTCTCCCTGTCTGGAAATTGCAAATCTCGAAACGTATTCGTTTAAGTCAGGCTTATTAACATGTTGGTATTAGTGAGATGGAGAAGCACAGCCTTTTGAATCAACAGGTTCAAATCTAGCCCCAGAGAAGAAGTGCTCTTAAGATCTACTTCTGACTCCTGGACTCTGTTAAATTAATGCGTTCACACAGTAAAACGATATCATTGTAGGAGGGTGGATGTGTGACTTTTGTTTGCGGAACATTAATACGTGTGGAATAGCATTTCTGAGCTCCAAGGCATTCAGTCCAGGAGGTTGGTGTACTGCAGACAGTACCTACCACTGTCAACTTAATTTCCCTAAAGTACTTCTTCCCAGGGGCGCCTGGGTGGCTCAGTCGGTTAAGCGTCTGACTTCAGCTCAGGTCATGGTCTCACACTCGGTGAGTTCGAGCCCCGCGTTGGGCTCTGTGCTGTCAGTTCAGAGCCTGGAGCTTGCTTCGGATTCTGTGTCTCCTTCTCTCTCTGCCCCTCCCCAACTCGCACTCTGTGTCTCTCTCAAAAAATGAATAAGTGTTAAAAATTTGAAAGTACTTCTTCCTGGAACTCATGATCATTACACATATAGGTACCACATCACTTATGCGTGCACGTGCGCGCGCGCACACACACGCACTTTGGCCTGGTATTGCTTTTGGGGATCTTGCTCTATCCCTGGATTACCGGTCTGTTTGATGACTCTGTTGTGCATTCTCCGGCACCCCATACTTCATTATGGTGCTTATGACACTGTTCTGTAGTCGTTCCATTATTCGTCTGCCCCACCAGACTGAAAGCTGATAGCAGACAGCCGGTTTGCCTTGCTCATTCGTGGGTCACCAGTACCTGCACATTGTGCACATGAAGCATATATGGAATTGCCTAAAGCCCTTACATTTGCCTTGCTGTGAGTGAATTCTGTCCTGGTTCTTAGCCTGACAGTCAACACAGGGTGGCCCTGAGGCCATGTGTGACTCTCCTGCAGCCTGGGAGCTGCCCTCATTGCTGATCAGACGCTAGCGCTTTCTCACTCTTCTTTTTGCTCAGTTCATTGGTTTTGTTGCGACTCCTCCTCAAAGTCTCATTTTGCCTAGTGAGATACAGTCTGTGTTTTGGTAGGCGATTAAAATGTTAATTACTCAAGTTTTTCTTTTTGATACTTTATACCATCAAGTTTTTTTTCCCCTCTATTTCTGTACCTTACTGCTTTGTGTCTTACCTACTCATTTGTATCTTCAGTAACAAGATACGGATGCTTGAGGGCTCCTAGAAGACACCTAGTAAATGTGTTTTGATGACCATCATTCACCTGTTGATTGTTCACTTGGGCATTTCTCATGTCTTGCACGGCTACACTGTCTGTATTTTCAGAGTTTGTGAGTAAGGCAAACTGAGAATTTATATCAGATGACTAAGATTTCCAGGGGACATTTATAGTAACTGCCCTAAATTAAACTGACATTCATAGATGGTGCTGCTCTGTGAACTTGCAGGGTCTATATCTTTTCACCTTTGTCTTGTCAGTACCTGGCTGAGGCATTTCAGTGCCTCTGCCAGTATCTCAGGACTGGCGCCTTGCAGACGGTCAGAGTTGTTGACCTGAATTTCCATCTCCTCCATAAAGTTTTCCCTCCCTAACCCCTCACTCTTAAGTAGTACAAAAGTAATACTGTATAGGGCTGAAAAGAAAGTGAATTTGAATGTAAAGGGGTTTCCCTTATTTGCCCAATTAAAGATACAATGATTTTTTTTTTTTTTTTTTGCCAGCTGGCATATACTGACCCTTAGACATATGGATGAAATAATGTCTTTACATTATTTCCCAATTTATTTAGACATATTTAAAATCATACAGAATGTACAAAAAAGTAAAATCATATAGCACGTACAATAAAATGTTAATATAGAAGTGTTGCTTTTTTCCAAGCTTATTTTATAAAACAATTTTCCTTGCGTTTTTCTTACGTGTCTTTAACCTCCGTATCCCCTTATGTCCAGAGACCCCTTTGAGTCATCTGACCCAAGTTGAGAGCACAGTATGTTTACTTCCATTTAGATTAAAAGTCATTGCCTGTAAAATTTTGGCCTAAGCCACCAGATCCCGTTCATATAACATTAGGATGGTTGTTTCTGATTCCCTAGAATGTTTTAATTACATCACATCAGAATAAGACATTTAGAATTCGATTAATTAAAATATAATTAATTTGAAGTAATATTTTGGATAATGAATTTTCTCTAATACCTGTCCCCCTTTTTTTTTCTCTCTTAAAAGATTCCAGCAGAGGGAACCCTGTCCAAAAAGTTGGCAGCAATAAAGTAAGTTTATAATGAGAGAAAGGGAGTAGTCTTAAACTGTCTTCCATTTTGGTTAAAACTTAAGACCGTGTTTTCGTGGATTTTTATTTTTCGATAATATATCATACTACTTGACTATTTTCTTATGACTGCAATAGTGGGTAAATTTATCAGATGTTTGTCTTTAAGCTTTAACATAAATTGTAGAATCACATTAAATATTATAAATAAGTTGCTGGAAAATGTGCCATGAGAATTTTCAAGGACATTTAATCAAGCATTATGTTTGGAAGAGAATAAGGAAATTTTATGCCCAAATATTGTAGTATAAATCATAAATACTGTATTTTATCAGTTCTAAGGCACACATTTTCCCATATCTTAACATTTTGAAGTCAGGATGCATCTGAAAATCAGGGGTGCCTCATAGTTGCGGTTAGCCGGTCAGGTTTTTCCAGAGAATTCATGTTTGCTTCTGTTAGGTTACCTGGGGGTACTACCAGCTCAAGACCACTTTAAGCTCTCTGTTTGAAGGTTTGGGGACTGTGCTGTAGTGTGGCTCACAAGTTCATATTCTCAGGGGATTTTCCCCTACCCTCCTTATCCACCTAGTGCCATGGATGAGACACAAAAGTTTTCTTTACTCTCCCTTCATTTCTCATTAATTTTTAAAATTGAAGTATAATTGACATATAAATTTAAAACATACAAGCTGTATTTCTCATTCACCTTCAGTTCTAGGCAGAGTCTCCTATTAATCTCTAATCTTGGGTTTTTTTTTCTAACTAGGACATGAAATCTTAGATTATACAAGCATAGATTATTCAGAAATTTATTATACAATAAATTTCTGAAGTGGCCTCACCGTGTTACATTCCACCTGCTGTGGGAGAATTCCCATTTTCTTCACATCCTCGCCAGCACTGGGTATTGCCAGTCATTTAATTTCAGCCCTTCTAAGGGTTTGTTGTAATGGTCTCAGTTTCTGTTTAGTCTGATGACTAAAGATATTGAGGGCCTTTTCATGTGCTTTTTGGCTGCTTGTATCTATTCTTTGGAGAAGTGTTGGTTCAAAAATTTCACCCACTTTCTGGTGGCTTGTCTGTCTTATTGTATTCAGTTTTTCATTGTGGGTGCAAGACTTTTTTCTGATATATGTTTTGGATATTTTGCCCCTATCTGTGGCTAACCTTGTTTTGTTGTTAATGTTTATTTTTGAGAGAGAGAGAGACAGCATGCAAACAGGGGAGGGGCAGAGAGGGAGACAGAATAGAAGCAGGCTCCAGGCTCCCATGTCAGCACAGAGCCCAACGCAGGGCTTGAACCCACGAACCGTGAGATCATGTCTTGAGATGAAGTCAGACACTTAACTAACTGAGCCACCCAGGTGCCCCTGTGGCTAACCTTTTTAAGGGTGTCTTTTAAAGAGCCCAAGTTTTAAATTTTGTTGAAGATCCATCTTTGCGAGTGCTGGTTTTTGGTGGTCTGGTTGGGGGCGGTGGGGTTGTCTGTTGTCCCGGTTCAGCCTCTGATGCAGGCCGGCCCTGTCTGTCTGTGTATCAGTGCACCGGCCGGTCCTCCCTCCCGTGGCAGCCAACCTCTGCCTTGTGTCTTTGGTGGATCTTGGGCTGGAAAACATTTCCCACTCCTTGCCCTGTGGTAGGAGGCCTCCCTTCTCTGGCCCCAGGACTATTCCCTGTGCTCTGGGAATGACGGGGTTTGCTGTCTCTGCCCCAGCAGCTCAGCCCTCTCCGTTGGGAGAAGAATCCAGGTGGGCTTTGTGTCCTTCCCATACTTCTCTTCTCCAGCCCACACCCCCCAGGGATGTCTCTGGGCTCCCACCTGCCCTCAGTCATTCCTGGGGACACTGGCAGAGGTCGGGGGAGCAGAGCCTGCAAGCGGGTGTGCCTATCTGTGTTGCTGGCCTCCAGAGATTCCATTTCGGGCCCAGCCCACACGCGGCTCTGGCAATGTATTAAATCCTAGCTGAAATCGGCCCGGCTCCCTTGTCTGGCACCCGCTTCTGAGCCAGTGCTGTCTCCTGTCTCCTCGGATGGCCCAGCCCTTGCTTAGCCCCCCAGTTTCCTTTGGACCTCAGCTCGGTTTCCTTTGGACTTTAGCTCTGGTAGCTTCTACAAAAGTTAGAATGTGGGTTATTCGGCTTCTTGTGTCGGGGTGGGGATGATGCTATTCCTGGTTTTCTCCCTTCTGGGTGCAGGTGGAACTCGAGATGTCATTAATACCTAGATCTCTAGATGTCATTAGTTTTTTTAAATCACCCATCCAGCTTGATACAAAACAGGTTCTTGCCACATAGAAAGGGGCAGAACTGTGTGCTTACCCTCTGTATTCCCTGTGCCAAGGGATCTTTTCTTGTAGAGTGCAGTTAAGAGTTTTTATTTATTTATTTATTTATTGTTTATTTATTTAATGTTTATTTATTCTTGAGACAGCATGAACAGGGGAGGGGCAGAGAGAGAGGGAGACACAGAATCTGAAACAGGCTCCAGGCTCTGAGCTGTCAGCACAGAGCCCCACGCGGGGCTTGAACCCACAAACTGTGAGATCATGACCTGAGCCAAAGTTGGACGCTCAACCAACTGGGCCACCCAGGCGCCCCAAGAGTTTTTATTTTTTATTTTAATTTTTTTAGAGAGCGTGTGCCTGCCCAAGTGCAAGTCGGGGAGGGGCAGAGGGAGAGAATCCCAAGCAGGCTCCATGCGCCGTGCAGAACCTGACTCAGGGCTCGATCTCATGACCCTGGGATCGTGACCTGAGCAAAAAATCAAGAGTTGGATGCTTGAATTGACTGAGCCACCCAGGTGCCCCCAGTTAAGAGTTGTTAAAGTCCTTTTCCATTTAGGTTTTCTTGGGGTTTGTCTTAGTCTGTTCGGGTTGCTACAACAAAATGGCGCAGACCAGATGGCTTATAAACAATGGAAATTACTTTCTCATACTTTCAGAGGCTGGAAGTCAGAATGAACTGCCAGTGTAGTTGCATTCTGGTGAGGGTCAGCTTACTGATTCGTAACCAGTGCCTTCTCACCGGTCCTCACAGTTTATAGTCAAACGGTAAGATAAAGAAGGGGCTAGAAGTTCTGTGGGGTCTCTTGAAGAACACTAGTCTTGTTCAAGAGGATTCCACCCTCATGACCTCAGCCACGCCCACAGGCCCCACCTTCTATTACCATCACATTGGGCGTTACATGGATTTCCACATGAATTTGGGGAGGATGCAAACATTTCAACACTAAGACAAGTTGAGTAGGATGTTGTCAGGAGCTGTGTGTTGCAGGGAAAGCGTGGGGGTTCTGGAGTCACCTAGGCCTGTTTGAAGTCCTGGGCTGGCCACTCCTTGCCTTGTGATCATGGCACTTCTCTGAGTCTCAGCTTCCCTATCCATAAAATCAGAAAAGTAACACCCATGTCGGAGATGGGAGACTAAATGAATACATAAAATGGCTAATACAGTGCCCAGTATTATATTAGGCATTCAATAAATCGCAGTTAGTTTTATCAATAGAAAACTATCAGATAGTGTAGTATATTATTACAGAATGCCATGAGAAATGCCCTGACATTTCCTAGGGCCTTTCTTGATGGTACTCATTTGTTTATTAGCCTTTTTGCTACTTCAAAAACAATAGGTTCATGTCTTCAGGGAAGAATCTGTGGTCATTACTAGGTCCTTTTTGCTGATCGGTCACATCTAAATTATATGACCATTTTGCAAGCCTGCGAATTAGTGGGTGGAAGCATTGAGCAGCAGCAGCTGTAGTCGTTAAAAAGAGTGAAAACCAGTCATAACCTGCTTCCCGTTGAGCGAACACAGCACTACATCCAGTCCCGACAGAGATGTGCAGTCCAGGTCTGAGCAAACCTCTGGATCCAGCTGCCAATTTGTAAGAAATAGGGAGGCCAGAGGAACACGTTGACCTGTATTGTGAGCTTGCAATCAAAACCATCCAGGCTTTGGAAAATTCCGTAGGTCGAACAGTAAGGTAAAGAGAGAGATAAAGGCAGAATCCTGCAGATTAAATAAGACTCAAAAGACTTCAAGTCCCCAAGTGGACATCACCAAAGTATGACCAAGGAATAGATGCTTGATTGTGATAAAACTACATAGACACGCAAGCAGATGGTTTCTGGAAAAGTAGGGGTGGTAGGCACAGAGAGTGTCTCTGGGATGGGCAGTGGCTGCAAGGTTATTGATCTTTAATATTTCTCTAAGCTGTACACATTTGTATAGTTTTTATCTTCTCGTATCTGCTTATGTGTTGTTAGGTACAGGGCTCCAGTTAAGATTGTTGTTTCTAGCTTTGTGACATTGCTTGGGCGGGGCGGGGGGGGTGGCTACTTGCTTGCTCCCTCATAGTGATGACCAATAGGAAGGCAAAAGTTACATGTTTTGTTTAATATCTGTGTAAGTTGTATGTTATTTTTTGCGTTATTACTAAATTTATAAAGAGATGAAACTTCTCCTGGGAATTCTTGTCATATGTGCTGATTGAGAGTAGAAAACAAATTATATTTTTTAATGACTTTGAGATTAACGGATTTTACACGGTCTTTTTCTTTTTTTTTTTTTTTTTTTGTATAGACGTAAAATTCATCCTGATCAGAAAAACATTAATGCTTATGTTGTGTTTAAGGATGAGAGCGCTGCTACAAAAGCATTGAAAAGGTAATGTTATCTCTTTGAGATTTGAATGGAATTATTACATTTAAGTATGTACGAGTATTTTTTTTTATTCTTTGGTTTGACTTTAGAGCAAATATTACAGTTAACTCGGCGTTCATTTTTAACAGCCATTTTCCCCCTTCGTGTTTATAATGCAGAAATGGGGCCCAGTTTGCAGATGGATTTCGTGTTAGAGTTGATCTGGCATCCGAGACTTCATCTGTAAGTGGTACTTGAGTTGTTTAAAGAACTTAACTAGAGTCTTCTAGAGAGAAACGTTCTCTTCCGAGCTTTCGCTAAGGAGAGGAGTGGAATCATCAGTGAGCACAAGGGAAACCAAGAAGGAAACACTTTGGCCCTTGAGGTCACAACGTTGGGGCACAGACTGGCACAAGGACCTTAGTCAACAGCTTCCAAGAACGGGGTACCCCCACACCCGGATCAAGTGTTCATAGATAGTTAGCCTGGGAGGGATGTTGGAGATCGTCCGGGCCAACACCTTATTTCACATACCGAAATAGAGAAAGTTAACTCCATTTTTGAGTCCCTACTCTGTGTCAGGTACTCAGTGCTGAGCTATAGTCCGGGTTCTGTAGGGGTTCAGTACAAAGGTGAAGACAAACAGATGGGCTGATTGTGGCACTTTTTTTTTTTTTTTTTTTTTTTAAGGTATTTATTTTTGGGAGAGAGAGAGAGCTTATGAGTGTGAACAGGGGAGGGGCAGAATCCCAAGCAGGCTCCAGGTGCTGAGCTGTCAGCACAGTCGGATAATTAACCGAGTGAGCCACCCAGGCCCCCCAGCACTACGTTCTGATAAATACACAGGATGCTCTGTCAGCTCAGGAATGGGACACTTGACTTGGGGAGGTACCAGCAAGAAGGGACAAAGGAGGGTGTCCAGGAGAAGAATAGGTGCTCTTGGAGACTTGAAAGATGAGTCAGTGTTATCTGGGCTCAAGAAATTTTAAACAGTGTATGTGGCGGGGACCAAAACTTAATTTGCTTAGGGAATGGACAGAGCTTGATGCAGTTAATAGCAGGTAGAGTGTGAAGAGGGACAGCATTAAGTTGCTGTTGGAGAAACGGGAGAGGCCAAATCATGAAGACTGTGGTCTGCCGTGTTGAGGCGTCTGGATCTTGTCCAGGAGCAGTCCCACAGGTTTAAATGCAGGAGTGATGGGTAAGTTTGCAGTTGACAAAGGTCTCTCAAAGTGAGTGAAGGCTGCTTGTAAGAGCTCACCACCGAAACCTAGAGTGCATTTTCGTGGGGGTCAGAGTGCGCTGGCTGAGAAATGACCAAGGCCTGGAAGACCTCTCTGGCTCTGCTGTAGACCTACCCTGAGGGCCAAGTGTGCTTGTGTTATTTAAATTAAGCTGACTGTGTTATTTAAATTCAGTTTTATTAGCATACGACCACCATTTACTTGTAAATGTTCTGTTAAGCCTGGGAGGGTAGTTACATCAGAGACCACGTGGCCTTGGCCGTAATGCCCAACAGACTGCCATCTGGCCCGGTACCGAGTTTGCCGTGCCAATGTAGCATGCCTGTCCTGGGCACTGCCATGTGTTAATGCTAGCTGTGAACAAAAGAACCCCTGTTGCCTCTGGTGCTTACTCACTTTCAAGAGGGAAGATGGAAGAAACAGAATCAAATAAGGGACAGGTGCGTAGTTAAATCAGCGCAGTGGAGACCTGTCAGATACATGGGGTGAGGGAAAGGGGATTTTCGGATCACTTCCATTTTCAGCTCCGGTGATTTTTATTAACCTTCTTTGTGTTTCAGAGGGACAAGAGATCAGTATTTGTGGGGAATCTCCCGTACAGTAAGTGTTAAATAAAGTACCCATTTATCATGAAAATAACAGGAAAATAACAACTGAGTAGTAACTTAATGTTTTGCTTTAAGACCAACTTGGAAAAGTGTAGAGTGTAACTTGACTAATTTTCGTGGGGCTTGCTATATTAACTATATTACATTAACTTGCTGTATCAGTAAACAGCTCCAGCTTTCAAAGGCCATTCTGTTTTTACTTGTGCTCTGGTTGAATTTGTTTTTAGAAGTGGAAGAATCTGCAATTGAGGAACACTTTTTGGACTGTGGGAGTATTGTGGCGGTTAGGATTGTGAGAGACCCAGCCACTGGAGTCGGCAGAGGCTTCGGCTACGTGCTCTTTGAGGTATGGGAGACTCGTGCGTTGTCACTGTCCATTGAAATGTGCTGGAGGGGTTGTCCCTGCTGTTTCATCTCTCAGACATAACTGTCACCGTCACCTTCAAATTCCGTCTTCAGGAAACTAAACTCATAATCTGCCATATTAGAGTACTCTTCCTGTAACCGCACCTCATCAAAAGACGTTCTGCTTCCCTCTTTCTCCACACTGATGTTATGAAATAATGTTTCAGATATTGGACATGAAAAGTATTAAGCCTCTGAATTTCCACTTTCCATAAAATGGAGAAAAGAATTGACCCGTTGGCACAGGTAGAAGAAAATCTTGGTCTTTGTACAAAATTAGTTATATTTAGTTTACAAAATATTAACCAGCGTATCATGCCTAATAATACTAGAACATACATACTATGAGAATATTCATAATGCCTGATGGCACTTAAGTTTTTCTCCCTTCCGCAAGCACCCGTTAATACATTTCCTTTCAGTTTTTTCTGTGCCTTCTTTTTTAAAGTTGAACTTCCATCTGTGAACATAAAATTTTGCAACCTGCTTTGTGTTTTCTGTTGTATAAGTATGTTCTTTTGAGTGATGTAACGTAATTTATACTATCTTTTCCCTAATGTTTCTCAAATGTTGGAAATTTGCCGTGTTCTCTATTTTTCCCTGTAATGATGAAATTGCGGTGTTTTTTTTTTTCCTTCAAATGTTTGTGTGCAGTTTGTGATTGCTTTTTTTTTTAGATAGATCCCCAGGCCTGTTACTGACTAGGTCAAGATAAATGACCATGTTTAATACTCTTGATATGTATTATTACCAGACAGCTTTTGAGAAAGGTTGTCACAGCCTTTTGTTGCCATCGTTAATGCATTGTAGTGTTTCTCTGTTGTCTACTATTTTTTTAAGGTTTATTTATTTATTTATTTTGAGAGAGGGCTCGAGTGGGGGAGAGGCAGAGAGGGAGAGAGAGAATACCAAGCAGGCTCCTGCTGTCAGCACAGAGCCTAATGCCAGGCTCTATCCCACGAACTGTGAAATCACGTCCTGAGCTGAAACCACGAGTTGGCTGCTTAACCAACTGAGCCATCCAGGTGCCCCTCTGCTGCTGTAATTACTTGATAAGTTCGTAAAGTCCTTTAGCAAACATCTCATGAATATTCAGGGTTGTTAGCATCTAGTGGTTCTATATTAGGACAAAAGAGTAATAGAATTTGGGATCTAAATGGGATCCTGCAGGAGCACCTAGGGGGCTCAGTCAGTTAAATGTCCCAACTGCTCTGACAGCATGGAGCCTGCTTGGGATCCTCTCTCTCTCTCTCTCTCTCTCTCTCTCTGCCCTTCCCCTGCTTGCTCTCACGCTTTCTCTCAATAAATATTAAAACAAAAACAAAAAATAATTCTGCAAGGCATCTAGTTCAGCATTTCAGAAACTGAAAGAGAGTTCCCTTCTCTCAAGTCAGCTAATACAGTGCAGCTTTTGCAGAAAGAGCCTATGACAAGAGAGGCTGATTGGTTTAAAAGACTGCATGTGACTGATTTAGTTGGTTGGAACTCCATTTTACAATGAGAAAAATGAAGCCTGTTGGATTGTGACTTACCTAATTATGTGACAAGGCAGCTGAGTGCTTCCTGGGAAGAAACCTGTGAGGAGCATGATTAAAACGAGACTACCGGCCCAGCCACTGAAACCCGTGGGGTTGCACTTCTTGGATGTCAAAGTGGGAGGGGCGTTTATCTGTGCAAGCTTGAAAATTCTCCTAATCCACTAAAGTCACAGTTGTACTAGTGTCTTTGCAGGGGGCTTTCTGGTGGAAATTAATATATTGATTTTTATTCCAGAATACGGATGCTGTTCATCTTGCTCTGAAGTTAAATAATTCTGAACTGATGGGAAGGAAACTCAGAGTCATGCGTTCTGTCAATAAAGAAAAATTAAAGCCAAATTCAAATCCCAGTTCGAAGAATGTCGGTAAACCTAAGCAGGGACTTCATTTCGATTCAAAAAATGTAGGACATTCTAAAAGTTTGTTTATTGGAGAAAAAGCTGTTCTCCTTAAGAAGAAAAAGAAAGGGCAGAAGAAAAATGGACGGAGTAAGAAACAGAAAAAACAGAAGTAACAATCCGAAGGTTATTTTGCTCCCACTGAGTACTCGTAATAAAAGTGTGGTAAACTCATGTATCAAGTTGCAGAATTTTATATGGATGGTGCGGGTGAAACGTGGGAACATTTTTAGTTTATTCACATTGTGACGGCACCTTTGAAGCGTTTGTTTTAAGATGTAAGCAGATTAGTCACCAGTGATTATGAGATGGTATGAGATGATTTTAGACTTAAGGTAAACATTTAGAATTTTAGTGGCTATGTATTAGCGTATGATAGAAATATGTAATTAACACTTCAGATGGTTGTTTCAAGAATTACTTGAGATGAGACTAAAAGTGAGTAAAATTAAAATGTATATATGTATGCACACGTTGATACCAATTGGATCTAGATAGGTAGGAATACTGATCTAATACAAATAACAGTCCCAAAGAAGAAGGGTTTGAAGGGCTCTTGTATAACAGCCACTAAATTTTTTTCCCCTTTCTCTTGAACTTGTGAAAAGTAGAGTTCTGGGTTTTTATTTTAATTCATCAACGTAGTAATAAACTAACCAAAGAATATTATATGAAATATTGCTTTGATTTCTTATTCTTAACCGGTAATTAAACTCACTATTGAAGTCCTTGGTAAATTGTCTACAAAGCAGATCTCTACTTTTATTTCTGTTTCTCAATTTGAAAAATACTCTCCCAGGAAAACTTGTGATTCTTAAATTAGTGTCATGCAGTAGAATGAAATGAAACAATCTTTCCAAAAAATCCTGTTTAAAGGATATTTTCTGATAAAATACAGTAATTAGGCCACAAAGTGTAAAGTTCAACAAGAGGAGAGAATACCATTGTATTGCCTTGGGGCTGAAGCTTGTGCTATAGCTGTTGCCCATCTCACAGATCTTACTTACCCAGCTGCGTCTGCATCCAGGAGGGAGGAGGGTGGGAGAAATCCAGGGATGCTGATCTGAGGCAGGCAGAATCAGTGATGCAGGTGTCATGGCACTTAGGTGGAGAAGGGGATTGAGGGACAGCGAGTTATTACTGATTATTTTGAAAATCCCTTCTTGTGGTCATAGCACTGGGGAAACCTAATGATCTTTAAAATGTAATTTATAGAAATCAGAGCTCTATTTTACTGTATCCAGAGATTGGGTATTTTATGCTTAGTATCCCCTATGGTGCTTAGAATCTGGTTTTTTGTAAGTATGGTTCAGTAAATACTTCATACTTGATCATCTTGAGCATTTTTGCATATTTTACCAGTTAAAGTTGTATAAAGATGCATCTCCTATACTGGGGCACCTGGGTGGCTCAGTCGGTTGAGCATCTGACTTCAGCTCAGGTCATAATCTCACAGTGTGTGGGTTCGAGCCCTGCTTTGGGCTCTGTGCTGGCAGCCTGGAGCCTACTTCGGAATCTGTGTCTCCCTCTCTCTCTCTGCTCCTCCTCTGCTTGCACTCTGTCTCTCTCTCTCTCTCTCTCTCTCTCTCTCTCTCTCTCTCTCTCAAAAATAAACAAACATTAAAAAAAAATTAAAAAGAAAAAAAGATGCATCACCTATAGACCAGATAGAACTATAACTGTAGATGTAGACTATATGTAGCATATATTTTTATGGTGTATATCTTATAGTGTATATTGGTGTTTATTATGTAAAATTCAGTGTATGCATAAATATATAATTTTAGTCTTTAACACGGGGTGCTCCTTTTGGTCTTTAGGTTTTTGTGTAAAGAGCCATGGACTGCAGTGTAAGGGCATCTGGTTCTTGACTCACCTCTCTGTATGACCTTGGACAAGCCTCTCAGCTTCTTTATCTAAATATCTTGATGGATGAAATAAGGGGCTTTAACTTTACTCTGTGACCAGTACATAGATGGATATATTTAACTGACATGAAAGTTTCACATGACATTACTGGTCCTTACTATACATGTCATTTTCTGATATTTCAAATTCTATTTTTTTAAAAACATCAGTTGTGGGATGCCCGGGTGGCTCAGTCAGTTAAGCATCATCAGACTTTGGCCCAGGTCACAATCTCCCAGTTTCCTGAGTTCCAGCCCCCTGTCGGGCTCTGTGCTGACAGCTCAGAGCCTGGAGCCTGCTTCGTATTCTGTGTCTTCCTCTCTCTCTGCCCCTGTCCTACTCATGCTCTCTCTCTCTGTCTCTCCAAAATAAATAAACATTAAAAAAAAATTAAAAACACCAGTTATGATCCACTAAGGGTATTCCACAGCCCGCTAATGATCTCACTCACAAACAAGTGCATAGGGGATTCCAGGCTGTTTCTATTTTAGGATTCTATGCTTGCATTTTACAACAGGTGTTTTAGAATGTAGAATGGTTAAGGAATAAAGCACAGATGTTGCTCTAACTGTACTTTGATAAACGCGTTGCCTGTATATTGAACCTCATAGTAGTGACCTGAACATTTACACCATGTTTACTATGCACAACACAGGAATAACTCTTTGTTCATTCCGGAGTCATAATCTAATGGCCGTGTAGTCTGTTCAAGTTTTCAAGAGAGGAAAGTTCTAGGCCTCATGTCATCTGTGTGGCCTTGGACGAGTCTTTTCTGTTCCAACACATCTGAGGCTCAGGATATACCTCTTAACAGCTGAGGGTCACTGGCAAATTTTGGAACAGGAAAAATCAGAACGTATGTGTGCAGCACATAAGGAAAAGCTTTTTGTGTTATTCTCTTGTGTGTAAATCTCAATTACTATCTTTGGTACATAATGCATCTCCATACCCTTCCCTCTCTACCCAAGTCCAGGTAATGCATACATAACTTTGGTCCTATTTCCGGTCTTGCATTGGGGCATCAAATTCATCATCACTTACGCAAAAGGGCTTTCCTGAATTCCTAAGTTAGGTTAGGGGCTCTAGCCCTAACCTTGCGTAAGTACCCTTACAATAACTTCTGACACCAACGACCCAGAGTTAGGCCAAACTTTGTAGGTTGAGCACAGTCTCCCACAAGACTGCCTTCAGACAGCAGACAAAAGTTGGGGGGCAGGGGTTGTGTCTCCAGATCACTCTCTTATGACCAGCTTGCTGCTAGTTTGGGGGTTCCCACTACCACCTCACATTCAATAATTGGCTATAAGGACTGAACTCAGGAACATGGTAGACTTAATTTTTAAAAATTTTATTTATTTAATCTCTACACCCAACATGGGGCTGGAACTCACAAGCGGAAGATCAAGAGTCCTATGCACCTCTGAGCCAGTAAGGCACCCCATTATGATTACAGTTTTATTATAGCAGAAAGAAAGAAAAGAAAGAAAGAAAGAAAGAAAGAAAAAGAAAAGAATGAAAGAAAGAAAAATACAGGAAAAGAAAGAAAAAGAGAAAGGAAAGAAAGAAGAAAGAAAAGAAAGAAAAAGAGAAAGAAAGAAAGAAAAAATACAAACAAACCGGCCAAAGGGAAAGACGCACAGGGAGAGGTCTGGGAGAGTCCCACAGATGAAGCTTCTGTTGTCCCCTCCCTATGGAGTCAGAACACCTCACCCTCCCAGCACATGGCACATTGGTGTAGAATTACACAGTGTATTGTCAACATGGGAGGCTCACCTGCTTCTGGGTCCTGGGTATTTATTTGGGTTTCATTATGTAGGCCATTTCAATCTCCAGCTCACCTCTGCTCCAACCCCCTGACCTTCCCAGAGGTAGGGGTGGTATTACCTGGATCAAAGTCTCAACTCTCTAACCACATGGTTGGTCCTTCTGGCCTGGCTAGCCCCCATCAGCGTGGACTCCTTAGCATAAACTGCCAGGGCTCACCTTGAGTAAGAGACATCGCTGTCACTCCCAGGGTTCAAGAAGCTCCCTTTCTATGACTGGGGACAGAGGCAGCCACATTCTTATGACACAACTCTGAAGGTCCCTTCTCTCTTCTACCCCTCTCAATTTATAGTTATTTAATGTCTTCCTAACCAAAGTTTTTTCTCTTTAAACTACTATATATAATATTTCCAGTGATTATAAGACAACTCATGTTTTCAATTTTCTTTCACTTTTTAGATCAATTCCTTTTTCTTTGAAAATTTTTATCACACAAAATAATGTTCTGAATATACACTATTTAGTTTTGTAAGTTTCTTCCAGTATGTTTACATAGTATATAAACATTAGGCAAATAATACTGGACCATTTCACTATGCTCAAAGTTTAAATTTTCATTCATCCCTAAAATTTTATGAACATCCCATGTATTACACTTTATTTCTAATCCTGAGTGTGTGGCTATTTAGCATCCCATGTTATTTCATTTTTTTAACTTGTTTTATTTTTTTAAATTTACATCCAAATTAGCATACAGTGCAACAATGATTTCAGGAGTAGTTTCCTTAGTGCCCCTTACCCATTTAGCCCATCCCCCCTCCCACAACCCCTCCCATAACCCTCAGTTTTCTCCCCCTCCCTGTTTTTATATTATTTTTGTTTCCCTTCCCTTATGTTCATCTGTTTTGTCTCTTAAAGTCCTCATATGAGTGACATCATATGATTTGTCTTTCTCTAATTTCACTTAGCATAATACCCTCCAGTTCCATCCATGTAGTTGCAAATGGCAAGATTTCATTCTTTTTCGACTCCATGGTCTATACCACATCTTTATCCATTCATCCATCAATGGACCTTCGGGCTCTTTCCATACTTTGGCTATTGCTGATAGTGCTGCTATAAACATCGGGGTGCCTGTGTCCCTTCGAAACAGCACACCTGTATCCCTTGGATAAATCCCTAGCAGTGCAATTGCTGGGGTCATAGGGTAGTTCTATTTTTAGTTTTTTGAGGAACCTCCATAATGCCTTCCAGAGTGGCTGCACCAGCTTGCATTCCCATCTTTCATGTTTTTTATTCATTATGTTTTCCCAGGAGCCAGCGAAATTTTCTTCCAAATTTTCTTACAAGGTTATATTGTAATATTCTTTCAACCCTGAATCACTAGATTATGTTGCTCGCTGTACAGCATATTGTGACAACTTGAAAAGCAAGTTCAGTTCAATTCAAACGAGTCACAGGTTGTCTATATTACACAACAGTAACACGAAGCATTTGTCACCACTCCCTTCCATCTTTGGCACAAGCAAAGAAGTCAGCTACAATCTTTTGAGTATGTGACTGACGGCCACGCGCCGCCCTCGCGACGTCACGCTCAGCGGCTCTACCGGAAGTGCGAGGTCACTCGCAAAACGCTGACACCACCGCACACCCCGCCCGGAGGCGCCTAGGCGACTGCGTTTAGGCCCCCTGCGCAGGCGCAGAAGCGGCTCCGGCGCTGCTCTTCAGGCACTGCCGCGGACACGCCCGAGGGCCTCGCACGGCTGGGGCCGGAAGTGCGTGCTCTCGGCCTTTCCGCGTCCCTCGCGGCGAGCGACAGGTCGCAGCGGCGCGGTCCGCTGTGAGGGTTCTCGGCCAACTGCTTCTACGCGGGGCCCGACGCCGCGGCGCTCGCTCCTGCTCCTCGGTCGAGAGAAGATGGTGGGCCGGAACAGCGCCATCGCCGCCGGTGTCTGCGGGGCTCTTTTTATCGGGTACTGCATTTACTTCGACCGCAAGAGACGAAGTGACCCCAACTTCAAGAACAGGCTTCGAGAACGTGAGTGGGTCCCCTCGGCACGGGGCCTGCAGCCTCTCCCCGCCTCCGCCTTCTTGCTCCTCGCTGCCGCGCGCGGGGGTGTGGGGGGCGTCGGGGGTGCGGGGGGCGTCGGGGGTGCAGGGCGGCCGCGGGCCTCCCAGGCGGAAAAAGGCGGCGGCGCCGGCTGCGCGCTCCCGGTGCCGCTTCTGCCTCTGGGGCCCCGCATGATTGCCTCCATTTTGGAGGGACGATTTTTCCCATTTTATCTTCCCCAAACATTTGCCGTATGAATGCACTCTGGTTTGTGTTATGATTGGGGGGGGGGGGGCTCCTTTTGCAGTTCACCTGTTTAAACCTCTATTCGTAACTGGAGAGTCGTGTGATTTGTATTTTGCGAAATTGTGCTTGAAACTTGGCTCCGCAAATGCACCCGTATCGCTGCTGCATTCTTAAACCCTCTTGGTAGCTTTCCTGAAAATGCTTCCGAGATATGAGTGAATGCTATAGAAATTGCAGGGGAGTCCAAAGGGCTGCGCTTCTCCTGTGGCTCAGTCTTATTTCATACCTGCGACATCTTTTACGAGACATTTACAACGAGGGAGGTCGTGCCACCAAAACCTTTGTGGTCTTTGAATTCCGGAGGCCTCCAAGAGCAAATGTGTAGCAATAAGAAATATTTTTGTAATTTTTCTGGGTTCAGTCAAAACGCTTTCTAAAAATTAAAGCCCAGAATGTGGGAAGAAATGATTAGTCTATTTCACACTTACTGTTTGATTAAGCTGTAGCAGGTTGTCTCAGGTGTTCAGTGCCCCACGTGGCTAGTGACCTGCCCTCTTGGGGCTCGAAGATGATCTCGTACCATCTACAATATGACACCTAATTCCAGCTGTCTTCTGTTTTAGGAGGGAAGGGATACAGAGAATTTATTTTATTTACAGTTAGATAGATGGGGAGGGTGCCATTTTGGATTGAGAAACTCAGTTTTCCAGGCCCAGGTTAGTCACACATCAGCTGCATAATTTGGGCTTTCCGAATCTTAATTTTCTTAGTTGGTAAAAGCAGGTGATGCCACCTGCCCCTGGTTGTTCTTGTGAAGATTGAGATGTTTGAAGTGCCCACCATCATTCCTGACCCAGAGAAAGCCCCTCTGCAAAGGCTGGCTGTAAACATTAACTAGAAATTCAGATTATTTTCTTGTAGTTTCCATTTCAGTAATAGTTGGAGGCATGGTGGTGGTGGTATGGCTACAGAGCTCTATAAAGAGTAGATTAATCCTTTCTTACTTTGGAAACACTGCAATCCTATTAGAAACTTTGAGAAAACTAATTTTTGGCGGAAGAAATCACAAAAGCCGTCCTTTTAGACAAATTGAGAGATTATTTTCATAATCCCTTTTCCATCATCTTCAGTCCACAATTTTTTTTCTAGCATTAGCAATGGTCTACACTGATCTCAGTGGTCAGTTGAATTATTAGCTCAGTAACCTTGGGCAACCGACTTAAAGCTTTAGTGTCCCTCTTCTGTCAAATGTTATAATACATACAGAGTTTAGTACGGTCCCTGGCACATGGTAACTGATAGATGCTAGAGATTGTTTATGAATGTAATTATTATTTGACATTTTCTTTAGGAAGTAAAACTTATATTCAGAGTAATTCTGCAATCTGTAAGTTCCTGTTTTACGTGTATTTTTTAAAGTAGATATGGGGCGCCTGGGTGGCTCAGTCGGTTAAGCGGCCCACTTCGGCTCAGGTCACGATCTTGCGGTATGTGAGTTCAAGCCCCGCGTCGGGCTCTGTGCTGACAGCTCAGAGCCTGGAGCCTGTTTCGGATTCTGGGTCTCCCTCTCTCTGACCCTCCCCTGTTCATGCTCTGTCTCTCTGTCTCAAAAATAAATAAACATTAAAAAAAATTAAAAAAAAAAAAGTAGACAAAGTCTCTTAACTTGTTAGGTTTACACAGTAGCACTTGGGACTAATTTCTAGTAAATACTGAGTCAAGGGCTGAATTTGCTTGCTGAATGTGTAACTCCCATGATTTTTCAGGCCCTTACCATCTTTCCCTTTATCATAGAGATAGTATTATGTACTGATAAGGTGACAATTAAATGGTCTCAAGAAACTAAAGCTAGAATCTTACCGGTAGAAATTTAAAGGAACTAAACCATCTTAAAATTGCTAATTCTATCAGTCAGACATTCAACGACAATCACTCCTCTCCATCCTATTAAAAAAAAGCAACTATAAGATTGGATAGTAATGGAAAACAAGTTCCTCTCTACTGGGTTTCGTTATTTTTGTCATTTTTCATAAATTCTAGCTTAGCAAACTGGACGTACCTGTTTATTCCACAAACTTGCCTTGTTCATTTCTGAGGTACCTTTTATTTTTTTATGGGAATGTCTTCACGTCTGTTAGAAGGTAGAGGAGGGACAGTAGAGTTGTTCTGCAAACTGAGAAGGCACTTTGAACCTGGAAAACCAAGCAGGTGACCCCATGGGTTTACAGTTTTATTCAGCATAACTTAACGGGGGTGGGGGGAGTCAGATGGTGATCCGGCTGCAGATTTTCCCCCGCAAAGTCCAGACCTTCGTCCGCAGATTTTATAGAGTGAAGAGACTAGCAGAAGAGCATTGTTGCAAGATCGAAGGGTTCGCATGCATCTCAAAGCGTTTGCATTGACCTAAATGACAGCTAACCTTTAATTATATATTGTGGCACTACGTGTGCGTCAGGAAGGAGAAAGACTATGTTCTCTCTCTCAGATTCGTGGGGGGCCAAGAGAAAGCCTTCCCCAGTCCTCACCTTGGGCCGTTCTGAGGCACGTGCATTAATCTCCAAGGGTCCAGGAACACACAGTCCCAGGAGAGGTCATCCAGTGGGCTTGAACAAGACGGAAGGCCAAAGATGGAGTCAGTATTGTCGCCACTCTTAACGACTTCTCGCCAGCATATAGAGGCAATACAGAGTAGTGTTTGAGTACACACGTTCTGAAATTCAGCTGCTTGCTTTTGAATTGCCCCTCCGCCAGTTATTAGTTGTGACCTTGGTAAATTTTCTCAAGTGGAAATGCTAATCATACCTGTCTTAGTGTTCCATGAGGAGTAAGTAAGCCAGTTGATACTTAGAATAGTGTCTGGCGTGTGGCATCTAAAACTTACTGAGTGCTTACCCTTCACATCTGAGTGTTCCTTTGTCTTCATGTCTGGCTCTTCTGTGCAGTCTTCCACTCCTCTTCTGGTCGTGGCAATCTCCTTCCAGCACTGGTGATGTTTAGTAATTACTTGATATAGTATGGTATTCATTATTTTCTGCCTAAAGACAGACAGACGGGGGGACGGCTGGGTGGCTCAGCAGGGGTGGCTCGGTTGGTTAAGGGTCCCACTCTTGATTTTGGCTTAAGTCGTGATCTCACACTTCTTGAGATCTGAGCCCTGCCTGACAAGGTGGAGCCTGCTTGGGATTCTCCCCTCTTCCCTCTTCCCCCTCCCCCGTTTGTGTGTGCGCATGTGTGTACTCTCTCTCCCTCAAAATGAATAAACATTTAAAAAAAAGAAAAATGGGCTGTCTTCACTTGATCCTAGCCAAAAGGCCAGGAAGCGATGGGACTGTCTTCAAGTTTACATACAAGATCAGCTTATTTAACCTATATTGTTTTGTTGAAACTGCTAGAATTGTATTGAAGTCTTAGAGTTGTAGCACTTTAGGTACACTGGGGGCTAGAGTTGGCAAGAGCTACTGGTGTGGTTAAACCCAGTTTGTAAGGGGAGATAAGAAATTTCCTGGACCACAGTCAATCAACCCATCTCCCCGCAGTTAGGCAAACAGGTCACTACCTCTTCAGTCATGCACTGATTAGACTTGGATTTATAGAACACTAAGGTTTTCAGAGGACGTTTGCTTGTCTTTTATGGCTTTTGTTCCTCGTAGTAGTTAGAGTAAACATGCCTTATCTTTGCAGAGTTAAGAGATGTATTTGCCAAAGATCAGCCACATAATAAGCATTTGAGGCTTACCTTTCTTAGCTCTGCCACAGTCTCCATGTTACCGGTAGTTTTAATGATTAGTAATGCAGCATGGCACAACTCCTAAGCTGAGGAGCTGGTGTCGAACTATCTCGGTACCACATGCATACTGAGGTCGTTCATTACCAACTCCTTGTGTGGCACGTGATAAACCGGACACAGTTAAGAAATATTTTACATGCGTTAACTCATTTAATCTTCACAAGAACGCTGTGAAGCAAGTACTGTTCTAGACCAGTTTTACATCCGGAGAAAGTGGGATATGGGTTCCTGTAACTTGTCCTGGGTCACACACACTAGTAGCGAGAAGAGCTGGGGTAGAAGCAAACTAGTGCTTCCTCTGTGCTAACACTCCTTCATGTGGAGTATATAATTAAATAGCAATTTAAAATACCGTTGGTGTCCTTTATTGATTTGGCTTAAGGGTTGACTAATTGATGATTAAGATTTTAAACATCACTTGCTTCTGAGATAGGTAGTATTGCCTTTTCATAACAAAAACAAGACAAAGAAACAAAACAACTTCAGAGTGTAGGCAGAAGTTTTTTTCTCTTTTAATTTTTTTCCAATGTTTAATTTTGAGAAAGAGACCCCAGAGTGTGAGCATGGGAGGGGAGGGCGGGGGGAGACACAGAATCTGAAGCAGGTCCCAGGCTCTGAGCTGTAGGCACAGAGCCCCACAGGGGGCTTGAACTCATGAACTGTGAGATCATGACCTGAGCTAAAGTCAGACGCTTCACCGACTGAGCCACCCAGGCTCCCCAGCAGTGGTTTTTTTCCTTAACCAGCCAGCAGTAGTTAAGAATTTTGCAGTGCATTTCTGAACACTGTCTTCTTACCCCCTCTTTTTTCCCATTTAGGAATGTCAGATAGCTTTCAGCATGCAGTAAAGATTAAATCTGTTATATTTCAGTTATAATACTTTCTAACAGCAGTGGCTTAATTCTTGCTTGTGTTTCATGTCCTGTATAGACTGGGGGGGGGAGGGGGGGCTTGCTCTGCTTGTGGTATTTAATTAATCAGCTCTTAGAACTGTCTGTCTTGAAAATTGCTGATCTTGGTGCCCCAGAGGGAAGGAAAAAGCTCTTGCTCAGAAATGTCACATTGTGCATAGCTCATTGACCAGAACTATTTATAAGACCTTGACAAATCACAAGGAGACAGGAGAATAGGAGAGCCCTACTCAGGGATGTTTCGCAAATAGCATATATGACTGTCACAGCAGTTTGACTTCTTTTGATTCCCATTTTAATGATGATAAAGTGAAAATATTCCATGTCTTGCAGGAAGAAAGAAACAAAAGCTTGCCAAGGAGAGAGCTGGACTTTCCAAGGTAATACTTAATCTGTTTTTTTGTTTAGGTTGTATAATATACTTCATACCTCACTTGAAATGTGTATTTTGAGAAAGCTAGTTGATAACAGGCATTGATTTTTTTATTTTAAAATACAATTTGTTGTTGCTCGGAATAGTTAAGTCAGTTCAACTGCAGATTATCCGGTCCATCATTATTTCCTCCCTGTTGGCCCTAACAGCAGACAGTTTATTACACGAGCAATATTTAAGGGGCAATAAGATGGTACTCTCCAGAAAACAGTTCTACCAAAACGTTCAAACTTTCTCACTCAGTGGCTTCAGAATAATACAATACAACATTAATTATTAATTTTCCTTTGTTCAGCTTCCTTTAAAAGAACCACATGCTATTTGTTTTCAGAAGTTATATAGGATTATTCATAGCCTCTGATCCAGAATCCCACCGTGTGGCACATTTTTACCTTGATGTAATATGTACATATAGATATAAATCTTTCTACTTTTTTCTTTTCATAGATCCTGTGTTCATGATTATTTTTAATGACTACATAGGTTTCTCTGCTTGATAAAAAAATGTTCTGTGACATGTGTAAGTCAAGTAAGTAAATGTTAGTCATTGCACATATACCTCATATACCTTTTCTTTTTTATTAGAATTAGTTCCATTGCTTGGATTCCCAGGACTTGGGACTACTGGATCAGTAGTGGTTCTTTTTAAAGCAAGTTGGAAAAAAAGAAAAAAATACCAAGTTGGAGCAAGGAAAAATGAAATCCATAAATGTTATATTTTGTTGTTGTGATACAATTGAGTAATCCCAACATAGCTAAAAGACTGGACATGATAGGGAAGTGGAACTGAGAGGTGGCCCCTTTGTTCCATTATGTCAAGACTCCCTTTCTGAAATATGTAGTATGTTCAGAATATTTCAGTAACTTTTTTGTCTCGACATGAGAAAGTAGGTATAGACACATGCACCCTGTGTATTTTCAGATTCAGGTGTAATCACATTCTTGCCTGTGTTGGGCTGGTTGATGAAAGATGCCTCTACTTTCAGAAATTTAAATTTTTTGTGTGTTTGTTGGTAATGAGAATGTATAGAAGTCAGGAATCAAAAACTCCCAGTAATAGAAGTCTAGGTTTTTAAATAAAACAGGCTTTTTTATTTATTTTTTTTTTTTAGGTTTATTTATTTTGAGAAAGAGCATGAGCAGGGGAGGGTCAGAGAGGGAGAGAATCCTAAGCAGGCTCTGTGCTGTCAGTTCGAGGCCTGATGTGGGGCTTGAACTCATGAATCGTGAAATAATGACCTGAGCCAAAGTTAAGAGTCAGATGCTTAACTGAGACCCAGGTGCCCCAAAACAGGACTTTTTATTTTTATTTTTATTTTTATTTTTATTTTTATTTTTATTTTTTATTTTATTTTTTTTTATTTTTTTTTTTAACGTTTATTTATTTTTGAGACAGAGACAGAGCATGAACCAGGGGAGGGGCAGAGAGAGAGGGAGCCACAGAATCTGAAACAGGCTCCAGGCTCTGAGTGGTCAGCACAGAGCCTGACGCGGGGCTCGAACTCACAGACTGTGAGATCATGACCTGAGCCGAAGTCAGATGCTTAACCGACCAAGCCACCCAGGCACCCCAAAACAGGACTTTTTAATAATAGGTTTACATTTTTTGAAAAGACAAGTCCTGGGGCACCTGGGTGGCTCATTCAGTTAAGCAGTCAACTCTTGGTTTTGGCTCAGGCCAGGGTTTGTTGGTTTGAGCCCCGCGTGGGGCTCTGTGCTGACAGTGCGGAGCCTACTCGAAATTCTCTCTCTGCTCTTCTGTCCCTCAAAATAAACAAACTTAAAAAAAATAATAAAGAGGTAAGTCCTATAGCTAGTGGCATTATGTATTACCGTAGTCTGATAATATGTAACAAACTACAAAACCAAAAACTTAAGTAAAGCTACTTATTAACAGTTTGTGTTAGCAGAGAAATTGGGAGTAGCTCAGATGTCCAACAAACAGATTGTGATTATGCAATCCTGTATTTCTCCATGGAATAGTCTCCTACCATTTACATGTAATCTTTTAGATGCATGTAAAATCTATTCAAAATAATGGGTCAGAGGAACAGTTGGTTATAGTTATATAAAAATGTATAATGGGATCAAAATAGTGTAAATAGTAAATTGCATATTTTATGGTATAGATAATTGTAGTCTTCATTTTTTAAGTTTGATGCACAGCTTTCTAAGAACTGTTCTAATTTCAGTTTAATCAGTAAGGTTTTTTTTGCATTCATTTAAATGTAGATACTAAACTGTAATGCTTGTGAGTATTGAAGAGTAAATTTATTTTTTATAACGAGCTCTTCAGTTTTTTGTTCTTTTGTTTTTAGTGCAGTGATTTTCTGTGTATTGGTTATATTCCCAGCATAATTTTGGTATCATGTATTAAATATTCTGTTTCCAAACAGTTACCTGACCTTAAAGATGCAGAAGCTGTTCAGAAATTCTTCCTTGAAGAAATACAGCTTGGTGAAGAGTTGCTAGCCCAAGGTAATAATCATTAAAAGACTAGGAAATTAGAATTCCTCACACTAATACAAATTTGTGGTGGTAAGGGACTTTTTTGCGTGTAGTACAGCAGCTGTTAAGAAAGGTATTCTAATATCTCAAGACAAGTCACTTAATAATGGGAGGATTATTTTATTTAAGACTGACTCTTGGGGCACCTGGGTGGCTCAGTTGAAGTGTCTGACTCTTGATTTCAGCTCAGGTCATGAGCCCTATGTCCGTCTGCACACTGTGCATGGAGCCTGCTTAAGATTCTCTCTGCCCTTCTCCCCACCTAGTGCGTGCGCACTCGCTCTCTTTTAAAAAAAAAAAAAAAAAAAAAAAAAAAAGGAAAGAAAATTGGCTCTAGACGTGAATACTTGCTGTGGGTTATCCTTGTCCATAATATGTTTTGAGTGAATTTTAGGTTTACTTGATACATGATACAGAGAATATAGTAAGTAATCTTTACAAGTGAGGTATTTTTTAGCAGTTTAGAGAATATAGTCCTAATGCAATATGTAAATAGTAACTGGAAGAATATGCTTCCTCAGCTTCTTCACCTAATCTTTAGTAGGTCTTTTCCAGTATTTATAGGAAGGAATGGGTCATATAATTCCTGGAGAAGGTTAATTTACCTGTCAGGGTCACACAGTGAGTTCACGGTGCTTAATTTCAGGACCAGTGAACTGAATCTGATCTAGAGTTTAGGCTTTGTGCATTATGTATTCAACTAAGGATTAAGAGTTCTGTTTTCAGGGGCTCCTTGGTAGTTCAGTCAGTTGAGCGCGTCTGACTCATTTCGGATCAGGTCATGATCTCATGGTGTGTGAGATCAAGCCCTGCATCGAGCTCTGTGCTGACAGTGCAGGGCCTGCTTGGGATTCTCTCTCTCCCTCTCTCTCTGTCCCTACCCTGCTCATGCACGTTCTCTCTCTCTCTTTCTCAAATAAGTAAACTAGAAACAAAAGTTCTTTTTCTAAAACATTACTATTACGAAGTTAAAATGCTCACACTGACAAATTGAAAACTATAATTCAGT
Source organism: Prionailurus viverrinus (assembly GCF_022837055.1). Taxonomy (NCBI): domain Eukaryota; kingdom Metazoa; phylum Chordata; class Mammalia; order Carnivora; family Felidae; genus Prionailurus; species Prionailurus viverrinus. The sequence goes on from NC_062571.1 coordinate 13,456,080, forward strand.
AATTTAGAGTCTTAAATGTATTTGTAAATTTTTAGTGCCAAATTACATTTTATTTCAAAAGTAGCTTTGCAGTAGTAGTTGCTGTCGTTGGTAAAAATGGTATCAAGTGTCAAGTTTTTTTTATGCTCATTGCTGTATCTTAGACTTGGATAGTATTGAACTACACAGTGTAGGTCATTTGTGGTTATTTTACCTGTTTTTATGGAAAGAGATTAAAGGTTTGAGGTGGTGGTGATGTGTTACTTTTGATCACGTTTCCCCCTTCCCAATAATTTCTTTGCTTTGATTTTTTCTTTAAGAAATAATTGTCTTATTTGGATGGCATAATAGGCTGATAATATTTATAAATGAAAATGGGAATGGCTTACTAGAAAATAATCTTGTTTTTTTTTACCCCAGTTCATTAAGAAACGTGAGGTTTAATCATAGGGTAATAGTAAAGCACTTAAATCCTCATAGGGCTCATTTAAGAGGCTGTATTAAATATCCGAACAGGAAAATCTGCATGGATAGGGATATCTGTGTCTAAGGGTATAGGTTGTATATCGATTCATGCAAACAAATTCTCAAAATTTTTTGTTGATGTTCATAAATATGTCTATCAAAGTTTTCTTCTTTCTCCCAAGATATAAACATTATTTTAAATTACTTTACTTATAGTCCAAACTACTAGAGTATAGTGCATTAATTACTTCTATTTGGATTATCTCGAAGACCCATGTGTTGTGGCCATCTGTCTGACTTGAACTGTTAGATCCAGATTGAGAAGGACAGTAACTCATAGTGGTTGAGGGGGAAGGTCAAGGAGGGACAGGGAAGAGTTATTTTTCTTCCCAAGTTCATGTTCCACACTTTAACTCAATACCATACAGAGGGTTACTTAACAACTCTGCCAAGCTGCTTTTTTTCCCAGTGGAAACTACCAGCCCAGCTCAAGGTTGAAGAGTCAGGTGGTTAGAATTAGGGGAAAAGTCAACATCAAAGTAAGCCAAGTGAAGGCATAATTGACTTAGGCAGTAAACTTCATTTCACATGGTCTCCTCCATCTAGGGGTCTTCCATAAGCATATTCTGTTAACTGAGCCAGATCTCATTTTAGGATACCTTGAATGGGCTCAGGTCTACAAACTAGAGAGGAAATGGTTTCTTTCATCTGCATTGAATTGCTTTGGTTGGTCATTAACTGTTTGCATTGTTTTTAGAAATATTAGGAGGTGTCTCAGAATCCCCTGTGTTCTACACTAACACTCCAGTAGTAGCTTTATTTCAATTTAATAATCAGAATTAATATCCCCAGGCAACAGTGTAAATCCCCTACATTGCCTGTAAATTCAACGGCATGAGGATTCAGTGGCCAAGTGGCGTTTTAATTTCCAAGTTAATGGAGTCATTTGTCCCCTAATGAAAGTCAAAGCCCAGGCTGAAGACCTAAGTCTTAATTTTCTTTTATATATATATATATTTTTTTTAAATTTTAGGGAGAACATGAGCAGAGGACAGGGGCAGGGAGGTTAGGGCAGAGGTGGGGTGGTGGGGGGCGGGGAGAGAGAGAGAGAGAGAGAGAGAGAGAGAGAATGAGAATGAATTATAAGCAGGCTCCACGCTTACTGCAGAGCCCGACGTGGGGCATGATCCCACGACCCCTGGGATCATGACCTGAGCCACAATTAAGAGTCAGATGCTCCGGGGCGCCTGGGTGGCTCAGTCGGTTAAGCGGCCGACTTCGGCTCAGGTCATGATCTCACGGTCCGTGAGTTCGAGCCCCGCGTCGGGCTCTGTGCTAACAGCTCAGAGCCTGGAGCCTGTTTCAGATTCTGTGCCTCCCTCTCTCTGACCCTCCCCCCGTTCATGCTCTGTCTCTGTCTCAAAAATAAATAAACGTTAAAAAAAAAAAAAAAAAAGAGTCAGATGCTCCACTGACTGATCTACTCAGGCACCTCAGTCTTTTGTGTTTCCTATTTTAAATACCTCTTTGTAGAGTTGTACTTTCTTCAGTTTGAATACCTCAGTCTTCAAATTTTCTCAAGTGAAAATGTTAAAGCAGGCAGTTCCTCTTCATACACCATTCTTCAGTCACTTACTCGGTCATTTTCTTCTTCAGGGTCAGAAAACTTCGCTTACTGGTTTCTTACAGAGGCTGTGACTCCGGAGCAGGCAGATGAAAGAGATGCGCAGGGTGGTGGGTGGACAGGATGGGAGTCTTTCGCCGTCCGGATGCACCACCCTCCTAGGGTTTTTTCTGTATCTGCTTGTGATGCCATTCAGATAGTGTAAGCGATTAGTGTAAAGTGAACTTGGACTTCTTTTCCACCTCAGTCCCCAGTCTTCAGTTCTTTCTTCTCATAGAAAAGTACTGTTCCATTGTTAGCAATTTTCAGTATGTTGCAGAAATATTCTAAGTCTGTAAACGGTAATATACTTGCATATTTCTGCACTTAATCTCTCCCCTTCTGTGTGTGTTTTGAAGACCCTTTCATATCTGTGCATGTGATATGATTCGTTCTTATTAATGGTTTCATAATACTCAGTTATATGAAGGTACCGCGGATTATTTCCAGGTTTTTACTTCTTTGATGTTTTTGGTCATGATCACTTGGAAATGTAGTGAAGGCTGTACAGTTGAGTTTTTGACAGAGGCAAATAAAGGCTTTCCGGGTCATGTTACTTTTATGTAAATCTTCCAGGTGAATATGAGAAGGGTGTAGACCATCTGACAAATGCGATTGCAGTGTGTGGACAGCCACAGCAGTTGCTGCAAGTGTTACAGCAAACTCTTCCACCGCCAGTGTTCCAGATGCTTCTGACCAAGCTTCCGACAATTAGTCAGGTGAGGATTTGAAATGTTAACAAAAGTGAGTAGAATATAAAAAAAGAAATGTTTTAGGGACATGGACTTTTAAAAATTAGTGAAACCATAAAGGCCATTCTTACTGGTACAAAGAAAAATTAGTCTAGTGAACATGGTGAAATTCTGAAACTCATTCTTGGGATGAAATCAGAATTGGAGATACCCGTGCTTGAAAATGGTCTTCCCTGATAACATTTGAGTGAGTGGTCATAAGATCTAGTCATTGTGCCCTCTGTGCGGATCAGAAAGTGTGTCTCAGGGGCACATGGGTGGCTCAGTCAGTTAAGCATCTGACTCTAGATCTCAGCTCAGGTCTTGATCTCAGGGTCCTGAGTTCAAGCCCCACTTTGGGCTCTGTCGTGAGTGTGAAGCCTACTTCAAACAAAAAAAGAAAGAAGTGTGTCTCATAGTATTAAATCTCAGACCTTGGTATTCACATACCAAAATTCAGGCCCCTCTCAGCTACTTTCTAAAAGTAGCTTTCCACCTTCTCCTGTGAGCCCATGCATTCAGTGAAGTGGCCTGGCAGAGGACAGAGGAGCTAAGATGGCACAGCCCGAAACTAGATCATAAAGGGTTGTAGATTGCCTCTGACCTCACTTGTCTAAAGGCCCCAGTGCCTCCGCTTTTGCCAAGGTGGGCTTTGAGCTTGGAGCTCTTTAACTACATCCTCACATCTGTATTGAACACAGTACCATTTGTATAAAAGATGACCTATAACTTAAGAGTTGATTAAAATTGCATTCTGTTCATTTTTTTTTTTTTTTTCAACGTTTATTTATTTTTGGGACAGAGAGAGACAGAGCATGAACGGGGGAGGGGCAGAGAGAGAGGGAGACACAGAATCGGAAACAGGCTCCAGGCTCTGAGCCATCGGCCCAGAGCCCGACGCAGGGCTCGAACTCACGGACCGCGAGATCGTGACCTGGCTGAAGTCGGACGCTTAACCGACTGCGCCACCCAGGCGCCCCAACATTCTGTTCATTTTTAATCGTCTCCAGGAACTGAAATGAATCTATTTTTTGGAACAGTTTGTGTATTCATGTGTTAATTCCCATAGTTGATGTGATTAAAAATTAATAAAATGGTTAGTTCTTCAAACTGATCTTTATTCAACTAGTTGGAGAAGGGACTAGAAAGAAAACAAAGTCCCCAGAGATTTAAGGGAGAGGGTTGAAAAACCAAAGATTTGGTCTTAAACCTTTTTCTTTAGACTAATGTGGCTCCTAGCGTGTCTGTATCAGAATTCTCTTAGAGTGTCTACTCTTGGAAAGGTGGCATAGCGCGGTGCTTTTGGAAGATTGACCTGAGGGTGAGGTCTTTTGAAATATGGATGAGTTTGGGATGAAGCCTGAATTCCTCTTTATAAAAATGGCCTCCTTTACTTAGTTAACTTATCTCATATTATTTTGACATATTTTCAAATGCTAATTTTGGAAGTACTTTCGGAGCATTTTCAGGCCAAAAAGGGAAATGTTTGGAGGCTAAGATGACCAGTAAAAAATCAGTATTCTTAGTTTATGTGGGAGTGAAAGAGATCTTAAATTCTTTTTGGTTTTAGTTATATAATTGACCAACCTCTAAAACAGTGCATGTTATTCTTCCTTTATTAACTTGGATTTTGAAATGGGACTGACCGCATGATCATTATTTTCTTTGATAACAGTGTTTAAGAGTGTTAAATGTTGAAATTGTAGAGAATGGATAAACTTTAGCAAGATTTGATTTCTTTGACTGCAGAGGACATCTCCCCTCCCCCCCCCTTAAAATTTTTTTTGGGAGGTGCCTGGTTGGCTCAGTCGTTTAAACATGACTCTTGATTTCAGCTTGAGTCATGATCTCATGGTTTGTGGGTTCGAGCCCCACATCAGGCTCTGTGTGCTGGTGCGGAGCCCACTTGGGATTCTCTCTCTTTGCTCCTCCTCTGCACATGTGTGCACATTCTTTCTCTCTCTCTCTCTCTCTCTCTCTCTCTCTCTCTCTCACAAAATAAACTTGAAAAAAAATTCTGGTTTTAATTGAAGTGTTGTTGACACAAAATGTTGCATTAGTTTCACATGTACTGCTTACTGATTTAACAGGTATACTTTATGGTCTGCTTTTCTCACTTATGTCTCACCACACAACATTGTTAAACGATCGTGGGCTATATTCCCTATGCTGTACTTGTTATTCCCGTGACTCATTCATTCCATAACTGGGAGCCTGTACCTCCCACTCCCCTTCACTCGCTTTGCCTATGCCCCCTCCCCCACTTCCCTTCTAGCGGTTGCCAGTTTGTGTTTATGGGTCTCTGTCTGTTTTTTTGTTCGTTTTGTTTTTTAGATTCCACATATAAGTGAATTCAGATAGTGTTCATCCGTGTCTGACTTAATTCACATAGCCTAATACCCTCTAGGTCCATCCGTACTGCCGTTAGCAAGATCTCGTTCTTATGGCTGAGTGATAGTCCATTAAATTATATATATGCCACTTCTTTATCCATTCATCTGTTGATAGACACATAGTTTGCTTCCATATCTTGGCTATTGTAAATAATGCTGCAATAAACATAGGGTTGTGTACATCTTTTCGAGTTAGTATTTTCATTTTCTTTGGATAAATAACCGGCAATGGAATTGCTGGATCGTATGGTATTCCTATTTAAATTTTTTAAGGAACCTCTTTACTGTTTGCCACAGTGGCTGCACCGATTTGCGTTCACACCAGCAGTGCACGAGTGTTCCCTTTTCTCCCCATCCTTGCCAACACTTATTATTTGTCGTCTTGAGTCTAGCCATTCTGACAGGTGTAAGGTGATGCTCCTTGTGGTTTTGATTTGCATTTCCCTGACGATGAATGATGGTGAACCTCTTTGCATGTGTCTGTTGGAAAAATGTCTCTTCAGGTGCTCTGCTCATTTTTAATCAGATTATTAGGTTTTTTTCTTGGTGTTGAGTTGTATGAGTTTTTTATATTTTTTTGATATTAATTCCTTGTTGCATATATCATTTATGAATATCTTCCAGTTCAGTACATTGCCTTTTCATTTTGTTGGTCTCCTTTGCTGTGTAAAAGCTTTTTGTTTTGGTATAGTTGCAATAGTTTATTTTTGCTTTTGTTTCCTTTGCATGAGGACACATGCTTAGAAATATGTTGCTAAGGTCAATGCCCAAGGGATTACGATCTATGTTTTCTTCTAGGAGTTTTATGGTGTCGGGTCTCATACTTAGGTCTTTAATTCTTTTTTGAGTTTACTTTTGTGTATCGTGTAAGAGTGTTTCAGTTTCATTTCTTTGCATGTAGCTGTCCAGTTTTCCCAGCACCATTTGTTGAAGAGACTGTCTTTTCCCGTTGTATATTCTTGCCTCCTGTAAAGGACATTTAAAAATTAAATTTTTTTTTTCTCTTTCAGAGAATTGTAAGTGCTCAGAGCTTGGCTGAAGATGATGTGGAATGAAAAACCAATATCAACATAATCTCAATTAAAAATATTTTTAAAATCTTAACTCGGAAGATGAGCAGCTCTGGGGGAATAAGGGCAAATAGGCTGGTTATGGACTGTCCTACACTGAAATCTACCAAAGTTAATTTTTACTTTGTGTAGATCCATTTGTCTGTTTTATTTATTTTTCCCAGTGAAAAGTGTATTTTGATAGAAGTCTTTTCATTTTATAAATACACTACGAGTTACCGAAATATCATGGATTTATTTTATTCCTAAAATGTGCAATTAAAATGTACATATAGCGTCACATTTCTTACGTTAAAAATACTCTGCTTAGTTTTGAAAGATAGGCCAAGAAAATGTAGGAGAAAGTTGAAGAATGCACGTTTTTTTTTTTTTTTTTTAAAGCTAGTTTATTTTGTTCTACATAAAAGAATTGGATGGAAACCTGCTTTATCAAAACTAAGCATTAAAATCTTTGAGAGGTCATTTCTTTCCTTTTAATCTCTTAGTACGTGAGATGTGCTGCTGTGCTGTATTAACTCACCTCCCTGTGTATTTGTCTTGAAATGTTTTGTTTAAACCAGTGGGCTTAATGTGTTCTGGATATTTATCTCCATGCATTTTAGCTGTATGTAGTTGCAGATAGCACTGGGAATTAGATCTGTGTCATTCTTAATCTAGCCATGTGAGCTTCACCAATTACTGTCTGCCCTCTTTCCTCTTTATAAATGAGGCAGTTGGTCTGCTAATTCAGAGAAGTGTCCCTTTCAGCTTTTAATTCATTTGTTTCTGTTTAGCATCTATTTTCAAGTCCACCTTTTCCTGAGGTATATGTTTGTTTGGACAACCAGGCCTTGCATTTTTTTATACTCTGAATTTTGCATGCTTGCCTGACTTTGTATTTTTGAGTTGATCCCCCCCACCCCCCACCTTTTTTTAAAGATCTAACTTGTGTTGGTTTTCACCGAAATCCTATGGTTCTGTCACTGTTGTAAATCTGAAACTTAACTTTTAGGTAGCTGGGATGATACGCTTGTAAAATGCTTATTCCCTTTGCTTTTATCTTCAGTGTATCTCCTTAATCCTCTTTCATTTATCTTGTTACGATGAGAATAAGGTGTAACCTTGTAGCTGAAGACTTGGAAAGAATGGAGGTGTTCTCAAAATAGTGACGTGTTTTCTGCAGTCACAGATTCAACATCGGGCCTGAGAATAAAGATCCTTGGTACTTGCTGTCATCTGTTGAACTGAGTAACAATTCCTCCCTGTATAGGTTGCCTTTACTCTGTCTAAAAATCTGGAGAGATCCCAAAGACTTTGCCTAGGTACCAGACTTTTTATTTTGTTTTACTTACAAATTTTCCTTAACCTTGGGTTTTTGTTGTGGTTGAGATCTAAAGGAGAGCGTTTGCAGTATGGTTCTAAGTTTTTGCCTCTGGACATCCCCACGCCCTTTGGCAGGTCACATTACATCTCTGAACTTACCTCCTAGTATTCTCGTCTGTAAAAGAACATCAGACCACGCGACTCAGACATTTAAGGACTCTTCCTTGTGTATCTTCCACATGTGTAATCCTGAACCCTTAAACAGTGTGCTTTTCTTTTTGATAACACCCAGCCTGCTCTTTTGTGGGGATAGGGAGGTGACCAGTGCAAACATGCTAGTCAGTTTTACCAATAGGTCCCAAATCCAAAGGAGGGCAATGGCGATTGGTCAGCAATTGACCACATCGGTAGGAAACAAGCTTTTGTCCTGTGCCCACCCCAGCCAGAGGGAGTGTTGAGACCAGGGGCATCCAGAATATAGGTTAGAGTTAGTATATAGAGGCAAGAACAAGGGGCAGGCAGCTTGGCAAGGGAGGAATGGACCCAGAGAAACTAAGGACTAGCTGGAGGAGTGAGGGGTTAACTTAGCTGTGTGGGAGGATGTGAAGGCTATATGCTCTGGAGAATTCTGTACTCTGAGCTGGGTATCACTTAGTTTTCTGAAAAATAACCAGCTTTGATGTAATACTTGTTGAAAAGGCTGTGGTATCTTCCCATTAGAGCCGATTATGCTGTCATTTTCTTACTTAAATGATGGTTTTCAGAACAGGTGCCACTTCTGAAAGTCGTTTTGTTAAAAAACAAAACAAACCCAAGCAAGGTTTTCCCCAGATACTTAATGTGCTGAACACCATTTCCTATCTAAAGTTTTAAATGGTGATGGAACCACGCAGTCAGTAGGGGCGATGCTGGCCCAGTGGTCCTCAGCCCAAGATTTAGGTAGAGTGGTGACAACCTGAGTGCGCCCATGTCCTAATGTTGCATGCTTGGGTACTGTCTTTGGAAATGGAAATATGTATGTATTTGTGTATGTTGATGTGCTTCCTTGGGAAAGATCAATTTTTCGATTCCACAGTTGTACTTCAGGTGAAAGCACACTGAAGATGGGCTTACCTGACTGTGTCCTGCTAGCCTGTTAACAGATGACTAGGACTTAACATTCACATTGAACTTCTGTAAAGTACATAAAACCTAGTACGGTGGCCATAGTAGGCACTCAGTAAATTTTTGAGTCCTCTTACCCTTCGGTAATTGATCTTTTTTTTTTTTTTTAACTAAATTTCTGCTTTTCTGACCTTGTTGAACCAACTTCTGGACCAGAGTATTAATGAAATATTGCCGAAGAGAGTTTGAGAAAATTGGTATATGATGCAGATATTACACAAAATTCTTTCTTGTAACAAAAAATGCAGTTTTATTATTGCTTGTGCCTCAGCTGTTTTAAGTGAATATTAAAGGGCTTGGAGAACATGTTGGCTTGGTGTGTATTTGCAGAAGTGAAATCTGAATTTGATGACTGGCAGTGGTGGTACCTGCCTCTAGGTTGACATCCTTTAGAGAAGGTTGACAGTTGGGCAGCTCCTCCCAGGAAAAGTTTGCAGTATGGTTCTATGCAGTTTGCCTTTGACTTCATATCCCAGGTTAAGAACCCCTGCTTTAATGTCAGCTGGTGAGGATTCTGGGTCATCGTGATTACCCAAGCTTAACAGGTACCTGGAAGGATTGCTAAAGCACATTGCTGGGCAGCAGGTCAGACCCAGGAGCACATTTTCAATATTTCTTTTTTTAATTAAAAAAAAAAAAGTGATTTTCTTTTAAGTAAACTCTGTGCCCAACTTGGGGCTCGAACTCATGACCCCAAGGTCAAGAATCACATGGTGTATGCACTGAGCCAGCCAGGTGCCCCCTGTTAGCATTTCTAATGAGTTCCCAGGGTTTGGTGATGCTGCTGGACTGGGGCCATGCTGTGAATGTGACCCAGCAGCAGTCAGGGGTGACCTAGAAAACATGAATAGGAAATTATTGTAGGATAGCGAGTGTTCATGTCCCAGATGATGTGCTTCAGCGGTGCACTCTAAAAATGAGGTGTGTAATTAAAAAGCCAGCCAACTGGTGGTAGTATGTGATTATTTAAGAACACCCAGTACTCATTCGATAAGCCAAAGCATAAAGACAGTCAATTACAGACTTTATGTTCGAGATAGGCCAGTCCATTTAAATGTTTTTTTAGGATTTTTTCCCCCATAAATAGCCCATTAACTAGACACATAAATTAAGCAGAAATTCCATTCCCTGGGACGTGCTCAGGTCACGATCTTGACCGTTTGTGTGCTTGAGCCCCATGTCTGGCTGTGAGCTGACAGGGCAGAGCCTGCTTGAGATTTTCCCTCTCTCGAAATAACAGAAAAAAGTTACATTCACTAAGCATTTTGATTGTGAGTTCTAAAATTCTTATTTGATATTTGTGTCTGGGCAAATCAAATGGATTTTTTCCTTTTAGAGGGTCTCCAGGACATTTTATATATGGAACCTTTTCCTTCACTTTTAAAGGCTTACAGCTGTGTTATGGAAACAGTCCAGGAGGCATTGCAGAGGTACTGAATTCTTGTTTAATATCCATTGTTATTGATAGAGGAGTCAAACACTTCCCGATAATATGGATATAGAAGCTAGGAGTCAGGGGTGGGGGGAGAAAATGAGTAAGAGAGGCTGTGGTTAAGCTAGAGCTTGATCTGAAAAATCTGTGCCTGGTTCGGGGAGAAAACGGGATCCCACTGGAGCTTCACTGAGATCTTAAGATCCATGTAGCCTTGCCTTTTCTTGGTAGCCTAAGGAAGTAGCTAGACTGAAGTGAGCTGGCCTTTCAGCTTGTACCTGGGCAGAGTGGGTATGTTTGAAGTTGTAAAGCAGAACGAGTTGCCTGTTACCCAGAGGAGCGCACGAGACAAGTCCCTGGAGAGGTGGAACGTGCTCGCTCAGTGACCTCTGGACAGTGACATCGTACACGCAGCTGCTCACTCTATTCGGCATTTGAAGAGGACAACTTGGTGGTCTTAGCAGAGACTGATTCTTATAAAAAATTATATCAATGTGCCATTTTTTTTTTTAGAGCCCTGCACTAGTTTTCAAAAGCTTCCCTTGCAGTTAGGACTCCAGTAGCAAGTATAGAAGCCCAACTTGAATTAGCAGAAGTGGCATTTGTTGCCTCAGGAAAAGTACGTCTAGCCTTTCAGATTAGAGTGAGCTCCCTAAACCTGACCGTCCCCTCCACCTCTGCATCTCACTGTGCTAGTTTGACTTTTACTAACAGTCTGAAAGAGGCTGGATCTCCAGGCCTCACATAGGGGATGACAAACATTTCCTCACTCCAGAATGTATTCACTCAGACTCCCTACTATCTCAGACAGTAGCTGTTCCCCTCTCATAGCTTAAGAAACCTGCCCAGGGACGCCTGGGTGGCTCAGTTGGTTGAGCGACCGACTTCGGCTCAGGTCATGATCTCACAGTTTGTGAGTTCAAGCCCCACGTAGGGCTCGGTGCTGACAGCTCAGAGCCTGGAGCCTGCTTCTGATTCTGTGTCTCCCTCTCTCTCTGCCCCTCCCCCACTCATGCTCTTTGTCTCAGAAATAAATAAACATAAAAAAAAAAAAAGAAACCTGCCCAGTGTTGCATGATAAATGGAAGATTCAGGATCCTCCCCCCCACCATCTTTATTGAAGTAAGATAAATAAATTAGGATTTTATATATTTAAGATGTGTGATGTGATGTTGGGGTATAGTGGACATGAAATGATTCCCGTAGTCAGGCTAACTAACATCTGTCACCTCAGATATGTTACCTTTTTAGGTGTGTGATGTGAGAATACTTAACATCTACTCTCTGCAGGGGCGCCTGGGTAGCTCAGTTTGATAAGCGTCCGAGTTCGGCTCATCACGGTCTCACAGTTAGTGAACCCCATGTCGGGCTCTGTGACAGCTCAGAGCCTGGATCCTGCTTTGGATTCTGTGTCTCCCTCTCTCTGCCCTTTCCTTGCCTGCTCTCTGTCTCTGTCTCTCAAAAATAAACATAAAAAAAAAAAAAAAAAACTACTCTCTGCAAATTTCAAGTATACAACGCATTTAACCGTATAGTCCCCATGCTTCAGAACTTATAACTGAAAGTTTGTACTGTGTGTTCAACATCTTCCAATTTCTCTTACTCCCTTGTCCCTGGCAACCACCATTCTACTCTTTCTATGAGTTTGATTTGGTTTTCCAAAAAAAATTTAAAAAAAAATTTTTTTTAACCTTTATTCATTTTTGAGAGGCAGAGAGAGCATGAACGAGGGAGGGGCAGAGAGAGAGGGAGACACAGAATCTGAAGCAGGCTCCAGGCTCCGAGCCTCAGCACAGAGCTGGACACGGAGCTCGAACCCACAAACTGTGAGATCATGACCTGAGCCGAAGTCGGACGCTCAGCCAACTGAGCCACCCAGGGACGGACCCCCCCCCCCTCCCCCCCCCCCCCCGGCCAAATTGTGTTTTAAAGTAGTCTCTACACCGACCTGGGGCTTGAACAACCAACCCCAAGATCAGGAGTTGCATGTTCTCTGACTGAAGCAGCCAGGCACCACAGCAGAAGAGTGATTTGTTTAGATGCCACCCATAATTGAGATCATGGTCTTTTTGTTTGGGGCTTATTTCACTTGGCATAATATCCTCCAGGTTTATCCGTGTCAGAAATGGTAGGATTTCCTTTTTTTTCCCCTTTATTTTGAGAGAGTGAGTGGGGGAGAGGCAGGCAGAGAGGGAGAGAGAATCCCAAGCAGGCTCTGCAATGACAGACATGAAGCTGGATCTCACGAACCAGGAGATCACCACCAGGACTGAAGTCAAGAGTTGGTTGCTTAACTGACTGAGCCACCCCGGTGCCTCAGAATTTGCTTTTTTAAGGCTGAATATCCACCTCCACCCCACCCCCCACCACGCACACACACACACACACCTGTAACATTTCATTTATCCACCAACAGACATTCAGTGTCTTCTCCTGCCTTGCCTCTGGCGAAGAACACTGTGACGACCGTGGGGGTGCAGCTGTCTCTCTAAGATGATGATTTCATTTCTTTCAGACATATCCCCCGAAGTGGGATTGCTGGGTCACGTGGTAGTTCTGTTTTTAAGTTTTTGAGCCATCCCCACACTCTTCCACAGTGACTACACCAACAGTTCCAAAGGGAGCGGGCTCCCTTTCTCCACAGCCTTGCCAACACTTGCCGTTTTGACTTTGATAATGGCCGTCCTGTCAAGTGTGAGGTTATATTGTGCTCTTATCAATTTCCCAGATGGTTAGTGAGGAGCACTTTTTGGCCATTTGTATGTCTTTGGAAAAAAATGTCTACCGGGGCCTTTGCCTATTTTTAAAATTGGGTTGTTGTTGTTTTGTTTTTGTTCTTTTTTTTTTTTTTTTTTTTTTTTTGCTTTAGGTTGTAGGAGTTCATATTTTTTTGGATATTAACCTCTTTGATGAGAGGTGGTTTGCAAGTATTTTCTTTCATTCCATTGGTTGCTTTCTCACTTTGTTGGTTTCTGTTGCTGTGCAGAAATTGTTTACTTTGATATAGTCCCATTTATGTTTCCACTGTAAACGATATGAAACTACTTAATAACTTTGCTTTTAAACTTCTGAATTTCACCTTTACGGCTTTTCTTATAACATTTCCAGAACTCTATTTCAAATGTCAATCATTTGTAAATTTATTTTTGGTGTTTTACTTTTTTTTTTCTTTTAAGTTTATTTATTTTGAGAGGGGGGTGTTGGGGCAGAGAGAGGGAGAGAGAGAATCCCACTATCCACGCAGAGCTCCAACATGGGGCTCAGTCTCATGAAACGTGAGATCATGACCTGAGCTGAAATCAAGAGGCTGACGCTCAACCCACTGAGCTACCCTGGCACCCTGGTGTTTTACTTTTTTAATTGAAGCATAATTGACACCAAGTTATATTGGTTTCAATTGTACAACATAGTGATTCAATAATTCTATGCATTGTGCAGTGCTCGCCATGATAAGTATAGTTACTGTACAACATTATCACAGTATTAGCGACCGTAATCCCTTTGCTGTGCTTTTTATCTCGGTGATTAATTATAACTGGAAGTTTGTACCTCTTCGTCCCTTTCACCTATTTCGCTCCTCCCTTCACCCCCCTCCCCTCTGGCAATCACTAGTTTGTCCTCTGTAGGAGGACATAATTGACACCAAAGTTATATTGGTTTCAATTGTATATGAACACCAAAGCATAATTGACACCAAGTTATATTGGTTTCAATTGTACAACATAGTGATTCAATAATTCTATGCATTGTGCAGTGCTCGCCATGATAAGTATAGTTACTGTACAACATTATCACAGTATTAGCGACCGTAATCCCTTTGCTGTGCTTTTTATCTCGGTGATTAATTATAACTGGAAGTTTGTACCTCTTCGTCCCTTTCACCTATTTCGCTCCTCCCTTCACCCCCCTCCCCTCTGGCAATCACTAGTTTGTCCTCTGTATTTATGACTCTGCTTCTAGTTTTCGTTTATCTGTTCATTTGGTTTTTTAGATTACACATGTAAGTGAAATCATGGTGTTTATCTTTTTCTGACTTATTTCACTCAGCACTATACCCTCTAGGTCCATCCATGTTGTCACAAATGGCAAGATCTCGTTCTTTTTATCACTAATATTCCACTGTGTATATATGCACCACTTCTGTATCCATTCATCCGTCCATGGACACTTAGTCTACTTCCATATCTCGGCTACTGTAAATAATGCTGTGATGAACCTGGAGGTGCGTACATCTTTCTGAATTAGTATTTGTGGGGGGGAGGGTTTAATACTCAACAGTAGAATTACTGGGTTATATGGTATTTCTATTTTTAACTTTTTCAGGAATCTCCATACTGTCCTAGTGGCTGCACCAGTTTGCATTCCCACCAATAGTGCACGAAGGTTCCTTTTTCTCAGCATCCTTGCCAACACCTCTTATTTCTTGTCTTCTTGATTCTAGCCCTTCTGACAGGTGTGAGGTTTTGATTTGTGGTTTCATTGTGGTTTTGATTTTCATTTCCCTGACGATGAGTGATGTTGAACATCTTTGCATATATCTGTTGGAAGAAGGTCTTCGGAAAAATGTCTTCTTTGGAAAGATGTCTGTTCAGGTCCTCTGCCCATTTGTAATCAGATTGTTCGTTTTTTAAGTGTTGGGTTGTAAAAATTCTTTATATGTTTTGGATATTAACCCTTTGGCAGATATTTTATGTGCACATATCTTCCATTGAGTAGGTTGCATTTTCATTTTGTTGGTGGTTTCCTTTGTCTTGCAAAAGCTTTTTAGTTTAATGTAGTCCCACTTGTTTTTCCTTTTTGTTACCTGGCTTTTGGTGTCAAATTGAAAAAATCATCACCGAGGCTAATGTCAAGGACCTTTTCCCTTATGTTTTCTTCGAGGGGTTTTATGGTTTCAGATCTTACAGTTAAGTCTTTAATCCATTTTGAGTTGATTTTTATATATGTTGTAAGATAAGAGTTCACTTTCATCCTTTCACATGCAGCTAGCCAGTTATCCCAGCACCAGTTTTTGAAGACTTTTTTTCCTCCTTGTAGATTCTTGGCACCTTTGTTGAGGGTTAGTCGGCTGTAATAAGACTTAGGGTTTAAAATAAGGGTAACTTGCACTTTACTTGACTGCCTGTTTGAGAGATAGGGTAAAAGGAATTGGGGTGACTTGTTTCTTTTTTTAAAGAATGTAGGTACTGGGCCACCTGGGTGGCTCAGTTGGTTAAGCGTCCGACTTGGGCGCAGGTCATGACCTCGTGGTTCCTGATTGTTCAAGCCTTGCATCGGGCTATGTGCTGTTAGTGCAGAGCCTGCTTTGGATCCTCTATCTCTCTCAAAAACAAATAAACATTAAAAATAAAAAAACGTAGGTACTTTTCACCAAAGATGGAAGACACAATGCGCAAACAAAACAAAATGGCCACTATGTATAATTCATGTCACGCGTAGAATGGTTGCTTCTTTCTTGAGAGGGTACAAAGCCTGAGGAATTGAAAGCACAAAACGTTATTGAAATTATGTCTTCTCTCTTCTAAAAATGAGAGTTTTGTTTTTGTTTTTGTTTTCTGCTCTGTAACTTTGCATTGTCTAACATAAAAATCTCTTTGCTCCCTCCCAAGTCACTAATATACAGTTAACGCTTCAGGAAGGAATGCCATGACCCCTAAGCTGTGGTCACAGTCTGGACCCGGTAACAGGGCCAGAGTGTTGGAAAGGCAGACTGAAGAGCACATGGACCTGGAGGGCTTGCGAGGTGTGGCGGCTGGGGCTGGGGGCTGGGCTGTGGGTGGGGACGGTACCTTTGCCAGAACTTGCTCCTCTCCTAGATTCTGTTTCATTTAGGATTGCTCCCATCTCTCTGTTCTTCCTGGGTGATTTCATGCTCTCTGGCTTCATTGGCACCTATGTCCCCTCACTGAGCTCGGGTGGGTGTGGGTTCCTGCTTGCTCAGCATCACATGGCTGTGTGCAGGCACCTCACGTGGCTTGTACAGAGTTGAATTAATTCCCTTGCACAGGCTCCTTCTGAGCTGTCTTCCACTTGGCTGTTACCTACTCACCACACTACACCAATGACCAAACCTCGCCCCTCCTATTCTTTCTGTGTGTCTGATCCATTCCACTCTTCCCTGGCCTCACTGCTGCTCTAGGATATTTGTTTATAGTTACTGTGCAGCCTCATCGACTCTGATCCACTCTGCTGCCCCAGGAATTGCTCTGAAACGTCCCTCTCGTGTGGCATCCAAGGCCCTTATAATCAGACAGTTGACTAATTCTCCAACCTCATTCACTGAGATCTACTGTAATTTTTTTAGTAACGTCCCGTTCACCCACCAGACCACTCCTAAATACGTGTGTCTTAGTGATGATTGGGTTTCTCAGCATAAAGCGTAGTTAAATGCTTAGTAAATACTTAATGAATGGAAATCCATATGATCAGAAGTTGGCTGGGAATTGTTCACAATGAAACGAATATAAAAGATTTTTTTTTTTTAAACTTTATTCTTTTTTTTTTTTTTTTTTAACGTTTTATTTATTTTTGGGACAGAGAGAGACAGAGCATGAACAGGGGAGGGGCAGAGAGAGAGGGAGACACAGAATCTGAAACAGGCTCCGGGCTCTGAGCCATCAGCCCAGAGCCTGACGTGGGGCTCGAACTCACGGACCGCGAGATCGTGACCTGGCTGAAGTCGGACGCTTAACCGACTGCGCCACCCAGGCGCCCCTATAAAATATTTTTTGACATGACACATGAAGGCACATGGAAGGACAAACAGAATATCGTTGTGAAGAGTGATAATATCTCTTTTAAAAGCTACTTATTAAGTCATTGGGTTTATTATTTTTTTCTAAGTTTATTTTGGTGGCACCTGGGTGGCTCAGTTGGTTAAGCGTCCCGACTCTTGATCTCAGGTCGGATCACGATCTCACAGTTCAGGAGTTCGAGCCCCACATTGGACTCTGTGCTGACAGAGCCTGCTTGGGATGCTTGGGATTCTCTCTCTACCCACTCCCATCAAGGCAGAACAAAGGACATAGAAGTTTATTCAATACACCACAAGATGGGCAGTACAGCGAGACTGTCTGCAGCAAGGTGGCAGTGAGGGGCCACAGTCACAGGGTGGAGTGAGGGAGATATGGGAATGGATGGAATTTTCCCTTTTTTGGTAACTGTGCCTGGTAGTAAGTAGCCCATTGGTTAATTAGAGCCTATGGTTATTACGAGGTGGGTCACTTAGTGTGAGCCTGCTTGCCCGAAGCTTGTGGTGGTCGGTGAGCCCTGTGGGCTCTTTGACCTTACTCAGGTTTACCCTTGGTCAAGCCTGTTGCTTAGAAGTCGCCTCCACAAAAAGGTTTTTACTCCTTTATTTTTTTACCAAAGACAATACCAAGCAGCATTCTAGATATTTCTCTTAATGCTTTCAGCTGTCTGCTGAACTTGAGATTTCTTCCCAAATGCTCCGGGACCCATAGTCCTTGATTTTGAGAGTAGACACAGGTACACCAAACGTCCATGGAGAGGGGGAAGTGAGTGGACAGGGGGGTGTTCTGACTTGTAATTTCCATGTGGCGAAATTGTCGTCCGTTGATTTGGGCCTGTGAGTTGAGTATATTTCTGTTGATTCTCTAATAGAAACAAAATGGCCGGCCAGCCTGCTTTCTGAATAAAGGGGGACATTCAACAGGAAATGTGCAGAATTTCCATGTTCTTCCTTTTGTAATGTGTAACTTCCCTTCTGCAAAAGGGCCTACAGATCTGACTGTGATGGCATCATCAGGATGCTGGGGGAAGCAGGGAGACTGGAAAACACAAAGTCATCTCAACACCAGGGGAAGCCATTCACTCAGTTCCACAGACTCGTCTGGAACGCGTTGTACACCTCTGGCCGCCTAGACAGCACATCTTCCTTCAGGTCACGTCTAGTGTCCTGTTAGCTCTGTGTCTCACGTTCATCGTACCTCCTGAAAGACATTCTGAAATGTCTCTGTGTTTGGACAGAGTCCCACACTGAGACACCTCAGGCCAGTTGATTTTCTGTGTCACCTCCCCCGCCCTGCCCCGCCCCGCCCCGCGGCCTTCAGCTTGGTCAGATCCGTGCGGCTCCAGCTCCCAGTGTTGGTTTTCATCCAACAGGTCGGGCATGCCGGTCCTTGCATGCAAAAAGATGTGCCTGAAGCTATTCTCCAAGGGAGGCTGGCTGCCAGGGGGTCAGGGACCTTTTCAGGGCTAACCACATTCCTCACCTCTGATCCTTTAACGGATATTTAGAATATTCTGGATTCCTCAGATTGTGCTTCAGAGCAGTAAGAGCTGAGAGTTAATGATATCCTCTGTTAGAATTTTAGCCTAATCTTTCAAGTCCTCTGTTTTAAGAATCATTTGTAATCATGTTCCTTTATCTTATGCTCCCTTTAGGTACTGTTATAACATAAAAAACAGTGTATTTTGTAAAAACAAACTGCATCTGTGTAATGTTTTGACAGGTCAGGTGTTATATCATTGAATTCACAAAGCTGAGGAAGGTAAGGATATTAACAAAGGACACAGTGACAGAGGGAGGCATGGAAGGATCCAGTGATTTGTTCAGCATCACTGAGTTAGTGATTAAGATGCATCCAGACTTGGGATGCTTGGGTGGCTCACTTGGTTGAGCATCCCACTTTGGCTTGGGTCATAATCTCACAGTTCGTCGGTTGGAGCCCCACGTCAGGCTCTGTGCTGACAGCTCAGAACCTGGAGCCTGCTTCAGATTCTGTCTCTCTCTCTCTCTCTCTCTCTCTCTCTCTCTCTCTCTCTCTCTCTGCCCCTCCCACTCATGCTCTGTGTCTCTCTCAAAAATGAATAAACATTAAAAAAAAATGCATTCAGGCTCATCTTCCTGGTTTGTATCTGAGCCACACTACATCACAATGCTTTGAGGACAGCAAACTGATATAAATGTCCTCATCTCAACAGGATGTGTGTTTAAAAACTTCCTTTGGAAGGAGGTAAGCTCTAGTACGGCCGTGCTGTTTTGCTACTTCTGTTCATTGCGACACCTCTGGTGCCTAGCTTGGGTTCTAGCACGAGACGGGCACTTCAGTAAAAGCTAACTGAATTAATTAAAAAGACGTTAGTTAAAACAATTTTGTGGAGCCTGACAGAAAATGCTGTTAGTCAAACCTATGAGACTATGAGACCCCCCCCCCCCATCTCAAAAAAGAGAAAACAAAAAAAGAAAGGACATAGGTCCCTGTGTCCTGAGCAACACAAAATACTTGGCACCATAAAGGTTCATCTCTTCAATTATACTCTTCCTTTACCACAGCTGTCCTCTCCCAAAACAAAGATACACAAACTTCCTTCTCAGAGGGACTTAAGGTCTGCGATAAGGAGGGGCTGGCTGGGTCAGTCAGTAGAGCACGTGACTCTTGATCTCAGGTTTATGAGTTCAAACCCCACACTCGGGGTAGAGATTACTTATAACTGAGATCTTTAAAAAAAAAAAAAAAAAGGTACGTGATAAAGATGTTTTCAGGAAACAGCTAAGCCAGCCCTAGAGTCAGAGTATGCTTGGAAGACACCCATCGTAACCAATTCTTACAAACCCCGACCTGTTTAAAATAATTTGTGATTTAAAGCGATTAAAATAGTTTGTGATTTTAAAACTTTTCAGTGGTTCATTCCATGCTGAAAAGCACTTGACAGATATCCTACAGTTAGAGGAATAAGCTCTCGTCAAGTCAAGAAAAAACATCTCCCCTAACCAGTTTTCAAAGGGTTCTGGGTTAGTCTAATTACAGACCATATTATTCATTTGTGGAGATAGGACACCTGACTTGCTTGCTGTCCTGGAGGCACACAGGAGTTTTTCAGGGATGGATTTGTCAGCCACAAACTTCTCTTTCAAGCACCTGCAAGCGGGTCATATTTTGTGCCCTTGTGATGTGACCCCATGAGACAAAAGTAACAGGTGAGCTGTGTGTATACATATGCCTCATCTGAAAATGCTTTAAAAGCTGCCAGCTGGGCCACATGGAAATTCAATCTCCATTGCATAGGGCTCGAGGCAGCCGAGTTATTGGACACTGGACCAGGCTTTCTGATAGGCAAGTATCAGCAAAGTATGTATCAGGTAATATGTTTACAAAACCACATTCCTCCTTCCTCCCAGCATTCCATCCAAATTTTGCACAGCCATCGCTGTTCTGACCCTGTTTGCTCGGAGATCGTCTGCCAGGTAGCGGACGACCCGTGTCTGCTTTAAGTCCAGAAGTGGACGGAGAAGACAGCGGGCGTCGAGCTGACCCCTTCTGCAGTTCCAAGTTGGGGAAGGGGCCGCCAGGCCCGACCAGGCCGGCGGGTGGTGAGCGGCGCCTGTCCCGACCGCGGTCCCCCAGAGAACTCGCAGCCGGCAGGAGTCAGAGCGAAGGAGGGCTCTGGCGCCATCTAGTGGCGGTGCTCCGGCCGGCGGCCCTGTCCCCGCGCCCGGCGCTCAGGAGCGGAACTGAGACCCCCGCCTCCCCCAGCCCGGAGCTGAGATTCTGTACAAAGTGCACACAGATCGTCAAGGGCAAAGCGAAAATACTTGAACGTGGATATTTTTAGGGGGAAATAAAAGTGCATCCGGGAAATTGTACCAGGATAACATTTTGCCAAGTCTCTTGTTTCAGAGCCCCATAAATTTGAATGTTACATGGGAGCGGAGGCCAAATGAGAATGTGAAATACAGGACACTAGTCGGAAGGATCCCTGACTTGTCAAAGAGGCCTCATTCCAACGTGAGCTTCAAAGTGCCTCAAAGCAACCTATGTTTTGTGTAAAAGGCAAAGAGTAAAAAACATGGCAGAGGGTTTCTTTAACTCCTTAACTTCCCAGTTCTGCGCAAAAATAGAGGGGCAGCCGTGGTGGGACAGATTTTGGAACCAGAGACTTGGGTCTTGGGTTCCAGATTTGCAACTTACTAAGGACTTCACTTCTTGGAGCTTCCTCGGATTCATTTCCAAAGAGGATGGTAGTGTCTCCTCACAGAACGAAAACCCCGACTGCACCCACCATCTACGTATCCACGCCCATCCCCCCAACACTGTGGGCGCACCTCTCAGAGCGGGGGGTGGGGGGTGGCGGGGCATTGGCTTTGGACCACTGGTCGGCCTTGCTGCAGTCGTGCATCCTGCCTTCCGCATCATCTCCCCCTCGCTGCTAGAGATTTCCAGTAGCAGAGACATGCTGTAATTTATCCCGTCTTAACAAAACCTCTTGACCCTTTGTCCCCTGCAGCTGGCATCCCATTTCTGCTCACTTTTACGTTACAGCAAAATGTCTCTAAAGGGCTGTTCATAGCCGCTGTCTCCACTTCTCCCATGACCCACCTATCAGACTTTTGTCCTGGCCCTTTCACCCAGGCAGCTTTTGCCAAGGAAACCGGTGACCTCCTCGGTGCTGAATTCTGGGGTCAGTTCTCAGTCTTTATCTGCGACGGCCTATCAGCACTACTGGACAGGATCGCTCCCTTCTGGAAAACTTTTGTTCTCTTGGCTTCAGGACACTACATGCTGGAGTCTTTCTCCCCACGCTGGCTGCTATTTCCCAGTGTCCAGGGCTCAGTCCTTGGATGTCTTTGCCAGTTACTCGCTCCTTAGTGCTCTTACGCAGTCCCGGGGCTGAAGATAGGATCTGTAGATGCTGACCAGTCCAGAGTCGCGTCTCCAGCCTCCGCGTCGCCACTAAACTCCAGACAAAGAGAGCCAGCTTCCTGCATGACCTCTCAGACTTGGCATTCCAAACTGAACTTGCGATCTTCCCCTCCAGATCTGCTGTTAGGATAGGAAAAGATAGGCTAAAAGAGGCAGAGAGGGAAAGATTAGGACCGGAGGTCCCTGGGTGGGGAAAAACACAGCGTTTGGAACAATGCTGGGAGAGCCTGACCACAGCAGACCCCCTCAGGCAAGAGAATGTCACAGACCCCACCTACTCCCCCTCGGGTTTCCCTCGGGAATTTGACAAGAGACCTGACTAAAAATAAGTAGACCAGAAAACGATGACCCACGGGGACCGGCATGGCCACAGACCTCTCCTTGTATGATGAAAATGAGCCAATCAGGAAAGGACAACCCAACACCTAGCGTTTTCCAGCCAGTAAAGGTCGACCCTGAGAAGGAACGAAGGGGAACCGTGGGAAACCAGGACCCTTGCCTCTACTCGCGGGCGTTCACTTTTGAATGTCGCCTCTCTGTCAAGAGAGCTCTCCTACTATTCTTCCTTTCTGATCTTACGGTCTCAGGAACTTTTGTCTGCCGCCGCTCATGTTGCGTTCACCACTTTATTCTTCGAAGGGGCAAGACGACGCGTCCCGATACTGAGGTAGAAAATCCTGCAGCGCTGTCTCTGGGGTCATCTCCATCCTAACGAATGGTTCCTTCAGGCTTCCAGACACTCAGGCCAAAAATGTCCGTCATCCTTGACCCCTCTTTTTCTCTCACACCTCACATCCGGTCTGTCCAAAAACCCTGTGGACTGCATACACTAGGTGGCCCTGAATCCAGTCCGTCCTCACCACCTCCCCCATCACTCTGGTTCCACGCTACTTTGTTGATCTATTTAATGCCCATCTCCACCACAGAAGAAGCCCTCCATCCGTGAGAGCTGGGGTCCTGCCCACCCCCGGTTTTGTGTGTCACTGTATCCCCGGGGCTTCGAACTGTGGCCTAATAGGTGCTCAATAAATACTGGCCAATGAAAGAATGAATGAATGGAGCAATTCGTGAAGTGCGGGTATTTTATAAATGGTGGCAATCATTTTACATTGTCCTCCTTAGATATTTAATGTGAATCGGAAGTTAAAAGAGGAAATTGCACTGCGAAGGAGCAGTCAGACACACCCGTGTGTAATATGTCTGTAGTTTACCTTAAAACACTTCAGGGACGCCTGGGTGGCTCAGTCAGTTGAGCGTCCGACTTTGGCTCAGGTCACGGTCTCACGGTTTGTGAGTTCGAGCCCCACGTCGCCCTCTCTGCTGTCAGCACAGAGCTTGCTTCGGATCCTCTGTGCCTCTCTCTGACTCCCTCAAAAATAAATTTAAAAAACCCCCTCAAAACTGCACACTTCAGCAAGAAAAGAAATAAATGAAGCAAAGCTGGCAAAACGTAAACGATTGTAAAATGGAAGCGATGCGTGTGTGTTTGTTATACTGTATTCTTTCTGTATGTTTGAAAAATACTAGTAATGGAAGAGTAACAGAAAGCATGATTGGCAGCATTTGTGGGATACCAGCTGCAGTAGCGTCGATTCAAAGCCACCTGCCCGATCGTGGCTGCCCGCCGAGCCAGAGGACCCCAGACGGCCAGCGAGGGCCCTGCGGTCCTGGGGGTGGGGGGTGGGGCCCGGCTTACCTGCCAGGCCCGTGCAGAGAACCACAGCGGCAGCAGCGTGGGCGCGCTGCTCCCATCGTGGCTCCTGAGAGATGACAGGTCGGCCTGAAATGCAGCCCTTCGGAGGTGCTCTCAAACAGCTCAGCTGTTTCTGGCCAAAAGGCTTTTGGTGCGGGGCCAGATTAACGCCTTTTGAACTTGGAGGTTGATAAAAAAGTTTAAGTTGAACTCAGAAGCCTGACAGAGCTATGTGCCAAAGCTAAACAGAAATGAAATAATGACTCTCCCTCCATGTGGCTTAAATGGGATAGCTCGAGATGCTGTCGGGTTCAGTGTGACGGCGTGTTTGAAGGTGTTCACGAATGGTGTTTTCTTCCCCCTGGCTTCAAAGTAAATTCTGGGAAGTCCATTTTGCTGTTTTCTCTAGGTTGTGGGATCTGGGGTGATTTTTTTTTTTTTTCTTATGGTTTCCTGTGGTTTTCAAAATTCCTGCCCCCACCGCATAGTATTCTCACAGTAAGAGAAAACGGAGCGTGGGCTTTTTGCCTCTACCTCCTGTGTCAGTTGGGATGCTTTCCACTGTGAGATCCAGTGGATCCAGATCATGCTGTAGCGGAAATCCAGATCATGCTGTAGCGGAACGGGGCTCTGCTGTCTCCTAGACGGGGCCGGTGAGCATCAGGTACCGGGATGGGCCTGGACCTTCTTTCCCGTCTCCCTTTGTCCTGCAGGGACGAATCCTCGAGCTTTAGCTCCATTTTCAGGCAGATGCTTCCCTTGTGGTCGTGGTACAGCAGTAAGGGCTTTAGACTAGCGTCTTTCCAACCTCAAGTCCAGTGGGAACGACGTCAGTCCCCTGATTCCTGGCAAAATGTCCTTGGTATCTCACCGGCTCATCTGCCCACCTGTAACCCAATGCCGTGTGGAGAGGGAGATAGAGGATAGAGCAACGGACTGGCCTGTGTCTAGGTTATGTGCCTCTCCCCTGAGATGGAGGCGGGACCCTCTCCCCGAAGCGCATGGGCTAGGGCTAGGGAAACATAGTTTCCTGGAGGGAATTTGGTATCTAGTTAACAAAAGGAGGGGAATAGATGGCGGATAGCCAGAATATCACAAATGCTGTCTTCCTACCTACATCCAGAAATTATTTGCAATAACGCCACGCAGAGAAAGCTTCGGCCAAGGAAAGCTACTATCATTGAACCCAGAGTGTAGCTCTGAGCTTCCTGGTGGCCAAGGCAAAAGGGAAAGTCTTGTTTACAGACTGCTAGCTCATCAGGATTAAACGGTAAGGAAGGATCAACAGCAGACAAAACGATTCCGAGGCTCATTTTAAGCTGTCCACTTCCTCCGTTTTCTCTGTCCATCTCCAACAAGAGCTCTTATCCCTTGTCTGCCTAGAGACACCATATGGCCTGCTGCCCTTTCTTTGCAGTTAAATACGAAACTATCAGAATATCCGGGAGGCTGGGAGCAGCACCGCCATCACATTTCACTGTGTACTCCTGGAGGGAGGCAGCGAAGCTGAACTCGGAAAGGCAAACAATCCACTGCCACCACATCATCAATTAGTCAGAACAAAGGGTCGAGACACTTGGAATTTAGTTCTGTTTCTCTTTTAGAGTCATCTGCGAGCCCTCCCCGCCCCAGCCTGACTCTGTGGAAGAGGAGCGAGCCGGATCGGATGGTGACGCCAGCGTTCCTGCCCGACTGCAAGAGAGCGCCTTGCACAGCGGGGAAAGTGGAATCCTGCTCTCGCCGAAACCCATTTCACAATGGTTTTTGCATCAAAAAGGTTTTCCGAGGTTTTCCTCCCAGACCACGTAGTTTCTCACAGATCCTGAGGGTTTCACACTCCATTCTTTTTCCCGTGTTGACAAGCGGAGGAAGCACATCTGTTTAGGCCGGGCGGGTGTGGCGCTGGCCGGGCCCCTGCCCTGCTCTCCTGGGCTTGCCGGTTGACGAAGCGGGAGCCCAGCCAGACCGGCCAGCAGCTGCAGGTGTTGAGCGGAGGGCTGGCCAGAGAGCCGCTCCCTTGGCCCCTGCAGGGAGCCTTCCTGACAAATGTCACCGCTGCTTCGGGAAGAGAAAATGTTGACCTGGTGACCCCTTCCTCCCCACTCCTAAACTTCAAGTTTACAGAGTACCTGCAGGGAACTGTTGATCCCCCAAAGTGAGGGGGAGGAGGGCACCTTTTGGTCTTACTCCTGCTTGGGATATTTTCCTCTCCAGAGGGTCCTATTTGCACCTTAGTAATGGCCAGCATTATTATTATTATTATTTTATTTTATTTTTTTCTGGAAAAGCCGTATAGGAGACTAATTTGACTGTAGGAAGGAAATGATTTGTAACCTTTCCTGTATGATCTGTTCAGTCTCTCTCTTGTGTTATTCTTATGGTCTGGACTTCAGTATTTTATTTTATTTAAAAAAAACCCTTTTTTTAATGTTTATTTATTTTTGAGAGAGACCGAGATCGGGTATGAGCAAGGGTGGGGCAGACAGAGAGGGAGACACAGAATCCGAAGCAGGCTCCAGGCTCTGAGCTGTCAGCCCCAATGTGGGGCTCAAACTCACAGACCGTGAGATCATGACCTGAGCTGAAGTCGGACGCTTAACCCACTGAGCCACCCAGGCGCCCGTGGACTTCAGTATTTTGGACTTGGAGTCGTGTGGTCTGTTGAGCATCCTTTTGGCTTCCCAGAACATATGTGAGTGGACAGCAGTCGCCTCTCCAAGGTGAGGACTGTTGCTTAGAATTGGTCTTAGTTGTTTCAGCCTTCTGTTGGGGACTAGGATGTGACCTGGTAAGAATAGGCCTTAGGTCGCCTGCCATGGTAGAAGGACATCACCACAATAAAGAACATTTTCGGCTGCTTTGTCTCTCCAGGCCGCGATGGCTTTCTTCCAGCACAGACACCCCACTAGGCCATTATTCATCTTATATAGTCAGAAGCCTTGTTTCAAACATTGGGTTGCAAAGTACAGTGGATCTCCTGATGACACGTGGTTTTTCATACTTCGGTAGTTTTTGTGAGTCTGTCACAAATGGACTGATTTCGCTTTAAGCAAAAGGTCTTTTATTTTGCTAACTTTTATTATGCTAAAGGTCTTTTATTATGCTATGATAATGCATAAACACAGATTAAAGGGTTTTTTTTTTTTTCCCCCTGAGAAGAGTTGTCTACTCTCAACGGGAAAGAATACCGCAACTCGACTGATGGCAGTGCCATGGACTGTTTCATGGTGGAAGAAAATAATGTAGCAGCTAAAATAAATGTGTGCTTTGCTTGGGCAAGGATCATTTATGAAATTGCCCAGTCAGGGGCTACACCCAGGACTTGCCTTCTGTAGAGGTTGTAACAATTACACAAAACCCGGGGAGACTTCCTTGAAACAAGCAAATGTTGCCAGTTGACAACAGGATTGTAAACATGACTCCAATTAGCGAATATACTAATGGCTCTTTCCTATCTGGGATTTTAGCTGTGTTAGCTACGAGAGGAAAATTTCTCTCTCTGTCTTCCCACTTGCTCATCTCCAATTAAATTACTTACAGTCAATTCACAGGCCTTCGGGGATGATCAGCTAATTTTGAAACATCGCCTAAAAATCTGCAAACAGTGTAGTTAAGCCAGGTAGGTTAGAAGAATGCCCTCAGAAGCTTACTTTATAACTAGGCTCATGCGTCACGTTTCCTGCGTTGCTTTCTGGGAGGTGCACGTGGGAAGAACTGACTGATCGATGTGGCCTTTGGATTTCTTCGGGGTGAAACAGATCTTTGTTCTAGCACTTTGCCCTCATTACAGTTGTTAGGAGAGGATGAGAGAGAGAGAAGGAGAAAGATTGATTTTATGTGTCGACTGGAGGGTATTTTGGGATGAAATTAGCATTTATTTTTTTATTTAAAAAAACATTTTAATGTTTATTTATTTATTTTGAGAGTGAGAACAGGGGAGGAGCAGAGAGAAAGGGAGAGAGAGAATCTCAAGCAGGTTCCACACTGTCAGTGTAGAGCCTGCACAGGGCTTGAACCCACAAACCATGAGATCATGACCTGAGCCGAAATCAAGAATTGAACGCTTAACCGACTGAGCCACCCAGGCACTCCTGTTTTATCTTTTATTTTTAAATGTTTATTTATTTATTTTGAGAGAGAGAGAGAGAGAGAGAGAGAGAGAGAGAGAGAAAACATGCGTAGGGGAAGGGCAGAGAGAGGAGAGAGAGAATCCCAAGCAGGCTCTGTGCTGTCTTTGCAGAGCCTGATGTGGGGCTTGATCTCATGA
This sequence comes from Prionailurus viverrinus, assembly GCF_022837055.1. NCBI lineage: Eukaryota > Metazoa > Chordata > Mammalia > Carnivora > Felidae > Prionailurus > Prionailurus viverrinus. The sequence continues at coordinate 13,483,905 of NC_062571.1, forward strand.
ACCTGAGCCAAAATCAAGAGTCAGACCCTTAACCAACTGAGCCACCCAGGCATCCCAGATGAGATTAGCATTTAAATTGGTGAACTTTGAGTAAAACCGATTGCTCTCCCTAATGCGGGTGGGCCTCATCCAATCAGTTGAAGGCCTGAATAGAACAAAAAAACCTGCCTCTTTCAGTAAGAGGGATTGCCACAAGATGGCCTTTGGACTTCATCTGCACCATCGGCTCTCCTGGATCTTTAGCCTGCCAGCCCACACTGCAGATTTTGGACTTGTCAGCCTCCATGTTTCTAGGAGTAAATTCCCTGTAAGAAATCTCTTTGTATACATATCCTGTTGATTCTATTTCTCTGGAGAACCTTGATTAGTACAGTGTGTCCTGCTGAGGCTGGCTCATCTGTGCAAGACAGATTTTCACTCAGGGAGTCCTTATAGGCCAACATGTACGACGTTCCTTAAAAACCCTCTACAAAAAACACACATCTGGTCTTTCTCAGAAGCACTTTCTTGGTGTGCTTGAGTGCCATCTAGTGTCAGTTGTAGGTAGTGCAACGTCCTAGCCTTCCGGCTTCACTGTTTCCCTTGCCATCACTACCCATATAATTCCCTAAGTTCGTAGTAGGAGACGTGCCTATTCATGTGCATTATTCACTCAACAAACATTTAGTGAGGGCCTGCTTGTGCACAACGCATTGCAGCAGATGCAAAGACCGCCCAGCAAGTGGTCTCTCCCCGATCACTGAGCTCATCATCTAGCTGGAGACAAGGAACACAAGCAGATGATTATGGTCACGTGTGCTCAGGGCCACGAGAGAAACGTGAACCAGGAGCTAAGGCCTGAGCAATGGAGACTTGAGGGTGGGCCACCGTTTGAGGGCGTGTTTGCTCCCTTCCGGGGGGTGGCGTTGGCTTTGGACTCAGAGGGGTCATGGCCATTCTCTGCAGCCGCTTCAGGGCCGGTGGGCCCATTCTCCTTCCCGGCACGCCGCCTTCGCAATGGCTGCATCCTAGAGTGAGCACAGATGTGTCAGCAGTAGCAGAAACTTAGATGTGGGCGACATCACCTTCAATTTCCTTTCTTTATGTTTGAGGGGAGGTAACCTCAGAGAGGCATACGACACTGTAGTGAAGACAGTGGGTTTCCAAGGTTGAATGTCCAGGAGCAGATCGAAGCTCTGGAAAGCTTGCCTTCGTTTTCTTGTGTCTTCAAGGCAAATAACAGTTTTGCCCTGTAGGGTTATGTTACGGGAATTCGCTGTGATGACACGCATGGCCAGTCTGGGTTTTTGTTGGCTGCTGTTGTTGTTGCTGCAAACACCAAACATCAAACGTCGTTAAGTTAAAAAAAAAAAAAAAAAAAAAAAGCGTTTCTTAGAAAAACATCAGGTAGCTCACAAAGTCGGTGGGGAGGCTGGGAGTGTCTCTATTAGTTTCTGTTCTCTGTCTCTTGCAAAGCTCTTACGTTTGTTGTCCTGAGCCCTCTCTGCAGACTTTCTGCTTCCTAATCCACACGGAGGAAGGCGGGACTGCTTCCCCAGTGTGCACTTCTCATGCTGGTTCTCTAGGAAGAGACCGAGTCTCTCAGCGAATCAGATTCCTGGGCAGGCGTCCTGAGCAGCCAGGCCCGGGCCGAGTCTGGGGCACGGTGGGTCCAGCTGGCTGCCCGAAGCTCCCCACTGTGGCCCCAGAGGGGAGCTCCGCTAGGTGCTGTCGCCGGTCCATCGGGTGGGCTCTCTGAGCCCCTTCCCAGGGTACGGGGTAGACTTGAGTCTTCCTGAAAGTCCCTCCGGCTGTCAGCATCTACATCCTCCATTTGCTCATCCGGATGTTCCGCGGGGCCACACCACTCACCCCGTGTGTCTTCTTCCTCAGCCCTGGGCCTGCAGGTGCTCTGGTCCCACAAGGAGCCACTCTTAGCTCACTGCCGGTGACCCTTCTGCTGATGCATGCCTGGGACTTACTGAGGGCTGGCCTGGCCTCGGCCCTGTTTGGATTTGGGCTTTCATAAGCACAGGACACTCAATGGCTGTCCTACAGGCCCAGAGCACCAGAGAGGATTTGCGTGCATTTGCCAGAGTGTGGCAGTGGTTCTTTAAAGATCGGGGCCCTGCACTCCTAAGCGCCCAGCAGTACCTGTGAGGGAGCCACTGAGGGCTGCCTTGTGGGGACGGGGTGGGAATGTCCCCTAAGGAATCCAGGGCGGGGGAGGAGGTCAGGGGGGCTGGGGCAGGAGTGATCTGCTTGCTTCTCTCAGCATCTGCTCTGAGCAGATCGACAGGAAGGAGCAGGAGGAGGCTTTTGGGCCCTGTGCCCCCCCTGCCCTACTCAGACCATCAGCATTTCATCCTTTGTCCCGCAAGGCTCATCACTCTGTCGTGGACTCAGACGCCCCTGAGACTCAGGGGTGCTTCTTCGAGCCAGAGACGTCAGCACTGCTTTGCTGGAGAAGTCACCTTACGCTGATGGTGCTTACTGCTTATGAATACCCGCCGCATGCCAGGCACTGAGCTGGGTGCTTTGCATGCATTATTTCCAAGTGTCCTAGGCATTTGGTAGGAGCTATTATCCCATTTCATGGATGTGGCAGCCGGCACAGAAGGTGGGGGTGTTAAGGCCTGACAAGGGTGTGCAGCAGGCCGAGGTCCACCTGGCCCTGGCTCTCCCCATTCTCTAGCTGCTGCTGGAAGCATCAGGGCCAAATTCAGGCCCGTCGGACGGTTCCCTCAGCAGGGGGTGGGGGAGCAGGGGCTTCTGAGCCTGTGCTCCCCTCCTATGAGGTGGCTCACTCGGTTGAGCGTCCGACTTTGGCTCAGGTTGTGATCTCACGATTCATGGGTTCGAGCCCCACATCGGGCTCTGTCTGCACCCCCGCCCCAGAGGCAGGCTGGCTTGGCTGGTCTCCTTCATTGTCTCAGGCTAACGAGGGGACTGTGGCCACCTCCTCTGCCCGGTTCTTTCCAGGTCTGGCTCCGTGCTAGACGGCTGACGCTGCCTCCGGGAAGACACTGTTGCATCCCACCCTGTGGCAGGGGGAGGCCCATTTGGAGCCTCGCTTTCAGCCTCATGGTGGGGACAGGCCCTCCTCTGGCAGGCGGCTCGTGGCTGGGGCTGACTGCCAGCCTCACGGTCGCCCATGACTGCTAGAAGCAAGGTTCTTTAGAGCGGATTGTGTCTGTGTTTCACCCAGTTTATCCCACGGTAAGATGACTTTTTGGTGAACGTGTTGGGAAAACTGACTCTGGGACAGCGGGAGGCCTAGAGACTGTTGGGCACAGGCTGGCGCCTCGGTGGCTTGCCCCGGTAGCCTTGGGCCTTGGAGAGGTGGACACTGTCCCTTATCCAGGGCAGGCAGTGCCACTGAGTTTTGTCTGCACTCAGCTAAAGGGGTGTTTGGCCTCCCTCCTCTTTCTTTTCTTTTTTCTTTTCTTTTCTTTTCTTTTCTTTTCTTTTCTTTTCCTTCAAGATTTACTTATTTTGGGGAGAGCGCAAGTGTGGGGAGGGGCAGAGAGAGTGGGACAGAGATCCAAAGTGGGATTCTGTGTTGACAGGCTGATGGCAGAGAGCCTGACGTGGGGCTTGAACTCATGAACCTCGAGATCATGACCTGAGCCGAAGTCGGACGTTCAACCAACTGAACCACCCAGGTGCCCCTTGGCCTCCTCCCTCTTAACCTGATGTCCGGGGCACATGCACTGGAAGGAATCAGTTGCCGCGGTCACTTTTCCCGGACGGGGACCCGTGGTGTCCCGAGAGCCAGGCGGTGGTGGTCCTCGCCTGCTGCAGCTTTGCTCCGGAGCGGCTGCTTTGCTGCGGTCCCTTCTCTGAAGGAGGATTGGGCGTGTCAACCTCACGTACACACGTGCCTTGGGAAGGCCAGGGCACCTCAGGTGGTCAATGCTGCTGCTCAGCGGGAAGTTGCACAAACGGTGGTCATGGCCGTGACCGGTGCACCTAGTGATCGGGAGCTGGGCGGAGGTGATGCACCGATTGCCCAGGTTACTGCCGATTGGGGTGCTTTTGAGGTTTGGACCAGTGGGCGCATTAGCTGTGGAGGTCACCTGGCACTGTGTGGGGGGAGCCAGGTGCGGGTGTGGGTGCAGGCAGGTGATCGCGCAGTTGGGAGGCCTTGGATACGACTCTCGGGCAGGATGTCGGGTGACGCGGAGCCTGCCCCACACTCCCCTTCCTGCCCACAGGCAGAGGTGCTGCGGGGTGAGACAGGATGAGACAGCCTGTCCCGCTGTCCACTTGCAGTGATCACAGTCTCCGTGTTCTCGAGGAGGGGGTTGGTTATGAGGGAGATGAGGGTCTTCTTAAAGTGTGTTTATTGTCTTAATGGCCGATGACCGAGCTAGGACACTCTCCCCCTGGGAGGCTGTGTAGATGGGGGTGCAGGGTGCCTGGGGGAGGAGGCCTGGGGGCGAGTTCTCAGAGGTCAGCCACTGTTCCTGGTTGTCTGAGCAGTGACTGTGAGTGGGAGTGGGAGTGGGAGAAACACATACACAGCAGAGAGACAGTGTGGCAGCATCGGGGGCCTGGGCCCTGGTTTTGATTCCCGTTCTGGTCCTGGTGGCTGGCTATATTTTCTTTTCTTTTCTTTTCTTTTCTTTTCTTTTCTTTTCTTTTCTTTTCTTTTCTTTCTTTTCTTTTATTTCTTTTATTTCTTTTATTTTATTTATTTATTTATTTTATTTTATTTTATTTTGTTTATTTTATTCTATTCTATTCTATTCTATTCTATTCTATTCTATTCTATTGTTTTACTTATTTTTAGAAGTTTATTTATTTACTTAGAGAGACAGAGCATGCACGCGCATGTGGTGGGGAGGGACAGAGAGAGAGAGGGAGAGAATCCCAAGCAGGTTTTGCACTGTGAGCACAGAGCCCAACGTGGGGCTCGAACTTACAAGCTGTGAGATCATGAGCTGAGCCAAAGTCAAGAGTCGGATGCTAAGCCAGGGTGCCCCTGGCTGTAGTTTAGTGACAGGACAGAAGGTAAGGGCCCTGAGGCTCTGTTCCTTGTCCTCCCCGCTGCCATCATCAAGGTCAGGGCATCCAGGCTCTGGGCCAAGGAAGTGCTCAGTGAGGGTGGGGGGTGACATCCTAGTCCCAGCAGGGGTGAAGCTGACCATCAGCTCTGGGGCCAGGGTGGGGATGGACTGGGGCTGGGACGGGGTCCGTGGGAACTGTCAGAATTAAGAAAGGGATCTGAAGGGAAGGGTCAGGACTGGAGCATCCGGATGAATGGGTGGGGTCAGTCCCAGATCTCTGTTTAACACAAGTCAGGCACTGGGGAGACCTCACTCCCCAGTGAGAAGAGACAATTCCTTTCCTCTTGGGGCTTAGGGACTAAGAAAGCTGGGGGATGTCCCCAGAGGGCATGGGCCAAGAGGAGCTTTTGCAGGAGAGCATAGCTGAGCCTTTATTAGCGGGAGAGAACAGTGAGAAGGCCCACCGCTTGAGGTCCACGGCCCTGGCCATGACCACCTTCTTGCCTGACATTTCCTGCAGCTAGCTGAGGTTTTAGAGGGAGCGCTGACTGGTTGTGACGACCTTGGTTCTGAGTTCCTCTATCTCTCTGGGCCTCGATTTCTCCTTGTATAAAATGGAACTTTTTAACTTGAGGGACTGTTACGAGGTTTAGACAATGTATGTGAGGCCTTCTCTGGAGGTTGGAACACGCTGGAATTATGAGTTCCTGTTCAGCAGGTTCAACATCAGCATTCTTATTTCTGCAGCTCCTATAATCTCGCAAATGGGACGTCACCATTAACTCGGCCTAGGCCTGTCGTTCACAGATGAGAAGGCTGAGGTCAGGGGGCGGCCGGCCTCCCTGTGCCCTGTCTCATGGTGCACGACGCATCATCACCCAAACGATAAAGGACTCGGAGAGGCCAGAGTGTCCCATCCCCTCTCAAGGGGCTAACGTGGATGGTGGAGATCGAATGACAAATCTGGCCTCCAGTGTGAGAAACTTCCGGGTCACGGGGCCTCCCGTTCTTAGCAAGACAGAACTGCATGTGTCTTCAGATACCGATCCCGGGGCCAGGTCAGATGGGGTGACAGCGCTCCTTGCTCTGTGACATCCTTGTGTAAATCAGATGCTCTCCCCCTCAGACAGCAGACCCTCAATAAAATCAATAACGTGCGCCCCAGCTTTCCCCGCCGGGACCACATTAATCTTCACATTTTTGCCACATCACTGGCTCTCGTGACAGCTCAAGATGTTTTTCTGCTTCTGAGTATCCCTTTTATTAAAGGACTTCTGAGCCGCACAGACGTGTTAACCAGCGGCCCCTGTGGCACCCCCGAGCCTTTCCATTCTCCCAGCTCAGCCTCTGCCTCTTTGCTTCTCCCACAAGTCTTTCCACATCATTCATTCTGACATTTAAAAGTTTCCAAGCTTGTTCTGAAATGCCACAAAACTGCCTTTGTTGTTTGCGGGCTTCGGAATGCGGAGAATCCCAGGACACTGGGAAGGAGGGCCTGCCCGCTCCGGTCAAGACGGTCAGGACCAGAGGGCCAGATGCCTGTGCAGGGAGCTGGGCTTCCCAGTGTCCTGGGATTCTCCGAATCTCTCCCTCTGAAGGGCCACGCAGCTCAGGTGCTGTCTGCTTCCTGGTGTTTCTGTCCTCCTCGCTAGGCCAGACCCTTGTCTGGTCCTCCTGAGGATCACAGAGTCGCTCCAAGTACTCCATCAACTCAGGAAGAATGCTCTTCTTCACCCCATTGCATGATTTCTCCACCTTCTGCTTGGTTCCTGCTCGTGACAGGCCCTCCAGTTCTCAGGAGGAATGTTGGAGAAAACAGACCCGGACGTGTTTGGGTCTCCAGCTATGGAGGCTGTCTTCTTATGGAGGCCCAGGTGCTGGGCCTGTTTTGACCAGATTTTGCGTCCAGCTTGCTCTGGCTGGAGGTGCCATTTTGTAAGCCCACGACGCTCTTGCGGCGATCTTCCAGTTTGTGGATGTGCCAGGGGCACAGGTGCAGCGGGGATGGGCAAGCCTGGGCTGGGGCTGGATCCCTGGCGGCTGGAATGCCGTGTTCGAGCCGGCCTGCTCCCTTCCTGGGCCTGTGTCTGAGCAACCCCTCTTGGAGTTTCCGGAGCTATGCACAATTACGCAGACATTGCTGGCCCCCCACCCCGGTCTTAACGTGGAGCTCGCTCTCCAGTTCTGCTTTCGATGGCACACACGTCAGTGAGACACTCTTGGCTTCCTTTTCGCTAGTTGTTCCCAGGCTTTTGGGATCGCGGGTTAGAAAAATTCACCGATAAGGCCGGTGTAGGCAAGCACGTTTTATTTTGCCTCCCAAAGATGTGGGTAAGAACCGAACACAACTACACTCAGAATCACTCTTCCTAAAGCAAAGCACGTTTCATGGCCAAAAGGAGGGGAATACAATCGGTGGAAGACAGGGCTTACGCAGAGGGGACCGATGGCTCACCGATGTCTTGGCCGCAGCAGCCGGTGCCAAGTTAGTTAGGGGAACGGCGGTTTTGAATCGGGGCTCCTCAAACTCGAAGTGCTTGCACGAGTCTCTGGGGGTCTTGTCAAAATGCAGATTCTTATTCATTAGGTCCTGGGTGGGGGCTGAGATTCTCCTTTTAACAAGGTCCCGGGTGAGCCCACCTCCTCCTTTCGTCTCTGAGTGGCAAAGTACGACGCCGTGAACCATCCTGGGGTTCACTGATGCCAGTGAAAAACAGGATTGGGTAAAATGGTTGTTTTTGTATTGATTTTTTCAGCTAGATTCTCTGCTATTGCGCGGACACGGCCAAGGCTGTGAGAGGCTGCTGCTGTACTGGCAGGGGTGAAACTCAATGCTGCGCCAGGACCCTGTGTAGCCTGGCCTGCCTGTGAGAAGGGTGGCTGCTGGACAGGTCCCCTCATCCCGGCCCACCACCAGCATGACAAGAGCGCTCAGGGGTTCCGAGCCTGCTTCCTGGGCTCCGCTAATCCCAACAGCCACCTGCCCCTCGTCCCCCGCCCCCTCCCCAAAACCAAGACCCGAGCTGAAAGTGCAACAGAGATTCGTTGGGCACCAAATGAGGCAGGCCTGGCCAGCAGCAGAGGTAGTAGCATTCTGAGGAGAGGAGGTCACAGTCGGGTGGGAATTCCTGCGGTCCGGCTGGAACTGTAGGCGGGTGGGACGACGTGGGGGTGTCGCTGGGTGCACGTGTCGCCGTGCACGTGTGTTGTGGGGGGCCCCGGGGGGCGAGGGGTGAGGAAGAGGAGGGGTGGTCCCGACAGACCACTCACGCGTCCCCAGCGAGATGTGCATTTGACATCTTTACCGCCCCCACGCGCCCACACACACCTATATACCTGAAATCGGATGTGTTTGACATAACAATACGCAGCCTTACTGCATGTGACAGCCTCTCAGTTTTAAAAAACAATTCTAGGGGCGCCTGGGTGGCTCAGTCAGTTAAGCGTCCAACTTCAGCTCAGGTCACGATCTCGCGGTCCGTGAGTTCGAGCCCCGCCTCGGGCTCTGGGCTGATGGCTCAGAGCCTGGCGCCTGCTTCCGATTCTGTGTCTCCCTCTCTCTCTGCCCCTCCCCCGTTCATGCTCTGTCTCTCTCTGTCTCAAAAATAAACGTTTAAAAAAAAAAAAAACAATTCTAAAGTGCTGGCTCTGGTGCACTAAATTTTTAAGTTTATTTACTTATTTTGAGAGAGAGACGGTGCAAGACGGGGAGGGGCAGAAAGAGAGGGAGAGAGGATCCCAAGCAGGGTCTGCACTGTCAGCTGTGGAGCCCGATGTGGAGTGCAAACCCATGAACCGTGAGATCATGACCTGAGTCAAAACCAAGAGTCGGATGCTTAACCGACTGGGTCAGCCAGATGCCCCTCTGGTACACTGACTTGATTTCAGGGCTCCCTTTTGAGTCATGACCCAGAGTTTGACAAATACTCAAGTACCTTGAGAGCCTTTTCCTAAGTTTAGAATGTGTGATTCTTTAATCTGTTGTGGAGTGAGGCATGGGTCTTCTATAATATAAGAAGACCTAATTTAGGAAATATGCACTTAAAATTATGGTTTCTTCAAGTTCTACCCTGTAAGATCTTAGTGAAGGGATCTATTTCTTTGGTAAACTCAGAGCATCTAAGAAAATGGATGAATGAATGCACTAGCATATTTATAGATACTTAAGTCCTTGGATGGAAGATTTCAGGACAAAATAAAATTTTAAAATATTATTGGGGTGCCTGGGTGGCTCAGTCAGTTAAGCGTCCAACTTCAGCTCAGGTCATGATCTCATAGCTCGTGAGTTCGAGCCCCACGTCAGGCTCTGTGCTGACAGCTCAGAGCCTGGAGACTGCTTCGGATTCTGTGTCTCCCTCTTTGCTCCTCCCCTGCTAGCACTCTCTTTCTTAAAAATAAATAAACATTAAAAAAAAAAGTATTATTGATAAATGAGGTCCAAGTAGATACGAACAAGAAAATGTTTTTGAAGTTAAAATTTATAGCAACAAGAAAGTATGATTGATTTGTAAATAAGTTTTGAACACACCAGTAATAGAAATGAAAATAATGTGAATATTTACTGATCCATTATATGTCTAGTCTATTAAACATTTTAATTCATAAGGTAACATGGTCTGTTTAGAAACTTCCCTTTATTTTCAAAAACAGAATGTGGCTCTGGGAGATGAGGTTTGTTGCACTGGGTTGGGTGATCTTATTGTTTCTTAGATCTGGGAAGAAGTGTTTAGATGGTCTTGTCCGCAGGGGCTGGGGCGCCTGGGTGGTTTGGTCGGATAAGCATTCAACTTCGTCTCCAGTCATGATCTCACGGTTCGTGAGTTCGAGCCCCGCGTCAGGCTCTGTGCTGACAGCTCAGAGCCTGGACACTGCTTCGGATTCTGTGTCTCCCTCTTTGCTCCTCCCCTGCTAGCACTCTGTTTCTTAAAAAATAAATAAACATAAAAAAAAAAAAAACCTTTTTTAATAGCGGCAATATATCGTAGGGGAACACAGTGAAGGTTCAGAGGGGATCCGAGGGAGGGGCTGGCGCTCTGAGCCCCTCTGTCCTCTGACCCAATATAGCTGCCTCAGCTCTAACAGAGACCAACTTTGACCCAACCTGACCCAGTTTCAAATTCTGGGGAGGGAGAACCAGATTGGCTCACCTGGGCAGCTGTCCGTCTCTTGTGTACTCAACTGTAGTCTGGGTCTGGGGTCATGAAGTATAAACACCATGTTGGGGCCTTAACTCTGCCGGCATGGCCACCAGTTCTGAGTCATGGTCTGGACCGGTATCTGAAAAGTCGCCACGATACTGTGGATAAAGACAGAGTTGTTCTGGTAAAAGGCATGGGGACCAAAGTTCTACCAAACTGCCAACCCTCCCCTGGGGCCTGGGAGTGTAGTTCTGGAAACTATGGATCTATTTCTGCCCCCAGTTTTTGTAGGAAAATGAAGTTAGAGGGGCGTCTGGGTGATTCAGTCAGTTGAGCGTCCGACTTCGGCTCAGGTCATGATTTCGTGGTTTGTGGGTTTGAGCCCTGCGTCGGGCTCTGTGCTGACAGCTCAGAGCCTGGAGCCTGCTTCGGATTCTGTGTCTCCTTCTCTCTCTGCCCCTACCCCTGCTTGCTCTCTGTCTCGCTCTCAAAAATAAATAAAAACATCAAAAAAATTTTTTTAATGAGATTAGTGAGTGAGGTCACCTCCTGAGACATACACGCAGCAGCTGAGTGTGTGGGCTAGGAATGGCACGGGGGCCCTGAATCCTTGTGGAACGTTCGCTCCCCCCCCCGGCTCTGTCTCCCCCTCATTCCCAGTAACCCAAACACAAAACTGCTGGGAAAGCCTTCTGTTTCTTTTAAATTCCTCTTTTTAGAAAGAAAATCACTTTTGTATTTCTAAGGTGAGTTGGTTTTGACTTGCAGAGTTAAAAAGAAAAAGAAAAAAGGAATACAGCGAAAGTCAGTGTTAACACCAGAAGGTGGCTTGTGTCCCTGGCCAGAAGCTTCCTCTGGCGTGCTCACCAGACCACGTCTTGCCCAGCACCCTTCAGTCCTCATTTCTCCTTCACCGAGGATCTCCAGACAAGGGCCGGGTGGCACAGGCAGGCTTGCTGTGGTCACTGACCATGTGTCAGGTTGAAAATGTGCTTTGGTGCCTCCCATGGTACAGTGACTCTCGTCCCCGTGCCTCCCAGCAATGCCCCTGTGTGCGGGCCGAGAGGCTAAATGAAGCATCTTGCAGGAGCACGGTGAACGTGATGGCCCGTTTCCCTTAGGGGACAGACACTTGGGGGGAACCTTCCTCCCCTCCCCGCAGACCGTTCCAGGGGAAGGCGCTTGGCTCTGTGGCTGAGGTGAGACGCTGGCCACTGTCCTTTACAAAGCCCCGTTGCTCCTCCGTCCACGGGGTCAGCTCGGGCTGTCTGGAGGCTCTGTCCTGTGTCTTGCATGCAGAGCCACTTGATGGCACTGTTAGAACTGCGGAAGAGAGGCCGCCTCCCTTGAAACAGTACCTACCTCCCCCCCCCATCTTCTCCAAACTGTCATTTCCAAGCACCTCCTTCCAAACAGAGGCAGAACAAAATCATTTCCTAGCCCATTCCTGCTCGCCTGCCCCCCCCCCACCCCGCCCCTCTACAATCCACTCCCTGCTGGGTGTTAAGATTTAGTGACCGCTCTGGTCCCCCACCCCCATCCTTCCATCCTACTTTTCCAGATCTTTATCATTCTGTGTGTGTGTGGGGGGGGGGGGTTTGCTCTGGGGTTCCAGGCAATCTGCCGGAGGAGAAAGGGCCATGAAAAGCTCCTAAGGACCTAGGGATCTTAAAGAGAAACAGAAGTGCGTGGAATCCTTCTGGCCGCAGGCCTTGTTTTCTGGAAGAAAGGAGCAGTTGGCCGTGGGGGGAGAGCAGAGGCTGCATGGAGAGGGGTCACTGGGAGAAGGTGCTTGGGAGGAGCGGGAGGAATGTGCAGACAGTGCAGGAAGTGAGCTCTCTCAGGCGGAATCTTGGCATTAGGTTGCACGGATTAAAGGCTTTCTGTTCTTGGCTTCCCAGCTGCCACTGTGTCAAAATCCCCCTCGACCCACCGGGTCAAGGGTGGGTGGGGGCGTGGTCATAAGCGACCCTTGCCTTCATCCCTTGTTTTGGCTTCTGGTTCCCTGTTCTTGCTGCCACTTCCTCTTTCTCAGAGATGTGTGTGGTGGGGACCACGAGCCAGAGAAGATGGGAAAGCACCGGTGCCCCACCCTGGCACCGCGGACCTCAGGTCTGCCCACCACAGAGCCACCCACCGCTGCCCCAGCTCGCCTTCCGCAGGAGGAAGGAGAAAACGCTGTTGCTTGGGAGGAGTTAGCTGTGAGGAAGGCATTTTCCCTGAACAATGACCAGGAAATACTGTCTTGCCTGATATTCTCGGACATGTGCTGCCCTCTTGGCAGAGTCCTTTGAAGGCTTGTTAAGCCATGTAAATGCCAGTGAAGCAGTCCCCTGACTCAGAGCGGCCCACACAGCACAGGCCACCGAGGCCTCCTGGTTTCCCCTTGGCCGGTGCTCGCCACGCCCCTCCTGCTAGCCAGCGCTGACCTTGAGTGGGGGATCCAGGCCGACCGCAGGTGGGAGGTCATTCTCTGCTGACTCAGGCCCCGACTGGGGCAGGTGCGTGCCTCCAACCCTATGAGTAATACCCAGCTTTTCATCTTCAAAGGGCCTTCCCAAGATTAACCAATTAGTCACCCCCAGAGAGCTACAAAGCAGGCGACTATTGTCTTCATTAAGCCTGTGATGGAGGAGGGAAGCGAGTGGAGTCCCCACCCCAGGCCAGTGAGAGTCTGGGTTTGGGTGCCCGTGAGCAGTCGCTCGGGATGCCCCAGGGGGTTGCAGGGTGTGTGGTGAGGAAACACGAACACGCTAAAGTGGAGGCTGGAGCTTCTCACCGAGCAGAAGTCGGGGGAGGCCACGGAGGGGTGAAGGGGAGGGTTGGAGGGTCTTAGGCCGTAGGAAGGGTGTCCTGCTGAACCCAGAGCGAGCAGCTGCAAAGGCAGGTTGACACAGCTTATGCACGGAGGGCTCCCCCAGATGTTCTAAACCCTCAGAAACCGGTGCTGACGATGGCCCTCCGAGCCTCCAGATATCTGTGAAATGAGTCTTGGAACACTTCCCTTTTTGTATCTGTGTGAGGATTTTGAATGACTAAAAACGATCAAGCACCTTGTGGACCAGACGCGTGATGCGGAAGGTCAGAAGAGCCAGGGGTGAGCGCTCGTCCAGGTCACTCTGTGCCGCGGGTTTGTCCTCTTCCAGACTCGCAGCGCGGGTCAGAGAGTTTTGGGAGGTAAGGCTGCCCTGGTGACAGAGTAAGAACCGAAGCACCTTCTGGAAGCCAGACAGCAGAGCAATCCTTTCAGTCAACCCTGTCTGCAGCTGCTTTTTATAAACTTGGCATAAATATGTGCTTGGGAACGCCAGGACAGTGTATCTGGAAAATATTTGCTACCCTTCGAAAACACACACACACAGACACACACATGGGCATGCGCGCGCGCACACACACACACACACACACATGCTTGGGAAGGGAAAAAAAAGCACAACAGAAATTGTGCATAATACAGAGTGGCTTCACTTGTGGTTTTTTTCCATTACTTCCTCAGTTCATTTTTCTGCTGCCAATTTTAGAAGGCCATAAGTCATAGTTGTTGTTAAACTTTGTCAGTTAAAATGTAACTCTAAGAACAAGTCATATGATACGTTGTAGCCAAATGGCCTTTTGGAGGGAAGTTGTCGTGGAAGGCATGGTCCAGGAGAGAGTGCCGGTGTCCGCAGGTCTCCTCTGCTGTGCATTACGCACTGTGCCTGCAGGCGGTCCTGGCCCTCTGGGCCCCAGAGTGGTCATTTTTGCCACAGCTCCAAAGGGCCACCTATCAGAAGAAAGTAGATGTGCCGAGTCTGGTTTCTAATGTTTACTCTGTGTGACCCGGAACAGAATGTGGTCTCATTACGGGTGATTTGTTACGAGTCCCCCATTTGCTGTCATAGAGATGACGGGATCTACTTCCTCATAAACCGTGACCCAGCAGAACCAGAAACTAAGAGTCCAAAAGGGAGGTTTTGGCCCTTTGAGGCTGGGAGCGCCTAGCTTCTTCACATCTGCCCAGAGGAGCAGCGGACCCTGAGTGGCAGGCAGCCTGGATCGTGCCTCTGGGCTCTGGGGGCGGGGGGTGGGGTGAGGGGCTTGGTTTGCTGCCTGGCGTCGTTTGGGACTGGGCACCTTCTGAGGGCAGGGCCCTGGGTGTCCCCAGCAGTTGTGGTGTTGAAGGCAAGGCCAGGCACAGTCAGCACTTACGCATGCTTGTGCTGACAACCAAGATCAAAGACAAACACCCACAAGGCTGTCAGAGCAAAATCAGCCTGCAGGGAGGCACGACCGCCGGGGGTGGGGGAGCCTCCTCTTTCCAGGCCTGTCTTCTGTGCGGCCTTCCGTCTGCTGCACTTTGTCTGACCGTCCACTGAAGCCACCTTGGGGTCTCAGAGGAGAGCAGGGGGAAGACACAGTGAGGATTAGGGAGACTTACTCAGGGGCCAGGCTCCCAAACTGTGAGGCCAGGCATCATCTCTGTGAGGCAAAACCAGAACGGGGACCGTTGTTCCAAAAGCTGGTCCTCGCTTTAATCCATGGGCCGCTCGGAATTTCTGGGAAGGACTGACAGGTCTGATGCCAGACCCTGCCCCTGACTTGCCAGGCCACTTCCAGGGAAAAGCAGGGCTCTCTCGGTTCCTGAGGGTGCATCTGTCTAAAGGGTGCTCTGGCCGCATGTGCTGTGCATGGGCCCGCGGTGCCCGGATGCCAGGTGCAAAGGCCACTCCACTGCCTGACAGCTGGGCCCTCCAGATCATGGTTTGCTCAGCTTGGGGCATCCTGTGCCACTGGCTTCAGAATGACCCTTGTAGCATCTCAGCTGGCCCGCCAGAGATCGCCATGCTTCTCATTTGGACCCCCTTTCCTCCTTCGGGGGCGGGACTCTTTCGTTCATTCAGTCCTTCCTTCGTAGGACAGATACATACTACAGAGCTACTGTGCTCAAGGTCGTGACGGGCCACCACACACATCGGTGAGCAAGGAAAGTCCCCATCTTCATGGTGTCTTCATCCTGGCTGGGGAGACGGGCAGATGGATGTGGGCCAGCCCATCCCACGAAGAACTTTGGCGTAAGATGCTGACTGCAGCCACGAAGGGGAGGGACAGATCGGCGAGGTAGCTCACGACAGGAAAGATGATTTGTCTGCAGGGGAGGTGAGGTGCCCTTGGATTTGCCGCTTCACCCCCAGAGCCTCGCCTGTGGAACGGGCACACCGCCATGTGCTTCACGGGGTTGCTCTGAGAAGTGGGTAAAATTATGTGTGTGGAAAGGCACTCTGACAAGCGTTGGCTCCTTCCAGACTCTCCCGTGTCCCCGGTAATCCGGCATCGGATCCATTTTCTGCCCTCTCTTTCGGATGAACTGATTTCACAGTCCAGCCTTGCCTGGGCAAACGGGAAAAACCCATTGTGAAAGCAACCGGCCTTCAAACCATTTTCTTGGGAGGGAGGTGGAGAGCCCACGTGCATCCGGATCCTTCAGTGCGGTCTCATCGCTAAATCCGGCGTCCTGCAATGGCCTGGAAAGAGCACGCGGCGGGGACAAGTTCCGAACCTGCTTCCGTGTGTGCTGCGTGCCTGAGGCCGCTCTGCCCTCCGGCCACGGCTCCTCGGTGCTCCGTCTACGGAGAAAGATTTAAAAGACTCAGGAAATGAACTCACATTTTTCTTGCCTCCCCCTCCTTTTCCAGAACAGTGCAGCCTTCCTGGAAGAAAGCAAACAAAACAAGTGTGGCTATTTAAAAAATTATTGGAAACCCCGTTGTGAACACTGTGTCTGGGTGGCTCCCTGGGGCGCATGCGTCCCCTGAAGCTCCCTGTGGCCGTCACCCCATGGGTGTATCTGTGCGGAGGGGGCAGGGCAGCCGTGTGGTCTCAAAGGAAGAGGGGGCCGACAGGCCTGACAAACGGGCCCCCCGAAAGCAACCATGTGCACCTGACACGCACAGACGGCAGACACAGACCCAGACGCGAGTCCCCCGTGTGTGCGGCCGCGACTCCCCCTGAAACCAGAGATTCATCCCCCAAGTGCCGGCGACTTCTGCCCTGCATGCGGGTGACTATTTTGGGTTTCTAGGTGCTCTCGTTTGGTTTGTGGCATTCTTGGTGCTGTTATTAATAACACCGTTGGCTGCATGGAGGCTGAAGACGAAGCCTTTTCATTTCAGCCATCTGGTCAGGATGCTTTTCCTTTGATGAGGGAGAAACCTTTGCTGTGTTTCAACTGGAACGCTGCCTCCCAATTAAGGTGACAGCAGATGCCGCACGGCCCCGTCTTTGCAGGAATAGGATGCTCAGCCAGGCTCTAAGCGGCGGCTCCGTCCGGGAGGGAGAAGGCCGTTCATATTGATCGTGCTTGGGCATGTGGCGCAGGTACCGGCTCGCAGGGCCCTGGCCAGGAAAGCCGCCACGAAGTGTTTACCGGCTGGCTTGGCTCTGCGCTCAGCTTTTCCATTGTCAGGCCGTGACAGCGATGCGTTACAGACACCCTCAGGAGACGTTCCTCCGCTTTCATAACAATGAAGGGCTTTTTTTTTTTTTTTTTCTGACTCATCTTCAGAAGATTCCCCCCCCCCTTCTTCGTTTGAAAATAAATATAATTAGTAACAGGCAGACGCACTGTATATAGCCAGCCCTTCCTATCCGGGAGAGTTATAATTAAATGTACATGCTGTCTGTTGTTCTCTGTCTGCTGAGTGCCTTGCCACCCGCTCTAGGGGAGCAGCAGCCCGTGGGAGGGGGCTGCAGGGAGCGAGGCCTGTCGGGGCTCCGAGCCCTGCGTCCGGCCAGAAGCGGAGACTCGCTGTTGACCGAATGGCAGACGGGACCGTTGTCCCCTCGCACCGCCCAGGCCGGGGTTTTGCCCCCTGCTCAGCCTCGAGCTGCCCTGGGAGGCCCCCGGATGTGCCTGGTCACTGCTGGGGCGGTCCCCCCCCTCCCCCGGCCCCTCCCAGGAGCAGAGGGAGGGTAGCCAGGTACGGTTGTCATGGCAACGTGGTGGCCACTGCCGGCTGCCGCCGGTGAGGGGCACCTGAGCGCCTGCAGGTTAAGATCGGCTCTGGCCAGGCGAGGAGTCAAGACAGCGTTCCTTTGTTCCCGGCTCCCTGCCTGCGAGGCTGGCACCGGGGCGGCCGTCCCCGCCCCTGCGGCCTGAGCTCAGACAGGTTATCCCCAGGTAACCCTCAGCTCGCCTTCCTGACAAGCGGGCGGGCTGGGCGTCCGGTGGCCTCCATCCAGGCCCATGGAGAGCTCATATTCTGCTGAAATCAGTGGGTCAGGCAGGCTGAGGAATGCGCACGCACACACACACACACACACACACACACACACACACACCCCTCGTGGGCATATTCTGGGACCACAGCACGGCCAACAGGCTCGGTGACACAGGAGAGGCTGCCACGCCTCCTGCCTCCCGTCCCTCCTGTCCCTCAGGCAGCCAAGGTGGTGACCGGATGCCTGGTTGGCACAGCCCGTCCCTCCCTCCCCCCCTCCTGGATCGAGTGCAGCAGGAGTCATCTGAGCCACAGGCACCTTTACCCAAGTTGCTCAAAGTGTTTTCCGAGCAAACAGTTGTTTCATAACCCCCGTGAGAAGTAGGTGGGGTGACAAAGCATTCTCTGTCCCTGTCTTACGGATGGGGAGATTGAAAAGCTTGCCCAGCCAGGTGGCGAGGCCAGGAAAGGAAAGAGGGTGCTCTCTCGCCCGGGGCTCTGGGGCACGGAGGGCCGGTGGGTGCCGTGTCCCTAACTCCTGGGGCGGCGGGTCCTGGGCAGCGTGGGGAGGCCCTTTGGAGAAGGAGGCTGGAAGTGGGGGAGGGTCAGGCTTCTCCCACGGCACTGAGGGGCCTCCAGGAGCTCAGTTACTGTCCTTGGTCTGAGGTGTTGACACCGGTGACCCGGGAGGCGTCTTTTGGCTTAAAGTTGCGGGACTCTCGGAGGTGGTCCGCAGATCCCTGTGCCGCATCCTGTGCCGGCCCAGGGATTGTTCCAGGCACCAGGGGTACGTGGCGAGTGAGGACACGTGGCCTTTGGCCCGAGGAGCTTGTAGGAGACAGATCACCGACACATAACATTAAGAAGAAGTAATTTCGGAGGGTGCCAGGTGCTATGAGGAAAGTGCAGATACTGTGACGGACAGAGATTGGCTGGAGGGGAGGGTGGGGGAGAGGGGCAGCTTTAGAGAGGAATCAGAGAAGGAGTCTCCATGGGCTAATCCCAAATGAGGAGAAGGAGTCAGATCCGGACCGGCATTCCAGAGGGAGGGACAGCTGTGCAGGGGCCCCGAGAGGACGGTGAGGGTGGCCTGTCCCAAGGTGAAGGAGAAGGACGCTGCTCCTGGATGATGGGAAGAGGGGGTGTGCAGGGACCTGGTCATGGGCCAGGGGACCAGGTGTGATTCTGGATGCAAGGGGGTGGTGCAGGAGTCAGGACCTCCTGGGGAGGTAGCACGGACACCCTTTTGTGAGGGACTCGATGTGGGGCGTGAAGGATGATTTCTAGGCGTTTGCTTGAGCTGGAGGACAGGGCCGTGGACTAAGGCGGGGAGACTGAGGAAGACGCATGGATGGGAGACACAAAGGATGGTCTTGGACATGGGGAGTTGGAGATGCCTGCTTCCAGGTGGCTACTTCTGGGGCTTGGGCATGTGTGTTTCTTGAGCTCTTCCTCTCAGACCACGGAGAAGGAGGGTGGGTCGTACCGCAGGAGTTCTGAATTCACCTGACCCTTCCAGTGCTCAAACCCAGTCTTTTTCAAGGAGGATCAGACTCCTGATCTCTAAGCTGCAGCGGGGCTCTGTCACTGTGGGTTTATGACGTGGGGAGCAGACCAGCCTGGGGTTGCTCTACAGTCAGACCCCCTTCTTTGTGGGTGCCTGAAACTGCAGACAGTACCGAACCCTATTTGTGTGCCACGTTTTTCCTATACATACGTATGATATGTTTAATTTACAAATGAGGCGCATTAAGAGAGTGACAACAATAGCTAATAATCAAAGAGAACAGTTATAACAATATACTGTAGTAAAAGTTATGTGAAAGTGGTCTCTCTCTCAAAACAGCTTACTGTCCCGTGCTCCTCCCTCCTCTTGTGATGACGGGGGATGATCACATGTCCACGTGATAAGATGAAGCGGGGTGAATGATGTGGGCATTGTGACCTGGCTATACCCTGGGAGGATCACCTTCCCGACCGCAGTTGACCGCAGGGAGCGAAACCACAGTTAAGTTGGGAAACTTCTGTATGTGATGTGGTGAACAGCCTTCCGTGGACTCAACTTGCTTGTCCCTTCCCATCCAGCCCCTTCCTTCCATGGCCAAATCCTTGGACATTTACTCTTCGGCGCCCCACTTTGGCCTATCTGTTACCTGTGGGTAAGGAAGGACCTAAGTCTTGCCTGTCTTTTGACTGGTAAAATAGAATGGCAAAGTGATGAGCAATTTCTTCCGAGAAGGGGCATTTGAGGAGGATGGGCCCATGTGTTCACTGACCAGAGAGGAGTCCACTAAGCAGGAGGGCTAGGATTCTTTGTGGCCACTGACTTGGCATGGAGCTTTGAAGAACATGTTAGTTCTTACCCCATAGCATACATTGAAAGCTACAAAAAATTGCATCAGAGAAAACAGCTCAAGCCCCCTACTGGACCCACCTACTGCCGGGTCAACTCAGAGCCATTAATGCAATGGAAGTTCCGATTCTGGGTCTCCAAGGAATTATTATTATTATCATTATCATTATTATTTTTAAGTAAGCCCTACACCCAACGTGGGGCCCGAACTCACAACCGGAGATCCAGAGTCACAGGCTCCACCGACTGAGCCAGCCACGCGTCCCTGCGAGGAATTATTTTGGAGCTAAGGATGTATTATAATATTTACGTCTGTGGGAATTTCCTGGCGTCTCATCGTAAAGCTTTTTGCTGTGGCAGGGGGTTCTCATCATGGATTTCACACAGGAAGTTTCTGATGTACCAAGAACATCGTATTATGAGGTTGTCTTCCCGTGTCCCAGGAATAGATTCAGAGATACCCGTTCTCATACCCCAAGAACTCCTTGGGTAAGGACTCAGAAGCTCACTCATTATGATCGACTTTTCAGTGGATAGACCACTGTCACTGACGTGGTGCTTTGAAGCACACCAAGTGCCCTCATGGCCATTTTCTCATTTGATTCTGGCCACAACCCACAACAGTACTGGCATTTCATCAGTGCAGACGCAGCAGCTCAGAGAAGTCAAGTCCTTCGTCCAAAGTCATTCAGCAAAGGGAGAGCTGGGGATTAGTCCTGGTCCTCAGACCTTTCCCACTTTCCCAAGTCCCCGTCATCCCACCTTTTGGTGACAGTGGGCCAGGGTGGTTCTGGGCCTGTGTGGGCCGATGTCACTGTGAGTTCTGCGAGCCCGGCCCGGGAGGTGCTTGGAACTCCCCGAGCTCGCTCTCGGGAACTGGTTCTGCTCACCGAGGGCTGTGTCGCAATGTGACCAATGGATGAGAAGGCTGACAGCCATTCCTTCACCAATGTGATTCAAGGTCATTTGTCACCTCGGGAAGCGCACGGAGCAGCGACATTCAGCAGGGAGGCGCGCTGCTCCGGAGCCAAGCCTGCGGTGTGGCCTGGCACCTTTCCCGTGTGGCAGGGAGAAGGGGAGCTTCTGGAAGTGAGCAAGTGCCTAGCCAGGCCCGGGAGTCCAGAGCCCTGGAGACTTTGGTCAGAGCTGACTCAGCCCCTCTTTTGAGAAAGGAACCTGATGCAATGTGGAGGTTGCATCCCCAAGCTGGGGTTAGGATGCCAGGACACAGGAGGCATCAGCAAGAGCTGGTGACTGCCGCCGCTGGCTGAGCTTTGAGACATGACAGGCGTCACCGGAGGGTCAGCAGCTGCCATCCCTCTGGTGTCGCCTGAGGAAATCATGCTCACTGAGCTACCAGAGTGTCCTCATAGAGACGATCTCTCTTCCTAATTTAGCAGGCGGTGCTTGCTTGCTTTTTCTGAAGGAGCCCAGAACTGTCCACCTACACTGCTGTCCATCAAAGCGCCGTGTCCCAGAGGAGGAAGCCCTCACTGGTGGGGGGCCAGGCCCTGGGGTGGAGGCCTGGATGTTGTTGCCCGTGCTCTGAACAGTGCACGCCCCGGGTTTGATGGCTAAGACGGTGCCTTGTCTCACTGGGCCTTCCTTCTCACATTGGTAACATCGGCCTCCATCACAGCTTCCTTTTGGGCTTTCTTGCTCAGGGGAACAGCACTGAGATGTCCTTGTGGTTCATGACCCAGGCCTCAGCTCAGGTGTCCCTCCCTGAGAGAAGTCTTCCTGATATGCGTTAGCAGACCCCTGCCACGCTTTTTTTTTTTTTTAATGCTTATTTATTTCTGAGAAAGAGAGAGAGACAGAGTGTGAGTGGGGAGGGGCAGAGAGAGAGGAAGACACAGAATCTGAAGCAGGCTCCAGGCTCTGAGCTGTCAGCACGGAGCCCGACGCGGGGCTGGAACTCACAGACCTCGAGATCATGACCTGAGCCAAAGTCAAGAGTCAGGCGCTTAACCAACTGAGCTACCCAGGCGCCCCTGGCCCCTGCCAATCTTGATGTTCCCCTGGGCACCTACCACCACCAGAAACTACGTATTTGTTTGTTGCTTCTGATTCTCCCTGTCACTAAAACGTAAGCTCCTTGAGGGATGGGAGCATGCCTAGTTTAGCTCACCATCATACCCTCAATACCTGTCAGGGAGCTGGGTGCTAGGGACACACAGTATATGTCCTTGGAAGGAAGGAATGAATGAATGAACGAATGAATGTAACCAAGTAGCTGACATGGATGTGGGCACCAGGAGGGGCAGGCTTAGTGTTTATTTATTTTTGAGAGAGAGAGAGAGAGAGAGAGAGAGAGAGAGAGAGAGAACATGAGTGTGGGAGGAGCAGAGAGAGAGGGAGACACAGAGTCTGAAACAGGCTCCAGGCTCTGAGCTGTCCGCTCAGAGCCCAACGCGGGGCTTGAACTCGGGAACGGTGAAATCATGACCTCGGCCAAAGTTGGACGCTTTACCGACTGAGCCACCCAGATGCCCCCAGGAGGGGCAGGTTTATACAGGCGGATGCTCTACAAGGACCCTCCCAGATGCTCCCGGGTGCCACTGCCAGCCTGGCACCACTTGCGAGCTCCCGGACCCCCGTGGGCTCCTCCTGGGCTGAGCGGGAGGGGCGTCCCAAGTCGCTCAGTCATCATCCGATGGATGAGTGGGTTGTGCGGATGAGTAAACAGCGATGGACCGGGAGGTCAGGCATCATTCAGCCTCAGAAACTGCACGTGTCAATGGGATCGAGGAGCCCAGGAATGTGTTTTTCGTTGATGTAAACCTGCTGCAATAGACCACACCTGCTTCTTGACCCAGGAACGTGGGAAAGAGAAAGGCACGGCCTGTTTTGGTGCTGGCAGGGTTGCTGGTAATAGAAGAATGCCCTTCTTCTGATTCAGAGCGGGGAGGCGCTCTGGTGCCCTGCCATTGCCTGAGGACCGCAGGGTGAGTCGTTCTGTGGCTCTTTGCCCTTCCCCATCAACGTTCTGGCAAGTGACTTGTTCCGACAAGTACTCGCTTTTGGGATGGAACAGCCTCTCTTTTGTCCAAAACCTTCCCCTGGATTAAAGACGTACAAAGAACCCTTCGAAGAGGAAAATAATTGGGCTGGGAAGAGGGGACTGTGTCTCGTTTGGACACTCAAGTCCTTAAGCTCCTGCCCCGAGAGCTTCTGTCATCTGCTCCTCCGGTGCCCACAGCGCACCAAGCCTTTTGGCTCCCAGCCTGGTGTGGTCTCCATGGCTTCCTCCTTCGCAGGAGTCAGCCACATGCCCTTGAACCTTCTTCCTTTCCTCTCCCCTGCTCCCAGTGATCCTGCTAAGAGGACGCAGCAGTTGAGCAGCAGACTTCTGGAGCCCAGAGTCGAACCCTGCCCAGAGACCCCGACTCCATCATGAAAACTGTTTGGGCATAGGAAGAAAGCAAGATTCTGGGGAAGCACCGCTTCTGGGGCCACGGTGGTGGGACTTCTGGGAGGCCAGGGTCAGCTCTGGGGGATTCGAGTGGTGCCAGGTGACAAGCTTCCCCCCCCCCCAGTCTTGTCTCTTGTCCCAGTGGCTGCTGGTGGGAGGCGTGGCCTACCCTTTTCAGGAGTGGGAGGGCCTGCCTTGCGACACTGCGGACCAAATACTGGTATTACTTGGGCCAGGTAATCAACCCCCACAGCGCTCCCGTGTGGCTGGTGCTGTCGTTACCTTGTCATTTGTCCTGGAAGTTGAGGCTGGGCAGTGGAGCCCGTGTCCATAGAGTGCCTGCACCGTGCTCTGCAGAGGCGGTGGGGAGGGGGGGGTGGCGTTCGATGGATGGGGCCCACAATGTGGACCCAACACCCCCTCACACACCCTGCACCTCCTGTAGGACTCCTCAGCTAGTGGCTGTGGGCTGGCCACTTGGGACTCAACCCACATACCCAGGCTTTTGTAAATCTCCACTTGATCAAATGAGCAGTTTTATTTATGCCTTGATTCTTTAAAATACTTGAAATGTTGATTTCTTCTCGCCTCTTGTTCTTTCAAGCTTGACATTTCTCGGCACATCAAAGTCTTCAGAATGCCCTCAAACTTCTGTCTCCAAAGGCATTTCACTTGGCTCCGCGTGGTGGGAAACGCTTTTCCTTAGGGAGGTTAAAGTTTGTGTTTGGTTGTCGAGTCTGGCGGTGTTTATAGGAACAGATACCAAGGTGGGAAGCCTTTTTCTCAGCTGCGCGGTAATTTATGTTACGTGTTCATAGATTTCAACGATTCCAAGTAGGGTTGGCCAGAGTCTACGTGGTGTTTGATGTTCAGTGGTTTTATCTTGCTGAAACCTGTTGTTTTTATGGTTTTGATAAATCTTAGTGAAATAATTCAGTGTTGCCAAGACCCGAGGACTTTTTCCTCAGGTAGTGAGTGGGTATACAATCAATGCATGTACATATCATACGGAGGGAGTTGACCATGTTGCATTCAGAAGGAGTTTATCTTTCTAAAGATCCTCTTACCTGGTCATTCAAAAAATATCACCCTAGGGGCCCCTGGGTGGCTCGGTCAGTCAAGCGCCCGACTCTTGATTTTGGCTCAGGTCACGCTCTCACGGTTTAGTGAGTTTGAGCCCCACGTCGGGCTCTGCGCGGACAGTGTGGAGCCTGCTAGGGATTCTCTCTCTCTCTCTCTCTCTCTCTCTCTCTCTCTCCCTCTCTCTCTCTCTCTCTGCCCCTCCCCACTCGCTCTATTTCTGTCTCTCTCAAAATAAATAAATAAAACATAAAAAAATAAATAAAAATATCACTTAGTTACCTAGGTAACCATTTTCCATAAAGGAGAACAAAACCTAGTTCTCCACTTCTTGTCCCCCTTTGTCCCAACTTAGCGCATTACCGCTGCCCACGAGCATCTGCGTCCGGTTCTCTCCAGGACTGAGAACGAGTTGCCTTTTCCTCTGCAGGGCAGCCGGTCCTCAAGGCTGGCCTCCCCACACCTGAGGAGCACCTGCCCCTCACTCCCCAGGCTGTCTCACATCCTGAGGGAATGTACTCGGTGACCCTGCAGGACCCTGTTCTTCCGTCCCTGCGCAGCTAACTGTGCTAACATGGGACTGATCTGCACTCCTGCTCGTCTGGCCCTCTTCTTACTGGACACACGTTTCCAGGTGCACGATGGACACCTCCACAGGATTGTCCCACAGATACCTCAGATGCAAGAAGGCGAGGAACGAACTCACCATCTTCCTCTCTTAAGTGCGCGCATCTTCCAGAATTTCCCATGTCAGGCGGGGGTGCTACAGCCCGTCCAGAGGCCCGCGACAGGAAACCTGGTCTCTTTCTGGACTCTGCCTCACCTCCAGGTTCTAGGCCGACTAGGCCAAAGTTCACCTGTCTCTTGAGTCAGCAGTGCCCCTCACCGGCTCTGCTGCCCCCGTCCGGGCCCACAGCTCTCCTGCCTGGACCACGGAGTGGCTGATCCATTAGTCTCCTTGCTTGTGTCTCTTCTCCCTTGACACTTTCTCCAGATCAACGGAAGTGGGACTCTGACCACACGCTCCTCTGTAGAAATGCCTCTGTGACTCCTGATTCGGTGGGAATCATGCTCAAACTCCTGTCGGGGCATACAAAGTTGGTTCTGTCGCCTGGGCCCCATTTCTTGCCACTTGAGATCTAGAAGTACTGAGCAACTTCTGTCCCCTGGCATTTGCATGCTGGTCATGCCTGCGGCCTTGATAGGTAAGGGTCCCTTTGCCAGGGACACCTGCTGACTTCTCATCTGACAAGCTCCTATTCATCCTGCAAAACCCTCAATGTCACCACAGCTTTCTCCCAAGACAGATTCTTCCTTGAGACACAATCAGTGGGGCTCCGCTAAAGTGCATGCAGACCTCTGTCACTTCCCCCATTACTCTGTTGTCATGACTGCTCTTTGGCTGCTCTCCGCTTCCTCCGGCAGGAACTGCTTTTGTACCACCCACTTTCTAGCACGCTGTATAGCAAATAGTAGCCTCTCGATAAATGTGTTGAGTTGAGACCTCAAATTATCCTAGGGAGGTTCAAAGAAGCATAAGTCCTTGGTTGTGGTCCACAGGCCTCTTCACAGCTAATAATGGTCAAAGAGAAAAACCTGACAGGGACCCAAGAGACATACAGATCTTTTCTCCCCTTTCCCAGGGTGGTTGACCGCTCTTGAATGTCCTTTTTCGAAAAGAAGAGCTGAGCTCGATTTGGCTCAGTCATTTACTGACCCTGAGCCTCCCTGAGCTTTGGGAAGGAAGCAAGGATCCGACAGGATGATGCAGCCAAGAGCCCTAAGTGAACATTGGGGGCCCTGGGGGTCTCCACGCCGGTGAGCGCCTGTCCTCTCTGTGGGTGATGTGTGAGAGTGCGCGTGCGCAGAGCTGTTTGTAGGGGCAAAAGGGCCGCCCTGGAGTCCCGGATGCGGTTTCAGTCTGCAGGGGGTGAGGGCCGTGGCAGCTGTGTTTGTTTACCGGGGCGATAGCCGAAGAAGGTGACAGCACTCCTTTGGGGATGTCTAAGATTGGGTATGTGATGGAGCCACAAAGTTGAGGCCACAAAGGGAACTCCATTTTGGCTCAGGGCATTTGTCAGCAACTCCTGGGTGGGAGTGGGTGGTACTGGGAGCTGGGGGATGGGTGGGGCCACTGTAGAGCAGGCGGGTCTCCGTCCTGTGCTTCTCCAAGTGCGGGCGGCCGTCACACACCCCGTGAAGCCTGGGCACTGGTCACACTGTGAGCCTCGGCACAAGCCAGCGGTGATGTATCAGCAACCTGAGAATGTGTGTGGCCCCGATCGGAACCAGGGCAGCATTGGAAGGAAGTGCACATTGGTGAGGGGCTCGGGCCCAGCAGCGGGTCTCTGCGGTGGCTGTGGGGGTGCTGAACAACACCTGAGTGGACTTTATCCTGAAGCCAGTGTGTGTAACTCCTGCGATTAGCTAACCAGGTGACTCATTGCTTACACTTCCTGAGTCCTCAACCTTTTTTTTTTTTTCCAGGAAGATCCCTATAAACTGGTCATAAAATATGCCGCATGCGGTGCCAAATGCCTCTGCAGATACTTGACTCCATTCTGCATGTTCAGATGGCTCACCAGGCCGCAGTCACCTTCCGCTGACTCTGCTCACCCCGTGGGGTTCACCCGTGGCCGCAGCCTTTCTCCCTGACCCAGCTCTATCTACAGGCTAGACTTTGTTCTTTTGCCCATCCACAAACACCTTTACTCACTCACGCCTGCCCCAGCTGTTACTGAGCACCTACCGAGCCAGACCCCCTGCCCACCCCCAGGTATATAAACCTAACTGAGGCACAGACCCCACCTTGGAGGGCTTGTGACAGCCAACCACAGGGAGGGAGCTAAGTGCCCTGAAAGAACAAATCCCTGGGCCCTCAGCACGGTCATCCATACAGACTTGCTCAGCAACTTTCATAGAGAAAATGCAGTAGCATCTGGCCTGTCATCAGTGAGTAATAAAATACTTATTATACTTATAAATATACTCAGCCCCACTGAGGATTTTCCAGGACAAGTGCTATCTAGATGTGCCCTTATTCTGATCTAAAACACCTAATGACCGCACAGGCTGATGCAAACATAATGATATTAGTTGTTTGGTGAAAACGTGGCCCTGTGCAAGATTTTTGTAGACCAGCCGTGCGGTGCAAAACAGAACTTTCTTTTGAAGCCATGTTTTGGGTAGCCCAGTGAATTAGGAATACTGGAATCAAGATCAAGTGAAGAATGGGAACCTATCCCAGGTGCGTCTCCCACAATGCACCTCACCTGGGTAAACACACATTTGCATATCAATGTATGGATTACAGACTTCCTTTTCTGAGACCTAGGAGGTGCCCCGTTCCGCACGCAGGGGGTCCAACAGCCAACCGGCTCTCTCAAACCCGGTGCAATATGAGAACCAAGGACTCAGGTCTTCAGAGCCCCAGGGGCCAGTCCTATGGAGCAGTCCTTCGCTCTGCTTTCCCTAAAAGGAGGGGGCTCTGCTTTGTAACTCACCCTGCCTGGCCTCCGGTCTCACAGGCTGCGCTGGCTTCTGCACGAGCCGGCCGGATTTTGAAATTACCTTTGGAGCCAGCCGTTATAAAAAGCCCGGTACTCAGAGGGGAAGAAAGGTAGTTTTGATGGTAGCTGATGAGCTCACCGGGTACGGACGGAACTTTTCAAACAAGCCAAATTAAAGAGCAGGCCCTGAGCCTGGGGCCTCACAGTGCTGCTGCGAGGAGCAGGTGGGAAGAGTATCAGATGTGTGAAGTACAGGTGACAGGTAACCCGATCGCCGTGGCTGAGTCGCAGTGTGTGAGGCATGGCGGGAGGCGGTGCCGGTGGGGGCAAAGCCGCGCCCCTCTCATCTGTCTGCAGAGGGGCCAACAGGTTAACCCAAGCCTGTTCCTGCAGGGCTGACAGTGGCTGGTTGCAGCCGATGAAAGTGGATGTAAATCAGTGCGGTTTCCCCCGGCGGCAGTAATGAACCCACGGAACCTCGCTGGAAGGAAGCAGGTAGTTTTAGGAGAATGGCGCTGGAGATGCTGGAGGGAGATTAGTGTTTCTCAGCTCTTGTAGCAATTTGCACATTTCAGTGTGAATTCAGCTCCACCTCATTCCCATTAAAAAAAAAAACTCATAAATTAAATCGCTAGGCAGGGAAAATTGACTTTGTTTCGATAGAGGGCCTGGGATGCTGGTCTGCTCCGAGGGAGAGTGGGGAGGCCTGGCTCCCAGCTGGTGTCCTCAGTTTTCTGGCCTCACCGACTTCTAGAACACGTCCACCTCAAGGACCTGTGGTTCTACTCACTTTAACGAATCAGAGGACTTCCCGAGTTCTGGGAAGGCATCTCGTCCATCTGCCTGAGCGGCAGCTGGTGGATGACATGTGATCCTCCTTTCCAGTTGCTTGGGGGTACCGGACTGGCTCCTCGAGGCCCTCTGCATGCGGGCAGCTGGCCCAGGATTACAGGCGGTGGGATTATTTGGGGGGACTATGTGGCCCAGTGAACGAGTGCTCTGAGAGTGGCCCCTTCGTTTTGGTCATTTTGGTCCCAGCATCTAGGATGAGGTGCTCAAGACCCAAGAACCATCTGTAGAAAGAGGGAGGAAATAACAGGAGGAAGAAACCGAAACCTACCAGCCCTCAGCCTGAGTCCAGTTCTCTGTAGCTTGCTCATTTCCATCAAGCACCGGGATGTGTCTTTAATGGGTCCGTAACACCCCCTCAAGAATATCGATGAGGGAAATCAAGTCCGTTACCTGCACTCTGTTCATCAGGCCATCCAGCACAGAGCAGGGAAGGCTCATCTCCTGGGCGATGATGTCCTTGCAGAGAGAGCTTGATTTCCATCATGCCCCTTTGAGCGCCTGTGCCCTTCCCCCTCCTGGCGGGTATGCTTGGCAGGGGTCAGTACGGCTGATCCTGGGGGTCTCAGAGACACCCCTTCCCTCCAGTCAGGCTTCTAGAAATCTAGACTTGACCCTAGTTTTCAGAGTTCTGGCATTTCCTTTCTTTGGACAAGGAGGCTGGTGGGGGGGGGGGGGGTGGGGGTCCTCCTGGTATGAGTGTGGTGAACTTGACTACATCAAGGTGTCCCAAAACACAGAGACAGATACCAAGTGTAATTATTCTTATCTTAGAGCTACCATGAAGTTGAGTTCCACAGGAAAAGAGTATTAAAGTATTTAAGCCTTATGTTTAACCATGAAATGAAAAGACTACTTCCCTTTACAGGAATTTGAAGTCTTAGAGGTCAGCCGGTGCTGTGGACTGCCTGCATGTTTGTGTTCCCCCCCCCCCCACCCGCCCTGGGCCCCCCAAATTCATATGTTAAAAACCTAACCCTCAGGGCGCCTGGGTGGCTCAGTCGGTTAAGCGTCCGACTTCTGCTCAGGTCATGATCTCACGGTCCGTGCGTTCGAGCCCCGCGTCAGGCTCTGTGCTGACAGTTCAGAGCCTGGAGCCTGCTTCAGATTCTGTGTCTCCCTCTCTCTCTGACCCTCCCCCGTTCATGCTCTGTCTCTCTCTGTCTCAAAAATAAATAAAACATTAAAAAAAAAAAACAAAAAAAACAAACCTAACCCTCAATGGGATGGTGGTAGAAAGTGGGGCTTTGGGGAGGTGATCTGGTTAAGAGAGTGGAGCCCTCATGAATAGGTTTAGTGCCTTACAGAAGAGACCCCCACAGAGCTCTCTCACTTTTTTTTTTTTTTTTACCCTGTAAAGACCGAGTAAGAAGGCACCATCTGTGAACTGGGAGGCAGACTTTCACCAGACGCTGAGTCTACTGGTGCCTTGATCTTGGATTTCCCAGCTTCCAGAACTGTGGGAAATAAATGTTTGTGGTTAATAAGCCTCCTAGTCTATGGTACTTTTGTTATAACAGCCCGAATGGACTAAGCCACAGCCCTGCCAGACTAATACCATAACTTTAGTTCCAAAGCAGATTAAAATGAAATCCCTCAGAGATCGTTAAGTGTGTGTGCGTGTGTGCGTGTGTGTGTGTGTGTGTGTAGTATAAACATGTGGCAGCAACACCTCTGTGTCATATGCACAGACATCCTTTGTCACCCACTAAGCACTCTGGGGAAGGACTCAGATAAAATGAAGAGCTTTGAGTTCCAAGTTCTGTCTCTGGCCTTGGAATGCTCAAAGGCCTTCCCAGCTGTTCTGTGTTCAAGGGTGGCTTTCAAGAGCTGGGAGGGTGGTTGGAGCTACTCCTGGGTTTCTCTGAGCCCCTCAAAGAACACTCTGAGTGCATGAGAAACCGTCTCCACACTACCTGCAGCGGATGCCATGGTGCTGAGGAACAGTGGCAAAAGCACGAATTGAAAAGAAGGATTCTGAGCTCAGAAGTAAACCCTCACGTATGTGGTCAACTAATATTTGATGAGGGAGCCAAGAACACCCAATGGGGAAAGGATCGTCTTCAACAGATGGTGTTGGGAATACTGGATAAACACATGCAGAAAGATGAAATTGGACTTCCGTCTTCCACTACGCACAGAAATTAACTTGAAATGGATCAGAAGACCCAAAACTATAAAATTCCTGGAAGAAAACATAGGGGAGAAACTCCTTGACATTGATCTTGCCAATACTTTTTTGGATATGCACAAATGCAAAAAAAAAAAAAAAAAGCAAAAAGCAACAAGTAGGACTGCCTCAAACTTAAAAGCTTCTGCACAGCAAACGAAACAATCGACAACATGGAAAGACAACTTGTAGAATGGCAGACGATGTTTGCAACCCATGTCTCTGATATATCCAAAATTTATAAAGAATTCATACAACTCAGTGACAAAAAAAAATCCTCTAAACGATATGATTTAAAAAATAGGCAGAAGAACTAAAGAGATGTTTTACCAAAGAAGACATCCAAATGGTCGACGGGTACGTGAAAAGATGCTCAACATCATTCTTCATCAGGGAAGCAAATCCAAACCACAATGAGATACCACCTCACCCCTATTAGGACGGCTAGCGTCAAGAAGACAAGAAGGGACAAGTACTGGTGAGGATGTGGAGAAAAGGGAACCCTTGGGCACTATGGGTGGGAATGTAAATTGGTGCAATCACTGTGGAGATTCCTCAAAAATAAATTACAAAAACAGAATGATTCAGCAGTTCCATCTCTGGGTAAATACCCCAAAGAAATGAAAACAGCATATTGAACAGGTGTATACACTCCCCATGTTGATTGTAATATTATTAACAATAGTCAAGGTATGGAAACAAGCTATGTGCCTTTCAACAGATGAGTGGATAAAGAGCACACACACACACACACACACACACAAATATTATTCATCCATGAGAGAGGAGGAAATATTACCATTTGAGACAACATGGATGGATCTCGAGGACACTATGTGGAGTGAGATAAGTCAGAGAAAGACCCCTACTGTATAATATCACTTATATGTGGAATCTAAGAACGCCAAACTCCTGCAAATAGAGTGAAATTTGGTTCCCAGGGGTTGGGGTGAGGCGGGGGAATAGGAGCGAGGTTACTACTAGCAGATAAATAAGTCCTGGGTATCTAATAGACAGTACAGTGGCTATAGGCAGCAATATTGTATTTATCAGACTTTCTAAGAGATTATATCTTAATTGTCCTTACCACAAAAAAACAAAACATAATTATGTGACATGATAGAGGTGCTAAATACAATGGCGATCACATTACAATATGTAGGAATATCAAATCAGCGTGTTGTACAACTTAACCGTACACAATATTGTATGTCGAATATATTTCAATAAAAAAAGAAGCATTCTGTACACTTGGCCTCCAGCCCCTAAAGTGTAGAAAGTCAGGGCTCTCATTGTTCCCCTGAACTGTGATCCTGACAGGTCGCCAGGAGCCCGGCACCCCGGCCGACACCCAGTTCCCAGAGACATTGTGCACGATGGTGGAATCACATGTTGCCCCTGTCCCAGCTTCTTGGGACCCTCCATAGATGGGTCTTGGTGTGGTGACAGGAACGGTGGGAATGCAGTCATTCTGGGGTTGAAGAATTTCATTTAACACACAATAAACGTTTGTTGTGCGTCTGCCTTGTGTCAGACGCTGTGTGATAACACTTTTATGTTTCTTCCATTTAATCCATGTGATAATCCTGTGAGATAGGAATTCCCTTCTCCACGTAAGAGACGAGGAAACCACAAAGGGCCAAGAACATAACTGGAGAGGGGCCGAGATAGTTCTAGAATATCCATCCTTTGACATCAAAGTAGTATGTATGTGAGTATGTATAGATCACCTCATATGTGACCGTGGCGTTCAGGTGTTCAAACATTTGCCTTGGTTCCCTTTTCCTCTAAAATCTGCGCTGCGGACTGTGTCCCTATGTCCTTGAGAGTAGAGCTCGCCCCTGGGAGGAGCTGGGAGACTGTGACCCCACTGGGGCCTAGTGTAGGGCTCCAGGGAGAGTGGCTAGGTTTACCAAACAAAAATGCAAGATGCCTGGTTAAATTTGAACTGAGTTTCAGATAAACTACGAATATTTCTTTTTAGTATGAGTATGTCCCACGCAATGTTTAAGATATACTTATGCTAAAAAAAAGTATTCCCTTGTTTATTTAAAATTCGAATTTACCTCTAGTTCCAGATGAAGCTTGCAGTTTGGTCTAATGCTGAAGGGGGCTCTGTTTGCAGAGGCTGGGACTGGATTTAGCTTTGCTCATGAACTCTGCAGGCTCTCCACAGCTCTTTCTGAAATCAGTCTCACCACCTACACTCAAGGTCACAAACCGGCAACTTGGGCAGAATCTAACCAGCTATGTTTTGTTTAGCTGGCATGATGCTGATTTTTTAAAAAATCAGTCAGTTTTTGAAACCAGGAGCTCCTACATACAAATCTAAATGTCTGACCTCCTTTTTAAATTTTAATTCCAGGGTAGTTAACATAGTGTTACATTAGTTTCAGGTGTGCAATATGGTGATTCTGCAATTCCTCACATCAGCCTGTGCTCACAAGTGCCCTCCTCAATCCCCGTCACCTATTTGCCCCATCCACCCCCCTCTCCTCTGGTAACCATCAGTTTGTTTTCTATAGTTAAGAGTCTGTTTCTT
This sequence comes from Prionailurus viverrinus, assembly GCF_022837055.1. Classification (NCBI taxonomy): domain Eukaryota; kingdom Metazoa; phylum Chordata; class Mammalia; order Carnivora; family Felidae; genus Prionailurus; species Prionailurus viverrinus. The sequence continues at coordinate 13,517,148 of NC_062571.1, forward strand.
GATTTGTTTCTCTTTTTTCCTTTACTCACTGGTTTTGTTTCTTAAATTCCACATATGAGCGAGATCACGTGGTATTTGTGTTTCTTTGACTTATTTCACTTAGCGTGATGTTCTCTAGGTCCATTCATGTTGTTGCAAATGGCAAGATTTCGTTCTTCTTTATGGCTGAAAAATACTCCGTTGTATATATATATATGCCACATCTTCTTTATCCACTCATCTATTGAAGGACACTTTGGGCTCCTTCCATAACTTGGCTATTGTAAATAATGCTGCTATAAGCTTAGGGGTGCCTGTGTCCCTTTGAATTAGTGTTTATTAGTTCATAGGGTAATTCCATTTTTAACTTTTTGAGGAAGCTCCATACTGTTTCCCATAGTGGCTCTCCACATCTTCACCAACACTTGTTTTGTGTGTGTGTGTGTGTGTGTGTGTGTGTGTGCATGCGTTTAATTTTAGCCATTCTGATAGGTGTGAGCTGATATCTCATTGTAGTTTTGATATGCATTTCCCTGATGATGAGTGATGTGGAGCATCTTTTCACATGTCTGTTGGCCATCTTGATGTCTTGTTTGAACAAATATCCATTCATTTCTTGCCCATATTTAACTGGATTATTTGTTTTCTGAGTGTTGAATTGTATGCGTTCTTTATATATTTTGGATACTAACCCTTTATCGGTGATGTCACTTGAAAATCTCTCATTCAGCAGGTTGCTTTTTAGTTTTGTTGATGGCTTCCTTTGCTGTGCAGAAGCTTTTCATTTTGATGTAGTCCCAATAGTTTATTTGTGCTTTTATTTCCCTTGCCTCAGGAGACACGCCTAGACAAATGTTGCTCTGGCTGATGTCAGAGACATTACTGCTTTTATTTTTGTGTGTATGATGTCAGCAAGTGGTCCAACTTCATTCTGTTGCACGCAGCTGTCCAGTGTTCCCCGACACCATTTGTTGGAGAGGCTCCTTCCCATTGGATATTCTTTCCTGTTTTGTCAGAGATTAACTGGCCACATAACTGCGGGTTTATTTCTGGGTTCTCTATTCTGTACCATTGATCTATGTGTCTTGTGTCGGTACCATACCGTTTCGATTACAACAGCTTTGTAATATAGCTTGAAGTCTGGAATTGTGATGCCTCCAGCTTTGCTTTCCTTTTTCAAAATTGCTCTGGCTACTCGGGGTCTTTAAAAACCTGGAACACTTCGTGAATTTGCAGATCATCACTGCGCAGGGCCAGGCTAATCTTCTCTAGATCGTTCCAGTTTTAGTGTATGCGTTGCCAAAGCGAGTACTAAATTTCTGACATTCTTTAAAAAACCAGATCTGCCATGCTGGGCCCTTAAGACCAGGTGGAAGCAGTCGTCTGCAGCCCAGCTCTACCACATCTCTAAGACAGGGCATGCCCTCACCAGTGTGCCCCATTCCCATCCCCATCCCCATGGCTCCCTCTGGTTACATCCTACCCACTTGATTCACTTCTACGTCTCCAGCCCCTGCAGGCATTGAGTGTTTGACTCCTGATCTACACTATGTGCCAGAAAGTCTACTTCTAATACAGCAAAAATACCCAGAGTCTTCACTGGACCGGCCCCACCCATTTCTGCCATTTTATTGCATCTCCCTCCCAGCCCCCTCCCTCCAGGCACTGATGTTCATGCACTGGTCGCTGGTTGTCCCCTCCTGCCAGGTTTCATGTCGTCCCACCCCCCAAGGAATGCCAGGCTGACCCCAGAAGGCCAGCCCGTGGGCATGGCTTCCCTCAAGATGGTTCCAGGAAGCCCTCCCCAACTCCCAGAATGCCTCTGTTGTGCACACAGAATCACACTGCCGCTTAGTTGAATTTCTTCATTGTACAGATTAAGAAATGGAAAACGTGACTTTGAAGAAATTGCACGCAACTAAAACTGTGTAAAACTGTGACTGGAACTCAGGCAACAGGGACGTGGGAATTTCTCACCAGACGGCGTTCTATTCGTGAGGATCTGGCCTCGGTGCCCCTCACGTCTCTACTGCAGGGCAAAGCACTGCGTGCATAATGAGAGCTTTCAGACTGACTGCCTGATTGACTACTCACTCAGTGCTCCTGGCGAAGCCGTTCTCACTCTGTTGAACAAATATCTTTATGCATCGCAGTCTCTAGAGCTGAGATCAGGGGAAACTCACTATAATCTTCAAATCGTTGAGCAATGCCTTGAAACCACTGGACGTGATATAAGGATCTAGGAAGAATGTCCCCTGTTGGCATCTGGAAAGGAGGAAGGGGGTAGAAAGCAGGAACTCCAAGGCGCTGTGCTAGGGATTTTAGTTTTGTTTTCTACTGCTTGCAGCCGAATGTTCCTCAGTGCCTGGTTTATAAATAAAGTTTTATCGGAATACTATCATACTCACTACTGTATGGATTGTGAATGGCTGCATTCATGCAACAATGGCAGGGCTGAGTAGTTGCAGCAGAAACTGTGTGGTCTGCCGATCCTAGAATATTTACTGTCTGCCTCTTTACAGAAAAAGTTTTCTGAACCTTGATGTAAGCCATTCAGCAGCCCTCGGGGGTGGATGTTACTGTCCTCATATAACCGAAGAGGAACCCGTGCCTGCCCCGAAGTGTGGTGGGATAGAATTCACTTCTTTGATTCCAGAACCCGTCATCATTTGACCAGTCACCCACGGGATAAAGTCCAAATTTCCTAGCAGGGATCAAACCCACTTATTTGGCCTCTCCCTCCCGTGTGCCCCTCAGGCCAGCGACTTTGAACTCCTTGCTGGTTTCCAAACATGCTGTGCAACTTTATGTGTCTGTATCTTTGTAAACGATGCTTCCTTTTCACCAAATCCCCAACCTCTTTTTTTTTTATAAGTGAAATCCCTTCAGGATGCATCGCGAATCTTACCTCCTCGGTGGAACCTGGTCTTTGTCAGACGGTTAATGAGAACAAGAGCCAACCGGATTAGTATTTTCTTTGAGCCCTGGACGAGGCTGGCCGCTCTGCTGTATGTTCTATTTAATCTTTTTCTAACAGCCCTATGAGGCAAGCCCTGATAGTCTCATTTTCAAGGGGCGCACACAGGTTGAGAGAGGTTAAGTAACTTGGCCAAAGTCCCAGAGCTAGTAAGGTTTGGACCCAGGATTTGGCCCGGGTCTGTCTGATGTTGGAGTTCAGCTGTTATCACCATGCTATACGCAGTATCCGTTTTCGGCTCTCATGGTTTCTCCCGAGGACCTGGCTTTATAGCATTTGTTCAGCCTTGTGTGACAGTGTCTCTCTCCTGGAGGCTGGGAGGTCCTGGGGGACAGCGACCACATCCATTTACAACTCTGGAAGCTGGCACATGGCGGTGACTCAGTAACTGTTGGGAGAATGATGGTGCCTTGTCTTTACTGTGCCAACCCTGAACCTCATCTTACTGTTCTGTTTATGTTATTTCAACAGCATTAGGCATTCGGGGAGACAAGCTCTCCCCCAGTCCCTTTCTGTTGGTGTCCCCATCCCTCTGCTTCTGTGTGGGCCGTGTGCAGTTGACAACCCAGGCCCATTCTGGCTCTGCGCTCAGACTTCGCTTTGGTCACCAGGTATGCATTTATCAGCCTTTGAAAAAAGTTCTTGCTTCATCCATAGTTAAGTAAAAGTTCACAACTGTGAATAAGAGATTGGCTAAAAGTAGCAGAGGCAAGATGACTCCTTTTCCCCCCCACCGTCTGCCTTCCTCCAGAAACATCCCCCCAGTTCTGAGCAGTCAGTGATGTGAGTCCACACACCCTTACAGGCTTACTCGGACTCCAGAAAGGGAAGCGTGTTGAACTATCATTACTCACTGATAAATAATAACAGCGGCCGGAGCAACAACAACATCCCGACCGTAAGCAGTCGGCACATTTCGTGTTGCATTTTCCGCGATGGGAGCCGGGGTGTAGGCGGAGCGCCGTCCCCGCCCTCTCGTGGCTGCCGGCCCACTGCAGCATGCCGTGGTCAGGGATCTCAGCGGAGGGGCCCCAGCCAGCCTTGGGGTGGGAGGCGCAGGGAAGGCCCACCCCCGGGAGAGGCAGGATGGAAGGTGGCAGCGGGAGATTCGCAGCATTAGCCGGAGCTTGGCGCAGACAGCTGTCGCTATGTCTGGGACAAGTGACAGGGAGGAGCATTCACATGCAGGTCCCCTGGTGCCCAGCCTGCTCCCTGAAGGCTCTGAATTCAGAGGAGTGGTGGAGTGGGGGTTACCTCCGAGGCACAGCCACCGACGCCCAGGCCCCTACTGAGGGGATCTGGAGACCACCGAGGGGTGGGACGGTGCACACCAGCCCTCCCCGGCCCCCGTTTCCACCCCCCTCACATCCAAACGACTGGCCGAGTCGGGGAAGATCATTCTGTCCTGGGACTGAACGAATGAACCGTGTAAAGAATCCACTGGCTTCTGTTGCCTTGCATTTTGAGGGAGGTTCCAAACAACGGTTACCTAAGGGATGTATCTGAGCAGCCCTGTGGTAGGGGATGGAATTATCTACCAGCTTGACAAGTGATCAGGATTTCTGGAAGAGAACCAGCTGTTCTGAAGGAGCCATCTCAGTTGGGCTTTGCCTGCCGGAGGCTCGCCCAGGATGCCTGGAGGAACTGGAAGGTCCCAGGTAGCATCAGGGTTTGGCCGCAGGTCCAGGGAGGGCCGCACGATGGCCAGCATTGCTGCCATCAGCAGCAGCCCTGAGACAACCCTGGGAGGAGGCAGGGAGCTGGTCATCTTGTTTCCTCATCTTGGTTCGCTGCTGCTTTGCCGTGAGACCGACCGGAGGCAAGGGGCGTTCAGCCTGGGCTGTGCGACCTGTGGCCCGACTCCCTCACAGGATGTCGGAGGACACACGGCTTCACGCACGTGGCCATGTTTTGACTGGTTCATAAGAGCCCCGGACGTGTGCTATAGATCCATTCTCTTGTGTTCCAGGACCATGGGAAGGGTCTGGGCTGGGTCCCGGCCGATGCATAATCCTGTCTCTGGCATCTCTCCACGGGTTTCCCACCCTCCCTGCTTTTGAGGGGCGGGGCGGGGGTGCTGGGTGTTTCTTGTCCAGCATTCCTGGTCCCGGTGATAGCAGGGGTCGTGAATTATGGACGCAGCAGCAAATGTTTTTAATCTCCCGTGAAACAAAAGCAGTGTGTTTTCTGCACCAGGGGCCGAGGGTGAGGGAACAAGCAAACAGCTGCTCCGATATGGCGACCTCGGGCTGACGTCAATGAGAGTCACTCCAGGCCAAGGGCTCCGCTCAGGAAGCTTAAAAGTGATACCGAAAACAAATTTGCATTTTTTCCTTTCACGGGAACTCAGCTATTCTCAGTTCCACTGAGATGTTTTCACCAGCCTTTGCCACTACCTCGTCTGCTGAACAAACAGGGCCTGCGGGGTCACTGGAATGCAGCTTTGCTCTTTGCTTTCTCCTTCCCCTTTAAAGTGTGTTCAGCGGGATGAATGTTCCCTGGCCCTGGATGAAAACGCTGGCAGGCGCTGACTTCTCTGCTCCTCTTAGGAAATAGTCTGTCCTAAGGTCGCTTGAAATGGAAAACAGTCTCGATTTGGAATTTGAATGTCCAGGCCAAGATATTAGTCAAAACTGTAAACTTTGACATCTCATTCTCTCTGTTCCAGCTTTGCTTGTTTAGGGCTGGAAGGCTGCGTGGGAAAGGGGGCTTCGCTTCTGGACTCGTGCCCCCCTCTCCTGCTGTCCCCCCCCCCCCCGTGCCCACCCAAGGTGGGAGCTGGGTGGGGGAAGGAGTGGACAGGAGAAGGCAGCTCTTGAGTGGCGGAGTGGTGGGGGGGGCGGGGGGGGTGCCTCTGAGCTGACTTTTCTCCCGTTGAGGCTGTTCTAAGGGCCCGGCCTTCTCAGCCAGGTGGAGGTCTCCCTCTTCTGGGTGGTCACTTGTGACTTTCTCCTCCATCCCTGGGGTTTACCGCCAGCTCCTTGCTGCTGGGGTCTCTGGCAGTCCCGTTGGTCAGGCCCCGCGTGGCTCCCTCCCCGAGTGCCCCCCCTCCCCCAATCTGGCTCTCACCTGCTTCGCACAGCGCCTGTCCTGACAATCTCTGGAATGGAGGGTGACCCCAACCCAAGGGCTCGCTCCTGGTCCCTCCACCCAAGCGGGAGCCACCTGCATGTTGGTTCCCTGTGGTTGCTGAAATGAGTCACCACAAACTTGATGGCTTAAAAGAAGAGAAATGGACTCTCTCCCAGTCCTGCAGTCAGTTTTATGGGGGCTGAAATCCACTGTCAGGAAGGCCGAGCTCCCCCTGGAGGCTCGCAGGGACGACGTGCTCTTTGCCTCCTCCCGCTTGGTGGGGGCTGCTGGCATTCCTCGGCCCACGGGCCCCATGGGTCGTCTCTGCCTCGCTGCTCACATTGCCTTCTCTCCGCGTGTGCTTAAAGCTCCCTGGGCCTCCTTCTTTTAAAGATACATGTACTTGAATTCATGGCTCATCTGGATGCTCTCGGGTCACTTCTCCATCTCAGGGGCCTTCATCTAATCATATCTGCAAAGACTCTTTGTCCAAATAAGATCACATCTATGGGTTCCAGGGACAAGGCCTGACATCTGTGGGGCCTTTATTTGGCCCCCTGCATTCTGACCTTCTTCCTCTGGATTTCCGGGCTGGGAAAGGGCTCCAGCCTTTTCTGCCCTCAGCTGGAGGCAGTCACGTGGTAAGCTCTCTATGTAGCTTCCTGGAAACCCCCCACATATTTGGGGTGAGTGGGTAGGCCCCCTCCTGACCTTCAAGGAGCACAGCTTTCTTCAAAGATAACTTCTGTCAGAAACTCTTTTCTTAAAAGTCCTGTCCCTCAACAAGCTGATTTTTTTAATGCTTTTTGGCAGTGGGAGGATTCAAGACTGTGGATCTTGACCGTGTCCTGTGAACACCTCTTCTTGCTTTGGAATTTCACCACGGAAGCAGTGTGGTACCCGGAGTGTCACTTTTCAACATTCCGTTACCCTTGCAATGGAATTAATAGCGGTTGATGCTGCCCCAGGGCTGTGCCCTTCAAGGTCGTTCATGCACACTGTGGCCTGCGTAGGTTTCCCGTGGAAAGGCCCAGGGGGCCAGAATCTGGCCCACACGTGGCACCCTGGCCTCAGATGCCTCCATCTGTGGAGAGCATGGGGCTCCCTCTGTGAGTTCACATCACGGTGCACCGTGCTGCCTGTGATTCTCATCTGCACCCTTCCCCCAAGTGCTGACCGTGTCCCAGCCCTTATCCAGTCAAAGGTCTGCCAGCAAGAGGCTCGGAGAAGCAGATGCCTGCAGCGTGACAGTGGAGCTCTAGTGACAAATGCTGCAGACTCACTTCAGTCTTTGGGTTTCCAACTTGCAGCTGGTGCGCTGATCTAGAAATTTCCTATTCTGTCGGTTAGCAGATTGTATTTGATAAGGGTTCACTGTGTGACCTAAGCCAAGATGGACAAGCTGGTCTGGGAGGAAAATACACTCCTCAGCTCTCAGAATGTGGGTCCAGCTTTTAGGGGGAAAGATGGAACAGATTTGTTTGGAAGGTTCTGGAATGTTCAGGTAATAAATCCTTTTATCTTCTTCTTCCACCTTAGCAGGGAAGACAAGTGGCCTGTCTTGTGGCTGCTAGACTAGGGGATGAAAAATCAGACCTGGGCTAAATTCCTAGAGACTCGGGTATGCTGGTTAGCACGAAACCCATTTGTTCACAGAGTTACCTGTGAAACTGCCGTTTATAGAAGAAGAAACTGACAAATATCAGTGAAGCTATTGTTCAGAATGTTCAATTTTTATTGTTCAATCACGAAGGCCGAGATTGCTCAGAGATCTGTCAGCATGCCTTGATTTTTTTTTTTTTTTAAAGATTTTATTTTCTTTTGTGAAAGTAATCTCTACACCCAACACGGGGCTCGAACCCACAGCACTGGGATCAAGAGTCACGTGCTCTATAGACTGAGCCAGCTAGGCACCCTGTGGTTTTTTTCTTTCCTGAAACATCCCATGCCCTTTTCTCCTTTTACCACCACAACCGCCCTCATCAACGACTTGATAGAAAATTCGAGTCTTCTCATGATCTTTCCCAACTCACCTGATTCCTGATTCTCAGAGGCCAAAATGTTGTTGGCTGAGGTGGCTCAGGGGGTCTGTTCTGAGTGGGCACATCTCTTTTCTCCGTATAATTCTGGGGGAAACTGGGGGAGATTTGGGAACAGACTCGCGGCCAGGTTTCCTCTAGCGTGATGAGCCCGAAATATGTTACCTGGTGCCCTTGTTTGCCAGGACAGCCATGGAACACCACAGATGGGGCAGCTCAAGCCACAGAAATTAATTTTCTCGTGGTTCTGGAGGTCAGGGTGGCGGCAGACTCAGCTCCTCCTGGGCCTCTCTCCTCGCCTTGCAGATGGCCGTCTTCTCTATGTGTCTTCCCGTGGTCGTGCCCCTGTGCGCCTGTGTCCTAATCTCTTCTCATAAGGACCCCACTCATATTGGATTAGGGTCCACCCACAAGCCCTTGTTTTATCTCACTCACCTCTTTAAAGATTCTGTCTCCTGGGGTGCCTGTGTGGCTCTGACTCTTGATTTAGGCTCAGGTCATGATCGCATGCTTCGTGGGTTCAAGCCCTGCGTCGGGCTCTATGCCAACAGCTTGGAGTCTGCTTGGGATTCTCTCCCTCTCTCTCTGCCCCTCCCCTGCTCCAGCTGTCTCTCTCTCAAAAATAAACATTAAAAAAATAAAGACTATCTCCAGGTATAGTCACATACTGAGGTCCTGGGGATTGGGACTGAACACATGAATTTGGGGGGGGGGACACGATTCAGCTCATAACTCTCGGGAACCCTTGATCTAAGCTCAGCCATTCTGGACCGGACTGGGATGGAACTCCATGGGAAGAAGTGGGCGGGGCCATACTTCCCTACGCACAGCCCCATTCCTACTCATGGCGCAATTCCACTGGCTTCTTTTCTTCCCTCTGATTGTCCTGCTCAAGCCTCCGAGCTGTTTCCCACACCAGCCCTGCGTCAGGGACAGGACTGTCCATGGCTCTGAGTGAGCATCCTTCTTTGCTCCTTGTAGACACCCCTTCTCCTTCATAGGAAGAGGGAATCTCTCCAATTCCTCCAATTCTCCAATTCTCCAATTCCTGCCGATGGTCGCAGTCGAGTTAAAAATGAATACAAAGTCTGACCTGGGGGGAGAAGGAGCCACCATAGGACTTTGGGCAGACCAGAGAGACGACAAGTTTGGGCATCATCCTTAGCGCCACTGTTCGATGTGCCACCTTCTTCCCTCTGCTCCCCAGCCCTCATGCTTGTCGTCTCAGGTCCCAGCAGGTGGTGCAGTGGAAAGAGCACAGGCTCCGGGGCAGCAGGCCTGGTTTGACTCATGTCTCTGCCATTTGTTACTTGTGTGTCCTTGGCCAGGTTACCGAATCTTCTTGGGACTCGATTTCATTATAAATAAATGGGGATAGAAATATTTGCCTTGCAGTGTGGTTGCGGGGCGGGGGGCGGGGGGGCAGAATTGCTTGAAATCATGCATGTAAAGTCCCCAATACCTTCTGTTAGGGGCTCAACTGTGCCTCCCAAATGCCTATGCTGAGGCTCTAACCCCCAGTTCCTCAGAATGTGGCTATTTTGAAGACAGAATCTTTAAAGCAGTAATGAAGTTAAAACAAGGTCATTAGAGCGGGCCCCTAATCCATCATGGCTGGTGTCCTGATAAGAAGAGGCGATCACGGGGGTCCTGGGTGGCTCAGTCGGTTAAGCATCTGACTTCGGCTCAGGTCATGATCTCACAGTTTGTGAGTTCGAGCCCCGCGTCGGGCTCTGTGCTGACAGCTCAGAGCCCGGATCCTGCCTCGGATTCTGTGTCTCCTTCTCTCTCTGCTCCTCCCCCAGTCACACTCTGTTTCTCTCTGTCTCTCTCTCTCAAAAGTAAATAATCATTAAAAAAAATAAGAGGTGATCAGAGAGGGAAGAGAGAAGACACACAGAGAGAAGACCATGTGAGGTCACGGGTGGTGGTGGTGGAGGGGAAGATGGTTATCTACAAGCCAAGGAGAGAGGGGCTTCAGAAGGAGCCGACCCTGCTAACGTCTTGATCTCAGACCTCCAGCCTCCAGAGCTGTGAGAAAACAAATTTCTGTGGTTTCAGCCTCCTGATCTTCGGTGCTTTTGTACTTTGCCCTGGTTAGCTAAGATACCAGGTTTCAAGCTGATCACATTGGAGAAAACCTGGCCGTGAAGCTGTCCCCAGATCTTCCTCAGTTTCCCGCCAGGGTTATCAGAATAAGAGGGATGTACTTACTCAGAGCAGATCCCCATCCAAGCCAACAGCATTATGGCCCCTGAGAATCAGAAGTAAGGTGAGTCGTGACCCCTTGATCTCAGACTTCCAGCCTCCAGAACAGTGAGAAAGTACATTTCTGTTGTCTCAGTCCCCCAGTGTGTGGTACTTTGTTATTGCTGCCCTAGCAAACGAATACACCTGGTATATGGACGATTTTCTTCCTTTACTTCTGCCCTCTTGCCCCTCACCACCCCTGATTTTAGAGCAGTCTTGGACTAGCCCTGCACAATTTGCAAACTTGAGACAGGATACGCATGCAAAAGGCTAAACGTAGAAAGGGACTCAGAGAAAAGAGAAAACAAAAGACTAGAAAAACATCTGGCACCTAAAACAAAAAGTACCTTAAAAATCACCTAAAAGTTGGCACCTTAAAAAAAGGTGAAAGCTGACTCTTGGCTCACGGTCGCTTCTCTTGGGTTTTTCGGAGGTTCCCTGCCGAGCCCCTCTCCCCACAGTTGTTGTGACCTGGGGAATCATCCGGAGCCTTTGCGGTCACTTGGAACCCCTGCTCAGTCTCTGTGCCCCAACTCGGGGAAAATCGACAGCTTTGCAGTTTGGTCGTCCAGTCCAAGAACACGGGATCTCTCTTCGTTTGCTGGTTCTTTAAGATCTTTCAAGAAAGGCTTATCATTTTCTTCTATAAAGGAATGTACATCTTTTGTGATTTTGTGCTTCTGAGCATTTTGTTTTTCTGTGCTTTCAGTAGTTTTCAAACCTACAGTTTGTTTTTGTTGCTGGTGTACTAAAAGGCGACTGATTTTTTTTTTTAATTTTTTTTTTTAACGTTTATTTATTTTTGGGACAGAGAGAGACAGAGCTTGAATGGGGGAGGGGCAGAGAGAGAGGGAGACACAGAATCGGAAACAGGCTCTAGGCTCCGAGCCATCAGCCCAGAGCCTGACGTGGGGCTCGAACTCACGGACCGCGAGATCGTGACCTGGCTGAAGTCGGACGCTTAACCGACTGCGCCACCCAGGCGCCCCAAAGGCGACTGATTTTTTAAAAAAATGTTTATTTATCTTGAGAGAAAGAGAGAGAGTGTGTGTGTATACACACAGTGAGCTGGGGAGGGGCAGAGAGAGAGGGAGAGAGAGAGTCCCAAGCAGGCTCCGTGCTGTCAGTGAAGAGCCTGACGTGGGACTCAGTCCCACAAACCTCGAGATCATGATCTGAGCCAAAACCGAGTCAGAAAACTTAATTTGTTTTCCAAAGTTAAATCAAACTTGTATTTTTAATTGAAATCCATCTTGGATTCTGTGTTAGCATTTTCATACATTGTTAGATTTTTTTTTAAGTGTATTTACTTATTTTTTGAGAGACAAAGATAGCGCAAGTTGGGGAGGGGCAGAGAGAGAGGGAGAGAGAAAGAATCCCAAGCAGGCTCTGTGCTCCCAATGCGGGATTCAAACCCACGAAACCCTGATATCATGACCTGAGCCAACACCAAGAGCTGGATGCTTAACTGACTGAGCCACCCAGGCACCCCCATACATTGTTAGGTTTAATTTGCCAGTTTTTTTGGGGGGGGGGTGCCTAAGTGGCTCAGTCGGTTGAGCATCCACCTTTGGCTTAGATCATGATCTCAAGGTTCGTGATTTCGAGCCCTCAGTCAGGCTCTGTGCTGACAGCTCAGAGCCTGGAGCCTGCTTCAGATTCTGTCTCCCTCTCTCTCTGTCCCTCCCCTGTTCATGCTCTGTCTCTTTCTCAAAAGTTAATTTACTTGGAGAGGGAGAGAAAGAGAGAGAGAGGGAGAGAGAGAATCCCAAGCAGACTCCACACTGCAGCATGGAGTCCTATTTTGGGGCTTGAACTCATGAACCTCGAGATCATGACCTGAGCCAAAGTCTAAGGTTAGACACTTAACCAACTGAGCCATCCAGGTGCCCCTAATTTGCTAATTTTTTAAAAAGGATTTTAAATGTATATTCACGATCAATCTGGGGCGTGATTTGGAGATTTCCCATTTGCCCTTCCAGATGTGGTCTCCCCTTGCCCCACCTGGTATGACAGTTATGAATTTCTTCAATGAGTTACCTGGTTCAGAGTTGGGCTGGGCCAGTGGGAACCCTGGCAGGAGACTGGAGGGAGGGAGGAGAGTGAGGTCACCCCAGGCTGGTTGTATCCTTTAATGGAAGGTCACCGGTCTTCCCAAAGTGCCTGCTGTATCCTTTTGGGTTCTGGTAGCTTCTCCCTTCCCTAGTTCCTATCCCAGGTGTAAGATCCTTTGTTATTCCCCTTCATCCACAAGTTGTAAACAAATCCTCCCCAAATTATCTTATTTCCTGCAGGGACTTTGACTGATGCAGCCCATAACTCTCTTTTCTCGTAATATTCTTGCTGAGTTTTACAATCAAGGGTATAATAGCTTCATAAAAGGAAGTGGGAATGTTTCTTCTTTATGTTCTGGAATAGTGTTGGTTGTTTGGTAGCACAAGTTAAAGCTCTGGTAGAACTTGCTGGTAAAACCGCCTGGACCTAGTGTTTTCATTGTGAGAAGAATTTTGCCTGCTGAATTCAGTTTCATTTGCGGTTGTTAGACTATTAGTGCTTCCCTTCTCGTCCCTTCCCTCCCCTTCCCTTCTTCTCTTCTCTTTCTCTTCTCTTTTCTTTCTTTCCTCTTTTTTCTTTAGTTTTGGTAAATGTGGAATGCATTCATTTACAAAGTTGCCGGCATTTATTTTTTTACATTATCTTTTTACTAACCTTTTTTCTCTATGTTATGCTTAAGTCCCTTAAAAATCAATACACCTTATTCTTTAGGGCAGCAAAATTGAGCAGAGCATTCCTGTACACGTGCTGTCCCCACACATGCACAGCCTCTGCCATTATCAGCGTTCCCTACCACAGTGGTACATTGGTTACAATCGGTGAACCTACACTGATACAGTGTTCACCCCAAGTCTGTAGTTTACATCAGGGTTCACTCTTGGTGCTATCCGTTCTATGGGTTTTGACAGATGTGTAATGACATGTATCCACCATTAGAGTACCATACAGAGCATTTTCACTGCCCTAAAAATCCTCTGAGCTCTGCCTGTCCATCCTTCTGCCTCCAAATACTGGTAATGTAACTACTTTTCATTCTTAATAATTTTTATTTGTAGTCTTCTTTTTTCTTTATTAAACTTGTCCTAAGTTTGGCAATTTTTACTAGTCTTTATAAACCCAACTATCAGCTTTTAAAATGTCATTGATTTCTCCTCTTTATTATTTTTTCTTTTGATTTCTTAGGTTATTTTTTTTTTCTTAATCTTTTCTCCTGAGTTAAAAATTTAACTCATTAGATTCCTGCCTTTCTTCCTTTTCTTTTCTTGTAATGTTTATTTTTGAGAGGGAGAGAGAGAGACAGAGACAGAGCATGAGTGGGGGAGGGGCAGAGAGAGGGAGACACAGAATCCGAAGCAGGCTCCGGGCTCTGAGCTGTCAGCGCAGAGCTCGACGCAGGGCTCGAACTCACGGACCGCGAGATCGTGACCTGAGCTGAAGTTGGACGCTTAACCGACTGAGCCACCCAGGCGCCCCTTTACCATTTTTAACTGTACAGTTGACATTGTTGTGCAACCAATCTCCAGAACTCTTGTCATCTTGCAACACTAAAACTATACCTATTAAAAAACAAATCCTCATTCTCCCCTCCCCTGGGCTCCTAGCAACCACCACTTGACTTTCTCTGTATGAATTCGACTCCTCAAGGTACCTCATATAAGTAGAATACAGCATCTGCCTTTTGGTGATTGGCTTATTTCACTTAGCAACATATTTTCAAGATTCATTCATGTTGTAGCGTGTTTCTGGATTTCCTTCCTTTTTTAGAGCTGTATATTCCAGTGTATGTATCTACTACGTTTTGCTTATCCATTCATCTGCTGACGGCCACTTGGGTTGTTTCCACCTTTTGGCTATTGCGAACAATGCTGCTGTGAACATGGGTATGTAAATATCACCTGGAGTCCTTGCTTTCAATTTTTTTGAGTTTGTACCCAGAAGTGGAATTGCTGGGTCATATGGTAGTTCTATAATTACCATATATGGTAACCTATACATTTTTGAGGAGGTATTATATTATTTTCCCCAGTGACCGCACCATGTTACATCCCATCAAAGTGCACAAGGGGTTCCATTTCTCCATTTCCTTACCAACACTTGCTTTTTTCTGTTTTTTGATAGTAGCCATCCTAATGGGGGTGAGATGGTATCTCATTGTGATTTTGATTTGCGTTTCCCTAATGATGAGTGATGTTGTGCATCTTTTCATGTGCTTATTGGCCATTTATATAGCTTATTTAAAGAAGTGTCTGTTAGAATCCTTGGCCCATTTTTAATTGGTTTTTAAATTTTTTAAATTGTTGCATTGTAGGAGTTCTTTATATAGTCTGGATATTAACCCCTTATCAGATATATGATTTACAAATATTTTCTCCCCATTCTGTAGGGTGGTTTTTCTCTCTGTTGCTTTTACATTGGGAAGGTTGAATACATTTTTTTTTATCTGGTTAAGGATCTTTTTTTTTTTTTTAAAGAGAGAGAGAGTGTGTGAGTGGGGGAAGTGGGGCAGAGGGAGAGAGAGACAGAGAATCTTAAGCAGGCCCCATGCTTAGTGTCGAGCCCGACATGGGGCATGGTCCCACAACACCGGGATCATCATCTGAGCTGAAATCTCCACTAACCTTTAATGCAGTAAACAATATCAGTGGCTTTAAAAATATTAAACTATTTTTGAATTCCTGGAATTCAATTCAATTTGTCGTGGTATGTTATTATTATTTTTTTTTTATGTGCTGCTGGATTTGGTTTGCTAATATTTGTTTAGGATTTTTTGCATCTTTATTCATTAATTAAATGGGCTTAATAGTTTTAATTTCCCATATTGTCCTTGTTTAGATGTTGGCGTCAAAATTCTACTAGCCTGATCATTGTGGAGTTGTGGAGTTGTCTCTTTTGTTCTATTTCTTGGAAGAATTTTCTTAGTTTCTTTTCCTTACGTTTAGTGGTAGAACTCTTTTGTAAACTGTTGGCATGCCGTACCGTAGGTCCCACTGAATGCATGAGCAGAATACGGATATATTGAGGATTCTGAAAAGTAAACAGTAGCAGGCAAATTGGGTTCTTTTCGTTAGAATATCTTCATTGCTGCTCCAATTTTATTCACATTTTTATCTCTTTGGTAATGATTTTCATAATTATTTTTTTTCTAGGTATGTATCAATTTTATCTAAATTTTAAACTTAGTGGCATAAAGCTGTGGAAGTATTCCCATAGCCTTTTAATCTCTTCAGTATTGGTAGTTCTCTCTCCCTTCTCATTTGTAATATTAAAAAAAAATTTTTTTTAACATTTATTCATTCTTAAGAGACAGAGAGAGAGCACGAGTTGGGGAGGGCAGACAGAGAGGGAGACACAGAATCTGAAGCAGACTCCAGGCTCTGAGCTGTCAGCACAGAGCCCCGCCTGAGCTGGAAGCCCCCGATATGAGATCATGACCTGAGCTGAAGTCGGACGCTTAACCGACTGAGCCACCCAGGCGCCCTCATTTGTAATAGTTTACATTTGGACTTCTCCGTTTTGATCATTCTCCTTAGAGATGTCTCTTGATTATTCTCTTCAGACTTATTAAAAACATAACTTTAAACATTCCTTTCTTGTTTCTTTTTGCTTGTTTTCTGTTTCATCAGTTTAGTTTTCTATCTTTACTATATCTTCCCTTCACCGTGTAGGTCCCCTTGCCTCCCTCTCTATGTTATTCTTGTCTGATATGCTCTATCTATGTATATTGAAAAGCTCATCAGAAAATATTATAATTTTTTTTACAGCCATCATCATGTTTTAAAGACCTCCAGAAGAGAAAACCAGTTTAGTATATTTACCCAGATATTTATCATTTCTGTTGCCCTTCCTTCATTTTTTTAAAGATTTTTTTGATGTTTATGTATTTATTTTGAGAGAAAGAGAGAGAGTGCATGCATGTGTGCCCAAGTAGGGAAAGGGCAGAGAGAGAGGGAGAGACAGAGAATCCCAAGCAGGCTCTGTACTGTCAGCACAGAGACTGATGTGGGGCTTGGTCTCATGAACTCTGAGATCATGAATTTAGCCAAAATCAAAGAGTCAGACGCTCAACTGGCTGAGATACCCAGGTGCCCTGTCCTTCCTTCATTAAAAAAAAATGTTTTTTTTAAAATTTTTTATTTTTAAGTAGTATCTACATCCAATGTGGGGCTCAAACTCACAACCCCAAGATCAAGATTACATACTCTCTAGACTGAGCCAGCCAGACACTTCATTCTTTCCTTCATTTTGGATGCTCTGAGTTTCCCTTAGGTACCATTTCTTTTATGTCTGAAGAACTTTCTTTAGCAATCCTTTTCGAGTAGGTCTGCTATTGATGAATCTTTGTTTTCCTTCAATTGGGAATGCCACTTGATTCATCTTCCTTTCTGAAGGATATTTTTGCTGGGTATAGAATTCTAGATTGACAGTTCTCTTTTCTTCTACATCAGAAACTATTGTGCCACTTCCTTCTGGCTACCATGCTTTATGATGAAAAATCTACGGAATTTCAGTGGTTGTTCCTCTTTTGGCAATGTGTCACTTTTCTCTGGCTGTTTTATTTGTTTTATTATTTTTTTTTTTACAACAAATCTGTTTATTTAATTTTTAAATTCAATTTTTAAATCCTGTAGACTAGTTATATGTTTAAAAAATTTTTAAACATTTATTTACTTTTGAGAGACAGAGAGACAGAAAATCAGCAGGGGAGGGGCAGAGGGAGAGGGAGACCCAGAACCCGAAGCAGGCTTCAGGCTCTGAGCTGTCAGCACAGAGCTGGATGCGGGGCGTGAACCCATGAACCTTGAGATCATGACCTGAGCCAAAGTCAGATGCTTAACCAACTGAGCCACCCAGGTGCCCCCTGTGGATGCTTCTTATTAGACTTTCTACCTTGTTTCCTGTTTTATGTACTTCTCTAGACCTAGATGACAAAAGCTCAAGTTACTGAGCCAGCTCAAGGTGGGAGCTGGCTTTGGTGCTCTCTAGGTGGGCAATTTTACTTAGAACTCTTTAGTTCTTGACTTTAGCCTCTAAGTGTTGCCTCTAAGTGTTCTTTACTTTCTTGATTCTTTTCAAAAATTATTAGTTGGGGCACCTGGCTGGCTCAGCCAGTAGAGCATGTGAGCCTTGATCTCAGTGTTTTAAGTTTGAGCCCCATGTTGGGTAGAAAGATTACTTAAAAATAATAAAAATAAAATCTTTAAAAAATTATTATTAGTTAAAAAATATTTTATTCAATATTTTGTGTTGCTTTCAGCAATTGGGTTGGCCAGCTTATCAGTCCACCATCTTGCTGGTAATGAAAGTCCAAACGGAAACATGTTTTGGGTTCCCAATCACGCTCACTTCTTTGCTGATCTTGTAAAAGGTAACTTCATGTATATGTGCTGTTTTCCTTGTGGGACTTTCCATTTATATATGTTTATTCAGTTTGTCTTCTTTAAAACTTTGGAAGTGATAAAGAAATACAAAGTGTTTCAAGAAGTCAGTATATTTTCTGTAAAAATTTAACCCATATTTAATACCTGATATACAAGTGAACTAAGCTATGTGGAATACTTCAAAATATGATATAAATGTAAGATGTGATTAGATAAATAATTTAAAGTCTCTTTATGTTTAATCAGGCCATGAAGAGTAAATTAAAAAGACAATTCACAACAAATGCCTGAGTGAAATCCTCAGGGGTTGATGAGGACCAGCTGCCCACCTATCTTTTACAGATTTCAAGTAGCTTCTACATATGAACTTGAACCAGATTTTCTTATAAAACTGGCAGAGGCAGTCACTTAAGCAATGCATCCCTCGGGAAGTTCATTGCTGAATTCGATTTCTGTATAGTCATAACTCTGGTATGTTTATAAGGCATTTTATAGTTTGTTTACAGTGATGGAAGGACACACTTATATGAGTTACTTGTGATATTTGCAGGGCCTGACATAAAACAAAACAAAACATGTGTTCCTATACTTCAGGTTCTTTTTCTCATTGGCTCCTTCGTGGTGGCACATCTGTACTTTATATCTGAGATGGCTGTCAAGTGTGGCATTCCCTATGCATCTAACCAAAACCCTGGGAGGGCTAAAATGGTTTAGAATAATTTGGAACGTGGGCTTTCTGGCAGGGGCTGTTCTGGCTCTGCCCCCGTGGGCTGTGTGTCTCTGGAAGAGCTCTTTCCCCTTTTTGAGGATGATTCTCCTCGCCTGCTAAATGGAGATAATTATCCTCATCTTTTAGAGTCTTGGTGGGACTTCAGTGAAACAGGCCATATAGTGCTTAATTCAGTACACAGGAAAACTTAGTAAGAAGTATCTATAAAACAGCTCACTCTCAATCCTCAGACTGTGTTTAGGGCAGTGATTCTCAACCTGGACAGATCATAAGACTCACTTGGGAAGCTTTGAAAAGCCCATGGCCCAGGCCACACCCAAGAACAATTCTAGGAGCATCTCTGGGTATGGGGCAATTCCGATGTGCAACAAGGTTGAGACTCATTGTGGGGCCTTGTCAGGAGGTTAGCAGCACCAGATCCTATGGGAAGATGCTTAAGTTTCTGCAGGAGCACCCTCTACATGCATGCCAGCTCACACTACACATGTTGATTTCATGAGGGTATTCACCTAGCTAAGAGGACAGGGAAGCCCAGTGTATGCAAAGGCCCTGAGGTTGCAGGGGTTAAAGATGACAGGAGGAAGCTGATAAAGGTCATGGAGGCTGCAGGGCAGAGAGAGAGTGAGGTGGCCAAGGGAGGGGCAGATGCGGACCTTGGTACAAGGGCAGAGGATTCAGGCTGGAGTGGGCCTGTGTCCCACAGAGAAGCCCAGTGGTGCCCAATAAGTTTGTCATCCCTGCTGAAGCTGGTTTTCAGTGTGCCCTTGGGCATCTTGCTTCCCCTTGGGGACCTCAGTTTCCCCATCCATGAAAGGGTGGGGTTGGAGCAGTGTTCTCATGAGCCTTGTGCCCACATTCCATACTTCCAGAAGCCTCATGGCTGTCATCCTCTGGACCTCAAACCTAGTAGACTGGCCACTGACTTGGCTTTCACATGACCATGGTACATCCCTCTGCTTCTTTCTGAGAAAGGCCCGCTGAGCCCCACAAGGGTGAGAATTTCCTTCTGCGTTTACCAGTGTTTTCCTGAACAATACCAGGGGCGTGTGGTGTCAGTGACTGCCACCCCCGTCATGCTCAGGGAAGCTCTGGGGTCTCCAGAGCTTCTGAAGCTGTTTTCGTGCTTCTTGGTTAGCATGGAGGCGCCCTTCTCACTGTTTCTGCTCCCGTGATGACAGCAAGTCGCCCCCAAGAAGCCAAGAACCTCAGATGGGTTCTGCTCTCCACACTCAGGGGCTGGCCCGGAGCAGACACTTCTTGTGCCTGGGGCAAGAAGGAGCTGTGTCTCTCCTGATTCCTTGTCACCGGGTCCTCTTTGGGATAGTGGGCTGGAGGCACACTGTCCTGTCCTTCGGAGCTCCCCGTGGTGCTGCCCTCCAACCAGGCCTCATGCCTTTCTTCCTTCCGCAGGCTTCTCTTCACAGGTGAGCTCCCCCCAGGGCGTTTGGTTTTGCTCCTTGATGTTCAGAGACCATCACTACCTGCATTCGCATTTGGGCCTTACGTTTAAGCATGGAATGAACAGCTGGTTTCCTTTAAAGGAACTTCAAACCTTAGAGGTCAGTGTGTGCTTTGAACTGCATTTGTGTCTCCCCCAAATTCATATATTGAAATCTTAACCCCTGACGTGATGGTATTCGAAGGTGGGGCTTTTGAGAGGTAATTAGGAGCCCCCACGATGGGATTAGTGTCCTAACAAGAAACGACATGAGGGTGATGATCTCCCCCTCTCTGCCGTGTAAAGACGCAGAGAGAAGGTCCTGTCTGCCAGCGAGGAAGAGACCTCACCGGAACCTGACTATGCTGACACCTTGACCTTGGACTTCTAACCTCCAGAACTGGGAGATATAAATGTCTGTTATTGAAGCCACACCGTCTGTGGTATTTTTGTTAAGGCAGCCCATGCTAAGACAGCTGGCTGGGCATTTGGAGCCAGAGGAGAACTTTTCTGTTGCCACTGATCCCAGGTATCATAACCTTATCCTTGTCTCAGTGAGCACATGCATGTTAGTCTGCTTGGGAGGCCACAGCAAAGCACCACAGATGGGGGGGGGGGGTAGTGGTGCTTAAACAACAGACATTGATTTTCTCACAGTTTTGGAGGCTGGAAGTCCAAAATCAAGGTGTCAGTAGGATAGGTTTTTCCTGAGGCCTCTGTCCCTGCCTTGCAGATGGCCTCACATCTGGTCATCTCTCTGTGTGTCTGTGTCCTAACCTCCTCTTTGTAGGAGGACACCAGTCCTGTTGGATTAGGCCCGAGCCTCATGACCTCATTTGCATTTAGCCACATCATCGAAGGCCCTATTTCCAAATACAGTCACATTCTGAGGTACTGGGGGTGAAGACTTCAATATGTAAAATTTGGGGAAGGGGACACCGTTCAGCCCCAAACAGTTTCCTTAAATGACGAGCGGAGCGATTGAGGCACAGGGCTAGATGTCAACTATTGTAAACGATATTTGTCGGGTTGAAAGCATGAGCACGAAGGGATGGTGGCGATGGTGATGTTTTTGGTGGCTGTTGTTGGTGGCGGTGGCGGTGGGTGGGTGTGTGGTTCCTCCCCTAACTCATACGGTAGGAACGAGGTGGCACCCAGCTTACGGGAGATACCCCCACACCCACCCCCGAGATCTGTTGTGTGGAGACACATTTTTAAACAGATCTTCATTTGTTACTTTTTCCTTTTAAAATAATCGCTGGGAATAGTCAGCACCAAAATAGGGAACACTTGACGTGATCAATTTAATCTCTAGTACACAGTACTTTTTACTGTTATCTTCTCAGAGCACCAGTTGAATGAGGAGTTAGAGAAACAGTAGTATATCATAGGTGGAACTCAAATAGTCTTTGGAATAGGCTTTCTTTTGTGTTGATGATTATAAGGAGATCTCTACTGAAGAACCCTATTTTTTAAAACTTTATTTATTTATTATTTATTTCTGTTTATTTATTTATTTTGAGAGACCAAGAGTGAGAGAGAGAGCGAGAGCGAGCATGGTGCAGGGGCAGAGAGAGAGGGAGAGAGAGAGACTCCCCAGCAGGCTCCGCACCGTCAGTGCAGAGCCCCATGCTGGGCTCGAACTCACGAACCGGGAGATTATGGCCTGAGCCGAAGTCAGACACTTAACTGACTGAGCCACCCTTCAGGTGGCCCTGAAGAACCCTATTTTAAAATTCAAGTTCGTATTCATTTTTCTATAATTCGTCATAGAATAAGCAATGGACTTCGCCATATTGATTTCTTCCATCTTTCCAAAGGCCTCTTTTCTCTTACACTCATGTATTGAGCACCTAGTATGTGCCAGGAACTTTGCTGGACTCTGGGACATGGTCTCACCTTCAAGAAACTCATTCTCATGGGGAAGACAGACAGGAAAGCTGGTGATGGCTCACCGGGAGAAGGGCTGGGGTCATGGCTAGCTCAGGACACAGTGGGAATGCAAAGGAGGGTCCCTTCTCTCCAATCGGGGAGGCGGGAGGCAGCTTGTCGGAGAAGGGCAGGTAGGAGCTGGGGGAGATGGGGCAGTGAGGGAGGGTGTGGTACCAGGGGTGGGGGAGGAGTGAGGAAGAGGCCGGGGAGCTGGCAGGGCTGGCCGCCTGTCCTAGGTTCCACCTGGCAGTTTTCTTCAGGGCCGTTGGTTCGTCCTCAGCTGTTTGTCTTGCTCTGTGTCTGTGCCCCATTTTTCTATCAACAATGTGACCTCTTCCAGGTTCAAGGGTGGTTTTAGTGTCCAGACTTGGCCACTCAGCATATTCTAACCTCCAAACTCAGTGAGTGGTTAAGGGATGAGTACATTGACCAAACTGGCTCCACGTGACCCAACCCAAGACTTTTCCTGGAGCTTCTCTCCTCTGGGCGACTCAGTGAGAATGTGAAGTCAGTGCAGCTGTTTTCCAGCCTGCGGGGAAGCCTGCCTAAAAATGACACCAAATAATAAAATCAGAGCAGGGCTTAGAAATAAGTAGGCCCTTCAAAGCATTGCCTGAGCCCTGGGCCCAGCCGTGATTCCATTCCATTTCGGCTTCTCGGTAGTGGGGCAGTTTGTTCATTTACTGAGTAGTTTTTGCTTAGCCTATGTGCCACCAAGAGCTGTGACAAACACGGCTATCCTCAGATGATTACTGGGTCACAGAGAGCTCTGCCCACAGAAACGAGCATTTTGTTGGGCTAACTGTAGATTGCAGGACAGAACTGAAAAATCAGGGGCTTTGGAGTACGACAGGATTGATGGGTTTGAAACTTGGCCTTGATACTTAACACAATATGATTCCCGTTTGGCATATTTCTTTAGTACCCTGAGCCGTCGGGTTTTATCACCTGTGCAATACCGTGCTCCAGCTAGGCAGGAAACAATCGTCTATTGAATAAATCTTCGCTGAATTTAGGACCGTTGGAGATATGTGCACATTCTCTTCGTGCAAAATTATCCGCGTCTTCCGCCTGCGCACAGAATTGTGGTAGGTGTGATATACTGCGAGGAGGATGACCTCTGGAGCGGTTAAGCGGCTTCCCTAAGACGGAACAAGTTTCTCAAGAGCCAGGTTGAGGCGTCTGAGTGAGGGGGGAGTCCTATAGCTTTGGGCACTATCATCCCCGCCTAAGAACGTCTCCCCAGGTGAACGGTGAACCTCTCCGTCGGGGTCAACTCCCGGGTTTCTGATAGGAGTCTCCAGAAGGCTTTTCTGGATTGAGGAACACGGTCAAGTATGGAAGTCTGGTGTAGGTTGAAAGAGAAATCCCTTCTTTGTGGTGCCCACCGACGTTCAGAAGCCAGGCCCTCAAGGGAGAGGGAGTGTGATGGGAAATGAGACAGCGGGGGCTCGGGGCCCCGGGCAGGGCAGCCGCTTCCGAGGCTGGTTGTGACAAAAGGCAGCAGGTGGAAGCAGTGGCCGTGGAGGAGAATGTGTCCGAGGGGGAGGGCAGGGGTCTGGGGTCAGAGGCTGCCGCAGAAATAACCTGGGTAGGGACCCAGGTGATGGCTGCACGTCGGTCTCCTGGGTTTCCCAGCGGCCTCCGTCCCCCTCCCGTCCACTGTACCTCCAGGCCCCGCAGGGGAGCGGAGATTGTGTGTGCGAGAACAATAGGAACAAAGGCTGCTTTCAGGCGCGTGTTTGCATATATGCTTCATAGTCTAAGGGAATTAAAAACAAACACCCTCAGTTGTTTAAGAGCTATGTTGCATGACTAAGGCAGTGATTTACGGACAGGGCTGAGCCTTCACTAATGGGTTCCAGTGACTTCAGTGGACCAAGAAAGGAAGACTTGTTCCCAAGGTCCCGGGTCGATGTCGGGGAGGGCTGTTATCCCGTAAATCACGGTGACCGCACGAGGGGCGTGGGCTCGCTGGGGCCTGGAGCGATGCTGGCTCAGGAGAGGTTGAGGTGCCTGGTGGCTTGTCGGCTGCTGCCAGCCACCCCGGCCCAAAGATGTGACCTCTGCACGGGGCTGTGGACAGCCAGCTGTTGCTCTTCGGGCCCCCTGGGGGCTCTCCCAGCCGTGCCTGAGACTCTGGTGGCCGGAGCAATGCTCTTTCCCGCCCCGTTCTGGTGGTGGGGGGGTGCCCAGCATGACGAATTTGTTCCTGGTGTTCAGCTGACATCTTCCTTGTCTCTCCCCCTTCGTTCCCACTCTTGCTCTGGTGCTAATACTCCCCGGGGCCCAGCTGAATGGTCCCGGACTCTCTCTCTGTGGCCAGCTCCCCCGCTATGTGCATGCCACCCCGTCCAGCCCTGCCAGTGTGTTCCCCCAAGGCCGTCACTTGCTTTTCTAGCTCATTCATCATCTCTGTTGCCTTTCTCTGAATTTTCAGAGTCATTTGCTGGTTTCCTGGATCGGGGCACACAGAACAGCTGCCGGTTTCACAGGCATAGCGGGAATGAAGACAGAAGAGGGCTCTCCTGTCTGGTCCCAGAATAGCCCCTCTCCCCCTGACCCGTCCTGGTGTGACTACACCTGCGCAGAAACGCTCCCGGGGACTCTGTGTGAGCCGTGTCTGGCCGAGACTCTTTCCACGCAAAGCCTGTACGTTCTGTCAGTAGTGAAAGGGCTTCATTATGAGAACGAGGTCTCTCACCTTACAAAGCAGGCCCATGACAGGGACACAGGGATTTCGGAGGGGTGGCACCAGGGACACAGGGACTTCGGAGGGGTGGCGCTCGCTCGTTCTGCAGAGAAATGCAGTGAACGCGCTGATCTCTTCCAAATCAGGGCCCCAGGGCTGGGACGGTGGGGCCAGGGGAGTGGGGGATAGAGTACAGGGTATAGGGCTTCCCTCACCTCACAAACGAACAGACCGGTTGGCTTATGTATCCTTGGAGCAGGACGATGATATAATAAAATAATCAGGGCCTTCGAGTCGGGGAACTGGCATGGCCATTCACCAGCTATGGGATCTTGGCAAATTCTTTGGGCCTTAACAGCTTATTGGTGACGGTGATGATGTTGATGGCGGTGGCGGGGATGATGAAGAGACATCCAGTGGGAAGGTGGTGTCCCCTGCCATGTGTCCCTGGCTTAGGGTGGTCTCAAGTGCACCCATCTGGCCCCAGAAAACAGGAGTGGGAGCTCTTTCTCCCATCCTCGTGGGGGCTCCGAGGCCTGGCTGGGGCTTATGAGATGTCGTGGGGTGGCTGAGCACTCAGCCTGGAGCTGGGGGCGCTGGAAGCTCTCTGGGATATTGATCCTGCCCGGAGGAAGGCAGTGAGATCTCACAGTCAGGCGTGGCTGCTCTGGTCCCATCCGACCACTAGGACACTCCCTGGCTCTGCTCCTTGGCCCCTGGTGCTGCCTTCAGAACTTCCAGGACTCCCAACCAGCTCTGGCCTCCCAGGCCTGGCCCCGGGTCCCCTCCCCCCATCCTAGCTCCCTCCCTCTTCTGATGCCCTCCACAAAAGCCCTGCTGTGTGGTCCCACCTGCCCACCAAAGTGGCACCTAGATCCTTAGGGCCGCAGAACCTTGTTTAGGGGGATGAAGAGGTGCTGGTCCTCAGCAAAGCCAGGGAGGGAGAGTGTTTTCATTCCTTCCAGATGCCTCCCCTTCTCCAAGGAGAGGGCTTCTGGCTAAAGGACATGTAATGCATCAGACCAAATGGTGCTGTGCCGACTTCACACGGTTTGTTTGTTTGTTTTTTAATCTTTCTTTATTTTTGAGAGAGAGAGAGAGACAGAGCGTGGGCAGGGGAGGAGCAGAGAGAGAAGGAGACACAGAATCCGAAGCAGGCCCCAGGCTCCGAGCCGTCAGCACAGAGCCTGACGCGGGGCTCGAACCCACAAACTGCGAGATCATGACCTGAGCCGAAGTCGGACGCCCGACCGACTGAGCCACCCAGGCGCCCCCACACACGGTTTTTGTGTGTGTGAGAATCTACGGAGATAATGTACATAAAAATGCCTCTTAAGCACAAAAATGTCACATCCTCAGTATGAAAATACTTGAAGGTGGCCTGGAGCACTAGTCCCTGCAGCCAAAAGCAGCCTGGCCTGTGTCAAGGCCTTTGTAGGGCTGGTCACAAAAGAAGGATTGACGTGTGCCTTTGAGGGGTGGGTGGGTAGTAAGAAGAAAAGTGTATGAGGTAGGCCACTGCAGGCCACATGATGGCATTCTCTCTTCGTGAGTGGGCACGGGAGGTATATCATCAGCCCAAAGATCCTTGTTACTGACGACGGTCCTGAATAACCCAAAATTGCTAAAACATTGCTTTCGTGCTCAGCGTAATTGTGTCACCTCATGTCAGGGAGCCTTTTTCTAATACTCAGAAACCTTTGCTCTTTAGAGGTGAAGACATGTTTTATGGCGCTGCCTACCATGGAGTTTGATTTACAGGATAGAAAAGACTCGCGCGTCTATTAACATTTGTCGTAAAATCGGCCTCTGTTTCCTCCTCTCTGAGATTTTTAAAGACCTGTCTGTAGTCTGGGACTCTGCTATCACAACCCGCCATTTCAGGGCCCGGCCTTGACTGGCTTCTCCCAAACACGCCCTTTCGTGCAGTCCCTCGCTTCTCCCCGGGCATTATGGGCTCAGTGTCTAGACTGGGAATGCGTGGTGGTTTTTCCCCACCACATACCCCACATGCTCCCCCCTCCCCCGCCCCAACCACCACCTCTGCCTATGCTCACTTCTTACAGCCATTCCTTGAATAAATACCCTCTGCCAGACTCTTTATCCCCTCAGTGTCCAAGGAAACTGATTCATCACACTGAGGTTTCTGTGTGGGAACTGCTCCCAGACAGCTCAAGCCATGTCCTGGCCCATGTGTGGGGTCTGGGTTTGAGTCTGGTCCTTCTCTTCCTTTGTTGTGCTTTATTTGGTCTCCCTGTGGGATGCGGTCCCTGCCTGTTTCCGTGCCATTATTTCACACGAGCCTGTGCCCAGCCTTAGGTCTGCTCAGAGAGACATTCTTGCTGGCCAGGGCAGTGTGGAGCCCTGAAAGTCTGGTGCTAGGGGCCCAGGCCCACGTAACTCTTGAGTGGTGAATCTGTGGGTGTAAGTATGGATGTACCAGGGGCAGCTGGATTTCCAGTCACTTAGTTTCCTGTCTCAAGTCCGTGTTCTCCACCAATCTTCGTGGCATTTTTAGGGCCTTTGATGGTGGAGGGAGGAGCATTTCTTTCCGTTTAGGAAAATCACTACTCAGTTCAGTCTGGAATTAATTTTCCTCGTCCAATTATTTTCAATCAAATGCATTGTGAAGAAGCCACTGTGAACTTGTTCAAAAACTCTTCTGTTGTGTTTCTGTGGCTGTTTCAGTGTTCAGAAAAATATTTTATCCCTTTAAGGAGTCCTGACAAGAAGTTACAGAGGATTAACAGGGACCAGGTTGTAAATTGGAGTTGGACCATCCATCATGGAGGAGGGGCTGTTGACAGTTTTAGAAGCCTTGCCGTAAAGAGGGAGACACTGTGTTCTCCATTTTGTGGATTCGGGATCCTGTATCAAGTGAGACCTCTTGATAAATAGTGGAGCAGCTGAGAATTCAGATACTTGGGGTGGGGGGGGGGTGCGGATAGAGCAAGACCTTCGCAGGTCAACAAAAGAACATCAAGAAGACCATTCTTTCAACAGGCATCTGGCTTGGGAAGAATAGCTCGACACCGAGAATACATCTCAGGCAATGTGGCAGGACACAGGCTCAGCATTTTTAAAAAATTCCTTTTCCATTAAGAGATGGAGTCTATGTCCCTCTTTTTGACAGACTTCAGACACCTTTGACCAGTAACACATGGGGGAAACGATACCATGCAACTTCTGAAGCTGGATCACAAAAAACAATGCAGCTCTGTCTTGTTTGCTGAGACAATGCTCTTGGATCTCTGTAACCAAGTCAGAAGTCTTACTGTCCTGTGGCCGCCGTGCCGCAAGGCAGCCACGCCACATGGAGAGGCCACCTGTAGACCTCTGGTCTGCAATCCAAGCCTTTTCGTTAGGTGAGCCAGATGCCAGATGCATGAGTGAACAAGCATTCTAAACCCTAGCTGTCAAGCCACCCCCAGACTCTGAGTCTCCCCTGTTGATGCTCCAGATGTGGTGGAGCAGAGACAAGCCATCCTCTCTGTGCCCTGTCCACATTCCTGACCCACGCAATCCATGTGCATAATGAGATGGTTGTGTTAAGCCACTAAGTTTGGGGTCATGTGTTCATGCAGCAGTAGAAACTGGAATGGGCGACCTGTAAAATTGTGGAAAAATAAAGCAGATTGAGGTGTTAGATAGTGAGGCAGATGTAGGTGGGTGCAGACCTTTGGGATAGGGTGTTAGAAGACTTCTCTGAGGAGCTGACATTTAAGCAGAGACTTGAATGATGTGAGCATGCGGGTTTCACTTCTGGGGATGGGGGGCGGGGAACCACAGATCCTGGTCATAGGTAGAAGCCAGTGCAAAGGCCAAGAGATGGAATGAGATTATTCAAGGGATAGCAGGACGGCCTATGTGCCTAGAGCTCAGAGAGTGAGGTGGGGAGTGATAAGAAATCAGAGGGAGCCACACGTAGGGCTTTGCTGATCTTAATAAAGGATTTGAGTTTTATTGTAAGCCAACAAGAGGTTTTGAACAGGGGAATATTCTCTACACTCACTCCCTCATTGATTTTATCCAGTCTCACGACTTCAAATAGCTTCTATATGCTAATAATTTCTAAATAGATATTTCTCATCCAGACCTCAGCTCTGAATTCCAGATTCTTTATATGGCTGCCTCCTCAACTCTTCACATAGTTTGATAGGTATTTAACATGTAATGTGTACAAACTATTAGCTTCTTCCCTGTCTTAAACATCCTCCTCACATTGTCTACTCAATATTGTCAAATGGCGACTCTGTACTTACAGTTGCTCCTGTCACCTTTGACCCCTTTCTTTCTTTCACATCCCTGTCGGATCCATCAGTAAATACTACTGGTTCTGCTTCCTATCGCTTGCCTCTGCTTTCACCCTCACCTTCCTTCCATATATTGTCCTGGCACAAATATGTGTCTGTTGGAAAGTCTGATGACAATCTGATTGTCTTTTCCTTACTAGTAGCTTGATCTTTTTGCCTAGATGTCCAAGGGATTTTATATTTCTCTTTAAAGTCTAGACAGTTACCAGAATATATTTTGGCATTGCTTCTTCTGAGTTGGTTTTGACTTTATATATGTCGTGTCAAAATTTTTAAATTAATTTCAGAAAAGTTTTCTTGGATTGTAGTTTTTAGTTTGGGTTCTATCCCTTGCTTTGGTTTTCTGTTTTAGGGACTCCTTTTATACAAATGTTGGATCTTCTTTGCCTGTCTTCTATTTCCGTTACTTTCTCTCAAATCCCTGTTCATTCTTTCTTCATTTCTTGTGATGTAACTTTTTTCCTTTGCATTTTCTATTTCTCTTAAGGCATAATCTGCTGGATTTATGCATGCTTAGTACTACTGTGATCTGTTTTTGACAACACTTCTACATCAAATGTCTGCATTTTTCATACCAAATTCAATAACCTGGTATAATAGCTCATGCGACCAAGGGAAACACTTAATAGCAGACGAAAAGGTAGATACAGCAAGGCCTGGAAGGGTCCTGACCACAGGAATTTCTGTCCTTGAGGACTTTGGGGTGTATCACCCCCCTGGAACATGAATGTGTTCACCAACGTGGAAACTCTTTGGACCCCTTCATTTAGGTTTTTCTGGAGATTCCATTACATAGGCTAGACCTGATTAAATCATTGGCCATTGGTGATTAAAGCCCTAATCCCTCTTCCCTTCCCAGAGGTCAGGGAATGGGGCTGAAAGTTTCAACCTTCTAATCACATGGTTGGCATTTAGCTGGTTTCTCTGGCAAGCAGTCCTGACATCCTGAAGCTGTCCAGGGGCCCAACGAGAGTCATCTCCTTAGCATAAACACAGGTATGGTTGAAAGAAGCTTATTATGAATAATAAAAGATTCTCCTCTCACCCTGTGACTCAGGAAATTACAAAGATTTTAGGAGCTCTGTGCCAGAGACTGGGGATGAAGACCAAATATATATTTCTTATTATATCACAACATCACAAGTCTTGTCTTCTTTTTAATTTAATCTAATTTCTGATATGGATAAGACATTTCTAATACTTTCTCGAGTTCTATCATTTTAATACTGAGTTTTTCTAGCTCTGATTTATGTTGTTCTTTTAGGTCTTTGGGAGAAATAAGTTGTAGATTTCATTTGTTTTGTGAACATGTCTTTCTGGCACGTTTTATAGTCTCTAGGGATGTAATTCTGTCATTTTTATATTTTTTCCTGAATGACTTTCTATGTTACTTTTTGTGTGTTGAAAATTTTTGTATGAAATTCATTCTTCTGAATTTGTAGAAGATGTAGTTCCACTTGGCTTCTCTAACTTCACTACTCTAGAATTCCCCCTTCTGTTGTCTCCATGCAGTATTCAAGACCGTGGTAGCTGACTTTCTGAGGTCTCTAGGCTCTGTTCCCCTTATTCTTTTTAGGTGGCCCTTTCATCTGTTTTTTTGGCTCAGACAGTTCCACCCCTTCCAGACCTTTACTGCAAACCCCTTGAACTCACCCATGACCTTAGTGGGTAAAACCCTTCCAGTTACAGCTGCTATTCTCAAATTGTCTCTGTCAGCTTTCCACTGAGTACCCGTTCAGTACTCTGGGATTTTCAGGTTTGTCTGATCCCTGATTCTCTGCTTCTTCTTGTACATATATTAATATTACTCAGGTCTTGTATCTGTTGGTTTGTCCTCACCCATTTATATTCTAGGGACTTTGTCCCCAGATACTTTTGTCAGTTGGTTTTGTGCTATGTATGATCTGTGAATTTTGGTTTTGCTGTCTGTACTCCTGGTACTGTCTATTTCTCATGAAGGGATTTGGGAGGATTCAAAAATTATGATATCGTATTCAATGTATTATCCAGAATGGTGTTATTAAAATGTGAATCAGATCACGTCACATCATGGTAAGAAATGCTTTAGTGACTCTCCATGTCACTAGAGCAAAAGCCTACATCCTTACATTGACTTATAAGGTGCTATGTAATCTGACTTTCTCTACCTCTCTTCCCTGTTACCTCCCTGAACTCATCTCATACGATTCTCCACTATGCTTATTACACTACAGGCACACTCTTTATTGTCCTCTTTATTGTTTCCGAAGCATGCCAGGAATGGTTCTGCTTCAAGGTCTTTACACTTGGATGTTCCCACTGGTCTTTATTCAGATGTCACTGTCTCATCGAAACCTGTGCTGGATGCCCTATCTAAAATTGCAAACCCTCCCAACATTACCTATTCCCCCACTCAGACCTTTCCTGCTTCATTAAAAAAAAAAAGTTTACTTATTTAGTTTGGGGGCTGGGTGAGGAGCAGAGAGAGAGGGAGAGAATCCCAAGCAGGCTCCACACTGTCAGCGCAGAGCCCCGATGTAGGGCTTGAACTCATGAAACTGTGAGATCATGACCTGAGCTGAAACCAAGAGTCCGACGCTTAACTGACTGAGCCACCCAAGCGCCTCTCCTGCTTCATTGTTTTAATTAGCATTTATTACCACATATTTTATTTATTAATTTACTTATCGATTTTTAAATTGTCAGCCAGAATGGTAATTCCACGGAGGTAGATATTTCTGGTCAAAACTAAATTTTTGTTGAATGAGTGAATACATTTCAAAATTCCCTCTGTGGAGAACAGCACTGCGTGGGGTGAGAGAATTCAGAGGGAGAGACCAATGAGAAAGACTACTGCCACTCTTCAGGCAAGAGAATGTGCTGGAAGCAGTGGTAAATAGTTGAATTTGTGGTCTGCTTTAAAGGGAGAAAAGGCAGACTTGCTAATTATCAGTGTAGGTTGGTAGATGCCTCTTAATTGTTTGATTGGTGAACTATTGTAACATGTGGGCATGAAGATGATTTTATGACAGGCCGATCACAGCTCTTGGTCCCCATAAATTCTCAGTTTTTCATTGAATAATCTGCCAGGTATAAAAGGGAAATTCAGGAGTACTCAAGGCAGAGGATATCTTGGAGGTGGGGATAGGAAAGGCTTTTCAGTGAGAATTTGCCACATGTTAAATCGGCCTAGCGCTTAGGGACTTAACACAAGATTTATTATTTTTCATGATTTTATGGGTTGGCTAGGCAGTCTGCCGATTTTCCCTGGGCTCACTCACGTGGCTTCATCCAGCCAGAGGCTCAACTGGGCTAGACATTCGTCTCAGGATGGCCTCTCTCACATTGTGGCAGCTGGTGCTGGCAGTCAAGTTGGGGGGGGCGGCGCTCACTTCTCCTTCATATGGTCTCTCCCCTTCTAGTAGGCTACGCCACCTTCCCAACATGGCGGTCCAAGGGTACATTTCAAGAGGGCAAAAGTGGAAGCTGCAAGGGCTAGTCTTGGAAGTCACACACTGTTACGTCTGCTAAATTCGATTTGTTAAGGCAAGTCACAGCTTAGGCCAGATTCAAGGATAAAGGAAACAGACTGTAACTCTCGATAGGAGTAGCAGCTCAGTCATTGCCAGTCGGCATGCTTACCAAGATTTGGGGCCACATTTTGCAATCTCCCACAGAAAGGAGCCAACATTAAAAAAAAATTTTTTTTAATGTTTATTTATTTTTGACAAGAGAGAGAGAGACAGAGCATGAGCAGGGGAGGGGCAGAGAGAGAGGGAGACACAGAATCCGAAGCAGGCTCCGGGCTCCAAGCCGTCAGCACAGAGCCCGACATGGGGCTCGAACTCACAGACTGCAAGATCATGACCTGAGCCGAAGTCAGACGTTCAGCTGACTGAGCCACCCAGGTGCCCCAGAAAGGAGCCAACATTTATGGAGTGTTAATTACGTTCCTCCACACACTGTGCAGGTACAACACATAGTTGTTCTGCTCGAGCCTCACAGAAATCTTGGGAGGAAGGCCACTGAAGAAATGGAGGCCCCAGGACAACACATAGCCTCTCGTAGGACCCAGAACGAGCAAGGGGGAGGCTGACGTTCAAGTCCAGAGTTACCTGACTTTGAAAGCCTGCTTTTTCCCCCCTCTTCTTCTTTCATACCGATACTGGTCATGCATCTTTGTTGTACAGAGAGGGATTCAGTTGGCTTTGTTAAGCATTTTTTCTTTTCTTTTCTTCTGCCTTCTTTCTCTTTTGCTGATTTAATGAGTTCCTTACCTTGTGTGGGGATTTTTTTTTTTTGGTTCCACACTTCATAGCTAACATTTACTGAGTAGTTAACTGTATGTGAGTCACAGTTTTGCTCACGGTAGGCTCTGTTGTGTAGACGGCAGCGTTCACAGTCGACCAGGCTGTTCTGGGTTGCCGGATTGGTCAGTGGTCTGCTGTCCTACCAGACTGACCTTCCTGTCCCTGGTGTTGTCATGGGATTTTTCTTCTCTGCGGCAGATTTCTGCCCCATTGGAGGCAGCTGTGAGCAGGCCACCAGGACATAGGAGCCGGGCTGCATCCCGCACAATGGCCTGAAGGGTCCTTTGTCTTTGGGATGCGGCCACCAGGTAGTATTCTGGAGAGCCTGGGCCGTCTCCCTTCTGGCTGGGGCCATGGGATCTACTTGTGTGTGGATTTACCCCCTGGCCTCCGTGTGTCCTGTTGTTCTAAGAGGAAAGATGAGCGATCGTGTCTCCTAACTGGGCAGGAGGGGAGGAGCCTCTCGCCACGCCCCGCCCCGCCAGTTCCCCTGGTCTGGGTGCCCGTTTTTGCCCCAGGCAGGGGTTGCTGGTTTGTGAAAGCACGCTCAGACAGCAAGGTTTTCATCGTCGGCTGACCACTCACCTTGGGACAGCCAGCGATAGAGTTCAAACCACGTTCACGTGCGTGTTCCCACGAGAACCCTGCAACATTCCTGTGGGGGCCGCAGGGCGGGTGATAACGTCCCCATTTCGGAGAGGAGGACAGCGAGGCAGCTGCCTGACTCTCCTTTAGACCCAGGACTCAAGCCCAGGTCTGTCCAGCCGTAAGTCCTGCTCTTCTGCCCTCGTGCTGGGCTTCCCCTTGAAGACCAGGTGCCAGGGTGTGGGCATTTAGGAGGAGTCTGGGAACACGGGAGGAACAGATGGCCTGGAACTCTCTCCAGTATCTGCTAGTCACCACCTAGAAGCCAGCGGCTGTGATGCAGCCACAAGCTTCATTCAGTGATGGCTGCCTTCATTCTGTGGGTGGGACCGCAGTGCCGGCTGCCTGGGGAATCCCATTGGTGACAGCACAGCATCCTTTTGCGCTGACGCGGCAGCAGATGCCCCAGACCAACTCCAAGCCTGACAGCATCTCTGCCAAGCATGTGAAGGGACAGCAGACGTCAGAGCCCTCCTGTAAATCACCTTCACAAAGGCTCTTTGTGGTTGATTCACTGATGACTCATTTATAATCTGGTTTCAACATTGTGAGTCAAAATGTACCACTTTCATTAAAAATAACATTCACTGGGGTCTAACGGCTTTCTTTTTTCTGTTTTTTACTGTACTGTGTGGTTTCTGGATGGGAAGCTGTCGGCAGGCGAGGTGTTCCGAGGCACTTGAACATCATCATCATGCGGTGCCTTCACAGGCTCCCGCTGCACCAGGGATGATCGAGCAAAGGAGACCGAACACCTCCCGTGCGTCCTGCAGCCTCCAGCCCCGCGAGTGTGCGCGTCGTCGGCGTGGGTGTGCATAGGAGGGTGCGTAGGAGTGTGCGTGGGAGTGTGCGTGCCCAGTGCACGAGGTCCAGGCGAGAGACCAGGTTGTCTGGCCTGCAGGAGATTCCAGCCCACACACAGATCCAGAAGCATCAGGAGGACCTGGGATGCTTGTTCATGCAGATTCCTGGGCTCTACCCACACCTCCCGTGGGCGGGGCCTAGATAACCCCCCTCAGGAGATTTCGGGGCACAGTAAAGTTGAGAGCCTTGACTTTCGGTGAGACAGATGGGAAGTCCCTGTAGGCAAACCCTCTCTGTGAGTGGAGGAGTGAGGGGAAGGCAGGTGGGCTGCGAGACAGAGGGGATGGGGGTTGCAGTGGCACCAAGGGTGAAGTGGGAC
Source organism: Prionailurus viverrinus (assembly GCF_022837055.1). Lineage (NCBI taxonomy): Eukaryota > Metazoa > Chordata > Mammalia > Carnivora > Felidae > Prionailurus > Prionailurus viverrinus. Next base: position 13,552,120 of record NC_062571.1, read on the forward strand.
CCCCCGGGGTCCCCGTGGGGACTGCACTAAAACTCCCAGCTCTATTTGAGGCACCCACGGCCTTTCTGGTTTGGGGACCAAAACTTGGGCATCCCCTACGCCCCTGGTAGGGGAAAAAAAACACCATACAGAAACCATTTAGTGGGTATTCTGCAGGGTCAAAAGCCCTCGCTCTGGTGATATCTTTATATTTTGTGTTCTTCAGCGATGCTGGAAACTCTAGTGGGAAAGCCGCTGATGAGGTACAGTTGAGGCTGACCTGGAACAATGTCAGGACTGGCACCGAAGGTCTCAGCTGATCTTGGGAAACCACTGTTCCATTGCAGCCATTTGTAACTTTCTTTGCCAATTTTTGCCATTACTGCCCTAAAGTTTCGTTTCATGAAGACTTTTCCCTGCACGCCCAGGGGGAAGTGTGACCTGACTCCCCATCACTCCCTCCTCTGATGGGTCTTCTCTCCAAGGCCTTCTGGGACCCAAGCTCTCTTGATGGAAATATGGCGTGAGGTCCGGGAGCGAGGCTGAGATTAAGAAGGTGAAAGGTTCATCCCAGATGGCCTTGCCATCCTGGCGGTGGGCATTGTCATTCGGCAACCGTGGCCTGGCCCGCTGGGGCTCCCTGACCCTCTCACTGTTCCCAGCTTCAGCTGGCACAAACGCCCAGGACCTTGTGGGGACATCACCACGGTCCTTACCTCTTTGCTGCAACACCACTCATTCCTGTCTCCCCCGGCTATTCCTGACTATCTGTGGCTTGCTTCCCATGCCTTCCCTGGGCTCACTCCTCCCAGCTTACTTCCTCTTCCGTGGTTCAACCCAATTCTAGTTGGTTCCTTCTGCTTCCATACCAGTGTACTTCCCAGGATGCTTCCCGTCACCAACCCACATGGCCGCCCTTCCTGCTGGTTTCCCCTCACCCTGGAAGGTAATTGGGTAGCTGCCATGAAACTCTGGTGGTTCAGGAAGGGATCTTATAAATTATCTGCCATTTCCTGGTCCCCATGCACCTCTCCTCATCAGTCAGCTATATCGTGAGGCAAACGACCACAAGGAAGAAGAGGGTCTTGATCCCTGGGCTCTGTATCTTCGTGCTTAACAGAAGCATCGTCTGGCCCATTACCTGTCACCTGCCCATTTTTGGTAAGAAACTTACTTCAGCTCATTTAACTATTGGGGTCTTCGCCGTTAGCTTTGGAGTTGGTTTCAGGGGACAGCTTGGCTAAGGAAAGAGAAGCGACAGAGTAGTGTCCGAGAGAGCGAAATCTGGAGCGTGGGTTCAAATCCAGGCATGGTTGCGTCTCCTTGCACGAGTGACTTAACCTCTCTGTGCCTTGGTTTTCTCATCCACAAAATGGGCACGGCAATAGTAGTTCCCATCTCTGAGATTTTTCTGGGGATTAACACGTTGACTTGTCAATGCCACGTGGGCTTGTTCAGTTTATTTCCTTCACTTTTACAGAGCAGCAAAGAGACCCAGGGAGGATGAACAAGAGAGGGGCAGAGCCAGAAACCAGGGGTTGGGCGGCGGGGGGGGGGGGGGGGGGGGGTGCAGGCTGACTCTCCCCTCACCCTTGCTCCCAGCGCCACCGGCCGCGCCTCTCAGCGGCTCCAGCATCGAGCCGCTGTCCTGTCTGCTCCGCACAACTGCGCGGGTTTCCTAACCGAGTGGAGTGGTCTGAACGGCGGCCCCCAAATATCAGGCCCCAATTCCTGGAACCTCAGATGGCCCCTTGTGTGGGAAAGTTTTTGCAGGTGTGATTAAGATTTTTTTTTTAATTTAAATTGCGGTGAAACATACAACATGAAAGTGACCGTCGTAATCATGTTTAAGTGTAACGTGCCCTTAAGTACATTCTCGCCGTTGTGCGACTATCACTGCCTTCCGTCTCCAGAACTCCTTTTATCTTGCAAAATCGAAACCCTGCACTCATTAAACTCTGCCTTTCCCTCGGATCCCCACTCTAGTCCTACCATTCTGCTTTCTGTTTCTATGAATTTGACCCCTCTGGGGACCTCAGATAAGCGAACCCAACAGTATTTGTCCTTCTGTGACTGGCTTATTCCGCTGAGCATCATGTCTTGGGGGTTCATCCATGTTGTAGTGTGTCAGAGTTTCTTTTATTTTTTTAAGTTTATTTATTGTGAGAAAGAGAGAGAGAGAGAGAGAGAGAGAGAGAGAATCCCAAGCAGACGCTGAGCACTGAGTCGTATTCCATTGTATGGGTGTACTGAACTTTACTAATCCATTAGTTTCCACGAGCAACTAATACGCTGGTCTCCACACATTCAACCTCGTTTTCCCTCCACTCAGCTCAGTTCCAGTGTTCTTTCAAAAATGCAAATGGGGGCGCCCGGGTGGCTCAGTCATTAAGCGTCCAACTCCTGATTTTGGCTCAGGTCATCATCTCATGGCTCGGGAGTTTGAGCCCCGCATTGGGTTCTGTGCTGACGGTGCAGAGTCGGCTTGGGGTTCTCTCTTTGCCTCTCTCCCTCCTTCTCCCCTACTCTACGCTGTCTCTGCCTCTATCCAAATAAATAAATAAAAACTTAAAAAAAATGCCTTTAAAAGTGTGAATGGGATCACGTCACTCTTTCGCGTGGGTGCTTTCCGTTGTGTCTCGTGGTCCTTGGCGTGGTGATCAACTGCTCCTCGACAGGCTGATGCAGCCCTCAATCACAGCCTACCTCTGTGGGGGCCTCACGGGAGCTTCTCGTGTCCTTTGCTGTTCATACCCATTTCTCCTTGGTCCTCAGACACACCGTGCTGTCTCTTGCTTCTAGACCTTCACAGTGCTGCTCTCTGTTTAAATAGCCCCATCCATGCTTTCTCCTCCCACGTTTGCCCTAAGTAGTTTTATAGGGATAACTGCTAAGCGTCTGTTGGGTTGGCGATCTCAGCGGTAACTCTCACCGCCTCTGGAGATGCTCCACGTGACCGCCGGGTGAGGTTGGCCGCTCAAGACGAGTGGTCTCGCAGTTACTGGTGCCGGCTCATCACCCCGTGCCTCACCCTTGACTGCAGGTGCTTGTCTGCTTGTCTGTCTTCCCTGCTGGGGGGGGTGCGGGGCAGCCTCCTACAGGCCGTGACCCTGGCACGCTCGCCCCCCTCGGTTGTCAGCGTCTCACACAGAGCTTGGCCCGCGCGGTATGTAGCAGCGAATGTTTGCTGGCCAAATGGCTGAGCGGATTTGGTAAGGGAAGCGAGACAGACTTCACTCCAAGACAACAAGGCCGATGTCCGAAGTCACACTGTATGTCCAAGGCATGCGGTTCCTGGTGTCTACCAGGAAGCACGTGATACCGTGCTGGGTGCCAGGATTGGCACCACTGTTGGAGGAGGATCAGGATACTTCGGGAGCCAAATAAACCACCCGAGCGTCGCTCGTCACCGGCCAAGGGGGTTGTCCCGGAGATGTCACACGGATGTTACTGGCTCATCTTGCCTTTGCTCTGAATCTTGGCTGGGCATGTCGTCACCCACACCTGTCTCCCCCATCCCTCATGCGACCCGACACGCAAACACACAACCCTGACGTACAAAGTATTTCTGAAGAAACTCTTAGAAATTTAGAGTAGTGATTAAATAACACATAATGTAAAACTTCCCGCAGCCATTTCTAAGCGTACATCCCAGTAGGGTTCGGTTCCTTCACGGTGTTATACCGCCATCAGCACCACCCGTCTCCAGAACCCTCTTCATCTTGCAAAACTGAAACTCTGTCCCCACTAAGCAATTAGTCTCCGTTCTCCCCCGGCCCCTGCTCTGGCCCCTGGCAGCCATGGTTCTACTTTCCGCCTCCACGGATTCGACTCTTCTAGGTACCTCGTGTAAGTGGAATCATACAGCATTTGTCTTGTTTCGACTAGCTCATTTCACTTGGCATAATGTCCTCGAGGTTCAGCCATGTTGGACCGTGTGTCAGAATTTCCTTCCTTTTTAAGACTGAGTAGTATTCCATCGTATGTATGTACCATATTTTGTTTATCCATTCGCCCATCAATGGGCACTTGAATCGCTTGTGCATTTTGCTGTTGTAAAGAATGCGCTATCAACATGGGCGTATAAATATCTCTTTTAGACTCTGCTTCCAATTCTTTTGGGTATCCACCAGTGGAATTGATGGATCATGTGGTAATTCTATGTTAGATTTTTTTTGAGGGATTGTCTTACTGTTTTCCATAACAGCCATACCACCATTTTACATTCCCACCAAAAGTGATGAGGGTTCCAGTTTCCCCACATCACTGACTCTTAAAGTTTGGATGGGTTTTGTAGACTCTTAACTGAATATTTCTTGGTAGAGGTTGGAAGGAGGTGGTTATATTCATATCGTACCACAAATTGTTTCTAAAAATGTTCTTTAAAAAAATGGCTATGTGTTTATTTTTGAGAGAGAGAGAGGCAGAGAGAGAAAGAGAGAGAATCTCAAGCAGGCTCCACACTGTCAGCCCAGAGCCTGATGCGGGGCTCAAGCTCGTGAACCGCGAGATCGTGACCTGAGCCAAAAATCAAGAGTTGGATGCTTAACTGACTGAGCCACCCAGGCGCCCCTGTAAAAATGTTCTTTAAACATCTGTCTCTTTCCTTGTGATTCTACTTCTGATGGAGATGGCCCCTCTCCCCTCACTCTCGTTCTCACCAACGGGGACTCCTTGTTAGTCGTGTCATCCTTTTCGTTATTTATTGTTTCAAAGTATTTCCCCCCCCCCAGCTTTTAATTTTTTTTAGAGCAGTTTAAGGTTCATAGCAAAATCGTGAAGAAGGTACAGAGATTCCCTATATACCTCCTGTTCCCCTGACATGTGTAGCCTCCCCCATTATCAACAACTACCCACCAGAGGGGTGTATTCGTTACAACTGATGAACCCGCGTGGACATACCACATCCCCAAAGTCTGTGGTTTACACTATGGCTTACTCTTGGTTCTGTATATTCCATGGGTTTGGACAAATGTGTAACGACATGTACCCATCATTATAATATCATACAGAGTATTTTCAACGCCCTAAGTTTTTCTGTGCAAAAGTGCTTTTTCATTAGGTAGTCGCTCATGGAGTTCAACATTGAAAATGTTCACAAGTCTCCCTCCCAGACAGCCACCTACTTCCACCCACCAGACATTCCCCCATGTGATACTTTCTCGGGTGCATAGTTGGAGATATTTTGTATACATAATACAGGAGAGCAAATTGATGAGGGGTAAGGTGAAGCATGAAATATACAAGCGATAGCAAGGTGTCACCAAAAACAGAACTGAAAGTACACGTACAGGGAAAAGTCAGGTAGGTCTGTTTAGTGCCAGCTGAGCTGATGAGATATAATGTAAAGTAACCACCTGGTTCTTTGCATGATTTGGATCACAGAAGCACAATGTAGGTTGCACACATCTGGAAGCACAGCAGTTTGCACTACAGCAGTCCCCAAGGCAGGACCATAGGACTATCTGGAGTTGGGGCTGTGGTCCAGGACCCCCAGAGGAGAGATTTCTGGGCAGACTCAACAGAGGGGGGCAAAGACAATGTAGGGTTTGGTGTTTGGACAAATACATAAATCCAAGTGTGCATATCTGAGACATCTGGAGTACTGAAGACGCGCTCGGTTTTTCAGTGATCCGACCAGTTGTCAATGTGAACACAGCTTTAGAGATGTCCCTGCTTCCCGCCCCCCCCCCCACTCCACCCCTTTTCACTTCCCCTGCCTGTAGGTTTCATTTGGAGGACAGGTCTTGGCCGGGTCAGGAGTGGTTGTGCTTGTGAAAAATCTGTTCTCTTCTTCTGTGGTGCATGGGTAGTGTTAGTCCCTCCAACAAGTGGGGCCATGGACTGTTTTTCACCAGTGCAGCACGATAGGAGGTGACATTGCCTTCCACAGATAGAACAAAGATGTCTATGCATGCCATGGAAGGCAACCACTACTCAGAAAGAACCCTGTTCATAACCTCCATACCCTACTGTCTTCCTTTGGTTGTCTCTACAAATCATATCCATCGTTAGAGAATAAATATTTATTCCGTTATTGAGTATATCCAACAAAATGCCCCTGTGGACCGTCTTCCAACCTCTGGGAAGTAGCTCCATTGACTCTACCTTGAGCCTGTGTCTTGGGCCCTCTTGGATCTATTTAGAAATCTCGGTCTCCTCCTCGTGGGACCCCTCAGATATTCATAGTTCCTATGAGCAGATGGAATGCCAGTTCCTGGTAGGTCTTGAGAAGTACAGGTAGCATATTGTAATTCAGGATTAAACAAATGCGCACAACCCCGAATTTACATGTTATCACATGACCCTTCACTGACTATTGACTCAACCTGCCTGCATCCCGCTCCTACCCTCTGCCCCAGTTCCTGCCACCTTTCTGCATCCCTCACCCATTGGTCAGGTGAGGTCATCATCATTATTTGAACAATAATCAAAATCCCAATCGAATGTATCAGATCTTCCCTCTGGTTAAAAAGAATATTCTAATAATATTTTAACATCAGGACTAACAGTACAAGAGTATTGTGTTTATTAATGTACGTATGTATATTGAACGCACATGTTTTGTTCTGACTTTCAAGTTTAACAAAATGGGTAGAAGTGTGAATAGGTATATATGCTTTTCATGAATTTAGGCTTCTGGCTAAAGTATTGAATGGGGAGAAACATTGAGGATTGTTCCTTGGGCACATGAAGGACAGAATAAGTAATCGTACTGGGGGCAGGGCATTGGGGGGCATGTATGTTTTCAGCACTGGACAGTCATTGAATGTTTCTGAAGCAGAACTCAGTTGACAGCATCTTCCCCAATATCTTCAGAGGTCGATGAGTCAAGGTGGCTTTGCAACGCCCTTTCATGAGGGTCTGTTCTAAGCCCTTGGTGACCTCCTTCTGAGCTCTACGCAGATTGACATTGCTCTCAATTTTCTCTTTAAGCTCCAAACAGAAGTTGTCAGTAAAGTTAGGATGCTGATACATGTAGGATTCCAGAAGGAAAACCCATGTAGATCAAGCAAGGATTCTTTAATTCTTTCAGTGACATCTGGCCAGACTGGCTACTTTGTCAAAGTATGATTGGGTCCTCTTTTAGTTTTCCCATGAAAATCTGTGTACTTTGGAATTCAAAGTCACATGAATCTTTGCCTGGCAGAAATGTAAATGTTTTGATAAGGCTGTGTCTTTGTGAGTTTGAGCCACTGCAGATACCGAGGGACCCATGGATGAAGGATGGATGAGGCATGCTGATGTTCTGGGCAAGTTCTAACGCTGACAAGACACAGATACTTCCTTCCCTCCTCGACCTCCACGTCTCCTGTCACTTTCAGAAAACACCAGGGATATGGGGGCCATGGAGAGAACGTTCCCTTCTCTCTCATCCTGGCCCACCATGACATGGGACTGATGGGCTAATTTAAACCCAAACAATGGTTTACACCTTTTCTTCATTCTTTTTTGTGTGGGGTTGGGGCTGTGTGAGGTGATCTCAGGCTCCTTTGTGAATTATGAGCTGCGTATCTGACCCAAATGGACAGAACATAAGTATCCTCGGAACAGGGCCCTCATCTGTCAGATCCCAGTGATGGAGAAGAAGGAAAAGAACAGAGAGAACTGAGCTTAATTTGGGGGTTGTCCGATGGTTGGATATTAATGAAATATGGCTGACCCACCATTAGTTAGAGTGGAGGAAGAAACAGGCATTCCTGATTTTTTCTTCCTTGTTCTCCAGTTTAGCAGGTCCACTTGAATGCCCATGGACTACAGCAGGTTGAGGTTACACCCTTGGCCGGTGTTATTCACAGCTTGTAGACACACACAGAGGAGGTGTGGAGCTGCTGGGTGGGGTCCTGGACTTAGTGGCAGGAGGCTGGGTCTGACTGTGCTACCTGTTAGCTCTGTGGTCTTTGGCAAATTGTTTCTCCTCTCCAAGGGGTGATTGTATCACGGTGCTGTCCACGTCATCAAGGTATGGTGAGGTTCAAGTGACAATGATGATTGAGAATGGAAGACCACTTTGAAGGCTAGAGTTGCTTCTGAGGGCTTTAGCATGATGGTCATATACGAAAGCTGAATAGGATCAGGTCTTGTCTAGAAATGTGAAAGCCCAGATAACCACAGACTTTTGCTGTGTTAGAACTCGATGGAAGTGTAGTAGGTATTTTCTCCAACTCGTCCATTGGCAGATGAGGAAATTGAATCTCAGAGAAGGGAAGTCCCTTGAAGGGTTGTCTTGAGCCATTTGAACAGCCTGGGAGAGGCCTGGAGAGACTCTGGACTCTATTGTGGGGTCACATCCCTTGCAGTGAGATGCCTCCAGGGGTCCAGGGACTCCTAATTTCCAGGTAAAGAGCGTGAAGAGCCCTTTGCCATGCCAAGAGGATGGAGAATCCCCAGGATTCAAATAGTAGAACTACCTGAAAGACAGGTGACAGATATGGAAGATCTGACCCCTGCATGAGAAACAAAGGCCAAGAGAGTTGCCCAAGGGTGAGATCCAGAGGGTTCTACTGTTTTTCCTGAGAAGTCCCTTGACCTTATGAGCACAGGTAGGCCTTGGCCAACTTTTCCATGTCCCAGAGTGGCCCGAGACTCAAATGTGCCTGTTAATGATGGCCCCTCTGGGGTGGGTGGGGGGACATTGAGAAGCCGTGACTCAGGGCCACTGCCTGCTGGAAGGTTCTTTCTCCACGACAGATCGCTCTGGTGGAGAATTATAGGTGTGGGCAAGACTAACCTTAAAGGCTACAGCTTTATAGGGCATGAATAAAAGCTGATGCATGATGTCTACTAACAAAGTAAGGGGCAGGTCAGGCTCTTGACCTCACCCAGAGAGGACTTGACTTGTTCGACGGGGTCAGGGATGCTCATGCGGCTCAGGGTGGAGAAGGCAGAATGTGGGAGACAGCAGCAAATGAGAAACCCAGGTGCCAGCCCAGAGGTACGGAAGCCTCTTCTTTCCAAAGATTCGAATACATGCAGGCCCTCTTTGGTCTGAGACAACTGACACCTGCAGCTCCAATCACCCAGGGACAACCGGGGAGGGACAGCTGTGTCCTGCTACCTCTGGAATGTTGGAAGCACCGGCCTCAGGAGGGACAACAATCTCCCCCTTTCTCATTCTCCACCCCACCCCCTGCAAACCCACTAGGTCTGTGATCCTCTCTAGCAAGACAGCCGTGTGTGGCACTGCTGTCCTTGACATTGATGGCACTTCTTTCTGTCAAACCTGTGCAGTGAATTACAGTGGAACATGAGTTCTAGTGTCTTCCTGGGGGGAAAGCTATTCCTCCCTTCACTGGGCGTACTGCGGGGCCCGATGGAAGAAGCGGAGAAATGCCTGAGAAACAGACCCGTGTGGAGGACCAGGAGTGCAGGACTGGGACTCTTGGCCTGTGTGGGAGGAGGAGGGAGGAGGCAGCCATCCAGTTCCCTTGAACCTGCAATCTGATGGAGCCGGCCGGGCTGAGCAACCACAGGGGGAGGTCGATTGTCACTTGCGAATTAGCTGGGAAAACGGGGATCTGGGAGAGGTGGCGCAGAAGGCCTGCACTCTGTGGCAAAGCACAGGCTGCGAAGGGAATGGCCGTGCTCTCTCCAGAAGCAGACCTCACACAGGCCCAGAAGGACCTGGAGATGCCTTGAGCTGCTTTTCCTGAAGGCCTGGGCTGTCCTTGGCTCACATCAGCGAGGGGAAGCTACCCCGGCCCTCTGAAATGGGGTCAGTCTGGGGAGCTGAGTCACAGGGAATGCCATCTCTCACCCTGGAGTGGGGCCAGGTCACAAGGGTGGACTTTTCTAAAAATAAGCCATTCATGTCTGGACACCATGCATCTGTCTCCTCAGAGACCCGGCACTCAGTGCCAGGCCAACTCCTGTGGCGCCCCGCGCATCGAGGCTAGGGACTGGCTCGGGAGAGAGAAGGCTCTCCAGGCTCTTTTTCTGCCAGGTTGGGCGCGAGGGAGGTGGTTCTTGGTGAGATGAGCCTTCGCCATCACAGCCTGGGCCTCAGCCAAGTGCCGGGCTTATAGGGGGGAAGGAACCCGGAAGCAGAAGGTAGCTGCTTAGGCCGGAGGCCCCTGTGAGGGAGTCAGCAAGGTCTTCTCCCTGGGGCTGCCTCTCCAGGCCCTTTTCTGGCTCCCCACTCATGAAGCCACGCCGTCTCCCCCCCCCTCAGTCTGGGCCCCCTCTGTCTGGGTACGACGGGCTACGAGGGCGCGGAAGTGGGGCATGAAAAGAACATTGCTATTATTTTTTAAGTGAAAAGGTGACGTGTACTCATTATTTAAAAAGATCAGACATAAAAGGAAAAGTATAGGGAAGAAATTAAGAAATGACCTCCTTCCTTCCACAAGTTTCTAGGGAAAATAGATGTATTTTTCTACACGCATATGCACACTTAGTTGAGTATATTTTCCTTTTATAAGAATTGGGTTAAGTCAACATTTTCCAACCAGTTTTCTTACTTAGTAATACATCATGACAACTTTCCACAGCCACGATTATAGATTTGCATAGTAATTTTAAGAGCCTCATATAAAGGAATCGTAATTTAACCGAGGGGTCGACCCACTTTCTATCACGGACTAGATGGTAAATATTTTCAGTTTTGTGGGCCAGATGGTCTGTATTGCAGCCATTCAGGTCTGCAAGTTACAGCTCCAAATGGTCAAAGGTAATATGTAAAATATGTAAATGAACAGGTGTGTGTGTGTGTGTGTGTGTGTGTGTGTGTATGTGAATGTTGTGTACATTCACATACATACATAGTCACATAAATACATGCACACAGGATTCTCATACCCCCCCCCCCCGCACACACACACATACACAGGCACAGAATCCAGACACACACACACACACACACACATCCTTTATCTGATGGCATCTGTAGGATAAATTGTAAGATGTATTTTCCTGTGATTTCAGAGGGAGGCTTGCAAACCAACTGTGGATTCCGTTCGCTCTCATGAGCCTGCATCTCCTACTTGTCTAATAAGTGCATTTTGACCAGGCTTCGATTGACAAAGCGTGTATTGAAGAGGAATCTGTTTCAGGTCTCCTGGGCAGGTATTATGTTACCATTAGAGGCCTCCCCCTCCAGGAAGGGCCTGCCGGGGAACTCTGTTTCTGATAGCTGTTGGCTGTCTGGGTGGCTTCCTGAGAAGAGAAGAGAAATGGGAGAAGTTGACGCCCACCAGGACAGTGCTGTCATTGGGATTCAGGCACCTGCTGGAGCCCGTCCGGGAGCCCTGCAGCCCTGTGCCCGACCTGTTCTCTGAGAGACAAGTGTGGGTCCACGCTTTTTATAGAACACCGTTAGAGGGATGGCCCGGGGCGCCTGGGTGGCTCAGCCGCTTAAGCGTCTGACTCTCGGTTTCGGCTCAGGTCATGATCTCAGTTTGTGGGTTTGAGCTCCACACTGGGCTCCATGCTGACGGCACAGAGCGTGCTTGGGATTCTCTCTCTCCCTCTCTCTCTGCCCCTCCCCTGCTCACCCTCTCTGTCTCTTTCTCAAAAATAAATAAACTTAAAAAAAAATTAAAAAAGAAGGGGGGACCAGATGAAAGAGGTCGAGGACGATGCCTCCCAAGGTTCTTTCTTCCATAGGAGAGGCACAGGCTGGCCTGAGAAGCAGCATTACAGGACACCTGCTGAGGTTGTGTCCTGCCCGCAGGGCACGTTGCTCCTTTCACTTCTATGAGCTTGGGGTCGTCCCTGGCTGACACTCGTTCTCAGGAGTAGCATGACAAGTGCTAGGGGCGGCTGGTCACAAAGGGGTCCTGCTGGTAGAAGAAAGCTGAGTTCTGCAGGGAGAGAAGGGCGTGTGTTGGCAAGAAGGGAGAGGGAGCAGTTCCAAAGGGCACTGAGCAGGGACAGAGGGAGGGGCTCAGGGGCGGTGTTGGCTCGTTTTCACTGTGGCGGGCCTGCGAGTTTCTCCGGGCCTCGGAGTCATCATCTGTTACAAGAGGGCTCACCTTCTACCCGATTCTGTGAGGAGCATAAGAAAAACATGTGGGGAGAACAGGGTGCATGCATTCGCGGACGTGTGTGCGTACATGTAGCAAAAGCGTCATCCTTTAAATTGATGATGGACCAGCGTGAATCCTTGCCAGTCCTCGGGCATCTTCTGCGCCCGATCCACCTGTGAAGACCGGTGACATGGGGACGGGTGCCTGGTGGCTGGGCGCGGAGGCCAGAGAAGTGAGGTGTGGGGCTGACGGGGTCTGTGCGCACAGTTCAGAGCTTCCTGGGAACCACGGGGCCCGGCTTCGAAGGCCTCCGGGGACCATTCCAAATAGGATTCCTGGATTGTTCGGGCTGAAAGTCGCAGAAGCCCTTGAAGGTTCAGATCAGCTTGTGTGATATTTGCCCTTGAGAAGCGGGGAAACAGTGTCTGAGGATCTGGTGATTTACAGTAAATCCTTCGCAGATGGAAGGGGGCCGGACCACGTTGGGATGCGGGGTTCTGTGCTCCGGACGGCCTTGGTAGGCTTCCTCCCGCACCTCTGTGGTCTTCTGTCTCCGTGCTTTGCTGGAAGTGAGTGAATTCTGTTCCCCCTTGCCGGGGCTGCTCAGTGGTTTCGGCCCTGAAGAAGAAAAAGAGCTTCCTTCGCCCTTCCCCCTTGTCCTTGGGAGGTGGGGACCAAAATCGGCGTTGCTGCTTGACTAGGTAGCAAGCAGGAAGTGTTTTGGCAAACGATATTGGTTCTTAAATGTCATCGAGGGTGATTTATTAACGTTGTCCGTGTTGTCCCATCCTGCAGGATTTCCTTCTTTTTTAAGGCTGAGTAGCCCCACGCTGCATTGCGTATACAATTCATCTTCTTCCGTTCACCTCTTGAAGAACATTTTGGTTGTTCGCCTCTCTTGGCTATGGTGAATAATGCTGCAGTGGACATAGGAGTGCGGCTGTCTCTTCCAGACCTTGATTTCGGTTCTTTTGTACGTATACCCGGAAGTGGGATTCCCAGCTCATATGGTAGCTCTAGTTTTCATTTTCTGAGGAGCCTCCGTACTGTTCTCCGTAATGGCTGCACCAGTTAATGTTTCTAGCAACAGCACAGAAGGCTTCTCTTTTCTCTACATTCTTGCTAAGACTTGTCTTTAATTTTTATTGTTTTTTAAACAGCCATCCGGACACGTGTGAGGAGGTTTTGGTTTGCGTTTCCCTGATGATAAGTGATGTGGAGGATTTTTTCTTGCACCGGTGATTAGCTCCATTTTAGATAGGGGGAAATGGAAGCTCCCAGGGGTAAAGGGGGACCCTTCCCAGGGTCACACTGTCAATTAATGATGGCCCTGGAATTCAAATGTGACCCTGGAAGTGTCACCATTATACTCCCCCCTGTGCCCTATCTCAACACCCACCTCCGCTATAGGCTGAATGTTTGTGTCCCCCAAGATCCGTATGTTGACATCCTAATGCCCGGTATGATGTCACTGGGAGGTGGGGCCTTTGGGAGGTGCTTAGGTCATGAGGGTGGCACCCTCATGAGTGGCATTAGTGTTCTAATCCTGCGCGCATCCCATCCCTTGAGGATGTAGCGAGCAGGTGGAAATCTGCAAGCCCAGAGAGGGTTCTCACCAGAGCCTGATCACACGGGCACCCCTGATCTTGGACTCCCATCCTCCAGAACTGTGAGAAAATACATGTCTGTTGTTTGTAAGCCTCCCAGCCGGTTATTTTGTTATAGCAGCCGAAATGGATTAAGACACCCCTCCGAGTTAATTAGGACAGTCAGTGGGCCAGTTAGCTGGCCCAGGCAGGGGAGAAGGCAACACTTTAATTCAGGCTGAGTCCTAAAGCGGGGGAAGGGGTGGGTGGGAGCGACAAGGGGGGAAGGTGGAGGGAGAAAGGCCGATCAGGATGGCAAGAGGGGTGGGAGGCGGCGGTAAGGGGGTGGGGGATGTGGCTGGAGGGAAGCAGGGCCAACGTTTGGGGGAACGACACGGAGGGCTGCTGTCCTGGGAAGGCGTGAAGCTTGACCGAGGGCACGCCTGGGTCCTGGACTTATGAAGGGTAATGGTGTTGCAGAGACAGGCACAGTTCTAAAGGAGCCCTCAGAGTGAGGCAGGAAGATCGAGAGGCTGTGGCTCCACGTGGAACTGATCTGAGTCTCCGCAGGGCTGCGCGGGGGTGGGGGGTGGGGTGGGGGGGATCCAGAGGAAGCTGATACAGGGCCACGTTCTGAAGGGAGGCCGGACGCCACGGCTACCCTCTTGCTCACGTCACGGTAGCCATTCCCATGATCCCGGGCTGCCGTGTGGGGAAGGAGCACATGAGTTTAGTGGAGCCATTAGGAGGTTCCTTCACTGCTCCAGGGGAGGGGTGATGGCGAGGAGGCGGGCCAGCATTTGTAACAGATGCTGAAGATAAAGCCGTCCTTGCTGATGTCAAGCGTGAGGGGAAAAGGGGATAGTCAAGGATGACCGGGTGCTTTGCTCTGAATAGGGGTGTCATTTACTGAAGTGAGGAATGGAGGCACGGGAGTCGGTAGCTCCTTGACGATGCAGAGGCTAGAGATACACGTCTGAGGATCATCAGGAAGAAGTGACGTTTCGGATGACAGAGGGAGAGCCCTTGGCCCCAGGATTGGTTTCCTGGGTCTAGGTGACTCTTGAGGACTTTTTGCTACAAAGGAAAGCAGAGAGATGCAGAGGGTTGAATTGTGTATCCCCCACCCCCCAAAAGAGGTTGAAGGGTTTCAAATTTTTTTTAAGGCTTATTCATTTTTGAGAGACAGAGACAGAGTGCAAGCAGGAGAGGAACAGAGAGAGAGGGAGACACAGAATCTGAAGCAGGCTCCAGGCTCTGAGCTGTCTGTGGGGCTCGAACCCACGAACCCACGAACCATGAGATCATGACCTGAGCTGAAGTCGGACGCTTAACTGACTGAGCCACCCAGGCGCCCCCAAAAATGGTGAAGTCTTAAGGTCCAGAATCCATGGCTGTGACCTCTTTTGGAAATAAGGTCTTTGGAGATGAGGTCATTAGGATAGCCCCCAACCCAACCTGATTGGTGTTGTTCTAAAAAAGAGGGTTTGGACCCAGAGACACAGAGGCAGACACCTACAGAGAGAAGATGAAGTGAAGGGACACAGAGGGGTGACGGACATCGACAAGGCAACGAGAAAGGCCTGGAACGGATTCTCCCTCCCAGCCCTTAGAGGGAACCCAACACTGACGCCTTGATCTTGGACTTCTGGCCTCCAGAGCTGTGAGACAATACGTTTCTGTGGTTCAGGTGGTCCAGTCTGTGGTCCTCTGTTACAGCAACTTTAGCAGCTGACGGTGGGAGGTATAGTTGAGGTGGACGTGGACTTTACTGCGGGTCTGTAACCGGGGGTGGGGGGATGGAACGACATGCCTGTAGGAGGAGGGGAACGACCCGGGCTCGAGGGAAAAATGGGGCATGTGGGAGAGCGAAGGGGTGGCTCTCTGAGAAGACCAGGTTCTCTGCATCTTGGGTCTTTGTACACGTGGCCCCCGGGCCTCACTGGATGGGCCGCCCCTCCGAGGGACCCGGAACCGCCCCCCTGTGCTCCGGGCACCCTCACTGCTGCCCCATCTCTGCACTTTCCACCCACTGCCCAGTGCTCTGGGAGGGACCAGGACTCGGGATGCTGAGCCTAACAGAGTCCGGCCACAGGAGGGGCTCTGCGAACACGCTTTCAGCAAATGAATGTGAATCCTTCGGGAATGTGTTTGTCCACAGGGCGCTGGTTTTAGAACTCATTTTGGAAATTGGTCCTGGCACGTCCCCGTCTCTCCAGACCAACGTTGATTTTGTCCTGTGTTTACTCAATGCTTTGGGGGGTTATAAATCTGGAGACAGCTCCACCAGGAACTTTTCACTGGGGCAGACCCTGTGAACTGTGTAACCTTGAGCAAGCTACTTAACCTCCATGACCCTTGGTTTTTCCATTAGTCAAATGGGGCAAAGCACTGCCCTTTTTCTGCCTCACGGATGTGGATGTGGTGGCTCCAGCTAAGTTCTGAAGCAGAAGCTTGGGTGTGTGGATGCATCAGTCTTTGTGGGCCCTAAATGAAAGGCACAATCAGTGGGTTTCTCGGAGAAGAGCTGGTATGTGTGCATGTAAAGAGGGGGAAGGTTTAGTCACTCGGTCCTCTTTATCCAGAGCTCTGAAGTTTTAAAAGTTCTCAATAAAGAAAGTTGAATGGTGGCAAAGTGCACATAACGTTTACCCTCTTAACCGTTTCTGAGCGTGCGGTTCTGTGGGTTGAACTTCCTCACATGATTGTGCCATTAGCAGCCCCATCCAGAATTTTTTCATCACCTGCAGCTGAAAGTCGGCACCCATTGAATAGTAAGTCTGCATTCCTCCCCTTCCCCCTCAGCCCCTGGCAACCACATTCATACTTTCTGTGTCTATGCATTTGCTTCCTCTAGGGGCCTTGCCTGAGTGGACTCACATGGCATTTATCCTTCTGAAACCGGCCTATTTCACTTAGCGTAATGTCCCCAAGGTTCATCTAGGTAACCTGGGTCAGAATTTTCCTCCTTTTTAAGACTGAATACTATTCCACTGTATGGATGTACCATGGTTGGCTCGTCCATTCATCCATCGATGGCCATTTGGGTGCTTTCACCCCTTGGCTGATATGAATTAGCCTTCAGAAATCTGAGCTGTACGTCACGGCTTGACTTCTACGTACGTCTCATTGTCCGTCCGTGGCTTCTTTAGTCTTCTTGTGTGATTCATCTCAGTGTGTCAGAAACCCGGACTCATCTGGGCTCTTCTGCACGATGCTTTTAACTTTTTTTTTTTTCCACATTTCCATGAGGCCTTTTTGAGAGAATTAAACATTAGATAATTTAAGGTATTATGGTTTTGGAGTTAAGGCCACTTTGGTGCATTTTTCCCCCCCGGAGGATCATCTGTTTTATCTCCACTTGACTTTTTCAAAATGCTGGAACTGTCTTTTGATTGAACTTGAAGCTTTTTTTTTTTTTTTTCCTTGACATTTATACTACCGAAGGCGGAGAAATAAGACCTTTGCTTATTAACAAAATGAATGCGTCTCTTTCCCCCATGGGAAATTGAAAACAATTTAGAGAATAGAGTAAACTTCAGATTTTCCTGTGATGTGAATTTGGGTGACCTTTCCTTGAGGTAAGATTTAAGGGAGATCTAGCTGGGCTTGACAGTGATGGAGCCAGGTGCCTCCGGATTTCACCTTTGCTCGCCGTTGTTCTTTCCAACTGGAAGCACCTTCCCCCCCCCCACCCCCCCACCCTCCCCACCCCCCCACGCACTCGTCTCGGCTCTTCCGGCATCAGCAGAGAGAGCACAGCTGAGGCCCAGAGAGGTTCAGTGTATTCGCAAAGGTCACCCAAGCGACCCTTGGCGACCAAGGGAAAGCAGGGCTCAACCCAGGGGCCCTCATGATGCAGCAGTGGACCCCTGCTCCAGACAGTAAATTCTCAGAGGCAGTGGTGGTTTATTGTTTGGTATCTTCTTTCTTCCTTTTCACTCGTATATGCCAGATGTGCTTGGGGAAATTCCCCGTTAGACTAGCGCATAGTTAACACCTCCTTTGTCTGACCGTGTCACATGTTCCCCCTCTGGAGACGGTGGGGGCCCGGAGTTTCCAGCCAGCTTGATCTAGAGCCATGGCCTGTGGCACGGTGTTGGTGGGCGGTGCTGGCGAGGCCTGCCTGCCATGTGCCCGTCCTTGCCCGGGAGTGGGAAGTAGAGGATAAACAAAGCAAAGACACCGTGTTGGAAATAGGACTGCAGAGCTGAGAAGACGCCTAGAAGAGTGGCCTTGGGCCAGCTCCTACTCTCTCTAGGTAGGCCAGGAATGCTGGGCCCAGAGCAAGGGGACAAAGCAGTGGAAAGAAGGAAAAAGAACTGTCCAGGACCAGGGCGCCCTCCTACCTGGTCTAGTTAGCGAAGCAAAAGGATACTCCCTAGCCCCAGATAAAAGTGGATCAGAACTCAGAAACACTTGTGACTAAAATTTGTGCTTCTTTGGGCAAGCATCTCCAAAACCAAATCTCCTATCCTCCTCAGCATCCCTTTTCTTGGGTGCGAAAGCAACTCAGAGGACCCTTAAGAGAACGGGTTTGTTTAAGCACATCACAGGGCGTGAGCAGGGCTGAGGTAGAATGCCCCCTTTCCCCAGCTGGGTGCCGAATGTACTGTTTGGCACCAGGGATTAGTTTCCCAGTTTGAGCAGAAGATCAGACCCTGACAGAGGACAGAAGGTCAAAGGTCACACCAGTCAGGGAGGGAGGAAAACAAAACAAAAACAGGAAGTGGCCCGCTCAGGGATTTTCCATGGGAAGGCTGGAAAACATATCCGGACTTAAAGAAAAAAAGGAAGACAACGGGGCACCTCCGAATCTTCTGGAAGCCTCTTGAGATGTTGTTGGAACCGTTGTCAGTAGGAGCCAGCTTGATGGAAGCGTGGAAGGGGACCAGGACACCCGGTGGGAGCCCCAGTCCTGGACTCACATTGGCTCATCACCAGATCTTTCATTGCCTCCGTCCTCCTTTTGGAAGGAGAGTTTTCACCTCTTGTATCCCTTGGAGAGGTGTGTTCATGTGTGTCCTAATGTTGAGGCAGGAAAAGGGGTCTATAACCCAGAAAACATCCCCACCTCTAAGCAAGCGTCCACAAGGGGTGTTTCTGATGTATATGGGCATGTAGTCTTTACAGCGAATGTCACATTAATGGAAAAACACCTGCCTCTCACTTTTAGGACTAACTGACTCAGTCCTTTTGCTACCAAAATTTGCAAAGGTCAAGGCCAGAGAGGGGGCTGGGCAAGGCTGAGGGAGGCTGTCCTGCCATCTTCTCTCAGTTTCAGTTCTGCCCCTCCTTCTCTGTCCTAATCAGGACAGGGACAGACTCCCCGAGAGAACCACTCTGTCCTCTCCCTCCTCGGCTCTGCCTTCTCAGCATGGGTCAGGGGCTGTCGGGCAGGAGGGTGACAGGTCCTGCATGGAGGTCCAACAGAGGAAAGATCCCCTGTTGTTTATAAATCTCACCTTTTGAGAGCAGGGGACAAATATCCTGGATCCCGATCCTGTGCTCTGTGCAGTGGCCACCCCCTCCCTCACAGGGCCTGACTCAGTGGGTGCTGTGCTCAGCCCTGCTTCCCGATTTGAATCGAGGAGTCTCCTTGCCAACAACTGAAAGGGGGGAAAACAATCTCCAGTCCTTCGTGGCCGTGCTCTGTCTTGAGATCTTGTTTTAGTTCCTAGTTAATCAAGGAATCAGAATTTGATGTAAAAAGAGAAGAATATGCCAGTGTGTTTCTAACGCGCCACATGCAAATGAGCCCGTAAAGTATATCGCAGGCAGCCACCGGAGGTCAAAGGTCACCCTCCACGTCTGACAATTATTTTGCTCAAAATAAACGGTGAGCAGGACTGCAGGAAATGAGTTGCGGCAACCTCAATTCATGTGTGAAAGTTTCCAATTAAGAATTCAAAGAACTTGTTGTTTAATGAAAAAGTGAAACAAATTCTCTTTATGTGTTTCCCCGCTTCCTTGGTGGTCCCTGGCAAAGAGCCGGGTCCGCAGGAATATGGCCGTCTTTCAGTTCACCTGAAAAAAGAGGGAGCTTGGCAAGTGATTACATGACCAGAAGCAAAACGTGAAGTAAGGGGAAGGTAGTTGATCAGATCCTCTGGCTTGGGGTTGGCAAAGCACCGCCTAGGCCAAATACAGCCCACAGCTTATTTTTGTCAATAAAGTTTTATTGGAACACAGCCATGCCCATTTGTTCCTGTATTATCGGTGACTGCTTTTGCAGTACAGGGGACATGGGAGCTGTATGAGGGAGCTGAATAATTGGGACAGAGAGACCATATGGCCTGCAAAGCCAAAGTATTTGCTTTCTGTAAAATTTCTGTACAGAAAGTTTGCCAACCCACCGTCCAGTTCATTGGTTCTTAATTTTTGTTGTGCAGTGAGATCCCTTTGAAACTGTGACGAAAGCTTTGTACACACCCCCTTATAGAAAAATGTATGACCTCTTTGTTAAGAATGCCTACATGTAACTCTAACTAGACCCTTCTCCAGAGCCTGGGATCAAGGTAGTCCATTCTGGACCCCTCACAGGAGGAGTTTCTGAAGGTACGAAGGACACCTTCTGCTGTTATCCACCTCCACCCACGTGCTGGTCCCAGTTGTGATAAAGCATGAAGAACCTCAGATTGCAGGTCAGGGGACACAAGTTCTCTTCTGGGCTCCGTCACCCTTACGCTGTGTGACCTCGGGCAAGTCACTTCACATTCTCTGTGCCTTGGTTCCCTCATGTGTCAAATGCGAGGTCCAGAAGAGATACTTAAAAAAAAAAAATTTGTTTTAATTGAGGTATAATTGACATGTAACATTGTATTGGTTTCAGGCCTACAACATAACGATTTGATATTTGTGTATCTTGTAAAATGGTCAACACGGTAAGTCTAGTTAACATCTGTTACCACCCAGCGTTAATTTTTAGATTTACGCCCTTGGTAACTTACAGGCCATGTTGTCTCTTGTACCCCATGACTTGCCTATTTCATAACTGGGCGTTTGTACCTCTTGACCCCCTTCATCTTTCCACCCGCCCCTCTGGCAGCCCCTTCCTCCTCTGGCAAACACAGTTCTGTTCTCGGTATTTATGACTTTCATTTTGTTTTGTTGGTTCCCTTGTTTTACTTTTTAGATTTTGTGTCCAAGTGATATCATACAGTATGTGTCTTTCTCTGTCTGACTTATTTCACTTAACGTAATGCCCTCAAGATCCATCTGTGTTGTCACAAATGGCAAGATCTTATTTTTTATGGCCAAGTAATATTCTGTTGTGTGTGTATCTATCTATCTATCTATCTATCTGTCATCTTCTTTATCCCTTTATCCATCAATGGACACTTAGATTGTTTCTAGAATAGATGATCTGCTTAAAGCTCTTTCTGGTTTTAGATTTCTATGCTCTTCACGGGTCTCCTGGAATTTATTTCTGGAGCTGAGTAGATAAGGTGTTGTGATTCCTATACTTTCAAAACATCTGAAATCCCTTGGCAACATAGACCTGTCTGGGTGGCACTGAAATCTGGGATTTGATGACCACACTGGATAGTTGGCACCTGCGGGAGAAGACCCTCACATGCCCCGGCCTCCACCCGCCCCTGGCCAGCCATCCCGATAAATCGAGTACACACAGGGGCTGCTCAAAAAAGCGCAGGTGGACCCAGTTCAGCCCATCAGAACTCAGGGGAAACAAGGTAGAACCCAAGGCCTCTTTTTTTTGTTTTTAAAGTTTATTTATTTATTTTGAAAGAGAGAGAGTGAAGGAGCACGAGCGGGGTAGGGGCAGAGAGAGAGAGAATCCCAAGCAGGCTCCACACTGTTAGCACAGAGCTCCCGGTGCGGGGCTGGAACTCACAAACCAGGAGATCACGACGAGCTGAAATCCAGAGTCGGATGCTTAACCGACGGAGCCACCCAGGCTCCTGGAACCCAAGGCCTCCTGGTAGAATGATCCGCAATAACACCTTCTACCGGAATGAACACATGCAGCTTCTCTGGGACAGATACTGCCCGCCAGGAAGACAGGTTTTGCATTTGGGTCGCTTTGGGTTTGAAAAGGAAAATAAATACATATTTTCACTGATCCTAAAAATACTTCACATTGCTTGTAGCTAATTTTAAGAAATACAGAACATGTGAAAAAAAGGTAAAACGTTACGCTGAAATCCACCTCTGCAGAGACGAACATTGCTAACAACTTGATAAACCTCCCAGGTGTCTTTTATGCATGCATACCATCAACACACGGTCACGTAAATGGGCTGTACGTGTTTTGTCTTCTACGTGTCATTTGCCAAAGCGATCTGTGCTGATATTGTTCTGTGGCGTTGGAGGTAGAGTCCCAACATTATTTGTAACGGCCGCACGGTATTTCATTGGACGTACCATAATGCACGGGCTCATTCACGTCTAGGTTTTTCCGGTTTGTGTGCGTGCGTGCTCTCTTCGTACTTAGATCTTGTGCGTTTTGCTGCTTGTTCAGCTGAGGAGAAATTCCTCGTCTTGAAATTCGGGAGTCAAAGGCCGCTCCTTAATAACTGGAACGCACAGGTGAAACTGCCTCCAGAAGATGTGTAGCACTCTGTGTCCACCAGCACGGAGGAGAGCCGTCCGTTTCCACTCTCTGGCCAACACTGACTGTTGCCGTTGTGGATATTTAGGGTCTTGGCCAACGTGATAGGTTAAAAGTGATCTTGTCGCGTAGCTTCGCATTTCCGACATCGTTTTGGTTTTGAATGGCACTGTCTGTGATGAAGCAGAGGTGAAGGTAATGACTTCATATCGGGTTCTGAGCCTGGCGTGAGAGCAGACGTATATCATTCAGAGGAGCCCGGAGCCCGCACCGAAGAGCTGGATGCTCTTCGAAGCCCATAATCCTTCACTGACTTACTTAATCACAGGCTCACTTGCGGCTACTTTTGGGCACCTGCCTAGAAGGCCACAGGGTTCTGGTCACGAAGGGGCCTGGATGACAGGGAGGACATCCGTGCCATAATTTTGAGGCTCTTTGCAGGCAGAGAGCTGGCCCCCTGTGTCCCGCTCGTGGCTCCGCTCGATGCCACGTCCGCTGACGGCATCTCCCTTGGTCTGAACGGATCTTCCCACCTCTCTCCCGAGCTTGGCTTTAGCTAATACAACCAAGAAATCCTCTGGAAGAGTCAGAAATGCCTGGGGCTGCCTGTGACATAGTGCAAAGGGTGGATCGGAGAGTGGAGGGCAGCCACCAGGGACGATGGTGGAGAAGCCGAGTGCGTGGAGCGGCAGGTCTGTCCCGCAGCCTCCGCTGTGGCCTCAGGCCAAGATGGGCGGCTGGGGCAGAAGGGGGCTGCGGCAGGGAGCCCTTCCTTCTAGGTCTGGTGCTCAGTGGTTTCCTGCTCTGCTGAAGGGCCGTTGCTCGGTGGTGATGATTCATGGCATTTGGACACTGCGGCCGTGTTCTGAACAGGGAAGTGAAAAATAACACAGCCGAGGGCAGTGCAGGGCAGGGCAGGGGCTGTCACAAGATGGGAAGCTTTCCTTTGGAAAATGCAGGGGGCGGGGGCGTCACAGCCAAGTTGGTGGCGGCGGTTCCCGCCGCGTGAGTGTGGCCCCGTTTGCTCTTCTTCTGGGCATCAACTTTTCCAAGCGTCGGCCACTAAGTTGTCCCTCGGAAGTGGCTGCTGGTCTTGGCCGAGCTGCCGTGAGGAGGAGGAAGTGGACGGGTGATTCAGTGAGTGTCAGCTTCCTCTGTGACTCGGGATTGGATCCGTTTCTTAGGGTGGTGCCAGAGGGCCTATGTGGCTTTGAAATTCTCTGCCACTGGCGGTGGCCCTCCCTTGACCCCTTTTGAACGAGTAAGGGGATTCAGCTGGATTCTGCAGCCTCCCCCCAAGTTGGGCCGGCCCTTCTGACTTGAGGCCTTCCTGTGGCTCCGGCCGACAAAGATCAGTGACGGGCCGAGCCGAGGCCTCTGCTGGGTCTGTGTGCGTGTCAGGAGCTGCCTCGTGTTTGGGAACTGGATTGCGAGAGCAGCTGGGATCTGAGGGGCCCAGTCCCGGCAGGCGTTAGACTGAGGGAGGAGGCAGTTCGACTGCCCGGAGCCACCAGCTCCCCTGGAGGCCATTTGTCCACGTAGCCAGTGGACGACAGGAGACGGCCAGATGCACAGCTGCTTCCTTCCCACGAGGAGAGTCATGACTGGCTTTTTCTTCCGGAGCACCGAGTTTTCCATGGATCTGTCGTTAGCGTGCAGCCTACGCGGCCATTGCTGCCCTCGCCTGAAACCTGTTCTAAGAAGCACTTCAATCATCCAGATCCTCGCCTCTGCCTAAGAGTCCATAGTCCTAAAAGCACTGACTTGGCAAAGACTGAAAAAGCCTCTCAAAAAATGCTGCAGGGGCTTCTGTATTCGAATGCCTTCCATCACCTTGGAGAACAGCCTCCTCCACTTCCGGGTCAGTTCTGTCCCACCTCTTCCCCCCCTCCGTCCCCTCCTGTTTCTGTGGCCAGAACAGAGGTCAGCTGGTCTTACTCAGGCAGGATGGCCAGCATCCAGTCACTGGTGTATTTAATGAGGACTCTAGTATTAGTCACACGCACAGAAGTGCAGCTCAAACCAGTCGGGGCTTCCAGAAAGGAGCTCTGTGTGACAACCGTACAAGGGGGGAGGGGCCCCGAGGCACTTGCAGCTGGGACCTGACCCTGCTGGGTGCTCTGTCCTTTCTCTCACATCATCTTCCAGCAAAACAGTGATTTTGATCTCTTTGATAAGCTTTCTCCACACGGAATGTGCACGATTGCAGTTTGCTTATCACACCTCGCAGCATCACTGCCAGAGAGGGGCTGAGAGTTCCAAAGTTCCAGAGAGAGGCCTCGATGGCCTTGCCTGGGGTCAGATGACCATCACTGACTCAATCACTGTGGCCAGGGAAGGATCTCTGAGCACATGGCTGTTCGCATTTGGACCCTATGATTAGCGCTGCGCTAAGCAGGGGAGGCAGTATTTTCCAGAAGGAGGGGCTCCTGTCCCGGGCAGACAAACAGTGGGCCCACTGCCCCCGTGTGCTGAGCTCTTCCTCACCCCCAGGCTGGGGACTCAGGCCCCTCACTGCCTCCCCTCTGCCTCTCCCGGGCCAGGGGGTCCCCTCAGAACCCACTGTTTTATTGCTTAAAAATCCATAAGAGGGGCGCCTGGGTGGCGCAGTCGGTTAAGCGTCCGACTTCAGCCAGGTCACGATCTCGCGGTCCAGGAGTTCGAGCCCCGCGTCAGGCTCTGGGCTGATGGCTCGGAGCCTGGAGCCTGTTTCCGGTTCTGTGTCTCCCTCTCTCTCTGCCCCTCCCCCGTTCATGCTCTGTCTCTCTCTGTCCCAAAAATAAATAAACGTTGAAAAAAAAATTAAAAAAAATCCATAAGAGATGGGGGTTTTCTCAGCTAAGGTTTTTGCGGGGGGCGGAATACATGTCTGGGGCGGGAGCTGTACGATTTTCTGAGGAGACGGCCTCGGAGGATCTAAACAACGAGTGAAGGAACAACAAAGGGACCCTTCTCAGAAGCATGGCAAAAATGAAACCAAATAAAAACCCCATAAAAATCCCTACTGGGGCAGAGGAAATACCAGCGTGATGCTTTTGAGCCACATCTTCAGTAATAAAGGAAAGATTCAAGGATCGGCCGTTCTGACGGGATTATGTTTGGGCTTGAGGGAGAATGTGCTGGAAAACAATGAAAGGGAGTCATCCAAGCAAGGGAGGTCTGTTGGTGCGTGCATTTGTATGTGTGTTGTTGCAATTCAGGAACTGACCGATGACCAGGGTCATGGGGAGTCTGAGAGAGACACCCG
Source organism: Prionailurus viverrinus (assembly GCF_022837055.1). Classification (NCBI taxonomy): domain Eukaryota; kingdom Metazoa; phylum Chordata; class Mammalia; order Carnivora; family Felidae; genus Prionailurus; species Prionailurus viverrinus. The sequence goes on from NC_062571.1 coordinate 13,577,470, forward strand.
ACAGGAACCGGTTCAAAGTTTGTGCCCAGCCTGGGGAGATCAGATGACCGGCAGCTGGCCTGCCCCCTGCCGGCTCCCATTGATGTCGGAGGGGCTCTGACCCCCGTTTGGTCACAGAAATACCCGTTTGGAAATCTCTTTGAAGGCTGATTAAGTAAACGCTCTCGCGGCACCGACAGTAACAACCGAGTGACGTAGTCGAAGTGCTCGTGGTAAGTGGAGGAATCTCTGGCTGCCAAGCTGACAGGCAACTCGCCTTTCTGTTCCTCTAACTTGGCCTCCCTGCTTCTGGTCGCAGTTTCGGGCACAGTGTTTCGAGGGGACGGGGCTGAGGGTGTGGAGACTCTCACTGTCATCGCGCGGGTGGGACAGGGCCCCAGGGACGGAGCGTGGTCCTGCCGCACAGCAGCTGGCCGCGGCCAGTGACCGGTAGTCCTCCCGGCACGGCTAACCTTTGATGTTGCTCGTGGGGTCCTTCCATCTGGTTTGTGGCCTCAGGCTGCTGTGACCCCCAGCGGGGGTGTCTCCCCGGGCCTCCCGGGGCCCGGCAGGGTGAGCGTGAAGGAAAAGTCTGGTTTTCATCCGGGAGCGCGGAGCCCCTCTCTGCGTGACGACTCTGCTCGCGGCCTGGCCAACTGGACGAGGGCTGCCGGACGGGGGAGGGGGGGCCCCTTCGTCACTTTACTGCCCTCGTTATCTCGGAGACCCCGTTGTCGTTGGGGGGGGTGGGGAGCGGGCTGCCAGCCCTGGACCCAGCTATGCCTCCGTACCCGGCAGTGTTGACGTTTGTTCATTCACTTCATCCGTCATGGATCCATCCACTTACCCATTCATCCGGGGCTGTTGTTCAGTCATTCGGTGACTATGTGACCAGGTCTCCTTATCTTTTATCTTTGCTGCCTGGCACAGGGCCAAGCTTGTAGGAGGGACTCCACACACGTTCGCTGACTTCTCTTCCTGCTTCACCTCTGTTATGGTTCATGTTCTACGTTCACGTCCATGATGTTGAAGTGCTAATCCCCAGGACCCCGGAATGTGACTGTGTTTGGAGATAGGGTCTTTAAAGGGGTAGTTACGTTAAAATGAGTTCATTTTAAGTGAAAATGAGGCTCTGAAGCAATCCTTTTAAAAAAAATTTCTTTTAATGTTTATTTTTGAGAAACAGAGAGACAGAGCATGAGCAGGGGAGGGGCAGAGAGAGGGGGAGACACAGAATCCAAAGCAGGCTCCAGGCTCTGAGCTGTCAGCACAGAGCCCGAGGCGGGGCTCAAACTCGTGAACCGAGAGATCATGACCTGAGCCGAAGTCGGACGCTCAACCGACTGAGCCACCCAGGCGCCCCCAAACCAATCCTTATAGGAAGAGGAGTTCGCAACCCAGGCACATACAAGGGGAAGATGATGTGAAGACACAGGGGGGAAGACAGCCATCGACAAGCCAAGGAGAGAAGCCTGGGACCGATCCTTCGTCCAAGAAGGAGCCAACCCTGTCGACACCTTGGTCTTGCACTTCCAGCCTCCAGAGCTGTGGGGAAATAAATTTCTGTTGTTTAAGCTGTCCCAGTTTATGGTGCTTTTTTGTGGCCACCCTAGCCGACTAACACAGCCTCTCCACAGGTCCGTAGAGCATGTAACCAAGTGCAAGGTGCTGTGGGACGTCCAGAGACAAAGTTGAGAAGTCTGGGAAAGAGGAACAGCGAGGGGGGGCCATCCTCTGTTCACATTTTCTTCCCCCAAATCCCGCTCTCCTCCACCTCTCCTTACCTCTATCTATCCCCAACAGAAGGGGAAACAGGAGGAAATGAAATAAAGGGCTCCGCATGAGATGCCATCCTGCAGAAGGTCCGGCAACGCGTGAAAGCCCTTTAATGTAGAGTCAGAAACGCCATTTATTTATTTATTTCTGCCCGCCTCTCTTCCCCGACAAGTTCTTATTCAGCACACGTATGTGTATGCACATGACCAGAAGGTACGCATGACAGCCGTGTGTGCCCGGGGGAAGACCGCGAAGATGATCCACAGCTTTTGGGGACACACACGATCGTACAGCTGGCAGCACGCTCCCCAGTCCCAGCTTTATGGTGCCTGGTAGCCGGGAAGGGCCATAGCCAGCTCTCTCGGGACCATGCATTCCCTCACTCGTTGCCCTTTGTGATTAAAGATGATGCTTATGTGATGTTTCCCTACAACTGTTACCGAGAGGTTGTCCTTTGAATGAAGGCCCTGGACAGTGGCTATGGGCTGTGATCTCTTTGCAGGAATCATGGGGTCATTTCACTGTGGAGTAATCTTGGGATCTCTGGGAACATTTCTGAGCCTTCTGATCTGCTGGGCCTATTGAGAAGCCAGATCCATTTGAAAATTTGCACAGTATGGAAGTCTCGATGTTTTTAAAATTTATTTTAACTTTTTATATTATTTGAGAGATGGGGAGGGTAGAGAGAGAAAATCTTCAGCATGACCCTAGGATCATGACTTGAGTCAAAATCAAAACCAAGAGTCGGACAGTCAACCAATTGAGCCACTCAGGTGTCCCACCATTTTTCAATCAGACGTTTTTTTTAATGTTTTTCTTTTTTATTTTTGAGAGAGAGAGAGAGAGAGAGAGCAAGTGGGGAAGGGGCAGAGAGACAGAGACACAGAATCTGAAGCAGGTTCCAGGCTCTGAGCTGTCGGCACAGAGCCTGACACGGGGCTTTAACTCACAGACCGTGAGATCATGACTTGGGCTGAAGTCGGACGCTTAACCGACTGAGCCACCCAGGCGCCCCAATCAAAGACATTTTCTACTACACAAACTCAGTAATAATCCTGTTCCCCTCTGGGGTCCTTGTGCAATCCTAGTTTAGCTCGTTGATTTTAAAGGGAACGGGGATTCCAGGAGCTCCTATTGGCCAACCGGTCCCATGTTGCAGAGTACTGGGTCCCTAAAGGACTTTGGCAAAGATATCACCGCCAGTGTGGTTGCAATCAGCTCCTGTGTGCATGTCCAGGAGTGAGATTTCCACATCATGGTCACTCATACTGATTGGCGTTTCTGAAGTGTGGTGGCATTTCTTCATTTAACGTTGATGTTGACACAAGCATCCTATCTTTTCTACATACACGCAAATGAACATGCTCCCTGGATGGTTTGAGGGCTTGTCCGGCAAAGCCACCACGTGCAGGGCCACTCCCTGTCTCACTTCCTCCTGAGTGCCTTCCTTGCTTGGACATTCGTTCCTCCCCTCTTCTCCACCCCATAAGACCTGAGGTGTGCCCATCTCTGGAGATTATCTGCATTTTAAAATGAATGACCCCCTCCCTTCCCCCCGGGGTGCCTGGGTGACTCAGTCGGTTGGGCATCTGACTTCAGCTCAGGTCATGATCTCACAGTTTGTGAGTTCCAGCCCCATGTTAGGCTGTGTGCTGAAAGCTCGGAGCCTGGAGCCTGCTTCAGATTCGGTGTCTCCCTCTCTCTCTGCCCCTCCCCTGCTTGCACTCTGTCTCTCTCTCTCTCTCTCTCTCTCTGAAAAATAAACATTAAAAAAAAAATTAAAATGAATGACCCCTGAACACATAAGCTTTCCAAACTCCAAGGAATTTTCTTCCAATGCTTAAATGGAGCCAAGAGTTGCTACCTGGATTGGTTGGGCAGATGGGTCTACTTTGCTTTACTTAAGTAACCAAGCCAGTGGTTGGCCTGGCTCTAAGTCCAGCGGGTACCTCTTTCCTTGGTATGTGTTTTGTGTGATGCAGATGACCCTCCAGCCAAGGCCAGAGTGTGACTTAAGGGTGTGTGATTATGGGTCTACTGCAAGGTGGAGGCTGAGTCGGGCCCTCGGTGCTATCTCTCCGCCACTTCCTCCTAGCCCCAGAACTATATTTACTATCTAGCAGATAAAAAAAGACAGCTCCGTGTGCTCTCAGACCCCACGCCCTCTCCTCCCCAGCTTCGATTTCGTAAATGTTGGTTTCTCCAGAGAAGCGACTGGAGCCCGTAACCGTGCGTGTGCTTTTCAATAACCTTATGACTCCCAGCGTGGTCCAGCCAATGAGGACGGAGCAGTGACCCTTAGATAAAAGGCTTCATTTGGCATGACTCATCCTTGGAGACATCCCGCTTGCTTGGCCTGTGTTGTTAAGTGCCTGGTTTTGTAAATATTGACAGTTAGAAACCATCCCAGGAACTACCGAGCGGTGATCTGGAAGGTAATGTATATGAATATGACCAGTGATTAGGCAATGCTTGTCATTTGCTAAGATTCAGCCACTGATAAATATCACCCCATTATCTTCCTTCCTAATAGCGGCTCGTTTGCTTGCGTGTGACTCATCGTTGATGTATTATGAGGTCTGATTCAGCAAGGAAAGTTTGGTCTGCTGCGACAGAGGACAACATCCAAGGCCACCTCGGTTTTTAGGATACTAGTTTCTTAACAAGGGTGGCTTGTTAGGAAGCAAAAGTTCAAAAGTCCCCATCACTAAGAAACTAAAGGGGGTTTGGGAGGGATAAAGAGCAGAACAGTGCTTTTCACCATTCAAAGCTGATGTGCCAAAACCTACTTCTCCATGTAGACGTACGTTCGTTGCATTCACCTGTGGACGCCTGTGGCCCCACAAGGCCGTCTCTCTCTGTTCCAGGCTACACTTTGGGGCTCGTCGGGCCTGCTCTCAGACGAATAATCTCTGCTCACACAGAAACTGGTTTTTATCTCTTGCCCTCCCTTTGTCACTACCTAAAATAAATATCGTCACCTGAATGTCTGTCGATGCTTTCTGATGGTTTTGGCTGTTTGGTTTATTGAACTTTATCATCTGCAGGAACTTCCCTCTTTGACTCACAGCCCTTTGGAATGGCCCTTGTTTATTTCCTTCATTTGCTCTGGGCTGAGGGTCTGTCCTGCCAAAGCAGGGATGAACTTTTCAGTAGTTGGGCTTTGAACATGGGCCTTTGGCAGACTGGTATGCTAGATAAAAGCACTACCCTTGGCTGAAGGCAGGTGTGTATGCACATGTGTATACACACACACACACACACACACACACACACACACACACACAGAGCTGTGTCCCTCTGTATAACCACTTAACACTTGCTATGCTGTCCTGTAATGAGAGCTGAGCTCCGCCTGGGCTGACCACATCAACACTGCGAAGGAAGCATGCATCACCTTGATGTAAGCCACCTCTTGACCACTCGCTGGCTGTGTGACTTTGTGCGAGTTACTTAACTGCTCTGAGCCTCAGATTCCTTACTTGTAAATTGAGGATAATAATACCTACCCTTCAGGGCTAGCGAGAGATAACGTATTTAACCCACAGGGATCATAAAAACCGTTCAGTCGACGGTCGCTGTTATCGTCTTTAGTACCAAGCCACGGTGAAAACTTGCTGGCGACAATTTTGGGGTGTTATGGGTTCGACTGTTAAGGGTCGACTGTAGCTCTGAGGTTTTATACGCATCGTATCAGCCCTTCAGGAGCTGGAGGCTCGGGAGTCCTGCCGGCCAGCGTTAGAAGCAGGCATCTCCGGCCATCACTTGCGTCAGCTTTCAGGGACACTGGAGGTCACGACTGTGTGTGTGGTTAGCAGAGGCTGGCAACTTGCTGTGTCAGGAGGACACTAGGGCACCCGCCTCACCTTTGCCCCCATCACACAAGCACAGGCTGGTCTGTGTGCCGTTGGCCAAACAGCTTCACAAAGTCCTTGCTTAACCACTTGGCACTGGCTGAATGTTCTGTCCTTTTGTTCAGGTAGCTGACGCACCTGCCGAGTTGCAGGGCAGTGTTCCGGAACCTGTCGATAGTCCATATTTTTAACGGAATGTCGATGGATGAGCGATAGGAGTCCAGTCTGTGGGGATGTGTGGGGGCGGGGATGGGAGCGGAGGGGGAACTAGGGTGCTTGAATAGTGGGAAGGAAGTTCAGGTTGACAGTCATTCCGCTCGGTCCTGGTGATCAGAAGGAAACAGACTGCTCGAGCAGGAGTTCCTCCTCCAAGGGCCCTCCCTGTGGCCCCAAGCCCCCTCTCCCAGGGAGACGCTTTACACGGGGCAACGAGATGGAAAATTCTGCCCTCACGGGACTGCATTATTAACTGCGTATCTGTGGCATCAGGGCCATATGGCATGTTTGAAGGAATGGAGAGGAATTCAGTAGCGCAACATGCAGACCACGAAGGAGAGAGAATTCTCCTGCAGTGGCCACAAAGGAGGAAGGTGTGCTTCGTGGAGAAAAGGTCCTTGCCGTGACTGTGAAAGGCCAGCACACTTACACTTAATAAATGAGAGCTTCCTGGCACAAACACTTCCCGACGGTGAGAGAGGCCCTCGGCGGCCCACCCAGGAAAGGCCCCCGTGGCATGAATCCCTGAATGTCCCAGGAGGTTGGACTGTGCTTCCCTGAGAGCCCAGAGATCACCCAGCAGGGCTGGGGTCAGGGGTGTCCCCAGAGGGAGCACATGTGAGCCTCCGAGGCAGGTAGGCCAGCTTTGGCTGCCCGGAGATGAGAGCTCATCCCTCCCTTAGGGGTCTCTGCACGGTAAGCCAGCAGGGGAGCAAGTGTCCCCTCTCAGTGGCGACCAGTGGAGGCAGAGGCTAGAGGGAGGCAAGGCTGTAAAGGGACCCACTGTGGCCAACTTGGAGGATATGCATGGGTTGCCCTCTATTGGATGCATCTGCTTTCAAGATACCCTAAATCCTTCAGGTCTAGGATTCTCTTCCATGGTGCCCCAAAGAGTCAACATAGCCTCAAGCTCGTTTCCACCTCCGTGAGTACTGAACGAGATGATGCTGTATAAGACACGTGCGGTATCCGGCACATGGGATGTGTTTAATACATGTCCCCTCGTGTCGTTACCGCCACATCATTACGTCAGACTCCTGGTGCGCGTTTGCACTTTAGAGGTCGGCCTTCAAACCAAATGGTTCCCTCCAGCAACCATGCCCCCACCCCAATCTTCCTCCCCCCTAAGAGAGTTTGGGCTCCTTTTTGCTTTCTTTGTGTTCTGAACAAATGAATTCCTCTTATTCATTCACTTGCTTATTCATCAGTCCTCTGAACACTTCTGCCAAAGATTTACTGTGTGCTGGGCCAGCTGTCTTGCTGAAGTGCTGTTACCTGCTTATGACACTCCCCTACACAGCACCCCCATATATACAAATGCAATGCTCTTTTTTCAGGTTCCAGGTCTAATTACTGACTAGAGAGGTGTGATCTCACTCGCTTTTTGGGTATGTGTATTTTTCCATCACCAACGTGTTTCTCGTGGGAACTTCATGCCTGCAGAGAGCATTTGGAGGCTCTGGTTTAGAGAATGTGAACCGTTCTAAGGTCCTCTGAGGCCCTTGCTGTCCAGATTAGAGGAGAGGAGGAGGGAGCCACCACCATGGTCGGGTGGGAGAGAATCAGGCCCGTTACGTACCTCGGGCCTGCTCCCCACCGGACTCGACTTGGAACCACTTTCCATTCTGTGAGGTCTGGGACAGATTTCTCCTTTATAACAGGTGGTGGGGCAGAGACAGACAGAGTCAGGTCATTCTGGAAACCAAGTCTTCTTGCTGAGGCCATATGGCAATGAAGAGCCACATAGAGATCTGTCCACTCCACCAGCACTTCCTGTGTGGCCACCCACAGGACCCTGCCTGGAGCGTTGGTGCTGCCTGTGTTGAAAACATGTGCACAGAAACAGTTTAAAGGGGAAACAAAGATATTGCAGGCTCAGGCTACCGATGCTTACTTATCTTTGGAACCCTTGTTCTAGAGAGTTCTGTCATAACATGAGGGCAGCTGTTGCTCTCTGGAATGAGTAAAGGAAGAACAGCTCCCGATTGCGGGGGGGTGGGCTGCGGGGAGAGGTCTGGGGGAGCCGGGAGAAAGCGCACAGCAGCCCAGGCTGGGTGCCCGGATATAGTGGCCGGGGAGCAGGACGCATGCTCTCCTCTCCGGGAGTCTATTTCAGGCTGGCTGGAGACAAAAATGCGTTCTTTGCCACAGGAAGAATGCTCCCTCAGACAGAACTGCTAATCGGGCAAGATGAAGGGCTGCGGAATGTACGGCCAGGGGCGGTTACTGTTCGCTTTCCAGCAGGCTTTTTTTTTTCTCTCTTCCTTCACTGAGTCACATGTATTTTTGGCTTGCTAATTTGGACGGTGGCTGGGTAGCCCCCTCCCCCATAGCCTTCATTTTTGAAAAGGTGGGAATTATCTGAGCCTGCGAGCTATCTTGCAAAGCTATGAGCAGTTTTCCAGAGCTACCCTATGTCATCTGTCTCCCTGACATAAAGAGGGGAGGCGGGAGGAGTAAGAGGAGGGTGTGGACAAGGAAAGGAGGGAGGAGGGAAAGCGGAGTAAAAAGGGGAGAGAAACATCTTGCTGACGTCAAAGAAGACCACACTCTACAGGATAACATTACTCGGGACCTCAACCGCCCACTCCCTCTAATTTACTAGAAACCAAACAGCCTGTTTTGAAACCTGTAGCCTGCAGTCTGTTATTTTGTTTGTTTGTTTTTTATTTTGGGGTTTTTTTTGCTTGCTTTTTTTTTGTTTTTGTTTTTTTTTTTTTTTTTTGCTATTCTCTCCGGACCCAAAGGACTATTAATTGTTGGGAGTTTGAAAGCTACCTGATTCCCTGAAACAGAGGGGATTTCCACGAGTAATAATTCAGCCCGTGCTTGTGTTAGGGCGCTGGAGCTAGAGTAAATTGATCCAGCTGCTTGCAAGCTGATGGAAAAGTGCCCGGGGGACAGGACGGCATCTGCAGCTGGGGCCGCGGCTGGCTCTGTCACGTGGCCTGGCCTGCGACCGACCGCAGGGCTGGCTCCGGCTCGCCCTCCGCCCCACCCCCTGCGCGCCCCCAGCCCGGCCCCCCACCCCCAGCGCGCCCCCTGCGCGCCCCCCTGCTCTGCCCCCCCCCCCCCCCACCCCGCGCCGACTTCCCTTACACAGCAGGTGTGGCAACCTCTTTCTTGGGAAATGCAGGACACAGAGGATGATGGGGGGGCGGCCTTATTGCCTAAGCTCCCTTAAGAGAGTCACCCTTTCGGTGCGTTGGCCGGTTGAATTATGCTTCCCAGAAGCCTCCCCTAGTTCTGTCGTCCGGACACTCAGGGCCCGTTTACAAATAAAATCGGAGCTGGCAGAGGTTACCTGTATGTAACCAGAGGCTAGAGAAATACTGATTCCACCACCCAGATGGTGGAGTTCAATCTGTTTTCTGGCCAAGGCCGCACAGTTAATTTTTATCCTAGTAAAGAATAATAAACACGGCATTAGCAACTAAATGTTTATCAATTTACAGTTCATTTCCAGCCAGATCATTTCACTCCAGCATGTTTTTACTGCTAGCTGATGCACTGGAGTGCTTTTCGTGAAACCATATGTGACTATTTAAGTCCTAGCCTCGGTAGCATTGATGTGGTGCTTTTCACCGTAATGGGACGATATTATTTGGCTATTTCAGGCACGGTCTTCCAATATTACATTCGAATGATGAAGAAACTGCAGCGAAGAAAGTTTACATGACCGGCTGGGGATCACCCCACGGTTGGGAGATGATGCTAAACAAGGATCCCCAAGTTTTTGTTTTGCTTTTAGTCCAGTGCAAACCTGTGTGCACTGGACCATGTGCCTGAGCAGGGCTGCCTTGCTGGGGTTTCTTTTCCTCTTACAGTGAGTTCATACCAGAAGGGGCGGCAGAGCAGGGGTGAGGAACCCCGAATAGGAGGAATGCCTTATCAAGGGAGATAAACAATGAGAGTACGATTGAAGCTGAAGTCCGTGGGGCTGCCCAGACAGCCAGCCCGTCTTGCAAGTGCTTTGGCTGGTTTTGTTGGGTCAGTGGACTCACACCATTCGATGGTGTCATCTCTCGTTTATCACCAGACTGTGATAGCCAGAAACGATGCAGTGATGACAAAATGAAGGCATGGCTACACTGTGAATCATGCAGGCATTCAACCCTCCTCCCAGCTTCCTGGTTCTTCTTCCTTTGAGCGTGAAATAGAAACCTCGATGTGGCCACATGCTTCGGGGTGGATCCGAAGGGACTACTTGGGGAAAGGGAGAGAAAGGAGAGCTTACAGAGGCAGCAGTGTAGATCGGAGTGAGCCGGCCGTACATTTCGTTTCTATCCCCTCAGGAAAATAACTCACCGTTTTGAAGCCTTAGTTTTTAACCTTGTAAATTTGAGGGGATAGTAAGTCTTCTTTCAGAGGGCTAGCATACGCATCAGGCGCATGTGTACTCAGGGCTTGGCAAAGTGCTTGGGCTCTAGCAGATGCTCAAGAAATGCTCTTGATGAGCAGGGTAGGCTTGACAGGGGCTGGTAGGCAATGGGTTGAAGATACCATATTTGCAACTCCACAAATGAGGCAATGCCCCATTTCCCAATGAGCAGGTTACAAAAGTCTTGTGTGTGTGTGGTTTTTTCCCTTGGTCAGCCTGAATCTATATACTTTAATGATGCAAGAGAAAGAGTCAAATTTCTAGTTATAAGATTTATTGATTTAATTATGTGCATATATAAAATCATACACACATACACTTTTTTTTAGAAACGTTGTCTTTTTTTTCAGTCATTATTCAGACTCTTCGTCATCACCTGTCTTTGTCATCACTCGAGCCCCTTTTTCAGTGATCTCACCCAGTCTTTTAAAAAAAATTTTTTTTCAACATTTATTTATTTATTTTTGGGACAGAGAGAGACAGAGCATGAACGGGGGAGGGGCAGAGAGAGAGGGAGACACAGAATCGGAAACAGGCTCCAGGCTCCGAGCCATCAGCCCAGAGCCCGACGCGGGGCTCGAACTCACGGACCGCGAGATCGTGACCTGGCTGAAGTCGGACGCTTAACCGACTGCGGCACCCAGGCGCCCCTCACCCAGTCTTTGAGAACATACCACCCTGCTTCTGCCCAAGTATCTTTGGGGTTTAGTACTTTTTGAGTCTGTGTGTTGTGGTCCCTGGAAATGTTTGCTCAAGCTCAATACCCATGCACTATTTGTGATCTCCATAAAGCTAACTTCTTGTTGTACTGCTTGTAAAGGTGATTTTAATGAGGTTGGGGCTACACGAGGGAATGTTCGTGCATTTTAACGATGCATACCAATGTATGAAGGGGTGAAATGACACCAGGTTTGGGATTTTCTTTAAGCTAGTTCAGCAAAGAGGGGCGTCTGACTGGCTCAATCTGTGGAGCACATGACTCTTGATCTTGGGGTTGTAGGTTCGAGCCCCACATTGGGTGTAGAGATTACTTAAAAGTAAAATTGGAAAAAAAGAGAGTTCAACAAAGAGACAAAGACAAAAGACAAAAAAGGAACAAGTGTAGCAAATTTGGAAAAATCTAGGTTATTATTAATCTGGGTGATGGGCATATGGAACTTCATTTTACTATATGCTTTTTTGATATGTGTAAAAATTTTCATAATAAAAACATTTTTTTAAAATGAGCTTTAAAAGACTTGCTTACAATATCTAATTCTTATGGTTGGAGGCCAAACCTCCCAGAATAACTACAAAAACTGTTAAATGTGTTTTTTTATTAAAATGGTTTAAAAAAATTTTTTTAAGTTTATTTATTTTTGAGAGACACAGAGGGAGAGAGAGAGAAAGAGAGAGAGAGAGCGAGAGAGAGACAGAGCGTGAGCAAGGGAGGGTCAGAGAGCGATGGAGACACAGAATCTGAGCAGGCTCCAGGCTCTGAACTGTCAGCACAGAGCCCGATGAGGGGCTCAAATCCATGAACCGCGAGATCATGACCTGAGCTGAAGTCGGTCGTGAACTGAGTCACCCAGGCGCCCCTAAATGTTTTTTATTAAAAAAAAAAAACAACAACCCAAATCATACCTCCAGGAAATCTCCATAATCATCCCAGACAACCACTGATTGAATTCCTTTCAGGGTATTTTGTTATTTAAAATAAAGAAATCAAGGGGCACCTGGATGGCTCAGTTGGTTAAGCATCAGCTCTTGATTTCGGCTCTGGTCATGATCCCAGGGTTGTGGGATCAAGCCCCACATCAGGCTCTGCGCTGACAGCACGGAGCCTGCTTGGGATTCTTTCTCTCCCTCTCTCTCTCTCTGCCGCTCCCCCACCCACATGCGCAGGTGAGCTCTCTCTCACAATAAATAAGCATTTAAAGTAAAATAAAATAAAGAAATTGAGTGAGCACTCGATAACATGAGGAACTTTTAAGAGACACAAATACAAGATGACATCTCAGATTTGCCCACGTGTGTTATTTTCCTTTGTCTTTGTTGGGGTGAGCGGATGGGGTTGGTATGGGCCCCAAACAGATAACTTTTGTAAGTGATGGGGAGCTGGCCAGGGTACCTTGTCAAAAGTACCTATTACCTAGTGCCCTTGTTGGCATCTGAGCTGGAAGGCACAGGATAGCAGGGAACATGCTGTCCTGGGAGCCGGCCTGGTGTCACAGGCCTGGGATGGGGCGTCAGTCATGGTGTAAAAGGGAAGAGGCCGCATTTTCTTCGTTGGGCAACGCTTATCCCCTGGACAGAGGGCACAGAGCTATGATGTACACAGCCAAAATGAGAGGGGTTGGGGCAACTGTCCAGCGAGCTCAGTCTAAGTCAGGCAAGAGTGTTGGGGCCTCAGAGTCCTAAATAGGCACGGTCGGGAGGAATCAGAAAACTCTTCAAAATTTACATTAGTTTCATAGTGATGGCTTTTCCAAAGTGTGGGGGGGGGGGGAGAAAATACATTATTTTTAAACATTTTGGAAGGATAAGATTCCTTCCATGCAAACAGAGTGGATTATTTGCCAGAGAGTATTGAAATTAAAAATATCTACCCAGCCTGTGTGGGAAGTCTGGAATTCTCTGGAATTCTTTTACTTTATTGTCTTCTCCCCCCACGAACGCACTGTGCCGTGCCACAGGCCAGTCACAACCTTTCAGAGAGTTACTCCTGACACTTTGTGGTATCACCTCCGTCACACTGACCATGTCATAAGAGAGAGAACCTTTCGTGTTTTGAAAGAACCTTCTCTCAGACATAAAAATCACAGTGTAATGGCTGTAGAGTGACCATCTCAACATTACGGTGCGAGCAGACCGGAATGCAGACAAACAAAGTAAGAGAAACAAACGGAGAGCAGGTTCTTTGTGGCAGATGCGTGGTTTTGTGATGAGCTAAGTGTCGATTCTAACCCCCAAGGAGCGAAAAGTGTGAGGTTAGGTAAGCGTCTGCCAGATTCATTATTGCCATGTGGATTCTGTGAAGTCAGCTTACAGGTCACTGGCAGTAGCTGCCGAGTAAAGTTCACTGACTGTGCATCCGTGCCCCGATTGGGCAGTTCCTGAAAACACCGCCTGCACCACCTTCTGGAAGCCCTTTGCTACCTTCAGGTCCGCACCGTGAGGGCGGACGCTTCTAGCACGGGAGCCCTGGATGAATTCTGCAGGCGTTGCTTGAGAAACGCCAAGTGGCCACTGGCCAGGGTCTAAGTTAAACCAGGAGATGGCTATCAACTCAAGTTGTTGGGTTTGGCACGTCTTTCTCGAGCTGCTGTGCGGAGCAGGAAAGAGAGACGTTTGTTTGTGGCCTTCGTTCATCAGTTCTATAGTGCACGCTTTAATCTGAACCTTTTATTTGCTCAAGGGAAAAACAAGTCGGACTTGCCCACCGCGGAGGATTTCAATTGGACGGGCCCATAGAGTCCTCCACCCACACGTTTTTACATCTATTTTCCAGCAACCTCATCAAGTGGTTTGGGATGCCTTCTGGTTGTGTTAAAAACTTTCCAATAGATTTGCTGCGCGTCCTGTGATACATATAATCGTTTCCCCATGAATCATGATGAGTTTGTATGGTACACTTAGGCGCACGCGCACGCGTGTTTGCATGAAAAATAGTGTGGCTGTGTTAGGGAACGCTGATCTGGCTGCAAAGCCGTTACCGTTGGGTTTTCTTCAGTGTGGTTACCCTTCCTTCTGGTCGGTGAATAAATATCGTGTGGACAAGGTCTGGCTCGGACGCTCTAACCGTAAAGCTTAATGTGTAACTAGTATGTTTTTCTTCTGTGTCAGCAGTTGGCAACACGATACGGTAAATAAGGATTCTGGTGAGTAAATGGATGTCTGTAGCGAGAGGAGGGGAAGGCTGGAGTAGGCAGTTTTGAAATTCATGCCAGGGGTTGCTACAAGTGATAAGGTAATTTGAGTAACCTGTAAGACCTGTGGATTCACAGGTTTCAAAAACAGGAAAGTCTCTTGTTTAAAAACCCTCTAAAGCAACATGTGGGCTTAGAAAAGAAGCTGGCTTGTGGTTAGGTGATTGTACTTCCTTATTGATATAATGGCTGGCGACGCAAGGCCTCCTGGGATTGCAGTGCTGTGACCACAGGCCCGACAGTTACCCTGACCGGGTTCTGAAACAGGCCCCGGGGCTTTCTGGACGGATGAGAAGTCTAAAAATTTCCCTTTTCATTTCCTCTCTGGTGTGACTTTGTCTTTTTTTTTTTTTTTTTTTTTTTTTAAACCTGGTAATTGAAAAGGGAATTTTGCCTGTGCTCTGAAGGAGTTTATCTTGACTGAGTTGCTTCTCCCCTACTCCTCAAAAATCCCACCCTGAAAACCCCAAGCTAAAAAAAAAAATTCATCCATTCTCGCGGATTTTTCAGTGAGTCTATGTTTGATTAATCTGCTTTGAGGCTGGGTTCAGAACAAGCAGATCTTTGAAAAGGGTATGAATTTTGAAAAACACTCCGGAACTTGTCTGTATCCTCAACCTTCTGGGTGTTTCAAGCCCAGCGAATGCTGCGTCCTTCCGGAAACCTAACCCTCGCACAGCCAGCCGGGAGGCTCGATTGGGTAAATGCTCCCAGGACTCATGCTCGCGTTCTGAAACACGAAAACAGATGCCATTCCTGGGTGACACAGCTAACCGACCACGGCATGGAGAGTTCCACCGGCTAGATGTGCGGGGCTGTGCTAGGCCTTGAAACACGCTGCATGCGAACTGAACTTGAGAAAGTGTTCTCCTGTCTGCTCTGGAGAGGGTTCGGGTGGGACAGCTTGGTGGGCTGAACGTGCTTTGAGGTGGTTGCTACTCTTGCTGTCTGTCCTGGGGAGACCTAGAGGGCAAACAGGTGGAACCCACTTCCCCACCCAAACTCCTCCCAGAATCCTTATGGCTGCATTCTCCTTTACACATCTTACGTATGTTTGTAAGCAAACACATATGCGCGTGTCTGTGTACCTATGTATATGTTTGTGTATACGTATATGTACGTGCATACATATATACGCACACACATCGGCGTGTTTTCTATGCTATTTAGGCCAGCCCACGAGTCCCTTTTATTTTTCCGCAAATTCAAAGAAGATAACGTAAGGAAGAAGTGTATATTTTCACGTTCCAGGAAATTACCAGTCTAACGTGCTGATTCTCACCAAACGATCCCCTCATAGTGATTCCCTCGTCTTGGCTCTGACGATCTGCCTGGGATGAAGGCGTGTCAGACTTTACTGCTCTCTTTTTGGTAAGCCCGAAGAATCTGCCCAATCGTGTCACTGAGGCCACAAGGAAATGTCATCCTGCTAAGCGTGGGAGCTAACACCTGCCCAAATGTTAAGGTTGTAGTGAGAGCAAGAACCGTTTTCTGCGTTATGCATATCTATGGTGTGTGTGTGTGTGTGTGTGTGTGTGTGCGCGCGCGCGCGCATGGGTACTGAATGTGAGTGTGTCTGCTTTGTATTGCACATACCGTGTGTGTGGATGGGTACCGTGTGTGTGCGTGAGTACCATGTGTATGTAACCGTGCGTGCATGTGCTGTGTGTGTACACGAGCACTGGGCACGTGTGCGAGTGTGCACGTGTACCGTCCGTGTGCATGCAAGTGCACACGTGCATGTATACTGTGTGCGTGACACACGGGCTGTCACAGAGCCATGGGGGCGGTGATGCGGAGGAGGCCGGTGTGGGGCAGGTCGATCACTTCAGAGCTTTTCTTTTGCTTTGTTGCCCTGTTACAGAAACCTGAAGACAGGTAAAGCGTGTATCCCATTTCTCCTTCCCGCCTGCCCCTCAAGTGAGTTCTGTGTGACTCTCTTTTAACTTCAGCCTCAGGAGAAAGGCGAGCATTTTGGAATTGAGAACACGGAGCAAGGATTCGACACCGCACCGTTCTCTTTTGCTCTGCGTGTGTGTGTCTGTGTGTTTCTCGTGTGTCCAAAAGACAGAGAGGAGAAGCCAAAAAAAGGCAAAACAGGGGCTCGGATTGGAAAGAGAGTATAAGTTTGTATTCATAAAATAAGACTTTTATTCCTCTACCCAGGACTCTGCCCCAATTTCCTGTCACTAACCTCGGTGTCAGTGCTGACCCACTTCTGGCTATTTTTATTTGTTCCTTGAAAATCCTTGCTGCGTGATTAAAGTTTACTCTCGTCAACTTTGTTCTGACCCTCCCTGCCATCTGGGTCCAAAAGTGCAGCCCTTCCCACCTCGCTCCCTGTAATGACGGGTGAGTTCAGAGCCAAGGAACAGCAGGGTTTTACTGGCGATGTGCCAAATCAGCGACCCCTTTCCCTGCTTCCAGAGCTGGCAGCGAGGAGCTCCTGCCTGCTCGTGGAGCGTCGCTGCCTGTGTCTTCATCTTTTGTCTGGTTTTCCTCTCGGGAGCACGCACAGTCCCCCCCCCCCCCACCCGGCGACAGCATCTCCATGTCCCAGCACTGCGGGGGGCTCTCACCCCCCCGGGGACAGCGAGTGTGCGGGCACTTATCTAGGATTACAACCTGAGTCAACAGTGGGACCAGGAAGTGGACTCAGGGTCCAGCATCGTATGGAAAGCTGGGTGTATTTACTTTTCTCTCAAAGCAAACTTTGATTTACTCTTTAATAAGTCACCGCTGAGGATATAATTCTAGAAAACCCAAGTTCCCATGTTGATAACAGAGGAGAGGAAACAGTGAGTCTTTGCATTTTTCCAGCTTTATCATTAACCCCAGGTGTGGAAACTCATTTGCTTTAGAAGGATTCGTTTCCAAGTTTTCAAGAAGGTGATCATTCTCCATCGATGAGGTATTTTGGGCATCCTTAGCTGAAAGGCATTATAAACGCGGTAGCCCATGGCACCCTGGAGGAGCTGTGTGACCGACTAACCGGTGACCTTGACTTCGGACAGGTTAACGTCTTGGCTCTGTCACTCCCCGTGTCACCTGGGGAATCTCTTCACTTCATTGGCCTCAGTTTCCTCATTGGTAAAATGGAGATAAAAAGTGGTCCCCCTCAGAAGGTCGTTACAAGGATTCAGGAAGGAGACGTACGTGAAGGGTCAGAAGGGAGAGTGGAATAAAGGAGATGCTTAGTATTCAAGCTGTTGGGATTACGTATGACTTAAGTCATTTTGATTGTGTGGAGTGAAGCTTCTCATTTTGCTTTCCAGAAGTTTCTCGAGGAAGTCACCTGTCCAAGGTACAACACGTGATTTCATCCTCCGTGCTTTCCCTGTTTGCTTCCACATGAGTGGATGGAGCAAAAGGGCTAGAATAAAAGAATGTTCTTACCTCACCGCTGATGGGGACGCGGGTCCTGGGAGTGGTTGGGGTGAAAGTTTCCTCTCCTTATGGTCAGTACTTCCTCATTAAATGTGGTGAGCTGCAAACAAAGGAAAAAAAAAAACAAGAAGAAACAGGAGGCCCCCAGGACCCTTCTCATATGTCTGTGATGATCTCTGCAGAGGAGTCATTTCTTTGCTTGCCCAATGGGCCCAAAAATAACTTGCAGGGAGAAGGAGAGCACCCTTTTCTTGCGTTCTCACGAGCTTCTCCCCCGACAGCTCCTGTAGCAGAGATGTGAGCAGGAGTGCATATCGCTCTTTGTGATAAGAGCATCAGGAGCAGAAAGGGGGGCACCCGGGAGATGAGGGGTGCGGGGGTGGGTGTGCCATGAGGGGTGCACTCTCTCGAGAGCTTACCGCTTTTGAAATCTCTAATTGCCATGCACCGGTGGTTCTGAGCTCTGTCAGTGATAGAATCCTCCTTCCGCAGGGCGGCCATTCCTCCTGTGCACTGGGTGAGCCGGGGTAGAAGGGAGATAGCATGGCCCAGAGTTAAAGGAGCCTCAGACATTTCTTTCCTCCAAAAGAGGCTGGAGAAGCCAAGTGTTCAGGCATTCTTTGGGGGTCGGAAGAGTGATGACAGACGGGGAGAGACGTGTCCGTAGACAGTGTAGTGAGATGTCCCCTGCCTCTGCTTGTGACCCCCAGCAGCCCACGAGGCGGGCCTGGGAGTGGAGCCACCACGGGGCTGCTCTGGACTGGGCTGGGCTTGGGTTGGGTTGGAGACAAGCTGGTAATCGGACCTTCGAGCAAAGCTGGAGGTTGAGGGTGTGACAGAGACCGGTAGCATTCCTGTATGTAAAGACTCCTTCCCCTTGGGCCCTGACCTGGAGATGGGTGCTTCCTTCTGCCCTGCTCCGCTGCCATTTCTGGTGGAAACAGCTGGAAAGACTCCTGCTTACCAACAGCGGGGCTCCTTTAGCTCCCACTGCTACCTGGTGACACGCACAGAATGGTGCTCGTTCAACAGATGAGGAGACGGAACCTCCCCAGTATCACCCCGCTGGGAAGTGATGGGTCTGGAATTGTCTGCCACACCCTGGCCTCTCTGCCTCCAAGGCTGAGGAGACCCTGAGGAAGCCATCGTTTCTTTCCAGTGTTTTGCAAGGCTGGGTGCAACATCGTCTTGGGGAGAGTACACGGGGCTCCCCTTAAGCTCACCAGGCCAGCTTATCATGATGCAGCACAACTGAAGACATCACCTTTGTGTTCTTGAAGGACACCGAGCCAAATAAATAGACCCTCAACAAGCTGGGGCTGTTTCCAGAGGGGCTGGGTTCCCATGAATGGCAAGACTCGTACAGGGCGGTGGCACAGATTTTGAGAGAGCAGTTTGCTTCGAAGGTGACCTTGGAGGCACATGGCCTTTATCGGTTTTCCGGAATCCTTGCGCAGAGGCAGGCCTGACCGTGGGCCCCTGCTGGCAGAAGTGCCTCCTTGTCGTGAGGGCTTTTGGGCTGTGGAAGAACTTGAGAGAGACTCTCACCACCCTCTCTGTGCTCAGGATTTGCTCATCCCTCCCCACCTACTTCCCAAGCACAGAGGAAGCCTCAGAAAACGAGGGAAGTGTCTTACACGGAGTCCACTTGAGTTGGTAGAATCCAGTGTGATGCAAGACCCCATGTTTGAACTCATCGAGGCCTGTCTGCCAGGTTCGTTGAGCCCCAGGCGCCTGGAGGGCCCCTGAGCACTGGGCCAACCGATGGATAGGCTAGCGTGAGGCTACGGCCGGGGCCAGGTCCCCACCGAGGGGAGGAAGCCAGGAGCCCCGGTGCTAGGCCTCGTGTGATCTCCGGGCAACATTCGGCAGTTCTGCTTTGGGCCCGGCCTCCCTGAGTCGGAGAGAGGAATCTTCCTTAGCGAAGGAAGACCTGGCCTGTCGGGTTATTTGTGGCTCTCTTCTTGCCTGCCTTTGTTCCGCGGATCGGTGTGCATAAAAGGCTGGCTGGGCCGGCGAGAAGTGCCCATCAGTGACTCGAACAGGAAATTGGAAATCGGACACCGAGGGTCTACCCCCACCCTGCCTCTGACTCACGCTTAAACAAACCCAACACCCGCCCTGACCTCTGCCCCCTCCATCTGTGGCCGGCCAGGCCTGACAGCAGCCCCATCTCCCCACCAGGGGAACGCTTCCAGAAGTCCAGCACTGGGCCAGCTTGCTGTGGGAGAGAATCCCTCAGGTGTCCACATGAAGGCCGTGGATGTAGTCTCTCTCTCTCTCTCTCTCTCTCTCTGTCTCTCGCCCGCTCTCTTTTTGTCTTCAACAAAGTGAATTCTTAAATTTTCATCCATTATATTCATCAACGCAGCGAGATGGAACATTTGGCAAAATTATTTTAAGTAGCACTCCAACCTGTGATCGTAATTTCAAATCGAGGAATTTGCTGAGCAGCCGTGGGAAGAACAAAGGGCCAGAGGGGGAGGGGAGGCAGGTTGTGCGCACGCGGACGGGGAACTGGCCTGCTCCGGCCTGCAGTGTGTCTACACTGGGCGGGGTAGGACTGCAGTTTCCATCTGCTGGACACACGGCACGAACCACTTAAAACTAGATACGCGGAGCAGAGGATTGCGATTCAGTTTAATACGATGGGCCGAAAGCTTCACCCAGGAGTGGGACCGGCCTGGCCTCGAATCTTCAAGCCCCGCCACTCACCAGCCTCCGCTGGGTCACCTGTAAAATGGGAACAATCACTGTAACCACATCTTCGGGACCATTATGACATATATTCCTTTAGCTGGCCAGTTACTAGCACGTAGTAAGTGTTCAAAATGCTATTACTGTCGCCGACATGCAGAAACGGACAATTTCCGAGCTTCGTCTTTGCAACTGACTCGTTCAGCAAACATCTGTTGAGCACCTATCATGCTCCAGCAGTGGGGCTGGGTGTTGTAGGAGTACAAACATGTAAAGCATAGGCATTAATATGCTACTAGATAAATAATGATATTTCTGTTGAGTTGAAAATGACTCCCAAGAATATTTAATTCGTTTACAAAGAATCTTTCCTTTTTTTTTTTTTTTTTTTTAAACATTTCTTTATTTCTGAGAGACCGAGAGCGACGGAGCACAAGCAGAGGAGGGACAGAGAGAGAGGGAGGCAGAGGATCCGAAGCAGGCTCTGCACTGACAGCAGCGAGGCTGATGCGGGTTTCGAATCCACGAACCGTGAGATCATGACCTGGGCCGAAGTCACACGCTTAACAGACTGAGCCACCCAGGTGCCCCTACAAAGAATCTTTCTTAAGAGATGGTCTAGCAGAAACAATTCAGAAAAAAATGTATGAGTTAAAAAAAAAAAAAAAGCTGTCTTATTTCGAATTGTTTTTGAACTCCTTGCTTTTCAATAAAACTATGATCTAAATGAACGCAATTTCTTAAAATAAGCCCTGCTTCATACCTGAGAACTTCAAGCAGCTAATTCGCAGATAATCAGACCTATTTGCAAACAATCTGAATTGTCTAAGTGCCTTCCCAAGAGTGCCGCGCGTGTGCTCAGAAAGACTGTCATTTGTCAGGATTACCCAGTTCTGCTAAATTATGGTTTTGAGAATCTGAAGTAATCTAGTCCAACCTCTTGTCCTTTGAATAGTATTTCTGAGAGATACTAGATAAGCTTGTGCCCAAATTCTGTGAGGAAAGGAGAAGGTGGGTACCTTGCAGGGTTGAATAGCTCTAGAGGGAGATTAATTTAAATTTGCGTAGCCATGGAAAGGATAAAAAGGCTTTTTGTTGTTTTTTGCTTTCATCTTGCTCCCCATTTCTGTTGGCTGGTCTTGCTTTGACTCCTGTCTGTCTCTTCCCTTTTACCCTGAGCTGCCGCATGCCCTCTGCCCCAGGGGGAACAGCCATAGAGCCCTGGTCACCGTTGGGTGGCCAAGCGTACCCTGCTTTGGAAGTTGAGAGCCAACATTCAGTTTATTGTTCCTTGCCCTGTTCTCTGGGGTGGTTCAACCAGGCTCTGCTTTCTTGGAAAACAACAGTGAACTTTGTTCAGCCAGAGCCTTATTTCCCAAATTCTGATATTTGCTCACTGGCCCTCCTCCCTCCAGCTGTTCCCAACTGCTGACCACTTCTTACGCGCGCGGCTAGCTGCTTCCGCTGTTCTGGCTCTTCTTGGAAGGCAGCCATCAGGGGCCAAGGCAGATGTTGCTTGTGGCCTTGGCTTGTGGTCCGAATCCATGACTGCATCATTTGGAAAGTGTGTGTGTGTGCGTGTGACTACCTTTGAAACCAAAGGGCTAAAAGCAGAGCTTTTAATGAGCAGAGCAGCTCCATGAAAAACGTGCAGTTGCTTTATGGCTTCTGGTTGCCTGTGGAATTGTTAGAATAAAAAAAAAAAGCAAGTCAAGAGCAGCTAAAGTAAAAAGAGAAAAGGGAAAGGTTTATTTTTGGAGCTCTTGAATTCAGAAGCTCCTTCTGACTTCCCCACTTCCCCTGACTTGGCTTTGGTCTCATGGGCGCTTCGAGTGTCTGGCCTTTGTCTCAGCCCTCCGTCCCAGGGACCCTCTGGCTCTCTGGGTCTTGGAGTGGGATGTCACCCAGCCTCCTTCCACGCTGTCCGATGGCTGCTCACTGGCTGGGTCCTGCGAGGTGCTGCAGAAAGGCATGCCCTAGCTTGGACTGAATTCTGAGTGGCTCATGCTCTTGTCTCAAAGCACCTAGACCTCATCTGGAGTGTAAAACGGCCTTTGTTTGGCCTGAGTGATATGTGGTATAATTTGGTTTAGTTATCAACATTTAAGAAACAGGAGGTCACAGGAAATACAGATTTTTTAGTTCAGCCTGAAGTTGGGGAGGGGCAAGACTGGATCTTTGCTCTCTCTCGAACCGAGTGGTAGCTGCCCTTCCTGACGTGTGCAACGCGTTCTCCACTTGGCCACACTCTCTCCAGCAACAAGGAGTATCTTTCAGGACATAGACTGGTATTAGATGCCATTGACCCATGGGCTTCTTCCCTTCCACACCCCTCCCCAACCTGAATCATTCATGAAGGGTCTGCCTGATTCTCCTGGACTTTGAGTTTGCTGTCCGTGTTCAGTGGAGTGTGATTCACATGCTCCCCCTTGTCTCTAATAGACTCCAGGCCCCCCACATTCTTCTTGCTTCCCTTCTGCCCCCCTTCCCTCTCTCCTTCCTTCCTCCTCTTCCCTCCCTACTCTCTCTCTCTCTCAGTCTCTCTCTCACTTCTTAAACTATAAAACACACCTACAGAAAAGCGTTCACAGCAAAGACCTGTAACTCGATTTATCACTGAGTCAACACTGGTGTCGTTACCAGGTCAACAGATAGGACTGTAGGGTACTCTAGAAGCTCTCTCTGCTCCCTCCCTGCCATGCCCTCCCCACCATAGGTAACCAATATTCTGACCTCCATGGTAAAACACCCTTAGTTTTCTGTAGAATTTTACCAGCAAAATATACGTTCAATGCTAGAGTTTAGTTTTGCCTGTTTTTACAACTTCATGTAAACATAACTCTACAGCATGTATTCTTTCATGCATGGCTCCTTCCACTCAACATTAGACTTGTGTAATTCACCCCTGTTGTTGTTGATAGCTGTAGTCTATAAATTTTCATCGCAAGATTGTGTTACCTTTTATAAGTGTGATGCAGTTTTGTCTTTTTGTTCTACTCTTGATGGACATTTGGGTTGTTCCCAGTTTAGAGCTAGTACAGACGGTGTTGCTATGAGCATTCTTATGCGTGTAGACTGGTGCATGTATGCATTTCTGACAATATTACCTCCAAGCCTGGGGTTTTTCCTGTGGACAGGTTTTAAATTATGGATTTAATTAGTTGAAGAGTTATTTGACTAGATAAGATTCATATCTCTTGTGTTCATTTTGATAAATTGAGTTTTTTAGGATTTTAGTATTTATCTAAATTTTCAAATGTAATGGCATGACATTGTTTACAATATTTTCTTACAATTTTTAACAACGGTGGGCTCTGTTGTGATGTCTCCTTTTCATGCCTGATAGTGATTATGTTTATTTTTTCTTTCTTTTCCCCCCTTGCTCGATTCTGCTGAGGTTTTGGGTTTTAAAATCAATTTAATACTTTTTCCACAGAATCAAACTTTTGATTTTGTTGGTATTTCCTATTGTATATTTGTTTTCTAGTTCATGAAATTTTGCATTTATCTTTCTTTTCTTTTTTTCCTTTGGGTTCAATTTTCAGTGCTTTTTCTAATTTCTTGAGATGATGGGTTAGTTCTTTGATTTTAAACTTTTATTATAATCTCATATATGCAAGTAAGATTATAAATAATCATCTAAACATAGCTTTAACCTTATCCTATGAGTTTCAACATGTAATATTTTCATTATCATTCAGTTAAGATAAGTTTAAATTTTCTTTGATTTCCTATGGGTACTTTAGGAACATTCCTGAATTTTCCCATACATGAGAGTTTTCTCATCGTATTTCTATTACTAATTTCAAGCCTAATCATAATGTAGTTAGAGAGTATATTTTGTATAATTTCAGTCACTTGATATTTGTTAAGACTTGCTTTGTGGCTCAGCATACAGTTGACGTTTGAAACTTCCTTGTGTTCTTGAAAAGAAGGTATACAGTTAGTAGTGAGCTCAGTATTCTACCGCATCCATTAGGTTATAGTTGCTGATTGTATTGTTGGAATCTTCTATATCCTTCGTGACTCGTTGTCTATTTGTTCTATTAGATATTCAGAGAGGTGTGTTAAATTCTCCCATTAAGACTGTGGATTTGCTGTGTGTGTATATGTGGTGGTTTTTGCTTTATGTGTTTTGAGTTATTAGGTATATATAATTTGTGAATGCTATAACTTCAATTCACTTTTTGAACTGAAACTTTTATCACCATGAAATGTCTTCTTTATTTCTAGTGATAATTTTTACTTTACATTCTATTTTGATAAATAATATAGGTACTCCTATTTTACATTGGATGTATTTTTCCATCTCTTTACCTATGTCTATTCTGTATCCTTAAGTGTCATAAGCTTCTCTCGTAAACGTTATACAATTAAAAAAATTAATCCAGTCCGACAATTTTTTCTTTTAATTGGTGCATTTAGTCTGTTTATATTTACTAATGAAATTTAATTTACATTTAATTTAATGTAATTTCTGGTATATTTGGATTTATTTATTATTATTTAAAAAAAATTTTTTTTTCAACATTTATTTATTTTTGGGACAGAGAGAGACAGAGCATGAACGGGGGAGGGGCAGAGAGAGAGGGAGACACAGAATCGGAAACAGGCTCCAGGCTCTGAGCCATCAGCCCAGAGCCCGACGCGGGGCTCGAACTCCCGGACCGCGAGATCGTGACCTGGCTGAAGTCGGACGCTTAACCGATTGCACCACC
The DNA here is from genome assembly GCF_022837055.1 of Prionailurus viverrinus. Lineage (NCBI taxonomy): Eukaryota > Metazoa > Chordata > Mammalia > Carnivora > Felidae > Prionailurus > Prionailurus viverrinus. The sequence goes on from NC_062571.1 coordinate 13,602,386, forward strand.
CGGGCGCCCCTGGTATATTTGGATTTAAATCGACCATACTATTAAGTATGGTATTAATATGATATTCCATTTGTTCCACCTATATCCCATATTTATGTTTCTCTCACTTTATTGCTTCTTTTGGATTGGTTATTTTTTAATATTCCATTTCCTTTCTCTATGACTTTGGAAATTGCATATTCTTTTACTATTCTTCTGGAGGTTGGTCCCAGGATTGCAGCATCACCTCTTGTGTTATTAAGGTCTAATCTTAATTGGTTTTATGCTCTTCTCAGGCATTTCAAGGACTCTGGAACACTCTAACTCCATTTGCCCCCTCCCAAATTATTATTTTTAATAATTTTTGTTTTTACAATTATTCATTTTTGAGAAACAGAGTGAGACAAAGTGTGAGCAGAGGAGGGGCAGAGAATGAAGGAGACACAGAATCCGAAGCAGGCTCCAGGTTCCAAGCAAGTGGTCAGCATAGAGCCCGACGCGGGGCTCGAACCCACGAACTGCGAGATCATGACCTGAGCCGAAGTCGGACTCTCAACCGACTGAGCCACCCAGGCGCCCCCAAATTATTTTATATTGTTGTCATGCATTTTAAGTGATACGTATTTCAAATCCAACAATTTTTAAGATCATTTTATATAGCCACTATCTGTTTATATTTACCTATATACTTGCTATTTTCTATGCATTTCTTTCTTTCTTGCATCTCTGACTTCCTACTTGGGACTATTTTCCTTTGACCCAAAGAACAGTCTTTAATATTTCCTTTGGGGTGAGTGACAAGTATTCTTAGTTTTGATTTCTAATTATCTTTAGCTGACCCTCTTGAAGGATATTTTTGTTGAGCATAAAGTTCTAGGTTGACAGTTTTTTTACTTTTAGCCTGTTAAAACTATTCCATTATCTTCTAGCTTTCATTGTTTCAATTGAGAAGTCTGCTGTAAGTCTCATTGTTGCACCTTTGACCATAATCTGTTCCTTATTCTTTGACTTCTTGTAATATGTTTCTCTTTGCTTTAGTTTTCAGCAATTTTATTATGATTCGCCAAGGTGTAGATTTCTTTATATTTCTCCTGGTTGGGTTTTTTAAAGGTCTTCTTTAATCTAGCTTTATGTATTTAGTTAGTTTTGGAAAAGTCTCAGTCATTACCTCTTCAAATATTACTTTTTTCCCATTCTCTCTCGACTCTTCTTTTAGGATTCCAATTATATGTGTATTAGACTTTCTCACTCATATCATTTCTCTCTTACCCTCTCTCTTGTCTTTTCCCTCCTTCAATCCTCTATACTTCATATTTTGTGCACTTCAGCTTTGTCTGGTGTACTATGAAATCCATCCATGATCTCTTAACTTTGTTGCTTATATGTTTTTAATTCTAGAGGTTTTATTAATTTCTTTTTCATGGTTTCTAATTCTTTTCTGAAATTCTCAATTTTGTCTTGTATCTCCTCAAACATAATAAGCACACTTATTTTAAAGCCTGTGTCTGATAACATCGATATCTGGAAACACTATGAGTTTGTTTCTGTTGTCCACTATTCTGCTGGTTTTTATTCATGTTACCTTCTTAAGAAGCCATTTTTGCTTTTTATAGTGTATGTATTTGCAAAACTAATTGTGGAAATAATTTGAGGCCTCGGATGATATCTTCCTCTAGGGAGGATTTCCTTTCCTTTTTCAGGAGCCTGAGAGCACTAGCACCCTGGGATTAATGTAACCCAATTTTGTGAATTGAAAATGATTTGAAGGTCTGCACTGTCTTCAAAGGCCTGATTATTTCTGGTTAATATTTCCTCCTATGGTGCCATCCTTCAGTGTCCCATCCTAAAGATAAAGATTTTCCTGGGACATCCAACTTGGCAGGTTCTGGACTCCAATTTCTGATTCCTTAGCCATATGATCCTGTCAAAAGTTCTACTCAGCCTCTTAGCCCCCCTGCTGCCTGGTCTGGAGTTGGCTAACAGTCCAGAGGAAGAGCATCTTAAGGCTTTGGGTTTACCTTCTGGACCTCCATTTCCCCCCCAGCTCTTGGCTTGCTAATTCTTCACTCTTGTGTTAGCCATCTGTTGCCTCCAGACAGATGATTTGATTTTTAGGTTTTGTGTACCTTGTGTGTTTGTCTTCACGGAGAAGACTGGGTGTGCATTACCTAGTCTCCCATGGTCCTCTTCCAATTTCTCCTCATCGTCAGACTTTTTCTTTCTCTTTTCTTCCCCTTCACATCTCAGGGAAAGAAATGTTCCTTCTTTTTTTCTAAACCAAGCCCTTATTTGTGTTACGTGGTCTTCTTTCTCTCAATACTTGTGTAGAATCATACAGCGTCTTCAACCTCTCCCTTGACGCTGGGCGTTCCCCTACGAGCATGCGCAACTATCCTCTATACAAAAAAATAAAGGCCGTGCTACATCTGAACCTAAACTCTGCAGTTCTGGCCAATCACCAGACCCTGTGGAGCTATTTTTGATGATAACTCTTGCTAGAACAGTGTCTCAGTTCCTTTTTTCCAGAATAACGTTGACAAGTCTGCTCAAATTAGTGTTCCCATCTTGATTGATTCACTTGGCCAGAATACGTTTACACATCAGTGGAGAATAGTGGAGGAGGGTTGGAGAAAAGAAGATGTAATGTTTTAAGTTATGCGGTCCAGCATGTAATTTTTTTCCATAAAAGTTTTCTCTCCCTTGCTCCTGCTATTTCCCTCTGCTCCCTTTTAGCATCAGAGTTTTTAATTTTTTTTTTCAACGTTTTTATTTATTTTTGGGACAGAGAGAGACAGAGCATGAACGGGGGAGGGGCAGAGAGAGAGGGAGACACAGAATCAGAAACAGGCTCCAGGCTCCGAGCCATCAGCCCAGAGCCTGACGCGGGGCTCGAACTCGCGGACCGCGAGATCGTGACCTGGCTGAAGTCGGACGCTCAACCGACTGCGCCACCCAGGCACCCCATTAGCATCAGAGTTTTAAAAAGAGTGATCCATTCCTGCTGTTCCCCAAACATATATTTTTATTTAAAGGTCACCAAAACATCCCAGCTGCCCACCCAGTGACCTTTTCTTGGTCCAAAGTCTCCTTGATCTTTTTGCAGGATTTCTCATGGTTTCTGCCTCTTTCTCTTAAATTCTCTCCTCCTTCAGGTTCTGGGATGTTTGACTTTTTTTAGCTCCCCCGACTGCTCATTCTTTTTTCATGTTTCATTCCTTTGTTCTATTTCCTAAAGGTAGAATTTCTTAAAGATTCCTGGCCCTCTTCTCTTCTTTCCTCTTCTCACTTCTTTGCATCACAGACTTTGCCTTTGTAAACTTATGGCACCCCTCTTGTACAGGACACCCCTGATCTAAATATCTGGCCCAAGCCTCTCTACAGGTTTCCAGTTTTGCATTTCTGAATGACTGTCAGTGTCCTCTCTCTGCACGTCCTAGAGGTCCCACAAAAATATTTTTAAAACTGAGCTCATAATTTCTACCCATAAACTTCCTCTTCCTTCGAACTCCCCATTCACCATTCGTGTACTATGACTGCAGCCCAACACCCAGTGTTCTTTTTACAATCAGTGCCCTTCCCTTCATTTCAACCTGTGCAAATCCCACGTAGCTTCGGAGGACCAGTTCAATGCTCCCTCTTTCAAGCAACCGTCGAGTAATGTGGAAAAGAGTATGGAATTTGGCAGCGGGAGATAATGGTGCAAATCCAGGCTCTGTTACCAACGTTTTTGCCACGTATTTTTCTCATCCGTAAAAATGGGAATAGGAACGACTAATCCACAGGTTATGGAAAAGATGAGATGAGCTGTTTGTGAATATATTCTATTTCTTCTACTTGCCCCTTAAGAGCAAGATTCATTTCTCATTATGTAGCTCAGGTACTTATTAAATAGCTAAAAAGGAATGGGTTAATATCGCAGAGTTTGCCAAACAACATGGTGCCGATGTCAGCATTTTATTCGTTAGTTAAAAAGGTCAAACCCACTTCATTTTGTTCATTGGAACATTACGTGATTCTATACCGTCACTACTTGGATACTTTTATTTCTGTCCAATTTAGCTGCTTGATTTAATGTCAAGTGTCCGCAAAGATAGGTGAAATCATCGTGGGCCCTTAGAGCCACCGGAGCCTCCATCTGTTGTCGCCTTCACAAGTGCGAGGAAGTTTGGATAATTGTCTAGAGGGTTGAATGGTGTAGATCACTGGCCCTGGCTGGAAGTGTTCCCACATCCCATCACCTCTTTTTATTCTTGCTTAATTTATCCAGATAATTGCTTCAGCTCTTCGCTTCTCCTGATCTTTGTCAGATAGCCGATTGGGTCCGGGCTGCCATCTGTTCACACTCCCCTACTCTCATTTCTCTTTTTGACCTTCTTTCCTCCTCCTTAAAGGTGGGTGAAGCTGGCTTTGGAAAGCCAGCCCTTCGCTAGGAAGTGGCCCTTCTCCAAGAGTTCCTCGGGCCCAGTACACCTGTCTGCCGGGGTGGGTGCGCCAAGCGCTCGTCTCCCGCCTGGCCTAGCGGATACAGCTGAACACGTTTGGCAGAAGCTCCAGCAATTTGGTTATTCATTTTCTGCTCTCAGCTGAGTGTAGACCACCTGGTCGGATCTTGGCTCACCCAGTTCCTGGTTCCCTTGGCTGGCAGCGTCTGGCAGGCATTCCAGCTTAGCTCCTTTCTGCTTTGCCCACTCTCCACTCTTAGGTAAGGCCTTTAAGGGACTTTGACGGAGGTGAGGTGAGGTATGAGCATGCATGGTGGAATTGTCATATGATAACCGGGAGGTTTCACAGAACAAAGTTTCCTGGTCACGGCCAGTCTAGCAGGCTGAATAATGGCCCTAAATGTATCAGGCCCTGGTCCTTGTAATGGGTAAATGTCAACCTTATTTTGAAAAAAAAGTACTCTGCAGATATGACTAAGTTAAGGATCTTCAGATGGAGAGATTATGGATTGTCTGGGTGATCCCTGATGCCTCGGCAGGTGTCCTTATAAAAGAAGTGCAAAGGGAGGTTACCCACACACGCGCGCACACACACGTGCACACGCGTGCGTGCACGCGTGCATACACAAGAGAAAAGGCAATGGAAAACTGGAGGCAAAAACTGGAGTGACGTGGCTGTAAGCCAGTGTCAGTGGCCACCAGAAGCTGGAAGAGGCGAGGAACGGATTCTCCCCTAGAGCCTCCCCAGGGGCCATGATCCTGTTTATGCCTTGACTTTGGCCCAATGGTACTCATTTGGACTTTGGACCTCAGAAGAGCGAGAGAATTAAACGAATAATTTTAAGCTGGAAAGCGTGTGGCGGTTTGTGACAGCAGCCTCTTAGGAACAGAGCATAGCCAGTGACGATGATGCAGAGGGGAGCCCTGTAGCATCACTTCTAGGCTGGAGGCCCCCTTCCTGCAAACCCATATCTGGGGTGCTCCAGATGCCATGTCATAGTAAGTCAGCAGATATTTATCGAGCAATGCTTTGATCGGTGCTCACCTGCAGAGCCACAGAAACCACCCCAGTGAGTGTAAGCAGGAGGTTGATTGCAAGGCATTAGAACACTAGCAAAAGACTCAGGATGGAGGTCGCGGGCTGAGCTGTTGGGGACGAATCCACTAGGAGATGCTGATGCCTTGAGCCACACTTCTCTCCCCACTGAACCCGGTTTCAGATTCAAGTCTTGTGTGACTTCCTGTCACTTGAGGAATTTAAATTACAGCCGGACTTGAGCTGCAGGGGAGTCTGGGGAATGTGATTTTTAGCTTTCCAACTTGTGTCTTGCAGGCAGGCAACTTCCTGTTGTGATGGGTTTTGCAATACTGATGCCGTGGGTCCTGAGTGAGCCAATCCGCGATTTCTAACGCCAGCGCTTACTCTGTGGTGAGCGCTGTTCCAAGCAAATAAGACAGAGTCTCTGTGCTCAAGGGGCTGATTTTCTCATGGGTGTAGTAGGTGGTCAGCTCATCAACAGACCCGATAATGTCACAGACGGGCAAACCATCGGGACCAGACCCCTGCGACAAAGCGAGCATCACAATAAAGAGAATCAGATGAAGTTTTGGGTTTCCCAGCACACATTAAAGTTATGTGTATACTATACCGCAGTCTATTAAGCATGCAAGCCCATGATGTCTAAAAAAGCACATACCTTAATTGAAAAACACTTTATTGCTGAGAAACGCTAACCATCGCCCGAGCTTTCAGTGAGTTGTAGTCACTGATCACAGCTCACTCTCACAAACAAAACCATAACGAGAGAGTTTGAAACATTGCTAGAATTGCCAACACGTGACACAGGAGACCCGAAGTGAGAAAATACCGTTGAAAAAACGATGCCCATAGACTTGTCAGACGCAGGGTTGCCGCACACCTTCAATTAATGGGGAAACAAGAGCAGTATCTGCAAAATGCAATAAAGCAAAGAGCAGGAGAATGAGGTATGTCCGTACTGGTGAGAGGGCTCAAGAAGACGAAGCGGGGTAATGATGTGATGGCTGGGGGTGGAGTGTCGGTTACTTTAGGTAGAAAGGGTCTCTCTCTCTCTTTTATTTTTTTAATGTTTATTTCTGAGAGAGAGCGAGCGAGCAGGGGAGGGGCAGAGAGAGGGGGAGACACAGAATCCGAGGCAGGCTCCAGGCTCCGAGCTGTCAGCACAGAGCCCGACGTGGGGCTCGAACTCACAAACCGTGAGATCATGACCCGAGCTGGAGTCGGACGTTCAACTGACTGAGCCACCCGTGCACCCTGAAAGGGTTTCTTGGTGTGACATTTTTGTTAAGTTCTGAACGATGAAGAGGCCGCCGTGTGGAGGTCTGGGGGCGGTATTGTTTCAAGAGGAAGAACAAAGGGCTGGAGGGAGGAATTCGCTGGCAGGTTTGAGGGAGGGAAAGAAAGGTTGGAATGTGGTAAATGGACGGACAGAGAAGGGATGTGAGGTCACGGGGCTGCACAGGCCCTAGATCTTGAGGACCTTACAGGAGTTTGGATTCGTTCTGGTTAGAATGGGAAGTCCCCGGAAGGCATTAAGCAGGGAGGTTGCCGTAAGTTGAGTGGTGCCCTCCAACATTCACCTCCACCTAAGGACCTCGGAATGTGACCTTATTTGAAAATAGGGTCTCTGAAGGTGGAGAAGGGGAGGTTTGGGGAGCTGAGTTGGGATTCACATTTACTCTTTGGTCATGCAGAGTTTGAGATGCCTCAGCCCAGATGCTGAGCTAAGTAACTGGACCTTACCAGTCTGGGCTTTTGGAAGAAACCAGCGCAGGGATAGAATTTAACAGTCGCCAGCATATCGGTGATGTTTAAAGTCTTGGGACCAGCCAAGGCTGTGGATATGGAAGAGAGAAGAGACCATGTCAGCACATTGAGGCCTTCAAATACTTTTTCAAGGTCTGGCAGAGACAGGGGGGTCTGAGGAAGCACGGGGCGCGGGGCAGGGGAAATACCAGACGTAGGTGGGGTTGTAGAAGTCACCCAGGAAAGGGTTTCTAGAAGGGAGTGAGCATTACCATGGGCTTCACGTAGTCTTTGGTGGCCTATTTCGGGAAGGTGGTGGAGGCAAGAACTTGGCTGGAGGAGGTGGAAGAGAGGATGCAAAGAGGTAGTGGTGGTGAGTCTGTGCAACCCTTTGGAGAAGTTTCTCTGTGAAAGGAAGCATGGACGTGAGTCAGTTGCTGGAGCAGGGTGTGGGATCAAGGGGGAAAAGGGGTGATGGCAGAAGTGTCCTCGACGGGAGGGGAGTCAGAGCCAGGGAATGAGCAGCGGTGTTGGCCTGGGACAGCTCAGGGGCAACTGTCCTGTTTTATTTCTTTTTTGCGTGTTTTAAAATTTTTGTTTGAGCTTCTTTATTTATTTTGAGAGAGAGGGCTAGAGAACGCACCTGGGGGAGGGGCAGAGAGAGACGGGGCGGGAGAGAGAGAATCCCAAGCAGGCTCTGCACTGTCAGTGCAGAGCTCCATGTGGAGCTTGAACTCATGAACCATGAGATTGTGCCCTGAGCCCAACTCGGAGGCTTAACGGACTGAGCCACCCAGGCACCCCTGTTTTATTTCTTAAGGTAAGGTGGAGTGTGTGCCTGGGCTCGTGGAGAGAACTGGTGGCTGGTGGGGATCCAGGATCGGGATCAGGATCGGGATGGGGGGGCAGGGGAACCAGTGGTGAGGGCTGCAGCCCCCCTTCCAGGACTCTTGAGGGAAGCCACCCCAGTCTCAGAGGGGGCTTGTTCAACTCACATCAGCAACGTCCAGGTGGTGGGAGCCCGGGGTTCTGTGTCAAAAAGTTTTAAAAAAGATACACCCTCCCCCCACTGCTTTCCTTTCTTCCCTGTACCCCCAGTCTCCTCCCCTGCCCCCCTTCAGAAGCTCTGTAGGAGTCAGAGAGCTTTTCTGTTAAATCCTTTAAATACCAAGGGTCTGATTATATTCTCTGTCCCTAGAATAATCTTGTTCCTGCTTTTCAAAATAAAGCTAATAAACTAATTCCTCTTTGTGCCCTCTTTGTCTGAGAGCATGGAAATTTCTCTCCACATGTCTGCTTCTCAGTAGGGCTGCCTTAGGGCTCCTAGCTCATTCCCTTTCGTCTTGCCCCAGCCCTCTTACAGGGCTTGTCTCCTGGGCTTCTGACACTTTAATTTTTCCCTAAGAAAGGAGAAAAGCTTCCATAAATTTAATCTTAGCTAATTAATAATATGGTTTGGCTTACCGTCTTTTTATCTTGTAGAGCAGTTTTTTGAAAATTCTCTTCAGGGCACCTCGGGGACTCAGCTGGTTAAGCGTCCAACTTCGGCTCAGGTCATGATCTTGCGGTTCGTGAGTTCAAGCCCCATGTTGGGCTCTGTGCTGACAGCTTGGAACCTGCTTCAGATTCTGTGTCTCCCTCTCTCTCTGCCCCTCCCTCTGCTCACACTCTGTCTCTCTCTCTCTCTCTCAAAAATAAATAAACCTTAAAAAAATTCTTTAAAAAATTATCTTTCATAGACTACTAGTCCCATGAAAATATTCTGAACACCTCCCCGCCCCTCCCCACCCGAAGAATTTTGTGGTCGAGCCAGTTTCGGACATCTTACATGTTAAAGTCCAGAGAAGGTGCAGTTAAAAATCTCACTAAACTCTGTTTCATCTGCCATTTCTCAAATATATCTGGCCACGAAGCAGTGTTCTGTGGAATACTTTTTGGGAAATGTCTACCTGTATAGCCCTCCGTGTCCCAGGAAAAATAGTTGTCCCTGGTTACCTTCTGGGTCCAACAAAACCTCTAAAACATTTTTCTAGTCACGGTACACATAATTTGCAGAAGAGCGAAGGGAGAGCGAAAAATGACCCTGCTCGAAATGTAGACACGAGAATCGAACCTAAAACATCCACATTTTTTCCCCGTATTTTCCTGATTTGGGACATGTCAACACTGGAAGGGAGGAACCCCCTTCGCATTTAGCCAGCTGCCCGTCTGGCTAAATGCACGATTCTGGGACATCCGTCTCGTAAGTACTGGACTCGGGCTTCACCCTTCTCTCTAACATGTTCAAATTTATCATTGCTTCCGCTTCTCCTTCGTGCACTTTCATTGTCAACACACGAGAAAAAAAAAGGGAAGCCTCTGCCAGCACATCATTGTGATGAGGAGATGGCCATCTTCTTTGCTTCATGATTGCCAAGAATTTTTATCTTTTGATTTAAGAAGATCAATCCCACAAATTTCTCTGATTCCTTTCAGCCACCTCTGTACGTACCTGCCTTCAACATTTATCCACTCAAGTATATTCCCAATGGCATAGACATCGTAAATGATGAAAGAATACGGCCAAATGCCCTGTGAGCGGATGCAAGGGTCTGAGATCATGAGATAAAACATTGCAGGATGAAGTCTTCCAGATGGAATGGTTGGTGGGACGAGAGCACCGTAATGCCTCTTGGTCCATGGCAATAAATCATTCGCCCACCAGACTTCGAGTTTGGGAGACTTTGTTGAACATACGGATCTCTGAAGACTTGGGCCTGAGACTTCACTTACATGATCAATTTCATCATTGTCATTAAGGTCTAGGGTCCTCCTGTCTCTGTCCTCGTCTCCTGATTCATCTAGGAATTGTTGGAATAGCTTCCTTTCTTTTTCTTCTCTTTGCCGTTATCGTCAGAAAGCAAAAGATTCTGAATTGTCAACTGTGTTCAATGCAAACTTCAAAGGTGGTGTCTCCGGTGTTCCTCTATACCCTCTTGAAGACGATGCCATACTTTTGCGAGTTGCACGGGAAAACTCCGAAGGATGCCGTTGTGATGGCTTATCTCACTGTTACATCTTCCTGCTAACCCGGGTCGCTGCATCCTTCTTCGTATTGTTCAGAATAATTCATAAGTATCAATGAAATAGCAAATGTGTTTCAGCGTATAAGAAAATCAGGCACCCTAAGATCCTCAAATGTAACTTAGAAGCAGTAAAGGGTCCAATGAATGTGTGGACTAATTATGCTACAGAATTCCTTTAAGAAAGTAAGTAATCACTTCCCCCCCCCCCTTTGGAAAGCCTCTAATAAAGAACAAAAAAAAGTCAAGTAATATCAATCCTAACAGATGGATAGAACTGCTCAAAAAAGAAACTCAAAAGTTAAAATTGAATCTAACAGGTCCCGATGAGAGTTTTCTCCCATATTTTGACCCCTAATACAATCTCTTAAAACTTCCTGTGAGTGGAAAAATGTTTTCCTTATTAAGTGGTATTTGATAAAGAAATTATTTTGAGTAAAACATCTTTTACAGGGGCACCTGGGAGGCTCAGTTGGCTGAGTGTCTGACTCTTGATTTTGGATCAGGTCATGATCTCAAGGTTGTGAGATCGAGTCCCGTGTCGGGCTCCGTGCTGAGTGTGGAGCCTGGTTAAGATTCTCTCTTCCTCCCTCTGCCCTTCTCCCCTACTCGTGCTCTCTCTCACTCTAAAATAAAAACCAAACCAGGGGCGCCTGGGTGGCGCAGTCGGTTAAGCGTCCGACTTCAGCCAGGTCACGATCTCGCGGTCCGCGAGTTCGAGCCCCGCGTCGGGCTCTGGGCTGATGGCTCGGAGCCTGGAGCCTGTTTCCGATTCTGTGTCTCCCTCTCTCTCTGCCCCTCCCCCGTTCATGCTCTGTCTCTCTCTGTCCCAAAAATAAATAAACGTTGAAAAAAAAAATAAATAAATAAAAAATAAAAAATAAATAAAAAATAAAAACCAAACCAAAAAACCATCTTTTATAGGTTAGTGTATTCTTAGTTTTTGCATTGAAAGTTTTTTTTAATATAATTTTTAAAATGATACTCATGTTATGTGTCCTTTGTTCACTTAGTGATGCATTCCACTTAGTTTATTTGAGATGAATTATGTGAGAAAAAATGTGAATCATAGTGAATAAAGAAAAAAAGCATATTATTATTCAATTTTAGTTCCTCAATGCATATATATTCTATAATAATATAACATAAAAATAGACAAAAACTTTTATTTTCCTGATGTTGGGAATGCTTATATTTTGCACTTAAACTCATCTATATTTACAATTTTTGAAATTTTATTTCTTTTTTTTTAATTAAAAAAATTTTTTTAATGTTTACTTTTGAGAGAGACAGAGTGCAAGTGTGGGAGGGGCAGAGAGAGAGGGAGACACAATCCGAAGCAGGCTCCAGACTCCCAAGCTGTCAGCACAGAGCCCAACACGGGGCTCGAACTCACAGACCGAGAGATCATGATCTGGGCCGAGGTTGGACCCTTAACTGACAGAACCGCCCAGAGGCCCCTTTCTTGGCTTTAAAAAAAAAAAAAAACGGGTTCAAGCCCCTGGGCCACTTTTGAGAGAGCTTTGCAAACGTGCGTAGGCCGTGTGGGTCCGGCTCAGCCTGTGCTCACTGGGTGTTCGGGAGACGCCCTGGCTCATTGCGGTCTAGACGCCCCTGCGCGGTTCCTTTTTGCAGACTCCTTGTACAGCATCACGTCTTCGTTTGCCGTTGTCCAAAACAGATTTCCGTTTCTAAGACTGTAATTCAACCTACGCGAGTGTATCTGTAGTGTGGGATATTCTCGTGTGGTCAGCAGCGCATTTCCAGAATATTTCTTAGAATGGCTGCCTCTGCAGAGCCCGGTGTTCCGATGTTAATGGTGACCCTCATCGGCTCTGGGTCCAGAGGCTGACATCTGCAGTGTTCATCCATCCGCAGGATCTAGGAGGTGCGTCCTCTGTGGGCGCGGCATCCCCCTGGGTCCTGCGTTCCTGGCAGTGGGGCGAGAGGCGGAGTGAGTCTGGGGGCCAGCCTCCGTCACAGCCTCTGGGCTGCGTTGGAGAAAGCATGGTGGAAGGTGCTCGTGCTTCGGCGTCCGCTCTCGTTGGGGTTTCTCTGGGCTTCGGATGGGTCAGCCAGGCCTGGGGGGCCCGTCCCCGGCCCCTTACCTTCGGGGTCACGGGATCTGCCCACGAACAGTGCACATACAGGGTCAGCAGGGCCTTCCTGGGGCACCCGGCTGCAGCATGCAACGGAAGGGCGTCTCCAACTCCCCTGCTCTCGGAAAGCGTCTCAGATACGGATGTGCTGGGCCGGGGTCGGCAGCCTCTTCACCGAGCATCCAGGGGCCCCGAGAGCGAGCAGGGGAGGTGAGAGGACGGGAGAGGGGAAGCGAGGAAATGGTACAGGACAGAGAAAGAAGATCCAGAGGGCTGAGAGATGGAGGAAGATAAAAGAAGAGAGACCGCCGGTGGGGGGGTTACTGTTGGCAGTGGCAGTGGCCTCTCACCAGGGGTCCGCACCTCCCAGGCTGGACTCAACCCCGTGCGTTTTGGATGGTAAATGTTAGGCAGAATGTGAATGGAGAACCGGGAGGGAGCCTGCTGATCTGGGGCGCGCTGGGGACCAGTGCCCAGCAAGGACCGAGGTCACTTCGAACGTAAGCTGTGCGCAGGCGGACACGGGGGACTGGCGGTTCGCTCCCGTGTCCCGTGCGCCGGGGAACAGCATGCCACGTGTCACAGGCGTGCGATCAACACGTGTGGAACGTGTTCTCTTCTGCGCAGAGCTAGGTGAGTGTGCGGTGTGCTACTGTGCAGGGGTCCCTGTGCTCTGGTGGCTCCAGAGGAGAGGAGTCCCCACAGTTGGGGGTTGCCTTTGGCTGCCAGACAGTCCTCCCCAGCGCCAGTACCCACCCGGGGCGGCCGGGAGGAGCGGCCAGGGGGACAGAGCAGCCCCGGGGCTCTCTGCTGACGGCCTTCCTGGCCAGCACCCCATCCCGCACTTCCTGCACCTCGTGGAGAGGAATGGCGGACGAGAGCGCAAAGTGACCTCCGCAGACAGTCACGTGACCGGGTGTCTGCCGGAGCCACCGGTGTGCAAGGACACAGACGAACGGAGGCCTCCGCCTCGGGAATCGTGAGAAAGACCCCGAGTGCGTCTGGAGGCCACACGGCCTCGCTGCGGTGTCACGGGGGAGCGTGCGTCGGGTGCGCGGGGACCTGGCATCGCGTGGGACGGATGGAGGCGGGGCGTGGATTTCTGAAATGATGGCACCAATCCCCGCGCCATCCTGTGAGGTAGGTGGGAGCAAGCCCTTCTGGGGGGCCCGTCTCCCCTCGGAGAAGCAGAGCCCTGCCCCGTGCTGGCTGTGGCGGGTCACCGCTCCTCTGCTGCACGGGGTGGGAGCCCTGGGGGATGCGGCCAGGTCCGGGGGCTGGGGGCTCCCCCCAGAGCAACCCTGAGCCGTGTTTCTGCTCTTTCTTGCCACTTAGGGCTGCGGTAGGAGCTTCTGGCTAGAGCTGGGCAGGAGTCTCGGGGTGTCTCAGACGCAGGGTAGGTTCCTACCCCTGGGGTTCCCTCCGTGTCTCCAGAGCAGGCCAAGAAACTTTCAAATGATGTGGTCGGGCTATTTGGTCTGGGTTTGGGATTTCCAAAAGGCTTGATTTGCCGTATAAAGTCCAATCAATGAAAACTCATATTGAAACAGGCAGCTCACTTGGCATTAACAAGTCAAATGGTTTGGAACGCCACGGTACATCTCCCTACTGCGTGCATTCAACTTAATGACATGTTTTGAACACTTTCTACGTTCAGGGATGGCCGTGTACAGATGTGCGGTTTGTGCACTGCACAAAGGTTCTTGGCTTGGCCAAGGGTGCGAGGTGTGGGAGATGGAATGTGAATGGGCACTGAAATCCAGATTGTGATTTCTCACAGGATATGCTAGGGGGCTTCGTTCAGCTGAAAAGAGGGGCATCTTTTTCTTTGCACAAGGGCATTGTACTACAGAGCTGTCCTATAGGCTAGTAGGCCCCCTAAAGGCTTGGGGGGCCCTGGCTCTTTTCCCCAGGCTGTGCTAAGGTGTTGGGGATACAACAATGAGGAAGATGGAGCCCCTTCCCTCCAACTAGCATACAGACTTCTAGAAAGATCTAGGCACTTTAAATCAGCAACTGCGATCCTGCCACTTTTCTTTCCCATCATATTCCTTTCTGGTTTTTTGGAATGGTAGCCTCCAGTCCCAGACCAAATAGCCTGACCACGTCATTTGAAAGTTTCTTGGCCTGCTCTGGAGACATGGACAGAACCCCAGGGGTAGGAACCTACCCTGCATCTGAGACACCCTGAGACTCCTGCCCAGCTCTAGCCAGAATGTTAGTAGCCTCAGAAAGGCAAAAGTGCTTGGAGGAAGCCCCATAATCTGTATGGGGAAACTTGGCCCTCATTTACTGTTGATAGGAATGTTCCATGCAAGCCCAGCTGAGAGACTGAGGCAGGGGCCCTTTCTTTTTTTTTTTTAATAAAATATTTTTTTGATGTTTATTTATTTTTATTTTTGAGAGACAGAGATAGAGCACCAGCAGGGGAGGGGCAGAGAGAGAGAGAGAGAGAGAGGGAGACACAGAATCCGAAGCAGGCTCTAGGCTCTGAGCTGTCAGCACAGAGCCCGACGCGGGGCTCGAACCCACGAACCGCGAGATCATGACCTGAGCTAAAGTCGGATGCTCAACCGACTGAGCCACCCAGGCGCCCGCAGGGGCGCTTTCTAAAACACATTGGTCCTATGACAGTTGAAGAGCAGACCCCATATTTCCCAAGGCTTGGGGGCCTGACTCCCCGAGGCAGCTTCCAGGGACACTGGAGTTGCTGGGTTGGCGAGACCCTGAGGCAAAATCCGCAGCTAAGCTGATGAGCCAGGCTAGGCCTCCCCAAGTCAACTCCATCCCAGTGAGACCTGCTTAGTGTATGCTGTGTAGACGTTCTCGAGAGAACAGAAATCCAAACCTGACACCTGATGGTTAGGGCATCCAGAGAAGCCAAACACAGCAAATGCCATCATCCCAGAGACTTGTCCCCCCGTGATGTGAGAGTCATCCCTAACAGGAGCTGGGGAGGCGGATGCCACAGCCCCGGAGCTTGTCATGGGAAACGTCTTCACAGTGAGGGCGCGTGTCCCTGGCGGCTCCCAGCCTGGGATGGAGCCCCGACAGCAGAACTTGGCCAAACAAGGGCGTGTCGTGGGCGTGTGTGTTTGGGGGGGGGGGGTGAGCCGGCTGCTGAGGGCCCAGGGTCGCTCCTCTGTGGGCCTCCACCCCACAGATGTGGCGGCCAGAGCCGGACGTCTCTGGGTTGGCATCCCCAGTCCTGGCACCTGCTTGCCCAGGCAGCTGCAGAAGGTCAGGGTGGGCACCAGCCAGGCCGGGAACGGCCTCGGGGAGGAGTCGCAGCGCCGTCCCAAGACCTCAGGGCAGAGTGGCTGGGTCAAGCCATGTGCGGCATAGCCTGGGGACAAGCCACTGGTGAGGAGTCACCTCCTGAGGCCCTGAGGGGCTGTAGGGGACCCCCCCCCCGACCCACCTCCTGGGGATGCAGGGCCTGGGTCGCAGGCCCATGGGTCTCCTCAGCTTTCGCCTTCCATAGCCCCTCTCAAAGAGAGCGGGAAAGGAAGCCCACCCTTCATTTAATCTGCATGACCTTGGTGAGGGGGAGACTCCATCATCGTCCCATTTTGTGGATGAAGAAGCTGGCCCAGAGGAGAAGTAACCCATCCTGGGTCCAACGGCCCACCCGGGCAGACTCTGTGCTCCCCTCCTACCCCCACCCCCCACCCCCTGGGGGAGCAGGCGGTGAACTCAGAGGGCCAGGACCGAAATTGTTTGTTTGTTTTTTTAAAAATTTTTTTCCTGTTTATTTTTCAGAGAGAGAGAGAGAGAGAGAGAGAGAGAGCGTGAGTTGGGGGGGGGGGGCAGAGAGTGAGCGGGGACAGAGGATCCTAAGCAGATGACGTGCTGACAACAGAGAGCCCTGCGTGGGGCTCAAACCCACGAGCCGTGAGATCATGACCTGAGCTGAAGCCCGATGCCCAGCCGACTGGGCACCCTCGAAATCTTTTAATGAGGAGTGAGGCAGAGCTGGGTCCCCGCCTGGTGTGGGTGCTGTAGGGGCCGGGCGCAGGGGCGGGGGTCGTGATACGAGGCTTTGGCTACTCCTGTTGGGACTCTTTCTCGCCCTGTTCCCTGGTCCACAGGAAGGTGGAGAACGAACTAACACCACTCCCTCCTCACTCCTCCACGAAGCCACCTGACCCTCTGGCTACTGCTCGCCCCCCACGAGCTCCTGTAAATTGTGGTGGCCCCTCTCTTCTGCCTCCCACGCCAGAGACTGAGTGACCCCGGTGCCCCTTCTTTGGACAGGGTCAGCGATCTCTGGACCCGCCAGGCCCTGGGACGGCCCCCGGGCCTGTTAGGAGCCAACCTGCGTGTGTTGGGAGGTGTGGCGCGGGGGACCGGGCACTGAGGGCGCAGGGCAGTGAGGTCTATGCCCAGGAGAGCCCCCGTCTTGCCCCAAGGAACTGACTCATTCAGTCGTCAGCGAGATGCAGTCCCATGAGAGTAAAACGCAGACTACGGTGAATGATATCTGGAGCTCTTAACTCTTTTTGTTCTTTCCAGACCCATCTGGGGGTGTCTGACATTTTCCATCGCCTCACCCTGCTGGCATCACGGGGTGGGCGGTGCGAGTGTGGAGGGGTTACCCGGAAAAGCGTAACATTTCCAGCTACTTCCCAAGTGTCCGTGCTGTGTTTTTGTGGATACCTTTCTTCCCGCCTACTGTGAATCCGTAATTTCCTTTCGGGTAATTCTCCGTCGCCACCCTACGTGCCCACTCCCTCCCACCCTCACGTTCTGGCATAACTGGCGCAGCTCTCGATGTGAGAAGGCCATCCTTGGGAATTCTGACAGAGATCTGGTTCTTTTTTCTTTTTTTCTTCTTTTTTAATTCTTTTAAATTGAAGAGAGAGTGAGTGCAGGTGGAGAAGGGGCAGAGACAGAGGGTCCCAAGTAGGTTCCACGCTCAGCACAGAGCCAGATGCGGTTCGATCTCGTGAACCGTGAGATCATGCCCTGAGCCCAAATCAAGAGTCGGAAGCTTAACTGACTGAGCCACCCAGACGCCCCTCGGAGGGATCAAGTTCTTAAAACAGCCCGGTGTTTGCGAATCAGAAGTGCTGTCCGACTATCGGTGCAGCCAGAGGTAGACGAAGCCTACCCGAGAGCCAGAAGGCTGAGAACTTGGATCTGGAAGGCACGGGGTCGGGGTCGGGGAGGGATCCTGCCACTGGTACCCGTAAGGGAGGGAGGCACCGGCAGCCCTGGGGGCCACCGTTCATCACCGTCTTCATAAATGGCTCGCGTCCACGCGGATGGCCACAGCCCTGTCGCGGGGACAGCCGCGAGGTCTTCTCCGATGGCGGCAAGGCCTCGGTTGCAGAAGGGATGCCTGGCACGGTGGTGTGGACTGTTTGGGGGCGTCCTCAAGGCCTGGCTGGAGACCAGGGTCAGTGGGTGTCGAAGGAGGCTCACTGGGGAGGAGGCCAGTCTACAGGGGGAGGCGCTCCTGGGATTAGGCCCAAGTCCACACTGTGCCCGGCAGGGGGGCTGGCAGTGTGTGTCACAGGGAGGAGGTCTCAACCAGGAGACATCCTGGAGGGGAGGCTCCAGGCCTTCTGGCTGTGGGAGGCGGTGGGCTGGAAGCTGATCAGACAGCAAGAGGAATGAGGCCGGAGGGGAGCCACCTGAAGGGCTTCAGGGTGGTGGTGTCCAGTAGGAGGCAGGTGCCGGGTGCCTGGAGGACAACAGAACGGTCAGGGACGTCGGTGGTTATTCAGAGGCCACTGGGCAGAGGTGACCCTGCCCGAGGTGAGCACCTGCGAGGTGGCCTCTCTGGGAGAGGAAGGCACCCTGCAAACAAAGCAGGAGCAGCCTGGGGAAGCCCGTGGTGGGAGGTCACTTCAGTCGCCCAAAAAACTGCTTGAGAGTTGCAGCGGTCCCATGCACGGCTCTGACCGTGCCACGGGCTGGTGATTTCTCATTGTTCTGTGACTTTGGTTTCGGTTTTGTGATGAGTGCTCATGAACCCCAGCACAGCGAAACCCCAAAGCCCTCTGGAAGCAGCGGAAGGGAAAATAGAAATCCGAAGAACCAGCTTTCTTTATATCCGGAGGGCCAAATACTGAGGGTCGTAGACTGACCTTGACCTTGGGTTGTCTTCCCCACCCAGCCACCCCGACGCCTGCACCTGGGCCTCCCCGGCATCTGGGAGGGAGCCACATCTGGGTGAAGATTTTCCGCGCAGCTCTGGTAATTCACATTTCTGTGATCACAGACTTTTTAACGAGCGCTCTGGAATGGTGAATTTTCGGGGTGCACCCCCTGGCCACGGTTGCGTTTCTGGGCTGGTGATTCAAGATGACTGGGCGGGTGGGGGAGGATGATATGATGTCATCTTTTTTTTTTTTTTTTTTTTTTTTTTGGTGTGAGCTCTCTTCCAACTAAATGAACGGGCTACTTTCAAAAACGCTGCTGTGGGAGAAACGCAGGCACGTGTTTTTGCTCCGAGCACCACGGGTTCTCCGGCGTCCCCACCACCACGTTCATGCACTCCGTGGTCCCCCCTGCAGCCCCCACCCCCTAATTGTGAGAACAGTGAGAAGCGTTAGCTGCTGTGGACTCACCACCCTTCTTTCTCTGAGGGCTTCCAACCGCCAGCAGAGATCAATAAATTAAGATAAAGAAAATGACGTTTGGCTTTGTGTGGGCTCTGTTGTCAGAGAGCTGCTGGGGTTGAATGGAGATTCTGTTTCTTTCTCCGAGTCTTAAACGCTCAGGCTGCTTCTGGCTTTCCTGTCGGTGCCTCCTCTCACCCAGACCGTTCTGACACTTTGACTTACCGATCAACTTACTATTTTTTTTTAACCCACGGTTTTTAAAAAGTTGAGCGCATGTGCGCACACACTTGCAGGGAAAGAAAAACATGCTACCCAGCAAGCCATGTGTCAGAACCGACTAAGCTCTGAGGCTTGCCCTCCAAGAGTGAGGGCTGGGATGAAAATTCTCCGTGTGGCCGATTAACACAGATCGAACTTTTTTTTCTAAGTATATTTGTTTATTTTGAGAGAGAGAGAGAGAGAGAGAGAGAGAGAGAAAGCAAGTGAGGGGGGCGCAGAGAGAGGGAGAGAGAGAGAATCCCAAGCAGGCTCTGCACTGACAGTGGGGTTTGAACTCACGAACCATAAGATCGTGACCTGAGCCAAAACCAAGAGTCAGACACTGAGCTGACTGAGCCATCCAGGTGCCCTCACAGATTGAATTTTTAATAGTTTGCAGCCCTGCCTGCTGTAAATACTTTTTTGTCTCAGAGGATGAATACCTCCTATCGTTCTGTCAAGACAGTATGTCCATTTCAGAGAAGGTGTGGCTTTGGAAAGGCATTTGTGTGTCTCCAGTACTGAGGGATCAGTGGGACTTTCCTGTCCCCAGCCTTTGTCCCTGCCTTTTTATCCACCTGGATGGTCACTAAATGCCCAGCGCAGGAGAACGGAACGTCTCTGAGGTTGTCCTGGGCATAAGTTCTGAGACTATTGTTAATACAATCCTGGCTGAAGGAAGGAGTTTCTTCTGGTGGAATTTTTGATTTAAGATAAGGTCGTGGAGGGGCACTTGGGTGGCTCAGTCGGTTAAGCATCCGACTTCAGCTCAGGTCATGATCTCGCGGTTTGTGGGTTCGAGCCCCGCGTCGGGCTCTGTGCCGACAGCTCAGAGCCCGGAGCCTGCTTCAGATTCTGTGTCTCCCTCTCTCTCTGCCTCTCCCTCACTCACACTCTGCCCCCCCCCACCCTCTCTCTCAAAGATAAATAACATTAAAAAAAAAGAAAAGGCCGTGGAGACTGAAGTTAGCAGTGTGGTGTGGATACTACAAGGCCACCCTTACTTCTCTATAGGAACCTTGGTTTTTGCTTCTGGGTCTCAAGATTTGCTCAACTCGGGCCACATGCCATGAGGGGCCTGGAGGAGATCTCTGGAGGAGGTCCTGCCTGGGATAAGCTGATGAGTATACAGAGAGGTCACTGATACCTGCTGGGTATTGTGCCGCATTTGCTTGGAGGACAAGGTACACACTTACCAGATAATGAATGATTCATACCCACCATTCAGCCCAACTCCAGAAAGTTCCTGGGACCTTGAGAACACATTTGCTGAGCATTCATTGCTCCGTCCGTGGTGGACAAGGCCATGGCTTGGCTTTCGGGGTCTATTATCTCGGGCAAGTGGGCAGATACGTTTTGCAAAGGTCCAGATGGTAAATACTTCTTGCTTTGAGGGCCCTGTGTCTTTGTCACAGCTACTCAACTTGGTTGTAGCGTGAAAGTAGCCACAGTTGAATGGCATGGATGTGTTCCAATAAAACTTTATTTACAAAACAGGCGCTGGCCAGATTGAGTCCACTTGTTTACCGTCCAGATTTTTCTTCTGAGCTTTTGAAGGGCAGAAGCCAGTCCTTATTTATGTTTGCCTGTCTAGTGTCAAGCATGGGACCTGATTCCTGGTATGTGCTGAGTAACACTCCGTGAGACCTTCCAAGGAGAAGGTATCTTTATGATTCACACCATGAGCTGCATTGGAGTCATGACAGCAGAATGTTTAAATTAAAGGGCCCTAGTAAATCACACACCCACCCACCCACATACATAGAAATATACAGGTGTCTCACAACTAAACCAACAGACGTATTGGCAGTTTATATTCCCGTTCTATTGCCCTTTCAACTCTCTCCCTTCCTTCTTCTTTTTTTCTCCTTTCCTTTTCTCGTCTCTTTCCCTAAAAGTTTACTGTACATTTTCTATGTGGCAGACACTATGCTAGGCTGATAATGTAACATCTAAATGTAACAGCCAAGACATAACATTTGCCTTCAAGGAGTTTACAGTCCAGTAGCTGAACCCAAAAGAAAGAAAAAGAAGAAAAAAAGGAGACAAATGAATAATTTAATGAAGTGGAAAACACACATAAAATAGGAAACATCGACAAAACTGAAAGATTATTTGGAAAGAATAATAAAACTGATTGAAAAAATAAAGCCCTAGCAAGACTGAACAAGGGGGTGGGGGAGAAAGAACAGGTAAACATCATTAATGTTAGGCATGTTAAGGAGACATCACAACAGAGCCCACCTTCAGTAAAATGCCATTACATTTGAAAATTCAGATACATGGTAAATTCCTATAAAACACAGTTTACGAAATGGACATAAGGAAAATATGAATCTTAACCAGTCTAATAACTGTTAAACAGATCGAATCCATAATTTAAAACTTTTCCACAAGGAAAGGAAAGGCTTGGAGGTAATACACGTACCAGTATACAAGCACAAGGATGCTCATAGCAGCACTATGTGTACTAGCCCTAAACTGGGAACAGCCCAAATGTCCATCGAGATGGAACAGATGAGGAGAAAACAAAGCCATGAGATGTGGGCCCCTTTGCCCTGAAGCAGTGAGCACTACTGATGTGTTCTGTTGTGTCAGGAAGTGTTTTCATGGGAGAGGGCCTTCTTGACTGGAGGCTTGAGAAAGAAAGAGAGAAAGATCTCTGCTGTGGATCTCTTGGGAGGGGTGAGGAGGGAACAGGGTAGGCAGAGACACTTGAGTGGGAGATAAGGCCTTGTTTGGGAAAGGACAGGCCTTCAGTGTAGCTGGAGATTAGGAACAAGAGGGGCCCAGGGCAGGATGAGGCTGGATATGATTCCCAATGGGCCAGAGAGAGCCATTGAAGGTACAAGCTGGGGGATAATGTGGCCAGAACTTGCTGTTTTAGAGGGATACTCCGGTGGCTTTGCTGAGGTTGGATGAAGAAATTAAGCCCAGAGGAAGGCTGGAGGGATGTGTGAGTCCAGACGAGAGAGGTGCTGAAGCCTGGGGAGACAGTGCCATTGTGGTGGGGGTGGAGAAGAGAGGGTCGAAACAAAATCACAAAAGGTGGAATCTACAGGACCTGGATGGTGAGTAAATTCAGGTTGCTGGTTTGGGTGGCCAGGTGGATGGGGGTCCTATTCTCTGGGGAGGGAATGGGGGGAAAGGTGAACAGTTGGTTGTGGGGCATGTTGAGATGAGAATCCATTGTCCAGTAGAAAGCTGGGCATCTGGTTTGGGGCTCAGAGGAGAAATTCATGCTAGAGGCATGAGCCATGGAAAGCGGCAGGTGATTGGAATCATGGAGCAGAAGAGGAGCTCTCTTGCAGAAAGAGGTTGGGTGGAGGGAGAAACCCCTGGAAAGCACCAGCATTTGTGACAGTCGTGGGCCATGGTGGGAAGGTTCCTAATGGAGAGCAAGCAGAGACCCTACCGTTGAGGCCGTCTGCATATGCTGGCATAGTAGCGAGTCACCCTGGCCAAGGAGGGGCCCCAGGGGGAGGAGAGCCCTGGATTAGGGAGCCCATTAACAGAAGGAAACAGAAGCCCTTAGATGAGATTCAGAGTGTTTCTCCCTTCCAGCTGTGACTCCTGGTCTGGGTCAACACTGGGCCTCTCCAGGCCTCTTGTTCCCTTGAGCATGAAAGAAACAGGGCCACAGTGTCTCTGAATCGGGTACAACCTCTGACACACAGCAGTTAATCTGCACGCTGCTCCCAGCTGACTCTTCCGTCACAGAGGGGCCGCCGGCTCTTTTGTTTCTAAGAAATATCTCAGCCAGTGTAGTTTCTGGCCCGGGGCTCGGTCCCAAGGCCTCTGGCTTGCGCTGACCTGACATCCTGTGTCTGAGGGGGACAGCTGGCCTCGTGTGGGTGCTGGCCGCGGCCTGGCTGGGTCCCGTGGGGGCTCTAGCCTCTACCTCCACACCCTTCCTTGGGGAGAAGGGGAAGAGGCGGATTTGGGGATGGGGTCCAAACAGGCCGTGCCCTGGGGACCCCGAGCAGGGGAGCTCCCACCTGCTCTAGTAGGTACGCTTTGTGTCCAGGGATGGAAACGCGACTGATTTTCCTTTGAGGTTGGCTGAAGTGTGGGCTTACTAGG
Source organism: Prionailurus viverrinus (assembly GCF_022837055.1). Classification (NCBI taxonomy): domain Eukaryota; kingdom Metazoa; phylum Chordata; class Mammalia; order Carnivora; family Felidae; genus Prionailurus; species Prionailurus viverrinus. The sequence continues at coordinate 13,625,666 of NC_062571.1, forward strand.
ACATTTCATAACGGCAGGAAAATGAAATTACAAAAGCTGTGAAGCACATCTCTCTCTCTCTCTCTCTCCCGGTGAGGATGACGAAGAGGAGATTGGCAGAGGACAGGAAACGCACCGTTCAAGAAGCTGTGTGCAAAGATCTTCCTCCTGCCCTCGCTCGCGCCGTGGCCCCCAAGCAGGAGACAAGCTGGACACGCACAGGGGTCAGAGCACGTTCTCAGGGCCACCTTCCAGGTTCGGTGTTTTCCGTGAAAGATCCTTGGGTTCCACGCCTATATCCCCGTGTAGGGAAGTGATCACATTCGACTTTTTGAGGGTTCAGAAGGAACCGAACTTACAGATGGTGAAGAGAAAATGTAGCTGCAGAAATAGAAGTAATGTTCTGGATTCCAGCTCCCAAGCCAGCCACCCCTGTCCCCGGCCTTGGGACTTGGGGGTGGAGCAGGACGCAGGCCTGGTGTCCTTGGGTCCCTGGGTGGTAATCAACCCGCAGAAATGGCTCCCCGGGACTAGGGGCTGGCGAGCAAGCAGGGGACTTTGTGAGTCTGTGAGACATGACGCCGACTAGGCCTCCTTTTGCCCTGAAAGACATGGGAGACAGTCACCCCCATCCCTGGTGAGTCAGCAAGCCCTCTGTGGTCTGCATCCCAGATGGTGCCACCAAGAAGCACCCAGGACCCTGGTTGGGGACCTGCCTGGCTGTGGGTCTTTTCACATGAGGTCCTGGACAAGCGTGTCCCATGATGCACAGAGCATGAAGATGGGGAAGCAGAAGGCGGAGCCGCCCAGGTAGGTGCCTCCCCACCCCCACCCCTGGAGGACGCTTCCCCACAAGGAGTCTGGTGGCCCTGAAGAGGGGAGAGGAGAAAGGCCAGAGCCAGCTGGCTGGGGGAGAAGGAGAGCTCAAGGGTGGGGGGGGGGGGGGTTGCAAATCCCAGGGCAGGCGGGCTCCCAGGTGGGCAGAAAGCCTAGGCGGCCCCACCGTGGGACTCAGAATCCAGGAACAGGATGTGAGAAAGGACAGCGGTCATGAAGGCCTCTTCCCTGAGAAGGAACAATGGTCATTCTTCCATTGAAGGCTGACATTCCGTGAGAGAGGAAAGGCCTCCGGGTGGAGGGGGGCGGGGGAGAGCTGAAGGAAAGGAGCGGAAAGGGAAGGGAGGGGGCCCCAGACGCTTGTGCTGACCCGGGGCCAGCATGAGGCCTTTGGAGCCCACTCGGAATTTGATATGTCCCCGTCTCCAGTACCGAGCAGACAGGCCAGCTCACGTGGATGGCTTCACCTAAGTGTGACGTTACAGCTTCCCAAGGCGCCACTGACTCAGCCCCTGCCCCTGCCCCGTGGCCTCCCAGGACCCCGAGCGGGCAGGCTGGGATGAAACTGCCCCAGGAGGGGGGGGCAAGGGTCTCATGTGCTCTGTTGTGCGGTTCTGTGAGACTTACCATCTCTACACACGGGAAGAAGGATTTCCCAGAAAAAATAAAGGAAACCGGCCAATATAAGCAAGGCACACAAACCCCTCCTCTTTCCAAATATGTGCCTATCTCCAAAACAATCAAAACTGCCCCATTAAATAACACTTGTTCGGTACAAAGGAAGGAGAGCATGATGGGATTGCACGCCGGTTCCAAGTAAAACATTCCCGATTGTTAGGCAAAACACGTGAGGACTGCTGTGCTCGGAGCCCTTCAGAGCCCTTGAGTGCCCAGCGCCGGGGTCACTCGGTGGCCCTCTCACGGTCAGTTCCTGGGCAGAGGCTGCCCTGGGTTGAGGAGGGTCGGAGCCCGGACGGGGCTTCACGTACAGGGCCCAACCTGACTGGCAGCCTGCGCCCCTGCCTGCTTTCCCACATGCAGCTCCTTGGGCCTGTCCGGCCACCTTGCCTCTGGTCTGGCCCTCGGTCCCCTCAGCGTGAGGTAGGCCGAGGCCACGATCTGGCAAAGAGGGGGGAGATGGTAGGCAAGGCCCGAAGGCAGCTGAAAGGAGGGGGCAGCCTTGGTTCTCACCAAAAGAAGGGTTTGGGGGCCTCAGCGACAGCTCGTCTGTTCGGGGCTGAATGGTGTCCCCACTCAATTCATATGTGGAAGCCCCAACCCCCAATGGGACTGTATTTGGAGACGGGCCCTTTATGGAGGCAGTTAGGGTGAAATAGGGTCATTAGGGTGGGGCCCTGACCTGATAGGATTAGTGTCCCTGTAAGAAGAGAACCCCCTCTCACTTGCCCCCTCCCACAGTCCAGATGTGAGGACGCAGAGAAAAGGCGGCCATCTGCAAGCCAGGAGGAGAGCTCTTACCAGGAACTTCACGGGCCAGCCTCTCGATCTTGGGCCTCCAACCTCCAGAAAGAAATGTCTCTCGTTTAAGCCACACAGTCTGTGGTAATCTGCTTGAGCAAATTAAGACATCATCCAACGATAAATTGGAAAGATGAAGGGACCCGGAAGTCTTGGGGGCAAGCAGACCCTACAGGCCATCTGAGGATCTGTCTGCCAGCCAATGGGGGCTGCCCTGCCCGGATCCCACCAAGCCGTCCCCGGGGACATGGCCAGCAATGTCACTCATGTTACATGTGTGCGAGCGCATCAGCTTTTAGGTTCAGTGTGCTGAGGCCCCAGAACACGGCATCCCTCTCTGAGTCTTCACTGGGCTGGCCGGGCGCCCCTCACCTTTGGGCTTAAGGCCGGTGTGACTCCATCGTGGGCGACGTCCCAGGCGGCCCCGTGAACCTTCAGGCAGGTGGTAAACAGCAGGGAGAGATAAATTCTTAATAAATGGAGTCCCGTTTTGATGCAAATAAAGTAGGAAGGGGCAAGAACCACAGAATATTTATGACAGAAGCAGGACTGTTTGGAAACAGACGTTTTATTAGGTTCCCGTGAGGCACCAGCCGCTCTTTTAACATTTCTATTTCGGGGCCTTATGTAGAAAGCAGTCGCTCTATAAATAGCAGGGCAAACAAAGTTAAGGAGGGCTGTTATCATGCGGGGAGGCTGGGGTCTGGAGCCCGGGAAGCCATGAGGCTCTGTCCCCGGTCTCGAGGGCTTCTCAGACTAGACCACGTCTCCCGTGGTCATCTCCCTTCTGGGTGACCTTTTAGCTCTTTCAAACTCTTCTTAATATTTTGTTTATTATTCTTATATTATTTTAAATGTGTATTTATTTTTGAGAGTCAGAGCATGAGCAGGGGAGGAGCAGAGAGAGAGGGAGACACAGAATCCGAAGCAGGCTCCAGGCTCCGAGCTGTCAGCACAGAGCCCGACGCGGGGCTCAAACTCACGAACCATGAGATTATGAGTTGAAGTCAGACGCTCAACTGACTGAGCCACCCAGGCGACTCTCAGACTCTTCTTTTGGTAATACCTCCACGCCTGCCTCTGGGTTCCTTCTTTGCTTCTTCTTTCTCTCTAATCTTTAAGATGTTTCTCTTTACTTTGTAGTTATTTAAAATTTATTTTGAGAGAGAGAGAGAGAGAGAGAGAAAGCATGAGCAGGGAAGGGGCAGAGAGAGAGAGAGAGAGGGAGAGAGAGAATCCCAAGCAGGCTCCGTACTGTCAGCGCAGAGCCCGACGTGGGGCTTGAACCCATGAGCCACTAGAACTTGAACTGAGCCAAAGTTGGATGCTTAACCAACAGAGCCATCCAGGCGCCCCCACTTTGTATTTTTTTTTTTCTTAAAATTTTTTTTTTCAACGTTTTTTATTTATTTTTGGGACAGAGAGAGACAGAGCATGAACGGGGGAGGGGCAGAGAGAGAGGGAGACACAGAATCGGAAACAGGCTCCAGGCTCCGAGCCATCAGCCCAGAGCCCGACGCGGGGCTCGAACTCACGGACCGTGAGATCGTGACCTGGCTGAAGTCGGACGCTTAACCGACTGCGCCACCCAGGCGCCCCCCCACTTTGTATTTTGAAAGAAATTCTTAGAAAAGAATTTTTCTTTTCCTCAGAAAAGTTGCAAGAATAGTACAAGGAACATCTATATACCTTTCATGCAGATTTTTCTGTCTCTCTCTCTTTGAGTACATATTATTCGCATTTTATTTTGCTGAACTGTTTGGGATTATGTTGCAGACAATATGGCTGTTCACCCTGAAATACTCCAGCAAATATCTCCCAAGAGGGCCTCGCTCTTATATAACCATGACACGATGATCTCATCCAATGCTATGATCTAACATGAAGTCGATATTCACATGTCACCAAGGAAGGTCCCGATAATGTTTTTATAACACTCCCCACCCTCCTTCCACAATCCAGTTCCGACTCGTTCACTGCATTTACTTGTCCCGATTCTTACGTCTCCTTGAACCGACAAAGATTCTGTCGCTTTTCTTTGGATGTCTCAGCATCAATATCTGGAAAGGGAAGCAGAATGATTAGAAAAGGAATTGGAAATTGATTAGAAGGATGAGCCCTGGGGCTCCTGGATGGCCTGGTCAGTTAACGCTCTGGCTCTTGATTTTGGCTCAGGTCGTGATCTCAAGGTTCGTGAGATCAAGCCCTGCACTGGGATCTGCATTGACAATGTAGACACTGCTTGGGATTCTCTCTCTCTCTCTCTCTCTCTCTCTGCCTCTCCCCAGCTCTCGAATTTTCTCTCTCTCTCTCTGTCTCAAAAATAAATAAACATTTTTAAAAAATAGAGGGATGCGCCCTTACACCATGATGGGAGAAGCCTGGGGAGTGAGGTTCTGGAGGGGACATTGGGGGGGATCAGAGGACAGTGCTGAGTGAGAACCAGACAGCCGAGTGGGGAGATGTCTAGAGAGGGCTGTTCCCTGATGGAGCGTTGGTTCTGAGGTCTCTGTGGGCAAGTGGAGCAGGTGCTGGGGGAGGAAGCATTACAAAGCAGGAGAGAACAAAGGCCAAGTCGCTCCCAAGGGGACACAGTGGCCTATGTCTGTCCCCACTGCACCTAGAGGAGAAGCCAGTGGCCTGTACCCACACCTGGCCCGGCACGTGGAGGTGGCCCAGCACAGTGGTGGCGACTTCCCCTTTGCCCTGATCTCGTGCACGTTTCTCCCTTGGCCTGCCCACGCATTTTTCCTCCCTGCAGACTGCCCTCTCCTCCCATGAAAGTGAGTCTGACCAGCGAGGGATACATGGTCGTGCTTGTCAGCAGATGGGCTTCCTCCCAGGGCTGAATCTCCACACCACGCTGTCCTTTTCACGCTTTCCTCCCCTCATCTCATGGCTTGTTCTCTGGCTTCTCTTCCCTGTGAGAGTGGGAGCACTTCCCGGGAGGACAGGGCCCAGTCCATCCTGTTTATGTTTGTACCTCCGGGATCCGGCCTAGCACCCGGCACCGAGTGCACGCGTGGGACAGTGGATAAACGAACGGGTGAACTTGTGGCTCTGCTGTTCTAGAAACCATCTCAGGTAGCTTTGGTGACAACGTGTACTTTTCGGCGCTCGCTGCGAGGAATAGCTTTGTTGATGGACCATAGTGGATTAGACCTGCCAGCCATTTTCAGTGGTGACTTTGTCGTGAGATGGAACTGTTGGAATGAGGAGGGCGGGATTCAATTCCAAGATTCAGAAAATTCAGTATCACCGTGGCTTAAACCAGATAGGAGTTTATTTCTGTCTCACATAAACTGAGCCCAGGGGGAAGCGATCCGCGGACTCCTTAGGGCCCAGCCTTCCCCGACCCTCCACTTGGCCCTCGCTTGGCCCTTGACTCTCTTTCTCCTGGCCCAAGATGGCAGCACCCGCGTTTCAGGCGGCAGGCAGAAAGAGGGGGAAAAGCAGAGAACAAAACAAAAATGCAGCCACAGGACACTTCTGCTTACATTCCGTTATCTAGAACTTCTATGGCTGCAGAAGAGGCTGGGATGTAACCTCTATTCTGGGCGGCCATGTGCCCGCCCAGGTAGAGAGTCTCCAAAGATGGTTTTGTCAGGCCACCACCAATCTTTGCCACAGTTGCGTTTGGGGAGAGGTCGCGTGTCTTCCTTCTCACTCCCTCTTTCACGTGCAGGCTGGGAACCAAGTGGAAGGTCTCAGGCCCCGTGCTCCTGTGCGGGGTCATCGTTAGCTTTTCCTAGGAGCCGGGCAAGCTGGCCGCAGCATGCTGTGATTGGGTTGTCTGTGTTGAATGGCACGAGGTTGTCCACAAGGCAAATATCAAATTGCAGGGAGTAGGCTGCACTTAAATGCACTGGGCCAAAAAACCTAAGAAACACACAAACAAAAAAGCCACCCTAAACCCAAGGGAAATCTGTCAGGGCTTAGAGGCAGCGGTGAGCAGGGAGGAAGGCGGTATGAGTTCATGGTGGGGCCACGGTTTTGCTGCGTCGTGATTGAAAGAGCATTTACTATAGGGTGGGAATTTTAAATCTCTTTTTAAAAGCATGAGTCTCCGGGGAGTGTGTCGGAGGCGGGAACCGCTCCCCGGAGAGCAGTTTTGTAACTACTTGTAGCTGAGTTTATTTTGTTTTACTGAAGTATGCCAGGCTGGACATTTCCTCCTGTTCTCATGCTTCTGGACTCAAGAATGCAGAGAGCACGCTGGCCTCCGGAAAGCATCATCAGCAGGATGTGAACCAGGGACTCCCCCTTCGTGTCCAAAGGGCGAATCACCTTGCTCCTGAGCCGTCAGCGTGGGTGCGGACTGGGGGCGTCGGGGAGAAGCAGGCGCTACCGGTAATGGAAGTGTGATGGGCTGGCGTCTCAGCCAAAGTACACTTGAACGTGAACTGCTGGTGTTTATTCAGTCGACTTCCTCACGTCCTATGTCCCGGGGGCCTGGGCCGTCCCCGTCACTGCCATTGCTGCGATGGTGTGGGATCCAGCGTGCTCAAGGTGTGTGCCTCTGGGCGGGGCTGATGCCCAGGGCCAGGCTTCCTTTCTGGAGCTGCGTCAGTTTCTCTCTCAGCCCCCACACTCCTTGGCGGGCCAGAGCGACAAAGGCAGGAGTGCGTGCAGTGTAAGTCAATCAACGAAGCGAACAAAACCCAGAGAAACAGCACCTGCCCTCGACTGAGCGCATGCTGTGTTCTAGGTCCTGAATGCCCGAGATCTCAGCACCTCCTCAAGGCGGGGATTGTCTTCTCACTTCGGGGGTCAGGAGAACAGGGTCGTACCAGTTGGGGTGATGTGCCTCCGGGTCTGTGTGTGATGGGGCTTGGGGGTCAGGTGGGATCCTCAAGCTGGGGAGCAGCCTAGCCCCATGAATGCTGCCAAGGGGCATCTCTGTGGGAGAGAGGAGGCACTCTCCCTCTCTCGCGGGGAGCTCTGTGGGCTGTGGGGCGGAGCGACCTCCCACGTGGCAGCACCTGTTCCCTCCACAAACCGGCCAGCACCGCCTTCCTGCCCTTGGGAGCAGACACTGCCGTTGACAAAGGTCGTCTGGCTTATCCAGCCTCTGTTTTCCTGTGATATTGATGTTTATGCCAAGGTAACACCCGCACCTTAGCTTTGGGGCGGAAGGAAGAATTTCCCTCTGTGGGGTATAAGATCTCCTTTCCTGAACTTTCCCCTTAGTGTCCGTACCCGCAGCTGAACCCTTAGCCATTTTGGTCTGTTGGTTTCCACACGTTTACTGGTTTATCAAGCTCTGGAGGGATGGCTTCATGTATTTAAAATCCTCTGCCCGGATGGGCGCCTGGGTGGCTCAGTCGGTTGAGCGTCTGACTTCGGCTCAGGTCATGATCTCGTGGCTCATGAGTTTGAGCCCCATATAGGGCTTTGTGCTGACAGCTCAGAGCCTGGAGTCTGTTTGGGATTCTGTGTCTCCTGCTCTCTGCCCTTCCCCCACTTGTTCTCTGTCTCTCTCTCTCTCCCCAAAATAAATAAACGTTAAAAAAATAAAAATAAAATAAAATCCTCTGCCTGGTATAGCAGAGAATGACAAATTCTCAAAGACTGATCGATAGATTTAATAATAAAAAAAAAAGTTACTTCCTCACCTCTGTGTCTTCTGCAAAGTCGCGTTTTAATTCCATTAATAATTTAGTTTTTTTCTCCTACGTCTAGTGGGAGAGAGACCTCAAAGTGTTTAGGCTTTATTGTTCTGCTGAGCTATTCATGGGCCCATGTATTTCCTACTGCATAAACCCAGACTGGACTTCGTGGACGGTGATTACACTAAACCAACACCACTACGACCCCACCTTACTCCCAGGTACGGCCCAGGGAATTCTTTTCCATTAAATCATGATTTTTACATCCCCATACATAAAATAGTTGGCAGTTTCTATACCGAGGAAACCTTTGTTTCAGGGCCTCCCCACATTCCCTCCAGGGGATTTCCTGCATTTCTAAGGCACTTACTCTGTGCTATGGGCAATATTGAAAATGTGTATATCATGATCCCTGCCCTCAAGGAGTTTACAGTCCAGTTGGGAGTCAAGACAAAAAATAATAGAGAACCACAAAGACGATATAGTACCAAGACCTAAATTTCAACTTTTTTTTTTTTTTTTTTTTTTTGGGACAGAGAGAGACAGAGCATGAACGGGGGAGGGGCAGAGAGAGAGGGAGACACAGAATCGGAAACAGGCTCCAGGCTCCGAGCCATCAGCCCAGAGCCCGACGCGGGGCTCGAACCCACGGACCGCGAGATCGTGACCTGGCTGAAGTCGGACGCTTAACCGACTGCGCCACCCAGGCGCCCCCAAGACCTAAATTTTAAACTGCAGGTTGGATCCATTGGCGGGAGGGTTGTAAAATGAGTTTAAGCGGTCACAGTCAGTATTAAAAAATGGAAATAGCAAAAATGGGAAGGATTAACATGCGTAGGATATAGTAAGCTTAAGAACTTTTCGGTAAAGGTTTGGTTCTGTTTTATATATAAATAAAACCTGTTTCTTACCCTAGGTTATGGTCAAATATGTGTGGATGTTTCTGACAAGCTATGTGTGAGACGAGTGGAGGTAAGCCTGTGAAGGAATGCCACGTGAGAAGGCATTCGTGACTTCCGTTCAAGTTATGGACTCTTGGGAACCCTTAGAACACGATTGGAAATCGCTCTAGAAACCATGCATATGCCGGGCGTTTTGCACATCTCAGTGGCTCATGGACTTTGCAGCCCTTGGTTGCAAGACCTTGGTTGGAGCCCTTTGATCTGGAGATTAAAGCCAGGAGGGAGAGAGAGGAGAAAGGCTGGAGAGCTGGGCTACATTTCCCAGGAGAGAAGATCATTCATCACTCACTTGGGAAGTCAACGAAGGCTTCCAAGGAGGAGAAGCTCGTAATCCAATTCATGTTTTAGGAAGACTGTTGTAGGCATTAGGGGCTAGAGGTCCAACTCAGAGGGTATCGTAATAATTATTTGAGAGCTAACAGAGGCAGATAGGTAGGAGGGCACAACTGTGAGAAGGTTTTTAGGATAAAAAAAAGTCATTGGACTTGGTATTTCTTTGGATATGGAGGCAATGAGGCAGAAGAAGGAGTCTGGGGTGGCCTCTTGGTTTCTATCTTTGAGCAGACAGCGTTGCTAATCACTGAGTCAGGACTAAATATAGAAAGGAAAGTAAGTTTGGGGAGGAGCATGAGTTTAATTCTGTAGTGAAGGGACATACGCAAGTATATCCAGGGACCTGATATAATCTCCCAACATTCTCTCTATGAAACTAAAGAGCAAAAGCCAAGGAGGGCCAGGTTGGGGTGGGATTGGGGTCCAGCAGAGCTGGAAGAGGAGGGGATTCAGATTTTGTTTGGGTACGTGTGTTCTTTGGTGGAACAGTTTGGTAATCCTGGGGCAGCAGGAGTGTCCCAAAGACTCTGAAAGCCGCGATGACAATGGAAATAGCAGGCAAGGTGCATTGGCTGAACTGGAGTAACCCAGAGTAGCCGCCTGGGTTTGGAAGTACAGGGGAAGGGGCTGGTCCGGCCCAGTAGGGAAGAAGGCCCAGCAGGAGCTGGCCAGGGTGTGTGTGTGTGTGTGTGTGTGTGGCAATGTCTAGCTCCATCTGGAACTAAAGTTGGTGAGTCTGCCCAGCCCATTCCATAGCATCTATGGGGAAGAGGGGCTCTGCCAGGTCCCACTGATCCTGCCGGTGGGAAACATACCAGGATCCCCCTGTCTCTTCCAGGCCCAGGAGTCGGATCCAACTGTGTTTGTGGCTGGTACAGAGGAAGGTGAGACGTATGCAGGAATTTTACGCCCGTTCACTCTTGATAGGTGCTGCTAGGAATCTGGGTTAGAGTCAAATTTGTGTTGGATGCTCTGGGTGAACTCCTTAACTATTTGCTTGTGGTACTGCTAAATATTTCCAGATGTCAGCACCACACATATGCCACGATGCTGTGATTAAAGCGCTCAGTGCTGAAACTCTTTTTTTTTTTTAATAAGAAAAATGCATAAGGAGAAATTAAATCTCCCTTTCTGTCTGGAACCCACCATACAGATCCTGCGTTATTTACCAACCACAAGAGTTTTTCCTTGGCTGGTGCATGCGTCTCTCCTAGTGTTTTTTCCAGCTGCTCATACAGACTTTGGCAAAGTTACTAGCTCCGAATACCAGGATTACCCCATTCTCGTTTAGCAGTTCAGGGATTTGGCACCTGGAGGAAAAGCAAAGGCGATTTCAGAATCCTACTAATTCCCCAAACGGAGCTAAGTGATAGTCCCAGCCTCATGGGGTTGTGTGAAGACGGAAGAGGGCATTGCGTGGAAAGTATCTACTACAGTGCCTGGTACCCCCCGTGGTCTCAGGCAAGGCCAGTTCTTTTCCTGAGGAGGGTCACGTGATACCCGACCAACAGATTTTCACATCGGCTGGGCGGGGACATTGGAGCCTCTGGTGTGGGTTTATCTGTAGTGGAGACATTGACCGAAAATCTTGGGAGTGTTATGCAAGAAAAGAAACAGGCAGAAAGAACAGTAGTTCTGGAGCTGAAAGTTTGAATCTCAGACTTCTCTCTTCCTCCCTCAGTGACCTTAGGCAAGGCACTCACAGTTGACCCTTGAACAGCGCAAGGGTTAGGGGCACTGACCCTCTCGCAGTTGAATATCTGAGTATAATTTTTGACTGCCCCCCAGACTTACTACTAATAGCCTACTGTTGACCGGAAGTCTTACCGATGACACAGACAGTCGATTAGCACATATTTTGTATATGATATGTATTATATACTGTATTTGTTTTTTAAAAAAATTTTTATTATTTACTTTGACAGAGAGAGACAGACAGAACGAGCCGGGTAGGGGCAGAGAGAGAGGGAGAGAGAGAGAATCCCAAGCTGGCTCTGCACCATTAATGTGGAACCCGATGCGGAGCTCGAACCCACGTACTGTAAGATCATGACCGGAGCTGAGATCAAGAGTTGGACACATAACTGACTGAGCCACCCAGGCACCCCTGCATACTGTTACAATAAAGTAAGCTAGAGAAAAGAAAATGCTATTAAGAAAATCATAAGGAAGAGAAAATACATTTCTAGTTCGGCAGTATAGGAAATCCACGCGTAGGTGGACCCCACATTTCAAACCCTTGTTGTTCAGGGTCAACTGCAGGTTTACTGAGGTTCAGTGTCTTCACTTGAGATGGGAACAATGCCCTTCTCAGAGCGCTGTGGGGAAAACAAATAAGAAGTCTGGCTAATGGGAAATTATGGAGCAACAAATATGACCTCTCTTATTTCTTGCAGCAAAGTTGTCACAAGAGCGTCACATTCTCAAATGTCTTCTTTGGTGTTACACAGGGGTTTTACCGTGGGTGCTGATGATTTATTCATTCATTCATCTAACAAATATTTACTGAGTCCCTGCTATGTTCTACATGCTGGGGATCCTGCAGGCAACAAACAAAAGCTCTTGCCCTTATTCATGGCATATTCTAGCGACAGGAGACAGACTGCAAACATACGGTAGGCACAAGCTACCTGTACAGGTGATTAATGACAGATTCATTGGGGAGATTCCAAACCTGACTTAACCAAACTTAGGGATCCGGTGACATGGGAAATCCATGGTCTCTATGCCTACTGAGGCTTTTCCTGGTTAGGATGACTTTGTTGTGCCCGCACTTGGGGATCCTCTAGTCCTGTGTGACTTGTTTGGTCCTTGTCTGCACAGGCTCAGCGGCTCTGTGGGTCCCCACCCTTAGCTTGCTTCCTTTCCAGGTGACGGATATCCCTGGAGCTTTAAAGGAACACCCAGCTTCGCTTGAGAAAGAACCCAGGAGACCGAATAGTGCTTCTGGCTGTACAGAGGACGTTCCAAAGAGTTCCGATTCTTTATCTCAGACCGAGGCATCTCCTTCATGTGTCACTCAGTCATCCCTCAAACTTGTCAGATGCTCTCACACTGTGGTGTTTTTGCTAATGAGGTTCCTGCAGGCTGGCATCTCTTAAATCCCCACCCACTAAATCCTATCCATTCATCCTGGTTCGGCCCAGATAATCCCTCTGTGGCAGAGAATGTGAGCTACTCTGCAAGATCCATTCCCTTCTGATTCTGGTGGTCATAGACACCCTGAGCTTGAGCTGGACTCATGGCAAAAAGTGAAACATTCTGAGCCATCCCTAAAGCTGAGCGCAGCTGTGTGACTCAGAACTGGCTCCTTCCGCCCTTCTTGCTGGCAGGAACATGAACTTGGTGTCAGGATTTGGTATCTTGGCAGAGCAACAAGATGGAAGGTGCCTGGGTTCTCAACATGGTGCAACTGTCCCATCAGTCCTGGATAATTGGCGTCCAAGCAATAATCTGAGGGAAAACGAAAGTTTCCTCCCTCCCTCCCTCTCTCTCACTGTCTTTCTCAAGCTATTGTTATTTTGGTTTTCATTGGAGAATCCAAAAACTGATATCGTAAAAACTCCTCCTGTGCTGTGAAGTCCCCCCAACCTGCCTCTACCTATATATCCCCAAAGTGTGCAATTTTACCTCAGTTAGTGTTGTCCTATGGCCATTTGGGAACCCAGCAATTTGTATGAGCTTCTAGTCCTTGACGACGCAAGCCCTTGTAGAGCAGGAACCTGTCTTATTAAATGTGTACCCCCCGTAATAACGAGCACAGTGCTTTGCTTTTATTCTTCATGTATTTAATGAATGTCTGCTCCTTGAATTTTTTGGTTAATGAAGAATGATTCCCTGCCTCTCCTGGAGTAAAAATACTCTGTTTCTAAAGCATCTTTGCCCGGTAGAAATACAAGGCAAGCCACATATGTAATTTTGAATTTTTTAGTTGCCACATTTACAAAAAATCCAAAAGGAAACTGGTGAAATTAATTTTAGGTGTTTGTTTCATTGAGCCCTACATACTCAAATGTTGTCATTTTTGTAAGTAATCGATACAAAAATTATTACTGAGAATGTTTTACATTCTTTTTCTCATACTAAGTCTTTGCAATCTGGTATGTGTATTTTATACTTTTAGCTCATCTCATTACAAACCAGCCACCATTCAAGTGCTCAGTGGCCACCAGTGGTGAGTGGCTATTGTACCAGGCAGCAGAGCTCTAGGGGACCCCGAGCCAGCCCTGAAAGTGTGGGGAGGATTTGGATGGGCTGGAAGGGCATGGAGGAAATGCTGTGAGGCCGAAACAAGGAGTCTTTTTCTATACGTTTCATGGAACTTGTTTGGCACAGGGCTCTGCAATATACGGGGTACTCCAGTGACTCTTAGGAACTGTTGAGTGACTTTGATGTAGAAAGATTCATGTGGGAAGAGACAGAACCACTGACAAAACTAAAGAAGAAATGGAATCAGGAGAGAAGGGTGTCTGAGCGGAGCTCTGGAGGTCATTGAAGCCAAACTCAGGGCATATCTAACAATATAATGAATGAGGACACAGCCTTGGCTGAGAGACATGGTGTGGGGCTGGGTTTTTCACCGTTGCTGCCTAAGTGACCCTATATGAGCCATTTCAACTCTCTGAGCCTCCGTTTCCTCAGGAAGCCCATCTGGAAGCAGCACTCTGGTGGGCACAGAGCAGTCTCTTCAAAGGAGCCAAATTCCCAATGGCATGATAAGGAGAAGCTCACTGGACCAGCTCTGACAACTCTAGGGTCACTGGACAAGGCAGACTCCACGGATGCCCCAAAGGAAGGAGTTTTTCCTTGGGCTATTGAAGCAATGGGTGGTTTCCATCCAAGGAAGGACTGACTTTGCAAAAAGTGAAAACTCAGAGGTTGAACAAGGGAGGGGGCAGCCACCACAGAGTGGGGTGGGCACAGGCAGTTGTGGTACACGGAAGGCAGGAGAGAGACAATGCCTTTCTCTTTTCTCACGGAAGTCCGTTCATGGAGCTCTGGGGTCTACCAGGGATTCTGAGTAGATGGGGCACTAAATGCCTCTGCAACCCAGACTGGGCTATACAAGGGAGAAGTGGGGAATCATGACTGTCATATGGATCACTTGAGGGGGAATCAGGAAAAGTCCCCAAGAACCCCTTTAAAGTCTCAGCTTTCCGGTATCTCAGACTCAAGTGCTATTTTGACCAAAATGTATCCAGGTAATGGCTACAGTTTTCTACATAACTTTCCATACTGGTCATAAAGGACTTAGACCATTCCCACCAAGGGCATTGTGGGAGACGGCTGTGTTAAGGGCTGATTTGGAGTTGCTTTCAGGAGGTGGAAACAGGTCCAATGTCCCAAAGCTCAAGGTTCCAATCACCGGAACATATGGATGTCCAGGGAACAATGGGACTTGCGGTCAAGGTGGTGGTCTGGGAAATTTGAGTGCTGGATACACCAGAGAATCTTAGAAACTTATGACTTCGTACTTGGGAAGCTGCCAGTGTTTCTGGAAATGGCTGTGCTTTGGGGTGAGAGCAGCTGAGGAAATAAAAGCGTTAGGTCTAGGACCAACAGCCTGACACAAAATCACCAAGCCAATGCTGTGAGTAAGGGGTTGGCCAACCCCAAGGCCAAGTGTATCTTTGATGAAAAATGAATTCTCAAGGAGGAAGCCTATAATTGGATGAGGTCCCTTGTCTCCCTAGCTTGTGGAAACAGCCAGACTTTCCCCCCTTGTTTTCCACGTGGAATGTGAGTTCTCTAAGATCTGGCCTGGGCCACATTGGCTTCAACATTTCCTCATGGTGATGCCTTCCTCGGACAGCCCCATCTCGGGTGGAGGGGAAAATGTTTCTGCTGTGGCGTCTGGGGAAGCACTTGTTACAATCAAGGTGCTCAACCAAGGTTTGTGAGAAGGATGCATTCATGATGTTCGCCTCTGAACCATTAGGGTTAAGTGACACTTGTCACCTCCTATGTGTTCTTTCTGACTTCGTTCCTCACGCCTGGTGGCCCAGGGGGAGCTGGGAGCCTGCCTTTCATGCCAGAGTCTTAGCTCTGGCTCCTCCTTAGCTTTGCTCCTCTTATCTTCCAATAAACCTGATGAACACGTTCATTCTAGAACGTTAGAGGTTTAACGTTTCGCATGCACACTGAGTGGCCCGCACTGACAGTTGAGAGCTAAACCAGCCGGGTACGGATCGGGATTGAAACCAGCCGGGTACGGATCGGGATTGAGGCCACGGCCAATTCACTTCACCTCTCCGAGCTTTCGCTCTCTTATCTGAAAAACAGGGATGCTGATCATTTTTATAGCTACTTCCCAGCGTCCAGAGTTCAACGAGATGAAGAAAATGCTCTTGGCGGTAGGCACGCGGCAGCCGCACCCGTGCTGGATTCGCCGACAAGAGTCGGAAACGTACAGGCATGGTTTTCTCTTTCACCTTTCAAGTACATAACCTTTATGTCAACTGGCTGGCGCTGGAGAAGAGGCAGCACAGGGGAGATTGGGATTTGTCATGGGAAAGCCCTCCACCATCCGTTTTAGTGACGTCGCTTCAAAACGGAGCTGATTGGACAGTTTCATAAATACAGGGGTAGAGCTTTGATTTTAAGCTGCGACCAGAACGAACACCAACGACACAGCCAAGCGCAGCAGGGAACTGGAGGGGAGCAGTGGTAGGGCCATCTTCCACTGGTTGCAAGCAAGACGGGGTGCATTATCTGAAGGGACTTTAAGACTGAGAATAAAATAAAGTCAAAAGTGAGTCCACTTTTTATGGTCGCCATATAGGAGCAATTGTATTTTATTTTGAAAGTTTATTTATTTTGAGAAAGAGAGTGTGTGAGAGAGCACGAGTGGGGGAGGGGAGAGAGAGAGAGAGAGAGGGAAAAAGAGAGAGAGAGAATCCCAAGCAGGCTCCACGCTGTCAGCACAGAGCCCAACACAAGGCTTGATCTCACGAACTGTGAGATCATGACCTGAGCCGAAATCAAGAGTCAGACACATAATTGACCGGGCCACCCAGGCACCGTGTGGGCAATTTCAAACAGTATCTGATAAAATATCCCTGCCCGCAAAAATAGTGTTGTTATTCTAAGTTCTCAACAGTTGGCACAATGGCTGTTGAGTTTTAATAAAACATATATAGACTTTTTGGCATATTTTTATTACCTATTTTTTCCTAAACATTGTCTTCTGTGAAAGGTCACTTGGAGAACTCCCAGTAGGCAGTTGGGCCCCCCACCCCGCCCACTGAACACATGCTTACCCAGCCACACAGTTTATTTCGGGAGTACATTCATCATAATGGTCTGGAAGTATCCAAGCTCACTTAGGGTGCTGTCCCTGTCTCCAACACCCCCCACCGAGGTGTGACATATTCCTCTTTTTAAAAATAGTATATCAATTTAATGGAATATGATCAACAAGAATAAGGCAGATCTATATATAACGATACAAAAATAACCTCCAATATACAGAGTTCTAGCGAAATAAACACTATACAGAACACTGAAAAATATTTGAAAAAGTGACATGTATGTACGTATGTATGTTTTATACATGAATAGAATCTCTCAAAGGACAAATAAGAAATGCTAGATTCAGAAAGAACGGTAGGGGCCTCTGGGTGGCTCGATCGGTTAAGCTCCTGACTCTTGATCTCAGCTCAGGTCTTGATCTCAGTGCCCTGCGTTCAAGCCCCATGTTGGGCTCCATGCTGGGCATGGAATCTACTCCCAGTGTGGAGCGTACCTAAAACAAAACAAAGCAACACAAAACAACAACAACAAAACAAGATGAGTGGTAGCACAGTGATCTTAAAGACAAAGACACGTACTTGAGCTACCTCGATTCTGTCATCCGCGTGACTGCTTGGCGATTTCGTGTACGTTAAGAATTTAGCCCAGCCGAGGCCGAGGGTGAATGGGAAGGTGTAACATTTTTAGTTGGTAGTGCAAATATTAGTTCATACATGAAATGTTTCACGGAGTCCAAGCGCTGTTTTTCACACTGGCATTCATTTCTCTTTCTCAATTGTTAATGGTTCATTTTAAAGCTAACGAACTCATCAAGAGGGTCATGGCTATTACCGATTATTATGTGATTCTTAGATGAATAACTTGGCCGCATAGAGAGGGGAGTTTTAAAAACTGATTTGCTCTGGGTGTCTGATCCACTGCATGCCTGACTTTTAATCAGGACATAAAAATGCTTTTCAGGCATTATTTTTGTCTTATCCTCTCAAGATTTGCTCAGAAGCGCAATTTAATCAACACTTGTAATCGGTCACCTTTGGGGCCACTCCGGAGGCTTGCTATGAATTTAGGAGCACCTACTTTCTTAATCCTATCGATCTGCAAACCATTTTCCTTCCTTACAACACGCTTCCTACTTACTGTGATTGCTCTAAAAATTCCTTTCACTCTAGAGATGAAAGGCTAAACATACAGGGGCTCTCCAGGCAGTGTCTCAGGATGGCACAGCCACCAACAAGGGCGCCCCCGTTCTTTCGGTCGAGGGAGAATTGGCAGAGCTCAGCAGAGAATCTGAGAATGTGCAGGAGCTCATTTGGGCTGGGCAAAGGGGAGGCCCGGAATAAAGCCTCTCACGGCCTCTCTTATGCTTTTCTACCATGGATCCTGTTTTCCTACAAAAGACAGGGCTGTGCTTGGCCATGCACTTGCCCAAGAAGGCAGTGCCTCCTCACATAATTCCTGGTGGGTCCTTCCTAATCCCCTCCCCTGGTGAGCCTTGCATCCTAGAATTACAAAGGACCTCTCTCCATTGGCTTTTTGGGACTTCATGATGGACTGAGGCATGAGCCAAGTGGGTTCGGCTGTGCCAATAGAGTGCAACCCCCCCCCTCCCCCCGCCGCGCTGGCCTTCTTCAGGGGTCAGGAAGGAGCATGTGCAACCAAAGATCCCCAGCTGATCACTTTCTGCTTTGAGCGACAGCCTCCCATCTACCCCGGGGTGGGGGGGCCCACACAAATAAGATTTCGTATGTGTGCCCTTTTGTGCAAAATCTTGGGAAGCACGGCTTTGGGGGCAAAGACAGTGCCATTCTTGGCCGTTTGGGAGAAATGGATCTGTTTTGTGCAGATAAGAAAACGGTGGTTTGGCGTGTTTCGTTGCCTGGTGAAATTACCCAGTGGTTCTGTCGCTTCCAGATCAATCTGAGTGTGAGCCATCGGCAACCCGTGCACAGCGTGTGGCCGGCTGAAAATGCATCGTCTCTCGACGTGAAGCTCAGCTATTTTTCTCCAGCTTGGGTTGTTGTGTTGTTTTCTGCTTCCGCCTACAGCCTCTTCACGTCCTCTCGGGGACGTGCTCGGTGACATAGCACAGCTGCACACGCGGCCATTCTTTTTCTTCCCGAAATGAGGGGAAGGCTCTGTGGCTCCAGTGCCCTGTGATGCAGGCCGTCCAAGAGATGTCACAGTACGACGGTTGGGACCCCCGTTTCTGCGGAGATGGCACCACCCGTGCCTGAGGGTGATGGTGACAGCTTACAGTAGGTGTCCAATTGTGACACATGAGTGAAATGGAAGTCACCATTCCTTTCGGGGGGATTTACAAGCTGTCGATTGAACCATCCGGGATTCATTCACATTCTGCTGAGGTTTCGTGTTCTCTTCCTACAGGTAATGAATGAGGTGCGGGCAGCATAGAGGGGTCGAAGCCAGAGCACAATCCGTGGTCGGTAAAGTGCGTTCGGTCAACAAATATTTACAGGAGATCTCTGTGTCGGGCGCTGAGCCGTGTGCTGGGGTGCTTTACTCGGCAAGATGGTGAGAAAAGTTATTGTAAAGGCCCAAAGAAATTCCTATGAACAAAAGCTGGAGGTGTTTTGAAGTTACTTAAAGGTGGTTATTTGAAGGAGAACGTATAAGGCGTACCTGGGTGGCTCAGTCGGTTAAGCGTCTGACTTCAACTCAGGTCATGATCTCATGGTTTGTGGGTTTGAGCCTCGAGTCAGGCTCTGTGCTGACAGCTCGGAGCCTGGAGCCTGCTTCTGATTCTGTGTCTCCCTCTCTGTCTGCCCCTCCCCTGATCACGCTCTCTCTCTCTCTCTCTCAAAAATGAATAAACATTAAAATTTGTTTTTAGGGGCCCCTGGGTGGCTTGGTCGGTTAAGCGTCCGACTTCGGCTCAGGTCGTGATCTCACAGTCCGTGAGTTCGAGCCCCGTGTCGGGCTCTGTGCTGACAGCTCAGAGCCTGGAGCCTGTTTTGGATTCTGTGTCTCCCTCTCTCTCTGCCCCTCCCCTGTTCATGCTCTGTCTCTCTCTGTCTCAAAAATAAATAGAAACGTAAAAAAAAAAAAAATAAAATAAAATAAAATTTGTTTTTAAAAATAAAGGAAAATGTATAATGGCGTCTGTCTTCCGTGTTTGTAAATGCGTGTGGCCAAATCCTCTCCAGACTTGTGGGCTTGACTCTGGGCGTTAGCAGAGCTCCGGACAGGTACAATTGGGGACCATCATGTGTCCCAGTATTTAGGAATATAAATCAGCCTACCAACGGTTAAATAAAGTATGCTCTGTCTTCTTACCTTTTTTTTTTTTTTTTTAATGTTTATTTATTTTTGAGAGAGAGAGAGTACACACTTGCATGAGCAGGGGAGGGGCAGGGGGAGGGTATAGAGGTTTCAAAGTAGGCTCTGTGCTGACAGCGTGCAACCGGCTTGGGATTCTCTCTCTCCCCCTCTCTGCCCCTTACCTGCGCTCTCTCTCTCTCTCTCTCTCTCTCGAAATAAATATAAATAAACTTAAAAAAAAAAAACCCACACATTCATAAGGACAACTGAAAAACGTGTAAAGCTGTGATTTGTACATGACCAAAGTTTGGCAGCTGTCCCAAAGCGGCTGCATTAACTATTACTGCACGTGCTTAAACGTTCCTTTGTTCTGTTTGAATGACTAACAAAATGAAGGCGCATAATTTGTAATTATTTCATGTTTATTTCCTTAAATTTTTGTCTTCGGCTCAGCGTGGTCACGAATTCTGTCATTGTGGCAAATGTGCTCACATAAGTTTGTTCTGTCGACGGCAGTGAGCTCAAGGACTTAAAAAATGTAAGTGTATTTAAAATATGCAACACGTGGGTGTGTTTCATAAAAAGTGTGAAGTACATGTAAAAATATCAAAATTAATTTTTCATATGTATTTTCAAAGAAAGTTACTTTCTCCTACAAAATATAAAAATTAAAACGGGAAAGGGAAAAATACAGATTATAATTAATAAATGTGGAAAATGGTATGACAAAATTATTTAAAGAAAACTGAATTTTAAGTTTAATTTTCTAAAAACTGAAATCTGATTAAATATTCATGCCGATCATGCTTCGTATTGCTGGCTTCCGACTCTCACCCAGTGGCTAACAGAAGGGATCCATATCATGCATCACACACGGACTGTTTAGACCCACACAGACACGGGGTTGAGGGTGACAGGAATTGTGAGGCGCATCATCACGTTTCTCAGCCGCCACGTTGGTGCAAATATCGTGGTAATTCCCCAGTAGCTACAGGACCAGGAGTTGAAGCCAGGAAATGGATGAGTAGTTCTCCTGGGAAGTGGAGGGTCGGAGGGGAAAGAGCTGACCGGTTAATTTGCTTGTGTTTTCTCTCCCCTGCATGTGTCTCCCGGTCAAATCCTCCCTGCGCTCTGGAATACCATCTTGCCTTGTATCTGCAGCCACAGTACGACCCACAGACCTTCATGTCTTGCAGGCGGTGAGTTTTTCTTTTTTCCCAAGGACATAGGACACAAGATACGGAGAAGCCATGGAGAAGCTGTTGCCTGGGGCCCGAGCTGTGTTGGGCACAGGAGTGGACATTAGGGTGATGAGTGAGGCTTTGCCAGCCCTGAGCACTGGATCCCCAGTGGCTGGGGGGGCCGTGTGAACATTAGCAACATTTTTGTTCTTGTGAGTGTGGGGCTGTCTAAGCCTCGGGTCTCAGGACAGGATCTTAACCCCCTCAGTCTACCGGGAGTGTTGACAGCACTCAAACACAGCAAGATCCCAGAAAGGGTTTCCAACTTGGCTGGTGGCTCTTCTTACCCTCTGGTGGCTCTGCCCTGCTCACTTCTGGGGGGTGGGAGGTTCTGGACAGGGCACTTTCTGGAGGCCTGGCCTGCTTCATGGCTCATTTCTATCCTGGTTGCTTCCTGGAGTAGTGCGGCATTAGAGTTGAAGTCAAGGTTGTACAGTCGGCCGGGAATAAAAGTATCCTTTGTGGTTTGCATGAAGTTGCATGATGGGTAGGCCTTGGACAGAGGCACGCTTTCTTTCTGGGATGCTTCTACCCTGCTATCGCAGGGCTGGGCTGCACCCCGCGGGCTTCCTGACTGCAGCAGGGCATCTGCTCTCACCCCACGTTAGACCCTCATCCCCAGGTTAGCCTAGCTCCAGCCAATAGTGGGAAGGGGGGTGCTCTGTGCCGATTCCCGATGGTGCTTCTGTGGTGGAATTCACAGGTATGGTTACGGTTCTGTGTTGTCATCTCTCTAGCTGTCGGTTGCAAAGCTGAACCGGAATATTCTGTGTGCAAGCAAAAAATAAATATTGTATTTCAATATTACGTTCCACTGAAATACAGGGAGATAATTGCGGGACTCCAGTCAGGGCTGTTGGTATTTATCAGGTGCTTTACTGTAGCCGTAGGTCTGGCAGGGCAGACAGGCTGGACATGAAGGGTTAACCAGCCAGCTGGGCACTACAGTGAGAAGGTGACAGGCCAGGCATTTTTAAACCATTAGGGCCTCTTTTCACACTCAGAAACCCGCTCCGTGGGTCTTCATCCAGACTGTGTCTGAGGCACGGCTGACCTGGCTTTCACCTTCTGTGCCCTTAACCTGGCTTCCCATTTACTGTCACTTCATTCCCCCCAGATCCTGAGCTCTATCCACCCGATAACTTCACCTGGACTCCGGATTCCTTCTCCTGGCTGATGATAGTTGTCCTGGGAGCTTCCCTGCCTCCCTCAATCCCCGAGAATACAAAGCAAAAGATACGGAGAAGGGGTTTGAAATTCTCGTTCCTGAGGGTCTGACAGGTTGAGACAGACATTCCCACCTAGAGAGAGAGCATATGGGCAAAGTTAAAAAAAAAAAAAAGGTGAATGCAGGGGCACCTGGGAGACTCAGTCAGTTGAGCGTCCAACTCTTGGTCTCAGTTCAGGTCATGATCCCAGGGTTGTGGGTTCGAGCCCTGTGTCAGCCTCTGCACCGACAGCATGGAGTCTGTTTGAGATTCTTTCTCTCTCTGCTCCTTTCCTGCTCTTTCTCTTCCTCTCTCTCTCTCTCTCTGTCTCTAAAGTAAAAAAAAGAAAAGAAAAGAAAGAAATAACGAAGGCGGGAGTAGATGGCAAGGCCCACACAACATTTCTGGTGGGTGTCCGTGTAACAGAGGCTTACCAGGGAGAGCCATGATGCTCTCAGGTCAGGATGCCATGACCAGCCTTGCCGGGCCCTGCTGGCCCCAGTCCCTCCGATCACCTGGCAGCCTCACGCTTTGAGAAGGTCCCAAGGCTCTCACGATGAAAACGCGTGACCGTAACAACTCCTGCGATTCATGTGTCTCCTCCGTAGACTGAGCTCTGTGCCTGGTGACATTAGGTGCGTCTAACGCCACACTGAGAATAGATTAAGTCGAACGGTCGTGCAGTCCTTTGCAAGGATACCCCGTTTCTGTGGTGTCGCAGATGTTTTGGTTGGGTCTCATTTTTAAGCGGCCTTAGCCAAAAACATCTTCTTGCAGAACAGCCGACTCACTTCAGTATTTCACTTTGGACAGTTGCTTGACTTCGTTTAGCACCCCGTGCCGGAGCCCGGTCTCCCCAGGCCCCGCACGCTTCCCTTCCGTTAGCGTCAGCGGGAGCCTCGTCAGACAGATTGAGGCCAAGGGAAGGTGGGCCCCGACGGCTGCACTGTGGGGGCAGCGAGCCTCGCAGAGCAGAAAGCTGGCGCACGGGGAGAGCCGTCAATGATGCCTTGCGAGCCATATGCCGCCTTAGATTGTATTTACATTGAGACATACAACAGCTTGTTATCAAACAAGGCAAGACACAATACTCAGCGGTAGGAGACCGCAGCCACAGTGAGCCTCAGAGTCTGCTCCCCCCACCTGCTGTTGCCTGGGCGTTTAAGCTGGCAGAAATCCTGATCAGGTCAGTGTAGGGAAATGTGACAATGTCTGTGTTGGGCGCCGATGGACGGACGTAGGGAGGCTCTCCCTACACTCCGAAGCACGGAGGTATTTGCATTTCTGCTGCCTGGCTTGATGATTCCTCCAGGAGCTGGTTGATGTCCTCAGGCCTACCCCGGTGTACCCTCAAGGGCTTTTCTGGTTAAGGGCCTTCCAAAGACGCAGTCCTGGAGGGGGGCCGCCTCGAGACCCATCTGTGAAAATATGCGGCTGAGACAGTGCAGCGGAAGCTGACTTGGAGCCCAGCGGATGTCTGTGCAGGGCCTGGCCGGCTCCTTTCGGGGGGTCGGGTGGGGGGGTGGGCCGCCACCCAGTGGGAACCTGACGACACAATGCACAGTTGTGTTGGCGGTTGGGGCACAGGCGTGGTTCTGCATTGTTGCTCCGCCTGGATCAGTGTTTTGTGACGGTGGGGGGCTCTCTCCTGTTACAAGTTGTGCAGAGCTGATTCCACCGAGGTCAGCTCAGATTCCACCGAGGCCCAGGGGAGAGAGAGGAAAGCCCCCTGTCTCGGCTGGAAGGCAGACAGGGAGAGGACATAAAGAGGGAGTCCCTTTGCCCGTGGCCTGGCCTCACCGACCTACAATCCACACGGATTCGGTGAGAGCTCCCATCTCACTAAACTCCCACTGACAGGAAGGTGTCGGGATGTTCTCACATGTTAGGGGAGAACCTTTTGGGGGAGAAGGTGATGTTGGAAATTCAGGCTAGAGACTCCATAGAGAGCTTTTCTGGAATTCCTTAATGGGCGGAGCCTCACTTTTAGGCTGGTTATCCCTGGGAACCAAAGAACTTGGCCGAAGTCTGATGAGTTTAGTGCAGTTATCTAATGAAGGAGCCAGACTCCAGGGATTTTTAGGACCCACTTTGCACCTGAGATCCTGCGTGTCAGTCAGGGGGTGAGTGCAAGCTCTGTCTCCTTGGACACCTGAGTTTAAGCCCCATCTGCCAGTTTTTTCGCTTGCTGTGTGGCCTGGGGCAAGTCACTTAACCTCTCTGCACCTCCGTCTCCTTAGCCCTAAAACGGACAGTTGGTACGAGAAGTCGTCTGGTTCACAGTAGATGCTCAGTAAATGGTGGTTGTGCTCCCTCCCTCTCCTTCTCTGAGTTGGCAAAGGCACATGGGCAACACGGTCCCTTCTCTCAAGTGCACTCAACCACGGACCCAAGCGTCCTTCCCATCCCAGCAGGAGAGGATCTTCAGAGATAGTGTAATTCAGATGGAAGGCACCGTGTCTCTCCAAGGATAGGTGTTCTCTCTCTACTGGGCCAGCTGAGAGTCCACGTCCTCTGTTGGTGCCCGTGACCCTCACACCCTCCTCGGGGGGCTGACTCGTTTGCAGGTGGCCGAGCAGGGTGGTCTCTAGGCTTGCCTGGCACACGGCTTTGTCAGGTGCCCATCATCACGCCCGATGCCCCTGCTTGGCATGTACCTTCCTCCCGCCCCCGCCCCCCTCCAGTGCCAGCCCCCGGTTCACCAGACAGGCAGTGGAAGAAGGTGGAGAGAAAGAGAGTTTCCAGTCTCCCTGACCTCGGTTAAAATCTCCACTCTGCTGGTGGTTAGCTGTGCAACGTTAGGCATGTCCCTGAACTCCCGAGTCCCAGAATCCTAGTCTGCAAAGCAGGATATTAATTCCTTCTTGGCAGGAGTGTTGTAAATATCAAAGGCAGCGAAGTATCTGGCACACGGGAGGCATTTGATAATAATATCCTTGTTATTCAGAGCAACGTTCTCATGCCCTTAAATCATTCTCTTTAAATAAAGAGAACAGCGGTTCCCAAAGTGTGGC
This sequence comes from Prionailurus viverrinus, assembly GCF_022837055.1. Classification (NCBI taxonomy): domain Eukaryota; kingdom Metazoa; phylum Chordata; class Mammalia; order Carnivora; family Felidae; genus Prionailurus; species Prionailurus viverrinus. The sequence continues at coordinate 13,650,858 of NC_062571.1, forward strand.
TCCTGGGACAGCGGCCTCAGCAGCTCCTCTGGGGCTTAGGAGATGTGGATCCCGGGCCCCACCCAGGACTACTGATTCAGAAGCCCTGGGGGCAGCCTCCACAATCTGTTTTCACACAGCCTCCAGGGGATTCCGAATGCACCATGGAGCTGGAGAACCTCTGAATTGGAAATATTTTTCAAAACCTCACCGCTCAAGGTCAATTCTTTTGCTTGTTCCCGGATGTGATTTGGGAGGGTTTCCAAACTCAAGGGCCACGGAGGCTGGTGCAGATACCTGTGGCCTGGGGCTGTGTAAACGGCCTGCCTGAATGCAAGAGAAGGCTCCAGAACCCTTGAGCTGGGCCTCCTCCTGCTCCGACAAGGGCCTTTGATCAGTGTTCCCGACCTGGCTTACTACCACCCCCTCCCGCGACCAGGAGGGCCGTTCTTTCTTCCCTGGGAGCAGAAGGGTGTAATGCAGACCCCGTGCTGAGCTGTGCTCCAGCCCACGCGAAGGTACTTCCTCCTTGCAGGGCAAGGCCTGGCCAGGGCCTTGCGGACATCTACGCCCGTGATTACCCAGGTATGCGGTGGCAAGGTACTTCTTGAAGGGACGCTGCCAACGCGGCCAGACCAGCGCTTTGCCTGAGCCCAGACGGTGTTATTAGTACCGTATGGCGGCTCTAATTTTAGGGGAAGCCTGATGCCTTGGTGTTGTCGTATTCTGTCAAGCAGTCTTCCAAAGGATGTGCTCATTTCTTTCATGTGGTTTCTTCACCCGCTCACCGAATTATTGAATGGGGCCACATCCAAGCAACTAACGCAAATAGCCCTTGACTCCGTTCCATGACCCGCCATGGTTCCTGGGGGCCTCCGAGGTGCCGGGGACTGCGCAAGGGGCCACGAAGCGTTTGGCGTCTGGGACGGCTTCGGTTCTGAGAACAGAGCGTTGCCAACAGCTGCGCAGAGTCCTTCAAGGCCCCGGATCTTCGGTGTCATAAATGGACGCGGCCCCAGTGTGAGCTCTCCACGTTTCACTTCTCTTTGCTGACGTGGTGTGGCCTTGCGGTGAGGCGGATCCGGGTTCGATTCTGGCCCTGCCACTCACTAGCTGTGTGACCTGGGGAAAGTTACTTAGCATCTCTGAGCCTCAGTGCCCTTATCTCTCCAGTCGGTCAGAACCCTTGCAGGGCTGTTGGGGATAGGCAAGAGATCTCTAGGGAAGGTGCCTTGGAAAAGGCGATCCATCTCATCCTATGGCAATGTGACTTGGAAGGCACTGTTTCAAAATCTGAGCGGAAGGAAGAAAGAAGGCTTGCGGAAGTAGAAAGCAGAGGTCCTTCCAGGAATGTCTGGGTTTCCTGTTTCATTGTCCTTCACTATGTGTTCCTCTGGTGAGTCCCCTAGGGTGCTCCTTCTGGACACCGGCTGAGGGACGTGTGCCCAGAACCGGGCCCTTGAGCCGTGGTCCAGCCTGTCAGCCGACCCATGGGGCTGACTCAGGACACTGTCGCACTTGGCTGCCTGTTTTCCTCTTCGAGACATTTGTCTGGAACCACTTGACTGGCTAGCGGAGCAGAGGGTTCGAAGAACTGGTTCTTGACTTTTTACCGCGACCTCATAGTCAGGTCGCCTGAGCCCTGTGGGGAGGACAGAACTCTCCAGAGGAAAGGACAGGTGAGACAATGTCTAGAGAGTTCTACGCAGGAGGAAGGTGCCGGAACACAGCTGCGCTGCGGGGGGCTGGGGGCTCCCACACAGGACTGGCCTGGGGCGGGGGGGGGGGTGGCGCTGGGTTATCCCCTGGGGTGCTCAGCGAATCAGGTGTTTTGAATGCAGAGTTAGTAATCAGTAAACTCATCCAGACAGGCTGGTTTTAACTAGGAAGCAGAACAGGAGCAAACACGTGTAAAACCTTTTGGATTCTTTTCAGCATGCGGACAGTTTTTAAAACTTTCGTGGACGCTTTCTGTGCATGATTTTTATTGTGGTAAAATACACTTAACATCAGATGTACCATTTGAACCATTTTTTAAAAAGCTTTTTTTTTTAACATTTATTTTTGAGAGACAGAGAGCAAGCGGGGGAGGGGCAGACAGGGAGGGAGGCACAGAATCCGCAGCAGGCTCCAGGCTCCGAGCTGTCAGCACAGAGCCCGACATGGGGCCCGAACCCACACACCGTGAGATCGTGACTTGAGTCGAAGTCAGACGCTTAACCAACTAGGCTTCCCGGGAGCCCCTTATCTGAACCATTTTGAAGCGTGCAGTTCAGTGGCCTCAGGGGCATTCATATTGCTGTGCTGCTATTACCCACTCCATCTCCAGAACTTTCTCATCTTCCCAAACTGAAAACTCTGCCCCCATGAACTACTAACCCCCCGCCTGCCTCCTTCCAACCCCTGGTAAGCACCACTTACTCCACTGAAACTTTTGTAGAAACCAAAGGAGGCTTCTAGAAGATAATAGAAGGTGCTTCAAATATCCACTTCCTTCAATAGTATATTTAAGAACTCTGTCTTCTTGGGGCATCTGGGTGGCTCAGTTGGTTAAGCGTCCAACTTCGGCTCTGGTCATTATCTTGTGGATCTTTTCAAGCCCCGAGGAGCCTGGAGCCTGCTTTGGATTCTGTGTCTCCCTCTCTCTCTGCCCCTGCCCCACTCATGCTCTGTCTCTCTCACTCTCAAAAATGAATAAACATTAAAAAATAATAATAATAAGAGTCCTTTTTTAAAAAAATTTTTAGGGGCGCCTGGGTGGCGCAGTCGGTTAAGCGTCCGACTTCAGCCAGGTCACGATCTCGCGGTCCGTGAGTTCGAGCCCCGCGTCAGGCTCTGGGCTGATGGCTCGGAGCCTGGAGCCTGTTTCCAGTTCTGTGTCTCCCTCTCTCTCTGCCCCTCCCCCGTTCATGCTCTGTCTCTCTCTGTCCCAAAAATAAAAAAAAAATAAATAAATAAAAACGTTGAAAAAAAAAATTAAAAAAAAATTTTTTTAAATGTTTATTTTTAAAGGAGAGAGAGACAGAGCATGAGTGGGGGAGGGGCAGAGAGCGAGGGAGACACGGAATCCGAAGCAGGCTCCAGGCTCTGAGCTGTCAGCCCAGAGCCCGACGCGGGGCTCGAATTCACGGATCGCGAGATCACGACCGGAGCCGAAGTCGGTGGCGTAACCGACTGAGCCACCCAGGTGCCCCGAACTCTGTCTTCTTAACATAGGAACTCCGATCCCTCAGACGCAGGCACAAAACAAAGGCTTGAACATTCGTGGAAGTGTTTTGCCCCCCTCGGAACAACCGTGGATGCCTTTTGCTTTGCTCTTGCTGAAAAGAGCAGTGGGCTGTTTATAAAAGAACACTTGCGAAGAAGAAAGACTTGGAACGGACCACCATCTTCCTGAGTTGTCGACAGCTGTTATTCAGTGGAAATCTCAGTGGAAACCAAAGAAATATCGAAGCATTGTTTCAGCGTGAACATTTGAAGTGGCTGCCTTCCAAAGCTTGGCTGGTTTAGGTACCTGGGATCTGCGGCCAAAGCCTCCCGCACCGTCTTGATTTCTCCCCTATAGCTATTGTTGACGCAGCTGTGGAAAAGTCTGGTGTGCATCCTGAATCTGCGATCGCCTCCACTGGCGGGGAGTCACAGCTTTCTAGGCTATGTCACCGTCTCTTCCACGATCGTTGGCCTCTCTGCGTGCAGGCGTTCGGGGTCTTGAGGAAAAGCCAGCTTTTCCATTGTTGGGAAGGTTGGCAAGGCTTTCTCAGAATCCCAGGGGGTGTGGTGGCCAACGTGGATTTCGGTGGAAAACCCCCACAGTAGGAAGGTAGGAGGAATCTGGGGCATCTAAGAGAAGCTGACGGACCCCTCCCCGTCCCCCCACCCAGCCCTGCATATCATTGGTTTTCTTTTCTTTTTAAATATGTGACGGGGGCACCTGGGTGGCTCAGTCGGTTGAGCGTCTGACTTCGGCTCAGGTCACGATCTCATAGTTCATGAGTTCAAGCCCCGCGTCGGCCTCTGTGCTGACAGCTCAGAGCCTGGAGCCCGCTTCGGATTCTGTGTCCCCCTCTCTCTGTGCCCCTCCCCTGCTCATGCTCTCCCTGCCTCTCAAGAATAAATAAAAATAAAAGTTGTGGCGTGCGACTTGGCCTCTTGGAGCCCTGGGCACCATGTCACGGACCTGCTCACCTAGCCTGGATGCTGACTCACCGTGTGCCCTGCTGAGTCATTTCATGTTTGGTTTTGTATTGTTTTTCCCACCAATAAAATGGGGATCATAACACCCATCCCGGTTTTAAGACTCAGAGGAGAAAACATATGTGAAAGTGATTAGAAAGTCATAAAGCGCTTTCCAGGCGAGGTGTGGCGGGCCTTTCGGGGAGTGGGGTGTGGGTTGGGGGTGCCGAGCCCCTCGGCCCTCTGGCTGTACCTGCCTCCCGCAGGTGTTCTCATTGCCCAAGCCGGCCAGGACGAATGACACCACGAGCGGGGAAGCGCCGTGAGGGAGGCGGGCGGCGAGGGCCCCACGGCATTATTGAGAGGACTCAACACGCGTCCTGGGTGAAGGGCTCCGGTAATATTCTCACTGCAGTCATCCGCTTCAAATGCCGCTTCCTCCAGGATGTCCTCCCTCTTCAGTCCATGGAGGCAGCCTCCCAGGGGCAAGGACATCATCGTGTTAGATGTTACCTCTCGGCTTCCTGATTTGTTGCCGTCGTCGGGTGTGTAATCTTTGCAAGCCCTTTTCACCTGGGCTTTATCACGAAACTCCTTGATCACAGTCACGTGCTCAAACCCAGCAACCTTGGGGCTGAGTTCTTTGAGCCCATGTTTACTTACGTCACCACACTGAGCCATGGGTGTATAGCATTGGGACAAGGACATTTGACCAAGTGGTTTGGATGTGGAATCTGGGGTGGGTGAGCGGCATGTAATTCTGTGTTTAAGTAAGCATGTTTACACAGAGACTTTTGTCCTGTAGATACTGGTTTCATGACATACCTGAGGGTCGCTGTGCAGAAGCGTCGGGCCAGCCTGGAGTGATCTCGTCTCAGAAGGCACGAGGCTGGGGCCTAGGAGTCCTGGGTACCCAGGGGAGAGGGGCCGCCGTCTGGGTAAGGGTGGGCCGGCCTAGGCTGTGGGTCCCTCTCCTGGGCAAGGGAAGGCCATGGCGCAAGGAAAATTCTGAAACACCAAGAGGAGGCTTGGGGCTGACTGTGGACCTAAGGAAGATATGGGAAAGAGCTTGGCAACTGGCTGAGAGGGTTCTGGAGGCATTAGCTGGGGCCACTGTGTGTGTGTGTGTGTGTGTGTGTGTGTGTGTGTGATTGGGGTGGGTAGGGGCAGGGAGGGAGGAAGGGAGCCTTGTACTCAGGACAGTAGCAGGACCCACGGTCCCCAGGAGACGGTTGGGAGAGAACCAGTTTGGGCAGATGTCAGCCGGAGTGTGAGGATGTGGTTATAGGGTCCTTGAAACCTGTGGAGCTCACTCCCCCTTCTGATGCTCAGGCCCCCCCTTTAAAATGGCCCAAATGAATAGTCAGAGACCCCGTGTCTGGTACTCCTAGGGACAGGATAGCCCTATTGGATCCATTCTTTGTTTTTTCCACTGGATTCTGTTCGAGGCACAACTTACGCACAATAAAACGTGCACATACGCACAGCTCCGTAAATGCACAGCTCAGTACACAGTCCTGTTCGCATCCACCCACAGAACCACCTCCCAGATCAAGATGGAGAGTATTTTCACCAAGCCAGCCAGTTTCTTCATACTCCTTTCCCGGAAGCAACCCCACTACCCACCCGAGGGCCATTACTTCTCTGCCTCTGATCACCTTAGATTAGTTCCGCCTGTTTTTGAAATCTGCGTAACCGGGATCATTTGTCACCTCGTTTGTGCCCAGCTGGAGTATCCGCTCAGACGGCCCAGCCCCTCACTTCGTTGAGCCTCCTCTGGGGTGCACGCCTCTGCTCCACCCCCGTCTCAACTCCCTTCCCAGGGAGTCTGTTTCCTGGCAACCCCCCCCCCCCCCCCAGCCCTGCCCTTCATCCCCCGCCGCGCCCAGTCCTTGCTCACCTCCATGGTGGAAGGTGTGCCATGACCCCTGGGAGAGCTCAGCGTTGATGCGCTGCTGATGGCGACCCCCTGCCGAGCGGGGCTGCAAGGGCAGAGGGAGTCGGCTCTTCTTAGCTCCGTAAAGGGGAAGGCTGTGGCCTGCGGTTTGGAGAGGCAGGCTGGCGATGAACTTGAACACGAGCTCTTTGACCTTGAGAAAGTCGTTCGACCTTTCTGGGCCTTAGTTTCCTCTTTCCCAAAATGAAGGAGGCATTAGAGGCTCTTTGAAGCTCCTTGTGGGGGGTGCCTGGGGGGCTCAGTCGGTTGAGCCTCTGACTCTTGGTTTCGGCTCAGGTCGTGATCTCATAGTTCGTGGGATCGAGCCCCGGGTTGGGCTCTGTGCTGACAGTGCAGAGCCTGCTTGGGATTCTCTCTCTCTATCTCGTGCTCTCTCTCTCCCTCTCTCTCTCTCTCTCTCTCAAAAATAAATAAGTAAACCTAAAAAACAATAAAGTTCCTTAGTCCATGATCCAAGAATCCAGAGTGCATGATTCTGAATCTTCCCTACATGGGTTCGTCCATACATCTTCTGTGGGTATGTGGTTCCCAAGTGAAGCTTCAACGGAACACGCATGCGTGTGTGTGTGTGTGTGTGCGCGCCCCATCTTGCAGTTCAATATTCCTGCAGACCTAATTCGTTTTATACCCTGGGTTTGAAAAAAGCCATCCCAACAGCAGGGATTCTAGCCCGGTGGACGGCTGGCCTCCTTGTACTGATTGATGAGGGGCTTTTTTTTCTCCCAGCTGACCTCGGGGGCTTGCCCCTACCCTCAGGCAAAGGGCTATGTGGTGGTCCTATCTATAGAAGTTTCCAGAAATGGATGAAAGGACAGTTCTGTTCGGAGAGTATTTTGATGTCTTGGTTCAGCAGTCTTAGAAGGTCTTTAGGCTCCAAAAAAAAATCTGTATTTTGGGATTCAGTTCAAAATGGGGCTCTCGGGTTCCCTGGTGAGGCTGTCTAAGGGGGGATTCAACCATCAGCGGCGGGCCAGCTCCTGGGCTGCCGGGCTCAGCTTCCCATCTGTGAAATGGGCGAACACTCCTTGTTTTATCTGGCAGGATTGTTGTCAGCATCTGACACAATAGCCCGGAGACAATAGATACACAGCCCGGAGAAAAGGCATCGTTCCAGTGAGTCTTAGGTGTAGGCCAGTACACCTTGGGTTTGGTCAAGTGTTCAGCTGGATAGCAAACTGACTCTGGTTTTCGTGTCCTTGTTCGATCAGAGCCCAGGGCCTTCAGAGGGTTCCTTCAGTTCTTCTCCCGACCTTTCTGCCTTTTCTTATCTCTGCTCTTCTTCCCCTGTACACGTGAGCTTTTATTGCTACCAGCTGGCTTGGGATATTTAGAAGCGTGGTGTATTATAGCTAGGTAAGGACTTAGATTGCTTCCGTGAGAGCAGCCCAGAGGGGCTGAATCGCCTGCCCCAGGCCCCTGGACCGCGGGCCTCTGATTCGCCTTTGCATTAGCTCTTTCAGTCTGCTGCCTCTGACCGCTCTAACTCGTTTAAGTGGGTTGGCTTTGTCTTCGGCTCTTTGAGGACCCGGGCTAAGCCTCACACAGGTACTCAATGTTTATCTTTGATCAGATTGGACAGTTAATAAATATTTGTTTCAGTTAATGGAAGTCTGAAGGAATAGATACATCGTGCAGCGTGTTCTTGCCTGAGAATTATTTGTGACTACGCCTAGCCTTGGTCCCAAGGTATGGAAACCTCTTAACACCCACCCCCTCTTTCCTGGCGGTGCCTTCTGCCCTTATTTGTAGCTGAGATGGTCACGGCCAATGTGCAGTGGAGGCGAAGGGGTTAATCTCTGTCCCTCAGTCTTCTTCCTTTGCCTCTTGCGCTCCGAACATCCTTGAAACGTTACCTGCAAGTTACTGGAGCTTTAAATCGAAATGTCAACCCTCTCTCCGTTCCCACTTACTGCACCGGCCCTCGCAGGACACAATGTGCTGCTTTAACAGGGGGTGACATCCTTCCTAATACGTCTTCTGTGGGTGACTTCTCCCGTGTGGCATCTGCTGCACGGACAACGGGCTCGCGGATAATAAGCGCTCGGATCTCACCCTTCCATTATGTCATTTGCTTCTCAGCTTCTGAAACTCAGAACCGAGACATAAGCCCAACGTGAGGGGAGTTTTTCTGAGTTCAGCATGACCTCCAGGTTCTTGGTGAACATACGGAGGCCCAGGGGCCTCATGGCGCTGGGTCATTGGCTGAAGCCGAAGCCAACAGCATTTCTGTGGAGGAGGTAGGGCTGTGGGTGACATCCTCTTTCCGGAAGACTGAATTCTGGGGGACCCCTTTCTGTTTCCAGCATGGGGTTGTGTCTGCACTGCTCAGCTGCTTCTGTGCGAGCTGATCAGCTTAGCCCGACAGCTCTTGGCGTTGGACAGGAAGGTGGTGTTTTGGGACCCGCTTCCCAGCTCAGCCTGCAGCTGCAAGGCACCAAATGGCCAGGTTCGTTCATAATTTGAGCCCAGTTAACTCTGTCTTCATAGATCCGGGTTCGACATGGTAGTGTTCGTTTGCTTAAAATAGAGACACAATCCCGAACCCGGAGGAAACTGACAAGGGCTATTTCACGGCCTCCTTTAAACGATCTGGGGTTGCCCTTCAGATAGCGAGGTAATTTATAAGCGTTCCCCCTAAACTTGTTTCCAGAAACAGTGGAGCGTTTTCATGGTCACGGTTCAGATGTGGCACTTTCCCCCACAGAGGAACGATCTAACAACTTCTCTGGCTCTCTGAGGTCCCCTCCCTGGACTGGAAGGGGCCTCGTCTCCAGGAACAGTAATAACATCGAACATTCCAGGTGAAGCTGGGGCTGTCCATCTCCTCTGTGCTCCTGGACATCCAAGAGGTCACAGGCAGCAGGAAAGAGAAAGGAGCCCTAAGTTGAGTCGGGGTCCACCTACCCTGCCCCCGTCTAGGCTGCTGACCCTCAGCAGAGGGCACCATGCATTCACTGGGGTGTGGCCTTGGGTCCCCATGCCATGGAGCTGCTGGTGAGGGTGGTTGGTCATAGCAGGGTCCACCGTCCTTCCTATACCCCACTCAGCCTGTCCCTTTCAGGGGCCCCACATCCCACATCCTTGGGACATGGCCCCATATCCAGAGATGTCACTCTGGGAGAGCTCAGGATGTTTAACCAGCCACCCCAGCCTCCCTCTGCTTCTCAGTAGGGCCTCACTTGGTCTCCTTCCATCTCCTTCCGTTTACAACCAATGGGATCCTCTCAGGATGCTTGCTGTTCCATGTGTCTCATTCGGTTCGGGCTTCTAAAACAAACTATGGTAGACTGGGGAGGTTAAACGGCAGAGATTTATTTCTTACGGTTGGGGAGTCCAAGGTCAAGGCACCAGCAGGTTCAGTGTCTGGTGAGGACGGGCTTCCTGGTTCATAGTTGGCCAACTTCTTGCTGTGTCCTCATATGGCAGAGAGAGAGGGAGCAAACTCTTGTGTCTCAGGGCACTAATCCTATGCATTGGGGCCCCACCCTCATGATGTAATCACCTTCCAAAGGCTGCATCTCCTAACACCACCACACTGGGGATTAGGGTTTCAATATATGAACTTTGTTGGGAGCACAAACATTCAGTATATAGGAATATACTCTCTACTTCAGAGAGGGTGATGTGGGGCACAGAATGGCCAGTAATCATTAGGGATTGCCTCTAACAGAGGCTGTTTGCTCTGAGCCATGGGAAGGTAGCCAAGGATACCAATTTGGTCAAGGGACAGCTAAATACAATCCCAACGGCTGTTGCTTGGCCCGTTGACTGTTTTTGAGGGCTGGCATAATGCTGGCCCAACCCTGGGTGGATGGGCATGCCCTTGGGGGTACCTAGTAGGTATTATTTATTTAGACTTTTCTGTGACCATCCTCAGGTCAGAGGTTTCCTGGAATAGTCTAGGTGGGCATCTGTACATTCCTTCATATGTTCAAAAAACACTTACTAAATAATTGCAGTGTGCTAGGCTCTTGGGAAACAAGATGGAAAATAAATGCGGTCCCAGCCTTCATATAACTCAGTCTTAAAGAGACTGTAGGTGAGGAAACAGGTGTATTAGCTAGCTATCACTGTGTAACAAAAAACCCTGCAAAACTATCAGGAGCATATAAGAATAAACATCTATTTTCATAGATTTGTGGGTTAACTGGGATGGTTCAGTTTCAGGCTGTAGGTCTGTGAGCATTGGTTGAGCTGATTTTATTCCAAGGTGGCCCATCCCAGGTCCCAGGCTAAGGGGCCACAATGACCTGGCACTAGACTCTTCTATCGATAATGACAGGGCTACGAAAGAGCAAGTGGAAACATGCAAAACTCTCAAGACCCAGGCCTGGAGTTGGCACAATGGCTCCTCTGTCCATATGCCCGTGGCCAACACAAAGCCACACCGCTAAGCCTGAAGCCAAGGGGCGGGGAAGAGCATTCCCGAATGGCGAGGCTACATGTATGGAAGGGAAGAATGGGGCTGATAATGCAATCCACCACACCATGGGCAGCTCCCTTAGGCACTGACCACTGGGGGAGCATGAAGGGGCCTGGGGGGCTGGCAGTGGTTGGGGTACTAAAACAGGGCGGCGGGGGGGGGGGTGCGGGGTGGGTGGGCACAGGTCAGTACAGCCGTGAACTGCATTAGTTTTCTGGGCTGGAGAAAGCAGGTGTTCCAAGCAGGGCCTGTGAAGGTGCTGGTTCCTGGCTTTGTGGCCTCTGTGTGCCCATGGCTATGCCAACTCCAGCATCTGGAGAGTGCGTGGGCACGAGTTTGGCCACATTCTCCGGGGCCTTGGTATGCTGCACGGAGGGGAGCACTGAGGCTCTGCTTGTCCTGTTCTTGCTCCCGGAAGGGCAGGCCCCTCTCTCTGGCCTAGGCCAGCCCACCGTCTGATGTCTAAGCTCTGAGCATAGCCCAGGACATGGCAGGTGCAGACAGCCATGCATCCAGGGAGGCACTTCCCCCAAGTCCTTTGGCACTGTTGGGCCCCTCTCAGTGTGGCGCTAGAGGCTTCCTTCCCTTCCCGCACGTCTCCCCTTTGGGCCCATGGAGCCACGCATTCAGCATTCTCTGGAACCCAGCCATGTCTCTGCCAGCCTCCTGGCTCGGGCCCCCCTCCTCTTTGCCCTGACTATTCTGAGAGCCTCCCAATCGGTCCCTCTGCTCCCACCCTTGTCCCCCCTCTGTTTCTTCTTGACACAGCACCCATCCCAACCCGTAGCTCGGGGCACGTCACTCCCTACTTCACCCCTTCTGCGGCTTCCCATTGCGCCGAGGGGAGAAACCTCCACCTTTTAGGGTGGCCTCTGGGAAGTCGAGGCTCTTGGAAAACGACACTCGGGCATTATTTGCCTCTTTCCCCGGTGCTGTCTCACGGGTGTGTGGTGGATTCCCACGGGCTTCACCAGAGAGCTGCACCACGATTTCAGAAGCAGAAATGAGAACTCGGTCCCGAAGCCAGGCACTGAAGGGATGCACAAACCCGTGAAACAGGACCACTTTCGCCACCGCTGTGTCCTCTCTCTGAAAACGTGGTATTTATGTCAGCATGCAGGAAGTTTATTATTGCTATTTTTAAGTGAACGAACAGGTTTTAAAACTGCTTCGGTTTCCTTTCTAAGACAGGGCATTTGAAAGACGGAACCCACGTGAGCGGAAGCCCTCCGGAGGTTTCCATGATAGACATTTTCAAGGGTGGTAAAGGGTTCCCGAGACCAAACAGTTTGAGGACCGTGGCTACAGAGTATTGCTGAAACTTAACTTGTCTAGGTCTGTTGAGAAGATTATATGCAAACATGGGTGCAGGGCATTGGGTACCTAGCAAGCGCTCAGCGAGTGCTCGCTAATATCACGGCTATGTAACAATGGTACTGTACGGCTGTATTTTAATTCAAAACAACAACAGTAATGAAAGAAACATTGATTTGAAGTCTACGAGGAAGGGAGGAAGAATTTGCTCTGTATGTGCGTTACGAGGGAGACGGGGAGTTAGAAGAGGTGGCTTCTCTGGGGTAGGGTTGAAGCCCCTGCTGAAAAGGCTAAAGGTGGGTTTTCTCAGCTGGGCTCGTGGCTGGCCATGAGGGGGCCCGGCCTCCGCCCGTCTGTGGTAGGTGGGATCTGAAGTGCTTGCCCAGCCCACGCCTTTGGGGGACCAAGAGTGGGTGATGGGACTTGGCCTCACTGGACAGCGCTCTCGCGGCGGCATCCGAAAGGCCAAACACAAAGAAAATGCTGGCTTTGTCCAGGACGGAGCAAATCTGTTGCCTCTCCCTTTGCTGGCGGCTCCCTGCTGTCTCATTTCGGAGTAACTGCTCATTTGGCTGGTAGAGTGAAACTAAGAGACAGGTTTGACCTTGGTATATTTATAGCCAGGAAGTAGGAAAGTATCATGAGTAAAACCAGACCAGGGAAACCATACGAAGTCCCCTGGGGAACAGCAGCGTTTGTGTGAATGTGTGAGTATGTGTGTCTGAGACAGAGAGAGAGAGAGAGAATATGTTTGCGCGTGAACCATTTGGTCAAAGGCTTGATTATTTCTAGAAGGAAGCCTGATTGGCTCGGTCAACTTGACGACCGGAACTTCTTTCCTTATCTGAACTTAGTTTCCCCAGCTATAAAATGGGAGCAGTGCCTGTGTCCTTGCTGTCCCTCTAAGGCCCACGGCGGCAGAAGTCACATAACTGTAAACCGTGGCAGACATGAGGTGATCTAGAAGGCATTTGTCCCCTCTCCAATCCGGTAAGAAAAAAGCCACAGCGTCGCTGGCTGAGGAGGGGAAAAAAACGTCCAAACACGAGCAGTTCAACTATCCGTGGCATCCTCAAACTTCGTGCAAGTTGCCCTTGACGCGGTGTGGCGACGGCAGAGAACGGTCAGCCCGAGGGATAAGGAGCTTCCGTCTGTCTGGCCCACGACGTCCTTGGCAACCGTGGGCCTCTCCTCAGATGGAAGCCACTTCAAGGCCTTGGGAGCCACGACCAGGGACAGCCCTGGCTGAGGGGGGCTGATATTGGTGGAGGTACGCCTTCACATAAAGAGTTGGGCAAGAGGAGAATTGCGGAGAAGAGGAAAAGTGCTCCCCCGCCGGGGGTGCAGAACAGAGCTGTGTCCCTCACGGACACACGGGGGCCTGGCGCCCTCTCATCTTCCTTCTATATAACGACAACTGTGTCCCCTCTGGCAGCAGTGAAATAGGGGATAACATCTGTGTTAGATGACATCTGAAGGGGGTGAGCCACCGTGAAGTGACCTCAGTGCTGAGGATGACAGTTTGGCAAGATGGCAGGCCGGTAGAGGTGACCCTTGGCCTAGAGGTAGGGTGACCATACACTTTCTTACACAAGGGGGGACGCTTGTTTGGAAATGAAAGGAGGCGCTATTGGTAATGAAACTAGGCATCAGGAGAAGACTAGGACAGTCTGGGTACAGGAGACATATGGTCACCCTCTTGGAGGCCACGGGAGGCTGATGGAAGAGCTTACCCCGTGGGGTTTCCCAGGGAGGGTTGGCTAGGCCGCTTCACAAGGGTTTAGTGCACAGGGAGAAAGAGCCCCAGCATTTATGCCCGAAGAGGGGTTGGCCAGCAGGCGTGGTCTTGAGAAAGGGACAAAGGAATGTTCCTCTACAGGTGAAGGGGCCCTTTCTGGAGGTCGGGTATGGAGACCCAAATTGCATTCTTCCAGGGTTTTATACTTTCCAGAACACGCTCATAGGATCCACGATATAACCAGAAAAGCCCACCCAACCGTCCAGGAGTGGATAGGGCAGATTATCACTTGAGAGGTGAGGAACTTTGAGGAACAGATGGGCCCAAAGCCCTCAGCCTGCGGGGAGTGAGTTCATTTCCCAGCATCTGGCGGAGGGAATGTTCCATCCACGACGCTACCTACCAGGAAGATGGCTAAGGTCTGAGTTTCTTCCAATGTGTTTCTACCCAACTGGTGACCTTCAAGGCAGGGCAGGAATCAGGAAGGAGAAACCCACGGGGCCACAGAACAGAGAAGCCTCTTCACGTGGAGAAGTGGAACTTGGTAGCCTGGGTGCCTGTGGGGCTAAGCTTCCACCCAGGTCTGTGTCTTTGTGGTTTTATAGGACCAGCTGCGCCCAGGGCGTGGGGACAGGCTGGATGAGGGATGCACCAAATTACCGAGCCCACCAAGGAGAGTGACCCACTGCCCCTGGAGTTTTGTGGAATGGCAGGAAGTTGGAGCTGAAAGTGGCCTGACGTTCACGTCCTCCAACGGCCTCATCTGCGACATGGAGAACCTGACGTCTGTAGCAGGAGAAGGAGGCGACGCGTGTTTGCATCTCGCCTGCGGGAGCCTCGGTTAATCCGTAAACCCCTCTGAGACAGGAAATGTGATCCGAGGTCAGCTCTGTTGTCCAAACGAGTAGGTGGGGAGGCAGGCTTCAAACCCGGTTCTCAGGCTGACTCTGAAACCCACACTCTTGGTAGCACATGGCACCCCCTCCCCCCGGGGCTTTGTCTGGAAGAGGTCAAGCCGCGCTGAAAGTATGCTGACCCCCATCTAAGTCTTTTTTAGGTCAACTCTCATTGTAAATGTTTTCTCTTTGATTTTGCAACCCTCGGCAATTAGTTACCCGGGCTGCAAAGGGAAGATAAGGTCGCAAGAGAGGAACCTCCCATCTGGCCCTAGTGAACCACGGGCAATTTCCGAGTGGCTCTCGGGCTGTCAAATGCAGTGACCCCACGAGGCGAACACTGAGGCCACACCGTAGATACGACTGGGCTTCGTTTTTCCATGATCTCAGCAGAACTGTATAAACCAGAAGCAGATCAGGTTCAGAGATGAGGGGAGGACATGGTCGCAGGTCCTAAAAGCCCACCCTCCCCAGCAGAGGGATCCACATCGGGGGTGGGGAGAGCTGGGTTGGGGGGAGAGGCAGGCGGATGCAGGTGTATTCTTGCATGGCCACCTCTGATCTGCTGTCTCCAGAGATGCTGGAATGAGGGCTGTGTTGCCAAGAAGACAGTCTTGCGAAGAGGGACGCCCCTCACGTGGGGCTGGTGGTCTCTGTAGAGAGTCTGGATGCAGCAGGAGGGGAAATTGTGCAAGCACTGAAGGGTGCAGGGGGCTGTCCTTGAGGCAAGGGTCAGCCCAGTAAGAACAAACAGGTTGTTTTGGAAACTTGTCTGGCACCCTTCCCCTCGGCCCTCGTTCAGGGCCCAGTATTTTCCGAGTCTTTCGCCTTATTTGTTGATCAGCGCTTACCACATCCTTGAGAAACAGGTCAATGCAGGTGGCTGGCCATGTTCACCCCTGGGGCCGAGGTTGGGAGCTCTGATCCACACAGAGGCAAACAGAGCCACCCCCAGCCCTCCCGCCCCAGGGACCTCTGCTGGGCTGGTCTCTCCACCAATGACGGTTCTGTCTGTTTCCATCCGTGAGATGCTGCTTGCCTTTCAAGGCTCAGCCAAAAGTCTCTCTTCACTGCCTGCCGCCTTATCTTCTGTTTCAACCTTTCTGCGTTATGAGCATTTCAAACATTCCGCAAGCTAGGGAGCAGAGGACGACGCGCGTCACCCATGTGTCATCCAGAATCAAGATTCTGCCGCACCCGCTTCATCTCTCTCTCTCTCTCTGAATTTTTTTATAGCATCATGTCATTTCACTTCTGCATACTAGACTTTGCATCTCTAAAAAGTACCGGCATTTTCAGACATAGTGATATTCTGGTTCGGGGCCTAAAAAGGGCCAGTGATTCCTTGCTGTCATCCAATACCCAATCCACACGGAGATTCCAATTGTCCCAATTTTTCCCCCCTCTCACAGGTGATTCTTTTGAATCACGCCTACCATGTGATTTGGTTGAGTTTCTGAAGGAACGGGGCTAGCCGTTCGGCAGAACTCCCACACATGGCTTCTACCCCCAACTTTCCATTTCTGTTTGTCTTACAGCCCTTATTATAGGTGCCCTCGATTGGGCCACTGCTGTCCTGGCCCCGAGTCCCCTCCACAGCGCGAGCTTTTTGAGGGCAGGCGTGATGTATTCTCTTCATCTCCGGGCCCCTCATGCCTCCCAACGTGAGGCTATGTGCATAATAAGTGTTCCGTTGACTCTCAAAAATGTCACCGTATCTGAGCGACTTTTCTCTTTGCCACTTACAACTTAGAGTCTTAAGATTTTTGAAAACCGCCCCCCCCCATGACCGGGAGTGACCGCCGGGTCCTGTGAGGTTCATATGCACAGCAGAGGACAGACCAGATTACCTTTACGACTCAGCACGACTCTGCGACTTTGGGTTCCAGAATCTGGCTGATGCCAGACATCGACTTCGTCCTCCGGCTTTGTCCTGGGATTTATCCGTCTTCTCGTGGTTAAATTCCACAAGCTGGCGTGATCTGAGGAGGAAAATTAGGGCATGATTTCTTGCCATCCCTTTTTACAGCTTGGCAAGGGACAGAAAGGTTATCCTTCCCTCCCCGTGTCGCTGTGTCTTCAGTGAGCTTGCATGGAGCTGAGGCCCTGGAACGTTCGGGGGGGTGGGGCTTCCTGCTCCTCACCTTGCTTTCTGACCCAATTCTCTGATCTCACAACCTCGGACTTGGTTGTTTCTAGAGGTATAATCTGTATGCCGTATTGAGAGTGGATGAGAAAATATGGCTTGGATTATGGAATTCAGCTTCGTGATTCATTTGTTCGACAAGCTTCTTTTGCGAACCTACCCTGGGCCAGGCCTTGCCTGCCTGGGTTCTGGGAGTCCAAAGGTAGCCAAGGCCCACTTTACCAGCTAGGAGTTCGCTGGTTAATGAAATAGATCATTAGTGCCAAGGTAGAAGGAAGCCTGGACATTATAGAAGACAGAGAAGGGCAGCCAAGTTAGACTGCTGGAGTATGGGAGGGCTTCCTGGAGGAGGCAGTTTGTCCAATGAGTCTCAAAGGACACATCGGAATTTACTGGAAAAAGGGGAAGGGGAAGAGGGAAGAACATTCCAGATATATTTCAAGGGTGTAGAGTAACATGTGGAAAGGGAAATTATATTTACCCTGTATTTTCGTTTTCTCTCTCTCTCTCTTTTTTACCCTATATTTTCAGAGATGCTTATAATATCATTCACACTTCTGAAATGATTTAAAGAAAATATGCCTTGGGGTACCCGGGTGGCTCAGTCGGTTAAGCATCCAACTCTTGGTTTCGACTCAGGTCGCGATCTCGTGGTTCGTGGGTTCAAGCCCCACATCGGGCTCTGTGCTGACAGCACAGAGTCTGCTTGGGATTCTCTGTCTCTCCTTCTCTCTCTGCCCCTCCCCCATTTGTGCACACTCTCTCTCTCTCTCTCTCTCTCTCAAAATAAATAAACATTAAAAAAATTTTATTTTTTATTTTATGTTTATTTATTTTTGACAGAAAGAGAGAGACAGAATGCGAGCAAATGAGGGGCAGACACACACACACACACACACACACACACAGAATCTGAAGCAGGCTCCAGGCTCTGAGCTGTCAGCATGAGGCTTGAACTCACAAGCCATGCGATCATGACCTGAGCCAAAGTCAAATGTTTAACCGACTGAGCCACCCAGGCGCCCCAATAAATATTTTTAAAGATTAAAAAAATAGGCCTTGAGGATGTTAAATGATTTGTCCAAGGGGAGGAAGAGGAATTAGAATTAGGCCCACAGATTCTCTGAGAAGCAGGGCAGCATCCTGACTCTATTCGGTGCCCACGTTAACACCCATCCCTCCGTGAAGTCCCTCTGAAATTTTCACTCGTGCCAGTCACAGAAGGGCCGGGCCCCGGTGAGGGGGCATGCAGTGGTTGCGTTCCGGAACAGAATTGCAGAGCAGAATTGCCTACGGCCTCTTCACAACATGCCCACGGTGCTCCTGGGGACCAGGAACCAAGGGCAACAAGCCTTATCTCAGAGAGTGGAAAAGTTTCTCTTCTTGAAGCAGACACAGACTGTGTTATGCTGGCTTTCTGACAAGCTGGAAATACCAGACTACTGACCAAATAGGATTATTTGATGGTTTATGTATTCCGTGAAAACCATTGTGTTTTATTATGTATACATGAAGTGTTAGTGAATGCAGTTAATCCAGCCACGATCTTCAGGAAGACCAAGACTTTTCTTCTCTTCACGTCAGATGATTTTTAAAAAACCTCTAGAAACTTAGAAGTGTTCCTCTAGAATAGTTCAAGGAGCTTTTGCAAATCCCCTTGACCCCTAAGTACTCGGCCCTGAAGTGATCACCATGGCAACGGGCGCTTTGAAGACCTCCTCAGGGGAAACAACAATGACCCAGCACCCACCACGTATTAGACAGTGTTCTAGACACTTCCACACGCAGTGCTGTTTAATTTGGGATCACGCGCCCTACCAGATGCAGTCATTGTTTGCCCAGTTTTTACAGGGGAGGGGACCAATATTCTGACAGGTTCAATAACTCGCCGGTTTCACAGAGTAAGGAGCGAATCGACAATTCTGACCCCGAAGTCTCCTCTTCCCTCAGCGCCATGATTACATTTCACACATGAGAGGAGGCGCCCAAGACGCAGCTCTCGGGTCTGACTCTCTGGGTTTGAACCCAGACTCCAGTAATGACTCACTCTGGACAAGTTACTTGGCCCCTTTTCCTCGACCTCCCTGGTTGTAAATGGGGAAGTAATGGTGGCTTCCTCATAGGAAGGATGCGAGGGGTCAATCCAGGTAAAATCCTCCAGATGGTGCTTGGTGCCGATAAACACCTCATGAATGTTAACGACTCGTGTGGGGACCTTTGCTTGAAATCAAGGTTACCTTTCGCCTGGGCTCGTCCTGCTTGGGAAGAGGACAGGGTGTTGGTGCATCTTTGAGGGCTGAACAGTTAGGGAAGCGGTGGGCCATTCGGGACTGGGCTTCCTCCCGGCAGAGCCCTGGAGAGCTGGCTGGTACGCGGGGGTCCGGGAGGCCCCGAGGTTGCGGGCTGTTTCCGCCACCCTGGATCCATCCGAGGGATGAGGCACGGAAAAGCACGTGGCTTTGGAGACAAAGGCTCCTGAAAATAACTAAAAGCTGGAAGCCTCTGTGAATTCAGTGATGCGCGATGTCCCTGCAGGTGCTTTCAGGGGAATCAGAACAGGGGCAAACGTCCGCCTGCCGAGGCCGGTCAAAACCAACCCCAGAGGGTGCAGAACAAGGCTCGGGTCAGAAGCTGAGTTCCCCGGGAATCAGTGGCCAGAGTGTCATTGCCTGCCGGGGAGTGGAGGAGGCCGTGCTGACCAGGGAGGACAGAGCAAGACGCCGGGTCTGGCTCGTCCACAGGGCAGGCAGACAGGACCGGGGTGGTGGCCTGTCACTAAGGTGGGAGTGGGTCCGGGCGGGGAAGTGAGGGCCACTGTTCACGTAGGAGGATCTGCTGGGCCACCTTGCAGGGGGTCAGAGAGGACCCACCAGGGAGAAGGCCTCTCAAAGGCCAAGCCAAGGGGCAGCAGACAAGGGCAGGGCTGGACAACAGGAGGGGACTTCTGGCCTACGGCAGAGGAGGCTGGCTCGGGAGTGGTGGGTCTTTCCAGCTCTGGTGGGTGAGGAAGGGGGTCCAGGTGGGAGAGAGGCCCTACCCCGGCCCTCTCGCTGCACTCCAATTATTTCTGCCAAGTTACCCCACCTCCCTGAATCTTGTTGGTCTCATCTGCAAAATGGAGTAAAAACAACTTCCTCTCCTTGTGCCTGTGAATGAAGGTTCTTGGTGCCACAAATGTTCGAGACATGGGAGTGCTCCTCGAGGGGCCGGGGACCTCGGGGGGAGCTAGAACCTCCAGGATGCTGTGGCGGTGTAGCTCTGTGTGCCCAGGGACCAGGCAAGGCCACCCCTTCCTGGAGCTTGACTTCAGCTGAAAGGCAGCGCGAGCCCTGCGTGTGGGGTCAAGCCTGCGTTTCCCGGGAGACCTTCCAGTCTCCACCACCTGGAAACCAGGCTTCCCCGTCACGGGGCCGAGCAGTGGACTCCTCTGCAGGGCGCTCTCAGTGCCACGGAGTGTCTCCCCCGGTCTCCCCTGTCCTCGGACAAGGTAATGGTGATATACGTAGACCCCCGTGAGTGCCTCAGGCGGGTGGCTTTAATGGCTATCTTGGAGGTGACATTCCATTAGGGGTGATTGAACTTAATTTTAATGGCAGGATGACTTACGTTTTCATCATCCCCTCCCAGGCCTGAAGGTCAATGGGAAAACTTTCTCTCCTCCAGGAATGAACCCTTTGAAATCGCCGTAAGGCCACGCCAGGCTTGGTTAATGCTGAGATCCTGAATTGTAAGGGAACCCCCCCTGCACCAGCGGGTTTGTTTGGCAGTGTGGGGTTCTTGGTTCGGGGACCCTGGAGCCAGGGATGGCAGAGGGTTGAAGGTTGACCCTACCACCCGCTGGCTGTGTGGCCTCAGGCAACTTACTTAACCTCTCTGTGCTTCCTCGTGTCCGTGTAAGGATTCCAGGATTGGCTGGGTGGAAAACGGCTAGCGCAGTGCCTGAAACGGGAAATTCCCGTGCAAGTATGGGCTCCCGTAATCAGCTTTTTCGAGAAAGGGACAGAAGCAGCAGCCATTTACAGAACGCGCGTCCGAAGCCACAATGGAACACAACGGGTGGTCGGGCTAAGGCGAGGGCTTCGGGCAGGAGCAGGTAGGTGTGGAACCGCAGATTGGGGCCGGCTGGCGAGGCATCGGAATTAAACCCCATCCTGAATGATACACCGGCGAGTGGAGGGCTTCCCGGGAGGGAAGGCGATAGGGAAGGGGTGTTTCTGGAAGATCTGTGCTGACAGTGGTGATGGAAAGAAAAATATATATGAGAGCCATTAGGAAAGAAGCCTCCCCAGGAGCTTGCCGTAACTGGATGCGGGGTGGAGGAGAAGGACTTTGAGGTGCCGGGGGAGGTGACTAACAGGAGAGTGTCCTCACCAGCGCGGGGGGGAGCTGGTCTGCAGGGCAGAGGGCGTTTGGCGTTCCGATACCAGAACCGTGTGGCCGCCCGGAGCGATGTCAGGGCTGGGGATGTGGTTCCGGGAGCCGTCTGCAGAGACGGGGGTGAGGAGAGAGAGAGGGAAGCAGAGAGGACGCAGTCCTGGTGTAGGGCAGCTTTCACAGGGTCTGAAGCTGATAAGGGAAGAGGAAATCACGAGGAAGGCCAAGAGCAGGGAGGAGGGCGGGATCATCCCCTGGGCAGGTGCAGGGGCAGCCCCGGGGAGCTGCGCGGGAAAACAGGGCACCGGCAGGAAGGGAGGCCTCAAGGTGTCGGGCGACTCAGCAGTCTTACGAATTTCTGCAAAGTGCCAGAAACGAGAAGATCTTGTCTTCCTCAAAGGAAAGTATCGACAACACAGCTGGTAGTCACGGAGGCCTGTGCTTCGGCTCCCTGGGCTGCCTTCCGGAGCCCAGACCAGGTCTATGTAATTTTGAGCAGACTGGCTCTGGATTGCCCACCTGTGATGGGGGGGGGGGACGGAGCGAGGGGCCTTTGTAGTGATGGTGCCTGGGGTCCCTCTCTGCCCCCTCGGCCCATGAGCCATCACTAAGTCATTCTGAGGACAGCGGTGGCCCTGCGCCGTGTGTGTGGGCCGTGTCACTCCCGCCCTCCCGCGAGCCCGGGGGGGCGAGAAGAACTAACGGGTGACATGAAAGCATATAGACTACAGGCTACTTATGCAAATGTTACCACGTGAGCTTGCCGTTACCATCCTGTTTGTGCAGTCAAGAAATTCGAGGTTCAGAAACTTGACCGAGTTCATGGCAGAGCTGGATCCAGACCCAGACACTGGTACCCTCAGCTCAAAGCTCTTTCCATCACCACATGCTATTTTAACATTTAAGCGGAGTAAAGTAAAAAAATGCTTTTAAGGTTTATTTATTTTTGAGAGACAGAGACAGAGACAGAGACAGAGAGCAAGTGGGGGAAGGACAGAGAGAGAGGGAGACACAGAATCCGAAGCAGGCTCCAGGCGCTGAGCTGTCAGCACCGAGCCCGACGTGGGGTTTGAACCCACGAACCATGAGATCGTGACCCGAGTTGAAGTTGCATGCTTAACCGACTGAGCCACCCAAATGCCCCAGAGTAAAGTAAAAGTTTTAATTTCAGTGGCATGGACAGTGTTGTGTCCTCCTTGAGGTATTTAACAAATTTGGTGTGGCCACATTTGAGCTGGGAGACCCTGCTGGTCATGGGGGCATTGGCTTCGCCAGCGTGGGAACAGCTGTTTTTTACCTCCCCCCCCCCCCCCCCCATTTGCAGATGGAGAAATCGAGGTGGCTCCAAATCAGCTTTCTGCTGCTGCTTCGGGATCTGATACCAGCTTGGACGGTGGCCATGGTAACCTGTGTTTCCCCAGCTCTCCAGGGGTTTATGTTCAGCGAGTGATGATGTGTCCTACTAACATCAGGCTCTGGCTTAAAGTCCTACCTGCATAACTTCTGGAACCCAAGCCCTCCCTTTCCCTGGAAGGTAAAGGTCCCAGGAGGGTTCAAAGGGTCCCCTTGGTGGGAGATAGTTTTGCACACAGCTGCTGCTCTGGAGTCCTTTGCTCCTGTCCTGCTGGTGAAGGGACCTCGAGATTCACCACTGCCACGCTGATGTCTCTCTTGCTGTCTTCCTCCACGGTCCCATGCCACCTGATGGGAAGAGGAGGCAGCCCCCTCCCCCAAGAGTAACGGCTTATACTCAGTGACCAAACGTAGGTAATTCTTACTCTTTCCTCAGGATTACAAGCCCATGTTTCACTTACTCCCTTTCTTTCAATGTCCCCTGTGCCTCAAGACATTAGAACAAAGTCCAGGGGATATGTGGAAAGACAACATGTATGGAAGCACCCAGCATTGCCCCCTAAATTGTCCCTCTCCCCTGACAATTGGCCCCCGTCTCTACATTAAGCTCAAGCACTCCACCAGGGCCTCGGTGGAGAATGGAGGTGAGGGCTGGTTGGATGTGGCCTCTGCCGTCTCTTAGCGGTGGTGGTTTCTCTATGGCAGAATTGAACATGTGCCCCATTATTCCTGGATGAGCATGCGTCCCATTTTTCCTGGACGAGCATGCGTCCCATTATTCCTGGACGAACGTGCGTCCCATTATTCCTGGACGAGCGTGCGTCCCATTATTCCTGGACGAGCGTGCGTCCCATTATTCCTGGACGAGCGTGCGTCCCATTATTCCTGGATGAGCGTGCGTCCCATTATTCCTGGACGAGCGTGCGTCCCATTATTCCTGGACGAGCGTGCGTCCCATTATTCCTGGACGAGCGTGCGTCCCATTATTCCTGGATGAGCGTGCGTCCCATTATTCCTGGACGAGTGTGCGTCCCATTATTCCTGGATGAGCGTGTGTCCCATTATTTCTGGATGAGCATGTGTCCCATTATTTCTGGATGAGCATGCATCCCATTATTCCTGGATGAACATGTGTCCCATTATTTCTAGATGAGTTGGAGTTTTCCCATCCTCTGCTGAACAGGCTTGGGTGTCCTTTGACACATATTTGATACCGGGAGTGCCATTACAGAAACAAACCCCAAGGGACATGGGAGTAGAGGTGTAGAGAGGCATCTGGTGAAACAAATGTCGGCTGTCAGTCAGACTCACCCGATGTGGCAGGCAGCCCCTGAACAGCCCCCAGAGAGTCCCACCTCCTGGTAGTCATGCCTCTGTGTAGTTTCCTCCCACGATGAATGGGGCTGACTTGTGTGACCGAAAGAATATTATGGGAGTGACCGAGCGTGACCTCTGAAGCTGGGTCTTGGAAGACATTGAGGCTTCTTCCGCATTGTTCTCTTGGATAAGTCCCTCTGGGAAGCCAGCTGTCAACTGCTGAGGCCATTGGTGGACAGATCTACGGACAAGTGTGAGGAACAAGTTCTACTGTTGGCAACGACCCACCAGTGTGTGACAGCAGAGCCGTCTTAGAAGGAGACCCTCCCACCCCAGTGAAGCATTCAGAGGACTATAGCCTCTGCTGACATTTTAACAACAATCTCAGGAGAGACACTAAACCGGAACCATCTAGCTAATTCACTCTTGGATTCCTGACCCACAGAAACTGCAACATAAGAAATGCCATTGCTGTTTTAAGTGGCTAAGCGTAGGCTAATTTGTTACACAGCAGCAGATGCCTAATACATCCGCCGTAGGTCACAGGGACTTGGGAGTCAGTCCGGACTCAGGTACAGGTCACACTTCCCGGAGTTTTCATCCAACACTGCTGCCTATCTGCCTGTTTCTCCCTGTGCTGCCTCTGTTGACGTGCAGGCTCTAACGGGGGCACTTGGTCCCTTACGTGCCTGCGACTTGCTTCATGGCGGGAGTCCAGGCTCGGAGCTTCACTTCACACTGGCGCAGTGTGGAAGCTGGAATACTCCCTCACGACGGCCCTCAGACTGTGAATAGACACGAAGGGCGATGCTGAGTCAGGCAGCAGGCTGGCAGGAGGGCACACGTCAGCAGGCCGGCTTCCAGAGCCCCGGCTTGCCGCGCTCCCAGCCGCCTCCTCCTGAAGCTTCACCTCCCATGGTGATTCCGCACGGCGGTCACCTCCGATGCACACAGAACCTGGTCCCACAGGCACATATGAGAGACCGAGAACTCTGAATTTCAAACCAGAGAAGTCCAGGGCTGCCACGTTTTGCCCCGACTCAGCAGAGCCACCCTATGCTAGAAACCCTACTCGAAGAGCTTGGAGCACACAGTGCTTGGCACATATCCAGCCAACGAGTAACTGAGGGGCCACGCTCTGACACCCTCTGCCCTGTTCAGAGAACCTCGGGGAGGGGATGGCACCGTGGGGCTCACACTTCCAGAGGGACATGGGAACGTTGGAGCAGGCGTGGGCGTGAATGGTGAGGCTGGTGACACGTGAGGGCTCTCACTCTGCAGGGGAGGCCCGCAGGCACATCGTAGTCTGGAAATCGTCCACGGGCCCTCTTGTGCCCACTCAGGATCTAAGGTCTGCAAAGGGCGGGAGGGTCTTTGTGAGACACCTGTCATGAAGAAAGATGTGTCATCGATGCTGAGGCACAACCACGGCCCTCGGGAGGAGATGAGCTGCCTGGTCCAGGAGTCGCCCGGTCCCGGCCAGATGGGAGGGATGAGGGTAGGAAGACCAGTCGGTGGACTAGTCCGGTCGGTGGACCACACTCCATGAAGTCTTTTGGAGGCTGCAGTCTTGAGTGTCCCCCATGAGGAACATCGATGGGCTGGGTGCAGGGAAGTCCTGCCCTCGGATGTCCTGCCCAGGGCCTCCTGATGTGTGGCCTGCCTATGCCTGATACCAATGGCGTGTTGGCCTTGACCGACGGTCCCTGGTTCTTCAGTGCTTTTGCGGACAGCAGGGAAAACACATGTCCGCTCGGAAGAGTGGGTGAGTCACCAGCCCCAGGGAACGTGGCATATTCTCTCTGTCACTGAGTCTGTGAACCAGGCCCAGGGTCTCCCTTCCTCTGCTGTTTTTAATTAGGGAAACAGAGCAGCCCTTGATGGTGGGGACCCACGGAGGGGATGCCTCGGGCAGCGGGGTTGCGGAGGGGCCGGAGGGCCGTGGCTTCTGCTCGATGCCCAGCCTCCAGCCCTCTGTCTCCAGGACCCCTCCCAGTGGCCACGTCTCCTGCCCCCTTTGAGCCAGGATCCTAGTGATAAATCTGTTCCCCCCCGTCAGCAACAGAACAAATGCGTTCTCTGCAGCCTGCTGCTCACTCTCAGGGACCGGAGCCTCCCCAAACCCAACCAGCTCATTCATGTGGACAACGTCCAGGCTGGTGGGAACCGGAGAAGCTGGCATCTCCCCCTCTCCCTGCGCTCCCAGGCCACTCCGTGCTTTCCCTTGAAGTCCCAAATGGGGGCACAAGCACATTCTTTCCTGGGGCAGCCGCTCTGCTAACTTCTAGCACGTGCTCTGAGCTCATAAAATCCTAGCAAAGTGAGGAAAATGCAGGCATCAGGCCTGCGGGGACCCGAAGCTCTGGGGACCCCTGGTTTGCTTTTTTCCTTTCCGTGTGCGTCGGATGAGCCGGCTCATCTTGCAGAGCCTTGGCCAGCCCTGGCTCTTCCGTAAAGGAAGGTAGAACCTTAAAGCGGTGGCCGGGGGTCCCCTCAGGCTGGGAAAATATTTAAAGCTGGGGGCGGTGGGGACAGGCTGCTGTCCTGGGCGCTCCAAGAGAGATGCAGATTACTGAGCCAAACGTGAGAGCAGGTGCACATTCGTCATCCAGGCAAAGCTCTGAACACAACGGTGAAATCAGGTCGGGGCTGGGTCCCGCCGCCGCACTGAAGGCTGGAGAGGAACTATTCTGGAATTGGGAGCCTGCTCTTTCCCCGGCTGGTGGCAGGAACCTGCGGTCCGTGGCTGAAGTTGCTCTGTCTAGATGCCCCCCCACTCAGTGGCCAGTTTCTTTCCACAGTGGGCACTGGTTCCCCTTGTTGTGAAAATAGCCCCTCTTCTGACTTCACTGGGCAGGAGTCCATTCACATGAGGCGATCTTTCTGTCTTGTGGGCACCCCCCTGCGGCTGCCCGTTCACCCTTGACCTTGCCCCTTCCTCCAAAGTCACAATTAGAGGTGGGAAAAATACTCGACAGACGTGAAAACGATAGGCTTAGCAGGAGCCTGAGGAATCGGTAGGGAAAGACCGAATTTAGTTTGCTTTTACGTTGGAATGGATCGTTCATTTTCTTGGTTCAAAAATCAACACTCGAAAAAGCTAGACTTCTACCCTTGCTCCCTTCAACCCAACCCAAGTAGTTTCTTGGGCATTTTTATCATGCCTCTGTGTGTGTGTGTGTGTGTGTGTGTGCGCATGCACACGAGCATTTTCTTTTTCTTTCCTCCTTTCACAGATAGGGAAGTACAGGGGTGCCAGGGTGGCTCAGTCGGTTAAGCGTCCTACTTCGGCTCAGGTCATGATCTCACGGCTCGTGAGTTCGAGCCCCACTTTGGGCTCTGTGCCGACAGCTCGGAGCCTGGAGGCTGCTTCGGATTCTGTGTCTCCCTCTCTCTCTGCCCCTCCCCCTCTCACACTGTCTCTCTCTCTCTCTCTCTCTCTCTCAAAAATAAATAAACATTAAAAAAATTTTTTTTAAAGAAAAGGAAATACAAATGGTCATAAAAGAACGGGAAGGACCCACCATCTCACTTAGGTTAGGAAAAGTGCAAATTGAAGCGACAGCAGAATACCCTTGTGACAAGGCTGACAAAAGCACTCTACGCAAATGGGTTTGGACTTTGTTCTCCTCACTTAATTGTATATCTTGGAGATCTTTCAAATCAGTGCCTAAAGAGTGTCTCCATTCATTTTTACAGCTTTTATAGTGTCCTATTTATGGACACACCATAAATTTGTTTAACTAGTTTCCCACTGATGGACCCTTGGGTTGCTTCCAAGGTTTGGCTACTACAAACAGTGCCACCCAGGACATTTCCTGTATGTGCAGGTACGTCTGTGGGACGAATTCCGGCAAGGAGGACTGTTGGGTCACAAGTGAGTGTGTTTATGATATTTACAAGGCTTTCCGGATACTCTGAATGGGCTTGTGCGATATACGCAGCCCCTGGGAATCGAGGAGAGCCCTCTTTCCCCGCAGCCTCGTTGCAGAGACATCTCAATGCAGTTTTAATTTGCATTTTCTCTCATTAAAGTGGGCCTGAGCCTCATTCCGTTCTCTGAGGAGCCGTTGCCTTTCCTTTTCTATGAGCTGCCTCTGCACCCGTAGCCTTTGCCCATCTAAACAAAAATTGCATTGTTGGCTTGATCCTTTTCCTTAACTATTTTCTAGGAGCTCCTTTTATGTTAAGGAAAGATTAGCTCTCTGTGACAGGGCTTGCAAATATTTACCCCGTGTTCTTGTCTTTTGATTTTGCTTATGTTGTGTGTGTAGGTATACGTTTTTTAAAAATTAGGTGGTAGAATACTGCAATGTCTTTTTCTTTTTTAACGGATTCTGATAAAAGAGAACCGTACTCCAAGGTTCTAGAGGAATTTGACGTGTTTTCTTCTAAGTACTTTTATATCTTTGTACTTTTATATCTAAGTCCTTTATATCTTTGATCCCTTTTTAAAGATTTTTTTAATGTTTGTTATTTATTATTGAGAGAGAGAGAGAGAGAGAGCACAAGCAGGGGAGGGTTAGGGAGAGGGAGACACAGAATCTGAAGCAGGCTCCAGGCTCCAAGCTGTCAGCACAAAGCCCGATGTGGGCCTGGAACTCACGAACCACATGATCATGACCTGAGCCGATATCGGACACTTAATTGACTGAGCCGCCCAGGCAGCCCTCTTTGATCCCTTTAGAGTTGATGCTGCGGCAAAATATGAGGTATGATATGGTATCCTTAACTCTTTTTCAATCATCTTGACGTCATCTATTGGCCTATTCCCCAATGATTAGACGTGTCGACTTTGTAATTTACCGAATTTCGGACCAGAACCGGGTCTATTTATAGTTTACTCCATTGACTGGGCTGTCCATTGGCAGGTACAGTGCTGTTGTCATTATTGAGCCTCTATGATGCACTTTGATACATGGGATGGTTGTTTCTTCTCATTCCTTCCCTTTTCCCCCTTTGCTCTGTTTCCTTTTCCTTTTTCTTTTCCTGGCCCTTCTTGTTTGCTTCATTTGCCACATGAATTTTAGAATCTGCTTATTTAGTTTAAAAAAAGTTGATCTTTATATCGAAATCACATTGTTTATTAATTAACATAACTGATATGATGGTGTTAATTGTCATGGGGATATTGACATGATTGTGAATTTCCCTCTGTTAGAACGTGGCATGTGTTGCGTTGGTTTTACTCTTCTTTTGCATTTCTTTATCTTTCTTTCTTTTCTTTTTTATTTGAGAGAGCAAGAGAGAGAGAGAGAGACACAGTGAGCTCGTGAGTTGAAGAGGGGCAGAGAGAGAGGGAGATTGAGAATCTCCAGCAGGTTCCGTGCCCAGGGAGGAGACTGATGTGAGGCTTGATCTCGTGACCTCGGGATCGTGACTTGAGCCAAAATCGAGAGTCGGATGCTTAACCGACTGAGTCAGCCATATGCCCCTTCTTTTAATTTCTGAAAGGTTTTTCTCTGAGACATTTTGCCTGAATCTTAAGTTTTTTGCAGATATTTTGTTGTGTTGCTATTGGAAAAAAAAAATCTCTTGAAGGATATGCCGTTTTCCTCTCCACCTGATTGCTATTTGTGTATCTAAGTATTGCTGTTGTCCAGTATGTTAGTTGTGTACTGGGCTATGTTAATGAACTCGTTGTTTGTAGTTGTTTTTGCCAGAAAGCCTTTAATTAATTAATTAATTAATTAAATGCTTATTTATTTATTTTGAGAGAGAAAGCCCACACGAGCAGGGACCGCAGAGAGAGAATCCCAGACAGGTTCCATGCTGTCAGTGCAGAGTCTGACCCGGGGCTCAATCCCATAAACTGTGAGATCATGACCGGAGCTGAAATTAAGGGTCAGACGCTTAACCGACTGAGCCACCCAGGTGCTCCAGGAAGACTTTAATTTAAAGAATAACAATGTGGTTTGGGAAATTATCCCAAATGGATATTTCAGCAATGACAAGAAGGCAGCCACCAGGGGGTTTGGGGAAGTTCATGGTTGGGGTGGGAGGGCTGAAGAGTGTACCTCCTGAGATTTACTGAACTGCCTTCAGTAAAGTGGAACTGGGGGGCGGAATCCAATTTCGGAAGCTTCATTTTGGACCGAGATTTAGAAGGTGTAACAGCTGAGCCAGTTCCGTGGAGAAAAATCTGGGCTGAACTTACATGTGGTTGTGTTCCTTTGAGCCCCAGAGCACAGAAGGAAAATGCCCAAGACCGACGGCAGTGAGGATCAAGGTTCTTGCTGGCTCCCAAACCCAGAGAACTGCGGGGACACTGGCCACCTAGGGTCGTGGATCCTTACCTCTCGGGGACACCCACCAGAACCCATCGGTGGAGGGATCTCAGAACACAGAGGAGGGAATAGAGATCCAGCACTCCTCTGCTCCCTTGGAGATGGAAGGCAGATGGAATTAACAGGTGACCTATGACCCCGTGAGGGACATTACCACTCTCTGTTCTGTCTCGGTTGGGGTCTAAGGCAGACCCAGCCCCGACACCCTGATGCCTTTGGGGTCTCCCATATAGTTTATCCAGACAAGGACTTGGAGCTCGGGAGCCTTTTAGGGAACAAAGTTTAGCTTCCTCTTCACCTCACTCACCCCAGGTAAGAGGAGGGGTAGGAGCTGTTAGTAAGCCCTGTGCATTATGCTTGGTGCTGTCTGTATGCCATTTTATTCACTCTCCTACATAGTCCTCTGAAGCATTCTCTCTGCTTCAAGGGCGAAAGAATGAAGGGCCAGAGGGGCAGTTAGCTTGCCTAAGGCCATTCAGCAGGCAAGTGGTCGATGCAGGGTCCAGGGAGCAGAACAGAAGCAGAGCCCTACCTCCTGCCCCCACCCCCTCCACCTTTGCTTAAATAAAAACAGCTCGGCCTTCACCTACTTGGCTCCCATTAGATTTTGGTTTGAAGGATGAATTCTACCGTGAAAGAGCCTGTGTTCTCCAGACAGGTCCATTCTGTTGTTTCTCATCTCCCGCCATTTTGAATTAGCGGCACCTCCCCACCCCTAGCCCTGCCCCCACCCCACCGCTGCTACTGCTGCCGCCTCTGCTAGTGGATCTGAGGGGTCCCAGCCCACTCTCTCTCTCTCTCAAAAATAAGTACAGATTAAAAAAAAAATTTAGAAAAAAAAATAAAATTGAGTTGAATGCAATGTTGATGGGTGGAGCCAGTACCATCATTCTGATCACCGTTACTAATAAAAATTATACGGAATTAAATGATCAGCCTAGGTCCAACACCATCCTTGAGCAAACTCAAAGTTGTGAGACAGGGAAAATGGCCATCTAGAGAGAGGAGGTCATTCATTCTACATTCCTTGCAAAGATAAAGGCAAATCTTTGTTCTGCTGTGTTCTACTCTTCCCGGTGGTTGCGAGTGGTTACAGCTTGTGAGGACCGTGTGTCCTGGGCAGAATTCCCTGGCAGGATGGCTGTATTTGGTGATCAGCACCTGGGCTGTGTGTGGGCAGGCAGGTGCGCTCAGAACCAGGGGTCCTCGCCTGACACCCTGTACTCTTGTCGTGGACCAGGGGATGCAAGGACCTTCCATCAGGCTTGATGAGAACAAGCTCAAACTTCTGGGGGCAGTGGTGCCACTAAATGGCCAATGCAATATCATCTGTGGCCCAGAGCTGGGGAAGAGGTGTATTGTATTAACAAACACCTAGATATCGGTGTAAGCATTTTACAAACACTCGTTTACCTAATCTTCATATGGATTAGGGTTCTCACTTTATTATTCCTGTTTCCATACAAGAAAACGAGGCACGGAGTTCGGTAATCAGAACGAGGCCACACAGCCAATCTGCCGCAGGGCTGGAATGGGGGTCCGGGCTCGTTCAGATCCCGAGGCTAACATGCACTCACTGTTCGTGAAGCATCTCTCACGTGCCCTGGGCCTGGAGGTGGAGATCAGAATCCAATCTGACATGCCCCTTCCTTCTGGTAGCTTAGAGTCAGTGAGGAGCTTACATTTTGAAAGAAGCTTTGCCCTGTAAGTTTCTCTGCCCCATCTCTGACGCTTCATTCCTCTGTACGTCAACCTGGCTCGGCGACAAGGGTTACAAATACTAAAGGGACGTGATGGTTAATTTTACGTATGAACCAGGATAGGCTATGGTACCCCAATACTAGTTTAGATGTCACCGTGATGGTATTTTTTAGGTACAAATAACATTTAAATCAGTAGAGTTTGAAGAAGGCAGATGGCCCTTCGTAACGTGGGTGGGCCTCATCTAATCAGTTGAAGGCCTTAAGCGAGAAAGACCTGAGGTTCCCAAGGAAGAAGGATTTCTACCTCAAGACTTGAGACTGCAAAAGTAACTCTTCACTGGGTCTTCAGTTTGCCAGTCTGCCCTGCGGATTTCAGACCTGCCAGCAATCATGTGAGCCAGTTCCTTAAAATAAATCCTTCTCTCTCTCTGTCCACACACCCTATTGGTCTGTTCCTCTGGAGAACCCTGACTTATACAAGGGAAAAATTGTATTTATGAGCTTCAGTAATGAACTTCTTCGGCGGCAAATGGCTTCTGTTAAATAGGGGGCCAGAATGCAAGTGAAGGTGTCCGAGAACTATAGAATCCTCTGCAGAATTTTTTTTTAAGGTTTTAATTTATTTTTGAGAGAGAGAGAGACAGTACAAGTGGGGGAGGGGCAGAGAGATTGGGAGACAGAATCCGAAACAGACTCCAGGCCCTGAGCTGTCAGCACAGAGCCCGACACGGGGCTTGGAGCTCGTGAACCCTGAGATCACGACCTGAGCCAAAGTCATACGCTTAACCGACCGAGCCACCCAAGAGCCCCCTCTGCAGAATTTCTGCAATGCAGATACCTCTTCTATGATCCTTATGGCGTGCGAGTAATGACTTGAATCTGAGAATTCCGAAATTCTGATCCTGGTCCTGAGCTCGGATCTCTACATACTGGCGGTTGGTAGGTTGGAAAGGAAAACCACATCTCCAAGCACGAGGCACCTCCTTCCAGCAGGAGGCTTGTCCATCCTACCGTGTGCCACTGCTTCGAAGGTACGACAGAAAACATCTACCTCATGCCAGGATCTGGGCTGGATGCGCGTGACGGTTCTGGCGACGGCTCTGAATGGTGGGTATAGTGCTTCCAATTCGCTATTTACAGGGAACCGTTTTCTGACGTGTCACGGCCAGGAGTTGGCAGTTACCCACTTTCAGGTGCAGCGACGGTGTCCCCACCTGCAGGGATGGTGAGGCGCATCCAATCCCGGGGCTCTGATCAGGTGAGCAAGACACAGAAAGCGCTGCTTACGGGGGGGGGGGTGCTGGTGTGGGGACCGGTTGACAAGCAGGGATACAAGGGAATGGCCGAGAGTACTCCCAGGGGCAAGAGTGCCTCTGAGGGACTCTGCTGGTGTCTGAGAGAGTCCCGGGAGGGAGGACTGCACGTGGCACTGGCCATGATTTACCCACCCCAATTAGTTGCAACAACAGCCCGTGCTGTGAAGCAAATCAAAGGGGGAGAAAATAGCCTTTCCAGAATGGTGACAGATGTCTCATAGTGCCGCATTACAGTGAGAAGCACTTGGACCTTATTCTAGGTGAGAAGTCCAATGAAACCCAAACTTGTCCTCTGGACAAGGCTGCTCCGTGAAATAGAGCTGCCCCTCAGTGAGTCTGGCTGTCTCTCCGGGCCCCTCGCCAAGCCTCAGAAGCACCTTAACTCGAAGCCCTGCTGATTCAAAGCACCGCCTTCTGTTCTGGGCAAGCCTCGGCCAGGAAAAGTCAGGTAGGGACCCGTTCGTGAAGCAAGCCTACCACGTGAGACTGCAGCTGGGCTCCCGGAGTTCGTGGAGAGGAGTATGTTGAGTAGAGTTGAAATGGACCAGTTGTTCCCAGCTGCATCTCAGCTGTGTTGGTGCTAGAGTCAGGGTGTGGGGTTGCCTTGGGGCCACTCGCCACCCACAGTGTTGTTTCTTTGGGAAAATGCACTCCCAAGTATCTTTGTTGGTTAGTGGGTTGACTGGCCGATTAATTGATGGATTCATTCATTCATTCGGTCAGTCACAGCCTGCCCTACGCCAGGAAGTAACCAGGGATGCCATGGCTGTTCTTTTGATATGAACAGCAACAGTGTGGAATGCCTGGGTGCGGGGTAGGGGAGGAGCCTGCTCCAGCCATCCATTTCCGTATGTCATATCAGGAATCAAGAAGCAAAAGGCTAAGGGCAGGGGCGATTCCTCATCTGCGTGCCATGTGATGTGGGCTGGTCATCCAAAAACCACGTCTTCCCACGTCAGAGAAAAGTTGGGTTTCCCTGACCCAGTTGGATGAACCTGTGAGCCACTTTGAGGGCAGGGCTGTGTCTCAGGTATTTTGGTATCCTCAGATGCCTCCCACAGAGGGAGGGCCGACCAGGTCAGTCAATACGCGCCTGATACAGTGAAACCAACTTCGGCTGTCCCAAAGGCCTTTCTTTTGTTGGGTTCTAAATGGTTAAGAAAGTCTTGGCTTGGATAGAGTCTTGGCTGTCACTGGGGTTTTGTGATTGTGTGTTTGAGGGATATGCGTTCCAATGGATGGAGAGCTTTCCAAAGCACAAGTGATTCCTATGGGAGGGGCTCGATCCCTGTACCCCACCTTGGCCTAGACAAGTCTGAGAGGCTGGAGAGGGAGGCCAATTATGGTCTTTGGGAAATTCTTAAGGTCAGCACCAACCCCCTGTGTGAGAAAAGGTAGGATTTCCAACAAGATGTCTGCTTAGGCTGTGGTGTTGACAGTTCAGGCATGCGGGTGACAATAAAGAGAAGGCTACTCACTCTTGTCCTCTTCCAACAACTTCTGCTATCCATGGTGGCCTCGCATTCATCTCTCTTGTCTCAGAAGAACTTCCGGGGCTGATGACACCTAGCACTTCTAGAAGGATCTTGTCCAGTAATCTCATCATACATGTAATTCATTTTGGCCAAGCTAGCTAGGGCGATCAGCACCCTTACGTCAGAGTCACTCTGTTCTAATTATCTTGTCAAAGGGGCTTCTTTGCTTCCCCTCTCAGATGCCTCTATCTTTGTCAAACCTTAGTGACAAAACTTGGGCCATAGGCTCAGGTGTGGTCTTCCAAACACAGGGGACAGAGGGAACAGGCGGGATTCTACTTACCCAGAGTCCCTTTGTGAAGGCAAGGGCACTCAATTTTGTTGGTCATTATAACAAAAATGATGTTAGCTAGCATTCATGGCCCGACATGGTGCTGAACACTTTCCACGCATTATCTCACGGGATTCTCCCAGCACCTCAACAAGAGACTCTGTTTTCCTCCCATCTTTACCGATGAAGGAAACTGAGGTTTCAAGAAGTTCAGGGAGCACACCTGAGGTCCTGTCTCAGGTCAGGCTCCCAGAAGCAGACCCCGAGATGAGGACTCACAGGCAGGGGATGTGTTAGGGAAGTGATTCCTGGAGAAATCTGCTGAGAGAGCAGCTGGACCGGAAAGCGAGCCAAGCAGGGGCCATCTCCGAGAAGTCCCTGGGCTGATGGGTTCCACCTAATCCCACGGGCTGGGCTGGGTTCGTGGGTGTGCACCCTGTGCCCGTGCGGGGCCCCGTGCTCAGGAGGGCCCTGTGCTTGGGCTGATGTGCTGCTCTTGCTGTCTTGAAATTCTTAACAACTTTGGAACAAGGGACTTGCATTTTCATCTTGCACTGCACCCTGCAGACTCTGCCCACGGGATTTCCGAAGTGCGGGCCCCTCGGGGCTGCTCCCACTGGAGGCCTGGGGATGCGGGCTTTAATCCTGTCATCAGCCATCGGTCATTGGGTAAGGGCTGCTCCTTAACCGTTCCCACGTTTTCCTGGTTCCTTCTGTAGGCAGGCAAAGCTGTCTAATGGCCTGTGGGCAATGCTCTGAAAAACAGCCGCAGGTAGTGGCTGTTGGAACTGGAAGCGTCCCGAAGGGATGGCAGGATTCAAACTTAGGGCCACGGTTCTTAATCACTCTTCCTTTGAGAGGTCACGGGGTGGCTTCGGTTCTGCCGTGAGCCCCCGTGTCCTCCAGCCCCACCTTTCCTTCTCTGTTCCTCCTGCTTCAGGTCATGGGTAGGAGGGAGAGTGAAAGAATGGGAAGTGGAGGTTGGCAGTGTGCCAGCTGCTGGGAACGCCATGATTTACCTTTCCTGCAGACAACTATTCTGGTCTGGGTGGGCCACCCGGGAACCCGCAGGGGCCAGGCTGGAACAGCGTCGATGTGCTAATTCAGCCTTCCCTTCGCTGGCGCAGTCCTCAAAGTTGTCTACCAAAATATCAAATCTATGTAGTTTTCTGCTTTGCCATCTGTGCATTTTTATTTTTATTTATGTTTATTTCTTTATTTTTTTGAGAGAGAGCAAGCAGGGGAGGGGCAGAAGGAGAGAGCAAGAGAATCTCAGGCAGGCTCCACGCCCAGCACGGACCCCGATTTGGGGCTCGATCCCGCGAGCCGTGAGATCATGACCTGAGCTGAAATCAAAAACTGGACACTTAACTGATTGAGCCCCCCAGGCACCCCTCCTGTGCATTTTTCAAGATGCAGCTCCTATGGCTTTGGATCTTTGTACTAAGCTCCTCACAATGTGCATTTTAAAGAGATTTTCTTTAGCTTAAAAATGATATTTAACAACCCACTTGTCCCTTGGCAGGCTGTGTTTGTGACTGTGTAGACACATCTCCTCTATCTCTATAAGTCTCTGCCTAAATAGGATTAGTTTAGCCGGTCTGCCCAGAATTTTCCCTCCTATGTTAGGTTGTGGAAGCCTTGACTGCAGAAGCCCTCTTTCAAATCACATTCATGCAGCCATTCCCAGAAACTTTGGTAGGAAACAAGGCACGCAGGCATACAAAATGATCCCCGGAATTGGCTTGCGTTGGCATGCATTTGCAGATGATGGGCCCTAAGTCCTAAGAGCAGGGACTGCCCTTTCCAAAAAAAAAAAAAAAAAAAAAATTATCGTTCCTCCTACATGCCCAGGGACTGTAGTGCAAGAGGCACATTCAGTAAATATACTAAATATAAATAAGCAGTAAGCAGGAGGGTGAACTTGCTTTCTGATCGGTGCTACCTGCAATGTTCTGGAAGTGTTTAGACGTCTCCTGTGTACCTGTACCGCGTTTTGAAAAAAACGTCCTGTTTGGCCCACTGTGCCCCAGCTCTTTAAAAGATCTTGACTTGGAAACGTTGGCTGTTAGTCCCTGGGTTGCCATCCTCACAAGGGGACCCTGCATGGGAGAAGGGTGTTAGCCAGGGACTCTTCTAGAATGCACCACCAGTGAAGTCACCATCCTTTCTTCCCTTTGTCTCCATTGTCCTAATGACTTGTTACCTTGTCCTCTTCTCTTCTCCTTAGTATATTTGCAGTGTGCTTATCCCGTATTTCAATTAGGTCAGATTCATTGGCCTGGGAGAGGTGGGGTGCTCCTTCTGATGGAGGCACACATCTTAGGCCAACCGGCTAGAGACCAATAAGCAAACCACTGCCAAACCTTAGTCTTCTTTGCATGGGAAACCAGCAGAAACAGGTTCTTTTTGTTATTTCCACAAAACGTACATCCCCAAAGCACGCAGAGAAGCCCACGCTGGATCGTAGCATCATCGTTTACTCAAGATGCCGTACAAAAGCCGAAAGAGGAAGGAGTGGACGTTGGGCCATCAAAGCCAAGCGGGAGGAATCTTCGAAGGAGGAAGAGGCTAAGCATGGAGGCGGAGGCCGCGATGAGAAGGCCATTATTGGTGTCTTTAGCAAGTCCTGAGCTCAGACATCCTTGTTTATGCCTCCGATGTGCCAGTGACCCCACCTCCTACCATAGCTTGTCTCGGGAGGGAAAGAAACTGGCCAAGAGAGCCAATTTCAGAGAGTTCTCTGGGGGAAGGAGGGAATGAGTGAGAATCAGGCGTGTGTGGGCGCTGGGGATGCTTAGGTGCAGCCAATTTGGAGCCCCCTTTCTGAACTCATCCCGCCCACTCCCCAATTTCTACTCCTTGTGCCATGCTGTGCAGGATAGAGGTCCCATCTGGGAGGGAGTGTCTGGGACTACCGAAGAGTTACATTATGGTGCAAGGCTTCCAAAGGACCCTCCACACTCCCCCCTTCCAGCATGAGGATGGCTCACTGAAAGGAGCTCAGCATTTATACCCAGTTGGGTAATTTACTAATGCTTGTTAGTTTCATATCCTGGGAAACTTTCACTTGCTACCTCAATGAGGACAGTCACAGGCCATTCCCCGAAAAACTATCCCCAGTGAAAAACTACAGACATGGCCCCTAGGACCCCAGAACCCAGTATAGACTTGCATCCATCATTCTCCCTTTCTGTCTCTGTGTCTCTGTCTGTGTCTCTGTCTCTCTCTCTCTCATCTGCCACTTCACTGTGGCTCACCGTCTTACTCTCTCCCACCCACATAACCTCAGAAACTGCAGTTGAAAAGTTTCCATTTTAATTCTGATATTACGAGCCTATGTATTTTGCAACTCTGAATTTTTAGACCGAGACATGGTACTTTCTATTAGACGTCTGATACTTTTTTTTTTTTTTCTTTCGCCTAATGGACCAAGATGGCTGCAAATATGATAACACAGAGTTTAATTAACTCTGCATTTCTTCAAAAGTCAGGATAACAGTGAAAAGCTATTTTAATGGGTAGAGCCCACTATCATTTAAGGTCATAAACTTGAGCCTTTGAAAAAATAATGAATCAGATAGGTTCATACCAGTACTGCCTTTAAAGGCACCTTCTTACATTACCAGAATCTTCTGATAATGAGAGAACTAAACGGGATGCACCGTGACACTTTTTACAGCAGCCTCTCCTCGTCGTTACCTGTTATAAGGTCCTTGTCTAATTCGAAGGAGCAGAGGAGGGACTTCCTCTAGGTTGTATTGATTGGCGTTAGTGTGTTTCCAGCTGTCTGATTTGGACCACTATCTAGACTTCACCAGTGATGCCGTGGAGTGTTCCTATTGAAGACTTAAGAGAAATAGTTTTCTTTCCACCAACATCAGCTCTCTCTAGCCACTGGATTTTGCACGGCTCCTTGGTGCATGCATACAAGTCACCTGGCTTAACAGGTGTTTGCTTTTTGGTGACTTTCTCACTCCTTTCTGGTAATTTCCCTGACAGAGCTTGGTTTCCCCTTCTCTCCCCATGTACAAGGGACACGAGCGCTTGTAGTTGAAAAACTCTGTCAGATATATTTGCATGAGTCCTTTTTTGTCTTTCAAGCTACAAGACTCCGATTTTTCTGCAGAATGCTTGCTTTGTTTTAAAGAACTTGACCACGCATTGTGTAGGATGTTGCTTGCTTGCTCCTGAGTGGTACAAGGCCCTCGGGGCCTGCCAACAAGACCAGCTGCATAATTCGCAGGGTCCAGTGAAAAACGGGAGGGCAGGCCTCCTTGTTCAGTATGATCAAGAACTCCAGGTTGGTGACCGCCGAGCGTTGGGCCAAGAGCAGTGACCCTGTGCAGATCACATCCCCGTGAAGTCTGTCATTCCTACAGAAGTAACTTTTTACGACTAACCCTGAGCAGGATCTGTGACCGCCTGAGTTTGTTCCTTTGCTATGGTTAGCTTGTAAACCGAGTAAGCTCATCCTGTATCTCTCAGTGCTTTGAAAAGGTTCCACTGACTTCTGGCTTCCATCGTCGCTATAGAAAAGTCTATGTCAAGCTACCCCCACCCCACCCCCACGCCCAACTCTCTGCTCTTGGATTTTCCCTTTGGCAATTTTTCCTTAAACTGTGTCTAGTTTTGTCTATCTTGCTTTGAACCAGTGTTGCTTCCTGAAATCTGATTTCCATCCTGCCCTAGAAAACTCTCAGCCCCTGTCTTTAAAATATCGCCTCTTGCTCCCGTCTTCCTGGAACTCCAGTGTGATACCTGCTAGAGCTTCTTGTTCATCTTCCATGTCTTCAACTTCTCTTTCATTTTGAAAATCTCTTTGTCTCTGTGCGCTGTGCTCCAGGTGATTCCCTTCCAAACCATTTCCTGGGTCACAATGCTCTCTTTAGCTGTCTAAGCTGATCTTTAAAACCCATTCGTTACGTTTTTGTTTTTAATGATGCACATTTCATTTCTAGAAGTTATATTTGGTCATTTTTCAAATTTGGGTTTTAAAATGTTTTCATGTTTATTCGTTTTTTGAGAGAGAGAGAGAGAGAGAGAGAGAGAGAGAGAGAAAGCATGCACGTGAGCAGGGGAGGGACAGAGAGAGGGAGACACAGAATCCGAAGCAGGCTCCAGGCTCTGAGCTGTCAGTGCAGAGCCTGATTTGGGGCTCGAACCCGTGAACCGTGAGACCATGACCTGAGCCAAAGTCAGACATTTAACCGACTGAGCTGCCCAGGTGCCCCTGGGTCTTTTGTTTTTTTTTTTTTTAATTTTAAATAGAGTCTGATTATTTGCTTATAATTTTGATCCTCCCTTTTATATTTTTAAATTCATTTAGGCATAATTTATAGCCTCTTCTGAGAGCTTCATTATCTGATGTTCTTGGGGGTTCCTGAGGTTCATTACTGCCTGCCGTGTTTGTTGGCTCTGGTTCTTCGTGCTCATGTCCCTTGAAGCATTTTGTAGTTTTTGATTGTGAACTTCCGTTTCAAAGAACGTGCACTATGGGAATCTTGTGTGGCCGAGGCTGGGGATCTGTTTCCATAGAGAAGTTTCTCATTTGCTTCAGCAAGTGCCCCTGTGATATTACTAGATTGGGACTCTTTTGATGCTATCTAATCAGCATGGACTTTCTAGAACATACAGGTGTGTCAGTTTAAACCCCAAGGCTGCGTGAAGCATGGCCTGTGGTTCTGAAGCTCAAGGTGACTTTGTTCCCTGCCAGGGCTCCCTCTGCACAGGCAGCCAAAGTGTCCGCACCTGCTCCGGTGTTCAGCCCGCTTTGGCCTCAGGGATTTCCTTTACTGATCTCAGCTGTGCTTTTAAAACCGTGTGTGTTATTTTTGTATAGCATATCTAGGTATTTTGTGGCCGGAGGTTTTTCAGATTCTCCTCCATGATAATGCCACAAATGATAGTTTCTGTCATTCCGAATTTCTGAGCCCAGAAAAAGCTTTCTCACCATGATTACATGTTTTGAGATCTCCCCAAACGTTAGAGACGGATGGCGGTGATGGTTGCACAGCATCGTGAATGTACTTAATGCCACAAAACAAAACAAAACAAAACGAAAAAAATGGTGAAGCAGGCCAGGAACCCTGACCGAATTCATGGCAATTCTACTGCACTGATCAGAAGACATCCCTTATTTTTGTGTGCAGCTTTTCATTTGGATGGGGTTTTGGTTTTGTTCTGCAGAGAAAACAGCTAACGCACTCTTTG
The DNA here is from genome assembly GCF_022837055.1 of Prionailurus viverrinus. Lineage (NCBI taxonomy): Eukaryota > Metazoa > Chordata > Mammalia > Carnivora > Felidae > Prionailurus > Prionailurus viverrinus. Next base: position 13,691,853 of record NC_062571.1, read on the forward strand.
CTAAAAAGGACTAGAGTGCACAAATGGTTGGATTTATTTAGTACCAAAATGTGAGATTAAAAAAAAAAAAAAACCCTTAGGAATTTGAGGACACTGGGAGGGTTGCTCAGCACTGAAAAGAAAGCTGAGGGAGAAAGGCGTCTCAGTTCTCTCTGCCATCCATGCTCTCTGGCTTTGAGTAAGGCAAGCATTGCTTTCTGTTGTTCCTTTCTCTCGCTGTTGGGTTTCTCGCGCCTCAGAGATCTGCTTTACCAGAAAACGAGAAAGTCTTCGCCCAAGGAAGCATCAGTGTAGTGAAGTCGAATTACTGTAAAGGTTTCACGGCTGAGTCAGTGGGAGGGCGGCCAGTGATCACTTCCTGTCTCACCCAGAGGAGGGAGCTGCCCCGGAAAGGGACGTTGATGCTGGACCAACTTTAGGTGCCTCCTTTACTTCCTCAGGGACCAGCAGGACACTCTCTTTCTCTGCATGGAATGCTCTGATATCCAGATGGGGAAAATCTAACTCCGTGGACCAGGAAGGATAAGCCATTCATTCGTTCATCACTCCTACCTCTTATTAGAGTGAAGTAAGAGCTTTATGGGAAATGTAGGCAGGAAACTTTCACTATGACTACATATGTGTATTTAACAATTTTTTTTTTTGGATTGAGAATCTTAATTACTCTGAATGCAAAACACTCAATAATGTCCTTTGTCTTTGTTGTCATTACTGTTCTGTGAACATGTTTTTAGAAAAAACACGGTGCCGTGACATGACCTTTGCTGATGAGGCAATGCTGGGTCCATTTGTTCATTCTTTTTTTTTTTCTTTCAAATAACATTTGTCCCACATTATATATTAGGGATTTGTACTGGTGCTGAGGGGCTCAAAGGATAAATAATAGTCTCTGTCCTCAAGAGTCTCTGTCTGATGCCTTGTGGAAAGGCCAGCCCACATACAGAAAGAAAATGCTAAACAGAACACAATTCATCTTCAAAGGATCTAATTAAAGAATCAGAGCGAATATTTCCATAACTTTTTTTATTGTGACAAAATATACAGAACGCAAATTTACCACTTTAACCATTTTTTAAGTGGCATTAAGGACGTTCCCACCGTGGGCAACCATCAGCTACCGTCCATCTCCAGAACTTTCTTATCTTCCCAACTGAAAGTCTGTCCCCCTAAAACGCTAACTCCCCATTTCCACCCCTCACCCACCAGCCTCTGGCGGCCACCGGTCTCCTTTCTGTCTCTATGAATTTGACTCCTCTCAGGAGCTCGTAGAAGTGGAATCTTACAGCGTTTGTCGTTTGGGGTCTGGCTTCTCCATTACTTTTTTTAATGGAAGGAAATATGACTTGCTGAAAAGAAAATGTCAGCCTTGTCCCTGACTGACTCACCACTTGGCTTGGCCCAGAGTAAGACGGTCAACTTTAGCGTGCTCAGCTCTCCGATAATGCGACCATTTTAGTATCTTTTCTTGAAGACCCCATCACAGTGTTGTGATATTAGTCCATTCGAGTTGATCGACATTATTATAGCCTTAAGAGGCTGCCCTCCCTGGAAACATGTTCCAGACTCCCCCCCCTCAGGGGGTGGTGGAGTGAGGTAAGCAGCTTGCAGGTGGGACCAGCCCTGCTGGCTTCCACGGGCTGCGTGTCTCACAGCGCTTCACGGGTGAGCACGTAGCGAGCCCTGCTAGTCCCTGAGCCCGGAGGCCTGCCAGAAACCCAGGCCCCGAGGACTCCCCTCCAGACGTGTGCTCTGAGCCGGGCTGTCTAAACTCTTTCCTCTGGAACCAATCAGACCCTCGCCGAAGGGGCCATATCTCACCGACTGCTTTTGAGTCACGTGTCATATTTGAGATCTGCCCTGGGTTGGGAGCTGAAACATTTTGGCTTGTCTCCACTGGAGTCGGGGCAAGGCCTGAAGTCACGAGGAAGGCTGGCTCAGGTTTCCCACTGTGTTTCTGGGGCACGTGGATATGCAGCTGAAATGCTGTACCTTAGGCGGCAAGGGTGGTCTGCCGAGTATGAGTCGATATGGCAGCTCAGCTTCTTGGGGTTCATCTCTTCATTCCAGCAGAGCATAAGGTCCACGAGGGCTGAGCTGATCACCGCCCGATCCTCAGTGCCTTCCAGGGAGTCTGGAACAAAGTGTGACTGTGTCCTACAAACTGGAGGAGGTATCTGTTGTCAGGCTAGGGAGTGCGCCAACGTACGGAAAGTTACGTTGTCAGAAACAAGAAAAGGGATGCCGCTGATAAATACAGTGTTTTATCCTAAAATAACATTATTTTTTTAAAAAGTTTTTTAAATGTTTATTTATTTTTGAGAGAAGGGGAGAGAGACAGAGTGTGAAGGAGGGGCAGAGAGAGAGAGGGAGACACAGAATCCGAAGCGGGCTCCAGGCTCTGAGCTGTCAGCCCGGAGCCCGAAGCGGGGCTCAAACTCATGAACCGTGAGATCGTGCCCTGAGCCGAAGCCGGATGCCCAACCAACTGAGCCACCCAGGTGCCCCCTAAAATAACATCATCGATCACCTTTCTTCTTGCCAGATTTCACAGAAGCTTCTGGAGGTACCAGTGAAACACTTAGAACTGAAAGAGGAAATTAATGACTTGCGTTTTCAGGGTACAAATATCCTGGTTTTCTCGGATGCTTAAACACTAATCCTGCCAGTGAGAATGTGATGCAACGTTGGTGAAGCAACTGGCGTGTAACATTGTCTTGTGTAGGATTTTATTGGAAAAAAAAGAAAAGAAAGCTGAGGTCTTGGAAAATATTAGAAAAGTATCTCTCTGCAGGGCTTACCACGTAAGCACGTTGTTCTCATTCCCCAGTGGCTATGGTTGGTTTGGACCGGACAGTTCCGCCTTTGTCTCCAGGGTTTGGGCCTCGCTTCTGGTTTTTGACCACCCGCCAGCCATGCTGTCCTCATGGAAGTCATGCAGGGAGAGCTGACGTGGTCTGAGCTGACTCCTCCCGGGCCTTGCACAGATGTGAGGTCTATCACCAGCACGCCGCTCTCTCACGGAGGGTGCCGGGAAGCTGTGCGGGCGGGCAGAGCAGTGGCGAACGGATAGCCCAAGAACTGAGCCTTCCTCTAAGGTACCCCCACCCCCCGGAAGGTCAGCAAAGACCCCTCGAATGTTTTTTCTCCTTGCTTCTCTCCCCTTATTTGTGTGGTATACATCTCTTTTTAGCTTGCAGGGACCACGCCTAACCAAAGGAGCCAAAGATACACCCAAAATCGAAGCCACATCCCGTGTTCCCCAAAGACGATGGCTTTTCTGTTCCCCGCAGCTCATTACGAGGGCCCCTCACCGGACAATGGATCTCTCTGGGCCACCCAGCCACGCAGGGGATAAGACAGCTTCTGAAATACAGAATATTTTTGGAGCTCTGATCCCGGCTCCCACATCCGCAGCCCCTTTTGGACTAGACAGCCTCCTCCTCGGATTCTCGGTGGCTCATCACATCCCTCCGTCTCTGACCAGAAACGGGCCGGGGGAACGCGTAGACAAGAAGGCCGTCGCCGACCAGGCCCACGGCTTCCCAGAGGGAAAGCGGTTGGAAGCACAGCGGTTTGCGTATCAGCCGTCGCAGAGCAGGGGCTGAGGCAGGCGATGGAGGAAGACGGGAGGTGAAGCTGGCATCAGAGCCTTCCCTGGCGGAGCGATCCCCGAAGACACTGCTGATGAACTGCAGCCTGTCTGGGAGCCCCCCGCCCCGGGCCCCCCGCCCCCTCCTCTTCTGTGCGGAGAAACGTAGCCGGGGAGCTGTTGCATGGCTGGGGTGCCGTCTGCCCTGGCCCCTATCGTTTCGCCTCTTGGCTTGGGTCCCAGGCCCCACGGTGGGCCGGCGGCTGGCTAAGGCCACAGATGAGCTGAGGAGCTACACGGTGTGGCTTGGGAGCACTTCAGCATGGCGAGAAGGGAGCGTGCTTTGCAGGCGAATGGCCCCGGCGTCCTGGCCCAGCCCTCTCTCCTTTGAAATCCAACTGCATTCTGGCACTTTGCATTACTTAGGGTAACACGGGCAGCAGTAACAAAGGACCCCTCCGATGTCACAGCCTTAGCACTGATATTTACGTCCAGTTCAGGACAGTGGGTGACGGTCCTCAGGTGGCGATTCAGGAGCCCAGGCTCGCCGACCCCTAGGGCCTCGGAGATCTCCGCGCGGAGGGTGAGAGAAAGCGCAGGTTACATGAGCCTCAAACGACACACCTCACTTCTACTCACATTTCATTGTCGGGAGGATGGGGAAACGTAATCCGAGGGAGAACTTCGTGCTGTGGCCGGGAGGGGGCCAGTGTCGCTGTCACAATAATGGGGTAAACTTTCAAAGCTTCGATTTCCTCGTCTGTAAACAGAGACGTGGAACCAACAGCCGAGAGTTACCAGGAAGATGAGAGCTGATGTCTGCGATGCGACTCAGCCAGTGCCTGACGTGGATCGGGGGTTGTGATTACAGCCAGAGGGACAGGGGCTGTCTCATCAGCTGGAGCCGGGGCGATCCAAGCTCATGCCCACGTGTCCATCCTGTGCTTCTGCAGAAAGAGGTTTCTTACGTGAGACTGTTATGCAATGTGCGTGCTGGATCATGGTTAATATGGGAACGCTGGTCTCCGTCATGATGATTATTAGGTAACGTGCATTACGTACTGTGATTATGTTGTAAATGCAAGTGAACCACTCACTCTACCGAACGTCCCATGGACTAAAATTCCGGGGGCATCGACGCAAGCTTTGGACTATTTTCCCATTGTTTGCTATCTTTGAAAAGGCCTTTGTTATCAAAGCGGTAGAGATCATTGCAAAAATTGCCAACACACAGATGGCTCTAAAGTGGAACTTAAAAGCCTTCTCCCCACACTCCGTGCCCCCTCTCTTACCGTTGTTGGATAAGCAACTATCGTTAACGCTTTCGGTAAATCCTTCCAGAAACACTCTACGTTTATACACAAGCGTATTTAAGTCCTCTCCTTTTGCACAAAAGCAAATCATGCTAACGTGTTATTCTGCAGCTCCTTTCTCTTTTTCTCTGCTTCCGCATCTGCTCTAACGCAATAGTATTCCATCGTGGAATGAGCCAGTTTCTTTAACCAGAGATGAGAGGTTTAGTGCGAAGCAAAAAGGCATCAAACCCCTCTTTTCTCCGTGTGAGTTGAGGGCTCACTCCCCACGCTGACCTCCCCACCAGATTTCAGGTGTCCTCTGAAATCGCAGTCCCATCCGGGTGCACCCAGGGTCCATGTGCCTCCTACCGGGGCATCCCCTCAACATCCCAGGATGTGAATGGCTGTGGTTCAAAAAACGAGGATAAGGGCCTGGGGGTGGAGTAAGCTGTCAAAAGTCTTCAGGAACTCCTTCCTTGCGCCCGTAGCCTCTAGCTGGCTCAAAAAGGTAAAACGCTCTTTCTTGTCTCCTCCGGGGCACGGGGTACGCTTGGTTCAACTTCAGAGATCTGGGCCCAGAGATTGGTGATCCGGAAAGGAATCCTATACTGTCGCTCGGGTCATTTGGATGAAGACTTCTTAATGTAGGGAGAAAACCAAGTGGTCCTTGCAACTTTGCGGGTTTTCACTGGGCATTTGGAGATCTCGCTGGTTCTGTGTTCCGCGAGGCTGTGAAAATGATTCTGTGCACACATCACTTGTCCAAGCCATGGGAACCCAACCGGCTTCGGCCCTAGAAGAGTATTTTCCAGTTTTCAAACGTTCGTGTGCCACCTTCTGATTTCCTTTTTTCCATCTCTGCAGACGGCAAAGCCTTGAGTCACAGGTTGGGTGTGTTTATATTCTTTGGAATAAACACATCACAATAAATAAACTCCTTTAAAAAAAAAAGGCATGATCGTTGCCCTGCCGCACCTTGGCAATTGCTGCCCAAGTGACTCGTAAATCTTTTCGAGGGAGATGTATTCCTTCGGACAATTTAGAAGGAGATTTGTGCTATAAGAAAACAACCTCTGTTGATTCTCCTGCATCAGCACAGGATGATATTTTTGGCCACAGTGATCCTCATGGAATGTTTTTTGCTTTTTCTGGAAAGCAGATAAATGCCTCCCTTCCCAATTACCACTGAGGATAAGTAGTAAAGAGTCAGGGAGCGTCCAGGGACTCCTGCTCTAGCAGATGTAGAGATCTTTTTATTGCCTTCAGTGCACTGGGCCAGGCTCACATTAGTCCTATTTTTAGCCTTTCGGACTGACTTGGTGAATCTGGCCTCCTTTTCCAACGGATCGTATTAACGAACTGCAGATGGGGCCCTAATTGATTCTTTTCTATCACAATTATTTGCAGGCAAATGTCCTCAATGTCTCCTTGGTGAATAGTCACCTAGTTTCTGAAAGCCCTGCTCGGTCTGGGAACAGGTTTTCTCTTTGGCTTGGACACCAGAGGAGAGACTATCCTAGACGGATTCACTGAAGCGCTTGGATGCATACACGGCATCTCTGGCGGGCGTGTTGAGGGTCTGGAATCTCGGCGGCTCTGCGTTCAGTTACACGGAGATGTTGGCACCTAGCGTCTCGGTGGACCAGGCAAGGGCCGCATTACTGGATGACGTTTAGAAGCATTTCCCCCACCGATTAACACGCTCACGAGCCCCATTAGTCCAGCAGTCTGCCCCAAGTGAGTCCTCTCCTCCCCGCCACACCTGGAGGTATCGCTGTAGGTCGATCCCCGAAGGCATTTTTATTTTATATCCCACAGACTTTTCCTTAAAAGGCTCTCAATTTACTCTTTGGAATTCTGGGACCGGTCTCCTCCGTGTGACCAAACGCTGGCAGCGGGTCGGGGGGTTAGCACTGTGTTCTTTTTCTTTTAAAGTTTATTTATTTATTTATTTATTGAGAGCGAGCGAGCGAGCAGGGGAGGGGCAGAGGCGGCAGGGAGGGAGAGAGAGAGAATCCCAAGCAGGCTCCACACTGTCAGCGCAGAGCCCGATGCGGGGCTCGAACCCACGAACCATGAGATCGTGACTTGAGCCGAAACCAAGAGTCGGATGCTTAACTGACTGAGCCACCCAGGCGCCCCTAGCATTGTGTTCTAATATAAACGGGAGCGTGAGTTTGCATGCACAACCGTGCAAGGTGCTGTCCGTCCACACCGAGGGAAGCCACAGATGGCACTGACACAGAATTGCTGCTGAGTCAGGCGGGGCACTTACTCAACCGACTGGTGCAGAGAACCATAGGGAGTGATGAAGGACAAAACATCACCCCTGTTCGTACTCCAGACAAACATCTGTCTGTTTTCCGGTGAGTTACAATCGATCAGTCAGTCAACAAACCAAGAAATGATGTCATGGATGTTTTCTAAGACGCCAGACGCCGTGTTAAGTGCGTTCCATCCTGCCTCCATAGCAGCCCCTGTGCAAGAACGTGGTGACTTACACGTTCCCATAGCAGCCCTAGAAGCTCTGTGCTGTTTTCGTCCCCACCTCACAGATGAGGAGACAGCCTCACAGAAAGCACCGATCGGGGCTCATCAATCAGACAGCCGGATTTATCCAGCTCGGTGCTTCATCCAGGGCACCAGTGTTTCCTCCGTCACACGGAGGGTCTTGCTGTCACCCAGGATGCACGTGGTCACATCCGTTCCGTGTCGGATGCTTTCAACCAGGAGACAATTTATGTGTTGATCTAGTTAAACGTATAATTTGAAAGCCAAAGCTTCTATATAAAACATCATAGCCTCATTTTCAGGTCTGACAACTTTTACTATATTATTATCTGCCCTTTGGGTTATTCGAGCGCCTGTCCATCATGGCAATCACAGAGTTACCTTATTTTATGTTCAGGCACTGACATACGACATGATTTTAGCTTCAGGTACGCATAATGATTCGATATTTGTATGTATTGCGAAACGATCACCACAATAAACCTAACTCACATCTTTCACCACACATAATTACAGAGGTTTCTTTTTTTTTCTTTTTTCTTGTGATGATGGGAACTTTTAAGACTTATTCCCTTAACAACTTTCAAATAGGCAGTACAGTGTTATTAACTGTAGTCACCATGCTGTACCTGACATCCCCGGGACTTAGAATAATTTTAACTTTCGGAATTAAGGACTCACGTTGCCCAAATATGTTCTGGGCCGTCCCTCAAAAGGGCCAACCCGCAGCCGTCTTACAGTTCACTTGATCTTTTAGGACGTCTCCAAGCTGACCGATTTGACAAAGCACATCAGTAGTGAGTCTCGCTGGCTTGGGGATTGGAAGCTGCCGTCTGAGAGTGTTGTGGTCTGTGGACAGTCCAGTCTGCTCTCTTCAGGGAGAGTGTAGACAAGGCAGGTGGGCTCCACCGTTCTCCGCATTTCTTCCTTGTGGCTTCCAAGCCCACTTCTATGGCCTTGATTATTGCATTGCTACCTAAGGAAATGCGGGCTCCCCACCAAGAAGTGAAGTCATTTTCACTCGTAGTGAATTAAATCATTGGGGTGCCCAACAGTTACGTATTCTGTGACCTTGATTCCCCCTAGACACCGACATCCCTGAAGTCCCTGCAAAAAAGACTCTGGGAAGGCACTCGACTCCCTGGCCTCTTTTTCATCATCTCTAAATGATGACACTTAATGAGCTAATATTTTGTGGTTCGGCGGAGTTAGGAAATTTCCAATCTCTGCTGATAAAGGGGTTTATTATTTTTCTAGCACATGCTGGCTTGAGAATTATAGTTGACCTCAGTAGATCCCAGTTAGGAGGGAGGGGGCGGTGATGGCAGAGTTCAACCGTGGATCTATAAATACTTAGTGATAGGCTTGATTCCTATCACCTAGCCTTAAAAGATTTTTTAAAGCTCACAATTGGTTTTCATTTATTTGAGACAAATCACCACCATACATCCTTATTTTTTTAATTCTATTAAAAAAATTTTTTTTTCAACGTTTATTTATTTTTGGGACAGAGAGACAGAGCATGAACGGGGGAGGGACAGAGAGAGAGGGAGACACAGAATCGGAAACAGGCTCCAGGCTCTGAGCCATCAGCCCAGAGCCCGACGCGGGGCTCGAACTCACGGACCGCGAGATCGTGACCTGGCTGAAGTCGGACGCTTAACCGACTGCGCCACCCAGGCGCCCCTTTAATTCTATTTTAGAGAGAGAGAGAGTGAGCAAGAAGAGAGGGGGTAGAGTGGGGGAGAGAGACAGAATCTTAAGCAGCTCCCTGCTGAGCAGATTTCGATCCCAGAACCCTGAGATCATGACCTGAGCTGAAATCAAGAGTCGGATGCTCAACTGACCGAGCCACCCAGGCACTCTACATCCCTCTTTTTGAAAAGGATTTTCTTTGGCACACATGCTTCCTTCAATTTGCTATTGGAATTGAGTCCCTTGACCGATGAGATGAGTCAGTGGTGCTTCTCATGCACATTAAATTTTGATCAAAGAATGTCTCATACCGACCAAGGGTCTCTCTGCCCCCAGATGAACCCTCCTGTTTGGGCAAGTCATTTGTCTTTGCCAGTCGGGGGTGGGGGTAAAGATGCTGAAGAAGGAAGGAGAAAAGTGCCCAATGCCTCAGGTTTTGTAGACTCTCCCCTTTGAAGACAGGAAAGGGCTTTGCAGATTAGGATCAGCGTTCAGAGTGACCTCTCCAAGTCTGTGCGATTAAGACAGCGGCGTGTAGGATTCTGAATTAACTGGACCAAAGTTAAAATTCCAGCCTGGCCTCTTACAAGCCCTTTGACTCTGGGCACATTTCTTATATTTGCTGACCGTCAGGTTCTTCATCTGAAAAATAGGACATGACCATGTCTGTCTCATAGAGTTGCTGTCACCTGAAATGAAATAAAGTAGGAAAAAGCACCTTGCACAGTCTGGTGTATTGCCAGAGTACTGGAATATTCTCAGTCAACATCGGTTCATTTCCTCTCCACTTGCAAAGGCAAGGAGACCTGCCTTAAAAGCCAAGTCCCCTTGCGCAGGCCCACGGGGCAAGCTGCGTTCGGGTGGAGCCTGCCAGCGCTAAAACAGCACCTGTCCCTAAAGAGGATTATCCAGACCTAAAGGTGCCACCCCGGATGGTGCTGGCTGCTTTTCAGCTTCTGAGCAGCCAGCATCCTGACCGTGTTGGGGTTGGGGTCCTGACCTGTGATTTCGTTTTCTTGTTGGCGGGGGGACGGACCGGACTGTCCCCAATGCGCCCGCGGGGAGCTGTCCAAACAAAGTTGAGAGACTGGGCTGTGATCCCCAGGGCAGGGCAGTCTCTCTGTGATTCTCCTGCCTCGATAGCGGGAACAATCCGTCAGTCAGTCAACAAACCAAGAAATGAAGTCATGGATGTTTTCTAGATGCCAGACGCCGTGTTGAGTGCTTTCCATCCTGACTGCATAGCAGTCCCTCTGCAAGAACGTGATGACTTGTACGTTCCCACAGCAGCCCTAGAAGCTCTGTGCCGTTTTCGTCCCCACCCCACAGATGAGGAGACAGCCTCACAGAAAGCGCTTACAGTTTACAAAGCATTTAAATAAAGCGTATATATATTTTTAGGATAAGAGCAGCAATATAGTAGTTGGAAATGGGGAAAGTAACAAAATTAAAGAAGGAGAAACCAAAATGACCCTTAATCCCACGATTTGGTGAAGCCACTACACCCATACTTTTTTTTTTTTTAATGTTTATTTTTGAGAGAGAGAGAGAATGAGAGTGGGGGAGGGGCAGAGAAGGAGGGAGACACAGAATCCGAAGCAGGTCCCAGGCTCCGAGCGGTCAGCACAGAGCCCGACGCGGGGCTCAAACTCGTGAACCGCGAGATCATGACCTGAATGGGAGTCGGAACGCTTAACCGACTGAGCCGCCCAGGCGCCCCGGCATACCTAAATTCTTTACGGGCTTTTGTCATGCTGTATTTTCTTGATCAAGAAGTGGTAAACATACAACCATTATCACATGTGAGTCTGCCATATTTTGGGGGGTCTGAAAAGGGGTCCCCTATTTGAGACTATGGGAGCTGCTAATACAGAGGAGAGCCAAGGCACATACAGTGACAAACCCTTGAAACGCCAGGCCCAGCGGGGCAGAGGCCTGCATCCCGGGTGGGGTCACCAGCAAGAGGATCGTAGGAATGAGGACGGGGTTCTGTGTAAAGAGGGCTGGGGACAGCTCACTCATCTACGAGCTCTGTGGTTTGGCATCATGTTTATGAAATACCTGCTTCATTTGTTGATTTTTTATTTTTTAAAAAAAATTTTTTTTTCAACGTTTATTTATTTTTGGGACAGAGAGAGACAGAGCATGAACGGGGGAGGGGCAGAGAGAGAGGGAGACACAGATTCGGAAACAGGCTCCAGGCTCTGAGCCATCAGCTCAGAGCCTGACGCGGGGCTCGAACTCCCGGACCGCGAGATCGTGACCTGGCTGAAGTCAGACGCTCAACCGACTGCGCCACCCGGGCGCCCCCATTTGTTGATTTTTTAAAAAAATGTTTATTTAGGGGCGCCTGGGTGGCGCAGTTGGTTGAGTGTCCGACTTCAGCTCAGGTCACGATCTCGCGGTTTGTGAGTTCGAGCCCCGCGTCGGGCTCTGTGCTGATGGCTCAGAGCCTGGAGCCTGCTTCAGATTCTGTGTCTCCCCTCTCTCTGCCCCTTCCCTGCTCATGCTCTGTCTCTGTCTTTCAATAATAAATAAACATTAAAAAAATTTTAAAAATGTTTATTTTAAGAGAGAGAAAGAGAGAGAGATCAGGAAAGGTACAAAGAAAGAATCACAAGCAGGCTCTGTGCTCAGCCTGGGCTCGAACCCAAGAACATGGATCATGACCTGAGCCAAAATCCATTCCAGAAGCTTAACCCGATGAACCGCCCACAGGCCTGTAGTTTGTTGATTTTTAAAATGAGCTTTTAGTAGGGCGCCTGGGTGGTTCAGTCAGTTAAGTGTCTGACTCTCAATTTCAGCTCAGGACACGATCTCGAGGTTCAGGAATTCAAGCCCCACGTCAGGCTCTGTGCTGATAGCGTGGAGTGTGCTTGGGATTCTCTCTCTCTCTCCCTCTCTCTTTCTGTCCCTCAAAATAAATAAACTTAAAAAAAAATAAAATGAGCTTTTATCTAAATTCATTTTCACGCTGCCTAGACCCAGTCTGTTTGGACAGCCAGCCCAGTAGAAATGGAGGCACTGATGGGTTTTGTCCCTCTGACCCTTCAGAGGGGAAAAAAATGATATTACCTATCGTGATGGTAGGAAGCAGTTCCCCATGCCCTTTCTTAGGACAAGGAAAGAGGCCACCAAATGGAGTATCCAGGCACCACTGTGTGTCTCCTGGGGAGGTGGGTCCCCCCCAAGCACCCTTTCACCTGTCACCTGGGACCCTTCCTTGTGTCAGATAGTTTCGTGTTCCACGCCTATTTGCTCTGCCAGATTTTAGGCTTTGTGCATGCAGGCTGTATCTGCCTGGCCTTATTTCCTGGGTCCAACATAGGACATGTTCAAAAATATTTGTTGAGGGGTGCCTGGGTGGCGCAGTCGGTTAAGCATCTGACTTCAGCCAGGTCACGATCTCGCGGTCCGTGAGTTCGAGCCCCTTGTCGGGGTCTGGGCTGATGGCTCAGAGCCTGGAGCCTGTTTCCGAATCTGTGTCTCCCTCTCTCTCTGCCCCTCCCCCGTTCACGCTCTGTCTCTCTCTGTCTCAAAAATAAATAAAAACGTTGAAAAAAAATAAAATAAAATTACCTTTTTTAGAGAAACAGAGAGCGAGCATGAGCAAGGGGGAGGGGCAGAGAGAGAGACAGAGAGAGAGAGAGAGACTCCTAAGCAGGCTCCACGCTCAGCTCAGAGCCCGACGCAGGGCCCGATCCCACGACCCTGGGATCATGACCTGAGCTGAAATCAAGAGCCAGATGCTCAACCGACTGAGCCACCCAGGTGCCCCTGGTTACCTGCTTTTAAAGTCAACAATACTCTGTAATAGGAATCTTTTAATGGCAGATACAATTAAGTTTCCGCATTATTCTACTTGTTAGGATTTTCAGTGGGATCTAATTAAATTCCATAAGTATGTATTGAGTTTCTACCCTGGGTAAGATATAGTCCCTGCCCTTAAGTGGGGCGGGGGGGGGGGGACAATGCTATGTGGGCCTTAAGACAAGCTAACTGTGTGGAAAATAGGAGGTGTCATAAAGGAGATACTAGCTAAGAGCCATAAGAGTTCAAAGGAGAGAGTGTGGGTCATGCCGAAAGGCTTGTTGGAGGAGGCAGTGGCCAGGATAAGCCGGGGGTGGGGAGCACCTCAAACCAAAGGGAGCGGGAGCCTGGAAGACACCCCAGGCAGAGAGGGTGGCCGGGCCCAAGGCTTGGAGCTGAGAACTTACAGGAATTTTTTTGAGCCATGAAGAGTCTGGTTCAGCTGAGAAGAATGGAATGTTCTTCCAAAGGTACTTTGTTCATCTCTTCTTTAAATTAATTTTTCTTGAATGGATATCATTTTTCCTTTTCCCTTCTGGATGATAGCCTCCTTGAGGCCAAGGACCAATCCTTCACACCCTGCTGTAGACCTTATGCTTAGAATAGGGCAGGGATTCCCAGTAAAAGTTTGTCGAGTGAATCTGAATAGATAACCCTACGATGGGAACGGAAATTTGTTGTCAGATCGTGGTGGGTCTTGGGGGCCGCGCTGAGTGGTTTGTGGGAAATGCTCTGGACCTGTCTCCTTCTGGTCATTTCCCGCCCCCAACTCCTTTCAGAGACTTCTCGCTCCTTTAGACCTAAATGGAATCACCGATATGAAAATGCTTTTTGGACAGGGACGCTATCTCCCAAGAAGATGGGTCCCATTTTCCCATGTCTTCCTTCTTCTACATGTGGGTCAGGGGTAGGAGGCCCTGACTCATGCTGCCCAGGGAAAGAGGTTGCAAATTGTTTGGCCAAGAATCGGGCTGGCCTTTGAAAACGGAGGGCAAAACAAGAACTCAGGTTGGCTTTTCTACCAATATTCAAAGTCCTGAGCCCCTTCTCCTCTGGCCAACCCAAGAAAAGCCAGGAAGTGCCAACGTTCGCCCTATCTATCCCTCCACATCCTGCCTATGTGGCTTGGTAGCTTGAAGGCATTGATTGTTGGGCAAGGGAACGTGACCAGGTCTGGGACATCTGTGCAGCGCGTGCGTATGTAGTGAGGGGGTGTCGATGATGGTGGTGCGCAACAACCACAATAACGAAACGGCAGAAGAGACGATTTATGTGGGCGTGAAGGTGAGCTCCGCCGCGCACTGACCGCGTGTGTGACTTTGCCATGAGGCAGCTTACCTTTCTTAGCTTTCTCTTCCATCAGTAAAGTGGAGGCGGTGATATCTACACTCACAAAGTTGTGCAAACACAGGGGAGAACGGGCAGACGCAAACACATAGCTTGGTGCAGGGACTCGCCGTATTTTATTCATTTCCTCCCTACACGTCAGTACTCTATCTTCTCTTTTTTTCTTTTTTGATGTTTATTTATTTTGACAGAGAGAAAAAGAGGGAGAGAGCATGCACAAGTGGGGGAGGGGCAGAGAGAGAGAGAGGGAGAGAGAGAATCCCAAACAGGCTCTGCGCTGTCAGCAAGGGATCAATTCCATGAACCATGAGATCGTGACCCGAGCAGAGATCAGGGGTTGGATGCTTGGGGCGCCTGGGTGGCTCAGTCGGTTGAGCGTCCGACTTCAGCTCAGGCCGTGATCTCACGGTTTGTGGGTTCGAGCCCCGCGTCGGGCTCTGTGCTGAGGCTCGGAGCCTGGAGCCCGCTTCAGATTCTGTGTCTCGTTCTCTCTCTGCCCCTCTCCCACTCATGCTCCGTCTCACTCTGTCTCTCAAAAATAAATGGAAAAAAAAATTGGAAAGAAAAGAGTCGGATGCTTAACCGACTGAGCTACCCAGGCGCCCCTGGGCTCTATCTTTTCTATTCCAGACTTTGTTGGGACAGACTTTTATATTTCTCTGTGAAGGATTATCTATTGATATCATGTGCGGTACAAATTTTCTTGGAAGTGTATGGCACTTTGGATGTAGTTGGGGAGAATTCTCCATTGCCTCGTCATCTCTGATCCCTAAGAAACAAAACAAAACAAAACAAAACAAAAAACGACCAAAAAGCAAAACTTGGGCGTCTGGCTTCCATTCTGAAGCCAGCTGTTCTGTTAGCTGGTGTGGAGTGAAAGGCACGCGATGCAGATGAATGGCCCTCCCGAAGCATGTAATATGCTTCTCGGGGAGGAGAGATACTTTGAATGAAACCAGTTTGCACCACGGGACCTCAGGGTGTCCTATTATGACGGCCTCGTAGACATCCAGGAAAACCTGTTGACTGTTAAAAAGCCAGATTCTAAATACTGTTTACTCCCGAATAATTTGTAATTCCTTTCCCAGCTCAAATAACCATAAACTCCTACAAAGTGGTTTATAAACACTCATTAGAGTATTACAAAAGTCCTTTGAGCTCCACATGATTATCTCCATTTGGCAGTTGAGTAAACTGAGTCACAGAAGTTGAAAGATCTGCTCGAAGCTCTGCCAGGAGCAAAGACGGGGCAGGGCCAGAGCTCAGACATCCCGGCTCCTCACCCGGTGAGTGGTTCCACAGAACGTGCTGGAGGTGGGGCACGTCCAGGCTCTTGACCTTTCAGGGTCCCTCGGTGCCCCGGCCTCCTGTTAACCCATTGTCTGGGACTGACAGAGGTCCCCTGGCTCCTGAGCTGCCACTGTCCAGGAGCAAAGGCTTTGCTTTGAAAAGGCCATCAAAACATGTGTCCAAAACCCACCGTAGGTTCTGGCCTCACCTTTCCCAATGCCTGCTTGTAAATCGGGCCACAGAGCAGCAGAGAGAGTAGTAAGAGAGAGTCAGTAGTAAGAGAGAATAGTAAGACGTCGGTTTTCTGCTTTTCCTGAAAAGCTGAAAATAGCCAGGGTTAGCGGGGTGTAGTAAACATTTCCTGCTTTCGGGCTGCCCTGAATTTAAACCCACTTCTTATATGTAGGTTCCACCGTCCCCCAGGGTGAACAGAAAGTGCCAGCTACTTGCTCTCCGAGATCCCTGGCACTGGGGTGTGGGCACAGGACCCAGGCTCGGCCAGCTGGCAGCGCTGTGGGGGACTCAAGTGAATGGTAGGAAGAGTGGACTTGGCCCAGTGGTGGGTGGTGATCCCCCCCTGCCCCCCACCTGTTAGTGTTAGGGCCGTGGGGCCAGCAGGTCGGTCGGGGTCCCGGGGAGGCAGCTTTACCACCAGATTGCTGCTGTGTTGACCTTGGCTGTGGTTAAAACTGTTGCCCGGGGTGCTCTTTGCTTCCCACTCATTTCTGGAAACTTCTGGATTGTTTGTGAGTTAGCAATTCTCCTTCCAATAAGATACCTTCCTGAGGTACACCCGAGTCAAGAGTTTTGTTTGTTTGCATCTGGCTGGGAACAAGTTGCAGAACGAGAGAGTTTTCCCTTTTCCTTTCCCCCTTGAGTTATGGAGAGATGGGTTCTCCCATTAGTATTGCAGAGACAGTCAACACGCCATGATACGGAAAGGCTCGAAAGGTCCGGAGTTGATGTTTGAGGGTGATCTACCTCATCAGCGACATTGGTTGAACCCACATCGGAAACATTGCTTGGCACATGGCCATCACATCACGTGGTGACGACTCTTACGTCATCACCATGACCAGCATCTCACCAGCATTGCTGTCCCTGACCCTCTCACCGTAACGGTTGTGACTTAGATCCGCACCGTGTACCCATTCGCCTCTCCCCCAGGCGCGCCATCCAGGGTCCTTAGGCAGCTCGGATGTGGAGTTGAGGAAGGGCTGCACATGGGGAGTGAATGCTTTCGTCTTTCCCGCTACTTGGGGGGGGGGTGGCGACGGTGCTGTCTGGGGCACCTGGAAATCTTAGAAAACAGCGTTTTTCCCTACCCCGGTGGCAGTGGGCAAAATGCCTCTTACAGACTCACAGAAGAAGAGAACAGAATAAAAGGTAATGTTTGTTGAGTGCTTTTTTTTTTTTTTTAATTTATTTTTGGGACAGAGAGAGACAGAGCATGAACGGGGGAGGGGCAGAGAGAGAGGGAGACACAGAATCAGAAACAGGTTCCAGGCTCCGAGCCATCGGCCCAGAGCCCGACGCAGGGCTCGAACTCACGGACCGAGAGATCGTGACCTGGCTGAAGTCGGAGGCTCAACCGACTGCACCACCCAGGCGCCCCTGTTGAGTGCTTTTTATGTAAAACCTCATTTAGTCTTCCTAATATCCCTAAGAGGGAGGTGCTATTATTGTCCCTAAATTACATGTGGGGCACCTGAGGCACAGAGAGGTGAAGTGACTTGCCCGGGGCTCTTTACTACCAGGCATTGGGTAGATGTCCACATGCTACAGGGTGGCTTCTAAAGCTAACTCTTTATCACAACTCCAAGGAAAGATGACAAAAACATAGACTTCCAGGGCCCACAGCCAGAGATTTTAATTCCTCAAATCTGGGGAGGGTGAGGGTTGGGGCTTAGAGAGGGAACTGCTACCACGCCTCCCAAGGGATTCTGATGGGATCTGTCCATGGGCGGGTATTGGACAACCACTGGTTGACCCGGGGCTTATGTGGCCACATCCCTTTCCGTGTGCTTGACGGAGAATACCTATTGATCGCTGTACTCTTTCCTGACTTGGCCTCAGAATCCTTCCCGATGCAGGTAGTGACTATCAGTCACTAGCAGGTGACTTCAAGACAAAATCAATTTGTCATCTTCAGCCTACGGTATCCAGGAGGGGAAGTGAAGGGGCTGAGTTTTATCACCGGCCGCTAACTCACCAAAGAAGGAAAATAAGGAGATATTTCTGTGCCCCGGGTTTCTTTCTGCTCTGTCGTGGGGAGATGTCATAGAACTTCTCATTTTTGGCCTGGAGAGGGTGGATTATTATCTCTAAATTGCTCTATTAGTTTAAGATTATGCTGGCTATTTTAACATTTTATGACATTTTGTGAACTATTACAACTGTCACTGAAACGGTTCCGAATTTGAGCTTTTTTCTTTCTTTTTTTGAGTCATCCAAATGACCAGCTTCTACCCCGTGGATGGGATTAGTTTACGTACACAGGATCTATTTGTTAGGATGGCTGTAAACACTGACTCAGTTATGCTTGATCAGCAGCAGGACAATGGGGAAGGGGCTCTCTTCCATCCATTCCTTAAGGTTCCAGGCTGATGACGTCTCTGCCATCCTCGATATGTGGGTTCCAAGATCAGGCACCTTGGGTGTTCAGTCCAGGAGGTTGATCGTACTGAAAGACAGTGGAGACTTGCCCAGGAAAGTTTAGCGATCATTGGTTGGAAGTCACATTCCATTGGCCAGAACCAGTCACATGGCCTTAATTAACAGCAAAGGAGGAAATGGGGCCTGGCTTGCCTGGGAGCAAAGGGAGATGGGTTTGGTGAACAGCTACCAGAGTCCCCTTGTGAGCCACGAAGGGCTGTAGGTGTGCTCAGAAGGAGCGAGTGAGGCCCACACAATCCAGAGTGGGCGGTGCTTGGGCCAGTGGTACCTGGTTTTGTAACTGCCAAATAATTCCCATATTGGACAACTAAAATGCGTTCAGTGCGACAATTTTCAAATTTCAAATAGTAAAAAACCTGAAACCAACCAACCAACCAAACCAAGAACAATGAATAGAATTTTTTCCATCATTTTAAGAATCTCTTGTGACATTTTTTGGAGTTCTTTATATATATATTCTATATACATATATATATTATATAGAATATATGTATACATATATATGTATATATACACACATATATATGTATGTGTATATATATATATATAAAATTTTAGAAATGCTTGTCCAGCTCACCTCGTGGTTTTGTTCATTAGCTGTCGGTCTCCCAAACTGTTTCCTTGGACTCTAAGGGAAACCTACCCAAATCTGTCCTAGCCTTCCCCATATTCTGAAATAAAGACGAAGAACGCATTAAAATTTCTGGTTCTGGACAAAAACGTTGGCTTGAACCCCCTTTTTGAAAGTCAGTGCCCCCGGTCCCTAAAGTGGAGGCTCTGGGCTTAGACACCCCCCCCCCCCGGCACTCCCCCCCTCCAGTCGTGGGTCCTTTGCAAGTGTATTAATGGGCTCATGTCTCATCATTCTAATTTACACATGAGGATAGCAGTAACCACCCCTCAGCACCGTGAGGGGATGCAGGGGAGAGATAGGAGAGCATCGGGTGTGTCTGATGTACAATAAGCATGAAAACTACTATTGTTAACTCCAGGGTCCATGAGCCACCCACTGGAGTTCAGCTGTGTTGGGCTGTGTGGGTAAAATTCACACGGATGGGTAAGAATCTATACATTTAAGCTCAGGGCAAAGGTGTGGTCGGGGGGGCGCCCTCCCGACGGCCCAACACAGAGGCGTCTCCCAGACCCCTCCCTTGAAACAAATCCCGCAAGCTCTCAAACGCTCACTGCGCCGTGACTCGGTTTCCCCCCCGATAACAGGGGGACACGACGGCAGTTCTAAACTTGTTTGCAAAACCCGTTGAGAGGCTTGGAATAAAGGTGGTATTTAGCGTGAGTTCAAAGCGTTATGCGATTATTTTATTGCCCCTTTTATTCCTGAGATTTTTGTTTGCTTGGCTTACAAACCCAAGCCAGAGCCATAAAAGCACTTTTATGCCAGCGCCTTTCACACACATCATGGACCCACTGCACATGTCAATCAGTGCCTAAAGAGCTCAGGAGGGTGAGGGTGGAGACAAGCAGAACGCGAACGCCAGCAGTTTCTGCCACGTGGAGGCCTTTACTGCACGCTGTCCCTGAAACTGTCCCGCGGTCAAGTTTTCTAGCCGTGCAGGCGGACCGCGAATTGGGTCAGCTGGCACGCGTTGGATCTGTTAGTGAGGATGGCCCCAAACACCAGCTCAATTTGCGTTTCTCAGCCCACCCTTCTTTCTCGTGGGGTCAGTCTATGGCTCACCACATTCTTTGCAAAGCCCCGTGACCCCAAACCATAGGGCGAAAAGAAGTTTCAAGCTGCTGTAGCTGACCCGGGGTGGGAGTCCCTTTCACAGTGCTCCAGGCACGGCCTTCACGGGCAAACACGGGGCCCACCCTCCCTGCTTTGGGAGGCGTCCCGTTCTATTGTTGGGTGGACCTGGCTGTAAAGTGTTCTTCCTGAAGGTGAACAGACGTGTCGGCCGTGCTCAGGTGAGCTCCGGGGAGCACTGTTTTCCCAGGCTGGCCACGGAAGCGGGCAGCTGGAAAGGCTGAGAAGGCTCTCGTGGTCCTGGGCCTCGTTAAGCCCCCGAGAAGAAAGAGGAAAGACGTAGGAGCTAAGGGTTATTTCTGTTCGGGTCCTTCCTCTACTCGGCTCTACAAACGTGGCCGCAAGTGGCGGTCCATTTAGATGAGTCAAAGCTTAGGGTGAATTTATAGGGACTGACTCTTCAGGGACAGTGTTTTTGTCGCTCTTCTCCTGTGCCTTCCACTTGGGGTCCAGGTAGTGAACTGCAGGCCTACCACATTGTGCAAGAACAGAGAAGTCTCTTCAGTGTCTGTCTACGTCAGCAGGAGTTTAAGTGAATGATCTTTTCCTCAAATTCATCGAGTGAATCATTTATTCAACTACCATTCAGTAACCCTCTACTGGGTAAACAGCCCTTCCCAGGACCAAGGGATTCAGATCCTTGTGCTTGAGAAACTTATATACTCCTTAAGGATATGGGACATTTTACCTGGACAGGTTAACTGCACACCTCACCCCCAGGAAATCCCACTGTAGGATAGTGGAGAACAGTGGTCTTTGGGACTTCTAGTCTACCTCTTTCTATTGGCCTCTCTCTCTCTCTCTCTCACGCGCACACACACACACACACACACGCACACCAGAAAACAACTTCCTTTTACCTGGCAGCCACCTTACCCCACGGACCATGGAGAAGAGCAAAATGTGAGCAGGTAGGGGGTGCGAGGCAAACAATCTGATTCTGAGGGAGATCCAAGCCAGGGCCAGCCGGTTCTGGAGTCAGACAGTGGCGACCAAACCCTGGGCTTGGTGGTTGGATGCCTCGTAGGGAGCCCACGATAAATGCTCTGTACATTTTAGCGGAAAAAATGAATAAGTGAATGACAGCATGAACCTGGAATCCAAACCATGTCTGTACATGGTCTCAAAGTATTACTCATATTCCTTCTCATTCCTCCGTGCTGAATGCTTTAGTCTAGAATGTTCAGGGAAAGGGGTTTGGAAAACCAAACAATTCTAGAGATAGCTCTCGCCATCCGTCAGCCCTGGGTACGCCCTTAGACGTTTTTCTTCAAAGAGATTTTACAGAGCAGAGAATTCTAGAGCTAAGGTCTTGTGGGATTCTCTCTTTTAATCTCTCAATAAAGACAGGCAGAGGAATGATGATCTACTTTAGCCGGTAGCTGTTCAAGAAAATGCAGCAGTGAGTGCACTCATGTGTACATAGTTCCTTTTAATGTGAACCCAAAACACTCGGGGGAAATATCTATATCCAGAGCGTCCAAGTAAGGCAAGCGGACATCAAGAATTACTATCCCATTTGACAGATGGAAAATCTAAGGCTCTCGCTCATGGAGCACGTCAGGAACAGAGCTCAGGAGAGAAGCCGTCTCTCTATGCCCGCGTAAGTAGGTGAGTTACCATATGCGTGTCTGCAGTCCCACGCTCTTGGGATATAGTCAGCTTTCCCTGGTCCGCGCCCCTGCAGGAGCCGCATGGAGGGAGTGGGTCCAAAGGCATTCATATCTTTGCCCATGTCTTTCTAAGCGTCTGGGAGGGAAGGAGGGTGACTCTCCCTCCAGTGCGGGCTCCGCAGCATTGTGCCACCACTGTCCAGAGCCTCTTGGCCATCCGTGAGTATCACAAATCTTTGTCCATGCTGTCACCTTTTGGGGCCACCAAGTCACACCCCCAGTGAGGGTTGCATCTAGGTCACTCGTCCCCTCCACATCACCTGGGCAGTCTCATTGCCAGTTCAATAGTTCAGCCATTCACTTTCCTTTTTACCTTTTCTTGGTCATACAGATGGCTGTGCCTCCACCTGAAGGGTCCCTCAGAAGTATGTCACCTCAAAAATTCTGGACTCAGGGGGCACCTGGGTGGCTCAGTCGGTTGAGCGTCCGACTTCAGCTCAGGTCACGATCTCGCGGTTTGTGAGTTCGAGCCCCGCGTCGGGCTCTGTGCTGACGGCTCAGAGCCCGGAGCCTGCTTCGGATTCTGTGTCTCCCTCTCTCTCTGCTCCTTCCCTGTTCGCACTCTGTTTCTCTCTCTCTCTCTCTCAAAAATAAATAAACATGAAAAAAAAATTCTGGACTCAGAGGACTCCCTCTCTGACTGCACACTTTCACTGCTGCTGCCACTTGCCGGGAACTCTTTTGGACCTTGTCCACCTCCCTCTCCACTCTAGACCATGTTTATTTACTCCGTTTTAATACTGCTCCTCGAGCAAATGGAACCCCTTCCCATATCCCCTTGATTCTTCACCGAACAGCTTCCCAGCCTTGGTTCTAATCGCTCAAAACCTACCTGCAACCATTCACATTTCCAGAGCTTCAAGCCCTGATTCCCAACTGCCCATTGGACACACGGCCCCACCGGGACATCTCAGAAGCACCGGAAACGCCACACATTGAAACCGATTCATCGTTCTCTCCCCAAACTTGCGCTTCTTCACGGTCCCTTTCTCACCAAGGTGGTGCCACCACCCACCCGGGAGGTCGTTCAAACCCAAGAGTGGGAGTCGTCCTTGGAAAGCTCATCTCCCTCGGCCCCACCTTCGACTGGCCACCCAGGGGCATCTCACTTTGCCCATTTCTGTCTCCCCACCGCCTTCTGCGGTTGTTCAGTGGTTCGGGCCACGGGTCTCCCCCGGTGGGATCATGCCAACCTTCCCACAGCTCGCCCTGCCCTCTAGGCTCGTCCCCCTCCAACTTCACGTCCAAACTGCAGCGAGAGAGATGCTTCTAAAACACAGGTCTGATCATTCTCCCCCTAAAACCGTGCAGGGGCTCCCTGGTGGCCTCGGGATAAAATTCACATGTTGCCAGGTCCCTGTCTTCCTGCTCTCTCTCTCTCTTTGCACTCCAGCCTCAGAAAAACCACTTCCTGTCCCTTCTGTGCTTTTGGCCCGGTGGCCTGGGAACTTTGTACACGTTGTTCCCTCCGCCTGAAATGTGACCCCCTTCCCCATCTCACCCCCATCCACTCTGGCTTGGCTAACCCCACGCTCTCTGCGTGTCTCGGCCCAGAAGTCACCTTCCCCAGGAAGCCCTTCCTGACCCTCAGACCTGGCACAGATTCCCCACGCGGGTTCGCACAGCACCGCGTTACCATGCCGCCAGCGCCCCGGCCGTGCCTTTCAGCTGACAGCCAGCGAGTGTTAAGCGATTGTTGCGTGTTAGGCTGTGTCTCAAGGCTTTGCAGGACGGATCGTGTCCAGCTGTCACTATAGCCCGATGAAGAAGATGCCGTTATGATCTCCTTTTATGGATGAGGAAGCGAGGGCGAGAGGCAGTGTCCCGCTTGCTCTGTGTTAGACTCGGTCTTTAGAAAACACACTTGCTCATGCCCTGTGTTAAGAGATTTTTTTTTTTTTTTTTTTTTTTTTTTGGTGGTAGTGATAATGGCGGGACTCTGGGATCCTAAAGACCTCCAAAGGCGAATGTGATGTGCAGGACCAAGACCCATTATGCTGCATCGTAGCCGCCCGTTTTGACGTCTTCGGGCTGCCGCGAGCTTGGTGAGGGCGGGGAAGGTATCTCTGACTCGCCGTTTCCCCGCAGTGCCTAGAACGGCGCCCGGCCCACAGTCAACCTTCAAGATGTGTTGAAGGGGTAAATACACTGCTTTTACTCTGGGCTTTCTGGACTCCTGGGATGCTAGAAAGAACCAGATAACCTGGCCCACTGGGCCCATGAGTTCACGGTTGCTGTCCTTGGTCCCCCTCATGGCTCGACTCCTTCCCCGGACTCGTGGAAGTCTCTCCACGGTCTGTGAGCCCTCCCCCTTCCCTGCCATGCTCTCAGCAGATGCCCTGGCCCCCACGCCCCAGGCTCATGAGAACAGGACCACCGAAGCAAGGTCTCTTGTCTGGCCTCCCTCCCGGGGCCCCCAAAGGAGCTGTATCTTCACTCTTTGATCCTTTTCCTTTCAGGGCACAGAGGAGGCAGGGCCTTCCTTCTGCCTCGGGCTGCCCTCCCCAGCCTGAGCTCCAGGGATGACAGAGCCCCAATCCCCAGCTGGCATCCCCCACCCCCCTCACTTGCTGTCTTTGGAACCTTCTCGTGCTCTCCCTTCTGACTTCCTAACCATTGCCCCACACGAATCCATCTGTCTTCTGTGCCCCACGCTCACTGCCCGGGCCACCCTGGTGGCCCAACAGCTGATCGGCTTGTTCTCGTCTTTCACGCCTGCCCCCCCCCCCCCCCCCCGCCACCGCCGCCTCGCCCCACCAAGTGCACTCTGGTAATTCCCCTGCCCCCTCCAAAGTCCCAGGGAATACAGTCGACGCACTGGAGCGTGCTGACTTCCTCTCGGATGAGGCCCGAGGCTCTCTTTAAAACACCATCTCCTTTTCCCTCCTCTCTGCTCCAGCTAGATTTCTTCCTTGAACATTTCCTGCCATTCCTGTCTCGCGCCCGTTTCTCCCCCCTCCCATCAAAGCCTCGCCCAGCCTCAGAGTCCGGCTCAGGGCGGTTCTGTGCGCTCCGTGACCGGCCCAGCACTGAAGGGGGGGGGGGGGGCGCCTCCTTCCTTCGAGTCTGCTCTGCAGTTTGGCGGTTTGTTTGCACCGCTCTTCTGGCACTTGCCACAGATCGTCTTACCTCCTGAATGGACTGTAAGCCCTTTGAGGGCAGGATCTGGCCTTAATAGCCCGCCAGCACTCCACACGAGCCTTGCACAGAGAGAAGGCTCCCGTCTGCATGACGGTCGTGGGATGACACTGTCTAAGCCTCCTCGTGGCCCTGCACCACCGTTAGGGGGCCTGGAAGCTGTTCGTGCGAAGCAGTTTTGCGCCCTATGTCCTCCCGATCCCTGGGCCAGCCCACTGTGAGATGCTGGAACCTGGTAGGGAAACTGAGGCTAATGCTGTTTGTCTTCCGGACGGGGAATAGGCAGCCCCCCCTCCAGGCGAGTGGGGGTGATTTGGGTCAGGGACCAGGGCGCCGGCCAGGGCGGGCCTCCTGGACACCCTCGCTTTGTTCCAGCACGAGGGCCTGGGTTCCTCTTCTTCCCGAAGGGGCTGGAAGAAGGAATCACACGGTGGGCAGACTCAGCTGTGGGAGTCTGGAGCAAAAAAGCCAATAAAACCGGCTTTGTTTGTCATGTTCCCTCGCTTGTTATTTTGTTATCCCCGGTTCTGTTTCCTCAGAACAACGAAACAAGGAAAAGAATTAAAAAAAAAAAAACAAACCCAAAACCCGGCTGTAAGTGTGCATGAACTTTATGGCCTCGTTCTGCGCCCTGTCCTCCTCCCCACGAGGTTGCCCGTGAATTCCTCTCCCAGGCTTCGCGTTTTCCACCCTAACTTTTATGGCATTTCCCTTTGATTAATGGTTAACACATTCATTTTCTCTCCTCCGCCCCCGTTATCAAAGAGTGCTTTGAATAACTATTAACTCTCCAGTTAACAGAAACATGTTAATCATCTACAAACCCTTGGGCAGGAAAAATTATTCTTTGTAACCTTGTTCCAATGGCAGGAGAGCCCCCGTCCCCTGGCGGCTGACCTTCAACCGCATCTGGGTCGAGAAGCTGGCGAGACCCCGACAGTAATGGTGTTACAAGGGCTTACTAGTCAGCCAAGGTCATAAACCGTCAGCGGGCGCGGGGCTGGTGCTCTGCGGCCCAGGCAGTGAGGGCGACTTTCAATCCAGCCACCCTTGCTCCAGAACCCTATAAAGAGACCAGCCTGCACCTCTTTTTTTAAAAAAAATTGTTTTGCAAGCCAGGGCTAATCTGTTGCACATTCTTTGTTGCTGGGAGACTCAGAGTGGCTGTACAGGCTGTTCTTTCTTGGAGCCATAGTTCAAAAGTGCTCCTGACCCAAACACACACGTGTTGTAACCCTGCCCTCCCTGGAGTGGGGCTGGGACAGCCGCTAGGAAGCGTCTCCCTGCTGCAGCTCCGGGGCCCAGGATCCCAGCCAGACCCAGTGGCGGGGAGGGTGACCTCCTTCTGGAGTTAGGTGGGTGGCGCCCTTCCAGGGAGGGGGAGGAGGAGAGGAGGAGGAAAGAAAGGGCGCAGGGGAGATCGGGGCGCCCCCTCCCCACGCCAGGACAAGGGTTGAAGCAGCTGACACGAGCTCAACGTCTGGAGCTCCACCCGTGCGCCCAAAGGGTTAGAGAGCCACCTTGGAGAAAACGCCCCCTCCATTCACAAAGCGGATCTGTGGCCGAGAGGGGAGGCCAGGGGACAGCAGGGCAGCAGGCCAAGTTCTCGCTGGGCTGGCTCGCTCTCCCTCTCCTGCAGCACCCCACCCCCTTTTCTTAAATAAGACCGGGCGGAGGGGAGAGGCCGATCTGCAGCGAGAGGACGCAGGCACCGCCAGACTTATTAGGAAAGATGTGGTGGGGTCTTGGCAAGCGCGGGCGCAGCGGCTCCCAGCGTCCCCGCGCGTCTGGTTACCGTCAGGCGCTGCGCTCACGGCCCTGCTGGCCCGGCCAGGTCCCGGCCGGCGGCTGCCCGCTGCGCCTGCGCCGCTCGGCGTCCAAACATTTCCACATTAGGCGGCCTCCCAGTGCTCCGCGCCCCTGGCAGTGACCTCGGGTGACCTCCGCGGCCGGGCTGACAGCCAAGCCTCCCCCACAGGTGCACTGGCTGTTTTCTGGGTCACCCTCGTGATCTGGTGTCCAGGCACTTGGCAAAATTTAGCAAACGTTCCTCAGCGCTCGGTTTCCCTTTCCGCTGTTCACCCAGCCGCTCTCGGGACCACGCGGGAGGAGCTTGGTGTCGCCTGCCCGGCACCGAGGGTGACGCGCAGCGAGGGGCGCCGGCTCCTGGGACATGTCGGAGGACCCCACCTCCCTCTTCCTCCCTAGCCGCCTCCCTTGACGCTGGTCTGCCTTCCCACTCGGACTCAAAATTCCGAGCAGGAGCTGTTAGTCCTTATACGGGCGCTCGCGTCCGGATTTGCGCAGCCATCAATGGTAGCCACCAGGCCCCGGTGGCTCCGGGGCACTGGGAACGGGGCTGGTCCACGTGGGGACGTGTAGTGAATGTAAAGGACGCCACAGAGTTCAAGGCTAACCTAAAAAAAGAGGGTAGACTATCACACACGTTGAAATGACCATAGTTGGGAGAAAGGGGCCGAACTAAAAAAAAGTTATCGAAATCAACGTCGCCTGTTTCTTTTTGCTTTTTGACGCGGCTACGAACACTGGTCACAGGTGTGGCTGCATCGCGGGCTGTGGCTCCGGACGGTCTCTGCTACGAACAGTCCTGTCCGTGCTTACCGACGGTC
This sequence comes from Prionailurus viverrinus, assembly GCF_022837055.1. NCBI lineage: Eukaryota > Metazoa > Chordata > Mammalia > Carnivora > Felidae > Prionailurus > Prionailurus viverrinus. The sequence continues at coordinate 13,719,272 of NC_062571.1, forward strand.
CTGCACGTTCTGTGTCTACGGCTACCTTCTGTCCTTCTCCGTCCTCCTTCCTCCTTGCAGAGCGTCTAGCCACTTTCCAGGATCCAGGCCGAGAGTCTCCCATCCGGCAGACTCCCAGGGGAAGCACCTGCTGGCCATCACCGCTCGGGCGCATGCACCCTTAGGCATTCTCCCACTGCTTGGATGTCACTCGAGCGGTGCCTTCCTTGAGAGCAGTCTTTGTGCCCAACGTCCCCAGGCAGACAGCACCTATGTGCTCGGCTGAACATGGGTGAACGGCCCTAAGGGGTAGAGCGGTGGGAATTTGGTTTTCTTTCTTTCTCTATTGCCAGAGGCCCCAAACGATGAGTCTAAGTCATGTGCACTCGCTTGCAGTTATCAATATTTGAAAGACAAGTGCCGGCCAAGTCTGGGCTTCAGACCTACTTAGTGCTAGTCAAAAGAAACTTTTAGAAATTCTCATGTTATTAAGAGCGCTAGGACTCTAAGTCAAATAAAATGTCGTGTGTCACAGTTTCTTTTGTTCTATATGAAGTGTTTATGGGAAGTCGAAATGCGAGGTAGAAACGTCACCTTCTGAGACTACTGTCTAACGCAGTACCTGTGTCCCTTGTGGCTATTGGGACTTGAAATGTGGCTAGTCCAAACTCGGATGTGACATAAATATAACATGTTCTCGGATTTCCAAGCCTGGAACGTGGGACAAAAGAATGTGAAATATCTCACCGATGATTTTTATATATTTTTTAAAGTTGATTTATTTATTTTTGAGAGAGAGAGAGAGAGAGAGAGAGCATAAGCAGGGGAGGGGCAGAGAGAGGGAAAGAGAATCCCAAGCAGGCTCCACGCTCTCAGCGTGGAGCCTGATACGGGGCTCAAACTCACCAACTGCAAGATCATGACCTGAGCCGAAACCAAGAGTCGGACGCTTAACCGACTGAGCCACCCAGGCGCCCCAGTTTTGATATTTATAGCAAATAGTTTTTTATATTTATTGATGAGAACGATAAGATTTTTTGTCAATTGAGCTACATCATTTAAAATTAGGGGCGCCTGGGTGGCACAGTCGGTTAAGCGTCCGACTTCAGCCAGGTCACGATCTCGCGCTCCGTGGGTTCGAGCCCCGCGTCGGGCTCTGGGCTGATGGCTTGGAGCCTGTTTCCGATTCTGTGTCTCCCTCTCTCTCTCTGCCCCTCCCCCGTTCATGCTCTGTCTCTCTCTGTCCCAAAAATAAATAAAAAACGTTGGAAAAAAAAAGAAAAAAGAAATAAATAAAAAAAATAAAATTAATCTTACTTGTTCCTTTTTTTTTTTTTTTTTAACGTCCATTCTGGAAAATTTAAATGACTTAACGTGGCTTACGTTACATTTCTGTGGGACGGTGCTGCTTTAAGGGAATTATGCATTATTTATTTTGAGACGTTTACAGGTATAGGTGACCATCTCGGCTGGGTTTATCACGGCTTAGGAGCCTGGGGACTTTGAGTCTGAGTCTCTCGGCCATGCAATAAAACATAAGTTCTGTAAGGACCTGTAAAGAACTGTAAAAACCCAGTTCTGTAAGCTTGAATTCTGGTTCCTCTCGCCAGATGTTGCCTGGAGGACCCACCTTGACTTACCCCTTCCAGAAGTGGCCCCTCTGGCCCTCTGGGAAACTCCCAGGTTCCGCAGAGACTTGTCAGGTAGTAATTACAGGTGTGCAAAGAGCCTCCCGTTTCATACACGTAGTCAGGATGATTTACTTTACCAGGCACCAAGGGGGTGCCGGGAGATTAGCTGAACAGAGAGAAGACGTGGCAGGCAGATCACCTTGAAGTTGACCCGTCAGCCAGATTTCACAGCACCTGCCTGTTCCAGCCTGAGGGGCTGCGATTTATTCTTTGGGAAACAGACCTGCAAATTCTGCCCGTAGGCCACAATCCAAATCCTTGCTACTCTCTCCCAGGTTCTGGAGGTCAGGACGCAGGCATCTGGAGAGCAGGGGAGTTTTTTTTCCAGGGAGTTTTCCACCTGAATTATCTTTTATGACACCTTCAAGCGGCCTCTAAGAATTTGGTCTGCTAACACACCCATGCGCACATGTACACGTAAACCTTCAAATCCACATCGGAATGTACTGGTTCTTTGGCCCTCTGGAGATTGGGGGCGGAGTTATCTGCTCCCCTTCCCAAGCCCTCTGGAGCAGGGTCCCCTGGATTAGAGGCAGTGGGAAGAATCCTGGTGAATCCGGTGTGCCTGCCCATTTGCACGAACTGGGCATTCTGCCTGCCCGCCCCACATGCTGAATATTGCTGGGAAGAAGCAAAGAAACATTTATTAAAGGGGAGGAAAAATTAGGCCCTTTTCATTAAGGTCGGAAGATTTTTTGAGGCTGGATCAGCTGGCCAGGTGCATGACCAATTTTCTCGGCTCCTTGGAAGCAGCAAAGTATTTGAAAGATAATGGAGCCCTTGGTCTTCTTATAAGTAAAACCCCATTTATCTTGGAAATTAAAAAAAAAAATGCTGGCGATGGAAATTTTCCGATGGGATGCATTTCTTCTCGCCTGAGTGTCTTGAATGCCTGCTGGGTTTGTTTCCCTGCGAAGACAGACACACTCTGGCAGATCTGTGCTTTTCAAGGTGAGGAGATGAAAATAAAACGCCTGTGAGCTGTATTTTTGGGAGGGCCGAAAACAGGAAGCAAATGGGAACCACGGCATGTGGGGCACGGATATGGGTTCAGGGAGGATGTTTGCTTATTTGGACAGGCAGCAAGCGTCCCATCCCACCCACGGCTAGAAGTCCTACACCTCCTGAACATCCCATGGAAACCTAGGTTCTCTTTGGGACTTGGTGGGAAACCGTGTTATTTTTTTCAGCTGAAATTGTTTTTATATGGTCACTCTCACTATTCCTTTCTGTGTGGGGATATTTTCATATATTTTTTTATTAAGAACCACCCCCCCCCCCAGCACATCTTGATTTTGAAAAGGCACATTCACCCAAGTAGAGGGCCAAGAGCATCAACAAGGTTGCCTCAGTATTTCGTGTGTCAACAGCCAGTGTTCCCAGGATGCGCAGGAGGGCTTGAGAACAAGAGGGGAAGGAAAGGACTCAGTCCTTGCTCTCTGGGTGTTTAAACACCTCCAGTCCCCTCTTCTGACCTCCCTCAACGACTCTCCCTTCTGCGGTTTTGAAGGGAGAGAACACAGCTAGCAGAAGAGGCGATGTTGGGCGTGCCCAGAGGCTCACACGGTCTGCCACGTGGCGTGGGAACCGGCAGCATCGGCTCAACCTTGGGGGCCATCTTGGAGTCCTACCTTGTCTACACTTCCAAGACCCGCCCGGCCATCAAACCTCATCACGCCTCCCTGACTCGTCTCCATCTTCTCTCCCTTTCCGTCCCCGACTCTTCCCGGCGTCCCGGAGGACAGGGTGGAGGGGGACGGGACGGCCCACTGGAGCCGGCTCTTAGCTCAACACGCGTGGCGGCTGGCCCAGGAGTCCGAACCCAGCGATCTCGTCCGGCCCTTCAGCCCACAGGTGCCCGGGTCAGAAGCAGATTCTCCAGGAAACCTGGCGATGTGTCCGTCATTTTGCAGACACGGGAGGCCGAGGCTCATCGAGGTTAAGTGACTTGTCTAGGGTCATTTGGCCAGTTGGTGGTGGAGTCAAAGCCCAGCCCAGGTTTTCTGACTCTGTATGCTTCCCCACACTTACCCATGGGGAATGTTCCGCCGGGCCGTTCTCTTCACCCCCAGTGGAGAGAAGCCGCCTGAGTAATAGCTGTGGTTTTGCAGCTAACTTATACAGACTGAGCACACGGCGAGTCACCGAGTATGTCCCCTGGTCTATGGACTCTGCCTGTCCCCAAGTTTCCTGAGGACTGTGCTCCCGGCCTGGGCAAGCATGCTTGCTGAGAAGCAGAGGGTCACCTGGTGGAGAGTTCCGGACTAGGAGTCGTGCAGCCTCGTTCCACGGCCGGCTGCTGCAGGCTGGAACCAGAGGTCAGATCCGTCAGGCCAGAACCAAATGTCAACTATTCAGGAATCCCGTGAGTCACTTCACTGTTGACAGCGTGAAAGTGGCCCTGGGGAGAGTATTTACGGCGCAGACACTGGTAAAGGCTGTGCATCAGGGTTTCCTTTGCTCTCGCCCGGTTGACCAGGTCACCACTGGTTTGGGGGTAGGACCCTGCTTGGGGCAGGGGGCTACTCCCAGGCACGATATTTCCTGCCAATTAAAAAATGAGGGGCGCCTGGGTGGCGCAGTCGGTTAAGCGTCCGACTTCAGCCAGGTCACGATCTCGCAGTCCGTGAGTTCGAGCCCCGCATCGGGCTCTGGGCTGATGGCTCGGAGCCTGGAGCCTGTTTCCGATTCTGTGTCTCCCTCTCTCTCTGCCCCTCCCCCGTTCATGCTCTGTCTCTCTCTGTCCCAAAAATAAATAAAAAAGTTGAAAAAAAAATTAAAAAAAAAAAAAATGAAACGTGGCCCTACTGTGTGCAGAGGAGACCATCAAAATTTGGAAAAACTACTCCCTGTCCTGCGGGAGGAAAGTGACACTGACGAATCTCGCACCAGACGGAGAGGAGCCATCCAACTTGATTAATGACAGTGAGGCCTGGGTGGGACTCTGGTCACCTTGGGACAGCTTCCCCAGGGTCACCTATGAGCTGGTGGGCCAGGGGTGCCACTCTGTGTCGGGGCAGAGACCCAGTGAAGGGCAGGCAGTCCGTCGCCGCCGCCCCCCGCCCCCAGCACGTCAGCAAATGCTATCATTCTGCCTCCGGTACACTCCTGATTATGCCCTCTGCCCCTCGCCGCGGTCACTACCCGAGTGTGGAGCCCTGGGCCATCTTTCCTGAGATGCCCGCTTCCTGCATTCTTGCTCACGTCTAGTCTATGCTCAACACGGAGCAGAAGTGACGGGGGAAGGAGGAGGAGAAGAAGGGGGAGGCGGAGGAGGAGAAGAGGAAGAGGAAGAAGGAGAAGGAGAAGGGAGAGAAGACGAGCAGGAGGAGAGGGAAAAGAGAAGGAGGGAACAGGGAGGGGGAGGGAAAAAGAGGAAGAAGAGAATGAGGAAGAAAAGAAGGAGGGACGGGAATTTATTATGTCAGCCCTCCCTGGACTTCATCAAAACCCTTCGGTAATTTCCCACTGTACTTAAAATAGAGCAACACTCCGCATGACCTGGCCCCTGCCCCCCTCTCCAGCCCCTCTTGCTCCATGCTCCTGAACATGCACATCGCTCCTGCCCCATCGGCCTTCTCGCAGTTTCTTGAACACTGGCCAACTGTTTGCTGCCTCAGGACCTTTGCACGTCCCCTGAGTCATCCCATGGCTCCTTCATTCCCTTTAGGTCTTAGCTTGAGTGCACCCTTCTTAGAAGGAGGGTTCCCGCTCACCTCATGGAGCCCCGGAGGGCTAGCGAGAGGCTTCGCACGCAGCGTTGGTGGGGAACCAAACGGCGTGGGATTTCTGGGTGAAAGGAACCGTCTGAGTTCAAAATGTTCCTGTTGAGTTTGCCAACGTGGTAAGCCTTACAGCAATACGCCTTGAAAGTCCTTGTCTGCTGACTGTGCAGTTCTGCGTCCATCTGGGCAGAGGCCTGGGCGGGGGGCCAGCGAACGAGGGGGTGTGTGGGGCGACGGGAGTGCAGGAGCCCTGCTCAAGCCACGTACCCTCACAGACGCCCCAGTCTTGTCCTAAAGCTCTGACGGGCCTCCGGTCTGCTGTTGGAGCGAGCGCTGATGATTCACACGAAGTAGATCCGGAGCAAACCTCACAGTTTGTTTTTCTTGAAATGGTCCTGAGAGGTGCTTTCCAAGAAACAAGTTAAAAACTGAACTCGCAGCAGGGACTTTGAGTCCCGGCAGAGCCTTTCGCTGTGGCCCAGAACGTGGGCCGTGAGGGCAGGCGCCAGAGCTTGGGAGATAGACATGCGATGCAGTTCCTCTAGCAGGGTCTTCAGGGCGTATTTATGGGATCCCAGGGGGAGGCGGGAGGGAAGGGGTGCGTCAGTTTCCGTGGCCGCCATTACAAATGACCGCAAACCATGTGGCTTGACACAATGGAATCATATTCTCTGACGGTTCTGGAGCCTAGCAATCTGAAATCAAGGTGCTACAGAGCTGTGCTCCCTGCATAAGCTTTGGGGGGGGGGGGGAGTCCTTCCTTGCCTCTTTCAGCTTCCGGGGGTGGCTGGAAATCCTCGGCATTCCTTGCCTTGTGGCTCCATCAGCCCAATCTCCACCTTCATCCTCACGCGGCAGTCGTCCCCCTGTCCTTGTCTCTGTGTCCAAATCTGGCTCTCCTCATAAGGACCCCAGTCGCTGGGGTTAGGGCCCACCTTACGTCAGCAGGACCTCATCTTAACTCGATTACATCTGCAAAGACCCCATATCCCAATAAGGTCACATTCACAGGTCGCGGGGCCAGGGCATATTTTTCTGGGGGACACAATTCAACCCACGCAGGAGGGGGTCCCCTTGCTTCTACGCAGGTCGTCGCATCACTTGCATGCTTCACAAACACGCAGAGCTGACGAGAAAACATCACCTCCAAGTTGAGTAAGGTGTGGCTTCCACATATGGGACGCACAGATTTACAAAAACATCTTGAGGTCTGGAGGGCGAGCCTGCTGGAATTTAGGAAGCCTCCTTTCTTCTAAGATTTCCAAATACATGTCACACAGGTCACTGTGGCAGGCTGACTAATGGCCCCTCAAAGATGTCTACGTCTTAATCCCTGGGACCTATGAATGTGTCACTTTACGCGGTAAAGGGGACTTTGCAGATGCGATGAAGTTAAGGGTTTTGAAATGAGGAGATGATCCTGGATTATCTGAGTGGGTCCAATGTCAACATGAGGGTCTTTATAAGAGGGAGAGAGCCGGGAGGGGGGGTGGGGTCAGGGTCCAAGAAGGAGACATGGCCACAGGGGCAGAGGTCAGAGACGGAGGGATTTCAAGATGGAGGGATTTGGAAGACGGAGGGAGGGACCAGGAGCCAGGAACGTGGGCAGCCTTCCAAAAGTGGAAAATGCAAGAAGTGGGCTCTTTCCTCGGAGCCTCCAGAAGGAAGCAGCCCTTGCTGACATCTTGATCCTACCCCCAGTGAGACTGAGTTTTCACTTCCGATGAATGCATTTAATTTTGTTTGAAGCCACCAAGTTTGTGGACATTCGTCACAGCGGCAACCGGGAGCTAATTCTGTCACGCAGCCCTAGCCTCTTTGGATGCATACCTGGATTATGCGGTGAGTTCTGTGTGGCAGAAAACTCCAGGGAGGGATGACAGATGAGAGCCAGGGGACCCAGCTCAGACTCCGGGGTCAGGCAGAGCCGCCAGGAGACCCACAGCTGAAATGAGGATGGGCCGCACCTTCTCTTGGCTTCGGTTTCAAAGAGAGGAATGTTCTGTGCACAAGGCGGTCACCTGATCTGAGCTCTCAAGGTGCCCACGTTTTGGGGAATGGTCTGAGGGTGTCATTTGGTCATGGAAAAAAATGGGGTGTAGGTTCAGCCTGGCCCTGAGCCGGATCTTCGTCTTTGATGTGCCATTAATGTAGTCATAAATGCCCTTCCATGACTCTCCTGCCCTCTCTGCACGCCAGGTGCCCTCCAGCTGATGAACGACGATCTCACCGGCACCGTGCGGGAATGGAGTGCCGGTGGGAGGAAGGATCACCGCCGCCCTATTTCTACAGGGCCCGCCTCATCCTTGCTCCTGGGGCTGCTGGCATTTTCTGAAGCGGAGCTGGGGCCCAGAGGAGAGTCACCTTTATGGGCACCTCTGCGCCAGGGAAGGGGCAGGACTGAATGAGGCTGAACCCCCACACCCAAGTGGTGGGGGCATGGGGGAGGGGCAAATGCAGACACTCAGCATCCAGAACATAGAGGGCTGTGCTCGAAGTATAGAGAGAGGCCTGCCCACAAGGTCTGCCTGCGGAGCCCGGGGGGACGCGGGGCAGACCTTGCAGGACCCCAGAGTGCGGTGAGTGAAGTTGGGGAAGCATGTTCCGGGCACAGCCAGAGCCAAGGTTCTCCACACATCAGGGCTCTGAGTGGTTGGGGACCCAGCTTCTCGCCTCCTCCCTTGTGTCCTCACACCCCCAAGGGGCAGCGGCCACCGTTCCTTGAGTGCTTTCCCAACGAGCGCCCAGGACCGTGTTAGCAGCGGGACACGGCCCGTCTCCATTCCCACCGTCACGTCACTGTCCGCACCTTGTCCTTTCAGATGAGCGTCCGGGAGGTGCAATCACCCATCCAATCTCCACCAGCCACTTAGCTCTGGGTGCTGTCGACTTACGGCCCACACCTGGACTCTTTCGCCACGTGGACGGTGGGTCTGGGGGACAAGCCGTCGGCATGGTTTCGTCCCCCGGTCCCCGGCCAGCGTATGCACACCTGACATGTGCAGTTCCTGGCGCGGGAGGGGGCTGAGCCCTGGTGAGCTCAGAACAGGCCCCGGGTGCGATCTGGTGGTCACAGAGGCTGCGCATCTCAGGATGGCCAGCCGCCTCGGGGGGGGGGGGGGGGGGGGGGCACCGGGGACTCTTCTGCGGTTCCGTGGGGCCCCGCTGACCACGCGGAGCTTTCCCCCTTCCACTACTGAGGAGGACGGTTTGTCATGGGCCCAGACGCACGCTCTCCGGATGTGCTCGTTGAAGCTCTGCTCCGGGAGGACAGTCACTGGCTCACGGCAGCGGGAGGGCCTGGGGCGCCAAAATCTTCTGCAGGCTTCCACTTGCCAGCTGCCAAGCCGAATCCCCGGGCGCCCCTTCCCGCCCCCACTCCTAGCCCTGCCTTATCAAGTGGAATCTTGTAGGAACTGCTGGCACCTTGGCAACCGTGGGGGAAACACCCTCGTCAAACAAAGACTGTCCTGGAGAGAGAAGGGTTAGCCCCCGGCTATGGCCTCCTGACAGCACCTCATGCTCAAGCATTTACAGGGGAGCCAAATGCCCTCCTACTGAAGGCCCTTCCGCATCCTTCGGGTGAGTCATCTCCACCCCCCACCCCCCACCCTGGGTGCCCATTTGAGGAAAGACCTTGGCCCCACAGGCAAAATGGCAGCTGCGAAGCGAAGCGAAGCGAAGTGAAGTGAAGTGAAGTGAAGTAATGGGCGGAGGCACGCTTTGGAGCAGAGCCAAGGAACGTGGGGGTGGATACCCACCCCCAGCCTTTACCTTCTCCATCGTCCCAACAACCTGCTCTGGAGCTAGGTGGGAAGTTCCGTGAGGAGGCCGAGGGGAAGGAGGTTGTGTCTAGGAAGGAGGCAGAACGCATGGCGTTCTTCCCATTCGACCAGGGAGCAAGGCCAGCCAGGACCTTCCCTGGCCTTTGTTTAGGCTCCCTTAGGGTTTTGGGTTGGCCCAGAAGGGCACATACGACCTCTCTCCTCGCGGACCGTCATTCTGTTCTAGACTAGCCTCCCTCAGTGCAAGACTGTGGCCATGGAGATGAAGCCCTGAGGTGGAGGAGACGCTCAGCTCTCGGCACCGAGAGGAACCTTCAAGAGTTCATGCTGCTGCTGCTGCAGGGTTAACATACCTGCCATCGGGACAGGCCAGTGTGTGTTCGTCTTTTGTTTGGCCTTATTTAGGACGGTCTGGAACCTTGGGCATATTCGGTGCGTGTGAGGGAGTGAGATGGGGATGGGGTGGAGACATTGGGCCGGCAACAGACTGGCCCCAGCGCCGCCTGGACCTTACCGCACTCTCTTACAACAGTTGCCTGTCTGGCCATCCCTGTGAAGGATGATGAGCTCCATGAGGAGAGGGGCAAAATCTTGTTTCTCTTTGGATTCACAGCTTCTGAGATACTGTAAATTTCAGCACATACTGTTGGTGGCCTGAGGGATGCACCGCACGTGGCCACGGGGGCGCCATACTGGCTGGGGCCCCTCTCCCTAACCGATCTGGGGGTCAACCAGGTCAAGGAGGCTTTGGGCTCCACTAGAAAATGTTCATCTGCTGGGGTATGTAGGGTTATGGGTTTCAAGCAGCTCCACGTTCCTCTAAAACAGTTAACGGCAATAGCGGTGAATTACGGCGTGCCGGGCACCGTGCGGGTTTCTTGCACGCACTGTATCTAATCTTTATAAGGACACTGTAGGGTTGGCGTTATCATCTTCATTTCACAGATGCGGAAATTACCACCCAGCCAGATCAGGGATCCTGCTTAAGGCTAAGAAGGCGGCACAGCCGTTCATTCCATTCACTTATGCGGCCAACATCTATTGAGCGTCTACTCCCTGAGTAGGTCAGCCCCAAGCACCACTCTGGGTGCTGGGAGAATTGCAGCGAAGACAGACAGAAATTCTTGCTCTCCCAGATCTTCAGTCCTGGTGGAGGGAAACAAAATGGTAATCCAGATCATTAACAAAATATATGGTATGTTGGGGGTTGGTGAGTGTAAGGGGAAAAATAAGAGAACGGGGAGGGGAGGGCTGGGGGGACTGGGAGGGGCTGCTGTAACTTGGGGGGAGGGGCAAGGAAGCCCTCACCTAGAAGGTCACATGTGACCACGAACCTGAAGGAGGTGGGAGAAGCAGCAGAGAGATCTGGGCGGAGGGTCCCAGGCAGAGGGAGCAGTGAATTCCGAGGGCCAGAGGCACAAGTGCGTCCAGCATGTTCTAACAGCAATGCCAGATGAAGTGCAGTCAGAGTGAGGGTGTGTGAAGGGACAGGCAGACCACAGAGGGCTCCACAGCCTGTCCCGAGGATCTTACTGTACTCCCACGGAGATCGGAGCCATGGAAGGTTTGGAGCAAAGCAGTGACATGATCCAGTTGGGGTTTCAACATCATCCTTCTGGCTGCCGGGCTGAGAACAGATTGAGGGGACATGGATAGAGCAGGGAGGCTCTATCCATGGTGGCTCAGATCAGGGTTGTAGCAGGGCCAGGATCTGGGTACCGGGTGAAAATAGAGCCATTTGGGAGAGAAATGCGAGAGCTCTGTTTTGGACATGTGACCTCGGAGCCGCCGGTCAGACATTCAAGTGGAGACGGCGAGCAGATGGTCGGATCTCTGAGTCCGGAGCCGTGGAGAGGGACGGAGACTGGAGATGAGACACTGGCATCATCGTGTAGGTAAAAGGCATTTGAAATCCTCACACTGGAGCTCGTTGATGGAGACAGGGAGCGCACATAGAGAAAAGAAGAGACCTGAACACCGAGCTCCGAGAGGCACTTGCGGGGAAGGGGAGGAACCGGCAAAGGAGGCGGAAAAGAGCAAACAGGAAGGCAGGAGTAAAACAAAAAGGCGGGAAGGCAGGTGTGAGTGCGGGAGGGGAAGGAGGTGGAGGGGAAAGAGGATGAGGGGAACGAGGGGGAGGAGGATGGAGAAATCAGCTGCATCAAATGCTGCCTGCAGGTCACATAAAATGAGAACTGAGATTCAGCCCGGCCCCATGTAGCCCCAAACTGCTGTGCTCTGTTCACTCCCTTAGTATTTGACGGATGACAGATGCCGAAAACTGTTAACAGAAAAAATCCTAAGCCCCAAACCACAGTGTACTGAACATTTGACTTCGCTAAACCACTCGATGCAACCCAAGCACCATAGGGCCGCCTTCAAGTTCTCCAACTGGTGTGCTCCCTCCCCGCAGCAGGTGCATTCCTGACAGCAGAATGGAAAAGGAAGCATCCTAGAGTATGTGATAGTGTAATTGTTATATTGCAAACCACCCTCTTTTTAAGAGAAGTGTCACCCTCTACTTTCTGTTTAATAAATTAGGGCTTATAGATAATGAGTGGCATATACCTGTCTGGGATTTGACCTATATGGGAAAATCACTGCATAGCGTACCAAACGGTACTGGAGAAGAAATCCGAAACTAAACTGGTCCGAACAAGAGGCTGGTTCGGTGGAGGTGGCAGAGGGAGAGGAGGGGATTTGGCCAGGCTTGGCTGTGGATTGGCTACATGATCTCAGGTAAATCACAATTGTGAACTTCCCCCGTGCCTACCAGCGCCGCTCCAAATAAGGTTTCTACCTCACTGAACCTTCCCGCCAAGGATGCTAAGGGAATTGGCCGCTATTCCAGAGAGACAAAGAGTCCATCTGGTGTCAACACTGCCATCATCACTGACATCATGGTGACCATTAGGACTGCTGGCGAGGCATCAGGTTGGCACTGCTAATGGTCGGCACCGTTAGTTTTCTGAGTGATTTCTCATAATGGGCAGTTGTGGAACTAGAAGCGTCCGTCCTTGAGGAGCTCATTTCATCAGACCTGCCTCTGGCCACCACCCCTTCATCCCTTTCCCTCCTGTTCTAGTGCGTGGGTGATGCCTCACTCAGAAGGCAATACAGATCAAGTTCTTAGCTGTTGACTAAGAGTCAGTGCTCCCTTTGTCTTTTGCTATCACCCCTCCTTTCTCCCTGCCCTTTGGGTCCTATGCATTTGTAGGTTTTTCCTTTTCTGCTCAGTTTTGGACCACTCATTTGCTTTGTTCTTGGAGAGGTGTTTCCTCTTACCACGTACCTCCTCTGCTTAATTAGAGATGACTGCTTGTCCCTATATCCACTCTTGCCTTCCTTCACGATAATGCAAAGTGTGACGAGGCATGTGGCCGTCAGAGACTGTTTCCCAGCATCCCTTGCAGCATGGCAGGATCATGTGACTGATTTCTTAACTAGAGTTTGTGCTAAAGAGGTGTGTGCAATTTCTGAGCCTTTAAGGAGAGAGGTTTGTGCCTATCATGCTTTTACTTTTCTCCTCCTTCCTACTATTGGAATGTGGGTCCATCTTGGACTAAATGGATGAGGCCGACATATTCAAGATGGCCGAGTAACAAGATGGAAGGCATCTGGGTCTTGACATGAGAGCTCTGGAGTCTTTACACTTAAACTGATATATGAGAGAGAAAGAAAGTTTTATCTTACTTAAATCCCACTATTTTGAGGTCTATTAGAACTGATGAACCTATATTCTAGCAAATAGATTCTTAGGCTTTTTGACTTAGTGGATTGGAGGTTATATGAGATGGAGAACATGGCTCGCTCACCACCGGGCGAGCTCTCTCTACAGAGAGCCAGACGCATAGTATATACTCAATAAATATTTGTTGAAAGTATGAATAAGCTACTGCGTCACTCTGGCATCTTGACCTCTGCTTTCGAAGAGCAGGTGGCTCTTGATCTATTGTTCACTTGGACTACTATGGTCTCTGTCATGGGCCAAGTATGGAATGTCCTAAGGAAATGAAAAGTCAGAAAGAGAGAGTCCCTGTCCAGCTGAAGGACCCTTTGGGAGTGTGAGCCTCAAATCAGTTTCAACAATGTAATCTTCCTACCTGTTGAATAAACAGAAAGTTATCTAAAGGAGTCACATGACTTCCCAGCTCTACGGAGATGATGCTTCATCCACGCGTGAAGCCCCTTTGATAGTCAGAGTGCCAGCAGAGGCAGGAGGTTCTTCAGATAGACCTGGAGCTTTGAGGATAAAAGACCAGACTAGGGCCTTATAGATTTTTCAGAGCCATGAGTCTCCAGGGCAACAATGATCCAGAGTTCTGGCCTATTTTGGCTTGTCGTTCTTTTTGATCCACTGAATGAGAGTGCTCACCAGTTGTCTGCTCTGTGTCTTCCTGCCTTGAGACTTTCCTCCAGACTAGGGTAGCCCATAAACACCAAATACCCTGATTCCTGAATGAACGGGACCATGAGTTAACTTTCCAGCGTCTACAGACTAACCCAGTCTATGGTGATAGTCCTGTAACCTCTCATCTCAGGGCTACGCGGTCCTCTCTCCTCTACATAAATCCTGCTTCCTCTCCATGCCCCACTTATCCATTGGGTCTCAGCTTCCATGTCGCTTCCTCACATTATCTGACTCTTCAAGACTGGAATGGCTGTTCCTCCAGTGTGTTCCCAAGTACTTTCGCTATTCTTTTTTTTCCACTAGACCATGAACTCCAAGTGACCAGGACACAGATCTGGCCACTTAACTTGATGTCTGGTACCTGGGAGTTTCTCATTAAATATGTGTCCAATGAAGGAGATGAATGACTGAATGGCTTTTCTTGCCCAGCATGGCCTAACTCTATCCTCATTGCTTGGTCAAGCCATGGCCTTGAGCCTCCAGTGAGGTTCCCAGCTCTCATTCTTGGTGAAAAATACCTTTCACCAATACTTTTATATTCCTGGCTATTTCCTTGTTTGTGAATTTGTCTCCTTACCCAGTCCTCTGATCTCCCTGCCTATCCTTAGCACCATATTGTAGCTACTCAGAGTCGCTGTGGTAGCAAATCCCACCATGGGGCATATTGCCATTTTGGTGCAATTCCTGCCACAGCCTCCCTACTCCTAGGTATGCGCTATTTCTATCTGAAGAGTCCAACAGGGAGCATGTTATGAGGATTAGTGTAAGCCCAGATCATGGTGCTCCAAATAGATCAGAATCTCTGTGTGTGTAACATTTTCAGCATCCCTGCAGATGAGGGGTGATTATTTTTTATTGAATTTTTCATTCTGAGACAATTGCAGATTCACATGCCATCCTAGGAAACAATTCAGAGATATATGTGTACTTTTCACTCAGTTTCCCCCAATGATAATATCTCTCAAGCTATCGTATATCACAACCAGAATATTGACATTGCTACGGCCAAAATATGGAACATTTCCATTGCTACAAAGGTCTCTCATGTTGGTATTTTATAGCCACACACACCAATCCCCCATCCTGAACTCCTGACGACTGCTAACCTGCTCTCCATTTCTATAATTTTGTCACTTCAACAATTTGATCTAAATGGAATTGAACAGCATGTTACCTTGGCTTTATTTTTCACTTAATGTAACTATCTGGAGATTCACCTGGATTGTTGCATGTATCAGTAGTTTGTTTCCTTTTGTTGTGTGGTATTCCACGATATGGATATACCATGATTTGTTTAAGCACCCACCTGCTGAAGGGCATCTGGGTTGTTTCCACTTTGGGGTTATTACAAATAAAGCTGCTACGAACATTCGTGTACAGATTTTTGTGTGAACATAAATTTTTATTTCTCTGGGATAAGTGCCCGAGAGTACATCATTGGATTGTATGGTAGTTACATGTTTCGTTTTATAAAAAACCATGCAACTGTTTCCCAGAGTGACTGTACCATTTTAAATTCCCATTAGCAAAGTATGAGTGATTCTGTTTCTCTACATCCTCACTAGCTTTGATGTTGTCACCATTTGCTCTCTTAGCCTTTCTGATAGATTTGTAGTGGTATCTCGTTGTGATTTTAATTTGTATTTTCCTAACGGCTAATGATTTTGAAAATCTTTTCGTGAGCTTATTTGCCATCTGTACATTCTCTCCAGTTAAATGTTTTTCGTGCTTTTGAAAAACATGAGCTAATTGGATTGGTTTTTTACTGTTCAGTTTTTAGAGTTCTTTATAAATCCTAGATATTAGTCCTTTATCAGAGAGATGGATTGCAAAGATTTTTTCCAAGTCTGTAGTTTATCTTTTCATCCTCTTAACAGGTTATTTCCCAGAGCAAAAGTTTTTAATTTAATGAAGTCCAATTTATTGGTTTTTCCTTTTGTAGTTTGTACTTTTGGTATCAAGTCTAAGAACTCTTTGCCTAGCCCTAAATCTCAAAGATGCTATCCTTTTTTCCCCTGTAAGTTTTATTGTTTTGCACACAAATCTATGACCCATTTTGAGTTAATTTTTGTATAAGGTGTCAGAGTTCACACTATGGTTGTTTTGTTTTGTTTTGTTTTGGCCCACGGATGTCAATGGCTCTGTACTCTCTGTTAGAAAAAGCTGTCTTTCCTCCACTGAATTGTTTTTTGCAACTTTAACTAAAATCAGCTGGACATATTTGTGTGAACATAGTCCTGAATTCTCTGTTCTCTTCTACTGGTCTATGTACCTCTTCCTTCACTAACGCCATCCACACAGCCTTGATTACTATAGCTATATAATCAATTTTGAAATTGAGTAGAGGGGTTCCTTCCACTTCATTCTTTTTCAAAATTGCTTTAGTTATTCTAGTTTATTTGCCATTTCATAGAAATTTTATAACAATCTTGTCTATATCTAAAAAACATGTTGCTGAGATTTTGATAGGAACTGTGTTAACCTATATACCAGTTTGGGGAGAATTGGTAGTTTTACTATGCAGAATCTTCCAGTCCATGAATATGGTATGTCCCTTCGTTTATGCAGATCTTCTTAGGTTTCTTTCATCACATTTTAAGCATATAAGTACTGTACACATTTTGTTAGATTTACACCTGCGTATTTAATTTTTTTCCAAGTGATTTTTTAAAGTGTAAATAGTATTCCATTTAAAATGTTGTGTCCCCATGTTCATTTCTGGCACGTTAAATACAATTAGTTTGTGTATCTTTTTTCTTGCAACCTCACTGGGTTCAGTTATTAATTCTAGGTGATTTTTTTTTTAATTCTTTGGGATTGACTGTCATCGTGTCATCTGCAAATACGGGAAGTTTTCTTTCTTTCTTTCCAAATTGTGTGCTTTTATTTTTTTTGCTGGCTGGAACTTCCAATATAAAGTTGAATTGGAGTGGTGAGAATGGACATTCTTAACTTTTGTTGTACTTAGGGGGAAAGTAGTCTTTTACTGTTAAAATAATGTTAGCTGTAGGGTTTTATGGATACTTTTTAGCGAGCTGAAGTTCTCCCTCTATTTCTATTTTTCTGAGAGTTTTTCTAATGAATGGGAAAATTTGGGAGAGGGTAGTAATTCTTTCATTATTAAAAATTCCTTAGTGAAATCAGTCCGTCAATGGGCATGTTATTGATTGGGCACCTACTGTATGTTATGCTAGGCCCTGTGAGACATGTAGGAGCTTGAAATTTGACACCTGCCCTCAAGCATTAAGGAAACATGATTTCCATTTTATTATTGAGCAGATCCTGTAAGTCTGCAGAAGACCCAAGATAGGAAATGCTAGTAATGGCCTGGCCAGAGGTGGTACTTCGACTGACCTCTGGGAATGAGCAGATCCTGAGAGAGAAAGTAAAACAGAGAATTAAGGAAATCTCAACGACCCGAAATTCTGTTTTCCAACAAGGATGATGGTAAGTCAATAATTTGCAGGCTACAGCTAGCTTTTGATTTATGGAGATGGATTATCTCTGTTTTGTGGATTATCCTTGACAAATGCTTAATCCTGGACTTCCTCCCTTTCTTCATACAGTTGAGCCTTTGGGCTGTCTTTTCTGCCATCAGTCCGCATGCTCAGGGAATGCAAACTAATATTACTATTAGCTAAAGAAAAACATAATTAAGAAGGGCAATGTGTGGTCCCTAAGTTATATCATTTATTCCAAACGAAATGGGAATAATATTTATATTTTGTTTGTAGATATCCACACCACTTCTCTCCCTCTTAAGGATAAACAAAAATCGGCTGTGTGACTGTGTACACATCATATTTATTAAGTTGGCTTGGGAGCCAAGAGTAATACTGGAGAGATCATGGACCACACGACATCTGATTCATTGGACCCATCCATATTTTTATGTGTTTACTCTAACATAAAGTAATAATGAATAGTGCTCTCATCTGCAAAATTAAAAATCCTGGCACATTACCCACAGGTCATGCTTTGGGTTGTCTTTCTACAGCATTGATGGATTTGCATGGATATGGCCCTCTATCTCACTTTGTCCTGCTGGTGACCAGTGGCTCATCTTTGAGGCAGATGGCCAGGGTTAAGGGTAGAAGCTGAGGCCATGAGGCAGGGTGAAATTAACTGTTCCCTTCACATGGGGATTGAACCCCTGACCTTCACCTCATTAGCACAGCACTCCAACACAGCACTTCCCAGCCTCAATTTTATATCACCCCAGGGTGTTTCCATTTATCTCAAGAGGGAGCTGTGGAATTCCCCAAACAAAATTAATTTTAACTCACTTTAATTTAAACATTAAATATGGGCTATGCAGGCAGTGCTTTTCAGGAACGGAGGAGAGTGGCTGATGTTAAAAGATGCAGGGGCGCCTGGGTGGCGCAGTCGGTTAAGCGTCCGACTTCAGCCAGGTCACGATCTCTCGGTCCGGGAGTTCGAGCCCCACGTCGGGCTCTGGGCTGATGGCTCAGAGCCTGGAGCCTGTTTCCAATTCTGTGTCTCCCTCTCTCTCTGCCCCTCCCCCGTTCATGCTCTGTCTCTCTCTGTCCCAAAAATAAAAATAAACGCTGAAAAAAAAATTTAAAAAAAAGATGCAGCCACCATGATGCTCGCACTGTTCCCCAAGCACCCTGAAACAGCCTCTCTAACCCACTGAGCCAGTCTGGTGGGGAAGGAGTCTGCATGTAAGTGGCAGGCATGGAAGGCTTTTCGTTATGGGGGACAACAAGTTCAGTCCTACCAAACACCTGCATTTCACAGGACCGTTTCATGTAGTCTGCTGGGCGCACGCTTAAGTGTGTCTGGGCCTGATGGGCACAGTTCCGCTTTGGTCCAGCGAGGCCCTCCCTTCTTCGTTCTAGGGACGATGATGCTTTGCACGGTCTTAGGAGTTTGCTGCAGGAACCATGTGTGATTTATTAAGATATTAAATTGGGCTCTGTTGTCGGGCTTTTTCCTGGGTCAATACGCAAGATTTATCACTACCGTGCTGGCCCGGGAAGTGTGTGGCTCAAAGGTTTCCAGGGCATTCTGGCCCCTGGGTTACTTTGGAGACACGTAGGGTCTCAGCAGGCCTTTGGCAGGGCAGGCCAGCGGCTTAAGCGCAATGTAGTGGAGGGGGCAGGGAAGCAGCTAACGGACGTCTTCAAAACTCTTCATTGTAGTGTACAAATAATAGCCGTACGCATTTATTAAGGGATAATACGTACACTTCCTTCTACTGGCATAATTCGTATAGGACTTTCACATACATTATCTCATTGGTTCTTCACACACCTGTCAAGAATTACTATCTTCATTTTCTTGATGAGCAAACAGACTCAGAAAAATTAAGTGACTTGCCCAAGGTTGCACAGCCAGTAACTCACGGATGCAATACCAGCTCCAAAGTCTTTTCATTATACTTCTCTTATCTCAGTTTATCATCTTCATCCATTTGCTTTTGGCAGGGAAGGGTCTAGTATCTCCATTTCACAGAAGAACAAATTGACACAAAGATGTAATTAAACTTTTTGGCTCCTGCCTTTTGGAAACGCTCCTCTTTTTGAGGGTATTACGTCCATTCCTTGCTGAAGGGCAAGGCGTTCTTTTGCAGGATAATTTCTGCTCTCCGAGTCCAGAATCTCCACTGTCATTGTCACTGCCACGATGGTGGTTTGGCTCCAACATGCCCTCTGCCTCCGATGGGGGTTCACATCAGCCACTTCTGGGTGGGGAGGGGTTTGCACGTAAATGGTTTCTTCACATCTACTTAAAACTGCTCTGTGAACTCCACGACCTCAAGCGGCTGTTGCCGAAACACTCAGTCCTTCAGGGATAGGCACTTTGTTCTAGATCTTTTTTGCAGTGACGTTCTGTGAAATTCTCCCAATACGGGGAGGTTGGAGTACACTTTCCCATTTGGGCCCTTCAACCCACTCCCTCCCCCCCCACCCCAAATGACTAAGTCTCCCAAGGCCCATTCTAGATGCATGGCCACAGTGTGCCATCCCACTTGGAGGAGAGCTTGACCTCTTCTGAATGCCTCTATTATTCATTATCGAGACAATTCATGTCTAGACTTGGACTGGAGTTTATGGTATAGTAGAAAACGGTTGTTTTTAGCTGCCCAGGATCTACGCCCTCTTCCTAGGTTGAAGGGATTCACTGTGGAGTACAGAGCAGCCGGGGCAACAGTGTACGACAGACCTTGGCCAAACCTGAGTAAGAGATGATTCTACCAGGATGCAAGCTCCATGTGGGCAGAGTTTTGTCACTTTTGGTTCACGCTTGAATCCCCGGGTCTAGAACACTGCCAGCCTGCTACTAAATTAATTTACTCAGTGAATGCACGGATGATGCAGAGATGATGAGACTAAAATGGATAGTGGCCAGTCATGGGCACGCAACCCAGCCGTCGACGCTGTGTCCGTCGGTGGCATAAGGTTGCTCCTACCTCCTGGCTCCCTTTGCTTACGCTCCGTTTACTAAGCCCGGTGCGGTAGCCTTCCCCAATGATTCCGTCTCTTGCTCAAATTATCAGTTGGTTTCTAAGGCGTGCAACTGAGAGGCCTGACTGATGTAAATGGAATAGGGTTGATTAGTCAAGTATGTATGTTTTATCTTCCTCACTTAGACGGTGAGGAAGGCATTCATATCTTGTTGCATTCCTTGTAACACCTGGAATGGTGCTTTGCAAATAATCTGTGCTCAAGGCGTGTTCGCGGATGGTGACGAGGATGATTGGCTTTAAAGGCCAGGCATCTAAGAGGTTGGGTGTTCTGGGGACCATCTTTCCTACGTGTGCCTAGAGGCACACACATTTTCTCATTCGCGAGGCATCACTTGCAAGAGGCCTTTTGGGTAATGCAGTGGGCCCACGGAAACCGGAAGAAATTCAAGGCCATGGGCCAGCTACACCACGGGAGCCCCACACCCAGCCAAACGTCCTCATTGGCAAATCAAACCCGAAAGCTGTCACAAATTCTGCTCCCTGACAGTCCCAATTCAACAATGTACTGAGAGACAAAAAGAGAAACCCAAGTGAAGATCGCCAACGTGTCTTTTTGGGCAACCAGCAGATTGCGCAGAGGGTCAGCACAGACACAGGCAGAGAACATTCTCCTGGCAGGACTCCATCTCTAAATCAGGCACCACTTCAGAGGATCTCAGCCTCATGCCTTATGGAACTTGTTTTTTTTTTTTTTTTTTTACCAACATTTGTTCTTATTGTTCTTTTATTATTCCTAATAAAACTTTCTTAAAGTAGCACCATTCAATCACTCATTCATTCACACACTCATTTATTCAATGAAATCTTTGTTGTCTATGGGCTGAGACCTTTGGCCCCATTTGATGATAAAAAACTCTTGAAACAGGTAACCCATTCCCACTTGCGTATGTTCAAGATGAAGAAACCCAGTGAGGTAAAGCCATCTCCCACAGCTCACTGATATCCAGACTTAGATTAAGACTCCAAATTTTAGGGGTGCCTGGGTGGCACAGTCGGTTAAGTGTCCGACTTCAGCCAGGTCACGATCTCACGGTCCGTGAGTTCGAGCCCCGCGTCGGGCTCTGGGCTGATGGCTCGGAGCCTGGAGCCTGTTTCCGATTCTGTGTCTCCCTCTCTCTTTCTGCCCCTCGCCCGTTCATGCTCTGTCTCTCTCTGTCCCAAAAATAAATAAACGTTGAAAAAAAATTTTTTTTTAAATAAAAAAAAGACTCCGATATTTTAACTCTTAAATCTGAGCAGTCACCCCTGGACTGATGCTTCCTGAGAAATACCGACTAGGAAAAGTGCCCTTACCTGGCATATTGTGATGTGTTAGGGCGAGATTAGTAGCAATCTTTGTAACTCCCAAAATACCGTTTCGGGAGTTTAGGATGACTGCAGGATGGCTTTGAGTTACCTCACGGTTTTGCCAACCATCCTAAAACCCTCAACAGAAATCAACTGTAGTTTGGGTTACAATATGTCATTGAGCCGGATTTCCCCGTGGTAGGAGTGTGGGACTGAGGTGGAGGGCACTATCTCAGCATCATGGGAAAGCAAGTGGGGGCCACAGTTCCGACTTTTGAGGCTCTGGGCTTACAAGGAAGGGAAGAGCTATGTAACTCGGTGGACAGAGCTTGGAAGTACCATTAGGAGAGGTTATTCTGTACAGAAAGAGAGACTTGGTTTAAAGAAGAAGAAGAAGAAGAAGAAGAAGAAGAAGAAAGAAGAGATCCCAAATGAGAGTAGTTGCCCGAGAAAGTTCCTGGCAATTTTTTTTTTTAATTTTTTTTTTCAACGTTTATTTATTTTTGGGACAGAGAGAGACAGAGCATGAACGGGGGAGGGGCAGAAAGAGAGAGGGAGACACAGAATCGGAAACAGGCTCCAGGCTCTGAGCCATCAGCCCAGAGCCCGACGCGGGGCTGGAACTCACGGAGCGTGAGATCGTGACCTGGCTGAAGTCGGACGCTTAACCGACTGCGCCACCCAGGCACCCCAGTTCCTGGCAATTTAAAGGAAACACCAGTTCCTTCTGGAGGGTGATTCTCCTAATTTGAATTAGTATCAGAATCACCTGGAGTTCTTTATAAAACTCTATCTTCCTAGGCACCCCCTTCTTAGAGAATCTATTAGGCGGGTCTGGGTTGAGGCCCAGGAATCTGTATTTACATTGGCCTCCCCCCACCCCCCCACCCTACGCTGATTTTTATAATGAGGAAAGATTATATCAGGAAAAGTGGGCAAGTTCTGGGTTTGAGGATGCTGCCTTTCAGAGTGAAGAAATAGCTTGACAAGCCACGTCCAAGAGAGGGGCTCTGGGTCAAAAAGGCAGGAAGAAAAACAACACGAACTTCAAAAAAAAAAAAAAAAGCAGCTGTAGCCCGCATTGAATGATTTCCCACGGCTTCCAGAAAACAGCTGAGTCTGCAGACCCCTGTTCACATGCAGGATGAATGGAGTCTGTGTGCTCTTCGAAATGTCATCACGACGCGCACATTATGACCGCGGGGCTCCAGTGAGCCATTCCTTCTGAACTCCCCTGTCACCCAAAGTCCCAGGTGGGTTTTCCTTGGATCATCTCCCTTCTCCCTTCTCGGAGGCTGTTCCTCTGGATCAAATGACCACGTTTCCCTGTCCTGGGGCCTCCTGAAGTCCTGGCACTGTCGCCTGGCCTGCCAGCAGCTTAATTTCCTCTGCCATCCCCATCACACCTCCAAGCAGCTGATCCCACAGTGGGTGTGAGGACCTGAGGTCTGCGAATACTTTGGGGCTGATATCCTAAGAGGCCTCGAAAATCCTGGGTTTGCTGCTGACTGGCGTGCCCGTGCAGGGAGCTGGCTGCTGTTCCAGGCAACCCAGGCCAGAGAATCCCGGAAGCAGACAGTGAAATGGCTGAAATCCTTGAGAGTGATAACAGAGCAGCTACCGTTTATTCAGTCGTGCCTGTGCTGTCCATTTCACACACTGTGTCTTAGAGCAACCTCTTGGGGGTAGTTACTATTACGCTGACTCTACAGATGAGGACGAAACCTCAAGGTAGTTAAGTGAGTCGCCACTGGCACAGTTAGCTAGTAAACAAACTTTTTAACCTTGAAACATAACATGCATAAAGAAACGCGTAGTGTGTTGCTTTGTGGGTGAACACGAGTGTGAACACATCGGCCAAATCAAGAGCTAGACTATTACCAGCGTGAGAGAAATCTCCCCACGTCCTCTCCAATAATCACCTCTTCCCCGCAAGAAGTGTTTTTGTCACCAAAGAGTAGATCGATGGCGAAGTTTATAGAAATGGAATCGTATACTGTGCATTCTTCTTATCCGGCTTTTTCTCCACTCGGTATTATGTCTGTAAAGTGGATCTAATATTGTTACGTGCACAGATAGTTTTCTCATTTTTAATGCTGTAAAAATGTCCATAGTTTGAATTTACCACAATTTATGTATGTATTCAAGGACTGCTGGTCATTTGGGTAGCTTTTCATTTGAGCCTCTTGCAAATAATGCTGCTTGGAACATTCTCGTAAATGTCTTGTGATGTATACACTTCTGTGGGTTATATACTGAGGAAGAGAACGGCTGGATCACAGGGGCGTGCATACTTTGGTGTTAGTAGATACCGTTACGTGGTTTTGCAAAGTGGCTGCACCAGTTCATACTCCTAACAGTTACAAGGGTCTGGGGAATCCATATCCTCCTCAGCACTTGGTATTGTTGGGCTCTTTTAATTTTTACCACGCTGGTGAATGTATCTTAGTTTGCATTTCCCCGGTGACTAATGAAATTGAACACTTTTTCAAATGTTATTGGTCATTTGGGTATGTATTGGCCTGTTTCGGGTTTTTGCCCATTTTTCACTTGGGTTGTCTGTTTTTCTTGGTGACATATAGGAGTTCTTAACATTTTCTGGGTAGGAATCCTTTGTCATTTACATGGATCACAAATATCTTCTTCTCTGTGGCTTTCCCTTCTCACTCTTAATGATTTCTTTTGATGGAAAAAAGATTCAAATTTTAATGTAGTCCAATTTATCAATGTTTTCTTTTGGGATTCTGCTTTTTCTTCCTGTTATGTGTAATTGACTCTTGTGCACTGACATTTTTTATCCGACGAACTTGTCTGATTCACTTCTTAATTCTGATAGTTTTCTGTAAAATATTTTGTACTTTCTATATACGCAATCATGCTTTCATTCCAATTCTTAACATTTTATTTCTTTTTTTAACTTTATTGCAAAGTCTAGGACCTTAAGTATAACGATAAACAGAAGTAGAGACAGGGAGCATCTTTCGTTCTCAATATTGGGTGGAAAGTATCACTATTTGAACATTAAGTATGATATTTACTGGAGGTATTTTTATAGATATTCCCTCATGTTAAAGTATTTCCCATCTAGTCATAGTTTCCTAAAAGAGTTCTTTTTATTATCACTAGGGGGTTAGTTTTATGAAATTATTTTTCTGAATCCCTTGAGTTGATCAATGATTTTCATCTTTATTCCGCTACTATGGTAAATTACACTGACTGATTTTGGAACATCGAGTCTTCCAACAAGACCCATTTTGTTTGTTGGATCCAGTATGATAATGTTTGGTTCAGAATTCAACCTCCATGTTTAGGAGAAAGAAATAGCCCATAATTTTCTCTCTCAGTCAGGTTTCGATAATGAGGTAATACAGCTCTCAAAACTGAGTTGACAGGTCGCTTATGTTCTATTCTTTGAAATAGTTTGTGTATGATTAGTTACATCTCATCCTTAAGTATTTGGAAGAATTTACTGATGAAGCCATCTGGTTCTGGAGTTTTCCTTGTGGAGAGATCTCTCATTATGGATTTAATTTATTTAATAGAAAAAAGACCATAAATTGGTTCCGAACAGCCTCTTATCTTATTTAATGGCTATAGGGCTATATTGATAAATCTTTTCTTTTTCTTCCTGATATCAATTATTTGTGCCTCACCCTTTTTAAAAGAAATCAGTCTTGTCAGGAGCTTCTCAATTTTATCAGTCTTTTTGAAGAGATAGTTTTTGGCTTTGTTGGTTTTCTTTGTTGTATCACTATTTTCCCCCTTCATTAATTCCTGCTGTTTATTATTTCCTTCCTTGTAGCATCTCAAAGTTTAATTTGCAATTCTTTTACTAAAATCTTAAGATGGAAACTCGGTGCATTGTTTCTTGATCCCTTCTTCTTTACTAATGATGCATTTAAGGCTCTAAATTTCTCTTAAGCGTGCTTTGGCTGCATCCCATATGTTTCGATATGTTTCAGTTTTATTATCTTTCATTAAAATATCTTCTAATTTCCATTGTGATTTCTACATTGACTCGTGGGTTGTTTAGGAATGTACTGCTTCATTTGACATCACATTAATCCGGTCAAGCCCTGAGCTCTTTAAAAATGATTCAGGATTTCTGCAGCCAGCTCTCTTTCTGGATCACCCCTGCCGGGGGAGTCTCACCTGAAGGCCTGAGGTGTCTAACCTGGCCCTTCCTCCTGAGTTCCCTTTTTGTCACCCAGCCCCATAAGACTCCTGGAAGCTCAAAGGGAATGTTAAGTCATCCTGCTGCTCGGCTCCCGGCTTAACCTTCCTCGTAATTCTTGATCTAGTCCTTCGGATAAAGCATGGCCATTTATAGAGCCTCAGTTGTAAAATGTGCGAAACACAAATTTTCTCATTAATTTCTTAGTAAAATTAATCTTCTTGGGGTCCCTTTCTGATAGTTCTTCACAGGGCCTCTGGGACCCCTGCTGCCTCTTTCCCAAGTTCATCCTTTCCAGGTCTGAAACCAAAAGCAAAGAAGCCAAAGCCGATTGTCCTATAATTCTTTATCTCCCCCGGTAGACGCGGCTGGCGCTTGAAGGGAACCCTCTGCAGGGGTTTACAAGGAGCAATTCCTAAGGCTCTCCCACAGGGGCTTCCTTGCTGTCAGTGTGAATGCCCTGACTGGTCATATCACCCTTTTCCCTTTGGCTGCCGGGAAGCCCAGAGTGTGGAGCTAAATTTACAGGTCACCTCTAGCGACGGGGTCCGCGTATAGAGACTGGATGTGACTTTTCCTCCCTGGCTAGACTTCTTCCGCTTGTTTCTCTTCTCCTTAGCTCAGAATTTTTGTTAATTTCATATATTTTACCAAGTTATATATTTTACCATGAAAGTCTCTGTGACCTTCCGTGAAGCTGGAGTTACTTCAATTTTGTCAATCTGTGTAGCCACTTGGAGTTTATTTATGTAAAAATTTTCAGCTCTGGAGACATTTGAAAGACAGCAGAACGGGCCCCGGAGAAACAAGGATTCCGAGGAGTACTGTAATTTCTAGAATTTATTGTGAAATTAGATTTTTATGACTCTTTGCCATACATATTCTCTTGCTTAAGATTATTCATCATTCTATATTGCTTTGCATGAAAAACACATTTCAAAATCAAAATTACTAAGCCGTGTTCTCCGATTAACCAGGAGCAAAGGTAGGTAGACAAATCTGGCCACGCTGGCCACTGAGCATGAAAATATGAAGATCAATTTTACAAAGTCACGGACACAGGAAAGAAATCAATTATCAAAATCGGAAACTATAGTATTAGTCATTATTGCCATACACTAATATATAAGTATCAGTATTTCTCCAAAACATACACTAATGTAAGTAAAATGTAATTAATGTCATTCAAAAGTTCAAATCTATCATATATGTTATAGTACTGTATTATTTATTGTATTTTTTCTTTTTTTGTTTGACATGCAAAACCATGTACAAAAGGGTTAGAAAAAGAAAAAAATTCACTATCTGCTTTTCTTTTTGACCCATTATTAATATTGCTGCATTTATCATTATTGCTAAAAATAACGTCCTACATGGGGACGCCTGGATGGCTCAGTCGGTTGAGCGTCAACTTCGGCTCAGGTCATGATCTCGCGGTCCGTAGGTTCGAGCCCCGCGTCGGGCTCTGTGCTGACAGCTTGGAGCCTGGAGCCTGCTTCGGATTCTGGGTCTCCCTCTCTCTCTCTGCCCCTCCCCTGTTCGCGCTCTGTCTCTGTCTCTCTGTCTCTCTGTCTCAAAAATAAAAAAAATAAAAATAAAAAAAAAAATAACGTCCTACAGAAGCAGGGGTAGTAAGTCTCCTCCCTGGAGGTCACTCCATGGGGCAGGCTATGGGCACCTGCCAGGTGCTGGAGAAATCTCTGCTAACCCAGACTTCCGGCCGCCTTGATGTTCTCTCCCTGCGTCTTGATGTCCCTCCCATCCTGCATTCCGCTTCCTCAAGGATAAAGGTGTTCTTTGCACACCTTTCCTCAGGCCAAGGCTTTTCAGTTTCCTCTGCACTGGCCTTTGTTACCAAGTCCGGTCTCCTCCCTGGAGAGCAGCTTCCTGTTTGTGCTCTTCCTGCCAAGGAGCTCCATCAGTCAGCTGCCTGGGCCCCCTTCCTGGCCCAGCCCCTTCTTACTGTGTGGTCTTAAAGCAGGTCACTTCACCTCTCCCTATCTTTCTCTGTAAAACCCAGATAATACTACTTCCAGAAGAAAGAAAGGGTTTTCTTTAAGCCCTTTGAGCTTCAGATGGAGGCACCACAGCCCTGCCCGGGGCCCGCGCCGGCCACCATGTGATTAGGTAATGTGAGACGCGGCTCATTATGCTTTGTCTGCAATGAATGCGGCCCGGCCACAAAGCGCTGGAACTTTCGGTTACATTGAAACCCCCGCGGTAAGCGGGGATTGCCTTACACTCCAATAAAGCACACCAGAAAAGAGCAGTCATTTGGACTAACCCGGTCCTCAATGAACACTCGCATTTGATTTCTTCTGCTGAGTAGAAGACGGGTAAGTAAGACACGACCTATTTACAGGTGGAGGGACCTGTATCCCCAGACCAGCATCCCCAGAAGCTTCCTCTGCAAGACACAGAAGACTCCTGGGCAGTCCGGCCTTGCTGGGCAGGGCGGGAGCTATGCCTGTGCAGAGGTGAGGAGAAGTCAATGGCTACCATACATTGACCTCCTACTACGTGCCAAGAATTATGCTACGTATGTTTTCCATCCCAAACCCTCAAGATAACTGTATTAAACCCTAGCTACGTTCTGAGAACAAAAGGAAACAAAAACACCCGCTAATCTTTATACATTTTTCACCGTAATGAAAGCCTATCCATTTGGGCCCCGTAGATCTGAGCCCAGAATTTTGGCCTGAGGCCTCCTCCCTGATCCTCAGGCTTTAAGACCACACAGCATGGGTCAGCAAACCACAAAGGGAAGGCTTACTTTTCTCACCCTGACCCAGACCTCTGAAGCCTTCCTGATGACGCCTTGGGCAGGGCTCACTCAGCTTGACAAACTTTGACCCGGAACCCTCTGATCCCATTTTGATGAATGAAGTCAAAACCCCAGTGGGTTCACTCATCTGGCTGCTATAGCACAGCCAGTCAAAGGTAGGTCTTGGCTGCGTTTTCCTGCGAGCTGCTTAGGAACTGGGGGTGTGCTGGGGAGGGGCCGGAAGGGACCCTGGAATCAGGGAAGATACGGGCACGTATCCTTCTGGCTGGGGCTTCTCCGATTAGGCCAAGGATCAGGTGCATGGAAAGAACAGGCTGGGGATGAGATTGGTGAAGAATTTCCCTTGGTGAGAGAATAGGGAGGGGTCCACAGGACTGGCGGCTTGGATCGATCCTCCAGTGATGCCTAGAGGCTGGGGCTTCTGGAGGTCCCAGGTAAGGAGACAGCTCTGCTCCCTGGGGAGGAGTCTATTATGTCAATTGCTGGGAAACATGGTTAGTTGAACTGACTCTCTATTGCCCTGGCATGTGGGGGGAGGGAGGGGAGCAGGGGTCCTGTTGTTAGGGAAACCATGGAGAGGAAGGAAACAAAATGCTTTGGATGGGTGCTGCACTCCCCTGGGTCCGCCTGCTGGGTGCTGATTGGACAGCCTGCCCAGAAGAGGTTTCATGTTATGCAGGCAACTGTTGTTGCCCAGAGAGCCCAGGGCTGCCTCGCTCCCTCGGGAGCTGATGTTTCGGGAACCGTGGAAGCAGCTGGTTTATGGAAGCGTCAAACAACGTGAGCTGCGGAATCTGCCAAATCCCAAACAGCTCTTGCCGAGCACCCTTTCTTCTAGATTTCGAACTCATCTGTGTTTCAAAAGCAATTTTGTTTAAATGGCTTATCCCCCCTACTCCCAATCTGTGGGAAGCTGCCACGTGCAGGCAGGAAAGGGACTCTCCAGGATCCGTTCGCGACGGCTGCCGTGAGCCAGAACCCGGGGCTGAGGCCGCACGGGAGTCAAGGGCCCGCGTTCCTAGGAGGGGGTGGGGGGGGGGGTGCCTGCAAGGGAACACAGAGGGCAGGTGTGTGGCTCCTCAGTCCCCTGGCTTAGGTCTCCAGGCGGATAATTTTGCAACTTTCAATTCCTAACCCAGCCAGCATTGTTTGTACTTGGGACAAGTCATTCGAGCGTGGGGACTAGGAACACGTCATGTATTATCTTCACTTCTCTAAGAAAGGTGTGGGGCTTCCCTTGAATGAATGAATGAATGAATGGGCTTATGGTGTCGGCCATTGGCAAATTCTGTAGCTCCCTGCCCACCCAAGGACTTCTCCAAGGAGCCTCTGGGGGCTCCTTACAGGGAACCTGGTCCTGAGGACACACGTACCATGTAGCCCTCCATCACGCCGTCTTGTCCAGACCCTAGGGGTTCTGGGAGAGAGGGGGAAGAGCAACGATGCCTCCAGACATTGGGCAAACCGCTGGCCTAATTCATTCACTATGGCGACTTTTTCATCCGTAGGCCCGGCACTGCTTGTGTAGTTGGGTCTGTGAAGGTTCCCTTTCAAGTAGGACAGCTGCTTGGCGTTCTGGGCTCACCATGTGGAGGGCAGATGTGACATCCTCTCGGAACACACTTGTTGGTGGGCAGCAAAGTCGAAAGGCAAACCCCCACGAAACCTGGCTAACTTCTTTTTCTTTTTGACTTTCCAGATCTCAGTACCCATCTGGATACTTCATTAGGGTCCTAAGACATCTGGGGACCAGCGATGGAAGAAACGTGCTTGTGTCGGGCGCCTATCACACGCCCGCACTGTGCTGAGCCCTTTCCAATATGGTATCTCGGATAGTCCCCCACCAAAAAAAAAAAAAAGAAAAGAAAAGAAAAGAAAAGAAAACCTGCCAGAGTGGAATTATCATTTCCATTTTATGAGTGAGGAAACAGGCACAGAGAGGCTGAGTGACCTACCCAAGGTCACACAGGTGGGAAATAGCAGTTCCTGAATTTGAACCAAGATGATGACATTGTCAAGGGGCAGTTTGGGAGGTTTTCATTGCGGCCCCAACTCCGGCAGCAACGTCCTTCTTCATGACATCCCCCTCCCCCAAATAAATACACAGTCTGAGTAAGAAGAATATGCAGGGGACACGATGACACTTTCGGGGTTCCCCTGCCTCCTCCCTTTCACGGAGATGGCTGCCCCAAGCCCCTCTGCACAGACACCCTGGAGTCCCCACTAAATCAAGATCCGTCTGACTCTGAAGGACAGGTCCTCCCAATACAACCGGATGTCAGTTCTCTTCGATTCCTACCAAGAAGACCTTTGCTTTCTTAAAACCTTTACGTAGAAGAGCCAGTCGGTCAGTGTAGGATTCCCCTAACGGAGACCCGAACCACAGATTCCAGAATTTCACCAGCCTACCCAAGGTCACCAGCCCATGAAATGCCCCACACTTCTCAGGGAACAGTGATGCATCGCATCCTGGCGGGGAGCACGGGCGTGAAGAAGCACAGCATTAGTGATGTAGATTAGAGTTTCAACTTATGTTGAAGCATCTGCTGGCCAAGGTCCAGTTCATTTTGGGTTCCAGCTAAATTTATTCGGCCTCAGGCGCCTGGGTGGCTCAGTCGGCTGAGCATCTGACTTCAGCTCTGGTCGTGATCTCCACGGTCCGTGGGTTCCAGCCCCGCATCGGGCTCTGTGCTGACAGCTCGGAACATGGAGCCTGCTTCGGATTCTGTGTCTCCCTCTCTCTCTGCCCCTCCTGTGCTCATGCTCTGTCTCTCTCTCTCAAAAATAAATAAACATTAAAAAAAATAAAAAAAAAATCTATTTGGTCTCTAGATATAGAGACCAGGGGTGTTTAATGTGGCCGCCCTGACACGGCTCTTCCCTCTGTGCCATGCAGCCTCCACCCTGGAAGTGTGTCAGGGACCCAGGGTCAAGGTCAGCCATGGCCTTGTATTTCAGACAGGAATTAGTTTTCAGATTATATGTTCACAAGTGAAGGGCTTGTCATGGGCTGGCTGGAGAATGCAAAAACAAGCCAAGATCCTGGGAACTCAGAAACATAAATAAGCGTGAGTACCTTTCACCTGCTCCCTCCTTCCTCGGGAGGGCTATGCCTGATGCTGTTACTATTTCATGCTCCTAGGTCTCCGTACAGTCGTGAAGCACTTTTACAGACAGGACTTAGTTTTGACCCGCAAGCACTACTGTGCCCATTTTAAAGATGAGGCATTGGAGACATCAGGAGGTGAATGGCTTTGCCCAAGGTCACGGGCTCAGTAAGTCCAGGAGAGGAGAGGCTCACGTCCGCTGATTTCATGCCCGGCACTCTGTGCATCAGATCTGGAATGTTCTCCCTAAAAGGGCAAAGGGCTAATGCGACCTTTGAGGAGCCTGGTTAGTTGGCCTTGGCCTAAGACCTGGTGCTTCAGAGTTGAGTTTGATGCTCTTTTGCATCCACGTGGCCATTCTAGGCAGGCACTGCGTCTACGTCAGGCGTGGGCACAACCTCTAGAGAAGAGGTGGCTTCTAGTGAGCCACAGGCCAGGTCACCTGAAGGGGCTCTGTTGGCCTCCCCCCGATGGGAGCTGACGGAGGTGAGGAAGGGGGACACGGCTCCTGGGGTAAGCGACGGTCTCCATCAGCTTCTGAACGACCAGTGCGCTCCGTCCCCCCTCCCAGTGGCAGCCCGAGAAGCTGGCGGTCTCTGAGTGGTGTTTGGGTGACAGGGGGCTGCCCGGGTCTGATTGTTTTCTGCTGAGGCCATCTTGGGACTACCGCCGTGGGCTACCCGGAGCGCCATCCGAGGACCATAAGGCACATCGATGTGGCTGTGGTTCCTGGGACAGGAGCTGAATTAGGCTTCGCGCTGGATGGGGCCGGATTTGTCTCCTTCTGGCACGCTGGCCCTGCCCTGGTTCAGGGGCTGGTGTGAGGGACAGGGTGCGGTCCGCCACCTCAGGGGCTGACCAGAGGAACGTACCTGAAGGCCAGGGAAGCAGTGGCCCCTCTGGCAGAAGCCACCCGGCACCCCAAAGATGTGGGACACCCCCCGATTCCTGCACCGTGTACCGTGTGGGCAGATGCCCCTGAGGACAGCAGCCCCTCCAGGCCTCCCCCCTGCCTACCCTTCACCCCACGAGCTCTGCTCCTTGAAACGAGCCCTCCTCCTCTTTCCAGCCAATGATGTCAAAATCCTGCCATTTCCAGGCCTCCACATACAGTGGGTGCTCGAATATTCGACGAATCGACGAGCAAGTATCTCATCTTAGACCCTGCAGGCTAGGGATTAGCACCCTCAAACCCTGAGGATGAGTCACGAGAACCCCCCCTCACGGCCAGACTCCTGGGGTCAGCTCCCCTCGGCTTGCCCCGCCTGCCCAGGTAGGTGTCAGCTTGGAGAGTCGTGGGGCCACAAGGACCCAGGTGCATCATTGCCAGTCCCGCCCCTGAGGTGTCCTTGCCGTGGTCAGGATGCAGAGCAGATTGGAGTGGCTGTGAACCGGCCTGGGGGTGGCAGGAATCACAGGGGGTGCTCCCGGAATGTCCCGTGTGGGTAAACACCGGCCCACATGGTCAGGGCTGGGACAGAACGTCACTTGCTGAGGCTGAAGCCCTGGTATGTGCTAAAGGAAACCCGCCAAGAGGGCCTGGGATACGCCCCTCGGTGTTTCCTCAGAACTGCCCCGGGGGTCAGGGGTCAGAGGCCGGCTCCCAGGAAGCGCCCCGCTCTTCAGAGTGAGGTTCAACTTCCAGATCCAGTCACCGAGCACTGGCTCCCCCTCCTTGTTCCTGGCCAGGCCATCCCCGGCTGTCCCCTGCCCACGGTAAGTCCTTCTGAGACTCATCGGCAGCGGGGTCTCCCGCACCCCTGACCGTGGGGTTGGTAAAACGTGCTTCTTCCTGAAGCGGTTTCCTCTTTTGTTTGCAGTTGAAAACCATGACCACGAAAGTGACTTCCACGGGCCGCTGTAATCGGCCCTTGCATAATGGCGTTGGGGACAGTGTTTGGGGGAACAGGAGGGGGTGGCTGTGCTTCTCCGTCATTTGTGAGATGCATTTTGGTGAAGTGATACGGTCTCCCCAGGCCCTTCCGGGCTCGGAGAGAAGAAGGTGTCCCCTGGGAGGGAAGCTCCTTTACCAACCTGCCCGTCCTCCCTCACCCTGTGCTGCTGACCCCGCGTCCCTTTCTCTCTGCCAAAGGGGGACTTTGGGCATCTTCAGATTCCCCTGCGTTTGCCTCGCGAGATGCCCCGTATTTGTCCAACTCAAGGTGACGCACGCGGACGCTGGAGTCAGAAGCCAGACCGAGGGCTCAAATCACAGCGGCGGCACTTACGAGCTTTGTAACTTTGCAACTTTGTTCTTTGACCTGCCTCGGTTTCCCCATTGTGAAACAGGCTTGCTGTGAGAGGATGGGATGAGTTGACCCCCGGAAAGCCGTTGAAACCCTGCCCGGCCCCATTTTGCTATTGCCGCCGTCTCTTGGCTTCTTTCCGTAGGGACTACTTTGACAACCGCTGGCTGACCTTTGAGCTCGTCCAGGTCCTGATTGTCCTGCGATACCGTGCCCTGTGCCTTTTCCCCCCGCTCTGGCGCCGGGCAACATCCCCCAAGTTTGCCCACCTCCGGGGCGAACATAGTATCGAAACTGCTCCCGGTAGAGAGGCGTGTAGCCGACAGAAACCACGCAGTCACGTGTGGTTTGCAGTTGGCTCACGGGAGTGGGTGCCGTGTTGTCGCTTGTGAGTGATTGCAGGCCCAGATCACGCTTCCCTTTAGCCATCCCGCCCGCTGCCAGGGTGAGAGGTCAGGGGGCCAAGCACCCCCAAGTAGGAAGTGACTTGGTTCCCCGTGGGAGACCCGGAGCTCACTGGCTTCCCCACCTGCAGCCCCCGAGTGCCGGCCAGCGCTGCTGAATCCGTGCGCACAGCCGGCGGCTCGGGACCCCGCGGCTCTGGGGGGCCCCGGGGGGGGGGGGCGGTCCTTTTGAAACCAGCCAGAGCTGCATGTGTGTTTGGCTGGTGCCGGAGAACACGGGGGTGCGCCCGTGACTGCAATGACGTTAGGCAGCCAAAGCAATGGAAATATGTCGAGGGCAACTTGGTCAACCCAGCTAGCTGGTGCGAAATCGTAAAATGTGGGGCCAGGTTCTGTGCCAGAAGCGTTTCATTCAAGTGAAGTAGCCGGAGAGGAATGTTCCTGGCACATGTCCCCCGGGTCACACTTGCAAACGCCCACCTTCCTAGTGCAGAGTGGGCGCCTCTTCCCTGGGCACCCGGGGACACCTGCTGTAGATGCGGTCTGCCTACCCCTGTGCGCCTGGGGACGGAGTCCCAGGGCCCGGGCCACCTTGGGCTCCCCTCCTAGGCCGCACAGAGCTTCCTGCATAGTGCCTCAGGCAGCCAGTCTCTGTGACCCCTGGATTCGTCACAATTGTACGGGCAGCATGCACGGTCACAAACGGCCGTCGATGGCCTCTACGGTAGGAAGGCCATCCTGATGGTGATGTGCAAAGCAGGTAGCAGTGACCGCTGTCCAGGCCCCACAGACAACCAGCTCCTGTGCTGTCCCCCCTCGGCACCCCGACGGGGTGGCACCGTTGGTACCGTTCCCCTTCACTCGGCAGCTCAGGTACCCGAGGCTCCGCTAAATAACCTGTCAGGGCTACAAAGGGAGGAAGCGACCGGGCTGTGATTCAGCCCCAGGCCTGTCTGATGTCCCAGCTCATCCCTTTCTCCACTGGGACAAGAGGCCTCCTCTTCTCTCACGGTGCACAAAGTTCGGACGAGAATCAGCTCCCTAGGAGATCCTCGAGAAGGTAACCTAATGGGAGGGTTGGCTCCACCGTGGGAACAGGCATCTTAACGCCCCAGAAGTCAGACCCCAGGGCTTCCCACGGCTCTGGCACTGGGGTGCTTCTCCACCCCTGCTTGCTCCCCTCCTTGGAAGAAAACCATCTTTTATCCCCCATAGCCACTCTTTTTTGACACCAGTTGTAATTTGAGGCACCCTCTCTCTGGGAGATTGCAAAAATTAAATCGTTTTTAAGCAATCAAACAACACTTCTGGGGTTTGTAACAAACTTGTGAAATTTGCGGAACTTGGCGGTTGAGGCTCCCTGAGTCTTGCTTCCCGGGGCCCCGAGGAGCTTCGAGCTGGCTCTCTGTTCTCTCTGGTTGACAGCTGATCGTGCCAACTGGGGCCCAGCCATTGCGTCTTGGATCAAGAAGGCAGTGGGTTCTGAAACAATCAAGGGGCTCCGGGAGACGACCTCCGGTCCGGGTTGTTGGCCCCGCCTTCCCTCTGTCACTGTGGGAAAGTCATGCAGGCTGTGGGTGGCTGGGTGGTCCCCTCCACAGAGGACGTCTCTGTTGTTCCCACAGGGCTCCACCACCCAGGGACACACAGATGAGCATTCAACTTCCCCTTGTGACACTTCACTCTCTCCCTTTCAACCAAACGGACTCCGGGGTCTCCTGAAGGTGGCCCACACTTCATTTTACGACACTCTGCTTCCTCTCCCAGGTGGAGGCCGTCTCCACCCATGGAACATAGCAGTGAAGGCACTTCCATGCCTCAGCAGCTCCTGGGCCCCTATTGTCACGGTGTAAGCAGAGTGCACAAGGCTGAGCGTGTCTCTGAGCGTGTCTCTGGTTCCTCCACATACTTAGCTAGAAACTCAGATCCATGTGGCCTGTCCTGGACAGGACAGGGTCAAGGCCAGCACGATGATCGTAACTTTATAACTCACCTTCCCTTGCCTTTGACGTAACAGAGGGAGCCCTCTTCTGTGCAGGAGGACTTACAGGGAACAGGGAGCCAGGAAGCCTTCTTGTCCTTGGTATTTGGAAGGCAAAGCCCCTGTATTTATCTCCTCGTAGTAATGAACCTGGAGTCTGGGCCAGAAGGCTGGGTGCTGGACCCTTTACCAGCCATGGACTTGCACTTTCTTGTCATTTATATGGTAGGGAGAATACCAGCACCTGCCTCACGGGACTGTCGTGAAGATTAAATGCATGCGAAGTGCTTACAACGATGCCAGGCAGATAGTAAATGTATATTATTTGTATTACATGATTCCAAACGAGAAATGATCTTGCGCTCAGTGAGAATCCCCGATAAAGGAGACCATGGCTCCTCACAGAATAATGTGAATGTCCTTCCCCAGGACCTGGGAATGTGTTAGGTTACATGGCAAAGGGGAATGAAGGTCACGGGAGGAATTAAGGCTGCGGATCAACGGACTTTATTATTCTTCTATTATTATTTTTAGGTTTACCTTGGAGAGAGAGACGGAAAGACAGAGACTGAGACCGTGAGCAGGGGGAGGAGCAGAGAGACAGGGAGACACAGAATTCGAAGTAGGCTCCAGGCTTCGAGCTGTCGGCACAGAGCCCGACGTGGGGCTCGAACCCACGAACCGCGAGATCGTGACCTGAGCCAAAGTGGGGCCCTTAACCGACGGAGCCACCCAGGCACCCCCAGCTGACTTTAAGCTAGGGAGATGATCCAGGATTCTCCAAGTGGACCCAATGTAATCACAAGGGTCCTTACAGATGGAAGAGGGGGCAGAAGACGAAGGCCAGAGGAGACACGGTCATAGAAGAAAGATACAGAGGGAGGCACCCTGGTGGAGTGGAGTAAGGAGGCCACCAGGCAAAGAGTGCAGGTGGCCTCTCAGAGCTGGGGGGCAAGGACAGAGAGTGTCCTTAGAGCTTTCGGGAGGAGCCTAGGCCTGTCGTCCTCCAGCGTTAGCCCAATGAGACCCGAGGCCGACTTCTATCCAGAACCGTGGAGGCATGTTGTTTAAGCAGCCAGATCTGTGGTGATTTGTTTCAGTTGCAGTAGGGAGAGGATCACCCAGGGCTATCCCTGTGTGTCCCGCGTGCTGCCTCGGTGACTGATCCCTGTGCTTGGACACCCCCCCCCCACCACCACCACAGCTTAGTAAGACTCCAGGACTGGGGGTGCCTGGGTGGCTCGGTCGGTTGAGCAACTGACATCGGCTCAGGTCATGATCTCACGGCTCGTGAGTTCGAGCCCCGCTTCGGGCTCTGTGCCGGCAGCTCAGAGCCCGGAGCCTGCTTCGGGTTCTGTATCTCCCTCTCTCTCTGCCCCTCCCCTACTTGCACTCTGTCTCAAAAATAAATGAAATGTTAAAAAAAATTAAAATTAAAAAAAAAAAAGACTCCAGGACTTTTTTTCCATCAGGAAGGCTTTAGATTCTCTTAAGATGGGGAGGCAGCTGGCATTCGTAGCCTGTAATATTTGGGAGGCTCCTGTGGCTTATAAGGGCGACCAACTGACCAACCAGTTGAGGGTTCTTCCCTACATGAAAGGGACTATAGATGTTCCAGCCTGGCCTTCAGCCCCTCACACGAGTCCTTCTCTTTCAGGAAACCGTCAAATCCAGTAAAAACATCAGCACGGAGTGGATTCTCCCATGAATCCACTGTCCTCCGCGTCACCCACTGGTGATGTTCTGGAAAGACTTCCCTCCATATATAGGGGACGCTGATGCCTCCCTTCGCGGGCTCGCCATCCCTCCCCGGGCCTCCTTCCTTTCCCAAACAAGGTTAGGATTTATAACTTCTTTCAGGGCAACATCTGGCTCATTTCCATCAAGTTCTTGTTTTCTTTTTCTTTTTTTAATCCTTCGTCTAAGGTCATTTGATTTCAGTTCAGTTGCATCTCGCGCCCGCTCCCCCCACCCCCCACCCCTTCTTGTTCGTTTGGCCTTTGGAGATAGTGAAGCCGAGG
Organism: Prionailurus viverrinus; assembly: GCF_022837055.1. NCBI lineage: Eukaryota > Metazoa > Chordata > Mammalia > Carnivora > Felidae > Prionailurus > Prionailurus viverrinus. Next base: position 13,757,361 of record NC_062571.1, read on the forward strand.
CGTGAGGACTCACTACCCACAGCTGACAACTCGGGTTTAGAAGTGAAAGTGCTGGCTGGGACCCTCTTTCTTTCTTTTTTGGCCGCAGAGCCACAAGGCTGGGTCCCCAGCGAGCCGCCTGAGGACATCTTGTGGCACCGTATCTCCTCCCCCCCCCTCCCTTACCAACCGCCGCGCTCTGTTGTCATTGCTGATTTTTTTTTTTTTTTTTGTAAGTTTTTGTTGCTTTTAGAAATTCGCTAGCTCTGTACTTTCTAGACTGGGCTTGCCAGCATGAAAGCAAAACCAGGGCAAGAAGAACAAAGCGGGAGAGGCTGGCAGAAAGCGAGGCCACACTTCGCGAGGCCACGGCAAGCTCCCTGGGCGGGAGGGGCGCCGGCCAAGCCTGAAGACGCCTCCGAAAACTTCTCATGGCCCGAGGGTTTAAAATACCCACACTTCCTGCGCTTCGGAGAGGGTATGCGCAGAATGTGAGTGAGTCACCAGTGGTGGTTTTCAAATGTGTCTGTCATGAGGAGGTGTCATCAAAAGCTCATCCTGTTCCAGATCTAATTTTTTCCACTCTCGGCTCTGCAGCCTATAAAGGCCGAATGCTGCAAACCAGCGTTTGTGTTGGGCGCAGAAAGTGAAGGGCGAATTAATTGCACTGCAGCAAGTAAAAACCCGACTCTTAAGGAAGAAAGAAAGAAAGAAAGAAAAAAAAAAAAAAGACGTGTAAACAGTGTGGAGATTGAGTTTCAAAGCCCTTGTTTTCGAAAAGTTGAATTATATTTCAACTCAAGCCAAACTGTCAAAACATGGGGGGGGGAGGGGGTGATCTGCCTGCTTTGAAAGCGCATTAGCCTTCTTATGTAAAAGCCTATAATTGATATCCAAGCCGAAACTAGAGACGTGCAGAGAGAGGGGATGGCCTCTCCCCGCCGCCCAAACGGCACTTCCCTATCGACCACGTGCAGCTCTTCAGAGCTCGGTCGGCAAAGTGGGAAACTGGAGAGGAGAACAAAGGAAACGCAAAATGCTCCGTGAACGGAGAGGGTTTAAAATATCAGGCCTGGTTTATGCAACGCGTGGGCCCAGTGCATTGTTGATGATCATTTACATAAGAGGAAACCCGGGAGAGCTGCTCACCGTCCGAGCCGCAATGTTCTAGGAAGCAGCAGGTGTCACCTTCTTGCTCCTGAGAAGCGGGGATGTGCCTGCCCTGTCCCCCTGGGGCTCGGGCCCAGCCTGGGGCCTCTCGGAGAAGGCCACCGGTCCCAGCCAGGGGCCGGTTTTCAGGCTCCTCCTCTTCTTCCAGACTCCACTCGGTCACTTCCCCCAGAAAGGGACCCCTGGGTGGTGGAGGCTTTGCCCTCCTCATCTGAGCTCCTATTCCCGTCTCTCCTTTGGTGACCTTCTAGAACTTTCTGGTTGCCATGGCCGCGATTCTTGACCCTGTTCGTTTGACGTCTGAGAGTTCTCTATGTTCAGAAACCATTCTCGAGCAGAATCAGGTTTGAGCTGAGGGAAAATTCACGATGTCAGCCACATGACACATATTTGGCATGGGGCTAGAGTAGGCATCAAAGCAGACCATGACTGGGACAGCAATAGCAAAAGGGCTGGGAATTACTGGGCTAAAGTGTGAGTTCTTAGAGGTGGCCACTGTCCTTCCTCCTTTTATGGTCAGGCCTCTGGCCTCTGAGCAGACCAGGTTCACCCAGCAGGCCCTGCCTGGGACCGTCTCTGTCATTTCATTCTCCCTTTGGATGCTGATAGTTTAAAACAAGCCTAGGGGCTCCTGGGCGGCTCAGTTGGTTGAGCGTCCGGCTTCGGCTCACGTCACGATCTCCCGGTTTGTGGGTTTGAGCCCCGCGTCGGGCTCTGTGCTGACAGCTCGGAGCCTGCAGCCTGTTTCAGATTCTGTGTCTCCCTCTCTCTCGGCTCCTCCCCTGCTTGTGCTCTGTCTCTGTCTCTCTCTCTCTCTCCCAAAAATAGCTACATAAACATTAAAAAATTTTAAAAAAACAACAGCACAAGCTTAGGTATGTATGACGTGGATGCTTCTGTGATTAGAGCCCTGTCTTCTTCCATCCTGGTGACACACAGCCACTTTCTTCCTCCTGGTTTTCCTTCCTGATCTCCCCCAACTGTGAAGCATCCCCACATAACCCACTGTTGGGTAGAGTGGACTTTTTGGTGTATGGTCTGGGACTCTCCGATGACCTCAGAAGAGAGTTGCCAGATAAAATACAGGACGCCCAGTTCAATGTGAATTTCAGATCACCAGTGAATCATTTTTAGTGCAAATATGCCCTAAATACCAGGTTAAGAAAAGTATGTCCCATGAAATATTTAGGCCATGCTTGCACTCAAAAATTATGTGTTGTTTGTCCGAAGTTCACGTTTAACGGGGCACCCCGTATTTTTGCCGAATCTGGCAGCTGGTCCAGAGCTCCGTGTGTCCTAAATGAACGTGGGCTCCGTCAGCTATGTGAGGGAGCAGATTCTAATCCGGATCAGAGCCTGACGGCAGAGTAGGGGGAGGGCTGCGTTTTCCACGTGAACCCCTAGTGAATAAAACCAACCGGGCCAGGGGCGCCTGGGTGGCGCAGTCGGTTAAGCGTCCGACTTCAGCCAGGTCACAATCTCGCAGTCCGTGAGTTCGAGCCCCGCGTCGGGCTCTGGGCTGATGGCTCGGAGCCTGGAGCCTGTTTCCGATTCTGTGTCTCCCTCTGTCTCTGCCCCTCCCCCGTTCATGCTCTGTCTCTCTCTGTCCCAAAAATAAATAAACATTGAAAAAAAAAATTAAAAAAAAAAAAAAAAACCAACCGGGCCAGATTTTCCATCGTTACTTCCTCCTTGGCCTTGTTCTATGTCTAGGGGTACACGGTCTACATCTCTGTCATAGCACAAGTCAAGCTTCCGTCCCTAAGAGCTGCTTCTGGCTGAGACCATGTCTGATAATCTGTGGGCCTGGCAGGTGCTCGATATGGGTAAGCAGAGCTGGTGGCTTGGGAAGGAGAAGGTCGTACCAGGCTCCCTAGGCCACGCCTGGATGGCAGAAGTCGTGTCTCTGACCACCTCCAAATGACTGGGAAGCCAGCAGAAGCCATCATGCAGCTCGCAGAATGACAGCTTTCTCCTTTCTTACTCCAGACGGTTTGGAGTCTTTAAAACATTGCTCTTGGGAGGCAGGAGGGGTGTGGGAAACTCGGAAACCAGTCGCCCGTGGAACACAGGGAAGGAGGGCCTCTAATTAAAAGCAGCTCCCAGAGCTATCTCAGCACCGGGGACCCAGCTGAGCAGGGATGGCCGCTCCTCTCACCGGCCGTTGCTGGGGGCAGGTGGCCTGGACAGACCCCGAGAAGGAGCACCTGGGGCTCCTCGAAGAAGAGAGTCTCCACACGACATCCTCACCCCTAGACTTCTAGTTCCTTCCTCCCCCCGCCCCTACCCAAAGCCGATGCTGGGCTCCGGGCTGGGTGCTCAGACAGAGCACACACAGCTCAGAGCTGCTCAGAGCCATCCTGTGTCTTTCATCGCAGAGAGAAAAGTCCTCTTTCAAGTTCTCCAAGAAATGCTCTCAGCAGAAGGCATTTACCGTTGAGCGCTGTTGTTGGACTATGTATTTCCAAGGTATTTACGCGATGGCGTATGTATTCGGACACAGCCGTGCTGTGTGACAGGTTGGCAGCATCGTATTTATTTCACAGATCCCAGAGGGGGCCCAGAGATGGTGATCGATTGGCCCCTGGTCACACAGCAAGTCGTCCTTTCATATCATATATGAGTGGTAGGTAGCATTGCAATGTTAGAGAGAGGAAAACGGAAAAGATATCACTCCTGGCAAAATGGGCCAGAAGGCAGGGACCTCTTGAGCCAACAGGAATACAGCGGGGAGAGGGGCAGGGTGGCAGCATGCCAGGGGGGAATAACACCAAGAGGAGAGAGTGACTTTGCTGGGCAGGGGGCCGCTGGCGTGTGTGGTCAGTCACAGCACTATGGTCACAGGCCAGAGCGAGGGTGTCTGGTGCTGAAGTTGAGCCTCTGGGTCATGGCTCTAAGACATCAGGCCAGCGGTTGTGGTCAGAGGGCCGGCTGACCTGCGGCCACGTGGTATGGACAGAGGGGAGGTCGGGAGGCCTGAGCCTGGCGTTGCCTCTGACGTTCGCAAAACTGGACAGGTCACCTCACCTCTCGGGGCCCTCCGCTGGGTGTCTTAATCTGAAACCGATGAGGGGGACTGGGTTTGACCACTTCTACGATCTCTTCCTGAGAGCTCTCTCTAAGAGTTCCAGAATTTGCTATGAAGCCCCAGGCCCCCTGCCTTGACTCAACAGTGGAGCTGATCGTGCAATCGCTCTGCTGATATTTACCGAACAGCGACTACGTGCTGAGCTCAGTCCATTGACAGAGCCTGTAGAAAACGAGCTCCAGAAAGTGTTCTTTGGGGCTGAGTTCTCGCTGCCCCCTGCACACTTGTTCGCCATCTCTTCTGCTCCCCGGGGGAGCGCAGAGGGATTTCTAGGTAGTTGCAGACACGAAGCCTCGGCAAGTTCTGACTTTGATCTTAGCAAAGTTGCATTCAGTAGTTCTGGTGTGCTTAGCTCCTCCCGAGGGCGTGGGAACCAGCTTTCAAACAGATGAGTGTAAGCAAGCAGCACCCTGTTGAAGAGATTTTTCCAAAGCCTGGGGCCAGCGACTTGGGGCAACCCCGGAAGGACAGGCTCCCCCACCAGACCATCAGGGTGCTGCTGAGGGCTAAAGAGTGCACGTAGTGCCCAGAAGAGCCCCTGACAAAGGGGATTGCCCGGGAAAGCTGGTGGTGATCAGGAAAGTGCAGGTGAAATACGCTTTCCCGTGACGGTATCTGATGCAAGAGAGCCAGAGGAGGACGTAGCCCTTTAGGGAAAAGACACAGATTAGACCCGGGGGCAGGGGACAGGAGCAGGGGAGGCAGGGAGGCCAGTGATGATGGTGAGGCTGGGGACTCTTGCTTCCTTATTTGGTGCATTAAAATACTAGATCATGACTCAATTCCTCATGGTTAGAAGAAGAGATAGATGCTTAGGGGACTTGGCCTCCCATTAGCCTGGAGACTCCCAGCCCTACTCTTGTGCTGGTGTCACTGGACGTACCACCACCATCCCCCCTTCCATTCTCAAGAGCACACTTGTTTGAACAATGCGTTATACGATCACCCTTGGCGAGCTGAACCAGATGATCACTTGGAAAGCTCAAGTGACTCAAATAGGGCAGATGTGGTTCTGGAAGAATGACACCCAAATTTCACTTCATGACCAAGCACTGGCCCCTTTCAATGCAACTATCTCTTTCCAAGATGATCCAGGTGTTTCTCAGTAAGGACTATTTGTCCTCAGAGTCTTACCCCTTCCCAATGCCAGGTTTACATTAAAGTTCTGGCCCTCAGGACAAAGATTTTTTCGCACCCCAAACAACCAGGTAGCACTTTGGAGGCTGTGTTTGATTCTATCACAGGGGTCTAGACGCCGACCCCTCGCCCCTGCTTAGGCATTCATTCTCTCCATTCCGTATCTTGAAAACTTAACGCTGTAAATGTGAAGAATGCCTTTTATTAAGAGAGTTCTGTACAGAGCTGTCCCAGGATAATCACACTCAAGAGGCCAGGGGGGCCCTTGGGAGGTGGTCCGACCTGGTGGAGAAGACATGGTCCCCAGAGTTCCAGCCCCCGCTCCACCTGCTCATGGATGGGTTCCTCATGAGTCAAATATGTATAAAGTTAGTGAGAGGACGAAACAAAGAAAAGAATTACTAAGGGTAAAACTTAAGATACGACAATAGGTTAGTTAGTGGTGAAGCTGTCTGTGGTCCTGAGGCCTTCCTAAAGCACTTAGTCACCTAAGGGTGCCCTCCCCACTCTGCTGACAGGGCTGGCTGGCTCTGACCCCACAAGTTAAGGGCTACAAGGCACAGACCCCTGGAATCCCAAAGCACTGACTGAATCCGCCCTCGTGTCTCAGCAGTGGATTTTGATACTTTCTCCTTTCCTTGTGTCCACAGACCTGAACTGGCCTGGAGACAAATATGTGCCAATGTACGTCCCGATGGGAAGGGCTTTTGTCGCTCTGGGTTGTAAGTTCAGTGACCTGTACTCTTCCATGCCCTAGGGATACAGCAACCATCCAAGCCCTCCCTGCCCTCATGGAGCTTATGCTCTAGAAGGAGGGATAGACAACCAGCAGGTAAACAATCAGATCCTGTAAGGCCAGGTAGAATTGAGTGTGTGAGCAGAAGTGAAGCAGAATCAGCAAATGGGGATGAGCTTCTGTCTTAGGGTCATTGGATGAGCCCTCTAGATGGGGTGGCATCTGGAATTTGTTGGCATTTAATGTGATGAATTGTGAGAAGCACCTTGCAGGGTAATGGCCCCAAGGCAGGACCCAATGGCTGTTTGAGGAAGAGCCAAGGCCAGTGGGGCCAGATGTGCAAAAGGATTAGGATGGGAGGCCATGGGATGGGTTGTCTCCTCATGGTAATGACTTAGGGTTTTTGTGGTCTCTAATTATGACCAGAAGCCATTGGAAGTTTTGATTGGAGGAGTGAAGTCCTATGATTGACGTTTTGAATGACTGCCTTTAGCCGCCGTATGAGAACTAGGTGGTAGGGATGCCTGGGTGGCTCAGCCAGTTAAGTGTCCAACTCTTGATTTCAGTTCAGGTCATGATCTCCAGGTTCACAAGAACAAGCCCTATGTCGGGCTCCGTGCTAACAGTGCGGAGCCTGCTTGGGATTCTCTCTCTCTTTCTGCCCCTCCCTCACTGGTACACGCTCTCTCTCTCTCTCTCTCTCTCTCTCTCAAAATAAATAAATAAACTTAAAAAAAACTAGGTGATAGAAGGACAAAAATGGAGACATTTTAGAAGATTCTTGCAACGGTCAGAGTAAAAGGTAATGGTGCGTGGGGTGCAGTGATGGCAGGGGGGGTGGCGAGAAGGGATTTGGTTTTGGTTGTATTTCAAGGGTTGAGCTTATAGGATTTGCTGATGGGTTAGATGTGGAGAGTGAGAGAAAGAGGGAACCACCGGTGATGTCAAGGGTTTTAGCTTTGGCTGTGTGGTGAGTCCATCTGTGGAAGTAGGGAACATCGGGGAAAATCAAGACTTTGGTTTTGGGTATCTTGACCTTGAGATGCTAACTAGACACCCAAGTGGAGATGTTGAGTAGCAGTTGTATATATTTTTGAGTATCGGTTGTGTGATATTAAAAATATTCGATGGGGCGCCTGGGTGGCTCAGTCGGTTAAGCGTCCGACTTCAGCCAGGTCACGATCTCACGGTCCGTGAGTTCGAGCCCCGCGTCGGGCTCTGGGCTGATGGCTCGGAGCCTGGAGCCTGCTTCCGATTCTGTGTCTCCCTCTCTCTGCCCCTCCCCTGTTCATGCTCTGTCTCTCTCTGTCTCAAAAATAAATAAACGTTAAAAAAAATAAATAAATAAAAAATAAAAATATTCGACAGTTCCTCAAAAAGTTAAACATAGAATTACCATATGATCCAACCATTCTGCTTCTGGGCATATACCCTCAAAAAATTGAAAACAGGGACTCAAACAGATGTTTGTACAGCCATATTCATAGCAGCACGACTCACAAATGCCACGGGGTGGAAAAAACCCAAGTGCCCATCGACATGAACGGATCAACAAAATGTGGTAAATATACGTAATGGGATATTATTCAGTCTTAAGAAGGAAGGAGATTCCAATACGGATTACAACATGGCAGAATCTTGAAGACATTATGCTAAGTGAAATAAGCCAATCTCAAGAGGACAAATATTGTGTGAGTCCACTTATATGAGGGACCTAGAAGAGGCAAATACACAGAGACAGAGAGTACAATGGTGGCCACCAGGGCCTGGGGAAGGGAGGAATGGGGAGTTAGTGTTTCATGGATAGAGTCTCAGTTTGGGAAGGTGGAAAAGTTCCAGAGAAATATGGTATTGGGGGTGTGCCCACGAGTGTGAATGTACATAATGGCACCCAATGTACAGTTAACCATGGCTAAAATGGTAAATTTTATGTTCTGTACATTTTACACAATAAAAAAGAATTCTCTGTGGACAGGAGTCCCAGCCAGTCAGAATGGGTGTAGAAGAGGCCCATCTGTAGCGGTGTCCCACCAACACGAGCCCTGGTTCAGGCGTATATTGTTGAATGAGGAAGTCCAGGCCCCTGGGCCAACGTGGTATTAAAACCAGGGCCCTGGTCAGATCCCACCTGGGCTGGGAACGGGGGGGGGGGGGGGGGGGGGAGGTGGGCAAAAGGTAAGGGAGACCCTCCAACCTGTCCATGACCAATGCTCAAGAACAGGAAGCTCTAAAGCTCTGGATGCCAAATTGGACTTGCCACTCTCCTCCAAAGGAACGCACCCACGACGAAGTGCATGGATTTCCACACCGTGTGCTGCTCCTTCAGCTAAATGCACGAACATTCTTCCTTCCCCCTGCGTCCATCCATGCCCTCTTTGAACCATCCTTCCGCCTTGCGCTCTGCACATTTAGTTGCCAACACACGTAGCTGCTGCACACACTTAGTTTCTCTCCACTGGGTTTCCTCCATGCTGTTCCCAAGTCTTCTGTCCTCCAGAGGCTTTTTACTTCTTGCCCAAAAGAAGTCACAGCCTCCTCTCGCCTCCTAGACTAAGAAGGCTGGCAGAAATGGCACTCAGAGGAAGTGAGGGCAGGGCAGGATCGAGCTTCCCGAGAGTCAGCACCCCGGGAGGACCGGGAGGGGGTATGGAACGCAGTTCCAGAGATCAACACAGATCTTTTGGGATTTGGTTCTTTCCACACAGGTAAAGCTGGGGTGAGGACAGATTCGCGCGGCGAGAAGGGCTCATGTCACATCTAATGGCGAACAAGGTCAGGGCTGGAAGAGGAGTCAGCATCACCTCAGGGCTGGCCAGTCAGTGTGTGTCTCTGTTGAATGTCCCGCTGTTCCTGTCCCAAAGAATTCTAAAATGCAGCACATAGCAGCTGATGCTTCCAAGCCGGCCTCCCTGCCTCCCGTCCACCCATCCCAGACCCAGGCTCTGAGAGGGACAGTCCCTGGCTTGGGTGTGCAAGTCTGCGAAACCTCTTGCTGAACAGTTGACGTGAAGATGTCTTACCCCCACATTTGCCACCTCTGTGATTTGCACTTGGCCTGCCTTTGAGATCTGCCTCCTCTGCCTCATTTCTTGCCCACAGCTGTTCTGCCAAACGAGCTTTTCCCTGCTCGACACACAGTCCTGAGCTTTCCAAGTCTTCGCCCGAGCTCCGCCTTGCAGCGGGAATACTTGATTTCCCTCATCCCCTGTATCAACCGTTACCAAGTCCTATTTGCAGAGATGGGTTTACCATAAGGTTAACAAAGTTGAAGCGTCAGGATCCCTAACGTGCATCAGCCCCTACCGTGGACCTGGAGGCGCCATGGCAATCAGTGTGTTTTATACAATTTGCAAAAGCAAGGTGGGTAGGTTAAGATGTTTGTATTTTTCCACCCTACCTTTGCCTCCATGTGTTTCACCAGTTTGTTATGGTGTTGAAGTGGTTTTGAGCATTTTGGGGATCTGGCTAAGGGGAAATTGAGTTGGGGAGACACGCAATTTGGATTTAGTAGGATATTTATGCCATTTGCAGTCTCCTCAGCATACATTAAGGTATTACTCACTGTTCTGGTGTAGAAGTGGCTCCCACGGATACCCCTCCATCCCCCATGCTGGCTCGTGTGGCACTGCCTGGGTGTGTATCACAGAATACATAGATCCTGAGACACCAGCAACCAGAACCAGATCAACAGGAACGCAGAAGCAGAATTTGCAATGTGTGGGGCCAGCATCTGGGCTGTGGAGAGTTCCTTCAGCTGACAGATGTATACAATCATGCAGAGAAAATTCTGTTTTCACTGACACCTAGTCAAAAGGAAAGTTCTCTCCTGTCAGGAATACACCTAGCATTGCAGCAAATACCAATTAGAAATGCACAGAGTTGGGGCGCCTGGGTGGCTCAGTCGGTTAAGAGGCCGACTCCGGCTCAGGTCACGATCTCGCGGTCCGTGAGTTCGAGCCCCGCGTCGGGCTCTGTGCTGACGGCTCAGAGCCTGGAGCCTGTTTCCGATTCTGTGTCTTCCTCTCTCTCTGACCCTCCCGTGTTCATGCTCTGTCTCTCTCTGCCTCAAAAATAAAGAAACGTTGAAATAAAAAAATTAAAAAAAAAAATGCACAGAGCTGACTTACGGACACAAAGGGGCCACCAGAGAGCCTGTGGCTGATTGGCACATGGGCGGCTATGGAGCCCTTCACAGGATGTTAGTTGTGGGGTGGGGGTGTGGGAGTGGGGGGTCTCTGTTAGTTTAATACTTACATAACACATATGCTCTATGTTTTGTATACATATATTGTATATATATGTATGTGTGTGAGCTACATAACATATACACATATATTTTCCATGGGTCTAGATTAGGAGATCTGTATGATGTCTGTATTACAGATTTTATCCCACGACCGTGAAGAAGTCAAGGGAAACCCGATGGCTTGGTGGTGACAGGAGTCGATGAACGTGGGATTCTCCGTTCAATCCATTGACAAGCAGGGCTTCCCATGTCCTTATCCCCGTATGGTTTCCAGGGACAGTCTGATCTGTCCCCGGTGTCAGGAAGGGGCTGACGAGTGAGGGTGACACGGACTCGTTCTCACCGACCGCCCCAGGCAACAGCCCTTTGCCTGCTCTGGGGAGGTCAGGTGAGCAGGGAGAGTTGGAATAACAGAACGGACTAGGGCTCTAGTCGCATGGGGTCAGAGGACCGGGGACACGCCGAAGGGAGCAAGCAGCACCCCAGTGCGCATTGACCCGAAGGCGGATCCGTTGACGCGTCAGGAGCGTCTCGTCCACCTGGCAGGCCAACGGTGAGTCAGGAAGCCACAGGAAATGGGGATGGGCGCACAGGCAGGGACACAATCAAGCCTGAGTTCCAGAATCCCCAGCCTCTTCAAACAGGTAGAAGCCTAGAATGATTTGAGCTTTTGAAAACTGTAAATCTGCCTGAGTGTTGGCTTGGCTGAAAGGTTGGAAAATTCGGCTAAAATTCAAATAAGAAGCATGGCATTGGAGTCATGAGTATAGTTTTTATTTAAATTACGCTCCCAGGTCTCTGTGAAGTCAATCCAAAACATAATTAATGCTCGTTTTTAATTTTATTTGCTTTTGCTCCAGAGGATAGGTTTTGGCTGTAAGGGGACACAGACCCTCCCCGACGTGCACCTGGGAGCACACACGTGTACAATAAATACACACACATTTGCCACCAGAAGTAAGGGGGGAAGATGAGAAATGTCCCCAAGTTGGCGGTAACTGTCAGGTGAGGTAGTGGGCGACTGAGGTCCACGTGTCAGAAGCCGCTGAGCCCCAGGGAGGAAGAGGGAGTTTGCTCGCGGGGGTGGTTGTGCTTTTTATAAACTTCTTAAGGGCAGCGGCCTGTCTACACTGCTCTGTCTAGCTCTGGGCAAAGAGCTGGGCCGTGACTGCGCTTCTGTTTATACTAAACGCGTCCGGGCCTCCACTGGACTCAGGGTGGAACCTCAGGAAGGGGGGACCCAGAGACCTCATGACCCTGGAATACCATCTCCGGTCATAGCATCCTGGACCGTCCCTCCCTGGGTCTGGGGTCCCTAATCTGAGCCTCGACAACCTTCTTCTCTTAGCTCTGGCTTTGTCCTAGGTGAACTTCTATACCTCACCCTCGGTAAATCAGAACCAGAGGTGGGTCACCCAGCGCCCCCATCCCACAGCCTGCCTCCTAAGCCATCCGCCATCCAGGCAAAAGCGGAAGGGGCACAGGGGACACTCTAGAACCCAGACCCGTGGTTAGACGTGCGAGGGTTTTCTCACCTCCCCCCCCCCCCCCCCCCCCCCCCGCCGGATCCGTTTTCAGGGCTCAAGAGAAGACAGTAGGCAGTTGACATACGGGGTCCTTCTCAGACGTTGCCGTATATTTGGCCCTTGCGCATTTTTCCCTAAGCTTTTAAAAATGAAAATCGTAGCTTTCAGCTCTGATGGGCTGGGGAGCGGCCATCCTGCCTCTCTGGGAAGTCGGCTTCTCTGGGCGCTTCCCCGGGGCTGACTGTGTTCCCAGGGAGAGCAAGGGTGCCCCGGGTCCCCTTCTGACTGGGACCAGAGGCTTTCAGGCTTTTCCTGGCTACGGAGCTCTTTCTACCATGAAACCCCATGAGGAACCCCAATACCTAAAGTGGATGGGCTCCATGGGATCCCCAGGTAGCCCCGTGGAACCCCAGGGCTCCGTGGAATATGGTTTGCAAAACAACACTCAGAGCCTGCTGTTGGGAGCTCCCCCACGCCGGGGGAACAGGCCTGCTATCCCCAGCAAGAATCAACCTGCAATTCCAGAAATTCCTAGCATTCTGAAAAACCAAACAAAACCCGCACCCCACATTCAGAGCCCTTCTCCCCGGGCCACCTTCCCGCCAGCCAGAATCCCCAAACTTGGGCACCCAAAAGTCCCCCGCTGAGCTCCTTCTGCTCCTGGTGGTTGACGTGACAAGTCCCCTTCTCCGGGGTCCCCTTGTCTTCCAGAAGACAGCCAAGCACCGCGTGGTCCGTCTTTGGGACGCAGAACTGCCCGCCACCCTGCGAGGAGGCTGCGAGGTGCCAGGGGGAGAGGCGCCGGGGGCCCGCTCGCCTCCCGGGGATGCGGCTGGGATGAGGGAGAAGCCGTACCATGCAGCCTGGACAAAAGTTTTCCAGAAATGGAGACTCTGGTACCTTTGAGGCAGCTCGTTGCATCGCCGATGTGCTTCATCGTCTTTCCCAGCAGCGCCTGAGGAACGCGGGGCCTCGGAGGTTACCTTCCGATGCAGAGTCTGAAATTATTTCAGAATAGTTGAAAATTCTTAACCTGTCTGCAGCATGGGCTGCTCCGTCAGCAGCTAGACCCAGAGTTTAACGGCCGGGTAGCAAGATTCAAAACTGACACGAGGAAGGGGCATGGTTAATCCGCACCCCCCCCACCCCCCGACCATGACTCACAACATGGCAGAAGTGATTGGAGGGTCCAGGGGGTCGAAAATTGCCATCGTGGTCCGCTGCCCAGAGAAGGAAAGGAAAATAGTGAAGTGGAGAGAGGAGGTAAGAGCAAGAGAAGTGTGCTCACATTTTCTGATCACCTGCTCCGTGCCAGGCACATTGCACTTAATTTTTTTGTGCTATATTTATTTTTTATTTTTATTAAAAAAAATTTTTTTTAAATGTTGTTTATCTGTTTTTGAGATAGTGGGAGAGCACGAGCAGAGGAGGGGCAGAGAGAGAGGGGGACACGGAATCCGAAGCAGGCTCCAGGCTCCCACCCGTCAGCAAAGAGCCCGACGCAGGACCTGAACCCATGAACCGCGAGATCGTGACCTGAGCCGAAGTCGGACGCTTAACCGACTGAGCCACCCAGGCGCCCCTGTACTATATTTAATTCGTACAACCACTCGGCAGTGTAGGAATCGTTCTGCTCATTTGACGAACTGAATGAAGAAACAAATGCAGCCCGGTACGGTTTGTCAAGGTCACACAGCTGAGCTGGCTGCGTCCTTCAGTAGTGGCGAAGGGGAGGGGCGTGAAGAGGCCGACAGGAACAGCGGCAGGGAGAGAAGGTGGCCGGAAGCTTCCGCTGGAAACATTTCAGAGGGGCAGTTGTGCTCGAGTCTGAGGGCAGTCCTCAAATCCACAGCCCTTCTAGAAAGGAAGGTTGCGTGGGGACGCCTGCTCGCGGCCGGGCTACGTGTGAGCGGCCGAGTGTGAGGGGTTTTGGGGTTTTTTGAGCCTTCACTGATGTGCTCCAGGCTTTTCTGCTACTGGCGTCTGGGACTGAATGCAAGAAAGATTTGGAACCTTCCAGAAAATGAGGTTGTGTGCAATGGAGAGGGTACCGGCAGAAGCTGTCCGATCAGACAGACTCAGTGAGGTCCTGGCTCTGCTGCTGACTGTGTGTGACTTTGGGCAAGTTACTGAACCCCTAGCTTCAGTTTCCTCAACCGTGACGTGGGGATAATAACAGTATCTCCCTCACAGGGCTGTTTTAAGGACAAAATGAGGTAATGTATGTAAAACACTTAGCACCAAATCTGGCATATATTAGATGCTCAGTGTCCATTGGCTTTTATTATTTTTAGTATGTCCCAGTTAAACAGCCATGATCTAAGATGCGTCACATCGATAGAAGTTTCTAGAAAAGCAGCTCCGGTTTGTGGGCTTTTTTTTTTTTTTTTTTTTTTGTCAGATGTGTGCCCTGTCCTTGGCCAGTCTCCATGTAAAATTTATGGGGGTGGTGGTAGGGGAAGAACTCGTTTGGGGGAACCAGGAAGGCGGGATCCAAGAGGAAACAGTTACTTAAGTGGCACCATGTGAAAATACCGGGGGCGCGGTTAGATTGTAGACGGCCGCTCCCAGAACTCTGCTTTTCATATGAGAGGGTTTTACCTTCGGGCCCAAGATGGTGCCTCAGATTCGATCGAGATACATTTGTTCGGAGTCTCAAAGTCTTTGGGGGCTTCCAAAGGGTCTGGGAGGAGTAATCCCTTAAGCCATCGTCCCTTGCATCAGATAACTGACATATTGGGGGGGGGGGGGGGGGGTGCCGGTCCTATGGAACATTTCACCAGTCCTGGGGCGGGGGGGAGGGGGTGCGGGCGGGAAGAGGTTGAGAGAGTGTGGTGAGCGGCACAAGCTGATTCATAGGAGCAACTGCCCTTTTGGCAGCTTTCCCTGGAGTTGGTCAGTGATGGGTCTCCAGCGCCTCTGCGGCCCTCGGTCCGTGCACAGCAGCCTCCTCGGTGGCTCCTCGCTCTGGTTCAGATGCAGAGAAATCAGTCCCTACCCCGTGGCTTTCAGGTAGAGGGAGAAAGTGTGCCTGGTCGGAAGGATGGGAAATGGAGGGCCCGCCATGTTTACCCCTAACCCCCCTCCCAGGCTGTAAGCAGCGAGCCCAGGCTTCTAAATGGGAGCTCTTGGTTTCGGTGATGGAAGCCCCTGCCCCTTGCACACGTGCGTGCTCACACGCCCTGTTCTCTCTCTGTCTCTCTCTCACACACACACACACACACATACACACAACTGCGTGGAGCATCGACCAGGGACAGGTGTAGAGAACCGATGCCCAGACTCCCCTGCGGGTCCCCACCCAGCTGTCCCTCGTGAAGCCCCATCTACCCGGATCACATGCTTGAGAAGGAAGCTGACGGGTCAGCCATGGTTTAGGCAGCAAGTGTCTCGGGAAGCACCGGGAAAGGAGGGCGTCCAGCAGGAACTGAGGCATGGATGGCGAGGTGAGTCTCCAGGGAGCCCCCCTCCTGGGCGTGGTGGCCCTTCTCCAGCCCTGGAGTTTAGTCCCCTGCGTGGGTAGCGGGGTCTGGGCTGCTCTCACAACATGGCAGCGGGGGAAGCCAAGTGGGTTCCAAGGTGGCCCTGAGGGCTTTTTGTCTCTCCTCCGCTCAGATGGAAGCTGCCACTGCACCTCTTTCTTGCCTGCTTCTCCCGGCACCTTCGCTTGTGTCATTTTCCTTGGTCTTGGCGGGAAGATTAGGAGGGGACTTGCCGGGGACATCCAAGCTCACCCTCTTCCTAACCAAGCTCTGCCCCATTCTGTAGCTCACTCACGTGTTGCAGTGGCGTTTTCTTATGTAAGCGCCCCGATCTGCAAACGCTCTGGGTACCCTGGACACACACGGGGCTATATTAAGGCTCCGTGACTCCTGGAGTGTTTGAGACGTCAGCTTTTCCGGAGCGTCTTTAGACCCACCCTTCCTTTTTTGACCCTCGTCCTCAAATGTCCTACCTCCAGCAACTGGGGTGCCTATCCTTTTTGCCAAGAGGCATCTCAAGGCCCAAAGAACGCGTAGATTTGTGAGGTGACTGTGAGCAGTGTCCGTGACTGTCCTGCCATCAGATTTGCAGAAGTTAAGCAGATAAAGGGAGACGACTCCTCCCTTCTATTAAAAATAAATAAGATTTTAAACTTCTATTTAAGAGAGCTTCCCTCTCTTCTCTGAAAATAAATGTACAATTGTCTTGAAAACCCTCCAAGCCGAAAATACACAGTGCTGATGTTCCCACGCCATTAGGCTCCTTCCCAGAAGCAGGATCCCTAACCTGGAATCAGCATCCCTTTGAAATGACGTCAGTGTCTGTGAGCTGGCCGTGTGCATTTTGCAGGGAGGGGTCCACTGCTTTCATGTGAATGTCAGAGGGGTTCTTGACGCGACAGAGAATAAGCGCCACTGCCCTGGGGCATCTGTGATCCCTGTCTTTTAGCCACATGGACGGTTCACCCCCAAAGTTCTTTCTCTGCAGGCCCCCCCCCCCAGACCCAGCCTCCCTCCCTGCTTGTCTAAGCGATGCTGGCTCCCCCCATCTCTTACCGGGAGGCATCATGCTACTCCCCTGCTCCCAGCCTCTCTCTCTCTCTCTCACCCACAGTCTGTTCTTCGTGAGGCTGCCAGAACATTGGTCCTCGGGCGCCCAGGGCTGTGGCAATTTCTCAGCCTCTGACGCTGACTGTGATGTTTGCAGCAGGACCCGCCCTCACCAGCAACCCCAGCTTACCATCCGCTCCGCACCCCCCCCCCCCACCGCCAGACTTCTGAATGGACTGCCCTGGATGTTCGTCCTGGTTCTGCCCCTCCACAGCCGTGTGACCTTTGCCAGGTTACTGAACCTCTCTGGGCCTCGATTGCCTCATCTAAAAATGGGGATAACGTGTCTCTAGCACCCTGTGTTTGATGCGGATCAGATGGGGTATTACATGTAGCAGACCGCGCTGACTAGATTACTGCATCGAGGCTTTCCCCCTCTGCTACGCTTTGCAGAGTGGCCTCTCCGTAAGTGCCTTTGCCTGACGATTTCTCACAACTCAAAGTCACCTCTGAGGTCTGCAGCTGGTGGTGCAAGCTTGAGGATCTGGGGTGAACGCTGTCAGGATTGTGTCCTCAGAAGGCATAGGAAGTGACAAGGGCAGAGGAGGGGTAGTATTTCAAAGGCAGGGTGGGGCCTAGGGGTCGTTTAGGAGACACTGTCTGGGGTGGGCGTCCAGCCTGGCCAGCGTCATCCCAACGGGCTTGATCTGGACCCCAGAGGGAAGCCCTGAGAAGGGTCTAGAAAGCAGGCAGCTGTTCTTTCATATTAATGTCCGGACCCCTGAGCAGCCTTTTGTCACGGGGTCGCTTGGGGTAAGAATCGTCCCAGACTGTGTCCAGACTGTGCTCAGGTAAATGACCCGAGACCCCCTGATCTCCTCGCTCTCCCCAAGTCCCTCTGCCTCCCTCTGCTTGGCATTTTTATTCCCGGTTCAGACCAGAAATAGAGATTGTGTTTGCCAGTTGATTTGTGAAAATCACAGAACCATTATCTCCCACAGAGGAACTTCTTAAGACACGAGTCATTTTTTTTTTCCCCTATAAATTGTCGGTTGACAACTCTTTGTGTGTCTGTAAAACGCTGTGAGCTCCTGAGAAGAAAGGTGTTATCGAAACACAAGGTATTATTATTTTTGCCATTATCATTATTTATTAACACAGGGCTCCTAAAACGGCAATAAGTGTGGAAAGCAATTATTTTGTTTGCTTTGGCTCTATCTGGGTCTTGTGACAGCAAGGTGTGATGTCTAAAAAACCAAGTCACGGAGTAAAAAATACTCTGTGTTAGTATGCCTCCTGCCATCTGTAGCCTTCACATGCATTAATTCATTAATTCCCCAGGGTCAGAAAGACATGAACACTGCTGTTCCCAGTTTCAAAGACAGGGGGACATTGGCCAACCTTGGAGTTACCAGAAGCAAGATCCCTACCCTGCAGGACTATCTGAAACCTTTGGGATGTGCTGGAAATATCCTTTCTGGGGGCACAAGAGGACCCCGGAAAGCCGACACCCTTTGCCGACCAGCAGCTGTAGGAACAGCAGGAACGACCGTGTCCCTTCCGACCCCTTCCGTGAGACGGACCTCCTTCTTCACCCCTCTCCACACAGTGGCAACACGTGGTGTCCCTGGTCGCTCAGATGGTCCCACGTGGCCAGGCTGATTATATCACATGGAAACATGCCAGAACTAAACAAGATAACAACGGTCCCAATGAACTCAACAGATGCCCGTCTTGTAGGTTGTGAGAAAGCGCATGCCTCTCATGGTTGGGTTTGGAGTTCTTGGGCAATCTTGGATCTTCGTGTGGACACCATTCCCCCTCTCCAGTCCTGGCAGAATGTGTGATGAGCAGGCCCCCACATCCATCCATTCATACGCAGCGGTATGATAAGGAAACGTGATGTGCTGCCCAGGCTCTGGGTTGGGAGTCGTGTAAACCTTGGTTCCAAACCCTGAACTCACTTCTGGGGCGCCCGGGGGGGGCTCAGTCAGTTAAGCATCAGACTCTTGGTTTCGGCTCAGGTCACGATCTCACAGTTTCGTGGGTTCGGGACCCACGCTGGGCGGAGCCTGCTTGGGATTCTCTGTCTCCCTCTCTCTGGCCCTTCCTCACTTGCGCGGTCTCTCTCTCTCTCTCTCTCTCTCTCTCTTTCAAAAATAGATAAAAATAAACTTAAAAATTAAACCCTAACTCACCTCTTGCTAGCTACGTGATTTGGGGCAAAGTATTTTCCAAGCCCATTGGCAGGATGGGACCAGTAATATCTTCCCTGTGAAGTTGTTTGTGAAAATTATTGTTAATGTGTACGTAGCACCAGCCACAGGAGAGCAGGTGGCCGGAGAGGAGCCTCCTACTGACGGACAAGAGCTGACCGTGTGTTCAGCGATGCCATGTTGGAGGCTTGAAATTGGCCACGGCAAGAGTATTTCCTCCGTGGGAATTAGCAAATGCTGCAAAATAGGGCTTTTTTTGTTGTTTTGTTTTCTCTCCCCAAGACCTTATTTGTCCGCACACTACTGCATAGTAGACACTCAATAAATGTAGCTATTATTAGCAAACTCAGGGAAAACCTATGTTGATTCAAAACGTAGAAATAGAATACATCCATTATATGGAACACAAAAGCACTGCTTGTTTTACAAGAAAAGTGATATCACATCTGCCCCCAAATTGATCACCCAGAAAGATGAATGCATAGCCTCTTTGGGTCCATGGAGCTTGTCGGCGAGATCTATTGCTTTTGCTTATTGAACTTGGGAGCATATTTTGTGTTGCTTCTAGTAACTCTGGTAATCGTTTGGCTTATAAGAATGTGCTGGCTAAAACCCAAGCTGACGGAAAAAAAAGAGAGAGAGAGAGAGAGAGTTTGGCAGCAGTTTTCTCTATTTCCATGAAGAAGCAGCTTGTCAACCAACAAACATCCAACACTGTGCTTGATTCTACCGCTGATGCAGGAAATTGGCAGAATGATTCTCGACTTCATGAAGTTCGTAGCCTACAAGGGATAGCGCGGCAGAAGGCATGATCTCACCGTTCATGGGTTCGAGCCCCGCGTCAAACTTGCTGCTGTCAGCATGGAGCTCGCTTCGGGTTGATTCTCTGTCTCCATCTCTCTGCCCTTCCCCTGTTTGCTCTCTCTCTCTCTCTCTCTCTCTCTCTCTCTCTCTCTCCAGCGCTCTCTCTCTCTCTCTCAAAAATAAAAATAAATCCTGAAAAACTAAATAAATGTCATTTGCAAATATACTATATGCTACAATTTCCTTCCACACATAGGAAACTCAGGCACAGAGAACTGAATCAAGTTTTTTCAGGCTACATGTCTAGTAAGAAGCCAAGCTGAGATCGGAACTCAGATTGTAGATCCCAGTAGGTCTGGGAACTCAGATTGTAGATCTCAGTAGATCTGGGAACTCAGATTGTAGATCCCTTCTCAGTAATAATTAGGGAAGAAGAGATGATGGTATTATATGCTGAAATGAAAACGGACTAAATTCTGTATAGAGATAATTAGACAATGGACGAATTAGAGGCTAATGACGTGATCCCGGACAATAAATCCAGGAAGCATGGAATGATTAAAAGGAGGCAGGACTCTCCCTGGGAATAACTACTGTTGGGGGAGCCCCACAGAAAAATGGCATTTTCTTCCTGCATCTTGACAAATAGTTACACGTTTTTGTGATATTTCGCTCAAGCACGAATACAACCGGGTCTCCATATCTTTGTCCCAAATGCGGCAAGCCGTCGGATCTCACCAATATGACCAGCAGGAGGTGGGAATGCTTCAGAATGGTGGTGGAGAAGACGTCTCCCTCTGTCCCTGGACAAATCCCAAAACATCAGGGCAAAGTCAGTTCAACCCAATTTTTTGATATTACAACCCAATTTTTTGGCTATCATTTTTTTTATTGATATGTTTCTTATCCCACAAATCTCTCTTGGCTTTTTCTCCTTCTTCCTCACCTTCCTTCTTGGTCTACTTAAAACAACAACAACAATAACAACAACACGTCGATGGGCTTTTTTGGCTATTGCCGACCCAAACACGACTCCAAATAATAAATATTGGAGCAAAGATGGGGCCACCATTGCGTAGCTGGGGGGAAGCAATACTTCATTTCATACACCATTTACTACCGCGCGAGGCAGCAATCCCACAAAGCCAAGGAAGATTTAGAAAGTTAAGAAAGGAGGGGGAAACACTCCAACCACATCACTACTCTATCTCCATTATCTTGTAAAGTTTATTGATGCACAACAAGAGACAATTTATAACGGCACTCGTGACTGTTCTGATTTATACAAGGAAGGGCAAAATGGTGCTAAACAGCATTTCTACAGCATTCTGTATTTGTCACAGGCTTTATTGGAAATGTAGTCATTTCTCTTTGTGACCCAAATCTGGGTTTCCTACAGCCCACTTCTGAATGCAAAGCACATATCATAGCCGTGGCCCGTGGAGGTCCAAGGGGCCCCCAGAGGTGACTGGGAGTGGGGAGCAGCGGAAAAGTACTAGAAACTTGCCGGTTCCCTTCGGCGGCCACTCTCCATCCTCGGGTTGTGACGAGGCCAGAAAAGGAGGAGATCGGGGACTGTGTTTCCAGCAGGAGGAAGGAGATGAAGGAGACAGAGGCGGGTGAGGCAGCTCCTCGTCTTTACCTGGTCAGCAACGTTGCAGAATCCCTGCCTGTCCCCTCCAGCCTCCCCCCCCCCCCCCCCAGAACACACAGGCTCTTCTCTCTCTTTTTTAAACAGTTTATTTGTTTGTTTATTTTTGAGAGAGAGAGAGAGAGAGAGAGAGAGAGATTGTGTGAGCGTGGGCAAGGGAAAGGCAGGGAGCGAGGGAGAGAGAATCCCAAGCAGGCTCTGCACCATCAGCACAGAGCCTGACACAGGGCTTGAACTCGCAAACCATGGGATCGCGACCTGAGCTGAAATCAAAAGTCAGACGCTTAACCGACTGAGCCACCCGGGTCCCCCCCCCAACACACAGACTCTTTTAACGTCGCTCGTTTTCCCCAATGGCACTCCCTATTCCCCGGACAAATGTGACAAGCCCACATGGGCGACCCGGAAGTCACAGGAGACTCTTGACCATCTGCGGCACACTTTCCCGACCACCTGCCTGTCCCCAGCCCTGCCCGGGGCCAATCACAAAGGCCCGAGGGTTATGAACCAGAGCGGTGGGCGTTCCTAACATACCACGCGTTAACCTCCTCACTTCTGAGCGGTCGGTGACCTGCGGAATGGCCAGGGCACCTCGAATGTTCTTGGAATGGAGTATCCATTTCTTGTCCCAAAGAGGAAACGAAAAAAGCCAGAAGGTGAGGAAGGCGGGTCCTGGGGCAGTGTAGTGAGGGCTGTCTGCGGGAGCCAGGCCACTGTCACTTCTCCAGGGGAAGGGGGTGGGGGAGCCCTGGGCACAGCCTCCCAGGGGGGCGCTTCAGAACAAACTCCACGGGTCTGCTCGCCAGGAACCCCCTGAGCTTCCTGCCCTGCCCCCCTCTCTCCCTCCTCTCAGGAAGGTCTCATTTGTCTGGTTCCCCCAGCTCCTGAGCCCTCCAGGAAGTCTCTGAGCAAAATCCCATTGTTTAAGTCCTGCATGGCAGGGGCAGGTGATCTACCCAACAAAATCACTTCCCCTCACTCTTCCTAAGAACTTCGCTGCAAACATTCCTCTTCCTACCCCTCCTCTCCGGCCTTCTCAGCCCCTTCGAATTGTGCTCCTAGGAACCAAATACACGCTGCGGGAGTCCCCCGCAGAGAGCGGGCTCGTCAGATGACTTGGATTTGAAACCGGTGTGATCCCTCTGGTAAGCCACTTAAGACCTCAGTGTCTCGTCGGCAAAGCGGGGATATTCTTGTATCTCCCCGGGGTGTGCTTGCAAATGTGGGTCCCCTAGCTCTCCAAACAAACAAATAAAAAGAAACTTCTGGCTGTATAGCATTTGCCAGTGCCCATGGTGTACAAACTTCCCTCCTGGCCAGTGGCAAGCTAGCGCCCTGATGCCACTGAAGGTGCGGTTGGGGAGAGGAGAGCTTTGTGAGCCGGCTCCAGTCCACCCCGGAAGTTACGGGGTGCTTTGACTAGGTAACGCACGGACAGTGTTTAGCCATGTTCAGCCTAGTGCCCGACACACAGCAGGTGTATTTATTGTGGTTGTGGCTCACGCCAGCCAGGGTTCTCAGCTTGCCTGCCCTCTAAGCCCTTCCGAATGCGGCTAATGGATCGCCTTCTGGGGGAAGCAAATTGCAAATGATTTTTGAATACCACGAGGCTCTACCCTGGGCCAGTGCGTATGCCTCAGGCTGCTATGGGAAAGGGAATCATCCGAGGCCTCTCCCTCCCTGCCACGGGTGGGGGGCGGGGGGTTGGGGGGGGCTGGTGAATCTGTCATGATAGCCACTCTAAGCTGCCTTGGCCAGCACCCCAGCACTGGTGCCAATCTACCGCCTATAACACATTGTCTTACTTTTAGCAAGTTCCTAATGTGTTTGTTTCTTTCCTAAGCAACCGCTATGCTGCTGCTCACATCCGACAAAGGAGCAAAGTCACATTGTTCAAAGCAAACAACTTCCAGTATCAGTTGGAACAAATATACAATCACACCGGCAGACCTCAATCTTCAAACCCAGTTGGACAAAGCAGAGCAGAAAGGCTCAAGGCCACAAGGCAGCAAAATGCACCTTTATCTGCTTTCAAAGGGCCTCTATCAAGTGCAGTTCTCCTGTGGGCTCCCCCCACCCCCTGACTGTTACTAATATCCTTTTAGAAACCTGAAAATAGCATGTCTTTCCTTACTGATGGGTCCTGTTTCAGGTGACTATGATTGATTTCGTTTTTTTCCTCGCCACCCTCTGTGTTTAGAGGAGGACAAAAAGCTTTCTTTAGTTTCTCTGTTCGTTCTTTAAGGTCCCCGTAGTAAGACTTTTTTTTTTTTTTTAACTCAGTCTCCCCATCTGTGGGCCTACACGATCCTTTTAGACTCTTCTACCATTTTAAACATCCAATGATTCTGTGAGCCGTAACCCCTTTTCTGGTCTCCTGCCCTGAGGCTACTGGGGCTGATAGGCAGGAGGAAGTGCCCTGTGGAAATTCACCTCGTGCAATTGACCACTTGCAAATTTGCATGCCAACCGGTGGTTCACAGCCCTCTGAATTCGTGATGCTGGGCGCTCAAGGACCCTTCCAGAGAACTGCTCCGGCAGGTCATTGGGCCAGCTGAGGGTCAGGAATACATAGGACGCAGCCACCACCCTGCAAAGGTGGATGGGGGAGGGGCTGACTATCTCACCAAGTAACAGAGGTTGGAATGAAAAAGGAAACCAGACTGGCCCTTAGCCAGCCCTCAATACGTGGTGTTGCCTCTCGCACACATTTGAAAAACCTGACTCTGGTTACTTGTCAGGCACTGAGGTGGGAACCGCTTCAGACCCACCATGGTGCGAAGGGAGAGGACAGAGAAAGCCAGTGAAGCAGTTGCTGGGGCAGCAGAGCCTGGGGAGAGAGAACCCCGTCCGGAGGGGCAGCGGTGGGGTGGGGAGGGGGGGGTCCTTAAATCCTCCAAGGGAGAGGAGGGGAGTCTCGAGAAAGGAACAGAATTTCTCCAGAAACAGGAGTGGGAGGGAGGGAATCCCAGGCAGAGGAACCGCCCGGGCAAAGGGGCAGAGACGCGAAGTGCCCACCAAACTCCGTGCGCACGCGGCCTTTGCGTGGCTCATGTCTACTTCCTGAACAGAGGGTGAAAGAAGTCATTCTTTGGAGCTCATCTATTTATTTAAAAAAATATCTTTCCAGCGCTCTCTGGGGCTCTAGGTCTGTGAGGGGTGCTGTGGTCAGTACTAAGACGCCCCCACTGGCACCCACACCTCCTTCCCTCCATGTTTTCAACATTCTTCTCCAGCGAGCGGACCACTGTGGCCTGAGGGACAGTGCTGTCCTCACGACCCTCAACACGATGATTGTCTATGTAATCAAACTTCAGCATCGCTCGGGGGCTCGGGACTCACTACCTCCCTTCCACTGTCATCTGGAACTGTTATTTACATTTTAAAGTACTGTTTAGTTCTCTAGCCATTTTTAAATCAACCAGAGTGTAATTTACATACAATAAAATGCACAGAATTGGAATATATGCAGTCTGATGCCACAGAAACAGAATCACCATCCCGACCTAGCAAAACCTCCCTTTCACGCCACAAAGCTCCTGTGTCCCCTTTTCCTTCACCACCGACCACTCTGCCACCCACCCAGACAACCCAGGCCACCGCTGCTCCGACTTGTATCATCATAGCTCGGTTTTTCCTCCTCCAGAAAGTCATGTGAGCGAAATCAGATGGTTAGATAGTCTTTTGTGCCTGGAGTCTTTTGCTCAACGTAGTTTTGGTTGTTTTTTTGTTTGGAGATTTATCAACGCTGAGTGTATCAGTAGGTTGTTAATTTTTATTGTGAGGAGGGGCCCTTGGGCGGCTCAGTCGGTTAAGCGTCCGAGTTTGGCTCAGGTCGTGATCTCGCCGTTTGTGAGTTCGAGCCCAGCGTTGGCTTTGTGCTGACAGCTCAGAGCCTGGAGCCTACTTCAGATTTTATGTCTCCCTCTCTCTCTGCCCTCCCCTGCTTGCGCTTGCTCTCTGTCTCTCAAAAAAATAAATAAACGTTAAAAAAAATTTTTTTTTAATTTTTATTGCTGAGGAGTGGGTATGTTGCATAAATACAGTATTTTTTTTTTTCCAACTCTTCCCCTACTAAGGGATGTCCGGATTGTTTTCTCCATGCATATTTTTGGTCTTGCCTTTCCAACCAGATTGTGAGCTTAAGGGAAGGGATGTGTCTCCCATACTCTGTCCCCACCCTGAAGCACCTTATCCAGAGGCCATGCTGGTTTGGATTCTCAAATGGGTTGGTTAATTGAATTATATTTGTTGCTAAGATGTGGTCCCTGCCTGTTAAAACCTTATAATCTAATTATGGAGGCAGCTACAAACATAAATCAATTATTCCAAGGCAACACATTTATCTATTCATTCAGCAAGTAAGTATTTATTTTAGGGAAGAGAGAAGACATGTCAATGAATATCTAAAACATAGGGCAGAAAGTAAAGGATGATGTGAAAGAAATTCAGAAGAGGATCCACAGAAACCCTGAGAGCAAAGTGGTGCCTTTTGTGGAGATGCTCAGGAAAATCTTCAAGGAGGAGGGGCAAATGCACAAGCCTCAGAAGGCGGGCAGACTATGGACCAGCAGTCTCGGGTTCAACAGAGACAGAGCTGGAAAGACAGGGACAGAGGGGAAGGCATTCCCAGCGGCAGAAGGAAGGGAAGTCACAGAATAGCACTGGACGTGAGTAGAAGCAGCTGGTTGGTGGGTGTGAGCACAGCGTGAGAAATGGAGGCAGTGACCAGGGGCTGGGAGGACAGGACAGCCTCAGACCACAGAGGGCCTTGAATGCCAAGCCAGGAAACCCACGAGCAAGTCAAATACACATTACAAGCCTATCGCACGCCTATGTGATGACACCTTCTGTAAGGGCAAAACCCCACCATCTCTGAATTATTACATCAACGATACGGGCAAAGAACTAAAGCTGAGAGGGGTAAGTTATTTAGCTAAGTCACACCAAAGGTGAATGTCAGAGTCAGGACTCAGCCCAAATTTCTGATAACTGTGGTCTTTATGCACAGCAGGTGATAAAGGTATGTGAGTGCAAACATCCCAGAGTGTAAAGGTCAGAGGAAGCCTTTTTACATGCAAGTCATAGAAACAGAGTTTGGTTGTTTGTTTCTAAGAGTTTGCAATGCAGCGACATTCATATTGTCAATGACACTACATGACCCTTTGAGGACTTTCTATTTTTCAAGCCTTTTCATACTCCTTATGTCCCTAGACCCTCACTATAATCCTGACAGCTCAGCAAGTCAGGTGTTTTCCTATTATTGGTGGTATTATTACCACTATTATTCCAGAATTTTCAGGGGAAAAAAAAAAAAAAACAACTCCAAGACTCCAGAGAGTTAAGAACCTTTCCAAAGGAACTCCAGATGACTAGCCAGGACTCAAATCTGCATCCCTTGAATGCACTTCTATAACCAGTTATTGGAGAATAAGGAGGAAGGATTCTACTGGATAGAAATGCCTAGAAGACTGTGGTCGCCAAACCAAAGCAGTTGGCCTCAAGCCCTCCTCATCCGGTCCCAGGCACACTATTGACCTGCAGGCGATCTCAGAGGGGTTCAGAACAAGGCCGATGCAGAGGTCTTCCTATGAACACGGGTAAATCAAATGTTTCATCTGTAGCGATGGAGGGTTGAAGATGGGGGTCACCAGGCTTTCTGCCCATGTAGCCATATGTCCTCTGATCCTCAGGGCCACAGTCAGAACCGGAAGGGACCCCTAAGACGTTTTGCAAAGGTGCAGGATCTGCAGCCCTGGGACTCCACGGGACCGTGGACCGTCCCTCCACACGGCCTCCCCTCTGCCTACTCGCTCCCCATAGCTGGAAGCTTCTTCCTGCTCCTGTGGTGGTAAGCTGTCAGCCTGAGCCGGGTTCTGGACAGACAGACAGGGCAGGCTGTGCATTGTGCTGGGAACAAAGAGAGCTTCCATAGGGGATGGCCCCGAGGGGGTTCCCTATGTTGTCCTTTTGCCTCAGGTGAATCTCGAATAACCAGGAACCAAAGAGAAAGAGCTGACCGGCCATGAGAAGCCATTGTTGGCATCTAAAGAACCATCTGGAGGGGGCCAAGCCTCCCACACGGGGGATCCCTTTCCCAGTCCCCACTGTCTAGTTTGGCATCTCCCCAAAAGTTTGCTTTTGTGTGCACACGATCTCTGAAGCAGCTTGCTGAATTCATTCCCTGAATGAATCATCTACTGCTACCTGCATTTATTCACCACCTGCTTCCTCCTTAATCCAGGACCACCTGACTTCCATCAGACCGATCAAGCCAACCTCCCCCCCCCCCCGCACCCCCCAACACTCAAGGCTCCAAATAGAAATACTGGTCTTCCTCACTTGGCATTGTCTCTCTCCCCTTGAAACGTACACACGCTGTGAAGGGCCTCTAGAAATAAATCTTTGCTCAAAGAAATTCTCTACACATGTATTAATTTCGATACTTCAAAACAGCAGCCAGGCAGTCAGCAAATAGCAACCGCCCTTGGTCATTGCTGGGAAGAGAAAGGATTATCAAAACAGAGGCCAGCTGCTTGCCAGTGGAAGCTGGTCTGTCATTGCCCTGAGCCTCGTAGGAAGACGTTAACAGCAATCTTCGGCCATAAAAACTGTCTGGTCCATTTGCTCCCGGACCAAGTTTGCATGCATTCTAAGCCTGAAAATCAAAGCGAACTGAAACCTTACATATAAACATGACGTTTCAATCACTTGAGAAAGACACACATTCTCTCTCTCTCTCTCTCTCTCTCTCTCATAAACACAGTAGCTTGCTTAGAGCAATCTTGAGCCAGGAGCTGTGAAGAATTGCTACAGGTAGGAAGACACGTTAGCTCTGGAATTCAATGAACTGTCAGCATTACTCTTGGCATCAGGATGAGTCACTCCCCTGTAGCAAATGGCACCGGGGGACTGTGAGCCTCCACCATGAATGGTGATTGAGAAGCTCTGCAGGGCCAGGACTCAGGGCTCCGGGGGTCCTTCCCTCACCCACATACATTTTAGGAGAACGCACAATAAAAAGATCGTGGGAGAGGCTGGGTGCCGACATGTAGCCTCTTCGTTCATTTGTAAGTTTCACAGGCTTTGAAGCTACTGAAGAACAGGGACTGTGTTTGTTTTCTTCTCTCTCAGCTCACGTCCAAAATCATGCTGAAGGGGAGAAGCACAAGTGCTTTCTGGTTTCCCAGGGGGCAGGCACTATTATTAGCCTCATGGGATAGATGAGGGAAGAAACTTGCTGGGCAGAGCTAGGGGCTCAGTCCCAGAAAGAATGCCAGGCGCACCTGCTCTAACCACTGCCCGTCCTGCCCCTCGAAGGGTGGTCACCCCATTTCTCTAATGAACGGGGCGGGGGGGTAACATGTGGGCCTGAGGAAGGCGAAGGCATGTTTTTCCGTTCTATAGGAGAGCACGCACACAACCTACGTACATCCGACAGCCAAGAGGGAACACATGGCTTCGCTCTTTTCCTCGGTCATTGAATGATTCAGGCTACGGCCGATTGGTTTTGGTTTTGGCGTGATTTGTTAGTTTCCCCCAGCTCTGCCATTCATCTTCCAGAATCTTCTGTCCCTGGTTTCACTTTTGTATGTGCAGATACGGTCTTTGATGCAATCGAAAGGGCAAAGACATATTTTAGTGAAAAGCTCCCCCCCGCCCCCAATAGTTGAACATAAAATTCCTCAAGAACTGAAGGAGAACGTTAAAACATGAGAATAAAAACTCAGCGTGAATTTGTCCGTAACGCTTAAGAGGAGCGTGTTGAGGGTGCCAGGGTGGCTCGGTCGGTTAAGTGTCTGGCTTTTGGTTTCGGCTCAGGTCTTGATCTCACGGTTCGTGAGTTCGAGCTCCGTGTCGGGCTCTGCAATGACTATGCAGAGCCTGCTTGGAATTCTCTCTCTCTTGCTCTCTCTCTCTCTCCCGCTCTGCCCCTTCCCTGCTCAAGTCCTCTCCTCCTCTCAAAAGGAAGAGAGAAAGAAAGAAAGAAAGAAAGAGAAAGAAAGAAAGAAAGAAAGAAAGAAAGAATATGTTGGAAATGCCACGTGTGTGAGTACTAAGCCAACGTGGCCAACATTCAAGGGACAGAAAGGATAGATACTCTGAACACATGGGAAATACCAGCTATGAAGGCTTTGGCCCTTTTATTCACACATTTTATAAACTTCAGGTAGACAGGAAACAACAGTAAGAAGAATGACCTCCGCGTGGCACGCCAAAGCAAATCAGAATTCGGATATCCCTGTTCCGAGCTGCAGAAGCTGTAGGTCGGGTCCATATTATATTGGAGCTTCTCAGCCCAGCACAGCATCGCCTGTTTTTGCCTTCTTTGCCTTTGTCTTTGCTCTCTGTCCCCGTTCCCCTACACAACCAAACATACTGGCTCTCCCAGCTTCACAAAGAGAAAACGATTCCAAGAGGAAATCACTTCACAGCAAGCGAGCCCTGGGAAGAATTTGAGACTGAGGAGCCCTTGTAATGAGATTAAGGGAAAAAATGCTTTTGTGCAACCAACTCAGACCCGTCCTCAGTACGTGACAGGAGCCAAAACAAACACAGGCATTGTTTTGGGAAGGAAAAGGTTAACAAGCTATGAAAACAAAATTAGAGATATTTTCAAAGCATGACCCTCAGCAGAATGAATAGAATGTGGTCTGCCAATGCGGCTGTGTTTCCCTCCCTCTGACATTTATCCTGCAGCTTGGTGGGGAACAGCCTCGACTGTGATGTTCCCAGCAGATGACGCGGGAGCAGCCCTCTAGAGCTGCCTCCACTGGGCAGACGCACAAAAGCCTGGGTCGGGGGGTGGGGGGAGAAAGATGGCTAGCTCCTTGGCCCCCTTCTTAGAAGGGAGCTCAGGAAATATTCTTTGTGGATCATGTCGAGCTCGGAGCACACGCTCTCATCTGCCCTCTGGTCTGCAAAGGGAAATTCGGAACTTTTTTCCAGACTTGGGTCTCACAGTGACCCCGGGACAAGACCCGTGCCTCAGTTTCCCCATCCAGCCAGTTAATGTTTATTGGGCACCCCCTGTGCACCAGGCTGAGGAGCTTCCCACTGTGGAGATAAAGTTGAAGGGCCCCATCCTTGTCTTTCCAGGGCTCACAGACTGGTGAGGAAACAGATGTGTAATAGACAGCTACCATTGTTTATAGAAAGCCTGTATCCGTAAGGTTTATCAAATGGAAGAGTTTTCATCAGTTTCCAAACCTAGCAGTAGTGAGGGTATATCAGTGCATATTTGATATTCAGGTTGAATGGGGTGTGTGTGTGTGTGTGTGTGTGTGTGTGTGTGACACCCATCACCCTCTGTCAATAGTGTCCCCTGGTTCTTTGGAGCCTGTAAACATCCTCCCATGTTCTAAGCTGGCTCGTAGTGACAGAGGCTGTCACCCTTAAGTACAGAGGTGCAAAGACGTGTACGGAAGGGCCAAGATGAAATACTCAAGGTGTTTCCTTATCTCTCTTCATCCAAAAAACGTTGCCAGTGCCCACAGAGGCCTGGGCCGTCTTTGTTTCACTCAATGCACACAGACCCTCTTCAGCATAAACCCTGCTGGCGATAATGATGAGAGATTTTCTAAACAGAATCAAGAGCCTGAGAGAAAAACAGAGAACATCAGCAGGTGTGCTGTGGGCTCCAGGACAAGATGCCCCATTTTCTCCAAGAAGGCTTCAAATCTTACTTGTCCACCGTTGAAGTCCCCACCCTGCCTTGCCAAGAAGTGTTTTATCCGAACTTTCTGAACTTTGTGCAGACTGAGCTCGTTCTGTGGATTCTCAACGTCTCCATGATTATTTTATACTCGAAACTTCACAGTCTTGCCTGGTGATTTCCCAAGATCTGAATTGATGAGGTTCATTTCTACACATCAAAAAGTAGGGATATCAAAAGGTACACGGAACAGCGAGGGCTCAGGAAGGAAAGACACCGCGGGCGGTGACTTACCCAAAGCAGGAGCTCCAACCATTGGGTGGCAAGGCTGTCTTTTTTCTGAGACTTGTAGCAACTAGGCAAGAAACTTGGAAACGCTTTAAAGTAAGTTTGGTGCGGAGAAGGTAGAGCAATGGTGCTTCTCACTGCTTCTCAAATTATTGGTATGTTTTTATTTTATTTTTGAGAGAGAGACAGAGGGGGAGCGGCGGGGGGGGGGGGCTCAGAGAGCGAGGGAGACACAGAATCCGAAGCAGTCTCCAGGCTCTGAGCTGTCAGCACAGAGCCCAACACAGGGCTCGAACTCACCAACCACTAGATCATGACCTGAGCTGAAGTTGGACGCTTAACTGACTGAGCCACCCAGGTGCCCCTTCCCCACTCCTTCTTAATTCAGAGAAAGAGCTATCTATAATTTGGTTAACGACTAGGTCCCAAAAGAGTTTTGTTAACCTAATGTGAAATTAATCAGGCTTTTTATTTCCAGATCTATATGTGAAATGTGAATTCTCCGTTCGGATAAAGTACTTATTTCAAATTCATTTTATTCCTCAGACATAAGGTTTCTTTGAATGTATTCAGCCAGCTCTTGATTATCTGGAACAAAAATTAGTAATCCTAGACTAGCTTCCTCTTCTGCTTCTGGGTGATTTTTCCTCCTTTTTCCCTGCCCACCCGGGTCAGGAATTTCTATTGTACTGAATACTATGGCACTGAATCCATGAGGCGTTTTATGTCAAATAAGAAGTTTGATATCGTTTTCGCTCCCCTGGTGAATGAAGCTTACACCTGAAATCTTGAAAGTCATACTTATTTATAGAAGTTCTAAAATATTTCCCCCATTCAAAATATTACCCAGAGGCCTTCTTGACGTCGCCGCAAAGGGAACAGACGTCTTAAACGCCACGTGTCTAAAACTGAGTTCCTCACCACCCCTGGGGCCCCCTCCCGCCGACACCTGCTCCGCTCACAGCCTTCCCATCCCAGCTGGTGGGAACATCTTTCCTCAAGCCGTTCAAGCCCCAAACCTTGAAGTCATACAGATTCCTCTCTTTCTCTTATACCCTACGTCTGAACCATCAGGAAATCCCCCTTCCTTAAAATATATCCAGCTCCGCTAACGGTCACCCTGGGCCACCACCACGTCCCCCTGGATTGTGTCAGTGACCTCCAATAGGCGTTCTTCCTTCTCTCCTCCACACCTGCGCTCTACCCTCAACAGGCCAGCCAGTGATCCTTTGAAAATGTAAGGCAGGTGGCACTGTATCTGCTCAGAACCCCACTGGGGTTCACCCCGGGGGTGGCCACGGTAGGGCCTTTGTCCTATCTGTTCTCTGTGTCTGCAGCTCTCTTCCCCCGACAGTGCCGTGGCTAAGTCCCTCGCCGGGTGCCGGCTCTGATCTCACCCGCTCGCCGGGCCCACCCGACCTCTATTGAACTTGCCCACATCACCGGTTTCACCTGCCTCCCAGGCCCTCTTCTCCCACGCTGGTTTTTGTTTTTGTTTTGTTTGTTTGTTTCTTTCTTTCTCTCTTTCTTTCCATCGCACTCCTCCTCCCCTCTCACGGGGTCCGGAATCTGTATTCACTGATGTATCCCCCCGTCCAGAGCAGTACCTCCCGTAGCAGGTGTGCAATAAATACTTGGCGGGTGAATTGATGACTCAGGGAGCTGGTTTTCGGTGTTGAAAAGAGCACAGGTTTGCAAGTAAACCGGGTTGAAGTCCTGCTGCTTACTAGCTGTGGGACCTTGGGCAAGTCACTAACTCTCTGAGCCAGTTATATAAAGTCATGTAACTATAAAGCATCTGAGACAGTGCCTGGGTCTATAAACACTCAATAAATGGGACGTGGCGGTATTGTGATTACTGCTGGGTACGCCAATACCCGTTATGACACAGCAATAGCCTCGAAGGATATTCTACTCAAGCCCACCTTCTCAAGTGGGACCATAAACCCTGGCACCTGCCACGCTTCCCTCCTGCCCATCCCCGTTGCTCCTCTGTTTGGTAAGAGGGAGCTGGTGACAAGGTATGTAATTGCCCCGACAATAACTTGCTCAGCAACATGGAGCTCCAGTCCCCACGACTGACACTGGAGCTCCGAGAGCAGGTCGGTGGCCAGCAGACAGAGTCAGTCAGCCTCCTTCTTCCTCTCCGACCCCCTCCAGCTGGTGCACACTGGCTTCTTCATCCTCAATATGCTCTACGAGGCAGCAAAGGGCAGCAGCACGGTGTGGTTTTTGGAGTCAGGCACAACGGGGGTCCAATCTCAGCTCTGCTCCTCGCTCACTGAGTGGCTTAAGGGAGTCTCCTGCCCTGAACCTCAGTTTTCCCATCTGTAAAGTGGGGATGATACGATTAAATGAAATGCCAGGCACCTCATACCCACTGGGCGCTCAATAGATCGTAGAAAGGCCCGGTGGCAGGAGAAGACAATCCCACCCAGGGGACAACCGGCACTTTTTTTTTTTTTTGCATTTTTGAGGAGGAAATCGCTAAGTCGTTGAATGGTCTTCTCCTGAAGAAGGTAGCCGTGTCCAAGGAGAAACCGAACAAGCCCTGAACCGGATGACCAGCTCTCACGTAGGCCTCCTCATGTCTGAGATTGTGACCTCAAATGAGGTTGCCCTCCGCTCCTTGCCACCTGCCAAACCCCAACTCCTCTATTAGCTTGATGGGGCTCTTGGCTCTGCCTTCTCAGGACATGTCACACTCCGGAGTAGTCACTGTTGGATGAAGGCACAGAAACAAAGAAGTGCTCAAAGAGCACGTACCAAGGATCAATGTGACAGACCCAGGACATTTAGTAAATCCATATTGTAGATGCCAGGTTGAACACAGCCATGGTGAATATGCGAGTATAATAAAGCGTGTGTGGAGGAAACATCCAACAGCCTCCTGCTTTATTTAAGGAAGACAGGCTTGGAGAGGCACTCTGAATTGATGGGAAGGTGCAAGCGAGGAAAAGAAGATGGAAAGTCTGGAAGCTCTGGGCAGGCAGGAGGGAGAGCCAGGGGCAGGGGCAAAAAAAAAAAAAAAAAAAAAATGCATCTGTCCAAAAAATGCTTCCAGAAATACAGACAAGACAGCCTAGGCCCAACTCACGCTGCTGTTTTTCGTGATGTTTCCCTGCAATCCTTTGCACCCCCTCCCAAAGTGGTCCATAACCGGAGTGTATTGCCATGGCAACAGGCTCAGTAGGGGAGCCGCTCAGCATTACCCAGTAATTCACATCTGTGCTGGCTTCTCTCCCTCCCTCTCCTCTCGCCCCTCTCTTTTTATCTGTAAGTGGAAAGCAGCTCAGCTCGTGAGTGACGCCACCCTGAAGCTGATGGTTGTGGAGGAAGGGAAGAGGAGACTTTCTTTCGGGGGGATATGCTTCCCCCCCTACTGCAACGTCCCTTTTCCCTCTCCACAGGTTGTACTCTCTCACCTGGGGGTGGACAGCTGGGGGTACGTGGAGCCCCCAGGGAAGGCTTGGAACCAGCCACAGCATCTGACCTTTGCTGCAGGAGAGGTTCTACTTTAAAGGCTACGGAATGAGCCTGCGGGTGTTTACAAGCTCCCTTGACTTCATTCAGGTGGGGGGTCGGGCAGGTGGATGGGGGCCGGGTGAGCTGAGATGTAGCTCTCCCAGCCCCCACTGCGGAGTGTCCAAAACCTTCCCTTTTCACCCTTCTTTCTTCTCTCTCATCTGGTTTTCTTTCTTTCTTTCTTTCTTTCTTTCTTCTTTCTTTCCTTTTCTTTCCTTGTTTCTAAATGCTCTTCCTGCCTTCCATACCAGGGCTCAAAGCAATGGATGACTAACCAGGCAGGGTCAAGGCTGGGGCTTGGTCAAGGTTGAATTGGGAGGCCAATTGGACTGGGAGGCCAATTGGAAGACGCCATCCTTCCACCCCCTTGCTCCCACCTCCTGTGCTGTTTTTGCTGAGTTCTGTGAAGTTACAAACAACAGTCCAGGGCCAACCTACTCACCTCTTCTCCACCACTTTTCCTTCCCATAAGATTACCCACGCCCTCTGGTCTGTGCCTAATGGAGCATGAGGAAGGAACCCAGCAGCTCTGGAAGAGTGGATCCCTACAGAAAAAGTTATTTATACATGCCACCAAAATCTGAATATGATGAAGTTATTACAGTGATGGTGTGGTGGGTTTTTTAATGTTTTTTAATTTATTTTTGAGAGAGAGCGAGTGAGGAGGGGAGGGGCAGAGAGAGAGGGAGAGAGAATCCAAAGCAGGCTCTGCACTGTCAGTATAGAGCCTGATGTGGGGCTCGAACTCACGAACCGTGAGATCATGCCCTGAGCCGAAATCAAGAGTCCCCGACACTTAACTGGCTGAGCCACCCAGGCGCCCCCATGTGAGGGTGTGTTTTTTTAGGAAGATCATTTGTTGGTGTAGCCTAGAGCTTGGATGATTTTATGTCTGTGTAGTTTTGCTTTCCGTGGTCTTGCTTTAAAAAAAAAAAAAAAGGGGGGTGCCTGGGTGGCGCAGTCGGTTAAGCGTCCGACTTCAGCCAGGTCATGATCTCGCGGTCCGGGAGTTCGAGCCCCGCGTCAGGCTCTGGGTTGATGGCTCAGAGCCTGGAGCCTGTTTCCGATTCTGTGTCTCCCTCTCTCTCTGCCCCTCCCCCATTCATGCTCTGTCTCTCTCTGTCCCAAAAATGAATAAACGTTGAAAAAAAAATTAAAAAAAAATATTTAAAAAAAAAAAAAAAAAAAAGGTATCTCCTTATTTCTTAAATAAGCCATCTATTCAAATTATTACGATTTAAAATACTTCAAAGAATTAATGTGCAAAGTCTCCCTCTCACACCTCTCCCCCAGACACCAGTTCCCCTTCTGGGATCCAACCAGTATCATCAGTTTATATGGGAGATATTTACAGTGTTCACAAGCAAACACATGTGTGTATTTTATTTTGCGTTTCCTTTTAATATGGAGTCCCAAAAATGTAGGGTTTCAGGATTTAGAAAGTCCTACCCAGCGAACGGACCCTGACTCGTTTTGTATCCGATTTACTTTATTATTTTTTTTAATTTTTTTTTTAACGTTTATTTATTTTTGAGACAGAGACAGAGCATGAATGGGGGAGGGGCAGAGAGAGAGGGAGACACAGAATCAGAAGCAGGCTCCAGGCTCTGAGCCATCAGCCCAGAGCCCGATGCGGGGCTCGAACTCACGGACCGCGAGATGGTGACCTGAGCTGAAGTCAGACGCTTAACCGACTGAGCCACCCAGGCGCCCCCCGATTTACTTTATTAACGAAGGCTACACTGTATTCAAGTATCTGTGTACGGACTAAAGAAGTAAGTTCTTGGGTAATCACAGGTGTCTTTTTTTTTTTTTTTTTTCAATTTTAAGAATCGCCTTCCTCCCCTGTCATTTCGCAGAACGACAGAGAAGGGACAGAGAGAGCCAGGTCGTGTTTGTTCTTTTCTTCCTGGCAAGGAGCAGGTGTCCGATAACATTTGCCAGGTGAGGCTGACACTTTGGAGAATCAGGATCCGTCTGACACACTCCAATGGTGGAGAGAGCGTGGGCTGCCTTTCTCGGGGAAGCGGGGTGCTTCGCCGGCTCTTGTCCTCCTCCGTGAAGGAGGGAACCCACAGTCTCCCGGCGGCACTGGGGACGGGGGTAGGGAGGAAGAAGAAAATCGACCAGACTGCTTATTTGACTTTAACTGACTCCATCCGTATTTCAGTCGAAGCTGCTCAAAATGGCTCTTGTGGGCAGACGGGGCCTGAGTCAGCCAGTCAATAACACTCATCGAGTGTTCCCTGGGTACAGAGCCTGGAGCACAGAGCCTGGAGCTGTGGAACCAGAAACAAGAAACGTACAGTTCAGTCCTTCCCCGAGTTGCTGAGAATCTGAGGAAAACGGAAGGCACAGGTAACGCTTGAGAGAGACTCAGGAGCCCGTTGACGCGAACACAGACCCAGGGACAAATGAACACGCTGGGTTTATACTGACTGAGGCCCAGGCTAGGCCTGAGACAAGCTGTCTTCTCCTGATTGACTCTCAGAGAAGGGACCAAAGACCGTCTGGCATATTCCCGCGTGTCCGGGCTACAGGGGCCACCTACTCCTGGAGCAGGGCTGCGGGAACAGGTCCAGGCCTGGGATGGAATGTCCTTTTACACTGCCAGACGAGCTTTCTGTTTTGTAAATTTTTTGATTAAAAGAATTTTTTGTAAATGTTTATTTATTTTTGAGGGAGAGAGAGAGACAGAACACAATCAGGGGAGGGGCAGAGAGAGGGAGAGACAAAGAATCCGAAGCAGCCTCCAGGCTCCGAGCTGTCAGCCCAGAGCCCGACGCGGGGCTTGAACATACGAGCTGTGAGATCACGACCTGAGCCGAAGTCGGATGCCCAGCCGACTGAGCCACCCAGGCGCCCCTAGATGAGATTTCCTGACATGCTTCTAAGGCTGTCTGAACCTCAGTTTCCTCATTTGTGATGCGGGGACAACCCCTACGCCTGACACTTGTGGGGAGATCAGAAAATGGCAGCTGTCTGCCGGGAGCTGGCACAGGGTGGGCAGGCACCCGAAGGGTGGCATCATTCCGACGATCATTCTAGAAATCCGTATGGAAGGTTTCACTCTTCTGTTGCCTCCCTCGTCAGCAGGTGAGACTCTTCTCTTTTTCCTGTCTCACCTCTGAACCTAGTCTGCTCAATGGTCTTCGGTCAGCAGGGCCGCCCCCAAGCGAGGCCGGGCCTGGACGACGTCCGCCCGGAGGGACGCCCGGTGTTGGTGCCATTGGGCCAAGTCGAACAGGAGGGTCCTGGCTGCGTCTTCTGTCCCTGAAGCCGCTGGGTTGAGAGAAGGAGCCAGGATGAGAGGCCAGGAGATGGAGTCAAAGGTCAGAAGCGGCCAGGTTCCGCATGTGGAGTCGGACAGGTGGGTGGCGGGTAGGACCGGGAAGTCAAGGAATGACCACGCGGTGCATCCTGGGTTAGGTGAGAGGAGCTTCTGACAAGGTGTATCTTTTCTGCGAGGCCGTTTACAGCCAGAAATGACCTAGAGGCCTTCCTCAGTTGGATTGAATCCAGCTCCGGGGTGGGAGGGCTCGGGATGATGGCACGCGGAGGGAGGCACCGCCTGGATCCCAGAGCACCCCTCACCGAACCAGGTGGGGCATTGCCGAAGGTCATGCTAGCGACCCCCATGCTAGGTCAGAGCCCTCTCCCTCTCTGGGACCCGGAACGCGCCTCCTAACCAGGCTTCCTGCCTCCTCTTGGGCTCCCCTGGACACACCTTCTTCACACAGCCACCAAAGTGAAGGTGCACGTTGTAGACCCAAAACCCATCACGGCCCTTGAGGCTCTCTAACCGACGGCTGGTCTCCAGCCTTTCCAGAACATACACTGGGAGTTCTGCAGGCTCCCTACCTTCTTCCTGAGTCGCCCTTGCTCTGTTTTACATACACCAGACTCATCCCTGCCCCCCCTGGACCCAGCAGGCTCCTCCCCCAGGAAGGCTGCTCCCAGGCCTTGTGGACCTGGCTCCCTCCTCCATCCAGAACCGAAGTCCAGCTCTCCAGCGAGGCCTTCGCTCACCGCCCAGGTGTTTTCCCACCCTGTTTTGGTTCTCTGCGGAGCACTTACCCCTGTGTGCCGCTTCCCCGTTCATGTGTGTGGTTCTTTATTTATTCCTGGTCTCTGGCCACTGTGAGACTGGCAACTCCCTGGGAGCAGGTGCTCTGTGCTCTCTGCTGCCTCTCCAAGTCAGGGGAAGGCCCTAGCCGAGGCCTGGTGCTAATAAGTACCTGTGCCGTGAAGGAGGGCTCCCTGCTCAGGGAGCCATGGCCCCAGGCCCTCTGGGCGCAGGGGGACAGTTGGGTTCCCAGGGAGGTCATCCTTGGTGGCCCGGAGTCGGGACAGCATCGTGTCCACCACATCTAACGAAGGATCCGAGGACATACTAGCAAAAGCCAGATTTCCACAAGGAGGCCTGGAAATGGGAGAGGAAGCCTGGGAGGTTAGGAACCAGAAAGATGCAAGAACCCAGTGGGTAGGGACGAGCCGGGATGGAGAAGACTGTGCTCTGACAGAATCGCCCCCCCAGCCAGGCCCCGCCTGCACCGCCCGCCCCCTGCGCAGCGCTGGGTGGGGTGGTGGCCCAGAGTCCAGGCCAGGCTCCCTTCCTGTCCCAGCACCCTCAACACACACACCCTCTGCCATCTCCAGAGCCCTGTAGGGAATGCTTTTTCGCTTAAAATGCCGAGTTACGGGGTGTCTGGGTGGCTCAATTGCTTAAGCGTCTGACTTTGGCTCAGGGCATGATCTCACGGTTCGTGGGTTCAGGCCCCGCGTCGGGCTCTGTGCTGACAGCTCGGAGCCCGGAACCTGCTTCGGATTCTGTGTCTCCCCCTCTCTCGGCCCCTCCCCCTGCTCGCACTCTGTCTCTCTCTCCCTCAACAATAAACATTAAAAAAAGATTAAAATGCAAAATTACTGTCTACAATTTTTTGAACCTTGTGGTTGTGGATTCTAATTACCCGTTGGGTGTTTAAATATTTTTTGTGAGTTCTAATGGATCAGGTCGATGGGAATATTTACAAACAGGCCAGTTCTTGCATTTACTCACAAGTGACCACGCCAGAAGGAACAGTGCTTGGATTTTCGTTATTTGTCACCGGCGACGGCTGCAGGCCTGGGTCACTGTAAAAGCATGACTGGGTGCAGGAAACTAGTTTTTCCCCAGTCACTCTCCTTCTTTCCCTTTTTTCCCCTGCCCCTGCTGGTCTTACCACATTCCTTTTTGATGGTGAAAGAATCCGATCAATGAAGGCATCAGAGGATTTGCCTGACAGGGTCTTTTTGTCTTTATCATGATCAGTCGTCAGAGGACGCCTTAATTGCTCCTGGTGACTCCTTTTGTTTTCTCTTCGTGTTTCTGGCGGTGTGGTTTTGAAATCAGGAACAGCGTGCGGTGAGAATGTGTCCTGCCTTCCACTGAGGCCCTTGCTTTGACAGTGTTTTGGAAATTGTCAAGTGCACGCGTCATAAGGAATTTGGTTGGTGATGGTTCCTTCCTCCTCCGGGAAGTGGCCCGGTCCTGCGCTATTCTGTTCCTTCTCTGCATCCTAAAGACCCCAGGATTTCCTGACCCTCCACTCCAGGGACTGTGTGTCTCCAGGAGAAGCAAGTGCGGGGCCTCCCCTGTCCTCGCTGGGAAGGAAACCGTGGCAAAGAAGGCCGCCCTAGAGGGAGCTTAAGTGTATCTCTGAGCACTGAGTCCTCAGCTCAGAACCCCCCTTTCTCTGGTGTGCAGATGGCCACAGTGCAGGCTGGGCTTCCCTACCTGGATCCAGTTCCCAGATTTCATTCAGCCAATCCCCAGATTTCCACAAAGAGCCCCTAGCGTGGCCTACAATGTAGCTAAGGCCTCTTCCCTGGGAGTGAGGCCGAATACCTCTGGGTTTGGGTGTGCCGTGGAGAGTCCCTCCTCTACCCTGCTTGCCGCCTCAGAGAAGCTGGGCTTCAGGAAGGTGGAGTCTGTCCTGGGACCAAGCAGAGCAGGGTTACTGTGGACTGTTGTGCAAGGCGGGCATGCAGTCGATGTGTCTGGGGCACTTGACAAAGGACCTTGTTCCCGCTCACCTGTGCCTGGCGAGCCTGGGCAGAAATGCCCACCTGGAGACAGGGCATCGTCCTCCTTAATCATGGGTCATTAGAAATCAGAATTCTCCCAAAGAATCAAGGCACGCTGTCCCCACGCCTGACTGTGCCCTCCCTAAGGTCACACTTCCCTCCAGGTGGCTGTGCACACGGGCGGTGTTCAGTCGACGTGCACAAAGGGGGCCACACCCCTGCACCCGAAGCCAGCCTGTGACTTTGGCTGGAAGCACGTCACGGGCCTACCCTAAACTCCAGCAGATACAACGCAGATGTTAAGGCGATTTGTGACTCAGGAACTAGGAGCCCGGCCCAGCCTTGACAAGGGGCAGGGGCAGGGGCAGGGGCAGGGGCAGGGGCAGGGTGTGTTTCACAGCAGCCCCATCCTAATCTGCGGAAGGGTGATCTTCGAGCAGGCGGGGGAGGGCAGGCATGCCAGGGGTTGAATAGACGGCTTTTATTCTTTTTGCCTGGTACTTCCTGCGTTTTATGTTATCGCATGCAGTTACGAGGAGATGTAGATAATACACACGTTTGCCTTTTCCTGATTATGTGTCCTATCACTTGGCTACCAACCTGTGCAGGTCACAAGGACACATTCTGGCTGACTATCAGAGACTTTTATTATCTTTGACAACGACGACGACAACAACAACAACGGCCCCTCTGCTGTTATTGCACACGAAGTGGTAGAAATGTGCAGGTCCCTGCACTGGAGTCCACAGTGAACAGAATCAAACGCTCCACGTGTGGGCCATGACTAAACAGCATGACGGAATGGGTCATTTTCTGGTCTGCTAGCCAGGCCTCCCCTCTGTGGGACGGTGGACAGCAGGCCGGGGGAGCCCCTGGGTTGCATGTGCCCGGGGGCGGGGGGCGGGGGGGGAGGGGCGTGGCGTGTGGTCCACGCAGCCCTGAGACTCCCCCGGCATTTGTAACTGTCTTTAAGGCGGAGCCTGGTTGCCTGAGGAGCCGCCTTGCAGTTCCGAACAGCGTCCGGACGGTGCTCAGGCTAAGCCCACATGCCTCTCGGGGTCTCATCCCTTTCTCTCAGCGGTCAGTCCCTCCAGAAGAGATCTGGGGGCTGCCAACGAGGCACGGCGTCCTGCCAGTTTCTACAAGGACACGGGGGAAGAACTGACACGCAGCCTCCACGCTCGCAGGGCTCACGTACTGGCTGAAAAGATGCACAGAGGCTGCCCGTCACAGAACTGGCACCTAAGTAACTCAACACAGGTGCTTTGCAGGTGGATCGGACCTCCGGACGCGTGTAGGACATACGGAGACCGAGCCCCCGGTCCAGTCGTGCTCAGAGCCCGGCTCGTTCACTGGCCGAGTTAATAAGTGCTTTCCTTCCTCAGAATGCTGATGTGGTAGCTCTCCCTCGATGGTGGAGTCATCAAATGCTTTACAGAAGTCATCCACCAACGTGG
Source organism: Prionailurus viverrinus (assembly GCF_022837055.1). Lineage (NCBI taxonomy): Eukaryota > Metazoa > Chordata > Mammalia > Carnivora > Felidae > Prionailurus > Prionailurus viverrinus. The sequence continues at coordinate 13,799,437 of NC_062571.1, forward strand.
GGAGATGGACGCAATCGGAGAAGTATAAGATTTGCCAAAGGTCACCAGGTTCCCTGTTCACCTTGGGCCTTGGGAAGCTGATCCCAGGCCAGAGGGAAATGCAGACACTTGAGGGAGGGTCACTTTTAGTGAGCCCTTCATCTGGGCCTCTAGAGCCCCGCGACCCCTCTCTGCAGACGAGGGAGGGAAACATCACTTTCCCCTTCCCATCCTGCCCCGCATTATGCACCACGGCTCAGTCCGCGGCCAGAAAGATGCCTTCTTGTGTAAATCTAAAAGGACCAGGAGGCAAGCTAGGTCTCAGTGCCCAGCCTGCGGCCACATGAGAGATTTCTCCTGGCATTCTGGGTTGGGCCTCCTCGGGGAAGGAGCCAGGTCCTGGAGCCGTTTTGGGTGTCCCCTGTAGGGGCCCAATCCCGCTACTCAGTCCTCATCGGAGAGGAGAGAATGACAGCAGCTGTCCCCGCGGCCTTCCGGGATGTGGGGACGGCCATACGCACACGCAGGGTGAATGCACAGATGGCCTCACACACAAAGGTCCTGGGGACCTTCTTTCCACCTTGCAGGGGGAGGTCTTGCTGCACTAGTAAAACGAGCTATCGAGACAAGAAAGATGAACTTGTTGACTAACCCTACAGGTGCCTACGTGGCACAATTTTAAACACGACGACCCCGAGACTCATTTGCGTGTGCATCCGCTGATCCACCTTTGTGACCGCCTGTACCAGGAAGATGCGTGATTTAGTAGGGGGTATGGTGAACATGTGAATGTTAGCGCACACCCTCGAGTCTCTTTGCAAAATCCTGAAAACCCATTTGGTAAAGGGTAGTTTTCCGAATCCCTCCTGCTAGGAAAAGGCAGAGCAGTCTCCTTAGGGCCCAGCTAATTCTGTACGCTCCAAAACATTGATCTGGGGACAGATATTTCAAGTACCTCCCCGGACCTGGATAAGTCTTCCAATCCATCGGGTGGAGCCCTGAAGAGGTTTATGCAAATGACCAGTCTCTCCCTTCCCAGGCAAACAACCCACCCTAACCACCACCCCCCCCACCACCCTAGTGCTCAGATTCCAGGGAGAGCTGTTAGCAGGAGAGGGTGCTGAGACAGGGGTGTGGGGTGCCGGAGCCCAAAATGCCTTCCCAGGGGTCTCTTGATGCCCCGCTCTGGTTCGGGCTTGAGCTCCAGGTAATGAGGAAGAGTCCTGTGCCCATTAAAGCAGCAGTATTGGGGCGCCTGGGTGGCTCGGTTGGTTAAGTGTCCAGCTGTTGATTTTGGTTCAGGTCATGAGCTCATGGTTCATGGGATCGAGCCCGGAGTCGGGCTTTGCGCTGACAGCATGGAGCCTGCTTAGGATTCTCTTTCTCTCTCTCTCCCCCTCTCTCTCCCTCCCTCTCTTTCTGTCTCTCCCTCACTCATGCCCTCTCTCTGTCTCTCAAAATAAAAAAATTTAAAAAACAAACAAAAAGCAGCAGTAATCTTTGGAGCCCCGCATGGGAAGTTAGAGTGTTTTTACCACATGATCATCCTAGACTCCTTAGTAAACAAACAGGCCCTTGACTCCATGAAATCCACGTTAGAGCCTTATCTGAATTTCCGATCCTTGACTTTCACTAACGCACAAAGCCTTCTCTCAGCTACAGGGCTGCTGATGAGTCTCTCTTGTCCGTCCGCAAAGAGAAGTATTTTCAATGCGTTCTCTTTATGGCTGTAATGACCAAGGGCAAAAAGGTGGAATCTCTCTGTACATTGATTTTTAGCACAGGCTCCACGTCTGTATGTAATTATGTTTACCATGCAGGTGAAGCAAGAAATTAAATTGGGCTCCTTAATGAAGGAGAATAACCAGCACCAGAAAGAAAAGATCACAGGAGAATCTGAGCAGCTAACCTGTTTGCAAATGCTGTTCTTGCTTTAGGTCTCTGTTGCTGCGTTCCACACCCCCCCCCCGACACACACACACACACACACACACACACACTCATGCACTCACACACTCACACATACAGATAGATCTGTTTTTGCTTTCCCCTTGGTTTCTCAGGAAAGAAAAATCCCCCAGGATCTTCCTTTTCTGTCTGCCTGACAAACCTAATAGGAAACTTACATTAATCTGTAAGTGAGGGTAATGGTTTTTCTGCTGTTTCATAAAGTGCCACGTCCAATTCATGGATCCTGAGGAAGGAAGAGCCCCCTGGGGAACCAGATTCACCTCCGTGGGGCCAGGTGACCTGCCACGCAGAGGTGCTGGGTGAGGTGTACGGGGGCTACCTGCTCCCCCCAGGGAAAGTCTCTCCCCCACCCCCACGCACCCTTCTCTCACACTGAGAACACTGCCCCTCTGAAAAGAAGGCCCAGGGAATCGGATTTCCACCCTCGTCCGAGGTGGGAAGGGCAGGCTGGTTTTCCAGGCCGCACCCAGAGAGGGAGACACACGCTGAGCGGATCGGGTCAGGAAGCCGCCGCGTTTCACGCGCTCAGACATCCGGTGACGCTACGTCCCGATGTGCCGTGTGGTCTCGAATCCGTCCTGACCCAGTGTTGCTTCTAGAATGTTCCCGGTGAGCATCTCCTTCGCTGCAGTTAGCTCTGAGCACCCTGTTCACTTGGGGGGGAGGGGGTGCCCGCTCTGCAAACTCCAGGAGCCTGTCCCTGCTTGGAGGCCAGAGAGCCCCTTGCCCCTGCTCTGGAGTCACCTCCGGAGGACGGGGGACAACGGCTTCTGAGTTCTGCCCTGAAAGCCAGGCCACCCCTTCCTCTCCTAATTCTGAAGAAACTGAAGATCGTCTTGGCATCAGTTTTGCTTTGCAACAAGGTTTTATTTGCCCTGTCTTGTAGGCAGGCCACAGAAGGGTGCCCCCTGCTAGCCTCCACCTCCTCTTGGAACCACAGGCTGCGGGTGCTGTTCAGAGGAACCACCTCCTCACTCCACCTCTCAGTGGCCATGTCCTTGGCTCTGGTGACAGCCAGGGGGGCCTGGGGGGCCTGGGGGCTGGGGCGGGCAGTCCAGGGAGGTCCGGGACTCTGCCCTACCAGGATGGGTGACAGGAACTGCCCTCTCAGGGACACTTCTCTGCCTGGGGAACATCCCCCAAGGAGGTCATCCCCACCCCGCCCCAGCACTGCCACAGTCAGCCCCATGCATCCTGAGAAGGCAGTCAGGCCCGTAATGGAAGCAGAGAGGAGCAGGAGCAGGGACTTCTGGGATCTGGCTCCTATTTGCCAACTTCTTCCTCTATGACCTTGAGCTGTTTCCTGCCAGGCACCTCTGCTGCCAGCCATGGACGCGAGAGTCGGGCACACAGGCTCTTGCAGGGCAGAGGGGGTCCCTCTCAGAGGGCCGACCGTGGTCCATCTGAAGGGAGCCACGGGCCCATCTGTCTGACGGGGAGGCGCTGGAGGCCTGGTTACGGCGGCCCCCGCCTCGGCCTTTCCGGCGTCCGTGTGAAGCCGCCAGGAAACGGCCAAGTCAGCCCCTGCCGCAACACCTTCTAGAACAGAAGAGGCCTTTCCGAGAATCTTGCTGCACCCCGAGGGCGAGGAGTGTCAGATTTTGCAGTGGGGAAAGCTGGCAACCCGAGAGCCTCTTCTAAGTAACCTTTGCCTCGGCCGCCTGCCAGCTATGTGCCTGGAGACCTGCCTTTGATCACGACTTGTCACCTCCCAGGAGATGTGCCACTTTCCAAGCAGGTGAAAACCGAACCCGATTAAAAATAGTCAACTGGACTCTTTACAGAGTCCCCTCGTAAAGCGAAACAACCTGTGCTCCTCCAAGTGGCAAAAAGGCCCGCCCCCGCCCCTGGGTCCCCAGGCTCCCCGTGGCCTGCCGGGTCCCCAGGGCTGCGCCCCGCGACCCCGCGCAGCCCCGAGCCCCGGGGGCACGGCTTGGCTCTGCTCCAGCAGGCCGCACCCTTGGCCGCCGGCCCCTGGGTTCACCTTGGTGACCGAGGGGCCACCGTGACCGTCCACGGCCCTCCCCCTCCTTCCTGTTCTCGCCAGCGCTTTACGGACCCGACGTTTCTGGAGCTTTCTCAAAAACTGTGGACGCATTCCCAGTGGAAATCATGACATTTTCCGTTTCACATTACGTACTCCACAATGCCTCAGGAAAGGAGAGAGAGAGAGAGAAGGCAAACAAGGCCTGGGAGCCAGCCCCCTCTCTCTCTGTAAACAGCCGGGCCAGGCCTCGTCTGCGCTGCGGTCCTCTGTTTATCCTGGAGTCACCTCCCCGAGCCTGACAGCTAGGGCTCCGGCCTTTTCCCCTCCAGTCAAAGGCCTGATGAATAGGTACACTGCCTTTTCTATCCGCTCCCGTGGCACATCTGGATCAGGGCGTGCCTGTCCGCTTCGTCGTGTGTGTGTGCGTGTGTGTGTGTGTGTGTGTGTGTGTGTGTTTTAACTTTACTTTCGACTGCCATGGTAACTGCTCCATGTTTGGCAAAGGGAAAGAGGAAAAAAAAAAAAAAAAGGCTCGGAGAGAAGAAAAGGAGCTCTCAGCGCGGGCCTGGCGGCCAGCCAGGGTAATCATGCCGCAGAGCTGAAATGAGGCCTCTGGCGGGCAGCCAAGTTACAAAGAACAAAGCTGTCAGTTCCCAATGTTGGCGGCAAAGCTTGTTTGGCACCCTTATATGGTTTCCCAGAACTCCCTGCCTTGGCCGGCTTCCATTCCCTTCAGGGCAGCAAACAGGATTAGCACAGCTCCGAGTTGTTTTTCTCTTCTCTCCTCCAACTGTTCCAGTGACATCATCCCTGCTGCATTCATTTGCCAGCAGGGTGGTTTTTTTCTCTCTCTCCACCACCCTCCCTGCCTCCCTCCCTCCCTCCTTCCATCTCTCTCTCTCTCTCTCTCTCTCTCACACACACACACACACTCCACTTCCTTCCTGTAACGGCCCCCTCTCTCCTCTGACTTTCTTTAAACGCAGTGTTTTAGGTCATTCTTCTTGTCCAGCTTCCCCGTTAAATTAAAAACGCCCTGGTGCTTGTACATTTAGCTGAATCAAGCCAGACGTTGTATTTTATTTTTATAACTGAATTCCTGTGAGATAAAAATCTCATTTTCCTTAGCAGGCTGTAATCAGCACTCACAGGGCTGTGGTTTCCAACTGTCCCATCTCCTGCTTCCTTATGAAGCTCGGCTCAGAAATGAACTTGGCTCCTGTTCAGGTTTAAAGGGCCCGCGGCCGGTCCCACGTTGCTTGTTCTCTCTCTCTCTCTCTCTCTCTCTCTCTCTCTGTGTCACACACACACACACACACACACACAGGATGTGTGTCCAAAGGCCATTATACACACACACACACGCACACACACGCACACACATGCACACACATCCTTAGCTACACAAAGGGTGTGAAGCTACCCACCAAGACAAACGAATACACAATCAGTACCCAGTATCATTTCTCTCCCTTTGCGGAAAGAAAATAGGTAAATAAATAGAAGCCAAAAGCTGCTTCCAAAAAGACTGGTTTAAACTAGCAGGCAGGCAGGCGTTATGCAACTAATGGCTGGGTTCATGGAAGAAACTGAGGTTCCCGACTGCACAAATGTTCCCCCGCCCCCGTCCCAGTCCCCCCCCCCCCCACCTCACTCTGATTCATGAACTAGTTTTCAGATTCATGAATCACTCGGGAGCCAGCAAGAGAAAAATGAGTAGTATTGATCTCATTTCAATTGAAATTGGCTCATTATGGCCATTCTGGCCGTGGACAGCTTTCCACGACCAGACGCTGGCCGGCATCCGAGGTCCGCAGGCAGGCGCCCCCACCTGCGGGCGGAGGCAGGAGTCCTGGGGTGAGGCCTTCTGCGAGGGTTCCCCTTCTTGTTATCATCAAATGGGCGTAATAAGATCTTATTATTAAACGGCGAAGGGACTGTGGCTGGACTCTGCCGTCTTCCTCTGGCAGATCTGTTGCCTGCTTCTAGTGTTCTCCATCCTTTACTTTTAATAGATCTTCTAAGAGGCATCTCAGGGCAAATTCTTTTCTGGATTTCTGGGGACTTCTCAAGGACTACCTAAAATGGAAATTCACCTTCTACAAGGTGACTTCAAATTCAAATCTAACTAGGAGGTCCTGGGATTTCTTTCTTTGTTTTAAGGCCAACAGTTGCTCTTCGCTTTTGCTGCCCACCCCGCCCCCACTCGCTTTAGCCGAGAAGGACTGGGCAGATATGGAGCTTCTAGATTTGGGGTGATCTGATTTCTATCGGGAACGGTTGCCTACCCGTGGATGACTGTCTTCACATGGACACGGGGCTCTGGAGTTTTATGAAATGGGTGTTTTCCTTCCCAAATGACGTAACCACGTAACCAATGTTCTTATCACCAATTGTCCAGGATCATGTAATCATGCCGGGCACTGAGTGTTGGTCCAGGGGCAGCGCACAGAGAGACTTTGGGTCCCCCAGCAGGTTTATCAAGGACTGCCCATCTGCTTCCCTCTAATAGCCTTTCTTCTCTCCACTTGAGTTCCAACTCAACCATCTTCCCTCTTGACAGGTGCCCCCCACTGCAACCCAGCCCAACACCTTTGACTATCCGCACAGCCGAGAAACCCTCTCTTCCTCTCTCGAACACTGCTCTTGTGCGAGCAGATCCGGATAGGCCGTCGGCCTTGATTTGCAGTTCACATTGTATTCTGTGTGGTTTCTGCCCCCACGTCCTTCCACCCCTATCCTCCCACCCCAGGCAGATTGAAAACAAGGGACTGGACGTATGCTTTTCAGAAACCCCACAGAAGCTGGCGACCAGCACCAGAAAAGAATTCGAGCCCAATCTGCATAATTTTGGATCCAGGCGTTTAGAGATGAGATTCTTATCCATTTACTTCAGACACACAGTCATGCCATTAAACGCATTTAACTTGGCTGGGATTCGATGATGTGACCTTACTCCCTTTTTATCCCTGCAAGGGCCCAGAGAAGCTGAGAGCGGTCCAAGAAGGGGAAAGAAGATGGGGCTGTGTGAATTTCAAGAGGCAATTGGTTCGGAGGCAGAAAGAGCTGCTTGGCGTTCCCGTGAATACCGAGTGAAGGTGCCTTTCGGTTCCGAGCCGCCCCAGCCTTTGGGGGGCTGAGCCTTCAGCCAACCAGAGTCCCGGGCCTGCGGGGCCCCAAGGGTTAAAATCACTCCCACAAATTTGCTGGCTGGCCTCAGAGCAAATGGGGATAGTGGGTTGGTTCATGTTTTGCATTAACTCGTTTGCTTTTTTTTTTTTTTTTTTTTTTCCTATTTCTAATAACATTCCAAGGACTGGACTTATCGTGCAGAGGTCTGGACTTTTATGAATTGTTAATGGTTAACTAAACAGAGACCCTCAGGACGCCCACCCTGCTGTCTTTGGGGTCGTGGAGGGGAGGGACGTCGGAAGAATGTGGTTTCTCCATCCGCGATCCGCTGGCTAGTGACCCGAGGCCCCTTTCAGAGAATTTGCTAAATAATCTCAAACATATTGAGGATCTTACTCATGTTTGAAAAAAAAGAAAAGGGAGGGGAAAAAAAACACAAAACAACTACCTTCTTCCTTCATTCATGGAGAGTGTGGTTTCCTTCTATTTTGTTGCCAGATGCACTGACGGTTGCAGATTTAACCCCGAGTTTTCTTTCGGGAGAGGGCAGCTGTCTCAGATGGCCACACCTAGCTCTGGGGGACCCGAGTGTCCTGGTGCGACAGAGAAACCACACATTCAGAAGTCAACCGCATGAATCATGGGCTGATAGAACAGTTGCAGAGAGAGAGAGAGACAGGAGGTGAGGTGGCCATCCCCCCTCACAACCGTGCACTCCCCCTGCTCCCCCCCCGCCAGCAGTCCACCCTGCTTGGTCCAGTCCTGGTTTAGATTATGACAGGGAGTTCCCTGCAAAAGGCCGTTTGCAGCCTATTTAGATGTCACTAGGGAAACTTCTTCCCGGGGTTCCAACCGCATATCTCTTTGTTCCATTTCATCAGCTGTGCCTTCCTTCCGGTTCTGCCTGGAACATCATTACCCTGCCTTCCTTGTGCACGTGGGCAGCCCTTCAAAACAAAAGAAAGCCCAGGTACAGCGCGGCCGTTGAGGGAAGGGCTCAGCACCAGCCAGGCTCACCTTTGGGCAGAACCCAATGTGACTCCAGCGACACAAGGTGTTAAGGAGATGCCCTCGTCCCCTCCTGCGTCCCGGGCACCCCCCTGCGATTCCTCCCTGGGTCAGCTCTCAGGACTCGCCCCAGCAATGGTAGGGGGGAGCTCATCACCCTGACTGGGATCTCAGCTTCAGCCCTACCCGAGCCTGGAGCCCTCCCCTCTGGGCTTCTGTGTGCTCTACCTGTTTTAAGCTTCACTGTTGCCTCTCTCCCTCACCCCCCCACCCCGATTTCCTCAATTCCTGCGCCATGAGTCTCTTACGCCTTCTCGTTTTGGAAATCTTGGTCTCCAGATGTGCCAGCTCAGGACTTTGCCAGGACAATTCTCACTCGATTGTTTCTTCCGCGGCCATGGCCATCAGATGTCCGGTCACTCTGGTGTTTGTAACACTTCCCCATTTCGTGCCACGTGAATTTCATTTACCTGCTGTTTCTTCTTCTGGGTCACGAGTAAAAATGACAAAGAAGGGTCCCTTTCCTTGTCGCTCGGTCCCCACGGCCTGCTGGGCCTCGCGGAAGCCGCCCACACGCCCCCTGAGCCCACCCAGCGGCCCCCGGCGAGAAATGGGTGGGCTTCCGGCACCAGGCCGGGGTTTAATATCCTTGAGATCCATTTAGTGTCTGCACACCTGGTTGCTATGGAGACGGTTGTCATAAAAACACACCGATCTGTGGAGAGATATAAAACCATCCCCGTGGCACGCAGTTGGACACGTTAGCTCAGAGAAATGGCTTGCAGCCTGTCGCTTCCCTTTGTTGACACAGTGCCTCTGCCTTTCAAGCCCGACCTGGACGACCTTCTTAGAACCAGGCCAGGGCAAATCCATTCTCAGTTAATATTTCGTAAGGGACAATCAAGGGCTTCGCCGAACGCCAGATGCCCCAGCCTTCCTGTCCCAAGCTGAGTCAGCCCAGAAGAGGACATTCTTCTTTGGCACGCTTTGTTCTCTGCTGACTGTCATTGATCCGTCAGCACGACTGACCAGGCAGAATAAAAACACTGACCGTGCGGACGCTTCGGATCAGGCGGCTGGGGTTGAGTAACAGGTGTGGAGGGGCGGCCTGGGACGCCCAGTCCTGCCCGGAGGGGCCGAAGCTGGAGGGGCTCCCGGAGACCAATCCAGGATGTCTTGCGGGCCCGTGACTGTCGTCTGCCAGCCCGGCACTGGGTGGTTCAGCAAGAGCCCTTATAAGGTGCTCAGGGGCTCCCACTAACCACCGTCGCCCCCTCACCGTCTAAATCCTCAAAGCCTGAATTTGGTTACCGCTGGCTGAGGTTACTGTCTCCCTCGGTCTGGTCTAAGTGCAGAAACCAGTGAAACACCTCGCTCCTCTCTCTCATCTGGGGAGCTCTGGCGGTGCGAAGGGGCAGGCACAGATGTGTTCTGCGGTCCACAAAGTATACGGAGAGTCCTTCTGAAATGTGTTTGGGGAAGGGGGTGAGCGAATGATGCGCTCTTTGTATTTTTAGCTCTGCCACTGGCTGAGTGTTCCCTGGAGCAGGAAAATGGCTGGAGAGAACGAGTTAAGGCGGGGGTCACGTTGTGAATGCAGGCAAGGTTGGCTTCCCTAATGGCTCCCAGGGCTCGAGGCTGCAGCCAGAACGTGAGCTCCCCTGCCCCCCCCCCCCCCCCATAGGCGTGTGTGCATGACACCCGAGACCCAGGTCGCCTTCTGTGCTCTTCCTCTGTTTGGAAGATGTCTGACTTCTAGAAGACAGGCCATGCTGTCGTCCTTGACTTGACCTTTCCTCCTCAGCAATTCCTTTCGTTCCCCAGTGCCTCATTTCCCTTCTTTTGTATTGGGAGATGTGTTTCTGTTTCTATGGAAAACCAAAAAGCAGTTTAAAAATAAAAGGTGGCGGGGGGGGGGGGGGTAGCGCCCGGGTGGCTCAGTCGGTTGAGCGTCCGACTCGATTTCGGGTCAGGTCATGATCCCGGGGTCATGGGATCGAGCCCCGTGTAGAGCTCTGCAGTGGGCATGCAGCCTGCTTGGGATTCTCTCTCTTTCTCTCTGTCTTTCTCCCTCTGCCCCTCCCTGCTTGCTTGCTCTCTCTCTCTCTCTCTCTAAAATAAAAAAAAAAGAAAAACAAAAAGAAGAAAGAAAACCAAAAAGCATTTTAAATGTCTTCTGCTTTAGTCGATCCTATCACATTGGTACTGAGAGAGGAGGGAGAGATGAGACCCAGGCTATCAGGTCTGATTCTGAGAACAAGTAGTGCGCTTATCATGCATGATATTAACATGAAATGTGATATAATATTAAGACACCTGTTCTTAGTGCCCCTGCTGACTGGATGGTATTCCAAAATCCCTGCCTCTCTGCTCTCGTAAATGCTTTAGCAACTGCCATTAAAGACCCCGGGATGCGTGTTATTTCAGCCTCTCGTTTACATATCTTCGATTTCTCCAAATGCCCTCTTAACACCTCTTATCAATAGTTCATGGACAACATCATCGTTAGTTCCCAATTGCCCTTTCCTCTCATCTTTGTTTTTCTTGGTTAAGATAATTTTTTAGGGGTGCCTGGCTGGCTCAGTCAGTGGAGCATACGATTCTAGATCTCGGGGTATTGAGTTCGAGCCCCAAGTTGTGGGTAGAGAGTTCTTGAATACAAAATTAAAACGAAAAAGTAATTTTTAAAAAAGCAGTCTAAAAGCTCAGCCAATATGGAGTCAATTACCTTTCAACTTCCTCTTCATTCATGAAACGGGCCTACTTTTTCTGTTTCCGCACGCCTTCCCCGAACCAAAAAAAAAAAAAAAAAAAAAAAAGAAGAAGAAAGAAGAAAAAAAGGGAAAAAAGAAAACATGTTTAAAAACACACACCACATTCCCCTCAGTTCCTTTGGCTGGCATTAAATTATCCTGCTTTTTTTTTTTTTTTTCCTGCTCTCATGTTTTTCCTGAAAACCTTAACTTAGACCTGATGTTCTCATTGTCCTCCCGCCGTGTCTCCATTTCTCAAACAAGTTGAGGAGGGAGTTGCTCTCTGGATGTTTTCTGCCCTGGCCCAGCTGAGAGGCCCGTGGAGCTCGCCTCTCTTGGTATCTTTTGTCTTGTTTTCACGGGACCCGTGGTCTTGGCCTCGCAGTTATGGCGTCGTGTTATCTTTCTCCCAAGGCAACAGCTCACATCCTGGCAAGCCAGACAATGGCGGTGTGTGTCTTTACTTAGTTTTTATACCTTTTGTTTCAAAATGCAGGATTTCCTTATGGTTTGTTTGGGCTTTTCAAAAAGCTTATTTACTGACCCAGGGAGGTGCCAGACTCACACCCTGAAGAATACAGGCCAAGTTTATATGTGCCTGAAAATACACCATCATGTCCAGGCCTATTTGATGTTTGGGGCCAATTTAGAGGCTGATTTGATTGCTGTGTCGTTTGCCAAAAAAGTGGCTGCTCAAACAGGCCAAAACCTTAGCTCGCGGAGCCTCTCGTATAGCCAGAGCAGGGCTAGAAATTCAGACGAGGATAATGTCTGAAATGGAAAGAATGAAGATTACATTTTTAAATTAGGGTCTTGTGTCCGCATTGGTAGTCAACTCGAATCATTTATTTGTTTAAATTAAGCCCCTTGCCTTAATTAAAAGTTGCTCTCTGATATTTAAAAATTAATCCAGGGGCGCCTGGGTGGCTCAGTTGGTTGAGCGACCGACTTCGGCTCAGGTCATGATCTCATGGTTTGTGAGTTCAAGCCCCGCGTTGGGCTCTGTGCTGACAGCTCAGAGTCTGGAGCCTGCTTGCAATCCTGTGTCTCCCTCTCTCTCTGTCCCTCCCCTGCTCATGCTCTGTCTCTGTCTCAGAAATAAATAAATATTAAAAATATTTAAAAAAAAATTAATCCAACCTTGTTTAAGCCCCACATTCCTAGATCTTGTACCAAGATCTTCATACAATATTTTCTTTTTTTTTTTTTCCAATGCTTATTTATTTTTGAGTGAGAACACCGGGGGGGGGGGGGGGGCAAGGGGAGAGAGAGAGGAAGACAGAGAATCCCGTGTAGGTTCTCCGCTGTCAGGGCAGAGCCCGACATGGGGCATGAACTGTGAAATCGTGACCTGAGCCCCAATCAAGAGTCTGACGCTTAACCGACTGAGCCACCCAGGTGTCCCTACAGTATTTTCAACACGATGTTTTCAACGTTTGTTTATTTTTGGGACAGAGAGAGACAGAGCATGAATGGGGGAGGGGCAGAGAGAGAGGGAGACACAGAATCGGAAACAGGCTCCAGGCTCTGAGCCATCAGCCCAGAGCCTGACGCGGGGCTCGAACTCACGGACCGCGAGATCGTGACCTGGCTGAAGTCGGACGCTTAACCGACTGCGCCACCCAGGCGCCCCCCAACACGATGTTTTAAAAAACGAACACTTACGTCAAGACACGAGGTCTTTTCAAGAGAGAGAATATGTGATCTTCATGATAGAACCACAAACAAGACGCTAATGCGTGAGTTTATGGCAGGTTTACTCAGTTATCTCTAACCGTTGTGGACCAATGTGTTTGTTTTATTTTCCTTGATGTCAGTGTGATATCAAACGCCCAAGGAGTGCTGGGGAGAGTCACAAGAATACAGACTCATCGAGAATGCACGCACAGATGTGCACGGATGGACACAAAAGGCAGGCTCGTGCCACTGCCCTCATTGAAGAACCACAGGGACGTGGCCGAGCGAGGTGAAATGTTCGCACTGTGTCTGCCGTGCAGAGCCGGCCTTCTGTCCAAGAGCAGTTCCAGAGCTCAGATCCGGGTGATTCGACAGGATGCGATGGGGCCTGGATCCAAGTAGCTTTTCCAAGGAGTCTGACTCTGTGCTCTAGGTGCGTAATGCATGCTTACTCCTTTACGGCAAGACGGTGTCTCCAGAGGTTTCTACGTCCTCTGCCTGAAGGGATCATCTCTGCCATCACGTTAGCCTTTACAGCCCATTGTCCAAGGTTGGAATCCAATGACACCTTCCCTTGGAGACCTACCTCAGTCCCCACTTAAAATGGATTTCACTTTTTTTCTGGGTGCCCAAAATACAGTACCCCTCTATCGAAGCCTTATCCCTCCTTCTCTGTTACAGCTGTCTGTTGGGCAAACCAAATGGTGAGCTCCTTGAGGGGAAAGAGTATGTCTTTTCCCTCCAGATCATGACTCTGCTCTGTCCAGAGTTTATTATTTTGCATTTTGATGCCTCTGTCCAGGTGTCTCTCTGGAACCGTAGATTGAAAGCTCTCTGGGCACATGGACTTCGTTTTGTGTTTGTATCCGCAGTGCTGAACAGATCATCTGTCACACTGAAGGTGCTCTGATGCCTGTTGCATGACTGGAGTTGTACAACCGATAGACAGAAGACCTAAGTGTCTGTACAGCTTTCTCAACGCTCCCTAGTGCAGACGATTCCCAACCTATGAGGGCTCAGCTTGTGATTTCTTGGCTTTCCAATGGTGTGGAATTGATACGTATTCAGTAGAAACCATACTTTGAATTTTGAATTTGGATCTTTTCCTGGCCTAGCGGTACAGTCCTCTCTCCTGAGCCGGGCAGTGGCCTCGGCTCCCAGGGCCGCTGTGCGATCACGAGGGTCAACAGTGGATCCGGTCCCATCATTTGGCGTTCGAACGGCCCTTCTGTTTTTCACTTTTCGGCACAGTAGTCAATAAATTGCATAGATATTGAACGCTTCGTTATCGAATAGGCTTTGTGTTAGATGCTCTCACCAAACTGTGGGCTCATGGGAGTGTCCTGAGCACCTTTAAGGTCGTCTGGCCTGAGCTGTGATGTTTGGTTGGTTAGACGTGTTCAATGCGTTTTCCACTTAGGATATTTCCACCTTACGATGGGTGTGTCAGGAAGTAACCCCATTGTAAGTCAAGGAAGATCTGGATACACAACTTTCTTGTGGTTTGCACTTAGTCCCTTCCCATTCTTTTTTAGTCCGATGAAAACTGGTTCCTTCCCTTACCTGTAACTGTTTCATTGTAACTGTTCTTGTTTGTTTTGCGAACTTCCTAAGCGCCTGTATTCCAAAGGGCATTTTTCAGGATGTACCTTATTCAGTCCTCCCCAAACATCTGGCACCGGCGATGGTTCCCTTGCACTGGAATTCTCTCCGCGACCTTGGCGTCCACGGTGCGACACTCTTCTGTTTTCCTTCCTTTCACAGAACCTTGCGTGTCCAGCTAATATTGGTGCCCCCGGCCTCCTGGGCCCCCTCCTCTCCCTCAGCAGCCCTATCCTAACCATGGCTCCCATATCCCTCTACGTTGGAATGAGCCCCAGATTTTCATCTCTAGCAAAAACCAGTTCACCAAGCTTTGGATCGTCATTCCCCCAGACATACCAGACATCTCCAAGGGGATGCACTGTAGTCCCTTTAAGTCAGTAGTGCCATCATCTTCCCACCAAAATTGGTACCCACTCACCACTCCTCATCATCCTCATTATATTCCGGGAGCATCTGTGGCTATTTTGCTCATTGCTCTACCTCCCGTTCACCTCCACATCACCACTGGTCGTAGCTTTCTGAAATATTTGCTCTGTAAACTGCCATCCTGTCAGTCTCATCCAAGACCCCCACACACACAGTCTGAACCGGGCACAGACACATAAGACCTCTGACCTCGGGCTCCGGGCTCCAGCCTTACCAAACTGCTTGTGCTTCCGGAAGACCTTCGAACCTGCCGCCCCTGCTGACCACCTGGTAGTTCTCCTGATCTTCTGAGACTCACCTCAGCTGCCTCATTCCGTGAAGGCTTTCCTGCCCCTCACCTGCAGACCTGACAATGCCTTCCTTTCTGCTTCCCATTCTGTTTGGACATCACTCCCATGTCGTGGTCCTTACATTGTTTGGCACCCCCCTGGGTTTCCCGTCTTTCTTGTCAACTGGGCTGCGAACCCCTCAATGGCACAGTCATCTGCAGATCCCATTTTAGGAGGCCACCTACTGTCACTCGTCTTTCCTTAGCAATCAGGTGCATTTTGAGGCAAGGGGACAAAGGAAAGATGGGAGTGTAGAGCCCTGCTATTCCGTCCCCCCCAACCCCATACACTGTGCTGTTATCTGGCCGATCCATTGGAGTAAGAAATGCAATTCAGCTGAATTCATCACGGGGCCCCTTGCTGTTGGCTTTAGGGTTGCCGTGAAAAGAGAGATGTAGTTTTCTACGTCGATCTGTTTTTTAAGTCTTTGCAGTTATTAGGCTAGAAGCTCTTTCAGCCTTCCTTCACGCTGAGTTAGAGGCAAGAGACGAGAAACCCAGAGAATCAGCTCCTCCTAAGGCCTTCACCATATTTATTCACACCCACAGAGCCCTAAGTCCAAACCTTTAAAGGCCCAGCCATAAACTCACACAGACGCACCCTTTCTCCTCTGTGCTCTTGTTATGTCGCCACTTAGGCGGCTATCGCTGTGAATTTGCCCATGTTCCTTGTCTGAGGGTTTCCAGTATTCCATCCGTATTTCCTTTTTTATTCTTCTTGCCAGGTGGGAGCAAGTGCAGCTATCTCCGTTCCGCACACAATCGCCAGCCTGAAGCAGGACAAAGACCGCACTCCAGGAGAACACAGATGGAAATCTAACAGGTCCCAAGTCAGCCATAAAACCCGAGTTTGGTGTCATGAGGTGGGACGGTACCAGGAGATGATGCTAAGTACGGACCCGATACAACAAAGAGGTACGCAGTGTGTGCTCGGCATCTCCCATACCTTGGCAGTGACCCCACGTGGCTTGACTTTCCAGGAATGCCGCTGCTGTGCCAATTACTGGTGAGCTTTCAGGCCAGGCACAGGGTTGACTGCAGCTCTGGGAAACATGGCTCTGCTGTCCAGCACGCCCACGGCCTCACGCTCAGGCATGGCCTGCCCTTGTTTGGTAAGATAAAAGAAATGTATAACACGTTCTCCCTGACTTTCAGGGATGCCCAGGGCATTTTTCTAATAACAGCAGCAACTTCTATTATGCTTTTATTCTTGATTAATCATTTCTCGATGTAGCCTTGTGGGCTTAAGGGCCAGTGAGGGAGAAATTGGGCTGGGGGGGGGGGTGGCAGGGGTGAGGGAGATTACTCCAGACAAGAGGCATTGCTGTAAACCTTGCAGCAAAATTATCTTTGCGAACTGAAAGGCGCCTAAATTTTATCCAAGTGAAAAGCTGGCCAGTGACTATGATTTCAAATGATCGCTGTCTATACGTCCAATGCACGGACACAAGGGTCTTTGGTTTTTGTTTGTTTGTTTGTGTGTTGCAATAACCTAGGGAACATACGCAAATTGAAGCGATTCTGTGTAGTCTGAAGTGCAAGCTCACTGAATAATTGGTCTAGAAGTACACAATGTGGTTGTAAGACCGTTATTTACCAGTAAACAGTACACAACATTGAGACAGACTTCAGGGGTGCAGGAAATATGTAGGTTAAATAATAAAAGAGCAAAAACCCTAGAAACAGCTAACGCTTGCTAGAAATCAAGGATTTTTTTTTTTTTTTGAGATAGGGAGAAGATATTAGGAAAAGTGGATTAACACTTTCCTTGTGGTTGTACACGGATAGCGTAGGGTCTACACTACAGAGCAGAGTTTCTCAGAGTGTGGTCTTGGGAAACTTTCTGTTCTTTGCTTCTTTTAAGATGTCGCGCTGCCCTGTCCCTGGCTGTGGAGTCTGACATACGTCCCTGATCTGCTCAAAAGGCTCGATATCTAATTTCCACGTCCGCACCTTGCAGAAGCCAGTGGAAATTGGGCAGTGATGGATTATCCCACCCAAATCACGTCTCGCCTAGGGGAGATGTATCAGGAACACACGCTTTTCTTCTTTTAACACCTTTTCTTCAGAGGGCCTGACTCCCTCCCTGTAAGGGGGGGAGGGGGGGAATCACAATGGAGACATGCCCCCCGTAGTCAAACTGTAGCTGTGGGGGGTGCTGGGGTGGGGAGAGAAGCAGGACAGCTGCAGTGGTAGGGTTTACTGGGTCACCCCTCAGGAGTCGTCCTCTGCCTGCACACACTTCACTGAGGGGATTCTGGAAGCGACGTTCTTGGGTCACTCTACTATGAGATGCAACAACTGTCTGCAGCACACCTTGGAAGGTTCTGGAAGTACCTGCTGAGATGGCAAATGTGGGGGACCACCTCATTGGACCTCCTCTCAATAGACCAACATGAACTCGTTCCCCACTGACAACCGCCAATCCCTACCCCCTTGGAACGGAGAAGCCTCTCTACTTCCAAACCCCTTGGTGCCATTGTCCTTGCTTCAGTCCCTACTAACCTAGACACAGGCAAAAGACGGGCCCCAGAGTGACGCTGCAAGATGGCGATCCATTGCGAGGCACCGATGAAAATCCGTGTTGTCCTGATGACCTCGTTCATGCCTTCGATATGCCCCTGCAAGTGGTAGGAACTTTCTGAAGGACCACATTTTGGCCTTTATTTTTGTACCTCTGTATAAGCTGTTCTCCTTTCTGACAACCTAGTGGAGTCACTTAGAGAGCTTTTAAAGAATACTTATGGCTGGGCCACCCCCCCCACCCCCACCCTCCTACCCCAACCGATAAAATCAGATTCTCTGTTGGGAGCAAGGCGGGGTGGGGGGAAGCTGGCAACGGTGAGCTCCCCAGATGAGTTTAACGTGCAGCTCGGGGATGAGAACTGCCAGGTCAATGGCCATGGCTCTGGGAGAAGAGATAGGAACGTGCCAACGTTTAGGCAAGTTTTCACTACTTTAAGGAGCCCTACTCTGTGCAGGTTGTATGCCTGGGTTCTGGAAATACATCAATACATAGAGCACAGGTGGCCTTGTGCTTTAAAGAGGGATTCAGACAGATAAAGGGTCGTGTCTGTGTTAGCTGGTTGTGCTATGAGGCGTGCTCAGGGGGCACAGTCCAGGGACCCCGCTCTACAGGGGAGCTGTGAAAGTTTCCTGCAAGGGTTGAAGCCTGAGTGGCTTATAGTATGAAGGGGACCTTGGCAAATGGAGAGGGGGACGCAGGATATTTCAGCAGGAGAGAAGGACAGTGCACAGGGGTGAAGCAGCATGATTTGTTAGGAGACTAGAATGTCGTCTCCAGGACAGCAGGGTGTTCGGGTCTTCTCTGCTCGTTCTTGAGCGCCATCAGGAGCATAACAAATATTAGTGGAATGAATGAATGAAAGAATGAATGAATGAAATGAACAAATGAGTGAACGCATGAATGAATGAACGAATGAACACAGGAGCATTGCCTTCTCAAGGGCACAGGGGATGCCAGGAGAGAAGGCTGGGGAGCAAACAGGATCCCTGATATGGATGGAATTCTGGGGCATGTGAATCACCCATAAGCCAGTTGTTCTCAGCTGGACGGAGAATAAGGATCCAGGGGCACCTGGGTGGCTCAGGTGGTTAAGAGTCGGACTTTTGGTTTCGGCTCAGGTCATGATCTCACGGTTCTTGAGTTCGAGCCTGCACTGAGCCTGCTTGGGTCTCTCTCTCTCTCTCTCTGTCCCTCTCTCTCTGCCCCTCCCCATCCTCTCTTGCTCTTAAAAAAATAAAAATAAAAAAGAGTAAGAGTCCATATTTTACGAGAAAAAAATTCTCTCAGACCCTCACACAGTGGCAATAGGTACATTGAGAAAATGCACCTAGACTAAAAAGTTCCTACAAATTTCATGATTTTTAAAATGAATTTTGATTTTGATCACAACAGTTACGTGCAAGTAATATATTTCTCCCCAACATTGAAGTTTAAGAAATTTTGCCTTTATTTATTTTTTTTTTTAATTTTTTTTTCAACATTTTTTTATTTATTTTTGGGACAGAGAGAGACAGAGCATGAACGGGGGAGGGGCAGAGAGAGAGGGAGACACAGAACCGGAAACAGGCTCCAGGCTCCGAGCCATCAGCCCAGAGCCCGACACGGGGCTCGAACCCACGGACCGCGAGATCGTGACCTGGCTGAAGTCGGACGCTTAACCGACTGCGCCACCCAGGCGCCCCATTTTATTTTTTGAAAACAAATCATGACTGAGCTCCTTCTAATAAAGGTAGATTAGAAAGTCTATCTCAGTCAATCATTTGGCATAAAATTTAGGAAGAACTCCGGGTCTACTGTGGCCCGGCCGGTGCAGGTACCCCCATCCGGGGAGTGAGATCAGCAGAGATGCGCCTCATGGTCATTGTCTCCCTTCTTTGCAAACCTTGCCACAGAACCCCAAGACCAGGGTTTTGGGGACCCAGCATCCCCCAAATCCCCATAGCTATCACCCATCCATCCTAGGTCCTGAATGTTCTAAGACTGGGGTCTCTGTTACCCTTTTTTAAGTAAACTCAACACCCAATGTGAGCCAACCTGGCACCACCCTCTTGCCTTTTGAGTTGCAAATCTCCAGCCCTTTTCTCAGTCTGTTTGCTCCCTCTCTGTCCCATGTCCCCTCCCCACAACCCCATCAAAAACCAACAAACAGCACAGACCAGTTTCTCTGCATTTTTCTTTCTCATGGAACACTCAATGGCTCCTTCGGAAGCTTGGGCAGTTCAGAGTCTAGAAATTTGTCTGCCTTTTCTGGGGCTGGAAGGATTCGGTCTTTCAGTGCCCGGAAGGGGATACCGGGCCTTTCATGAAAATATTTGCTAACATTCACCCAGCATGCTGTCCACATTCTGAAGGCATTTCATTCTTACCTCCACCCAGTGGAGGCACTGTGATGTCCCCAGTCTTCCGGAGAGGGGTAGAGAGGTTAAGGGAAACTGTGGCAAAATCAGTAGAATTTGCTGGAAAACTGGATTAAGGGATGAAGGAAAATGAAGATAATCCAGGGTGACTCACAGATGCTGCTTCAGTCAAAGGAGATGCCATTAATGAGCTGGGGATCCAGGGGAAGACTCTTGATTAAACCAGACCCAGCCAAAGGAGCCCTGGTGTCGCAGCGTGTCATCCCCACCCTGCTGCCCTGCCCCTGTGGCCCTGGGGGGCTCTGGCGGGAACTGCTAGTGTGTTCACACGAGGCCTTCCCCTGCAGCCCCCTGGTCCGGTGCTCTCTGGTGGACCCTCCCCGGGCTCCTCAGACCCCCTCTTGTGGAGGGACCCCAGTGGCTGGAGCCTTGCTATGTTCTTGGTCAGACAATGGAGGCTGTTCCTCTTGCCAGCCCTGCAGGCCACACTTGTCCCAGGAGCACCGGCCTCGTAGGAAAGCTGCGGCTTCCTCCTGCCCCCTGACCCCTGGGCACAGGCCTGCTCTGGAGTAGGCCCCACCGGCCCCTCGCTTCCCCAGGCCCCGGGAAGACCTCTTGGGGCAGACTTTTACCAAAGCTCGAATCATCTGGTGCGAATAGGTGACTGGGAGGAGGGGTGGGGAGACAGGCCGAGGCCTTGGGGAGGCAGGGGCGGACCCCACAGCTGGGGGGAGGGAGGCCAGGGGTGGGTGGTGGTAACATCCGACAACAAACACTCTCTGCCACTCCCACTGGGTTGATCTTTCGGAGGAGAGGCAGAGGCCCCAGGCGGGAGGAGGCTTTGATGGAAGGAAACTGGAGGAAGGAGCCCAGGCACCCCTTAACCCCTGCTTGGACGGGAGGCCTCCCAGCAGCGGTGCAGGGAGCCCGGGACACTTCGCAGCTCGCTCGCAAAAGGCGCTGGCTTCAACCTCTCTCGTTTAGTCTCTGCTGCTGCCCGGGTACCCTGGGCCTAGTGACACCGCCCGCAGCCACGTCGGCCCCCGCGGTGAGCTCAGAGGCCACGCAGGAACAGCTGGACGCGAGGTGACACCCCCGGACCCGGCCCTGCTCCTCAGCTCGGTGGGGGGGCCCAGCGCCCCACCCCCCAGGCCTCCACCTACCGTGCCCCCCTCTTCCCGCTAACCCTGTGCCCTTGCCATCTTCTTGGCTTGCCTCTCAGCAACCTTCTGGGCATCCGTGAGACCAAGAGGGGCCATCCTCTGGGGGTGGGGGGGGGGGAGGGGAGGCGCTGACCGCCCATCCCCCCACCCCCCAACTTGGCTGCTGCTTCTCTGTTCCCTGCCGTTTACTCCGCACACAGGATCCGAGCGATCATCTGAAGCCCATTTCAGGGTCTGCCACTACTTCCCTCCCCAGCGAGTTTAGACTGAAGGCCACACACCTTGGGGCCCCCAGCCTGCGCCAGCTGGCGCACCGCTGACTCACCCTCCTCTTCCTTCCAGCACCATCGGCCCGCTGGCGTTCCCGGAACCACTTCAGGTCTGCCCTCTTGCCTCAGGTCCTTTGCACCGGCCATCCCCTCCCTTTCCCCGGAATCCTCACCATCCGTATTCCAGGTTTCGGCTTAAATGTCACCTCCTCAGAAAGGCCTTCCGTGTCTGTCTGTCCGTCTGTCTAAAAGAGGTTCCCAGAATTGTGCCATCATAGCACTCGGCATGAGTAGTCATGGCTCTCTCTCCTTCTTCATCTACCTAAGCTCTGCCCACCTCCTTGCTGGGTTGTGGGCATGGTGAGGACAGGACAGCACAGACAGATTCACTCTGGGACTTTGTGACTTTGTTTTTTGGCGTGGGCCCAAATCCAAATATTTTCCAAATTGAAGGAAACTGGGCTTCCTGGTGGAATTAGCTGCAAGGAGGAAGGTTTAATACTTGAGTACTTCTGAGGGAGCCTCTGGAGTAAGCCCAAAGCAAGCCCTAGGCCAAGACTCAAGGGCACCTCCTTGATGTTGCGAGTGACGTAAGGCCTGACCAGGGCCAGGCTGGAGAGAACAGACTGGGCCCAAGGGACGGCTCCTGCCTCTGTATTTCCTTCTGTCTCTGATTCTCCTCCTTCCTGGCAGCCTGGGCCACCTCGCGAGGCTGGCACAGGGCTTCCGGCCTTCTCCAGACCTGCGGCCTGGGCGCTGGTAAGGGCCTCCTGACCTCGTGGATTTCACTGCCCCTTCCTGCACTGTTTGTGGTGAATCTTTACCAGCAAAGGCAGGGTTGCTGGGAGTGAGAAGGGCACTCCACACAGGTTATGACAACAAACAAAGAACCACACAAGATAGGAATGCTCCCTCCAAACCTCGAGACTGTGGCCTGGGGTTGGGGGGGGGGGGGGACGGGCAGGGCTCGCAGGCTTAGCTTAGCGCTCTCAAGAGACCTCAGGATTCTGGCAGCTTGGGCCCCAGGCCCCCCTTCACGTCGCCAGGCATAACAAGCCTTGGGTTTAAACTCTGCAAACCCTGGAGAACGGCCTTCGTGCATTTTCCACACGATCTCCCCAGTTTGGAGAAAGTAACATCAGCACCTTGATCGTGAACAGCCAAAGCCCCAAAGCGAAGATCGCCCTGATCTCCCTGCTAACCGAAAAGCCTCCTCATGCCTCCTCACGCAGTCTCACGGGGCTTCCTCGTGGGGTTTGGAGCAGTTCAGTCTCGCTCCCCGGCCCAGGAGGACGCTGGGCAGGGGGCGGGCCGTGGAAACGTGCTGCCAGACGCCCGTGGAAAAGAGTATTTGCTCAGTGACCCTGGGACTCAGGGGCCAGGGGGGTCAGTGATCACACCACACCGTCTCAAAACGATTTCCCTGGGGTTTACTCAAGTCCATTGTTGGGAGGTACACAAGGGAAGGAGGAGAAAGAGGGGCTCCAGTTCTGCTGGGAGAGGGAGATGGACCCCGCCCCCTCCACACACACACATCCATCCATCCCATTGGCCAGTGGCACCGAAGCTCTTACACATCAGATGCTCAGGGACCGGAGTCCCCTTCCCGGCTCCACCTCAGAAGGTCAGTACTTCCTGTCCTGTTCCAGCCCCGCTGGTGACCCTTCTCCTCAGCCGAGTCCGTCAACCCTAGACACAGGGGGGTAGGGGACAGCGTTGGGCCTCGGTCTATCCCTCACGCACCTTTTCTCTCCCTCACCACCCTGCGAGTGCCGCCTCCCTCTGGCCCCCGTACTCTGGCTCTTCCTGGCCTCCCTGCCACCCAGCTTCGTATCCAGATCCTCACCGGGCCAGCCCTTTTGCATTCTCTCACCAAAGCACAATGGCTCTCCCCTCTGCTTCCGCTTGCTGCTAGGAAAGAAGCTTGATCGTCAGTTCCACCCCCTTCTTTCTCTTCAGGGCTTAGGGCAGACACGACCTAAAGCACTTTCTGCCAGGGTGTTTTGAGTGATGACAGAGAATTCCTAAAGGGACACTGCCCACACCTGTTGATTTTGTTTGTCCTCTAGGGCCTGTCACGCAATTCAGATTTCAGTTTAAGTAGCTTGCCATGTTTGGGGACATTTTCCTAGGGTTATTACTGTCTCTCTGTCTAGATTTAAAAAAACATTTTTTAAATGTTTATTTACTTATTTGGGGAGAGAGAGAGAGAGAGAGCACAAGCACATGAGCTAGGGAGGGGCAGAGAGCGGGAGAGAGAGAATCCCAAGCAGGCTCCACGCTGTCAGCACAGAGCCTGATGCGAGGCTCAGACTCATGAACTGTGAGATCATGACCTGAGCTGAAATCAAGAGTCAGACACTTAACTTGGGGCGCCTGGGTGGCTCAGTCGGTTGGGCGTCTGACTTCGGCTCAGGTCATGATCTCGCAGTCCGTGAGTTCGAGCCCCGCGTCGGGCTCTGTGCTGACAGCTCAGAGCCTGGAGCCTGTTTCCGATTCTGTGTCTCCCTCTCTCTCTGCCCCTCCCCTGTTCATGCTCTGTCTCTCTCTGTCTCAAAAATAAATAAACATTAAAAAAAATTAAAAAAAAAAAAAAAGAGTCAGACACTTAACCGACTGAGCCACCCAGGCACACCTCTCTGTCTAGATTTTATTCTAAACCCACCTTGCCCTTAGCTAACGCATTGGTTAACTGTCAGGAATGACTCTCTAATGTGCGTGAAGTCAGTAATAGAACACCCATGAACAAAGTCAGTAAAGGAAGACCCATAAAATACTTGGTGGTCTGAGTTGGGAAGACTGTAAAGAATCTAGTTCGGCTCCCACATCATATAGGGAAGAAAGCTGAGCTCAGAGGAGCGTGAACATATAAAACAGTGATCCATTTATTCCTTCAGGAACACATATTTATTCAATGTCTAATCCGGTAGCTGTGAAAGAAGTATAAACGATGAACCAGCTGTGGGTCTTGCTCTCCAGCAACTTAGGGTTTGATGTCTGAGGGAGAGAAGATTCTAATGAACGTCGATAAGTAGACTGTGTGGTAGGAAGCTGCGAGCACCATGAAGATGCCAACAGGACTATAATCAAGTCTAAAAATGAGTAGGGAGAACTTCAAATGCCGTGAGTGGCCAAGAAGGGAAGAGCCGAGGGCAGATGGCGGTAGAAAGGGAATTTGTAGGTCTGCGTCAAACATCTACCCACAGCTAGAGGATGAAGCCAGTCCCACGCCCTGCCCTGTGCTTGGTTAGCGAAGGCTCACGAACTTGATTTAGCCCGTGTTTAGAAGGAGTGTACTGTGTGCCCTGTCATGACTAAGAGAGAGACCTGGAGGAGAGCTAAAAGGGTAAATGCACCGAATTGCCACCATGGGACTTTCCAGTTCAGCCTGACTCTAAAGAAGATAGCAACCTAAAAGACAGAAAAGGAAACTATCTTTGTTTCTTTTAATATCCTCTTGTTGTCCTTATGTCTTTATTACTATTTTCCAATTGTAAGTTGGGTTTTTCTACCAGCTTAATCGTATTAATGCTTACAAAATGTGCCAGGTCAGTACACATCTTTTTTTAAAAAATGTTTATTTGTTTTTGAGAGAGAGGGAGAGAGAAAGAGGCAGAAAGAGAAAGAGACAGAGGATCCGAAGGGGGCTCTGTCCTGACAGCAGGGAGCCCCAGAGTGGGGCTCGAACTCCCGAACCATGAGATCATGACCTGAACCGAAGTCAGATGCTTAACCAACGGAGCCACCCAGGCGCCCCAGTACACGTCACTTTTAAAGGCACAGCCCAGCTCTCAAAAGATGAAAATTGCATGGTACTTGGTGCTTCTCGGAGACTTGCCTGGATAATCTGGCAGAAAAAGGCCATCAGCAAGGACCATTCACGACCCATTCCATTCTCATCCCTGGCACTGCTGAGATGACAAAAGAAGTGGAAGCCACTTCTCTAAAGGACAGAAAATGTCCATGCTTGCAGCATGCAGAGGAAACTGACCCCTACGTGCAAGAGGGCACGGTCTGCATCGTGCATGCGCACGCATGCACGCACACACGCGCGAATCCTGAGAGCAGGGTTGTGTTCTGTTGCCTGACAGTTCTACACTTCACCCAGCTTCTCAGCCATCCTGGAAGCTTTTCCTCTGCCTCAGGCTGCCCAGCCACCTGACCCCACCTCCCATCCCTCCTCTGAGTCCTCCAGCTTTCTTTGATGACCTCTCTCTTCTGAACTTTCAATCTTCCTCATTGGCTCCTTTTCCACATCCTTTAAACATGCCAAAGACCCCCTACTCTGAGAAACCTTCTTCTCAAGTTACTGATCCATCTCATGCCCCCTCTTTACGGCCAATGTCATTTTTGAGAAGGCTACGTTCAATGTGCCCGCTAGCCCCTCTGCTGCCTTGCCTCCACCCCTGCGTTTCACTTCTGCCGCGACCACCTCATTGAATGGCTCTCTCATACTCATGTTGCTCTTGGGATGTAGATGGCCTCCAAGTGTTGGTCTGGACATCCACTATTCGCTTTCTGTGGATAATCCTCTGCACCTCTGGCTGATGACTCCCAGATGCAAGTTTCCAATCTTGACCCAAACCCTGGGGTACAGAGACTGTATTTCCAACGACTTCCCCTGCCACAAGTCCCCCTGGCCATCCCTTGATAACCTTAAACTCAACATGCCCCAGATGGACTCATCCTCGTCCTCCTCAAGCCTCCCTCTTTCCCACTCTGTGTGACAATTTATGTCATCACCGTGCATCCATCTACCAGGCAGCCTTCGAGCTAGAAGCTCAGGATTCTTTCAGATGCCTTCTTCTCTGTCATGTTTCACATCTAACTGCTTCCCGATCGTCTCTAAAATCGGTTCCCTCTTGTCATTCCATCCCAGATCCTCTAAGTCCAGCTTGCCCACCCACATACTTTGTCCTGGCTGGCCCCCAAATCTGTGAACGACAGAGATTTTAGGCAAGAGCCCAGCCCCCTCCTCATTGTTCTCAGTTCTCTGCTTCCTGATTCCTGCCCTGTGACCTCACTTGCTTTTCCCTTTCTGGCCCCTTAGGCTTCATTGGTTTTAGATTTCCATGTAATTTCCCATTATGATCCTCCACCTGGCTCCACCTCAACTCTGGTTTGAGTTTAAGGTCATACCCCTGTCTCTTGGAGGAACATCCTAGTCCATTCCTACTCTTGTGAACCCAACTGGCCAGGCCAGCCCAAGGATCCTACCTCTGCCTCCACAGTAATGTGAGTATATATGTACCTGTTTCCCACACTGGACTTTAAGTTCCTTGAGGACAAGGACTTAATTTACCTGCCTTTGAATTCCATTTCAGGCACAGTGTAGGATTATTAAAATGGAAAGAGCGTGGCACACACAGGAAATGTTTAGAAAGGATTCAAGGCAATACATGTCCTGTAGGAATACGGAGGGAGGGAGGGACTGTTGTGGACTGAATCAGTACAGGAAGCTGAACCCTAAACTGAACACAGATGTTGTAATTACATGCCCTAAAAACAGGAAAGTGTTGGTTACTCCGATGAAGCCTATCTTTTCATTTCTTCCAGTGCCCTGAATTCTTCACTTACTCTGTTACCTTTTCTTAACACAGCTGGGATGGCTACTGCCTAAAACACCAAGAAGAGCTGTCCAGGATGTCCTGAGAAGCATGGTGCAGCCAACATGAAGTCATGGGCCAACAGCCTCTCTGTGTGTTAGGGCCAGGAGTTTGGGAGGCCCTCTTCTGTTTACTTGGACCAAGGGAAGCTTGGAGCTCTCCTTGGCCCCAGAGTAGCTCCGGAATCAGAAGTGTTCATCATTCCTATGAGCACATATCCAGGGGGTGTTTGATCATGAGTTCTCCCTAGAGCCAACTCTCCAGCCAAGTGTGAACAGTCCTTGTATAATCCTGGCTGCTGCTCAAGGGCCCTGTTAGGTTTTTCCAAAGAAGTATCCTAGGGCTTCTCATTGGTTTCTCCATTTATTGCTTCCTGTCATGCTATCATGTGATTGGAATACCGCTGTCCTTAAGGCTGTGTCCCTTTGGTACCATGAGCTCAATTCTGTTCCCTGTCTTTCTGGCCTCAGCCCCAGCCAACCCTCTTGGCTGAGAGATCAGTGGAACTGTACTGCAGCATCTGCCTGAATTGTGGTTTCTCCTAAGATCTTCCTCTAGGCTGTTCATCACAAACACAAGATTTGTGTGTGCAGTTCACACTCCATTATTAGTTCTCTGGAGGGCACTATTTGGATCCACCTCATACTGAAGGAAAACCCAGCTCCTAAGAAGGATTTGGGCTGTGCTAGCAATATTTTCAGGATTAGTGTTGAGAGCCTGTCCCCTTTAATCTTTCCTCTCCTTTGGCCACTCACTCTTACCTCCTCGCCCTCCCAGATGTTCCAGAGTTACTGCCAGAGATGACTTACTATTCACTGTGAAGCTGTGCAAGCATGGAGAAACTTGGCCAATCTAATAAGGTGGTGCCCAAGAGAAAGCGTGTCTTAACCCCTGACCCCCTCCAGCATAGGTGTCTCCCTTAGAAGATGCTTGTGTCCTCAGGATTTCACTGACTTCTTAAGTTTGCCACAGATATACTTTTAGCCCAGGCAACCCTATAGTTGCTCAATGGTCTTATTCATGGTCGGCTTGTAAGCTGTCACAAAGACCTTCTTCTGGTTTCCTTGGTTCCTGGAAAGTTTTGGTGAACTCTGTGCAAAAGTAATTCCCTCATATCATAGCATATTAATATGCACGTTCAGACATACAGAACCAAAAATCCAAGTCATAATATGGTCACGCATCCTTTGGGATTTCCAAACCCAAATGAAGGCCCTGAGCCTCAGGGATACACAGAAAGAAACAATGGAATGAACAAATATACAAACAAATAAATAAAGGAAAATATTCTAAGATTCTAGAAAGCTGCTGTTTCTTTTACCTATTGAGGCACATCCATGTAAATGCCTTCTCTTCTTGCCTGATCCAACCTTGTCTCCAGCAACAGATAGATGGTAGGTGGATAGACAGATCCAAGGGAAATAACTATCACTCTCCATAAAGTAGTTCATCACATTGTGAAGAAGAGCCTTGTTTTACCACGCATATAGAATGGCCTGGAGTTTCTACCATCTCTGTTGATAAAGTCACCAACTCTCACCTCGTATAAATCATGGCATCCATCAGTCCCTTGGCAAATGTTTCCAAGTGTGATTTATATACAGTGTCATCGATGTGGCCTCAGGATTGCTGATATTTTTAAACCAATCCAGCCTTGGTCACCTTGAAGAATGCTTTTTTTTTCCAGCTGTTGGGCTGTAGGGTCCATCCTGACCCTTCCCCTCCAGTTCCTGGGCTCTGAGCTGCCTGCTCGGTCTGGTTGGGACTGAGAACCACTGGGACAGGGTACCATTCATCATTCTGGTGTGGCGCAGGTCAGCTGACCCTTCACTCCCTCTTGCTTCCACGTTGCTTCTAGTTTCAGAGAGGGGCTCCCCTGAGAATCAGCCTTATGCCGTCTGCACAGGGTGGGGCCTAGAAATCTTGACCAAGCACTTTCTATCAACCACCGCGAGGGAGGGCAAAAATAACAATAATAAATAGCACCTCTGAGTCAGCCATTAACCTCTGCTGGTGCCACCTCCGTGTCCGCTGTCACATGTTAACGGTGTCACCTGGAATCCCTGATGCCGTGCATTGCGTTGCTTAGCGTGCCTTCGGGGCAGACCTCAGTGCTCTGGATTTTTTGAACCTCTGGGCTGAGTTTGTCTTGGGAAACCTCCCCATCTCCCTGAGGCCCCAGGATGCAGCCCTGCAAGGGACCGTCTGCAAAGGTGAATGGGCTACTTCTCCAACCTGAGCCCCTCTCTTCCACCAGCCCTCGCGCTCGCTCTGCTAGACTCTCAAGGCTTATCGTGACGTTCTTCCCTGTCCGTGGCCTTGCCCTGGCCCATGAGTGCGTGCCAGAGACTTGCCTGCAAGTGGTGGCGGCAAAGTCTTCCTCCCCACGTGGCCTGTCACTTTGGTGAGCTGAGGAGCACTGGCCAAACCAAACCGAGACCTCCTCTGCAGCTTCCGGTCAAAACCGCCACTCCATTCCAGAGTATAATTTCATTATTTAGCTTCTGGGCTTTCTCTGGCTCTAGAATCTATCCTGAAACATAAATGGAGAAAGGAACAGCCCCACGCCTCTCTGGAATGCCACGTACTTGTCAGCCTCCGGGTTGAGAGGTCCTCGAAACATTTCTCCACTCATTTTATTAATTATGTGTCATGCAGTATTTGGGCACCTAGTGTGAGCCTGGCCCCCGGGCACCCCCACTGGGGACGTACTACGCTGGAAGACGCAGACACAGCAGAGGGGGAGTGTCACTGGGAGCAGAGCATGGCAGTCCCCTGAGGAGGAGGGGGAGAACTTCTTCACAAAGGTGGTGACGTTCCATGGGGCTCTTCAAGCGGGACTCGGCATTTAACAATGAGAGGTCAGTGGCTGTCCTGCCAGACGGAGGGTGGGCGGGCACAGGGCCCCGAGGGCTCTGACACACATCGGCAGGGTGTGGAGGTCAGTGCGACCAACTCGCATCTGATGGGTTTGACCAGCAGTGAGGGAATCTGAGGCCACCGTTAGGTCCTCATGTGCACACTAAGGAATTTAGACGTTGTCCCAGGGATGACCGAGAGCCACTGAAGGTGTTGAAACAGAGCAGGGTATGAAGTATGGTTCAGAGAGCCCAAGACAACGGCAGGGAGACAAGTCCTGATGGTCCTGGCCAGAGAGAGTGGGGAGGCTGGCTTTGTGGGGACACAGAAGAAGGGGACATTTCTGTGACAGGGTCAACCAAGCCCAGACCCTTGCTGGGTATAGTGAGAGAAAATGACGAAAGTATTGGGAATCACATGGAGGTTTTGAAGCTGAGGGACGGGAATCAGGAGGCAAGGCGGGATGAGGACGGGGGTGGGGCAAGGATGGGACGGAAGTCAGACCGGCGGCTTCTGGAACATGAGGAAGGAGAGGCAGCGAGTATGGATGAGTCCTTCGTGAAGTTTAGCGGTGAGGAAAAGGGAGACTCTGAGCGCTAAAGGGTTTTTCTAAAATAGGGGAAAGAGCATTTTTGTGAGGAGAGGGGAAGACACGGTGGGGAAGGGGAGATTTTAGCGAGTAGCAGAGCTGCCATTTATTGAGTGGGTCCTGGGAGTCGTCCTCGCAGCGTCATACGCTGAACACGCATATGGCATGCCAGCGTCACATCAACCTGGTGAGATCGTGCCCGCTTTTCCAAACGAGGAAACCACCCAGCGGGGGATTCCGGGGACTGGCTGAGCAGTGGAACAAGAGAGAATGGTGTGGTGGGGGGAGGTGCTTGAGGGCCGAGGAAGGTCTACCTTTTAGCTTTGGGACCTGGAGTTGTCCACCTGTTCTGGCTGGTGCCAAAGACCAGACGCAAGGGATGGGGCTCGATGGTTCGTTCCCATGAGCCTTGTGGCTATCTAGAACGAGCCAGCTGCAGACGCCCTCCATGGGGGTGGCTGCAGGTGACGATAATGCAGAGCCTTCTCTCTCTGCTTTTCCTCTTCTCAGACCTCTCCGAACATCATAGTCAGAAGTCTGTGTTTCCCACAGAGCCTGGTGTGTGCCAGGAATACCCCGTGTGCCCGTTGCCTTTGCTTTTCACCACCGTAGCTGGAAGCGTCCATTTTGCCTTCTGCCTGCCCGTCTTCGTGAAGCATTTATGAACTTCACAGGAGAGCTACAGCCCACATTTTGCCTCAAAGATTTCTTTGTTTTCTCCCAGTTACCAGGTTGAACCCTAAGCTGATGTTTAATTTATCTGTGGTAAGGAGGGATGGGGAACAGCCTTGCGTAATTAAAGTCCGAAGATAAGCCAAGGCCCGTTTCACCCAGAATTCGTACATCCTTCCCCACCAAGTTTCTATGCCGGTGTTGCTAGCAAATAGCAACCTGACTAATCTGAGTTTCGTCAGTTCTTTATGTGGTGTGTCTTCCCTTGTGTCACTGGTTGTGACGAAGCCTTTCAGTCAGTCCCAGGCACCCGAGCTCACTTCCTGGGTCTTTCAAGATAAGGGTGTCTTGGGCTTGGGCGGCCATCTTACCAGAGGGCAGTAAATCGAAGCTCCTACCTCCTGCTCACATAGCTTTCTGCTGACGCCGGACAAACACACCTTCAGTCTACAAACAACTTCTAGTGGACTTACTGAATGAATAAAT
Source organism: Prionailurus viverrinus (assembly GCF_022837055.1). Lineage (NCBI taxonomy): Eukaryota > Metazoa > Chordata > Mammalia > Carnivora > Felidae > Prionailurus > Prionailurus viverrinus. Next base: position 13,830,831 of record NC_062571.1, read on the forward strand.
AAGTTTCTAAGCCATCTATAAATGAAATTTCTGGACAACTCATCCACTGTGAAAGACAATTACTATAAAGATTTCTGTGAAGATATGGGAGCCCGCTACTCTCTCTCTCCCTTCTCTTTACGATTTGATAATCGAAGACCCGATAGTCCGATAGGTGAGATTTTTAGGGAAGATTAACCAAAACAAAGATGGAATTTATCTGGGATTACATATAAAATTGTGTGCTTAGGTTTTTTCTTTTTAACACCTTCCCAAGTACAGAAGTACTATGATGTAGACTCACAGTGAATTTAAACTATCATATAGTCAATTCACATTATCCATAAGGAACATTAAGCCCAATCAGGATCAAAGACTTGCCTAAAGTCTTAAAGATTGTTCAGAACCAAGATCCATTCAGAGGATCTTAAATTTAAAAGAGGGCAAATTACAGGTGTACCTGGATGGCTCAGTAGGTAGGTTAAGTGTCTGACTCTTGGTTTGGCTCAGGTCATGATTTCAGGGTCGTGAAATAGAGCCTCATGTCAGGCTCTGTGCTGAGTGTGGGATTTTCTCTCTCCCTCTCTCCCTCCCCTCACTCTCACATAAACTTAAAAAAAAAATTTTTAAGAGGGTTTATTACCGAGAAACCTAAAGGCAATTACTTGAAAGAGGTTTAGTGAGAACTTGTGGAAACTGACAAATCCTTGATTAATTTCTCTGACTCTACCTCCATGGGGCCTTCTGGACTCCTCTCTCTGCTTCCAGGAGCCTCCTTTACGTCCTCTGTAGATTGGCTTTTCTGCTCTCCCCTGATCATCCCAAAAGACAGTTTCTTCCATGTCACCATGACCTTCCAGCTTGGATCCTCCAGCTGGGCAGGGATCTCCTTGACCCAGCTTGGATAGGATGCCCATCGCTGGCCCATGACCCTGGTAAGGAGTGAGGTATCCCTCAAGGACCTGACAAAGGCTGATTCCCTAAGAGTGAGGTAGAGTTGGGAGAACACGAGTGGCCTCACTGGTGCCCCCAGGAAGGCTCACACAGGTCAGAGCCTGACTGTCTGACCCCAGACCAACATTCAGTGGATGACCAGAAGGGTTGGGTGAACTCAGACACAACTGCTATTGAATGTAAGGGGTGTTCCAAAGGTGAGTGCGATCACAAGCAAGGAAGGGGGTGATAACCTTGTTCGATCCCTCCCTGGCCGGGTGCCATCCAAAGGTGTACAGTTGACAGATTTTAAGAATAATCCAGGGACGCCTGGGTGGCTCAGTCGGTTAAGCATCCGACTTTGGCTCAGGTCATGATCTCACAGTTCCTGAGTTCAAGCCCCACATCGGGGTCTGAGCTGACAGCTCAGAGCCTGGAGCCCGCTTCGGATTCTGTGTCTCCCTCTCTCTCTGCCCCTCCCCTCTTGTGCTCTCTCTCTCTCTCTCTCTCCCTCCCTCTCTTAAAAATAAATAAATATTAAAAAATAAAAAAGAATAATCCTGAGTCAACTCAGAGCACAGCCAGGAAATGTGACAGTGTTGGTAAGTGGCTCTAAAATTCTGTCACAGAAGAAATGACCGGAGGGACTTGGTACGTGTAGCCTGGAAGAAGGAAGATTTAAGAGAGATGCATTTCTTTTGTCCAAATATTTGAAGGGCTGGCTTCAGATTTGAAAGTATTCTGTCTGTGTATGTTTGCAGAGGTTCAGAACTAGTACCGATGGGTAAAAATTAAAAGGAGGTGGACTTTGGCTTAAAATGAGGGTCAACATTCTTCCCAATAGAGTTTTCTAGAAATAGGCTGTCCTGTCATGCTCTAGAAGAGATGGGATGATCGCCTGTAAAAAAAACTGTAGAAGAGCTCCTAATGGGAATTAAGAGACGTGTAAAATTTATTCCAGTTCTGGAATTCTCTGACCCCGCTGCAGCCACATCCGGTTGGCTGAAATCATCGCTGTCACAGGAGCGAAGGCCACCGTGTGTGGTCAATTGGATGGGAGGTATCAGCCGATGCCAAGTGGCCGCAACCCTGGGGAACGGCAGGTTGCCCTGCTCTCCCTTTGGATCCTTTCTATTCTGGGCCTTCTCAGATCTGTTTGTGACAAGCCTCCTCCTGCTGAGATGCTCTGAGGCATTCATGCCTCCCGACCACCCGCGGGGTCACCATCTGCAGGAGTGGCCAGGGGGGGATGGGGGGGTGTGCCATTTGCCCATGGAGTGCCCAAGATACGAAATCGACATCGAGGGGAGTGCTTCCAACGTGGCTCGTTTGCTTGTAGAGATCGGAAGCCCGTCCGGAGCAGCAGGTTTTAGAAAGAATAAGGGAAAAGTGTAAAGGGATGCATTTCAAGGATACAAAGCGGTATGGCAGCCAACCAAGAAAAGCTGAGCACCAGGACTCAGGGAAGGCAGAGCTTCAAGACAGTGGGACCACCACAGCAAGAGGTGCCCCCGTCTACACTAGCACACGGCCGATGGTCCGACCGTGCCGCGGCTCTGCTCCTAGGGGCTTGAGGAAATGGACCCAGTCATCCAACACAGAGATAACCGGGGCCCCGAGCAACCCAGCACACGGTGCACTCAACCCGTCCCTCCTAAGGTGGAGTTCATACTTCTTTGGTTTAATCTCTCTCCTCTTCCTATGTGGTGCCTTTCTCTGCATATCTACGAAGTAATATTACTCCCCGTGGATTCCACCATCCCCAAATACTAGGTCAATGTGCCTGCTAGGCCAGGTGCCCTTCCGTATACAATCCCAGAGAGTTGGGGCAAGGAGATTGACTATCTGGCCTCGATCACTCCTTCTAATTAACTCATTCGTTAGTGCATTTAACAAATAATTATCAAGGGCTTAATTATCAGAATAGCTCTCACACAAACAGGTATAATCTATGGTTTATATCCTCAGGCGGCTTGTACTCTATCTGGGAAAGCAAGACATCCGCCCTTAAGCAAATAAATACAATTTCAGGTAATTCCTGTGATCTCAGAACTGGGTGGGTTGAACCAGCCTTGTGCTAAAAGAAATGCTGTCCAACTAATTCAGCAGGGCATGCCAGCTAAGTGAAACCCTGTGTCTTCATTCAGCACCGACAGAATCACTGTCTTTCTGCAGCACTTACCTGTAGAAACTCTGAAGTCTTCTGCAACTTATTGCACTGAGTCCAAACCATCAGCTTGCAGAATAAAGATCGAGCTCCAGAAGAGATAGTGTGCAATCTGGGTAACAGGTGCTGAGCAAGGACAGCCTCTTCTCAAGTTCTCCATGCTGCCTGCTGTTTCTAGGGAACGATCTTACCATCCTCGTCGCCTAGAACAGGACTCAATGTTAGATTGTCGAAGATCGTCATCGGCCACAGGACACGGAAGCTTCAAGACTGAACTTCGCAAAAGGCACTTGTCTTGGCCCCTTGGAACAGAACTCTTGTGTCCCCACTCTTGCTTCCCATCTCCCTTTCCCCTGGTCTTGCTTGGCTGGCCAGCCAGCTCAACCACCATGCCTGGCCTCTGCCTTCTGCAAAGTGGCCCCTTGCTAAGTGGCATCCTCCTCCCCCTACCCTCAGCTCATAGTCGGCAAGCACTGGTTGAGGCTTGCTCTGAGCAGGGCCGAGGCTGAATGTCATGGGGTATCCAAAAATAATAGCAACTCTCCCCTCCAGGAGCTTGAGGGGGAGAAATATGACATACAGAACAGCTTTAACACAAGGCAAACTCATGCTGGAATGTGGATTGAAATTACACGAAACATATTGACTTGAGAATTGATATCTTTCAAAGGAGAAAAAAGTAGGAGATCTAGATAAAAATGTGGCTGTTAGATATGAAGATACAATTCATACTAAAGGAAACCCAAATCCAAGGTAACAGTCACACGAGAAATAAAAGAAATAGCAATGAAGACAATAACGAGATCCCACGTTTCATCCATCAGATTGGGAGAAAATACGAAATTGAAGAATGCCAATTATTGTCGAAAGTTGAATAAATAGGAACTTTCTCTCTCTCTCTCTTTTTAAGATTTTATTTTTAAGCAATCTCTACACCCAACGTGGGGCTCGAACTCACAGCCCTGAGATCAAGCGTTGCATGCTTCACTGAATTAGCCAGCCAGACGTCGCGAGATAGAGAAACTTTCATGAAATGGGTGCAGACAATCCCGGGAAGAGTCTGACAGCATTTATTGAGTCCCATAACTGGGCAAATAACCCAGATAAATTCTGATTATAATAGAATGTGTTCAAGGATATTTGTCCCAGTGTTATTTGTGGTAGTGATGAGTGGAGGCTATACAAGTTTCTAGCACAAGGAGGGTTGATATGGGCGTTTGATGTGGCAATCAGAATAATAAAATGGGTGCACACTCAGCCTAGTTGGAGCTTAATAAGGTAGTACTGATTAACGACAGTAAGAAGCAAATTGGGATATATAGTGTAGTGTCATTTACATACATTCAAAACATGTTTACAAAATGACCACATCCCCAGCAGCCACAAAAGTGCCCAACACAAGGTAGGTTTTCCATAAGTTGTTATTTTGTTGTCATTATTAAATATACCTACTAGGTAGCACTATACATTTTTCAATGGTACAAACAAAATGAGATCTATAATGACATTTATGTAAATTAAGGATACATGAGCATAAACACAAAAAATCGCGTATTTTTAAGGGCATACACAAATCTAAAAACATATTTCAGGGCATGATTCTTGTGGATGTAGTCATTCAATATTAGAATGAAAGTCCCTGGAGTGAAACAAAATTAATTCATAAATCTCTGTTGTACCCAAGGTCAAATACCCTCAACAACACCCACTATGTTCTAGCTTTATATTCACCAAGCAGCATTCTGAAGTCTGAGAGTTTCTCGGATACCTGGTTGACAGAAAAGGCAGAAGGAGGGCTTTCCCAAAAGCAACTATGTGAATATTCCATTTATTAGAAAGCGTCTGAGCAGCTCTGAGCGACATAAATTCATATATTGGCATCAGTCTCTTGTGATCTGAGTTATGCAGATCAGTATCCCAAAGCTTAGATGTTTCCTGGTTCCTCTGTCTCCCTAAAGCAATGGTCAAATATAGATTTCGGTTCAATTTTGTGTGTTTATTTGGAAAGAATACTTCATAGGTAGTTCTGTGTACTTCTCAGTGCTCCACATCGGGGACACATCATGTCTGCTGGAGGCATGGGGAGTGAAATGACACGATGTTTGGGATTCGGGGTAAAATATTTCAGCAAAGGAAATATAAATGTAGTGCTACAGAATCTTGATTGAATCTGTTGAGGCTTGTTGGTAGGTATGCGGGGGACTCATAGTATCCTATGTGTGTATGTGAAATTTTTAGAGACAGAGAGAGAGAGAGAGAGAGAGAGAGAGAGAGAGGAGTCCTCTTGCCTAATAAAATTGGCAATCTCCCACCTTCTGACTCCTCTTTTCTTATCCAGGCAGTTGCAATATTAGCTCACGCTTACCATTTTGGTGTTCACATTCCCTTCAATTCTTAACCCCAGAGATGGCTCTTACTTTCTTGGAAGTCAGATGATGACTTTAAAAGGATGTTCTAGGTTTTCAGCACTGCTAGGTATTTTGTAGCAGGAGACAGTTCAGATAATGTAATATGCCCCCCCCCACTCTTTTTTTGAAATGGAAGTTTTTATTTGTGCTTTCAAAATAGCTTTAATGGTTTTTCTAATATACAGGGAGACATTTTATACAGTGGCTTTCTTCTTATCAAATATCTTACAGATACATACTATAAATGAATGATAGTAACCCCTGTCCTAGAAAAAAAAATCCAAGTACATTTCCTCCCTTAATAATCTTTATATAAACAGGCTAACACAGTGATTTTTTTGGGGGGGGCATTACCTAGTATTTTGTTTTAATTTTACCTCAAGAGCAGTGAGTGTAAAACACTTAGCTGAGTAAGGTCCTAAGACTGCATAATCTTCACCTGCATTGAGTCTAAAAGGTTACAAAGTATGATATCATTTAACCCTCAGCACAGCCATATGGCACAGCAGGTATTGCCGTCATATATTTATAGATGGAAAGACCGAAGCCCACAGAGACAAGGGAAAGCAGCGAGACTCACCCACTAAATGCCAGGGCCAGGATTGGGGTCCTCAGTCTTCCACCACCCTACAGCATTTGTCCTCCAAAAAGCCAAGCTGTCTTCTCACAGTGATTATTAGTGTATTTATGTGCAGAGTCTAAAGCGGCTAAAAGAAAAAAAATAAAAGGATACCAATAACTTCAAAACCCAAAAAGTGGAGTGGACCCTCCTGTTGTAGACCAAAACAATGAAAATAAAAGTCAGAGTGGGTGGTGAGAAGAATAAATCTGAAGGGAAAACATCATCTTCTCCAGGTTTAGGGTGACTGTGAGCTATCTATACCCTCTCCTATGTGTTTAGGAAAATATACTATAAATAACACACATCTTCTTCAGACAAGGGCGCTCCTCTGCAGCTGACTGGCTGGTCTTTGCGTGCTCTGTCATTTTCATCCAAACACATAAATCTGGGGTTGGGTAGATATTCATGGCTGGGTCAAAAAGACAGTTTTGGTATGAACTATTTATACTTAATTGGCCTCTGTGCTTGTCTGTGTAGTTTTGCCAAGCATTTTAATAGTTTCATTGAGTAATCTTTATTCCTTTCTGGGAAAAAAGCGATACAGGGTGGTGATGGGAGGAGCACAGGGCATGAAATGCCTCTGTCTTCCCTAAGACTTTGGACCCCCTTCCCATACCAGATGCAGAAAGAAGCCTTGACCTCTGACTTGCAAATAGTTGGGGCTATTTTCCTGGTAGTTCACCACTGTTATCCTTCACCTTTGGACTGTGATTTAAATTCCAGTTTGGTCCCTGCTTGGTAGATAATGAAAGCATTAGATTGGAGGGAAATTGTCAATTCCTGCTAGACAACAGGGTGAACATGGAGGCAACGTAGCTTCATTTGCAAACTGAGTTTTAAGTCGCTCATTTATTTGAATAATTCTTAGCCAGTACCTTCAAAGATCTTTATGTTTGTCATTAGAAAGTAAAATATAAGCTGTTCTCAAAGAAGTAAGTACAGGGGCACCCGGGTGGCTCAGTCGGATAAGCAGCTGACTCTTGATTTGGGCTCAGGTCACGATCTCACAGTTGGTGACTTTGAGGCCTGCGTCGGGCTCTGTGCTGTCGGCCTTGGGATTCTCTCTCTCTCCCTCCCTCTCTGCCCCTCCCACATCTCTCTCTCTCTCTCTCTCTCTCAAAATAAATAAGTAAATAAAACTTAAAAAAAAGAAAGTGCAGGAAAATATGGAGAAAAAAATTAAAAGCCACCCACATGTCTACCGTTATTAAATATAGCCCCTTGCTGCTTTTTCTATGGGTTTTTATTTCTCCTCAAAACTTGGGTTTTATTATATATAAATATAATAAAATTTATTATAGCAGGCATTTCCCCATTATTGCCATTCTCAGGGAACAGAAATCTTAAAAACCTTCACGCCATTCCAAAGTAAAGATGTGTCATAATTTACTGGACAAGACCCTTACTGTTCAACTTCTCTCATTTATTTTTGTATGTTAATAAAGTCACCATGTACATTTTACACGTGTGTCTTTGTCGACGGGTTGGATTACATCTTTACTACAATTTCCTAGAAGAGAAATCTAGAGCAGGAGAGGCGCACTTTTGAGGTTCTCGGTATGTATTTGATTTTTTTTTTTTTCCAGAAACAGGTTACTGAGTTCCACTTCCACAGGTGGTGGACCAGAGGGCTTGGTTTGCTGGACCCTCCCGTTCAGTGGTTCAATCCTCGCCTCTGCAGGGGGAGAAGAGGGGCCCCGAGCTCCATAGGCTCTAGGTCACGTGCCCGCCCACTCATAGCAGGGTAGAGGTGGGTCAGCGCTCTGCCTGTTTCCACAGGAGCATTGGGGGTGGGCGGGATGGGGGGGCGCCTGGAGAACTCTAAGTGTTCTGGAAAGATCCTCCCCAGTCCCTTCCTCACCAACCAGCCCTGCTGACCACAGGACCCACCACTCTTTTTTTTTTTTTTAAGTTTATTCATTTTTGAGAGTGTGCGTGCGAGCAGGGGCGGGGCAGAGAGGGAGAGAAAGAGAGAATCCCAAGCAGGCTCCATGCTGCCAGCGCAGATCCTGACTCAGGGCTCGAACTCACACACCGTGAGATCATGACCTGAGCTGAAGTCGGACACTCAACCTACGGAGCTCCCCAGGCGCCCCCCAGGACCACTCTCATCCTGAACTCAGTTTCAGGAGGTGAAAGAGGGTATGTTCTTCTTATTTCATCCAGCTCTCCCTCTCCTTCTAGGTGGAAATTCCTCTCCATTTCTGCCTGATCGTTTTGTGTGTCAAGATGAAGACAGCTACCAAAGCCCCCCAGATGAGTCCCCCTCCAGCAAAGCTCGGAAAGAGCAGAGGAAGGACAAGGAATCGCTGTCCCGGTGTCCCTCTTGCTTCTGTCCAGCATGTTTATCCACCCCCTTCACCAGGCTCTGGAAACTTCTCCAGGTAGGAGGTCCCGGTAAGAGGCCTCTCATTCTGCTGAGGAGGAGGAGGCTGAAAGAGAGAAAATGAAACAAAACAAAACAAAACCCCACAAAGCTTCATCTCCTTCCACGACAGGAAGTTCAAGGCGAAGAAGGGAGAACAGACAGGGAGAGAACATGTAACGACATAATGAACGTGGGACAGAGTCGCCCTTACACGTAACTCTTCCAAGGCTGCCGTCCAAACGGCAGGAAGTCAAGGGCAGCACTTCTGATCCCTACATCTTTCTCTGGCACTCTCGTTCACAGCAAGTCGGTGTGTTATTCAAGGGCCTCGCTCCATACCAACCGCTTTAGGAATCAGATTTCTGGGATCCTTTAATTAAAGTATCGAGACACGGGATTAAGATGCAAGACTTAGCAGAAATGTGGACTGCGCCCAGCACAGCCGGTGGTCTGTTTGGAACTAGTGAAGGCACAGGAGGGTCCTGTCCTGGCTTGCGGGCGTGGGGCTCCGGCTCTAACGTCTGGTTGGGGGCTTGGGGGACGGTGTCCGCTGAGCTGGAGAGCCTGAGTGGGAGCTCTGGGCCGAGCTCCTGGAGACTGAGCCCCACTGCCCTTGAGAAGTGTCTGTATGTGGATGCCTGTGGAAATACCCCAGGCGCCCAGGGAGCAGGAGGGGGGCTGCCCGGCCTCAATCACGCAGTCCACCTGCCAGTTACTCGGCCCGTGTGTTCTCAGCCTCTGGATGGATGAGCTTTCCCAGGGCCCCCGCGGCTCCCAGGATTTACCCTGCGCACTTTTATTTCTCTGAATCCGCTAGGCCATCCTCAGGGCTCCTATGACTTGGATCGTATCGGTGACCCTGGAACTAAAAGCCCTAAGGTATCTTTTTAAAAGAGAACTGTAGATTTGTATTTATATATTTTTATAACATGCCGATATCTAAGCATGAATGTGAACCTACCTCCTTTGAAAGGCTGCCTGGCGGTGGAGAACCCACCACACCCATATTCGGGGACCACCCTGCTCACATGCATGTTAAACCCAGGCTCCTGTGGTCTGTGGACACTAATGAGTCGCCTCAATAGCAATGATCCAGACTTCACAGGCTCTGACCACCCCCCCCTCCCGACACACACACCAACACACAGAAGACAGGATTTTCATCCCCTGGGCCACCCTCCAAGAATATCTGTGGGTCCCGAGAGGCGTCTCACGGGTGCTCGCCACAGCCCTGCCTTTGTTCTGCTGACGCCCCACCAACTCCACTGATGGTCCGGGTCTGTGCCCCCCACCCCCAAGAGAACATCCAAGTCGTCCCTGAGTGCCCTGACCCCCACATTAGCGGAGGAAACAGCCCTCTCCTGCTGTGTGATTCCTCTTCCCTCAAAGCAGAACCCCCTCCCTCACCCCCCCGGAGCCCATGCATCAACTCTTACAGCCCAGCCTGAAGACCTTCTCGCCTGGAGACTGAACACAGATTTTCAATGCGGAGCCACGGACAGTTCCGGAGACAAATACCGCTGTGGCTTTCCCTTTCAGCTTCTCCCCCAGCTACCTGCCTTCCTCCCCCTTCGGCTGAAACTCTCCCCCCCCCCCAAATGCATGCCGCCCAAAGCCATGAGTCTGCCTGTCAGGTCTGGATCCTAGCTCATGTCCAGGTTAGGACCCAGGTGACATTCTTCCCTTCGGGCTAGTCAACAGAAAGGAGATCCAAAATTGAGTTGAGGAGCAGGAATACTCTCGGCCGCATCTCCCTTCCTTGAATTTTGGGACAGCTCCTTCTTCAGAGCTAAGTATTCAGGGACTATCACTGGGCTGTCTCTTTAGTTCTGTTAAGTATGTGCGTGTCAACGAATCCAGAATATTGCATGGATACTCTGTGACAACAAGCAGCGAAGAGGAGTCCATTCTGTTCTTCCAGTGATCAAGAATCGGATGAGATCTTATTAAATTTAATCAGCCAGATGTGTCATGGAAAATGTTTTTAAATTATGAAAGAGTTCCGTGGGCTCTCGGATTGGCCCATGCCCTTGGCAAGGGGAGGGGCCCCTCTCTAGACATGGCCCCAGGTTTCCTGGAGAGAGCCTGACCTCTGGCCTCTGGTCTTGGCCCTCCCCTCATACTACCTGAGTGTTCCTGGGCAATTCATGTCGCTTTTCTGAGCTTCTGTTTTCTCCCCCAGGAAGCGAAAACCCTTGCTGGAGTAGTGTAAGAATTGGAGATTTAATAGGCACTCAGTAAATGGGAGCCCTTGGAGCTATTATTTAGTCTGGGAATATTTTGGGAAGAAGAACGAGACGAGCCATATGCTTATCAACAGCTCCACATCTGTCTTTGAAGTATGACTCTCTCTGCTTCTCACACACATACGTCTGCACACACGTGCGTGGACACGGACACACACACGTGTGGGAAAGAGCATGGATTCTGGACCCGGCGGGGCTTCCAGGATTTGAGTCCTGGGACCGTATACCTTTTTCTCCTGTGACTTTGGTCACTTAATTGATGAGTTCGTCTCCCTCGTCTGTTACATGAAGGCTGTTGTAGTGGGCACGAGGATGAAATGAGCTAATATATTTAAACCATTAGAGCAATCGCCAGCACAGAACACTGCCCAGCACATAAAAGAGCACACAGGCTATTATTATTATTATTACTGTTATTGTTCATTATTCCCCTGGCAGGGGAGGGGGTCGAGGGGGGACTCTGACAGTGAGAAACCTGAATTTCAATTCTCATTTTCACCACTGACCTCTGTTCTGTAACCTCCTATACACTTCTTTTTTTTTTCATTTACACATCTGCTTTTCTTTCCAGAAGAGCTGGTTCAAGTGAGTCTGTTGGGCTCACCTCTTCTAGCCACAAAACAAACCATTTCCCAGAGAGATGATATGCAAACGGCACAGAAAGAGTCTCCTGGCTTCAGGTGGGCCCATGTGGAAAGAGAGGACCCCCTCGGTCCCGGAGACCTGTCTATCAGCACAGTTAGCAAAGGAAGGGGGCCACTGCCTGGAGGGTGAATATCACCTCGGTCGACTCTGACGCCTTGGCAGAGTGTCCCCCATGAGGAGACCAAGGAAGGCTGCTTGACCAACGAAGACCAGCTGTCACCGCAGCAAGGGTGGCTCTGACTGACCTTCTGTCCACCCAGTCTGTCAGCAATCCATTAGCAGTCCCGTAAGTGACCCTGATCCTATTGAATCTCCACTTAACGGGGCTCTTGGGAGGATACGTGGATCAAGAATGACGGCTGCCCAGGCCAACTGGAAGGGCGAGAACTGTCATGGCAGCCAGGCAGCATGGCCGCTGAGTCACAAAATGGTGTGGAGGATGAGCCCTATGGGCACACAGGAGAAGATGCTGGGGCAAAGGAAGGAGCCATGTGGGGGCGAGAGGAAGAAAGACTGGTGGGCTAGGCCTCCCCTTACCTTTGGCTCGTCCTCGGAAGACCAGTCAAAGAAAGCAGGAAGAGAAGTCAGTTTCCTTTGACTTCCCTAAAGCAAGCGTTCCTCAGAAAAGAGAACAGTGAGCCTAGTTGGGGTGCATAAACTATCTGATGTCCGTCCAGAGAGGGGTCTGTTAATGGGTGTAAAATGGAAAGATGAATCAATGGGACTGATTAATATTTATGAAGAGCCGGACACGACGGAGTGAAAAAGACCCGTATATTGGACAAGAAGGGAAAGGGGGGATGTGTTGGGGTAAGGTTTCTGTTTTGATCACCGAGTAAGCTTATAGAGCAGGAATGTAGGATAGAAAAACAAAATCTGTATCTAGAAGTTATTAGCATTGTGCACAAAAGTTCTGTTGGTTCCTACTTTAAAAAAAAATTTTTTTTTTTAAATTTTTTTTTTCAACGTTTTTATTTATTTTGGGGACAGAGAGACAGAGCATGAACAGGGGAGGGTCAGAGAGAGAGGGAGAGAATCGGAAACAGGCTCCAGGCTCCGAGCCATCAGCCCAGAGCCTGACGCGGGGCTCGAACTCACGGACCGCGAGATCGTGACCTGGCTGAAGTCGGACGCTTAACCGACTGCGCCACCCAGGCGCCCCCCAAAAAAATTTTTTTTTACATGTATTTATTTTTGAGAGACAGAGAGACAGAGCACAAGTGGGGAGGGGCAGAGAGAGAAGGAGACAGAATCCGAAGCAGGCTCCAGGCTCCGAGCTGTCAGTACAGAGCCCGACGCGGGGCTCGAACCCACAAACGGCGAGATCATAACCTTAGCCGAAGTTGGACGCTCAACCAACTGAGCCACCCAGGCGCCCCTGTTGGTTCCTACTTTTTGTGTGCCATTCCATCTGAAAAATCACTGTGATTTTGTAGAGGAAGTTGTGATGGAAAAGGCACTCTGAAGGGTAAGCGAGTTTCTTGTGAAAAGAAGCCAAGCTACTAAAACTACAGTTAAGAAATGTAAAAAGTTACCGATTTTACTGCTTCAGATGAAAAGAAATTTATAAGCAGGAGAGAAATTACGGAGAGAGGCAAGTTCTGACTACAGTAGTTCAGAGACAGGAACTCTAATTACCCAGAGCAAGAGGCGACTGCTTCGGGAAATTTCTGAAAGGTTAAATAGGAAAGCTGAGGGTCAAAAGCATACCGTGATGAGAATAAATGCAGAAGACTGTTTGCAAGGAGCTACATTGCATAATCATCAAAGGAAGGACAAAGACAGAGAAGGAAACCTGAAGCCCCAAATAAATAACAGAACACAGACCATAAAAGACGCTGAATATAGGGGCGCCTGGGTGGCTCCGTCCGTTAAGCGCCCAACTCTTGATTTCGGCTCAGGTCATGATCTCAGGGTTTGTGAGTTTGAGCCCCACATCGGGTTCTGCCTGCTTGGGATTCTGTCTCCCTCTCTCTCTGCCCCTACCCTGCTTGTGCTCGCATTCTCTTTCTCTCTCTCTCTCTCTCTCTCTCTCAAAATAAATATTAAACAAACTTAAAAAAAAAGACGCTGAATATAGCACACAGATACTCAGAAGGTACGGAAAGATAAGTCAGAAGCCAAAACTCAGTTACCATTATCATGCAAAGGAACAACATCATTCTTGGTAAAAACAAATGACTTAGCATGTGACCAATACTGCTTTTCTTAAGTACTGCAGAGAAAAGGCTGATAATCACCCTCTATCAAGCCCTACAAGTAGGAGACCTAGAAATGGTTCCTGACCATTGTTATCTCTCAAGGAGTTGAAGCAAACTGACCTTACACATTGGAGTTCGTTAGCACTCGCCAACACAGATTACAAAATATAGGGAGGAATTCTCCTCGGGACATTAAGCAATATTTGCAAATGTGTGCAGGTAAGTGTTGACTACCTGATCACTCTGACCAGGAAATGGTTCTCAGCAACGGTGTGATCTCTTTTTCAAAGTGGAAAACATGAATATTATTGTCACCAGCTCATCGCGGGGAGGCACGGCGGAAGGGACCAGCGAAGACTGCAGCTCTTATGAGAGGAAATGGAAATCCAACTGACAACAAATATTCGTTGAGCACTACACTGTGCTAGGCACATGAGAACTAATACCTCCATGGCTGATAAAGCCTTTCAGAAGTAAGTCTTCAGTTAATTTGCCCGTTTTTGGTGACGATGGTGTAGGTAACTCTCTGCGTCAATGAGAAACAATGAGATTTGAAGAGGCTGATTGAACTGGGGATCTCCCGATTTCTAGTTTTATGTCCTTCCTGTGTACTTTCTACATTGAGATGTTGGCATCATTACTCCTTGGCTGAGTTACTCCAAGAACCTCTGCATTCTCAATCACTAAAATGGAAATACGAATGCCTACCACATACGGCTGTTGTAAGGATTCAGTGTGTAAAAAAAAGCGAGACATGGTGCTGGGCACATAGCAGGTCCTCAGCCAAGGTTGGTGTCTCTCCCTTTCCTCCACTGACGTCCAACTGTCCACCACGGATAGCACCGCCATCCGTGAATAACACGCTCTGAGAATAACACGGAGCGATGTCCCAATGTGAAACAAGGGGACTGGCCAGGGCTCTGGGGTCAGGCATGGGAGTCCTCTTGGGCTGGAGGGGTGTTGTGTGAGGCCTGGGAGACATAGGGACTTGGACAGAGCTTAGCGGAGGAATGAGATTTGCATGGGTGGAGAGATGGGCAAAAGTTGAGCCAGTAGAGAGAAGAAAGGCACCAAAGCAGGTGAACACAGCAGCTGTGTGCAAAGGACCCCAGTTGCTAACCAGTTTGCTAGGCAGCAGGCTAATAGTGAGGAGTGGAAGAAGGGCCAGGGGGTAGCTGAGGCTCTCCTGTGAGGAATTTCCATGCTCGAGGGTTTCAACTCGATCCTACAAGCGAAGGGGAGCCAGTGACGTTTTGTCAATTTGGAGCTCATCTATTAAGATAAATCTGGGGCCAGTGTGTAGAATGGACTGTCACGGAAGAGGTCGAAAAACAGAGAAATTTTATATTTTATACACACACGTACATGCAGTCTTTTTCATTATATACATATATATATATGTATATATATACACACACACACATATATATATATATATATAATCTACTAATCCCATTTTGAATGGCTTGGACATTAATTTTGCTCTTGTAATCGATTATAGAGGCTTAAAATGGCTGTGTTTTTTGCTTTTGTGACGTATTATGGTCATATCTGGAATTCATTTGCTGTTAAATCAAGAATAAAACTCTCAATTACATTGTTGTTCCTACGGTAAAGCATAATCTACTTTTAGGCTTTCCCTTTGCCATAAACTCTCCAGGAACGAAACTCGATAAAAAGCAGAGACTCATTGCGTACGATGGTAATTAAATCTCTGCTTGACAAGTAAAAGAGCGGGACTGTAGGGACAGGTCATTTGAGAGAAAGAGAAACAGACTTTAATATGTCAGCAAAGCATACGGAAGTGGGACACCCGTCATCTGTTTTGGGGATACGGGATTATGATATATATTTGAGACAAACCAAAATCCCATCAGTAGTACCCAAATGATGGGATGAATTGTACTTTCAGAATGCAGGCTGGAAGGCCAAGATCAAGGCGTCAGCAACTTGATTTCTCCCAGGGCCTCACTCCTTAGCTTGTAGGGGACCATTCTCTCTCCATGTTCTCACGTGGCCTTTCTTCCTTCAGGTCTCTTCCTCCTTCAATAGAGACACCAGTCCTATAGGATTAAGGTCCACCTTTATGACCTTTTTGAACTATAACTACCTCCTTAAGGACCCCCATCTCCAAATCACATGCTGGTTATGGTGGGGGGTGCGTGTCAGGACCGCAACATATGAATGGGGGGGGGTGTGGAGGAGGGGACACAATTCGGCCCATAACAGGCCTTCCAAGGAGTTAGGGCTGTGGCTAGGCTATCCACCCAGATGGAGATACAAAGGAGGCACAGCAGGGATCTGTTAGCTGTGGGGCCCAGTGCAGGTGTGGCGGGGGACCCAGGAGCCCGACACCCAGCACTGGGCTCCCACAGGTGTGACTGGCGTTCCTCCGAATCCCAGCTGCCGGCCTGGAGATGTTTTTAAGTGTCCCCAGTTTCTAGAAAGGGAACTGAGCGTTCCCTGCGCCCCGGCTCCCTGTTGCCAAATGAGCACAGGATGGAAAAACCCGCCTGGGCTGAGGACCGAGCGAGGGCGAGCGGGCTCTTGGGGCTCCGAGCCGATTTAGGTTGCGGTGGGTGGCTGTGGTGATTGGGCCTCTCCTTGGTGATCGGTATGACCTGGAGGTTGGCGTCGTTAAGGAGAGGTTTTTGTGATGACTTCAGAAAATTACTGTAAATAAGACGGTATTTCGCTGTTTGTAATTTTATGCAGCTCATTAGATCACGGTCAGATGAAAACCTTGACATTTGGGGCAGGAAGCATGTGGCAAGTGGGGGCGGGTGGACTGCAGGCGGGGCTGCTGCCCCCCGAGAAAGTCATGCAAGGGTCTTACGGAAGGGAGACGCGCAGAAGGGATCTTTCGAAATCGATGCCGGTGACTTCCTCTTCCCGACAAAGTTCTCTACTCCTTAAACTCTGTCCTGCTGGACGATGGAGGCAGGAACAGAGACATTGGGGGATGGGAGGGTGGACTCTTTAGGACACGTGGGAGACAGGCGTGCGGTGGCGGCAGTGTTCTGATTAGATCAGGCCAGCGGAACACGCTGTCCTTGCTCGGCTGTCCTTGCTCTGCGGCCCTTGGCCCTGGATGTCAGACGAACACAAAGCCTTGACACGTCTACAGCCAGGCTGCGCTGTTTGGGCAAAACTCTAAGTGTTTTTCTGGATGGCTCAGGAAAAGGCAGAGAGTTTTTTCTGGGTTGCTCTTACACTTGGCCCAAAAAAGCAGTCACCCAACACTGAACTGCAAAACATGCAGACCTCTTGGTACCTCTTCTAAAAAAGAGCTTTGAAATGCGTGCATATCTGTGCAACAAAATCCCACTGAAGATCTGTCTTGATTGAAAAAGGGAGTATTGGAGCAGCAGCTAAGGGAATGGGCTTTCGGGTCAGGAGACCTAGGTTTAAATCCAGGCTCCGACACATTCTCGCTGAGTGACCTTGAACAATGAGATACCCTCCCCGGGCATTAGGATAGCACCTACCTCCTGGTAGTGTCGTGAGAAACACTCAAGCCACGGCTGGGGACAGTGACAGGCACGTGGGACAAAGAGAGCTCGTGGTCGTAATTACTGAACAAAGGCTCCTTTGGACATTTCACCAGGGGTTAAGGGAGAGAGGAGACAGGGAGGGGGAGGGAGAGAGAGCGCGGCTCCGTATACCTACCCACTCGGCTGCATATACCTACCTAATCATGGTACCCAGCAGGGGAAGGGCTAAGTCGCTCTTAGGAAACATCACTGTAAACGCTATATGATATCAAACCTCTCTTCCGAGGGCTTAGTTGACAGACCACACATTTATTTCCTCTCCGAGTAGAATATGTTACATTTCCCTTTCTCTGACACTCTAGGGTCTTGAAAAATCCAGGAAACACCTTTACATGCCTTGGCCCAGATTTGCCTTCCTGTCCTCTTCATCTTGACAACTGTCCCCGGCCAGGAGTAACTGACCTGCCGGCCCCAGCCCCTCCGGGTGAGAACTGCCATCGCCCGAAATCTTCCCTCTGCCCAGCAGGTGCCTCAAAGCTTCTGGGAGTTTAGACCTTAGAGCAAGGCAGTGAGCGGAAGCCTCTTTCTCCCGAGAGAAAACCAGTGAAGGGAGCCTTTGCATGTAAACATATATATAAATACAAACGTTCGCAGCAACCAGGATAAATTTAACGTGCAGAAAAATACACACACCAGGATGTTAAGTGCAGCGGGATGCAGGATTGTAAACATGGTTATGATTACAGTAATGTGAAAACCAAATAAAAACCGACAATGCATCGGCAGAAAAATTTCCAGAGTGTTGGCCGTGGTGGTGGTCTTTGGGAGGTCGGGGGGCGAGGTGGGGGGCAGGGGTAGTTTTCTCCTCCTCCTCCTCCTCCTCCTCCTTCTTCTTCTATAACAAAAAGAATAAATACGTCTATTCTAATGCCCCTTTCACCTGAGGCTCCATGCGTCACCCATGGCCAGGCGACCCACCATCTGGAGAGCTGTGGAGGGGCCCGACCCTCTCTGTCATATTTCACTCGCCCCTTTTCAGTTCCGGCCTCTGTCTCCTCTCCAGCCACGTTCAGTCACATTCTGGAGGATGTTCTTTCCTCTTCGGATCTTCCTGCATTTCCCATTCTCCTCCTCCTTTGCCCTGTTTGGCTACCTCCTACCCACTCACGCATCCTCCCTGCCACTCCCCTCGTTCTGGGTCCTTCCTCCAGTCCACTGTCTCTCCCCTGCCCTCAGGATAAAGTTCCAGCTCCTTCTGGTGCCAAGAGCTCCCTTGCTTGTCCTTCCCCACCTTCCACCGGACCAGGCTTCAAGCCTCGTCCTTAGGCTCCAGAGCAACCTGTGAATACGTCTGCCACGGCACTCAGCACATTTTACTGAAATTATCTGTTTCTTATCCATCATATCCCCCAAACGGGAAAGGTCTCTAAGGGAAAAGACCATGTCTTAGTCATGGTTGAGCCACCAATTCCAACCACAGTCCATGGCACATGATAGGTTCTCAATAAATACTGACTCTCCTCCCAAAGCTTTTCCATGGCTGACCTCTGAACGCAGTCCAAACCCTTAGCCTGAGGAACATCCATAGGCTGATTGGAACCTACTTTGCTGTTTTATTTCCCACAGCCCCCCACCCCCACCCCCGCTCCTGCCCAGCCCCAAGACCCCCAGCACTGCCATGCTGAATATCCACTTCCTCCCAAGCCTACCTTGGCCATAGTCTATCCACTCTTTTTCTCATATATGTGCCTCTCACTTCCCTAATTAGACTTATGTAAACCCCAAGCCATGGTCTGCAGGAAATTGGATCCCCCATGGTGTCATGTACACAGGAACCTCTTGATGAGAGCTGTTGACTGGCTGCTGTTGGTCACTGGCTGGTGGGGAGGTCACTGGGCTGGGTGTGTCTGTTTTGGTGCCTGAGCTGTGGGTCCCTTTCTCACACGGAGTGCGCCTTGAGGGGGGGCCCTCGGACGTAAAAGGGAAAGGTTAGGTCACTCCAACCCTCCCCCGACTGCCCTGCCTCTGCTTCCTTATGTCCTGCCACAGGACAGCAGAGAGGCCCTGTCAACGACTGGCTGAACCACCAGGACCGGTAGGCGAAGGACCCCACACCCCGCAGCCAGCATCCTGGCTGGTCCCCAGAACCACCCAGCACTCCAGAGTTTGCTGAATCTGTAGGTAAACTCTTATTGTGCAGGGGGGAAGCATTAAGGAAAAGAAAAGCAGGTTTGTTTTCTTTTTACTTATCGACTTCCTATAGCTCCCCTCTGAATGCCGTCCAGGGCAGTAGACTGGCATTCGAGAACTTACAGGTTTTGTATCCAGATCTGTCTTTCATCAACCAGACACCATCCAAAGCCACCCGGCCTGCACCTTTCACTCACTTAGCAAGAACCGGGAGGATTTTCACACACTGAATACGTAGGTGAATTAATTAACCCAGTTGGGATTGTTGTGTATGTGACCTCACGTGTTCTTTAACAAAAGATGTCGGCATCCAGGAGTGGCTCTACCTCGTCCTGGTTTGCATCACAGGGGCTCTGGCTTGAGCCAACGCGGAAGAATGTAGAGCACAGACCTCCTCAGCCCTGCGAGAACACAGGGCGACGTCACCGCCTCACCCCTTCTTGGTGTTTCTTCTCCCTCCATGGGTGTGACGTCAACAGGGGACCTCTGGCCTTGAAGAAGGGACTTGCCCTGTGGAAGAGGGGTTGGCTGAGGACCCCCTTTCCCCCCACCCCCAGGGAATTGAGGGGAGCCAGGCTTGCATGGGTCAGGGGACCAGGAAGCACTGAAGCGAATAAGGGGATAAGACCCCTAGGGGCAGCACGGAGGGCAGTGGGTTCTCAGTTCTGGTTCTCCAACCTGGACCTTCAATTGTCCCCCATTGTATGCAGATCAGGGCGGGCTCCTCACCCACCACCGCAGGGCCTTCAGGTGTTCAAAACTGGGGCATGGCCTCTGCTTAACTAGAAAGAGGCCTGGGCTGGTGACTCACGCGAACTCACCTGAGAATGTGCAGCTCTTTGGCCCCGGCCCAGATGGCCTGTCTCCCACGTACTGAGCCTTCTCCTCGTGTCTGTCGAGACAGCCTCAAAGCCAAGGGACCGAAGAGAGCAAACTTGATTTTTTTTTTTAAAGTTTATTTATTTATTTTGAGAGAGACAGAGACCGCTCGAGCGGGGGAGGAGCAGAGAGAGAGGGAGACAGAGAATCCCAAGCAGGCTCCGCCCTGTCAAGGCTGTGGGCACAGAGCCCCATGCGGGGCTCGAGCCACGAAACTGTGAGATCACGACCTGAGCTGAAACCAAGAGTCCGACGTGTAACCGACTGAGCCCCCCAGGCGCCCCAGGGCAAACTAGAGTTTTAAAACCTGGACAGTGGTGAGCATGAGCCTCCTTGGGACGTGGTCTTCCTCCCTCGCTGGCTCCTCTCACCTCCAACCACCAATTTTTACCTTCTTGAACTGTTGAGGCTGTTTGTGACCTCCTGGGAGCAGCTTGTCCTCTGAACTTCTGCATTTGGAGCTGAGTAACAGCAAATCAATGGACGAGAAGGATCAGGTGCCTAGTCTCACCGCCCTGGCCAGAGACAGATATAAGAGCAGAAATGCACTCCCTGGGATTTCATTCATCAGAGACACCTCGTCTGAGGACAGCACCGACTGTCAGCTAACCCTCCTCTCCCTATTCCTCAAGATCTCCAGTGTGGTATTTGGGCTCCTGGAGAAAGGAGAAATGTTTTCAACTTAGAGTTAATCTGCCTGGTCTCCTTCCAGACTGCTGCAGCCTGTCCGTTTTTAATGGGAAAGAAGTCCTGGTGAGTGTCAGAAGCCCTCTGTGCCGTCCAGATGCTCACTTAAAGACGGCCGCCATGATGGGGGCGTTTCACCCATTGGTCAAGTGCCAACAGTATACAGTGCAGGACAGAGATTACATGGATTGCCCAGCGAACAGGCTGACCATCGACGTGCCCTACGTGTCCCTGTGGGCACCCCCCACTCAAGTTGATATTTTAAAAGAAAATAAACACACCCAGACAACCATCTCCCATGCCTCTCCCCCTTCCCTTCCCTCTGATAATGGAAGCAACCCTTGACCAAGTTGTTGGCTGTTGGCCAAAGGCCATAGATCCTAGCCCTACACCCAGGGGCTGGGCTCACCCTTGAGACTGGGTCAACTGGAGATCCCAGTTGTCGCCGGACCTCTCTTCACTTCTCAGCGACGCCTGTCACTGGATCCAGCTACATCCTGGCTCCCAAGTGGTTCTAGCTAGATTAGACGCAGTCTGAAGACAATTTGAGACTCTTGCCCAACAGCCTTTGGGAATCCTGAGTTTTTCCACTGGGAAAAGGGAGCTGCAGAAACCTGCCTCCCCCTGGGGCTCTGCCCAGCACCCGGCATCCTGCAGGGTTGCCTGGGCCCCTCCCAGCCCCGGTCTAACCCCAAGTGAGCTGGCATTGGCTGGTCGGTCTGGTCTCACCCGGAATCCTTGTTTGCCTTGGCCTCTGTCAAGGAGGCAGGGAGCCCGAGGAACCGGAGGGTTAAGCAACAGCTTCCCAAGGGCGAATTCCTGCCTGGCGTATCTGGTTCCCGAGCCAAGCCCGGGTAGTTCTGTTTCTGCTGATTCCCCATCCTGCTGCACACTGCGTGCTGGTTCTCTCCTCTTGCCCGGATGCCCCCTCCCAGGAGAAGGAGCTCGGTCTGACTGCCACGGCCCAGATGCAGATCTTGCATGGGTACGCTCCTGCCAACTGAATTCTCAGAATATAGTAGGGGCTATCCTTGGGGCCGTTCTGGAGTTCTGTTAGCCCTTCCTCCAAGCCCAGCTTAATCGACATGGCCACGTGTTATTTACGATACCCCAAATAGGCAAGTGCTTGATATCAGGGTAGTTTAAATGTCAGAGGGGCAGGGCTTGGCCTGACTCGTGAGGCTGGGACCTCCAAGGAGCAGATAAGAGCCTTCGTTGTCACTATGATGGCTTTGCCCAGTGTCACCCATCATTCTTCAGACCCTACCCCCCTCATGAGTGTTACAGGGTTGTATCTGATTATTTTTGCACATGCTTAGAAGTGTATGAAAGACAGAGTTTCTCGGCCCTTCTCTAGAGCAAAGCTAATAGCACAGGCTGCAGCAAGCAGCCATTCTACCCCCATGAGCTGGGAGGTGGTAAGCTAAGGAAAGCCTGCTCCTATCCCCGTTTTCACATGAGATTCTAGAACCTTCCGGGGACCACCCCTCTTAGTAAACCTGTCTCAGCATAATTGTTAACACCCCCTCTTGCTCTCAAAAGCGCCAGCTGGACGATGGGTTCTATAGTCATCCCACGTACCGAGGACGTCGCGTTCCTTCTAGCCCTGGTAAGGCTGGCGGAGCCGAGGGTGAGAAAGGGAAGTGACTCGTCCAGGCTCACGCGGTGAGTCAGCAGCTGAACAATTTCAGAGAATCCAGGAGCTTTGACTAAGGTGCCACTCACCGCTGACCCCGCCCTGCAAAGGGAGTTGAAGGGACAGAAATTGGTTGAAACCGCACACCAGGGCCAAGAGGTGAGTAAAAACTGCGAGGAGACCAGCAGCAGAAAACATCCAGAAGACAAAAGGAATCCCTCAAGATATGTTGGTTGCGAAGAGAAAGCCCACATGCCCACGCAGCTAACCAGCTTTAGAAGACACCCAGGCGGTGGGTGCAAAATAATACCGTGCAATGAGCCGACCCAGCATAGTGGGGGCCCAGTAGCTGCCGGATGATGGGTGAACGCATGAGTTACAAGCCGCCCCAGGGAGAAGGGAAGCACGAAGGAGTCATTGCAGACAATCTGGGGAGACGGCAGGGAGGGAGCAGGACGCTCCCTGCTGCTGGCAGGTGGCACACGGCCGTCCTGGCCAGTGTGTGCTCCGAAGGACCCCGGGGTTACCTGCAACCCTACCGCGGGGGGCTGCTTAGCGAGGTGAGCGTTAAGCCGGCTTCTGGAAGAGGAAGCGTGTGACCAGGAGAAAGAGGCAGGACAGTGCTTGGCTGGAACCCAGCGTGAATGAGGGATGTGTGGGGACAGTGGGCAGACGGGCCTGCCTGGGGCAGAAGCGCTGGGTGGGGGGGGGGGGGAGCGCGGGGGGGGCGGGGGAGGGAATTCAACAGAGATGGAAGAAAAGAAACAAAGAATGTCTGCCCAGCATCCTCATTTTTTTGGTTTTCTGGGAAAATGGTGAAACTCTTTCTTGCAAGCAGCGATTATAGAGGGTAGAGTAGGAGCGAAACCACAGGGATTTTTTTTTTTTTTTCAGGACCGAAAAAATGTTTTCCCCAAACTAAACAAAGTTAGATTGAGAAATTCAACATGGTACCTTAGGGACCGGGTAGCTCATTGCTACCCCGAGGCCCGCCTTCCCACAGGCGCCTGCTTCAGGCTCTAATGGCCGTCTGGGGAGGAGAAGGGGACCCTCAAACTTTTCAAGATCCAGACACTTAGGGTTGTCTTTCGGCAGGGTCGTTTTTGTCCCCTCCTGGCATGGCACTTGAGCCCTCCGTGGTAGCACCTTTTGCAGGCCCTCAGCGGCACAGGTGAGTGTGCGCCCCGCGCCCCCCCCCCCCCCTTACCTGCCCTGTGACCAGCCTTTTCCTCCAAGACACCCGGGAGCCTGGGACTTCAGTGTGGTCCTCCCCGTTCAGTGCCCTCAGGGCTGGTGGCTGCCGGGTTACCTAAAAGGTGATTTCCCTCTAGATGGGGATTAGAGTCATTAAAGAAACAAAGGCATCCCCTAATTACAAGACTAAACTCTGCCTTCAAAGGGGGCTGTGGGGGGAGAGTGGTGCTGGGCCCTGGGTGGCCTTGCCCAAACCAGTGTTTCCGTGATTTGATTCACTGAAACCATTCATTTGTAGAACTGCCTATTTTTTATTTTTTTAAGCGCTGATTTCTTGCGCAGTTTTCTTTTCTTTGCTTTTCTTTTTAACGTTTATTTATTTTTGAGGCAGAGAGAGACAGAGCATGAGCAGGGGAGGGGCAGAGAGAGAGGGAGACACAGAATCCGAAACAGGCTCTGGGCTCCGAGCTGTCAGCACAGAGCCCGACGCGGGGCTCGAACTCATGAACCGTGAGATCATGACCTGAGCCGAAGGGGGACGCTCAACCGACTGAGCCACCCAGGCGCCCCTGTTTATTTATTTTTAATAAAAACGTAGGACCATTCAACCTTCTTTAGCAAATTGCAGTGGTTTTTTTTTTTAAGTTTATTTATTGTGAAAGAGAGAGCAGCATGGACAGGAGAGGGGCAGAGAGAGAGAGAGAGAGAATCCCGAGCAGGCTCAGCGCTGTCAGCACATGGACCCCCCCACCCCACGCAGGGCTCGATCTCATGAACCAAGAGAGTATGACCTGACCTGAAATCAAGAGTCGGACGCGGAGCCAACGGAGCCACCCAGGCGCCCCCAGGTTATAGTGAGTTTTGAGTGAATAAAAAAGTCAGTGGCCCCCCATCTCCCCCCCCCGCCCCCCCATCAGAAACAATGTATCTGGTGATGGGAAACAGCACCCCTCCCTCCGACTTAGGGGGGGAAAAAAACCCTGCAACAGCTCCGTAAATTCTTGCTCTCAGCCATCTGATTTTTGTTAACTGCTAGATCTAAATCTAGTCAGGTCTTGTGCCTGCAAACCCCTTTAATTAGCATGATATCTTAAATTGTTTTTCAATTGAGGTAGCAGCCCTTCTGGTTCTTATCTGGGAAGCTGGAGGCCCTGAGGCCACCTGCGGGGACCCACAGGGGTGAGATTTTCTCTGCGGGCTCTCCCCTCTCCCTTCTCGCCCAGGCCCCTGCTGTGGCCTGAGCAGGGAAGCCTCAGGATGGAAATCTGGGCCTTGTGCTGGGGAGGCCTCAGTGGGCCCAGTCTCCGCTGGAGAGAGGAGAGGGACAGGGATGTTTTGAGGGGCTTCCGCTCCTGCTCTGGGGCCTCTGAGTTGCCTTAGGGTGTGGGAAAACCCAGATCCTGCTTCTTCTGAAGTGTGGAGTGGGGACTGTCCCATCCTCAATGGGGGGGCGGGGGAGGCGGGGCTTCTCTGTCTCACACAAGGACCAGGGGCCGACCTGCAGTGTGGGAAGGAGGTGCCTGTCCCGAGCTCCCCAGGCAGCTGGCTTGGATCCCGGACCTTGGCAGTCACTGGTGCCAATGTCCATGTCAGTGACCCAGCAGCTGTCTCTGTCTAGGTAGGTGAGGGCCCCATCCCAGCGCCAACCTCACTTTTTTCCAAGTAGCCCGAGATCAGCCAATTGGAAAGACATCTTCAGCTCAATCCCAGGCTCTGAAATATCAATGGAGGGCCAAAGTGAAGATCTCACCAGAGGCTTCCCCCTACCCTGCCCCACCAAGTCAAATGGGTTAATGCCACAGGGGCGGAGGGCCTTGCACCTTCTTAAAGTCGGGGCCGTGTCCACATAAAGTCCTACAGTTGTTCACCTGCACGGAGACAAATGATTTATTTCACATTCCATTTTGCGCGTTGCTAGCTTTTCCCGAACAGGGTCCATCCAGAACGCTCCGTGAAAGCAACTCACCGTGGCTCGGCCTAGCGTGCTGACCCAAAACAGGGTCAACGATGTTCTCCGCATGGCCCGGGGTGGGGGGCCGGGGGAACAGGGTGGGGTGGCTCAGCTCAGTCCCCAAGGTGGGGCGCGCATCTCCCTCCTGTGAGAAGGCCGACAGGAGGACCACTGCCGGGCTTCTCAATTTTCTCTCCTCTCCCAACGCTACAAGTCACATCTGCTTCAATTCTAGGTCACTGTCACCATCTGCGCAGAGGGGTCGGTGGGGGTGGGTGGGTTAGGTAAAAGGTAGCAAGAGCCCCTGGAAAGGGGTGTGAAGAGAAATTCTTCCGCAAATGGTGTAGGAACCGTTCGGAAATGGTTGGCCATTTGGAAAAAGAAGTTAAGCTTACCTCACTCTTTGGTCCCAATACATTTCTTGTAAGTAAAACTCAAAGATAACATTTGAAATCCTAAGATTTCCCAATCACGGGAGCATTTGTTGATCATGTCTGCACCGCAAGTCCCTTCTGGCGAGGAAGTCACAGATGTAAAAACCATAAATTCCATACCACCAGAGCATATCTATTTTTGTATGACAAAGGCACCTTTAAAAACAGGGAAAAGATTTGCAACATATACTAGAAACACGGGGCTAATTTCCTTAAATCACAAAGATCTAGTACAGGGGCTCCTGGGTGACTCAGTCAGTTGAGTGTCAGACTTTGGCTCAGGTCATGATCCCACGGTTCGCGGGTTGGAGCCCCGCGTCAGGCTCTGTGCTGACAGCTCAGATTCCCATTCTGTGTCTTCCTCTCTCTCTGCCCTTCTCCCACCCGTGCTCTCTCTCTCTCTCTCCGAAATAAATAAACGTTAAAAATTAAAACCAAAACCAAAACCAAAACAAAGCCCTAGTACAAATCAATAAACACAACGCAGAATAACCCAATGCAAAAATTGGGCAAAGAATATAAATTGAGCAGTTTATAAGAAAAGTAATACGAATGTCCAACAAGCACTTTCACTTGAAATTGAAGACACATCCAGGCGGTAACTGGATGTCGCTTTTCGTCCGACTGGCAAAGAAGGTAAAGTCTGTAATAATTACTGCCTGTGAAGATATGTGGAGAAACAGGTATTTGCAAACATTGCAATGAGGACCGTCAACCTGAGGTCATTTGCCAATGTTAACAGTCTTCTAAGAGGAATTTAGCAACATCAATCATAATTTTCAATGTACGTAACTTTTGATCCAGGAATTCCGTTGCCTGAAATTAGGCCACAACTACAGTGGCAAAATCGTACCATGACACGTCGTGTTGTTCGGAATGTCAAAAACGCTGGGATCCACTGAGACTGGTTAGCAAATAGAACTCTCTAGGGCACCTGAGTGGTTCAGTTGGTTGAGCGTTCAATTCTTGATTTCAGCTCGGGTCATGATCTCCTGTTCGTGGGATCGTGAAAGCTGCTTGGGATTCTCTCTCCTTCTGCCCCTCCCCTGTTCGTGCTCTCACAAATAAAATAAAATAAAATAGAATATAATAAGAAAATAGAACCCTGTGAAGCAGTTTCTAGAAAAAGGTTCAAAGTTTATTGGTGGATCTCGATTCAGGGGATCATTGATTTGTTGTTGTTGTTGTTGTTTTTAATAAGCAGAGAATGAAAGCCAGGCTCTGGACAAGATATTAACAATATCTGGCAAAGTTCCCCCCCCCCTTTTATTTACTGTTTATTTATTTATTTATTTATTTTTGTATTTTATTTTTGAGAGAGAGAGAGAGAGATAGAAGACGAGTGGGGGAGGGGGAGAGAGAGGGAAACAGAATTCCAAACAAGCTCCGTACTCAATTATCTGACAGTTTTTAAATGGTGTGCCTCATTAGCAAAACCTTTGGAGCACATTCCCCAACGTATCTGTTGATTTATTTATAAATATTTATGAGTACACAGAAACAGTTTCAAAAGTAGCATAAAATGAGTAGATTAAAACACAGAAATCTAAGCTCTAATATTTTTTCTGCCTTCCCCTCTCCCGCATTGTTTTTGAGATGCTGTTAGCTGTGTGTCCGTGTTCCACAGTAGAGAGAAGAGGAATGTATCCCTGTGGCGATTTAAAAACGTGTATACAGGGGCGCCTGGGTGGCTCAGTTGGTTAATCGTCCAACTTCGGTTCAGGTCATGATCTCGTGGTTCATGGGTTCGGAGCCTGGAGCCTCCTTCCGATTCTGTGTCTCCCTCTCTCTCTGCCCCTCCCCTGCTCACGCTCTGTCCCTCTCTCTCTCTCTCTCTCTCTCTAAAAGAGAAATAAGCAATAACAATTTTTTTTACAAATGTGTGTACACATTCTTTGACACACCTTCCGCCCAAAGGTGAGGTCTATATGCCTCGTCCCCTTGGAACCAGGCAGAGGTTTGTGATTGTTCTGACCAACATGCTTTGGCAGAAATGACATGTGATTCCAACTCCACGTTATGAAATGTGACACTTGTTCCTGAAGCCTTCGGCCGCTAAGTGAGCAGTCAGGCTGCCCTGAGATCACCGTGCTATGAGGACGCCCAAGCTAGCATGGGAGGGAGGGAGTTGCCGTCCCGTCCCCGGTGGCCCTGGCCTTTGTCCGGCTGCGACTGCAAAGCCTTACGAAGCCGACCACACAGCCGAGCCCTTCCCACCTTCCTGACCCTCAGAAACCATGCGAGGGAGATAAGAAAACGCTGGTGCTGCTTTAAACCTCTGCATTTTGGAGTAATTGCCACACAGCCATAAGTAACCGGAAGAATCGTGACCCTAACTTTTCACACGTGGCTGTACGTATGTGCGTGCTGTGCGTGCACGCACTCTCTACAAAATTGTGGAAATTCCATCATGCATGCACACTTGCTGTATTCTGCATAATTGTGAAGGGGTAGAGAAGAAACCGCTGGGAGTGATCATTTTGGGGGTGGTGGGCTGGGAGGCAGGGAGGTCATCTCTGCCAGAGGGTCACCGGCCATGTTCTACAATCGTTTGCATGCTGTATCACTTTTTCCCCCTGGAATCTTTCAAAAACGTTACCTGGCTTTGGAGGAGACATATTCGCCTGTCCAAAGTCTGTGCACGTGAGGATTCTACACGGTACCAGCTGTGACTGGACAGCAGCAGCTACATGCTTCACACGGTCCGAGGCTGACCCTAGTCATTGATTGTGAAGCCTCTGAGGTCGGTCCACATCCTGGCTCCACCGTTTCCTGTCCTCTCTGAACCTCGGTTTCCTCTTCTGTAAAGTGCAAATAATCCCAGCACCTGCCCATATTCACCACCCGCTGCTGCGTAACAAATTACCCCGGAATGTGGCCGCTTACGACGATAATCGTTTGTTATTTTATAATTCCCGGGGGGTTATGAATCCAGGCACGACTTAGCTGGGGACTTCTGGCTCCAGGTAACTCATGAGGTCCCATCTGAAGGTCTGACGTGGGGAGGCCCCTCTTCCATGTCAGTGCATGTGGTTGTTGGCCCCATACTATTTCTCGCAGGCTGTTGGGTCTCAGCTCCTCCCTGGCTACCGGCTGGGGCGAGGGGGGGGTCTCCCTCAGTTCTCGGCCACATAGGCCTCCCTGCAGGGCAGCTCCCGGCATGGCAGCCGAAGAGCCTGAGATAGAAGCCAATCTTTTTATAGCCTAATCTTGCAAGTGACATCCCATTACTGCTACCGCACTGTCCTTTAGAATGGAGTCTATAAATCCAGCCCACCCTCAAGGGGAGGGGGTTACATAAGGAAGCGAATGTCAGGCGGTGGGGATCATCAGGGGACATCACAGCACCCATGGGGTGGTCGGGAGGATTAGACGAATTAAGGTCTGAAACACATAGCCTGGTGTTTGAGACAGCATTTGCTCAGCAAATGGGAGTTCTAACTCCTGTTAGAGATTCCCGTCTCGGTCTAACATTAAATGCCCGAGCGCCCTTTCTGCCACAAATTTATGGTGAGAGTTCAGCGAAGCCCTTTCGCCAACAACATATGAACTCATCCCTGCTGACGTTTTCCTGGAACTCCAAGAGCAGGAGTCCCTTAGAAGCTGGATCTGACCCTTTCATGACTCTGGGCCCCTCACTGAAGCTCATCAGGTAGTCAACCTTTGCATAGGTATTTAGCACCTACAAGGAGACAGAGACTCAGGGAGGAACCAGGCCAAGCCGGCAGACATAGTTACTGCCTTCACACAGCATACAGGTTACGGAGGGGGTCTGGACAGAGAAACGGCAGCTTTGGCCATTCTTGGGGACTCTTAGCCCTGCTAATGGGGGAGGTGTGCACCTAAATGATTGCTGAGGGTAAATGGGAGGGCTTTGAATTAATTTTTATGTTTGATTTCTGGAGCTTTTAATTTGTTTTTTATTAGAACACATTTACTCTTTTTATATTTATGAAATTCACTGATGCTGGGCGTGCCCTCACTCGGGGCCAAGACAGGGTGGTAAACTTCTTGCCAACCTCATGGGATTGGCTTCACCATGTAGAGGACACCGTGGTTCCCTGGGAAACTCAGCCCCGGTTGAAGGGGGACAGAGCTAGGATTTCCACGAGTATGGTCATCCTACAGGGCATTTAACTATTCTTTGTAAGAGTATCTATATCATCTCAAAAGTACGTATTCATGTAGTCAGCCGCTACTTCATGAAAAAGTAAGCAATTGCTACCCTTTTTTTTAAGGTGTATTTGTTTATTTTGAGACGGTGGGGGAGGGGCAAAGAGAGGAAGAGAGGGAATCCCAAGCAGGGCTCGAACTCACGAACCGCGAGATCATGACCTGAGCCGAAATCAATGGAGCCACCCGGGTGCCCCAGCAATCACTACGCTTGAGGACTCACTGTGGCCTATGAGTTACAGACAAAGCAAAGGAACAGGAACCCACGAGCAATTTATTATGTCTTCATAGAGACCAGAGGCGCCCGCAGAGGAGAGCCCAACATGAGCCGGGGCTGGTCTTTGGCCAAAATCCAGATGTGTCTGGGCACAACAGTCAATCTGTAAAAAGAGTGAAAGGCCAAGGTGTCATTCTGGATGACTCCGGCTGTAATTAACAGAACACCTGACAGAGTGGCCGAAACCAAACGATGCCTCTCATCCTGCATAACAAGCAGTTTGGGGGCCAAGTGGCTCAAGGATTAGTTAACGTAGAGGTTGGTATCGAGGACCCGGGTTCTCCCCGTCTTTCTGCTTCTCCATCCTCAGCATTGTCGGCTTTTGTCTTCAGCCTTGCCTCCTCATGCTTGGAAGACGGCTGCCCCAGCTACTGACTTCATGAGCCTTTCGCAACTGTGTGGGGAGGCGAACAAACTAGCCACTGGCACCTGTTAGAAGCCATGTGGTGGCTCTCGGGAGCTGCGTGACAGGCTACATTGGATACGCCCGATCTTCGTAGAGGAGAGAATCCGTAGGTGAAAGAATGGGAATGAAGCAATGAATTATCTTATCTACCTTGCATTATATAAATTAAGTTTATGTGCTCACTTTAAGTAAAAATGGGTCTTTGGGTACTTTGGGGATCCTCCTATTGCTAAATTTCAAAGAGTGTGTTCTCTCAGTTCATGGTTCTCCACCAAATGTCCTGTCAAGAACATGCATCGGGCTCTAAGAAGACCATCATCGTGGGCTTGAATCAATCACGGGGGTAATAGCAAGAATCCAAAAACGTTCAACAAGCAGAGAAAAGGGACAAAAGAGTGTATCTACAAAGTGCAAAAGGTCTCAAAACATTTTAGACCTTTGCTTCGGACTCAGGAATCCCCTTTCTGTGTGGGCCAACAAGAAAGAAAAGAAAAGAAAGAAAAGAAAAGAAAATTACTTACATGAGGCATGTCTTCTAGAGTGAGCTGATGCAGCGTCTTTATGAGACGAGATGAGAGCTAATTCATAATGACATATACAGGGAACAAACCTTGCTATGAAGGCAACGTGTTATCTTACCTAAACGGTATGGTATTAAAATTTATTCATCCGATCAGCAAGCATTTTTTTAGCACCTACTCTATGACAAGCATTGTTTTAGGCTCAGGTTTTGTCTTGGTGGCCCAAGTTTCCCCTTCTGATATTCACACTCAATAAACACTTATCAAAAACACTACTGGACCGCAGAGCTATAACCTGAAATCAGCCATACCTTCCTGGAAAATATTGACAAAACTTCAGTTGGCAAGATCAAGAACTCAGAAAATGGGGGGTTTAGAGCACAAAAAACGAAAATGGTATTGTGGGTGAGTATTCGCACACCCATAAATGTGCACCCATAAAACAAAAATTCCGGAAGACAGCAATTTTGAAAGAGGCTCTGTCTATATTAAAGATCTTCTCGCCTTTATCTGCATCAGGCGTTCGGTACCGATCTGTGGTGTCACGATTTCCGGAGGCATATTCTTCAGCAAATGTTATGTTGCATAAACTCTGTGTTCTTTTTTGTTTGTAAAGCAGTCCTTACCGGCTTAAAACGCAGTATCTTCTTGCGCTCACATCCTCCCTTGTTTTATTTGTGTCAATCTCAGCAAAATCTTGTGTAACTGTAGTAGTCAGCTCAGCTATGTAACAAGCAATCCCCAAACCACAGGAGTTTATAGCCATAATATATTTCCCTTTCCTGACACATGTAGATTATGGGTCGGCTGTGGCTCTGCCCGTGTTTTTTCTGATTCCAGGATGCAGGGGGCAGGAGCAGGGCTTCTCTGGAGCATGCTATTCTCCTAGAAGGGGGCATAAGAGTGAGAGACCAAGCCAAACCACAGGATCACATTTAAAGTTTCTGCTCCTACTGGTATGTATCGTGGCTACTCACGTGTCATTCAAAGTAACTCACGTGATCGAGCCGGACAACGAGGTGGGGAAGCATTCTCGATCTATAAGGTCGAGACGTGGGTAGGGATGTATAATCCTTTTAAAGGAGAAGGAATAGGGGTACCTGGCTGGCTCAGTTGGTGGAGAATGTGCCTCGTGATTTTGGGGTTGTGAGTTCGAGCCCCACACTGGGTGTAGAGCTTCCTTAAAAATATAAAAAAATCTTTGAGAAAAAAAAATGAAAGGAGCAGGAGCAAATAATTGTGAACAATGCTCTAATCCACCACAGTAATCACCTGGCTATGCCCCAAAATACTGAGGAACTCAAAAGCGCATTTTTTTCTTGGCCTTCCTTTCCGTCCATTCACGGAAGGAGAGAACGGAGACACCTCTCCAAACCTGGCACGCCTAACCCAGGAGAAAGGAAAGTCATCCTATTAAGGGGACTGAACTAAGCCCAGCATTTGATAAAGGGTCGTGTACTTTTGGGTTTCAATTAACTAATACGAAACCACATTGTCACAACACCAGGTTTGCCAAAGGATTGCTGTGGTTTATTCAGCGTTACGCTGGCAACGTCAGCGTTGCTTTCAGTCTCTTGGGATTCAAAACCAAAAGAAAGGGAAAGAAATGGCTGGTGCTCACGCTAACGCTTGCGTAACGCTTCCGAATTTGCTTAGGCTGCGCCTTCCACTGCTGTGATGGTAGCTGCAGAAATGATGAACTCGGCTAAGACAGACATGCTCCACTTGGAGACTCTGAATTAGAATCAGGAGGGGCAGGATAATATTTGCCCTTATGTGCAGAGTAAAATTATAGGGCTACACGTGATTAATCACTGCAGGGACCTAAGTCATTGCTGGTGTCAATTTATGCCATTTGGACAACAGGAGAAGCTGGGACCTCATGCCTGCCAGCCTGCCTTTTAATATTTTTCACCACCTGCTCCATGCCCGACACCATGAGATATTTCACATTTACATATATACACACCTATTATGTCTACGTATCACTGATGTTTTCACCGTAACCAGGACTTACTTGTAGTCATAAAAGATGGCTTACCTTAGATTTCTTGCCGTAAAGCTCTTTTCCTTTATATGACTTCATACTTTCTACACTTGGCTTAAAGGACACATTTTATGATGAGAAAGCTAAAACGAAGTCTTTCTAAACACCTGCCAAAAATGCAATTAACTAACAAGATGACTACTTCACTCCTCAATCTGTGACCTATTGAGATGATGGATGAATGGATGGGTGATAGATAGATTGGTCAATCAATAGAGAGAGGATAGACAGATGAATAGTTTGCCACACCCTCGCTCTTGGTGTAAGAAGAGGAAGGGAGGAAACCAAGGTAAAATAGTCGTTTCTCATTGTCTTACTACCCACTTCAAATTGGAGAGACTTGTCAGACAGTCTAGAAAAAACAAGAGCTTCTCAACGTTGCCATTCCAATGACCACTTTGAATATTATCTCTTCTTAAAGAGCTTGTTTTGACATTTTGTGACAATGGCTAGCATATTATGAAGACGACCAGTCTTTAGTACTTTGTTATGGCGGCCCTTGCAAGCCAATACAGTAGGTATTTTTAAAACTCAACTTTGGTTCAGTTTGTCGGGAAACAACAACAACAACAACAACATTACCGATACTTATCATCATAGGGGGAGGGAGCCTAGTGTAGTGGTTCTCTGCTTGCCCTGGTGTGGGCCTGGGTTCAACTTCTCACTCCATCACTTAACTAGAGATGTGGCCTTGGACAAATCACTTAATCTCTTTGGGCCTCGGATTACATAAATATACACAGGGGTAATGGTACATTACCCTTCTCTCACAAAGGCATTATGGGTATTAAGTGAATTAGTGCTTTAAAGCCCTTCGCAGAGTGCTTCACACATTGTGACCGATACGTAAATATTAAATAACGAGATGGGAAAGTATGATGAAATCCAGTTTACGGAATCTTTCTCAATGCTAACACATTAACAAAATTCTAACTCTGGAGTACTCTTGTTTCACAGAGGGAATACCTGTTCGCGGCATTCAGAGTTTTAACCTGTGTGTCGAGTCTGGGTTTATGTTAGGACAAGTGTCTACAACCAATGAACGTGGGTCCGACAATGACAATGGTAACCTCCATGCACCTCGACAGCAGTGACTGTGAGCCACGTCTGATGAGGGTTTTAACATTTGCCAGAGATTCGACGATGGCTGGCTTTCCCCCCAACATTTGGGGTGATGATAACATGAAGGAGAAAGTCCAACACATGTGCTGAAAATGTTCGCAGGTGCTGTTTGCACATGACTTGCAGCAGAACTGGGGTAAACACTCCTTGATTTCTACTGGTAAAACTTTAACCCAAGATAAACTTGCTGACTGCAAAGTGTCCCACATGACTGTTCGGTGCATGATAACTAATATAAACAGTGCGTGGGGAGCAGAGGCCTCCCAGGGTCCAGGGACCACTGTGTGGACCTTTCTGGAAGGCCAGCCCCGCCCACAGTCTGCTCCACATTCCTCGGCCTCCTGAGCTGCTTCTGGAAGACCACGTGTGGGAGACTAGAAGACATGGCACAGAGTTGTAAATCAGGAACATCACACAGTGAATGTTGACCGTGTGTGGTGACTCACTACCCCCAACCCACTGACTTCCAATACCCAGGGTGGTTTCTGCCAGGAAATCCCGAGGGCCTGCTGATTGCCTGTGGTACATTTTCTTTCTTTTTTTACTTTTTAAATTTTTTGTAATGTTTTTATTTATTTTTGAAAGAGCGCGAGACAGAGCATGAGCAGGGGAGGAGCAGAGAGAGAGGGAGACATAGAATTTGAAGCAGGCTCCAGGCTCTGAGCTGTCAGCACAGAGCCCGATGCAGGGCTTGAACTCGCACACTGTGAGATCATGACCCGAGCCGAAGTCGGACGCTTAACTGGCTGAGCCACGCGGGCGCCCCTACATTTTCGACTAATAGAATCTTAAACAGAAATGGCCAGTCATAGAAAAGGCGTCTTATAAAGCATTTGGGGAAAGAGGGAAATGGCTTCAAAAGGAGATAGCCCCTGAGATAGATTTCTGAGGATATTATTTCTCTGCGATCAAACAGTGCCTCTGATACATTGAGAGTATTTTTACAAGTGTAAAAATCACCAAAGGAGACTTGAACTAGTTTCCTCTCGTGTCAATTCAATCCACAGAGCCATTAAAATTTTCAAAACTTCAAGGCACTGAATAAATAGATTATCTGAACGGAAGCTTCTGAATAACCCATAACCAATCTCATATAACTGGGAGTGGGTAGGCCCACAATACTTTATATATTTTTTATTTACACAGAACTGAACATTGTATAACCTTACTTATCCAGAAAATAGCTTAGGATCAAGGGATTTTTTTAAATGTTTATTTATTTGGGGGGGGAGGGGCACAGACAGAGGGAGACACAGAATCTGAAACAGGCTCCAGGCTTTGAGCTGTTAGCACAGAGCGGGACACAGAACCCAAACCCACGAACCATGAAATCATGACCAGAGCTGAAGTCGGATGCTCAACCAACAGAGCCACCCAGGTGCCCCTAGGATCAAGGAAGTTTTAAAAATTAAAACAAAATGGGGCAACTGGGTGGCTCCGTTGATTTAGCATCTGACTTCGGCTCAGGTCATGATCTCACGGTTTGTGAGTTCGAGCCCCACGTCGGGCTCTGTGCTGATGGCTCAGAGCCTGGAGCCTGCTTCCGATTCTGTGCCTCCCTCTCTCTCTGTGCCCCTCCCCCACTCGCACTTTGTCTCCCTCTCAAAAATAAATAAACATTAAAAAAAAATTTTTTTTTATTAAAACAAAACTTGAGAAATACTTTTCTTATACACTTACTTCTCTCATAGAGAAATAGCCCTTAGGCCCCGACTCAGGAAACGGTTAATGTTTAGTGTACTGCCTTCACCAGTGTGATTTTCTCACTTTCATCCCTACGGCACTTAAAAATACGAAATTAGGAGTAGAGAGACATTGCTATAGACATACACGCTGACGAGAAGTAACTACTGACATCCCGCAGAAGGGGAAAATAGAAGAACATGGAAAGCAGACATGACAATTCTAAAAGGCACAGTGATCTCGGTCCTCTTGGTGCACAGGCCAATGTCCTATCTATCCCGATTGCCTCAACACATCCTTTTGTCATACAATAGCATTAGAATAGGTTCTCACTGGGATGACGTTGAGACCAAGAAAAGAAAAAAAGGTGCTAAATGTAAGCTTCCCACATTCTCGGAAAGCAGTAGAGATTGAATTACATTTTTAGAAAGATTTCCACCCAAAAACATCTTGTTTCCTCTCTCTTTCCTTTTAAAATTATTTTATTTTAGGGGCGCCTGGGTGGCGCAGTCGGTTGAGCGTCCGACTTCAGCCAGGTCACGATCTCGCGGTCCGTGAGTTCGAGCCTCGCGTCGGGCTCTGGGCTGATGGCTCGGAGCCTGGAGCCTGTTTCCGATTCTGTGTCTCCCTCTCTCTCTGCCCCTCCCCCGTTCATGCTCTGTCTCTCTCTGTCCCAAAAATAAATAAACGTTGAAAAAAAATTTAAAATTATTTTATTTTATTATTTTATTTTATTTTATGTATCTTATTTATCTTATTTTAGTTCGTTACTTTCTGGTTCTTTGAAACACAAGCCCTCGATTGCCTAGAACTGCTACTCCCCCAAAGACAGCTGGGATTTTACGGTGGTTGTGTACCATGTGCCATATACCCAGCTGTGATTATTACAGATCATGTGATCGGTGTTAGTTCATATCCTTTATGGGTCATCTCGCAGTTTTCCCGTGTTTTACTGAAGCACCGTGAAAGGTCTTGTTTCTTGCCAGAAGAAATGAGGGGTGGTGGGGAGCGGGGAACGCACGGAGGGGCTTGTAAGGAGAGGGTGTGTCAGAAAAGCACATTACACTGTCAGGGCAGGTGGGAGGCAAAAAGAGGTTTCCTTTTTGGGAAGGAGCAGAATTCCACTGTCCCGTATATTTTTACTTTAGCCCAGCTCACAGTCAGAAACAGCTCACGGTCACCAGAGGCCCTTTCAAATGATGAAGAGCTGAAAGAAAAATCCAGGTGACCCCCCTCCCACCCCCATGATAGGCGTATCTTCCCAAGGAAAGAAAGTGCAAGCGCAGCCGTTTGGAAGGCAAGCCTTGTCAGTTACAGCCTTCCTTTCCTCCCACGCACCATGCCTGCGCGCGTGCGCATCTTGTGTCGGGAACACTGCCACGTGGGGAAGGTGTAATAACTCTAATAGCTACCTGTACCGAGGACTTCCTATCAGCCAGGCACTGGGTCAAAGGGCAACACTAATTATCACTTGACCCTGTTTGGAAAACTTAAGCAAGTTTCCTGAAAGACACAGAGCTTGCGCACAAATGACGTGGGATTTGAAACGAGGGTGCTTATTAACCCCTAGGCTATGGTGTCTCCTATTGAGGTCTAAAAGTGCAACCCTGTAAAGAACCCTCATTTTCCCCAAGGGACAGGGAAGGGTTGAGGAAAAACAGCCCCTTGGACTATAAAGACCCGGAACAGCGGTAGACCCTTCTCTACACAGAATGATATTGCGGGGTGCGCTGGTGCTGACACACGGCCTCTCTGGGTGACTCACATGGATCCCCAACGACAGGGGTTGGGAAAGGCCGTGGCCCCTGTGAGAGGAAGGCATATCTGGGGGTCGGGCAGAGGGGTTTTTGCAGCAGAAAACTGCCTGCTTACATGCTTCCGTGTTCACCGGGAGGCTCTCTGGGAACTGTCGTTTTAAGGGAATGTACATGAATATCCCGTAACTTTAAAAATTAATAGTTCTGGTATTAAAAGCCATACGGGCTCGTTGTAGAAAAATCTTAAAATACTTTTTAAAATTACTTAAAATACTTTAAAGAGCCGTAATTAGTTAAAATGTTGGTGTTTTTCCCAATACTTTTCTTTTTACATGGACACATACATATTTAAAATTATGATTATATGGAATTTATGATTGCATATCTGCCTTTTTTGAGTGCTACAGATTGGGCATTTTCCTTTATGAACAAGTATCTTTGAAAATAGGATTTTAATGTACACAGCATCCCATCACATGGATGGGCTATAATGTATTTAACTATTTTTGTACATCGAGCTTGTCTTTAACTTTTCCTATATTACAAATAATGCTCCAATAAATATACGTATTCTAAATCATTCTACACACTTCTGATATTTTCTTAGGACAAATATATAGAGGCAGAATCAACAGGGCAAGGGATATAAACGCATTTAACAGCTCTTGTTAAATATTTCTTAAAATATTTTTCAATATTTTTCTTAAAACACGTAAGGACTAAGATCTAAAGAAAGTTATGGAGAGAAATCACAGGTTTGGGTGGTTTTTTTCCTCTTCATTTCATTTTTTTTTTTTTTTTTCCTATTGCCTTGTTTCCTTTGGCCCAGGCCAGGCTAAGTATTTGTCATCTCTAGAGTTCAGAATTCATACCGCTTTTCATGTTTTGCCCTTGTGTCTTGGGAGCGCCCATCCTAGAGATTCCTCTATTATCGATGGTCTGTGTTGCCTTGCCCACATCTGGGGGCCCCTGACCTATGGTTCAAGGGCACTCTGATGGACCCTGTAGAGAACCAGGATTTCTCCGTAGGGAGTTGATTTCAAGGTTAGAACACACACTAAAATCAAAGGCTTATTGTCTCTCAAAAGGCAAATAAAATATACAAGAAATGTTTATTCCGTTGAAGTCAAAATCCTCTGTTAATAGCTTCTTGACTCTGTATTTCTACATGCTATTTCCAGCATTTTAGCCGATTTCAGGAATATCAAGGAACATTGTTGGCTGCAGAAGACGTTGCTGACTCCTCAAAACTCAACAATGGTCATTTTTGAATATGGTGTGCGGTTTACGCAATGAAGTTAGGGGTAGTGCAACTTTTTCTTTTACATAATAAAAAAATTAACTTTGCTGTTTATGTTTATTTTTTTTTATTTTTATTTTTTTAATGTTTTATTTATTTTTGAGACAGAGAGAGACAGAGCATGAACGGGGGAGGGGCAGAGAGAGAGGGAGACACAGAATCGGAAGCAGGCTCCAGGCTCTGAGCCATCAGCCCAGAGCCCGACGCGGGGCTCGAACTCACGGACCATGAGAGCGTGACCTGAGCTGAAGTCGGACGCTTAACTGACTGAGCCACCCAGGCGCCCCTGTTTATTTTTTTAAAGTAGTGGTTTTTCATTGTTGTTTTCTAACCTGTATTTATTTTTGAGAGAGAGACAGACAGAGTACAAGTAGGAAAAGAACAGAGAGAGAGGGAGACACAGACTCTGAAGCAGACTCCACTCTCCGAGCTGTCAGCACAGAGCATGATGTGGGGCTCAAACTCAGAAACTGCAAGTTCATGACCATAATTTTTCTTTTTTAAAAATGTTTTATTTATTTTTGAGTGAGCACAAGCAGGAGAGGGGCAGAGAGAGATGGACGGAGGATCCACTGACAGCAGAGAGCCCGATGTGGGGCTTGAACTCACAAACCATGAGATCATGACCCGAGCTAAGGTCGGATGCTCAACCAACTGGGCCACCCAGGCACCCCAATAAATATATTTTCTTAAGAGCTCCTCATGATACTTCTCATGCCCCACTTCTCCCCACTTTACTCTTCTTAAACTTTGTCTTCTATATCATACCAAATATGTCTTGAAAAACTTAAGCCAAATAATTGAATATTATGTACCAATAGAGTCACCAAATATATTCTCATATTTCAGGAACTTAGGATATATACACACCCCTGCTGATAGAATCATAGATTCCAAGAAAAAAAAAATGGACTTAGCTGGGATCTCAGGATATTAGCCATAACTTACTCATTTGAGTAAAGAAATCACAGCCTGGGAAACTGAAAAGGCTGGATACTGAATCTTTGGGTTTGTCATTTAATCAAGGATATGGAATGGGAAAAATAATAGAGTAGCTGACTTCTTTATAGCCTTTTACAGTTTATGAAATACACTCACATTCAACCTTAAAAGGTACCTCAGTTCCGGGCTTTCAGCAAATGAAACCCCCACATTCCCCTCC
The DNA here is from genome assembly GCF_022837055.1 of Prionailurus viverrinus. NCBI lineage: Eukaryota > Metazoa > Chordata > Mammalia > Carnivora > Felidae > Prionailurus > Prionailurus viverrinus. The sequence goes on from NC_062571.1 coordinate 13,871,313, forward strand.
ATTCCCCTCCAGGAGACCCATGTGGCTGATTTTTTGTCTGGTATTTATTTCATTTATTGGTTGTTGCTGGTGATAGTATCCTCCACCTAGAGCCTCAAAAGGCATTTGAGATGAATTCATGCACAAAACACGGGCTATCATTTTAGGTAGAGTGATCTCAAATGGAGAGTAACCCACCTTGCCCTAAAAGTTGAGGAACTGTGGCCACATCTGGGAGGCAGAATCACAGGATCAGTGGGATTTTTCAGATTTTTTAACAAAGGGGTTACTGGTAACATCCGCCACTTAGAGCACCGGGGACCAAATTGGATCTCCAAGAAACCCAAGGTTGTGTCTTTCAAGGACTGAGAGAGTGGGCTTTGCCAATGAAGGCATCAGATCTGATTTAAAGTACAAATCAGATTATATATATTATATATCAAATTATGTATAAAAATATAAAATATGAATTTAAAATAAAATATAAAAAACCGATTTCTCTGCCAGTTATATTTTACAGAAGACGATGACAAATACTTCTGTGATGTCATAAAGGAATGCTAATCACTCATCTGGAAAACACCGTCTCATGAATTCATTCAGATTTTCTACATGCACAGAGGAGGGTTTTCAGGCACAGAGGAGGGATGCAGAGGAGAACAAGGTGTGCCTCCTGCCCTCACAGTGCTCCCATTCTGATGGCGGGGACATCTGCACGGCCACATCTAGAGAAGCGATCTCAAGCCCCGGGAAAGCTGTGCCTCTCCTGTAAGAAGGTGGCATAGTTCATGGTGACCATCAGGGACAGCTGGGACACCTTTTCCTCCACGAAGTGGGTTTTCCAGTATCATGCGTTTACTCTTCCGCAGGGTGTATGCGTGTCCTACGGCTGCTGTAACAAATTACCACACCCCGGGGGGCTTAGCACAACAGACATTTTTTCTCATGGTTTTGGAGGCCAGAAGTTCAAAATCAAAGTGTCAGCAAAGCTATGCTCTCTCTGGAGGCTCTGGGGCGTATCTGTCCCGTGACCTTCTCTTATCTCCAGGTGTTGCGGGCGCTCCTGGGCATTTCCTTGGCTCGTAGACACATTCTCCAATCTCCATCTCTGCTGTCACCTGGTGTCCTTTCCCGCGTCTCTTCTCCTCTTCTGGTCGGGCCCACAGTCACGTTGAATTAGACCCACCCTAACCCTGCATCATCTAATCGTCACTTGATTACATCTGCCGAGACCCGATTTCCAAATAAGGCCACATTCCCAGTGACCCTGACCCTAGTGACCCTCAAGGTCACCTCCCAGGGTTTTAGGACTTTAACAAATCTCTTGGAGGGACGAAATGCAGCCCATCACACAGGGATCTGAGACGTCTGTGCCCCTTTCTCAGCAGAGACAGTAAAACGCACCAGCTCTCCCCCTTTGGATGGCAGGCTGCAGCCCCACGTGGCTGTGCTCAATGACAAACCTGAAAAGCCCGGGTTCCTCGAGCTCCAGAGTGGGTCACAGATGGTTAAAATAATGCGGGATGTGTTTTCGGGGGCAAGAGGACGGAACAGGCTAAATAAAGTAGACCTTCAAATAAGTGACATTTCGTGGGTCCCTGTCTCTTTCATCTTTCTGTGTCGATAGCACATTATCCTTCATCCTTACGTCTTTTCCTCCTCATTCCAGTGAAGCAGCAGCGAGAGTCAAAGTGCAGAGCTCCCGCGGTAAATTAGGTGCCCTTCAGCACCCCCGTTCATCCTCTGCCCTGATAGATCCTGTTTGGCTCTTTTCGATGGCGTCTGAACGCGCTACCTGTGGAAACTTTTATTTAGGCAGCAGACGGCACATCCGCTTTCACTTTCAACCCCTTGCGTTGGTAGTGTTTTCCCCCAGGGAATACACAGTTGTAAAGCACCCAGTTCGGCCTGGAGCACTGTTCCCACTGGCATCAGTTGGAGGGCTGGCAAATAATCATATGGACTGGCGGAACCCAAGAGGGGAGATCTTCTGTTGACCTGGATGATGCCCTGCTTGGCCGGAGATCATAAATGGAAAATTGTGATGGACCCAGCCCCTTCACAGAGGACATGATAAGAAAAACACCGCATTCTGGGGCGCCTGGGTGACTCAGTCGTTTAAGGGTCCCACTTTGGCTCAGGTCCTGATCTTGCCATTTGTGGGTCCGAGCCCTGCGTAGGGCTCTGCGCCGACAGCATAGAGCCTGCTGTGGATCCTCTGTCTCCCTCTTTCTCTCTGCCCCCCCCCTCTCGTGCTTTCTCTCTCTCTCTCTCTCAAAAATAAACATTTTTTTTTAAGTTTTTTTTTTTCAACTTTTTTTTAAAATTTATTTTTGGGACAGAGAGAGACAGAGCATGAACGGGGGAGGGGCAGAGAGAGAGGGAGACACAGAATCGGAAACAGGCTCCAGGCTCTGAGCCATCAGCCCAGAGCCTGACGCGGGGCTCGAACTCACGGACCGGGAGATCATGACCTGGCTGAAGTCGGACGCCCAACCGACTGCGCCACCCAGGCGCCCCTCAAAAATAAACATTAAAAGCAGTAACAACAACAAAGCAACACTGCAAAACAACACTGCATTCTGCAGCGGGGGGGGGGGGGGGGGGGGAGGGGTGCGGGGAGGGGGGCAAAAGGCAGTGGTCTGCAGAAGAGGTTTTCCTGTGGCTGGTCACCCGCTGTGGAGAGACAGGAAGATTCCTGCTGCGGAGTATAGGAAAAATGATTGTCTTTTCTTGCCATCAGAAATTGTCACTAAGCTTCCACAGCAAGTGGCACTTTGTTGGGTGTCATGAGAACACATTCGTCTTAGTCCCCACTACCTAATATGAATTGCAAGGAAAGACAAGTGTATTAAGAGCATTCAGGCAAACCAACAAGTGTATTTGAAAATCTTCAGGTGGTGTGCAAGCAAAAGGAAAATGCATATAAAAGGAGTGTATGCATTCTCTGGTAAATGAATACAAGTTCTAAGAGGTCCCTCTGCAGAGGAAGGACTCCATCTTGTAACTGGAGACAGTTTCATGAAGGAATTTTATTTTTTTTTTAAACTTTTTTTTTAATGTTTATTTTTGAGAGAAAGAGAGAGACAGAGTGCAAGCAGGGGAGGGGCAGAGAGCGGGAGAGACACGGGATCCAAAGCAGGCTCCAGGCTCTGAGCTGTCAGCACAGAGCCCGACGTGGGGCTCGAACCCACAGACTGTGAGATCATGACCTGAGCCGAAGTCCGACGCCCAACCAACCGAGCCACCCAGGCGCCCCTCGTGAAGGAATTTTTAAAAATCTTTATATATCCTAATTAATTAGTAACAAATCAAGGGTCGAGACTCGCAGTTGCAAGTGACAGAAATACAACTCAAATAAAAGGCGATGCAGTTGTTCAGGCACACAGAAAAAATCAGGAGTAGACTTTCAGGGAGAGCTGGTTCCAGCCCGTCAAACATTATCTTCAGGAACATGTTCCCAGGCTTCAGCTTTGCCTTCTCTCTCTTGACTTCGTCCTCAAGCAGGTATTCCCTACTTGTTGACAGGATGTTCCACAGAAGCTCTGGGCGAACTTTCCATCAGTTTAACCCCTCAAGAAGAAGGTTCTTTCCCAGGACTTCCGGGATACCTCCTGGGGCTGACATCCTTGGCTCTGATAGGCTCAGCTTATAGCACGTGCTCATTCCTAAACCAATCAGCATGGTTCAAATTCTCATTGGCCGGACTTGGACCGCACACCCACTCGTGGGGCTGAGGGTGACTGTGAGCCCTGCCACGTCTATGGAGACTGGGGGTCAGGGAGAAGTAATACCTCCCTAAAGAAAACTGGGGTCCTAGTGTGGCAGGAAGTTGAGCAGGAAAAAGCAGCAGGTACCCATGACGCTACAGAAAAAAACGTCAATTGTTGTGAGATTCTGACCAAGAACTCCAAAATCAACCCCAGCTTTTTCAAGTGAGTCTAAAAGAGGTCAAACTTCCAGCTTCCTTCAACAGAATTTCTGATTACTCTGCCGCCAGTAACCAAGTCAGCAATAAATTCGTTGTTTCTCTTACAAATCAAGCTCGTCTAGGAACATTTCCTGTTAATCCCTATTTTAGAGTATTGCAGAAATTCCCGAATTCTTTTGTCAGGAATAAAGGTGACAGACAGACGTAGATAAAAACAAAATAAAGCAAAAGGTTATAGTGACTTTTTCTGTTTTCACATGATAGCTTCAGCAAGAAAGTCTATTTGGCCGAGTTATTTTTGAACAGAGAGCCAATAGGCAACTTAAAAAAAAAAAAAAGAAGAAGAAGAAGGCTTTAAAAAAAATGAAGAAGAAAAAAGCCATCACTATTTATAATAAGGATGATGTTACCAAGAAAGAGAAGAAGATGAACGCTAGGAGACAGGGAACAGTTTCTGTTGGGGTGTTATAGGAGGCAAGTGACAGTTTCTGTCACATAGAAACCAGTTGCACTGGAGGTCTAGGAAGCACATATATATCATCTTCCAGTAATGAGACGGCATGATCTAGAGCCCAGAGATGACACGGTTGTACCACAGATTTTGTTTTGCAATAACGCTTCGCCAAGAGTCTCTCCGGGAGTGTTCAGCCCCCCAAAACGTTCTTGCAACAAACTTACTGCATTATAATTAGGCAATTTAACTTTATTATTTTATTTTCTTAATGTTGCAGAGGGCTTTTGAATGGTCTAGATGTACTCCATAATCTGATGCTAAGGCTTGACAGAAACTCAACCAGATTAGGGTACACAGAGAACAACAGAGAAACGGGAATAATGACTTAACATTATTGCAGGAATCCTTGCCCGGGGGATTACCCAAGTCTAGAATTTCTGGTTGTGAACTTTTATGTGCAATGTGTTCATTTGGAGATGCCACTTTTGTGTTCCCAATTTCTGTTTCCATTGTACATCTATTAATTTGTTGTTGTTGTTTTTCATCTTGAGTTTTGTTTAATTGACCAAATATACTACTTTGCAAGAGAACAAGGTACTGGTTGGGTGGGTCCACATGTGAGCTTGATGCTTACAATTATTTATATAAATATCCCCCCAAATAACCAGTATGTGGTAGATGTTTACAATAAGATTCTAGAAAGATTCAGTGGGTCTTCTATGAGTGCAGAGCCCTTGAAAGATAGAATAGCAGGCCATAAAAAATATGAAGGGAGAGGGGCTCCTGGCTGGCTCAGTTTGTAAAGCGTGCAACTCTTGATTTCAGGGCTGTGAGTTCGAGCCCTATGTTGGGTCTGGAGATTACTTAAAAAAAAAAAAGAATATATATATATTGAGATATATATATATATATATCAATATATATAGAGAGATATCTATATATATATATTGCATATATATATACCTATATATATATATAGTGTATATATATATAGATATAGATATAGATATAGATATAGATAGATAGATATATAGTAAACATTTGAAATACAGGGGTTATTGCCAAGAACCAATGGGCCAGCACCACTAGCTCCGCCCTGGGCTTGATGTCAGGTGTAGCTGGGTGATAGAAGGTAGATTGTCTATCAAGATTATTGCTTTCACAAAGCTCAGACAAAGAGCACACATGACATCGTCAAGGAATTCCACACCACACGCATAACTAAGCGCTAAGTTCTGGGACACTACACAAGTACCCTGGGGGTTCAGAGGAAAGAGACCAATGATCATGGGTGGACCCAGGACCACACAAATGGGGAGCTGACCTGATCTTTGAAAGCTGTATAGGATTGGAATAGGGGAACATTTAAGGACAGAGTAGTCCCCCAAAACTACCGAATGAATGAATGAATGAATGGTGGAACATGAACAAAAAACAAAGACCGCAAATCCGGTTCATGGAAGAGTGAAGGGAGTCCTTCACTGTCACCTTTGGTGGGTGTTAATGTGCAGAGGTATGTTGGTCAGCACAGAGAGGGGTCCGTATGAGCAAGGCCTTAAAAACTGGTAATGAGTTTGGGTTGAAGTAGTGGAATTAAGGAGCAGAGGGGAAAGATGATAAAAACAGTGCTAAGGTCAAGTCAGGGATGGTCAGGAATCGTGTTGTAGGAGGAAGCAGGAGCCCACAGAAGTCTGCCAGAGTCTGATGCTTGGCAAGTCAGGCAGGGCTGGGGGATGGGTAGCGAGACTCAGGTAGGGACAGCAGGGAGCACGGGACCTACCCTATGGCCCAGCCAGATCTTCAGATAAGGAAGTGAGAGAGGAGTTGAGCTGAAGGTTGACTCATAATGACTACAAAATTAGTAGTAATTCAAAGAGAGCAAAGAGAGAGCCGAAGAGCAGGGGAAGGTGAGCTGAGTTATGTGTTTGTTGGTTTTGAGCCAGCGGTGAGATACACAAGTGGAAATACCCCATGGGCAGTTAGAAGTTCAAAGTTAGAATCCGACACAAGGGTAGAGGGGGACAGAGATTTGGAAGTCATTATTAGGGAGACAATGAACAAAACAATACGATAGATGAGGCCTCTGAGGGATCAAAACAAATAGAAAGAAACTAGAATACCGACGACCGAGTCTAAGGCAACGTATAAATTAAAAATATGAAAATATTCCAGGAATGCTTAGTATGAACACGTGTACCTAAAAAAGGTCAGTTGTCCTTACTAGGGCTGCATTAGGACTTTTGAGGTCCCTGGAAATGCTGCGGGCCCCTTCCTCCATTAGAAACGATGTCCTACAACTGCACTGGTATAAAGACAAATATAATGTAGACTGAATTAATGTATATTCGCTATTGTTATCCTATTTTCTCCCTTCTGATTTTAAAAGAAATTTAAATGAAAACATTTTCATGGGTCCCTAAAAGTATCATGGGTCCTGCTATGCCTAATGGTGTGAATAATCCAAAATCATGGGTAATTAAAAAAAAAAACAACAACAACTCATCTACAGTTGACTTCAGAGAGAGAGAGAGAGAGAGAGAGAGAGAGAGAGAGACTGAGTGTGTGTGTGTAAGGGGACGTCTGCTTCTTTTTTTTTTTTAAATATTATAAGTTAATATTTTAAGTAACGTTGATCCTCACAGGTATAACCTTCGTTCAGTTGAAGTGGCCCTGAATTGAGATGTGTGGCAGAAGGGATTCGGGGTGAGACTGAACCAACAGTTATTATTCTTTAATGTGTAGAAGACAGGAATTTTACTTTTATTTATTTATTTTTATTTCTAAGATTTTATTGTTACATAATCACTACACCTAACACAGGGTTTGAACCCACAACCCTGAGATCAAGCATCACATATTCCCCCGGCTGAGCCAGCCAGGTGCCTCAGGAATTTGATTTTTAAAATGCATGTTCTTGGGGCGCCTGGATGGCTCAGTCAGTTAAGCCTGACTTCAGCTCAGGTCACGATCTCGCGGTTTATGGGTTTGAGCCCCACGTCGGACTCTGTAGTGACAGCTCAGAGCCCGGAGCCTGCTTCAGATTCTGTGTCTCCCTCTCTCTCTGCCCCTCCCCTGCTCTCACTCTGTCTCTATCTCTCGGAAAGTAAAAAAAAAAAAAAAAAAAAAAAATGTTTTAAATTTAAAAAAGTTTTTTTTTTTATTAAAAAAAAATTTTTTTTTTCAACGTTTATTTATTTTTGGGACAGAGAGACAGAGCATGAACGGGGGAGGGGCAGAGAGAGAGGGAGACACAGAATCGGAAACGGGCTCCAGGCTCTGAGCCATCAGCCCAGAGCCCGACGCGGGGCTCGAACTCACGGACCGCGAGATCGTGACCTGGCTGAAGTCGGACGCTTAACCGACTGCGCCACCCAGGCGCCCCAAAAGTTTTTTTTTTTAAATGCATATTCTTGGGTTCTACCTCTCAGAGAATAGCATTCCCTTGTTAAAATGCATCTTATACAGCCCAAGAAGGGGTTGTTTTCAGAATAACTGTGCGTGGTTTTGATGTTTTAGGGGCTTAATTCCTGCATCTGTTACCTGAATAAAGGGGAATTAACAATGGACCCCCACAAAAATTGGAAACCTGAAACAGATGATATTTAGCCAGGAAGAATTTCGGGTCTCAAATGAAGAACCGGATGGACCTTGAGTCAGACGACCGTACAGGGTTTAGGTTCACTTCATTGAGCAGAGATTCTAGGAAGGTCAGGAAGGGCCCAAATACCCAGAAAACAACAATAGGGGACGGAGACTGAAGACGGACCTTCAACACTGAAGTTCAGGGCAGCGCCACAGACATTCACTGAGCACCTACTGTGTGCCGAGTCCCAAAACCTTTTAGCCTGGAGTAAAGCAGGGGGAGGTAGAACACACACACAGGAACTTCTGGAGTTCTTACCTTCTTTGCGTTCAGGAGGCACGGGATATTACTTTAAGAGCCACAGTGAGGAAAAGAATTCAAGAAGTGATCGCAGAGGTGGCAGATGACTCAGAAGGGATTAGAGAGATAAGAGTCTCTTGGAGATGGTCAAAATGAGGTCATTGGCAGCTTTGGTGATAATCCTTCTTTCAACCTCTGCGGTAAGTACGTTTTTTATCCCCATTTCACAGATAAGGAGATTGAGGTACAGAAAGTTTAAGGGCCTCGCCTAGGCTCACACAGCTGGTCAAAGTGGAAGAACTGGAATAGAAACCCTGGCTCTCTGCCTCCAGGCCCCGCGTTCTTAACCGCTGGGTCACTTATCCATACTGACCCACTCTGGACGTAGTAAATCTCACATTTACAGCTGACCTTTGAACAATGTGGGTTTGAACTGCGAGTGTCCGCTTACATGCGGATTGTTTTTCAGTAAACACAGGGCAGTGCTGTAAGTGTATTTTCTCTTATGATTTTCTTGGTAACGTTTTCTTTTCTCTGGTTTGCTCTATCGTAAGAAGATAATATAGAACACCCAAAACATACAAAATGCATGTGAATGGACACGTGCATGTCAACGGTAAGACTTCTGGCCAACAGCGGGCTATCAGTAGTTACGTTTTCAGGGAGTCAAAAGTTGTGTGTGGATTTTAGACTTCGAGGAGGGGGGGGGGGTCGGCGCCCCTCACCCCCGCATTGTTTAAGGGTCAGCTGTATCTCAACCTGCAGAGGAAGTGAAGCACAGAAAAAGGGATTTGCCTGTGTTTACACAGCAATGTGACAGCAGAGACAGGAGTGGTGCCCTGTCCTGGAGCCTGAGTTACCCTCCCAGGATGGAAACCTCAGAGTGTATGCCGACAGGGATTTGGAGCTTCAAGGGGAAGCTGGGCCTCTGTTAAAAAGAACAAACATTTAGCTAGCCCCCAGTCCATAATCTATCTCTGCATTTCTGGTGCCCTCCAGAGAGAAAAGCTTTACTTGAGAAGAAGGGACTTTGTTTTCTCTCTCTGAACATCTAGAACACTCTAGGGCTTCAACACCATTTCCCCATTAGGCCCACATAGTCTTAGGTACACATTCTCCATCCCCCTTGACCAGATGGATGGAAAGCTTACCCTGAACCTGACATTATTAAAGTATTTTAGTAGTATATGATAATTACATAACAATATAGTAACATATATGCGCCTATGTGTGCCCACACATCTTGGTTTTTGCTCTGAGTTCTTAAGATGGTAAATACAATCTAAACATAAAGGGCTAGAATTTGCTTCTTCTTCTATCAAAAGTTAATGACATTGCTTTATCAGTAGAGAGCGTGTGTAACGGACCCACTGGCCTTTCTCTTTCCAGTAATGGAAGAACATGCCTTGGAAATGTGTCTACACGGACAATGGGGAAACTGGAAGGACAATTGTCATAATGATTGGGTCATGAAGTTAGGCCCCGATTTTTGTGACTACGGTAATTGCTGCCTCTACTGTTGCCACGCTTAAGGAAAATGGCGGCAGAATGGCCATTAGAGAAGTTGAAAGGGAGTCAGTATCATCTGTTGAGGAAAAGTAGGGTCAGCCATGACTATATTACGGATGCCATAGCTGAGGATAGAAAGAAGTGTGCCTGCCTGCCTGTTCCAGTACATCCTGCGTGTATCTTTAAAAAGTATATGGTGGTTATGTTTTTAAAAACCTAATACTACTCAAGCATTCTAGAGGAACTTACTATTTTTTTTATAGCCCTGTGGTAAATTATGAACTTTATGAAGTGTTTTTTTCTATAATTCTGAATAATCAACTCCATTTTATGTGTTTTCTAAGGGATACGGCATCCCATGTAGAGTGTTGTTAAAGCTCAGTAACAGATACAAATGGGCATTAGTACTAAGAGAGGATTAGTATGGAGAATTAACGTGGAAACATGAAAAATTCCTTTCCAGTATCTTGGAAATGACATCGGGCAGGGAGGGACTGATATAAAACCTCAAGGCCGTGCCGTTGTCTGGAGAAGCCATCTTGGCATGGCGTCCTGTCCTGAGACTCCGACTGCCCAGTTTTGCTCCTTGAGCAGTCTATGCTCTGAGTTCATGTGGGGTTAAGAAGGCAATTTACCGTAGTCATTTTCCCTCCCGACCTATTATAAAACCAATGGACTGCAGTGATTTGCAACCTTTGTTTTCTTTCAGGACAACACAGCGAGTGGCCATCTCAAGTGCTCCATTGGGGCGGGGGCTGGGGGAGCAGGCCCAGGGTCCTGGCCTTGGAGGTAGGAGGGGGTGCGACGCTGCTCTTGTGCGGGCACCATCCCAAGGGGCGCCTGAGGATGCAGCACTGGCTGTGAGCCAGGTAAACTGGAGGCAGTCCTAGAAGTAAGAACATCCATCATGCTTAGTAAGATCTCAGGTTGTAACGGCTGCCTTGAGCCTCCAGACATTTTTTATAAAGCTCTCGGTCATGAAGCACTCTTTCCGTCTCTGCTGCCATATGTTTTTCCAGCTGGACCTCCACCAGTCTTCCGCTCTCCAGAAAGTTCTCATTCATTCAGCCCAAGGGTATCTCATCGGCTTTTCTGAGGACCTGCTGGAAATTTCAGCAGGAGTCTTGGCCACATGGAAAATCCAGCTCCCTGAGCCTGGAGATGAAGGTCTCAGACTGGGATGCTGCACTTTTCTTACTCAGTTTAAAAGTGGAGAAATGTAAATATACATGTTTAAATATGTGAAACTGCATAAGGAAAAAAAACCAAACTTATTAGCATGCATTTGCTGTGATTCAGACTTCCTCACCAAATCCAGCAGCAGGGAAATTCAAGAACGGGTTTCTGTCCACAGGCTGGGATCCGCCCACTTACTTAACTCTGAGGAGCCAGTGGCCTCGAACCTTGTTTCCCATCGTTCATCTTCTATTCACCTGGGGCACCCGGGATGTTTTAGCTTTTCCAGATGCTGTTTTTCAGATTAGTTGACACAGTGGTTGGAGTCAACTCTGTGACACGCTTTGGAGTCCTTGCTTAGGGGCCAAGACTTACGCTTTCAAATTCTAGCCAACTCTTTGTGATTCAGACGTGGTTCCTGCCCCTGTTGGTCATTTTTCCTTTGGGTGAATTTAGAAACCAGTTCTTCATCCTCAAAAGCCTAGCTGAGAAGGAAGTTGTTCACACCTTCTCTGTGGCAAATTCTCCTTGGAAAATCCTCATGAGGAATTGGGCTGTCCCTGTAAAGCTTCGGCTTGATTGACATATTTGTGTTTGATTTGCAATCAAAGCTGAGTCCACCGCCAGATTTTAATCGTGCCCCTATTACTTACCTGGTAAGTCATTGACTACATCCTTCCCCCTTCCTCCCAACTCCTGACTCATTGCCCCTCTCCACACTGCTGGTTTTCCCATGGTCCTCCCACCCCCACCCCGTTTGCTGCTGTGTGTGGCCAAATCTGTTCTCGTCACCTTCGCACTATGAAATCTGAGGGGGCAAAAATAATGCCTGTGATGATCTGAACTATCCTTGGAGCAATTCAAATTAGCAGTATAAAATCCAAAATTTTGACAGGTATTCGTTTGGGTGGACCAATTAGATGCAAGGATAGCTGTATTTTTAAAAGTAGGCAACAGAAAGCAAGATTATGGGCAAATCACACCAATTTTCACTTTCTTTCTAGTTTGTTGGCTTCACTAAACGCTTAAGCAAGAACGTAATTTCAATATTTCTAAACTGATGGTGTAACTGCTCTGAACGTTGGCGGTATACCTCCCAACAGTCACGATAATACAAGCGGCATATAGGTGGTAGGTTACCCATTAAACGAGTGTGGCAGATCGTATTTCTGGTTAATTGTTAGTTCCTTATGACCTTGGACTTTGCCTGTGTGTTTAATAACACCATCTGCTGTATAGGGTAGCAATACAGCCTTTTTTACACGAGGATTACTGTTCTTACTTCGTAAACAGAGCTCAATCGGAGGTGATGACACTCTACCATAGAATTATTTAAATTATACTACCTATGGAAAGCCTGAAGAAAGAAAGTGATTTTCTTCCCTATGCTGGCTTTATTGGTTCCACCTAAAATATCATAATTTATATACCATAATAAAAGCATAAAAATGATTTACAGGTTGTATTCTTGGTCTGTAAGACGAAGTGTTTTAAGAGACCTCTGACTGTTGGGCCTGTCCTGTTTGGCTTTTTCCAGACTAGTTTCTCATCGTGTATAAATCTCTGGGAAATTTCCCAATAAAGCAGACAATTAAAAAATAATTCCCACAAAGTGAAATGAGATGAGACTTTTTTTTTTTTTTTTTTTTAATCACCACTCAAGATTGCACCTCTACGTCTGTCTTTTGGGGCATGTTGAGAATCCTGCTGGTGTTCGAGAAATATGAAAACATCTACTGACATGTCTCGTATAATAAGGCGAACGTTGACAGGGTTTTAAGTGGGCTACGTTTGTTTGAGACCCACAGATAGATGCACCTGTGAAATGAATCCGTGGGGGCTGGTGAGGCAGGGAGGAGGATTTCCTTTTAATTTCACCAGGTTCGTGCTGTATAGGGTGCTAAGGCAGTGCAATTCTCCGACCGGCGAATCATAACTTCCTAAAAACAGGGGCTCTATGGAGTGGGAGAACCGGTTTGCCCCTAACTGATACCTCCTGTATGGGGGAAAGCGGCACCTTTCTGAGTCAGGAGAAAGAAACTCCATTCACCAGCTCATTCATTTATTTGTCCCCCTAACCCATTCCCAGCCTTGATGCCAAAAGGAGCGAGGTGAATGGAAATTGCTACTTAATCTTACTAGCGAAATGACAGCTCCTTAAAGGTGGAAACTTTTTGGCCGCAACTGTGATTTTTCATTCTGTAACATGGTGACACTATTAAGTAGAAAGGAGCACTGGAAAATAATAAGCAGTCTAGGTCAGGGGTATACAATTTCGAACTAACTTTTGTTATGGACTGTGACAAGGCTCATAGAATTGACCATTGTACGTCCAGTGCTCACACACCCATAGCTTCGTGCTAAAATGCGGACACTTCACAGAATATGGGTTATCGTTTGTTTTGTTTGTTTTGTTTCAATTACTGGGAACCGGAAAGGTTGGCCTGAACACCCACTGCACGAAAATAATCAAGAGGTCGTCTACCAACAGAAAACAACTTCAAAAGTCTGGAATGTTGAATTCTGAGCCTAAACCACTTGTCAGCATCCCAAAAAGGCATGTCCTGACATGTTTTCAGTAAAAGAGGGCTTCAACATTCCAGGCTTTTAAAAGAATGTCTCCTGTTACAGCTAAAAGGGGCCGTTTATCTTTTTCCACACTCTGAATTCATGGAATCTGGAGGTCTCGTTTGGGACGCTCATTTTAAAATATGTCGAGTAATTTCTACATGAGAAATAAAGAATATGGCTCCTTTTTATTTATTTATTTTTGTTTGTTTGTTTGTTTTGAGAGAGAGAGAGCAAGCAAGCCAGGGAGGGGCAGAGAGAGAGAGAGAGAGAGAGGGAGAGAGAAATTCCAAGCAGGGTCCGCACTGTCAGTGCACAGCCCGATGTGGGTCTCAAACTCACGAACCATGAGATCATGGCCTGAGGCGAAACTAAGAGTTGGACACTCAACCAACGGAGCCACCCAGGCACCCCAAGAATATGGCTCCTTTTTGGTTGTAGAAAAGTAGTTGACATGAAACATTTACATATAAGTGCTTCCCACCAATACCATCTTTGAAATACATAGAATTTAAGAAACTTCATTAGGTTTTTTCATAATCAGACCCAAATAGGTGAAAACCATATGGAAGGTTATGAGTAGTTAACGATAGTTTGACGTTAGTGAACAAATTTCAAAATATCAGGATTCCTAGAACTTAAGTCTTCTAACATCCTTTATAAATTCAGTATATAGCCAGCAAAGAAGCCACATAGCTATTAAGCAGGGGAATCATGGGTGAGAATACAAAAAAACCTCAAAACAAGTTTCCACATCCTGCTGATCTATTCAGCCAAATGCCTGTCAGTGTATGGAACAGTTTTTTGTTTTTCTCAACTGAGGTCTTCTCGAGTCATCTAAAGGGTCTGTCAATAGTATATTGAATCTTTGCCCATTTTATATGAAGTATATACACAATCTTTGCCCAGATATGTATATAACCTTTGCTGTTTTATATATTTATATACACAATAAGGTGGTCTCTTGTGGAGAGAAATATTTTCCGTGAGTCTCGAGAGACTTTAATCGGGCACATTAATGCTGATACAGATGCTTTTGCCCTGGTAACTTAAACTAAGTACAGACCATGGCTTAGCCACTCCTGGCCTGGGATCTGAGCCCAAACCAAGCAGACATAATGTTCTCAGATGATGTGATGATCTGGGAGCCACTTAACCTAGCAACTTTATTTGGATGGCACAATGCCCCAAAATCATGGGCACTCACTGGTCATTTTTCTGCATTGTTTTGTGATGGCACGCGTGTCAGAAGATGTTGGGCTTGGGTTTGTCCAAATCTCCCGTAGTCCCATTAAATCGTCCACCATACGAAGGGTCGGAGTAGAAATGGTGCCAAGGTCAGCGCCTCCTCTCCCACTAGAGAAAAACCCGGGCCCGGGGGGTATCCAAGTGACCTGCATCAGGTGACCTGCCAGGTGGATGAGGGGAACCCCATGGTTCCTCAGCTATTTCCCGTGGTTATTTCCCGTGCAGGCGTTTACATGTATGTAAAAAAAGAACCTGGGAAGAAAACAGAAATGGGAGGTAGCCCACCAGTGGGCTAAAGAAAGAACTGCAGTTTGGGAAACCTGAATGCTGGCCGTTGAAAACAGCGGCACCTTTTCCTCGAAGGCCAAGGCTTCATGGTCTTGGTCCCCCCACTTTACCAAATTCGTAAAGTGAACCGACACGGATGTGTCAGTCATGGTGACGGATAACGAATTGATCTGTTAATGCGAACGTAGGCGGGTAGGTAGGTAGGTAGGACATGGCATAACAGCAGTCTGAAAAATGTTGAAAATCTCGCTGTCTCTGAAATGCTGAGCGATAACAGCCCCTAGGAAGTTCACGTGTGTGTCGTTCCCAGGCATGTTTCGGACCAGTTTCCTCACTCAGGAATTTGCTTGAAGGGCTGAGAAGGCTTGCCAATGAGTCCATCAGAGTTCATCTGTTTTTGCATTTTAGCCGTCTGTGACAAGCTTTTTAGTGAACACACTATATTTAGGCCATCACATAGGAACGCTCTGTCTCTATTTCTGTCTACCAGTGGTCTTTTGGGAGGGCACACACTCAGGGGGTCTGGTCCCCTGTACTTCTTCCCTGTATCCGCTCAGTTCTGAGTGTGAATCTTAATGGTCTCAGGTTTTGCACTCCCCTTGGCAAAGAGGTATCGCCATGTGGGCGCAGGGGCGGAAGTGTTAATGCATACACACATTTACTCTAATTAATAAATTACAGTCCTCGACGAGTCTTTTTTCTTCCTCTCTTCCTTCTGCAGGGAGCTGTCTGTGTCTCCTTTATACATAAAACTGATCACACACACACACACACACACACTCACACACATCGGAGAAATAGTTTTGCTGTTATTTAGCTCTTTGGGTACCAATGGAATATCACCTATACACATAAAATAATTGTTTTAAATAACACTACTTTTTGTGTGTTTTGTTTTCTGTTCTATCTGTTGTGGAGAAGCTGTTGGGTTGGCCCTTAGTTCTTCTTCCAGAAGAATTGTTCTATACATAGGTGTAATTCAGTGTGTTCCGTGGAGGGGGTACGTTCGAGATCTTTCTACATGGCCACCTTGGACTGGAACTCCTTCTTTTTATTTGTTTGTTTGTTTCTAAACACATTAGGCTAGAGCGAGTGAACCACTAGGACAGATTATTGCAACCCCATTGGTAAAGGCCAAATTTTCCTGCTGATTGGCATTCTTTTATAAAATACATTTTCACCTTATCAAGAGAAAGTCAGTCTAGTTCATATTGGCTGACTTCTTTTTTTCTAAGGGTTTTTAAAAAAATGATTATTTATTTATTTATTTATTTATTTATTTGTTGTTTAATTTTGAGAGAGAGAAAGATAACATGAGCAGGGGAAGGGGCAGAGAAAGAAAGAGAGGGAGAGAGAATCCCAAACAGGCTCCACACGGACAGTGCGGGGCTCGGTCCCACGAACTTCGAGACCATGACCGAGCTGAAATCAAGAGTTGGATGCTCAACTGACTGAGCCACCCAGGTGCCCCTGGCTAACCTCCTTTTCATAATACAAACAATGACACTGAGGGCTTATTTAAATAAGTTATGATCATTTTGCTTCCTCTAGCTCCTTCATAATCATGAAATTCTATGAAATATCTCACTTCATGTTTTTTTTCTTTTCAGTGCCCCGTAGCCCATTGTATTTGTCTGAGTGCAGAGTAGTCAGGATTGGAAGCCTACAATAGGAATTACATGATTTCGTGAGATTTTCCTTTGCTTTGTAAGGAAACAGGTCATAAAGAGTTGGAAGTACAGTATTCCAGTTTGGTGACTGCCCAAATCATATCCTCACCCAACTAAATCCCAAAATGGAAGTTTTCATTTTTTTAATATTTATTTATTTAAAAAAATTTTTTTAAATGTTTACTCTTGAGAGAGAGAGAAGGATAACACGCATGGGGGAGGAGCAGAGAGAGGGAGACACAGAATCCGAAGCAGGCTCCAGGCTCTGAGCCATCAGCCCAGAGCCCGACGCGGGGCTCGAACTCACGGTCTGTGAGATCGTGACCTGAGCTGAAGTCGGACGCTTAACCGACTGAACCTCCCAGGCGCCCCTTTTTAACGTTTGTTTATTTATTTTGAGAGAGAGGGCGGGGTGGAGAGAGAGAGAGAGAGCACACACAAGTGGGGAAGGCACAGAGAGAGAGGGAGAATGAGAATCCCAAGCAGGTTGCACACTGTCACTGCAGAGCCCTGCTGGGCACCATCTCATGAACCGTGAGATCACAACTTGAGTGGAAATCAAGAATAAGACACTTAACCGACTGAGCCAGCAGGCACCCCTGGGATGGAAGTCTTTTATCCTACCGCCAACATCAATTTTTATCTGAAGTTTGTAAAGACCAGCACAAAATAGTTTGCCATTTAAGGAGTCCCCTACCAGGCACAGTGTGGTGGCAACTGTCTCTCGTCCCTATCATCTCCCTCTATCTGTTGTGACTGTTTGCTTTTCTTTGGATGGCATGTCTTGTGAACTACACTACAAGTACTTTTTTCCTATAAACATAGAGATTGGCAAATCTTAACATTCTTTTTGTCAACACTCACAAACGTTAACACTCTTTTGCTAGGTTTCTACACTGTGCTTGCATGATTTTTTAACATTCAAAATGCAAACAGAATCTTCTAGACTATACCATTAGACAATAGGACTCATATCTGGATTTCAGTTCTGATGCTTAACTTTAAAGTTACTGTAGGCAAATCACTTAATCTTTCAATACCTTGGGTTTTCGTTTCTGAAGAAGGATGGCAAGATCATAGAATTTATGCTTGAAACAATCTTTTTTGAATGTCCATATGAAAGGCATAATAAATACTAGGCGATCATATTATTCTTAACCTTTTAGAATTGTAACATCTTCCATTTTTGCAGTCCCCTAACTACCTAAAGTGTACTCAGGAGAGTTACATTTTAAGGAAGTAAGCTAATGAAAGAAAATTTACCACCTTAATATTTTCAAACATTATCCTCGAAGTCTATTCACTATT
Source organism: Prionailurus viverrinus (assembly GCF_022837055.1). NCBI lineage: Eukaryota > Metazoa > Chordata > Mammalia > Carnivora > Felidae > Prionailurus > Prionailurus viverrinus. The sequence goes on from NC_062571.1 coordinate 13,889,327, forward strand.
TTGTCAGCATCTTCCTAGTGCTGTCTTTTAAAGGATTTTGGTGAGTGTCTCGAATATCCGTTACACCCGCATTCAGACATTTTTCCAGAAAAGTACATTTCATCATGCTCTTTCCAAAAAGTCAATAGGAGGGTTCTGGCATCCAATGGCTGTTGAATTCCCTCCAGTTCTCCTACAAATTTCCTTGCAGACTGAGAGAGTGTGTGACCTCGATCTCTCCTTTGTCTGTATTTTTCACTTAGCTCTTTAAATTCTGACACAGGAAGTACTTAGCCTCCATCCAAGACCCCAATTTTTACTCTAAATGGGGACCCGTACCTGTGTTTACACACAGGCTGGTGACTAACAGCTGCTGATTCTTAGACCCTCCACAGACAGTTTATCTCCTCCACATGCAAAAGTCTCTTTTAATATCTGAATGCTTTCTGTGCACAGGGGAGGTAGGCTACGGGGAGAGGTCAAACAGAGGGAAAGTATTTCTAAAAAAGTATATTTGCAATTGAAAAACCAGCAGAACTGTCTCCTAAAACGCTATTACTCAGAAAAAAGGCTCTCCTATTACAGAAGGTTCCTGTGTGTCATGACTCTCTGTAGTAGGCATAGACGTATTCCCATAAACAAGTATGTTCAAAGGCCTATGTATAATTTTTTTAAAGTAGATCAGCCCTGAATAGCACATGTGCCCTTTCAGTCTTAATGGTGGTTTTGCATAAGGAGCTGAGGATGTTAATCCACAAAAAATCCACATGACACGCGGCTGCATTTTTTTTTTTTTCTCCTTCAAATATGCCAGGGTCAGAGTTTAAGAAGCTCTAGTATGGTTGCAACATCACGCTATTAATAGAAACTGCACTCTAAAGAATGAAGGCTGTGATTCCACATGTGGATATAGGGTGAAGTGCATGAACTCAGCAGTCTCTAGGAATATCACCTCTTGGGCAGTGCTCCCCGTGCAACCCTCCCCCAGCTGTGTGTCCTCAGGCCAGAGTGCCCTCAGGGTCTTCTGGAAGGAACCTTCTTCTTCTTTTTTTTTTTTTACACTGCCCTGTGGGGTGTCAGTACAGGGCCCTGCTGTGTTAACAAGAGCATCATCTCAACTGGGGTAAGCTCCGGGGACCAGATTCAGATTTTAGATGTTTAATGCTCACATGGCGGAAGCCCATGGAAATCTCCGTGCGGGGAGGTCAGATTTGTTCTACCCACTGAGCCATTGCTTAGAACTGCTCCCTCTGGCTTACCTTCCGATCGCTTCCCTTATCCCTGCTCTTTTTGGATGGTATCCTACAGAAGGGCTTTCCTTTTGCTCCTAGACTGTGATTTTTATTTAAAAAAGAAAAAAAAAAAAAGGCCTTAGAAATTAGAGCTGGAAAGGACCGTTGCCTCATCTAATCTCGGCAGAAGTGTTCCCCGTGGAATATTTCCTTTAGTTCTTAAGACAAATGGCAGCATTTCGGCGATCTGGTGAAAAGCCAGCCTCAACCCACGGCCCCACCAACACCTGGTGCGGCGTCCACCTGCCTGTCCACCTATGAACGAGTAGGAGGGCCCTGCAGCCAACCTGGTAACCTTGACTCTGAAAGGCAAAGATTATCATAATGCTCTTCTGAGAGGACCAGCAGCCTTAAGCAAGAGGGCAGAGTCTACGTGACTAAAACATACCAACTTCCTCTTTCATAAGTCATCACATGATGAACTACAATTACAATTCCTGCCTTGTCTCTGCGAATTGCAGACGCATTGCCTCACCCTAGAAACCCTGCTTCTGTGTGTGGAGGAGGCGGCCGTAGCTGCTGCGGCAGCCGATTTGGATGGGATCCAACTCCAGTCTGGGCCGGCAGGGAGGGCGGTGGGTGGAGGACAAAAACAAAGCTATGTTTACTTAGCATAGATCGATAAAGCTGCTTCAGAGCTACATGAAAGGCCAGGCAGCATGAAAGACTTTTGATACAATATAAGGAATTGCTGCTCTGGATCCAGGGCCAGCCTTAACCCCCTCGATCCCGGCTCCTTTTATGGCAAAGAGAGACCAGAAGTAAACCAGCCTCTCCATGCTCCGGCAGGCATTTCGTTAGGGAAGTTACAACAACTCTGTTTCAACATTCAACTCACAGTGTAATATAAAAAGGAAATGCCCTTCGTTTGGAGAACACAAGCTCTGCTCTACAAAAATCCTTACTTTGTACCTCTCAAGGCAGCATTTGTATCTCAGGATTTCTATTTTGGGATGGAACGGCAGGCTTCCCCTTGAGGTTATTACAGTACCAGCTTGCAGGTAAATGAGCATAATTAGGCCATGGCTCTAACACAGAGTTGTTTTCTTTTAATGTTTCAGTCGCTGCCTAGTGGGGCCATCTCTTGGGGGTGTTCAGATGGCCAGTCTCTCTGCAGCACAAAGACTGGAAGTGTTCCACATCAAAGTCACGCGCTACAATCAGCGGCACAGGGACTGCATGGAGAGTGACCAGAGGGACACGTCCTCAAAGAGGTTCGAGACAGCAGGCACTAGGGGTGACGAAGCCCACTGGCACCAGCTGCTCCAGGGAAGGATCTGGGCAGGCCCTATTCTCCCGGCTAGAAGAGGGTGAGGCAGGATTGCAATTGCAAGCAAGATCCGGGAACAGATGGGGAGACCTTTATGGCAAGCACACCTTCTCTGGAAATCCCCAAGAGAAGACATGCAGGGTTGGCCTGTAAAAACACTTAGATCTGGCATTACGCTTTCTGTGCCACTTTCGAACAGGTTTTTTCATGTGCTTTAAGCAGCTCCCTCCACCGTTTCTCTAAGGGTGTTTTTCCTCTTCCTTGTGGTTAATCCTTTGAAGCAACCTGGCATTTTCAATAGCAACAACTAGAGAGAAACGTCAGCAGGATTTTTTCTCTCTCCACCTACCAATCCAGTTGTAGGAAAGATAATATAATTAGTACCCTGTTCTTCCCACACTTAACCAGCCCATTCCAGTCTCACGCAGAGATGTGGGCCTGTTTTCCAACAAAAGAAGCTCCAAGGGCCGCCCTTCCAGAGTTGAAGTGTCTAGGTCCCAACCGAGGGTGACTAAGCCCGCGTCTATTAGTCAGTGAGACTAACGACCAGCCAAAAGTGATTTACCCGTAACACACACCAGCTCCTCCTCCCGATACAAGTGTGAAACTCAAGTGCTCACTTCAGTCTGGGCAGAGGCTGTGGCCGCCAACAGTGGCGGGGCGGGCAGGCTCTGCGGCCGCACCCGGCTTTCGCGCGAGGCGGGTATGCACCCGGCCAGGGACTGCCCCGGCCTGGGCCGCGCCGTGGGACCCGCCCCACTACGGCGCCGGGGACTTCCGCCCACGGCCCGGACCCGCGCGACAGCCGCCTGCGGGACCCGCGAGCCGGCCGGCTGGCCAGCCACCCCCACGGCCGGCGCGGACCCCGGCGCCCGCGCCCCGCGCCACCTCCAGTCCAAGTTTGGGCCCGGGGGCGGGGCCTAGAGGCCCACAGTCGCCGGAGGGGGCGGAGCCTGCGCGGTGACGCGGCCGCGCTGGCCGTAGACCCCGGATCCCTGGAATGTGCATTCGTTCAATGAGGCCGCCAGTGCCAGCGGCGCCGAGTCACGTCCGCCCGGAGCGTGCGCACTCGGCGGCAGCGGCGCACGCGGGCCCGCGGCTCTGCGCCCACGTCACGCGCCCGCCGCGCGGTCCTACATAAGGCGGCCGGGTCCGCCAGCGCCGCCGCGAGGTCCTTTGCTCGGCAGGTTGAGCCCGGGCTAGGAAGGAGGGGAGGACGGGGGAGAGAGGAAGCCTCGATATTTGCGAGGGGTTCGGCGCTCCCGCTTCCCTCCGGAAGGGCTCCGCCAAACGGCGAGTGGACGCGGTCCCAGGCTTAGGAACAGACTCTTAGTAAAACTTAAGGGGACTGGCGGCGCCTGTGTCCTTCAAAGACAAATGCGAGTGTGAAAGCACTTGGTGGAGTTCAAATGGGACTCCTTAACAACAACAACAACAACAAAAACCTGTGAACCACGTTAGATTTAAAGTCCCCATCCTCAAGAGAGTGACAGCACCAAGTCACAAAGTGGCCTTGCTTTTAAAAACACGAGTCTTGGCATGATTTGGCCTCAAGCTTCTGGAGGGGAGGAATCCTGGCTGAGGAGTGGAGGCAGCCGAGCGGGTGGAGGGAAGCAAACCGCGCCAGCATCGCCTTCACTTCGGGGACACCGGTCGCGGCGCGGGCGGGCGGCGCTGCCCCGCGGGCGGGCGCCGAGGAGCCGGCTCTCCCGGCAGCGCTCGTTCTCTCACCGCGCGGGGGGAGGGGGAGGGCGCGAGCGCGGGGGAGGGCGGGTGCGCGCGCGAGGGGAGGGGGCCCGCGCAGGCGCCGTGCGAGGCTGTCGAAGAATCAAGTCTGTAGAAGTGGAGCGGTCGCGGCGGCAGCAGCAGCAGCGACGGCGGCGGCGGAGCTGAGGCGGGCAGGGCGCTGACGCGGGCGCTGGAAAGCGGCGACGCCAGGAGCTGTGAGAGAGCAGCGGAGCGACCCGGGGCCCGCGCCGCGCCCGTGCTCCACGCCGCCCGGCTGCCGCCGCCGCCCCGGCGCGGCATGCCCCGCCGCTCGGGCTGAGCCTGCCCCGGCGGCCGCCCCCCGCCCCCCGCCCCCCCGGCCTCCCCGCCCCCCGCCCCGCACTCCGCGCCGGCCGCCGCCGCGACCTGCTGCGCTCCCCCGCGCCCGCGCGGCCCGTCTTCGCTCCGGTCTGGAGGCCGGCCGCGGCCCCGGCCGAGCTCCCGCCGCCGCCTCCGCCGCGCCCGCCGCGCCGCCCCGCCGCCCCGCCGCCCGCCCGCGCCGGCCGGGGGGACGTGCTGCCGCGGCTGCAGCCCCTCGCCCCGCGCCCGCCGCCCCTCGTGCCCCGGGGGCGCTGCGCGGGCGCCGAGCCTTCGCGGGCTTTGCCGCCGCCGCCGCCGCCTCTGCGGCCGCCGCCGCCGCTGGTGGGGGAGACGCGGGGTTGGGGGGGGAGGAGGGCGCGCGTGGTGCCGGCGGGGAGCGGCGGCGCCCCCTCCTCCTCCTCCTCCTCCTCCTCCTCCTCCTCCTCCAGCGCCGCGGGCTCCTCGGACATGGCCGCGGCGGTGGCGGTGGCGGCCGCGTCCCGGCGGCAGTCGTGCTACCTGTGTGACCTGCCTCGCATGCCCTGGGCCATGATCTGGGACTTCACCGAGCCCGTGTGCCGCGGCTGCGTCAACTACGAGGGCGCCGACCGCGTCGAGTTCGTCATCGAGACGGCGCGGCAGCTCAAGCGGGCGCACGGCTGCTTCCCGGAGGGCCGCTCCCCGCCCGGCGCCGCGGCCCCCTCCGCCGCCAAGCCGCCGCCGCTCTCGGCCAAGGACATCCTCCTGCAGCAGCAGCAGCAGCAGCAGCAGCTGGGCCACGGCGGCCCCGAGGCCACCCCGCGCGGCCCGCAGGCCCTGGAGCGCTACCCCCTGGCGGCCGCCGCCGAGCGGCCCCCGCGCCTCGGCTCCGACTTTGGCGGCAGCCGCCCGGCCGCGGGCCTGGCCCAGCCGCCGACGCCGCAGCCGCCGCCCGTGAACGGCATCCTGGTGCCCAACGGCTTCTCCAAGCTGGAGGAGCCCCCGGAGCTGAACCGCCAGAGCCCGAACCCGCGGCGCGGCCACGCCGTGCCGCCCACCCTGGTGCCGCTCATGAACGGCTCGGCCACGCCGCTGCCCGCCGCGCTCGGCCTCAGCGGCCGCGCCGCCGCCTCACTGGCCGCCGTGTCCGGGGCCGCGGCCGCCGGCCTGGGCTCGGCGCAGCCTGCCGAACTGAGCTCCCACAAGCGGCCGGCGTCCGTATCGAGCAGCGCGGCCGCGGAGCACGAGCAGCGCGAGGCGGCCGCCAAGGAGAAGCAGCCGCCGCCGCCCTCGCATCGCGGCGCGGCCGACAGCCTGGCCGCGGCGGCCGGGCCCACCGAGCTGGGCGCCGAGGGCGCGGGCAAAGGCCGCGGGCCCGGAGAGCAGGACTGGGTCAACAGGCCCAAGACCGTGCGAGACACGCTGCTGGCGCTGCACCAGCACGGCCACTCGGGGCCCTTCGAGAGCAAGTTTAAGAAGGAGCCGGCCCTGACTGCAGGCAGGTTGTTGGGTTTCGAGGCCAACGGGGCCAACGGGTCTAAAGCAGGTAGGGGCGGCTGTGGAGTGAGGGGCTCTAGGGGAGAGAGGGGCACGCCGAGCAGAGGAGGGGGTGCTGTTTTCCATTCGCCGTTCTACCCCGGCCCAGAAACAACAAACACCCAACTTCCTGATCTGCCTGAGGCGGAACCAGTGCTTAGTGGCAACGTGTTCATGTGCTGAAGCAGCATAACAGAGATGAGTCAGACTGGGCTGATAGGCACTGACACAGGGTTTTCCTTTCCCAGCACATTCTTGGATGGGAGCATGAGGGCACCAGTCACCTTTTAACCTGTTGGGGGACGCTGGCGATCGAATGCGCGGTTTAACCTGGGGACGTGCGTGCACGTGTAGAAACAGGCTCCTCGGTGCATGCTGTGTTCCGTGGCTTTTTACAATACCGCCTCGGAGCCCCACGGGTCTAAGTGTCCTAACTTGCACGTGCACTTGAAACTCCTGTGAGGTTTTATAGACCAGCTCTGAGAGAATGGACGTTCTTTAGGGAGTCTTGTTTGGTGTTAGGAAGAGAGAGATCCTTTTCAGCACACATCCACTTACTTCCTTTTTTTCCTTTTCTTTTTTTCTCTCCCCCAGTGGCAAGAACAGCGAGGAAAAGAAAGCCTTCTCCAGAACCAGAAGGTGAAGTCGGGCCCCCTAAGATCAATGGAGAGGCACAACCGTGGCTGTCCACACCCACAGAAGGGCTCAAGATCCCCATTACTCCTACATCCTCTTTTGTGTCTCCGCCGCCACCCACTGCCTCACCTCATTCCAACCGGACCACACCGCCTGAAGCGGCTCAGAACGGCCAGTCCCCCATGGCAGCCCTGATCTTAGTGGCAGACAATGCAGGCGGCAGTCACGCCTCGAAAGACGCCAACCAGGTTCACTCCACTACCAGAAGGAATAGCAGCAGTCCACCCTCTCCGTCGTCTATGAACCAAAGAAGGCTAGGCCCCAGAGAGGTGGGGGGCCAGGGGGCAGGCAGCACTGGAGGACTGGAGCCAGTGCACCCTGCCAGCCTCCCAGACTCTTCTCTGGCAGCCAGTGCCCCCCTGTGCTGCACCCTCTGCCACGAGCGGCTGGAGGACACCCACTTTGTGCAGTGCCCGTCTGTCCCTTCGCACAAGTTCTGCTTCCCTTGCTCCAGACAAAGCATCAAACAGCAGGGAGCTAGCGGAGAGGTCTATTGTCCCAGCGGGGAAAAATGCCCTCTGGTGGGCTCCAATGTCCCCTGGGCCTTTATGCAAGGGGAAATTGCGACCATCCTGGCTGGAGATGTGAAAGTGAAAAAAGAGAGAGACTCGTGACTTTCCGGTTTCAGAAAAACCCAATGATTACCCTTAACTAAAACTGCTTGAATTGTATATATATATATCTCCATATATATATATATATATATATATATATATACACACATATATGTATATATATATACACACACACACATATATATATACATATGTATATATATATGTATATATATATATATCCAAGACAAGGGAAATGTAGACTTCATAAACATGGCTGTATAATTTTGATTTTTTTTTGAATACATTGTGTTTCTATTTTTTTTTTTTTTTTTGACGACAAAAGGTATGTACTTCTAAAGGCATTTTCTTCTTTTGTTAATGTTATTAGCATATCTTTGTGCTTTATTATCCTGGTGACAGTTACCGTTCAATGTAGGCTGTGACTTGCGCTGCTTTTTTAGAGCACTTGGCAAATCCGAACTGCTTCTAGCTGTATTTGTATGCACTTATTTTAAAAAGAAAAAAAAAAAAAAGCCAAATACATTTTCTGACATTGTAAGATTGCCTTACTGTCTGTTATTCCTTACTGCTGGCTCCTCTCTCAGGCTGGAGGCCAGTTGGTGGAGAAGGAAAGGAAACGAGTGAAGTGGGCGGCATGCCAGCGGGAAATATCACCAAGTTTCCCCCAAAACGTTGTCCTCTCAGAGTAGTAGGAAAATAGATTGCGAATCTTTCTCTATTTCGTTCTTAAAAGTTCAGTTGTTGGGATATTAATGACTGCCTGGGAGTTGCTGCTGAGAGATTTTCAGGACTCGTGTGGTTTTGGGGGGGGAGGGGGATTTTTTTTTTTTTTTTAAAGGCAAAGTTGACCACTGTTCACTGCCCACGTGATCAGTTGTAAGCTTCCAATGCTGCATGCTAGCCGGTTACATAATACACGATTCAGTGACTGAGGGCGGTGACCGCGGATGGCGCGGCGCACAAGATGGCACTGCCATCTTTGAACAGAGCCTGGCTCTGCAGCGCCACTCATGTTTTGAACCCCCCCCCCCCCCCCCCCCCAGAGCTCTGTTTGTTGTTGGTGTCGTCGTTCCTTTGAAAAGAGTCTTGAGGGGAAGTTACGGTTCAGGTGAACTTGGAGATTGCGGGATTGGTTTCGTTTCTGTTTTGTGTTTGGTTTTTGTTTTGTTTTTGGTGTTGGGTTTTTGTTGTTTTATCATTTACCTGTAGTGCTATTGCTGTTGGTACTCTCACCTACACCCTGTTAATAGCGAGTGCTAAATACAGTATGGTACAATGACAGGAACAGCACATAGTGCTGCCAGGACTGCCCGTGGGCATATCAGTGACAGCCCAAATGGGGGTGGAGGAAACCTGTAAATTCCTTCTTACGTGTGTTTGACATACCAAGTGAATAATACTGTTCTTCTGGAAAAAAAAAAATTTTTTTTTTTTGATAAACTAGTGACAATTAAAGTAAGGGTTTTAATAATAGACAGGCCCCACCTCTCAAACTATTCTTAGAAACCTTTTGTAAACTAGTTTCTTTTGATCACTATTTTGCATCAGTAAACTGATTTTTTTTTTTAAACCAATAAATCATCTGTTATTAGAAATAGTTGGCTCACAGTGATACTGGTTTTTCTTTTGTGCTGTTACGATTTAACATTGACAGGAACACTATTCGAAATCCTTTTATGTTCAGGTGTTTGTAACTTGGCCCTATAATTAGGCTGAATCATGGCTTCAAGGTCTACTACAACTTACGTGTATCGTTTACGACCTAGCTTCTATTTTAATTTGAAGATAGAGATTGTTACCCTCTTTAGATTCTTTTTTAGTTATGTTTTTGTCTTTCTTTTTTAAATTGCTCAAATATTTTTTAACGGTCGAGTTATATTAACACTTGAAAATCAGATACTGCACCAAATACAGTATTTTTTTTTTTTTGGTAGTGTTTTTAACGAGTGCACCTATTATTAATGCTGTGCAAATTCATGTTACCGGTCATTGTTATATTACAAACAGACTTGCATGATTAACCAGTTTGTTGTTACACTTTTTTTTTTTTTTAATTGGAGCATCAATGACTCAGATCAGACTGGTTTCTCTTATGTAAATGCATACATGCAGAAACACAGAGTCCATTTTACATGCCCATAAAGACATTTGTAAAGAATTCGACTATTATGGTTTGTTGTATAAATGTGTATCTAAGCACTTTATTATAAACTGGAATTTGACCTCATAGATTTTACAAGTTGATCAGTCATTTGACCTGATTCGTGGTAGCTATCTGTATGTTTTGCAATCTTAATACAGATAAGCTTTCCAAAAAGATTATTAATAAAGAACCATCCTGCTGTTTTGAGTAAGTCTTTCCAGCTGTGGAGAAGACAGCCTATGGATTCTCTGTGCTGGTGTTTAAGGAGGGGGAGAGTACGGACAGCTTGAAAGGGCTGTGTTTGAGATTACTCCTATTAAAAACTAAGACCTGGAGGAGTCTGGCCCTTGGGTGGCCTTCGTGGAAGGCTTGCAGCTGTAAAATGTTGATTGGGGTTCTTTTTCTGGCGTTCTCTTAAGTTAAAAAGTTTAACATTGGGACATGGGTTTGATCTTTTGTTGTACCTGATGACAGTGCAGAGAGTCTCCACAGCTGGATAAAAATGTCAGAAAGCTACTTACTGTACATGGGCAGTATCCGATTTCAAATCCTAAATATTTCAGCTGTGCTTTTAATACTCAAAATATTAGGGGATGGGGTGTTGAAGCTTTCCCTTTTTTGCTTTACCAATTTATAGAATATAACAGATGTACTGTCTTTCATGTGGCCTCACATTAAAAGTTATGAGAACGTACACATGGTTTACAACTTTTACTATATACCTTCCCTTGGCCACCAAGTATTTTTAAAGTGTGCCACCTTTTAACCTTTACTTTTTTTTAAGTTGAAGGTGATCCCTTTTTCTATATATGATGAAACTCATGTCAACTGAAGTGAGTGTAATCTCATATCAACATTATGATATTTTAAAATCACGCTATGGAAATATCACCTGCATTCTGTCATTTGTCAGATTTACAGTACCTTTTTTTTTCTTTAACTTTTAGCATTAAATAAAAATAAAATTGGGAGCACTGAAAATTTTCTGAGGCCTTTTTTAATGTTTTAAAGTTAGCTTAGAATGGCTATTATTGTAATCACTAATGGCAATGCGACCAAAGGATGTGTGGGTTTCGGGTTGGGGTTTGACTGGAAGAACAGGAGGTAAAAGACACAGAACAAAAAGCCAACTGATGGTAGGGGGAAAAAAAAAAGTGCTAGGGACCGGGGAAAGGGCAACTGGATAGGGGAAACCGATTAAGAGAAGAGCGGAACAAAGTACAGCCAGAAAGTACTTGTTTATTTTCAACTTGTAGTAGAGCCAGCCCCTCTACAACAGGAGACTGGCAGGAGATCCTGTCCACACCTCAAAGGCTATCGAGACCAGGAGCTACTCTCTGGAAAGCATCAGAAGAAAACAGCCATGTTGGGCCACGTGAAATGCACCGAAGACAAAAGGGGGAAAATAGTAGCCTGCCTTTTGGAAAGCATTGGAATAAAATGAGAGCGAAAAGCCAGGGGGATTACTGATGTCTTGAAACCTGAATTTATAAATAGAGATAAAAGGTGGGAAGCAGCGGGAACCATTTGCAGACTACTGTCTACTCGCACATAGTAAGAGATGTTTGCAGCTTTTACTCGTTTTATTGATCAATGGCTTGGCAGACTTCTATGAAAGGAAGTTGTGAAGCTTACATAGAGTTTGGGGATAGCGTACACATAGACTGATTTACTACGTGTTTTAAATTAAACAGCCACAGTTAATGTGTAACTGAATATTTTTCGGTTGGGGTGGTCCCGTAACTTGGACCCATGGCTGTATGTGTGTCAATAATTTCTTTTTATTAGTAGGCTGTTTAAGGCAGTTTTCAAGAAACCGTATTCTTAATAAGTTAATTACAGCTCATGATACGCAACACGGTGTTTCATTTAGGGATCAGGTTAAAAGAAATGTTAAACCGTTGACTTTAACGTCAGAATGTTAAATTTTATTTTTAGTAAAATTTAAGAGACTGCAGCTTGCAGAAGTCATTTTTAAAATTTCAAAAGCTCCTCTCAAAGTAAACTTTAATGATTGCATTCAGTTTCCAGTTAAGAAGACCAAACGAGCCAGACTCTTGATGTGGCAGATGTCTTTGTTTATTCCCCAAAGGAGGGAAAAAGTTAAAGGGAAAATACAGAGAACTCCCTTGAATTCCTAGACTTAAGTCCCTTGTTACTCAAAGTTGTTTTGCATATGATTTATAGATGGTTTTATTTGGTTTAGTGAAGAGTAAAATGTTTCTCTTCCTGATTCCAAAGGGTATGCGTGGAATCATTCAGAAAAATGTTCAGTTGTGTGTAGGCCACTAGAAGTCCTGAGTCACCCTCATTTGCTTGCCTTTTCTTCAGAGGGAACAGTGTGAGAAGACACGCCTTTCCTCTGTCACAGACCAAGGTCAGAGGCACCAATGAATGGAATACATATTTACCTACTTCATCATCTGGGGCTCTAGAAATGAGAGGCGGGGTGGGGATGCTATTTAACTCCTTCTGTGCCACTGGTTAGGCCTCTGGCAGCAATAGTATTGATTACAATCAAATAAAAATTATGGTGTGACTTCGCAGATTATTAATTATCTAGATCCTTTGTTGCTGTTTCTCTTGACAGCCTGCATTTTCCTCCAGTTATGAACCCCTGACAGGAATTTAAAAGGCACAAAACTATACAAAAAGCCAATTTGTAAATTACTTAGGAGGTCGGAGGATGGAAAGTGACGGATTTATGGATTATCTGTGGATTTCTCTATTAATCCCCAGATAAATCCATTATTAGGGATATCCACACTATCCCTATTTACCATTAACTAATCTGTACCTAATTTAACAGTGAACTTTGTTTTAACCCATCAGTCTGTTAACCTGCTGTTTCCCTGTGTTAATACAACTTCACATGCTTGATTTAAAACAGCTTTCCTTTTTTAATTTGAGGTATAATTTTTTTAATTATAGAATACGAAATCAACATCAGCATGGATCTTTATCACAGCATATTGTGTGCTTCTGTGTGGCACTAAGCCACGCACAACAACCCATACAAGCTACAGACGAGGTATTTTAAGGCAAAAAAGTACGCCCTAGGCAAAATCATTTTTAGAATCATTTAGACATTGGGTCGTAAAGCCGTTCTTTTATTTTGAATCTGAGAAACAATCGAGCAAAATCTCCTTAATAGAACAACCCTATTAGAACGGTATAAACAGTCTTAAATATTGCTTTGAAAACAATGTAGCCCTTTAAAACTAAAAGTCTTAGTAGAACGAGTCTTCAGTGCACAAAAAATTTATCACAAAGTCAGCCATGAAAATCCTCTAGGAGGTGATTTACTTTTAGGTCAGGCAAGGTCTGGATAAGAGACCACAGGATTCCTAGTTTAAATTGGAAGCATCAATACACTGGTTGATCTCATCTTCTGAATGGCCTTTAGAAGTTGGATTGCATAATCTAAAGAGCCTCCTCTGGCAGTTCAGTTAGACGCCCTTGATGCTGAGATAAGACATCCTATATAGAGCAGTAATGTCCCATTTGAATATTTCTCAGTTTATATTTTGGGGAAATCAAATGTGGTCTATAATCTGTAGAACCCATCACTTAACCATTTTTGCTTAGCAATTACTATTTCATTCTTAATGTCCCCACTATCCATTCATATTCAGATGCTTACAAGGAGACAGGCATCACGCACAACAAAGGAGTCACGTTTTGTTGTGTAGGTTACGCAGGCAGCAAGTTTAGCAGACCAATCCTTGGGTCACCGCATACTTCTCTGCCTTTTAGAAAATCTCTTTCCCCTGGCAGTTCAAATCGAATCTTTTGAACTGTAAATGTGGCTATTTACATTGCCAGGAAAAAATAAGTCCAGAAACATGGCCTCAGAATTAAGGGCCAAAGATTATTTTAATGTACGGTGAGAGTTTACTAAAAGTAAACCTTTATTGTACTATTTTAAAATATTAACCACACTCGTAACTTCAGTTCTGCAGAGAACTGAAACGTAGGAGTAGGGATGGTCTGGGGCCGAAGACATCAGCATTTCCTTACACACAGCCTTGGCTTTGGGCCTTCCATGTTCTCCAAAGCCTGAGAGACTACGCGGGAGCTGCAAGACAGAAAAAGGCTGTTGCATGCCTAACCCAGGCTAAAAGGACTCTTACCTCCGTTTTGTTATTTCTGCCTCCAAACAGCATTCCAGTTAGCTCTTTTTGGTGATAAAAGATAAAGATTTATTGTACCCCACCTGCAACTGGAATCACAATTTCACAGGAGGGTCACAGTCATTAGAGAAGTTTTCTGGAATACTATTCTCTAAATAAGCACCATGTGGGTTGTTGCTATTATTTAACACCTATTAAGTAGGCACATCATTCTAGGCTTTGAACAGCTGAAGAGTCCGGGGCCCAGCTTTCTTGGAGCTTACAGACAATTCCGCAGACAGGCAGGGGAAGGTCGGTGTGCTCGATTAAGGACACATACTGGGCAAAGTTTAACTACTTGCTGGTTTCCTTCCGCGAGTTTGGAAAATACGTGGTCTAGGGCTAAATTCTTAACCTGGAGGATTGAGTCTCGTTCTAGAACTTCTAACTGGAACCTCGGTAGGGCTGTGACACAGGAACGCAGTCCAAAGTCCAAAGTGCTGTCACACAAGAAATTCATTATGCCCAGCAGGCAACCGTCATGCATGAAAGGGGCCGCTGGACCTCGGTTATCTTCCTACAAATCAAGAAGCCATTTGGAAACATCGGGGCCAGGTCAAAATCGTCAAACTGTAGCCTTGTCTTTCTCCACTTTTTTTTTTTAATTGTTGCTCATAGTGGCGTTTTTGAAAAGGAAGAAAACAGCCGCCAGCACTGCCAAGCCCTGTTTACTGGAGGGGAAGGAAAGGGGAGGCGGCTCCCTGACTCTCCGGCAGCCTGCATAAGGGCCTGCGCCCACGAGGGGACCTTGCTGCGGTTTCCAGCGCGGCACCCTGACTCACGCCGCGCCCGTGTTTATTTATTCTAGAACTTCTGCCGGGGCCGCACGGCCGCCGGCGCAGCGCCTTCGCCCCGCGCCCCGCTCTGCGCACGTGGAGCCGGGCGGCGGGACCCCACGCGGGCGGCGGCGCCCGGACCCGCCCCGCCGGCGCGCCAGCTGCGCGGCTATAATTAGAGAGGAGCCGCGGCCGCGCGCCCCCGCCCGCGTGCCCGCGAGGGCCGTGCGCGCGCGCGCGCGGGGCCGCCCGCGTGCGTTCCCCGGCCTCGCGCTCTGGACCGGTTACCGAGTCGTGCACCAAATAAAGTAAAGGTCTGGCTCCTGCCGGGCGAGGCGGGCGGGCGAGCGGCGTGCCAGCCGGCTCCGGGGTGTGGCGAGCCCTCGGTTGCCCAGAAAAGATGCAACGCGCGTCAGCAAGAGCCTTGGCTGCTGCCGCGAGGGTCCCTGACGCGCTGCCGGCTGTCCCGGGTGGATTTTCTAAGTTGGGGAGGGCGCATGACAAGAGCTGCCCCAGATGTCACTCCCTTTTTGGAAATCATGAGGCTGCCTTTTTTTTTTTTTTTTTTTAAACGACTGTGGCTATAATAAGGCAAACGGTCCACGCTGGTGGAGTAAACTCTCATACTTAAGGGGCATCCGTCTTCGGGGAAAGCACACCGAGGCACGGGTGCGTGTCCATAAAAATGTTATTTATTAAGCGAACCTCAGGACATGCCCATATGGGTACTACAGAGTCAAATAAAGTATTGCAGCCACAGACTGCCTAAACGGGAGTTGCCTTTTTACAGAGAGACCTTTATTAAAATTACGGCAAGGGCCAAAAAGTTTTTTCTTGCGTCATGGCACCGTTGGGCGCTGGAGGTGCCCCGCAATCCATGGACTTCTAATTTCCGTTCATTGTTAGATTCAATACTCTGCAGTAACGTCTCAAAAAAAAATCCAAGAAGCATGACCCCATCCTTGCACAAGATGACGCCGAAATGGCATGTGGTACCAGCCTTGGAGTGCGGGCCGAGGAACTTCACTGTGGACTGAGGGTTGTGTAATAGTTTCAGGCACGAAATCATTTTAGAAGCGTGGGATGAATTCCTACAGAACCGTCCCCTCCTTCTGTATTTTATCGAAGAACTCGCAAGGCTTCTCAGGTTGCAGCTCGATTCCTATGAGGCTATTTTTGCTCTTTGCCCGAGCCCATTGGTCTTGACACAGCATCGCTAGAGTCACCCGCTCCACTCCTGGACAAAAGACCTTTGAGAGCGAATTCTGCAGAGAGAGTCTCTCTGAAAACACACCTCAGAATTGTCCAGTTCTGTTCCAGACACACGACAACACTGGAACAGAGGTCAGGACGTCTCCAGGTGTTCCTGGGCTTTGGGTGATCATTTCAGGTAATTCCATTCATTTTTGTGTTTCCATGTGCCATTATTATTATTATTGTTAATGACCGTGTGCTTACCTTAGTGGGGGCAAAGGAATCAAACTGGACTGTCTCAATGACAGCTTTTTGGTTTTTCATCCATCGGCCAGACATAAGAAAGCACTGGGTGTGATACCCATTAGGTACTCGGGCGCCATGAATGTGTACCACTAAAAATATAGATGCTTGGTTATTATATTAAAGAGAAAATAGCAAATGGTCTTGAAACACTGGAGAGAAGGGGCTCCCCCTGCTGTCATCATAGAAGCTGCATCGTCTCTCTGGCTAGAGTAGCAAGGACATCACAGGGTAAAGCATAGTAGCCAACCATTCGTGAAGTTCTCATCACGTTGGGGGACGTATAGTTCTATTGGAAATAAAAAAAAAAAAAAAACACACAGACCACGAATGAAGGCAATGAATACTTTTCTTAAAAGTTTTCTATGCTCACATTCATTTGCTGAAGGGCCAGCGTCCCTATAAACCACTGAAATGGCCGGGGCACTTGGGTGGCTCAGTCGGTTGAGCGTCTGACTTCAGCTCAGGGCACGATCTCGCGGTCCGTGAGTTCGAGCCCCGCGTCAGGCTCTGGGCTGATGGCTCAGAGCCTGGAGCCTGCTTCTGATTCTGTGTCTCCCTCTCTCTCTGCCCCTCCCCCGTTCATGCTCTGTCTCTCTCTGTCTCAAAAATAAATGTTAAAAAAAAAAAACACAAAAAACACTGAAATGGCCAACCCAAGTCCACGGATGGCTTTAAAGGCAAGGGTGGCATTTGCCACCTGGTGGCAGGTGGGGTTGGGGTGAGCCTGTGTTTGAGCATATTGTGCCTTTTTAAAAAAAAAAAATAATCGATACAAGTGACGTATGACGAAAAATAAAAGAACACCATTAAGTTTTGACCTTGGTAAAAATGTTGGATTTGTAAAAAAACTCGTTTCCTTTTCCTGTAAATCACACTCCTCTGCACATGGGTCTTTACATCTGTAAGTAAGCCTTCAGAGCTCATGAACACCACAGATTTGTAGCCCTGGGAAGAACTCGATGGCAAACGTTCCCTGAGTGAAGTGTCAGCCGTGACCAGACCGAGCCGGAGGTCATTCATCTGTTTGCTGAGAGGTTGAGGACTTGGATGGAATTAGTCGGGTCGAAGGTCTTCACGGATGAGGTCAATCGCAAGCAGTTAGGAAGGAGAGGAGAGGGGCGCCTGGGTGGCTCAGTTGGTTAAGCCGTGGACTTCGGCTCAGGTCATGATCTCACGGTTTGTGAGTTCCAGCCCCGCCTCAGGCTCGCTGCTTTCAGCACAGAGCCTGCTTTGGATCTTCTGTCCCCCTCTCTCTCTGTCCCTCGCCCACTCGTGTTCTCTCTCTCTCTCAAAAATAAATAAACATTTAAAAAAAAAAAAAAAAGAAGGAAAGGAGATGGCCTGTGCAAGCTCTGAGGGATTGGAGAGGAAAAGTCACCGGAGGAGAACCCACGTCTACGTGGGTGTGGTCATGTATTGATTCATTTATTGGTTTGCTTATCCCTTCCCTCCACTCATGGTAAGGAAGGCAGGCTCTTGAGCTTTGGCCACAGCTCCACCTCTCTAACCATAGCGTTTAACCCTCCGACCTCAGTGTAATTATCTGTGAAATGGGTTAAGGCTATACCTACGTCGTGGCATTGTTGTTGAGGGGATTGAATGACAGGGTTATAGAACACGCATAGTCAGCGCATATTAAGTCCTTGTTAAATTTGGGTACATCACCCTGCGGTGCTGGGCTCTGGGCCGGTGTTAGATAGTTGTTAAAAAACAAACAAAAAAAAACACCAGTGTCTTCAGGGTCACCTGAGTGGCTCAGTCCGTTAAGCATCCAACTTTGGTTCAGGTCATGATCTCACGGTTGGTGAGTTCGAGCCCCGCGTCGGGCTCTGTGCTGACTGCTCGGAGCCTGGAGCCTGTTTTGGATTCTGTGTCTCCCTCTCTCTCTGCCCCTCCCCCGTTCATGCTGTGTCTGCCTGTCTGTCTGTCTCTCTCTCTCTGTCAAAAATAAACATTAAAAAAATGTAATCATGAATCTGGTCACCTCTCTCCACCTGATGGAAACCATCATCATCTCTTGTCTGAAGCACTGCAGAAGCTTCTTACCTGTTCTTCCAGCTCCCGCCCGTCTTCTCTGCAGTTTGTTCTCAGTTCAGCAGCCAGAATAAACCTCAAAGATACTGGCCTGATCTTGTTTCTTCTTCATTCAAAGCCCTACGATAGTTTTCTATCTCCTTTAGAGTCAGATGTGAAGTCTTCCACTGGCCTGCGAGGCCGTGCTACCCCTCAGACCTGGCTCGGACCCTTGCTGGCTCCATTTTAGCCACACTGACATCCGCGCTCTTTCCTGACCTTGCCGAAGAGGCTCCTGCCTCAGGACCTTCGCATTTGCTCTCCTCTGTTTGGAAAGGTCTTCTGAGATGTACGCACAGCTCGCTCCTTCACTCCCTTCAGGTCTCAGCCCCAGTGTTCCTGTTGCTGTTGTAAACATTCCCACAAATTTTGTGCCTTAAAACAACACAAAATAACTATCTTAGGGTTCTGGATGTCAGGAGGGTAAATTTAAGATGTTCACGGGGCTGGTTCCTTCTGGAGGCTTCTGGGCAGAACCCGTTTCCTTGCCCCTTTCATCTCCTTGAGGCCGCCCACATTCCTCGGCTTGTGACCCCTTCCTGCCACCACTCTGAACCCTCGCTTCTGTCCTCACGTTGCCTCCTGCCTCCCTCTTCTAAAGACTCTTATAAGTGGGGCGCCTGGGTGGCTCAGTCGGTTAAGCAGCCGGCTCTCGGTTGCAGCTCGGGACATGATCTCATGGTTGCTGGGTTTGAACCCCAAGTTGGGGTCTGCACTGACAGTGTGGAGCCTGCTTAGGATTCTCTCTCTGCCGCTCCCCCACTTGCACACACGTGTACTCTTTCTCTCTCTCCCTCAAAATAAGTAAACTTTAAAAAAAGTCCCGTATAATTACACTGGGCTCAGCTGAGTAGTTCAGGATACTCGGCTTATCTCAAAACGCTTAACTTAATCAAATCTGCAAAGTCTCTTTACCAAGCAACATCCCGTATACACAGGCTCAGGGTGTTAGGGTGTGGACATCTTGGGGAGGGGTCATTGCTCAGCCTACTGCATACTCTCTATAAAATAACCGTCCCAACTTACCCCCCGTTCTAGAATCCTGTCCCTGTTTCATTCTTCCCCTTAGCACTGTTCCCCATCAGACATTGTTTGTGTCTGTTGGTTTATAACTTTCTGTCTCCCCCGCGCCCCGACCCCTGCAGGCCTTAGAGTGTAAAGCGTACGAGACAGGGCAAAGCACGCCCCTGTGGCACAATAGTGGGGGGCGTGGGCATGTTCTCAGTAAATATTTGTTAAAGGGCTAAATTTAGTCTCTGATCTTAATGAGGGGAGTGTGGTGCAAAATAGTGAACGGTAAGAAAAGAGTCATGGGGCACCTGGGGTGCACGGGGCTCAGTTAAGCGTCTGACTTTTGCTCAGGTCATGATCTCGCAGTTCACGGGTTTGAGCCCCGCATCAGGCTCTGTGCTGACAGCTCAGAGCCTGGAGTCTGCTTCGGATTCTGTGTCTCCCTCTCTCTCTGCCCCTCGACAGCTCATGCTCTCTCTCTCTCTCTCTCTCTCTCTCTCTCAAAAATAAATAAACACTAAAAAAAAAATTTTTTTTAAAGGAAAAAGTCATAAAAATGTATTTGGAAGATTTCACGGAAACACAATCATTGGACTGCAGAGAGAGAACATCAGGAGGGCTGCAAGGAGGAGGAAACTGAAGGGGGCCAGTGGCAGGGCAGGGCTTGGGAGAAGGAACAGAGCTCAGCCAGGTGGGATGGATCTGGGGATCCTACAGGAACTGTTTAGCCAGGCAGGAGGAGGGTCCATGCGGACAGATGCGGGTTAGAAAAAGCAGGAAGAAAAGGTCAGGGGCATATGCTAAGGAACCACATCAGAGTCCGAAGGGTGATGTAACCTGAGATGCTTTCTGCAGGGGTAGGAGGTAGGGGGCGGGGTTCAGGTAAAGCAGGAGGAAGCAGGCAGGAAGCGCATTCTCCTTGGGGGTGGGCGGTAACAGCCTCTCCCAGGGGGCCCCCCCAGAATGGTGAGAATGTGTTCTGATGGCTGACCCCAAAGAGTTCAGCCGGCTCTGAACTTCCACCTTCTCCTGGCACAGGAGGAGAGAGGAGGGCGGCAGGGGTGGGGTGGGGGGATGTGCAGCAGCTTGGCTCACCTAACAGCTCCCTGGGTGGGGGGGGGGGGGCCTTCCAGGCTGGTTGCAGCTGTTCTTTTATCGAAAGATTTGGCCAAGAACAGTGTGAAGTGGTCACAGTCACGACTGCCTTGACTCCACCAGCCTGGCTGTGCCCTTGGATAAGTTCTTGGGGGTCTCTAAACCTCAGCCTCCTCATCTATAGAATGGGGATAAGAATAGTGCCTACTTCTTAAGTTTATTGTGAGGGCTAAGTGAAGTGATACATTAAGTCTCCTCGGGGCAGTTATACCAAAAACCCAGAGTCTAGTTCTTTATCCCCAAACAGGAAGCACCCGAGGCCGGGGTGACCAACCATCTTCTCTCCCCTCACCCAACCCCTAGAGATCTCACCGCTCAGGTCTGCCCCCCCACCTGCTGGGGCCCTCTGTGGACAGATCTCTCTGATAGGCCTTCTGGGAATGCATATTTAAATTGCAGCCCTCCACCTCCAGAGTCCTCTGAAAGGGAATCTCCCCCACCACTTCCAGTGGGAATGGATTTCCAGCCCTTCGTCCCTTCTCTAGCCTGAAAACTCCCCCCTTCACACTTGGGTTGTGAGTCTGCATGGCTCTCCCCTGCCCAGCCTCATCTCGGGGATCTCTGGCCCATCCTTGGCCCTGGTGGAGAGGACAAAGGAAGGCCACCAGGTTCTGGGAGCCAGAGAGAGGCTGGGATGGAGAAGCCTGAGGCTGCTTCAGTCTTGGTTCTGTCTCTCTCTAGCAGCAAGGGCCAAGGTGAGTTTTTTCATTTTTTATTTTATTTTTTTAAGGTTTATTTACTTTTGAGAGAGAGAAAAGACAGAGTGCGAGTGGGGGAAGGCCAGAGAGAGAGAGAGGGAGACACAGAATCCGAAGCAGGCTCCAGGCTCTGGGCTGTCAGCACAGAGCCCGATGCGAAGTTCGAACTCACAAACCTCGAGATCATGACCTGAACCGAAGTCAGATGCTTAACCAACTGAGCCACCCAGGCACCTCGTGTTCTAGATTAACCAAATGTACATATCACTCACCCTACCACAGGTAAGGAGAGAATGTTTAATACCTATAGTATTAGGTATAGAACCAAGAACTTGAAAAGGTGCTGTAAGCTCTAAGGTAATGTAAAAATACTGACTTTTACTACTTCACCTGGGATTTCTCTACCGACAGAAACTTTACCCTACCTGAAGTTAGGGATTTACTTCCCCTCACACATCATTTACAAAAATATCAAGACAACTTTGCTCTGATCATCTGTTAAATATTGATCCAATAGTGTTCCCCCAAATCCCCAGCTCATCCTAAGGACACAGCTCTTTCTGGGAGGCGGTTCTCATGGTTATGATGCAGTTACAAACCACTGGGTCACATTTCTACATGGCCTCGCAGAAATGTTATGCTCAGGTTGGCCATGGGCTCCACGGTGGGGAGTGGGGGGTCAAAGTCACCAGGAGAAACTGCAGACTGCGTCCCCACAATGCTGGGAGAACTCAGGATTAGGCTGCCCTGGGCACCAGTCCCCGTAGGAAGGCCACAAGAGACAAAGAAGTCTGAAAACAGATAGCTAAAGAGACTTAGTCTTCGGGCAGAGCTGACAAGAGACCGGAGGTACCCTCGCTGCCAAAATACGTAATGTGTGCTAAAGGGGGTGTGTAAAACTAAGTGTGTCTTATTTCAGTGTGTGCTAAAGATTTCATGTGGGATTGCTAATGTGGGAGCTACTGCCTGTCTTTCGTTTTTGCTGAGTCACAATAAATGTATTTCTAAGCGACCATGGAGGCTTTGGGAAGACGTGGTCACTCTACGGGGCAGGAAGGGGCAAAGGGAGCTGCACAGAGGAGGAGACACTGAAACTCCTCGGCCCTGGGCTCCTTCGTCATCCCACCATGAAGGCACACGTCTACCCCAGTCCTCAGGCCAATCCAGGCATGACGAAGGACTTCTGAGTGCCTCTGGGTCCCAGGATCACCTTGTACCACTGGCCGAGTTCCCATGTGACTGCCTGAGTGTCCTTCCTCGCCCTATCCTAGAACCACTGCCCCTGGGGAAGCCTTCTAGAAGTTTCCGTGGCTCCTCAGCTACCCCCTCAAGCTCTAGTCTCGAACTATAAAGGGAGCTCATTGGCTCTTGGACCTGAAGAATCCACAGGCAGGTCGGCTTCGAGTTTGACTCACTTCCGGTTTGAGCCCGTGTCTAAGGGCACGTGAAGTACTGCAGCCCATGGGACTGGTGGCCCGTGGGGCTGAGCGGTCTCCACCTGCAGGGTCACGGGCAGCAGCCCTAATCCCTGGAGAGGACAGCTGCCTGGAAGGAGGGGTGCTCCCGCCCTGATGTCAGAGTTAGCCCCGCATGGAGGGGCAGGGTGGTGGCTGGTAGGCAGGTAGATGTGTGCACCTCAAGACTTCTTTGTTCCTGCTCGGTCTTCCTCTTTGCCACCGAGGGAGTGATCCCCAGCACTGAGCTCATGGTGGCCGGCTCTACACCTGTTAGGACACGGGCCGAGCTTTGGGGTGCCACGGGGAGCCACTGGAAGCCAAGGAGAGTGACTCACCCTCTGTTGACAGAGATGGCGTGGCCGGGACAGAGAATGCAGGAGGAAGGTGACTGGAAGACATGTTGGGACAGCCCAAGCGAGGGGGCTGTCTCTGAGATTTTGATGTGTAATTTGTTTTTATATGTTAAAAAAAAAAGATACCTGAAGTGGCGGGACTCGTATCTTCACAAGCTATAAAATGCCTCTCTCGTGCTCCCCCTGTCTGTCTGTGCCACTTCCCTCCCCACCAGGCTGCCATCGTCGTCACCGGCAAGGGCGTGTCACCTAGCATGCGAGGGGAGGCCACCGCTGCACCCTTGCTGAGAAGTACACGGATCCTTCCCGCACCGTGCTGTCCTCGCACGGGTGCTCCAGGAGCGCGCCAGCTTGGCCACGTGCACTTGGCACTCCCATCCGTCACCGGGCGACGAGAATCTTCCACGTGCCGATGGCGGGCTGCAGG
The DNA here is from genome assembly GCF_022837055.1 of Prionailurus viverrinus. Taxonomy (NCBI): domain Eukaryota; kingdom Metazoa; phylum Chordata; class Mammalia; order Carnivora; family Felidae; genus Prionailurus; species Prionailurus viverrinus. The sequence goes on from NC_062571.1 coordinate 13,912,489, forward strand.
AACCAGCAGACCACTAGTCGGACCTGAGCCTTCAGGAGAAAAACTCAGCAGAGTTGTGCCTGGGGATCCTTCTGAGCTAGGGAGAGACACGCTAGGGGCAAAATGTTGCTGGAATTATTGGCACAGAATTCTAAGTTGTGCAGGAAAAAAAAAAAAATTCCGCTGAACGCTAACCCAGTGCTGTGTGATTTACAAAGCCGTTTGCTTCTGTCAGGCCTTTGAAACAAAAGCATCAGAGAAATCGCGCCTTGCTGAAAGTTATTCGGTGAAGCCTCCATTTAAATCCAGACCTTCTAACCCTAAATCCTATCTTCTTTTTATCACTGGTTTACAGCATTTACGGGTAACGCTTTTGGGGACCCTGGCAGCATGGGCAATATTAGTTAAGCTGTGCCACAGAATGGATTCTACAAATCCCACCAAACCCTTTGCTTACCCACTGGTTTATTCTCATTCTTCATGCTTAGTTTGCTAATGTAGGAGTCACATGTCCCTGTTGTCTTTATTCTCCTGGTTTAATCAGGAAAACGAGCCAGAGGAGCCGAAATGATTAGCTTGGAATCATTAGAAGAGGAAAGAATTTATATTCACAGTGACTGTATTTCTAGTCCATTGATTAGGCAATCTTGCTTTTATGAATCAATCGGGGTGATTGCTATGCTGAATAAAATACGGAATTGCTATCAGAAAGAAAACATAAATTATTAGCTTTAAAATGCATACCGTCCATGCAGGGAGCTACACAGTGTATGGAATGTTTCTCATTTCCTCTTCCAGATTTCTACCTGGGTTTTCTCAAGGGGTACTCTTATGGGCTCTTTGGCTCTGTTGTGGCACGTGACGGGATGATCCAACAATGCAGTGTCCCGGCGTGTGACATTACTATTTAGCTTCCACTAACAGCCCCTTGTAGGTGCGGGGTGGTGTTCCAAGTCAACACAGAGCGCTTTAATATCAATATCAATAACCACGCGTATCTTGACGCTGCTGCTTACAATCCAGAAGGCAAGGTGATTTTTAGAAATCCATACAATCACCTTTGGAGACTCTAAGAATTAATGCCCGAACCATCTCATCTCCTATTAACCGGTTAATTTTTTTTTCCTAGGATATACAGAGGTCATTTCCTAAATTGCACATTTCCCACTGATTAATCTCAGTGGATTGCCTCTTACTATAGCAAATATGATAATGTCCAACAATTATAATTCATAATTATGGAACTTTATTTCATAAGAGGGTGTTTTAAAAGCCAGATAATCACTTTTAAGAAGACACTAGAAAATTGAATAGGGCAGAATAGAGGTGGAAGGAGGAGGAGAAAACAGAATAAAAATAGCAGTGGATGAAACGCTTTAAGACTAAAACCTCGCAAGGCTGGTGTTCCATGCGTTAAGAACAAAAAAGGAGGCATTTGGCTTTAGTACCGTGGGATTTTATGGATTCTGGACGCCAGAAGTTTCTTTCTTTCTTTCTTTTTTTTTTTTAAGTTTATTTTGAGAGAGAGAGAGAGAGAGGAAGAGAGAGTGTGTGTGAGCGAGCAGGGGGTGGGCAGAGAGAGGGAGAGAGAGGGAATCCCGAACCCCAAGCAGGCTCTGTGCTGTCAATGCAGAGCCCGATTCAGCGCTTGATCTCACAAACTGTGAGATCGTGACCTGAGCTGAGATGGAGAGTCGGATGCTCAACCGACTGAGCCACCCAGGCGCCTCTAGATACCAGAAGTTTCTTGATTTAATTCATTTGACACCTATTTATTGTATGCATCCTATACATTGAGGCGCTAAGGAGTTTGGATTGTTATAATTTTTTTAAGATCTGGCCATCTCTCAGCCTACAGAAAATGGACTGGCCCACGAGATAGACAGTTGATGAGCATGGAGGAAAAGGGAAAAGAGAAGGAGAAAGATAAAGCAGAAATGAAAGTTTAAGGAGCAGCAGCAGCCAGTGCAAACAAAATCCCGCTGCAAGACCTTTGTCCCCCAAATAAAACTGTCAACTGTTTCTTAATTAACACTTTCCTAATTTTTCTCAGCGAGCACTAGGTTCTGTAAGTTATACGTACCTCCCAAGGCACAGTGAGGAACACAAGATAAATAAGATTCAGACCCTATTCTCAAAGAACTTAGACTCTATTTGGAAATTTCAAGCAGTGCACATTGAATCATGGATCCGCTCTAAGACAGCATTCAAGCAGGTACAGGAGACCTGATCCACACGCTGGGGGTGACGTTCAAAGAAGGCCGTAGGCCCAGCAGGGGTGGAAGGGACAAGGAAGGGTTCCCACAGAAGATGGACACCAGGGAGGCCTGAGAGGCGGCGCAGCAGAGGGGAGGCAAGAAGACACAGGCAGAGCAGAAATTAGCATCGTGTGTCTTGGGATCAAGAAGAAAAATCTGTGCCCTCTGTAACGGCAGGATAGTTACGAGGGGATCACGGGGAATGCTGTTTGAGTAAGTGGGGGAAGCTGGGACCTCCAGGCTTTCGGAAACTCAAGCACAGGGAGGTCGGGAGGCTGGCCGCGGGTGACGAAGCCGGCCGCGGGTGACGAAGCCGGCCACGGCCCAGATACTGGTGGAGAATGGAAAAACCACTTTGCTGACAGGCCTTTGCGCCACTCCCTTCCACGGAACTGGTCCAGGATGGCCGCAGAGGAGCTCACGGAAGAGAATTTCAAAGAGGTTGTTGATAAGGCTTGGAGAAGGAGCTGATTTCGGGCAGGGGCGAGAAGAGGGTGTGGAGGATGACTCCAAACCTGCGAATATGCCTCATTTCCTCCAACTGGAGCAGGACTCGGGCTTGGGAGAAGATGACAAATGCCTAGATCAGAAGACTAAGAAGGACTCCAAACACAGCTGGGGTAGCCTCAGGGCGAGGATCAGAGCTGTCCGGTCCTCCCCAGTCCCCAGGGTTAGGCAAGGATGGCAGGACGTGTGTGAAAGCTGCGGGGGTGCCCGGTAGGGCTGGGCACGGGAGGGGGCGGGGGAGGGGGGAGAAGGGGGGCGGGGCACGGAGTTCTGGGCGCTGGGGAGACTCACTCCGTCACTCTCCCCCCCCCCCCCCCGCCCCCACAGAGAGCAGTGTATGCATCTGTGCTGCAGAGCACTGCTCCTTGGCTCTCGTGGCCTCTGTGGCCTCATTCAGGGAGCACGACCTGCTCACACGCGCACGCCAGGCACCGTGCGGGGTCCAGGAGCTCATGGGGGATGGGGGGGGGCTCTCAGTCTCCCGGGGAAGGCAGAGATAAGCAGATGTGGGGATCCGAAAATACGAGCCGTCGCTTCGAGGAAAGCATCCGAAGCAGCCTCCTCGGGTATTTCCTGGGGGTGCTGTGTTGAATTGGCAGTGAAGGGGGCAAAGACTTCAGAGCACTGACCGTCCTTCAGCAATTCTTGGCAGGAGCAGAGGGTGGCATGATTTAGGGTGAGAAGTTTGTGTCTCAAAGTTCAGCATATAAGAGTCTAGGGCTGTCGTCACAGCAGCTCGAGGAAGTTAAGCAGGGTAGCCCCTGGGAGGCTAAGACAGACGAGGGTAGTCCCCAGCTTAGGCGCTGGGATGCGTTTCCACATCCCCAGTGGATGCCCGAACCCCACGGATGGTACCCAGCCCCATCTATGCTATGTTTTTTCCTACCCCATACATCCCTATGATAAACACATACTTCCTTTATAAATTAGGCACAGTAAGAGCTGAACAGCAATAACTAATAATAAAATCGAATAACTATAAGCCTATACTGTAATAAAAGTTACGTGAATGTGATCTCATTCTCAAAATATCTTATTGTACTTCCTGCGAGGATGTGAGATGATAGAATGCCTAGGAGGTGAGATGAAGTGAGGCGAGTGAGGTGGGCTTGTGACCTGGGATGTGTCAGGGGGCTCATTTTCTTCCCAACTGATTGACGGCAGGTAATGAGCCGGGAAAAGTGAAAACACAGGACTGTATAGCACATGCTCTTTGAGCCGGAAGCTGAGTCTTCAGGTTCCATGGTGTAGCGGTTAGCACATCTGCCTTACACGCAGAAGATCCTGGGTTCGATTCCCAGTGGAACCACAAGCTTGTCTTAGTTTCCATTTAAAGCTGGAGGATGAAAACGGGCGCGTTTTCATCTTTGGCAATCAGGATCTTTTTAAATACGATTTCATGGGTATGCGCAAATGTCCTGAAGTGCAGATTTTCTTTTCATCAACTTACGGCACAGAGACCCGGCTGAAATCTCAGCTCGAAGGTCCCCAGCTCCGGGCCCAGATGTTCCTGATCTCTGTCCAGCAAGGATGACAGGCACTCACAGCATGGACGGGAGCCAGGAGCCCCCCGTCCAGGGCCAGTCCTGGGGGCCGTATGGCACTATGACCTCTTCTCCCTGAGGTTCCTCTGACTTCACCCCTGAGATATCCTGAGTCCTAGATGCACTGCTGTGCCTAGAATGTGAGGTACGGAGAGAGGAAGACGTTCGGCCGAGTCAGGAATAGCCTGGGTTTTGACATCAAAGAGTCTGGATTCCAATTCTGCCTCCACAGTGCCGTTAGCCATGTGGTCTTGGACACGCTCTTTGCCGTGGTTCTGTCCCCGTGTGTCGACTAGGCATAAGCAAAGCACCGGCATCACGAGGAGTTTGTGCACTCTGCACGAGATGATTATGGAAAGCGCTTAGCACTGGCTCCTGCCTACTGCTAAGTAGGCACTCAACGGGCAGCCCTCGGTCTCGGAGTGTGGCTCCCCTCCCCGTGTTCTGCGTGAGCTAGGACCCAACAGCTCTGCCTGTACCCTTCTTCCCTTCTCTCGGGCGACACAGCTCCAATACCGGCTACCAGAATACGAACCCTCGTTTACAGGTGGCATCACCTCTGAGGTACCTCCGCAGTGCGGCCTGAACCCCACTCTGCCCCCCACCGTGTTGTTCTCCCGCTAATGTTCTGGTTAATCCAACCGCTTGAGCAGAAGTGTCACCTCCCACGCTGTCCCACATACCACCCACCGGAAGATGGGGAGGCGGGATCACGGCAGCCCAGAGGTCTATCTTGCCCGACAAGTCCTGTAGGAGAGCCCACAAAAGAAAGAGGCTCTTTGCCACAGGAGATTTATTATTACTATTATTATTATTATTATTTTGCCGACAGGCTCAGAATTTAAATATAGGACGCTGAATGGCCAGAACCTCGGCCCAGCCCTGAGCGCCTCCGGGCATGTTCCTGAACCAAGAATTCGAGTTTCTGCCCAGTGGGCTCGCCTTCTGAACTTTCTATTTCTAAAATCGCAGTTCTTGGTAGCCAGCACACATTCTGAGCCACAAAATTCTGAGAATTGTTGCACTCGTCAGCTGCTAAGTCACATGTCCCTCAGCCTGGTCCTTTCTCCTATCATAACAGGACTTGTGTTAGAGTCTATGCATTTCCCTGTCACATGAAAATTGGCATCCCTTATAATACCATAATCGCCCAGAAATCCACCGTCAGGCCTGTCATAATTAATCCATTTTCAGGATCCCTCAGGGTCTCCAAATACAACGACTGGTGGCAAATTAATAGATCCTTTGGATCGTCTCCTTTCGCTTCAGCAAAGAACTGACCCCGTGATGGAAATTTAGTTTAATTAGGACAATCGCTCATATTTAAAGAGTGCCTCACAGCAAAGAAGCCCCCAGATTGCATCTCTTAAGCCTCGAAGCCGCACCTCACGTGACTTCGAGCCAACTTTCAGGGAACAGGTACGTTCGTCCCCATTTGCTGCCCGTTGACAAGCAAGAAGATATTCACAAAGCTTGGGATTCCCGCTTCGGTGTTGACTTTTGTCGCTTCGGCTTATGTGTATGAGCTATCGGCGGCACAAAAATATATATGGAATGGTTTTTTTTGTTTTTTTTTTTTTTAGTACCTACTTCATGAATAGGGTATCCTGTGTACACGGTGAGGCTGTAAATAGACTTCAGTAGTGGAGCGCTGGAGTGGACAAATATAGAATGTAGCCTGTGGTCAGCAATGCCACACACACTCCCCCAGAGAGCCCCATGCTGGTATGTTAGCTGGTCTGTCTGGAAGCTTTTTTTTTTTTTTTTTTTTTTTTTTTTTAGGTTTAGTTGCATGATAGTACAAAGAGCCTTGTGTTATGGTCTCAACACTACTATTTATACCCCATGACCCATTAAGCACTGATTCCTTGGTTGGGGTTCTCCCAACAGCTCGAGAAAAGAAACAGGGAAAAAAATAGCCTGACTGGAAAAAAAAAAAAAAAAGAGTTCTCATTTACAATCCTTGAGTCAAGAATTTGGTAACATGACCCCGGCCAAAGCCTTCGGAGGCCTCCTATCAGATGTTGTTATTTTTGGGTGGCTTGAAAATACGCCTGGTTGAGGCGTGGGCACCCGAGTGGCTGTCGCAGGAAGCAGGAGCCAGAGTGGGCCCGGGGCTCTGTCCCCGAGAAAGTTCCCCGGGTGGCGGGGCCCGGGGGCAGCCAGCTGCCGGGCTGGCCCCGGGCCTCACAAGAGGAATCGGCAGCTTGGCCGGAGGAGAACTTCACCTTCCCTCAGTCAGCCTCCCTCCCCTGCAGACCTCAACATTCCTCTCTTGGTCTCCCAAAGGCAACTGGACACTCTTTGCACCCCCCTCCCCGCCCAGCACCTTAGGCACTGAACCTCCGTGGAGTCCGACGCACCCCTCCCCCGCCTTCCCCCAGGGGACTTCATTTTCTTTCAACAGGGCATTTCCCCTGAAAAGTGAATTGCCTCCCCTGTTTGGGAAGAATGCCCGCTGGAGATATTTTTACGCTCTGTCTGCAGCGGGTGAAAGGGAAGCCCGGCTGAAGCGATTCCCCGGTAATGCGCTCCCCGAGCCCCAATGTGCTGTGCCAGCGTCCGAACGGACACGCTGCCCACGTTCGGGAACGCGGCTCGCTTGGCCTGTCCCGCCGCGCCTCCCTTCCAGCCCGTCGTGACCAGCACACACGCGTCTGCTTGCACGCACCCGTGTGCACCCGTGCACGTGCACGTGCACACGCGCGCGCGCGCGCGCACACACACACACACACACACACACACACACACCTGGCTCAGAGGCCACATAGATGGTTAGCTGCTGTGTTGTGGCCTTCTAGTACATATTTGGAAACTATTCCCGGGGAGCGTGGAGGGGACGTGTGGGCCCCTCTTCCGTGAAAATAACTAAGAAAGATCTCAAATAAACTGTCCCGAGCGCACTCTGGAGTCGAAGACAGGAAGCCGAAACTCTCTGCTTGCATAATTCACGTGCCCTCAGAGTTACCTTAGTTGAAAAGGTCTTTAAAATATTTAGACCCGATTCCTCTTCCTACGAAAATCGATGCTTGGCGGCCTATGAATCCTGTAAAGTAGGCGACTGTCCATTCTTTTCTTTTAATTTTTTTACCTGTTTATTTATTTTTGAGAGACAGAGAGACAGAGTGCAAGTGGGAGAGAGGCCGAGAGAGAGGGAGATGCAGAATCCGAAGCAGGCTCTAGGCTCTGAGCTGTCAGCACAGAGCCTGATGAGGGGCTTGAACTCACAAACTGTGAGATTACGACCTGAGCCGAAGTCGGAAGCTTAGCCCACTGAGCCACCCAGGCGCCCCAGGGTCCATTCTTGGCACAAGTGTTAGTGACTCCAAGATGGCTTCTGACTGATCTGGCCCCACAGGCCTGTGTGCACCCACCGGCCCTCCTTATGGAAATTCAACTTGTCCTTTCTTGTAGCTCAAATCCTGCCTTCTCCGAACAACTTTCCACCGGGCCCCACGGTAAAGATGGGTGTCATCCCATCTCTGAACGTTCCATGTTTGAGCTGGGCCTGGCTGGTTGAGGAGGGGTTAGCGGGTCAACGAGATGGCTAGAGGATGCAATCGTGATGAGCCAAGGGCGGTGTCGCACAATCCAGAGAGGTGGAAAGATGCGTTAGGTTGTGGGAAAGAAAACGTGGGGAGAGCTGGGTTGGAGAAATAACAAACCTGAATGTCAGGTGTTGTCAGCCACGTGAAGGGGGTTGGCTTTAATCGAAAGACAACAGGAAGCCGTGGTTTTAAGTCGAAGCGTGAGTGGATGTTGCTTGCATCCAAGGAGTATAACTAACGTGGCAGCCCAGAAGTGTTTGTGGCTGCATAAATGAATATCGGATAACTGTTGTGGAGGGCTCAGAGAACCTCTGTGACAGTGTTAGTTCATGTTACATCTTCCCATTGGGAAGTTGTTGTGGTCTGAATGTCTGTGTCCTCCCTACATTCACATGTTGAGGCCCTAACCCTCAACGTGATGGTATTTGGAGGTGGGGCCCTTGGAAGGAATTAGGTTCAGATGAGGCCATGAGGGTGAGGCCCCAAGGGTGGGATTAGTGTCCTCATTAGAAGAGCAAGTGAGTGAGACCAGAGCTCGCTCGAGTTCTCTCTCGCTCCCCATGCCATAGGAAGACACACTGAGAAGGCGGCCATCTGCAAGGCAGGAATTGGGCCCCTCCCCAAAACCGAATCTGCCGGCACCTTGACCTTTGACTCTTGGCCTCCAGAACTATGCGAAATAAGTGTCTGTTGTTTAGGCATCCTGCAGTATTTTGTGATAGCAGCCTGAGACAACTCATACATAAGCCATCCGAAATGCATTACTATAAATAAAAGTTATTTTGGGGGGGCACTTGGGTGACTTAGTTGGTTAAGTCTCCCAACTCTTGATCTCAGCTCAGGTCTTGATCTCCGTGTCCTAAGTTCGAGCCCCGAGTTGAGCTGTGCGCCGGGCGCAAAGGCTACTTAAAACAAAGGGCGCAAAGGCTACTTAAAACAAAAAAAAGTTACTTTTCTATCAAGAACTCAGTTCCTCATCAAAGTACGCATAGTATGCGTGGACGCGGACCTGAAGACCTGTGTGTTGCTTATTGTCAAAAAAAAACGATCTCATCTCATCTCTCTAATAGATAGATTGGGCTCGTCAGCAGCCTCCCAAAACTCAGCAGAGGCATGAATCTACTGTCTCTGGTGCGGAACGGTCAAACATTTTTCAGTCCGTCCCAGACAAGATATTATGGGGCTTAAGATGAATTAATGTGAATTTAATCCACAACAATTTTCGGCCAGTAATGTGCTTTTCAGCTTTCATGCTGCCAAGTGTAGGCTTTGTGGGGTTTTGGCTTAGCATTGCTTGGGCTCACGAGTGTAGTGTGGAATGACGAATTGCCATATTCCTCTGGAGAACGGTGTAGTTTGTCTTTATAGTGGTGCTAGGTGTATGGCAATGGTATGTCAACACAATTTTATTTCTCAGCCCCAGATATTTTCTCTCCCCTACCAGGTTGTCCAGTTTTCTTAGGAACTTTTTCTTAGACTTGGCTCCTCCAGCGGATTCTTGATGGTCTGGTTATAGTTTGGAGAGTACAGCTCTCAGATCCAAGAGATTGGTACCTTATAAATTGTTTCTTCAAAGACTTTAGGAAGAAGAAACTCACTGTTTTCATTCCCTAGAACCAATGTACTTGAATTCTTTCTGCACCTGCCACAAAAATATGGAGTATGTTGTACGAAGTACGTCGTCGGTATATGTAATTTCCTAAGAAGGAAGACTTATAAATCTGTGCCTCTCTCGCCTAATAACTTGCAGTGCCAAGAGTTGGTTTCCACCCGATGCAATCGAAAGTCAGAGCGCAGAAAGGCAGGAAAGATCACAGGCATTCGTTATGATGCCTGTCTGATGAGGAATGCCTAGGACGGTGTCTGGGGATTCTGGAAACTCAGGTGAGACTACATGCCTTAGCCTCTAACTCTGAATTTGGATACTTCTGCTGTGGCCAGTAAGGTCTGGAGCCACCCAAGGTGTGTGCGTAGCCTTGCACAAAACTCCAGAAGCTTTTTTATTCCTGAAGCACCCTTTCTGAAACCTGTGTATTGTCTCACGTTTAATTTTTTTTTAGGTAGAGAGAAGGTTGACCTGAGCAAAAATAAAACTTCCCTCTTTAAAACCAAACAACCAAAAAAAAAAAAAAAATACACACACGCAAACAAACAAACAAACAACCTAAAGGAAAAATGCAAGTCTCTGCTATCCCTAAGAACTCTTCTTTTCAGCAGCATTAAAGAGGAGAGGTGGAGGTCACTGGATTTCCTGCCCCTCATGTCCCTGGCTTGGTCCAGTGCTGTTCAAGTCCTTGCTCTTCTGAGTGGCTGTCTGCAAGTTCGGGGGACAAAGCACAGGAAGGGATTCGGTTTTCTAAGCCTGAAAGAAAGGCACATCTGGGTCAGATGCAGCTATGAGGAAGGCATCCCTTTAAATGTGTTTGCTCAGGCCCACCTTCCAGCTCTCTTGATCCCCAACCCCTCCTCTACAGAAGCTCATGTCCATTTCCTCCCCTCCACTCCCTCGTCTGCCTGTCCCCTCCGCAAAGCCTCCCAGAGTGCTCTCCACCCCCACAGGCAATCACCATCCTCATGACTGAGCCCGTGCGTCCCGCGACAGTCACATGTACTTCGGGGTGATGTTTGTAAAATCAGCTAAAATGGTTCTTGAAAGCTAAAGACCACCGTCAACTCTTCACCTTATTCATAAAATCCTGGGCTGGGCTTCATAGAGCTCTGCTGCTTGGTGCTTCTCAACCCTCTGTGTGCCTGTCAGTCGCCCGGGGCACCTGTTATATTCCGGGTTCTGAGTCAGTAGGTCTGTGGCACTGGGTGAGAGTTCTTGATGTTAAAACCCAAGTCAGGCACAGGTGAAGCAGGAGTGTAACGGAGGCTCGTGGTGGCTCCACTTAAAGAGAGTTTCGAGGCTCCTGGGTGGCTCAGTTGGTTAAGTGTCCGACTTCAGCTCAGGTCACGATCCCATGGCTCCTGAGTTCGAGCCCTGCGTCCGGCTCTGTGCTGACAGTGCGCGTCCTTCTTCGGCTCCTCTGTCTCCCTCTCTCTCTGCCCCTCCCCTGCGTGCTCTCTCTCAAAGATAAATAAACGCGAAAGAAAGAAATAGAGTTTCACCCCAGCTTCTTCTGAGGGCTTCTTCCCAGCTATTCATTGACGTTTCTATGTCCCTCGAGGCTCGCTTCCAATGTGGCACACCCCTACGAGAATGCCAGAATCCTCTCAAAGGCCGGAGAGCGATGACGTACCCAGCGGCACTGGCCACTGCAGAGAGGAGGCGTTCTGATCATGAGCTGCTTTTATCTGGAGCTCACTGACCAAGCGCTTCCACGTCCCTGGGGAGCATTTGATGGACAGCGCTGCCTTTAGAAAGTGATAGAACTTTTCTGTTGGCAGAATTTGTATTAAAACCTCGGTTCTTTTCATCTCCGCTCCTCCTAATTTATAAGACACAGCCTCAAGTGCTTGATCTGTAAAATGCATCTTGCCAACGGCAGGCAGACTTAAGGAGAGCCTCCTCGGCCAGGTAGCTTTCATCTTAAGGGATGTACAGAGCCAGGGAGCCAGGCCTGACATGCAAATGATTAGGTAGTAGCATAAATCATATGAAATTGGGCCCCAATCCATCATTCTTACTTTCAGAAAAAAAAAAACAACAACTTTCTAAATAAATAACATGTTTTCAGTCTGAAACTAACATGATCCCAAACCATTTTAAAAATAGAATAAAAGAAAAGGAAAAAGAAAAAACTCGCTCCAGTACATTAATAACCACTGTTAAATGCAACAATTATCAGCATTTCGTTGTAATATTCTTTTTGCTTTTCCTGTGTGTCTGTTTTCATGTGTAGACTAATTTTTCCATAATTCTGACATACGGTATGTGTCATTTTATATGCTTCTTTTTTTCACTCACTGTTTTATCTGTCATAAGTATTCTCCATGTGATTATAGCCTTTATCACCATCATTTCCATGTGCTGCAAATTACTCCATTGAATGGTTATACCAACGTTTGTTAATTCAGTTATTAATGCGGCTAAACGTATTAGGCATTTAAGCTGTTTCGAAAGCTTTACAAATACATTTGGGGCAAAAATGTAATTTATCAAGTGTCTGCATACAGAATACAGTGTGTTTCAATATTTTAATGAGCTTGAAGTCCATAACAGATGTATTGATCCAGATTATATGTGTATGTGTGTGTATATATATATATATATATATATTAATGCTTACTTATTTTTGAGAGAGACAGAGACAGAGTGTGAGCTGGGGAAGGGGCAGAGAGAGGGAGACACAGAATCTGAAGCAGGCTCCAGGCTCTGAGCTGTCAACACAGAGCCTGACACTGGGCTCGAACTCACAAGCCCTGAGATCATGACCTGAGCCGAAGTTGGATGCTTAACCAACTGAGCCACCCAGGTGCCCCGATCCAGATAATGTTTTTAAAAATGTATTTATGAGAGAGACAGAGAGAGAGAGAGAGAGAGAGAGAGAGAGAGAGAGAGAGAGGATCCCAAGCAAGCAGGCTGGGCACTGTCATCACAGAGCCTGACTCGGGGCTTGAACTCACAAACCGGGGGATTGTGCCCTGAGCGGAAATCAGGAGTTGGACGCTTAACCAGCCAAACCACCCAGGTGCCCCAGATACAGATAACTTTAAAGAGGTATATAACAGGTGACACAATTAAAGCATTTATCAAGGATCTCTAGGAAGCCAACAGGGAACAGACATGGCCTGTCAGCCTCTGCCACGGAGAGGGCGTGGGAAGGGGAGAAGAGGCAGGGATGGTTGCAGAGAGATTTGGAGTCCCAGGGGCCAGGGTGAGCGACCACCACTCACCTGGACGTCACCCCATGCCCATGGGTCAGTGACTTCCCTCCCTGCGTCCCAGCCTCCCCATCTTTTTTTTTTTTTTTTTGAGAGAGAGAGAGCAAGAGAGCGAGTGAGCATGAGCAGAAGAGGAGCAGAGAGACAGGAAGATGCAGAATCCGAAGAAGGCTCCAGGCTCTGAGCTGTCAGCACAGGGCCCGACGCCGGGCTCGAACTCAGGAACCGTGAGATCATGACCTGAGCCGAAGTCGGACGCGTAACTGACTGAGCCACCCAGGTGCCACCCCAGCACCTCCCCCCCCATGTAAATCAGATCGGTGCCTAACTCAAAGGACTGTGGCAAGGATGAAGGGAATCCACAAAGTGCTTAGTAGGATACGTGTCCTGGTGCGCATACTCAACAAGGTCAGAAAACACCATTGGGGCAGCGATCACAGGCATCGGGAGCTGCCTCCTCCTGCCGTTCACCAGGTCTGCTGCTCTGGTGCCACATGTCTAGTTATTTAAAAGCCGTAAATGAGGCCAATAAGCCATTTAAAAAATGTTTTATCCTTCCACCTTGATATGCCTTCATGACACAAAATAGAAGACTCTTTATAGAGAGGCGCCTGGGTATCTCATTGGGTTCAGTGTCCGACTCTTGATTTCGACTCAGGTCATGCATGATCTCACGGCTCGTGAGATCGAGCCCTGCGCTCAGCTTTGTGCTGACAGCACGGAGCCTGCTTGGGATTCTCTCTCTCCCTCTCTCTCTGCCCCTCTCCCGCTCTCTCGCTCTCTCTCTCTCACTCTCAAAATAAATAAATAAACTCTCTTGCTCTCTCTCTCACTCTCAAAATAAATAAATAAACTTTAAAAAAGGGAACATATTTATAGAGCTATGGTTTTTCTATGACTAAAAAGTAGCAAAATATGGAAGGAGGAGGAATATGATCCTTTGTAAGCCTGCCTGGGATGTTGTTTGGCAAGCGTTGGTTGGATGACTAAAGAATAAAGACATAAATTTATAATTTTTTAAACGTTTATTTATTTTTGAGAGAGAGAGAGACAGAGTGTGAGCAGGGGAGGGGCAGAGAGAGAGGGAGACACAGAATCCAAAGCAGGTTCCAGGCTCCGAGCTGTCAGCACAGAGCCTGACTCGGGGCTCGAACTCACAGACTGTGAGATTATGACCTGAGCCAAAGTTGGATGCTTAACCAACTAAGCCACCCAGATGCCCCAAGACATAAATTTATAAATTATTATATATTTATTTAATAAAATTCATCTTCTTACCTTCATTTCAGTAAAATCGTTAATTATATTCTTATAATCAAGAGTTTCACAATCTGTGTTCCAGTGATAGCAACAATCTAACAGATTAAAAATAAATGTAATTATATTAAAATATACAAAATTGTAATATATTTTAATCAACATGTAGATTAGCATCAATGTGAGAAGCTAAAAATTTAATTATTTTAGATATGTTTTCACAAAACTAATTTTTATTCCAAAATATTCAAAATTATCCATTGTAACTGAAATGCAGATACAAATTACTTACTGAATATGAAAAGTTAAAATAAAATTATTTAAGTAGATCTGAAGGTTTTTAGAAGATTTTTTTTAGTATATAATTACATCTCAGTGTGTATTTTTATAAAAATAAAACTATTTGCAATTCTAGTAAAATTTGTTTAGCTGCTAACGTCGAGAACTGCTTTTACACAGGTGCACCCGGGTGGCTCAGTCGGTTAAGCGTCTGACTCTTGGTTTCGGCTCGGGCCATGATCTCAAGGTTCGCGAGTTCGAGCCCCACGTTGGGCTCTTTGCTGACAGGGGAGCCTGCTTGGGATCCTCTCTCCCTCTGTCTCTACCCCTCCCCCGCTTGCACTCTTTCATGCTCTCTCAAAATAAATAAATAAACTTTAAAAAAAAAAAGAACTGCTTTTATACATCACATATATCTATCTAGGACTATATTTGTGTATATAAGTAATGAAATATGAATTATGTGGTATTGCAAAATGTATGCGCAATTGTCGGGTATCCTGTGTGTAATTTTTTAGCACCCCAGGGACCCTGGGTTGGAATGTGAAGAGAAGAAAATGGACTTTCAGCTCTACTGGGAAATAGCTATTGATCACGCAAGAATTTATTACATCTTTGCTAGAGGAGGGGAGAATTAACAAGGAAAAGATTTTGTGTTTCCTCTTCTCCCGGCATTTCTGCTGCTCGAATTCTCTCTACGCTTTGGAGTCATGAGTCATGGTCATTTCCAACGTCAGTAGTAGTGCGAACACACCTTCTTGGCACTCGGTACTCGGATGCAGGGCCTTTTACTTCAAGGCCAGAGATGCAGGAGGTGTCCCTGGGGCCTGAGCGGTATTGGTCACAAGAGCGGATCTTTAGGATTATCGGTTGTCATGCCTGCATTGAAGCAAAAATGGGCCTCAAGTCATGCTTGCACGCACGCGTGTGTGTGTGTGTGTGTGTGTGTGTGTGTGTGTATGTCCAGGATCAGAGACTCTCTTGCAAAGGCAACTGTCCAATAAAGAAACACAGGACATCGTGCACAGATATTTCTTGGGATAGATTTTCCACAGTGTGCAAATCCTTCTTATAAATACCATTAACCACAGTCGTTCCCTCACTGACTTTGAATCTATTCTAGAGTCCCGTGCCCACCCTGCATGGCTTGACGTTTAAAACACTGTGTCCTGTGTCCGTTTTGACAATTTATGAGAAAAGGTAGAGGAGAGAAGCTCCCTCCTTTCTCACCACCAGGAGCCATTCCAGAATTCGACAGCCCCCGGAATCAGAGCAGCCCGTTGGCGGGAAGGCCCCAAGACCTAGAGCTGCCGAGCAAACGTCCGGAGGAGGAAGGATAGTCAGCAGGTCCAGATGCGGCTCTGAGCCACCACTGTGTTCATTAAGAAACTCTTCGAAGCTTGCCCCTTTTTTTCATTATCTCTGAAGCTCAGTTGGACTTTCCTTCCTCCCAGAAGCTTCCAGGCATTTGTCAGGGGAACAAGACTCCTAGGAATTTAGGGGAAGTGTGTTTGGATGTGAGGCCACTGTTCTGACAGCTTGGGCTGGGAGAAACTGTTGGTGCCGTCTGTGGAGCTGGGGCTCGGAGCCCGGGAGCAGCATCGGACATCAACCTGAACTGGCCTGCAGAGGGGATCGGAGCCCACACATCCGGGCCCCGAGTCCCACGCCACAAGCCAGGAGGAGCGGCCCGGTGTCCAGTCGTCTAGAAAAAGGCAAAAGGTAGTGCACGAGGCTTTGAATTCAATCAATTCTTCCGTCAAATAAGTCACAATTCTCCTAAAAATCGTTTATACCTTTACCCCTGGCTTATCGTAGATCTCTAGCCTACGCTGTTTGAATACCATCATTTCAAAATGGCAGGTTTTTCTTCTCATTCCTTTAAAGCAGTGACCTCATTTCCCTCCGTGCTACCTTAGCTTTCAAATCATCCTTCTCCCGAGGTATGTTTAAGGGCAGCGTCTCAATACACTGCGTGTTGCTTTATGTGTGATATAACTAAATAATTATATCCTATAACGTTGATACAGATGGCTTTCAGGAATATAAAGACTGACGGAAAGGCAGGGAGAAGGGGAAGAGAATCAATCTACGTTCCCCCTGGGAGATGATAAGTCATTTCGGTGAATCTCTCTTGAGAGCCCACTGTGTGTCTGCCACTGTCCTAACGCTCGGATCGGTTGTATATCTTCTCCCGAGCTGCTCATAATCTTGGAGGGAAGAGAAACCACGTATACCAACGACTGTGAATGAAGGGAGACCGAGCTGAAGTTATGAGAGAAAGATAGTTCAAACAGTCGGCAGCTCTCTGTATGGATCAGGAAGTTTCGTGATGGGTGTCTGAACAAAGGCGTAGGAGCAACGTCCCAGGGGCCAGGAAGTGTCGGCTGCCTCGGGAACTCAGCCGTGTCGGATAGGGTTCGAGATGCCGGGCTGACACTCGTGGCTTCCTTTGGTGGGCAGTGGGGAGCACAAAGGTGGTTAAGCAGGGAGGAGTCTGATGAGAGCTTCCTTTAGGAAGATAAATCTGGCAGCAAAGTAGACAACAGATTCAAGTAAGAAGAAGCAGGAGATTGAGAGGCCTGTCGGAATGTGTGATGGGGTCTTGACATGGAAGAAATGAGGGTCTGAGCTAAGAGGGAAGACAGGACACTGGCCAAAGACTTCTGGATCTACCGGTAGGGACACACTCCCATCTTCAAGGCCGAATGATACTCCTACACCCGCCCACGTCTGTTTCTGTTATGCTTTATGCACATCAGTTGCAGGTGTGGACTATGTCGAGAACCTGACCAGTGTGACTTACGTCCCAGGTTGGGACACTCCAGGCATTGTCAGGGTTAAAAGAAGTGTCGCAGGAAGAACACAGCTCTCTTGTTGGCTGTGGGTGTAGGTGAGTCCCACAAAACACAGTAACGAACACCAGAAAATTCTAGCGAGCCGAAAGGAAAAATGAAATGAGCCAATAGGCACACAGCGGTGCCAAAGGCCAGGTGAGCAGGAAAACTGAAACGCTGGGATGGGTTTGAGACCACAGCCTGAGACCTCCCTTTGTCATCAGGACCTGAAGCCTTGCTCAGCGACGTTTGATTAATTTCTGCGTTAGGCGGGATTCCTGGGAATCTGGGTCTGAGGCTGCAAGGTGCACACAGGACATTTATCAGGGAATGCTCCTGGGACTAACACCCGCTGGGGGGGGTGGAGGAAGCCGAAGGGGGGACAGGGAGGGGTGTGGAAATGTGAAGTAGTTGCAATAGCTCTGGAGTCAGGATGGTCCTTAGGGCTTGACCTCAGCTGAGGCCAGAAGGCTGGGCCTGTATCCCCCATCCATTACTCGGTGGCCGCCGCTGTTCCCCAGAAGGGTGGAGGGGGACCTCGGTGACTCCCATCAGGCAGGGGTGGTTTCTGGAGCGAGTCTCAGCTGTGAGCCCTCGGCAGCCAACGCTTCCAGCAGCAGGGGGGAATAAGAGCCTCCATCCTGGAGGAGAGATCTCAGAGGCAGGCCACGGCATCTCCAGCATCATCCGCTTTCTGGGGATTTGCCTCGTCTGTTGGGAGACTCTTGGGGTGCAGGCCGGCCGAGGGAACGCTGTCACCTAGAGCTCTGGGCTCGTCCAAGCCGACACATGGTGCAAAGCCAGCAGCTGAGGGACACAGAATGGCAAGGCCAGAGCCTCCGAGAGGGCCCAGCCGCGTGACCTTGGGCACACGACTTCATCTCTTTGTCCCTCAGTTTCTCCATTTGTCCAATAGGGACAAAATTAGTACTTACCTCATGAGTTCTTGCAAGACTAACTGAGACAGTGCACGCGAAGCGCGTTGCACTGGCCCATCATATGCAAGGATCTGTGGACAGTGGCTGGCAGAACGTTCATTGCTGCTAATCATTTCGCAAACTTGGAGAAAGGCTTGAGACCAATGTTGAGAGCCCAA
Organism: Prionailurus viverrinus; assembly: GCF_022837055.1. Lineage (NCBI taxonomy): Eukaryota > Metazoa > Chordata > Mammalia > Carnivora > Felidae > Prionailurus > Prionailurus viverrinus. The sequence goes on from NC_062571.1 coordinate 13,930,621, forward strand.
GTCCTCATCCAAGAGGTCTAAGAGTTAGGGAAGTCGGATCCATCCCGGAAGCGAGAGGTAGGTTTGTGCAAGGCGGGGAGTCCCGACAGATACCCAGCCCGGGACTATTGGCCCTTGACTTTCACATGCTTGTTTTCAACTGGGTGAGACTTGGCAGAGACAGCCCTACCGACAAGACAAGAGCGAAACCACATAATTCTGGTGAAAAAGTTGCTGCCTTCTTCCTTCTGCCCTATTCCTTTAGTTAGGTTTAATGGCAAGCTTAGCCTTCCCACTGAGTTTTCTTCTCCCTTGAACTTGAAATCCTGGCTTTGCCACCTGTCACCTGTACGGCCTTGTGAAAGTCACAGGACCTCTCTGAACTTCAGTGTCCTTGTCCTTAAAATGAGACGGATAATACTCGATCTCCCTTGGTGGTTGTGAGATTCGAATGAGATATTTGGAAGCAGTTCGCAAATTGTAAAACACAACACAGATGTCACGGTTATTGGGGGTGTTCTGCTGACTGCTTTTTCTTCTCTTTTCTCTCTCTCTCTCTCTCTCTCTCTCTCTCTCTGGATACAGTGTTCGTGACCAATAGAGAGGCTGGGGAGGACAACCACAGGTTAATGAACACAAAAGAGTGAAAAGCCCCTGGTGAAACTGATCTGACAAGAGCTTTCTTCTCTGAGCAAGGACGACGCTATCTTTTGTCCCTTCATATACGAAGGGCCTTTTTTTGTGCCAGAGCCTGTCCGAGGCCCTTAAGGTCTAGAGAGAGAAGACCTCCATTATCTCAAGGTATTCATGTCATCTGTTTTGTCATGTGTGTTAGATTATTTTTCCATTGGTAGCAAAAGGTTTGCGCACGTTCACCCGCGCTCTATCTCCTGGCCCCTAAACCATCTAGCTAAAGCCCTCCTGGGAACAGTAAGACCCTCCCAGGCCTATGACATCCTTAATCTTTGCCACACTCAATGTGGCAGCAACCTTTGACGGAACACCTCACTTCACGTGCACTGCTACCCACACCAACACATGTTTAACTTAACTCAATTGGAGTGGAGAGTGGGGTCTTTGACGAACAGAAATTTCAAGGCTTAATGAATTTTAATTCATCGAGCTTTCTTTTAAGAATGCTTTTTGTTGTTGTTGTTGTTGTTGTTGATCTAGTTTTCAAAAACCTCTCCCTACTCCATGGTCTTGGAGGTTTGTTTTTGTTTTTGTTTTGTTTTGACATTTGGACCTGAAATGTGACTTGAATTAGCTTCTGTGGCTGTGTGCAGGGGGGGATCTAATGTCTTTTTTTCTCCAAAGGTGTATTTTTTTTTTTTTTTTTTTTTAAGTAGAGGACACTTCCAAGATGGTAGGAAATGTGAATGTGTTGTAAGAAAGAAACAAACAGAACTGGGGAGAGATTCCAGGCAGTTCAGAAGAATAGGCCAGTCTCCAGGGTTTATTAAGATAAAGCCCTGCAGGCCAAGGGGTAATCATGGGGGCTAATCCCTATCCTCAAGGAGCTCACTGTCTCAGTGTGAACACGTGATTATGACAGATTTTCATCTATGGCCGGGAACCCCTCACCTTCATTAAAACTTTCACAGTTAACAAAGGATTCCTATATGTGCTTCTTCACGATGTATTCCTGACCACGTCTGTACCTGTCACTGGGATTCACAGAAGCTCAGGGACTCGCCCAAGGTAACACAGCCAGTGAGCACAGGGCCGGACATAAAATCTGGAATGTCTTCTCAGCCTGGTGTTTTTTCAGCCACGCTGTCTCTCAGCTTGATCTCCACTTTCCAGTGGCTTTTATTATACAATGAAATCTGCTAAATCTGTTTCTGTCTCTCCATCTATCAGCCCTATTTGTCCTATTTGTCCAGCCACCAGTTTATCTGTCCGTGTATCTACCCATTGTCTATGCGTTCATCTGGAATGTAGTCGTCTGCCTATCCGCCTACCTATCTGGGAAGGTCGGGCGGGTGATGGCAGAGTACTGGGAGAGTGGGGGGAGGGGGCACCTGAATTCAGCCAGATCCCAAGCTCACCCCCAGCCAGTTGCCTAACATCATGCCGGTCGCCTCGTGCGTTTGCAAATCAGTTTCCACGTCTATAAAATGAGGTGTTTGGACTAAATGCTTTTTAAAATGTGGCCCCTTTCTAACTCGATTTTTCCGGCTATTGTCTCTAATACTATTTTCTTTACTAATAAATAATTTACTTCACCTCTGTGCACCTTTTGTCTACTACCCTCATGCCCCTTCCCTGCTTCTTTGACTGCAAGCAATAAATACACAGCTCACAGTCACGCAGGCATGAGGCTGTTGGTTTACACAGTTCAAGTACCGGGTTGATCACAGAGTTGAAAGGAGTAACAGGTAGAAGCAGGGTCTCTGAACTGGAACTGGGGATTCTAAGTAGCCATCCACATTTTATTCTGCTTATCTGTTCCTGTTTATCCGTAGGTCCTACTCTTTTAAAGGAGGGCCTTTATCCACACTCTGGGAAATATGGCCCCCGCCAGCCCCCGATAAGCAGCTCCAGCAGAAAAATTCTCATGTTGTGTATACCATAATTGAAGGGGGAGGTTCTGACTGTCCTCTACCAGGTTTTTTGGTTGGGGGACAGGATGATTGTAGCCAAGAGCCCTTTAACCCATAACTCTAATGGAACTTTGAGGAATAGAAGAACATCTCTTCCCCCCCCCACAAAAATATATTGAACAGGCCCCCAAAATGTCCTTTACACGCACTGATCCAATAATAAGGTGTGGGTGGGCCAAAAACCAACTTGGAAAAGTTAAGGTCGAATGATGGTTAGGATCATGGGCCCTGGAAACAGTTCTCCTGGATGAATTCGAGGAAATTCACGTTGACAAGCCAACGTGCCCAAATGATATATCCTCTTTAGGAGAATAACATTACCTATGGCAACAAGTTATCGTGAGGGCCAAGGACAAAAATGAGGTTGTCTGTTACCGCTGCCACAACTGCCCGTTTGAAGAGTGTCATAAATAATAGATTCTGAACGAAAATGATGCCTGCTGATGCCTGACCTAGAGCTCCTCCCACCGTCCCGTGATTTGGAAGGTAGCAGATGAACCAAGACAGAAATGGAATGAGCAACATTGCGACGCTGGCATTTCTGGATCCTTGTCACAGGCCGGTGGCCAGCGTCCCCTCTTTATTTGGCCTCTTATTGCCCCGCGTCACAGAAGCGGGAACTGAGGCATAGAGTGATGAACATCCGGCTGGGTCACCCAGCCAGCTGGTGGTGGAGGCTCCGTTAGGGGCGTTGCTGATGGACGGACAGAAGCGTAAGCGGGGTTTCCTAGAGTCTCTGGCCGGACGGGACGAGCTTCGACGTCGTCTCTCTTCATTGTGCTTTGCCTCGTGTGCTGTTGTTGGGCTCGCTGTGGGCGCCCTGTCTTTTCAGAGAACACGCGGACGGATGTCGACCGCGGCAGCAGATGGAGAAGAAAACAGCAAAAAGGTACAACTCAGACGCCAACACTTGTGGGTGAATTTACAGTTGTAGGGAAGAGAAACTTCCCAGGTAAATAACATTGTTACCGTGAATTAAATGTCTGGCTTTTATGCAACCTTGGGATTGATTTCTGCTACGAAGGAACAGCGAACGTAAACCTACTTCAGACTCCGTCATTCTTAGGTTTTTACCATCCAGGGATTTCAAAATCAGAAAGGCGTGTTAGGTCATCCATAGACCTGTTGCTCTTTGTTATTCAACCCTGCAGTCTGGCGGTCCGCTCCGAATTTCTGCAGGATGCCTCATCCTGTACCTGCCGCAGAGCCGTGACTCAGCCCTATTGAATAACTCCCTTTTCCCCCCGTATGACATGTCAACTTCGTTTCATTGCTATGGCATGTTTCTTGCCCTGTGGCTGATAAACAAGGCAACCCAGGCAGGAAACCAAAGCAAATTCCCTACTTCTGATTCAAAGCGGGAGGTCTGCCAGCATAGACCTGGAAGACACGCTCCCTTACCTTGCCCAGTCCCCTGAGGAAGCTGGTTTTCTCTTCCTTAGCCTCCATCCCTCCTCTCGTTCCTGGCCCCCCCGCCTCCCCAGGAGAGGACCACAAAACCCTGGAGCTCTTTTTACCTGAAAAATAAATCCAGGAGCAAGACCTTTTACGTTACGTTTATCAAAAGGGAGGATGTTCGTCTCATGACTCCTTTAAAATGAAGCATTTGTGTCTGAGAGGTTTGAAGTGACTGGTGTCTGTAGGACCGGGATCCACGCTAGGATTCTCTGACTACGTCACAGCCGGGTGGCCACTCGAAAGTCTGGGCTCAGAGAGATAGCACGGTGTCATGGATGCAAAAAGAAAGGCTTTGGGGTTTCCAAGCTTCGCTTTTGTTATCTAAAAATGGGGATTAAAAAACTTTCTTTTTGGGGCGCCTGGGTGGCCCTGACGGTTGGGCTTCTGACGGCTCAGGTCATGATCTCACAGTTCGTGGGTTCGAGCCCCGCGTCGGGCTCTGTGCTGACAGCTCGGAGCCTAGAGCCTGCTTCGGATTCTGTTTCTCCCTCTCTCTGTCTGCCCCTCCCCTGCTCACACTCTGTCTTCTATGTCTCTCTCTCTCTCTCAAAATAAATAAACATTAAAAAAAAAAAAAAACTTTCTTTGGGGGATTGTTGTAAGAATGAAATGACAGTACACATCAACCACATGTGAAGATATATCCCAGATCGGCGTGATGGTAGCTTTTCTCATGGACGTGCTGTGTCGCGTTCACCGTGATACTGGTTTCTGCCTTAATTGTTTCAAATGACAAAACAGAGCTAATTACAGTTGCCACTAAATCATGTTTTAAAAAGATGGAACTAGTGAAAGTACAAATTCGTAGAACTTTTCTGGAGGCAATTTAGTATTATCTATCAAATAAATATATATGTGTATATATATATATTTTTTAATAGAATTTTACTCTAAGAATTTGTTAGGAGAGTAGGCAGATGTCATTCATAAGTATGGTAATCATGACATGGTTGACAATATGAAAATTTACAAACAACCTATAAATTCTACATAGGAGACTGGTTAGGTAAATTATTATACATCTATACAGAGGAATACCATCTAGGTAGCCATTAAAAATCATTTATTCTTATGGGAAATATTCATTTGTGTATCATTAAGTGAAAATTGCAAAGAGTAAACTGGGGTACACTGTTATTGTTAATAAATAAGAAAAGCACGTATAGACAACGGAAAGAAAAAAAAAAAAAAAGGAGGGTTCATACCGAAACATTAATCATAGTTTTCTTTGGCTGGAATCCAAGTGATTTTTGTTGTCTTCCTTTGTGTTTTCTGTATTTTACAAATTTCTTGTACCCCATATACTTTATCTCTTTAATCAGAAAAAAACCATGATTTTAAAATATGGCCACTTAACTTATCACGTTTTCAAATGAGCGTTAAGTTTAATTAAGTTTAAAATGCTTCAGAGAGGGGGCACCTGGGTGGCTTAGTCGGTTGGGCTTCTGACCTCGGCTCAGGTCATGATCTCACGGTTCATGGGTTCGAGCCCCGCGTCGGGCTCTGTGCTGACAGCTCGGAGCCTGGAGCCTGCTTCGGATTCTGGGTCTCCCTCTCTCTCTCTCTGCCCCTCCCCTGCTCATGTTCTGTCTCTCTCTGTCTCTCAATAGTAAGTAAATGTTAACACAATTTTTTTTTAAGGCTTCAGAGAGACTTTGAAAGAACTTATAAATGTGTACATAGAAACAAAGCTGAGAAGAAACACCTCAAAATGTGCACAACATGATTTCTGTGTGGTGGTTTAGGCAGTCATTTTATTATCGATCTTTTATTTTGCTGAATTTTCAAAATTTCTACAGTCTACATGTAATTAGTCTATGAACAGGGAAAATGCTATCAGAGTATCTGAAAAATTGGATAACTATTATTTACTAAGAGTAATATTTTCTCAGTGCCTTCTGTGATTTCTGGTTGATTTGAGCTTTTTTTTTTTTCTCCTTTACTGAATTTAGTTTATCTTGCAAGTAAATAAACCGACTCAGAGGCAGTCCGTTTGTCAGTTTCAAGATGTCTAATTTGAAAAAAATCTAAAAAATTAAAAAAAAAAAAAAAAAAGGGGGCGCCTGGGTGGCGCAGTCGGTTAAACGTCCGACTTCAGCCAGGTCACGATCTCGCGGTCCGGGAGTTCGAGCCCCGCGTCAGGCTCTGGGCTGACGGCTCGGAGCCTGGAGCCTGTTTCCGATTCTGTGTCTCCCTCTCTCTCTGCCCCTCCCCCGTTCATGCTCTGTCTCTCTCTGTCCCAAAAATAAATAAAAAACGTTGAAAAAAAATTAAAAAAAAATCTAATTTCTTTTCTTCTTAAAATCTCTCATTCAGGGGCGCCTGGGTGGCGCAGTCGGTTAAGCGTCCGACTTCAGCCAGGTCACGATGTCGCGGTCTGGGAGTTCGAGCCCCGCGTCGGGCTCTGGGCTGATGGCTCGGAGCCTGGAGCCTGTTTCCGATTCTGTGTCTCCCTCTCTCTCTGCCCCTCCCCCGTTCATGCTCTGTCTCTCTCTGTCCCAAAAATAAATAAACGTTGAAAATAAAAAAATCTCTCATTCATATATCAGGGAGACTTTAATTTGTAGCATCAAGTTATTCAAAGCCCAAGTCCTAAGCTGCCGGAGGGAAGACCGTTCCCAAAAGCGGCCCCTGAATCTGAGGAAAGCCTGAAAATCTTCCGGGCGAGTCTGGCCTCACAGGATTGTCAGCCTGATTTTAGATCAAAGGGGCTCAGATAAACGCATTAACTTTCGACTACTTCTCCTCCAAGCCTCAGATCCCCTGGACGCTTGCCCATTTGGGCTGAGACCTGGAGGCGGCTGTTTTTGGAGCAAGGGTGTCTTGAGGTCGCAGCTAACGCACAGATTTCCATGTCTGGTAAAACAACCAGCATGTGTTTACCAACACGAATGGTATTTTTCAAGGTCAACGCTGGGTTCCTAGCAAATGGAAAAAATAATTGGTATGCAGGATAGGAAAAAAAGCCAAGAAAGTGGTAGGCCTATTGTTAAAGCCCTCTGAACAGCACACAGTTTTAGGGAGGCCTCTCGCGGGCCAGCCTGCCGTGTGCACTCCACCCTCTCGCCCACAGATTGGATCTCACCGTGGACATATACAGGGGAATGAAGTTGGGACATGATTACATTTTCCCCCATCTTTTGTCCTCTTCTTAAAGGGTCACAGTTCTTTTGGTATTGGATAAGAGCTCTTATTGACAAATACGAACAAGGCTGACATGTGCTTAAATACCATCGCAGGTAAGAAAATGAAAAACGAAAAAACTAGCAACGTATTCCTTTCCTGCATCCGTGCGCAGGCCCAACTTAACCCCGCTTTCAGAGACGCCCTTATGGGATGCAAACCTAACTACTGTTCCCCCTTCAAACCTGCTTCTCTCTGGGACAGGACCTGAGCTCCTTGGTGTAGCATTTGGGGGTCTTAGCCACCGCATATCTCTTTAGCCTTTAGCCACCTCTACCCCTCCCACTTCCAACCCAAACTTCCTGTCCTGTCCTGGACCCCAGGAGGGTAGGTCCATAAATAGCAGGACCCAGAACACGGTGAAACAGCAGGCCCTTGTTCAAAACAAAAATTGAAGGATAAGATTAAAAATTTCAAGGGGCTCCTGGGTGGCTCAGTCGGTTAAGCGTCCAACTTCAGCTCAGGTCATGATCTCGCCGTTTGTGAGTTCGAGCCCCGCGTCGGGCTCTGTGCTGACGGCTCAGAGCCTGGAGCCTGCTTTGAATTCTGTGTCTCCCCCTCTCTCTCCCCTTCCCCTGCTCGTGCTCTCTCTGTCTCTGTCTCTTTCAAAAATAAATAAACATTAAAAAAAAAAAAATGAAGAATTTCAAAATGGCGGCCACAGAGCATTAAGCCCCAAGTACAAGGCCCGTGTGACTTTTTGGGTCAAATGCCCATGAAGTCACCCTAACCTGCGGCACGTTTTCACCTCAGTTTCCTCGCTCCTATGGTGTGTGGCCTGGAGTGTCCTATCTATTGTCTGCTTCCATCATCTTCCCTCCTCCGTATTCTTTAAGATTCACTTGGCTTGGGTATCTGTGCCAAAGAGTCTCCCAAACTTCCCTCCCACAACCCCGCACCCACAAGCTGGGGTGGGTATTCCTCTTCTGAGCACCTTTTAGACCAGTGATTCCCAAAGGCTGAGCCGGCCACCACCTACTGTATATGTACCTGGGGCGGTCGTGAAAATGGATCTGAATCTCAGGGAGAGGAGCTTAGGCATCTGCCCTTTGAGAGTCCCAGAATGGATATGCATGCACACTGAAGCTTGAGAACGAATGCCCCTTGCCCAGTGTCCTTGCCAAGCCTGTGCTCAGTTCCCTTGTTTCCTTAACATCTGGCCCTACGTTCACGTGGTTCCTTGTTTGCTGGACGGAGCTAACTGTTCCCATTTCAGGTCTGCCATCTTTCCGCTCGTGCTTCTCACTGGCTCCCGGGTCCTCAGAGCCTCTCCTCCTTTCCCTCCAGAGTTAATGCAGCGCCACGTGGCCTCTCTGGCTGGCCCCGGGCCCCAGGAGTGACCCGTGGGGTTGGCACTTTCTGGACGGAGCTGCCAGGTGGTAACGTGGTAAGTGCCCGGCCTCCATGATTGCGAACCCCAAAGGGAGACCCTAAGTGTTTGCTTCTTGAGGACCTCCAGCTGGAGGAGAGAGAGAGAGAGAGAGGGATGACCCTCTCTCCACAGAGGTGCGCGTGAGAGAGCATCTCATTTTCTCTGTGGTCAGGGGCCCTCGTGTGAGACCTCAGGCAGTCTGCAGGCCGAGGAGACTACAGATGGCACCACCAGGCCCCAAACGGCCGGCATGTTGAGAGGCAGCAGTGAGCTTGTCTGTGGATGGGTTTTCTCCGGTCCCAGCCCACATGTTGGGAGCGCTGATCACAGAGGAGCTGTGCACAAGGCCTGACAGAGCTCCCGTCCCTGTGCCTCAAGCCTGAGCTTGCAGAGGAGGGCCCAGACACTGGAGAGATGTGGATGACAGACCACCCCAGCCCTGAGACTCAACACAGGGCACTGGATGTTTCTTTTGCAGGAAGGGGGAAGAAGTGCCTGGGGGTGGTGCGTGAGCAAAGGAAACAATGGCCTGAGGTGGCCTCCCCGGTGGACTGGGGGCATGAGCTGTCCGTGTGTCCCCCATGCTGGGCTCACCTCAGCTCGGCCCCGCGGTCTCGGCCGGCCACACTCTCAAGACCACCCCAGGGCCTCCGAGATCCGTGAGCCCCACAAGGAGCAAGCCAGCTCCAGGTCTTGGGTCTCCCCGTCGCCCTCCCTCGAGGCACCTGGGGCACAGACGACACCAGCTTCCCTCAGCCCTGTTTTGAGGCCTGTCTACCAGGAGCTGGAAGACCGCCTCAGGAAAACTTGGCCCTCTCTCTCCTGTTTTGATTAGCGTTTTTGCTTTGTTTAACAAATATCTCACGGCTGTTGTTTCAAAAATTAGTTTTTTCTCATTCGGGGCATCGTCAAATCTGGATCCCGTGCCAGCCAAACTAGGCAAAAATTTCTAGGCCTCCAGGAAGCTGTTACAGAGAGGGGAGCCCTGTGGTTCCCACAGCGTGAAGGAGGACAGGTCACCCCACGGACCATTAAGCAATTGTCTGGGAGCCAGTTGTCTGCTGGTCTGTGAATAGTTGCCTGAGTAAGCAGATGTCTCGCGGATCATGAGGTAATTGGGGCCACGATACCCAGTGCTTCAGCCGCACGATTTCTCCGTCTCCCCTTGAAATTTTCCTTACTCGCCATTGTCATCCTCCCTCGCCGTACGAGCTTAAAGGTACCGAGTGCTTAGTATGTGCAAGGCACGGTCTTAAGCTTCTCCTTAACGAGTCTCATTGTTTGCCATCATACCCCTGAAGTGTTGCAGTTATAACCCCTTTTACGGATGGAGCGATTGAGCCTCCGAGGCGCAAGTGTCCTGTCCGAGGTCGGACGGGTATCAGGATTCAAACATCCCACGTGTCCTAGCCATAGTGAGCCTCTGCAGATACGATTCTCTCCAAGTGCAACCTGGTCCGAGGACCGCTTCCGCTTTGTAGCCTCCCGTTAGCAGGCGGGGCTCGCAGTTCTCTGCAGCACCTGCCACATGCATTTGTATTTCTGTCTACCTGTGGTATAATAAAAAAAAAAAATATATGTATATTTTGTCTTTGTCCCTGGTTCCTGGCACAGAGTTCGTAAAACCCTTGGGATTTCCTGAGTGATAGGAATGTTACTTATTTATTTTATTATTTTTTTTTATGTTATTTATATTTTTGAGAGACAGAGAGGCAGAGAATGAGTGGGGGAGGAGCAGAGAGAGAGGGAGACACAGGATCCAAAACAGGCTCCAGGCTCTGAGCTGTCAGTGCAGAGCCCGATGCGGGGCTCAAACTCACAAGCTGTGAGAGCATGACCTGAGCCAAAGGTGGACACTTAACTGACTGAGCCACCCAGGCGCCCCAGGAATGTTATTTATAAAGGTCCCTTTGACCATACCTGAGTTTATGCTAATGAGGTGACTCCTGAGGGCTCCCAGAGGAACCAAACACGTGATTCACAGGGTAGGAACTTTCAGTCCCACCCCACCTCATCCTCGATCTCCAGAGAGGGGGGAGGGACTGGGGATTGAGTTCAATCACCAATGGCCAATGCCATTAATCATTAATCAGCGGTGCCTACTTATTGAAGCCTCCATTATAAAATCTAAAGGACAAGGACAGAGGAGCCTCTGAGTCGGCAAACACACTCATGTGCCAGGAGGGTGGTGCGCCCCAACTCCACGGAGAAAGAGGCTTCTGCGCTGGGGACCTTTCCAGATCTTGCCCTATGTACTGCTTCATCTGGCTGTTCATTTCTACCCTGTGTGATAAACTGTATTCTAAGTATAGTGCTTTTCTTTTTTGTTTTTTGGGGTTTTTTTGGGGGGGTAATGTTTGTTTATATGTGACAGAGAGAGCACGAGTGGGGAAGGGACAGAGAGAGGGAGAGAGAGAGAGAATCCCAAGCAGACTCCGTGCTGTCAGTGCGGAGCCCAAAGCTGGGCTTGAACTCATGACCCGTGAGATTGTGATCTGAGCCGAAGTCGAATTCTTAACGACTGAGCCACCCAGGCACCCCAGTGCTTTTCTGGTTCTGTGAGTCCTTCCAATGAATTGCTGAGCCTGAGGGCAGGTGGCAGGACGCACTGACCTTGTAGTCAGCCGGTGGAGGTACAGGTAGCCCCGGGACCCCGCGAACAGCCAGTGTCCGATATGGGGGCAGGATCGTGGGGTCAGTTGGTGTCGGAATTGGTTTGAGTTGTGGGTCACCCAGCTTATGCCAGAGGACTGGAGAGTGGCTGGTGTGGAAGAGCTACCCCAACCCCCCACCGGCCAGTGAGACTCGTAGGTCTGGGGAGGGGCTCGTGTCGCTGGTTAATCAACACGGTGGGGGCGGGGGGGGGGGCACGGTGCTGCAATGCGTTGCCTGCTCAGCATGGCTCACTCCTCCACCTGCAACTTCAGACTCTCAACCCCCAGCGGGAGCTTCTGGAACCTCTCTTCACCTTCAGGTGTTGAGACAGATATTCACTGGGTTGGTTACAGTGAGGCCGACCTTCAAGTGACGGGGAGTAGTAAGTTTCAGCGCCAGGGTCACACTGATACTTGGTGACAGAGCAAGGACCGGGCTTCCCAGTCTCATGACTGACACACCTCTACCTCACCGTCTTTCGCCTTTCCAAAGTATCCTTCCTGATCCGATGCCACAATTCTCTGGGGCCAAAATGCAAAATGAAGTCACCGTGAAGCTGCCGTTGACTCACTACGGGACCCTGGTTTCCAGGTCGGTGTCACTTCCACTCCAAAATAGTCCAAACTGGACTATTTTCCATCAGGGGGTGTAAATGGCCCTTAGGTCTCAGCTTCCTCCCCTCCCCCACCAGATGTTGTGAATCATAGGCCTGTGAATCTCAAGGCCTCCGTCCAATAAAGACACAGGAGCTAAAGGCAGGTGGGGAGGGGGAAGATCCTGGAAAGTCCCCACCACTGTCAGCAGCTTCCATGGCAGGGAGGATTCACCGGGCTGGCTGGGTCCGGAGCTTGGAGGCCAACTGAGGATCTGTCATCAGCTCCCTCTTGTTCCAGAAACAGCTTCTTCAAAGGGGTCTGCAGCGGCGGTGGGGAGGCCTGCTCAGAGTCTCTGGGATTGTTGGAAGGTGGAAGGAAGAGAGGAAGGTGGGGAGGACGCCTGGAGCCCTGCCACCCGAGTGAGGCCGGTGACAGGAAGAATCTATCAATCTTGTGTGCAGAGCCAAATATGGTGCTGAGGCTCGATAGGTAATAAACAATGGTCACATTGCGGGCTCGACAAGGAGAGACATTACAGACGAGAGCCAGGGGCAGCCTGACGTCACTGTGTGCGGCCGAGCCGGCTGGCTCACCCTGGGCTGCAGAAATTCCATATTTGTCCTTTTTGAGCCCACATGGGCTTTCTTCTCCATGTGCTCAGAGCAGGAAGGGGAAACTGAGGCCCGTGTGTCGCTTGGGAGATGTATCCCCCGGGGTGTGGTAGGAATTGAGCCTGTCTTATATCGTGACTTGCTTTTGGCAGCCTTGTCCACATGCAGCCAGGCTCTTAGAGGCAACAGCAAGAGATCCATGAGTGGAAATCACCAGAACTGGCACTTCAAAAAATTTATTATTATTATTTTTAATGTTTGTCTATTTTTGAGAGACAGAGAGAGACAGAGCACGCGTGGGGAAGGAACAAAGAGAGAGGGAGACGCAGAATCCCAAGCAGGCCCCAGGCTCCCAGCTGTCAGCACAGAGCCCGACACGGGGCTCGAACCCACGGACCGCGAGATCATGACCCTAGCCGAAGTCGGCGCTTAACCGACTGAGCCACCCAGGCATCCTGAACTGGTACGTTTGTTAATGAAAATGGTTTAAGCAGACATTAAAGTGTGAGTTTTAGATACTCCAGGACCGGTTTGTTGGGGGGGGGGGCGGGGGGGAACACGGGGACACCTAAGGCTGGCCGCTTCTCAGAGCGCTGAAGACAGTCTAGCTGGAGACCAGCTCTCACACATACAGATCTGAGAGCAGGGCATGGTGTTTTCCCATCCAGGCCAAACAGTTGGCACGCATAAGGGCAGTGGGGCCAGGAAACACCCACGCTCTCTTCCTGCACATCACGAATAAGGTGGCACATATTCCTTTCCCTGTGCCTGTCTGTATTCAGGTTTTCTTAACAATGAGATTTCTCTGGAGCGCGTGTCCTATATAGCCGCAGAGACGAGTAGCTGACGAGGGAGGCAGTGTCGACTCGCACAGGATTCTGAGCCAGAGAGTCCTGGCTTTGTGTCTTAGAACCCCAGCTGTGCCCACCACCAGCTGTGAGACCTTAGGGTGTTCACCTCACTCCCCATAAAAATGGGGCAATCTCTTCCTCTCTGCAGGGTTTTCGGGAGAGGCAGAAAGAGCCCTCCAAAAGGGCCGAGCGTCGTGGTAGGTTCTCAGGAAATGGAATGAATTCGGGTTCTCCTAAACTGAAATCATAAACTACCTGTAGGTTGTCATTGGCTAGAAGCCCTCCTCACTCCTGCTTAGAGCTCTCGAGAACAGGCTGTGGCTTTAAAAATGCAGATGCCTTCTGCAGAAGAGGAAAGGCTGTGCCAGGAAAGCCAAAGGGCACCGTGTCCTAACTGGCACGACTCTGTCTGCACCCTGATGCCCGCCTTGTTGGTCCCAGAATGCTGAGCAGGGACCCGGACCAGGGCTTCTGTGGTTGCGGGCCCAACTGTAAGGCCATAATACATCACCATTCTTTCCCCAATGGTCATCCCCAGGGAAAATGCACGTATGCCTCAGAAAGCCTTCAAGGGGGTCAGCAGCACAAGGTGTGGGAACCGGAGGTGGGGGTGGGGAAGATGCAGTTCCCGGGCTGCCCGGAAGCGACGGGCTCTCTGGAGTGCGTTGCTGATGGCAATATGGCCGCCACACTTGGCGCCGGAAGTGATGGCCGCCATATGCATTTTATGCCGTCGTGTTGATTAGACCCGCTCCTGTTTGCTCTCTGCAAATACTGCCTGATTGGAAAATTAGGAGAGCCACGTGCATTTGCTTCATATTGTCCAGGATGGAAAACCCCGGCCCTTTGTGCCAGAAGGAAAATATCTGAGAGGCTATTGGTCTAAGTTTGTTTGTTTTTTTAATGTTTATTTATTTCCTTTTGAGAGAGAGAGCGCGCACAAGTGGGGGAGGGACAGAGAGAGAGAGAGGGAGACACAAAATCCAAAGCACACTCCAGGCTCTGAGCTGTCAGCACAGAGCCCAACACGGGGCTTGACTCACAAACCGTGAGATCAGGACCTGAGTGGAAGTCAGACACTTAACCGACTGAGGCCCCTGGGCGCCCCAATGGGTCTGAGCTTTCAATGTCACGGAGAGAGAATGCGCCAGAGCGGCATCAACAATGATGGACCAAAATGGTGAGGAAAATGGGGTAAAAATGGGAAATAAATTGGGATGTCTGAGAGGCAAGCCATCACTAACACCAGAGAAGGATTAAACCCCAAACACTACTTATGAGTTTTATGTGTAAGTTTACAATTCATATTAGTCCCACAGAGAAGCTACATTAAGAATAGTGGATTAAATAAATAAATAAAGAATAATGGCAGACTGTGGCGATTGTCATTTGTCACCCATAGTGCTCCACGTCTCCACTCGGTGGCAACAAAACCAGTGATCTAAATATTAGCAAGTGGAACACACGATAAACATTTAGTTATATATTATTATCCCTGTAAAGTCATTACAACAGAAATAAAAACTGTTTTTTATTTTAACTATTAATATTCATCAAATGTTAATGAAAATACCTAACAAATAATTATGAAAAACACATGGCTTAAGTAATAAAGATGAAAGAGATGATAATCGTTGTGAATATTTAATCTGCAAAATAAAGAACATACCATTAATAAGACTTAATTATGTCATTAAATATTTAACTTTACTTTCGCTCCTAAATTTTGTTTGCACTTGGCATATTTCAAATGCAAAAAGCTTTTCAGTAAGATTTGTGGTTTCAGCAACATCAAATGCCAGCACATCTAAGTTTGACTTACTGTCTTCATCAAATTGGTCAAACATCATTTTATTTATCATTAAGTGAAATGAACGACGCTCTTGGCGTTCACTACAAGTTATGCTTTATACAAAAGAGGGGTTTAATAATTGATTCTAGGTTAGAGCCACAAAAACAGTGTTTTCTAGTGGTGAGGAAAAATAATTGCTTTTCTTTTATTTTTTTTGTTTGTTTTTTTTGTTTGTTTGTTTTTTGGAGTATCACACTACCTTGTGTATTCCCTACCATTTGCATAGACAAATGCAGATCTGATTCTGCCTTGGCTTGCTAGAGAATGGATCCTACAGCAGCCACCAATAGACCCACCCATTTCCTCGGAATTGGTCCCTTATAACTCCTGTTTCCCGAAACACGCTTACAAGTAACAGAGAGTAAGATAGGTTCCTGGTGCCGCTGAAGGCACTGGGAACTCCCGCCCTCCCCCTGGCATGAAGTGACAGCCTCCTCTCCGTCGCCCAGTGCAGGGCTTGGCCGTATCGCTCAGTGGGCACAGCCAGACCACACGCACAGCATAGGGACACAGCTGGCCCTGCTCGTCACGGCCAACTACGCGCATCTCTTCACATTCTGTGTTGGCATCACACTGGTGGCTGGAAATCAGCCGTGAAACGTTTACACCAAAGAAATGGGCAAATGCTACTCTGGGCTCCACCGCGCCCCCCCACCCTAGAGGACCCGTTAAACGTCTACTAGCACATCCCTGTGCGCACATGCAGGGACCCGGACGTGATGCCTGGCCGTCTCCTCCTGTGCCCTTTCCCTATCCGGGCCTCTGATGACCCGAAGCTCAAACACTCTGTGGTCGCCAGCAGGGCAGGGCACCAGGCACCCACCTCAGGCAGCTCTCACTGTGCGGTGTGGCCGCTCGGTCTTTCTCCCCTGGCCTCTGAGTCTCCTGACCAACTTTTCTTCCTGGTCAGGCAGCTGAGGCAGGGGCGTAAACGGCCTTGGCAGGCTTTTCCTTCGCTGACTAGAACATAAAGAGCTCTTTGTTGGGAGAGGAAGGCCAATCCTTTCATGGAAGTCTCTAGCTATGTTTGCTGCTCAGTCAGTACCTCAAGTTGGGGCCTGAGGGCCAAGCAGGAAGCTGGACAAGAGGCAAGGGACCCACTGTCCCAGTTGGCCCAGGACTGAGGGCCTTACTGTACTAAAACTAAGGGTAGTTCCAGACGACCCTAGCTGGTTGGTCACCCTCAGGGCGTCTCCCATCATTTCTCTCTCTCTGAGGCTGGACGCTGGGTGACATCAGGAGGCCCAGATCTTTGGAAAGGCCCCTTCCTCCTCTGATGGCTGCCGGCAAGAACAGGAGAAAGCAGGGAAGAAACCAGAATTCCTGAGGGGAGATGCAGTGTTTCCATCCTGGGGCATAAATGAAGGTCGTGGGCTCAATCCGTCACCCATTAAGGACCCCAGTTACCTAATCTCCAGGGCGTGAGCCCCAGGTGCTGGGAGAGGCCTGCAGGGAGGCTGGTCTGGCCTCCCGCCTCCTGACTGTCAGGCCTGTGCAGGCCCATTGATATTCCAGGGCGGTCGGCAGCCTCAGAGTTTCCCAGCCCCCACAGACATGCTCTTCTGACTTTCCTTTCCAACTTGGCTGTCGGTACCTGACTGGCACACCGGTCCGGCCCTTGGGGGCAGCAGCCTGGCACGTCGGCCTGTCGATACTAGACAAACAGGCCCATCCTGACCCCCGCGGCGGCCTTCAGGGACGTGCTGGCCCTTTTCAGAGGAAACATTGGTGTCTGTGCAAAACTTCCAACTTTGAAAGAATGAACGGTGACCAGAATAATAATGGGGCGAGGCGCCCGGACTCCTCGTGCTCAAACTTGTCTTAGAGTCGAGCCGTTTTTGATCGTCTCCCCGTTTTCCCATCTCTGCAGTGAGGTGGGCAGTCAGGCGGGCCCCAGGGCTGCTGGGCTGGGGGTGGTGTTGGGTGGTTCCCCTTACTCCTGAGGGGCTCTGTCCACATAGGGGGTGCTCGTGCACAGGCTGGAGTCTGTCTTGTTAGCCAGCAAGAAGCTGATTAACTGTCCCTAGAGATTCAGAGGCTGGGACGGGTGACTTTAGTCACCGCGTAAGGCCCGGCCACTCATCGGTTTTGCCTCCCTCCACCTGCCTGCCATTTGCCAGCCCTCTAAGGGTCTACTCAGGGACCACCCCTCCGAAGTCTCAGCAGCTCAGTCACAGGCTCCCTCTCCAGGCTCACCTGGCACTCAGTGCTTAAGTCTTTCATGGCCCTTGCTCATATCAACACTATTTTTTGTCCTCCTCGAGGACTTCTGGGCGGAAGGGAGCTTTTCGTATCATCTCTGCATCGATAACAGCGCCTTATACTCAGTAAATGCTCAATAAATGCCCACCGAGGGTTTTGAATGCTTGCAGGACTCCCTTTGAATCACAGCTCAAGGGATTACCTACCTCTCCCGGGAAGCTTTTTTGGGTTAATCAAGGGTACCTTCACCTTTAAGTATGATCCCGACCCTCCCTTATGTGGGGAAGTAGTGAATATGGTGTAATTAGTCCTGATAGCTAACGTGAGTTGAGCACTCACAACATGCCAGGCGCTGTGGGAAGCACTTCACGTGCCTTTCTGTCCTTAAGTGACAACACCCCACTGAATTAAGTTCTGCTAACATGGTCCCCATTATCCAGATGATAAAACGGAGGCACCGAGAGGTTAAGAAACTTACGTAAGTTGACTTATCTGGGAAGTGCTGAGGTCAGGATCGAACCCATCTCGTCTGGCTTTCGACTGGCTCGCTCACGATGTCCTACTCTCTCTGAGTTTTATATTTGGTTGCGTATTGAATGAATGGTTGAAATCCCCAGGGTGGCATTTCTGTGATGAAATGTGCCTGCACAGTCCAACCGGCAGCCCCTTTTCCCGTGGGGCTGCTGAGCCCCTGAAATGTGGCGAGAGTGTGCCCAAGAAAATAAAACGTTTACGTTTTAACTAATGTCAGTTTCAATAGCCTCATGTGACTAGTCGCTACTGTATTGGACAGCACAGCACGGAAGCTGAAGGATGTATTTTGACTATCTTTTCTAAGTCTCTTGCTGTGTAGTCCACGGCCATCCAAGAAGAACTTGGAATGGCTAGTCTTCGTGTCTTTCAGTGCTGGGAAAACACCCAGCTATTACTTGCGCTGAATTCGTGGAATAAGTCGATGTCCATCCTTACAGTGTTTTTTTTCTACCTCCAGTGGTTTTCCGTACGCGAAGACACGCACAGTTCTAGTTTCTTCATTCACAGAGGCCTGGAGAAGAATAGACGGTCCAGGGCGGACTGGTAAACTAGCGCTGAGACCAGGGACAGGAAGTGAGCTACCCTAACAACACCTACTACGCGCTGGGTCTTGCGTTGGGCATTTTCTTATTTACTCCGAAAAGCGATTGGGCAGCCTCACTAATTCCCATTGTGTGGTTGGGGAAAACTCAGAAAGTCACACTCAGGAAGTGACAGAGACGTGGCTTGAGCTGAGTCTGTGTGATTTCACTGGCCCGTCAACTTTCATCTTGATCACAGAATGGTCACTGTTCAACGGCAAAGAGGAATATTCGAGACTGACCACCTGTTCGAAGTGTGTGTGTGTGTGTGTTTATTGTTCCAATAGTGATACAAGGCAATTGGTTAGAATTTAGCGTCCTAGCAAAATGGACCTCTTTTGTATTCTTACCTCTCTGTATTCCTCATAGGATAGAAAATTCTAGAGCTGCAATGTCCAATACGGTAGGCAGTAGCCACTGTGGCTAGTGGGCCCTCGAAACGTGGCTCATTGAGATGTGTTACAGGTATAAAACACACACCAGATTTCAAAGATTTGGTATGGAAAAAAAAAAGAATATAAAATACCTCACTGATGATTTCTATATGGATTATACTGAAATGATTGCATTTTAGATATATTGAGGGTAGAGAGCAATTGATGTTCTTTCTTTTTACTTTTAAAAATATGGCTCCTAGGAAAATCTAAGCGGCCTCTGCGGTTCACATTATATTTACATCGGAGAGCGCCGGTGTCTAGGGGAGTGTATTTGCGAATTCTGGATGAAAGGTAAGCGGCTTGTTAAAATTCTCCTCAGCCTCAGAAAACGCTTTCGTGCCACTAACACCGGCCCCGAAAGGAAGCAAAGTTGGGAGGCTCAGTCGCGGCGTGGGCCCGTGCAGCCCTCCTGGCCCCCCGCGGGCTGCGCTGGGGGCTCCGTCATGCTCCTGCCCTTAAACTGCGCCATCATTTCTTCTCTTGAGCAAAGTGCTTCGTCATTCCTCTCTGGGAGGCAGGTAGGTGATGAAACCACGGCACAGAGAAATGACCTGATCTCTCCAAGGTCGTTATGGAAGGCCGTGGCGAAACCCCACGGAGCAGAGTTTACCGGCCCGAAATGCTTTTCCGGTGGGTGATCTTAACTGCAGGGGAGCAGGTTCAACGCCCGGGCTTACGGGGGTGGGGGAAGGGATCACAGTGTCTGCGAGTGCCTGACCCCACCCGTCCGTCCGGCGTAGTATTCGCCGCTCCCTGGGCTCAATAACTTCCATTCTCCTAACGGAGATGGAAAGTGCCGTCGTATCCCTCTTTGATGATTTAAAAGTGTTGTGTGCCTTTTCCTCTTTCCTCTTTCTATCCAGCCCTCGCCCTTCCCCTTGCCGCTTTTCACGTTTCCATGGCAACCACCACTATTGTATCCGTGACTGTGAAGAGAAATCTTGCAGATGTTAGTAGAGATCCAACACCTTCCAGCAGCTATTTTGATTCACAGTCTCCTTATCTCTCTCGGCGCTGATTTTCTTGTCCTTTCTTCTCCCTACGGCTGCTCGCTTCCCCCCCAAGTACCTGCAAGCCCTTCAGCGTGGCTCCCTCTGTCCTCCACGAGCCTGGGTGAGCTGGGGGCAGGCCAGCATCTCTGGGGCTCATTAGAAACCTTAATTCTTCAGGTGGCTCTGACACAACAACGCGGACAACAACGCGGAAGCTCCAGGGGGGTGGAATCAAAGGCCGGAGGGCAGTGGGGTAGGATCTCCAGACGCCCTTAGGGGAGCCCCCTTACCTGAAGGCCCGCAGAACACAGGGAGGGCCTTCCTCGGCCATCCTTCCCACCTACCACAGCCTGCTCTTTTTCCAGCTCCCGCTCGCCTCCACCCCAGCCTCGTGGAAAGCTCGGGACCACACCCGCGCCTTTGAATGTCTTCATTCTGGGCATTTCCCGCAGAGGGATCAGCCACCTCTCCTTGCTGGTTCAGAGGACAGGGCAGACATGGGAACACGCACACTCACACGCTCTCATCAGGGCTTTGAAGACCCACGACACCTGAATCCCCCACCTCCCCTCTCAGGGCCAGGCTCAGCTGGCCATCTGGAAAGGCCATCAGAATGGGGCTTTATCGTTCCCCTCCCGAAACTGTTTGAAGAGTTCATAGCCTACAATCCCTCCTTGGAACCGGGCATTATTCTCTTGATTACACAAGCCTGACAGCCTGATCATAATAAACATGTAACTGAAGAGAACCTATTCCTTTCCAGCGGCATTATTTATTCACCTAAAGCAAAGGCTGAGCTATATTTAGCATATGATGTCAGTGGGTTGTTTGGATTCTTGGAAATTGGCAGGAAGCCACCTCTCACATGATATATGAAATCACTGATAAATGCTTCTTTTCACCAAAAGAAAAACAGCTTAATAAATGCGGTCCTTTTCTGCTTTCATCTTCTCCCTCCCTCCCTCCCTCTCCTCCACCGTCCTCCCTCCCCGCCGGCCCCTCCCCCTCCCCCTCCTCCCGCCCCTTCCACGTCTGGGATTTGTCTTTCTGTGGCACAGCTCAGCAGAGCCTGTGAAGTGGAAATGAGTTGCTCAGTATCACAGATCAAAATGAGGCTGTTGGGATGCTCGGGATGGTTTTTTTCCTCTCCTAGAGCCTGGAAGGCGGCCAAAGCGCGAGTGAATCAGACACACACGCACAAAAAGGCAAATCTATACAGCAGTGGCTTTATGGGGCCCAGTATTTATGGTGCAGCACTCGCTCTGGGTTGCTATTTTGCAGGCGAAGATGGGAAATAGATAGTGATTCAGGATTGCCATTAAGTGTGGAAACAGCCCCTGTACAGATTGTGTGTAATAAACCAAGTACGGAGAGAAGCCGTAAG
The DNA here is from genome assembly GCF_022837055.1 of Prionailurus viverrinus. Taxonomy (NCBI): domain Eukaryota; kingdom Metazoa; phylum Chordata; class Mammalia; order Carnivora; family Felidae; genus Prionailurus; species Prionailurus viverrinus. Next base: position 13,951,914 of record NC_062571.1, read on the forward strand.
AAGCCCAGGATTAGCCACACTGGATCAGCCTTGAGGCCCATCAAGTTCAAGCTCCTGATTTGTGTGCGGGCTAATACCTGGTGCTTGGAACAAATCTTGCTGCCTTCCCTGTGTCTTCCCCGCCATGCGCTGGGTCCATTATACAAGGCCGCCGGAGGGCTTGGGCGGGCCTGTGTGTTTGGAGTTAAATTAACTCTTGCCCTCCTGTGGAGATCAGTTTATATGGCCCGAAGCAGAAGATTTAATTGCCCTTTTCTTAGCTCCTGTAAAAAGCAGCGTCATTACTGATCTCGTGGATTCACCCTGGCCCTTTCATAAGCAGCTGTCGCGTTTAACTCAGTGACCCCCAGCAGGGGCCTGGTGGGTAGTTTTCCTGGCCACGGGGAATGGGGAAGGCACGGCCCCCAATGGCGGCGGTTCCTTTACGTTTGTCCTCAGTGCCGTCCCACGGCCCCCCCGGTCCTGGCATCGGAAGACATCCTGAAGACCAGAGGTGCGCTTGTTTTCAGCCCCTTATTATTTGGGGTGTCTTCATCAGGTGCCTTCTAACATCCGCTCTGTCAAGCAGTCCTGCCTGTAACCGCGGGCGTGTGAGTGACTCGGAGAGTTTCAGAGATGCCACCGTGACACTGGCTGCTGCCGGCCTTTCTTCCGCACCCGCCCCTGGGCTGAGCCGGCTCCCACGACTCTTCAATCTTCAGCCTCAGTCGGAGAGGAGAACCGAAAGGGAGGAGGAGGAGGAAGTGAGAGCAAACCAAAGCTGTGTTCCTCCTGTACCTGCCTCGGTTCTTAGTGGGGTGTGGGATAGATGGACGGGGACAATAGGCAGATTAACCGGGACAGAGGGGGGATGCACCCTTGCATCAATTACTCAGTCAGCGAGAAATCCCACCAAATGAACTCTGGTTGCAGGTCAAAGCTGTTCTCCGATTCCACGGTCAAATTAGCCCTCGCTTGGGACTCCATAATAGGGACTGCAGGTGAGTGGGGAGTCTTTGTTTCAGCTGGGATTATTTGTTTCCTTCTCAAAACGAGGGGTGTTGGACCCTGATGACCCGTTAGCTCCCTTCCAGGCTCTGAAATTCTCAGGTTCTGTAATTGTGTGATTCTGTGACTTTATGAGTCACCCAGGGGGATTTAACTCTTTCCTGGGAGGTCACCGCCCTCCTCTCCCCGCAGGTGAGGTGAATGAGCTCTCAGACACAGATGCTTCAGGAACACGCCCTGAGGAACAGAGACAGGAACGGGAACAGGGCGCCGAGGCTGCTGTGGGTCCTGAGCGAGCAGGTAAATACGCTTCCTCTGGACGCACATTTGCTCTCACTCGGGGACATGGCTCACTCAGGCTCTCTGGAGGGCCAGATCGTGTTTATATGAGGATGATGATTGCTGTTTTCTGCAAGGAACGATTCTTTTGGCCCAGGCTGCTTGAGAAGCGGACTGCCTCTCTGTCAGCCCACTATCTCACAGTGTGGTACCTTGGCATCTAGCAGGGCATCACGTGACGGGGCCAAATAACCTACTTGCCCATCCCTGGAGGCTGGCCCACGGTTCCCCTAGGGCTGGGCTGCAGTCACTGTCTGTTTTATCACATGACCTTGGGTGAGGTGTGGAAAGACCAGATGCAGGTGAAGACAGAGAGAGACTGAGAAATTTTAAAGATTTTATTATAGTCACGGTTCCCTTGAGAGAGCACAGGACACCATGCAGGGTCTCCTGGGTAAGCACCGGGGGCGGTCAGGGAGCAGAAGGAGGGGGCATGTGTGGTTTCTATGGAAGGGAACAGGCGAGGCAGGACAAAGTCACGCTTAGGATCGGCTAGTGTTTGAAACTGGCCTCCCTGGGAAATCTGTGTTCACTGGAACTGTTAGGGTTTATAGTTTAAAGCTATCTGAGGACTCCAAATGTTTATGGGTATATTAGGGTTCTTCAAAGAAACAGAACCAACAGTGTGTGTGTGTGTGTGTGTGTGTGTGTGTGTGTGTGTATGTGTGTGTGTAAGAGAGACAGAGAGAGAGAGAGAGAGAGAGAGATTTTAGGTAATTAGCACAATTATGGTGATTATGGAGGCTGGCAAGTCCAAAGTCTGCTGAGTAGGCTGGCCGGCTAGAGACCCAGGGAAGAGTCAATGCCACAGTTCAAGTCCAGAGACAGTCTGCTGGCAAAATTAGCTCTTGCGTGGGGATGGGTGTGTGTGTGGGGTGGGGGGTCAGTCTTTTGTTCAATTCTGGCCTTCAACTGATTAGATGAGGCCCACCCACATTATAGAGGACATTGGATCAGAGTCCAATGATTTAAATGTTAATTTCATCCAGATACACCCTCACAGACACGTCCAGAATAATGTTTGACTACATGTCTGGGAACCGTGGCTCAGCCAAGTGGACCCTCAGACTTGAACTTCGCATTGGGAGAGTCACAGTTTTGCCTACGGGTCGCTAATAGACGTTCCCCCCCCCCCCACCCCAGGTGGCTGTCAAAACATGCGCTTTACAGAAATTACAAGTTTGGTTACTAGACGGTCATTGTCTCCATTAAGGGGTAGCTCTCACGTGGCAGGATCTCCAAGGTCTCCTCACCTCTCAGTGCCTTCGCACAGGCAACTCACAGCTACCCCAGGAAAACGTGCGCCTCGCAAAGCACATTCCCTCCCATTATCTCCTTGCGTCTCAAGACAGCCGGTGAGGGCAGCAGTCCCGTCCTCCTCTCAGGAACCAGAGAATGTGAGTGGAGAGGTAAGACACCTTGACCCACTCAGGTCCCACAACCTGCAAGTGGAGAAAGCCAGATGTGACACTCATCTTCCGGTTCCAAATGACGGGGGCTGGCTTTTCGGGAGCCATCGTCACGTGCATCCCCCTCGATGCTCACACGCGTCCGTTTGCCCGACTTTCTGAATGACCCCGTGGGGGTTGCTTCACCCTTTATGCGCGGGGAAGCTGAGGCCTTCCCACCGCGTCGCATGGCGGGGCAGGGGTGGGGGCTGGGTGTGAGGCCAGGCTGGAGTCCACGATCTTCACCACCTCCCCCGCATCCAGGGGTAACACCACCCTCTCCGCCCGACACACTGCTGCTGCCTGGTCACACCCCACACCCATCGCTGAAGACCAGGAATAATCGCCCGGTCCAGCCGTGTCACTAAAGGCCATGAGAAGGTTGCATGACGTTTTGGAAACCCCACAAGGTGGAGTGAGGTCCCGAGATGAGGCTAGGGCTCCGGAAAGCAAGTGTCACTTCCCCCAACCTCACAGCTGGGGGTTGGTCCCAGGTGCCCCAGCTTATCGGGAGGGCCCCAGGGCCTTGCTTCCCTCCGAAGCGTTCGTTTGGTCTCACGTCTTTTGCCGTGTCCCCACGTGACCTGCTGGGCCCTGACTGCCGTCGCCATGATAGGCCAAATGTGGGAGACACATTCATACGATAAACCTTTACCAAGTGCCAGGCACTGTGCCGAGAGCCAAAGCTGAGAGATGACGAAGGGGGCAGATCGGGCAAGCAGACAGCATCAACCGGATGGCAGGGCCACCAGGCCACCTGTCCTGTCAGGCCTCTGGAAAGTACTCCGGACCCACAGGCGGAGGCCTCACCAGCTCTGCCCAAGGGATGCTGGCCGGCCTGTGGGAAGGGGCAGGTTGAACTGGAGCCGAAACGCCAAGTCCACGGATGGAAGAATGAGGGAAGGGCAGCCAGGCCAAGGGATCAGCCTGTGCAAAGGCACAGAGGCGCCGAGAGCATTCAGTTCCACACAGCTAGAGTCTACAGCATGTGAGGCGTGGCCAAGGAGGCCCAAAAGTCTGGCTGGATAGACCGTCAATACCTGATGTCCCGCCGAGAACAAGCTTGGATTTGTTCGCTGAGAAATACGCTGGCTGATCCTGGAGCAAACCCTCCAGTGCCGCTGAATCTTTGTCAGCAGTGTGTGAAAGTCTCCGATAGACTCCGGGCGGTTATTGAGTCTTGGTTTGTGCTCAGCCCTAGGAAGGAGCTTCGGGGCACGCAGAGAGGGTTAGGTATGGGTTCCTGACCTCAGAGAGCTTACAATCCAGTTGAGGAGCAAGATTAAGGACATGAACCATTTCGAAGCCATCCCAGGAAAACTCAGCAGGTGTCAGGCAATGTGGCCTCGAGTAAGCGTGGCGAGAGGTGGCGAAGGACAGGACGGTTTATGACGCGGGAGAAGTCACCGCTTCCTGCTGCTGACCCGGGAACGACCATGTCCCCTGACCTCCCCACGAGCCCCTGTCCTTGTCCCCGGCGGATGCTTCACGCACAGCCTCGCCAGCTGTCATTGGCCTGGACGCCACTTTCCCCTTCCCTCCCGTACCTCCCAGCTCACGCCTGTCCGAGCTGAGCACGCTTGTCTCGGACCCTCCTACGTTTGCGGTTTGCCTACAGCCGCCCAACTCCTCCGTGGAACGTGGGCCTGGGGGAGAAAGACGTTCTAATGGATTCTTGAATGATGGAGGTGTCCGATATGAGGCTCCACGTCCTAGGCGGCTCTCTCTTTCTGCCAGAACCCATTTCTTATGAGCTCCTCCAAAGGCACTCGTTTGTGGCTGGTGGAGAGCTCCTTGGCGTGCCTGCCTGTGTGTCTCAGGGCTCTTGCTTCAGAGCGAGGCAGTCGTCTCGGTGCGGGCCCGCGGCAAACGCGTCACCTGCACGCGTGGCCCATCTTCTCCCCTGCAGCGCGAAGCGGGGATGATTGAAACGCGACGTTTTCAACCCCAAAGCAAATTACGGCGAGGAATCAGTGTGAAATTACTCTCTTCTGCCCAGAGTTCCTTTTTCAAAGTCAGGCAGCAGCACCCGGGATGAAAGTTGGCCTGTCAGACAAGCCCATTCAAGCTTGCAATTCCTCTGTCATTTGCCCGACAGGCTTGTGATAAAGAGCAAGGATAAAAAAAAAAAAAAAAAAAAAAATCTGCCAAAAATAGTGCCACTGAGAACCCTACACCAGGGCAGGCTCAGGAGCCAAGGCCGCCCCGGCGCGGGCCTCTCGGATACGACGGCGGCGGCGTGGACTTGTTCTGACAGCGATGTCGTGTGACCTCGGATTTCGGCACCGGAGCCGTGGAGAGGAAGCGGGGCACGAAGCCGCATCTGTGAATCAATCCCTGAAGAAAGGAAAGGGAGAACAAAGTTTACATTGAAAATCTTGACTTTCCAAACAGCATGTCGAGACAGCCCCGCAGCGGACAGGTTTGCTGCAGGCCTGGGATGCGCCCTGGGCTGCTGCAGGCCCGGAGATTCATCTAGAAAGAATACAAGGAGGCTCGTTCTCCCTGGTGCCCAGGGCACTCCCCTTTGCGCTCTTTTGGGGGCCTTCGATTCCACTGGGTGGAGGGGGGGGTGCCTTGGGGGCCCAAAAGAGGGCGCGTCCCCTCTGCGGCCGGGAGCGCGATGGGCCCAGGAGAACATGGAGGAAGATCTGTCACCTGCGAAACTGTCAAAGAGGCCACTGCAACCTGGTGGCAAATGCTCCGGATTACAGGGGACGAGCAGATCCTGTTCCGGCCCTGTTGCCAGCTCTGAGGGGGAGGTGGGCAGGCTGACTTCCAGGGCTCGACGCCTGCTCCCAAGGCCGAGGCCGAGGCCTCCAGCTGCCCCCACCTGCCAGGTGAGGCTTCTCGCCTCCGAAGCTAAGAGGTCACGCCTGTACCCAGATTCGGATTTTGCTGATTTATCTCACCTCCTGGGGCTGCGTGCTTCCTCTGACGGCCCCTCACCTCCCCGAGGTGAGGCATCGTTTGCTCCAGTTTATCGATGGGACCATTGAGTCTCAGAAAGGTTAGCTGCTGTGGCCCAGTTCACACTGCTAGGAAGTGGTTGATCCCAGAGTCAAATCCAGGTCTTGGGGATCGAAGTCTGGTGACTTCCACACAAGGAATTCTCCCAGCCTGCCTCAGAGGCGGCGGCCCATGTGCAAACGGGGAGGGTCACGTGGTCCCTCTGGGTGGTCATTTCACCGTCGTGGGGTTGAGCTTCATGTTGGGGTCTATGCTGAGTGCGGAGCCTGCTTGGGATTCTCTCTCTTTCTCTCTGCCCCTCTCCTGCTCTCTCTCTCTCTCTCTCTCTCTCTCTCTCTCAAATAAATAAAAATAAATAAAGGCCAAAAGAGCTGTGACGATTCCAATATGGTAGCCATTTTGCAGCCAAGTCCTTACAGGGGCCACAGCTTCAGAACGGTCTACGGTTCGATAGGCCCCACCGTCTGTGATAGTCAATGTCACCGCTGCCACCGCGGTCCTGGTTACCGCCAGATTTTACACGTGCACGGTGCTTCCGATCACTGGCCACCCGGAGAGTTCACCCGGGCCGGGCTGTACCCACTCCTGCCGACTGTCTTCTGTGTCACTCACAGCCTCCTGCAGGCAGAGACTTCCCTGGGGAGGTTTCCCCGGGGGACCCTTTTCTTTGGCATCCTTGAACAGCTGTCACCCTGCCCCAGTTGTTTTTCAAGAAAGGAGGTCCCCAGGGTTTCGCCGAGGCATACTCAAACTTGACCCCACCATGTCGATTGATTCACTTCCACCCCCTCTGGGGGAAGGGGCGCCAAGCCCTGGGTGCCCGCAGCCGGATGCTGGCAGCCTTTCAGCCTTTTGCAGCTCATCTATCACCTGTTGTTTCCGACCCGGAATATGAGTTCGGCCATGCGGGGATCGCAGTGGTTCCCGCAAAGGGAACCTTCTCTAGCGGATCCCAGGACCTCTGGGCAGACCGGCTTCGCGCCCCAGGGCGGTCAGCAGAGCGGTGAGAGCAGGGCACGTAGGTAATGCGGTACAGAGGGTGGGTGAGGGAGGCCGTCATTCAGCACGCGATTCTGAACTGGGCATCTGCCAAGAGCTTCTCGGTCATTTCCGTTAGCCATGACTTCTAAACATCCTTGGGACGTAGGCAGGAACTGTTGCCTCCGTCTGGGAATAAGGAAATGGAGAGAGAAATGTCTCCAGGGACACATCCACAGGGTGAGAAGGGGTCAGAGCCCTTCGTAATGACCACCGTCTTTCAGCCCTGGCCCTGCGTGCATCCAGCAAGTTCATGGGGGAGGGCAATCCTGGAGCGTGGCTTCCATCCAGGAATCATCTGAAACATTAACTTGCCACGGGCCGGGTTGAGGTCTGGGTGACTGTCACATGGCACGTAAGGGGCAGGCTCAGAGGGGTAAGGGATTGGCAGTGAATCACAGAGTGACTGGCACCTTCTCAGCACGGAGAAAGGAGGCTCTTACTCCCCAGCCACGCCTAGGGCCAGCTCTGAAGCAAGATATATTTTTAAACACAAGCCTCGCAGAGAAAATGTTCCCTAGCATGTCCCCATAGCCTACTAATGGGGCAACTGTTGGCAACCAATGCCATCAGCCCGTGCTAAGGGCTGTGTTCTCAATTTTTGGTTCTATTCTTGTCCCCTGGCATATGATAGGGCTTGTGTCCCAGGAGACTGCAGGCCACTGACGAAAAAGAAGGTTTCAGTAGGTTCTCGCCTGCTCTCAATTTCAAGGCTCTCTGATTTCGTTCAGACGTCGGGCCTGTGCGCCTGTGCTCATTTACCGAGTTGGAAACTTCTTTTTTTCTTCCTCTTCTACTTCTTCTTCACATAGATGCCATGGAAACTGCCCGATGCTTCCCAGAGGCTGGGGTACCCCCCTGTTTTGCTTCGGGGCGGCGAAGGGCTGAAGTCTGAGAAGGTCGGCTGCCCCTCCGATGCCTGGGCAGGTAGCCACTGTGGTCCTCCCTGGTTTCCCAGCGGCTCTGAGTACTGAGAGAACCACCGCAGGTGACTGGCTTCCCTCCTTTGCAAATGCAAAGAATCATTCCAGGGTCAGTTTTGTTTCTTCTCGCTCTGATCAGGGTCTGTTGCTTAGCCAGAGAAAAGAAAGGCACCTTCCGGTCCTCATTCGAGTGGCTCTGGTCTAGTTTATTCAGGGTATCCTGCTAAACCCTGCTGGTGTGCCCCTGTGTGTTATTAGTGTTGCTGTAGTCGGGTCGTTGTTTTAAGGAAGCCCGTTTCTGAGCGGGGCGGGAGGAGACGCCCTTTGTCTGCCTCTAGGCCCTGTGGTCCTGGCCCTCGCCAAGGGAACCGATCTCGCGCTGCTGTGTTTATTTGAGTTATGTAATATAAACAGCTCCAAGGAGATGAGCTCCTCAACGTTTGTGTTTCGACTCAGGCTTCACTTGTCCTCTGCAGAGCTCATCACTTGGGTGGTTTCCTCTCGCCTGCTCTGTGTTGCTGCCGGAGAACAAAACAGCCTGCCCTTGACCCTTCCCCAGGACCGGCCCTTTCCTCCCCTGACCCAGCAATGAGAGCAAGGCGCTGCTGATGCGTGTCCTCAAAGGCTCTTCACAGGCCGAGGGCAGGGGCGGGGGGGGGGGGGGGAACGTCCAAACAGAGCGGAGACCATCGGTGTAGGTACTGACTTTCTCTGTGGCTTCTTCACGGATACGGGGTTCCCCCATGCCAGGAGTATCCCTAGGATATTTAAAACCTAATTCCACTTAGCATATGGATTCACACTCAAGTTTTCAGCAACACCCCCGATGTGTAAAACGTGTGAGGACAGCCAGGAGGAAAGTTCAAAAGGTATTGTAGACGCCCATTCCATGTTATTTTATGGTACACATCCACTTAAATATTTTCAAAGCATTTCAGTGCTCATTGGACCAAGTTCGTGGCGTATCCCCCCGATGACTCCACACTAAGGAAAACATCTTCTCGTTGAGTTCGTGCATCTTCTCGTTGAGTTTGGCTTGGCACCGTGGTCCTCAAGGCCCAGTTGGATCGTGATACGTTTTTAGGAGCGGTTTTCTCGAAACAGCTCTCCAAGGGTCGAGTCACTTAGTTCTTTATTTATACAGTTGTCTTAATGCAGATCACAGATATTTTCGGAATCGTTACTGGCTCTCCAATTTCTTATGGCAAGATGCCATCTCTGTCTCTAATCACCCCTGCTGCTCATGCTTGCCATTTACCGGGGTCACCAACCTCCTCGGGGTGCGAAGAATGTTTGCTCTTGTCGTGTCTTCAGACCTGTGAGTTTGGGGAGGCAGGACTAGCAAAACAGAAGGCCTAGGGGTTTGAGCAACAGGGGATGTGGCAGCCACACTTTTCTTCCCACGGTGTTCCCAGAAAATTATGAGAGGAAGGAGGGAAGGAAGGAAGGAAGGAAGAGGGAAGGACAGAAGAAAAGGAGGAAGGAAGGGAGGAGGGAAGGAAGGAGATGGGGGGGAGGGTAGGGAGGAGGGAAGGAAGCAGGGGAGGAAGGAAGGGAGGAGGGAAGGGAGGAGGGGGAGGAGGGGAGGAGGGAAGGAACGAAGGAAGGAAGGAAGGAACGAAGGAAGGAAGGAAGGAAGGGGGGAAGAAAGGAGAGAGGGAAGGAGAAAGAAGGAATTTATAGCAATGAGAGGAGGGGAAAATGGAATTGGAGCTTTTTGTGTTCAATACTCGGAGGTCTACCAGCTGAAGCCCAGCCAGGACCTCTGACAAAGCCACGCAGCATCCCCGTGTGCCTTCAAGCCCTTCAGGACTTCCGTGCATTGTTCCGGCAGCCGCTGCAGCAGCTTCCAACTCTTGCATCCCCTCTAATTTGTGAAGTCCCAGCTCTTACCCTCCCGTCTCCCTCTACATTCCTCTCCTTCAAGGTCAAATCCCAGCGCACCTCAACTTTGCCGTGTTTTCCGGGGCGGTGGCGAGAGCCCCTCCCCGGGGAAAGGGGGGGGGGGTGCCGGGGACGGCGTTGCGAGCGGCGGGGCTGGAAGAAATCTGCTGGGGCCTTGACTTTCTCACACATGTTTCAGATGTGCAGGGTTTGATTGTAAACAGCGTCTTCTGCGCTGCCAAAGCTGGCCTCCCCGCCCGAGCCCTGTTCCCAACACCCCAGGGGTTCCAGTAATAGGGCGTAAAGCAAACAAAGAAAAACAGTAATCTGGTGTTCCAATTGCATTTTTTGTTTTTAGAAAATGGTAATGATAGGTTATTTGATTACCCTGGGTTTGGCTCTGCTCGCTCTGTATTAAGCACATCTGGTATTTGGTAACAATATAAGTAGCTGGAGATTTTTGGCTCTTGAAAATAAGCTTATCCAACGTTGCCATGCAGTTTGGAAACCCGTCAGAGAGGCCGGCCAAACTTGTGGAGATACAAGACTTTTTCTGTAGGCTGGGCAGCTGGCCAGGACGGCTAAAAAATGTGAATTGGCTAAGCACGGCTGCCACGCAAACACTTCTGGAAATTTCTGTGCTCGGGCCTGCCAAATGCATTATGCACAACATGAATTACAAGAGTTTCTAGCTCTCCCAGCAGTTGTGTTTTGAATTTAATTCTCCTGCGCGCTTTATGAAACATACACACACAACCAAAATGAGAAAAACACCGCAAAAATCCACTACCAGCTTTTTTGGTTTTTTTTTTTTTTTTTGTCTCTTTCCATTTGCATTGCCAAGCGTGCAACTTTTCCTGAATTAGGAGAAATGGCCTCAAACTTTGGTTTCAATTACATTAACTCTAACACGTGGGAGGGAAATGTGCTTCCTGGAAATTCTAGAAAGGAAGGATGTCTCGCATCATGGAGACAGCCTAATTTCTAAGTAGGAAAAACAATAAAGCGCAACCAAAGGGCTCAGAAGGAGAAAAACACATACAGCCTGCAATGCTCACGGCCGGTGATTGGGACTGGGGCCTTGCCGAAGGGCTGTAGTCCGAACGGAGCTGTCAGCAGAATGTGTCTCTCCTGTGCCCGAGACAGCATCCTTGCACAAAGGTCCCTGGTTCGGCCCCGCCGGCCGGCCGAACTATCAAGCTCACGAGGAAATTTCGAGGTGGAGGACGGGCCCCGGAGGACACGCCACAGCCGGTCAAAGGGAAAGCGGGCAGGAGAGAAGCAGCCAAGCCTTCCAGACAGATCCTGGTTCTGCCCAGGCTTCCCTCGCCTTGCAGGGCTGACAAACGTTTGCATCATCTATTTTGTGATTCCAAATTGAGACTTGCCTCTTTCTGGTGATTCAGATGAGCTGGACTGCTCAGACTCTCTGCCCAGGATTGTAAAAGGGCCTGGAGCTCTCTACTTCTATTCTGGAAATGACATTATTCATAGGACGCATATAATTCGATGCGAAATAATCACACCGGCACATGGAGAAGACAGGACGCCGTACGGCGAAATCCTTCCGATTCCTACCAAGTGTAATGCTTTCTTGATATACGGCCTTTCTCGCGAGAACTTAGATAATCGTGTCAATATTAGTAAGCTGAAACTCTGAAGAGTTCTGACTGAGGGCTAATGCTCCCAACTGCGTCATCTGTCAAGCCACTACGCTAGTCTGTGCCTCCGTTTCCCCCTCTGTGTTTGCTTGGCCCTACCGTTCTCCCAGAGTGTGGGAAAGGTCTTGAGTTTGAGCATCCGGTCCTGGCTGGGACCCTTGTAACTCTGTGACCTCCTCCCGGTGGCAAGTCTCAGCATAGTGTCCTCACTTGTAAGACGGAGACAGGGGCATCTTTCCGCCCCGGCACGGTCACGAGGAACCCCACGTAGTAATGACAGTGCACCTGTTTTGCAACCTGTAAAGCAGCATACAAACGTGGGTTGTTATTGGTACCTTTCAAGTCCTAATTATAGAACTTTGATCACTTAGATTCCTGTGAATGTGATAGAGAGCGTGTGAGGCAAAGCGGTCCATGCACGTGCGTAATGTGATCTGGGAATTTATTGGGACTGGGTGGCAAGGAGGAGAGACCGTTGCTTTCTGCATATGATGTAGGTTGACCTCTGTCAGTATGACTCTTAATTAAAGTATGTCACCTGCCTCCCCCTCCCTCTTTCTCTCCGCGCCCCCCCCCACCCCCTCCCCCCGCCAGCTTCCTCTCTTCCTCTCTCTATTCCTTTTTTCACAAATCCACTGGCAGCAATCACGGTTAATGTGCCATTTGACTATGTCGACCTTGGATGGAAGGTGAGCTTGCCCGAGCTAATTAAATTTCCTTTCCCGTAGTGAACTGTATCCCAGAACTATCGTTCACACTAAGCAGCGAAACAGGTTTGGGCATGTGAAAAAACAAAAAACAAAAAAATAAAAAGCTGGGGCCCCAAGAAAGTAGTCTTGGCCTCATTTCCATTTGGCCCACATTGTCCTGTTCTTGGCTTAAATTTGGATCCCAGGACACATTTTCTCAGTTTCCTTTTCTCATGTTCCTGGATCTTTGTTGTAGAATTGTAGGAAACGCAGAGTCAGGGGAGTCAGCCAAAAAGGATTTCTCCCCTTCCCGGGAAGGTCTCGGGTCCTGTCTCAGACACTACAGTGTGGGCGGCCCCCTCTCCACGCGATTATTGTTTTCTTCGCCGTGGCCAGAAGTGGGGGGCTTTGAATTCACCTTGGTCAAAGGGGCTTTTTCTGTTCTCAGTTTTAAGGAGCCCCCCCGCCCCCGACTCCCCGCGAAGCACAGCGCCCACCAGTGAGCCAGCCTGGTCCCGCTTTGACCTCCGGGATCCGGGCCTTCTGAGGACAGATCTAGAGCTCGTGAACTGGGGTAAGTGTGGCTCAGCGGAAGCATGAACAAAAAGGAGACAGAAGGCCACTGTTGGGCACAGCAGAGGGAGAGAACGGGGCCTGGGGGCGGGGTGACAGGGGCGGAGGAGGGCATGACTGGAAAGAAGGCCGGGCCGCCGCCACTGCCATCCCAGGCGAGGACGGTGACAATAGGCCAACAGCTCACACACAGCACAAGGGCTGCCTCTGCCGGCCCAGCACTCCCTGTTGAAACCAGCTGGCACTGGTGTTAGTGGGGTCACGGGACCAACGTGGAATTTTCTGGAATAAGAGGCAGATTGGGAAGCATTCCCCAGACATTGCAATATCCAACCAGCCCCTCCTGCCGTTTACCTTTCAGGCCGACCGCTGTGAATAATAATCATGAATATTGACTGTGCGCCCTCCCTCTCCTGGCTCGCCACTGTGAATTATTTTAGTCTCACGGTCGCGCGGCACAGTTTTGCTATGATGTAGGCACTGTCGTTATCCCTGGTTTTCAGCGGGAAGAACCAAAGGTTGGGTGGTAGGTTAAGTGACCTGACCAAGTTTACACAGCTCGTAGCAAATGCCTGGGCTTCTCTTTGGCGTCCCGTTTATGGTTACCACACGGCCACCGCCGGAGGCTTTGGACAACCGACCTCTCACCCCCATCCTGTGTCGTTAATATTATTTTTGTATTTGATGGCAAAATGGGCTTCCCGTGGGAGGGGGTGCGTGCAGAAGTGAATATTCTCCGTTCCTTCTACCGGTGAGCTCCGTTGGTGCTACCTGGTTCCTCGGTTTTGTCTTCTCAGTGGTTGCACCAACTCTGGGCAGGTGGACACATCTCCACCCGGCCAGGTTACTGTGGCAGCCCTCGCTGCATTCTGCTCACCAGCCCTCGTGACAGCAAGAAAACCTCACGCTTTTACGAAAAAAGCTCGTATTTGAAAGGATCGCTAAGCTTTCTAGTCCACCCCACTGATGACTGTGTCATAGCCAGACCATTTCATCTGACATTTTTAAAGTGAAGATGATGGGTGCCTGGGTGGCTCGGTCGGTTAGGTGTCCATCTCCCGAGTTCGGCTCAAGCCATGATCTCACGGTTCGTGAGTTTGAGCCCCACGTCAGGCTCTGTGCTGACGGCGCAGAGCCTGCTTGGGATTCTCTGTCTCCTCCTTCTCGGCCCCTCCCTGACTTGTGCCCTCTCCCTCCCTCAAAAAATAAACTTAAAAAAAAAAAAGTGAAGATGATTTTCCACTTTTGTATATTCAATATTTGCCGAGTACCTACTAGGTGCTTACTGAGTTCCTGCTAGCACAGGTACTGTTTGGGGCACTGTCTCCAAGAGTCTGCATGCTTAGGATGGGCGTACTCTCGAAATCCTAGTGTTCCGGGGAAAGCATTTCTTGTGATTTTCCCGCAGAACCCACTCTTCCTCTCCAAGATGACCCCTCTAAGCCGTGAGAGAAATTAAAAATGCCTTCGTGGAATAATTATCCCGTGATTCTCAATGTGATTGCTAACGTTACCACTAGGACCTTTCCGCAAGTCGCCGGTTGAGCACCTGTGTGTATGAGACCGGGAGAGAATGAGGGAGAAAATACTGCCGTCGCTATCGTTCCTAAATGACAAGATTGGTTTTATCACCATGGTATAATTATTAGTGTTACATATCACCTTTACCTCTTATTTATGTAATAGTTCAGAAGCTAAAAAAAAAAATTCTTTATTTCTTGGCAAATCTTGGATTCGACGGACATTTGTTAAATTGGGTCGAGCGCTAGCTTCTCAGATCCTAAGTGTATTTGTTTTTACTGCCGCGTAAAGTTACCATGAGCTCAGCAGCTCGAAGTGACACACGTTTATTATGTCTCGTCTTCTACCGGTTAGCTGGGTCCTCTGCACAGGGTCTCACAAGACCGTAGTCAGTGTGCCCACTGGAGCTGGGGTCTCCTCTGGGCGCAGGGTCCTTTCTCTCCCAAGTTCATAGGGCAGAATTCATTTCCTCCCAAGCGTCTCCTGGTAGGTTCGCTTCTTCCAGGCCAGCAAGTGCGAGAGAGGATCTGATGCTTTGTCTCTGCCCCTCTAGATTTTCTTTTAAAGGGCTCATCTGATTAGGTCAGACCCACCCAAGATAATCTCTCCTGTGAGTCACCCAAAGACACCTGATTAGAGACCTTAATTACATCTGCAAAATCCCTTCGCCTTCGCCGCTCCCATCATGAAACACAGGGATGAGTGATACCCTTCCACCTTTGCTGCATTCTATGGTTAGAATGCAAACCAAGGCCCTGTTCGCACTCAAGGGGAGAAGGTTACATATTACCAGGGTGAGGGACACTGGGGATCATTTTAGAATCTGTGGATAGCAAGGTTGTCTGCGTGCTTTTTCATCGATTTATACTTAGCGGAGCAACAGGCATACAATGTAAAAATAAGTGACGGGTCCTGAGAATGTAGCGATTGGAAATAAATTCATGTTTTTGAAGGCGCACTCCACAGCACACTCTGAAAAAGGTCACTTTCCCCCCCCCAGCAGGTCTTAACAGGGGAGGGTGGAGGGAAGCGTGGGTAGGTGACGGTTCAGAAAGTACGCGAGCTAAAAGAAACATGAGCCGGAAAAATCTAGGTTCCCGTTCTAGTTGCTCCTCAGAAAGCTGTGTGAGCTTCCCCTATCTGGGGTGCAGGGTGGGAGGGAAATAGTAGCGGCCTTCCCTTGCAGGTCTGCTGAACAGGCAAAAAGAGACCAACAAACCTTTGTGGGGACAAAGGTCTTAACTGTCCTGACACAGACTGTCGGGAAGCTGGTGGATCACACTGTGCTTCTGTCTCAAAAGGCGGGTGCGTGATCACATCACCAGGAGCCGTTTTTGTTTTTGCTTTACTTTTTAAAAGTTATTTATTTCTTTTGAGAAAGAGAGAGAGAGAGGGAGAGAGAGCACGCATCAGCAGGGCCCGGGGTGGGGGAGGGCAGAGACAGGGAGAGAGCGAGAGCATCCCAAGCACACAGCCCAACACGGGGCTCCGACTCACAAACTGAGATCACGACCGGGGCCGAAATCAAAGGTCGGATGCTTGACCGACTGAGCCACCCACCCAGGCGCCCCTGTTTTCGTTTTTGTTTTTGGCGATAACCAGTGAGGCGTTCTTGAAAGGCACCCACGTCTCTCCCATAAACTGGGGAATGCGTTCTCTGTGCACACGTTAGGGGAGAGAAGAGCCCCTTACACACTCCCTCCAAAGTTGTACCTTGAACTTGAGGTCCAGAACCTCTGATGCAGCCTCTACAGCTGGCTTGCACGGTCCCCTGCATGTCTCTACAAGGCACACAAAGGAAGTGAGACAGGGAGGAGTGTGGGGCCATTCTCGGTCACGTGAGAATTGCTTCTCAGTTAGCCAGATCCGTGCAGCTGCACAAAACAAACACACATACAGTCCAGGCTGGGGAGACCGCCTGCAGAGCGAGCTTCCCTCCTGCAAGGAAACAGTCGTCTGATAATGTGTTAAGATCAGATTAATGTAGGAAGTAAACATGTAATAAATAATGATAGTGTAATAATAGTGTCTGTTGAAAATATGAGACCCGGAGTATGGATTTCTTAGGCTAATTTTGCCCTTATTTAAAAGAAACTGACAGACGTGCTTTATAAAATGGAAGGTGATTTAACAAGGAGAGAACGGAAGAACACCAACTCATTTTCCTTGTTTAACCGTTGCCTTATTCTTTTGGCTTAGAAAGGACAAGTGAGTTTTTGCTTTCTTTTTCTTTCTTTCTTTCTTTCTTTCTTTCTTTCTTTCTTTCTAAAAAAAATTTTTTTTTAACGTTTATTTATTTTTGAGACAGAGAGAGACAGAGCATGAACACGGGAGGGTCAGAGAGAGGGAGACACAGAATCTGAAACAGGCTCCAGGCTCTGAGCTGTCAGCACAGAGCCCGACGCGGGGCTCGAACCCACAATCTGTGAGATCATGACCTGAGCCGAAGTCGGCTGCTTAACCGACTGAGCCACCCAGGCGCCCCTCTTTCCTTCTTTCTTTCTTTCTTTCTTTCTTAGTTTATTTATTTATTTTGAGAGAGAGAGAGAGATAGCATGAGCGGAGGAGTGGCAGAGAGAGGGGGAGAGAGAATCCCAAGCAGGCTCCCCACCATCAGCACAGAGCCTGACGTGGGGCTCAGTCTCACGAACAACGAGATCATGACCTGAGCTGAAATCAAGAGTCAGACATTTAACCAACTGAGCACTCCGAGTTTTTGTTTTCTTAGAGAACTGATATTTAAATTTCACCCTCCACATCTCCCACCCTGTCCTCAGTTTCCCCCCGCCATCCATTACAGATACGAGGCCATGCCTGGGTTCAGAATTCTCCGGGAAGCCACAGGACTTCACCCTCGATGCAGGAAAGAAAACAGGCGTTTTTAATGATCTGGAAGCCAGGTCAATTTCTGATTTGCACACCTCAGAGCTTTCAGTTAATGGAAGGGCCCCAACAGCGTTATCGCAGCGTGTTGTTGCTGACTCATCAGAAAGACCAGTCCTGTGATGAAGGGACCTGGGTCGTTATTTCTGTCGTATTCCTGTGTCACCTGAAACATGCATGCTAGCACGTGAAGCCATCTGAGCAAGCCACCTAGCTTTTGAGTCACACACCTAAGATATTTTCGTATCTGAGATGCGTAAAGCACAACTACACGTGACTCAGAGACACAGGCAAACAGTGGCCCCGTAAGAAACAGGAAGGGAAACATCTTATAATAACCGCCTGGTCTGGACTATGGACTTGGTTGGGATTTTCAAATGAGGGGATCTTGTTGGTGTTGAAAGCCATGTTGACAAACTGATACCGTATTTTTAGCATGCCTTGAATGGAAAACACGCAAGATATGTGAACAATATATTTCCAAATATGACACATATTTATAAAACACAGCAAACGCATGACAGATTGAGTAGGATATGTGGAAAAAAATAACAGCTGTGGTACACCCTATTTCTTAGCAAATTCACACACAACAAATGACATTCATGTCCCATGGTTTGCAAAATCTATTTTTTAAGCATTTTAGGAAAGGAGGTAGGGAATGAAAATAAAAGTTTGCAAAAGAAAAAAAAAACAGAAGGTGGATGTAAATTTAAGTGACATGTCATGTAATTATCATGCATAAAACTAGTTCTGGATAGGTTACCCCCTATCCCCCAGCATGCTGCCCTTTGATAGAAATGATATTAAATGAGGCATTCGAAGTGATTTGCATTTTCAGGTGGGCTCAAATGTCATGTATAAGGGAAGGCATTTGGAAAATTTCAGTATAAAACAACCAAGAAGTGTGCCAAAGGTGTTCAGATTTACTTGGATGGAGGCAAATTGGTGCCGATCATAGTTTGGGTTCTGAACGGAGACAAATCTGGGTTCTGAACTGAGACAAATCTGACCAGAGACACTTGGATTTGGATGAAAGGCCATAGGGATCCATGGTCTGTTCTAAAGCAGGGACTTAACACGAGAAGCAGTGTTTTTAGGGGGATAGTGTCAGCGCCTGTGAGCACAAAGCAACCTCTGAGGACAGTGGTGTGAATTCCTTATATGTGTAATATAGGCATTTAGGATTTGCAAAGGAGTTTTCTCATTTTCAACATTTATTTATTTTGGGGACAGAGGGAGCATGAACGGGGGAGGGGCAGAAAGAGAGAGGGAGACACAGAATCGGAAACAGGCTCCAGGCTCCGAGCCATCAGCCCAGAGCCCGACGCGGGGCTCGAACTCCCGGACCGCGAGATCGTGACCTGGCTGAAGTCGGACGCTCAACCGACTGCGCCACCCAGGCGCCCCGAAGTTTTCTCATTTTCAAATGCATAATCTTATCTGAGCTAGGGAACCCCCTTGTGAGGCTTGCATTCATCGCGCACACTGTCCTAACAAAGAAATCAAGAGTTGTGACTTTGGGGTCATACTCAGAGGAGGCACCAATCCTAACAACCAGGATGTTTGTCCCTTTAGGATGATCCCCGGAAGACATGGGGTTACGGGTATTTTTTTTCTCTCTTCTTCTTGTTACTTCTGTGTTTGTCCAAGTTTTCTGCAATGAGAAAATATGATTTTATAACTCTAAAGTGACATGAAATATTATTGCTGTAAACAAGGGACAGAATCCCCCGTTCTCATTCCTTCTAGACCATTCCCTTTGCTCCACCCCCTACTGGAAGCTGGGACCGACTTTCCTGGCCTCTGCCCCCAGCTGGAGCTCTCCCAGAACTCAGGGCTCTGTTCGTAGGCTGAGCTGGTGTAAGTCAACTTAGAACAGGTCAGCCTGGGAGTCTAGAGAACTAAACTTGCGTCCTATTTTCTACAATGCTGGGAAGTTCCTTCATATCTGTATGCCTTAGTTTCCTGCTCTGTATCCTTTTTGCCAGATATGGAGTGTTTCAAGATTCCCAAGCACACATTGCCTTATCAAAGAAAGGTGATGCTAAGATTACATTCTTGTGGGAGACTGCTAACGTGTTGAAATACCGCACTTGCGTTTTCTGCTTGGCCTTGGCCTTACCGAAAGGAGACTTTGGGTAACAGAAGTAGGGGGAGGGAAAGGAAGGTGGGCATGAGAGACGGTGGAGAGGGAGGTGTACCACTTGAACCGAGGCTGGAGTCATCAGCGGGTGTTCTGAGCTCCTCTGGCCCTTCCCGGGCGGGCGTGGCTCTAATGGGACCTCCCTCACTAACGGACGCGCCACAGAAACTCATTCAAGGAGGCCATCTGATCTAGCGTCATAGATAATAACAGACCAGACTGCTTCCTTGACCTTGGGCAAGCAACTTAGCCTCTCAATTTCCCACTTTCTCTACCTGTAAATAAATGATCTCACTGGGAGGTGAAGGATAATTGAGATCGAATTTCCAAAGGATTTTTAACTCCTTCGAATGCATCAGTTTTAAACTTTGGGGAAGGGAGGGTTCTTGGAACCCTCTGAGAATCTAATGAAAGCCAGGAGGCTTTCTCCCAAAACAACATGTACCTGGCCATCAACTTTCATATAAATTCGTACGGTTTATAGATTCCCTGAAGCTTAAACTTCCTCTAATTTCGGGGAAAAAAACCCCACACCTGCCTTAAAAGCAAAGTGCTATAAACATGTAAAAGATAAATAGTGTGTCATTTTCGTGTCATTGCCATCCTGTGGATTTCATTCGTGAAGCTCATGTGTTGTTATCACAACTATCCTCCTTTCATTATTGTTAAAAATACTCTGGGGCCCCTGGGTAGCTCCGTTGGTTAAACGTCCAACTTCAGCTCAGGTCATGACTCATGGTTTGGGAGATCAAGCCCTGCATCAGGCTCTATGCTGGCAGCGTGGAGCCTGCTTGGGATTCTCCATCTCCCTCTCTCTCTCTCTGCCTGTCTCTCACACTCTTTCCAAATAAATAAATAAACTTAAAAAAATACTATACTTTCTCTATTGGTTTTCGTCCTTCCCCGACACCCACCACCAGATTGTTATTATTATTATTATTATTATTATTATTATTATTTACATTAAGCACCTTGGAATCAAGGATGCTTTGCTACTGGTCTTCTGTGTAAGACGACATAGGTCTCTTCCATCTAAGTATAATCTAGTAAATAGATAAGAATATGTATAATTAAAGTGAGCTGCTAAAATGAGTTCTTTTTTTTTTTTTTTATCACTCTTGGACACTTAAAATTGCAATGCTTGAGAGAAAATGAAAAGTGGCCCCTCGTCATGTTATAGAGGGCACTTGACACAGGCATTCAATCTGAGATTGATTAAAATTTGCATACTTCTTATTATTTATTCTAAAATAATTGAAAAGCAGTGGTCTTGAAGAGAGAATTTTTTTTTCGAAGAACAATATTTGATGCATTGGTTCCAAAGGAACCAGCCCATTTATTCAATAATGAAAAAAGGCATTATTTTCACATCGCCACCTAATGTCTTCTGTTTTCTCCCGTCATTATTTAGCTCAGCTGGAAATTAGGCATCTTCTTCAGTGACGCTTAAACAAAACAAAACAAAACTTGTGTTATGAAATAGCACTATCCTTTGTGGACAACTGGACTTCAGAAAAAGACACTTGGCATGGGTTAACATGCTTCTTGGGTTTATACTGGACCCTCCTTTCTTTTCCTTTTCCGTTTTTGGCACAATGGATAGGTTTTTAGCATGCCAGAATCTGTAGTTCTTGCTCTCTGAGATGTATGTGTGTATATATATATATATATATATATTTTTTTTTCCTTTTTACTATCTTCTATAAAAGGAGCTCGCTATTGATTGCAGCTGACTGAGTCGCTTGAGTTGATATCTAAGCAACGCTAACCCAGATAGGGATTAGCATTACATCAGCTGTCAGGCGAGGAAGCCTGGCAGAGTGCCAGCCTGTAAAAAACGGAACGCGTTTGCGTCACTGTTCCCTTGGTGATGCTTCTTGGAGCCTTGTCAGCTGTCCCCTGAGGTTGTTTCCTTAATATGTCAACAGACATTCCTGAATCTTTAATGCTGGATAGCTCTTTTCCTCTTCCAAAAACACTTAGGTGACCAAGCAGCTGGTGCTATGATCTTTCGAAATGTATCTCTTTCATGAAATACGTGTTTGCTCTGTGTTTGCTCTCTTCCGAACAGTCGAGGGGATTTAAGAAGGTTTGGATTTCTGCTTCTCCCATGTTAGAGGACCTATTTTTGAAGAAACAGGACAGCCAGCTTTAGTGCTGGGAGCTGCTTCTCTGCTTTTATCTTCCTTCGGAAAACCCCGTATTCCCTCACCAGCTTATCCAAACCCTCCAATTATCCTGTTACACTGTGACATCTATAGAACGAAACAGCTGGTTGAAAAGACCCGGCTGGAATTTGCCCCCATTTATGATTTGCTCTCTGACCTTGCTCTAAGAACATCCGCGAGACAGAAAAAGGTGTGGGCAGTGACCTTGAGCGTCCCCTGCTTACCGAGAACGGCGTATAAGAAAGGTTTGTCACCCGTTGCCCACGTGAAATCCATTTCCTCATTTTCCCGACGTCTTTTTTTTTTTTTTTTTTTTTTTTTGCCATCCTGGCAATTCGATCTCTACTTCCATCTTGGAAAATTTTACACTGAAAAGTAAGTGGGTAAAGCCTCGCGCTAACATACCTTCTTTCTCTTTCTCTCTCTCTCTCCCTCTCTCTCTGTCTCTCTGCAAGTAAACGTAGCCCATTGAAACTGAGTTATTTCTCCCTGCTCAGTAACCCTCCAGATCATTATGCCGTGGCTATACCAGCTAATTACAGTCAATAGTTTGAGCAACTTAAATTTGGAAAGAAGTCATTCGGGTTTTGGAGGGGTAGTGTGGCGGTGTTATTAAATTCATTTAATCGTAAGTGACCATGATGGAGTACGTAACTGGGGGGAAAGCCACTTTCACGGTGTGTGAGCCTCAGACTCTGCTGTCAGAGGAGCGCCTGTCGTCGAGCGGGCACACATCTTGTCCTTTGGAGACACACTAAGGGCCCCGAGAATTCTGTGGCCGTGGAAGCTGTCTCTGGGCTAGGTCTCCTGGGACGGCCGCTTCCTCATTCTGCTGGCTGATGTAGCAATCGGGTTTCTGTTCTGCAAGTCCTGTGCCCCCGGAGCCCAGCCTCCCGGGAGCCCCTTGATCACCCCCCCTGCAGAAGGTCCCCATTGGCTCCCCGGGGGACAATGGGGACAGAGCTGCCCAGGAGAGGAGGGAGTTAGGACCCTTGGGTTTTAGAATTGAAGGGAATTTTTGGAGTTCGTGAAACCCAAGCCCGACATTCATTTTAAGAATGAAAAATCTGAAGTTTGCTGGTGTGGGCTAGCTGGTATCATATCTGGGAGGAGGACCCATCTCTCTGCACTGGCCTTTGTTTTTCTTAGTTTATACTTAAAAAAAAATTTATTTATATTGAGAGAGAGCATGAGCAGGGGAGGAGCAGAGAGAGAGGGGGAGAGAGAGAATCCCAAGCAGGCTCCATGCTGTCAGCAAGGAGCCAGACGGGAGGCTCGAACCCACAAACCTCAAGATCATGACCTGAGCTAACGTTAAGAGTCAGATGCTTAACCGACTGAGCCACCCAGGCGCCCCTGCCCTGCTTCGTACAGCAGCAGCTCTTGTCCGGGGGCAGAGCTGGGCTGGGGCAGCACAGGGCACTCTTCTCCCCGGTTCAGGGTCCTGTCCAGTGGAGTCAGTGGCTGGAAGACCACTGAGGCCACATGCAGTGTGGAACTGAGCACTACGGATGGGGCTCCACTCCAGCAGGCTGTCACCCAAGCACACCTCTGTTTTTCCTCACTTAGCCGGGGGCCCGCAGGAGAGCTTCGCTGTGCTGTGTGTACCCCACTTACAGCCGCGAGGGAATGCCATCCCCGACTGCGCACACCCCCTGGCGGGACCGACGAGGCAGCAAGAGTTAGCCCAGCCGTTGCTTTGGGGCCAGAGGCACAGAGTCTGGATGGTGCCGAGGACAGCGTGTAACAAGACTCCTTGTCTCTTCCCCTTGGGAGCCAGGAAGGGGAAAAAAAAAAAAAATCACAGACACCTGTAAGAAAGTGGAAAGAGGACTTTTAGCCCTCCAATAGGGCTTCCACATCCAGAATAAGATTTCCTCGCCCTTACTTCTTCCCTTGTTGCCCCAAACTCCACGCATCCCCCATGGGCTGGGCTGGCGCACGGCTGGCTCAGCTCGGTGGCTGTGATTCGGAGGGAGGGCTTGGGGGTCCGACCTCCTGCGTTCCAGTGCCCGCTCTGCCACTTGACAGCTGTGCGATCTCGGGCCAGATTTTCTCCTCTCAATGTCCTCATCTGGGAAATGGAGAGAACGCTATTGAGTTTGATGAATATACCAGAAGGATTAAGTGAGGTGGGGCCCCTCAGCGTGCTTGGCAAAGCGCCCGGCCCAGAAGGGGTCAGTACGCCTCAGTCGCCGCTATTAACATCGCGCAGAGAACGCTTGGAGAGAATTCTCAAGGCAACCGATAGACACACATCTTCTCCGGTTTGGGGTGGGGGTGCGTTGGGAACCAGTGTACCGGCCTGGCGAGCAGGAGGTGAGCCGGAGACGAGGAGACGGGTTGGTGGGAACAACACAAGCGACCTAGACCTTGACCGAGCTGCATATCAATGTATATCCCGCCTAAAGGGTTGGAGCCGGCTTGCACTTGCCTGTGGCGGGGGGCACCTGGTTCTACCACGCAGTGTGACCACTGGACACGACTGGGGGGAAAAGAGAGAAAAGAAACGCCAAAGTAATAATGGTTAGCATCGGCATGGCACGGTCACGGTCTCAGGAGGACCTTCATCTCTGTAGACAACGGAGGGTTTTACACTATCCTCTTTTTGCAGATGAAAGAAACACTTTCTTAGACTCTAGGGACTTGCCTCAGATTGAAGAGTGAATAACTGTTGGCGGTCAGGCCTGGACTCCCTTCTTTCTCAGAATGTTCCTCCCGGCCACACACACTCAGATGCACGCGCAGGTGCGCGCACGCTCCTGCCCGCATACACATGCACACACGTGTGCACACACGGAGGCACACGCGCGCACGCGCAGATGGGCACGATATAGGCCAGGGAGACCCGGCGTCTGCAATGTGCTTTGCTCGCTCCAGTTGCCGGGGGGCCTGTAGCGCTTGGAGAGGTGGCTGCAGAGACCGGGGTCCGGCCCGCTGCACCGAGGCTCAGATAAACCCGGGAACCAGGAACCAGGAACCTGTAACCCCCTTCCTTCCCCCGAAGGCACCGGGGCGGACCGACCGGGCACGGGGAAAAAAGGCAACGTCCCCTTTCGTGTTTCCCCGACGTGCCTTTTGCCATCATGACAACTGTGAGTTGCTCTGGGAATCGGTCCTTCTCCCTCAAGCTCTGGAATGAGTCATTTGGCAAAGAGCTGCGTGCGGAAATTACAGAGCTTCCGTGTCACCTATGGAAACCGCGGTGGGGCTTTTGTTTGTTTTGGGTTTATTTCTGCCGCTGTCCTCACTTCCGCTGTGTGAGAGGCCAGTGGGGAACCACGCGCTTCACACGTGCTGCACATGCGCACCCCGCCTACACGCGGAGGCCTGGGGCGCAGGCTGGAGGGCCCCGGCTTTCCTCTCTCTGCTCGCCCTTCCAATTCCTCTGCGATCGCATCCGCTGCAGCTTTGCCCCGCGGGCCACTGTCGTAGGAAAGCAGATTTGGCCAGTGGAGACCAGCGTGAGCTGGGCTCGACCCCACTGCGGGAGGCACCTGTGCGAAAAGGCTCCATCTGGGACACCTGCGACATGGTTTAAGGGGACACTTTCTTGCTTCACGTCCTCTACAGGCTTTAGGGGTTTCTTTTACCATACATCTTTTGTTTTAAATTTTATTTATTTTTAGAGAGAGAGAGAGAGAGTGCCAGAGGGGCAGAGAGAGAGGGAGACAGAGAATCCCAAGCGGACCCCAAGCTCAGCGTGGAGCCTGATGGCGGGGCTGGATCTCTGAGTCCGAGGCTGAACCGACTGAGCCCCCCCAGGCGCCCCAAACCGTAAACTTTTGTATGCCCTTGATACTTAATGCTCTTTTCATGGTTGGCTCATTGAAAAAAAAAATTTTTTTCCTGGAAACAAGAAAGGAGCTCGTAATTTTTTTTTAATTTTTTTTAACGTTTATTTATTTTTGAGACAGAGAGAGACAGAGCATGAACAGGGGAGGGGCAGAGAGAGAGGGAGACACAGAATCGGAAACGGGCTCCAGGCTCTGAGCCATCAGCACAGAGCCCGACGCGGGGCTCGAACCCACAATCTGTGAGATCATGACCTGAGCCGAAGTCGGCCGCTTAACTGACTGAGCCACCCACGTGCCCCTGAAAATGTGTTTAAAAATTTTTTTTTAACATTTATTTATTTTTGAGACAGAGAGAGACAGAGCATGAACAGGGGAGGGGCAGAGAGAGAGGGAGACACAGAATCCGAAGCAGGCTCCAGGCTCTGAGCCGTCACCACAGAGCCCGACGTGGGGCTCGAACCCACAACCCGTGAGATCATGACCTGAGCCGAAGTCGGACGCTTAACCGACCGAGCCACCCAGGCGCCCCACGTAATTTTTTAATAGCAATCTGTCTCTGTGGCTGTCACACATATAAACTCTGTCACTTGGGAGAATTTTTAAGCACCTTCTACGGCTCAGGCACTGTTCAGGGAGCTGAGGATATAGCAGTGACCAACATGCACACACTTCTCGTCCTTGGGGAGACTAGGCAATAAATGACTGAGAAAACTTCTTAGAGGGGCGCCTGTGTGGCTCAGTCGGGTGGGTGTCCGACTCAATTTTGGCGCAGGTCATGATCCCAGGGTTGTAGGATCGAGCCCCATGTCTGGCTCCACGCTGAGCGTGGCACCTGCTTAGGATTCTCTCTCTTTTTCTCTTTCGCTCTCCCTTTGCCCCTCCTCCCCATTAAAAAAAAAAAACCTCATAGATATTTCACAAACCGAACTTAGAATTAAGGTCAATAACACTGAATCCACTTCAACTTGATGGCCTATCTTTATTCATATATTTTTAAATATTGTTACCTAGTCACTGGTGATCTGGATTTGAGGATTGGGACTTTAGTTCTTTTCGGAAACCCTGAGCCGGTCTGGTCTGTACACAGGTGTCCACCAGGCAGCTGGCTGATGGAGGCTGTGTCACAGAAAGTCTGAGATTCTGTGACTTCTTCTATGGTGATTATGGGAGTTTGGCTACCGGGCTGACAGGGCGCCCCCCCCCCCCCACCCAACCTATGGAAAATTGGGTTTTGCTGCAGGTTGACCTTGGAAAAGAACGGGTAAGTAAATATAATTTAAATGGTTCATTTATTTTTTTCTTTAGGGACATGGAAAACAACCAAGACCCTTAGCTGTAGAGAACAAACTGATGATCACCAGAGAGGAGGTGGGTGGGAGATGGGTTAAAATGGGTGATGGGGATTAA
This sequence comes from Prionailurus viverrinus, assembly GCF_022837055.1. NCBI lineage: Eukaryota > Metazoa > Chordata > Mammalia > Carnivora > Felidae > Prionailurus > Prionailurus viverrinus. The sequence goes on from NC_062571.1 coordinate 13,978,348, forward strand.
GGAGTGCACCTGTCGTGATGAGCTCCGGACGAAGTGCTCAATCACTATTCTGTGCACCTGAAATGAATATAACCCTGGATGCTAACTCTACTGGAATTTAAAATAAAATTTAAGAAAACATACATGCCTTAAAGAAAGATGTTGCTGAAGGAGAGTTCAAAAAAAAAATAAATAAAGGTTTACATAAACCGCTTACTTTTGCAAAACTGGCCCTTGCTGATTTAACTGGTGGCTCACTCGTTCGTTCATTTACTGACCGCTGTGGTGGGCCAGGCACCCTGCTCTGTGTCAGAAACACAAAGTTCAATAAGACGTGGTCCCTGCCTTCAAGGCGCTCATAACCCGGGAGGAAAAGCAGTTGCAGAGACGATCGGGTAACTGTGGCATGTGCTGTACTTGAGGCTGAGTGATGGGCTCCACCCCGCGTGGGGCAAGGCTTCGGAGAGAGGACAAACCGTGTATTTAACGTGGGTTTATTTTTAAATTTTTTTTCAACGTTTATTTATTTTTGGGACAGAGAGAGACAGAGCATGAACGGGGGAGGGGCAGAGAGAGAGGGAGACACAGAATCGGAAACAGGCTCCAGGCTCTGAGCCATCAGCCCAGAGCCCGACGTGGGGCTCGAACTCACGGGACGAGAGATCGTGACCTGAGCTGAAGTCGGACGCTTAACCGACTGCACCACCCAGGCGCCCCTTTAACGTGGGTTTAAAAATAAGTGTCTTATAAGAGCCAGTGCCTTGTCTCCCTCCTCCTCTGTCTAACATTTGTCCACGGTGGCTCTAAGGAATTTGGCCACGTTATCCGGCTACCAGTAAACAACTACGCCAGCCCTTCTATGGGCTGATCTGCTTAGTATTCTATTTTGTGCAATCAGAGATTAAATTCCAAATTCACTGGCACCGAAGATGAAACAGCTAATTACATACAGTAATTGCATTTAAAATCCATGCCTTTGAGTGACTGATGAAATCTGCTTTTTAAATGCTCCTGAAACTCAATGTACCCAGCAACTGACTGTGGTTAAGGGGCAGTGTATTTTTAGTCCTGGAGTGTGGGCACGGCTTCAGCCTCTTTCGCCCATGTCCTTTCCTTGAATTCAGTCTGTGCACTTAAAAGAATACTTTTGTCCAAAAGGAAGAAGTAAAATTGGCTGTTTGCAGGTGGCATGATATCACACATAGAAAACCCTAAAGACTCCACCAAAAAAAAAAAAAAACCACCCCAAACATTAGAACTAATACGCACATTCAGTAAGGTTGCAGGATATAAAATCAATATCCAAAAATCGCTTGCATTTCTATGCACTAACCACAATCCATCAAAAAGAGAATTTAAGAAAATCTTATTTACAATAACATCAAAAAGGATAAAATAGGAACAAATTTAACCAAGGGGGTGAAAGATCACACTGAAAACTACAGAACATTGGTAAAAGGAACTGAAGGAGACACAAATACAGGGAAAGATATTCTGTGTTCATAAACTGGGACAGTAAACATTGTTAAAATGTCTATACCACCCAAACTCTCTACGGATGCAGGATTATTCCTATCAAAATTCCGATGGCAGTTTTCACAGAAATAAGAAAAATGAGCTTCAAATTCATATGGAACCATCAAAGGCCGGGAATAGCCAAAGCAATCCTGAGATAGAACAAAGCTTAACAAAGAGGCACTGTACTTCCTGATTTCAAACAAGGCTACAGTAATCAAAACAGTGTGGCATTGGTCTAAAAACAGACATACAGGCCAATGGAGCAGAGTAGGCAGCTCAGAAATAAACCCACACATATATCATCAATTGCTGTCCAACAAAGGAGCGAAGGATTTACAAGGGGGAAAGGATAGTCTTTTCAATAAATGGTAGGGGGAAAACTAAATATCCACATGCAAAAAAAGATCTTCCACCATACACAAAAATCAGCTCCATATGTATTAAAGGCATGAACATGAGACCTGAAAACATAAAACTCATTGAAGAAAACATAGGGTAAAAGCTCCTTAACATTGGTCTTGGCGATGATTTTGTTTTATTTGACACTGAAAGCAGAGGCAACATAAGCAAAATTAAACAAGTGGGACCCATCAAATTAAAGAGCTTCTGGGGGCGTCTGGGGGGCTCAGTCGGTTAAGCGTCCCACTTCGGCTCAAGTCCTGATCTCACGGTTCACGAGTTTGAGCCCCGCGAGGGGCTCTGTGCTGACAGCTCGGAGCCTGGAGCCTGCTTCGGATTCCGTGTCTCCCTCTCTCTCTGCCCCTCCCCTGCTCGTGCTCTGTCTCTCTTTCTCTCTCTCAAAAATAAATAAATCATTAAAAAAAATTAAAGAGCTTCTGCACAGCAATGGAACCATCAACACAATGAAAGGCGACCTACAGAATGGGAGAAGATATTTGCAAACTATATGTCTGGTAAGGGGTTACTATCCAAAATAGACAAAGAGCCCATACAACTTAATAGCAAAATAATAAGGATAATAATCCCAATTTAAAAAATGGGCAGAGGACTTAAATAGACATTTTTCCAAAGAAGACCTACAGGTGGCCAACAGGTACATGAAAAAGTGCTCAACATCCCTCATCATCAAGGAAATGTAAATCGAAACCACAATGACAGATCACCTGACGCCTTGTCAGAATGGCTAAAACACAGGAAATAACAAGTGTTGGGGGGCACCCGGGTGGCTCCGTCAGTTAAATGTCCTACTTCAGCTCAGGTCATGACCTCACGGTTTGTGGGTTTGAACTTCATGTCGGGCTCTGTGCTGACAGCTCGGAGCCTGGAGCCTGCTTCAGATTCTGTGTCTCCCTCTCTCTCTGCCCCTCCCCCACTCATATTCTGTTTCTCTCTCTCTCTCTCTCTCTCTCTCTCTCTCTCTCTCTCTCAAAAAGTAAATAAACATTTTTTTAATTAAAAAAAAAAGAAATAACAAGTGTTGGCAAGGATGTACAGAAAAAGGAATCCTTGTGCACTGTTGGTGGGAATGCAAATCAATGCAGTCACTGTGGAAAACAGTATGGAGGTTCCTCAAAAAACTAAAAATAGAATGACATATGAGCCAGTAACTACACTACTGGGTATGTACCCAAAGAATATGAAAACACTAATTTGAAAAAATATAGAAATATAGCCCGCCCCCCGTGTTTATTGCAGCATTATTTACAATAGCCAAATTATGGAAACAGCCCATGTGTCCATTGATAGATGAATGGACAAAGAAGATGTGGGATGTGTATACAGTGGAATATTACTGAGCCATAAAAAAGGATGAAACCTTGCCATTTGCAACCACATGGATGGATCTAGAAAGTGTAAGGCTAAGTGAAATAAGTCAGAGAGAGACAAATGCCATGTGATTTTACTCATGTGGAATTTGAGAAACAAAACAAAGAGAGACACACAAGAAATTAGACTCTTAACTATAGAGAACCAGAGGGGAGGTGGATGGGAGGAGGGGTGAAATAGATGAAGGGGACTAACACTTACTAACACTTAACCATGTTGAGCACTGAATAACGTATAGAATTGGTGAATCACTATATTATACACCTAAAGCTAATATAACACTGTACGTTAATTATACTGGAATTTAAAAAATTAAGATAGGGGCGCCTGGGTGGCGCAGTTGGTTAAGCATCCGACTTCAGCCAGGTCACGATCTCGCGGTCCGTGAGTTCGAGCCCCGCGTCGGGCTCTGGGCTGATGGCTCGGAGCCTGGAGCCTGTTTCCGATTCTGTGTCTCCCTCTCTCTCTGTCCCTCCCCCATTCATGCTCTGTCTCTCTCTGTCCCAAAAATAAATAAACGTTGAAAAAAAAATTTTAAAAAAAATTAAGATAAAAATTTTTTCAAAAGGAAAGGAATACTAATAAAACTTAGGAGCCCTGAAAAAAAAAAAAGAAAGACGAGATAATAAACGCTGGCGAGGACGTGGAGGAAAGGGAAACCTTGCACACTCTTGGTAGGGCTGGAAATTAGAGCAGCCCCTGTGGAAAATAGCATGGAGGTTCCTCAAAATATTAAAAATAGAACTACCATGTGATCTAGCAATATCACTTCTGGATATATCTCCAAAGGGGAAAAAAATCATTGTCTCAAAAGGATATCTGCACACCCATGTCCACAGCGGCATTATTCACAATGGCCAAGGTGCAGAAACAATATGCACATATGCACTATATGTCCTTTGACGGATGAATGAATAAAGACAATGTGATGTATTGCCATGGGATATTATTCAGTCCTCAAAGAATCCTGCCATTTGCGGCATGGGTGAGCCTGGAGGGTATCATGCCAAGCGAAATAAACCAGGTAGAGACAAATAATGCCTGAGATCACTTATATGTAGAATCTTTAAAACCAAATAAACAAATAAACTGGGTCTCAGAAACAGAGTTGAATGGTGATTCCCATGGGGGAAATGGCGAGAGGTTGGTAAAAGGGTACCTTTCAGTGATTCGATGAATAAGATATGAAGATCTCCGGACGCCCGGGTGGCTCAGTCAGTTAAGCAACCGACTCTTGATTTCAGCTCAGGTCACGATCTCACGATCATTAGATCGAGTCCTGCGTCAGGCTCTGTGCTGAGTGTGGAGCCTGCTTGGGATTTTTTCGCTCTCTCTCTGCCCCTCCTCTGCTCGTTTCCTCTCTCTCTGTCTCTCTGTCTCTCTCAAAATAAACACTTAAAAAAAAAAAGATATGAGAATCTCATGTATAACGTAGTGAGTATAGCTGATAATACTGTATTGTATAGTTGAAACTTGCCAAGGGACGCCTGGGTGGCTCAGTCTGACAAGCGTCCACCTCTTGATTTCAGCTCAGGTCACGATCTTGCGGTTCGTGAGTTCAAGCCCTGTGTTGGGCTCTGCGCTGACAGCATGGAGCCTGCTTGGGATTCTCTCTCCTCTCTCTGCCCTTCCCCTGCTTGTACTCTCTCTTTCTCTCTCTGTGTCTCAAAACAAATAAGCTTGAAATTTGCTGCAAGAGTAGAACTTATGTATTCTCACTAAAACAAGTGAATGTCTGAGGTGCTGGGCGTGTTCATTAACTCAACGGTGGGACTTCCTTCACGATCAACACATCGCCATCCTCCTAGCGACTTTTTTTTTTTAATTTTCCTCTATAATATGGGAAGGCTTACAGTTTCAATATGTTTCATTTGTAGCACTTAAAAATATATTTAAGACCCTGCGGTGTTGTTACAATTTTAGTCATTAGCTATTAAAACGTATTCGCTTATTAGAATTTGTTCATAGAATCCATTATTCATTGTAAACATCTGGGGAAGGAAGGTACACAGACCTTCTCCGGCCCCGGTGCCCAAGCTAGTGCTTCTGCTGGGGAATTCAACTCAGGACACGGCTGTGTGTCTGGAGGACGTTCCCCTTAGTTTTCTCTCCCCTTCATGCCTAGTTGCGGCTTTTGGAATCGTTGCAGTTGGACGGAAAACCGAGGAAGTTATGTCAGATGAATCATTTCACTGTGCGTCGCTGTACAGAATCACTTCCCCTGGATAATTAATAAAAGATTGACAGGAAGAATGTTCCTGGAATAACGAGCAGGCAGTTTCAGAACTGGAGCTTGTATTTTCCTCATTTTGCTCGAGCTACGGTGAACGCCCGGTTTTTGCCACTTGAGGATTTTTGACAGAGGTGAAAACGGCCTTCTGAGAGCGACTGCACGGCTGGTCTTCGGTAGGACGCAGCCTGGGGACTCCCGGAGCGGAGACACCCCCCCCCCCACCCTCCCCGCCGCAAAGACACCACAGCAGGCTGCCACGACCGGGCAGAGCCCCTGCCAGACCCCCCAAGGCCGCCTCTCCGGGATCACCCGCTTTGCACACCGGTTTTGGCGTTTCGTGGCTCTGATTCACATCTTTATAATGAGAAGAGGTTTCCAGTTTGTAGGGAAGTAAGTTAGGCAGTGCAGATTCAGGTGGCATATAAGTTTTTTTTTCTGTTTTTACATAAGCTGGTGCAAAAAAAGTTTTCGCGGACTACACCAGGAATCCTAAATCCTGGTTGGTCAACACCGCGTAGGGCTCACGTTACATTGAATCGCCTTAAACCCTGTAAACTAATGTGGGGGACCATAGAACTGATTTGCTTTTTGGGTCAAAACGCTGACCTGACTATAGCCCCTCTTTTCCCTTACTGTGGTTTTCATATTTTTGCTTTTTAAACAAAGTTTGTTCCTTTCTGCGATTACCCTCTCCTGTCTCTTTTACTTGTACGTGCTGAGACACGTTGCGACTTCATGAGTAATCTTGATAACATCACTCAGATTAAAAAAGAACTCTGGCGCTGATCTGAACTGTGACCTCTTGCAAGTCGCTGCAAGGCTTTGAACTTCGGTTTCCCAGACTGGAAGAGGAGGCGATTGGACTAGAATGTTTCTGGTTCCTTCCAGTGGAAAAAGGCTGTGGTCCTGACGTGCGCCTGGGTTGGCTTGGGGCAGAGCTTTACGGCTTCATTGTGAGATAGCTGAGGGTTCCTCGGGGATCCCTCTGGGGACTCTGCCCTCCCTTCTCTCCATCTCCCCTCCACCTGTCCCTAGGTGCTCACCTCCCAGCCTTTCAGGACTCTGCTGCCCCAGGCCAAGAGCTCAGACCGCTCTCGGCTGCCACTGGGCCATGCAGGACTTGACCCTTATCTCTCTCTGCTCCTCCCTCCACCCCTAACAGAGCTGGTGTTCTATGCCTTCCATGGTGGAAACTCATGCAGGGGTCTTCAAACTGGATCCCCTAGGAGTGCCCGAGGCCCAGAAGACGTAAATAGGTTTCTCCGCCCAGAAGCACACAATTGCTTTGAAAATGTGTGTGTTCTCTTAAAAGTTCGTGGAACGCATGCATTCCAGTTCGAAATGCATCTGTTTGTTTCATTAGAAGAATACTGCTTTAAATAACAGAGGAACGCTAATCCACAGGTAAGACAGAAGCTCCAGGAGAATATTTGAGAAATGTGGAACAGGTTCGCTGAACCACTGGCACAGCTGGAGGAAGAGCTGTTTGCGTTATCTTGCGGTCCTTCGAGCCCTGCCTCCTTTCTTACATGCGTGCATTTTACACGCATGCAGCAATTTTTGCGTACGTTAGTGAATTATTTCCCCGGATATGGTTGTGTGTGTGTGTGTGTGTGTGTGTGTGTGTGTGTGTGTGTGTGTGTTTTACTTCCAGCCCACATGGTAGGGAGGGGGACGCGATGAGGGGACGCTCTGGGGGGCAGGGCATGCCAGGCAAGGGGGTCACCGTCTTTGCCCAGCTGTCTGGACTGCTCCGGGTGACTTGGACCCGTGTCGCTCTGGGCAGGTTGCTTTCCTAACCTGGGATGACGGGTCACCCTGTTCAGCCTCTCCCACAGGCCACCGATGTCTTCAACGTTGTTGGAAGAGCTGCTGTTTCGACGGTCAGTAGAACTGTAACTTAATTCTCACCCTTTACGTGGCCAATTGCACGTACAGCTGATGGTCCTGTAACGTCTCCCGACAGGGTGTTGGCCACTCCTGCTCAGATCCTTGGGGGGCTGGGGTCCCGGAAAGGTACCGCTCATCTACACTCTCGGGGGACTGCCTATACCTCCAGGGCCGGAGTGGAGGGGATGGTTCAGGTCAAAGGGAAGTGTGCCTTAGCCAAACCCCATCAACCCCTCGGCTGCTCATTGACGACAGGGTGCTAATAAGGGACCTACCTCACCGGGGGGTGTGGGCGCACTTGAACTGATTTTATGTAGCAGGACACAAGTGCTAAGTATTATTATAGTTATAGGAAGAGAACCACCATTAGCATTTTTAAGCCCTAAGGATACTTGAAAATCAGAACCTCACGGAGGTGCGGATAATGGCTGCCTGAGAGCTGGAAACTGCTTATACACAATCACCAAGCTGCCAGCGTTTAACTCATCACGGTGCAGGGTAATTTGGGTTACATCAGCCCGAAAGGGAGCTGGGGAACCTGGAAGGGGTGGTAATTAAAAAAAAAAAAAACACATCCTTTTCTATGTGTTCATTTAATCAACCACTATCGGCAGAGTGTCTGGATTTGATGCTGGCAGGGGGTTGAGGGGCCCCGCAGCACAGCCAGCCTCCAGGAAGGGAGGGACGATCCTGAGGGGGGGGGGGTGATTCCAGAGCTGACGGAAAGCGGCAGGATCCTGGGGCAGATGGACAAGTGCTGGGGCTCCAGGGGCCCCAGCACAGGGCCTGGCACCCTGCAGACCGCCCCCCCCCCCAAACTGTTCGTGGAGTGAGTGAAATAAGCAAATAAAAAGGAACAACGGTCAGAAAGTCCAGGTGGGGGGGGGGAGGTATTCGGGCAAGTTCGAGGCAGCAAACCCCAGGACAAACCATTGAGTGACAGGGTGTGCTCGGCCTCAGAGGGTTGGCACAATGGTGGCAGAGGTCCCAGGTACGGACCTGGGTTGTTCACAAGAAGCCACGGGCACAAAAGGCCAGAGAGAACAGGAGCAGGGCCGGGCCCTGGGAAATGAGCTGAGCTGACAGCTGAATCCCCCAGACACCAGCGAAGGGGACTTGAGGCTTCATGTCTGAGTCCCAGCACACCACACCCCATGCCCCGTCGTCTCTGTTCAGGTGGGCCTCCTCCCAGGTTCCCCGGCAGGAGATTTTTGACCCATTCTTCCATTGCCAGCTTGCCGGGTGCTTTATAAATATTTTTTTCAGTTTATCCTCACAGAAGTGGGTTGGTGGTCAGCGTTGGCCCAGGTTTTCCAGTGACGAACCTTGGCTCAGAGAGGTTAAGCAGCTTGCCCGAGGTCACACAGCAAGTAACCACGAGAGCTCGGGGTTGGCACCAGGAACGTCTGACTGCAAAGCCCAGACTTGTTCTCTATCAAGTCCTTTCATGGACTCACGGAGCCTCCAAGCCGGGAGCGGTCCGGAAGGTCATTTCGGTGAGCCCTCTCAGTAATGCAGCAATATTTCCTCCCCATTCTCCATAAATTGCTTATGCTCTTGCTCAGAGAAATGGCAAACAAGGACAAAAAGAAGGAGGAAGCAGGTGAAGGGGGAAGAAGGAAGAAAGGGAGGGAGAAAACAAAAGTCTGGCTTCAATGAGCATATTTAGGATTTCATTGACAAAAAACAACCTAGCAAGAAGCCACTTTACTTTCGGCATACCTGAACAGTTTGGATTTCGTGTTTAGTGTTGTCTTATATCAAGTTACATTTGGAGATGGGCCCTGTCACCTTCTGGGGCTCGAAAGTCCCAAAAGGGCCCAATCTGCTCAGCTCAGTCCTGGCCTCTGAGAAGGGCCCTCTCCCTCCAGGCAAGGCTTTGTCTCCTCTTGACAAACGTCCTAATTCGCTGCCCTCATAATGGAGCTTTTCTATCACATCTCCCAGTTTGACCCCGTGTCTGTAGCAGCCCAGAGGGCCCCCATCCCGCCTGCCCCGGCTTCTGGAGTGAGACAAACCCAGGGTGAAGGTAGGAGACAGGCCGGAGATGCTCCCCCAGCCGGTGGAGATAAGAGAGAGTAGCTTTCCCGGATCTGGGACCTCGGGGAGACAAACTCTGAGAGCCTAGAGTTGAAGTGGGGTGCAGAAAGGCGAATCGGTCAAGGCACAAGGGCTTTAGTTCTGTCTAGCATGGAGCTTCTAGAATTCCAGGTGAAGAGCAGACAAGGCTGTGACCCGGCCAGGGTGGCTGCCATGACCTCCTGTTGCCTGAAAATGTGCCCAAGGGCACTGGGATCCTGAGAGCACAATAAGGCAGGCTTCCTGCCCTCAGGTTGCCTAGAATCTAGGCCAGGAACCAACTAGAAGCGACATGAAAATAACCATAAGGGGGGCGCCTGGGTGGCGCAGTCGGTTAAGCGTCCGACTTCAGCCAGGTCACGATCTCGCGGTCCGGGAGTTCGAGCCCCGCGTCGGGCTCTGGGCTGATGGCTCAGAGCCTGGAGCCTGTTTCTGATTCTGTGTCTCCCTCTCTCTCTGCCCCTCCCCCGTTCGTGCTCTGTCTCTCTCTGTCCCAAAAATAAATAAACGTTGAAAAAAAAAATTAAAAAAAAAAAAAAAGAAAATAACCATAAGGGCAAGAGGGATTTAAAAAGGAAGGGACATGGGTGGATGCGGGTAGCTGGAGGACCTTCTGGTGGGAGGAGAGTCTCGAGTGAGGACATGAGGCCTGGGATGGTCTGGGCAGAGGGTGGGAAGATAGGAAGAAGGACATGGGGAGGGCTAGAGGGGAGTTGAGGGTGTAAGAGCCAGAAGGACGGACAGAAAGTCCTCGCCAGGATGTGACAGATTCAGACAAAAACACAGCGCTACCTTACGTTTATCACGGATCTCAGAATAATTCTATATATTGTGTCCTGTGACTTCATCTCGGCCTGTCAACCTTTCTTGACGAGTTTAGGAAGATATGACCCCGATCTCTGAGCACAGCCCATTGGGGTGAGGGTTGGGGGCCGAAGTTGGACTTTTGGATTCGGAAACCCAGCGTGGTTCACAGGTATTTCTCTCTGGTGGCTGAAGCCGTAAGAAGCCGCATGTGGAAGACTGGAAAAGTAGAGGCAGGAGGGCTGAAGGGAGGGAGAGAGACAGAGAGAAGGAAGGGGGAAGAAGCAGGTGTGCATACATCCAGGGGAAGCAGTCCTATGGTTCCCTTGCATAAGCCACTTAGGTCTACAGAAAGAACGAGGCTCGGTGAGAAATTTGCCCCAAACCATCAGCGAGGAGGTAATTCAACCTGGATCTCCAATTCAGATCGGATCTCAAAGCGTCTTCAAACGCTCCCTGCCACAGCGCCCTGTGTTAGGTGGCCAGGGTTGCTGTGACAAAGGGCCACAAACTCGGTGGCTTTGGCAATCGAGCTCATGGCCTTGTGATTCTGGAAGCCAGAAGTCTGAAATCAGGATGTCACCAGGGCCTTGCTCTCTCTGCAGCCTGTAGAGAATTCTTCCTGGCCCCGTCTGGCTTCCAGACTGGGCGCCTGGCTTCCTGGGACTGACCCAGGGCTGCCCAGCCCGTCCAGCGGGAGCTGCTGCTCTGAGCCGGCTCTCGCCTCTTTCCTGTTGCAGGTGGACAGGTAAAGCGATCTTGTAGGCACAGGGGAAAAGGCACAGAAAAGAATGGAAATTTGGGAGGGGTGAGCAAAACGCGGACATTTAAATCTTTGATGATGAAGTGAAAAGGTCAGCGGGGGCCAGGGATAAGGGGAAAAGGGGAGCCAACAACGAAATCACAGCAAACCCGTCTGGCTGGCTGTTCGCTTATTCCGTATGAAGAGCCTCACGTGTGCACGGTGCTCGAGGACACATCTGCCACGCAGCAAGCTTTCAGTGGGTGGCTCGTGCATTTGTGCTTTTGTGCATTCAGATGCCCGCTTCACAGCTTTCCCTCCTATTCTCTGTTACGCGCCTTTGGGTAATTCTGAAAGATGACTGTGCTTTACAGTCGTGTAAGAACCAAGATGTTGGCCTTCTCCTTAGGTTTTGGAGATGGGTGGTGAATTTTTAAAACTAACATCTTTTGGGAAGAACCCGGATTAGCCAAGCGAGAGAAGAAAAAGGTAATGAATTATACTAAATATGACAATTCAGTTCATCCCCGGAAACCCTAGCCAGCGGCCATCTCAAAATATTCTTCATACACTACTCTGCACTAATAAAGATCTTGCTGCTATATATATATATATATATATATAATGTAATACCATAGGCCTTAAGGATATGTGTATGGGTATATGTGTGTATGTGTGCTCACACACACACATAGGCCCTAAGTATATATATATTTATGTGTGTATATATATATATATGACATGTGCACATATATGTGTGTGTCTATGTGTATACATGTGTGTGTATATATGTATAAGCCCTAAGTGTATATATATGTATAAACGTGTATTTATGTGTATATATATGGTATGTGTGTGTGTAATATATATGTGTATACATATATATGCCCTAAGTATATATATGTATTTATGTGTATACATATATATGGTATGTGCGTGTACATATGTATATATGTGTGTGTGCATGTATGTATATATGTATGTGTACATATATATGTATAGGCCTTAAATATGTATATATTTACTTGCATCTATATATGTATATATGTATATATTTATGTGTGTCTATATATTTATACATGTGTGTCTATATATGTATATATGTGTATATATTTATGTGTCTATATTTATGTGTATCTATATATGTATACATGTGTGTATATGTATATATGTGTATATATTTATGTGTCTATATTTATGTGGGTCTATATATGTCTATATATGTCTATATGTGTCTATATGTGTGTTTATATGTATATATTTATGTGTGTCTATATATGTGTCTATATTTATGCGTGTCTATATATGTATATACATGTGTCTACATATGTATATATGTGTATATATTTATGTGTCTATATGTGTCTATATTTATGTGGGTCTATATATGTCTATATATGTCTACATGTGTCTATATGTGTATTTATATGTATATATTTATGTGTGTCTATATATGTATATATATGTGTCTACATATGTATATGTGTGTCTATATTTATGTGTCTATATGTGTCTATATTTATGTGGGTCTATATATGTCTATATGTGTCTATATGTGTATTTATATGTATATACTTACGTGTGTCTATATATGTGTATATAGGTGTCTATGTTTATGTGTGTCTATATATGTATATACATGTGTCTACATATGTATATATGTGTATATATTTATGTGTCTATATGTGTCTATATTTATGTGGGTCTATATATGTCTACATGTGTCTATATGTGTATTTATATGTATATATTTATGTGTGTCTATATATGTATATATATGTGTTTACATATGTATATGTGTGTCTATATTTATGTGTCTATATGTGTCTATATTTATGTGGGTCTATATATGTCTATATGTGTCTATATGTGTATTTATATGTATATACTTATGTGTGTCTATATATGTGTATATAGGTGTCTATGTTTATGTGTGTCTATATATGTATATATATGTATCTACCTATGTATATGTGTGTATATATTTATGTGTATATATGTGTCTATATTTATGTGTCTATATATGTCTATATGTGTCTATATGTGTATTTATATGTATATATTTATGCGTGTCTATATATGTGTATATATGTGTCCATATTTATGTGTGTCTACACATATGCTGCATCACTAGCATGTCACACTTTTAGCCATTTGATTAACCATTTAGTAATTTAGCTTATTTTCTCTCCATACTCTGAGGACAATGAAGTATCCTCTCGAGTAAATGAGCACGTTCGGACTCCCTTCCTTAGCATTCGCGCCTCTCATTTGCCCTTCCCAGCGACCTCTCAGGATTGGCAGGGCATCAGCAGGCCCAGCAGCGCTTTGATTCCTGGATCTCCCCTTTCTTCTCTCTCCTGTGACCTTGGTCGTAGGATCACTTCAGGACCCAGCAAGCCCACCTCCTCTTGTCTTTGAACTCCCCTCGTCTTGCCACGGCATCCAAAAGAGGCCCCCTCTGAACTCCTGATGGTGCCTCTTGTTTGGCACTTTCTTCTCTTCCGACCAGATAGATACCGAGCGAGCGTCTGATACGGACCACCGCCGAGCTTTTGTGCCTCGCCGAATCCCCTACCATGAGGTTTATTCATAGATGTTGGCGGTAGATTCCAGTCCCAAAGACGCAAAGGGAGCAGTCAGCGCTTACCTTCTTTCACTGAACCAAGGTGCGCCATAATTTTGAAAACCCGTCTCTCCGCTCACAGACGTACGAACCCTCGAGCCCTCTCTCACGTAACCGAAAGAATTGAAAGAGTATTCTAAAAACCCTGAACGGGGACAAACATGAAAAGAAGCTGAGCTTTTCAGCACTTCCCATTAAGCGAGCTGCACCTTGGATGCACGAACAGTAAATTATCGCACAAAGTGTTTTTCTACTCGCTTAGTCCTAGGACTGAATATTTACTTAGACTTCCACCATTAAAGGAAAGGAGCAACTAAGAAAACCACAGCCCCATTACTTTCTAAGGGATGTACCTCATTACAGCACACCTATGTAGTTGGGTGTCTTTCTCTCTTTTGAAATATGAAACAATGTATGTGGAGAGGAGGCAGCTATTAATTAATCAAGGACTGATCAGCCAGTCTGGGTTTGACCCAGAGGCTTGTTTTTCTCCTTTATTCCTTTCTCCCGCCCTCGTGGATATTCCAGCCCCCCACGGACAGCCTGCATGGGAAGGGAGGCCATCACTTGTTTAGGTAGCAATTTGGGCTTGAATTCTTGCAAGATCTTTGCATGGAATTCGGACCTGGTTTCTTCATGATTTCCTTGGTCTCCTTAATTAAACTGGGTCATTTCAGGCTGGTTCTTTAAAGGATCTTGAGGATTTATTTATTTTTAAGTTATTTATTTATTTACTTTGAGAGAAAGAGAGCACGCGAGCAGGTGGGGACAGAGAGAGAGAATCCCAAGCAGCTCTGCACTGTCAGCACAGAGCCTGATGTGGGGCTTGAACCCGTGAGCCTCGAGATCATGACCTGAGCCGAAATCAAGAGTCGGACGCCTGACCAACTGAGCCACTCAGGCACCCCCGGCCCGAGGATCTTGAGGATTTATTTTATTTATTTATTTTTTAATTTTTTTTAACATTTTATTTATTTTTGAGACAGGGAGAGACAGAGCATGAACAGGGGAGGGTCAGAGAGAGGGAGACACAGAATCTGAAACAGGCTCCAGGCTCTGAGCTGTCAGCACAGAGCCCGACACGGGGCTCGAACCCACAATCTGTGAGATCATGACCTGAGCCGAAGTCGGCTGCTTAACCGACTGGGCCACCCAGGCGCCCCTGAGGATTTAAAAGAAAACAAAACAAAACATTCTCCACTTGGCCATGCCCTTTGAAGGGCGCCTTCTTGTCCTTCCTCTGCTACTCTGGGATGGGAGTCGGGGAGATGGGATCCATGCCGTGCAGAGACGAACAACCTTTGGGGGATGCGCGAAGGGGCTAGCCCAGTGGCCTGCCTTACAAGGGTGCTTCCAGGAGCTACTAGTCGGTGAGTATAAAGTACCGTAGAAACCGAAATTGTTTCTGAAAATGCCCAACAAGAAGACATTTCTCAAACCGGGACTCAGATATTTTACAGGAGATCCAACTCAAGCGGAGCCTCACACAGCCATTATCACTTAATTACCAACATAAATCTCACTAGCAACTTCCATAACTTCATTTGCAAATGAATATGCACACCTCCTAAATCACTCCCTCCTTTTCCCCCTCTCCCTGAAAGCCATTCCCCTGGAGCTCCCAGAAAAGTCTGCCGGGGGCCGTGATTTGCAGAGGCTCCCGGGTGCCCCGCGTCAGGCCAGGCCTGCGTGCGCCTGGACCGGCCATGCGGGCCCCGGGGGGGCCCCGCTTCCCGCTCACCCCCATAAATCCCTGCGGGCACCGGTGGGTGCAGACACGTGGCAGAAGCCTGGCTCCACGTGCTCAAAAGGTTCACAGACCACAGTGAACTTTTTAGTGATCCGAGGCCAAGTTTCCGCTGTGTAATGAAAACGGAAACCTGGTTTTGGGTTTCCTCACCAAATTCACGCAGACCGAGTCATGGCAAGAGACGTGTGAGGCAGGACGAGCCCCACTGAGGCACGAGCGAGACACACAGCGTGAAGGTCTATTTCTGGCCGTTCTGCCAACTTGTGTGGCCTGAAACCGCCCGTCCACTCTCACTCCACTTGGCCAACTCGCCCTTGTATGGAGACGGCGCTTTTGACCACGACTTACCTTTCTGGGAGGTGGGGGGGGGGGGGGGTACGGGGCAGAGTACTTTGAGCATTCCTCTGAGTCCTATAACACAGTACACACAACTTCAGGATACTACGGCCATCCCGCCCCAACCCACATTTGCATGTTGCCCTCTGTCTGCGTTCTGAAGCGTTGCTCCGATTTCTTCTAGGCTTCGCCAGGCACATTTATGACTTCTTTGCCTTTCAACTCCTGGAGAGCCCCAGAAGAATGCCTCCATTATTCCGAGGGTTCACCTAAACGGTCTCCCAGCTCATTCCCGACTTGGAGGTCCTGCGAGTCCAGGAAGTGCCGTGGCGGAAGGAAAAGGAACCCAGGCTTTGAAGTCAGGCATACCCGGTTGCGAGTGCCGGCTCTCGAATCTACTAAGCAGTGTGACTTTGGGCAAACTGTTGAACCTCTCGGAGCTTCATAGCCTCATCTGAAAAACTGGTCCGATGCCAACTATCAAATTGTTGCCGTAAAGGTCAAGAAAGTACTTAACGGGACGTGGGAGAGAGTGCCTAGCTTAGTGTAGTTGCCGATGTCAGCATCAGATTCTGCTTTTCGTTATTCACGTGAGGCTCCGATGGGTCAAAAACAGAGGCCGTCGTACATTTGAATATTGCTTCTTCCTTCTCATCCAGCCCCCCACCCCTCCTTCAGAAAGAGAGAAAAAAAAAAAAGGAAATAAGCAGTAACCCTCAGAGGCCCTTCTGAAAGCATCACCCATCCATTGAAATGTACTTTCCATTCAGAAACGAGGTTATTAATTATTCATTCCTACTGGAACTGAAAATAAGAACAGAGCTCACTGCTGACGACCCAGAGCTTGACGAGAACAGTGTTCCAACTGCTTGATGTCAGTCATTTCCTGTGATCTACGTAATAGATCCCAAATCCGAGATTTGTAGTGTTGAGCATCAACCAAACTTGAGACTGAATGACTGTCAATAATATTTAGTAAATGCCCTGGAATGACTGTTCCCTTCACTTTCATTTCCACTCCAAGCAGTGCATTTCTCGGGGATTATTTCACTGCATGGGTGGCCCAAGTCCCTTGGCTTTCAGCCTTATGGCTCATTCCACCGCTCTGGGCAAGCAATAACCACCCAAAAATGCAAGCTTTCCTTTCATGCCCTGGTGGCATGAGTAACATCATTAACTCTTCCCGGCTGAGGTTTGGGATTACGTAAAAACCTTACACCCCACTGTGTTAACAGTCAGAATACCAGAGTAACAAAGCGTTTGCAGTCTGTTTTCACGCCAGGAATGCGGTTGCCCTAATAAACAATCCCTGAGATATTTTTCCCCCCAGCAATTACATTTCATCAGGATTGCGGATTTCAAAATGGAAGCTAAGTATTCCCCACTTCTTGTTCCGGGGAGAACATGCGTGAGGACCCTGGGCTCTGAGACTCTTCAGACAAGGGGAAATACTGCTGGCCTGTCCCCAGGAGCAAAAGGAGAGGAAAAGCACAGCTGTGCAGTATGGTGTTTCACATGTTTCTCTACAGATGAGCTTTGGAAAGAGTGAAAACCTTGTAGGACGCTGGGCAAGAGGAGACATAGTAACACATTTCCTACGGGCCCTGGGCCAGCGCTGGGACAAACCAGAAGACCGGGCACGTGCACCGTGGGTTCCGCGCGCCATCTGGTGGCCTGAGGCTGACATTGTGTGCACCGGCTGTCACCCCACTGATGCGAGATGCACACCGAGGAGTGACTAGAGGGGCTCTGAAGTTCTGCTGGGAGGTGATCGCCAGGGCCCCAAAGGAAGACGCCGGGGGCCAGGTGTTCCGAACCCCATTCCTTATTCTGCAACAGGATACTGAGACCTCGGGTTCTCCATGAAAACAGATAACGATCCTTCCCTGAGGACCAGCCTTCCTCGGACACATAACGATGAGCGATTATCACTGAGCAGTCTGGCCCCTCATGTTCTCCTGTCTACCTCTTGCCCCTGCCTGGAACACACTCATGTTCTCGACTCCAGCCTTCTGAATCCTGCCCTCCCCAAGGCTCGGCCTGCAGGCATCTTTACATTCTCAGAATACCTATCTCATTCTTTGCCCACCCTAGTGTTTCCAAAGCACGTTCCAAGAATACCGGGTTTGTTATTTAAGAATTGTAACTTTGGGGCACCTGGCTGGCTCAGTCAGAAGAGTACGTGACCCTCGATCTTGGGGTAGTGAGTTCGAGCCCCCCATTGGATGTAGAGATTACTAAAAATAAATAAATAAACTTAAACAAGAAAGAATTGTTCCTTAAAAAAAAAAAACAAGCATTCCAATTTGGGAAGCTCTAGGCTATCCCAAGCTAAAACAGGTGTCATGGTGGGACATCTCAAAAGCTTTGACACTCTGAGGTCATAGCAGATTTTTAAGAAGGAACTACGGTTTGCTACCGTTGCTAAACTGATTTGGCATCACAACCCTTTCCCCACCTCCGCCTCTGCAGCGTTTCTTGACATACTGCGTTTGACAAAATAACTTTAGGGAGAAGTTGGCCTAACCTACTCACTTGAGTAGATAACCATCTTTTCCCAAGTGAAAGACATCTGTCAGTCTGCTCCGGTTGCCATAACAAAAGTACCACCCGCTGGGGCGGCTTACACGGCAGAAATTTATGTTCTCACAGTTCTGGAGGCTGGAGGTCTGAGATCCAGGTGTGGGCAGAGTTGGCTTCTCCTGAGGCCTCTCTCCTTAGCGTGTAGATGGCCGTCTTCTCTGTGTGTCTTGACATGGCCTTCCTTCTGTGTCCTAATCTCCTCTTCTTATAGGGACACCAGTCCTATTGAGAGAGGGTCTACCTTCGTAAGCTCATTTTAACCTAATTGCTTTCTTTAAAGATCCTATCTCCAAATGCAGTCACATTCGGAGGTATTGGGGTTAGGTCTCCGTCATATGAATTTTGAGGGGGGACACAATTCAACTCAGGATAGCCTCTTATTATTTTTTTTTAAGTGTTGGAGAAAATGTGTGCCTCAGTGCAGAATTATTCATTCTTTAGAGCAGAGCCAGAAAAGTATTGCTAGGGGCCAGATAGGGACTGCCCCGTGTGTCTGTACATAAAGTTTGATTGGCAGAAAGCTATGCCCATTCCTTCAGGGATGTCTATGGTTACTTTCACGTTCAAATACTGCGTGGCTTGCAAGCACCTAAAACATTTATTATCTGGCCCTTTATAGAAAACACTTGCCAAATTCCTGGTCTAGAGCACACCCCTCAAGGTTATCTAATTCTGATTCCAGAGGGGCTCTGCCGCTTTCAGTGCCTTTGAGCTATTTTACAACTCAGCAAGTTGTAGATAATAGATAGCCCGGCAAAATAATCCTTGCTCATGGACACAGACAAGCCAGTTCTGCCTCCGTGTGTTCATTCCTTTCAACATTCCTCACCTGTACATGTGATGGCTCTTTGGATCCTCTTTTGAACTGATGGTGACGTCTTCCAGGGCCCCCATTAACCAGGAGTTAAATAAAAATCTTTAACACGGGGTCATTTTATATATGGACGAGAGTCAAAATTTTACCTTTCTGAAAATTTCCCTTTGACATGTCAATGCTGTTATTCTTGGGTGTGATAATAGCGCTGGGATTATGAAGGCAGATGTTTTTGTTCTTAGAGGATGCGTGTTGAAGCGTCTAAGGAGGAGCGTCATGATGTCTACAATTTCCTTTCAAACGGTTTGGCATGTGTGTATATACACGTGTGTGTGTGTGTGTGTGTGTGCACTTACGCATATATCATGTGTATATAGGGGAATAGAGAGAGAAAGAGGAAGCATAGATGATAAACCATTAACAACAAGTATATCTGGATGAAAGCCACGCGACGAACCTGAATGGTATTACCCATTCCACTTTTCCACAGATTTGACAATTTGCAAACTAAAAAATTGGAGGCATAAGGTTATGTCATATTCCAAGCTCCGCATGTAGCCAGCTCCGTGTCCTATATCTGTGGGTGTTGCTGCGATACTTCTGAGAGCAGCCAATTATGGACATTTGTTAGCTTTCTGAGTCTTCGCAGCTGGGGCCACGAAGAATAAGTAAATGAAACACTGGTGTCTCTCTTGTCATGTGGCTCCATTTCTTTAGAGACCTTAATGGTACTAAGTGACCGAGATGTTAAGGTAAAATGTTTCATTAACCAGATTTCTCATCTTCCCGAAGAATTCTTTTAAAATAAATATTTTCAGGGGCGCCAGGCAGGGGCTCAGTCAGTTGAGTGTCCGACTTCGGCTCAGGTCATGATCTCTCGGTTCGTGAGTTCGAGCCCCGCGTCGGGCTCTGTGCTGACAGCTTCGGAGCCTGGAGCCTGCTTCAGATTCTGTGTCTCCCTCTCTCTCTGCCCTTCCCCTGCTGGTGCTCTGTCTCTGTCTCTCTCTCTCTCAAAAATAAATATTTAATAAAAATTAAAATAAATAAATATTTTCAAATGAGCCCAGGATCTGAGAACCCACTTGGAGGATTTCATGTTCAAGCTTAGGGTGCTACTTTTGGGGATGGGCGTTGAGGTTTGTATCTCTCAATTATGTACAGATACTGTATTAACCAGCTCCCCACCCCCACCCCAGAATGATATCACGATGTTGACACAGTTAGGGACCTCATTAATTGTCATTTGTCTGCTGCTTGAGTTGGGACTAGAAAACTCGGGGCGTTCAGCGTCCGTAGAGGTATGAATGGCAAGGTAACAATGAGGGAAGAAAGTCGGCTAAATTCTCAAACATCGTGTCACTTAGCGTGAAGGTTTGGGATTGAAATTTTCTGCCTGAGGGAAGCAGAAAAAATGAGTTTTTACAGAATGCTGCCTGTTTCTAAATCTAAAAGGCAAACTAAAAATAGCTAATGGGACCGAGCTGCCCAGAGGCTCCTTGAGTTGCCCAGTGGGAGTTCCTGCTCGGGGAATCTGTCCTTCAAAGCCGATGCTCCAAAGAGCTCCCAGTCGGTGTGAGCTGTGGGGGTTTTCCTGGGCTGTCTTTCATCTGGTCACAGGGAAGCAGGGGTTGGGGTGGGCAGAGATGCTCCTTAATTGAAGGAGGCCCTGGAGGAGGAGACAGAGGCTGATGGTCCTGAGGGGAGAGGCACAATGTGGGCTCAGACACTGACCATCCTGAAATCAACCAAGAGCAAATGGCCTTTGGCCATGACTTACACTAACTCAAGAAAACTGCTTTTCTCTCCATCCCCATTGATGCCACGATATATATATATATATATATTTAATGTTCATTTATTTTTGAGAGAGAGAGAGAGAGAGAGAGCGAGAATGAGTGGGGAAGGGGCAGAGATCAAGGGAGACACAGAATCTGAAGCAGGCTCCAGGCTCTGAGCTGTCAGCACAGAGCCCGAAGTGGGGCTCAAACTCAAGAACCGTGAGATTGTGACCTGAGCTGAAGTTGGACACTTAATCGACTGAGTCACCCAGGCACCCCGATGTCACGATATTTAAGATGCTGATTTTTCTTATCTGGGTTGTCACCGTAGCCTCTCATCTGGGTTCTCTGTCTCCAGTGGTGCCCACTGTGGTGCACCTTCCTTATGGACTCCCAAATCATTTATCGGTAGCCCAGTTCAGTGAAGATTGCTCTGTTTTTAAAGTTTCCTGTCTCCATTGGGATGGCAGAGACTGGGCGATACTCATTTGTCTAAACCTCCCTAGAGTTCGGTGTAGTGTCATTCCTGGAAAGGAAGTCCAAGAAATAGATTTTGAGAGTATATACTCAAAAGAATATTTGAGGGTATATAGTCCCTCAAAAGCAGGGACTTAAAGAAATATTTGCATTTTTGTGTTCATGGCCTCATTATTCACAATAGCCAAGGGGTGGAAGCAATCTAAGTGTCCATTGACAGATGAGTGGATACATAAATGGTCTATCCACACAGTGGAATATTATTCAGCCTTAAAAAGGAAGAAAAAAATTTTTTTAAGTTTATTTATTCTGTGACAGAGAGAGAGAATCCTAAGCAGGGTCTTCACTGTCAGCACAGAGCCGGATATGGGGTTCAAACTCATGAACCATGAGATCATGACCTGAACCAAAACCAGGAGTCGCATGCTTAACTGACTGAGCCACCCAGGCGCCCCATAAAAGGAAATTCTGGCACAGGCTACCACCTGGATAAACTTTGAGGATCTTACACTGAGAGAAATAAGCCAGTCACAGAGGGACAAATACTGTACGATTTCACTGACGTGAGGTTCCGCGAGGAGTCAAATTCATAGAGACAGAAAGGAAAATGGTGGCTTCCAGGGGCTGGGGAGGGGACAGGGAGTTATTGTTTCATGGGTACAGAGTTTCCATTTTGCAAGATGGAAAGAGTTCTTGGCAGTAATTGTTGGATAACAACAGAATATTGCCAATGCCAGTGAAATACACCCTGAAAAAATGGTGCATTTCATGTTTGTGTCTTTTGCCACAATTAAAACAAAAACAGGACACAGTCTTTGAATGTTAAATGCTGAATCAGGGAGCTGGTGAGTGATTTCTGCCGCAACTGTGCAGTCCTCAACACAAGCACACTTTTGAAACCTGCAAATCGCTTCATCCAACATTCCCCCCTTCCCCCAAAACCCCCACGGTCGCTTCCCACCTAGAGCTGAGTCTGAAATTCTCAGCTCATCTCACACACACACGCGTCCTTCATTTTTTTGTCTTTTCTTCTGCTCTCTCCTGTCTCAGGGTGTCCACGTAGTTTCCCCCAGGGGGGAAGCGTCCACCAGGACTTATCTGCCTAATTCCCTTCATTCTTTCCCTATCGGTTAACACACACCCTTTATCAGGGAAGCCAGTCCTACCACACAGACCAGTTGGGGCCTCTGGTTGTGGGCTCTCCGCACGCTCTTTGCCTGTCTTGCAGAGTATGTACTGAACCAGTTATTAATTATTCACAAAATCATTCAGACAAGACGCATCAGGAGGACAGAGACGCTGACTGCCCCCGACACGGTACCTGGCATGTTGCAGGCACTCGGACATTGGCCAGAGGAACAAGCCTGAAGTCACGTTGTCCCTTTGTGATGTGGACTCTTTCTGCCAGCCCCATCGTCAGGGCTATGACACATGCTAAGACCCCAGGCAAAGAAAATTCACTTCACGTGTAGCCATCGGTCATCCCCTAATGCAAACAAGGTCAAAGTGGCAGCCATAACGAGTTCTGCCATCATTCTTAACCAAGGGGAATCAATATTCGCAGAGAACTGTGGTCAGGCGCTCAACTCATGGTCCTGCTTATTCACACGGACGTTAATATTCTTCACGATGTCAGCTCTAGTTATAAAAGAAATCGCCCAAATACTAGCTTTGAGGCTAGGTTACCGATAGCTAGATTTTCAAATTGAATGCCAACAGGATGAAAAACTGTTTCTTTCACCTCCTGTACGGGCACCCCCAGCATCCAGCTCCTCTTTGCAAAAGGAATTGGATATTGGTGATGGGGTGGTACATCCGATGACAACTTACTTTTGTTTTTCTCTCGCTGTTTCTTTGTCCTTTTTAACACTTTTGCTTCCTCCTCTCCTCCCCCCCCCCCCCACTCCACCTGCTCCCAAAGTCTTCTTGCTCTGGGATCAGGCCTCCTAAAGTCAGGACATTCAGTCTTTTTCTGTTCTCACCATCTGCTGCTGGACAAGGGGTGGAATGCTGTGTGTGTGTGTGTGTGTGTGTGTGTGTGTGTAGGGTAGGTGGTCTTCAATTTTTTACTTATTTTGATTGATTTAAAAAAATGTTTCATGTTTATTTTTGAGAGAGAGAGTGTGTGTGAGTAGAGTTGGGGCAGAAAGAGGGAGACATAGAATCCTAAGCAGGCTCCAGGCTCTGAACTGCACAGAGCCCAGCGCAGGGCTCGAACCCACGAAACTGTGAAATCATGACCTGAGCCAAAACCGAGTCTGATGCTTAACTGACTGAGCCACCCAGGCACTCCCACGCACTGGCTTTTAGAAACCATTTAGGTAGTATATGGTGGATGGATGCTAAACGAATTTATCTCAATTGGTTGGTTGATTGAGAGAAGTTAAACAGTTAAATAGCACCTGTTTCTTACAAACTCAGAAACACTGTAGTATTTATTAGCCAATGAGAGCAATGCTGAACTTAACAATTAAAACTGCCTATCGTTAGAAACGTGAGAGATCATCGACTTAAAAGCACGATAGTCTGTAAAATGAACTTCTAACATTCAGCAAAAAAAAATTTTTTTTTTGTTGTTTTTACTTAGCATTGCATTTAGTAAGCAATGTTTTCAGAAGTAGTTAAGCATTTGGGAGCTCTTGTGTATTAGCCAGGGTTCTCCAGAGAAACAGAAGCCATAGGATATATGTATGATATAGGTGTATATATATATGTATATATATACATATATATATACATATATATATACACACACATATGGAGAAAGAGATTTATTGTAAGTTCATTCACATGATTATGGAAGCCGGCAACTCCCAGTTTACAGTGTAGGTCAGGAGGCTGGAGACCCAAGAGAGCCGGTAGTGCAGATGTATTCTGAAGGCCATCTGCTGCCATGTTTCCTCGTGCTCGGGGAGGCCGGTTTTTCTTGTTCTGTTCAGGCCGTCAACTCATTGGATGAGGCCCACCACAATCTGCTTTACTTCAAAGTTCATCCACGTAATATTGATCTCAAGCAAAAGCACTCTCCAAATGGACACGTGAAATTAGCCATCATAAGTTGTTTGTGCACGCTGACAAAGAAACACCCAGGAGAGGACATATTTCCGTGAGGAAAAACACAGGGGCCACACTGCACGAGACCTAGAACCGAGCCTTGCAGAGGGGAGTGTCACCCATGGCACCCGCTTCGTGGGGCGGAAACCACGTCTGCCCTCACTACGCAGGAAAAAGAATGAGCCACACGATACCTTTGTGTGAATTCTTGAAAACTGTCTCAAGAGCTCACCTTAAAAGCCTTGTCACACCCCCCAGCGAGGAATCAGCAATATCGACTTAATGCCCTCTGGCTCTGAGCTCAGACACAAAAATGTAAATCCGTACTTATCTATCAGGGGAAGGAAATTCCCAGTATTTCAGGAAAAGCTACTTGGGGAGCATCTATTATTGGCGAGAGTTTGATGGGCCTGGTATGTCCAAGTCTGGCTGGACGCAGCCTCGCGATGGCTTATCAGTGGGCTAGGAAAATAAAGACAGTTGGTAATGGATTTCACCTCCTTCTTTATTGCAAATGCCGCCATTAAAGGCTCCTCCAGAGCTCTCACCCTGGCCGTGGGCAAGAACTCCCTCGGCTTCAAATTCTCCCTGCAGTGACTCGCGGCCTTCCCTGGTATCACAATTCATCATTTAACAGTAATCCTTGTGTGACTGTGCACTGCCTTCCTCTCCCCGGGGCGGAAACAGCAGAGGGAGAGACACTGACAGTGACAGCAAAGCTCGAGAATTCGGATTTTGCTTCAGAAACAGGATGGTTTAGGGGCGCCTGGGTGGCGCAGTCGGTTAAGCGTCCGACTTCAGCCAGGTCACGATCTCGCGGTCCGGGAGTTCGAGCCCCGCGTCAGGCTCTGGGCTGATGGCTCGGAGCCTGGAGCCTGTTTCCGATTCTGTGTCTCCCTCTCTCTCTGCCCCTCCCCCGTTCATGCTCTGTCTCTCTCTGTCCCAAAAATAAAATAAAAATGTTAAAAAAAAAAAAAAAAAGAAACAGGATGGTTTGCTTCAGAAGCGGGATTGAGCCTGCTCTCTCTTGCTGCCAAACTCCTAGGGATCTGGGCCCAGGGATTAGAGCAGCCTCAGTGGGTCGTCCTGCCCTCACCAGAATGGAGAGGCACGGTGATGCAGAACCCCCGTCTGTCTGCAGAAAACCAGAAAAGGATAGGAAAGGACCTAGCGGTAGGAGCAAGGACAATTTTTTGTTTGTTTGTTTTAAAAGCTCTTAGATTGTGTTTGAGAGATGAACTGATCGAAAATTTCACAACCCCCACAGCATCGTTTCATTGCACTCTCAGGGGAGACAACACTGCGAACGGACGTGTCCCCCTGTGAGCATGGTCACACCTCCTTCCCTCCCCTTAGTTAGGCCAGTGACTCGCTGGGCTCTTCACGCCTTTCTTTCTAAGCATCTTCCGATGAGCAAGGCAGTCCCGGACAGAAGTGGGACAGTATCTGTCTCTAGTAGACTGATTGGCGGACTGTCGAAAGGATGGCTTGTTCCCAAATATTTCACTTTTCTTTTTCTCCCTTCCTCCCCCAATTTGCTGTGAATGTCTACCATGAGGGTGGAAAGTGCATGACAGAAGCCAACAGGTTTCACCCAGCTTGTGGAGCTCTCAAAAAAAAAAAAAAAATATATATATATATATATATGGATGCCTGTACCCCGTGCTCTGAGTTTCTGGTTTAATTGGTCCAGAGTGAGGCCAGGTGCTCTCTATGAGCAGAGCTGCTCCGGGGATGAAGGATCCCTGGTGATTCTGATCGGCACCCAGGTGAAAACCAACACGATTCTGGCTTCGGCCAACACAAGCGAAGATCTTACATACTAGAAAGGCAGAACTCGAAGGTACGTATTCATCGGAGGCCAATGACTGTCTCTCCCAAACTTCCCCTTGATCAGCTACTTGAGTACAAGTTGAGAAACAGAGACGGAAGGAATGGATGCCCAGCCAGGATCCATTGTGTTGCCTCCTTCTGTATTGGGCCACGAGTCGCAAGGCTTAGCAACGGTGAATGTGAGGTTCAAGGCAGGAATGATGGTGGCAACTGGTCAGAAAGAGGCCCCTCAGCCCAGAAAGAGGGAGATGTCAGAGCTAAGTGAGCCAATAATTCTAAATAATGTGAGGCTGGGCAGGAGTCCTGTATCCGGTAGGAATACTTGATGATAAGTATGAAATATTCAACAAGAGACGCTCCAGCAAACAAGGGGCTTATTTTTCTCATATAACATTAAGTCCCGAAATGGATACTTTCTAGCCCTGGCCGCGCAGCTCCAAGGAGGCCAGACTGTTCCCGCGGTTTCTTCCCTCTAATGCAGAGTTCTCTGACGGGCTTGTGATGGCTGCCGTTGGTCCGGGGAGGACACTGTGTTCAGAGAAGAAGGAGGAGAGGTGAGCTGGGGCAGTGTCGGTCCCATTCCTTCTATCAGAAAGCAAAAGCTTTCCCAGCCACATCCCTAGCAGAGTTCAGCTCAAGTCTCTTTGTCAAAGACGGGACACACAGCCAGCCCCTGTGCCCTAACTCTCAGGAAAGGAGAGTAGGGGACACGGTTGTCCCGCTGGCTGCCTAAGGGTGAGCCATTGCCCTGGGAAGAGGGGGAGGGTGTGTAACATAATCAGGGTTCTGTGAGCAATGGAGGAGGGAGGTAAGATACTGGGTTAACAACTAATGGTGTCTGCCCCAGTCACCCTTCACACGAACCTACGCCTCGTACCGATGCAGCAACTTTCTCCACGGAGATTCTCTCGGGGCATGGGAGACATCACAAGGCACAAGTCGCAGACGGAACCTCTCAGACAGCTCTCTCTCCTTCTTAGACCCTCAGAGGTAAACAGCCGAAGACTCCAGCTAAAATCTGGCTAGTAATTGCTATGCTTTTTTTCTCTACGTGACCTCCACTTTGCAACTGTGAACACAGAGGATGGAAAAGCACACTGCACTGACAACAGCACCGTCTCCTATCCCGGGAAGTGTCAGCTTCTAACCAGATCCGTCTTTTTTTCTTTTTTTTTAAGTTTATTTATTTTTGAGAAAGAGAAAGGGCGCTCGTGGGGGAGGGGCAGAGAGGGAGAAGGAGAGGGAGACCCAGAATCCGAAGCAGGCTCCAGGCTCTGAGCTGTCAGCACAGAGCCCGACGCACTCACCAGCCGTGAGATCATGATCTGAGCCAAAGTTGGACGCTTAACCCACCGAGCCACCCAGGTGCCCCTAACCAGATCCATTTTGGTGACATATCTGTGCATTCATTCCAGAGCCTGTGTGCATGCAAACAAGATTCAGGCATTTATTTTTTTTTTAATTTTTTTTTCAACGTTTATTTATTTTTGGGACAGAGAGTGACAGAGCATGAAGGGGGGAGGGGCAGAGAGAGAGGGAGACACAGAATCGGAAACAGGCTCCAGGCTCTGAGCCATCAGCCCAGAGCCCGACGCGGGGCTCGAACTCCCGGACCGTGAGATCGTGACCTGGCTGAAGTCGGACGCTTAACCGACTGCGCCACCCAGGCGCCCCAAGATTCAGGCATTTAAAGAGGACTTTTTCAGTGGGTTTTGAGCCCTGGATACCTGTCTCTGGATGGATGTTCATCATGCACTATTTTCTATGGATATCTATTAGCCACAGCATCATGAAAGATCCGGGTAAGTACCAGCAAGGTGCCTCAGCAGCAGCAAACAGGGAATTCACGCAAACAGTCCTATAAGACCCATCTGAGAAAACGTTTACCTGGATGGCTTTCCCTAACTTACCCTTCTTCTTCCCCATTCACTACTCTCCATTACCCTTGCTAAGAAGGAAGCAGTATTCATTTTAAGTTGGAAACATGAGAAGAGCTGGGATTAAAAGTCAGAGGCACTGCCCAACAGTCATATTTATTTTATTTTATTTTTCTAATTTGAAGACAAGTATATCGAATTTTTAAAAAGTGTTTATTTAGTTTTCAAAGAGAGACAGAGCATGAACAGGGGAGGAGCAGACAGAGGGGGAGACACAGAATCCGAAGCAGGCTCCAGGCTCCGGGCTGTCAGCACAGAGCCTGATGTGGGGCTCGACCTCACAAACTGTGAGATCATGACCCGAGCTGAAGTCGGACACCTAACTGACTGAGCCACTCAGGAGCCCCGAAGACAAGTATATTAGATTTTGTTTATTTTTCCTTTACATTTTGCAGCCACTTTCTTTTTATTTATTTTTTAGTTTATATCCACGTTGGTTAGCATATAGTACAATAATGATTTCAGTAGATTCCAGTGATTCATCCCCTACCTATAATGCCCAGTGCTCATCCCGACCAGTGTCCTCCTTAATGCCCCTTGCCCACTTAGCCCATCCCTCCTCCCCACAACCCCTCCGGTGACCCTCAGTTTGTTCTCTATATTTAAGAGTCTCTTATGTTTTGCCCCTCTCTCTGTTTTTATATTATTTTTGCTTCCCTTCCCTTATCAAACAATCACATTTCCAAGTGCACTATTTCAGCCTCGAAAGGAATCTGGGATACCCATCTTTAGAGGTCTCATGGGAAGATTTAGAATATACGGTGCAGGCAACGAATGCCCCAAAATTTGAATTATTTGCATGTTGCAACTTGCGTGGCGAGAGCCCTCGCACGGTGATCATTCAGCCGTGAGAGCCAGAGGTGGAGCGGAGGGGGTCACATCCTAGGGAGTAGCTCCTCAGGGGACCACTGCCAGATATTTGCACGCACCAGGCGGGCAGGGTTTCTTTCTCAGAAGCATGCACATTTGTTGTTGGAGGAAACAGCACGTGGCAGGCTTTGGGTGTAAGGGAAGCAAGAGAGAATGTTGAATACATGAATACTTGAGCTAAAGTCGCTAAACAGAAGGCAGGGGAGACCAACGCTCGTCTCTCCTGGCACCTGTTTTTGCCGTTAAAATAACCGCCATAAACTCTTACTCATTTGTGGGTGACGCAGGACAATTGCAGGGATCGGGGGCAGCAAACCTCTCTCCACACCACTCTATCACTGGCAGTTGCAAGGGTGAGGAGGGGTGGCTGGAGGGTCTGAGTCTCCTCTATCAAAGCAACACGCTTATTACATGCTGGTCCAGGCGACAAGGATTTCAGCTTTCAGATTCCTCGTGTTTCTAAATTTTTTTTTTTTCAACGTTTATTTATTTTTGGGACAGAGAGAGACAGAGCATGAACGGGGGAGGGGCAGAGAGAGAGGGAGACACAGAATCGGAAACAGGCTCCAGGCTCCGAGCCATCAGCCCAGAGCCCGACGCGGGGCTCGAACTCACGGACCGCGAGATCGTGACCTGGCTGAAGTCGGACGCTTAACCGACTGCGCCACCCAGGCGCCCCAAATTCCTCGTGTTTCAAGAGGAATTGTGTCCCTGCAAATTTTCTGGCTGAAGAACTTATCACACCTACCACTACAAAATACTGAATTCTTTTTTTTTTTAATGTCTATTAATTTTGAGACAGAGAGAAAGAGAGAGAGCGCGAGTGGAGGAGGGGCAGTGAGAGAGGGAGAGAGAGAAAGAATCCCAAGCAGGCTCCATGCTGACAGCGCAGAGCCTGATGCGGGGCTCAGTCTCACGAACCGTGAGATCATGACCGGAGCCAAGGTCAAGAGTTGGCCGCTTAACCGACTGAGCCACCCGGGGGCCCCTGAATTCTTGTTTATCCAGTTTCAAACATTTACTGGAGAGCTACCATATTTCTGGTACTGTGTTTGCTGTGTAGGATACAAAATGAACTGAAGCAAAATCCTAATTCTTAAGGGGCTCGTAAACCGTGGTGGAAACATACATATTCATCCATTCGTATGACAGTAAATTTACCGAGTGGCTACTCTCTGCTAGACACGGGGAGTGCAGAGATTATGAGGCAGTAAACCTCACATACTAATCGTAGACTTTCTTGATGTTTTAGAGGTAACGTAGCAGAGGGCACGGGTTCGAGTCCCCTCTGCTGCTTTTTTGTTGCGTGACATTGGGCAAGTCACGTAACCTCGCCCATTCTTGGTTACCTTTTCTGTAAAGTGAGAAAAATAATAGCGCTTCAGTTAGGAGCTGTTTTGAGAGTTAAATGCAACGACGCATATATAAAAATGTTACTGTGTGTTCTTCGTCGTAAGGATAATGGGCAAATTATTATTACTAAATGGAAGATTTGGATAGTACAGAACTGGGCATTGGGAACAGCTTTCCGGAGATGCCTTGGAATTCGGGTCCTCGTGGAGGAGTTGGAGATGGCTAGTCACTCAGTGAGCATTCCTGGAGCACGTTACAGCGAAAGATGCAAGAGGCCAGATTAATGTGATTAAAGACGTAACTCCATTCCTCCTCCCCACCAATTGCTCATGGTGGGGAAGTGGGCAGAAAAGTGAGCCTGCGATGATATCACTGCATGACAAATGCTGTGGATATGCCAGGGTGTTTTGGGAATTTGGAAGAGCGTCACCTACTTAGGTGGGGTGGGTGTTGTTGGTGGGAGTGAGGTATTAAGAAATGACTTTCTGGAGAGATGACGTTTGAACTGTATCTCAAAAGGGCTATAGGCACCCGATGGTTTGATTTTAGGAAGATCATCATGGTAGCAACATCGAGTATGTACCGGAGTGGAGGGTGATGCGGGTAGGAGGCTGTCGCTGTTATCTTAGTAAGAAATGACATCAGTCAAAAACTCAGGTATTAGTCGGGGACAGAGAGGCGGGGACACTAGAGATTTAGAAAGATCCACGGATAGATTTGAAGAGTGATCATGCGTGGCAGTCAAGGAAAGGAGTGAGAAGTCTGGGGCGCCTGGGTGGCGCAGTCGGTTAAGCGTCTGACTTCAGCCAGGTCACGATCTCACGGTCCGTGAGTTCGAGCCCCGCGTCGGGCTCTGGGCTGGTGGCTCAGAGCCTGGAGCCTGTTTCCGATTCTGTGTCTCCCTCTCTCTCTGCCCCTCCCCCGTTCTTGCTCTGTCTCTCTCTGTCCCAAAAATAAATAAACGTTGAAAAAAAAAATTAAAAAAAAAAAAAAAAAAAAAAAGAAGTCTACAGGGTCCCGGGATTTTTGACTTGGGCGGCTGACTGAAAATGGCCATTCCCCTAAATGGGAAATACCTGGTGAGAAGTAAGGATGCTGGGGAATGAGGATAATAGGCTGAAGTCTGAAAAAGTGGAAACTGAGACTGATGCCCTGGTGGTAAGCCGAAGGAGATGTCTGGTAGGCAGTGGATAGACAGGTTTGGAGCTCAGGAGCGAGATCTGGGTGGGAGATCTAGATGTTTTCCCCCCCGCATTGTTAGCATGTAAATAGCGTTTTAGTGACGCTATTCAGGGAAAATTTATAAAGTGAGAAGAACAGAGGCCTGAAGATGTAACCCTGGAAGCAGGCCAGGAAGAGAAAGAGGAGTCTTCCCCCAAAGAGGTGGAGAAGAAACAGCTGGAAAAGTCGAGAAAAGCCAAGAGGAGGAAGAAGTGAGGTCATGAGAACCGGAGAAAAACAGTGTTTCAGGAAAAGGAAGTCCTCAACCGTGAAGTACCACAAGGACAGAAGAAGAGGTGGCTTTTGTGATGAGGAGACCCCTGCCCTCCTTGGTGAGCCAGGGAAGCGGTGACTGGGGGAGATAATTTGGGCAGAGAGAATAAGTAGTACAAACATGTGGCAACAGAGGAGTTCCATGTGTCTGGAACCATGGGCAGAGTAGGGAAAATTAGGTTATGAGACTGGTTGGCTTTCACTGGATGCCCAAGAAGCCACCAGCGCGCTCTAAAGTTGGGCGTTATTCTGTAGGTAATAGGGAATGAATACATAGGCCAACTTATGAGTGTATTTTTTTTTATGAAATTTATTGACAAATTGGTTTCCATACAACACCCAGTGCTCATCCTAAAAGGTGCCCTCCTCAATACCCATCACCCACCCTCTCCTCCCTCCCACCCCCCATCAACCCTCAGTTTGTTCTCAGTTTTTAACAGTCTCTTATGCTTTGGCTCTCTCCCATTCTAACCGCTTTTTTTTTTTTTCCTTCCCCTCCCCCATGGGTTCCTGTTAAGTTTCTCAGGATCCACATAAGAGTGAAACCATATGGTATCTGTCTTTCTCTGTATGGCTTATTTCACTTAGCATCACACTCTCCAGTTCCATCCACGTTGCTACAAAAGGCCATATTTCATTTTTTCTCATTGCCACGTAATATTCCATTGTGTATATAAACCACAATTTCTTTATCCATTCATCAGTTGATGGACATTTAGGCTCTTTCCATAATTTGGCTATTGTTGAGAGTGCTGCTGTGAACATTGGGGTACAAGTGCCCCTATGCATCAGTACTCCTGTATCCCTTGGATAAATTCCTAGCAGTGCTATTGCTGGGTCATAGGGTAGGTCTATTTTTAATTTTCTGAGGAACCTCCACACTGCTTTCCAGAGTGGCTGCACCAATTTGCATTCCCACCAACAGTGCAAGAGGGTTCCCGTTTCTCCACATCCTCTCCAGCATCTATAGTCTCCTGATTTGTTCATTTTGGCCACTCTGACTGGCGTGAGGTGATACCTGAGTGTGGTTTTCATTTGTATTTCCCTGATAAGGAGCGACGCTGAACATCTTTTCATGTGCCTGTTGGCCATCCGGATGTCTTCTTGAGAGAAGTGTCTATTCATGTTTTCTGCCCATTTCTTCACTGGGTTATTTGTTTTTCGGGTGTGGAGTTTGGTGAGCTCTTTATAGATTTTGGATACTAGCCCTTTGTCCGATGTGTCATTTGCGAATATCTTTTCCCATTCCGTTGGTTGCCTTTTAGTTTTGTTGGTTGTTTCCTTTGCTGTGCAGAAGCTTTTTATCTTCATGAGGTCCCAGTAATTCACTTTTGCTTTTAATTCCCTTGCCTTTGGGGATGTGTCGAGTAAGAGATTGCTACGGCTGAGGTCAGAGAGGTCTTTTCCTGCTTTCTCCTCTAAGGTTTTGATGGTTTCCTGTCTCACATTTAGGTCCTTTATCCATTTTGAGTTTATTTTTGTGAATGGTGTGAGAAAGTGGTCTAGTTTCAACCTTCTGCATGTTGCTGTCCAGTTCTCCCAGCACCATTTGTTAAAGAGGCTGTCTTTGTACCATTGGATGTTCTTTCCTGCTTTGTCAAAGATGAGTTGGCCATACGTTTGTGGGTCTAGTTCTGGGGTTTCTATTCTATTCCATTGGTCTATGTGTCTGTTTTTGTGCCATATGAGTGTATTTTTAATAAGTCATGTTTTTAAAGGTTGTTTTTAAAATTTATTTATTTTGAGAGAGAGAGAGAGCGCTCAAGTGGGAAAGGGCCAGAGAGAAAAGAGAGAGAGACAGAATCCCAAGCAAGCTCCATGCCGTCAGTGCTAAGCCGGAATGGGGGCTCGATCTCATGACCCACAGACTGTGAGATCGTGACCTGAGCCGAAACCAAGAGTCTGTTGCTTAACCGACTGAGGCACCCAGGCGCCCCAGTAAGTCATTTTTAAAAACAGAGGTAGGGGTACCTGGGTGGCTCAGTCGGTTAAGCGACGTCGACTCTTGATCTCGGCTCAGGTCATGATCTCACTAGTTTGTGGGTTCGAGCCCCTACACAGGGCTCTGACAGCACAGAGCCTGCTTGGAATTCTCTCTCATCCCCTCTCTCTCTCTCTCTCTGTCTCTCCCCTGCTCTTGCGTGTGCTCTCTCTCAAAATAACTAAATAAACTCTCAAAATAACTAAATAAACTTAAAAAAAAAAAACCCTGAGGTAAAACTTACATGCAGTGAAATGCATAGATCTTGGGGATTCAATTCAAGGAGCTTTGACAAGTGTGAAACCTGGTGTAACCAGCACCCTAATCAAGATAAAATACTTCCACCACCTTAGAAAGTTCCCTTGTGTCCTGTTTTAATCTCCCTCCCTACAGGTAACCACCATTCTCATTTCTACCCAAAAGATTACTTTTGTCTATTCTTGAATTTCATATACCTGGAATCAGACCGTATGTCAACTTTATTCTCTGGCTTCTTTTGTTCAGAATGAGGGTTTTGAGATTTATCCATGCTGTTGCACGGATTCGTAATTCATTCTGTATTGCTGAATAGCATTATTATATGAGTAGGTCACAGTTTGCTCATCTGTTCTTCCATCGATGGACATTTAGGTTGTAATAAACTTTTGGTAACGACTAAGGTTGGCAAAAACGTTCATGCACAAGCATTTTTGTTGGGGTATGTTTTCATTGACTTCAGGCAAATAGCTAGGGGTGCAATGGCCGAGTCATCAAGGAGGTACATTTTAACTTCATTAGAAACAGCTTTCCAAAGTGATTGTCCCATTTACACGCCCACCAGTAATGTATGGGAGTTCCAATTGTTCCACGTCCTTGGCTCTTTTCCGCCTTTAAAATTTAGCCATCCTGATGGGTATGAAGTGGTATCTCTTTGGTGGTCTAATTTGAATTTCTTTAGCAGCCAACATTGAACACCTTTTCAGAGGTCTACATTTGCGGTTAAGTGTCTGCTCAAGAGTTTTGCTCATTTTTGTTTGCTAGGTATATGAAAAATGTAGATTGAGGGAAATTGATATTTACTGGCATGTGATATGTTGAAGGCAATTGATATTTACTGACACATTCTTAGTGGGTTTACAACAGAACCATTTATGCATTCTATTAACGGAAAACTGAATGAGTCTGAAATACAGAAAAAAATCTTGCATATAGGATATCCGGTAACTTCAAATCAGAAATGTAAAAATAACTTAAAATTATATACAAAAAACCTAACTTCAAATAACTTGATACCTCATCAGTTATGTTGTTTTTTTTTTTAATTTTTTTTTTCAACGTTTATTTATTTTTGGGACAGAGAGAGACAGAGCGTGAACGGGGGAGGGGCAGAGAGAGAGGGAGACACAGAATCGGAAACAGGCTCCAGGCTCTGAGCCATCAGCCCAGAGCCCGACGCGGGGCTCGAACTGACGGACCGCGAGATCGTGACCTGGCTGAAGTCGGACGCTTAACCGACTGTGCCACCCAGGCGCCCCACATCAGTTATGTTTAATACACGTCAAGCTCTTTGAAGATGGGCTTGTGTCCTCCCCCATTGACTGCCAGAGAGATCTTTATGGTTAGAAGGCAAAGAAAATCCATGTGATAGATCGTTTGCCTAGGATTAAGCCAGGAACCAAACCAGGAAGGTACATGCTAAGGTGCGGTTTTCTGTTTTTGCGGGTAGCTCTAGATGCACAGAAAATACACAGATGGGCAATTTTTGAGATCGCTCGTTGGAGCGCAAGCACTATGTGGAAACATCTGCATGTTACATCAGCTTGGGCATTTACCGCAAAGGCTGGCGTTGGCATCGTTTTCTGCCCTGTCCCTAACACATAGCTGTAGTACTTTTCAGGGCCTCTGAATCATTCTGTTTTCATTGTATGGCTTTTTGGTTTGGTTTGTTTTTTTGCAGGTGTCCGGAACCCATTTCGGACCCACTGAGACCCAGTCTCTTTGTGAGCGGTGTCAACCTGCGCCTTTTTGCAAACAACCTTCTAGGAGACTGAAGTACACCGAGGTGTGCTTCTGGCCCATTGTCGCAGGCACGCCTGCTTGATTTAGGGCTCTGGGGCAGGCCCATCTCCAGTTAGGAATTGATGGAGTTGATGCCCTGATGACAGTAACGTTTAACGAGGACTTTCTTTCCACTACAAAATAGTAAGGGAGGGGCGAGAGGGATCGGGTTGCAGGCGGTGCTGCAGGGGGGAGCCCCAGAGCGCGCAGGGCCGGACCTGCGCGGGCTGAGGGCCCCCTCCGGGCAGGCGTGAGCCCGGGCCAGCCGCGCACGCGCACGCACTCGCGCACGCCGGCCCCTCATTTGGGCGCCGGGTGTCGGCGGCGCGCGCGGGGGCAAATGGAGTGGGTGCTCGCGGAAGCGTTGCTGTCGCAGAGCCGGGACCCCCGGGTCCTGCTCGGAGCGCTGTGCCGCGGGGAGGCGTCCGCGGAGCGCGTGGAGACGCTGTGCTTTCTGCTGCAGCGACTCGAAGACGAGGAGGCGCGCGGCGGCGGCAGGGGCGCGGGCGCGCTCCCGGAGGCGGCGCGCGAGGTCGCCGCGGGGTACCTGGTGCCGCTGCTGCGGGGCCTGCGCGGGCGCCCGGCGGGCGGCTCGGACCCCGGCCCGCCGACCCGCCACCGCCGGCGCGTGCTGAGGGCGGCGGGCGCCGCCTTGCGTTCGTGCGCCCGCCTCGCCGGGGGCTCGCAGCTGGCGGCCGCCCTGGCCGAGGAGGCGCTGCGCGACCTGCTCGCCGGGGGGCCCGCGCCCGGCGCCGAGGCGGCCGTGGAGGTGCTGGCGGCCGTCGGGCCTTGCCTGCGGCCCCGCGAGGACGGGCCGCTGCTGGAGCGGGTGGCGCAGGCGGCCCTCGCCCTGGCGCTGGCCGCCGACGGGGACGGGGGCGAGGCCGGGCCCGCGGAGGACGCGGCGGCGCTGGCGGCCGGGCGGCTGCTGCCGGCGCTGGGCCAGTGCGGCGGGGCGGCGCTGCGGGCCGTGTGGGACGGGCTGGGCGCGGCCGGGGCGCCCCCGGGGCCGGGCCGCGTCGGGCCGCAGCTGCTGGTGCTGAGCGCCCTGGCCGAGAGGCTGCTGCCGGAGCCCGGCGCCGACCGCGACCCGCGCACGCGCGAGGAGGGCCCGGACGCGCGGCGCTGCTGGCGCTTCTGGAGGACGGTGCAGGCGGGGCTGGCCCAGGCCCAGGACGCCCTGACGCGCAAGCGAGCGCGCTACCTGCTGCAGAGGGCGGTGGAGGTGTCGGCGGAGCTGGGGGCCCGCTGCGCCTGCGGCCCACAGGAAGGAAACGGTACTTGCCTCTTTGCCCCCGGCCCCACCCCGCTTGGCCTTCCGCTGGGGAGGCCCCCCGCTTCTGAAACCCAGCTCTCCACCCTCGGTGCCTGATGTGCCTTCCCTTGACCTTAAAGCCCGGACACCTTGGGAGCCTCACCTCGAGAGGATGTGCTCCAAGTGTCACCAATCACAAGCAGCTGAGAACAGTCAGCGTTTCTTAACCTTTCTGACCCAGAGCGGGGCGGAACCCTGCGTCCGTGGAATAATTAGGAACAGGACTGAGCCCATTCAGGATTTTACAGACCACATTTGCGCGATCTCGTGGTAGGTCCATCCTAACAGAAAGGAAGGGTTCGCTTCCATCAGACTGAAAGAAAAATTATTTCCCTGTCCTGACCAGTGCATTGAGGTTTGAGTGTTAGAATTCTGAACCCGAAATCGTCACACTCTTTGAAAGTTTCTCTTGGCAATTCTCTGGGAGTTACTGAAGTTTGTTAAATGTGTAGTCCTTAAGTCGACCTTTTGAGGGTATTTTTGCTGTTGATTTTAAGTAATTTTTTTTTTAAACCTTTTGAGCCTGGGCTTCCTACAAGAGTAGTTGAAATAACCAGGACTCGCTTCTATTTGGTACTTAACTGTTAATTGGTTTGTTCACTGAAATGTGTGGACATGCCCTTCGGTCATCTTTTTGAGCTCTCCAAGACCGAAAATAGGTTGATTCAACATTGTCTCAGTAGACAGAAAATTTCTACTTTGTCAGCCATAGCTGCCTATTACTGGTAAAGGATTTTTGTTTGGTTGAAGTTGTGAGTAGATTTTCCTGTTTGTCTAAAACATTAGATAGTAAATATTTTGACAGTCCACGAATTGGTGATCATCTAATTAGAGTTTTCACTGGAGAGGACTTTTTTAAAAAAATATTTTGTTTTTGAGAGAGAGCTCAAGGAGGGGCAGGGCAGAGAGAGAGGGAGACAGGAGCTGAAGCAGGATCCAAAGCAGGCTCTGCGCTGACAGCGAGCTCAATGTGGGGCTCAAAGTCACAAATGGTGAGATCGTAACCTGAGCTAAGTCAGATGCTCAACCAACTGAGCCACTCAGATGCCCCTGGAGAAGACTTTAAAAATACCAAAATTAAAGCCATTTATTTTAAAGAATCATTCTGCAGAGTTTTAAAGATAAGCAATAGTTTTTCTGTGCTCTCCCACTTCTAGTTTCCATTTCAGAAAACAACGTCTTGTACCCTTTTAATGGATTATTTTGGTACTTACCTCTGTGTCTTCCAATGATCTGGGTAAAGCAACATCCATTGTCATAGTTACCCTTTGGTTAAATGTGAATTCAACATTATAAAGGTATGACTGAAATTACTGTTCACAGGTGATCTATGTAGTAAGCTACGATTTTTTTTTTCCTTCTTGCAAGTTTTTCCTGGAATTACGTCATTTAAAAATCTGGTTCTCCCTGTATCACTAATTCAGCCTCAGATTTTTAGCTAGTTGTCTCAGTTTTTCTTGTACAAAATTTTCCTGGTTTTTCTCTTAGATTTCTTTGACACTTTTTTTTTTTTAAATGTTTATTCATTTTTGAGAGAGACAGAGACAGCGTGAGCAGGGCAGGGGTAGAGAGTGAGAGAGGGAGACAGCAACCAAAGCAGGCTCCAGGCTCTGAGCCATCAGCACAGAGCCCGATACTAGGCTTGAAGCCACGAACTGCAAGACCACGCTTAACCGACTGAGCCCCCCCCCCCCAGGCGCCCCTTGGATTTCTTGATCATTTCTTGATCATTTCTGTTAGATGCCTGTAGAAGTTCAGCCTGGTGCCCAGTTGCCATTCTTAATCTGCCTTCACCTGAGTCCTGTCTTGGAACTCTTGTTTCCTGGGGTTCTTACCTTCCCCTTTTTTGACTTACTTGTTTTGATGTACAGCATTTTCCAGAGATCGAAATTTTTAAGAGCATATCTGATGAATCCATCAAAGAACCCGTTGTGTCTGATATGTTTTTATTTCCAGCATTTCTATCTGACACTTCCGTTCACTGAGAATCCCCATCTGTTCATACATGCTCTCTGCCTTCTCCCCTAGGTCCTTTAACATCTTCAACATACTCATCCTAGTCATGTGTGTATGCATGGGCCATTTCTAAGTTTGGTTTGGGTTTTTGTTTTATTTCTTGGCGGTGGGGTCACTCTCTTCAGTAGAGACTGAAGCAAATATTTATGCATAGAGAAGGCCGCTCTTCTGTTAGGCCATTAGTGCTGGGGGTTGAGTCACACTAGTGTGTATTTGGATCTTGTTGCTGTGGTTGTGGATTATTGCTGGCTTATGTTCAGTGGGAAGTCGGGAGTACCCAGGGGTTCGGTCAGTGTACTTGTTTTTCTGAGGCCCTTGATGCTAACACCACAGCTGGGGTCCTTCCCTCAGGGGTAGACCGCTGATGTTTGTCCCTCGGTGCAAGGCTGGAGGTGGAGGGTGAAGGGGGGTGGGACTTTTCATATCTTCTGCACCAGCCTCTTCTTAGGCCCCATGTGCCTGAACCTCAGGGTTCCAGCTTTCTATGCCATCTCTGCCCCCACCCCCGTGGCCAATAACCTCTGTCTCCTACCCTTTTTAGTCTGTGTGCTGCCGAAGCTAGCACATCTCTGCCTCCCGCTTAGTGGAGAGTTTAGAGTTCCCTTACCCTGTCCTTTGGTGGCTTCGTTCTGCTTGTATCTGCGGGAGGTCTTGGCTGCTGGTTTCCTGCCCTCTCCCAGCAGCGGACCTGCTGCCAGTCCCAGTGCAGGACTCTGGGCATGAGACGGTCTCCTCCTGTCGGTGCAGGTTTCTGTCCATCCTTCAGGGCGGCCAGCTTTTGCCTGGTATCAGGACTGCGGCAGGCATGGGGACGTGCGAAGCTTTCCCCCAGGGGCGGACAGGTGTGGCCTCTGGTGTGAGGGGGGGTCCAGGGTGCAGACAGGCTTAAGCAGCTGACCACCATCTTGTACCCTTGGAGGGCTAGGATGGGCTTCTCCAGTTAGTCTTGCTGCCCCTTCGAACCTGGGTGGGGCCTGCATGCTTGTGCTGCAAAGTCTCTTGCCTTTCCCACAGTCTTTCTCAGAACAGCTGGAGGAGGCCTAAGGGAACTGAGCTGGTGAATGGTTGTGGATTCCCTTTGCGGTTCTCCAGGTGCTAGGCTGTTAAACTAGCCCACACCTGGCCTT
Source organism: Prionailurus viverrinus (assembly GCF_022837055.1). Classification (NCBI taxonomy): domain Eukaryota; kingdom Metazoa; phylum Chordata; class Mammalia; order Carnivora; family Felidae; genus Prionailurus; species Prionailurus viverrinus. The sequence goes on from NC_062571.1 coordinate 14,018,762, forward strand.
GAGAAACTCCCCAAACGTTCGTTGTTTCTTTGCCTCTCTATTTTTCAAGTTTCTTTATTTATTTTGAGAGAGAGAGAGAGAGAGAGAGAGAGAGAGAGAGAGAGAGAATCCCAAGCAGGCTCCGTGATGTCAGCGCAGAGTGGACGTGGGGCTTGATCCCACGAGCAGCGAGATCATGACCTGACCCGAACTCAAGAGTTGGATCCTTAACTGACTGAGCCACTCAGGTGCCCCTCGTTTTTTTTAAACTACTTTTTGGTGACCACCTCTTCCTGCACTTGGCCAGAGGTAGGTCAGTTTGCGTGTCCTGTCTGTTCTTGGAGAGACTTTCTGCCCTTTAGAGTCCAGATCACCGGGTTGCTCGACAGCCTTAGGTTTCAGGAGTTCAAGATTTTGTGTGTTGTCCCGCTTTTCCCTTTGTCAGTGTGGCAGGAATGTTCTTCTGTGGCTTTCTATATCCTAAGTGAAAGCTAAGACCAAGCGTGTCTAAATGCCTTTGTTTTCCCATCACATTTGATTTATGGTTTGACCGGGGGCAGGATTCTAGCCTGGAAAACGTTTCCATTCAAAATTTTGAAGGCATTGATCTATTGTCTTCGAAGCTGGAGCTTTCGTTGTTGCTCTTGTGCAGTCTGAAACCATCCTGAATCATGTTTATTTATATGTGCTGTGTTTCTTCTCCGTGGAAGTAGGGACTGTGCCCCCATCATTCTGAAATTTCACAGTTTTGGCTTGGGTCAGTTTTCATCCCTGTGCTGGCCACTGGTGGACCTAGTCAATCTGGAAATCATGTTCTTCAGTTCTGAGAACTTCTCCTGAATTACTTTATTTCCTTCCTTCCTTCCTTCCTTCCTTCCTTCCTTATTTCTGTTCTCATGTTGGATATTGAAGCTCCTGGACTGGTTAGCAAAGCGTCTTCTCTCCTGTTTCCTATGATTTTGTCTCTTTGTTCTATTTCTTGGGTGACTCTCTCAGCATTATTTCCGGTCCTTTCTCTGCAGCTTCTTGTTTGTTGCTATCGAATTTTTATTCTCACGCGATCTTTCTTGTTCTTACAATGCGCCCTTATTAATCGTATCCTTTTCTTACGGCAGCCTGAGGTTTATCTTGTTCCCCCTAGTTGTGTTTTCTCCAAATCTCCTCTGTTTGTTTGGTCTTGATCTTTAATGTGCACGTTCCCTCAGACATCTGGTGATCCTTAGATACCTGTTTCTATTTAAGAATGAGGAGCCAAAAACCAAGTTTAAGTCTCTAAGCACATGAGCAGAGCCTGCATGAACTTCACTGCAAGGTGAGCTCCCATGACAGGTCTTTCCTCTTGGGCTGGCCAGATTCCACGGAGACCTTCTAGTCTGCTGCTGCATAGTGAAGTCCTGGTCAGCATTCTGGGACCTGAGGGGCTCATGTGGTAGAAGGGGCAGGTAGAGGGGGATCTCAGCACCCGGCTGCTTCCATGGTCACTTAATTCCAGGCTTCATACGGCACTCATTCCTGACCTCAGCAGAGTCCAATGCCTCTCCCTCCAGAGACCCACAGTTTTACCTTCTCCAGAGAATCACTTCCAGGCTTTTTCTGGCTCAGAGCACAGGAAGGGGCACCAAGGCTCTGTTACTTAAACACACCGAACACATCCTCTTTTAGTTTATCCTCGGTTTTTGCTTCTACTTACAGAGTTCGCTTTTGCCGGCAATTCCTTAGGTCTGGGGAAATTTTTAAAGTAGAAATCAATTTTTTTCTTGGCTTTCCCCGTGGGTACTTAATACTCACTTTTCTTGAGTCTGTTTAGTTTTTCTCTAATTTTTCAAGCTAAACTTCACTGCTGTTGTCTGCTTCCCTGTTTTCTCCATGCTTCTGGGCTTTTGCCTCTGAAAAATCTTTGGCTGTTACAGCGAGGTTCTTAGGGAGAGAAAGCAGGGTTTATGACTCTTACCCAGAACTCCAAAACAGTAATCTTATTTAAAAGCAAAGGAAAGAAAAAAAAAACAACAAAAAACACAACTCCTTTTGAGATTCTTGTTAGCCCGAGCTTCCTCTCTGGGCTTTGATACAGTGGTACCTTGCATTATTAGAGGATACGGTATCTGGTAACAGTGGCCTGATTTTAAAAATGACTGTCATTAAGAAACCTAAGAAATACGCAAAAGGAGGAACTAATTTTCCTTTTTAAACCACATCAGGCCCGAGTCTGTTTTGGTGGTCTGAGAAGAAAAAGGATGAACTTCTCAAGTTTTGGGAAAACTATATTTTAATTATGGAAACTCTAGAAGGAAATCAGGTGGGTGTTTTCATATATTAACAAATCCTATGTAGATGCAGTTTTAATTTTTTTTTCAAATGTTTTGTAAAAGCAGTGCAAAAAAGACGAATTTGGATAAAGCATAATGGGATACAAGTGCCCTTTGTTCTCTGGCATAAATGCAATTTAAAACTGTTAACTCAGGAAATTAAAGCGTATTTTTAATCGACTTAAATTGTGACTCAGAGACTTTTAGCCTTGTTTATTCTTCCCTTGACATTTCCTTCTAAAGTGTTAGTTTTTACTTTCTCAGTGTTCTGAATAATCTCCAAAGAAATACACACTTAGGAAAATGTTACTTAAGGTGATTCTGAGATGAATTGTTGTTAAATAAATAATTGCCCTTTAATTTTGTAGGCCGGTCTCCCTTCCTTTCTTCCTTCCTTCCTTCTTTCTTGTTTTAGTTCTTATATCTGTGTGTACCTAGTCATGCAAGTGGAAACTTGAAAAGTCATTTTCAGTTAACTTTGAGTTAGTTTTTGTAGAATCATGAAATTTTTAAGGTGAGAGGAATCTCTCAGAGAGGGAGAGATTGTGCATGTGTGTGGGAGGGGCAGAGAGAGAGAGAGAAAATCCCAAACTGGCTCCGGGCTATCGGCATGGAGCCCCATGGGCCAGTCCTGAACTGTGAGATCATGACCTGAGCCAAGATCAAGAGTTGGATACTTAACTGACTAAGCCACCCAGGCACCACTAAATTTCTAAATTCGGGGCATCTGGGTGGATCAGTTGTTCGAGCATCCAGTTTCGGCTCAGGTCATCATCTCCTGGTTTGTGAGTTCGAGCCCCGCCTCAGGCTCGCTGCTCTTCATGTGGAGCCTGCTTTGATTCAGATCCTCTGTCTCCCCCTCTCTCTGCTCGTCTCGCATTTGCTCGCACTTTCTCCCTCTCAAAAAAGAAATAAACGTTAAAAAAAAACATTTCCAAATTCAAATAAACTTTTATGGTTTTCCTTAATCAGTATATACATAAGATCCCTATAGTTTGTTTAGAAACTCTGATTTACCTACCGTAGTCTAAGTAGTTGAACACTGAACTCTGAACTGGCCCTACTTCTAAATAAATGTATGGCCTTGAACAACTTGAGCGACTAGAGAGAATATTTTTTCCCTGTTTTGTGATCTGTTGGTATTACCAGCTCTGCCTGTTTCCCAGCACAGCTGAGGATTACATGACGTGGTTTATGATTCTCACTGTACAAATGTGACGGTCCTGTTCCTCTATCCTAGGCTGTCTGTGGTCATTAGCTTTGCCGCACTCGGTCTCCTACACCAGAATTCATATGATTTAACAACTGGAAGAATCTGGCACCTTCTGCATAGTTTTTCTATGGGGAAAAAAACCAGAAGGGCTACTGTTCTATAAACGGATGAAAAGCAGATTCATTTTCTTTTTTCAAGTTCACCTCGAAGTTTTCGAAGGTGAATTTTTATTTCATATGCTGTTTTGTTTTTGTTTTCAGATCCATGTTATAAAGCCAGTTTTACCAAAGCTCAACAGTCTGTTTGAATATGCGGTGTCCGAGGAAAATGGTAATGATTACGTTTATTTTGATTCTTGTGACATTTAGAGTTTCTTTTTTCCTCCTCGTTTGTATACCTGCCTCTTACTCATTACAGAGAGTTGGGGAAAACTTTAAAAGTGTAAGGAGGATGATGTGAATCTGCTGCCACCAAGAGAACGGCTGTTAACGTTCCAGACCCACGCCTCTGGACTGATGGATCATAACGTTTGTCTCACTTAGGCTTGTGTCCAGATGCATTTACCTATATTCGTAAATAGTTTTTGAGAACATAATTTTAAATGACTGCAGAGTTTTCTGTGAGCCGGAGGTATGGTTAACTCTGTAAACTTTTGGTGACGGCACACTTCAACCCTCACAGAAGGAGGAGAATAGCGTGTAAAATGAACCCCCTCGCCCAGCTTCGGACAGTGATCAACACGTGGCCAACGGGTGCCTCGTATCCTCTCTCAACCTGTCCTGCTGCTTCCCCACCAGGGACTGCGAAGCCACCCCAAGACAGCGTATCATGTTGTCTATAATTACTTCAGCGTATATCCTTAAAAGATAAGGGCTCTTCAGTAATGTTTTGATGTCGGTGTGGTCTACGTTTTTAATAATAGCTCCTTGGTATTCTGCATTTTAACTGCTCTCCGTTCTTATTCTCCAGATCCGTTTCATTGTTTGTTGGTTCCTTTTTGGGGGGTTCAATTACTACTCTGTCACTTGGACTTCTTAGGAAGATTCCAAGACAGAATTTGGAAAACGGTTTTTTAAGCCCTTCCCTAGTACTGTATTTTGAGAGCCTTTTAGGAGACATAGAAGGAAGCGGAGCTTCCTGAAATTATTTTATGAAATGAAGTTTGAGTCAACAAAACTGCTAAATGCAGGCTGACAGTGGTTAGTATGCATATGAATGATAAACTGTTACATTATCATGTTTACTCGTGAGAATTAACCTAGGTAAATGGGTTTTAGTGCCTTCTCTAGATAATTACAACTTTAATAGTTTGACCCCTTAGGAGTTGAGCTTTTATTCAGCCAAGCGCTGTAGTTGTTTTTGGATACACTGGGATTTTTCACAGAGCGAAAGAATCTGTAGTCACCTGGGGCTAGAATTTAATTGAATCCTGTTGTGACTTCCCTTATGCATTTACTATTAAAATGATTCTCTTATTACCATGTTTTGCCCACAGCTCTTGGCAAGCCAAATCAAATAGCAGTGACAGATTTTGAAAAATTACCATTGCCAAAGCATTGAACAAGCATCTTGGCGTAAATTACAAATAATGGACCAATTTATTTCTAGAATGCCATGAGTTAAAAATGCTGAATAATTTTTTTCCTAGAAGAATTAAAGAATATTTCAAAAGAGTTTAAAAAAAAATCTCTAAGGTACATATTTATTCCATGTTTTGTGTGTTTTTGCCCTCACTCATTTATATATTTAACAGAAATTCCTTAGTGTCCAGTGTATGCTAAGTGCTAGGAAAAAAGCGGTGAGACAGATGTACTATTTTTGATTCAACTTTTGTCTCGTTTCCTTGAAAAAAAAGTCGCATGATAAGTTCTGTAAAGGTACCAAACAAAGGACTGAAATGGAGTATATAGTGAGCGGGGCAGGGAAGGCCTACCTGAGAAAGGACGTCCAACTTCAGAGTTGAGGCGACACTGTGTACAGAGGTCCTGAGATGGGAACAGGAGAGAGCAGCAGAGAGAGAGAGAGAGAGAGAGAGAGAGAGAGAGAGAGAGAGACCTAAGCAGGCTGCACACTCAGCACAGAGCCCGACACGGGCCTCGATCTCACCAACCGAGAGATAATGACCTGAGCCAAAATCAAGAGTCGACTGAGTCACCCAGGTGCCCCGTTAAGATTTTATTCCACGTATGAGAAGCCACTCAAGGGTTTTAAGTGGAGGAGGGACAGTTTCAGGTTTCTGTGTGAAAAATGGACTGAAGTAGGGTGACAGGGATTGTCTGAAATGGCCCCAAATCTAAAGTCCCAACCCTGTGCGCCGTAGAGGTGGTAAAGTTGCCTGTGGTCTCTCTAAGTGAAACTGTCTGATCATGGAACACTGAAGACTGAAGTCCTTTTGGTCACTCGGTGAGCACCCTTGGATATGATTTAAAAACTCAGTGCTGTAGTGTCCTAATGAAGTTAACGTATCTGTGTGTAAATGTGTTTATTTATGAATCTATAGTCTGTGTGGCACGACACAGTGTGAGAATCAGCTGTCAACAACATCAGGTGTTTATTTCCACAGGAAATTGGCTCTTTCACCCATCCTGGCATATGTGTATTTATAAAAGAATGTTTGAAAGCGAAAATAAAATCCTGACCAAAGAAGGTGTTCTCCATTTTTTGGAGCTATATGAGACAAAGGTTCTTCCGTTTTCGCCAGAATTTTCTGAGGTACTGACAGCTTCTCCCCACCACCCCGCCACCCCCCCCCCCCCCGCCCCCGTTCCCTTTGTCAAGAGATGAGCGGAAAAGGCATTTGTTGCATCGTAAGTGATCTTCAAAAAATCTGTATATTGGGGCTCTCACATAGCAAGTAACACTTTATAGATTTGCATAACGATGCTGCTTCCACAGTTCTGAATCCCTGAATTAGTGTTAGCTGTTGTATTAAGCAGAGATCGCCTTTTGAGCTGTATTTATTAGTGTCTATACGTCCATTGATCAGAAATCACACAAAGCGGAGACTGAGAATTATAGCCGTGATTTAAGTCTTACGGTGCCGGTGAGTCACGTGATCACTGGGTGCACAGTGATTTACCCCTTATTTAGAGACACCCTAGTAAACTTTCCTAACTGAGGACCTGCTGTCATGTTTTGAGATGTCTCATTTTCCACATTCTCCTGTCCTCCCTGCGCTTCCTGGACTCTTGCTTTTTTGGCCCTATGTCGGGTAATATTTTTGAAAATATAATTTTCCCCCCATTTTATTTTCCAGGCATAGGAGCCTACATTTTCTCTTGAGTATCTTTTTTGTTTTTTTCCTCTGTAACTGTGCTTATTTTCCATCGTGTATTTCTTCTTGGGGTTTGTTTCTTCCTTCCTGGCCCCATATGAACGCTCTTCCTAAGTTTTTATCGGGTGGGAAAATTCTGTATTTGTTGTGGCAGTGGACTTAAGGGACCCTCCAAGGTCAGCATGGAATTAGCCTGCAGGGTAAGAGATGAGCTTTGCATAGACCAGCTCGTCTGCATCGCTACTGGGATATGCAGTTAGGGCAAAGCTGACTTTTCAAAGTTGCAGCTGTAGCTTAACATTAATTACTTTTTTTCTTTTTTTTTAGTTTATTATTGGACCATTAATGGATGCACTTTCAGAGAGCTCTCTATACAGCAGGTAAACAGGCAGTATGTAACCCAGCAGCAATGTAGGAATATGTACTTGATGTATAAATTTAACATGTTTGTGAAATAGGACCAGGCAGTTTAATGCATTTGGTACATCTTACGTGTTGCTGAAGAGACATGAAACTTTTTCTTGTTACAACGTCCCTCTGTGTTTGTGGTTCTTCTTGCTCTCTTTCTATTAGCGTATCAAGTGTTCCTTCTTTTTCTCTTATTTCTTACCTTGAACCCTTCCACTCTTGGGCTTCTGGAAAGTATAGGTCACAGAGTTTATTTACTTTCTTCCCCTTGCTCTGTTTTCTGCCCTTTTGCAAATTATAGTGACTTTGGCTAACCAGCAGCTCTGTCTGCTGGGCAGACTTACCCATCTGTGTTCTTTTCAGGGTCGGTCTGTCAGTCTGTCTGTCCATTTGCCTCTCCATCCACGTGAAAAGCCAGGAGTTCACAGCAGCACCTCCGATGCCAATCTGATACCACAGGGCTCACTAACCTTGCTGTTTCCAAATCTGACAGTGGCTGCCATTGTCTAGAATATATCACTTCCTGCCCCCTCTCCACTTTGAAAAGTCAGACAGCGAAAAGTTTGTCATTGTGCGATGGCCTCAGTTTTTCAGCGTTATCTGTACTCTTGAATGATACCTTCAGAATTTCCCCTTGCTTTTGAACTTACGTTGTCTTTCCAACATCGATGAAGTAAATTTATACTTGCAGGTCTTCTGTTCGGTGTACCTCTAAACAGAAAAACAAACACACACCCACTGCCAGTCTCTTTGAGATGTTTAAGTTAGTTTGTGCTGCTGTTAATATTTAATCCTATTTAATAAATATTGAAAGAACATAGCAATGCTTGATCTGCCAATTAAGTTTTCAGATAACTCATTACTATTGAATAGTTCTGTGAAGCAATTAGACAGCTGGAGAGCAGTAAAACCTACTTGGTGCCTCTAAAGGAGCCGGCAGACACATTTATTATGAAATGCCTTCAGTTTTCGCCCACTCTAATGTGTTCAGTTAACAGATAATGTCCCTGGCGGAAGCATATGGCAGAAAAAAACCACGACTTTAGTAGACAGACGCGAATAGTTAAATGCTCTTGCAGAAGTAATTAATTACCCATATATGTTTTTCTGGGAATGTTATTTCTTTTATTTAATACTTAAAGATTTGAAATCATTGGATTATACGTTGGAAACAATGAAGTATAATTGAAAATGATCATTTTTAGATTTTTTAAAAACTGACGCTGTTTAGCAAGAGTCCTATATGCGTGTCAGGGAAATTACCGCAAAAAGGAAATTCGCGGCTACTTAGTATGTTACGTTATTAACCCATGTCCGTTTTCCTAGAAGACCCTGATGTTTCTGTAATCAGAAGGAGCTTCAAAATTTCACTGAAAAATAAAATGCAGGTTCAGAAAAAGATGTTTGTTGTTGAAAGACTTTTGAGCCATAGTTCATCTAGTTTCAGTATCCTTATTTGTAAATTTTAAATATTTGTTTCTTTCCCTCATTTGTCTATAGGTCCCCAGGCCAGCTGATAGGAAGTGGTTCTCCATTGGGACTGAAATTACAGAAGTTTTTAGTCACTTATATTTCTCTTCTTCCAGAAGAAATAAAGAGTATGTGTTGGCAAAGAGTTTTTTAATTTATTAGCTTTAAGGCTTAAAAAATTTTTTTAGTATATTGGTGATAAGCACTATCCTATAACTATTATAATCAATATTATCAAAGTAATTTCCTTGTTTTGGAATTTACCTATTTTGTCAGAATTATACAGGTGTTTATTGTAATTGAGTGCACACTTTTGCCTTTATATATAATACGTAATTACTAGTATTGGCACGAGTAAAGTGGAAGTAATTAAAACAATTTTTTTTTGTTTATATTTGAGAGAGGGAGAGAGAGCAAGCACGAGTGGGGGAGGGGCAGACAGAGGGGGAAACAATCCGAAGCAGGCTCCAGGCTGTCAGCACAGAACTCAACACAGGTCCCACACCTATGAACCTGTGAGATCATGACCTGAGCCAAAGCTGGACGCTTAACCGACTGAGCCACCCCAGGCGCCCCAACATAGAAGTAATTTTAGAATGGGTGCTGCAGTTGGCTGTCTTTTCTAGTTTTCTCTATTCGTTTTCTAAAAATCAGTAAAATTGTTTGAAGAAAGTGAAGCCTGGGTTTAGGAAAAAGTTGTAAACAGAATATCCGTTGTGGCAAAACTGCCCGTCTATAGATATGAACTTAAAAGGTCACAGAAATGTACAGTTGTTTCATGTAAGACCTTCTATCTTAGAAATACCCGTTCACATTGGGGGTTTATTTTCCTTTCTGAGGAGTTAAGTTGATAAGCAAAGAACAAAACCAGTGTTCTTTTGTTTGCTGAGCAGAAAGACTTAACTCTACTTCCTGGGTCCTTTTCACTCGTGGCTTTGTGGCTTGTAAAGTGAACCTGGGTATGAAATATATGCATGTTTCCTTTTGTATTTCATCTGCAAGTATAGCGAAACAAGTGACCGATGGTAATATCTACTTAAAAGTCAGGAGAAAAGGGAAAAGATGATCTGTATATCTCAACTTCAGATTTATGGAAAATTGATTACTTTGATTGCTTTTGTAAAAAATCCGCTCCTGGAGAAGGTAACTCTCAGACGCTCTGTAGTTTGCCCGAAGTCAGCCATACGGAGATTACTGTGCCGACCACATTGGCACATCCCAGATCAGCGCCAAGCGAGGGAGCGGGTGGGGGTCAGCGCCCCTGGGGTTTCAGTGCCTGCTGTCTGTGGCCATAGACAGCATGCAGAGGATACCTGTAAGCATGTCGAATGAATGTGAAATGGAAGCGTGGCCATCGCCATCTTCTGTGCTGTGAGTGAGGTGTTAGGCAAAAGGGGGAACTTAATTAGTCCCACAAGAGGGCAAGTAAAGTGTTTGTTTACTCAGGTTTTACTTGGTAGTTTTTTAGTCAACAATTTCCAGTGAGTATCTTAAATGTATCTAGTTTTGTGCTAGATACTTTGGAAGATACAAAATGCATGATATTTTATAAATAAGTAGTATAAAGTATTATTTTAGAAGTAAAACATGAAACACAAGTTCCTTTCAGCAGCTTCCAAGGATTTCTTAAGTCATTCTATAGGGATGATCAGAGGAAGCAGACATTTACGCTAATTGCATGACGTAAGGGTCCTTTAAGAAATCACATATTAGCAGAGAAGGCAGGACAGAGCACCTGAGGTTTGTATCTCAAAATAGAAAAATAAACAGTGATTAGATCCATTCTTTTTTGTTTTGAAAGCTATGAAATGTCTTTTTTTTTTAATTTTTTTCTAATGTTTATTTATTTTTAAGAGGCAGACTGTGAGCAGAGGAGGGGCAGAGAGAGAGGGAGACACAGAATCCAAAGCAGGCTCCAGACCCTGAGCTGTCAGCACAGAGCCTGATGTGGGGCTCGAACCCACAAACTGGGATGATGACCTGAGCCGAAGTCAGATGCTTAACCGACTGAGCCACCCAGGCGCCCTGATTAGACCCATTCTTACCCTGTTTTTCTTTAATATCTCCAACAGAAGAATGGCTTTTACCAGTAAAAAGTTGATCTTTTACCTTAAGCTTTTTTTTTTTTTTTTTTTTTTTTTTACTATAGCTGCATGGTTATCAGAATCTTTACAATAGAGTAGAATACTTATAGGAATGCAATTTGAAATAACATTGATTTTTTCCAACAGGTTTGTTGAGCTAAAATTCACATACCATAAAACCCTTTTAAAGTGTTCAATTCATTTATTTTTTAGTACATTCACAAAGTTGTACAACCATTACTTCTAATTCCAGAATATTTTCATCACCCCCCGAAAGAAACTCTATGCCCATCATCAATCAGTTTCCACTAACCTCCTTTCAGTTCCTGTCAGCCACTAATCTTTCTCTACAGGTTTGCCGACTCTAGACATTTCATGTACATGGAATCATACAGTATGTGGCCTTTTATTTTATGTCTGGCTTCTTTCATTTAGCATAATGTTTTTAGATTAACCCATGATGGGTCATCCAATAATGACCCATGTATCAATATTTCATTCTTTTTTGTGACTGAATAATACTGTACTGTATAGATATCTCACATTTTATTTATCCTTTTATCAGTTGGTAGACATCTGGATTGGTCCCACTTTTGTTTTTTAAGTTTACTTATTTATTTTTGAGAAGGCGAGTGAGCACAAGCAGGGCAGGGGCACAGAGGGAGGGAGAAAGAGAATCCCAGGCAGGCTCCACGCTGTCAGCACAGAGGCCCCACTCAGTATCGAACTCATGAACCCTGAGATCATGAGCTGAGCCGAGATCGAGAGTCAGATGCTTAACGAACTAAGTCACCCGGGTGCCCTGGTTCCACTTTTGAATATTATGAATAACTCTCCTGTGCATATTCACATACACATTCTTGTATGAACATATGCCTTCAGTTCTTTTGAGTATATGCCCAGGAGAGGAATTGTTGGCTCCTCTGGTAATTCTCCGTTTAACTCATGGAAGAGCTACCTAACTTTTCCATACTGGCTGCACCGTTGTGCACTCCCACCAGCAGTGTGGGAGGGTTCCAATTTCTCTGTGTCTGTGTCAGCACTTGTTACTGTTTATGATTGTAGCCCTCCTCGTGGGTGTGAAGTTCTGTCTCATGGTTTTTGATGTGCATTTTCATACCTAATGACTGCTGACGTTGAGAAGCTTTCCAGGTGCTTATTGGCAACGGTGATATTTTACAACTTTTTCTTTCAGGCAGTTTCCTATTAAAGTGTATTCAGAAGATGTCAAGTAGACATTGGTGTGCCATTCCCATTTTGTTTCTGTCAAAGGCTTTGGCAAATGTCCCACGATGTAAGGCCCTGGGTATCGAAGCTCTTCTTGCTCTCAGGTAATTTACTTCCTGCTCACATACGTTTGTGTGTTCACATATGGTTATCTGCCATAACTTTCCGTCAGTAAATTTTGTTTTCCCCTCTGCTTTCATCTATCGTGAGCGGTTTTGGTTAATACTGGCCTTGGGACTTCTGAGCCCTTAATTTTTATATTAAGTAGTAAAAAAAAAATCTGTGTATGTGGTTGAGCTTACTTTGTTTTTATGAATTACTGATGTAAGTTTGTGCCATGATACATGCTATTGGATTTTGATGATTTTGAAACAAGGCCAGTAAGGTTCTCTTAAATTACATTGATAATGTAGGAAACTAGAACTAAAATACCAGACGGTAATATTGATTGTAAAGTATTTCAAAAACCATAAACTTCTTATTTTAAAAGTGTCATTTATAGTCTTTGAAAGAGGTATGTTTCATAGTAAATTGAGTTCTAGTAGAGACCTCATGGAAAATAATAGCCTTGAAGTTGCACTGACAGTGACTTTCTGCAATGGGAATCGTAGATACTAGAAATCAGCTTGTCAGTATTTACGAGTTATCAGAATTGTCTTTGAGAACATGGAAATGCATTGTTTTTGTTTTTTGACGTCAGGGATGTTCTTCAGTGTACTATGATCACCCATCAGATTCTATTGAGAGGGGCGGCTCAGTGCTACCTTCTTCAGACAGCCATGAATTTGGTAGACGTGGTAAGTTTGTCTTCTTTACTCATGATACTTCAATTTACAAGTCTTTCTCCATGAGCAGGTGTGCAGAAAAGTGTCAACATAGCAGGCCTGTGGTGCTGTCATTAGAAAGCCCTGCTCATAAGGTCAGCCCAGCCCTTGCTCGTGGCTGGGAACTTGGATTTCAGGTTTCCCCCTATCCTCACTGGTAAGAGCGATGTACTGTGCCTCAGGTGTTTACACACACAGTCGTCTATACTGAACACCTCCTCCTTCTCGGAGTCTGGGACTTTGGTAGGTGCTCTGGCGAGATGGCTGTGTGATCAGCTCCCAGTAAAAACCCAGGGCCATAAGTCTCTTCCTTGGTAGACAACATTTCGCATGTTGTTACAGCTTGTTGCTGGAGGGATTAAACCTGTTTCGGGTGATTTCACTGGGGGGAGAGGGGTTTCCTCTTCACATCTTCCTGTAAATCCACCTTCAAGGAATTTAGGGTATCTTTGTTTTTTACAGAGCCACACCACTACGATTGCTAAAAATAGGGGTTAGCAAACTTTTCCCGTGAAGGGCCAGAAAAAGTCCCATTTTTTAAGGTTCTGTGTGTATCTGTTACAACTTAAAAGCAGCCATAGACAGTTTATAAATAAAGGGACTCTGTACCACTAAAACTTTATTTACAAAACAGCTGCGAGTGGTTTTGCTGACTCCTGGCCTAGAGCAAGGTATTTTAATTCAAGATGTACAGTCTTAAGAGAATGAAAAGACTTAGGTGGTTTTCATGAGGCAGGGTGTCGTTTCATAAAGCAGGGCTTAGAAAAGGAAGCATCACTTTTCGACTTAAGTAATTTCTTATAGAATGTTTTTGTTTTGCTTTTAGACTGTGACCATCTTGTCTTTAAGGTAGTAGCCTTGACTGTAAGGAAAATAGGTGTATAAAATAATCATTGACTTTATATAATGATGTAACGTTTGTAGTCAGTATCTTCATTTCTAAGGTTGAGTATTTTCTTTTTAAAAAAATAGCTTTCTTTTGATTTAGCTAGTAATATTCTACTTTAAATAGTATGCTTTGCTTTTACAGTGATTTCATTTTATTTGCTTAAAAATTTTTAAATGAGTGATTTTTTTTTAACTGCCCTGACACCTTCTCCCCGACCCCCCCGCCATCTTATAGGAGAAGGTGTCACTCTCTGATATTTCAACTTTTCTCATGTGTCTGAGACAAGAGGAGTCCTTAGGACGAGGAACCTCATTGTGGACAGAGGTGAGATTGAAAATAATTTAATGATAAGGTCTTTGAAATGTTATAAAAATTTTATTCTAATTCACTAGTCTCTTATGTAACATACAGTGATGGCTTTGTTATCTACCAATAGAGGTTTTCTTTTTCTTTTTTTTAACGTTTTTTTTGAGAGAGAGAGAGTCTGAGTGGGGCAGGGTAGAGAGAGAGGGAGACACAGAATCTGAAGCAGGTTCCAGGCTCTGAGCTATCAGCACAGAGCCTGACGCGGGGCCCGAACCCACAGACTGTGAGATCATGACCTGAGCTGAAGTCGGTTGCTTAATTGACTGAGCCACCCAGGCGCCCCTACCAACAGAGCTTTTAAAATATTGGATATTTGCTTTGAATGGACCTAACAGTGCAGCTAGGATTCTTATGGGGAGATAGGAGAATGTTGGGGATAGAGACAGACTTACTTAGAAGAGAAGGTAGGGCTCGTGGGCAGATCTTGAGTCCGGATGAGATGTATTAGGAGTCACGATAACTCAAAAACAGGAACACAGACCTCCTCTTTTGCTTTTTGTTCTGTTCGTTAATGGCAGTTCCATCTACCCATTTGCCCAAGTCTCACATTTTGGTAATTCCTGATTCTTCCTGACTTTATGCATCGAACCCACCATGAAATCCTCAGTGCCTTTCCTTTTCTGCCACCCTTGCTCTTAAGGAGCTCTTAAGGAGTTAAGGGTCTTAAGGAGACCCTTAACTAGTACTGCCTCACCTGCGACAGCCTTGGCAGCCTCGGGGTGCCACTGTGGCCTCACGGTGCTCCTTTTGTCCGTGCGGTCTTCATTGGTCTGCTTCCTCCTCTTTGTTTTGTCTGAAACCATGGGACTCCATCCACACTACTCACATCAGCTCATATGATGGGTCTAGCTGGTTGAATTCTAATCTTATACAGTTCTACAGTTTTTGAGGACAGGGAGCTTTTTAAAAAAAGATTTATATTTCTCCCAGTTACTGGTTACTGAGATTACCGAGGGCAGGGATGTGATTAATTTATTTTAGAAAGCAAGTTTGTCTATGTATGCTCAGAAACAAGAGAAATCAACTTGAGCCATGCTAAAATAATTTAGGTGTGAAATCATGAGGGCATAGAGTAGGGTAATGGAATGAAGAAGGAGGAGAAAATCGGGGCCTTTAAAAATTAGAATTTCATCGTATTTTCTTGATAACACTGCATCTCATTAGGTGGAATCTGAAAAATACAGAAGCATATAAAGAAAATAAAAATAACCTGTAATGCCTGCAACCAAATTAAATCCATAATTTTTGCCTTAATTATTAATGTTTTCAGTATATGTATTCTCAGTCTTGCTTTCTCACCTCATATACATATAATAACATAGTAGGGGCGCCTGGGTGGTTCAGTCGGTTAAGCGTCCGTCTTGATCCCAGTGTTGTGAGTTCAAGCCCTCGCGCTGGGTCCCATGCTGGGCATGGAGCCTACTTAAAAATAAAATAAGATAAAATAAATATTAATATGTGTGATTTTCTAAACAAAGTTACAATTATGCTGTTCCGAATTTTATTTTTCATCTTCACGTACATTTGAGCATTTTAACATGTTGCTAAATAATCTTCCACCAAGTGATATTTAAAATTTCAGGTGATTAAATCTTTTAGAATTTATTGAATCAGTTCTTTTTGTTGGACTTCTGTGTCAGATCTTATCATTTCATCTAGAAGTATGTGCTGCTAAAAGACAAAGACTTTAAAAGGGGCTAAATAGGGGCACCTCGATGGCTCAGTCGGTTAAGCGTCCGACTGTGGCTCAGGTCATGATGTCGTGGTTCATGGGTTCGAGCCCCGTGTCAGGCTCTGTGCTGACAGCTCAGAACCTGGATCCTGCTTTGGATTCTGTGTTTCCCTCTCTCTCTGTCCCTACTTGACTCACACCCTGTTTCTCTCTCTCTCTCTCTCTCTCAAAAAATCAATAAATCATTAAAAAAATTTTTTTAAAAAGGGCTGAAATAGGCTCTTATCATACCTAAAAATGTTCATGATAATTTCTTGATTTCAAATATTCAGTGTTTAAATTTCTCCAGATGCTCAGTAAGTGTGTTCGTACTTTGCTTTTTGTTTGTTCAAATATTCAGCTTTGTTCAAGTATTCAAATGAGGTCACTTCATGGCATTGATGTGTACAGTTTGTAAATTGTGGTGGATCCATCTGAAATTTATCTTGGGACACGGTATGAATGGTAAGGTTTCAGTGAGAAAAGGCGTGTGAAAATGCTTCAGACTATGCTTGATCCACACTAAGTTTGACACACTCTACCATTTTTGTCCTTTCCCCTCTGACCAGCCGGATGCTTGTTTTATTTGTCAGCAAGGAGCCCCCCTTAGATTTCTTAATTAGTTCCGCTTATTTTCTCCATTCGCTGAGTCATTCCTATGTCTTCATCTTTTTCCTTCTTTTTAACTTTCTTTTGGTCTGTTTGCTTATCCCTTAATATCTTGGTTTACTGAAGACTGTCGTGTGCACACTTTGCACACAGTGGACTCCTTGATAAGTTTTGGAAATTCGTGGTCAGCAAGATACACATGGCCGCTGTCCTCACAAAGCTTACAGGCTGGTGGTTTATCTGAACCCAAACTTTAATTCTTTCTGTTTAAAAATAGAAGCAAATATGTATATATGTACCTTAGCTTAGTTCTGGCTATAGTGCATATGGAGTAGTGTCCTCATTGCAGTAACAATCTCTATTATGTTGAATCATGTAAAATCATTGATATTCGGTCAGTTTTAACCTGTGGAAATGGCATTTTCCTATAGCTCAACCTAAGTAATTTTTAAAATTCAAGGGCAGTATTAGGTTCACAGAGAAACTGAACAGAAGGTGTAGAGAGGTCCCTACACCTCCTCACCAGTCCCCTCCTCCTCCCTCTCTATTATTAACATCTTGCGTTAATGGGATATATTTGTTATGATTGATGAGCCAGTATTGATACATGACTATTAACTAATGTCCATAGTTTACATTGGGGTTCACTCTTTGTTTTTGTATATTTCATGGACTTTGGTAAGTGTGTAATGACACAAATACCATTACCCTATCACACCGATGAGTCTCACTGCCCTAAAAATCCCCTGTGCTCCACCTACTTGTCCCTTTCTTCTCTCCCCCCAGCCCCAAACCCTGGGCAACCACTGATACTTTCTCTGCATCCATCGTTCTGCCTTTTCCGGAGTGTCCTCTAACTGGAATCCTATGCTGTGAAGCCTTTTCCGATTAGCATCTTTCACTAAGAAATATGCATGTCTTTTCATGGCTTGATAGCTCACATCTTCCTATCACTGAGTAACATTCCATTGTCTGATATACCACTGCTCATTCATTCATTCACCTCCCGAAAGACACCTCGGTTGTTTTTAAATTCTGGCAATTATGAATAAAGCTGCTCTAAACATTAACATACAGGTTTTTACATGGACATAACGTTTTAACTCATTTGAGTGCATACCAAAAGGCACAGTTGCTGTGGATTATGTTAAGAGAATGTTCAGTTTTTTAAGGCGAGCCCAAATTGTCTTCCAAAGTGGCTGTACCATTTTGCATTCCCACGAGCGGCGAAGGAGACTTCTGTTGCCCCACATCCTTATCGGTGTTTGGTGTTGTCAGTGGTTTGAACGTTAGCCATTCTGTGAGGCGTCTGGTGGTATCTTGTTTTTTAATTTGCAGTTCTCTAATGATGTGATGCTGAACGTCTTTTCATATGCTGTTTGCTCTTTGTGTATCTTCTTTGATGAGGCGTTTGTTCAGATCTCTGCCTATTTGTAAAAATCGGGTTATTTGTTTTCGTAACGGTAAGTTCTTTGTATATTTTGAATACCAATCCTTTACCAGAAATGTGTCTCTTGCAAATAGTTTCCTCCCAGTCTGTGGCATCTTCTCGTTTCCTTGACAGTATCCAAATCAACGTTTGAGACTTGTATTTTAATGGGAAATCAAGGGAACCTGTCTCCCAGAGACTGCTAGGTAGATGCCATTTTAAATCATAATTCTGACATGAAAACTCTTTGAAGAAGACAACATTCTGAGTCTTGTGACAGATTTGATGGAAGGAAGAAGCAGATATGAATTTGAGTTTACTTGTCTGTCGGTTATTTTGTCATAGTAGGATGCCACTTGTGGGAAATGCAAGATTTGGAAAACCTCACACGTTTTACAGCAGTAATTAAGAAATGTAGCCTGACCAGTGTGAGAGGAATATAAAGAAAAAGTATATTCTGTTGAGAGATCAGTATCTTCGCTGGCCTCCCTGTGAGATTTTACAGTTCTCTGACTTGATAATAAAGACCTACACATTGGTGTTTCTGAACTGCTCATTCATTGGCACCTATGGGATGTTGGTTTTAGTCTTGACTGATTCATTCATTCATGAAGTTTGTCTTTGGTCAGGTGATGCATCACAGTCTCCTTGCATGTAATTTTGGATGACCTTAATACCGAGAAAATTCTTATTTTTTAGAAAGACTTATTTCATAATGATTGACGTCGTATTTCAATTCGTATGTTGTGGGGCACCTGGTTGGCTCAGTCGGTTAAGCGTCCGACTTCGGCTCAGGTCACGATCTCACGGTCCCTGAGTTTGAGTCCCGCATCGGGCTCTGTGCTGACAGCTCAGAGCCTGGAGCCCGTTTCAGATTCTGTGTCTCCGTCTCTCTCTGCCCCTCCCCTGTTCATGCTCTGTCTCTCTCTGTCTCAAAAATAAATAAACGTTAAAAAAAAAATTAAAAAAAAATTCGTATGTTGAATGTGTACAGTAAGAGATGTGCTGTAAAAGGAAAACCTAGAACATAATTAGATTTCAAAACAGAATTCACAATTATGCGTGATCAAAGTTGAATTCTGTGACTTGTAGTTTTGTACATCTTCCAAAAGATGTAATGGGAAAGGACTAGTATTTCTCTTTTTAATTCATACATTTCAAAAGGTACGTATGATAGAAAGTAGCCTTGTCAGGAAGGTGGGAACTTTAATTACAACTTAATACATTCTGCATTCTCTCAAACATATCTTTATTTTTGTACGTGAAGTTGGAATGAATTTTAAGTTGTAATTTGTTTTACGTAATGTGTCACTTTTCACAGAGATGTTCTTTAGAAGACCCTATCAAAATGTGTACTATATATTAGGTACTTAAAAAAAATTTTTTTTAAGTTTGTTTGTTTTGGGAGAGAGTGTGGGCGTGCCTGTTGGCCTGTGAGCGTGGGAGGGGCAGAGGGAGGGAGAGAGAGAGAGAGAGAGAGAGAGAGAGAGAAAATGAGAATGAATCCCAAGTAAGCTCCATGGTGTCAGTGTAGAGCCCTATGCGAGGCTCGATCTTACAAGCCGTGAGATCATGACCCGAGCCAAGATCAAGAGTTGCACGCTTAATGCACCGAGCCACCCAGGTGCTGCCGTTCTTTAAAAATTCTTGCCTGTTAATGAAGTTTACGCACTCTCTGAGGGAGGTTGGAACACCCACATGTGTATATACACAGATACCTACATATATATACATATACACATTTTTTTTCTATCTGCACTATTATCTGTAGAACTCCATCATGACTAAATATTTTATTACTTTGTTGTGTTCAGTTATTTAAATTCAGTTTATTGTGGAAGAAAGAAAATTGGCTTAGGGCAATTAGAAACCCTTTGTTCAGGTAGGTTTTTAAAATAAAATAATAACTATTTCTTCTTCCTAGCTCTGTGATTGGTTGCGTGTTAATGAAAACTGTTTTAGGAGAGCCTCAGATTGTAGTTGCGTTGGACTTCCTGAGCCGTCCTCTCTAAATGCTTACGTGAAGAACCTAGTTCAAGAGTATATGAAGTCACCTGCTTTGGAAAGTAAGTCTGAAATCATTTATATGGATTGGTATCACCAAATTGTCTTCAAAGGACTTTTAACTAGTTTTTCAGATCAAGATACACGCTTAACAAAGAAATGCGTGATTTACTGGTATCTAACTCCTATTTTCAGCCAGATGTGAATAATGGAATGTAAAAATACATTTCCTATTTTATCTGTTCTAGGACTTGAGGTTTTCAAACTATTTTTGTATATTTTAAGAAACTAGTAGGTTGCCAAAGTAGGAATTGGGCACAAGTTCATTCTATAATTACTGAATCTTCACAGGCTCCATACCGCCTATGTGTTTTTAGAGCCTCTGTAAGTGGAAATATTTGTAGATAAATATGGGTAGCTTTTATGTGTTTGTTTTCAAAACATCACATGTAATATGAACTGATTCTGAAAAGTAGTTTTAGAGAAAAGTTATGTTTGAAAGGGTGGTTTTGTTAGTTTTTTTCTTTTTACCAGATACTTAGCCGATATCAATTTTCCAACTTCTTTGGGGAAATGTGTAAGACTACATAAGGGAAGAACTATTAGCAGATTCATTAATTAGGATTCTTCTTACATTTCTAATGCTTCTTCATTAAAGTCGTTAGGGATAATTTGGGTAAATTACATCTTTGAATTTAACGTGTCTTAAATTTCCTAGCGTTGTCTCAGACTAAGTTGTGTTCATGTACTGATTTCTCTGATCATGGAATAGGTTTTAAACGATCAGATAATTATCCTTCCAAAATATGTGAGTTCATCTCTTCTTCCTTCATAGAATATTTCCCTTTTGTATTTTATTCTATGTCTAATAATTCTGTGCTGTTACTTGGAGGATTCTTTTGTTAGGCCTACAAAAGTAAATAAATTTTAGTTCCTACTAGAGTAAACACATGTTAAGCTCCCTGAAATATCTATAGAACTTGTTTTATAATTTAGAGTATATAACAGTGTCAGATCTGATTAGATACTCAAAATCGGATGAAACGATATTTTTAGAATTTCTTTAATATTTCTAGAACTTAAAATATACTATTTAATATATAACATGCTATTTTAAGTTTTTAAAAAAACTAAAACTTGATTTCAAGTACAAAGGAAGCATTTGTGTTTGTTTTAATATTTTTGTTTGCTTGATTTTTAATGCCCTTGGCTAAGTGCCTTTATGAAGTTTAATTGACAGCTACTGGGCAATTCTGAGACCAAATGAATAAATTCCAAAGCAAACGATATTTATCTTGAGTTTCTGAACGTAAGATACATATAATATTCACATTCATTTTTATATAAAAACTCATTGGCCAAAACACTATTTTCAGTCAGGTTCTACATCTAAAGTAGCTTTTTCTTTGGCTTTTGGTATACAGTTAGTACAGGTAGCTTTCATACTATTGATTCAGCAAGCACATATCACGTGTTTTCTAAGTGCCAGGCATCGGAATTACAGAGACAAAAGCTGTATCCCTTGCCCTCAGAAGGAGCATCATCTAGCAAGGAAGTTGATAAGTAGGCAGATAATCCTAGCACAGTGCCTTGAAAGCCATAAGCACTGGGATGGGGAGCCTGTACGAGCAGTTGTCTGTTTAGAGGTAGCGGGACGTCACCAGGTGGGTGACGTCTGACGTGTGAATAGAAATTAAGGTGAAAAGAGGGAAGGAGCATCCCACAAGGCTTGGATGAACTTGCATCCGGGGAGCAGAAAGTAGGCAGGCAGCTATCCATCTGTGTATTTGTATATCTGTGTATCTTTCATCAGTGTATTTATGACACGGAGCTCAAGAAAGAATGGTAAGAGGTAAGGATGGATATGAGGTACACACACACACACACACACACACACACACACGCTGTGTTGTTCACACGATACCTAAGACAATAGGACAGAGCAACAACAAAAACCACACAGAACCAGCATCACCTACAAACAAACAGAAATGTTAAAGATCAGAAATTACAGAAAGTGCAACAGTTTGGAAATAGCACCAAAGGCTTGTCAGAACTTGGATGTGCTAAGATTAACCAGAATGTGAAATACATTTGAAGAAATTTATACTGAAATCAAGCGGTCCTCAGAAAGGATATTTGATAGGTGAAGATTTTGAGGTTAATGTGCCTACTTGAAATGTAACTAAGAAATGTAGGGCTATGGAATAACCCCAAAGTAGTATATTGCAGTTGTACAACAAATGATAAAAACAGCTTTGAGGTATAGTTGATGTATGTTAAACTGCTCATACGTAAGCTGTATGGTGTGATGGGTTTTGACCTATGTATATATGAAACCACGAGCATAGCAAGGTGTGACGAACATAACTGTCAGGCTCAAAAGTGTTTTCGCACCCCTTTATAATTCTTACCTCCTGCTTCTACCTCTTTCTCCTCCAAGCACAGACGAGCCCTGATGTGCTCTCAGGACATTGGATTAGTTTGCATTTTCTAGAATTGCACTCCGTTTTTAAAATTCACGGTGGCAAGGTTTGACCGGCGATTCAGGGCTAAGTTGCATTAAGGTGATTAATAATAGCCAGTGATTCTTTTGTTTCCTTAAAACCACTGTTGCCTCCACTTTTCTACCTCCAGGGAGAGAAAACGGAGCATAAATAGGAATTCTCTGCTAGTTGTTTGCAGAGTACGGTTTCCAGATCAGCCATGCCAACATCACCTGGAAACTGTTTCGAAATACAAATTCTCCAGCTCTATCCCAAACCTGTTGAATCAACCTCTGGGTAGGAGCTCACCCTCTGTATTAATAAAGTCTCCAGTTATTTTGAAGTTTGAGACCCACTGCACTGAAGCATGGATTTGCTTAGTATGGTGACAAAGTACTCAGGAAGCAACCTGCCGCAAAATTCCCTGCAAAGGTGTGCCTTCCTCTGGAGGAGTAAGGCGCCCAGTTATTACTGGCCTCGTACTGTGGCGTTCCTTGACAGCGGAAGGCATTAAATATCCACTAAACTTCTCATTTACAACCTTCCCTTTCGGTATCCAAGGTGAAAAATTGCTCAAGATTTCAGACAGGATCTGTGCTTCTAGAACTGTGCTCTTGGTATTTTGCCGGAGGAAGTGAGAACTGTCAGGGTAGCCACTTTGAGGACCCAGCATGTGCTGTTCATACCAAAACGTGTAGTATTTGCATCCAAAGGCTTCCTGCTCACATGCTATGTAAGTGGAGAAGATGCTTAAGGGCCACTGCGATTTGGAAAGGTTTCCTTCTTAAATAGCACCCCCACCCCTTCCACCTCCTGTGAGGTCAAGGGTATCTGATTATATAAATGCTCTTCAAAATAGAGGGAACTAAAAAAAAAAAAAAAAAAAAAAGCATAGAGGGAACTGAAGAGCATATTGGCATTTGATTTCATTTTAGTCTGTGTTTATAAATGAATTTTCAGTGTAAATGTGGGATGTAAAGCATTAATGAGAAAAAATGTTGCAGAGAATAAGTTTGAATAACTCATCTTTACACTGATAAATGTGGCTTACTTAATTTTTCTAGATAGCACCAACGTTGGGATTTTTTTTAATAAAAATGA
The DNA here is from genome assembly GCF_022837055.1 of Prionailurus viverrinus. NCBI lineage: Eukaryota > Metazoa > Chordata > Mammalia > Carnivora > Felidae > Prionailurus > Prionailurus viverrinus. Next base: position 14,042,142 of record NC_062571.1, read on the forward strand.
CCAGATTTTTTATTGACGGCAACTAAGTGCCATTTATAAGATTTTTTAAAATGTCTAACAAAGTTTTTCCTTTTGTTGTGTTTTTTAACTGAGTTCTCCTACATGCAAGCATGTTTTTACCGTTGTCCATCTTCTGTACCATTCCAATAAATTTGTATCAAAATAAATTATCCCCAAAATATATTAGAGTGTTTAAGAAAATGGTTTAAGTATTTAAACTCCTGGGCTGGAAAACTAGACCTCTTGCCGAAAATTTTCTTGGGAATTGAGGTGAAAAGTGTGACCTCACTATAGTAATACACCACGAATAAAGAAGAAATCTTCTCTTCATGCCTTATTTTAATTTAACTGGCTTTCAGAGATGGGAAATACTCATTTTATCTGTTAACCATGTTCTCTCTTCCAAAACTTATTCTAGAAACTTTGCATGTATTTTTATAATAAACCCAAGGAAAGTCTTATTTGTTAGCTTGATTTCATAGAAAGTGATCTAAACTTTTTTTTTTTTTAAGTGTAGTTGACACACAGTGTTAGGTTAGTTTCAGCATAGACCTAAGTTTTCTGAGAGGATAAGCAGTTAGTTATTCCGGGTCCCACAGCTAACGAGCACAGGACTCGGGTTCAGACGCACGTCTGAAGCTCCGGAACCTTTGTGTCCATACCTATTCCATCCTCCTCCTGGTTGCATTTTAGGGAATTTTCTTCTCTCAACTGAAATACTAGAATTGTCTCTTAACCCATCCGCTTGAATCTCCTCTTGCTTCCCCTACAGTCTGTCTCCCACATTGTGCCTGGAGAATTCTGTTCAAACTACTAATTTGGATCTACAGATGTTTCCTCCCTTTGTTTTATATGCCTTCACTTTAACCTCCAGTGGCTTCCCTTGCCTTTAGGGTCAAGACAGGAATTCTTTGCATGGCCTGCTCAGTCTTCTGGTCTCTTCCCCGGCTGTTTCTGCAACCTCATCTTTGGCACTCCTCGCACTTGTGAGTCCCTGCTACATGGGCGCCCCTCTATCTCCTGGAGCACGGCTTGCTTCAGAGGACCCTTGATGTGCTCTTCCTAACTTGGGAAGGCCTTGCATCCCTTCAACTACTGTACTCTTTCGCAGCCTTTGTGCTCAGCCTACTCCTTCTTCAGGGCACTTTCTCTTTACTGCCCAGAAAGAGGAGAGCATAGCCTCCTAGTGTGCACTTCCCTCGTGACATTTTATACCAGTCACTACAGTTGTCATTGTACATTTCATTGTTCTTTGACGAATGTTTTTCTCCTCTACTGCAACGTAAATTCCGTTAGCACAGGAGCCATTGTGTCTTCAGCACCTAGGTCAGCTCCTTTATCTGTGTCCTGCAGAAGGCATTGGTTTTGTTTTATTTATTTTTTAATGTTTATTTTTGAGAGAGAGAGAGAGAGCATGAGCAGGAGAGGGGCAGAGAGAGAGAGAGGGAGACACAGAATCTGAAGCAGGCTCCAGGCTCTAAGCTGTCAGCACAGAGCCCGATGCAGGGCTCGAACACACGAACTGTGAGATCGTGACCTGAGCTGAAGTGGGATGCTTAGCTCACTGAGCCACTCAGGTGCCCCGTTTGTTTGTATTTAAACACGTATAACGATGAGCTATACTGTAAGGTGTTGTCCTGCATTTCATCTCAGCTCTTATAATCTGATATTGATAAGACATAATCATTTGGCTGTTTTGTTTTGAAACCTCATCTTTGAAGGATTTTGTTAACACTTTGCAAACCTTGACTATTATTATTCAAGCAGGAGAAAACTGCTTTATGCCTGACTGGTTTGAAGCCAAGCTTGTTGCAATGATGGTCTTGTTGGCTGTAGATGTGGAAGGAATGAAGTCTCAATACAGGTAAGTGTTTCCAAGCTAAAAAAAAAAAAAAAAGGCTAATCAAATTTATGGTACTTGTTCTGACTTTTCCATGATTATTTGTATGGAGTTGATCACAGGGTATTAAAAGAAGAAACTAGAGCATTGTCAGTACACTAAAGAAATGCCTAAAATTAACAATAAATTAATATGAATAGGGCCTTACTAGCTTTTAGGTTAGTAAGTTCAGCTGTTCGAGAAGGTCAGAAACACTACATACAGTAATCACTGGTTTTATATAAGAATATTAGAACAGATTTTAAGATTCTCGCATACGATTGGGTAAAGAAATTTACTGGGTTGGTCAAACCCAACACATTTGTAAAATGTGTACTTTTTAGTAACGTAATAAAGATAAAGCGATCTCATTTATATTTTGAAAATGTGCACAGATCAGTTCTCACCAGATTATGATTGTTGCAGAAAGCAACTTCCACTTGCTAGTGTATTTGCATGATATGCAGTTAATTCGATTAACATCAAATCTCTTTTCTAGACAAAGCTTTAGTACTAAAGTTGGTTATGATGTTTTTTTTTATAAATCCTTAATTCTTTGTATTTTTTGTTAACATCTCATTTCCTTGGCTAGCATATGTTTGTTTTGTTTTGTTTTTAAATTATTGTAGCAGGGTCTCAGCGTGTTAATTTCCGAATGAATTGGGTATAGGATTCCCTTTATACTTGTGCTTAACGTTGAGTGTGGAACGTTCTTCCCTGTGCTTTCTTTGTGAGTGCAATGCTGTACTCCCTGAGAAAGCACAGACTGGAGAGGTCAGCGAAGAGGCCGGAGGGAGAGATCAGCCCAACAGGTGCTACGTGTCTGCATCATCTAGAAGACTAATTCTGTCTAACTGAATCCATTAGTTATGTAACCAGTTCCACAAGTTATAGATGGAAACGAATTTCTTCATGGTTTTGAAATGCTTGATTTGGGCATGTCTTTTAATATCTAGTGAAAAGCGGAGAACACAGAATGTATTAAGGATATTCTTAGATCCTCTTCTGGAATCCCTTATGAAGTTGGGCACAAATGCCTACATGCCCTTGCTGAAAACTGACAGATGCCTGCAGTTGCTGGTGAAGTTATTGCACACTTGCATGTTGAAAGGTTCCAGTACCCAAGATGGTGAGGACAAATGGTTTCTGTTGGTGTCTTGCTTGGTATATTGTTGGTGTTTGGAATGAGAGGACATTCCTGACTCTTTGAAATAAGAGGATTCCTTTATGCATTCAGCAGATATCGACTATTTCCCGGTGGTACTGGGGATCCAGCAGTGAAGGTACAAGCCCCCTGCCCTCATGGAGCTGACAACAAAGCCTTTACAGATGTGCCAGTTACTGTTGATTTTACAACTTGATCTTCTTTGCTTGTCTTTTTTTTTTCCATTTATGCTCAGTCATTGATTTCCAGACCATGAAAATGATCCCTATTTCATATATGTTACAACAAGATCCCCTTCTCATGGCCACTATGATAGATGTTGCAGAAATTAAGCTAAAGCGTGAGAATGGTAGTCATTTTATAAAGAGTTGTTTGCAAATACATTGGTCTCTAAGTACCTTTTTTTTTTTTTAATCTTTATTTTTCAGAGAGAGAGAGAGAGCACGAGCAGGGACAGGGGGCAGAGAGAGAGGGAGACACAGAATCTGAAGCAGGCTCCAGGCTCTGAGCTGTCAGCACAGAGCCAAATGCAGGGCTTGAACCCATGAACCATGAAATCATGACCTGAGCCGAAGTCAGATGCTGAACTGACTGAGCCACCCAGGTGCCCCTCTAAGTACCTTTTTTTTTTTAATTTTTTTTTTTTTTTTAACATTTATTTTTGAGACAGAGAGAGACAGAGCATGAATGGGGGAGGGTCAGAGAGAGGGAGACACAGAATCCGAAGAGGCTCCAGGCTCTGAGCTGTCAGCACAGAGCCCGATGCGGGGCTTGAACTCACGGATGGCGAGATCATGACCTGAGCTGAAGTCGGCCGCTTAACCGACTGAGCCACCCAGGCGCCCCTCTAAGTACCTTTTAAGTAGAAAATAATTCATACAGAAAGTGTAGTGGTAATGGAAACGTTGAGTTCGTCTCTCCTTAAACAAAGATACATGCAGAACAGTAGCTGGAAACCACAGACACTAGAGACAAGAATATTCATGGATGAGCCTTGATTCCCAATCCGTTCTCACCAGTTTCACTTGGCATTTTAGAAATTTGCTGTGTGAAAATCCTAGAGAAGCGCTGCTGTGAGGCTAAGCCTGAGGAAAACACTGATGGGATTATATTTTAACGTGTGGCCTGTGAACTTTTAAAGCCAGTTTCCAAATTCTGATATTTTTGATACTGGCAGCAGAATCAGGTGCTGGACGCATGTAATGGTAACTTTTTATAAGCTTTTCAACTCGCTAAGGCCGTAAATTTGGGTTCCTTTGGCATGTGTTGACTGTTTGTACTAAGCTCAGTGCTTTCAAGTGCAGGACTGGGTCATAGGCACCATTTGGAAAACTGTGGTATTTGACACACACACGAGTGTGTGATGTTATATGTAAGTTACGATGCCCGATAATCAAACACCTGTGAACTTACTACCCAAGCTAAGAACGATGTTACCTGTTACCCCCCAGTCCCCTCTGTTTGCCTCCTAATTTTGACTTTTGTCTTTATCACTTCCGTGCACTTTAAAAAATGGGTTTATTTCATCTGTAGGTATTCCTCAACAACGTACTGTCCAGTTTTCCTGCTTTTGAGCTTTACAGAAATGTCGCTTCACCGTAGCAAGTCTTCTGTAACTTCTCCCACTTCACGTGTTTCTAAGCTTCCTCCACATGCTTTGTTAGACGTCGTTACTTTCCCCGTTGTGTAATCTTTCGTATGATGGCACCGCTATTTATGCGCTTTCCTAGTGCTGGATGTTGGAGTGTGGCTATGACTGTCACATGTGTGCTGCCACCAACACGTGTCTCCATGTCTTGTGGGCCTGTGTGTGTCTCTCTCCAGCGTTGTGTACTGGTTCCTAGGGTACGTGCACATTCAGCTTTATAAGGTCGTGAAAAGTGTCTTTCTTTCCAGCTTCGCGTCCCTAAATGTGTACACGCTTTATATTCTTTCCCGCAGAATGTCAGTGTTCCTGTTGTACCTCAGGCATATCTCTCTTTACGTCACCAAGGAAGAGCCAGGGAAATACTGTCTGATTTTGATAGCCGTTGGCTTCCATTTGACTGGTAAACCATATCAAGCTTCGCTAACTGTAACTAGACCTTAATCCTGAAAGATTTCTTTTATGAAGGAAGAGGAAAATAGAAAAGAGCTATTTCCATTTTATAAATGAGGAAACAGTCTTGGAATTAATTACCAGTACCAGGGGCAGTGAAGAAATAAGGGTAAAGTCAGAAATACCCAGGTAGACTTACTGTGAGCTGCTGGGATTGAGGCTTGGCAGTATGCTCTTTGGGGCAACTTTGACTGAATTGTGTTTTAAATCATTTATTTAAAGTTTGTTTATTTGTTTTGGAGAGAGAGAGCGAGCGCAAGTGGGGGAAGGGCAGAGAGAGAGGGAGAGAGAATCCCAAGCAGGCTCCTCAATGTCAGTGTAGAGCCCAATGCGGGGCTCAATCTCATGACCCTGGGATCATGACCTGAGCTGAAATCAAGAATTGGATACCCAACTGACTGAGCACTGAGGTGCCCTGTGTTTAAAATTTTTTAAATTTGGGGCCCATGGGTGGCTCAGTCAGTTAAGCATCAAGTGGAAGCAAGTGGGAGAGGGGCAGAGAGAGAAGGAGACAGAATCCCACGCAGGCTCCACGCTATCAGCACAGAGCCCGACGTGGGGCTCCAACTCAAAAACTGTGAGATCATGACCTGAGCCAAAATCCAAGAGTTGGACGCTTAACTAGCTGAGCCACCCAGACGCCCCTGTTGATTTTTTTTTTTCCAATTTCCTTCCTGTTTTTTGTTTGCTTCTGTCTGCTTGCTTTTAGTTTATTTTGCCTATTTAAAAAAAAATTAAGGTGGAAGTTTAGGTTGTAGATTTTAGATCTTTTTGAAAATGACCTCTCATGCTGTAATTTTTTTTTTTTTTAAGTTTTGTTTTAACTGCATCCCAAAACTTTTGGTGTGTTGTATTTCAGTGCAAAGTATTTTCTAACTTTTCTTGAGAATCTCTCTTTTACTCGTGAATCACTTAGAAATGTGTTTGGAGATTTTCTTATTATCTTTCTGTTATTTTTACTCTATTCTAGGCAGAGAGCATACTTTGTACACTTTTCAGTTTTTACAACTTCATTAAGGTTTGTTTTATGATCTAGGGTATGGTCTGTCTTAGCTACTGTTCCATGCGCACCTGGAAAAAAGGTGTATTCTGCCGTTGGTGGGTGGAGTGTCCTATAAATGTCAGATCCAAGACTTATGTGGTGCATCTCAATTTTATATACTTGATGTGTCTGTTTCCTCTGTTACTGAGAGGGGAGTGCTGGAGTCCCCAGGTCTGAGTTTGAGTTTGCCTCTTTTCCTTTCTAGTTCTGTGGGTTTGGCGTCCTGTATTTTGCACTTCTGTTGTTAGATGCTATGTGTTCATGTTTAGAAGAGTGTGTTTTCTTGGTGAGTTGACTCTTTCCTCAATATGTAATATCCCTTTTTATCCCTGGTTATTTCCTCTACTCTGAAGTCTAGTTTGCCTGGTAGTGATATAACCACTCCTACTTCCTTCGGATTAGAATTTGCATTGTATTATTCCCTGGCTTTTTAACTTTTATTCTATTCACATCCTTAGATTTGAAGTGAATTTCTTACAGACAGCATATGTCATGATTTTTTGGCCATTCTGACACTGTCTTTTAGTTGGTGTAGACTATTTGCATTTAATGTAATTACATATATGTTTGGGGTTAGGTCTGTCATTTTATTTTTTGTGTTCTGTTTATTCCCATTTTTCATTTCCGTCTTTCCCTCTTTTGGCTTGTTTTGGGCAGTTTGAACATTACTTCATATTCCATTTTAATTTACCCATTGTGTTTTTTACTAAACATCTAAAGTTTTGTGTGTGTGTTTGTGTGTGATTGCTGTAGGGATTACAGTGTGCATACCTAACAGTCTGTTTAGAATTAATGTTTTAGTGCTTGAAATGAATGTAGAAACTTGACCACCTTCTGGACTCCCTTTGCCCCTTTCTCCCCCACGTATTATAGTTGTCTTCTATCTGCATTTACTGAAAACTACCAGACAATGTTAGAATTTTTGCTTTTAACCATCAAAGAGATTTTAAAGATTTCAAGAGAGTAGCCTATTGTATTTACCTAGATGTTTGTGGTTTCTTTTGCTTTTCTTTCATCCCTGATGCCCCGTGTTTTCCTGGGGCATCATATACTTTGTGTTTGAAAAACAGCTTTTAGCATTTCTTTTGGAACAGGTTTGCTGCCAGTGAATTCTTAGTTTTTTTTCATCTGAGAGTGTCTTTATTTCACCTTTTGAGGAATATTTTGCTGGATATAAAATTCTGGTTTGATGGGTCTTTTCTTTCAGCAATTTAAAAATACTGCATTTGCTTCTGGATGCCATTAGAATTCTCTGGTAATTCCAAGTGTTCTTTGTGTAGGTAATAACACTGTTTTTCTCTGCTTTCAAGGTTGTTTCTTTGTCTTTAGTTTTCAGCAGTTTGGTTATACTCTATCATATTGCATATGATTTATTTTGTTTTGTTGGTCTGTTTTCAAGTTCACAAACTCTTTTTTCCTGCATCTCCTTTCTGTTATTGTTCCCATCCAGTGAGTTTTTAAAATTACAGTAATTGTACTTTTCAACTACAAAATTCCTATTTGGTTTTTGTGTATATCTTATATTTCTTTGCTGAGACTTGCTATTTTCCCATGTTTCCAGAGGGTGTATTGATTGATTGTTGAAGCGTTTTATCATTAGCTGCTTGGGAGTCTTTGTCAGATTATTCTAGAGTCTGCATCATCTTGTTGGCTTTTGTAGGTTGTCTTTTCCCTCGTGGGGTAGGAACTTCCTGATGCTTCATGTGCCCTCTTGTTTTGGATCGTATCCTAGAGATTTTGAATATCGTGTTATGAGACTCTGGGTCTTGTTTACATCCTGTGGAGAACGTTGATATTCTTGTGTCAATGACAATCAGCTTCAGGTTCAGCCCCAATTCTGATGTCCCATCTTCTGTGCACGTTCGTTCTGCTGTCACTTTTGTTTTCCGATCCTTTGTGGTGTGGTCTTGACCTTGACATGTGATCCTCCCAGTGGCCAGTCTGGGACGTGGGCAGCTATCTCTCTGTTAGTTGAGTTCCAAAAGTCTTTGGGATGCTGCTTAGTAGCCAGTCCATGCAGGGCAGCTCGGGGGGAGCCCAGCAGTTCACAGACCACTTTCTGGGGCCATTTTCCTGAGTACCTCTCTCTCAGGAATCTCCTAAGGACTCATTGTCTGCTCCTCTGGGGTTCCCCCCTTTTCATTCTCTGATGAGAAAGTTGGGGCCCATCAGGCTGCCTGCTTTCTTGACTGCTCCTGCACGTGGTTCCAGTCTGCAGGAAGACCAAGGTCACTGTGTTTGGTGTTACTGCTTTCTGAATCCTCCCACTACTTTCTACCTTGTAGAGTCTCCACATAGCTGCTTGGTTATTCGGTCTGGGTTTTATAGTGAGAGAGGCTGGTGTGTCCCTGTTCCATCTTATCCAGAACTAAAACTCCTAAATGAGTTTTAAGGTGAATTATAGATTTCCCCATAATACTAATGACTGTTGTTTTATTGGAATTCAGTTTTGGTTAGTGATTCACTCACGTGCTTAACATAGATGTACTTTTACTAGAAAATCTGGCGGTTTTTTTGTACCGAGGAACTTACATCTGTCATTCAGTTGCACGCTTTTTTTCCTGTACAGATGAGGTGTTTACTCTTCTTCAGAACTTTGTCATGTCTACTACAGAGAGCATTTCTGAATTTATTCTCCGACGGCTTACCATGAATGAACTGAGCAGTGTAAGTATTCCTAGGAGTCACTTTTCATTCTTTTCGTCAATATTTGAGTGATTACTTACTGGCAGGCACTGTATTAAATTGAGAAAATTAATGTGATAGTTTCTGGAGAAGACACCTTAGGAAGCAGAAAAAAACACAAGCTTCGGAGTCTCCTCCTTACTTTCATTCCATCTGAGTCATAACCAAGTCCTTGGGAAAGTTATGTAGCTTTTCTGAGCCTTAGTTTCCTCATCTGCAAGATGGAGATAATACATCTACTTCCCAGGGGCTAGGGAGTTTTGCATGGTGTAATGTATCTGGAATATTTAGCATATTCGATGTGTATTTGGTCGTAGGATCCAGAGATTCTGATTTGGGATGTTTGGGGTGGGACCAGGTAATAGTACATGTATGTTTCCAAAGCTCTGCAAGTGATTCTGAAACACAGGGTAGAAAGCAGTCAGTTCTGAGGTAAGTGTCCTCCTTACCTGCTCTGTCTCTATTCTCCACAGACTGTTCCTTCTAGGACAGCTGAGAAAAATAACACCTGAAACTAATATAACACTGTATGTTAACTATGCTGGAATTTAAAAAAAAGAAAGTAATTTCCCTTTTTCTTCAAGAATATTTTGAAAATGCCAATTCATGTAGGAATGCTTATTCTTAATTTTTTTTTTTTTTGGTTGAAATCTCTAGGGACAAATGTCAAAGGTTTAGAATCAATAGATTGTGAACAAAGTGTGAAAATATGCTTATTTCACTTTTTTTAGAACACTCACTTAAGTACATTTGAAAGCCTCATGAGCAAGTGTGAAAATACAAAAAAGGCAAGTTTTATGCTGCAAGACCTGAACTGTTACGACAGGAAGGCAAAAATATATGGAGAAAAAGCCCGTTGGAGTGGGGTGGGGGGGGGGGTGTTTAGCTTTCTTCTTATTAAGCAGTTGCTCATAGTGGCATTGCTACACATATGTTCCCAAGAAGGTGGTTCATAAAGAAGTAACTCTTTGGGTTTGTTTTGCGTCAATATCACTTTATTACCACCAGTATTACATTATCTTTCCATTAGGGAAATTTTCAGACATACAGAAAAGAAGTATAATGAGCCTCCATGTACCTGTTACAGAACATAACTGTTTTGGTTTGTTTGGAATTTAAAGCTAAAAATAGCTTTAAAAGGGGAAGGACTAGGGGCGCCCGGGTGGCTCAGTTGGTTAAGCATCAGACTCTTGATTTCCACTCAGGTCATGATCTTGTGGTTTCATGAGTTCAAGCCCTAAGTCGGGCTCTGGGCTGTCAGCACAAAGCCCACTTGGGATTCTCAGTCTCTCTCTCTCTCTCTCGCTCTCGCTCTCGCGGTCTCTCTTGCTCTCTCTGCCCCTCCCCCCTTGCATTGTCTCTGTCTCTCAGAATAAACAAACTTTTTTTTTTTTCAACGTTTATTTATTTTTTGGGACAGAGAGAGACAGAGCATGAACGGGAGAGGGGCAGAGAGAGAGGGAGACACAGAATCGGAAACAGGCTCCAGGCTCCGAGCCATCAGCCCAGAGCCCAACGCGGGGCTCGAACTCCCGGACCACGAGATCGTGACCTGGCTGAAGTCGGACGCTTAACCAACTGCGCCACCCAGGCGCCCCAGAATAAACAAACTTTTAAAAGAAAAAGGGGGAAGGATTAATGTGATTTTATTTAACAACCAGCTTTCAGGGAAAAAAAAAGACAGGTTCGTAGTATCATATCAGTTTCCATGGCTGATTTCAAGTTGCCTACGTGAGGCTGTGGAATCAGAGCGAGGGAGGACCCTCGCTCGGCTGCAGGCTGCTCCGGCACACTGCCCCCCCCTTAGGCACACTGCACCCCCCCGGGGAACACTGCATCCCCCCAACATGGGACCAGCAGCTGCCACACCTGAACCCATCTCCCGCCTTCCCGGGTTCCTGTAGAGCACAGCAGTCTGCACCGTTCCATCCGTTCAAGAACCTTACGGTTGTCCATCCCCTCTCTCCCTCCCTCTCCCCCCTCCCTCCCTCCCTCTCCCCCCCCTCCCTCCCTCCCTCCCCCCCCTCCCCCCCTCCCCCCCTCTCCCCCCCCTCCCTCTCTCTCCCTCTCTCTCTCCCTCTCTCTCCCTCTCTCTCCCTCTCTCTCTCTCTCTCTCTCTCTCTCTCTCTCTCTCTCGTGTTTTCAGCCTCTCCTTGTCTCTTGGATTTTTTTTTCATGAGCATTGAAACAACTTAAGAGCCCCTCATCTTAAAGACCCTCTCAATTCCATGGTCCCTTCAGTTTTCCTCTCTTCGTCAGCTTGTTTATAAACACGCCCTGCCACTCTGTTCTCTGGTTTCTGCCTCTTCTGTCACGTGGAAACAGCTGTCTCTAAAGTTGTCATAAACCAAATGGGTGCTTTTCAAGTCCTAGTTTCCTTGACTCCTCAGCCCCGCTGGACACATCAACCACTCCCCCCTGGAAACACCAGTCGTCCTCAGCGTCTGTGACACCTTCCTGTCCTGGTTGTGGCCCCTTCGCTCTGCCGTCACCCCCACTTCTGTTTGAACGTCCGTTCTCTGCTACATAGACTTGAACGTCAGCACTTTTAGTGTTTTTTGTTTTGTTCTGTTTTGAGAGAGAGAGAGAGAGAGAGAGAGAGAGAGAGAGAGCACGAGTGGGGGAGGGGCAGAGAGAGAGAGAGACATACACACACAGAATCCGAAGCAGGTTCCAGGCTCTGAGCTGTCAGCACAGAGCCCGACACAGGGCTTGAACCTGTGAACCATGAGATCATGACCTGAGCTGAAGTCGGACGCTCAACCCACTGAGCCACCCCGGGACCCCAAACGTCGGTGCTTTTGTAAGGGTGGCCCTGGCCCTTATTTTCTCACGCTCCTCTGTTGAGGGAGGTGCTCTAGGCTGCACCCCCAGCTTTGGTGGTGCCAGGGACCCTACCTCTCCGTCTTCACCGCCGGCTGCTTTCCCCAGCCTACCGCCCCGTCAGCCTAGCGCTCTTTGATGGCCCAGTTGCATCTGTCACACTTCAGCCATTCAGAACTGAAGCCCTCACCATTCCCTCCTCAGTGAATGTACCACCATCCGGCCAGTTTCTGTAGCCTCTCACTTAAGAATCCTCCCTGGCACTCTGTCAGTCTCACCCCAGTGTCCGGTCTCCACCAGCTCCTGCAGCTGCTCCTTCCTTTCTGCCCGGGGGCCCGGCCCTTGGAGTGCCTCACATGTGGTGGCTGCTCAGTAAAAACTGATTAAATGGATGAATTCTGTGCTTCCTGGTGTGGTGGAAGGCCTCTGAGGATATCATCCGTAATGAGCACGGTAGTAATCATCAGGGCCACCATTCGGGGCTCGTCCACTTAGCATACTTTCAGTTCTTTCAGAACCCCTGTGACGGGTGGACGTTACCCTCCGCATTGTGTGGATGAGGGATCAGGCCTGCGGAGGTTAGGTCACGGGGCCGGTGGGTGGTAGAGCTGGACTGAAGCACGTGTCCACAAGTCTCAGGTACAAGGCGTTCAGTTCCGCCTCTCCTACACACCAGCCCTGAGATGCTGGGGGAGCCGTGTGTCCTCTCTGAAACTCAGTCATCGTCTTAGGGAGGTGGGACCGCAGCCTTCCTAGTAAGAACAGAGTGTCGCAATCTGCCTGAAACAAAGGCAGTTTCCTTGTTCTGATTGTTATTATTTATGACGTGTTGGCCCTGGGACGCAAGAGTTGGCAGGACATAGTCTCTGCCTTCCAGGGTCTCGTGATCAGAGCGCCAGCAAGAGGAGTAAATGGTGGCGTGTGCTGCAGTTGCGTGAAGTGTGGTCGCTGTGTCAGCACAGGGAAGGAAGTCTTCAGCTCTGCACGGGGAGATTATGGAGGGCCTCTTGGAGGAGATGGCTTGTTTTCTCTTATTAGTATCTTGTTTTACTGCGTTTAAATAAGGTAATTTATTTTCTGTCTGAACTCTCACAGGTTGATGAAAACCACGAGCCCTGCGTGTTAACGTGTTTTGTTGTCTGTCTTAGGTTTCCGATCTGGATCGTTGCCATTTATACCTGATGGTATTAACTGAGCTTATAAATCTCCATTTGAAGGTTGGGTGGAAACGAGGCAACCCCATTTGGAGAGTTATTTCTCCTTTGAAAAATGCATCCATTCGGCATCTTCAAGAGATGGACCATGGACAGGTAATCCTTGATTCAGGGTGTATAGTTCGGTTGAATGAGGCGTACGTAGAATACGTATTTGATTATCATACAATATTCTGACATGAAAAGTGTCCGCTGAAATTTAACTTTAACATAGTATCCTTTGTTCATAATATTTGATGAAGACTGGGACTCCTATCCTAATATTAGGTATATAACAAAGGCGTGGTGACTTCAGTCTTAAGACCATTTAGATACAGATTGTGGATTTGCACTGAGTCTTTGCCTCCATACCAGCCAGTAAGGGACACGTTAATGTGTCTAAATGTATACGATGGATGGTATGTGACATATAACATACATAATATCTGATATATGACATATAACATGTACTAACACATCAGCATCCCCCATCCTTGCCTCTCGACCTCATTGTCTGCCCTGGTCTTACACTGTTTCCTCTCTACTCCTCCCCCAACCAGTACCATTTTGCTGTAGTCACGCTAGGCCACCTCGTAGAGCTTCACGGACGACAAGCACATGCCACATCCTTCCCCATCTAGGCTTTCTGTCTGCTCCTTCCACTGACAATGCTTGTCAGTAATCTGCTCGGTCCTTACAGGGCCCAACTTGGGTCAGTGACTCATTTATTTACCTATTCTTTATGCCTCCATTGTAGTATTTGTCTTTCTTGTTTTGGGAATAACTTATGTGTATGTGTATTTTCCTCTAGATTTTAGTACCTATAAGCTTTTCTTAAACATGGCATAAAACTGATTCAATTTCTTCACTGGTTATGGGTCTGTTCAAGCTTTCTATTTCTTCCTGTTTGAGTTTTGGAAGTGTGTGGGTGTTTAGGAATTTGGCCATTTCTTCCAGGTTGTCCAGTTTGTTGGCATATAATTTTTCATAGTATCCCCTGATAATTGCTTGTGTTTCTGAGGGATTGGTTGTAATAATCCCATTTTCGTTCATGATTTTATCTATTTGGGTCATCTCCCTTTTTGAGAAGCCTGGCTAGAGGCTTATCAATTTTGTTTATTTTTTCAAAAAACCAACGCTTGGTTTCATTGATCTGCTGTACAGTTTTTTAGATTCTATATTGTTTATTTCTGCTCTGATCTTTATTATTTCTCTTCTGCTGCTGGGTTTGGGGTGTCTTTGCTGTCCTGCTTCTGTTTCCTTTAGGTGTGCTGTTAGATTTTGTATTTGGGATTTTTCTTGTATCTTGAGATAAGCCTGGATTGCAATGTATTTTCCTCTCAGGACTGCCTTCGCTGCATCCCAAAGCATTTGGATTGTTGTATTTTCATTTTCATTTGTTTCCATATATTTTTTAATTTCTTCTCTAATTGCCTGGTTGACCCATTCATTCTTCAGTAGGGTGTTCTTTAACCTCCATGCTTTTGGAGGTTTTCCAGACTTTTTCTTGTGGTTGATTTCAAGCTTCATCGCATTGTGGTCTGAAAGTATGCATGGTATGATCTCAATTCTTGTATACTTATGAAGGGCTGTTTTGTGACCCAGTATGTGATCTATCTTGGAGAAGGTTCCATGTGCACTCGAGAAGAAAGTATATTCTGTTGCTTTAGGATGCAGAGTTCTGAATATATCAAGTCCATCTGATCCAGTGTATCATTCAGGGCCCTTGTTTCTTTATTGATCCTGTGTCTAGATGACCTATCCAATGTTGTAAGTGGAGTATTAAAGTCCCCTGCAATTACCATATTCTTATCAGTCCAGGACCAGATGGCTTCCCAGGGGAATTCTACCAGACATTTAAAGCAGAGATAATACCTATCCTTCTCAAGCTATTCCAAAAAATAGAAAGGGAAGGAAAACTTCCAGACTTATTCTATGAAGCCAAAATTACTTTGATTCCTAAACCAGAGACCCAGTAAAAAAAAAGAGAATATCCCTGGCCAATATCCCTGATGAGTATGGATGCAAAAATTCTCAATAAGATACCAGCAAGTCGAATTCAAAAGCGTATAAAAAGAATCATTCACCATGATCAAGTGGGATTCATTCCTGGGCTGCAGGGCTGGTTCAACATTCGCAAATCAATCAATGTGATACATCACATTAATAAAAGAAAAGATAAGAACCATATGATCCTGTCAATCGATGCAGAAAAAGCATTTGACAAAATTCAGCATCCTTTCTTAATAAAAACCCTCGAGAAAGTCGGGATAGAAGGAACATACTTAAACATCATAAGTAGGCATTATGAAAATCCCACAGCTAACATCATCCTCAACGGGGAAAAACTGAGAGCTTGCTCCCTGCGATCAGAACACGACAGGGATGTCCACTCTCACCGCTGTTGTTTAACATAGTTTTGAAGGTTCTAGCATCAGCAATCAGACAACAAAAGGAAATCAAAGGCATCAAAATTGGCCAAGATGAAGTTAAGCTTTCACTTTTTGCAGATGACATGATATTATACATGGAAAACCCGATAGACTCCACCAAAAGTCTGCTAGAACTGATACATGAGTTCAGCAAAGTCGCACGATACAAAATCAATGTACAGAAATCAGTTGCATTCTTATACACTAATAATGAAGCAATAGAAAGACAAAGAAACTGATCCCATTCACAATTGCACCAAGAATCATAAGATACGTAGGAATAAACCTGACCAAAGATGTAAAAGATCTGTATGCTGAAAACTATAGAAAGCTTATGAGGGAAATTGAAGAAGATACAAAGAAATGCAAAAACATTCCATGCTCATGGATTGGAAGAATAAATATTGTTAAAATGTCAATACTACCCAAAGCTATCTACACATTCAGTGCAATCCCAATCAAAATTCCACCAGCATTCTTCTCGAAGCTAGAACAAGCAATCCTAAAATTCATATGGAACCACAAAAGGCCCCGAATAGCCAAAGTAATTTTGAAGAAGAAGACCAAAGCAGGAGGCATCACAATCCCAGACTTTAGCCTCTACTACAAAGCTGTAACCATCAAGACAGCATGGTATTGGCACAAAAACAGACACATAGACCAATGGAATAGAATAGAAACCCCAGAACTAGACCCACAAAAGTATGGCCAACTAATCTTTGACAAAGCAGGAAAGAATATCCAATGGAAAAAAGACAATCTCTTTAACAAATGGTGCTGGGAGAACTGGACAGCAACATGCAGAAGGATGAAACTAGACCACTTTCTTACATCATTCACAAAAATAAACTCAAAATGGATAAAGGACCTAAATGTGAGACAGGAAACCATTAAAACCCTAGAGGAGAAAGCAGAGAAAAACCTCTCTGACCTCAGCCGCAGCAATTTCTTACTTGACACATCCCCAGAGGCAAGGGAATTAAAAGCCAAAATGAACTATTGGGACCTCATGAAGATAAAAAGCTTCTGCACAGCAAAGGAAACAATCAACAAAACTAAAAGGCAACCGATGGAATGGGAAACGATATTTGCAAATGACATATTGGACAAAGGGCTAGTATCCAAAATCTATAAAGAGCTCACCAAACTCCACACCTGAAAAACAAATAATCCAGTGAAGAAATGGGCAGAAAACATGAATAGACACTTCTCTAAAGAGGACATCCGGATGGCCAACAGGCACATGAGAAGATGATGCTCAATGTCACTCCTCATCAGGGAAATGCAAATCGAAACCACACTCAGATATCCCCTCACGCCAGTCAGAGTGGCTAAAATGAACAAAACAGGAGACTATAGATGCTGGAGAGGCTGTGGAGAAACGGGAACCCTCTTGCACTGTTGGTGGGAATGCAAACTGGTACAGCCGCTCTGGAAAACAGTGTGGAGATTCCTCAAAAAATTAAAAATAGACCTACCCTATGACCCAGCAGTAGCACTGCTAGGAATTTACCCAAGGGATATGGGAGTGCTGATGCATAGGGGCACTTGTACCCCAATGTTTATAGCAGCATTTTCAACAACAGCCAAATGATGGAAAGAGCCTAAATGTCCATCAACGGATGAATACAGAAATTGTGGTTTATATACACAATGGAGTACTACGTGGCAATGAGAAAGAATGAAATATGGCCCTTTGTAGCAACGTGGATGGAACTGGAGAGTGTGATGCTAAGTGAAATAAGCCATACAGAGAAAGACAGATACCATATGGTTTCATTCCTATGTGGATCCTGAGAAACTTAACAGAAGACCATGGGGGAGGGGAAGAAAAAAAAATGGTTAGAGAGGGAGGGAGCCAAACCATAAGAGACTCCTAAAAACTGAGAACAAACTGAGGGTTGATGGGAGATGGGAGGGAGGGGTGGGTGGGTGATGGGTTTGAGGGCACCTGTTGGGATGAGCACTGGGTGTTGTATGGAAACCATTTTGACAATAAATTTCATAAAAACAAACAAACAAACAAACAAAAAACATGGCATAAAAAGGCCTAGTGGTTATGAGCACAGGCTTTGGGGTTAGACTTCCTAGGTGTGGATCCTGTGTTTAACCTTGCTAGCTGTGTGACCTTGAGGAAGTTACTTAACATCTCTGTGCCTCATTTACCACCACTGCAAAATGAGGGTTACAGAGTTGATCATGAGAGTTAAAGTGAGCTCATACATGCTAAGACTTTTGAACAGCGTCTGGCACACGGAAAGTCCAGGCTGCTAATTAAAACAGAGAATGTACATGATTGCTTTAATAATGTAGCTTTTTTTTTAAATTTTTTTTTCAACGTTTATTTATTTTTGGGACAGAGAGAGACAGAGCATGAACGGGGGAGGGGCAGAGAGAGAGGGAGACACAGAATCGGAAACAGGCTCCGGGCTCTCAGCCATCCAGAGCCTGACGAGGGGCTCGAACTCAATGGAGATCGTGACCTGGCTGAAGCCGGACGCTTAACCGACTGCACCACCCAGGCGCCCAATAATGTAGTTTTTAAAGTTGTTTTTAGGAACTGTCCCGAAAGAAAATGAAAAGGAAGCCTGATTAGTACTTCAGCATCCTGTCCAGTATGTATTAATGCATTCGCGCCATGAGAGGACTTTGTGAGCTTTGAATGTAGACCAAAATCATGAACCCTATCACAGTGATTCTTAAAAGATGGCTTGTTTTAGTAATTCACTGAATTATGTTAAGGTTAACAGGGACCATACAGACTACAAGTAACACTGAATTTTACTTCTTGTGGTGACAGTGTCGCTACGCACAATTTATCCGTAGAGATAGTGGATTTATTTTACGGGGGGTTGGGGGGGAGGAACGGAATGAGTAGCAGAGAGGTCCTCTCGGGCTGGTAGTATTGGGGAGCCCTCTTTCAGACTCTGAATGCAGCTGTTTTCCGTGTGTTGGATTCTGGCCTGCGCTCCTGGCTTCGGTGGTGGTGGTAGTGGGTTTCCCGTCTCAGTGCGACGCCAGGCTGTGTTGGTTTCCTTCCTTTGCGCTCCTGCCCGTAGAGCATCAAGCGCTACCCGTGAAATCCTCGCATCTGTTTAACCGTCACAGTAACACTGAAGGGTGGATTCTATTATTTCCCCATTTTACAGGTGAGAAAGCTAAGGTGCGCCGTGTCCACAGGCAAACCGGTATCGAGTTCAGAGCCGGGATTCAGACCTCTTCCCGGTGGTTCATGAGTAGCTCCTGGTCGCAGTGCTGTGTCCCCTCTCCCGAGGCAGCTAACAGCTGAGCGGAGGAATTATTTGCATGTACGCCTGGAGCCTTGTCTCCCTTCACACACTCCAGCCAGACAGTGAAAGCGAGACTCCCCCGTAGAAATGTGTCCGAATGCGTGCGTGGGTAGGAAAAAGATGGAGAAGTGCTGCTTCACGTATACTCGCGGGCTCTGTGTGCGGCTCATCCGTCACGGGACTGCTTCCAGGGACCCACCCCCCAAATCGAAGCGATCCAGTTGTCTTCTTAGTCGGAACTGCTGAATTTTTATTGCCACCTTACATTTGTTCACCGCCCATCTGTACGGAAGTGGCGAAGCGAACGAACCTGACGTGCGGTGTCGGGTTCCCTCTTGTTCTCGCTGATGGGCGGTCGCTGGGAGGGGGACGGGAGGGTGTGAGGCGTCCGTAGGCTGGGCTCTCGGGTCCTGCCTGGGTGGGAGTGGCCCACGTGAAATAAGATTGTTCCGTTTCCCCCTCAGGAGCCCACGCTGGGCGCGCAGGTCCAGAGGGTCATTAGCATGGCTGCCTTGGCCACGGTGTGTGAGGCCACCGACCGGACGCCGGAACTGCAGCTCGGCTCTCTGGAGGCTGGGCCCACGGAGAGGTTCCTCTCCGCTCTCCCGCTCAATCACACGCTGCAGAAGCCCCACGCAGAGGAGGAGAGCAGGTAGGCGTGTGCACCCTGGAGGACAGCTTCTACACGAAGGGCGTCTTTCTGCTCACGTTTACAGTTTCAGTTTTGCTTTTAGTCATTGAGATAATGAGCGATGGCCCAACCTTGTTTATCGGGGATGGGAATTTGGAGATGAGGCTGCGTTCAGGATGAGCCCATGTTCTCGCGTTACTCGTCTCTGTTACCGGAAACCCACTGACCCGACTGCACGCGGTTCTCGGTGAATCCCCTTAAAGTGAATGAAAACACCTACCTTCAGAGTTAGAAAACTGAGGTTTCTGTGGTTCCCTTGCTTTTCGGTAGACGGGCTATTTAATAATGACTGTTGAATTTCTCCCCCCGTGAGGATAGTGCACTACATGCAGAAGAAGCCGACACAGACTGGCGGAGGCCTGGGGCAGTGACTTCATCTTTTGTTTCAGTCTTTGCGAAGAATCCTCGTCTTCCCAAGGATGGGGGAAAATAGTTGCACAATATATCCATGATCAGTGGGTCTGCCTCTCTTTCTTGCTGAAGAAATATCACACCCTGATACCAACCTCAGAGGGTGAAATTCTGGAACCCATCCTACCTGCCGTCCAAATGCCAGTAAGGACCCTGCAGGCCGCTCTCGAAGCCCTCACAGTCCTGCCCTCGGATCAGGTCCTGCCTGTGTTCCACTGCATGAAAATTTTGGTTCCCAAGGTGAGAGAAAGTGAGACCTGAAGTGAAGAATAACTACAGAACAGAGATCAGTTTCTGAAATTAAGAGATAATTATGTATTTCTTTTTTTTATTTCTTTCTTTTTTTTTTTTTTTTCCTACCAGCTTTTGACCTCCTCTGAATCACTCTGTGTGGAGTCCTTTGACATGGCTTGGAAAATTATATCTGCTTTAAGCAACACTCAGCTGGTATTCTGGTCTAATTTAAAAGCTTTCGTTCAATTTGTTTTTGATACCAAAGTTCTTAGCACTGCTGCAAAAATCAAGGGCCAGGCATACTTCAAAATAAAAGAGGTAACTTTTTTTACATTGGGGTAAAAATGCATAATGTAAAATGTACCATCTTAAATTTTTCAAGTTCAGTAGAGTTAAGTATGGTCATGTTGTAACAGGTCTCCAGAACTTTTTGAACTTGAACTGGAACTCTGTACTCATGAAACAGCTCCCCTTCTCTCCCTCCCCCGGCAACCACCGTTCCACTTTCTGTTTTTATGAATTTGACTACTTTAGGTTAAAAGGAGGTAACTTTTTGTTTTTTTAATTTGTGTGACCTGTAGCACGTGAGGAAGAAGAGAGTTCTATTTGTGATTACGTATTAGATTTGCTGTTATGTATTCAGTCAGTCAGTATGTATTTTGAACCTTCTTCAGTGTCATGAGTAAGAACAGAACCTGTTAAATGGAAGAGCTGTGCAAAAGGGTAGCCTGTGAACCACACGTGCCACAGAAACTTACTTTGATTCATATAATGCTTAAGAAGTTTTTTTAATTAGTTGCCAACTTTTAAGAATTAGGCAATTTGCATGAAAGTCTGTGTTTCCCTTCTCTTGGAATGCTGGAGAATTGGATGACCTGGCCACTCCTAGGAGCTGCCCTAGGAGCTACTCCAGATAGGGCACGCCCCTTGCATTTCTCCACAACCAGTCCTTGACCATCCTGGAGATCAATGGCAGACGGCAGGTGCCCTCTGTCACCACATTTATGCTGTTGCTTTTCTTTAAAAATTTTTTTTTTTCAACGTTTATTTTATTTTTGGGACAGAGAGAGACAAAGCATGAACGGGGGAGGGACAGAGAGAGAGGGAGACACAGAATCGGAAACAGGCTCCAGGCTCTGAGCCATCAGCCCAGAGCCTGACGCGGGTGCTGTTGCTTTTCTTGTATAAAGGAACAATTCTCTGAATATAACCGTAATCAAAAGGTCTTCCTGGTTCCTGAAGGCATTGGCGTTTGCAACCACTGATACACGGTAGGGGACGTATCGTGGTGGAAGGACGTCATGTCTAGGAACTCGTGTAGACCTTGTTATCCAGAGGGGGAAATGGAAAATGAAGTCCTTTTATGATGCTGCGGTCCCTGCACTGCCTCTCTGTCCTTGCCTGTCCCACAGTACACACCTAGAGACCAGGGTATTTGCTGCCTCAGAGAAGGGAGGGAGGCGGTGACAAAATGCAAAGGAAACTGAAAATATAAAGGGTGAGAGATTTTTCTCCCTTCCATTCTATTACTTTGGACAGTTTTTTCTGTTGGAGAGTCTGGGGAGAATATCACTGTCAGTGAAATTGCATTTAGTTTTATTACCGAGGAATGAAAAATAAGCATTCTGTGATTATCAGTCATCTTGGAAAACTTTTAACGATAAAGAATTTTTAACTTTTTATCCTCTATGGTTAGGTTGAAACTGTCATTGGAAGGCATCAAACAAGTTGTTTTAGCAACACTTTTTTTTTTTTAACCTAAATGGATCAAAGAATAAAATGACCATTGTATTTCATTCCAGATTATGTACAAGATAATTGAAATGTCTGCTATAAAAACTGGAGTCTTCAATACACTGATAAGTTATTGCTGCAAATCTTGGATAGTTTCTGCTTCAAATGTGTCCCAAGTGTCTTTATCAACTGCTAAAAATTACAGCGAACTTGTCCTTGAGGCCTGTATATTTGGAACTGTGTTCAGGCGTGATCAAAGGTAAAAGATACCATTTTCAACCTGTCTTCATTTCTATTAAGTACCTACTTGAGTAGGATTATGTCTTTATTTTGAGGCTTTCAAATTTTTATTTTATTTATTTTTTAAGTTTATTTTCAGAGAGTGAGAGAGTGGGGGAGGGGCAGAGAGAGAGAGAGAGAGAGAGAGAGAGAGAGAGAGAGAGAGAATCTCAAGCAGGCTCCACACTGTCAACATGGAGCCTGATGTGGGACTCGAACTCATGAACCGTGAGATCATGACCTGAGCTAAAGTCAAGAGTCAGACGCTCAACTGACGGAGCCACCCAGGTGCCCCTACTTTGAGGCTTTCAATTAGACAGATATAAAGTATTAGTTAACTTTAAATTTGGGGTTTTAATATTTTCCTGTCTAAAACCTGTTCTTTGTCAAATATTTTTTATGGGAAGACTTATTCAGGATGTGCAGACCTACATAGAAAATCTTGGCCATGATTGTGCAGCCAACACTGTTATAGAAAAGTAAGTATGGTGGATTTTCCGTGTCTTGATATAAATGGAATATTCAAAATTTAACATCAGATGAGAGACATCCTGTGTTTGTTACATTTAATAAGTGTTTCCCAGTGATATCTATAAGATAGTGAAAGAGCCTTCAAAAGCATGTTAGAAATTACATTCCCTGGCTAATATATTTTCTCTAGATGTAAAACTTTTTACTAAAATTTGATAAGCTCAAAAAATGTTTTGAAGATGAAGAAAAAGTGAGAAGAAATCATAGCAAATGACATTGGAAGACATCTTTTTACAATGTTATCACATTCTTTTTTTTTAATTTTTTTTTTTTTTTTTAATGTTTATTTTTGAGAGAGACAGCATGAGCGGGGGTGGGACAAACAGAAGGAGACACAGAATCTGAAGCAGGCTCCAGGCTCTGAGTTGCCAGCACAGAGCCCGATGCGGGGCTTGAACCCACAAACCATGAGATCATGACCTGAGCCGAAGTCGGATGCTTAACTGACTGAACCACCCACGTGCCCCAATATCACATTCTTGATGGGAATAAATGAGAATTTTCTTGGAGAAAAACACATTTTACTGCAAAATCCAGTATAAATAAGAAAGTGACTACGGGGATCTCAAAACCCCAATCCCTTTTCTTTTTTAGGTGGAGGGGTGGTCATCAACATACACATAGTATTCTCTTAGTTTTGGTCACAACTTACCATTTAACAAGTCAACATACTACACATAAAAATAAAATTACTTCTGGAATAGGCCCTAAAGTTTTGATTTCTGGGGTAAGACCGTTCTTATCTAACCTCTGAATTAATTTTTTTAAAGCTTGTCAAGTAGCCTTTTAAAAATTTTTTTTTCACATAATTTTCAAAAATGTGTGTTTAGATGTTCATAAAAAATGCACAAATGATAATTGCATATAGGTATCACAGTGTTAATTATTCCAAAAGTTATAGCTGTTTTTTAAATCACTTGCCACTCTTATATTTAATACATTTTTCATTGTTAATTGTTTAACTGATTTTTTGTTTTCTTGGCTGGTTGAAAGTAGCAATAAAAGTGAAATTTTTTATTTGATGGTTTCAAAATACTTTGGTCTCTACTAGACGAATGTTTTGTTGTTAAAGTGACATTTGCCGACGTTATAACAGCTCTAATGAGCTTTGGAAACATGTATTAACAATGTCACTTAACTGATCTTCCCACATGTGGATACTGAACATACAGGTTGCTCAGAGCGTGCACTGCTCCTGAGTTTGCCCAGCACTCGGAGAACGTGCATACACTGTGTGCACAGTAAAGACGAGTGATCGGGTGTTTGATGTGCGTTCATGCCCCCCAGCAAACAGGTGTCCGTGGTCGTCTTTAAGGAACCATTTCATGAGCTGTGTGATCTGTTCTGTCCACAGAGATCTTACTGACCCAGGATGGGTGGTGTGTGTGCACTGTTTTACCAGAAGTCTGGGTGAATTTGTGCTCATTCGGACCTTCAGTACAGGCTCTCTTTTTGATATATCCATTTGTCATCTTGCGTTATCCTAAACTATGAAAAAGCATAGTCATCAAGTACGGAGCTCCTTAATTTTAGAAATCTTTGGAAGGTTTTGATATTTTGAAACGAATACGTGACCTATTTTTCTGTTTTGAAAATGTATTAACATAGTTTGTCATTTTACGTTTTTTTAGTACTAAAAGAGAAGACCATTATGTGAGAATTTGTGCTGTCAAATTCCTGTGTTTATTAGATGGCTCAAATATGTCTCATAAGTTGTTTGTGGAAGATCTTGCAATCAAGCTATTAGATAAAGTAAATATGCCTTATTTTATACTTTAAATCTTTGTTCTTGATAGCTAACTATGTCAACACGGTAGTATTCTGAATATTTTTTATCAAGAAACAAACACGTTTTTAGTTAAACATTAGCGATTGTCCAATTGTTTGGTTTTAGAGAAGAAGAATATTTTCCCTGTACTTTCTAAACTTTGCTCAGTGTATTTCCTAGTACCAGTCAAAAGCGGTTATGTTTAGAGTCATATATCCATACATTGCTTTATATAAGAAATGGAATAAAAAGGTAAAAAATTTAGGAAGTGGCGTGATTTGAAGAACTGATTTTGGGGCGCCTGGGTAGCGCAGTCGGTTAAAGCGTCCGACTTCAGCCAGGTCACGATCTCGCGGTCCGTGAGTTCGAGCCCCGCGTCAGGCTCTGGGCTGATGGCTCGGAGCCTAGAGCCTGTTTCCGATTCTGTGTCTCCCTCTCTCTCTGCCCCTCCCCCGTTCATGCTCTGTCTCTCTCTGTCCCAAAAATAAATAAACGTTGAAAAAAAAAATTAAAAAAAAAAAAAAACTGATTTTTTTTTTTTGTTTGCAAAACCATTTATAAATCTAGGAGGAAGGTAAAAGGAGCAAAGTTAAATCTAATGCTCTCTTCTGAATTTGAGGCTGAGATAGATGGAGTCCCGGTCTGTTTTGTCACCTCTGGGCCAAGCTGGGTTATAACTGATGGCCATAGCACCCACTTAAGCCACTTGTACTGAAATAACAGTGTTCATCATGCATTTATGTTCTGCAGATAGCAGATCAGCGTCAGGTACAATCTAGGAAGTGGGTTTTTTTTAATGTAAAAATTCCCTTCTTTGCAGTGTTGGAGTCGGTGGGCAGGTCTCTGAAGAAATAGTGTTTTACTGGTTTCCTGAAGGATGAGTAGACTTTAGAGTTGCAGGATACTCCATCAGATAGAACACACAGATGTATCCTAGTGAACACTGATACGTGATATGAGATATAAGAGTGTTTCAAAGAAAAGCAGAATAAGGACAAGGGACAGCTATTTGGAGCGTCAGAGAGGGCCTCTCTGATAGGTGACATTGGACAGAACTCTGGGTGCATTGTCAGTGAGGCTGGAGGACGCCGGGAGAGGCTGGTGTCCCCAGGCCACATGAGGGAAGTGCTGGCTGGAGGTGTGGAGGGACACGAGGATGCCCATCGTCCGTGGGATTCGGCAAGAAGGCTGTCGTTGGCCACCTCTACAAAGACCTTTGACTGGGATGGTGAGAATAAGCCTCGATGGAAGGGCTGAGAAGAAAATGGTTGTGGAGCCAGTGGAGATGAGCAGAGGCACTCTTGAGTTCGCTCTGATGAGAGGGGGTAACGGGATGGTGTCTGGAGGAGGGCGTGGGTCAGGGGCTTGTTTGTATGTTGAAGGAAATGATCGGGGTGGGGGGCGGATGACAGTAGTGGAGAGGCCAGGGTGGTCACACAGGCGAAATCCTCTAGTAGCCGCTTCGCATCCACCAGGCTGGCTCTTAGAACAGACAGACTGAAAGTAGCCACGTTGGTGAACCTTGAAGTCGTTGCCCTAGGTGAAAAGAAGCCCATCATAAAGGGCCACATACTGTGCGATTCCATTTATATGAAGTGTCCAGGATAGGGAAAACTGTAGGGACAGAATAGATTAGTGGCTGCAGGGTCAGGGTGAGAGATCGGGAAGCAAATGCTAATGGGCACAGGACTTCTCTTCAGAGTGATGAGAATGTTCTGGAATAAACAGTGGTGATGGTTGCACAGCTTTGTGAATACACACAAACCCACTGAATTGGACACTTTAAAATGGTGATTTTTATGGCACACGAACTATATTTTTTAAGAAAATCCTTGAATAGTCTAGATTGGCCCTAACGTCCAACAGAAGGATTAGCTTTATTTAAGAGCTGGAAAAGCAAAGACCAAAAAGTTATGTTAGCCACTTGCTCAGGCCCGGGAGTTGTTTTTCGAAGATGAAGAAAACTGAGCAGAGCACATAATACATGAAAAAGGTAATTTGAAAATAAAAAATGAAAGAATAATCCTAGAGAAAGTGAAAAAGGATCGTACTCAGACCGGGGTGGGCTGGGTAGCTGTAGTCCGGAGGGACACCGCGTCCTCCGAGCTGGGGAACAGAGCAGGGGGGCGGCACTGAGTCTGTGTGAAAGGAGGGAACGCCTGACGCCCTTGTGTTCTGGGCCAGGAGGCAGGATCATTTCTAGAGGGAAGACGCAGAAACACGGTTGGCGTTTGAAAACCGAGGTGAAGGTTGAAGTTGTAGCAAAGATCTCGGTTAGAATTAATACACGGTCGTGGTTAAAGTGCCGGAGCCACAGAGGGTGGAATTCCACACCACCGTGTCACTGCTTAGACAACCGTGTGTCTAACGTGTCATCGTAGGTGACACGCACGTGTGTAGACACGCACATCGTTTCGAGTGCATGGACGGATAGAGGGAACCGGAGCAAGAGGATGTGGTGGCCGCCTGGGCAGATCTTCAAGGGCCGCCTGGTGCCACGGAAGACCTGCTTTGGAAAGAGGCGCCGTGAGTGCATCGGGCCCCCACTGCCTGGCTCCAGGCTCACGGTGGCCTGGCCACCCCGTGGGAAAGCAGCTACTGAGCACCTGGCCTTTGCAGCCCGCTCGCTCTTCTTCTAGTTCTTTAGGCTTTACTGAGGCCTGTGTAGGTAGCTCTCTGCTTACCTTTTACTGGGAACTTGCAAAGATTTAGTCGAAGTAGCTTCCAAAGTGAGCCGTTCCTGGCCCAGTTATCAGCGATGGACAGTCTTGTCGGGTCTGACATTCCCCCCAGCACACATCATTTTGAAGCCAATCCCAGACATGAGTTTTATTTCTAAACGTTTCAGTATGTATCTCAAAAAGATGAGAATTCTTTTTTTAGCCACACCCACAATACCATTTTCACACCTGAATTCATAATGCCTTAGTATTATCAAATAATCCAGTCAGTGTTTAAATCTACCTGATTGCTTTACATTTTTGTCAGTTTGTTTGAAACATGGCCCCATATAAGGTCCATTCCTTCAGTTGGTTGAGATGTCTCTAATGTCCTTTAATCTACAGATACCCCTCCTCATTCTTTTTAAACTTGAATGTATTTTTTGCAGAAAGCGGATTGTTTTCATTGTAGAGACTTCCACAAACTGGATTTTGCTGTTTGAATTTCTGTGGTGCCATTTACAATGTTTTTCTGACCCCTTCATACAAGATGGTATTGAGATCTAGAGCCTTGATCAGATTTAGGTTTGATTTTCCTTTTGGGGGTAGAGGTGGAGCAAGAGTGTACATCCATCAGGAAGCTTAGAGTATTTGGCTGTCTCTTCTTTTGGGATGTTAGTCATTGATGAATTGTCTCATTCCATTAATTCTTTCAAAATGGTGATACTCTAATTGTTTTATTCCTTTTTCATCTATTGGCTGAAGTTCCTGTGTACCCAAAATGAGGTATTTAGATACCCTGAGATATGTTTCCTATAGGAAAGGCAGGATAAATGCTTGCTTTTTTCCTGTTACTTACCAGTTTTCAAAATAATGAACTAAATTAGCTTCCTAGTGTATTCTAGTTTCTTCTAATGGTGATCAGTGATGTATTTTATTTTATTTTATTTTATTTTTTAACTTAAACATATTGGTGTGTTTCAGTCCCTTATCCCAATTTCGGTCAGGTAAAAGAGAAAATCTGAGAATATAACTTAGTGTTGGGTATATTACATTTGAGTTGCGTTGGGGCCTCCATGTGAAATTACCCAGTAACAGACAGGAGTATGATATTTGGGAAAGAAATGGAAGCCATCCTACCTGGTGATAGCTGAAACTTTGAAGACAAGAACGTCTAGGAGGAGGCTAAAAATGGGAATTTAGAAAACACTGACATTTGAAGTATGTTGATAGGAAAAAGAACCAGAGAAAGATCATGAAAAAGAGGTCTGAGAAAGGAGAATAGAAGCAGAATTAGATGGTGCTGGCCTGGTGTTGCTAGTGTTCTTGACTGATCTCATTTAAAACTCTTGTCTACAGGGGGCGTCTGGGTGGGTCAGTTGGTTAAACATTGACTTCAGCTCAGGTCATGATCTCATGGTTCGTGAGTTTAAGCCCTGCACCATGCTCACTGCTGTCAGCTCAGAGCCCGCTTCAGATCCTTGTCCCCCTCTCTCGGTACCCCTCCCCCTCATGCTTTGTCTCTCTCTCTCTCTCTCTCAAAAATAAACATTAAAAAAAGAAAAAAGAAAAACCTCATCTGTAGAAAATTTGGCATAGAAACCTCTGAATTTGTCCATGATTATAACCTTTAATCTCAGAGCACAAGTTCAAACTCAGAGCCTCTTCTTTTCCACCACAAGCTGTGTCTAGGGGCTGTTACCAGTGGCATCCACTGTAGCTGAGAGCAGGTGGGGCGCCGAGGAGAGAAGCTGGGAGGCATTTCTGAGATTTTGGAAGCCCACTGGGTAGGGCCGGATTGCAGTGGAGTGAAGGGGTAGCGGACACGCACGAAACGCAAGAATAGTACTTTAAAAAAACTGATTTGATGAATCTCTGAAGGAAACCCAAGGACCTTTCTTCCTCGGATACGAGAAGATGAAGGCCGGAGACAGAAAGCGGAGTGAGGAAGGTTGAAGGATTGTTGAAGTGGGAAAGATCACATGGTCAGAGTGAAAAAACTGGACCGGGTTAAAGGCTTTGGGAAAGTAGGAAAGATTTTAACTTGTTTTTGTGGAAATAGGAATGGGACGAGACTTGAGAAAAGCAAAATGATGGTCGAACACAGTAATTCTTTCTTAATTGGGTGTAGTTGGCACGATGTTAGATTAGCGTCAGGTGTACAACTTAGCGATTGGATAGGTTTCTACGTTATGCTGTGTTCACCACAAGTGTAGCTGTGACCTGTCCTGCTCCATCACTCTTACCATGTCATTGGCTGTTCTTATGCTCTGCTTCTTATTCCCACAACTTACTCATGCCATAACTGGAAGCCTGTATTTCCCTCTCCCCTTCACCCGTTTCACCGAGCCCCCCACCCCCGTCCCCTCTGGGAGCCATCAGTTCTCTGTATTTGGAGTTCCCATTCTGCTGTTTGTTTGTTTGTTTTGGTGTGGTTTTTTTAGATTCCATTTATGAGTGGAATCATTCTGAAAGTGTGTTCTCTGGACTGGCAGCTTTAATCACCAGGGAACATGTTAGAAATGCAGATTCCAGGGCCCCATCTGCCTTCTGCCGAATCAGAAGCTCTGGGGGTGGGCCAGCAGTCTGTTTGAAGGAGCCCTCAAGGTGATCCTGAAACTCTATAGACTTGGAGACCACCGGTCTAGTGGCGGTCAGGGCCCAGAATACATGCTTTCGATGAAGTCGGTTGGAGCAGATGATTTTTCTTTTCTTCAGCAGTGCCTGGCAACTTGAAAGTAGGATCAGATTACATAAGACCACTGGGTTGTTTCAAAAGTAGGGAATTTGCAAATGGGTTGGAGGGTATAGTGAAAGAAATTGAATGTGCTCTTGAAGATAGCGTAGAGATTGTTCTTGGGCCCAGGGTGGGTCAGGAGGTGCAAGAAACTAGAGAGATTGATGGACTGGCAGAGAAAAGAAAAATGTTTCTGAATAAAAGAGTTCATTGAGTGGAACAAGTGAAAGGACAGGAAATTTTGAGCCGAAGAGGGAATGTTAGCATTTCCAAGTGAGGACGGTGACTCCAGTGAGGCCCGTGGCAAGTGTACTGGGCCAGTGATGCTCCAGCGTGCTGTGTGATCGCCCTAGTGATGGTTCCATGCTTAGCTGCATCCAGGCTGAGTAGGACATGAAACCTGAATCACCTCTTTCAGAAGAAAATGTCCCCAAAGAAATCATGGCAAGAGAGGAGGCTGTGAGATCTTAATCGTCGTCAGGAGGCATTAAAATCTACATTAACTTAGCTATTGTCATGAAATTGTATACATATTGACATGCATAGGATGGGATCAGTGAAGAAAGATCACAGAATTTATCAAGTAGATGAGGATTGTCTACATTCGGTGACTGGGTTTGGAGATAGCGGATGACCTACTTTTTCATTGCTAGGACATTTGAAAATGTTATCACACTTTTTTTTTTAAATTTTTTAATGTTTATTCTTGAGAGAGAGTGTGAGCAGGAAAGGGGCAGAGAGAGAGGGGGCTCTGAGCCGGCAGCACAGAGCCCTACACGGGGCTCAAACCCACAGACTGTGAGATTATGACCTGAGCTGAAGTCAGACGCTTAACTGACTGAGCCACCCAGGTGCCCCATGAAAATGTTAGCACGCTCTTTATTGCAACCATAACTCAGCAGCTAAGCACTAGTAGTTATAGAACAAAAGTCAGCCTGGCAGTTGGCTGAATTTAGACAGCACGGACCATCACAAGCAAGAAATGGAAGAGTCCCCCTGCTGCCATTCTCTGGTGTCTCCCTTAATGGTGTTCACACCAAACTGCAGATACCATTACCGCCAACTTCCACAGGACACAGAGGCAGCAGCTGAGAAGCGCGTATATTGGTGCATCGTAAACCGTGTCAACTGTCTCCGTCTCTCCTCACTCCCGTGACCCCGTATCTCCACATTAAAGTGGCCACAAAGGCACAGACAGATATTTCCAAATACTTTTTGTGCCCACTACAGTTTTATGATCCCTTTTCTAACTTGAAAGGCAGATAAATGAACACAAGCAACTAAATTCATGGTGTTTAAGGGAAATCAAGTGTTCATAAGAAAGCGTCTTTACTTACCTTCCTCTCTGCCTTCGGGGAGGGGTCGTGAGTGCCTCTGCACTGTTGACACCTTTTAAATTTGAAGTTGTCATTGGTTTTGTTCTCACCGATCACAAATTCAGTGGGTAATGTGATCCTTGTCCTCTCCCCACCCCAGGATGAGTTGGTGTCCAAGTCCAGAACCCGATACTATGTGAATTCTCAACAGCACAGAGTGAAGAACCGAATATGGCAGGCGCTACTGGTGATTTTCCCCAGGTTTGATCAGGTATAATTTGTATTCCATCGGTACCTTTAAGCATGATGTTTTGATACGGAACAAAAAATAGTAAAAACTGTCATGTGCTGTTTTAATAGTGAGAAAGTAATCTTAAAACTTATTCTTCAGTTCTTAAAATTGAAGTTACTCATTTGTTTTGTTATTCTGTTTTTGTTTAGTGGAAAGAATCCTAAGGCAATTAGCATCGTAGAAATAAATTGGAAACTAGTTTACGTGGCACTACTTAATATTTTTTCTCCTTTTTTTCTTACCTAATGTAAATAACATCATAACTGTTTAATGTCTGGTGTGCCATTTGATTAGAAAATATAGGTCCGTTCACTTCTCATTTCCCACAGCTAAGTTACTTTGGAGTGCTGCTGTTTTGGATGAGATAGTCATTTCCCATGGCTGATTCCCCCCCCCCCCCTTAATTTCATGAATTCTGTGATCATATAAACCAGCTAAGCCAAGGCCAAGATCTTAATCTATTACAACAGTCTTTGTCCAGTTACTTTTCTCTTCCCTGAGGAAGAGTGAATGGAATCTGTCTGATTTCTCTGATCATCTTTGCTTAGGATTCCTGTTAAGAAAATAGATCATTGGGGCGCCTGGGTGGCTCAGTCGGTTAAGCGGCCGACTTCGGCTCAGGTCATGATCTCGCGGCCCGTGAGTTCAAGCCCCGCGTCAGGCTCTGTGGTGACCGCTCAGAGCCTGAAGCCTGTTTCGGATTCTGTGTCTCCCTCTCTCTCTGACCCTCCCCCGTTCATGCTTGCTCTCTCTCTGTCTCAAAAATAAATAAACGTTAAAAAAAATTTTTTTTTAATTAAAAAAAAGAAAATAGATCATTATTGGAAAGTTAGGTATATCTCACACAATTTTAAAAAGCATTTTTGAATGCAAAATGTTCAGAGTTTCCTGTTCTTCCCTCCTAAGGTCTTTTTTTTTTTTTTATGTTTATTTATTTTTGAGTGAGTGAGAGAGAGACAGAATGCAAGCAGGGGAGGGGCAGAGAGAGAGGGAGACACAGAATCCGAAGCAGGTTCCAGGCTCTGAGCTGTCAACACAGAGCCCGATAATGGGGCTCAAACCCACGGACCACGAGATCATGACCTGAGCCGAAGTTGGATGCTTAACCCACTGAGCCACCCAGATACCCTGTCTTCCCTCCTAAAGTCTTTTAAATGTTTCGGAGAGTTTTAAAAACATAGCAAACTTATGAAGCCTTCTATCTGTGAGAGATAAACACTTAAGTAACTATAAGTACAGAAGTATGTCCAAGTAAATTGTTTGGATAAATGTAAGAGGAAATGGCTAAAAGTGTCCTTTCTGGGGAGGAATCTTAGCAGATGTGTGGGGGCTGCTGATTTTCATCATAGGCCTCTTCATGTTACTTGATTTTTAAAATACCGTACGTATTATAGTTAAACACTAAAATGCATTTAAAAAGAAACACTAGAAATGTTTGACTAGGTTAACTGAGAATATTTTTTTTGTCTTGGCACAGAAGGGCCCCGAGGACGAGGGGAGTGTTGGGGAGGGGTGGGGGGCACGACAGAGCAGGTGGGCTTGTCAGGAAGAACTCCAGCATGTCTGTTAGGGAGCAGCCAGTGCTGAGAATTTTAAATTCTTGTACCTTGTGGTTGCACTTAACTTTCACACCCATCGTGCAAGGCAGGCCATGCGTGTGCCCCTGTTGCCTAGCTGGGCCCTGGAGTTCAGGGAGGCGGGTGACCTGCCTGCACGATAACGCGGCAGCTGAATGATGGGGGTGGAATTTCACAGCCGGCTCTATCCGACTCCAAGCCGGATTTTACAGAGCTGTCTCAGGGCCCACAAATGAGCTTGTCTGCTCCTCTTCTGCCAATTAGAAATGTTTTGAAGATAGATTCTTCTTTAAAATAAAGAAATATACATCATAAATGTGTTTATATGTTACAGAAGTATATATGTGTACATATTTTTACCTGCTACTTAGATATGTTCCCTTACCCAGATGGAAGTACAATTTTGAAAAGAAGGCTGGGGCGAGGGAGGATGATGTGGGAGCTTAAGGTCTTGGCCAGAAGAACTGGGGAGGCTGTAAGGGCAGGTGATGTGCAGTCCAAAGGGAGAAAGGAGCCCCGGACCTACTTCTCCTGGGTCTCGTTTGCCTCCTGCGGACTCTGGCATCCGTCCTTCCTGTTCCAAGTTTAAGCCCATGACATCTTGATGGATGCTGGTTTGAATCTGAATTCTGCCACCTGCCAGGTTTTGAAAAAATATTTAACTTTTCTGAATCTTTTCTTTTCCCTATGAAAATACAGAGCAATAACCTTCCTCATAGACTTTATGTCCAAGCAAATTATAAAGTACCCAGGAAAGTACCTTATCATTATGATTCAGTGAACAGTTTTTAGGTTTGCTGTTGAGAGAGTTGTAGATCTGATAATTACTTAAAATTTTAAGCTATTTCAGGGTTCCAGTCGGTAAAGCATGCAGCCCTTTTTATTTTTATTTTTTATTTTTTTTTAAGTTTATTTATTCATTTTGAGAGAGAACATGCATGCAGAGGCAGGGGAGGGTCAGAGAGAAGAAGAGACAGAATCCCAAGCAGGCTCTGTGACATCACCACAGAGCCCAACGTGGGGCTCAAACTCACACCCGCCTCCCTGAACTCCAGTTCCCCGCTGGGCAACAGGGGAATACGTGTGGCCTGCCTTGCACGATGGGTGTGAAAGTTAAGTGCAACCACAAGGTACAAGAATTTAAAATTCTCAGCAGTGGCTGCTCCCTAACAGACATGCTGAAGTTCTTCCTGACAAGCCCACCTGCTCTGTCGTGCCCCCCACCCCTCCCCAACACTCCCCTCGTCCTCGGGGCCCTTCTGTGCCAAGACAAAAAAAATACTCTCAGTTAACCTAGTCAAACGTTTCTAGTATTTCTTTTTAAATGCATTTTAGTGTTGAGCTGTAATATGTACAGTATTTTAAACAGGCTCAGACTCCTGTTCCTGTGAGATCCTGACCTGAGCCGAGATCAAGAGTCAGATGTTCAACTGACTGAGCCATCCAGGTGCCCCAACATGCGACTCCTTTTAAATGTTTAGTCATTCATTTTTGAGAGAAAGAAAGCACAAGCTGTGGAGGGGCAGAGAGAGAGGGACACAGAATCCAAAGCAGGCTCCAGGCTCTGAGCTGTCAGCAGAAGCCTGACGTGGGGCTTGAACCCACGAACTATGAGATGGCCTGAGCCGAAGTCAGACGCTTAACTGACTGAGCCACTCAGGTGCCCCAATAGCCATTTTGGAAGTTGCTACAAGACTATATCTTAGGGGCGCCTGGGTGGCGCAGTCGGTTAAGCGTCCGACTTCAGCCAGGTCACGATCTCGCGGTCCGTGAGTTCGAGCCCCGCATCAGGCTCTGGGCTGATGGCTCGGAGCCTGTTTCCAATTCTGTGTCTCCCTCTCTCTCTGCCCCTCCCCCGTTCATGCTCTGTCTCTCTCTGTCCCAAAAATAAATAAAAACGTTGAAAAAAAAAATTAAAAAAAAAAAAAAGACTATATCTTAATTGTTCCCGCCTTGGTCATGCCATGGTGGCAATCATATTGCAGCTCATGAGTGTATCAAATCAACATGATGTACACTTTAAAGTTGAGTGTTGTGTATCAATTATATCTCAATAAAATAAAACAGTTAATCACCATAACATAACCATTTAATTTATGAACTTTATTTTTCTCAGAATTTCCTGAATAGAATTATTGACAAGATTTTCCGTGCTGGTTTCATCAATAATCAAGCGTCCATAAAATATTTTATAGAATGGATTATTATATTGATTCTTCATAAATTTCCTCAGTTTCTTCCGAAGTTCTGGGATTGTTTTTCTTATGTAAGTAAAAGAGATTTTTCATAATTTTTGAAATTCAAATATTTTGGCTATGCTGGGAGATTTGTTTCATTTTAAAGTTGTGTTTTTGCCTGTCAGTTGTCCTGTTCCTGATGTATTGACTTCCTGTGTTCTGTTTTGCAAAATCTGAATTAAATGAAGAGACAGAGATCCCTGGCATTCCTCCTGAGTTATCAGTCTTCTGTTCCCACAAAGTAAGGATGGAAAAGGCTTATGTTACTGGGAAGTCAAGAGAAATGGGTGCCTTCTCCATCCTTACTCACCAAGCAATGTCTGTGTTTGTTTTCAGAAATAAGAACAGTGAGGGGTGCCTGGGTGGCTCAGTCAGTTGAGCGTCTGACTTAGGTTCAGGTCACGATCTCACAGTTCCTGAGTCTGAGGCCCATGTTGAGCTCTGTGCTGACAGCTTGGAGCCTGGAGCCTGTTTTGGACTCTGTGTCTCCCTCTCTGTCTCTGCCCCTCCCCCACTCATGCTCTGTCTCTCTCTCTCAAAAATAAATAAACATAAAAAAAATAAGAACATAGAGGAATTAAATGCAGTCTTTACATTTTAAAAGAGTTTTTTAATAGGGAAATTCCACACAAGCCAAGTGGAGAGACTGGGAGGGAGCCCCCTCACCAGCTTAGAACAAATATCCACTGATTTCCATTCTTACTTCACCTCTACCCTCATCCCCCACCCCCACCCCATTCCTCTCTGCCTGACATTTCTTGTATCTTGCAAATCATTTTTAAGGCATGGATAAGTGATAGGGTTTACAATTGCAGTCTCCTGGCAAATAATGAACTCTTTCTAAACATCAGTTCGAAATACTTGCCCTGAATGTTTTTCCTTGGTTCCCCAAAGCAACTTCCTTTTCTTAATACAAATGACCTTGCCTTCTGCTTTGTGTGAAAATGGAGATGCCTTCCTTCCTCAACGTATCTTTCTGTCTCTTCCTTTATGTTTCTTTTTTTTGTGTGTGTGGGGGGAGAGACCACATTCATATAACTTTTATTACAGTCCAGTTATAATTGTTCTATTTTATTTTATTTATTTAATATGAAATTTATTGTCAAATTGGTTTCTATACAACACCCAGTGCTCATCCCAACAGGTGCCCTTCTCAATGCCCATCACCCACCCTCCCCTCCCTTCCACCTCCCATAAACCCTCAGTTTGTTCTCAGTTCTTAAGAGTCTCTTATGTTTTGGCTCCCTCTGTCTCTAACCTTTTTTCTTTTTTCCTTCCCCTCCCCCATGGTCTTCTGTTAAGTTTCTCAGGATCCACATAAGAGTGAAACCATATGGTATCTGTCTTTCTCTGTATGGCTTATTTCACTTAGCATAACACTCTCCAGTTCCATCCATGTTGCTACAAAAGGCCATATTTCATTCCTTCTCATTGCCACGTAGTACTCCATTGTGTATATAAACCACAACTTCTTTATCCATTCATCAGTTGACAGACATTTAGGCTCTTTCCATAATTTGGCCATTGTTGAAAATGCTGCTATAAACATTGGGGTACAAGTGCCCCTATGCATCAGCACTCCTGGATCCCTTGGGTAAGTTCTTAGCAGTGCTATTGCTGGGTCATAGGGTAGATCTATTTTTAATTTTTTCAGTGTGGAGGTTCCTCAAAAAATTAAAAATAGATCTACCCTATGACTCTTCCTTTCTGTTTCAGGGGAAGAAATTGTCTTTGTCACATCTGTCCCCATGCTTATTTGTACTTTAGGGGGACTTCATTCTTCATTCTTCTTCTGTTGACTTTTCTTCTGTCCAGCCATTGTCTTAGTGCCATCTTTCCCTTACCGCAGCCACCCCTCATTTTGTTGTGATTTGCTTTGTTACGTTGCACAGACACCGTGATCCAGACAAATGCAAGGTTTGTGGTATCCCTGCATCCAGCACGTCTCCTGGTGCCATTTTTCCAACAGCACTTAGTCACAGTGGGGCTCTGTGTTTGCATTTTGGTAACCCTCACCATATTTTAGACTTTTTCATTATCACATTTATTATGGTGATCTATGGTGATTTTTGGCTTTCGCCGAAAGCCCAGGTGATGGTTAGCATTTTTCAGCAGTGAAGTATTTTTTTTAATTTTTTTTTTTAACGTTTATTTATTTTTGAGACAGAGAGAGACAGAGCATGAACGGGGGAGGGGCAGAGAGAGAGGGAGACACAGAATCTGAAGCAGGCTCTAGGCTCTGAGCTGTCAGCCCAGAGCCCGACACGGGGCTCGAACTCATGGACCGCGAGGTTGTGACCTGAGTTGAAGTCGGACGCTTAACTGACTGAGCCACCCAGGCGCCCCAGCAGCGAAGTTTGTTTTTTTTTTTAATTTTTTTTTTCAACGTTTATTTATTTTTGGGACAGAGAGAGACAGAGCATGAACGGGCGAGGGGCAGAGAGAGAGGGAGACACAGAATCGGAAACAGGCTCCAGGCTCTGAGCCATCAGCCCAGAGCCCGACGCGGGGCTCGAACTCACGGACTGCAAGATCGTGACCTGGCTGAAGTCGGATGCTTAACCGACTGCGCCACCCAGGCGCCCCGGTATTTTTTAATTAAAGTATGCATATTGCATTTTTAGGCATAATGGCTACCAAACACTTCATAGTCTACTATAGTCTGGTGTACATGGAGTCTAGTAAATGTCACCTTTATATGCACTGGGGAACCAGAAAAGTTGCTTGACTCCTGTTATTGTGATACTTGCTTTGTTGGGATGGTCCAGAACCAAGCCTGAAGCCTGAGGTGTTTCCCAGGCATGCCTGAATTATCCTTTCGGATGCGTGAACTTTGCCTTCCTCTCTTCCTTTACGTAAACGACTGTGGTCAACTACGTTTTCAGAAATCCTATACTGAGGATTTCATACACAGCTCCAGACCGCCTTTTTCTGTCTCCGTCTTCCTTACGTTTTATGCTGGCACCTGCTTTCTCTACAGCTGACGTCCGCTGCAGTGAACCATGTGGCCCCTTCTCTGTCAGGTTGATGGACGGCTTCCCTCTTTCTTTGATGTGTTCTCTTTCCTTCCCTCAACCCTTACGCTTGGTTTTATCTTAAGAATCCTACGCTCCTGGTGAGCAAAGCATAATGTATAATCACGTGGAGTCACTAGGAACTGTAATCCCTGAAACCAATGTACTAATGTAATGTGTCAGCTGTACTCAAATACAAACATTTGTTAATAAAGAAGAGATCTATACAAGAACGCCCCGTCCACATTGTTTGGAATAAACTGAAATCTCTCTCAGTGTGAGAACAAGAAGAATCCTTATTCAGCCCCTGGTGCTTCTCTTTCTGTGCTCTGCTCTCTAAACCCATGTGCGTGGCTCCCTGCCCCTCCAGCCACCGGCCGGGCTTTCTCACAGGGTCACTTCCGATCTGCATGTAAACCTGGCCTGATGATAGCACCTTTCCCTGATATCGATCTCCTTTCTCTCGTTCTTTTCTCCCAGTCTCCTCGCTTGAAACCCACGTGTCCCTAAAGCCCGGGGCTCCTTCATCCTGCTCCTTCAGCCTGAAAGATCTGTCGGGCTTTTCTTTTCTTTTTTTCTTTTTCTTATAATTTACTTAGGAAGACACTGAAATTCAGAGAGATTGACTTGTCACACCAGTAAGAAATGACATAGCTTTAGGGGCACCTGGGGGGCTTGGTCAGTTAAGGGTCCGACTTCGGCTCAGGTCATGATCTCACGGTCCGTGAGTTTGAGCCCCGCGTTGGGCTCTGTGCTGACAGCTCAGAGCCTGGAGCCTGCTTCAGATTCTGTGTCTCCCTCTCTCTCTGCCCCTCCCCTGTTCATGCTCTGTCTCTGTCTCAAAAATAAATAAACGTTAAAAAAAAATTTTTTTTAAAAAGAAATGACATAGCTTTAATTCAAACTCCATTTAATTTCCGAAGCTGCGTTCTTTTTCGCTGTTGTGAGATTCCCCGTCTGGCTCCTCCTTCCCCTTTTCGTGTACGTGGAACTAAGAAAAACACTCCATCATTTTCCCTTGAATTGCTTCCCCTGTCTGCTGCTTTATTAACGTCGTCTACTTTGTCTGCTCTCCGGTGGGGAGGCTCTGCCTCAGGAAGTCTCAGGAAAGGCAGGTTGGCTCTGGTGTCCTTCTGAGACATCCTGTCTCTCCTGTAGCCCCAGCAATGCCAGCAGTTCTGTGACGTTTTTCCACTTAGTTCAGTCTCTCTCTTCATAAAGAGCTTTCAGACTTTGTATCTTGTCGTCAGGTCTCTTTCTCTGGATGTCAGTCAGGGGTATTCCTTGTAAGCAAATAAAACAACTTTTGATTGAATCAGGAAGGGACTTTGGGCACCTGGGAGGTTCAGTTGGTTAAGCATCTGACTCTTGATTTTGGTTGAGGTCATCATCTCACGGTTCGTGAGATTGAGCCCTGCATTGGGATCTGTGCTGGGCTTGGAGCCTACTTGGGATTCTCTCTCTCCCTCTCTCCATGCCCCACCCCCACTGTCTTGTGCACACACGTGCTCGCTCGCTCTCAAAAAAGAAGGGGGGGGGGAACTTAAGCAGAGGAGGAGTAGGGAATCAGGAGGTATGCAGAATGCCCAGAAAGCTGGAAAATAAGAATAAAGGAGGTTGAACGGCCCACAGCTGCACCATAGCCATGCCATGGAGCTGGTCCATTGGCGGACGTTGGTTTACCCCACCGGAGATGACGTGCCGTCTAACGTGTTGTACGCCTATTGCCTCTGTGGTCTTTGCCCCTATAAGTTAAGAGTTCTCGATTCAGAGTTCAGGGTGATCGCTTCTCGGCCTTTTGGCTAAGATCAAGTGCAGAGTTCAGGGTGGATGCTTCTGGATCCAAGTCTCAGGTACCTTCTCTTTAGCTGCCAAGAGGCTGGGAAGAGGAATGCATGAGGCATTTTTCGCTTCCCACGAGACCTATAAGGTGGGAGAATTTCCTAAACTTGGAAGGGGATTCAGGATAGATACCCAAATGAAGGCAAATATCCACTACACCCTTTTCTTCCTTTATTGGAAGCCGAGGACCTCAACGTTTATTTTTTAGAGAAAACAGAAGTCTTCACAGAGGGATACCTTTACCTTCTCCACAGCGGTACACATTTGCCTGTGTCCGTATCCATCTGAGACTTCTTCCCTCCTTGTATCATAAAGGACCTGAATCTTTGTTGAAGATCATTCTTCTGCTTTTTCTCTGGCTCCTCTTCCCCTGCCTTCTCAGGAACCTTCTGTTTTCAGTCTGTCTTCTGTACTCAGTCTCTCCTTCTTAACCAAATGGTTTCCATTGCTTTCCATGTTCTCACGTCTCCTCCATCGTTTATGGATGTCTGCACTGCACCACCCGCCCCTCCCCTGTGGTCCCCCTGTCTCACTCCTGTGTTGTAGTCAGACCTCCTGCAGGGGGCATCCGTATTCCACAGCTGGGTTTCCCACTTCCTCCCACCGACCCTGCAGTCCAGTGCTGTCGCTTTGCAGAGGACACTGTCCAGAGTCCGTCGTCACCCTGCTCTTTCTTCTTTTGGCCCCATCCACACTCTTGATGACTTCCTTGGTTTCGGTTCATTGACACGCTCTCCAGGTTCCTCTCGTCCCTCTGTTTCCTCTTTCCTGTGTCCTTTCCAGCCTTTCCCTTCCCATGCAACCATAAAATGTCTGTGCTTCTCAAGGCTGGGCCTTTTTTTTTTTTTTTTTTTAACCCCCCTTCATTTTTCCTTGTTTTCTAGTTTCAGGTGTATCTAAGGTACAGTTTCACTTATCTGATGTAATGGCTAATTTGTATTGATTCCAGACACCTTCCCCTAGGTGCTAAATCAGGGGTTGGCAAACTACAGCCAAGTTCGGCCTCATGGTTTTACTGGAACACAGCCTTGCCCATTTATTTACATACTGTCTGTGGCCACATTTGTGCCAAATGACAGAGTTCAGCGGTTGTAACAGAGTCTGTGCGACCCGCAGAGCCACGTTTTTAGGACTACTGTTTGGTCCTTTACAGAAGAAGTCAGCCCACTCTGCTCCAGACATTCTCCTCGAATGTTTGTAGATCATCTGGAACTTGGATGTCTGACACCATGTGCCTCAAATTTTCCCCACACTTGATCTTCCAACTACGTGAACAGCACTACCCTCCATAGAGTTGCACAGAACAGAAACCTTGATCCATGACCAGCTCCTATGGCCCTTCCGTCCCAGGGGTTTCTCCTTTGCCTCCCTTCTGTCTCTAGCATTCTGTCTCGGTCCAGGCCGCCGTGACCCAGTGCAGTGCTTCTTTCGCTGGGCCACCTGCGTCCATTCTTGCCTCCCTTTGAATCCATTCTCCATGCTGAAGCCAGAGCAGGCTTTTCAGAATGAAAATTTGGTCAGGTTACCCACTTGCTTCAAACATTGCTCTTGGGGGGCGCCTGGGTGGCGCAGTCGGTTAAGCGTCCAACTTCAGCCAGGTCACGATCTCGCGGTCCGTGGGTTCGAGCCCCGCGTCAGGCTCTGGTCTGATGGCTCAGAGCCTGGAGCCTGTTTCCGATTCTGTGTCTCCCTCTCTCTCTGCCCCTCCCCCATTCATGCTCTGTCTCTCTCTGTCCCAAAAATAAATAAACGTTGAAAAAAAAAATTTAAAAAACATTGCTCTTGGAATAAAGACCAAGAGTCTTCAGAATGGCCTGCGGCCCTCAGGTGCTCTTACACTTCTACTGACAGTCTCCCGTTTTCTGTTGCTAGAACAGTCCAGAACACATGAGTGTAGGCAACAGTGTTTTATTTTTCACGATTCTGGGTCACATGGGCCTGGCTGGGCACTTCTGCTCCATGTGGTGCCTGCTGGGGCTAGAACTTCCAACGGGCTGCTTCTGATCGGCAAGGGTGGCTGGACCTCTTTCTGTGGTGGCTCGGGGCTCCCGGAACGAGCAACCCAGGAGGTCGTGGCGTGGCGTGCATGTGCTTCCCCAGGTTCTGCTTGCATCCTGCTCACTGATGACGCACAGGCCAAAGCAGATGGTGCGACCGAGCCTCAGACGGTGGGTGGGGCCTGCATTAGGGCATAGGCACAGGGGAGCCAGGGTCACTGGCAGCTACAGATGGATCCAAGTGTCACTCTGATCTTTTCTGTCACATGTCCTTTGGCTCTCAGGCTATTTGCATGAGCTGTGCCCTCTACCTGAACTGCCCTTTCTCGTCTTCATCTACAGAACTGTTTCTCTTCCTTTAGATCTCCACCTACATGTCCTTGGTGTCATTTCTTAAAGGAAGAGTGGTTTGGAGATCCCCTGATTAGAGGTCTTTGTAGCACATAAATAGTGCTTGTTATAATGGGGATTTTACTTTATTGGGTGATTTTGTCCTCCTTCCCCACTAGACGAAGGTCCCTGAAGGCAGGAACCTTATCTAATTTTGCTTCCCCTGATTTCTGGCATCATCCCTGGCACACGGAAGACCAGTAACTGCCAGGTGCATAAAGAGGTTAATCGTCTTGTTTGCCTTTGAAGCAATTTCTGGACTGTAGGGTCTGTAGTCTCTTTCCATTCCAGTCTGTCTGGGGTTCATCAGCTTACTATCACTGGAATGGTGTGTTCTTCCAAATCCCTGTTATCGGGAAGGTTTCTGAACCCCAGTTGAACACTCTTATGTAGCTTTTTGTCCTGGCTCTAAAGTCATCTACAAGGTCCTGTCTAACTTTTGAGCCTGTTGCTACCATCCACCCCCCTCCTCCCTCTGCCTCCCCACCTCTGCCTCCCCATCACCTCAGACTTAGTGCATCACGTTTACTTCTCACAAGTTCTTTTTCCTTCCTGCCCTCCCATGCTGCCCACGTCTCTTCTGAGGTGAGTGTGTCCTTGGCCGTACCGCTTACTTCACAGTTAAATTCATTTGTAACCTTGTGGTGTCTGCGGAGTGTTGTGTTGGCATTCGGCTCTAGGAAGCTATTTCCTTTCATCCTAGATCCCCACCCAGGCCCGGCCGCCTCACGTCCCGCCTCTGTTCTGGGCCCCACAGCACCCTGGTGAGCCTTGAATGACTATTTTATTTATCTGACTTTTTTCCAGGGTGAAGAAAATCTTAAAACAAGCATTTGTACATTTTTATCAGTTTTGTCACATTTGGACATCATTACGCAAAATGTTCCAGAAAAGGTGAGTTTAAATGTGTCTGTAAGAGGAGTTTGAGCAGTCTATCAAAATAGAATTGTATAGATTTGGACTAATTTTTAAAAATATTTTTAATGTTTATTTATTTTTGAGAGAGAGCAAGCGAGCAGGGGAGGGGTAGAGAAGGGGACAGAGGATCCAAAGGTGGCTCTGTGCTGACAGCAGTGAGCCCAGTGCAGGGCTCGAACTCACGAACCGTGAGATCATGACCTGAGCCCAAACCGGACGCTTAACTGACTGAGCCACCCAGGCACCCCGTACTATTTTTTTTTAATGTAAGTATTTCTTGTGATTTTTGCTACTTCTCTCCCCTTGTACTACTCCGTTAGCGTGCACATGTACGACACAGATACGCAGGCAGGTGTTACCCACCTGCACACATACACACCGAGGGATGCCTGAGCCTGTATTAGATCTGCAGACAAATAATGGGCAGTTTCTAGTGATAGGTCATGAATTTTATGCAGGTATTTACATACGATTATTTAGGTAGGAATTCTCTTATTGCATCTTCAACTGTTCCTTGACTGACATAGTTATCGAGCATGTGCTCATGCAGAGGAGCTTGCATGAAGGCTGATGAGCTGTGGTCATCATCGTTGGGAGCGTGAGGCCAGTCTTTCGTCTTTCTCAGGCTTTGAGCCGTCTCCGTAGCGCTGTACCCCACAGACCGGTAGAGATCGTCGCTAATTCTGGTTAATCAATTTGGCAAAGCCGGTAAGAATTCAGGAAAACCTGCCAGTAAGATTTAGAGCAAGATTCTGCATTATTGAACCCACAGGAAAGAGCACACTGAGATGTGAACTCGAGGAGAAAACGGGGGGAAAAGGGTTTCCTAGAATTTCTCAGAGTGTTCTTGTGTTCTTGTCTTTACACAGTGGTAGCAATCAAATTCAGTTGTTAACCTGTTTCATCAGTTCGAAGACTGACATCCTTTTCCCCAACCACATTTTAACTCCTCAGATCATGATGATCTTAAAATTGCTCGTGTCTTACAGTGTCTGTCAGCCAGATGGCAGTGTGTGAGTTACAGTTACGTAAAAACTCGTGTTAACACCTTCTGGAGAGATCAGGCAAGCTCGAGCATCGAATAACATCACATGTTATCTTTCTATTTTAAATATGTGCAGGAAAGAGATGTGCTTGCAATCTACCACGAGAGGTAAGACAGACAAGGGACTGTCCTGTGGCAGGGTGGCTGGAATAGCTCAAGAATCGTTCAGGCGAGTTCTGAAAATGAATTCATCTTAGAAGATCTCCTGCTAGGTCTGTTATGAATAACAGGCTATTTTCCCACCCAGCCCTGTTTGCACCTGGTGTATATTACATATTTTAGGTTTATTTTTTACTTTTAAGCATCCAAAAGAAGGAATGCTGATTAGCAGACTAGAGTAATCATTTCGGGGCGCCTGGGTGGCTCAGTTGGTTGACCATTCAACTTTTGATTTTTGGCCCGGGTCACAATCCCAGGGTCATGGGATCAAGCTCCATGTCGGGCTCTGTGCTGGGTGTGGAGCCTGCTTGGATTCTTTCTCTCCCTCTGCCCCTCTCC
Organism: Prionailurus viverrinus; assembly: GCF_022837055.1. Lineage (NCBI taxonomy): Eukaryota > Metazoa > Chordata > Mammalia > Carnivora > Felidae > Prionailurus > Prionailurus viverrinus. The sequence continues at coordinate 14,086,920 of NC_062571.1, forward strand.
CCTGCTTGTGCTCTCTCTGTATTTAAAAAAAAAAAAATCTAAATTGAGACATCTAAGTAAAGACCAGACTAGTTTACTTTTGTTAGTCTGTTTCCACACCCCTCACAGTGTCTGTTTTAAAGTCCATTTTTAATTGACAGATGTGTTTTTGTTTAAAAACTTCTCGGAAACAGTCTCAAAACTTCCCATTTTCTGCAAGGTATGGAAATATGTGCACTTAACCTTATGGGTCTGTGCTAAGTAGTCCGAGAAGAGTCAGAACTACCATCAAACAGGACAGAGGTCAGAACCCTAAATGTTCTATGGAAATTAAAAGCAGAGGGGGGAGAAATCAAAAACCCCTTTCTCCAGTACACACATCGTTGTGTCGTCCTGTCGTCTTGTGCAGTGTGTCCAAACCTCGTCAGCTAATACGAGGTGGCGTTGCTGGTGTTCCAGCGTGAACGGTGTGTAGCTGAGTCTTGGCCAAGGCAAATGGTCACAGGCAATACCAGTGTATCTTGAGCAGTGTTCATAAAAGCATTCTTTTCCCTGTTGAGAATTACACTGGATTTTTGTTTCGCACTCACGAGTAATCTATACCTCACTCCCAGACCTTGGTTTCTAGTATCATTCTCTCACACAAGGAACCAGGGCTTCTTGGAGAAACAGCTGATTCTAGAACTAGGGCAGACAATACACAAGGTAAATCTGGAGCATCTTGTAGTACCAGAAAAGAAGTGCTTTCCACACACACTGACACGGGGTGGGTCTGCAGAGGGGCACAGGAGCTCCCAGTTGCTAACACTGAGATCAGCAACACAGTAGAGTCATACTGGATTACAACCAAAACATAAAATAAGTATCTATGAGTTCATACTGATACAAATAAATGACTGACTAAATAAACAAATGGGAAAGACAGATGTGTAGAGTCCAAATAACTTACATGGACACTGACCGCAAGGAGGGGGCGCATAACCCGCCCAGTCCTTAAGCGCGGGCTGCCCTGGTGATGCCCTTCCGAAGACTAGAGTGTGGAAGGGAAAGTGACCTTGCAGCGGGGGCACCCACGACAGCGGTCAGTCGTACGACAGTCTGCGCCCTTGATAGGATGGGATGAAAATGGCCTCTGTGGTTTTCCTCCCAAAACACCATGACCCTGGTCTCATCATGAGGTTTTAAGAACATCCCCCAAAGCCCAGCCGAGCAACATTCCACAAAACCCCTGCCCACTGCTCCTCAGAACTGACAAGATCGTCAAAAACCAGCAAAGTTTGAGAAGCTGTCACAGCCCAGAGGAGGGAGGAGGGTAAGGGGACACGACCACTAGATGTACCGTGGTGTCCGGGGTGCAGTCGGGATCAGGACAGGCACATCAGTGAAGACTAAGGGAATCTGAACAAAGCCTGGAGTGAGGATTAAGGTTATAGAGGAGCCGTAAGAAACTGGGAAGGGAAGGCAGGCGTTTGGACTCGATCCCTTCGGGTTTCCTATTAGGTAAAGTGGACACAGTACTATCTACTTGGCGGGATGTTTGTGAGGATTAAATAACACAGAAGGTACTTTCTCTCCTGTCACGGTTGTCCTTAGTCCTTCCTGATACCTGTCAGAGTTTGGGATCAAGGCTTCCGTTTTTCTCATTCATTCATTCAGAATATGTTTTAGTGCTTCTTGTAATGAAGCACGACACTAGACCGTGGAGGTTTGGGGAGGCAAGACGCAGATCTGTGCAGACCAGCGCGGCGTGCACGAGACTGCGGGGTGCAGGCGAGACCTCCCAAGTCTCGTAGCTGAGCGCAGAGGTCTGCACGGCAGGGAGGGGAACAGGCTAGTGCAGGGAAGCCTGGTGCAGTCGGGATCCGGAAGACACTGGCTGGGTTGGAGGTGGAGGTGGGGCTGCAGGGGGGGGCAGGGCCCAGCACAGAAGGGCCCTTGTCAGGCAGGTGGAGGAGGTGAGCTCAGTGCTTGAGTGAATGGGCCCTGTGATTGGATCTTGGCTCCACCTCCTATGTGGTGTGTGAACTCGGTCAAGTAACTCAACGGTGGTGTAGACGTACAGTAAATACTCCGTATGGGAGGAATTTGGACTTTATCCAGAGGGCACTGGGGAGATGCTGAACTTCCAGCAGAAACGTGACATGAGCAGACTTGGTGTTGTGAGTGCGGTGTGTAGGATTGGTTCGGTCACGGGGTTAAAACCGGAAACCTCTGGGAAGCTACCTTCATGCTTCGAGCGGTGCTGGGATGTGGCATGGAGGTCGCGGGTGGATAGACGTGACGGGTACGTGCTAGCGAGAAATGCCAGAGTTTGGAGGATGGCTTTGGTGGAGGGAAGCAGGGAAGTGACCTGGGCTGGCAGGGGTGGTGGTGACTTTCACTGGAACAGGGCAGTAGTAGGAGAGTAGACCAGGATGGGGGGAGGGTGGCAATGAGTGGATGGGATTATGAGTGTGTCACCCACAGGGTGTCCCATAGGCATGGCAGGCAGCAGCCACGTGTAGGTCTCTGAATAGGAACTACAGCTCAGAAGCTGTCATTGGCTTTGGGACCACAGCTGCGAGACCAGGAGGGGCGGTGTGTCGGATAGATGGGTGCTGTTGCCAGTGTATCTCGGAGGGCGTTGAGGGGCTGCAGGTGAACCGGGGTGAACCCTGCTGAAGATACGAGTGTTACAAACGCCGGGGTTACGTAACACCAGCAGTAGTGTTCATGGTTAGGTGCTCACACGTGTATGCTTCGTAAAATTGTAAAGGACTGTAATATATTAGTAATTAATAATCAACATTCTCTTTCCCCTCTTTTAATTTTTAAATTCACTCCTCATGGTGTTTCGGTTGTCTTGGATAACCTGCCTTGGTTTTCAACTTGTAAAATACAACTAAATACCCAATCATGTATCATTTGGAAGTTGCCTCTTTCCTTTGGCGCCCAGATACTTCTCTTCATCTTCCTCCTAGCCAAGTAAATATATTTTCTCTACACCGCATGTCCTGGTTTTCTCGGCTGCACATGTGGTGTGCCCCTCAGCTCCCTTGCTCCTCTTCTTAAAATTCGTTCTTCCTTGGGGCGCCTGGGTGGCTCAGTCGGTTAAGCATCCAACTCTTGATCTCAGCTCAGGTCTTGATCTCAGGGTCGTGAGTTCAAGCGCCATGTTGGGGAACCTACATGATGCCTTTTTGCTGGACCCCATCTGACTAGTTACCGCACTTTGCTCTACGTAAACATGGTCTTTGTTGGTTGCTCATCACACATAGAGGGTCATTTACGTATTACGGTTTCGTGTGTGTGTACTTTCACATATCCCAACAGTGTCCATGTGATGCTGGCAGTACAGTGACCTTTGATAGCTGTTGACCATATTTTGAATAAAGGAATGAAATAAGAGGATCATATATATCTGTATTTTGTCCTTCTCTGAGGAGCTTTGGGAAATTGAAGTGAGCTGTTAACCATGCCTGCGTATTGGTAAAAGTCTTCTGTGAGCACAGCTGTTTCAGTAGAAACCTCAGGACTCTTGGCTAGGTGCAGCCTTGCAAACATTTACAGATGACCCACATGGTAGAAGCAGCGAGGTAGCTCCTGATATTTTATTAAAAGTTTCAGTCCATCTGGTTTCCACGTTAATCTACGTCGCTTCTGTGGCCTTTTGATATCTGTGGAACTGTGTGGTTTTGGAAATCAGGGACTGGCATTGCATGAAGTCTGCAGGCTGTGAAGATAGAACAGTCTGTGATTTCACAGGAAAAGACTACAGGGAAGTTTAAACTGCTTTGTTATATTTCTCCCCACCTTTTAATTTTCCTGCCACCACTCAGTGCCACATGAGTCCAACAGCACCATTGGGAAAACAGTCGTTCACATCAAAGACGAGGAGGAAAAAGAACGTTGTGTGAGATGCCTTGCTCCAGAAGCACTTTGGAGTGCACCAGAAGTGGGGCTCTTAGAGAACATTCTGACTTTTCCAGCCCAGGGAAAGGTCATACGTGATGGGGTCTGTCGTTCACACATTGTGGGAAAGCAAGGGTTGGCGTGGGGGTGCTGTCCATGGTACCGCAGGTGCTGATGTGCGGGGAGGATGTATTGTGGGAAAGTAAGGGTTGGCGTGAAGGTGCTGTCCATGGTACCGCAGGTGCTGGAGTGCGGGGAGGATGTACTGCAGCCGCGTTGTTAAGTGGAACCTGGAGCTGTGAGGAAATTCTCCCTCGAGGAGACCCGAACCCCAGCACTCTGGGTGTGTCTGAGGAGCCCCGCTAATGCAGAACCGGCAAAATCAGATCATCTTCTGTCTGCTTTGTGGTTCTACAGTCAAGGGCCCGGGTTTACTTTTTTTTTTTCAACGTTTATTTATTTTTGGGACAGAGAGAGACACAGCATGAACGGGGGAGGGGCAGAGAGAGAGGGAGACACAGAATCAGAAACAGGCTCCAGGCTCTGAGCCATCAGCCCAGAGCCTGACGCGGGGCTCGAACTCACGGACTGCGAGATCGTGACCTGGCTGAAGTCGGACGCCCAACCGACTGCGCCACCCAGGCGCCCCGCCGGGTTTACATTTGAAGAATCTTTGCCCTTTCTTTTCAGAAGCCAATTCTGAAGCAAGCCTTTATCATCGTCCTGCAGTGGTGCTTCAGTCACAATTTTAGTATCCGCCTGTACGCGTTAGTGGCCCTTAAGAAAATCTGGAGCATGTGTAAGACATGGCACGTTGAAGAATTTGACGCTTTGACTTCTGTTATTGAGTCCAGTCTTAGTCAAGTGGAAAACATGCCTGGAGCAGGGTAAGCAGACCCCCTCCCCTTCACTTTACTTCCACTAGAGCAGAGGGGACGAGGAGGTGCCTCTGTCCCGTTAGCCTGTCATCACTCCATGCGTGGATATCGGAGCTCGGATAAGGTGGGGCGTGGGCAAAGCACCGTGGGATGCCTCGTTCCGTCACACTTCTCATTGTGGTCAGCTCCATCTCAACCTTTTTCGTCGTTGTTGTTTTCTTATCCTTGATCCTTTATTTTACAGTAATGTTTTACATACCTTTAGATATTCCTTTTCAGTAGAGCTGAATGTCCCCCTCCTCTGTTGTCAAAGAAGCGCTGGGAAGCAGAACGATCTGGCTTTAAAGACCTGCTCCCAACTGCCCAGGTGTACTAATTAAAGATGGAAGCTTTTCTCTTTTCCTTTTTTTAAGCGAGTGTCTCTATTTCCCAAACAAAATCCTGCACAGAGGCTCAGTATCGAACAGATAAAATGCCACTGGTACAGGATGGGGGAGGGGGGCCACCCGGCTCAGTATTCTATACAGGCCGCCTCTCCCACACCCAGTCCTGTTCAATTCAGCGCACAAAGGCAGGCTCGAGTATCCTTTCTCCTGGTATCTGAACTTGTTTCCCCGGCTCTAAGGGAGTGTTGTTGTTTTATTGTTTCCTCATTATCATTGATTATCATTGATTATCACTATCCAAGAACGCCAGGATTTTTATAACTTCCAGAGACCCAGGCAATATCAGTCAATACATAAAAAGTTTCTTTCAGAAGCCCAAAAATAGTTACAGATTCTTATAAACAGACAGATAAAGGTTTGAGGCAGCATGTTAAGCACATGAAACAGTGTTTGGAAAACCAGTAACATATGGGGGGGTCTTTGACCATCGAGCTAACAGATGGTGTAAATAAGACTGAGTCCTTACGGGGGCGCCTGGGTGGCGCAGTCGGTTAAGCGTCCGACTTCAGCCAGGTCACGATCTCGCGGTCCGTGAGTTCAAGCCCCGCGTCGGGCTCTGGGCTGATGGCTCAGAGCCTGGAGCCTGTTTCCGATTCTGTGTCTCCCTCTCTCTCTGCCCCTCCCCCGTTCATGCTCTGTCTCTCTCTGTCCCAAAAATAAATAAACGTTGAAAAAAAAAATTTAAAAAAAAAAAAAAAAAAAAAAAAAAAAGACTGAGTCCTTACGAAGCTTCGTGTGGGGCCAGGACTGAGGTACTCCCGCGGCCACAAAGTACCCGATAGCCCTTCTGCCTGCTTTTACTTCCCATACATTGGTTGAAAAGAGGCATTCAGGTGGTCGAGTGGGTGAGGGAGCTTTTGGCGTCTCAGGAGGAAGACACTCAATTCAGCAAATACAGATACTAAAATATAATTGCGTGAGACACAACAGGGAAAAACCAGAAGAGAGAATTAGGTTGGGGACCCAGGGCAGGTTCACAGGTGAGGGACAAAAGTGCAAAGGAAGGCGCCGGTCACCTCTGACACATTGTACGCAGTTCGTTATGTAGAAATTCCGGTCACGACAAAGACTGATCATTAAAATTAGTAGCTGACCAAGCAGTGCTTAGAGTTCCTACCTTTCCAGGTATGTTGTGGCAGCTGGAATCCCTCCTCTTTCTCGGGCAGTCCTGCAGGTCTCCTTTCCCCTCGGTGGGTGGGTGGGTGGGAGCACACCGCCTTCCCCTAGTGGAAGGAAGTTTGAGGGAAATGAATACATTTTACATGCGGATAGGCATTTGTCCGTTTACGGTTTTCTCTATGATGAAACCAGGGCTTTATCATTTGCTGTTGGGATGTTTGGGTTGGTGGTTGATCTTGGTCAGAGTTCCTGGGCGGCTGTGTTTTGATTTCTAAAAACAGTTGGGTCGGCTCCTTTCTTTTTTTTTTTTTTTTTTTTTTTCGGCTCCTTTCTTAAGCAGTAAAACACTCTTCTACAAAGTAACTTAATTCTGGGGCGCCTGGGTGGCTCAGTCGGTTAAGCAGCCGACTTCGGCTCAGGTCATGATCTCACGGTCCGTGAGTTCAAGCCCTGCGTCGGTCTCTGTGCTGACAGCTCAGAGCCTGGAGCCTGTTTCAGATTCTGTGTCTCCCTCTCTCTGACCCTCCCCTGTTCATGCTCTGTCTCTCCCTGTCTCAAAAATAAATAAAATGTTAAAAAAAAAATTTAAAAAAAACAAAGTAACTTAATTCTTTTTAAAATCCTCGTACCAGGTAGGAGATTTAACCAATTAGAATAAGGAACCCTGGGCATCGGACCATCTCTGTTCTTCTGATACATGTGAGAATCGGTTCTGTGACCGATGCAGGCTGAGTTGTGGGGCATCAGCGGCAGGCCAGGTGGACACAGTTCTCATCTCCGTGTGGCTCCCAGTCAGGTGGATGGGACATCAAGTAAACACTCATACAAATAATAAATTAAATCATGGCAGGTACTCCAGTGGAAAAGGAAGGATCGCAATGAGAAAATGCGGCCTCTCCAGGCTGGGTGGGTGAGGGGAGGCCTTTCTAAGTCACATGATGTTTCCATTACCATCTGATGGGATGGGCAGGGACTGGGCAGATGAGGAATGGAGGACGGTGAGGTCTGGGCGGCCCTGAAGCTGGTGTGCCGGTGTGCACGGTGCACTCAGAACCCTGAACAGGGCTGGTCTGCCCAAGGGCAGTGCGTGCAGGAAGCGAGGGGCAGAGGTCAGGCCGGTTGGGCTTCTGTTGAGTGAATTATTTAAACTCAGGAATGACATCACTGGGTTTGCTTTTGCATTTTTTAAAGTGTGAAGAACAGATCAGGGGACCGCAGGAGAGAATGGGAGGAGAGGCGCCTGGGTGGCTCCGTCAGTTAAGTGTCTGACTCTTGATTCAGGCCCAGGTCAAGATCCCAGGGCCGTGGGATTGAGCCTCATGTCGGGCTCTGCGCTGACAGCGCGGAGCCTGCTTGGGATTCTCTCTCTCCCTCTCTTTGCCCCTTTCCTGCTCATGTTCTCTTTCTCCCACAATAAATAAACTAGAAGAAAAAAAAAAAAAAGAATGGGAGGAAGTCATGTGTTAGGTTACTGGGGGGTAGAGAAATGGACAGGTTTGAGGTAAGTTAAATGAGAGCCTAAAAGCACCCGCTGGATTTAGGGGGAGCCATTTCAGCAGCCTCATTGGTGGGGCAGAAACCAAATTAAAGTGGATTAGGAGTGGTTGGGACAATACATTATGTTAAATCCGGTGATGGGCTCATTGCTGCCTATTAGCTTAGTTTCTTCACTCGCATATTTGAAATACATCATGTGTTTAAAAGACAATGAAGAAGGTAAAAACACAGCCATGTTGAGGCGATAATTCTCTCCCAAAACTCTTCTGTGAACTGTCATAGAACAGCTGTAGAGGATGTGGTGTCAAGGAGGGCTTGTATTTTATCTTTGGTAACATCAGTTTTTTTTATTAAAAAAAAATTTAATGTTTATTTTTGAGAGAGACAGAGAGTGCAAGCAGGGGAGGGGCAGAGAGAGAGGGAGACACAGAATCGGAAGCAAGCAGGCTCTGGCTCTAAGCTGTCAGCACAGAGCCAGATGAAGGGCTCGAACTCACCAGCTGTGAGATCATGACCCGAGCCGAAATTGGACGCTTAACCGACTGACCCACCCAGGTGCCCCACATTAGTTTTTAAATAAGGATTTGTGGTTAGGAAGCTGAACAGTGCAGAAAGGTGTCAGATAAAGGCACCCCCCGTCCCGGCCCCCTGCCCCCCAAAGGAATCCCCTTGTGCGTGGGTGTCCCCTTATGTGGTGGGCCTCAGGCTAGCTCTCCAGCCCCACCTGATGGCGCTTCAGTACGGTTCTTTTTTCAACGTTTATTTTATTTTATTTTATTTTTTGGGACAGAGAGAGACAGAGCATGAACGGGGGAGGGGCAGAGAGAGAGGGAGACACAGAATCGGAAACAGGCTCCAGGCTCTGAGCCATCAGCCCAGAGCCTGACGCGGGGCTCGAACTCACGGACCGCGAGATCGTGACCTGGCTGAAGTCGGACGCCCAACCAACTGCGCCACCCAGGCGCCCCAGTACGGTTCTTTTTTTAAGATAAGACACGGAGCCCTTTGATCAGGCTAGAGGAGTCGGAAGGGGACAGTTCAGGGGCCTGGGTCTAGGAGACTCCTGGGGTGGGGAGCCAAGCGGGCAGGTGGTAGGAGGTGCGGGAGGTGAGAACTCTCTCCTCTTCCCGCAGTGCCCAGAGGCTCGGCTGTCAGAGCGGGTGGCGGGGTGGGGGGTCTGAGGGGTAAGGAAGGCACACCGGCCAGGCCAGCGTGGGAGCCTCGAAACTACTTGGCTTATGGGCTGTTGATCACGAATTCACACTGCAACCTGCCACCAGCTGGGTTATGAGTTCTATCCCTACCCCTTTGCCTTTGAAAACGTGGCAGATGTGTTAAGACTTTAAAACCTTCCCTATTCTGTCTGTGTGGTTTAGGAGCTCCGGTGGTTTGGCATGCGTTGTGAATCTTCGCGGTAGAAAAAGCGCTTACTGCCAGGTGGGGACTTGAGGACTGTCCTCTTTAAGGACAGGTTTCTCACACGGTTCCCTTTTACAGCTCTTTTGCCCCGAGCACATAAGTGCTACATGTCACAGGCTGCTCCTGTGAGGGCTCCCCATCGCTGCCAGCGGACAGCCATTTCCGCATCCCATCAGCGTTGATGGAGCGCAGGCCTCTGCACCATCTATGGGAGTGATCCCTGTATTTTTAAGCGCAGAGACCTGGCTTCGGGTCCTGTTGAGTCATTGTTGTGGGACTGTGAAACAGTCATTTCTTTGACTTTCATTTCAAAATGTCAAATTCAGTGTCAGTTTGTGTGAAGTACGTTGATCTGGGAGGTAGGCAGGGGGGTGTATAAATCTTAGGATAAAATTCCCAAGATTTTCCGTGCATTCTAACCTCTGCACTCCCTAGGATTATCTGATTGATTCCCCCTCCCCGCCCCCCACCAGAGTTCTCTCACTTGTCTGGACCTCACACCGTATCTTTACTCCTTAGGAACGCCAAGAAGAACTGGCAACGCATCCAAGAGCATTTCTTTTTTGAAACATTTCACCCGCTTAAGGATTATTGTCTAGAGGTGAGTGGAGAGTGTCGTTCGTAAATTCCCTACCGTGTCTTTAATCCTGGCGCTCCCTTTCTGCCACAGTTCTTGGAGGGTTATGACGAGGTGAACTTTTCCCCCTTACAGCATCACCCTCACAGCGTAAAGTCCTAAGTTTAACTTTGCCACTTCGTGCAGATGACTCTTGCTCGCGTTTCGCTCATAGGCAGTGAAAATTGGCGAGTCACCGTCACTTTCTATTTCTCAGGCTTGTAAACACTGGAAGGGGGAATATTTAACTCTAAACAGAAATCTGTTCTGACATTAAAAGGAGATGGGTGAGAACGTGTGTGCAGGTGAGATTTTGCTGTGATGAAGCTGTTTGTGAAAGCAAAAAGATCTGTCCCTTTGTCACTCGCATTTTCCCGATGCTGGGTGACTGGAATTATACAGCACACACACACCCCTGCGTTCATTGTATCCAAAGGTGTTCACTTAATTTTAAGAATCATAAAACACGTTTATTACAATTAGCATGTGAGTGAACTTAATATACAGATTATTAAAATGTGTGTAAATCGTGTCACTTCCTCCAGTGTTCTGCCTTTGAATTTAAAACAGGTGACCTGGGGTTTTTCCACAGTAACTTGAGCTGCTGCTGTGCAGATGCAGTTGGGGGGATCGGTTACTAATAAGCTGGCCTTTAAAAAAATATTAATCTTTATATGGTGAGATATTCGCTCCGGAATATTAATGTGTGCTTCTGTTGCTTCGTCGCAAAAAATGTAGGATTTTTCAATTATTTTAACATGCTCTGTTCTGTGTTCTTTAGTGCCCAGAATGCTTTGTTTGACATCTTTCTGAAGGACTCTTACTAGCTCTCTAGTGTTAAGTCAGCACTCTCTATTCAGTTCTGCAGCAGGAGTAAGTCCCTCTTCCCTCTTTCCTTCCTCCCTGTCCGACTCCTCACCGCCTCCTTTCCGTGTATTGTTTCCCGTGAACGATAGGAGCTGTACTTGTATGTGTAAATAACACAGTGGCTCACAAATTCTGCCCCTTTCTGCATTTGGACTGTACTTGGTTTCTACTCCGTGGACACCATGGGGCGGTCCTCACACCAGTTTAAATTCGTACAAGCAGGGCCGGCATGAAGGCTTCGCGTTGTCAGGTGTTCGTCATTTCATTTTTGCATTGCCTGTTACTTGTGCTTCTGTTTTGTATGTGCCTTTTCTCCTTTGATGATTCTCTGGTTCTGTTTCTTTTCGTAGGTAAAGAAAGGAAAGGGGGATAGTTTATGTAACGACTGACTAACTACCATGTTCAGTGGTGTCATAACGTGCAGTTTACAGACACCTCGATGTGCCATTTGAACCTGATCTTATCCTCATTTTACAAACGAGGAAGTTGAAGCCAAGAAAGCCTAAGTGGTTTGCCCAATCTACATCACAGCCAATCTACGGCCAATGCAAAGTTTAGATTCCAAATTTGTCTCATGGTAACAAGCTCAAAAGAGCTTGACTTTGGCCGCTTATGGAGGTGTCCGGTTATCAACAAATAGCGCTTATCTAAATGTTGCCACCATGAATATTGCTCAATCCTACTGAACCCTTTTTGCTTTTATTAAGCACAGAGTGGTTTATTACACAGAAGTACCAGGGTGGAAGATGGGCCTGCCCTCAAGGCTTTCCTAAATGAATCCCCTGATTCTTTAGAGTAGATGAGAAATATGTCGAGAGAGTTGCTACAAGATAAAATGTACATAAAAGTACATAATATGATCATTGTGGTAGTTTGGGAGAATAGATCAGTAAGAGTAAGTAAAAGTTGTATTTTAGACATGTTACCAGGTGTTTCTGTGTTATTTTTGAAGGAAAAAAATTTGAGATTTTACAATTCTCTTTTCAGACCATATTTTACATCCTTCCACGCCTCTCAGGCCTTGTTGAAGACGAATGGATTGCCATTGGTAAATTTACCAGATTCACGGACATTCCTTTAGACTCAGGATTTCAGTGGTATCTTTCTCCGACTCAACTTTGTGAACGGAAACCAGGTGACTGGGCTCAGCAGGACATAGGTAAAAAAAAAATTTTATTTTTCCCTCCCCTTGTTGACTTGGTTCAGCTTACTCAGTTCAGTTACTGAGAACACACAGTTGATAAGACCGCTTTTCACTGAAGTGAACTCTGCTTGATGGCTTAGAGAAAAGACTGAAAAAACGTGGTATAACTAACTAGCAATGTTAATTTGTTAGCTTTGCTCTAAAAAGCCAAGAGAGCCTGATTGCGTTATTATATCAAGCTAGTAGCTTTTCTTTTTTTTGAAATATTATTACTGTTTATCACTCTCCCATTATATATATTCCTGTAAAAGTATAGATTTTAGAAAGGGCCAAATTATGAAATCTCACTTCTTGGCCCATTTAGGAGTAAAGCAGAGCCCTTGATTCTAGTCCCTTGTGGGGACTGGCTGGACCTCACCCGTTTGTTCGGCCTTCTTCCTCCTGTGTCCCCACCTTTCTGTTACACTTACTGCTTCCCTGGGGCCTTTTTCTCATTTTCTTCATTGCTCATCTCCTCCCCTTCCTCCCATCCAAGGACCAATGCCACCTCTTCTTACACCGCAGCTGATCTGAGTGACCGTAGCCATGGTCCACAGTCCCCACGCTTGTCGCAGTGCCGCTGCTTGCTCTGGCCCTCCCCGACCCACGACCGCTGAAGTTTCTTTCAGAAAATCAGAAGTGGTCGTTTCGCCTCCTTCACAAAGTCTAAGGACTGCCCTTTATGGGGCATGTATTTGCTAGCGTCTTGCTATGATTTTCCTCCTCAGTCTGACCCTTCTGAGCCCCTTCAGGAGCTCCCCTCTTTGTCCCTTAGATCTGTACTTCTCTAAAATGCTAATGTTTTCAAGAATCCCTTGGATAGCCTGTTAAAGTACAGATACTGGGGGGCCACCCTTAGATTTTAAGTCACTATGTCTGGAGAATCTTTTTTATCAAAATTTTATTTTATCAAAATTGTGAATACATTTTTCGACCTACCACCTTCAGTTTATTCATTCCTTCAACAGAGATTTAGCGATTGCCTCCTGTGTGCTAGACATAGACCAAGTCCCTGCCCTCGAGGAGCTTACGTTCCTATGAAAACAGTACCATGAGAGCAGAGCAGATAGAGATAGTGACGGAGGATCAAGGAGACGTTTCTCAGGAGTTGACAATGAGCAGAGACCCATGTGAAGGGAGAGCAGGTCGAGCAGAGATCTGGAGGAAGGGCTTTCCCAAAGCAGGACATCAGTCAGGGAGATTTGGGGGCAAAAGATGGCAACAAAAGCTAGTTCATCAGTGTAGTGGGGACGGCCCCGCCAGGGCAGGCTGAGCAGAGACAGAGGAGAGACAAGGACGACGTGTGTGGGCAGCTGGTTTGAGCTGGGCCACAGAGCGGAGCTGAGAAATCAGGTGTTGTTTGGTTGGAAAAAGGCTGAGGAGGTCTGCGTCTGTTTTGTTTGGTGTGTGGTAAGGAGAAGGGTATCACAGTGCGGTATTTATGGCAGGACTAGGTGTTCGTATCCCCTGAATGTTTTCATGGGCCTGGTCTCCTTATTCTGCATGCTCTCCCTGAACATTTGTATTAATTTCCACAATGCAGAACCACTGCCAGTTAGCATAACTTCTAATCTGTATCTCTCTGTGGCCTCTTTCCTGAGCCTGCTGGACATTTACACCCAGATACACCATAAACTCTTTAAAGTCACCATACACAAATTGGATTTCCCTCTTTGCCCAAACTTGCCTCCTCTATAAACGCTTTCTATTACGGGTGTCACTGGATCATCACAGAGGTCATTCTTTTCCCTCGTGCCAGCCACATTGATCTGTTACTGAATCGTGGTAATTCTGCCTCCCAGATCTGGCTGCTTCTGCTCTTGCCTTAATTTAGACTGTCTCTGTCTTTGCCTGGACTGGTACAAAGGCTCCAGCTGATCTTCCACCTCACTTTTATGAGGGGTTTTTCCTAAAACACAAAACCAGTACTGTTCTCCCCCTTCTTAACAGCCTCTAATGGCTCCTACCTGTAAATTCTTTATCATTGTCTACATGCTTTTCATGCTCTTCGCATGGTCTGAGCCACCTCGTTCCATCCGGGCAGGCTGTGAGCTTATACCAAAGTCCTGCCACTGCCCGTCGTCTTCGTTCCACGTCCTGTGCCCATGCACACGCCGTCCCCACAGTCAGTGCTGCCCTTCCCCCTCTCTGTTTGCAAACTCTTACTTCCCTTGAGTCTTCCTGGGTCTCTGCGCCTCCCTTCCTCCCCCAGCAGACATTACCTACCCTCACCGTCGTACCGTGTTCTAGTATTTGTGTGTCTCTTCCATCCCCGTGAGCTAAGTGCTCCTTGATGGTTCAGTGAACACTTTTGAGTGGAGCAGTTGAGGAAGAGCCTGGAAGGACAGTCTCAGTGAGCTGCACTACAGCTCACAACACTGCATGAGAGAGGTCCACAACATTCTGCGTACTCGGTGCATCGCTTCGGCGAACATCCTTTGTTTTAGAAAAGTACTTGTCCAATAATTGTACAAGCCCAAGTACTTGTCCAATAATTTAAGATAAAGACTGTCTATTTGTTTTCAGGAGTACACTATTTCTACAGAAAACTCCATACTAATACTCTGTTGTTTTTAAGATACACCATTATTTTATGGACCTCTAAGAAAAAATGTGAAAATCTTACCAAACTATGAGACCCTGTGGATACTAATATGCTTCCTAAGTTTGGATATGCTAAAACGTAAACAACAGTGCATCTTAAATTTTCATGAAATGTAGTATTGGTTGTTAGAGTTGAATTGGAACATTTGAAATTACTATTGAAAATGGCAGTTGTGTCCCAATCCAAGTAAAGTTCTTTAGTTAATGAATCTCATCCTAAACTATCATTTTAAACTCTTAAAAAAAAAAAAAACGTGTGTGTTTAAATAAATAGATTTTTAGATACGGGATTATTTTCTTTTTCCCTCCCAGGTTCTAACTCAGGTGAAGCAGATGACCAGTCAGAGTGGACTGATGTTCAGAAGAAGATTATCCCATGGAAAAACAACGTTCCAGATTTAGATCTGGAGCTCGTGTTTCAGGATCGTGTTGCCAAACTTGGAAAGTCGATTAGCAGACTGATTGTAGTGGCCTCACTCATCGATAAGCCAACTAATTTAGGAGGTAAAATTAGTTTTCCAGGGGGGTTGCTTAAAATCTCTGGATCCTGAAAACCTACAGTCAGTCCCATGCCACTTTGCCTGTCTTTTCCACATTTAACTGTCCTTGGGAGCTTTGGAGGGATACGTGGGCCACAGTGAGCGCGGCACCGTGCGAAACAGTAATGCGGCCCATTCTGCAGGACTGTGCCGCACCTGCGAGGTGTTCGGGGCCTCGGCGCTCACAGTAGGCAGCCTGCAGTGCACCCGAGACAAGCAGTTTCAGTGCCTGAGTGTTTCCGCTGAGCAGTGGCTTCCTTTAGTGGAGGTGGGTATAAAGTAACTTATTATTAAAATGTTTCTTCACTAAAATCTTTCATAGCCCTCTGTCTTCAGGTGTCCATCCTTTTGGAGTATTTTACAGTTGTCCAGCCTTCAACAGCCTAAAATAAACTTAATACAGCCCCCTCTGTTCTAGTCCAAATTATCTTTCACATTGTGGTATTTTTAGAGATCCTCAATAACATAGAATTCTTTTCAGTAACATATGTCCTGTGAGTTGCAACTCACTCTTAGGAATACTTTTATAAATATATATGATGCTGGGGAGAATTCTTTTTTATGGCGTATAATTCCTTTTCCTTGTAAAAAGACTTAAGAGTTTCAAAATAACTTTTATGAAATTGATTTTACTCCAGACAAGGCTATAAATGAATAATTTACTATTCTGTTTTAAAACTCACTTTAAGGTAAGACCACCTCAGCTAATCGATTTTCTGCAACAGAAGAAAGCGGAAGGTTACACCGTCATCGGTGTGGAACAAACCGCCAGAAGTATAGACCTAACCCAGTACAGCTTTCCTGAGCGGTCTCTGCTCTTGTTGGGGTAAGAAGATGCGTTGCAGTCGGTCTGGAAAATGCTTCGGAAATCTTAGGATTCACCGAGACTCCTGATGTTACACCCACATCAGGACTTCTCACGTGTCCCGCTTATGGAAAGACCCCTGGTTTTTGTTTTCTGTCACCTGTTTGGGATGGTCAGGTGAACAGAGATCAACCCTTAAATCTCCATGTTGTTTCCCGGGGCCACAGACTTCGTTTTGTTAATCTGGCTCTGCGCTGACGTTCATGACAGCTAAGAAAAAATTAGTGTCTTACACAAAAACTAACCTTTCTTCTCTCATTTTTCTTCATCAGAAACGAGCGTGAAGGAATTCCAGCAAACCTGATCCAGCAGCTGGATGTTTGCGTGGAAATCCCTCAGCAGGGTATTATCCGCTCACTCAATGTCCACGTGAGTGGGGCGCTGCTGATTTGGGAGTATACCAGACAGCAGCTGCTCAAGCATGGGGACACCAAGTCATGAAGCTTGTGCCTTATCGGGGATGGATTACTGGTGCTCTTGAAACGTTTTTGAAAAACTATGTGTGCTAATGTAATAGTCTGAAATTTACTGAGATAATTTGTATTCCTTTTCTTGCAACTTAATGCCAAAACTTCTTCATGTGCCTTAAATACATTACTATATATCGTCCCCTTTAATAAATATTTTTAGCTAAATTGCATTGTCTTTAATAAAATATTTTAAGCAATTGTGGAAATAAAACAACGTGTCTTAAGATTTCTTTCTTTCCTAGGGGCTAGCATTGTCAGAAATGTGGACAGTGATGGGACTAAGGCAGAATGACAGCGGCTCTTATCTGTGAACACCACCCCCGAACGTCCTCGGGAAACACGGTGGGGTGGAGGCCAAGGTCCTGCACGGGAGAGGTCCTGTTTGCTGCTTTTTTGTCGCCTTATTCCCAGGGAGGGAACCTGCTCGGCAGGATGTTGAGCCAGCTCCCCTCCTGAATGCGTAATACGCAGATAATAGGCCATTATCATTCATAGGAAGTTTTGGGAAATTTTTCATATACTACTTCTGGTCACAGAGTTCACAGAAATAGACTATATTCTGGGGCGCCTGGGTGGCTCAGTTGGTTAAGCATGTGACTCTTGATTTCTGCTGAGGTCATGATCTCACGGTTCTTGAGTTTGAGGCCCCGCATTGGGCTCTGCACTGGCAGCACGGAGCCTGCTTAGGATTCTCTTTCTCCGCCCCGCCCTCCTTCCTCTCTGCCCCTCCCCACTCTCTCCACCCAAAGACCGTAAATTTTTCTTGCACATCATCACCAAGAGTGAGAATGGAGCCCAAGAAGGCTGATTTTCTCTCTCTCTTGTTCTGGGGGGGCTTTTGTTTGATACTGCAATTACCTCAGTATTTAATGGTGACCATTTATCACCATCCAGCAATGAACTTCAGTCATGTCTGGGTCCTTTTTAATAAGATCTAAATTTCAGAATCTGTTACCAGTATATATGTTTCCTTCTGTAGGTTTATTAAAACAATTTTTGTTTTGCAGAAAAGTTGCAAAGAAAGTACACAGTTTCCATATGCCCTTCGCCCAGATGCCTGTAGTAGAATCTTCTCCAACTGTGGACATTTATCCAAACTAGGAAATTAACTTTGGTAACGGTGCCGTTCACTAACTGCAGACTACAAATCTGACCTATATTCAGATTTCTTATTTGCCCACTGACGTCTCTTTTCTGTCCCAGGAGCCACTCCAGGACGCTACATCGCTTTAGGGTTTCAAGTCTCCTTAGTGTCTTGTGATCTGTGATGGGGTCTCCATCTTTCCTTGTCTTTCCTGACCTTGACACTTTTGAGGCGTACTGGTCAGGTATTTTGTAAATGTCTCATAATTTGGGTTTGTCTAGCATCTTCTCATGGTCGGACTGAGGCATCTGGGGTTTCAGGAAGGACACTGCAGGGATGATGTGCCCTTGTCCTCACATCGCAGCACGACCGTCACCCTGGTCATTTGTTGAAGGCAACGTTTGCCGTGTTCTCCTCAGTGAAGTTGCTGTTTTTTGTTTCCCGTGGTCTCTTTGTTAGAAGTGGGGTCACTAAGCCTAGCCTGCGCTCAAGGGTAGAAGATAAGCTTCAACCTCTGCTGGGGGCACCTATTAAAACGACCATGGTAATTAATACTGTGGGAGAGATACTTGGGAGGCTCTGCTGATAGGTGGCTCCTGAGTGTGTTGCCCACTCATTTTAATACTTGTCAGTGGGTACTGCCTGCCGTGTTCTCACAGTGAGAGTCCGTCTCCCTCATTTCTTCTACATCCATGACCTGGGATTCTGCTAGAAGGAAGACTAGTCCCTTCTTATTCAGTCACTTGTTTAGATCAGCATGGATGGCTGGCTCCTGTCCTTTTGACCTGTTCCCATTCTTCCATTCTTTTTTCTTAAACCTTCCTTACTCTCTGGCAGTACACAGTGCTCCAGGCTCCTTTATTTTCTCCACCCTGGTTCTAGAATCAGACATTTCTCCAAGGACCACTGGTTCCAGATGTGCCCGTGGCTGCCCGAGTATCCCTGCAGGCCCTGTCGGTGGCTGGAGCTAAGGAATCTAGGCGTCTGCCACGCATGTGCACAGAAATACAACGTCTACGTCTGAATGTAAGCATGAATTCTTAGAGCTCTTGGACACCAGTCCAGCTCTACAAGGTTAATTCTGACACAGCTTATTTTTAACTGCTTTTTCTGACTTACACATGCTTCTCGTTATTGTACTTTGAGAGTCGCTAACCCGGAACCTGTGAAATTTCGCAATTTCTGTAAGTTGTCTTGAGCCTTACGGGATCCAGTCAGGTCACCATTTTTCAAAGTCACATGGGTCAGCTCCTCTCTTAGCCATCCCTTCCAGTGAGTATATGGCACATGTTTCTAATACGAGTAGACTCATTTGTCATCATCTACCTTCCAAACCGGAATCCCTCCAAAATCCTGGCTGATTTTATTTTAATGTGCATACAGAGTCACTTTTTAGCGTGCACAGTTCTTTGGGCTTTGATGAGTGCATACTCACGAATCCCCCACCACAGAGCCAGAGAAGACCCTTTTCCCCATTCCCAACCACTCATCTGTTTTCTGTGCTAATTTTAACCTTTCCCAGAATCCTGTAAATGGAAGCATATAACACGTAGCCTTTGGGGTCTGGCTTTTTACCCATAGAAAAATGCATGGAAGGTTCGTGCCTGTTGCTGTGAGACTCAGAAGTTCAGTCCTTCTTATGGCTGAGTGGTATACCTGTTTTTCTGCTCCTCTGTTGTAGGAATCTGGGTTGTTTCCAGTTTGGGGCAATTGTAAGTGAAGCTGCTATAAACACAGGTTTTGTTTTCAGTTCATTTGGTGAACTACCTAGGAGTGTGATTGGTGGCTCATAAGGTAAGCAGATGCTTAACTTTATAAGAAATTCCAAACTTTTCCAGAGGGGTTTTATTGTTTTGCATTCCCCTCAGCAGTGACTACGAGTTTCTGTTCGTGTCATCTGCACTTGGTACCATCAGCTTTTTAATTTTAAGCCATTCTAATAGGTGTGAGATCATCCTCATTTTAATTTGCATTACTAACATGGAGCTTCTTTTCCTAATGTTATATTCAACACTATGAGTAGATATACAACAATATTCACATAATCTGCCCATTTTTTAAAGCTTGGGTGGGTGATTTATTTTTGTCAAGAGTTGGAAAACTTCTTTATTCTGTGTACAAATTTTTTGTGTGATTTGTAGATTTTTTTTTCCCCAGTCTGTAATTTTATCTTTTCGTTTTCTTTTTTTATTTTTTTTTTAATTTTTTTTTTCAACGGTTTTTATTTATTTTTGGGACAGAGAGAAACAGAGCATGAACAGGGGAGGGGCAGAGAGAGAGGGAGACACAGCATCGAAAACAGGCTCCAGGCTCCGAGCCATCAGCCCAGAGCCCGACGCGGGGCTCAAACTCACGGACCGCGAGATCGTGACCTGGCTGAAGTCAGACGCTCAACCGACTGCGCCACCCAGGCGCCCCTCTTTTCGTTTTCTTAATAGTATCTTTCACGCAGCATTTTTAGTTTTCATAGTTTCAGCTTTTACAAAACTTTTGTCCTTTTCCAGATTGTGCTTGTGATGTCATTACATAAAAATTAAAATGCAGAATTCCTCTGTATTTTCTTCTAGGAATTCTGCAGCTTTGTATCTTACATTTAGGTCTATGATCCATTTTGAGTTTGTTTTTAGTAAGATGTGTGGTGTCAAGGTTCGCTTTGTTGTGTGTGGGAGGACACTTTCTCCAGCACCACATGTTGAAATTCTTCTTTCTCCACTGAACTGCCTTGCACCTTTGCTCAAATTCAGTTCACTTTATTTGTGTGAGTGTATTTCTTGACTCTTCTGTTCCACTGAGCTCAGTGGGAGTCCTTTGCCAATACCAGTTTTGATAACCGTACCTTTATAATAAGCCTTGAAATCACGTAACACGAATCATCCAACTTTTTGTTCTTCTCAAAATTACTTTGGCTATCTTAGGTCCTTTGCCTTTCCATGCGAATTTTAGTATCAGCTTTTGTCAATAATTACATAAAAAAGCTTGGGATTTTGATTAGGGTTGTGTTGAACAAATTGGGAGGATTTAAGAGTATTGAGAAAATTAAGACAAGTTTTCTAAATCTTGACTACAGTATATCTAATTAGATCTTCTCTGACTTCAAATATTTTGGGCTTTGTAGTTCTCAGATACAGTCCTATATGCAGATTTATGTCAAGTATTTTAATTTTTTTAGTGCTACTATAAATGGTATGCTTTTTATTTTAACTTCCAATTATTCATTGTTGGTCTACAGGAATAGGATTTTCTTGCGTATACTGACCTTGTTTCTTGCCGTCTAAGATCCGCTCGGTTCTAGGAGCTTTTTGGTCAGTTCTTTGAGACTTTCTACAGAGACACTATCATTGCCACAAACTGAAGTTTGTGTTCAGCAAGACTTTAGGCATCGTATTTCCAATGCACTGGTTCACTTTGTGTCTGTCACGTTTTTGTAATTCTTGTAATATTTCAGACTTTCTCATTAGAATATTTATTACGGTGATCTGCAATCCGTGATCTTCGACATCACTACTGAAATTGTCTTGGGGAGCAGTTAAGCATGCCCACATAAGACAGTGAACTTACCACAGTTGTCTGTGTCTTACGTTCGTAGAGCCGGTTTCATTTCTTCCTTCCCAATTTGTATGCTTTCTCTTTCTTTTTTGTCTTTGAAGCAGCTAGGAATCCAGCACAATGTTGAACAGACATGAGAAGGGACATCCTTACCCTATGGCTGATTTTAGGGAAGAAGCGTGTATTATCTTCCTACATTAAGTATGATATTAGCTGTAGGGTTTTTTTTATAGATGGTCTTTGTTATTTTACCTCTATGTTTTAAGTTAGACTTTTTTCTTCCAGTCTTCATTTTTTTTGTGCCTATATTAAAATGCTAATTCCCAGGACACACACCAGCCGACTTTCTTCACTATCTGAAGTATAGAGGTATATTTCGTTCTATTGCACTTTTCAGGTACTGCATTTTTTTTTTAGACATCGGAGGTTTATGGCAACTCTGTTGAGCAAGTCTATTGATGTCCCGTTGCCAACACCATTGATTCCATGTCTCTGTGTCACATTTTAGTAATTCTCATAGTATTTCAAACGTTTCCATTATTATATTTGTTACAGTGATCCGTGATCTTTGGCGTTACTATTGTAATTGTTCTGGGGCACCATGAGGGTGTCCATAGAAGGTGGCAAACTTAAAGCTGTGTGTGTTCTGACTGTTCCACTGACTGGCAATTAAGAACGAACGAACAACACTGAAATTAGGCCAGTTAATAACCCTACAGTGTCTCCCAGCGAAAGGAAGAATCCTACATCTCACCTTAAATCAGAAATGATTGGGCCTGGTGAGGAAGACATGTCCAAAGCCAAGACAGGCCAAAAGCTGGGTCTCTTTTGCCAAACAGCCAAGTTGTGAATGCAAAGAGGAACGCTTGAAGGAAGTTAAAAAGTGCTGCTCCAGTGAACACATGGATAATAAAAAAGCGAAACAGCCTTACCGCTGATACGGAGGAAATCTGAGTGGTGTGCAGAGAAGATCAAACCAGCTACGACGTTCCCTAAAACTGAAGCCTAATGCAGAACAAGGTCCTAATTCTTCAGTATTATGAAGGCCAAGAGAGGTGAGGAAGCTGCAAAGGAGAAGTTTGAAGCGCACAGAGGCTGGTTCATGCGGTTGAAGGAGAGAAGCCGTCTCTATAACCTCAAAGTATAAAGTGAGGTAGCAAGTTATCCGGACCTACCAAGATCATCAGTGAAGGCGGCTACACTCAACGACAGATTGTCAGTGTAGGCAGAACTGCCTAACTTCTATTGGAAGAAGAGGCCATCTACGATTTCTCTAGCTAGGGAGCAGAAATCAGTGCCTGGCTTCAAAGCACAGGCTGCTTGTCTTGTTAGGGGCTAACGCAGCTTTAACTAAACGCAGTGCCTTTAACTAAAAGCCTGTGCTGGGGCGCCTGGGTGGCTCAGTCGATTGAGCGTCTGACTTTTGATTTCAGCGCAGGTCATGATCCCAGGGTTATGGGATCAGCCTCTGTGCTGAGCATGGAGCCTGCTTGGGATTCTCTCTCTCCCTCTCCCCCACTCTCTAAAATCAAAGTAAAATAATAATAATAATAATAATAATAATAAAGGCCTGTGCTGTATAAATGGAACAGAGCCTAGATGACAAGACATCTGTCTACAACATAGTTTTACTGCAGGTTTTAAACCTACTCAAAAAGTTTCCTTTCACAATATTACTAATTGGCAATACACCGGGTCACCTATGAGCTCTGGAGATGCACCCAGATTGTGGTTTTCATGCCTGCTAACCCAGCATCCATTCTGCAGCCCGTGGATCACGAAATGTCAGCTCCCAAATCTTAAGAAATACACTAGAGCTGCCGGAAATAGTGAACCCCTCTGACAGATTTGGGCAAAGCACACCTGGAAGAGGACTCACCACTCTAGATGCCATGAAGAATATTCATGACTCGTGGGAAGAGGTGAACATCATTAACGGAGTTTAGAAGAAGTTGACTCCAGCCCTCCCGGATGACTGTGAGGGGTTCAGGGCTTCAGGGGAGGGCGTTGCTGCAGATGTGGTGGAAACAGCAAGAGAACGGAAATCAGAAGCGGAGCCCGAAGACGGGACTGAACGAACGGCTGCAATCTCATGTTAAAACTTGACCAGATGAGCAGGTGCTTCTTACGGACGAGCAAAGTGGTTTCGCGAGGCGGAATCCACCCGTGGTGAAGATGCTGTCAAGTTTCTTGAAATGCTAACAAACAGCAATAGAATATTACAGAAACTTAGTTGACAAAGCAGCAGCAGGGTTTGAGAGGATGGACACCCAACGTGGAAGAAGCGGTACTGTGTGTAAGAGGCTATCAAACAGCATTAAGATATTACGGGAAATCGCTTGTAAAAGGAAGAGTCAACCCGGGGCAAACTTCGTTACTTTTAAGAGAATGCCACCACCCTGGTCAGCCGTCCACATTAAGACCAGCCCCTCCACCAGCAGGGAAAAAAAAAGTACAGCCCACTGAAAGCTCAAATGATGGTTATCATCTTTTTTAAAGTACGTGCATTGTTTTTTTAGACATAATGCTCTTGTACACTTAAGAATTCAGTATAGTGTAAACATAACTTTTATGTACCCTGAGCAATCATTCATCTGACTTGCTTTGTTGTGCTCTTTGCCTTATCGAGTGGTCTGGAACCGAACGTGCGCCATCTCCAAGGTCTGCCTGTATTTGCCTACTACTGACGCTCCAACCAGGACAAACAAGAGTACATGGGTTTTTATAATAGGCTTTAATTTTTCTTAAAATATAGATTTCTGACTACATTAAAACTAAGCATACTTCATACCATTTCGACTCTTCATAGTGTGAATGATGGAATCTGTTACTTGACCATTTGCATGGTGAGTCCCATCATTGCCACGGTCAGTGGAGCATTGCTGCAGGTGCAGAGAGAATCGTTTCAACCCTTCTGACAAGTTCAGGAATAGCCTAGGACTTCACAGTTGGTTTTGAAGGCTGGAATTGTCCTGCTTCAAATTTTTCTTTGAACTTTAAGTAGTCTCTTCTTTTATCAAAATATTTTATCTGTTGAGAAAAAAAGTGAAGTTAAGGGAAACTTTTGCAGTTTAGAAGAAACAAAAGCACAGATTTAGTTGAGTAAGTGGTATAAGTGATTTGCATTCTAGAATCATTTTGAATCCGTGCATATATGAGTCTCCAAAGAGGATGTAAACCAGTGAGCCCTGACCCCTTTTGAGTTATAGATCCTGTTGAGACTTCAAAGAACCCACGAACCTTCTCGAAAAATGCCCCTGTGCCTGGATGTATGAATCTTGCCATGCAGGCTGAGAGTTCATAGGTCATAACACTCATGATTTAAAGACATTGTACAAGTTTTTCTTATCAACTGTAGTTTCAATAAATTTTGTAGTTCACCAACCATATTTTTAGCAAGGTGATCTCATCCAGAAACACGTAGTTAAAAATTATACTTATAAATTTTACGTATAAACTAATTTATTGAAATTTTACCATCCAAAGACATCCTCTTATTTACATCCTCCTCTTGCCTAGGGAATTCGAAGTATCTTAAAGCCCCATATCCTGAAACAGTAAAATTCCAGCAGAAAATCAAGGTCAACCACAAAACTCTCCGTGTCTATATCTGAGCTGCTCTGCAGACCAGGCAAAGGCAGAATACTACACGTCTTCACTGTCAGAATAAACAACACCAGTTCTTTTGATAAAAGCTTTCCTTAGGCTCCACTAAATAATTTAAGAATTAAATCCTAAGTGAAAATCAGACTGAGAATGTAAACCTATCTCACGCTGGAATGAGAGACACAGACCATTTCTCCCCAGGACACCGCAGCCACAGAACGTCCTGACAGACCCCGCTAAGGGATTACTGCTTTCTGCCTCACCAAGAAACCTTGTCCTCTGCAACCAGAGACTATCAGAAATTTGCTCTTAGTGGTTTTATCAATAAAAGTGAAACCTCTTACCTTTGCCTAGAGGAGCTAAGGCAATCTAACACAAAGCAGCAGCCTTCATTTCCAACCCAGGGGCAGGATCTCAAGGGATTTCTGAACACGATGTTCATCTTTAAGAAAACAGGACCCTTGGTCCCCTTCTCAGTCCGGAGCTGACAATGACCTGTTTAGATGCAGCCCCGTTTCATTTCAATTTTGCCTGTATCCCATCCTGCCCCTATGCCTGGGGAGGACTCCTTTCCTCCGGTTGGTGAGATGCCCACAGTTCCTCTGATATGTGGCCTCCCTCCCCGGTTATGTGTTAATACATCTGTCGGACTACAGATTCACCCCTGGTGGCTGGGACGGGTGTTCTTCATTAAAGATCCCACAGGAAGAAGTGGACAGGGTCTGGACATCTGTGGCAAGTTAACAGATCTTTGTCACATCTGTCACATCGCCAACCGCTTAACCGACAATTCCACGTAGACATCCTACTAACACCTCAGTCCCAGCCTGTCGCGAACTTCCTGCCCCTTCAAACACGTCTGTCCTCCAACACTTCGGTGGATGCGCCCGTACGCACCCCCACACTTCAATCCCGCCCCCTCCTCGTCGCTACAGCACAGGCCCTCCCTTCTAGCTCGGATTGTCCCAACAGCTCCCAAACTGGGTTCTTGACCCTCCTTGATCCGTCTGTCGTGCTGCTGCCAGGCATGGTCTCTCCCCAGCCCACAGCTGGTCCCATCCCTTGCTGGAAGGTCTTTCCGGGTATCCCTGCGCTTTAAGGTCCACATCCAAACTCCTCAGCAAGACAGACAAGGCCATTCGTGGCTTGGTCTCTGTCCTCCCTGAATGTGCCACCAGTCCCTGAAATGCCAGCCCAACAGAGCCCCTCCAGCTCCTAGATGTGTTTCTTGCGCACTGTACTTGCAGGCCTCTGTGTGCTCCACCCTCTGCCCGAACCGTTCTCTTCCCAGGCCTTCCCCTCCTCGGTTCACAGTCCAGGATCCTCGACACAGCGCACGCGCTCTCTCTCTCTCCAAGCTAGTAAGCCAACGAGCAGTTACGGAGAAGGACCGTGTACGCGAAATGCTAGCATCCTCTAAGCCGCTACATGAGATACGGGACAGCAGTGCGAACAGCAACGCTCTGGAATTTCTACAACGTATCAAAGGTTTATACGAAAAAGATAGTATCTGAAATTGATAATGGGATCAGGTCTCTCGGATGATGCCGGAATGATGGATCTCATCCCTGCTCCTTCCTCTGCTGAACCGACAGGAGACTTTACACAGGCCTGTTACACAAGTTAGGCTGACGAGCGCCATTAAAAGCCACAAAGCAAGAGCGAAGAGTAATTCGTTGTGGTGACAGCTAGCATTTCAGCTGTTTGCCACGCTTCTTAGGTAACAAAGGTCCTTTTCCTACTTGACCTCAGCTGATCTTGGACAAGTCACTTCACCTTTCTAAGCCTTAGGTCCTACCGTGTAAAACACACAAGTACTCACAAGACTGAATGAAAAATAAAGCTCATAAAAAAAATGTCTCACCCAGGATGGACCCAAACAATACTTGCATTTCTGACCCCTCCCTGCCCATATACCCCCCCCCCCCCCCCCCGCCTTCTCACACACCGCTCCGGAAAACATCTTTCCGTTTCTAGACTCTGGCTACTGGGGTAAGGCTGCAACAGCTGATACCTGCGCAGAGCGCTCGGTGAGGCGGGAGGTGGCTGAGAAAGAGCACCGCACTGCAGAATCAGACCGTTTTAACCAGGAAAGTGGCCACCACGGTCAAAGGCTGCAGAAGTCAATTCCCGTATTTTGCTGCACTACCCACCGCCCTCCTGCATTGGGGTTGGCTTTGCAGGCTACGCTCGTTCTCTCCACCAACACTCCCGTCCTAATGCTCCGGGGGGGGGGGGGGGGGGGTAGGGGGGGATAGGGGATCAGTGATCTGCGGGATCAGTGCTTCCGTGGCCCAGGCCTCCCGGCTCCTTGACCTCATCCGTGACCTTGTCCCCCAACCTTCCTCCCAGGACCAAAGTGTAGGCCTCGGCCTTCCCAATAAATCCAGCTTGTCCGCAGTCCCAATCCTGAGTATCCTGCTCTCCAACCACCAGCTCTTCCCTTTCTCTGTGAGACCCAGACGCCAATAACCCACCCGCCACCTTGTCGCTGGCTCCCTCTCCTTTCCTCTTGCCGCCTCACTGCCACACTCCAAGCTTTCCAATGGCTTCTTGCAGCACTCAGAGTAAATGCCACGGCCCCTGGCCTCCGGTCGCCTCTCCGACCCTGATTTCCGCTACTCCCTCCTTGCTGTTCCTTAAACAGCAGGGCCGTTGTGTTGTCCCGCTGCCCTCCTGAGGATGCTCCTTCAGTACGCCCCGCAGTGAAGGCTGACGCCCTGCTCTCCGGGCCTGTGTCGATGCAGGTGGCCATCACCGAGGTGAGGGGCACGGGAGGAGAGGCCTGCTGGGCACAGGATGGGGAGGAGTTCAGTCCTGTGTACGCAGAGGGCAAGGTTGGTGCCTGTGAACATCTAACTAGACCGCTCGACAGGTGCCTCCGGAGCTGGAGCTGCAGATCGGGCACCAACTAAGACCAGCCTGCCCCGGGAGAGCGGGCACAGCCCTTAACACGCGTAGGCAGGCGTTCCAAAAGGCGTGGCTGCTACACACGCAGAGGGAACTAGGGCAGTGAACCCTAAAGGCGCCCAGGGAGAAGGGGCTCTTGTGTTTCAACGGACTGGAAACTTAGGACTGAGGTTCAAGAACAGCAGGAGGCTCGTGCAGGCTACTTTCAGGCATCTCGGTGTCGTGGGGCAAGCACAAGCGGCAGCGTGTGGAGAAGGGGAAAGCGTGGGGTCCGGACTCAGACTCCTGGGCTCAAATCCAGGCTCCGCACTTACAGGTGATTTCCTTTCAATGTGCCCGGGGTCCCTGTCTGCAAAACTAGGTGACAGCTGCTAGGAGGAACACATCTGAGATGCTCAGAGCCCTTCCTCAGTAAGTAAGAGGCGTGACAGGGACACAGGAACCTGGGGAGAGGGCTGGCCCTCGGGCTGCAACATTCAGCCAGTGTCAGAATGGAAGGGACACAGAATGAAGAAGCCACTGGCTGGCAGTAAAAACAAACAAAACCCTTTATGATGCAGAGAACAGAAGGTGCCCTGAAGGTAGGGGAGGGAGAGGGTCTGCCAAACCCTGGGTTGAAGAGAAAGCAGTGGGTTTCCATGGAGAAAGGACAAAAATAGGACTGAAGTGCGACTTTGCCAGGGGCTAAGACCGTGATTCCCAAGGGTGGTTACTGTCAGAATCACCTGTAGAACCACAGCCAGTTTGAAAAGCTCGGGTTCTATTTCCAGACATTCATCAAATCGGAGGTGAGGTCTGGGACATGGCTGTTCAGCAAACGTCCACATGATTAAGACGTAATCTGAGTGGAAAATCAGGGCAACACTTGTCAAAAGACCGGTCTAGTGACAAAATTCTCCTGAGAAAATGCGGGGGTGGGGCGAGAACGGAACCAACACCCCAGCTGTGACCCGCCTGGGTGGGGGGAGGGCTAGTCCTGCCCTGTTCTCAGCAACCCCTTGTGACCACGGGGCAGAGGGCCCAGTGGGAAGGGGGCAGCACAGGCAGGAAAGGGATCAGGGCCTTCCAGGAATCGGGTTTGATCAGCCCAAATTCCACCTGCTAGTTAAACCAGGGAGTTCACAG
Source organism: Prionailurus viverrinus (assembly GCF_022837055.1). Taxonomy (NCBI): domain Eukaryota; kingdom Metazoa; phylum Chordata; class Mammalia; order Carnivora; family Felidae; genus Prionailurus; species Prionailurus viverrinus. The sequence goes on from NC_062571.1 coordinate 14,115,564, forward strand.
TGCATCCGGCTAGTGGGCAAACTAGGGAGGTATAACATTTTTTTTTTTTTTTTTTTTTGCCTAAATCATGATGCAATCTGATCACAAAGCCCCACATTTATCAGGTTTCTGTTTCTGTGTCAAGTTAGACATCGACTCTCCATGGGAATCCCATGAGGTACATGGCATGATGCTGATCTGACGAGGAGCTCATCTAAAGCAGGTTCTCGGACTGTCTCACTCCCTGCCCAGCCCTCCGGTAGGACCCCCCCCACCCCGCCCCCGCCCCTCCACCTGGTCTCCCACACGCCTCCCGCTCCTCATCTAAAAATGTGGCAAAAACCCTAAAAGCACGTCTCACCTCTAGGATGATCTGTTCGCACACTACCTAGCACACTCTGCAGCAGCACGATGGGAGTGAAAAAGCACAGACAAATTCAGGTTCAAATCTGCCATGGGCCAGCGGGGCCTGACTTCGAACTGCAGTTCTGCCACTGACAGACCAATAGAGTAAGTTATTTCAATACCCCAAGCTTCAGATGCCTCCTCCGGACAAAGAGCAAACCGCCCATCTGAAAGGATGCGGATACAGGAGTGTCCACCACTTAGGACCATTTGCTGAGCTCAATGTTAGTTCCCCTCTCCACCCACTCCCAGAAGGGCAGGCAGTACAGAGCAGGGAAAGGCCTGTCGGGGAGGCATCTGGGGCGGAGGGTGGCAGAAGCCATCATAAGGGCATCCTCTTCTATTTTCTAAACCATTCTCAGAGCATTTGGGGTTTATGGCCCTATGATTTGGGGTGGGCGACAGGGAATGCTTTATTTCCGACAGTAGCTCTAGGCCCATGAATTTGCCGACCCTTGCCCAAGATTCAAGACTCTTCTTAAGATCCTGGAGAAACCTACCCATGTAGTGGGTCACAATTTTTGGTTACTGTCTATATGTTTGTTTTCAGTGATCTTTAAAGTGTCAGGTAACATCTCCCAAATGCCTCCCTGATGTAAGTGCACAAAACACGCCGGGATTACCAGAGGTCTCTCTGCTGCTCACAGAAACTAGATGTGACACGCCTCGGACAGGGCTTCATTTCGTCATCGACCACTCAGCCTGTAAGCTCTATGCATTTTAACAGCGGAGAGAAACGCATCCGAGTGTGCCTTACCCACTGTTGGGGACAACTCGATTCAAAAGAGCTTCTTAACTTCTTGCACCGAGAAGCGTCCTCTGTGTTCTCATCTAAACACTTCCAGTACTCATCCCGGGCTCCCCAGCAAGCCTGCCTTTCTTTCATAGAAGGGGCCGCCATTCCCAGTGGGCTCCAGCTGTCGGCCGAAACAACATGTGACATTAACGAGGAACTGGTCAATTCACAGATAATGCCGCAGTTCCCTCCCACTTCCTCTTTTTAATGATGCAACTGACATCAATCAGTTCTAAATTAACGATCCCATGAGAACACCTGCTTTTGAAGCTTAGCTCCTACTCTATGGAACCGCGTCCACTGCTGGGTGCCAGCCTGGTCTCGGGAAGCCCGAGTTAGAAGTACGGCTCTGGCACGGGGCTGTCACTTCGGGGAGCTCATTTATCCTCTAGGACCTGCTGCCCATCTGTGAAACGGGGTAGCAGTGCCTAGTTTACAAGGTTGCCGATGGAACCAAACTTCTGCACAAACAAGTGCACGGGGGCGAAATCACCCCGCAAGGGCCAGGAGTGCTACCCAGGCCTGCAGAAGAGGAGCGCAGAGTCGGTGACCGCCGCGTCCTCGTTCCACGCTCGCTCGCCCGCCCGGACCCAACCGCGCGCTGACCTCTCACCCGCCCAGAACCAGGTTTCCTTCGGCACCGACGGGGGTGTGGGGGGAGGCAGGGGTCATGGAGCCCAACAAACTGGGAGAAGAAGGCACGGTGCCGAGTCCTGGGGCCGGAGGGTTGCCTCGCCCGCTGGGGCTCGAGCGGCGTTAGAACACCCCAACCTGAGAAAGCAACTCACGCGGTGAATCCGCCCTCCAGCTTGGAATGACCCTTACGGGATCCCGTTCACGGTTCGAGGAAGGCGGGACTTCCGGCTCCGCTCTCTCGTATTGCAGCTACTTCCTTCCGGGTCTCCGGTGTTGTGGGTGGCGGCGCCTGGGGGTGTGGAGGTGGAGGCTGGGTGTGACTCTGTCACCGCTTAGAGAGACCTGAACCTTATTGGTGTGTAAAGTCTCTCCCCCCCACAGCTTTGAAAAGTTGTGAGGAACTGTGCTCCTTTCGTAAATATCAATGGCTATGTATATTTCCTCCAGCGCCGCCTGGAAGGCTTGACTCGCCAGCCCTGCGGGAGAAGGCAGTTTGGGGTGGAAATTTGCCCCTGAGGGATAAGAGCTAGACAAAGCGTTACAGATGAAAAGCCTGACTCATCGCTTCCTAGAGAGAGATATGTAGAGAGACCGAGATGGAGATGATAGAGAGAGAGAGAGAAAGATGGGGAGGGGAGGTGGGGGAGAGGAAAGAGGGGAAGAGAGATGGGTAGAGAGGGAAAGGGACACGACCCAGAAGACTTGGCAAAAAAGTGCATCAAGCTGCGAACCCTAGGCTTTGAGCTCCTAGCCCCCTGGTTGAGATTTCATCCTGGTACATTTCTCAACATCACCAGCTTGCCTTGAACCCTTGAGGCTTGCTTCTGTGCAAAGAAAATGTCTTTTTAGTTGGTATTTGGAGACATCTAGTGAAAGAGAATGTGAAAGCAAAGTGCCGTTCGGCTGAGATGTGATAGTTAAAATGTGAGCCTGATTATAGTTTACAGATAGGATCTGTGGACTTGGATATAAAATTTGTGGAAAGGTAGCACAAATTGGTCAGGAGAATGAAGAAAATCAGTATCTGTAATATTGATTTAGTCTTGTGACTTTTTACTCCCCAAATGCCAAGGTATTTTAAAACAGAATGAAAAGAGCTGCTCCAGATATTTCAAAAGTATGCTTTTTCTAATAGATAAACAAGTTAATATCTCTGAGCAGAATCTTTAAAAGCGCGTTTATGGATAAAGATCAGTCAGTCGTCTGCTGTCTGGTTCTCTTAACATATTCCACCTGCATCATCTAATCCTGTTCTGAAGTGCTTATAAAACTCATCAACAATGTACAGTTCTGCATTCGATGCAGGTGTTTGATATTTTCCAAATTAAATATATGCAGATTTTCAGGGCAGCTATGTGAAGCTAAGTACTACCAAACATATGTTCTACAATATGGGAAGTATTTCTGTAATAGTTAATGGACTCAGATGATAGTGGAATGCTTTATCTTTACCGCAGCCACTCATTTCTTTTACACTATGTCTATCGAAGATAGTTTATATAAAGATAATATCTTCTAAGTATGACTGATGAAATATAAAAAGGATGAAAAGAAAAAAAGAACGGGTCTTGGATGACGTGTGAGTTGAAAAAAATACATTTAAATTTTTTAAAAATTTAAGGTTATTTGTACTTAATAATAAATATATAAAAGTGAAACTTGACTGAATTACAAAGAAAAAATATATAGTCCTATTAGGTTATTTTAATAAGCCTTTCTCAGTGATTTTTAAGACAAGTAAAAGAAAAGTCAGTAAGGATTTAGAAAATTTGAATAACATGATTAATAAACTTGACTTAATGAATATACACTGAACACAACCAAAATCAGAATGTACATTTTTTCCAAAGTATACATGGCATGATTCCCAAATCAACCACATACTTAGCTGTAAAGCTGTAAACTCTCATCAAATTTTAAAGATTGAAATCATTTGGTACATGTTTCTTGACCATGACACAATTAGGCTAGAAATCAATAAAGAGCTATAACAAGTCCAGGGGCACCTGGGTGGCTCAATTGGTTAAGCATCCGACTTCGGCTCAGGTCATGACCTCACGGTTTGTGAGTTCCAGCCCTGCATTGGACTCTATGCTGACAGCTCAGAGCCTGGACCCTTCTTCAGATTCTGTGTCTCCCTCTCTCTCTGCCCGTCCCCTACTTGCACTCTGTCTCTCTCTCCCTCAAAAATAAATAAATATGAAAAAAAATTTTTAAAGAACTGTAACAAGTCCATATAAAACCTAGTTAAATAGGGGCACCTGGGTGGCGCAGTCGGTTAAGCGTCCAACTTCAGCCAGGTCACGATCTCGCGGTCCGTGAGTTCGAGCCCCGCGTCAGGCTCTGGGCTGATGGCTCGGAGCCTGGAGCCTGTTTCCGATTCTGTGTCTCCCTCTCTCTCTCTCTGCCCCTCCCCCGTTCATGCTTTGTCTCTCTCTGTCCCAAAAATAAACTAAAAACGTTGAAAAAAAAATTAAAAAAAAAAAACCTAGTTAAATAAAGAGTCACAATGGTAATTAGAAAATATTTTGAGCTGAATAATAAAATACAACAGCAATGCCTGTGGAGTGAGGCTAAAACAGAACTTAGAGGAAAATTTGTAGCCTTAAGTATATTAGGAAAAAGGCTAAAAGGTTTTTAGCGAAACACCCCTTTTCAAGAAGTTAGAAAAAGGAGAGAAAATTTAAAGAAAGTAAAAGGACAAAAAATTAAAGGACAAATAATTTTAAGAGCAGGAATAAATGAAATGGGAAACAAAAGTAGTGTGCTAGAGACAGTTGGTACTGACCCAGGAGAGCAAATTGTGCACACCTCTCCCCAGCTCCATGGTCACTAACATCAAGTTAGTGGTTTGAAATTGCCCATGATGGTAGTATTCACACAATAAAAGACTAATAAAATTGACAAATATCTGAGAGTATTGAACAATAAAAGAAGGGATGTTAACTGGTATCAGTAATGAAAACTATAGACATCCAAAAAGTTAGGACATCTTATAAACAATTTAATGCAAATAAAATTTAGATAAATGCACAAATTCAAGCAAAACACAGCTGGCTGACTCAAGAGTGGAAAATATGAATCTGCCTAAACCATAATTTGAATCCGTAGTAAAAAATTTTCACACACAAATTCCAGGTCCACAGCTCCACCAGTAAGTTCTTCTAAACTCTGAAATAATTACATTCTTCCTGTATGAGGCTACCATAACTTTTGTGCTAATTACAAAATCCCCCACTTCTGAAACACCAAAGTATTTGGAACTCATTAGGTGAAAATGTGACTTAGTGACATGAGGCTCTTTATAGTCCTATATAGGCTCTTTATGTACTTAGGTGATTACATGTTTTGCTGCAGAAATAGTAATGTTTGAATATTGGTTATTGACTAGAGGTGCTCTCCCAGTTCCTGCTGAGAGTGTTACATAAATAATATATATTGTATTTTCCACAGTACCTTTCCAATGTCCAAAAAGTCTGTATTCCAAAACACATCCAGCTCCAAGAATTTCAGATAAAATGCAGAGGCCTGTATGGAAGAATGTTTTTATGACTTAGGGGTCAAGAAGTATTTTTAGCCATAAAGGAAAAGATCAATAAATTTGTATTAAAATGAAGAATTTTTGTTTACCAAACAATACCAAAAGCAAGTGGAACAGACAAAACCACGGTGTGGGAGAAGTTTGTAAAACAAAGAATTGGTGTCCAGCATATATAAAGAACACTTAGAAATCAATAAGAAAGAGACAATGTAGTTTTTAAAATAGGCCAAAGCTTACATAAGCACAGAACGCAAGAGGAAATACACATGACCGATAAAATAAAATACCCATATCCTTGTTAGTAACCATGGACTTGAACTTTCAAATCACAATGCAATGCTGTTAGACACCAACCAGACCAAAGAGCGATTAATTAGAGAATCTGACAGTAACAAGTTTAAGAAGAATGAAGCAAGAAGGATCCTCATACACAGACGGTTATATAAATCGATGCCATCACTTTGGACAACAGTGTGGCATCATCTAGTGAAGTTCAAGATACACATTCACTATGGCTCAGCACTTCTACAGACTGACTTCTACACGCACATGTCTGTTCTAGCTAGAGACCATATACAACCTAAACTTATATCAACAATGGAATGGATAAAGCATGGTATAGTCATACTATGAAACATGATGCAGCAATGAGAGGAGCATTTATAGTCCACTTACGATAACAGGATGTATCTCGTATTGAGAAGCAAGTCAACCAAAGAATAGATACCATGTACTTCCACTTACCTAAGGTTCAAAAACTGGCAAAACTGAGCTATGTTTGGGACACATAGACGAGTAGTAAAACTATTAGCAAAAGGAAGAGGTGAACAGGGGCCTTCTGAAGGGCCGACAAAGTTTTATTTCTGGACTTGGGTGCTTGCTTTCTAATTATTCTTTAAATAAATGGTACAAGCATGTTTTATTCACTCTTCTGTATGAATGATCTATGCCACAATTTTTAGTTTTTATTTCTTAATTTTTAAAAATGTGTATTTAGTTTTGAGAGATAGAGACAGTGTGAGCAGGCGAGGTATAGAGAAAGAGGGAGACACAGAATCTGAAGCAGGCTCCAGGTTCTGAGCTGTCAACAGAGTCCGACGCAGGGCTCGATCCCACAACTGTGAGTTCGTGACCTGAGCCGATATCGAGTCAGACACTGAAGTGACTGAGCACCACCCTCCCCCAGGCGCCCCCAGTCAGGAAAGTATTACTAAAGAGGTTCAATGAACTAAAGTAATGGTCCCCACCCTTACCTCCAAGGAGGTCCGTGGTTCACCAACGGAGAAAGCCCGATTTATCCAACAGAGCACAAAACAACTAGGAAAGAGACATTTTGAGAGGCTGACAAGACAAGCCAAAAATGACACAGGGTAAGAACTGCAAAAGCCAGACTCGCCTTATAAAATCTGGAAGGCTGTGGGCAAGGAAGAGAACGGGGCTGCCAAAAGATGATTTCACGTGTGTTGTCCTGCCACGAAGGGAGTGTCGTCTCCCAGCGTGTATGGAGGAGAGAGGGGGCGAAGAGAGGTCCACGTGAACAGGTGGAAGAGAGCTGTGCTGGCTGTTGCCATCCAGAGGAAACTTTGTGTGGGTGTATCTCTAGTCTGAGCTAAGTCGATCCCCAAAGCACGGCTGGGCAGGGCCAGACAGACCCTGGAGCAGGGAAAGCGTATGTGTTGTTTCTCTGTTGCTGCCCACAGACTTTTATTTATAATCTGCACTGTTGTACCAACCAGTGTCACGGACACCTACGCAGGCACACAAACAGGAGAAAGCCTCCCTTGACTGGAGTGTTGCTGCAGAGATCCTTGTGAATTTCCCGGAGATCTCTGCGCCAGCCCCTGGTCTCTCTCCTCCCGTGAACTACAGATCTGCTCTCCAAGGTGCTGGCCTTCTTCCTTCTTCATTTTTTCCTGTGCTTGCATTTTCTTTGCTCTGTTTTCCTTGGTGAGCTGATTCACTCTTATCAGAAAGACCTGTTGAGCCTACAGTTTCGTCCTAAGGGAACCTCTGTGCCACTTTTCTCTTTCCAAGTCCCTCCTGGACATCCCCACTTGTATGTCCTTCCATTAGTCCAGTAAGCTCAAAACTGGACCCATGGTGTCTTCTCTCCAGAACAGCTTTTCCCTTTTCATTGGTTCCACAAGTCTTTTGTCTGCCAGTCAGGGACCTATGAATCCTCTGTCATGCTTCCTGCTCTGTACTCACGCAGCCAGTTTATTTCATAGACATTAGGCACCTGCTCAGTGCCAGGCACAGTGCCAGGCTGTGGGGGGAAAAGATGAACGAGGACAGGTCTCAGCCCTCGAGAAGCTCAGTCTAGTGGGGGACGGGGGGCACGTTGTCCTCTAACACACGGGAGTGAGAGCTATGGTAGAGGCATGCCTGTGCCCAGGACAGTGGGAGCTCACATAGGAGTTCTCCCAAAGCGATCCAGAAGGGAATATAGGCTGTAGTAGAGGCAGCAAAGTGTAGATTCTGGAGCCAAGATGGCTTGAATCCTGCCTCCCCCGAAGACAAGCTGTGTGACCTTGGGCAGGTTACTGGAACTTTGCCTATGTTGGTTTCCTCAACGGAGAATGTGAACGGTAGTCATACTTACCTTAGGTTTCTTGTAAATGTTAAATGAAATTATCCCGGCAAAGCACTCAGAACAGTGCCCGACACACAAAAGGATTTCACTCGTCTGCTTATTCTGTGTGTGCCAGGCGCTGGTCTAGGGGCTTGCGAGACATCAGGGAACGATACAGATGAGCACTCCTGCCCTCGTGGAATGTGCATTCTAACAGGGAGACAACGAACAACAAACATAAAAAAGAAATTTTGTAGGTAGTATTATAGAGAAGTATTGCAGGACAAAGAAAAAGGTAAGTGTAAGTTACTAATGTTGTATTTGAGAGGTCACTTGACCTTGGACTTCAAGGAAGAGAAGTCCTTTGAAGAGAATACCATGTTTCACCAAATCAAAGATGCATTCATTATAAATAATTTGCACCGTTATTTTATGTTCCACTAAGAAAAGAAAAAGCATTCCCAATTAAAACGTAATGCAATTCCTTTTTCTTAACTAGGGTTCTAATCTTAAATTTAGTAAACTTATTTAGGCATATTTATGTATGAATTTTTAAAAATCATATCATTACATACACACATAAGAAGGAAAACAAAAGCAGAAATTGACTAAGGTATTGTATTCCTAAAGCTTCTTTATATTTAGAGCTCTAGTCCCTGGAGTCCCTCTCTGACCTAGTCACCAATGTGTTTTTCCACCAATCTCACCACCTATGCTTTTAAGCACTTTGAGCAAGTCCTCATCTTCTCCCCTTCCCTTCTCTTGGCTCTTAAAGTTTTTTTTTGTGTTTGTTTGCTGTTTTTTTAGAGAGAGAGAAAGAGAGAGAGAATGGGGGAGGGACAGAAAGAAAGGAGAGAGAGAGAATCTGATTCTCTCTGGGGAAGCCTCCCAACAGGGGGCTCAAGCTCACGACTGTGAGATCAAGACCTGAGCAGAAGTCAAGACTCAGACACTTAACCCACTGAGCCACCCAGGCGCCCCGCCTCCCTTGGCTGTGAAAACGTTTCAGAGCCACAAAAGGGTGATGAACAATGCTGCCCGCTTTGTAAGTAGGTATAAGGCGCCCAGTTTTCATTCCTATTTTGGGGATGTTGCTCAACAATTTGGAGTTGCCCTCTGCCCACCCCCTTCCCTTAACATTTTGATTGGTAGAGGTTAAGAGCGCCCCCTTCAGATCTCCTAGATTTTCGTCTAAGCCACTGACGCCGCAAGTTTGGATGGCTAAGGGTAGGCAGTCGGTGACAACTATGTTTTATAACTGGGATCTGGGGACTCTACTGTCAACTGTAGGACACATCCAAGTGTCCAAGAGGCAGAAATGCGGGAACAAAAATGGGGGTATTAGAGTCCATGAAATACTGCAGTAATAACGTGGTGATCTCTTTTCTGAGCATTTGCTCAGGCAAACATTTGTCAGGCACTGGGCTAAACATTTCATAATTATGATCCCATTTAATCTCTCTATAAGCACCCCCTGAAGTAGGAGCTCCATTATCCCCCTTTTATAGGGCTGCAATTTTACAGTTTCTAGTAGCCACATTAACACAGTACAATAGGAAGAGACGAAACTAATTGCAGTAATATATTTCCTTTAACCCAATATATTTAAAATATTATCATTTTATCCTGTAATTAATCAGGTAGTTTAATTTTCTTTCATACTAAGTCTTCTTCTTTTTTTTTATTTGAGAGAGAGAGAGAGAGAGAGCACAAGCAGGGGAGGGGCAGAGGGAGGGAGAATCTCAAGCAGGCTCCACGCTCAGCACAGAGCCTGACATGGGGCTTGAACCCACAACCCTGGGATCATGACCTGAGCCGAAATCAAGAGTCAGATGCTCGACGGAGCCACCCAGGCACTCTTCACACTAAGTCTTCTAAATCTAGCATGTATTTTAGCTTAAACACATCTTTAAAAAATTTTTTTTTCGATGTTTATTTATTTTTGAGAGAGAGACAGAGCACAGCTGAGGGAGGGGCAGAGAGAGAGAGAGGGAGACACAGAATCCCAAGCAGGCTCCAGGCTCCGAGTCGTCAGCACAGAGCCCTACGCGGGGCTCAAACTCACGGACTGTGAGATCACGACCTGAGCTGAAGTCGGACGCTTAACCGACTGAGCCACCCAGGGCGCCCATTAACTTAAACACATCTTAACTTGGACTAGTCACATTTCAAATGCCCGATAGCCACACACGGCCAGCAGCTGGACAGCAAAGTTACAGACAGCAGGTATAAATTGTAAGACTCACATTAAGTATGGGGCAGAGTACAAACTCCAACTCGGATCTTGACAAAAGGTTGTGCTTCTGGCCTGCCTCCTACAGGAGGGAAGAACCTTCTAGGCAGAGCAGGAGGGGATGCAAATGTTCAGAGTTGGGGCAAAGCAGGTCTCTTAAAATTGTAAATGGCTGGCTTTGGCTGGGACATCGGATATGAGGTCCCCTCCATCACTGGAGCCCATCTCAACTCTTTCTGGCCCAAATTCTGACCCTTTCGGTCACCCACTCACATATCAGCAGACATCTCTTCAACCGTGCCACCGGTCTGGGGTTGCTTCAGTGACGCAGACGTAGTCCTGGCCTCAGGTTGCCTCCCTGATGCCCTTCTCCTCCCCGCTCAGCAGCCTATCCCATACATTCTGCCAGACTTAGCTGACAGAGATCCTTCCAGAAGCCTGGGGGATAGGACACCACATTCATTTTGTGCTGTCAGTTAACCCTCGCCACTCCTTTCACGTCTGTCCTTTGATCCTCCCAGCTCTACCCAGAGCAGGGGTTGATTAGCTCCCAATTATTCCTCATGGCACAGAGACCTTGCCAGTGCCCGCAGAAGGCACTTAGGAGCACACTTTCCACTTGCACGCAAGACAGGAAACAAGTAGCCGAAAGAGGACTTACATTGCTTAGTACAGGACGTCCCTCGCTTGATCCACAAACACTTCCTGAAGGTCTCAGGTACCAAGCCTGACCTACGGGGAAGCAGAGCTGAGTCCTTACCTTTCCTTTGTTCCTAGTTTGGAGGTGGGAGTCAGGCATGAAATCCACAAGCCACAAGGTGATCAATGCAAATACCGAGCTACGGGCCAAGTGCTGGGAGCGCAAAGGACAGAGGGACACATCCTTCCCGGGAGAGCTGGGGACCTTCGCTGAGGACGTGAACTTTGAGCTCAGCTTAAAGTGTGTGGACATTTTCCAGATATGAATGGGAAAGAGGGCATTTGCAACAGAGAGACCCACACGTGAAAGGCCCAGAGCTGTTTGTCAAAGGGATTTACGGACCATCTTATGGTTCTTCAAAGTCACTAAGCACTTCCCTGCTTTAGAGCCCTTGTGCCGGCTGGTCCCTGGAGTCCCTCTGCCTGGAACATTTCCTCCCAACCACCTGTTTTCCTCCAAGTCTTTGCTCACCAGATCCTATCAGATCTCCCCAAATGGAAATCTGCGCCCACCTCTTTCATTCCATTGTCCCATACCAGTATGAACATTCCATTCTTGCTGCATTAAGATCTCAAATGAATCCATGGGTGTTTGTAATATTTATAGCCTCTGTGGGGTAAATCCATCACTCTATCTACTATATATGTATACATGTATCTATTTATATATCTATGAATCTATTATCTATTATCTAAGCTTACACTATGTTGTTCACTCAAACCCCATGCATTTCTGTTGTTATGAATTATTTGTTGATTCCTTGGAGAAGTATATTAAAGTATGTCACTATAATTATGTATTTATCTATTTCTCTTTTTTGTATTCCTAAACCGTTTTAGTAGCTCACAGTTGTCTTGTTAGGTGTATAGAATTCTATATTCCACCAATATGAAGTCCCTATTTAATTGTTTAATATTTCTGGCCTTGAATGATATTACATCATCTGATATTATCTCATCTTTCTTTTTTGTGGCATTTCCCTGGTACATATATTGTTCAATCCTTTATTTTTACCTTTTTTCCCTATGATTTTGTGTTCATTTTACCTACTATGCACAGCCTACAGTGACATTTTAAAATCTCATCTGAGAATCTGTTTTTAAATGGGCAATTGCAATATGTTTTCATTCACAAGGATTATGAATATGTTGCACATTATTGCAGCCTATCCTGACCTGTTTCTAGGAAATTGGAACAAATGGGAGCCCGTGTTCATATGGCTAGTAAAGATTATGAATCAAGCTGAAAACAAAATATGTTCTATCCTTTACCTTGATAAGTATGGCTTCATCATGGCAACATTACACAATACATTTAAAGGTATACTTTTTATATGACTAAAAGTTGCAAAAAGTCAAAGATGGATGAATTCAAATATTGCGTATCTGTGAGTCCTATTGGTGGGTATCTGTTCAGACTTCTCTAAGAAAACGCCACAGACTAGGTGGCTTATAGACTACAGAAATCATTTCTCACAGTTGTGGAGGCTGGAAGTCTGAGGTCAGGGTGCCTGCAGGGTCAGGTAAGGGGCCTCTTCCGGGTCAGACTTCTCCTGTATCCCCACATGGCAGAAGGAGCTAGGAGCTCTGTGGGATCTCTTTTATAAGGGCACGAATAGTATTCAGGAAGGCTCCTCCCTTGTGACCTAATCACCTCTCAGAGGCCCCACCTCCTGAGGGGTTAGGATTTCAACATGTGAATTGGGGAGGGGGGCGGGGAGAGGACAAAAATATTTAGACCATAGCAATGGGTTAGTGGTATTTAACTTATACAAAAGTATATATTTATTTTACAAAATGCATTTTCTTGCCTTCATTTCAGCAAAATGATGTTGCTAAATAAGTATTTTCACGAGAGATAAAGGAGGATGGCAGAGAAGAATCCTGAGCTCACCTCATCCCACAGACACACCGAGCTAACAGCCACATTTGTGCAACAAACTCTGGAAATGACCCAAAGACCCAACAGACTGGAAGGTGTGTTAAGACCTTCCACGGTGAACCGTGGAGATGAGGCCACATTGAAAAGGGTAGCAGGGGAGAAGCAGCTGGGAACCAAACCGCAGGTGAGAGACCACAAGCTGAGAGAGCAGAGGGTCAGACCCCACATCGGCACCCTAGGCACTGGCGATCTGCTCTGGGAAGGTGAGTCCCCATAACTTCTGGCTTTGAAAACCAGTGGGTCTTATCTCTGGGTACTTTAAAAATCAGCAGGCTTAACTGGAAAAGAGTCAGAGTGAGGTCGGAAATGGAATCTATGTCCTTAAAGAGCCAGCATATGTAACCACCTGGCCTGAAACACAGCACTGAAGCAGCAACTTGAAAAGCACCTGGGGTATACGTATACATGAAGACCTATTTACTAATCTCAAAGCACGTGCTGGAGGGGCAGGGGTTGTTAGGGGACTTCTCCAAGAACAAAAATGCTGGTAGGTGCCTTTTCTCTTCCCCTCCCCCAGCCTAGGTAGCGAGATGCTGGTGGGAACCAGCCCTAACACTCTCCACCTATATTCCCAGCAACAGGTGACCTATCCCTGGATTCCCCTGGGGACCCTTCCCAGCCAACCCACCCAATCATCCATCCAAAGCAGCCCCTGCAGGGACTAGTGCCACTCCAAAGTCTGAGGGAGAGGGGGAGATAACCCCACACCCCAGTGCATCTGCTGTTCCAGCAGCTAAGCCTTTTAGCAGGCCATGCAGGGAGAGAGCCCTGCTGTTGGTACAGCTGCAGCTGCAACAGAAAGGCCAATTGCAACCACTTAGCACAACTCTGACCCCACTGACTGAGGGGTTCACAGAGGCCTCAGATATGCCTCTCAATAGTGCCCGGACCAGACCCTGCCCAAGGGGCCCAAAGAAGGCAAAGCAAGTTATTCCAGAAGATTGGGCTGAAGGCAAGTGGAGGCCAGGCACAACAGTAGAATGCATGCAGAGCATATAGGAGGCCCCCTGGAGCATCTGGTTCTGGTGACTACGGGGCATTGTGCTCAGGGAACCACAGTACCTCTTTTATACAAGGCCACTACTTTCAAGACCAAGAGACAAAGCTGGCCTCCCTAATACAGAGAATCACACAGAGAGTTAGACAAAATGAGGATATGGAGGAATATGTCCCAAATGAAAGAGCAGGACAAAATCACAGCAAACAGCTAAGTGAAAGGAAGATAAGCAATATGTCTAATAAAGAATTCAAAGTGATGATCATAAAGACACTTACTGGACTTGAGAAGAGTGGAGTTCTTTGACTTCAACAAAGAGATAGAAAACATAAAACAGAACAAGTCAGAGATGAAGAATTCAATAACCAGGCAGTTGCCTCCCTCCTCTTTCCTTTCAACATGACAGATGCTGCTATATCCTTCATTGCCAAGGACTTCCTGGTGGGTGAATTGGCGGTGGCCATCTCTAAGACCACGACAGACAGTTCCTATCAAGCAGGTCAAGCTGCTGCTGCAAGTGCAGCATGCCAGTAGGCAAATCACCACAGATAAGCAATACAAGGGCACTATAGAGTGCATGGCTCATATCCCTAAGGAGCAGGCAGCCCTGTCCTGGTGTGGTAACTTGGCCAATGTCATCAGATACTTTCCTACCCAGGCTCTCAACTTTGCCTTCAAAGATAAACACAAGCAGACCTTCCTGGGTGGTGTGGACAAGAGAACCCAGTTTTGGTGCTACTTTGCAGGGAATCTGGCATCAGGTAGTGCTGCTGGGGTTATATATCCTTGTGTTTTGTGTATCCTCTTAATTTTGCCCATATGCGTTTAGCAGCTGATGTGGCAAAGCTGGAGCTAAAGGGGAATTCAGAGGCCTCAGTGGCTGCCTGGTTAAGATCTACAAATCTCATGGGATTAAGGGCCTGTGTCAAGCATTTAGTGTGTCTTTGTAGGGTATTATCACCTACCAAGTTGTCTACTTCGGTATCTATGACACTGCAAAGGGAATGCTTCCAGATCCCAACAATACTCACATCTTCATCAGCTGGATGATCACACATTCTGTCACAGTGGCTGCTGGGTTGACATTCTATCTGTTTGACGCTGTTCGCCGTCATATGATGATGTAGTCAGGGTGTAAATGAACTGACATCATGTATGCAGGCTCACTTGACTGCTGGAGGAAGATTGCTTCGGATGAAAGAGCCAAAGCTCTTGTCAACTGTGCACAGTCCAATGTTCTCAGAGACATAGGTGGTGCTTTTGTGCTGGTCTTGTATGATGAAATCAATAAGTTCACATAGGTTATTAACTAGCTTATCCCCTGTGTGAATAGGCATGCAATATTATATAACATATCTTGAGCATTCTTGACAGATTGTTGGCTATTTATCAATAGCAACTATTTACTAGTTGAAATGGGAGGGAATGATATTCATCTGACCAGTTTTCTCTTAAAGCCATTTCCATGATGATGGGACTCAATTACAGTTTTTATTTCAGTCACTCCTGATAAATAAACTTGAAGAAGTAAAAAAATATCTGAAATTTAAAAAAAAAAGAATTCAATAACAAAAATAAGAAAAAACACTGGAGGGAATCAATAGCAGATTAGAGGAGGCAGAAGAATGGATCAGTGATCTGGAAGACAGGTTAATGGAAAGCAACCAAGCTGAACAGCAAAAAGAAAAAAAAAGAATAATAATAAATGAGAAAGGGAAGTCAGCCACATCATCAGGCACAATAACATTCACATTAAAAGGATCCCAGAAAGAGAAGAGAAAGAGAAGGGGAGCAGAAAACTTATCTGAAGAAATAATATCTGAAAACTTCCCTAATCTAGGGAAGGAAACATATATTTAGATCCAGGAACCATAGAGAGCCCCTACCAATATTAATCCAGGGAGTTCTATACCAGCACACATGATAATTAAAATGGCAAAAAGTAATGATAAAGAGAGAATTCTTAAAGCAGCAAGAGAAAAGAAAATAGTTACATACAAAAGAAATCCCATAAGGATATCAGCTGATTTTTCAGCAGAAACTTTGCAGGCCAGAAGGAATGACATAATATATTCCAATGCTAAAAGGAAAAAAACCTACAACCAAGAATCTCTACCCAGGAAGGTTATCATTCAGAATAGAAGGAGAGATAAAGAGTTTCCCAGACAAACAAAAATTAAGGGAATTCATGACCACTAAGCCAGCCTTACAAGAAATGTTAGAAAACTGATTTGAAAGAAAAGACCATAACTAGAAGAACATTAATGAAAGTTTAAAAATTCATAGGTAAAAGCAAACAATAAATAAAGGTAGTAGATTAATCACATATAAAGCCAGTATGAAGGTTACAACACAAATGTAGTAAAATCAATTATATCTACAAAAATCAATCAAGGGATACATAAAATAAAAAGAGGTAAAACATGCCATCTTATACATAAATGTGAAGGTTGGTTAAATTTTAGTGCTTTTAGGATGTGTTCAAAATTAAGTAATCATCAACTTAATATAGACTGCTATACACATAAGATGTTATATATGAACCTAATCGTAACCACACATTAAAAATCTGTAATTGGTATGCAAAATATAAAGAGAAATGAATCCAAATATAACACTAAATAAAGCCATCAAATAAGAGAAGAAAGCAAGATAAAAAGGAACAGAGAACTACAAAAACAACTGGAAAACAACTAAAAAAATGTCTATATATATATATATATATATATATATATATATATCAACAATTACCTTAAATGCAAATGGACTAAATGTTCTAATAAAGAAACACAGGGTGACTCAGCTATGTGATGCTTAGAAGACACTCGCTTTACACCTAAAGACATGTGCAGACTGAAAATGAAGGGCTGGAAAAAGCATACTCTGCAAATGGAAGAAAAAAAGAAGCTGGGGTAATAATACTTACATTAGACAAAAGACTTTAAAACAAAGACTGCAGTAAGAGACAAAGGGCACTACATAGTGATAAAAGGAAAAATTCGACAAGATGATATAACAATTGTAAATATCTATACACCCAACATAGAAGCACCTTAACACGTAAAACAATTATTAACAGACAAAGGAGAAACTAACAATTATAGTAGAGGAGTTTAACACCTCACTTACATCAATGGATAGATTATCCAGCCAGAAAATCAACAAGGAAACAATGGCTTTTAATGATACATTAAATCAGATGGACCTAGCAGATACATACAAAACACTTTATCCAAAACAGAATACAGATTCTTTACATTTGCATACGAAACATTCTCCAAAATAGATCACATGTTAGGCCACAAAAAAGTCTCAATAAACTTGAGAAAACTGAAATCACATCAAGTTTCTTTTCTGACCACACCCACATGAAACTAGGAATCAATTATAAGAAAAAAAAATCTGGAAAGAATACAAATACATGGAAGATAAACAATATGCTAGTAAACAATGAATGGGTCAACTAAGAAATCAAAGAGGAAATTTTAAAATATGTGGCGACAAATAAAAATGGAAACACAATGGTCCAAAGTCTTTGGGATGCATCAAAAGCAGTTCTAAGAGGGAGGTATATAGCAACACAGGCCTACCTCAAGAAATAAGAAAAATCTCAAATAAATAAACTAATATTACAACTAAAAGAGCTAGCAAAAGGACAAGTCCAAAGCTAGCAAAAAGAAGAAAATAATAAAGATTAGAGCAGAAATAAGTGAAATAGAGGTTAAAAACCAACAGAAAGGATCTATGAAACCATGACTTGGTTCTTTGAAAAGAGTGACAAAAGTGATAAAATTTTAGCCAAACTTATCAAGAAAAAGAGATAGAGGACTCAAATAAGTAAATGTAAAAGAAATGAAAATAAAGTAAAATAAATGACAAAGGTGCAGTAACCAGCAATATCACAAAAATAAAAGGGATTATAAGGCAGTACCACAAACAGTTATATGCCAACAAATTGGACAACCTAGAAGAAATGGATAAACTCCTAGAAACACAATCTTCCAAGACTGAATCAAGAAGAAACAGCAAATCTGAACAGACTTATTACTAGTAATGGAATTGAATTGGCAAAAAAAAAAAAAAAATCCCAACAAATAGAAGTCTAGGACTAGATGGCTTCATAGGTGAATTCTACCAAATATTTAAAGAAGAGTTAATACCTATCCTTCTCGAACCATTCCAAAAAATAGAAGAGGAAGGAAAACTTCCAAATCCATTGTATGAGGTCAGCATTACCCTGATACCAAAACTATAAAGACACTTAAAAACAAAAAACAAAAAACAATTACAGGTTAAATATCCCTGATGAACATAGATGCAAAAATCCCCAACAAAATATTAGCAAGCTGAATTCAACAATACATTAAAAAGATTCACCATGATCAAGTGGGATTTATTCCAAGAATGCAAGAATAGTTAAATATCCTCAAATTAATCAACAGGCTACACCACATTAACAAAATGAAAGATAAAAACCATATGATCATCTCAATAGATGCAGAAAAAGCTTTTGACAAAATTCAACATCTGTTCATGATAAAAACTCTCAAGTAAGTGAATTTAGAGAAAGCATATCTCAACATCATATATGACAAAGCCACAGCTAGCATCATTCTCAACTGTGAAAAGCTGAATGTTTTTCCTCTAAGATCAGGACCAATACAAGAATATGACGCTCACCACTTTTATTCAACACAGTACTGAAGGCCTAGAGCAAAATAGAGAGCTCGGCAATAAACCCACAATTATATGGTCAATTAACCTATGACAAAGGAGGCAAGAATATACAATGAGGAAAAGGCAGCCTCTTCAATGAATGGTGTTGGGAAAACTGGATAGCCACACACAAAAGAATGAAACTGGACCACTTTCTTACACCATACACAAAAAATAAATTCATAATGAATTAAAGACCTAAATGTGAGACCTGAAACCATAAAAAAAATCCTAGAAGCAAATATTGGCAATAATCTTTTAGACATTAGCCTTAGCAACATTTTTCTGATATGTCTCCTCAGGCAAAGGAAACAAAAGCTAAAATAAAATATTGGAATTAAATCAAACTAAAAAGGATTTGCATAGCAAAGGAAACCATCAACAAAATGAAAAGGCAACCTACTGAGTGGCAGAAGATATTTTCATTTTTTTTTTAAAGAAGCACTTCTTTTAAAGTTTATTTACTTATTTTGAGAGAGAGAGAGAGAGAGAGAGAACCACAGACAGAATCCCAAGGAGGCCCTGCACTGGCAGCACAGAGCCTAATGCAGGGCTCAAATTCATGAACTGTGAGATCAAGACCTGAGCAGAGATCAAGAGTCAGATGCTTACTTAACTGACTGAGCCAACCAGGCGCCCCAAGAAGATATTTTAAGATCACATATATGATAAGGGGTTAATATCCAATATATAAACAACTCAGACAACTCAACACCAAAAGATCCTGAAATAATCCAGTTAAAAATGGGCCAAAGACCTGAATACTCATTTTTCCAAAGAAGACATACAGATGACCAACAGATATGTGAAAAGATGCCCAACATCACTAACCATCGGGGAAATGCAAAACAAAATCACAGAAAAATATCAGCTCATACCAGTCAGACTGGCTATTATCAAAAAGGCAAGAAATAACAAGTGTTGGCAAGGATGTGGGAAATGAACTCTCATGTGCTACGGGTGGGAGTGTAAATGGTGCAGCCACTATGGAAACCAGTATGGAGTTTCCTCAAAAAAAAATTAAAAAATAGAAATACCAAACAAAAAAATAGAAATACCGAAAGATCCACTGATTCCACTGCTGGATATTTACCAAAGAAACCAAAAACACTAATTTGAAAAGATATATGCACCCTCACCTTTATTGCAGCATTATTTACAATAGACAAGATAGGGAGCAAACTAGTCTACTGATAGATGAATGGATAAAGAAGATGTGCACACATGCACACACACACACACACACACACACACACACACACACACACTGGAATATTACTCAACCATAAAAAAGAATGAAATCTTGCCATGTGTGACAACATGGATGGGCCTACAGGGTTTTATGCTAAGTGAAAATAGTCAGGTTAGAGAAAGGCAAATCCCATATGATTTCACTCATGTGGGGAATTAAAAAAAAAATAAATGAATAATCAAACAAAACTGGAAATAGACTCAAATACAATGAACTAGTGATTGCCAGAGGAGAGGGGGAGGGGGGATGGGCAAAATAGGTGAAGGGATTAAGAGATACAAACCTCCAGTAATAAAACACGCAAGGCACAGGGGTGAAAAGTATGGCATAGGGAAGGCTGTCGCTAATATAGTAATCACTTTGTATGGCGACAGATGGTAAGGACATTATAAATGGTAAGTCTGTGTGGTGACAGGTGATGGGGATGGTGTAAATATAGAATTGTCCAATCACTATCTCAGACATCTGAAACAATTATACTTCAATGTTAAAAAGTAAACGTAATTTATTCAAAGTGTACAAAATTTAAATACACATTTGCAACAATGTAGATTGAAATCCATGTAAAGAACTGAAAATTAAAATTATTTTTAAGTACATTCATAGTAAAGTTATCCTAAAATACTCAAACTTATCTATTAAAGTTGAAAAGGCGAAGCAAATGATAATCAATGGCTATGAAACAAAAAACTGTCACGAGAAGAGTTACATTGTATTTAATTTCCCCAAAATTTAAATATTTATCAAAAAAAACTTTTTAGTGTTTATTTTTTTGAGAGAGAGAGAGAGAGACAGAGCACAAGCAGGGAAAAGGCAGAGAGAGAGAGAGAGGGAGACACAGAATCCAAAGCAGGCTCCAGGTTCTGAGCTGTCAGCACAGAGCGAACTCACGAGCGGTGAGATCATGACCTGAGCCAAAGTTGGATGCTTAACCAACTGAGCCACCCAGGTGCCGGTCAGATGTTTTTATAACACTATAGCTATTTGCAAGTTTAGCGTCCAAATTCCCCCCCCCCTCCCCCCCGCCCTGCGAATGTAACAAGTTGGTATCATGTTTCATTCATGTTAAATTTAGACCACTATGCATGTACATGTGAATATTATCAATTGCCTAACATTGAAAATGTTCTTTGGTCACCAAGCGCAACTGTTATGAATATTATGCTACATTGTGAGTGTCTTCAAAATCATGAATTGGGAATAAATGGGGGCTTGCCACTCCTGGGAAAAGACATTTCATAATACAAGACTTTATTGCATTTATGGTACCTCACAAGAAGGAGTTGACAATTTATTTTTTTCTCTAACCTAAGCGCTTCTGCCCTGCAGATCCTCCCCGCCCAGCCACGCATCTACATGCTGATATCAACAGTGTCACAACACAAAGCTTTCATAATATTCGCATACAGCTTCGGATCACATTTGGATCTGTTTCAAGGACGTGGACCCAGTCACAACAGATGATGTTTAGGGTTGCATCCCAAAGTCAAAGGCTGGATCCCGTGACTGACCAACCCATTGTTATTTTATGCGATCCTCTGAAAATAGTAGTCATGCTTTGTTTTAAAGACTTCCTATGTTCATTGATAGATTCTTTTTCTGCGAGTGTCCTTCTGACCTCTGGGTTTCATGACTTCAGTGTCGGGTTTGCTTAAATAAATGCTCGGTGAACCTTGTACTCTATCTGTTCGTGTTTGTCATTGCTAAATTATGGTTTAGCCCATGCCCTGGCTCTTTAGATTGGGGGGATTCTGCATGTGGGATCAGAACTTCTCCTGCAGGGAATAATCACTGTGTGTCTGAGACAGCTGCATCATTTCTATTTCTGCTTCAACTTGTCAGGGTTGAGGGGGCCCTGTTAGCTCACCTTAGCTCTGCTCCCGTCACCGTCTCAAACCAATATAGTTTTTCCCTGCTAGGTTAATCCCTCAGGTTAGCAAGCATTCTAGGACTTACCCCTAGGGGCACATGCCATGACTGCCTGCCCTCCTCTGGCCCAGCTGTTTGCCTTAGGAGGCATTGCCTAGTTTTCATCCTAGTGTGGCGTTTCTCTGGAGCTACGTAGGAGCGATGGCTTCTACTCTTGACTGTATTTTCTCTGGAATATGTTTTGAGTTGCAGTTTTATTTGCTTAGTTTTCTTTCCATAAGTAAAATCCCATCTCGTTTCTATTCTCAAGAATTCTTCCATACTCCTGACCCTCCATTTTCAGGACTTGGGATGGGAGAGGAAGTATGGTTCAGTCTAATCTCTTTCCTTGTTGGGGGGGGAGGGGGGGAGGCGAGAGGGGGGGAGGCGAGAGGGGGGGAGGCGAGAGGGGGGGAGGCGAGAGGGGGGGAGGCGAGAGGGGGGGAGGCGAGAGGGGGGGAGGCGAGAGGGGGGGAGGCGAGAGGGGGGGAGGCGAGAGGGGGGGAGGCGAGAGGGGGGGAGGCGAGAGGGGGGGAGGCGAGAGGGGGGGAGGCGAGAGGGGGGGAGGCGAGAGGGGGGGAGGCGAGAGGGGGGGAGGCGAGAGGGGGGGAGGCGAGAGGGGGGGAGGCGAGAGGGGGGGAGGCGAAAGACTATTTTCTTCAGAGCAGTTTCAGGTTCTCAGCAAAACTGAGAGGAAGGTACAGAGATTTCTCATTTACATCCTGCCCCCACACATGCCCAGGCTCTCCCATTATCAACATCACTAACCAGAGTGGTGCTTTGGTTACGACTGATGACATAATGATCATTCAAGGTCCACAATTTACTTTCGGGTTCAATCTTGGTTTTCTACATTCTATGGGTGTGGGTAAACACATGACATGTATCGATCATGATAAAATCATACAGAAAATTTCCACTACCCTAGCAAACCTCCTTGCTCTGCCTATGCATCCCTCTCTCCCCCAACCCCTGGCAGCCACTGGTCTTTTTACCGCCTCCACAGTTTTGTCTACTCTACAATGTCACAGAATTGAAATCATATAGTATGTAGCCTTTTAAGATTGGCTTCCTTCACTTGATAATAATATCCATTTAAGGCCCATGTCTTTTCATGCTTAATAGCTCATTTCTTTAAAAAATTTTTTTAACATTTATTTATTTTTGAGACAGAGAGAGACAGAGCACGAGCAGTGGAGGGGCAGAGAGACAGGAAGATACAGAATCGAAGCAGGCTCCAGGCTCTGAGCACAGAGCCTGATGTGGGGCTCGAAATCACAAACTGTGAGATCATGACCTGAGCTGAAGTCTGTCGCTTAACCAACTGAGCCACCCAGGCACCCCAATAGCTCATTTCTTTTTAGTGCTGAATAATACCGTGTGGATGGACCATAGTTTGCTTACCCATTGACCTACTGAACAGCATCTTGGTTGCTTCCATGTTTTGGCAATTACAAATAAAGCCAATACAAATGTCCATGTGCAGGTTTTTGTGTGGACACACAGTTTCAACTTTTGACTGTCTGGTATTTACCCAAAGAGCACAATTACTGGATGATATGGTAAGCCTTATGTTTAGCTTTGTAAGAAACTGTGGAGCTATGTTCCAAAGCGGCTATACCATTTTGCATTCCCACTAGCCATTGATGAGAGTTCCCATTGCTCCACCTTCTCACCAACATTTGATGTTGTCAGTATTCCAGATCTTGGCCATACTAATAGCTATGTAGTGGTATCTCATTGTTGTTTGAATTTGCATTTCCCTGATGACATATGATATGGAGCATCTTTTCGTATGCTTATTTGCCACTGTATATCTTCTTTTGTGAGGTATATATGAAAATCTGAGTCCTTTTAGTTTTTTTTAAATGAGTTTTAGAAGTTCTTTGTATATTTTGGGTAACAATCCTTTATCAGATGTGTCTGGTACAATTATTATATCCCAATTCATGGCTTGTCTTCCAGTTCTTTGACATTGTCTTTTGCAGATAAGTTCTTAAATTTAATGAAATTGAGATTATCAATTATTTATTTTACAGATTGTACTTTTGGTATTTAAAAATTCATTACCATACCCGAGGTTATCTAGACTTTTTTCATATATTATCTCCTAGGAGTTTTATAGTTTTGCATTTTACATTTAGATCTATGATCCATTTTGAGTTAATTTTTGTGTAAAGTCTATAACTAGATTTATTTTTTTTTTGCCTATGGATGTCCAGTTGTTCCTACACCATTTGTTGAAAAGACTATTTTTGCTCCTTTGGTCCTTGACAAAAATCAGTTGACTGTATTTCTACAAATAAATCTATTTCTGAGCTCTCTATTCTGTTCCATTGATCTTCTTGTCTACCCTTTTGCCAATGCCACATGATCTTGTAGCTTTATAGTTAAGTCTTAAAATCAAGTACTATCGGCCCTCCAACTTTGTTTTTCTCCTTCAATATTGTGTCATCTATTTTGGGTTTTTTGTCTCTCCATATAAACTTTAGAATCAGTTTGCCAACATCTACGACATGACTTGCTGGGATTCTGGTTGCAATTAGATTGACTCTATAGATCAAGTTGAGAAGAACTGATGACTTGATAATATTGAGTCTTCCTACACTATGAACATGAAATATATCTCCATTTATTAAGTTCTTTGATTTCACTCATCTGAGTTTTGTAGTTTTCCTTATGTAGATCTTGTCCATATTTTATTAGATTTATACCTAAGTATTAAGTTTTGGGAGATGCTAATATCAATGGCATTATGTTTGGGGTTTTTTTTGTGAAAAAAAATTTTAATGTGTATTTTTGAGAGAGACAGAGCATGAGAGGGGGAGGGGCAGAGAGAGAGGGGGGCACAGAATCCAAAGCAGGCTCCAGGCTCTGAGCTGTCAGCACAGAGCCCAACATGGGGCTTGAACTTACACACTGCAAGGTCATGACATGAGCCAAAGTCAGATGCCCAGCCAACTGAGCCACCCAGGAGCCCCATAAATGGCATTATGTTTTAATTTCACATTGCACTTGTTTACTGCTGGTATATAGGACAACAATTGTTTTTTGTCTATTAACTTATATCCTGCAACTTTACTATAATTACGTATTAGTATTCCAGTGGTGTTTGTTTGTTTGTCAATTCTTTTGGATTTTCTACATAGACAATCATGTTGTCTATGATCAGAGTTTTAGGTCTTCCTTACCAATGTGTACATCATGTAGTTCCTTTTGTTGTCTTACTGCATTACCAACGACTTCCAGTACAATGTTGAAAAGGAGTAGTTGGGACATCTTTGCCTTGTACCTGATCTTAGTGGCAAAATTTGAATTTATCACCATTAAGTATAATGTTAGCTGTATGGTTTTTTTCTTTTATCAAGTTGAGAAAATTCCCCTCTATTCCTAGTCTACTATTCTTATCATAAATAGTTGTTAGATTTTGTCAAATAATTTTCTGCATCTATTGATATGACCATATGCTTTTTCTTTTTTCAGACAGTTGATGTAATGGATTACATTGATTGATTCTCAAACATTGAATCTGTTTTTGCATACCTAGGATAAATCCTTCTTGGTCATGGTGCATAATTCTTTTTATAATTGTTGCATTCAATTTCCTAATATTTTGTTAAGGATGTTTGAGGCTATGTTCATGAAAGATTTTGGTCTGTAGCCTTCTTTTCTTATAATGTCTTCACCTGGTTTGGGTATTAGGAGTAATAATATTGACCTCACAGTGAGTTGGAAAGTATTTATCCTCCAAAAGAGATTGTAGAGAATTGGTATCATTTCTTTCTTAAATTTTTGGTAGAATTCACTAGTGAACCCATCTGGGCCTGGTGCTTTCTGGTTTGGATGGTAATTAATTATTTTAGTGCCTTTAATATGCATAGGCATATTCAGATTCTCTATTTCTTCGCATGTGAGTTTTGGCAGATTGTGTGTTTTGAGAAATTGGTCCCTTTTCCCCCAGATTACCAAATTTGTGGGCAGAGTTGTTCATAGAATTCCTTTATTGTAATTTTAAATTTCCAGGGAATCTGTGGTAATATCCCCTTTTTTATTGCTGATGATAGTAATTAGTGTCCTAATTCTCTTTTTCTTAGTTAGCCTGGCTAGAGGTTTATTTACTTATCTTTTTTAAAAGCCAGCTTTTTGTTTTGTTGATTTTCTATTTTCAATTTTATTGATCTCTACTCTAATTCTTTTTCTTTCTGCTTATTTTAATTTGCTCTTATTTTTCTACTTTCCTAAGGTGAAAACTTAGATCACTGATTTTAGATCGTGCTTCTTTTCAGTATTTGCACTCAATACGTTATTTTCCCTCTACACACTGCTTTTGCTGCATTCCATAAATTTTGCTAAATTCTGTTTTCATGTTCATTTAATATAAAATATTTTAAAATTTCTTCTGAGATTTCTTCTTTGATCCATGTATTATTTACAAGTGTTTTGTTTAATCTCCACATATTAAGAGACTTTCCAGTTTTCTTACTGTTACTGATTTCTAGTCTAATTCCATTGTGGTCCAACTACAGGCATTGTATGACTCACACTCTTTTAAATTTGTTTGGGTATGTTTCATGGTCCAGATGAGGCTTATTTCAGCAAATACTTCATGTGAGCTTGAAAAGAATATGTTGGATGAAGAATATGTTGGATGAAGTAGTCTATAGATGTCAATTGATTGATAGTATTGTTGAGTTCAACTATGTCCTTACTGATTTTCTCCCTGTTGGATATGACCATTTCTGGTTGTGGGTCACCTGAGCATAAGAATCACTCAACTTACTTAAAAGCAGCACGGAAAAAAACCAACTTGCTACATAAAAGGGAACCCCCAAAAGGCTATGAGCAGACGTTTCAGCAGAAACTCTGTAGATCAGTAGGTTGTGGCACTATACACTCAAAATGCTGAAGGAAAAATAACTTTCAACCAAGAATATTCTACCAGGCAAAATTATCATTCAGAAATGAAGGAGAAAGAAAGAGCTTTCCAGACAAGCAAAAGTGAAAGGAGCTCATCACCACTAAACCAGCCTTACAGGAAATGCCAAGGGGACTTCTTTAAGCTGAAAAGAAAGGGTGCTATTTGGTAATAAGATAACATATGAAAGTGGGGTGCCTGGTGGCTCAGTGAGTTAAGCATCTGACTTTGACTCAGGTCATGATCTTACCCTTCATGAGTTTGAGCCCTGTGTCAGGCTCTGTGCTGACAGCGTGGAGCCTGGAGCCTGCTTCAGATTCTGTGTCTCCCTCTCTCTCTGCCCCTCCCCCACTCATACTCTATCTCTCTCTCTCAAAAAGAAATAAACAGTAACAGATGAACATAAGGGAAGGGAAGCAAAAATAATATAAAAACAGGGAAGGGGGAAAAAAGTAAGAGACTCTTAAATATGGAGAACCAACAGAGGGTTACTGGAGGGGTTGTGGGAGGCAGGATGGGCTAAATGGGTAAGGGGTATTAAGTAATCTACTCCTGAAATCATTGTTGACACTATATGCTAACTAACTTGGATGTAAATTAAATAAATTAATTAAATAAAAATTTTAAAAATACATAAACTGGAGAAAAACAACAAAAAGAAAACATGAAAGTATAAATATCACTGGTAAAGGTAAATAGTAGTAAATATAGTGCATTAATGATTTATAAATCTAGTATAAAGATTAAAAGAAAAAAACAGTAAAAATAGATGTAACTATAATAATTAGTTAAGGGATACCCAAGATAAAAAGATGCAAGATGTGACATCAAAATTATAAAATATGGGGAGAAAGAGAATAAAAGTTTAGAGCTTTAGAATGCATTAAAACTTAAGTTATTATCAACTGAAAACAGACTCTTATAAGTATTACACGTCTCATGATAACCACAAAACAAAAACCTACAGTAGATACACAAAAGAAAATGGAATCTAAACATAACATTAAAAAGGGGAGACTACAAAGGAAGAGAGCAAGAGAAATAGGAAGAAACAGAGAGGAACTATAAAACAGCCAGAAAACAATTAACAAAATGACAATAATTACATACCTATCAATAATTACTTTATTTTTTTAATGTTTATTTTTGGGAGAGAGAGAGAGAGTGTATGTGTGTGTGTGAGCAGGAATGGGGGAGAGGCAGAGAGAAGGGGACAGAGAGTCTGACGTGGGCTCTGTGCTGATAACCCAATGTGGGGCTTGAACTCATGAACTGTGAGATCATGACCTGAGCCAAAGTAAGACATTTAACTGACTGAGCTACCCAGGAGTGCTTCAATCATCACTTTAAATGTAAATGGATTAAATTCTCTAATCAAAAGACATAGAGTGGCTGAATGGATTTAAAAAAAAAAAAAAAGACACATGTACATGCTGCCTATAAGAGACACACAGACTGAAAGTGAAGGTATGAAAAAAGATACTTTGTGAAAGTGGAAACCAAAAGAAAACTGGGTTAGCTATATTGATATAAGATTTTAAAACAAAGACTGTAAATAACAGACAAAAGAGGCCATTACATAATGATACAGAGATCAAACAGGAGAATTTAACATTTGGAATTATTTATGTACCCAACATAAGAGTACCTAAATATATAAAACAAATGTTAACAGATGTAAAAGAAGGAAAAGACAGCAACACAATAGTAGGGGACTTTAATACCCCACTTACTTCAATCCATCCACACAGAAAATCAGTAAGGAAACATCAGCCATAAATGACACCTTAGAACAGATGTCCTTAATAGATATATACAGAACATTCCATCCAAAAGCAACAGAGTATACATCTTCTCAAGTACATATGGGACATTTTCCAGGATAGATGACATGTTAGACCACAAAATAAGTCTTAAAAATTTTAAGAAGACTGAAATCGTATCAGGCATCTCTTCAAACCACAATGGTTTGAAACTAGAAATCAATTACAATAAGGCTGGGAAATTCACAAGTATGTGGAGAAAAACAACATGCTACTGGATAACCAATGGACCAAGAAATCAATCAAAAGAGAAGTCAAAAAATACTTTGAGATAAATGAAATTGGAAATATAACACCAAACTTTTGGCAGTTCTAAGAGGAGTTTATAGTGATAAATACCTACATCAAGAAACAAAACAAGGGAGCTTAGGAAGATGGTGGAGTAGGAGGGTCCTAAGCTCACCTTGTCATATGTTTACAACTAGGTATCACTTAGGTTTATGTAAATAAACCAGAAAGTGATCTGACGACTGGCACAACAAACTCCACAACTAAAGAGAGAGAAGAAGCCACATCTGACAGGTTAGGAAGGGCAGAGACAGTAGTTGGGCGCTTCCCTCAGAAGGGAGGGAGCTGTGGGCATGAAGGGGGAAAGAAATGGCCCCTCACACCAGGGAGCCCATACGGGGAAGACGAGCCCCCATAATGTCTGGCTTTGAAAACCAGAGGGGCTGAACTCCCTGAGTTTTACAACCAGTGGACTTGGAGCCTGGAGCTTTAAAAGTCAGCTGACTCAGCACTGGGCAAGACAGGTGGGTGAGTGATAGCTGGGTCCCCACCTTTAAGAAGAAAGCAGCCTGTGGGGAGGCAACAATTTGCCTCTGGAAAGGAGTATGGAGGTTCCTCAAAAAGTGAAAAATAGAACTACCCTACAACCCAGCTATTGACCACTAGTTACTTATCCAAAGTATACAAAAATACTGATTTGAAGGGGCACATGCACCCCAATGTTTATAGCAAACTATTGACAATAGCCAAATTATGGAAAGACCCCAGATGAAGAATGGACAAAGAAGATGTACTATATGTACACACACACACACACACATACACACACACACACACACACACACTGGAATATTACTCAGCCATCAAAAGGAATGAAATCTTGCCCTTTGCAATGACGTGGATGGAACTAGAGTGTATGATGCTAAGTGAAATAAGTCAGTCAGAGAAACAAATACCATCTGATTTCACTCATACGTGGAATTTAAGAAACAAAACATATGAGCATAGGGAAAGGGAAGAAAAAATAAGACAAAAACAGAGAGGGAAGAAAACCATAAGAGACTCTTTTTCATGTTCATTTATTTATTTTGAGAGGGAGCGAGTGTGTGAGTCGGGGGGAGAGGCAGAGAAGAGAGAGAGAGCGAGAGAGAGAGAGAGAGAGAGAAGAACAAGCAGACTCCATATTGTCAGTGTGACGTCCAACATGGGGCTTGACCCCACACACCCTGAGATTATGACCTGAGCCAAAATCAAAAGCTGGACACTTAACCAACTGAGCCCCCAGGCACCCCATGAGACCCTTAACTATAGAGAACAAACTGAGGGTTGCTGAAGGGGAGGTGGGTGGGGGAATGGGTCAGATGGGTGATGGGCATTAAGGAGAACACTTGTGATGGGCACGGGGCATTATATGTAAGTGATGAATCACTAAATTCTACTCCTGAAACCAACACTACACTATGTGATAACTAACTTGTATTTAAATAAAAATCTTGGAAGAAAGAAAAAAGTGACAGTTTGCACAACACCTGGGGCAAATAAGAGGCAGATCTGTTTGTACCAATTTCAGAGCGTGTTGGTGGACTTCTGTGGGAACAAAGGAGCTAGCAGACCCCATGTTCCTCCCCCACCCCCGGCCTAAACACAGAGCCCCTTGCTGGAGGCAGTGCTGCACAGATACTTGCTACCCAGCCTGCTAGCAGTACACCCCACCGATGCTGAGGACCCATCCACTCCCAGCCTGCTGGCGTTGGGCCCGGGCCCGGTGCAGATTTTGTTAAAGCCATGCATGCACCCTGTTCAGCTGCCAGGCACAGATGCTGCACATCATGCCCCCAGGGGCCACCACAACTCAGGTGACCTGGCAAATTTAATGACATTTGCTAACATGGCCACCCTGCCTCTGAGCCCTCCTGTAGTCACATCCTTCAGAGCCGGCCTGCCTGGGTCTCACTAACAACACAGAGCGCAAGCACAGGCAGAGGGCCAGTGCAGGTTATCTGGAGGAAAAGCAACTGAAAGTAAAACAACGCAGGCATGACAGCAGGATGTAAGCAACACATCCCCTGAAGTGCCAGGTTCGGGGGAACAGGGGACACTGCACCGTAGGGCACTACAGGGCCTCTTATTCACAAGGCCACTAGTTTCAAGAGCAGAAGACATAGGTGACTTTCCTGACACACAGAAACAGAGAGAGGCAGGCAAAATGAGACAGAGGAATATACCTCAATGAAAGAAGAGGAAAAAATCATAGCAGGAAACCTAGGCAAAATAGGAATAAGTAATACACCTGATAGAGAATTTAAAGCAATGGCCATAAAGGTTCTCAGTGACTTCAGAAAAGGGTGGAGGATATCAGTGAGACCCTTGACAAAGAGATAAATAACATTTCAGAGATTAACAACTCAATAAATGAAATAAAAAATATAATAGATGGAATAAATAGTAGGCTACATGAAGCAGTGACCTGGAGAATAGAATCAACCTGAACAGGTTAGAGACAAACAAATCCTGCATTATGAGAATATACTTAGAGAACTCAGTGACATCATCAAGCATAATAACATTTGCATTATAGGGATCCCAGAAGAAGAAGACAGAGAAGGCAGGAGTCAGAAAATGTATTTGAAGAAATAATAGCTGAAAACTTTCTGAATCTGGGGAGGGAAACAGAGATTCAGATTCAGGAGGCACAGAGATACCCCAACAAATTCAGCCCAAGGAGGTTTACATAAAGGCATTAGTTTTTTAAATGGACAAAAATAATGGCAAAGAAAGAATTTTAAGGGTTGTGGGAGAAAATAAGAAAGTTAACATATAAAGGAAACCCCATAAGGTTATTAGATGACTTTTCAGCCATAACTTTGCATGCCAGAAAGGAGTGGCACAATGTATTCAAAGTGTTGAATATATTCAAAGTATTAATGGCCACTAAACTAGCCCTGTAAGAAATGTTAAAGGAGACTCTATGAATGGAAAATAAAAATCATAAGTAAAAGTAAGGCATCATAAAAGGGGGAAAAAAAGGTATACTTGTAAAAATCAGTCAAGAGAAGCACAAAATTGAAGGATGTGAAATATGATACCTGAAACATGGAGGGGAGAGGAGTAAAGAATGAGCTCAAAATTAAGTGACCATCAGTTTCATATAGACTGCTATATGGAGAAGATGTTATATATAAAACAAATGGTAACCACAAATCAAACCACATTATAGATATGCAAAAAATAAAGAGTAAGGAATCCAAGGATATCTCTAAAGAACACCAGGAAAAGATGAAAGAGAGAAAGAGAAGAAAGGACCAGAGGAAAACTACTAAAACAATCACAAAACAAGTAACAAAATGGCAATAAATACATATTTGTCAGTAATTATTTTGAAAGTAAATGGACTAAATGTTCCAATCAAAAGACATAGGGTAGGGCACCTGGGTGTCTCAGTCAGTTAGGTGTCTGACTTCAGCTCTGGTCATGATCTCGTGGTTTGTGAGTTCGAGTCCTGTGTCGGGCTCTGTGCTGACAGCTCGGAGCCTGGAGCCTGCTTTGGATTCTGTGTCTCCCTCTCTCTCTCCCCTTCCCCTGCTCATACTCTGTCTCTCTCTATCCCTCAAGAATAAATAACATTAACAAAACTAAAAAAGAAAGACATAGGGTGACAGAGTGGATAAAAAAACAACACCCATCTATATGCTGCCTGTAAGAGACTAATTTCAGACCTAAAGTCACCTGCAGGTTGACAGTGAATAGATGGGGAAACATTTATCATGAACACAGATGTCAAAAGAAAGCTGGAGTAGACAAAATCAACTTTAAAACAAAGTCTGTAAAAACAAACAAAGAAGTACACTATATAATAATAAAGGAATATATAACAAGAGGATATAACAATTGTAAATATTTATGCACCCAATACAGAGGCATCCACATACATAAAACAGTTAACAAATATAAAGAAACTAATCAATAATAATACAATAATGGTGGGGCACTTTAACACCACACTTACGCTGATGGACAGATCATCCAAACAGAAAATCAATAAGAAAATATGGCTTTGAATGACACACTGGACCAGATGGATTTAACAGATATATTCAGAACATTCCATCCTAAAACAGCAGGATCCACATTCTTTTCGAGAGTACATAGAACATCCTTTTCAATAGATCACTTATTCCCACCAACAGTACAGGAGGGTTCCCATTTCTTCACATCCCTGCCAATATCTGTTGTTTCCTGAGTTGTTAATTTTAGCCACACTGACCAGTGTGAGGTGGTATCTCAATGTGGTTTGATTTGTATTTCCCTGATGCAAACTGGTGCAGCTGCTCTGGAAAACAGTGTGGAGGGTCCTCAAAAAATTAAAAATAGAACTACTCTATGACCCAGCAGCAGCACTACTAGGAATTTATCCAAAGGATACAGGAATGCTGATTTATAGGGGCACTTGTACCCCAGTGTTTATAGCAGAGCTTTCAATAATAGCCAAATTATAGAAAGAGCCTAAATGTCCATCAACTGACGAATGGTTAAAGAAGATGTGGTTTATATATACAATGGAATACTACTTGGCAATGAGAAAGAATGAAATCCTGCCATTTTCAACAACGTGGATGGAACTGGAGTGTATTATGCTAAGTGAAATAAGTCAGTCAGAGAAAGACAGATACCATATGTTTTTACTCACATGTGGAGCTTGAGAAACTTAACAGGAAGGGAAGGGGAAATAATCGTTTCAAACAGAGAGGGAGGCAAACCCATAAGAGACTCTTAAATACAGAGAACAAACTGAGGGGTGATGGGAGGGTGGTGGGTGAGAGGGGAAAATGGGTGATGGGCATTGAAGAGGACACTTGTTGGGATGGGCACTGGGAAGCCATGAATCATGGGAATCTACCCCGAAACCAAGAGCACACTGTATACAATGTATATTAGTTAATATATTGACTTGACAATAAATTATATTAAAAAATTAATAGATGGCCACAAAACAAGCCTCAACAAATTAAAAAAGATGCATATTTTCTGACCACAATGCTATGAAACTGGAAGTTAACCACAGGAAAGGATCTGGAAAGAGCACAAATAGATGGAGGTTAAATAATATGCTAATAAACAAGAATGGGCCAACCAAGAAATCAAATAAGAAATAAAAAAGCACATGGAAACCAACGAAAATGAAAACACAATGGTACAAAACTTTTGGGATGCCGCAAAAGTGGTTCTAAGAGGGAAGTTTATAGCAGTACATGTGTACCTCAAGAAGCAAGAAAAATCTCAAACAATCTAACCTTACACCTAAAGGAGCTAGAAAAAGAACAACAAACAAAACTCTAATCCAGCAGATGGAAGGAAATCATAAAGATTAGAGCAGAAATAAATGTTATAGAAACTAAAAAAAACAATAGAACAGATCAATGAAACTAGGATCTGGTTCTTTGAAAAGGTTAAGAAAATTGATAAACCTCTAGCTAGATTCATGAGAGAGAGAGAGAGAGAGAGAGAGAGAGAGAGAGAGAGAGAGAGAGAGAAAGGACTCAAAATCACAAATGAAAGAGGAGAAATAACAACTGACACCACAGAAATACAAATTATTGTAAGAGAACATTATGAAAAACTATATGCCAACAAACTAGTCAACCTAGAAGAAATGGATAAATTCCTAGAAACATGTAATCAACCAAAACGGAATCAGGAAGAAATAGAAAATCTGAACAGACCGATTACCCACAAGGAGATTGAATCACTATGGACTGACTAAATGGGTAATGAGTATTAAGGAGGGCACTTGTGATGAGCACTGGTTGTTATATGTAAGTGAGGAATCACTAAATTCTACTCCTGAAACCAGTATTACACTACATGTTAACTAACTAGAATTTAAATAAAAACTTGAAAAAAATCTCCCAACAACAATAGTCCAGGACCAGATGGCTTCACAGGCAAATTCTACCAAATACTTTAAAGAAGAGTTAATACCTATTCTTCTCAAACTATTCCAAAAAAAAAAATCGAAGAAGAAAAAACTTCCAAATTCACTTTATGAGGCCAGTATCACCCTGATACCAACACCAGATAAAAACACTCCAAATAAAGAGAACTACAGACCAATATCTCTGATGAACATGGATGAAAAAATCCTCAACAAAATACTAGCAGACAGAATCGAACAATACGTTACAAAACCATTCACCACTATTAAGTGGGATTTATTCCCAGGAGGCAAGGGTGGTTCAATATTTGCAAATCAACCAATGTGATACATTATATACATAAGAGAAAGGACAAAAAAATCATATGATCATTTCAATAGACACAGAAAAAGCATTTGACAAAGCACAACATCCATTCATGATAAAAGCCCTAAACAAAGTAGGTTTAAAACCTACCTCAACATAATAAAGTCCATGTATGTAAACCCCACAGTGAACATCATACTCAGTGGGGAAGAACTGAGAGCTTTCCCCCTAAAGTCAGGAACAAGACAAGGATGTCCACTCTCACCACTTTTATTCACCATGGTACTGGAAATCCTAAGCACAGCAATCAGACAACAAAAAGAAATAAACAGCACCCAAATTGGTAAGGAAGAAGTAAAACCTTCACTATTTTCAGATGACATGATACTCTAGATAGAAAACCTGGAAGACTCTACCAAAACACGGCTAGGACTGATAAATGAGTTCAGTAAAGTCAGAGGATCCAAAGTCAATGTGCAGAAATTCATTGCATTTCTACACACTAACAATGAAGCAGCAGAAAGAGAAATTAAGAAAACAATTCCATTTACAACTGCACCAAAAATAATAAGATACCTAGAAATAAACCTAACCAATGAGATGAAAGACCTGTACTCTGAAAACTTATTATAAATCACTGATGAAAGAAATTGAAGATGACAGAAAGAAATAGAAAGACATTCCATGCTCATGGATTGGAAGAAAAAATATTGTTGAAGTGTCTACACTACCCAAAGCAATCTACACATTTAATGCAATCCCTATCAAAATACCAACAGCACTTTTTCACAAAACTAGAACAAACCATTCTAATATTTATATGGAAACAATAAATAGCCAAAGCAATCTTGAAAACGAAAGGCAAAGCTGGACATATCACAATTCCAGATTTCAAGTTCTATTACAGAGCTGTAGTAATCAAAACAGTATGGTACTAGCACAAAAACAGACACATAGACCAGTGGAACAAAATAGAAAGCCCAGAAATAAACACACAATTGTATGGTCAATTAATCTTTGACAAAGCAGAAAAGAATATCCAGTGGGAAAAAGAGAGTTTCTTTAACAAATGGTGTTGGGAAAAACTGGTCAGCTACATGCAAAAAAAAAAAAAAAAAAAAAAAAAAAAAAGAAACTGAACCACTTTCTTACATCATACATAAAAATAAATTCAAAATGGATTAAAGACCTAAATGTGAGACATGAAACCATAAAAATCCTAAAAGAGAGCACAGGCAGTAACATCTCTGACATTGGCCATAGCAACATTTTTCTAGCTATGTCTCTAGAGGCAAGAGAAACAAAAGCAAAGTGAACTATTGGGACTACATCAAAATAAAAAGCTTCTGTACAGTGAAGAAAACAGTCAACAAAACTAAAAGGCAACTTACTGAATGGGAAAAGATATTTGCAAATGACATATCCAATAAAGCGTTAGTATCAAAATATATAAAGAACTGACATAACTCAACAAATAACAAATAATTCGATTTAAATAACAAGTGGAAGACATGAACAGACATTTCTCCAAAGAAGACATCCAGATGGCCAACAGACACATGAAAAGATGCTCATCATCACTGATCATCAGGGAAACATAAATCAAAACTACAATGAGATATCACCTCACACCTGTCAGAGTAGCTAAAACCAACAACATAAAAAGCAGCAAGTATTGGTGAGGATGTGGAGAAAAAGGAACCCTTGTGCACGGTTGCTGGGAATGCAAACTGGTGCAGCCACTGTGGAAAACAGTATGGAGGTTCCTTAAAAGTTAAAAATAGAACTACTTTATGATCCATTAATCACACTACTGGGTATTTACCCCCAAAATACAAAAATACTCATTCAAAGGGATACATGCACCCTTATGTTTACTGCAGCTGTATTTACAATAAGCAAATTATGGAAGCAGCCCGAGTCCATCAGTTGATGAATGGATAGAGACGATGTGAAAGAAAACTACCATATGATTTCACTCATAAGTGGAATTTAAGAAACAAAGCACAAGAGCAAAGGAAAAAACAAAAGAGAGAGACAAACAGATTCATAACAAGAGAGATCAAACTGATGGTTAACACAAGGGAGGTGGATAGGGGAAATAGGTGATGGTGATTAAGGGTGTACTAGCCGTGATGAGCAGTAGGTGATGTATGGAATTATTGAATCACTATATTGTACACCTGGAGATAATATATCACTGTATGTTAACTATACTGGAATTAAAATTAAAAAAAAACAAGAAAAATCTCAAACAACCTAATTTTACATCTCAAGAAACTAGAGAAAGAAGAACAAATGAAGCTCAAAATTAGTATAAGGAAATAAATAACAAAGATCAGAGCAGAAATAAATAATATAGAGGCAAAAAAGAAAATAGGAAAGATCAATGAAACCAAGAGCTGGTTCTTTGTAAAGACAAACAAAACAAAAATCTTTAGCCAAACTCACCAAGAAAAGAAGAGGACTCAAATAAAAAATGAAAGAGCCAATGATATAATACCACAGAAATACAAAGGATCATAAGAGAGTTGTAAGAACAATTATACATCAACAAATTGAGCAATGTGGAAGAAATGAATGAATTCCTAGAAATATACAACTTATCAAGGCTGAATTATGAAGAAATTGAAATCTTAAAAGGTTACATTTCATTAATTAATTAATTTATTAGTTAATTAATTTATTTAGAGAGCAGGGAAGAGGCAGAGAGAGAATCCCAAGTAGGCTCTGCATCATCAGTGCAGAATCCAATGTGGGGCTCAAACTCACAAACCATGATGATATCGTGACCTGAGCCAAAATCAAGAGTCAGACACTTAACCGACTGAGCCACCCAGGTGCCCCAGAAATTGAAATCTTAATAGACCAATTACTAGTAAGGAGATTGAATGAGTCATTAAAAATCTCCCAACAAACAAAAATCCAGGACCAGATGGCTTCACTGGTGAAATTCTACCGAACATTCAGACTAAATTAATACCAATCCTTTTCCTTCTTCAAAACAAAAACAAAACAATCCCCCCCCCCCAAAACCCCAAACCGAAAACCACAAAGTAGAGGGAATACTTCCAAACTCATTTTATGAGGCCAACATTATCCTGATACCGAAACCTGACAAGGACACCACAAGAAAGGAAACCACAGGCCAATATCCCTGATGAACATGTGCAAAAATCATCAACAAAGTATTAGCAAACTGAACTCAACAATATATTAAAAGGACCACACACCGTGACCAAGTGCTATTTACTCTAGGGATGCAAAAATGGTTCAACAGCTGCAAAGCAACCAATGTGATACACCACATCGACAAAATGAAGAATAAAAATCACATGGTCCTCTCAAAAGATGCAGAAAAAGCATATGGCAAAGTTCAACATCTATTTATGACCCAAACTCTCAACAAAATGGCTTTAAAGGGATTGCACTTCAACAAAACAAAAGCCATCCATGACAAACCCACAGCTAACATCATACACAACTGCAAAAGCTGGAAGCTTTTCCTCTAAGATCAGGAAAAAGACAAGGATGCCTGACCTCATCACGGTATTGGAGTAGATAAGCAAAGGAAATAAAAGGCATCCAAACTGGAAAGGAAGAAGTAAAACTGTCACTATTTGCAGATGACATGATAATATATGTAGAAAATCCTATAGATTCCACCAAACCAAACAAATGAATTCAGTAAATTTGTGGGATATAAAAATCAATATACAGAAACCTGTTATGTTTTTAGACACTAATAATGAACTATCAGAAAGAGAAAATAAGAAAATAATCCCATTTACATGTGGATGAAAAAGAATCAAATATCCAGAAAGAAATCTAACCAAGGAGGTGAAAGACCTGTACATTGAAAATTATAAGACACTGATGAAAGAAATTAAAGGTAATACAAGTAAATGAAAAGATACTCCATGGTCATGGATTGGAACAATTAATATTGTTAAAATGTCCACACACACCACTCAAAGAAATCTACATAGTGCAATTTCTAGCAAAATTCCAATGGCATTTTCACAGAAATTGCACAAACGATCCTACAATTTGTACAAAACCACAAAAAAATCCAGAATAGCCAAAGAGATCTTGAGAAAGAACAACAAAACTGGAGGCATCACACTCCCTGCTTTCAAACTATCTTACAAAGCTATGGTAATTGAAACACTGGCATTAAAACAGACACATAGATCACTGAAACAGAACAAAGAGCCCGGAAATAAACCCATGGGTAGATGGTCAATTAGTCTACAATCAAGGAGGCAAGAATATACAAGGGGGGAAAGGACAGTCTCATTGATTAATGGTGTTGGGGAAACTGGACAGCCACATACAAAAGAATGAAACTGGACCACTTTCTGACACGATACACAAAATTTAGCTCAAAAATGGATTAAAGTCTTGAATGTAAAATCAGACACCATCAAACTCCTCCAAGAAAACAGGCAGTGAGCCCCTTTGCATAGGTCTTGGTGAAGATTTCTTAGATTTGACACCAAAAGTAAAGGAAACAAAAGAAAAACAAACGAGTGGAACCATATCAAACTGCAAAGCTTCTGTGCAGCCAAGGAAACCATCAAAAGGATGAAAAGGCAATCTCCTGAACAGGAGAAAATACTTGTGAATCATATATCTGATAATGGATTAGTAACAAAATATATAAAGAACTCCTACAACTCAATAGCAAAAGGCCAAACTGATTTAAAAAATGGGCAGAGGACATTTCCCAAAGAAGATGCATAGATGGCCAACAGGTACATGAAAAGATGGCCAATGTTAACTCATCATCAGAAGACATGCAAATCAAAACTATAATGAGATCTCTCTCTCTCTCTTACACACACACACACACACACACGAAATTAAGTGTTGGTGAGGATGTGGAGGAAAGGGAATCCTTTTGTATTGTTGGTGGAAATGTAAATTGGTGTAGGCACTATGCAAAATAATATGGAAGTTTCTCAAAAAATTAAAAATAGAACTACCTTTTGATGCAGCAATTCCACTTCTGGGTACTTATCCAAAGAATACAAAAATGCTAACTCAGAAAGATATATGCACCCCCATGTTCACTGCAGCATTATTTACAACAACCAAGATACAGAAACAACATTAAGTGTCCGTTGACAAATGAAAGGATAAAGAAAATGTGTGTGTGTGTGTGTGTGTGTGTGGTGTGTGTGTACAGTGAAATATTGTTCAGCCATAATAAAGAATAAAATCTTGCCTTTGCAACAACATGGATGAACTTTGAAGGCATTATGCTAAGTGAAATAAGTCAGACAGAGAGAGACAAACTCTGTATGATCTCACTTATATATGGAATTAAAAACAAACAAAAACAATCATAGATACAGAGAATAGATTGGTGGTTATCAGAGGGTAAAGGTGGGGGGTGTGGGCAAAATGGGTGAAAGGGGTCAAAAGGTACAAACTTCCAATTATGATAAATAAGTCACGGTGATGTAACATACAACATGGTGACTATAATAAATTATACTGTAATTGTATATATGAAAGTTGCTAAGAGTAAATCTTAAAAAGTTGTCATCACAAGAAAAAAATTCTATAACTATGTATGATGAGTGCTAACTGTGGTGATCATCTGGCAATATATACAAATACCAAATCATTATGTAAATAAAATCACTCCACACTAAGCAAACACATTCGAAGTCTGCCTGCACATCACAGCCGCTCACATCATGCCTTTGGCCAAAGTAGACTTGTGGCCAAGTTCAAAGTCAGCATCAAAGGGAAATATACCCTGCCCCAGGTGGATGGGGGTGGTGAGTGGATACTTGATGGACAATATGTGAGTACTTCACAGTTTTGGGGTGGGAAAGGAAGAAAGAAAGTACTAAAGCATAGATCCTTAACTCATGGAGGGTGGAGGCTTATACCTATTTTGAAGGAGGATTCTGGGTAACTGAGGGCCAGCATAAAGGTATTTGGTGTCCAGATGCCTATTCACACCAAGTGTGCTCTCTCATGGCCTTAAAATGTCACAGAGGAATAAAAAAAAAACCATCCAATACTCACTATTGAATAGAGAGGTAACTACTACAAAAACAGGCTCTGCTTTTGCAGCATCAATTGCTCT
Organism: Prionailurus viverrinus; assembly: GCF_022837055.1. Lineage (NCBI taxonomy): Eukaryota > Metazoa > Chordata > Mammalia > Carnivora > Felidae > Prionailurus > Prionailurus viverrinus. The sequence goes on from NC_062571.1 coordinate 14,156,551, forward strand.
ATTCACACACTTGGCTAGGAAGGCCACTGATTAGAGACGTAACTGTCAGATTTATAGCCCTATCCCTGACTGCTCTCCTAAATTCCAAAGTCCCGAGTGACTAATAGCATTCCCACAGGACAGGTACCTCATACTAACAGGTCCAAAGCCATACTCTCCATTTCCCCCCGAATCTATCATTCCCACACCTTCCCCATCTTAGAAAATGCAACTCCATTCATCCAGTTGCTCAGTACAAAAGCCTTAACAGCAGCAAACAGGTTGTCAGAAAATTTAGTTTCCTGGAAATTAAGGCAATAAGTCCAGCAAGGGGTTTCTGGAGATGGCTGAAGAAATTCCTCTGCTAATGGAAACCTCTTGAAAACAGGAAAGAGGGAGAGAAGTGGGGAGGTAGGGATGGGGGAGAACACAGAACACCATCTGGCCCCTGGTGGAGGGAAGCTTGGAGGGAAGAAGTCACTGGACAGTCTCACCTGAGCCCTCCAGCCTATGAGGCTAGAATATGAAACATCTATTTGCAAGGCAAATGCTCTCTTTAGCTACAGTCCATGCGAACACTGTCTCAGTAGGCTACTCTTTGATCCCTCTTACAAGAATCCTCTGCCTGTGAAGATAAAACAGGAACTAAGTTTCTTTCCCATTAAACGGAATGAAAATAATAGACCTTCAGGCGCTTCTGGGAATGAGATTCTGTGTTATAGAAACCAATGTTAATTAAATAGCCTGTTCTAATTCACTGCATACCTTTAAGTAGGAGACCTAACGGTTTGCTTCTAACTTCATTATATAAACAGTCCTAGGACCTAACCTTGGTGTTGATTTTCTTTCCAGGCACTAGCATAAATGAGGTTGTGCTTTAGTGAGAAGTTCTTATACCATGGCTAGACGTTGTAAGTTGACAATTTTTCTATTCTAATGTTTCTATTTAGAATATATAAATAAGCAGGAGAGACGCTCAGGTTTTATTAAACTATGAATATTCTTTAGTGTTTTACAGTTTAAAGAACACTTTTCAGATGCGTTGCCTCATTAAATCTGTACAACGATCCTATGAGGTGCTAATTTTATTCTGGCATTAAATAAAGAGTAGGTCCCAGAGAGATTAAATAACTTGCTCGTGGCCACAAAGTGGGCACATAGCAGAGTCAAGATGTAAACACAGGTCTTTCAGACTCCATTTTCCTACCCCACACTGTCTCTCAACTTTCTTCCCCCAATCCCCCACCCCCTACAAATGGTGGCGGACCCCTGGCTGGACAGTGTTCCTTAAAGGAAGGCTCTAAGGTTGTCCTCTTTAATCAGAAGGAAAATAAAACAGCATTAGGTGTTCAAGAGCATCCTCTGGTTTCCTGTCGCCCAGGAACTATAAAGAACTGAGCAAACAGAAAGTGCCTGCAGGGAGGGGCCTCAGTGAGCAGCAAGTCCCTGATCCTTGGGACCCTAAGGCTGTGTGCTGGGGCACCAGCACCAGGGGCCAGGACAGAGGGACATAAGCAGTGGCCATGAAAGCTCAGTGCAGGCCAAAGGGAGAGCGCTGTCGGAAGAGTTTTAAACTTCTACATGTGGAAAGCAGTAATGGAATGGAAAACTCACTGAAATATAGTTGGGAGGTTTTCGGGGTTGGAGACGGGGCTGTCACACTTTACCAGTCATAATCAATTGCAGACCCAACAGGAAGAGCTAGACTTAGCCAGACCTTGCATGTGGACTTGACCTTGCATGTGGGTACTGCTCACCCAGCTGGAGGAAGAGACATTTTCCTTATCTCCACTGCCAAGGGCTCAGCCAATGAGAAGCCACCAACCTTGGAGCTCCCAGTTTACTCCAATGGACTTTTAGTTCGCAACAGTCTTCCCAACTTAACCCCTTTTCTCCTTAAAAAAGCATGCCTCTCGTGTTCCCTGGACTTGCCAGCGGTTTTTTCGCTGCAGCTTGTTTCTTCTGGATTGCAATTCTCTTTTATTCTTGGATAAACCCATCTTACACTGGCAACATAACAGGCAGTGTTTATTTTTAAGGTTAACTAATAATGTATACATATTACATAATATATGCATATATATGCATACACACATATATATACTTCACCTCAGCACTCTTATTACTCCTTTTTTTTATACGTGTATTTATTTATTTTGACAGAGAGAGAGCACGAGTGGGGGAGAGGCAGAGAAAGAGGGAGAGAGAGAATCCCAAGTAGGCTCCTTGCTCTGTGCTGTGCCTGACATGGGGCTCAATCTCCCGACTGTGAGATCATGACCGGAGTCAAAATCAAGAGTCAGGCGCTTAGGTGACTGAGCCACCCGGGAGCCCCATTTCTGACTATTTAATGAACACTGTATTCCACCTGGAAGATAATTCAGATAACTCCCAGTTACAGTCATCCTCTGATGTATACGGATTCTATTATGCCTGTTCTTTTCAACAGTACCTTTGTTATCAGAATCACTAGCTTTCAGCAGAGTTCCTGACCACCCCCCCCACCCCCCCACCCCCACCCAACCCCATGCTCCTGCACAGTTTTAAACAATAGGCTTGAACTAAATGACAGTCCGGGGGCCATAAAGGCAAAGTAACTTGGGTTCTGTCATTCTATGTGACAATTTGGACTTCTGGTATTTAAAGTTAAACAGAGAAAATTGCAAGGGGCAATGTTTTTGTTTGGTAAGTATACATTTTGGTTTCTATGTGAAACATTTTACTGATATTTGAATACATTTAATACTAAAAGGTATCTTTTAATTGTCGATCGCCTTAAAACCAAAGAAGGAATCAAGAATTCCAATAGGAATCACCTATTTGGGCAAAATAGGTGATAGGGATTAAGGAGGGCACTTGTGATGAGCATCAGGTGATATATGGAGGGGTTGAATCACTGTATTGTACACCTGAAACTAATATTACACTGTATATTTAAAGAAAAAGAACAGAAAATATTATTTCAGAGATATAACTTAGTAGTTTTTTGTGGGTTTTTTTGGTGTGGACTTTTAGAAAGGGTTAATCAGGCACAAAAACATTTGCAAACAGCAAGATTCAGGCTCAAACAATGGGCAATAAAACATAATTTAAAATTGTTCCTTGAAAATCTGTGCGTAAAATTGTGGCGAAGGTCAGTATCTGTGTAGTAACATAAGGTGAGAAAAACTGATATGGGCACGGAAGAAAGAATCACATTTCAGAGAAACGCAAAGATGAGTTACAAAAGCAGCTGGGCATATGTGGCCAGAGGAAATCACAAGGGCAATGTTTGAAAACCTTGACCATTTCTACCAAGAGCGGAGTATCCAGTCTACGGCAATACCATGATGTCAATGTTTGTTGTAAGTCAGTGGTGTTCTCTAATTTTTGCAGAAGAAAACCTTCAGAAGTTTTAACAAATAGAAACTTATGATGGATTTCCAGAAGGAGATCGTCTAGGGGGTTCTTTTGACTGCAGAGGTATTTGAAAGCTACAAGAATTGAGCCCCTCAAAACCAAAAATGTGGAGAGTATTGCAATTTCTGGAATTCATTGTGAGTTTTTTTTTTAATGAATATCTGCCAAACTTACACTTAAGACTTTTCTAAACATTTATATATCTTCTCTTTGTAGGAGGAAAATTTTATTTTATTTATTTATTTATTTAAAAAATTTTTTTTTTCAACGTTTATTTATTTTTGGGACAGAGAGAGACAGAGATGAACGGGGGAGGGGCAGGGAGAGAGGGAGACACAGAATCGGAAACAGGCTCCAGGCTCCGAGCCATCAGCCCAGAGCCCGACGCAGGGCTCGAACTCACGGACCGCGAGATCGTGACCTGGCTGAAGTCGGACGCTTAACTGACTGCGCCACCCAGGCGCCCCAGTAGGAGGAAAATTTTAAATAAACGTAATAATATGTGGTTTAAAACATTTTTTAAAAAATGTTAATTTTTGAGAGAGAGAGAGAGACAGAGTGCGAGCAGGGGAAGGGCAGAGAGTGAAGGAGACACAGAATCCAAAGCAAGCTCCAGGCTCTGAGCTGTCAGCACAGAGCCTGATGTGGGGCTCGAACTGAAGAACTGTGAGATCATGATCTGACCCAAAGCTGGACACTTAACCGACTGAGCAAGCCAGGTGCCCTAATACTATTTGGTTTTGATCAACTATAATTGAAGATAAATAGACTTACCTAGCTATAACTATCTAAAGAACATGAATACATAAAGGAGATACATTTTGACAAAGTCACTGAAAAATTTGCCCAAGTTAAGGGTTGAAAACATAGCTATGTTGTATATTCATTCCTTTGACAGATCCATATGTAGGGATACACGCGTTTGTTTTCCAAAAAATATATTCATGGAGTAAAAGCATTATCTAGTATTTTTTTTTCCTTATTTCATGCCGTAATATTTATATTACTTTGATTTTATTGTATATATAAAGCTCAATAAAAGAAAATGTTCACTAGGTTTCTTTTCTAGTCATTATTGTTTCATTTTATGCTTATTACTGAAAATAATTTTGTTGTGTGTGGGGGGAGGAGTATTTAAAATATGATCAAGAGGTGCCTGGTGGCTCAGTCCATTAAGTGACTGACTCTTGGTTCGGCTCAGGTCATGATCTCACTGTTTGTGGTTCATGAGATCGAGCCCCTAGTCGGGCTCAGCACTGACAGTGCAGAGCTTGCTTGGGATTCTCTCTCCCCTCTCTCTCTGCCCCTCTTCCCACTCACACACACACACACTTTCTCTCTCTCTCTCTCTCTTTCTCTCTCTCTCTCTCAAAATAAATAAAATAAAATAAAATAAAATAAAATATGATCAAGTCCAGGGGCACCTAGCTGACTCAGAAGAGCATGCAATTCTTAATCTTGGTGTCGTTGTAGAGATTACTTAAATAAGTAAATAAAAAAACATGACTAAGTCTGGGTATGACTATGTTAGATATGGCACTGGGTGAGGCACAGGGCTGGAAATGTGGTTGGGGGAGAGGATGGAATTCTCAAAACAAGGACTTAGAGACTCGACTCCCTTCCCTGGTACACACAGTCCCTGCTCTTCACAGGCTCACACTCACTCTGGGCTTTTGCACCACTGTTCCCTCTCTCTAGAACCCAATCCCATTAAATATTTGCAGGACTTCCTTCCTTTCTTCCTTTAGGTCTCCCATTAGAAAGGCTTTCCACATCTACAAAAATAGCACCCTCTGTCACTCTCTATCACCTTTATCTTATTGTGTTCTTCTTACTGGGACCTATTATATATTTGTTGATTTCATTTCCTTCCATCTCCTCCAAGGAGAATCTAAACTCACAAGATCAGGGACTTTGGCTCACTGCCTATTCTCCACATTGTGGACAGCACTTGGCATATGAAAATCAACCATTTTGGAATGAATTAATGAATTCACTCCAGAAACTGATTCTGAGAAACTCCGACCTTGACGATATGACAGAAGGCAGGAACAAGGCATAGATCTACACATGTGATAATTAAATGGAAGTCTATCTACTCAACCGTGTTACCTTCAGCTCCATTCTCATGGAGGTACAGATTTCTTAACCCCTCTACTATGCTTTAGGCAAGTGAGTGAAAAATACAATTGCAAAGAAACTGAGGTGCTCCAGAGAAGGCAATTTGAGGTACTGATATGCGGAAATTCCTCAGAAAGCCTAGCTTGCTCCTTGGCCATTGCATATGGCAGCCCACCAGCCACTGTTTCCGCTCACCTGACAGAACGAGAAATCAACTGTTCAATCCCTGACTCTTCACGCCCAGCCAAGAATCACCTAACATTTCAAAACGATTTCCAAAATGAAGAAAGAGACTAGAATAAACAAAGTATGAAGAACTAGAAGGAAACAGATGACACAGAGAGGAGAAAATAATAAAAAAGCATTTGTTACCTCAGAGATTAAAAAGAAAATGTGCATCCAAAAAAGCAAGATGGAATGTTATTTATATAAAGGCCACAACCAAGGGATAACAAAAACTTTAGAAACTCAGAGCAGGGTAAACAGCTTTTTCAAGTCAACAGTCTTTACCTATGTGACACAAATGGCATTCACTGAAAAGAAAAAAAAAATGAGAAAGTGGACTCCACGAAAATTAAACACGGATACTCATTAATGACATTGCTGAGAAAAGAAAAGGCAAGGCACAGATTTTGGGGAAAAAAACATTTGTAGGACATATATCTAGCAAAGGACTTAGACAAAGTACAAAAAAGCACTTGCGCAAATCAACAAGAAAAATAAAAAGAACTCAATTTTTTTTTTCAACGTTTATTTATTTTTGGGACAGAGAGAGACAGAGCATGAATGGGGGAGGGGCAGAGAGAGAGGGAGACACAGAATCGGAAACAGGCTCCAGGCTCCGAGCCATCAGCCCAGAGCCCGACGTGGGGCTCGAACTCACGGACCGCGAGATCGTGACCTGGCTGAAGTCGGACGCTTAACCGACTGCGCCACCCAGGCGCCCCTCAATTTTTTTTTTAATCGGCAAAAGACTCAAATATATACTTTACAAATAAATATAAAAGAAAAAGATCCAAAAAGCGCATAAAAAGGACTTCACTGTCATTAGTCATTAGAAAAAATAGAGGGGTGTCTGGGTGGCTCAGTCAGTTAAGCGTCGGACTTCAGCTCAGGTCATGATCTCACAGTTCGTGGGTTCGAGCCCCGCGTTGGGCTGTGTGCTGACAGCTCAGATCTGGAGCCTGTTTCAGATTCTGTGTCTCCCTCTCTCTCTGCCCCTTCCCCACTCACACTCTATCGGTCTCTCTCAAAAATAAACATTAAAAAAATTTACAAAAAAGAAAATCATTAAAAAAAATGTTCGTAGATATTTAATTCATAATAACTAAAAACTGGAAACAATCTACATGCCCATTAACAACAGCACAGAAAGACATATTATGGCATATCCACACAATGACATTTAATAAGCCATAAAAAATAACCATTGACACGTGCAACAGCATAGATGAATTTCCTAAAACTCATGATGAACAGACATCAGACACAAAATAGTACGTATTGGATAATTCCATTTATATGACAATTGAACAGCCTGAACTAATCTATGTGGGTAGGAGTCAGAAGAGTGATTCTTTCTCTTGGGAGGAGGGTACTGATGGACCAAGGGGCTACGGCAGCTTTCTGGGGGTGACGGACGGGTTTTATATCATGATCTGGGGGATGGTCACATGGAAAGAGTTATCAGCCTGTGTACTTGCTATTATTTTTGCTTTATATGCATAAATCACATCTCAATAAAGTACTGTAAAGAACAATTTACCTCCAGTTTCAGAGCAACCCGCTTGTTGCAAACAACCAGAGGAGCAACCAGTACCGCAAGAACTTTCCCAGAGAGAAGAGACTCGCTGAGGAATGAATCTCGAGTTTGTCACTTTTTTCCTGAAGGCATTTGCCAATCGACCACTCAGAGGCTGAGAAGATGAACAGGAGACTGACCAATTGACAGGGCTGGGGGAACAAAAATTAAAATTCAGACCCCACTAATGAAAAGCAGTCCTGCTACAAACCCAGGGTTTCACTGGGGCTCCAAAGATCTATACTGTAGTATCTGGAGTCCAGAAGTCCAAAATTAAGGTGCCAGCGGGACCACAGACTCTCCCAAGACTCTGGGAGAGGATCCATCCCTTTTCTCTTACAGCTGCTGGTAGTTGCAACATTCCTGGATTTATGGCCTCCACACTTCAATTTCTACGTTTGTGGCCACATTGCCTCCTTTCCTTCTTTGTGTGTCAAATCTTCCTCTGCCTCCCTCTTATAAGGATACCTGGGGTTGCACTTAGGGCCCACTAAGATCATCTCTCCATCTCAAGATCATTAACTTATTAACATCTACAAAGTCCTCTCTCTCTCTTTTGCTATAAAAGATAAGATTCACAGGTTCCAAGGACTAGGATGTGGATCTCTTGCGGGCGTGGGTGGGTCACTATTCGGCCAACCATACCTCACCAGAATTAAAACCTAGATCTGAATAAATATCTCTGATTGGATTAAGGTAAACTGCCCTAGTTTAATTGCTAGACAGAAGCCAAAAGTAAGTCCTCTCTGGAGAAAAACAACATCACCCAGAGGCTTAAATTATATCTACAAGTTTTCCTACACAATATTTGAAATATCAAAAATAATCAGGCATAAAAAAGAAAATGACAGATGAAAACCAAGAGGAGAATACAGACAGTACAAATAGATCCACAGAAGATACAAATATTGGAGTTATCAGATGCAGACTTTAAAACAAATAATTAATATGTTCAAGAAATTAAATGACAGAGTGGAGATTTTTGGCCAAGAACTAGACATTTTTAAAAAACAAACTGATACCATGAAAGTGACGAACAGTTTTACTGAAATTATGAGTATAATCTGCTAGCTTAGACATGGCTGGGAAAAAAAAAACATTTTGATTGGAACATGTATTAGAAGAAAATACTGAGATTAAAGCATGGAAAATATAAGAAGGAGAATAATATGTGATGCACACTGCAAAGTCTCAACATATGTATGATTAGATTTGTGAAGGAGAGAAGGGATGGAATGGAGTGTGTGCAATACTTATACAGCTATTGGCTGTGGGTTTTCCAAAACTAAATACATCAAGCACGGGTTTAGAAAACATTATTAAACCCAAGCTCTGTGAGCATCTAGCCCAGATTTAAGACTATGAACCACAACTAACACACAGTAAAACTAGTGAAAACCAAAGATAAAGAGAAAAATCTTAAACGCTGACAGAGACCAAAAAATAGATAAATAAGACATCTCATCTTCAAGGACCAATCATTATTGACTTCCTAACAGAAAGAAGACTTGAAAAGCTTATTGTAAAGTGAGAATGAGATCTTCAAAAAGAGAGAAAAGAACTATACTAAAAACGTATACTTCGTGGGACGCCTGGATGGCTCAGTCCAAAGCGGCCCCTCTCGATTTTGGCTCAGGTCATGATCTCATGGTCCGTGAGTTCGAGCACCGCATTGGGCTATGCGCCAATAGCAAGGAGCCTGCTTGGGATTCTCTCACCCTCTCTCTCCCTGCCCCTGCCCCACTTGTTCTCTATTTCTCAAAAGAAATAAAAATAAACCTTAAAAAAAAAAAAAGGTACATAACTCAAGAGAGGAGGAGGAGATAGATATATACTGGATTTGTGTAACTGAAATAGTAAATTTGTGAGCACACCTAAATAAGTGTGTAAAATGTTAATTGAAATGTCTTGTGGGGTTTAAATACATATATTGATATCTAAAATTATACAATAATAACGTATTAATACGTTACAATAAACGTATACAATAATAACGTAAATAACGTAAATAGTAAATTTGTGAGCACACCTAAATAAGTGTGTAAAATGTTAATTGAAATGTCTTGTGGGGTTTAAATACATATATTGATATCTAAAATTATACAATAATAACGTATTAATACGTTACAATAAACGTATACAATAATAACGTATTAATAAATTTTATAATATATATTTATATTTATTAATACAGTATACCATATATAATGCATATTTACATATTTGTACATATATAATTTATTATGTATAACACACATAAGTATATTATGTATCTTTAAGTAAATATATATTTAAAATGTTATATTTTATCATAGATATTTATTGTATATTTATAGACTTGTATATGTTTTATAATACATTATAATACTTATAAGTAATTTAATATTTGTATATTATATATATATTTTATGGATATATAGACAAAATTTATAGTAGTGCAAAAAATTAGCACATGGTATGTGATAGAAAAGTGTTGTAAGGTTCCAAGATTGTCTAAAAAATAATAAAAGTTCTAGGTTATAGTAGATTTTAATGACTCAGAGATGAATATTGTAATCTCTAGGGTGAGTAGCTAATAAAAAATGGCAAAAGAATGTAACTACATATAAGAATGAAGAAATAGCATAAATTCTTGATTAATAAAAAAGACAAAAATAATATAGTGCAGGGTTTATAACATATTTAATAGTAAGATGTGTTGCAACAATAGGGCAAAGAACGGTGGGGAAGAAATGGAAGTATAATTGTGAAGTCCTTAATCTCTATGTGAAGTGGTGTAATACCAGTTAAAGGCAGAATGTGACAACTTTTCAATGTGTACTATATAAACCCTAATGCAACCACTGATATTTTTTAATTTTTAATTTATTATTTTATTTTTTTATTTTAAAGAGAAGGGGAGAGAGCAAGAGGGGGAGAGGAGCAGAGGGCAAGTGAGAGAGAATCTTAAGCAGGCTCCACGCTCAGTGCAGAGCCTGACACAGGGCTCGATCCCATGACTATGGGATCATGACCTGAGCCAAAATCAAGAGTCTGACGCTCAACCAACCGAGCAGCCCAGGTGCCCCCTGAAGTGTTTTTTAAAAAGAGATAGAGCTAGTAAATCAACAGAGATATATTTGAATCATAAAAATATTCAATTAATCTGAAATAAGACAGAAACGAGATTAAAATTAAAAAGAACAAATAAGACAAATGAAAACCAAATTTTAAAATGACAGATATAAACCTAACCATCATTGATAAGCACATAAAGTGTAAATAGTCTAAATATCCCCAATTAAAAGGCAGAGATTTTCAGGTTGGATTCAAAAACACCCCCAATTATACTCTGTCTACAAGAAATGAATTTGAAACGTGCAAGCAGGTTGAAGTGAAAAGATCAAAAAAGATATAGTGTGGTAACACTAAAGAAACCTGGAGCGGCTTTATTAATATCAGACCAAATAGATTTCAAAGTAAAAAGTACTGCCACAGAAAAGATGATTCCAGAGTGATAAAGGGGTTGATCAAATCCTAAACACTTATGCTCCTAAAAATAGTTTCAAAATCCATAAAACAAAAACAAAAACAAACCCCCCCCCCAAAAAACAAAACAACAGGATTGCAAAGAGAAATACACACAAGTCAGAGATTTCAGTATCACTCTGTCAACAATTAAGAAAATAAGTAGACAGAAAATAAGCAAAGATATAGATGACTTGGACAACACTACCAACCAACTTGACTGCATTGATATTTTTAGAACACTTTTTCCAACAACAGCAGAATAAACCATTCTTTTCAGATGTACATGAAGCAGTTATTAAGATAGACCATTTTCTGAGCTATAAAACAGAATTTAAGCCATCCACAATTAAATTTAATTGTAAATCAATAACACAGATCTCTGGAGAATTCCCAAATACTCGAAAACTACTAACACACTTCTAAACAAGCCACGCACCAAAGAAGAAATCAGAACAGAAGTTAAAAAGTATTTTAATTAAATGAAAACTACAACATATCAGAATTTGAGGGATACAATTAAAACATTACTTAGAAAAGAAATTTTAGCACTAAACGCATAGATCAGAAAAGAAAGGTTGTAAACCAATGACCACAGCTTCCATTTTAAGACACTAGGAAAAAAGAAGAAATAAAACCTTAAGTAACAAAATAGGGAAATAATAAAGATCTAAGTGGAAATAAGAGAAAACAGAAAAATGATATAAAAATGCACTTAAACCAGTTCATTGAGAAGGTCCATAAAATTGATAACTCTCTAGCCAGAGTAATCAGGAAAAAAAGGGGAAAAATACAAATGACCAATATCACTACTGAGAGAAGTGACCTCACTACATAGTCCACAGATATTAAAAGAATGGTAAGAGCATTTTATGCCAAGACATTTGACAACAGATATGACATAGACAAATTCCTTGAAGTACACACACTCCAAAGCTCACCTAAGAAGGTAACCTGAATAGCACTTTTATCTACGAAAGAAATGAGATTTGTAGTTGAAAATGTTCCAGGTCCAGATGACCTCGCCAGCAAATTATGCCAAATATTTAGGAAAGAATAGTAATTTGACACAAACTCTTCAAGAAAAGTGAGAAGCAGGAACTCATAATAAGGCTAGCATTATCCTAATACCAAACCAGGCAAAGACATTCCAAGAAAATAAAACTACAAAATGATATTCCCATTAAAGTAGATGTAAAAATTCCAAAGAATTTTTTTTTTTTAGCAAATTGAATCTAACAATACTTTAAAAAGATAATATATCCTGAATTACTGGGGTTTCTCTCAGAAATGCAAGGTTGGTTTAACATTGGAAAAAATTAATCAGCATAATTCACTCTATTACCAAACTTAAAGAGAAAACATATGATCATTCAAAAGACACAGAAAAAAACATTTGACAAAAAATAATATCCACTTCTGATAAAATGTCTCAGAAAAAATAAGAACAGAAGGGTTCAACCTATTAAAAGCCATCTGCCAAGATCCTACAGCTAACAAGATAGTTAATGGTGAAAGGCTGAATACTTTCCACAAAAGATCAAGAACGATAACTGGGAACTCTCACTTCATGTCTTCCTGTTAGACATTGTACTGAAGGTTTTAGCCGATGCAATAAACAAGGGAAAAAAAGAAAAAGCATCCTGACTGCAAGAAAGAAAGATATCTTTATTCTTCGCTTGCGTGGTTATCTACGTAGACGATATGACAGTTGACTAAATCAACAAGAAATGGCGGTTCCAATATGTATCCTTATCTTCTTCCAAATAATCCTCCTTACGGTTTTTGCTAAGGGCCTGGCCATTCAAAATACAGGCGACATTTTCCAGGCTCCTTGCAGCTGGATGTGGCTATGTGAACTAATTCTTGACATGTGAGTAAAAAAACTTTTTTGCTGACTTATGGAAACTTTCACACGAAAAAAATAACTGGCATGCCCCATAAGGCAAACTTGGCAATAGACAGAAGCTGACTGGACCCCTTCACGGAATAGAGCTCTCATACCAACAATGGGCAGCCTATCTCTGGCCCTTGCCATAAGAGAGTTTTTTTTTTTTTTTAAATATAATTTATGGTCAAATTGGTTTCCATACAACATAAGAGAGTTATTTAAACCCTCTTGCTAAAGGTATAACTTTAGGTTTTTGTTATTTGCAGTTGAAGAAACGGAAAGAATTTGATCAAATCTTTCTGAAAGATAAACAAGATCAGAAGAGATGGAATATAAGAATAGAGAAAGAAAATTAGTGGATCAGTCCAGTAAATCCAATATCCTACTAATAGTCCAAGAAGGTGAACCGAGAAGAGAGGGTGGAGAGGGGGATCTCCCAGAACCAAGGGACATAAGACTCTAGACTGAGATGCTTCACTAAGTGCATAGCAAAAGGTGTGAAAGAGACTCATATTGAGGCATGCTACTGTGAAATGGCAGAACACCAAAGAAGATCCTGGAAACTTCCAGAGAACTAGAGACTACTTACACATTATCAGCAAAGCAGAATGGATTCATCTTTCTCAGTAGTGGCATCAGAAGCCAGAGGACAACAAATCGAATGTCATCAAAATTCTGAGAGAAAATTATCTGCGACTTAGAATTCTAGAGCCAGCTAAATTATCACGCAAATGTGGGGGGAGGATAAAGACATTTTAAGATATGCAAAGACCTAAATACCTCCCCTATACACTCCTGTAAGAGGCTATAGAGAATACCTTCCGCCAAATCAAGGAAATTAAGACAAAAAGATGGATCCAGGACAAAGGATCTCTTACACAAAGGGAAGTTCCACAATGAAATCTTTGCATAGAGCAACCAATATGTATTGTAGCAGGATGAAGGAGTTTCTAGGAAATAAACACAGGCAGCTGTTACTTTGCATATGGCAGAAACATACTTTTATGGAGACAAAAATTAACAATAGGTAGATAGAAAGTCAGGCCCTCAGAAAGGGCTAGTATCAACCCTAGGATAGTAACACTTTTTACCTTAGATACTGTAGGGGTAAAATGAATGAGGGTGTGTGTGTGTGTGTGTGTGTGTGTGTGTGTGTGTGTGTGTGTGTTATATAATGTAAGTATATAAAATGTACTGATAAGAATGCTTGGCACAAAGTTAATAATCAATAAATGTTTATTATGATTTCATATCATTGTTAACATGGTAGGAAGGCCATATACATTCTCTAACCTTTCTAATTTAAAAATATGGAGATGAGAAAAATAGAAGAGGTGAGGGTAAGGGGAGGAGCAGAGTACTGAGCCGTGCATATAATCCTCTCTGATTTAATAAGGGATATTGCCCATAGACTGTTATGATAACAGTAAAACTCAATTCCAAACAAGTTGGCTGTGGTCCCCAAAGCATTCTGTCTCTCGGAAGGTAGTCGAATGAGCCTTGAAATGAGCCCATCGTGCTGTCTTCCAATAGTGAAACTCTCCTTCTCCAACTCAATTCCTCACAAAGCCTAAACACCTTTGCTTACTCTGATGCCTGTCACTTAAAGCACAGCTACATTAGACAGCAAACTGAAGCCAGACATGATAGACAAAACCCCTAGGAAGTCAACATGGTCTCTCCCCAGAGTCTCACTCAAGTCAGTGTCTCCCATTTTCTATAACAGACTTCAGGGGTTCAAATCCTGAATCTGCTATTTAGTAGCTACATGACTTTTACCAAGCCATTCATCTCTCTGCTTATTGGCTGTGAGTTGTAGCAAGGAAATCTATAGGTGATGCTCTACTCCCTTGTGGGTTAGGAAGGAATGGTCATCAATGTAATGTTGGACACACTTTCAGTGAATAGGTGTTTCCTGAACATCCTCTAAACAGGGAGCAGGGCAGGCTGAAAACTCAATCTATAAAACAGAAAACATATTCTGAAACAGATTCCCTGCCCCCTTGGTCCTTCATTACGTTCTTAGTCTCATGTACTTAGAGGAAGAAAGATCACAGGATGACAGTCTGGCTATGGACCCATTTACTAATCTCATTGGTGAGAACTGGTAAGAAAAATAGAACGCATCACACTTAATGCAAAAGTATAAAATAATTAGGAAACAACCCTTTTCTTTGTCTACAGTAAAGGTCAAAATGCATGTGGAGACTGAACCTCTGTAGTGTAGAGAGGTAAAAGGAAACAGAGTATTAGCTATCACAGCTGTTCGCACATCTAACGGTTGTTTTCCTGGTGAAAACAACCACCATTGTTAACAGATATGAGCATCAAAGGCTCACAGTCACTACCAAGAAAGTCACAGTTAGCAATCAATAGTTGGTATTTCTTAGATGATACTCTTCTATGCCATTAAAATTCAAGGCATTTCTTTGGTACAGACCCATGGGTTTCCATGGAAACCTGCTTTATTACCCAGGCAACTAAAGGCTCATGCCGGCAGCGTTAGATTATTTTAAATTTTTCAGCAAATTCGGGTCTACTTAGATAAAAATCATCCTTTTTGGCTAAGTTAAAACTCTATTTGACTATTCCCCTGTGCCAGATTTAAAACTTTTTATTTAGCCCCCAAGAACACAAAAATGAAGTTTCTAATTCATCTTGTGAGTTCTATGACTCTTTATATTAACCAGATACACATTAAAGGAGTTGCAGTTGCCTGAAGGTCTTTTGAGGAATCTAATTGATAAAAATCCATATTTTCTTTGGGGAATTGATAGGAAACCAAGTAATAGAACTGAGATTCAAGTGTCTGGAAAAGGGAAGATGTTGCAGTTTAAAGAAATGCAGGGTGTCAATAGCCTCAACTGATAGGGTTGGTGAAAGGTTTAAATAAGGTAATACATGCAAATCAAATGTATTGATATAAGCAATCAATAATATCTGCCATTATTGAGAACGGTGGACTGGATGCTTTTATACAGGGGTATTATGTGTTTGAATAAGCATAACTCAAAGAATTGGAGTAATCATCAGCCTAGAGGGAGGTCATACTTTTAGGGGTATGACCAGGGCTATGCCTTCTGTACATTTTGAAGTCAAATTAGAGAAGCATGTTTAAGATGCTTATCAAACCTTCAGGGAGTCTGGGGCTGGAGGAGATAGTTCATAGTTTTAATGACAAATTCAAGATCAAAATGATCCAAAGGCCTCGTGTGGTGGGCTGGAATAAACAAGATAATATTTAATCATGCTACTGTTCGCTTAATCACTTCTAGTGACTTTCTATTACTAATAAGTGACCCAATGTCTCAGTATGACACTGGAGACCCTCACATTGGGACTTGTCCTGTTTTCTGATTTTGTCTCCTACCACTCTTCTACAGATGCCTATCTCTTTTTCTGAGCTATTTGCTGTTCCCAGATCCTATCCCTAACATGCTGTCTCTCTGTCTGTTTTGTGTTCATCCAAACTGCCTCGTCATCCATCTGTTTCTAAAAATCCTATTCATCCTGTTAGGCTCCACTCAACAAGTTATTTCCTTCATGAAGTAGTTCCCAATCCCTCCAGATTGGAACGGGACAGCCTAACACTGAGAGTCAATTGTCTCATGTCAAGGTCTTGGTGACCTTGATCAGTCTGCTCATTAATTTCTAAGTTTCTTAAAGATAGGGGCTCTTTCAATTACAGAAGTTCCCTTTTTAGAAGTATTTGTGGAACAAATAAATAAGTGCTAAGTGCGAAATCCTGTTCGTGTTCGAAACTCAACAACTTTGGTTGAATAGGAAAGAAGGAACATCTGAGTAAATCTATGGGGTCTTAGTTGACTCTAAGTAGAATAAGTAATAAATACTATGGGGACCAAAAGCTAATGTAAACACAGACTACACAATCCAGATGACAGATAAACTCTTGTGAGTAATTATTCTGTATGGACTCTGATTACCGAATGCTTAAAGGGTTGCTATACCGTAAGCTAATGATTGAAGGGAAAGGGCTTCACCTGTAGGGTGGTTTCTTATCATTTGCGTTGCCAGTAACAACACATTCCTTACCCTGGAATCAGATGAAATTTCTACACATTCTTGGACCTACAGGGACCAAGGAGTCGGAATCCTATGGCCCTGGTGATGGCTGCAAAGGGGACACATGGCTAAAAAGGGTTGGGCTCATCTTACGTTGGGAAATAAAAATGTTGGTGGCTGTGAGGGACAGTCTGAGGACAATGAATTGGGATGGGAGCACAAGAGGCGTGACCTCCATGGGAGTCAGGCTGAAGACCTGGAGGTCAAACAAGAGCCACTGGAGGTCGAACAAGAGGTGGCTACTGGAGGAGGCGGAGGAACAGCCCGGAGCCTGTGGGGCACAGCAGCCCTGTCACTGAAGAGTCAGAGGGTCAAAGGGGAGAAGCATCTACATTGGTGTAATTTGTGTTTTCTGTAGTCATTTCTGTTTTGCCTCACCTTGGTATTTCTTAAAGGATTTTTCCTGAAAAAGTAAGGAAAAGCCCTCTGATTTCCAGTTCTGCCATTTAAGGAGCTTGGAAGTCACTATCCCCTCCTAACAACAAGTAAAAAGCTAAACAGGCTAAAACAACAACAACAACAACAAAAAACACAACTATCCTAAGATCTGTAAGAGAAGTAAGGACACAGGGCAAACCACTGCCCCTAAGGGTGGAGAGACAGACAAATACAGAGAAAACCCAGGAGCAGAGACCAACAAGCAGAAATGGCCACCGGCACCAGTGCTGGGGCAGGAAAACCAGAACCGAATCGACAAGTTGCTGGAGGCTCAGGGCAGACAACTCTGAGAGTTAAAAACTCCAGGGGACCCTGTCATAGGGCGGGGGGCCCACAATATTGTGACATTTACCTCCAGGATCTTGACCAGGTTCTCACAGTAAATATCGGAGAAATTTTCCTTCGTGCTTCCGGCAGCAGGAGGTCACGGTGAAGGAACCATTTTGGAATACATCAGGGCGCTCTGTTCTTAAGAAGGCTTTCCCTCAGGTGGAACTACTTAACCAGAGCCTAACCTGCTGGGCTGTCTTCGGGGCCTAACCAGGAGGAAGGGAACTAGCCAATTGCAGCCAGCTGTAGCCTGCCACAAAGGGAGATAAATACTCAACTCCAGCCATGCTAGCCACCCTCTCCCACCTAAGAGAGGGGAAAAAACTAAGACCCATTTCCCAAACTGGAAAGCAAAGAAAACAAAACCCAGAACAGAAAACAAAACCCAGAACAGAATATCCAAGGACTGTAGGACCACTACAGAAGGTGTAACATAGGGGTGCCTGGGTGGCTCAGTCAACTGAGTGTCCAACTTCAGCTCAGGTCATGGTGTCATGGTTCGTGGGTTCGAGCCCCGCATCAGGCTCTGCTGACAAGCTTGGAGCCTGGAGCCTGCTTCAGATTCTGTGTCTCCCTCTCTCTTTGCCCCTCCCCTGCTTGTGCTCTCTCTCTCTCTCTCTCTCTCTCAAAAATAAATATTTAAAAAAAAAAAGAAGGCATAACATATACCTACTAGGAATACCAGGAGAAGAAAGAGAGAAAGGAAGAAAAGAAATATTTGAACCAATGACTTAGAATTTCTCCCAATTTAATGTTAGAAACCTAACCACAGATCTGGGAAGCTCAGAGAACACCAAGTGGGATAAATGCCAACAAAACAAAGCAAAACAAACAAAAACTATACCTTGGCATTTCATTTTTAAACTATAGAAAATCAAAGATGAAGAAAAAAAATCTTTTTTTTTTTAAACTTTTTTTAACGTTTATTTATTTTTGAGACAGAGAGAGACAGAGCATGAACAGGGGAGGGGCAGAGAGAGAGGGAGACACAGAATCTGAAACGGGCTCCAGGCTCTGAGCTGTCAGCACAGAACCCGATGCGGGGCTCGAACTCACAGACCGAGAGATCATGACCTGAGCCGAAGTCAGATGTTTAACCGACCAAGCCACCCAGGCGCCCCGAAGAAAAAAAAATCTTGAAAGAAGCTGGAGGAACCTTGCCTTTAGAGAAACAAAGGATTACATCCAACTTCTCTTCAAAACCATGCAATCAAGGGAGGAAAGAAACATCTGAAGTGTTGAGAGAAAAAACCCACCAATCTAGAATTCTGTATCCCACAGATTTATCCCTTAAAAATGGAGCAATAAATAAAAATTGGGGGAAATCGTTGCTAATTGGCTTGCCTTGCAAGAAATGTTAAGGGTTCTGTAGAGAGAAGGAAAATAAAATAGGTCAGAAACTTAGATCTACATGAAGAAAGGAAGAACATGGAAAAAGGAATAAGTGAAGATAGTTTTCTCATTCCTAACTGACCTAACAGATTAACAGTTTGCTCAACATAATAACAGCAACAATGCATTTGATGATGTACAGATATTATGTTTATTTTTTTAAATTTTATTTGTTTACTTTTAGAGAGAGTGAGGGAGCACAAGTGGGTGAGGGGCAGAGAGAAGGAGAGACAAAATCCCAAGCAGGCTTTGTGCCATTAATGCAGAGGCCGATGTTGGGCTTGAACTCATGAACCGTGAGACCATGACCTGAGTGGAGATCAGGAGTCGGAGGCTTAACTGACTGAGCCACCCAGGTGCCCCTAGATGTTATGGTTATATATGTGTCTTTATATGCTTATGTATACTTATCTATAAATGAAATGAATGACAGAGATGATACAAGGGATGGGGAAAGAATCAGGATTATTTTATTATAAGGTACTCACATTACATATGACATGAATTATTTGGAAGTAGTTGGATTAGTTGTAAATGCAAACTCTAGGGCAATCAGTAAAAAAAAAAGTTTTGAAATAAATATAACTGATATACTAAGAAAGGAGAGAAAATGGAATCATATAAAATGCTCAATTAAAACCATAAAACCAAAACCACAAAGAACAAGGGCAGAGACATACAGGGAACAGAGCTGAGCATCTTCAAAAGGTGACACCCGCCATCAGCCTGTGGCCGCGCGACTCCGCTGAGCCAAGTCTAAGCCAGCCAAAGTGCAATCCCCTGCAGATTGGTGAGCACGGGCAGAGACTTGCTTGTTATAGGCCACTGAGTGCAAGGTGGACTTTTTTAAATGTTTATTTTTGAGAGAGAGAGAGAGAGAGAGAGAGAGAGAGGGAGACAGTGTGGGTGGGGGAGGGGCAGAGAGAGAGAGGGAGACACAGAACCCCAAGCAGGCTCCAGGCTCTGAGCTGTCAGCACAGAGCCCCACGCGGGGCTCGAACTCACCAACCGGTGAGATCTGACCTGAGAGGAAGTCGGACGCTTAACCGACTGAGCCACCCACGTGTCCTGTGAGGTGGAGTTTTAACACAGCACTACTGCGGCAATGCCCGATTAAAGAAAAAAGCCTACCTGCCCTACATCCCATTCTTTCAGGGGCGTATTAGGTGACTTCGTGGATGGTCATTGACACAGTAAATCGGGCTCTGTGAGCTCAATGAGAGCGCTTTCCAGGTACTGATTGTAAATTTCAAAAAGGCTCTTCTGGAGCCGGTGAGCTATGTCTCCAAAGAGATACACTCCATCAGGTGGATCTAAAGAATCTTTTCTATTTCCCCAATTCAGAGGGCTGCTCAGAGGCTTGATGGAGACCGGATTGAAAAGGGCAAGACAACGGAATAATAGAAACTGTAGCTATTTCTTATTGTTGCTGTAAACGAACTGTACGGTATACTGAATTGCATTACTAAAACCTGAAAAATAATCCATTGTAGCAAGATATCACAGATGATTAAGACATTTAGTTTCTAGTCTGTGGTATTAAATGTTTAGAACCCTTCCCAGATTCATATTTGAGGGTCACAGACGGGTACAGATGGATATATGGAGTGCTTAACATGCTCATTCATAGATAAGAGAATTTTTAGAATGGGTTTCTCATAAGTGACGTCTAAAATAACCTGGCAACAGCTGAAGGGTCTTGGGACTCCCTATGGTTGAACTGTTTGGAAATATGTAGCATTTCCTGCAAACATCTATTATTAATTCTAATGTTAATAAAGCCATCCATATGGCATATACTTCCGAGTTCCCATAAAAGTTGAAAGAGTTTCTATTTTTAGTTTCGACTTTGCAGCTCGATTGCTTTTCATCGAAATCCACACTGAGCCCTCTCTGCCAGACCTTGGCCAGGACACTGAAGTGCCCTCCTTATTGATTCTCCACTGTGTGTGTTGTTGCTTGCTGGATTGATCCAGTCACATCTTGTATTGAAAGCAGCCCGCTGTCAGTTCCATTAGCTAATTTTATGAGCGTTGGCGCCCATGTGCAGTCCCAGATGGGATTCTAGGACCCGTCTGCTTCCACCTGCTCTGATAGCATGACATGGCTCCTGCTTTGGCTGCCTGCTCTCTCCTGGAGTTGTATCATGGTGCTTTCTGAAGAAGGGACATCTCAGCAGTGGGATGTTTGGCTTAAATTTCTTTTAGCCACAGTCTATGTATTAGTCAGAAAACTGTGGGTATTTGAAGGGATTCTTCATGATTTGGGCTCTACCCGTCTCTGCAGCCTTATCTTCTGCCAGAGATATTAATGGACACCCACACTGATGCACTGTTTGTATGTGTCTTTGTATGCATCATCTGTATTTACCTAGCTATCTAATGCAGTTATGGCCCCAAACTCCATACGGCAACAGTAGTTACCTCTAAGGCCCACAGAGCCCAGGTTAATAGCTCAAATGAGCAAAGGCCAGCACAAGTACACACGCAAATACTCACGAACGATCTGGCTGAAGGGTGTAGCCCCAAGTGGGGCTGGCTGATTTTTGCTGTGAAATGCAGGTGCAATATTGCTGGAAGTTTCTTTCAAGAGAAGTTATTTAAGGGAAATCAGTAATCCACACCTTTTCAAAATTTTTAAAATTTATTTATTTTTGAGAGAGAGAGAGAGAGAGAGAGAGAGAAAGTGAGAGCACAAGTGGGAGAGGGGCAGAGAGAGAGAGGGAGACATAGAATCAAGAGCAGGCTCCAGGCTCTGAGCTGTCAGTGGGGCTCGAACCCAGGAATCGTGAGATTGTAGAAATCCACACTTTAATGTGAAATCTCCTAATTTAAAAATGTTGACTCAAATGCCTTCATGGTAGTAAATGCGGGGAATGTGAATTGGTGCAGCCACTGTGGAAAACAGTATAGGGCATGGTCCTCAAAAAATTAAAAATAGAACTACCATATGAGCTTGTTTCCACTGGATCCACTGGATTCTACTTCTAGGTATATATCCAAAGGAAACAAAATCAGTATCTTGATGAGATAGCTACACTTGCATATTCATTGCAGGACTATTTATTACAGCTGAAACATGTAAACAGCAGAAGGGTCCACTGATGAATGACTGGATAAAGAAGATGTGATATATACATATGTATCACAGACAGACCTAAATATTGATGTAGATAAGACATATCCATATAGATAAGACAAATACTGTATGATTTCACTTATTTGGCTAAAAAAGCCAAATTCACAGAAACAGAACAGATTGGTGGTTGCCAGAGGCGGGACATGGGGGTTTGGGGGGAAATGGGTGGAGAGGGTCAAAAGGTACAAACTTCCAGTTATAAGATAAATAAGTTCTGGGGATGTCATGTACAGTATGGTGGCTATGGTTAACACTATCTGAAAGTTGCTAAGACAGGAGATTCCAAAAGTTCTCATAACAACAACAACAACAACATGTAACTATGTGTGAGGTGATGGATGCTAACTAAATTACTGCGACATTCATTTCACAATATACAAATATATCAAGTCATTTCATCGTACACTTTAAACTAATGTAATGTTATATGTCAATTATAGCTCAATAAAAACCAGGAAAAAGAGAATACATTCTGAATGATACAGAAAAGGGTGCAATCAAATAAGACAGCTATGTATGTTACCAGTGTGTATGAAAGACAACTTGGATGTCACTAGTTCTCAACTTTTGGCTTACTATTCTTACCTTATTTCTGTGCATGCTACTTCCTGTGTTGTTAGCCTGCTCCCCCTCTATTTACCTTCAAAATGCTCACTCAGGTGGTACCTCATCTGTAGAAGTATTCCTGGTCTCTTTCTCAGAGGCCAGCGGTCAGTTCGAGCACCACCCCATCTACCCTATATATATAAAACCATCGTGGTACTTATCACACTGCCTTGTTATTTATTTATTTATTTATTTATTTATTTATTTATTCATTCATCCGGTTATTTAGTTATTTAGTTATTGAGAGAGAATCTTAAGCAGGCTACACACTGACACTGTGATTTTTGGCTGAAAGTTGGACATTTTTATATTCTAATATGTAACTTCGGAAATAGTACTCTCTCCCTTACCTTTTCTGTTTTGTTCTGTGTTTGTGTTGTGGTTTTGGCTGTTGAAGGCTGTAGTAGTCCATTTGTTTGGTGACTTTCCCAAACGACTATTGCAAAGACTGTATTCCTTGCCATGTGTGGTCACTGAAATCTGTTCCTTACCTTTTTGGGGGGCTAGTATTTGACAGAGATTTCTTTGGATGCCAGCAGCTGAAAACAAAAACAACAAAAACACACATAGCAATCAAGCATACAAAAGGAGAGACAGAAAAAAGGCACCTCTTACAATCTTTGTAGATTGGGTCTGTCAGTGCCCTCCTTCAGCATTTAGCCAGGTTTGCACTGAGATCAGGGATCAACACGAGGCTGAAGGTTTAGGGTCCCATTGAAAAGACTCAAAACGAAAGCTTAGGGTCTTTTCTGAGCATGTGTTTTGTCCTTGGAAGGCATAGGGGGCTTTCTAAATCCCCCAGTATACATGGATGCTTTTGAGTGTCCTAATTTCCCAAAGAAACTCGCCTCAACTTTTGCTTAGGCAGTCTAATACGGGTTTCAGCTATAATCTTTTGCCTCAGACATCTGAGGACTGTTAGTTCAGCCTCCATTGTTTTCAGCAATGCTCATCACTTTATTGGCCTGAGCTCTGAGGTAGGCAAAACAGAGATGAGTGCCTTCTGTCAGTCCTTCAGGTACCCACCAGGCAGGTTAGAACACATATACACAGTGTAGACACAGCAGTCTGCTAAGGCTGCCATAACAAAATACCACAGACTGGGTGGAGAGTAACCAACAGAAGTTTGTTTCCTCACAGTTCTGGAAGCTAGAAGTCCAAGATCCAGGTGCTATCAGGGCGGGTTTCTGGTAAAGCTTCACTTCCTGGCTTACGACGGCTGTTGTCTTGCTGTGTCCTCAGATAGCCTGTCCTTGTGTGTGAACTCTCGTGTGTCTTTTCTTCTTATAAGGACACCCACCCTACTGGATGAGGATCTCACCCTTGTGACCTCAATTCTTCTTATTTCCCTTAAGGCCCTTTCTCCAATACTGTCACATCGGGGCTTAAGGCTTCAACATATGAATCTTGAGGGGGCACGATTCAGTCCATAACACACAGTAGCTTGTGAATAAGGTCTTCACTCCTTCCTCCGGAGCCAGGGACCAGGGTTCCCTTCCAGAAACGTGGACTGCTGATGCTTAAAGACCAAAATTGCCTAAAGGGCACAGGGGAAAGGCAAATAAAATGACCACAGAGCTTTCCTACCATTTTGAAATTCCCTTTTCTTGAGTCAGCGTTCATTTGGTTGCTGTAAACTTTTGACTGTTTTACAGAAGTCTGGTAAAGTTGGTACTCATGGTTCCTGCTTGTTTTTGTGTTTCTGGGGAGGGAGCTATCAAGAACTTGGAGCTGCAGACTCCACCAATTTGCTGATGTCAACCTAGCCCATGCTTCTTAAAAGTTGAACTTTTGTAGTCCCTTTATTCCCAGAAAAGAGCACAATGTTTGGTATGAGAGAAGAGTTAAATAAATATTGAGTACACATGTCAATCTTGGTGAGCATCTAGGCTAATGCAGTGCATGGGCGAGAGTCTAAAGCCTTCACGGGAGAGCTTCAAGGAAATTCAAGGCTCTGGAAGGAGGTTGGAGGTTGGAGAATCTGGGGGCTGGTATAGACCAAAGTCTGTGGGAAACAGAGCACCAAGAGCCACCTATGTCCAAAGCCAGAAAGTTCTGTGTAAACATGTTTTGCTATATTATATTATATTATATTATATTATATTATATTATTATGTTATATTAACTTTATTTTATTTTTGAAAAATGTTTACTTATTTTTGAGAAAAAGACAGTGTGAGCGGGGTAGGGACAGAGAGAGTGGGAGACACAGAATCCAAAGCAGGCTCCAGGCTCTGAGCTGTTAGCACAGAGCCCAATGTGGGGCTCAAACTCACAAACCACTAGATCATGACCTGAGCCAAAGTCGGATGCTTGACTGACAGAGCCCCCCAGGTGGCTCCATGCTATGTTGTATTTATGACGATTCATTTTCAAATGCTTCAGGATGATATGTAAATATGGGAAGATGAGTTTGCCCTATGTTATCAATATCTTAGGATTGTTTAAATTATCACTGCAAGTGGTAGAAGTACTTTGATACAACAATTCAATTTTTATTCTTTGCTTAAATAAGGCATAAAATTGTCAAGCCCAACAGACTACACAAGGAGTCAGCGATGTATGACCCATGGGCCAAATGTGGTCTGATGTAAGTTTTTGTAAAACAAAAAAAGTTGAATTGGAGCACAGCTATTCTACTACCTATATATTGTCTTTGGCACCTGTTGTGCTACAACAACAGAGTTGAATTGTTGTGACAAAGACCATATAGTTTTCAAAACCTAAATTTATTTTATTTTATTTTATTTTTTTAACATTTTAAAAAAATTGCTTTATTTATTTAAAAAAAATTTTTTAAAGTTTATTTATTTTTGAGACAGAGAGAGACAGAGCATGGGCAGGGGAGGGGCAGAGAGAGAGGGAGACACAGAATCTGAAGCAGGTTCCAGGCTCCGAGCCATCAGCACAGAGCCTGACGCGGGGCTGGCTGGCACTCACAAACTGTGAGATCATGACCTGATCGAAAGCCGGAAGCCCAACTGACTGAGCCACCCAGGTGCCCCCCAAACCTAAATTTTACTATATGTTCTTTTACAGAAAAAATTTGCTAACTGTTGTTCTACAGCCTGATATTTGAAGGCCACTTTGGCAGGATATAACATCCTGGGTTCATACTTTTCTTCCCTTCAATTTTCAGAAAATATTTCTCCATTGCTATCTTGCTTTTTATGTAATTATTGAGACATCTAATGCCAACCTGATTTTTTTAAAGCTTTGTGAGTCGGCTGGTCTTTGCTGGAATTCCAGCAATTTTTTCCCCTTAAAGTCTAAAGGTCTTACCGGAAATATATTTTGAGCATGATCATTCTGGGTCAATTGTCTCAGGTATACATTTTTCCCCTATATACGTCCAGATCTTCTTTCATTTTCACAAAATTTTCTTGAATTACTAATTTAAATATAACCATCCATTGTTTTGTCTTCCTTTTAGGGGACTTCAATCATTCACATATTGTAAATGTTGGGTTTTATTTGTTGATTTTATGTATCTATAGCTTTTGCCAGATCCTTTTGCTTCTATTTATTGATTTATTGTGTTTTACTCTTCTTGATTTTTATAATTCTTCTACTCAGGTTTCAATATTTTCAGCAAATCTATTATCTCTAGGTATTTTATAAGGTCTTTATTTCTGAGATGATTTTTTTCTTTATTTCTTGAGTTTGGTTAATTAACTGTTATTTCACATTTTCATATTTTTGTCCATTTCTCTTCTGATTAGACTTCTTATTCAAGGCATTATCTTATACCTGAACATGCATTGATATGTTAAATATCAATGATATTTAATTTGTGTGGCAGGTCAAAGACTTGGGGATGAATGACAGATACTCAGGGAAGGAGTGGCTGAAGAAGCCTAGGCTCAGAAGGGTTAAAGGAAATTTTGCCAAGACTCAACTGAGTTCATTGTGGAGGGGAGCTTTGAGCTTTCAGCAGGAGTTTGGCTTAGAGGCTTGGACACTGAGAGGTCAGAAGTCAGATGAGTTTCCACTATGCAGGCATTTTTTGATAAAGCTTCAGTGTCTTTATGGGAGGGAACAATGGGAATGACTCAAAAAGATCTGAAGGAAATTAACAAAATCCAAGCCATTCCCAGCACCTGAAGGTTGGATTGCATCAGTAGCCAAGCAATCCCTCCGATTTAGGAAGGATCATTTTAGATTCAGTCTTTCCTGTGCCATTATTAAGGGTTGCTAGTATAAACTCAAGCACCAATTAGACCCCTTTCCAATATTCAGTATAGACATTAAGGACTAGCATGATAAGGATTCCCATAGAAATGGGGAAACTGAACCCTGTGTGCACTAGTTATTGGAAGTCCAGAGGACACACAATTCACATTGAATAAGAAGAGGCTTAACGCTGCCCACCATGTGCCAACATGTTCATGAACCTTAGGATTATAGGGAAAACACTGATATTATTTTGGATGAAATAGGTAACCCTAATCATTATTTGACAGGATCCTGGGAAAATTCTATGATGTTGACTATGGGATATATAAGATGACTGAGATGTTCACCCTGTACCGTCCAAGGGGAATTGACGTAATTGTTATAAATCGTGTCTAGTTATTTTAAAAGCTTATAAAAAAGAGCCAATTCAATAAATATATCCTATTGTTTATGTGGGACCCTGCTGGGTGCAAGGGACAAAAATTAAGGAACACAGTTTTGTTTTTGTTTTTTTTGTCCCTTAGGAATATTAATACTGTAAGAGAGAGAAGTTTTGACTGTAATGTGTGGCACAGGAGATAGAGAAATTTCTGTGCAGGCCACAAAGTAGGCGTATTAGTGGTCATGGGGTAAATGAGGAGTTTCATTAAGGAGGAAACATTGGAAGTAGACATGTAAGAACATGTAAGATTTGGCCAGGCAGAAAGAGGGAGAGGGAGGAGGAATTCTATGCAGAATTAACAGCAGTACCAAGACAAGAGAAAATACGGTATCTCTGAGAAATAGTAAATAGTCTAGTATGGTTGAAGGGCAGGAGATGTTGGTGATTGTAGTGGCAGGTGAGTTTGGAAAGATTAGTTACTGCCAAATTGCGGTGGGCCTTGAATTCAGGCTCAGGATTAACAGTTTATTTAATAAAGCATTTAATAACGGTTTATTTAATAAAGACCCTGAAGATCTTTGTGCAAGACAGTGAAACACAACCCCAGATTTACAGGACAGATCAGACGACTTGGAACTCCCTGGGTGATACATACTAGGAAATGGGGCGCCTGGGTGGCTTGGTCGGTTAACTGTCCGACTTCAGCTCAGGTCATGATCTCATGGTCCGTGAGTTTGAGCCCCGCGTCGGGCTCTGTGCTGACTGCTCAGAGCCCGGAGCCTGTTTCAGATTCTGTGTCTCCCTCTCTCTCTGCCCCTCCCCTGTTCATTCTCTGTCTCTCTCTGTCCAAAAATAAATAAACGTTAAAAAAAATTAATGAAGTAGGGTAGTAGCGGTGGGGTGGGTGGCAGGGGAGGGTTCTACACATGATTTGGAGTTACAACACCACCGACTTGGATGTGAATCACACAGTGATTGCTAGTGTAAGAGTAAGGAAGAAGTTAAAGGTAGTATTAAGATTTTATGCACTATTACAAGATCATAGTGATGCCAATTAACACCAATAGAAGGAGGAATGGTTTTCCGGGTGAGAAAATAGAATGTATAGTTTGGGACATGTTAACATTGAGGGGCTGCTAAGACACATCGGGAGAAATGTCTGGGAGATGGTTAAAAACTCAGATTTGTAGATGGCAGAGATTTGGAAGTGATTTTCAAGGAGGTGAAAATTAGAGACACAAAACTGGATGAAATGGGAGGCAAGGTGGCCTTGGATGGAAAAGGCCATGGGCTGGAATGCTCTTCAAAGGAAATGATTGCTCAAGCTTGGAAGATGTGCTCTGGTGGTGGTGGTGGTGGTGATGATGTTGATGCTATCATTTATTGAGTACCTACTTATGTCTAGAAACAGTGCTTAGCTTTCATACATAGTGTTCTGTTTTACCTTGATGATCTTCTAAGTTAGACTGTTTTTATTCTTATTTGACAGGTGAGAAAACTGAGACTCAGTCGTGTCAAGTGACTTGCCCAAGGTCACAAAACTATAAATCGTAGAGCTGGGATTTGAATCCAGTTCTGTCTGTCCCTAAATTCCATGTTATTAACCACTGCACTCTTCTATAGCTCTGCCGTGAACCTTGTGAGATTTCTATTTTTAGGAATTTGAAGACAAAGCATATCAGCTAAGGGAAAGAGAGTAAGGACTAGAGACACAGAGATAGTAAAGTAGCATCAGTGTGTGCTGAATTCATCCAGGTATAAGAGGAAATGATACATTTTTGGTGTAAATTCAATCTTCCAAACAAACACACTCTTCATTCGGGGCAATGTAGGGATTATGAGTGGATCATCAAATCTCCATTTCTGAGTGTTCCGAGGAAAGTGGATTGAGTGTACTAGTTTCCAACCCAGGATTCAGAAATATAAACAAGTGGCCATGTCCCATAGGCAGGGCTGTAGAGGGCGAGAGGTCGGTCAGTGAGGTCCCAGAAGGGCTGTGGGGACTGTGCCTGGGTGTGTGAACATACTCATGAGAAGTGCTTGGTAAGTTGCAAACACATACAAGTATTGACTCTTGTCGTTGTTGTTTCGGGGTGGTGGTGCTGGTGGTGTTAGTTGCATGCAAAGGAAAGTACAGTCAGTGGAGCAGAAGCAAAAGATCTGGTGGAGGAAAGAACTGCAAGTTGAAGGGAAAGGGAAGGACTAGTAGAATCAGGTCCAAGGTGGCTGAGAAGTTGACAAGAGAAGTAGGGGATGGGTAGCCTGGTCATTTTGCTGGGGTGACAAAAAACCTACCATTGACTTCAGTTAGAAATCGATACCAGAAAGGAACTTATGGGCACGGTGTCATTTGTAGAAAATACCCAGCCTTTACAGAGCTTTAATGCTAACTGAGATCTTCCAAAGTCCCAGGAGACCATCTGTCATGCTTCTAGGAAGGCCCTTGATAAAATCACTCAGCAGAGAAGCTTGTCCTTAGAGCCTTTCCCTCTGTGTGGTCGCCGCACAAACCAAAGAGCGGGGCTCTGGGAGGGGGGTGGTCAATGAAGGCAGCCTGCTTTGCCTCTCCTAGCCACATGGCCTTGTGGCAAGTCCCTTGATAATCACTTATTAGAGTCATAGAACATTCTGCAGCTTTTAAGTGCTTTCACAAACATATCCCTGACAACCCTGGGGACCAGAGTTTCATAGCATTTCCTAGTATTTTGATTTATCTTAGCAGTTGACATTTTAGAAGCAGATGTCCTTCTTACTGTCCCTGCCTTCAAAACCTTTTCATTCATCTTGCGCTCAGAAGTCTTGCTCATAATTTTTTAAAGCTACCTTTCAGCATATAAAATTCTTTAAATTTTTTAAATGTTTGTTTATTTTTGAGAGAGAGAGAAAGTGAGTGAGTGGGCAAGGGTAGAGAGACAGGGAGACACAGAATCTGAAGCATGTTCCAGGCTCTGAGCTGTCAGCACAGAGCCTGATGCGGGGCTTGAACTCACCAACCGTGAGATCTTGACCTGAGCTGAAGTTGGACGCTTAACCAACTGAGCCACCCAGGCACCCCTCAGCATCTAAAATTCTAATAGCATTTTCATGCAGGATAAAAGATAACAGAACTTGGATTATTTTCTAAGTTCTTAGAAACACCAAGCCACTCTGCAATAGATAAAATAAAAAAAAAAAACAAAACAGAAAACACAAACTTACGATTTAGGAGAAGTCTAGAAGTCCAGCAATCCAAAAGTAACCTGTAAAGCCTTTTGATGCAATAATGCCCGCAGGTGAGCCAGATCTGCAGAGAGTTAAATATCCCAATGTGATTTGGACTTTAAATTGGTGCTAACAGTAAGATCTGACTTAAAAAAAATTATGCTTTGGAGAAAAATACCGGGATCTCTGTAGATGATCATTGCTTGCTAAAGGGATTTAAGAAAGTTACCAGGTAGCAGCTGGATGAATCAATACCCAGCCCCAAATGGTATCATTTATTTAAAAAAATTGTAATTTCTAGTTAGTTATTAGCTCTCGTGGGTGATTTAAACAAAATTTTTAAAAAATGGAAGCAGCCCAATTGGTCAAAATATGTACTAAGAGCTCACAGTAAATGTAGCAAATGCACATGCATGGGTACACCCACACCCACACCCACACAAGGTCCTTGATGAAATCCAACGTCTGTGCATTACCACTCAGCAGGGCTACCTACTGGGCACAGATATTTGCAAAATCCTAGAAAAGTGGTGAAACCACCAGCATCCCCATGAGGCTGCCTTCTCCACATATTTCAGATGATAAAAGAAGGTGTTCCACATATTCAATGGAGATGAAATCAGAAAACAGGGAGAGAGGGAACTACATCTAGTTGGTGTGAGTTTACAGTTCTCATAAATGGAGGGGCCAGAGAAGGATGGTTGGGGATTAAAAAAACCAAACTCTAATCCCTGATAGAGGTGTAAATTGAAAAAAGAACACCATAAGGGTATACCGATAGTTTTGCTTTCCTTATACACAAATCTCCCCCTTCGTTCCATGCAGAGACTGACCCAGAGGTCCATCAAATCGACTCATTTCCTGAACTCTGAGCAGAAGTGAGATGAGCTACTTTCAGGCCTCTCCTCTCTAGCCTGTGGATGAGCGTCGCCATCTTGAAGTTGCATGTTGAACATGAAGAGCCATAGCGAAGGGGTCTGGGTCCCAGAGTCACTGCTCAGGGGAGAGCTATCTGGTGATTAGGAATACGTTTTGGACGTGTATGAGTTTGGGCTACTCACCAGGTGTGCGTGTGATGGCACCTGGTGTTACACAGTGCCCCCTCTCCCCTCAGGCATGCTGCATTAGGTGGGCACCAACAGTATCCTGTAAGACCCTGGGTTAACGGCTGCTTCTGCCTCGCCCCTCAGATTCCCCTACATCACTGGAATTCAGGAGATTCCTAAGAAATTGAAGGGAGTAGGTAGGTGGCCAGCTGCTCTTCTATTTTTCTTTTTTTTTTTTTAATGTTTATTCATTTTTTGAGAGACAGAGAGAGACAGAGCTGAGTGAGGAAGGGGCAGAGAGAGGGGGAGACACAGAACCTGAAGCAGGCTCCAGGCTCTGAGCCATTAGCACAGAGCCTGATGCGGGGCTCAAATTTGTGAACTGTGAGATCATGACCTAAGCCAAAGTCTGACGCTCAACCGACTGAGCCACCCAGGCGCCCAGCTGCTCTTCTATTTCTAATAAGGAGTAAACATGGGGGATTCCTGGAGGAAACCTTCTAGAGGTTCTTAAATTCATTTCATTTATTTTCTTATGGTGAAGTATCTCTTCCTTAGGATGCCTTTCTATGGAGATACTTGTATTTACAAGTCAAAAGCTAAGAAGGCACACTTAGGTTCTTATGTGCTCATGTCAACTCTCAGAGAGAAAGTGCCCTTCCCAGGGAGATTCCCCAGCCATCGGGTTCCCTCTCGGCCATTTTCCTCTATTCTAGACTGCTGCCATTACTGTTCCTGAGGATCCTAATACAACTGCAGTTATTACTGGCTTGTGGCTTTATGTGTATTTCCAAATCTCCCCAGGAAGCATATTCTTTTTTTCAGTAAGAGAAAAAAAATTCACCATGTTTTGTTCTGAGCTAAAATTCACAACTCATTACACTGTAATTACATGAAGTCTCATTTCCCATAATTTCAGTAACTCTTTTTTTTTTTTTTTTTAAGGTTTATTTATTTTTGAGACAGAGAAAGGCAGAGCATGAACGGGGGAGGGGCAGAGAGAGAGGCAGCCACAGAATCGGAAGCAGGCTCCAGGCTCTGAGCCATCAGCCCAGAGCCCGACGCGGGGCTCGAACTCACGGACCGCGAGATCGTGACTTGGCTGAAGTCGGACGCTTAACCGACTGCGCCACCCAGGCGCCCCCAACTCTTTGTTTTTTTGATAATTTAGAGAAGATTGACCTCGGCTGAAGTTTACCAGTATTTTAACTCAAGGA
Source organism: Prionailurus viverrinus (assembly GCF_022837055.1). Lineage (NCBI taxonomy): Eukaryota > Metazoa > Chordata > Mammalia > Carnivora > Felidae > Prionailurus > Prionailurus viverrinus. Next base: position 14,189,258 of record NC_062571.1, read on the forward strand.
AAGGGTTTTCTTGGGATGCCTGGCTGCTTCAGTCTGTAGAGCATACAACTCTTGATCTCAGGGTGGTGTGTTTGAGCCCCACGTTGGGTGTAGAGATTATTTCAAAAAAGGGGGGGGGGGTTCAAAAATGTGACAATGCTGAATACAAGAAAAAATATGGAACGGAAATTACCATTGTTTAAAATGTTTTTAAAAATATGTTTTGGGGGGTTGCCTGGGTGGCTCAGTCAGTTAAGCGTCTGGCTTCGGCTCAGGTCATGATCTCACTGTTCATGGGTTCAAGCCCCGCATTGGGCTCTGTGCTGACAGCTCGGAGCCTGGAACCTGCTTCGGATTCTGTGTCTCCCCTCTCTCTGCCCCTTCTCTGCTCAGGCCCTGTCTCTCTCAAAAATAAACATTAGGGGCACCTGGATGGCTCAGTCGGTTAAGCGTCTGACATCGGCTCAGGTCATGATCTAGCAGTTCGTGAGTTTGAGCCCCGCGTCGGGCTCTGTGCTGACAGCTCTTAGCCTGGAGCCTGCTCTGGATTCTGTCTCCTTCTCTCTCTGCCCCTCCCCCACTTGTGCTCTGTCTCTATCAAAAATAAATAAGTGTATAAATTTTTTTAATAAAAAAATAAACATTAAAGAAGTAAAAAAAATACATGTTGTGGGATGCCAAGGTAGCTCGGTCGGTTAAGCATCTGAGTCTTGATTTGGGCTCAAGTCATTGTTTGTGGGTTCTAGCCCCACACTGGGCCCTGTACTGACAGTGCAAAGCCTGCTTGGGATTCTCTCTCTCTCTCTCTCTGCCCCTACCCTGACTGTGCTCTCTCTCTCTCTCAAAATTAATAAACTTAAAAAATATGTTTTAAGCACTGTGGAGAACTTTCACATCCTCTTTATTTCTCTATCATTGATGCATTTCTTATAAATCATTCCTAGTCATCCTTAAAGCAGTTTGGCTGAGGAGTCCTGCTGGGCCATCATAAGCCCAGCTGCATGGGAAGGATCTGTTTGGAACCAGGCAGCAACCATGGATCTCCACACTGGGTGGGGATTGAGGCCAAGGCCAGGAGCCTGGGGACTGGCTGGTCAGCGCGGCCCTCCTAGGCTGCTCCTCGGGGTCTGGTATTCCTTGCTCCAGATCCAAAGTCCTAGGAGACTGCAGCCTGCTGGCCAAGTGCAGTTCACCCCTCCTTTCCCTCCCTGGACTGTGGGGGGGAGGGGTGGTGGCGCCCATATGGAGCATCTGTTCCCTTCAGCCTCCGAACCGATGCAATGTGCTGTTTTAAATAGGGATCAGATGCCGGGCAGCCAAAACCAAGCCAACTACCCAGGAAATGTCCTCTCTGCTTGTAAGATTTTGGCAAAGGCATTTTAACTCATTTTGTGGGGGAACCGTTTATCTATTATCTAATAAACCACTTTATTGAGATATTATCCACATGCTGTAAAATTCTCCCCTTTGAAGTGTATGCAAAATTGAATTTTATTTAAAAAATTTTTAATGTTTATTTATTTTTGAGAGAGAGAGAGAGAGAGACAGAACGTGAGTGGGGGAGGGGCAGAAAGAGAGGGAGACACAGAATCTGAAGCAGGCTCCAGGCTCCGAGCTATCAGTACAGAGCCCGAACCAGGGCTGGAACTCACAAATGTCAAAATCATGACCTGAGCCGAAGTCAGATGCTTAACTGACTGAGCCACCCAGGCACCCCGAAACTGAATTTTAGAATATTCACAGAATTGTACAACCACAACCACATTCCAATTTTAGAACAAATCATTTATTTTCAAAATCGAGTATGAAGAACTCCACATTATGCGTCCCTAGCTAGATTTGGAAACACACCTGTTCTACAGGGTGGTAGGTTCTCTGGCAACAGTTTCTTCTCTCCTGTTTCTCTTCAGCCTGAGCGTCTGCAGAGCAGGTATGATGAGTTCCCAGAGACAGCTGTGACTCGATGTGGCAAGGCGGCTGGTCGCTTCGTGTCCTCTGGCTCCAAATGGCCACATTCTGACAGAGAAGGTAGGATTGGAGGCTTCTAAGCGTCTTTGGGACCCTGATCAGCAGCAGAGGCCCCGTATCCTCTTTGTACTTTCTGTCTTGTCTTCTACTCTTCAAAGGAGCAAAATTGGAAGAATCCTTTCATTGCTATCCAGACTGGCCTCTAGAGGGCAGACGATTCCCCAGACAGAGCACTGATGGAGCCTGTTTCTCAAAGCCACGCCATGGTTCCATTGGAAGGGACTCTTTTTCTGGGATTCTTCTCTTCATAGACCCCTTCTGGGTTAGCCACAGCTCACACCAGTCCTTGAAACCCGCTTGGGGTGGAGGTGGGAAGATGTGGTTTGTATCCTTTCTGGAAAGAAAGCTCTCAAAGCCCCTCAACCCTCTTCCAACTCGTGTTTATAATGTCCTGAGAGGACCATTAACCATTCCTGAGAGTTTTAACCTTTTTATGTCACATACCTCACCTTTAATTTTTTTTTTATTATTATAACATGTAAATAACATAAAATTTACCATGTAGGCATTTCCAGGTGTACGTTTCAGCGGCACTGGGTACCTTCACATTGTTGTGCCCCGTTACCACCATCTGTCTCCAAAACAGACAAGTTTTTATCTTACAAAATTGAAACCCTGTCCCCACTGAATGAAAACTCTTCATTTCCAGCCGCTAGCGACCAAACTTCTGTGTCTATGAACTTGACTATTCTGGGTACCTCATATAAGTGGATCATGTATTTGTCCTTTTGTGACTTCTTTCTTTCAGCATTATGTCTTCAATGTCCATCCATGGTGTAGCATGTGTCAGAATGTTCTTTTTTTTTTAAGGCTGAATAATATTCCACTGTGTGTACATGTTGTTTATCTATTCATCTGTTGATGGACACTTGTGGTACTCCCACCCCTTGGCTTTTGTGAATAAGGCTGCTATGACCCTAGTGGACAAATACCCCTTTGAGTCCCTGCTTTCAATTCTTTTGGGTCTTCACCGTATTTTAGGCCAAATGGGTGAGTGGGGTAAATCTTCTCTAGTGTAGGCTTTCCCAACTTTTTCATGCTGTGGCTTCCATAGGAAATGTTTGGCACCCTGACGTAACAAAATCATGGAGGTGACTCGTCCAGGCTCCACTAAGGGGGCTGAGGGGTTCCCCCTCACAGCACACACTGGACACATCAGGCAGGGAGCTCTCTGCTTTGGACAGCTCAACTCACCAGTTCTTATTTATTATTCTAATTTATTTTTGGTTTTTAATTTACATCCAAGTTAGTTAGCATATAGTGCAATAATGATTTCAGGAGCAGAACCCAGTGATTCATCCCCTGCGTATAATGCCCAGTGCTCACCCCAACAAGCACCCTTCTTAATGCCCCTTGTCCATATAGCCCACCCCCCACCCACAAACCCTCCAGCAACCCTCAGTTTGTTCTCTACATTTAAGAGTCTCTTATGTTTTGTCTGCCTTCCTGTTTTTGTTATTATTTTTGTTTCCCTTCCCTTATGTTCATCTGTTTTGTCTCTTAAAGTCCTCATATGAGTGAAGTCATATGGTATTTGTCTTTCTCTAATTTCGCTTAGCATAATACACTCCATTCATGTTGGAGCGAGTGGCAAGATTTCATTGTTTTTGATCAACGAGTAATATTCCATTGTATATATAAACCACATCTTCTTCATCCATTCATCTGTCAATGGACATTTGGGCTCTTTCCATACTTTGGCTGCTATAAACATTGGGTACATGTGCCCCTTCCAAACAGCACACTTGTATCCTTTGGATAAATGTGCTATTGCTGGGTCGCAGGGTCGTTCTATTTTTAATTTTTTGAGGAACCTCCGTACTGTTTTCCAGAGTGGCCGCACCAGTTTGCATTCCCACCAGCAGTGCAAAAAGATCCTCTCTGTCCGCATCCTCGCCAACATCCGTTGTTGCCTGAGTTGTCACTGTCAGCCACTCTGACAGGTGTGAGGTGGTACCTCATTGTGGTTTGGATTTGTATTTCCCTGATGATGATGAGTGATGTTGAGCATCAGCTCACCAGTTCTGACCCCAAGGAGCAAGTGATGCATGGTGTATGGTCGCTCTAGGTGTGGCTGGCAGGGTGACGTGTCCTGAAGAAGCTTGCCGTCTCGTCTCTTCTCTGCTCCCCCCCCCCCCCACACCCTTAGAGAACCTGGCCGTTTGCAGCTGCAGAATGAGAGGCATTGGACCGCACGGTCCCTGGCTGCAGCTGCCTGGAACAGAATATTGAGGCTGGTACCTCAAATTCTCTACAGAGCTAGAACGAGGTTAGGACACTGAGGCAGAAGTGAGGGGTGGGAGTGGAGCTGGAAGACCGTGCCAACATGGCGACCGAGGCCGCCACTTGGAGGTAGCTATGAGGGCAACGTGAGCTGAGGAAGCAGTCTGTGCAGAAAAAAGAGAGACACAAGCAACACCCAGAGCTGAGTAGGGGGCAGGCGCCTGGAGGGAAAGGAGAGGGGGGGTGAAGGGAGAGGAGGAGGGGAGGGAGACGAAGCCTCAAGACATTTTGTATGAGGCCCAGATGGCTGTTTTGCATTTTGCTTTTGTGCCAGTCACCTCTGTCGTCACAATGAGAATCTCCGCCCCTTGAGGTGGCTGGGTGGGTTTTCATGCCTTGGTGGCGCGGGAGGGTGGGACCTGCTGGGAGCGGGAATGGGCGGGAGTGGGCACCGTGGGAATGCAACAACGGGGCCACCAACACAGCACGAAATGCTTCTTTTTTAAATAGTTTATTCATCTGTTTGGCCAAACAGGTAATGGAAACTGAGAATAATAATTTGCTAAAAAGTTCAGGTCACGAATGCCCCTTTCCCCTATGAAACGAAAGACTCCATGGTTAACAGAGTGCACCATTGGGTTATGACAACATTTCAAAATAAGGTCTCCATTTCGTATGTAACAATGTAAACTTCAAAAATAGTAAACTCTAACCCCCTTGTCCCTCTTTACAAGATCTATCACAGATAGAATTTTTCTGGCAGACCTAAATTGTGTAAGTAAACAGCCCGGTGCTTTAAAAGTTTCATAAAAAGGTTTACAGGTTCAGGAAGTAATTTTCCAGCTTGGTCACGAAGTGAAAGCAATTCACCTCCGGCATAGTCTACCTTGTATGTGCATTGCACACCGCTAACCATGTGCCATTACACAGGTCACCAGCTTGTCATTTTTTGTACACACACACACGCACATATATAGTTTTATTGGTTTCTAAAGATTTTTACACCTAAATGAGAAGACGGCGCCAGTGACTTACAATGTCACCTCGCTTCACGTAGGTAAAGACGAAAATTCTGTAGAAGGCACTGTAATTTCTCTTGCATGATCTTACACAGACACAGGAGAGCAGCCAGCTGGGGCTTGGGCTTCTCTTTCCCTCTCTGTCACCCGGCGCGGGCCTGTCCTCCTCCAACCGTCACCCCGAGGTTAAGTCCACAGTCGATGGGTTCTGCAGCCCGTTTCCCTTTTCCGCGTCACCTCTTAACGTCCTCATCCATCCATCCCTCCGTCCGCCCAGATTGACCGAACAGTCAGCTTTTGGTTCGTTGAGATCCCTTAAAATTAAGAATACAGCTCTGGTATAAAACAAAATATGACCCTACCATAGCTGGAAAGTAATCACAGTGTGCAATGTAATTTTCAGTTGCTAAGATTCAGAACACTTGGCCCTGCCTCTCGTCGTCCCCGGACAATCAATGCCAGGGTAACTGTAACCAGCTTTACATTCACTGAAAAAGGGCCGAGAGGCTCTTCTTGTCGCTCTCATTTTGAACTGGTAACCTTAGGAGAAAGGTCTGATGTGGAAAAAGAGCAAGCAAATTGGACATGCCAATAAATACCGTATAACTTACCGCAGATTACCGGAACTGTACAGGTATGTACACCTTACCAAACCGAGGGGCCCCCGCCAGGAAGAGACCCCCCAAGTCACTAACAACGAGCGTGAGCGTTCGCCGCAGAGTTCTGGAGGGCCCACGGTCAGCGGGCGAACGAAGGGCGGGCTCTTCTGTTCTTGCTCTGTGGTCCCGAGCCCGGGTCTGCAGCGCCCTCCGCCGTCTCCTCCTTCTTCCTCACCTTGAGGCGGGTCAGCAGCTTGATCAACCAGACATCCCACTCCTCGGGCAAGAGCAGGAGGAGGAAGCCCAGGCCGATGATGATGATGGCGATGACCCGGACCCCGTTGAAGACGATCTTACTGGTGTAGTGATCAACCACTGCACGAGACCGAGAAAAGCCGGGTTACTCGGAGGTGAGCCAGGCGCAGGGGCTGGGGCGTCCCCTCGCGGGCCGGCAGCCAGCGGTCTTCCTTGACCACAGGATCTTCCTCAGGGTGGCTTCGTTCCTTGCGGGCAGGGGCTGCCTCTCAATTTTATAAGCCTGGCGCTTGTATGTCACTTCCCCAAACTGACCTGGCACCTCAGTTCAGGCACTGGTTTATGGGACAGGCAAAATAAATGGTGGGGGGGGGGGGCAATTGGAGATACCCCCCCCCCCCCCGACGATTATTTTTGGCCCACCTCCCGAGGGTCCGGGGGAGGGGGGGTGGGCAGGATAATGAAAACATTATTGCTTTCTTTATATTTTTGGTACTTCTCATGTTTTTTTTTTTTTTACAGTGACGTTTTGTATTTATAATTTAAAAGCATTATTTCCCAATATCCGCACAGGTACGGTTTAAAGGCCAAACTCACACTGGTGTTTTGAAGATAATAAATATAAATTCTTGTTCCGCCCCAGGCCGTTATTAGCACGACACTTCAAAGCCACCTGGGTCGTCACTGACTATTCAAGTTTATTAAAGGTCCACGGGGCACATGGCTCATACCCGACCCACATGGGTGAGGGAACACAGTGAGAAGCAGGATTAACGTCCGGTCATAAAAATCCACACCATCACTCTCTTCATAGCTGAATGGTCAAAACCACTGGGGATATTAAGGTTTTTGTTTTTTCCTTTTTTTTGCTTTATTTCCCTGCGTTCTTAATTGAAAGCCAGAAAAAGCAAATTTGGAGGCCGCCTTCTACACAAGAGACACCAACTGCTTACTTTTCTATCACTTCGTGACAGAGCGTTTGCTGACTTCGAGCACGCGGCCTTTGAAAGCCACCTTGCTGGCCGGCGGTCGCCGGCTCTCCACGTGTGGGCCCAGGCTGTGGCCCCGGACATGGCCTGGCTCTGGCCTTCTCCCCTCACGGGTCTCCACTCTCCCTGCCTCCCCCCAGCCTCCCCTCCCTGCCTCTCACCTTGCCACTAGGGGAGGCAGAGAACGACACAGGGATAAGAGTTAAAATGGGAAGAGAAACTGTTAGCAGCCCTTTTGTGGAACTAAAGTGCCTCTTTTGTCTCACTGCAATTCAGCAAGGCTTTAATTTTTTTTTTTTTTAATTTTAATTTTTATTTAAAAAAAAATTTTTTTTTTCAACGTTTATTTATTTTTGGGACAGAGAGAGGCAGAGCATGAACGGGGGAGGGGCAGAGAGAGAGGGAGACACAGAATCGGAAACAGGCTCCAGGCTCCGGGCCATCAGCCCAGAGCCCGACGCGGGGCTCGAACTCACGGACCGCGAGATCGTGACCTGGCTGAAGTCGGGCGTTTAACCGACTGCGCCACCCAGGCGCCCCAAGGCTTTAATTTTTAATAATGGCGGGACATTCTGTGATTTCAACGGACGGGGACAGTCAATTAGCAGGGCCCACGGGCTGCGCCCCAGATAGGCGCCAGGGAGGGTCGGGAAACCACCCAATGGCTCTGCTCTGACACCTCAGGTAAGGGTGGCCACCTTTGCTCCTCTCTTCCACTGGGGAATTGGATGTGATCCCTTCCTTGGCCGCAGAATTAAACTCCCAGGTTGCAGGTGAGTGATGAGAAATGATGTTGATTTCTCTCTCAAACCCCTGGCTGTATGATACGGTCAAAGTAAGCATCCGTCTGGGAACCACCTGTGATACGCCTTCTCCAAGTGAAGAACGCTGTGACTACAAAGACGCTGTAAGGGGTAGGGGGTAAGCTGAGAAGTTATTTTCCAGAAGGCAGCAGTGTCTGGAGGCTCACAGTGAGGACCGCTTCTTACCAGCTCTCTCTGACGCATTCAGCCTTTTGAGATATTGACTGAGGGGAGGTACTACCTTCACATTCGGGTGGGACAAGCAAAGACCCAGCGAGGCAACGGGTTGGGACCAGCATCCTCCAGGTGGGCAGAGCCGGTGCTGCCACCCCCGCCAGGCCTTTTTCCACACGCTGCCCTGAGGTACCCCTAGGAGGGTCTGGGGCCAGGGTGAGGCACATACAGAACAAGTGGGACAGGAGGGGTGAGGAACCAGATCATAGGAAAAGGCTTCGGAAATTGAGAGCTGTCAACGGGGCGAGTGCTACAGAGAGGAGAGATTTACAAACCCTTCTCCGGCTAACGACAGGTTATACGGGGGCGTCAGGTGTGGGGGGGGGGTTACGGGAAGAAAATCCAAAATTGCCACCAGGATGCGCCAGGAAAGGAGGAAGGTGGGGGGCAGGTGACCACAAAGTTTTGGAAGAGCTGCCGACTGTCCCCAGCAGAAAACAAAGCAAGGTCCCGAGTCATCGGGGGAAAGGGCTCTCGCTCTCCGGGGGGATGGAGAATCACGTGCACGCTCCTTCAGTCTGTAAACCCTACATCATACCCATCACACCCTGAGCACATTTTCTGCCCCCGAAAGTCACTTGCAAAAGTTAGAAGTTTCTTCCCGCTACATATTTTTCCATGCTTCTTACTCATATGAATGATACTCCTCTCCGGTCCTCACGTCAGTTAGCCCTGAGATGGCTTTAGACTAGCTGTACTTTGGTGTGCTACGTGAAAATCAATGCACTCCGGAGAAATACCATATATATGAGAAACACCGACTTGTACCTAAGTGCTTGCTTTCTTTTTTTATTTGTTTATTTTGAGAGAGAGCGAGCAGGCTCCACGCTGTCAACATGAAGCCCGACATGGGGCTCAATCCCACAAACCGTGAGATCATGACCTGAGCCGAAATCAAGAGTCAGACACTCAACCGACTGAGCCACCCAGGCACCCCTAAGTGCTTTCTTTTTATACAGAAGGGTAAACCTGCTTTCCATGGCAGGCACAGCAAGAGTGTGTGTGAGTACGTGTGTTTGTAAGCATGCACACGTGTGTGTGTGTGTGTGTGTGTGTGTGTGTGCAAGCAGATATTGGAAGCCATACTGGCTTACCTGCATTCACAGGTACACTGAGGACGATTCCAACAGACATCAGAGTGGGATACGTAACAGCAATTCCAAAATTTAATACAATATTGAATGCTGAAATAAAGAAGAGAGAGGGTGTTATTCGTGGCTGGCCCTGGACTTCACAGCCTCCCTGGTCTGTCCCACCCCACCTTCTCTGATGAGGCTGGAGTCACGGGAGTTACCACTGACTCAGTGACCTTGGGTGGGGGTTAGGGTCGAACACCCTGACTATGTAGCTTTCCTCCCTTCCCTGAACTCTGAAGAAGGGAAAAGAAATCCGGAAAAGGTGGTCAGCGGGAAGGCACTGGAAAAGAGGGCTGGGGCCATCCTACGCATCCTACATCCCGGTGCTTTCTGCCGGCAGCGACCATGGCAGGCGCTTCGGGTTATGCATTTTTAGATGGAAACTGGGCGAGGCACCTTCTTGGCCACTTTTCTGCCTAGGACCCGCCTTCCATCAAGGAGTGGTGATGATGATATTAACAGTAATGATAACTGATAATATTTATTGGACACCGATGTGTAGTAGACACTGTTCTAAGAACCTTGCACGTATTATTTGCCAACTCCCTACCGGTCCCGTGGGGACTGTTCTGTTATCAGTTCTGTTATCAGTAGGTCACTGTTCAGAGCGGCAGTGACCATGGCTACTACTGCCTCGACTGTGGCTCTGAATTAGAACCCAGTGCCATCTTTACAAGGACTTAACAGTCTTCAAAGACTCAACCATCTTGAAAAGCACTGGGAATTTCAGCCTAACAACAGAATGCTTTTCTTCTTCAGGGCATGGGTTTGCAGATGCCCCTTGAGCTGCCCGGTCCCGTTCACCCATCCTTGCTTCTGACGGCGGGGATTCTGACGGGGTGATCGACACTTACTCAATAAGAGGACTGAAAATCCACAAAGGTTTCCCCATGGAATGTCATCGAAGGAGCTCCAGTATTCCACTTTGGTAAAGTAGAGGATGACGGGAATACAGGTGATGAAGAGGATGTTAAACACACCCAAAATGGACAAAAATAAGGCGGCTTCTCCGAACTTAGCACTGCCCAGGAGGAGCTTGAACAGAACCTGCCGGAGGAAGCAGAGGAGGCCGGGTGAAGACTCGCCCCAGACGTCACCTTGTCACAGGGGGAGTAGAATGCACCTGATGAGGCTGGGCTGGACCACAGGACTGCAGCCACGTGAAGGGTAAATCCTACCTTACCAGGCTTCATGGAAAAGGTGGTGGGGTCTGACCTATGTGCACCTGTACACATATCCAAATCTCAGTAGCGCCATAATGAAGAGTTACGGATCTCTGGCCTCATAGAAGGCATCTTCAGGACTCATGGGTTTTCACGCTAGGCTTCATTTGTCTGTGTTGTGTTCATTGAATGTTTACTTATTTTTGAGAGAGAGCGAGAGCGCGTGCGTGTGAGAGAGCACACAAGTGGGGAAGGGCCGAGAAAGAGAGAGGGAGACACAGAATCCGAAGCAGGCTCCAGGCTCCAAGCTGACAGCACAGAGCCCGACGCGAGGCTCAAACTCATGAGCCATGAGATCACGACCCGAGCCAAAGTCGGACCCTCAACTAACTGAGCCACCCAGGTGCCCCTGTCTGTGTTGTATTCATCACACGACACCCCAGGTTCAGAGAGTCTGAAGAGGAGGAAGCCACAGAAATTACAAGTGACTACCGTTCGTCTGATGGATCTCTGACTTGGCACAACACAGCTTGCCCTCAGTGAAAAGAGCTTTGGCTGCAGAGCCATGTTCTGCAAATCGGAGGTAGAGGGACTGTAACACTCAGCTCATCTCTGCTCCATCCCGCCACCTCATTCCAGAACCGGCAAGGGTTTTAGTGGAACGCGCCTGCCCCACTCTGAGTTCTTACACCTTTTCTTGTTTGTACATATTTCAAATGTGTGAGGGCCGGAGAGAGAGGGATAGATGTGCCTGGAGGCTGGGAAGCTGGGATTACAGAGGCAGCCTTCAGGGAACGATCCACAATCTTCCTTTTTTTCAGCCAGTTCTCAAGTCTTTCAGGTATTTCTGGGCATACGTGCAAGGGGCACAAAGAAGGAAATAAATTGCTCAGGCTTCCACCCGCTAGCCCCTCTGCGTAAGGAGGGGGCAGGGGAGGAGATGGGAAATGGGAATCAAAATCAGCATTATTTGTGCTCATTGTGGATTGATTGCATTTCCGTGTGCCCTCTGCTTCCCATTAGCACGCAGCTAATCGAGTGCAGCCGAGTGTGGCCTTGTCCTACTTTCTGCATTTGAATAGTGTCTTTGAAGTCTCAGAGCGGCGTGGGCCTATCACATCCTCTTGGCGAGCTGTGTTCCGGAGAAGGAAGATGGCCTGTGTGCGTCTCTCTGTGGACAGTGAGGGCAGGGAGCTGATGAAGGACGGGAAGGTGCCGTTATTTCGCATTCCCAAACCACAAAATGTCTTATGCACAGAGCTGGGAAAAAGTGCCTTTTCTTATACCTCTCTACCATACGTCATTTTCTCTGTCCTACTGTCTGGATCCCCAAAGGGCCAGTTAAGTCTCAAGGCTAAATCCTCACTCCTCCCTGGATCCTCCTCGAAACCTCCAGGTCAGGCTCCCAGCTTGGAGATCAGAGACTATTTGCATTCTTCACCATGGACATAAAAGAAGGAGAGAGGAAGAAAGGGAAGGAGGAGGGAGAGCAGCCAGAAGCCATGATGGGGTGGGGGAGCAGAGAGTGGGGATCAACACTGGTCCCATCCAGGGGCGCCTGGGCAGCTCAGTAGGTTACGCATCTGACTTCAGCTCAGGTGATGATCTCGCAGTTTGTGAGTTCGAGCCCCGCGTCGGGCTCTGTGCTGACAGCTCAGAGCCTGGACCCTGCTTCGGATTCTGTGTCTCCCTCTCTCTCTGCTCCTCCCCCACTCGCACCCTGTCTCTCTCTCAAAAATAAGTAAACGTTGGGGCGCCTGGGTGGCTCAGTCAGTTAAGCGTCCGACTTTGGCTCAGGTCACGATCTCGCGATCTCGCGGTCCGTGAGTTCGAGCCCCGCGTCGGGCTCTGGGCTGATGGCTCAGAGCCTGGAGCCTGCTTCCAATTCTGTGTCTCCCTCTCTCTCTGCTTCTCCCCCGTTCATGCTCTGTCTCTCTCTCTGTCTCAAAAATAAATAAACGTTAAAAAAAAATAAGTAAATGTTAATTTTTTTTTTAATGGTCCCATCCACACCTGCAGTTGGGACATGCTTTCCAGCACTTCCCAACATTTTGTCAAAAATAGGTTATAATCCCCATATCATAGTAGTTGTTCTTCAGATCTCCGGGCAGTGCTCCAAATGCATTATGGATTCATGCTGAGTACGGGTAGCTGCACAAACCATGGGATGAAAGGTTTCATTGACAAGGCTGCACCGGGTATTTAAATCTTCACGTCAGACCTGGTGGGAAATCATCTCCCCCAACACCGAACCAGCCCTTTAGGGCCCCCGATCCTCCTCCAGTCCTTGCCAAACCATGAAGTCACCGACATCTGACACTGCTGATCCACTGTTCCATCTATGTTATCCCCAGTACTGCAAAGATACGGCCGTCGATGGCAAGATCTAGACAGCCAAAGCCAAGAGCAGGTGCACGCCTCATCACTACAAGTCTGTATGCTGCTCACCTTAAAACACAGGTGCCATCAAGGCGCCCCAAACGTACTGGGCCAGCCACGCAGAGGCCCGCTGTTCTCTCCTGGGAAAGCTCAGGGAGCTTGCTCTGCGCGTACTTACCTTGTAGAGGGCAGACATGGATGCAGAGCCCACCACCAGCGCTATGCCGATGACAGAGTGGCTGTGGAAGCCATCCGCATAGGTCATCATCACGATCCCAGCGATGGCGAGGATGGCGGCCACAATCTGGACAGAAGGAAGAAGACAGCGGTGAGGGTAGTGGTGGGGAATCCGATGGGCCGCTGGAGGGTGAATGCGGTAGAAAAGCTCATGGAAGTTCAGTAATGGGACGGAAGAGTGGGGTCTCCTTTCCAGGTCTCTGGAGAACGAGCGAAATTTCTGTTCTTGCTCAGTAAAGCTTGGTGCGACTGAAGAACCCGGAATGGCTGTTAGCAAGGAGACATGCTCATCCCGTGGTGGCCCGTCACTGGGAGCCTTGGGAACCGCAGGGGAGGCGGCCGTAACGCCAACAGCAGGTGGTTTGGCCGTGACAAGGGTTGGTAGACAGCACCTGGAAGTCACCTCGGTTCCTTCCCAACATTCTGAAAGCACCTCATGGGATCTTTCTTTTACGTACTTTGTATCTCAACAGAGAGAGGGCGCAGATCATGACCCCATTTAACATGCCAGCAGTAGGGTCTTCTGATAGAGTGAGTGTCATATGACAAAGGGCAACAGTGTCCTCACCCTGGGAGGGCAGCTCCTTTTCTTAGCTGCTGCAGGGCCATCACCCCCGCCCCCCACCGACCCCCCCTAATCCTGTCATTATCCGGATATAGACTTCTTGGGTGGAATGGCCCTTCCAGGGAGACGTACACATTCCTGCCGCTGGGCCCAATGAAACTGTCGGAATACCCAGGAGACCGACTCCGTGGGATGACATTTCGCAAAGGAGAAATGCATCAGCGCGGCGAACAAGGACAAGTTTGGACCCGAGGCGGTCAGGGAGCTACCAAAATGTTGCTGGTGCCGAGTGGGGGTGCTGTAGGCAAAACACGGGGAGGCCAGAACAAATGTGCGCGATACAAGTTTCTGCTACTGGGTTCGCTGGGAGCTTTCTCTCTCTTAACGGATCAAAGTTGACCTCAGCTGCCTACAACAATATCAGTCGCCACTTACTAACTCGGGGGTCACGGGCTAAGTGTTCTCTATGTATTTTCCCGCTTTATCCTCAAAACAGGTAGATACGATCACTCGTTTCATTTTGTAAACATGAAAGCTTTGGCTCAGGGAGGCTACGTAACTCGCCCAAAGTCACAGCGCTGGTGTGTGGCTGAGCGGGGACGCCCAATTTCAGGTCTGTCTGGTTGCAAAGTCACTGTTTATCTCAACAGGAAAGGCTGGCTCACGTCACATGCTACCGCCAACCACCCTGTCTGATGTTTGAACTGTGGTTTCCTTCGCGGCTTAAACATAAAAATTTCAGGTTAGTGCAAGGTACTGCGGTTGAGCGTCACGCAGCCTGAGTTACAAACTTCTGGTATGTTCCTCACACAGTACTTCCGTGTCATGATAAATCTGCCCGGAGAACACAGAGGCTCTTGAGAGAGCACGTGATGGTCATCTGCTAGAGAAGTGCCAGGCCCGTGTCTGCCTACTTGTCCTTTCTGGGTTAGTGACTCGCTGTTAGGCAGATGCTTCATCCCGCATCACACACGGAATCTATTTCATACTCAGATGCTACCCATGCTGTGTGTGACTGCTCACGTAGGGAAAGAAACAGAGACTGAAGACCGTAAGGGGGTTTTCTTCCCCCCTCCAGAAGAAGAGAGGGGCAAGCGATAAGGCCGGCAGGGAAAGAGGGCGGCTTCTGGTCCAGGGGACACACACAGCGCAAAGATGCCGCTTGGAACAGTTTAACCTGGCTGGGCACCGGAGGTCCGCAGAAGAGAAGAATAACTAGAAAAAAAGAAGGAGGGAAGAAAATAACTGCGTTTCAGACGATTTGGTGCAGCCCCAACGGTATTTGCGCCTTTTCAAACTTGGGGCTGAAGTTTCAAGGAAATGAAGGGGATCAGGGGCTTATTTTCTCCTGAAGACTTACAAGGCTGGTCTCCAGCCTCTGGCTCTGTCTTCCCTACTGGGTAAATAATGAAGGGCTGAAAGCTTCCGCCTGCGCTGAGCTGTGCAAAAGAGTGGAGGGAAGGGGTTGGGGGGGTAAGAGGGAGAACCTTCCAGTCAGCAGTCGGGAGCCCGGGCCCCAAGATTTCATTCTGACAGGTGGCACCGGGGGATTGTGGTCCCCCCCCCCCCACCTCACTGGCTCAGACCTCCAGTTCTCCTCTTCGGAGTCCCTGCCACAGGTCACAGGGGACTCCTGTGAGCTCCACTGTGAGGCCCCCACTCTCCTGGCACCAGCAGCCCTGATGGGACCCCTAGCCCTGAGCCTGGGGCACACCCATGGTGCTGGAGCTAAGCTCACTCTTAACGCCCCCCCAACAGCAGGGCAGAGCTGAAACACCCTATGGATTTGGGGGGGTGGGGGCAGGACCTGGAAGTCCTCCCTCAAGCCTGGCGTTTTCTTTCAAGATCCCAATTCTATCTTTAAAAAAACACGTGCAGGGGCGCCTGGGTGGCTCAGTCCGTTAAGCATCCGACTTCAGCTGAGGTGATGATCTCTTGGTTCGTGGGTTCGAGCCCCGCGTCGGGCTCTGTGCTGACAGCTCAGATTCTGTGTCTCCCTCTTTCTCTGCCCCTCCCCCTGCTCGCGCTCTCATCACTATCCAGCAAGGCCAGACACGCCTGTCCTGTGGTTTCCCATGTCCCTTGTCTAGATCGGGGTGTTCCTGAGGGAGGATGCGGGGTTTGAGGAGGAAATAAAGAAAAGTAGACAGCCGAATTTCCCCCGGCCCTCCTTTCTCCCACCTTCCACCACCCCCTCCAGGTAGCCCACTGACCTGTCCCAAAACGGGGACTTGGGGCTTCAGACTGGGTGGCTGACAGAGGCCCTAAGACCAAGAAGGGTGAGATCACCATCTCTTCTCCAGCTGGAGGGGAGGAGACTTAGACACAGGAGACTCCGAGGCCAGTGTGGTGCCAATTACCCTTTTACTGGTGGCCTCGCCTCGCGTGGTGACCCCACCAAAGCCTGCCTGGCCCCGGGGGCTTTGGATTCAGAGCTCCAGCAACTCAGTGATGCGCCTTGCGTCCCCTGTGGCCGCACCACCCCATCTCCAATGTCAGGCTGAGCGGAAGGAGGTGAAGCCCTCAGACATCCAGGAGGAAAGGTGGGTGCAGCACCACAGTCGGGCCCCCTCTCAGACAGGCTCTGCCCTCTACTCTGCCCAGACCGCGATGGGCCGCGCGTCCTCTGCCCAACCAAGCCCCGGGTGCTGCACTGTGGATGTTGACAGTTGGGGGCAATTTTGAGAAATGGAAAGGACACGTTTTAAATATACTTCCCCTAACACTTCCCCTCTCAGCTCCTGGCTGCTCTTCCCCACTCAGAAGAGTGTAACAGGAAGGGGCTGGCTGTGAGCCCTCCAGTGACCCCCCCCCCAGCCCCCCTCCCCCGCCGTGCTCTGTGTCCCAGCTCCCCCCAGCTGTGCTCAGGTGGCAGGGGGCAGCCTCCCAAACAGAAGGCAGTCGAGATCGGAAGTGGAGCTACCATTCAGGGATGGCCCCTCTGGGGACACCAAGAAAGCACTATCGTTATTGAAAACATCAGCCGGAATCTGAGATGGGAACTGGTCTGGGAAAAAGCACGGATCCCCGGGGAATGTGCTGCTGGGCTTTGGGGGCCCACGTGAATGATCTCTCAGGTGGCTGTCTTGCTTCTGCCCCAGTCCCTCCTGGCTGGAAAGCCCTAGCTATTGGGGGCTGTTATGAACAGATGCCCAGGAAGCAGAAGATCCCATCATCTTCCGTTTCTACCGAGATGGGGGTCTCCCCCAGACAAGGCTTCTTTATCCAGCTGCTGAGCACAGCTGGGAGGGCTTTGGCTTTAGCAGAGGCCTTCCTCATGCCCCAAGTTCTACCTGCTTTCGTTCAGCCGCTGTTTTTGCTACACAAAACTGCCTCCCTAGACATCTGTCGGCTTCCGGGACTGTCACCAGAAGAATGGAGCTGATCCAACAAACCCCTCCAACTGAGAAGGAATGATCAAAATAACAACACTGAGAAAGATAACAGTTACTGGATATTATGTGCCGAGCATACATTGTCGTATTTTATTCTCACAACTGTCCTATAAAATAAGTAACAAAGGCTCAGAGACGTTAAGTAACTTGCTCAAGGCCCAACAGCTTGTAAGAGTGGAATCAAAATCCAAAGCCTAGTCGTTTGACTCTAGACTGGAACATCTCCCTATTGCATCAGAAACCCTGAATCTGGAGAGCCGGGGGGACGTACGGAAAGCCCATCTAAGCACAGGGTGAAAGGGGACACAATGGCCAACGTGGGCTGCTTTCAACAGTCCCCTCTGATAAGCCTTAAGTGGTCGGGATCTCTCCAGCATGAGAAGATATGTTTGCTTCTTCTTGGCCAGCCCATGTGACCTGGACCAGTTGATGTTTTCCAGGAACCACAGCCCTTGTGATGTAACTGTCGTAATAACGCAGATCCTCTGGGCGGGCTGTTCCCACAAACAGAAGGTTGGTGCTCCTTTGTCTTAACGTCTGTGAGATTCTCCAGCTCATATGCTCAGCCCCCAGGATGGGGAACACTGTCAGTTTCCTCCAATGTCTGGAAATTTTGTGCTTGGATAACCCAGCAGTCTGAGGGAAATCTAAAAGAACCCTTGCACCAGTTAGATATTATCTTGGACCTAGGTTTCCCATCTGTTATCAAGGGGGAGATTTCCCATCACTCTGGCCGCTGCTGGGGTCTCACAGATTTGGTAGCTCTCTGAATTCTTAAAGATGGGAAGAGGGGAATACACCATGACTTGGAGTGGGAAGCTCTTGGATGGGGGAGGGGGGGTCACATGCTTCTCAGAGGATTAATGCTTATTAGAGAGACCCATAGCTACACAGCACTTTATAGGTTACAAAATTTCATCGCCAGTACCAGCTTCTGGGACCTTCTTTTCAGTGCTGGCCTAGTGATGGCTTCAACACAAAATTTTGTTCGGTATATAGTGGTCAGTGCAGACCAAACTGACCAAGTGGCCAGGATGGCTAGACAGGATCATAGTTCAAGGGATGTCATGGGAGAAAACCTTCCTATCCGTGAATAGCAACAAAGAAAAGATCTGGGCATGTCACATTGTTCTCTACGGGTCTAGGAGGGTTTCAAGTATTTTCCAGCCTACTTCTCTTAACCTCAAAAAAAAAAAAAAATCCAGCTTCAGTGCAGAATTCATCTTGAAGTTTCTCTTCCCGATTAACAGAGTCTCATTTGGAATTTGCTTTGGACATGAGAATCATGCCGAAGAGTTTCCTGAATTCCCTTGGCATGCGGCAGCCAAATGAAGTCACAATGGGCTCCAGGACATTGGAGTCTGCAGAGTCCAGGCAGGCAGGCTGTTGGACAGATTACCGCTGGAAGCACCTGTGTTTTTTGTGGCGAAGTATTAGATCATGTATTTGCTGAAAGCTTTTCTGGGTGGTAGCACAGTGAGCGAGTTTTAATTCCAAAATTAACACTGAGACTCAAAACAAAATTTCCCCCTACTGCAAGCTAAAAATACTACTCAGCAGTTGACTCATGTCCCCACTGCTGTTTGAGTAACTAGGTGGGTGTGAATCCTCCATCAGGGTGATGTCATTGTCCTCAGGACAATGAGCAAAGGATACAAGTGGAGGGCCTGGAGTGGAGCCTGCCCCTTGCTGGATGCCTGTGTGGTTCACGGTCACAGAGCTGCCCATCAACAGGGCTCTCAGCTGCATGGCCGGCCCACGTGGCCCGACGGGCAGGAAGGAGTAAGCGATGTGTCCTGTCTACAAGAGGACGGGCTGTGTGGCCAAATCCTCTTTTGTCCTTGTTTGTGGCAATGAGGTGATGGGGCAGTATCAGCTCCTGGCCACCAAAGGGAGGCGAGCAGAAGCCACCAGGACTCTGTCAACTGAACTGTCACCTTGTGCTTTCATTCAGGGTGAGTCCCTTGCTATTACAGCTGACAGTTGACAATGCACCTATCATATTTCACACAACTGTTAGGAAATTTGACTGGCTGAGGTTGACTAGATTTTGACGGAATTTACTAAGTCTCGGATCTCACAACAAGAAGTAATTCACAGGATATAATTTCCCTCTCCCTTCGCCTGGGGTGTGAAGGAAATGAAACCGGCCCTCCACAGTCTGGATTTAGCCTAAGTGCATCCGGCCCACTTTGGCTTGTACACACGGTCCAGACAAAGGGTCTACCAAGACTGCGCGCATATGTGGATGCGGAAGGATCCTCAGGCTTTCAGATGCGTCCTAAGCAAAGAGCGATAGGGTTAGCAGAGAGCTCCAGGCTGCAGGGCACTGCTGCCCAGGAGAGAGAGAGAAAGCACGCAGAGAGGAAATGCATCACCATCCCCAGGTTGGGTCCCCGACTGGCACACACTTTGGGGAATGCTTGCTGAAATGCTTGAAATGAACGGTGCTTTAATGAATGCTGGTCTAGTATGGTTTGCAAGCAAGAGAGTTTGCAAGGCGCACCAAGAACCAGGCCCTCTGCCGGGGCTCCTTTTCTGCTGCAAATCAGAAGGGAAGTGGTCAGCAGTTTATGCTTATGACGCAGCACATGGAAGTAAGCAAGCCAATGGGCAGGTTTTGGTTGACATGACCAAGTGAGGGAGGAAGACAGAGAATAAGGAACTTACCCTCACTCCCATGAACCTGTCCCTGAGAACGATCCATGAGAGCAAGAACACAAAAGCTTTGTTGCAGCAGAATAAGACGGAGACATCCGTAGTGTTTATTTTCTTTATTGCATGTAAGTACAGGTAGTTTGTGAGTGTCCAAAGAACACCAAAGGGTGCTGCCTTGGTAAAAAACACCTTCAAAGTCAAGCCATTGTCTCCAAAAAATCGACAGCATTCCCTAAAACAAGGAAAGAGAGGCAGTGTTATTATATTCTTGGGTTGAGACAGATCATTTTTTCCCCTATACCCATTTTTAAAGCAGATGAGGAAGGGGTGGGGTTGCTTATTATTATGTTTTTTGGAACATCTATTAAATAGCTCTTCAACCTATTGCTTTAGTCCATTGAAGAAAATGTCCCACGACGGTCTGACATCATAGATGATTATTCCTTCTGCTCATGCTAAGTTTGGAACTGATGGTTCTAGACAGAGGTAGTGGAGTGTTGGGCTTATCTGATCTGAAGAAGGCCCAGTTCCATGGCGACTGACTGAGGCATTCTTTTACCTGCTTGTTAAGAGAAGGAAGTCACTAGATCTTTTTCGGGGGGGTGGGGGGGCGGGAAGAATACTCGAAGATAACTCACTAAAACATATTTTTTAAAAAGTTTGCCTCCAGCTGGAATTATCTCTGGTCAGCCAGGGGAAGTCCTTTCTTGGGTGCCTCTAATACATTTTGGCTATGATACAACTAGTGTTAACTATCTGCATTTTCTCTATGAGGCCTTTTTTAGGGTCTGTCCTTCAGCCATGTGGAAGTTCATGTCTCCATGCCACCTAAGAAACTAGCACAGATTCAAGAGCTCAGCATCAGAACAGAGAGGGAGGTGAGGAACCACCGATAGAAGGAGGTTTTTGAATGCTCTTCTGGATTCCAGGGGAAAGGACCATGAGTGTATGGAAAACCAGGTCAGAAAAACAAAGCTAACCTTCCACACGCAGAAGAAGACAGCAAAGGAGGCCGTGGGGTAGATGGAGAGGACATCAACCCCCTGAGAGGGGCTTGGTCTGCAGACAGCCTGCTATTGCCAGGACCGCGTGGGAGCCAAGGTCATTGCTCTGCTGCCCTGACAGCCAGGCAAGGGGATGGGTGGGCAAGGAGCCTGGATCCCATGGCCGTCAGCGCCCAGGCGCACAGACTGTGCCCAGTGCAGCCGATGCATGAGCGAGTGAGGACAGGAGTGAGAGAAAAGAAATAACTAGAATAAGCCAAATACCCCAGCGTGGGGGAAGGGGGTGGGGGGATAGCTGTAGTCTATGCCACTTAAATTTAAAATGCAGCAGGAGAGGAGAAAAATTAAGAGCACGCATCAAAGGGGATTTGGCGTGATTTTTATTTTAATTTGTTCTTATCATTAATCCAAAATGCAATCCGCCTTCGCTCATGACTTGACTGTGGGATCGCCACAGAAGAGACAGGGAAACGCATGCTCTTTCACTGAACTCAGGGGCCTCTGTTGCTTCTAAACCACCACCAGGGGAATACGTCCGAATTTCTAAAGTTACCATGAAACCAATTCGACTGAATTGATTCCAGTGCGGCTTTATACAGACGAAGCTCTTATCTGATAGGTTGATGTTTCTGCTGCTGCATGATCTTCATACAATATTTCAGTGGAATTTTTCTAGGGGGTTTTCTTGAGTTCCTGTGCACGGAACAGTCTTCTTTCCTTCAGGGGTGATGACCAGGGATGGCTTCCTTCAAGTTTGTGTTTGACAGTAGCCATAAAGTGGTGTCAGTCCTTTCAGCATGATCAATAGGAAATACAAATTTAAAAAAATTTTTTAATGTTTATTTATTTTTGATACAGAGAGAGGGAGAGACAATGCGAGTGGGGGAGAGGCACAGAGAGAGGGAGACATAGAATCCGAAGCAGGCTCCAGGCTCTGAGCTGTCAGCACAGAGCCCGACACAGGGCTCAAGCCCACAGACCATAGATCATGACCTAAGCCAAAGTCAGATGCTTAACCGACTGAGCCACCCAGGAGCCCCAGGAAGTACAAATTTTAACTCTACTTAGAGGTTACCCTTCTTAAGGGAGCACAATTAAAGTAGGATTTCTAAGTTTCCCTGACTCACTAGTATAAAAAATGATTCATGCTGTGGCAGGGGCCATCCGAAGTCAGTTGGACACGTTATGTCCTCTCTAGGTTCTAAGGAGACCAAGATGATTGGCCCTGAGCCAGTGAAACTTGTGCTGTTTTATAGTTAGAGTTGGGGGAGAATTTCCTTGGAGAGAGAAGAGAAGAAATTATATCAATGAAACAAGAACAAATGGCTATAAAAAAGGAGACAATCTTGGAAATTAAATAAAGGATAGCTAAACTAAAAAGATTAAATAGAAGAATTGCACATAAAGCCAAGATAATCTCTCATGAGAGAAGGAAAGAGAAAGAATCTATGTGTGAGTCTTCCAAAGTGTGATGGTTGTAGAAGTGGTGGGGAAGGGGGATCCATCCTGGAGATGGAAAAGGCAAGATTTCTGAGCCCAGTAGAGTTCTTTTGGCCCTTTGTGGACTGATGGCTGGGGAAGTACAGCTAAGATGGGCAGATCTGGGTTCTAAGGAGACCAAGATGATTGGCCCTGAGCCAGTGAAACTTGTGCTGTTTTAAGACTAAAGGCTGTGTACTAATCTATGTCAGGTATATATACCCTTGATTGCAAGGGGACTCAAGAGAGATGATGAGCACAAATTCTTTTCTTCCAGATACCTCTTCTTGGTACACAAAGAATAGAGTATAGTAGAGACTCTTGACTTGTTTTTGCTTAAATGATATGACAGTTGAAATGCCCTTCTTTCTTTGGCAGAGCAAGTACTCAAGGCTGGCAGGGTATTCTCCAGCAAGCTCAAACCCTTTGGTTTCTACCAACTGAGTTATGTGTTAGCAGAGATTTAGATGTTGTTTATTTCCAATCCTGCTTGTGCCAACTGTTCTTGGTTATTTCAACTGCATAATTTATTAGATATTTCCTAAACCAACGAAATATAGTGAAAAAAGAAAGTTGTGCTTTCTCTATGAAATCTAAGTAGAGAGTTTCATGGGAAAGTCAATAAAAGTCACTAAAACATTGTTCTTGAATAACCCAACTAGGACAGCCTGACTCAGTGGAATTAGGATGGCCATTTTTTTTAAACCAATAAGCACTTATTTATCACTTGTTGTATTCACAATTCTAGACAAGGCACTCTGGCTGAAAAA
Organism: Prionailurus viverrinus; assembly: GCF_022837055.1. NCBI lineage: Eukaryota > Metazoa > Chordata > Mammalia > Carnivora > Felidae > Prionailurus > Prionailurus viverrinus. The sequence continues at coordinate 14,212,173 of NC_062571.1, forward strand.
GAACAAGTAAACAGTGCTTCCTTGGTCTTGAGAATATTAGAGTGCGATCAGGGAGAGAAAACTGATTTCCTCAACAGCAAGAAATGCAAATTTAATCACGTATTAGATGGTATGGAATATAACAGTGCCATAGAATTCATGTTTAAGGAAGAGATTTGAACTGATTGGACAAGGCCTCACACAAGATACGGATTTTGACCTGAACATTCAAGGATAGGTAGGATTTATAGTTAGAGTTGGGGGAGAATGTCCCTGGAGAGAGAAGAGAAGAAATTATATCAATGAAACAAGAACAAATGGCTATAAAAAGGAGACAATCTCAGAAATTAAATAAAGGATAGCTAAACTAAAAAGATTAAATAGAAGAATTGCACATAAAGCCAAGATAATCTCTCATGAGAGAGGAAAGAGAAAGAGAGAGAAGGAGGAGGAGGAAGGTAACATTAGAAGGTCAAGCCAGGAGGTCCAATATTAAACTAAAAGAAACTCTAGACTAAAGGGAAAATGGAAAAAATGAAGTGGAGAAAATTACAAAAGAAATAATGCAAAAAATGTTTTTAGAAAAGTAGGATATGAATCTTCATAACAAAAGGGCCTACCAAGTACCAAGAAAACTGGCTGAAGGAAGAACCAAAACAAGGCACATATTTGTGACATGAAGGGATAAAGAGAAAATGTAAAAGCTCTCAAGAAAAATAAAACCAAATAGGTCCAAGGGGTAGCAAATTGTAATAGCATCTGATATCTCAAAAACCAAAATGGAAGCTATACAATAATGACTTTAGCATTTTTCAAGGGCAATGTTTTTTGGGAGCCAAAATTCTGTTACCAGCCAACCACCAATTAAATGGCACAGTAGGATAAAGACATTTTCAGTTATACAGTACTCAAAAACATAGTCTCCCTTACTATTAGAGGACAGGCTGCACCAACACAAGGGTATAAACCAAGAAAGAAGATATGGCAGCAGGAGGCATGGCTCCAACACAGGCAAGAGTGAAAGCTAGTCCCAGGAGGAGGCTCCACGGCAGATCACGTGGGGCTCTGGAAATGGAATCTCCAGGGAAGTCTTCTGATCAAACCAGCACAGGGAATATATTGGCAGGTTTTTGAGATGGCAGGAGATTTAGGAAAAAATATCAATCATTACTGGAAATCAGGGTAAATGAGACAAAAGAGGCAAATGTTTCTGGCAGGAGAAATGACAAGTTGTTCATAAAAGGAGACAGTCTCTGGGTACTATTTGGATGCTTATAATAATGAAAACACTATTAACCAAATGTTGAGGTAGCATTATGTTGACGGGAACAGAATCAGGGCAAGTGGGTATAGGAGGGGTCAGAAATCAATAGACGTCTACATGGGAGAAACACGGAGATAAGAATTTCACATAAATTGGCATAAATAACACAAGAATTGGGAGTGGCTGAGAGTGAGGAGGTATGGACAGGGGCTGCAATTTTTTTAAAATAATTATTTTACTACCATTTGCTTTCTCAAAGTATGTACATGTATTAAATTACTAAAAATAAAAAAAACATTATTTAAAAACACGCAAGAGAGGTCAAGGTCGCTGTGGTTGAAGTTGAAATGTGAGTGCTCTCAGACAGTTCTGAGGAGTGCAGTTTGAAAACCGTAATTGTAGAGAAACCCTGCAAGGTACAGATAAAGATGCTGTGGCCCAGACAGATTAAATGATGTATTCAAGTTCAGTCAGTGGTGGAGCCAGACCCGCAGCCTGTGCTCACTCCCCAGCGAACACTCTCAATAGTCCCCCTTTCTTTTGGATCCTTTCTGTCACCATTTAGATAGGCCTAAGCCTCACCAACCTTAACATATACCCCCCAAAGCAAAAGCAAGCATCCTGTCAGCCCCCTGTCCTCCCTCATCCCCTCTTTCAGAGCCAAGATTTTTCAGAATGGTTGTCTGCACTCAAGTCCCCCACACCCACCTCTCTCACTCTTCCGTTTACTAACGCAGCATCAGCTCCCACCACTCACCCAGACCCTTGGCCTGATTACTAATGAGCTCTGCACTGCTATACCCAACAGGTACCTTCGGATGTTCCCCTTTCTCTTGGAAGCCTCTGACGTTGTTGACTATTCCTCCTTGAAGCACCTTTCTTGACTTCCAACTCCGCACACTCCTCTTGGTGTCCTCGAACCTCTCCGCCCACTTCCAAAGCTTCCTCTGAAAGACTTCTTCAGTATTTTCCTAGATTTCTCTTCTACTATCTCCTCTCTTTTTGTTCTGCAGTCACTGAGCAACCTCATCTACTGTTCTAGTTTCAAAGCCCAGCTGGTGATCTCTAGTTAAGACACTTCTACTGGATACCATCTGCATGGTGGACATCCCAGACACCTCAAATCTGGCCTTCTCAAATGGATGTGATATCTTCCCCCTCAACCTTCAACCACGGCATGGTACCATGATTCATATTTCTACCCAGGCTACATATACTCGGGAATCATTTTTAAAAATGTCCCCCCTTCTTCACATCTAATTCATTCACCAAGACCTACAGATTATTTCTCCTAAATATCTCATCCCCGTGGCCACTGCCCTGGCCCATGCGTCTTCCTCTCTCACTTGGACCACTGCTGCCACAGCTAATTGAGCTTCTGTCTCCACTGTTGTCTCTTCTCCAATCCATTCCATTCTCCATGCTACAGCCAGAGAGGTCCTCCTCTCACCTCGCTTTCTCTTAGGATAATGGCCATCTTCCCTACAAGGCTTGTCAAGTCCTTCCTGACCTGGCCTTATTCCATCCATTAACTTACCCATCACTACTTCCCCACCCATACTCTGAACTTCACTCACCTTGAACTCACTTCAGTTCTCTGAATTCATGTTTTTTCTTTCTCTGCTCTAGGTCTCAACCCATTCTCCATTTCCTTTTACTGAAACACTCTTACTTTCCCCCTCTTTCTTTGGTTGGTTTCTTCCCATCCACTGGGTACCAGTTCATATACCCCTTCAGTGAAGTGTGGCTGATATGTGCTCCCCAAATGCCATATACTCCTTATCACACATACAGTACCCTCCGTTGTAACTGTACTTTACTGTAACCATTTATTTCATCATCTGACTTCTTCATTAAAAAATAAGCTCCTTGTGGTCATTATATTTTTGCTTCATCTTATATCCTCATAGCCTAAGACATAATCTCTCTCTATCTCTATCTACATACACACCATTAGTCTTAGAAATCCAAGGGATCCTTTAAAAATACGGATTACCTGGGGGTTCCTGGGTGGCTCAGTCACTTGAGCATCCAGCTCTGAATTTCAGCTTGGGTCATGGTTTGTGAGATCAAGCCCCATGTCATTGTTGGGCTCTGTGCTGAATGGTATGGAGCCCGCTTGGGATTCTCTTGCTCCCTTTCTCTTTGCCCCTCCCCTGCTCATGCTGTCTCTGTCTCAGAAAAAATAAATATAAAAAATAAATATATATAAAAAAAAGATTGCTTGGATTCAACCCTAGATATACTTGATCAAGTTGTCTAGTAAGGAGCCTAGAATCCTAAGAGAATGGTGCTGTTTGCAGAAAGGGTACATTCTTGACAACATTCCATGGTTCAAAACTTACAAATCTTGATTCCTTTTTCCCACAGTATACTGTATTTCTGTTTGCCAGCGAATGTTAACACTGCCACCTGGCATTTATAGTTCCCTTGGCCTCCCAGAGCTGATATTGTGATTCTTATTTAACATTTAAACTTTCAAGAGAGTCACATTATTTGAAATTTTATGCATAAACGAATTATTAGTCATACTTACATTTTGTTATTGCAAATTTGCATTAAAATGTGACTGCTCTGTATTTTTTAAAATTTCCAAACGATTCTCATGTGCAGCTAAGTTTGGATTCAAAAGTTCTCTGTTTTCTTGCTTTAAAAAATGTTTTTAATTGTGATAAAATCCACATAACATTTACGATTTTAAGCATTGTTTAGTGTAGTTCAATAGTGTTAAGTACATTCATATTGTATAATCAATCTCCGGCACTCTTTTCATCTTGCAAAACTGAAACCCTGCACTCATTAACAACTCCCCATTCTTCCCTCCCCATAACTGCTGGCAAACAGCATTCTACTTTCTGCCTCTGTAGATTCTGACTACTCTAGGACTTCATATAAGAGTGACAATATGGTATTTGTATTTTTGTGACTGGCTTATTTCACTTAGTATAATGTCCTCAAGGTTCATCTATGTTGTGTCATGTGGAAGAATTTCTTTCCTTTTTAAGGCTGAATAATATACCATTGTATGGATATACCAACATTGTGTTTACCCATTTATTCACTGATGGACACTTGGGTTGTGTCACCTCTTGACTATTGTCAAGACTATCGTCTAAGACTATTGACTATAATTATTGTGAATAATGCTGTCACGAACATGAGTGTACAGATATCTTTGAGATCCTGATTTCAATTCTTTTGTATATATACCCTGAAGAAGAACTTCTTGATCACATGGTAATTCTACTTTCAATTTTTTGAGGAATGGCCATAGTGTTTTGCATAGTGGCCACACGATTTTATATTCCATCAAAAGTGCACAAGGGTTCCAATTTCTCCACATCCTTATCAACACATATTTTTTTAATTTTAATGTTTATTGTAGCGATTGTATGGATGTAAGGTGGTATCTCGTGGTTTTGATTTCCTTCATGATTTCCCTCACAATTAATGATCTGGAGCATCTTTTCATGAGATTGTTGGCTATTTGTATATCATCTCTGGAGAAATGTCTGTTCAAGTTCTTTGTCTATTTTTAATTGTTGGTTTTTGTTGTTGTTGAGTTGTAGGAGTTCTTTATATATTCTGGATATTGACCCCTTATCAGATACATGATTTGCAAGTGTTTTCTCCCATACCATTTCACTCTGTTATGTCCTTTACTGTGCAAAAGTTTTTAATTTTAATATAATCCAATTTATTTTTACTTTTGTTGTCTATGCTTTTGGTGTCATATCCAAGAAATCGTTGCCAAACACAATTTATAAACTTTTGTCCTTATGTTTTAAGAGTTTTATAGTATCAGCTCTTACATTTAGATATTTGATCCATTTTGAGTTAATTTTTATGTATCATGTAAAATTAGCATCCAACTTTATTCTTTTGCATTTGAATACCCAGCTTTCCTAGCACTATTTGTTGAAAAGACTGTCCTTTCCCATTGAATGATCTTAGTATTCTTGTCAAAAATCATTAACCATGTACGTCAGGGTTTATTTCTGGGTTCTCTTTTCTATTTCATTGGTCTATAAATCTGTCTTTATTCCAGTATCACACTTCTTGTCAGTTTTGATTACTATAGCTTTATAATGTTTTGAAATCAAGAAATGTGAAACCTCAAACTTTATTCTTTTCTTTCAACATTATTTTGGCTATTTTGCATTCCTTGAGATTCTATATTGATTTCAGGATGGATTATTCTATTTCTGAAAAAAAATGCTCTTGGAATTTCGGTAGGGATTACTTTAAACCTGTAGATTGCTTTGGGTAGTACTGATATCTATCAATATTAAGTCTTTCAATCAATGAACAAACACTAAATGATGGGTGATGTCTTTTCACCCATTTTGTGTCTTAATTTCTTTTAGGAACATTTTGTAGTTTTCCATATAGACACCTTTCACTTCCTGGGTTGTTTGCTTCTAAGTAATTTATCCTTTTTGATGGTATTATAAATGTAACTGTTTTATTCTCTTTCTTTTTCAGAAAAAAATTTAAAAAATGAAATACAACATGTATTTCTTTAAGTGCACAAAGATTAAAGTATACAGTCTGATTAATTTTTATAAAGAAAAATTATACACATAACACCATCTCTATCAAGATATAGAATATACCAGCACCCTAGAATGTTCCCCTGTGGCCTCTCTTAGTCATTTCCTGCCCTCTAAATATAATCATTATGGAGAGTTCTATCACAATAGTTTACTTTTCCTTTATAAAGATAGAACCACACATTATACTTATTCTTTTGTGTCTGGTTTCTCTTACTCAGTATGATGTCTGAGAGATTTTAGTTGTAGGTAGCTGTAATTCAGTTGCTTTATAGTATCTACTTTATGAATTTACCACAATTTACTCATTCTTCAGTTGATAGACATTGAGTGGTTTTATGAATTGAGAGTATCCATTTATATTTTACCACATATTTGCTCTTCTTAAAGTTTATCATTCTTTTCTGAATTATGCTTCCATCTGGATTGTTCCTTCTGCCTTAAGAGTCCCTTTAAGTATTTTTTTCTACTATTGGTCTGTTTGTATTAAAATATCTTTATTTTGCTTTCACTATTTAAGGACATTTTCACTGGATTTAGGATTCTAGATTGACAGTCATATTATTTCTGCCCTTTGAAGAAATAATTCCATTGTCTTCCAGCTTTCAGTTTTTCTGTTGAGAAATCAATTGTCAGTTTGTTAATACGTCTTTTGATCTTTTGATAATAATCTCATTTTTCCTAGTTTCTTTAAAGATTTTGTATTTACTTTGGGTTTAAACAGATTTGTTATGATGATAATAGGTGTGGTTTTCTTTTATCCGTATTTTTTTTTTTTTTTGGTTTCAGATTTATAAATCTTGACTCTGTGGCTTGATGTCTTTCATCAATTTTGGAGAATTCTTGGCCAATATACTCACACTTTTCCCTCTACTCCTGGTACTCCAATTATACACACACCAGACCTTTCCACTGTTCTCTTTATGTATCTTGTACTTCTTTTTGTATTTTCCATCCCCCCCTTTTTTCAATCTTATTTGTAACTGACCTATTTTTCCATTTTACAGATTCCTCTTTTGTTGTGTCTAATCTGTTGTTAAACTCATGAACAGATCCTTGACTTCTGTTGTATTTTTCAGTTCTAGAACTTTCATTTGATTATTTTTCATAGATTTTTATTTCTCTGGTGAAATTTTTCATATGTTCAGCATTCCCTTGAACATATTAATCAGTTATTTTACGGTGTGCGTGTACCTGATACTCCAAAATCTAGAACATCTCTGAATCTGTTTCTAACGCCTATTTTATTTTTTTCTTAGGTTTTGGTCACCTGTTTCTTGGCAACCTGTATTATTTTTGATTGATGACAGACTACATATGGAAAATTTTAAGGCTGTGGACGATGCTTTCTTCTTCTAGTGTAGGTTTAATTTCTTCTGGTATGAAGATCACCTTGGCTAATTGATGCTAGCCAATTTCCATTTTCCTCCCTTACTCTTAGGTCACAGCTCTTTTACTGGTCTCAGTTGAAAGTATCTCCTGCTTTGTGGGCTTGAACCCCAACTTTTCACTCCAGGACCATGAAACTACTGAAATTTTTGACCCAGTGGCTGATTTTCTACTTGGTTCTAGCTACAAACATGCATATCTCAGGAATCAGATAATGCTTTGGGGGGATAATTGTACATGAAAGTCAGGTTCACTTCTGACCTTTTTTCTTCTTTCCTGGGATCCTGAATCAATCCCAACCCATGGCTACCTTGGCAGCCTTGAATTCCTAATTTTATATTCCTATCCCAATGACTGCTGTAAGCTCTATGCTGTTAATTTCTGTTTGGCTTCTATAATCCACTCTGTGAATTTTTCAAAACCAGAAAATGTAAGCTTCCCTTCATGTGTTCCCTTTTACTCTGAGATCTTGGTGCTTCAAGTCCTGGCTGTACAGGTTGTTCTCTATGCCTTCAAACAATTTTTTAAGGTATTTTCCCCAAGTTTTAGAATTCTTTATGGAGGAAGGATCGATATTTTGTTATAGAACTATCTCCCTTGTTAAGCTATTAACATTTAGAGGCTTTGAGGATGTTCTGAAATAGCCCTGGGTAGGTGATGATAAATTAGCCACACTTGTGTCAAACTGATGATTCTTGGGCCCACTCCAGAGATTTTGTTCCAGTAGGTTTGGAATGGGGAACAGGGATTTATATTTTTAAAAGATTCTTAGGAGATTCTGATGTACATCCAGATTTGGGAGGCAGTTCTCTAGATTGCTGTTTCTGAAAGTGTATCTGAGGAACATTATAACACCTGGTGCACTTATCATCCTGGTCTGAGCCACCATCATATCTCAGAAAGATTATCATCGCCATTTCTATTTTTGTTTCCCTCTTTTAAAATGTAAGTCAGATCATGCTATTCCTTTGCTCAGAAACTTCCACTGGCTTCCCATTTTATTCAGGGTAAAATATGTAAATTGGGAAGATTTGCCATGGTTCCCTCCCTCACCCCTTCAGCTCTCTGCTCAAATGTCAGAGAGGTCTTCCCAGACCCATAGTGAAATCACTATCTCAATCCCCCTCATTTCTTTATCAGTTGGGTTCACACTCTCTGACATGCTATATGTCTACTTTAAAATTTTTAAAAATTATTTTTGTAACTGTTCGTATTTACAGAATGATTTGCAGTTCTTTTATTTTTTTATGAAATTTATTGTCAAATTGGTTTCCATACAACACCCAGTGCTCCTCCCAACAGGTGTCCTCCTCAATGCCCATCACCCACCCTCCTCTCCCTCCCACTCCCCATCAACCTCCAGTTTATTCTCAGTTTTTAAGAGTCTCTTATGGTTTGGCTCCCTCCCTCTCTAACTTTTTGTTTTCTTCCCCTCCCCCATGGTCTTCTGTTAAGTTTCTCAGGATCCACATAAGAGTGAAAACATATGGTATCTGTCTTTCTCTTTTAATTTTATTTATTTTTGAGGTGGGGGAAGGGGCAGAGAAAGAGGAAGCCCCAGAATCGGAAGCAGGTTCCAGGCTCTGAGCTGTGAACACAGAGCCTGACGAGGGCTGAAACTCACAAACTGTGAGATGATGACCTGAGCTGAAGTCGGATGCTTAACTGACTGAGCCACCCAGGTGCACCTATGTTTCCATTTTTTTATTGTCTTTGTTCTTCCACCAAAATATGAGCACCATTAAGGCAGAAACTTTGTTTTATTTACTGCTGAGTTCCCAGTGCCTACATCAATGCCTGGTGCATCATAAGCATTCTATAAACATTTGTTGACAAAGAGAATCCTTGTTTCCACACCAGATGGCTGAATTAGAATTTGGGGGTATGAGGCCCAAAATACCAGCTATCTCAAATGTGTGTATACTCCCAATTCTCTAATGTAAGTCATATCCAGAAAATTAGTTTTAAAGGGGGAAAACACCTATAGATCTCCTCCATTCTTAGTTTTAAGTGACATCCTATTCCTGGCTATGCCAGGAACATTGGTATTCTCAGAGAATTAATGTAAAGAAATGTGAAAATGGTTCTAAGCTCTGTGTGTGTGTATTTATGTGTGCGTTACTTTCTTGATGTATGTGTGTTTGTCTTGCTCATTGTATTAAAATATTTAAAATTAAGGCAGGGGTAAAAAAGACAATTTCCTGAAGGAAAACTTTATAGAAACAGCCATGGATTAAATGGCTTAAATGTGACATAGCTAATGCCACCTTTAAGCCAGGTGACTATAGATTATCAAAGATAGGACTCCTTAAATTGGAGTCCAGATAATTTAATATCTTGTCACTTCCAGGACCTGGTTATTTAATCCACTGAAAGATACTGTGAAAATTGGTGTTTTAGTTTCATTTCATGTTGCTTAAGAAAAGAAAATTCTAGAGTGATTTATTTCTGAAGAATAGGATTCCAACTACCAGTCATAAAGGTGGAAAGGGAAATATTCATTTTAATTTATTATGTCCAACTGTAGCCTCTGAAGGAAGTAGGTGGTGTGTGTGTCGGGGGGTAAGATTAGAGGGAATATCACTTCTGCAGATGCTAAGGCATTTCAAGCAACTCAATTCCAAGGTGAGAAACCAGACTCTAAACTTTGTTCCTGTCCAAGAACTACCCTCACATATAAGCCATTAGGATAGTACTTGTTAACAGAAAACATGATAAATATCTCACATTCTACAAGAAAAATGTGAGGCAAACACATTGGCTACATTTATATTCGCAGGAGCTGGAACAACCCAAGAAGTTTGGTGCAAACAGTGTAGGTGGCTCTGGGAGATATACAGAGTCCCTGGGACACACAGACTCATACATTTTGTAAGGACCTCCAGGTCAGAAACCAATTAATGCTGGTTTCTAAAGGGTCCACTGTTAAAACCATAGCACAGTGCCAGGGAAATGTGATTCAGTGCCAGGACAGGAAGCTCAGGAGATAGATTAGAACCCTAGGGAACAAACCCAGTCTTGAGCATTAGATAGAAACACTATTGATTTTCTTCTGGATCTCTCTCTGTGTTGAGCAGCTCTGGCCTGCTTTTGTACCTACAGCCCAAATCTCTGTACTAAGTTCTTCCTGTCAGGCTCATTAAGAATAATTCCATCAGCCAATGTTTTTGACCCCCACCATCTCTGTCCATAGCTTGTAATAAAATATGCATTTAGTATATACTGGTGGTGATACAATATATTATTCAAGTTCAGGGACACACACACATATATGGTAGGTGATCAAAAATATAATAGATTTATGTACAAAGATAGAAAAAGAGACTGAATAATGTATAAAATAAAAAAATATAGTGGGGGCACCTGGGTGGCTCAGTCATTTAAGCATCCAACTCTTGATTTCAACTCAGGTCATGATCTCATGGTTTGTGAGTTCAAACACCATGTTGGGCTCTGCACTGACAGTGTGGAGCCTGCTTGGGGGTTTCCCTCTCTCCTATTCTCTCTCTCTCTCAAAATAAATAAACTTTATATATATATATATATATATATATATATATATATATACACACACACACACACACACACACACACACACATATGTGTATATATATATATATATATATATATATATATACACACACAATTAAACTAAATGACTAATTGGGGCATCCCTTGAGTCACAAATACTAACCAAATTTGTTGAAAATAAAAATAATGATTGGAGATATTACCATAGCAAAATTAGAACCATAATCCCAGTTATACCTTTTTTCTCCTTCCTTTCATAGGTCTTAAAGCATATGGTCAGTCAAGATAAAATGTCATTTAAATAAAATTTTTTAAGTTTATTTATTTATTTTGAGAGAGACAGAGAAAATGCGTGCACGAATAGGGGAGGGACAGGGAGAGAGGGAGAGAAAGAATCCCAAGCAGGCTCCACACTGTCAGCACAGAGCCTGATGCGGGACTCAAACTCACAAAGCATGAGATTGTGGCCTGAGCCAAAATCAAGAGTTGGGCACTTAACTGACTGAGCCACCAGGCACCCCTTAAATATATTTGATATGCAAAAGACAGCTCACTGTGTGAAGAACGTTCTGGCTCAGAAGACATGAAAACAAATAAGTAAATGGAAGAATTAGATGTTGGTAACTAATCAAAGGATTAAAAATGTCTAGGAAACCGTGATAAGGAAGAAATTAAAATAGGTTCTGAAAAATCAAAATAGTGAATCAACAGAGCAGTAGTTGGGGGTGGGCAGGGGGTAGGTGGGGACATAGAGATGCAGGAGAAATTCCCAAAGTATTACTCAGCAACAGGTTCAGATGATCTCTGAGAACCACGAGGGAAGGAAATTTGTCTTGAAACAGAACTGCATTTCTACCATAGCCTCCCAAGGAGACTTTGGGAAATGCCAGAATCCCTTGGCATGTGGTAGATGGGATGGACACACAGCCCTATGGACAGAGGCCAGCTTTCCTGTTACACTGGAAGAGGACCTGCTTCATAGGTCCTCTATGGTCCTTCATCAGCAGATGAACGAAAGACCACCTACTTTCGAGAACAGAGGCATCACAGAAAAAGCCGAGTGGGTTGGGCAAGCTTCTAAGAACAGAGAAGAAATCTGATACCTACTCACTCTGTGACCGAAAGGCAATATGCTTACTGCTCATGGCCTCTATCAAAATTTTAGAAAAAAAAGAAAAAAGATTTCATCTGGAATTCTTTAAAGCTGCCTCACCGTGAAAGTACTTTAAGGGCAGTTCTTGAGCTAAACCATGGTCATTCATTCAAAAATACAAACCATCAGGTCAGTGTATCCCTAAGAAAACATGGACAGGATCTCACTTTCTAGTCCATTGCCAACATTCACTTTCAACAAAAAGACTAATCCCAAACAGGTGCGTAGGTATCCACCCTATGAACGCATTTAAAGGTGATGTCTGCCATAGTTTTGCAACTATCACACAGGAGACAGGAAAGCAACGAGAGTGAAGCCCTGAGGAAGCTCCTGTTCATCTTCCAGAGCTTGGGTGTGTTGCCATTTTGTGGGAGTAGAGCACCCTCAAGGGAGGTTAGGAGTGTCCTAAATCAAAGATGTATCTTGTTCCCTAAGGTAGGACTTTTTGCCTAGACGTTACTTCTTTTAGCCAAAATGAGGTTCGTGAGAGCAAAAAGCTCCTTCATCATTATAAAAAAGAAAAGCATTTGAGAAGAAGAAAAAAAAGAGCTAATTAGGTTTGCAGCAAGGGGAGCCAAGCCCTCAAAACAGAAGAGTCTCTGACAAAGTCTGGAACCTCCTCAGAAAGCCAGAAAAGGAGAGAAGATACAATCACAGAACAGAAAAACAGTTCTGAAACACTGACCTCACCCCCGGAACTGGAAAAACCAAAAGCAACCTAGTCATGGGGGTTGAGGTCAGAGTTAAGGTAGATCAACAGTCTAATCCTAATAATTGTTTTCCTTCAGTTACCATTCTTAAACTTCTTCCATATGGTAAAAAAACCAACTTGGATTATAGAAGGATCCTAAAAATTGACTATCTCTCACTCCTAACTCCCAATCCCCAGTTCTCCTCAAAGTCAACCACCATAACAGGTTTGTGCCTTCTGGAAAGAGCCTATTCAGAGTCAAACATAAGTGGATACTTTTTTTTTTTAATTTATTATTTTTTTATTTATTATTTATGTATAATTATACATAGTAAACTGATAAGCTTACCTGCAGTGTGATTAAACATGTAAAATAATTATTCATCTTTGATGGGCCCTAATTAAAGAATCATTATGAACAGATACAGGCATTGGGGGATGGCTTGTGCCCTATGGTGTGTGCCTACTCTATCTGGTAAAAAGGAAGGAGAGATCAAGGCAAATATCCAATTAAAAGAAAACCTAAGTTCAGGGCCAATAGGAGGCTGCCCTTTAATTTCAAGAAACAATCCAATTGGATTCTTTATCTCTACAATGGGCTTTAAAAAATATTAACTTTGTAGAACATTTTATTTGCTTTCTTAAAGCAATTTTTAAAAACATAAAACAATGTAAAAGAAAAATCTGAAAGGAGAAAAGAAGTCTTACTCATGATGAAATAATTTCAACCCAATTGTGATTTTGACATATTTCCCTCAGGTTTCTCCCCAAACAGATGTGTCTACCCACATGTAATCATTATGCACACTCAAGGCCATATCTTGCTTTTTTAACTGACAACATCTCATAAGAATGCTCCCTTGAGGTCACATGGTTTTCTACTTACTGGATTTGTTTTTGTGTAGAACTGGGGCTGGTGCCCTTCTGATTGATACCTGCATGGATATTCTGGCAATATTCTGCCTAGAGCTGGGGTAGTGAATATACTGTGATAGTCTTACTATTCCTCTACTATTACTCCAATTTATTATAACAAAAAAGATGACAAATATCTTCATGCTTAAAGTTTTCTACAAATTTTCAAATGTTTCCTGAAGAATAACTGTATTTATAATAGAATGTTGGGGGAGGTTATAGATGACTCAAGTGTTGTTATGAAATTCACCACCAACTCACATGATTAGGGCACATCTGTATAATTAACTGTATTATAAAGAAAACAGGTGTCATGGTGAGAGTTAGGTTCCAGACCCCTAGGGTATACTTGGCTGTTCATTTTTCATTCAAGGAGTAGTTCCCAAGACTTCAGCACCTACTTCAGGATTTTACTGAAAATAGATGGCAGAATGGCCAACAGCATAGCATATTTATATAGCCTGGGCATGTGATATCTTCATCTAGAGTATCAATAAGCAGATTGTAAGGTGGTAAGTTCAAGATATTCATTCCAGGGACACCTGGGTGGCTCAGTTGGTTAAGTGTCTGACTCTTGGTTTCAGCTCAGGTCATGATCTCATAATTTGTGAGTTGGAGCCCCACATCGGGCTCTGTGCTGACTTGTGGATGGAGCCTGCTTGGATTCTCTCTCTCTGCCCCTCCCCTGCGTGCACTCTCTCTCAAAATAAATAAATAAACTTAAAAAAAGAAATAGTCACTCCAGCATTAGCAGGAAGGTTGGACTCTATGAAATTGAATGTTTTCAACTTTGAGATTCTGAGACTAGAAAATAAAACCTTTCAAACATGCAAATGTCAGAGTGGCATCCAGCTAGAAGTAGTGAACTGTTGGGTAAATGTTTATTTCCTCTTTTTTCCCCCTGCATTTGTTTAGAACTTTAAGCTAACAGAAGCCAGAGACCAGTTACCAAAGTCATGATTTAGGCTTTTGTTTATTTTGAAATTTTAAGACATCTTTTGGGGAATTTTAAGTGGAATGGTTTTCCCATGTAAGTCACTGCTGATGATAAGTAAGTGAAAATGTGTTTGCATTTCCCATGAGTATGTTTCAGTGTTACATATCTTCCATTCTGTAGCAGATCCAGGCTTAGCCAAGCCAAAGTATCCTTGTATATTAGAATCAGGTTGTAAAGACTTGTCTAAGCAGTTAAAATGATTAACTTTCATAGCACAACTAGAAACAAAATACTGAGTAATTTTATCAGTTTGACTTCCTACCTTGTAGGTTTTCTAAGCAACTAGTAGAATGTTTTGTTACCAGTGAGTCCAGAAGTTTGTATCTATCTATCTATCTATCTATCTATCTATCTATCTATCTATCTATCCATCCATCCTTCTACTCATCCAACTATCCATCCATCTATCTATCCATCAATCAGCCTATCTTTCTCTTTCTTTTTTCCTTTCTCTTTCTTTCTTTCTTTCTTTCTTTCTTTCTTTCTTTCTTTCTTTCTTTCTTTCTTTTCTTTCTTTCTTTTCTTTCTTTCTTTCTTTCTTTCTTTCTTTCTTTCTTTCTTTCCCTTCTTTCTTTTCTTTCCATGTATCTATCTATGTATCTATGTATCTATCTGTCTATCCATCCATCCATCCTGTTATTGGTCAGTTCTAAAAATACATGCTTGAGACATTTAGAGGCAGAAAAAGACAGGTCTTCCATGATATTAGTAGCAATGTTCTTTTTGGAAAGGGATCCAAGATAAACAGAGGGCATTAACAGCATATGAAAAATTTTGGTCCCTGAGATTCTCTCATAGGAATGGTCCAGCCTTGACCATGTCTTGGAGAGGGAATATCCAAAAAGCACAAATTACATACATGTCCTACTAACTAGGGGTTTCCTCCTCCATAGGAATCTGTTCTTTGTTGGGGACTCAGCTGGTTATTTTGTGTGCACAAACAGCAGAAGTATCTGAAAAGTACAGAGAGTGCCTAACCCCTGAGCACTATCTTGGTCCACAGGGCTCCTGGCTAACTTTCAAGTCAGAATGAAGCAATTATGCATTCCATGCCAGAGGTGAAGATCAAAACATCAAATCCAGGGATAACCAACAACTTCTATCTGTGTGTGGAGACTAAAGTGCCAACTGAAGTAGTTTGGCCATTTAGGAAAGATGGGCTCTCAGAATTTCTGTGCATTTCCTCCCAACCTGAAACAGGCTCTCAATACTAGAAATGATTCTGCATGCTCTAGGGAGTTCATTCAAATACTGCCTCATGAAATAAATGTCCTCTGAGAACCCTTGTTTGTGACAGTCCAACTAACCCAGGAGATTGGACAAGGTTTCCTTTAGCAGAAAGATACATAGGACCATCTGTGGCAAGAAAGGATTTCTCTCCTGTGCAGGTAGGAGACTAACAGGCTGGAGATGGGCACTTATGAGAATTGTTAATTTAGTGCTGAAATAGAACCCGTGGCTCAGGAAATAGTCAACCTTCTGCTTTAATGAAGCACATGCCCAAGAGAAGCAGAAGGACACAGCATCAAGCACTGGTTCAACAGGCCCCAGAAAATAACAGCTGCTGACCTGTTTTGAGTTTTGCTAAGCTGTCAAGAGTTGAACCAGGAATACTGTTTACAACACATGATCCAACAGCATTTTTATCACAGAGTGAAGGCACGGCGGATCTGGTGGACCTTTCCCTGGCTCTCTGAAAGAAGGTGGAGCTCAGACTTTGTGATGGTGGGGTGATATGGGATTCAATGGTGCCATCAGAGTCACAGAGTTGAACCCCACAGCCATAGCAGATGTCTGCATTCACCTGCTGGCCAGCCTCACTTTCTTCCCAGTGGGTGGTGATTTGCCTGGGGCTTTGGAGTGGTAGAAAGAAGCATATTTAGTTCATGGTAAGGAAGAAGCTTCTAGTAACTGTTCAACCAGAGAAGAACTGAGGGCTCCACATGCTATGCCTACTTTTGTCCTCCTATATCACGTTTCAGGTATCTGGGATTCTATCAGTTTGGAAAAATGACCAGCAGGAATTCCAAAAATATGATCAAATTTCCTGAAGACCTTAGGTGAGCAGCCCTCTCTGTCTCTGCCTGTCTCTCATCCTTGCAATGGAAAGTCCCAGGCTTGAGACTGAAGCCTGGGTCAATGACCAGAGTGTTCTCTGCATTTGTCACAGTGAGAGGCAATAGGATTTTGGCAAAGGTCAGTAGCCAGAGTGGGAATCTTCAGAGCCCAAGTTTTACAAGGGAGTAATGCAGTGTACAGTGAGATTTCATATAGCTGTCTCATAGATCTGCTTCACAGACACTTAAGAACAGTATAATGGGATCATTAAATTATGCCACAGGGATTCCAAAAGGCCTTTAGTCTGACTTTAGTCCCTTTATCATGCACGTTAATATTATCTGCTGTCCTTGGACTTTCTCAGAGGAGTATGAGCAATATCTTGTTGTACAATCTGTCTGCTAAAGCTGGCCGTAGGAAGGCAGAGCTCCTGTCTGGTTTGGAGAGCAGAGTACAGAGACGGATGCCCGCCTTGTTAGGAATCAAGGCATTTCTCTCCACTGGGATGAACTCAGTTCTTCTGAGGGCCACACTCCCATGGGCTTCAGAAATTCAGTCACCCCTCCATTGCCATCTCCTTCATGGAGCCACCAGGTATCTCCTCCTCCAGGGCTTCCTCTTCAACCTCCAGCTCCCTGGAAGCACCCTGCAAATACATCCCCTAATACTCTGGGCCTAGCTCTGTCATATCTCCACAGACTTTTATAAAACTCTTTACATCAGTGTTTCTTCCAATAAACCACTGGTTTCTACCCAGAGGAGGCACCCCTGTGTCTTAGTCACCTTTGTACCCACCAGGACCTAGGACAGCACCTGATTCAAAAGTGTACTGAATAAATATTGGTGAATAAGTCACAAACTTAGCTCTTGATATTTTGGCATAATTTGCCAATGTCAGTACTGCTAGAAAATTCAGCAGGTGACAATTGTACAACTTCAGACTGTCAGTGCTGGCAATGATGTGAGAGACCCAACTTGCTTATTTTATTTAAATTTAAAAAATTTTTTAAATTTATTTTTTGAGAGAGAGAGAGTGCAAGCAGGGAAGGTACAGAGAGAGAGGGAGACACAGAATCTGAAGCAGGCTCCAGGCTCTGAGCTGTCAGCACAGAGCCCGATGTGGGGCTGGAACCCATGAGCCGCGAGATCATGACCTGAACTGAAGTTGGATGCTTAACCAACTGAGCCACCCAGGTGCCCCAAACTTGCTTATTTTAGATGTAGGCAAGCTCAGGCATGGAGGAAATGAGTTCTGCCCAGGACTATGGAGCTGGTTAGTAGCAAGGCTGAGTCTAGAACCAAGAGGTTGCGATTCACTTCCCCATTCTCTGCATTTATTTTAATGAAACCTTAATGGTGGCTAATGTGCCAGGTAAAGCAGACTATTTTCACCATGGAAAGAGTAGCCACCCACCCACTTTGATGGCCAGGACAGAATGAGAAAACAAAGCAGAGCCCTTTGCAATGGCTCCCTTGCCACTTCAGGCTCAGTGACCATGAAAGGTGTGTGTGTGTGTGTGTGTGTGTGTGTGTGTGTGTGTGTGTGTGTGTAGTGCTGAGTGCAAAGAACCTGCCTCTTTGGATTTTACAGGAATGGGCATGTGGATTTAGGGTATATTCCCTGCAACTAATTATGCAGATGTGTGGGCAATGCTCCTTGCTATTTTCAGGAGATGTGTCAAAGCTATTTAAAACCATGGGCGTAAATTTATCTCTATAAAGACAAATTCAGGGAAACTGGCCTAGAGGCTACCCTTTTGGCTTTATCAACAGATTTCTGCTTTTAAAAAACAGCTCCCATCAAACTGAAGAGATGTGAATATTTGTGTAATTCAGTGTCAGGGGAACAGGCTGTATTTTCTTTATCTTGAACCTAGAATCAAACAAAGATGCCACAAATTCAATAGGGGCTAAAAACTCAGTGTTGTTACTAAGGAGAGCAATTTCACGAAAGCTGAAATGAAATTTTGTTGTCTCTCAAGGACAGAAATGCTTACAGCTAAGGCCAATTCCATAATGTGCCATTTTGGAAAGAACTGATTGATATTAACTGTGAAGCTTTTTGAAGCTGGCACCAGGAGACTGGTGTGTGGACGTGTGTCCACTGATTTTGAAGGTTGTTTTCCTCTTTGTGTGTGTGTGTCTGTCTGTCTCTCCCTTACACACACACAGCCAGAATTGCTCGACCTAAATGGGCAGCATAGATTTCTTCAGAATTGGATGGATTTCCATGGCACACACCAACAGCTCCTTTTAAAAATAAATTAGATTGAACCTTAGGAACTGTCTAAATACATACTGGTTGGCCCTGTGCTACTGACTCAAGACATACATTGTTTAGCCTTGAAGAAGTCACTGTGATTCCCTGAGATTCAAGGATAAAAGAAATGGCTGAGAGAAAGCTCTCCTTGCTTTTGGGAATTTCTCTACTGTAGAGAAAACTCTGGGGGCACAACTGAGCTCCTGCTCTGGCTTCCTCTCATACTAGACTCAGACCTGCATCCAAGGAGCTGTTGTTCTCAGGGGTCCTGCTTACTCCAGAGGCTTCTTAATGGGTCTTCCCGTTTACTGTCTTGCTGCAATTCCAATTTTTGGTTCCTTTCTGTTCACCTGGGGTCTACAAGCACCAGTGACAGTCAGCTCCAGTTGTGTAAGAGGTAGTCTACAGCTTCTAGGAAAGTGCAGGTTTTCAAAGTAAAATGACCCATCTAATCTCCTGTGGCAGAGGTGTCTCGAGGCCAGCTCTTTCTTGAGTAGCCTTTTTGGAAACCTGATAATAAAACTTGAAACTCTTCTTTTTGTTGCCGTTTTTTTTTTTTTTTTTTTTTTTTTTTTTTTTTTTTTTTGGTTGTGGAGCACACATTGATTTCAATCTATTGTGGGAAGTCTGTAAAAAAAAAATGTTACTTTGGGGCGCCTGGGTGGCTCAGTCGGTTGGGCGTCTGACTTCGGCTCAGGTCATGATCTCACGGTCCGTGAGTTCAAGCCCCGCATCGGGCTCTAGGCTGACAGCTCAGAGCCTGGAGCCTGTTTCAGATTCTGTGTCTCCCTCTCTCTCTGACCCTCCCCTGCTCATGCTCTGTCTCTCTCTGTCTCAAAAATAAATAAATGTTAAAAAAAAGTTTAAAAAAATGTTACTTTACCCATCTTTTAAAAGTAAGGTATTGTGTTTACATGGGAACATCTCCGTGAAGGACAATATTAACCATCTAATCAGCTTTTCAGTATGTGAACCTAATTAAACCCTTTTTAAATGATTGTGTGACAAAAGACAAAGTAAAGTGAGAATGAAAAATAATCACATGAGATTTTGGAGATTAACAACCTGTCAGCATAATTTATGACACTTTTCAAGAGGAAGTAAAAAAATCCTAACCTACATTATACCAGGGAAGAAAACTTTATCTTTTTTTTTAATTTTGATAATGTTTATTTATTTTTGAGAGAGAGAGAGAGAGAGAGAGAGAGAGCGAGCATGAGTGGGAGAGGGGCAGAGAGAGAGGGAGACAGAATCTGAAGCAGGCTCCAGGCTCTCGGCTGCCAGCACAGAGCCCGATGTGGGGCTCAAACTCACGAACTGTGAGATCATGACCTGAGCCGAAGTGGGGACTCTTAACTGACTGAGCCACCCAGATGCCCCAATACTTTATATATATGTTTTAAAGTTTACTTATTTATTTATTTTGAGAGAGAGAGAGAGAAAGAGCGTGAGCAGGGGAGGGGCTGTCAAGGAGAGCCTGACGTGGGGCTCAAACTCATGAACCATGAGATCATGACCTGAGCCAAAACCAAGAGTTGGACGCTGAACCAACTGAGCCACCCAGGTGTCCCAGTCAGGAAAGAAAACTTAAAAATTTACTGCTCTATACTTTAAAAAAGCAAACAAATAGAAGAAAAGAACCCTTGAATGTGTTTGTTATTTTCTCCTAGCAAGGTTATCAGTACAGATAATCATAAATCCATCGTGAAAAAATATAGTCCTGGAACTAACAAAATAAGAAATTTCCATAAGCGTATTATGATTTATAAGGAAATCTACCTACCTCAGGAATATTAAATCTAAAAATTAATAAACCGTATGATTCTAGGTCTGTTTTTTCATCTATAAATATAAGACTCACATCCTAGTAGATGGAAAATCTATACCTGGAAGTACCTCCCTGGAGCAGAGGCCCAGGCACCTGCTACAGATGGGCTCTGGTTTGTGAGGCATCAGGAGGACCGACCCTTCAAGCCTGCACAGCTCCTTTCTCTCTGATCGCAGGGGCTGCCCCAACCAGCAATGTGCCTTTCCCTGGGAATATTCACTCCAGCCCAGTTGGACCCTAGGCCCCATGCTGCAAACTGGAAGGGCCCTTCCCCTCTCATGCAGGGCCTTTGGGATGCCCACGTACTCATGTCAGATTCTAACATCCCTTCCAGCCTCCCAGGATGACCTGTAAGCCTCACAACCATTTCCATCAGTTTTGGGTCAAAGTTCAGGAAACAGATGATTTAGTGAGCCAAAATCTTCCCTGCCCACTTTCTCTCTGCAGGCCCGGAATCAAGACCCCACTGGTCTGCAGAGGACCACAGCTCAGGAGCAGATGGTTTCCTTGTTGTCCTCAGCCACTTGGCAGGGACCAGCCTCAACCACTTGTACGCTTGCCAGGGTTCTAAATGTGCCGAGTGGTCAAAACTCATCACAAAAGGCAGCAGATAGGTGCTGGGAGCACGTCTACAGGGATGGATGAATTGAGAGCTCACAAATCCCTGCCTACCTCCTCCCAAGACACATAAGCTCAAGCCCCCAGACCTGCAGCCAAGCCCAGGCATGTGAAGGCTGAGATTGTGAGCTACGGCTTCCCTGGAGCCAAGACAGCTGGCATCACCCTCTGCCACTCTCCACCTCATGTTCCTCTGTTGCTTTCATCCTGCCTTGAAGCCTGGTGCTCCTTTTTGTCCTCTACACATACAGACCTCCACTGGTTCCTCATACTTTTTGGCTTTTGCCTTAAAGTTGGCAAAAGTACTGAGTTGGAAAGTACTGAATCCAACAGTAGTCCTTTCTGCTTCCTGGATGCAAGAAGATCCTGAGTGTTGTGAACACAAAGCATGGCAGCTTCTCCAATCACAAAAATGTCTCTTGTGGCCAGCTCTGTGCTACCCTCCTGATGCAATCCACTCCCCACCACACCATGCCAAGGTCCCGATGTGTGGTCCTGGGACCAGGAGCATGAGCATTGCCTGACAGCTTGTGAGGAACGCAGAAGCTTAGGCTCCACCTCAGTCCTCCTCCTCGAGATCAGAATCTGCATTTTAACAAGTTCCCCTGGTGATCTGAGTGCACGTTAGCCATCTGGGTTGAATGGCGAGTACTGCCTTTCTGGCCACAGTGATTAGTGCGTACGTGTGAGAGGAACAGGCACGCAACCCAAGCTTGGCTCTAGCTTTCAAGTTCCTGGTTCCACTAATTCAGGTTCTTGAATTTTCTAGTTCATTCCAGCCTAAGGCCAGGTACCTAGC
The DNA here is from genome assembly GCF_022837055.1 of Prionailurus viverrinus. NCBI lineage: Eukaryota > Metazoa > Chordata > Mammalia > Carnivora > Felidae > Prionailurus > Prionailurus viverrinus. The sequence goes on from NC_062571.1 coordinate 14,234,208, forward strand.
TCCTCCATCATCTCTGAGCCTCTGCAATGTCCATCCAGTAAACCCCAGTTTTCTTTTTCTCTTCCTTAAGATAATTTGGTTTTATTCATTTCTAACCTTAAGGTTGGAAGTGACCTGACAAGCATCCATCCTCAAAGTCAGAGGCCGGGGCCTCTGCGGTGCATCAGGATGAAGAAGGGAAGCTGAGCATGGTCCTCAGCATCTCCTGTGCTGATGAGTGTCCTCACCCTTGCTTCCAGGACATAAATCAGTGAAGGCAGCACTCCCATTCAGGCTCTCCTACACCATGGAGTCTGTCCTGTGCTTGTGGGACCAGGTTTGTTGGAGTATAATTACAATGTCTCAGTCTGGTGATATTTTATTATGCTCATCTGGGGGTTTCCTGTACTTTGTAATCTGAAGATCACTGTCTTGCATCATTTCTAGAAATCTTTTCTTACCATTATTCTTCTAAAAATTGCTTCTCCCTCTTTTATGTTTCTGAAGCTCCTATTAGATGAACATTGTAGCTTTTAATTTTCTTATTAACATTCTATTGCTCTTTCTCATTCTTTTTTTTTCCCTTTTGGTATTTTTCATCTCTTTATGTCTGTGTTTCATTCTGGGTGCTTTCCTCAGACAATCTTCCAATTCACTAATTCTCCTCTCAGCTGTATCTGGTTTACTGTTTAACTCATCCATTTCTAGAATGTTTACATAATTAGCTTTCATTTTCATCCCCCACCTACAATGACTTCTCCTCTTCCTTCTTTGAATATTTTAAAAAGATCTTTACTGAACTTCTTTTGGGTTGTTCAGTAGTTTCTTGGGTGTGTTTTCTACCGTGTCTTGTGGTTTGCTAACTTTTGCAGTCATGGTGGGTATTTGTTTTTTGCTAATTTCTTAGCTTATGGTTTGGTTCTGTTTGGTTTATGTGAACTTGGGCTCCATATCTGCACGTAGCATGGGCTTGGGGTTCTAGTTTCTCACAGGTGACTTTTTCTTCTCCTGTGCCAAGGGTGGGCAACCTGTTTCTGTGCCCCCATGCTCCCTGCACACCCCCACCCCCAGTTTTGTAGACAGAATGTTTCAAGTCTCCTCTCATGGATGGAGAGTGAGTTAGTGTATAAAATATAGTAATATTTGAAGCCAGAGAAATGAAGATTAAACCCTGCTTCACTACTTGTCACCAGCGAGGCCATTATAAGCATCTTGTGGGAACTTTAGGACTCCTAATGTTCTCATCAGAAAAATGGGCATTTTAATAGTAACCTTAGAAGACTGTGGTGGTGGTTAAATGAAATTATGAGTTAAGCAATTACCAAAGTGGCTGATAGGGTAGAAACTCCTTATATATCATCCTCCCCCACATCCCTCCCTTCAAAGAGGACAGACTTCAATTTAAGGAAACGACTTTGAGGCTGGAGTCTAATTTCCCAGGCTGCCAAGAGTCACAGACTAAAAATGTCTTTCACATTTTGTACCAAATCACAGTAGACACAGCGATTAGTCTGACTGCATTTAAGAGAGTTTTATTAACAGTCGTTAAACCACAGAAGTCATAAGGTTTTTTTTTAAAGTACTAAATGTATAATGATTTATATCTTCAGCACTAAATTAAAGTTCTACCAAATTCTACAGTTTTCAGCTCAATTTCCTAATGCTCTGAGTTTTTTTGCCTTCTTTCTTTTCACAGATGCAATGCTCTGGCTGGGGAAGGGGCATCTATACTGTGGTACAGACCCAGCACGTGAATGTTGGGGAAACATAAAGATTTGCTCCACACCAATCTCAACATGGAGGCAACTGCCTTTCAATGCAAAGTCAATGTAAATGAAGGAATTGGAATTTTAAGCTTAGAGTCAAAGTGAATGATACTATTCAGACACTGATGTCTCATATCCTTAGGCAAAAGTTTTCACTACACTGCAGCAGCCCTTGACAGGCAGCAGACATGTGGTTAAAGGCATAGGCTCTGGAGCCACACTGCCTGGTCCAAATCCTGGGTAGGATAGTGACTTAGGTCAGTTATAGAACTTCTCTGTGTCTCAGCTTCATCATCTGGAAAATGGGAATAATAGTATCCACCTCATAGGGCTGTTAAATGAACTGCCTGTATTAAGGTACTTAGATTAGTGCCTGGTACATAGTAAGCATTCAATAAACATTAGCCATTATGATTATGATTAGTGGTTTTAGGCATATAGAAGGTTCACTAGGCAACCTGTGTCCTAGTAGAACACAGATTTGGGTGTTGGGCAGATGTGAACTCTTCTGTTCATTAGCTAGGACTCCTCTGAGGTATTTAACTTCTATGAATCTATGTTCTCATGTCCAATGCAAGCATAGGGCACGACTTGCAGGATTATTGTGAAGGTAAAAGAAGAAGGTATGTGGGAGGGGTGCCCGGGTGGCTCAGACAGTTTAGCATCTGACTCTTGATTTTGGCTCAGGTTATGATCTCACAGTTCATGAGATTGAGCCCCACGTCAGGCTCCTCACTGACAGTATGGAGCCTGCTTCATGTTCTCTCTCTCTCTCTCTCTCTCTCTCTCTCTCTCTCTCCCCTCTCTCTGCCCCTGCCCCACTAGTGCATGTGCTCTCTCTCTCTCTCTCTCTCAAGATAAATAAACTTAAAAAAAAGAAATTATGTGGGAAAGTGAAGTGTCTGACTGGTGCCCTATAAATACTACCTTTCCTATTAATGCAAAACTCATCACTTCTGAGAGCTTTGAGGAAATGTTTTCTTTTTATCTTGACTTATGATCTACCTTCATAGGTCTACTACCTACGGGTCCGAATTCTACCTTTTAAAACCAATCTCATACCTTTTCCGTTTAGATAGAAAATCACATATTTGGAAGTTTCTCTTCTTTGGACTGATTATCCCCACTTCCTGTCACATCTCGTGGGACTTGATCTGGGGATCTTCTTGACACCCTCACCACCACTCATCTGTGTCTCTCTTAAAATGTGGCCCCATATGACATTATTAGTATAATGTGGTCACTGAAAAAGTGGACAAAACTGTCAGTTCCTTAGTTCGAGTTACTATACTTCGTTATGTACCCTGGATTCAATAAAAAATTTTGATGACTTCCTCATACAAATAACTCATGTTAATGGTGATAATCACCTGAAGTCCTTTTCCCACGTGTAACTGTCAGGCTGCCCCATCCCCCACACCAGCTCTGCTCCTCGTGGACACATGGACACTTTACATTTATTCCTATTAAATTTCTTGTTATATTTGGCCCTGCCTTCCAGCCCACCAGATCTTTCTGTATCCCAGTTCTGTCATAAAAATAAAATCACTATCCCTCCTAGGTTTTGTGTCATTCACAAATTTCACAAATGTCAACTTTTATGTTTTTACCAACGTCATTGATAAAAATGTTGAACAAGCCTACATATACAATGGACTCAGCCTGGTTAGAGGCCCTGAGAAATTGTCCTTGGAGTTGACATAGTTAATGAACATACATCTTTGCAGGCAGTTACTTTCACCCTTGCATGTCTTGCTTTCAAAACTGTTTCTCTATTTTTCATCCGAGTTTCTTATAAGGTGAGGTCAGAGGCTTTGCTGAAGTTCAGCTATACAGGATCTACTAGAGTGTGTGCTCTTGAGCTACCACTGAGGAATTCTCACCTAAAAAAATGGTGCCCAGTTGACAAGACAGACGCTTGGAAAGTGTGAGCTGCTTCCTCGCAGTCACCACCTGTGGTCCTTTAAAGCCTCACAAAGTATCCCTTTACTAATCCCGTCTTGCATTTGGTCTGGGATCACCTTGCATAAAAGTTGGAACTTGTGGAGTCTGTCTTTCTTCTTCACTTTCCTGAATCTATTCTTCTGCCCCCTGCCCCTTCCTTCCCCAGAGCTCTGCTAAGACCACTAACTGTGAGTCATGACCTCACTTGCTATCTCACGGATACCTTGTAATGCCATCCTTTGGTTCAAGTGACCTGGGCACCTGCATTTAGGGCAGCTAGGCACTCTCTCACCTCCTCATTCTGGGCTTTCAGCGGCCTTTGATCCTTTTTTTGAATTGTTTTGAAATTGTTTGAATTTTTTAACATAAGAGACAGAATCACAATTGAAGACTTTGTGCCTTGTCTTCTACTTTCCCCAAGCCACGAGAACAGAGCCAGGCATGCAGAAGGAAGGAACTCAATGAACATTTGTTGTATGAATTCTATTTGAAACCACACTAACATTTCCAGTACCAACTCACACAAGGAGGTAAAGAGTCCAAGGTAAACATTTATGTGGAACATGAGCAGGAGTGAATGTGGGCTGTACGGCAAATAGTTGTTTTTGTGCATAAAATTAGACATCAGACACACCTAGGTATGAATTCTGCCCTTATTACTTTCTACCTGTGTGACCTTGGAAAAGTTAATTTCCTTCTCTGAGCCCCAATTTTGTCATTTATAAAATGGGAATAATAATACCTATCTTAAAGAGTTATGATGGGGCACCTGGGTGGCTCACTCAGTTGAGCGTCTGACTTTGGCTCAGGTCATGAACTCATGGTTTGTGAGTTTGAGCCCCATGTCGGGCTTTGTGCTGGCAGCTCAGAGCCTTGAGCCTGCTTCGGATTCTGTGTCTCCCTCTCTCTCTGTTCCTCCCTCCCCTTGCACTCTATCTCTATTAAGAAAAGTTATGATCAATATTTAGTTAGCTACCGTGGAAAAGGTCCAAGAGTAGTAACTGCTGTACCTCGTACTCTCAGTTATAATTACTATCATCATGACAATTATTGTGTCCTTAAAAATTCTAGGTAGTGGGGGTGACCATTATCATGCTGTAACGCCCAGGCACCACACTTTTACCACCAATCAACGTTTCCATAGAGAGTGCCTGCACATTGTTGCTGGTAAACAGAATGGTGAGGATTCATCTTCCAGGCACATATTCTGTGGAAGGCTGGATTCTTCTGCCTTCATAGATTTCTGCTCTTATAAGCATTCCAGAATTAAGCTGCCTTTCAGTGGTGGCCCACATTATGGAATCCATTCAATCCCACTGTTATGAGGGTCTGCCGTAGGAACAAATGGACCAACCCAATTGCCTGTTGGTCTGCAGTGCTATTTTGCATTCCGCGATACCTCCAATAAACTATCAAGTAGACCTAAAAACCCACAGTTGTTAATTAGCAATGAGTTGTGCCAGTGTTTATTTTAGTCATTTGTGGAGAGAACAGTAGTAATTAGCATAAAATACCTGTCCTTTGTGTCTTAAGAATATTTGTGGGGTAAATCATAGGAGGTAAAGTAGTAGTTTGTTCAAAATAGTTTCTGCAAAATCAAGATATGGCTTATGGTCATGTGCACTTTGGCTTGGGCCAGCCTGATGGAGGATAGCATGAAGAAAGTCTCCCATCAGGCCCGTAGGAAGGCTCTGTTCTAGGCCAAGAAGACGGGTTCTCCTGCAAGGACAAACTCAGGTCAGGAGCATGGGTAGGAGACTACCAGTTCTAATGTCACCTGGATTGTAAGCTAAAAACCTGGGACAGACCCACAGGCTCACATAGGTCCATTGTCAGGCTTGTGGACCAAGTGAGCATTTGAGACTCTACTCCTGGCTAGCAATAGGGACTGGGGTATCAGCTTGGTGGGTCCTCTGAATGTTTGTTCATTCCTCTAGAACCAAGCACAGAAGTATTTGGGGTGAAGGATTTGGGCTTCTTGCTTTTCTGTAAAGTGACTAGCTGGGGATTGTGTACAGCTGTGTGCAACAATGTCAAACGGGGTTGGGAGGGGTCTTTATTCTGCCCGACAGCTCACGTCACAGGGCTGTGAGGCCAGGATGCTCCTTTATGCTATGTGCCAGGAAATGTTGGCATCGGAAAAGCACCAAGGGTTTAGGCTCAGCCTCAGCCCGGCCGCTACAGTGTGTTCCTTGCTCCCTGGCCAGGGCTGCGGCTCTGACGGTAATTTGACATGATGCATTAGAGATGAGAAAGTGCTTGGTTGGGCCTTCACAATGCACTGTAATCCTGAGAAAAAGTACACAGAAGTCTTCACACACACTTGATATGATTGCTTCACAGGATCTGACAATGTAGAGCATCTCTTTCCAAGTGAAAGGCCAAGCCGTTTTGAAGGTCACCTTGGAGGGGTGGGTTATATTACCACTTATCACGGACCCCGTTGCGGTTCAAGAAGAAAAAACCTGAGCTGGCAACTGTTTGCTTACACTTATTCCATGATGTGTGTCTGAAGATTCTATTTTAAATTACCAACCATTTTTTTTTGTTTTTTGTTTTTTTGGTTCCGAGAGTTTAAAAAATTCTGCTGTAACACTTCACTAAATCTCTGTTTTCCCAATGCAGTATCATAGTTGATGTAGGTTGACTTTATGTCCACTCTTTTCTCTGCCAACTGGGGACAAAGAGGAAACAGAAGCCTCAAACCATGTGGATTAGTTGGCTCAGACTACTGTAACAAAGCACCACAGGCTGGGTGGTTTAGAAGCAGAAATTTACTTCTGCACGGTTCTGGAGGCTGGAAGGCCAGAAGTCACAGATCAAGGTGTGGGCAGATTTGGTTTCTCCTGAGGCCTTTCTCCCAGGCTTGTACTTGGCCATGTTCTCCCTCTGTACTCACATGGTCGTGCCTCTGTGTACCTGTATCTGAGCCTCCTTATAAGGGCACCACTCAGTGGGGATTAGGGCCCACTTGTTTTAACTTAAGTGCCTCTTTGAAGGCCCTAGTTCCAAATACAGTCACATTCTGAGGCACTGGGGGCTGGAACTTCAACATATGAATTGAATTTTGGGGCACACAGCTCAGCTTATAATACTCATGTAAGCCTGGGAAGGCCCTCTGCTGTCTCCACCATGACCTGCATTGACCTCTGCCTTTAGGCGGACGTGTGGCACTGAAGACAAGTTGCCAAGCAGAGTCTGCAGGCCCTTCCCCTCAGGGTCTCAGCGGCCCAGCCATTGCAGACAATTGTGAAGCACTCCAGCTAGGATGCCAATGAGGTTGTGGGGAAGCAAGGCCACGTCTAGAGTCACGCTTGGGTTCCAATCTTGCCTGTGACAACTAACAAGTTATTCAACCTGTCTGAGCCTCAGTTTCTCCATCTTTAAGAAGGAGATGCTAACAACACCTACCTCCTAGGATGCCTGTGTGGTTGAAATGGGACAAAGTATGTGTGTGTGTGCTTAGCACCACGCTGGCCCCTGGCCAGTGCCCAGGAATGGGGCTTTTCATAATCATGTACAAAGTAAAGAGAACGTCCTAGAAGTTGGGAGAGTCAACCTGGGCTTTCTAGGGGCTTAGTTACCCCACTTCCATCTTCCTTTCGTTCAGTATCCCCCAACCATTTTCCTGTCCCACTCCCCTCCCAGAAAGCCCACTTAATACTGTGTCATGCCTTCCTGGTCACAAAGGCATCCCTTGTTATTCACTCCACTGGCTTGCAACACACGGCCTGGCAAGGCCTGCCTCAGTTCCAGGGCGAGTTTATTTAATAATGAGTCTCACTAGAAAGGTTAACACAGCCATTAGTTACTCTAATTATGGTTCCCCTCCAGACTGCGAATGTGCTTAGGCGTCTGAAAGTAGGGGGTGACCAAGAACAAGGGCAATATCACATGCCGGCTGCCTACGAGGATGTTCGTTCATCACCCAAAGGGATCTCATGAGCGCCCCCGGCTGGGGTGAAGCCATGAGCTGAAAATGAGCAGGAAACATTTCTCCTAATGGCGCACTGGAGAGAAGCAAATGAGGAATCTCTGGTTGTCGAAATGCTGATGCTTTCTATCCTGAAGGGGAGTGGCTCCTGGTGGATAAAGGATCAAGAACTCTCTGGCCACAAGAACAATGGTGAGCCAGTTAATGAGCCAGATGCCATTTCCACAGTCGCTGTCAAGCATGCTCATTTGCTAACTGGGCAAGGATGAATGGGGTAATGGTGCCTGACGTGCCGGCGGATCCAGGGAAGTCTAACTAATGTGCTGTGAAATAACAACACATCACTTATTTACATAATGGAGCCAAGCCAAGGTCTGATAGCACAGCCGTAAATGGACCAGTTCACAATTAGCATTTTTAGTCTTTGCTGTTCTCAACCGTGAGACAGTCCGTATTTTTTCTTCCTGTTGTAGACCTAGCCTCTAGGGGAAGCTGATTCTCCAGGCCCACTCCACAAGCTATCTGGGTATTTCTCAGAGGTCCTGCCCACGTTTATTTCTGTGTGGGTCCTGGCCTCCATTCTCTTGACACCCGTCTCCACCTCCTGCCCTCCCGTTCAGATCTCTTCAGGGTGCTTTGTGTAAATGCTCTTCTCTGACCTGTGGCTCTAGGCCCTGTGCTCCCTGGCACAGAGGGCCCCAGAGCCCTGAGCCTGGCTGGGGTTGAAAGGAAGCCACATGTTCATCTCCCTTCTGCTTTTTCACCTGTTTTTAAAAACCACATGAATCCAACCAAACCCTACAAAAAGTTATCTTGGGAGAAAGACACCCACATGACAACATTCCAACATTGGTCTTTCCCTTTTCCAAATATCACAGTGTCCCCTTTACAGAGTCAATGACTTTGACTTCAGCCATTCCCGCTCTCATTTGGCAGTGTCTTCTGCCTTCCAGAAAACCAATATAAAACCATAACTCTTGTGGGTCCCAATTTCTAGCCACAATCTTGGGTTACGTCTTTTTCAGGTATGTCATATTCACTTGGTTAGGGTGTAAGAACAAGAGAAATGCAGATCGAAGGTTAGACAGGGTGGGATCAAATGGGGGCACCCTCTGTTGTATTTCTTCTTTAGGAAAATGAGATAAGCATTTAACGAGACTTTAGGCTAGAGTACAAACCCACTTCCAAAGGTGGTGATATGGAAGAGTATTAAAGCAAAGGGCCAAAAGCGTGGAAACTCTTTCCCACCTACACAGGACCGATGTAAATATGGTTTTAAGCAAAGGCTGAGATGGCCCATGTGTCTGGGTATGAGGAACATTCTTTGCCTAGAAATTCTGATTCTAGCACAAAGTATTTGCTTCCATATTCATATCTTACCCAACCTTTTCTCCTCCTCTCCCTCCTTAGAAAATCGAAATGTGGCTGGTAAGCTGCCTTCATTCTAAAGCCCCCTAATTAGAAAACAACAGCATGTGACAAATGCAGTTCAAGTGGCCTCCAAACCACATTGGAGTCCTGTCTCTACCTCTGTGATTTCATTGCCCACAGTTCCCTCTCTTACAACCATTGTCCACCAGGACAGGAGGACTTCTCCAGAGACCTATCACTCCTGGGATGGAGGGTCCTTCTTCTTGTGTTCTCTTATGCCACCTATCCCACCCCTTGCCTGCTGTACAGGGACCCATTATGGCTATTAAAATGCCATTGAAACCACTGCGACTTTGAGGGCACCGGCTATCTACAAAATGACTAGATTTGAGTTCCACGGCACATGTCATCCAAGCGAGGTCAACTTAACCTGGCTGAAAATCTCTTCCAAGCATCCCTAGTTTTATGTCCGAGCTCCTCCTGTGACCAGATCCTGTGAGGGTCCCATCTTTCCTGCTGGTTCAGCTTTGCTGTCACTTCCTCAGTACCACATGAGAGGCAATGCTTTTCGATTTCTCTATCCTCAAGAAAGCAGATGGCTTTTCTTTGGGGTCCTCAGTCTTGGGAACACAGGTCCAAATTACTTTCTGATGGCTGTCTACCCTTTGTGCTATCTGTAGATCTGCTTAACAAGGTTCCAGAAGCTTTGCTGCTAGAGGCACCAACATCCTTGACAGCAATGTTGAGGTGTTGCTCTGTTCCTGCTCCACCCCTCAAAGGCCCTCTGGAACTCCAACCTCTCACTTGCTGGCACATGCTCCCAAAACTCTCAGAATATTCCACCTGGGTAAGGTCCCCCCTTGAAGCCACTCTGCTCTCAGACCCTTTTAGCCTTAAGCATCACTGCTCTTAGATGTTGTCTGGGGTGACCTGCCTCTCATCTTGGCCTCTCTCAACTCTAGCAGTCCTGGCGGGACTCCCAGAGCTCCCTCTGGGAGTGGGAAGGCACCACTTGGAGGGGAAGGCCACCCCACTGTTGTACAGCTCCAAGACAAAGACATTCTCCCTTTATTGAGCCTTTGTGTAGCAACAACATGGTATTAATAATTGATACTAATAATTATGGGGGCTACAAGTCTAAGAAGTCGTGGAGCAGGATTTGAACTCAAAATATTGGACTTCTCTGTCTGTATTCATGAGCATTACAAGCAATATCCAGCCTTCTTGGATAGCTCTCATTTGCCCTCTGAAACAATTTAAAAAATAGCGTAAGTCTGGCCTCTCTTGTACATGATAATGTCCCAAAATATCTGAAAACACTGAAGAGAGATACCCTCCTCCCAGAATTTTCTCTTCAAGTTAAGCATTTTATTTATTAAAAAAAATTTTTTAATGTTTATTCATTTTTGAGAGAGACAGAGCATGAGTGAGGGAGGGGCAGAGAGCAAGGGAGACACAGAATCTGAAGCAGGCCCCAGGCTCTGAGCTGTCTGCACAGAGCCCAACACAGGGCTCAAACCCACCAACTGTTGGATCATGACCTGAGTCGAAGTCAGAACTGACTGAGCCACCCAGGCGCCCCTCAAATTAAGCATTTTAAACTCTCCCTAAGGTCACGCTACACAATGTGGTAGATACTAGCCACACGTGGCTTTTTACAGCTGACATGTATTCTAGATGCATCACCATTGTGATCATCTTTTTTTGTACATACTCTCAAGGAGTGGTGATCAGACGCCAGCCCATACCCTAAATTTCACTCTTGTACAGAATTTGAGCAACCATTAGCGCTTGGGGCCATGCTAAACACAATGAGCAAAGCCTTCTAGGTCTGGGGCTTTATTGGGAATCATATATTTTGCTTCTAAATATTGAACTTAGTTCCAGGGGGTTCTGTAAGCTTTGCTCATTGCCAAATCCGGCCCAATGGATGCTTTGTAAAGAAAGGCCCTACAACAGCCACACTCATCATTTATGCATTACTGGTGGCTGCATAAGCTCTACAATGGCAGAATTTGGTAGGTACAACAGAAACCAAAAGTATTCAGTACCTGGCCCTTTTCAGGAAAAGTCTGCCAACTCCTTAGGTGCAGAGAGCTTTGACTGCCTCATTAGACCAATATGCTAAAATGAGGGGGAAATGTGGAAAATGTGGAGGAGACAGCATCTGTCTTTTGCAAGAACTGAGGTTCCCCTTCTGCCAAAGATGCATGTCTGCAACCATTAGGGCTTCTAATTCTTATCAGAATCTTCAAAACCCAGCACTTTGGGGGCAATAATTCCTAATGTATTTAGTTGGGTTAACTGGTAACTGACTAATTGGTAACTCAGACTGGAACATTCAATGGCTGAAACCAAAGAGCTTAATTTGGAAAGGAATTTGTCAGAGAACATCTTCAAAGAAAGAGACCCCAGAAACTATGATTTAGCAAGTCTGGCTGGGACTTAGACCTCTGTACTTGAACAAGCTCCCCAAGAGATTTAGATACAGGTGTCCCACTTGTCATATTGAGAAATACTCATCTCTTTGAAGGACAAGCTCCCTTGTGGGTGCTCCCTTTGAAAAGTGGAGGCTCCTATAGAGTTTCCAGGAACACATGTGCCTGCGCGGGCCTTTCTCTTGCAAATGAAAGGACTGCCATCACTTCTTCTGTTTCCTCTTTTATCAGTGCCACCTCTGGAGCCCAGTAACTTTGTTGGCACCACCAGACTCTGTTGGGTTGGGATTCCTGGATCCGTAGCCTTGGGATGTGGGGAGCAATCTGCAGCAGCTGCTGGGGATGGGCAATGCCAGAGAACTATTGGCAACTTAACACCTGCCTTGGGAACATGTCTTTGCTGGGATGCCTCAGTTTACCTCCAGCAGAACGATGACCTGGGTCCATGCTGGATGAACAGCTCTGGGGAGCTGTCGTGTGGGGCTCTCAAGCTAGGGAGGCTGGTGGCCATACAAGTGGAGGGAACCAAGCCAGGGGAGAGAATACTGGTTGGTGGCTGGGGACAGGGGGTGGGAAGACCAAGTGGGTCCCAATGGAATGGCATGAACTGGAGTCAGAAGAACCCTGTTGGGGAGTTTGGAGGCTGGGTCCCAATTCTGACTGTGTGGCCAGGGGTGATTAACCTACTTGTTTTTTTTCCCCTTGTCATTAAAACCAAGGAATTGGGTTAGATGCATGTTCTCCAAAATAACATGCTGAGAGGGTCTGACAAATTCATGAACACAGAGCTCTGTGAGTCTTCCTCTTCCCCACAGCCTTCTGACAGCTTCTCACTGCAGCTGGAATAAAAGCAGCCCCTTCCTGAAGGTTCAAGGCCCCGCGTTTCCTGTGTCCCCACTCCCCGTGCTCCGCCACATAGCACTGCTTTCATCCTTCCTGCTGTCAAGCCTGTTATCACTCCAGAGTCTTTTTTAATGATTTGTTTCAGAGGACCGCATCGTGTGAAATCACATGAACGTGTGTACGGCTGACCCTTGCGCAACACGAATTTGAACGGCGCAGGCCCACTTACATGCGGCTCTTTTATAATAGGTACGGTCAATGTATTCTCTCTTCCTTATGATTTTCTTCATAACACTTTCTTTTCCCTCACTATATTGTCAGAATATAGCAGAGAATACACGTAACATGCAAAATATGTGCTGACTGTTGACGTTATTGGTAAGGCTTCTGGTCAACAGTAGGTTATGAGTAGTTAAGTTTTTGAGGAGTCAATGGGGATGTGCGGCCTCTCAACTGCAGGAGGGGTTGGCACCTCTAACCCCCACGCTGTTCAATGGTCACCTGTACTATATCTGTACATATCCTTCTATGTGTAATATGTATGTGCATGTATTTGCATGTGTGTTTGCATGTACATATGTGTAGGCATATGCATGCATATGCGTACATATGTGTGTGCGGGTATATGTGGATGTGGGTGTGCGTGCACGTGTTTGTGTGTGTGTGCCTATGTGGGTTCACTGACGCCTTAACGAGAATGCACACGAATGAGGGTGGGCACTTGGTCTTGTTTACTGTGCAATCACCAGAGTCTAGAACAGTCTTGGTACATCTTAGACACTCAGTAAGTGTTAGCTGGAAGAACAAATAAGTTAGATGTTAATTACATCTCTACACAACTGGGGGAGAAATCCCAAATGAGCAGTTGAATAAGCCAATGAATAAGAAATAAAGCAGAAAAGAAATATGGGAGGTGGTAATCTCCTCCCGTTTTGTGAATGGGAAATAAGTCAGAAAAACCCCAATTCAGGTTCCTCTGTTACTCCTTCCTCTTAACCCATGGCGGGTGGGAGCTTCACCAAAGCTTGTGGGTCAAGGGGAATTATAAGGCACACTGTGGGAAATCCATTACTAACCTCAACATGGCACATGATGAAAAGGGGTTACTTTCAAGGTCATGGTAGTTACTTCTTCTTCCCAGCAGATACTGGCTGGGCAGCCAACATGCACAAGTGTGTCCCAAGTGCCAGTTACACCTCCTAATGCTGACCCTCCCAGCCACACAGGGTACTGGTGGCTGGTTTCCCTCTTCCCTCACCAGACTGTGCCTGATGAAGAATTCTGTGAAGACCTCCCTCCCTTCTCTCAGGCTACTCTTGCTCCTGGTGATGTCAGAGAAGATGGCATCATCCCTGTAAGAATGGCTCTACTCTTTCTCCTTTTCCTCTCCAACAACTGAGAAATTACTATTTTAAGTTACACAGTGCTCAGAACCAGCTCTGAGGGGAGAGAAACACCCTGAAGCTGCCCCTGGCGATTCTGCATGGGGCCCCTTTGTGCTTTCCACCTGCCTTCGCTATTGATGCTGGTGGTAGGGGGCCAGATGTTGGCTTTTAATGGGCACCAAATGTTATTTTTAACAAGGCACTTGCTGGAGTCCACTAACATCCAAAGCAAGATTCATCCTCATTTTTCATTTAATTCAAATAAAATCTCTACCTTTTATTCTGCACAACACCCTTCTCTTCTCCTCTGGCTTCCTCCAGTCCTGGAAGCCACTTATCAAACAGTGACAGAGGCATACGAAGCAACCTGCCTGAGGAACGAATCTGCTGGAGAAAGAGCTGTGATGATATAGCCCAAGGCTTGTTCTGCCCATCCTCCTGTGCTCTGCCCACATTGTTTGTTTTGGATTATCTGCTCTGTCTCAGGCATTGGGCTAGGCCCTGAGGATACATACAGATCAACAGGACACGCATGACACGGATTCTGGCATCACGGATCTTTCTACTGAGTTGGTTCGAAAGCATGTACAATACGCTGTAATGCCAGGTAGAGCGTGCAATGGGCCTCATGCAAGATAGAGACAAAGAACCACCGAGATGCTGCAAAGAACTCCTGGCCCCAGCCCCCCAAGCACTGCTGTCCATTATCTCCTCCAGCCCCTAAGTCTCTAAGCTCTCAGCACCCACAGGTTCTGGTTGGTCAATCTCACTGTGGATGAGAAAAGACAGACACCGAGGGCTTATCTTGGGTGCAAGGCCATGATGTGCTAGAGGACCTAGAATCCGTGCTACTTTCAGCATTTCTGAGCTGGAACAGACTTAGACTTGAGTAAGATTTTTTTTTTCAGATTTCTGTTGCATAAAAACATCCCACTTAACCGACTGTGAAGAAGTGATACAATGCCAGCGCAATGACCATTATCAGTCGCATGGTGATCACTTCCTACAGTGTCGCCTCATGTATGAAAAGGTTAGAGTGGGGGGCCCTGGGTCTGACGCACCTGGCTCAGTTCTGACTTTTCTGTTTCACAGATGTGTCACCTGAGGCAAGTGAGGAGGGCTTCCGGCACCTCGGCTCCATGTGGAAAATGAAGAAAATAAAGGCACCTATGTGGATGGAACTAGAGGGTAATATGCGAAGTGAAATCAATCAGCCAGAGAAATACAAATACCATCTGATTTCACTTGTATGTGGAATTCAAGAAACACAACAGATGAACATAGGGGAAGGGAAAGAAAAATAAGATAAAAACAGAGAGGGAGGCAAACCATAAGAGACTCTTAAATACAGAGAGCAAACTGAAGGTTGCGGGAGGGAGGTGGGTGGGGGGATGGGCTAAAGGAGTGATGGGTATTAAGGAGGGCACTTGTTGGGATGAGCACTGGGTGTCATATGGAGGTGGCAAATCACTAGGTTCTACTCCTGAAGCCATTATTACACTATATGTTAACTAACTTGGGGGGGAAAAAAGCGCACCAACTCCATGGGGCTCTTATCAGTACATAGAATAGTACTTGGCACCACATATTAAACACTAAATATTAGCTATCATCATAATCATCTTCTATGCCATACACACACACACACACACACACACACACACACACACACCAGTATTTATCCATGATGCTTTAGCCATATCAGAGAACATTCCATAGACAAATCAACTGTCTGAGATTAAGACTTGAGTAATGTGTGTGTGTGTGTGTGTGTGTGTGTGTGTGTGTGTGTGTATCTGGTACATTTATGAATATATGTGTGTGTGTGTGTATAAAATACACACACGTGTGGTACATCTATGTATATTTGTGTGTGTGTTTTATGTATATATTAGTCTATCTATATCTAATATACTATAGTATACTATAGTATAGAATAGTACTATAGTATGTTAGATATACTAATATCTAATATACTATAAACTCACGTATGTATATATTAGTCCATCCATCTGTCCATCCATCTGTCCATCCGTCCATCCATCCATCCACCTACCACCTATATCTATCCATGTATTTATGTATCCATATACCTATGGATGGGTGGATATATCTGACTAGCTAGCTTATGTAGGAGTTTTGAGTACTCCTCTGTATCTGCAATATTCAAAAAGAATCTGTGTACCCTTAACTGGAAATGACATAAAATGAGGAATTCAGGGGAATGAAATTGGTATCTAAAGGAATCCTACTCAACAAATGAAGTGTGAAGTCTTTCAAAGGCGGAATTCTGTCTTCTGTCTGCAGCACTGATGATTAATGTATGGGAGGACAAGACAGACGATGACTAGGGACACAGCCACCAACCAGGATGTTCTTCCTCAGCAAATGCAGTCTGCACTATCACACTGGCCTTGGCTTGGATGGCTTTCTCCATTGGGTTTGACGAGCCGAGTAGTACGTCATCCTACAGCGGGGAATGCCAAGGTCTCGTGCCCTGACGGGACGTGCGTGTTCAGAGACTCCCCTCTCTCCAAATTACTGTCTATTCGTCTCATTTGGTAACTGATTATGTGCGGTCTCCAGTGAAATTTCTTAGGTTTCTTTTTAACATTTTATGTATCTTGTGTGTAGTTATTTTCCTAAGTGGATCATATTCTCCCTAGGTTTACCAGACTATTTCTTTTGTGTATCTATTTCCATCTTATCTGATGCCTATACCAGTGCCCACGCATGTCACAGCTCATAGTAAGTCTTTGTTAAGACTTTGTGTTTGTTCTTCAGCAGCCCAGAAACACCCAATAGGATACTTTTAATTGGAACAAAAACTTCCCCTGAAAACTATTAAAATTTTACCACCAACAATTTTAGGAGTTGAGCTATAGGGTTGCTTGTTCCATCTCTGATTTTATTTATTTATTTATTTGTTTGTTTGTTTGTTTGTTTGTTTATTTTTAATGTTTATTTATTTTTGACAGAGAGAGACAGACAGACAGACAGAGCATGAGTGGGGGAGGGGCAGAGAGAGAGGGAGACACAGAATCCGAAGCAGGCTCCAGGCTCTGAGCTGTCAGCACAGAGCCAGATGTGGGGCTTGAACTCATA
The DNA here is from genome assembly GCF_022837055.1 of Prionailurus viverrinus. NCBI lineage: Eukaryota > Metazoa > Chordata > Mammalia > Carnivora > Felidae > Prionailurus > Prionailurus viverrinus. The sequence continues at coordinate 14,250,973 of NC_062571.1, forward strand.
GACCGCGAGATCATGACCTGAGCCGAAGTCAGACGTTCAACCGACCGAGCCACCCAGGCGCCCCTGATTTTTCCTTTTTTAAAGCAGACTTCAATGTATACAAAAAAATTTTTAACCAGAATTCTACATCCTTGAGTGTAGCCCATTTTGTACACAAATGTTACTAAATGGTATGTGACGAGCAAGAGAGGTGCAAAACCACTCTTCATCAGTCTTAACTTTTCCATGAGTTGGGTGCCTTCAGGAGCTGATTATTGTCACCCTTGGGTAGGGGACCTTCCAGACTGCTCTTCCCCTTCCCACCCCATCTCTAGCTGCTCTAGATAGCATTTCATGAATTTATTTTCATTCCTCCAAGGTTCTATGTGTGCCTTCAAGCGTCTCCCCCACCCATTCCTACCTTATTCCAGGGCCTCACAACTTTGTGCGTGGATTACTGTGGCCACCCTTCTGAAAGCTTTCCCAGCCACACCAGCCTTCACTGTGACCTGCCCCAAATCCTATACCATTTATAATCTGTAGCACATAATTTATGACTCACACCTGTGTCAGCCCTTCCAGGGGCCACTTGTAAAGGGTAAGTCAAAGGAATTCATCACTGAGACTCTGAAGTTGTGTAAGCAACAGCCTATGCGAAGGGTAGGAAAAATAAGTAAAGACACAGCTGGAAGTCAGATATCTGGCTTTGGAAATAAGTCAAGTGAAAATCGGTGCACTGAATGAAGGAGGTTCATCTACAGAAAAGCAGGCAGGGGCAGCCAGAGTGAGCCATTACTGGCAAATCTCTGGAATGCAGGTCATATCAGATTACAGTGGTCCTGGAATGAAATAATGGATCATGGAACAGAAGGAAGAGGCTGAGGGAAAAGCAAGAAAGGCACTGGTTAAGTGCTGCCCACACAGTCACTTCCTGTCCCGCAGTCTAGACTCAGCACCCCTAGTTAATAAATCCCAGGTGCTGAGGCCATCCTAGGAGGAGTTCGAAGTCTGTTTCATAATTCTGGCTCACCAAGGACAGCATCCTTGCCGTCCAAATTGGTGGAGAGAAGCAGCCACCAGGTAAGAGAAACAACAAATATGGACAGTCAACGAGCCCCACAAAGACAGCATATGGAACCATGCAACCTTTCATTTGGAAAGCAAATCTATATAGGAATGTCACCATCACAGATGGAAAAGGAGATTGGGAAAACATGTGGAGTTTAAGGAAGATCTAACAAAATTTTCATGCATCTTTAGAAAGAACAATAAGGTTTCTCTGATGAAGTCATAGGACAGGCTCTCAGGGGTGCAAGAGATTCTAAGAACATGGGAGCCAACCCTACATGCATCTCTTGATTTCCTCCACAATCCATCTGACATTGGTTGTGCTGGCCAATGCTTGTACCCAACCCTCATCCCACCCTTCAGCCTACTCTGTCTCAGGACAACTGCAAATGCAGGAAAGGACTCCAAAGAGGTCACAGGTATAACAGTGTTCCAACAGTGTGTGTGCAAAGGTTGTGGAGAAGATGTTCTTGATGTGCTACTTCTTGACCTTTCTGATCCTGCAGTCTACAGCTGAAGTATGTTGTTCTGTTGCTAGAACCCCTTATGTCCTGTTATCCAGCCTCTCTGAAGAGTTTCACTGATAGTGATCTACCACTCTCTTAACGTCTTACTTTCCATACTCTGGGAAGCATATCTAGTTCTAGAATATTCCATCAGGATGGCCAGCCAGTGATTCTTTTTTAAAAAAATTTTTTTTCAACGTTTATTTATTTTTTGGGACAGAGAGAGACAGAGCATGAGCGGGGGAGGGGCAGAGAGAGAGGGAGACACAGAATCGGAAACAGGCTCCAGGCTCTGAGCCATCAGCCCAGAGCCCGACGCGGGGCTCGAACTCACGGACCGCGAGATCGTGACCTGGCTGAAGTCGGACGCCTAACCGACTGCACCACCCAGGCGCCCCCAGCCAGTGATTCTTAAACACGAATGGGTTCTATCGCTCTCTGCTTGTGGTTCTCACATATTTGTTAAGTAGAGCTCAATCAATCACGGAGTTGAAAATCAAGGTATCCTCATTATTCACTGGGAAGAGGCATCAGATTCACTAGCAATAGTGAACAGTGAGTAGTGACTACAATAGTGAATTCAATAGTGAATAGTAAGATTTGGCTTTTCTGTGCAAGCAAAGTCTCTTAATACTATGATTTAGGTTGAGACTCAAATCTCTGATGAATGAGATTTTTGTTTTAGGCCAGGTTTCTTTTAAATAATACCCATCACACATTACACTTTACATTTTATAGCACTTTTCCATTTTCCTCTATGGGTCTCAAAGGACCTCACAAACAACTATAAAGTCAAAGAGAAAGGGGAAAAAAAAGCATGATTTCTATTTTTCAAAAGGAAGAAGCCCTGAACAGGACATTTACTAATAATCCCAGGAATGAATTCTTTAATTAACAAGACCAAATTGTAGATATTTGCAGTTTCTATACTGAGAGTGTTAGGATTCCAGTGACAAGTATTTCAAAAACTTTTTTTTTAATATATGAAAAGAATAAAGAATGACTCATTACACTGATGGGGCTCTGTACATGGTACAAAATAACAATACTTTTTCTCAATCCTTGTACCCACCCAGGACCTCTTAACAAAGGTAGAGGTAAGCCTAGATGGACAATTTTTCCTGGTGGTCACCACTCGAGTCCCTCAAGGGGTTAAATCAACTCATATCCACCCCCTCCCATCTTTAAATTTATAGCTACTCTCCTGCTATTTTAGGAAGCCTCTGACTTGAACTTTATCTAATTTTAACAGCAATAAAATTGCAAAGGCAGAGGTATAAAGAACCCAAGAAGTGCATGCTGAGACTATGGCTTACAATAAATGATCTGCCTTTGTAGCTGTTGCTATGGATCCCTTCTTCCACAGGAAGAGGTGATATTTTCCCATTTTAAAAGCTACATAGAATCGGCATTGCTTAACATTGAACTGCTCGTAAGCATGATGAGGAATGTTTTTGAGCAATTTATCAAGCCCCTCTCTCCTGGGCTTCCATGACAGCTGCCTCCCACCTTCACAAGACCCTGTGTCGGGCAGGGATCATCTCCATTTGGCCTTGACAGCTGTTACACAGAACACCCTTCAGGAGTGAAACCTGAAACAATTGGTTGCCTTTTCTCTCCCAGAGAGGCTTTACTGTGGCCTCAGCTTGGAATGGCCATCCATCACAATTAGCAAGTCTGGACCAGCACAGTCTTCCACAACGTGCACTGAGCTTTGTGGGCAATTACCAGCCTTTCCACGGACTCTGGAGGGCAGGGGTGAAGGGACTGCCATCTGAACAGCAGGTATTATGGTCTGAAAGCTTCATGCTGCCACAGATCACACAGTGAAATGGTTAAGCAGTCTTAAAACTTTTTATTTGTATTGCTAACCATGCCTCCAACCCACAAACTCTGGCATAGCCACCGATGTGTAAACAACTTGATAGATTTATTTTTATCTCTGAGAAGCTGAGATGGCCTAAGAACTCCTTTACAAAGTTTATGGGATGAAACCCTTTCCTCTGGACTGGCTGTTACTTTCTCTGAAGCCTAGGCGATTTTCTTTCCTTTTTTGATTTTTTAAAAATGTTTATTTATGTGTGTGTGTGTGTGTGTGTGTGTGTGTGTGTGTGTGTGTGTGAGAGAGAGAGAGAGAGTGAGAGAGAGACAGAGAGAGAGAATCTGAAGCAGGCTGCAGGCTCTGAGCTGTCTGCACAGAGCCTGACGCAGGGCTTGAATTCACAAGCTGGGAGATCATGACCTGAACTGAAGACAGATGCTTAACTGACTGAGCCACCCAAGACCAGGTGTCCCAAGACCAGGTGATTTTCTAACTCCTTGGCAGAAACACATGGGGCTATGAACTGGTTTCTTGGAGTGGGATGAGTTGAGGGATGCCAAAAAGGCTGCATGACCAGAATTAACAGAAACAAATGCACACATAAGAGCAAAGGTATTCGTTGGGAGACCTTGCACATTAATGGGGATTTAAAAAATCAGAACGCAGTCCTCATAACTCAATTTTTGCTAAGATAATAAGTGAAAATGGGCATAGGTGTATGCACTTAAATGAAGAAGTGAAGGTTAGGGATGCAGGATGCTCTGAACTCACCAGGGGGTGCCAGTTTTAGGAATGTAAAAGGGCAGCGAGGGCTTGCCCTGAACTTGAAGATGAGGACACCAGAAGATGTGCCACTTGGTGGACCTTTTGTGTTCCACTCTGGTTTCTTCCCACTTTGCCTGTGTAGGAGCCCCTCAAAATGCTGGGTCTCAGCAATCATGGTTTTGGGGATCTGCTCTAACCTCTTCTAGATGTAGGAAGGGTGAGGGCCTTTCATTATTCCTGTTAATAGCTCCATACAGGAAATAGTTCTGTCAAATGTCTCAATCCAACTGTTTACAGTGGGATTGTTGTTCTTGAACTCATTAGATCTGTAGAAGAAAATATTTACAACATACATAGGGCAAATAACAGACTGCTCAACAATCAGTTTAAGGGCTAGAACATTTCTGCTATCACCAACATAGCAACGTACGTCATTCTTGACTTTGGTCCCTATCACAAGAAGAACTAACAATTATTCAAGAACAGAACACCTCTGCGAGGATCCCAGAACATGGAGGTAAGGCCGAAGCACCTCCCTGTATCTCAGAGCCAAGGTATTGACCGCATTGCCCCTCCCCAGAACAGCACAGCACCATATAGAGAGGTCTCCCCTGAGCCTAGGGTTCTTCCAGTGGAAAAAGAGAATCCAGGGTTGGGGGGCATCTAGCCCCTCCACAGTACTGTGGATTTCTCTGTGGAGGCCCCTAGTCTGATCTTGCACTATGGGGACTGCACTGGAATGTGGGGCTCAGTCATTGGGAGTCTGACACAGAAATGGGGAGGAGCTTACAACAACCACCACATGGATCTTGGCAGATGGATTTCACAACTGCATTGCCCAAGTAGTGACCCCAAAGAGCAGCTGTGATTATTTGCAGAACCAAGTCACGGGGTGCACTCTGACCAGGCAACTTGGTAGGGTCCAGATCTGCCTGATTTAGATTCTCAGATGAAGAGTTTTGCTAGCCCTAGAGTCCAGGTGCACCCTGTAGGCCCTGAGCCCAGAGGTGTTGGGGCAAGGGGGTGGGTAGAGCTGATTACCCCCAGAGCAAAGCCAGTAACAGGCATGGAGTGCTATATTCAGGAAGGGGAATTCATTCATAGCTAAGGCTAAAGGTAGCCCCCGGTTCTCCCACCTGGAGAGCCCATTTGGGAAATTGAGATCAGCCTGGAGTGACCTCTCCCCCCACCCACCCAGGCAAGGAGGCTGGGACACAACCCTACCACTGTGGCTCTGAGCATTCTTGGAGAAGAGGGGCTGGCAAAGACATCTGGAAGCCCGTGGCCCTGTTTGGTCAGGGAACCTGGGGTATGGGTTGCCTTAAGACAACAAATAAAGCATGTTTACTAGCTTTGGGGTTGTTTCTCCTACTGTGCCCAGGCAGGGAATCTAATTTGTAGCCCCACTCATTGCTGAATGCAGCCTTCAGCTGGTCTGACCAGGAAACGTCACCAGAACACATGGAAAGCTGTGAAGCCCATTCAACAGCCCTACACACGGTGGCCCTTGAACACAGAGCACAGCCTGTGGCTTCTCCCATCTGCAGAGCAAAACTTGTGGTCTCACCTGACCAAGGGATTTAGTGTATGTTCAGGCCTGATTCAGGTCACCAAACAATGAGATGTACAGGCCCTAGGTCTCATCTTGCTGCCCTGCCAGGGCAGGGCAGCTAATTCATCCTCCCTTTTACTACTGAACATGTTACCCAGTTCTGACCATCTAGTGAGTCGGATCAAGGAATCCAGGCAGCCACGGAGCCCATCCTACAGTCTCAGTTGTGCAGGGAACCAAACCAGCAGTCCTACCCAATGGTTCTCAGCCAGTGGCACAACCCCCCTATCCTCATCCTCAGAGCTCGAACACTTGCCTTGCCCCAAAATGGACCATACAGCAGGCCCCACCAGCCAAGGACATTATCAGCAGAAACACTCAGAAACCCAAATTGAGCTGACAGGTGAAGAGCTGTGTCTCTAACAAAGCAAACCTGTAAAGTCTGGAAGAGGAACCTGATTACTCAAATGTGCAGAAAGCAATGTACAGAATCAATGGTCATGGAAAACAGGGTAAATATGACACCACCAAAAGAAAGTAATAAAGCTCCAATTACTAACCCGAAAGAAATGAAGATCTAGGAACTATCAGGTAAACAATTATGAATAATTCTAAGAAAACACAGACAGGCAACTAAATGAAACTAGGAACACAGTGCATGAACAAAACGAGAAGTTTGACAAGGAGATCGCAACCATCAACCATCAAAAACAAAACCAAAAATCAGAGTTGAAAAATACAAAAATTGAACTGAAGAATTCAATAGGGAATTTCAAAAGCAGACTGGACCATGCAAAAGAAACAATCAGTGACCTGGAGGATAGGACATTGGAAATTATCCAGTCCAGGGAGCAAAAAGAGAAGAGGAATGAAAAAGACTGAAGAAAGCCTAAGGAATTATGGGACACAATAAGAAGAAACAATATTCACATTACGGGAATTCCAGAAGGAGAAGAGAAAGAAAAAGGGACAGAGAGCATATCTAAAGCAATAGTGGCTAAAAACTTCCCACATCTAGGGAGAAAAATGGACATCCAGATCCATGAGGCCCAATGAACCCCAAAGAGTTTGAACACCAATAAGGTTACACCAAGCCACATTATTATTAACTTGTTAAAAACCATAGACAAAGAAAGAATTTTAAGAATAGGAAGAGAAGATGGGGAGCCTGGGTGGCGCAGTTGGTTAAGCGTCTGACTTCAGCCAGGTCACGATCTCGCGGTCCGTGAGTTCGAGCCCCGCGTCAGGCTCTGGGCTGATGGCTCAGAGCCTGGAGCCTGTTTCTGATTCTGTGTCTCCCTCTCTCTCTGCCCCTCCCCCGTTCATGCTCTGTCTCTCTCTGTCCCAAAAATAAATAAATAAACGTTGAAAAAAAATTAAAAAAAAAAAGAATAGGAAGAGAAGAGAGAAGTTATATACAAGGGAACCCCAGTAAGAGTGGATTTCTCAATAGAAAAAATCAGAACATTTCCAGTAACTCCAAACCTCCCACCCTTCTATGTCATGTATCCTTCCTTTCCCCTAGCAGATGTCTGATATCCTGTGTCTGTCATCCCTATATATTTCTATGCAGCTTAGTTTCACATGCTTTAAACCTCACATTAGTGGAATAACACCTACTATACTCTTCTGTGATTTGCCTTTTTTCTTTTTCGTCTAACATCATGCCCTGAAGAGTCATCCTGGAGATGTCTAATGCTGAATTTCACTCACTTTTCACTACTATATAGCATTCTACCATGTGCTTATACCACAGATTCCTTCCATGCTCCTGCTGGGGTATTTGGGTTGTTTTCTGGTGCTAGCAGTTTCATAGCATGAAACTTTTTCAGTATAGTTTATTTGGACTCAAGTGCAAACGTTTCTCTAGGGCATAAGTCTAGGAATGGAATCGCTAGGTCATAGGTATGTAGATGTAGATAAGGTCGAAGATTTTTATCCTTCTTCCAACAGTGAATATGAGTTCAACATGTTGCACATTCTCTCTTCCCCTGATATTTTTTGAGAATCCAGTGGGGCACAAAACGCATCTCCCACTGGTTTTCATGTGAAGTTCCTAGATTACTATACAAGGCTCCTATATTTCATATGTTTATTGGCCTATGTGTTTTCTCTTCCATAGCATGCAGGTTAAATTCTTTGTTCATTTTCTTTTGTATTTTTTGATAATATTCGAGATATTTAAATGTATTTAAGTTTGATTTAAAAACAAGGGAACAGAAAAAGAACCAGAGTTGACAAATACGAAACGGTTAAGATGGTAAAGTTTATGTAATGTATATTTTACCATAATTTAAAAAAAATTGAATGCCTATTCTCTGCCAGGCTCTATCATAGGTTCTGGGATAGAGCAGTGTACAAAACAAAGCCTCTCTACTCATTTCCTAGAGAACACTCTAGGAAATAAAAAAAGTCATCTTAAAATTCATATTCAAGGGATGCCAGATAGCCAAAACAATTTTGAAAAAGAGCAAAATTGTAAGTCTCACACTTTTGATTTCAAATTATTATAAAGCTACAGTAATCAAAATAGTGTGATACTCATATAAAGACAGACACATAGAACTAAAATCAAAACAGTCCCCCCAAAATCCTAGCATATGTGGTCAAGTGATTTTTGACAGGGCTCCCAAGATCCAGTGGCGGAAGTGAGTCTCTTCAACAAATGGTATTGGGAAATGACATGCAAAAGAATGAATTTGGATCCATACCTTACACCATACGCAAAAATTAACTCAAAATGATCCAAAGACCTAAACGTAATAGCTAAAACTGTCCAACTTGTAGAAGAAAACAGAGAAGGAAAAAAAGCCTCATGACATTGGATTTGGCAATGATTTCTTGGATATCACACCAAAGGCAACAAAAGAAAAAATTAGATAAACTGGACTAACATCAATATAAAAAACCTTCTGTGCATCAAAGGACACAATCAACAGAGTGAAAAGGCAATTAAAGAATGGGAGAAAATATTTTTGGTAGACACGTAACATGGTGCTGCCACTATGGAAAACAGTATGGCCATTCCTCAGAAAGTTAAAAACGGAATTACCATATGATTCAGCAAATCCATGCATATGTCACACTGAGCAGCCGGGCACCTCTGTTTCATGTATATATCCAAAAGGATTAAAAACAGGGTCTCACAGAAGCTTTTGCACATGACAGCATCATTCACAATAGCCAAAATGTAGAAGGAACCTCATGTCTGTTGACAGAAGAATGTGTAAACGAAATGTGGTATATACACACAATGGAATATTCAGCCTTAAAAAGGAAGGAAATTCTGACACATGTGACAACATGGATGAAACTTGAGGTTATAACATTAATTATGCATAGTGCTAAGTGGAAAACAAGAGACGAGAGGCATATTGCTAAGGGAAATAAGTCTGTCATGAAAAGACAAATACTGTATCATTCCACTGGTATGATGTACCTAGAGTAGTCAAATACACAGAAACAGAAAATAGAATGGTGGCCAGGGGCTGGGGGAGGGGAAATGGGAGTTAGTGTTCCATGGGGACAGAGTTTCAGTTTGGGAAGATGAAAAAGTTCTGGAGATGGATGGGGGTGATGGTCGCACAACACTGTGAGGTACTTAAGGCCATTGACCTGTACAATTAAAAATGGTTACGATGGTAAAATTTATGTAATGTATATTTTACCATAATTTTAAAAAACTGAATGCCTATTCTCTGCCAGGCTCTATTGTAGGTTCTGGGATACAGCAGTAGCAGTGTATGCAACAAAGCCTCTCTACTCATGCGTCCTAGTAGAGGGAATAAACAAGCAAACACATGAGTAAATATAGAGTGCACCAGAGACTTCTGAATACTACAGAGAAAAAGGAGCAGAGTGAGAGAGATAGGGAGTCAGGAAGAGCCTCGCGGAGGGGGTGACATTGGAGCAGAGACCTGTTAGGAGAGTAAGCTGTGCAGATGCCTGGGGAGACACTCCTAGCAAGAAGGAAAATGACGAGCAGAGACCGGGGAGGCAGGAGCACGCATGCCAGGTTCAAGAAACAAAAAGGCTGGAGTATGTGTGGTGCTGAAAGGCCAGGAGGGAAAGCCAGGATGAGGTGCGAGAGGGATCAGGGCCTTGATCATAGGGTTGCAGACTTTGTCTTTTATTCTGAGTGACTTGGGAGGTCACTGCAGGGGTCTGAATACAGGAGTGACAATAGGACTCGTGTCTGGAAGGGCTCACTCTGTGCTGTGTGGAGAACAGACTGCAGTCAGGCATGGAAAGGAGAACAGAAAACTGTCCAGAGGCTAACTCAGTGATCTGGGGAGAGAGAATGATGTCTGGGGTGGACATGGTGGGGGTGGTGAGAAGTAGTCAGTTTCTAGATACATCACTGAAGTGCAGTCAAGAGGATCCCTGGTGGGTTGGATGGGGCATGAGGGAAAGAGGGGCATCAAGGACAAATGCTGAGATTTTTTGCCTCAGTAGCAGCAAGGATAATGTTATTGTAACTTGAGATGGAGTGAGACCATGGAAAGAACAGATAGGGGGCGTGATTAAGGCTTTTAATTTTTGACGTGTTACATTGGAGAGGTCTTTTAGCTATCCGAGGGAAGATGTTGACTAGGTAGTTGGTTGTATGTGCTGGAATTCACAAAAGAGGTCCCAGCTGAGGCCATACTTTTAGGAGTCTTCATCCTGCAGACCTGAGACTGGAAAACACCCTCCCCCTGCCAATGAGTGAACATAGATATTGTAGAGCTGAGGACAGAGGATGGGCACCAGGCCTGGACTGTTCAGAGGTCAGGGGGCAGGAAGAACCAGTAAAGCAGCCTGGGAAGGAATAGCCAGGGTAGAAAGAGAAGGACATAGAGTGTGATGTCCCAGAAGCCAGGGGAAGAAAGTGTTTCTGGAGGGAGGAGTCATCAGGTAATAGGTTAAGGGAGACCAGAACTGAGAACGACCACTGGATTTGGCAGCATATGCCTTTGATGAGAGCTTACTGGTAGTAATGAGGGTTTAAGAGGAAAAAGGAGTCAGCGAGTATACACTACTCTTCAGGTGAGTTTGCTGTATTCAGAGAGACTAATGAGGTGGTGCCTGGTCAAGAGTATTTTTTAAATTCTTAGCGCTATCATGTTATAATTGGCTGACAGGAATGCTCCACCAACAGACAGAAGTTGGTTAGCAGGAGAGAGTGAGGGCAACTGCTGGGGTGATGTCCTTGAGGAGACGGAAGGCGAAGGTCCTCCAGCATCCCTGAATCCACCGGGAGCGTAGACATCAGATAGGAAGGAGCATGGTGAATGATGTTCTGGATATTAGTCCCTTGTCAATCATTTGTGTTGCTAATGTTTTTCTCCCAATTTATTCTTAATGAAGGGTTATTCTTAATTATAATGTAGCCAAATTGACCAATCTTCACTTTATGACCTACTTAAGTCCTTCCTGGCCATGCACAACCAACCCAAATTGGTTTCCTTACCCTTGAGCCCCACAGGACTGTCAGGATGGAAGTTCACAGTCATGTCCTCAAGGCTATGGGTGTGTCAAAGGTTCATCTATCACTCTGGATTCTTGCTGTCAGTGCGGTTTTAGAGTCTTCATTTAAAAAGTGTTTTTTAAAAAAGTGTTATCCAGCATCATTTTCATTTGGAAGGTTTTTCAGGATATCAACATTATACTGCCAAAACAGAAGTCATGACTGATGTTTCTAAAAAAGAAACTGGAGAGAGAAAGACTGAAACTCTGATTTGTGAACAATCTCCTTGCTCTAGGGTATTATGGAAGAGATCCTGGTGGGGATCACAGCTCCTGTCTGCTATGGTGGTCTTTGGAGGGATTCCTAGCTTGCTGGACGTTCCCCACTGTGGAGCCAGGTAGGTGACCCTTGAGGGTGGACAGCTACTTGGTCCACATGGAGGCCCTTCCTGAAGGCCATTTGTCTCTGGGGTCGTAATCCATTCTCCTATGCAAACAGCAGTCCTGAGGAACTCTCCACTTATAATGTTCTACATAAGCTCCAAGTATGTGACTTCACCTCTTCTGAAATAGCATATAGCTGAGTTTTAAAAATCTAACTTTAGTCACTATGCCTAGTAGACCAACTTAATCTGTTACTGTAAATAGTGTAATTAGTGGTATGTCTGGATTGACTTCTACCATCTTATTGGGCTTATGGTTTTCATTTCTCTTTCTCCTTTCCTATGTTTTGATGGATTGATGTCCATATATATATATGGAACTTTTTAAATTTTTAGCAAGAAAATACAACCTTGTATTTTTCTCAAGTCTAAAAAAGTTTATCAACATCTCTAGCTTTCTCTTGAAGAAGAAAAGGACTATAGACTATCTAATTTCCCTCTGAAATTCCTCACTTTTATTTTACATGTTATTATAATTCAGTACTTTAGTTCCGCTTCATTTTTATCCTCCATGTTTTTTTTTTTGTAGTCAATAATTATTACCAATGTCTCTGTGCATCCGTGGTTTCTTTCTTCCCATCCTTCTGTGCTGCATTCTTAGTACATTCTTCAGACTTCCCTTGAACTTATGTTTCCTCTTCAGCCAAGTATCATCTACTTTTTAATCTGTTGATTAAGTTTTCAATTATTACACATTTTATTTATAGATTTTGCTTGGTGCTTTTCCAAGCCTGTCTTTTAAAAATGTGCTGTGTCAGTTTTCTATTATTGTTGTAATATATCACTATAAGCAAAGGCTTCAGCACCACAAATTCTCTTACAGTTCTGTAGCTCAGAAGTCTGATACAGCTCTTACTGGGCTAAAATCAAGATGTCCACAGGGCTGTGTTCCTTTCTGGAAGCTCTGAGGAAGAATCCATTTCCTTGCTCATTTGGGTTGTTCGCTGAATTCAGTTCCTTAGTTTGTAAGGCTGAGGTCCCCATTTCCCTGCTGGCTGTAAGCTAAGGCCTGTTTCCAGCTTGCACAAGCTGCCCCGCTCTTCGGTGTGTCCCCTTCCTCCATCTTCAAAGCCATCAAAAGTAGGTCAAATCCCTTTCACACTTCAAATCTCTCCCGTCTCTTCTTCTGTCCTCTCACTTCTGCTCACTCCTTGTTTGTCTCTTCCAATTTTAAGGACCCGGGCAGACACATCCAGGATGCAGATAATCCAGGATGCTGTCTTCATCTCAAGGTTCTTAAGGATAACCACATCCACAAAGTCTCTTCTGCAATGTCATGGAACGTATTCACAGGTTCTAGGAATCAGGATATGGACAACTTTGGGAGTGATATTACTCTTCCCACCATATCTGTTGTTAGATAGATTATATTTCTTCCTTTATCTCTTTTCTTACTTTTTATTTTTTTAATATTTATTTATTTTGAGGGAGAGAGAACATGAGCAGGAGAGGGGCAGAGAGAGAGGAAGAAAGAATCCCAAGCAGGCTCCATGCTCCGCACAGAGCCCAATGCGGGGCTCAATCCAACGACCGTGAGATCACAACCCAAGCTGAAATCAAGAGTTGGATGCTTAACCAACTGAGCCACCCAGGCGCCCCTCTTTGCTTATTTTAAACGTACTTATGTTGAACGTGCTCTCTCCATCGCTCTACTATCTGTAGCTCATGGAGTATGAGCAATTTTTCCCGTCTTCTGCTTTTTTCTCAGAGCAGTGAGCTCATCTTCATGGGGGATGGGATGGAGTTAGGGACAGAGTAAGGGTCCGGGATGGGGTGTAGAAAGGACTGGCTTCATGAGCATTACCTGTGTAGGCACACAGGCCCCCCCAGGACCAGGAGGGCCTCATACAGCTTTAATGCCCTATTCTTACAGTCTTGGAGTTCTTCATACTTTTTGAACAAGGGGCCCTGTGTTTTCATTTTGCACTGGGCCTGGAAAGTTATGTAGATGGTCATGGTTGTCAATCAAGAATGAAGGGGAGTGAGCTCCTGGAAGGGGATGAGGGGATGAGGACAGGGTCAGAAGGAATGAGGAGAGGGGTAAAATGAGATGAGAAGCAGAATGAGGTGAGTGACCCGTGATGTCATCCATTTATTAGAAACTAAAACAAAAAGCAGGGATGGTGCAGGTTGAAGTAGTCAAGTTATCACAGACAAAATCCTCTGCAGAATGAACGATGCTAACTTTTCAACAAGTAAACTGAGTGAGGATGGAGAAAGTGACTATAGATCAAAACACTGCCTGGATATTTGATACAGTTAAGGAATTACTAATCATTTTAGGTATGGCAATGGCATTGTGGTTATTTTTTAAATAACACAGAATCAAGCAAGATAAATTTTACTCAAGGTCTCACATGCGAGCTGAAACAGAGGGTTTATGCTGCATACCAACCGATGACCCTGAGAAATTAAAATTCTCTTGTGGCTCCATACAAATTTCAGGATTATTTGTTCTAGTTCTGTGAAACATGCTGTCAGTATTTTGATAGGGATTGCACTGAACCTGTAGATTGTTTGGGTGGTATGCACATTTTAACAATACAAAATTTGTTCCCTTTTAAATTCTTCCAGCTCTCGTTCACATTTTTCTTCTTTGAAAATTTTCCTTCCTTTTTTTTTAAAAAAATGTTTATTTATTTATTTCGAGGGAGGGGGAGCAGAGAGAGAAGGAGAGAGAGAGAATCCCAAGCAGGCTTCACGGTCTCAACACAGAGCCCAATGTGGGGCTCGATCTCACAAACCATGAGATCATGACCTGAACTGAAACCAAGAGTCGAACATTCAACCGGCTGAGCCACCTGGGCTCGTCTTTCTCTCTTCCAAGCACACCTCACTCTCAGTGGCACTGAAACCTCCCCTAACTTCTAGCACCCGACTCTGGGATTTTCCCCCTGTGCCTCTTTGTGTCTCTTCCCTGTCTCCAAAGGAGCTCACCCGGCCTGGCCCTGCAGGCAGCATTCTGCACAGTGAGCAGGGCAGACAGGATCAATCATCTGAGTTATTGTACCTAGCAGATCTTGTATTTCACCAGCAATCCTGTATGTTTGCCTGCGTGTGTGTATCTGATCCCATCAGCAAGGTAACCAAATGCAAAGGCCCATAACCGGGAGCACACCTGTTCCAGATACAAACTGTAACCCAGAACTATGGCAACCAGGAAATGTAAGCAGCCTGTTCTTCACTCCAAGGTCGAACCCATTAGTCAAATAGCTGTTTGCCTAATAAAAACTGACCTCAATTCGACTAACTAAATATTACAACACAAACAGTTCTGTTTCCCTAAAGCAGGTGGAGTCCTACCCCCGCCTGGGGGCTGGGGGAGGGGTGAGAAGAAGGTGGGGGTCAGAGCCCATGCTTTGGCACTGCTGAGGGTCATACCCTCGGCCCCAAAGCCACAACCAGAACCTTGTTCTGGAAGCTGTTGCACGTCACAGCTTGCCCACAGGAAATGAGCGGCTGGGCTGGGCACAAGAGAGGATACATTTGGCACACTCGAGTCCTGACTCTGCCAAAATAAATGCCAGAGGACCTCCCGAGGACCAAGAGGGGAATAATGAGGACAGCTCACCTGGAAGGAAGCGGAGCCGTTTTCTTCTCCTGCGAGAAGTGCCACACCTGAAAAGCTGCCCTCACAACGCCCCCTCCCCCACCAATTCTAGAGTTCCACGCCCACTGGGTAGGGCTTTGATAGGCACTTTTTATTAATGAATTTCGTCTCAAATTACTTCCGAGTGTCACAGCAAATGACCCTGTAATGTCAGTCCCGTGAATCCCATCTCCCAGGTAAGAAAACCAATGCTCCGAAGACTAAGTCCCTTGCCAGACACAAATGGAGTCAGTGCCACAGTGGGTGTGCCTGGTGCTAACCCCCTCACCGAATGCCTTGACAGTTGATCTTTGACTTAGCCATCACTTTAACCTCCAGCACTTAACACAGAGCTTGCCGCACAGTATGTGCTAAGTAAACACTGAATGCCAAGAGCCTCCTCCTTACCCAGCCAGGGGACAGTCCCTGGGGGTGGGGGTGGGGTCGCTGACAGGCTGGAGAGATGTCAATGTCCTGACGACGTAAGGGCATAGGATTTCTCACCTGCAAACCCAGATTGGAGTCTCAGACCTGCTGGCTCGATGACACTAGTTAAATCCTTTAAGTTTTGCTTATTTATCCATGCACATCCTTGAAGGTGGGTATGGCAGTGTCCCCAAACAGCAACACCTGAGCCCTACCAGCAGGATCACCATGGGGATCAGAGGGTACGGGAGGCAGCCTGAGTGGTTTACCAGCAGCAAGGCCTGTTTGGCATTGTGGTAGCCAAACTTTAGGTGATACAGTGACAGTAAAACCTTGGATTGCGAGTAGCTTGTTCTGCGAGTGTTCCACAAGACGAGCAAACGTTTCTAATAAATTTAACTTGATAAACGAGCAATGTCTTGCAATACCAGTAGTACGTGAGGCCGAATGTCACATGATCGCCAACTGAGCCAGCAGTTCTCGAACTTCGTTTTGACGTAGAAGTGCCCTGGATGACAAGCATGTTTCCGGAACGAATTATGCTCGCAAACCAGGTTTTCCTGTACTTTCATTTTAAAGAGAAAAAGAATTTCACTCCATAAACCTTCCATGTTTCTTGGTTTAGCCTCATGTTAAAACAAAAAAAGGAGGGGCGCCTGGGTGGCGCAGTCGGTTAAGCGTCCGACTTCAGCCAGGTCACGATCTCGCGGTCTGTGAGTTTGAGCCCCGCGTCAGGCTCTGGGCTGATGGCTGATGGCTCAGAGCCTGGAGCCTGTTTCTGATTCTGTGTCTCCCTCTCTCTCTGCCCCTCCCCCGTTCATGCTCTGTCTCTCTCTGTCCCAAAAATAAATAAACGTTGAAAAAAAAAATCTTTAAAAACAAAAAAAGGAAAAGTTTACCCATACTGAGGTTCTGATTTGCACATTCTTCCCTCTGCTGGGAAGCCTGTTGTGCATATGTAAGGCTACAAGGACGAGAAGCAAGCACAGAGAAGCCCAGTCAAGCACCTCATTCTGTTCTTGGATAATCGTAGCACAGGGGAAAGGAGCAATGAGGAGCTAATGTGGTCGGTGCCTCCCATGAGCCACGTGCTTACTCATAAACACATCCAAGTCTCACAGTTGCCTTACTAGGGTCAGATGATTTGTTTCCCCATCTCAGTAGGTGAAAAAGTCCAGGCTCCCAAAGGTTAAGCGAACTGCCCATCGTGCTCAGATACCTGCATTCCATATGCCAAGCCGCGACACTAGAGTTTTATCCTGCAGCCTAGGCTAGTTAGACCTCACCATCCAAACTCCAAACTGGAGGACACTGGAGTCAGAGACCAAAACCTCCATCCAGCGGGTTTTCTGGGCTCCTGAGCAGAACTCACAGGTGACAAACCACAAAACCCCAGTGTCTTTTACCTTAACTCCAGATGGTTATTACGGAACTCATTTCTGAATTACACAGGAGAACTTCAGTCCTTTGCCCTAAACCGGTAGATTTTTTTTCTTTTTTTTTTCTTTCTTTTTCCTTTTTTTAAAAAAATTTTTTTTTCCAACGTTTATTTATTTTTGGGACAGAGAGAGACAGAGCATGAATGGGGGAGGGGCAGAGAGAGAGGGAGACACAGAATCGGAAACAGGCTCCAGGCTCTGAGCCATCAGCCCAGAGCCCGACGCGGGGCTCGAACTCCTGGACCACGAGATCGTGACCTGGCTGAAGTCGGACGCTTAACCGACGGCGCCACCCAGGCGCCCCAGATTTTTTTTCTTTTTTAATGTTTATTTACTTTTGAGAGAGAGAAAGACAGAGCGTGAGAGGACGTGGGGCAGAGAGAGAGAGAGAGGGAGACACAGAAACCGAAACAGGCTCCAGACCCCGACACGGGGCTTGAACTCCCGAACTGTGAGATCATGACCTGAGCGGATGTCCGATGCTTAACCGACTGAGCCACCCAGGTGCCCCAGATCTTTCTCTTTAAGTGAGAGCATATTAAAGAATGGCAGGGCGGATTTTTGCTTTTGAGGCCACACAGCAGCTGTTTACGCAATGTGGAATCCCCTGGAGCATTTGGTATAAATTCAGAGCCCCAGGTCCGCACTGGGCAGGACTTAGAATGTCTAGGTATGGAGGCTTGGAATCAGCATTTTAACCAGTTCCCCGGGTGATTCTTTGATACACCAAACTCAAAGAACTGGCCAGACACAGGAATGGGTCCTAAAGAGCCAGAGGTACAGAAGAGAGAATACCTAAGTATCGTACCAACTAATTTCAAGTAGATGGAGGACAGATGGAAAAAACTGTTCATTATTTTTCACAGAGGTGAGACACTGCCCTTCCTCCCCACTTACATACACTATCCATTTCTTCAGCAAACTTTTCCTTCAGGAGTAACTCAAGATACTGCGGTTCAATCTCTGCCAACATTAATTCTCAACTAAAGGTGCCTGAATTAATAAGACTTAGCTGTGCCGAGGCTATGATTTCACTGGGTAAGAGCATCAGCATCCAAACAAAGATATCACTGATTATAGCTGTCTTGGCTAATAGACACACAACCGCCAGAGAATAAAAATAGCTCAAACTCTGCCGAGACAAGGGTGTCAGCACAAATCAGGAGATGGCTTCTTTATGCTGAAGGAACCCTGCCCCAGAGAAGCCGGAGCACCCCCAGCCTGCATCTGGAGAAAGCATTCTAGAACTGTACTTAGAAGCTCAGTTATGTGTGCGGCAGCTTGCATTGAATAAAAACC
This sequence comes from Prionailurus viverrinus, assembly GCF_022837055.1. Classification (NCBI taxonomy): domain Eukaryota; kingdom Metazoa; phylum Chordata; class Mammalia; order Carnivora; family Felidae; genus Prionailurus; species Prionailurus viverrinus. Next base: position 14,269,309 of record NC_062571.1, read on the forward strand.
CTCTTTCGTTCCCTCTTATTATCGTTGGTTTCAATTAGCTAATGGGAGGTGGGAAGTGATTAGCTTGCTACCAACCTGCAGGGATAATATGCTTTTGTTTAAGGCTGCCACGGAATACTGCAGGAAGAAACAGAATGTACGAGACGAGGTCTTTTAAAGTGAAGGTTTAACACAACAGTAGGAATCAGAATCTTCCAGGGGGACGAACACTTAGAGGTCATCTTGTCCTACAGCAAAATGCTAGAATTCTTTTTCAATTTGAAGGCAGCTATCAAGCTCTCTGAAGTCTTGCTTTGTCCGGGACAACTATTCTCAGTTCTGTCAACCGTTGAAATGGCTTCCGGTCCCCACCCCCTCTGCTATTATCCCCTTCAACTCCTCTGGACATGATAATGTATCAAAACCCCTCTGACAGTGTGGAGCCCAGAAGAGCACACATTATCCCACACGGTCCCATCGGTGCAGAATGCAGCGTGACTCCTGTCTCTGCCAGTCAAGACGGGCTATGTTAATTAGCCCAGACAAGAAGGACATGACATGAGCCTCTTATGGAGCTGTCTGAGGCTGCTGGCTTGCCTTCATCTGGACACCAACTAAAAGCAAGACGTGCCCTGTCAACACAGGTGCAAAAAGCCACAGGTATAATTTAAAGTGAAAACCCTTGAAACGAGCGTTTTAAACTGAGATTAGGGATAATAGGCAACGTGTATTAAATCTCCTTTTGATGGTTTACGCGGATCCTTTCCAGCTTGCCAATATCTTTTTTGAATCCCGACAGGGCCATCCACTCGTGTTTCATCTACATATTTGATGAAAAAATGCATCCTGGGGGCGCCTGGGTGGCTCCGTCGGTTGAGCGTCCGACTTCGGCTCCGGTCATGATCTCACGGCTAGTGAGTTCGAGCCCCGTGTCGGGCTCAGTGCTGACAGCTCAGAGCCTGGAGCCTGCTTCCGATTCTGTGTCTCCCTCTCTCTCTGCCCCTAACCCACTCGCATTCCATCTCTGTCTCTCTCAAAAATAAATAAACATTAAAAAAAATTTTTTTAATGCATTCCATTTTACTCAGGCCTTTCCACACCTTTATTATTGCTCTCTCTGCAGTTCCAAAGTTGTAGGGGAAAGCAAAAATCATCCTAACATGAAACCGTTCCCTACTGCACCAACTCCAGGGCGACATAAAAATATTTCCTACTCAAACATCTTCCCCCATTCCACGCTGGCATCTGTGCACATCCTTTGATTCAACATCCCTGTCTATCTTCTGCTGAGTGCAGTTACAGGGCGATTACTTACGAAGTGAATGGCAAAACCAAACTGAGTTCACCAAAGTGAATCCCCAAAGCAAAACAAACCAACAGTCCCTCCATGGGAGCGATGCTGGAGAACAGACGAGGTCATACACTACGCCACTGGCCAATGAGGGTCAGCGGGGTTAGAGGGCTTGGCAACTAAAGGGGATGATGATTGACAGATGCAAGGACTTGAAAGAGGGCTTAAAAGACAATGGATTGAATATTAGGATATTTAGAGGAGATTTGTGAAGAACCGATAAGGCTCTGATGAAAATAATCCTTTTCAGGATCACTCAGCACAAGTCAAACATGAAGTGAAGGATGACATCCACCACTTTCATACAATTCTGGGGTAGCAATTCCATGCCAAATCACTCACCTCTGAAAACACTGACGTCACGGAATATAATTTACAGACCGTACAATGCATGCATTTTAAGTCGTAAAAATCCCTGATTTTTGATTGGTTTACACAGCCATGATAGTATCATCAGTATCGAGCTAAAGACCATTTCCATCACCCCCCAAAACTTGATTACTTGATTCACTTCTGGTTCATTCGAATTCACTGATGCAATTATAAATTCATTTTGAGAGAGCTGAGTTTCATAATTTTTGGTTTCGTTTTTCACAAAAGTTGCCCACCAAATATTGTCTCTACTTTTCAATTTGGACATTGAAAAATGGACAGACTTTATTTTTTCAGAGCAGGTTTAGGTTTACAGAGGAACTGAGCAAAAGTACTGAGTTCCCATGTAGTCTCCGCCCCCTCCATTATTAACATCTTGCACTGGTGGTACGTTAGTTACAACGGAAGAACCAGTATTAATGCATTATTATTAAACTAAAGTCCATATTTTATTTAAAAAAAATTTTTTTTTTTAACGTTTATTTATTTTTGGGACAGAGAGAGACAGAGCATGAACGGGGGAGGGGCAGAGAGAGAGGGAGACACAGAATTGGAAACAGGCTCCAGGCTCCGAGCCATCAGCCCAGAGCCTGATGCGGGGCTCGAACTCACGGACCGCGAGATCATGACCTGGCTGAAGTCGGACGCTCAACCGACTGCGCCACCCAGGCGCCCCAAAAGTCCATATTTTAAACTGGAGTTCACTCTGTATTACACAGGGTTTCTTTTGTTTTTCACAAATGCATAATGTGACGTTATCCCCTATTACACTATCATATGAAATCGTTTTCACTGCCCTAAAACACCTGTGCTTCACCTATTTTTTCTCCCACCCACCTCCCCCATCCCCAAACACAGATATGTATTTTTGCTCTATCTGTACTGCCTTTTCCAGAATGTTCTATAGTTGAAATCACAGCACGCAGCTTTTCCAGATGGACTTCTTACACTTAGCAGCATACATTTCAGGTTCCCTCATGTCGGAGAAGGGCACTTTGTTTGCTTCCAAGTTTTGGCGATGATGAATAAAGCTGCTGTAAACGTTCCTGTGAAGACTGTTCTGTGGACCTAAGTGTTCTCCTTATGAGTAAATACTGAAGAGCAGAACTGCTGGGTCACATGGTAAGAGTAAGTTTGGTTTTGTAAGAAACTGCCAAACTGCCTTCCAAAGTACTGTTTGGGCTGGCTTTTCGCCGGCTGTACTATTTTGCATTTTCCCCGGCCGTGAATGAGAGTTCCTGTTCCCCCACATCCTTGTCAGCATTTGCTGTTGTCAGGGTTTTGATTTTAGCCATTCGAACATGAACGTAGTGATATCCTGTTGTTGTTTGAATTTGCAAGTCCCTGACGTGTATCATGTTGAGCAACTTTTCATATCCTTAACTGCCATCTCTATACCTTCTTTGGTGACCTGCCTTTTTGTTTCTTTTGTCCACTTTTTCATTGGATTTTTCTACTGGTTTTTTTTTTGATGTTTTTGTTGTGAAATATACATAAAATTTACCATCTTAACCACTGTTAAGTGTGTAACTCAGTGGTAATAAATATATTCATAATGTTGTGCAACCATCACCACCCATCTATCTCTCTAGCTCTTTCATCTTATAAAACTGTCACTCATACCCATCAAAGAGTAACTCCCAATTGCTCCCTTTCCTAATCCCCGGAAACCACCATTCTACTCTCTATGAAGTTGACTACTCTAACTATATAATGTAAGTGGGATCATAGAGTAGTTGTCATTCTATGATTGGCTAATTTCACTTAGCAGAACATCCTCAAGGTTTATTCAGGTTGTAGCATGTGTCATACTTTCCATCCTTTTTGATACAGCAATATAGATTATAAGGGGCACATGCACCCCGATGTTTATAGCAGCATTATCAACAAGAGACAAACTATGGAAAGATCCCAAATGTCCACCAACTGATGAATAGATAAAGAAGATGTGGTACATATACACAACGGAATATTACTCAACCATAAAAATGAGTGAAACCTTGCCATTTGTAACAACGTAGATGGGGCTACAGTGTCAGAGAAAGACAAACACCATGATTTCACTCATATGTGGAATTTAAGAAACAAAACAAATACATGGGAAGGAAAAAAAAGAGGGAGAGGGAAGCAAACCATAAGGAACTCTTAACTATAGAGAACAAACTGAGGGTTGATGGAGGGAGGTGGGTGGGGGATGGGCTAGACGGGTGATGGGTATTAAACAGGGTACTTGTTATGATGAGCACTAGGTGCTGTATGTAAGTGATGAATCACTAAATTCTACTCCTGAAACCGATATTACACTACACATTAACTAACTAGAATTTAAATAAAATTTCAAAGAAACAAAGAGTTTCCTTCCTTTTTAAGGCTGAATAATATTCCACTGTATGGATATACCACATTTTGCTTATCCATTCATCTATCAGTGGACAGTTGGGTTTCTTCCACCCCTGGCTATTGTGAATCATGCTGCTATGAACATGGGTTTACAAATATCTTTGAAAAGTCCTGCTGTCAATTTTCTTGGGTATCTTCCCAGAAGGAAGAATGATAGATCACACAGTCATTCTATTTTTAGGGAGCCATCACTGGTTTCCCATAAAGGATGTGCCATTTTACATTCCCAACTAACAGTACACAAGTGTTCCACTTTCTCCACATCCTGGCCAACACTTTTAATTTTTCTGTCTCATTTTTTTGTGTGTTTGTTTTGAGAATAGTCATTCCTCATGTGTGAGAGATGATCCTATTGTTGAACTACAGAAGTTCTTTTTACATTTGGATGCTGATTCTTTATCAGATATTCTGCAAATATTTTCTCCCAGTCTGTGGCTTGTCATTTCATCATCTTAACTGTGTCTTTCACAAAGCAGAAGTTTTAAAATAATTATGACATTTAAATACATTATGTAAAACAAATTACCATAGGATAATAGACTTTTACCACATCTATACCTCTTAGTTACTACAAAATTAATGAATAGGATAGTTCAAAGGTGTTGAGCATTGGATATCTCTCTCCAGGTTGACAATGATCAACTAAAACATAAATAGACATTTTTTTCCAAAGAAGACGTACAGATGGCTAACAGGCATGTGAAAAGATGCTCAATATTAATAATCAACAGGGAAATATGTATCAAACACACAAAGAGATATCACCTTACAACTCTGAGAATGGCTAAAATAAAAAAAAGATAAGAAATAACAAGTGTTGGCAAGGATATAGACAAAAGGGAACCTGTGGGAACTGTTGGTAGCAATAAAAATTGGTATAGCCACTGTGGAAAATGGTATCGAGGTTCCTCAAAAAATTACAAATAGAATTACCATACGATCTAATAGTTCCATTACTTACCCAAAGAAAATGAAAACACTAATTCAAAAAGATATATGCACCCCTATGTTTATTGCAGCATTATTTACAATAGCCAAGATATGGAAGCAACCTAAGTGTCCATCAATAAAGTGGATAAGGAAGATCACACACACACACACACACACACACACACACACACACAGTGGAATATTACACAGCCATAAAAAGGATGATATCTTGCCATGTGTGACAACATGGATGGACCTACAGGGTATTATGCTAAGTCAAATAAATCAGACTGAGAAAGACAAGCACCATATGATGTCATTCACATATAGAATCTAAAACAAGCAAACAAACAAACAAAATGCAGAATCAGACCTATAAATACAGAGAACAAACTGATGGTTGCCAGAGGGAAGGATGGTGGGGGATGGGAAAAATGGGTGAAAAGAGGTGGGAGATACAGGCTTTCAGTTACAGAATGAGTAGGTCACGGGAATAAAAGGCACAGGATAGGGAATATAGTGAATGTATTGTAATAGCATTGTATGGTGACAGGTGGTGGCTACATTTGTGGTGAGTATAGCACACTGTATAGAGTTGTCCAATCACTATGTTGGACATCTGAAACTAATATAGCACTGTGTGTCAACTTTACTCAAAAAAACCAAAAAATAAATAAAACCTGTTGACCAAGATTCCACAGCTCATTTGGCATGTTTTTATAAATGAACCATGGTGGTTACTAGTTATTCCCTTCTTGTTAAAGTGCTCACAAAGCATTTAATAATTCATTCGTGGGGCACCTGGGTGGCTCAGTCGGTTAAGCGTCCGACTTTGGCTCAGGTCACGATCTCACAGTTCATGAGTTCGAGCCCCGCATCAGGCTCTGTGCTGACAGCTTAGAGCCTGGAGCCTGCTTCAAATTCTCTGTCTCCCTCTCTCTATGCTCCTTCCCCGCTCATGCTCTGTCTCTCTCTCCTTCAAAAATAAATAAAAACATTAAAAAAAATAATTCATTCGTGAGTTTTACCATGAGTCAACATTACACCTATTTGGTAAAGAGTTTTCTTTTCTATCATTTGGAAAACTGAGGAATGATCTTCCAGTGTCTTTCCTCATCTTATAACAGCTTGCACAATCATGTTGGCAAGGTGTTTCACTACCCTGGGATAGAATTAACTTGGGCCCAAAGACTTGAGGATATTTTGAATGGTTAAGTGTACTTCTTCAATCTTGCCTCCTTTCTTAGAGTTTTAACTCCTTCCTCATACACTTTGTGCCTCACTTTTCTTACTCCATTTGAAGACTATACTTCCTGGACTGGGAAAGATGGTGACATACTTCTCCCCAACGGTTTGGTACCTGAAGGGTGAAATCCGTACCTGCACTGCTGGTGGCCTCTGGAAAGAAGAGGCCAGGGTGCAGTGGAGGGACTCACAGTTGACCCGGCAGGTCAGATGAAGCTGCTCAAAGGCTGAAATGAGGTCCAGAATGAGTTTTGAGACCAGAGGAGAGTGTGAACACTATTCAAGAATACAGAAAGCACACATTTTGACTCTGAAGGGGCCAAAAGCATAAAGGGGGCAACCAACCCAAAGGAACAGGGGCAGGCCAAATGTAATAGTCCCGCAGCATTAAGCCAAACAAAGAAAAGAAAACAAAATGAAACAACCAAGGCCATTCTTTGCACAAGTCAACCAACCCAGAGAGCTACACAAAGGGGAATCACCTGGGTACCTCCTGAGCTTGTCAGTGTTGCTCCAAATCAGGAGCAGCCTTTGCCTGGCTTGGAAAATGGGAGAAGCTAAGAGGCCCAAGTACAAGCAGAGCTTAAAAATTGCACACATAAGAAGCAGTAGGGCCATAACAGGAAAGCAGTTCTACTTTCTGTCTGTCACCAATTAGCATCCTGCCATCTCCCCTTAGCAGTGACGACATGAACCTTTCTTGTTACGTTCTCACTCAAAACCAAAAATAGTCTTGTACCTGACATCTTTCACAAGGCTTAGCTCATCCTGGGGGTTATTCGTGCCCTTATCTGGCATCCAGCCTTGGTTATGTGCCTCTCCTATTTTCTTTTCTTTCTTTTTTTCTTTTGGTTTTTGGAGCTCTGAGCTCAATAGACAGTGCCCTGGATGGTCATATTCCTGTTCTTGGCTCCTCTATTCATTTTATTTAATTATAACTTATTTTTAATTTTTAAATGTTTATTTATTTTTGAGACAGAGAGGCAGAGAGAGTGCGGAAGAGGGGCACAGAGAGAGGGAGACACAGAATCCGAAGCAGGCTCCAGGCTCTGAGCTGTCAGCACAGAGCCCAAAGCAAGGCTCGAACCCATGGACAGCGAGATCATCTTTGTATTAGATTGCTGTTGCCACCTTACAAGTCACCCCCAAACTTAGCAGCTTAAAGAATTTGGGAGTGGTTTCATGGGTGTTTCCGGTTCAGAGGCTCACATGTATTTGCCATCAAGATGTCAGCAGGGGCTGGCAGGAGGCCTCAACTGCTTGCCAAGGGGGTCTTTCTCCTCCACAGGCCACCCGAGTGTCTTCACAAAACAGGGCAGCGGACTTTCCCCAGAGGAAAAGATCCAAGACAAAGAAAGGAGGAGGCCATAATGTCTCTGATGACCTAGTCACCCACCATCGATCAGTTCCATTATCGTTCCATTCACTGGAAGAGTCACTAAGGCCAACCCATACCTAAGGGTGGGAAAATTGAGCTCCACCTCTTCAAAGGAAGAATATCAAAGAACTTGGGGCTTTATTTTAAAACAACATGCACCCCATGCTACCCTGTCTTTTAATTTTTGCTTCAGTGTTTTACAGTAAAAACTAATTTCTTTTCTTCCTCTGTCTCTTCAATTATTTTTCCTCAAGTAAATTTCTTCAGTCAATTAGGTCAAATGGAATATACCCAGGATGAATCTCTTGGCTATAGTCATGAGTTTAACACCCTGGGTACCACATTATCATCACCAGGGAACTAGTGTTCTAGACTGTACTTTGAAAGAAGACAGGATTGAATTTAGGGAAGGGGCTTTGGTTTCCATCGGTAGGACTCTTCTTTTTAACTGCATGACCAGCAGTTGGTGTTTCTTCTCTTGCTGTAAAATCAGTAATCCAACGGGAATGCTAGCTACAAAGACTAGCTTGCATTGTGGGTAGAGATGAGCCACTGACAGACATGGCATTAGGACCTTTTTTCCTGCTGTCATTCAACATTGACCCCAAATCCCTAGAGCCAAGATAAATAACATACACTGAACGTCCTTATAAATGCAGGTATCAACAGGATCAACTTCTAGAAGCAGAATCAATTGGCAAATGGGCATTCAAAATTTCAATAGATATCGTCAAATTGTCCTCCAAAATTATTGTACCAATCTACCCTGTCACCACAGCATTTGAGACTGCCAAATTCTGCTCACTCTCACTTACACCGGGGTATCATCAAACCATCAGATCTTTGCTGTATAAGAATTACAGCTGTTCTCCCCATGCTGGCAAACAGAAGCAGGGCTAGTATCTGTGAAAACGCTTGAAATAAGTGTCAAATTCATTCATCTGTGGTAGCATTTTATTGAATGAGAAAGAGTAGACGACGGGAAACTGAGGTCAGAAAGAGAATGGGTTGGAAGGAAATTGAAAGTGGCTTTGGCTGGCAGGGGTGGGAACACCTGTTTTTTAAAAAAAATATTTTTTAATGGTTATTTATTTTAGAGAGAGAGAGAGAGAGAGAGAGAGAGAGAGAGAGAGACAGCACAGAAGCAGGGGAGGGGCAGAGAGAGAAGGAGACAAACAATCTGAAGCAGACTCCAGGCTCTGAGCCATCAGCACAGAGCCTGACATGGGGCTCGAACCCAAGAACCGTGAGATCATGCCCTGAGCTGAAGTCAGATGCTTAACTGACTGAGCCACCACCTGCTCTTTATCTACAGTTCAGTAGTGAATAGAATGCCACTGTAAGCTTGTACCTCTTTAGCTAGTCCCCCACTGGCAAATATTTTACATTATTTTTTTTTTAATTTTTAAAATGTTTATTTATTTTTGAGAGACAGAGAGCGAGCGAGAGAGAGAGCACACAAGCAGGGGAGGAGCAGAGAGAGAGGGAGACACAGAATCCGAAACAGGATCCAGGCTCTGAGCTGTCAACACAGAGCCCGACGTGGGGCTCGAACTCACGAACCGCGAGATCATGACCCGAGCCGAAGCCGGACGCTCACCCAACTGAGCCACCCAGGTGCCCCTACGTTATTTCTAATCTTTACCTAATTACAAACAATGCTGCAGTGATACCTTGTTCATACCTCATGATCCATGCTTACTTGTAACATACATTCCTACAAGTGAAGCACTCGGTCGAAGCGACTTGGCATTTGTGATTCTGATAGACACTACTCTACAGGGCGCCTCGCATGAGGTTTACGAATCTACACTCCACCAGCAATGTGTCAATGTACTGTTTCCTCACAATCTTGCCACGCGTCGTGTATTATCAAATATTTTTATTCATTTATTTTTCTCTGTTAATCTTTCAGGTAAAAAAACCAGTTTTAATTTACATTTCTCTCATCAGGAGTGGGATTAAGCATTTTTCGGATACATTTATAGGCCTTTCCTATGAACTGCTCGTCATATACTTTGCACATTTTTTTTCTAGTGAGTTGTTGCTTTTATGGCTCTATGAGGGCTCTTTATTAAGGAGCTGAAAACTCTTTGCCTCTCATGAGAATCGCAAATAGTTTCCCTAGTTTGTCAAGTTGGTTTTTTTCCCACTCTGTCTATGGTGATTTTTATTTTATTTATTTATTGTTTGGCCAAGGACTAGACCTTAGGCTTTAAAAAAAATGTAGCTTAATCTAAAACTTATTAGTCTTTCCTTTGATGATTATCACAGTGAGACGGGTCGTAAAAGGATTACCCAATATTTTTATGGACTACCCATAAAATTTTGGATTTTACACCTAAATTCGATTTGGAATTTAGCTAGGCTTACAGAGGTGGTTGAGTCACCTTTTCTGCTACATGGCTCCCCTGTTGTCCCAACATCACTGACTAAATAGTTCACCTTTTTTTCACTTAGACAAGACGCCACGTTTAGCATATACTAAGGTTCCTTGGGTTTAGGTCCACTTGAGGATGTTCTACATTCGATCGCTCTTCTGTCCAAACATGTGTCGGTACCACACTGCTTCGATCCCTGAGGCTTCACTGCATATTTAACCTCCAGAACCGCTAGGTCCAGCGCATTCTCCTTTCTCCGAGTTTTCTTGCCCACTTCCAAAACAAACCTAATTTTAGCTGGAATAGCATTACACTCGTAAATGAAGGTGGGGAGGACTGACACTTTTATGCTGTTGAGTCTCAGGCGGATTCTAAAATTTTTCTTCATCCAGGTCCTATAAATTTCTATTGCGTTCATTACTCAGGATTTGGAGTTGTTTGGTTGAGCTTGTAAAGGGGCTCTTTTCTCCCATCCAGTTTCTCTCTGGTTGCGATTCTCACGATTGGCCTAGGGCCAAAGGGCTCAACTCAAATGATCTGCCTGCCATCTGTTTCCCTTTCAACAGCCTTCAGGAGGACTTGGTCGGTTTCCCTGGTGTCTCTGCAACCTTCACCCACGAAACTGTGTTTCCTTATTCGTCAAAGAGCACCACTTTTAGGTATTTTCTTTCCCTCTTGAGCGATGGAATTATCCCGAAGAAGGTCAGAGATTTATCAGAGGACCCCGTTCAGCTTAACAAGGCATCCAGAGATGGTCAAGACATTGAACTATCCCATTGCTCCTGTCTGTTCTCAGGGACTTGGCTGGCACTGTCGTCTGCACCAAGCAGGAGTCATCTGTATCATCCCTCTGCTGGGGGACCGGGACCCAGCTCCTTTCACCCTCCTCTTTGCCTTTGCTCTACTTTTCCTACCATTAGGCTCACCGTTTGCCACCAAGTGCTTCTCTTTTTACGTTAGGATCCCCCAAATTTCTTTTTCTACTTGGGATCAGTATTTAAATACCACCTTCAAAAATGGGCTTCTCAGAATGCTGGTGCAGGTGTTAGATTCAGCACAAAAAGGGCCTGAAGGCTGTGTTGGGAGGCACTCCATGCTATATGGCACTCGTGAGGTCCCAGGGCACGTTAACGCTTTAAAGGCCGAGAAGTTCTGCACATTTCACAGACTGACTTGACCACAGTTAATTAACACACCGCATGACTCACATTCGGTGGAACGCACTTCAGGGGACACAGCCTTGAGACCAGAAGCTCCCGGTTCTGCTGGAGTCACTCTGCTCAGGACACCTGTGATCTCAGTTATCTACCTGGGCGCAAGCATCAAGTTCACCTATGGGCTGCGAACTGGGATAGAACACTTAAAATTCAAGTTTGCCTATTGATCCTCAGGACGACTACATAATTTACAGAGCCCACCTTTTTTTTCAGTGGAATATAAATATGGGGCCCTGGCCCGGGCAGGGCACTCAGTCTCCCCCTTCCTATGGGCCTTCTGCCCTGACCCACAGCAGACGGGTGACCCCACGGGATTGGAACATCCATGGCAAGATGCACTTGGTACTGGCCGGGGCTGGCCAAGGGGCCCCTGTGGAGACACCCACCAAATGTGCCACCGGAAGTGAAAACCAAAAGGATTCCTCTCAGACCCACAAGGCAAGAGGGAGGCACCTCTCCCGCCTGAGGCACACACGGGGCTGGCCTTCCCGTCAGAGAACAAAAAGGAAGTGAGAGATTCCTCGTTCTCATTAGCGGGATGGAAGCTTCTGTAGGAGACAGAGGGGAAAACTAGGAAAGCAGCTAGAAATACATAAGGAGGAAGAGGGAAGTAGGGCAGAATAACATGAGCCTTCATGGCCTGGAGCTGGTGAGGAGAATGAGGCCCTCTTAGGAGGAGCGGCCCACCCCAACCGGGCCCTGGCCCCCTGCCTCTCCCAGGAGGATATGCGGGGGGACCTTGGTGGTCGGTCATTCCCAGCAGGTGTTCAAGAATTTTAACTCACTCACCTGTGACCACTTCCTAGCGGCCTGCTCCCTAAGACTCACCCACGGAACTAGCAACACTCCCTTCCTCTAGACAGAAGAACAAGCAAGGGACTTTGTCCGGAGAAACATGGAACAGACCTCCCAGATGACCTAGAAGCCCTCACGGGGGCTGCACAGGTGATGTTTTCACCCGGCTCCACTCTGAGTGGGGTCCTTGACTCCGGAAGGGCCGGTGGGGGTGGGGGGGGCAATCACCTTGTTCACCTAAGTGGCAGCAAAAAACATTTTGGTTTCTGGGCTGTGATGTGGTGCTTCTGGGGGAACAGACTTGCATCTCAGGCTTTGCACCCGGTTAAGAAGGACAAAAATGTGCCCGGGAGGGATTAGTGCCGTCTGCATACAGCCAGGACAGCTCCCCTCTACTGCATTTCCTTGCGTGATTTGTCTTTTTTTTTTTTTTATTAGAAGAAAGCATTCCTTTGCTAAACACTCCCAAACAAAACCTAACTAGCCAATCAAAGAAACTACCCAACTGACCAAATCAACTGACCCACTAACCAATCTACCGAATGAGCAACCAACTAACCAACCTGTCAAACAAAGATTAAATCCACTGCAACCCCGGGGGCACCTGGGTGGCTCAATCAGTTAAGCATCTGACTTTGGCTCAGGTCATGATCTCCCGGTTTGTGAGTTTGAGCCCCCTGTCGGGCTCTGTGCTGACAGCTCGGAGCCTGGAGCCTGCTTCGGAGTCTATGTCTCCCTCTGTCTCTGCCCCTCCCCTGCTTGTGCTCTGTGTCTCTCTCAAAAATAAATAAACATTAAAAAAAAAACCTAAAAAAATAAATTAGGCACTCAGCACCCAGTGTACCCACACACTTAGCCTTGGACTTTTTAGGAAGCCACTGCTGGTGACTGCACCCCGCCCCACTTGGTTTCACACCTCCATTTCCAGCCCTGTGAACTGCCACCATCTTGGACTTGACTGTGGAGTTTGCTCCTTCGAGGCATCCCATCCTGCCGTGCCTGTCACCTCTCCTATGCCCTGCCCTGGGTCCTAGGACAGCCTTACCAGCCCTACCTATACCACTGACTTGAACACACATGGTGGCCATGGAGTCTCCCAGTTCTCAGAGCGCTGAGAACTGAGCCACAAGAACACTCTGCTGTCCTTGCTGCTTCTGGGAGCAATTTCCTATTCATGCCTTAACTCCTCATATGGCTGTTTCTGTCATATGTGTGGTTTTTGCTAATGCGAGGTCTGTATGCAGTTCAGTGCATACAGGGATGTGACTCGGGTTATAAATTACTGTGTTAACGGTGGCCTGGAACGCTGTGGTCCTTGAACACTATTTGCATAAAAATAACTCACGTATTTAGAAGGGGAAACATCAGTATGGAAAAAGGGATCAAGGAGATAGCCCGAAAGTAAACACATCACGTCTCTGTTCTTACACTTTGGCAGTTCCCGAGTAGTTTTCCACCCTCTGAGTCATTTATTATCGCTTTTATTAGCCTTCTCCATCCGGGCTGACATTATTTTCTGTTTTACTGACAAAGACGATGCTTCTCGGAGAAAGGAGTGGCTGGGGCAGCTGCTGGAGCCTGGGGTGGAGAGCGGGCAGACATCCGGCCCAGAGATCCCACTGCGTCCACCTGGCTGCTAGGGCTAGCCTGGCCCACATCCACCAGCTTCTGGAGGAAACCCAGGTTCTGACCTCTCTCACAGGTCAGGATGAGAGAGGTCCCTTGGGCACCTTCTGCTTCCCTTGTAATCCTCTTCCTCCACTCTGCCTCCTACATCCCAAGTCTTATGTAGCCCAGAAACATGCCTCTTTTTTGTTGTCGTTTTTAAGTTAATTTAGTGTGTGTGTGTGTGTGTGTGTGTGTGCGCGCGCGTGTGTGGAGAGAGAGAGAACAAGTTGAAGGGGCAGAGGGAGAGGGAGAGAGAGAATCACAAGCAGACTCTGCACTATCAATGCAGAGCCAGATGCGGGGCTTGAACTCACAAACCATGAGATCATGATCTGAGCCAAAATTGAGAACCCCGGATGCTTAACCGACCGAGCCACCCAGGAGCCCCGAAATACACCTTTTTCAAACAAGGCAGGTCTACCGCTCTCCCCCCCTCCCCAACACTATGGTGCTTTAGATATTGTAGTAGACTGTATTTTCCAAGTAGGTGGCAACAATACCTACTGAACTTGGTGGGCACTGTCCAGGGGTCTCGTCACCCTCCAGTTGAGGAGTGGGGTGTATGTCTCCCTTGACATTGGGCAGGCTTGTGACTGCTTTGATAGAGAGAGGATGGTAGAGATGCCACCAGTAAGACTTCTCAGGCTAGATGCTAAAAGGAATGAGGCCTCTTGTCACTGTTGGGACCCTAGCCACCATGAAAGCAGTCTGACTACTCTGGGCCACGATACTGTGAGGAAATCCAGGCCACCTAAAGATGCCATGGGAGGGTGCTCAGGTAGACAGCCCCAACTGATGTCGCCGGGGACTAACAGCTGCTAGGCACTGAGGGGAGACAGCCCAGATAATCATAGCCCCCAGCGGTCAGGTTGCTCCCCGCCAGAAAACCTTCCCAGCGGAGGCTCCTCACATTGTACAGCAGAGAAAAGCCATCCCTGATGCTTTGTTGGAATCCCTGGCCCACAGAGTCCCAGAGTTGAATAAGTAGGGTGTTTATACCATTAAGTTTTAGGGTATGTCTCAGATTTCATGGCAGGTTAAAACGTGTGCAACCCTTTTAAGATCCTAAATGCACAAATCCTCTAAATTCTTCTTCTCTGGGACAGAGTGAGGGTGTAGTTTTCAGCGAATGTGAAATTCCAGCCAAGACAACTGCCAACTTGAATCTTCACGAGGATGGCCTTGTGGCTTGGCTTTAATCACATTGCACAAAGGAGCACCCCTCACCCCTGAGCTGGAGCCTGCTAATTTAGACCAGACTAATTCTAACAAATGTCTGATAATCAAGCACTTCTTTTTCTAATACTATTTTATAATTAAAGAGCTCTTTCAGAATGGGATCAGTGTATCATTCTGGATGGCAGGGGGACCACTGCGGTCAGGATAAAGGGTCACTTCCAGGGCTGCCCCACGGAGAGTGCCTGCTAAGAGCTGTCTCAGTAAGTCTTCTCTGGCAGGAAGTGTGAGGGTGACAACCGTGACATTGCCCATGTGATCATATCCTCCCTTCCTTTCCCCTGCTTCCCCTGCCTTCTCTCAGCATCCATCATGTGTATACTCTGCACCAGGCACTGAGGTGCTGGGGATATGCAGGTGAGCAAGGCGGATGTGATCCCTATTCTTGAGTGTAGAAGCTGCCGTTTTCTTGGGGTGCCTGGGTGGTTCAGTAAGTTAAGCATCTGACTTTGGCTCAGCTCATGATCTCGCGTTTCATGGGTTCAAGCCCCGTGTCAGGCTCTGTGCTGACAGCTGGGAGCCTGGAGCCCACTTGGAATTCTGTGTCTCCCTCTCTCTCCACCCCTCTCCCATTTGCACTGTGTCTGTCTGTCTCTCTCTTTCAAAAATAAATTAAAAAAAAAGAAGCTGCCATTTTCTGTCCAGTATACTTCTTAAAAAAATTTTTTTAATGCTTTTCTTTTTGAGAGAGAGAGAGAGAGAGAGAGAGAGAGAGAGAGAGAGAGAGAGACAGAACATGAGCAGGGGAGGGGCAGAGAGAGGGACACGCAGAATTTGAAGCCGGTTCCAGGCTCTAAGCTGTCAGCACAGAGCCTGACACGGGGCTCGAACTCACGAGCCCTGAGATCATGACCTGAGCCGGAGTCAGACGCTTAACCAACTGAGCCACCCAGGTGCCCCTTAACATTTTTAAAAATATTCAGAATACAAATAAAACTACATGGAAGTTTATGGGTGGTGAGGATGTCCAAGTGCACATGGTTGAGGATATGGATTTTCAGATGGACTCTGACTCTGTGGGCAGGGGTAGAAGGGTGGGGACTGTATTAATTAGCACAATGCTGGCTATGGCATCAAACCCCCTAGTTCAGAGGCTTGGCACAACAGAAGTTCCGTTCTGATTCATGTTGTTGGGAGACAGGTGGCATTTCCCCATTTGGTGACTTTCCTTCTGTTGGTAGCTCTGTCATCCCTTCGAGCCCGGGAATCCTGCGTGTGTTGCCAGTAGAGCAGAGAAATGCCTACGTGCTTTTGATCTGCTTCAGTTGATACGTTATCATTTCAGAGAGAAGTCGTTTGGCCCAACTTAGATGCCAAGAGAGGCTGGGAGATGCAGCCGCTGGCCAGACAGCCCCTCCAGCAACAACCCGATACTATGGCAGGAGAAGCAGCGATCTTTGTTATGCAGTTCCTCATACCTGCTCTTGGGTGATGTTGGAGGATTTCTGTCCACCATGATGCCAGTGCACTATGGAATGACACTGGCTTGCTTAGGACTCCTGAGAGCTGGGGGCTTGGCCAGGAAACCTAGATGGCTCCATCCCACCTCTGTAGGAAGATCTATAAAAGCCTCACATGTCCCCAGAAAGTATTTTTTTTTAAGAGAGAGAGAGCATGAGTAGTGGAGGGGCAGAGACAGAAAGAGAGAGAGAAGACGCAGGGCTTGATCACATGAACCGTGAGACCATGACCTGTGCCGAAATCAAGAGTCGGACACTAAACCAACTGAGCCACCTGAGCGCCCACAGAAAGGATTCCGTAAAACGCATATGTGGACGTGTCTACCAGTCTGCCTTGTCAATTCCCTCTGCTATCTATATGGGAGAAAACATCTTTAACCAAGAAACAAGGACACTCTCTGAGGAGCGCTTCAACACACCAACTTTCATAAAACCAAATGCTTAAAAAATAACCAATAAGCATTTAAAATGCCCATATCCCCTCGACACTAATTCATAATAAAATATTAAGAAGCCTGTCACCATTCTGTTGGTGGAGAACTTAAAGGTCTTCTCTGAAAAACATTCTCTTCCATTTACCCCCGGAGAAACATACAGCAGAATAATGCCATATAACGGTTCTAACGATATGCTCCTGCAACAAGAGAGTTTTAGTTTCCATTGCTTTTCATTTATTTTATGTTATAAATTAATAAGATATTTATGATGGAGAGTAACTCATTTAATTCATTAAATGTAAGTACCATAAAGTAAGGCACTTAGATAAGAAAAGTGTGAAACGATCCTGATGCACTCCTAAATGTTACATTAAGTATATAAATCATTTTGTTTTCTCTCTGCTTGAAGCAGAAAGCAGCTGAGGAGGTAAATGTAATTACTATAATTCTATTTTAAAAGGTCCAGGAAGCACGAGAATAGAATTTGCGCAAACATCAAAAAAGGCAGCCTATTCTGGCCCCATTTGTCATCTTCCGTGGCAAACTCAACTAGATCGTATGGGGTGTGGCCATCAAATGAATACGCACTTTCAATGACTGAGAGCTTTACAGGACTAGGCTCCCCAGCTCTAAGGCACAGGGAACCCACTACTTGCTGGGGTCTGACTTTTTCCACCTTGACAACCCGGGATAGAAAATCATCTGAAGTTTCCCTGTTGGAGAGCCCCCACCCTCTTAGTCCCAGATCTTCAGGGCTTTGGGTGGTTGGTGGGGTGGAGGGCTGGCCCGAGGGGGCCTGGACACGTGGACTGGTCTATTCCAGCTCATGCCCAAAGTGGATAAAATGTGTTTTGGTGAAGGGGAGGGAGCTGACTCTGTGAAGCACTCAGCATGGATGCTGCCTATATGAGAGGATTTGGTTTCATTCTGCTTTGAAAATCAGGCGTGACAATCTCCAGCCACGGCTTTGCCCACAGGCTCCCAATTCCTCAGCTGAGGAAAGCCCATGTGGAATGGAATATAAAGAAATAACACAGGAGGGGCGCCTGAGTGGCTCAGTCGGTTATGCGTCTGACTTCGGTTCAGGTCACGATCTCCCAGTTCATGGGTTCAAGCCCTGGGCTGGCTCTGCACTGACAGCTCAGAGCCTGGAGCCTGTTTGCGATTCTGTGAGTCTCTTTCTCTCTGCCCCTGCCCTGCTTGTGTGCTCTCTCTCTCTCTCAAAAAATAAACATTAAAAAAGAAAAACAAATAACATAGGAGAAAATGCAAGTGTCAAAAGTCCCTTTGCTCCGTGGCTGCATTAGAAAGGAAACAGCTAAAAGAAATACGGTGGGCGCAGTAAGGCTGTTAGGGGGGGAGAATGAACAACGGCCCCCACTGCTCCAACAGTAGGGGGTGCGGGAACCACCGTCTACTCAACACCAACAAATGGCCAAGTTCGGGCCAGGCTGATTTGCACACAGTGCTCCCAACCTTGTGGATACGGGCTTTCTTGGCCTCATTCTTAAATATGAGAACACAGAAGCAAAAGGAGCACTCATAAACAACTCACCCAAAGTCACACGGTTTTGTGAATGGTGGATCTGAGAACATGAACCAGCCTGACTCCAGGGCAGGGGGTCCCTTCCCTCTGCCGTGTGGCCTTGTTCCTCGCTGTATCCCTAGGGCCTGGTGTGGGATGATCCTAGTAGGTGCACACTAGGACGGGGCAGGAAGGGTGGAGAGGGCTTTGGAAGCCATTCTAATGTCTGCTCCTCTGGACGTGGGTGGCTGTTCCAGTTTAGCTAAGAGTTGTGTACAATAAAGCTAAGAGAAAAACGACATGCATCGGCTTTAGTATTCTACGTGGTACCAGCATGTTCCCCCTTTGCCTTTTCTTACCTTCCAAAAACCCGAAAAGAACACCACAGGAGCTCCCTGCCCTTTTCCTGTCAAACTCATCTCATGGCTCACCTCTGCCAAGAAATGCCCCCATCCTGACAGTCCAAAATAATGACAGGGCATTATGCTGTTTTCTCTGCTGTGGGTTCCACATCAGCTACGTTGCTTATCTGAATCTTCATGAGGAGAAAGGGTCAGTTACCTGTGGTTGAAATATGCTCCATCATCGTCACCACCACCATGATCATGATCACCATCATCATCACCATCATAACCATCACCATCATCGTCATCTTATAATCTGCAGGGAGCGGGAGCCACGCTTTGTGTGCATCTAGGGATTCACATTCGAAGTCAACTGGTGATGGACACAAAACCCCTGGACCAAGTAGAGTTTGGGGCTTTATACACACTATCACATTTAAGCCTGTGCGGTTGGAACACAAGATCTAGACAAGAGCTTTGAGAGCCCAGGGGCCCCTGGGTGGCTCAGTCAGTTAAGTGTCTGACTTCGGCTCAGGTCATGATCTCACGGTTCGGGAATTCACGCCCCGGATTGGGCTCTGTGCTGACAGCTAGGAGCCTGGAGCCTGCTTGGGATTGTGTCTCCCTCTCTCTCTGCCCCTCCGTCCGTCTCTCTCTCTCTCTCTCTCTCTCTCTCTCTCTTGCTCTCTCAAAAATAACTAAACATTAAAAAAAAACAGCTTTGAGATCCTAGAGGAAGGGCAATCCTAGCTGCGACCCTCAGAGGTGCGTATTAGGGGCTCTATTTTACAGAGAAGGAGTGAAGCTTGGAGCTTTTTGGTGACTAACATATGCCCAAATCGTGAAATAAAGGTGAAGCTGGGCTTCAAATCTGGGCTGTGTAATGACAAGGCTGCACTCCCACCATGTTATCACTGTGCCCCAAATGTAGGCTGCTGGCTTTCTCACCCACTGTTGCTCCATTGCCTCCATGCTCCTCCCTCTGAGGAAAGAGTGTTGACCTATTTCCCTCCCGGTGGCATTTCTGAAACAAGACTGGAACTGAAGAGGACAAAGGCCTCATGCTCCTTCTCTGAGCATCTGTGGCCTCTTTGATAATATGGATGAGTTGGATCAGAGAATCCTCAAAGTCCCTTCCTGACCTTTTGAGATCTCCATTCAGATGATCGTCTCCCTAAATGTGGTGAAATTTTAACTTTTCAGTATGCCCGTGAGCTGGCTTACGAAACTTGACTCTATGACTCAGGATTACACAGAAAAGAAATGGCTCGACGTTCGCTGGGTGGGATGGGGTGGGGTCTGTGTCTCCTGGGCATCTTCCTGCAGCTGATACACACCCGGACACACCTCCCGGAACCTTCCTGCGTCCATGCACAGGAGCCCTTCTCCATCGTCTGACTTGTACACGTGTTAACTCCTCCTCAAGACCCACTGGCTGAAGGGTCAGGGACGGATGGAAAGCCATCATTTCTTGTTCCGCACCTTCTCTAGAGTGACCCTGATCTTGCGAATGTTCACAAGGGTCCTGGCACTTTGTGCTAAAAATTTCACTACATCTCTTGCTGGTAAGTCTAGCCGAGGGCCCCTTGACCCCCCATCACACGGATATGGCAATGATTTAAATGGCTACTATTCTTCAAACGCAGGATCACGTGCAATGGACCTGACCTTTTGCAAAATTTCCACAAAACTGCATGGGAAGGCATAACATTGCCGTAGCTGAATTAGACGTGCTCTGAAATTACAAGGTTAAATTGGATAACCTCCTTACACTGCTGAACTGCCAAGACAAATCACTGATATCCCTTCAGGGATTAACAAAGACCTCAGATAACCGATGGAGGCTGAACTGAAGTATGTGAGGACAGAGGAGATCAGGAGCTAACACAATATTTCCTCCTTGCCTCAGTGAAGGCTGAAAAATCACTTGTGGAATATTCTGGACTCCTCGGTAGGAGAGTCTGGTCATCAGTGAATTTCGCTGGAGCCAGCAGCTGTTCAGCTGAGATGTGGTGGTGAGGTGGGGATGATACGTGAAGAGAAATAAATGAGCCAAACTATGAAGGCCATGATGACAGGACATGGGGGTGGACCCTGTAGAACAGGGGGGACCTGGTGTAAAAGCATGAGGGTGCTGTCGCTGTCTGGGTCATGAGGACAATGCTCTGTGCTTCGTTTCTCCACTAATGCCTCCTTGACTATTACAAATGGTATCTTAAAACAGGCAGAGACGATCTAACCTATGCCAGCCACCTCCTCTCATTTCTTCCTTTGCTGACACTGGGATCCATTATGACTTCCCATCTAGACTTGGAGCATGGCTTGTGTGCTCAGATGGCTATGTGCACACGCATGTGAATGCACACACGCGTGCGGTGAGGATGTGTGGTGTGTATGGGGGGCTAGGGGGAAGGTACTCCGCCTCGGCAGCAAGCCTGACCAAGATCCCCTGGCATAGAGATGGTTATATATCATTACCATTACTTACCACCAAGCAGAAGACACAGGCCAAACTAAAAACTAACGTTCCCAAATATTTCGCCCACTTTTTCTAAACCAGTTACAAAAACAAACAACAAAACATCATACGTCAACTGCAAGGGCTCTGGATGTATCGTTGCTTTGGGGGTTGATGATTCACAAAAATGAGACAGGAAACAAGACTGCTACACGTCAGGAGGAAGGGTGAGGGCAGAAGCATGCGCTGAAAACAGGACATTGTGCCGCTCCCTCCGCCCGTCGGGCCCTGTGAGCCGGTGGCTTGGCCGGGGTTCTTGGGTCCGTCCCATAGGAGGCCAAACAGGCCAGGCCTCCTTGCCACCTGACTCCTGTATCCAGGGGTACAAAGGTAGCTTCCCCCACTGGGTTATGAGCAGCTCAGGGGCAGAAATGTGCTTGGAACTTCCATTCCCCAGGGCCCCGCTGTGCAGGGTCAGAGTAGGCATTTGGTGAGGGCCTACTGCACAAAACAATGCTTGTAGGGATCAAGAACGAACAAGCCATAGGTAACCAGGGCTAACCCTGGCATTCGGGTCTGGGTGGGGTGGGGAGGTGTGGGGGTAACCACAGGTCCCTTCAAGAGACAGAGGGATCCCCATCCCAACATCAATATCCCCCCATTCAGCACCCCAACCCTCCAGCCTTGCTTCACGTGACACATTATATTTTATTTACGTGTTTGTTTCCCCGCTAAAATGTAAGTTCTACACAGGCAGGGATTTTCACTTGTTTGGGTCACTGCTATGGATACAGCAGTGACCAAACCCTGGCAGATTTTGTAGAATGAATTCCGGCAGATTGTGTAAAATGAATGAAAGGGTATGTCCATCCTGCTAGAGTTGAAGATCCTTGCTCCTTGATTCCACAGTGCCCTCACCCTATGAAGAGCTGTGGATGGGAGAACAGGCCAGAGCACATCTGGGGCTCGGAGTAAGAAAGGGCAAGGAAAGAAACCCATCAGCCTGCATCAGACAGAAGGCCCGATGGCACTGGGACGGCAGGGGTGTGCTGGGGCATCGCTAATGAGGGCTGCCTTGGTGCAGCCTTAGCATTCACGCGGGGCCCAACAACCATGTACCGATGTTTCCTGGAAAGAAAATCTCCCCCCTATTTTCAGAATGCCTGAGTCTGGTGAGAAAATAACCACTGGAATGCTGTTCATCAAAACAAAAGTTTGCTTCAGGGTAAAGAAGTGACAGTTCAAAGCAAGATATCTGGCTTTGTAACACTTCAAGATTTACCACTCAAGATCTTGCTATTTCTCAGGAACTGGCGTCCCTCTCCCCCCACCCCCTAAAAAAGCCTCACAAAGAAACGAAAAATGAAAACCCCCGAGAGGCATGGGGCCGTGGATGTGAATTGGGGAATTCTGTAACCAGTTGTATAATTAGCACTCGGAAGCCTTACTTTTGAAAGCAGCTCTGATTATATCTGTCTTCTACTCAAAACGTCCTCAAGGATCCCACTGCTTAGAGAATAAAGCCCTTGATCCAGCAGCACCCAAAGCCCTTCCCCTCTGGGCCTCAGTCTGACCTACAGCTCTAACATGTACGGGGCCCTGTCCATGCACGCAGCCAGCCAGCTGACTGCCCACCCTCCTGCCTGCCTCCTCCTTACATCTCTTACAGCTCGTGTGATTTTCACGTGGGTCTCTCTCCCACTCCAGTGTGAGCTCCTAAGGTGAGGAACAACACCTGCGTGACCCACATGTTCCCACGTGCCCCAGATACACTGACGTCAACAAGTGTTCGGCAGTGGCGTTTCTAGATCCAGTCTGATGGCGGTGGTGGTACTTCTAGATCCAGCCTGATGGCGGCAGTGGTGGTGTTTCCAGATCCAGCCTGATGGCGATGGTGGTGTTTCCAGATCCAGCCTGATGGCAGTGGTGGTACTTCTAGATCCAGCCTGATGGCGGTGGTGGTGTTTCTAGATCCAGCCTGATGGCAGTGGTGGTACTTCTAGATCCAGCCTGATGGCAGTGGTGTTTCTAGATCCAGCCTGATGGCGGCGGTGGTGTTTCTAGATCCAGCCTGATGGTGGCGGTGGTGTTTCTAAATCCAGCCTGATGGCGGTGATGGTACTTCTAGATCCAGTCTGATGGCTTCTCTGTTCTACCTAGAATCCTTCCACGGCTCCCCCCTAGTATCCACACGAGAATTCAACCTCTGTGTGAGGTGTGGGAGGATCGCCAGGGGCTGCTCCCGCCTAGCTTACCTCCCACAGCCAAGACAGAGCCCCTCGCATGCCATGCTCTCTGTGTTCCCTCTGTGTTTCCCTGTGCTACTCTGCCGGCCCAGGGTGCTTTGGCTTTAAAGAGCTTGTCCCTCGGTCATCTCCGCTAAGAAACCTTCCCATCCTGCCGAGGACCCACGCCCTTGGCCTCTCTCCTGGGCTCCCCTGCACACCCCCACACCTTGCTTGCCTATCTGACTCCCACACCAGGTGCTCTCTGAGGACAGGGACCACTTATCATCATGTCCCTAGTGCCCCGCCCGGAGAAGACGTGCGATGCCATTTTCAGAACGAACAAGCCTCTGGCTTGCAATTGCCCCAATTTGCTCCTTTGACCTTGAATGTTACAGCTGCATGAGACCACACACACACACACACACACACACACACACACACACACACACACGGTTCCTGCATTAAGACCGTTACCTCCATACCCACTGGGCCCTGATAAGATTTAAGATGAAAGGTATCCAAACTGCCCTTTCCCCTTTCTTGGGTCAGAAAGTTTCTCGCTGTTTCTAAAAGAGAATCCGTTGGCTAGCTTCCAGAAGCCTGAAGCTACAAAAGGCAGAGGGAAACATCTGTCACCACTGTATCGTTCACTTTTTTTGGCAGCTGCATGATAGCAGAAGGTTCTAGCATTTGCTTATGAAAAGAAGTCACTACTGGAAGAAATTCCTGGCAGACTTTCTGACAAGAGTGCAGGAGCCCCAGATCTGCTCTGGCTGATTTCCGCTCCCTGTGGTGAGCCCTGGGATCTGAGAAGCTGTCCTCCTGATCTAGAAAGTCATCCCTCTCTGGGGCATGGACCTGATGCGGCCTCTTCCTCGGGTGCCCAGCTGTGTAGGAGACTCACAGGACCGCCCCCTTCCCGTTGTGACTGCGGTTTCTGCCGCGCCCACACACAGCTCCATGGCCAGAGCCCAGCCTGGGTCCCAGGCACCACTACTGTCTTGGCACATCCCCATGGCCCGCGGTCAGCAAGAAGCAGGGAACCAGAGGCATGAGACTGGAAACCCAGTTCAGCTGGGCTGGGGGGTTTTCGCATCTGTGCCTTTAATTCCTAACAACAGTGCCCAATCGTGAGAAGCCCGGGCCAAGCTCTAGGATGCCCCGTGCCGCCAGCAGCACCCGGAGTTGACTTCTCCAAGGCGTAACACCTGCATGACACCGCAGGGTTAGCACTTCCCCCAAGACCCGCCCCGGTCATTAAAATCGGTCATCACGGTACAGCGACAGTTGCTCACATCTTAACAGCATTTCACAGTTTACAGGGCGCGTGCATGGATGGTGCCTCATTTGATCGCACAACAATCTCGTGTGCAAGACGGTGCACGTGTCATCACCTCCCATTTACAAGTGAGCATCTGAGGCTCCCACAGCTTAAATGATTGCCCATGGAGCCTCTCCTCTCTCGAAAGTGGCACAGGACCTGAGCTCAAACAGCCCCGGGGCCGGAAGTGAGTCACTCATCGGTTCCACGTGGGATGGTGAAGCCTGGTTCCTACATCTGGTCAGATTAGCGGCATTTAAAACCCTGTAGCTAAGACTCACAACTCCTGGGCCTTTTCAGTCAAGGCACAGCCCTTGGCCAGCAGCACCAGCATCTCCTGGAAGCTTGTTAGGAAAGCAGAAACTCAGATCCATCCAGAACTACCCAATTAGCATGTGCCGTCCAGCAAGATCCCGGGTGGACATGTTGGGTTGCAGGGGCTGTGCACTAGGCAACGTATGCTCTCCTTTCCACTTTGGTTGACTTTTCTGGCTTCACACTGGGAACACAGCTCGGGTGGGGAGGGCTTGGGGAAAAGAAACTTCCATCAGACTGCTTGATAGCCACAAGAAGAGCTGGCTTAACTGTTCCCCTCTCTGCGAAAAAGGTCTCCACCTTTGTCCTCTTTTCCCCAGCTTCCTGCCGAAGCACTTTTAGCCAGAGACACACCTCTTCCGCTGACTCTAGATCCTTCCCTCTCTGGCACTAATTCTGATAAAAGCACAAAGAGGGGAGATGTGAGTTCAGTCTTCCTTGAGTTCTGGGAATCCCAAAGTCTGTTTAGAGAACCCCCAATTTGAGTTGTGACAGAGTCATGATCTCCTAAGCGAAGCCTGTGAGGCTAAAATTTTTTCTCTCCCTTTTATTGACAAAGAATCTTTCCTTGCCCCTTCAGTGGTGTGCACGGCTTGACCAAGCTACCCACTCAACTGGTAAGCAAATGGGCCATTCTGCTTAGAGCTGATTTTTAAAAAGATGGTTAGAAAGATTTTTTTAAAGAGGCGGACCTAACCTTTACTGTAGAGACTGGGCAAGGTTTTAGGTGGTTTCGCTGACCATGTTGTGATTACGGACCCTGCTCCTTACTGCTGTCCGGATCGCTCCACCTCCACAACCTTTTCGTGATTCTGCAGGAAGTCCTGATTCTCCAGACACGTTCCGCAGAAAGACAATTCTGCAGTCGGTGTTGACTGATGTTCTGTGTTTAGCTAATCCACTTAGGTGACCTCTCGTTCTTCCCACCTGGCCGTCCCCCCCCCGCCCCCCCCCCCCCCAGCTTGGTTTTTTTTCTGTGCTTGTTCTCAGCAGTTGGTTACATGGCTCGAGGCCTGCCCGGAGTAGCCAGCCATGCCCGTCTTGTCCCGAGGCGAGTGGTGGTCACGTGAGGACACGTGTGTAAACCAGCAGCCACCGCTGTCCTCAGGGGAGGCCCTGTTAGAGCGCACGCAGGTGAAGGGAGCAGGGAGAAACACGTCATCTTCTCCGCCAGGGATTCTCTCCCAAGAAAGGGGGCATAAGCTCACTTCTAACTCTTTGCTAAGGGAAAGGGGCTTCATATTCTAGTCAGTTTCACGGAAGGCAAACGCTCCATCACAAACTCTGCGTAGAGCCACATGACTGTTAAATACATCATTTACCGAGTGTCCGTTCTTGTCTGTGACCAAAAGCAGACTGTTATTTTTCTCTTGCCTTGGGGCCAATCTTGGGCCCTCAGGAAGTTTCTAGACCTATCTGTTTCAGTCTGCGTCTGGCTGCTCTTCAGGAGAGGTGCACGAAGTCCCTCTTTAGCAATGTCTGGCTGGCCCGTGAGCCGCTGGTTTAATTCAATGTTGAGAATGCCCCAGGCCTGGGCCCCAGTTCCAGGCTTCAGGCTCCTTGCTCCTAGGGACCTTGTCTACTGAATTTGCTCGGATTCCCTGCCACTCAGGGGACGTGTGAAGCTAGCCTTATGACTCCGTCTATGCTCCATTGGAACCCCTTCCTCTGGAATCTGTGGTCCGATTTCCAATTTGGTCTTCCAGTCCAAATTCTGTCTGTCGGAACTGTAAAAAGTAGGGCACCTCACGCATCCGCCTGTAACTGACAGCGACATAATGGCAGATTCCCGCAGGAAGGTTCTGATCTGAGTCTAGACCTCCGTTCCCCAGACTCGTTGCTCCTTGGACCCGTGATGTTTTTCATTACCTTGTGATGTCTAATGGCAGCTTGAAAACAGGGGCGGAGCTCGGAGCAGATGGTCCGAGGGGCGCGGTGGTTTCGTGGGGCATGTGTTTGGCGGGGTGGGGGTGAGGGGAGAAAGAAGGCAGTGGGGAGGAGACCCTTCAACTTTCACATTTTTCCCCCACCATGAGGGCTGACAAAAAGATAAGTTCCCAGGGCCCACCTGGTCACCTTGGCCAGCGTTCTTGCCTCTTTTTGTTTTTTCCCTGAGTAGATCAGATTTGGGCCAGCAGGAAGGCCTCCGATCACGGCAACCATGAGATCCAACGACTGGCATAGGATGAGGACTCAGGGTCAACACCGACAACGTGACTTCTAAGGAAGGCTGGGGGGACCCCGCTGTATACAGAGGTACAGAGTTTGTCAGGGTTTCTGGCTTCTTTGGGAAAGGAAGGTCACACCAATGGGCTCCACGTGGGAAAGTAGAGTCAACAAGGTCTAGACGCTGCTTTGACTTTGAGAGCCACCCTCTCCAGGCCCAGGCAATCACACCACAAAGAAGGAGGTGTCCTGGGTCGGAGAGAGGATGAACGATCAAGTCTTTGAGGAGGGGCGATGGAACGACAGAGCTGTCCCAGTTGTCCCCTTTCTGGGGACCTACCACAGGCTGTCTCTGAAAGATGCTGCCTTTTGTTTCACATAAAGGACTTCTTCGGGCTGAAGACACAGGAAGCAGGTGCTCACCACCCCAAGGGGAGAGGATTCTGATCCTCGCCCCACTAAGACAGCAGGTGACACCGTGACCTCTGACCGCTGCTTCCCCCAGCCCGACGCAGCGCCAGCACTCAACAGAGCGGCCCGGAGCGCGGGGCCTGCCCCCACGAAAGTGCCTACCTGTATCTCTGCTTCACAGACTGCTTCTCTGCGGACTTGCAGACGTGCCCCACGTAGTACAACGGGAAGAACAAAAAGTTCCA
Organism: Prionailurus viverrinus; assembly: GCF_022837055.1. Classification (NCBI taxonomy): domain Eukaryota; kingdom Metazoa; phylum Chordata; class Mammalia; order Carnivora; family Felidae; genus Prionailurus; species Prionailurus viverrinus. The sequence goes on from NC_062571.1 coordinate 14,297,171, forward strand.
GTTGGTGGCAAACCACGTCAGGGTGAAGGGGGCGTCGAACTTCCTGAAGGTCAGCTTGGCGAGCTGCGTGGAGCCCGCCCAGGAGGAGCACACGCACAGCACGACTGCCGCGCCCCAGAAGATCTTCTTGAGCTGTGCCCGGGAGCATCTCCAGCAGCGGTGGCTCGTCCTCCCGCCGGCCTCTGCCCCAGCCGGCGCCTGGGCCTCCGCCGGGCCCGGGGAATCCCGGGGGCGCTCCTCCCCTGGAGGAAGAGAAGGGGTTGGTTACCTGGGGGCCTCCACGCCTTCACCTCGTCGCCCCCGAAACCCAGGGGTGAGCGGGAGCGGGAAGGCCCCCGACCCCACTTGCCATTGTCAAGGCCAGCCGCCCCAGGGAGGGGATGGGGGGCCGTGGCAGCCTTCTGGAATAAAACTTAAACAGAAGACGTTTTCGCTGGTTTAGTGATCCTCCAGGATCCCGACCCCCAAAGCGTGGTCCGTGGGCTAGGAGCATCAGCGCTCACCCCCAGCTTGTTGGAAATGGGAGACTCTCAGGCCCCACTCCAGAAGCCTCGAATCGGAATCTGCCTTTCCACAAAGCACAAGGGACTCTTGAATACAGAGGACAAACTGAGGGTTGATGGGCAGCGGGGGCGGGGGGCAAACGGGTGATGGGCATTGAGGAGGGCACCTGTGGGGAGGAGCACTGGGTGTTGTATGGAAGCGATGAACCACGGGAATCTACCCCCCAAACCAAGAGCACACTGTATACACTGTATGTTAGGCAACTTGACGATACGTGATATATTTATACATATACAAAAGAATCTGCCTCTCAACAGGTGGTTTGCGTGCACACCAGTGTTTGGGAAACACGTCTCCAGCACGCATGGAGAGGCGGAAACATTTTCACCCTGGTCTGTGTCGGCTCACCCATCCTGCTGTGCTCCGGGGCGCCGGGCATGCCGGGTCCGGGGATGCATGCCTGAGAAGGGCACAGGCCCTGACCTCTGAAAGCTCCCAGTCCACGGACACCAGCTCCTTCTGCCCGTCCAACGCACGAATGCCAAGATGCTCATCTTACTCCACGTGGAGAGCAAAAATAGACGTTCCCCCTCTTCTCTATTTGCTTTGTCTTCCTGCCGACGGCCTTCAGTCCCACTGCGAAGCGTTACTTAAAAACCACAGCCTCTGGCAGCAGAGGCTGTGGAAGGCCTCAGACACCCCGTTCTAAGCCACGTGACTTCTGGGAGCCAGCCTGCAGCCCGAAGCTTGGCCCTGGGGCAGAGTCATTCCCACAGACCAAGAGGAGGTAGAAAGGCGTTATTTTCCACCGTTTGGTTTTCATTCACGATTGTGTGCGAGCCGGTCAGCTGGAAATGCAGACAGAGCTGTAACGGTGCGTAGGGTGTAACCATGGACAGATGCAAATTTCCAGCGCACTTGCCTTTCAGACGGTCAGCCCGGCACTTAGTTGGACGGGGGCGCCCAGTGCTCAAAGGCCGTGTCTATTACAGGGGTGCAGGAGTCAGTGCAAAATCTCCTGGGGCCAAACATACTCTATATATTCTGTTTAAACACGGTCAACTGAGCTTCGTGTATGATGCTCTCTAAAACAGTAAATGCACGAGGCAAAAATCCTGACCCAACTGTCAGTCCCCGGTTGTATCTGTTTTAGCCAAAGGTTCTACCAGGCCTTACGTGGCTACTCACGTGAGTGATCACGTCCTTTACTAGCTCAAATCCTGCTCGACACCATCTATAGTGTGCTTCCTTGCCTGCTTTATTAGTGTTTAATTTCTTTCTTCCTCTTACTTTTCATGGGAGTGTATATGACAATGAGAAGGCCTCTGGAAAATCAAATGCTTAATCACCCTCTCAGCTTCCGGCAAGTGGCGGGTCTCTGTCATGGGCTGGAGAGCAGGAGACAGGAGGGCAAAAGCAAGCAGGTTCGCATATGTCCTCCCACAAGTATGGCTTGACTTTGTTCCCAGCGAACCCCGGCAACTTAAGGGAAATTTAATTTCAGATAGATGCACGCATATTTCAATTTATATACACTGAATGCCGGGCATGTGGGACTGACCCTGCAAGCCTTCATTAATGGGGATAATTTCCAAGCAGTGTTGGGGGTGATTTCTCAACCACCATTACCACTGTCAAAAACTCATGGAAAAGACAACTATGGAGATGAAAGAACACGTCCACGGACAAATCAAATGCAGTTTCACACGACTAACTTCCTACTAAAGACAGACTCTGGAGGAGGCTGAGTAAATTCAGGCTTGCGGCTTTTTGTTTTTTGTTTTTTCATTTAGCCCTTCTCTGTGCAAAATACAGTTTTAAAACTTAAAGAATTAGGGGCACCTGGGTGGCTCAGTCGGTTGAGCGTCTGACTTCGGCTCAGGTCATGATCTCACGGTTCGTGAGTTCGAGCCCCACATCGGGCTCTCTGCTGTCAGTGCAGAGCCTGCTTCGGATCCTCTGTCTCCTTCTCTCTGTGTCCCTCCCCCACTTGCACTCCCTGTCTCTCAAAAACACATAAACATTAAAAATAAACACCTTAAAGAATTAAGCGATGACAGATGCTGTGTGCTGTTCCGATGAAAGAGAAAGTCACCAAATCATGTAATGCTGTGTTAAAATACTTCCGTAGATTTGGAATCAAGAAGTTATACTCTTTTTTATAAAGATTTTTTAAATGTTTATTTGCTTTAGAGAGAGACAGAGAGAAAGAGCTCGAGATGGGCAAGTGGGAGGAGGGAGAGGGAGACACAGAATCGGAACAAGGCTTCAGGCTCTGAACTGTCGGCACAGAGCCAGACGCAGGCCTGGAACCCATGAACAGTGAGATCATAACCTGAGCCGAAGTCGGACACTTAACCAACTGAGCCACCCAGGCGCCCCATGAGAAGTTATACTCTTAATTTTGTAAGCCTTTTGGATCATTTAACCAAGGGAATATTAAGAACACACAAGCTGGTACAGCGTGTGACTCTTGATCTCAGGGTTGTGAGTTTGAGCCCCACGTTAGGTGTAGAGGTTAATTAAAATAAAAAAATCTTAAAAAATAGACAAGCAAAATAAAGACATTCAAAACTGCAATCTAGGCTCTTCTTTAAAAATAAGATAGAACAATGTTTCCCAACATTAATAGGCATTATAAGAAAGAAAGGATTCCATGATCAGAAAAGTCTGGAGAATACTAGGTAGATAGATCAGAACCAGGTTGCTTTGCTTAAGGAGTATTCAGAGCTGATGGGCATTATGAATTTCCACAGCTACAGAATGTGTGTTTCCTATATTATTTAAACGTAACACCTGTGGTAGGAATGGTGCCCCTTGGAACACACTTTGGGACACTGGAACAGACCCACAAGGAATCGCAGGCATCCAAGCCAAATTCACGGCCAACTTTCCATTTCACTGTACGGAGCTTCTTATGATAATAATAATTACTTATCAATTTCATTGCCTCATTCATTCCTAATACTAGATCTACCTCCCATAAACTAAAAGTTTTCTTTACAAGTAGTTTACAAAATTGCTGAATAGCATACATAATAAGGACTACAGACTAATTTTAATACCCAGAGATAATACCATGGAGATTTTGCCACAGTCTCCCTGGTCTTTAGTGTCTTTGTCTCACACACACACACACACACACACACACAGCAAAACTGGGATCATACTGTATTTCTTCTAGTATTCATTTAACTGAATGCATAACAGCATGGACTTCATAAGTTTCAAAGGGCGACATTCAGTATGATGTATCATAGGAATATCTCAGCTGACTCGGGAGCTGCCATGAAGCATCTGCCCCGTGCCAAGAGCTCCAGGCAGTCAATGAAATAAATATAAAGCATGGTTACTGTTCTTCAGGAACTTACAGTCTGTCTGGGAATGACAAAACAGACCTGTGAAAGAACTACAGAACAATCATGTGTGAAACACAGGGATTTTGACTGTAATGGAAATTGTGAACAGAGCACAACCAGCATGGGCCATGATACCGGTGGAAAGAACCAGATGATGCAGAAGCCTGGCCTGGATGAAAGATAGAAAGGCCCTGAGTAGAAAGTGGAACAAAGTTCAGGGTCAGGAATACACAGGGCGTGCTGAGGGGCAGTGAGGAAGGCGGTGGGGTCTGAAATCCATTGCTACCTTGCCCCACCTTGATAACCAATTTTTTTTTTTTAATTCAAGTTAGTTAACATACAGTGTTCTTGCCTTGGCCAGACACTTGGCCAGGGTGGCTGAAAGGATGGGAGAAAATTCAGGTGTTAGTCGTTCTTTATTTAGGAAGTTCATACCCCAGCATCTATAACCAATAGACAGAATTAGTTAAGGAGTAAATAGAGAGTGATATAATAAATTTGGTTTTCAGATGCATTGGTTCTCCACTATTTTTTTTAATTTTTTATGTTTATTTATTTTTGAGAGAAAAGAGACAGACAGACAGCATGAGCAGGGGAGACACAGAACCCGAAGCAGGCTCCACGCTCTATGCTGACAGCTCAGAGCCCGACATGGGGCTCGAACTCACAAACCGCAAGATCATGACCTGAGCCAAAGTCAGATGCTTAACCGACTGAGCCACCCAGGCGCCCCTGGTTCTCCGCTATTTGAAAGGCAGCAAACGTACCCCATGTTAGGTACCATTCTCAGGGTCATTTTAAATGCACTGATTTATGCTCAGACTTCAGAGAGAAGGAATTACAAAAAGGGATAGAGCATCCCTTCTCAAAAACCTCTCAAGTTTTCAAGCGCAGGGAACTCTTGCTGACTTTCCCTCCCATCCTAAATTGCAAGTCAAGTGAGTCCTCTGCCTTTGATTTCACTCCTTTAGAACAGCTGAAACAGGAAGTGCAGATTGTCTCAAAGAAATCAGTGCGGAATCAGCCTCACGCTGTTTCCTGTCTCGGCTCCTCTGACCATTGTTGTACGACGAGGAATGTTATTTATGTCACCTTCGCTCTTCCAACACCCCCTCCCGCCAACCACTAACTAACTACCTTTCTATCCACGATCCTCTGCCTCCCATCCTAACTCTAGCCTCAACAGTTCTGCGGGCAAAGTGGACCATACGCTCTGGCCCCCTGGTTGTACTGCCACACGCTGGAATTGTGGACTCAAGCATCTCCCTATTGGTTATGCCACTTGATTCACTCAGAAGCGCTGGGGGACAGGAGGGCTCTTCCCCGGGTCGGAGGAGTGTTCTCTTATGCACAACGTGCACTTCACGACGCGGTGAGACGAAACCACACCTGTGCATGAACTTCCATCCGGAGCTCTGTCCCGGAGTCAGGCAATTTACTGAAACCATGCTTCAGTCCTACCACCTGCAACATCACACGCACTGCTGGTCCCCTACTGGCACTTAGATTGCATTCACCGTCTTGGGTCAAGAAGCAGCAGCTCCCAGAGACAGAGTCTGCTCAGGACAAGGAAACTCTAGCTCATAATGGGTGAGCTGGAGGTCTGTTTTAGCCACTCATTCGCAGGCCAGGGCAAGCCTCAGGAGCTGTCCGCTGCTTTCCCCGGGGGCTTTTGCGTTTATTTAGCGAAAGCCCATTTCTATCATGAGAAAGGAGGAAAAACTGGAAAAGCATTCACTCGTAACTTAAAGTTCCCATAAAATAGCTCCTCCAAATTTCCAAGAGAACACTAACTTTCTTTCTGAGGTCGCCTGAGAACAAGTAGACTTTTGGTGACTCTATGAAAAAGTTTGCACTTAGTAAGTGCCCAAATCATGTCTTAGGGGTAAAGGACCCAGAGCTGAGACCAAAGACCCACTGGCTGGCATGGTCCCAGAGCCGGGATCAAAGACCTACTGGCTGGCATGGTCCCAGCCTCCCAGAAGCAAAGGCAATACCCGGTCTCTACTGGGAGGAGGTAGCCCTCAACAACATCTCCATCAATGAGACTTACATAATTATCTTTCATAGCTTTCTGGAGGCATAAATTTCGTAACCATAAAGTTAACTTGCTTTAGGAGTACAATGCACGATTTTTATTACATTTACGGAATTGTGAAACCATCACCACTATCCAGTCGTAGAACATTTCCATCACCTCAAAATGAGTCCTGATGCCCACTTTCAGTCAGCCATCCTTGTCCACGCCAACCCCAGACAACCACAAAGCTTCCACCTCTACCAATCTGCCTATTCTGGGTATTTCATATAAATACGGAGATTTCTGCATCTGACTTCTTTCATTGACCACCACGTCTTTGGGGTTCGTCCATGTTGCAGCACGTGACATCAGCTCATTCCCTTTTATGGTCAGGTGGCATTCCATTTTATGGATATTCTACATTGTGTTTCTCCGTTCATCAGCTGACGGACAGGTGCATCGCTTCCAGGTTTCAGCTACTGTGAATAACACTGCTGTGAACGCTCACATAAAAGTCTCTGTGTTACTTGTATGTTTTCCTTTCTCTCGGGTGGACTAGTTATGTTTTTAGGCTGCTTGTCCAACTAACATTCACTGACACCCTCTGTGCAGCACAAAGGGGCAGTGCTTATGTGCCCGCATCTTACGAGGTTCTGTGCCTCCAGCTCCATCCAAACAGGGCATGACTGAGAGGTGCTCTGGGAACCAGAACCTACTCTCTCGTTTTTGTGTCCCGGGCTGCCCAGGGGAGAGTGCCTGATGAGAAATTGCCCATTGACTGGCCACCAATGCATACGCCGGTTCAGAGCCAGGCCACCCAACTAAGTAGCTTTTATAAAATTGAGGAGCTCAGAAGGAAGTTTTTGTTTACGGCCACGTGCAAGTGTAATTCATCTCCCAAAAATGCACGTCAGGTTTTGCTTACCTGATATACTCTTTCAATACTTGCGCAGTGAGTTTATGCATGATGGGGTGTGTGTGTGTGTGTGTGTGTGTGTGTGTGTGTGTGTGTGTGTAGGTAGTGGTTTGGAGAAGAGGGAAGAAGAGGCTGGATGTCCCAAAGCAATGCCCACTTCACATACCCTGACCCGTTATGCCCATCCGTACTTGCCAGACCATGCTTGGACTCCTGGATTTGGGGTCGGAAAATACTCGCATTATTCATACGTGCTCCTGGCTAGCACTGGTCACAAGGAAAGAACAGAATCCACAGATGATTAAAGTTGGATGCTGACCCTGAGAAAGGAAGAGGTGGGGGCACAGGCAGGAAAAGGGATAAGTGACAGGTATGCGTCACTTGTATACACGCCTTACTCTCTGTGAGAGGATTTTATAGATCTTTTTTTTTTCTTTAACCTGTCATAATGTTGGCGGTCAGTATGACTATTGTTTTGCAGATCGGACGGCTGAGGATCTGACAGTTGCTCTCCAAGGTCACAGGTTAGTTAGTGGCTGAGATGCCCTTCCAAGCCTCTGACTCCCAAACATCGACAGGAACAGAGAGCACCCTTATTCTCCCCTACGAAAGTGGATTAGGGTCGTGGTGCCCCACACCCCGGTCAGAACTGCAGATCGCTGGAGATGGGCTTCAGGTTTCTAGAAGAGAGACCCTTGGAAGAACCTCACTGGGTATGGGACTCTGGGCCAGGACTTACCATCCTGGAACAGTTTGTCATGAACTTCTGCGTCTTCCCCACCAAATTCATACATTGAAGCCTTAACCCCCAGTGTGCCTGTGTTTGGAGACGGTGCCTTTAATCAAGTATTTAAGGTTAAATGAGGTCATAAGGATGGGGCTCTGGTCTGACAGGGTGTGGCCTTATAAGAAGAGATGGCAGAGAGCTCACTCTCTCTCTCTGTCTCCCTGGGTGCACATGGAAGAAAGGCCACGTGAGGACATAGGGAAGGGGCGGCCCTCTACAAGCCTGGAAGAGACCCTCATCAGGAACCAGATTTGCCACCACCTTGATCTTGGACTTCCTGCCTCCAGAACTGAGGAAACCCATGTCTGCCGTCCGAGCCACCCAGTCCACAGTGCTTAGTTAGGGCAGCCTCAGCGGAATAACCTGAGGGAGTCACAGCGCTGTGCGCTGTGCTTATGGGGGTGGGAACACAGACCGTGACCGCCACCGTGCACGACGTGGGGCCAAGCTGCAGAGGACGGGGTACTTATTTGGATAACCTTTCAGGAGAAGAAGTAACTGCACTGATCGCTGGATTAGAGACATGAGATACTATCTCACACGCGTGCGCCTCCTGTGAATTGCTCAGGCCTTTGTTGGAAAGTGAGTCCCGGAGGCAGTCTGCAGAGACAGAACACAAGGCAACTGCAAAGTTCTTTTTAAAAATCCAAACAGGCACCAGGGTGGCTCAGTCGGTTAAGTGTCTGACTTCAGCTCAGGTCATGACCTCGTGCTTTGTGGGTTCGAGCCCCGCATTGGGCTCTCTGCTGTGGGCACAGAGCCTGCTTCAGATCCTCTGTCCCCGCTCTCTCTCTGTCCCTCCCCCACTTGAGCTCTCACTCATTCTCAAAAATAAGTAAACGTTAAAAAATACAAACAAAAAACCCAAATGATTTCCCCGGTGTGGATACAGAACTGGGGGGGGGGGTGGTGAACCCTGAAGCCCTACCCTGTGGCAGTTAGAGAGCTAGAGTGGGTCACGCCCACATCTGGCCAGCGGCCAGACATCCCAGACATCTGCAGTGGCATTTGCACCCCACTCTGCATTTCCTTAGAGGGCCCCCCATGACACTCAAGTGTGGAAAGACCGGCTTTAAGACAATCCCGACGGGTACACAGCCTCAGGCGAACGTGACATCTGAGAAAGTGACTGGCTACAGGTAAGCTTTCAAGGCAGCCGTTGGAGCCCCGGGGAAGGAGAAGTCCACGTCTCCCTTGGGAGGGGAGCAAGGCCTGCCTTCCAGCCAGCTCGCGGGCACCCAGTCTTACTCCGCCGCCCTGCCAGTGAGTGGCCCGCACAGTCCCCGGGAATCTCGCCATCTGCACGGCCCCGGGCACACGGCACCTCTGTACCCACAGCAGGGGCTCACCACATGCAGCCGGTGATGTTTGGGGGCGGCCAGTGACCCGCACACAAACACAGGCCAACACGCACACACTCCCCGTTGCTGACGTGTTTCCTAGTCAGAGGATCCCTTCGACCTGTGCGTGGACAGGAGCTCAGGCTGGCGGAGCTCATGGGGACAGGCCAGGGTTTCCCAAGAGGGTAGGCTGGATGCGGGGATGGCCCCTCCAGGCAGAATCCTTCCACAGGCAGGAAGGGGTGCGCCCTGGGGCCTTGTCCCCCAGAGGGGAGCGGGACAACAGGGCCCTATTTTAGCTGATGGCATGGGCTCTTACTCAATTTCCTTGAAGAACAAAGCACTGTTTTCTGAAACAGACCACCAAGTTCTCAGCAGGGTCACATACGGGCAGGACTGAACGCGTTCTGACCGGAAGTGGGGTCGGCCTGAACGTGTGAACCTCTTCCTCCCAAGCTTTGTCTCCCGCCTTCTGTACCAACTGACGGGGACGTGGCTCGGCTAATCCCGAACCATGAGGCTTTTCTACAAAAACACCCAGGCCTGCCTCGAGCAAGGCTTATGACTTCCAGTACTTTCCAGAGATCTTCCTGTACTTTTTTTTTTTTTTTTTTGCATCGCCCCATCACCTGGGGGTCGTCTCTGGAGGCCAGCAGTTTCCGGCTGCTGAAGATTCAGGGAGCAAGTTGTACTCACACAGCTGGTCTTTCCTCCCCATGTTCAAATACTCCGAGAGTACATGCCTCCTTGTGGACACACACACACACACACATGCACACACATGGTGCACGCACACAACACAGGCTGAATTTCTTACTTCTGCCGGGTTTCATTTCCTCAGAGCCCTGCTCTCTGGAGTATAGCTAGTGAAGGGTTTTAAGCAGATAAACCCATCTCTACTAATGAGGAAGCTACTTCCTAGACTCATAGAATGTGTCTTGCGAAGACAGTGGGTAGGAGATCTATTCTAATCCCCCATCTTTTCAGAGAAGAGAAGGCCGGGCTCCAAGAGGTGAGGCGACACGTCCAGTATATTAATCAGCAAGCGGGGGAGCAGGAAACGTCAGCGTCCCGACCCTCACCCGGTGTTCCTCCCCACACATGCTTTCCCAAGTCACACGATGTCTTAACCAGTGAGTAGGGATCACTCGCCAAAAAGGCTTTTAAGAATTACATCTCTTCTTGGCTCTTCCAAGGCAGCTATTCTGAACTCTTTCCCACCTCTGAAGCCTCCAGTCCCCATCCGCGATCTTCGGCAGATGATTCCACGTCCTACGTTGCAAAGAAGATCAAAGTCACCAGCTCAGGTCCTTGACTTCCCTCCCCTGCCGTGTCCACATTTCCGTGTCTTCGCTCATCAGCTCTTCCATTTCTCTTTCTCAGGGCCACTGCCCCCTTCTCTCGTCTTGTGCTTTCCTCCCGTGCCCCTTGCCGCACCCCCACCCCCTGCCCGGGCCACTGTTGCGTGAACCACATTTCTCCTGTGCCGGAACCAGCCTCCTTCCTCTGCTCTACAGCAATGCTTTGCTTTCAAACTCTCTCCTCCCTCTGAAGGTGGAGAACTGCTCTCGCAGCCAGGGGCGCTTGGGTGGCTCAGTCAGTTAAGCGTCTGACTCTTGATTTTGGCTCCGGTCATGACTTTGCAGTTCGTGGGATCGAGCCCCACGTCGAACTCTGCGCTGACAGTGCGGAGCCTGCTTGGGATTCCCTGTCCCCCTCTCTCTCTGCCCCTCCCCCATGCGTGCTCCCTCTCTCTCCCTCTCTCTCTCTCTCAAAATAATAAGTAAATAATCTTTAAAGAACCGCTCTCACTGCCAAACACATTAACCAAGTATCCCCACACCTGCTGTTCCTCTGCCTCACCCAACACTCACCCCTTGCGATCTGGCCAGCAGACCAGCACCCACCTGAAATCGTTTCTACAGAACTGCCCTCCTTGGCTGTACAGTAAAACCCTGGATCGCAAGTAACTTGTTCTGCGAGCGTTCCGCAAGACGAGCACACATTTCTGAAAAATTCTGACTTGATAAACGAGCGACGTCTTGCAGTCTGAGTAACAGGGGCCGCCGAATGTCACGTGATCACAACTGAGCCAACGGTTCTTGAAATCTGCTTCAAGTGCTTTGAACGGCAAGCAGGTTTCTGGAACGAACTATGCTCGCAAAGCAAGGTTTTACTGTATTTGCAACCACGTCATGCTCGCTCTTTCTTGGTTTTCCTCCTGTGGTTTCTATGATGCTCTATGACGTGGGTCCTCTGGTTCGGCCTGCAGAGACTTCTCTCCCGCCCTGTCTCCCAGGTGCACGTGGCTGTGAGGACTCTGCACATGCCTACTCCCTCCCCTCGAGCCAGCTCTCACCTCATCAGTCACTCAGCCTCCGCCACCCCTCCCTCCACCTCCTGGCCCGCTCCACACCTGCGCGTGAAGGCACTGCCAAGGCTTCCGGCTCAGCCCATCTAAACCCGACCCCCAACTCTCCTTCATGGATGTGCCTCCCCTCCCACCCTTGCCATTGCCACTACTGTTCATGGCATCTCTGCTCCTGGAGAACCTTCAGGCTTCACCTGTAGAGCTGCCTTTGGCGGCTCCCTTTCCAGCACTCCACCCGAAACCGTGATACGTTTTGACACTGTTGACTCTATCCTCCTGTCTTCATTCAAAAACATTAATTGTGACGGATGAAATAGACTTCGTGACCCATTTGGAACACCACAGCTATAGAAGACTGTCCAATTTTCTCCGACTTCGATGGTGTGTTTCCCCCCTTCTTTGGCTTCCCCTTCCTCCCTGCTGCAATTTACTCTCCTGAGTCCAGCATTCAGGAGGCCTGTGAACCCTGGCCCCTTCCGTCCCCCACTACTTCTTCAGGTAGCGTGAGCTCTGGCCCCAGGAGAGGGCACACAGGTCACTGCCACGTGCCAGCCTTCCCTAGCTGTGCACCTCTGTCTGTGGGTTGCCTCTTCCAGGAACACTTTGTTCGTACCTCCCACCCATGACAGCACAGGGCACAGGAACAGCCTCTACCACGCTGTCCTGATCGTGCTCAAGTCCAGTTCCAAAGGATGTACGGTCATCACCTGCATTTTGGAGATGAGAAAGATCCTGAGGCCACCTCCAGGCTCAGCAGGAAAGCGTGTCCTTCGTTTATGTCATTTTGGCAAAGCGGGGGGGGGGGGTGGACTGGTGGCCAGAGAGCTATTTAGTGGTCACCTGCGTCCCAGCCAGACGGGAGCGCGCCCTCTGCTGAAACGCGTCATTCATGTTATCATCCTTTCATGGAATTAAAAAGAAAATGAGATTCCAACATGGCATATGCGACATTTCTCCCTTGTTTGGGAGCTCTGTGTAATTTATCCCTCTAGCATCCTCAAGCAACATCCAGTTCATTCTCTTGCACGGACTAGGTAACGTGTGTGTTCAATACACAAATGACAAATGACTTTTGTTACTGAACTTTCAGGTCTGGGACCACCCAACCAGGCAAACATTTTTGGGTACAGGAACCCTTTGGCAGTATGTTTCTCAAGACTCCCGTAAGACGGGACCAACAGGGCTGGGGCTCCACCTACGTGATAATGGGGCACCCCAGGATGACAGCCCTACCCCATTAATAGAAACCCAGTAGCCACACCTACACTGGGGGTGGCTGAGACAGGCTGACAGCCCCAGAGCAGAGGTACTAAGCATATCAATGACAGTGGGTCTGTGAGTCCCAGGGACGGTCCAGACCTCTACGCCATATTGCAGTGGGAGCTCCAGTGAGCAAACATCTACCCAGCCCTTACAGAGTGCCATGAGCAGATGCAATTCCCACTGCCAATCAAATGAAATGCAGTTGTACAGAGGTTCTGCAACACCCTGGAGCCAGTGAAGATCCGGACACGCAGCCTGACATGCTTACTTTCAAACTGCATGACCTTGCAGGAGCAGTTTCTCTGAACCTCGGTTTCCTTGTCTATCAGTTGGGGTAACAATGCTTATCCTTCCTTCGGGAGAAAGAGCAGGAAGGCAGCCATCTCCCCAAACAAAGTGTCTGCAACACGGCAGTCACATTCGCGAAAACAACCATTCTCAGTGTTAAGAGGGACGTCTCGCCCCTCTTCGCTTTCACGTAAGAGAACGGATTCCCACTGAGCTTGAGTCATTTGCCGAAGTTACTCAGGTCAGCACGAGAGGTGGGCACTAAATCCGGCCCACCTAATGCTAAAGCCCTCACTCTTTCCAGAATACTACACACCGCCAGCCTCTTGGGGAAACCTACTGCATTTCTCAACTACCGATTCCTACTGAATGTAATTCTACGGAGTGTGATTTAGCTGGTTGTGAATGTAGACGGTCCCAGGAAACACTGCTCTACTAGAGATGTACCACTGATCGATGCTCAGTGTCTGCATCCGATGGGAAAGGGAGGGAAAGGATCGGAGAACGAGCTATGCTGTCAGACGGGACAGATGCCATCAACCTGGCTGGAAACCACTTTTCGAGCCTCAACCCCTCTCTGGGGCCCAGCTGCTCTCCCTTCTCATGCTTCCTGGCCAAGCCTGTGCACACACCAGTCCCTCTGCCTGAAACAGCTCACCCTCCCTTCTGCGCCTGACAAGTTTTCTCACTTCGGTTACAACACCTCTACCTCAGAAGGCTTCCTCCTCAGACAGGCCTCCTCTTGTTCAGGAAGGTCTTCTCCTCAAGGAGGTCTCCTCCTCGCGAGGGCCTCCTTAGATTACTCAATTATCAGCGTCCCCGTGACACTTTGTCCTTAGCTCTGTACCAGAACTTTCTCTCTTATGCTAGATAATGTATCTATCTGCATGTCTCTTTGGCACTAGACTGAAAACTTCCCTGAGGAAACGAAGCTAGCGTTGTTGTTTATTTTTGCGTTTCCAGGGCCTCGCTAAGTGGGCAACGGATGGGGAGTCGGGTGGGATGAGGTCTCTGGCGAGTAAATGAAGTCCGCTTGTCCATTTTTCTGTGTTTCAGTTCAGCCCAGCATTGCATTTTCTATTTTGGTTTTATATGTGCCGCATGCTGGTGCCTTCTTGCCTCCCCATAGAAGACACACTCCACAACCCAATAAATATTCCTTGCTGGCTGCATTCTGTCACTATAGCCCGTCTGCCAGCCACACAGAAACAGCCACAGGATGGGGACCACCCTGCCCTGTGCATCCAAGGCAAAACAAAATGATTCAGCACTTCCAAAGCGAGCACATAAGATGTAAATGGTTTCAAAAAATAGACCAAGAGCCAAACTGAACAAAAACACCAAGCAAAAAAAAAAAAAAAGAAAAAGAAAAAAAGAAAAAGGCAGAGAGAAAGTGCTACATGTATTCCCGGGCGTACCAATGGCAGGTTTTATCCGGCCCTGGCCTGCAGACTTCTGCTGACATACACGTAGGTATCCTAGGCAAAAAGGGAACTGGGGGCTTTCTAGCATCACCGGAACTCTGTGGATGCTTCTAGATACCGTCCTCATTCCCTTACTCTTTGAGAGCAAGAAGGTTTGCTGAAGGCACAAGACAGTCTGTGACTGGAGGAGTGCCAGATGTTTATTAAGCAGCTACTGTGTGCCAGGTATGTGCTAGGTATTATCACCCATCCTACCTCACTGCATTCCCAAAAGTCAGCTGAGGTGGGTTTATGACTTCTGTTTTACCAGGGCTCAAAACAAGGAAACTGAGGCTCAGCGCTCACGATTTACGCAAGTCGGGCGGGGGGCAGAGAAGGAGAAGGGCACAGTCTTCATCCCTGATCTCTCCGATTCTCAGTGAAATACACTTTCCACTACAGACGCGTAGGGGCAAATGTTGGTTTAAAAACCGAGTCCATGGCTTGCTAAGGTTGTCAGTGTGGACGGGAGGCTCAGAGTTCACCTGACACTTACACCTAAGGCAACGGAGGAGGGTGTCCCCATTTTTATTCCCTGAAGGTGAACCTGGGGCTGGCATGTCCCTCCCTGCCTCCTGCAGCACCTCTGGGGTCACGGGGCACCCAGCCTGGGTGACCTCGCCGTCCATATTCAGCCTGACTCTGTGTCCTGCACGATGGGCTGGGGATTGCCAGGGGCGGGGGCGGGGGTGGGGGCGGGGGGTGGGGAGACACTCTGCTGTTGGAAAGCAGCACCAGCCTGCTGTACTTAAAAGGTGGAGGTGGGTGACTTCCCACAAGGACCCCAGGAGTGGGCAGACATTTCCAGCTTCCCTATGGGACATACACATCCTCCAATCCTTCCCCTCCCCCATCTTGCACGCACGCCTGGGCAGTGTCCCTGAGAAGGCCTGGAAATGCAGAACCCCTTAGGAAAGTCGGCACATGCACTAAACTTAGGTGTAGATAACAGATACCATGTCTCTCCTAAGATCGGGATGGGGAAGGGGAAGAGACAGCTACACGAAGGGGAAAAAAAAAATCAGCCTCCTTTAGACAGAAAATGATGCAAATGGTAAGGAGTTGCAGGTTCGTGAAGAATCGTGTCCTGAAAAGCACAGGTTTGGGATCAGAGGGCCCAGAAGTCCATTCCTGTCTCACCACCCATTAGCTATGGGTCTTGGACAAGTCAATCTGCCTTGCAGGGTCTCACAGTCCTTAGCTGTTCGATGGGGGGTAATGGTACCAGGATGGCTCCTGGTCGATCCTGGTGGACCGGCTGGGCTGCGTGTGGAGTACACAACCGCCCCAAGTTTCCATCTCATTCTTACTGGTTCTCACTGTGACAAACAAGGACTCATGAGGGGTACAGGTCCTTGGAGGCCATCATACAGAGGTCTGGACTCCAGGCTGCAGTCCCAGGGACAAGGTAGAAGCTGGGCTCTCTCCTACACACTGGTTGCACCGGGCTCTGTTAGCTCAGGAGACACGAAGGCCTGGAACCGAGGGGTCTGCCTTCCTGTCCCCACTGGCCGGGGGCTCCCTCCCAGCCCTCGCGCCTGGCCAACGTGGCCAGCTCTAGGAAGACTCAGTCATTCCACCTCCCGTTAGAGCAGTTCAGAATGGAGACTGGTCTCTCTCTGCATCCCCCCTCCCTGCCCCCCATCAGAAAGGGAGGTCCCCTTTACTCCAGCAGGATAACAGCTGTGTCTGAGTAAGTGTCTGTGTCTTTCCCCTGAGTTGGGGAAAGGACCTGTTTACAGGCTGCTGGTGGCTTCTCTCTCACCTGCTTGCCCGCCCGTTCCCAGGGAGCTGGGCACTCACACTGCTGGGGGGCTGGCAGGCTTCAGGGGCAGGAAGGCTGATTTGGGCTGCGGCAGATACATATCTCCTTCCTCCACCAGCAGAGCAATACCTCTGGTCTTCCTAGGGGTGGGGGTGGGGGTGACGCTCCAAACCCAGGGTATTCAAGTGTGTGTGTGTGTGTGTGTGTGTGTGTGTGTGTGTGCGCGCGCGCGCCTGTGTGTGCAGTGTGGTGGTGGCGGTTGGTGTGAGCACTGGTTAGTGTCTGGGAGACCCCTTCCTCCTCGGCCCCAGCTGGCAGGTGCCTCAGGACAGGACAGGCAGGAGCTCAGGCCACCGCTGCCCGCTGCTGTTGCCAGATGTACTGGGGGCCACGCAGGGAGGAGCCAGCCCTGTGTTCTGGCAGCAGGGGGACAGCCCCGCAGACCCTGCAGCAGCTCAGCCCGGCGCGCCCGGGAGCCACCTCTCCAGCTGCCACCCCCGCCCCCCGCAGGCATCAGGCATCGGGGCGCTGCACTGCGGGCGACGCTTCCTGGGGAGCACGGCAGCACCCACGGCCAGGCAGCCCCAGCAAGGTGCCCCCCAACCCCCGCCAGCCCCGGGGCCATTACCTTCCACTTTGGTGAGGGTAAGGACCGGACTGTTGCAGGCGCTGAGCGGGGCCACCCGGGCCGAGTGCTTCTTCATGATGAGCCCTCCGCCTGCAGGAGCGCCTCCGCCGATCGCCTACATCCTGGGGCCGGCCGGGGCGCGCCTCTCGGGTCCGGTCCCGGTGGCCTCCGCCGCGGAGGAGCGCGAGCGGCTGGCCGCTCAGGCCCTGCCCCCGGGGCTGCCGGCCGGGCTCCTGTCGCCGCGCGGCTCACTGCGGCGGCCGCCCCTCCGAGCACATCTTCCCTGGCCGCGCAGCCACTCCACACACGCGCCCACAGCCTCCTGCCTGGAGGTTGCTGCAAACTCCAACGTCACGTACAAGTGCGCTCCCCACGCCCACCCCACGGGCTCACCTGCTCCGCCCCCCGCCCTGGGACGCCCGGCCCCCCGCAGCAGCAGCCCGGGCCCTCCCTCCCAGCCCTGTCCCGGCTGTGGCCTCCTGCGGGGCTGGCCATCAGCTCCCAGGTCTGCCCTTTGCCACCACCGCTCGCTCGCGGGAGGGGACATCAGAGAACTTAGCCTCGAGTTTAAAATGCGAGGCGTTTGACTTTGCATTGAGAGCTGACTTCCCTGCACAAAGTCCTGAGCTGTGGTTTACAGGAAGAAGTCAGGAAAAAAGCAAAGCTTCCCCAACGGCTTGTGTGAACTTCTTTGAAAGAGTCTAGGGACACGTTATCTTGTCTGGCCTCTGGGGACAATTTTTGGTGGGGGGGCAGAAGATGCAAAGTCCATAGAGCAAAGCAGCAACAAGAGGAAGGCTTGAGATTTCTGTTCCTGCCCCACCGGCCGGGTCCAGCGAGTCCCAACTCCCTGGGAAGTGGAGAAACTTCATCTCTGCCCAGCTCCCAGGTTCATGCTGCTGCCGCCGGTCTGGCATTTGCCTCTGCACACACGGGTCTCACTGCTCCCACTCATACCCAGCTGTAAGCTACTGGCCAATGACGCATGATAAAAAGCAATGACATCCCTACTGCATCATTGGCTGGGGTGATCCTTGAGTGACCACCGAGTCCCCAGGACGTTTATGCAATGATAATGCATCATTCGAGGTGCCCTGCCATCACCCTGCAGGTAGGATGCACAGGGCTTGCACAGCCCAAGAACTCCACGAGGCCCAATGGGCATCTCACTCGCACATGCCCAGGCACCCGTCGGAGTCCCAGCCTCCTCTGGGAAACGGAAGATTCGGTGGTCATTCAAGGTGGGTTTTGTTATTGTTAAGTCTTTCCCCAGAGTTTGAGAGCCTCCCAACTCTGCTTGGTTTCCTGTCTCAAAGCTGATATTCTACTATACGATGTAACTCGCGTCCCCCATAAGACTAACTCGGTGGAGTGGTAAGAGGCAGAGAGCAACCCTAGCCTGGTACCTAACTGTCGTTTCTGGTGCCATCCACGTGCAAAGCCTCGGGTCCCTGGCAGAAGTGGTTCTTACAAGTGGTCTTGTAGGGATCTTGCTATTCCTTGCCCTCTTGAACAGTCCCGATGGACAGAATGGCCCCTGGCTCTGCGAAAGGCCATGGTTTCTCAAGGTTGCTTCATCACTATAGCCAAGTAAAGGATTACAGGGTCTCTGCAGAGCCCTCTAGTGGTAGCCTCGACATTATATGCCTCTTCCATGAACTTGTCTCAAGACCCCTAGAGATGACAGTCTAAGTCAATAAGCTATCCGTTCCCTTCTTTGTAAAAATTAAGCATAAATAGGCCCAAAGCAAAAGAATTTCATCTTATATAAAGAGGGCCTTGTAGATACGCAATATAATATTCTTATGTGTTGTTTCACTAAGTTCATCAATCAACATTATATACAGTAACTAAAACAAATATCACATGACTACTTATTTTTTGAGTACTTACTATGTATCAAATACCATGTTAGTTTGCTTTGCAGAAATCATTTCATTATTTACTTACAAGAGCTCTGTGAGATTGCTGTTACCTTGTTTTATAGATGGGGAAACTGAGGCAAAGAGAGATTTATATAAAATGTCCCAGGTCATAGAGTGTGCAAACTGGCCAAGCAGGGATTTATATTCCAGTCTGAACAAATCACTATTGCACTCAGAAAAGCCTGCCATGCTATTCACTTGTTAGAGATGTAAAATGTAAAAACTCCACTTAACTATTCTAATTCAGGTAGGAGATACTAATCAGGTAATCCATAATTCATTTCCTTGCACTTGAATATGGTTTCTTTTTTTTTTTATTTTTTTTTCAACGTTTATTTATTTTTGGGACAGAGAGAGACAGAGCATGAACGGGGGAGGGGCAGAGAGAGAGGGAGACACAGAATCGGAAACAGGCTCCAGGCTCTGAGCCATCAGCCCAGAGCCCGACGCGGGGCTCGAACTCACGGACCACGAGATCGTGACCTGGCTGAAGTCGGACGCTTAACCGACTGCGCCACCCAGGCGCCCCTTGAATATGGTTTCAATAGATTTCATCATGCTTTTGCACCTCCTGGAGTCTGGGTCTCCCCAGAACTTCAATTTTTAGCTTTACTTGCTGCCAAAGCAAATACCCCTGAGACTTAAAATTAGCCCGTCCACCACACTCATTCTACTGGGCAGCTCACAATGAAAGTGCCCAATAAATAGTTGTCTGTTTCTTTATGCATCTTCCTATTTACTGCAATGTCTTATACAAGTTAAACAGATGATCAAGTATTGGTTTTTTTTCTGTTTATTTATTTTGGACAGAGCGAGTCTGGGAGAGGCAGAGAGAAAGGGGAAACAGAGGATCCGAAGGGGGGCTCTGTGCTGACAGCAGAGAGCCCAATGCGGGGCTCGAACTCACAAACTGTGAGACCATGACCTGAGCCGAAGTTGGACGCTCTACTGACTGAGACACTCAGGCACTCATTAAGTGTTGTTAAATACTCCTGTCAACTTCACTCATTAAGTAGTTATACCTAAACCTTCTTTTCCCCCCTACGGGATACTCCAGGATCTTCTGATACCTAAGAGGTCATCACCTCCTCATGTCTATCAACTTCCGCTTATCAAAAAGGCGGTACCAAATCTCATCTCAGCTTCCTCCCCTTATTTTTAAGAACCGAATGCTGTTTCTCATTTTCTGTACTCTATTAGCTCATACCTTGTGTTCCAACAAAAAAATCTTAACGCCCACCAAATATTTCCTCTACTCCCCTTTTTAAAAAAGGAGTTCCTGTGGCTTGACCATGTGAGAGCTGACACTCCTGAGTGCACACTTTTCTGGGGGGAGTGAGTGTGGTGAGGATGCATATTTACAAACTTACATACATAAAATTATTCTAGAATATTAACTGTGTGCTGGTATATGAGCACACTGGTATTTTGAGAATTCCAACAATTTAAAACCCTATGCTAGGGTGAGGCCACCATGACCTAACTCAGGGATACCTAGAAAATCACACAAGCTCCCCACTTAAAAACCCAATTCTCAAATCACATAAAAAAGGATGCTAATAATTCTTTCAATAAAGACAGACATGATCCCCCAAGTATCAATGGAAACAAATCCTGTATATATAATATCTAGGCAAGAGGTTAGCTCATTTAACCCTGTTCTATGGAGGATGCTTGTGTGAGCTAATAACTGAACGATGTCACTGGGTACCTACCGGTCTTAAATTTAATATTGTAGGAATTTATCTGAAAGACGGACTGGGGGTTGACTTTTTCCAGGTCATATTCATAAATGTCATCTTCTAAAAATGGTCAATGGTTTGCTCACCAAACCCAGCATTTCCCTCAGCTTTACATGACGTGCCGTCCTCTGTGACAGAAGAATGTTCTTTGTCACTAACCCCACGCTCTGGTTTTCTCTTTTCATTGCTGAGGTTGGGGAGATGGGATATTTAATGGCCATCTGTGGCATTCTGGTACAGCAGGCTCATAAGAGTCAGTGGGCTTTGCGTTCTTAGTACGATGGTCCAAACAATGGAGTAAGTTTACTCAACAGATACAGAGAGTAACAAGTCTATGACGCAGAACTTATATAACGTGGGTATGAGTTTTATAGTCCCTGGCCTGCCTTCAACAGCCTCCCAGCCTAACCCCTACTTCCCACTTGCGAACCAGAGTAAGGAAGTGAAAGGAGAAGTCTCAGGTAAGAAAGAAGACAAATCAGCCAGTTTCTTGTACACCCAAGAGGCTCTATTTAAATTGCAACCCTATGTGGGGTCCTGGCCATGGCCCTTTAGGAAGAGAAGGGCAGGCAACCTTGGGATGAATCATCAAGGAAGTGCATAGTTCTAAGGACCCAGTTGATTCCTCAAGTTCTGGAGGCTTACTACTTTTCTTTCTGGTACTGGACTCCCAGGTCCAGCTCTATATTCAGTCTCCGGCCTCCCTAAATAACTCGTGTTGCCCAAACAGTCTGGTCTGGTCTTCCTGGACTGACTCCTGCATCTGCCGTTCATGGTGGTCACTGGCCATTTCAATCTTCTGTACTGGAATGTATTTTCAGACTCATCACACTATTCCAAACAGGCACGTGATCCCCTTGGTGGGAGTAAGTAATACGTGTGACTCTCTTGAGCCCAAGAGACATGGAAAATGCCCTGAATAACAGCCAGCAACAGCTCAAGTTTGAGCACCAGCTCTGGCAAGAAGAGTGGCCAACCTCGAGGGGCCACTCAGCCTACTCTGGCCTCAGCTTCCTAACTTGGGCACACAATAGTTAGCCCCCATTGGTAGTTTCCAGACTGTTTTTCCTGGTCTCTCCGCAGACTGACTCTACTTTTCTATGTCCATGTTAGATTCAGTTTATAAAACAGTTGTCACTGTAAAAAGAAGGTTTTGAAAACAATGAACTGAACAATTTCCAAGGTGCCATTTGGCTTTAAAATTTGGGGTGTATGAAATTATCTTCCAAGATAAGATAGTTGTCACTTCCTCCAAAGAACTTAAAAGAATATTATCTTTCGTGAATACTTCAGTTAGTAGACTCTCCCTTTAAATGGTTTCTCACTTTTTTGACAGAAAGAAATCTACATTTCTTAAAAATTCATAGAATTTTACACTGAAAGGATGAATTTTACTGTTTGTAAACCATATGCCAATTTAAAACTTGGTAAAAATATGCTTGGCATGTACAAACACATATATAACTGAGCTGAATATTTAATAAAATACTACCCTTACCATGTATGAACACTTCTCTTCTCTTCTCTTCTCTTCTCTTCTCTTCTATTATTTCTATTCTATTATTTCTATTCTATTTCTAATTCTATTCTATTCTATTCTATTCTATTCTATTCTATTCTATTCTTCTGTTCTGTTCCATATATTTTGTTCTGTTCTTTTATTGCAAAAAAAAAATGCTGACTGTGGAGTGCTTGGGTGGCTCAGTCGGTTAAGCGTCTGACTTCAGCTCAGGTCATGATCTCATGGTTTGTGGGTTCAAGCCCCGTGTCAGGCTCTGTGCTAATAGCTCAGAGCCTGGAGCCTGCTTCGGATTCTGTGTCTCCTTCTCTCTCTCTGTCTCTCCCTCCCTCTCTCTCTCTCTCTCTCTCTCTCTCTCAAAAACAAATAAACATTAAAAAAAATTTTTTTAAATGCTGATTGTGATCAAGTAAGTTGATTTTAGTATGATCTGCTCTTGGGTCATAATGCATATGGTTTGAAAAATACTATTAAAATTACATTCTTTTTAAGCAGAGAGCTTTACTTAATCTCTTCAAAATTAATAATAAAAATATAAAATCCAGCAAAGGTTTTCAATAGTCAGAAAACAGACCGCTTCAATTAATTTGCTCTGAAATATTAACACTGCTTAAGAGGCCTTTGTAGTATTAAACAGTAAGAATAACAAATTATTTTTGTGGTTACCCATGTTTAAAAATAATCACTTCAAGTAGCTCCAAGAACCAGAAATGGAGTTTTACCCAAATAAATCAGTCTGCAGCATTAGAAGCTTTCAAAGTGGAGCACACATTGGTATTTCCAACAGGCGAGAAGGTCTAACGATCGAAAGAAATTAACTCCATGCGTTGGGCCACTCATTCCCTTGATCTGGCAGGAATAACTGATAACATTTTTCAATAATTCCAAGTGCAAGTTCAGGGAATCAAGAACCATTAGACAGATCTCTGGGTGGCCTTTCTCATCCTCACATGCCCCTTCTTTGGCACTGTGCATCAACAGCATAAACTCAGAACTCATTAGGGCCCCACTAGGATTTTTCCTCTTTTGCTAGAAAGTAATGTCAAGGTTGCTTTTGCAGACACATCCCCTCACGGCATCTCCATGATTGCTCCACGGTGACTGGACAACAAACAGCTAGCTTTGTGGCCATTTTGAGCCCAGGGTCAGGATCATGATGAACAAAAAGAGAGGCACAGAGATGGGAATGGGGTGTCTGGTCACTTCCTTTGTGGATCCTGGTCAGGAGCCTGAGTCCAGTGGAAGGCACCATGGGGTGGCCCTCTGCAAGACCAGGCCATGGCATGGTGGCATCATGGGAGCTGAGAAGGGGCAGCTTCCCTGGAAGAGCAGACAGGCCAGAAGGGACACCTGGG
Organism: Prionailurus viverrinus; assembly: GCF_022837055.1. NCBI lineage: Eukaryota > Metazoa > Chordata > Mammalia > Carnivora > Felidae > Prionailurus > Prionailurus viverrinus. Next base: position 14,320,416 of record NC_062571.1, read on the forward strand.
GTGGGCTTGGGTGGGCTGGCGGTGGGGGAGGCTCCCTTTCCTGGGACCTTCAGAGACCTACTTTGGTGCCAACACAGACCATGAGTATAGAACGAGTACACAATGTCTGGTCCCCAGAAGATACTCAAGAAGTGATCATTCTCTTCCACTTTGGGAAATGAACATGCCAGCTTCCACACATTCCTTCCGACACTGGAAAGGGGGCACTGCTTAACAATGGCTTCACCTGGTCATGTCGTTTAATCGCTCCACGCTCAACACATCATCCTTAAGATGGAGATAATAATAGTAGGTACCTTACAGTGCTGCTGTGAAGATTAGAAAAAGGGATACATGTGAAGTTCACGTAAGAGAACCTGGTAAAGAGCAGCACTCAGAACGCATCAGTCATTATCTTCAGTCTCTCCCACTAGGTTCTTTACTGGGGAGGGGCCATCTCTGGTTTGTACCAAGCACCATATATGGCTTACGTAATAGGTGCTCAAAACAGGAAGTTCTGAAGGAAAGGGAAGAAGGGAGGAAGCAAACAAGAGCATATTCACAGGACCCAGAATTCTGGAGTTTTCTAGAACTGTCGGCTTCAGCCACCTCCCAGACTATCCCTTTGTGCCTGCATGGAAACAGCGGTGCCAAGAAAACCACGCTTGGCCAGCTCCCTCCTGCTCAGGGCTCTCTGCCCCCCACTGGCTTCATGTCAGAGGAAGTGCCTGGAGACCAGGGCACTGGACTCAAGGTGAGGAGAGAGAGATCTGATGCCATTTAGTTCAGAAATAGCTGCTTGCTGTGTTCCGGATGATTCATCGACCACAGCTGGACTCCTGTCTGATTCCCCTCTCTTCCTCCTCTGTGGAGCAGGAACTAGAATACTGACCTACATCGGATCCTCGTCAAGGCCAGAGGCGCACTCCCTTGGCTGGTGTTCGTTTCCAAGGGTGAATCAAGGGGATTGGCCATCAGACTGACTTGAAAATGAGAAAGATGTATTGGTTCGGGAAGGCGCCTGCTCTACTCTTTAGTTCCTGAGCCCAGGACAGGCCAGGATCAGCAGGCAGGGGTCATGTTCACCAAGGACAGAAGAGGCTCCAAGTTGGGCAGATAGAGTTTCAGAAGTCCTGAGATCGGGGCCTCCTCTGGAGTCACTTAGCTCTTTGCACTTCTTTGAAGGCAGTGATAACCTCTGCCTTGCCCTAGAGTTTTCTGTATACCTGCCTCAGCTTCCTGCTGGCTGTAAGCACTGGGAGTGAGGGACCCTGCCCAGGAACAGGGCCTCAATGAGCACCGGTGAATGAATGAATTAATTAATTAATGAATAAATGAATGAAAGAAAGCAAAATCATTAGGGCAGGAAGAAGCAGGAATTTACCAATGGCTTAGATAGACAAGGAGCTGAATCCAGAGAAACAGATTCAGCAGGTCTGCGGGGGCAGGTACCGGCAGGATCAGCTTCCTGAACTAGTCCTAGAAACAGCCCCTTCACGGATCAGGGAAGTCCTGCCCATTTGCCAAAGGAGCTCCAGTCAGGACCAACCCCCTTTGTGTGGGCAACCTCTGGGTACCCCATTCTTCAAACAGACCCTGATTCCCAAGGCTTCCTTCCTCTCTTGAGAGCCTGGCTATCGTCCTTCATTCCCCAGTTAGGATGGGTCTAGGAAACAGCTGGGCCCTCCTGATGCCTGGCCTAGCTCTGCCCCTCCGTATAATCTCAAATCACCAGAAGCTTCCAAGGTACAGGGGTTTTATAGAGTGTCATCTGGATGCCTGAAAATTACTGAACACACGGTCTACTTCCCGCATTTTCCCAGTCCCAGGGGCTTCTCTACGCCTCCCCATCCACATGGCACCCTCGCTTTCTCCTTCCTCTACCCAGCATGCCTCATACACACTAGGATCCAGGCCCACTGTCCTCCTGGCCGAGCAGAACCTCCTGGGAAGTGTCTTCTGCTGACCTGACCAGAAAGGGGTATGCCAGTAACAAAAAGCCTTCTCCCCTGCTAGACTTGTTTCCCTGAAGTCTTGGTTCAGGCTCATCTTGCCCCTAAGGGGGCATCTGCACATTGGTGTACTTTGCTCCCCTACCCCAAAGAACAGACCAACCAACAACCTGCTTACAGCAATGGGTTTGGCTCCTGGCCAAACGGCTGGCATTAGAAGCCCCCAGGTGCAGCCCCTGGCTTCTGCCACCTCAGGCTGGATTCAGAGAAAGATGGGACCCTGGCGGAGGCCAGCAAGGCCAGGATCTTGGAGGGGGTGGGGTCATAGTGTGACTACAGCAGGCCTGGTGCCAGCTGTCCCCTAGACTTACTCTCAGCGATCACTTCACTGGAAACCTTCAATTAAGCACTTGTTCCCTGTTCCCAGGGGTGTGCTTCCTGCTCAGTGACAATGAAGCTGAGCTCTGACCGATGACGTTCCATGCGTGACACAAAGAGACCCCAGATCGCGGCTGACCAAATCCGCTGTAACTCTCTGTGAACTCACTGGGTGAGAGGAAAGAAACATTCTGGCATGTCAGGGGCTACCAAATGACTCCCCTGGCCAAAAACTATAAAATTCCCCCAAGAAATCACTGAGTCTTCCCCACAGTAAGCCTTGAGGATGGTCCTTTTCTCCTCCCTTGTTTTGCACAAGATCTTAGTTGCCCTACGCTGGGCATGTGTGGGCACAGGGGTGGGGGGGTGGTATATGCATCTAAACCTGCAACGAATTGTATCCTTCAGCGGAAGTAGGGGCAGACCACAGGGAGAGATGTTCTACCATTTTATCAGATTATGAGAGATACCCCTCACTTTTTTCCCCCCAAAGCAAACAAAAATCCAGCAAAGGCTGTTTTTTTGCTTTAGGGCTGAAAGAGAAGGTCCCACAGATTTTGGACAAAAGCAAGAAGGAGCCAGAAGTCTGGAGATACACCCTGTTCCTGACCGAGGCAGTGAGTCCTGCCTTTTCCCCCAATGACCAGCTAGTGTCAGCAAGGGGACAAGTCTCAAGAATTATCTAGAACTCTTGGTTGGTTTTGGAGGATTAAATGTATGCATGATTTGTTCCCCAAAGTTACCTCCCTGGTGTCAGAATATTTCTGTCTCGTGGATTCCATAACTACCTCCCAACCCTAGCTCCTTGGCCCTTTGACAAAGATGGGCTTGTTGGTGCCCCAGGGGAGTGTCGGAGGCTATGTGACACCGAGTGACCAGCCTAGGGCACTTGTTGGTGAGACAACCAGACTTGTCTGGGTTTTCCCTAGGACATCAACACCACAATCATTTTCCAGCTTGATGGGAACCTTTTGAAATTATCTAGTCAAAATCTGTTCTTGGAATTTTTTCGTCAACCCTCATTTTGATTTTAAGATAATGATCTCTGGAAATTTGACATAAATGCCCATTCTGAAAGTTGGCGACGTGTATCAAAATTCCTAAAAAATACAAATGTTTACAGCCTCTTACCCAGTATTTTCATTTTAAGGAATTTACCCAAGAAATAATCTGATGTGAACATAGACATATGGACAAAGATGGCCATCAAGTGTTTTTTTTTTAAGTTTATTTGTTTGAGAGAGACAGAGACAGCATGAATGGGGGAGGGGTAGAGAGAGAAGGAGAGAGAGAATCCCAAGCAGGCTCTGTGCTGTCAGTGCAGAGCCCGATGTGGGGCTTGAACCCACGAAGCATTGAGATCGTGACCTGAGCTGAAACCAAGAGTTGGACGCTCAACCGAGTCACCAGGCGACGCTCCATCTAAGTTTTAATATGAGTAAGTAAAAAAATAGAAACAACCTAAAGGTTCATTAACAGGGAAATGGGAAATAAAGTTTGATGTATTTAGACAAAAGGGTATATTGCAGCTAATAAAACAAGTCATTCAATAATGCAGGGGAAATGCTAAGGAGAAAACACAAGGTGTGCATTTATGTTCAATGTGATTTTTACATACATTACATGTTTGTTTTAGATGTAGGCCATATCATTATATATATATGTATATATATATAAATGCACACACACGTATGTATATAAATAACATGTATTTGAAAAAAAAATAGGCTACCATTTTTTTTGGTTTTTTTCCTAACTACCACAAAAATAGTGATTCATTTACCTTCTCCTTGAGAATTCTCTAAAAGAGAAGTTTATCTACTTTTAGAAGTTCAGTTCCATAGTAGATGGGGTTGAGACCAATACTGACGCCTGAGGGGCGCCTGGGTGGCACAGTCGGTTAAGCGTCCGACTTCAGCCAGGTCACGATCTCGCGGTCCATGAGTTCGAGCCCCGCGTCGGGCTCTGGGCTGATGGCTCAGCGCCTGGAGCCTGTTTCCGATTCTGTGTCTCCCTCTCTCTCTCTGCCCCTCCCCCATTCATGCTCTGTCTCTCTGTCCCAAAAATAAATAAACGTTGAAAAAAAAAATACTGACGCCTGAGAATAGTTTAAAGGGTGTGTCTCTTGTAAACAGATACAAATGCTAACAAAATGGGAAAAGCCTTAGGGTACAAGACTATATAAAATAATGCTGCAACTGTTTTTTCTTTGAAAATGATTAGACAGTTTCTGGGGCAACTGGGGGGCTCAGATGGTTAAGCGACCGACTTTTGATCTCAGCTCAGGTCTCGATGTCAGGGCTGTGAGTTCAAGGCTCGCACTGGGCTCTACACAGCGCGTGGAGCCTACGTAGAAAATATGTGGACACTTTTCAATTCTTCTTATATAAAACTCTGTCAGATCCGTGCTTTCACGGCCATTGTTGCTCGGCCGGTACAGAAGCGTCTATTCCAACATCAAAAGGAACATGTAGTTCTGTCTTCCGTGTTTTGAATGTTTTGTTTCTCACATCCTTTTTATATCCGTGCCGCGCAAATTTCCAGAAGATGTGAGTAATGAGACAAAGGGAAGGGAGCGTGAGTAGCAGTGTTGGCTTCTTCCTGCAAGACTGAAGGCAGGCACAGCCACGGCTTTGAGTTGGTAGAGTCCTCAGCTGCTCGCCTACCTGGGGGGGTGGGGCGAGGCGCCCCGTCGGCTTGGTGAAGGGCCAGGTGGCTCCCCTGGCCAGTCCTTCTGACTGCTCCCTCAGGATGCTTCTGTCTTTGGTCCAACCTCAGGGGACTCTTGTCTAATCTTTTCCCCTCATCTCTTCACTCCTGCTCATCATACACAGTTTTAGATCTTGCCCTTGAGTGGACGTCAGTGACAAGGCTACTGTGTCGGTATCTGTCTTAGACGGGAGGACTGTCATCTCCTTGCATCCCGGTCGGCTCTGTGGTGCCCCCGGGCACCTCACGGTGGTAGGTATTTGAAACCCAGAGGGCTCCAGTGCATGAGGGAGGCCTGCACTCCGACATGACGGTGGGAACAAGAGAGGGGCCCCATGATGCACAGCTTCCATGCCTTCTAGCACATCAATCACAGCTACCAGCTTCAGGGCAGGACACTGTTAGAAATGATTAGGCATAGTTTTTACCCCTGGGTTTTTGTGCACCCATTCCACATGTTGTATTAATAAAGTATAATGTAATACTTCTTGGCAGGGATTTATTGGGTCCGATATGTTCTCCCCACTTCCTGAAAACTCAAACGAACAAAATGTGACACGACTCAACCCCGCCCCCATCTCTCAGCTTTCTTCTCTTGCCTGAAACTTGGCCCCTCTTTATACCTTACTCCCCACTCGAAGCCTACCCTTTCTGCAAAACTACAAAAATAAAAACGGAAGACAAAAACACATACCATCGAATACATTCAGGTCTCGGACTCCCCGCTCACCGCGGAGGGGACCAATCGTGGGGGCGGCTCTGTGTGGAGCCTAGCTTATGGGCAATACTCACAAGACAAGCCCATCGATCTTTGTTTTAACCTTGACTGCTTGTTTAAAGTGAACCGGCATCAAATGCTCTATTGATAGCAGAATTCTAATTTGGGATCAGTAACAACCTAAAATATCTGAGACATGAAGGATAACTGTAGCTTGAAAATCTGTTTCCAGCAGTGATATCTGCAGAATTTAAGGCGCCCTTCATCCATGGCCCCTGGAGCATTATTTGATTCGTTAATGGCATGGAGGAAATAAACCACAAACGGTCCTCGGAACTAACTGAAGATGAACAAATACGTACACTTAGGGTGTCAGCATAAACTAGAATTAAAAAAAAAAAATCACTTTCACTGCAAAATGTTTGACTACAGTCCTGTCCAGAAATGATATAGGTAAGCATAATGGTCTTCAACTAGATATATGACTTTGCAGGAAACTTGTGTATGAATTTGAATAGTAGTAATCAAGTCACGCTGGGATTCAGAGTCCATGGGCCCAGCCGATTCAGCCAGAGGGTCTCTTCTGCATTTGGGTGACAGTACTCCCTGCTTGCTAGTAGACTTTGGGCATGGCTTCTAGGTGACACTCTGGGCCCATGCGAAGGAGGGCCTGGACACCGCTTAAGAGTACGGACTCTGCAGAGTGGAAAGAGTTCTGGAAATCACCCAGTGCATCACCCTTAGTTTGGGCCAGGGAAGAATAAAACTAAGACGACGATGAGAAACAAAAGACTATGGCTATGCTGGGAACCAAAGAGAAGCAACCAAAATATACCTCCAGAAATGCACACGGACCAAACGACAAGGTCTGCCTTGCAGCCGTGGCTGCTACAAAGCCGAGAGTAGTTTCGATCGATGGGACCCGCCTGCATTTCAGAGACTCGTCAGGAGGTTAAATAAAGAGGCCACTCCTTCTTGGACTTTAATTTTAAACTTTGGACAAGATTCAGGACAATTACAGTGCCTTTAAAGTGATTCCTTGTTTTCTATGAAAGGAAGCTGTCCTCGAGGAAAACAAACAAACAAAAAACTCCTCGACCTTAAGACATGAAAGACGATGTGAGTGCTTCCTAACTCCGAGTGGAGTCTCGCAGGAGACGGAAGGTGAATTAGGGCATCTAGCAAGGCTCTGCGACAGTCCTGTCACCAAGGCTGTAGGCACGGGCAAAAAGAGCATACTCGTCTGTTTCTCACCACAAAGCGGTGAAAGTGCAAACACAAGAAACAGAATGGGAGAAAACATTCGTAGATCATATAAGTGATTACGGATTTCTACGTAATATAAAGGAAGAACTCTAACAACTCAGTAATAAAAAGGACAAGGCCCCAGGTAAAAGCCAGGCGGAGGTGATTTTAAAACGGGCCAAAGACCACACGGACACCTCACTGGAGAAGATACGCAGACGGCAAAGACACATACGAAAAGATGCTCCTCCTCTATATCACCAGGGAAATGGGAATGAAAACAACAGTGAGATACCACGGCACCCCCCCCCCCCTCAAAATGGCCAAGTCCGAACACACATATCAGCAGATGCTGGTGAAGATACAGGGCAAGAGGACCTGTCATTCATTGCGGGTGGGAACGCAAAATGGTACAACCACTTTGGGAGGCATTTGGGCAGTTTCTTTACAAAATGAAATACACTCTTGCCATGTGATCCAGCAGTCATGCTCTTTGGTACTTGCCCCAAGGAAGTGAAAAGTTATGGCCATACAAACACCCGCACGTGGATGGTTACGGCAGCTTTCTTCACGACTGCCAAAACTTAGAACCATCAAAATGTCCGTCAGGAGGTGAACAGATAAATAATTTGTGGTGCATCCATATTGTGGAGTATTGTTTAGTGCTAAAAAAAAAAAAGCTGTCAAGCCATGAAAAGCATTGAGGAACCTTAAATGCATATTATTAAGTGAACGAAGCTGGTCCAAAAAGGCCACATGACATACAAATACAGGACATTCTGGAAAAGGAGACTATGGAGACTGTAAAAGGATCAGTGGTTACCAGGGGTGGGGGGAAAGGGAGGGGAGGTGAGTAAGCAGAGCACAGAGCATCTTTGGGGCAGCAAAAACACTCTGTATAGTAAATATAATGATGGATGGATGTCATTACACATTTGTTGAAGCCACAGAATGTACAGCACCAAGCGTGGACCCTAAGGTAAACTACGGACTTTGGGTGATTATGTCGTGTCAATGTAGGTTCATCCTTGGTACAAAGTATACCATTCTGGTGAGTCATGTCGACGATGGTGGAGGCTATGTATGTTTGGGGCCAGGGAGTGTACAGGAAATCTCTGTACCTTCCTCCCAGTTTTGTCGTAAACCCAAACTGTTCTAAAATAATCAAGTCTTCAGGAAAATGAGCAAAGGGCGTGAATAGATATTCCTCCAAAGAAGATACACAAACCATGAGATTTATGATAAGCACATGAGAAGATACACAACATCAAAAGACACCAGACAAATCAAAAGCACGGTGAGATGCTACTTACACCCATTAGGATGGCCAGAAGCAAAATGTCAGACAATAACAAGCGTTGGGGAGGATGTGGAGAAACTGAGAAGAAAAACTCGTAACTTCTGGTGGAGTTGTAAAATGTACAGTCACTCTGGAACGTGGTCTGGCAGTTCCTCAAAAGGTTAACTTATAGACTTGCCATATGAGCAATTCTACGTCTAGGTTTATACCCAAGAGAAATGAAAACACACATCCCTATAAACACCTGGATATGGGGCGCCTGGGTGGCGCAGTCGGTTAAGCGTCCGACTTCAGCCAGGTCACGATCTCAAAGTCCGTGAGTTCGAGCCCCGCGTCGGGCTCTGGGCTGATGGCTCGGAGCCTGGAGCCTGTTTCCGATTCTGTGTCTCCCTCTCTCTCTGCCCCTCCCCCATTCATGCTCTGTCTTTCTCTGTCCCAAAAATAAATAAACGTTGAAAAAAAAAATTTAAACACCTGGATATGATTGTTCACAGTGGCATTATTCACAATAGCCCCAAATGGAAGTATCCCAAACGTCCGTCGACTTGATAAATGAATACAGACAACACGGTATATCCACCAAAGAGAATATTATTCAGCCATAAAACGTTGATGAGCCCTGAAAACAGTATGCCAAGTGGAAGAAGCCAGACCCAAAAGGATACATCTTGTGTGATCCCGTTTCCATGAAATGTCCAGAAAGGGCAAATCCATAGATACAGAACGTAGACTGGCGGCTGGCAGAGGAATAGGGGAAGGGAGAATTGAGGGGGACTGCTAACGTATATGGAGTTTCTTTTTGGGGTGATAAGCATGTTCTAAAATTAATCGTGGCAATGGTTGCACAGCCCCGTGAATATCCTAAAAAACACAGAGTTGAACTCTTTACCCAGGTGAACTGTGTGGTCCGTTAACTCCATTTCAATGAAGCTGTGATTTAAAAAAAACTCTATGCTCCTTAAAACCTTCTGAACTATAGTCCCATATATCTGTTGGTATCTATTATTAAATAGTGAGGGTTTTCACAACAATATTAGTAGCTGTTGTGTTTGGTGGCACTGCAGATGACTTAAAACTATTTCTCTTGTTCTTTTTTTTGGGGGGGGGGACTGATTTTTCTTAAGCAAATACATGCTAAAAATGTTACAAAAGGAAACTGGCCAGGTTTTACAAATGCCCGCATACAGCCTTTCAGACCAAATGCTCAACGCACCTACTTGATACGATGGATGCCTTTGGCCTTTGACATTCTTGCAGTGTTTGTTCTCAGAGCCCATTACATCACTACAGACAATGATTACGCTCTCTGCCTAAACATTTCAGCTCCTGCCTCTGAAATGGGCATTGCTCTACCCTCCTTGCGTGGTGGCGGGGAGGATTAAGAGGGACCCTGCATTAATCAGGACTCCATAGCACGGCAGCAACCCGGCTAGGGGGCCAAATGCTCGGCTCGCCTGTCGTCTGGGTGAGGCCGCTGGATGCTGGCCTGGCAGCTGATGCTGTCCGCTCCGCCCCTCAGCCAAGTACAAGGTGCCTACGTTGCTGGGTATCGAGGGTATTTCCACACGGCCGAGATGTAAGCGTTAAGTCAAGGGCTGCTACAGATTTCCAATAAGTGTTCTCCTAGCCGACCCTCATCCAAGACTTTATACACTTTCCCCTTCTGTCTGTATATTTTCCCTAAGTGCCAAAACGAGGAAGATGCTGAAAAAAAAAAATAATAGGGACCCACTATCCCTTTTCCTACGATGCATGATTCTCTACAGCAGAATCACTGTTTTTGGTTTTTTCTTGGAATTAGAACATCACCCCTTCACGAAGATACCTAGAACTTGGAAGTTGAGCTCAGTAGGACTCTTGCCTTCTACCAACTTCTCTGTCACCCAGCAGGAGGCTTCCCAAGGGAACTGGTTTATCAGAGCCACGGAGGATGAGGTTGGAGCAACCAAGCATACAAGGAAATGTCTTAAAAAGAGTCTTGTAGGTACCTCTTTCTCAAAATCCTTGAAGGCCACACACAGAACAATCTAGATGACTTACTATATGTCCTGAGAAGTGCTAAACCAGCTCTGAAAATAACAGTCCTGAGTTGTCGCATTTTTTCAATGGCTTTGGTGTAAATACTGATGATTTCAAGTCATCAATGTGCTGTCACTGAACTTGAAATTGGGAGGACATATGGAACTGGAAGGAGATGGTAGGAGCCCCCATGTCATGCCGTATCATACCACGAGCTCGGTGTATTTAATGACACATTGATGACAATAAAATTCTAGACCACCCAGCTCAGCAACTGTAGCACGCCAGTCCGAGTGCGTATCACTCAGGGGATTGGTGAATTGACTAAAATAGACTTCTTTAATCCTAACAGGCTCCTCTGGCCCTCAGAATCTGACACATGACCCATCTGTTATCCATCAGGTGTTAAGCACCCTGGGCCTGGCAGTGTGCGGTGGGGCAGATTGGTAATCTGGTCTAGCATAGTTTAAACATTCTTCCTCCTAATGCGGCTTTTCATTAAATGCTGTTCATTCTCTCAAATGCTCTCGTCTCTCTGTGTCTATTTTAATTGAACTCCAATTCATTTTCCAGTGTGTGCCGGCCAGAACCATTGCTAGAGTTTCTTAACCGGCCACTTGGGCATCAAGTCCTACCCTCTCTCTTCCGTACTCGCTGCCATCAGAGGAGTCTCCCTCCGTCCCTCCTTCCCTTCCCTTCCCTCCCTTTCTTTCTTCTCTTTCTTTCTTTTTAAAGTTTATTTATTTATTTTGAGAGAGACAGAGAGAGTGGGTGGGGGAGGGGCAGAGAGAAGGGGGGAGAGAATCCCAAGCCGGCTCCGCACTGTCAGCACAGAGCCCAACGTGGGGCTCGAACCCACAAAGTGTGAGATCATGACCTGAGCCGAAATCAAGAGTTGGACGCCTAACCGACTGAGCCACCCAGGCACCCCGAGAGAGGAGTGTCAGCCCTCCAGGCCCAGGTGACCCCGGTCCCCGCCCATCACCCACCTGCCTCCTCCCTGCAGACATGCTCATCTTCCTTTGGCACCTTCATCTCTGCTGGGACATGCTTTCTTCCCGACCTATCTGTTCCTTTCTACTCCTACTCCTTTGATCCTCAGCGTCACTTCTCCCTCACCCCCGGGGTAGGTCAGTGTCCTGGTGGTCACTCATGAGTGGTCAGCTTCGGCCCTTTCTGTAGCATTTGCTCTTTCCCTAGATGGGCAGCTGTGTACATACGTGCTTAGTCTTGGGTCTTTCTACTCTGAGTCAGCTCCAGGAGGACAGGAGTCTGGTCCACAGCCCGATCCCTAGTGCTTGCAGGACGCAGGGCACAGAGGGGGATGTTCAAACACTGGCACGAGAACAGATGGAAGGCATTCAGAAAGGGCCAGTGGATTTCTGATGTCACCAAGGCAGCGACACAGGTTGTTCCTGACTTCACTCCCCCTCACCAGAAGAACAACTTACAATTATTCAAGAATAAGACACGACTGAGAGAATCTTAGACACAGAAGTGAGGCTGAAGAATGCCCCCCTACACCCCAGAGACTAAAGCAGACTGTGTTAGAAGGGCAGGAGAAGTGACCACACATTGACCATGTTGCCTCTCCCCCACGCCAGTGCAACACCATGCAGACAGGTCTCCCATGAGCCTCTGGTTCCTCCAGTGGGAACCCAGTGGGAAAAATCAACCCCCAACAGCACTGTGGGTCACTTCTCAGAAGCTGCTACTCTGATCTCGTACTATGGGGACTGTAGGTCAATCTGTGGGGCCCAATCACTGGGAATCTGACTGCGATGGAGGAGGGGGGAGGGGCTTGCTGCAACCAGCACACAGATCTTGGCAGATTAAGTTCAGACCAAGCAGTAATCCCAAGAAGTGGCTTTGTTCCTCTGCAGAATCAGGTGGGAGATGTGCTCTGACCAGGGAATTTGGCACTATACAAATCTGCCTGATCCAGATCCGTGAGTGAGTTTTGCCAGCCCTAGAGCTCAGTTTGCCCACGCCCAGGCCCAGGCAAAGTGGCTGAGTCTCAGCCCCACCTGCTGTGGAGAGTGCCTTCCAGGCCCCATCTGACCAGAGGGCTGGTGACAACTTCTGGAAGCTGTGTGGCTCAGAGCACTCCAGCCAAGAGGCGGCCAGGCAAAACTGACTGCCCCCCGAGCAAAGCCGGTACTTAGCATGGAATGTTCCTGGGCTATGTACGGGCAGGGGGATTATTCACAGCCAAAGCTGAGGGCAGCGCCTGGCCCCTCCCAACTGGAAAGGCTGTTTGGGAAATTAAGAGGAGCCTGGAGTGTCCCCTCCTCTTCCCACCCAGAGAAGGAGGCTGAGACAGAGCCCCACCCACCGTGAAGAATGTTTACAGGCCCCATCTGACCAGAAGGGCTGGAGACAATTCCTAGAAGCTGTCTGGCCCACCGGCCCTCAAGCTGAGAGGCAGGTGGGGAGAGCTGACAGTTTGCAGCGGCTTGTTTGGCCAGAGAACTTGGGGCTTGCGTCAGCTTGAGTTAAGACAACAAAGAGCTTTACCAGCTTTATAGCTGTGTCTCCTGCAGTGCGTGGGCAGGGAATCTAATTCATAGCCCTGCTCATTGCTGAACGCAGCCTTCAGCATATCTGACCAGGGAACCTAATCAGAGCATATGGGAAGCTGGGAAGCCCATTCAATAGCCCTACATACAGTGGCCCTTGAACAGAGAGCCCAGCCTGTGGTTTCTCCCATCTGCTGAGTGACCCCAGAGGCCTCATCTGAGCAGGGAGGTCAGGGCACACTCTGGCCTGATACAGGTTCCCAAAGAATGAGATGTACAGGCCCCGGGTCTTGGTCTGTTGCCCTCCCAGGATGGGCAGGCTAATTTATAACACCCTCTACTGAATATAGGACCCAGTTCTAACCACTTAGTAGGACTGACCAGAGATTCTGGACAATCATGGAGCCTGTGCTACAGAAACACTTGGGCAGTGAAAGAAACCAGTAGTCCTATCCAGTCAGTGGCACACCTCACCTCCTTATCCTTGTCTTCAGAGCTCAAACACAACACTGGCCTCACCTAAGAACAGAACATACAGCACACCCTACCCACCCACGGACATCACTAGCAGAAACACTCAGAAACCTAAACTGAGCTGATTAGTGAAGATCTGTCTGTGCCAAAGCAAACCTGTAAAGTCCAGAAGAGGAGTCCCATTACTCAAATGCACATTTACCAATGTAAGGAATCAAAGGTCATGAAAAATCTGATATGATTTTATAATATGGCACCACCAAAGGAAACTAATAAAGCTCCAACAACTGACCCTAAAAAAAAAAAAAAAAAAAAAAAAGGACAACCGTGTACTGTCAGACAAAGAATTCAGAATAATCCTCTTAAGGAAGTTTGGTGAACTGCAAGAAAACACACACACACAACAGAATGGAATTAGGAAGACAAGGCACGAACAAAATAAGAAGTTTGAAGAGGAAATAGCAACCACCAACCAACAAACAGACAAATAAGCAAAGAAACACACAGAAATCTGAGAGCTGAAAAATACCGTAACTGCAGAATTCCATAGAATTTCAAAAAGACTGGACCAGGCAGAAGAAGCTATCAGTGGCCCAGAGGATAGGACATTGGAAATTACCCAGTTGGAAGAACAAAAAGAGGAAAGAGTGCAAAAGTGAAGAAAGCCTACGGGAATTATGGAACACATGGAAAAGAAACAATATTCACATTATGGGAATTCCAGGAAGGAAGGAAAACGAGAACGGGTCAGAAAGTATATTTAAAGCAATAATGGCTAAAACTTTCCCAAACCTGGGTAGAGACATGGACATCCAGATCCATGAGGTTCAAAGGATCCCAAACAGGCTCAACCTGAATTGGGCTACACAGAGATATAATTAAATTGTCAAAAGTCAAAGACAAAGAGTTTTAAGGGTAGCAAGAGAGAGAGGTTATATTCAAGGGAGTCCCCATAAGACTAACAGTGATTTCTCAACAGGAACTCTTCAGGCCAGGAGAGAATGGAATGACACACTCAATATACTGAAAGAAAACAAGCGTTAACCAAGAATCCTACACGTGGCAAAGCTGTCCTTCAGAAACAAAGGAGAGATAAAGACTTTCACAAATAAAAGATGAAGGTGTTCATTACTACCAGACTTGCCTGACAAGGAATACTTAAAGGAGTTCTGTGTGGAAGTAAAAGAATGCTAATTCAATTAACAATGTAAAAGACCTGTAAATCTCACTGGTAACGGTAAATACATAGTCATAGTTACATTCAGCAATATGGTATCAGTAGTACACAATTCATTTACGACTCTAGTTTAAAAGTTAAAAAAAATGAAGTAAAACTAACCATTCTACAACAATTGAAGTTACACAGTATAAAACAATCATGTAAACTGGGAACAGCAATAACCTAAAATGTGAGAGGGAGAAGTAAAAGTATAAAGATTACAAATTCTACTGAACTGAAAGTTATCAGTTTAAAATAGTGTTCTATAAGTTTAAAGTATTCTATGTAACCCTCATGGTAACCATAAGGAAAAATTCTATAGTAATTATACAAAAGAACATGATAAAAAAGTTAAAGCATGCTGATGTCAAATATCAAAACACACAAAAAAACAGGATTAAGAAACAAGGAAAATCAGAACTACAAAACATCTAGAAAACATTAACAAAATGGCAATAGTAAGTCCTTACCTATCAAGAGTTCCTTTAAATGTAAATGGATTAAATTCTCCAATCAAAAGATACAGAATGCCTGAATGGATACAACAAATAAAAATGAAAAAAACAAAAAAACAAGATCCAACAATATGTTGCTTAGTCCATCAGTGGATGGAATATTCACACACACACACATACACACAAATGCATACACTCTACACACACACATATGTAAACATATTATTCAGCCATCAAAAAGCAAAGAAATCCTACCATTTGTAGCAACATGGACGGACCCTAAAGGCATTATGCTAAGTGAAATAAGACAGAGATCTCATTTACATGTAAAATCTAAAAAAAAAAAATTATAGACAAATTTATAGAAAAAGAGATCAGATTTGTGGTTATCAGAGGCAGCAGCAGGGAAGGTGGTGAGTGGGTGGGACTGGAGAGAGTTGGTCAAAAAGGCACAAAATTCCAGTTATAAGATCAATAAGTACTAGGGATGTAATGGACAGCATGAAGACTGTAGCTAACACTGCTGTATGATATATAGTAAAATTGTGAAAGAAAAAATCTAAGAGTTATCATCAAAAGGATATTTTTTTCCCTTTCTTCTTTTTCTTCTTCTTCTTTTTTATTGTATCTGTATGCGAAGATGGATATATTGGCTAAACCTACTGTGGTAATCATTTCACAATATATATAAATTAAGTCATCATGCTGTAAGCCTTAAACTTATACAGTGATGTGTGTTGATTATTTCTTGATAAAAGAAAGAAAAAGATATTTCCCCACTGAAATGCAGATAAAAGGCTGGGCCAGAATTGGTACCCAGGGAGAAAAAAGGAAGGATGGGGGAAAGACCTATATTTAAACCCCTTGACTGCTCCCCACCATCCACAATGGGAGTTCTCAACCCTGGATGCTCACAGGATTATTTGAAAATGTAGATGCTGAAGTCCCACCTCAGAACAACTAAATAATCTTGCAGGCTGAGGCACGCCTGGGTACCTATAGTCCTAAAGAGCATCCCTGGTGATTCTGCTGCAGAGAATCAATAGGATAAACTCAATGTGTCCCAACCTCTCTCCTCCAAACCACCTCTCATGTCCCTGTCTTCTATAACCATCTTTACAATGCAGATGCTCTCTTTCCACTTCTCCCTCCCTTTGGTCCTCACTTCAAGACCCAGATCGGATACACCCTTCTCTAAGAAGACTTTCCTGATTCTCCAAGGCAGAGCTGCTGTCTTTCATGCTTCCGTCAACACTGTGTGTATGTAGAACCTAGGATGGCATGTGTAGTTCCCAAAGTATGTTTCATGGAACACTAGCTACTAGGGTGGGGGCTACAGGAAATGGGAAATGTTCCACAACATATATCCCCCCCCCTTGAAGATCCACAAGATACATTAGCTTATGAGAGCCTCTGGGAAGACCTACAAGAAGAATGAAAACAACACAAAACAAAAACCTGCTGAAACTTATTTACCCCACTGTTATCTTACACTTATTTGATCACAGACCTCCTTTCCCCAGCCCAATACTATACAGTGGGGGTTGCTGTCATTACAAGCAGACTTTGGAGGTGTTCCAGTGGTTCTAGACCACTGCAATGAAGAGAAGATCACAACAAAGACAGTCAGATGAATTTTTTGGTTTCCCAGTGCATATATAAGTTATGTCCACACTATATATTACTGTGCTGTATTAAGTGTAGTCTAGTAACTACTTTCTAAAAAAATGTAGATACGTCAATTAAAAATACTTTATTGCTAAAAAAACAATGCTAACCATCATCTGAGCTTTCAGTGAGTCCCAATCACTGACCACCATATCAAATATAACAATATTTGATATTATTGGTGATGAGACCACCATAACAAATATAATAATGAAAAAGTTTCAAATACCGTGATAATGACCCAAATGTGACGGCAGCACGGAGTGCGCAAATGCCGTTGGAAAAAGGGTGCCTATAGACTTGCTCGATGCAGGTTTGCCACAAAATTTCAATTTGTTAAAAACAAAAACCAAAACCGCAGTATCAGCAAAGAGCAATAAAGCAAGGCACAAAAAAATGAGGTATGCCTGTTTGAGCTTTCCATCTTTGCTACTCGGCAAACTTTTAGCATCAGTACGTGTTTCTTGAACAAATCACTGAATACTTATTTTGTTCCCTCTTAGGACTTTTTTTTTTTCTGAAAAGGCTGAACAGTTGGGGTGTCTGGTGTTTGTTTTTTTCAAAATATTTGCCCAACAGGGGATGCTGAGTTCCTGCTCCACTCCTATAAAGACCAACCCTACAGCGGTGAAGATACTGGAGCATAGATCCTACCCACCCCCATGCCACTGTCATTAAGGTCTTATTGTCTCATCCAACCCAGTTTCCCCGGAACAGTTTCATCTTTGAAAAGAAACACATAATCCAGGTAATCAACATGGAAATGAGCAAAATATCTTCGCAAGAACTAATTTCCTAGTTAGCAGCAAAAGGTGCTAATCAACATATCTGAATATCTACTGATGGCTCTCCTTGATGGGTCCTTTCCTTCTCTAAGCCACTCAGCTGCCAGAGCTGAAATTTGTCAGATTAATCACCTACTAAACATCTTGCCAATGCCCCTGGAGTTCAAGTGGGTTTCCATATGCCAACACATCTTCCTGTATTTATACTTACAGTATATAACAGGTGAAGGAAAGACCTGGCAGGGATTTCTAACAGCTCATTATTAATTATGGCCGTAGTCTGCATAGCTTATCAGAGGAATAAATCTAGTTGATCTTGTTAAGAATAAAAAAGGTGGGCACCGTTCAGCTGCCTCTGTTTTTCTGGTTGGTCTTTCAACACAACAGATGTGTTATTGCTGCAAACATGCTCACATTAAAACCTGATGCTGGTTCTTTTGAAATGTCTTTCTCCTCAAATCAATGGTATTGAGTCAAGGTCAATGAAGATTCCAAAGCATGTCTGCAAACACTCATTGTACAGGGACTGCCCGACTCTGTGGGTGAGTCACAGCAGGCACGTGGCCTGATTTTATAACCTAAAGGTCTGCTGAGCCGTCACCCTCCACCCTGGGGTCCTCCATGACTGAGAGAGCTACTCCCTCCCTTCTGTACCCACCCCTCTACCCACACCCCCTCCTGTTATTCATTCACTCATTTGTTCACTGATTCATTAAATGCTAATTGAGCACTTCCTAGGGGCCAAGCACCGTACTGGTGGGTAAGGACTGATGAAGATTCCCTTCCTTCTTTTTTTTTTTTTTTGTTTAATTTTTTAAATGTTTATTTATTCTTGAGGGAGAGACAGACAGAGACAGAGTGTGAGTAGGGGAGGGGCACAGAGAGAGGGAGGCACAGAATCCGAAGCAGGCTCCAGGCTCCGAGCTGTCAGCACAGAGCCTGACACGGGGCTCGAACTCACAAACTGTGAGATCCTGACCTGAGCCGAAGTCAGACACTTAACCGACTGAGCCACCCAGGTGCCCCACAAAGATTCCCTTCTTACCTAAACTCTAGCCAGGCTCCTCTGAGCCCTCAGTTAGGCCTCAACCTTGGCCTATAAAGACCTGAGCCAACACGAACACAGTGTGTAACATCTCAAGCCTCCATCTCTGGGATGACCAGTGCCCATATGAGAAGACTCAAGGCTTCCAGAAGAACTGACTCTGTTCCAGCCAACACCTGAAGATACCTCGTCCAGCCTCTGTGGGAGGGTAGGAGCCTAACTTGGTAAGTACCGGTTAGCAAACCTGGATCGGTTTTGTATAAGCTGATGCCCTTCCTTCCTGCTTTTTGCAATTTTCCCCTTCCTTGACTCTACTATGCCCTCTCCCTACCCCCTCCTTCTTTTCAATCACTCAGTCACCTCTGCACAAATCTGAGTGGAGCTCAGCAGTTTCTGCTACTGTCAGCAGTCACTGAATAAAACCCGATTTGGGGCGCTTGGGTGGCTCGGTTGGTTAAGCGTCCAACTTCGGCTCAGGTCATGATCTCACTGTTTCTGGGTTCGAGCCCTGCATCAGGCTCCGTGCTGACAGCTCAGAGTCTGGAGCCTGTTTCAGATCCTGTGTCTCCCTTCCTCTCTGCCCCTCCCTCACTCACACTCTTTCTCTAAAAAATAAACAAACATTAAAAAAGAGAAACCTGTTTTAACTAATGCCTGGCTGTGTTTATCTCTGACCAGCTAAAGTCTCTGCCCTCCTGGGGCTTGCATTTCAGTGGGGAGCCAGACGATGAGCAAGTTAAAGGAGGCAGTGGGGTGATGTCTAGGTCCGTGGGTGTCAGGGGTGGTCTCCTTGAGAATGTGAAAATTGAGCTGAAAACTGAAGAATGAGCCATGCTTTGGAGAGCTGGTTGAAGAAAGTTCCAGCTACAGGGGACGCAAGACAAGGCGGACGGTGTGACCGGAAGGGATTGAGTGGGAGGCCCACTGAGAGACGAGTTTGAAAAAGCAGGCAGGAACCCACACCACATTAACCACAGGCCTTGATAAATCTGGATTAAAAAAAAAAACATTCCCTTATTTTCTTCTGCCCCCTGCCAGGGTCATGCTTGGGAGCCCAAAGAGGGGGAGATTGGAGGGAAAAAAGTCAAGTTTCCATCAAGAAACTGTCCTGTGGAAATTCGGTGGAAATAAGGCAAGAAATGAACTTGTAATGTGGTGTTCAGGATCATTCTGGAGGGAATGGGAGGAGGCTGAGCTGGTCTGTGACTTCTCTGACAAAGACCATCTTGGCAACTGCTCACGGCGGGGGGGGGGGGGGGGGGGGGGGGCTGGCCTGGAGAGTGGCGGGACAAAGAAAGAAGATGCAGGTGGGGCAAGGATTCTGACCACGCCTGTCCACTGGTCGCTCCTTCCCACATATTCACTTGCACATATTCCAAGGTGTGGTTGGTCTTCCTCGTCCTCCTCAGGGCCGTGTGTGGTTTTCAGAGGCAGGGATGCTGAACCCACTGCTGTACCCTCGCTCAGAAAGAAGCGTCTGAGGTGGTGCTCACCGGAAGGCTGGGAGGAGGGACGCAGGAAGTTTGGGGGCCAAGAGTGGCTCCCATTACATGCATTCTTTCCAACCCCACAGAAGGCTGTTATCTGTCTTTCTAATTGCGTCTCTGTAGGACCGGGCATGGGGTGGGCTAACATTAACAGAAACGGGGAAATGGGTTAAAAAGTGCCAGAACTGGAACATTCTGAGACCAGGATGCGCTGGAGGAAATAGGGGAGTCACCTTTCTCTATCACAGGGTCTGGAGATGTCCAGACAGTCTCCCACACTGGTGCCCACGTCCATTCCTAAGCCCCAAAGGGGTCTTGCTGCTCATTCATTTTGCTTTCCTGGTCTGGAATCCTCTCTTCTTCCGTAGTTGAGTTGCTTCTTGACAACCCTGTGCTTACGTGGGCATGGCTGGGTGGTTTTCCTTCTACCCAGGAGGTTGGAAACGTTAGGGAGAGCATCCGACTTAAAAACTGGTGCGGTGGGGGGGGCGCCTGCGTGGCTCAGTCGGTTAAGTGTCTGACTCTTGGTTTTGGCTCAGGTCATGATCTCACGGTATTGTGGGTTCGAGCCCCGCGTTGGGCTCTGTGCTGATGGCATGGGGCCTGCTTGGGATTCCCTTTCTCCCTCTCTCTCTCTCTCTCTCACCCCTCCCCTGCTCACACTGTCTCTGTCTCTCTCAAAAATAAAAATAAACTTAAAAAAATATATTTAGAACTGGCGTGGTGGTTGGCTCCCTGCTTCCTGGCACAGTGTGGGGTCGGCAGGCAATGGCCGGGGCCCCTGCAGAGGTGCTGATGGAAAGCCTGGGGACCCACCACTGATTTTCCCTTCCTGGTGGACCACTTGCTCTGAGAGCCGGGCCAATTCCCTTGGAATCCAGAGCCAGAAGGGGCGGCTCCCCAAGGGAGAAGAGGAAGTTGGAGATGAGGAAGGAGGCATGAGAGGGAAGTAGGAGCCAGAGCCAGCCCTGAGAGCAGACGGAGCCGAGGCAGAAGGCAAGAGCTTCCAAAACCGGAGCGTGTCTCACCCTGGGCTCATCCCAGGCCCCCCGCCATGCTGTCTCATGAAGGGGTGCTGTAGGCTGGCGTGAGACACGTTCATAAAGCACCCAGCACAGCACTTTGCACTAGCAAGTCACTACTGTTACTGCTGTTATTTAAAATAACTGCCGAAATGGTGGCCTCATGACTGCACTCGAGATGTGCATCAACAGGACAGAGTATTTGAGACCCGGGCAATGGGGAAGAGTCAATACCATGGCCAGTGATTCCGATGGCATGCCTACCCTCTATCTGCCATGGCCACTTCCTAGTGTCAGGACATCGCATCTCAGCTCAAACAGGGTGTCAGCCCGGCCCACGGAGAGAATCGGAAAGACTAGGAGGACAGAGCAGGGCTAGGGGAGGGCACCCTGCCTGACCCACCCTCTGAGCGGAGGCCAAGTCAGCCCTATGCTTGGGGGTCTTGCTAAGCATCCACCGAGACATGGCTTCTGTCCCTACACCGGCTGCTTGCTGGCCACGTCTTAAAAACCAAGTGCTGGTCAGTCTGAAGTCTGCTTAGTGGTAACAACCAAACCCTGGAGCATCTGGGCCATTACCGTGCGATTGCACCTTCGAGCAGTGCTTCAGAGCAAGGCAGGAATATGAATGCAGTGTGCCTGCGGAGTTGATCCGCACCCTACTAGTGATCCGTGCGCCAAACACCTGCAGGAGAGAGTGTGAGCCGGCGGCCTCCCAGTGGCCGTGAGGACTGCTGGGGCCCTTCCCTGTGCCTCTTTTCATCTCTGTCATTGGGGACCTCTTGTAAAATGCCGCCCTCATGCCAAGTGTCCGCACGGCACCCAGCCTATGTTAGCAAGAATGGAAGACAGGGGGCTCTGTCGTTTCCCAGACAGCGGAAATTAAAACCAGCAGGACACCACAAGTTGTTCAGCCAGGAGAGGGACCAAAGAATCAAGGCTAGAGTCAAAAGGGGGAATCTCGTCTTCCTGTGGCACTGATAGTGTGACCAGGTACTAAAACCCCTACCAGCGTGGACCTGGGATTCAGCGGGTACTCGGACACTGGCACGATCAGTGGTGCCAAAGTGTTAAATATCTTCAGAATGAACACCTGAGGCGCACACTGGAGGGTTCCCCAAATATCCCCTCCCAAGCCCCCGCCACCCTTGCCAAAGCAGGATGGGCTTTGCACAGTGGCCCTGGGGGTAGCACTGGGCCTCCAGGACAGAAGTCGCTCCAGGGGCTCCCCATGTGACAGCCCCGTGGGCTCCCTGAACAGACCCACACACACCCAGCCAAGCTAGAGGCATGTTCTAGCCGAGAGTCCCAGCTCAGGCTAAGGACCAATTAACTGAGTAATAGATAGACTCTCTAGCATGGCCTCATTTAAAAGTTATAAGATGAGGGTTGCCTGGGTGGCTCAGTTGGTTAAGCATCTGACTTTGGCTCAGGTCATGATCTCACGGTTCATGGGGTCGAGCCCGCATCAGGCTCTGTGCTGGCAGCGGGATTGGGATTCTTTCTCTCTCTCTCTCCCTCTCTCCACACCCCCTACCTCGTGCTTTCTAAGAAATAAAAAAATAAACTTAAAAAAAGGTATACAATGAAATACATTTGCTGGGTCATGCCCAAGTTGGTTCTCCGGTGAATGCTTCTCTGACTTCACATGGACAGCAAATACCCAGGGATCTTGTCAGAACGCAGATTCTGACATTGCCTAGCAAGCCCCTAGGCAATGTCAGAGCTGTTGGTTTGAGGACCACGCTTGGGGTAGCAAAGAACTCTTACCGTAAGGCGGAGCCTGGCTTATGTCAGACTCTGGATAAATGGTTACTTGTGTGCTATTGTCCTGGTTCCTCACCTGGACCGTGGAGCTGCATGCTCAGTCCCCTTGGAGGGACAAATGAGCACAGGCCCTAGAAGTCAAGCATCAGCCTGTGGGTCATTCTGGAGCCAGGATGAGCTTCGGCATCCACTGAACTATCTTCTCTAGCCATGCCTGCGGCTGCACTAATGGGTCCCCTCTCTGCGCCCAACGCTATGCAACAAGCATTGTGGGACGTGTTGATGAAAAAGACAAAATGGCGGGCCTTAAAAACTCAAAATATTAAAATCTCCTGCCCATTAAAGATTCACCTCTCAGTTTTTCTCCATCAGGGCTAAAAGTTAAAGCCATAGGTCCAAAAGCTTGTATAGGCTCAGCGTATGCTCTGTCACAGAAGCCACGAAGTTGCGTAAACTTTCCGAAGCATGCAATGTAGTTTGAATACTTAACACATCAAGCTTACTCAGAGGAAGAGTCTTTTGCTATGAGATTGAGTATTTATGTAATAAGGTCCTGTTTTCCGTGAAAGGCAGAACCTACCAGTAAGCTGAATGACAGCGACGAGGGATGACCATTAGGGCTCACGAATGACCCAGTGACTGATGATACAGGACACAGCAGTATAAGACACATCAAACCATGTTGTGTGACAGCAGAGAATGAACTGGAAAAACAACACCCTTAAAAACATCTAGATACCTTTTCGTAACATCTAACACGCAGGCAATTAACAAATATACATTTGAACCGATGACCCTTTTTGTTGTAGCTGATGCCTCTTAACATTATACTGATGAAAGCAGATTAACAGATAAATAGAAATAATAAATTGTGAACTGCTCTGCCTAGGCCCAGGACACAGGAAGTATTCAATGAAGCCATGTTTTTAACCACAAATGAACGGATGGACGGATGAAAGCATGAGTGGGGCACTCTCGTAGCTTTGTGGATGGGCCTACAATGTGGCATTCTGTACTTAAACTAGAAGTTTTATAAATATGAGACAAACACATTCGTATGGCCACAATCACCATTAAATAACGGGCCCTACATCCCGTTTTAAAATGAAAACATACCATTCTGAAGTATTTACACATAAAAATATGTATTTTCTTTTTAAAAAAATTTTTTTTTCAACGTTTATTTATTTTTGGGACAGAGAGAGACAGAGCATGAACGGGGGAGGGGCAGAGAGAGGGAGACACAGAATCGGAAACAGGCTCCAGACTCTGAGCCATCAGCCCAGAGCCTGACGCGGGGCTCGAACTCACGGACCGCGAGATCGTGACCTGGCTGAAGTCGGACGCTTAACCGACTGCGCCACCCAGGCGCCCCAAAAATATGTATTTTCTTAAGAGAATTGTTTCTCTGACAAATCAGACGAAACCAGGGAAAAGACTGATTGATAACTTGGATTACATAAAAATAAAAATGTTTGCAGTGCTTTAAAAACACCCCAAGCAAAGTAGAAAGACAAATACATTGGGAAAATTATGTAAATTATAACCCAAAGAGCTCATATCATTAATATAAAAAGGGGTTCTGTCAATAGAAAAACAAAAGACCAACAATTTTATACAAAATAGGCTAGAGTATAATCAGGTAGTTCATAGATAAAGAAATGCATATAAAATAAGGAAGTCCTGGGAAGGTCATGTCACACACAGCATGCCAGCCAGAGTTCAAATATCTGAAAGTTGCTAAGAGAGTAGATCTTAAAAGTTCTCAACACAAGAAAAAAATGGTAACTGTGTGGGGTGATGGATATTAACTAAACTTATCGTGGTGATCATTTTGTAATATAGACATAGATCAGATCATTACGGCACACACCTTAAACTCGTACAACGTTATGTCAATTCTATCTCCATAAAACTGGGGGGAAAAGAAAAGCAAGTGGAACTTAAGTATCAACTTCATGAGAGAAACGTACATTAAAAATACACTGTCACTTACCAACTGGCAACAGTCTGGAAGTCTGACCATGGACTGCGCTTGGCAAGGCTGTTGGGAAGCTGGCTCTGCCAGTCACTGCTGGTGGAGATGGTGCATGGTGCAAACCTATGAAGGGGTGTTGGGTATCATCCAGCAAAACGAGTATGCATTTGCCTTCTGCTCTAATAATCGCATTCCAGCAATCAATCCCAGGAGATACCAAAAGATATTTGCACAGAATATCTGGTGTAGCACTATTTGTAACAGCAAAAGACTGGAAAGAACACAAATGTTCACTGTGAGGGGGATGGAGAGGAAACCAGGGCATGATCACATGTCAGACTCTCAAGGAGCTAAGGAAAGCAACCAGTGGTCCCTGAACCTTGACTGGTGTCTCAAAATACGGTTTCCGAATAAAAGACACAGGGCTCCTCAGAAAAATGGCTGATTCTCAGTCTGGAGCCGTTAATGTGTAAGACGATCCTGGAACACATTGTCATAGCAGAAAGCAAGCAAGCTATCGAAGAGTCAGGTCAGAAGGACACAAGATTCCTCTGGCCAAAGATGGGACTCTGGAATATTGATAAAGATAGTAACTGTAAAGAATTCAAACGTATTCAAACTTATTTGGTATGTTTCACTCCATTCATTTATAAAAACATTGGAAAGAAACTTCTTGGTTACCTTTGGAGAATGGAGCCTACTTACTATTTTTAAAAAATGATTTTAAAAACCAGGAAAGAACAGGGGTACCTGGGTGGCTCAGTTAGTTAAGCATCTGACTTCGGCTCAGGTCATGATCTCACGGTTTGTGGGTTCGAGCCCTTTGTCAGGCTCTGTGCCGACAGCTCAGAGCCCGGAGCCTGCTTTGGGTTCTGTGTCTCCCTCTCTCTCTGCCCCTCCCCTGCTCAGCTCATATTCTCTCTCTGTCTCTTTCTCTCAAAAATAAATAAAAATACTTTTAAAAAGTTAACAATTAATTTATCTCACCATTAGTATATGAACAATACTCCAGGAAAGTAAAACAGTTCATAAAGGGGAATTTCTCTTTACAGAAGTTGTCCGGTGAGTAAAAAAGAGAAAATAATAGAATATCCCTATTTTGCAGTCTCTGATGAATTAGTGGATTTAGACAATTCACTAATGGTTGCTAACATGTAAATAGCTAACCAGACAATGTGTACCTTGTGATGAAAATACACAGAACCACATATGAATTATTCTGGCAAAACAAAAACAAAAACAAAAGCACACAGAGAATAAGACCAGAATCCAACCCAGCTCTTGTCTAATCTATTATATCTAATGATCAGTTTACATGAAGTACAGAGGATAAAGGAAGATGTCAAATGACACCACAGAGATGCCGTTTGAAGAACTCAGCTTGTGAAAAACACTCTCGAGACCAATAAACTACTCTCTTCAACAAATAGATTGCAAGGCAAAAAAAAAAAAAGAAAAAAGAAAAAGAAAAAGAAAAAAAATCCTGATTCAATGACCAATAGACACAGGGAAAGATGCTCAACATCACTCATTAGCAGGGAAATGCAAATCAAAACCACAGTGAGCCATCACCTCACATCTGGCAGAATGGCTAAAATCAAAAACACAGGACACAACAGGTGTTGGTGAGGCGGTAGAGAAAGGCGAACCCTCTTCTGCTGCTGGTGGGAATGCAAACTGGTAGAGCCGTGCTGGAAAACAGTATGGAGGCTCCTCGAAAATTTAAAAATACAACCACCCTACAACCCAGCAATTGCACTTCTGGGCATTTACCCAAAGAATACAAAAATGGTAATTCGAAGAGATACAGGCGCCCCTATGTTTATTACAGCATCGTCTACAATAGCCAAATCATGGAAACAGCCCAAATGTCCACCAACTGATGAGTGGATAAAGATGTGCTACATACATACAATGGAATATTACTTGGCCATCAAAAAGAAAATCTTGCCGTGTCCAACAACGTGGATGGAGCTAGATGGTATTATGCTAAGTGAAGTAAGTCAGAGAAAGACGAATACCATATTATTTCACTCATATGTGGAATTTAATAAAACAAATGAGCATAGGGGAAAAGAGAGAGAGAGAGAGGCAAACTAAGAAACAGGATCCTAACTATAGAGAACAAACTGAAGGTCACCAGAGGGAAGGTGGGGGTGGGATGGGGGAAATAGGTGATGGGGATTAAGGTGTGCACTTGTCTTGATGAACACCGGCTGTTGGGTGTAAATGCTGAATCACTAAATTTTATACCTGACGTTAATATTGCACTGTATGCTAACTAACTGGAATTTACATAAAAACATAAGAAAAAAATTCTGAGTCAAACAAATTGCAAAAAAAAATGATTTATGACATAATTCAGGAAATCTGAACACTAGTAATTTATATGGTATTGTAAATATATTTTTTTAATTTTTTAATCTTTATTTTTAAGAGACAGAGAAATAAGAGTGTGAGCAGGGGAGGGACAGAGGGAGAGGGAGACACAGAATCTGAAGCGGGCTCTAGGCTCTGAGCTGTCAGCACAGAGCCCAACACAGGGCTCGAACTCACCCACTGTAAGTTCATGACCTGAGGAAGTCAGACGCTCAACCGACTGAGCCACCCAAGCGCCCCAGGTATTATAAGGTGTTTTAAAAAAGAGGATGCTTATAGTCTCCTGATTTGTTCATTTTAGCCACTCTGGTGTGAGGTGATATCTCAGTGTGGTTTTGATTTGTATTTCCCTGATGAGGAGTGACGTTGAGCATCTTTTCATGTGCCTGTTGGCCATCTGGATGTCTTCTTTAGAGAAGCGTCTATTCATGTTTTCTGCCCATTTCTTCACTGGATTATTTGTTTTTCGGAACCTTCTTGCACTGTTGGTGGGAATGTAAACTGGTGCAGCAGCTCTGGAAAACAGGGTGGAGGTTCCCCAAAAAATTAAAAATAGATCTACCCTATGACCCAGCAATAGCACTGCTAGGAATTTACCCAAGGGATACAGGAGTGCTGAGGCATAGGGGCACTTGTACCCCAATGTTTATAGCAGCACTTTCAACAATAGCCAAATTATGGAAAGAGACTAAATGTCCATCGACTGATGAATGGAAAAAGAAACTGTGGTTTATATACACAATGGAATACTACGTGGCAATGAGAAAGAATGAAATATGGCCTTTTGTAGCAACATGGATGGAACTGGAGAGTGTTACGCTAAGTGAAATAAGTCATACAGAGAAAGACAGATACCATATGTGTTCACTCTTAGGTGGATCCTGAGAAACCTAACAGAAGTCCAGGGGGGAGGGGAAGAAGAAAAAAAAGGTTAGAGAGGGAGGGAGCCAAACCATAAGAGACTCTTAAAAACTGAGAACAAACTGAGGGTTGATGGGGGGTGGGAGGGAGGGGAGGATGGGTGATGGGTATTGAGGAGGGCACCTGTTGGGACGAGCACTGGGTGTTGTATGGAAACCAATTTGACAATAAATTTCATATTAAAAAATAAAAAATAAAAACTGTTGTTCTGAGAAATAAATAAGTGAAAGATGAGGGGAAAAAAAGAGGGTGCTTAATTTTTAGAAACACACACACTTAGAAATAGTTCAAAAGAAGCGATATGACATGTGAGATTGTCTTCAAAGCAGCCTGGTGGGAGGAGAAAGGACGGGAGGATGGCTAAGACCGGACTAGTCATGAGCACTAACTACTGAAGCTGGATAATGGGTACAAGGTGGGGCATGGAACTATTATTTCTACTTTGTAAAAGCTGATTTTCCCTAATAAAAAAGATAAATAAATAATGAAAATTAAAAAAAAAAAAAAGACTACTAGTCCCCTATGTCTGCCCTCCTTCTTTGCCTGGGGGTATGATGACTTTTATTTCTGGAACTCTTTACCCCAAGAACTCTGTGAACTTCATGGAAGTTAGATCAGCTCTTAGGTGCCTTTTCACTACAAGGTGATAGATGGAGGAACTAAAGAAGAGGGGTGAATGAGGTCCCTGGGACCAGGACTTTGAATAGGGACCTGATGATTCTAAATTCAATATCTAACCAGGCATTTGGAGGGGGGGGGGGGGGGGGCGGATTCAAAGTCCTAGTGGGGAATGGTTATCTGTCGTGAGCCACTGATAAGGCCCTGTCACTAAGGAGTCATGCAGAAGTGAGGTCTTTCTTCCTCCTGGTCCCCAAGAAAACGTGAAGGTCAAGACAGCCATAGCTTCTGTCCCTATCTCATGAAACTCTAAACTTGTGTCCAAGGGAAGGCCACAGGAGGTACTGATCCCTAGACCATGCAGGCATCTTGGAGAAGATCTCGTGTGAAGAATCAGCCACCTCCTGTCAAAAAGAAGGGAAGACAGAGAAAGGCCCAGAGCGGTGAAGTGACCATCTGAGGTCATGTGCAAAACCAACCGATGTACCAAACCAGAGCTGCAGACTGTCACTTCCAAACCCTGTACTCTCAGGACTCAACCCTGGCTTTCCTGAGGTTGATGGGGGATTAAAGCATCTTATCTAGAAATCAAGCCCGAACAATTCCAGAATAGAGGTCTAAGGGTCCAACTTGCTGAACTGCTGACATGTCCTTTTACGGTGAGTCTAAGTGACCACTCAAGGTCAAGGAGCTTAGGGAGAAGAGATTCAGGGGAAGCAACTTTTTTTTTTTTCATTTTGTCATTCATTCTAATAAAGCATCCTGAGTTCCACTGTTGAAGTCAGAGAGGCTTTGGCAATCAGTCTCAGATTCCGGGTGTGGTTCATTCCACTACATGCCCCTCCACTGTTTTCTTCTTTAACTGGACTGGAACTGAGATTATTTTTTAACGTAATTGGCAAAAATTGAAGAGTATTCACGCCACGCTCTTGGGTTCATCAAAATCTTGTTTCCCTTGGGCGTGCTACAACTCAGTGCTGATAAGAACGTCAGGAGGAATTTCTGAACATTTACCTTAAGCTTGCTGTCCTAAGGATTAAGGTTTGATCTTTAAAACAATGTCTTTTTTTTTTTTTTTGCCTGAGTTGAAAATGCTTTCCCATCTGTCAGCTCCCCTGAGGTGGGAATCAAGAATAGGGACCTTCAGCTTAATTGGAACATTCTCTGCAATTCTGCCATTCACTGAAACTGTCGCTTTACTTTTATCCGCGAGAGCATCACAGCAGAGGTGAGTCACAGACGGTATTCCTGCAGCAGGAGTATGGAGCCAGGGGGTCCAAAGACCTGGGTTCCGGAGACATCACACGGTGCCACCATACCCCTGTCTGCATCAGTTTCCATGTCTATTTAAAGATGGCAGCCCACCTACATGACATTCTGGAAAAGGCAAACTTATAAAGACAGTACAAAGCTCAGTGGTTGCCATGGGTTAACAGGAGGGAGGAATAAAACAGACAATCACGGAGGATGTGTAGGGCAGTGAAACTACTCTGACCAGTGGCAGACATGTCATTACACACTGTCTAGACCCACAGATGTACAACACTGAGAGCACAACCTAATGTAAACTACAGATTTGGGCAGATTCTGATGTATCAGTGTAGATTCACCCACTGTAAGAAATGTACCGCTCTGGTGGGGGATGTGGGTAGTGGGAGATATGGCTGGGGGGGATATGGGTGGAAGGGGATGTGGCTGGAGGGGGAGGTGGCTGGAGGGGGGAGGACAGGAGGGGGAGGTGGCTGGAGGGGGAGGTGGCTGGAGGGGGAGGGGAGGTGGCTGGAGGGGGAGGGGAGGTGGCTGGAGGGGGAGGGGAGGTGGCTGGAGGGGGAGGTGGCTGGAGGGGGAGGTGGCTGGAGGAGGAGGGGAGGTGGCTGGAGCGGGGGGATGTGGCTGGAGGGGGAGGTGGCTGGAGGGGGAAGTGACTGGAGGGGGAGGTGGCTGGAGGGGGAGGTGGCTGGAGGAGGAGGGGAGGTGGCTGGAGCAGGGGGATGTGGCTGGAGGGGGAGGTGGCTGGAGGGGGAGGTGGCTGGAGGAGGAGGGGAGGTGGCTGGAGGGGGAGGGGGATGTGGCTGGAGGGGGAGGTGGCTAGAGGGGGAAGTGACTGGAGGGGGAGGTGGCTGGAGGGGGATGTGACTGGAGGGGGAGGGGAGGTGGTTGGAGGGGGAGGGGAGGTGGCTGGAGGGGGAGGTGGCTGGAGGAGGAGGGGAGGTGGCTGGAGGGGGAGGGGGATGTGGCTGGAGGGGGAGGTGGCTGGAGGGGGAAGTGACTGGAGGAGGAAGTGACTGGAGGGGGAGGTGGCTGGAGGGGGAGGGGAGGTGGTTGGAGGGGGGGTGGCTGGAGGGGGGGGTGACAGGAGGGGGAGGTGGCTGGTGGGGGAGGTGGCTGGAGGGGCCGTGGATGCAGGGGGAGGCTGTTCATGTGTGTAGGGGCAGGAGGTATATGGCAGCTCTGTACTTCCTGCTCAATTTTGCCATTAGCCTAAAACTGCTCCAAAATTTTGAAGTCAAATTTTTTTTTTAAAAAAAGGAGATGGCAAAAGTTGTCTAACAGGATTGCAGAGATGAACTTCTCTCTTACTGAACACTAAGAGAAATCACACAGATGGTTGAAAATGGACAGACATGTGTCTTGTGGTTATTATTAAAAGTCTCAATAAGAAATCCTATTCCCGGGATGCCTGAGTGGCTCAGTCGGTTAAGCGTCCGGCTCTTGATTCTGGCTCAGGTGGTGATCTCATGGTCCTGAACGAAGGGTTGTGAGGCTGAGCCCCGAGTCAGGATCTGCACTGGGCATGAAACTTGCTTAATATGCTCTCTCTCCCTCTCTTGCTGCCCCTCCCCACTTGTAGTCGTGCACTTCCTCTCAAGGAAAAAAAAAAGGAAGGAAGGAAGGAAAGAAAGAAGGAAGGAAGAAAGGAGGGAGGGATGGAGGAAGGGAGGAAGGGAAGGAAGGAAGGAGGAATGGAGGGAGGGAGGGGAGGAAGGAAGAAAGGAAGGAAAGAGGGGGGGAGAGAAAGAGGAAAGAAAGAAAGAAAGAAAGAAAGAAGAGAGAAAGAAAGAAAGAAAGAAAGAAAGAAAGAAAGAAGAAAGAAAGATAGATTCCAACTGCGGGCATAGGAGGCAGGGGCTCAGGCGCGGCAGCGAGGGCTCGATGCTGCCTCCCCAGCCCTGTTTTATATGATCGACAGCATACCCCACGGAGCACAGGGGGACTATAAACGCACTGGAAAATGCATACCCAAGTGATAATGGTCTTCCAGAGAAGCCCACTTGGGGGATGGTGCTCACATTACTAAAATGCTAGCACTGCTCCAACATTTTGGGAATTCCCCTTGTGGAACAAGCTTCCAGAATCCTATTTGAGTATTCCCAGGGTATGGATTTAGCTTCCAGAGAGAGTTAGAAGTTTGATGATATGGTTACGTCCCAAATGAGGTGGGGCTTGGCTTCCTTGTCTGGCTGTGAGGAATGAAAGAGAGACCCTACTTGCAAAGTTGAACTTGGCCTCGCCCGGTGGAAGAACTGTACCAAACGACACCATGCCACATCGACTACCTAAGCTCGCCTGTTATTAGGGGAAGCGCTTCCCCGCCATTTATGAATTTATGGCGCACCTCCAGCCAACGTTCCAAGACTCCCCAGAATAACTCTGCAAAGACAAAATTCCAGCTACGGAGCCATTTCACAAGTGGGAAAGAATGGATACCTGTCAGTCCCCCAGGCTGGGTTCCCTCCCGGTGGGCTTTCAGAGTGCATGCGGTGGCTTTTGAGAGCGACGGTCTGAAGGACTTTCTGGTAGGTTCTGAAGGGGATGCTGCTCTTTCACAGGAAGACCCGAGGGACCAGCCTGCTCGACACATTCACCGTCGACAGCGTGCAGGGTCCTGAAAGTTTCACCAGGGGGACCCAGGTTTCCCGTGAGTGACTATCTTCACAATATCACACTAGAAATCGTCAAGATTTTCTCTTTGCCCCTGATTGGACACTGCTTTCTTCCACAGAGCACAACAGAAACCAGACACTCTGAGATGGACCAGCTTTCAGTACTCGCCCCAAATTTCCTTAAAACACTTGAACTCTGCCACCGCCGTGAAACGGTTCCCTCCCAGCAAAGATTACAAAACTGCCATTCGAGGCAGGAGCGAGTGTAATGTCTTCAGATCCGCCTGGCCTGGCACGGTTAATGCAGAAATCCAGCTTGTGGCTCCGGAAGGAGACCCATCATGTCCCAGAAAAAGGACTGGACTCTGCCTTCTAGTCGCCCCAACCTCTGTGGCAAGAGGGCTGGGGTGGGCGGGCGTGGGTACCGGGTGCTCGCTGTTGGGAAGCGCTTTTGAGGTTAGGGTGCCTCTGTGGAGAGGGGTGGGTTTCTAGAAGAAACCACGGACATACTTTCAGACCCACTAGCTTATCCAGACTTCTCTTCCAGCCAGTTGGTATGGAGCCATGGTTTATTCCGAGACACAGGATGACTTAGATGGTTTGCAGGGCTGTTCTAACTTACCACTGCCTCCTGTTCCCGCCTCTTTCCAAAACAGGCAGAGATGGCTCCTTTTGCTGGTTGTGCACAAGAGGAAATTAAGATGGTATTTAAGAATGAAAAAATAATTAATTGTCCTCCTTCTTCCGGACGTGGTAAGAACCAGTTAATAAAGATGATGGTTCTTGATCAAAATGAAAATGATTTTCCCAGGGAAGACAATTCAGAGCTTCTTTGATTGCAAAGAGATGTCAATACAAGAATCCATTGATGTGAGAGGCATTTAATGGAAGAGTTTGTGAGACAGAGTAACTATGGTGATGTCCCTACTCCAGATACGGAGATAGTATGCCTGTTTCTGAGCCTAAGAACATTCTGAAATTCACAGATCTCTAAAAAATACAGGATGGTAAGCAGTCGTAAAATCCTCCCCCAAGTATCTCAGATGGTAAGACCCTCCCATCTCCCTTTTGGCCTCCATGAGGACCGGCCTCTTTCAGACAAGGGCCTCAGCCTTCTCTCTCCCTCATTTTCTGCCTGACATTCCCTGACTGTGAAAGCTTTTTCCCTTGTGGCTTAGGTGAAGGAACACCGTTCCTGGCAGGTGAGCACTGGGGCTGTTCCCTGAATCAGGCTTACAGGCATCTCACTGATGACATTTCATACAAATGTTCTCCGAGGTTTCTGAGACATAAAGGGGAGCTTTCAGTCTCTTCGTCATGTATCTTGTGGCTTTTTTTCCATCCGGTGTGGTTTCCTCAGGACCCCCAGCTGGGAGATGTAAGTCTATGCAGACGCATAGATGCTCGTGCACAGACAATGTGGTGGAATACGATCTGTTTCAGGACCTAGAAGCTGTGTGCCCTCAGGCAGGTCATTGACTTCGCTCAGTCTCAGATGCCTCTTGTGCGAAACGGGGATTATAACCACCTCTCATAGAGACATGGCTACGATTAAATAAGCTGGCGTCCTTCACACGCGAACACAAAAAAAACATCTGACACACAGTAGGTGCTCAAGAAACAGCAACTATCATGATCACTGTGTGTCCGAAGTGGGTAAAACTATGGGTTTTTCATCCACTAATGTGAGGTCAGGTTGCAATAAATGAACAGAAGGCTGGGGGCAGAGGGGACAGGGGATTCTATGGACTCAGTCTCCACTGGGTCTGGCTAGCGGCCTTGCTTGCTTGGCCCTGGTGTGTGCATGGGCTGAGGAGGTGTCCCGGGTGCCTCCCTCTGGTGATCCCTCCTCGTCAGACATGCAGTCAGGTGGCAAAACCAGTGGCCGCAAGAGGCCGGCAGCACAGGGACACGCATTTCCCCATGGCACCACGTGGAACAGAAGCACAGGACCTCCCTATACAGTTGTTCAGGCTGTGGCTGTACCGAGGTGCACCGGAGTGACAGACGAGCAGGGACTACGTCAGCCCAGGCTCTGCTTGCCGAGCCACTGCCAGCAAAGGTCTGGAAGCGTTCCTCTTGTTCTCGTCACGGAGGGCGCCCTTTTCTGCTATGTGTGGAGGTCCTGGATGCCGGGAAGCCTTCTCCAGCACGCACTGGGGGCACCTTCTCCAGTGTCCAGGAGAGAAAATCACTCACAAACCTGCTTTCTTACTCTTCGATCTGATGAACTTACTAGGAAGAAGAGGAAGTCTACGCTTGGACAGTGACCTAAGGCAGGACCACCCCAGTCTTCCACGGAGAGTCCTAACGGCCTAGTATTGCTCCTGAAGGAGGCAGGGACTGTGGTCAGAATGGCCCATGGTCAAGGCAAAAGGTATGTTCAATCCCATATTAAATCCTGAAAGTTTCTCAGAATTTTGCACTCTAATCCTTCTTATGGCTTTGTTGCAATAATAGAAATTCTACCCTCCTCAAAGCTGCTACTACGTGTAGCCTGTGCTTTTGTCTTCCCCATCCCTGGCGGTCCACCCTGTGACCCCAGAGGTTGTGTGCACCCCTGGCTGAGAAACACAGGTTTAACGGAGGTAAAAGGGCATAGCCAGGCTGCCTGGCTCAGATTCTGGCTCCCCTCCTCACTGCTGAGTGACTTGGGGTGGGTCACTTAACCTCTCTGTGCCTCTCCTTCCTCATTGGTAATCTTGAGATGATAATAAGAGTATCTGCCCTCTGAGGCTTCTGTAAGAACTAAATGAATTAAATATCTATAAAGTACCAAGAACAATGTCATAATATCGTAAGAGTTTTTTATATTTTCATGATTCTCATTTATGAGGTTTCCAGTAGGAGCTGAAAGGCATGGCTTTTATTTCAGCCCCTCCACTGGTTCTGGACAAGGAACTCTATTCCCTGGTCAGCTAGATATCAGAACCTTTCATGAACGGGCATGGCTACTAAAAAAGCCTGAAAAATGACCGGTTGGTGAAATCGGAGTAAGGTCTCCAATCTGGTTAATTTCCTGTGATGTCCAGTAAGATGCTGCCATTGGGGGAAGCCGGATGAAGGGCACACAGGACCTTTCATACTATTTTTGCAACGTCCTGTGAGTCTACAATAACATGACTGCTTACAAAACAGGACTGCTGTGTTTCTGCAGCTACG
This sequence comes from Prionailurus viverrinus, assembly GCF_022837055.1. Classification (NCBI taxonomy): domain Eukaryota; kingdom Metazoa; phylum Chordata; class Mammalia; order Carnivora; family Felidae; genus Prionailurus; species Prionailurus viverrinus. The sequence continues at coordinate 14,356,099 of NC_062571.1, forward strand.
GCATTGACCACAGCACAAGGCATCTGAGATCGCAGCTCAGGAAGCAGCCAGAAGGATGAGAGGAGCTGAAGGAGGGCAGGTGGGCGTCTGGACGTCAAGAAAAGACAGGTACTCATGGCTAGCATGGAGGCTAGAGGTCAGGAAAGGCTGGGACACAGAAGGCAGGCAACTGGCAGGGGCAAACCTGTGCTAAAGGGACAGATCACCTTGGACATTCCTTACTGGTTCCTGGGGTCCGTGTGATCTGGGGTGGGAGGAAAACGGAGTCCACACATGCAAGGTGGAGGGTGACTGAAGCTTACTGGGGAGTAAGATTTTGGACTCTGCGGGTGAGCTCAGGCACAGGGGGCCGGCTGATAATGCAGGTGGTGTATCTGACAGGCCACCATAGCTTGCTTGCTTCCCACAGGATTAACGGCCCCTTCTGAGCCTGCCATTAAACAGAAAAGGTATGTGATCGTTTGGCTGAATCACTGATTGCTTCAGTCTCTCAACACGTAGCCAGTGCCAGGCGGGAATGTGACAGACAAGGGGCCTGCTCTCATGAAGCTTGAGGTCTAGAGGGCGAGCCCCCTAACACACACACGTAAATAACAAAAGGTCAATGGTTGGTTAAGCGCCAGGACAAGAGAAAAACAGGGTGATGTGATACAGAGCACGTGGGTGCTTCTGACTGGCAGATGAGGGAAGTCTTCTTTGAGGACGTTGCACTGAAACTGAGACCCGAGTAACAAGAGGACACAACTCTGGGGAGATCTCATAGAGTATGAGCTTCTAGGCAGAGGATGCACTGGGGGCCAGGGTCCCAAGACGGACACAACTTAGCACTGAGGACTGCAACAAAAGCCAACAGGTCAGAGGACAGTAGACGAGGCAAAGGAGTGGGGGTAGAAAAGGAGGGTGGGTGAAGACCTTTTAAAAAAGCATTTCCCAAACCAGGCTTCCTCAAATCTCACCACTACTGGCATCTGGGCCGGTAATTCTCTGCTGGGAGGGCTATCCCGTGCACTGCTGAATGTTAAGCAGCATCCCGATCTCTATGGTTAGACGCCAGTAACGACGTACTCCCCTCCAGCTGTGACAACCAAAATTGTCCCCAGACATTCCGAAATGTCCCGTCTTTTCCAAGGAAGATGGCCAAGTATGGGGTTCTGGACTCAGGTCTTCTAGAGCTTTCACATGGTAGCTTCAATAGCCACAGGAGCAAGTACTCGTTAACTGTCTAGCACAAAATTTGCATTCAGTAGGCACTCGTTCAGTGAAAAAAATGGCCCCGATTGCATTTGTGGTGACTACCGTGCCGGTTTTGACTCAAGTGGAAGTTGGAGGTGGTGCAGAGAGCAGTGCCCAGCCCAGAGACCACAGGCACTTGCTCAGGGCCTCTTGGGACTGCCTCTGGCACTATCCAGGCTGGCTGAGAAGGGGACAGTAGGCACTGGCTGCTAAGTGCCCTGGAAATAAGAGTCTGCCTGGCCAGCCTGAGGCAGGCTGTCTGACCCAGTGATTACAGAGGCCCGACCCCTCAGGCAGGACCTCCTCCCTGACACCATACTGCCTGGGCCTAGAAGCTTGTAATTTATTTGCACACTCCTCAGGGAGAAGAAAGGTTAAGAATGGGGTAACCATGGCAGCGACACTCTGACGCATGTTATAGGGGTTGCTATTGCAGGATTTACCAAAAGAAAATGACACCTGCCTTTGGTGTAGGTTGGCCTTCAGTCACTTGCTGCAACCTTGGCTCCATGGAGAATGAAGCAGAGAGACCCAGCTCCACTGCTGTGTCTCCAGGGGCTCGCAGGCTGGCGCAATGGGCCTGGGGCACCGGCACGCGCCATGCAAAGCTTTGCCACAAATGACCCTTCCTACACAGAGAGGGTGCTGAGGCCTTCCTCATGGGCCAGAGCTGGTGGCATGGTTCCAGTTCTGCCCAGCTCTGCAAGGAATGGCTTCTGGTGTCTTTTTGTCCAGATGGAATGAAGGGAGGAACGGGAGTGGCCCGGGTTTGTCCAATGAGACACCCGACCAGACAAGAGGTCTGTATCATTTTGTTCTCTTGCTCAGCAGGGCTGTCTGCTCTGCAGACAAGAGATAAGGGTCAAGAGATTTCCCAGAGAGAGCACGGGGTTGGAGAGAAGGAGGAAGAGCCTGGGGATCGAGGGCCCAATGTCCACCAGGCCAGTGCCTGCTCCCATTTCCCCGTCCCAGCCCTGAGCGGGGTGCAGGAAGAATTACTCCTACTCTGGGCGGGGGTGTGTGTGTGTGTGTGTGTGTGTGTGTGTGTGTGTGTCCAGGCTTCCCACCCCCTCCACTCCCACTGCTCTTATGCCCTCCCCCATCTGGACACTTGGGAGTTCCCTCAAACCTGGCCCATTGTTGGGGTTGAATCATGTCCCCCCCCCCCCCCCGCAAAAAGATAGGCTGAACTCTTCACAGCACCTCAAAAGTAACTTGACTTGGAAATAGGATTGCTGTAGATGTAATTAATTAGTTAAGATTAGTCGTGCTGGAGTAGGGAGGCCCTTAATTCAACACGAGTGGCGTCTTTATATGAAGAGGAGAAGAAACACAGCGACAGACACAGGAAGGCAGCCGAGTGAAGACAGGGTCGGAGACTGGAGGTGCACTGTTAAAAGTCAATGATGCCTGGAGCCAGAAGCTGGAAGGGGCAAAGAAGGATTCACCCCTAGAGACTTTGGAGGGCGCATGGCCCTGCCTGCCAACACCTTGATTTCCAACTTCTGGCCCCCGGAACTATGAGAGGATAAACGTCTGTTGTCTTAAGCCACCAAATTTGTGTGGTATTTGTTACAGCAGCCCTAAGAAAGAAATATATCCACGTTCCATATTCTACGAATGAAAGTGGGCTTAAGGACAGCTGGCTGCTTTGCGCCTTCATCTCTCATATTGAGCTTGGCAGACCATCTACTTCACAATCATCTGCAGGATGCATTCTGAACGCGGAGGCCTGCGACCCAGCCCTGCTGCACAGAAACGGGGTCTCTGAGGGTCCAGCTGTGGAACAGGCATTCATTAATCTTTACATACATCACAGTCTGAGAATACTTGTCACAGGTTTTGGACCTCAACTTCTACAGATCCTAACATTCAGGCTCATTCATTTCCCTTGGGGGCTCTATGAGCTGGTTACACTTGTTTGTGCTGCCCAAGCCCACGATGGATCGGGCTCTACGCTGCAAAAGCAAATGAATGTATGGATTTATGACCACAAGCTGTTGAAGTGTTGAATGCCAGCCAGGCTGGGCACTCTAGGGTCCTCGTGGACATGAAGCTTCAGCTCATCAACAATGTTAGGGCAAGGCAGAGACTAGAATCCTCATGCTTTTGATGAAAAAATAGATTCAGAGAAGCTAAGCAAGTTTCCCAAGATCACACAGAAAGTTGACGGTACTGGGATTAGACCCACAGCCTCCCTGCTACTAGGCTGAGGGCCTCCACTGCCTCCCCGGGTATCTCACGATGCTGCATTCATCAGCTACTCGTATTCTCAGCAGCCCAGACTCTGCTGGGTTGCTTTTCCTCCTCTGGCACATCGGTCCTGAAGGGTAAATAGGCCAGTGTCCAACTCCTAAGTCAGCCTAGACACCGAATCCACCCCTGTGAGACGGGGACAAGGTGAGAGAGTCCCTCTTCTCCTCTATCCCTTCTTCTCGGAGGAACATAGCTCTGTTCTCTGAGCGGAAGGCACCAGTTCCCGGCACAGTGGCTGTGGTGTTTTACGTCGTCTGGGTCATTCATTGGCATGCTGATTTGTTCTCTCCTTTACTGTGTGGTCATAGTTAACACAGTGCCAGGCCCTGTTCTAGGCGCCGGGGTTAAAACTGGGTGTGGGAAGGCCAGCTCCCCTCTGCGTAAGGAAATTATCTCAACATACATCGTATCGCATCACCCCAGGGGCAAAACCCTCAACAGGAGTCGTTTTCCTGGCAGCTGCCTGTTAGAATCACTCCTGCCCAGGATGCTCCCAGACCAAGGAAAACAGGGCCTCCGAGGCTGGGCGGGAGCATGAGCACCTGTCAGAGCTCCCCAGATGACTGCACGGTGCAAGCCCAGTCTGGGAGGCATGTGTCAGGGTCCCCTGGTGGGCTGGCTGCAACCCAGATTCCTGGGCCCCACCCCTGGGTACCGGACTCAGGGGGTCTGAAGTGAGGCCTGGGAATGTGTGCTCCCAACAGGCTCCTGGGTGGTGCCGGGACTGCCTTTCTGGGGACCACACTTTGAGATCCACTGGAGGAGGGAAGAGTGAGCACAGTGAAGAGTCTCCTATCTCCGAGACACTTGCCCTATTTACATTATTACGGGATGTTCGGAAATTTCTCCTCGGTGAGCTAAGCATGAGTTTGCAAATTAAATTTCTTAAGTGAACTCTTGGCTTCACCCAACAAGGACTGGTTTGGCCTGCCAAGATCCCAAGAGGGCGACTGTCCCCATGGCAGGGCCACGTCTAAGTGACTTGGGAGGAAAGGAAAGGATGCTTTATTACAACTGAAAGTCCTTGCTGCCAATGAACTTCCTTGGACACTTCCTGTAGCGTTGTCTTTAACCCTGGATCTAAGTAGCTTTTGGTCTGCTTGTACTGTGGACCCTGCACCTATAACGATGAATTCTGGTGCCTGGGGGCCCCTAGGAGCCAGGGCTCGCTCAGGGCTGCAGGGAGAGGGTGGAGGATGTACAGGGAGTCAGAGGTTTTGCTTTTACGCCCAGGAAGGGGATGGAAACCAGGGAGACGGGCTTGGGTTGGAACGGACACCCCGTACCCTGGAGTCTGCCTGCCAGTTGGTGGCCTCACCATCATGGAGCCCACTAGGGACATCTGGCCAAAATGTGTGAGCTGCGCTGGCTGAATTCTCGCCTTTGTGCCGGTCACTCAGTGTCACTGCTGACTTGGAGGGCGGTGTGGTGCGGTAGAAATATCTTTGGTGGCATCAGCTAGATGGAACGTAAGACCAAGCAATGTCCCTTACCAGCAGGTGGTTAACCTCTTGGAGCCTAGAGTCCACCTCTCCGGGAACAGGTCACCTGCCTTGTGAGGCTTCCATAAGGACAAAATGAGACGGGAACACACGTGAAGTCTTCAGCCCAGTGCCCGACACACAGGGGGCTTCGTGTCTGTCTGTTCTCACAGTTCTCTTTTGATCTGTCCCAGGGTGGGAGGGCATATTTACTAGCCAGAGTCCTCCAGAGAAGCAGAACCAGTAGCGATAGGACATGCATGTGTCTCCGTGTGTGTGTATGTGTGTGTGTCTATTTGTCTGTCTGTTCAGAGATATTTTAAGCAGCCAGCTCATGTGATTATGGAGGCTGGCAAGTCCAAATATGCAGGGCAGGCCAATGGACTGGAGACCCAGGGAAGAGTGATGCCACAGTTGGGAGTCTCAAACCACCTACAGGCGTAATTCCCTTTTTCTTGCGGGGGGAGGTCAGCTTTTTTCTGTTAAGACCTTCAACTGATGGGATGAGGCCCACCCACACCACGGAAGATAATCTGCTTCATTCCCAGTCTATTGATTTAAATGTTAATCTCATCTGAAAAGTACCATCATGGCAACATCCGGACAGGTGTTTGACCAAATATCTGGGTATCATGCCTAACCAAGTGGACACATAAAATTAACCACAGAGGCCAAGAGGGAGAGAGGCTGGAGAAGACACATGAAGGCTTATGATGTCCACCCAGGCGAGGTGGGGGGGGGGGGGTGCTTCACTTTCATTAGCGGGCATCTGGGGGCTCTGTATCTATCCATTGGACCACATAGGGAGGCTGGCAGCCTCTGAGCCTGGACAGAGGTGGGACAGGTGGGTGGCCATCTTCTGCAGTGAGACTGTGGTTAACAAGGTGTCTGTGAGCAGTAACTCCCTTGTCCTGAGCATTATTCTCAGGCAGTCACAGTCCGGAACACTGGGAACCCAATGGAGCTTCCATGTAGAGCCCACCATCTCTTCAGCTGCCCATCACTACAGAAGCACAGGATGTCAGAGCCCATAGGACGTGCTGGGAAAACTGAGGCCCAGGGAGGGGAACGGCTTGCCCAAGGTCCCATCACTACCTGGCTACAGACTTGGAGGGAGGGCCCAGGCCTCTTGGCTATGGCTCCCACATCAAGCAGACACCGTCTGAGGAACCCCCCAGGGGCAGCCACGCCTCCTGGGAGAGGGCCATTTTCACTGGTGTCTGTCCCAGTTCTAGTTGGTGATCTGGGACAGACACCTGACCAAAGCCAGCCCAGTCTAATTCCTTCTCCAGGGAACTGGTTCACAGGGACAGAATACAGAGACTGGGAATCCTCGGGGCCAAGCTCTGAAAAGGCAGCTGTGCTGTGACATCATGCCTCACTGCAGTCCTGTCCTCCAGACCGGCCACCCAACAATTCCATGGATTCCCTGAACCAACCAGGGCCGCTCAGAGAATTTCCTTTATGCTTAAGACAGCCAAACACCAGCCCCAGGTCCCCGTGCCGAGCTGGAGGTAGCTGGCCAGCTGTGCCTTTGTATGCACCGCGCCCTAAGCTCTGGCAGGCCGGGGCGGGTGGTGTCCCTCTACACGGTGATGGCGACGTCCCCGAGACCCCAAAGCCATCTCTCAGGCCCAGAGGCCCCGTCTGCAGCTGCCAAGCGGGAATGGTAAACTGCAGCCCTGAACTCTCATCCTGCACTTGCTGGCCGGTGGGCAGTCAGCAGCACGATCACAGACGCTGGGCTCCACATGCCAAGAGCCATTAACAGCCGCTCCTGTAAATAACAGTGACCCTCTGGCAAGATGTCCTGTCCTGTCCACTTGGAATGCTGATCAGAGAGGCTTGCTGCTGTGTGACAGCCGGGACGACGCAAACACTTACGAGATGGTCCCAGCCCGGCCTCTGCACCCCCACCCAACTGACCACAGGGAGAGGGGGCCACGGGCTGGGGGATACTGGGAAGGCTGTGGCCTGCTGGCAGCCTCAGGTGGGGTGATGTGCTGGCCAGCAGGGACCAGAGGGCCACCGGCCACTCGGAACCCTGAGGGAGCCTCCTGGCTGTCCCAGTTCCCTGAGAAGCTCAATCACATGAAGTGTAATGAATTTTTAAGGACCTCAGATGTCATCTGAAAGTCACCTGTAGGCCCTGGGGTGCAGAGCCCCGGCGCTGTGACTTCAGTCCAGTCTCAATGGATGACAGCCAGATATGCTGGAGGTGTTCAACTTCAGGCAACGGGTGGACCAGGGCAGTGGCTCGTAAACTGGGCCCCCACAGGCCAATGTGGCCGCTTGCTTGGGTCCTGTCGCTGGCTGCCTCGGGCTACAGGGCAGTTGTGACTGGGAGTAGTCGTGACTGGGACCCGATGGCCCACAAAGCCTTATGGTTTTCTATCGAGTCCTTTCCAGAAAAAACTGGCCACCTCCCCAGACTTGGGGACAGAACGTGGGCTGGGCCGCAGGACAGTCTCCTTGGGAACTGTAAGCAAAGGGGCCTCACCGTGCCCCAGTTTTCTCAGCTGTGCGACGAGGCTAGTGACATCCGCCTCACCAAGCTGTGTGGGGACTGAATTCGGTGACCTCCTGGCACAAGGGACATATTCAATATCAATCTTTCCTTCTGCTTGCTACAGCTGCCCGATCTGTGTGGAACATGGTTATTATTTCACAATGACAGGAAAGCGCTCTGAAAAGTTATAGGTGAAGGGGCACCTGGGTGGCTCAGTCGGTTAAGCATCTGACGTTGGCTCAGGTCATGATCTCATGGTTCATGAGTTCGCACCTCGCGTCAGGGTCTCAGCTGTCCGCACAGAGCCTGTTTCGGATCCTCTGTCTCCCTCTCTCTGTCCCTCCCCGGCTTGCTCTCTCTCAAAAAAAAAATAAAATAAAATAAAAGTTAAAGGTGTTTCGTGGTTGTAGACTCTATTACAAGTATTATTCTTTTTTTTTTTTTTTTTTAAATCTATTTTTGAGAGAGAGAAAGAGCGTGAGCAGAGGAGGGGCAGACAGAGAGATGGGGACAAAGGATCTAAAGTGGGCTCTGGGCTGACAGCAGCAGGCCCATGTGGGGCTCGAACTCACGAACTGTGAGATCATGACCTGAGCCTCTTTCTGACACTCGACTGACTGAGCCACCCAGGCCCCTATACAAGTATTATTCCTGAGATACGTGGGGCCGCAGGCCCAAGGGAATCAAAACAGTTGTGTACGGGTCGGTTGTCATGGAGAAGGCCACCCAGCCACAGATCTGGACACTGTGCCCCTCTGTGATCGCCCGCTCCCCTGTATCCTCCTTGAGCCGCCTCGGGGAGCCTGCCTTTCCATCAGCCCTCCAGACCTTGTGGGCTAGGGGGCCGTGGGCATTTCCTCTGCCTCTCTGAGCCTCAGTTTCCCACCTGAAAGAGCCTCAAGCCACGTTTTTCTCAGAGGAGGGACCTAAAGGGACGTAATGACCTACTGACAGCTTCAGGAAGGAGGCTCTAAAATCGGAGCTGTTCTTTTCATTGTAATTCTAGTTACAGCTGGAGGCTGGAGTGAACTGCTGGGGGGCAGGGTGTGAATGATGTGGGGGGAGGGGCACTGAGAGGAGGGAGGGGAGGATGGAGAATGAGGGAGTCTGTGGCTCCCACACTGGCCCTTGCAGGAGGCCTGACCCCCAGAGAGAGGAGCAGTCTCTCCATCTAATTGCCATGCCTGGCAGGAGCAGACGTGGCGAAGGGCACAGGCTCAGATGTAACTCAGGAGCCTGGGGCAGGGAGAGGAGGTGGGGGACAGGAAAGGAGGGGAAGGGAGGGGAGGGGAGAAGCAGGGGAGGGAAGAGAGGGGAAGGAAGGAGAATGAAGAGTGGGGAAGGGAGGGAAGTGAAGAGAAGGGGAGCGGAGGGGAGTGAGGGAAAGGGGAAAGGGAGAGAGGGGAAGGGGATGGAGGGGAAGAGAGAGGAGGGGAGGGGAGGAAGGGGGGGGATTTCTATAATCCCAGCTGCTCTCCTACAGCCTCCTCTGTATTCTAGTTGGCTTTTTTTTGCATTAGAACCAAGAGCTTTTTTTTTTTCTCTCTTTCTCTTTGAGAAGAAATATCACTTTTATTTTTGAAACGGAGAGGAGAAAGCAGACTATCTGTGAGCAAGCTCTTTGCCTCCTGGGCGCCGAGCAGGGGGAAGATGCCAACTGTAGAGCTCTGGGGAACCAGGGGCGCCGTCTGAGGAGGAAGGCACGGCTGGGCGTCGTTCACAAGGTGGCCCAGGAGAGACAGAGCCTTGCCACATCTGGTGGACGGATTAAGAAAGATAAGGCCATCTGTTCGACGGGCAGTCCGGAACCTGTTCGGCTCCCGCCTTCCCCCTCGACAGGAAGAACTTCCTCTTGGACATCTACGAAGATGGAAGCATTTCACGTCCACTGCACAGGGGTGGCTGCTCCAGGCCGCCCTTCCTCTGGCGGGCCCGGACCCCCTACTCGTCCGTCTGTCCTCCCGGCCCTCCTCCCCACCTCAATGACAACCCGCACTCTCCCTCACCCTCTCCGCCCCAGCGAGACAGGCCCTGCCAGAGAGGACGTCTCCTCCTGCCTCCGCCTCAGTCTTCCTTTTTCCCACCCTGCCTGCCTCATCCTCCTGGGCCACCCACCACACCGCTTTCTCGCACCTTCTCCCTAACGTCCAGCGGCTGACAAGTTAAGAGATGCGCTGCGTTACCCAGTGCGTGTCGGTAAGGAGGGAGAACGTACGAACACGCAAATGCACGGGACAATTCGAGGTAGAAATACCAAACGCCGCAAGGGGAAAAACCTGATGGAAGTTCAAAGCGTCCTGAGGCCTTAGAAATAGCACCTTCTTTTGGGGCAGAGGCACGTGTTCCTCAAGGAGCAGACCGGTCGGTGCAAAGAGCCACGCCAGGCGCCGCGGGGAGCCCAGAGTGTGCAGCAGGGGACCCGGGTCACTGCTCTCCTGGACCACTGACATTCCTAGTGTGTCTACTCCGGACGAGTGTCACTGCACTCAGCGCTGTGCCGAAACCTGAGTGAGGCAGAGGGCAGGACACCTCACTGCTCATCAGGCCAGAGCAAGCAATGTTCACGCCTCAGGTTACCGATGGAAATACCCAGAAGGAACCTCAGGCCAACAGACCTGGCTTATTAATGCCGGAGGGCTTTGCCCCCCACCCCGCATGCTCTCAGCAAGCGGCACTGAGCCTGGATGGTTCCTCTGTGACCTTCTTGCTCCCACATCCCTTGTCTCTTTCTCTAAGGCCTTGAGGACTTAAAGCTTAAGTGAAGAGGAAACCCAAGGGAAATGGTCTTTTCTCCTAAGGTCCGGGACAGAAGTGGCCTCGGCCGCTCACTCCAAGCTTCCTGCACCCCAGACCCAAGTCTCCCTGGCTCGCCCTCGGGGCCGGGAAGGATGGGGAGAACAGAAATGTGCCAGGACAGCAACACAAGGAAAGCCGTCCAGACCTAGCCTGTCCTGCCTCATGTGGGGATAGACTTCCTTCGGGCAGGAAAAGTTTCCAGATGGGGTCAGCCCAGGTTCCATTTAGGACCCTTTCCTGTCCCTGCTGAAGGCTGCTCCTCTTAGCCCAGAGACCTAGCCATGTTTCTGGAATCCCTGAAGCCCCCTCCTCTCTTGGGGGGTTTGGTGAGTTGGGAGTGGGTGAGGGAGAGGTAGGTAGGAGAAAACACTCTGGGCCCCACGAGACAGAGGCTATGCAGCCAGCATTCCTAAGCTCATCTCACGCTAGAGGGAGGCTCAGTGTTGTGTTTCACGGTGCGTCCACACATGACCTAGGGAATACCCAGGAAGAAGTGCCCAGAAAGCAGGCATCGGGGGGCCTGGGTTGACCCTGGGTAGGGCCTTCGAAGGTTGGCCTGTGAATGGCAAACTGTGCTCACAGGCACTTGACGTAAAGAGGCAGCGGAGGGCCCCAGATAGCCAGGGACAACCAGATGAGGACAGCAGCAAGGACAGAGCAGAGACATTGCACACACAGGGGCTGGGTAGGGGGCCCTGTGTGCAGGTACTGAGCCAGTGGAGGGGTCAGGCTGCCACTACCCTGAGGCAGTGAGGGGGGGCTGGGGGGGACAGCAAGGCACACATCAAAGCCTGGATTCGGCAGAGGGTCCAGAAAGGACTCACAGGGGTCGGAAGTCAGGAGTTTACTACAAACCAAGCTGTTGTGATTTGACGAGAGAGCCACTGATAGCCACGGCCAGTTCCCGGAAAGGGGCATAATTTGCACACAAGGATGCCCATGTCTCTAGGGAACCGATGCATTTCAGCCTGGCTGTATATCAGGTATATGTAACACGTAAACTTGGTTGAAGTTGTGTCCCAGGGCAAGAAACAGCTGCACAGAGAGCTAGTGAAATGCTTGGGTGAACAAGAAGCTAAGAGTTTCTGGGGCGCTTGGGTGGCTCAATCGCTTAAAACATCTGGCTTCAGCTCAGGTTATAACTGCTCGAACTCACGGACCGCGAGATCATGACCTGAGCCAAAGTTGGATACTTACCCGACTGAGCCACCCCGGCACCCCCAGGATCCTGAATTGTCATGGCAATTCTCGTATCCCCTAAGGCAAGAGACTGAGCCCTTCAAGGGGGCATAAAAGGCTTTATCTCCAAATCCAGCTCTTTGTTGGTAATAATGATCTTCGAATTCCTGAGACCCATCTGGATCTGAAATTCTAAGAGGAATAAGTCCAGGCTCAAAGGGATGGGCCTCACACGCATCTCCGCGGTGACCCTATGCTCTGATCAGTCAACCTCCCCACCTAGACCGTGAGGGCAGGTGCGTGGCTGATCGTCTAAATGAAGGAATCACAGGCCTCCAAATTCTAGAAGAAATATTGTAGAACTGAACCAAAACTGACTGAGATATTGAAAAGAGGGTAATAATCAAGGGTGTGAGATGAACACAGAGTAGATATGAGGGCTCTAGTTTACAAAGTATGCTGAAAGATTCCCAAGGTGACATTATTTTAATGCCTTAAAAAAAAACCCGTTTTTTAAATGTTTATTTTGAAAGGGAGAGAGGAGCTCCTGGGTGGCTCACATTGGGCTCTGTACTGACAGCTTGGAGCTTGGAGCCTGCTTCAGATTCTGTCTCCCTCGCTCTCTGCCCCTCCCCCACTCAAGCTCTGTCCCTCTCTCTCTCTCAAAAAAAAATAAAATAAAACATTAAAAAAAATTGAAAGGGAGACAGCGCGAGCAGGAGGAAGGGCAGAGAGGGAGGGAAGGAGGGAGAGAATCCCAAGCAGGCTCCACACTACCAGCATGGAGCCCGACATGGGGCTCAAACTCGTGTACTGTGAGATCATGACCTGACAAGAGTTGGATGCTTAACCGACTGAGCCACCCAGGTACGCCCCCCATTTTTTTTAAATTTATAACACTTTGCTCTCTAGATAGAGTTGATGGTTTGGAGGTGTCTGAGGTAACAGCCGTTCTTTTTATTGCTTGTTTCCTCACCAAGGATGAAAGCTTTTCAGGGATGTGAAGACCTGCAAGGCTGGGTTCAAGTCTCAGCCCATCAATGTTTTCTTGTCTCAAATATGTCACACGTCTTCCCACAAGCTGTACATTCATGTTGCGTGAAGAGTCTTTTGCTGAGAAACGACTCTCAACTTCTATGATGTTCTAGGTATGAGAGATCCCACGGGGCCTGAGAATAAACTAGAATGGGGATGACCCAGCTGGAAACGTGGTTCCAGCCCATGCAAAAACAGTGAAACACTGGTCCGAAAGTTCACCTGGTTAACAGAAAACTCTACCTTTATTGTTTCCCTTTTGCACAGAAATATGGGATATTATAGGAGGGGAAAAAAAACCCTCTGCTCATTAGTTTCCTTATCTGTAAAAACAGGGGGATTCTATTCTAATATCTTTATTCTTTTTTTTAAAGCTTATTTATTTTGGGGCGCCTGGGTGGCTCAGTCGGTTAAGCAGCTGACTTCGGCTCAGGTCATGATCTCGCGGTCCGTGAGTTCGAGCCCCACATCGGGCTCTGTGCTGACAGCTCAGAGCCTGGAGCCTGTTTCGGATTCTGTGTCTCCCTCTCTCTGACCCTCCCCCAATCATGCTCTGTCTCTCTCTGTCTCAAAAATAAATAAACGTTAAAAAAAAATTAAAAAAAAAAATAAAGCTTATTTATTTTGAGACAGAGAGAGGGAGCAAGTGGGGGAGGGGGAGAGAGAGAGGGAGAGAGAATCCCAAGCAGGTTCCATGGTGTCAGCTCAGAGCCCAACGTGGGGCATGAACCCACGAACTTTGAGACTATGACTTGAGCCCAAATCAATAGTCAGCTGCCTAATCTGATGATCCACCCACATTCCCCTATTCTAGTATTTTATAAGCAGTGATTACACATATTCCTTTGTTCACTGTTCCCAGAACTTTCACCTACAGAGGTATTTGCCAAAAAAAGAAAAAAAAAAAAAAGATAATTATTTGGCGGTATGTAATGAAAACCTTAAATGTGTACCTGCTTTCGACAACCAGTTCCATGTCTAGAATCTGATGCCAGGGGGATCATAAATATGTGCCGATATTAAGCCACCGAGATGTTCATCACAAAGCTTTCTTCTAGTCCTGAAAAGCTAGAAGCAATCTAAATTGTCAGCGATAAGGGTTTATGGTTAAAAAGATTATGGTGCAGCCACACAGACAGATGCCATATGGTGATTTATTCACCTAAGATAAAATATTCAAGAGATACTGTTCAATGAAAAAAGTAGTTACAAAACATTATAAAGTATCATCTCAGTGTTTAATGTAGGAAAAAATATAGATTCACAGGAAAATATTGAAAGGACAGACAAATAGCACATTGCTGGGGTGGAGTTATGGGCAACTTTCCTCATCCATAGTGTGTCAAGATTTTATAATGAGTGTGTATTAGTTTTTCTAGCAAAAACACCCCACTATTTTTAAGTAATTCTGTTAGCGAAATAAGTACTCAGACTAGTTCGAAGAAATAAGATGACCTAAAGGACGAATATAATTTAAAAGAGTGAAGAAAATAAAGTCATTCCCTTGCCCACATTACCTTATACTGGTCCAAATGCATGAATCCTGCTTGAAATCTGGACCATGACTTCCCAATGCAAGAAACAGAGAGGCCAAAGAAATCAAGAACCCAGACTCAGAAACTACAATGGAACAGATGTTGTGCCGAGGAAACAGAATCCTTTGCTCAGATGCTATGTAAGGACACTGATGTTAAAAATGAACAGGGAGGGGCACCTGGGTGGCTCAGTCATATAATCATCCGACTCTTTGATTTTGGCTCAGGTCATGATCTCACAGTTCAGGTTCATGAGATCGAGCCCCACATAGGGCTCTGCGCTGATAACACGGAGCCTGCTTGGGATTCTCTCTCTGCCCCTTCCCTGCTCGTCCCTAACTTACTTCCTGTCCCTATGGACTCGCCTATTCTAGACACATCCCAGAAATGGCATCATGCACCAGGTGGCTTTTTTGTGACAGATACCTTTCACTTTCCATAATGTTTTCAGGGTTCACCCATGTTGTACCATGTACTTCCCCCCTTTTTTTTTTATTACCAAACAATAGTCCATTGTATGGATATGCCACATTTTGTTTATCCATTCACTAGCTGATAGACATTTCGGTGGTTTCCACTTTCTGGCTGTCCTCAACAATGTTGCTGTGACTATTCACGTGCCGGATTATTTTCTGGATATATGTTTTGATTTGTCTTGGATATACTAGGAGTCCAACTGCTGGGCCATATGGTTAACTCCACGTTTAACCTTTTCTGTCAAACTCCCAGACTGCTCCCCACACCATGTACATGTCGGTCAGCTATGTATGAAGCTTACACTTTCTCTACATTCTTGCCAACATTATCTTTGAGTCCTGAATGTTTTTATATTCTCAGATTGTACCCCTGATTATCTCTTTAGACTACATTTCTAGAGGTGGTCCTGCTGGGTTAGAGCGCTTGTACTTTTTAAAGGCTTCGGATGTATTTTGCAAACTTCTCTTCCAGGGAGATTGTACCAGTATGTACCAGTATGTAACTGACAGTGCATGCTTTACGATTTCGCCACATCCTCACCAGCAATGAACGTTACTACTCTTTTCAGTCTTTTCCAATCCAATTTGGAAAAAATGCCACCTGTTTTTGCTGCATTTCTCCGACGTACTGTTAATTTGAAATAAGTTTTGAAGTGTTCACTGGGACTGTCCATTATTTTATATTTAAGAGCTTTTCATACGTTAAGGAGAGAAACTTTTTACTGTGTAAGTTGCAGATAATCTTTCCAATTTGTTGTTGACCTTTTGATTTGCCTCATGTATACTCCACCCAAAAGAAGTTTAAAATGTTAGATGGATATATTTAGCAACATAAATGTTATCATTTCTACCTTTGATATCACGCTTCTAAAAGTCTTACTGCTCTCAAGAACATATAAACATAAAACATTTTCTTATAGTAATTTTAGGTTCTGATTTTCACACTTAAAAATCACTTCATCCTAATTCTTTTTTGTGTTTTTTTTTAAATATGGTATGAAAACTTTTTCATGTTTTGATAATCCATCTTTTCATGACTACTTTGTCAGGCAGCTAGCATTTATTTAATCCTTATTTTTTTTTAAATATTTTTTTATGTTTATTTATTTTTCAAGAGAGAGAGAAAGAGAGAGAGCAGCAGAGACAGAGGGAGAGAGAAATCCCAAGCTAAAAGCTCAGAGCCCAGCGTGGGGCTTGAACTCAGGAAGTGTGAGATCATGACCTGAGCCAAAACCAAGAGTTAGACGCTTAACCGACTGAGCCACCCAGGCGCCCCTAATCCTTCCTTATGTTTTGAATCCTTTTCTTTACTTTCTGTTCTTTTCCATTAAACTATAGGTATTTGCACAGTACTACAATATTTTAATCGTTGCATTTTATAAAGATATATTAAAATATGTTAAGTCAAAAATCCCTTTAAGGATTCTCCCCTCCCCAAAGCTTCCTGATTATTTTCTCCTGATTTTCCACCAAATGATTTATTTTATTTTTTTCCGGTTCTGCCTTACAAAACCCATTGATAATCTATAAATGCAACAGAATTTAAACCAGACTAAGTGGGGTGAGTACAGCTATCTTTATCCTGTGGAATCTTACAGTGCAGAGAAGGGATGAGAGAACTTTCTATTTACTCGTGTTTTGTTTTGTTTTGTTTTGTTTCCAATGGCTCTTGGCTGCTGTGCTGTTTTATTGTCATAGATCTGGCACTGTAAGTTTATTTGAAACATTTTACATTTTGTGGCTAGTCTGAATGGGATTTTAAAATTAATGTATTTCCTACAGGTTACTTTTAGTAGCTAGAAAAGCCATTGCTTTTTTCCTTCAAATTTCATACGTGATCAGCTGTATTGCTTACCCACCTGTTATGCTAACAGATTTTAGTGGATGCTCTTAGGTTTTCCAGGTAGAGAGTCATATCACCTGCAAAGGGGGGGTCTTTCAGCTTCTTTTCCAACGTATCTGCCCCTTCTTTCTGTTACCTTTCTGCATGGGCCAGAATTTTCCGACGTTAGTAAGGACAATCATACTTGGCAGCCTTGGCTGCTTTCGACGTTTTAGGGAACGCCTCTACTGTGTTCCACAAGGTCCAGTGCTGGCCATGGGTCTGAGATACATACATTGTCATCGTATGCAAGAAGTATCTGTTAATTTCCTGTTTACTGAGAGGAAAAACTGGGAATCAGTTACTACCGTGTTGAATGCTTCTTAAGCACCTAACACGGGAATCGTGTGGACTTTCACTGTTGGTATATTAACAGAGTAATGATGAATAGATTTCCCAACATCAGAGGGTCGGTCTTGCATTTTGGGATTAGCCCTAGTGACACAAGCTACGTTATCCTTTCTAATATCCTGCTGGGTTTTGGTTTGCTAATCTTTTATTTGGAATTTCCACATTTACCTAACAGGGTTGTTTTAAGATTTCTCTCTCAGGCTGGCCCGGCAGGATTTGGGGGTGGCCTGGGTCCTTCCTGTGTGCCATTTTGAAATTTCCTTTATCATAAACACCAGGGGGTGCTTAGGACCATGTGGTGGTACCCCTGGCATGTTCTAGGTAACTAACTGTGCCCTTTCCACCTTTCATTCCATTCCAACCCGGCAGGGCCCAGGAGAAGAGGCCTTGGTCTACAGCCCTGCCATCTGGAAGACAAAAGAAATGATCCTTACGGACATTTCAGGGTTACCTAGCAGCGTTTGCTGCAGATCAGAAGACTTACAAGTTCCTGTGTGCCCCAGAAAAATGAATCTGGGCGAAGCTGGGATGCCAGACTGCCTTGACCAATCTGAAACTGGAGCCCTTCCCTATTTATTACCATCACCTTTCTGGCAGCTATGTACATAACCATAATCATTAGCAACTCTGCACAAGCTAGGTAGCTCATTTATATTTACAGATTAATTGCCTAACAAGGATCTGTCAGCTCCTCAAAGTATATGAGCAGCTCAAATGAAAAAAATATAAAATGCGGACATGAGAATTTTCAATATTCAGGCAAGCCCCACAGAGAACTTGCTACAGACCAGGTAATTAAAAGGCTCGCAAACCTCTTCACGTCTCCTCATTCTCCGCAATCAAGTGCCTGTTCGGCTGCAGCCTCTTTTAACCAGAAGGATGCGTCCACTCGAGGATCCTGAGGGACGCACTGGAACTTGAACTGGCAGAATTCCGTGGAAGGGAGACATGCTTTGTCATCACTGTGGTGATCGGTCTGGTTCACCCACGGAGGATGTACAACGGAGGTAGGAAGCATTCCTGATACAGCAGCGGCTCATGACCCCTTGTGGGCTATCAGTTTTTAGAGAATCTGATACAGACGACAGTCCCTGCTGCCTAAAAAGCGGTACACATACATTCGTACACGTAACCAGCCTAACAGAAAACTTCGAAAGGTCCATGGATCCCTTCAAACCAGTCTTGGTACCCGGTAAGGGGCTTACAGATCTAATCTGGCTGTGTCTCACATTAATCACCTGGACACTTGACCTTAGGCTTTACTTTCAAGAGAGTGAAAGAGGATCTCAGATGGTGTGAAGGTGTGCTCTCAACCCCCCTGGTACTTATGACAAAGTAGGCTGCAGAGTAACATGTAGGACAAATGCACCGCCACCCTCTCCCCCGCTGGGTCACTGATCCCCAGGTTAGGACCCCCTGCTGTAGATGCTAAAGGAAGGGTGTGTCAAAGTCATCAGACAACCCCATTCAGAGATGCACATCAGTTTATCTGTTAGGGTCTTTCCTGGGCTAGGTAAGACCCCAAGAAATTTTTTTTTAATAATTATCTTTTTTTCTGAAGTTTCTTGTTTATTTTGAAAGAGACAGAGAAAGCACAAGTGGGGGAGGAGCAGAGAGAATGAAAGAATGAGAGAGAGAGAGAGAGAGAGAGAGAGAGAGAGAGAGAGAGAATCCCAAGCAGGCTCCGTGCTGCCAGCACAGAGCCTGATGCGGGGATCGAACTTACACACCATGAGATCATGACCTGATCCAAAACCAAGAGTCAGACACTAAACCAACTGAGCTACTCAGGCTCCCCAGAACCCAAGAAATTTTACTAGAACAACATGCTACCACCTAAGACATGGTTAATCAACTATGTAAATATGGAGATCTGACCTCTGAAAGCAGCCAGGAGAACACGAGCTGGGCACTGGTGGAACTATTAATACAAAGAAGGGAAATGCACTAAAACCTTACAACCAAGAATTGGGTCAGTTTAAGATTAGCAATTTTCAGAACCTGTTATTACCAGCAATAGAACTTGCATTCAGTGACATGGGTCCAATTTAAATTCCAGTCACTTACTTTGGATATCCTGGGTGTGTATGTGCACGTAATTGATAAAGCACAGGGATCAACCATGATCTCATCCAACATAAAAAATAATCAACTGAATAGCAGTTTTCACTTAGAAGGACAGGGAAGTTTATCAAGGCACTTTAAAAGAAGGGGGCAAGGAACTAGTCCCAAGAGAAACTTTTATTAGGCAGTCTTTCCCAAAGTACTATTTCTCCCTGAAATAAAGTGGTCTTGCGCTAAGACAAAGAGACAAAAGGAGGGAAGCCAATTCTACCTATTCTTGCTTATTTTGCCCCCTGGTGGATTTCTTTTGTCATTACAGAAGGTAGGGGCCCCTCTAAAGGCTGGGTTAGGGCTCGCAGATAGGCTGAAGGAGGCTGGATCAAAGCCTTTAGAAATACTAAGTTCTAAAGAGATTATGGGGGCACCCCATCCCTAGGAATTAAAATTTGTTGAGATGAAAATAAGTGTAAGGAAATCTGACAACGATCTGATTTTTCCTTTTTTTTAATATTTTTTAAATGTTTACTTGTGTTTGAGAGAGGGAAAGAGACAGAGTGTGGGTGGGATGGGGCACAGAGAGAATGAGACACAGAATCTGAAGCAGGTTCCAGGCTCTGAGCTGTCGGCACAGAGCTCGACATGGGGCCCGTATTCACAGACCGCAAGATCATGACCCAAGCTGAAGTCAGATGCTTAACCGACTGAGCCACTTAGGCGCCCCTCAAGATCTCAGCTTTAAAAGTTGAATTATGATGGCTAGATTTGGGGAGAAGGAGAAGAATATCAAACATCACATTTGTTCTCCTTAAATTTGCTTTTGGTACCCCGACATGGCCCGTGTTTCCTGATAGCTTCCTCACTATCTGCCGTTACAAGGGATCCCAGGTTCATTACACACTTCTTGCCTAGACCTGCAAATCCGATTTTTTTTCCCCAAGGGTTCTTGTTTTCTAAAAATGAGCAAGGGATACTCGTTGCTATCCGACTGGCCACTGAAGAAATACTTGTCTACAGGTAGGTAAATGGACCCATACATAAAATACCTTACCAGTTCATATGGAGACTTCCAATTCAAATCGAAGACTTCTGGGCTTTTAGTTAACTTTCCCTGTTCTATCTGATCTCTAAGATCAGATAGAATGTGGTTTTTCAAAGAAGACAGGGGATGATAGAATCAAAACGCAGTGTATTACGCTCACTTATCTTGTACTACACACATAACAGTCCTTGAATAACAATCCTAACATTACCTACCACCCACACGATTACTGAAAACACATTTTTGGGGGGGGTAAGCACTCTCTGTTCTTCCTCCCACTGTTACAGTTGGGCTCTTATCTACAGTGTCAGAGCATACATCAGACCCTCTGAGTTTACCCCAACTTAGTGTAATGCTCAACAACAGTCCTTACATCATTCTCCCTCCAATTAGCCAGTTTTCTGGAAGATTCTTCAGGAAGTGTTCATGGGAACAACATTCCTCGAGCTCCTGCATGTTGATGAGAGTCTGTATCCTTTATACTTGATTAAAAAAAATCCTTGGCACACTTTCTTTACATGAGTAGTAGATAAATAGGTTACTCCATTTTCTTCTGAGATTGCTGTCTGAAAGTTGATGATAATCTATTTTTCTTTCCCTTTTCAATCACATAGACTCTCTTTTTCTCTGAAATCCAGTGGTTCTGCAAAGAAAATGTCTTGGTATTAGCCATTCTGGGGTCATTCTTCTCAAATACACAGTATACTCTTTCCATGTATTGTTTTAAGTTTTCTTTCTTTCAAGATAGTTTTTTTTTTCTTGAATTCTAGTTTTCAGTATTTTATGTTGCATTGCTTCTCTTTTTCTTAAGGAGCTCCTATAAGCCATAGGATCTTTCTTTGCCCATCTTCAGTTTTTGGAACTTTCTCTCAAATTCTTCTCATAAATGCTTCATTTCTTTTTGACTTTACCACTTTCTCTCTTTTTATATTTGAAGTATTCACAAACAGGACTACGTTAGTTTCAGGTGTACAATATTGTGACTCAACACTTCCATACATCACCTTGTGCTCATCACGATAAGAGTACTCATAATCTCCTTTACCTATTTCACCGTCCCCCCCGCCCCCAATCTGGTAACCACCGATTTCTTCTCTGCCTTTAAGAGTCTGGGTTTTTTTTTTGTTTATCTCTCTTTTCTTTGTTCATCTGTTTTGCTTCTTAAATTCCACATACGAGCGAAATCATAGAGTAGTTGTCTTTCTCGGACTTCTATTACTTAGTGCATACCCTGTAGGTCCATCCATGTTGTTGCAAATGGCAAGATCTCATGCTTCTTATGGTTGAGTACTATTCCACTGTGCGGTGTGTGTCTGTGTGTATATACCGCATCTTCTATATTCATTCATCTATGGATGGACACTTAGGTTGCTTCTACACCTTGGCTACTGTAAATGACGCTGCAATAAACGTAGGGGTACGTATATCTTTTTGAATTGGTGCTTTCATTTTGTTTGGGCAAATATCCAGTAATGGCATTACTGGATCATATGGTAATTCTATCTTAAATTTTTCGAGGAACCTCCACACTGTTTTCCACAGTGGCCACACCAATTTGCTTTCCCCCCAATTTTCTTACACCATGCAGAAAAATAAATTCAAAAAAGACCTAAATGTGAGACCTGACTCCATAAAACTCCTAGAAGAAAACATAGGCAGTAATTCCTTTGACATCAGCTGTAGAAACATTTTTCTAGATATGTCTCCTCAGGCAAGGGAAACAAAAGCAAAATTAAGCTACTGGGAGTACACCGAAATTAAAAGCCTCTGCACCGTGAAGGAAACCATCAACAAAACAAAAAGGCAACTTACTGAATGGGAGAAGATATTTGTAAGTGACATATCCAATAAGGGGATAATTCAAAATATATAAAGAACCTACACAACTCAACACCATTTTTTTTCTTTTTTACCTTCTATCTTTCTTCAGGCACTATGTTATGTGTATTCCTGTGTTCCTTCTAGATGAGTCTTCGTTTCTGAAATCAATTTTATTTCTAATTCTTTGCCGAGTTATGCCACCTCATTTTTGAGTGTTACTAATTCTGATTTATGTTGATCTCTCATATCTGATACAATTTTCTACTATTTTGAAATGCTAGGTTACAGTTTTGTTCTGTTTCTGGGCATGCCTTGCCACCATACTTCTACTGTGGAGGGTTTTTCTCTGCTCCCCGGTCTTTTTTTTTTTTTTTTTTTTTTTCCTTAGCAGTAACTTTGCCTGAGATTTGACTTTAATATTTTTCTGTTGCTCATTTTTAGGTGAAACTTTCTTTTCTGAACTTTTAGAGTGAGATGGGATGCAGGAAAGTTTTTCTAGCTCCACACGGCTTCTTCCTGTGGTTTCGTGTAGTTTACCTATACGGCAACTTGCTCTCTGGGAATTCCTGGCTCTGTCTTCTTCCCCACGCATGGTCTGGAAGTCTCCTTTCCCTCCCTGTTCATCCCCATTATACTGAATTTTGAGCCCTCCCCAGTGGCCTCAATGGCTCAGTCCTTCTTGCCACGGGCCCCTTGCACTGACCTGGTGTTGAAGTGAGCAAAACCCCATTCGGTTCCAATGCATTCTTAAAATGGACTGTTCTTTCCAGGGAACACCTGCTGACTATCCGGGGTCTTCTTGTTCTCGTGTCTATCATCAGCTGCTCCACTGCTTCTTAGACGGCAAAACCAGCATGACTCATGGCTTGCTGGTGGTCTGTCCCACCTGTTTGTATTCTGGGATCCCGGAGATAGCTTTTCATTTAGTTTTGCTCTAAATGTCCCTGGGCTTTTGACTTTGCTATCTTGTTCCTTACTTTAATGCAGGGATAAAGACACAGCGAAAACTACATTGTCGCTGCTACCATTTTCCTGGGATCTGCTCCTTGTAAGGCTGACCTTGAAACAGTCAGTGGTGGATTTCAGTTTGGCAGATATGGGATATATTCCAATGAGACTGTCCAAGGAGGTAAGATATAAAAGGGGGAAAGAATGAAAAAGAAAATGAGCAGGCATTAAAAAAAAATCTTGGGGGCGCCTGGGTGGCTGAGTCGGTTGACCGTCCGACTCTGGCTCAGGTCACGATCTCGCAGTTTGTGGGTTTGAGCCCCACGTCGGGCCCTGTGCTGACAGCTCGGAGCCTGGAGCCCGCTTTGGATTCTGTGTCTCCCTTTCTCTCTGCCCCTCCCCCCCCTCAAAAATAAATAAACATTAAAAAAAGTGTTGTTGTTGTTTTTTAAATCTTGGGATGGGGTGCCTGCGTGGCTCAGTTGGTTAAGCACCCGACTCTAGATTTTGCCTCAGGCCATGATCTCACAGTTCATGAGTTCAAGCCCTGTGTCAGGCTCCGTGCTGGCAGTGTAAAGCTTCCTGGGGATTCTCTACCTCCCCCTCTCTCTGCCACTCCCCAGCTCTCTCTCTCTCTTTTTCAAAGTAAATAAATAAACTTCAAAACAAAACAAAACAAAAAAACCTTGGGATCACATAGAGATCATTTAAGTATACTTGGTCAGCACAGAATCAGACAAGGTACAGACACATGGACCTGAAAAAAAAAAAAAGAGATACTGGGATAGCAATGGCTGGAGATAAAGAAAAGCTCAAAAAAAAAAAAAAAAGAAAAAAAAGAAAAGAAAAAAAGACAGTCACCAGGTCTTTCTACCCTACAGTATTAAAATCAATACCACCCTTCCCTACAACCTGGGTCACCAAATTAGGCTAATCCTTTAAGAAAGTCAAAGAAAATTAGTTGCTTTATTTACACTGAGTTTACACCCACATATATTCTGCCTCAGAAAGTACAGATGTTACCCCTTTCGTGTGAGTACAGTTTTAATTGTACTCCAAAGGAATGTGGACCAATTAGCTTAACCTTTCAAGAATAGTTCTCTGGTTCTCTAGAGCTCGTCGTTTTGAGTACGAGGTTTGGGTAAAGAGCGTACTGTCAGAACCTGCTTTTACTGCTGGTTATGTGGTCTGTGTGAGGGCCAAAGCCCACAGGCTCAGGATGCATGAGAATCTCAGGTGACTCTAGAAACCCCCATGGCAGAGAAGCAGCACTAGGAATCTCTCTGGAGGAAGGCATAAAATGCCACCTGCAACATTCATTTCGCCAAAAGGACTTGATTTCTATGCACCCCCCGGTCTCCTTGGGATTAGACTGTTCTGGGCAGTTCCAATACACTTTGAATGGCAAAATACAAAGTATTTACTTCCTTACACATTTTTAGTATGTCTCTACTGGACTTCCTACAGGAAAAGTCGAAACAATACATCCTGTTCCTAATTCTACTGGATTTGGCCAGTAATGTGACGCAGCCCACATTCCTTTGGAAATACCAATCATGAGAATGTAGCTCTCGGGGGTCTTTTTCGAGGGAAGGAAGAAAAGAGCACAAGAAACGAACGTCCTAGAATTCACAGGATCAGGGATGTCTTTCTTTGGTCCTTGAAGGAAGTCATCAGATGAGCTGATGGATGGAAGTACAGCTGTTAGTGAATTGTTGGGATTGAGTTACTGCGTCGGAGCCATCCATCTAAATGTCACAGTTACAATACCACAGCCTCTTGGCATATCTCATAACAGTTGGTAGGCACATTACCAGGCTCTAAAAACACTACTAAGTCTTTAATGACACAGAACAACTACAAATGTCAGTGCTGTAAAGGAGGATTAAGATTTCAGATTGGACTCCGGAGGAAAAAACAACAACAACAAAAAACAAAAAACAAAAAACCAACAACTCTTAGAAGCTTGAGACCAGAAAGTCACTTTGTCCAAATTCCTACTTCTTGTTGGAATGTTGTCCACAGTGCCCTCCACAGGTGGTTACCCAGCTTTGCGTGAACATTAGCAGGGACAGAAACTGCCTCAGGACTCAGTTCTAGCCTCCTCCTCTTTCCTATCTACACAGATTCCTTAGATGACGTCATCCATCTGTGTGCTAAGGACTCCTATGTGACTATCCCTCACTGGACTCTCTCCTATGCTCCAATATAGCCAACTGCCTATCTGACATCTCCACCTGGATGACTAGGAATCTTAAACGTAGAACCACTGACTCTCTGCTCCCACCCTACTTCCTACCTGGACCTCACATCCCTATGTGTTTCCCCAGATTTCCCGTCTCAGGAAGTGGCACCAATCTCTACCCAGTTGCTCAAGCTAAAAACCTAGAATTCATTTTAGGGTTTCTTTTTTTTTCCTCTCACTTCCATATCCAGGCCATCAGGACATCCTATCATATCTACCTCCAAAATATATATGTGTTTTAAAGAGATTTTTTTTTTTAGAGCAGTTCGGTACACAGCAAAACTGCACATTAGGTACAGAGATTTCCCATGACCTCCCAGCCCCTGCTCACGTATGGCTCTTCCACTATCAATATCCCCGACCACAGTGGTACATTGGTTACAACTGATGACCTTACACTGACACAGCATCATCACTCAAGGTCCACAGTTCACACTGGGGCTCACTTGGTGCTGTAGATTCGGTGGGTTTTGACAAACACACAGTGACATGAATTCACCACTGTAATACCATGCAGACTGGTTTCACTGCCCTAAAAATCCTCTGTGCCCCACCTATACATCCTTCCCTCTCCCCTAGCCTCTGACAACCACTGATCTTTTTACTGTGTCCACAGTTTTGCCATTTCCAGAATGTCATATAGTTGGGAGTCAAAAAGTATGTAGGCTTTCAGACTGGCTTCTTTCACTTGGAAATATGTATTTAAGGCTCCTTCATGGCTTTCAGGGGCTTGATAATACACTTCTTTTAGCACTGAAGATTACTCCGCTGTCTAGATGCACCAACATTTATTTACCAAAATATATTATTTATCGCCAAAACATATTTTCAGTTCATTCTTTCCTTTTTACCTTCATTCCAACCACCATAGTCCAAAACACTGTTCTCTTAGCCACATTAGCCTCTTAACTGGTCTCCCTAATTTTTGCCAAGCCACCATCTATTCTTTACGGAACAGCCAGAGTCATCTTCTTAAAATGTAAATCAGGTGATGTCTCTCTCCTGAATACGCGGTCAAGGCTTCTAGTACACTGGATATGAGCCCGTCCATCCTGGAGGACCCAGAGTGATGTGGCTCTCCCTGGATGTGATATATCGCTATCTTCCTGCTCCTTCTAACATGTGGCTTTTCTCTTGCTCGTTAAACTTCAAGAAGAAAATGCTTAACAGGGTTCTTAGTGAAGACGGTGTCAGAGTTCAAGTTGGTGAGCTACACAGAATGCTGCTCCCTCCCTACAATCCAGCTCCGGAAGGATGAGTGCAAAGAATTGGCAACCGAAAACAAAAGTGGAAACAAACCTGGGGGAAGTCCCTGAAGAGTCTGAAGTCTGTCCTGAACCCATGTGTGGGCACTGAGAGGGCACCCATGTGTGGGCACTGGGAGACCACAGTGAGGGCATAGAGGAAAGTCTTCTGGCTCTGGCCCTCCCCCCCCCCCCCCCCCACTGCCGCAGATAGAATCATCCCTACTGGTTCTCTATTGCAGGTGTCTGCAGCCAGAGCCCAGGCCACCAGGGTGTGTGTACATGTAATAACTTTGTGGGGCAAAACCCTGCCGGAGCAGACCTTTAGTGAAGGTGGGTGAGTGTTGATCAGCCAGCCCTGGGCAATCACTCCCTCTTCCCTTCTCCTTCCTGCCCTTAGGACCGGTGAGTAACAATTCAGAGAGCCTGCCTGCTCCCACTGCTGTATCTCCTTAAGACAGCACTTTCCAAGTGTGGTCTCTGGAGCAGCAGCATCTGCATCACCGGGGAACCTGTTAGAAATGCAGATTACCAGGTCCACCTCAGCTGTATCACACAAGAGACCCTGGGAGGTGGCACCCAGAAATCTGTAACAAGCTCTCCATGTGATTCCGAAGCAAGCAGAAGCCTGAAACCACCTCCCTAAGGGTTTACAAGTGAAACTCTGAGCAGGAGAGTATTAGGGCTAGGCATGATTAAGGATGGCTCTGTGAAGCCTCAGGACCTGGCTGGTCTTGGGGTTCATCCCCTAATCTCATCCTTAAACTCTCCTGGCATAAGCTGACTTTGGGCCCTTTATCGAAATCATTACCAGAGTCACCAATTCTCCTAAGGAAACATGAGCTCACAGATCAAAATAACTCCACAACTCAGGAGCACAAGCTGTAAACAGAAACACAAAAACTGAATAATAAACAGCATGCAAAGCAGAGGTATTAAAAAAGATGTGGATACACCTTAAAGTACATATGAAAACCCAACTTAGGAAGATAAATGTGAGGTAAGAATATGAAACCATAACAAAGAACTAAGTAAAAGTATTAGCTATGGATATCATAACACTTGAAATAGAAACACAATAGATGGGATTAAAAGCATGTTGTATGTAGAATATATAAAAGCAAAGGCACTGGACGAAAATGATGTCAGAAGCCACAGTAGCAGCACTATAGAAGAAAAAAATGGAGTAAGATCATTACAGGTCTTGGAACCTAGAGTTTTATGTCCAGCCAAACTGTCATTGGAATATGTAGCAAAACTCTTTTAGGAATAAAACATATCAAAATTTCTCTTGCACTACAATCCACACCAAAAACACCCTTAAGTGAGAGGACATGAGAACCAAATTGAAGCTACAAAAAATATGGGAAGGAAGGCAAAAAAACCAAAAAACAAAAAACTTGGTTTTAGTTTATTTTAGTTTTAAGAAAAAAAAAGTAGCGTCGAAGAAATGACAAAAGACAAAGTATATCCATAAACATTAAGAACTAAACATCTAGGCAATAGCAAACTCTTGGTTTGAAGAAGAATTGGGAAAGAGAGAAGGGATGTTAGAACATGACCAAATACTTGTCTTGTTGTGGGGAAGAGACAGACATTGACACATTTGAAGAACCAGTTGAGGTTCTAAGTGTAGTGACAGTTACCAGAGGGACATATTTCATCAGAAGAAACAAACAAACAAACAAAACCCTTCATTTATGCAGTTGATTTCGGGAATACAGAAAAATGCATTAAATGAAAAATATGACACAAAACTGCAGAGACCTGTTCTAAAATTATAGTTACTGTCATCAATTTAAATGGTTACACTAAAAAACAAACAGAAACTACCAGACAAATTAAATAAGCAGGACTAAAACCCCACAACTACGTATCTATAAGAGGCTCCCTTTAAACCAAAATGACATAAAAAAAACTGACATTTAAAAGTTGGAAAAAGAGACCCTATACAAATATAATTAGAAAGTTATCTGGGATATAATCTTACTGCTAAAAACAACTAAAGACCACAATTATCATTAGATACGAAAGAGGACAATACACATGTAAAGGAACAAAGAGGAAGATCATATAACCATCATAAACATATTGCCTCTAATAACTCAGCCTGGAACAGGAAAAGCAGCAATAGACCAGACCACAGGGAGAAAACGACTTGTCACTGCAGATGGACATTACAACAGTGCTCTCAGAAGCTGAGCAAACAGATTAAGATAAGCAGACGTACTGAAGACCTTAAGACTGTGTGGATGCCTACTTAAATTCAAAATACTCCTGAGTTCCCCAAAGCTCTGTTCCATGTAGGTCCCCCAACTCCTTCAGTAGGGGATGATCTGGGATATAGTCCCATGTGGATTTTGTTCCTGAAAGTTCTAGAAGAGCCTTATTATAACACTGCACCACTCATAGCACTGCAGTGTGATAAGGACATCAAAACTAGTGTCGCCATGAGGTTCTCAGGCACTTTCTCAGGACACAGTGAAAATCCCCAGGGCTGATGTGATGGAAGCTGATCAGAGCGAAGTCATATTCAAAAAGAGCACAGTGAATATCACACGGAAAGTTCGGTATGGCTGGGAAGGCGATTAGTACAAAGTTAGGTGTGATTCTACTTTCCAGATGCTATTTCCTGCTCTTGGCATGCCCTCTATCACCCAACACCATATATTCCTCATCCTCTTGTCTGACTGTCCCTCTGTTCTCTGTGCCCCTTCACTAGACAGTGTACTGGACATCTCCCTATTATACTTGTCATGCAATATTACATTTCTCTGTCTCCACATGTGTCTCCTCCACCAGACTCCGAGCTCCATGAGGAAGGGGGGCCCCCCATCTATTCATCTCTCTATCCCTGGACTCTAGAAAACGATCTTAGTAAATATTTATTAAGTGAATCAGAAGCTAATTAGAGAAAGAAACATTCTGTATTCAACTGATACAAGAATTGCTAGATTGGAAATAGTTACTATATTGATGCTCTTCAACAACCCAGGGACCATAAACACTCACCTGAACAAAAATAAGCAAAGAAGTACACATAAGCATGGAGTATCCAATGATAAAAGCCACTGGTCAGAGGCAGAAATAACATGCTGCAGGAAATCCCGGACTAGAACCATCCATCTGTCATGGGAAGGCAGAAAGGACATTTTCCTCCAGGAGCTCCATGTTTAAAAGAGGCACTGGATGTCCACGAACCCTCTGCATCCATAACTACACCCTGCTCCCAGTTTTGGAAACCGAAGAAACCCTAAGGTCAGCTCTGCACATCCACATACTCAACTTGAAGCCATGAGGCACCTCTGTGCCTCCCACCAGGGTGCTGTGAGGGTCAGAGGAGTATTAGAGATGGTACTTTGTGCTCAGGAAGCTTATAAGTTCACTCCAGAATGGGCATGTGCTTTGGATCACACTGGGCCATCTCCCCTGCCCGGCTCGGTAACACCCCTTCAGAGTCTCCCTTCCGGGGGCATGAAGGTGCATCCTTTGTGCCCAGTGGAGGGAATAGGAACATCTTTTTCTCTTGGCCGCTTCACCTGAGCTGTTGAACCATCCCCACAGCCCCCAGGGGCACTGCTCATGTCATCCCGTGAAACCTGGAAACAAGATGTCTCTCCATATCAGATACCTAACACTGATCTTTTCATGAGAATACCAGGTTTGCCCATGAGCAGCCACTATGAGGTCAGATACCTGGAATCCAAAACGTGGTGACTAAGTTGGTGGGAAAAGGGCCACATTTAGTATGCTGGACCACACTGTATTTGTATGACTTCCAACCACATATGTGAGGGTCCCACGGACCCAGTGAGGTCTCAGGCTTTCTTTTCCAGGCTGGCATAAAATTTTTATCCAGGGCACAGGAGCCTTGAAGCACATTTCTCAAGACCAAACTGTTCTTCACCATATGCCCTCAGGCAATTCCTTTCCTGGAGCAAGCACCATGCTGGATTCCAGCAGTCTACCCCTGGACGTAGAAACCTTCCTTCAGATGCTTCCTTCACTGCGGAGACCCCACCCCAGCAGTGCTGATGAATACAACAGTGCCTGTGTCTACCCCTGCTCCCTCAGGCTCCTCAGTCCTTTGTGGGGGGAGCACCTTCCTTGTTCCTGATTGCTGAACAGCATCTCACTTCTGTGAGATAGAAACTTCTGTGCAAAGACTTCAATGATTAGCTCCCTTGACCAAACAAACACATCCTCTTCTTTAAAGCTTTATTTGTCATTCTCTCCCAGCAAACACGTCATGCCCTGAATGAAGCCTTGAAACACAGAACTGTGTCAAATTTGATGTCCAAGCCCCTCTTAGGCACTCAGTGCCATGTCAGACTATAATTGCTTCTTTACTCCGCCTTCTAGCAGCGTGGGCTTATTCTTCTGACAATCTACACTCTTCCATTCAATGAATATTTACTGAAGGGCTATGTGCCAGGCTCTGTGGCAGGCAGTAAGGGACAGACTGGTGAATGAGACAGATGTGGTCTTTGGTGTGGGTTGGCTTACATCTAATGCGGCAAATACTACAGTGAAATAGTTGATATGACAGAGAGGACCTGAGAGGACCCTGGGAGCTCTCAGGAGGGGAGGGAGGCCACTGTGGGGAAACCATACGGAGCATATGTCTAAGGGGTGAGCAAGTGCTATCAAAGCAGGAGGGACTGAGGGCACAAAGAGGGGGGAGGCAGAGAGCAGTATTCCAGGCCAAAGGCTTACCGCTTGGGGAATCATAGAGGATTTAGCAAATGGTTCAATGGGGGGAGCCTGGATGCCAAGGGGGGGTTCTCCAAAGATGAGCTGGATGGTGAACCGAGTCACGTGATGAAGATCCTCGTGACCTAGTTTGGAAGTTATCTGAAAGGGAATGGGGAGGCGCTGAAGCACAAAGGACAGGTGAGTTGCTCACCACGCAGGCCCAGTGAGGGGCAGTGCGGGGCCCTGGGTCCGGGTGCCCACCTCTACTACAGGGAGCAAGAGCCGTAATGAAACACCCCAAGAGGCTTTAGATAGGACATCACTCATCAGCTTATACAACTTCGTAATCACCTCAAGTTTTATTTTTTCATTTATTACAGGCCTTACGATAATAGATCATCCAGCAAAAATGCCAGGGAGGACGCCATCAGCAAATCAACCAAGAAGGTGCTGTCATTCTACCAGGCCCATCCTCAGTGATGGCTCTAAAAACCATTCTTTGCTACGCCAACATGGTAATTCCATAATTAAATTGCCACCCTGTGCAAAACACCCAGTGACACATTTAATCTAGTCCAATTAATAGCTGTCAACAACCCTTGTCATTCTTCTCTCCATGAAGATTCCATCATGGATTCCCAAGAGGTTTCCATGCAGTAAATGATTTTGTCAACCCAGGGGAATGGTGACTCCCTCGAATGTTGAAGCCTTAATCAAATTGCCTTTGGGCAAAAATTGTCAGGGCACACCTGTGAGACAGACAGGATCAAACTTATGATTCTTATATATATGTTTTTGAGACAAAGCAAGAAGGCGCAGTAACTTTCCCTAGTCCTGAATGAGAGATTTATAAAGGAGGGATTACTAAGCCAATACATCAGTTTGCTTCCCTGGCTGAATTTTTATGATGAGTGCTATACTCCTATCATTTCTAGACTTCCGTATGATCTGCTAAAGCCTAAAATCTAGAAAGGATGGGGAGAAACAGATCAGCGGGAGTAGAGAGATGCCTCATTATAACCTGTGTTTCTGAAGGCAATATCTCATTCTTCGTTATTCATTGAAAAGAAGACAAATTGATATAAAAAATTTATGTAACAGCTGGAAGCATGGCCCATGTATAAGTGTGTCCTGTAAGACATCTCCAAAGATCACTGTCGTGCCTTCATTTGGAGGTATTTTTTTTTGAGTGTAAAATAATTCTCTTTTTGGACTAGACAGCATTGTTTCAGGGAGAATAACTAGTTTCTGCTGCCCATTTGAGCCTTCGGCATCTTACAGAGGAAACTGACCTGGATGCTGACCTGGAAGAGATATCAGAGGTGACATTCTACATTTCTCAAAATTGTCCTCGAGTCTCTCCTGTTAGGAAAAATCTGGAACTGCACATAGTAATACAGTAAAATAGATTTTAGTCCCGTGACCATCAGCTTTGAAACAACTCACAAGAGATGGCCACTCTTGGATTACACAGTGCTGTGACAGGAGCATAAAGAGGCCACCCGATCCTTGGCCATACAGCACCTTGCGGAACAAGGGTTAACACATCAGGTTCGATGCTGCCCTCCTTGGGAAGGCCTGTTCGCGTGGTTGGCCCTGACTGGCGTCTGGGAACTCAGATTTCAAATTTCAAAGAAACCACAAGCAATGTGGTTTATATTGAATGTTTGCTTTCTTTTTGGAGTCTGGAATCTTGGTACTCGTGAGGCAGAGGGTGTACAGGACCAGTGTTCCCAAAACGACCTGGGCACTGAGTTCCTATATCCATTCTTTCATGCCTACAAGGTACCAGAAGCTGGGGTAGGTGCTGGCAATACAGCTTTTTCCTGATCTTCAGGGCCTATTCCTTCACCCCGGGGCAGGCACTCCTGGAGCAGCCCATCTAGAGGGCACTGTCCTCACTCTCTGACTGGGTGGTTCTCTCCCTGGCTGCATATCAGAACGTTATCAATGCCAGGGCTCATCTGTAAGGCTTTCATCTCCTTGTTCTCAGACAGGGATCTGGACACACTGTTTTCCAAACCTTCTGGATGATTTCAGCACGCAGGCAGGGTTGAAGCCGAGGACCACAGATCTATCCCTTCCCCCTACCTTATTTTCCTTCATCACTCTTAGTGTTACATGGTAAGTCATACTTACTTGTTTTAAAACTTTGCTCGTCTTCCCCACTTAGAAAATACATTTTATAAGAGCAGGAAATAGGTCTGTTTTGTTCACTGCTAGTCTTTGGTGCCTAGAACAGTACCTGCCATATAATGGATGCTCAGTAAATATTTGTTAAATGGAAGAACAAATTATTCTCTCTAGTATGGCATTCAGAGATCCTCATGACCTGGAAAAATCCAACTTTGTCTGCTGTTCTCATTCCCTTCCCTCCTATATCCTCTACATATTATAGACTACTTCAGTTCCAGCTCATTTTTCATATTTGTCATAGTCTCTCTATACTGGAGCTATCTGGGCACACATCCCTCCTCCTCCTCCACCAGATGGGAGGTCCCGTGTCCCCCAGGGCTCACTTAGCATGGTGCTTTGCTCATAGCAGGTGTCCAGCCTGTGAGTTGCACTGAGTATACTCTGGATCCATAAAAGAGATTTTATGGATCCAGAGTATACTCTGGATCCATTTCAGGGCAAGGATAATTAAGCCACTGGTTTTAATTAAACCATAGGATGAAGAGATCATCAGAAGAGAGGGTCACAGCCATTATCTTACTCCTAGCTTGGTAGCTTGATTAAAATTGCCAATGGCTAAAATATCTGACATCACTGTCCAAAGCACGTCTTGGCTTTCCTACGTTTAACTCCTGATCAGCTGGGCCAGTGTTGAGACCCTGGTGTGAAAAATGGAAAAGGACAGGTCTTCCCGGTTGCCAAAGCAGTAGTTCCAGCACTAATCCCACATCAACTTTGTCATTCATCTGCTGTGGGTAACTTGATTAGGAAGAAGTGGGGACCCTGCAGGCATCCCTGTGGCAGACAGTGCTTCATCAGGTATGGCTCAGTTCTCCAGGGTGTGCAAAATCTTCACCTAGGTCTCTAGATGCTCTAAATACAAGCCAAAGAGAAGCTTTCTTAGGAGTTTAAGGGACATTTCATTTCTGGGGGTCTCCTAAAAACTTACACTGTTTTTCTGGGGCACCTGGGTGGCTCAGTTGGTTAAGCGTCCGACTCCTGACTTCTGCTCAGGTCATGATCTCAACAGTTCATGGGATAGAGCCCCACATCGAGCTCTGCACTGACTGTGCAGAGCCTGCTTGGGATTCTCTCTCTCTCTCTCTTTCTCTGCCCCTTCCCTGCTCATGCTCTCTCTCTCTCTCTCTCTCTCTCTCTCAAAATAAATAAATATTGAAAAACCTACACTGCGTTTCTTATTGTAGAATGGATATGAGATTTTTTTATCCTTTTGAAAAAATACAATAATATTCCAAATTATTCCAGCAATTTTGGGGGTGAATTTTACACATATAAAAAAGGAAATTGCTATAATTCTTGCAAAGACATTCTCTCCAAAATAAATTGAAGGACAGATAATACCATGCACAGAATCGGACTCACTACATTAGAATTCCAGCTTCGTTGCTAACTGGCTTTGGGTCCTTAAACAATTTACTTAACCACCCTGTGCTACAGTTTCCCCATCTATAAATTTGGCAAAATAACAGTAGCCTGTCTTGTAGACAGTTATGTACATTAAATAATTCAAGTACATGTAACACACTTCAAACAGTACCTAGCATAAAGTTAGCCCTCAATAGTTGTTAGCCATTGCTAGAACTTTCTAGCTACCTCTGGAAATTTAGTGTAAACATTGAAATATTACAGTTCTAAAAGAAATGCGTTCATATAATACTGGAGCAAAAACGCCCCTTTTAAGTATAACACTACAGACTGAAATCGTAAACCATCATGAAAAAACTCACAAATGCAAAATCAAGAAAAAAATGTAACAGAATGGCTAAAATTAACAACGTAAGAAACACCAGGTATTGTTGGCGAGAATGCGGAAAAAGGGGAACACTCCTGCACTGTTGGAGGGAATGCAAATTGGTGCAGCCGCTCTGGAGAACAGCATGGACGTTCTTCAAAAAACGAAAAACAGAACTACCCTACGATCCAGCAACTGCACTACTAGGTATTTATCTAAAGGATAAAACATACAGATTCAAAGGGCACACGCACCCCAATGTCTACAGCAGCATTATCAACAATAGAAAAACTATGGAGAGAGCCCGAATGTCCGTCAACCGATGAACAGACGGGGAAGATGTGATATATGTATACAATAGAATATTACTCAGCCATCGAAAAGAATGAAAACTTGCCATTTGCAATGATGTGGATGGAGCTAGAATGTATTAAGCTAAGTGAAATAAGTCATCAGAGAAAGACAAATATCAATGATTTCACTCATATGTGGAATTTAAGAAACAAAAAAGATGAACATATAGGTAGGGGGGAAGAGAAGAGAGGGAAACTAGTCACAAGAGACTCTTAATGATAGAGAACAAACTGAGGGTTTATGGAGGGAGGTGGGTGAGGGTTGGGTTAGATGGGTGGTGGGTACTAAGGAGGGCGCTTGTTGGGATGAGCACTGGGTGCTGTATGTAAGTGATCAATCACTGAATTCTCCTGAAACTAATATTGCACTGTATGTTAACTAATTAAAATTTTAACAAAAGACAAAAAAATAAGGAGCTGCAAGGTATCAGCAATAATAAAAAAAACAAAAACTAACACCACTAGGAAAATGGGCAAAAAATTAGAAAAGTTAATTCATAAATGAAAAAATATGGTCAAAAAGATGAAATATTTGAATCACAATATGCAACGTTTCCTCTATCAGATCAAACTGCAAAGAGGAGACGAAATCCTCATCCAAACCCTGTCAAGAGTGCCCGAAAAACAAATAATCCAGTGAAGAAATGGGAAGAAAACATGAATAGACACTTCTCTAAAGAAGATATCCAGATGGCCAACAGGCACATGAAAAGATGCTCAACGTCGCTCCTCATCAGGGAAATACAAATCAAAAACACACTGAGATATCCCCTCACGCCAGTCAGAGTGGCCAAAATGAACAAATCAGGAGACTATAGATGCTGGCGAGGATGTGAAGAAACGGGAACCCTCTTGCACCGTTGGTGGGAATACAAACTGGTGCAGCCGCTCTGGAAAACAGTGTGGAGGTTCCTCAAAAAATTAAAAATAGATCTATCCTATGATCCAGCAATAGGACTGCTAGGAATTGACCCAAAGGATCCAGGAATGCTGATGCATAGGGGCACTTGTACCCCAATGTTTATAGCAGCACTTTGAACAATAGCCAAATTATGGAAAGAGACTAAATGTCCATTGACTGATGAATGGATAAAGAAATTGTGGTTTATATACACAATGGAATATTACATGGCAATGAGGAAGAATGAAATATGGTCTTTTGTAGCAATGTGAATGGAACTGGAGAAAATAAATTTCGTATTAAAAAAAAAAAGAGTGCCCGGAAATGAGTGTGTTCACTCCCTTGGGGTACCAACGTGGCCACATATGCCAAAGACTTGAAATTTTTCATCATTTTAGATCCTAGGAAAATAATTATGGATACATACCAGTGCTCATCAAAGTATCGCTTATGGGAATGAACTGTTTTAACTAACCAAAATGTATAACAAAATGATGTGATTTAAATTAATTATACATGACAAATGATGGCGAAGCAGGATACTCTATAACGTGAGCACATGTTCCAGACATATTCTTTTCAGTGAACGAAGCAGTAAAAGATAGGATGTACAACAGGGACATTTTTTTTTTTAAAGCGTATGTAAAGAGGAAGAAAGACTGGAAAAACAAACAGTGGCTGTCTCTGAACAGTGAGGTGGTAGGTGTGTGTTCTTTCTTTTTGTTTGTCTTATTTACATGTTCTCTGTTGGGCATGAATTCATCTCGTGACAAGCAAAAAGTCGTAACACATGCACTCAGACAGACAGAGAGACGGACAGACCAAAAGGCATCAGGAGAATCTGACTGCTTGAGCAATCCTCTCTGACTTTCACCTTGTGAGATGAAGTAAGTCAGTCCATGCTCTAGGTGCTCCAAAGCCCCCCCCCCCCATTATGTTCCTTCTGATCCCTGCATCTAAGCAGTGTTTGTGACGTTCCTTGTCCCAGCTGCTGCTGAGAAAAAAAGCTGAGTGGCCTCTCCTCCGCCCCACTCTCCCCCACCCCGCCGTTTATACATAGTCTAGAATAAACAAAAACTTTGTTTTCACAAGAGAACCGTATTATTATTACTTATTATTTGCTGAGTACCAACAGTTCTTTATAAGAAGCCACGAGTGATCTGTTCTAAATTAGGCTAACTAATAAGTGCCTGGCTCCCGGGAACACAGCCACCTGCCAAATGCCTTCTAGTTTGGGGTCTATTAAAAGCTATCCCCCCGCAGACTCCCCTCTGCAATCAGGAGACAGGCCCTGGGTAGACAGCAGTGTTACAGATTCTAGCTGTAACATCGATAACAAGGGGTGGTGGACCCCTCTCTACGGCTGGGAGCTTAGAGCGGTGTGGTGGGGGACAGTCACCATCTCGAACCCCAGCTCCATCTCCGGTGTCCTTCTGACCTTGGCTGACGTGGTTCAATCATACACATCCTCCAAGGATGTCAAGCGGGAGTGTTCTGCTGTTGAGCCAGGGCTGGGGAGGAGGGAAGCTGGGTGAGGGAGGATGGCTTGGGTGCATGGAGCTGGATGAAAGCAGGTGAGCAGCCAACAGCCTGTCTGTGACCTTCACTCACAGCCCTAAGGAAACGCTTCCTCTCACAAGGGAAAAACAGAAACGTGGACATGCAAAAAGATTCACTTACTTTTCCCACAGTGTCTAAAACCTGAGACATTTCTTAAGGAGACAGTAACGTCTTAGTGAATTTTTTACTCGAGTATAACCTATACACTGAAGAACGACAAATCATAAACGTATGCACCAAGAAGTAGAAGGTTCCGAGCCCAGGAAACTCCCCCCAGGTCTCCCCTTATCGCCATTCCCTCCGTCACCCCAAAGTTAACCCATATCCTGACTTCTAACGCCACAGAGTCATTCTGCTTCTTCTTGAATTATATAAACATGGAATTGTAAGGTATGTTTTTCGTTTGTGAGATTTTTGTTCCATGTTCCATTTAACAGCGTTGATTTCTTTTCATGCTATGTAATACTCGGATACGTGAATATACTCTGGTTTATTTATCCAGTGCACTGTTGCTAAATGTGTGTTTTCAGCTGTTATGGGTAATGCCTCTTATGTCTTTGGCACGCATGCACCTAGTGTTTCCAGGAGAGTATACTTCAGAATGGATTGCTGGGTCATCTTGCATGGGCATATCCAGCTACCATGAAACGTTTTGTTTTTACGAAGCGATTGTATGAATTTACACACCCATCTGCAGTGTATGAGACTTTGATTTGCTCCTCATCCTTCCAACACTTGGTCTTGAGCATCTTTTAAAAGCTAAATTACTGAGCGGCGCTTGCGTGGCTCAGTAGGTTAAGTGTCCGACTTCAGTTCAGGTCATGATCTCATGGAATGTGAGTTCAAGCCCCACATCGGGCTCTCTGCTGTCAGTGCAGAGTAGAGAAAACCTGCTTCGGATCCTCTGTCTCCCTCTCTCTCTGCCCCTCCTCCTCCCTCTCCCTCTCCCTCTCCCTCCCTCTCTCTCTCTCTCTCTCAAAAATAAACATAAAAAAAAGTTAAATTACTGCATGTGTTAGTAAAATATTTCTCTGAGTTCTGTGAGCTGTTCTGGAAAATTAATCAAACCCAAGGAGGGGGTCATTGGAACCTCCGATCTATAGCCAGTTGGTCAGAAGCACAGGTGATGACCCGAACTTGACACTGGCGACTGGATGGGTTGGGCCGGGGGACAGACTGTAGGACTGAGCCTTTAACCTATTGGGTGTGCCGCTGTCTCCAGGTCGATGGGGTCAGAATGGAGTTAATCGCATGGTGTGGAGTAAAACACAACACACATTGGGATTGGATGCAGAATCATTAAATGGGATAAACTGTGATTTTAACCTGCAGTTCTCAATTAGCGATGTCAGACAGGTTTTCATACGTTTAGTGTCCATTTGGATAATGTATTTTGTAAAACACCTACTCTTTTGGCCATTTATAATAATCTGGTTGTCTGAGTTCTTATCACTAATTTCGAAGAATTATCTCTGTACTGGGTGAGTTCTTGGTCAGATATATACATTGCAAATATTTTTTTGCACTTCGTGGCTTGTCTTTCTTAATGGTGTCTTCAAGCGTTTACATTTGGTGATGCTAGCTCATCACTTTTTTCTTTCATTGTCAGTGCGTTTTGTGTCCTTTTTTAAAGAAATAACCGCCTCAAGGTAATCAAGCGATCTTTCTATATTTTCCTCTAGAGGTTTTATAGTTTTTGCTTTTACATTTAGGTCTATGATTCAGCTACAATTTTTGTTTGTGGTGAGAGGTACAGGTCAAGGTCCATCATTCC
Organism: Prionailurus viverrinus; assembly: GCF_022837055.1. Lineage (NCBI taxonomy): Eukaryota > Metazoa > Chordata > Mammalia > Carnivora > Felidae > Prionailurus > Prionailurus viverrinus. The sequence continues at coordinate 14,395,404 of NC_062571.1, forward strand.
CCACATGGATATCCAGCTGCCTCCATATGGTTACCGTATCCAGATTACATCGCATCGGTGCCTCCATGAGAAACCCAGTGGCTTCAGGACTTGCTGTATTGAGGAACGCTATATTCCTTTCTATTGTCTGTTTGTCCTTACGCCAGTTCCATACTGTCTTGATCAGCAGAGTATCTTAATTTTTGGAATCTGGTAGTACTGTTAAATACATTTGTTCTTGGTTACTCTACACTTTTTGCCATAAACTTTATAATCTGTTCACCAATCCCTTGAGGATTCTGATTGAGATGTCACTGGCTGTATGGAGCATTTCTGGGAAACTGACATCTTAATGCTGCATCTTCTAAAACATCAACATGATGTATCTTTCCATCTAATGAAGTCTTGTCCAGGATTTCTCAGCAATGTTTCACAGCTTTCATCAAAAAGTCATCGCCACCTTTTTTACGTTGTGTTTATCTGAAGGTATTTGGTTTCAGTCCACTGTATTACTATGCTCTTTTAAATTATAATCGTTATGATGGAGATATCAGTATCTCTTAGGGTTTCAATCTGCATTGTCCTGGTGACCAATTACGTGGGGCAGCTTCTCACGTGTACTGGCCAGCGGATGTCCTCTTCTGTAAAAGTGCTTCTTTGTGTTTTTTGGGTCACGTAAACATAAATGGTCTGCCTTCTTCTTCTTTATTTGTAGGGATTGCTATATTCTGGCAACAAGTACTGTTTAGGGCACATGAGTCATAAATACCTTCTGCTCTGTACTTCCTTTTCTACTCTCTTGATGGTGTCTTGATGAACATCCACACAAACTGACCACTTCCTCCTGTGTCCAGCTGCAGAAACATCACTCTCTTCCAGTGATGGAGGAAAATGTGTTTGGGTTGAATCCACTGCAAGGTGGGGTGCCTACATACTGTACTTCATGGACAATGTCAGAGATTTTTCAAGAGCAACTGTGATATACCTTATTTTTACCTGACACACTGCCTTTAGAGCCCATTCTAACGGTCGGCTGAAGCGTCCTAGATTTTGTGACAAAACAGAAGAGGGGTGAGGCTAAAGGAAGTTCTTGCTCGCCAGGCCCTCGAAACTCCTCGTAAGGAAACAGGGTACGCTTACTTCTCCTTCCACAGCATCAAGGAATGGTGACAATTCCCTGCGCATTACGTGCCTTTTCCTAAGCTCTTTCCTCTGTCGGAATCCCCTTTCCTACTTGATTCCTATTTACCTTTCAAATTTAAGCTCCTCCTCGCACATGACTTCCCTCACTGAATGCCATTCTCAGCTGTGTGTCCACCGCCACTGCTCAATCCTAGCTGTCCTCCAGCACCCTGGTAACTCCCTCTGACACTCCCCCTCGCCCCACACTGGAGGTTCAGACTTTCCGAGCAGGTACCCTCGAGAAGCTAAGGATGTGCCACTCCTCTGATTAACCTCAGCCTCAAGAGATCCTTTCACAGTCACTGAGGCTGTCAGTGTTTGAACCTATCGCCCTTAGCAGGTGACACAGGGACAGCGAAGGGTGAAACGTGTAGCCAACAACTGGAGATCCAGAGTGCCTGGGTGGCTCAGTCGGGTGAGCGTCCCACTCTTGATCTTGGCTCGGGTCGTGATCTCACAGTTCGTGAATTCAGGCCCCACATCGGGCTCTGTGCTGACAGTGCAGAACCTGCTTGGGATTCTCTCTCTCTCTCTCTCTCTCTCTCTGCCTCTCCCCCACTCATTCTCTCTCTCTCTCTCTCTCTCTCTCTCTCTCTCTCTAATAAATAAATAAACATTTAAAAAGTTGGAAACCCAATCAAAACACCCCAAGACACACCAGCTCCCTGAAGGGCATGTGTCTTAGACCCTCACTTCCTTCCTAACTCCTGATGTCTTTCTTAACATATGTCATTCCTGGCCTTTCTAGATTGAACTCTTCTTTCTGGACTTGCAGACAAAAATAGGTATAGAGAACAAGGGCAACAAACACAACCCAGTAACCAATATGGTAGATATTAATCCAGCTATGTTAATAAGCACCTTAAATTATTTAAAAAATATTTTAATGTTTATTTATTTTTGAGAGAGAGCGCATAAGTAGGGGAGGGGCAGAGAGAGAGGGAAACAGAATCCAAAGCGGGCTCCAGACTCTGAGCTGCAGCACAGAGCCCAATGCGGGGCTCAAAGCCACAAAGCATGAGATCATGCTCATTTTCTCCAGTATGGGCTCTTGTTACTTGGAGGACACAGCCAGTCAACACTTGCTCCCTGGCTCTTTCAACTCCTGGTAACCATCTCTCCCCTCTGAGTCCTTACCCTGGGACCACACCCTGATGTCACATCCTCAGGGTGTGCCCCGGGTCCTCTGAAGGAACAATTAACAGATGATTCTCGAATGCCTGTTGGGAATCACTAAGTTATAGTTGATTCATGCCATGACCTTAGCTAATAAACATGCATGTGTGTGCTTGTGTATCTATCTGTGATGTTTAAGCAACATTTATTCAGACACTTCCAGTGCATTCTTAGGCAACATATAATCTTTCCAGATTTATGCTAAAAAGGAACACTGCCATGCTTACAAATCTCTTCTGCTGCATATTTGTGTTCAATTTGTTCACTTCAAAGAAAATCTAGGGCATCATATTTTTAATGCTCTGCTTTTATGACGGTAATACTTGTATATTGAAATACCTACATTACCATCCCACAAAGGAGGCTTGTAAATCAGTCTATTTATGATATTATCTTACTTTTTTTTTTAAGCTCCTTGTTCTACCGTTTTCTTTTACACGGGGCCAGGAACATCTGCCCCTTCAGCTGCGCCGAACAACGGCATTATCCAGTCGGCTTCAGTCATACCCAAGAGATGGCTTTCTATAAAAATACGTCTGAAAGGACTTCAGCATTCAAGCAGTTATTGGGGGTCCCGGTGTGACAGGCGCTGCACTTGACGGTCACGAAGCGAGGAGAGAGGGCACATCTCTATTTCAGCGAGATGTGTGCGACATGAGAGACGTTTATATGAAAGTACGTGACATAATGCATGCAAAAGCACTTTAAAAGCCGTGAAGAGGTATGCAGATAGAAGACACGGTTATTAAACGGCTCTGAATCACGAAGAGGGGTTGAAGATTGGGAAGTGAGCACGGAACAGGTGATGAATGCCAATCAGGGGCCCTGAGAGGGTGTCATGGAAGACCTTGAGAGATGGGTAGGCAGCAAGAAAAAGGAACAAAGTCTTAAGACACACGACGGCTTGGATGATTCCCCAGGGAGGTAAGCTGAGTGGAAAAAGCCAATCCCAGCAGGTTGAATTTTGTAGGATTCCATGGAGGCAGCATTTCCGAAATGACAGTATTACAGAAATGGAGACCGGAGGAGTAGCTGCCGGGGGGGGGGGGAGTGGGGGGGGTGGGGGGGGGTCAGGGCAGGGGGTGCAGTGGCAGGTGTACTTGCGATAAGGCAACAGGAGCGATACTGATGATGGGGCCACTCTCATTCTGTATGTCGACTATGGGGGAGGACACATGAACCTACATATATGATAAACGAAACAGAGCTGAATATGTACATACACGTGTGTACTCTCACACACACACACACACACACACACACACACACACACACACAAAGGAGTACAAGTCAAAGTGACGATATCAGAACACAAGCAGTGAACTGCACCCATGTCAATCTCCTGGTTGCAACGGCCAACTAGTTTTGCAAGAAGTCACCCCAGAGGGACCTGGGTAAAGGGTACATGGGGGTCTCTCTGTGTTATTTCTTACAACTGCAGGTGAATTTACAATGATTTCAATAAAAAAAAAAACCTCCAGTTAAAAAGGCAGGGAGGACTTTAACAGGTAGAGAGGAGTTGGCATGGGAGGGGCTGTGAGGGAGGAGAAGCCTTCAAGGTGGAGGAAGGGATTGGGCTGAGATGTGTGAACCTTAAAGACGTGGTCAGGAAATGGTGATGATAAAACCGGTCGCAGCAGCAGAAACAATGGTTTCCATTTACCGAGCATCACGGAGGCCAAGCATAAATCTCGCTATTTGCTCAATCGTTTAGGACCACACGGCCCCATGAGGTGGATACTATTATTATCCCTGTTCAACAGTTGACTTAGAAGGTAGATCTTCTTGCCCAGGACCATGCCGCCAGCCAGCAAAAGCACAGGGCTCTGAGCCCAGAGCCATATAACTCCATATGCTCAGAGCTACGTATTTTATGTTCCAAGAGGAGCTAAGGAGTTCTGAGTAATTAGAGTGAGGGTGCTGTGGGTTGCAGAGTAAGATGGAAATGGAGAGGTGGGTTGCTGCCAGATCCAAGAAGGCTGTGAGTGCTGTGCTAATTTTGATTAGAATTTGTGAGTAGTGAACATGATGAAAAATCTCTCCGAAGGAAGTGACAGGCTCAGACCCGTTCTCTCAGAAAACTTGGCGTCATGGAAGGTGGTCTGGGGACAAGAGAAGACAAGAGGGTGGGGTTAGGGGCATGATGGGTCTGTTCTCATGGTCACTGCTCTGTCAGGAGCTGGGAGAATCTCAAGCAGCATGCCAGACTGCCTAGTGGCTCAAACAGCAGATGCCTCTGCCTGGATGGGTTATATCTTCTTGCCCCATGGACATCAGGCATAGCCACGGGACAAGTCACACCCTTCCGGGCGTAAGAGTGTAGTCTTGAGTATGTGAAGCCAAGAGCGGTCTTCTGAAACGTGACATGTGCGTCCTGCAACAGAGATGATGTGGGAGAGAGCCCATCAGAGATGATGTGGGCCACCTTGACAGATACAAGAAGGATAATGTGAAATAAAGAGAAAGGTCCTAGGTGGCCAGGTGAGGTGTGAGGCCGAAAACATGGCAGTGGTGGTCTCATCACTGGACGACGTCCAGGATATGAGGCACAGTGGGCATGGAGACATAAAGATGTCACGCCAGATTATTTCCCGAGACATTCTTCTCTCCCGATTTCAGGAGAACTGGTAAACTGTGACACGGAATGCCCAGAATCTGGAATGGGGCATTGCCACCTTGGAGATCACCAGGGGTTCGCTATGAACCAAAACAGAGCTGGGGAAAGATGAGCATATCCAGAAGCTGCATGGAAACACCTGCACATGCGCGCACACACACACAGTGTCTACCACCCGAATTATGAATCTTAGGATTCACAATTTCTTCAGCTTCCTCCTTTCTCTAGACTCTCCCTCATCTCTGTTTTCATTATTTTCTCACCTGTGTATTGTGCAAGAGGGTACTAACTTATTTCAACTTCTAAGGGATGACCTACTCCTAGGTTGGTGGGGGAAGAGGAAGAAGGAAGCCAAATGTAACTTCTCTACTTACCTTCAAAGTTGTGCAAACGTGAGCTGCACGTGAAGCTCAGAAGGAATGATGCTTAGGAGGCATCGGATGAATAACTACAAATTCTGAATCTTGGACAGAAGGCCGTTGCCCCAACCCAAGAGGACAGAGTTGCCTAGAGAGCATTTGGGAACTGTCCAGCAGCTTGCTGTACCTCGGGGGGGCTTCTAGCTCATGGACACTGCATCCTGTGCCTCCATACCCCAGCACCCAACGCGGTGGCTGGGTATCTGATATGCGTTCAAAGTTGCCGGCACGACCAGCATAGAAGACCCTCAGTAGGATAACTCTGCACCCCTTATGACACTTCTTCTCTGCTGCTGGCTCTGTTCCCTCTGATGGCATGAAATACTGGAAGTCCGACTCCCAGATGCTACCTGCAGACAGCACGTCTGAGAGGTCAGCCTCAAGAGGACCAACTGGTCCTGGGACTCAGCTGGTTGCTTAGCGAACTCACATGGCTAATAAATGAACTGGGTCTTTTGAAGCAACTACTCTCTGAAATCTTGCCTGCTGCAGTCATACACCAGGCCTCCGAAAGGTGATCTCCTCTGTTCCAGATCTGGAGGGCCAAATATCGGCTTTCCTGTTCTTCTCTCGCATGCTTCCTTTGTTTTTCCTTGTGTTTTCTCCCCCCCTTGCTTTTCCTAATTCCCCTCCGCGGATATGGAGAATGTCATTGCAAGAAGCTACGGGCTAACAATCAATGCTCGATTCTACGTGTGCCAATGAAACACTCCCCCCAAATGCCCCAGGGGTTCAAAATATAAGGCCATTTGGAGTAAGATTTCTCCCAAATCAGTCCTGAGATACTGGTACAGTCATTTGTCTGCAGAGTAAAACAGTACCTCTAATCTCTGGTGAGCATGACGTGGGGCAGACAGAGGAGAAAGAGTGTAACTGGTCATTGGCAGAGGCTCAGATCGATCATTGCAACATATGACTGCTTTTGACTAACTTGCAAAATTCTTAATTACTGTAACGACAATGTTAAAGTCAACCTGAAACTATTTTTTTAAATATTTATTTATTTTGAGAGAGAGAGAGACTGTAAGCGGGGGCAGGGGGGACAGAGAGAGAGAGAAAGGAGAGAGCAAATCCCAAGTGGGCTCCAACACGGGGCTCTGTCTCATGACCGTGGGATTGTGACCTGAACCTATATCAAGAGTTAGACCCTTAAGGGGCACCTGGGTGGCTCAGTCAGTTGAGCGTCCGACTTCAGCTCAGGTCATGATCTCACAGTCTGTGAGTTCGAGCCCCGCATCGGGCTCTGTGCTAACGGCTCAGAGCCTGGAGCCTGCTTCGGATTCTGTGTCTCCCTCTCTCTCTGCTCCTTCCCCGCTCATGCTCTGTCTCTGTCTCAAAAATAAATAAAAACATTAAGAAACAAAATTTTTAAAAAAGAGATCCTTAACTGACTGAGCCACCCAGGTGCCCCAACATGAAACTATTTTAATTAATACTTGGAATTATTATTAAGCTTTAGCAAGCACCTGACGTTTCCAGGTTTCTCTTTAAAAATACCTGACATTGGCTCTGCCATCATGGGAGGAAACCTTTCTTTCTCGTTACTGATGCGAATAAGATGGTCAGAAATGAGAAAAAAAAATCCCATCACGTGCTTTATTTCCTATTGAAGAGCTCTGACTGTGGGTGAGCCTCAAAAGGTTTAGTGTCTAAGTTTTTCTTACATATGCCATCTTCTGCTTGAGCCCGGGGAGACCGAACCCTAGAAATTTGCTTGAAACTCATCCCAAGACACATAAAAAATAAAACGGGTTTAAGCATTTGGCAGAACGTATTAGAGTTAGCAAATGCTAAATTTGGGAAATGCTTAATGGAGCCTTGATTATGAGCAGTGATGATGAGAATCTGGAGTAGAGAAATGAAAACGGACTGGAGTTTCTGGCCGTGGGGCGGCCTGCAGAGAACAGGGGCAGGACCCACAGAAGCCACGGGTACGTCCTGACTCTGCCTCTCTCTGGCTCAGAAGGAGAACAGCGACTGCCCTGAGCTTCAGACTCTCCCTCTGCAAAAGGAGACCAGTGAGGGTCACCAGACAGGCGTGACCCCGCACCCGTCTGGGTAACCGGGGCTCCAGATGTGCAGAGAAACGTGGCTGCTTTAGCAAAGGCAGGTTTCTGTCTCCCTGGGCGTGGATGCTTGGCTGTCTCTGGCAACTGAAGGGGAAACCAGTGCACGTGTTCTAGAGGCTCAGAGAACTCAGGCTCCGAGGACGGTTCAAACCGATGTGCCAGTGTGCCGAGCGCAGTTCCTGGGCTGCAGAAGATGCTCGGCTAACGTTAGCTGTTCCGCCACAGTTATTGTTACTCCCAGAACAACACAGACTACCTACACCACGCGGTTTCTACTCTAGTTGACGGCAGTGCAGACTTGCAACACCTTAACTCTGAGACGACACGGAGAATTCATTTGCATTCCATAAGCAAGGGGACCGACCCCTTCCACTCAGCAGCAAGAAGACGAGCGCAGTCATTATGCCTTTCTTGCTGACCCCATTTTATCTCCCAGAGACACAGAGAGGCCACCCACTGTACCGTTCCAGCCGCGGTCCTCCGTGCCCGCTGCTGGAGACAGAGAATCCCAGTATTTGCCGAGTACGTGAGGCAGAGCATGAGCTGTCCCCTCTGCTGCCCGCCTCTCCAGGGTCCACATGGCCGGTGAGCAGCCGAAGGCGCTCCGAACCCCTAGGGGCGCTTCCATTTGGCAAAGCCCCTCGTGGGGTCAGGGCTGGTACTTCTGTCACAGGCTAGACCACAGGGGGAAAACATCACTTTGTTCTCGAAATTGTAGAGGACGGGGGTGCAAAGGAGGAAAATCTGTGCACGCTGCCGCCTGATGGAAGTTTATTCCTTACATAATAGGCGACTATGCTATTTTCAGCTTCTCATCTGTTACCTTCTAGCTCTTTTAGCTATTATGTTCAGATCCTCCCCATGATACTAGCTCCTTTAGACTTTTTTTGGTTTTTTTTTTTGGATAAAACCGATTCGAACAGCAAATCACCTAATACGGGGGTCTGGAGGATGACTTCTCCCAGGGGTGTGTGTAAGAGATCATCTAAGGATCAGATGAGAAGCTCACACGGGAAGTCACGGAGCTTAATGCTCCCCTTGGCTCCAGCAAAGGATAGAGGAAGGATTCCCTCCCCTACACCAGAGCTTGGGTGAGGCTGCTGTTAAAAAAGAGACATTTCTATGCAACTGCAGACCCATCATGCTGTTCTAGACGTCCCCATGACGAATTAGCTACAGGTTGCCATGCGTCAGAGTCTTTCACGGTTATTTGATTTTTGCATCCCCAGTGTCTTTGTGACACCGTGGCGGCTAAGAGATCTCGTTTCAACCCTCTGAGGAAAAAAAAAAAATTCAGCATGAATCGTGAGGCTCTGTGGGGTTGTGGAAAGGGTGCAGGATTGGTGTCCAAGGCCCAGGCCGCACAGCCCCTGCATGCGTGGGGGAGGCTGAATTATTATTGTTCTCCAGAGGGCGCTCCCCTCCCTTGAACGTGATACACCCGGCCCTGCCACGTGGCTTCGGCGAACCCTAGAGAAAGCGTGGATGTCCCCCCCGCCTCCCGCAGTGACCTGAGGTTGCTCGTGGGGTGGCCACAACCACTGTGCCTGGAGGAAACCGCACGCCTTGTCAGGGCAGAACGTTCCAGCGAGTTCCTGCCGGCTCTGGCTCTGGCCTCTGCAGCAAAGCCAGCTACCACAGCGTAACTTAGCTCCCTTGAACTCCTCTAGAGAGTTATTCTAAAGAATCAATGATGCCCACTTCTATGGGAGAAACAAACTAATATAACAAAAGGGCTGTCAGAGGATTTGTTTCTAGCTGCTTCCTCCAAGTGTTAGCGTGCGACCTGAGGCAAGTCATTTGACCTGAGGGAGCCTCAGTGTCCCCGTTTTAAAAATGAGAATAAGAATTCTTGGGCTCTTTACTTCACATGGCTGCTCAGGGGATCAAATGGAGAGTGGGACACATTTCCCGGAAAGGGTCTCATAGTAAACATCTTAGGCGCTGGGAGTCACGTCTGGTCTCTGTCACCGCTTCTCTTTCCTGTTTTTCTCCTTCCCCTCTCCCTCCTTCTTCTCCGCCTTCATCCATGCTTTAAAGGTTACATAGTGATAGTTTACAGTTAAACTGTAAAACCCACTCTCAGCTCACCCATCATAGGAAAGCAGGCCTCGGGCCGAATCTGGGGCTCCGGCCATATGTCGCTAAGACCGAAATCTGAAAAGATCATTAACAGGCACAAAGGCCCTGCCGGGTGTCAGCAGAAATGTGGGACGAGAAGCACATTAGCACAAGCACGGACCAATATAGCACTGAGTGCAGGCGACATTATTTAGTATCCACCATGGGTTATAATGACACACGAAGTGATGGCTCCTCATTATTCCTATTTTATCTTCTGGAAAACTAGATACTCTTTCAGTGAACACAAAACAAGTCCCACAGAAAACGTCAACCAGTAATTCCAACAGACTTTGGGAACCCCCATGTTTTAATCACGTCCTGGCCTAATGCAACGAACTCTGGGTTTAGGGGTAGATCAGGGCTCTTTCTGCAGAGCCCATCATTTTCTGTGGCTTCCTGTTTATCGTACGGACCTGACGGTCGTGTGAAGCCCTTTGTACCAGGGTTGTCTGGGATCAACATCTGAATTTAGCACTCAGAGCTGACTCACACCCAGTGTCCTGGAAGCAGAGAGGAGTCCAACATAGGAGTAGTTAGTCTGGCATTTAGAGGAGCCCAGAAATTCTAGAGCACGGAGTGCATGAACGGAGCCAGGGAAAACGATGAAGGAACTTTCTCGTACTAAATGTGTTTTGGTTTCGGTGGCAGGCGTAGAGATGTATCATAAAAAAGCAATCATCCTTGGGAGAATTCGAGTAGCTCCCAGATCTCTGTTGCCAAGGACCATCCTCCACCAAGTGAACCAGACTTCCTGGAAAAATGGGTGACTGCAGGGCTGGGGCTGAGAAAGTTCAAGGTGAGCCTCGAAGTGCTGGTGGCAACAGAAAGTAAATAATGAAAGAATGATTGGAGCAGGTCAAGCTCCACAAGCCAGCTTAAAAGAAGACTCCACTGGCCGAATGTGGGACAACGCGAGCATGAAAAAGAATTATAATACTAATAAGCCATAGCCCATACGATAACCAGAGTACATTATCATACCACGTTGATGTAACAAATTGATATAAACAAAAAGTGAAAGAGAAATAAACACTTTTTCTTAAAGCAAGTATGGAAGAAATATTTTTAAAAAAAAATTCATAAAAAGCATTTTAAAAATCATGGTTTGGCAAAGACCCTAATAATACTTGTTTCAGAAATGATCCATCAACAGTAGCAAACTAGAGGAAAAACTGATAACAAGCAGGCTATTAACTTAGTCTCCTCTATGTTCCCATACATATCTATTAATTGCAAAGGTAATAAAAAGTAACTTTATACGAGAGACACCTCTGTAGACACCACCTTCCCAGGGGACAGTAACATCAGCAACGATGATGTCCTATGCTTCCAGATACAATGCACGGGGAAGGACTTTTGGTGTGTGTCTGACCAAGATGCATATAATACGCATAATAAGGGGGGAATATCGGTTAAAGCGAATCATGACATTCTGCAAACGAACGGCCTCTTCAAAAGTGTTAAGGCCATGGAGAAAAACAGAGACAGACAGAGGAACAGTTTCAAATTAGAGGAGATTAAACGACAGGACGACTAATGCGGTATGTGACCTTCGATTAAGTTCTGCACCACAAAACATTTAGTCTCCTTTATTTTTTTATGAGAGAGAGAGAGAGAGTGTGTGAGAAGGGGAGAAGATAGAGAGAGAGAGAGAGAGAGAGAGAGGGACTCTTAAGCAGGCTCCGTGCTGTCAGTGCGGAGCCTGACACGGGGCTCGATCCCATGATCCTGGGACGATGACCTGAGTCGAAATCAAGAGTCAGATACTCTATCAACAGAGTCACTCAGGTGCCCTTTATTTTTCTTTCTTCTTTCTTATGAAAGACACTAATAGCCCAGTTGGTGAAATTTGAAAGGTATGTAGATTAGAGAATAATATTGCATCAATGTTCCCTGATGTTGAAAAAAGTATTATGGTTATGTAAGAGAACGTCCTTGTTTTTAGGAAATACGCTTGAGGTATTTAAGCGTTATATCCAACACTTACTTTCAAATGGTTCAGAGAAAAGAGAGGAAATCATAAAGGAAGCATAGTAAATGATTAGTTACTTAGCAAATCTCTATACGAAAAATTCTTTTCTATCTCTATAACTTTTTCCCTAAGTCTCCACTCCAAAATAATTTCAGTGGCGCCTGGGTGGCTCAGTCAGTTAAGCGTCTGACTCTTGGTTTTGGCTCAGGTCATGATGTTGTGATTTTGTACGTTCGAGCCCCGTATCGGGCTCTGTGCTGACAGTGTGGAGACTGCTTGGGATTCTCTCTCTCTCTCTCTCTCTCTCTCTCTGCACTCCCCCGCTCACATTGTCTCAGTCTCTCTCAAAATAAATAAACTCAAAAACATTTTTTTTAATTTCAAAATAATTTTCCCTGCAAAGTGGGGGTTAGCGACTAGAACTTAGGTTTATCTTATTCTCCATCATTTGGACTTCAGAAGTGGGTAGTAATTTAGGGCAACAAATTGGGGTCCTAAGCCCTGACACAAGGCCAAAAAATAAAGGTAGAAGAACAGTTTGAGGGAAATGCTTTGGGTTGGCAATCAGAAAGCAGCCAGGATTTTTGGTCCTCTGAGCAGTCCATTGTGTAAATGTACAGAGATCAGGGAACAAATAAAGCCTTTCTAAAACTACAAATTCTGTGGGGTGGTGGGTAAGCATCTGACTCTTGATTTCGGCTCAGGTCCATGATTTCAAGGTCGTGAGATCGAGTGCTAACCCCCCAGCGAGATCGAGTGCCATCCCCCCCACACACCATCAGGCTTTGCCCTAACATCACAGAGCCTACTTGGGATTCTCTCTCTCCCTCTCTTTCTGCCTCTCTCTGCCCCTATCCTGCTCATGCATACTCTTTCTCTATCTCTCTCAGATAAATAAACATTAAAAAAAAAAAACCCTAAAAAGTCCCAAAAGCACATCAAGGGGAGGTATCTACATGAACAGACATACGGGTAGTGGAAGCGAAAAGGGGCGAAGCTAGGGACCAGTCGAGGCGGGATCGGTAGTCAAAAAGGGAGCCCTGACGCCCGTTCTGTCTGAAGGCAGACAGAAACATATCAAGTTTCCTCCAGGAGAGACTTACAGTCTTCCTACTGGAGCGGAAACCCACCCGGCACTTAGGCAGCCACAAGCAAAAGCAGGCAAGAGGAACGTGCTTCTCTGGAAGGACAGGAAGCCAGCGAAACAGAGGCAGAGCCCAATGACCTCTTCACATTGATCTGCTCACTTTACAGATCTCCTGAGCACTTTCCTGCCACTAACTCAGTAGCTATCTCCCCCAAAACATACTCAAAACAACAACGACGACGTGTGGCAAAAGGCACAACCCATGTGAAAATCACTCATATCTAAATACCGTTTCGAAACAAAGGAACCGTGCTTACAAGGTAATCCTTTAGCACCACCTTGTGTCTGTACATTTTCGCGATCAATTCCTGTTCCCAATTCTCCCCAAACACCTACGACGTGTCTTCTCATTTCACCTTAAAATCCTGCTAGGTCTTTAAATCTCTTATTCTGAAGCTAAATGTCTCTCTCTCTCTCTCTCTCTCTCTCTCTCTCTCTCTCTTTTTAACACATTAAATCCATCGGCAAGCAAGGACATCATTTTCAACGCCAAGCATTCATGAATCCAAAGGAGAGATTTAGGGTTCTGTTCAAAGCAAAATAGCAAAACCAAATCAGTTACGACTTCCAAATAGTTTAACTGTCCTACAGTATTTTGTGATTCTCCTCTCAAACCAACAGTCCTTCATTGCAACAGACCTTCTCATAAGTATCTCAGTGTATAATTACAAGCGTGCCTCAGAGATATTGAGGGTTCGGTTCCAGACCGTGACTATAAAGTGAGTCAAATGAATTTTTTTCGTTTCCCCGTGATAGAAACATGATGTTCGCTCTATACTACAGTCTGCTACGTGTACAACAGCTATTGCTAATAATAGCAATATACTGCTATAGCAATATTAATTGCTAAAAAAATGCTAACCATCATCTGAGTTTTCAGTAAGCCATAACCACTCACCACAGAACAGCATTACGCATATAATAACAATGGAAAAGTCTGAAACAGTGTGAGAATTGCCAAAATGTAACACAGAAACGCAAAGCGTGCAAGCACCATAGGAAAATTCACACTGCTGACAAACTTCTCCGACACCGTGCCACAAACCTTCAGTCTGTGAAAAATCGCGGTTATCTGTGAAGCACAGGGAGGCAAAATACAAGAAAATGAGGTAATCGGTCATATTGAATATATAGTTTTATCTACTTTCCTTTCTTCGTACGTAAACGAGCAAATACACAACTTTAAAAAAAAAAAAAAAAGAAGTATAAGCCTTTCACAGACACTCCAGGGTGCATTACTCAAATTTGCTTCATCTCAAACTTAAGCAGGAATGTAATATACACGTTTCGTCGGCAACAAATACACATGCTATAAACCTTCGAAAATAACAGTAGAAATCTATTAGCGGTAGGCAGGGGCGTGCTCAAGCCAGCTCATATCGGCCCATTAGGACCACCGTGCGTGTCTCTTCCGGGACACACGTTCAGTGATGGGCGGTCTGAAATCGGCTAAGGGCGGAGTAACTTCACTATGGAAACTGACACACGCCGCGAAGCAGAGCCCCCTCGTCCACTCCAGGAGAGCCAGCTGTGACGCGGTCACCTGTACAGAGAGCGCCGTGAACTAAAGCCACAGTAAAGAGAAAGACCTCATTTTAGGGTATCCTCGAACGAAACCGCTGAATATCTTTAATCCCAATTATTCCTTCCAACGCTATCTACATATATCAGTGTCTTCCTTGTCCATCATCTTTTCTTAAAATTCCTCATAAACTGGGGGGGGGGGGGGGGCTGGGGGGGTTCAGTCGGTTGAGCCTCTGGCTCTTGATTTCAGCTCAGGACATGATCTCACAGTTCGTGGGATCGAGCCCTGCATCAGGATTTGTGCTCACCGCACAGAACCTGCTTCGGACCCTCTATCTCCCTCTCTCTGCCCCTCCCCCACCCCACACGTTCTCTTTCTCTCTCAAAAATAAATGTTAAAATTTTTTTTTCTCATAACTAAGAGCCTGTAAATATTAGCTTGTAGTGAGTATCATCAGAGCTTCCCTCCCCCCAAAAAACGAACGTCTTGGGAACGCAGACAAAAGGCCAGTGCCGAGGGGTCTCCAGAAAGGCTGTCAGGTTTTTGCTGGCTCCAGCCTCATTCTTTTGCGCTCTGGGTGTAAGGCCAAGGGCTTATGTTGGTGATAACAATTTAATCTGCGCCGGACAGAGAGGATAAATGTGGGATTCACTGGAGGCTCATAAGACTTTTTTGCTTCCCTCAGAAACTTTAAGCAATGGCAGAGATGGTTATTCCGGGAGCCAGCCGTTAAGAAGGCGAGTTATATGCCCCAGAAGACCGGGGAGAACCCCCAGGTGCGATACAAGAGCGTGGCTATTTGAGATTTCTTCTGGAAGCAGGGGGTAGAAGATAAATTCTGACAGAGGATTTTTGTGAGACAAGAAGGGGGGGCAGGTTATTCCGTGAGTAAGTCAGTGTGTGTCGAAACTTTCCTTCCTTGGAGTCAATGCTCAGCTGTCTCTGGTTCTCAGCTCGGAGGCCTCGGTCTGGGGACCGTCAGCCAGACACGCGCCAGCAGAGGGAGCACGGGGCCCACGGTGTGACTGCTGTGTAGGGCTCATCAGAAAGCAGCCCGGAGAAGGCCAGGAAGCCTTTTCTGCCCCAACGCGTCGGAACGAGCCCTATTAACACGGAGCAGGAGCTAAATTCCCGAAGTTAAATTCCCTCTTTGTTAAAATGTGGTAGTTTTCTTTCCTCTGATTACAAAAGAAATGGGTAACTTATTTTCTACCCTAAACTTCTCTTTCCCGAGTTTCCTATAAGAATGTCCTAAAAGCATACGGCCCAGAGATAACCACCGCTAATACAATCGAGTTTATACTAGATTTTTCGCAGAAGAGTACAAATAAGAGCCTTTCTGCCTTTTCAAACTTTGGGCTAAGGGGTTACACAATTCTATAATATGGATGTAAGTTAATGAACTCAATCGGTACCCTTTTTTAGAGTGTTCAAAGAAATTTTTATTTTAGAGAGAGAGGGAGAGAGTGCCAGCAGGGGAGAGGGGCGGGGCGGGGCGGGGGGGGGGGGAGGAGAGAGAGAGAGAGACAGAGACAGAGAATGAATATGAATAAATCTTAAGCAGGCTCCACACTGAGTGTGGTTTGATCCAAAAACTCTGGGATCATGACCTAGGCCGAAATAAAGAGTCAGACGCTCAACTGACTGAGCCCATCCAGGGGCTCCTAAAAGCTTTGTTACAGTAGTAAAAGACTGTTCTGTAGTTAGGACTATTTTCTCAGGACAAATTACAAGAAGTACATCATTGTATCTAAGGGTATATGATCTGTATGGCTAAAAGCTCACGTTATATTACCATCAGCTGTGGATGAAAACTGCCTGTTTCACAGCATCCTAGTGAGTGTTTTTTAGTATCACTTGTCAAAAAATTGTATGCGGTTACGGATTCTTTTGATTACTAGGAAGACCGAATGTATTGTCTATTTGCATACATTATTTATATACTCAAACACAGGTTCATCCATCTGCCCATCCACGCAACAAATGTTTATTGAGCACCTACTATGTATAAGACATGGTGCTAAAACCGGACACATTATCTTGAGCCACATGTTATGTTGCACCACATTCGAATGAAATTCACCTTGGAAATGTTTCTAAGGGTCATCCTCCTCTTTCTGTTCCCATGGCCACCAACTCTTGTCCAGGCACCCGGGAGCTCTCGCAAGGATTATGGGGCCTAAAGTGATCTCCTACTATGTATCCAACCAATAAGCTACATGCTACATACTATTCTATCTTTCCTCTACTCAGAAATCTCTCCCTTGGGGCGCCTGGGTGGCTCAATCCGTTAAGCGTCCGACTTCAGCTCAGGTCATGGTCTCACGGTCCGTGAGTTCGAGCCCCGCATCAGGCTCTGGGCTGACAGCTCGGAGCCTGGAGCCTGCTTCGGATTCTGTGTCTCCCCCTCTCTCTCTGCCCCTCCCCTACTCATGCTCTGTCTCTCTCTGTCTCAAAAATAAATAAAAACAGGGGCGCCTGGGTGGCGCAGTCGGTTAAGCGTCCGACTTCGGCCAGGTCACGATCTCGCGGTCCGTGAGTTCGAGCCCCGCGTCAGGCTCTGGGCTGATGGCTCAGAGCCTGGAGCCTGTTTCCGATTCTGTGTCTCCCTCTCTCTCTGCCCCTCCCCTGTTCATGCTCTGTCTCTCTCTGTCCCAAAAATAAATAAACGTTGAAAAAAAAAATTTTTTTTAATAAATAAATAAAATAAATAAATAAATAAATAAAAACATTTTAAAAAATTAAAAAAAAAGAAATCTCCCCCTTTTCTCCACCTTCTCATCAAATCTGAGCTTCAAGGCCTCTGAGCTTCTGGAACAAACTTAGCTTTCCAGTCTCATTTCTATCACCTTCCCTGTCATGCCACATGCCTACCAACCTGACCTAGAAGCTGTTGTTCTCTGAACACTGTTGTTTTTCGGCGGAGGGTGCCCTGGGCCATGCGACCTCTCTGACAGCTCTCCCTACAGAGTTCCAGAGCCCCCATCAAAAGCCCAGCTCAAACACCTCCTTCACCAGGAAGCCATTCCTGGTCCCATCGTGCAGACACCTCCCCATTCAGAACCCAGGTGGTATCCATTCACCCTCTCCAGAATACCCAGAGCACAGTGCCCCCTTCTCCGCGAGGGCCTCTCCTCTCTCTTCGGCCACCCCCTCTTGGTGCCACTATGGAATGGCCCAGAGTGACTCGCTCATTTCTGTATCCTGTCGCCTAGAACAGTCCCAGCACACAGCTGTCCCTCCACAAATGTTTGCTAGAATAAAGAATGCATGAAGAAACCTACGAGGAAATAAAGGTGCTAGCAGCCATGCAGAGAGGTCAGTCTGCAAAGGCAGAGAGAAGGAGCACCGAGAGGGTCAAGGCCATCCCCAGGGGTCCCTGAGGCCCAGCTGCACTCCCACCCCTCGGCCACACAGAGATGAGCTGCATGTGGGCTTTAGGACGCACCTGTGTCTATGTTCTTTCATGCCCTGCTTCTCTGAGACCAGTGCCTTCAAATGATGCCCAAAGGGTGACAGAGGTTTAACCTGTGGGCTCTACAGCAGAAATTCCAGGACGGACACCTAGACACTCTGAGATTCCTTCCTGCCCGAAGACATGGAAGAAGGCGAACTACAGCAGGAACGTTCTTCCTGGCACAAGCCCCGAGGCAGTGTGAGAATGTCTTGATCCTGGCCTCGCGCCAAAGCCCTGACTCACTCCTGCTGCAGGTGATGATCCAGAAGGAAGACCGCCCCCCGGGGTTCCCCTTCCGCAAGGAAAACGATGTTGGTATGTGCCACCCGCCTGAGTTAGGGGCTGCCTCCTGCAGGTGGTCAGAGCGGAATGACTTTCCCAGGCAGAACATTCTTCCCCCCTGCGATTTCTGACAGGCGTTTCAAACCCTTCTTGAGTAGGAGGCTCTGTCAGGCCACCTGCTGCCTGAAATCCAGTCCATAAGCAATGAGAATAACTGGGTCCATACGTCTAGGACCTGCTACGGCAATCACTTGAGGGAGATTTAGAGAAATCGAAAAACCCAAAGGCACGGTTGCAAAGAGCAACCAGGGGCCTCACGGGGATGGGCTCCTTTCTCCTTTGTTCAACAAAACAAAACAAAACAGCAGCTGCTTTTCCTGGACACAAACACGAGGTGGTACTGGGAGTGAACGATATTTTAAAGATGAGGAATAACAGAGTCTCCGATAGCTTATTTTGGTAAATAACAGCATTTAGACAGTCTTTATTCTTAGGGGCCTTATGCTTACCACACCCATCATTCACACCTGGAAGGAAAGAGAAAGAATTATACACACTGTGCTGCCAGGCACATGTCCAAATAAGCAAGTAGATTCTCCAAATACTAGAAACAGGAAACATAAATGGAGCTGCTCACGCAGTCCCGCCGTGTTTATTTAGAATTTATACTCTGCTTCCATGAATAAAAGGGTGGAAGAGGAAGTGTCACTGCTCACCTAATGTGGGCCAGGGCCTATGCAAACTGCCTTCATATGCTTTCTCACTTACTTTGTAAAGCTTGCTTGATGGCCAAGAACCCCAAGGCTCAGAGAATTAAACAAAGTGACTGGGGCCAGACAGAAATGCAGGGAGCTGGGGTTTGACCTCATGTCTGTGTCAACAGGTCTGTGTTCTTTTCCCCTCCACTGTGCTCAGTGTCACAAGCATACATATGACACTGAATCGGTTAAGGTGCTCTCCACTGTAGGCAACGTAATACTTGGTGTAATAGGTTGGACCGTTGGCCCCAATTCTTTGCTCCCCACAGCCTGTCCTATGCCTTTGCAGTGCCCTCCCTACTGTGGATGGAGTACACTATTCCAACCCATTAAAAGGGTTGGGTTTGGCCTCTGACTTGCTTTTCCATGAGAACATGGCCGAGGGTGGGTCCTGGTCCAAGGAGGATGATGACCGGCAAACGGAGCTGAGTGGAACCTAACCCACACGGCCCAGAGTCAAGTCCAGACACACAGTGTAAAACAGAGGTGCTCAGCCAGGCTCACCATAGATCTTCCAGGCTCAGAACCATGAGCACAAGAATAATGACTGTTGTAAGACACTGAGATTTTGAGGCTGCTTGCTAGACAGCACTGTTGTGTTAATATTAACCCATGGAATGGATTAAAATGGTTTGAATGAATTCACACAGAGAGATGGCCAGAGGTCAGTGGTTCCAGGACTGGTCTGGTGGATCCACGGTGTTAACAAAGACAAATATTCTTTTCCATTCTACCACTTGGCTGTACCAAGGCTCTCAGCAATGCTTCCACCCAGGTCAGCCCAATGGCTACAAGAGCTCCATACAGTGTGTCTTCATAGGACAGCATTGCAAGGAGGAAGAAAAGTAGTGGCTGTTAGAGACTGAATTGTGCCCTCTTCCTCAAATTTATATGTGGAAGTCATAACCCCAATGTGACTATATTTGAAGATAAGACTTTCAAGGAGGTAATCAAATGAGTCTGATAGGGCTAGTGTCCTGATAAGAAGAGGAAGAGACACCATGGCTCACTCTTTCTCTGTGTGCTTCACTCACACAGAGGACAATCCAGGTGAGGACACAGAGAAAGCACTATCTACCAGATCTCCCTAGAAACCAACCCCGCTGGTACTCTCATCTGGGGCTTCTAGCATCCCATGGTATTTTGTGATGGCAGCCTCAGCAGACCAAGATGGTGGGGTAAAGTGGGCTTCTTTTATGTTGCTCTTTCATCATTGAGGAAAATCCTTCCCACAAGTCCCTCAGCAGACTCCTAGTCCAGGCCCCATCGCCGAGAACTGGTCACATGATCACTTTAGACCAATCAGTGGCCAGCAAGAATGGGATTGCTGTCATTGCCTCAACCAATCATGATGAATCAGCTAGGGCCGGGAACACTGCCTCCCTAACAAATCTAGGGTGTATATCCTTCAGAAAGAGCTAGGATATTCTACAGTCACAAATTCCCGTGACTTACCACAAAGGTTTATTTCAAACTCATGTGGCCTTGTCTGTCAGGGATTGGCTACAATTCTACTCTAATTTCTTTGCTCTGACACCCAGGGTGTTCCATCATGGAATATGGAATGTGGCTGGAACTGGAATATGGCTGATCTCATGGTTGAGGGAACAGAGACCAGGATAAACCTCACGCTGGTTCGATGGCTTCTGCCCAAAACTGACATGCATGATCTCCCTTCACATTTCATTAGCCAGGGCAAATCTCATGCCCAGTCTTGATGGCAATAAGGCAAGAAAGGACAATCTTCCCCTGGGGAAAGGAAACTGATCTTTCTGAACAATAATACAATCCGTAGCATTGCCTTCCTGGTCATAAATACTCCCTTCTCTTCCCACATGCACAACACTCTCACCCTTTCCTCAAAGGAGATAGCCCCAAAAGCCCATCCTATCACTTCCCAGCTCAAAGTGCAGGAGTCTCTGGATCGTGCCTAGTTGTATCTTCCATGAGTTACACATATGGCTCTTTTTCACCGGAAGACCATCTCTCACGTCCCACCCCAAATGTGATACACAATGGTGACTACCTGATGGCAGGAGCAAAATCACTTCAACCAAAATTCCCACTTGGAGAGGGGAAGAATTGGCTATGTAGATTAACTGATGGCCCATAATTATTTTGAAGAGGCACCGAGTAGACATGTCAGGAGCCCTTGCTTCGGGGGCAGAGGATCTTCCTTGATGAGGCCCTGATCTTATATCCTGGGAGTAGCTTCCCCAGTATTGTTCTCCTTGCCAGTGATTCCATCCTCCAGGAGGTCAACACTGGAAGATGTTCCCTCTTTGGGAACTGAGTCAGTCTCAGTCTGCTTCTGCCCATAAAAAGTTGGGGTCCAAGAGTTGTTTTTTTCTTTCTACCTTCATTGAGATACAACTGACATATAACATTGTATAATTTTCACGCGCCCAATGTGTTGATCTGACCACTCATATACTGTAATATTATTGCCACTGTAGTGTTAGCTAACACCTCTATAATGTCATATAACAACTATTTCTTTTTTTTTGTGAGGTGACAAGATTTAAGATCTACCCTTTTAGCAACTTTCAACTACAGCATTGTTATCTACACTCAATTAGATCCCCAGAACTTATTCATCTTCTAACTGAAAGTCTATACTGTAGACTAACATCTCCCCACCTGCACACTTCAGTAATCATCACTGCACTCTCTACTTCTACAAGTTTGGCTGTTTTTTTAGATCCCACAGAAGTGCTATCAAACTGTATTTGTCTTACTCCGTCTGACCTCTCTCACTGTCTCTGTTGCAGACTGACAACAAAACATATTCTAACTAAATTTGCAAAATGCAGTTATCAAGAAAAAAACTACTAAAAGCAGGAAGACAAAAGAAGTCATTAACTTACAATGGGAAACCTGTAAGTCTAGCAGGGGATTTTCAACAGAAACTTTACAAGCCCAGAAGGAAGTGGTGTGATATATTCAAAGTGCTGACTGGCAAAAACATGCAGCCTAGAATACTCTATCCAGCAAGGCTGTCATTCAGAATTGGTGAAGAGATAGCATTTTTCAGATAAACAAAACCTAAAGGAGTTTGTGAACACTAAACCAGCTCTGCAAGAAATATTAAAAGGGACTCTTTAACTGCAAAGGAGAAACCAAAGGTGACAGTATAGCAGAAAACACAAAAGTAGTAAAAATGAGCATTTCTGTAAAAAAAAAAGTCATTCAAACAACTCACACAACAAGGATATAAAATATAATAACATGTACCTAAACTGTGAGGAGGGGAGGAGAAAAGAATGGGTTCAAACTTAAACAACCATCAACTTAATATAGACTGCTATATGCAGAAGAAGTCATATACAAACCTAGTGGTAACCATATATCAAAAACCACTAACAGATATGCAAAGAATAAAGAGAAAGAAATCCAAATATATCACTAAAGGAAATCAGCAAACCATGACAGAGAGAAAGATAGGAAAGGACCAGAGAAAATTTTCAGAAACAACCACAACACAAGTAATAAAATGGCAGGAAGTACATAACTATCAATAATTACTCTGAATGTAAATGGGCTATATGCTCCAATCAAAAGGCCTAGGGTGGAAGAATTAATAAAATAAAACAACACCCATCTGTATGCTGCTTATAAGAGACCCATTTCAAACCTAAAGACACCTACAGATTGAAAATTAGAGGATGGTGAAACATCTATCATGCACATGGATGCCAAAAGAAAGTTTGAGTAGCGGTACTTATATTGGACAAAATAGACTTTAAAACAAAGATTATAGTAACAAGAGTCAAAGAAGGACACTATATAATAATAAAGGAGACAATCCAACAAGATCTAACATTGTAAATATTTACCCAACATAGAGGTACCTAAATACATAAAACAGTTAACAACAAATATAGAGGAACTAATTGATAATGATGCAATAATAGTAGGGGACTTTAACACCTCACTTATCTAAAAAAATCATCTAAACAGAATATCAACAAAGAAACATTGGCTTTGAATGACATGCTGGACTAGATGGAGTTAGCAAATATATTCGGAGCGTTCCATCCTAAGACAATAAAATACACATTCCTTTCAAGTACACATGAAACTTCCTCCAGAATAGATCACATATTAGTTCACAAAACAAACATCAATGAATTTAAGAGGATCAAAATCAATACCATGCATATTTTCTGGCCACAAAACTATGAAACTAGAAGTCAACCACAAGAACAAATGTGGAAAGGCCACAAATACATGGAGGTTAAACAACATGCTATTAAACAATGAATGGGTCAACCAGCAAATCAAACAAGAAATAAAAAAGGTATGTAGAAACAAATGACAATGAAAACACAATGGTCCAAACCCTCTGGGATGCAGCAAAAGCAGTTCCAAGAGAGAATTATACAGCAATACAGGCCTACCTTAAGAAGCAAGAAAAAATCTCTGGGTTGCCAAGTGGCTCAGACAGTTAAACAACTGACTCTAGGTTTTGGCTCAGGTCGTGATCTCACAGTTCATGGGATCGAGCACTGTGTCCAGCTCCCTGCTAATAGTGTGCAGCCTGCTTGGGATTCTCTCTCTCCCTCTCTCTTTGCCCCTCCCTTGCTCATGTGCTCTCCCCTTCTACCTCAAAATAAATAAACTTTTTTTAAACAATGGAGAAAAATCTCAAATAAACAACATAACCTTATACCTAAAGGTGCTAGAAAAAGAACAACAAAACCTAAGACCAATATAAGGAAAGACATAATAAAGATTAGAGCAGAAATAAATGATATAGAAACTAAACAAACAAACAGAACACATCGATGAAACCAGGAGCTAGGTCTTTGAAAAAACTCAGTAAAATTGATAAACATCTAGCCAGACTTATCAAGAAAAAAAGAAAGGATTGAAGCAAATAAAATCACAAATGAGAGAGGAAAAATAACAACAAACACCACAGCAATATAAGTATTCATAAGAGAATAATACGAAAAAATATATGCCAACAAATTGTACAATCTACAAGAAATGGATGCATTCCTAGAAGTATGTAAACTACTGAAAATGAAATAGGAAGGAATAGAAAATTTAAATAGACTGGGGTGCCTGGGTGGCTCACTCAGTTAAGGGTCCAACTTCGGCTTAGGTCATGATCTTGTGGCTTGTGAGTTCAAGTCCTGCATCAGGCTCTGTGCTGACAGCTCAGAGCCTGGAGTCTGTTCGGATTCTGTGTCTCCCTCTCTCTTTCTGCCTCTCCCCCACTTGCACTCTGTCTCTCTTTCTCTCTCTCTCTCTCAAAAATAAATAAAAATTGAAAAAATTGACAAAAGGAAATTTGAACAGACCAATAACCAGCCAAGAAATTGAGTCAGTAATCAAAAAACTTCCAGCAAACTGAAGTCAAGGGCCAGATGGCTTCACAGGTAAATTGTACCAAACATTTAAAAACTAGTTAATACCTATTTTTCTCAAACTATTCCTAAAAACAGAAAAGGAAGAAAAACTTCCAAATTCATTCTATGAGGCCATTACCTTGATACAAAAAGATAAAGACACCACTAAAAAAGAAAACTACAGGCCAATATCCCTGATGAATAAAGATGCAAAAGTTCTCAACAAAATACTAGCAAACTGAATTCAACAATACATCAAAAAAAATCATTCATCAGAATCAACTGGGATTTATTCTTGGGTTGAAAGGGTGGTTTAATACTTGTCAATCAATGAATGTGATATATCACATTAATAGGATAAAGGATAAGAACCATATGACCATTACAATAGATGCAGAAAAAGCATTTGACCAAGTACAACACCCACTTATGAGAAAAACCCCCAAGAAAACAGGTTTACAGGGAATATACTTTAACATAATAAAGGCCATTTATGAAAAACCCACAGCAAACATCATCCCTAATGGGGAAAACCTGAGAACTTTTCCCCTAAGGTCAGGACAAGGCATCAATGCCCACTCTCACCACTTTCATTCAATACAGTACTAGAAGTGCTAGCCATAGCAATCAGACAACAAAAAGAAATAAAAGGAATCCAAATTGGTAGGGAGGAAGTAAAACATTCACTATTTGCAGATGACATACATGACCTACCTGGAGAAAACTTGAAAGACTCCACCGAAAAACTGCTAAACTGACAAATGAATTTAGTAAAGTTGCAGGATACAAAATCAATGTGCAGAATTCTGCTGCATTTCTATATACTGATAATGAAGCAGCAGAAAGAGAACTTTAGAAAACAATTCCAGGGGCGCCCGGGTGGCTCAGTCGGTTGAGCGTCCGACTTTGGCTCAGGTCATGATCTCATGGTCTGTGAGTTCGAGTGCCGCATCGGGCTCTGTGCTGACAGCTTGGAGCCTGGAGCTCGCTTCAGATTCTGTGTGTCCCTCTCTCTCTGCCCCTCCCCTGCTCATGCTCTACCTCTCTGTCTCAAAAATAAATAAAAACATTAAAAAATTTAAAAAAAAGAAAACAATTCCATTTACAATTGTACCCAAAACCATAAGATACCTAGGAATGACTGTAACCAAAGAGGTGAAAGACCTGTATTCTGAAAACTATAAAACGCTGATGAAAGAAATTTAGGATGACACAAAGAAACAGAAAGACTCATGGATTGGAAGAACAAATATTGTTAAAATGTCTATCCTACCCAAAGCAATCTATACATTTAAAGCAATCTCTATCAAGATACTACGACCATTTCTCACAGAACTAGAACACATGATCCTAAAATTAGTATGGAACCATAAAAGATCTTGAATAGCCAAAGCAACCCTGAAAAAGAAAAGCAAAGCTGGGGGCATCACAATTCCAGACCTCAAGTTAGATGACAAAGTGGTAGTAATCAAAATAGTACGGTATTGGCTCAAAAACAGACACGGAGATCAATGGAACAGGATGAAAAACCCCAGAAATAAAGCCACCATTTTATGGTCAATTAATCTTCAACAAAGCAGGAAAGAATATCCAATGGGAAAAAGACAGTCTCTTTAACAAATGGTGTTGGGGAAACCAAGAGAAGAATGAAACTGGACCACTATCTGACACTATACACAAAAATGAATTCAAAATGGATTAAAGACCTAAATGTGAGACCTGAAACCCTAAAAATCCTACAAGAGTACACAGGCAGTAACTTCTTTGACATCAGACACATCAACTTGTTTTCTAGGTATGCGTCCCGAGTTAAGGGAAACAAACGCAAAAATAAACTATCAGGACTACAGCACAATAAGAAGCTTCTGCACCGCAAAGGAAGCAATCAACAAAACTAAAAGGCAACCCACAGAATGGGAGAAGGGATTTGCATATGACATTCAATGAAGGTCTAATATCCACAATACATGAAAAACTTGTAAAACTGAACACCCAATGAAACCAAATAACCCAATGAAAAACTGGGCAGAAGCCATGAACCCACATTTCTCCAAGGAAGACATCCAGATGGCCAAGAAGACACAAGAAAAGATGCTCATCACTCATCATCACGGAAATTGAAATCAACACTACAGTGAGGTATCACCGCACACCTGTCAGAATGGCTACAATCAACAACACAAGAAACAACAAGTGTTGGTGAGGATGTGGAGAAAAGGGATCCCTTGTACACTGCTGGTGGGAACGCAAACTGGTACAGCCACGGGGGAAAACAGTGTGGAGGTTTCTCAAAAAGTTAAAAATAGAACTACCTTAAGATCCAGAAACCACACTACTGAGTATTTACCCAAAAGAATACAAGAACACACTTTCAAAAGGATTCATGGACCCCTATGCTTAGAGCAGCATTACTTACAATAGCCAAGGTATGGAAGCAGCCCAAGTGTCCATCAAGTGACGAACTGATAAAGAAGGTGTGTGTGTGTGTGTGTGTGTGTGTGTGTGTGTGTGTGTGTATACAAACACACATATGCCGTGGAATATTATTCAGCCATAAAAAGACTGAAATCTTGCTATTTGCAATGACGTGCATGGAGCTAGAGAATACGATGCTTAGTGAAACAAGTCAGAGACAAATACCATATGATTTCACTCATACGTGGAATTTAAGAAACAAAACAAGCGAAGGAAAAAAATGAGAGTCAAAGCAAGAAACAGACTTTTTATTACAGAGCAAAATGATAGTTACCAGAGGGAAGGGGGTGGGAGGATGGGTTACACTGGAGATGGAAATTAAGGAGGGCACTTGTGATGAGCACAGGGTGATGGATGAAGCTGCCGAGTCACTATATTGTACACCTGAAACTAATATAATGCCGTATGTTACCTACCTGGAATGAAAAAAATAAAAATAAAAATATTATAAAAACAAGACCCATCCCTCTTGCTGCGAGTGGTGGATTTATTTCTCATGGCCGAATAAGATTCCACTGCATAGATATATCATTAATCTTCTTTGTCCATTAACTCACTCAGGGACAGTTAGGGTTGTTCCTATTGTGAACAATGTATGGGAGTACAGACCTCTTTGAAATTCTGTTTTCGTGTCCTTTAGATATATACCCAGGAGTGGAATTATTGGACCGTATGGTACTTCTTTTTCAAATTGTTGAGGAACCTCTGTACTATCTTCCATGGTGCCTGCCCAGATTTACGTTCCCGCCAGTAGTGTGCTAGGGGGCCCATTTCTCTGCATCCTTACCGAAACTTGTCATCTCTTGTCTTTTTCATGATAGCCTTTTTAAGAGGTTCGAGGTAGTATTTCATTGGGGTTTTGAGCGGCATTTCCCTGATTATTAGTGATAGCTAGGATCTTAATCACGTACCTCTTGGTTATCTGTTTGTCTTATCCGGAAAATGTCTATTCAGATCATCTGCCCATTTTTAAAAAAAATCAGACGGTGTGGTATTTATTATGGAGCTGTAGGAGTTATTTACATATTTTGGATATTAGCCCCTTCTCAGAAATATGGTTTGCAGAAATTTTCTACCATTCTGTAAGCTCCCTTTTCATTTTGTTAATAGTTTCTTTTGCTGTGCAGAAGTTCTTTAGTTTGATGTAGTTTATGCAGTTTGATGTTTTTTTGTGTTTTGTTTTTGTTTTGTTTTTTTTGCCATTGTCACTTTTTTTTTTAATGTTTATTTACTTGAGAGAGAGAGAGAGAGAGAGAGAGAGACAGACAGACAGACAGACCGACAGAGCACGAGCAGGGGAGAGGCAGAGAGAGAGGGAGACACAGAATCTGGAGCAGGTTCCAGGCTCTGAGCTGTCAGCACAGAGCCTGACGTGGGGCTGGAACTCACTGCGAGATCATGACCTGAGCCGAAGTCGGATGCTTAACCGACTGAGCCACCCAGGCGCCCCAACCACTGTCACTTTCGATTTTGATGTCACAGCCAAAGCATTGTTGCCCAGGCCAATGTCAAGGAGCTTTTTGCTTATGTTTTATTTTAGGAATTTTATAGTTTCATACATTATATTTAAGTCTTTAGTCCATTTGGAGTTAATATTTGCGAGTGCTCTAAGATAGGGATCTAATTTCTTTTCTCTGCATGTGGATGTCCAGTCTGCCCAGCACTATTTACTGAAGAGGCTGTCTTTTTCCAAGTATTCTTGGCTTCCTTGTCAAATATTAAAAGACTGTCTATGTGGGGGGTCATTTGTGGGTTATTGACACTGTTTCATTGATCTATGTGTCTGTATTTATGCTGGCACCATGCTGTTTTGATCAAATACAGATTCGTGGTATAGTCTGAAGTCAGGAGGTATGTATGATACCACCAGTTTCCCGGGCTTGCTTTATCTATCCAGGTTTTTTGTGGCTCCAAACAAATGTTAGGATTTTTTTTTCTATTTCTGGGAAAATGGCATTGGAATTTTGATAAGGATTGCACTGAACGCAACTCAATGTACAAATGGCTTTAGGTATGTGAATATTTTAACTGTATTCATTCTTCTGACCCAGAAACATGGAATATCTTTCCATTTGTTTGTGTCTCCTTCCATTTCATCAAGGTCTTGCATTTTTCCGAGTACAGATCTTTTACCTCGGTTAAGTTCATTCCTAAGTACTTTACTGTTTTTGATGATATTATGAATGGGATTGTTTTTAGTTCTTTTTCAGATGTTTCACTGTTAGAGTATAGACATGCAACTGGTTTTTCTCTACGTTGGTTTTATATCCTGCAACTTGACCAAATCCATTTATCAGTTCCAACAGTTTTCAGGCGACTCTTCATCATTCTGTATATATAAGATTTTGCATACGTAAGTGAGTCCCTTGCAGGCAGCATAGAGTTGGGTCTTTTTTTTTTAATTTTTTTTTACATTTATTCATTTTTGAGAGACAGAGAGAGACACAGCACAAGCGGGGGAGGGCAGAGAGAGAGAGAGAGGGAGACACAGAATCTGAAGCAGGCTCCATGCTCCGAGCTGTCAGCACTGAGCCCGACGCGGGGCTCGAACTCACAAACTGCAAGATCATGACCTGAGCCTAAGTTGGATGCCTAACCAACTGAGCTACCCAGGCGCCCCTAGAGTTGGGTCTTTCATTTATTTTTTTAAATCCATCCAGCCACTCTGTGGCTTCTGATTAGATAATCCAATCCATTTGCACTTAGAATTATCATTAATAATGTAGGGTTATTACTGCCATTTTATTGTCTTCTGGCTGTTCCGTGGTTCCTTAGTTCCTTTTTGACTCTCTTGCTGCCTTTCCCCTTTCCAAACCAATGTTACAATCAGACCGATCCTTGTGGCTCTTAATAAGATTGCAAGATGCCTTTCAGCAACAACTATCACGTAACTTTGAAAAATAAAGGTTTATTACTCACAAGACCTAGAAATTACATCGCCTACCTGGGCCTACACAGGCAGAGGGCGAGCTCACAGGCCAGGGGTTCTGCTTTTACTGGGGTGCAGAAGCATGGGGAGAAAAAACACAAGGGTCCCAAATGGTTGTTGAAATCAACTGAGGTCTCTGAAACAAAGAAGCTTCAGTTGGGGAAGGCAGCCTGACTCTTTATCTAGTTGAGGGTCTGGCAAGGTGTTTACTCCAGATAGCCTTGGTTGAAGTAGATGCCTCCTTGAAATGAGTGACTTCGCAATCAAAACTTGAGCCAGGCAGGCACTTGAATTACATAAAAGAAAAACAAAACAACTATCAGGGCTTATACGACATATCTACACCTGTGACCATGATGCAGCCTGACGATCCTTGTGAGTTACTGCCACAGGGGCCCATGACTCAGAGGGCTGCACGGTCCTTGAGCACTTTTGCTTATGCATAGCCCTGAAGACCAGGCACTCTCCCATACTCCCACACTCTGGGACCCTTGGCCTCTGAGGGTGGCCTTGGAGGCCAGATGTGATTGGAGGCAGATGGGTAGATGCAGTGCATTTGTCTTATGAATAATAATGACACAGAATTGCCAAGGCCACATCAGGGAAGCATTGAGAAAGGGGAAAATCAAGGCAGGCACACGCACATCCGTTTTACTGGTCACCTTTCCAGGGATAAACAGATTGAACCTCAGCTCACCGTGGGCTCTCTCATGTACTGACACAAAGGCTGTGTTCCAAATTTTGCCCACAAAGCTCCATCCATCTTTTTTTTTTTTTTGGCTTCTCCACCAACTTTCATGTATTTATAGTGAGGCTAATCTTACGTATGTATTCTGTGGGGTTCCCCCCGCCCGAGCAAAGCACTTGAATGTCTATGTAGCGTGACATATAACTTTGCATGGTACCGATGTGATAGGCAGATAATCCTGACGTCGGTGAATTTTCCCAAGCTCTGTCCCGTTCACTTTTCCTTCTCTCCCATTTGTTTGGCTTCTATTTCAGTTACAAGCAAATAAATGAGCTTGTTTGGCCATCTGCGTGTGTTTCCTGCCAAATGCTTCTTCAGAAGTTCAGGCTTCAGCTGCTGTGGTTTGGAGTGTCCGTGTGGGGAGACGACAGCTGCCTGGGAGCTTGACTCTGCACTTCTCCGGGGTCTGGAAGTGCAGAAGTGAGACGGTAGATGGAAGAACTGAGTGCGTCACGGGTGGCGGTCATGCATGGATGATGTTTTGGGTCTCGGATGCTTTCAGCCTCGGCTGGATTCTCACCTCCCGGGCAGTGAGACACGTCAGAGCTCAGGTACTCACTCACCCATCCATCCTTCGCCCACTATGGGGCTGAAATAATGTTCACAATTCACACACCACGAAAACGCAATTGCTCCAAGGGCTGGGCTCTTCTGGAAAAGGCCTCCTGTCTGTTTTCTCGCTCAGACAGTCCAGGACGTAGCCCCTGACCTTGCTTTTCTGTCTCCTCCAGAACAAGGGAGCAGGAGTCAAAAAACACACGAACAACAACAAGAACATCCCAGGCAAACCTGAGGCAGATCTGAATCTAGGCTGAGATCCCGTTTCTCAAGTTTTCAAGAGTGCAGTGGCAGATCTGGAAGACAGGAGCTTCCTCTAACGCTCCCGGGTGAAGTGGGGCAAGTAGCCACTGGCACGGATACTTTCTGAAGAGCTGTACGCTGAATCCAGACATTCGCATGGAAGTTACGTGTGGCATGGCAGTCCCATCTCTTCCAGTTGAAAGCAGTGTGGGGGATGTAGGCATTCTCCTCTCCATGGGGCAGAACAGCTCTCCAGCCTATACTTTAGGCTTCTTGAATCTGGGGCAGAAAATGCACTTGGCCAATTTTAAGTCTATCTGGATATGGCCACAACAAAAATCAAATGCTCTGCCTACAGTTAAATGATGCGCAATGATGAAAAATGTCTGTTCCTTTTTTTTTTTTTAATGTTTATTTTTTGAGCAAGAGCACGGGTGGGGGAGGGACAGAGAAGGGGGCCACAGGATCTGCGCTGACAGCAGGAAGCCCGAAGTGGGGCTCGAACCCGTGAACCGTGAGATCATGACCTGAGCCGAAGTCGGACACGCAACCGACTGAGCCACCCAGGCGCCTCAAGAATCTCTGAACTTACCTCCCGGCCGTTATTTGACCTTCGGGCCTTCCAACACACTTTCTGCCCTAATGCTGTAGAAAGAGAATGTGCCATGACTTGTTGGCTAACTTTTAGCAGCCGTTATACCTGAGAATTCTTGAACACAAAAAGATCCGTAAGAGCGCTAGACAGATCTTCCTGGGCTCAGGAGAACAACTAACATTTATCGAGCACTTCCTGTGTGCCAAGAACCCTTCTAGGCATGTATGTTCTTATTTAATCCTCATAAAAACCCATATAAACTCCGAGTCACTTTGCTATGAATGTGTTTGCTAACCTTTCCCAATTCACTTGACCCTGCAGGGGACTAACTACACAGGTAGTAGGTGGGAGAGAGGCACGACAATGACGTCAGCCAAGTGGAGGTTCTATTGTCACCGCTACCTTATTCCAATTCTCGGATGTGTCTAGGCCAAGAATGTGATGCCGTGTTTCTTTTATACATGCAACCACAGTAAGTATTCATTGAAAAAGAGTATTTTACTGAGTGAGAAAGAGGGGCTCTCTGCCCACACGGAGCTCCCAAGATAAGAAGGAAAGTGGACACAGCTACTTAACGAATGACCCACCGCAGTGCGTACTGGAAGGCACAGAGGCCGAGACCTGCTCGGTGGCTCAGGGATGTCTTCTGGGAGACCTGCGGGATGACAAGGAGTTAGCTAATTCAGGATGGAAAGCCTAGGCAGAAAAGCGTTCCCAGCAGAGGGAAAGGCATGGGTGGAGACCAGCTGGTGGGAAGGAGCCGGTGCTCCAAAGGGCTGGATGAGGACCCGAGTGGTTGGATGCAGCGGGTGGGGTGAAGAGGGATGAGAGGGGAGCCTGATGAGCAGGCCGCCACCAAAGAAAGGCCCCAGCCAACACTCAGAGGGTATGCAACAAACAGCATGAATAACAAAGCGGCTGAGCTGGGATCCCTGCCCTGCCCTGCCCCAGCTCTTTCTGGCAGAAGGTACATGCTCTGTAGAAAGAAACACATCCATGATCCAACTTCTGCATGAGGCACCGATGTCTGGTGTCACGGGGAGACCATGTTGGAGTTTACCGGCCTAAGACACAAGGAGTCCCTCCCTCCCCCTCTTCCCTCTTGTCTCCCTCCCACAGAACAGAAATGTGCATATGTGTCCACACTCTTATAATCTATTTATTTCCAAGTTCGATAGCCAAGTTGTGCCAGGGCTGTTTAGATTTGCTGTAACAACAAACAGACTTAGGGAAGATTCTGCACGTTTCCCTGGAAAATACACAGAGGAACTGACATTATAAAGAAGACCTTATAAAGAAGAATATTTACCAAACATTTCTGACTATCTGTCTACATGCCAACACCAGCTTCCTTGAGTACTTCCTTCCACTTCTTACAGCGGGACGCACACACACACAAAATCCAGCTTGAGGAACAATACATAGATGTTGCAAGGGTGATACGTGTACATATACGTAATTAACATCTGTCTGACATCCATCCATCGGAGATATTGCAGGAGAGGCTGAGGAACTGTTTCTTGGGAATGCTGGAGAAAGAATTCAAGTAACTGAGACGGTCTGGTTCTTTGCACAAAGGTCTTATTCAGAATGTTGACCCGACGTGTTGGGAAAGCAAGGGTGTGATGGTGATGATGATGCCAGTCGCCTGTCTTCGTTCCGTTTCTTTCTCTCCTTTGGAGGATTATTTAGCTGTCATGTTTTATGAACAGCACAAGACCCAACTTACATCTACTTGATTAGGAACTAAGGCTCACGCCCTTATCCTTCAGAATACGTTGGATGTCAATGTCCTACCACTGCTGCGTATTATAGAAAGCAATTGCGATTTCAAGTTCACTGATAACGCCAAGCACTTCCTTGGACCGTGAACAGAATTATATGAGGCTCTGTGCCTGAGTCAGCATTTCTAACCCAGGCCTCTGACGACAAACTCACATCAACTCGAAGGCGCAGAGTATTTCCATTTTCCATTCTGCAATCTTTGATCCTCCCCCTCAGCCCCTTCAGCTGAACATCAGCTTTGTTCCACGCACCATGCAGGGTGCCTTCCAACCTGGCGATGAGACCGATTTGTGGACGCAGGTGTACTGGAAAAAAGTGCTACTCTGGGCCCTCATCATATTGTTCTCTGAATCAAGGTGCAGTGAGTGCACCTTGGTAAAACCTGCTTCAAAAAGTGATTGAGTTGTTTTGTTTTTTGTTTTGTTTTGTTTTGTTTTGTTGGCGTCTTAAAGTTTGTCTCAAGAAGAGTCAAACTCTTATCACCCAAAGTACTAAATCTGCTCTTTGTTGCTTCGGAGAAACCACTGCCAAGTGGATTCAGTGGTAGCCTGCCAATAAACAGAGTCAGACCTCGATCACTGTGTGCACAATACGTCTTCTGCCTTCTCTGGCAACCAGCCCCACCTCCATCGCTATAGTATCACCCTTGCCACCACCATCACCGTTGCAGCACTCTGCTTGGCAAGTGCCCTGAGTACGTAGGCATTGACTACTCTCTTCATCTCTTTTCTAAATTCTCATTTCCACAAAGCCCGTGTTTTCTACAGTGGCCCACATTTGTAAGTCATTTTATTATCCACCAGCCAGACAAACCCAAGCCCTGGGAGTCACCCTGGGCTCCTTCTCTCTCACCTCTTCCACCTCAAATCCATTACCAAGTCCATTCCACCTCCTCCTGTCCATGTCCACAGCCACTGACCGAGGCTAGGTTCCCGGACTTACCTGCAAAAACTAGGGAGCGTACTGGTGGCAAGCAGTCACTATGCATTGCCAAGGAAGGTGGGGGCTTTGGGCCCCAGTCTCAGCCCTGCCTCAGTTCTATCTCACAACTTCTCCGAGCACTCTAGATGGTTCCTCTATAAATGAGCCAGTGATACCCAGGACTCCTGGCTTTTTTAGGATTAGACATTAGGGAATATTATATACAAAGTTCTTTGTACCAGGTAGGTGCTCAACAAACAGAAAATGCTGTTTCCATCTCTGTACTAATAGCTTTGTGAACTACTCTGTACCTGGACTCCCGTGTCCACACTGGCTCACCGCCTTCAGATCCATCTACCATGCCACCGTGAGAAGGCCCCTGGGAAAGGGCAGAATCGGCTCATCTTCACATCGCGATGATGCCTGGATTTCTAGGCTCAGGAGCCAGTGTCCCCCACCCATCCTACCTCCCACCACTGCCACGGGGCCCTTTATTCCAGCCATAAAGCAATTTGTAGCTCCTCAGATGTCCCACAGACACAGCTCTTCACGTCCTGACCATGGAGAGATTCAAACCCATCAAAACACAGATGGAGCTACCCCCTCTATAATTCCACAGGACAAACCACCATGCTGGCGGGTCCACTTTAAGTTACAGATCACTAAGTTCAAGGGGGCCCTTGGTGCCATCCCATAGTCTTCCTGTAGTTTCCGACGCTTGGATGACTCACTCTGGGGTAATTTCAGGTCCAACAGTAAAAGTTAATGGAAAACCATGACAACTAAATAAAAATGGCAGGACCACTAAGAATTCAGACTTTTCAGCAATGTGGTTTTGAGATACTCCATCAGATAAAGCACCCCAACCAGCCAGCTACCTCGTAAAGCATGATGAGACATAGAAGTTACATTATCAATCATGGCCGTGTGACCAGCTACAAAAATGAGAGCTGTAGCACGTAAGGAGGTATGTTTTCTTCCCTATTATGTGTACATATGGAGATACGTACGTGTATATATGTACAGATGTGTATATACATGTGGGCAGAGAGAGCAAAAGAAGCATTGCTCTCTCTTACCATTAACAAAATTTGTTAAGTCTATTTATTTTAAGAGGCGGGGGTAGAGAAGGAGAAGAGAGAGAATCTCAAGCAGGCTCCGCACTGTCAGCACAGAGCCCTGCCTGGGGCTCGATCCCACAAACTGGGAGATCGTGACCCGAGCCGAAACCAAGAGCCTGATGCTCAACCGACTGAGCCACGCAGGCGCCCCTCCCTCTTACCATCTGAAGCTGTCACTTGCCGTTCCCGCCCCCTCTGGGGAAAAATCTACCTCTGCAATTGCCACGGAACCCCTGCCGAGCCTCCTCAGTGCTTCGTCACCACCTCCCCCTTCCCGTATTGCCATGAAGTTCAGGAACTGCTGAGACAGAGACAGGTTCCGACACCAGAGGGCCTCAGACCAACTCACACTTGCCCTCAGGGTTGGGTAGCGCGGGGGGGGGGGGGGGGGGGGGGGTGCCCAGAAATCAACCGTCAATTACACTCTGTTTCTATGGAAACCTCTCACTAACACAAGCAGGCATCAACTGGGAACCGCCCGCGGCACCCACGATGGCCTCTGATAACGGTGCATCTCTCCTCCGATGCAGGGCTGGCTTAAGAAATTGCCACGAGCACGCGGCGCTTTTTGCTATCTGAAGCCCAGCTGCAAATTACTCACTGCATGAAGCGTGAAGTTAGAGGATTTAAAAGGCAAATCAATTTCCTCCCGGTTCCAGTTGGATTCTGAGGTTGAATATCATTTATCTGGCCTCCCTCCAGAAACAGAGGCAGAGGAGGAACCCGCACACACGCCTTCATCTGTCTTCGGGATAATAGGTTTCAAAGACTTCTCTCTAAATTGAAGTCGCCGCCAGAAGCAGATAGAAGCAAGCTCTGGGCAATCACTCAGCTCCCCCAGAGGTGAAGGCACGTTTGTGCTGGAGGAAACCAGACCCAGGAGACCCTCGCCTGACCAGTCCCCCCCCCACCCAGGAGCCGGGTCTGACACCGCAGGCCATGCGTGCAGGAAACTCCGCTGCCCGGCTGCCTGGGTGGTCCACCGCCTGGACAGCCCTGGGGAAGAGCAGGCCCCGGCCTTGACCAACATGTTTGCATCTGGCAAAAACGTCCCACAGCTGCAGGCCGCCCTCCCACAGTGTTCCAGCTTTTCTTGCCCTTGCCGGTTTATTCTGATCGTCTCGTCACCATGTACGCAGGGGAAATGGCAAAACGGAGGCCCACTTGGCTTCGTTCCTGCCCGGAGCACATTTAAGAAGCTGCTATTTTCTTTCTTGCTCAGCCGGACGGATTCTCCCGTTTGAGGTGCGCAGAAGGGGTGCTGGCCGGGCGAGCAGCCTGAGACCTTCTCCTGGGCCCCCCTTTCAGGGACATGCCCCACATAGGAGCCGGCATTCCAGCTCCGTTTCCTGCATTTCCAGGGGGACCTCCCGCAGTCGTAGGGGAGGAACTGTACAACAGAAAGCTTGGTCTTTGCCCGTGAAGGGACTAAGAGATAAGCACAGAGAAACACTGGGCAACCCCAGGCTTGGGCGGTGGCGCCTGAGAGCTGGTGGGAGATGCAGAAAGAGGTTACGGTGATCACTGCTGACGTCCTGTAGCACTTTTCCGCTCGCCAGGGTCGTGTACGTACGTCATCTCAACAGATCAGGGTGGGAATAAGGAAGGTTATCGTGGAGTAGAAGAGCTCAAAACTGGGTCAAATAAAGCCTCTCGGTCTGAAATATGTGTTCTGGCAAAGGGATGGTGTTGGGAGGCCTGCCGGGAAGAATTACACACGAACGTGTCACAACTGTCTCTCACATTCCCGAGCTGGGCTTTATACTTTACAGGGGCTGATACAGACATGATCTCACGCTAACGTCACATGAAAGCCTGAGAACCTTTTCACAAATTGGGCCACTGGGGCCCAGAGATGGTCAATGAAGTTTCCTACGATCCAGACATTCTACGTGGCAGGGTCAGGCCAAGACCTCCGAGTTTATCCACAGAGAAGCAAACTCAGTGCCTGTAGGGATTAGCCCCGGAGCACAAATGGATGAAGCCAAGTCCACTGCAGAGCAGGGAGCCCCCTGGACAGCACAGATGCTTCCTCAGTGACGCTCACTTTTTTTTTTTAAGTTTTGTTTATCTAAGCAATCTCTACACCTAACGCGGGGCTCAAACTCACGATCCTGAGATCAAGAGTTAGTGGCGTGCTCTTTTGACTGAGCCAGGCATGCTCCCCCTGACGCTCACTTGTACCTGCAGCACTTTGCATCCCAAGAAAACAGGTCTGGAACCTACGCGCCAGGGCCAGTCTTCCCAGTACCGTGCGGATCCCGACATCACGTTCTGTAACAACACAGTCCCCTCAGGTGTTCAGAGATGGCAAGAAAGCCTGGGGGCAGGTGGGTGGCTTCCCTCAACTGCACAACAGTCTGGGTCTAAGAGCTCCACAGGAGGCATAAGAGAGAAGGAGAGAAGGTGGAAGGAGAATAATGTTCAACCCTCTCTCAATACCTTACTCCGCGTTTCTATGAAATCCTACTGACGCTTCGGCACAATAGCTTGCAGATGAAGCAAGACGGAGATAGGCGGACAGAAGGGAAATCCTGTGACCCAAGAGCACGTGGCTGGAGCTTAAATCTCAAGGGGGAGCTCCCCTCTGGGTGCGCCCCATCCTCTCACAGGGAGCGCCCAGCTCTCTTTCCGCCAGGCGTGGCTTTTTTAGAAACTGAAGGGCTGAGCCCCTCGTGTGTGGTACTACAGGGGTATCATGCTGGGCACCCATGGGAGGGGAGCCCTGCTTCTCATGATTGTAGGAAGCCCAGGAAAGCTTGGCCCTGGGGCAAGGTCAGCACAGGCAGCCTAGGGGATGAAATGGGCACTAACGGTGCTCAGGAAAATCAGTGTGTCAATTTCAGGCAGGGTCAACTGAATATGGCCCCAGCGTCCCACCGGACGCTCATGTGACAGGTTAAGATAGATATGGAGAGACATGGAAATTTAAGGCAGATTAAGTGAAAAAAGCAAGTTATCAAATAATACAGAAGGAAGGAAGGATCCCACGTAGATACACACACCCCTGCCCCACAAGGTTTCCGCGTATGTCTGGATGTACATTATGGGGTGCAAATGTATACAGAAAGGTCTGAAAGATCGCAATCCCTATTCGTCACAGTGGCTGCTTCTGAGGCAGAGTGGTTCAGTTGGTAAGAACGCACGAAGGGAACTTTCGCTTTTTATTCCATCGATTTTTGTAGAGGGTGAGACTTTCACGATGCAAACATATACGTGCGTTACTCATATAATTAAAAAGCCAGGCAAACGAACAAAGAAACCAAACTCATTACTTCACATTGAACTTGCCAGTGCCCAAATAATCCGTGGTGTGTCAGGACCCTTGGAAGACAGATCTCTTCTTGCCTCGCTGTGCTACTGCTGTATGCATCTTTTCCCCCCGTTCTGTTTTCTTTCAAAAAATTTTAACGTTTATTGATTTTGAGAGACAAAGAATGTCAGAGGGGCAGAGAGAGAATTCTAAGCAGGCTCTGTGCTGTCAGCACAGAGCCCGACGTGGGGTTCGAACCCACAAACCGTGGGATCATGACCTGCGCCAAAACCAAGAGTAGGATGCCCAATCAACTGAGCCACCCAGGCATCCCATCTTTCCCCCCGGTTCTAAAGCAAAAGCTTATCTACCTGCCTGCTTCTTTGCTCCAACTACGAGGGCTTTGCGGGCTGGACACAAGTCTCATTCAAAACTTTACCTCTAGCACAGAGCACACAGTGCCGGGAACCTGGTAACGCCGACTGAATGAATAAGTGGCACGAACCCATGCAGACACCTGGTCACCCAGGGGTCTGAGAGCAAAAGACGCAGCGACCTCAGGGGGCCCTCTGTGATGGACAGCACGCTGCTCAGCTCTCAGGCCGGAGATAATTTAGCAAATGCTTCATGTGTAGGCTCTTCAAACAATATTTTAAGATTTTTATAGCACTCTACCTGTCCATGGATATGGTCTACAAAGGAAGGCCTTCCTTCAAAGGGAGGTCTCCTGGTTTCCAAGGCTCGAGCACGTGGAATTGTCTTTGGCATGCCTTTTTATCTTTCGTGCTTTCACATCTAAACCAGTATGTCTCCTCTCCTTTATTTCTGTATCCTACGCCTCCGCCTCTCCTTGCCAGCCCACATGGCGACAAGGGTGCCAGGACACTGATCCCGAGGCGGTGAGAGACCCAGGCCACCCTCTCCCATGGCAAATGCCTCGTCGCCCACCCAGTGTGCCTGCACACGCTCTCCTTGCCTACGTCTTCCTTGAGGTACAAATGCCAGCAAGCTCAGACCCATCCCAAGACTTGCTCACCCAGGCCACAGCTGGCCTTCCGGCAGGTGGCGGAAGAAACTTCTGAAATGTCTCAGGTCACCGCCCTTCCCAAATGGTATGTGACTGGCGTGAGACTGTCCAAGGATTCATCTCCTCCTCTCCTGTTTGCACTCGACACTCCCAATGTGACTGCCTTATTGTCCAATACGGTCATTCCTATTCTATAGGCTGGGCACACTTGTCCCCTGTCAGGAACCCCATTGCTTCCCCGTCTATTTCCAGGACACCTTCCCTAACCACCTCCTTCCACGGTGAACTCCGCTTTCTCTCCATCCTCACAACCCACGCTGACTTCCAGGGGAAGCAACCTCAGGTGCCTTTAGGGAGTGACCAGGTAACTCCTGGCTAGAGTTAACACAGAAGTGGGCAAGTGCATGCTGTGTGTGAGATTTTCAAGCCTGTACTCTTGTAATGTATAATCAAAATGCTGAGACTGAAGGCCGCCAGTTTTCCAGGTGCACATGAACGAATCCTTGGGAGTCTTCACAAACCTGTAGTGTTCCTTATGGTACTCGTAAGTTGCTTATGAACACAGACGCACAAAATGCTGCTGCTCCAAGCACAAAAAGCTTCCTCCAAAAGCACTAGACAAACTAAACTAAAAAAATGTAGGGGTGCCTGGGTGGCTCAGTTGGTTAAGCGTCCAGCTCTTGATTTCAGCTCAGGTCACGATCCCACAATTCATGGGATTGAGTCCCACACTGGGCTCTGCACTGACAGCACGGAGCCTGCTTGGGATCCTCTCACGCGTGCTCTCCCTCTGCCCCTCCCCCACCCACTCTATCTCTTAAAATAAACTTTAAAATTTTCATCTATGGCTTCTATATTATTATAACAGATCCAATCATTCATTTATTCAAAAAATGTTTCATGAGTTCCCTGTGCATGCCAGGCACAGTTACAGATGCTAGAAATACATCGGTAAGGAAGAGATAAAGTCCTAGCATTCCTGGAGTTTACATTCGACTCGGGGGAGAGATGAAGGCACCAAGAAATAAATGTGGAATATATCAAAATGAAAGGGCAGAGGTAGAGGTGGGGCCCCGGCACGAAGAATGAAGGAAGGCCATGTAACGATCTAGGACAGGTGCAGTCCAGCGCAGGGCAAATGTGTGCAGAGGCCTTGAGACAGGAATGACCTAGAGATGTCCCTAGGCACCAAGGAAGCCCCGTGGCTGCAACAGAGTGAGCAGCAG
The DNA here is from genome assembly GCF_022837055.1 of Prionailurus viverrinus. Lineage (NCBI taxonomy): Eukaryota > Metazoa > Chordata > Mammalia > Carnivora > Felidae > Prionailurus > Prionailurus viverrinus. Next base: position 14,436,349 of record NC_062571.1, read on the forward strand.
AGGGCAGAGGGAGGTGGGGTGGAGAGGCGGAGGAAGCCACGGATTTACTTCTTGGTAGGATGGGAAGCCATTCGAGGGTTTCCAACAGGGGGGTAATACAATTTGGCTTATACTTTGAAGGGGCTCAGGAAAGCCGTCGCCTGAGGAACAGAATGAAGAAAGCATGGCACAACAGAGATGTAGACTAAGGTCAAGAATCGCTGGTGCCAGCTGGGCTTGCCCATGGACTACAGCTGGGTGACACTGGGAAGGACACTTAACTCTGGGTGGCACTGTGCCCCCCTCTCAGTATAAAGGGCAGTCCTGGATTGCTGACCTTTGAGTAATTCCAGCTCGAAACATTCAGAATCTGGGCACTGGGCACTCAGCCAACACCTAACAGGTACACCACGAGCTAAAGCAAGTGTTTAATTGTTGTCACAGGTGGCTGGGCTGGTACATGATGTGGGAAACCTCCAGAAGCTCTACAGGTGAACCAGAAATCCTTATTCTATATGAATAACCTACAAAGGAATCCTTCTCCCCACTCCCAGAAGAGCATGGCACACCCAAAGGCTTAGAGATAACAACGGGGGCCAGAAATGTGGGCAGCAAAGGAGAGAAACATCCTCTTACTCATGCTTTGGTCAAGCACCTGCCGTGTCCAGGTCACGTCAGGCTCACAGGTCAGACTCAAAGAGCTTCCAAAGGACTCAGCATATGAAATGACATGATCCGAGGAAGGGCCAACTTATGACATCCGGAGAAATCCCACGGACAGTCCTGCCTGGAGTCTACCTCACGCTCTAACAATGCTGTGACAACAGGTCAAAAATTCCTGTGGAGCAGGAGAAAGCTGGGGAGTGGGCAGAGCGAGGGCCATAGTGCATCTCTCAGTTATTCACCGAGCTGCTCCATTTTCCAGCAGCCCTAAGTGACATCTCCAAAAGCACCATCATCCATCTTAATTGTCACAGCATTTAACAAGAGCTAATCACTCTTCAGCTGACTCAGGTACGCACAACCCGGATACAGGTTATATTATCTACAAACACATCCCAGCCAAAAAAACGCGGCACTCAGGCAATGTGCAATGATTAATCACGTGTCATCAAGCTTATACTGTATTATGTGAAAGACTCTATGGCACTGAATGCCCATAAATTATCCCTTTCTTAGAGGTAAATACATCTCTCTTTTCAATATTGGCATTCTGTCCATTACGTTAAGAAAATTTTTTTCTTTTTTAAATACGGATGTGTTCAGCTAACTCCTCTGCGACAGGCAACTCCCAGGTGGCTAGGGAATAAAATCTACACTCCTGGACTTCAGTGGTTCTACTGAATCCTCAAAGCCCTTCATCATCTCAGCCCCTGACTCACTTCTCCCCAGTCAGTGGCACACACCACATGCTTGACCTCAACAGGAAGGCTTGCATTTCTAGAACACAGTTCAGATGTCATGAAGGGCATAAGAGTTCAAGGAGATGAATTCAGCACGCAGGGATATATCCAGATCCTGAGTCAGACAAAAGCAATTCAAATAGGGACCAAATTCATTCATTCACTCATTCGCCAATCCATCCATCCGTCCATCCGTCCGTCCATCCATCCATCCATCCATCCATCCATCCATCCATCCACTCATTCACTCATTCACTCATTTCTCCAAGATTTTATCAGGTACCAGCTAGGATGCTGTGAGGGAAGGGTACAAATAAGAATAAACAAGATACCTTCTGACCTCAAGGAGCTTATACTCTTTTTCACTAAAACTTTCAGAATTGTTGCTATTTGGCTGTTATTGACCTACAAAACAGACGTTTCCCTATGGGTCAACCCAACAGTTATGCTAAATACCAACTATTCCCAGGTGATTTCTCAAGTAGGGATCAGAAACTGTCCCTTCTTAGAATCAGACAGCACCTGAAATGCCCCAAAGAGCAGTCATGTCAAAATACACTTACAGTGAAAGCCTACACTCAAGGAAATGTCATTGACAGAGGTATAATTTTATGACCTTCATAGCCTTCAAATAAGAGCAAATGTCTATATGGGGGTATTGAGGTCTGATACCAGATGGCCTCAAAATTAGCTGCATTATAGGCCCAAACTCAACTCAAAACAGTAATATTCCATTCCAATTAAGACTGCAGGGATGGGGCACCTGGGTGGCTTAGCTGGTTGAGCGTCCAACTTTGGCTCAGGTCATGATCTCTCAGTTTGTGAGTTCGAGTCCCACATCAGACTCCCTGCTGTCAGCACAGAGTCCGATTTGGATTCTCTCTCTCTCTCTCTGCCCCTCTCCCACTCATACTCTCCCTTGCTCTCAAAAATAAATAAACATCAAAAAAAATTTTTTTAAAGACTGGAGGGAAATAGGGGGCATAGTACAAGAATTCTTGACAGAATGCTTATCTCCAAATCTGGGTAGTAAAAAACCCCAGTAAGACTTGGAAAAGAATAATTATTATGGAAGTCCCAAATTGATCATAAATATCTGGGTACAGGTAATTTCTAATTGTCATCAATAGACAGGGAATTGCACTGCCTCCCACTTTTCCATGTGGCGGTATCTCATAGACATGGAAGCATTGCTCAGCTGAAGACTGATGTGGGGAAGCCTGGGCCAACGTTCATTGTAAGCCCAGAACTGGTGCTTTTCTATGAGACACTGTCAGAAACCCAGGCCACATGTTCTCTACTGCGCCCCCTGGGGCTCCTGACACAACACATACAAGATTTAGGCTGAGTCTGGAATGTCCACTTCTAATGTGGCCCTTTGGTCCTTGTAGGGAAAAAAAAATCCTCAGAAACAATCCAGAAAAGCGCTCAAATCTGAAGATACTACAATATGTCCAACCAGCATTAAGGACAACCAATCTTAGGCAATATGCCATTTCTGAAATCCATTTTCCACCCAACTTCTTCAAGATTCTAGAAACATGACAGAGTCATGTACTTTCGTACTTCAACAGAACCCCTGAAGCCTGGAGTTGAAAGGTCTGGGAAGAATCTAGAAGCTGGGAGTTCCATTCAGCCATCAGGAGTCTCCTTCTGTTCTTTGCTAATTTCCCCACCGTAAACAAATTCAGATGTTCTCTAGAACCTTGTATGGCACGTTATTTTAGAGTGATTTCTTTAAAAATATACATGTCTTAGGCCACACAAGTTAGTTGTTTCTAGGCTTGGAAAAATATGTTGATTTGCACTTATGTAGGCTAGGCTTTTGGAATTGGTCCATTCTGTGCCATAGATTCTATACCTCACACTGGCATCCTATACACAATTGAGTGGGATCCACTGGGAGACCTAATCACACAGGCACATTTATTTTTTTTAATTTTTTTAATGCATATTTATTTTTGAGAGAGAGCACGCAAGCAGGGGAGGGGCAGAGAGAGAGGGAGACACAGAATCCGAAGCAGGCTCCTGGCTCTGAGCTGTCAGCACAGAGCCCGACACGGGACTCGAACTCACAAGCTGTGAAATCATGACTAGAGCCAAAGTCGGATGCTTAACCGACTGAGCCACCCTCAGGCGCCCTGAGGTACGTACAGTACGTACAAGGCAAACAACTATTTGTGACTAACCTTCCCTCCTCCTCCACCCACACATTCTTTGGAGTTATTCCCCAGCAATAACTGTGACCAACAATTAGAGAAAATGGTTCATCATAGTGACAATCACTGTTGTTTTTTTTTTTTTGTCGTCGTCAATAACCGCTTTTTTTTACAAACTTTGTTTCTACTAGAAAGCTACTTCACCTCCCGCCTCACGATGGGCGCCTCGAAGCAGGCAGCTATTCTGACTGCAAGAATGCAGGGCTTCTGGAACAAAAAGATACATGAATGAGAAATTGCTAGGAAGACGTCCAAAGCTTCTTCAAACCCTCCTGAGAAATGACTGGAAATCCGATGGCAGCCCCTCCTCACAAGCCCTCTGGGATGAAGACAAGATGGTCACAGGACTCACCTGGGACAGGAAGGAGGGAATCAGTCACGACTGAGGCCCCGTGTGCAAACTTCTGCACTGGAGACTCTGTAGGATGTATGTGGGTGCAAGAGAACGGGATGGTCCAACAGAAAGCAGCCAGGACAGATGCCAATAACGTTCCAGTGCGTGCCAAACAGCAAACAAGATACTGAGAAGCAGGACAGGTGATAGGAAACCAGCATGTAAGAGCCTGAGCGAGGGAACAGCCAGGCCAGGACACTCCATCAAGGAGCGCCCCGGGAATGAGCATTCCCGCTTTTCTAAACCTGTGGAAAATAACCACTGGCTGACCAGATAACCACGGGACGCTAGCTGTGAGCTTCGGTGCCACACAGAACAGACTTCTGCCCACGCCAGCATTATTACCAGCATGTCTTGGTCTTTCCCTGCAGAATTAAGGAAGAAAAGGTAAGGTGGAAACAGACAGTGCGGAAATGTCATCTCTCTCTTCCTCTTCCCGCCCAATAGGCGATTTGTGTCAAAAATCCAATAAAATTCTCAGATAAGCTTCCAACGGCTGTTTGATTGATCAGGGTCAGGGGACAGAGAAGGGTTAAGAGGGGCCAGCGGGCGGCTCCCTGGGGTGCAAATCCCTGTGTAAGCTACAATACCACCCCCCCCGGAACATATGTTACAAAAGGATGCCAACTAACTCAGGCGTGCATACACATCGCTCATGAGGCAGCACCTTCGACTGGAAATTAAAACCAACCCAAGCAAACGTAAAACCAAACCACCTGCTTGCTCTGTCTTGGTTGACTTTTTGTGACAACAGGCAACAAGTTTTAGCTCCGGGCAGGGAGTGAGGTGCTGTCTTAGGATCCAATCGCGCATGGAGTGGCCAGCCGTTGTCATAGGCATTGTTCTTCTTGACACATAAAAGCCCTCTGATGGGCTTTTCAAGAAATTGCTCAAAAAAAATGATGGAAGAAACTGAGAAGAGGGTGAAGACCAAAGAAAAGTGGGACACAATGTACCCAATTAAAAAAAAATTTTGTTAATGCTTTCTTATTTTTTGAGAGAGAGACAGAGACACCGACAGAGACAGACAGCACGAGTGGAGGAGGGGCAGAGAGAGAGAGAGAAGGAGTCACAGAATATGAAACAGGCTCCAGGATCTGAGCTGTCAGCGCAGAGCCTGACGCGGGGCTTTGAACTCTGACCAGTGAGACCATGACCTGAGCTGAAGTCTGACGCCCACCCAACTGAGCTGCATGGGCACCCCGTCAATTTACCCAATTTTATAAGGAAACTTGCGCTGGCTGACATGGCTTGTGTATTATGTGAATCTGTTTTGTATACTGATGCCATGTTTATGGCAGCGCTACTGACAACAGCCAAATTATGGAAAGAGCCCAAACATCCATCAACTGATAAATGGATAACAAGATGTAGTACACACACACACACACACACACACACACACACACACACACACATACACAGGAATACTCAGTGATCAAAAAGAATGAAATCTTGCTATTTGCAACAACACAGATGGAACTAGAATGTATTATGCCTAAGCGAAACAAGTCAGTCAGAGGAAGACAAATATCATCTGATTTCACTCTTAGGTGAAATTTAAGAAATACAATAGATTACCGAGCACCTGAGTGGCTCAACTGGTTAAACATCTGACTTCAGCTCAGGGCATGATCTCATGGTCCATGAGCTGAAGCCCTGCGTCAGACTTTCTTCTATCCACACAGAGCCCGCTTCAGTTCCTCTGTCTGTCTCTCTGACCCTCCCCTGCTTGCACACACTCTCTCAAAAATAAACATTAAAAAACAACAAACAAACAAACCTACAACAGATGAACACAGGGGAAAGGAAGGAAAAATGAGATAAAAACAGAGAGGGAGGCTGGGGTGCCTGAGTGGCTCAGTCGATTAAGCATCTGACTTTGACTCAGGTCATGATGTCACAGTTCGTGAGTTCAAGCCCCGTGTCGGGCTCTGTGCTGACAGCTCAGAGCCTGGAGCCTGCTTCGGATTCTGTGCCTCCCTCTCTCTGTGCCCCTCCCCCACTCACACTGTGTGTGTCTCTCTCTTTCCAAAATAAACATTAAAAAAATTAAAAACGAGACAGGCAAACCATAAGAGACTCTTTTTTCCTTCTTTTTTTTCAATATATGAAATTTACTGTCAAATTGGTTTCCATACAACACCCAGTGCTCATCCCAAAAGGTGCCCTCCTCAATACCCATCACCCATCCTCCCCTCCCTCCCACCCCCCATCAACCCTCAGTTTGTTCTCAGTTTTTAACAGTCTCTTATGCTTTGGCTCTTTCCCACTCTAACCTCTTTTTTTTTTCTTCACCTCCCCCATGGGTTTCTGTTAAATTTCTCAGGCCCCACATAAGAGTGAAAACGTATGGTATCTGTCTTTCTCTGTATGGCTTATTTCACTTAGTATAACACTCTCCAGTTCCATCCACGTTGCTACAAAGGACCATATTTCATTCTTTCTCATTGCCACGTAGTACTCCATTGTGTATATAAACCACAATTTCTTTATCCATTCATCAGTTGATGGACATTTAGGCTCTTTCCATAATTTGGCTATCGTTGAGAGTGCTGCTATGAATATTGGGGTTCAAGTGCCCCTATGCATCAGTGCTCCTGTATCCCTTGGGTCAATTCCTAGCAGTGCTATTGCTGAGTCCTAGGGTAGGTCTATTTTTAATTTTCTAAGGAACCTCCACACTGCTTTCCAGAGTGGCTGCACCAGTTTGCATTCCCACCAACAGTGCAAGAGGGTTCCCGTTTCTCCACATCCTCTCCAGCATCTATAGCCTCCTGATTTGTTCATTTTGGCGACTCTGACTGGCGTGAGGTGATATGAGTGTGGTTTTGATTTGTATTTCCCTGATGAGGAGCGACGCTGAGCATTTTTTCATGTCCCTGTTGGCCATCCGGATGTCTTCTTTAGAGAAGTGTCTATTCATGTTTTCTGCCCATTTCTTCACTGGGTTATTTGTTTTTCGGGTGTGGAGTTTGGTGAGCTCTTTATAGATTTTGGATACTAGCCCTTTGTCCAATATGTCAATTGCGAATATCTTTTCCCATCCCGTTGGTTGCCTTTTAGTTTTGTTGGTTGTTTCCTTTGCTGTGCAGAAGCTTTTTATCTTCATAAGGTCCCAGTAGTTCATTTTTGCTTTTAATTCCCTTGCCTCTGGGGATGTGTCAAGTAAGAAATTGTTGTGGCTGAGGTCAGAAAGGTCTTTTCCTGCTTTTTCCTCTAGGGTTTTGATGGTTTCCTATCTCACATTTATGAAAAGCCCACAGCTAACATCATCCTCAATGGGGAAAAACTGAGAGCTTTTTCCCTGAGATCAGGAACACGACAGGGATGTCCACTCTCACCACTGTTGTTTAACATAGTGTTGGAAGTCCTAGCATCAGCAATCAGACAACAAAAGGAAATCAAAGGCATCAAAATTGGCAAAGATGGAAGTTAAGCTTTCACTTTTTGCAGATGACATGACATTATACACGGAAAATCCGATAGACTCCACCAAAAGTCTGCTAGAACTGATACATGAATTTAGCAAAGTTGCAGGATACAAAATCAATGTACAGAAATCAGTTGCATTCTTATACACTAACAATGAAGCAACAGAAAGACAAATAAAGAAACTGATCCCATTCACAATTGCATCAAGAAGCATAAAATACCTAGGGATAAATCTAACCAAAGATGTAAAAGATCTGTATGCTGAAAACTATAGAAAGCTTATGAAGGAAACTGAAGAAGATATAAAGAAATGGAAAAACATTTCGTGCTCATGCATTGGAAGAATAAATATTGTTAAAATGTCAATACTACTCAAAGCTATCTACACATTCAGTGCAATCCCAGTCAAAATTGCACCAGCATTCTTCTCGAAACTAGAACAAGCAATCCTAAAATTTTTATGGAACCACAAAAGGCCCCGAATAGCCAAAGTAATTTTGAAGAAGAAGACCACAGCGGGAGGCATCACAATCCCAGACTTTAGCCTCTACTACAAAGCTGTAATCATCGAGACAGCATGGTATTGGCACAAAAACAGACACATAGACCAATGGAATAGAATAGAAACCCCAGTACTAGACCCACAAACGTATGGCCAACTCATCTTTGACAAAGCAGGAAAGAACACCCAATGGAAAAAAGACAGCCTCTTTAACAAATGGTGCTGGGAGAACTGGACAGCAACATGCAGAAGGTTGAAACTAGACCACTTTCTCACACCATTCACAAAAATAAACTCAAAATGGATAAAGGACCTGAATGTGAGGCAAGAGACTCTTAAATACAGAGCACAAACCAGGGGTTGCCGGAGTGCGGTGGGTAGGGGGATGGGCTAAGTGGGGGATGGGCATTAAGGAGGGCACTCGTTGGGATGAGCACTGGGTGTTATATGTAAGTGACGAATCGCTGGGTTCTACTCCTGAAACCAATACTACCCTGTATGTTAACTACCTTGAGTTTAAATAAATAAATTGAAAAAAATTCCTCCCTGATCTCCTAGAACAAATACAGACAGCACTGTTTCGAAGGGTGCCAAGTTACCAGCCTGCTCAAGGGGCCCAGACCTGGATGGCACAGGAGTTGAAGGTGCGCTGTCTTACAGTGAGTGGCCCAGAGCAAGGGCAGACGTCCGGGCTAAAAGCATCAAGAAATGGTGGTTTACAGAAAAGCAATGACTGGGGTTGAAGAATGGGCACCTCCAGCCACAGCGAAGGGTCTGTGGTTCGAGCAGAAGGATGCTCACCCCATCACAGGGGCTCACTGCAGCCAACTCCATCTCTGGCCCCCTCTTCCAAGTCCTGGCTCTGGTCACACGAGCCAGTACCAGCAGCTTGGAGCCGGGACGTACAAGTCCCCATGAAAACACTGCTCTGTTACGATTTGTTCTCTCGGGCCACAAGCGTTAACCTTCAGTTTCCTGAGGATGAAATACACTCTTCCGTGTTGCTAGGGATCTAACCTCCCCCTACTCGCATCATGGTTTCAGTGGGAATAAATGTGTTCTGAGTGGCAACCAGTCAGGTCACAGAATGACACTTGACCTGCATGTCATTTGTAAATTGGTTGTGACCGATTACAGGTTTTGACCTGTAATATTCTGGCCAAGATATGGGTTCACACATGGTTTAAGAACTTTGGAGGGAACTGTAGGCAAATTAATTTGGCTGTGAAGTTCTGGACTGGCTGGTGAGAGGCAAGACATTGAGGAAGTGGGCCCATTTAGAAGGCCATTACTCCTTTTAAGTATTATTAAATGTGTGGCAGCAGGAAAGGGGAGGAAAGGAACTTTCTAAGACGTTGCCAATCAAGCCTAGTTTTGTATGACTGAATAATTGTAGAGGGTGGGGGGAAACAGAGAGGTAGGAGAATTAAGTATTACTCTGAAGGTCTTTTTCTTTTCCGCATATTTTTTCATTGAATAAAAGCCACAAAACACAAAATTCCTCATTTTAAAGTACACAATTCAGTGGTTTGTAGTATACTTACAATGTTGTGAAACCCTCACCACTATCTAATTTGAGAATATTTCCAATGCTCCTGTACCTGTGAGCAATCTCTCCCAGTTCTTCTCTCCCCCCACCCTTGACAAGCACCCATCTACCTTCTTTCTGTATGGGTTTACCCATTTGGGACATTTCATATAAATGGAGTCATAAAATTCTTGGCTTTTTGTGACCTTTTTTGCACTTAACCAATTCGTTCACACTGTAGCATTTATGTCATTCATTGTAATGGCTGAATAATATTCCATTGCATGGAGAGACCACATTTGTTTCTCCACTCATTGGTTGGTGGACATTTGGGCTGTTTCCACCTTTTGGCTCTTATGAATAATCCTGCTGTGAGCATTTATATACAGGCTTTAGTGGGAACATACATTTTCAATATAACCTACATAGAGAGTTTTGAGGAACTACCAACCTATTTTCCACAGTGGCTGCGCCATTTTATCTTTTCATTGGCACTGTATGAAGGTTCCAATCCCTGCACACACTCATTTACACTTGTTATTTTCCGCTTCTTAAAAACTTTTACTTAAAAAAAAGACTTTTGCTTTAACCATCGTAAGGGGGTGTGAAATGGTCACTCATTGTGATTCTGATCTACATTTCCCTAATGATGAATGATGTCGCGCATCTTTCCTTGTGTTTTTTGGAAATCTGCACATCTTCTTGGGAGAAATGTCCACTCAAATCCTTGCCCCTTTAAAAACTGGGTTCTCTTTTCATAGTTGCATTGTAAGAGTTCTTTACATATTCTGGATGCTTGGCCCTTATCAGATACATGATTTGCAAATACACTTTTCCCATTCTCTAGACTGCATATTCACTTTGTTGATAGTGTCTTTTGACACACACATGCTTTTATTTTTGATAAAGCCCAATGCATCTATTTTCTCTTTGATTGCTTGTGCTTTTTGTGTCATGTTTAAGAAAATTTGCATAATCCAAGATCATGAAGATTTACCTCTACGTTTCCTTCTCAGAGTTTTATAGTTGTAGCTCCTACATCCATTCTGAATTAATTCTTGTATACGGTGTGAGATAGGGATCCAACTTCATTCTCTTGCATGTGGAGATCCATTTGTCCCAGCCACAGTTGCAGAAGAGACTATCCTTTCTCTATTGAATGGTCTTAGCATGTGTGTTGAAAATCAGATGACCATAGATATCCAGTTTATTTCCGGATTTTCAATTCTATGCTCTTGATCTATAAATCTATCCTTATGTCAGCACCACACTGTCTTGATCACTGTTCCATTGAGGTAAGTTATGAAATTGGTAACTCCGATTTTGTTCTTTTTTCAACATTGTTTAGGCTATACAAGGTCCCTTGCATTTTCATATGAATTTTAGGATCAACTTATGATTTTTTTCCTGAAAAAAAAGACACTTCAAATTTGAGGCTCTTTTAAGCACTCTCTGTAGATCATAAAGTGGGGAGGGGGAAGAAAACTTAAATGAGAATGAAGAGACATCAGTGTTTATTAGGTCAGTTATGACTGCCCTCAGTGGGTCTGTTTTTCATTGCGTAAAGGTAAGATCTTGGAATAGATGATTTCTAAGTCCCAAATCTGAAATTCCAGCGTTCTAAAAAATATATAAACAAACTGGCTCTAGAAAAAAATTTAAGTACCTACTTTGAGAGTTAGCCAGGGAGACAGCACAGAGGAGGAAAAAGGCTTAATTAGGCTGGAGTCCCAAGGAAGGTTAGTATGGGATGGTCAGCCTGAGGCCAGTGAGCCTGCAAGCAATCTGAGGAGGATTCCTCCTCTGGAGCTTCCGGAGAGGCAGGAAGACAACCAGGGAAGTATAGCGCATGGAAGTCCAGGGAGGAGATTGCTGCAGAATGGCAGGAGGGATCAACAGGGCTGGATGTCGGGAGGCTGAGGTCAAATGAAGACTGAAAGATGCCTATGGTTATACTTATCCCCACAGGGCCTCTGATGGTCCGGGTGAGAGTAGTTTTGGTGGAGTAACAGGTGGGAAGCCAGAGTGGACAGGGCAGAGGAGCGAGCAGGAGGTGAGGGCACGGAGGAGGCACAGCTACTTGGAAAAACTGGAGAGAAACGGTGGTGGCTGAGGGAGAGGGGGAGCAGGAGTCAGGAGAGGATTTTGCTTTTTTAACCTGTGAGGCTTGCAGCCTGTCTAAACGCTAATGAAAGGAGTCACAAGGGAAAAGGCTGATGATGCAGGGCAGAGAGAAGGCAGTAAGATGTACGGCGAGACGGAAGGGGGTAGTCTCCAAGCCACAGGGGAAGGGACCGGCTTTAGATGGAGGCCGCGCATTCGTCTACGGCAGGACTGAAGGAGGAAACGGTGGGTGAGGACGCAGGCAGGTTTGGGATGTCACGGTAGAAAGCTGAAGTACTTTCTCTGTGAGAGAGCTTTCACATCCTAGGAGGAGACACCGACCAGTCGTCTGCGGGGCACGGGGAGAGCCGGAGGCAGGAGGGTTTGTGAAGAAAGTTTTCCACGGAAGGCCCGCCCGGGAGCTCGACTGACAAAGCCGGGAGGCAGGCCGGGCAGCACTGTGGGCCACGTGGGGCTGAGGACCGCGAGCTTATCGTAGCCCCACTACCCCGGGGCCGGGAGACTTGGCGTAGCTGCCCCCCAAGCACGCAGACGGTACGGATCCACCCGCTGGCTGAAGCAGACCGACGTCTGCAGCGCCCAAGCGCCCCGTCAGCTCGACTGTTCACGCCCATCGTGAGCAAGAGAATTGGCTGACTCCTGGCAGTTCTCCACGTTCCCCGCGGGACTCACCCGTGTCAGACTCTCTCCCCTCGGGCAGCACGCTCTGTTCACAGAAGAGAACCGGCGAGCCATTACTTTTCCCCCCAGGGAAACAACCTCTGCGCCCCAAACTTTCCTGTCAAGGCCGCTGACGCTGGCACCGTGACAAGACCTCTGCAACCCAGCCAGCCACTGGCACCCCCTGGCAACACTCACGGTTCGCGTTTTGCTGATCAAAGAAAAAAAAACAAACTGAGCGGTGAATGACTGGAATTACTACCTTCCCAGCCTTCTTTCAACGTCCTCCAGATTCTATCCGCCGCCATCTACAATGAACTCTTTCCAGTTATTCCTTACTGCCGTGCCATGTGGGCAACCTGGTTCGCACGCTGAACGCCTTCAGTGTGGAAAGAAGCGACGGAAGGTGCCTCCGTGCGTTCTATCTGGAGTCTTGTCAAGATAAATCATTTTCATCATTCTACGACTTTCTCAGCCTGAGGCCGTTATCTTGCGCTACACACGTGTTTCCGGGCAAATGTTCCCGTGTTGCTGCGTGCGCACCAGAACACGTGCTCTTTCCTAGAACGAGGCCACACTTCCCAGGGGTGGCAGGAGAAGTTCCCACCCGCTGTGGTGTGTGTTTCCTTTCGGACGCTTCCTCAGTGGCCACCCACTGCTCTTCTGACAACACCAGCCTGCATCACGCGCTTGAAATGCTTGCCTCCCGAGACCTTCCACTTCTGCTAGATAAACACTCGGCTTTCTCCACCTTCTCTGAACCTTCTCCATTCCTCTAATAAGGACTGCCTCCCGCTTCCAAGAAATCCTGAGCCTTGACTCCTCCTAAAATTCTACTTGAACCCTCCACTCCCACCCCTCACGGGTCTGCTCTGTCTAGCGACACTGGAAAACCAATGCGCACCCCTGCCACCCTCCATCTTCCCACAGACTTGACATTCATGACTCATCCGCACATCTGCACACGCTGCCTTGTCATGGCGACAGTTGTGTATTCTGTCGTTGTGTTTCAAGCATTTACGTCTATTTGCCTGGTCCCCTCTCTTACGTGACAAACTCCTGGTCCCCTCTCTTATATGACAAACTCCTGTACGACAGCTGCTTCCTCTGCCGTTGCTTTTGGGAGTGCCCAGAGTTCAATCATGGCTCACTGGCACTGAAGTCAGAAGGAAAATGCTTGGCCACATGGAAAGGAGGAGGTCCGGAAGAGATCACAGTGGGGCAGTAAAAAGAGAACTGGACGGGCAGTCAGGTTACAAGCTTCTGCCACTGACCAGCCACCTCGACCTTGATCAAGAGGAAGCTTGAAGGGGGATGGGAGTTTACTTGTAGAGGGCAGGTGGCCACTAACATCTGTGGGAAGAGGATGATTTTTCAGACCATGAGACCAGAAGGGGGTTTCTGGAAACAGAGCGCCAAGGACATCCATAGGAAGACAGTAGAAAGCTAGACGGAGAGTTTTGCTAACCAAGGACTCAATATGGCTTCCAGGCCTACCAGACTCAACGGGAAAAGAAATTAAAGCTCGCACAGCAATGTGACCGTGCTTAACACTAATGAACTGTGCACTCAAACACGGTTTGACAGATGTTATGTGCATCTTACCTCAATTGACCATGATACTAAGAGAAAGAAACGAAAGCACGAATACCACCAATGGGATATTTTTCCTGAGGGATGCCTGAAGCAAAAGGTAGAGGTGGGAGAAAGAAACTATCAGTCCAGTGACTTTTCACTACTGCTTGGGTTTTCATTGTTCTTGCTCTCACCATCTGCAACAAAAGGGGTGGGTAACATACACCTATCAGGCAAGATGAAGTGATTGAAATTAACCTGGTTCAGGGAACTTCAGAAGAATTTTCCGGGGTCTTCGAAGGAAGGAGGAGCTAGGTGAAGGCATTAGGATGTGGAGCTAGATGGTTTATCCACAGGCTTAAGCAGCTCTGGCCTCTTTCTACACCGCTTCTCCATCTACACCAGGGGCTCACGGAAGGGCCGAAGGAGCGGTAGACAGAGACCGCACACCCGGCATTTGCCCTCTGGTGGGAAAGTACAAACACATGCACATGTCACAGTTAAATGAACGGAGTCACCCCATGCCCCCTCCGTGCACCACCATGGCCCTCCGGGACCATTTATTACAAGAGTCCCGCCAAGTCTGCCGGTATTCACTGGGCTCCTCCCACCATCTTTTCCCATAAACCAACTAAAGTGATTCTTCAGAAACCTTAAGTTAGTTCACGTCACTCCAGATCGGAGCCTTCCAGGGCCTTCCCATCTCTCCCCACCGAGCCAAGGTCCTTACAGTGCCCTCCGAGGTGATGTCTGGTTCCTTGCTCCCTGGCACCTGGGTCCTACCGCTCTTTCTGGATTCATCCATCTCAGCCACCCACCCTGGTGCCTCTGGCTCCTCGAACACCTCAAGCACAGCTTCATCTCAGGGGGCTGCATCTCAGGGGGCTTCACTGGCTTGCCACTGTGCCTGGGATCCTTTTCTTCTCAATACCCACAGCTCCCTGCCCTTTCTTCAGGTCTCTATTAGTTTCACTTCCTTGATGACCCTACAAAAAAAGGCAAGTTCTCCTCCCCATCCCACGTAACCTGGCTTGTTTTTCCTCCACTGTATATTTAATGCTACCTAACAGAGTACATATTTAGTTATATATTAGCTTAGTGTCTCTCTCCCTCCACTAATGAGGGCGACGGCTTCGTGTTGTTTGCCGCATTAACTCCATCAGTGTCTAAGGGGGGCTCAGAAAATATCTGTTGAATGAATTAAGGGCCTAGATGACTCTCATAGGCAACTGTCGCTAACAGAAATTCTATGTGTGTATCTGAAAACAAGAAAAGGCAGAAGGGAAACTCATGGCCATGGCCAGAGCATGCTCCTTTCCCTACGCGCAACTTTCTTCAGAGGTGAATAAATGCAAACTCAGAGCAAAACTATTTAGAAAAGGCGAGCGGCGGGGGAGGGGGGGGGTGGAATACAAAACAAACTATCAGTATGAAGATCGTGCTATTAGTCGAGAGGTCCCTGGAGTGAGCAACAGCACGTAAGACAGCCAAGCTGCCTCCGGTATCCACTGTTGGTGAATTAATATCAGTTGTCGCTAACGTAAATCTGACCCTAAAAACAATTATTTCCACTCAGATACACTGTCATTAGCTCTCTGGTTCACAGTGTGAGCCATGGCAATCTCACTGGCTTCCCAATTCATTTTTCTGCCCAGGGCCATGAACTGTGCCCTTTGAATATGATGAAACTCTACTGCCCCGAGACAATAGACTCTCTTCATTCCTGTAACTTAGACAATGGGTCTACCATGTTAAGAACAGAAAGGGTGGTCCCTGGCCATTAATTACATCTTTGCGAGAAATACCAGTAGGAGGTACAGAGTCTGGGAGGCAACCAGGTTCAGAAAATCTATTGCTGTTACTACTATATCCGATTCAGAAGCTATAAACCTTTTAAAGGATCCTGTTTTCCTTCCTGAGGCTTTACCTATTCAGTGAAAAACTGCATACTCATGGCTGTGCTTAATATGTGATGTTTATCCAATATTCTGAAAAAAAGTGTGATTTATTGCAACCATCAGGGTGGGGGTCATGGACTCGGATCTATTACGTTGATCATTTCCGTATGTCCCGCTAATGCTCCACTCTTATCAGAGGGAAGTCAAGTGGCGAAGATCTGGAAACCCATGAATTTGGTAATAAGAATTTGATAATACGAGGGCAGTTCATCCACCCAAGCGCTCCCCGGCTCTCTGCCAGGACACCGTGGAGAACGAGATGAACGCATCTCTGCCCTCACGGAGCCCTGATGGGAACAACATGTCTGGAAACGATTCTAAAATCAGCACCGTGAGGGGAGAGATCTTTGATTATTTTGTTTTATGAGGTATGCCAAGCACGTGGACCAGTGAATAGGTTCTTAGTGACTGTTTGTTGAGTGAATAAAGAAAGCACCTGACCAGCGCCTGGCACCTAGCAAGTGCTCACGTGTTGCTATTAATACTGTTGAATTTCTAGGCCCTGCCATGTCGCTCTCCTACACAGAGGGCAGACGCACAGTCCTCTGAAAGGAAATCGCAAGGGGGCCACCCATTCACCACGTATGTAACAAGACAGACACGCTCTTGGAGAGTCATGAGAGGTCAGCGGCCTGCAGCCAGGGCCTCATGAGGGAACGTAACTTCTCCGCATCCTTTCCTGAATTTCCCCAAATGGGAGCTTGAGTGTAAGCTCCTGGGACCTTCCCAGCACGATGGTTTCCGGCCATAACTCTACGCACAAATCCAGGAGGTTGAAAGGAACATCAATGGCTTGTTTTAAGTGGCCATCCCATGTAACAGCTACAGTGAGCTGGTGGGTCAGGCACTAACATCACAAAGATGCCCATTATAACGTTACCAAAAAACTGCAGAAAACAAACGAGCTCTTCACATAGGGTAAAACAGAAAAAGACGTCGATTAACAGGGATTGTTAGACCAATCCTACGGACCCGATTAGGTAGAAACCCACATGGAAACGATCTAGAACGTTAATTAAAAAGAAACTGGGGACACACCCATATTCGTCTATGGGAGCGAGGATTAATAGGGATGTGGTGGCCATATTTTCAAAATCAGAAATCAGTCAACATGGGCTGAAACCCGGTCCCGCTATTTGGAATATGGGCTTTATTTTTTTAGAATGTAGACGATACAGTTGGCCTGCACGCGGATAAATTCTTCAGTATACAGAAGAAAAAAAAAAAAAAACCCATGTAAAAGCCCTACTGGAAAATGAAGATGTAAAGGGTATGTTTTCTTGTTTTCGTGACTGTTTCTTCACGTTGGAATCATCGGCCGCACACCCCACAGGCCTCACCGGTGCGTACCCATGACAGCCTGCCAGGGACCCACTTGTCTGAAGGAAGGTCAGAGACTTCTAGGAAACACCCAAGAGCTCACTTTACACGAGAGGACACGGACATCCGTACGCAGGTCCGAGGACGGCAATGGTGGGCAGAAAACAGGGGTGGTCTTGCGTACAGCAGGCCGTGTGCTGCGCAGATCCCCTTCTGGCTCCCAGACAGCTTCTTGGCGGGAGGGGCGGGTGGAAGAAGAAGTGGGCTGACTCTGTGTGGGACCAGAGCACAACACAAGGCCATGGTGCCCTGATTCCCGCATACCAAAGCTCAGCTCCGGTGAAGAAGAAGGGCGTCCCCCTGGAGCACGGAACGGGGCTCCCGGAGCAGAGCAAGACTGGTCGGCGATGCGGTCAAGGCAAGAGTGAGCTGTGAGAAGAGGGACAGAAATGCCAGGAAAAGGCTGCAAGTGCAGGGGTGATACCCAAGGATGCCTCACAGACCTGGGGGAACCAGTCCTGTGCGGGGCTGGGGTGAGCTGGGCTCCCTCAAGGCTGTCAGTGAGATCGTGCTCTTGGTCCTGGCTGCTCGCTCCTGGCCTGCTGATGTCGATCGGGGGACTCTGGGGATTCAGCACATCTGGCCGTGCAGCCTGGAGCTTGGCAGATGAGGATCTTCCTCTAGAGGCTTTGGGGACCGAGGCTCCAATATAAACACCTGACTGGCTACGAGGAAGCTGTGTTAAGCGAGCCAGTGCACGGGGCGCCTGGGTGGCTCAGTTGGTTGGGCGGCCAACTTCGGCTCGGGTCATGATCTCGCGGTCCGGGAGTTCGAGCCCCGCGTCGGGCTCTGTGCTGACCCGCTTGGAGCCTGGAGCCTGTTTCGGATTCTGTGTCTCCCTCTCTCTCTGACCCTCCCCCGTTCACGCTCTGTCTCTGTCTCAAAAATAAATAAACGTTAAAAAAAAAAATTAAAAAAAAAAAGCGAGCCAGTGCAACTGGCTGTGTCAGGGAGCGTGCCCAGAAAGAAGGCAGTGGAGAACTGGAATGATGGAGTCCTTCACTGACCCTCCTGGAGAAACTGATTACAGGGTCTCCGTGTTTCTAAAGTGCTTTGTTCCTACTCCTGGTCGAGCTCCTATTTGTGTCTCTGTCTATTTCAG
The DNA here is from genome assembly GCF_022837055.1 of Prionailurus viverrinus. Taxonomy (NCBI): domain Eukaryota; kingdom Metazoa; phylum Chordata; class Mammalia; order Carnivora; family Felidae; genus Prionailurus; species Prionailurus viverrinus. The sequence goes on from NC_062571.1 coordinate 14,454,608, forward strand.
GGAGTCCTGGTATGGCTTCCATTAGAAACTTGAGGCAGCTTCGGTTAACACGCGGGTGTCTGGTTCCAGCCCGTGAGCTGAACGAGGGGCAGAGGTGACTTCCTCCCCTTCGCATTCTTCACTGCAATTCTGGCTGCATCTGACCCGCAGCAGTTGGAGGTTCGCCAGCACGCAAGTTTCAAGACGGAGTCAGGGACCAGAAGGGACTTGAGGACAGTCACTATTTCAGAATGCTTGGTTTGCGCAGAATTTGTCACATTGAGTCTCGTGTTCCCAGTGGCTTGCCTTCCGCAGTGAGAGAGGCTTCGTTTTCATTTCTGATTGAGTCTCAGTTGGCAAAGCCTCCTAACACTTTCGAGTCCATCTGCCTGCCTTCCAATCTCACAATGAGTTGTTAATTACCTTTAAAATGCTTAAACATCCCTAGGACAGCCTTGAAATTTTTATAATCTGAGTAAATGTCACTTAGTCAGAGGCCTCTCTGGAAACCAGGCCACAATTCAGGAATAAGCATGCACGAATGCCCAGGTACTTTACTTGCAGGTAAATGACATGGGTCACCTGTTTTAGTGATCTCCAGTTTACAATTATAACCATTTTTATTTGCTCACGATTCTGTGGGTTAGCAATTTGGGCTGGACTCGGCCGCCCCGTTCTTCCATTGATTTTGCCTGGGGTGATGTGTGCGCCTGCAGTGATCTGGCAGCTTAGCTGGGGTGGAGAGTCTAAGAAGACCCCACTCGCACACAGGGCAGGTGGCTCTGGCTACTGGCTGGGCCTCTCCACAAAATTCCTCACCTTCCACAAGGACAGCTCAAGCTTCCTCACGTACAGATCGCAGGATTCTGAAGCTCTAAGGCTCCTTGAGGTCTAGTCTCAAAAGACACACTTTGTCACTTGTGTCATATTAATCCATGCACGTCACCTGATCATGTCCAGAGTCAGTCTTTTGGGGAAGATGATGGCTCGCGGGTGTGCTGGAGACGATGTGCTCGCGAACAGAATACCACACCCTCATTCACAGACTCCTGACCAGTGTTTAGACAAAATTCTAATACGATTTTTATTTGGCTTCCCAGCCCATAGTACATAATTTTTTTAGATTTTACATTTATTTATTTTTGAGAGACACAGCACAAGAGGGGCAGAGAGAGAATGCAACACAGAATCAAGCAGGCTCCAGGCTCTGAGCTATCAGCACAGAGCCCAACGCGGGGCTCGAACTCACAGACCGTGAGATCATGACCTGAGCCGAAGTCGGACACTTAACCGACTGAGCCACCCACGCACCCCCTCCCCCATAGTACATTATTCTAAAACAACAAATTAGAATTTGTCAGTAGGCTCGTTTACTAAAGGTAGGCATGCTGAGAGTACCAGCGATAGCCAGGGGCAAGCTTCAGAGCAAGAAAAATAAATGAGGCAATTAGAAGAACCTAGATTGACATTTCGAGAAGCCTAAATATAGTTGTCATTTATAGTATGCGGGTAAAAAAAATCAACGATGCCTTATACCCTTATTAAAGCAGCCTAGAGCAAATGATGATCACAGTGATGGGCTTTGACAATCAAAAATTGTAACAAGCAGAGTAGAACAGCACATTTTTAAAAGATTTTCGTGGTAAGCTATTTGTAAAATTTTTGATGCTTTAAGGGGCCAGCATTATTCATACAAAAATTAACTCGTATGGAAATAACGCATTTCCTAGTGACCTGCACGAACGAGGAACTATGAAACCCTGTGACAACATAAATTTCGATATTGTGCGTATATGTGTGCATGTGAGAGAGAGACAGACAGACAGACAGACAGACAGAGTGAAGGCGAGGGCTTGGCTTCCATGCTTTGCCTCCAACCACCCCTGTTAAGTAAGAAGCGAAGCAGAAGGTAAACTGTATCTTTAGGGGTGCGGGTGGTGGGAGGCAAGTGAAGAGGGAGGATGAGTTAAGGAGTGGGAAGGCCCAGGAAGGCAGAGCCCTGTGTCCCAGATGTCCTCATATCCCCAGATCTGGGGGGTCACTGAAAGAACAGACACCAACAAACATGGAGGTTCCTGGACTTATTACTGTGTGTAGTTCCAGCCAGGGAGCCTAGATAGACTGAGACAGCGAGGAAGCCAGCAGGGCTGGGGCGCTGTGAACAAGGAGAAGAGGGCTCCAGGTGAGACCAGAGAGACTGGGGGTGTGGGCAGCAGACCCCCCGAGCCTGGGAGACTGGGCAGGAGTGAGTCAGGAGCCCCAGCAGAGGGGGGACCTCACCTGACTTCAGCTGCTATGGTGAAGAAAAGACCCAGGAACAGGTAGTTAGAGATGAAACCCCAGTCCCGGCAACTTGCAGTGTTTCCCGCTAGAAGTCCTTCAAGAAACTTTAGAAGCACCAACCCCTTGGGATTATTTACACAATGAAATAGTTTTTCCCGGCCCACCGAAGGACTCCAAATCATTTCCATTGATAGTCGGGGCAAAGCAGAACAGTGCCACCAGGTGGCGCCAAGGTGAAGCCAGAATGGGCTGGATTGGGCTGGCGCCTCTGACACAAGATGTCCAGAACCCAACGTGGGGCTCAAACCTATGAACCATGAGATCATGACCTGAGTCGAAATCAAGAGTTAACCACTTAACTGACTGAAGCCATCCAGGCGCCCCCATTCATTGGACTTCCTTAAATGGAAGCCCACTCATTCTAAAATCTCACTCTTCTAGAGAAATAGTCAATTTTGGAACTAAAAGGCTATGTTCACGTAGGCCTTCAATAAGTGACTGCTGTTAAGGTGTCATCAGGCCCAAGGCCAGAAATAAGCTTTACTTGCAAAGGTCATACATACAGTTCTTAAATCTCCATGTTAATATCCACATGTCCACTAAAGAAGAACAAGATACATTTTTCTCGTAATGCTCACAGCAGACTCCCATATTATGATATATAAACCTTACCCTAAAAACAATGAGAGTATATATATATATATATATATATATATATATATATATATATATAAGTTAATTCTCCATTCTCAAGTCCTGAATGTTCTCAGACCTGAAAATGTAAATGTCAAACCAGCAGCTAATTTCTTTCAAAAAAAAGAGCACATTTTATGGGCAGATCTCACATCCCTTCTCACGCTCTCCCTTTGCACACCCACAACTGTGAGCGCTGTAACTGTAAAATAAACCCCTTCCAAGACAGGCGCCGACGATGCCAAAACTCCCCCCTCTCATCAGAGACACTCTCCGTGTTCTCTTCTCTTCAGGTTGCGTGAGGCAACTGGCCTTATTTCTCGCTGTCTTATTTTTAATCTGTTCTCCAATACAGGAAAATGAAGGCGTCAGTATTTTGATAGTGATCTTTCAATATCCTATTCAGACTCTGAGCGTCTGCTTCCAAAACGGACAGGAATCAATACACACGATCCCTTGCTGCCATGGGTTTCTGTGAGCAGAGGGGAAATGCTGGGAACAAGGAAACCGTGTCCCCAGATACCATGATGCCTAAACTATACATGATCTACCCTGGGATCTGTTGGGACACAGTTTTCTAAGGCAGTGAAGTCAAATGATTGTCATGTTTTAACTTGACTTAATAGCACACAATAAAACCCCATGGACTTAAATTACCTAAAATTAGTGCAATTAGCCATAGCACGACTACCATCCAGAAAGGCACTACGTGTGATTAATGCGCTGTCCGGAGCCATAGGTTCCTGGGGGGACTGTGTTACGTCCCATACCTGCTGGGGGAAAAACATTTAGGACTTCCTCATAATCCCGGAGCAGAACTGTGATAACTTCGTGAATCCTGGAATAAAGTAGCTAGAAAAGATCTTAGAGGAACTTCCTAAAATCCGGTTGGATAAATGAAAATTAAAACAAGATACGCCCCCTTTTTTTTTGGTCTATTAAACGTTAACTTAACCCCTGAAAAAGGCCCTTCTGATTCTAACATTTGGTCACCCAAAACCCAACGATTTCCCACTCAAAATTCCCACCTAGTCACAGAGCACCGAAACAGAAATGAGGGGACAAAGAGACAAGTCAGCAACAATAGTTGGAGACCTCAATACCCCACTTTCAGTAATGGATAGGAATGTGAGGCTAAGATCAACAAGGAGAGAGAAGACTAGAACAAAACTAGGAACCGGCTATATCTAACAGATACTCTGTCAGAAGGTACATTATCCTCAAGTACACCCGAACGTCTCCAGGATAGACCATGTGAGAAACCATAAAACAAACATTGATAAAGTTTAAAGTATTGAAATCATACAAAGGACGTTCTCTATCCACAACAGAATGAAATTAGAAACTAGAAATCAATGACAAAAAAAATTTTGGGGGGGAAACTCACAAATATGTATAAATCAAGCAAAACTCTCCTAAATAACCAGTGACTCAAAGGAGCAATCAACGGGGAAATTAGGAAATACTTTGAGATGAATGAACATGAACACACACCTTCAAAAACGTATGGAATGCAACATAAACTGGGCCTAGAGAAATTTCTATGGCTTTAAATGCCTATATTAAGAAAGAAGACAGGTACCAAATCAGTAACCCAGCCTTTCACCATGACACTGGAAAAAGAACAAACTAAACCTAATACTAACAGAAGGAAGAATATAATAGAGGTTAGGGTAGAATTTAATGATATAAAGAATAGAAAAACAATAGATAAACATCACTGAAACTAAAAGCTGTTTCTGTGAAGAGGCCGATAACACTGACTAAACCTTTAGCCACAGAAGAAAAAGAGAATATTCAAATTACTACCATTAGAAATGAAAGAACAGGGGCACCTGGGTGGCTCAGTTGGTTAAGCATCTGACTCTTGATTTTGGCTCAGGTCATGATCTCACAGTTCTGGAGGGTGAGCCCCACGTAGGGCTCTGTGTTGACAGTGTGGAGCCTGCTTGGGATTCTCTCTCTCCCCTTTCTCTCTGTCCCTCCCCTGCTCCTGCTTGTTCTCTCTCCCTCTCACTCAAAATAAATGTAAAAACATAAAAAGAAAGAGATGATAGAAGACTCATTATAACCAATCTTCTGGGGGGAAGAAAAGGAATACCATGAATAGCTGTAATCAATACATTAGATAACTTAGATGAAATGGAAAAACTTTCCCGAAAGACAGTAAACAATGCAACTGTGTCAAGAAGAAACAGACCATCTGAAAGAACTAAAATGAATAAAGAGATTGAATGAGTAAAAAATAATCAAACAAATTGCACACCCCAAAACTACTCATAATGAAAAGTTCAGGTTCGTATGTATTCACTGCTGCATTCTACAAAAAATTTAAAGAAGAATCGACACAATTATTCACAAACTCTTTCAAAAACAGGAGGAAAACCCCTTCTATGAGACCAGCATTACCCAGATACCAAATTCAGACAAAGATAGCACAAGGAAAGAAAACTACAGACCAATACTCCTTGTGAAAATGAGTGCAAAGGAACTCAACAAAAACTAGGAAACAGAATCCCGCCACATGTATAAAAAGCATTATACATCACTGCCAAGTGAGATTTACCCCAAGAATGCAAGGACAGTTTAACATCCAAGGATAACAAATATCATATCAATAGAATAAAAAACAAAACCACATGATCGTCTCAAAGATATAAAGAAATTCACAAAATTCAACACCTTTTCATGACAAAAGCACTTGGTAAATATGAATTCAAGGAAACTTTATCACCCTGATAAGGGCATCTATGAACTCGCATAGCTAATACCATATTTAATGGTGAAAGATTGGATGCTTTTGTGCTAAGATCAGAAACAAAACACAGATATCTATTTCCACTGCCTATATTTAATGTTGTACTGAAGGTCCTAGCCGAGTCAATTAGGCAAGAAAAAGAAATAAAAAGCATCCAGATTGGGAAGGAAAAGCTAAAATCTCTCTGTTCATAAATGATATGAGCTTTTATATACAGAAAATCTTAAGAAATCCACTACAAAATCCTACATAACTACTTAACTATGGAGATAAGTAAATTGAGAGACATTTAATGTTCATGGAAAGAAAGACTCAGTAAGTCAACATGCCAGTTCTTCCCAGCATGATCTACAGATTCAATGCAATCCAATCAAAATTCCAGCAAGTTATTTTGTGGATATAAACAAACTGATTCTCAAGTTTACCTAGAAAAGCAAAAGACCCAATACAGCCAACATATGAGTGAAAGAGAAGAACATGGGGCGCCTGGGTGGCTCAGTCGGTTGAGCGTCCGACTTAGGCTCAGGTCATGATCTTGCGGTTCATGGGTTCGAGCTCCACATTGGGCTCTGGGCTGACAGCTCAGAGCCTGGAGCCTGCTTCGGATTCTGTGTCTCCCTCTCTCTCTGCCCCTGCCCCACTCACGCTCTGTCTCTCTGTCTCTCAAGAATAAATAAACATTCAAATTTTTTTTTTTAAAAAGTACAAAGTTGGAAAGCTCATGCTACCCTACTTCAGAACTCATTTTAAAGCTACAGTAATCAAGACAATATGGTGTTGGCAAAAGAAAAGACAAATAGATCAATGGAACAGAATAGCGAGTCCAGAAATACACAGTCAACTATTTTCGACAAAGGAGCAAAGGCAGTACAAGGGAACAAAGATAGATTTTTCAGCAAATTGCATTGGAAATGCTGGATATCCACATGTAAAAAAACTTGAATCTAGACACAGACTTTACACCCTCCACAAAAACTAACACAAAATGAATCACAGATCTAAATATAAGATGAAAACTATAAAACTCTTAGAAGATAACATGAAAGAAAACCTACATGACTTGGGTATGGCAATGACTTTGTAGACACCAAAGGCATAATCCATGACAAAAATCATCAATAAGCTGGACTTCATTAAAATTAAAAACTTTTCTGTTAAAGATAGTATCAAGAGGATTAGAAGACAAGCCACCGGCTGGGAGAAAATATTTACTAATGATAACTTGATGAAGAACTATTATTCAATATATACAAAGAACTCTAAAAACTCAACAATAAAAAAAACAAGTGATCTGATTAAAAAATGGGCCAAAGACCTTAAGAGACACCTCACCAAAGGAGATATAAAGATGGGAAATAAACATACAAAAAGATGCTCCACATTGTATGTCGTCAGGGAAATGCAAATTAAAGCAATAATGAGATACACCGACCTATCAGAATGGCCAAAATCCAGAACACTGACAATACCAAAGGTTGGTGAGGATATAGAGCAACAGGGACTCTCATTCACTGCTGGTGGGAATTAGAAATTCCACTTCTTTTTCACGCAGTGAAAATATTCTAGGTAATATTATAATGATGCATATATGCCATTATACATTTGTCCAAACCCTGGAATGTACAACACCAAGAGTGAACACTAATGTGAACTCCAGACTTCAGGTGGTCATGGATTATGAAAGTTCATCAAGTGTAACAAAGGTACCATTTTGTTGAGTGATCATGATAACGGGCAAGGCTTTATGTGCGTGAGGGAAAGGGGTAAGTGGGAAATCTGTGTGCTTCTGCTCAAATTTGCTGTGGACCTAAAACTTCTCTAAAAAAATAAATAAATAAACTCTTTTTGGGGGGGAAAAACCCACTACTAGAACCAGTAGGGGAGTTCAGCAAGTTTGAAGGATACATATTTATATATTAAAATCAACTGTATTTTTATGCATTGTAATAAACAATCCAAAAATGAAATTAAGAAAACAATTCTATTTATAATAGCATACAAAAGAATAAAATTCTTAGAAGTAGATTTAATAGAATAAATGCAAAAGTTATACTCTGAAAACTACAAAATACAGCTGAAAGAAATTAAAGAAGATCTAAATGGAAAGACAACCCATGTTCCTGGATCAGAAAAAGTAATATTGTTAAATGGCAGTACTCCCACTCTCCACGTTGATCTCCATATTCAATGCAATCCTATCATCATCCCTGCTGACTTCATGATAGAAACTGACAAGCGAATCCTGAAATTTGCATGGAATTGCAAGGGACTCATATTTCAAAATAAGCTTCACAAAAGAAAAACAAAATAGGAGGAGTCACACTTCCTGATGTCAGAAGTTACTACAAAGAAACAGTAATGAAGATACTCTGGTATTGGCATTAAGGATATACGTATCAATCGGGAAAACAGAATTGAGAGTCCAGATATAAACTAATACAGACATCCACGGTTAACTTCTTCTCAACAAGTATGCCAAAACCATCCAAAGGAGAAAGAATATAGTCTTTTCAACAAAAGGTTCTGGGACAACTGGACATCCGCACGAAAGAGAAGGCGTTGGACTCTTAACCCATCGTATACAAAAATTAACTCAAGATGGATCAAAGACCTAAATATAAGAAATATAAGGGCTAAAACTATAAAACTTTTAGAAGAAAACACAGGAATAAATCTTCCTCACCTTGGATTTGACAATGGATTCTAAGATATGACATCAAAAACATGAGCCACAAGAGGAAAAATAGATAAATTGGGTGAAACTTGAAAACATTATGTTGCTAAGAAAGAAGCCGGTCGGAGAATACTACACATGGTACGATTCCATTTAAATGAGACTTCACTAGTCAAATTTATACAGACAGAAAGCAGATTAGTGGTTGCTTAGAGCTAGCTGAAAGGAGGGGTGAAGCTAAAGTCTGCGGTGTTTCTTCCTGAGGTCATGAAAATGTTCCCAAGTGGACTGTGGTGATGGCTGACCTTATCAGGAAATGGTCTAAAAACCACTGAATTGTATACGGAATGGTGACTCATATGATAAGTGATGTGTGATATGCGTGATATGTGAATTTTATCTCAGAAAAAAAAACCTGTTAAAAACAGATGTTTCAAGAAACAGGATATTAAAAAATAAACTGTAATTGGGGTGCCAGGGTGGCTCAGTCTGACTCTTGAGTTCAGCTCAGGTCATGATCCCAGGGTCGTAGGAGTGAGCCCCTGCATTGGGCTCTGTGCTGAGCATGAAGTCTGCTTGGGACTGACTCACTCTCTCTCTCTCTCTCTCTCTCTCTCTCTCTCTCTCTCTCTCTCCCCCTTCCCTCCCTCTGTCCCTCTCCCCTGCTCATGCACTGTCTCTCTCTCAACAATTTTTTAAAAAATAAACTGTGATCAATATGCTCAGAGACTTAAAAGACAGACTTATAAATACTGTATCTATAAAACAAGATCATATTACAAAAAAGAAATAACGAACAAAACATTTTAAAAAATTAAATGAATCAATAAAGTGAAAAATAAATCAAAGGAATACCTCTAGAATCTTGAGCAAAACACAGAGCAGGAAAACGTGAACAAAAATAAGAGAGACATGAATCAATCCAGGAGATCCAATTTAATAGGAGCCAGAAAATGAAAAAAAAAACAGAACAGAGAGGAGAAACAAAGAAAAAATAATAGAACATTTTCCCTAGGGCCAAAGTGCATAAATCTTCATAATTAACAGAACGAAACCCAAAAGACAAAATATGTGAGTCAACATAGCCCTACAAAATGTCAGACTACGGATCCTAAAAAGCTAAGAAGCTTCCAGAGAAAGTGGGGTGGGGGTGGGGGGTTAACTCAAAGGGAGAGAGATCATCCGGGAATCCATAGTACCGCATGACGGGGGGGGGATGGACAAATTATTTCAAAGTTTGTAGAAAAATTATTTTCTAACCAAAATTCTACATCCAAATATCTGTTAAGGTAAGATCAGAAAAAAAGGTTTTTTTCACACACAGAAAAAAAAATCTATCTTTTTTCTGCAGCTTTGCTGTGAGTAGTTTCTGTGGGGATCTGCTCAGCCAATCTGAGGACACCTCTGTCTTCAATTCTGAATAATTCTCGGCTCTTTTCTCTTTAAACATTGCTCTCCTCTTACTCCTTTTTCTTCTGGAACTCGTGTTAATTGAATCGTAAAATTTCTTTTCTTCATCTATTCTCCTTGTCTTTTACTACTATCTCCAGTTCTTAAAAATTGCTTTCACCGCATGGCTTTCGTGTGAATTCCTCAGTACTATCTTCGTATTGCTGCCTTCAACTGGAGCGAGTCTAGAGATTTTTCTCATCTATTGCATTTCTTTATCTCAATGACAGAAGTGCTCCTTTCTAGGATTTGGAATAAGATTTCTCCCTGTTCTTGTTTTCTCTCTGTTTTCCCCCGTAAATTCTTGTGCTTTTAAAATGGAAGTTCCATCGTCATGTATTCCTGAAGAGGTATCTTTGAATCTAAAGTCTTTGTCTTCCTACTCTAGAAAATTAATTTCGTCGGCTGTGAGTTCATATTCTCATTGCTGTCTTTGCTGTCTATCTTATCATGAGGTTTCTCCATTTATTTTGTGGTTTTAACTGGCATACTAATTCTGGACGGGAGGGGTTTTCCTTTCTTTTTCTTTCTTTTTTTTTTCTAATTTTTGCATTATTTTTTCATTCTTTCTTCTTTCTTGTATTTCAGTGAGGTGCTCGGTGGTTGCTATGTTTGGCCGTTAATCCATAATCAGGTCTTATAATGGCATTTCAGAGTTCCTACCCACTGTAATAACGGGCATATGTCAGATATGCAACACAGTCACCTTGTGGCTTGATTTAGCTCCTCGTCAGGAGCTTAAGTAGTTGTCCGACCACCCATCCCTGCCAGACGCCTAACACCACAATTTCTGATACAGCTCTTGGCAAGAAGTTAACTGCCTTACTTTTCCTTCCATAGGCAAGGGGGTCAGGGGTGAACCTCCCCATCTCAGTCTCTGGCTCCCCCCCCTCCCCAGCTTTACTGAGATATAACTGACAGATAACGTGTGTAAGTTTAAGATGTAAGATGTGTTAATTGGATACACATATATTGGGATGTCATCACCCTCACAGTATTATGTAATTACCATCTCATTACCTAATTACAACCTGTTATTCCATCATGTTAACTAATTACTATTTCTTTCTTGTGGTGACAACACTGAAGACCTACTCTCTTAGCAACTTCCACGGATTTAATGCATTATTGTTAACTACAAGCACAACAACGTGCATCAGATCCCCAGAACTCATTCATCTTCCAACTACTCTTTGACCAACATCTCCCCATTTTCTCCACCCCCCCACCCACCCTTGGTAACCACCATTTTACTCTGTTTCTATGAATTCAGCTTTTTTAGATTCCACACAGAACTGATATTATACAGTATTTCTCTTTTTCTGACTTAATCTCACTTAGCATGATGCTCTCGAGGTCCATCCATGTCGCACAAATGGCAGAATTTCCTTTTTATTGGCTGAATAATATTCCACTGTGTATATGCAAAAATTTATATGTATATGTGTGACTGTGTGTGTGTGTCTATATATCTATCTATATAGACACACATATATATAATTTATGTGCGCGCGCGCGCGCGCGCGCACACACACACACACACACACACACACACACACACACACACTCTATCTTCTTTACCCAGGCTCTGGCTTCAAGCAATGAGGCTTGCTCTTCTCTCCCATATTGAGCAAAGCATTTTTAACCCTCATTACCCCACTGGAGCCAAGATCTCTGCTCTCACTGCCCACATTGGGCTTTAAGCACTTCATGCCTGTGGCTTCAACACCACTCACCATTGTGAGTTTGCATCCCATTTCTGGGCCACAGAAAGGTTTAGCACAACTTGAGCCCAATCTTCTCATTTTAGCTAACTCTTTCAAATTTTAGTTATCACTGGCATGGTTTGGGAGTAGAGGAATGTTCCTGCATTTGGGTCTTCATTCATAAAGATGACTGAATGAGGACATGGAGAGGTCAATGCCATTGAAAGAACAGTTCAATGTTATTCACGGTTCCCCTAGAAACAAGAGGCATGAGTCACAGAAGGAGTGAACAATTGGTTTTCAGCCAGAGCCTTTGGGGCTTCTGTGGGAAAGAAAGGTAAGGCAGGGTAAACAGATGAGGACTGGATCCTCTGAATCATCTCGAAGGCTCTACGCTCTAGGGTTGATCCCTAGATGCCTGGTACCTGGCCCTGGGATGATTACCCTGCCCCCCTGGGGTGCCTGGGCGGCTCAGTCAGTTAAGTGTCCGACTTTGGCTCAGCTCATGATCTCAAGGTTCATGGGTTCGAGCTCCGCATCGGGCTCTGTGCTGACAGCTCGGAGCCTGGAGCCTGCTTCGGATTCTGTGTCTCCCCCTCTCCGCCCCTCCCCCGCTCGTGCTGTCTCTGTCTCTCAAAACTGAATAAACATAAAAAAAAGTTCCCCTTTCTTCCCCTTTTTTAAATGTTTATATATTATATGTATTAGGCATACATTATATAATACATATATATATACTTTATATAAATATACATACTTTATATACATAATGATATATATTACATATACGATTTCCTTATTAATTTTAAATCATATACTTAAATTGGCATTCTATCCCATCAGTTCTCAGCACCCCTTGTTTTCCTGGCTCCTAATGTGGGATGAGGACACTGGAGCCCCCCACCCTTCGCTCCCTCTTGCACACCCCATCTCTGTCAGCTCACAGCTTTACCATGACAATGTCAAGTCTAGTGACATTTACATTCTGACCCGCAACCCTATCGTTCCAGCTCTGACTACACACCGACGCTAAAATTTGAGAATAAATGGATGAAAAACTCTGTTGTGGCAATGTAAACATTATTATTCAGTTCATGGCCAAGAAGTATGCTTTGCTTCTTGGTGAGGGCCAAGGTCATAAATCCTGAGACATGTGGAAGGAAATGTTTCCAGCTTTAGATCCAAAGAACATTCATCTGCCTTCCTCCCTCCCTTCCCTTCTGCCTTTAATCCGCTGCTTAAAACCATCCTCTGCTTGAGTCTGTTTCTTATGTGGACCACAACTGTTTTATACAGTTTTCTTTTGGGTTTTCCCCGAAGTTTCTGGTTTGTCTTGCTTTTCCTTATGCTGTTTGTTTTTACGCTAGCTTGATTTTCCCCCAAACCTTCAGACATGCTTTCTCTAACAAGTCAAACTCCATACGCTTCAGAAATGTCTCTCACAGAGACTTTATCCCCCTCCTTCAACCTGGAAGCTGGATATTCCCATTTCTCTTTCTTTATCCTTGTTTCCTCCGTCACTTTGCTGGACGGTTTCTAAGATGGGGGGCTTCCTTCATCTCTTCAAAGAGCCTTCCTGTGGCTGCATAATCTGATCTCTTCATCATTCTAAGATTTTAGTGAAAGACTGTAGTGCCACACGTTTGGCTTTTCTCTAGAGCATGGTTTCCTCATAGTGAATCTCCAGCTTCAATATTTGTTCGGACATTTCCTCAGCTAAATATCCAAGTTCGCTCTTAGGGATGCTGCTTTCTACACAAAAGCAGGACAAAAATCTTTCTGCCACACGCCATGTCCTTTCCTCTGGTTTCCAATAATGGTTCCAAATAACACGTTCCTTATTTCCTCCCGAGCTGTAGCCAGCAGCATCTTGAGAATTCCCATCTCTGCTGACAATCTATTCACAATTCAGGCATTCTGTTCTCCTTGTTCCTCACTTCCCTCTGTGTCCACGTGGGTGTGGTCACTGATACTCGTATCTGTACCGACAGTCCGTTCAAGGCAATCTAGGCTTTTCCGATTGGCCTCCTCAAAACCTTTCCGCCCTCTTTCCACTGCTCAATTCCAAAGCCATTGCATGTTCCTGGGGTGTCTGTTTTCTGTTGCTGCCATAAACCCCACAAACATTACCATACGATGTGCGTGTAAGAGTCCTACAGGAGCCTGACGGGGCTGAACTCAAGGTGTGAGTACAGCTGCCTTCCTTTCTGGACACTCTAGGGGGAGAATCGGTTCCTTCTGCCTTTCCCAGCTTCTGGAAGCTTTTCCCCAGTCCTTGCACACAGTCCCCTACATGTCATGACCAGCAACAGCGTGTCACGTCCTCCTCATGCTGCCCTCTCTCTCTCTCTCTCTGATGCACCCAGGACAGAATCTCTACTTGTAATGATTCATGGGATCAGACTGGGCCCACCAGATCACTTAAAACAACCTTCCCAACTCAAGATCCTTAACCACGCCACCCTCCGCGAGGACCCTTTTGCCATGTGATACAACCTACCCAGAGATTCCAGATGAGATGAGGCCGTGGATGTATTTGGGCGGCCAGTTATTCACATCAGGAGTATTTGTTACTCCACTTTGTTCCTCTGCTAACTTTTTGCTATATATATTGGTATGTTTATTCAAGGTAACTTCACCTGTTATGTAAGAATTTACAATGTAAATGCATCCTGAATTTAGACCATGTTCCACACGGTGCAAGAATGTGAAAGCAGTTCAGCTCCATTTGCCCGCACACCTGTTTTGCTACTGTCCCACAGTCTGCTCCCCACGTAAGTATAAACCACGAGACTGTGTTATCATACCACTGTAAAGAGTTAATAGGCTTCTATACCTCCCTCTCCCTGTGTTTTCCATTCCTAGAGGCATGTCCCTGCTTCCATTTGTGATTCTTTTTCTCCAGTGCGCTTCCTGCAGCGTGGGCTGGTGGAGAAATATGCTTGCAGTTCTTGTCTGAGAATATCTTTATTTCGTCTTCACTTTTTGAGAGATATTTTTGTTGGGTATGGAATTCCGGGATACGTTAGGTTTCTTAGGAAGGGAAACAAACCACAAGAGACTCTTAAGGACAGAGAACAAAGGGAGGGCTGATGGAGGGAGGTGCGTGGCGGGGGATGGGCACCAAGGAAGACACTTGCGGGAATGAGCACTGGGTGTTGTATGTGAGTGATGAATCACTGAATTCTACCCCTGAAACCAGTATCACACTGTACGTTGACTAAAATTTAAATCAAAAGAATACTAATAAGATAAAAAATGTATTCCATGGTCTCTGGCTTCCGTAGTTTTTGAGAGCTCACTTATCTTCCCTAGGGTTGGTCTCCTGAAGGAAAGGTGCTTTTCCACTCTGGGAACTTTTAAGGTTTTCTCTTCAGATCTGATTTATAGCAGTTTTGCTACCAAGTGCCTCAGTATGCTTTTCTTTGTATTTCTCCTGCTTGTGGTCCTCTGAGCTTCTTGATTTGAAGAGTGGATGCCTTGCATTAGCCCTGGAAAAACGTTGGTGATCATTTCTTCCAATACTGCTTTTGATCAGTTCTCTCTCTTCTTATAGAATTCCTAATATACATACATATACCTTTTAGCCATGCTCCAGATTTCTCTTCTGCTTCATTATCATTCCTTTCTCTTTTCCCTCTGCTCATTTTCTATTTTCAATTGTCCTATCCTGTGTTGATCCCTGAGTGACCGAACTCTCTGTTGTCTCTTCTAGAAGGACACAAACCTATCTGTTCAGGGCCCCACCCTTATGACCTCATTTAACCTTAATTATTTGCTCGGGAGCCCCATCTCCACTGTGGGCTTCCCCACATAAACTTTGGGGGGCCACAAACAGTTCCTAACAGTCCATGCCCAAATACATGTCCTTCTTGCACACAAAATACATTCATTCTATCCTCTTAGCCCCAAAAGTCTTCACTCGTTCCAGCATCAACTCTAAGGTTCAAAGTCAAAAGCCTCATGTAAGTGTCATCTAAATTACATACAGGTGACACTTGAGGTATGCTTCCTGCTGATGCAAAACTCCTTTCCAGCTGTGAAACCAGGTAAGTATGTGCATCTGAAATACAATGGTGGGACAGGTACAGGATAGACATTTCCATTCGAAAAGGGAGAAACGAGGAGGAAGGGAGGGAGGGACAGAGGGAGGGAGGGAGGAAGGGAAGGGGAGGGGAGGGGAGGGGAGGGGGAAGGAAGGAAGGAAGGAAGGAAGGAAGGAAGGAAGGAAGGGAGGAAGGAGGGGAGGGGAGGGAAGGGAAGGGAAGGAAAGAAGGAAGGAAAGAAGGAAGGGAGGGAGGGAGGGAGAGAGAGAGGGAGGGAGGGAGGGAGGGAGGAAGGAAGGAAGGAAGAGGGGAAGGAAGGGAGGAAGGAGAGAAGGAAAGAGGGAAGAAGGGAAGGAAGTGACAGGTCCAAGGAAAATCTAACTCCTATCAAGCCAAACTCCATTAGACCTCAGGGCTCAAGAATAATCCTCTCTGACTCAATGCCCCAGTTTCTTGACCCACTGTGGTGACGATTCTGCCTTCTGGACCCATTGAGGCAGCTCTGTTGAGCAGGGGTCCCACTCCTATAGCTCTGCTGGGTGGCCCTGCTGGCAAGTCTGTGAGGCATTCCATCCTCAGGCTCTAGAAAGCATCATCCCCAAGGCTCCAGGCAGAGGTGGCCTGGCCTATAGAAACCACAGAGGCAGCCCCTGCTCTCTGAAATCAAGGTAGAAGTAGCCTTGCTCCCAGGCCTCTGGTGAGAATGGCAGCCCTGATGATCTCTGGGTCACCTTTGGGTGACCTGTTCTGGAAGGATAAAGCATGTTTTCAGCTGAGTAACTCTACTGTTCACTCCTGTTCACTTTGGCTCAAACGGGAACTGCCTCTGCTAAGATGATGCCATCTCTGTTCCCAGCCCCTGCCTGACACCTTGGGTAACCTCCTTAAGGAGTGACTGTCCACCCACACCCTTGATGTTCTCTCCAGAACCAGTTCCCTCATTTTCTGTAATACTGATAGATCAGAAAGTTTCCAAATCTTCAAGCTCTGGCTCCTCTGGGCTTCTCAGTTCCCTCGGGGTATATCTCTCTTCACGTTTGGTTATATAGAAGTGGTAAGGAAACCCAGGTTGCTCTTTCAATACTTCGCTCAGAGATTTCCTCTAAATACTAAGACCCAACTTAAAACTAAATAGCCAATGTCACTGCTTGCAAGGCATCTTCCACAAAACACAAAATAATTCAGCCAAGTTCTCCGGCACTTTATGGCGAGGATCAGCGATAATCTGTTCCTCATTCCCATCTGAGACTTCACCAGAACCCTCGCGTTGCTTTACCAACATTCTCCGTTGCTACTTCCGGACCGCCTAGGAAGATGAGGGCTTTAGGTACAGCTCTCTTTTCTGAGACCTCACCAAAATCAACTTCTCCACCGACAATCCCTTCAGGGAAATCCAGGCTTTCTCCAACCTGTGCTTCAAGACTCCTCCAGCCTCTAACCCATGACCCAGCTCCAAAGCCTCTTCCAGCTTCTCAAGTCTTCCCCTTTAGACATTTGTTACAGCCGCATCCCACTTCTCAGGACCCAATCTGCGTTAGCCAGGGTTTCCCAAAGAAACAGAACAGGTTGTATATATACAAGATTTATTATGAGGAATTGGCTCACAGAATTAAAGAGGCTAACGAGTTCTGAGATGTGTAGTCAGCAAGCAGGAGATCCAGGAGAGCCAAGGATGTGGTTTTAGTCTTCATCCAAAGGCTGGAGAGCCAGGATAACCACTGGTGTGGTTCCGGCCCAAAGGCTGGCAGACTCGAGACCCTAGGAAGACCTGATGTTTCAGGTCAAGAGTTTCCGAAGAACTTGACAAGATAATCTAAAATTGACATCGAAAAAACCAACGGACAAGTTTACTGACGTGATTAAGAAGAAGAGGCAATGTGACTTATTAAGATGCAACTTATGGGGCGCCTGGGTGGCGCAGTCGGTTAAGCGTCCGACTTCAGCCAGGTCACGATCTCGCGGTCCGTGAGTTCGAGCCCCGCGTCAGGCTCTGGGCTGATGGCTCAGAGCCTGGAGCCTGTTTCCGATTCTGTGTCTCCTTCTCTCTCTGCCCCTCCCCCGTTCATCCTCTGTCTCTCTCTGTCCCAAAAATAAATAAACGTTGAAAAAAAAAATTAAAAAAAAAAGATGCAACTTATAACAAAGCTAGAGTAACTAAGGGTATGTGGCTCCAAGTTGCAGGAGATGTGTGAAGAACTGAAAACAGAGACAGAAGACATTACAGTCAATGAGACTCTTTTAAAAAAAGTTTTTAATGTTTATTTACTTTTGAGAGAGACAGAGAGAAAATGAACTAGCAGGGGAGGGGCAGAGAGAGAGAGAGGGAGATACAGGATCCGAAGCAGGCTCCAGGCTCTGAGCTGGCAGCACACAGCCCGACATGGGGCTCGAACCCACGAACTGTGAGATCATGACCTGAGTTGAAGTCAGACATCTAACCAACTGAGCCCCCCAGGCGTCCCCAGTGGGACGCTGTAATAAATGGTGCTAAGACCATTCACAAAAATAAACTTAAAATGGATAAAGGACCTGAATGTGAGACAGGAAACCATCAAAACCTTAGAGGAGAAAGCAGGAAAAGACCCCTCTGACCTCAGCCGTAGCAATCTCTTACTCGACACATCCCCAAAGGTAAGGGAATTAAAAGCAAAAATGAACTACTGGGACCTTATGAAGATAAAAAGCTTCTGCACAGCAAAGGCAGAACCAACAAAACTAAAAGGCAACCAACAGAATGGGAAAAGATATTTGCAAATGACATATCGGACAAAGGGCTAGTATCCAAAATCTATAAAGAGCTCACCAAACTCCACACCCGAAAAACAAATAACCCAGTGAAGAAATGGGCAGAAAACATGAATAGACACTTCTCTAAAGAAGACATCCGGATGGCCAACAGGGACATGAAAAGATGTTCAGCGTCGCTCCTTATCAGGGAAATACAAATCAAAACCACACTCAGGTATCACCTCACGCCAGTCAGACTGGCCAAAATGAACAAATCAGGAGACTATAGATGCTGGAGAGGATGTGGAGAAACGGGAACCCTCTTGCACTGTTGGTGGGAATGCAAACTGTTGCAGCCACTCTGTTGCAGCCACTCTGCAGTGTGGAGGTTCCTCAGAAAATTAAAAATAGACCTACCCTAGGACTCAGCAATAGCACTGCTAGGAATTGACCCAAGGGATACAGGAGTACTGATGCATAGGGGCACTTGTACCCCAATGTTTATAGCAGCACTCTCAACAATAGCCAAATTATGGAAAGAGCCTAAATGTCCATCAACTGATGAATGGATAAAGAAATTGTGGTTTATATACACAACGGAGTACTATGTGGCAATGAGAAAGAACAAAATATGGCCCTTTGTAGCAACGTGGATGGAACTGGAGAATGTGATGCTAAGTGAAATAAGTCATACAGAGAAAGACAGATACCATACGTTTTCACTCTTATGTGGATCCTGAGAAACTTAACAGAAACCCATGGGGGAGGGGAAGGAAAACAAAAAGAGGGTAGAGTGGGAGAGAGCCAAAGCATAAGAGACTCTTAAAAACTGAGAACAAACTGAGGGTTGATGGGGGGTGGGAGGGAGGGGAGGGTGGGTGATGGGTATGGAGGAGGGCACCTTTTGGGATGAGCACTGGGTGTTGTATGGAAACCATTTTGACAATAAATTTCATATATTGAAAAAAATAACTAAAAATAAATGGTGCTATGAGTATCCATATTAAAAAAAAGCAGAGTTAGATGTCTCCTTCACGCAATGCAAAAGATGAATTTTAGACATTAAAGAACTAAGTTCAAGAAAAAAAACAAGAAAATGTTTAAATTTTTCAAAATGTGTAGAATATCTTCACAATCTTAGAGTAATGTGATATTGTGACTTATAAGAAATACACACTTGGTCATTCAGATGATCAACACGTATTTCTCACATATATTTGGTCTTTGTGTCCACAGTTCTTGGCTAATTTCCTCAGGGATAAGAGCAATGGGAATATCTTTTGTTAGAATATTTGGTGTCTTATCCTCAGTTCCTGGAATCTTCTCAGAGCCATAAAGGGGAAGGGAGTGTTTTGTTATTTACAACAAGCCCCTTTAGCCAACTGGGTTTTTGTTAATGAGATGACTTCTGGGAAGTTCCTAAGGATGGGGGCTGGTGGCCAGTAGAATCAGCTAGGGATACAGTACCAGTCCCTGACTTCCAGGAGGGAAAAGAGGCTGGAGATTGAAACAATCACCAGTGGCTAAAGATTTAGTCAACTGCGCCAGTGTAATAAATGCTTTGTAAAAACCCAAAAGGAGGGTGTTCAGAGAGCTTCCAGATTGGTGAACCAGATTGCTTCCACAGGATCTCCTTTGTTCAGAACCTCACTCTACGTATCTCTTTACCGGGCTGTAGATTCGTATCTTTTAATATCCCTTGTAATAAACCAATAATCCAGTGAGTAAACAGTGAGCAACGATTTGCCAAAGAGAGTATCTGAATGCCCAGTCAGCACATGAAAACAGTAAGCAAGGAATGCTAATTAAAACCATGAAAAGATAGCATCCATTTCATCAGCATCAGATTGGCAAAAACTCTGAAGTCTTCAAGACCAAATATTAGTAAGGATGTAGAATAATGAGCTTTATAAAACACTGCTGATATATTTCCAGTGTATATTCAGATTTGCACAAACATAGTGGAGATACTATTAGATATTATCTAAGTTGATAGAGATAATTAAATATTAGCCATTTGGTAATATTTTTTAAAAGGCGAATCAGCTCGTAACTTCTGACCTCAGAATTGAGATTCACGTGCTTCAGATGCACAAAGCAACAGACACAAAATGATATTTAAAGTGCTGTTTTAAGTAGTGAAATGCCGGTAATAGCTTAAATGCCTATCTACAGGAGAAGGATACACACAGCATGTTATTTAGTCACAGTGGAGCAGAATATACCATAGGGCAGATAAAAACATCTATGTGTCAACATGCATAAATATAAAACACAGTTGAACAAGGTTGCCGAATGCCAGTGTAGTTTTCTGGTACTCCTATACATTTTGAAAACATACACAATGATGCACGATAACTTTTATAGATCTACCAAGACACGGTGAGACATAAAATACGCACGGAAGTGATAAACACGCAACTTGCAACAGTGAAACAGTGATTATTTCTGGAGATGTAGGAAAGCCTCAGCTTTGTCTATAATACCCTATGTCTTTAAAAATAGTTGAAATGACAATGGCACGATGGTAGACTTTCATTGAGCCAGATGGTGCGTCCCTGTACGTGCACTGTGCTATCGTCTACTTTCCTCTGCATGTTGTTCTAGATACACGGCTAGTGGTTACTAGCGAGTTATAAGAGCAGGACTGCCTGCTTGAGGAGTCTGCTCTTGCGCTGAATAGCTGTGTGATCTTAGGCAAGTTACCCAAGCTGTTCTTCAACTTCTTCATCCATAAAGCAAAGGATTGTAATAGTATCTACTTCATAGGACCTTTGTGAACATTGCATGAATTAATGCATCAAAATCAGCTAGTGACTAGCCTAGCCCTCCATACCCATTACTGTTCGGAGATTTTTAAAAAAATTAAAAGGGTTAACTAAAAAGTTATTCTACAAGTCGTAGAATAATAAGCTGATTCTATGTATGCAAGCTTTATTGTTTATCAGTGTAAACCTCTAAGGTCAATACAGGAAACATTAACTGTGAGGTTATATATACCTGTTAGCACAGTGATCACCTCCGGACAAGGAGAGAGAAATAAGGTCTACAAGGATGTCAATGAACACTTCAGCTATCTGTAATAAGAGCAAACACACACACACACACACACACACACACACACACACACACAATACTTCCTAATGTGGCAGGCACTATTTAAATGCTTTACATAAGGTAACTTATTCAAATCTCACAGCAACTCCGCGGCATAAAGAGGTTAAGTGACTTGCCCAAGGTCACTCATGAGGAAAGATTCTGCAATGCAGGTAACTGAGAAGCGGATTCAGTATTTAGACTACACAAAGAATTACAGATGGGGATGTCAACCAGTCTGGCTCCAGGGTCTGTGCTCTTAATCTCCATATGGCTTTTAAATAAATTGATGTTTCATTACAGAAATACATGATATTCACCATCCACATGGCCCACAAAGGATTCAAAATCAGAATTTATACAGAGGGCTGACAAATTCATTAAAAAATTATGACTCAACCGATGAAAATGGGCAATAGATGTGAACAGGAAATGCAGAGAAGAGGAAACAGAAAGGACAAATGGGTTAGTAATTTTGGAAATGCAAATTAAAACAACAATGAAATATAAATTTATAAGCATCAAACTGGCCCAAGATTGAAAATCTGATGATAACAAGTGTCAATCTGGTGGGACAGCAGGAATTCTCATATATTCAGGAAGTGTGTAAATTGCACGGCCACTTTGGTGTGCAGTCTGGCAATATCTAGAAAAGTCGAGGTACATATTCCTTTCAACAGGGCAATTCTCCATCTCTCTCCCTTTGCTACAAAATCTCACAAGAAGACAAGGACAAGAATATTCACTGCAACTTTCTTGGTAACAGAAAAACTAAAAATAATGCAAACATCTAGAAACAAAAGACTAGGAAAAGTATGATACAGTCCTAGAATTACATACGGTATGATTGTTAAATTAGTTCCAGCTTGGGGTGCCTGGGTGGCTCAGTCGGTTGAGCATCCAACTTTGGTTCAGGTCATGATCTCACAGTTTGTGAGTTCAAGCCCCGCGTCAGACTCTGTGCTGTCAGCTCGGAGCCTGGAGCCTGCTTCAGATTCTGTGTCTCCTTCTCTCTC
The DNA here is from genome assembly GCF_022837055.1 of Prionailurus viverrinus. Taxonomy (NCBI): domain Eukaryota; kingdom Metazoa; phylum Chordata; class Mammalia; order Carnivora; family Felidae; genus Prionailurus; species Prionailurus viverrinus. Next base: position 14,477,035 of record NC_062571.1, read on the forward strand.
TGCCCCTCCCCCACTGGTGCTCTGTCTCTGTCTCTCAAAAATAAATAAATGTAAAACAAAAATTAAAAAAAAAATTAGTTCCAGCTTGTGTCACAAGTTCATAAATATAAAAGATAACGTTGAGAGACAGTAAGTTTCCTAAGATCCATACGGAATGATATGAAGTACATAAGGTTTGAAAACCAAACTAACTTCATAGTTTATGCTTATATTTATTTACTGATGCCACAAAATAACAGTGCTCAAGGGATCTTTGGGACCCTTTCAAAGGTTCTGTGACATCAAAACTATTTTCATAATATTAAGACACTATGTGCACTCTTATACCATCATAAATGCGCAACAGTTTTCCATTGGCACGTGACATGTGACCTCACAATAACTGTCGAAGCAGATATGAGAACCCAGTTATCTTTTGCTGAGCTAAACATAGAGAAATATACAAAACTTAAAACAACATCATTCTTCTTTTATTTGGAAAGTGCAACATAAAAATGTGTTATTTGTATTAATGTCTGATGAGTTCATTATAATTTTAAATAAATTTATAAATATTTCTAAGATTTCTTTGTTTCAAACACTGTAAATGTTGACAGTTATAATCCATACAAAGAAAAATATTTGGGGTCCTCAATAAATATGAAGCTTGCAAAAAGATTTTGAGACCAAAACATTTGAGAACTGCTGGTAAACATGGGAGAGATGGACCTGAAGTTCAAGGTTCTGGTTACTCCGCGGGGCTGCGCAGGGGGAGACAAAGTGATGGGATCTGGGGGCGGGGACTGTGGGGCTTTAAGGCATTTGCAACATTTTTTTCCTATACCAAAGCAAGGTAACAGCAAAACAGAGCTCAATAATACTACTGGGTGGTAGTAATATTGTATTTTCGTATCTCTTGGTGTATTGAAAACAGTTCGTAATAAAAGAGGAATACAGTCATAAGCATATTACTTAGACTGATGGAAATAATTACCAGAAATACTAATAGCCACAATAGTTAAGAAGTTTCCAGTGGGGTGAGGAACTAGAGGTGGGCGAGCAAGCGTGGGAGAGGACTGCTCTTCGTAGAAGATTCTTTTGTGCCATTTCATTTGTTACTGTGCACACCCACTATACCTGCATAAAAATAGAACTTAAAAAAAAGGCAATAACTTCGTGAACTATGCAAAACATACAGAGATGAGGGTAAAATCTGGAAGGGAAGAAAGTAGAACTGAGTAGCAGTTGTGTTAGGATGTTGGGATTACGGAGAAGTTTCCTTTCACTTCCACATGTTCTGTAACGTGGCTGTATTGTGTATACAGTATAAGATTATTATTTAAGTTAGCGCATCAAAAAAGACGCAGAACTATTCTTTTCTCCTGAGGAAGAAATTGATGATGGCTGTCATCTGGGTTCTTTTTATTCTTCTCGTTCTTTTCACATCATTGCCAACCTTTCATACCTTAAAGACTATGATCACAAATAGATTCTTTTTTTAACTTGTAACTGTAGGAGCCTGTCTTTAGAGATGCAATTAACTCCATGGAAGAATACAAAATTGGTGCCGTGTCATCAGGGCACATTCAGCACGACACCACGTCTTTCAGGGTTCGCTTACAGCCGTGCTAAATCAAATCTAAATCCTGATATAAATAACTGGATGATGATCCACATCGGAGGTTCAAATGAACTATTTATTGTATCCTTTATTGTGTACCATATCCTCTGTGTCAGTGACAGCTGTTTGCTGGATAAAAGCGGAATGCTATACGAGGGGGGTTCACGGAGCAGTTGGCCTGGCTCTGTATTCATGGGCTCCACCGCAACAGGCAAGGTGAACATACATGGACATCAAGATTACAGTTTCACCCCTCTCCTGGGTGGCTCAGTCGGTTGAGCGTCCAACTTCAGCCCGGGTCATGATCTCGTGGTCCGTGGGTTCGAGCCCCACATCGGGCTCTGTGCTGACAGCTTGGAGCCCGGAGCCTGTTTCGGATTCTGTGTCTCCCTCTCTCTCTGACCCTCCCCTGTTCATGCTCTGTCTCAAAAATAAATAAACATTTAAAAAAAAAAAAAAAAAAAAAAAAAAAAAGATTACAGTTTCAGTTCAGAGGACCTCGTCCAGGACCCCTTCCCCAGGACGGGAGAAGCACAGGTAGCCGGAAGGGTCTAGGAAGTTTCTGTTTTGCTTTGTCTTTAATGTGGGGCATCTAAAGAACGATTCCTAGGGCACCATATAAACTAACGGAAGGCAGGGGTGCATGGGTGGCTTAGTCAGTTCAACATCTGACTTTGGTTCAGGACGTGATCTCACGGTTCGTGAGTTTGAGCCCCACATCGGGCTCCTCACTGACAGTGCAGAGCCTGCTTGGGATTCTCTCTCCCTCTTTCTCTCGAAATAAATAATCTTTAAGAAAAATTTTGTAAAGGACCGTCCCTATACCGTGGCCAGGTTAGACTGAAAAAACAAAACAAAACAAAACAAAACAAAACATAAACCAGAATTTCCATGTATGGAATCAGGAATAAAGAATTTCTGAGGGGGTGGGGAAGGAATGTTCCAGTGGGTGATCAGGGAGTATAGAATTTCCTAGGACTCTCAAAACAAATTACCCCAAACCCGGTGGCTTAACACAACAGAAATGTATTATCTCACAGTTCAGGAGGTGAGAAGTCCAAAATCAAGGCGTCTGCAAGGCTGGTTCCTTCTGGAGGCTCTGAGGGAGAATCTGTGCCAGGCCTCTCTCTCCTGGCTTCGGCTGCTGCTGGCAACCTTTGGTCTTCCTCGGCTTGGAGCCGCAGCTCTCCAATCTCTGCCTCCTTCTTCATGTGGCCCTGCGTCTCTGTGTCCTCTTCTCTTCTTGTAAGGACACCAGTCATTGCATATATGGGTCACCCTAAATCCAGGATGATTTCATCTTGAGGTCTTTAATTAACTGTATCTGCAAAGACTGTATTTCCAAGTAGGGTCGCACTCTGAGATTCCAAGTGGACATGAGTTTTGGGGTGGGGGGGTACATCATTCAATCCACTATACAGGGCCAAGCAAAACAAATACTAAAGGCACAGGCCACGGGATCCGATTCTGGCTGCAAGTAATGGGGAGCTGACTAACACAGCCCATTCAAGAGAACTCTATGCAGAACACAAAGGAGGTCACGGAAGTTTTCCAAAACAATGAAAATCATTTCCGATTTGTTCTGTCCACCCATCATCCATCCATCCATCCATCCATCCATCCATCCATGGATCTACTCATCAGTATGACTTTTGAACATCTATATGTTTTGCACGGTGCTGGATATGAGGTCCCTTTTTTAAAATGTTTATTTTGAGAGCGAGAGAGAGAGAGAGAGAGAGAGAGTGCAAGCAGGGAGGCACAAAGAGACAGGGAGAGAAAGTAGATCCCAAGTAGGCTCCACACTTAGTGGGATGCGGGCCTCGATCCCATGATCCTGGGATCAAGACCTGAGTCGAAACCAAGAGTTGGACCCTTAACCAACTGAGCCACTTAAGAGCCCCTGGATATGAAGTACTTTTAATGGAAACTGAGGCTTCATTATTAAATGTAATGGAACATAATCTCATGCACCCTCAAATAAGCTGTAATGCCACTTTGCAAACAGACGATTTTATATATATGGGCAAGGGACTAGAAGGGCATTTATAAGAACAACTATAAAACATGCTATAGTTTGCTACCGTCATATAGACTTACTATACATGTGTGTGTGTATGGAAGGACAGACAGAGAGACTGACTGGCTAGGTGGGTAGCTGGATGCATGCTCCCACATCCCATTTTCTCTTTCTGGATGAGCGAGAACATTATGTCGCACACTTGAGTCTCCTTTGCAGCTATAGGCTGGAAGCATGCCACTGAATCCTGACCAGGGAAATCGGGTGGCGGCGATGTCCGTCACTTGGAGGTCTGAAAAAATATCCCCCCATACCGTTTCCCTTCTGTGGAGATCACGGTGGCGTGCACAGAAGAGGCATGGATCCCTGAACCATGAAGAAGCAAGACTCAGTCGGGCCACGATTCACATCAGACAGTGACGGGGAGTAAGAAACAAACCTCTCAAGGAGTAAGCCATTGAGCATCTGGGGTTATTCATTACCGTAGTCGTGGTACTTACCTTGTGTCCCATGACTGGCTGTACAAGGTCAGCTCGGGCCAAGGACGTTGAGGACGGCCATCCCCAAACTCTAGCTTACTGAGCTGCTCAGATGAACGCTGTAGACGGATAATTTCTACTCAAGATCTTATTCAGCCAGTTCTCCTCAGGGACACCACGTACGATGGGTAACAATACTTGTCCGTTCGCAGCGCGGAGTCTGGCTGAGTTCGTTTCTGGGTGCCTTCTCTGTGGCAGACCCGCACGCACACTGTATCACTCAGGTCCTTTCTCAGATGGATCCTAGGACAGCATGCAGCCCCCAGAATCTCCCTGGAATGACCACGCCTCCTTAGGTCCTTCTCGCCACACACCACGGGCAACCCCGTCCAGCCCCTCAGGAGGTGTTGAGGAGCAGAGGTTCCTATGCTGCCCTGCCCCCCTGGATGAGAGCCAGGACCAGCATCAGGGGGCTCTCCGGCCCCGGCTCTCTGGCTCTAGGGCAGGCACCAGTCCCCATAGCTAAACCCACACAGAAAAACCTGAAGGTAGATGAGATGCCTATGTCAGCGTGGTACCTGTGTGTCTTTACCACACTTCCTTTAGCTAAGCTGCCCTTTCCATTAACACTTCGGTCACACGACTATGACTTAGGACTGACTACTCGCCGTCCCCTGGGTGGCAATGCCCTCCACCCTGCCCCTCTCCCAGCCGTTCCTCCGAAACATCGGACACACGCTCGTGTTGCCTCTGCGAAGCCTCCCCAGCTTCCCTGGGGTTGGGAGAGCTTCCTCCTAGGGCTCACCGAGCGCTCAGTTCACACCCTGTTCTGGTATTTATCAACTCGGACTTCCGTGTATCTGACTGAAAGCCCATCTTGCCAACTGAACCGTGAACTGGTCAGGAGCAGGGATGTGCTGATTTTCCCTTATCCAAAGACCTTGTTCCTCAACTTCTGGGACACTCCACAATCTGGGCTCTCTTTCTGTCGCTGGCTGCTTCTAGGTCCCCAGGGTCATTCAGCAGGCCTCTTCCCTCGTCTAACTCACTCCGCAGATGACTGCATCCCATCTGGAGCTACCAAGATCTCTGACGTCCCCCAAGGTTGTATCTCCAGTGCAAACCTCTTCCCTGAGCTCTAGGTACCAATATGCAAAAGATCTGCCCACCTCTGATTCAAAGTCCGTCTGATGCGTGTCTCCGAACAGAGCCAAACTCCTCCCTCCACCAGGAGTTGGGCGCACTTCCTTACAACGTGCTCCCTCCTTAACACTTCCCCGTCAGAGAACCGGAATAACATTCTTCTTCCATTTTCCCAGTCCCCAAACCTTGTCGTTCTGGATGCCAGTCCTTCGTGTCCCGCTTCTAACCTGTGAGAACAGGCTGTGGGTGTCACCGTCCAGAATTGGAGCACCGCTCGTCCCCTCTGCTAATCTGAGCCACCGTCACCTCCTGTTTGGACACCATACCCGCCCTCACGACAGAACTCCAGGAGAGAGCTAGAGTGGCCCTTTCACATCTTGCACCTCATCTCGTCACTTTCTCACTCAAAGCCTCAAAGCCTTCCTATCACATTTCAGATAAAACACAAACTCCTTACCTTGGACTACAAGGTGCACCCCCCTGCAGGACCTGACCCAGCTGCTCTGTGCCCTCATCCCTGTCACTCTTGCCACACGCTTGTCTTCCTTCCTATTCTGCAAACAGCCAAGCCCACTCCTGCTCCGGGGCTCTGGCCCAAAACAGACATTTAAAACTCAGTGGAAGGAGCTGAGGAGCCTAGAAGACAGAGTCCACGTACAGGAGGTGGAAAAGAGAAGAGAAAAGCAAAGATAATTAGAGGACCAGGGCCAGGCTAGGAAACGTAACATTCAAATGACACAAGTTCCAGGAAAGGAAAAGACAAGGGAAGAAACTATCTACGATACTGTTCAAGAAAATTCAATAGAATGGAAACACAGGAGTTTCTGAGCGCTAGGCCCAACGGATGAAAACAAACTCACATCAAGGCAGACTGTTCTGAAATACAGGAAATACTACAAACTAAAGGTGCATTCAAAGGATCAGGAATTAAATTTGCTTCATGTTTCCCAAAAGCAGCTTTGAAAGTTAAAAGGCAGAGGAATAAGACCTTCAAACTCTCAAGGATCACTACCGCCAAATCCAGCCAATTTATCATCTAAAAACAGACTAAAGACACGGGCAGAAATGCAAGGTCTCAAAACCTCCTTCCCACGTACCCTTCCGTTGTATGCTTCTAGATGATGTGTTCCACCAGAAAAAGGGGAAAATCCAAGGGGTGCCTGGGTGGCTCAGTCAGTTGAGCGTCTGACTTTGGCTCAGCTCATGATCTCACAGTTTGTGAGTTCGAGCCCCACGTCAGGCTCTGTGCCGACAGATCGGAGCCTGGAGCCTGTTTCAGATTGTGTGTGTGTGTGTGTGTGTGTGTGCGCGCGCACGCGCGCACCTCTCCCACTCACGCTGTCTCTCTCAAAAATAAAAATAAACATTAAAATTTTTTTAAACAATTTTTTAAGAAGGGGGCGAAATCCAGGAAAGGGGAGGAACAGGATGCAGGAGTCAGGAGCGAATACCCAGGGTGAGAAGACAGCTGCGCACTAGGCATAGTGGGCCAACTCTAAGAGATTTCTCTAAGATGACAAAATTGTTGGAATGCTTATGTGCCCTAAATGCTTGCACCAGATTTAAATGGGTGGACAGGGGAAAACTAACAAACAAAAATGTAGTAATTAATTTCAGGAAAAATCAAAGCTTGCTCAGGAAAGGAACAGTAATCATAGTTTACTATAAGCTCAAGAGGAAACAGAATTTAAATAAAAAGAACAGGAATAATGATATTGAAAAAAATATAATCTAGGGGTACCTGGGTAGCTCAGTCAGTTGAATGTCCAATTCTTGATTTCAGTTCAAGTCATGATCTCACGGTCGTGAGATCGAACTCCCCCATCAGTTTCCATGCTGAGCGTGGTTCTTGCATAAGATATTCTCCCTCTCCCCCCCATATACATATTTATTACACAGATTTATTATACGGATTATATATATATATATGTTTATATATTTTTTAATATAGATTTAATATATATGTTGCATATATGCATATATATACATACATATACACACATACACATATATATAGACACATACACACACACACACACACACACACACACACATATATATCCCTCTGCCCCTCCTCTGCTCATGCTCTCTGTTTAAAATAAATTAAAAAATAATTTTAAATTATGATCTAAGTAAGTCAGGACAATGGATGGCTGGGCAGGGTGCTTGGGGACAGGGGAACACAGAAAAGGCAGCTAAATTCTTACTTTAAAAAAAATTTTTTTAACATTTATTCATTTCTGAGAGTGAGAGAGAGCATGAGCGGGGGAAGGGCAGAGAGAGAGGGAGACACAGAATCAGAAGCAGGCTCCAGGCTCTGAGCTGTCAGCACAGAGCCCGATGCGGGGCTCAAACTCACAGACTGCGAGATCATGACCTGAGCCAAAGTCAGACACTCAACCAACTGAGCCACCCAGACACCCCTAAATTCTTACTTTTTGTTTTTAATTTTTTTTTAATGTTTATTTATTTTTGAGATAGAGAGAGACACAGCATGAACGGGGGGAGGGTCAGAGAGAGAGGAAGACACAGAATCTGAAGCAGGCTCCAGGCTCTGAGCTGTCAGCACAGAGCCTGATGCGGGGCTCGAACTCACGGACCGTGAGATCATGACCTGAGCCGAAGTCAGACACTTAACCAACTGAGCCACCCAGGCGCCCCTAAATTCTTACTTTTTATAGTACAAAGTCAACAGATAATGCCCAAGGCGGTACACTCAGATATGATGAATGCAATTTAGAAATACAGAATTAAACACCAAGCGAGTCAACTAAAAGAGCTGTAACAGACTTCCCTGAGGAACGGGAAAATGGCTGTTCTGTTTGCCTACAAACCTGATGAGACTATTTGACTCCTATGCACTCATACATGAGACCTAATTTTTAAAAATCAGGGAATAAGCAATTGGCTTATCCTGGATAAGACTAGAAATTTCAGTATTAGAGAAGGAGAAGGGTCATTCTGGCAGCTTCTCTCCTGTGACTCTTCCAAGGGACCCCTCCCCGGCATCAGCAGTCACGTGCTCCTTCACTACTACAAAGCCTGGAAATCAAAAAGGACGTCCAACAGGTCCAGAGGAGACCTGGGTCCTTTCTGAGTTCACACATGGGTGGTGACTTCTTTTCTCCAAAGAGACAGTGAGATACACGATACGGCATGAGAACCATGGTCTTGTGAACATAACGGGACTGAATGAGCCCCTGCGCATATGACTGAGCACATGAATGGGGGCCCTGTGGGAAAGACCACGTGCACCAAGAAAGTGGGTGGGCTGGTAGGGAGGAGATCGTTTGGAATGAGAGAGGGGATCCAACTCAAGAAAACATCCGGCTGTGGATCTCCGGGTGCAAAAGGGGTAAACTCGCAGTAAATTCTTACACAGGTTTTGGCTTTTTTCTCCTGTCCCGACTCCTTGACCCCAATGGCGGTCACAGGTTGGGAAAGCAACACACCGATGATCTTTTCCTGTCCGCACAGGCAGAAAACTGGCAGCGAAATAAGATGTGCTTTGTCTCATTCTCCCATCAGAGGTCAGACTAACAATGGCAGACTCCAAAAGCAATGTGCACCAGGAGAAGGAGCGTTAGAATCAATCCATCTTTCTCCTGGTCTCCCCACCTCCAAGTTTCTCGTTAAAATTCTGGGTGGCCTATGGCTTTACATGTGAACGCTATGGGTGTTACAAATGCATAGTACCACACAACGTGTGTGTGTGTGTGTGAGTGTGTGTGCGCGCACGCATCAGGTGAGCTACACGAAATTGCTCTTTTGTAGGTAAAAACCCAGTCAAATGTTGGCAGTTTCACGTTATAGAACCGAAGAGTCTTGCCATATTCTCATGCCAGTCCTCTGAATTAGAGTTAGATTTGTTAATCCCGTTTTATAGATGAAGAAGGAGTCTTGGGGGACTTCATGCTTTGTAACTGTGCTTTCCCAAAGCAGTGTCAAGGCAACCCAGTCTGTGACCCGAGGGTCTACAGTTAGATCGCATGTTGGGGCAGTTCTGTGTGCTGGAAGTGCCCTGGGGACCTGTAGGCACATCCTCCTCAGCTGCTACCTGATGCCACCACGAATCCCCAGGGAACAGGCTCACTGCTTCCCTACATCCAAACCAACAGGGGGAGCACAGGGCAGCACTGACGGGGGGAGGCACGTCCACGGGTGCAGCTCAGTGGCGGCCTGGAGGAGAGGGGGCTGATCGCGGTTGGCTTGTTTTTTGTTTTTGTTTGGGGGGTTTTTGTTTCTCTGTTTGGTTTTGGTTTTGGTTAGAATCCAGCAGGTATAATAGTTTCTGTAAAAGGTAATCTTGAAAACAGTGCATTCTGTCTGGCTAAATCAGATTTCAGAAGAAAAAGGACCATGTCAGCTAAGGGCTACATTTAACATCAGATATTTAATTTAGATTATTTAATACAATTTAAAAAGCTCTCTAGGAATATTTGGCCAAAATCTCTTTGGCCAAGGAGCATGGCAGAAAAACTATTCTTAAAAAAATAAAGGGAAAGAGACAAAGGAAGAAATTTAGCACAGAATTAGAACTTTGAAAGAATGGAGAGCACAGGGACATAGCTAAGAAAAGGGGGGGGGGGGAATAGTCAGACGTGAAGGATTTTTTTCAGATTGATCTCAATTACTGCATTTTTTCCCCAGGAAAATAGAGGAAGATGGGTTTCGCCTGTTTGTCAATGGAGTCTCTAAACTGCACACGTGGTTTTCTGGCAGGGCAGGAGCTGGGGATCTGGGCAGCTGGGGTTCAGAGGAGTAATGCCCATCTTCCACTTTGCTCCTGGGGCCCCATGTCCACCTCACTTTACTGCACCCTGCCCCCAGGCACAGGTCAGTTTACTGCCCATCTATTCCCCCTGTAGACTGATAGCCCATCCACAAGGCTGGGGTCCAGCGTCCTATTCACTAAGCAATGGAATATAGCTTAGCCATAATAAAGAGGGAAATAAAGGATGGACCTTGAGGGCATTATACCAAGTGAAATAAGAGTAAGACAAATACTGTATGATCTCGCTTATATGTAGACTCAACACAAACTCACAGATATGGAAGACAGACTGATGGTTGCCAGTGATATGAATAGATATGCCACAATTTCCTTATCCATTCATCCATCAAGGGACACTTAAGTTGCTTCCATGTCTTGGCTACTGTAAATAATGCTATGAACATGGAGGTGCATATATCTTTTTGAGTTAGTGTTTTCATTTCCTTTGGATATATACACAGAAGTGAAATTTCTGGATGATACAGCAATCTTACTTTTAATTTTTTGAGGAGCATCCATACCGTTTTCTCTAAATTTTTTTTAACATTTATTTATTATTGAGAGACAGAGAGACACAGAGCATGAGCAGGGGAGGGGCCGAGAGATGGAGAGACACAGGATCTGAAGAAGGTTCCAGGCTCTGAGCTGTCGGCACAGAGCCCGACACGGGGCTCAAACTCAGAAACCACGAGATCATGACCTGAGCCAAAGCTGGATGCTCAACCAACTGAGCCACCCAGGCACCCCTTATATACCATTTTCCATAGTGGCTGTACCAACTTATATTCCCAAGAGTGAAGGAGGGTTCTCTCTTTTCCACATCCTCTCCAACAGCTGGCATTTCTTGTAGTTTTGATAACAGCCATTCTAACAAGTGAGAGGCGGTATCTCATTGTGGTTTTGATTTGTATTTCTCTGACGATTAGTGATTTTGAGCATCTTCTCATGTAACTATTGTCCATCTCTCTTTTTGGGAAAAATGTCTATTCAGGTCTTGTGCCCATTTTTTAATCAGGCTCTGTTTTGCTACTGAGTTGTAGGAGTTCTTCACATGTTTTGGATATTAACTCCTTATCAGATAAATGATTTGCAAATATTTTCTCCCGTTTTGCAGGCTGCCTTTTTATCTTGTTGATGGTTTTCTTTGATGTGCAGAAGCTTTTTAGCTTACCGGAGTTAGTTCCATTTGTTTATTTTTGCCTGTGTTGCCTTTGCTTTTGAAGTCAAATCCAAAAACTCATGGCCAAGACTGACATCAGGCAGCTTACCACCTATGTTCTCTTCAAGGAGCTTTATGTTGTCAGGTCTTACATTCAAATCTTCAATGCATTTTGAGTTTAATGTTTGTGTAAGGTGTTAGATAGGGTCCAAGTTCATTCTTTTGCACGTGGCTGTCCAGTTTTCCCAACACCACCTACTGAAGACATTGTCCTTTCCCTCACTGGGCGTTCTTGGCATCCTTGTCAAAAATCAACAACAAATGTTTTTTCAATGGATCAAGGAAGAAGGGTTTGTCAACATGTTATTTACAGGCAGGTTTCCAGAAGCTTACTACAGAACTTCCAGAAGCTTCCAGAACTTACTACAGCATCAGGCAAGTCTCTTAAGCTCAAGGCTCGTATTAATCGTTTGGTCCACAAAGCCTTTCCCAGCTGCTCCCCAGACCATCACCTAACAGCAGAACTACCCACACCACACAGTGCTGTCCAGTTCTGATTACTGCTTCCTTCCCTGACGGGAGTTCCTCTAATGAAACTACTAGCAGGATCAGAAGCTAGGGGCAAAGAAGGGCCATGGCCAGTGCAAGGAGAGGTGGAGGATGGCACTGGAGCTTTGACTGAGATCCTCTATCCCTTGGGCCTCCTAATGCCCACCATGTTCTTCTCAGTCCTCATGTTCACGGTCAGAAGGACGCACTCCAGTGCACAGCTCTGCCTGCTGTCTCTCTTTATCATGTCTGTTTTCATAAGATCTGGCCGACTGGTAGAGCTTTACCTGACTTTATTAACTTAATTCTTTCCTTCTGCTGGCCTAATTTGATACTCTACTCCTTTGTGATTGATTCCCCTTCACAATTCCCCCTTTGACCCATCCTGCTTACTCAACACACATCCTGTCACCATCTGAAACTATCCTGCTTCTGTATAACCGTATTCTTTCATTATCTATCTCCCCTCCTTGGAACGCAAGCTGTGAGTTTGGGAACATTTTGTTTTCCCTCACTGCTAAATACCCAGTATTTAGTATTCTGCTGAATACCCAGAACCTACCTAAAACATGGTAGGTTCTCAATGAATGTTACATGAGTGAATTATAAATGAATAAACAAAATCTTCTTCTCATCCAAACAACCAGTCACTCTTTTATCAATTTTATTTCTTTAATACCGCTCACATCTGTACCTTTCTCTCCATCATCTGTGACAATTTTATGTCAGTCCCTCACTTTTTCCTGCTGAGAGAACAGCCTTCTAGTCTACCTATGGCTAAGCTAATAACTCCACTCTCCATTCCTTATATCCCTACCAGATGGGCTGAAACACAAGATGAATCATATCACTGCTCTGCTTGGGACCTTTCCACGGCTCCCCATCACCTATCCTGGCTCGCCTGATGCCCTGAACTAGGTATATACAGCCCTCTGTGACCTGGACTCCCTCTTGTTCTCAGCACCCTCTCTCTGCACCAGCTTAACTGAACTATTGGCAGTTCCCTCATGCCGGATGCTTTAAAAAAAACTTTTAATTTTAAAATAGTTTCAATTTATAGAAAAGTTTGAGAAGATAGTAGAGTGTATTCCCATATATCCTACATGGAGATTCTCCAATCATTAACATCTTCCATACATGTGACAATTATTGAATCAACATTGCTATATTATTATTATTAAGCAACATCCATATATCATTCAGATTTCCTTAGTTTTCCCTAACATCCTTTTTCTATTCCTGGATCCCACCCAAGGTATCACACGACGTTCAGTTGTCGTGTCTCCTTAGACTCCGCTAAGCGGCTGTGATACTTTCTCAGGCTTTCCTGTATTTTGATGATCTTGACAGGTTTGAGAAGTACGGTCAGGTATCAGGCAGGATGTCCTTCGTCTGGGATCTGATGGTTTTCTCGTGTTACGAGTTTACGAGCCATAGGTCGACTAGGAAAGGAAGAATCCAGATGTAAAGTGCCCTTCTCATCACATCGTCTCAAGTGTACCTGCCACCAGCATGATTTATCACTGGAATGTTGGCCCTGATGACCCGGCCGAGGGGGTATTTGTCAGGTTTCTTTGAAGTTCTTCTCCTCTCCCCGTTTCTATGCTCTCTACTCCTTAGAAGGATGTCACTAGGCACAGCCCTCCCTTAAGGACGAGGAGATATGTTCCACTTCCTTGAGAGCACAGTGTCTACATAAATTATTTGGAATTCTTCTATAAGGCAGATTTGTCTCTTTGCCCCCATTTTTTAATTGACTCAATTATTTATCTGATTCAGTTTGGATTCGTGCCGATTTAGTCTGTGCTTTGCGTTATAATTAACTACTACTTTTCATTTGACTCAAATCACTCCAACTTTGTCTGCTAGAAGTTCTTTCAGCTGCTCATCTGGCCCTATGACACACCCACATCAATGCCTGCCTGTTGACTTGTCTGAGTACTTCCTTACTTCCTAGCAGGATAGAACATTCCAGGCTCATTGGCACGTTTCTGCTCCAGGCCTAAAATCAGCAGGTCTCCAAGAAGTCCTGCTTCGTCTTATTGGAGAAGTGTAGAGGAAATCACGACCCAAGCACTGGGCAAGGCCTGTGGTCTCTTACCTGTGTGCTTCTTCTACGGGTCACCTCTTTGCCACCCTCCTCTCCTCCTTCATCCCCCTTCCTTGCTAAAATAATTCCTCATGGTCTTCAAAACTCAGGGGAGCTACCTCCTTTTTCAGGGAAACTCTTTGACTCCTCCCGCTCCACCCCTCCAAGGCAGAGCGTTCGGTCCTGCTCTGTGGTCTCGCCCTTGCTGCGTTGTATTGTTCTAATGTGCTCGCTTGTTGGACTTTTCTCCACTGGACTGAGATACCTTTGAGCAGAGACAATATTCACAGCTTCTAAGAAAGGGTCAGACACAGATGGGCCTACACAGGTTAGAAATTCACTAAATATTTCTTTTTGGTAAATGTATTAATAGATGCCTAACTAAATGGTATATGCCACATATTTTGATTTTTTTCCCTTGACCTTTTGGAGAACAGTAAGCACTATCATCCCTAAAGTACTTCTGAGAAATGCCTGAGTGAGTTTGCTGATGGCCATGCTCAATGTAAGCATCAAGGCCTGTATTCACCAAAGTGCTGTCTTATGGGTGAAAAGTTGGGCACAAAACACACTCTTAACTACAGTATAGCGTGAGGTTGATCACATTACACATTACCAGCAACATCTGTCAAAAAAAACTTCTTCGGGGGCGCCTGGGTGGCTCAGTTGGTTAAGCGGCCGACTTCGGCTCAGGTCATGATCTCGCAGTCCGTGAGTTCGAGCCCCGCGTCGGGCTCTGTGCTGACAGCTCAGAGCCTGGAGCCTGTTTCAGATTCTGTGTCTCCCTCTCTCTGACCCTCCCCCATTCGTGCTCTGTCTCTCTCTGTCTCAAAAATAAACGTTAAAAAAATTTTGAAAAAAAAAAAAAAAAACTTCTTCGGTAGATAAAAGATTGAGAAATGGCCCTACAATGGGAATAACCTAACCACAAATAAAAGCCTGATTGGTCTGTGTGGACGGGCAAGGCCAGTAGTGACCACAGGATGGTTCTGCACCCAACAGACTCGCAAAGGCATCACGAGAGCCCTCAAGTTCTCTGCCACGGTTTGAAGAGCCTGAAAAGCATCATGGCCTAATTACAACATCTGATGTCCACGTCAGCCTGTTATGTCGCCCAGGGTGCCAGGCCCAATTATCATGCTAGTCAATAGTTGTAAAACATAGTTATGTATTGCACTGATGCACAAACACAAAAGAAATGACTGATCACTCAAAAAATCCGGTTGGCGGGTAAAAAATTCCAAACGTAGAGCTCTTGGGGAGGCTCTTCTACTTTTTCACTTCAAAGAAGGAATAATGTGTGGGGTTAGGGGCTTTGTATCAGCGTTGGCACATGCCCATGTCGAGAGAACGATGAGTCTATTTCAGAACCCAGACTACAGAATCCCTTCTCCGAGCCCTGCTGCTTGCTTCCTTCCACTACTGTCCAATCCCAAGAACCCATCTTCCCAGAGCACCGAACCTGGGGTGATTTGCCAGCCCCAGGGTGACCTCTATATCCAAAGTCCTGAGGGGACAATGGATGGGGGAGTGGCCTGCAGGGTCAACCAACAAATAAGTTCAGACTTAGAATCACAAGACCGGCACAGGCCAGGTGTCCTGATGCACCCCAGGGGCTCCCTGAGCCTCAACTTCCTCACCACGAAAAGAAAGGCTGGATAGAGGTTCTTTCTAAAATCTATAACCTTCATAGCTATATGTCTTTATGAGGCTTTCTGAGAACCAGGTGCTCAATGACTACATTCGTCTTGCATTTCTTGGATCCTACAATAGCAAACGGATGCTCTGGGGCCATCTGTAAGTGGCACCTTTAAAGCATGAGCTATAAAGTGCCTTTATTCAGGGAGGACAAGCCTAGGAACACTGCAGGGAGTTTTCAGGGCTGAGGAAGGAGCGGCTGCTGGAGACCTATGCTCAGCTTCTCAAGCCATTTCCCAGCCTACAACCCGGGCCTCTCACTCTGTTCAGAAGAAGGAAAATAACTCACAATAAAAAACTCTGTAGCACAAAAAGAACTGCTGCTAATTAGAATCTTCTACAACCTAAGGTTCCTAGGAGGTACTGAAAGAGAAGAAACGAGCGTCTGGAGAGCAGTCTGACTGCGAGCGAACTTTCGGCAAGCTTATCTCCTCCTACTGCCAGTTCATGATGTAGGAAAGCGTAATCTCCAAAAGAGAAGCGGGAGTCCGAAAGGAAGGGGAAAAGCAAAGGAACAGGTAGTCTGCTGTCTGAATACCTGATTTTGAACTTCACGAAGAGCAAAGGTCTTTACGAGAACCTGCCTTTGCCCGTGGTTTTAATCTACATTTCTAAGCACAGAGTATTTTGTTAATGATGCAAATAGAAATAGATCATACCAGAGAATGTATCCAAGGGGAAACGAATAAATACAGGGGAAAGTGAAGTCTTTAAACGCCAATAAATGATGACTAAGAGCCCCACACATTACAAATGAGGTCAGAATGACCATCACTACACTGCGATGATATCCCCCCAGGTAACGAGGAAGTAAAGGCTCCCTTCAAAACTGGGATTTCAGACTTGTTTCGTAGGGGACGGGGGATGATGGCCCACGAGCAAGGGCAGACCCACGTGGCCGCAGAAATGGCCCACAGCACAGAACCTCGTTCTCAGCGCTGCAGTCCAAGCTGCTATCACCACGGGGAACATTCATGTTGTTGCTCAGGAGTTGCCTGGGGTCACAGTTATCAGGCCGCATTACGACTCAATGTGCCCTTGAATGGAGAATTTTTCAACCAATTAGCCCCTGGCTCTTGGCATTTGCAGATTTCACGTTTGTACTTTTAGCCATTCAACCCCTCAGGGGGGGACCCTAAGTGCTTAAACCAGTGGAAATGTGTGTGTTTCTGAGGACTGAATTTTAACCACATATGGTGAGCTATGGATACTGGGTCTGAAGATACCGAGTGAGGAAGGGGCTATAATGATTAAGCATCCACTTGGCGAGGCTACAGGGTCCAGTTCTTTAGTCACACACCAGTGCAGATGTTGCTGTGTGAAATATTTTTTAGATGTGATTGACATGTAAATCTGTAGACTTTGAGTAAAGCGGATTACCTTCCTTAAGGTGGGTGGGCCGCACCCAATCAGTAGAAGGACTTAATAGAAAAAAGACTGACCTCCCCTGTGCAAGAGGGAATTCTGCCAGTAGACTGTCTTCGGATTTGAATTAGAAGTCTTCCCTGGAGCTCCAGCGTGCCAGCCTGCCCTGCAGATTTGGGGCTTATTTGTCCCCACAATCTCATGAGCCAATTCCTTAAAATAAATCTCTTTTTCTCTCTCTGCCTCTCTCTCCATATGTGTGTGTGTGTGTGTGTGTGTGTGTATACATACATACATATTTATTTATAAATATGTATTTATAACAGAGAGGTCACTCTATCTCATGAAGGCACCAAGAGCTGCCAAGGAAGTTTTCTTCTAGACTTGGTGAAAACACACTTTTCTGTCATTTGGTCTCCATTCTGGGGCTGGCAAACACGCCAGGCAGTTCCTCTGGGCTAAACAGAAGCCTGCGTCCACCCGGTCAGATTGGAACACAGGCCAGATGGGAGCTGATCTGGGTCTTCTTTCGAGGGCTTCAAACATCTAGCTGCTGTTGCTTGAATTCTCAACGCAACTGACGCGTACGACTGTTTCCTCTCCGGAAAGGCAGCGTGCCATCAGTGCAGACAGCCAACGAGGAAATTATATTAGGGAGAGAGAAAAAGTAGGAGCTGCAAGAAATTTATAGGCCCATTACAGCGTTTCCCAAATGACCGCCTGGACCATACTGCCAAGATAACATATGTATCAAGGAAATGTAAATCAAGACGAGATTTTGGCAGAGATAATGTGAATTGCTGCTTCCTATGAATGATCTCATTCACAGGCACAGGAGGGCGAAAGGAAAGGAAGGGGGGGAGAGGGAGGGGGAGGGGGAGGGGGAGGGGGAGGGGAGGGGAGGGGAGGGGAGGGGAGGGGAGGGGAGGGGAGGGGAGGGGAGGGGAGGGGAGGGAAGGGAAGGGAAGGGAAGGGAAGGGAAGGGAAGGGAAGGGAAGGGAAGGGAAGGGAAGGGAAGGGAAGGGAAGGGAAGGGAAGGAAATATATGGGTAGGAGAGACGGGGACAGTCAACAAAGAGAAATCTGCGGAAGATCCCTCCCCTCTAGCCTCCTGTGTTTCCAGCTGCACAGCCAGGAGAGCCAGCTAAATGGAGGGGGTGGGGCAGGGCTATGTCCTGGGCCCTGTCTTCCTCTGGGAGCTTTAAGTAATGAGAGCAATAAAACAGCCAACGTTTTCGAGAAATTACTATGTCAGGTACAGTTGATCCTCATTACTCATAGGTACCATTTCTGCAAGTTCACCTACTGGCTACAATTTATCTGCAACTCCAAAATTAAATCATCTGCCAACATGCCCAGAAAGGTGAAATGTCTGTGTTGCCCGACCTGCCATGTTCCCAGCCAGGCTGAAACACAGAAAGAACTTCTCGTGTCTGCCCTCATACTATAAAATCCATTGGTGCTCTACCTAATGCCACGTGTTTTGCATTTCTGTGTTTCTGTTGGTAATTTTGCTGGTTAAAATGACCCTTGAGGGGCGCCTGGGTGGCTCAGTCGGTTAAGCATCCGACTTCGGCTCAGGTCATGATCTCACGGCCCGTGGGTTCGAGCCCCGCATCGGGCTCTGTGCTGACGGCTCAGAGCCTGGAGCCTGCTTCGGATTCTGTGTCTCCCTTTCTCTCTGCCCCTCCCCCGCTTGCACTCTGTCTCTCAAAAATAAATAAACATTAAAACAAAATTTTTAAAAAATTGACCCCTGTGCTTATATAATACTGGCATGCTGTTTTTTGCTCCTGGGTGCAAGAAGGCTGCAATGTGCCTTCCGTGAGTTACAGAAGCTTCCGGTAGACACGAGTCATAGTGAGAATCAGTAATATGTATTAAACAAGGAGTCTTTAAACAGTAACTCACATAAAACGAGGCTATCTCTTCTTGATCAACAATCTGACTCCGTATTACTCTGAAGAGTGATGCTTCAGTATTCCCTAATCCAGTGCTCATGGTGGCTTTACAAACCACTAACTATTGCAAATAATGAGAACTGACTGTATGTTTTTGGTTTGTTTTTTTTTTTTTTATTGCTGAGTTTTTCTGCCACCCTAACCCTGGCCCTGGTGCCTGCAGTGACAACCGAGCATAACTACCATGAACAAGGAGAATGGCCTGTACTCTGCACTTAGTGTTTTACATAATCTTCATTGGTAACTCTGTAAGGTATGGACTGTTATCGCTAAGACTTGCAAACTGAGGAACTTTGCTTTAGCACAATTAAGCGGCTTGCCCAAGGTAAGCAGAGAGCCAGGAATTGTCGGGACCCCGAGTCGAGCCCAGACAGACTGACTCCAGAGCACGCCGTGGGCTCTGTGAGCTCGACCGCCTACCATCCACCTTCCCAGGCATCTCAGGGCAGGATTATGGACGCAAGGGGCTCAGAGGCTGGGGAGCCGCTGCAGAGACACCGGACCGGGGCTCTTAACTTCTCTGTGCCACAGACTCCTTTGGCGGACTGATAAGGCAAGCCTACGAACTCCTTTCCAGAATAACGTTTGTGACCTCTTAAAGCACACAGATGACCAAAGAAATCAACTTCACTGGAATACATTTTTCAGATCACTGAAAAGTAATTAGGACTATAGGGTCTGCACATATGCAAAAGAAAGGAAATGCTGCATTTCACGTACAAGTTGGCAAACCAGACCCTGTCTTCCATCCCCTCCCGCGCCCCCCCACCAAGTACATGTTCTCTCTTCCCATACGTTCTCCCACGGAAGATTTGCTCAAGGACCCTTGCAACAGCCAGCATCTGTTCTGCCTGAAGTGGCTAAGAGCCGGGCGGGGGCTGGGCAGGGTGTACAGGAAGTCCCCTGGCTTAGAAATCCCCTTGTCTCCCCTGAGTTCACATCCTGGGCGCCGAAAGAACACAGTGAACTACAAGTAAGCGAGCTGGGGGGGGGGGGGGGGGCGGGGAGGATCTCCTACTTAAATTTAACTTCAGGATCTGAGAACGATTTCTGGAATCGCATCAAGTGTGTAGCAGGAAAGAGGCCAACGTCTGTGAGGTCCTTCCTTCCCGCATGTGCGGTGATGAAGCCGCCTCAGATCCTCAGACACGCACACGTCATTCACGGGGTTGGCGGTATGTGTCGGCAAACCCATACGAACAAACGTCTGTGTCACCGGCCTTGGCTCAGTACGGTCTCTCAGGTTCGTAGCAATGTCTCACAATGGAGGCTGATTTTTTTTTTTTTTTAAGGGCGGCAGTCTCTGTGGGCTGCCACAAATACAGACTTAACGTGGATCTCACAGAGTCACATGGACTCCTCTGGTTATCTGAACCCCGAAAAGTGAAGATGAGTCAGTAAACCACACAATTCTGCGTATGGTTATTCAGCAAAGCAGAAGGAGGTGGTCGGGATATACCTGATTTGTTCGCCGTGATCCAAATGGCAGAAAACCATTTGAGACTGGGATAAGCAAATTAAAAGAAAATTCTGGATTAGGGGAGACCCGTACGATTGCATGCCATCCTTTTAGCTCGCATGAGAACAGTCACAAACTTAGTGGCATTACGGGCACTGCGCTTGGAATCAACTTGAACGTGAAATCGATGGGCAACAAGCATCTAAGAAAATTAAATTCCACAGGCATCTGCAAACAAAGAGTTGTCGGTAGCATCTAGCTTGGAAGGCTGTAGTGTTTCTGCAAAACACATCTAAAAACCAGAGCAGGGAATTTCATACTTAAATGCCTCTCTTGCCTTCAAAACAATCAAAGAGTTCTGGTCTACTTTTGTTCTCTAGACAGGAATTTGGGGATCGGACAGAAATAGGTCCGTGTTCCAGTGAATTTCAGCGCCGTGCCGAACAATGGTGAAGTTAAAACCAAAGGGGGAAAAATACCTTCTAGAATGCCCGCTTTATGTAACCTGTGTAAGCAAGTGATCTGGTATGAAGAAAAACAGACTTTTGCCCTTTACCTCCATGAAAAAGGGAAAGAGAGAGACAAGAATTGGTCTGAGAACTCAGTGAAGGCTTCACCCATCCCTCGCCTCCTGGCCCAGGGGAAGCTGGGAAGTGAAATCAAGCAGGCGGTATTTTTTTTTTTTTTGCAGGAGTACAGAGTTGCGGTTTGGGATGACTGAGAACAGGCGTGACAGAAGGGACTCCCGGGGGTGCTGGGCGACAGCCAGCAGCCACCGCACAAGCACATGCCGTACGGCACTGAGCGAGAGTGGCACCACCAGCTCCTCCCCTGGGGGGATGCTGCACCTGCAGACCGGCCCCAGGCCAGGGACTCTGTCTCATTAAGAGGAACACGCAGGTCTGAGAAAGGGGAGCAAGACCGGCCGTCCAGAGCCTGGAGAAAAGGGGGCTTGACAGCAGTCTTTGCAAACAAATGGCTGGGACCCAGAGGAGGCGCAGGAGAGAACAGAGGAAAGAGGGAACGGCCTGCAGAGCCCTGACCAGACAGGGTCCACTTCTGGCTGGGAAACGTGCTCGCTTTAGCTCAGGGCACACAGTCCCCAAGAGGGGCACACTTCCAGGGAAACAACTGAAGGCATGTCATGAACTAGCGGCCTGAAATGGTACTGGGGCTTCAGGATGTCCGGCCCCTGACAACACATTTCATCGTCCCAGACTTGAACACCTGGAATCCTGCTGTCCTCTACTGGCAGTGACAGAAGGACCCCCAGAATGCGATCCTGGGCTGCCAAAAGCTGCCTCTGGGCAGGTGGGCAAGAGAGAAAGGACACCGGAGGGGAGAAGAGAGGGCGTTCCCACCATTTTCCAGTCCCAATGCACCCAGAGAGAACCCAGGGTGTCTGTTCCCAAACTTTTGGAAACGAGAATTTAGAGAAAATAAAGCTTATCAATTTTTAATTATTGAGCCTGATGTTTCACTAAATATGTTCATCTATTTAGTCCTAATCAAGAGCGTCCTTAGATGACTCCCATCTCCAACCCAAAATGCTAACAAAGCCACAAGGGAGAAAGAGTGTGACAGGGCTCGCACCTGTCAGAATGGCTAAAATCAACAACACAAAAAAGAATGCGTGCTAGTGAGGATGTGGAGAGAAGGAACCTTCTTGCACTGCTGGTGGGAACGCAACCTGGTGCAGCCACTGCGGGGAACAGCGTGGAGGGCCCTCAAAAAGTTAAAAATAGAGGGCGCCTGGGTGACTCAGTCGGTTCAGCATCCAACTTTGGCTCAGGTCATGAACTCACGGTTCGTGGGTTTGAGCCCCGCGTTGGGCTCTGTGCTGACAGCTCAGAGCCTGGATCCTGCTTTGTATTCTGTGTCTCCCCCTCTCTCTCTGCCCCTCCCCTGCTGGTGCTCTATCTCTCTCTGTGTCTCAAAAATAAAAACATTTTTTAAAAAAAGTTAAAAATAGAACCACCTTATTATCCAGCAATTGCATTACTGGGTATTTACCCAAAAAATACAAGCACACGAATTCAATGGGATATACGCACACCTATGTTCGTGGCAGCATTATTTACAATAGCCAAGACAGGGAGCCGCCCAAGTGTTCATCGACTAAAGAATGGATAAAAAAAAGGGGGCGCCTGGGTGGCTTGGTCGGTTGAGCGTCCGACTTCGGCTCAGGTCATGATCTCACGGTCCATGGGTTCAAGTCCCGCGTCGGGCTCTGTGCTGACGGCTCGGAGCCTGGAGCCTGTTTCTGATTCTGGGTCTCCCTCTCTCTCTGCCCCTCCCCTGTTCATGCTCTGTCTCTCTCTGTCTCAAAAATAAAAGTTAAAAAAAATTTAAAAAAAGAATGGATAAAAAAAGATGTGAGATACATACACACACACACACACACACACATACACCAAACCCTCAGTTTGTTCTGAATATTCTATTATATATTATTCTAATATATATTATTATACATTATGTATATGTTATTCTAACATAATATTCTTTTACATTACATATAGATTTAATATATATATTACTATATATAATAGAATATCATTCAGCCACAAAAAGAATGAAATCTTTCCATTTGCAAGGTCATGGATGGAGCTAGGGAGTATAATGCTAAGCCAAAATAAGTCAGCCAGAGAAAGACAAATACCATATGGTTTCACTCACATGTAGAACCTAGGAAATAAATAAGCAAAGGGAAAAAATAAGATAGAGAAAAAAATATAAAGAAACTGACTCTTAATTGTATAGAACAAACTGATGGTTTGGGAGGGGAAGGGAAGGGAGGGGACACAGGCGGTGGGGATTTATTCAGGAGGGCCCATGTCCTGATGAGCCCCCGGGGATGCATCCAAGTGCCAAATTGAACACTGTCCACCTGAAAACTAACATTACACTATATGTTCACTAACTGGAATTAAAATAAAAACTTTTTATTAAAAAAAAGTTAATGTTTATTTCTTTTTGAGAGAGAGAGAGAGAGAGAGAGAGAGAGAGCAAGAGGGGGGAAGGCAGAGAGAGAGGGAGACACGGAATCCGAAGCAGGCTCCAAGCTCTGAGCTGTCGGCACAGAGCCTGATGTGGGGCTCGAACCCTCGAACTGTGCAATCGTGACCTGAGCCAAAGCCAGATGTTTAACCGACCGGGCCACCCAGGAGCCCCCAAAATAAAAACTTTTAAAAAGAAGCAGGTGTGTGACAGGGCAATGCAGCCAAATGGCCCAATGGGCACACTCCATGGGACTCTGAATTCTCCATGACAGATTCTAAACATTTTTATGCTTTCACTTTCATCCTTATCTTTAACATGTTAATGAAAGTGTATTCAGACCATGGCATTGACCACCCACTAACCAAAAACCTCAAAGTGCAGCACCTACATGTGACTGTACAATCGTGTGGGTTCTAAGCTGGGCTACTCCTTGTGCTTTAACAGTTTTGCTAAGCGCCAGGGCGGCTTAGTCAGTTGAGCGTCTGATTCTTGATTTCAGCTCAGATCATGATCCCAGGGTCGTGGGATCGAGCTCCACGTCGTGCTCCATGCTGAGCATGGGGCCTGCTTAAGATTCTCTCTCTCCCCCTCTCTCTAAAATAACATAACATAAAACAAAATTATAAAATAAACAAAATGAAATGAAATGAAATGAAATGAAATAAAATAAAATAAAATAAAATAAAATAAAATAAAATAAAATAAAATAAAATAAGTTTGCTAAAGCAAAGGAATCAAGCATAGTACACAAGTGAACAGTGACACAAATAGGCAAAATGAGCCTACAGGAAAAAGCAAACTCCTACCAGGCCTCCTTCCTTGCCCTCAGCCTCCGCCTCTGATCTCAGCTTCCTGTCCTGTATCTTCCTCATTCTGTTACAGCCATGTCAACGTCTCATACAGTTAAAAACTATAGGCAAGATATAACAAACTACAGTAAAAATGTAGATAAAAACTGTAATTCGCTTTTTTCTTGGGTTTATCGTTCACTGTCCAGAACAGAGGCCAGCCAACTACAGCCCTGGAAGAAAGTCTGGCCCACTAATTGTTCCTACAAATAAAGTTTTATTGCAGCACGGTCACATCCATTCACCAGCGGCCACTGTACCTGTGGCTGCTTTGATGCCATGACGGCAGAGGTGAGAAGCTGTGACAGAGACTGTATGGCACATAAAGATGAAATCATTTACTGAGCCTTGAACAGAAGAAATCTGCCAACCCCTGGTCCAGAATCTAAGTCCCGAAAGGACAGGAAACTGTTATGTTCCTTCGTGTCTCCCAAGTCCCTGTCCCATGGTAAGCCCTCCATAGATATTTGTAGAAGGGATTTTTATAAATGGCGCAAGGGGTTTTGTTCTTATCTTTGTCTGGGCAGCCTAAATACAGAAAATGGAGCCAGCAGCCGTGACACCTTAAATCACACATGGAAAGCAAATAGCCCTGAGCAGTAGCGGTGAGTACCTTTTAGGTTTATACCAATTAAGAAAACACTGGGTGTTTATGAGAATTCTTTTCCCCGTAAAAAGGGGTACCCACATTCGCAAGTGTGAGAAGCACTGGGATAAGAAGTTTGATCTGTGGAGCAGGTCCACAAAGATGGTCTTGTGACCGTGAGACCGAGAAGCCCCGCAAACCACCGAATCACCTGGATTCTCAGGAGCCTTAATTCTCGTCTGGCCCCTGTTCCTGTACAGTTGTACTTACAAGGTTCTGTGTCTCATTGCCTGGTTCACAGACAAGGTTTTCCAGGGGGACACAGTCTCCAGAAGAGGGATATCCCTGGTCCCAGTCTAAGATGAGGAGAGAAGGTGTAGGCACCCATAGACTCCAATCTCTCTGGTATCGTGACTCCAAGAGAAGAATCAGGAAAATACTTCAATTCCACTTCTTCTGAAGTGTTGAGGGACCTCTTCAAAGTCTTACAGAATCAAGGAATTATCCTCGAATGTAACTGCACAAACGAACCATGGACCCCATCTAAGCCAACGTGTGCATCTCCCAGAGAATGCGTGGCTCAAAGTTTTGCCCAAAGTCAGACTGCACTGGTGGCAGAGTCAGCCCTGAGCATCCCCGTCTTCTCTGGGTCTGTCTCTGCCTGCGACACATCTCCCTCTTGCCACAGAAACCAGAGACTTATTCGATTACTAGTGGTTCCATCCTTCCAGGTTTTTTTTTTTAATTTTTTTTCAACGTTTTTATTTATTTTTGGGACAGAGAGAGACAGAGCATGAACGGGGGAGGGGCAGAGAGAGAGGGAGACACAGAATCGGAAACAGGCTCCAGGCTCCGAGCCGTCAGCCCAGAGCCTGACGCGGGGCTCGAACTCACGGACCGCGAGATCGTGACCTGGCTGAAGTCGGACGCTTAACCGACTGCGCCACCCAGGCGCCCCCATCCTTCCAGGTTTTTAGAAATGGGAGCAACCGATCCTATAATTTCCACTTCGAGAATCTGGCCAAGAGGCCTCCTCCAGTCCACAGAGGTGTTGTAGCAACAAGATCTGGAAACCGCCTCGCTATGCATCCACATCCACTGACGCCTAGAGAAAAACATCTGTTTCACCGAATGGTCACAAAGGGCATTAAAAAACAATCTCACCTGCTCTGCATGTTACCACTGCTGCCACCTCCATGATCAAATCACCATCAGCATGCCAGCGGCAGAGGCCACCATGCTTTAGTTTCATTCCATCTGAGGAAAAACAAGACCTGGGGAGGCAGGGAACAATCCCTCAAGCCTGTGGTGATCTGTAAGTAAGGACACTCTGGCAGGAACGTGGCTCGGCATCTGACTGTGCCAGGAAAACTCAACTCAACCAGGGGTCGGCACAGAGCTCTCTTCGGGGTCCTTCAAATCCGTGCAAGTGTGCGAATTACACCATCTGAGGCAGAACTCAAGAAAATGGTTCCGCCATTAAGATTTAGATGAGTTAATTCTTGCACGAAAACCTTGCTTCTTTATTATTAGTCCTCTTTTGTCTCAGAACATGCTGATGGCCCAAGTCTTCATTCCCAGAGACCTACAAAATGTCATAGATGACTGGGGTTTAGCGTCTCAGGAGCCCGAGGTGGTTGGCCAATGGAGGCCCTACTTACTCTAGGTTCGAAGGAAGTAATCAGGAATACAAATTTGCATTGGAACATTTTTTGAAAGTCTCGAGGATTTCCACTTTTCCTATTTTATTCTTTCAACCCAGACGAAAAATATTCTTTAATTTCCTGCTAAAGAGTCCCTCCTTAGAATCTTCCAGAAGAAATTCCTTTTACCTAAAGATGACTGCTTCTATGATTAATGAATTTCCACCTTTATGCATAAGCTGTAAACTCACACGTGAGAGGATAATTCAGGACTATTAGAAAAGCCACTTGAAAATAAGGAAGGAAAACTGTAGCGAAATCATGTATGATGGGCACGAAGCAGGTGTATTTATTATGAAATTACCTGATCTAACCGAGAGAGCTATTCTCCCTTCAGCAATAAATGCCAGCTCTTAGAACTTCAGCAAATTATGTATGCTGCAAAAAACATGCTTCCATTTCTTAAGAGGTAAATTTGGGCTTTTTTCTTCTCTGTAATTTCTTCCTGTATCTTTTTTTTTCAAAATTGATTTTTAATTTTAGCATTCATACAGAAATCTATTCTCTTTATTCAAAATCAGACCATCACAACACATTCTGCGGTACCTTCCCTATCCCCATCTCTTTCACCCTTGCCAGTGACAACCAGTACCATGCTATCTTGAATGTTATTATCCACCTTTAGAAAATACTTTTAGGGGTGCCTGGGTGGCTCAGTCAGTTGAGCATCTGCCTTTGGCTCAGGTCGTGATCTCACAGTTCATGAGTTCGAGCCCCACGTCAGGCTCTCTGCCATCAGCACAGAGCCCACTTCGGATCCTCTGTCTCCCTCTCTGCCCTGCCCCACTCATGCACGTGCATGTGCGCGCTCTCTCTCTCTCGCTCTCAAAAATAAATGTAAAAAAAAAAACACTTTTACAACCCATATGCACATACACTGCATTCTTCTGTGTTCCATTACATTTAGAGGTACTATGGTGTTTCATTCTGCAACTTGTTTTTTTAATTGGGGAATCTTTTTTTGAGATCCGCCCATTTTGAAATACAGATAGAAAAACAGGCGAGATAGATTTCAGTCATTCCTTTTCAATGCTGTTGACTTCTCTATTATAAGCATTGTCTACATTGTATCTATTCATCCTTCAAGGGATGGCCATGAGGCTCTTTGTTTCTAAGTTTTTGCTGTTACAGTAATAGAACAGTCTTATTCATCATAGCTACGTGACTCTATGTTTGCATTTCTTTAGGACAGACATTTGAAAGCTGAGTGCTTGAGTCACAGGGAAAGTGACTACAGTGTACTAGGTTCTGTCCAGCTGCCCTCTCCAGATGCTAACGCCACTTGTTCTCCATCAGTATGGCGGGTACTGTTTCCCCTGAGCTCGCCAGCTCTCCACATCCTCCCACCGCAAAATTCTTTAACAATCTGTGGATGTGTTTTAATTTGCATTCCCCTAGCTATTAGTGAAGTTGAGCTCATTTCATTTACTGACCATTCTGTTATTCCTCATCTGTGAGCCCAATGCTTCCACCTTTCATTTTTCCATTTCTGGCTTTATTTTTATCATAAATTGGAGGCGTTTCTTATAAATTCTTCCATTATACCTTCGCCTAGGCTTTATCTGGTTTCATGTTGTATTCTGTGATATAGAAGTCCTAAATGCTGCTGTAGTTAACAGTATTTGCCCTTTATGGATTTTGCCCTTTGCTGTGTGTTTTGTTGTTGAAGAAGCTGTCCCTACTCCAACATTGTGCAGATGTCCTTCCATGTTGTTTTGTAACTCACTTAAAGTTTCCTTTTCCATCTTTGGGGTCTTTAATTTACTGGAGTATATATATTGGTTGTGGATTAACTCTAATGTTACTTCATTTCGTAAGGCTCAGCCACTGGAAAGTCCCATTTATTAAATTACCTGTGCTTTCCCAATTGCTGGAAAAGTCATCAATCATATACTGTATTTTCTCTCCTGTAGCGAAAGGAAGGAAGGAAGGAAAAAAAAGAGAAAGAAAGAGAAGGAAAGAAAGGAAGGAAGAAAAAGAAAAAAGAAAAAGAAAGAATGAAAGAGGAAGGAAGGAAGGAAGGAAGGAAGGAAGGAAGGAAGGAGAAAGGAAATAAAGGAAGAAAGGAAGAAAGAAAGAGAGAGAGAGAGACAGAAAGAAAGAAAGAAAGAAAGAAAGAAAGAAAGAAAGAAAGAAAGAAAGACAGTCCTCTGTTCTTCCACTGACTATGGGAGCTATCTGTAAGAATATCATAACCTCTCATGCCCTCAGGTTCTAATGTGAACAACCAGATTGGATTAAACATTCTCCATGTCTCTCAAATACCAGACTATAAAGCCAAATGTCATAATACTTTTTAATGTTTTTATTTTTGATAGAGCGAGCGAGCATGAATGGGGGAAGGGGCAGAGAGAGGGAGACACAGAATCCGAAGCAGGCTCCAGGCTCTGAGCTGTCAGCCCAGAGCCCGATGTGGGGCTCGAACCCACAAACTGTGAGATCATGACCTGAGCCGAAGCCGGATGCTCAACCGACTGAGCCCACCCAGGCTCCCGAGCCTCCGTTTTCTTGAGTATAGGACGGGAACACACCCAGTCTGTCTACCTGCCAGGGTGATGGCGAGGTAACAGAGGACTACTCAGTCCACACACCTACGGGCTCACAAAGCACAGCGCAAAGGAAAGTTCCAGTGGCATGGCCGGTGACAACTAAGAGAACAGCATTCGTCCAATACTACTTCTAACCCCGCTTCTGCTCCATGTGGCATGCCCAAATGACCCGCCACGTACAACCGCCTCGCCTCTGCGTCCCCGAGCTTATTCAGTACTTGCTGCTCGTTTATCAAGTGGGGTTTGAGGAGGGAGACACCACATGCATTACTGGCTTTCCCTGTCACGCTGAGGGAAATGTTCCCGAGGTAAGGTCTTCGCTGTGTCACAAAGGTCTGGAAGTGCAAATGTTCGTAGGCCGGCAGCTTCCTGCCTTCCTGCCCGTCTTCGTCCGCTGGGCTAACGGCCGGCATGACCCTCGGAAGACAATGCTCTCACCCAGGGCCTCATCCGTCGTGCGGCCGCACGGACCGTAAGGCCCAACTCCTCCGTCCAGCTCTCCCTGTGAGAAGCCAGCCTCGGAGAAGATCAAGTTCTCTACCCCCTTGCCTCCTGGCCTAAGATTTGTTCCTTCTCTTTGTCTCCTCGCATATTAAAGCATTAGCCCTCGAGGGGAACTGTCACTGTCACTGTCACAGAGTAGTAGCCATCCTTCCCTTGATGCCAATTACAGCAACAACGGCCTGGGGAAGCACGGCTCTCCGTGAATAAAGAAATTAGCCTCCCCAGCAGGTCCCCGCCATTCCGGCCTGGCCCCGACAGGCTCTGACCAAGGTCCAACCGTGAGGCTTCATTTAGAAGCTCGGTAATGCGCTAACTCACTTTTCCACTGCAAAAATCAGGAACAGCTGGATGTTTAAATTTCCATTTGCGGTGAACTCAGCCCTTTCTTAGCTCCGGTTCCATTACCAATTTTGGTCACAGAGGGGCACTCAACTGTCGCCTTCGTGCTTGAATCCAGAAATCAATGGCGTTCCTCATGCACAGCAATGGCTTACAAAACCATCTCCTCTTGACAGGATGGGTGTTCCCATGACTTTCTTAATAATGCTTTGTGGCACCTAGGACCAGGCCTCACACATCAGGATGTCGATACACATAATGCCGATTTCACAGAGCCTGGCTAGGCAGCAACATGTCCCCCACCACCGCCTAAACTGGGAATGGTGGGCTCTTTCCATATTCATGACCACACCAAAGCTAAATCTAAAACAAAATCAAAGTGAGAGACAAAGGCTTCAATTGCATCTTTAGCTCCTGAGTTGGACTCCAATCCTAACTAACTTCATATACGCTTATTAAACCAGAAGCAGGGAGCTGCTTTTCACTGAAGAAATGTAAAGCAGCCCGTATTTTCCGCTATTTGCATGTATGAATTCCTTGCTGAGTTAGAACCTTTGTCATTCACGGTGAGCATTCATATTCACTTTAAAAATCTTTAAATATATCCTCGTTATATAGAGTTTAGAGTTTCTGCGATTTAAGAGGATGTATGTTGTGATCTGACAAAGGGCTTTGCTAGGAAAACTGTCATATCGTGAGTATACAGGGGTTATTCTCACTATAAAAAGACTACGCTTTAAAAGGGGAATCACCCATTTTTAATTTTTTTAGTGTTTGTTTATTTTTGAGAGAGAAAGAGAGCGAGTGAGCGCAGGGGAGGGGCAGAGAGGGAGGAAGACACAGAATCTGAAGCAGGCTCCAGGCTCTGAGCCGTCAGCACAGAGCCCGACACGGGGCTCGAACTCATGAACCGTGAGATCATGACCTGGGCCAAAGTTGGATGCTTAACTGACTGAGCCAGCCACACAGGCACTGCTAAAAGGGGAATCATATCCTAAGTGCTTAAACATTTCTGTTAAGATAATTTGTTCATCTTAACTAGTTAACAACCACCTTGTTTGGTATAGGGACACTGTGAGGGACACAGAGAAATAAAAACACCATCTCTGTCTTTGTGGATTTGTGAGTCCAGAAAGGAAATGCACACACATAAAAACACCGTGAGCCAGGGTAGGCACACACACAGAGGGGTTGAACAGGCATGGGAGAAGAGCAAGAGGCGCTTGGCTGCCTGCACAGCAGAGGCAGCCTGGGCACTGGGCACTGGAAGGCAGAGCGTCAGCTGGGAGAAGAGATGGGAGGGGGGCAGCCGGAGAGGGGAGGAGATGGCAGACCAGTAGCAGAGCAAGCAAAGGCACTGGGTGGGAGTGCTGAGGCTGTGCTCAAATGGCAGCAAAACCACCCAGCTGAGCTAGAGGACAAACACTGCAGGTGCAATAGCAGAGACGAGCCTGGGGCGGCCCTGAGCGCCAGGACATAGGAAGAAATGAAGGAGCTGCTCTGGGAACACCGCTCTGCCGCTATGCTCACTGGACGGATGGGGCACGTGAGAGATGGACACGGGGCGATAAGTCCCGAGATCCTTGAACAGGAAGGTGCAGAAGAGGAAGGATGTTCAGAATCTCTGCCACGAACGGTCATTCAGAATTGGTGCTCGAATATCGTGGAGTCCACACTCTAAGCCAGCAGGTAAGGACAACTTGGGGTGGAAAAGGGGGGGATTACCCTCAGCCTGTCTGGAAGACAGCTCAGATGAAAGGGGGTACCCAGGGTTCCATCCATCCTGCTGTCTTCTCTCCCCAGACTTGAGGCCACGAACTGTAAGTCATACCCAAAGCCCTAACGCCTATTCCACAGTAAGAACGCAATAATGAGAAGACAAGTAGCTGCCATTTTTAACGAGCAGCAAGCTCAAAGGTTTTGCATGATTATCTTACTTAAGTCGGTCCCTAATCCTGGAAAGCAGGCATCATAGGCCTCATTCCACAGATGAAATGGTCCGGCACCCAGTAGGCTGAAACTTGCGAAATATTTGCTCAGTTACTCATCATTCATAAGCAAAATGGTCACAGAAGGACACATCACCAAAAATCATTGTATCTTCCATTATTAGCAGATATGGGGTATTTTTATATATTTTAGCAGATATTTTCTAAATGAATTTCTGTTTTTCCAGATTTGCTGAGATTCAAGTGGCCAATAAAAATGGTATACATTTAAGATGTGGAACGTGATGCTTTTTCATACGTATACATTGTGAAATGACCCCCCATGCCCAAGTTAATTAACATTTTCACCTCATATAGTTACCTTTTTTCTATGTGGTGAGAACACTTAAGATCCATATACCCTTAGCAAATTTCAAGTACACAATATAGTATTATTTTTTTAAGTTTATTTAAGAGAGAGTGAGCAGGGGAGGGGCAGAGAGAGAGAGAGAGAGAGAGAGAGAATCCCAAGCTCTGTCAGTGCAGAGCCTGATGCAGGGCTTGAACTCATGAACCATGAGATCACAATCCAAGCTGAAACCAAGAGTCAGACACTCAACCAACTGAGCCACCCCGGCACCCCATCCAGTATAGTATTATTAACTATAGTCCCCACAGGTAATTCATCTTGTGTAACTGAAACTTTGTACCCTTTGATCAGTGTCTCCCTCTCGACCCCCACCCTGGCAACAACTATTCTATCCTCTACTTTCAGGAGCTCAAATTTTTTCGATTCCCCATATGAGTGATACTATGGGGTAATCTATGACTAGATGTTTGTTTAACTCCTATCGCTGAAAACATCACATACAGTTGCCACTAGCCGTCTGTGGCTACTTAAAATTAATTAAAATGAAATGAAATGCCGAGTTCAGTTTCTCAATAAAACCGGCCACGTTGTAAGTGCTCGGGAGTCACATGTGACCAGTGACTAGTCACAGGTGCCAAGCTGCACAGGGCAGTTCTGGAATGTTCCACTGCTTTTGGATAGCACTGCTCTATAACCTCACGGGATTTCCTGGGAGAAATCCTTCCCTCCGTGCAAAGTCACTGCCTGGTCAGACACAGCATCTCATTGGAAGGTCCCTCCGTGTCCCACCCCAGTTATGTTATTTCAACAAATGACCGTTTGGCACGGGCTCTCCATTAGATATGGTACTCATTAAGTGTGGGGGCCACGAAGCAAAGTCAAACATGCCTTGAAGGGGTTTACAGCCTATCAGAGGAAGAAGAAATATTCAGTTATAATTGGATGTTGTCATATTTGCAACACATAAAACATGGACACCCAAAATACACAAGGCATGGGAAGCTACCTAAATAGGATAATGACTGAATGGCGGTATATTCACTGGATAGGATTCTATAGGAGTTTAAGTGATTGAACCAGAACTATATAGATATAGAGGTCAACATGGACAGATCATCAAAAACAAAATATTGAGGGAGAAATTAAATTGCAGAGTGATATTTACACTGTGATGTATG
Source organism: Prionailurus viverrinus (assembly GCF_022837055.1). NCBI lineage: Eukaryota > Metazoa > Chordata > Mammalia > Carnivora > Felidae > Prionailurus > Prionailurus viverrinus. The sequence continues at coordinate 14,510,339 of NC_062571.1, forward strand.
AAAATTTAACAACCTGGACCAATGGTACGTGTCGTTTGTGGATATACATACCTATCCATAACGGTTTAGTCGTTTTAATTAAAAACAGACTTGAGGCAAATATGAACATGTTAGCAGCTGTTCACTCTCAACTAAGACTACTATAGTTCACAAAATCGAAGAAGGAAGTAAAGGAACATAAAACAAAAGCCTCTGTGTCACAGAGGAAGAAGAAATGATGTACACGCAGCACGGAAAGGAGGATGAAGGTCCCTGTGAGGCAGGAAAATCAAGAAAGGCACGAAGTGAGGGGCGCCTGGGTGGCTCAGTCGGTTCAGCGTCCGGCTCATGATGTCAGCTCAGGTCATGATCTCGTGGTTCGTGGGTTCAAGCCCCATGTCTGGCTCTGTGCTGCTAGCTCGGAGCCTGCTTGGGATTTTCTCTCTCCCCCTCTCTCTGCTCCTCCCCTGCTCTCTCTCTCAAATTTTAAAAAATAGTTTAAAACAGAAAGAGAGGAGTTGGGACAGACAAGTCCAGTGGGAACAAACTCCGAGGGCAAAGATGAGGAGGATGTGAGGGAACACAGTGCGACCGGAAGCAAAGCACAAAGGTGGGTGTAGTGAAAGATAACCGCAGGGGCGGTTAACAGCCGGGTCCCTGGCAGTCTTCAGTACTCCCCTAAACATCTGGCCCATGATCCTGTGGGCAATGGCGAGCTACCGAAGCATCTTAGGCTGCAGGATAGCAGGACCGTCACGTTACAGACCGTCAGCTGTAAGGTCCAGAAAGACCTCAGAGACAGTGCACCCCTGCCTTTGGTCAGCAGTCACACAACGCTGAGTCAGCAAGTCTGGAGCAGACAAGGCAAGGAGCGCAAAGCCGGGCGAGACTGGAGATTGTGCCTGGGGGATTCTTCAAGGTTCCACTCACATGTCACTGCCACCCTGCCCCCAGAATGCGATGCCAGCTCCCAATGCGCCCTTCACTGGGCTCTGTGATGCTGCAGGGAATGAATTCATTTGAGTATTTCTCTGCGATGAACACACAGTTAAGCTTTCTCAGTCTGGGGGCGGGGGGGGGGGGGGGGGGAGGGGCGTGAGACCCTGCAGGAAGAAGGGACTTCTCTTCCTGACTCCAGGGTCACAGCAGCAGTCAGTGCTCTGGCGGTGAGGATGAGGCAGGGGTGAGGCGCTCTGGCCCAGGCATACCGCGGAACCCAAGTCTCTCTGCAGCCCTGCGGCCCCGGCCCAGCCTGGTGACCTCTTCCCTGCAGACCCGCCCGCGCCAGCACCCTGCCTCCCCATGCCTGCCCTTCCCCATCCGGGACGTCTGTCTCCTGCAGCCTTTCAGTTGGGGCACTGCGTGTGCCAGGCCTCCCTCTGCACGCCCCTGCCTGCTCCAGCTTGCCTGTGCCTTTCTGATCGCCTGCTGACTGCAGGCCACCTCCAGTCCTGGAGAACCGGCACATTTCTCTGCCACTGGGATGGGGGTGGGGGAGGGGTGCCGCCTCACCTTCACCAATGTGGTGCGGCCCCCAGCTTTGGGGACAGGCCTCCGTCCAAGTCTGTCCCCTGGATGCTCTCCCTCAGCCCTGAGGCGTCCTGCCGAGTTCTCCAACAGCTTGTAGTCACTCTGTTGCAGCCTCCCATCACGCAATTGCTACTCTGATGCCATCGGTCTGCCCCCTAGGCTGGGGGTGGGGGGTTTGGGGTTCCTGGAGGGCAGGGCCCATCTTCCCTCCCAGGAATATAACAAAGTGGGGGGGGGGGGCAGGTCCCAGATGTCCAAAGAGATTCCACAGGACCAGGACTGTCGGCAAAACACACCCCCGTGCAGCAGTCAGGAGAGGATGCCAGCACGCCCCTCTGCCCCGTAGTGACCGACCCTGTGCTATGCTGCTGTTACTGTCTTCGAAGGCAGTGCCCTCGTGCGGCATCTCGTTCACAGGAAACGCGTCGTGGGGTTTTGCTGCAAGCAGAGTGCTTTAGATCGGATGGAATCTTGTCCTTCCTCGGTAGTTAAAGAAGAGCGTTCTGAAAATGTGCCCTGGCCTCCCTCGGATTGGAACTGCGGAGAAGCAAAGCAACCGAACCTGAGTGCTGGTCTTGCTCGGTGTGTGCCTGCCGTTCACGTGGCGTTTCGCAAGTTTAGATGTTAACAACGTGCGGTCTTAAAATTTCATTTAAAAACAAACCAACCCGGGGCACCTGGGTGGCTCAGTCAAGCACCCAACTTCAGCTCAGGTCATGATCTTGAGGTCTGTGAGTTCAAGCCCTGCATCCGGCTCTGTGCTGACAGCTCAGAGCCTGGAGCCTGCTTCAGATTCTGTGTCTCCCTCTCTCTCTGCCTGCCACCCCCCCACCCCTCCCCACTCACACTTTGTGTGTGTGTCTCTCTCTCTCAAAAATAAACATTAAAGAATTTTGTTTAGGGACGCCTGGGTGGCTTGGTCGGTTAAGCGTCCGACTTCGGCTCAGGTCATGATTTCACGGTCCGTGAGTTCGAGCCCTGCGTCGGGCTCTGTGCTGACAGCTCAGAGCCTGGAGTCTGTTTCAGATTCTGTGTCTCCCTCTCTTCTGCCCCTCCCCTGTTCATGCTCTGTCTCTCTCTGTCTCAAAAATAAATGTTAAAAAAATTTTTTTTTTAATTTTGTTTAATAAAGTAAAAACAAACCAGTCCTTAAGCCCCAAAAGATTAAGGAATAATGGTGACCAGGAGGAGCAGAACCACAACACCTGAAGGCAGCGTTGCTCAGACACACAAGCCTGGGTTACAGAACCACCCACATGGGATCAACCCGCCCCCGTTCACCCCCCCCCCCCCCCCCAGTTACCAGCTATTTGACTTTTGGCAAATTTCTTAACCAAGTCGATCTAATTTCATCACCTTGCCTGCTTTCTGTCAGTATCTAATGAGGGAATGCAAACTTGTGCCACTCTCAGCACAGAGCCCGGATCCCTCATCAGCCCCCGGGCACTGATTAGCCATCATCAATCACGGCAGAGTGAAACATCCTCAGAAAAACCCTACGTGCAGAGGAAAATGATTCAGGGGGCTGAGATGCTCGCCACGGGAGCAAACAAATGCCTTGTGCTGGTACATGCCAGAAAGGGGACGTTTTGGAAATCAGGGTGAGTTGCCAGGGAACCCACAGATTCCCCCAACTCCTTATCCTCCCGAGGGTCTCTCCTAGCTCACCTAGTCTCAGCCAAATCGACCTTCCTTCCGAATCCCCGCTAGACTGGCTGAGCACCAGAATACTGTGTGTGGCTGTATACACGCATTATTCATAAAATGTTCCATCTGCTCTGAGATGACAATAAAATGCCCCAGGTGAAGACAAATCAATCGAATTCCACTGCAAACTCTGAGCAGGCATTCAGAATAGAGATAAGGAAAACTTCATTTGCACCCCCCCCCCATCTTCTCTCCAGCGATGTCATTCCTTAAGAGCCCAGAAAGACATGCTAGATAAATGTGCAACTGGGTCAGGAAGCAGGTACCCAGAGGCTGCAGACGCTGGGCTCCGCAGAGCCCTGGCCCCTTGTGCCTGTGCTGTGCCAGCCCTACTCTCCGCTGAGGACAAAGTGTGTCCTCGCAGGGACGAGGTACGCGAGCTATGTACAGGGATGAGCAGGGGACCTGTACGTGCCCCTCCTGCTGGTGATGCCCTGCCCCGTGCCCAAGAACAGCCTCCGTTCTCAGGGCATCAGAAAGTATTCAAAAGCAGCTCGGACAGTGACTGCCCGGCTGACCTTATCACAGAGCAGAGCGGCTCCCCCGTCAAAGACGAGCGATCGGTCTCAACACAGGGGGAGGCTCCGAGCCAGGCTGACGCTTGGTTCAAAACCACGGGGCGCTCCCGGGTGCCCGCGGCCGGCACTGCGGTCAGACGCGGGCTCGTCCCTCTTGTTCGGGGCCCCCACCTCTCATGCCCATGGCGGTCAGTCCCTCCCATGGGTACGCACTGCCAGGTTACCCACCGCCCAACTCCCCCTCTCCCTCTCCTCCCCACATCGCCCTCTGCTCTCACAAACACCTGGGAAACACCTTCCCTGAAAACCTCTGTATCTCCAGGTCTGGCTCCCTCTCCAGGGCACACGTGGCTACGTTTTAGATACATTTAAAGATGAGAAAAGGGAGGCCCCAGGAACTGCCTTTTTAAAAATCGCATGGCGGGGTGGGGTGGTTGTCAAGGACGTAGCCTGGGCTACAACCCGGTCACTTAAGCCCCACAAAGTACTTTTTATCAGGAAGCCTCTCCAGACACAGTATTTCAGTGCATCAGGACATAAGGACAAAGCGAGAAGCCTGATGAACCTCCCCCCAACCCCCCACCACCCAGCTAGCAGGCTCCCGAGGTGAAAGCCAGGAAGAAGTGATGTGGTTTGCCACTGTTCTGGACCACCGCTCCGGCGGTGCCCCGTGGTTCCAGGAAACGGGCCACAGGCTTCCGCAGGGGGGATGAACTAAAACACACCGCATTCTGCTGCATTTGTAGAGAGGCCGGACACACTGTGGTTAAGAGCTTGCTGCACTCCAGAGTTCCATCAACTTGTAAATAAATTCTCACTCTCCCTCTGGGGAGGTCGGTTACACCCTGGATCATGTGCCTCCACCCTCAGTTTTCTCACCTGCAAAATGGGGATAATTCATGCCTCAAGATGGTTTTAAATGGTTTCAAAGATCATGCCCTTGGCCCCACTCCTGTGCACGGTCAAGGCTAATGAAAGTCTGCCTGTCGTTACTACGAGCATTATCGCTACTAACTTCTCCGCCGGCCCGTCTCCACACGGCACCGTGGACGGGTGCCCACGCTGTGGCGGGACAAACTCACCGCAAGTCACGAACGTTTCACATCTGTCAGGGACGTGGCCTTTGACTCCACTGCTCAGACTTCCCGGTGACAATTAAATACCCTTCTCCCATGGCCATGCAGAAGCACAATTACTTCGTATTTGTCACTGTGGTAACCAGGCACCTGACAGTCTTCTCGCACAATGAAAATGCTCCAAATGGCTTTACTCTGATTCATTCTAGCAGGCGGCAGGTCAGGCGGCTGAGTCATCTGTACTTCCTGAGTGGTACAATTAGGGGCCAGGTTTTTAGCAGCACCTCTAATTGCTCCCCAGATATTAGGTTGCACAGATGCAGAACACCCCCCCCCCCCCGCCCCCCATTGCGGACCAACCCCACGCCGGCTCAGGGCAGAGGTTTTTCAGGAGGGTGATGTGTCGTTGACCATCAACAGAACTGGCTGGCTCTGGTCTCCAGTGCGCCCTTGGAGGCATGCAATCCTAGACAAGTCATTTAACGGCCTGGGTCTCCGTTTGCTTATCTGTAAAATGAGGGTGTTAGAGTAGAGAACGTCTCAAAGGGCCGCTTAGCTCTAAATCTCTCTGATTAAGTAAAAAAAAAGGCCGCTTGCCTAGCAAAAATCCATTATACAGAGTGCCTGTCAGGTTTAAGAGTTTTTTGTTCAATCGATGACACACAAACCCGTGACTGCAGTAGTGGCTTAGGGCTTCAAAGCTAGTTCCTCACAAGGTGAAAGACACGAGATCTTCAAATCCAATGCATTTAGTCCTCTTCTGAGGTGGAGTCTGCCTTCAGCCACTGGTCCGGAAAGACCGGTCAAGCTGGGCTGAGCGTGGCAGTGTGATCCGTGGTACCCTCTGGACGGCCTTTTTCTTTCATTGGAAGTCAGGTGCAGGCTCTGATGAGCTAAAAACTCCCCACGTGGAGAGCAAATGTTGCAGCAGACAAGGCAGAGGCCTGTCAAGTGTCTTCAGATGACCTTGGACTAGAGAGCCTCTGTGGCACGGAGAGTAAGGACTGGAAGTCTGTGGCTCTCAGGGTTCCTCCAGGGCCCCCGACAAGTCCCCTCCTCTCCCCTCACCTGCCTGCTCCACCCTTGCCCCCAGCCCCGCACCAGACGCCCTGGGTTCTTAGATGCTCTTGGAACCCCGGGCCTTGCTATGGTGTCCACCTAGGGGAACCCTCATGAGATCAGCTGCATATTTACTGACTGTAGGGCCTGCTTGGGATTCTCTCCCTCCTTCCCTCTCTGCCCCTCCCCTGTTCACACACACACACACACACACACACACACACACACTCTCTCTCTCTCTCTCTCTCTCTCTCTCTCTCTCTCAAAATAACTAACATAAAAAAATATTATTTTTCAATTTCATCTACAGTTAGGAAAAGACGGTTATAATCCAGCCAGCAAATTTCCATTTTCTTGGGCACTCTGTCACAAACATTTTCCTATTTTTCACAAATGGGTTCAAAAACCTACTGAAACTCTCCACTTGGAATATCTTTAAATCCATTAGGAGACGAAAAACCATTGAAAACAATTTCAAGGTTTACGTATATAGGTATGACTTTGATATGCGACACATTGTGTTCAACAGAAATATTCCTGTAACATTTCAAAACAGTTTAGGTTCAGAGCGTTCCCTATAGACCAGAAGTTCTCTTTTTAAATATGCTATTTCCTCACTGTTAAAACATCACCCTTGCTTAAATCAGACCGTTTGTCTGCAACATTTGCTTAGCATCATATTCCAACGGCCCCTGCTTACAGGGAGAGCCACAACTTACACTGCTGGCCTTTTCTAAAAGGAAAACAACTGTGTAACATCCTTAAATTCAGTAACATTTCTAAGTACTGCGTTACAAGAAACCAGAGAATCTCAGAACGTAACAGATGATTTTCATGGAAATTTTCTACTTCATTATAAAGTGCAATGACTATACTATTTCAGGGTTGTTGTTTTTAAGTTTTATTTATCGAGAGAGAGAGCGAGTGAGCACACACGCAAACGAGAGAGAGCAGGGAAGGGGTAGACAGAGAGGGAGACAGAACCCAAGCAGGCTCCGCGCTGTCAGCACAGCGCTCGATGCAGGGCTCGAACTCATGAACCGTGAGATCGTGACCCAAGCCGAAATCAAGAGTCAGACGCTTAACTGGCTGAGCCACCCAGACACCCCAGGTTTTTGTTTTCATAAAACTAACCAGGCAGCACCACCAAAGGCCAATATGTTTCAGTATTCCAAAGGAGAACGAAGGAGGCCCCATGGCCCACCTGCCGGGTTGTGGAACCCCCATCCTCCTCTGGTATCAGGTATCCGGTGAGCCACACGCAATCCATGACCACCCTGACGAATGTATCGAACCACAATCCAGCATTACCGGTTACAATATTAACAGTAAAGCTTCAGTTGTTTCATTTTTTAGATTCAAAACATAAACGCAAAGTCTAATACCTTCCTAACACCAATGAGTCATCTTGCACACCTCTGGGGATCTCCATTCTCGGAGACTATTGCCCGGGGCCATCGTGTCCTGCTGCCTCCCAGGCAACTCGTCTGCCCTGCCTTGACAATCAACCAGGCAGAGGGCGGGGCTGATCTTCTCCTCTGAAAATTAAGGGGAGCCTTCTGACAAGGCTGGGCACAATAAGCCCGTGTTTTACCTCAACTTCTCTGCAAGTCTCACTTAAACCATAACTCCACAAGGACAGAGAGAGGAGGAGAGAAACTTGTAACAGTCAGGAAATGTCCATATAACTTCATTTTTTAGAAGTTTTTGCTTAAATTCCCATCAGTTAGCATCCAGTGTGATGTTAGTTCCACGCGTACAATTTAGTGATTCCACATTTCCATACAAAACCTGGTGCTCATCACAAGTGCCTCCTTAATCCCCGTCACCTGTTTCTCCCATTCCCCCACTCCCCCCCCCACCCCCCCCAGGGACCATCAGTGTGTTCTCTATAGGTAAGAGTTTACTTCTTGGTTTCTCTCTCTCTTTTCCCTAAGCTCATTTGTTTTGCTTCTTAACCTCTACGTATGAGTGAAATCATAGGGTACTTGTCTTTCTCTGACTTATTTCGTTTAGCAGTATACTCTTTAGCTCCACTCACATCATTGCCAATGGCACGATTCCATTCCCTTTATGGCTCATATTCCATTGTGTATTTGCATATACACATATACATACATACGTGTGTACGTATACACACACACACACGTATATATACACACCACAGCTTCTTTGTCCATTCATCGGCTGAGATGTCCGTATAATTTTGGAAGCAGAGAGGCAGATGATAAATGGTGGCTGACTTAGTAGCCTAAGCAAAGCTGAGCGTCTGCTAGTGACGGAGGAGGGAGGGAGAGTGTGTGTGTGCAGGGAGACAAGTAAGCCTGGAAGTAATTCTGAGTGACAGGACCCCTGAAGAGCTCAGTCATTATTAGTACCGTGTACTTCTGGAGGCAAGGGGGCCAATGGGCTAGAAAAGAGGGGAACTGGTAGGAAGTCTGCATAAGATGCAGTTAGTTGGGCCACCTGGGGGGCCTCAGTCGGCTGAGCGTCTGTCTCTTGATTTCAGCTCAGGTCAGGATCCTAGGATTGTGGGATCTAGCCCTGATGGGCTCCACACTGAGCATGGAGCCTGCTTGAGATCCTCCCTCCCTCCCTCCCTCCCTCCCTCCCTCTCTCTCTCTCTCTCTGCCCCTCTCCCTGCTTGTGCCTGCTCTCTTAAAATGAATGAGCAAATGAATGGATACATTTTTTTTAAAGGACATGGTTAGACCCAGACCCCTGTGCAGCCAGGCAAGATCTCTGCGATACCAGGAATGGCTTGCTCACCTAAAGGTGAGGAACTAAGTTCAAGTTGACATATTCAGTGGTTCAGACCCTGTCCAGCCTGCTTCCGCACGCATTTGCTAAAAAAGTAGCAGCTACATCTGTATTTTTCAGGCAATGAACCAGATGACTGCATTCTGGAGAAACTGACACAAACAAGAAGAAAACATCTCCAGTTACTAACGATTTGGAGTCCTTCATAAAACCACCTGATCCCCAGGCAGCAGCCCAGGAGCTCATCATTTAATAAATGCTACCCATGCATTGGAGCTCCCACATTGCCTTTTTGTGTGCCTCTGTCCTAAAAAGGAACGGACAGCAAAAATCATCACACACTTAAGTAAAAACTCTAACATCAAAGACGACAAAGCAAGCCAACAAAGAAAGGACTCTGGAAGCAAAAGAATCAATACAGGGAACAGAGGAAAAGTTAAGAATGATTTCTATAATTAGCAACTTTCGAGGCTTTGAGAGACAGGAAGAAACTGAAACAACAAAAGAACGCTTGAAAATTAAAATACAAGGAGGGAAGAAATTAGCAGAGGAAGTAAAAGATCAATCTGGAGAACTCTCCCCAAAAGACAGACATTTGGAAAATAAGACATAACATGTAAGAGAATTTTAAGAATAATCCAGGAAATCCAACATCTGAGTGATAAGTGTCCCAAAAAGAGAAAAAAAAAAAGGTGAAATTAAGGGGGAAGAAATTATCAAAGAATTATTATTACAATATTTCCCAAATCTGAAAGGGTAAGGGTTTTTAGATTGGGAGATTCCACCAGGTGGCTAGCGAAAAGATTTTTAAAAGTGTGACAAGCAATCTGTATTATTGTAATGTGTCAAAATACCGGGGACAAAAGTAATATCCCAAAATCTTCCAGAGAGAAAAAGTAGATCAAAATCACAACACGGGGACAGGGTTGTCAGAACGAACAGCTTCAGACTTTTGTTTTTAAGTGTGTTTATTTTTTTCTGAGACAGAAAGAGAGAGAGAGCCAGCAGGGGAGGGGTGGCAAGAGAGGGAGAGAAAGAATCCCAAGCAGGCTCTGCACTGTCAGCGCAGAGCCCGAGGCAGGGCTCGAACTCACAAACTATGAGATCGTGACCTGAGCTGGAGTCAGACGCTTAACTGACTGAGCCACCCAGGCCCCCACACTGCCAGAAAGTCACTTTCATACCTAACAAGCTCATGAAAACTGTACCAATCTCTTACACGATTTCTCAAGAAGTTACTGAAGGATATGGTTCAACAAAAGAGGGGTGAAAACCAAGAAAGAGAAATGAGACATCAAGAAATGGGGGATCCCATACAGGAGAGAGAGAAAGGGACGGTGATGGTGGTGGTGATGATGATGACAGAGGAAAATCCCAGATGCCTGGAGACTGATCAATTCAGATTAGAGCTGAGCAGAGGACTCTGGGAAGGAAAGCCTCCAAGGAAACAAGGTAAAACAAATAGGTGATTTCAATGCTGGAATCCACCCAGGGGAGAGATTTCATGTCCTGTGGACAGTATGGGCTCAGTCAGTAATATGTAAATAAGCTACACAACCGTTAAAATTATTCAATTCTAAAAGCCAAGGGGAAAAAGTTCAACAAGAAAGGAAATATATCCACTGCACACAGGACGACTCAGCCAAACACACATAACAGCCAAGTTTCTAGGAAGTCTAGATGTTATGTGAATATCTAGAGAATGCAGAGAGCATAAGAGAGCCAAATCCTTATTTTCTGTATCTGGAAATCAAACAGTCATCTTAAAAACTGCAAGACTATTCGGAGGGGAAGTAATCAACCAGACAAAAACCAGAGCAGAAAGCAACAGTGTCTCAAAAGTGGGAATCTGGGGGAAACAGCATAAGCCTCAAACCACAATTGGAAAAAATGTTTAAGAGCAACATGTATTCTTTTGATAAAAATAAAAACTAAATCTAAAGAAACACAGGATAGCGGGGGCAGGATTAAAGAAGAAAAGCTACTGCGTGCATACTGCGCTTGAGGCACATTAACTTGTTCTCTACCTCCCCAAACCCTAGGAGGTAATAATGCTATTATTACCTCGCCCGCTTTTAGACCGGTATAGTAAAGGCTCAGAGACCTTTAGTAGCTCAACACAAGGCTACACGGTGAGGAAGCAGTAAGAGCAGGATTTTAACCTGCACAGCCTGGCTCCAGAGCCTGCGTCCTTAACCACCCTGCCATCCGGAAAAGGAAGATATTTAAAAGGCATACCGAGAACATTTTGTCTGATTAAAAGTCCATTCGCCTCTGCAACGAGTTTCTGCAGGCAGGACGGAGAGCCTTCTCAGAGAATAGCTCTGGGTCTGTGCCCACACAAAAGGCTGCTGGGCAGCTGTGTTTCCAGCATTCTCTCTGCCTTATGCTTTCATGCATGATTTTAGCTTAGAGAATGATCTAGCACGGCCTTTTGCACAGTCTCAGTAAAGCACCCCCAGAATGCCTAAAGAAAGGCGGGCTGCTGGAAACACCCCCTCATTAATTTACACAACGTAGCAATGACTAGTACTAGGAGGAGAAGAAAGAACTGCGTGTGGGTCTCTGGAGGGTCCAAGAATCCAAGTGGAATTTGTTCTCAGTGGTCACACAGAGCTCTGCACATCCGTGCGAAATACTCAGAAAATTAAGGCTTAAGTCACTCTCCCATAAACAGCGGATGGAGACTTCCAGTCCATTCATCGTAGGAGGAAAGACAGAAGAGAAAAGCGATCGTATACTGTACGCAGTACGTAACTCACATGACAGAAAGAATCCCCAGACGGCATGAGAAGTCCTGCCTGGTCGGGTGATTTTTCTCCGTAAGCCATACTGTGTGCTGTCTGGTTAAGTGGTATTATTTCTGACAGAGAAGGCTCATCTGGAATCAGAAGACACGATGTCATAGGTCACTGAGGGGTCTTATTGATTTCCTAGGAAAGGAGCTTTGAAGAGTTCACGGTGAAATCTTCCTACCCTTCAAGTGCCATTGGGTGGACCTTGCACCAGGAGCACTGGCCTCATCAATGGTCTTTCATGTGGCATTTTATTTTGTAATTTTTTTTTAATGTTTATTTTTGAAAGGGAGAGAGACAGAGCGCAAGCAGGCGATGGGCAGAGAGAGAGGGAGACACAGAATCCAAAGCAGGCTCCAGGCTCTGAGCTGTCAGCCCAGAGCCCAACGCGGGGCTTGAACCCAAGAACTGTGAGATCATGACCTGAGCTGAAGTCGGACGCTTAACCGACTGAGCCACCCAGGCGCCCCTCATGTGGCATTTTACACTCTTCAAAATATGTGCTGTTCTCCCTGGGTTTGGGCCCAAATCCGCAGAGAGATGGCGGTGACATAGGCAGGGCTACGCACGGCGTGGGGAGCTCAGGAGCCAAGAGAGAAGAGTCATGTAGCCTTTTGCATCCTCACAGTCAGGAAAAACAATGCATCCCTGCCGCTGAGCGCCATGAACCTGACCTTGATTTAGTTTCCGTGGATGACAGTACAGAGGGTCAAAGAACCTGAGCAAAGTCTAAGGAGGGATGGGCGGGGCCAACAGTGAGGAGCGAGCCAAACGTCTTGAGCACGGCCACCCTATTTCCTGAACTTTCTGTCACAGTCACCATTAGACTGCATGCCGGTGTCAGGACACACGGTCTTTGCTCAGTTCAGGAAGCGGGGTCTCCAGACCTAAAGGGAACCCGCCCTGCGTTTAGACAGCCCGCCTCCTGGGACTCTCTTATTTGCTTCCAGAATTGCAACGGAGAGAAATGAGCCCGATTTAGTGCTTATTACAGCGAGGAAAGCAGTGGGGGGGGGGGGGGGGGGTCGCTTCAATCTGATGCTGGGTCTACTGCATGCGGACTCCCTTAATTTCTGTCGATGAAGCAGTTTCTGAAGGAGCAGGGGAGCTGGTGAGGACTGCTGGCAAGGGAAGTGGGAAGCCAGCAACCTCCCGCGTCGGAGGCAGATGAAGAGGCCGGTAAGAGGACACGCCGGGAGTAACTCTGTCGGTAGAGGAAGGCATCAAAGTTAAGAAGAAGAGTGTAGTCTCGAAGCTTGCTACACTGCCGTGGAGGTAGTGAACACACAGATTGTGGGTGTTTCGTGAAACTGCTCCTTTTTTGCACATTAAATCGGTGTGAGGGATATTACTTATGAATCCAACGCTGTTCTAAATGAATGCACCACCTCACCCTTGTAAGAGGGCACTTGTTCCCCGGTTCGACCAAGGACCAGGTGATAAAAGGAACAAACAATACTTCCTTCGGGTTGATCATGCTCTTGTCAAATTTTTTACCTTCGTAAAACAAGTTTCACGATGGCAAAAGTTTGAAGTGTGCTTTCTGATCGCTGAGCAACAGAGATGCAGACCGATGGGAGTGAGATCTGACCTCAGAGGGGAAGGAATACGCAGTTCTGTGGCTGCCCTATTGTCCTTCATGCGTTTCCTCAGCAGGGACTGAGAGTCAGCTCCCAGCAAGAGCCAGAAGGACGTACAGCCCCCTACAGGGCTGCAGGAACCCCGATGCCCACCTGCTCCTGGCATTTCCTGCTCCCCCAGGTCCTGGCTCAGCTCCTGGATTCCCTGGCTCCTCCCAGGTCCGGTAAAGTCCCTCTTGTCACTGTGTGCTCTCAGGGCACTGCAGTTCACCGTCATGGCACTTCATGACCACAACCGAAACTCTCTACCACTGTGAGCGATTGTGAAAGTCTCCCTCCCCGCTAGACTATAAGCTCTATCCAGGCAGGGACAATGATGTTTGTCCCCAGGTCCTGAGTCAGTCCTTGTATATAGTCAGCTCTCAATAGATATGAATGTGGGAGGTGGGCGGGGGGATGGGTTAAATGGGTGACAGGCATTAAGGAGGGCACTTGTTGGGATGAACACTGGGTGTCATATATAAGAGATGAATCCCTGGGTTCTACTCCTGAAGCCAAGACTACACTATATGTTAAATAACTTGATTTCAAATTCAAAAAAGAAAACAAAAATGAATGTGGCTCTCCGACAAAGCACTCATAAGTAGAATATATAAAAAAAACCTCTCAAACCAAATAGAAAAAAAAAAATCAAACAATCCAGTTAGAAAATGGACAAAAGAATTAAAAAGACAAGAGGGGCACCTGGGTGACTCAGTCAGTTAAGCGTCCAACTTCGGCTCAGGTCATGATCTCATGGTTCATAGGTTCACGCCCCGCACTGGGCTCTGTGCGGACAGCTCAGAGCCTGGAGCCTGCTTCCGATTCTGTGTCTCCCTTTCTCTGCCTGTCTACTGCTCGCTCTCTTGCTCTCTCTCTCTCTCTCTCTCTCTCTGAAGAATAAATAAACATTAAAAAAAAGAATTGAAAAGACAAGAAACAACAAGTATTGGTGAGGATGGGGAGAAAAAAGGACCTTCATGCACTGTTGGTGGGAATGTAAATTTGTGCAACCACTGGGGAGGACAGTATGGAGATTCCTCAAAATATTAAAAAATAAAAATACCACACGACCTATAATTCCACTGCTGGGTATTTACCCAAAGAAAATCAAAACAATTGCTCAAAAAGCATATGCAGCCCTATGTTCATCGTAGGATTATTTTTTTAACGTTTATTCATTTTTGAAAGAGAGAGAGCATAAGCAGGGGTGGGGCAGAAAAAGAGGGAGACACAGAATCCAAAGCAGGCTCCAGGCTCCGAGCTGTCAGCACAGAGCTCGATGCGGGGCTTGAACCTATGAACTGTGAGATCATGACCTGAGCTGAAGTTGGACACTCAACTGACTAAGCCACCCAGATGCCCCGTTACAGCATTATTTACAATAGCCAAGATATGGAGCAATACACACACAGACACACACACACGTGTGTGTGCAATGGAATATTACTCAACCAAAAAAAAAGAATGAGAAAGAATGAAATCTTGCCATCCATGACAACACGGAATGGACCTAGAGGGTATCATGCTCAGTGAAGTAATTATATGCTCAGAAAAAGACAAATACCAAATATTATGTACACCAGTTGGAAACAGACCTGTAAGTAAATACAGACAGCAAACTGGTGGTTGCCAGAGGAGGGGGGGGGGGGGGATGGGCGAAGCAGGTAAAGGGGATCAAGAGGTACAAACTTTCAGTTGTAAGACAAGTAAGTCACAGGGATGAAAAGTACAGCAGAGGGAAGACAGTCAATATTGTAGCAACAAGGTACGGAGACAGGTGGTTGAGAGCTGCTCGACGCACTGAACCGCTGAATCACCACGTTGTATACCTGAAGCTAAGAGAACACTGCAGGTCAGCTACACTGCGATTAAAAAAAAAAGAATACATGGGGCGCCTGGGTGGCTCAGTCAGTTGGGCGTCCGACTTCAGCCAGGTCATGATCTCGCGGTCCGTGAGTTCGAGCCCCGTGTCGGGCTCTGGGCTGATGGCTCAGAGCCTGGAACCTGCTTCCGATTCTGTGTCTCCCTCTCTCTCTGCCCTTCCCCCGTTCATGCTCTGTCTCTCTCAGTCTCAAAAATAAATAAAAAACGTTAAAAAATTTTTTTTAAATAAAATAAAATAAAATAATACAGCAATGTTACTTAAAGATGGAAAATTCCCATGGGGCGCCTGGGTGGCGCAGTCGGTTAAGCGTCCGACTTCAGCCAGGTCACGATCTCGCGGTCCGTGAGTTCGAGCCCCGCGTCGGGCTCTGGGCTGATGGCTCAGAGCCTGGAGCCTGTTTCCGATTCTGTGTCCCCCTCTCTCTCTGCCCCTCCCCCGTTCATGCTCTGTCTCTCTCTGTCCCAAAAATAAATAAATGTTGAAAAAAAAAAATTAAAAAAAAAAAAAAAAAAAAAAAAGATGGAAAATTCCCAACTTGACGTTAGCCAATAAAATTGAGCATTACGGAAGAAAAAAAAAGGGAAACGGACAAAGGAGATGAACACGTGCTCTCATCAGAGAGGATACGCGAACGGCAAATAAACACGTGAAAAGATGTTCAACATCGCGTGTCATTGGGAAAGCGCAAAGCCGAGCCATGACGAGATATTACCCCCCACCTATCAGAACACGGGAAAAATGGCGACAAAGCCGAATGCTGACGAAAATACAAAGAAATGGGATCGCTCGGACACTGCTGCTGAATGTAGGATGACACTGCCACTCTGGAAAGCCGTTCGGCAGCTCCTTAAACGACAAAATGAGCACGTGCCTTGTAGCCCAGCAGTTGCATTTCTGAGCATTTATTCCAGAGAAAAGAAAAATTCTGTCCACAGACAAACCGTGCGTGAACGGGCGCGGCAAGCTCATTCGTTCACAGCCCCAAACCAAAAATGACCCAAATGTTCTTGAACGGGTGGACGGAGCAACGGCCACGCCGTGGAATCCTTGCCGGTGAGAGGAAGTCACCGTCATAAACGCACAACCACCTGGGTGCGTCTCCAGGGCCTTCTGATGAGCAGAAGGGGCTGATGTCAAACGGTTAGGTACTCTCTCTGACTCCATGTGCACAGCACTCTTGAAATGATAAAACTGCAGACACCGAGAAGAGGTCAGTGATTGCCAGGGGTCAGGGACAGAGAGACCGAGAAGAGGTGAGTGATTGCCACGGGTCAGGGACGGCGGTTAGGGGCAAGGAAGACTATGAAGAGTCTCATGAGGGAGACCCCTGCGAGAGGGACCAGTTCTGTATCTTGATTGTGGTGGTGGCTACACACACACACACACACACACACACACACACACACACAAGTGCATATAAAACTGACGAAATCAACCTGCGTTGTACCTGTGTCCACTTCCTGGGCGTAAAACGCACTACAGTCACACGTGATGTTACCTGCACGGGAAACCACATGAAAGATGTCCAGGATCTCCCTGTGCTCCTACGGCACCCTCCTGTCTATCTCTAACTATTTGAAAAAGAAAAGGTAAAAACAGCCCGGCAGAATAATGTCGGGGAAAACTACACGCTCAGAAGGAAAGCAGCAACCTTGGTGAGCAAGCGGGCCCATGTACAAGGTCCCACAAAGTGAGGTTGAGGGGGGGACCTGGGCGACGCAGCAAAGGGGGAGGGAGGTCCATGGTTGGGGGAAAGGACACAGGCTTCATTGTCCAAATAAATGTGCTCCCAAGCTTATGCTGAGCTTGGCCTCAAGCAGCACAGGTAAGCACCTACAGGGTAGAGGTGGTCAGAGCCCAAGTGATCAGGTGGGGGTGACCTCACACCTCACTACATCTCAATTTATATCTTGGGAAGATCAATTAACAACTGTAATTATCTTCAGTGAGGTATTTCACATTCAGGAGGGCCCTAAGTGGCATGGTCATATGAACACCCTTAGCGGTGACCCCATCATGGTTTTCTGAGAAGGAGGAGGGTAAGGACAGGAGTCAGACCCTAGAAAAGGGGGTCTGGCAGGGGCTCTGGAGGTGACCAGGGACAAAGCAAGCAGGGGCCACAGAGGCCATACCAGAGCCTGGGGCAGGAGTAAAATTCAGACACACCAACCCTCTCTTTACCTAAAATTCTCTATTCTTTTTATCATGGATTTTCTTGGCATTAATTTTGATTCTTTAAAATAATGCATTAAAGGGACACCTGGGTGGTTCAGTGGGTTAAGCATCCGACTTTAGCTCAGGTCATGATCTCATGGTTTATGAGTTCAAGCCCCACGTCAGGCTCTGTGCTGACAGCTCAAAGCCTGGAGTCTGCTTCTGATTCTGTGTCTCCCTCTCTCTCTGCCCCTGCCCTGCTCATGCGCGCTCTCTCTCTCTCTAAAATAAACACTTAAAAAAATAAACTAAAATCTTTCAAATAATGCATTAAAGTACAGCCAATCCTCATTACTTGCAGATTAGGCGTTCGTGACTTTGCCTACTTACTGAAATTGGTTTGTAACCTCAAAACAGGTACCTGCAGGTTTCAGGGTCATTTGCAGGCATGTGCAGAGTGGCAGAAAAATCTGAATCACCCACCACACACGTTTGCAGTGGAGGGAGAACAAGGCAACACTCCCGCTTCGCTTTTCAGCTCTCACGTGTCCTTTTTACAATCTACTTAGTGCCACATTTTTCACATGTTTGTGGATTTTCTTGGTAGTTCTGCTGCTCAAAATGGTCCCCAAGTGTGGTGCTGAAATGCTACCCCATGTTCCTAAAATGCACAGGGCTGCATGCATTATGGAGAAGAGATGTGTGTTATCTGGACACGAGTCCAAGCTGCTGGCTCGAGTTCAACGTTAATGACCAAATAAGATCTCTTAGGGTATCTTTAAGTGGAAACACACAGATTAACCAAACTGGATTATGCACTGATGTACTGACCAAACCGTTGGGACCACTGGCTCTCGGGAGCCTGACCGCGTAATTCCACTAGGAGCAGAGGTTCAGACTACTCCAGCGATTACAGTGACTGTGCAGAACCTAACTGCTGAGAATGACGAGAGCCGACTGTATCATTTATCTTGATTACTGGGTTTTTGCAACGTCAATCCCAGCCCTTGGTGATGGAGCCCTGGGGCTTGCATTTCGCAGACCACAGGGCTCCCAAAATGTGACGTACGTTTTTCATTGTTTTATGCTGCTGGGGAAGCCATTCAAAACCCTCACTGCTACCTACAGCGACTGCATATTAACCAAAGAGAAAAATTTAACACCGCAAACACAAAAAGGACAAAATAAAGAACGGTTCTTCTTCAAAAAAGGCTTGTGGAAATTTTACATTATTTTAAAGAACAGGTTAACATTTTTTAATGCAAAATTTTATTTTATTTTATTTTTAAAGTTTATTTATTTTGAGAGAGGGGAGAGTATGAACGGGGAGAGGCAGAGAGAGAGAGAGGGAGAGAGAGAATCCCAAGCAGGCTCCACGCTGTCAGCGCAGAGCCCGATGTGGGGCCTGAACTCACGAACGACAAGATCATGATCTGAGCTGAAATCGAGGGTCGGAGGCTTCGCCAACTGAGCCACCCAGGTGCCCCTCAAATTTTATTTTAGAATACTGCTTTGCACATGACTACTTCTCTTGACTTTTGTCAGTTCAAGTATTTAGAGTGAAGGGATACATGTTCTTAAATTTATCATTAGCCAGACCTTAAAAAGAGACAAGATGGTAAATGGTTTAAAAGTCTGGATTCTCCAGTTGCCTGGAGTTCAGATCCTAACCCTGCCCCTTTCCAGCTATGGGAGTTTAGGAAGGGGAAACGTTAACTCATCTATGCTTTAGCTTGCTGCCTTAAAGTGGGCACAACAGTATTCACTAGTGGATGGGTCGGGAATGGAATTCGTTAATGCATAGAAGACGGAGACAAAGTAAGCACCCGCTGAGTGTCAGCTGCTGTCACCTGATTCTAATAATGACGACTATCATTATGACAGCTGCCAGGGAGCTCAAATGTCCAACCTGTTTCAGTATATTGCCTAAAATCAGTCGCTACACGGAAAATCAGTCTCATACGGGTGCGAGGATGATGCAATTTTACATTTGGAAACCTGGGCTGAAACAGGCTGACAATCCACCGCCTGCCCTCCGCGGATCCACTGCTGGCCTCAAGGACCGCCAGCTCTGGGATGTCAGGCTTCCGGAAAGCGGTGACCTCCAGCACGTTCCACACGGAGCGGTCCAGAGTCCACCAGGGATGCGGCCGTGGGAACCACAGGCCTCGCAGGAGACAGCGCGGCGTGGAGAAGAGACGGAGGCCGAGCCACGGTTGGTCACTGACCAGTCCTCCTTCCGGAGGCGGCCGCGGGGTGACCCTGCACCATCTTCCCCGCTGGATCCTGAGGCCTTGGAGGGTCGGCTCGGTCCTGAATCCCTAAGCCCAACAGGGGTTGCGGCATGGAAGTAAGCACAAACTAAATGCCTGCTCCTGGCAGCTCTAGAATGCCCTCCGCTCTCCTTCCAACTGGCAAAATCCTGCCCGTCCTTTAAGGGCAAGTCACATGTCCCTGGTGAAGCTGCTATGAGGATTCAGTGACACGTGTGTGAAGGCAAAGCCCGTGCAGAGGAGGAACCCAAGCACGTCAGGAGGCCCACTCGTGTGGGCAGAAGGCACAACGGGGGCGGGGGAGCGGGGGACGGGGGGGTACGGCTCCGTTTGCGCTGTGCGCCCACCTCATCTCCCTCCCCCGACAGCTGACGTCGGTGGGACGAGGCTGGTGCTAGTTTCCTCATCTCTCAAACCGGAGAACAGGAGACTGCTCGTGAGATTCCTTCCGTTTTCACCTGACGCTTCCGTGTTGGATGAGGCAGACCCCACGGAAGCTGCAACCGCCAGCCTCCAGGAGCAGGTGGTCCGGGGGCATCAACCCCACGAGTCAAGGGTGAAGACCTCCACGCGAACAGGCACCAACCTCTAAAATGCTCCTGGCTGGGGCGCCTGGGTGGCTCAGTCGGTTGGGCGTCCGACTTCGGCTCAGGTCACGATCTCGCAGTCCGTGAGTTCGAGCCCCGTGTCGGGCTCTGGGCTGACAGCTCGGAGCCTGGAGCCTGTTTCGGATTCTGTGCCTCCCTCTCTCTCTGCCCCTCCCCTGCACGCACTCTGTCTCTCTCTCTGTCTCAAAATTAAATAAATGTTAAAAAAAAATTTTTTTTTAATAAAAAAATAAAGAAGCAAATAAAATGCTCCTGGCTGTCACACGGCCATGCCCTAGCTCTCCCAGGGACACGACAACGTGTCTCACCACAGGGCACAGGCTATTTAACATCTGTCCGCCTTGGTAAGGCCTGTGTAATGTGAACGAGACGGCCGCTGCCGGTGGGAGAAGCGAGGAAACAAAAGGAAGCTGCCAGGCATCAGGACACAACGTCCTCTCTCTTCGCATCACGCTGCCTGACAGGCTTGGGTTCTGTGTGGCCTGAATAATTCGCCAGATGCTTGCTTTTATTGTTCCCGTGGGCTTGTAGACTCCAATCGCTTTTCTGATCGTCTGGGGGAGTTTGGAATCTAATGTGAAGGGACGCTTGAAATCCGTAGGGAACCAACGGCCTCATTTTACAGATGAGAAAACCAAGGCTGAGAGGCCAGGTGTCTCTCTCCCTGCCGCGCGCAGGGGAGAGGGGTGAGTCACGAGTCAGGGTCCAAACCCGACTTCTGAGATCACTTCCCGTGACCCGACGTGCACCATTCACTTCACTCATTTTTCAATAACCACACAAAACAGATCGGCCCCGGTCCCTTACTTCCTCCTGTAGGAGACAGAGGCGACGTCCCATGAACATCACAGATGCCAAGTGCATCGTGGACAGAGTAAGGAGGCAAGGGCTCAGGAGCGGAGTCTGCTGACGGGAAACGTGCACAAACCCCCGACTCTGGAGCACCCAACCCCCCCCCCCCCGCAGGGACCCTGGGGTGCAGCGGGAGTCCCAGCGTCCCTGAGGTTCCGTCCAGGAAGACCAGCTATTTACGGAGCCGTCGTTTCATGGCTTTGCACTAAGGGATGGCTTGAGGGTTAGGGTCCTTGCGCAGGTGGACCACCGAAAGCCCCACCGTGACATATCCCTTTAGGAAGGCCTCACTGCACAGTAGGAAGGCTACAGTTTTGGCACTGGTGAACAAAGCAGTGGTTCCCAGTACAAAAGCCACCTCCGACCCCTGTGGGGGAGGGGCCTTGTGGGCGGACAGTGGCCAACGAGGAAGGTGCACTGGACACCTCCAGCCGGTCACCACACCCCCAGCTTCTCTGCTTTGTCCTGGACCCCTTCCTTCCCCTCCTCTTTTCTCCCTCGGGGCTTTGTCTCGCTGGGCTGCAGACACCCGCCAGCCTCCAGCTGCTGTGATCGGGCTCCCCCGGAGTCTGGCGCCTGCAGCCTCCCAGCTGCCAACGGAAACCCTTCCCTGGACACAGGGACAGTCTGGGGGGCACCTGGTGGCACACCGAGGGCGGCCATCCCTTCTGGTCTCTAGATGTGCAGAAAAGACATGTGTGCTCTCTCCTTGCTTCCTGCCAGCTGAGGTCCTCAGAGTCCCTCTCACTTTCAACATCAAATAAAAAGCATTCACTGGCCCAAGCCAAACATTTTGGCCTAAAAACTGCTTATTTTGCCTGGTCTTCTAAGACCTGTACCTGCACCCAGGGCTCAGAGCAGCACTTGCCCTTAAGAACTGAGCAGCTGAGCAGCCATTAAGGGCTTAAGGCACAGGAGAAGCTTGGTGCCGTGATTTATGCGAGCCGTTGGCCAAAACTGCTTCATAAATGATGACGATTTTGTGTGATTTAGAAGCACTGGTAACAGTGCCCAAAACGTACGGTGTAGAGCAGATCTCAATAAATATAACGAATGCGGGCACCACATTACTGCAACAGAAAAAGAGCATCCAACGGCAGGGACCCGCCTATGCGATGCAGCTCCCTCGTGCCTCCGGCGGGTGACAAGAGACCCAGGTGCTCCGCCAGGCTAGGACGCGAGGGAGCTGAAGATCCCGGCTTCCTCAACCTGACAGCTGGGACTGCAAAGTTTTGCCTTCGCTGTCAATTTTCTCCTCTGACAGCCAAAGCGGCAACTTTGAATCCCACAGACATACGGAGGTGGAAGATTTGTTCAACCTTGCAATAAAGTTACTTGCACAAGACAGCTATTGTGGGAAGAGAAGAGAATCCTTGCAATTACTCAAGGCCAAACATCCTGGCTCTGAAAGAAGCCCGGAGGGAAGCAGGGCGCTGGTATCGGGGACACAGGGAGGCAGGACACAGCTGGGCTGCCCACAGGGCACGAGTCACCAAGTGACATCTGAATGTTACCCCGTGTGCTTTCACAAAGATGCTTCTAGAAAGGGTGTCAGGAAGCTGGCCTCTGCATTTCCTATAAACACAATGTCAGAGCAAGCCTCAGAATGTCACCAGCACCACACCCTGGATGGTAACTTCTCTTTAAAATGCAATGCCCACCATGCCACGAAATAACGCCCAGTGCTACACAGTGTGTTCCAGTTTTTCTTCCAGAACACGAGAGCAAAAATAAACTCACCATGGGACATTCACTGGAAAAACAAAAACCACATCTTCATACGTAGTCGGGAGCTTAAAAAGCCGTGAGGGCACAGAATGCCAGTAACCGCTTCGAGTCAGACACATGAGAAATCGCTACCCCTCTCCGTACTTTTGGGTTGAGGCTGAAGCTTTCCCTAACAGAAAGTTTAAAATATAACAAAAAAAAAATGAAAAGATGTTAAATGCAATGAAACATTAAGTGTGTTTAATCCTGGTAGGACTGGGGACGATTTCTATTTTTTCTTGTTTATCTCTGTATGTGGTTTCAGTTTTTTCCTACAAACCTATTATAGCTACAATAAAAAGCCAGGTGGGTGCCTGGGTGGCTCAGTTGGTTAAGCAGCTGACTTCGGCTCGGGTCATGAACTTTGGGTTCATGGGTTCAAGCCCCGCATCAGGCTCTGTGCTGACAGCTCAGAGCCTGGAGCCTGCTTTGGATTTTTGGATTTTTGGATCCCTCCTTCTTTCCTTCTCTCTCTCCTTCTCTCTCTCTCTCTCTTTCTTCCTCCTCCTCCTCCTCCTCCTCCTCCTCCTCCTCCTCCTCCTCTGCTTGCACTCTTGTCGTTCTCTCTCAAAAATAAAACCCTTAAAAAAAAATCAATAAAAAGCCAGGCTACTTAAATGATTTGTGCTATAAACATTGCGATTTTCTTGAAGAGTTGGTATATTTTCTTCCACCCCATTCCCTCACCCTCTTCTTCTTTTTTTTTTTTTTCATAAGAAAAATATAACCCAATATGTTTTCTTTTTTGCCCTGGCTCATTGATGGTAAGGACGTAACCCTCATGGTTGCCCAATTTCTTTCTCTTTCTCATGATGCTCTGTCTATGTCTAGCGCCTTACGCACATATAAGACGCCACGCACACCTACGCATGCATGTCATTTGCAGACACACACCTCCAGTCCCTCTGGAGGGGGCTGGGGCTGCTGTGCTCAAGGCAGAAGCTGGCAGACCCAAGTGAAAACCACACCACCGTCCTCCTCCCTGCTAGTGACCAGCGCCCTCCAAACCAAACCCATGAGCTCGTTCGTGCGTCTGCTCTGTGCTGTGGCCCTGAGCAGCAGCCCCCGGCTCCTTCCTCAACGGAAAGCTTGTGGCTCACCTCCCACCCATCACCCTGGTCACAGCAACTCGGGAAGGGGAGCCTGAGGCCCTGTGCCACTGAGCTCCGAGCTCCCATCACCGATTCCACGTCTAGCGCTAATGGACGGTAACGGCGGCCTCTACTGGCACCCCACTTCCTTCTTTGTCGAGTAGAGACAGAAACAGAGAGAGAGAGACTTTTGTTTTCATTCCCTGTCAACACACCACGCTCTAAACTCATGGGACTGTGAATGGCAAAGGTCGTCTTCGTTTCTTAGAGCCAGGTCTGGCTCCGATGTTCTGTAATTAAATTATCGTCACAAGATCCCAAGTCACGCACCTAGAGGGCTCCCGCAGCAACCAGGCCCCGTGATCACTGACACATGTCATCAGCACCTGCCAGGTATCTCTGAGCCTTCAGAGTGCTTTGCTCTCAATATCGCAATGCGTTCCTTCATCTTCTCACTCACAGAAGCCCTTTAACTACCTCTTAACGGCAGTGTTTCTCAAAACGTGTATCAGAAGGGCATGGGCAGTTAACATGCCGATTCCTAGGCACTGGCCCCGACTTCCCGACTCCCAGTGTCTGAAGATGGGGCCAGGAAATCCTGGTTTCAGCTTTCTTCTTTTTTTTTTTTAATTTTTTTAAATGTTTATTGATTTTTGAGAGACACAGAGAGCGTGAGCAGGGGTGGGTCAGAAAGAGAGGGAGACACAGAATCCGAAGCAGGCTCCAGGCTCTGACCTGTCGGCACAGAGCCCGACCTGAGGCTCGAACTCACGAGCTGTGAGATCACGACCTGAGCCGTAGTTGGACACTGAAACCCACTGAGCCAACCAGGCACCCCAAGTTTCGGCTTTTCTATGATGACGATCCTCATCACGGAGGTTCAGCGCCTCGGCTCTGCAGCCTGGCTCACTTTTTAAGCCCCTGTGCTCTTTCCGCAGCCACCCCAGCCCACCTTGGGGTCTTATCTCAGAACTGTCTTCGGGATCTGACAACATACATAGTTCTGTAACGTTCAGTCTTTTCTATGGTTCATCTCCTCAGATACCAAAATCACACAATAAGTGAGGTCTACATCTCCATGCATAGTAAGTGCCCAAATCCCTGTTCTAAGTTTGTCTGAAACAGAGGAGTGAACTCAACGATGGCTCCTGCGGAAACAGAGGCTTTTGCTAGATGCTCAATCTGTCAAAGTCCCTGGTTTCAGCTATCTATCAAAGTCACTCACGTGTTTGGGGAGAGCATAAAGTCCTGCTCAAAAAATACAGAAATTCATTCCCAGAGTCACCAGGAGCAAGAAATGAGAAAGGGCGTGTTCTACCCTCAAGCACACCTACTTTCACTGGAGAAAGCCGAACATCGAGTCAGGGGGCAAGCCGGACAGAATGACGGGGTATAAATGGGGCCGCCGTGAGGCACCCTGATTCTGCGTAAGGGGCAAGTGCCCAACCTAGGTCAGAGGTAACCGCTGAAGTTAGTTTTCTTCGAAACCAAACCGAAATACATCCTGGAAAGTCATAGTCACCTGCCTTTAGAATGGGTTCAGCTGATTTCCCGAAAAACTCACTTTTCAAGAGAACGCTGCCATCGGGGAAAGTTTCTCTAGTGAGCAAACACGCTGAGTCACTAGCAAGGATTTAAGGTTTGCTGGGGGCTTGGAAAGAAATTAAAAATTGGAATGCAGGTGTTTGAGGGATTAAGATGTTTCTTCAGAGTTGACTGTCTAGCTAAGTCTGTAATCAGACTTCCGAAAATGTTTGCACCTGCCACATAATAAGAGTTTTAAACAAAAAAAAAAAAAAAAAAAAAAAAAAAAAACAAACTAAAAACTGCCCGGGCTCTGCAGCCAAGCCACCAGGCCCACGTGCCCTCGAACGCCTCCTCCTTCCCCACCCCAAGGGAAGAGGGCATCCACCGTGCCTCGCCAATCCCCACGTCCACACAGATGGGGTCTGCATCCCTCTTAGCTCTCCTGCCTGTGCAATCATCTTTCTTTCGTCTTCAGCCTAACTCAGAAGCTCCTCAACAACAGGAACCACCCACATAGGATTCTGAGTCCTCAGTTCCGCCCAAGATTCTGGGTCATAATCAGAATTCTAAATGTCTGGGTATTTCTGAAGGCTCCTTTATAGGAACAGCCAATGATGGCAAGGCCCCCTTCTGCAGGAGCAGACTTGATCTCCAGGACGTTTGAGGTGGCAGGAGACTGGGCGTCCACCTCACATGCATAGACACAGTCCCCGCCCCGAGCCACTGCTCCGGGTGGCTCAAAGCATCTGCCACCTCCCCTGGTAACTGCTCACTTTTCCATGGTGCCTCCCTGAGCCCGAGATGCCCGGGCTGTGACTTGGCTGTGCGTCCAACCCCGGAATCTCATGGACCGTTGGATTTCAGCACCAACAGATACGGTTCTAGACATGACGGGAGACATGGAGTCATACTTCTCTGACGACCAGTGAGCCTGCAGACGTGGCCCCCGAGCCACATAAGCATATGGTGGCCCAAGGTGACAATGTCTGGAAGCCCTAGGCACCCGCATTCATTGCCAGGGACAAGGGCTGTGAGACCTGGACGTGGAGAAGTGGTGAGCCAGGAATTCCCCCCGCAGTCCCAACAGGGACCAGGGGTCGGGGGCAGTGCAGGGAGAGGGGTCGGGGCGCTCTGTGGTTGGTTTTGGCTCCGTCGCTTCGTGACGTGGCTAAATGGCTCCACTGTCTGAACCTTATTTTCTCATCTCTATGGTAACGGGCACTAGCCCTAAGAGCCTAGTGACAAATTGTATCATGCACGGGAGTCACCAGGACGCTGCGTTCAATAGCCCGGCCCACCTATGTCATGCGTTCCAACAGAGAAACCAAGGAAGGCGCCCCTAGTGCCCATCCCCGCGTCTCCTCTCTCGCTCTGCTGTGGCGATGAGCCTAACGAGGCTGCGTGTTGAGCTAACCATGCTGGCAACGTTTGGCACAGCGATCACAAGATAGCAGCAGCATCCACGGTTCCAAGATGAGGAAACTGAGGCACAGAGAAGGTCATGCGGCTACACGTGGCGGGGCCGGGAGTCCAACCTGACCGTGCCCTAGCTCGCTACTTTTGCTTGTCCCATACCACCTTGGAAAGGGGGAAGAAATTTAAAAAACAGTAATAAAGAGCTCACGCTGAATGATGCTAATGTGACTGGGAGGCATTATACTATGTGAAATGCTTTTTGACGTCCTGTGCTGTTTTATGCTCGCGCAAGTCCCTTGATGTAGAGGCTACGATTTGCCAGGGTATTGCTGGGGAAACTGAGGCAGGAGGCAAAGCCTGGCAGTCTGATGCCAAACTCCTGGCTGAACCGCCCCACCGCACGGCCTGCATTGCAAGCGCCCAGGCACACATGTGAAGCCGGTAGTGTTGGCTGTTAATGGACAGAGTGCTCTTAAAACACTGCTTCAAATCCCGTTGCCAGGGGAGTCATGGCTGGGAGGAGGCCCTCAGACTCAGGGCTACCGCACCATACATGTGACTGACGCAGGCTAACTCTGGGTGTGGCCCCCAGGCTCCCGCCAAGCACTTGGGGCCGGGGGAGCTATCCCTTCCCACTGGGGCAACAGGCCTGGGACATCCAGAGCGTGAGTGGATGACCGGACCCTTCCGGGATGCCCCTGGGCCTCATCCCACGCAGCCAGAACCCGAACCCACGAGGCCTGGTCCCAGAGTCGCGGTGGCCACCTGGCTTGCAACAGGGAAGGGACCTGGGCACCTTCTGACAAGTCTGCTTATTATCATAGGGTTTGACCTGAACGACGGTTCTCTCTTTTCTTGCCGTCACCAGGTGTTACATTAGGACTTTCTTTGCCAACGGCTCTCTCAGAAACGGTCCTTCCCCTCCGTACTGACGTTCGGCTGTAGTCGAGAGCACAGTGATGCGGTGGGTGTGGGAAAGGAAAGGAGCATCTCCTGTCTCTGGGTCTCTGATTCTTCCTTCACACAGCCGACGAGTCTGTAACTAGGGCAGAAGGCGCTGCGGACATCAGGGTTCCCCGGACGTGCTGAGCACCCAAATCCTGTACCTCGGCTCCCTGTGCCCCAAATGTAGACAGTCTGTCCCTGAGCCAGGGTCTAAATACGAGTGCAGAGAACAGCCATGCATGCGAAGATAGTTTAACAAAAGGAATCTGCTTTTTAGGTGTCAATGCACTAGCCCAGCTAAAGATCAGCAAGGGCATTTAGCAATCTAACCTGGTCCAAAATCGTCACTAGTTTGCTAGGGCAGTCCTAACAAAATATCGCTGACTGAGGGGCTTAGACA
Organism: Prionailurus viverrinus; assembly: GCF_022837055.1. Lineage (NCBI taxonomy): Eukaryota > Metazoa > Chordata > Mammalia > Carnivora > Felidae > Prionailurus > Prionailurus viverrinus. Next base: position 14,538,303 of record NC_062571.1, read on the forward strand.
ACAGAAATTTAACTCCTCACAGTTCTGGAGGCTGGAAGTCAGAGGTGGAGGCGTGGGCAGGGTAGGGTTTCTCCCGAGGTCCCTCTCCCTGCCTCGCAGATGGCCGCCTTCTCCGTGTCCCCACGCGGTCTTGCCTTCGTGCGTCTGTGTCCGGCCTTCCTCCTCTTACGAGGACACCCGTCGGGCTGGATCAGGGCTGACCCTCATGACCTCATTTTAGCTTCATCAGCTCTCCCGAGACCTCATCTCCAAACACAGGCACACGCTGAGGTCCTGGGGGTTAGGACTTCCAACACAAGAATCTGGGGGGTCGCAGGTCAGCCCTTAACACTGTGCCTTCTTCCCCTGACCCAGTTCACGTCTTTCTCACGTGCAAACCACACTTAACCGCGTCCCCACAGTCCCGAATACCCTCACCCATTCCAGCACCAACTTTAAGGCCAAACCCTCATGAAAATCAGGGAAGGGTGGAATCTGAGGCACAACTCATCTTGAGGACACAGTTCTTATCTTTCTTTGGGGCACAGAGTACCGGAAGCCGAGCTATCCAACCAGCCTGATAGCAGGGCCCAGGCAGTGGACGGATCGGGGCTGCATGGAGGCCCACGAAAGCGAAGCTTCTTCTACTCCTGCTTTTATGTAGTTTGGCCTTGGCGTTGGTCGGGGAAGCCCCCCTACCAATGAAAATACCTGGGGATTTGTCAGTTGAGGAATTGCCCACGATGGGCCCCCCGGGAAAAGAACCACTGGGGAAAGAAATAAGAGTCCACAGGGAAATTATGCGGCCCTACATCCAGCCCTTGCCACCCCCTATAAAGACTCCTCTACCTAAAGGAAGGACAGCCCCACATATTTCCCAGCCAAGGAGGGGGACAAATGGGTTCGAAATCCCCACTCCGGCAACAAAGGAATCTATCTATGGATACAAGTTACTCCAACCCCTAGGCCCACTTGGTCCCCGGGAGGCATTCCAGATAATAACTGGACCTGGTGGGTTAAAGTACAGAATGGTTCATTAGTTCCTAGAGTATACATTGTCTCTCTGGGAGCGCATAAGGCGTGGGTTTCCAGGGTCCTCCTGGCTCCCTCCAGGCACCCCAGACCAAAGCGAATACTTTTGTTCCAGCAAATGGCACAAAGGAACAATTAAGAAGTGGTGTCTTTGTAAACCTTCCACTTGAGGGGTTGAGAGCTAGATGACCTTGAAAGGGCAGGAGGGAATGTTACAAGAAAATAACCCTGTCGTTCCTTTATGGGTGATCACACAAAGGAACATTTTTAGAATTAGGTAACATGGAGAAACATAAAGAAACATAGATAACGCGCACGCTACAAGGAATCTGCTAACAAATATAATGCCGCACTTGCTACAATAAAGGGGCCAGTCTAACACACTCCTGTTGTCTGTGTCCATTTGTTATTTTCGGCGACGCCGTTCATCCTTTGGGAACCCCTAGACCTGCTGGGGCTGGACCCCGGCAGCAGAGCCCTGAAAAGGGTGGCTTCTTTGAACGAGTTTGCTGAGTTACCCGCACCACTATTCCACTTGCCAGCATCCCCGGAGAGTGGCTGGGGGCCAGCGATGACAGAAGCCACCCCCGATGATGCCCACTCGGCACGGCGGGAGAGATAGGGCATCGGTGGTAAGCTGACTGGTCCCCATGTCACTATAAGGCTGGGCCAGACTGGGGCAGAGGCCGCTGGTGTCTGTCCTTCATTTCCTCTCCCTAGTTCCTTACTGGCAGGACCCTTGTATGGCTGGGAGATGTGGCAAACTGGGCCACTAGAAATATATTTCCAAGACTCCCTTAGAAGCTCAGGAGCGGTGCCCAGGGGCCAGCCTCGGGACAGGGGTGCCCCCCTCCTTCTCTGGACTTTCCTCCTGCCTGGGGTGCAGCTGTGACAGTCAGACAATGGAAACCAGCCTCAGTGACGGTGGGGCAGAAAGACCACAGGAGCCTGAGCCTCCTGGTATCATGGCATCACCTTACGAGCCCTGAGCTGTGTATTTCTGGAACTCACGTTACGTGAGGGGGAAAAAAATGCCTATCTTTTTAAGTGACGGTTTCATGTCTCTGTGAACAGAGCTAAGGAGAGCCACACCTTCTGACACCAGGTACGAGGCCCTGTGCGGCCTGTGCGGTAGCCCACGTTCACCACTTAATTAGTTATGGCTTTTCTGTGGCCGTTTTCCTTTGAAGCGGCAGGAGAGGTGCACAAAGGAGCCTCACACAGCTAATGCTCCTCCCACTGTCAAAGAGGAGGTGAGGGACCCCGGGAGAGAGGACAGGGGGTGGCCACAGATAGGCAGGAAGAGCACAGGGGAGAAGAAAGGAAGGAAGAAGGGCAGGCCGGAGAGGACAGCGATGCTAGGCTGAGGAGGTGCCGTCCACACCAACCCTGGAGCCGCACCTCCTGAGGGAAACCAGGGCAGCTGTGCACAAACAGTGCCCACTGGGACCGCATCGCCAGCCGCCACAAGGATCTCCGTCCCACCGCAGGAGGGAGGGGCCCTCCCTGTAGTTCTTCTGAACTGAATGGGGTTCGTGGAAGGATGCACATTCCATGAGAAATTCATCCAGATGAGCGCTGCACAAAGGGGGGATAGGTAATTCAACGCTTTGTAAATTTTGTCTGACTGCAGCGTGCATATTCTACGTCACGAGCTGAACTGTGTTCCAAAGAAAGACACGTTGATGTCCTAACCCTCGGACTGCGGTCTTCCTTGGAAACAGGGTCATTGCGGATGTAATCAGTTAAGACGAGGTGATCCTGGAGTAGAGCAGCTCCCAATCCAACGTGCCTGGTGTCCTTAGGACAGTCACGTGAAGGCATAGAAATGCAGGGGGAAGGCTGGGGAACACAGAGGCAGAACGGGAGGGATGTGTCCGCAAGCCAAGGAACACCAAGAATTACCAGCAACCAGGAGAAGCGAGACAGAGGCCAGCAACAGATCCTCCCTCCGAGGTTCCAGGAGGAACCAGCCCTGCCAATGCCTTGATTTTGGTCTTCCGGCCTCCAGACATAGGAGATGACAAATTTCTATTTTAAGACACCTGGTTTGCTATACTTGGTTAGGTAGCTCCAAACCTTCCATTCCTTCCATTCCTTCCATTCCCTCCCCCAAACCTTCCATTCACTAGTGAAATTATAGTTTTCTTGTCGGCAAGGTTTTCTTTTATTTCCTTTTACTTGGTTACGGTAGCTCCAAACCTTCCATTCCTTCCATTCCTTTCAATTCCTCCCCCAAACCCTCCATTCACTAGTGAAATTACAGTTTCATCTTCTCGGCAAGATTTTCTTTTATTTCCTTTTTTAAGGAAAAAAAAAAGTCACACGATTTAAAATGGAAACAATTAAAGAACTTAGTTTTTTCATTGGCAATTGAACCTATCCCAGGCTTCAGAATAAATGCCTTTTAATACTCCAGAATGGAAAAATTTATTGAGCATGGGCTGTAGTTTTTAGGACTAAATTAAATCTGCTTTGAAAAGATTCTTTAAATGAAAAAGCGCTTTATGTGTAGTTTCTGGTATAAAATTCCTTCTGATTGGGCTTTATATCGGTCTCAACTCATAAAATTTTACCATATGAACTGATTAGCATAAATGTAGTCATTAAAATAAGGTTCCCATGTTGGACAGAATGCAGCAATGCATGTACTGAAGTTCACCACCAAGGTTTACATTTCCTTCCTATGTAAACAGACGTTGAAGAGCAGGTACTATGAGACCCCCATCTATTTACATTCATGGTATTTTATTGGTCAGTTAGTCTATCTAGAACATAACTTTAAAATTTGTTTTAACATTTATTTATTTTTTGAGAGACAAAGAAACAGCGTCAATGGGGAAGGGGGGGTTGAGAGAGAGAGAGAGAGAGAGAGAGAGAGAGAGGGGCACAGATTCAGAAGCAGGCTCCCATCTCTGAGCTGTCAGCATAGAGCACAATGCCGGGTCTGAACTTACAAACCGTGAGATCATGACCTGAGCTGAAGTCGGATGCTTAACCGACTGAGACGCCCCAGCACCCCTAAAAAATAACTCTTACCTAAAACTACGCATGAATGCACAGAATTCCTTACCAATGATCCACTTTCTTTTTTTTTTTTTTCTAGAAAGGCAGACTGCCACGTGCAGCACCTCATTTGAATATGTCTGGAGTCTTAGAAGCTCGACTACCCTGTATTCTCCTACAAACAGACCTTGAGAGCTTGTCTGGAGGTGCCAGCAGGGGAGCACAGATATTCATATGCTGTTGGCCGCACAACAGTCCTCCTCTCTCGGGGAAGGTTGTCCTCTTCGACTAAGCACACATCTTCGGAAGGGACGCACATGGAGTGGTGAGGGAGGACGGGGACACCCGCCTAACCAGCCAGATCAGCCACATCAGTCCTGGCGATCGATGGGGTGACAAATGTCACAGAGCGCCCTCACAACCCTGTTTTCTTTTTTAAAACCCTTAGAATTGAACTGTGTTTCTAAAAGTGCGTTTAAAATACATGGCAACTGAAATGCCTCTACAACAGGATCGCCAGATCAAATACAAGATGCTCGATAAAATCTGAATTTCAGAGCAACAATTTTTTTGAGAATAAGTATGTCCCATGCAATATATGACACAATTAAACTATGACATTATTTGGTTTTGACCTGAAATTCAAATATAACTGAGTGCCCTGTATTTTTATTTGCTAAATCTAGCAACCCTGCTCTAAAAGTACAGACGAACACTGAGTCACTGCAAAGGAGCTTTTGATCCAGGAAAAGGCCACACCAGTACCCTGTCATACGGAGCTGGAGATTTGATATGTGTTCATTCACTGCCAGCAGTGGTATTTTCTCTCCAAAGAAAACAAAGGAACTGAAGCCCAATCATGGATTTCCTTAGCTTTTCTATAGAATTCCTAGAACCACTTCTACCTCCATAAATCTGCATTTGACCCCAAACAAAATTAGCCTACAGAGAAAGGCTTATGACTTAGGGAATTCTACAGTTGTTCTGTGAATGGAGAAGTTCTGGGTTTTTTCTGAGAGTACCAGAGATGGTTTTCCTAAAGAGTCTTTAGGAATCATGGGAGTGGGCATTCTGGAGGCTACTTAGCTGGCCAAGGAGTAGGAGTGAGTGGGTATCTTCCATCCAGATTAGGTTGGACAGATCCAGATCGGTTTATTGAACACTTTCCCGTCTTTTCCTGCTGCTCCCTAACAAAGCAGCACATACTATTGGTTTCTAGCAGCCCATGCTTATTGTTGCTGTTTCTGTGGGTCAGGAATCAGGGCACAGGTGAAAGCTTGCTGCAATCAAACTGCTGGCTGGGGCTGTGTCCTCATCTGGAGGCTTGACTGGGGAAGAATCTGCTCCCAGGCTCACTCAAGTTATCGGTATGATTTATTTCCTTGGAAGCTATAAGACTGAGGGGCCATTGCTTCCTGCTGGCCCATAGCTGGAGGCTGCCCTTGGCCCCTAGAAGCCACCATCTGTGCCTTGTCGTGTGGATTTCAATATGGTCGCTTACTTCATCAAGCTAGCAAGCAGAGTCTCCCCAGTGTCTCCTACCTAGCAAAACAAAGTCTTCTAGAACGTAACATAACCAGAGAAGTGACAGCCCATCACGTCTGCCATATTCTGCTGGTTGGAAGCATGTCACAGCTCTTGCACCTACACTCAAGGGGAAGGCATCAGACAAAGAGATAAGCCTGATCAAAGGCTCAGCCCAGCTCTGAACCTGGATAGATGCTTAAACATTTTATTATGAATCCCAAATGTGAGAAACAATACTACAGAATTATTTCTGTATCTTTGGTGTCTTCTTTGGGTCAAGTTTTTGATGAACAGCCACTTACCATCCTTTTAAATGGATATAAACTCTCAGAGAACTGATTTAGTTGTATGTTTTAAGAAGGATCCCAGACCCAGTGCCTGAAATAGCAGCTGAATGGAACCAGACTACAGACAAAGGTTTTTAAAAAAACAATTACAGGGGCGCCTGGGTGGCTCAGTCGACTTCGGCTCAGGTCATGATCTCGTGGTCCATGGGTTTGAGCCCTGTGTCGGGCTCTGTGCTGACAGCTCAGAGCCTGGAGCCTGTTTCAGATTCTGTGTCTCCCTCTTTCTCTGACCCTCCCCTGTTCATGCTCTCTGTCTCAAAAAAAATAAATAAATGTTAAAAAAAAAATTAAAAAAAAAAAACAATTCAGGGGTGCCTGGGTGGCTCGGTTCATTAAGCGTCCGACTTTGACTCTTTGACTCAGGTCATGATCTCATAGTTCACGGGTTGGGTCCCCATGTCGGGCTCTGTGCTGACAGCTCAGAACCTGGAGTCTGCTTTGGATTTTGTGTCTCCCTCTCTTTCTCTCTGCCCATCCCCGGCTCATACTCTGTCTCTCTCAAAAATTATTTAAAAAAAAAATTCCAGTCCCAGGACTACATTTCTTCAGACACCAATGTTCAAAGTCCAACAGCAATGACAACCTCATAATGCTGGTGAGAGCAGGGGACTGGGGACAATTTTATTGGTAAGAATGTTGGTGGCAGGTCAATTTCCTCCCACTTCCACAAAAGGGTAGTGTAACTCTGTCCTGCTCCGACGTTGGTGTGGTCCTCTGAAACCTCACCTGCAGCGATAAGGATCTTTCCTCAAAGGGGGAAACATCGGGGTCAGAGCAGAGGCAGGACAAGCAGTGATGATGGCCAGCACAGGGTGGCCCTGGGAGGAGCGCATCCCAATGGCACAGGGCGCTACACCAAGTCTCCCACCACACACAGCTGCTTTCACTCGCCCGTCCCTCCGGCTGGCACTCGTCCTCTGACCCTTCACACAACTGCCTTCTCGCACCGTCCAGCTGGAACGCTGGCTCCTCGGAGAGGCTTCCCTGCACGCGTGGGCCAAGCACTCCTCCCGCGTCTCCCGTTCTCCCATCTCCTGACCTGCTGCCTTCACGGCACCTTCCTTGACCCTTGAAGCAACCTCGCTCCTCGTTTATTTTGCCATCTGTTGTTGCATTCACCTCACTTTCAATGCATCTGCCTCATGCGCGGTCGGGTCCGCAGTGCCGCCAGCGTGCTGGGCACGGAGGGGGCTCCCCGTGAGCATTTCTGAATGAATGAGCCAGCGGACCAGCACCTTCGTCCAGCTCTGGGCCACTTTGGTATGACCCGCTGGTGGCATCTTCTAAGGGCCGATGCACCTACTTTGAGCCTCGTCCCATATCTGCCTCCTGACCAGAGGTCTTCTCCTTGGGGAGCCTACAAACATGATCTTCCCCCTTGAATGGTCGTGAAAGAGGTCAGAGCGGCTCGCTTGCTGGGCTGGAGCCTCAGCTTCACCGGAGGTGAAAGGGGGTAATTCCTCAGACGGTTAGCAACTTTCAACAACACAGACGTGTCCTGAAGAAATTTTCACTGCCGTATTCATGCAGGAAGTGGCATTACTTTGCACTGAGGTCTTTAGAAATGAGGACAATTCCTACAACCTGCTCTAAGGGCAAAAAGCCCTCCTCCCAGTGGGAAAGTCCAGATCTGGGGGACGGCCCACAACAGGTTATCAGCCCACCCGATGCCAGAAGAAGTGACGCCCCAAACCCAGAGTGCCTCCAGCTGACCTGGAGAGCAAACACCCAGAGCAAGTGTGGGGTGCTAACTGGGTTACCGTTAACGAGCGACTTTCAGCAATGCAGAGAGATACTCTGACAGAGTTCTGGATTCGTCAGCAGGACGAGGCAAAGAGGACCTTCGCCTCCCTAAACCTGTGAGGTCAAATGGCTCACAGGCACCTGTGTTAGCCCATGCAACTCCGCCCTTGTTGCAGCAACCTCCCCTTACAGCAGCCGACCTGCACCCAAGGGTGCCCTGGAGACTGGCAGCAGCCCCCACCTTCCCAGAAGGCTCTCCACACTAGGGGGCAGACACAGTGGGTGAAGCGATTCGGGTATGTGAAAGGCACCACGACGAATGGCCTGTCGTTTAAGACGCAGGAAGAGAAGTTCCAACGGTACCCAGGCGAGTTTGCAACAGCAAAAGCAGAGAGGGCCACGGGCTGCTAGAAAGAGCCATCCGGTGAATGTCTGTCTCTGGTGTTCCGGGGGCGCTCCACAGCTGAGGATTTGGGACAACATGCCCATCACTGTGCACAAAACCCACGGCAGCGTCTTCCAAAATGCTAAGCCATTTGCTACGCACGTCACAGCTTTTTTGGTCAGGAGGCCTTTTTGTGAGGCGTGGTGATTAATTCATCACTGCCACACCAAAAAATGCAATATCCAGTCACCAGGCTGACGGATGGAAAGGGACGCACGGCAGAGGTCTGAGGACACCTTGAAAACGTAACCTTTCGTTCTGCGTGAGATGGTAATAATGCCTGCTCGATGATGAATGATTATCAGGGCCGCCTACTCTAGCCATCAAGGACTGGGTCACCTGGGCAATGTCACAAAAAAAAGCAACTCCTCAAAGCAGAAAATACACAAGAAAGATGCGCAGGATAAAGCACTAAGCATACCAACTCTGACCTCCTGTAGAAACCGTGGAAGAGCTCAATGCATTTTACTATGAACGCTACGAAGATCCACTCGGGCTCATTTTGGCTGACTAGCAATTAGTCGCATTAGGCACAGTGGGAGCTCCATAAACGTGACACGTGCACTCAAAGATTCATGGACATGAATGTTTAACGCAATGCTGCTTCCACAGGAGGACTGGAAATGAAAAAAAAAAAAACCCACATGAAATTTCCAGCAACAAGGACACGGATAAGCGTATTTTGATGTATGTACACAATGCAACCATCTAAAAAACATACCCTGGAAGAATAATTAAGGGTAAATAGAAACTGCTCTAAACATTATGTTAATATTAAACAAACACAGCCACCCATGTTATATAAATCGTAGGCTTTTCATTAAAAAAAAGTCTGTAAAAATATGCACCGGAATAAAACGTTAACGCTGGTTTTCTTCATGGTGAAAATATAGATGGCTTTTCTTTTCTAACATAGACATTTCTGCATTTCACAAGATTGCGACAGGATCACATTTACTCCTTGAATGAATGAATGAAAGAATGAATGAATGAATGGAAGAATGAATGAATGAATGAATGGAAGAATGAATGAATGAATGAATGAATGGAAGAACAACCCCATAGGATTTCAAGAACGATCATTCTGCAGCCTCATCCCTATAAAACTTTGACTGGAACGTGCCAGAAAATTCTTATGTCCCCAGGACCACCTGCTTCCTCACACACTGTTAGCATCACTGCCCTAGGTTAAGACACTAACTCCGTTCCAGTTAAAACATATCTAATCTTCATGGGAGGGTACTAAATCCTTCATAGGAGGGTCCTGTAAGAAAGCTGAGATGGGGACCCTAAGTCAGGATTTAGGACTTCCAGGGCAAGTGATGTCAAAGACCTCTAGAGCAGGGCTTCCCAAAGTGTAAATCAGGAATCTATGAGATGCAGATTTGAATCCAGTAGGTCTGGGTGGATCCTGGTGGCACAGGACTGTCCTTCTAACAAGCTGGCAGGTGTGGCCTGAGCTGCGGGGCTGCCCGGCCCACGCGGGGGAGCAAGACACAGAGTGAGCTCAGTAAAGCAGGGACAGTCAGGGTGACAGGAAGACACCAGTCCCTGGGATGAGCTGAGAAAGGATGATGTCAGAGACGGCAACCAAACTGGAAGTGGTGGGGGAGCAGAAAAAGGCAGAGGCAGGGTTTTAGGTGTCCCATTCCACTTGCCTTACAGTTTTCCTCTGATCCACGCCTGTCCCAGCCCTTACAGGATATCCACAGGCCACATCGTTTTCCTTCTGGAGCCTCACCCACTGCGGAGGCACAAACCACTGCCAGCAAGTTGTTGCTTTCTGAATAAAGATTCGAGGGAATCGCCTCTCACAAACAGCCTCCTGGGGGAGGTCACAGACTGACAGGTCGTGTTGGGAACGGTCCCGCCCGCAGCGTGAGCGGTCCTGTGGGGGAGCAGGTGCACCTCTGTGGGCAGCTGTGGTCTCGGCCAGGACTTGGGTGGGTGGTGCAGGTGTGTGGGGGGGGGGCCCAGAGACGCAGGGCTCACTGCTGCAGTCTCCTAACCCTGCCCCCACATAGGACACAGCTGCTGTTCCCAGGCAAACAGAGAAAGCCGAGGTCAAGGTCGAAGGAACTTCTATGCGTCAAGCATCTGAGACAAGCTTCATATCCCAGTCCTTCCAAAAGGATGTTAGCAGCGGGGCTCCATTCTGGTCATTCTTCCACACCTGTCTTCCCTGACAAAGCATAGCGTGACCCAGGACCTAATGGTGAAATGAGGGTGGAAATCTGCTAGGGAAATGCAAGAAATGGTCTAACGTAAGAAGGAATGCCAATAACTAGCAACATGCAACAGATGAACGGGCCAAGGTGGGAAGAAATGACTCCTTACACCGCGGGCATCCAAGCCCAAGATGGAGAGCCGTCTGCCAGGCTTTCTGCCAAAAGAGACACCACCGGGCCAGATGATCTTAGAGGGCCTTTCTGACCCCAAATTCTGTCTTAAAGGGACACAGGTTTACCTTCCTGGGGAGAAAAGTAGTTCTCTTTATTGCAGGATAAAGAAAAGAAAGAAAGAAGAAACAAGTAAGGACCTCACCTCAAGGTCAAGGAGGAGCTGTCTTACTTTGCCAGGTCAAGAAGGTCAAGAAGGAGGGAAAGCGAGGGCACCTGCTCATGGAGGAAGGGAGTGACCAGGGCACAGCTGTTCATTCGGGTGACGGAAGGAGAACCAGAGGGCATATTAACAGCAAAGCCCTGTGCCTATCACAGAAAGACAAAATAGACACTCCCATGTGAACAAGGGACCCACGACCAGAAAACAGGCTGTGATCTAGATTTTGTCAACTGTGTTCAGGCCCCAGACCCAGAGATGAGACTGTCAGGGACAAGGGTGTGCTGGAGAGGAAACATCATGGCAAGTAAGTCTACACCGCGCTACCCACAAAACGCTGCATGACACGGTGACGCTGTTGTCTGAAAACAAACCACGGCAGCAGCTTGGCGACCCAGGTCCTCCAAGCCCAGGACCCCCAGTACCAGTTAAACCAGAATATCTGGGGTGAAGCCAGGCATCGGTGGTTTTGAAACTCCCTGGCGATTTCAAGCAGCCATGGCTGAAAATCACAGATGGAAGCCCCAGCCCGGCCACCAGTTAAACAATCCTGGTCGAGTCACTTAACCTCTGGGGATCAGTGGAAACGTACAACAGGAGAAAATCAATCTCGTAGGCTCTCCTCAGGCAATAAAAATTCTATTATTCCATGAAGCTTTTAAAACCTGTAGTTACTCAGACCCGTTCAGTCTTAAAAACGTGACTGATGTTCACAGTACTAAGGGATCAGACCACACCACTGAGCCGGCCTCCAGCAGTTCCCCTAATGGGACCTGTTACTGAAAAAAATTATACCTTTTTTTCCCCCCCTTTAACACCGTTTTCTGCTAAACCCTCCTATCCCTCTCCCCAGTGAGATGCTTTCCCCTGGGTCTAGAGGAAATGAAAAGGCCACTGGGCAGAGATTTCCATTATGTGTACTTACTCACTGCTTTCCCCCCCCCCCCCCCCCTGCATTTGGCAGCAGCTGTAGTTAAGGGCAAAAAGTCTTTAAGTAGTTTTGAAACATCTGGCTGTCAAACCAGTCGATGCTGGAGCTACAGATAAGGCTAAGCTGCCTTCTCGAAAAAAAAAAAAAATACCTAAGTCAGTGACAAGTGACACTCGAACACACAATCACCATGTACCACTTTGTATATGGGAATAAGGCGACTCGAAAATAAGAATAAGCTTTGGAGTTAGTCCCACACACAAAGATGCCATTAAAAGCGATGCAATCAGCTATTCAAACACGCCTTGTTTTGTAACAGCCTCTGGGGATGAATGGCAAATGGAAAGTACACTGTTCAGGAAGCAAGAGTGCTTCCCCCCCCCATCCCATTATTTTTGTTCATTTCAGAGGTACCTGATCGTATCCATATCTACGGTTCAAAACAAGAAAAACATAAACAGTTGTTTGAAATGGTCTTCTATTTTCTGCCATGGAAAAAAGGGTAAAGGCTTAGGGCAGCAGCTCGTGCGTTTGTTTAGTGTTCAAAGGTCAAGTAAAACTCGAGCGAGGCTGAATACTTGCTTGTATATTTATTTTATGTTCTGTAACTTGGAACTAATCTTTAACTCACTCCCTTCTGGAAGTTCTGGGGGAACCTTGGATTGAAGTCCTGGGGAGTAGTTATCAAACGGTATGATAAAACTGATGGCCTAACAACACTCTGACTTTGTATTTTACCGGTTTAAAAATAACCCCTCAGGCATCATCTCATGCAGTATGTTCTCTCACTTCTGCCTTGAAACTTGACCAAGATTCATAAAATGTGTGAGCTGGAAAGGACCTCAACTGTCACCTGGTCAAACCTGCAAGAATTATGTCCCACAAAACTCCTTACTATGGTCAAAGGGTCCCTACTAGAATGGGTAGTATTCATGCCTCACAGGTATGAATGGATTCATTCACTCATTTGTTCAATAAACATTTATCATATGCCCACCCGGCGTCTGTTAGTCCCTGTTTCCAGCACTAAAGAAACAAGAGTAAGTCATGACCATTCGGGAGTTACAGTCTAACTTGGGAGAAAGTGTCCAGAGCGCATGTCTATGTCCAGGGTACATAAAACAAAGTGACCAGACCTGCCTTGAATCGCTAAGTGCTATTCACAGAAGGCTTAGGAACCAAGTAGGACATACCTATCAGAAAAATCACTATAAGCAAAAAAATCAGAAACACGTAATAGCACAGATGCCTCAGGACAATGAACTCAGCAATGGTGATGCCGCACGCCTTTCCAGCCTAGCCTCAAAGAGGCGGCAAATCTCCCCCTTTTGGAATACTGGAGTGACTCCAAGGAGAAGTTACCCAAGAGGTCATGGGGCGGGGGGGTGGGGGGGTGGGGGGAGAGGCTGTAAAACCGGAACAGAGATCCAGTCTCCTCAGCATCCAGGTCCAGTTGAGTGAGCTTCCAGATGCATCCGGTCCCATCCACCACCTGACCACAACCCCATGAGAGCCAGGGACCAGCAGCAGCCCAGCACTGCCCGGCAGGGCCCAGCCCACCTGTCGGCCACGGGCAGTAACCCAGAGGTGGCTGTTTCACGACAGAGTGTTGGTGGGGTTTGTCATGCTGCAAGAGGCCACGGAAACATTCAGAAAACTGCGCACGATTCCGTAAGGCTGGGACGCAGGGTATCGTGCAAGAGAGAAAGGAAGTGAGGCCAGGGGTGAGGCCACCCAGTTAGTGAGATAAAGGTGGAGACTCCCACTTCTCCCTGTCACTGCTGATGGCGTTATGTGCAATCTTCCTCTCTCACCAGCCTCCTCTACTTATGGTAAACTCGTCCCATTTAAAACTCCAGCTTCACAAAAAAAAAAAAAAAAAAAAAGAGGTTAGAGTGGAAGAGAGCCAAAGCATAAGAGACTCTTAAAAACTGAGAACAAACTGAGGGTTGATGGGGGGTGGGAGGGAGGGGAGGGTGGGTGATGGGCATTGAGGAGGGCACCTGTTGGGATGAGCACTGGGTGTTGTATGGAAACCAATTTGACAATAAATTTCATATATTGAAAAAAAAATTAAAAAAAACAAAATAAAATAAATATGATCTAAATTAAAACAATAAAAAAAAAAGAAAAAAAAAACTCCAGCTTCACAGGGGCGCCTGGGCGGCTCAGTTGCCTAAGCGTCCAACTTCGGCTCAGGTCACGATCTCACGGCTCGTGAGTTCCAGCCCTGCGTCGGGCTCTGTGCTGACAGCTGGGGAGCCTGCTTGCAATTCTCTCTCTTCTCTCTCTCTCTCTGCCCCTCCCCCACTTGTACACTCTGTCTCAAAATACATAAACAAACATGAAAAAAAAGCGTTAACACACACCGTGTTTCCAATCCCAGGGCAACAGGAAAGCCACACGCAACTTTTAACTTTTCAACAAAGTTAACAATCTGGGTGGTCGAGACGCCCTTTGTGGGGTTTTCCAAGTACAGAAGGAACAAGAACATTCAGGAGGGATCCTTAACATCAATGTGAAGGGCTAGGGGCTGTGCGACCAGTTAGAAATGCCTGTAGCAGGACCTATGAGGGATGGGGAGAGCCTGGACCCAGGCTGCTAGAAGGGGGAGGGCCGGGGGTGACGTAAAAATATCCCGCAACATCACATACCTCACGTGTCATCAGCATTTGCCCACTTCTGCTACCGGGGCGGGATTAACTGAAGTTGCCCCCCAGTTAGATGTGCAGGTTATAGGAGGCCGGACGGAGGCTGAGCCCTAGTCTGTGGTGGGGGTGCCCGGATAGCTGGTGGGGACGCTCATCAAGGGGAGGCATGAGGGGGCAGAAACGCAGGGAGGAAGAGCTGTTACAGAGACCGAGACTAAGGAAGTCCCTTCTGAGGCTGCACCACGCCGATCAACAGAAAGGCCTACCTGACTGAATTCACGTCCTCATTCCCGCAACTCAGCATAGCGTCGCTGTCTCCGTTAAAAATGAGTTCGGGTGCAAATCACGGCAATTCAGCCAACACCGGCTGAAACGGACACACTGCTTTTTCTCACGTGATCAGAAGACTGGAAATACGTGGTCCTACACTGGTGTGGCTGCTGCTGGATGTTGGCCAGTACCCAGCCTGCTCCACCTCCCTGCTCTGCTGTTCTTGCCAGGGAGCTTTTAAGGTCACACTCGCAAGAGGGCCACCGCCCTGGGCCCAAACCTCGGTGTGAGGGGGGAGGGAAAAGGCCGCAGCACCTTCCCCCAGGGAGCCTTCTCCATCCTATTCGGTGAGGGGCTCCTCTCCCAGGCCTTCCCATATACATTTCATTGGCCCAAATATGGCACGTGTCTACCGCGCACAAAACGTGCTTAAAGACGGAGGTGCTGCCAGCACAAGCCCCTAGGCCAGTCACGGAGGCCGCTGGCTCACTTCCTGAGACTTCCTGCAACGCCTCATACTCGGTACCCTCTAGCCCTGACCTAACCTCTGCACCACACAGAGCACGGCTTCCCTTCCGGCAGCTGCCCCCACCCCTTTCCCGCACACCCGATTTTGTCAGAACCTTGAGGTCTTTCTGCAAAAGAGGCTCTAGGGGCATCTGGGTGGCTCAGTCGGTTAAATGTCCAACTTCGGCTCAGGTCATGATCTCGTGGTTTGGGAGTTCGAGCCCTGCTTCGGGCTCGGTGCTGACACCTCAGAGCCTGGAGCCTGCTTCGGATTCTGTGTCTCCCCCTCTCTCTGCCCCTCCCTTGCTTCTGCTCTGTTTCTGTCTCTCAATAATAAATAAATGTTAAAAAAAATTTTTTAATGAAAACAATAAAAGAGGCTCTGTTCTGGAGCCTAATACTGAGAAAAGCACGATGGGCTTCTTATCACCTCTCATGATCGCCTGGAAGTACTATTTCCAGTAACGCAGTTCAGGTTTGCCTGAGCGGGTCTCAGCAGCCACATCTTGCTGTTGGCTCCCACGACTTGTACCCTTCTTTCCCCCCCCTTTTGATGTTACACCTCTCCTGATATTCTTCCTGCCTCTCTCACTCGACTCTGAGCCGGGTCCTCTTCCTCCTTCCTTTCCGTAAATACCATGGCTCCCGAGGGACATCCCCTTACTCACTGATGCTCTCCCTCATTCTATCCTGGGAGCTTTCATGAGTTACCTGCCTCCTGTATCTGCACCGGGGCCACCTCCCTCCTAAACTTCACTCCTGCTGAGACAACTGCCTGCCAGACACACGCATTCAGCCGAGACGGCATGGGGCACCCACCTCCTCCACGGGCAGGGCCTGGCCAGCAGAGCGCTGATGAATGCGGAGGCAGGACTCCAGTCCTCCAGGACGTGACGGGAAGGGCGTCAGCAGGACCTTACACTGTGTCTCTCTAATCTGCCACTTGAAGGGAACTGTATGCATCCACTAACATTGCTTTTGCGTTGACTTTTAAGTTCATGCTTAGAAGATAATCTCGTTTCTTTTTTATCAGAAGCATGAATCCTCAGTGAAATCACAGCTATCACTCCACAGTCTCGTCCATTCTGAGTTCCCAACTTTAAATCATTCTTAATTCCTCCCCCCCCCCCCAGCAAATATAATATACCTTCGAATACGACTGAAGTATTATTATCCTTGTTAATATTTCTTGCCTTTGTCTTCTTACCTTGGCAATCCCATCCCCACCGGCTCATCTCAGGCCATGACTGTCTCCCACCTGGATGTCACCTTGGGCTTTAGGCTTATCCCCTGGCTCTGGTGTTTACTTATTTTCAAGTGACCCTTTATGGTACAACCACATTATTAATCCTCAAACTCTTGCTTCATTTTGTTTCACTATGCAAAGCCTTTTAGTGGCCATCCATCCATCACTCACAGCCTCAAGGTCAAAGCCCTCCATCCGGGAGGACCATTATTTTAAGTGGCATAAAGTCAATACTTTCCCCTTATCTTCTTGGAGAGCATCCAAAAGCAATGAAAGAGAATGAGGAAAAACCTCCATTTTTGGTAACACTAAGAGTTAAGATCCCTGATTCCAAAAGCTGGTGGAAAGCCTACCTAAGTCAATGGCAAATGAACAGGGGTGAGTGTGGGAGGAAGGAAAGAAGAGGGGAGAGAAATCAAAGGCTGGGGATTAAAAAGACCAGACAAAGGGTGCCTGGGTGGCTCCGTTGGTTACGTATCCGACTCCTGATCTTGGCTCGAGTCATGATCTCAAGGTCATGGGTTTGAGCCATCTGTTAGGCTCCACCCTGACAGTGTGGAGCCTGCTTGGGATTCTGTCTCTCTGCTCCTCCCTCTTAAAAATAAATAAATAAATAAATAAATAAATAAATAAATAAATAAATAAAAGAAAAAGGGGGGGGGGGCAGACAAAGCATATTTCTCAAACTTGAGAGGTGATTCCTTAGATGTGAAACCTAAATGCTCTGCCCCGGCAGAGGTGCATTATGTGGTGGACCGGAGGAGGGCCAGCTGTGACTGCAGGAAGGCCTGGGTCCAGGGCTAAAGAGAAAACACAGGAAGGAGTCCGCATGCAGGAAGAAGTCTGTCTCTGTGGCAGTGGTTGGGGAGAGGGAGTTCTCACTGTGAAGAATGACAAAGCTTAGTCCCACTGGGTGGCAGAAAACAAAATCTAAGTGAATTTAAACATAAATCGTTGGGTCCTAAGAAATTCCGTGCCATCCTGGGGCAGGGCCCGTGGCCCCTCACCCCAGTTTCTCACACAAAAGAGCTGCCCGAAGAGAAAGTCACCTGCTTCACTGATAACTAATCAAAAAACAAGGCAATGCATGGTGAAAGGACGCGGCAAATAGAGAACAGTTATCAAAAAGCGTTTCCATACAGCAGATGGAAAAGGTGACCCTTCTGCCAGGCATTTAAAAGAACATCATGAAGAAGGAACATCTCTGAAGAAACTGTATCTTTGAGATCAAGAAAGCAGCAGAAGGGAACACAACAGTGTCACAGAAGTGCATGGAAAACCGTAAGAAACACAGGAGCAAAGGACCGTTGGAAGGAAACATGGGTAACAGAGATCAGAAACGGAAAAGCAAGCAAAATGGAAAGAAAACAGGAAGAGTTGAAATGATAGCGTGAGCCGTGGTGAAAGGGAAACATAGAGAACAAACTGGTTGTTGCCAGAGGTGGGGTGGGGGGTGTGGACAGAGTGGGTGATGGGGAGAGGAAGATACAGGCTTCTAGTTCTGGAGCAAGGAAGTCATGCGGATGAAAGGCACAGCACGGGAATACAGTCAAGGATGCTGTGATATCATCATCATCGTATGCTGCGTGATGGTAGCTGAATCTGTGGTGACCACAGCGTAACGTATGGAGTTGTTGAATCCCTATGTTGTATACCTGGAACCAATATAGCATTGTCAACTACAGTTCAATTGAAAAAAGAGTACATGATAAGGGGCGCCTGGGTGGCCCAGTCAGTTGGGCATCTGACTTCAGCTCAGGTCATGATCTTTGTGGGATCGAGCCCAGCTTCAGGCTCTGTGCTGACAGCTCAGAGCCCGGAGCCTGCTTCGAATTCTGTTGTCTCCCTCTCTCTCTGCCCCTCCCTGCTCATGCTCTGTCTCTCTCTCTCAAAAATAAACATTAAAAGTTGTCTTAAAGAATATATGATAAGCATGATTAGATTAATAAATGACAAAACCTAAAGAAAAGAAAGGTGGCGAAGGAGAGCCAACAAGTAACTGAAATCTCAGAGGATGGACCCTGAGGCGATGCCCAGAGTAAATATTGAAAGGTACATTTGTTGTTAAAGACGACTGAAATCTACATGCTGAAAGGCCACAATTATGTCCCAGGAGAAACCGACACAGAATAGTCAACTACTGTGTTTCAAAAAGCTGGGAGGGGAGAAAAAGGCAAAACAAAACTACCTTTGGACAGGCAGGCAAAAAATATCAGCCACTTAGACCAGAAACAAAACTCAGGCTGGCCTCAGACTTCTCCAGAGCCAACAGTCAGTTCCAGACACAGTGGGACCACATGTACACAATGCTCAAGGGAAAAGGGGATGGCTCAAACTAACCCCCATCATCTCTCCTTGAGGAAAAGTACTACAGGGTAAAACAGCTGGCATAATGACGGGAGGTGGGGGACGAGCCTCAAATTTATTTAACTACAAGAGCAAGGCTAAAACACGTGTGGGGACTTCAGGACATGGAACAGACCGCACACGTCACAGGCTAGGGCAACGTAGAAAACGTGTATCAAGTTAGATCTGTGCTTCCCACTCAACACAGGAAACTTTCCAGATGGATCCAAGACCTACAGGCAGCAAAGGGGTGCGCCTTTTTAAACACTGGAAGAAGCCTAACTAACTAACACGTAAAACCTGGAAGCCAAAAACAAAAGAGGACTCATCAATTTGACTATGAAAACAATTTCTCCATGGCCAAAGCACCGACAGATAATCAAATGACAGGCAACCAAGAAAATTATCTGTAATTTGCATCACACATACTGTGAACAACTTCCTTTTTGTTCCAGTGACTCTATTTCAGGGAGCGTACAGGAAGCCCACAGATTAATGGCGTAAAACAATTACCATTTATTTGGTCACATTCTTTGTGTTGACAATTCGGGCTGGGCTCAGCTAAGCAGCTGTTCTGCTCGTTTCTCCTGGGGGCATTCTTTTTTTTTTTTTTTTTTTTAATTTTTTTTTTCAACGTTTATTTATTTTTGGGACAGAGAGAGACAGAGCATGAACGGGGGAGGGGCAGAGAGAGAGGGAGGCACAGAATCGGAAACAGGCTCCAGGCTCCGAGCCATCAGCCCAGAGCCCGACACGGGGCTCGAACTCCCGGACCGCGAGATCGTGACCTGGCTGAAGTCGGATGCTCAACCGACTGCGCCACCCAGGCGCCCCTCTCCTGGGGGCATTCTTACTACAGCAGTCAACTGGTGGCTGGAATGGCTCAATGGTATAAGACAATCTCACCCACATGCCCGATAGTTGGCATACTTTATAATCCCTCATCCCTGAAGAGACGAGCTAGATTTCTTCCCATGGCCCTCTCAAGGCACCAAGGGGGTGAAAGGAAGTTGCAAGTCTCTGGAGGCCTTGCTCAGAAGTCACACAACAGGGGCGCCTGGGTGATTCAGTCATTAAGCATCCGACTTGGGCTCAGGTCATGATCTCACGGTTCACAGGTTCGAGCCTTGCATCGGGCTCTGTGCTGATGGCTCGGAGCCTGGAGCCTGCTTCAGATTCTGGCTGTCCCTCTCTCTCTGACCGTCGACTGCTCACACCGTCTGTCTCTCTCTCCCCAAAATAAATAAACGTTTTTTTTTTTTTTTTTAAAGTCACTCAACATTACTCTCTGTAGTCTGATCAAAGCAAGTCACAAAGCAGGCCCATTTCAAGGCATGATGAAACAGACCCCACCTCCAGATGGGAAAAACTGTAAATCTGGGATGGCATCTTTAATCCCATCACATATTTCACATATACTCGTAAGTAATGCTTATAAATCACTAAAACCAAAGGCCATCAACTGAATATACAGAAAGAACTCAAGAGAAAAGGAAATGCAAATAACTCGAGGCAGACGAAAAGGTACTTAAACTCACTCATAAAAAGAGAAACGCAGATTTAAAGTCCACCAAAGGCTCTACTTTTCACCCGTCAGATTGGCAAAGCACAGTCAGACGTCACCATCTGGGCAACGCTATTGGGGGAAAAGTACTCTCGTTTCCGTTTAGAATACCAATAGGGGCAACTTCCATTAAATACAATTTGGCAGGGGCGCCTGGGTGGCGCAGTCGGTTGGGCGTCCGACTTCAGCCAGGTCACGATCTCGCGGTCTGTGAGTTCGAGCCCCGCGTCGGGCTCTGGGCTGATGGCTCGGAGCCTGGAGCCTGTTTCCGATTCTGTGTCTCCCTCTCTCTCTGCCCCTCCCCCGTTCATGCTCTGTCTCTCTCTGTCCCAAAAATAAATAAACGTTGAAAAAAAAAATTTTTTTTTTAAAAATTAAAAAAAAAAAATACAAGTTGGCAATATCAATATTGCCAGTGGATATTCTCTGAGCAGCAATTTCACTTCCAGCCACGCGGCTCACGGATGTACTCGTACACTGGGCGGGGGGGGGGGGGGGGGGGGCAGGACCCATGCTGGGTATTCTGTGCAGCACTGTCTGTGACACCCGAAGACTAGAAACAGTCTAACCGCCCATCAGGAGAGCTGGCGCTGTGCCACTATAAAAACAGAATGAGGAGATTCATTACGCACGGACGTGTGGGCCACCACCCGTATGAGTGCTGTGTGCGAGACAGAAAGACAACATAGCTCCCTGGTAGGAAGAGAACCGTATCAATGAACGGTATCCTACGCTCTCTTGGTCTCCAGAATTTGGGGCCGTGTGAATGTGCTACCCAGTCAACAGATAAGTAGTGGTCTGCATGCTCACTCGGACACTTAAAGCCCTCCCCACCCTGGCTGCAGCGGACCTGCCCACAGCTACCCACCCCCACGCTCCTTCACCGCACACGTGCTGTCACCAGAGCCACGCAACCTGGGTCCCTGCAATTCACCCGTGATCTGGTTTCTAAGCCGCTGTCCTTCTCCAACCTGAAATTCTCCTTTCTTGTCTACCCAGTTTTCCAGACGATGACTCCTGAAGCGTCCTTGGACCCTCGCAGGTCTTTGGCACAAAGTCTCCTTTATGAACTCCTGTGGGTACTGCTGTCTGCCCTATTCCCACAGATCGCATCCTGTCCTCTTTTGGTCTCTCCTTCTCCTTCGCCTTCTCGTCAGCAACGTCCTTCACGCACACATGTCTTTGTTGCCCAACTAAACCGCGTCCTCCTGGAGGACAGGACTGTGTATATGTCACTTTGTTTCCCCTTCATATTAGCACACTGCCTTGCACATAGCAGAACATCGACAGAAGCGTGTTAGTCTGACACGGACCCGATCCTAGGGTGGAGGGCTGATAATGGCTCCCAAGGACAGGTCAGTGCCGTTAATTCCCAGAGCCTGTGAATGTTCTCTTTAAGTTTCTGCACCTGCGAGTATGTTGAGGCTCTTAAAATAAAGAGGTGATCCTGGATTATCTGGGAGCCCTAGAAATCCTTACAAGAGCGATTTAGGGAAAAGAGACATGACGCAGAGGAGAAGGTGGCAATGTGACCACAGAGGCAAGAGTGGAGCCTTGCAGCCACACATCAGGGACCACCAAAAGTGGGCAAAGACTGGAGTCTCCCCTGGAGCCTCAGGGTGCGTGCCCCTGGGCCGACATCCTGACTGCAGCCCAGTAAAGTGGATTATTGACCTTCTGGCCTCGAGAATTGACAGAGAACAAGTCCCTGTGATCTCATGCCACCAGGTTGGTGGTCACCAGTTATGGCAGCCACAGGAAAGTGATAGAGGCAGCAATAAAGTGTGGCACAACTGAGGGACAGTACGGGGCAGTCTGGGCAACCTGCTCCAGACCAGACGCTGAAGTGGCACAGAAGGATGGCCTGTCACCCAGTCTGGAGGTTTTTCCAGCACTCTGCCTCATCACCTCAAACTCTTCCAGCATCCTGGTGTGCGACCCCAGAACCCTGGAACTCCAGCACAGAAGGCTGAAGCAAGATTGAGCGGTTTCTTCTTGAATTACCAGCCCACTTGGAAACGATGACCTTAACAACCCACATTTTCCGAGATTTTGAGAGCTTCCTGTTTCTGAAACGGGATCCTGCCCATTCACAACGGGGAATCCTCCTGAGAACGGCAGCCCTTGTCTGCTCAGACCGGTGGGGGCCACTGCAGCGTGGATCACGCTGTCCTTGAGAACTGTGCTTTTTCAAAAGCCTGATCTACCAGAGCTAGAATATATTTGATCCAAGGCACATGTCATTTGGCAGAGGACAAATATGTACGTGAAAAGCATTTCTCTCCAAGAAAATCTGTCCCCACTGCCTCCCCCCGCCCCACCTCTTCTCCCACCTCAAACTGTCCAGGCGGAAATGGGCCCCCTGGAAATCTTTCCTACTTCCTTATTTTGGGTTACTATCATTAGAGCTTGCTACTCTAAAAGCTAGGTTGGTTCAGTCTGTCCTTAAAGTCCGACACGTTCAAGAGGACAGAGACACTGCAGAAAACAGACTGATGCTTCCATTCCAGTGGAGGAAGACAGACAACGGATAAGCAAATAAAGATATATGACATCATGATGCCAAGAGAGTAAAGGGATGAACATGATAGAGGATGCTGTTTTAGGTAAGTTTTCCCCCAGAAAAGTCTGTTTTCTGGGCTGTTTTTGGTTTGAGGCGTCACTGATGGATGACAAGAAGGACTGGAGGAAGGGAGGGAAATATTTCTCGACTGGTAACCACTTTCTGCCTCATTGTCTATTTGTCGTCCGTGGACTGTTTCCTCTGAGAATGGATCCATACGGGATGGAAACAGGTGGCCGTCCTTTGGGCCCCCAAATGCTGACACTCACAGGCCTCCTCACCTCCCATGCGCAGGTGTCTGAGAAAGTCAACTGGGGACTAGCATGCTGATCCCCACCAGGCCTGACTGGAGGCCACCTTTGCTCGTGGCGAGCGTCTCTGCTGACCGCAGGGCCCGTCATCTCTGCCCAGGGACCGCTGGGTGCCCTCGGGGGTCTCTCACAGTGGTCTCCCTGACGTCGCACATGCTCACACTCCTCTAATTCGCTGGTGCAGAGGAGGGTCAGTGCCCCACTCTGGCTGCTGGAGGCACTAACAAAACTGCCCGGGGATCCCTACGTGACAAACCCCGGTGAGCGTTCTAGGGCACCAAGGTCCGGTACCTGCGTTCTCTGCTGGCCTCTCGCCACAGTGCTGGTCACGTGCTCTGTGGGCTGCACGGTCCTGAGGGAGCTCTCACCAAGCAGCCAGCCAATCCCCCAGCCATAGGTGACCTCAGGGTCGAAAGCAGAACCATTTCTCCCTGAATACCCTCTGTCCTCCAGTAATGAGAGGCTCTCTTGGATCTGTCCCCTTCTGTAACAATAATGCCCCCCCCCTCGCTGTCCCACCCAATCCTCACTGGCCATCCTCCCCGCTGTGCCACTGCATTCACAGAACACTGTCCCGTGAGCATCAATATTCTTCAAAGAGCGGCCACATTTATCCCCAGCCCCAGGGCTCCGGGCAGACCACCAGAGGACACAGGAGCTGGTGCCTGAGCCTGTCCCCAGCCTCCGTGTATGTTCAGGGACCACGTTAAGGGGAGCATGGACACTGCCAGCCTCAGGGAGAGACACCAACGGGAGAAAAAGGGAAGCCAACCAGGTCTCTGAGAAAAAGTTAGGGACTCGGAAGGAAGGTGGGCACCTTCCCTCTAAAGTCTGGGTGTGAGATTATGGAAAAACGAGGCAGTCGCTCAGTGGGTGGAGGGAAGAATTTTTAGGCAAGAATATATGTTAACTAGGGATGGAAGGGACTCAGCAGTTGGAGGCTGGGGATTCTAGTGCTGGTTCCTCAGAGCAGCTCAGCTCCTCACGGTCCCCCAGTGAGGGGACAGCAGTCTCCCATCTTAGATGTTTGAACTGGACTGCATTTGTACTCATGCAAGTGAGACTTATCACGGGAGCACACTCGCTACCTTTCCGCCTCTTCCTGGCCTCACCTGAAACTTGTCTTCAATTTCTAGCCTTACAGCATTATTTTTGCAGTGCCCATCTGAGCCCCTACTTCCGGAGACATTGACCAGACATTAACATGGAAATAGCCCCTCCTGGGGCCAAACAGAACCAAAGATGGTCCTGGAGGAAGAGCAAACTTAATGACCCATCAGGATCTCTCTCTGACTGGCTCTTGGCCCTGAGAACAAATCATCTTGTTGCAGGTCTGAGCTTGTTTTCAAGTGGTGGGTCTTTATTCCTTTCTTTTTCCCCCTGCCCCGAGAAGTATGGACGCCGTGTGGGAGACTTGTTAAAATTCAGATCGGTCTGTCTCCCACATGAGGCACAGCTAACTTGTAAGACAAATTTTCACAGATGAAATACTTTTGAGTCGGAACAGACTTAAGACTACTCATCAAAAATCAGAAGACAGTAGGTCTCAAGCAGCGTCCGGCTCACAGAAGTGTTCTTTGTGGCTCATTAAGTTTTGAAAAGTATTTTTTAAAAACTTTAATTAGTTGCAAATAGTAAAGTTGAAGAGTCTTTCCCCAGAAATACTCACTTTAAGCTTCTCTTGAAAAATCCCAACATCTAGCCATAGTAACAGGTGGCAGGAGTGAACAGGGGCTATCCCCGTCAGAAGGGCACGCACCGTCCAGGTTACCCCCGTCCCCACCATGCCTTACGTGGTCCCCTTACCAAACCTGAGCCAGATTTCAGCTTCCATTGATCACTGTGCATCCACTGTTTTTATTAGGACAGACTTGGAAGTTTGGGATCTCGTGAGTCCATGAGGATGTCAAAAGCAGTAACACAAAGGACAGAGTCTCCGAGTTAAATAAAAGTGGGCAAAACGTGATTTTTTTTTTTGCAGAAGCAAAAATTATTCTTGCAGACAACCTACTTCAGTCATTTATTTTACCTTTTTTTTCTCAATTACATTTGACTATTTCACCCACAGTGTGATCCAACTGTCCTCTGTCACGGGGGGGTAAGATAAACCACGAAGAGATAAGGGACGTAATCTAGATCACACAGCTGAGCAACAGCGGAAATAAGATTTGAACACAGGCTCTCCAGCTCTACTTCATGAGTCCTGTCCACCGTTTCCGAATGAACTTGCACTTCCTAATGTGCAACACACACGCTCTAGCCACCATGTTGGGCACACGGTTCAGTGATCACCACTATCCGACACACTTTTATAGCAATCCTCACTGTGAAGTACCTCAGAGGAGTGCTTTCCAAATCCTTCATCCCCACTGACCATAAGGGGTGTTGCCACGTGGGCGACGGGTCTTGGGTAAACTATTTTAAAAGATTCATCCAAAAATTTTAAATAAGAAAGCATATTATTTTAACTATAATTTATTGTCAAGTTGGTTAACATACAGAGTATACAGTGAGCTCTTCGTTTTGGGGGTAGATTCCCATGATTCGTCGCTTACATACATCACCCAGTGCTCATCCCAACAGGTGCCCTCCTCAATGCCCATCACCCATTTTCCCCTCTCTCCCCCACCATCAACCCTCAGCTTGTTCTCTGCATTTAAGAGTCTCTTATGGTTTGTCCTATAGTTTGAAGCTACTTTTACCCCTCCTCTTTCCCTATGGTCTTAAGTTTCTCAAGTTCCACATATGAGTGAAAACATTTTAAATGAGTCACAATGGTTTCACATCGATGAAAGAGATATTCTTTGCAACTATTCATGAACATATTTGATTCCAAGACAGCTTGAACTATGTTTATTGGGTATCTTTTCTTGATTTTTACTACTATTGTACTGGAAAGTTCAAACAAAATTATAGGCCATTTTGAATGTCAGCAAGAGTAGGATGGTTCTGTCACACAGTCCCGGATATTCAAATTGAAGATGGATTCTGAATTTTATCGAGATGTGTCTAAAAAAAATCTTCGGGTAGTCTGGGTGCCTCAGTCGGTGAAGCATCCAACTCTTGACCTCAGCTCAAGTCATGATCTCAGGGTTGTGAGTTCCAGCCTCACATTGGGGCTACTTAAAGAAAGAGAGTGAGGGAAAGAGAGAGGGGTGGAGGGGGTAGAAAGAGAGAGAGAGAAAGAAAGCGAGGGAGGCGGAGAAAGAGACAGACAGATTGAGAGAGAGAGAGAGAGAGAGAGAGAGAGAGAGAGAGAATCCTTGCGTTGAAAGACACTACATCAACAGGATAGTCAGTATCCCTCAGCAGCCAGAGTTTAGAGTGTGGTTCACAGACCTCCTATCCACTCTCCGCTACACCAGGGCAAAGTCGTTCTGTTGAGTATTTCCTCCTCAAATCTGTGTGATCACAGATCTCTTACTCCAACTATTATTACAGGAAACATGTGATTGCTGGGAAAGTGTCAAACATTTAGCAATCAGGTTGTATGTGCCACAGTTCAGACTCCTTAAGAAATCCTGAAAAACCATCCTCAACGTTAAAAGCTGGCATATGCTGGCCCCAAAGCAGCAGATCTAGGCTATTCAAAATGCTGATACATCCACAAGATATGCAGCCTGAGAAATCTACCTGAAATCCTAGGAACAGGATTTTCCCAGGCTCTACTGGTTTCAGAAGAAGCATTTTACCTCATCCCCATGTCAAAATCCAAAGTCCCAGAAACAAAGTAGAATGGTGGTTGCCAGGGGCAGGGGGAGGTCAGTCAAAGGGGACAAACTTCCATCACAAGGTAAGTTCTAAGGATCGAATATCCAACATTATGCCGATAGTTAACAAGACTATTATTATATATTCGAAAGCTGCTAAGAGAGATCTTAAATGTCACCACACACACACACACACACACACACACACACACACACACACAAAGTTGTAATTATGTGAGGTGATGGATGTGCTAATTAACCTTATTGTGATCATTTCACAACATATATGTGTATCAAATCATCACATTGTGCACCTTAAACTTACACAAGGCTTTATGTCAAGTACATCTCAATAAGGCTGGGAGAAAAGTTCAGGACCATGTCAAAAAGTGAAAGAAAACAAAATTTTTCAACAGCCAGTGACAATCATAATGGAAAAACAGCTTTATACTTGCTGCTGCTTTTTTAACGTTCTCTGAAAACGAGTACACTTATTAGCCGTAATGTGGATAATTGTGAATCGGTAATTTTCACAATTTCCTTCGTACTGAATCACATCCTGGAGGCATACTGTGAACCTTGGTCTGTGCTCTACGAAAAAGGCTGCAGGCAGCCTGGTAGTCTGGAGCAAAAACTTTTACTCAAATACCAATGCCCATCTGCTTGCACATTTCACTGGTGCTCTGTCAGTATTGATTGACCCTGAATCACCACTTCCTGTCTCTGCATCACCGTTCACAACATAATCATTAACCTCATGGAAACCCTCTTCCACTTGCATGGAGTTTCAATTATAAACAGAACAGCAACAAACATCCACCCAGCCTTTGTCCCTCCCATATATATGCAGGCACATTACTTGATACTTTGTACATGGGGGTGGGGGGGTTCATCCCAGTCACAGCCGAATGCCTCTGAGGATGCACACCGATTGCAAAGGTTCTCCCAGCTACATCAGTTACTGCTGCTGATATCGACGAAGTTCCAACAGTGTTCTTAACTAAGGGATGCTGCCACAGTTCTTTCTGTTCCCTCCACAATCATAAGAGCATAATTTATCATTAACTTTGCAGCTGGCTTTACAAGCTCTCCAGCAATGGTACAACGTGTACCTGTTTCAGCAACGAGGAGGGCACTAATGACGCTTCCATAGCTTTGATCTCTTTTCTGCCGTTAGCAACAAAATTCAGCCCTCTCAGGCTGGAAAACTGTATTGGCTTTTCTGATGCTTGGTTTACAAGAGGTCAGCGCTTTGCTTTTCTGATGCTTGGTTTACAAGAGGTCAGCGCTTTGCTGGAAACTGACGGACAAGAACTTTGGATGCCTCCCCCAGACCATGAGAGAAAGTCACCCTGGAGGATCTGGAGCCCCTAAGGCCGAGGGTGTGAAGCTCAAGTTGTGACACCACCACCCCTCCCCCCTGCAAGATGCATAAGCCTTGACCCAGACACTGAAGTGAAAAGTAGAAGCCACAATGGAAATTGGGAAAGATTTAGAACTGAATGCCAATATAAGCGCCACAGAACCAAAATATAGAATGTAGTTAGACTAGCACTCAGAATGCTACATACATATAATATACATATATACATACGTATACATACATTACATATGCATATGTATACATTATGTATACGTAGAATAGAGTCTAGAAATGGAAATGAAGCAAGTGTTCAACTCAAGAAGCTAAAAAAGGGGGGGGGGGGGCTATGGAGGAAACCTCAAAGAAAAATAAAGAAAAAACTTTAAATTGAACTTAATTTTTTAAAAAACTTGTCCTTGTAAATTTTTATCACACACACTTGTGCTTAGAGGCAAATGGATTTACTCAATAAATTTCCATTTTTAGCTATTTGTTGAAATTCATCTTTGACTTTTCCTTTCCCTGGCTTATGCAAAGTTATCACATTAACAGGTACAGATTTATTCACCATCTGCCCTGGAGTCCTCGGCATCCTTTAAATTCGAGAGATTATCCTAAACTGTAATATTTTCTTTAATCCATGCTTCTGTACTTTAATGAACCACCACTCACCCATTTTCTTATATTAGGGACATAATACTACACAACTGAAATAATAAAAAATGTAAACGTAGGGACGCCTGGGTGGCTCAGCCAGGTGGGTATCCGATTTTTTATTTCGGCTCAGGTCATGACTCCCAGTTTGTGAATTTGAGCCCCACATCAGGCTCCACAATGACAGTGCAGAGCCTGCTTGGGATTCTCTCTCGCTCCCTCTCTGTGCATGTGCGCGTGAGCTCAATCTCTCTCTCTGCCCCTCCCCATGCATGTGCACTTGCGTGCATGTGCACATGAGGTTAATCTCTCTCTCTCTGAAAAATAAACTTTTAAAAAAATGTAAACTTAGCAAAAGTAATAACTGGAAAATGACACATAAATATATTGGTCAAATCTACATGCATTTTGCTAACTAAATATAATCTGTGCATTGTCTGAGCCTTAAAGAACAAAGTAATTAAGAATGTAATGAAACTATGGGGTACCTGGGTGGCTCAGTTGGTTACGCGTCTGACTTTGGCTCAGGTCATGATCTCACGGTTTGTGAGTTCAAGCCCTGGGTCAGTGTTGACAGCTCAGAGCCTGGAGCTGGCTTCTGATTCTGTCTCCTTCTCTCTCTGCCCCTCCCCTGCTTGTGTGCATGCTCTCTCTCTCTCTCGCTCTCTCTCTCTAAAATAAATAAACATTTTTTTAAAAAAATTTTAAAGAATTTAATGAGACTATGGACAAAATCATCTGGAACCTTCAGAAACTGGGGGAATACCTGTGACCAAGATTATTTCACTACTGTTCACTCCGAAAACTACCAAATTCACTTTGGACTACTGATAACTGAATGAGATCCAAGGACTATTCTTTGAATCAGCTTATGAGCCAAATGAGATAAACAGACTTCCTGCTTTATAGACAAGGTTTGCTTTGAATGTCACAGAGCATTTCCATTATGGTCTCCCATTTTCATCACTAGAATTAGCTCAGAGTGATGTCTGGCTATTTTCTAAAACAAATTCTAGCCTCCATTCACCCATCCACGGAAATATGGGTTGTCTCCAGATCACGACTACTGCGAATGGCAGGAGGTCCTGCCATTTGCGATGATGTGGATGAACCTAGAGGACATTACATGAAGTGAAATAAGCCTGCACTGAATCATGAATACATGAGGTGTCTGGAACAGTCACATTAACAGAAGCAGAGAAGAGAACGGTTTCCAGGACCTGGAGGCAGGGGATCATGACCTCGTGGTTCATGGGTTTCAGCCCCGTGTCAGGCTCTGTGCTGACAGCTCAGAGCCTGGAGCCTGCTTCAGGTTCTGTGCCCCCGCCCCCTTTCTCTCTTGTGTGGCCCATGCATGCTGTATCTCTCTCAAAAATAAACATTTAAAAAAATTTTTTTAAAGAGTAAGTTCGAAAATGGTGCCTGTACTTAACAATACGGTAAAACTGTGCACTTAACAATTTGAGAATAGATCTCATATTAAGTGTTCTTACCCCAAAACAAAACAAACCAAAGGCATAAGTAGTGATAGATACGTTTAGTATATTGACTCGGTGATCTTTTCACGGATATACGCAGCTGTCACGACTCGTCAAACTGTACACATTACGTGTGTGTGTGTGTGTGTGTGTGTGTGTGTGTGTGTGTATCAACTAGGCCTCCTTAAAGCTGTCAAAAAAAACAATCTAGCCGCAAAGGTTATGATTTGCCATCCCGCAATCAAAACAACTTCGATGCAATTTACAAAGGAACCTCCCTGAAAGGGGTTCTAAAAATAGCCTGAGCAACAGCATCACTAGTATAATTAGGGATGGATATCAACTTGACCGCTGCCGTAGCTGTAATAATCATTTGGTGCCCGACTTGTGGTGTAATTGGTTTTTTAAAACCCACAAAGCTTCAGTTAATTGATTAGTTTATTCCACAAATATGTTGTGAGCACAGACCATGTGTCAAGTACAAATGTTCTGGATCTCAGGGTGCAAAAATGCGTAGCACAATGACCCCTCCCTTTCTGCACATTCCTGTCCTGGGGTTGGTCTAATGGGGGAGAGTCACATTAAATAATTATTCAGTGATGGTCCTGTATCACGCCCTTAAAGGGTCCCGTATCACACCCCTCACCTCTTCCCAGCCAATTGAGTTACGAGCCTTTAAATGCATACATTTACTCCAGTAACAAAGTTCTGATGCAAGATCACAACGGCTCAGATAAAATGGGTTTCTAGAAGAAAAAGTCCTAGTGTGCTGTGAAGAATAAATGAAATATCAGGAGGATCACGAGGGGCAGAAATACCATAGTTACCAAAATGAGAGGAAGGCATGCTCACGGGGACTCAGGAGCTCAGCTGCAACCATATAAGGTGCATGGAAAGAGAACAGTTCATTTCCCTAAATGTTCCAACTGCCTACGCTAAATCGCGAGCACAATGCGGCAGCTAGTCAAAGGATTCTTAGTGGTGGCAAGTGGAGAAAAATAATGAAAAATAAGCTGGTGGCCCATCCAGTTCATAGGGAAGTAGGCACGTGTTGGAAATCAGCATACACCTTCTGGAAGGCATTTTGTGGCGAGAGTATCTTCTCGGTAATACTAATGTGCATTCCCTTCGGCCCAGCGACTGCATTTCCCAGTAGCTATCCCACAGAAAGTCCAAAGACTAATCTACAAGATTGCTGCGCAAGGATGGTTACTGTGAAAGCTTTAATAATACTAAAAACTGGAACAAAACGAATCGTCCCGCAACGGGGAGAGGCTCAAATGCGTGACAGCTCATTGCCAACAGGGGACACACACCTCTCAGGTAGAAGTGAGGTCTGATTTAGTCAAAATCACATCTGATTACTACTTCCTCAGGGGACTATCAAATAAAGGAGCTGGCGCAGGCTCGACAATCTGCCTCTGAATGGGAGGCTCGCGCCCTGTGGGGTCAAGTCAGCGCACTGTGCAAGTCTACGGGGGGGGGGGCCGAGACCTCCTAAGGGGCCAGCGAACAGAGCAGAACCACAGACATCATACTTCATTCCTGTTTTCTTTGCCTGCACCTCTGTATCTCTTTGCCTTTTTCTGCGTCTCCTTCTCCCAAGGCCCAAAGAGTTAAATGGAAAACGAAATTCAGTATTTGTACACCGCCATTTCACCGCATGCCTGGCATCGAAAGATATAACATCACGTATACGTGTCTTACTAAGTGAAAAAAAGCCAGCTGCAGAACAGTGTACAAACTATGATCCCCTTGTAGCAAAAAAATATAGGTGTGAATGTATGTGTTTGCAGGTGAATGCCTATCATAGATTGGTTAGGCTTAACCCAACCCATAAACAGTGGTTATCTCTAGGCAGTAGTTTCTCTAGGCAGAAAGTTGAGCAGAAGTAATTATTTAATGTTATCTCCCAGGGCCACGGCTTCAATCTCATAACAAAGTCTGACAATTAAAATGTTTTTTAATAAAAAGGTGGGGGAGGAGGGGGCACTGTGACCTTAGACCTTTGAGCTTTTGATGGTCTCCACAGCTTCCCGGCTCCCTCCTCCTCGGAATTGATCATGCTCTCCCCAGGTTCAGAGAGCATTCGGTCCCAAGAGCTTAGCTGAAGTGAGCCCTTCTTCTAAACAGGATTCCCGCTGCTTTCTGTAAGAGGCTCACTTACAGAAGCATCAGGGGCAGGAGCTGAGCAACGACTGTGATCACAGCACTGTGACACCTCTCAGCTGCGGAGAGGACGCTCCCCACGTCTCTGAGACTCACACCCTTCTTTATTCCATGGGAAGAAGACATCTCTAACACAAGCTGAGGCTTCACCTCTTCTCTGCATCAGGGATTCACAAAGTTCCCAACAATGCTTAATTACATCCGTGTCTAAGCCAATTAGACAGGAAGTAGTACTTATTTATTTAGCCTGATGCTCTAAGCACCAGCTACCACTCTTAGATCCCAGCAAGCTGAAAGAAACGAAGGCATCAGAACAGGGAACGGGAGGAAGAGATATGCTTGCCGTTCCAAATTCTACCGCGGACAGTGGAGAGTGCAGCACGCTCAGAAAGCCAACAATCCACTAACAGAACAAAAGGATGCTTTTTATTCATCTTCCTTAACTGCTGCTGCATTTGAGGTCATTCACCAGTCCTGCTCTATCACTTTTTCCTTTCCTTGTTTCTGTGACCTTATTTTTTTTTTTTTGTCCTTCCTGTGTCTTTCCGACTCTCTTCCATTTTCCTATGCTAGCTCCTTTACGTCCGTATGTCTGTCTGTCCATCCATTTCTTAGTCCAATTTTCTTGTTGTTGAAGACACCTCCCTTACGTACGATAACCCTTTTGGTTGTTTTCCAGCATCTATCCCCTCTGACTACTGATGTCCTGAAATCCATTTGGGGGCAAATTCCCATTGCGTATAATCCTGCCAGAACATTCTGAGCCTGCCTCTTACTGCAGCTTCTCACCACCGCAGCCAGGGACAGAAGATTCTTCAACACCCTACCTCCTGGTACAGCCAGGGGAACCACGTGACCCAGACTGAGCCAATCATCTGCCTGTAAATCTTGAGCAAGCAAAGACAGAGGAACCAAGTGGAGACCAGGCTGGTCAGGAGCAGGCCACCTTCTTAGGCATGGACTTCGCTGTGGTCGCCGCTTCCTAGCATGTGGACCCCCAACGTCACGTCCGTTTCTCAGTCCTGGCCATTTGCTCTCCCACAGTGCATACGGGTCTTCAGTTGCTCTTCAAAAATTACCATTTTGCACATGATTAATAGATGGGCTAGCTGTTACTTGTGAACAAGAAGCCCAACTAATCGATGGGAGCCACGGCATTGATTCATGGCTTCATTTATCGCCTGTCACCTGTACTTTGATTAGGGCAGTCAACCCGAACCTGTCTCCCGAATTCTGGAAACCATCTCCAACTAATTAATGGATGCTACTATCTGGAGATGAGCCGGTGGCCACGTCACAAATGTGACCACCCTCCCCTCCTCACCCCCCTCGTGCACTCACTGTATGCCATCATCAACTTCTAATGCCACCGCTTCTATCCCTGGCTGTCCCCAGCCCATCCCACCTTCTGCACGCCCGCTCACTGGGCCTCAGTCGTCACACCTGTTTCTTCCTGCCTCAATCACAGCACTTGGCCTCCCGGCCAGACACAGGGTTCAGTCCAGCCTCCATCCTGTTGCAGAGATTTTCCAAAATGAAAGATCCCTTCCCTTCTCCAAACACTTCCAAAGCTCTCTGCCTCCATGACGGAATCTCAAACTTGCTTTTCCAAGGCATCACGTGACTCCAGCAGGGCACTTGGGTGGGAATATAAAATAACTGATGTCTTCCAGTTCATAGAAAAAGCCTTCACTTTGAGAATACTGGGCAAGCATACACAGAGAGCTGATCAGACCCGCTGGGATTATCTTTACTGCTAATTTGACAGGAGCACAGACCTACAGACAGACGGCCTTAATTTTCTACTTATATATATATTTTTTAATCAGAGAGGTATATCACATCTTGAATTTTAAACAGAATGGGCGTCCCAAACCATCTTCATCCATTGGTTTGCATCAGCTACTTTCTGCATCCCAGTAAAAGCTTTGCTCAAAGGCACCACCTTCTAAAACGCCCCCAGCTCCTTTTCTAAGGCTGGGTCCCCACACAAGTAGCATTCAAATTCATATAAGGCTGTTTCCTGCCGCTCACTATATTAAAGTGGGATTTTTTAGGTTTCCCCTTTCTGCAAAACTTGGGAGGGGGGTTAGTGTCTTGTTTCGATGTAGGGAAGGTATCTGGGGCCAAATGCTGTAAACCGCTGGACTCGTGGGGGGAGGCGGTTCGAGAAGGGGTAGAGACTGCTAACTGCTAAGTGGCAGGGTCTGCAAGAAGACAGCGGCACTGGATGGGGCTCAAGAGGAAAAGCACCAAACGCTCACGCACCTCCTCCTCTCTTGTTCTGAGACGTGGGTTTTTCATAATGACAGGCATGGACCACGAGACATTCGGCAAAGATACTATGATACGGACGGGACGGTGATCTATAAAAACCTAACCAGTAAAAAAGTTTACACCTTTGACCTGAGGTAGAGATGTCACTTTGCTTCCCTTTCACATACAATTATCTAAGGATCAAAAATGGTTCCGGAAACAGGTGTCTCTGTCTTTACTACGCTAACCTGGGGCCCGGGGACGAGTATTACTTAAGACCTTGCCTCTTGGTAAGTTGGTACTATTTGCCAACACCAAAAACAAATACGTAATTAACTTAAAAGTTAAAACCAAGTACTGATTTGCCTTAGTATGTGGAAAGATTCAAAAGAATTGTTATTCCACCCAAACAACAAGAAAGAGCTGGATGATCTAAACACTTAAAATATTTATTGAGCCCCTCCGAGAGCAGAGGTCACAGGGCAGACGTGTAAACGGAATTCCGAAGAGCGACGAGTGCCTGGGAGTTGAGATGAAGCACACCATCTGTTTCACCTTTAGCAGAGCATGGAAGAAAGCGGAGGTTTCCAGAGCAGCGGGCAAGAAGAAATCAGTCACATTTTTAATGAATTGTTAAAGGCAAAGTGCACCCTAGTGTATCAATTTGCAAGAGCTAAGAGTCTCCGACGCAAAGGGAGTTTGCACCCAGTCCCAAGCTCTTTTCCCTGAGTCCTCCCCCACTAGCTCACTAGAAGGATCCGGGGCATGGCCAGAGACGTCAAGAGCTGTTCAGGGCGGCACAGACTTGTGGCAGGTGATGGGGCTGCTGGGAGACAGGCATGGTGCCCTGTCCACTTCCCCAAACCTGCTCTCTTGTTAAGCAAAAGCCTTCAGCCACTGCGCAGCAAACTCTCGTACTCCAGGGCCAAGGGAAAAGATCTACTGCTTCTGGGGTAGGAGTAGGAGCAAAGACAGCTCACTCTGTGGGTGAAACAGAAAATCCTCTTGCCCCCCAGGGATACAGGTAAAGATCCGTTGCTGCTGAGGGAGGGTTAAAGTGGAAGACCCAAGAAAACCCAAACTCAGCTAGACTGACTCAACCTCCCACATTAATGGCCTGGTACAAAACAATGTGTGCCCATGGGCACCAATAATACGTACCAGTCTATTCTTTCCATGTGCATGCAACATCCAGTGGCCAATCAAATATTATGGGACACACAATAAAGCAAGTCAAGAAACCCACCCATTGTCAAGAAATGAAACCATCAAGAGAATCATATACAAAGACTACCGGACATTGGTTCTCTAAGGACAGGAACTTTAGGGGCGTCTGGGTGACCCAGTTAAGTGTCCGACTCTTGATATCATGATCTCACGGTTGTAAGATGGAGCCCAGTGTCGGGCTCTGCACAGAACTTGGGGCCTACTTGGGATTCCCTCTCTCCCTCTCTCTGCCCCTCCCCTGCTTGTGCACATGCACACTCTCTCTCAAAACAAAATTAAAAAAAAAAAACCTCAAGGACAGGAACTTTAAAATAACTTTTAAATAACTTTAAACCAGGCGGACAACCATACATAAACAGATACAAGCACTGCAGCACAGAGGTCTGTCTGGAAGACAGTTCTTTCAAAGGGGCATTACAATTATAAAGTAAACCCAGTTTTTCTAAGAAGTTTTCTAAAAACCCAGTTTTTCTAAGAAGCACGATGTGGTCCCATTTTTGACATGATGCCCACATTAGAATGCATGAAAGATACCTTGATCATTGCAACAAAATACCTGTGCAGACACAGTTTCCTTATCAAGGACAGGACACAGCTAGATTTTCATTGAAACAGCTTTTGCCTCTATAGGAAGCCATAGGAGTGAAAGCCTATTTTTTTTTTATCATTTTAAAATTAAGTACGCAGAGCTCCTATATGGGTGTCAAAAATAAACAGCCTACATGCCCATCATATTCTATTTCGTGATCTGGATACAGGAGACATGAATATATCCGTTTTGTAAAAGTCCATCAAATTGCACGCTTACGACTTATATTCATTCCTCACTGTGGATATTTTACTTCAAGGAGAATGTATTTTTAAAATAGCTCATTAAAATATTTCTAGTAAAAATTTATTTTTTTCTTGTCTAATGCTACTTTTCTCTTAAGGCAAATTAAATGCATCTGAGCTATACAATCCAACAGTACAACCCATTTAGCTGCATAGTTATTCTCAGGGAAATGATTTGGATTAGGTAAGGCGGTTTGTGAAGACGTTTTGTAGGAGTAAGGAACTCAAGTGCATAGAAAAGATCTACTAGCGAATGTAACGGAAGCACGAACATCAAAAAGGTCTTGGAAAATGGGGAATAGGAAGCCCCGTTCCCTGAGGAATTCGTTTGTCTCTGAAACCTCACTTAGGGAAGCTCACAAGGGCAGAAACCACTTTTTTTTTTTAATGTTTACTTATTTTTGAGACAGAGACAGAGCATGAGCAGGGGAGGGGCAGAGAGAGAGGGAGACACAGAATCCGAAGCAGGCTCCAGGCTCCGAGCTGTCAGCACAGAGCCCGATGCGGGGCTTGAACTCACAGGCTGTGGGATCATGACCTGAGCTGAAGTCGGACGCTTAACCGACTGAGCCACCCAGGCGCCCCTGATGGCCTCTCTTTTTTTAATGTGTATTTATTTTTGAGAGAGAGA
Source organism: Prionailurus viverrinus (assembly GCF_022837055.1). NCBI lineage: Eukaryota > Metazoa > Chordata > Mammalia > Carnivora > Felidae > Prionailurus > Prionailurus viverrinus. The sequence continues at coordinate 14,575,652 of NC_062571.1, forward strand.
GAGATAGAGCGCAAGCGGGGAGGGGCAGAGAGAGAGGGGGACACAGAATCCGAAGCAGGCTCCAGGCTCCCAGCTGTCAGCACAGAGCCCGACGCGGGGCTCGAACCCACGAACCGCGAGATCATGACCTGAGCCGAAGTCAGACGCTTAACCAACTGACCCACCCAAGTGCCCCTGGGCAGAGGCCACTTTTAATGTGAGAGATAACACATGCATCCATTTTATCACCTGGACATATCTGAACTCACTTGGATGAAGAGCCGACGCCGTGCACCAACCTTCTTGGCAGCACTCCAAGAACACAGACACCTGACACAATCGCGCTCCAGCTGGACACAGCGTGTCACGCCCAACCCCAGGCCCTTTGTTCCAGAAAGCAGTGAATCGTATCAAAGCCAGAGATGATCTCTACGTGCTTTGGAAACGCAGTCGGACCCCACCCTGCCCAGGACTCAGACACCATTTGGTCCAGTCTGGCCCCTGCTTTCTGCAGGTCCTCACTCTTCCGTCCCGCTTCCAGCCCCCGACGTGGTGTCTCCAGTGCTAGAATCTGCAGACCAGAAGGCTCACAGCCCCTAGGTGCAGAAAACAAATCCTTCGTTCTACCCCCATTATATTAAAAGTATGGTTCTGGATCCCCTGGGTGGCTCAGTCGGTAAGCGTCCGACTTCAGCTCAGGTCATGATCTCACGTTTGTGAGCTCGAGCCTTGCGTCGGGCTCTGTGCTGACAGCTCGGAGCCTGGAGCCTGCTTCCGATTCTGTGTCTCCCTCTCTGTCTCTGCTCCTCCCCCGCTCGCACTCTGTCTCTCTCTCAAAAATAAATAAACCTTAAAAAAAATTGTTTTTAAAGTATGGTTCTAAGGACTAAATTTACTTTGTTTTCTAATTTAAATTTACAAGCTGGTGGACTGCAAGTTTTCAAATGAACATCCACTTTGCACCTGCAATTATCTGAACTGAAAGTCACGGAGAGGATGGTGTTCAAAATCATAGCCAGCAGTAAGTTGGCTGGACTATCTGGAATCAGTAAAAGCATGGGAATTTAAGCAAGGAGAGAGACCCTCCAACCTTATAGTTTGGACTACTGTCTTCATAAAAACTCACAATTAACGGAGACAAAACTTCTAAGTGAGCCAACTATGCTTTACCTTTCTTCTACCTCCTTTGTTATCTTCTGGGAGAAAACTGGGAAGTAGGAAAATAATGCTACAGAGAGAGGGTGATACACAAAGCCCCGGTTATTTTCACCATGGCCTTAGTGTCCTTGTCATTACAGAGCCAAAACCTGTGGTCTTCTCTGAGCATATACTTGTTCAGAAATCCCAGCGCCCTAACGCAGGATGTACATAGATGAGTTGAATCTGCAGCATTCCTACAGACAGGGGAAACGCGATGTGCGTCTATTTACAAACATCAAACTGCGCGAAACAAACGGGCTATGTTTAAAAGTGACCCTGCTGTTCAGGTCTTCAATGGAACAACAATGACAAGGACAACAAAAGAACCACAGCCACAGGTCCTACGGGGGTCACCATCCTCCATAAACAGCCTGATTCGCTCAGTGACCCATATCTCTATACGGAGGAATCCCCATCCCCAACAACCACCTTTTACAAAAAGATTTTTCAGGTGAGGTATACACAATACGGCAAAGCACCCGACGACTTTTTACATACACATGCCCCTCTTACATACACACAGCCTGCCGTCCAGACTACCATCCAGAACATTATCACCATACCAGAAAGACGGCTCCCTCCATAGCCCCTTCCCAGCCCCCACACCCTACATGTAACCACTCTTCTGGCTTTTAGCACCACAGTCTAGTTGTGCCAATCTGTGACCTTTAGATGGATGGAATCACAGAGTACGTCGGAGGGCATTCTCTCTTGCAAAGCTCACAGACTTCAGCAGGACCCTGAGAACCACGCACAAGCACTGCGGTACTGGGAATGGATGGTTCGCCACTCCCCACGCCAGCCCTCTAACATCTGGAGTTTGCTGGGGGCAGGGTGGGGGGGGGGAAGCTTTAATACCTCTTTATGCTGAGAAAGAAAACCAAAAGTCCAACCGTGGCTAGCTTTGCCCGAAGACAGCAAAGTTACGACCTGCTGTGACAGCAGACAGGAATGGCCGAGTCCCTCCCCACGTGACACTTGAGAAGATGCTCCCGGGGACAGCTCTGTGCGTCGGAACCTGCATGAGATAAAGCTCTCCACGTCTGGGGGTGCGAGGCACTCCCCTTGTCAACCGTTCTCAAAGGGGCAACTCCCAAAAGCCGGTCCCGTCAACAGCCTTTCAAACTTTCCACTTCTATTCTTACCCTCCCTTCCAAGAACAGCTGCAGGCCAGAGTTAGTCTATGGAAACCACGTCCACAGAGCTCCTCACCACAAAGACCCACTGAGCTCTCAGGTGGCTCAATGATGGCACGATTTCTTTTTCAAGGAACGTATTCAGCCCCATAACCATCTTATGGCAACAACAGAATCAGGGTCGAGTCTCCAGGGTGCTCCCTCTGCTCCCTCAAAGATGTAACCTGAAGACAGGTGCTCCTGGGGCTCAGAAGCAGTCCTTAGATTCTTTAAGGATTTCACTGGAAATCCAGATTGCCGTTTCTCTTCTTTTCAGGGTTTAGAAATGCAAACACTAAGTTGGCCGTGTTTTAGCGTTCAACAGAATTAATCAGGGAAGATGTAGTCAGGATATTTTTGGTCAGTGGAGTCAAAGATATAAGGGGAAAAGAGTGGCGGAATCAAAAAAGAAACTCGTTAATCCGTGCGTTTCCCTCTCCGGTGACTCAGAAGCAGAGAATCAAGTTGCAGGCTCTGCCGACTACATACGGCAGAGGTGGTTCGACCGGGCTAAGTTTCTAGGTAGGACACAAGTTCAACCAGCCTCCTAATTTTTCTTTTGACCTCTAAACATTCATTCGCAGAGCAGATGAGTTCCTCAGATGTCGCAGGTAAATCTTAGACTCGTTAAAATGTCATGTTGCTAGGGATTCAGGAGGTAATTTAGCCAAATGCCTTCACTGCACACAAAAGGTGAGGGATGGCCAGGCCGGGTGAGGGACCTGGTCAATAATAACCCAGTTAGGAAATGGCCGAGCCAAGACCAAAATTCAGGTACAGGCTTCTGCCTGATTGGGTTTCTCTACCCTTGTTGTTCGATCGCTTTATTGGCCTATTCTCCACCACCTTTGGTACATGAGGATGAAGGCAAGGTGCTGGTGAGGCTGGTTCGCATCTAGGGGTTCAATCAGGGAAGGATTTGCTTTTCCATTGGCGTGACTGCTGAAGAGCATTCAGTTCCTGGTGACTGTTGGACTGAGAGCTTCAGTCTTTTGCTGGCTGTTGGCTGGGTACCTCCCTCGACTATAAAAAGCCACCCACAGCTCTTTGCCACATGGGCCTCCCAACATGACCACTGTTTCACTGAGGTGGACGAGGGACAGAGCAGATCTCGAGTGAGTGTTGTGTCTACTGCAGCCCTGAACCCCCACTCCTGGGCATATAGCTCACAGATGTGAGCGCTACTATTCATCTGGGGTAACTACAAAACATTCGCAGCCGCTTTACAAAGTAGCTGTCGTCTCTCCTCCTTTGGGTTTAGCACCTTCCACACATGATTCTCGCGAGAACAGTCTGAAATTCAAACCCCACTCCTGCCTTCCTGCTGCTCGATACCCCTTTCTCTGACCTTGCATATACTTTATTCTGAAACCAATCAATCATTTCCACTCCCAGCGTGGTAAATACTTCCTCTTTCACACAGTGTGGCGTCTGTGTTTTGTTTTTTTCTTTTTTAACATTTATTTACGTTTGAGAGACAGAGAGAGACAGAGCATGAGCAGGGAAGGAGTAGAGAGAGAGGGAGACACAGAGTCAGAAGCAGGCTCCAGGCTCTGAGCTGTCAGCACAGAGCCCAACGTGGGGCTCGAATCCACAGACCGAGAGATCATGACCAAAGCCAAAGTTGGCTGCTTAACCGACTGAGCGCCCCCCGGCGCCCCAATATCTTTCCCTCTTTCAACAAAGGAACCCTCACAACTCATCAGACTGCCTCCGATACTCATGTATTTACCTTGAGGCAAAAGTCGTATTATCCCTGTGTGGTCTGTTCATTATTCTGTGCCTTCATTTCTCTATCCACAAACAGCGATAATAATGCCCTCCTAGGGGCCCCCTGAGGGGAACTCTGCCAGGAATAGTGAATGGCAACTCTTCATCGTCTATAGCGTGCCTGCTGAGTGATGGAAACCAGGCAACTCTCTTGCTCTCCTGCCACCACAGTGCCCTTCTCCAGGTAGTAGTTGATAGAGCAATTTTGGGGAGACCATCTCTCAAAAAAAAAATGGCCTTCCCTCTATGGCCTCACCCTAATCCCTGGGAGCCAAGAGGAAAGACAGAGTTGGTCAGGAGAGATGTACGATACAACAGGAGATGAGATGCCGGAGTTCTGGAGACGCGGCACTGGAACACAGTCTATACTGCGGGCCAACTGATCCATGGAAAACAGCCTGTTTCGCAGACTCTGATGCAAATTCAAGCACATTTTTATTTCACAGGGTACAAAGTTAAAAGCATTTAGAGACATGGGCTGGAAGTCTAAGTCTCTGAAAAAAACAGGTGTCCTTCAACAAAAGAACCCTGGAACCTGAGACATGTCCCACATGGCAAAGAGCATGTTGTTTTTTTTTTTTTTAATTAAACACCACTTAAGGTCTGACCGACATACGTAAGGCTGTACGTATTTAACACATACAACCTGAGGAGTGTGGAGATGGGTACACACCCACAAAACCATCACCACATTCCTGTCAAATCTGTCCGGGCGATGAGCAGGTCTGAGGGACGGGGACGTGGCCGGAGGTGGTGAAGGGAAGTCAAGGCAAACGCAGCCTCAGTGCCTCACTCCATTCGGGCTGCCCTGACGGACTCCCACGACTGAGTGGCCTAGAAATAACACAAACGTTATCTCTCACTGTCTAGAGGCCGGGAGTCTGAGAGCAGGTGCCAAGGTGGCTGGGGTCTGGTGAGAGACCTGTTCTGCGTTGGAATCTGCCAACATCTCGTATCCTCACGTGGTACAAAGAGAGCCAGCTGACTCTCTGCTCTCTTCTTAAAAAGGCACTAATCCCATTCGTGAGGCCCCCTGCTTCGTGAACTCACCACCTTCCAGCGGCCCCACCTCTCCCTACACGATCACACCAGGGGGCTAGGATTTCCACCTGCGAACCGGGTGGGGGACACGAACGCTTAGACCACAACGCTTAGGCTGGGTCCCACCTGGAAGGTGGCACTGAATATGCTGAGTGTGGCCGGAAGCCAGCTCTATGCTGCCTTGAAGTGAAGAACCTCCAGCCTCCCACCTCCAGCCTCCCTGAGACAACCTGTCACAGTTCACATGCTCCTCCCTACTTCGTGGCCAAATTCTGACGTGGTAACTCTAAACCAACTCATTTAGACCTGACCTATGCTATGCCATTGGTTGGAACGATGGCATTTTTTATTTTGAAAATGTTTGCATTGATCGGAAGGTTGGGAAGACAGTCCAATGAATACACATGGATCTATTATTCCGATTCACCAAATATTAAAATTTTTGCCCCATTTTGTTCACCTGTCATCACACCTACCTGTCCATCCTTGTTTTTGTTGAACTACGTGAAAGTAGTTTACAGACTAAAAGTACATTACAGACATAGTGACACTTTATGCCTAAATACTTTGTTCTCTTAAGATTCAGGACATTTTCCTATATAACCACATGAATATTGTTAAGCCCAAGAAAAATAACAGTATTCCACAAAATAACTTAATAAACAGAAGACCTTCAAATTTCCCTGACTGCCTCTAAAATCTTTTATAATTATGCGTGGTACTGTAACATATAACAAGAAATATACACCAAACCAAAAAAACAGATTCTTAACTACACAGATTCTTAACTACTTAACTTAACTGACTGACGGTCACCAGAGGGCAAGGGATGGGGAGGGGAGAAATGGGGAAATGGGTAAACGGGTTAAGAGTACCCTTAATCGTGATGGGCACTGAGTAACGTACAGAACTGTGGATCACTATACTGTCCATCAAAAACTCACACTGTATGTTAACTATACTGGAATTATAAAATTTTTTTTTTAAAAAGATGACCTATATTTGGTTTTCATTGCCATTTCTGGCACAGAGCTCCTAAGACCCTTGGAATTTCCTACGTGATAAGAGCAACAAAGGTGAAATGAGTCTCTTCTGTGGTTCATTCCTAAGTAGCCCTTTTCAGCTGAGTTTATAGTCATGAGGTGACTTCTGGAACTTCTGAGGATGGGGGCTGGCTGCCAGGGGAACCCACCCTGTGAAAAGAGGGTTGGATCTTTCAGGGGCACCTGGGTGGCTCAGTCAGTTGAGTGCCTGACTCCTGATTTTGGCGCAGGCCATAATCTCATAGTTTGTGAGTTCGAGCCCCACATCGTGCTCTGCATGGACAGTGTGGAGCCTGCTTGAGATTCTCTCTCTCCTTCTGTCTTCGGCCCTCCCTTGCTCACACTCACATGCTCTCTTTCTCTCTCTTTCAAAATAAACAAATAAACTTTAAAAAAAAAAAAAAAAGAGGGTTGGAACTTTCAGTCCCACCCCCTGACCTCCAGAGAAGGGAAAGGGGATGGAGGGTGAATCAAGCACCAATGGCCAATGATTTAATCAACTCTGCCTATGTCATGGGGCCTCCATACAAACCCAAGAGGAGGGAGCTGGAGCTTGGAGAGCCTCCAGGCGGGCAGACACGGAGATGTGCTGGGAGGGTGGTGCCCCCAGAGAGGGCACGGAAGCTCCACGCCCCTTCCCACAATACCTTGCCCTGTGCATCTTTCCCTCAGGGCTGTTAAGTTACATCCTCCTATGACACACTGATAATCTAATAAGTCAACTATTTTCCTGAGTTCTGTGAGCCACTCTAGCAAATGACTCAAACCCAAGGAGGGAGCTGTGGGAACCTCCAAATTCCAGCCAGTAGATCAGAAGCACCAGTAATAAGGGGATTTGTCGGACATGGGGGCGGTCTCGTAGAACTGAGTCTTTAGCCTGTGGGGCCTGATGCTGCCTCCACGTACATAATAACATCAGCATCGAGTTAAACCTCAAGACACCCAGCTGGTGCTGCAGGAGTGTTTGGCGTGGAAAAAAAAATCACACAGTTGGTGACCGGAAATGTCAAAAGTAAAGTACTCTCCCTAGAGTCGTGTGTATAGCACAAAGGAAAATGGTTCTGTGATTTTTCTTTAGACTATGTTTCTCCCAAAGCAATCCAGACACCTCTAGATAGAAAGTAAGGCGGTCCCAGTGTAGTGTGCTGGCCTTGAGACAAGAGATCACCAGAGCATCACCATTATCTTGTCACCTCCCAGCTTCCTATTAGATATGAGGTGGCCAAGATCCTCAGTCGCCTAAGTCACATCCCTCACCTACAGGAACCGCGTCAACCTAAAAGCGGTAGAGAAATCTAGAACCCTAGGCACTGATCCGAGTAACTCTAGGCCACGTGCTGACCATCAGGGATCATCAGTTCCCAGGACACACGGCCTTCGGCCGGTGCTCAGACCCCACGTGCTCAGCATAAAGAAAAGGTGGGGATCGAGCAACAAGGCAAGCGAGAGAGGCAGAAGTGAGCGCACAATGTCCTCCAACAACCTGTGTCCTACATTTTAGCTCAACCACCTCCCCGAGTCTTAGATTCATCCACACAAGAGGAAGTGGCTCCACGACCTGAACGCAAGAAACTGCTGTCCAGACTCCAGATCCTAACCTGCGTTCTCGACATTATGGAAAGTAACGGTCGCAGTCACCAGGACGGCCTTCAGAAACAGCACTCCCTTCACAGCTATATGAACTGGACGGTGTCGGGACTCTTCAGCTAAACAGCCAAGAGAAGAAGCCGGAGAAGTGGATTTCTACGGACGTGGGAATTTCCTCCTTTAGGCACCGGAAAGAAGTGTTCTTTCAGACAGAATGCACAGCAGCGCGGGAACGCAATCCCAGCTCTTCTGAATTCCAGGCCACTATATTCCTGCTAGGCCCCTAGTCAGAGGAAGAAGAACGGCCCGTGTCTCAGGCCAGCTTCCTTTAGCACCGGAAAGAACCAGAATGTCCGAAGCATAAAACATTAGGGGGGAAATGTGCCGGCTTTGTGGCCTAATCTCAATAACCCAGTCAAAAATCCTTGTTGTTGCAGGATTTCAAGAAAGAGGGGAAAAAATGTTTAATGGCTGGGACACATTAAATACATGAATTAGAACTCTGATTACGGCCGCAGAGCTCACAATTCCAAAGGAACAGAAAAAGAAGTTTGCTGTGGCTCAGGACCTTCCCGTTGCTGATTACGGTGCCCTATGCTAAAATATACAATACCATGTACGCAGTACAGATCTTAGCGTAAGGCTGCTCAATGTTGATCCCACATACCCCAAGGTATTTCGCTAGCGAAACACCAGAGAAACATGTAGCGCATCTGTGAGATGGCCCCAACACAAGGAATGTGTGGGACTTTACGAATTGTCTTATCTCTCCACTACGTAATTTTCTAGAAAACAGTAACTACACCGTGTATGTATGTTTATCTTAGAAGTGAATACATCTGCTGCCCTTTGGAAGCAGTGAACTGTTTGATGTCTGGATGGATGGATGGATGGATGGATGGATGGATGGATGGATGATGAATGGCTGGGTGGATGGATAAATACACATTCATGGTTGGTTCTATTGTTTGATCTGTTTCCAAATCATTCACAAATAGACCCTTTCATAAAGCAGTGTTTGACATTCTATGCAGTGATTTTCTGAAGGCCCTGACTGGCCATGGGCTTCTCGAGAGAGAGTATGATGGCAGTGGGGTCTAGTTGCAAAGGGATCCTTCCTCCACCTCCAGCCACCACACTGAAAAGTCCTTAATGACTTTTAGAATTTTTAGAACAAATTCAAACTATGTAACTTTATTCACATGTAACTTTGAGAGCATACCCACTGCATAAAATCACATAAATATACAAAAGATTTTGTATGTTCATATTTAATCAAACAGAATGCTGACTTAAAAGAGTTTGGATGGATTGGGGCGCCTGGGTGGCTCAGTCGGTTGAGCGTTCGACTTCGGCTCAGGTCATGATCTCACAGTTCGTGGGTTTGAGCCCCGTGTTGGGCTCTGGGCTGACAGCTCAGAGCTTGGAGCCTGCTTTGGATTCCGTGTCTCCCTCTCTCCCTCTGTCCCTCTCTGCTCATGCTCTGTCTCTCTCTCTGCCTCTCAAAAATAAAGAAACGTAATAAAAAAAATTTTTTTTAAAAGAGTTTGGATGAATCCTTGAGTTCTGCCACTCTGGATTACAGCATTTAAATGGTCTTCAAACTATTTTATTCTTCTCTGAAAACAAAATGCACAGAGATGGAGACTTCCGAGTCCTGCCTAGGGTAACGCACAGCGGCATATGCACTTCTCCATGCAAAGTGTTCCTTAAACTCCCACACGCGCATGGCACGAGAACACTCCAGAAAACCCAAGTGTTTCACACCAGAATCATAATTATATTCATATTTTTAAGAGGGCATCTTCATATATGTTCATTGAGTATGAACAGACTCGATTTACGAAAAGAAAAATAAGGAAGCCAAGTCCACGTTCATCAAGAAGCATCTTGCTTCTGACCCCTTCAGATAAAACTGTGAGGACGTGCCCGAATTTTGATTACGCAACGTTGTTACAAAGTAGACGGTGAAAAGGGATGAAAGTCATTTCCTGATAGACTCTTATCTAGGCAAGTAAGGTAGATGACACACAGCAGACTGACAAGGAGAAAATATGAATGTCACAGAAAACATCTGTCAAAAGTTGAAAAGTGCTCTGAGAAATTCACTGAATCTCTCGGTCTCAGGAACCCATGATACATACGCTCTGCCCTTCCATACTGTAAATCACCTGGGAGGGGCAACTCATTCCCTGTGATTTCGAATGCTGTCATAAGTGAAGGCTACCTCAAGCTGTGTAAGGGAAAAGCGTGTGCCCGTGTCCTGGGCAATTGTTCAAGGTCTTGTCACCATCATGAACTGAAAGAATTTACCAGATTCCGAATTGTGCAAGTTCCCTTCTAGGCTCTGCAATAAGGTAAGGAAACACAACTGGCCTATTACTCTATTGATCGACGCAAACTCACTGCTGAACTAAAAGACATCACATAAGGAAAAAAAAAACAAACAAACTAAACCAAATCCGCTTCACCCTTACCACAGGGTAAGTAAATACCTAATCCAGCTGGGGTTACTGAGTGCCTGCCTCTATCTGAGTCTTTCCAGTGACGAAGGCTCCATAATCTTTTTGATCTCAGCAGTCAGAACATGATTTCTTATTTCCAATGGGAAATTCTTTGGTATGTATACCCTTGTTTTGCCCTACATGAGCCTGAGCAAAAGTCACTGAGAAATATTATTCAGATGGGGGTCTGCAGCTGTGCAGAACAAAACCAGAAAAAAACAGCTTCTGCTCACTCAACAGGAAGGGGCTGTGGCGTTGCCACAGTGGCATCTCCTGGAGCTCAGAGGACGAGCTGCATGGCGACCTTGACCTTGCAGGGAAAGAGGACCCAGCACAGAGCCCTGAAAACCGCCCCGGGTCCCTCTGGGCTCCTTTGCACACCTGCCTGATTCTTCTGTGCAGACCGGATTTCTCTGGCTCTTGGGCCACACAGAAGCCAGAAGAGCTCCTCCATAGCATTTCCCCCACGTGAAAGACCACACCAAGCTAGGTCACAAGCTCCTGATTTTAACGTCGAATTCCAGGAGGGAGATACTAAGTATGTGTCAAGAGTCCACGCCAGTCTAACCTGTGGTGCCCAGGAGACAGCTGATGCCAAGTCTGGCTTAAGAGCCTACCTAGAGGGTATGATGCTGGGCACGTAGGGGTGTCATGGCGAGCTGGGAAGACATTCCCCATGGTGTCAGCTCCTATCGTTCTCACCAAGCCATGTCACGGGCCTGTTTTACCTCTCCCTCCCCCAATACTTTATTCTTGCTAGTAGCAAGAATTTTCAAACCCCACTGACCCATTTCTCTTCTCCCCTGGGCTCTGTTCATTTTTTCCGTATCATTCTGAACACGGGCTTGTCGAAACCACACTAAGCGCTCTGATAGGGCACCAGCTAACATAGCTGTAGGAGTGGGAATGCCTGTCAGTGTTTAGCTGGGTCAAGGTGAAGACCCAGGAGATGAGCACTGGGAGGCTCAGTTCTTGACGTAGAAAGGCATTCAGAAGTGCTCTGTGCGGGGTAACTCTGGAAGACGCCACAGACACATAGACGCGTAGCAGCCACGTGTGCATACGTGTGACCTTTCATTAATACGTTTAACAAATGTTTACTGCAACAGGTGCCAGAGATGCTCTGCGATCAGGGGATAGAGTCACCCCTGTTCTGTGTGCAGCGAGCCATGCTGAGGACAGGGGACGCGGCCCGGAGCCCCGCCCTCACAGAGCTCCCCGTCTGTAAGTTTCAGCCCCGCACCTGAACCTGCCATGACAACACACGAGAAGTGACAGCACCGTGCGGCCCCCTGGCAAGGACACCTCACCCGATCTAGATGGTCAGGGAGGCTCCCTGGAAGAAGTGGGTGGCACTCAGCCGGGGACCTGGCTGGGGAAGGTGACAGGCGTCAGGGCCCCTCCTGATGACACACACCGGACTGAAGAAGCATAAGGGACCAGAGTCAGTTTCTGCTCGCAGACCGACTTCATCCGTTGCGTTTCCTAGCGGCTACGCTCCAGGCAGGCTGAGTCACCTTCTAGAAACAGCGTGTGCGCGTTTCTGTGCGTATACGTGCCTCTGCATGGAAGGCACACCTGCCCTCCATCCACCTCCTACGGCTCATTCCCCCTCCAGCTTCTGAACTGCACTCACCCCTGCGGGGAAGGGCTCTCCGTGCACCCCTGAGCGAGTCTTCACGGTACATCGGCCTGGCCTCGGGCTTCCCTCTCCCTCGACTCTGGGAGATCTGGGGGCGAGGACTGTGTCACTCACCCCTAGATCCTGGCACACACCAAGTGCTCAGAAAGTCTGCAGGATGAATCCACAAAAATAAAGCATTGTGTACAGGTGCCAGGCAAAGGGCCGGAAAGCCACATATGCATTCCTGCACCTACCCCTCAGGACAACCCTCGGGGAGGAGTGACAGTCTCCCCCATTTTAGAGGCAAGAAAACAGAGGCTCACGGAGGTGACTGACAGTGCTTGCTCCTACGGAGGGATGAAGCTTCCGGGGATCCATTTCGTCTGCGTCTCCTACCAACGGGAGACCCTGAGGCTGCCCCCACCCTCACTCAGGGGCTACGCCACGAATGAGCAGCCTTAGCAACACCCAGTAAAACGCTGAACAGAGCACAATGGCTCAACCACATGTGTATTAATTTTTTAAGGCAACTGACCTCAATTTTTCCAGCTGCTCAGGGAAAGGACAAATGTTTACCCCTGGTGTTTTAGATTCGGCACCTTGTAAACAGAACCAGGATCCACTTCGGAAGAATAGGGAGAGATCTCCTTGCCCAGATCTCTTTTAAAACCCGGAGGACTCTGCTCCCTTGGAGGAGAGACTTCACAACCAGACGCAAAAGGGGCATAAGCCCCGTCCCTGATCTGAGCCTACTGGGGGGGGGGGGGGGCGCTCTGCTTCCCTAGGAGACCACAGTTCTGCATCGTGATTCTTCCGAATCTCAGGAAACCATTTACCAAACTGCAAACATGTATTCACATTCAGGAATAAGACGGGCTGTCTGAGACATCAGGCAATGTGGTTTACGCTCTCTGCTCACTCCAGCCTGCCCCTGCCACCTCCAACCTTTTTTTTTCCTTTCAAAATCTTTTCAATCTAGGATTTCATGCGCCCAGCTCTATTCTAGAATAAACGTTTACAACCAAATTATAAATCTCTCACAAGTGGGTCATTTTTGAATTGCTGACCTGACCTTTCCTATTTCGGGAGGCCCGAACAGAAGGTGCTCCCCATGAACTCAATTATACTATGAGCCGCCGTTCAAGTTATCACTGGCAACGACGTCAGCGACCTGGATGCACAGTCCAGGCGGAAATGGCACAGAGAGTAGAAAAGATGGCCTTTCTCCGCCCACCACTCCCCCTTCCCTCACACGAACCCTCTCCGACATTTTTAACCTGGAGGATCCCTTAACACGAGACCGCCTTCTTACCAGGAGTTATTCAGGGCCCTCTTTCTCAGCGTGAACTATAAAACCTTCACCCATAGTTTTCCTCAGTCATCCTCAGGCTCCTGGCGGAACCTCAACTCGCCAACTGCAGGCCGGAGTGGGCTGGACACGGGAGGGTCACCTGGGACTAGCCCACCCTCTGCCCTACAAACGACCGAAAACGAAACCCATCGGCATTGTTTCCAAAACCACCTCATTTTTATCTGAACATCCCAGCACCATGTAATATTAACGAATCTACTCAAGAGACGGCTGTGCCTCATTTTAAGCAATAAACGTGGCCATCCCCGCCCCCAGCCCTGCACCCAAAAGCTACTCCTAAAAAGTTTCTTTACTAGGAAAATGTTCAAGAGTTCACTGTTTGAAACCACCCATTAAGGGGGCGCCTGGGTGGCTCCGTCGGTGAAGCGTCCAACTTCAGCTCCGGTCATGATCTCACGTTCCGAGAGTTCGAGCCCCGCGTCGGGCTCTGTGCTGACAGCTCAGAACCTGGAGCCTGCTTCGGATTCTCTGTCTCCTTCTCTCTCTGCCCCTCCCCCACTTGCACTTTGTCTCTCTCTCTCTCTCACACAAATAAATATTTTAAAAAATTAATAATTAAACAAAAAAAGAAACCACCCATTAGCAAAACCTAAAGTAACAACATCCCTGCGCACTGTAAACAGTGCACCCATCTCCTAACAGCAGGTGTCTGTCACCCTGTGCTCCCTGACAAAGGTCCGTCTGGGTACATCTGTGCAGTGAGCCTCCTTTCTCGTCACTAATCTCTGTGCTCTGGAATTTCGTAAATGCTCCCAAGAAGTTTGCTAAATGAGTGAATGTAAATAAGGAGTAAACGAAAGTAAGCATTGAGGATGCTCCTTCATCCAGGATCTCCAAAGGTTGTTACTTCAATCATCTCTGTGCCAAAATGCCACCGGTCCCCACTGCCTCCGACGCCTAGGCCTGACTACCACTCTGCTGATGGCTTCTTCCCGATTTTTGTCCCCTGCCCCACCAAAGTGGTGTCTACACCAGAGAGATGAGAAAGCAAGGGGGCAACCCAGGACGTTCCACTTGGTCATTTCTCTCCTGCTGTGACACAAGGTGGGAGGGGAAAGGAAGTCATTGAAAGCAATTATGCTCCTTGTGCTGAATTCGAAAGCACTTTCTAGAAGGTATCAATTTATGGTGAATGGGACAGAATCACGTCAGCTGAGAAAGCAACAGGCTCTTTCAGAAGGATAGAAGTTTATTCTATCCTAAGAGGTGGTCCAGGAGGAAGGAAGACAGGAGGTCAGGAATTCAGAGGGCAGGCCTTTCAGGGTCAGCAGTAGAGCTCCCTTGGAGGACACATTTCTCATTACATTATAAGGGCTTCCTATCCAAAGGCACACGCCCAGGGGACCTCTGGCATCGTCTGGAAACATTTCTGGCTGTCACGATGCGGGGGATGGCGGGGGAGTGCCAGAGGCCAAGGATGCTGCTAGGCACCCCACGATGGACAGGACAGCGCCCCACAATAAAGAATTACTCGGTACAAAATGTTGATGGTGCTGAGGCTGAGGAACCCTGGGCTACACCAAAGCCTGCCATCAGCAATTCCGGTCTAGTCCATGGTTTGGAAAGCCAAGGACGCAGTTAGGGTGGCAGCACAGGGCAGGAATGAGGTAATTCCAAACAGACAGGAAGGCAGCATAAAGAATTCGAGGCCCTGAATCACTACAGAGATACATTCGAAGGTTCTCTCCTGGAGGTCAGCATCTCAGGCCGCATTTACTCACTCACTCACTCACTCACCAAACTTTTACTGAGCAACTTCTGTGAACCACCCGCTCTCTGGGCTCTGGATACACTCACAGCCAGGAACCCGAGGAATCGCCACAAACACTGCCCAGCGGTTTGATTCAGAAACATGGAATGTGGAATGTGCTCGGAGGACTTTAGCCACTGAGAAGAGGCGCGTGACCCATCCTGGCTGCTGGTTTCTTATTTAATTCTCAGCTGACTGTTCCACACACACCATCCCTCTCAGACCCAGGGGCCTTGGGGAGTTTTTAAAAACAATTCCTTATAAAAAGTCCCTCGTCTGCCATAAAACGTGTTCATCTCACTGACTGGACAGAAAGTACGAGAGGCACCTAGGTGGCTCAGTCGGTTAAGCGACCGAATTCAGCTCAGGTCATGATCTCACGGTTTGTGAGTTCGAGCCCCGCGTCGGGCTCTGTGCTGACAGCTCGGAGCCTGAAGCCTGCTTCGGATTCTGTGTCTCCCTCTCACTCTGCCCCTTCCCTGCTCGCATTCTCTCTCAAAAATATATAAACGTTAAAAAAAAATTTTTTTTTATAAAGAAAATACCGAGCAAGGGTCGTTTCTACACTATTTACAATCACCTCACTTATCTTAGCCACCCAAAACAAAGACTAAAAGTGGAGAAGGTAGGAACGAATACCTGCTCATGCCAATCATGTCTGCTGCTACAAAGCTGGCCGGCTAACTCCTTAGTCCCTCTCAAACAGTCAGAAACTCTCAGCGCAGCTCCTTCCAGAAACTCTCAGTGCAGACACAGATGAGCCACCTTGAAAGATGGCAGACAGGTAGCACAGCAATGCCAAGGTGCCCAGGATAAGGCTCACCGCAGCCCACAGCTTGTTATGCACACCGTGAGAATAACATGTATTTTGTGATCATCATGTCTCCCAGTGTGCTGAGAGTGATTATTAACCAAGAAACTGAAGAAATGATCCCAACCTACAGAGAAGCTTCTTCATTTTTCTTTCTGCTCAGGATAGAAATAACACACAGCCCAAGGGCTCCCCTAAAACATCTCTGACTATATTAATAAAACATGAGCTTCTCTAAATTTAAACCTAAAATCTAATTAATTCGTCAAAATGTCAGTTGTCACCTAAAGCCTTTTAGGAGAAAGGGACTACCCTGGAATAAAGAGGAAGCTCCACGGCAATAAAAAGAGTTGAGTGAGCCGAGTGTAGTCACTCACGGTGATCGATGTCGCCTTGTTTGTTAATATTACGCCTTCCACAAAGCCTCACGGAGAGGGGATTTAAGAATCCATTCATTCTCCATACAGCCTGTCCCCTGTCTTAATTATAAAGTGTGTCCGTACGAAACACAGTCATCACTGCTGTGGCTCCCTGTCTGCCCCTGAAGTCAGGAACCCTGGTGAAAACGTCTACAAAGCACCCGGGGCCAGTCACAAATAAAATGACAATGATAAATCTGTAGACGACTTTAGGGGCTAGATGACCCCACGAAGGTTGTTAAATGGCACCACCGTCTTTCTTTATCAAGAAAGCAGAGAACAGAAGAAACAGGAAGTTCCTGATAGGAATGTAGCAAGCAGAAAGAGGAGCTGAGCCTCCTAGTTCTATCCTGGTTTCCAGTGGGTTTGCAATCTTGTAGCACTGTTTCATCCTATGCCCAGGATTCTCCTGCTGAAAAGAGAACTTGGTCCCTTGTCTTCCTTCTGTGATCCAAAGACAATCTATCAGCTACAATTGCAGCGGCAGAAGCAGGAGACTGGAGGAAACACAGATAACCTTTTAAAGGTTTATGCAGTGTTAAAAGCAATCACCACAGTCCTCTACAAACGAGTAAGGGCATGAAAACAAAACATGAAAATCCTAGGTTTCTGCCTGCAAATAACTTAAAAGTAACCAGCTTATTGCTAGCACACTGCTGACGTTCGGCTTGAGAGCCAAGGGTTTTAGGAGAAAACGAGCCGTATTTTTAGAGCTGAACATGATTAATTTACAGAAGCCTGATTTTTTTTTTCCTAAGGACCAATAAAGTATGTTCCAGTTTCAAGCAATGAAGGGGAAAAACCTATCTCAGAATCATTAGGCTGTTAGCCTTTACTACAAACGGAACGAAGCAAACTCCTTCCTTGACTGAAGTGGTAAAGGGCAATGTTTCTGCCCGAGGACAGTGATGGGACCGCCTGATCACGGTTCTCAGAGGCATCTGGAGTGGCTTCCAGCCAACTTCTCCCTCCCAGGTGGAAGCCATGCCCACCAAATCGGCCCCGCTCGCACAGCTACTATCCAGAGAACCGATCCCAGCATTGCCAAAGGTATCAGCTGGGGCCCACTGGCCAAGAAAACTTTCAGCTGCTGCACCTGGCACCAACCACTGATCTCTCGGGGACCAAACGCCATCTAGAATGATCCAGACAGAACCCCTACACCGAGGACGGATAAAGACCTGAGGCAAAGGGAGCGCAGGGGTCTGAAATGAAGGCCCAAGAATCGTCCTCCAGCATCGGGGCCCAGGAGACAAAGGAAAGAGTGAAAACCCAGGCCCATTAAGTCTGCAGTCTCCGAACCAGCTGAGCCCGGCTGGGCGCGGGTACCCCTTTGGGATCCGCAGGAGAGCCACACAAGTGCAGGGCACACTGAGTTTCCCATCTGCCTCCCTAATGCGACGCCTCGAGAGCAAGGGGATGCGAAGGGAGAAGCCTTGTGGGAAGGGGAGGGGGCGTAAGAGAACGATCAGAATTTCCCAAAGGTCCCGGAGAACTCCGTCTCCAGGTCTCTCCAAAAAGTTGCAAAGCCCGGTCTGTATCTCCGGGCAGGGCGGCGGAGGGGGGGGGGGGGGGCGGCGGCAGGACGCGTCGCCTCGTGTGCTCCCCAGCCGCCGCGACGAGGGCAGAGGGCACGGACCGGCGGACGAGGGAGTCTTACTTTTGTAGCTCGCCGCCCAGGGCTGGTAGCCGTAGTAGCCGGTGATGCGCAGGATCCGCTCCTCGATGGACGTGAGCCCCACGGGCCCGCTGGTGAGGTCCTCCACGGAGCGCGACCATTTCAGATCCTCCTTGATAGCCTCGTCCACCACCAGGTACTTGAGCTGCCGGAGCTGGGGGCTGATGTCGGACAGTCTCCGGGGGCTGACGTCCGGTGACCTCCTCATGCCACTGGGGCCGCGCGCGGGCAGGTGGGCGAGGGAGGAGGTGGGGAGAGAAGGCGGGGGGGGGGGGATGCCGGTGAGGAGCCGATCCGAGGGCGAGCAAGGGCGCCGCAGGGGCAGGTGCCGCCGCAGGGCCGCCGCTCGTGCCCCGCCCGCCTCGCACCCCGGCACCCCCGGCAGCCTCGGCGTCGGGTCCCGTCTCCCGCGCCGGCCCCGGGCGCCCCGGGGCGGCGCAGACCGGGGCGAGCGGTGAGGGAGAGGACGCCCGAAACTTCCCGAGCAGCCCCGCCGCGCGCCGCCCCTCCCCGAGCCCCAGGCTGCAAAGGGCCGCCCGCCCCGCCCGCCCGCCCCCAAGCCCGGGCGCTACTCACACGGCGATGCTCTTGCCCCTGGGTGCGCCGCCGGGAAACTCTCGGATCCCCATGGGCACCGGCAGCGTGGGGCCGGGCGCGCCCAGACTTGAGGCGGAGGGGCCGCGGCCCCGGGGAGGTGGGCGCGCTGCCCGCCGAGGGTCCGCGCGGCGCCCGCCGCCCCGCGCCGCCCGTGCGCGCCCGCGCCCGCCGTCCCCGAGCGCCTCCGCGGCGTGTGCGGCGCGACACGGGCGCGGCGGCTCACCCGGCTCCGGCCGGTCCGCGGCGCTCGCTGCAGGCGGCCGGCGGCCGCAGCGGGCCCGGGCCCCCTCCGCCTGTCGCCGTCGCCCCGGCACACGGCGGGCGCGGGAGCCGCGGACCCCGAGCGAGCGCCGGGAGCTTGCGTGCGCTCTCGAGGCACCCGGGCGGCGGGATGCGCCCGGCCCGGGAGCGGCGCGGCCAGGCGGGGGCGCTGCTGCGCCCCCTTCCCGCCCGCCGGGGTGTACGCGGGGTTCCGGAGCCGATCCGGGCCTCCGCGCTCCGCCCGGCAGCCTCGGGCTGGGGCGCGCTCGTCCTCCCCTCTCCCTCCCATCTCCCGTGACTTGTGGGCTCCCCCCGCTCCGCCTTCCCTGCCCCGGTTCGCGCCCGCCAACCGCACCCGGTCTCCTTTCCCTCGCCCTAAAACACCAGGCAAACTACTTAGAAAGACAAGAGACCCGGCTCCGTCTCCACAAAGACCACGCTGGGGATGCCAAAGAAATAAATAGCATTTCCCAAGCGAGACCGAGGCGCAGGTGAGATGACTTACGACGCTGCGGGGTTAGTTCAGGCCGGCCTGGCCCTCAGAGAGCTTGTGTTCTCCTCGGTGACGGTGACGCAATTACTAAACCCCTGCTCTCTCCACGGATTTTTCCATGTTCCTTCGTCTCTGTCCGTTTTTCTGTCGGCCGGTCATTCTCTTCCGAACACATCACTTTCCATAACGTCAGTTTTCTGTTATATATATATATGTTATATATATATATATATATATATATATATATATATGTTATATATATATATATATATATGTTATATATATATATATATGTTATATATATATATAACATAGGTTCATCGGGGCAAAGTGAGAAAATACAGAAATGTGTAAAGAAAATTCTCATTATCCAGCCAACCAGGTCCCCCCATGTCAAATACATTCGCACAAAATCAGAATCAGATTATACACACTACTTATTGTACCGTGTTTTATATTAAAATTATATTGTGTCTCAGCAAACTGGGAAGAGAGGGGGAACTTGCTTAAATTAATAAAGGACACCTACAAATACCTACAGCTAGCATGGTACTTCGTGGAAAGAAACTAGAAGCTTCCTCGCTAAGATCAGGAGCAAGGCAAGGATGTCTGTCTCTTCGCACTCCTTTTCGAGATCTACTGCAAATCCTAGCTCATGCAATTTGATAAGAAAAGGACATTCAAACGTGTATCTATTGGGAAGGAGGAAATAAAATTGTCTTTGTTCACTGGTGACATGATCATCTATATAGAAAACTTCAAAAGTCGACCAAAAATTAAACTGAGACAAATATTGGTTATAGCAAGGCTGAATGATACAAGATTAATGTACAAAAAAATCAACGTCCTATATATCAACAAGGAACAAATGGAATTTGATAGTTAAAACATAATACCACCTACATTGGCACACGGAATAAAGAAGTGCTTTTTCATGAGGAAGGTTACAAAGCTCTGATGAAAGAAATCAAAGAAGGCCTAAATAAAAGATAGCCCATGTCCATCACTGGGAATACTCAATGTTATGTCGGTTCTTTCCAACTTGATGTACAGATTCTAAGTAACCCCAGTCAGTCTCTCAGCAAGTTATGTTGTGGCTGTTAGCAAAATGATTCTAAACTTTATATGGAGAGGCAAAAGACCCAGACTAGACAACAAAATACTGGAGAAGAACAAAGTTGGAGGGCTGAGGCAAAGGGATAAGTAGAACAACATACAGAGCTCAGAAACACTCACTTTGCCAAGTGATCTTTGAGGAAAAGGCCACGTCAATTTCATGGAGCAAGGTCAGTGTTCTCAAAGGATGCGGGGACAACTGGACATCCACATGAAAAACAATGATCATAAGCCTAAATATAAATTGGAAAATCATAAAATTCTTAGAAGACAACATCAGAGAAGATCCAGACAGCCTTGGGTTTGGTGATGACTTTTTAAATACAAAATCAAAGGCATTATCCATGAGAAAAAAATGTTAATAATTTAGACCTCATTAAAATTAAAAACTGCTCTCCAAAAGACACTGTCGAGAGAATGAGATGACAAGTCACAGACAGGCAGAAAATATGTGCAAAATACATATCATATGAAGGGTTATTATCCCAAATAAGAACACTTAAAAGTCAACAATAAGAAAATGAACAACCTAGGGGCGCCTGGGTGGCTCAGTCTGTTGGGCGTCCATCTTCAGCTCAGGTCATGATCTCACAGCTCATGGATTTGATCCCCGCGTCAGGCTGCTGGGCTGACAACTCAGAGCCTGGAGCCTCCTTCAAATTCTGTCTCTCTCTCTCTCTCTCTCTCTCTCTCTCTCTGCCCCTGCCCCCCCCCCCCGTCAAAAATGAAAATAAAAACATTTTTAAAAAATCAAAACAAAAAAGAAAAATGAATGACCCAATTTAAAAATTGGCAAAATATCTGAACAGACATGTCACCAGAGATGATACACAGATGGCCAACAAGCTTATGAAATGATGCTCAACATCCATATGTCATTGCAGAATTACAGTTTAAAACAATGAGTGAGGGGCACCTGGGTGGCTCAGTCAGTAAGCGTCTGACTCTTCATTTTTGGCTCAGGTCATGATCCCAGCGTTGTGGGATCAAGCCCTGTGTTGGGCTCTGTGCTGTGCATGGAATCCTGCTTGGGATTCTCTCTCTCTCTCTCTCTCTCTCTCTCTCTCTCTCTGCCCCTCTCCCTAGCTCACTCTCTCTCAAAAAAAAAAAAAAAGAGTGAGATAATACTGCATACCTACGACAGTGGACACAGTCCAAAACTCTGACACCCCCAAATGCTGACGAGTATGTGGAACAGTAGGAACTCTCATTCACTGATGGCAGAAATGCAAAATGGCACAGCCATTTTGGAAAACAGTTTTGCAGTTTCTTATGAAACCAAATATACTCCCACCAAAAGATCAGCAATCACACACTTTGGTGTATTTCTAAATTAGACTGAAAATATATGTCCATACAAAACCTGCACACAAATATTTACAGCATATTTATTAATAATTGCCAAAGCACGGAAACAACCAAGAAGACCCCCAGTAGGCAAACACTGTGATACATCGGTACAATGGTGGATTATTCGGTGATAAAAACTAATGAACTATCAAGTCATGAGAGGACACGGAGGAACCTTAAATGTATATTGTCAAGTGAAAGAAACTTCTCTGAAAGGTGATATTCTGTATGATTCCAACCATACGATGCTGTAGAAGAAGCAAAGCTATGGAGACACTAAAAAGATCAGCGGTTACCAGAGGTTCCTGGTGTGGAGAGTGATAGTGGGAGGGAGAGGAGGAGGAATGAATGGGTGAGCACAGGAGATTTTTTATGTCAGTGAAACTATTCTGTATGATACTACAATGGCGGAGGCGTGTCATTATACGTTTGTCAAAATCCATAGGTTGGACGACACCAAGAGTGAACCCTAATGTAAATTATAGACTTTGGCAGAAAATGATGTGTCAGTGTTGGTTCATTGGTTGAAAGAAGCATACTACAATCATGCAGGATGTTGATGTTGGTGGGGAGGCTATATGTATACGTGGGGGTTGGAGGTAGTTGAAAACTCTCTGTACTTTCCCCTCAATTTTGTTGTGAACCTAAAATGGCCCTAAAAGATTTAAAAAACTTATGCAGCTTTCCAGGGTCACAATATTCCCCTAAAATATTACTTTTAATATATATATATATATTATTCTTACGGCTGTTATCATAAAAACAACAAAGCCATTATAAATAAAAATACCAGGAAATACTTAGGTATATAAATAAAAATTAATATCCTCCATAATTGTACATAATTTTTAAACTTTTTTTTGTGAGAGCCTTAGGAACATGTTTCCTCTCTCTCCCTCTCTCTCTCTCTCTCCCTCTCTCTCTCCCTCCCTCCCTCTTTCTCTCCCTCCCTCCCCCCCCCCCCCCCCCCCCCCCCCCGTATGAGTATGTGTGTAAGTTCTCTTCTTAATCCCTTCTGAGACTGTAGGAAAAGTCTTTATTTCTTACACCTGAAATATCTCATCTTCAGCAAGACTTGGACTGCCATGAAAAACACTTCACCTGGTGTTTCTAGAGCATCCTCAGAGGACCGCCTGAAGTCAAAGCCACTCAAGATCGTTGTTTACAAATGCTGAACTCGGAGTCACTTCTCAGTGTGGGCATGGGAACCCTCCACCTCACTGACTTCCCCAGGGGGACGCCGTTGGCACGCTGTTTGAGAGAGCAGTGTAAACAATGACTGAAGTTTTGTGAACTCAGAATCCCCCACCTTGCTTTTACAGACACATTGAAGGTCTAGGCATAGTTAGAAGACGACAGAGGCCACTCCCCCCTTTAATTATCACATTCTGGTGGCTGTAATTCTAGGCAAGGTCTTTAACATTTTTGAGCCTCCGTTCCCGTTATCTGTATGAAAGAGATGACCCTGGTGAGCTTGTGGTGAAGACAGAAAATGAGTTAATACGTGTCAAGTACCTAGCACGTGACCAGGGCCAGGACTTCAGAGACATGAGCTTTATTATTAGCAATGGGGCTCCAGGTTGAAGCATTTTCTTTGACAGCCACATCAAACTGCTGACTCATATCCAGGTTCATGTTGCCTAAAATCTCTACGTCATGTTACATACACAGTTGCTAAGCTCCACACTGTACCCCTCCCCGCCCCCACTCCTTTTAAATAAATAGCATGGGGTTTGAAATCAGATAAAAGGACTTAAATACTGGCTTCTCCACTCACCAGTCAGATAGCCTTGCAAAATGTATTTCCCACGTCTCTAAACCTCATTTTCTCACACCACCCTCAAATAGTTATTATAAAGGTTAAATACGGGCGCCTGGGTGGCCCCGTCGGCTAAGCATCCAACTTCAGCTCAGGTCATGATCTTGCAGTTCACGAGTTCGAGCCCCATATTGGGCTCTGTGCTGACCGCTCAGAGCCTGGAGCCTGCTTCGGATCCTGTGTCTCCCTCTCTTTCTCTCTGCCCCTCCCTCATTCGCTTTCTGTCTCTCTCTCTCTCTCTCTTGCTCAAAAATAAAAACATTTAAAAAAATTTTTTTAAGTTAAATAAGGTCAAGTGTGTTAAGAATTTAGCACAGGCTTTACTGCTCAATAAATGTTAGCAGGGACAATTATTTGTCACTTCTATGACATTTACATCTGTCAGATGTAGTCAGGGCCATAACATCTTGGGATGTTTGGGATAGCGACTCTGTCAGCCATTGCAATCCCTGCTCCCACCTCACCCCACCTCTCACCTCCACAGGCAGCCTCTTTAAATCCTGTTCTGATGTCCGTAACTGATATTAAACACTTCAGCGGGGGCGGTGTGATACTGCATGTAGAGTCCCTTGGAGATGTTAGTGCCAGCAACCTACTCTTCCAATCAGGTGTGGCTAGCCAGCATCATACAATAAAGACCACATGCAGAAATAACCCACACAGGCTCTCCTGTCGCCCATACGTCAGTCAACGCCTGAAGCTCTGCTTTGGGGCCCGTTAAGTATCAGAAGTGGGTTACGAATGATGAAATCACTTGCTTGTTCCATGGCCTGACGAGTGAGGGTTAGGAATGGGCTCCCATAGGGGACTTATACCAATTAAGGACATCTGGATCAGATCCACTATTTCAGAGATCCTCTCCCCCTTTGCATAACAGGTGACACAGGATTCGTCACCTTGTTGGAGGAGGTCATTGAGAAGATGTGACTGCCAGTAGACCAGTGAGCCGGACCCAGGCTCCTCCCCCTGAATATACGTTCTACTCACTGTTCCCACACAGTAGGAGCTGTTTCAAGGATGCAGTCTTGAGACAGTCGGGTGTTGAGACCATCTGGATAGTGTGCATTACTGAGCCCAGTTAAGGCCTCTATATAAACTTTTTTTTTTTTTTTTTTTTTTTTTAATTTTTTTTTTTCAATGTTTATTTTTGGGACAGAGAGAGACAGAGCATGAACGGGGGAGGGGCAGAGAGAGAGGGAGACACAGAATGGGAAACAGGCTCCAGGCTCTGAGCCATCAGCCCAGAGCCCGACGCGGGGCTCGAACTCACGGACCGTGAGATCGTGACCTGGCTGAAGTCGGACGCTTAACCGACTGCGCCACCCAGGCGCCCCAAAACTTTTAAGATTCTGATGGGTAGGTGAAAAGATGTCCTCATCTTGAGGCCACCCGAGACAGGCCCCAATCCGGAGTAATCTGCCTCTTTCTTCAGTCTCTCCTTGCCCTCTGTGTATTGGGATCGGTTTCAGATTTCACCCAGGGAACTCCCAGGGCTGTGAACCAATAAACGTTTATCCTTAGAGATGGTATCCAAAGTTGCCATCCTTTTTCCAGTCAGCGTGTATGTATAAGGATTTATAGTTGCCTGAGGCAACTGACTGTAAGGGTAATGGAATCCTGCTCTAGGATATTGTCCCTGTGCTTGGAGCGATTGTCAGGTGTGGTCAGAGCACCTAAAAAAACAGAATACTAAAATTTGTCTGACTTAGAGAACAGCCTATATAAACTTTTTTGTTTTCTGAACACATGCTGACAAAAGTTGTTGGGTTAATAGTTGTGTGCATGGATGGTGTAATGTGATATAAAATGTTTCTATCGTAATCTGATGGCTAGGTCATGGGTAACTACTTTCCCATTTACTGAGGTAAAAAATTCATTTGTGAACTCCATCCATCCAAAGAGCCCAAGGCCTGTGCATGAACTCACTGGCTTAAGTCGGTCTGCAAAACATCATCTACAAAGCGGTGTATAAAGGAATTTGGGCTACTCTAAGCATAAAAGTGAGGTCCTGATACAAGTTCTGTTCGGAATATTCGAGAACATCCAGCATCACAAAAAGCAATAGTGGAAATATTTCCAAAAAAAAATCTCTATACTGGTGGCTCTAAAAATGTAAATTTTTCAGAATCACTTCAGGTGCTAATGGATTAAAGACTTAACTGTAAGACTTAAAACCATAAAACTCTTGGGGCGCCTGGGTGGCTCAGTCAGTTGGGCATCCGACTTTGGCTCAGGTCATGCTCTCGCAGTTTGTGACTTCAAGCCCTGTGTGGGGCTCTGTGCTGACAGCTCAGAGCCTGGAGCTTGCTTCGGATTCTGTGTCTCCCCCTCTCTCTGCCCCTCCTCTGCTCATGCTCTGTCTCTGTCTCTCAATAATAAATAAATGTTTTAAAATGCTTTAAAAAACCCATAAAACTCTTAGGAGAAAACACAGAGTTAAAGCATCTTGTCATGGGTCTTGGCAATGAGTTTTTGGATATAACATTTAAAGCACAAGCAACAAAATTTTTTTAAAAAGTGGGATTACATCAAAGCAAAAAGCCTCTGCCCAGCAAAATAAATAATCAACAAAGTAAAAAGGCAACCTATGGAATGGAAGAAGACCTTTGCAAATCATGTATCTGATAAAGGGTTCAAATCCAAAATATATGAAGAATGCATACAACTCAATAGCAACAACACAAAGAATCCACCTAAAAATGGACAAAGAACCAGAAGAGAGACATTTTTCCAAAGAAGATAGTCAAATGGATAACACACAGATGAAAAGACCCTCAACATCACTACTCATCAGGGAAATGTAAACCACAACCACACTTGTATCACCTCACGCTTGTCACAAAGACTATCATGAAAAAGACAAGAGATAACAAGTGCTGGGAGGGGGTGGTACACAGGTGTTTTGTGCATTGTTGGTAGGAACATAAATTGGGGTGGCCATTTTCAAAATCAGTACAGAGGTTCCTCAAAAAAAATTTTTTCTTAAATAGAACTCCCATATGATCCAGAAATTTCACTTCTGTGTATGTATCTGAAGGAAACAAAATCACCATGTCAAAGGAATATCTTCACCATGTTCATTGTAGCATTATTTACAATGTCCAAGGCACAGAAACCGCCTAAGTGTCCATCAACAGATGAATGAATGAATAAAATGTCAAACACACACACACACACACACACACACACACACACACACTGGAATATTATTCAGCCATAAAAAAAATAGGAAATCCTGCCATTTACAGCAACATGGATGAGCCTTGAGGACATTATGCTAAGTGAAATAAATCAGAGAAAAACAAATCTGTATCATCTCACAGGTAAAATCTAAAATAACCGAACTCCTAGAGAAAGAGATCGTATCTTTGGTTGCCAGAAGTGGGAGGTGGATGAGAGGGGGTTGTGGGAATGGGGTGAAGGTGGTCAAAAGTTACAAACTTTCAGTTATTAATAAGTACAGGGGATATAATATACAGCATGGTGACTACAGTTAACAATGTTGTATGGAATATTTCAAAATTGCTAAGACAGTAAATCCTAAAAGTTGTCACCACAAGGAGATACTTTTGTATTTCTCTGAGGTTATGGATGATCTGAATCTGTTATGGTAACCATTTTGCAATATATACATGTGTCAAGTCATTATGCTGTGCACCTTATACAGTGTTTTGTCAATTCTATCTCAATGAAATGAGAAGAGAAAATAAAATAAATTTCAGACTCTCATATTTTATTCATAGGGAGGTGTTTTCTTTCCAGTGAGCCTGGTAATCTGCATTTTAATGAGCACCCTTGATAAGGCCTATGCAAATGATCAGTGAACTATACTCCTTGAAGACAAGTCTCCCTCAAAACCATGTGGACACATTTAACAAATACAAATTTCCAGGCTTCTCTCCAGATTCTTCAGTAAGAAACTTGTATGTATGGACTGCACATAAACATTTTTAAACATCTTCTCTAGTGATTCTTTAACATATTAGTCATAGTTATTTTGAAGTCCTTGTTGATTAGCTCCAATATTGAAGTCATCTATGAATATGTGGCGATTGCCTGTTTTTTCTCTTGATTGTCAATCATATTTTCTTGCTTATGCACATGTCTGGTAATTTTTACTGTATTCCAGACATTGTTATTTGAAACATTATAGAGCCTCCAGATGACCATATCTCCTACCAGAGAAGGGCTTCCTTCTTCTCTTAAGCAGTGAGAATGAGAAATCGATCACATAATCCAATCAGAAATTTAACTAATTTGGGATTAGGTTGCACTATTAGTAAGATTCCACAACTGCTTTGCCCTTTTCCTTAGGCATAGTCTTCCCAGGCTTTTTACTGAAAGCTTGGCAGGCATTAATCTCCTGAGTTCTAAAAGACTGTAGGGAATCCACCTCTACCCTTTATAGATCCAACCGAAGTCTACAGCTTCCCACCCACACAGTTTTTAAAAGTTCTAAATACCTTAAGGGAGAAATTGTTGGTGTTCTTTAAGCAAGACCCTTCTTTGAGTGGATCTTTGTTGCTTGATCCCCAAGAGACTATGCTAAAGCTCTTTCTTCCTTTAGAAGCTTTTGACTTAGCTCGCCAGCCTCCCATGCAAACTCAGACCTCAGCAAACATTTCATGTGGAAACTTGGGTTCTTCAAGTTTCCAATTTGTCCTCCAGCTCTGTTCAATCACTGAAAGCTTTGTTGATTTCACTGATCTTTGGCAGAGGCCCTCTTCCAAGGCCATTTTCAATCTTCAGCTTGTACCCAGAATTGGCAAATACTCGTAGGGCAAAAAAACAGTTGGCGGCCATCAGCTTACCTTAGAACAGTTTTGCTTGTCTGGAATATAAATTCACCTAATCATTGTTCCTTCCGTAGCTTTCTGATACCTTTACAAATATTCTTTACCTGGATTTTCAAGTTGTTGCAATGAAAATGTTGATCTGCCAAGACCTGCTACATCCTACCTAAATGTTGATGTCTTCCTGATACATATTTTTATAGATGTCTGTTTATTTTCCTTTTTTAAAGCAGTCATGTACTCATATCAAAGCTAACAGATTTATCAAGCTACCTTTTGATACATTAACATCCATTTCTTTTCATCTGGCTTCCCTTGGTTCTTGGGTTAATGTGAAGGAAAGGGGTCAGGGATGGAAATGATCATTCACTGACTTCATTTTGCTTACTTGGTATTTTATTCATTTTTTAATGATTTCAATTCAGAGACTACAGTTAAGAACAGCAGCAGTCAGTGTATTTATATGCTGTTAGAAGCCACTCTACTCACTGCCTAAATGAGATTGCATATTTTTCATTTTCTGCTCATAATAAAACTTCAGTGAGTAAGTTCATCAGAATCAGTACTGTGCTGCAGGCCAAGATAATCAACTGCTGCTTCCTAATAAGAAATATTTTCTGCATATATGTTTCTGTAGCATTTCAAGATATCATAAGATGAACTTTAAACTGTTAACTATTACTTTATTAAAAACATTATTCTTTGATGCAAAAATTATGTATTTTTACCAAAGCGAAGAATCCTAAAATATAGGGTATTAAGAGCTCTGTCTCTTTTACAAATATTTATTAGCAGCTAGTAAAACAAATAAGACAGACATTCTCTGCTCTTAATGAACCCACGGTATAATAAACACACAGGCAAATAGGCAAATACTTGCAAAATGGTGTGATAGGGGCCATGACTGATGTATACCAATGATTCCATGCAAGCATGCAGGGAGGATTTCTGAACCACTACTGGGGGAAGAGTGGAAGAGGAGACATAGCACCAGGGACGAGTCAGATAAGACTTCTCAGGTTAGATTAATGTGCAAACTAGTTTTGAAAAATGAATAGAAATTAGCCAGGAGGAGAAGAACAAGGAGAAAGGGATGGGGAGGGGGAGGAGGGGACAAGGGAGATGGAGAAGGGGGAGAAGGGGGTGAAAGAGAGGAGGAGAAGGAAAAGAAGACTGAAGGAAGAAGCCATGGGCACAAAAGCCTGGAGGTGTGCGAAGCCACCTGTCTGGAGGGCACTGCATGAATGGGGATAAGCTGTAGAGTGGAGAGGTAGACAGGGTCGGATCACAAAGAGCTTTGTAAACAAATCCACCACTACTGCTAGGGATACTAAAGTAACATCCTAACTGGCCTTGCTGCATCCATTCCTTTCTGCCTCTTTCTCAGAGAAAGCCTTTGGAAGTCTGAATTGATCAGGTCACTCTCCTCTGTGAAACCTTTTCAGCGAGTAGCATCTCATTTCTTTAAGTAAGAGACCCAAGCCTTAACCTTGCCGCACCTGAGCTGCCTCTTGACTTGTGCTCTGTGTGTATTCTCCATCCACACCAGCCTCTCAGAGCCCCTGGAATCTGTTTGCCTTGATCTGGCCTCCAGGATATTGCACGAGATAGCCTCTCTGCCCATCCACCTCCTACCACTGTTAGCTTGTCAGTTTCTTCAACTGGCTCTCCTCTGCCGCTCAGACTTTCCTCCTCCATGAGGCCTCTTCTGACCCTCCCCAAACTGGATTAGGTCTTTCTATACAGCCCTATAATACTCTATAATTGCCTTTATAACCCTTATTAGATCTTTCTTGCATATTGATAAGATTCTTTGATTAAAAAATTATCTCCTCACTTAGGCTAAAAGTTCTATAAGGCAGAGACTGTTCGGGTCTCCTTGGGACTCTCATATCCCACATGATGCCTGGGGAGATGCTGCTAAAAACGAATGGTTTTAAATGAATGAGAAAATGGGGGGTGGGGAATGAAGGAATAAGACAATATGTGAGGAATATATTGCACACAATTTGCAAAATCGATTTTCATTTTTTGTTCCTTGTCAGTTCCCATTTCTAGGTTAAGACTAGATTATAAAGTTACCAGGGGAGTGACTTCTAGAACTAATTCTCTCCCAGTCTTGCTTCCAGGATTCTTTCAGCCTTTCTACAATCCTACTTTTTCAACCTAGATAGTATGTGTAGCAATACAATATCTGAAGTTGGTCTTGGTTTAAAATATCCTGTTCCATTGTTCTCAAAAGTGTCCTATTGTTCAGAAATTTTAGTCACTGTAATAAATATTTCTGACATGCTTATTATAGAAGATATATGGGTTCTGATAGAGAAAGAAAGAAAGAAAGAAAGAAAGAAAGAAAGAAGGAATAATGGTTAGGTGGATGGATAGATGGATGAACAGATAACTACATACGATGCATTTGTTTTACCTTACCCCAATAAATGGTAATCTTTAATTTAGGAGCCACGTCTTTCTCTCCTTTTCTAACCCTTACAATGTTCAAAAACTAAGTGAATGCTGTGGTCGGATCAACCAAAATCAGGACGAGAGAGAAGTGGATTTCTAATGTTGTACAATGTGTAGTAAGTAGGGAAGGAGGTCTTTGATCTTTCAGACATTTGATCAGACCAGCTAAGACCAATATCCTCAGTCAGGATTATGACATTTGGGCTTTAGTAAAGACAATGCTATGTATTTCAAAATGTTCCTCTGTGTTAGCTATTATTATCTGTGTTGGGCAAGACGCATTATAAGAAAGAGATGAACTCAAGAGAGAATGTCGACTTGTAAGAGCAAAAGAAAAAAAACAAACAGATACACTCTGAAAGTTTGGAACCTCCTAGAACTGGGGAAGCTGTCCAGATGCCTGCTCTACAGGGTTTCATCATCGCTATGGGCCAATGACTTCTGTGTAT
This sequence comes from Prionailurus viverrinus, assembly GCF_022837055.1. Lineage (NCBI taxonomy): Eukaryota > Metazoa > Chordata > Mammalia > Carnivora > Felidae > Prionailurus > Prionailurus viverrinus. The sequence continues at coordinate 14,606,946 of NC_062571.1, forward strand.
TACTCATCCTTCCCCTTTCCCAGAAAGTATGTGTTGCTGTCATCCTGCCTCTATTCCATTATTGAATCTTGAGTGTGTGGAGAGACCCAAATAACTTGCCTCTTCAGTCAGAGATTGCTTTAAACACTCATATCTGAATTTGAGGAAGAGGAAAACTGAAAAATAAGCAAACCACTGGGAGATCCTGGACTTCAAGCTGGATCCAGTGGCTCTATGGGACTTTGAGTTGTGTTCTTAAGGGAAGGGGTGAGCATATTCTATACGGTCATCTAGTGATAAAATGGATATTTGGCCACTATGGCTAACAGTGCTTTGTGTCTGCCAATCCTACCTCATCTATTCTATATCCCCTAACCTGGTCATCTAGAAAGACTTCATCTCTCAGCCTCCCTGGAGCCATCTGCTCCGTTCTTGCCAATAGAACGTGGGTAGAAGTTATATGCTCTCCTTCCAGACTTGCCCTCTAAAAGTTCTTTTTTTAAACATTTATTTATTTATTTTGAGGGGGGTGGAGAATGGAGGAAGGGCAGAGAGAGAGGGAGAAAGAGGGAATCCTAAGCAGGCTCCTTGCTGTCAGCACAGAGTCTGATGCAGGGCTCAAATTCACAAACCGTGGGATCATGACCTGAGCTGAAATCAAGAGTTGGATGCTTAACCAACTGAGCCAACCAGGAGCCCCAACTTCCTGAGAAATACTTTACATGCTCTCCCATGGCTTTAGTGCTAAGGGATGATGATGTTACTAGGTAGAAGCATTGTGGGTCCCTGAGTCTCCACTTGAAGGACAGCTGTCTTGGAGAGCCACCCAATCAGGAATATCCCTTTTGGACATTTCATGAGCAAAAGGCAAAACTTTAACTGTATTAAAAGTAAAAGTATACTCTTTGTGTATACTAAGCCATTGGCATTTAACAAATAACAAGTCTATTTGTTACTGCAGCACACAAGCATTGTCTTAAAGAATGAATGGGTCAACCAGGCAATTAGAGAAGAAATTTAAAAATATATGGAAACAAACAAAAATGAAAATACAGCAATCCAAACGCTTTGGGATGCAGCGAAGGCAGTCCTGAGAGGAAAATACATTGCAATCCAGGCCTATCTCAAGAAACAAGAGAAATCCCAAATACAAAATCTAACAGCACACTTAAAGGAAATAGAAGCAGAACAGCAAAGACAGCCTAAACCCAGCAGAAGAAGAGAAATAATAAAGATCAGAGCAGAAATAAACAATATAGAATCTAAAAAAACTGTAGAGCAGATCAACGAAACCAAGAGTTGTTTTTTTCAGAAGCACTGTCTGGACTTGATTACCTTGACTAACATAGTGTAATAGCACAGATGTTCAATGGCTCTCCTCTCATCTTTCACTTGGCTCTGTATTTCTCCTTAGCTGTATAGTTCCTGCATTTGGCATCTTTGTTTAATCATAGAAAACTAAAAAAAAAAAAAAAGTAAGTTTCAGGAAAAAACATAACCCACTTTTATCTTTTCTATATTTCTGGCACTCTGGATGATATAAAGCTGAAAACTATGCCCTCAAGGAATTTCAAAGCAGAAGACACATACACAAATGACGAAACTAAAAAGTTAAAAGCACAGGGTACTTAAGTTAGATACAAAGACAGTTCTGTAAGAATTTAGAGGAGGAAGTGATTACTTGCCATATTGCACATTAAATGCAAATAAACCCATGGCTCTAATCAATTTTTTAAAATTCTGAAGATGCCCCTCCCTCCATTCCTAATAGATTGTTTATCACCCGGACACACACTTTATCTGCACTGTGGAATATCCACTTTAGATTTTAAATTCTAGGCTGATTCCTGCCTACCACCTAGCATATATCTATCAGAACAGTCAACTCCTATCTGTGTGTGGGCTCTAGAAATTCCAACAAAAACCTGTATTATTAGGTGCAGAAAGCATTTCAAAAACAAAGGCCACAAGCAAATATAAGTTCTTTAAGTATTATATGCCACATGACTTTGCCTCTACACAGACAGGTAATCAAGATAAGGTTCCTAACAATTAAATAAATGTAGGTTTTCTAGAAAGACTTGAGTGGGCAGCTACTCCTGTTCTCTTTCCAGTGAGAAACCTGTTCTGTGGCATCTCTGAAAGGGAGAATCAAGTCTCTGCTTAAATGCCCCTGGATCTCATGCCTTCCCAAGAAGCCTTTTCTGAAGATGAAAAACTCAAAACCTAGCTCTATTTTTACCAATTTAAGCAGATAAATCACTTTTAGTTTGAACTCTATCCAACTCTTCTCCCTTCTTTTTTGGTAATAATTCTCCTGCGATTCATTGAGGAAGTGTTGTTATATACAGTCAAGAGAAATAAATCCCTACATAGAAAGAACAAGGCATGAGAGGTGCTTGTATTTGTCCACAGCCCCTCTGCTCAAAAATAGAGGCATCAGACCCCAGTGCCTCCTGCTCTTGGCCTTGTCGGTGATTTATGTTTGTTTTGTTATCCATTAGGTCCCGGAGAGTTCCATCCACTCTATCATGATCACTCAGAACCATTTCATTCTCTTCAGTGATGCTGAGGCTTCTGTTTGGAGCCTTTCCAATTTCTGTCTGCGCAGGCCCTCATGTCCCTTAGGACCTCCAGGAAGGGCAGGACTTCAGGGGGAACTGCTGATAAACACATTCAACACAGAACATTTTTTCCTCTGTTCCAACGGTCCTTTAACCCCTTCAAGATTCTGCTGCTGGAAACTGAAATATCTCCCCTACTGTGGCAGCGGGAGAGCTGTATGAGCACACACGTGCACATACTTACAATTTTGGGTATCATTTCAAGAAATTCACAGACCCTCTGAACATGACCTATGACCCTCAAATGAAGAATCCGAGCCTTACAGCAAAACAGAGTGACTTTAACTCAAATTAGCAGGAGTTTACTGAGCACTGATTCTGGTCAAACACAGCATTCAGACACGGATAAAGCACAGTCCCTACACAGACCATCTAGAAGGGAAATAGACTTACGCTTGGTTTTGATGGAGCCGTGTCTCATGCGTATCACTGATAAAGGGTGCTACTTGTGAGACAAGATGAGTAGCACCTTCAAAGTCTCAGTTGTGACCACCGTGGGACACACGACAATCTCCCGTGAGAGCAAGTATATTGCATTCCATCTTTCATCGGCACGTCCATGCCACTCTCCCTATCATGTCGTTAACAAGATTGATCCATGGGAGACTTGGAAATGGGGGTGATAAATTGCTACGTAATCTCAGGTGGTAATTCCATTTACTCCCAAAATGCCTCAGTGTCCTCTCAATCCCATCACGTATTCACCCATCCCCCACCCTGCTCTCCTCTGGTGACCATCACTTTGTTCTCCATAGTTAAGAGTCTGTTTTTTGGTTTGTCTCTTCATGTTTCCTTTGTTTCTTAAATTCCACACATGAGTGAAATCATATGGTATCTGTCTCTTTCTCTGACTTTTTTCACTTAATATTATACTCTCTAGCTCCATCCATGTTGTTGCAAATGCAAGATTCCATTATTTCTTATGGCTGGATAATATTTCATTACACACACACACATCACATCACATCACATCTTCTTTATTCATTCATCAGTTGGTGGATGTTTGGGCTGCTTCCATAATTTGCTTATTCAAAGTGTCTGGATAGTTAGAAGCCTGGCAAGAATGTTTGAAATAATTCTCACTGGAGACAGCTTGTCACTGCAAGGGCTGATCGCCTCTTGACTCTACAATTTCTCCCACTCTAGCAGTTGCCAGAAGGCCAGGCAGGCTGGTCGAGCTCACATGGCATGGGGGAGATACTCTTCTGCTTGCACAAAGCTTTAGGTGGATGAAAGCCAGACAGAAAAGGTTCTGGGTATCAAAGTTAGAGAAGAGGACCAAAATGGAGCTCCTTTTTCTAAGTTTTTATTTATTTATTTTGAGAGAGAAAGAGAGAGAGAGCACCTGTGAATAGGAGAGAGGCAGATAGAGATAGAATAATACCAAGCAGGCTCTGTGCAGTCAGTGCAGAGCCCGATGTGGGGCTCAAACTCACGAAGCATGAGATCATGACCTGAGCTGAAATCAAGAGTCAGAAGCTTAACTGACCGAGGCACCCAGTTGCCTCCTAAAATGGAGCTTCTGATGACGCTTTCAGAAGTCAGAATGCAGAATCATAAGGTCAGAGATTCAAATGTCAGTGGGTTCAAACAGAAAAGCAGGAGGTGTCTGTGCACATAATAGGAATTACAAGCACTGCGGAGACAGGGTGTGTCTGTGTCCCAGCAGCATATTCTCTGTGGACCAAATCCACTGACGGGCCAGGGACTGGACCCGCATGAGCATTCCTTTTTGTCTGCGGCTGCTTCCATTTCCCTGCCACCGTTATTGATGAGTCGTCGTCTTCCAGGATGAGGATCTCAAAGATCTATCTTACCGAGTGGTCATAACCAACTGATCCAGAGAAGAGGAAAGAGACGATGTATACACAGTGGAATTCTCACATTATTTAAAATGTCATTTAAGCCAACAATTTTAATTAATGTCCCATCAAAGCATTCAACAGGACTGTGGTAAGGAACCAAACTAATGGCTTTGATTTTTGCTCTTCTTCCCTTGTCCGTCTGATAAAGATTGGATATAGCAAAGATTACCCTTTGATAATTTTACCCAATGTGTTTTGCCTTCCACTCCTCTCTTCTGGAAATGACTACTCCCTGGCGGTCATTCTACTAGAGTTCTATGGGAGGGGCAAGGACTCGTGTCATGGTGGAAAGGAGGAAGACAGCACACTGGCAGGGAAATCTTGTCTAAATGGAAAGAAGAGGCGCGCCTCCCCTCTGCATCATGGGAGGCTAGACAGAGACAAGAGTAGACCAAAGAACTTGAAGATCAAGATTTCCATATCTCCCCAGACTTCAGGCTACATCTCCAAGGATGGGGTCAAGGTGCTCTAAAAACTCCCTGCTAAGTAGAGGGGCCACCAAGAGCATCTGGCCTGTGGATGTTTCCCCGGGCATAAGAAAGAAAGGTTATGAGTTTCTAATACAGGAAACAACATGCCTTTGGTACTTCTGGCAGCCCGTGAGAATGTAGGTAAACGTTATTTGTGTGTTGCAAACTACTTCCAGGTAAAGGAGCCTGAGAGAGAGAAAGAGAATGCAAGCATTAGCCCCTTCCTGCCCACTGCTGGCCACAAGCCCCAGTACTGAGAAGACCACTGGGTTGGCAGGGTCTTAAGGTCTGCGAGAGGAGCCCACTGTGGATGGGACTCTCAGTGAGAAGAGGGAAGGCAAGGTCAGTGGTCAGTGGCAGTGCATCTATTCTACCTGGCCCAATGAGGCCGGCTGACCTCAGAAAATGGTGGTCCCAGCCCAGCCCGCTATTCCGCGACAGAGACGGGAAGGGATCCAGAGAACCCTGCATCGATCAGGAACACTGTCAACTAACTGTTAACACTGTCTAAGATACTTCCTTGGAGGGGAAGGACAAAGTCTAGCATTCTGAAAGCAATCATTTTAACACAAACGGAGGCCGTTTAAAATGGAAAAGACAGATTATTAAAAACAGGTTTAAGCTTCCCCGCTACCCAGTGAGTTGGAAAGGAGGGGAGATAATCACCAAAGACGATTCTCTCTGCACAACAGAGGGTAGAGTGGAAAATTTGTGACCTACTCTACTAATCATCAGGGGAAATACTGCCAGAGATAGGCAGCCAAGAGGAAGAATAAGCAAGACATTGCAGAGGCAAAATAATTGGCTTCTGAACAATTAAGATTTATCGGTAAACAGAACAACCTATTATCCCTACAGAGACTCACTTCCTGAGGGTCAAAAGCTTGGCTGGGGTCAACCACACCTTAACAGCAGGGCCAGAGGTAGAATCCACAGACCTTAAGTCCAATCTTTAATCTCTAAATATCTTCACAAATATGAGCTGATTTTTATGTTACATTAATGGTGTCTTTACGTGCACGGTTTGAATGGAAAGGCTGAAGGTAAGAAATCAGCTGCTGCGAACCACACGAACTGGCACCTGTCAGAACATAGGAGAGCTCGGTGGTGGGCCTGCCTGTCATTCGGGCTCATGCGGCTCAACAACGTGGACCAAGCGCTCTGTGGTCTCTCAGAGCAACTTTCTTCTAATGATGGCATGGCCTTTGGGTGACTCTTTGGCCATAGAGCTGGCTCTGCAAGCAGGTCTTATTTTTGGAGTTAATAAAAGGCTGGGGAACTCTGGTTACATTGGTGGGGCTGCACAGCACTGGATAGTAAAGATGCTTCCTGCCAGGGGGCAGGTGTGGAGAAAACTCTGCCCCCCACATGCTTGGAGCGCATATACAGAGAGGTGGGGAGGATGGGGTTCTGAGAAGGAAGATGACCTTGACAGAGACGTCCAGTGAGAATAGTCCCAGAGAACTGTGAAGGTGCTTCACGAGCAGAAGTGTCACCCAAGCAGGGTAGCATCTATTCAAAGCCACAGAAGTACGATGATAATTCTTGGCTCTGACTTCTGAGAAAGGAATGGAGAAAACAGAGTTTCGAGCAAGGCCACCGATTCCTCATATCTGGGTCCCACTGGGTGAGACAAGAGCCCACAATAGGGCAACGCGCAGCTCTCTTCATGTGCTTGGGTACTTGGCCAAGGGGTGCTGCCCCCTCAGCACCCCCACCATCCTGCCATTGCCACCTGGGCCCACCTAGCTCTGAAATACTTAGTAGTAGCCAAAGGGGTTCTTGTTATTCCAGACTTTATAAGGATTAGACTTTAAAAGATTGAGGATTCATTTAAGGATAATTTAATTTAATTAAACCAGTTAATTTAAGGATATCAATACATATTGATGTCTATTTATACCTGTCTAACAAAGTCAAACACTATAAGCTATAACCCTGGGTCATGTGTTATCCGGCATGATGAAATCCCCAGCCAACAGTGTCCAGGGAAATGATCCTACCCAAGCATCCTCCCCTTTGTCGCCTGGTTCCAGAACCCTTTTCAGTAGCCACTCCAGTCCAGGGTTCCCATTAATCCCTCCTAGTCCACCTTCACCTGGTCGCTCAGGTGTCGTTGTCAACATGCTACTTAATGACCGAGATTCCTTAGAGGTTTTGGGCTACTTCTGCAAGTTTAGACTTTCAAGCACTGTAGTTGCTAACTGCATTTCTAGAACCTCATATATTTCTGTTCCTATAGCTGACCCAGTTTTCTGCAGCAAGGCTTTCTCACTCTGTCTATGGGAAGCAGACCAAGAGCATCATGGCCGCTAGTGGAAGGGGAAGACCATATAGGACTTGGGTGCTCCTAAAAGAAAATGTCTCCATTGCTTTAAAAGCCATTTACAGTCTCATTGCAAGATTAATGTCCCATCCAAGGCACTGGGAAACTGGGACTGAATTTCACATACTGCCTCCCTGGGCTTTTGTGTTTCATGCCCACTGGGGTGAACATTGTACAGACATATCTCCATTATTTCTATCCTTTGCTCTAGGACCTCAGGTGTGATTTCAGTACAGAACAACCACAACAAGGAAAGCATATGTGACTTAAGGCTATATATAAAGAGAGAGGCTCTATGCAAATATATATTTGAATATATATGAATATATATGCATATTCATGATATATATACCCAAAATAAGTGCTATTTCTTCAGCGTCCACCTTGAGGGAGTTGTTGTCTCAATTCATTCCCACTGCTATTGCTTAAAAGATTTTGAGGACTTTGCTTTCAAAATGGCTTTTAGAATCTATAGCACAAACTTTTCAATAGCGTCTGCAACGATCATCTTTATTCATGGAGGGTGGCTTTGGGTTTGGAAAACAGTCAAAAGTCATTTGGAGCAAGCTCTGGCTAAAATGTGGTTGATTAAGCTGAGATAAAAATCAATTTAGGTTTTTTTTTTTCTTTTTGCCAAATATGCACTCATTTGGAGAATTGTCAGGAGACAAAAGCAAATCAGTGGGCTACAGCACAGTCTTTTTCCTTTGTACGCAATCTCTCAGATGCTTTGGTTTTTACATAATAAATCCCGGACCATTTGATGGTAGAAGGTAAAATCTATATAAACGATGCGTTGTGTCAAAGAAATAAATCAACATTAAATCATTTAACAATTCTGCCACATTATGTTTCTGGAATCTCTGAGACACTGTAATTTTTCTGTCGTTATAATTTAGTTTTCGTTTTTGGATCATATTCAGGATAATAAAATAAACCAAAAATCCTCTTGTTTCATCTCTGGGCATTTCCTCAAGAGTCTGTGAAAGACCCTTATGATAAGGAATTGACTCATGCAATTACGGAGAGCTGATGTCCTGCTCTGAGTCCAAAGGCCAGCAGGCCGACAAAGTCCCCCTTCCTGGGGGATGGTCAGCTTTTTATTCTACTCAGGCCTTCAGCTGATTGGGTGAGTCCCACCCACATGGTGGAGGGCAATCTGCTTTACTCGGTCTAACAAATGTAACGTTACATGCATCCAAAACACCCTCACAGAAAAACCCATAATAACTTTTGGCCAAATAGCTGGGCACCCATGTGCAGTCATGCTAACACATAAAACGAACCATTGCAGCACTCTACCTTCATGTTTTCTCACCATTACCCAAAAGAAGGGCACGGTCTTTACAGTTACTGTCCCTAGAGTATTACAGAATGTTCAAGCTTCAAATACACTTAGGCAACTCATTCTTTTGCAGGTGGTGCTAGAGCAGACTCAAAATCACTCAGCGGTTCAGAGGAGAAGCCAACTCCAGAACCAAGTATTTGAACTCCCAGGATACTACACCCCATGCTGGTATACTTTCTACACAACTAACATTTTCCTGTGTAATGGGTCTGTATCTTTACCTACTTTTATTGCTTTGGGCACCATTGTTACAGTTCATCAGATATTTTCACCCATCAAAGTTTTGACACTTGTTATAGGGTAAAAATGAAGACACTTGGTTACTTCCGGCAGCATCTTTCCAAACGTCTTCAGACCTCCTTGTGACAATCAAAAACATTCATTTGACATTTTTTTACTCACACGCTTATTTTAATGTGCCAGCTGCCTATTTGGCAAACTGATTTAACTTTTCTCAAAATGTGATACGAATTCCTTTCTCTGATTAACAGTTATTCATTTGTACCCTGACATGCGGCAACATGTACTCACGCTTGCCCTAACTAAAAATACTAGTACTGTTGGGCATGTTGAAATTTTCCATTTGAAACTGGAGAAGGAGCACTGAACTGAAAAGTCAGGAGATGCTGACTCTGGAATTTCACTGCCACAAAATAGCCTATGACCTTGATCCAGTTCAGTCATTTCTCAGTGTATCGGTGAAAGGAGTTGAATCTTAAGATATGAATTATCCTGGGGCGCCTGGGTGGCTCAGTCGGTTAAGCGTCTGACTTCGGCCCAGGTCATGATCTCATGATTTGTGGGTTCGAGCCCCACGTCGGGCTCTGTGCCGACAGCTCGGAGCCTTCACATCTGTTTATAAAGACATGCTCTCTCACACATTATCCCATTCAACTCTTAAAAGTTCACTGTGAGGTGGTGACATTTCCCATGTTGTAAAGTCAATGCCTTTATCAGCAGACGCCTATAATGAAATGTTGCCATATGTCTCTATTATCTCTCCTTCTCGGCTCCTTGGGCCACAAAGGAAAAGTTTGCTTGCAATTACTGCTGATGCAAATCCAAGATCTCTTCAGGGATCCATCCGTGGTACACACCTGGAAAGATCTTGATTAGATGTTCATCCTGGGTGCAGGAAATGGACAACACCCAACACTCAGGATGGACGGAGATGATACTGAAACATAAAACTTGCTAACTCATCAATAATGACAAAGCTGAGCCTTAAGTGTGGGGGCAGCTGGGGGTGGGCGTAGTGGAGTGGAGTGTGTAGATTTAGGAACCTGAGACCCGGAAAATCATAATTTCCCTTCTGAAAGGAGTGGCATAGGGTAGAGGTAACTTTCTCACCCATCTGTCATTCTAACACGTGTGTCTCCAGCCCAAACCTCTCTAGTGGCCATCTCTACGTGAATGTCCAATGGCTATCTCCAGCTTAGCATGCCCCCCGCCCCGATCAAACTCCCAGTCTTCCCCTCCCACTATAAAACCTACTCTTCCTATGGTCTTTCACTCTCCATTAACAGCCCTTCCATCCTCCCAGTGGCTTGGGCCAAAATCCTAGAAGTCATTCTTGAGTCCTCCCTCTCCCTCACAACCTCCTCATACTAGCTCTACTTTCTTACAACCTTTCTACTGTCACCCCCTCAAGCTCCCTCCAAGTCACTGTTGCCTTTTTTCTGGATTATTGCACCGACCTCCTAATCACTCCCCTGATTTTACCCTTAGGCTCTGCTCCTTACAGTCTATTGCTAACTCAGCACTCGGAGTAACATGGAGTAATTATTAGAATGCAAGTCAGATTATGTTAGTCTCCTGCTTGGAAATCTCCAATGGTTTTTGCCTCAGACAAGTAAAAACCAAAGACCTTACTGCAGCCCCAAATGCCTTCTGCTCTCTCTGACCTCATTATCTACTCTCCTTAAATAGGTCTACTGATCTGTGCCCACACCGGCCTCCTTGCTGCCCTTTGAAAACTCTGACATCCTCTGGTTATAAGGCTTCTTATTTTCTTTGTTTAGCTACTGGAATGTAAGCTCCACGAGAGGAGGGATTTTGTCTGTTGTATCCACTGATACATCCTCAGGGTTCCACATCATGCCTGGAACAGGTAGGTACTTAATAAATATTTTCAGAATTAAATTTAATCAGCCCAATACCCTCCCCTCTGAAGGGGTAGAGACCTCAGTCCATGGGAAAGGCACTTCGGGGACCAGAGTCCTCCCAATGCCCAGGGCTCTGCACCTGGACCTGTGGAATCCCGTCTGCTGTGGCACCAGTCAAGTCTCAGCCATGAATGAATGCTGCTGGGCATCCTATGCATTTAATGAAAAATAATTAAAAAGGGATTTGCTTGGAAACAAATTGATACTGGCTTTGGGCACCCAAGAAATGCTTCTTTGTAGTTTTCTATGCTTCCTTCTGTATCTGGCCATCCTTGGCATGACATTAACCAAGACTGGTGCCTCTTGACTGCGTTCCGATGCCATTATCATGCAGTTCACCCCCGTTAACCCCTGCTCACCCTCACCACCCCAGATGGACATGTGCCATCATGGAAGATCCCAGCTGATATCTGACCAAATCCCGCCAACTTGTGGAAGAGGTCATTGTGTGCCTTAGTCTAGTACTTGCAATAAAAAACAGAAGCACTGTTCACCTCAAGAGCCCATTGAAATGTGGTGCACGGATGTGGAATAGGTTTCTTCAATTTTATAGATTATTGGAAAAAGTATTTGAGAGTAGAAAGCTCCTGATGTGACCAGAGACACAGGGTGGAGTGTAGGTGGAGGAGGGGCACTCAAAAATCTTCACGTTTAGGAGCACAGGAGCCACAGAGGGGCAAACGCTGTGGCCCTCTCCCATGTCACCCTGCCTTTTCAAAGTGGTGTGAATCATAAAGTGAGGGCAATACTCTTTCTACGGCTTCCAGCATTACTACAGGCATGCAACATCACACCTCCTCACCAGCTTTAAGCACATTTGCTTGACAAATTCATTGTTCCCATGTCTATCCGACAGAACTGTAATGTTCATAACGTTGACTTTAAGATGGCAATTAGCCAAACATCCTTCTGCTGACTTCCTGAGAGAGGAAGATAATGAAATGGTTTCAGCTTGAACCCTTTCCTCAGAGGAAGATTAGGAAATGCCTGCTTTTCTTTTGGACCATGGAGAGCTCCATGAGAGTGGGGCTTAACACTCACGGGTGTCTCTTAGGAAAATGCTTCCACTGAACCATAAAACCCCCACCCCGATCTTTGGGGCTAAGAGGACATCTACATATTTTAACCTTGCAAAGCAGGGGTTGAGACAAAAGCAGAGACTTTAAAGCAGTTCATGAAATGAGGGAGTTGAAGAAAATCTAAGATAACCGAATTAGCATGCAACATGCTGAACTGAGATTATGAAAACTGATTGAGTTTTCCATTAAAACACATGTTAATTACTATAGTTGATATCTTACTAAATCATATTCTAAGTGTTCCACTCGAGTAACAGATCAGTTGTTGGGGTGTTTTTTTTCTTTCTTTCAACTGTCTGCAGGCTCAGTGCACCATGACCTCCGGCACTGACCCGCAAACCCAAAGGATGATCATCTCACCCCACCTGCAGTAACCTCCTGTTTCAGGCTTCCACTGTTCCCACTCAGTAGTGCCTAATGCAGTCCATTCTCCACATGGATGGCAGAATGCTTGCTTGTGTTTCGTTAAAACTAGTTTATGTCCTTTCTCTGCTCACTTGCTCCCATCTGCCCTCATGGCGTCCTATTGAGCTCATGTTAACATTCAATCTCCTCACTACGGCTTAGAAACTTTTAATGATCTAACCTCTGGTCACCTGACCAACAGCTCCTACCAATTTCTCCCAGTGCCCTTTGCTCGGATCACACTAGTTCGTTTTTTTCTTCCTTGAACATATAACATCCCGTCTGAGGATCTTGCTAACTGCTCTCCTAAGACTGCTTTTTCAGACATCTGAAATGATTCATCCTCACGTCATTCCGGTCTCTGCTCAAATGTCACCTCTCAGAAGAGACTTTCTCTGGAGCACCTGGGTGGCTCAGTTGGTTGAGAGTCCAACTCTTGATCGCCACTCAGGTCATGATCTCCTGGTTCAGGAGTTCCAGCCCTGTGTCGGGCTCTGCGCTGGCAGCGTGAAGTCTGCTTGGGGTTGTCTCTCCCTCTCTCGGCCCCTCCCCCTCTTGTGCTGTCTCTCTCAAAATAAATAAAAATTTGAAAAAAAAAAAAAAAAGAGGCCTTCTCTGATCACCCAAGTAGCAATATTCCTCCCCGAGCCACAATCTGTTTTCCTGCTTGCTTTATTTCAATCACAACACTTAGGAACATCTAAAATTATATTACATATATTATACTATTTACTTATTTGTGTATTGTCTCTCCATGAGGATAGGGACTTTGTCATATTCACTGCTGTATCCCCAGTGCTTTACAAAACTACTTGGCACATAGAATTTAATAAAAACTTGTTTAATGAGGGGTGCCTGGGTGGCTCAGTCAGTTGAGTGTCCAAATCTTAGTTTCAGCTCAGGTCATGATCTCTCAGTTCTTGGAGTCAAGCCCCGTGTAGACTCTGTGCTGACAGTGCACAGCCTGCTTGGGATTCTTTCTTCCTCTTTCTCTGCCCTTCCCCGACTTGTGCATGCACTCTTGTCTCTCTCAAAATAAATAAATACACTTTAAAAAATAAAAATAAAATAAAATGAAAGGAATAAGTTAAGGCATATCAGTAACGAAAATATACAAGAAGAAATTAAATTTCCAGATTAAAACTCGGATCGAAAACTAAAAGAAAGTCCAGGTACACCCAATTTATAAGCGATACTTAGAAACAAATATATTTTTTGTGCAAACCTCCCACATGTATCCCCCTGCTATATTCCCCTCTCGAGGAAAGACAGATACCCAAGTCAGGAACTTGGAAATCATATTCCTTATTTTCCTCTCTCCTTCATCAACCTCTCCATTCATACTCTGCCTTCCCCTACCTCCCACTTCTCCGTTCCCACCCAAGTCCTGCTCATTACATCTCCCGAGATCTTCTCTTCATCCTGGCTAGTGCCACCTTGGTTTATCATCTCTCACCTGAGTTCCTGCAACATCTTCCTAACTGGCTTTCATGATTCCAATCTTACCGCCCTCCAATCTATTTTCCACACCGCATTCAGAACACTCTTTCTACAAATGTAAGTCTGATCATATCCCTCTTCTTTTTAAAGCTCTTTAGATACTGCCTTTTGCCATCAAAACGAAGTTCAAAATGGCTAATGTGGAATATAAAGCTCTTGTATTCTGGCCTGTGTCCCGTCCCTAACCTCTCTCGAAACATCCTCCTCCTAAATGGGAACCCTCCTGCATGGTTGGTGGGAATGCAAACTGGTGCAGCCGCTCTGGAAAACAGTGTGGAGGTTCCTCAAAAAATTAAAAATAGATCTACCCTATGACCCAGGAATAGCACTGCTAGGAACTTACCCAAGGGATACAGGGGCACATGTACCCCAATGTTCATAGCAGCACTTTCAACAATAGTCAAATGATGGAAAGAGCCTAAATATCCATCAATTGACGAATGGATAAAGAAGATGTGGTTTATATATACAATGGAATATTACTTGGCAATGAGAAAGAATGAAATCCGGCCATTTGCAGCAACATGGATGGAACTGGAAGGTATTATGCTAAGTGAAATAAGTCAGTCAGAGAAAGACATATCATGTTTTCACTCATACATGGATCTTGAGAAATTTAACAGAAGACCATGGGGGAGGGGAAGAGGGAAAAAGTTGCAGAGAGGGAGGAAGGCAAACCATAAGAGACTCTTGGATACTAAGAACAAACTGAGGGTCAATGGGTGGTGGGGGAGAGGGGAAAGTGGGTGATGGGCATTGAGGAGGGCACATGTTGGGATGAGCACTGGGTGTTGTATGGAAACCAATTTGTCAATGAATTACATTAAAAACAATAATAAAAAAACAAATATATTTTTTAAATTATAAAGGCAATTGTTGAAATACAGGAATGAGAAAAAACTATGCCATGAGAATTGTAAAAAAACCCATCTATAATAAAAAATAAAACATAGTTAAAAAAGAAAGCATTAAATGAGACCAAAAAACTAATTTCATTTCAGAGAAATTCATCCAATGAATATTTAACAGTCATGATCCTTGATCAGTTAACAACAAAGCAAATAGGTATATACAGCAAAATGGATAGGAATGCAAACAAAATTGGCAAATCCACAATCATAAGAAGATTTTTTTTAAACATCTGTCTTAGAGGGCGCCTGGGTGGCTCAGTCGGTTAAGCTTCCGACTTCAGCTCAGGTCATGATCTCACAGTTTGTGAGTTCAAGCCCCACATCGGGCTTTGTGCTGTCAGCTCAGAGCCTGGAACCTGCTTCGGATTCTGTGTCTCCCTCTCTCTCTGCCCCTCCCGTGCTCCCCTGCTCATGCTCTGTCTCTCTCTGCCTCAAAACTAAATAAAAACATTAAACATTTTTTTTAAAAAAAGTCTTTCTTAGAAATTAAATTAAGGGGCTTAAAAATAACACATAATTCAGTTAACAAGTTTAATACATACCCCAAACCATCAGCTTACAAATATATAAACACATACACCCACACCCACATATTTGATGTAACTTACCTCAAAACCAAAAATAATTCCCCAAATAACCATATGTCATTAACAAAAACTGTCCATGTATTAAGACATAAAGAAAGAAATTATATATTTGAAAAACCAGATAATATAAGACACATTCTCTGATCACTATATGATAATATAAACTAAAAATGAAAGGATAACCAAAAATCATCTACCCTGTGGAAAATTTCTAAATGTTCTTCTAACTAACTCTTGTTCTAAGATAAAAACCACAACTGAAATTATAAGTGAATATGAGTGATAATGAGAGCTACATAATGAGAGCTACATAATACTACATGACAAAACGGTGTTTAGTCCAAAGAGATACATAAGGGAAATTTTCTTGTCTTGTAAGCATTCATTAAAAAATAAGAGGTTAACAATAAAGTAACCAAGAATTTACCTCAAAGAGCTAAAGAAAGGATGATCAAACTAAACCAAAAGAGTATAGGGACAGAACTAATAAAGATCAAAAACAAGTAAATCAAAGAAAAAAAAGTGGAATTAGTCAATAGAACCAAAAACTGGTTCTCTAAAAAAAAAATCAATAAAACAGGCAAGTTTTGGCACATCTCATCAAGAAAAATAAGGAAAAGGTACAAATAAATACTATTAAGAACAAAAAAAAGAAGAAATAACTAGAGAGACAGTAAATTAAACATTTAAGATAAGATTATGTATAAATTTGACGATTTAGACAACATAAGTGATTTTCTCAATGTATGTAAATTAGCAAAACTGGGTTAAGAAATTAGACTTAATTTCTTGGCTCAGTGGGTGGCTCAGTCGTTTAAGTGTCAGACTTCGACTCAGGTCATGATCTCATAGTTTGTGAGTTGGAGCCCCGCGTCGGGTGCTGTGGTAACAGCTGGGAGCCCGGAGCCTGCTTTGGATTCTGTGTCTGCCTCTCTCTCTGCCTCTCCCGCACTCACACTCTGCCTCTGTCTCTCTCTCTCCAAAAGAAATAAACATTAAAAAAAATAAAAAGAAAAAAAGAAATTAGACTTACATGTGAAACACAAACTATGAAATTCCCAGAAGGTAATATAGGAGAAAATGTAGATGACCTTAGATAGGGTGATGACTTCGTGGTCGACAGAACACCAAAAGCATGGTCATTTGGAAAACAGTATGGAGCTTCCTCAAAAAATTAAAAATAGAAATATCATTTAATCCAATAATTCCACTACTGGGTAATTACCCACAGAAAACAAAAACACCGACTTCAAAAGGTACATTCACCCTTATGTTCACTGCAGCATTATTTTTTTTTTAATTTTTTTTTCTTAAGTTTATTTATTTTTGAGACAGAGACAGATCATGAACAGGGGAGGGTCAGAGAGAGAGGGAGACACAGAATCGGAAACAGGCTCCAGGCTCTGAGCCATCAGCCCAGAGCCCGACGCGGGGCTCGAACTCACAGACCGCGAGATCGTGACCTGAGCTGAAGTCGGAGGCTTAACCGACTGCGCCACCCAGGCACCCCTCACTGCAGCATTATTTACAACAGCCAAGATATGGAAGCAACCTAAGCGCCCACTGGTGGATGAATGGATAAAGAAGATGGTACATATATATGCACAATGGAATATTAGTTAGCCATGAAAAGAATGAGACCTTGCCATTTGCCACAACATGGGTGGACCTAGAACATATCATGCTAAGTGAAATAAGTCAGACAGAGAAAGACAAAACCATATGATTTCACCTAAACATGGAATCTAAAAAACAAAGCAAGCAACAAGCAGAATCACACCTATGAATAGGTGTGCAACAAACAAACAAACAAACAAGCAAACAAAAGGCAGAATTACACCTGTGACTGCAGAGAACAAACTAATGGCTGCCAGAGGGAACAGAGTGGAGGGTATGGGCAGATGGGTGAAGCGGGGTGGGAGATTCAGGCTTCTGGTTATGGAATGAGTAGGTCATGGATATAAAAGGTGCAGCATAGGGAAGACAGTCAGTGGTACCGTAGCAGCTTGTGTGGTGACAGATGGTGACCGCAGGCATGGTGAACACAGCGTAACATACACACTTGGCAAATCACCATGTTATACACCTGAAACTAATGCAAAGCTAATGTAACACTGTGTATCAACGATACTCCAATAAAAATGTGAATGAAGAAGCATTATAAAACCTAAACTGATGAATTAAAAAATGAAAAAAAAAAAAAGGAAGACAAGCAAATAGCTATCCCTAAGGAAAGCAAGTCTGGAGAACTCCAGGGCTCATGCACAACAGGGTCACACCAGGGTTATTCAGAAAGGTAGGGGCGGAGGAAGGGAACGGGTAGGGGAACAGGACACAAACACTAGGGTTTCCCTCCAGAAGGAGGAAACCTTATCCTCATTGGGAAGTGAGAGAATTAGCTGAGATTTGGTGGATCAGAGCTTTGGTGACGAGAGTTGAAAGCACGAACCCAGAAAGGACTAGAAATGGCAGTGTGGAAGGGATAGAAAGCCCTTAGCTCATTCTACATGCAGTAATTATAGCAAAGCACAAGCATCAGGAGCTTTCAAGGAACACATTGACCAATTAGACTAGATAAAAATTAAGAACCTCTTTTGATAAATACACATGCACAGATTAAAGACAAAGTCAGAGCAAAAGTCTTTGTCGCATCTACAGCAATTAATTTATATAGAGAATAACCAATTTTCTTTGCTTTTGCTGGCATGAGTGTAGCAATTTGGATACATCACAGTGGAGAGCACAGGGTGGCTTTAGGAGTTGGGATCCAACTCTGTCCATCTAATCTCTCTTTCTCCTGCCTGTTGTGTGATCATAGACACATTTCTAAATCCCTTTGTACGTGAAGACAGAAAAATACTTTCCTTGTAGGCTTAATTGGAAGCTTAAACATGATACCTAATATATAATGTATGTAAGGTGCTTTAAAATTTTTTTAATGTTTATTTATTTTTGAGAGAGAGAAAGATAGAGAGAGAGAGACAGAGCATGAGAAGGGGAGGGGCAGAGAAAGAGGGAGACACAGATTCCGAAGCAGGCTCCAGGCTCTGAGCTGTCAGCACAGAGCTCAACGTGGGGCTCAAGATTGTGACCTGAGCTGAAGTCGAACAGTTGACCAATTGAGCCACCCAGCACCCCTGTAAGGTGCTTTTAATAGTTTCCATATTATAGAAGAAGTGCCTAAGAAATAGCTATTATTAAAGAAGCATCACAAGCAAAATTGACAGGTAAGCAACAAACTAGGACAATACTTGTCACGAATGTACAAGGCAAGAAGAGATTATCCCTATTAAAATAGCTCCAAGATTTCTCTCCTAGGTCAGGCCTCACCAGGTAGGGCCCGTGTCAACCACGTCCTTCCCTCTGGCTCAGCTTCCTTCAGGAGCTCTGCTTCCCTTTCCCTGGGACAGCTTTCATGTCCCCTGCATGGCCAATCCCCTTGCTTCCATCATCAGCTTAGCTCCCAAGAAAAGTCATCAAAAATCACTTTATTTTACTTGAAGACCATAATGATGAGGGATGAGCTGGTAAGAGCTGAAAATAAAATCAAAGATGAGAGAAGAAGCCACCAAATGGCTTTTAAACTACAGATCGCTTTAATAGTTGCTCTAATGCATCACTTCTAAATATAATGTTTAAAATTTGCTGTTGCAAAGCATTTTTATAAAAAGAAAAGGAAAATGGCTGCTTATCTTGATGTCAATCAAACATTCTCAGAGTTTAGGCTTTCTGCTTTAGCTCCAGTGAAAGAAATCACTTCATGGTGGCAGCTATCAAAGGGGGTCAGAAGCAAACCACCTTCACGTGTGTTGCATTCTTGATTCCAAGGTATGAAGACAATGGATGTTGGACAACGTAACACGGAGGAAAGAAGAAAATGCTCCCAAATCATATGATGCTGGGACCGTAGTTTAAATAGGTCATGGCCATCTCGTAAAGACGTCTGCCTAGATCCCCACGAACCCCTACACGTTCTGCCCATTAGCTGTGATGGGCCAGGACAGCCTTCTGGTGAAAAGCGGTGCCACTGTCCTGGCCATCGTGGCCACCTCACACCAGCTGGCCACGCAAGGGTTTCTTCTGAAGAGGCTTGACTTTGAGAAAGGAGTCCTCACTGCAGATGACAGAACTTGCTTGGGAACCGGAGGCTGGACATCCCGCACCCACCGTGAGGCTGCACAACAGGAGGAATGGGGGTCATCAGGGCCAGGGCAGCATGGAGCAGAGAGGAGAGATGGAGAGTGGATGGCTCTCCAGGTCTAGACTCAGTGTCTCTCTCTGGGAAACCCATTGGCATTTTTACCATAAGCTTCAATGGCATTTTCCTACATCTATGATGAATTCTCCTCTTCTGTGTAAACTGGCTGCAATCTGTTTATGCCCTCTGAAACGAAATTCCTAATTAGTAGAATGAATGTATGGGATGAGTGCATACAATTCCACAGTTAAGACCTTGACAGCAGGAAACACACCATTTTTCATTCCTTCTATATATATATATATATAAAATTGTATATAGTTATATATATTTATATAATATATATTTATATGATATATTTATAATCTATATTTATATATTTATAATATATTTATATATTTATAATATATATTTATATATTTTTTATTTTTATATTGTTATAAATTCATATATAATTATATATTATTTATATAAATTATATATTTATATAATATATTTATATATATATAATTCATTCCTTCCATATATAATTATGTATATATTTATATACATTATATATTTATATATTATATATTATATATTTATATTTATATGTTTTTTATATTTTTTAAATATATAATATATATTATTTTATATATATTTGTATATTTTAATATATAATCTTATATTATATATAATTTTATTATTATATATGTTATATATATTTATTATGTATATTATAAATATATACATATATTTTATTATTTATTTATTTATAATTTTTTTAATGTTTGTTTATTTTTGAGAGACAGTGTGAGCAGGGGAGGGGCAGAGAGAGAGGGAGATGCAGAATCCGAAGCAGGCTCTAGGCTCTGAGCTATCAGCACAGAGCCCACTGTGAGGATTGAACCCGCAAACTGTGAGATCATGACCTGAGCCAAAATCGGACACTTAACTGAGCCACCCCGGCGCCCCTTTCCACTAATATTTATTAATCACCGATTAGATACCAAACAGTGTAGGAGCTTAGAAGACAATAGTAAACAGGATATGTAAAATGCTTCTATTAGGATGTGCTACTATAAATATGATGACCAGGAAAGGCCTCTCTGAGAAGATATGTGAGCAGAAACTTGATGGAGGTCAGAGAAAAAACTGATAATGCAGCAAAACCACTAATAAACGCAAAGGCTCTGAGATGGGAATGTGTTTGGCATATAAGGAATGGAAAATGGAGTGGAGGGTGGAGTGAGCAAGGAAAAGTTAGGCAGGGAGCAGGGTTAGAAAGGCTGGATGTGGGTTTTTAGCGTGATCAGAAGACTCTGGAGGAAGGCAGTTATTGTCTGATTAATGGGGTTTTCTTTTTTTGGAGATAAAGTGGGATTTACTGTTATATCAACATGATTAAAGAGGTTTTAAAGAAAACAGCTTGATGAATGTTTTAAAATGATCATTCTGCCCCGGGATGTAGAGAATTGACTGCAGTGTTCATGGGCAGAGGGCAAGCAAGACGGGAGAGACGAGACCAGTATGGCTGCTCTCACAGGACCTGGGAAAGACACAAAAGGTGCCTTAAGATGGCAGTGGTGGGGGAAGTGACAAGTGGGCACATTCGCGATGGGTTCCAGACACAGAGCTCACAGGATCTGCCATGGGTTAGATGTGATATTTGAGAGAAAAGGAGGATTGGAGAATGACTCCAAGAATTTTGGCCCAAGTACCTGGCAGGATGCAAGTGCCATTTACTGAGATGGGTAAGACATGGCAGAGAAGTAGTTTGGTAGGGAAAACAGAGTTCTATCTTTGACACACTAATATTAAATTAGCTCTCCAAGTAGAAATGTCAAGAAGGCTGTTGGATAGACGAACTGGAGCTCAGAAGAGAGGCGATTTAGGGTTATGAGCATACAGATGGCTTGTACAAGTACCGGACTGGTCAAGCCCACTTGGGGAGTGAGGTTAGCTAGGTAGGAAGCATGAGGAGTGAGTTCCAGGTATTTCAGTATGTGGCATAGGGAGGAAGAGAAGCATCTAAGAAAGTGAACTGAGAAGGAGCACATGTGCAGTGGGTGGAAGTCCAGGAGGGTCCATATCCTATGTTTTCAAGGAGAATGGGATCAAGGCGGCCCTTCGGTAAAGTGCAAAAACACGCCACACTAAACATTGCTGAAGGGCACAACTCATAGAATTACTAGGGAAAGCAAGTGACAGCTGAATGGAAGGTTCAGCCGAGTATTTAATGGGGTTGGGGGAAGCAGGTGGGTCTGGGAGTCCCAGAGCAGGGTTAAACTGCGAATGTTGTATTACTTACACAGTGTACGTACAGGGATGTTCACTTTCTTGTTACTCTTCATGTCTTTTTGCCTGGCACAAACACCATGGACCGTCTCTTGTACCTCTTCAACATAAAAAATAATTTTAAGAAGTAAAAAGAGTGAATGGTGAGCAAATGTTGTAGTAATGTTGTCATCTTCAATGTGATGGCAGGGTCACAGACGCTCGTTTTATTACGAGGCTTCCTAAACTACACATGTGTTGCACCTGTCCTTTTATGAGTATAAAATATATCATAATAAAATGAGAAGACACTGGGAAGTAAAGACACGTACAGCTCGGGTGCAGAGAACCCTTGAACTCTGATCTAAGAGACGGCAGAAAACTCGGGCAGGGGTTGAAGTTGGATGTGGGGCCAAGAGACATGGCTTTAAAGATGGGTCAGTTATCAGCATGCGTGCATGTCAATGAAATAATCAGGAGAGAGCTTAGGATGGCGTGAGAAAGTCAGGGGCTCAGGGGAGATCAACGTGGGGGGGGGGGGCGTGACCTGCTGCCCCTGTGGCAACTCGTCTTAGTGCTGAGCAAAGGCCATTCTCCCTCTTTGCCCCTCATCAGCACCCAGGACAGATCTGACACGTCCTAAGTGGTTCTCAGCTGAGGCTGCACAAGAGAGGGAAATGGGAGCTTTTAGGGCACCTCATGCCTGGACCTCACCTCATACCAATCAAATCACAACCACAGAAAGTGAGGCCTTGGCATTGGTATTGTTTAAAAGCTTCCCAGGAAACTGGATGCCCGGCTGGCTCAGCCAGTAGAGCATGTGACTCTTGATCTTAGGGTCATGAGTTTGAGCCCCATGTTGGGTGTAGAGATTACTTTACAATAAATAAATAAATAAATAAATAAATGCAAGCTTCCCAGGAGACTGTAATGTGGATGCAGGGTTGAGAAACGAGGTTCTTAGCTCCTGAAAATGTACTGAGTGAATAAATCAAGAAGGACATTTCAGAAGTGAATGAGTCTTTTCCTATTTTGGAAAGCATTCAATAACCTGGCCACAGAAATGCTGTGTAACAAAACGTCTCCGTCTCCAGTGAAGCTCTCTCCTGGGATACCTGTACATTCTCCTTTCTGTCCAGCCTCTACCCCCAAAGCTGCTATCCATAAAACTTCATTAGCATTGCCACAGCTCTTTCTTCCGGAGGAGTACTTCACTGTGTGGGCAACACATCCTATTTTACCCACAAGAGGAAAATAAAGCACATGGAAAAGAGGAGCAAATAAGTTTCTGTTGGCAGAAAGTGGTGGTCAAAGTCAACGCATGCTTAATTTTCTGAGTTTCTGTCAGACCCTTGATCCCCACTCCTCTCTGTTCTCTACAGGGTCCCTTAAATACTCCCGTAACATTTAAAACTGGGAGAATCCTTGGAAATATCTATACTGATGGCTTGTGATTTTCTGGGTTTTTTAAAAATTGTTTTTGATGTTTATTTATTTTTGAAGGAGAGACAGAGCGTGAGGGGGGAGCAGCAGAGAGAGGGAGACACAGAATCCAAAGCAGGTTCCAGGCTCTGAGCTGTCAGCACAGAGGCTGACACGGGGCTCAATCTCACAAACCGTGAGATCATGACCTGAGCTGAAGTCGGAGGCTTAACTGACTGAGCCACCCAGATGCCCCAATGATTTTCTGGTTTTTTTTTTATTTACTTTTTTATTTAACGTTTTTTTATTTATTTTTGAGACAGAGAGAGACAGAGCATGAACGGGGGAGGGGCAGAGAGAGAGGGAGACACAGAATCGGAAGCAGGATCCAGGCTCTGAGCCATCAGCCCAGAGCCCAACGCGGGGCTCGAACTCACAGACCGCGAGATCATGACCTGAGCTGAAGTTGGACGCTTAACCAACTGAGCCACCCAGGCACCCCTCTGTTTTTTAATTTAAGCCTCCAAGCACAATCTCTAATGCTGACACAGGAGCTCAGTTCTTTGTGCTCACCTGCGTCCTTCCGGGGGCTCTAGAAAGCATGGTGTGAAAACCTAGGATCCTAGGGTGAAGCTAGCATACAAGCCCCTAATTTGTAGATGAAGAAGTAGGGGCTGAGATAGCTTATGTGTGTCTTGTCCAAGGACAACCAACCAGGGAATGGCTCACACATCATTGGGTTCCCGGGCCCTAGCCCTGGTGCCTTCCATATGGCCAAACTGCCTTCCTCCTTCATGGAAACCTCATACCTCATTGGTTAGAATAATATGTTTTGAAAACTACAATGAAAAAACTAATTTGGACCTAATCTACAGCTTACTGAATATGGGCCTAGAGTTAGATTTCCAGAGATAACAAATAAAAATATAAGACACCTAGCCAAATTTAGATTCCCAGTTAAATTCAAGTTTCAGACAAACAATAAATATATTTTTAGTGTAAGTATATCACTTGCAGTATTTGGGACATACTTATACTAAAAAGAAAATTAGGGCGCCTGGGTGGCGCAGTCGGTTAAGCGTCCGACTTTAGCCAGGTCACGATCTCACGGTCCGTGAGTTCGAGCCCCGCGTCGGGCTCTGGGCTGATGGCTCAGAGCCTGGAGCCTGTTTCCGATTCTGTGTCTCCCTCTCTCTCTGCCCCTCCCCCGTTCATGCTCTGTCTCTCTCTGTCCCAAAAATAAATAAACGTTGAAAAAAAATTTTTTTTAAATAAATAAAAAAAAATAAAAAGAAAATTATTCATTGTTTATCTGAACTTCTAATTTAACTAGGCATCCTATATTTTATCTGTCAACCCCACCTGGAGCCAACCGGGAGAATACTGTTAATTCTACCATATTCTGATTAACTGAAGGAGAGTAAAACTCATTTCAACACTCCTTTTGTTTTCTTTAGCAAGAGAATTATTAAGAAGAGAATTAAATCAGCACTGGTCAAAAAAAACCCATACACTGCCTACCAAACAATGGTGGGTAATGTGTTTCCAGGGCTAAGAAACAGGATTCTAGCTCCTGATAGTGTCTTGAACAAATAAGAAAGAAAATTTCAGTAGTGAATGAGTCTGTTATATTTGGGTATAGCAAAATATCATTCCATCGACCCTAAAATCTTAAGACCTTTGTACCCTCTCAAGGAGGAAAAGTAAATTTTAAAACTTGTGATTTTTTTTTTTTTTGCTATGATATGATTCATTCTCTTCTCCTTACTCCACAACTAAAGCCTGATTCCTCCTTACATAATGACCCGCTGTCAGCCTCAGGTTAATCAAATGGCTAACAGACATTCTTATTTTATCCTACTAATCCATCATCCCATGACAATGGCCAGAGGAAGAAAGCAAAGAGGGGTTTCAGGTCACAGATTGGAGAAAGTGAATCTCCTTTGTTTGGCACTGTGGGAAACTCCAAATGTCTTTAGAATCTTGACGGTAATTATCAAGAATTCAGATTCAGTTCAGCTTTGCCAAGAGCTATGAAGACTGAAAAGACTCCATTTTGGCTCTGGCCAGATTTAGCCCCATGTACTGTAGCTTGCCCACCTACACACACGCATCACGCTGAGTTAGCTCCAGCCTGGAATTCCCAGGAAAGTCTCATAAAAATGATCTAGAAAGACCTATTTCTAAGAAGAAAAGAAGGGGTGATAAATTAACCATTTTACTTATAAGATAACGGGGGCCACACCTATTTGTAATTCACAGATAACCTCAAACGTTATTTGATAGTAGCTCTATCTTTTTCCCCATTTGTTTTTAAACCAAAGACACAAAAAGGTCATAAAGTGAATTCATGTCCACTCTTTCCCTATTGCCCTTTATTTACTCTGGTGTATCCGTGGTCTATCCATAGTCAACAATGGGTAGGTGACCAGACAGAGAAGGGGGTAACAAAACAAGAGGCCTAAAAAATTCACATCCTTCATGTTTATTTCTTTAAAAATTAGACTTGACTGTATGCTTTTAGGGAGCGCAAACCAGAAAGGAAGATAGAAGGCAGGGCAAGAAGGCAATTATAGAAAAGGAGTAGAAAATCTCTTGGAGTTGCTACCTTCGTTTATATTTAACAGGAAGTGTTGGTGTGTGCAAAAGAAATGGCAGACTATGAGCACATAAGCAAGAACGATGTACTCTAGTCCTTCCTTTCAGCCCAGGGGGCTCTGGCTACATGTTGGGCTGGGAGCTGAAGTAAGATAAGCCGCTATGAGCACCTGCTTAGAACAAGCCTGATGGAAGGAACAACCAGTTGACAGTCCCTGGGATTTGCCTTCCTGCTGGGAGGCTGGTGAGGATTAGGCAGCACCTGAGCTGACTTTACACTCTGTCCCTAGGCTTCCTTCCATAAGAACTGTGCAGAATAGCAGAACTGGCTTCCAGAAAATGATGCACCTTTTAAGGTGATGGAAGTAAGACCCTGTGCCCGAGGGGCGATTTCCGCCTTTGTGTAATGAAGGTCCGTGGTAGTACCTCACCCCACAGGCCACCACATGCTGCCTTCTAGAGCAACATGACATTATACCATTTAATCCTGACTCACTGCGGCAGCAGGCACTTACTGGAGGGATGCTGCTGGTAAATGACGTGCTTGTTTCAAAGATCTACTGGGCCCGCTGTACAGGAAAGTGTGTCATGGGATCACATCACTTCACACTGGTTATTTTCTGTATGTTTTCATTGCCTGGATGATTCTTTCTTTGTTATGTTTCTCTCCCTTTAGACTACCAGCTGGTTGTTAAGCAGGGACCTTGATGTCTGGTACATAATGAAGGCTCAATGAACAAGTACTCTCTGGGTCCCCTTCTTTAAGATGCCACCTTCTCAGAGTGGTAGATGTTTCAAATATCAACAAAGATCTTGTATCTGGACATACATTTCTGCAAATACTAGGACCTAAGTTGATCCCATTTTGTGGAAATACTGAGAAAACAGTCAGTATTAATAGATGGGGAACATTTTTTTTCAGGCTCCAGAAA
This sequence comes from Prionailurus viverrinus, assembly GCF_022837055.1. Taxonomy (NCBI): domain Eukaryota; kingdom Metazoa; phylum Chordata; class Mammalia; order Carnivora; family Felidae; genus Prionailurus; species Prionailurus viverrinus. The sequence continues at coordinate 14,633,611 of NC_062571.1, forward strand.
CTTACAAGAGATTCTGGTACATTTAAAACTCATGAAAATAAATAGGAAAACTCAGGAAGCCCTTTAGAATGCTGGCAAAGAGTATGAATAAGCAATGTATAGAACTGAAAACCTGAATAGCTAACAACTATTTAAAGACAGGTTCATATTCACTAGCATTTAGAGATGCAAAAATTAAAACAACAATGCAATATCACTATACTCCACATTTTTAAGGTAGATAATACCAAGTTCTAGAGATCATCAGAGGACACAGGAATCCTTTTACACTCGTGGAGAAAATGTAAGTGAATTTGGCCTCAACAGAGAATAATTATTAGTACATAATGAAATTAGGCATGAATACTACTGTATCTATCACCATCCTGGTGATTCTACACCTCAAAAAACTAGCACACAGCTCCGTAAAGAAAGATGCACTAGGCCATTCTTAACCACGCTGGTGGTGCCGATGGCAACAAGGAGAAACTAGTAACCTTTGTGTCTGTGCTTAGGGAAGTGGGTAAGTAAAATGTTAGTGCTTGCAGTGAAACATTCTGTAGCAGTCAGAAGGAAAGCACGCATGGTTTGCAAAAACAAGAACAAAAACAAAGGAGAATTTTAAAAAAAGGAGAAACAAAGATACATATTTTTCAACGTTAATAACAATTAAAGACATATTTACATGAGCATTACATATTTTTCAAGGCAGTTTACAGGGGCAATATTTAAAATAGTTAGAAATACATGTGGCATGGGCACCAACCCACCAAAATTGGCTCCTCCTGGATACTGTGCCCATGTGTACCATGGGAAGTCAGCCCAGATATACGTACAGTGACCACCTAGAATGTGTATGGTGTGGACATATATGGAGGACAGTCAGGTGGGTCTGACTATGGAGGAAATGAAAGTTGAACAGGTAATAAAGAAGGAATTGAGGGCCTTGCATGGAGTAAGGAGTATAGTCAACTCAATTCTGTAAGGTAAGGCAGTGAGGAGGAGGAGGAGGAGGAGGAGGAGGAGGAGGAGGAGAGGTGGGCTCTAAGAAGGTACCACAATGCATCACTGTTGAATGATATATACACACTATGTGGCTTTACAACCCAACTGCTAAACCAAGAGTAGAGTGGTCATCAAAAGAAATTGTGTCATTCTTCTGGTGCAGGAACTGAATGTCTCTATAATTTTATTTCTCTAATCCTCATTTGTTTCTCAACTAAACAATTCATTCCTTCTATCCAACAAATATTTATTGGGCAGTTACATGTGCCAGGAGCTGTTCTAGGCAATGCAGCTGCAGCAGAGAAACAAAGAAAAGCCCCTTACTGTTGTCATGTCTAGTATCCTGCAACAGGTTCAGATGAACACCAGGAGCATCATCCGGTGTGGCCTCTAGAGGGGCTTTCACCTTGTAGTTATGACCTTGTAGAGGTCTCCCTTCCTTGTTCACAGTGAACTCAAGTCCCTCAGCACCCAATTTAAGAATAGGCTGGGAACACCTGCCCCTCCTGATTGGTCGGTCTCCTTATCAGGGCAGTTTTCTTCTCCATAGAGACCCTGCTGACCTGACATTTCTGAAGGACCTGGTTTGGGGCTGTGGTGGTCCATGAACCCGGCCACCAGCTCCCCAACTCTGGGGCTTCAGCGGCTCTTGGTAGAGTGGTCACTTCACTTCATGTGCAGCCCCTCTGAGACCAGATCTGGCCATCCCTCTTCTTCACTCAAGGCTCAAGTGGTCCATGGAAACCATGTCACCAAGCTTAGACAGGACAGCCTGTGGACATGGATAATGAGATCCCACCTCCACTAACTGCCTTCCCAAGTGACTTCTCTCACTGCCAATGTGACGTCTTCCATCTTGAGGTGGCCCCATTGGTCTTCTGCCAGGCTCCAGGGGGCAAGTGGCTTCTTCCCTATTTCAGCAGCCTCTCTGTCATACAATGACTTGGTCCATCATCCCTCAGTGCCATCTGGAACTCACAGGCAGAAGGGCTACCTGTCCCTCATCTTCACAGCATCCTACAGACAAGTGTGTGTAGGCAGATAACAGCTGATACACTATTGGGATGGTGTTCTAGCACAGACCACCAAGGCCCTTGTTGATCTCTTTTTTATTAGGTATAAATGAGCGTAATCTTCTCTGGTTTAGGAACCACACAATCTGAGCTTAGATGCCAGCTATTTAGGTGAGGACTAGAAAACACCACCTTCTCTTTACTTTAAGACCTAGAAAGCATTAGTGCCCTAGGAAATTGAGTTCATGTGTAGTCCCTCTAACTGGGGGAAGAAACAGCCCCAGTCCCAGCTGGGCTGTCAGGCAATGTAGAGCCAGGTCACATAGCCATTCACTGGACAGCTCTGCTGGATGCCATAAAGGGACAGACAATTAAAAAAATAAGTAAGAAGTGATAAATGCTATAGAGGAAAGAACATCTTAGTAGGCTGTATAGGATGTGCCAGAATTTAGGGGGAGAGTGCAGAGCTGGATGGTTCCACCTCTCTGAAATTGTCCTTGCCATGATAACCAACAATCTTCTGCTCACCAGTGATGACCTTAAGTTTTTAACCCTTTTATATTTGCTGTCTTGGTAGCATTCAACATAGACACTCCCTCCTCTAAACTCCCATAACTGCCTAAAATCCATCATCCTTCTCAGTCTTTCTGTCCCTACTCTACATTCTCTGTTAGTTAATGTCATCACCATTAATTAAGTCTCCAAACCAGAAACCTGGGAGTCACTCTGGGAACTTACCTTATTCATTTTCCACAAATTTTTCCAAGTGCCCACTATATGCCAGACACAGGGCTATGTTTTGGGTACATATTTGCCAATAAAGAGGCCTGGTCCCTTGGTGATAGAGTTCACATAGTTGCGATGAGCATTATGGGAACTTCTGGTAGGAGGAGCTATAAAAAATGAATGTCTTTGCAAACAATGCAATTATTTTCTATGTTGCTACATTATACTGTACAATTCAGTCACTAACCATTTATTGAAGAACTTAGGGCATGTGCCACTGATACTTAATATTCAAAGTATTTTCAGAAAACCCAGAAATGAACCCACAGCTATCTGGTCAACTAATCTGCAACAAATCAGGAAAGAATATCCAATGGAAAAAAGACAGTACCTTCAACAAATGGGTTGGGAAAACTGGACTGCAACATGTAGAAGAATAAAACTGGACCACTTTCCTACACCATACACAAAAATAAATTCAAATGGATGAAAGACATAAATGTGAGACAGAATACCATCAAAATCCGAGAGGACAATTCACGCAGTAACCTTTTTGACTTCGGCTGGAGCAACTTCTTATTAGACACATATGTCACTGGAGGCAAGGGAAACACAAGCAAAAATGAACTGCCGGGACTTCATCAAGATAAAAAGCTTCTGCACAGCAAAGAAAATAATCAACAAAACTAAAAGGCAGCCTGTGGAATGGAAGAAGATATTTGCAAACGACATTATCTGATAAAGAGCTAGTATCCAAAATCTATAAAGAACTTATCAAACTCAACACCCAAAAAACAAATGATCCAGTTAAGAAATGTGAAGAATAGACAGTTTTCCAAAGCAGATATCCAGATGGATAACTGACACATGAAAAAATGCTCAACATCACTCATCATCCGGGAAATACAAATCAAAATCACCATGAGATACCCCCTCACACTTGTCAGAGTGGCTAAAATCAACCACACAAGATACAATAGGTGTTGGTGAGGATGCAGAGGAAGGGGAATCCTCTTGCAGTGCAGGTGGGAACGCAAACTGGTGCAGCCACTCTGGACAACAGTAAAAAGTTGTCCGCAAAAAAGTGTTCCGCAAAAAGTTAAAAACAGAACTACCCTATGATCCAGAAATTGCACTACTTGGTATTCACCCAAAGTATATACAAATACAGATTTGAAGCGGTACATGCACCCCAATGTTTATAGCAGCACTATCAACAATAGCCAAACAATGGAGAGAGCCCAAATGTCTACCGACTGATGAATGAATAAAGAAGACATGGTATCTACATACAATGGAATATGACTCAGCCGTCAGAAAGAACGAAATCTTGCCATTGGCAGTGACGTAGATGGAGATAGAGTGTATTACGCTGAGAAAAATATGCCAGTCAGAGAAAGACAAATACCATATGGTTTCTCTCATATGTGGAATTTAAGAAGCAAAACAGATGAACATATGGGAGAAGGAAAAAAGAGAGAGAGGGAAACAAACCATAAGAGACTCTTAAAGACAGAGAACAAACAGAGGTTTGATGGAGGAAGGGCATGGGGGATGGGCATTAGGAGGGCACATGTTATGATGAGCACTGGGTATCGTATGTAAGTGATCTCCTGAAACCAATATTGTACTGCATGTTAACTAACTACAATTTAAATTAAAAATTGAAAAAAGAAAAGAAAAGAAATAAGAATATTTAGTAGAAGCTTCCGAATTCTGGACGGATCAAATAAGGGAAAAAAGGAAAAATGCTTCAACCTTTGAGGCAAAGATACACCTAACCAAATTGTTGTACCTTACAGATAGCTTAGGACAGAGGAGAAAAGGGGTCCTTTACATCCATAAAACAAGACACTGAAGAACCAGCAATGTTGCAAATGATATCATCCAAATTAAAATCATGTCCATCAGTCCGTTCAGTGTTTTGTAATTAATTCTTGTTTTGTTTCATCTTGAGTTAGCAGCTTTAGGAACAATCAGTCTTCCATTAAAGTTTTAGAAACTTTCACTCAGAAAATGAATTTTCCAAGAATACACTTTTGAATTTCTTTGGTTATACATTTCATAATAGTGGTTGTCAATAAGGAAGTCTGAAGATCAGAATTACATGCCAAGCTTTGTTTAACATTATGCACTTAAACGTGTGTGTGTGTGTGTGTGTGTGTGTGTGTGTGTACACACATACGTGTATCCAGTCAGGTTGAGAACTACAAATTTGGGGAAAATTCTGAAATGTCTAGGAAGCAAATCACACATTTATTATTTCCTTATTTATAATTGATATTACTGAACAAAGAGAATACTAACTCTAAAACTGCTTCTGTTTTATGACCCAAAGCCTTATCAATCAATCATGAAATAAAGAGCATTCTTATCTGTGAGGATGATAGAAAGGATATAGGGTGATTTTTATATTTAATTGGTATTAATATTGTTAGTGATATGCCATATGCTGTTTCAATATGCCTTTCCTGTTCTGAGTTTCAGGTAGAACTTAAAAAACTACCTATAAAAAGCTCATGATCCATAGAGGACAAACCTTCTTTCCTGCCAGATATATGACTTATCAATATTTCAATGTTTTGGGTTTTTTTAATTTTCTTTTCTTTTTAATGTTTATTCATATTTGAGAGACAGAGAGAGACAGAGCATGAGCGGGGAAGGGGAAGAGAGAGGGAGACACAGAATCTGAAACAGGCTCCAGGCTCTGAGCTGTCAGCAAAGAGCCTGATGCAGGGCTCGAACTCACAAACTGTGAGATCCTGACCTGAGCCAAAGTCGGACACTCAACCGACTGAGCCACCCAGGCACCCCGGTTTTTTTTTTAATTTTCAAGTAGCTGTCTGCAATGTCACCATGAGATATGGACCAGAAACATTCCTTCCTGAATGGCATTATTCTATCTCTGTATGATGGTGTTTTTAATGAATACAAACTGGGGGGTAAAATAATGACACAGATTTCAGAAAACTGCAGCTGTTATCGAAAGTATGAAAGAACCAAAACAAGTAATCTTGGTTGGTAGGTAAGATCACTTTTGCCCAATGTTTGATTCAAAACACTATTTCTCTTCCATTACAGGCTTATTAAGTACAGGCAGTTTTAACAGGGCTTTGAAATGAGAGGCAAAGAAATAAGCTAAATCACTTAATTTGAGTCAGTATAGGGTCTGGTGTAGGTATTAAACTGTTCAATGAGCAAAATAAATGAGAATATTGCCTTTGATGTTCATTTATAAGTGACCATAATATGATTTAAGGATAAAAAGCAAGACTTTTAAAATTTATATCCCAAGGAATCATTTAATATCTGCCAGAAACAGCTGGGTTTATTTTCATGTCCATAGCACTAATGTCAGATGAAGAAAGATGTCCAGCTTTGAGTATTTTAATCTCTTTCTACAATACATGCATAATTTTCACATCATTTAAATCTCTAGATAATTGAGCTGCCTGGGTGGTTCAATTGGTTAAGCATCCAACTCTTGATTTCAGCTAGGTCATGATGTCACATTTGTGAAACTGAGCCCCACATCAGGCTCTACTCTGAGAGCATGGAGCCTGCTTGAGATTTTTTCTCTCTGGCTCTCTGCCCCTCCCCCACTCTCTCTCACTCTCTCTCAAAATAAATAATTAAAAAAAATATTTAAGGTTTTATTTATTTTTGAGACAGTATGAGCGGGGGAAGGGGAGAGGGAGAGAGGGAGAGAGGGGTAGAGGGGAAGAGGGGGAGAGGGGGAGAGGGGGAGAGAGAGAGAGAGAGAGAGAGAAATAGAGAACCCCAAGTAGGCTCCATGCTGCCATCATAGAGCCCGATATGGGGCTTGAACCCACGAAACTGTGAAATCATGACCTGAGCTGAAACCAAGAGTTAGACGGTTAACCAACTGAACCACCCAGGCATTCCAATAAATAAACTTAATAAAATAAATAAATAAATACATAATAAATTGCCAGATAATGCAAAACCATGGGATGCAAACTATTAGTTAAGATGTAAAGATAAAATTTCAAGGATGATTTTCTAACATGAGGCTTGGGAAAGGGTGTCTGTATTCATAAAGATCTTTCGACTTTTAAAAATAGTTTATGGTTTTCTGTGCTCTACTGGGAAAAAAAATCACTTAAAAAGTCATTAAAATCATTTACAATAATTACCACAATTTATATGGAACCCAAAAAAACCCTGAATAGCCAAAGCAATCTTGAGAAAGAACATAGCTAGAAGAATCATGCTCCCTGGTTTCAAATTATATTACAAAGCTATAGTAATCAAAACAGTATGGTATTGGCATAAAAAAAACAGATACATAGATTAATGAAATAGAAGAGCCCAGAAAGAAACGCACACATATATGGCCAAGTAATTTACAACAAGGGGCCAAGAATATATAATAAGGTATATAATAAGGGGAATCTCTTCAATAAACGGTGCTGGGAAAATTGGACAGCCACATGTAAAAGAGTGAAACTCAACCACTGCCTTACACCATACACAAAAATCAAATCAGAATGGAGTTAAAGACTTGAGTGTGTAACCTGAAGCTATTAAACTTATAGAAGAAAACATAGGAATAAGCTCCTTGACATAGGTCTTGGCAACGATTTCTTGAATCTGACATCAAAGCAAAAGCAACAAAAACAAAAATAAATAGGTGGGGTTGCATGATACTAAAAAGCTGTACACCTCAAAGGAAACCATCAAAAAATGAAAAGACAACCTACTGAATGGGAGAAAATATTTGCAAATTATATATCTGATAAGGGGTTAATACCCAAAATATCTAAAAAAATTCATACAACTCAATAGCAAAAAAAAAAATCAAATTAAGAAATGGGCATAAGATCTGAAAAGACATTTTTCAAAGAAGACAGATGGCTGATACTCAATGTCATTAATCATTAGGGAAATGCAAATTAAAACTACAATGAGCTATCACTTCACAGCTGTTAAGATGGCTATTATAAAAAAAGACAAGAGGGGCGCCTGGGTGGCGCAGTCGGTTAAGCGTCCGACTTCAGCCAGGTCACGATCTCGCGGTCCGTGAGTTCGAGCCCCGCGTCCGGCTCTGGGCTGATGGCTCGGAGCCTGGAGCCTGCTTCCGATTCTGTGTCTCCCTCTCTCTCTGCCCCTCCCCCGTTCATGCTCTGTCTCTCTCTGTCCCAAAAATAAATAAACGTTGAAAAAAAATTAAAAAAAAAAAGATAAAAAAAGACAAGAAATAACAAGTGTTAGATTTGGGAATAAGTTTAGGAATTCCCTGAGCTTGCACCAATGGGTTAACAAGGTTTAGGACTAAAGCATCCAGGATAGGTAAATAGGTAAACAGGGTGATAGAGTGGATTTGCCCAGAGCAGAGCTAATTAGCAAAAGAAAGGTGCCTTGTTGACCCTGAGGTAGCATGCTCTGTCTTATCCTCTAGGAAAATTAAGATAAACAGATGTGCCACCTCCTGCCTGCCACAAACAGCCATCTGTTTGGCTCACTGGGATTTTGTTTTGTATTGACCCAAATCCCTAGCACCGCATATCTTCAAAACCCCCTTTCTCTCACACACTTGAGTTAATGATCACAGTTTCATTGTCTTTTTCTGCACATCCATCACATTTGTGAGCCTTCTGATCCTAATAAAAGAGGAGCAAGGACCTTTCCTTGGGGCTCTGGTCTCCTGGACGTTAGCCTCTCTCGCATTTCATTCTGCATCCACTCTCTTGCTCAACAAGAGCAAACTCCAGACTCAAAGTCTGCGACAATTAGAGAGGATATGGAGAAAAGGGATCACTAACATACCATCGGTAGGAATGCAAACTGGTGCAGCCACTGTGGAAAAACAGTACAGAGGTTCCTCAAAAAATTAAAACTAGAACTACCATATAGTATAGGAATTCTACTTCCACTATTTATTCAAAGAATAATTAGTGACAACACTAATTCAAAAAGATATTCATTACAGCATTATTTACAATAGCCAAGGTACAGAAATAACCTAAATGTCCATGGTTGAATAAAGAAGTTATATATATATATACACACACACACACACACACACACACACACACACAAACTGGAGTATTAGTCATAAAAATAAATGCTATCTTGCCATTTGTGACAATATGGATGGACTCTGAGGGCATTATGCTAAGTGAAATAAGTCAGAGAAAAACAAATAGCATGCGATCTCTCTTATATGTGGAATATAATATATATGATATAATATATACGATATATCATATATAATATGATATAATATATAATATACATAATCGCAAATACAGAGAATATAGTAGCATGTGAGAGTGGGGGTGGGGCAGAGGGAGAGAGAGAATCTTACACAGGCTCCATGCCCAGCACAGAGCCCGACATGGGGCTTGTTCCCATAACCCCGGGATCAAGACCTGAGCGGAAACCAAGAGGCAGAGGCTCAATCAACTGAGCCCCCCAGACATCCCTTGCCCATTTTCTAATTGGATTGTTTGAGGATTGTTTGATTTTTGAGAGTTCTTCATACGTTCTAGATATAGTCCTTGTTGGACATATGGTTTGCAAACATTTCCTCCTAGGCTAGAGCCTATCTTTTCATCCTACTAATAGGGAGCATGAAAAGAATGTGAATTTGGTTGTTGGGTAGAGTGTTGTATAATTGTCAGTTAGATCCCATTGGTTGATGATGTTGTTGAGCTCTTTGATGTCCTTGCTGACTTTCTTGTAGCTGTTCTGTCAACTGTTGAGAGAGAGGTGTTGAAGTCTGCAAATATAATTATGGATTTGTCTATTTCTCTCTGCTGCTTCTACCAATTTTCACTTCGCGCATGCTGCAGCTCAGTGGTTTGGTGCAGACACGTTTAGGATTGTTGGTTTTCATGGTGGATTGACCCCTTTACCATTACATAATGTGCCACTCTGTCTCTAGCAATTTTCTTTGCTCTGAAGTCAATTTTAGATGATATTACTATAGCTACTCCTGCTTTGCCCTGGATCATGTTTGTATGGTATATTTTTCCTAATCTTTTACTTTCAACCTGCCAGTACTGATATATTTGAAGTGAGTTTCTTATAGACAGCATATAATTGGGTTGTGTTCTCTAAATGCATTCCATCAATCTCTGTCTTCTAATTGGCGTCTTTTTTCATTCCGTTTTAAGATCTTACTGGCTCTCGGAAGGATGAGAAATTTTCTACTGAAACCATGACATTTAGCTATTATGCTGAGACTCTGAATCTTATTTAAACCTCTGTTTTAGCTGTTTATTTCTGGTCCCACTCCAGTAGGAAAAAGGAGGTGTGCCACCTCATTACCGCTAACACACGTAAGAACAAATTCTGCTAACAGAATTTAGGCGTGGGTGATGGGGGAAGTCTGGCCTTCTAATTTCATGCAAGAGCTACATATTTCAGTTTATCAATAATAATACTGATACAGGCAAGTGGAAAGCAATTTTATATCTTCATCTTCTAGAATTGTGGAATAGATGTAGAGATAAATCCAACATGAGAACTAAAGCCATCAGATCCAGCATTTTCCATCCACACTTGGGATATCAAAATCAATCAGTTACTGTTTAGTTACTGTTTTTCTTTTTATGAAGCAAGAGAACCTTGTCATTTTTATTACAAGTATGACATAGCTGTAATAATTGCCTAAGCATTAAATCCATAGTGTAAAATGCATAAAACAATAATTTTTAGCAATGCAATGACAAATTAAAAAGAGAAACCTTCAGAATTGTTACCATACTACTGGAGTACTCCTTTACACCTGGCCTAGAAGGTTTCTGCCCCAGCACCCTCCTCTAAGTGTGCTCTGCTCTTATCTTCCACTATATGGACCTTCCCTAGCTCTGCCCCTCCATTCTTGGGGTGAAGAAATGACCACACCAAGAGGGCATGTCTACCTGGAGCCCAGACCTAGGTCACACTCTGGGACTTACGATCCAGGAATTCCCTGCTCCACTGGCCCCATGCATATTTCCAGAACTTGTATGGGCCTCTTCTTAGGTCTGTTCTCCTAAGGGACAGCCTCTTATACCAAGATGTGCACCCCAGATCTGAGAGGTGGCCAAGGGGGAGCTGCTTTGGGCAGTTCTGAAGTTCATTTAGGCATGTGGAGGGGGCACCTAAATGTCTGTGTGCTTGTGAGTTTCTTGGTGGTGCGGGATGGAGCCACGGCTGGGAAGGGATGTGAGACAACTTCTGACATGGCAGTGTTCCAATCTGGAACTCTGTGAGTTTGACTTGGCTTTTCAAGTCAATAGAAAGGTATATTTGTCAATGCAGGAGCATAAAACATATTTGACAGTAGGTTTGCTTGATTTGTGACATTAAAATACTTACCAGGATCTGAGTCCTAGTCTGACCCCGCCTTGGAGCCATGTACAAGCTTGAATTATAGTTCAGTCCCAGTTTAAGAAAAAAATCAAGGGCAGGCCTTACCATCAATAAGTCTTTGACAATGCTAGTTCAAAAAGTAAATGAGAAAAGCAAGGATTCTAAAAAATTAATAATGCATGCTTTCAAGCATTTAGGCTTCTAAACATTGTATATACCTTCTCTAGAGTAATCCTTATAAAACTGTTTAATACACCCTCCCTTTTATTGATATATACCGGTTGCCTTTCAAGGTCTCAAAAATGGAAGGCATTAGGAAGCTACCTTTCAGTTTCTTCATAGTATGAAAAATGTCTCAAGCCTCTATCTGTCCAATTCTTCTCCCATCGGGGGAGGCTGGTTGCATTCTCTGTCCCCCAGGGCCCAGGCACCTCTCACCTGACACTGTGATGTATGCAGCAGCTGAAGCCTGTAAGTCAATTCTCAAGAAGGAAAGGCCAGTAAATCAGAGCGACATGTCCAGAAAGAATATGAAATCAAAGACTGCATCAGGAGGTAGACTGCAAGGCCAAGTCTAGGATGGTCTCAGCAGACAGCAAAGGAATAGTGAAGATGGCTCTGTCAGGACACAAGACAAAACTAGGATTTTGGGTCCCCTAGATCCTCTGCATTTATGATCTGGATGTATTTTTAAGGGTCCAGGAAAGAGTGGGAAATACATAGACTCTCATCTCTACAATTTCTTGTGAATGCATCAAAATTAATTTAGTACCTAATTCACCTCCTTCTTTTTAATTCTGAGATATTTACAGTAACTGAGACCCTTAATAAAATAGCTAATATTTGTTGTTTTTACATGCTTTGGGCACAGTTCTAAGCACTTACAAATTCTTCTTAAGAAGGTATGGAATTTATCCAAAGGACACAGGAGTGCTTATTCATAAGGGCACACGTACCCAATGTTTATTGCAGCGCTTTCAACAACAGCCAAATTATGGAAAGAGCCTAAATGTCCATCAACTGACGAATGGATAAAGAAGATGTGGTTTATATACACAATGGAATACTACTTGGCAATGAACAGAGGGTTGATGGGGGGTGGGGGAGAAGGGAAAATGGGTGATGGTCATTGAGGAGGGCACTTGTTGGGATGAGCACTGGGTGTTGTATGGAAGCGATGAACCATGGGAATCTACCCCCAAAACCAAGAGCACACTGTACATCCTGTATGCTAGCCAACTTGACAATGAATATTTTTTAAAAAGTACGTATAGTCTTTGTAAGCACTCAATTCTTACAACAATGCTATGAAGTTGTGATTATTATTATCATTCCCATTTTGAGGTTGAAAACCACTGACGGAGGCAGAGGGAAATTAAGTAATCTGTCCGAGGTCATGCAACTAATCAACAGCAGAGCTGAGATTCAAAGCCATGTGGGCTGACTCCAAAACCTGATCCTTTTAAATTTTTTTTTTCAACGTTTTTTTTTTTATTTATTTTTGGGACAGAGAGAGACAGAGCATGAACGGGGGAGGGGCAGAGAGAGAGAGGGAGACACAGAATCGGAAACAGGCTCCAGGCTCTGAGCCATCAGCCCAGAGCCTGACGCCGGGCTCGAACTCACGGACCGCGAGATCGTGACCTGGTTGAAGTCGGACGCTTAACCGACTGCGCCACCCAGGCGCCCCAAAACCTGATCCTTTTAATCGCTACATTACACTGGCGTCTAGCAGGAACCTCATCTTATTCACACACCTGCTTTTAGCTACAGGTAAATAGGCAAGTTCAATAAGCTGTTGGATATTGGTTCAGACCCTCAAAGTGCCCTGAATCTTCTACAGGAAAGGCTCTTCCAATGCATACTTTGTTCTGTGGTCACATTGCTGGATTATATGGGGACACAACAGTCACCGCGTGAAAGGGTCACAAGGCCCTGAGTCCTGGGCAGTGTAGGCTTCGAATGGCAGAGCCTTAGAGATGTGGCAGGCCTTTTACCACCCTCCCATTGCACCTCCTTTCTCTCTGCCAGGCCAGCACACTCAGACATGTTTACCTTCTCTGGCTGTGGTAAAGCTTCATGACGAAGTAGTCCCAAGCAGCTTTAAGGCTCCTGAGTTGCTGGGCACCATCACAGTCTCAGCTCATGAAGTCACTACGTATCGATCAATCCTTACTAATAAAATTATGGTGCTTCCAGTCCTCGCCTGCAAATATGGCAAATGCTCAGTGCATACGGCCTGCTGAGCCATGACTTCATCGCCACCACTGGTCTGATGCCTTAATTAAGCTGTAATGCTCTCTAGGGGGTTGCAGGCATCCAGTCAGGATTTTGTCTGCATGAGATGCTCTCTCCAAAGAAGAATTCGTTTCCCTCACTCGCCATAGGCCCACAACGTCTTCAGAGGGGCAGAATGTGTTCAGAACTCTTCCAGTGTGGTACCAGGGCCCTCACCTACCATGACCAGGCTCCTCACTGCAACAGAGTGTGGCAGGCAGCCCAACCAGCTGCTGTGTCTTGAGACATGGGGAAGAGGAGGGAGCAAAAGTAGAGGGTTGAGACAGAGTATTCTGAGACCCTCTCAGACCCCACCCCCTCTTCCTGGTACACCTCTCCACCTTTCTTCATGAACTTACCCATGAAACTCGGTTCCCTTTGCCATGTCTCTGATCTACTGCCTTTCCCTGGGATCCTGCTCACATCAGACCCTGGCTTTAGGCACTTGGCCTTCTGTGACAGCACCCAACTGATCTCCCTGCCTTTAGCCTCTCCTCTTCCCTGCCCATGTAGCCAAATTCATTGTCCCTGGTAGGGTTTACACAAGGCCATTCTCTTTTTAGAAATATCTTGCCTTTACCCCCATGCATGCATTCATTCATTCATTCATTCATTCACAGCTCGGAACTACCTATCACATGTCAGGCACTTTTATATGTGCTGGAAATACAACATACACTGAAAAGGTCCTTGTCCCATGGAGCTTACAGTCCAGCATAAGGGGAAAGTGAACAAGCAAATAAATATATACCATGTCAGGTAGTGACTGGTAAGTACTGATAAACGGGAGTAGACAGAAGATTGATCTGTTAATCAGGAAATGGGGAGACAGATCCTCAGGTGACCTCTAACGATCCTGCCTTCTGGTGTTCACACCCTTGTATAATCCTCTTCCTTTGAGTGTGAGTGCAGACTTAGTTATTGCAACCTACTTCTCCTAATGGAATACAGCAAAGGGAAAGGAACAGCACTCCTGTGATTACATTCCATTCCAGAAGCTTCCATCCAGCTAACAGTGTTGCAGGTACTTTCTCTCCATCACAGTCTTCGGGGGAGCTGCAAAGAACATATGCGTGCAAATTTTTGTGTGTATACCTGTTTTAATTTCTCTGGGATTAATACCTAAGAATTGCTGGATCATATGGTATATTTATGGTTAAATATTTAAGAAATTGCTAACCTATGACTATACCATTTTACATCACCACAGCAATGTATGAGGATTTCAATGTCTCCACATCCTTGTCAACGCTTATTTTTTATTTTATTTTAGCCATCCTAGTGGGCATAAAGTGGTTTGTCCTTTTGTTGTTGAATTGGAAAAGTTCTTTATACATTCTGGATAATAAATCCTTATCAGATAAATGATTTATAAATATTTACTCCCATTTTTAGACCTATTTAACTTTCTTAATAATGTATTTTGATGCACAAAAAAAATTGTAATCTGCATGAAATCCAATATATATTTTTTTCTTTTGTGGATTGTACTTTTGTTATCATTTCTAAGAATCTATTGCCAAATTCAAGGTCATGAATATTTATTCCTATATTCCCTTCTACTAGCTCTATAGTTTTAGCTCTTACATTAGGTCTTTCATCCATTTTGATGTAATTTTTGTGTATGGTGTGAGGTAGGGGACAAACTTTATTCTTTTGCATGTGGATATCCAGTTGTCTCAACCCATTTGTTGAAAAGCCAATTCTATCTCCAACTGAATGGTCCTAAGACCCTTATGGAAAATCAATTGACCATAGATGTATGGGTTTACTTTTGGATTCTCAATTCTATTACATTGATCTATGTCTATCCTTACATGAGTCACACTATATTAATTATTGTAGCCCTGGAGGAAATTTTGATACTGGGTCCTGTGAGTCCTCCCACTTTATCTTTTTCAGGGTTGTTTTGCCTTTTTGGAGCCACTTGCAACTCCATATGTATTTTAGGAACAGTTTTCACATTTTTCACAAAAGAGGCCACTGGGATTTTGGTTGGAATTACACTTAATCTGTAGATCACTTTGGATAGTATTGCCTTTCTTGACAATAGGAAGTCTTCCAATTCCTGAACATGGATGTTTTTCCATTTAGTAGGATCTTACTAATTTCTTCCATAACCAGTTTGTAGTTTTCAGTGTACAAGTCTTGAATGACTTGGTTAAATTTACTCTTAAGTATTTTATTCTTTTGATGCTATCATGAATGGAATTGATTTCTTCATTTCATTTTCAGATTGTTCACTGTTAGTGTATAGAAATGCATATGATTTTTGTGTATTGATTTTATATCCTGTAATTTTGCTGAATTCATGCATCAGCTGTAATGGGTCTTTTGTGAATTCATTAGGATATTTTATACATTTTAAATTGTTATGTCCTCTTGACTAATCGATCTTTCCCCATTATGAAATTTTTAACTCTGCTAATGCTCCTTTTCTTAAAGATAGCTGTTTGATTATTAGTATGATCATCTCAGATTTCTTCTGGATAATGCTGGTACATTTTTCCATGCTTTACTCTATCTGCCTATGTCTTTATACTTAGAGTGTATCTCTTGTAGACAGTATATAGTTGCATCATACATTCTTATGCAACAAATCCAAGGATCTGTATTCAACAAGTCCTCCTTTTAGTTTGTATATTTATTCCATTTATATTTAATGCAATTATTGATAATGTTGGGTTTAGGTCTACCATATTGCTATTTTTTTTCTGTTTCTCTCCCTTTTAGGGTGCAGGAGACAATTAAGTCACTTGTAGTATTCCATTTTATCTTGTCTATTAGTATTTTTCCAGTAACTCTTTGTATTATATTTTGTTGATTGTTCTAGTGATTCCAATTTTATTTATACCTTATCACAGTTAAACTTGGAATAATATTAAGTTACTTCACATATGTTGTAAGAACCTCATGCAAAGTGTTTCTATTTAACCCCTTCTGTCCTTTGTGTTATTGTTGTATTTTACTTTTATATATCTACATATGTATCCCACAATACATCAGTATTATTTTGGCTTTTAATGATTGTCTTTTAAAGAAATTAAATAAAGGGGGAAAAGCCTTTCATATTTATTTGCATAGCATTTACTATACAATGATTTTGTTTTTAGATCGTGGTGGGTTTTGTTTTTTGTTTTTTGTTTTTGTTTTTTAATCTGAGTGTCCTGAAGTACCATTTCTTTTAGCATTTGCTTCAACATGGATCTGGTGGAGAAGAATTCTCTTAGCTTTTGTTTACTGAGAATTTGACTTGGAATTTTTGATTTCCCTTCATTTTTACTAAATTTTTTCTTTTTTCTTTTTTTAAATATATAATTTATTGTCAAAGTGGTTTCCATACAACACCCAGTGCTCATCCCAACAGATGCCTTCCTCAATGCCCATCACCCACTTTCCTAGATATAGAATTCTAGATTGACTGCTTTCTACTCTGAGTACACTAAAGGTATCATTCACTCATTTGTTTGCTCTCCTCTTTTGCTTCTGGTGAGAATGTGGCTGTTAATCTTCGTCACTTGTATGCAATGTGTCATTTTCCTCTGGATTCCCCTGTTGATTTTCACAATATTTCACTTTACTTCTATCTGCACAGAATTAGCCCAATATCAGCCATTTGTATCCTTAGACATATTTCTGAATCTATAAATTACCTGTTTCATTGTCATGGAAAAATGAATTTGCAGAATTTTTTTCCTCTTTTTTGATTTTGTATGGTTTACAAAAGGAAAAAGGACAAGATACTGATTTAGGCAGCCATTTTATCATTAACTATAATTAGCTGAAGATATCTGAAAATATTATTTATAATTTCTTTATGTTTTTCCATATTTCTGTTTTGTTTAAAGCCAAGACAAGTCATTTACTTGCCTCAATCTTTCTAATGGTATTAGAATAAACATCACCTAAATAAAGTTCAATGGTGCTGAATGTCTACAATATACGAAGTGATTTTACACATGTGAACAACACATTTTTATAGAATTGAAAATTATTTTAGCAATTTTGGTCTGCCCATAGAAGGGGTTACTCATTCTGTATTCTGACCTAAACATAGCAAATGGGGAAAATGTGAGGCCACAAGCAAGGATGTTGTATGCTGTTTATCAGGCTAGTTCTCTCAATCCCTTTACTACACATACTTACCCTTTAAACATAACATACAAATGTAATGGATGGTTACCACACTTAAAATTGGGCCCTTACTGAAAAGACCTCTCACGGCGACATATCTGCTGCAAAAATCTCCTGTAAAGAAATAATAAATCTTTATAATGCTATGATTTTAGAAAATATCTTCCACTGTTTTTTGGTTTTGCTTTTGTCGTGTCTGTAATTGTAGCCCTAGGAGAGAGAAATAGTATGAGCAGCATGGAGAAATTCTGTCTCTCAGTAGCAGGGGTAATGAACATATTTGTAAAGACTGAGTCAGGCTTTCAGAATTACAATACACAATAATTATTAATTAAGAAAAATTTCTCATGCTCTTAGTACAGTATGACTATATTCCTTGCAAGCTGTCAACCCTTCAAAGGTTTTTATGTTAACAATTTTGGTATATTTTCAAAAGACATTAATAAATTTATTACAGAGTTTTTTAATCTGTACTTAATAGTAAAACATGTTTGCTGTTTCTTCATTATTTTCTTACACACAGTATACATTTAACAATTGTAATGCTAATTCCAACTTACTGCCTTTCCATTTTACGTGTATTTATTTTTCAATTCTTTGACAAGTTAGAGCCATATTTATAATGCCCAACCTCATTTTAGATAAATTAAAAATATACCTCGGAGATAGTGTGGTCTTAATTCCACACTACTGCAATAAAATGAATATTGCAATGAAATAAGTGAAATGAATTTTTTGATTTCCAAGTGCATATAAAAGTCATCTTAGCACTACAGTGTAGTCTGTTAAGTGTATAAATAGCATTATGTCTAAAAAAATAATGTACATATCTCAATTTAAAAATACTTTTATTGCAAAAAATACTTTATTGCTAAAAAATACTAATCAACATCTGTTTGCAGCAAGTCACAAATCACTGATCATAGATCACCATAATAAATGTACTAATAGTGAAAAAGTTTGCAATATGGCAAGAATTACCAAAATATAACACAGAGACACTAAGTGAGCAGATGTTGTTGAAAGAATGGTGTCAAGTACACTTGCACAGCACAGCCTTGTTACAAACCTTCATCTTGTAAAAAACATAAAATCTCTGGGGGCACCTAGGTTGGTTAAGCGTCTGACTTTGGCTCAGGTCATGATCTCGCGTTTGTGGGTTCGAGCCCCACATCAGGCTCTGTGCTGACAGTTCAGAGCCTGGAACTTGCTTTGGATTCTGCGTGTCCCTCTCTCTGACCCTCCCCTGCCTGCACTGTGTCTCTCTCTCTCTCAAAAATAAATAAACATTAAAAAACCCCACATATCTCTGAAGTACAATAAAGTGAAGCTTACTAAAATGAGGTATGACTATATAAATGTTTTAAGAATTTATAATGTGATTCTAACATAAAAGTGTTTGTGTTCATTCTAGAAATTTCTGGAGTACAGACAAGTATAAAGAATAAAATTAAAAGAATACAATTTAAATCTCATTTCTTGTCCTATTTAAAGAGTTAATATTTTGAGTATGTTTTTGTGAATAGTGTAACAAAGTGGTCTAGTTTCATCCTTCTGCATGTTGCTGTCCAGTTCTCCCAGCACCATTTGTTAAAGAGATTGTCTTTTTTCCATTGGATATTCTTTCCTGCTTTGTCAAAGATTAGTTGGCCACACTTTTGTGGGTCTAGTTCTGGGGATTCTATTCTGTTCCTTTGGTCTATGTGTCTGTTTTTGTGCCAATACCCTGCTGTCTTGATGATTACAGCTTTGTAGTAGAGGCTAAAGTCTGGGATTGTGATGCCTCCTGCTTTGGTCTTCTTCAAAATTACTTTGGCTATTCGGGGCCTTTTGTGGTTCCATAAAATTTTTAGGATTGCTTGTTCTAGCTTCGAGAAGAATGCTGGTGCAATTTTTATTGGGATTGCATTGAATGTGTAGATAGCTTTGGATAGTATTGACATTTTAACAATATTTATTCTTCCAATCCATGAGCACAGAATGTTTTTCCATTTCTTTATATCTTCTTCAATTCCCTTCATAAGCTTTCTATAGTTTTCAGCATACAGTTCTTTTACATCTTTGGTTAGGTTTATTCCTAGGTATTTTATGCTTCTTGGTGCAATTGTGAATGGGATTGGTTTCTTTGTCTTTCTGTTGCTTCATTATTAGTGTATAAGAATGCAACTGATTTCTGTACACTGATTTTGTATCCTGCGACTTTGCTGAATTCATCTATCAGCTCTAGGAGACTTTTGGTGGAGTCTATAGGATTTTCCATGTATTACATCATGTCATCTGCAAAAAGTGAAAGCTTGACTTCATCTTTGCCAATTTTGATGCCTTTGGTTTCCTTTTGTTGTCTGATTGCTGATGCTAGGACTTCCAACACTATATTAAACAACAGTGGTGGGAGTGGACCTCCCGGTCGTGTTCCTGATCTCAGGGAGAAAGCTCTCAGTTTTTCCCCATTGAGGATGATGTTAGCTGTGGGCTTTTCATAAATGGCTTTTATGATGTTTAAGTATGTTCCTTCTATCCCAACTTTCTCAAGGGTTTTTATTAAGAAAGGATGCTGAATTTTGTCAAATGCTTTTTCTGCATCAATTGACAGGATCATATGGTTCTTATCTTTTGTTTTCTTAATGTGATGTATCACATTGATTGATTTGCGAATATTGAACCAGCCCTGCATCCCAGGAATGAATCCCACTTGATCATGGTGAATAATTCTCTTTATATGCTGTTGAATTCGATTTGCTAGTATCTTATTGAGAATTTTTGCATCCATATTCATCAGGGATATTGGCCTGTAGTTCTCTTTCTTTACTGGGTCTCTGTCTGGTTTAGAAATCAAAGTAATGCTGGCTTCATGGATAAAGGACCTGAATGTGAGACAGGAAACCATCACTACCCTAAAGGAGAAAGCAGGAAAAAACCTCTCTGACCTCAGCCACAGTAATTTCTTACTTGACACATCCCCAGAGGCAGGGGAATTAAAAGCAAAAATAAACTATTGGGACCTCATGAAGATAAAAAGCTTCTGCACAGCAAAGGAAACAATCAACAAAACTAAAAGGCAACCAACGGAATGGGAAAAGATATTTGCAAATGACATATCAGACAAAGGGCTAGTTTCCAAAATGTATAAAGAGCTCACCAAACTCCACACCCAAAAAACAAATAACCCAGTGAAGAAATGGGCATAAAACATGAATAGACATTTCTCTAAAGAAGACATCCAGATGGCCAACAGGCACATGAAAAGATGCTCAACGTCGCTCCTCATCAGGGAAATACAAATCAAAACCACACTCAGATATCGCCTCACGCCAGTCAGAGTGGCCAAAATGAACAAATCAGGAGACTATAGATGCTGGAGAGGATGTGGAGAAACGGGAACCCTCTTGCACTGTTGGTGGGAATGAAAACTGGTGCAGCCGCTCTGGAAAACAGTGTGGAGGTCTCTCAAAAAATTAAAAATAGACCTACCCTATGACCCAGCAATAGCACTGCTAGGAATTTATCCAAGGGATACAGGAGTACTGATGCATAGGGGCACTTGTACCCCAATGTTCATAGCAGCACTCTCAACAATAGCCAAATTATGGAAAGAGCCTAAATGTCCATCACCTGATGAATGGATAAAGAAACTGTGGTTTATATACACAATGGAATACTATGTGGCAATGAGAAAGAATGAAATATGGCCCTTTGTAGCAACGTGGATGGAACTGGAGAGTGTATGCTAAGTGAAATAAGCCATACAGAGAAAGACAGATACCATATGTTTTCACTCTTATGTAGATCCTGAGAAACTTAACAGAAGTCCTTGGGAGAGGGGAATAAAAAAAAAAAAAAGTTAGAGAGGGAGAGAGACAAAGCATAAGAGACTCTTAAAAACTGAGAACAAACTGAGGGTTGATGGGGGGTGGGAGGGAGAGGAGGGTGGGTGATGGGTATCTAGGAGGGCACCTTTTGGGATGAGCACTGGGTGTTGTATGGAAACCAATTTGACAATAAATTTCATATTAAAAAAATAAGGAGTTAATATTTTAATTACACATACATTTTTTAACAGCTTCAGTTTATGTACTATTTATATATGGTTTAAAATTTTTTTAATGTTTATTTTTGAGAGAGAGACAGAGCATGAGCAGGGGAGGGGCAGAGAGAGAGGGAGACACAGAATCCGAAACAGGCTCCAGGCTCTGAGCTGTCAGCACAGAGCCCACCGCGGGGCTCAAAACCAAGAACCGTGAGATCATGACCTGAGACGAAGTCTAGAGCTTAACTGACAGAGCCACCCAGGTCCCCCTATATAGCAATTTTTAGTTTAATTATATGAATTTCCATTTCTACTGATATTCCCTAGAAGCCTAGTTATAATGGCTGCACATTTCATTTCTGCATGTATCTCAATTCATTGCATAATTTCTCCTTTGTTGTATATTCAGTTAGTTCCAGCTTTCTTTGTCATAAATATTATAGTTAAAACTTTATACATAACTCTTTGGCTTTATCCTTCACTATTTCTTTAGGGTAGATTGCTAGAAGTGGTTATGATGGATCAAAGGTTAGAAAATCTTCAAAGTTCTTAACTTCCATTGCCAAATTCCTTCCTGAGAAGTAGTCCCAATTTATAATTCCACTGGCAGTACAGAATGTTCCTCTGACTTTATCTTCAGGAATATCAAGTATTATGATTTAAATTATCTAAATTTATAGCAATTTGACAGGCATCTTGTTTTCATTTTTATTTTTTCTGATTAATAGGGTGAACATTTTTCTTACATTTATTAAGCCTTCATATTTCTTTGGCGAATTCTTTTTTTATGGCTTTTGTATAGCTTTTCTATTAGGATATGAATGTTTTTCTTATTTATTTACAAAAGCTTCTCGTAAGAAGCTTTTACATAAATGTATGTATATAAAGGGGCAATTACTGAAAATGTCTCTTATCGCTTTCAGGAATTTTTTTACATTGACATATAATTGACATATAACATTATATTTGTTTCATGGGTACGACAGAATTATGCATTATCTGTATATGTTATGAAATGAACACCACAATAAATCTACTTAACATCAGTCACCATACACAGGTTTTTCTCGTGATGAGAACTGTTTAAGGTCTACTCTCAGCAACTTTAAATAT
This sequence comes from Prionailurus viverrinus, assembly GCF_022837055.1. NCBI lineage: Eukaryota > Metazoa > Chordata > Mammalia > Carnivora > Felidae > Prionailurus > Prionailurus viverrinus. The sequence goes on from NC_062571.1 coordinate 14,656,210, forward strand.
ACAATACAGTGTTATTAACTACAGTCACCACATTGTACGTTATGCCCCCAAGACTTACGTATTTTATAACTGGAAGTTTGTATCTTTGATCCCACCCCCTTCAACCTATCTTACCCACTCCCCTACCTCCTGTCTAGCAACCACCAACCTGCTCTATGAGATTTTTTTTTCTTCAAGATTCTACCTAGAAGTGAAATCAGAAAAAAATGTTTAATGTTTATTTATTTATTTGGGGAGGGAGAGAGGGAGAGAGAATCCTAAGCAAGCTCCCTGCCAGCAGCACAGAGCAGCCGACATGGGGCTGGAACTCACGAACTGTGAAATCCATGACCTGAGCCGAAATTAAGTCAGACGCTTAACCAACTGAGCCACCCAGGTCCCTCAAGATCAAAATCTTTTTGAAAAACTGTTCTTTTGTAAAACATTTCTAGATATATGATGAATTTTTTTCATTGTTGCTTTGATAAAAGAAATATATTTCCATGATGCCATGTAATGTTATTATTAATATAAAGAAAAACTACTGGGTTTATATATTTATCTTATATCTTGCCCTTTCAGCTAACTCACTTAATCCTTCTAAGCAATTTTCGGTGGACTTTCTGTTTTTTGTTTTATTTTATGATTTCTTTTAATGTTTATTTATTTTGAGGGGGAGAGAGCGAGCAAGCATGAGAGGGGGAAGGGCAGAGAGGAAGGGAGAAAGAGAATCCCAAGCAGGCTCTGCGCTGTCAGCACAGAGCCCGATGCAGGGTTCAGTCTCATGAACCATGAGATCATGACTTGAGCCAAAATCAAGAGTCAGACACTTAACCAACTGAGCCACCCAGGTGCCCATCTGGTTTTTAGACATATTATTGTACAAACGACAAGAAAATTAATTTTTTCTTCTTTCTTTTCAGTTATTCATTTCTATTTTATACACAATTTCATTGGCCAGAACTTCTCAAACAGTATTAAATAATCACGATCCTAGAAAATATTGACTTACTCCTGATCTTAATGGAAACAACTCTAGTATTTCATTGTTAAGTAAGATGTGGATTACTGGATCAAGATAAAGCCCTTTTTTTTTAATGTTTATTTTTGAGAGAGAGAGAGACAGAGAGACAGAGAGACAGAGTGCAAGCAGGGGAGGGGCAGAGAGAGAAGGAGACACAGAATCTGAAACAGGCTCCAGGCTCCGAGCTGTCAGAATGGAGCCTGACGCGGGCTCAAACTCACAAACTGCATGACATCATGACCTGAGTCGAAGTTGGGTGCTTAATCAACCAGGCCACCCAGGTGTCCCAGGATAAAGCTCTTTACCATAGGAAGAACACATCATTACATTCCTAATTTTCTAAAGACTTACAAAAATCTTGAATAAATGTTAAACTTTACTCACTTTTAGGCAATATATGGAAATTATATGATTTTTTGTTGGACCAATTAAAGTGATGACTTAACAGACTGCCTAACATTAAACTACCCCTGAATTATTTTATAATGTACCACTGAATTTAATTTCCTAGCATTTTATTTATGATCACCCTATCTATATTCATAGTACAATTTTATCGATAGCGAAATTTTCCAAATAGTTTCATGAACACAGCTTCCACAATGGGTTCCTGAAATCAAATTAAGCTTGTGAATTCTCTGTGCTGAACGAACCATGGAAATTCAATAGTATGCATAAAATATTAAGTTCAATACTAAAAAGTGGAGTTCAATACTAAAAAAACCATTAGAGAAAGAAAAAATTTGCTTGGCTTTTCCCCCAAATCCTTCATAGGTTTTTCTCTGCTTAAGTTGTCAGCTTTATTTTGAGTTAGTTTTGCTAATTCATACTTTTTAAGGATACATTCATTTCTGCATCAAACATAATGGCAACAGCTTGACTATAGGTGTTAAACTTCATGATTGAGATAAACGTTCTCTTTCTCAATTATTATAAGCATTTTAGTGTGTTTATGAGAGGCTGCAAAGAGCTCACCAGTTACATGTCATTTTTATTTATTTATTTATTTTTAATGTTTACTTATTTTTGAGAGAGACAGAGACAGAATGCGAGTGGGTTAGGGGCAGAGAGAGAGGGAGACACGGAATCTGAAGCAGGCTCCAGGCTCCGAGCTCTCAGCACAGAGCCCGACGCGGGGCTTGAACTCACGAGCTGTGAGATCATGACCTGAGCTGAAGTTGGACGCTCAACCGACTGAGCCACCCAGGCGCCCCTACATGTCATTTTTAAAGTGAAAGTTCTCTGCATTCACCGTTGATACTGCCTGTTCTTTGAACAATTTTCAAAATGGCAAGGACAACACTGTTATCATCATCATTCAGATCATACATACATTCTATCAGCATCGTTCTGTGCTCTCTGAGTGCAGCACGGTGGAAGAAGTCAACAGAAATGTACCCACAACTGTATATTTCATTCACCTACAATATTAAACAGAAATGAACAACGTGCCACCAAAAACCTCTGGTTAAATCTCAAAACATATGTATTTTATTTTTTATATAAAATGAAATCCACATAGCATCATTGCCTTGTTACCTTCACACTCAGGTAGTTACAATAGCTGATTTTATATGTCAATTTGGCTGGGCCACGGTGCCAAGATATTTGGTCAAATATTATTCCGGGTGTTTCTGGGAGGGTGTTTTGGGATGATATTAACATTTAGATGGAGAGGCTGAGTAAGGCAGATTGTCCTCCATAATGTGTGTGGGTCTCACCTAATCAGTTGAAGGTTTAAATAGAAAAGACTCACCTCCCTGAGCAAGAAGTAATTCTGCCAGCTGACAGCTTTTGGACTTGAGCTGCAGCATCATCTCTCTCTCTCTCTCTCTCTCTCTCTCTCTCTCTCTTTTCTTTTCTTTTTTTTTTCTTTTCTTTCTTTTTTTTTCTTTTGTCTCCAGCCTGCTGGATTACTCTGCAGATTTTGGACATGTTATCTTCTACAATCCCATGAGCCAATTCTTTAAAATAAATTTTTTTATCTATCTCTCCATCTCATCTCATCTCATCTCTCTCTCTCCTATTGGTTCTGAAGAACCCTAATATAGTAATGAACAGTTAATGTTTTAGATTTACAGAATTTCTGAGCTGAAAGGAACCTGACGGATCATCTAGTTCCAGGAGTAATCATCAAACAATAAACCAAAGATCAGTGTTTGACACTTTACTAAGCCTTGTAGAAATCAAGTCACGCATATCTAGCTTCCACTGCTAACTGATGTAAGATCAACGCGGACAGCACGCAAGTACATAAACAACACCAGTAAAATATAAAAGAACCACAACACTGTCAATACAAGTCTAATTTTATAGCTTTCTGCTTTAAAAATATTTAAGTGGTACTCATTTGCTTACACAAAATACCAAATTCCTTACCATGAACTTCAAGCCACTAAACAATGTAACCCCACACAGACTCCCCAACTCAGCTCCTGATGCTCCACTCCTGTGCCTCCCTGCACACTGTCCAATCCCCATGGTCTTCCCCAGACCTTTTTTCTCTTAATTGTTCTTAATTCTTCATGGTCAAGTTCAGTCCCCACACCCCTACACTGTGATGCTGTCCTGTCACTCTAAATCAAAGGATGGCTTGCTACCCTGGCTTCTGCCAAATGGTATAATGTCAAGATGGCATCTCCCCCTTTCAGGGACAGACCACATTTCATTCACCTTCTTCTTGCTGAAATGTCAAAGGAGGCTCAAAACATGTTTAATGAATGAACAAACAGACTATATACATAAATATTTAAGCATTTAGTTCTTAATGGCTGTTGTTATTGCCTGTGTGCCAAATTTGCACAGAATGCCTCACTCCGTAATTGGAGAAGGAGAAACCTGGAGATCAATGAAGGTGACATCCCTGGCAGTCATTGAAAGCTAGATGTAGAATGTAGGAAGTAAGAATGTCCCTGTTTCTTCTGCGCAGCCCTAAAATGAAGGCACCAAGCTAAAATCTATATAGTACGCCAAAGTCATCAGCTCCTAGTCAATAGCTAATAGGATGGGTAGTATTGAAGAGGGCTGGATTATGTCTTCTGGTGATCTGGTGATATTCTCTGCTTTTGGGGATAGTGGACTCTACAAGGTGAAAAACAGGTGATAAGTATTTATTTTAATTCAAGCAATAATGCCTGGGAATGCCTGAGCTCTACAAAGAATCCTTACAATAAAAAGGGAAGTGTGGCCTCATGGACAAGACTTCTCACACTTAAATGGTCTCCTGCGCCACAAAGGATCAGGCAACAACAGACATCAGTGGTGAGATTCCAGATGGAAGCCAACAGAGCAGTCTGTGAGGCCACAGAAATATTGAGCACCTTTGAGAAAGGAATCAAGGTGAAGTGACACAGGTTCTTGGGTTAGCAAATGATAAGAATGGAATTCTCTTGAGGCATTCATGGTTCATTTGTAGTGCCACACACTGGCCTACAGGGAAGGGAAATCATGGCAGTCAATGATGGCCCCTAAAGATGGAGGAAACTGCCATATTGCTTGTGGGTACAGACAGTATGTGCTATCATTGAGATATGATCTCTTGGGAGTTCTTGCAAGAGGAGAGGCACCAGGCTGTGCAGCATGATGGACTACCCATGTGTCTGGGCAGGTGCTCAAAATAAGAAAAGCATCATGTGCACAGCTGGTTCAAATCTGCAAATCAATCAATGTGATACATCACATTAATAAAAGAAAGACAAGAACCACATGATCCTCTCAATAGATGCAGAGAAAGCATTTGACAAAATACAGCATCCTTTCTTTATAAAAACCCTCAAGAAAATAGGAGTAAAAGGATCATACCTCAAGATCATAAAAGCCATGTACAAAAGACCCATCATTAATATCATCCTCGATAGGAGAAAACTGAGAGCTTTTCCCCTACAGCCAGGAACATGACTGGGATGCCCACTCTCACCACTGTTATTTAACATAGTGCTGGAAGTCTTTGCTTCAGCAATCAGACAACACAAAGGAATAAAAGGCATCCAAATTGGCAAGGAGGAAGTCAAACTATCATTCTTGGCAACAACATGAATCTCTATATAGAAAACCCAAAAGATTCCACCAAAAAACTGCTAGAACTGATCCATGAATTCAGCAAAGTTGCAGGATATAAAATCAATGCACAGAAATCGGTTGCATTTCTCTATACCAATAATGAACAGGAAAGAGAAATCAAGGAATCGATCTCATTTACAATTGTACCAAAAACCATAAAATACTTAGGAATAAACCTAACCAAAGAGGTAAAAAAATCTATACACTGAAAACTATAGAAAGCTTATGAAAGAAATTAAAAATGGAAAACATCCCATGCTCATGGATTGGAATAACAAATATTGTTAAAATGTCAATACTACCCAATCTACATATTCAATGCAATCCTTATTAAAATAACACCAGCATTCTTCACAGAGCTAGAATAAACAATCCTAAAATTTGTATGGAACCAGAAAAGACCCTGAATAGCCAAAGCAATCCTGAAAAAGAAAACCAAAGCTTGAGGCGTCACAATCCCAGACTTTGAGATATATTATAAAAGCTATAATCATCAAGAAAGTATGGTACTGGCACAAAAACAGACACTTAAATCAGAACAGAATAAAGAACCGAGAAATGGACCACAAACATATGGCCAACTAATCTTTGACAAAGCAGGAAAGAATATCCAATGGAATAAAGATAGTCTCTTCAGCAAATGGTGCTGGGAAAACTGGACAGCGACATGCAGAAGAACGAACCTGGGCCACTTGTTTATAACTGACACAAAAATAAACTCAAAATGTATGAAAGAACTAAACGTAAGATGGGAAGCCATCAAAATCCTAGAGGAGAAAGCAGGCAAAAACCTCTTTGACCTCGGCTGCAGCAACTTCTTACTCAACACATCTCCGGAGGCAAGGGAAACAAAAGCAAAAATGAACCTCATCAAGATAAATAGCTTCTGCACAGCGAAGGAAACAATCAGCAAAACTAAAAGGCAACCAATGGAATGGGAGAAGATACTTGCAATGTCATATCAGATAAAGGGTTAGTATCCCAAATCTATAAAGAACTTATCAAACTCAACACCCAAAAAACCAAATAATCCAGTAAAGAAATGGGCAAAAGACATGAATAGACATTTCTCCAAAGAAGACATCCAAACGGCTAACAGACACATGAAAAAAATGTTCAACGTCACTCATCATCAGGGAAATACAAATCAAAACCACAATGAAATACCACTTCACACCTGTCAGAATGGCTAAAATTAACAACTCAGGCAACAACAGATGTTGGTGAGGATGCGGAGAAAGAGTATCTCTTTTGCACTGCTGGTGGAATGCAAACTGGTGCAGCCACTCTGGAGAACAGTATGGAGGTTCCTCAAAAAATTAAAAACAGAACTACCCTATGATCTAGCAACTGCACTATTAGGTATTTACCTAAAGGATACAAAAATACAGATTTGAAGGGGCACATGCACCCCAATGTTCATAGCAGTGCTATTGACAATAGCCAAAGTATGGAAAGAGCCAAAATGTCCACCAACAGATGAATGGATAAAGATGTGTTGCGCGCGCACACACACACACACACACACACACACACACACACACACACAATGGAGTATTACTCAGCTATCAAAAAGAATGAAATCGTGCCACTTGCAATGACATGGATGGAGTTAGAATGTATTATGCGAGGTAAAATAAGTCAGTCTGAGAAAGACAAATGTCATATGACTTCACTCATGTGGAATTTAAGATACAACACAGATGAACATAAGGGAAGGGAAGCAAAAACAAAATAAAAACAGGGAGGGGGGACAAAACATAAGAGACTCTTAAATATAGAGAACAAACTGAGGGTTGCCGGAGGGGTTGTGGGTAGGGGGATGGGCTAAACGGGTAAGAGGCATTTAGGAGGACACTTGGGATGAGGACTAGGTGTTATACACAGGGGATAAATCACTGGAATCTACTCCTGAAATCATCATTGCACTAACTAACTTGGATGTACATTTAAAAAAATAGTAAATAAATAAAAAAGAAAAGCAACCTGAACCATCAGAAAGAAGCCACTCCTCTAAGCCACAGCTGCCTTGGCAGAAGCGCTATTCTTAAACGGAAACACACGTGACTATTATTTGCAAAAATAGGAGATAAAATTCAGATCGTTCAGATGAAAGGAAAAAGAATAGCTCTGATTTAAAAAGGTATGTCTAAAGTGGTCCCACTCCAAATCAACCACCTAGAGATCCCTTATTCCCTGGTAAACTTTTCCTCCTGTCCCCCACCAAAACAAACAAAACAAAACAAACAATTCAAAGCCTGGAGATTCTCCTCTGGCATTCCTTCCCATTCTCACTCAGCAGATTACCTCCCCTTCTATGTCAGAGAAAATGGAAGCTCTCAAGAAAAGAATCCCTGAACTTCGTACTACCTACCTACCTGCGCCCTCCTCCATACTTTCCTTCCTTGCCTCCTGACACAGGAGACTTGTGCCTCCACCAGGGCCATCTGCCACCTCTCTCCTACATGGCTATCTTGTAACAGAACAGGAAACAATGAGTCGACAGGCTTTATTCTAGGTGAGCCTTCTTCCCATACAAAGTGATGCTCCCATACAAACATCACTCAGTCTCTGAGCTGAACTGAGGAAACACGACTTTTATAGGCACTGCGGGTGTCATGAGCCAGTAGGATCTTACAAAACAGCTGGGCCAATCTTATGTTTATAGAAATGGTTCTGGTTATTTTGTACAATGGTCTCTGTTCTCAAAAAGAGACAGGATTTTATTTCACTGGCATTTACCTTGGAAGTACAGGTGATTGCTATTATTTTTTATTATTTCGCACGCAAAGAAAACTTGTATTTGTCTATCTAAAAACTGTCATCTATGTTGTTGAGTCTGCTGGGCTTTTGGAAAGGTCCTCTGGCTTAAAACTGGAAGACATTCACTTCTCTTTCCCACAAAAACCAACTACCTATATAAGTAGCTTTTCATAAAGGTCAGGGTTGACCTCCGAGATTCTTAGAATCATGACTCCAAGACTCTTCCTGTACAATCTCCAAACATTCTGTCTCCTGGCTCCTACCCTTACCTCCTCCCACTTTTCTAGATACTTCTCTGTACTCGTGGCCATTTTCTTTTCTTGTCTGTTATGTGTATGTTTCCCAGGGCATGGCCTTAGTCTTTCTACTACCAATGACTGCACCTGGACAGAAGCATTCATTCTGAGATTTCAATTACATTCCTGTGCTGCTGACCCCCAAATCCATATTTTCAGTGAGAACCTTTCTCCTGAGCCCCACTTAGATGTCTGATGGGCACTCCCAATTCAACATGTTCAAGGTTGTCCTGATCCCCCAAGTTCCATAACCTTTGTTCGCTCTTCCCTCAGATGCTGCCATGATGGCTGTGCTAGAAACTCTCCCTGTCACCCACGCCATCCAAACATCTCACTACTTCACAACTGCTCCTTCAGGTAGAAACTTCACTGGGCACAAATTCTGTTTACCTGAATCTATCAGCATAGCCTGATCTTGTGCTCAGACCCAAATGCCTCACAGGGATGAGATAATATTATATCATTTGGTAACGTTTTATGAATGGTTCATGCATGGTAGGCTAAAAATTTTTTTTTAAAAACTTTGCCTAATCATTAAAGGAAAGGGACACAGCAATGGTGATACTAGGAACATTCTCGCTAATATTCCCAAACGGCCAACGTTCCCTTGCAAGCCCTTGCTCTGGGCAGGTCCAGCGACAGGTGCTGGGGATGCAGAGGTACAAGGTCGTCCCTGCCTCAAAGCTGCTTACAGAGTAAGGGAGGAGAGTGGCAGGGATATCATCACCATTCACCAGGCAAGTCCTTTCACATGAGGTACAGAAACCAGGGGTTGGGGATGGTGTAACCAGGGAACACCACTCAGACCAGGGCTGTGCGACAAATTTCCTGGGGGCAATGAAATTTAAGATGGGTTTTCAACTTGATCATCTCTTCACTTCGTTTTCTGTTCAGTCATCTATAAAATGAGCCTTTATTTAAAAAATTTTCTTTAATGTTTATTTATTTTTGAGAGAGAGAGAATGAGTGTGAGCAGGGGAGGGGCAGAGAAAGAGGGAGACACAGAATCCGAAGCAGGCTCCAGGCTCTGAGCTGTCAGCACAGAGCCCAACGCGGAGGTCGAACCCATGAACGGTGAGATGATGGCCTGAGCTGAAGTCGAACGCTCAACCGACTGAGCCACCAGGTGCCTCTTCCAGAGGCCTTTAGTCAGCTCCTTCACAACTGCTCTTTAATTGGCCATCTGATCACACTCTCCATCTCTAATGCCAAAAGGATCTTTGCTTTTATTATTCAAAGGCTTGGAACCCTAGAGTTTGATGTGGAAGGGAGAAGACTTAGGCCACATCATAACAAGAAAAGAAGAAAAACGGCCTTCCCAGCTCACTGTCTTATTTTCAGGGAGCTGGACTGTCAGGCCAACCTCATTCAGATGGACAGGAAGGTTGGCAGTCACGTTTAACACGCTCGCAGTCTGCAGATATTTTCTAGACGCTGTGGTCTGGCACTGTGAGTACACGGTGCCCTCTTTCTGAATAAATTACAGAACAATTACAGCCCAAGGGAAGGGAGTGCTCCCTTTCTGCTGCCACCGCAGTGATTCAGAAGGTGCCCAGGCCCACGGCATGGGGGTGGGGCTCAGAGACAGCAGCGCCTGCCTAGCATCGCCAGTAATCGTCTAGGACGGGAGAGGCCGTGGGAGGCCTTGACCCCAATACTCAAGCCCCAACAGTGCTCTGGTTGCGGACACACAAGGTGATGTGAACTGGCAAATGATCCAGACTGAGTCTCTGTGCCTTCAGAACTTTCAGCTCTCCCTGCTGTTGGCTTTACAGCCAAGCTCTAGCTCTGGTGCCTTGCAGCACCGCCGAGAGACTGGATGTATAAATGGACAGTGACTAGACCGTGCGTACAAGATAAAACTCTGACCCACTACCTGCAGGGACCCGTTCAGGAAACCGACCCCTATGTACAAAGAACAGGCTAGGAAGCCCGCCTGCTAGTAGTCAGACTTAGGAAGTCAGGCTGCTGTCTCTAGTAACAATCCAGGGGCCCAGGTAAGGCCTGTAACAGCCCCAAATGGCCAATACGTTAATAACTGACAGCTTCCTTAACTTTTGTTCCTGCTTCCAATTCGGGGCCAACCAGAGAAAGCCAAATATGCAGTCCTAACCAGTCACGTAGGATGTCCCTCTAAGGCTTAGCCCACCTCCAGCCACCCCAGGATGACAGCGTCCATTCAGGGCAGACCTGGAAACTTCCATTTTGTGCACCACACAGCTTTCCCGCTCCTCTGCTATCTTTGAGTCTCTACCGAAATGCAGGTGACGGTGGCTGACCCCGTGGCTGTTGTAAGGTCTGCATAACAGCCTTTGCTTTTCTCGCTCGGTGGGTCTTCATTTATTGCCACACTGCCGTTCAGACTCACTGGCTTTAATCCCCGGCCTCAAGCTCTTGTCTCCAGATCTTGCCCTCTTAGTCCTTTGCTGGGCACGCTCTCAAGAATGAACAATCGAGGGGCGCCTGGGTGGCTCAGTCGGTTAAGCGTCCGACTTCAGCTCAGGTCACGATCTCACGGTCCGTGAGTTCGAGCCCCGCGTCAGGCTCTGGGCTGATGATGGCCCAGAGCCTGGAGCCTGCTTCCGATTCTGTGTCTCCCTCTCTCTCTGCCCCTCCCCCGTTCATGCTCTGTCTCTCTCTGTCTCAAAAATAAATAAACTTTAAAAAAAAAATTAAGAAAAAAAAGAATGAACAATCGATATCCAAGGTTGTTTGAAAGAGGTGAGGTGGGCAAGATGATTAATTTAGGAATCTGAGAAGATAAAAGTAGAGTTCCCATCTTTGAAAACACAGTTTTTATTGTGAGCCACGGCAGCAAGAACAGACACAGTCACGGCTGAAGTGAGGGTGTAGGTACAGGTACGAGACACAGATACAGGCGTGGATGTATGTTTCCTCTATGTGGTGTAAAGGATGCGGTAAGGAGGGGGATATCACCCTGAAGGGAAAGCGTTGTGTTCCCTATGAAAACAAGGAAATCAGGAAGTAGAAAGAAAAGGAAAAATGAGTTGCTGACCAGTCTGTAACCACAGCAAAAACCTTTCTCCTTGAAAACTGGCCACACATCAGCTGACTACTGTGTGCATTTTCGAGATACACACACACACACACACACACACACACACACACACACACGCACACACAGACTCTAACAACCAGCAATGCATTCATTATTTTCCTTCTTCCTTACGTATGGGCAATCCCATGATACTTTATAATTGCATCTAAAATTATTACATGCGATGAGATGCGAATATCATCAATCACCTTATCAGCACTTGAAATAGTCGAGATAATTAGAATATGGCAAAGAAAGCAACGGCCGACAAACATCATCTACATCAGCAATCTATTCTTATTCTCTTAATAAAGTAGTAGTTGTGGCACAAAAACAGACACATAGACCAATGGAATAGAATAGAAACCCCAGAACTAGACCCACAAACGTATGGCCAACTCATCTTTGACAAAGCAGGAAAGAACATCCAATGGAAAAAAGACAGCCTCTTTAACAAATGGTGCTGGGAGAACTGGACAGCAACATGCAGAAGGTTGAAACTAGACCACTTTCTCACACCATTCACAAAAATAAACTCAACATGGATAAAGGACCTAAATGTGAGACAGGAAACCATCAAAACCTTAGAGGAGAAAGCAGGAAAAGACCTCTCGGACCTCAGCCGTAGCCATCTCTTACTCGACACATCCCCAAAGGCAAGGGAATTAAAAGCAAAAGTGAATTACTGGGACCTTATGAAGATAAAAAGCTTCTGCACAGCAAAGGAAACAACCAACAAAACTAAAAGGCAACCAACAGAATGGGAAAAGATATTTGCAAATGACATATCGGACAAAGGGCTAGTATCTAAAATCTATAAAGAGCTCACTAAACTCCACACCCGAAAAACAAATAACCCAGTGAAGAAAAGGGCAGAAAACATGAATAGACACTTCTCTAAAGAAGACATCCAGATGGCCAACAGGCACATGAAAAGATGTTCAGCGTCGCTCCTTATCAGGGAAATACAAATCAAAACCACACTCAGGTATCACCTCACGCCAGTCAGAGTGGCCAAAATGAACAAATCAGGAGACTATAGATGCTGGAGAGGATGTGGAGAAACGGGAACCCTCTTGCACTGTTGGTGGGAATGCAAACTGTTGCAGCCACTCTGTTGCAGCCACTCTGCAGTGTGGAGGTTCCTCAGAAAATTAAAAATAGACCTACCCTAGGACTCAGCAATAGCACTGCTAGGAATTGACCCAAGGGATACAGGAGTACTGATGCATAGGGGCACTTGTACCCCAATGTTTATAGCAGCACTCTCAACAATAGCCAAATTATGGAAAGAGCCTAAATGTCCATCAACTGATGAATGGATAAAGAAATTGTGGTTTATATACACAATGGAATATTACGTGGCAATGAGAAAAAATGAAATATGGCCTTTTGTAGCAATGTGGATGGAACTGGAGAGTGTGATGCTAAGTGAAATAAGCCATACAGAAAAAGGCAGATACCATATGGTTTCACTCTTATGTGGATCCTGAGAAACTTAACAGGAATCCATGGGGGAGGGGAAGGAAAAAAAAAAAGAGGTCAGAATAGGAGAGAGCGAAAGCATAAGAGACTGTTAAAAACTGAGAACAAACTGAGGGTTGATGGGAGGGAGGGGAGGGTGGGTGATGGGTATTGAGGAGGTCACCTTTTGGGATGAGCACTGGGTGTTGTATGGAAACCAATTGGTCAATAAATTTTATATATATATACATAAAATAAATAAATAAATAAATAAATAAATAAATAAATAAATAAATAAAAATAAAGTAGTAGTTGTACTCCTATGGTGCGAACACTAATACTCTAGAAGGAACCAGGAGGAAATTGTAAGCAGCCTGTAGTACTGGGTTCCTAAATGGGCCATTCAGTCTTTCTTACCTACCTCCCTCCGCTCCCTCCTCCAAACCTCACCCGACCCCACCACCCTGGTCAAGCTTTCCGTCACTTCTGTCTCTCAGGCTGACATCTCCACTATCACTCCTTGTTAAAATTCTTGCCTTGAAATCCAGAAAATGAAGAATCCAGTAGTTACACACTAGGGCAAGGAAGGGTCTGTATCCCTCCGAGGGAAAATAAACAGGTAGCATGTTTAATCTAGAAGCTTGCTTGGCATTGGCACAGTTATCCAAAGCCCCTCCCGGAACGTCTCTTCCTGTGTCCCTGAACCTGGCGGTCGTGTCCCTCACAAGACTCGATCAGCTCCAGGAGGAGGTGTGAACACTCAGCTCGCCACGTGGAATCCCAGGTACTAATCACTTCCCTTGGTGATCACCCCCCACACACACACCCAACTGCATGTCAGTCGTTCTGTGAGGTGCTGAGATTTTACATCAAGCATTCAGGTGGGGGGGGGGGAGCGGGGTGCAGCTACCCCTGAAACCCAATTTCTATCTCTTTCTTTCAAAACACATTATTGTTTCCTTGAAATACTGATCAAAGCATACCTCCACAGAGATGTCCCGAATGGGTCCCAGAGGGCCCTTGTGAAACGGGTTCCTCCAGCACCCCGGCTGCATGAACTGATACTCGGGACTCCACGTTCGCACATTTCTCACCCGGGCTCTGGCCTCAGGACTGTCAACACTGTTGTCTGCTCCCGTGTGACATGTTCAGTTCCACTTCTCAAGGAGCGTGGTTTCTGACGCCTCCATCCCACGCACATCCCTCTGGAAAGCAGGAAGGCGGGAGTTTCCAGAGTGCATCTGACACGCTGATTGCATCCTTTACCTGTCGGAAACTCTCCAGGCAGAGGGCAAGCTGAGGGCTGCTAAGTGCACCAGGTTTCTTTCGCCAATCTGGGGCAGAAATGTTACTTCCCATCAGCCACCCAGAGCAAGAGACACTGAGCAGCCCGTAGGAAAGAAAAGCTCATGACAAGCCCTCAACTAGGCCCCAGAAGTGCAGTTCAACTCATCCTCACTCCCCTAACGAGTCTTCCAGAGGAGACTCTCCGCTCACGTCTTGTCCTCTCTGACAGCGCTAGAGGTGGAGAAAATGTAGAAGGCTGGGCCGGCGCAGGAAAAGGTCATCAACACAGATTCCTGGAGCAAAGGACACCAACAATTTTGAAGGGCGTGGAAGGGCTGAGAGAAGCTTGATTAACGTAGGAGGACAGCGAGCAAGCAGTGAAAGTGACAAGGGAATTTCCAGGGGCAGGAGGCAGAGGAACTAGGGACAGCTCTCATGACAAGTGATACTTTGTGGGAAGAGAAGACAGAAGTCTCTCATGTGCCCTATGGTGGAAATCCCCACCTCACCGTCATGCTCTCTACACGTCCCCAAGAAACCTTCCAGAAAGACCGACGTTGTTCGGCAGTGCCTGTCAGGCGTTAGGTGTCGTGTCTCCCGCGTCCTGTTCCATGCGGAGGCTGCCTTCAAGGCAGGAGCAAAGGGGCCTACGGTTTGGTAGACTGGCAGCTCGGAGCTGGGTCCCGAGTACCCAACCACACCGTGGCTTGGATCCCAACCTAGAACTGAGTCCAGAGAGTAATCTCCCAACTGCCCAGGTGCCGGACCACTGCTTGGAGGGGCTTGGGGGTGTGACAAGCACAATCTGTGATAAGCCCCGGAATCCCACTCAAAGTAGAAAGATGCAGAGCCAATACTGTGAGTCCAGAGTTACAGTTTTGGGGAAAAGACGCTGTGAAAAAGACACTGCAAATATCACACGGAAACCAAACCTTTGCACGAATCTGTCACTTCCTGGGAAAGACTAAGAAGATTCCTCACACGTTTACAGGTTTGACCCAAATCTCGGGAGGCACAATTCTACCGGCCTTGGATACTTTCCAAGAAGGGGAGAGGTGTTTGATTGCCCTGTATCCTGGCTGAGATCACCACCGAGGTGCCCCAGTGGTGACGCAGGGTCAGAACCTGTGTGGAACATTAGACGTGCCTTGCAGCACGTCACGGAGGGAGCAGTTTCTATCTGGGAGTTATTTTTAAAATGTAAGCCTCTCCAAGAGCCGTGTGAATCCTAGGCACTGGCAGAACTGATTTAGATACAGATGGCAATGCCTATGTTCAGAAAACAAGACCAAATAACATAACCACAGCGGGACCAGAACTGGCCGGGGAAGTACCATACATGTGACTCAGCCTGCTGAAGGCAGAGTTGTGACAAATAAGGACCTAGTGGATGGGTAATAAGAGTGTTTCCCAGCCCTGATCCGTGCCTCCCCTGCCCCCTCTTTCCTTCTTCCTTCTTCTTCCTCCCACCCCTAATCCCACCCCCACCTTCTAGTTTGGATCATACATGATGCCTCTGATTTGGTTCCAGGTGATGGAGGTGATATCAAATACCTGAGCACTGAGCCCCTGGTGCCTCAGTGGACCTAAAACTCAGGGAATGTGTTTAGTAAGCAACTCAGCACCACCTGGGACTTGGGACAATGGATATATCCTTGTACCAGGCATGGTTTCGATGACAAGCAACATCTAGTGGCAGATTGTACCCATGAGGAAAGAACTCTGTGAAGACCCCATTTTTTTCCTCGGGCAGAAGGAAATGACACTCACAGCTCCCCCTGGAACTTTCCACAGTGTGCTTTGCCCAGGACACCTATGCAGGCTTAGTAGGCAATTGTGTGTTAATTTGCATTTGTTATATGTGAAAACCGTCTGGGTATCTCAGATGGTAATGGAATGTGCCATACTTGGTGTTGTTGAAATTTGGGATTAAAAAAAAACTGTATAGCTTTCAGTCTCAGTGGTGGGGTTTCTGGAAACAGGTTAGTGATTTTTAAGAGAGGGATCATTTTACCAAGTTTTTTGGTTTTTGTTTTTTTCAGAAGAGGACTTCAGTGCCCCTAAATTTGCTGCTACCAAAGCACATGAGCCTGTTGAGAGAGCCAGCTCTAGGCTGGGTGACAGTCTGCTCCAGCCACAGAGTGATGAGAAACTCTGGAGACAGCCACTTTCCTGAGGAGAACTGGGGAGAGGGAGAACTGTCTAAAGTGGATTTTCTAGAAGTCCCAGCGGGTGATGTGCAGACACTCTCTTCACTCCTGAGGGAGCAATCTTAGGTAGAGATTGGTTCTCAGTGGTCTTCTCGGGTCTGTTTTGTGCTCCTTCTGGGCGCCACACCATGGCCAAGACTGTCTGCTGCTTGTGTTCAGGTTACCATATCTACAAGTACTAAATCCATGTATTCCAACGTAAGGCCAGACCAAGCCTTCTGTTCGTCACAGAGGTCCTTGGGAGACTACACTGGAATCCAGACAGGACAGTGGCCAAAAGACATTTTCGGATTGTTGGTGTTAGAAGTCTTTCCAAGGGGAGGGTGGTACGTGAGTTCCTTTGGCAGAGGTGAGACCTGGAAAGGAGCCAGATCTCCTCTCTCTCCTCGCTGCTCACCGGCTCACCCCACAAACTATTTCATGACCCCCGCGGCAAGAGGGGAGCACAGGAGTCTCCATGGGGTGCTCCAGGGGACAAAGGTGGGATGGTGCATGCAGGGCAGGAAACACTCTCCACTTGTGTGCAGCTCCCTGCAGGTGGCAGGGTGTGGCTTGGCCTTGACAGTGCGGGAGGTGGCCACTGGTGGCCTCAGAGGACAGCCCTTGGCCAGTGAGTCAGTGTTGCCTCCACAAACGGCCCCCACAGCAGTGCAGCCGGTCACCAGTTCTCAGGGGCTCTGCCTGTGTGGACATCAGCAAGGGGCATTTCGAGACCTGAAGCAGGGCCTCGTGGGACTTTAAGAGAAGGGTTGCCCACAGTAAGTGGGTGCAGGAGACAGTTACATTGCAATGAGTCATTTACACACAGTCTGGGGAATCCTGCAGAACCCAAGATCACTCAGGATTATGAGACATTATTTGACTGTTTAAATAGATCTTCGTCTGCTTCCATAAAGAAAACACTATTGATCTGTTATTAGGCGGTCATTCACTCAACATTTCGGTCACTGCTGTTTTTTGTCGTTACTGAGTTTTGTGGTTATTGTATTGCTGTTGTCTGTTCTTTGCTGACATTTTTCAGCAGTGTTGACAGATTCTCAGTGAAAAATCCACAGTCTCTCAGGAAGGCATACCGGATACTTGACTGTGATTAGGAAACATGAGTAGGGCTGGAAGCATAGTCATATGAGGATGAAATCTGTTTCCTGGCCCGAATAATCATCTGCACTATTTTATGCATTGATTTAAGACGTCCAGTGAGATTCCACGCCTGCCAAGCCAGAGCTACTACAAGGGCCATAAAGATGAACAACTTGCCTTTAAAAGGGGGACACGGTTGAACACAAATAATTTCAGTGTGATAGCAAGAGTGTTGGAACAGAGTTGCATCTGCAAAGAGAAGTGTGAGGCCAATTCTTTACCTGGGGACATGGGAAGGTTTCAGAGAGAAGGCGACGGTTGAAATGAATTTTGAAGGACAGGTGGGAGATTCCTTAAGAAGGATGAAGAAAACAAGAAGAGAGAAACACCTTTCATTACCTACCAGCTCTCTCAGTGCTCCCGCTTCACAGCTGTGTTCTCCCCTTTGAAGCAGATAATCAAGGCTTGGCTTTAAGACTGGATGGATGGTTTCAGTCAATCCAGAGTTTGTCTACATGTGTTCTGCCAGGGGCTTCAGAGGATACAATGGAAGCATGAACAAGGCTCTCATTCAAGAACCGTACTGATCAAGGTGCCTGGGTGGCTCAGTTGGTTAAGCGTCTGACTCTTGGTTTCACCTCAGGTCATGATCTTGTGGTTTTCTAAGTTCAAGCCCTGCATCTGGCAAGGCAGCACAGAGCCAGCCTGGGATCCTTGCTCTCTCCCTCTCTCTCTGCCCCTCTCCCCTCTCGCACTGTTTCTGCCTTTCTCAAAAATAAATAAACTTAAAAAAAAAAAAAACTGTACTGATCACATCTTTTGCACGTAACACAACTAAGAACAAAACATCATGCCTTAAGTCCCCAGATCTGACAGAACAGAAGTAAGTTCAACAGAACCTTCTATGAGATGCACTCTACAGCTGTGTTTATTCCTCTGTAACATTGGACTCCTCTTGTATTTTCTCTATTATGCGTTGCCCTTTAGTAATGATATTTACGTTTAAATTCCCAAACGTCACCGTTAGCCAGGAGATACGTTTGGGAATTTTAAAGAGTAATGATATTTTTAAGATTTTTCTTGATATTTCTATTTGCACCAATGGGAAAACAGTACAATTGTTGCGTAGAATCTTGCCCACCGACCTCTTGCTTCACCAATTTAGATACCAATTTCCTCCAATGTACATCTCTATTACGAAATGGAAAATTCTCAATCTATTATCTCCAGCTCTAAGGGTAGGGAGGCAAAGGTAAAAACAAACACACAAATGAAACCAAATGAAAACCAAAAACCTAAGTCTCATCTCTTGAAAGAAACATTATTTAAAAAATCTCCACACTTTACCAGTTGCAAGATCTAGTAATTTCTAGTCTGGAATGGTCTGTAATGAAAGATCTTCAATAGGCAGAGGAGAAAAGAAAGTTAGGTATTCATTTATTAGTAAGAATTAAAAATAGCCATAGACACATAAAAAGATCACATCAGCTTTTAAACAGGAAGACAGAAAGTTTCTTTTTTTTTTTTTTTTTTTTTACATTTACCAGTTTATTAAAGGATTTGATAAAGGTTCCAGATGAACAGCCTGGTAAAGAGATAACATAGGACGAGGTCTGGGAGAGTCCCAACTACAGGAGCTTCTGTCCCCATGGAATTGGGATGCGTCATCCTCCAGGTATGGATATGTCTGCCAGCCTGGAAGCTTCCGGAACCCTGTACATTTGGGATTTTATGGAGGCTTCCTCACGTAGGCATAATCAATTATTAACTCTACTTCCAATATTAACTCTCTATTTCTCCATTTAGAAACTAATCCTTTTCTTGGGAAATTGACTCAAACAGGATTGTGCGTTAGCACGCTCCAATCAGACTCTCTGCTATGGGGACCCACTGTCACGCTTAAGACCCCACAGCAGAAAGAATGGTAACATTCACATTTTCTCACCTTAACTAGAAGACCAGAAAGTTCAGAAACACCATCCTAGAGACCAAATGCCTTTTTTGGACACCTGGGAAGGAGACTTTGCAGTGATTGTAAGAAAACACATAAGAGCAGGTACACAGGGGTTACTCCATGCCTAACAGAACACAAAAAATTATCTCTAATGGTTCACTGTATTCATTTTATTGGGAGTGCCAATGGAATCAGTAAACAAGGCAGTGGTGACTGATTTCAGTGAGGAAGACTATGCCTATTGAAAATACATATAACTAAGTCAAAGACTGAATGAAAGGTATAACCATATATATAAGGCCTAGCTGGACACCAATCTCTCTTTTCCTTGGCCTTTTTTTTTTTTTTTTGAGAAGTTTTAGGCTTCCAGAATGACTCACTGTAAAGTACACAGGGCTCCCCACTGCCTCCTGTGCCCTCTCCAAGTCTCTCCTATTATTAATATCTTCAATTGGTGTGGTACATTTGTTACAAATGATGAACCAATATTGACACATTCTTTTTTTTTTTTTAAGTTTATTCATTGACAGAGAGACACAGAGAGCATGCACAATTGGGGGAGGGGCAGAGAGAGAGAAAAAGAGAGAATCCCAAGCAGGCTTCACGCTGAGCCCAATGAAGGGCTTGGACCCACAAACCATGAGATTATGACCTGAGCTGAGATCAAGAGTTGGATACTCAACCAACCGACTGAGCTACTGAGATGCCCAAAAACATTATTCTTAACTAAAGTCCATACTTTATATTAGGGTTCAATCTAGATGTTTTACATTCTACTGGTCTGGATAAACATATAACATATGTTCACCATTACAGTATTACGCAGAATAGTTTCACCGCCCTAAAAATCCTCTGTGATTCACCAATTTATCCCTTCCTCCTCCCCACTCAGAGGCCCTGGCAACCACTGATCTTTTTACTGTCTCCCTAGTTTTGCCTTTTCCAGAATGTCATATAGTTGGGATCACACAGTATGTAACCTTTTCAGATTGGTTTCTTTCACTCAGTAATATGCATCTAAGGTTCCTCCGTGTCCTTTCATGGCTTGACAGCTCATTTCTTTTTAGTGCCAAATATTATTCCACTGTCTGAAGCACAGTTTATGTATTCATTCACCTGCTGAAGGACGCCTTCGTTGCTTCTAAGTTTTGACAATTATGAGTCCAGCTACTATAAGCATTTGTGTGCT
Organism: Prionailurus viverrinus; assembly: GCF_022837055.1. Lineage (NCBI taxonomy): Eukaryota > Metazoa > Chordata > Mammalia > Carnivora > Felidae > Prionailurus > Prionailurus viverrinus. Next base: position 14,676,573 of record NC_062571.1, read on the forward strand.
TGTGTTTGCATGCCCCTAAGTTTTCGTCTCCCTTGAGTGAATACAAGGAGCACAACTGCCGGACTGCATGTCAGGAAGGAGTGTCTTTAGTTTGGTAAGAAACTGCCGAGCTATCTTCCAAGGTGAAGTCTCTGAGAAGACCTGTAAGAAGTTTTTAATTTCAGTGAAGTCCAGATTATCCATGATTCCTTTCATGAATTGTGCTTTTGTCATCGTAGCTCAAAAGTCATCACCAAGCCCAAAGTCACTGAGATTTTCTCCTATGTTATCTTCTAGGAGCTATGTGGGTTTGCATTTTACCTTTAAGTCTGTGATCCGCTTTGAATTAATTTCAGGGAAAGGTGTAAGGTCTGGGTCTAGATTCACTTTTTTTTGCATAGGGATGTCTAGCTGGTCCAGCATCATTTGTTAAAAAAGACTATCCTTTCTTCACCCAAGCTGTGCTTCTCTGCCAAAGACCAGTTGGTTATATTCATGTGGGTCTATTTCTGGGCTTGCTATTCTGTTCCACTGATCCACTTGTCTATTCTTTCACCAACACACACTATGTCAATCACCACAGCTGTATAGGAAGACTTGAGACCTAGTAATGTCCGTCTTCCAACTTTGCTCATCAACTTCGATACTGGATAGAATATTCTGGACATTTTGCTTTCCAGATAAACTTGAGAGTGCATTTGTTGGGGTTCCAGTTCAAAAGGGAGACACAGGAAAACCCTGATACACCGAGGATTTCATCCCATTGATACACTGAGTCTATGCTACATAGATGGAACAATTTCCTCTTCAAAAAAACCCTAAAGGCTAGCTGAGAGATGACTACACGTTGGGCAATGAGAAGAAAACCACAATGAAGTGAGTAGGAGAGGCTGGGACACAATCTTACCATAAATCCCACCTCTAACATGGTGACCCACAGCTGGGAGAAAATTCAGAACCTGGAACTTCTCCCTGGGGAGTGAAAGGTTTGAACCCCATACTGGGAAGGTCAACTTTTAGGAACTGCACCTGAGAAACGAGCCCCCAAACACCTAACTTTGAAAACCAGCAGGACTCACATCCTAAGACCCACAGTACTGTAGTGACCTGGGAGATGACTCTTAAAGAACCTGCATACTGGGATGCCCCCCGCCCCAAGGCCCAGGTCAGAGAGATGACAGCCACACTTAAAGTGAGGGAAGCTCACTTGCTTCTATGAAAACACCGTCCTGAGGGGAGGGCATCTAACAGCACACACGTCTCTCCCGGAACACTCTCCTGGAGGGGCACCAGTGGGCTATCCTGGAGCTCCCCCAGTGTCATGCTCCAGGGCTCCAGTACTTCCGGGAAGGGAGCTTTCACATGTGGCTCGTCCCCAGATTTTTGTGGCTGCAGCCCAGGGGAACCTCTTGGTTGCCTAGCTCGGGAGGCAAGGGGAACTTTGCATTCCCGGTTCCGGATAACCAGTAATAATTGCTGTCACTCAGAAAGGAGCTCATACCCTTGTCTGGTGCCCTGGTTTTTGCAGCTGCTGCCAGAGGACAAGTCTAGATTGCCTGGCTCTGCTGGCCAGTGGGGCTTCCGCTTGTGGCAGGCTGCCACCCCCTCAGCACTGCGAGGACAGCAGGCTGAGGCACACCCCTCACTCATTCTGTGAAGGAGACGTCTTTGCTTGTCCTAGAGCTTTGGCCGGAGGGGCAGACTTCGGATCTGGCACACACCTAGTGGACTACGGGGCTGCTCTCAAGGAACACACGCTGTGGTGCCATCTTGGCACCCTTCCTCCACCTTGCTCCAGCTCATCTCCCAGGAGAGAGCTTGTAACCATCTGGAGCCCTGAGTTTTGCAACTGCTGCCCAGGGGATACTACCGGATTGCTTGGCCCGTGGGGCTTATGCTTGCATAAGCTTATTTTGAAAAGCTGCCGCCTGAGGGTCTGGCTTCCAATCAGTCTGAATCTAGGTGCTGAGACCCTCCCCTTAGAAACACTGACAGGTCTTGGCACATCTTTGACTGCCTGGACAAGTACAAAGGTTTGAGAGGCAACAAAAAGCTGGGGCAGGGTTGAATGACAAGGTTTAACTCCTTTAAGACTGGGAGAGGCAGCTATTTTATCTACTGTATAGAAACCAAATAGAGAGTCAACCAAGATGAAAAACCAGAGGAATATTTGCCAAATAAAAGGACAAGATAAAGTCTCAGGAAAAAACTTTAATGAAACAGAGATAAGTAATTTATCTGATAAGGAGTTCAAAGTAATGGTCATAACAATGCTCACCAAACTGGAGAGAAGAACGGATATACACAGTGAGAACTCCAACAAAGAGCAGGAAAACGTAAGAAGATACCAAATACAAGTCACAGAGATGAGTGAAAAATACACCAGAGGGCTTCAACAGCAGACAAGATGATGCAGAAGAAAAGATCAGTCAAGTCAAAGACGAATCAGTGAAACTCACCCCATCACAGTAGCAAAAATAAAAAAAAAATGAAAAAGCTAAGATAGCCTAAGTGGCATATACTACAACATCAAACAGACTAATATTTGTATCATAGGGGTCCCAGAAGGAGAAAGAGAAAGGAATAGAAATCTTGTTTGAGGAAATAAATAACTAAAAATGTCCCTAACCTGGGAGAGAAAACAGACATCCAGATCCAGGAAGCACGGACAGTTCCACAAGAGATTAAACTAAAGAGACCCACACCAAGATACATTATAATTAAGATGTCAAAAGGTAAAGTGACAAATGGATAAAGAAGTTGTGGTTTATATACACAATGGAATACTACTTGGCAATGAGAAAGAATGAAATCTGGCCTTTTGCAGCAACGTGGATGGAATTGGAGAGTGTTATGCTAAGTGAAGTAAGTCACACAGAGAAAGACAGATACCATGTTTTTCACTCTTATGTGGATCCTGAGAAACTCAACAGAAGACCATGGGGAAGGGGAAGGGGGAAAAAAGTTACAGAGAGGGAGGGAGGCAAACCATAAGAGACTCTTAGATACTGAGAATAAACTGAGGGTTAATGGGGGTGGGGAGAGAGGAGAGAGTGAGTGATGGGCATTGAAGAGGGCACTTGTTGGGATGAGCACTGGGTGTTGTATGGAAACCAATTTGACAATAAATTATATTTTTAAAAAAAGGTGAAGGGGTGCCTGGGTGGCTCAGTCAGGGTGTGTGTCCGACTTTGGCTCAGGTCATGATCTCACTGTGAGTTCGAGCCCCACATAGGGCTCCGTGCTGATGGCTTGGAGCCTGGAGCCTGCTTTGGATTCTGTGTCTCCCTCTCTCTCTTCCCCTCCCCTGCTCACATTCTGTCTCTCTCTTTCTTTCTCTCTCAAAAAATGAATAAAACATTTCAGAAACCCCAAAGATGTCAAAAGGCAAAGACTAAAAGAGAATATTAAAAGCAGTAACAGAAAAACAACCTGTTATGTACGAGGGAACCCCCACAAGACCATCAGCAGATTTTTCAGCAGAGACCTTACAGAGTGGCATGATATAGTCAAAGTGATGAAAGAAAAAAAAATCTTCCAACCCAAAACACACTGACTGGCAAAGTTATAGTTTTGAATTGAAGGAGAGAGAAAGTTCTCCAGACAAACAAAAGCTAAAGGGGTTCATCACCTTTAAACCAGTGTTACAAGGAATGTTAAATGGACTTCTTGAAGCTGAGACGGGCACTAATTAGTAATAACAAAACATATGAAAGAATAAATCTCACTGGAAAGGTAAATATATAGTAAAGGTAGCAGACTGATCACTTATAAAGCTAGTTATGAAGGTTAAAGTAGTAAAAATAACTATAATTACAACAATTAGTAGATACACAATGATATAAAATGTAACACCAAAAACATAAAACACGGAGGGGGAGAATAAAAATGTTGAGCTTTAGAAGTGGATCAAAGATCCGATCTCTGAGGGGCTTTCTTCGGACTGGGGCCGGCTCCCTATTCGCACACCTGGGGAGGAGGGGAGCCAAGCCTGGGTGAGGTTGTAGGTCAGAGGCTCAGTCCGCTGCTGGAGAAAGCGGTTCCCTCCCTGGAGGGCTGCGCCATAGCACAGAACCTGCCTGCGTCCCCCACCCCCGGGCGCAGTGGCTGGGCCGAGGGCTCAGTCTGCAGGAGGAAAAGGCCGCCGTCTCCCAGGAGAGCTGTGGGAAAAGACAAAGCCTGCCCGCTTCCGCCCCCGCGGGGACTCGTGGCGAGGGCGGTGGCTCAGTCCCCAGGAGGAGAAGGCAGTCCTCCCTGAAGTGCGGCAGTGGCACACACAAAGCCAGCCAGCCAGCCGGGACCGCATATCGCAGCACTGAGAGGCGCTTCCCCAGTGCCAGAGCGCACAGAGCGGGACTTTGGATCCTAGCCAAGCACAGGGTCAGGGGACTTGGCGCAGAGAGGACCGCCCCGTCTGCGCCCGTGGCACAGTGAGGACGACTCAAACTGAGTCTACCGGTCCGGCTCCTTGGAGAAGAGACTGGGGAATCACCATTCCCCCCTCTACCGCCACCACCAAGGCCGGGGGGGGGGGGGGGGGGGGGGGGGGGGGGGGGGGGCTCAGGGGATCACTCTGGGGCCCATAGTGAAGGCGGATTCAGATTACGCCAAACCACGCCCCCTTGCACTGGGTAACTGCTTATCCACTGGAGCCCCACGGACCCTGCCGACAGCTCCTCCCTACCAGCGATGCAGCATTGCCTGGATTAACTCTAGATCAATTCTGGATATAGAGACATATTCTGCCCCCTGTTTCTCCTCATTATCTCTTCCATGCCCTAGGCTGGTTACTCTGGTTATTGGTCTGTCTAAACAGACATATTTAATCCATTGTCTTGATACATGTTCTACACCTTCTTTACACTCCTTTCTCTCTCTCTGGAATGATCAAGCCACATAGTTTCTCTGTCTGGGTAATTTTATCTTGGTTTCCTTGTCCCCACCTCCTTCTTTATTTTCCTTTCCCTCTCTCTGGATTAAACCTTTTAGCTTCTCTGCCTAATCAATGTTTATTTTTTCTTCCCTCCACCCTATCATTTCTCTCTTTGTATGTGCTCTTCCATCAGCATTGCCTCCATCCTCTTCCTTACTTGTAGTCGGTGTTTTTTTTGTTTGTTTGTTTTTAGTCTTTAGGTTTTTGTGTTTGTTCATTTGTGTTATTTGTGCGTGTTTTTGCCTCCTGTTTGTCTATCTGTTTTCCTTTCCAGGGCTACTCCAAGAAACAAACCAAAGCACACCTGGTGGAGGGTCCAAAACATCACTACAAGTAGGGTAATAAAATAACCAAAGTCACAACGACAGAGAGCAAGTAACATTCCCCGAAAAAACACCTCCTGAAGAGCCAGGCCCTGGACAGTGTGTGACCCTCCTTTAATATAACAGTGCTTGTAGGTGCAGAGCACACAAGCTGTTAAAACACATAAGGGACACAAAACTAGCCAAAATGATGAAACGGAAGAATTCTCCTCAAAAGAAACTCCAGGAAGTAGCGACAGCTAACGAATTGGTCAAAACTGATTTAAGCAATATAATGGAACAAGAATTTAGAATAACAGTCATAAAATTAATCACTGGGTTTGAAAAAAGCATAGAGGACAGCAGAGAATCTATTGGTACAGAGATCAAGGGACTAAGAAATAGTCATGATGAATTTAAAAATGCTAGAGGGGCGCCTGGGTGGCTCAGTCGGTTGAGCATCCGGGTTTGGCTTGGGTCATGATCTCGTGGTTTGTGAGTTCGAGACCCACATCGGGCTCTGTGCTGACAGCTCAGAGCCTGGAGCCTGTTTTGGATTCTGTGTCTCCCTCTCTCTCTCCTCCTCCCCTGCTCGTGCTCTGTCTCTTTCTCTCTCAAAAATAAATAAATATTAAAAATGTTATAAATGAGGTGCAAAATAAAATGGAGGCAGCCATAGCACGGATTGAAGAGGCAGAAGAGAGAATAGGTGAATTAGAAGATAAAATTACGGAAAAAGAGGAAGCTGAGAAAGAGAGATAGAAAAATCCAGGAGTATGAGGGGAGAATTAGACAACTAAGTGATGCAATCAAATGGAACAATATCCATATCATAGGAATTCCAGAAGAAGAAGAGAGAGAGAAAAGAGCTGAAGGTATACTTGAACAAATCATACGTGAGGACTTCCCTGATCTTGGGAAGGAAACAGGCATTGAAATCTAAGAGGCACAGAGAACTCCCTTCAGACATACATTGAATGGATCTTCTGTAAGAACTATCATAGTGAAACTGGCAAAATACAAGGCAAAAGAGAGAATTCTGAAAGCACCTAGGGATAAACAGGCCCTAACATACAAAGGTAGACACATAAAGGTAGTAGTAGACCTATCTACTGAAACTTGGCAGACCAGAAAGGAATGGCAGGAAATCTTCAATGTGATGAACAGAAAAAATATGCAGCCGAGAATCCTTTATCCAGCAAGTCTGTCATTCAAAATAGAAGGAGAGAGAAAGGTTTTCCCAAACAAAAAACTGAAGGAATTCATCACCATCAAACCAGCCCTATAAGAGATCCTAAGGGGGACTCTGTGAGTGAAATGTTGCAAGGACCACAAAGTACCAGAGACACCACTACAAGCATGAAACCTACAAACATCACAATGACTCTAAACCCGTATCTTTCAATAACAACACTGAACGTAAATGGACTAAATGCTCCAACCAAAAGACATAGTGTATCAGAATGGATTAAAAAAACAAACAAACAAACAAACAAACAAGACCCATCTATTTGCTATCTACAAGAGACTCATTTTAGACCAGAGGACCTTCAGAATGAAAGTGAGGGGATGAAGAACTACTATCATGCTACTAGAAGTCAAAAGAAAGCTGGAGTAGCCATACTTCTATCAGACAAACTAGACTTTAAATTAAAGGCTGTAACAAGAGATGAAGAAGGGCATTGTATAACAATTATAGGGTCTATCCATCAGGAAGAACTAACAATTATAAATGTCTATGTGCCGAATACAGGAGCCCCCAAATATATAAAACAATTAATCACAAACATAAGCAACCTTACTGATAAGAATGTGGTAATTTCAGGGGACTTTAATACTCCACTTACAACAATGGATAGAACATCTAGACACAGGATCAATGAAGAAACAAGTGCCCTGAATGACATATTGGATCAGATGGACTTGACAGATATATTTAGAACTCTGCATCCCAAAGCCACAGAATATATTTTCTTCTCAAGGGCACATGGAACATTCTCCAAGACAGATCACATTCTGGTCACAAAACAGCTCTTAATAAGTATAAAAGAATTGAGATTATACCATGCACACTTTCAGACCACAATGCTATGAAAGTTGAAATCAACCACAGGAAAAAGTCTGGAAAACCTCCAAAAGCATGGAGGTTAAAGAACACACTACTGGGGCGCCTGGGTGGCGCAGTTGGTTAAGCGTCCGACTTCAGCCAGGTCACGATCTCGCAGTCCGTGAGTTCGAGCCCCGTGTCGGGCTCTGGGCTGATGGCTCAGAGCCTGGAGCCTGTTTCCGATTCTGTGTCTCCCTCTCTCTCTGCCCCTCCCCCGTTCATGCTCTGTCTCTCTCTGTCCCAAAAATAAATAAACGTTGAAAAAAAAAATTAAAAAAAAAAAAAAGAACACCCTACTAAAGAATGAATGGGTCAACCAGGCAATTAGAGAAGAAATTAAAAAATATATGGAAACAAATGAAAATGAAAATACAACAATCCAAATGCTTTGGGATGCAGCAAAGGCAGTCCTGAGAGGAAAATACATTGCAATCCAGGCCTATCTCAAGAAACAAGAAAAATCCCCAATACAAAATCTAACAGCACACCTAAAGGAACTAGAAGCAGAACAGCAAAGGCACCCCAAACCCAGCAGAAGAAGAGAAATAATAAAGCTCAGAGCAGAAATAAACAATATAGAATCTAGAAAACAGTAGAGCAGATCAATGAAACCAAGAGTTGGCTTTTTGAAAAAATAAACAAAATTGATAAACCTCTAGCCACGCTTCTCAAACAGAAAAGGGAGATGACCCAAATAGATAAAATTATGAATGAAAATGGAATTATTACAACCAATCCCTCAGAAATATAAGCAATTATCAGGGAATACTAGGAAAAATTATATGCCAACAAACTGGACAACCTGGAAGAAATGGACAAATTCCTAAGCACCCACACACTTCCAAAACTCAAACAGGAAGAAATAGAAAACTTGAATAGACACATAACCAGCAAAGAAATTGAATAAGTTATCAAAAATCTCCCAACAAATAAGAGTCCAGGACCAGATGGCTTCCCTGGGAAATTCTACCAGACAGTTAAAGCAGAGATAATACCTATCCTTCTCAAGCTGTTCCAAAAAATAGAAAGGGAAGGAAAACTTCCAGACTCAATCTATGAAGCCAGCATTACTTTGATTCCCAAACCAGACAGAGACCCAGCAAAAAAAGAATACTACAGGCCAATCTCCATGATGAATATGGATGCAAAAATTCTCAACAATATACTAGCAAATTGAATTCAACAGCATATAAAAAGAATTATTCACCATGATCAAGTAGGATTCATTCCTGGGCTGCAGGGCTGGTTCAATATTCGCAAATCAATCAATGTAATACATCACATTAACAAAATAAAAGATAAGAACCATATGATCCTATCAATCAATGCAGAAAAAGCTTTTGACAAAATTCAGCATCCTTTCTTAATAAAAACCCTCAAGAAAGTCGGGATAGAAGGAATATACTTAAACATCATAAAAGCCATTTATGAAAAGCCCACAGCTAACATCATCCTCAATGGGGAAAAACTGAGAGCTTTCCCCCTGAGATCAGGAACATGACAGGGAGGTCCACTCTCACCGCTGTGTTGAACATAGTGTTGGAAGTCCTAGCATCAGCAGTCAGACAACAAAAGGAAATCAAAGGCATCAAAATTGGCAAAGATGAAGTCAAGCTTTCACTTTTTGGAGATGACATGATATTATATACGGAAAACCCGACAGACTCCACCAAAAGTCTCCTAGAACTGATACATGAATTCAGCAAAGTCACAGGATACAAAATCAACGTACAGAAATCAGTTGCATTCTTATACACTAATAATAAAGCAACAGAAAGACAAATAAAGAAACTGACCCCATTCACAATTGCACCAAGAATCACAAAATACCTAGGAATAAACCTAACCAAAGGTGTAAAAGATCTGTATGCTGAAAACTATAGAAAGCTTATGAAGGGAATTGAAGAAGATACAGAGAAATGGAAAAACATTCCGTGCTCATGGATTGGAAGAATAAATATTGTTAAAATGTCAATACTACCCAAAGCTATCTACACATGCAATGCCATCACAACCAAAATTGCACCAGCATTCTTCTCGAAGCTAGAACAAGCAATCCTAAAATTTGTATGGAACCACAAAAGACCTCGAATACCCAAAGTTATATTGAAGAAAACCAAAGCAGGAGGCATCACAATTCTAGACCTTAGCCTCTACTACAAAGCTGTAATAATCAAGACAGCATAATATTGGCACCAAAACAGACACATAGACCAATGGAATAGAATAGAGACTCCAGAATTGGACCCACAAATGTATGGCCAACTCATCTTTGACAAAGCAGGAAAGAATTTCTGATGGTAAAAAGACAGTCTCTTTAACAAATGGTGCTGGGAGTACTGGACAACAACATGCAGAAGAATGAAACTAGACCACTTTCTTACACCATTCACAAAAATAAACTCAAAATGGATGAAGGACCTGAATGTGAGACAGGAAACCATCAAAACCCTAGAGGAGAAAGCAGGAAAAAAACCTCTCTGACCTCAGCCATAGCAATCTCTTACTTGACACATCCCCAAAGGCAAAGGAATTAAAAGCAAAAATGAACTATTGGGACCTCATGAGGATAAAAAGCTTCTGTACCGCAAAGGAAACTATCAACAAAACTAAAAGGCAACCAACGGAATGGGAAAAGATATTTGCAAATGACATATCAGACAAAGGGCTAGTATCCAAAATCTATAAAGAGCTCACCAAACTCCACACCCGAAAAACAAATAATCCAGTGAAGAAATGGGCAGAAAACATGAATAGACACTTCTCTAAAGAAGACATCCGGATGGCCAACAGGCACATGAAAAGATGCTCAACGTCACTTCTCATCAGGGAAATACAAATCAAAACCACACTGAGATATCACCTCACGCCGGTCAGAGTGGCTAAAATGAACAAATCAGGAGACTATAGATGCTGGCGAGGATGTGAAGAAATGGGAACCCTCTTGCACCGTTGGTGGGAATACAAACTGGTGCAGCCACTCTGGAGAACAGTGTGGAGGTTCATCAAAAAATTAAAAATAGATCTACCCTATGACCCAGCAATAGCACTGCTAGGAATTTACCCAAGGGGTACAGGAGTGCTGATGCATAGGGGCACTTGTATCCCAATGTTTATAGCAGCACTTTCAACAACAGCCAAATTATGGAAAGAGCCTAAATGTCCATCCACTGATTAATGGATAAAGAAATTGTGGTTTATATACACATGGAATACTATGTGGCAATGAGAAAGAATGAAATGTGGCCTTTTGTAGCAACGTGGATGGAACTGGAGAATGTTATGCTAAGTGAAGTAAGTCACACAGAGAAAGACAGATACCATATGATTTCACTCTTATGTGGATCCTGAGAAACTTAACAGAAGACCATGCGGGATGGGAAGGTGAAAAAAAAGTTACAAAGAAGGAAGGAGGCAAACCACAAGAGACTCTTAAAAACTGAGAATAAACTGAGGGTTGATGGGGGGTGGGAGGGAGGGAAAAGTGGGTGATGGGCATTGAGGAGGGCATCTGTTGGGATGAGCACTGGGTGTTGTATGGAAACCAATTTGACAATAAATTTTGTAATAAAAAATAAATAAATAATTTTTATAAGTAACCAAATAAAAAAAACCCACCCAAGATAACCACATTAGCATTTCCTATGCATAAGCTATTAAATATATATTTATATGTATATATGTATGTTGAGGTAAACTTAGATGTACTGTTTTATGTCCATATTCATTTAATATCATTAAGAGTTCCAGAATTTTAAAAACTCCTGAGACATGGTTTTTAAGGTCTTTTTGTTATTCCAGCACATGAAAGTACCACAAGTTATTTAACAAATTCTCTATTAACTAAACCATACAGTTATTGCCAAATTTTTGCCAAAATACTACTATGAGGCCTATCTCTTGTATGTAAATCTATGTCCTTATCTGACTATTTTCTTGGAAAAGATTTCTAAACTTTCTAATTGTGAAATCTAAAAAAAAAAAGTGGATCAAACTTAAATTGTTATCAACTTTAAACTGTTACAGATTAAGTTGTTATACATAAGCCTCTTGGTAACCACAAAGCAAAAACCTATAGTAAACACTGGAAAGATAAAGGAATGAAAGTATACCACTAAAATAAGGCACCAAACCAAAAAAGAAGAGAGAGAGAGAAGAAAGGATCAGAGAAGAACTCAAAACCAGCCAGTAAATGATTAACAAAATGGCAATAAGTACATACCTATCAATAATTACTTTAAATGTAAATGGACTTAATTCTCCACTCCAAAAGACACAGTGTCTGAATGGGTTTAAAAAAACAAAAACAAACACAAACACAAACACACACAAAAAACCCCACAAGACTCAGCTAGATGCCCTCTATAAGACACTGACTTCAGATATAAGGACACATATAAACCGAAAGTGAAGGCTGGAAATAGATGTACCATGCAAATGAAAACCAAAATAAAGTTGGGGTAGCAATACTTATAAAACATAAAATTGACTTTGAAATAGACTGTAATGAGAGACAAAGATGGGCACTACATAATGATAAAGGAATCAATTGAACAAGAGAATGTAATACTTGTAAATATTTATGCACCCAGCATAGAAGCACCTAACTATATAAAGTATTAATAGCCCTAAAGAAAGAAATGGATAGTAATACGATAATAGCAGGGGATTTTACTGTCCCACTTAAATCAATGGATGGATCATCCAGACAGAAAATCAATAAGGAATCATCATCCTTAAATGAAACAATCAACCAAATAGTCTTAACAGATATATGTAGAATATTCCATCCCAAAGCAACAGAATACACATTCTTCTCAAGGGCACATGGAATATTTCCCTGGATAGATCCTATGTTAGGCTACAAAACAAGTATTAATAAACTTAAGAGGACTGAAATCATATCAAGCATTTTTCCAATCACAAGGGTATGTATGAAATTAGAAATCAACTACATGAAGAAAACTGGAACACTCACAGATATGTGGAGATTAAACAACATGCTATTAAATGACCAATGGGTCAATGAAGAAATAAAAGGAAAAATTGAAAAAAAAGTGCCTTCAGACAAAGGAAAATACCAGAATACCAAAATTCGCAGCATGCAGCAAAAGCAGTTCTAAGAGGGAAGTTCATAGCGATTTAATGCCTATCTCAAAAAAACAGGAGAAGTCTCAAATAAAGAACCTAACTTTACACCTCAAGTTATTAGAAAAAGAAGAACAAATGAAGCCCAAAGTTAGCAGAAGGAAGGGAATAGCAAAAATTAGAGTGGAAATAAAGTAAGAGATTTTAAAAACACAGGAGAGAAGATCAATGAAACTGAGTTAGTTCTCTCTAAAAAGATAAAATTGACCAGCCCTTAGCTAGACTCACCAAGAAAAAGAGAGGACTCAAACGAATAAAATCAGAAATGTGGGGTGCCTGGGAGGCAAAGCCTCCAACTTTGGCTCAGGTCATGATCTCACAGTTCATGAGTTCGAGCCCCATATCGGGCTCTGTGCTGACAGCTCAGAGCCTGGAGCTTGCTTCAGATTCTGTGTGTGTGTGTGTGTGTGTGTGTGTGTGTGTGTGTGTCTGACCCTCCCCCATCTCAAAACTAAACATTAAAAATTTTTTAATAAAACTAATAAAAATCAAATAAAAGAGGAGATGTTATAATTGATAGTACATAAACACAAAGGATCATAAAAGCCACTTGATGGGGCGCCTGGGTGGCGCAGTCGGTTAAGCGTCCGACTTCAGCCAGGTCACGATCTCGCGGTCTGTGAGTTCGAGCCCCGCGTCAGGCTCTGGGCTGATGGCTCGGAGCCTGGAGCCTGTTTCCGATTCTGTGTCTCCTTCTCTCTCTGCCCCTCCCCCGTTCATGCTCTGTCTCTCTCTGTCCCAAAAATAAATAAACGTTGAAAAAAAAAAAAAAATTTTAAAAAAAAAAAAGCCACTTGAGCAATTAAACATGGACAAATTGGACAACCTAGAATAAATGGATAAATTCCTAGCAACATATATATCCATACATAAACATACATACTTTGTCTATACCCACGCTGTGCTGAGATTTTGATTGGGAAAGCACTGAATCTATTAGGTCGGTCTGGGAAGAACGGAAATGAGTCCTCTCATCCATGTACATGGCATATCCATACACTTATTTATTTATTTGTTTGATTTCTTTCATCAGAGTTTTAAAATTTTCCTCATATAAATCTTATTCTGTTAGATTTACATCAAAGTATTTCATTTTCTTTGATATTAATGTAAATGGTATTATGATTTTTGTTTCAAATTCTAATTGTTCATTGTTGGTATGGAAAAAAGAAATTGACTTCTATATATTAATCTTGAAACCTGAAGCCTTTCTATGATAACGTATTGATTCCACAGTGTCTGTGTTCTTTGGGATTTTTTATATAGACAATCATGTCACTTGCAAACAAAGACAGTTTTTTTTGACCTTCCCAATCTATAATATGAATAGATGAATAGGCACTGAATTCTGTCAGATGGTTTTTCCACATCCATTTATATAATATGCTTTTTCTTCTTTGGCTTTTGGATATGATTAATAACATTAATTGTTTTTCAAATGTTCAAGTAGACTTTCATTCTTGGAATAAATCCCACTTGGTCATGGTGTATAATTCTTTTTATAAATTGCTGGACTTGATTTGCTAATATTTTGTTGAGGATTTTTAATCTATGTTCATGAGATATATTGGTCTATACTTTTTTTTCTTTCTTGTAATATCTTTGTCTAGTTTTGGCATTCGGGTAATGTTGGTCTCATAGAATGAGTTGTTTAAGTTTCTCTCTGCTTCTATTTTCTGAAATGGATTGTACAGAATTGGTATCCTATATTTTTTAGGTATCTGGTAGAATTACCAGTGAATACACCTGGGCTTGGCACTTCCTGTTCTGGAAGGTTCTTAATGCTTGATTCAATTTCTTTAATAGATATAAACCTATTCAGATTACCTAGTTATCCTTGTGTGGGTGTTGGTAGATTGTGCCTTTCAAGGGTATGGTCCATTTCATCTAGGTTATCAAATTTGCAGCATAAAGTTGTTGATAGTGTTCCTTTATTACCCTCTAGTATCTATGGATCAGTGATTGTGGCCCATCTTTCATTTTTGAGATTAATAATTTGAGTCTTCTCTCTCTTTTTCTTAGGTAAAACATGGCTAAAAGCTTATAAACTGTATTGATCTTTTTAAAGAACCAGCTTTTAGTTTTGTTGGTCTTCTCTACTGAGTTTCCATTTTCAATCCAAGTTCTTAATTCTTATCTTCAACCAAAGAAGTGAAAGGCATTTTTATTTACTTTGATGAAATTACTATCCCTACTAACCCTAATCCCATAAAATCTACAGTCATTTTAAAACACAATAATTGGTAATCTGACGAATGGGACAATAATAACCATCAAAAGTAAAAACATTTCCCTGAGTGAGTGGGAAGCACTTCAGCTCATTCAGGGCGATTCTGACTCTCTTATTCTCCTCCCCTCACCCTCCCCACCCTCCACACACACAGGGTAAAAGCAGTGCCTGAACACTCTTTGATAAGCAAGGGTGACTGGACACAGGGTAGTTCAATGAACTCTGTTTCATTGTTTTCTGATTATTGTTTGGCACACACAGGCGAAACTTAGCATGGGAGAATTCATCGCTCATAGTCCAAGACCGGACCATCAGACCTGGGAAGTGGTACTGTTCCGTCAGAATGTCTGGATTCAACTTTTCCAGAATCATGTGGAAGATCGTAGGAAGAGGAGTAGTCAGCAAAGCCACTGTGGGGGCAGATGTGACACAGTCTGCAGATGTGTTGCAGGTGTGGGAGGAAGATGTGAATCTCAAATAGAGGCAAGCAGTTCTCATGACCAACCAAGTACTAAGCCCCAGATTTCTAACTTAACTGGTAAAACACAAATGTCGGAGAGCATCTTTGTGAGGGAAATGTTCTCTGGAGGAAAAGAAACTCTGGTCAAAGGTGAACTCCCACAGGATGTGTGTGATCCAGGAAACGGGAAGCCTAAGGAACTCCGCTGCAACCAACTTAGTACTGTGGCAGACGGTCCCTGTTCCCTCAAGAAATATTTGGTGATGGTGACAGTATCTGGAGAAATAGGCACTTCTCTACGGGGGCCATGAACTAGCATGAAATGAGCGTGGTCCCTTCACAGGTCGTTGGGGATGTCGGTGGACGGGAGACCAGGAAGATTCTGTGGCCTTCCATTCAATATGGTGGCTGCGTCATCAATGCGGATCCACGCCGGAGGGGTGGGGCATGGGATGGATCCTCAAGTCGGGCTCTCAGATTTGCCAGACTGTGATCCCTTTTGCCCTTAACGCCCAGAGCCCATTGACCAACCACTGCTCTGATTGTGAAGTGCTGTGCAGGAAAACTACCATGGCTGTTTCAAT
The DNA here is from genome assembly GCF_022837055.1 of Prionailurus viverrinus. Lineage (NCBI taxonomy): Eukaryota > Metazoa > Chordata > Mammalia > Carnivora > Felidae > Prionailurus > Prionailurus viverrinus. Next base: position 14,692,316 of record NC_062571.1, read on the forward strand.
AAGCGTGTGGCCCACCTACTCATGCTCCCCCCCCTCCAGGTGAAGAGGCTGCTTCTAAGGCAACAGAGCCCCTCTCTGTGGTCAAAAGAACAGCTGCTATCCTGACTCATCTCCCTGAAACATCCCCGGAAGACAGAATCCATTTCGGTTCTTCTTACCTTTTCTTCCCTCAGAGAGAGAGGTTCATGAATAAAGATTAAATTCTCTTTTCTCTCAGCTCCCTTTGGAGCTTACAGGAGATCAGATTCCAGTCAGCACATAAGTGTTTGCCATGAGACACCTTCTCTCTCAGGGAGAGAAGGGTCTGTTTTCCCAACCATTGTTTATAATTAATCAGCACTTGCACAGATTAAAATACTCTTTTGATACTGGATACACTGTACCCATTTTTTACTGCAATTTTTTTTTTCTTGGCAAGCATAGTTCTTCCCTATTTTACCAATGAAGAATTAAAGGTATTTGGGAGAAAACAGGAATCCCAGATCAAAGATTGAGAAGAGGCTTAAGACATGCTCAAAATCAATACGGGTAACGGCCTGATTGCTAGCTCTTCTGTGGGGCTCTCTTAGCTCTAGTATCTAATGATTAAATTGAATCCAATCTGAGCAGTTAGAAAAGGCCAGCTAGGAATGGGGAGAATTTGAGTTGCAGATCATTTTAAACTGAATTTTTCTTCCATATTATCTATCATCTCAGGAGCTTTTGGCTCATTACGTTGCTGAGCCTGTTCTAATGAAGGTGTCGTTTGCACATTCTTGTTTTTTGTAGGAAGGTGAATCGCTGACAATTCTTTAAAATACATTCTCAAGTGAAAACTTTCCCATCATGGTCTCGCTTATATCCTTAAAGTCACACGGGATAAGGCAAACCTCAGTCTGGCTGAATCATTCTGCCATTCCAGATAAGTGGTTCTGAATTAATGAAACTGTAGGGTGATTTGCAAAACTCGGCGTGCTAATAAATGTGTCTTAGTCCCAGTGGTGAGGCAACCATGCCCCCACTCCTTCACACTGTAACCAGGACTCTGCAGGGCTCTGGAGAGAACACGGGGTCAGCTCCCAGAAAATTCATGCAGAATTCTTCCAGCCACAAAAGGTGAGAGGAGATCGGAGGGAACACCAGTGCGACTTTCCAGTACATGTGCAAAATGCGGAGCTCAAGGAGGGGACCATCCCTTGTGTTCCATGGTGCTTCATGCACAAGGCTCTAGCATTTCTCTTCCAGAGCTTTTAGGCCGACCTGGTTCCCACTGAATCATCTCCTACCCCATCTGTTCACACCTCAGACCTCCCCCACTCTCGGTGCTTGGTACCAGCTCTGTCCCAATTATTCCCCTCTCTTCCTTTGAGCTCTAGGCTCTTCTTAATAAATCTGGCTTCTAAACAGTGATGGCGTTCTTCCTGTTTCTTCTCCCTATTCCTCAGTCATTTTTACAGTAAAATGGGGAAACCGATATTTTCTCCAAGTGTCTGACAAGACTGTTGTAGGGATTAAAGGGGATAAGAGAAGTGTGAAGCGGTTCTTTTGTGTACAAGGGATTCTTTTGCTTCATCGGGTATTTATCTCACTGTGACACCTGGGAAGCCACATTTTCCAGTCACTATACCTGCCTTATAGACAGGGGTGTGCCGGGGACAACTGTGTTTCTAGGAACGAGAGACCTTCACATGTAGCTTTTGTTGAATTCCAGGCATCAGTGAGTTCTCCAACTATGGTTGCTTGCAAGCTGCCAAGGTGAAGTGCACAGACTGGCAGAGTTCCTCCTGAAAGTATCTGACAATCAATGCTCGGGAGCCTGTATGAGCCAGCTCCAGCTCACCCCTGGATATGGCCCAGATTTCAGGGTCATGAGCACCCAACGGTTTCACTGTCCAAAATTGTGACCTGCTCCAGCTTCCTTATCCCAGACCAACTTTGCTGCCTCCTCTGACAATGACCCTCATCATCAGGGGCTGCTCCTCTGGACACACTTGTCCCCTACCTACACCCCAGCTGCGTCCACTGTGGCCTGGACAGGGTTGGGGGCTCAGGAGGAGGGGACCCCGCTCGGCTTGTGCCGGCTCACAAGGACACATCGTTAAGTAATGAGGAATCCTGAAGCCAGATGTGAAACCATTGGTAGCTAGAAACAGGCCACAGTGGGAGTGTTTGTACCAGAGGCAGTGGCAGATGCTAGAAAAATCAGAACCTTCCCTCTACCGCCCCCAGAGTTAAGTTCGTCTCTCTGATTTACTGTGGCTCTCAGATCTCCGGCTTTAACCTCTAGAAGAACTGAGCAAAGAGAACTACGATACAGAGCAAGTCTTCACTTGCCACAGAGGGCCACAAGCTCAGCCCCTCACACTGTCGGCTCTCCTCTCACTTGCCTTCCTGCCAGAAGGGAGGGGGCTCGCTCCTTTGTGGCCGGAAGGGCACCCAGTATCTCCGTGACTCAGATCTCTTGCAAAACTGATTCCAGCTACCACATAAAGGAGGACGGGTTTCCTTTTTTGTAGTCTAACAGTGGCTCCTGAGTCCTCATTTCCTGGCACAACAGCGGCTTCTTTCCAGGACAAATGATGGCGCGAAACATCCCCCCTCAGGAAAACTGAACCCACACCGAGGGCTGTTCTAACAAAGCAGCCCTGCAATAACCAGACCTCCTCCACACATGCCCTCGTGCTGGAGGCAGGCAGCCTGGGCAGCCCCATTCTGGGAACAGACTGGGCAGCACCTACTTTAGTACAAGTCCTTCGGAGTCTTTATAAAAGGTTTTTTCAAAGAAGTCTCTGTCTTGTCTTACATAGTGTCACCAGATCATATATAGCTATTCGAGGCTTTGGACACATGGCTGTTGTGGTTTTACAATGCCACGGTGGAACACAAGAAATATTACTGGCCACAGAATGAGGCTTGGTGTCAAACGTCACGGACTCTGTGCGCCCATGCACGATGGGAAACATGTGGGAAGAACAGGTGTGGAGCCCCGAGCCAGTTTTCACCATTTCTGGAAAGTAATCCAGGCTTGCAAGACACAGGAATTGCCCCTGTGATGGACTTCCATCCATCTCCCAACTCCTCTCTAGGTCATTCGATGGCAGCGTAAAATCTCACTATTAGACCTTCCGCCTTTCGCCCCTGCACTGAAGGCATCTACAAGGCAAAGCCTAACATACAGGCGTGCTTGCTCTCTGCGGTGATGAAAGAATCTGGGAGGAGGAAGGAAGGAGGAAAAGTGGAGGAAGGAATACATGAGGGAGAGCAATGTTTCTAAGGCCGAGAACGTGTGAAAGGGAGGCGTGAAAGAGGAAGGAAAAGGCCATGAAGCAACTGGGGACCGAGTTGCAGAGCCGGGCAGAGGTGCTCAGATGCTGCCGCAGGTGGGTCCCCACCTCTGAGAGCAGCCACCCCGGACAGTGGCCCTCAGGAGAGATATGCGGATGGGCTACTTGGCAGGAAGGGGCGGTAAAACCCGGAGAAGAACCAAGCAGGTAGGTAGGTGTTTTATTCTGGATTTTAATGATTGTGTCTAAGCGTCCTCTAACTTCTCATGCCCTGGGCCCGTTGGCCAGTTTAAATTAGCATGGCTACAATAAATTCTCCCAAATCATAAATGCTTATGTGGAAAGAACCCCGGGCACCTTTCCCTAAAGGAGCCTAAAGTGTCTGCAAGTAATATCTATCTGACATCCCTTAAGGCACACAAAAGCGAAGCAAGCTGGGGCAATTATTGTTATTTTCCATTTTTCATTATGGAAACTGTGTTGTAAGAGTCTGGTGTATTGTGGAGGCAGGAGGAACAGGAATCTTGAATTACTGACCATTCATTCCACAACTTCTTGGCGTTTCCTCCATGCCGACCGTGGGCCTCGTCACGTCCCATCTCACGACAGTGAACCACCTTGGGATGGAACACAGAATGGACGTGCGCTTTCCAAAGCCAGCGGCAGCCTTTGAAGCCAGCCCGCGAGGGCAGGTGGCAGGTGGGCGTCAACGTAGCTCTTCTTGCTGCCAAATCTAATGGTGCTGGTTAGGGGGGAGTTGGGAGGGCTGCGAGGCAGGGCACGAAACTCACCCAACAGAGACCCCTACCCCTTCTCTGGAAAGAGCGCCAAGTACGACCTTCCTAGGCCACTTCTATAAGGTAGGAAAACATGTCTTCTGTGGCTGTAGGGGGAGAGCTGCCTAGCAGGGACTCACAAAAGACTGTCCTCTCCCTGACAACCACGTTCTGGCCCAAACCAGTCCCGTGCGGCCTTCAGAGAGATACTAACTAGAGTATCTGTATGTGGCCTCTTTGTAATGACTGTGGCTCCTCGACTAGGATGATGAGTCACTGTGCACAACTCATCCTGTTGGTAAGAGAGACCATTTCTGAATGTCCGTGCAGGCTCTACTAACCTCCCAGGTACCTGGAAACTATGATGCCAAAGAAGAGGGAGGAAGGAAAGTGAAGGGAACCACTATCCACTGACTGGACCCTATGCTTGCCACGTGTCTTACGTGGACCATCCATTTGGTCATTCACTCCACGGAGATTCCCCGCACACCTCCCCTGCGTGAGGCCTGGGCTAAGTGAGGCAAGCAGGGGCACGGCAGCGCACGGCTCTGAGGAAAGTCGGGTTCAGAGAAAGCAAGCCTTGCGAGAGTCACGTCATTACCTAAATGGGTGAATCGAACTGTGGCCCCCAGATTAACTTCTCAGGCCCTTTTCTTCCTCACAGGCTGCTCCTGCCTCTGAGAACACATCTACCAGAGCTCCTTCCTTCACAGAGAAATGAAATGAACCAGGCCTGAACGCATCTTACTCTGCAGTGTGCTTGCTGAGCGGCATTGATGCTCATCTGGGACGTGACGGCTCTTCAGGGAATGCAGAGAGAGTGATGTCCCAGTCCTCGGGATGACATCACCGGTACAGGCACATATACTGCCATCTGGCCCATCGTACGTCTATGGCTCTCACATGCACAGGAAAAAGGAGACACCACGGAGTTAGAAATGCTTTAAGATTACCCCGATACCAACATCAAGAAGAGAAACTGCAGGAGCCCAAACGATGGGGTCAGTAAAGCAAGACTGACCAGCATCACGGAGCAACTGAGAGCAGTCACTCCTCCCTGGTCTCTGAGGAGGGGGATCAGATGTCCCCACAGCACCGAAGTCCGTGACTCTGCCTGCCCTGGGAGAGGGCCTAGGCTGCCGGTGGGAGGTTCTTAGCAGAGGAGCTGGGACCAGACGGCCTGTGTTCAAATTCTGAGGTCTCTACTAGTCTGACCTTGAAGCTGAAGACTCCATGCTCCGGGTTCACCACTGTCAACCGAGGACAGTAAGAGCACCCAGCTCACGGCCTAGTAGCGTAAGCAGCTAATGCATTTCAAGCACTGAGACAGTAAGCTCTCAGCAAATGCTGCTAACACTATTCTACTACTGTGAGCTCTTGTTACAATTAACTCTGACCTTTCACCCAGGGATTGGAACGTGAGAGCACAGACCCTACCAATCCGACTGAGTCTTAGAACATAACCAAGTGTGTCTAAAACTTTCTCTTCAAAAAAGTGCCACCAGCCTTTTCCTTTTAGTTTTTTTTAATGTTTTTTTTAAATTTATTTTTGGGAGACAGAAAGAGACAGAGCATGAGTGGGGGAGGTGTGGAAAGAGAGGGAGACACAGAATCCGAAGAAGGCTCCAGGGTCTGAGCTGTCAGCACAGAGCCTGATGTGGGCTCAAAACTCGTTTACTGAAAGATCATGACCTGAACTGAAGTCAGAAGGAAGCTTAACCGACTGAGCCACCCAGGCCCCCCACCCACCAGTCTTTTCTAAAAGGCTTAGTCTAAATTATTAAGGTCACTGCTACTTTGTTTTTTTTTTAATTTTTTTTTTCAACGTTTATTTATTTTTGGGACAGAGAGAGACAGAGCATGAACGGGGGAGGGGCAGAGAGAGAGGGAGACACAGAATCAGAAACAGGTTCCAGGCTCTGAGCCATCAGCCCAGAGCCCGACGCGGGGCTCAAACTCCCGGACCGCGAGATCGTGACCTGGCTGAAGTCGGACGCTCAACCGACTGCGCCACCCAGGCGCCCCAATCACTGCTACTTTGTAAAGAAGTTTCTTTTTAACAAACCTGTGATATTGCAATTTACGATAAGAGATATACATTTGCTCTTGGTTTCTGGCATAGAACTCCTAAAACCCTAGGAGTTTCCTAAGTGATGGGAGCCAAAAGGTTTCCTCTGTTACGTTAATGAAGTGACTTCTGGAAAGTACCTAAGGATGGAGGCCTGTTGCCAGAGGAGCCAACCATGCGAATAGAGGGTGAGAACTTTCAGGCCCACCCCACCCCACTCCTGAGGAGGAGAAGAGGGAGGGGCTGGAGCTTCGAGCCGGCACCCATGACCAATGATTTAATCAACCATGCCTCTGTACTGGAGCCCTCCATAAAAACTCAGAAGGAGAGTACTTGGAGACTTGCTAGGTTGGTGAACACATGGGGATTCGGGGATGATGGCCCACCGGTAGAGGACATGGAACAACCCCACTCCCAGACCTTGCCCTACGCATCTCCCCCATCTGGCTGTTTCTGAGTTGTACCATTTTCTAGCAAATAGATGATCCAGTAGGTAACACGTTTCTCTGATTTCTGTGAGATGTCCGAGCAAATTCATTGATCCCAAGCAGAGGGTTGTGGGGACTTCTGATTTCCAGCCGGTCAGTCAGAAGTACAAGTAATACCTGGACTTGGTACTGGAGTGTGAAGTCCAAGGAGGAGGTCATGGAAACTCTTTCTACATAGATGGTCAGTCAGAAGCACAGGGAACCTGGGCTGGTGACTGGTGTCTGAAGGGGGTTTGGGAAGCAGGCTTGTGGGACTGAGCCCGCAGCCGATGGGATCTGATGATGTCTCTGGGTCGACAGTGTCAGAACTCAGTTGACTCTCGACGTGCTGCTGGTATCTGAGAGGTGCTTGTTGGTGTCCAGAAGACCCCACCACATGTCAGAAGTGGTCTCAGAACCCTTTTAAAGTCTTGTAATACCGCCATATACTTAGGATGCCCTGGACTGTGGCCGGGCTGCCTTCAGTCCTCATTAAGGCCACATGAAAACAGCACCTGTGTCAGAAGTGAGTGTTGGAGGAGAAGCTGGCTGAGAATGAGATAATGATGATGACAAGAAATCAGATGAAACAATTCTCACGATCGACCAGCTCAGAAAGGGGCTGGACAGTATGAGTGCCACCAGGTGAGGAGGGGACATCGCTCTGGCATTTTAGACCTGGTGGAGATTGGTCCCCTCCTCTTGATCACCAATGATCAGGGCGGGTGCCCTGAACCGGCCCTCCATTCAGGTCCAGTTTCGTAGATCCAATTTCTCAAAACCCCAGTCGTTGTTATTGTTACTGGATTTCTAATGGATGCTTTTTGGTAAACTGGTCACACTGCCCAATGCCTTTGCCCAATCACATCATTCGGTTCTTTAGAAAGTACCTGAAAAGACTGAGCCCAACACAGGCATTTCAGGAAGGACTCAGGACGTAAGGAAAATACAGATGTTGTGGAGGGTGTAAGTCAGGCTCTCCATAGGAACAGGAGAATACAGAGACAGGTATGTAAGAGGAGAATTACCATGAGGAATGGCTCACACAATTATGGGAACCAAGAAGTGCTATTATCTGTCATCAGAAAGTTGGAGACCCAGAAAAATCGGCGGTGTGATTCAGTCTGAGTCTGAAGGCCCCAGAATCAGGAGCACTGATGTCTGTAGGCAGGAGAAGACGGGAGTCCCAGCTGAAGAAGAGAGCGACAATTCGCCCTGCCTCTGCCTTCCTGTTCTATCAGGCCTTCGACGAGTCGGATGATGCACACCCACATTGGTGAGAATGAACCTACTTTACTTAGTCTACAGATTCAAATGCTAATCTCTTCCAGAAATACCCTCCCAGGCACACCCAGCAATCATGTTTCACCAGCAATGTGGAGATCCCTTAACTGAGTCAAGGTGATACATCAAAGTAGCCACCACATAGGTAGCATGCTGCTCAAACGGCCAAAGGAGGCAGGACAGGGCCGGCCATCTGTATGGTGGCAAATGGCTTGGGGAAAGGTTTCTTTCTTTTCAAACCTCTGCTAAGTAATAAAAGGAGCAAGCCGTGCAGAGCACATGGGGGTGGATAAATCACACTGCAGCAAGGAAGGCACGGCCCATAAAGCGTGCCACCTTATGGCACAGGAGCCACTGCTAGCCTTGCTGACTTATTACTCTCCGTGCCAGGAGGCACTGAGGACGCGTGGCTGGGCTGCCTCTGAGGCAATAGATTCTGCGGCAAGTGACGCGTGGAGGAACAGAAACGCACATAACAGCCAGATGCGGAGTGTCAGGGCGGCTCTGACTGAACACAGATCTCACCTTCTCTATTCATATGTAATGTGTGATCAGTTTGCCAGGCTGCAAGTTCCAGTGTGAAACAAGGTGAAAAATTATAGCTGGCTCTGGCCTTGGCACATTTTACTCAGAAGCAGGCTGTGTGGGATTCAGAATCGACGGGAAATTCAAAGAGAAGGGAACAAACTAGAATTTCTGCATCCCCGGGGTACCTGGGTGGCTCAGTTGGTTAAGCACCTGACTTTGGCTTGGGTCATGATCTCGTGGTCTGTGAGTTCGAGCCTTGCATCCAGCTATGTGTGGACAGCCCAAAGCCTGGAGCCTGTTCCGGATTCTGTGTCTCCCTCCCTCTCTTTGCCCCTCCCCCACTTATGCTCTCTCTCTCTCTCTCTCTCTCTCAAAAGTAAATAATTTTTAAAAATTAAAAAAAGAAAACTTTTGTATCCCCATCTACATTATGTAAAGTTATGACTTTTATTTAAGGTGAAATAGTTTTAAAAAGATACAAGGAAGCTCACACAAAATTTGACTATTCTTTAATGTTAAATTACGAGGTGTGGTTTTCCTGCTGTCCCAAAAATTTGAGACAAATAACAATTTAAAACATCCTCACCCCAGCAAGGAAAACAAAGTGTGCCTTGCTCTCAACACCTGTGTTGTGCTCTTATAGAGCCACTAGAGGGGGCACACGCTACCTAACATGCCTTGTCCCCAGGCCCAGACAGCTCTGAGGATGCTCGCAGTTACATTTGGGAGGACGGAACGTGCTTCCATCTTGGCATCTGTTCTGCAAAAATACTAATAAGCAAACTGGAACCAAACTCCATCGTAAGACTGGAAGGCAGTGTTTCCCATTAGAGTGTCCTTTGCTCCTGGAAACTCCAGGCACACCGAGTAGATACGAAGATGCAGGGCTTGATCCTAGTTAAGGAGCTTTAGGGCAAGAGTATCCAGAAACGCACACACCTCAACAAGGGCCTGTTTCCGACTCTCCTTCCCTGAGCAGGAGTAGGGGCTGTGAGTTCTTTGATGTCGGGTCCAGACAAGCACCCATGGAGACAGGGGTGATATAGAAAGGGGGGTGTGCGTGCCTGCGTGTGTGTGTGTGTGTGTGTGTGTGTGTGTGTGTGTTTCTAGGGCAGGAAACAGATTCTGATTAGTCAAATTCTTTCCACTCTGTTCTACCAGATCAGGAGCTGGGAATCCTAATAACCTGAAAGAGTTTTCCAATGAGGGCAGCAGTAGGGAAGCCTTTTTTGTTTTTAATTTTTATTTTTTAAAATTTTTAAAAATTTTATTTATTTTGAGAGATGGAGCGCGGGCGCCCGCACGTGCCAGCAGGCACGGGGGAGGGGCAGAAAGAGGGAGAGAGAATCCCAAGCTGTCAGTGCGGGGCCTGACAGGGCTCGATCTCACAAACTGCGAGACCATGACCTGAGCTGAAATCAAGAGTCAGACGCTTAACTGACTGAGCCACCCAGATGCCCGTTTTTCATTTTTATACGAGGTTCATAGGAAGTACTGTCCACACTTGTTTAGTGAAATTGATAAGTGGTTCATTTCTCCCAGGAAGATGACAGAACGTCTGAGTTACATTATCACTTTCTCATCTGTTTTCTAGTAAGGAGGATCCTCCCTTCTTTGGGCTCAAATTAGACTACAGAATACCTCAGAATTCCCTAAAAGGATTTTGATGGGTTAAAGAAGGGAGCTCAGAAAGTAACATTAAGGGGCAGTATGCACACTGGAAGGAATTGTTTCATGTAGTCGTTACTTTTGGAGCTCTAACATGCCAGTTAGATACCGTGCCCGCGAGGAGCCAGCGGGCTGATAATTCAGTGGCACAGAAAGTGTTCGGCACATGATAGCCTCTCTGCAGATGTTTATGAAGTGGACGAATTAATGAAGAAGCGAATGAGTAACAGAGGGAAGTACAAGCTGAGGAAATCATGAAAAAAAGGGACATGTAAACCAGACTAGAGGGGTGGCTCGGGGACAGGAGATGCTGGGCGGGATTTGGGGAGGACATCTCAGAGAAGATCAGGCCTGAGCTGAGCCCTGTAAGACGGCTGAGAGGCAGGGGGTCAGGGAGTAAGAGGGGGCAGCAGGGCTGGGAAGGGGAATTCCGAGCACCAGGAGAAACATGTCCAGAGATGCTGAGCTATGGAAGATGAATAAGCACACTGGAGAACTGCAGGCAGCTTAAAATGATGGTGGCATGGAGTTCAGCTGGAGATGACTCAGGCCTCAAGTATAAAGTTAATTTTATCAATTAGGAGTAAAATATTAATACTTATTAAATTACATTTTATTAATTAATTTTATCTTAAGTTATAGGTGATTTTGAAATGTGATAAGCATTAATAATAATGACAGTCAGCAGCTAAGCCCAGTACTAAATGCCTTCTACATAACACACTGAGTCCTTACAACAATATAAGGCAGGCTACTCTTATTTCTTATACCCATTTTACAAGGGAAGAAACCAAGATGCAGAGAATTTAAGAAACATGAACCGGGGCGCCTGGGTGGCGCAGTCGGTTAAGCCTCCAACTTCAGCCAGGTCACGATCTCGCGGTCCGTGAGTTCGAGCCCCGCGTCAGGCTCTGGGCTGATGGCTCGGAGCCTGGAGCATGTTTCCGATTCTGTGTCTCCCTCTCTCTCTGCCCCTCCCCCGTTCATGCTCTGTCTCTCTCTGTCCCAAAAATAAAAAAAATTTTAAAAAAATTAAAAAAAAGAAACATGAACCGAGTCACGTGCACTAGACGTGTTACTAATAGGCAAAGATACTTCAAGAACTCCAACAACCTGGAAGGACTGTATGACAAAGAGAGGTTCCTATAGTCTTTCAGAAGCTTTCAAAGGTGAGATGACTGGGCCAATCGTTTGCCCAAGTCCAGCCTCACTGGCATTTAGTTAGAGAAAAATTCTACGAGTCATTCCAAACAAAGAAGACCTTCAAATCTTACGCCAAGTCGTTTTCTGGAACCAGAGTCTTTAATGGTGGAGGTATAACATTACATATGACTTATTAACTCATTCGGAGTACTAACAGTACCAATTCAAAAGGTGGTATACCTAAAATTCTCAAGTGCTCAAAGAACAGAGTTGGAAGAGAGAGGACTAATATTTAGATTTAGCGAAGCTGCTTAATTCTTAGCAAAAACATATACATTTATATAATGTAAAATTAGACTTCCCAGCTCATACAATTAAAAGTTTTTCTAAATAAGTCAATGTTTAACTATTTAAAAAATGAGAAAGAAATGATAGAATATGAGAAAATAGTAAATGTAAAAATTTATACAATCTTAAAGAAAACATATACACGTGAGGATTAATCAATTAATGAAAAATAGCTAACTTCCCTAGGTTAAAAAAAAATAGTCATTTTTTCCTTCCAGAGGCAGCATACAAACGGCCAACAGGCACAAGCAGAGGTGCTCAACATCACTAATCATCAGGGATTTGCAAAACCACAATGGGATACCAACTCACCTGCCTCACAATGATGTATCCCTTCGGCACGTGCTGGGAGTCTGAGTTGTTGCAGCCACTACGGAAAACAGGGTGAAGGTTTCTCAAAAACAATAAAAGTATAACTACCATATGATCTGGCAAGCCCATATCCCATATTTCCTTACATCAAAAGGAAATACAATCACCATCTTGACAAGATATCTACACTTTCATGTTCAGTGTAGCATTATCCATCATAGCCAAGACAGGAAAACAATGTAAATGTCTACTGGCAGATGAACAGGTAAAGACAATGTGGTGTGTGTGTGTGTGTGTGTGTGTGTGTGTGTGTGTATGCATATGCGTGTATACATATATATATGCATGCAATATTACACGGCCCTAAAAAAAGGAAATCCTCCCATTTGTGACAACAGGGATGAACCTGGAGGGCATATACTAAGTGAATTAAGCCAGACACAGAAAGACAAATACTGCCGGGATCTCACGTATATGTGGAGGGAAAAGAAGAAATTGTGAGCGTGAGTGTGTGTGTGTGTGTGTGTGTGTGTGTGTGTGTGAACTCACAGTAACAGAGGGTAGAATGGTGGTTATCACTGGAGTGGGGGGAAGGGGAATGGAGAGTTACTGTTTAATGGGTACAAAGTTCCAGTTTTACAAAATGAAGAGAGTTCTGGAGATGGATGGTGCTAATGGTTATCATGTGAAGGACTTAATGATGCTGAACTATACATTTAAAAATGATTGAGACAGTAAATGTTATGTTACGCATATTTTAGCACAGCAAGAAAAAAATTGGTCAAAAAATGGACACAAAAAAACTTACTAATTCCTGCAGTAAGTCACTGAAGTCTTCACGTCCAGGAGCTCTGGGACTAAGTCATGTCACAGGTTTCACGTGGCAGAGAAGCTTGTTTGTTTTTTCTTGGAGTTAAATAATCTCAACTCAAATTTCATCTATTTGAAGTGCCTTGAAAATTCTCATTAAGTAATAATTTTTCATCTTATTCTTGCCCTTAACTTCACTGAATTTCAGGCCAATGTCTTGGATCAGCCGCTCATATTGGCATATTACCCACATATATCATTCCAGCTTTCCCTATAAAATGGCATTGCCATTTTAAAATTTCATTTTTATGGTATGCTCTTCAGAAGTCCCAGAACATTTAGGACGGGAGCAATTAAGAAATAAAGGTCCACACCATTCCCCCTCAGGCAATAAATCACTCACAGACTAATGTTACCCTTGTAAATGAGCCCACTGGCTAAGTTTAGTATCTCAAATTCAGTCTCTGCTTTAGGAAAGCTTATTGCATCTACGTCATAAATGGAGTTGATAATTTATACTGAAGTTATTTCTAGAAAAAGATTTAGAATGGCTTATGATCAAATATGTGTTTATGTATTTATACTTACACATACATTCAACAGGACATGCATTTTCATGGGGGTGATATCACCACCACGGGGGTGGAAACCAGTTCTTGGCAGGGGGGAGGTTAAAAAAAAAATTAGGTATTAGTATAGTCTGTGGCCTTCCAAAGCTTCACTCTACCCAATAAAGTCATATTCTTCAACATTTACTTTCTAGCGTTACACAGAAATTAAATGAATGAATATGTAAATAAATTCAACGTGTCCCTTTAGTGGGGGCAATAGCAGAAAAGGATTGAAACACTGCAATGGAACAATCGCATGGGAAGAGAGAAAGGAAGGCGAGACCCCACAGCTGACAAGGGAGCAGTCTGGTCCCCACCGTCGGTCAACAGGACGTGAGCAATGCAGGGCAGGTGAGGCAGGTGAGGGCAGATTCCTGCACTCACTGCCTGGCTGCATATGAACCTGGGCCTCCCCTTTTACCTGCCATGCCCTCCACTTGGTGTTCTGCCTCGATGAGGTTTCCCCACTCCGATGACACAGAAGTGTGAACACCAAGGTGTGGTGGTAACAGAGCTCTGCTCACATACAAACATTCTGGCCATATTGCCCCCCGATCAAGGTCTTTGGGGGAGTGTCTCTTCCAGATTTGCCAGGTGAAGGTGTCTTCAGGTGGCTCTCCTCGTCTCATCTGCAAAGCCTCCCACGGGACCGTCACGCGTTTCTGTCTCCGAGGGGCCTCCCTGACTTCTCTTACCAGCCTTGGCTCTTGCCAAACTCCCCTCACCCTCTTCTCCAAGCACAGCAGACCAGGCGGCCCTTCCAAACCCAGCCTGCATGTAACTACCCACACAGTCATCCGGTCTGTCCCTTGAGTTTCCTACCACGTCGTCTTTCCTTTCACTCCCCATCTGGGAGATCCAGCTCGGATGTCACCTCCTGTAGGAATCCTTACTCAGCACCCCCCCCCCCCCCCCCGCCGTCATCAATTTGTCATTATGTCTCCATTTGCTGGGCCCTTCTCAGCTCTGCTGGAGCACCTGTCACATTCTGCTGCTCTCAGGCCTGTGTCACTACAGCCTTCCTCCCACTTATTCCAATTTTTCTGCAGGGATGACCAGGACTTCTGGATGTTTCTATCCCCTTGAGTTTTGACTACAGAGTCAGGGGCTGAAAAAAACATTTAGTAAATTGATGGACCACTGTATTTTCTTGAAAGGGACATACTATGCTTTTAAAAAAATGTTTAAATACTTTTACAAAATAGTCTTAGAAAAGAAAAGGTTGTAAAAAGAGTCTCTTTAAATGAAGTGGTTCCTCTGGGTCTGGAGATAATCAGCAACGTGACATGTGGTTTTCTATAAATTTCCACAAAGGAACCTAGGAAACTGTATTTTTTTTTCAAATCAGAAATGAATAAAGTTGAGTTTTGTTTCCAAAAAAAGGGGGGGGGGGGAATGGTAGGTTCTGCACACAAGCAGAAAACTCCTGGTCAGCCCAAGAGCACAAACAGGTTTCATCTCCAGAATCGCGTCTGAGTGGCTGGAGGGGTCTCTGTCGCAGAAGCTTGAGAGGCTGGGGGAGGAGAAGGGCTCAGCTGGATAGTGGTGGCCTGATGACAGACACATGGCCGTCATGGGCAGACATGCAACACGAGCCCGGCTGACCTGCATGGGGCTGAGTGCTGCTGCCTCCACGTGGCCCGGGCGGTGGGCTTCATGGAGGAGGCAACGGCCTCAACTGGCACACACGTCTCATCTACAGGAGATCCACTGGATGCAAAACCAGCAAGGCCTGTTGTGTGCCCAGCCTTGTGGTAGCAGGTTCGAAGCAATCTTTTTAACCTTCACCCTAATCCTATGAGATGACGTTTTTTATCACCACCTGACAGAGGAGAAACTTGAGGAATTAAGTAACCTTCTCAAGGTCACATCGTATGAAAATTGCAAAGCATGGACCAGAACCCAGGCCTGCCTGACCCCCCGGAGCCGGTGCTCATCTGCCACCACAACCTCATCTCCAGGGTGCTCAGGAGGGGGCCCTGCTGACCTAAGTAACTCTGGAGTAATAAAGAATCCCATGGGCCTACCAGGTGAGTGCAGCTTCAAAACGCACTGCAAATAAACCCAACATCCACACACAAGAGCGGAACACCGGCTGTCCGGCACCTGATGTTTCTTTTCCCAAAGGAAAGAAAGAGATCTCTAGCCTAAAGCAGTGATTCTTCCTTTCCCGTAGGCAAGACTGGGTACACAACAGCGTCTCCGCGCTCTAGCAGGGGCGGTCTGTGGTTGCACTTCAGCCCTAACACTGATTCATGCTGAATCTGCCATCCCACCTTCCAAAACAGAGGAAAGCAAGGGGCAGGAAGGACTTTCAGGGTGAGAGAAATGCTGTGTATTTGCAGTGCGTTGGTGACCACCTGACTCTACGGAGTTTCTAAACTCATTGAATTTAACACTTAAAAAGTGGGTGATTTTATTGTGTGTAAATCATACCTCAATAAAGCTGCTAGAAACAGAAGTATAGAATCCCCAACAGATTCCAGCAGCACAGAGAGCCGTTCACATGGGGTGCGGGGAACCAGGTCAGTAGTTCAACCGCACATGGCTTCCGTGGTCGGTACTCGTGGCCTGTTTCCTGGCCTCTCTTCTCAAAATCTAGACAAAACACAGCAGAAGGCAACATGGCAGAATTGGCTCCACTTTGCACGTCCTCAGTAGATGTGGATCACCCAGGTTCAGTGGTTATTTTTAAACTCCTGTTGATGAGATTCTACATATTTAAATGGGTAACAATTATTTGTGTTTTTATACTCTGAGATATGAATGAGGACCACTTACATGCCCACCCCTTTAAGAAAATTATGCAGGAGGGGCACCGCTGGGGTGGCTCAGTTGGCTAAGCACCCAACTCTTGATTTCAGCTCGGGTCATGATCCGAGGTTGTGGGACTGAGCCCTGCATTGGGCTCCGTGGCGAGCATGGAACCTGCTTAAGATTCTCTCTCCCTCTCCCTCTGCCCCTCTCCCAGCTCACGCTCTCTCTAAAAAAGAAAAAAAAAGAAAAAAAAAAGAAAAAGAAAAGAAAGGAAATTATGCAGGAAATAACAAGCTATTTCTAAGAAGTTGGGAAGGAACCAGTCACATGTGGAGGCCGGACCAGGAGAGTCAGAGAGGATTAGGAATCTCACAGGAGAAATCAGCACCTCTGTGTTTGTGAGACTATATCTAATCCCCTTTTGGTCTGTTTTAAGAACAGGTATAACTGGTTCCTGGAGGCTGGTTCCGGAGGGCGTGGGATCCTGCAGAGTGAGGATTTAAACCCCAAGGTGATGGCAAAACATCTGAAGTTCATTGCCAGGACTGTGATGGTACAGGAAGGAAATGTGGAAGGTGCATACAGGACCCTAAACAGAATTCTCACCATGGATGGGCTCATTGAGGACATTAAGCGACGGCGGTACTATGAAAAGCCTTGTCCCCGACGACAGAGGGAAAGCTATGAAACCTGCCGGCGGACCTACAACATGGAAATGGCTCGAGAGATCAACTTCTTGATGCGAAAGAATCGGGCAGACCCATGGCAGGGCTGCTGAGGCTTGTGGATTGTAGGCCCAGTATGAAAATCCCTCTCCAGCTGTCTCCTTCCTATCTCAAACCCCATTTTTTCTCCCCTTTTTTATAATAATAAACTCAATCACATATAAAAAAAAAATAAAATAAAAACAGGTGTAACTAATGTACATTATGTTAGCATCAGGTGTACAATACGATGATTCAATATTTGTACCTGTTGTTAAATGACCACAAGTAAGTCTAGTTAACATCTGTCACCACGTATAGCTGACAGGTTTTTTTTTCTTGTGATGAGAACTTTTAAGATCTACTCTTAGCAACAAACATGCAATACAGTATTGTTAATTAGAGCTGCCGTGCTTATATTACCTCCAAGGAATACTTATTTTACGACCAGAAGTTTGTACCTTTTGACCCCCTTCACCCGTTTCACTCCCGCTGCCTCCCCTGGCAACCACCCACCTGTTCTCTGTGTTTCTGAGTTTTGGATTCAGGGAGTCTATTTTTGGTCTCACTTTTCTGAATAATAAACAGGAGATATGACAATGCCTTCATGATATTGTAAATCTAAAGACCAATGGAATGTTCTGCCAGCCCCAAAGCTATTTCAGTGGTAAACAAGGCACCCACACATTCTGGGGCGGGTGGGGGGCTGGATTATCTTTCTTTTGATCTCTATCAGTCACTGGGACATAAACTTTTCGAAGCAGACTTGACTCTCAGAAGTGAAATGGCTCTCTACAGATAATTACTTTTTTTCCTTCAAACGCCACAGCACTCTTTCAGCAACTGTGGGTTTATAAGTTAAGCCTGCATGATGCTCAAGTTGCTTGATTTGACGAAACCAAAAATATCCTTTAAAACATTTAAAAATAAGTACAAATGTGTCTGTGGTAAGAGGGTTATATACTCAGTTAGAACATGAATTCTTCATACCATTTCCAGCCACGCGAGGAGAGTGATTGAAAAATTCAGGACAAGCAACGTGCCTGCTGTCAGTGGCACAGCCTCCTAGCAGGCGTGGGGGGGGGGGGGGGGGAAGCACACAGACACGGCTGAGTTCTCGCACGCTCTGCCTTACCGTTGTGTAAAGGGGGTGTGTTGCACCCGATGCTGGGAGTCAGGAGAGTTAAAGGCCGACTGCCAGCTCATCGTGCATTTGGCTCTCCTGTTTATCGGGACAGCGTGTGATCATTACCGTAGAGGTAGCCATTAGTCATGAACTACTTATGTGCCAGGCATGACTGAGGCAAAAAGACACCTAGGAAGCCCAAAAATGAAGTTGAGAGGTAAGATGCACATACGGGACATTTAAATACTGCTACCACCGTCAAGCCTAGCTTTCAGAAGCCACTCAGGCTCGTCCTGACATTTGCAGGGCCCGGGGCCAGGGCACAAACAGAGGCTACGTGCCAGATGACTGGAATATCTAACGGTTGGAAACC
Organism: Prionailurus viverrinus; assembly: GCF_022837055.1. Taxonomy (NCBI): domain Eukaryota; kingdom Metazoa; phylum Chordata; class Mammalia; order Carnivora; family Felidae; genus Prionailurus; species Prionailurus viverrinus. The sequence goes on from NC_062571.1 coordinate 14,710,554, forward strand.
AAGTCAGCAAACTCAAATACGTCCTCTCATCCCACCTCGCCACATACACCTTCATAATGATCTGAAGACCAGGCTGGTAGTGAACGTGCTCAGAAGCCTGGGCTGGCAGACAATGGGGCAGGGAAAACTGGCCCCTGGCCCACCCTTTCCTCTTCCCAGCCTTGGTTCCATCCTGCCCTGTAAGGTCCTTGTGTGCATGCATGGAACATCCCCCCCCGCCCCCGCAACACAGCCATGCTCTGTCAACACGCCCTTGTACACAATTGCCCCTTGGGCCTGAGCACTTCTGGGACAATGGATCTAGGACAGAAGTCCAAGCAGATCCCGTCACCCCATGGGGTTGGGAACATTTGGCCAGAGAATTCCCAGGTTGCAAAAACACAGAGCACAGTCCGGTGGGGATGGCATGGAGTCCTAGAGGCCCCGCAGACTTCTCATTCCAACCTTAGAGGCACAGCCAAGAGGAAAGGGTCTCTATACCCTGGGACTCAGGTCAGGGGCTCCTCTTATCTGGACATAAACGTGGTCCCAGAGCCACTGACAACAATGCTCTAATCTGTTCTATTTAGACACTGTAGATTCAGGGACTAGAGACAAGTGGGCAGTAGTGCCTATTTGGTCAAAGGATTTCAGAAGACAGAAAGAATAGCAACCCCAAGTGTTAAGAGACGTAACCATCACAATGCATGGGCTTTCTTAAAATGCTATACGTTTTCTCCCAGCAGGTCAGGACTGGAAAGTGGGTCCCAATCCACCCTTCTAGAGAGAGTAGATCAATTCCAGTATCGGGAATGGTTTTCTACAAACTCTGGGAAGACACTGAAACCAAAGATTAAGGATTCGTTTGCTTACTGATTTGAGAAACATTTACCGAGGACGAGACCCTGCTCTAAGTGTAGAAGATGCAATGGTGGACAGAACAGGCAAGAGCCCTGCCCTCACGGGGCCTAAATTCCAGTGGGGGGATAGGCAAGAACACAGGAATAAGCAAATCCATTTCCACGTTGTGGCAGATTCTGTGATTGAAACAAAACAGGGAGAGACTAGAGGATGGGGAAGGTGTGTGTGTGTGTGTGTGTGTGTGTGTGTGTGTGTGTGTGTAGGGATGGCTGTTTTACTTAGGTCAATGAGGAAGTTAAAGTGCTCCGTGACCATCAATGACAGATCCTGCCAATCGAGTGGTCAAACTCCACAGTGGATCAGGTCTCTTCTGGGGTAAAGGTGAGTCTGGGGAGCAAAGGGGTTCCATTCTGAATGGAAATCCCAGCTGCCCCTAAGAAGCTGCATGTCCCAGAATATGTCACTCGATCTTGCCTTGCCTCATTAAAGAATTTGCAAATGGAGAAAAGGGTGGTGTCCACATTGTAGAATTATTATTATGAACCCTAAGTGAGATCATACTTCTCAAGTGAGTAAGCCCAGTGCAGGCCACGCTGTAGGCAGCTGTAATAAACTATATCAATTACTGGTATTTCAAATAAACTTGATGGCCAGAAGGTTTTTGTCTCATATGAAGTACGGTGAGGCTCAACTTCCTGGAAAAAGACACACAGTAAAATACGGCACACCTGCCTGTCAGGTGGAGGAGGTCCCTTGGGAGCCTCAGATGGCAAGCACAGTGATGACAGCGGGGGACAGTTAGACAACAGCCACCGCAGCTCATGAGGGTTCCGCAGAGACTTCCCTTCACCTTTCTGGGGAGTGTTTCGATTCCCCTTAGAATAAAAGGATAAGCTGGGTTGGGGCTTTCACATTTGAGCCACAGGAAGATCAAAGGAGCTTGTTAACAGATTCCAGGTCAGGCCACTTGGAGATTTGGATTCAGTAGGTCTGAGGTGGAGACGAGGAAACACATTTTTACTAAGCACCCACATAATTCTATTATGGGTGGTCTCCTGACCCCGCTTTGAGCAACACTGAGCCGGATGATGATCTTCTGTCTTGTGTGGCACCTTTTATGACCACCTAACCCAAATTCGGCTTGAGAGTCTGCTCACATCAAAGGATCAGATGACTGTAAACTTGAGCAGGCTCAGGAGTTGACCTGGCCCTAAACTTCACAAACTCCCACACAGCTTCAATGGCTGACTGGATAGATTTATATGCAAACTGCCTTGGGCACCATGGGAGGAGGCATCATGTCAACATGGAAATACAGAAATGCATGTTTGTTACAAGCTCCGAGGGCCTCAAAGGAAAGGGGAGCTGTGTAAATGCAAATCAGTGTTGTGTTATGTATTGTAATTTTTAGCAGCTCTGAGGAAAGCAAACCTTAGTGCTTCAGTTAGGCTCCTGGGAATCTGATCTTGACAGGGTAGGAACAGACAGTTTCTATCAAGCACATGCTCCCCAAAATGTTAAATAATGGCTCTGGTAGCAACAATTTTGGAGAATGTTATTATTCTGTCCCTGACTTAAATGGTCCTTTTTGCATAACAACAAAATAAAATTATAAAATAAACACCACCACAAACAGAAACAAAAGACAACACAAGCAGCCAGGAGAGCTTCATTCACATCTGTCGCTAAGCTGTTAGGTGACCTTGGCTTTGTGAGACTCAGTTTCTCCATTTACAGCAGTGTCACCCCCTTCCGCTAACGTGTGGATCAAGTGAGGTCATGGCTACGGAACCACTCTGGACATGGTGGAGCGCCTCACTTCCTTCGTATCGCCGTAAAGAACAGCATCTCCCACGGTATCTCTGAGGCTCCCCCAGCACAGTCAAGACTATGCTTTCCAGGATGCTAGGAGAGTTTAGGATGGCTGCAAGTGAGCACAGAGGGTCTTTGGAGCAGGAAATTGTGTCCCGAGGCAACTGTGTGAAGGGAGGGGGGCAGAGATGGCATGATTCTGCCTACAACTGAGGATATCATCAGTCCAGAGTTTCTGTACGACTCAAACCACAGGGCGTAAGTAAGAAGAAACATTTGAGGCAGACCATCTGTGAAATCTCATCAGATGCCAGGCAAGGGAAGGACAGCCAAAGATGAGACACGTCCGAAAGGCAGAAGTGTGGCCACTGCTGTTATTGACATGCACAGAGTCGTTATCTTAGTCTGACCTAATTTCCCTGCTGATTTTTTGGCCTCTCGTTCCATGTGGTCCTCTTAGATGTATTTCTAGGTTATACTGCACTTGCCAACTGTGGATGCTCCAGATGAGTCCCTCACCTTTCAGGCCCCCATCATGGGCTCTGCCTTGAAGCTGGTGACGTCCACATGCAATTTTCTGAACCTCCATGGCCAACTGATGCATGCACCTTTTGTGGTCTTTGTTCCAGCATCCCTCTGTGATGAACACCCTGGCTTATCTATCTGACCCAGCCTCCATGCCAGTCTTCTCTCTCTTCTTCCTCATCATGATGCATTTCCCCAATGCTTCCTGGGAAATTAACCTTTTTCTCACTCTCGCTCTGCTTTCTGCCTCTGCACCTTGTATTACAAATCATAACAACAGAATGCAACAATTCAAACACAAATCCAAGGTGACAGGAGATTTAACAGAAATTCTTTGTAAAGCAGAAAAAATATGAAAATAACAGAACGCTTGGAAATGAGTCCTTCAAAATGCTTTCTTCAACTAGAACAAGTTTACCACCAAGAGGGATTCCAGAAGTGGAGTATCTCAGGAGAAGAGAACCAGGGGTGGAGCTGTGCGGCACAGGGTCTAAGTCCAGGCTCTCTCTGCCCTGTCGTCACGAGTCTGGGCCAAACAAGAGAGGGTGTTTCTTTACCAAGTGGCTAAAGCACACAGACAACGCAGCCTTGGCAAATTATTTGACATTCTGTGCCTCCAGTTCCCCAAATATAAAATGGGGTGAATAACAGTAATTATCTCACTGGGGTTCTTGTGAGTATTGAATAAATATGTAAAGTGCTTAGAAGTTTAGAACAATGTTTTCACATTCCAAGGGTTTTGTAAATTACTAGCTATGCGTCTCGCAGAAAATCCTTTTTTAAAAAACTTTGTATTATGTAAAATTTCAAATGTAAACACAATTGGGACAAAAAGGTATAATGAACCCCTACGTGCACATCTCTCAGCTTTGACAATAATCGACTCATCGCCAGTGTGATTTTCTGTTCCCCAGCTATTCTGTCTGCCTTCCCCTTCAGATTATCTTGATGCAAATCCTAGATATTATACTAATCTACCTTTTGATATTTCAGTATGGCTCTCTAAAAGATAAGATTTGTTTAAAAAAAAAAAACAGAACCTACCCACAAAGCCATTTTCATACCTAAAAAATATCAATACTTTCTAAAGAAAATACTTGATAGGCCTCATTCATTCCCTTTACACTTCAGCACATAGAGCATACATACACTCACAATACTCGTGAATTACAATTAATTGATTTTTAATTTTTTCTTGTTTAACAATTTGGTTGAGACTCCTACAATGCGAGGGAGTTCTGTTCCTCTGAAAATTAAAAAGAACCAATGGTTTAAAAGAACCATTCTTTTGAATGCTTAATACATTCTGAGAAGCACATTTTCAGGGACCATTAACAATAATTGTACTTTTTCTCTTGGTTCTAAGAAAGCTTAATTGATATTACCAATTGCATTCTTGAGGATATCATAACATATACTCTACAATGGAATTCTTTTACATATATATGTGTGTGTGTGTATATATACGCACATACACACACACACACATATATATATATACACACACACATATATACAAGACAGACTTCAGTTCTAGAAATGTGACCATTATCTATTCCATATCTTTAAAAGCATATTATTACTACAACTCCTGGAGTTATTATATTACCAGACAGGAGGAGAGCAGAATGGAAAATGCCAGACATTCCATGGCACCAACCACAGTATCACCTGCAGAAGCCTAGCCAACTACAAGACTTCCATTGTATTTGGCTAAATGGCTTGCTGTAAGTGTTACATCCTGCTAAGAACAACAGTGATCTCTTTAGATGCAAGCAAAATGATCTATGGCTTTGATCTTTTGACAATGACTTGTGTCATCTAACCATGCACGCATGTGCATGCACACACACACACACACACACACACACACACACACACACACTTCAACAGGCATCATCAGTTTATAAGCCATCCAGGCTTCCACTGCGACCAACAGATGTCAATACACTCAAGGCTGCAAGTGTCTTTCTATTCATGCTTGCTTTATTTTGTCTTCGTCTACAGTTGACGGCTGCTTCTGAGTTAAGGCTGTGACCCTATAAGGCACAACAGAGACGAAGTGGAAAAGAGTGGCTGGCCCAGAGCAGTCAGAAAAAGGAGTGCACTCTGGTTTTGGGTACTTATGGAAAGGTATCTTAAGTGCTTGCTGTTAAAAAAAACAAAAACAAAAACAAAAAACTGGACCAAACCCTGTGCTCTTATGATTACTTGAATAGTGAAGATAGTTAATAATCTGGAACTAAAAGTTTCATTTGCTGGGAATATAATTAGGGGTGAACATTTAGGGAAGATTTTTTTAAAGGAATTTTTTAAAATATTAATAAGGACAAATTGCTACTGAACTTAGCCATTACTCTATGTCAACTTCCTTCTTTATGATTCTTTACTTCCTTTATTTAGGTCAAAAAAGTAAAAAAAAAAATGTATTAGCACACAGCCAATTACAGCATGAATGGGAAAGTTAATATATTAATGTCCATAAAGCACGTTTTCTACCTCAAAATTACAAAACAGTCTAACTTGCTTTTCTTCTGAGTATAAATTCACTAAAAAGACATACACTGCAACAGTTTCAGGAAATAAATGCAGAAACCTTAAATTTAAAAAAAAGACTTGTCAGATTGCTTTCACCTTAATGCGTCTTGGGCAATAAATAAGATTCTGGATAGGATTGTGCAATTACAGACACAGTGAGAATCAAAACTGGTTTGGGTTTAATTAGGAAAAGAGTTAAGCAGTCTGGGTTTTAGGGGAGCTTTTTAAGAGTACTTTCGTATAACTGGAGAAGGGATTTCCATCACTTATATACAGCAAGCAGGGCCATTACCTTGCATCTTACAAGTACCATACTCACCTTTTCAGGGGCAACATAATTCAACTGTATTTCGAACACATTAAAGAGAAACTAGCTTTGAAGAAAGATAAATAAAAATGTCCATGACTTAAAAGTCACTGGCATCAAACTGGAAATGACAGTTCTTGTTATACAGTCCTCTTAATGCTACTGTTCTGCTTTTTCTCTTATACAAAATAGTACATTTGTGAAGAAAGTGTACACTATTTAGAAACACATAAGGCAAAAACTAAAATGATCTATAATCCAACCATTCAGGAACAGTAGTTAAAACACTGTTAATATTTTGGTGCATTTCCTTAAAAATAAAGATATTGGTATAACAACGCAAAATTGAGATCTACTTTATTTTCAGTTCTGTATCCAATTTTTTGTGTTTAGCTTTATACTATGAGCATTCTCTCATTATCAGGTATGTTTCTTAGCAGCTTGATTTTTAATTGCTATATGACATACCATCATGGGGACAGACTATAATTTCTTTAAAGCATCTCCTGTTTTTGAAAACATAGGTCTCCTATTTTGATTTTATAAATGATAAAATTAATGTCTTATATTAAAAGCAGTGACCAAATCTTGTCAATTATAGCTATTAATTACCTTTCAAAACCATCCATTGTTCTACATTCCCATTGTTCCTGCCATATTTCTCTCACTTAGAGCAATAACTCTCTAAATAGTTTCTTTGCCCTCAGGCTTTCTCTCCACAAGTCCATTTTCTACAGTTCAAAGTAATTCTATCTTTCGTTTGTGTTTAAATTATAGAATTTGATAATGTACTACGTTAGCAAGGATACAGGAAAGCTGGCACTCTTATTTATTGCCAGTGAGAATCTAAACAGGTACATGTTTTAAGGAGGGATGTTTGGCCTATCTATAGACATTATGAATTACAAGTTATAAATTCAAAACGTACTCTTTCAAGTATGTATTGTGCACAATTAGAAATGTATTGTGCAGATCAGTTAATCTATGACAACTGAGGCAGGATATACAATGGGGAAAAGACAGTCTCTTCAGTAAAGGGTGTTGGGAAAACTGGACAGCTACATGCAAAAGAATGAAATTGGACCACTTTCTTATACCATACACAAAAATAAATTCAAAATGGATTAAAGACCTAATGTGTCCTGAAACCATAAAACTCCTAGAAGAAAACATAGGCAGTAGACTCTTGGGACATCGACCTTAGTAATCTGTTTCTGGATCTGTCTCCTCAGACAAAAGAAACAAAATCAAAAGTAAGTAATTGGGACTACATCCAACTAAGAAGTTTTTGTACAGCAAAGGAAACTATCAAAACAAACAAACAAACAAACAAACAAACAGAACAAAAAAACGAGAAGGCATCCTACTGAATGGGAGAAGATATTTGCAAATAATATATCTGATAAGTAGTTAATATCCAAAATATAAAAGAACTTGTACAACTCAATATCAAAAAACAACAGGTAATCCAATTAAAAAATGGGCAGAGGACCTGAATAGACATTTTCCCAAAGAAGAACAGATGGCCAAACAAATGTATGAAAAGATGCTCAGCATGATAAGCCATCAGAGAAATGCAAATCAAAACCACAACGAGATATCACCTCACACCTGTCAGAATGGCTACACTCAAAAATAGAAGAAACAACAAGTGTTGGCAAGGATGTGAAGAAAAGGGAACCCTCATGCACTGTTGGTGGGAATGGAAATTGGTGTGGTCATTGTGGAAAACAGCATGAAAGTTCCTCAAAAATTAAAAAGAAAACTATAATATGACTCAGCAACCCCACTACTGGGTAATTACCACCAAAAATGAAAACACTAATTTGAAAAGATATAGTCACCTTTATGCATATTTTACATTATATACAATAGCCAAGACATGGACTCAACGTAAGTGTTCAACAACAAGTGAATGGATAAAGAAAATGTGGTGTGTATATATACAATGGGATATTAACCATACAAAAGGATGAGATCTTGGCATCTGTGACAACATAAATGGATCTGGAGGGTATTATGCTAAGTGAAATAAGTCAAACAGAGACACATAAGTACTGTGTGCTTTTACCTTTTATGTGGAATCTAAAAAACAAAACAAACAGAAATGGACTCATAAATACAGAGAACAAACTGGTGATTGCCAGAGGAAAGGCGGGTGGGAGGATAGGCAAAACAGATGAAGGGGAGTAAGAGGTACCAACTTGCAGTTATAAAACAAGTAAGTCACAGGGAAGAGAAGTACAGCATAGGGAACATAATCAATATCATTGTCATAACACTGTATTGCGATAGGTGGTAATAGCACTTCTTGTGGTGATCATTTCATTATATAAATAATTGTCAAATCACAATGTTGTACCCCTAAGACTAACATAATACTGTATGTCAACTATACTTCAATTAAAAATAAAAAAATACATTTATGCAGATATACACACATACAACAGATGAAACGAGTTTATATGAAGTTTTTCATTATTTTTTTTGGAATACAAAAATATCGGAACCAATCTAAAAGGTTATCATTGAGGGGGAGCACCTGGGTAACTCAGTCAGTTAAGCATCCGACTTTGGCTCAGGTCATGACCTCACAGTTCATGGGTTCAAGCCCCATGTTGGGCTCTGTGCTGACAGCTCAGAGCCTGGAGCCTGCCTCTGATTCTGTGTCCCCCTCTCTCTCTGCCCCTCCCCTGCTCACTCTGTCTCTGTCTCTCAAAAATAAACAAACATTATTTACACTTGTAATTCAATACTTGGGTTTGCCAAATCTGAATGTTTTGCTGTGGACATAGTTTAATTTTCCTGCCCACCCTCCTTGACCCCAAAACTCAATGGTACTGGCTGAGGTAGCTGGAGCTTATAAGTCAGGGTTCCAAAAAGAAGGAAGTGCATGCAGAAAGAACTACAGAAATCTGTGTAACATTCCCTTGCATCTTTAAGTAGATATTATTCCTTACAAGCACAGGGCAAAGCTTGGGAGAAAACAGCTAGGGGCATGTGAGTTGGATGGGGGTTTTTAAGGTCTTACAATTCTAGGAGATACTAAAGTTCAAAATAGTCTCAGTAAAGAGAACTTGCTGAACACCTTGAGTGTTCTGTTGAGACCAAATAAAGGCTATGCCTAGCCCTAGAGTAAGGGCTATTCTAGAACTTCTGTAACAAAGCCCCAAAACAGACTACTGTAGGATCACACCAACGTGCAAACTGACTGCATGCCAGAAACCTCAACACTTTTTATAGGAAGACAACAAAATCCAGGCTCTCGACAATGCAGCATTCCTAAAACCCAGCCTACAAGAAAAAAATAACTAGCAATGAAGAAAATGTGACTACTAATAAGAAAAATATAGAAACAGATACAGAGATAACACATTTGTTGGAATTAGAAGTCAGAACTTTAGAGTCCACTGAATTTTGATCTCTGTTTTCTCTACCAACTGCTGTTTTATGCGCACACTCTAGTTCCCAGGTCATCCTTCCAGACTCAGAGTGGAAAGGCAGGGTGAATGTGCAATTCGCGGAGTTTCCCTTGTCTCAAGGATCACAGTACTTGTCCAATGTTCATGAACATCTCCTTCGTTTTATCTAATTTTCCAAGTGGGAGCGTAAGTTTCATAGCCATGACTTTGTTGGTCACAGCATTAATGTAATTAGCACTGTTTGAATTGCTAGCAAATTTGGGCATGGATTTCAAATATTTATTATTTAGGTATCCTTTTTTGTGAAATGTTTGATTCTTTAACTTGTTTCCATTATTTTCCTGAATTGTTTGCCCTTCTCCTGACTTCTATGAATTTTTCATGTATTTTGGAAACGAATATTTTAATTGAAAAATAGTTTTATTTTTTAATGTTTATTTTATTTTTGAGAAAGAGACACAGAGCATGAGCTGGGGAAGAGCAGAGAGAGGGAGACCAGAACCTGAAGCAGGCCCCAGCTGAGCTGTCAGCACAGAGCTGGACTCAGGACTTGAACCCACGAACTGCAAGATCATGACTTGAGCTGAAGTCAGATGCTTAACCAACTAAGCCACTCAGGTGCCCCCCAAAATAATTTCTTATCTAAAGACAGTAATACGGTCTTCTACGATTGTTTTCCTAAAATTTCAATGTCTTGCTATTCATATTTACAACTTCACTCTACAGAACGGATTTGACATGTTGTAAAGTTGAACATTTTCACTTTAAACATAAGGATAAACATTCCAACATGCACGGGACCATTTGTTACTTTTCTACTTTGTTCCATTATCTACTTTTTTTATCCCCATGCCAATGACACATCCCATTAACTACTTTAGCTTTATAACCTGTTGTGATATCTTATAGGACAAGTCTTATCACAGGGCATCTTTTTCAAAATTGTCCTTACTCTCCTTAAGCGTTTTCTTTCCCACGTAGTCTTGAGAACCACTTGCCATGTTCAGGAATTACTTAACTCTGTAAAGATATGAAAAAACTAAAAACTTCTACATATACCAAAAAGGATACAGCGTTAAAAATGAATGTTATAGGAAACTCTAGGATTCTGTATTCTAAAAATAAATACTCTGATGAGACAAATGTTTGATTTTTTTTCCTACCCTCCCAGTCCCCAGGAGTAGAGAGTGGAAATGGTGACCTAGTCTGGGCTTTTTTTTTTAATTCTTGCTACTGCAACACCTGTTCACACCCCTCCCCAGCTTTACTCGCTATCCCCTTCGAAGGCTAGCCTACTAAATGGTAAAACTGTTGTTCAGCCTGTGTCCCTGGAGCCTGCCTCACGTTGAAGTCTGAACAGCATTTGGCTCTGCCTTCCCTTATGGTTTTTCAGGTAGAATCCAGTTAGTCTCTGCCTTCCCCGCAGGTCCCAGTGAGCTCCGCACAGAGAAAAACAAAGAGGCAAGTTTCAGGAGAAATGTATAACATGGAAAATGATTAAGGTTTTACTTTATAATAATTCGTTCTTTCCTCCAAATTAGACTTCCTTTGGTTTGGCCAGAAAGTGCAGTTTGGAAGTTAAAGAGTAACTTAATCAAATCTCCCGGGAATGAAGTAGGCACATTCATCTAGAATTACAAATGAAGAAACCGAGGTGCATCACCCATGCTAAGGGAATTCTGGCAACCCAGTAATTATGCACGCACAGTAACACTACTGCACTAATGTATTATTCCAGCATATAAATTCTCAGAGGACCAGCAGTTCACGTGCCCTGGTTAATAATACTAGGGACACAGGCGCTAAAGAAAAACCCAAATCAACACAAGTAACACATAATGAGAGCACAGATGTTTTTTTAAAAAGATGCTCCAAATGCACATTATAAAAATTCAAAACAGGAGAACACCAATTAAGTTCAAGTCTTTGCTGGGACTATATCTGATTACAAGCTGTCACGTATTTCCTGGCTGAACTTTTGCATAAATGCTCTTCATTTCCCCTAATGAAGCTGTGGAAATAGAGAATTATATTGTGAAACTGAAAAAATAAAACCTTTAAAAACGATCACCTTGCAATTCAATCCGTCTGTCATCAGCTTAAGGACAGGTAATCAAGAGTGTTTGACAACGAGGAAAGAGAAGAGGGGTTTGCATGGCTACTAGATAGGCAGGCAGCCACACTCCGATGGAAGGTGATCTAGATCTCAAAGGACCTGCCGGGGGTCCTCAGATGATCTTCTGGGGAAACCTTTGCAACTGTATTCAAAATGTTATGTCTGTGCAACAACTTTAACTTGTGTGTGTCAAATCTGCAAATGATTCATGTGCTTCTGGGGTTGAACGTTCACCAACGGTCCTCATAGGGAGGGTTAAACCTGGAGTAGAGATTAGGGGTTGTGGGGGTGGGGGGAAGCTGGGCAGACAGAAGTTCTGCTCAACCCTGACCAGGACCGGGGGTGCAGAGTACAATGCAGTTTCCTGCCCTCACTGTCACTACTGAAAGCCTGGGCCACTTTCCAGTGACTACACTGAAGGGCACACCTCTGCACCCTGTCCTTGTCCCTCATGCTGCCATTTCCATGCACTCCTGCCAGCTTGCAGCCGCCAGGATTGGCATGTCTGGGGCATTTTCTGGACCATCGGAACCCATGCTGCCCTCCGACATGGTGAGCCTAAGCACTAGGGGATTCACCTCCCTGACAACAGCCTTTGACCAGTGACTCCTGAGAGTTGGTATATAAATACTCCAGCTTCCTCACCCCTCGGCTGGGATAATTCTGAGTTGTGTGCCTTATACCACTTCCCAGAAGTCCCCCCAAGGGATTAAGCCCCTGAAACCAATTTCTCTCTTTTATGGCCTAGGTCTCCAGTGGGGCATGTAGGCTTTTCTTCCAGCAGGAACCTGTTAAATAACAAAAATTCAAACGAGTCAATGTGAAGATCTAATTGGCTTTATGAAGTCATCCATGAATCAGGCAGCGTCCCATCTAGCAAGGAGAGGGGAGCTTGGAGGAGTTGAACAGAACGGAAGGTTTTCAGAAGGAGGGGCAAGCAAGGAGTTATTAGCAAAAGAAAAGAAAAGCTCATTTCCCTCAGAGAGAAGGGCAGGGGTTTTATCATGCAGATCACCTCTATTTCTTTTGGAGGGCCCACATGACAGATTAGCTCTTTGGTGATCAGAAAATTCTGAACTGATGGATTAAGACCACATTTCTGGGGGAGGCGGAAACTAAAATTAGGTTAGGTGTTAAGTCACGATTTGCTAAGTCGGCCTAAGTGACGCCATTCTGGGCCTGTGGTTTTCTTTTCAATACACCAAAATCTTCCGCTTTCTGGGCCACAGCTACTTTACCCACTGGAGGCATCTCTGCTCTTGTGGAAAGAGCTGCATTTGCATACAAAACATTGGGGATTTTGTCTCACTCCAGCTCTGTGACCCTCGGCAGATCATTCAACCTAACCTGGGTTTTCTCATCAGTAAAATGTTCAAAATTAACAAAATTTTAGCTATCCAACAGGATAGTGATGTGGATTAAGAGAGGTGGATGCTTAGGACAGCATCTTGTTAATGAAGCCTACTAGATAGTATTTTTCACTGATGATGTTAGCAAAGATGAAAATGTCTGAGAATGCTCTGTGCTGGGGAGGGGGGGGACAGAACTCACATACATTGCCACTGGCGATGTAAATTATCATTTCCCTGAAGGAACAATTGGCAAGTGTTTTCAAAATTATGAAGACACATGCCCTTTAACCTAGCAATTCCACTCACCAGAATGTGTCCTCAGAGATATTCATACACGTGTGCAAAATGACTGTGTACATGAGCACACACATACACAGAAGATGTGAACGTTAATCACAGCATGGTTTATGATAGAAAAATACACGAAACAACGTAAATAGTCATCCGGATAGGACAGGTTAAATAAGTCACAGTTCAATGACTCTGTAAAATCCACACAATCATTAAAAAGAGCAAATCAGTTCCATATACCCTGATACAGAGTCATCTCTGAAAAACTTAATAAATGGGGGGAAAAAACAGAACAATGTGTACAATTTGCGATGGTCCGCGTAAAAATATGTGCAAACCTCTGGAAAAACGTACAAGACGCTGTTGGAGAGGAGAATCACAGAGCTGGAGGACCAGGGAGCTGAGGGGGTCTTATCTTCTTTTAGTACCATTTTGCACCTTTTGAATCTCATGCCATGCATGTTACCTATCCAAATAGTGTTAATTAAAAAAAAATAAAAATAAACTAGAAAACTCACACGAAACATGCAATATTATGAGATCTTGTGAGTGTTTGTCAAGCAAAATACTGCAGCATCAGATCCTGGGTAACCTTGTGCAAAAGGCTGCCAGGCTCCAGGGACAGCTCAGCCTCCACCCCTAGATGGCACCATGATGCTCTTGAGGTCCTGACACACATTCACTGCAGTCTCCTCCCTGGGTCTTAGCTGTGGGGCAGGAGCGACCTGGTTTCCTCTTAGAATGCGAAACCTGGAGGGTGGCCAGCTGGTTAGCATAATATCAAACATTCTCCTCATTTCCACAGCCTGTGTTTCCTTCACACTCAGACACAGCCTGCTGCCTGGATGCATTTGTAGCGACGCCTTCATGAGTTCCAGAACCAGATGTGTTTGTATTTACTCCTGCTCTGTATTTGCATATGTTTGTTTTCCTCCCATTTGGGCTCATTAGGGTGCCTGGGAATCCTGCGCCTGTGCACTCGGGCTGGGCATCTTGGTGCGTTACTTCAGGGAATGTTTTCATGCTGGGCTCAGGCTCTCGAACAGTCTTAATGGTGCTGAAATGCACCTATCTGGGCTTCCTTTCAGATTAAGAACACCTGTGGAGGTGCCAGAGGCATTGCTGGATTTAAGCCCACTTAGTCTGTTTGGGTTGCTATATCCAATCACCACGGGCCAGGTGGCTTAAACAATTTATTTCTCACAGCTCCGGAGGCTGGAAGCCCGAGATCAAGGTGCCAGCAGATCCCTTGTCTGGTGAGGCCCTGCTTCCTTGTTTGCAGATGGCTGTCTTGCTGTGTCCTCACCAGGCAGAGAGGAAGTTAAGCTCTCCTCTCTGTTGTTAGAAGGGCACAAATCCCATTAGAGGGGCTCCAGCCTCGTGACCTAATCCCCTCCCAAAGGCCCCACCTCCTAACACCATCCCAATGGATGGTGTTTCAACATACAGTATTTCAACATATGATATGATAGGTTTCAACATATGAATGTGCGGTGGCGGGCAGGGATGCAAACATGTTATCCATACACTGACCTACAGGCCAGCAGGGGATACAAAGAAATCCATCCACAAAGATCAGCCATGACACAGTTGTTACTCTGAGTATGTACACTGGTGAAGTGATGACCTTACGGGTCACAAAGCATGGCATGCTAAATTCCAGGGGCATTACAGGCCAGAGTTCCTCAATCCTATCGGACCCCTGCTCCCTTCTTTTGACAAATAAATTGTAACAACCTCCTTAGTATTTGGAAATGAAATCTATAAATAATATTACCGCCTACGCACAGAATTTCAATAAAACAAAGCATTAGAACAGCAATATAAGCTAAACTAGAATGAAAGTCACTTGATATAAAAGGGTACGTCTTTCCACATGTAAACGCTCAGGTGTGACCACACTAGAGGACGTGCTGCAGCATCTATGTTGAGTCACCAGCAAAGCAGCAGCTACGCGCATAATGTGATGGCGTGTGTTATCCTAGCGACTCACACGTCAGGAGAACAATGGCAGAAGCAACAGAATTTTCCGAAACCGGAAACAGAGAAGAGTTCAGGTTTATACACCAAAGGAAATTTGACATATAAAGCGGACTTACGTAAACACAGATCAGGTTTTCACGGAAAATCATGCAGGATGTTTGGGACAATTCTTTATTGGGCACGATTATCCCACGCATTGAAGGACTTTTAGCATTCTTGGCCTACATCTAAATGCCAATATCTACCTGACTATTGCTACAACACGCTGACGGAGCTAGCCTTCTTTGGGCTCTGCCTGGCCCCGAGAATCTCCCCCAGCTGGCTTCTAAGACCCTCTGGCTCTCCACTCCTAGAGGAACACATGTGATTCACAGTATCACTGCAAAACATACACGTTACCTGGAAGTGCCACCAGCATGGCATGAATTCGTATACTGTATACATTAACCGCTATATGACAGCATGCATTCCCGAGGTCACAGAAATTGGACAACAGGGTCCACACCCTAAGTCTGAAACCCTGCAGACAGGGAGCAGGTCCAGACGTGATGGCGAATACACACAACTAGCACAAAGGGGTATTTGGGCACCTGTCTTCAAACTTCTTTTGCCTGTGCCTGTGCCTGAAACACGTTTAAAATCTAGCACCCCTCGGGTGTCTGGGTGGCTCAGTAGGTAGAGCTTCTGACTTTGGCTCAGGTCATGATCTCACGGTCTGTGAGTTCAAGCCCCGCGTCGGGCTCTGTGCTGACAGCTCAGAGCCTGGAGACTGCTTCTGATTCTGTGTCTCCCTCTCTCTCTGCCCCTCCCCTGCTCATGCCCTGTCTCTCTCTCTCTCTGTCAAAAATCAATAAACATTAAAAAATAAAAATTAAAAAAAAATCTGTCACCCTGCATGTTGTGAGGTTGACAACAAATTTTTTTTTAAGTTTACATGCTTGCAAAGATGATAATTTCTGGAGTATTATACATACAGGCATTTTAAGAAGCAATCATTACATTTATCTTTTATATCTTATGGAATCTAAATACCAAAGTGGTTTGATACCGTCCCAATGATTTCTATTTTATTATAGAAATTTCCAAACATACAGGAGGGTTGAAATAATGTTACACTGAAGACCCGTATACCCACCACCTAGATTCAACAACTAAAATTTCAGTATTACATCTATCCATCTCTCCATCACTCTAACCATAAATCCATCTTATTTTCACGCTTTTCAAAGTAAGTTGAAGACATCAGACGTTCCTCCTCAAAACACTCCAGCATGCGTATCATTCATTAGAATTCCATATTTCCTTACAGATTTTTTCTTTTGAGTTAAATTGACATGAATAGAGTATATCTTTTAATATATAATAAATAATAAATCTTTTATCACTTGAACCTCGAACCCCTATAAAGATACAGTGTATTAACTTCACTTCAGAAAGACTCCTTGTATGTCCTCCCAGTAACTTCCATCCCCATTCCCTCAAAGTTCTGATTTTTTTTCTTAACGATACAGTATTTTGCCTATACTAGAACTTCATATAAAGGGAGTCTTACAGGAAGTACACTTTCACTCAGCAAGTTTCTGACGTTCATCCACATTGCTGCATGTATCAGTAGCCCGTTCCATTTCACAGCTGAGTAGTACTCCATAGTATGAATTTACAACAATTCTGCTTTTGAGGGACACTACAACTGTTTCTAGCTTGGAGCTATTACAAATAAAGCTGCTATGAATATCCTTGCATAAGCTTTTTTGTGGACCTATACTCTCACTTCTCTTGGGTGAAACCAAAGGTAGAATTTGGAATATGTTAAGATTTATAAAACCCAAAGGGCTTGTACCATTTGACACTCCCAATGACTATGTATGAGAGTTCTGTGTGTTGTTGATTTATGTTAGCCGTTTTGGCGAGTGTATGCTGTCATCCTGTTGACGTTTTATTTTACATTTCTTTAGCGACCTAAGGATGTTAAACACTCTTAATTGCTGGAACTGTATAGTAAGTCTTGAAATCAGGTAATGTAATTCTTCCAATCGTTCTTTTTCAAAATTGTTTTGCTATTTTCAGCCCTTTACATTTCCATATAAACTTGAGAATTCGGTTTGTGGACTTTTACACCAAATGTCTGTTGGGATTTTGGCTGGGACTGCACTGAAACTATAGATCAACTTGAGAATAACTGATATCCATTATGGCATTAACAATATTGTCTTCTAATTCAGAAATATGCTATATTTGCCATTAGTTTAGTTCCTTTTCATTTCTCTCAACAATGCTTCATGGTCTTCAGTGCACATCTTTTGTTAAATTTATTCCTAAGTCATTTAATATGTAATTCTTTCAAAGACAGTTTTTCATTTTATTTCTCAGTTCTTTTGCTATTGGTATATAAAAGTACATTTAACCTTGTATCCTACAACCTTGTTAAAGTCATTTATTGGTTCTGCTTGTTTTGTAAATATCTTAGACTCTTCTGTGTAAACAATGATGCCATATGCAAACAGAGACACTTTTACTTCTTCCTTTCTTAATTTCATGTCTTTAATTTATTTTTCTTACATTATCACACCAACTTGAACCTGTAATGCAACACTGAATAGGAGTGGTCAGAGGGGGCATCCTTGATTTGTCTCCAATCTTAGGTTAAAGGGTTCAATTGTTTTACCATGTGAAAAGATTTCAATCTAAAAATGGTCTTGAAGGATATGAAATGAAGAACCTCACACATGAGCCCTCAGAAGAACAGAACTTAACAAGGGAGACTCATTTCCCAAAAATGCCTGATTTACAGAAAACCAAGACTTATCTCTTGACCAATGAGCATCCACCAAGAATCTCTCCCCATCCTCAAGCCACGGAATTTACTGCTTGGACTCTGGCTGGACTTCCCCCCCCTTTTGCACTCCTGTCCCATAAATACAGCCCACCCCAAACCCTCAGCAGAACCACCTGGCAGCTCATTACAGCACGCATTTCCCAAAATGCAATTCCTCTGCTATTCTTGAATAAACTTAATTTCTGGTAATTCAAGCTCGTCTCAGTTTATCTTTATCTAGGACGATGACCATTAGGTATGATGTTAGCTGTACATTTTTATAGATGATGTTTAATAGAATGAGAACTGTCTCCTGCTTTCCCAGTTTGTGGGGCACTTACATCATGAAAGGATGTTGAATTTCGCTCATTATTTTTACTGCATCCCTTGAATTATGATTTTCCTCCTTTCTTCTAGTAAGAGAGTAAATTATATTAATTTTTGAATGTCAAACCAACTTTCTATACTTAAGGTAAACCTTACATGGTAAGGATGTATTATCCTTTTTATATTCTGATTTGACTTGGTAATTTTTTTCTTTAATTTTCCTTCTCTGTTCCTGAGTAACAATGGTCTGTAATTTTATTTTTCTTTTCTACTATTCTTTGTGATGTTTTGTCAAGTTTTGGTATTTGGTATTGGTATGCTAGTATCATAAAATGGGATGGAAAATGTTCCTCTGTTTGCTGAAAGAGGTTTTGTATGATTGGCACCATTTTATCCTTAAATGTTTGACAGAATTTAGTAGTGAAAAACTCTTGACCTGTAGTTTTCTTTGTAGGAAGTTTCTTGATAATTCAATTTCTCTTTCTTTAAATTTACTATTTAAGTTTTTTCCTTCATCATGGTAAATTTTAGCTTTTGAGGAATTTGTCCATTTCATCTAATTTGTCGAATTGTTGATTTAAAACTGTTTATAATATTCTTTTAACTTATTTTAAGGTCTATAGGATCTGTAATGACTTCTCTTTCATTCCCAATATTGGTGATTTGCATTCTTTCTTTCTCTCTCTTTTTTTTTTCCCCCTAAGTCAATCTTGTTTTGAGTTCATCAATTTTGCTTATCTTTTCAAAGAACCATCTTTTGGCTTTGTTGATTTTATATCTTCTACTATGTTGATTTCTGCTATTTATTACTATTTTCCCTAAACATACGTTGGGTTTACATTGCTCTTTTTTCTAGCTTCTTCAGTTGGAACTTTAGGTTATCCACTTGATGCTTGTCTGCACAGTATTTAAAAAAGAAACCTTGTTTCTTGAGGAAATTTTGCCATGCAGAGGGTTTCCTTCTTTTTATCAAAACAAAATTGTGTTAGTCTAACTGGATTGTAGTCTCCCTTTAACAGATGTATGAATATAAAAGGGATTTAATTAATGAAATTATTCAATCTACGCCTAACCTACAATATACATTGTGAGTGAACAAACTAGAATAGGTATTCTCTAATTAAAAAATTATTTATATAGGGGTGCGTGGGTGGCTCAGTCGGTTAAGCTTCCAACTTTGGCTCAGGTCATGATCTCACGGTTTGAGAGTTCACCTTTTTTTAAAAAGAAAAGGTGCCATTTGGACAACTAGCTAGAAAAGAATAAAACTGAACCACTTTCTTACACCATACATAAAAATAAACTCAAAATGGATTAAAGACCTTAAATGGGAGACCTGAAACAATAAAAGCCCTAGAAGAGAGCATAAACAGTAATTTCTCTAACATCGGCCATAGCAACATTTTTCTAGATATGTCTCCTGAGGCAAGGGAAACAAAAGAAAAAATAAACTATTGGGACTATACCAAAATAAAAAGCTGCACAGAAAAGCAAACCATCGACGAAACAAAAAGGCAATCTACTGAATGGAAGAAGGTATTTGGCAATGATCTATCCCATAAGGGGTTAATATCCAAAATATATAAAGAACTTACACGACTTAATGCCAAAACACACACACACACACACACACACACACACACACACATATACACAAAACAAAAAATCTGATTAAAAATGGGCAAAGGACCTGAATAGACATTTTTCCAAAGAAGACATCCAGATAGCCGACAGACACATAAAAGATGCGCAGTATCGCTCATCATCAGGGAAATACAAATCAAACCCACAATCACCTCATACCTGTCAGAAGGCTAGAAACAAAAGATAAGAAATAACAAGTGTTGGCAAGGATGTGGAGTAAAAGGAACTTTTGTGTTGGTAACATAAGCTGGTGCAGCTACCGTGGAAAACAGTGTAGAGATTCCTCAAAAAATTTAAAATAGAAATACCATGACTCAGTAACTCCCCTACTGGGTATTTGCCCAAAGAAAATGAAAACACTAATTTAAAGGGATATATGCACCCCTATGTTTATTGCAATATTATTTACAACGGCCAAGATATGGAAGCAGCCCAAGCGTCCATCAATAGGTGAATGGAGAAAGATGTGGTATATATACCATGGAATATTACTCAGCCATACAAAAGGATGAGATCTTGGCATTTGTGCCAACATGGGCGGATCTAGAGGATATAATTCTAAGTGAAGTCAGTCAGAGAAAGGTAAATACTACATAATTCCACTTACATGTGGAATCTAAAAAACAAAACAAATAAATAAACAAACAAAAAGCAGAATTACACCTATACATAAACTGACAGTTGCCGGTGGGAGGGAAGTAGGGGGGTGGGCAAATGGCTGAAGGGCAGTGGGAGATACAGGCTTCTGATTTTGGAATGGATAAGTCACAGGGATAAAAGGTACAACACAGGGAGTATAATAAATGGTTTCAAAAGAGCACTGTATGGTGAACATATGGTAGCTAACTTGTGATGAACATAGCATAATGTATAAACTTGTCAAATCACTATGTTGTACACCTGAAATGATGTAACATTGTGTCAACTATCCTTCAATAAACAAATAAATAAATGAAGTAAAAATAAATTTAAAAAATAGAGAAGGTGACATTAAATTTGCCAATTTTGATACCTGCAATTAACATGTGTTTATGATTTGGTGAAGTAAACGGCAACACCCTAGCTAAAATTCACTTCAAAATATCTATAAATAATACTCTGAACACATCCGCTCAGATCACCAAGCACTGGCGTATTTTTAAGTAATAATACATTCAAATTTCAAAAGTAGGGTCCATATCTCCATTTAGACTTTGAGGATTCTTCCATTTGATCAATTTACTCTAATTTTAAGAACTGCATATGAAATATAATAGTAGTCACCATTTGGTGAGTGCCTTTACATATATTGTTGCTAAGCCTGACAACAGGCTTATCAAGTAGGTATTACTGCTTCGAATTAAAAGGTATAGAAACTGAAATTCACAGAGATTAATAGGCTTTTCTGAGGTTCAACAGCTTTGCCAACAGGGAATATGCTGTTTAAAAGCATCTCTGATTTGGTTAAGAAAGAGGTTGGCTGGGGATGGTGGAGCAGGAGGACACTAAGCTTGCCTCGTCCACAGATACAGCTAGATAACACTCACATCGGCGTAAGTAACCCACAAAATGAGTCCAACTATGGCAGAACTCCACAACTAAATGGTATAGAAGAGACCACATGGAAGAAGGTAGGAAGGGTGAAGATGCGGTCTGGGAGCAAAACAGACTGAGGCCATCTGCAGTGGGGAGGGAGCTGGTGGCACAGAGAAGAAAGGAAAGCAGACTTTTACGCCAGGGAGACCACGAACAGGGGGGACAAATCCCCATAGTATTTGCCTGTGAAAGTGAGAAGGGCCTAATTTTGTGAGTTCTTAAAAGCAGTGGGACTTAATCTTGGAATTTTAAAAATCAGTGGGCGAGGCTCTAGGAGAGCCTGGAGAGCGGAGGGTGGGGGCATTAGAAGTGGAATCCGTGCCCTTACCTTAAGGACAGAGCAGGAAAAAGGGCCTGTGTAGATCTAGCATAGAACCAACAGTGGGAAAACCGTTGGGGGCAGATGGAGCGAGAGTGATCTGATTGCTTCAGAACACAGCCTGGAGAGACAGGGAGCCTGAGGAGACCCCTCCAGGAACAAAGGAGCTGGCAGGTGCCATTTACCTCTCCCCCCAAATAAATAACAGCCACCTGTAGGAACCATCACGGTGTGACACTCCTTAAGTAACTTGCTTACACCAAGCCGCCACCCCATGCTTAGGTAGCTCTGCCCCTCCTAGTCACTCTCGCCTTAGTCCCACAGCAAACCCTGCCCTCACCATAACTCTTAACCCGCAGGGCATATGGAACCTCAGTCCCGATGGCAGTAGGGGCAGGTCTCATTCTGCAAGAGAACCACTGTACATCTTGTTAAAACACGCCCCACCCCTGCAAGGGATCAAACACTGCCCACGTGGAGAGCCTCTGTAGATAACTGGACTGAAGGAAAAAGGCCAAGGTCTCAAAAGCAGAGAACAAGCACACATAGGAGACACTCTCTGAAGCACCAGGCCCTGGAGAACAGGGGACACTGCACAGCAGTGCACTACAGGACCTCTCCTTCATAAAACGATTACCACTAAGAGCCAGAGAAGTAGCTGACCCTCCTAACACAGAGAAACAGACACAAAAAATCAGACAAAATGAGACAAGGAAGTATCTTCCAAATGAAAGAACAAAACCAAACCACAGCAAGAGACCAAAGTGAAACAGATATAAAGACTATGCCTGATAATTTAAAATAATGGTCATACAGATAATGACTGGACTCGAGAAAAGAATGGAGAACATCAGTGAGACCCTTAACACAGATAAAAAAGAACTAATCAGATTCACGAACACAATAAATGAAATTAAAGATACACTTCATGGAATAAACAGCAGATCAGAGAAAGCTGAGAAATGAATTAACAACCTGGAAGACAGATAATGGAAAGTAACCAAGCTAAGCAAAAGAGAAAAAAGAAAATTATGCAAACTGAGAACAGTCTTAGGAAACTCAGTGACTCCATCAAACTAACAAGGGATCTTACGTTTTGCATTATAGGAATCTCAGAAAAAGAAAGTGAAAAAAAGAGCAGGAAAATTATTTGACAAAATAATAGCTGAAAAATTGCCCAATCTGGGGAAGGAAGCAGGTACCAGATCCAGAAGGCACAAAGATCCCTCCCCCCACAATTCAACCAAGGAGATCCACATCAAGACACATAGTATTAAAATGGCCAAAAAAATAGAGATAAAGAAAAAAATTGTTAAAGCAGCAAAAGAAAAAAAAAAAAAAAGACAGTTACATACAAGGGAAACCCCCATAAGGCTAGCAGATTTTTCAACAGAAACTTTCCAGTCCAGAAGGGAGAGGCTTAATAGTTTCAAAGTGCTGAATGGGATCTTCCATCAAGAATACTCTATCCATCAAGGCTATCACTCAGAATAGAGAGATAAAGAGTTACTCAGATAAAACAAACAAACAAACAACAAACAAAACACTAAAGGAATTCATGACCAGCCCTAAAAGAAATATTAAAAGGGAGGAAAAGAAAGACCATAAAGAAGGAGTATGAAAAGTAAAATACAAAAGCAGTAAAATAACTATTTATGCAAAAATCAGTCAAGGGATTCATAAAATAAAGGGATGTAAAATATGACACTATATACCTAAAATGTGGGAGGAGTAAAGAACAATTTAAACTTAAGCAACTATCAACTTAATATAGGCAGCTATATGCTGAAGATGTTATACACAAATCTAATGATAACTACAAAAACCAGTAATAAATATGCAAAGAATAAAGTGAGAAGAATCCAATATATCACTAAAGAAAACCAAAAAACCATAAAAGAGAGTAAGAGAAGGAAGATCAGAGAAAATCTATAGAAACAACCACAAAACAAGAAACAAAATGGCAATTAATATGTATCTACCAATAATTACTTTAATGTAAATGGACTAAACACTCCAATCGAAAGATACAAGGTGACAGTGGATTAAAAAAAAGACCCATCTATATGCTACCTATAAGAGACTCACTTCAGACTGAAAGACAGCTGCAGATTGAAAGTGAGTGTATGGAGAAACATTTATTGTGCAAATAGATAACCAAAAGAAAGCTGAGGTAATAATACTTACATCTGCCAAAATAGACTTTAAAACAAAGACTGTAACAAGAGACAAAGGAGAACACTATATAAAAATAAAGAGGACAATCTAAAAATATAACGATTATCAATATTTATGCACTTAATAGCACCCAAATACATAAAACAGTTAATAACAAACATAAAATAATTTGTCATCAATAGTAATACAATAATAGTGCAGGACTTTAACATCTCACTCAAATCCATGGACATACCATCCAAACAGAAAATCAAAGAGGAAAACAGTGGCTTTCAATGACACACTGGAGCAGGTACATTTAACAGACATACTCAACATTCCATCCTAAAACAGCAGAATACATATTCTTTTCAAGTCCACATGGAACATTCTTCAGAATAGATGACTTATTAGGCCACAAAACAAGCCTCAACAAAATTTAAAATATCAAAGTTATACCATGCATCTTTTCTGACCATAATGTTATGAAACTATAAATCAATGACAAGAAAAAATGTAGAATGAGCACAAATACATGGAGGTTAAAAAACATGCTACTAAACAATAAATGGGTCAAGCAGAAATTAAAGAAGAAAGCAGAAATTACACGGAAACAAAGGAAAATGAAAACACAATGGTCCAAAACCTTTGGAATATAGCAAAAGTGGTTCCAAGAGGGAAGTCTATACGTCGAGAAGCAAGGAAAATCTCAAACAACCTAACAGATAAAACCCAAAGAAGGAAATAATAAATATTAGAGCAGAAGTTAATTGATATAGAAAAAAAAAACCCCAATACAACAGATCAATGAAACCAAAGAAAGCTGGTTCTTTGAAAAGATCAACAAAACTGATAAACCCCTAGTAAGACGAAAGAAAGAAGGAAAGACAGACAGACAGACAGACAGACAGAAAGAAAGAAAGAAAGAAAGCCCAAATAATCTTACTAATGAAAGATGAGAATAGCAACTGACACCACAGCAATACAAAGAATTATAACAGAATATTATGAAACCCTATATGCCAACAAAGTGTACAACTCAGAAGAGGTAGATAAATTCCTGGAACCATATAACTTACCAAAACTAAAATAGGAAGAAATAGAAAATTTGAACCGATCAATTATCAACAATGAAACGGAATCAGTAATCAAAAGCTCCCAAAAAACAACAGTCCAGGACCAGGCGGCTTCACAAATAAATTCTACTAAACATTTAAAGAAGAGTTAATATTATTCTTCTCAAACTATTCCAAAAAAATACAAGAGGAAGGAAAACTTCCAAATTCATTTTATGAGGCCAGCATTACTTTGATATCAAAACCAGATAAAGACATCACACACAAAAAAGATAACTACAGGCCAACATCTCTCTTGAATATAGACTCAAAAATCTTCAACACAATATTAGCAAACTGAATCCACCAATACGTTAAAAAAATCATACACCACAATCAAGTGGGATTTATTCCCGGGATGCAAAGATGGTTCAATATTCTCAAAGAACAATCAATGTGATATGTGACATCAATTAGAGAAATGATAAAAAAAATATATATATGATCATTTCAATAGATGCAGAAAAAGCATTTGACAAAGTACAACATCCATTCATGATAAAAACACTCTGAAAAGTAGGTCTAGAGGGAACATAGTTCAACATAATAAAGGCCTTATATAAAAAATCCACAGCTAACATCATACTCAATGGTGAAAACCTGAGAGCTTTTCCCTTAAGGTCAGGAACAAGACAAGGATGTCCACTCTCACCACTTTTATTCAACATTGTATTAGAAGTCCAAGCCATAGCAATCAGACAACATAAAGAAATAAAAGGCATCCAAATTGGTGAGGAAAAAGTAAAACTCTACTTGCATATCAGAGGATATTATATAGAGAGCACCTTAAAGACTCCACCAAAAAACTACTAGAACCAATAAATGAATTCATTAAACTCACAGGATACAAAATCAATATAACAGAAATCTGCTGCATGCACATACACTAATAATGAAGCAGCAAAGAGTGAAAGGAAGACAACCATCCCATTTATAACTGCACCCAAAACAATGAAATACCTAGTAACAAGTTTATCCAAAGAGGTGAAAGGCTTGTACTCTAAAAATTATTAAAATGCCAATGAAAGAAATTAAAGACAACACAATGAAATGGAAAGATAGTCCAAGCTCGTGGGAATTGTGAAATGTCTATATTACCCAAAGCAATCTACAGATTTAATGCACTCCCTATCAAGATACCAAAGAATTTTTCATAGAACTGGAACAAACAGTCCTAAAATTTGTATGTAACTACAAATGACCTCATATAGCCAAAGCAATCTTGAAAAAGGAAAACAAAACTGGAGGTATCATAATTCCAGATTTCAAGTTATATTACAAAGCAATAGTAATGAAAACAGTATGGTACTGACATAAAAACAGAAACATAGATCTACGGAATAGAACAGGAAATTTAGAAATAAACCCACAATCATATGGTCACTTAATCCTCAACAAAGCAGAAAAGAATATTCAATGGGAAAAAGGCAGTGTCTTCAAACAATGGTGTTGGGAAAACCAGACAGTTACCTATAAAAGAATGAGACTGGACTGCTTTCTTTCACCATACACAAAAATAAATTCAAAATGGATTAAAGACCTAAATGTGAGACCTGAAACCATGAAAATCCTAGAAGAAAGTAAAAGCAGTAACTCCCTGACCTCAGCCAGAGTAACATTTTTCTAGATATGTCTCCTCAGGCAAAGGCAATAGAAGCAAAAATAAATTATTGGGACTATCAAAATAAAAAGCTTCTACATGGTGAACGAAAGGAACAAACAAGAACTAAGAACTAAAATGCAACCTACTGAGAGAAGATATTTGCAAATGATACACCTGATAAAGGGTTAGAATCAAATATATATATAACTGATACAACTCAATCCCTCAAAAACAAATAATCCATTTAAAAAATGGGCAGAAGACATGAACAGACATGTCTCCAAAGAAGACATGCCAAGGGCCAGCAGATATATGAAAAGATGCTCAACATCACACATTATCAGGGAAATGCAAATCAAAACTACAATGAGATACCACTTCACACCTGTCATAATAGCTAAAATCAAAAACACAAGAAACAAGTGTTGTCCAGGATGTGGAGAAAAAGGAACACTTGTGCACTGTTGGTGGGAATACAATCTGGTGCAGCCACTGTGGAAAACAGAAGTTCCTCAAAAAGTTAAAAATAGAACTATACGATGACCCAGGAATCACACTACTGGGTATTTACCCCAAAAATACAAAAACACTAAGTCAAATGGATATATGCACCCCTGTTTATTGCAACATTATTTATAATAGCCAATCTATAGAAGCATCCCAAGTGTCCATCAGTAGATGAATGGATAAAGTGGTACATGTATATACACTAGAACGTGATTCAGCCATAAAAAGGAGTGAAATCTTGCCATTTGCAACAACATGGATAGAGCTACAGAGTGTGCTAAGCAAAATAAGTCAGTCAGAGAAAGACAAATACCATATGATCTCAGTCATACGTGGAACTTAAGAAACAAAACAAATTAACAAAAGAAAAAAAAGAGACAGAGAAAAAGAGACAAATCAAGAAACAGACTCTTAACTATGGAGAACAAACTGATGGTTACCAGAGGGGAGGTGACTGGGAGTTGGGGGAAATAGGGGATGGGGATTAGAAAGTACATTTATTATGATATAAAATAAATTTAAAAATAAAAAATTAGAGCAACCCTACCAAGGGCTTAAAAAGGGTTTAAAACCATCTTACCAAGAGTTTCAGATTCCAGCTGATTTTCTATCATGGCACAAAGTTCAGGGATGGATCATCCAGGGCAAGTGCAACTGCTCAAAAATGCCATCAAGTATTTGGGTTCCGCCTATTCTAAGCAATAAAATGGCAAGATTTAGCTTTTGGCCTTTATGATCATCGTTAAAATACAGCTGCTGTAACTCTAGCACTGAATCCAAGTTACAGGCAGAAAAAGGAAGGAAGGAAAAGGACGAGAACATTTCTTCATGAGGCTTTGCCCTTTCAGGATAAAACCACAAAGCAAAGTAGAAATAGAAGGAAATTTTCTCAGCCTAGTAAAAAGTATAAGACCCACAGCAATGGTGAAATACTAAATGTTTTCTCCTCAGGAAAAAGACAACGTTTGCTCTTACCACTGCCACTCAATATTGTACTGGACATTCTTTGTAGGCCAATAAAATAAAATAAATAAATAAATAACAAAGATACCATAGAAAGGCATGAAATTGGCAAGAAAAAATTAAAACTATCTCGATTTGGAGATGGCTGGATATTGAATATAGAAAATCCTAAGGAATCTACTAAAAATCTATTAGAATAAGTAAGTTCTAGTAGGAAAGATGGTAGGAAATAAGATAAACATAAAAATAAATTTTATTTCTATACACTTGCAATGAACCGGAAAATAAAATTAAGAAAAAATTGAATTTATAATCACATCAAAAAATATGTAAGAATAAATTTAGTAAGTGTAAAACCTGTACATTGAAAACCAAAAAATGCTGGGGTGCCTGGATGGCTCAGTTGGTTAAGCATCCGACTCGTGATTTTGGCTCAAGTCATGATCTCACGGTTTGTGAGTTTGAGCCCCCATCAGGCTCTGCACTGACAGTGCTGAACCTGCTTGGGATTCCCTCTCTCTTTCTCTCTCTCTCAAAATAACTAAAAATGAGGAAAAAGCAAAAAAGAAAACCACAAAATGTTGAAAGACAATGAAGAAGAGCTAAAAAAAAAAAAAAAAAAGGAAAGCATCCCATGTGCTTGGATCAGAAGACTTAATACAGTTAAGATGACAGTACTTTCCAAATTTATCTACAGATTCAAAACAATTTGAGGTTATTAAAAACTCAGCTGCCTTTTCTTTTTTTTTTTTTTTTGAAGAAATAGACAAGCTGATCTGAAAATTCATATAGAAATTCAAGGGACCCAGAAAAGCCAAAACTGTCTTTAAAACTAAGAACAAAGTTGGTGGACTCAAATTCTCCGATTCTGAAACTTACAACAAAGCTACAGTTACCAAGGCTACAAGGTGTGACCTAAGGACAGACATACAGACCACTGTAATAGACTTCAGAATCCACAATACACCCTCACATCTACAGTCAACAGATTTTCAACAAGGATGCCAAGACAATTCAACGGTGAAAGAATAGTCTTTTAAACAAATGGTGCTGGGACAAGTGATTATCTACATAAAAAGGAAAGATGAAGTTGGACCCTTTTCTCGCAGCACACACATAACTCAAAATGGATTACAGATGTCAATGTAAGAGATAAAACTATAAAACCCTTACAAGAAATGTAAGAGTAAATCTTTATGATCTTGGGTTGGGAAAAAGTACAAGTAACCAAAAGCAGAAGTAACAAAATTAGACTTCATAAAAAATGTGAAATTAGACTTTATAAAAATGTAAAACTTTTGCGCTGCAAATGATACAAAGAAAGTGAAAGTCCAAACCCCAGAACGATAGCAAATATTTGCCAACTATGTATCTGATAAGAGATTTATAGCCAGAATATGTGAAAAACTTACCAAACGCAGTAAAAAATAACCCAATTAAAAACGGGTAATGGATTTTAACACACGTTTCTCCAAAGAAGGTATACAAATAGTTGATAAGCACACACAAAAATGCTCACTACCATCAGTCAATAAGGAACCACACAAATCAAAAACATAATTGGATTTCATTTCATTCCAATTAGGAGGGCTACAATCGAAAAAACAGACAACAGTGTTGGCACGGATGTGGAGAAATGGGAACCCATACGTTGCTGGTGGAAATGTAAAATGGTGCAGCTGCTGTGGGAAAGAGTTTGGCAGTTCCTCAAAAAGTAAAACACAGAGGAACCGTGTGACCCAGCAATTCCACTCCCAGGTATATGCCCCAAAGAACTTGCATTTATTCCCACTGTTAGGAGCAAATTATTAGCCTGCATCAAACATTCCGTGCTTCAAAACCTTTAGGAACCAGACATCAACTTGGAGTGTGATGGTTTGTGGATTTAGTTCTGATGAATATAGAATTTTGTCAAAGGAGGTTTATTTAAAATAAACACTGAACATTTTTTTCACGTGCCTTATGATTTTAGCTCCATTTTATGGCTTTTGCTCCGACGCATTAAGCCTCTAGCAAGTGCAAGCAGAGCTGAGCTTCACTCTTCAATTTTTCTCTAGGCTATTATCACTTATTATTTTATAGCATCAAAGACATCACAATGTCTCTGCTTTGAGAGAATTTGCTCTTCCTACAGACACAGAGCTATAATGAGATGCCGTGCCTGCTGCTATTTCTTCTAATTCCTAAAACTACGATAGCGTGATTTATGTTTATTTTAATCTCCTTTCCACTTGGACTAGATGCAGAATGGAAGTAATTGAAAATGCAGTCAATGAAAAACAGACCAGCAGGATGCCTCATCTTTGGCTGAGTTTTGCCTAGTATGACAATGCAGGTTCATTCTCAAAGTTCTGAGCCAGCTTGAGGCCTCTCTTGGAAATGGCCAATTTCATTCGGGCAAATAAAAGATAAAGTGAGGTCATAACAAAGGTTGCTGCAAAACAGTGCCCAGACTGCCACAAACTTAGAGTATGAGATTGGAATCGGATGTTCTTGTCCCTTAGTTGATGCTGCATTAGTCAAAGACCTTAAGTCGTTTTCTATCTTGAAGGGCTTTGGGACAAATGGGCATAAAAAACTGTCAGTCATTCAGGACTCTCCTTTTGTGCTTATTTCTGGATCCCTCCCAGGGATAGATTTCACAGATACACAATTTGGGTCAACAAAACTGTTGAGTCATACTTTTCTCTAGATTGCAGAGAGAAATCTAATTTTTTTCTAGGAAAACCTCAAGGAAAAAGAAGTAAGTAGCTTAGAAAGTGATTTCCACAATAATGTTTTGAGAAGACAGAGTCAATGCTTGCTATTAGAGAAAGTTTATTTCTAATGACCTCATCTCAAAGTAAACCCCTGTAAGCACAGGTTCTGGCAGCCTATGTTGGTGTAGGGCTGCACAAAGAATGGCTGGGCTCGGG
This sequence comes from Prionailurus viverrinus, assembly GCF_022837055.1. Lineage (NCBI taxonomy): Eukaryota > Metazoa > Chordata > Mammalia > Carnivora > Felidae > Prionailurus > Prionailurus viverrinus. The sequence goes on from NC_062571.1 coordinate 14,741,680, forward strand.
GGTTTTGTCTTCCCGTCTGGCTTCCAGCTAAAAAACAGCACACAGCCAGCTCTCCAATGGTGGTCTATTACTCCCCATATGTGCACCTCGCCACTCCAGACAGAAAAGGCCAGGACAGACAAGACAGAGAGAGCAGCTGGGATATGAAAAATGCCCGAGTCTGTGGCTTGTCCTTCCTAGGGTGTGTGCGCATGTGCACAAGTGTGCACATGTTCCATGTGGATCTCTCATTTCCTAGTGACCTCAATACTCTCGACAGTCAGTGCAGTACTGTTGCTTTCTGGCTGTGCAATCTCTCCCTCCTTCCACTACGGCATTCCATCCAGGTTTGATCCAGCCACCCTGCACCTTTTTATTACATGCTGGGAAAACAATCTAATTAAACCCCATCGCTACACAGGGTTTTAAATTTTGTGACTCCACAAGGCCTTTTCTTCCTTATTTATGCTCCCAGCTGCTGATTCCTGGGAAGTATAGTTATCTGCAATCACGTTAAGTTCTAGAAGAAGATTTTGTTGAGGGGAAGGAGGAACAGAGAGTCAGCTAGGTATTTCCTCCATTTCTGGGGGGCCTGGATTATTCTAAGTACTGAGAGGTATAAGATGATCAGAAAAACAGGGGTTTACTTTGAGTCTATGAAGCCAACGCTTCATTTTTAAAATTTTTATTATGGCAGCACTGCCCTTCTTGGCACCAATTTTTGTATCAGGCAGTTATTTCTATGTAACAAACCACCACCAAAATTAGTGAAGTGAAAGGAACCATCATTTAGTGAGTTCACGAGTGTGTGCACGATTGGGTGGTTCTGGTGATCCGGGCCATGCTGGGCCGGTCTCAGCTGGACCTGCTCCTGTATTTTTGGTCAGCTGCTGGCACAGCTGGAGCTGACAGGTCAAGGTAGGCCTCGTGGAAAGGCTCATCTGCACACCGTGTGCTCGCATCCTCCAAACCGGCCCAAACTTGCTCACGTGGCAGCTGGTCAGAGCTGTGAAAGTACACAACGCCTTTCGAGAGCTAACTTGGAACTGGCACATGAGTTCTGCTGTATTTTTATTGGTCAGGGCAAGAGACAATTCTAGCCCAGAGTCAAGGGGTGCAGAAATAAGCTCTTCATGGTGTAGAGAAAGAAACAATGACAGCCATTGCAACGGGCGAGGTGGTGGCAAATTATTTCCAAATTTTGCAGATACTTAGCTTCCTCTAAGGATATTTTATGAAGGTCTTTCATTTCCAAATATTTAGAATTACAGCAAGTTAATCACTGACATCTTCAAGTCGGTGTGGCTTAAGGAAAAGCTCAAGCACATCTTCGCGTAGCTCAAACTGTTGGGAACATATAGCTCTATCAGCTTCCTTCTGCATTGTGTGCATAGAATATTTTTAAATTTTTCCTTGTGGTTTCTTCTTTGACCCATGGGCTTTGTAGAAAGGTGTTAATATGTTGGTTATCCTAATGCTACTGAGTTCTAACCTAATTCTGTTATAGTCAAAGCACATACTCTCAGGGGAGAGTAAATGATTTTTAGGAAAGATGCATGGGCCCTCAGAAGAAGAGATGGGAGGTATGACAGTTTGGGACATGGTTTGTCTGGGTGTGGTATTGACTTCTAGTTTCCTCTCCTGTTACAGGAGTTGATCTTTTCTGGTTGATGAAACTCCCCAAGGAGGACCTATGGCAATTGAGTTCCTTGTGGAGCATCTGTCTTTAGGCAGATAAGCTTCTCTCTGCATTTGCTATTTTTCAGTTGCCTACAGTTCAAAATAATCAATATACCAAAGCAGCCTATTTTGGGGCGGCAAGTCCTGAACTCGTACGATCACATTTTGGAGCGGCATTTTATGCTACCCCTCACGTGCTACCACATTAGTATATTTTGTTGTCCTGCCTGGATTTGGAATTTGCTTTTACAAGTGCGGAGACTCACTGCTACTTAAGATCAGTCCAAAAGAAAAAAGTGCTTGTTTGGAGATAAAAATAGAAAGTCCCAATTTGGCAGTGAGATAATGGAGTTCAAAAATATTACCTTGATTCTATTTTAAAAAGTGAACGAAGCAGCAAAAATATGACCATTCCTTTACTTCTGGCATCATGTTTATAAACTCAGCTTTGAAGATTTTTTAATATGCATTTTGAAGAGAAAAGCACATTAAATATACCTTCAATTGAGAAGCAAATCTTAAGTTTTCAGGGGGAAAAGCTTGATAAAAGAAATTACTGAACGACCTACATCATTAATAAGAGCTCTGCTGGGGCGCCTGGGTGGTTCAGTTAGTTGAGCATCCGACTATTGATTTCGGCTCAGGTCACGATCCCAGGGTCGTGGAAGTGAGCCCCGTGTCAGGCTCCAGGCTGAGCCTGGAGCCTGCTTGAGATTCTCTCTACCTACCCTGTGCCTCTCCCTCACTCACATGTGCATGCTCTCTCTCTCTCTCTCTCTCTAAAATAATAATAAAAAAAAAATTAACAAGAGCTCTGTTGGCATGCAAAGTATATGCACAATATCATTTACCTCAAGTACAATACACTGGAATAAGAACCAGCAGAGTTATATAATTTAATATGACCCTAATTAACTGGAATCACATTCTGGAATTAAGTCAAAGAGAAACAGCTAAAGATAAAGTGTTTCTCTTTATTCACAAAATAAAAACAGGGGGCCTCCAAAGAGATTTGGCTAATATTTGTCAAACGTCAGAGTCAGATACTATTTTAAGAGCTTTAAATGAATTAACTTGTTTTATTCTCACAACAACCTTGTGACTTAGAACTATTATCACCTCCATTTTATAGGTGAGAATGTTAGAATACACAAGACTGCAAGAGGCCATAGCTAAATGTGACACGGCCAGAATGCAAATCCAGACGGTCTAGATCAAGATTCCAAATGTGGTATCTACACTCCATCTGTGTTTTAAATTGAAGCACAGGTTCAGACTTCCAATAAAAACATATTTGACTATCCTCCTATAAACAACAATTATAAATGCTGTATAAAATACTGAAGACAATACCTGAAGGCACTGATGAGCAAAGAAAGCAAGCTGACGATGGAGAGCATGCAATCAAACAAGGGACCCACATCTGTGAAATGCACATTTATTCAGCCTTTCCCCTGAAGACACTTCTAAGTCGGCATAACCTTTAACAGAGCTCAAGTAGAAAGATTCAGCTGTATGGGCCTGAGGAGACAGGAGATTGAAATTGTGGGGGGGGGGGGGGGGGGGAGGAGAAATCCTGGAACAGAAAAATTATAGTAAGAGGAGCCCCAATCCTTGGCTGTACCTGAACTGCACATGTGTGAGGTGAATCAAAGAATTTACTCTGAAAGGCTGAGATGGCTGCATAGAGATTTCAGCAATGCCCCAGACTGAGCAGATGGAGTTTGGGTTTGGGTCCAGCTCTAGTGGAGGCATGGAAAACACATCTTGCTTTCACTGGACACCAGAGGGCTATGATTTAGGAGTAAAGATCATATCTCAGGAGTTTTCCCTACCCTACCATGAAAAACAAGAAAGAGACCTACTCTAGCAAAGCCTAAACCCAAGAGCCTACACAAGACCAAAAGCCTCTGCAAGTCTATCAGTAAGACAGACCCTATGCTGGACTATAAAACAAGTCCCAGTAATTCCAATGGACTGAACTCATATACAGCATAGTCTCTGACTACACCAGAAATAAGTTAGAAATCAGTACCATTAGGACAACCAATGTATCTCCAAATATTTGGAAACCAAATGATACCTTTTGACAAAGGCAAGAAAACAAGAACTTACAAGAAACTTTTTTTAAATAGTCCATGCAAATAATGCAAAAGAAAGCTGATATAACTATACTAACACCAAACTTTGTAGGCTTCAAGACAATGAGGGGCCTTGAATAATAATGAAAGGTTGAACTGAATTGAATAATGAAAGTCAAGTGGCATATTTTGCTACCTTTCCGAATCCTTTCCTCCAAATTCCAGGAACAGAGCAAGTATACTGAAGTATACTTCTCTTCAAATTGTACTGGAGATCTTAGTACAGTAAGGCAAGGGAATAAATGACAGACCTTAAAATCAGAAAACAGAGGTAAAGCTGTGATTATCCACAGATGACCTGATGATGTATGCACACAAGGAGTCTACGAACCAGCCACTACAATGAGTGAATGTAGCAAGCTTGATATTGATATGAGGTCATGATATGAGGTCAATATACAAAAGTCTATTGCACCTCTACGTAATAGGTATAAACAAAACAAAATTTAAAAATAGTTTTGCTCATAAGAATGCAAAGAATTTAACTCAGGAATAAATTTAACAAAGCAAGTGTAAGACTTATATGCTAAAAACTACAATGAATTGCAGAAAGAAAGTTTTTTTTAAGCTCTGAATAAACGGACATATATAACACATTCCTGGATTGAAAGACAATATTTTTAATATGCCTGTTTTCCCCAAATCTATAGGCTCAACACAATCCCAAACTTAACACCCAGTAGCTTCTTTGTAGGTACTGGTAATCTCACTGTAAAATTTATATGGAGATGACAAGGTCGAAGATTAGCCAAACCAAATCAATCTTGAAAAAGAACTCTGATCTCAACATTAATCTACAGTATTTAAGATAATTTAAGAGTGGTACTGGTGTAAAAATAAAGTCCAGCAATAGACACACAGAGATTCCAAAATAATTTTCAACAAAGACACCAAAGCAATTCATTAAAGAAAGGTCTTTTCAACAAATGGAATAACTAAATATAGAAAAACATGAACCGTGCCTCCTACTTTACGCTAAAACACAAAGATTAATTTGGGGTGGATCACACACATAAACATAAAGCCACGAAGTTTCTGAAAGAAAACAAGGCATAGATACAGTTGAAGAAGCAGCGAAGGGACAAGGAGTCGTTTGTGAGGGAGGCATTATGGCAAGATCTGCAGGGTGGGGGCTGCCTGCCCCTACAGTGAGAAAAAAGCCACAGGCTGCAGGACCCAGAACATTCCAGCAAGCCCTCAAGATGTGGAGGGCTGCCACCTGTGTGCGCGGCCCCGCCACGACCGCTCGTCACCCCCAGATGGCTACCTGCGTGAGCGTGAGGCAATCCTGGCGTACACTTCGCACCAGAAGGAGACCACGGCGAAGATGATGATCCAGGAGCAGCCGGGGGCTGGGCGTGAGGTGCAGAAACAGCCGCGGCGGCCACGGCGCAGGGGCAAGCGCACGGCTTCCGGGAAGAGGACGCGGCCATCGTGCACACTGAGCTGGTGCTCAACCTTTCATGCCCAAGGCCGCCTGGGGAACAGGCCCAGAAGACGCCTGAGCCGGGCCACTGCAGGTCCCGCAGGACAAAGACAAAGCACTGCCCAGCTTCCGGATCCCGTCGCTGACCCCCCAAGCCAAGACCGCCAAGCTCGGAAGCCGGCGAGCACCGCCACTGTCCCTACGGCGGAGACGTCACGGCGCATGTCAGACCTCATGGCGCATGCGCCCCACGCCGTTCGCCGCGCTCATGGATCGCGTGAGGCTCATCCAGCTCAGCCCGCGCCACGTGTGTGCCGTGACCCGCGACAGCTTGGGAGGTGCCGTGCCTCACGCCGTTGCTCTGGCCTTCTGCGGTCGTGGTCATCCTGGAGCGCAAGATGAAGCTGATGGCGGAGGACGTGGTGGACCCGGTGAACCGGGAGAAGCTCCTGGATCAGGACACCGGCATGCTGCAGCGGGTGGCACGGGCTTCACGGGCTCGGGAGTATCGGCGCAGGGAGAGAAACCCAGGCTGGTGATGCAGGCCTGGTGCACCTGACACCAAGTAAATGGGCTCGAACGTGGAAGAAAAATATTAAAGATGACAGAGCATCTGTGCAACCTTAGGGGAGCAAAGATTTCATGATTATAATTACTAAAGAAAATAAATTATAATTTATTAAAATATATTTTTTAAAGGTGCCATTAAGAAAATGATAGGGTGTGTTTGTGTGTGTGTGTGGTGCCTGGGTGGCTCAGTCAGTTAAGCCTCTGACTTCCGGTCATGCTCTTAGGGTTGATGGGTTGGAGCCCTGCCTCTGGCTTAGTGCTGATAGCTCAGAGCTTGAAGCCTGCTTTGTTTTCTGTCTCCCTCTCTCTCTCTCTCTTTGCCTCCTTCTCTCTCTCTCTCTCTCTGTCTAAAATAAATAAACATTAAAAAAAAAAAAAAAGAAAATGATAGGTGAGACCCAGACTAAAAAATATGTTTGTGACACATTATATCTGACATATGTAACTGGAATATATAAAGAACTACTATAAGTCAATATTAACAAAGGAGACACACTGAGCACTGAGTAATATATAGAAATGATGAATCACTATGTTGTACACCTAAAACGAATATAACAGTGTATGTTTACTAGAATTAAAATAAAAACAAGAAGGTCAAAAAATAACAAATAAAAAAACAACCCAATAAAAATTGAGCACTTCACAGAAGAATGTGAATATGTCTATAAGGGTAAGAAAAGATGCTCAGAATTATTAGTTTTCATGAAGAGGCTGAGATGATACTACTCAACCACTAGCAGGGCAAAAGAAAGAAATCGAAACCAGGCCATTTCACAAGTTGGTAGTATGGAGATTGAGCAAATGGAATGCTTGTACACTACTGGCTGGAGCGTAAATAACACAACCACTTGGAAATGTTGGAAATTTGCACGCGCACACACACACACCAAAGTTAAACATACATCTAACCTATAGCCCAGCAATTCCACTCTTGTGTGTTTCTTCAAGAGAGACAGGTCCCTGAAAAGATGTGTACAAGAATGTTCATAGCAGCTTTGTTCATAATAGCCCCAGATTAGAAAACACCTGAAGGAACATCAAGTGAATAGGTTTCATGTGGAATTCTACTCAACAATGAAAAGGAATGAACTACTAACACAGCATGGACGAATCTCCCAAACGTTACACCACATGTAAGAAACCAGACCAAAAAAAAAAAAAAAAAAAAAAAGAGTCCATATTAGATCAGGCAAGACTAAACTACATTGTTACAAAGCAGAACAGCAACTGACTCCAGTGAGCGAATTGACTGCAGACTGGTAAGGAAATTTTCCAGGTAGGGGAAATGTTTTTGTCTTCACAGTGTAGTGACTGTGCAGGTGTATGTGTGTGGCAAAATTCACTGGTACAACATGGGTGCGTGTTATTATATTTCAATTAGACCCTTAAGCATTGTATGTATAAGAATCAAATTACTAAGAACTATTGCTTGTGCCATATTCTCTGTCTTGCAACATAAATGCAGTCAATGGCTTGAGAAGAACAGGATGTCAACCCCCTGAAGTGACAGGTATTTTGGTGTTCAGAGAGAGGACAGCGTCTCCAGAACATTCACATGCTAGGCTTCTACCACAGCCCATCAGCAACACTGTTATTTGTCATTCAGCAGTTCAGCTCCACCGTCACTCTGATGTGCTAGATTTATTATCTGTCTCCCAAGAAGGTCAAAGCTCTGCTGACAATGGTTTCCCTGATGTCACAAAACCCAGAGCTGAATCCTGAAACATGTATCCAAATCTCTCACCTTCCATTAGCCCTTTTCTTTCCTCTACATGTTCCAAGTTAGCCCTTATGAGGCTAGATTCTTGCTGTCTATTATAATTCTAGGTGGCTATAAGGACACTCCAGGGATTTCTGTACTAACTCTGCATTCCATGACAAGGTCACCTTGGAAAATAATTCTCTAAGTGAGTAGATACATATATAAACAATAAATAACATCCTTCCAAACCAAAGAACATTGGGTGACAAATTTTTAATATTAGCACGATCTTTTATTGGCAGTGACCTAATTCCAGACTGTATGTAATCTCTAAACTTTCGTCCCACAACCAAGTATCCATTACAAAGAACAATCTAAATCATGATGATTTTCAAGTTTTAAGTTTTGACCATTAATATTCCCTAGAGATAACAATGTTTCTGCACACTTCCGGTCTACCTTTTTTTACACTTAATTAATTGATTTCTGGTCAAAAACACTTCCATATGAAAAAAAAAAATAAGTCCATTCTTATTTTAAAGTCAATCATTGATCGTGTATGGCAAATATAGCTATCATCAGCTGTTTTCATACAAGCAGTGGACCAAGTAGGATGAGTTCAAGGATGGGGATCAGGAAACCTGGGCTCCAGTGTTGACTATACCATGCAGTAATGATAGAGGGCCAAGTTACAACCTATTTGAATCTCAAATTCTGCAAATATAACATGGAAGAGTTGGACGAAATGTTCTGAGTCCTCCCTCTTTGCCTAGTAAAAAACTTTGGTGACCATGTAAACCGTGGAGGGGAATTATCTAATTTCAAACTCTTATAGCTAGAAAATCTTCCAAGGGCTTGGATGGGGTGGGGAGGAGAGGAATACAGAAATGACAGGGGGCAGAGAAACATTGTATCGTTCCTGGCTCTGCTGGCTTATCACTTCTGTCCCTCTGTGAGAGGAGAGCTCTGTTTTGCCCACACCTGTATTCTCACCGTTAAAGCAGTGCCTGGCACCGTGTAGACATTCAATACACATCTTAGTGAATGTTAAATATTTATCAAAATAGGGCATGAAGCTCATCAATGAGGGCAGACACCCTATCTATCTTCTTCATTCCTATGCCCTGATGCCTAGAATATACATGGTGTATAACAGGATATATAATATTAATGTATAATATTAACATGAGTGGGGAAAATAAATGAAAATATTATCTCTCACAGAAGTGTTAGCCAGGGAGCAAGAGTTCAAAATGCCAGAATCCTCCTGGAATGGTTTTAATATCCAGGTCAAGGGCAATTCCCACTATACCTAGCTTCTTGAACAGTCCTGGAGAGCTTTTTGTAATATCTCCTTTGATGGAATCCCTGGTGGGCATATCTGAGATCAGAAAGGCAGGCGTCAGGTGCCTGGGTGGCTCAGTCGGTTAAGTGTCCAACTTCGGCTCAGGTCATGATCTCATGGTTCACGAGTTTGAGCCCCACATTGGGCTCTAACAGCTCAGAGCCTGGAGCCTGCTTTGGATTCTGTGTGTGTCTCTCTCTCTTCCCCTCCCCGGCTCTCACTCTGTCTCTCTCTCTCTCTCTCAAAAATAAAATAAACATTGGCACAAGAACAGACACTCAGATCAATGGAATAGGACAGACAACCCAGAAATGGACCCACAAATGTATGGGCAACTAATATTTGACAAAGCAGGAAAGAATATCCAATGGAATAAAGACAGTCTCTTCAGCAAGTGGTGCTGGGAAAACTGGACAGCAACATGCAGAAGAATGAACCTGGACCACTTTCTTACACCATACACAAAAATAAACTCAAAGTGGATGAAAGACCTCAATGTAAGACAGGAAGCCATCAAAATCCTCGAGGAGAAAGCAGGCAAAAACCTCTTTGATCTTGCCCGCAGCAATTTCTTACTCAACACGTCTCTGGAGGCAAGGGAAACAAAAGCAAAAATGAACTACTGGGACCTCATCAAAATAAAAAGCTTCTGCACAGCGAAGGAAACAATCAGCAAAACTAACAGGCAACTGACAGAATGGGAGAAGATATTTGCAAATGACATATCAGGTAAATGGTTAGTATCCAAAATCTGCAAAGAACTTACCAAACACAACACCCAAAAAACAAATAATCCAGTGAAGAAATGGGCAAAACACATGAATAGACACTTCTTCAAAGAAGACATCCAGATGGCCAACCGACACATGAAAAAATGCTCCACATCACTCATCATCAGGGAAATACAAATCAAAACCACAATGAGATACCACCTTACCCCTGTCAGAATGGCTAACATTAACAACTCAGGCAACAACAGATGTTGGCAAGGATGTGGAGAAAGAGGATCTCTTTTGCATTGTTGGTGGGAATGCAAGCTGGTGCAGCCACTCTGGAAAACAGTATGGAGGTGTCTCAAAAAAGTAAAAATAGAACTACCCTATGACCCAGCAATTGCACTACTAGGCATTTATCCAAGGGATACAAGTATGCTGCTTCAAAGGGACACATGCACCCCCATGTTTCTAGCAGCACTATCAACAATAGCCAAAGTATGGAAAGAGCCCAAATGTCCATCGATGGATGAATGGATAAAGAAGGTGTGGTATATATATACAATGGAGTATTACTCAGCAATCAAAAGAATGCAATCTTGCCATTTGCAACTACGTGGATGGAACTGGAGGGTATTATGCTAAGTGAAATTAGTCAGAGAAAGACAAAAATCATATGACTTCACTCATATGAGGACTTTAAGAGACAAAACAGATGAACATAAGGGAAGGGAAACAAAAATAATATAAAAACAGGGAGGGGGACAAAACAAAGAGACTCATAAATATGGAGAACAAACTGAGGGTTGCTGGAGGTCTAACATAGCCCCAGGAAAGACCGTCATGAGCCTGGCCTCAGGGAACCAACCAAAAAGAGAGCTTTTGAGATGTTCAAGTTCAGAAGGGTGACAACACGCGTCTCCTTGTAACCTGCTTCTTTTCAACAGTGAGAATCTCCATGTTTTAGACATCCGACCTTTATACATGTGAGAAAGAAAATACAGAGATGAAAATATCTAAATCGATATATATGTGTATAATATATATATTTACCAAACTTACAAAAAAGAAAAACTCTTTGCTACAGTTTTCATACCATGCTAGATGAAGCCCACTTTAGAGAAAATGGGGTTTTGCTGTTCCTGAATTGGTCACCATCTGACAGCCCCGTGGCATTGCGTGGTGTTGTCACTGTAGATTTGCTTATCAATCCCCAGCTGACAGAGGCACTTACTGCTTACATCAGTTAGGAAAAGATGACATTTATGTTAACAGCCTGTCAGGAAAGGATTAAGAGAGATGTTGATTACCTGTTAGAGAAGTTACCGTCAGAAGTTTTTGTTTGTTTGTTTGTTCGTTTGTTTAAAAATTTTTAATGTTTATTTATTTTTGAGAGAGAGCATGATATTTTCGAGAGAGAGAGCATGAGTGGACGAGGGGCAGAGAGAGAGGGAGACACAGAATCTGAAGCAGGCTCCAGGCTCTGAGCTGTCAGCACAGAGCCCAGTACAGGGCTTGAACTCACATACCGCGAGATCGTGACCTGAGCCGAAGTCGGACGCTTAACCAACCAAACCAATCAGGATCCCCTGTTGGTTGGTTTGTTTGTTTGTTTTAACTTTGTATCTAATTTACCCATCTATTTTAGGTATTCTTTTCTCAACTGAGTATATAAATCCCCTTTTCCCTGTTGGCTCAGCCATAGGTCAATGGTGTCTATCAAATCTATTCGCTTGAATTTTGCCTTACCATATGGAAGGCAGGCTTAATTTCTGATCTAGATAAGAGCTGTGACAGTGGCAGAATGACCCTTCTTGACACTCCCTTCCCTCTTCCCGTGGAGGAACTGTTGCCAAGGACAGGAATGGGCATTTGCGGCTGCAGTCACTTCTCCCTTCAACGGAGGGCTGCCTGTGGCTCAGAAGCCATGGAGCAGGTGGCAAGGGTACAGGGCCAAGAGGAAGGGGTTACCGGGCCATCGAGGGTGGGCACACAGAGAGCTTGCAGGCAGCTGACAGATATTTTGAAATATGACCTGAGAGCATTCTCCATTCCTGTGTACGTGCAAGCTCACATAACAATCTAGTATAAAGGAACAATCTACCCCTATGGCCACTGGCTAGCAAAAGCAAGATCCACCTGTGTCACTTTTGCAGCCCTGAGGCTGTCCCTGCACTGATACGACACCGGGGCAGCCTCCCTTGCGGGGGTGGGGGCGGGGGGGGGGGCGGGGGGGGGTGGGTGGGGAGAGGACAAGATCCAAACAAGAACAAAGGAATTAATGGTCACCTTGTGACTCCCAGAAATGCTCCTGAAGCCCTCTTCAAAAACAACAGTTGCAAAAAGCTAGAGCTAGACTTTTCTGGGTGAAAAGGGAATTTGCAGAACCTAGTGAGGCCAGGCTTCTTAGAGTCTGGGTTTATACAATAAACTGTAGGTAATGAGGATGAGGACAAAATGCAAGTGAATTTCCCTGGCTCAAAGGAAGACATGGAAACTCTTCCTGGGCTGGAAAAGGATGCGGCGGAGACCCTCAAATGAATCTAAGTAGGTGTGTGAACAGAAGGGGTTGGCAGGAAACAGATAAAGAACACTTGATGAGGGGCACCTGGGTGGCTCAGTCGGTTGAGTGCCCAACTCTTGATTTCAGCTCGGCTCGTGATCTCATGGTTTGTGAGTTCGAGCCCTACCTCGGGCTCTGTGCTGACCGTGTGAAGTCTGTCTGCTTGTGATTCTCTGTCCCTCTCTCTCTGCACCCCCCTCTCAAAATAAATAAATAAACTTAAAAAAAAGGGGGGGACACTTGATGAGACTTGCCTCCTGTTTCCTGTTTGGATGTCTCGAAAGAGAAGCATCTCAGAAGGAGCCCCAATCTTATGACGGGTTGAGACAGTGTTATAGGAATGGCAGCAGGATAGTTGCAGAGAAAAAAGGCCTAAGACAGCACATCCCCTAGACCCTGTGCCTGCCTTGAGGGAGATGCAGATATTTCTGCATATGCAGTGGGGATCACAGGACAGTAGAGGGGGCTAGGCACTAGAAGGAACGTGGGCTGGTAAGAAGACATTGCAGGGTATGGCAGGGACAGGGACCTCAGCAGCAGGTGCTGGCATCTGCCTGGGGCCATGTGGGACCAGGGAGGTCCATAGCACAGGCAGTGGGACTAGAGACCTGCCTTACAAAGATCAAGCATGATACCCCAGCCAGTGGGGTCAACAGGACCCAGGTGACAGCACCAAGACTGGAACGCCCTGCATGCAGACACAACCTGGGAGACTGAGGAAGGCAGAACAGAAATCGCAGAGAAACTGAACTTCAGTTTGATCAAGTTCAAAGCCTGAAAATCCTGAACTTTTAACCTGAAAGAAACAAAACCTCCCTGAACAGGCAGAATTAAGTGGAGACTTCAGTCCTCAGTCGACTTCATTTTCAGAAAACAAAGTTCTTCCCTCCATATGTGATAATCCACACAGTAATTCACTAGCAGAATCACAAGATACTGGAGACCTTGGTCCAAGGTCATTCTTACGAACATCAGATCTAACTGCTGACTGTGCACACAGACCCCCTAAAACATCTTCTGACTCTCAAGACAACAGCCAAGGGCAAACTCTCTTATTTAAAAGACTCACTTTGGATAAAAAAGCTTATTTCAGACTAGATATCTCTATTCACCTTTAAGTGTTTATTACTTATGGCAGCCGCGAGGCACACCATTAACCCCCAGAGCTCTCGTCCCTTGAAAATGCAGGTAATAAATTTTAAAATATTTTGCTCATACCATGGAGTGTGACGGTTTTTCTTCTGTGAGGTTTTTTTTTTTTTTTTTTTGAGTTCTAGACCTTCTCTTAACCTCCAAGGAGAGGTGTGGGCTCTCTAATGAGGGGCCAGAGTGTGAGGGGTGGAAAGGAAGCCAGGAGAGAGCTGGTGATGGGTTTGCCAGGATGAGAGTCCTGATGTTGCTTTCTTCTTCGTGCAAGAAGAAGAGAAATGAGAGTGCTCCCCTCTGCACCTGATGATTTAAGACTGGGCCAGTTTTATCTTGTGAGGAGAGGGGTAACTCAGCTCGGGGCCACCCTCACCGCATAGCCTTCCCTGGCCCCCTGGAGGCCAGCTGAGTGCCCTCTCTCTGTGTCACCCTGTTACGATGGCCCAGGATGATGCTCTGTTCGTCTACTCTTCTAGCGGGGACAGTAATGTTTGGGTTAATAACCTTTGGTGATAATCCCAGTGCCTTTTACACTGCACAAAACACAGTCAGAGCATAATAACTGTGCATGATACAGAGGAAGGGAGGAAGAAAGGAATGAACCAGTGGAGCGAGGGAGAGAGGGAGGAAGCAAAGAAGGGAAAGAGGATGGAAGGAAGGAGAACAAAAGAGGACAATAATGACAGACAAAAGATTACAAGAGGAAATGGAAAAGTTATAGCGGGAGCCTTAGGGCATTTTGCCAGACTGGTCCTGAGACTTCTTCTGGCCTGACAGGACTTGGAATTCTCTGGGGCAAGCCAGGACCTCTATTGCACTCCCCTTGCTAAAATTCTCTTTGGCTCCGCACTTTGCCAAAGTTGAATGGGATAGCATCCATTTTTTATTTTTTTTCAGTTGCCCCCCCTTGTGTGGCATTTTCCATAGTGGAGTTATCCTGGGTCCCACAGACAGCAGAATCAATGTCTGCCCGATCTGTATGACCTTGTATGTGAAGGTGATCTTTTTTTAGGTGACGCAGGTACAAAGGGAGACTGAGCCATAGGCAATTTGGCCTGCTAAATATAGAGTGGCACTTTTAAAAATGCAATCTTGGCTGCTCCGAGTGTCTGAAAAGACCTGCCAGTCACTGCCAAGGGCAAAGGATCGGGTTTGCTGGGCTATATGAGGATCCAAGGACCTATACGGAATCAGAACACATCATTAATAACAAATCCATGGATAATGACCACAGCTGATTAGGGCAGTCCACCGTGTAACCGGTTTTATCACTGTTTCCCTGCAGCCCTGGAAGCAGGCTAGCATGGCTGACCTAGCTTTATAAAACAAAGTAAGCCTGGGAGCCCATGTCATGGTGATCCTGTGAGTATGAAAGCATCTCGAGGGAAGGGGGTGTTGCCGTAAGAAGAGACACCGTCACATGAAATAAGAACACTGTTACAACATGATAGGTCACAGCCAAGAAAGAGCGGAATGGTTCTAATGGCACTCGATTGCCTGGAAGCCGGAAAGCGGATTCTTCACTGGGCTTAGCTATTCTGGGCCATCATCTATCACTCCGCACGGTCCTTTTAAGTAAAGGCAGAAACTGGAAGTTGACAAGAGAGTTACTTCTCTCCAATTTGCCACTTTTACCTCCTATGCCTCTGACCCCAAAAGCTGGGGAAAACTAGCGGCTGAGAAGAAGCCGAGGTGGCGAGCTTCCTCAGTTGGGCCAGTTGGGCATGAGGATAAAGGAACAGCTTGATTGGGAATGACATGGTGTCCAAGCATCTTCGCCAAGATAGACATAGCTTACTTATCATACAACTAAAAAATGTATGCTATGCTTGCCTCAGTGTACTAGACATTCTGTGAATCAGATAGAATTGGCTAGAAAAGGCAAGGGTTCCCCGTGGCCTCATCTTTGGCATCTGGAAGCCTCAGTTCAACCCCATGTCCATCACTCATTGTCAGCGTCACACTGGGCAAGTTACTGAACTTCTATGCAATAGAAGAGGCAATAATAATCCCCATTCCTAGAGTTGTTCTGAAGACTAAGTGAATTAATAACATGTAAAGGGTTCAGAAATTTCCCAGCACATAGTAGATGGTTCATAAACAGCTGTTATTATAGTACAGGGAGCAGAGGAGAGTTTAAGCAGAGACAGAGGCACATTTAGACAGAGACAGGCACACAGGGAAATGGCATTTGCATCAGTCTCCTGTGACCAGAGGCCAGGGCCACTGTCCAGAAGTGCCCTAGACTCCCTCAGGCAGGCGCTATCAGATTCTGAGGGGCACCCGTGTCCTGCGTGTGCTTGGCAAATCCTTCCTCTTCTTTGCGTGAACAGAACAGACTATCTCGTGCACTGAACCATAACTTGCCATCAGCTGGTTCCTTCCTCCTGGAGAACGTCAAGGTGCCGTGTGGGCAAGCTAGAGCATGACGGTGTGTAGGAGCCTAAAGACTGCCCAGAAGGGATGGGAGCAGGTACCTGCCAGGTTTCTGACTATGGACCAAGCATCAAAAATTTTGAGCAGTTTTCATAAGCATGTCCCAAGTGCTTCCCTTCCCAAGTGCTATCATCAGGATCCTGATGATAGCGGATCAGAGGGGCCCTGGTAAGGTGGGAGGTGGGAGGTAGGAGGTGAGTCTGGCCCTACAGTTGAGCCCCTAGCTGAAGCCCTGTGCACTGCTGGCCAGATGGAGTTGAAAGGATTCATGTCCCATTTGGGGGGGGGGGGGGGGGCTGGTTGTTTCCGTCCTTCCCACTGTGCCTTTTAGAAAGAAAATCAGATCAAAGGAGGGAGTTAATGATCCCTCCAGGCGGAGAGGCTCTTTTCACTCTGGGGAAAAGGCATCTGTAAAGGTAGGATAAGGAGCCTGAATAGAATTACAAATGCAGGAACCTTGAGGACATCCATTCGTTCACTGAACAAATACATCTTTAGTGCTGACCTTTCAAAAAGATCTGGAATAGGTCCTCCTGTGGTTTGGATGTTCTTTGACAAGATACTGAACATCTAAAAACAGTCACCTGTAAAGGCACGGGAGGGGACCTCTCCATCCTCCATGATAGTATCTCTGGGGAAGGCTCCTTGGAATTGGTTCTTTAGCACATGGAATTTCCATTTTATAAGCTTAGTTGCTTAGAAGTACGTCTACACCAAACACGGTAGGCATCCCAGCCAGATAGAAGGATCCACTGATACTAGACTCAAAGTAACCCTGTCAATAAGGCAATTTCTCCTGCCATATCTCTGAAGTTTACTGAGCTCCCCCTTGAGGGAGGATCAGAGAAAAGAAGGGAGAGGTCCTCAACACTGTTTAAGAACTGAATTGTCACCTACTCCTCCCTTGACACAAAGTCTCGACTCTCTAGGAAACTCAATGATTAAGGGAAGGTGACAGATAGGCTAAGGAGCCAGCTTTGCTGCTACTGGGAGCAGTGGTCATCATGGCAAGATACTTTCTTTAAAAATTATTTTTTTAACGTTTATTTATTTTTGAGAGAGAGAGAGAGAGAGAGAGAGAGAGAGAGAGAGAGAGAGAACGAGCAGGGGAGGGGCAGAGAGAGAAGGAGACACAGAATCTGAAGCAGGCTCCAGACTCTGAGCTGTTAGAGCCCAATGTGGGGCTCGAACTCATGAACCATGAGATCATGACCTGAGCTGAAGTCGGACACTTAACCGACTGAGCTATCCAGGCACCCCAAGATACTTTATTTTAAAAATCAAATTGTGTTTGTCTTCCCTATACCTGCCCCCTCCCCCACCTCTCCCAATCAAGTAAGCAGCCAGGCTTTGGAATTTTTTGCCTCAGAGGCTCAGTCACCTTGGATAGGAAGACAGCCCGAAGTCAACACTGCCTCCTCTGGTGTTGCTGGGTGTGCCTGAGGAGAGCTGACTGAAATGCTTTTAAGAAGCAAAATAACAAGGAATAGACAGGGAGAGCAGCCAGTCCCTTGATGAGTGAAGATCTTCGCAGGTCTTTTGGTAATAGCTCTAAACGGGGAAAAAGCATCTGGGGAGAAGGGATGGTCCCCAGGAGAAATTAGATCCAGTTATAGGTCTCACAATTTTACCAGAGACCCTGCCTCTTGGAGCCTAGCTGGGAAGTGGCAAAGCCTTCGGATAAGAAAGGATCATGTAGAGCAGATCAAGGATGAGGCAGGGCCCACAACCTCCGCAATGCGGGCCTGGGGGAAGACCAGACAAATGATGGGGCCAGGTAACCCTGCAAAATACTAGAGTGAGTGTGGGTGCAGCTCCAATCATCACTGAGATTGGATTCCCCTCCTGGGATTGGGGTTGGGGCAGCCACGTGGGACGTGGCAGTCTTGGAAGTCAAAGGTACTTGATGTTAAGAAGATGAAGTTTTCTGCACACCTGATATATGCACGAAATAGCCACACGATCGATTTCATGATTCCTTGCTGGGACCTGCATCAGAGTGGCCTGTCCTGCCTGCTGCCCATGGCTCTTGTCACTGGAGACACTTCCTGTTTCATTCACTAAGTGAATGTGTGTAACACGTTTTCTCTTTCCCCACCTTTCGAAAATTGTATTTATTTATTTTATTGGTGGTGGGGGGAGGCAGAGAGAGTGAGAGAGAGAGAGAGAGAGAGAGAGAGAGAGAGAGAGAATCTTAAGCAAGTTCCATGCTCAGCATACAGCCCGACTCGGGGCTAGATCCCATGACCGTGGGATGGTGATCTGAGCCGAAATCAAGAGTCAGACGCTCAACTGACTGAGGCACCCAGGCACCCTCCCACCAAAAAAATTTTAATTTTAAATTTCGCTCAAATAAATACACATAACATAAAAGGTACCACCTTAAACATTTGCAAAACTGAAATACTGTCCCCATTAAGCAGTAACTCCATTCTCCCATCCCCTCCTGCTCTTGGCAACCACTCGTCTCGTTCTGTCTCTATAAATTTGCTTATCCTAGGTACCTCATATATGTGCAATCTAACAGTACTTATCCTCTCGTGTCTGGCTTATTTCACTTAGCATAATTAGTCTTTGTGGTTCATCCGTGTTGTAGGATGTGTCAGAATTTTCTTCTCCTTAAAGGCTGAAAGATATTCCTTTGCGTGTATATGCTGCGATTTGTTTATCCATTCATCGCTGATGGACATTTGAGCCGTTTCCATCTTTTGGTTATTGTGAATAATACTAAGAACCTGAGTGTTCAGATACCTTTTTGAGACCTTGCTTTCAGTTCTTTTGTGTATATATCCAGAAATTGCCGGATCATATGGTAATTCTATGTTGAATTTTTTGCGGGACCGCCATACCGTTTTCTGAAGCAGCTGCACCATTTCACAATCCTGCCAACAGTGCACAAGTGTTTCATTTTCTCCACATCCTCAGCAACACTTGCTTTCAGTTTTTTTGATAACAGGCATTGTAATGGGTGTGAGGGGGTATCTCATTGCATTTCCCTAATGATTAGTGATGGCGAGCATTTTTTCATGTGTTTTTTTGGCCATCTGTGTATCTTTGGAGAAAGGTCTGTTCAAATCCTTTGCCCATTTTTTAATGGGGTTGTTTGTTTTTGTTGTTGTTCCTGAGTAATACAACTTATTTTGATAGCTGTCTTGTCCTGAGATTCTTCTTTTTCTAAAGTTTTTTGTTTGTTTTGCTTTATTTAATGTTTTATTTGTTTTTCAGAGAGAGAGAGCATGAACAGGGAAGGGGGGAGAGAGAGGGAGAGAGAGGATCAGAAGCAGGCTCTGCGATATCAGTGTGCAGCCTGACGTGGGGCTCAAACTCACGAACTGCGAGATCATGACCTGAGCCAAAGTTGAATGCTTAACTGACTGAGCCACCCAGGCACCTGTCCTGAGATTCTTCTTATCAAAGATGGCACTATAACTGTTATTCAACATAGTATCCGGAGTCGTAGCCTCAGCAGTCAGAGAACACAAAGGAATAAAAGGCATCCAAATTGGCAAGGAGGAAGTAAAACATTCACTCTTCACAGACATATGGTATACTCTATATGGAAAACCAAAAAATTCCACCAAAAAACTGCTAGAACTGGTACATGAATTCAGCAAAGTTGCAGGATATTAAATCAATGCACAGAAATTGGTTGTATTTCCATACACCAATAATGAAGCAATAGAAAGAGAAATCAGGGAACCTATCCCGTTTACAATTGTACTAAAAACCATAAAATATCTAGGAATAAACTTAACCAAAGAAGTGAAAAATCTATACACGGAAAACTATAGAAAGCTTATGAAAGAAATTGAAGAAGACACACACAAAAAAATGGAAAAACATTCCATGCTCATGGATTAGAAGAACAAATATTGTTAAGATGTCAAAACTACCCAAAGCAATCTACATATTCAATGCAATCCCTATTAAAACAACACCAGCATTCTTCACAGAGCTAGAACAAACAATCCTAAAATTTGTATGGAACCAGAAAAGACCCTGAATAGCCAAGGAAATCCTGAAAAAGAAAACCAAAGCTGGACATATCACAATCCTGGACTTCAAAATGTATTACAATGTAATCATCAAGACAGTATGGTACTGGCGCAAAAACAGACACTCAGATTAACAGAACAGAATAGAGAACCCAGAAATGGACCCACAAACATATGGCCAACTAATCTTTGACAAAGCAGGAAAGAATATCCAATGGAATAAAGACAGTCTCTTCAGCAAATGGTGCTGGGAAAACCGGACAGCGACATGCAGAAGAATGAACCTGGACCACTTTCTTACACCATGAACAAAAATAAACTCAAAATGGATGAAAGACCTAAATGTAAGACAAGAAGCCATCAAAATCCTCAAGGAGAAAGCAGGCAAAAACCTCTTTGGCCTTGGCCTCAGCAACTTCTTACTCAACACGTTTCCAGAGGCAAGGGAAACAAAAGCAAAAATGAACTACTGGGACCTCATCAAGATAAAAAGCTTTTTCACAGCAAAGGAAACAATCAGTAAAACTAAAAGGCAACTGACAGAATGGGAGAGGATATTTGCAAATGACATATCAGATAAAGGGTTAGTATCAGAAATCTATAAAGAACTTACCAAACTCAACACCCAAAAACCAAATAACCCAATGAAGAATAGGCAAAAGACATGAATAGACACTTTTCCAGGGAAGACATCCAGATGGCTAACAAACACATAAAAAAATGCTCAACATCACCCATCATCAGGGAAATACAAATCAAAATCATAATGAGATACCACCTCATACTAGTCAGAATAGCTAAAATTAACAACTCAGGCAACAACAGGTGTTGGTGAGGATGCGGAGAAAGAGTATCTCTTTTGGACTGCTGGTGGGAATGCAAACTGGTGCAGCCATGCTGGAAAACAGTATGGAGGTTCCTCAAAAAGTTAAAAATAGAACCACCCTATGAACCAGCAATTACACTACTCGGTATTTATCAAAAGAATACAAAAAAGCTGATTTGAAGGGGTGTATGCGCCCTAATGTTTATAGTAGCACTATTGACAATAGCCAAAGTATGGAAAGAGCCCAAATGTCCATCGATGGATGAATGCATAAAGAAGATGTGGGGTATATATATATATATATATATATATATATATATATATATATATAAAACAGAGTATTACTCGGCAATCAAAAAGAATGAAATCTTGCCATTTGCAATGACATGGATGGAACTAGAGATATTATGCCAAGCAAAATTAGTCAGAGAAAGACAAATATCATAGGACTTCACTCATATGTGGAATTTAAGATACAAAACAGATGAACATAAGGGAAGGGAAGCAAAAATCAAAAATAAAAACAGGGAGGGGGGACAAAACGTAAGAGACTCTTAAATATAACCCTCAACTGAGGGTCACCTGAGGGTCAACTCTCAACTGAGGGTTGCTGGAGGGGTCAGGGCTAAAGGGAAAGGCTAACTGGGTAAGGGGCATTAAGGAGGGCACTTGTTGGGATGAGCACTGGGTGTTATAAGTAGGGGATGAATCACTGGAATCCACTCCTGAAATCATTATTGCACTATATGCTAACTAACCTGGATGAAAGAAAAAAGAAAAAAAAAAAAAGATGGCACTATTCTCAAAATCCTCCCTCCCTCTCATGCTTCCTTTCCTCCTCCTGTAATAAGCTCCAACACCTTTGCCCTCATGTGTCTTAAGGTGACTGATTTGCTCTGGCAGTTTCTGTATGCATCGTGTAAATAACCCCTCCAGGGCCCCAGTCACCAGCTCTTTAGATCCGTCCGACGTGCCCACATCCTCAGAGGGACACACGATTTATGATTAAAATGATAACCCTACCGCAACTACTTTTTTCCCAGAAAACAATCAAACCAACACAAACTTTAAGGAGTGAATTTCTCCCACTGCAAATAGTGTCAACGTGGAGGTACTGGGGTGCACCTCCAGTGTCCCCCAGTACAAGGTGCTTACAGGCTGACCTGGGCTGGGTCCGCCATCATCACCCTGGGTTCTCCATCAGAGGGCATGCAAGGGCCACTCTGGGAAAGAACAACGGCATTAGCAAACCACTGGCTAGAACACAGCCTTCCCTTCTCCTGCAAGCCAGACGGAAATGAACAAATAAAGCACCTGCTAGTTACCAAGCCGGGAAGAAGAGAGTTCAATAATGCCCCTTACCCAGCTCAGCTTTAAGATGAAAAAGCGCCTGGTGCTGAGAAATTTCTATTCCTTTAACCAAGTTCCCTATAATTCTTCTGTGTCGAAGACATACCACTCAAATATTGTGATTTAAGAGTCATCCCCAGCTCCCCATCTGTCTGAAATATTTATTCAACATACCTCTCCTGTTGCCTGATGATTCCCTCATTAGTGTCATCTCCATGAAATTAAAAAACCTCGTCACTTCAGAAGTATATCCGGTATCCGGTAGGTCTTATCTATTACCTCTGGACAGCTTTCCCTACCTCCTCAAGCTGGTTTTTGTCTCACCTCTCTGCTCTCCTAATTCCCCATGCATACCTCTGACCCCGCACACTGTATGTGTGTGCCTCCCCCCCCCCCCCATGCCAGACCTTGTGTTCCTCCAGGGCACTGACTGGGTTTTATTCATCTTTGATTCAGAGTTCCTGTTTCATAGTGGTGCGCAAAAAAGAACGAGTGGATGGATGGACCAAATCAATACTCACTTCCTACAGAGCCCATCTTTTTCCTTGCGATGGATGTTACTGTCCCCTTGGGGGGTGGTGGGGGGCTTCTCTCTGGCAACACTTCACCTTAACTGCTATGCATCTTCACTCTGGCCCTATTCCTGCCCAATTAGCACGTGCCCAGTTAAAATAAGACGAGATAGATGGTTCCAGAATACATGCCAGAGCGGGATCAGCTTTTCAGCTGCGAGCAGAGAGAGGAAGGCATGTGGAGGAGAAATGTTCTCTTCAGCAGATAGCAAAGTCATTACTGGCAGGCGTAAATGGAGAGGTGTCAATCTACCAAACGCATGTGATAAGCACACTCTTTTTTTTTTTCAGATGATTCTAAAGAGCTCTTACCCAAGCACAGGATATGAGGAATACAGTGCATTGTGTTAAACATAGTTGTGGATGAAACCTTTGAACAGCTAACAATAGCAGAAGTAATAGTTATCAACCTTCTACTGAACGCGAACACACATGGATAATCGGAGGTTTAAGAGATTAGTCAGGAACAGGAGTGGGGTTGTGAAGGGTCCATTCTTAGAATCGCTCAAGGGTACCTGCAGAGATATTAAGCACATAAAAAACATTCTAATACCTGAGCAGATTCAGGGAGCTTTTTCTCCCATCTCTACTATCGTTTCACAACCCACGTATGTTGAGGCCACTCCTGAACAGTGTTCCTGCTCTACTGTCCATGTGGCAACTTACTCTAAAGTTCTTTAGAATCAGGGGTGCCTGGGTGGCTCAGCTGGTTAAGCGTCCAACTCTTGGTTTCGGCTCAGGTCATGATCTCACGGTTCGTGGGTTCAAACCCCACGTCAGGCTCTGTGCTGATAGCGTGGAGCCTGCTTGTGAATCCCTCTCCCTCTGTCCCTCCCATGTTCGATCTCTCTCTCTCAAAATAAACAAACAAACAAACAAACAAATATTTTTTAAAAATTCCTTAGAATCAACATGGGGTACGTGTGCAAAGTAGCTTTCACCCAGACCTGAAGATTTAACTTAGCTAGCCTGCAAAGCACCCTAACCATGATTAATATTCACTCATTCATTCATTCAAATATCAAATGTGGATTGAGTGCATAAAATCATTTAGACATCACTCTAGGAACTGGGGATAGAACAAAGCACAAAACAAGTTAAAATCCTCGCCTTGAGGGGCGCCTGGGTGGCTCAGTCAGTTAAGCGTCAACTTCGGCTCAGGTCATGACTTCGGGGTTTGTGGGCTGGAGCCCCACGTCGGGCTCTGTGCTGACAGCTCGGAGCCTGAAGCCCGCTTCGGATTCTGGGTCTCCCCCTCTCTCTCTGCCCCTCCCCCGCTCATGCTCTGTTTCTCTCTCTCCCAAACATAAATAAACATTAAAAAAAATTTTTTTAAATCCTTGCCTTGAGAAAGGCCACGATGTGGTCACAACTGATGGTGACTCTAGGTCTTTACTTAGGCGCTTCCAATATGGTTGTGGAAATCGTATTTGAGAGATTCGATCATTTGAAGAACAGATTTCAGGACTAGTTTCTCTGCTGATAAATAGGTGGTGCTGAGAACATGTGGTGGTCTAAAAAGTTCCTCCAGGTCCTGTCTATACATGAAGAACAAGTCTAAACAAGAGGCAGGCGCCCCAGCCCCCTGCGTTCAGAACAGGGCTTGAAGCCTGAATTCCTGTTGGCCAGCACTCCCCACTTCATGAAGGACGTTCTTCCTCTGAGGATAAGGCTGGCCCATCCTGCCTTCAGAAGATTATCACCTCCCCCCTCAGAGAGAATCATTTATGCAAGATGCCTACAGAGAGCCGGAACACGGAGTAGGGCTTCGCCGGACTTGCAAAAAAGGTTGCCAGATGTTTCTGTGACTGCTGGCTAACAAACGTCGGTACCTTTGGCATACTTTGGTTAAATATTTGCTGTCATTGTAACCTGCCGCCTGGAAACAACATCACTGAGGAAGGCATGTTTAAACACTACCTTTCTCCCGTCGCTGGAGGATTCTCATATTTACCAGTGGGGCCTGCCAAGCCTTGACTGGCCCAGTGAACTGGAGCCATTCCCAAAGCCACGATGCTTTCTTCCTCTGCGGACCTTCGGTCCTCCACATGGTTCTGCCTGTGACCTCAAGCCCTGATCTCTGGTGGGCATCGAGGGGTCAGCTAGATTGGCTGACTGTCATCCGTGTGGGGCTGAGCCCATCCGACTAGATTTCAGACACTGAGATGCTACTGCATCCAAGCTAGAAGTGACTGAACAGCTAGCTGGGTGTTTCTTTTCTTTCTTTCTTTTTCTTTTTCTTCTTTTAATTGCTCTCGAAATATATAACCCGGGAAACCGTCTGCTTCCTTAGGTCACCCCAAAACTTTGTCCAGTGCTGTATAGGGAAAATGCACCTGTCCTCCGGTGTCTCCTGTACTCCCACATGACCACCACTGTCATAGCACTTCTGTCCCCCACACCAAGCCATCTGTGACACCAGAGGGCCGTCCCACGCTTTGACCCAACTCGGACACTATGTACCTAGGGCTAGTGCCGGATCCCACAGGGAAAGGCTCGGTCCCAGGAGACTGCCCCCCCCCCAGCCCCCGACTTCATCAGACTCCGATTGCAAGTCTAGGTTATCACCTGTGCTTCTGACCAATTGACTATAAATCTGAGGCTCTCCGGTTCGATTAATTTGCTAAAGCAGCTCACATAGCTCGGGAAAAATGTTCACTTAGTGTTTTCACCAGTTGATTGCAAAAGGATGTGATAAAGTCTGGAGATGAAGGTCCAGACGGAAGAGATACAGAGGGCAAGGTACGTGGGAAGGGGTGCAAGGCCTCCGTGTTCCCTACAAGCACGCCATTCTCCCCAGACCCCCACATGTTCACTCACCTGGAGTCCCTCCAAACTCGGTACTCTTGGGATTTTGCTGGAGGCTTCCTCTGGTAGGCATAACAGATCATCGACTCCATTTCTAACCCATCTCCCTCCTCTGGAGGATGCAGGGAGGGAGGGCTGAAAATTCCAAGCTTCTCATCATGGCTTGTTTTTTCTGGTGACCGGCCTCTCCAGTCGCCTCATTAAAACAAAGACACCACTGTCACCCAGGAAATCCTGAGGGGTTCGAGAACTCTGCAGGAGCCTGGGTCAAAGACGAAAGATTGGAACAAAAGATGCTTTTAGTGCTCTTATCATTTAGGAAATAACAACAGTTTTAAGAGCTCCATGCCAGGAACCGGAGGCAGAAACCGATATGTATATTTTCTATTATTTTACAAGTGCCATGCACTCACTTTATGGGAAATGGGTCTCTTTAACCCAACAATTTCCCACAAAACTGCTTAATTTCCTATTAGTAGCATTTATAGTGTGGGTTTTTTTTTTTGCATAGAGTATCTTAGTAAGTGTTATAATAAATCATCATTAATGATGACAACTAATAATCAGTGAATGTCTCATATAGTCACTTGGTGGGGGTGAGAGGGCACACCAGTGGATCCCCCGATCGCAGGTTCCTCAGAGACAGGAGCCTAATTGGTGGTAACACGCACATCCCGATATAATCATGGAGGCACGGGGTGTGGTTCTGGAGATGGGAATCTTAATGACCCGGTGCTAAACAGGCTCACGAGACACAGTTATAAAATGGTGTGAATCCACAACATTTAAATTATCGCATTTCATAACATAGTCTACACAACGTAAATGCCATTGAAACTTTGTTGGCTGATGTTTCTATCTTCTCTGCATTCTTTACAATTGTTTTAGTATGAATCTCATTAAACCTAGAGCGTGACCCATATCCATCTAGGTCCTCAAAGTGAGCATGGTGCGGGGGCGAGGGGGGGGCACTGAAAGTGGGGGAAGGGCGGTCAGTAGAACGAGGGCTTGCTCTCAAGTGATGCCAAGAATTCTATCTCAAATCTTCCTAGATATGGCGGGCCTGTGTTAACAAGAAAGAATGGATGGGCCAGAAGGAGCTGGTCTGCAAAAGGGAGCACAGGCAAGGGAGAGTCTCAGCGTTGGCAGTGTTCGTCCAGTTACTGCCTATAGGGAGATTCACCTTCCTGCAGATATCCCCGCTGTGAAGATGGACATACCAGGAAGCCAGAGCCTGGTGACACTGAATATTCATATCATGTAACTGACATCCTTTGCTTTCATTCTTTTCTCTCCAGGTCATCTGCTTCATTCAGCTGCTATTGACATTGAAACCAAATTTGGTATTCTTCAGGATGCTAGGGCTCTCTTCCAGCTGGAAATAAAGGACGCTAAAGCCCTGGGAGAGCATGGAGCCACAAAACAGAACGAGCCAAATCTTCAGGCACTGCACAGAAAGCCACTGAGTCCACACACATTGGACTGTCACATCAGGAAAAATTAAATTGTGCTGTTGCAAACCTCCGGCATTTGGGATTTCTTTGTAGAGAAACTTGAATTGTATGAGCTGATACAGAAACCTAGCCAATGCCTTGTCTTCATGAGCTTAACAACTTTTTACTGTTTTCCCATATCTGATAATTGGGGTGGGAAGGTTGAGGGACCAGGAGAGAATAAAGGATGCTATTATTTCAAATGACACCCTTGCAGGAGAGCTCAAACATTATGCGTGTGAATGTGGATCTCCTGGGCACATTGTAGCTCCTCTCCTTAGCATGCTGTGTGATCAACCAGCATACAGAAAATATAAGGCTCTCTCAAAATTGGCCTATTACAGTTGAAAGCACATTGACATGCGAGCTAAAAAATATTTATGTCAAACAATTTCAGCCTATGCGATATCCTTCACAAATCAAGGGTAATTTCTAAGATAGCATAGTTATAGGATTTATAGATTGTATTTTGCTGGTAGCACATGAATTACTTACTAAGCAGGTGAGAGAATTTCTATGCAACACAGTCCACTGCATGAAGATAACAGAGAGTAACTTCTGCAGAGGAATTCAGAAATAGGACATAATTAACTATGGCATAACCAATGCAATAAAATAAAAATGAATGCAATCAAGCATAATTTCAATACTGGAAGAAAAGGCAATTGATAGTCAAAATGGTTAATAATGCTCCTTAAAGAAAAGCTCCTTAAAAATAAGCATCCAAGGGGGGCGCCTGGGTGGCTCAGTCAGTTGGGCGTCCAGCTTTGGCTCAGGTCACGATCTCACGGTTTGTGGGTTCGAGCCCCACGTCGGGCTCTGTGCTGACAGCTCAGAGCCTGGAGCCTGCTTCAGATTCTGTATCTCCCTCTCTCTCTGCCCCTCGCCCGCTTGTGTTCTGTCTCTCTCTCTCTTTCCAAAATAAATAAACATTAAAAAAAAATTTAAAAAAAAAGCATCCAAGTGCTCAAGCAACAATGTTGTTGCAAAGAACATATTATTGCTGGGGACAAATACGGAAAGTGAAGAACACAAGAGTAGAATGACTGACAATCAGCTTGTTTTCCTTTTCTTTCTTAACTGTGTTAGAGGAATAGGGATCTGGTATGACGGAGTCTATTTTAAGAAGTGGAGAGGATTGTAGCCAAGGTCAAGGGTTCCAGAGGCAAACAGCCTTGGTTTCCATTACTTACTAATCGGATATCCATGAATAGCTTCATTCTCTCCTTGCTAACCTTCATTTTCCTCATCCATAAAATGGGAACCATCAGAGTATCTATCTCACAGGTCTGTTGCAAACATTGAGTAAGATAACATTGAAAAAGGAAATCCACGGCAAATTAGCAAAGCACAAGCGCTCATGTACCTCAGCTTGTGTAAACTCAGGAAGAAATCAGTGCAAATACTAATTCTAGAGACTTGTAGTCCCCTGGGATCCACTGCAATGAGTCAACACTAGAATAATCTGACTGCTGGCGGTAAAGGTCCTGGTGTTTAGGACTTCTGAACATTTCAAAGCACTTTTCCGATGTCATCTTGTTCTTCGGTTTCACTGTGTTCACTGCCTGTTACGAATGAGAAAACTAAGGCAGCGGAAAGTTACATAACTCCACAGACCACAGGTCTTGTTAATAACAGGGGATTAGAAACCAGCTCTGATGGTTCCCATTACACTTAGCAACACCAACAGGAAGTGTAATTTCGTGTGGTTTGTCACCCAGAGATTGTGTCGTTGCAGAAATTTAGTAAAGCACCCATATTAAATGCTCCAGGAATAAGGCAAAGCTTACATACACATGATTTGGGGGGCTGTGCTTTGGAGGGAATGTGGGCATAGAGCCTTAGCGTCAAGAGTTTTTAATTGGGATTTCATTACATAGGCAGGATTGATGAACTCAATGGTCCTGTAATTGAACTCAATCTCCTGGAGGACTTTCAACCCTCTAATGAACTGCTCGATCTTTCTGGTGACCAGACTGCATCCTGACCCTATCTGGGGCCCATCTCCAGTCAGATCACAAGCATAGCAAGGATATTCCTATGACTCAGAAGATCCTAGAGTTTTTGAAGCTGTGTCAGGAACCGGGGACAAAGACCAGACACATTCTTCGTTAGAGCACACTGAATTTCCTTGACCAACTGATGATCGCTCCTCCACAAACTTCCCTCTCCAAGGTCAACACTCCAAGTACCCTGAAGAAAATTAATTACTGATTATGTCAAAGGAGTAATTGACCGTGAAAAGCCTTTTTATTTTTTTAATTTTTTTAATGTTTATTTTTGAGAGAGAGAGAGAGACAGTGTGAGTGAGGGAGTGGCAGAGAGGGAGGGAGACTCAGATTCTGAAGCAGGCTCCAGGCTCTGAGCTGTCAGGACAGAGCCCGATGCGGGCCTCGAACTCATAAACCATGAGATCGTGACCTGAGTTGAAGTCAGACACTTAACTGAGCCACCAAGGGGCCCCCCACTGATAAGCCTTTTTAAAATATCTTTTGGCGTTGGTCACTTATACAGTCTGTACTGACTTCACAGGGCCAGTGTCATTTCAGAGACCCATCTGAGTCCTTGAGAAGAGCTCTCAGTAAGAATTCTCTCTCCTCAGGCTGGAGAGGTGGTCTTCTTGGGCACAGCTTTCCATGGGCAGTCCTGCCAGGTAGTCCCAAAGCACAAATATACCATGGTAGATGGGTTTCATTTCCTTCATCACTCTCATATGTGTTTTCCAAATTTTCAATAATGGACATAGATGATTTTATAAATAGGAAATAATCCAATTAAAAAAAAGAGTAGCAGCCCATTTAGGGAATAGCCATCCAAGCTATAATACTTTGCAGCAATTACGAATGGAAAGAAATCCAAAATATAGTTTTAGGTAAAAACATCAAACCTGTATAACTATTAACTGTATAATCATCAATATTAACTTTAAAATATACATGTATGGGGCGCCTGGGTGACTCAGTCAGTTGGGTGTCTGACTTTGGCTCAGTTCATGATCTTGCAGTTTGTAGGTTCAAGCCCCACATCAGGCTCTGTGCTGACAGCTCAGAGCCTGGAGCCTGCTTCACATTCTGCATCTCCCTGTCTCTCTGCCCCTGCCCTGCTCACATTCTGTGTGTGTCTCTCTCTCAAAAATAAATACAAAAAAAAATTAAGCATACATGAATCTTTACACACACACATATAAATCTACATCAGTATCTATAGTTATCAATCAATATATACACACAGATGAAATCTATCCTTACATACATACCCACAAATATATTTCTAACCTTTACATATGTATACATATGGATATAAAAAATACATATATTAAGGTTAGTAATGGTACTCTTGGTAGGTGATGTTGAGAGATGGGGCACAGAGAAGGACTTGGGCTTTTCATAGTATACCTTCTTATAGGTTTAATTTTTAAAATATATGCAAATATGACTTTTCAGAAAGTTTTCCATTGATCAATGGTGGATGGTAGGCAGAATTATGAAGAAGACAAAATTGAACTTGCTTAGTTTGAGGACCTTAAAGGGGCTTAAAGTATAATCATATTTTACAATAAAAAGTAGGAGAGAAAGAAAAAGGAAACAAAGGAAGAGCAGGGAGAAGGGAGAGGAAGGGAGGGAGGGATTGGGGAAGGGGCGCGGGCTTTCCTTGAGTGAGTGTGTAAAGCGCAGGGTGTATAACTGACATTGACCCTTTGTAGAAACACAGCAAAGCCAATCTGCCTCCCTTAACATAATGCAGGTCTCAGTAAGACTTCTTTTTTTTGCAAAAAGTATTCTTGTAGTCAGGGGATTAGCACCACGAATTGTGTAGTCAGGGAGACCAAGAAGTTATTAATCATTTTATAACACTTTTTCCTCCTTTTCTTTCTTCTAAAATCTTTAAATCCATTAGCATAGTAACATGGATTTAATCATAACACAATAGACAAATCTGGGAAAGAAAGGTGGTTTAATATTGCCTTCCGGGCAGAGAATTTTGTTTTATTACAAGCTAGTGATTTAAGGTTGGTTTTAAACTTAGAAGACTATCGTTATAGAGAGTTAGAACAAATAAATGTTGCCACTTAGAAGACTGACCCCTGTACCTCTTATCAATAAAGAGAAAACCTCTAAAGATCCCCCAAAGCAATTCTCTCCCTCCAAGAAAATTGGAGGACAATTTCATTTAATAGTAACAATCCAGAGAAGATAGCAGACTATTTCTTTAAAATCTATATCAGATTAGGGGCGCCTGGGTGGCGCAGTCGGTTAAGCATCCAACTTCAGCCAGGTCACGATCTCGCGGCCCATGAGTTCGAGCCCCGCGTCGGGCTCTGGGCTGATGGCTCAGAGCCTGGAGCCTGTTTCCAATTCTGTGTCTCCCTCTCTCTCTGCCCCTCCCCCATTCATGCTCTGTCTCTCTCTGTCCCAAAAATAAATAAACGTTAAAATCTATATCAGATGAAATTTTTAACCATATTTTTAATCTGAGTTTGACATTTTTGGTGGCAGAAAGATTCACATTTGTTAAAACTATCTAAAATATCTATTTTTTTTTCCAAAGAGCTGAACAAAAGACACTTGAAAGAAGACAAAATGAATATATACAAAGAAAATATTTATAAACCTCATTCATCCACAAATCTAAGGTAATGTGGTAGGCAAGTTACATATCGAGGGAATAACACAGTTTGTTAGATTTTTTAACCTACCCAATAAGGTGATGGACAGAATAAAGGCAGTAAGTGATGAACTGCTAAAGCAAAGCTATCAGCTGGAGACCCAAGGATCCTGGGGCCCCATGAAGAATAAGAGAGTATATTTTGGGCTCTGATACAAAGTTGCTAGTTGACTCTTGTTCCATGCCTTCCCCGTGAGCTATTTCATCCCTAAGAAAAGCTCCCTTCTTGTTCCTACTGGGCCCCGAGTAAGGTAGTCCCTGCTGAGGCTGCAGAGATGAAAATACCGTGCGATCTTCAAGGAGCTCAAGGGTGAGGTGAGGAAGACAGTTAACTAAACAATTTCAATATGGAGTTGCTCTGGTCAGTGTTCAGCAGTAGAGGAGAGAATCCACTATTGCTCCCCGAAGTGGGAAGGGATTTATTTTGGGGCATTCGCAGTTGACAAATCCCTGGCAGAGGAGTAGACTCTTGTGGAGCT
Organism: Prionailurus viverrinus; assembly: GCF_022837055.1. Classification (NCBI taxonomy): domain Eukaryota; kingdom Metazoa; phylum Chordata; class Mammalia; order Carnivora; family Felidae; genus Prionailurus; species Prionailurus viverrinus. Next base: position 14,773,572 of record NC_062571.1, read on the forward strand.
TCTATGAAGGATGTCCCCTGACATAACAGGAAGCTGTGGAACCAGGGAGCTGTTGGAAGAATTGAGAACTCCCAAAACACACTCCGCCTGCACCAACAACATGCATGTTCCGCGTCCCCCACAACAGATGTCCCCAAGTCAGGACTCACTGCTCTCCATGATGGCTTCGTGGAACATTTGAAGTCTGAAACAGGACATAATGAGAGACAGAAAGCATGCCCTATTAAGTCTTGGGGAAATGGTAGACATTCAGGCATATGTGTCTCGATTTTCTTCTTTTAAAAAAATTTTTTTTTGTAATGTTTATTTATTTTTGAGAGAGAGAGAGAGACAGAGTGTGAGCAGGGGAGGGTCAGAGAGAGAGGGAGACACAGAATCCGAAACAGGCTCCAGGCTCTGGGCTGTCCGCACAGAGCCCCATGCGGGCTCGAACTCACAAACCGCGAGATCATGACCTGAGCCAAAGTCAGACGCCCAGCCACCTGAGCCACCCAGGTGCCCCTCAATTTTCTCCTTTCCAGGCTTTGGTCAGCAGTGTGTGTGTGTGTGTGTGTGTGTGTGTGTGTGTGTGTGGTGAGGGTGGGAGTTGTTTTTTTTCTTTTTAAGTTTATTTTTGAGAGCGAGCGAGAGAGAGAGAGAGCACACACGCACGCTTGAGCGTGTACAAGTGGGGGAGGGGCAGAGAGAGAATCCACTGTTGCCATGGACCCAGATGCAGGGTTCGAACTCATAAACCGTGAGAGTGTGACCTGAGCCAAAGTCAGATGCTTAAGCGACTGAGCCATCCAGGCGCCCCAGGGTGAGAGTTTTAGATAGGTGAGCCTTACACCAAAATCAAGGGTGGACATATTGGTGCCCTTGGCCCCATTCCAACTCCATTAAGCTGCCACGTCTTGCAATACCTCCTCATCTAGTGGGACTGGCCACGTCACCTCGAAAGACATATCTGCTACAGCCATCCTCAGTGTGGATGCTCAGATGGGGCCCAGATGTCTGTGACCGTGATGTGCCTGCTGAGGCAGGGCCAAGTGTCCCATGGCAGACACTGGCAAAGGCCAGAAGGACGATGTGACGGAGACTTGAGGACCCGCACCAGCAGGAACCAGGGTGAGGACAAACCAGCCGCTATTAGCCCTGCGGGATTCTGAACAAGCAGAGAAAGACCGGACGATGAGGAGCTAAGATTCCTTCACCACATTCCTTCCACAGGCCAGCCACTGTTTCAGGAAGGGAGGCAGGAAATAGAAGAGGCTACCAGAGAGACAACTTTTTTAATTCAAAGAAATCAGGCACCGGGCACCCGGGTGACTCGGTCGGTGAAGCGTTCGACTCCCACTCAGGTCATGATCTCACTGTTCATGAGTTTGAGCCCCGTGTTGGGCTCTGTGCTGACAGCTCGCAGCCTGGAGCCTGCTTTGGATTCTGTGTCTCCCTCTCTCTCTGCCCCTCCCCGCTCAAGCTCTATCTCTGCCTCTCTCTCAAAAATAAACATTAAAAACAAACAAACAAAAAAAGGAAATCAGGCACGAAGGCACGAATGGGACTATATGAATTATCAGATCAATCTACATTTTAAAATGAATAAAGTTAAGGGCTTGGTAGGAAGACCAAACCTTTTTCAATATATATTTTTTAATTTATTTATTTTGAGAGAGAGTGAGAGGGGCAGAGAGAGAGAGAGAGAGAGAGAGAGAGAGAAGCCCAGACAGGCTCCACACTGTCAGCACAGAACCCAATGTGGGGCTTGAACTCGAGAAATGCGAGATCATGATCCACCTTGAAAACAAGAGTCGGGCGCTTAACCAACTGAGCCACTCAGGAGCCCCTAGACAGACCAAATTTTTATAGAGACTTTGCATATCTAAATTTCAGCCTTGGTGAAAGTATGACCTCACTACAAATGTCAGAATATCTCTTATCCCAGTGCCTGGTGCAGAGTGAATACTCAAGAAGGCATTTTAGGGTGTCTCTCACTTGTATTCACCATCAAACACAGTTCATTTTGGAAGTGAGTGAGTCCTTATTCCCTGGGTTCAATTGCAGAGAATGAGATTTTTTTTTTTTTTTTTTTTTTTGATACTTAGTGAACGCATTAGTCAAGGTGCTGGGAGAAGTCAATGTCAAGATGAGATTAAACATTAAGGACTTTATTAGGGCCACACCCGTGAGAGGAAATAGGGAAGGAGCCCTGAAGTCTAGGAAGGCTGTTTGACCACAATGCAAACCCAACGGAGTCAAGCAGAGAGGAAGGGAATGTCCGTTGGCAGTGACCAGGGCCATCTCAGGAAGATGCAAGGGGCCATCAGGGGTCCCCAAGCCAAATCAGATGTCAGAGACGTCATGGCTCTAGGGAATGGTCCTGCTCTATTGTTCTGGCTGCTCTAGTTATTGGCTGAATCCAAAACTTCAGGGCAAATGCGGTTGTAGATTTCAGGGCATAGCCGCTGAAGCCTTTGATTGACTAAACTCCCAGTGGTTAGAGATCCAAGAGACGCGTTCTCATGACCCATCGTATACATAATCCCTCCGCCTCAACGGGGAGCGCCAACAATTGCCATAGCCTGGCTTTAGCAGGTATGTCTATCTTATACATTGTTCTGAAGGTTAGTAAAGGAGGCACATTTCTTAGGAACGTTGGTACCGGTTAAACACACACTCCAATCTTGCTGTATTTATTGCTCTGAAGCGCACCTCTTAGAGTGCCTCAAATTTACCTTCTTTGGAGTAGTCTGACATTCCGATGAAAGTCTTTTTTAAGTCCAAGGCTGACTTCTTCAGTTATTTAATAAGCATCTTATATCTTTTCTTACCCATGATTAAGTACTTTCCATGCTTCTCACATAAGCATGAAAAGTAAGCAATTTATCTTATAAGTATGTTTTTCCATGAGGAGAGAGGATATAGGAGAAGGAGGAATTAGTCTTTGAAATGAATCACCAGGACACCTCAATTTCCTCATCTCTGAAATGGGGGAAATAACATCTGCCTTATCATATTATAGGAAGGATTAGTTTTTGTATTACTCAGAAGGAGATACCAGAAACCACTCCAGGTACTTTAATCAAAAGGGGATTAATACAGGGAACAAGGGGTCTACAGAATTGCTGGAAGGACCCTGGGGACAAGTAACCGCTAACCCTGCGTTAGCAGGGTAATCCTAACTGGTAGCTTCTGGATCATACCACCTTGGCTGCAACCTTGGGACAGATCAGAAAACCCGTGCAGGGGCTGTTGGCTTCCAGTGACACAGGATTTGCATGGTCACAGTTGTATGACTGTGTTCCATCTGCTGAACTGTGCTCCAAATTTATGTCTCCTACAGGAAGTTGTTTTTTTTTTTTTAAGTTTATTTAGTTTGAGCAAGAGAGAGAAAGAGCGAGGAAGAGGCAGAGAGAGAATCCCAAGCAGGCTCCGTGCTGTCATCTCAAACCCCTATGCGGGGCTCAAACTTACAAACCATGAGATCGTGACCTGAGCTGAAATCGAGAATCTGATGCTTAACCGACTGAGCCACCCAGGCACTCCTCGTACAGGAAGTTATTAATATTCATAAGGAAAGTACAATTTTTTTAAGGCTTCATGTGTTTGCTTTTTCAAATCATACATTCTAGGAAATTTCTAGATACATAATGAACTTTGAGACCCCAATGTTATAATAACAAGACACATCCACTTTGGAGTTTATGACTTCAGTGAATTATGTTTGAAGTGTGAATTCTGGAGCATTATAAAACTAGGAAGCACAGAACCCCCCCTCCCCCAAACAAATGACACTTGGGTTTTTTTTTAAATCTAACTTTACTATTAAAACTAAAATTAAATTGAATTTTGAAATGTAAAAATTTGAGAATTGTAAAGAAAGCATTAGAATAAGGAAAGTTTCCTTATTTAGCAGCTTGGTTGAAACCATTTTTATACATTTTATTAAAATTGTATTACATTTCCCTATCAAATATTTTTTCTGTATTTATGTAATCTGTTTCAGGGAAGAATTTTCCATTAGAACCAGGTTTGAGCAAGAGTGCTATTGGTACAGCAAAACCTCTGTTTCCAAAAATAGTATTGTTACATTGACACATCATTATTGGAAGACTTCCAATAATTTGCTTCCAAGCGGCGGAAAATAATTTCTTTAGGACTGAGAGAAATAGTCACCTCTATGTTGTATTTAATGTGAAAATCCCTGAAAGGATTTTTTTCCCCCTCCTTTGGAGAGTGGGGAAATAATTTTCAGGAACTCAGTGCTCAGAAGGGAGACCGGATTTGTTATGTACGCAAAGCCTTCCACAATAGAGGCACCGAAAGTTTTCCTGGGTGTCTGGGAAATAAAAGATCTTTGAGCATCTTTTTTTTTTTTTTTTTTTTGACTATTTGGGCATCTGCCTGGCTCCTCGTGGGCCTGAGCACAGCCACAGATTCTGTACCCCTTGGATCCTTCTGCATCCAGGTGTGAGAGCCCCAAGCGGAGTGACAGGCCTGCCCTTGATATGGGTACATGAGGCGGCAGTGGGCCTGGTGGGAATGGGCAGCGGAATGGAGGGGGGTTCTGGGAGGAAATCAGTGCAGATGAAGCCAGGGAGACTGAGCCCTCAAAGCCTCATGTGTCAGAGTCGGGGAGGGGGATGCGGGAGGGGAGGGGTGGTATAGATTTCATCAGACAGGCATGGCCTGGAGCCCCCAGGGGTTTTCTAAGCTGAAGAGCGACATTTTGGGGCGCCTGGGTGGCTCAGTTGGTTAAGCCTCCGGACTCTTGGTTTGGGCTCGGGTCATGACCTCACGGTTCGTGAGTTCAGGTCCAGCCTTGGGGGGCTCTGTGCTGGCAGTGCGGAGCCTGCTTGGGATTCTCTCTCTCCCTCTCTTTCTGCCCCTCCCCCATTCATGCTAGCTCTGTCTCAAACTTAAAAAAAAAAAAAAGATACTTAAGCTGAAGAGTGACATCTTAAAATGTGCATTTGGAAAGGCCAGCTGGTGTCCGCTGAGAGGGCTGGGAGTGACAGGCTGGGTACAGAGAGAAATCCGGTTAAGGACGCACTGTCGCGTCTAGGGTGCAGGCGTCAGAGTGAGAAATGGGGAGGTGGAGAAATGACTCATTCAGATATGACTTAATCTAAGCCGGAAGCGTACGGACGTATGAATGTGCAGCCAAGTCCTACAATGGCCAGAACCCATTCCCGTGGGCGTGTCTCCGGGAGCCCCTTGTCCCCTGCGAGCAGGGCCATAGGGGCACTTTACAAGGATCCGTCCACCGGCCCCTGGGCTTCTGGGAGCACCGTGACAATGGAGTCTGGAACATAAGGGTTTTTATATTCCGTGTACCCGGAAGGTCTACCCGGGGTGGGGGTGGGGGTGGGGGGTGCTACAGCAATATTGGCTCCTTCTATGGGAAGGCAGCCGCTGCAATCAATGCGAGAGTCAGTTTGGGACGCAGGCAGCTGGAGCCACGGTCAAAGTGAAGGGTCACGTGGTAGCTGCATCCAGCACCGCAGAATTCTTTGTTTCCATCAGCAGCGTTGGGATTCAGCTGCAGGGAGCGGGGTCCTTCATTCAATTTTATGAAAGGGCGCAGCCTTGGAGGGCGCCTGGCTGGCTCAGTCTGTTAAGCGTCAGACTTCAGCTCAGGTCGTGATCTCAAGGTTCCTTAAAAAAAAAAAAAAAAAAAAAAAGTTTTGTTTTGTTTTTTTTAAATAAGATTTAAAAAAAAAAAAGAGCGCAGCCTCTATAGTCGACAGTAGCTGTCACATCACTGCTAACCCTTTTGGTGAAATTTTTGGTCAAGGTGGCCACCTTAGTTTTCCATTCTGGGGCTCAGTTGGGTTTCACAGCAGGCTTAAATGTCGGAATGAAAACAGGAGAGTCGGGGACGGGATCAGACTAGCTCACGGGGTGAGAGAAAATGCCATCGTCTAAAAACAAAATAATCACAGACCTGAGCTGTTTGCTCTGCCTAGATGCAGCAGGGCCGGGCTGTGGTTGTTAGGAAAACCTCAGAGAGCAGAAGTTTCCCCCTGAAGCAGGGGATCCAAGGGGTGAGAGCACTTCTCAGTTCCAGGGGCCTCTGGGCCGGGTACAAACGGTCAGCGAGTAAACCTCAGAGTGTAACACGCGGACTCTCTGCCTTCCCAGGTGGTTCACCAGGCTTGTCTTTACCCATCGCAAGATTCCCAGTGTATTTTTGTTTCAGACGTGGCCTATGTTACAATGTCGAGAGTGACTCGGGGGGGAAAAAGAGGCCCCCAAGAGGCCCCTGTCCAGGGATGTAGTGAAACCAGTCCGCCAGCGGCCTGGGAGGCATGTGGCTCTGTGCCTCGAGCAACCACTGCAGCCTGGGAGCCCTGGAATGTTCCAAGCTGCCTACAGTGCTCACTGTAAACGGGTGAATGGAGAAGGCTGACGGCCGGCTTCATACTAACCTGTCACAGCATCAAGGAATGATGGGAACGTAATCTTGTCTCCACGGAGCACACACTCTAAGGAATTTGGAAACTGATTTTTCTTTTGAGGAAGACTTTTTAATGCAGCTTTTTGTGCATAAGAGGCACAGCAACAGTGGTAACTTGCTGGTTTATAAAGAGGCCTAATTTCCACTTGTCTCGGTTTTTCCCTATCGCAGTAGAGACAACAAGGAATATTCCTCTCCTTTCTGGTCTTTTGCCTTCGGCCCCAGTCCGCTCATTAAATGCTGGTCCCACGTTCCAGTTTCCAGATATGATTTCCTGCAGTCTCAGGAATTCTGGATGTGTTTGGCTGGGGTCAGGAGGTGAGGGGGGCAGGGTGGGCCAACTGGTAACTGAATCCCTATCGTCGAGCACCCATGTGGTTCTCTATCAGTCAGTCTCCAAGAAACAGAACTTTCTTAATCTGTATACTTCCATCTGATTTTTTTTAATTAAAAAATTTTTTTTAACATGTTCATTTTTGAGAGACAGAGACAGAGAATGAGAGAGGCACACACACACACACAGAGAGAGAGAGAGAGAGAGAGAGAGAGAGAGAGAGAGTCCAAAGCAGGCTCCGGGCTTTTGGCTGTCAGCTCAGAGCCCGATGCAGGGCTCAAACTCATGGACCGCAAGATCATGACCTAGCTGAAGTCGGGCGCTTAACTAACTGAGCCACCCAGGCACCCCTCATCTGATTTATAAAACCAGCCAGCCTCAAGCTAACAGACCACAATGTTAGAGGAGACTTATTCTCATCCATCACCACCAAAGCCTCAGAACTGAGACTCCCTTACCCTTCATACCAACACTGGATTAAAGGACAGAGTTATTTCAAATAGTTTTTTGGTTTTTGGGGTGTTTTTTGGGTTTGTTTTTTGTTTTTGTCAGATGCCCTTCCCTACAGGAATTCTATTCATGGTACTGTCCACTACACTGAAAGTCCTGCTGAGTTTTAGATGGTGGAGATTTTATTTATTTTTTATTTTTCTAATTTATTTTTGTTTTAATATGAAATTTATTGTCAAATTGGTTTCCATACAACACCCAGTGCTCATCCCAACAGGTGCCCTCCTCAATACCCATCACCCACCCACCTCTCCCTCCCACCCCTATCAATCCTCAGATTGTTGTTCTCAGTTTTTAAGAGTCTCTTATGGTTTGGCTCCCTCCCTCTCTAACTTTTTTTTTTTCTCCTTCCTCTCCCCCATGGTCTTCTGTTAAGTTTCTCAGGATCCACATAAGAGTGAAAACATATGGTATCTATCTTTCTCTGTATGACTTATTTCACTTAGCATAACACTCTCCAGTTCCGTCCACGTTGCTACAAAAGGCCATATTTCATTCTTTCTCATTGCCACGTAGTACTCCATTGTGTATATAAACCGCAATTTCTTTTTTTTTTTTTTTAACTTTTTTTTTCAACGTTTATTTATTTTTGGGACAGAGAGAGACAGAGCATGGACGGGGGAGGGGCAGAGAGAGAGGGAGACACAGAATCGGAAACAGGCTCCAGGCTCCGAGCCATCAGCCCAGAGCCTGACGCGGGGCTCGAACTCACGGACGGCGAGATCGTGACCTGGCTGAAGTCGGACGCTTAACCGACTGCACCACCCAGGCGCCCCTAAACCGCAATTTCTTTATCCATTCATCAGTTGATGGACATGTAGGCTCTTTCCATAATTTGGCTATTGCTGAAAGTGCTGCTATAAAGTTTGGGGTATACGTGCTCCTACCCATCAGTGCCCCTGTATCCCTTGGGTAAATTCCTAGCAGTGATGGTGGAGATTTTAAATAGCAATTACTTGTGGTGGAGGGATGGGAGCAATGGGGAAGGGGAAGGAGTTGCTCATCTTGGATATTGAGGTAGTGGGAATGGGCCACATAATCTCCTAAAGAAGAGATGTTCTTGCTTTGGGATTCCTTCAAGAAATACTCATTGATCACCCACCAAATCTGGGGATATATCAGAGAACAAGCCCAAACCCCTGTTTTATGGAGGTTACATGCTGTAGGGTAGACAGACAATAAGGAAGCAATTAGATTTTTTTTTTTAATTGCAGAAACGCAATGGAGGGAAATGAACAGTATGATGGGATGGGAGGGTGTGGAGACCTTCAGGGAAGGTGGTGCCAGAACATCTACCTGAGCAGGTGGTCAGCAGGCCAGAGCTGAGACAAGAAGGCCAGGACTAAGCCAGCCACATGGAGATCTGTGGGGTGAAGAGAACACTGCTGGCTTTGTTTTTGTCTCTGTTTTTTAAACTTATTTTTATTTTTGTATTGATTCCTACTTTTTGTATTTTTTTATTTATTCTTTTATTTTTATATTGATTCTTTGTTCTTCTTCATTTTTTTTTTGTATTTATTTTTCGGATTCAAGACACCACTACTAGACCTCTAAGAAAGAAAAAAGGCAATGTAATCATCATTGCAAATCACCATGGATTGCAAAAACACATTTTGATCCCAGAGATATTAAAATATGTCAATAAGAGGGGCACCTGGGTGGCTCTGTCGGTTAAGCATCTGACTTTGGCTCAGGTCATGATCTCACGGCTGGTGGGTTCGAGCCCCGCCTCGGGCTGTGTGCTGACGACTCAGAGCCTGGAGCCTGCTTCGGATTCTGTGTCTCCCCCTCTCTCTGGCCCTGCCATGCTCATGCTCTGTCTCTGTCTCTCAATAATAAATAAACGTTAAAAAAATGTAAAAATAAAATAAAATATGTTAAAAAAGTATGCCTTCACATCAATGTAACACACCAATGCAAAAGCTTGTAAGTGAAAAAAAGGCTTGGCTTGCTTGAGCAACTGAAAATAATCTGATACGCTTGTAGCTAGTGAATTGAAGGAGCAAAAGGTCTGAGGTTTCAGGAGGTAAATGGATAAATCTTGGGTTTGGGGCTTAAGCATAAAGGTGTGATGATGATGCCCTCTGCCGAGGAGAGACTTTGAACTTGCCAAGACGCCAACTTTAGACGGATCTTACACATTGTAAGTGGTGATTAAGATGAGGCGGGGTAAAAGGAGATTTAATACTCACTCAAAACTCAAGGCTTATAAAAAGGCTTTTGTTCCTTGTCTACCTGGAAACCAGAGATCCTTGAAATTGTTAGCTGAAGAAACTGAATAAGATTCACATTGCTTTTTTATGCAGATTTTTATGTCATCTGCCTACCATGTCCCCATGATCAGTAAACTGGTAAAGTGCCAGAAAATGCTTCTCCATTACTTTCCTTCTGATAGCAGGTGGATGGAATTGGCGCGTCATCTAGAAAGCCGAGTTCCTGCAGGATTTACAGTCCAGTTTCGCAAACTATTTAAGGCGATAAATTTTCCATGGAGGCCATCAGCCAGCACAATAATTGGGCCTATATGGCTGTTGATAGCAAAATGTCACCACATCTATTATGTCATTTTAATGCTGCGACCTTCCCAAAAGGCAGTTGGGGACTGGAAGTATTGCCTACAGTAATATAGACCAGAAAACTGATGGCTGGCTCCTGATGACATGTGCAGGTGCTGGAAGAACTTGAAACTGAACCCGGGCTCTGAAAGCGCAGCCCTGATTCTTTGGCTCAAATGCTGAAGCCCTTGGGTCTTGATTTCCCTAATGGCATCATCCCACCCCAGGCGCTTTTTGTGTTTCTATAGTGAAATCAAGGGTAAGTCCATCCCCGTGTTGTACTTTCGCAAATAGATTTTTTTCTCATCTCTTTTGCTCCCACAACCACAAGCGACAAAATGCATCCATGCTCAAGGTGGTTGACGCCCCAAGGTAATGAAGGTTGCTACTGTGTTTGAGAAATGGATCAGCCTTGCTCCTTGAACACTGCTTGAATGAAGGTTAACTGATCCTGCTCCCTGCTTCCAAGTACTCAGACCCAGAATATATTGTGTTCCCCCCAAGTGTTTCGGTGTTTACTTTCTAGGAAAGGCTAAGAGGAGGTGCTTTTTTCAACAATGAATGAACATTCAGCCAATAGTTTTAAAGCTTGGATAACTATCAGACTTCCTTTGGAGGGTTTTAAAACAATATCGGTTTGCTGCCTTTTTACTAGATTGAAATCTCCATATTTACGATATTAGATTTTCCAGGAGTTGGAAGAAGGGGGAGACATTTGATTTTTTTTCTAAGCTCCCTTGTCATTCTGGTGATTATGCATTTGAGAAGTGCAGCCTTGAAGAGTCCTCCAAAAATGATGATAGCTCTTCTCTAGAATAAGCCCCTTGGCCCTCCTCCATCTCTTGTTCCCTCAGAGAATTCTAGAGAGCACATCATCTCATGCTTATAAATGATAACCTCTTCCCCTTTGCTGGCTGTTCCTTGAGCACTTGACAAGTTCCAGTCTTTCGTCTTTAAAAAGGAACACACAAACAAAACATCTTTCCTCAACCCCATACTTTTCTCCAGCTAAGCTCTTGTTTCAACCAGACAAGGGTTGCTTTTCTACCCAACGTCTCCACTCCTCTATCTTCTACGTCTGATCGCTGCCCCTCTGAGCTCCTCAACGTTACAGTCACTCTCCCTTGCTGGCAACCAGATGCACGCTTTTCCGTTCGTATCTTCCCTGGCTTCTTGGCATCCCTGACTGTCAGCCTCTGCTTCCCTTCTGGATTTGCGTGGCTTTCATGGCACCATCCCCGTCCATTTTGGTTTTTTTGGTAGTTGTTGTTCTGGACTCCGCTTCTCAGAGAATGGAAGCTTCCCCTTCCGTATGACCCTTAGAATCGTTTCTGGCAGGAAGGTCTTCAGCCTACCTGGATCAGAATCACTGTAGGTGCTAATGAAAAATCTAGAATCCAGGACTTATTAAAGCAGAATCACTGGGGACATGGCCTGAGAAACTGAATTGTCAGCATACGTTTTAGGTCAGAACTTCCCACCCGGCCTGCTGCAAATGAATTAAACAAGATACAGATGCCCCTGACCCCACCCCCCACCCCCCAGGTTTCTAGTGTCTGGGAACAAAGGAAGCCACAGGCTCTGGGCTGGTTGTGCTACATGAACAGTTTCATTCATTATTCCCAGGTCTCTTACCAATAGGATCATTTGCATAGATGCCAAGAGGGGAAAAGCTTTGGGAAGCATTGCCTAGGCAGTTTTTATGAACCATCAAATTTGGGGCCCACTGCCTTAAATGTTAGTGTCCCTTGGGTTGTCCTGTCCAGACCAGCATCTTTCCCTACTGCTCTACAGACTAGTCCAGGATAATTCCATCCACTCCACAGTTCCAACTTCTACAGCTACAGTTTTGTCTGCGATCTGCAACCACATGCCTAACTGCCTTTGGCCCTCAACTGTTAAACGTCCCAAAGGTCCCTCAAAACCAATATGTATCAGCCCCGGGATGAAAAGCAAACCTTCACGTGTCCTAAATCAATTCATCTGGACTCTATTCCACCTTGCCATAGTCTAATAAATTGCTTTAATTGTAACAGTGGGGATGAAACTTATCTCCCCCACGAGATTGTGAAGTTATTTACGGCAGGAACATCATGTCGGCAATTTTAATCTATCTCGGTACTGTCATATTACTTTTCACGTAAAAGATACTCAATAAACAACAACTTCCACCTGAATCATTCCTGAGTTAGCATAAGGAATCAGACAGGAGTTGGTTTGAGCTAATGTCTCCCACTTAGGAGCTATGTGACTTTAAACAAATTATTCTATGGTTCTGATACTTGAGTTTTTTAACCTGATTGAGACAAGACCATTCATTTCATAGAGTTGGTGAAGAAGCTCTTACAAAGAACCTAAAATAGATGCCAGGCACATGATAGGTGCCCGATAATTATTAGTGTCCTAACATTTACCTTATGAGGCAGGCATTGACCACCTCTCACAGAAAAGAGAATGAAGACTCAGTCAAAAGAACATTCTTAATGCCATCTGGGAATAAGATAACATATGCAAATGATCTAAATGGGGCCTGGCACATGGGAAGCGTCTTCCTAATGTAAGCTCAAAACATATTTGTTGATAAAATAAATGTTTGTTAGTCCACTATCCTCATTTCCACGTTTTTATGCATGAACACAACATTAAGACATTTCTGCTCCCCATATATCTTGCCTGTCTTGGGCAAATATTCAGGTCACTCTTGCCAGACATGAGAAATAAGGCAGGATTAGACATGGCTCCTGTTCAATGGCCTGACAAAATCGCTCGATAGCAAGATATAAAAATCCATCCAGGAGAAAAAGAAAAAAATATAGTGTGAGATGTAGCCAAACCACATAGGGGAAGGGACGAAGAGAAAACATGGAGATTGAACGGCATTACTCGAGGGAGCAGTTTTGAAACAGCAACGGAAGAATCTGGAGATGAATGTCACGTCGGTAACCAGCAGGTGGTGGGGTGGAAAGGAGGAGGGAGGAAGAGAAAATTGGAAACAGCAGGAACAGGGCTATAACTGGCATCAGTAGAGACACAAAGGTGAAAGCTGGCATTGGAACAGCATTGGGTTGTTAGAACACCAAGCTGAGTGCAGGCGGGAGAAATGGACGCTGAGCTGGTGCTAACGACGATGGCGAATAAAAAAGGAAGCGAGTAGAACCCGAAGTGGCAGTAAAATTGAACTTAGGCAGATGAACACGTAGTATAAGACCCGCTCATTCTCACACACACCGGTTCTCACACGTCCTTTACTGCGCGGTAGGCGCTGTGCTAAGCTTGGCACCTGGGACTTTGTTGACAACACATGTAGCTGCAGGGTTTACACGGCATGTTCTTTCCCCCTCAACAACATGTTTGTATTTCCCCTAAATTCCTGGGAGGAGTAAACAAAAGAAGATAGAGTATGTTTCTTTGGGGATGCCAGCCCCTATAAGGAACCCCAGGACCCCCCGAGAAGATGGTTCTATATCAATAATAGGACTCTCTGTAGGTCCTGATCTGTCATGTGGACGAATCATATTCAAGTATATTAATGCTCCAAAGAAAAGAGAAAGTAGAAGAAGGTCTTCATTAGGAGGCTTTCGGTCAGTGCGTGATAAATGAGAACATGTAACTTGGTAGAAAATTTTATTACGAAGCCTCAACTTTGAAAGGGAATATAAAAATGCAGCATCACTCTTGGAAAGTGAGACCTGCTTTGCAAGAGAACGTGTCTTTTACTTTTGTTATTTTTGAGACAGAGAGCACAAGCAGGGAAAGAGCAGAGAGAGGGGGGGGAGAGAGGATCCGAAGTGGGTCTGTGCTGACAGCATAGAGCCTGATGCAGGGCTTGAACTCATGGTTTATGAGATCTTGTTGACCTGAGCTGAAGGCAGATGCTTAACCAACTGAGCCAAAAGCCATTCCTACCTTTTTATTACCCACCTGAAAGTAAGCAAATGGCTCCACAGGAGATAAAACTTGACATTCTCCAGAGCAATTCACAATCTCTAACTTCTGAGGTACGTTTGCCATTCAGTCATCCTCTCACCCAAGTGGCTGGTGATTTTTGCTCAGAAGACTCTGACTGTGGATAAATATGAAAATGTTCACAGAGAGTTATTTCTCAACACTGAAGAACCGATATGTCTTAACACTTGAATGAATTATACTGATCCTCTGGGATCACACCTCTTTTCCAAATATTTCCATTTCTAACGTGTCTGTGCAACTCTGCCTTCGTCGAAGTAGATGATGCTTCTCTCTCTCCACACCATGGTTCTCTCCCTGCTCTTCCTAGAGCCCCAGTGTTTCTGCAGTGGTCCCGTGGGAAACTCTAGAAAAGCTGGGATGTACAGCAAAGGAAGGGCCTCTTTCTCTGAATCCCACACCATTTCAATATCCAAACGTCTGTAGCTACATTCTTACGTGTTCTCCTTATATATGGTGCTTCCACATTTAAAAAAACTGGTTTTATATGAAGAAAGGGACTCCCCTCAGCAGAGTCTTTTATGGAGCCAAATTTTAATTTTTTTTAATGTTTATTTATTTTTGAGACAGAGAGAGACAGCATGAACGGGGGAGGGTCAGGGAGAGAGGGAGACACGGAATCTGAAACAGGCTCCAGGCTCTGAGCCATCAGCACAGAGCCTGACGCGGGGCTCGAACTCACGGACCGTGAGATCATGACCTGAGCCGAAGTCGGACGCTTAACCGACTGAGCCACCCAGGGGCCCCAGCCAAATTTTAATTTTTATGAAGTCCAGTGTGTCATTTTTTTCCTTTTATGGAGCATGCTTCAGATGTCAAGTTTAAAAACATTTTGCCTGCTGCTAGATTCTGAGTATTTTCTTTTTTCTAAGCGTCTCATGACTTTATGTTTTATCCTTAAGTCCATGGTCCGTTTTGAGTTAATCTTTGTACAACCGTATACTTACGAAATGTACCTCAAGATAGTTTTGAAAAACAACTTTTTTTTGCCTGTGGTTGTCAACTGCCCCATTTGTATTTGTTGAAAAAGCTGTATTTCCCCTACTAAGTCGTTTCTATACCTTTGTCGAACGTTAGTTTGTCATATTAGTGTGGGCTTATTTCTGGGTTCTCTGTTTCATCGATTGATGTGTCCGTCTTTCTACCAGTACTGCCCAATTTGTCTGGCTATGTAATAAATCTTAAACAATCAGGTAGATTGATTTTTCCCACTTCATTATGTTTCAAATTGGTTTAGCTATTCAAGTTCCTTTTCATTTCCATATACATTTTAGAATAATTTTGTCTATATCTACAAAATAATACGCTGGACTTTGATAAACATTTGGATCAAACTTGGGTATCGGTTTGAAGAAAGTTGACTTCTTTACTATGTGCATCTTCCAATCCATGAACATGTTATGTCTCTTCATTTAGTTATATCATCTTTAATATCTTTCATCAGCTTTTGTAGTTTTCAAAATTTAAGTTCTGTACATATTTCGTTAGATTTATATCTAAATATTCCATTTTATTTTGAGTCGATTGTAAATGGGATGGTATTTTAAATTTTGTTGTCTATGTGTTCATTACTAGTATATAGAAATACAATTGATTTTTTAAATGTTTATTTTTGAGAGAGGGAGAGTGTGTGTGTGTGTGTGTGTGTGTGTGTGTGCATAGTGGGGAGGGGCAGAGAGAGAAAGAGACAGAGGATCCAAAGCAGTCTCCGCACTGACAGCAGAGAGCCTGATGGGGGGCTCGAACTCATGAACTATGACATCATGACCTGAGCCAAACTCGGACACTTAAACGACTGAGCCACCCAGGCACCCCTACTATGGACTTTTTGTATGTTTATCTTGTATCCTGTGACCTTGTGGCACTCATTAATTCCTTGGATTTTTTTTTATTATGATAAAATATGCATGACATAAAATTTACCATTTTAACCATATTTAAGTTCAGGGGCATTAAGCACACCCACCATCCCCACTATCCATCAACAGAACTTTCTCATCACACCAAATTGAAACTCGGCAGTGGTTAGATAATAACTCCCCACTCTCCACTTCTCCAGATGTGGGCAACCACTATCTATCTCCATAAATGTGATCATTCCAGACACATCATATAAGTGGAATCATACACCATTTGTCCTTTTGTGTTGCGAGTATTTCACTTAACAAGTCTTCACATTTCATCCATGGTGTAACATGTAGACATACGTACTGCGAAGCAAGTTGTAGCATGTATTAGAATTTCTTTCCTGTTTTTTTAACCAATCTAGACATCTATCTTATTTTAATAGACAAAGACAAGCCCTCCATAATGCCAGAACACATTCTGAGGACATTTTAATTCTGTCTTCAGACTGATCTACCTCCAGTGCTCAGTGTTTTGGAGGTGAACAGCCTGTTGGTTAATTTTTTTTTAATTTAGTTTTCTTACAGAACAGACATTGTATAGACACAGCTAAAACTAAAACCGCCATATTACCAGAATGAAGCATTTCCTTCCTTTTAAAAACCGAATAATATCCGATTGTATATGTACACCTCATTTTGTTTATCGATTCACCCATCAATAGACATTTGGACTGTCTCCACTTTTGGCGATTGGGAAGAATGCTGCTGTGAACGTGGACGTAAAAGTATCTCTTCGAGACTGACCCTGCTTTCAATTCTTTTGGTGCAAACCCAGAAGTAGAATGTCTGGATCATATTTTAACTTCGTGCATATTTGTTTAGTAACTACCATACCGTGTTTCACGTCAGCTGCACCATTTTGCATTCCCATCTATAATTCACAAGGGCTGCAATTTCTCCCCATCCTCACAAACTCGGTTCTTTCCTGTGAGTTCTTTTTCTTTTTAAATAATTGCCATCCTAACAGGCGTAAAGACGTATCTCACTGTGGTTTCGCTTGCATCTTTCTAATGCTTAGTTATTCTCTTTGCATGTGCTGTGGTCCATTTGTATATCTTCTTGGATACATGTCTAGACAAGCCCTTTACCCATTAAAAAAAAAAAATAGGTTGCTTGTTTTTTGTTGCTGCGTTGTAGTTCTGTAGTTCTCCAGCCTCCAGGCTCTGAGCAAGCTGTCAGCACAGAGCCCAATGCGGGGTTCGAACTCACAAACTGCAAGATCGTGACCTAAGCCAAAGTCAGAGGCTCAACCGACTGAACCATCCAGGTGCCCCTGATAGCATCTTTTGATGCACAGAAGTCTTTAATTTTAATTTTGATGAAGTCAAATGTATCTATTTTCTTTTGTTGCCTGTGTCTTGCTGTCATATCCAAGAAATAACTGCCGTGTCCAATGTTGTGAAGCTTTTCCTCTATGTTTTCTTCTAAGAGTTTTATAGTTTTAACTCTTACATGTAGGACTTTGATCCATTTTTAGTTAGGTTTAGTATATGGTATCAAGGTTAGTGTCCAACTTCCTTGTTTTGCTTTTGAGTTCTAGACAGTATTTGTAGATTCTTTAAGATTTCCTACATACACTGTCATGTCATCTTCAAATAGGGACAGTTTTTATTTCTTCCTTTTAGATATTTATGCATTTTATTTCCTTTTCTTGACTTGTTGCACTGGACATTATAGTGTCCAGAATTATGGCAAATAAAAATGGTGATAGCAAACATCCTTGCATTGTTCCCATTCTTAGGAGGGAAGTATTCAGTTTTTCATCATTAAATATACTCTTAGCTATAGGTTTTTTATTTGGTTGGTTTTGTTTGTATATGCTGTGTATCAAGCAGAGGAAGCCCTCTTGGCTGAGACTTTCTATTTTTTCATTTGTTTCAAGCAGGTTCATAACTGTGTTTTATGAGGGCTGCTGTAACATTTTCATCAGGTGATTCTAACATCTAAGTCATGTCATTAGCGTCTGTTTTTCATTAAGTTGGAGACCTTCTGGGTTCTCGGTATGAGCGTTCTTCCATTGAAACCTGAACCACTTTGTATTATGTACTGAGACTCTGTCTTACTTAAACCTTCCGTTTTCATTTGCTTTCTCTGATACGGCTTCGGCAGGGCGTGGTGAGGGGCACTGCCTCATTACTAACGGGAGGAGACAGAAGTCGTTTGGCCTCATGGATACCTGAGAGGAAGGGGGCTCAATGTTACTTCTATACAGGGGTGGGAATTCGGGCTCTCCACGTGATCTCCGCTGACACCATCGCGTGGGTGGTCTATTACCACGGGGTGGCGACTAAAGTCCTGACCACCTACTAGGCCTCCTCTGACACCATCCCAGCAGGAGAGGGAGGGGCACCTGTCAGGTGAAAGTCAGGCTCTACTGATACTGTTGGAAAAGAGGGGAGTGGGTGGGACAAGGAGGCGTATGACTGCCCAGTAAGCAGTCCCCTGCAAGGTGTTCTCTTGCGCTACCTGGGTGGACACTATTGGGGTCCCTCACTATAGCCCACTGAAGATAGAAGTCTAGGCTTCCCAATCTGTCTCTGCCAGCATCCATGGGGTAGGACCACTGTTTTCTTTTGTTTTGTTTTCCTGCGATGTGTGCTTGTTGTGTCTTCTTGGCTCCACTGTTCAGTCTTCTTGTGTTTATTTTATACAGAATGTCCGGGGTTGCAATCAGTGAGAGGAATAGGGGGAAACACCTCTAACTCCGTCTTCCTAGGTGAAGAACTCTAAGTTTACTCCTACTTGCGAAGAGACTAGATCATAATTATTCCCCGCACAAAAAAGAAATGATAATTATGTGACGTGATAGAGGTGGTAACTAATGTTGTGATGGCAATAATAGTGTAACACATATAAATGCATCCAATCAACACGTTGTACACCTCAAACTTACACAATGTTGTATGTAAAATGGATTTCAATTAAAAAAGAAAAGAAGGGAAGGCAAAGCTGGGGGTGAGGAAAATGAAACTTTAGTAGTGAGACTAAAGCTTCAGACCCACACAGAGCCCGTGGCCAAGCCCCCAGAGAAGTCACGTTGCCTTAAGATTCTGACTCCTTTCACATGACACCACGCTCGTAATCGTGAAAGTGTCAGACCTTCTCAGGAGGTTGTGAAACAGTCTCCCCTTGAAAAAACAAAGTCACATCAAATGTTTTGAAGCAGCAAGCTGCCAAGTGAGTCTCATCGATGTTTAAGAAATCAAATTCATGGTTAATGCTCTATTTAATCAGAGGCCAGCACTGAGGGGCTGTGGGCAGAAGTCATGAGGGGTCGCTCCAGCATTTCAAAGTACTCCAGCTGCCTTGTAACATCTCCCCTACATTTGCCCTTTAGGCTTACTTGTATCTATGGTAGAAGCACATCTCTTTTGCCCAGATACCGTCTACACATTGTTCCTAAAAGACCTCTCTCTGGATTTTGGTAATTATGATGAGATTTCTCCTCCACTTTCAACTTCCTTTATCTCAAGTCAGACACAGAGTTAAGAGAAGGGGATCTGATAACCCCAACTCTGCACCTCTGCGCTGCGGAGTGATCAGGCTGTGTTTGGAGTCTCCTCCATCAGCCAACAAAGTGAGTTCACGGCCCGGTCCAGGTCCCCAGCACGATGAGGAGCCGAGGTTACAGGCTCAGCTTATCAAACGCTCTTTGGCAGATGCGCAAGTCATTCCAAGTCTTGCCCTAGAATGGAGACGAAGTGGTTTTAAGAGCTGACAGATAGAAACTTAAGCCTTCCTTTCTGCCACATCTGGAGTTCTTTTCTGAAATAAAGAACAATGACAACTAATGTTCTTTGAACGCCTCACAGAATAGTGTCTCCGCATTCTGCGGGGAGAGACAGAGGGCGGCGATGAGGGGAAACACTCCTCTCTCATGGCAGGAGTGGAATTGCATGCAGGCTACTGTGGTTGTGAAGCAAACACACTCTGTTCCATTGCAGCCACCAATCTTTAGACCCGATAACATATTTTGAGCCTCAAGTTACACCAACAAAACACAACAAACAAACAAAACAAACCAACCTGTTTTTTGCTTTCACCAAAGGAAGGCTTACATTTAAATAAATAAACTTACAGTAGGAGTATTCATTGATACTTGTAATGCCTTCTCTTGGAAAGAAACTTACTGCAAAGAGAAGTATGAATAGGATGGAGGTCAAGGATTTGCCCAGAAAATTGAATAATGCCTCACTTGAAGAGAAAAAGGTGACAGTATTTCAATTTCCAGGAAGCAGTTGAGTTGGAAGACCCGATGATCAGATCTAAAGATCTAAGGTAAATTCCTGTTTCTTCAGCCTTGAGATGATCATGCCACCATCAGTACTAAAGGAAAGAAGCCCTCAGGCAAAACCTTACTTCTAAATGCATCAGCCGAGCCAAGGCCATGCAAGTATTTACTTGCGTATTTACAGGATAAAATGATCCTGTGTTTTTTGGAACGTCTTCACCTCTACCACAAAGATAGTGACACTGACTTCTCTCATGGAAATACCGTGGGCGTCAATGATAATACAGTGTATGCGACGTGCTTACCACCCGTAAAGAGGCTTAGATCTTAACTTTTCATACAATGTTTTCATACAATGAACATTGCCTTCTATTACAGAACATGATCTGACTCTACTTCCATTTGTGATTTGGGCAACAAAAAACCAAGTGTTTGCCTGCATGTGTTTTCCATCAGCCAGGGGTAAGTCAAATTCTATATGGAAGGAGACCCTTGATGTCAACAAGAAAACGTGACCCTACTTTCTTAGGTCATTAATTATACTTCTCACACTATGTATCTTTATGTTTTTGTTTTGTTTTTGTTTCCTAATTATAACAATTTTATGCGTAAAAAGCTAACACTCATGGCTTGCTTTGAGATCTCTTCATAATGCCCGGGAGACAATCATGGGGAAGAAACGCAATATTAGAATGAGCGCAATTAAATACTGACTGTATATGCTCCCCCCCCAAAATCATATATTACATTTCATTTTAGAGAGAGAGAATGAGAGGATGCAAGCAGGGTAGAGAGGCAGACGGAGAGAAAGAGAATCCCAAGCAGTTTCCATACTCAGCGTGGAGCCCAATGCAGGGCTCAATCCCATGACCCCTGGGATCATGACCTGAGCTGAAATCAAGGGTCGGACACTCAACAAACTGAGCCACTCTGGTGCCCCAATCCTACTTGATTTTTAACCCCACCCTCCTCATGTCTGCATTTCTTCCTACAGCTCTATCTGTAGGAATCTATCTGACACCTATGTACTCCAATCAGACATACTTCCCTGCGAGGACTAAGATCTTTCCAGACCTAGAAGGTTCAAAGTTCCTAACTCTTTGCCTTCATAAATAGAAAGCCAAATCCACTCATCTCCATGAATATTACTCTTACCAGGATGTTCAATTACAGGCATACCTTGCCTCTCTTCTCACTTAATAGCTACACCCTTCCAACAGAGCTTTCTGCTTTCCTGGTTAAGGGACTTTAGTGCATTTTTGGAAACAGTCGGTGTTTGGGGAATGTCCCAAACAACTCTCTGAGCCAGCAAAGTGGTTGGCTCTAGAGGCAAGGTCTTTCACAGGGTTAGTTTTCAAGCTCAAGTGATTTAACAGGTCTTGAATCTGCCCTAGTCCACTCAGTTCCCGTAACTCCTTTTCTTATTAAACATTTACTAGAACCGGTGGTGATGTGCACTCAGGTTGAACGGGCCTGAGTGTTGTCTTGGAGAGGAGGAGGATTTGGGAAGCTCAGAGCACTGAGGATATAGGGAAACCACCAAGGGTCTCTCTCCCTTGAACTCTACAATGACCCACACAGGGTCACCATGGAGGATGAGGCTTCCCATGGCAACCATGCCTGGTTCCCTGTGTGCTGTTATCACCCAGTAGTTATTGGCAAATAAAGTTCATAAAATGAAGATGAGACAAATAAATGAAGTTATTGTGTTGGTCCCAGCCTACTGCTAGTGATGCTATTGGCTAGGAACACCTGGGCACTCACCTGGGTAGCAAGCCTCCATGGACTGGGGCCAGTGATGGGGCTGGAAGGTACATGGCACAGCCAAGGGCCACACAGCAAGGTTACCAGTTGAGAGAGAAAGAGAGAGAGAGAAGACCTGGGGCTCTGCCTTTATTAGGGTCTGAGGGTGGGGTGTCTGGAGTTACATGGGTTCATTCTTTAATAAAAATTTTTTTCTTTGAGTATAGTTGACCCACAATGTTGCATGAGTTTCAGGGGTACGCCATAGTGATTCGACAAGTTTTGCATTACGCTGTGCTCAAGAGCATAGCTACCATGTGTCACCATACAGCACTATTTCAAGATCATTGGCTATAAGGGTGCCTGGGTAACTCACTCGGTTAAGTGTCAGACTCTTGATATCTGCTCAGGTCATGATCTCACGGTTCATGGAATCAAATCTGGTGTTGGGCTCAGAGCTTGCTTGGGATTCTCTCTTTCCCTCTTTCTCTGCCCTTCCCCCACTCACACACTCTCTCTCTGAAAATAAAGAAACCTTAAAAAAAAGTCATCAACTATGTCCCCTATGCTGTGCTTTTTATTCTCATGACCTATTCATTTATTAACTGGAAGCCTGTGTCTCCTTCTTCCCTTCACTCACTTTGCCCATCCCCTCTGACAACCATCACGTATATCATCTGTATTTATAGGTCTGTTTCTACTTTGTTTGTTTATTCATCTTTTTAAAAATTTTTTAAAATGTTTATTTTTAAGAGAGAGAGACACAGTGTGAGCGGGGGAGGGGCAAAGAGAGAGGGAGACACAGAATCGGAAGCAGGCTCCAGGCTCTGAGCTGTCAGCACAGAGCCCGACGCGGGGCTCGAACTCACAAACCGTGATATCATGACCTGAGCCGAAGTTGGACGCCCAACCGACTGAGCCACCCAGGCTCCCCATCTTCTTTTTTTAGATTCCATTAATGAGTGGAAAATGGGTTCACTCTTTATTGGCTCATTTAAACATAAAAGTGGGAATTAGAGCATGGGAGGGGGAAGAAGGTTCACCCAACAGGTCAGCCACCTGGCACCCAGCGCTTTCTGAAAGAGGGAAGTTCGTGGGAGGTGAAGGTCTAGTTCCTTACCTGGTAGTTTTGCTGGTAGCTGTGTTGCACAGCCGGCAACGTGTTTAGTCAAGATGGATGTCTTTAGACACGGATGTCTCCACAACGAGAAAGCTCAGTCAGGCACTTTGGTTACAGAAGCAGAGGAAAATAGCAAAGCAGGAGAGAGAAGACAAGCAAAGAGCTATTGGAGGTTTAAATTTATGTCAAGAATAAAGAGAGGATGGGCGCCTGGGTGGTTCAGTCAGTTAAGCGGCTGACTCTCTATTTCAGCTCAGATCATGATCTCACAGTTCCTGAGATTGAGCCCTGTGTCGGGCTCTGCGCTGACAGCACGGAGCCCGCTTGGGATTCTCTCTCCCCCTCTCTTCTCTCTGCCCGTCCCCCACTTGTGTTCTCTTTCTCTCTCAAAAGAAATTAATCAATTTTTAAAAAAGAATAGAAGATACCCCTAATCAAAGCCTCTGCCCACTGCTTTCTTTTTTTACCTGAAACATAGATAATTTGAGTATGCCAGTATAATAATATACCTGTCTGCCTTCCTGTAGCCGTGGAGCTGGCTCTTTGCCCTGAGGTCCTATATGGCTCAGCTGGAGCTCTTGGACCCCCTGCATTTCAGACCCCCGAAAATAGGCTCGGCCATTTTCCAAACTGGGCCCAATGCTGACCCTGGGCAACAGGAAGAAGCTAGAAGCAGGCCAGGGTCCTGGCCTTTTCTTGCTTGCTACCAGCTCTCATCGAAGTGAATTTGATTTCCTGCGCTTGGACAGGATCCTGCTACCGGCCAGTCTAGAACCCTTCTGTGACCTCTCACTGCACTCAGGCCACAGACGCTGCTCCTTCACCTCCCCCTGGGTCTGCCCCTCCAACCTTGGCCCCCACCATGCCCCCACCCTCACTTTCTCTGCCGTGGCCACACTGATCCCTCATGATTGTCTTTGTGGTCCCTACCGTGGCTAGACCATCCCCCCCCCCCCCCCCACCTTGTCCACATAGTGAGCTCCTGCTCATTCTCAAACCCTGCCTACATCAAGTCTCTTCTTTGGGCTCCCAGGGCACTGTGCACCTTTCTTTCAGGTCATCTGCACGGTTGCCACTCTAGCCCTTGGTCCTAGGTCGGCTTCCCTGGGAGGCTGGCTCTGAGCCGCAGAAGTCTGTTTGTGAGAAGTATGTTGGTGAGTGGTTACAGGGGGTGGGGCTGCGGCTAAGATAGCCCTTGGAGTTTGTCTGGAATGGGGCAAGAGGGCTAGGCCTTTGAACCTGGCATTGACCGTCATCGGAGACTCCAGGGAGCAGGTGGCACCTTGGGCAAGGCAGCTTTTGCAACACAGGACGACAACTGAAGGACTCGGCGGTGAGCCATCGGCTGGCAACACTTCAGGCACTGGAAGGGGTCCTGGGCTGCCCACGACAGCGTCCACTATGGTGCGTGTGCTATTTAGTCAACACCTCTCTTGGCCTCCACAGTGCAAGCTTCTTGAGGATAACATATTACTGTTTTACGAGTGTTTAGTGTAGTACTCGGCACAGTCCAGGATCTCCATAAATGCTGGTTGAAGAATAAATGAATCCAGGCTGAGTGACCAACCTTCCGGCTTTGCCAAGGGCCGTCCGTCCTGGTTTTAGCAACAAAAGCCCTACACCTCTGTAAAAACCCTCAGTCCCAGGAAAACCGGGGCATCTGGTCACCCTGAGCCTAATATTCCCCAGTACTTTTACTGACCCTGATGGTGACAGAGTTCACCATCACTTCTGGCTCACCTGGTGGTCTGTTTGGCAGGGATTGGTTGGAATTATGTCACTAGCCTCCTTGCTCTTAAGTGAGGAGACAGACCTTGACTTTGGGTTAGGTTATCTGCTCCTAAGTCTTAGGTCTACCACTCCTTTTCTACCTCAAGCCTCTGATTTCTGACCTACTTTTGTACAGCGTCAGTCTTTCCTATAACCCAGCAGGTCTGTCCAGATTCCTCATCTCAGGACACTCTGGTCTAGCTCACTCTGTTGCCATTTGAACATATAACACTGTGTGATATGTTGTGTGATATGTTATCTCACATTAAGTGCTACTTTACGAAGGAACGACTGTGTCCTTTCAAAACCGTAGGCTCAGTGGGAATCATGGGCTGGCCTGGGTCCATCCGGGCCAACACTGCACAGAACATGGTGTGCTCCGTGTCGCCCTGTTGAGTCTGATCCATGTGGAGAAGTGGAGGGACAAAGAGAAGCTTGGGAATATTCTTGTGTACAAGGAACAGCACTGGGTTTTCTACAGTTCAGTCCTCAGTGAGGCTGTCTGATCTCTACAATCATTTCCAATGCAAGCTTTTGGGGTAGAATCTGAAATGCAAAGATCCTGGTTTTTTTTGTTTGTTTGTTTGTTTTTTGTTGTTTTTTTTTTTTTTTTTCGCAACTAGGATATTTGGCTCCATGGGTGCATTTCATTTTCACACTAAAGACCAAGACGATGAAAATAAGAGTATCCCCTCCTCACCAGGTAGCTCATGTCAGTGCTGTGCCTCTGTCCTAAGTGTCACAGGTCTTCAATGATCCCCTTTCCCCCTTGCACTTCCACCAAAGAAATAACTTACTTTTCTACCAATTCCCACTCCTTATAAACATGTCTAATGGATATTTAAATAATGGTGATTGATGATGTGCCCAATAAATGTGGAGACCATTGGTATTTTGTTCCATTCTAAGGAGGAATACATTTTAAGACAATTTTTAATGTTTATCTATTTTTTTTGAGAGAGAGGGAGGCAGAGCATGAGCAGAGGAGGGGCAAAGAGAGAGGGAGACACAGAATCCAAAGCAGGCTCCAGGCTCTAAGCTGTCAGCACAGAGCCCAATACGGGGCTCAAACCCACAAACTGCAAGATCATGACCTGAGCCAAAGGTGGACGCTTAACCGACTAAGCCACCCAGGCACCCCATCTAAGGAGGAATAAATTAAAATGCAGAAGAGAGGGGCACCTGGGTGGCTCAGTCCATTAAGCGACTGACTCTTGATTTGGCCCAGGTCATGATCTCACAGTTCATTAGTTCAAGTCCCGAGTTGGGCTCTGCACTGACAGCGTGGAGGCTGCTAGGGATTCTGGCTCCCTTTTTCTCTGTCCCTTCCCCATTTTTTCTCTCTCTCTCAAAATAAATGAATAAACTTAAAAAAATGTGAAAGCGATAAGTAGCCAGCCTGGCATCACCTAGCACACAGACCTAGCATTTTGAGAGGAGGAACAAGAAATCTCCCCTGCCATCTTGGCATATCTACAGATGAAAACACAGTGTCTTCCTTCCAGGGTTGTTCACCTACAAATATCCACTAAAAGAAAGAAAATCAGAGATATTGCAGTTCATACGTATGCACTATCGACCAACTTTAAGAACTGTTTACCACAGTACATATTTGCACCATTATTTTATGTAGATACAGTTGGGGAATGGTGTGTAAATTTAATGGAGTAACCAAGAATAGTCATTACCAAAACATCACTGTGCAGTAGGCTCATGCAGAGCTACTCTACCGGATACGATTTCATCTTTCTTTAATGATTCCAAAGGCACTGAAATCTTCTGAATAGTCCCAGTGTAACTGTAGCGAGCATTAATTATCATTTCGAAGCAAGAGCCAGTTAAAAAAAATTCCTAGTTGATAGCTGGTTTATTATTACCCGGACATATGAGGTTATAAACTGTCACATTTAAGTAGGCACAAGCAAATGTTCTTTCAGAATTATGTGGGAAACTCTTTCCCTCGTGGTAACTGATTTGAAACTGATCGTCACTGGGATCAGGTCCCCCGCCTGAAGTGTGAGAGCTCACTGTGGGACCAGGGGACAATGACCTCCAAATCTGGGCCTACCCAGGCGGTCATAGGACTAACACTTCGTCCATGAGGTCTCTTGGGCAGGCAAGTCATTCTGGAATTGGATGCATTTGCCAAATAACCTTCACCGGTTACATCGAGTGGAATAAAAATAAAATGTGTAGTATAATGCATTACTATAAAAGAGCTGTAGATGAAGTTGGTTCTGTAATTAGCCATCATTTTACCAAATTGGCTCCCTAAAATTAAGACTCTAGCCACATGAGAATAAAATGACTGGCATTAGATGTCGTGTGCGTGTGTGTGTGTGTGTGTGTGTGTGTGTGTGTGTAAAACTGGAATTTTATGCAGGATACAAAACGTTATGTAGATTATGGCTGAATATTTCAGAAGGTACAGGTGGGTATATGTCTTTTGTTTCCAATTATTCATATATGCCGTTTAAAAAGTGGATCAGGGGGCGCCTGGGTGGCGCAGTCGGTTGGGCGTCCGACTTCAGCCAGGTCACGATCTCGCGGTCCGTGAGTTCGAGCCCCGCGTCAGGCTCTGGGCTGATGGCTCAGAGCCTGGAGCCTGTTTCCGATTCTGTGTCTCCCTCTCTCTCTGCCCCTCCCCCGTTCATACTCTGTCTCTGTCTCAAAAATAAGTAAACGTTGAAAAAAAAATAAAAAAAAAAATAAAAAGTGGATCAGACCCACCGCATTATAGACATTAAGGCCACCACCCCTTCACTCTGGGTGTCTACACGGACAGCCTCTCCTCATCCCCTTATCCCACTGACAGCCTCTGCTTGTCCCTTTATCCCAATTCTGCTTTCACAAAGCCGCCAAGTCCACCTGCTCGCTAAATCCAATGTCCTTTTGTTTAGCCCATTTGGAATTTTCCAGCAGTCGACACTTTGACCACTTTCTGCGTCTTGATACCTTCCTTCCAAATGGGCACCATACTAGGTCTTTTGCACACCTTCTATCATTCAATCCCTGGGAAGGTCTGCATTGTACCAAACCCAGCATTGTCACAAACCAAACTCATCTTCCCTTCTCAGCTTG
Organism: Prionailurus viverrinus; assembly: GCF_022837055.1. NCBI lineage: Eukaryota > Metazoa > Chordata > Mammalia > Carnivora > Felidae > Prionailurus > Prionailurus viverrinus. The sequence continues at coordinate 14,801,228 of NC_062571.1, forward strand.
TACTTCTATCCTTCTTATTTGTTGGTTTGTTTTTATTGAGGAATAACTGACATACGATATCTTATTACAACATAGTGGTTCACACTGTGAAATGCTCACAAGATGTCCAGTTACTATCTGTCACCATACAAAGTGAATGCAATTATGACTATAGCCGCCATATTTATTATTAATAAGTCATCCCGTGGCTTACTTATTGTATAAGTGGAAATTTGCTTCTTTACCCCTTTCACCCATGTTGCCTACCCCCCAATTCCCCTCCCCTCGGGCAGCCACCCATCTGTTCTCTGTGTTTGTAAGTCTAGGTTTCGTTTGGTTGTTTTGTTTTTTAGATTCCACGTATCAGCGGAATCATCTTGACGTTGGTCTTTCTCTGTCTGACTTATTTCACTGAGCATAATGCCCTCAAGTTCTATCCGTGTTGTCGCAGATGGCAGGATTTCATTCCTTTTTCGCGGCTGAGTAATATTCCACGGGATATATACATACATCTTCTTTATCCATTCATCCATTGATGGACACATGGGTTGTTTCCATGTATTGGCTACTATAAATAATGCTACAATGAACAGGGGGTACATACATCTTTTCAAATTCGCGTTTTCATTTTCTTCAGATACCCAGTAGTGGAATTGAGAATCATGTGGCAGCTCTATTTTTAAACGTTTTGAGGAGGGGCGCCTGGGTGGCTCAGTTGGTTAAGCCTCCGACTTCAGCTCAGGTCACGATCTCACGGTCTGTGAGTTCGAGCCCCGTGTCGGGCTCTGGGCTGATGGCTCAGAGCCTGGAGCCTGCTTCTGATTCTGTGTCTCCCTCTCTCTCTGCCCCTCCCCCGTTCATGCTCTGTCTGTCTCTGTCTCAAAAATAAATAAACGTTAAAAAAAATTTTTTTTAAACGTTTTGAGGAGCCTTCATACCGTCTTCCACAGGGGCTGCACGAATTTACATTCGCACCAACAATGCACAGGGTTCCCTTTTCTCCACATCCTTGCTTCCACTAGTTATTTCTTGCCTTTTGGTAACAGCCATCCCGACTGATTTTAGAGCACGATTTTGGGTTTGGGTTATAAGCTTTTGTCCGCTTCTTCCTTATAACTTTTATGAGTAGGTAGTCATGTTAATATCCCTTGAAAGTATTCTGGCCGTATTCCCTTACCGCTTCTTTCCTCCTCCTTTGTTTCCTTTTAGGTCATGTTCAATCGGCACATGTCTTAGGACTGTGACAGGGTCCCAGCCGTCCTACCCAGCTCCAGTGCCCTTCCTGTGGTCTAGCCTGTGCTAACCTTCCTAGCACCACGCCTTCGGTGTCTGTGTTCTAATTCTCAGAGTGCACAGGCCCTTTGATGAAGTTTTCAAAACACCCTACCTAATATTTCTCATCATCCCTCATCATACGTAGTTACCCATATCATTATTATGTAAGAAACAAGCTGAATGTAGAAGCATTTGAATGTCGGGATTCAGAATGGTTATTAAATAATACTGGCACCTGAATTTTATTATGATGGATCATGTGCCAGGTGCTGCGCTAAGTACTTTTCAAGAAATCGCCAGGACCCTTACATCCCCAAAGAAGGTACTATTCTCCCCAGCTAGGAAGTGAGCCGACTGAGGTTAGCCGCAGCTTTCCCACAACCCCATGACCAGAGAAAGCTGTGCCTGGGGGGCAGGACCTGTGCCTCGAGCCAAGAACCCTGTGTCACGAGAGCCCCATTCTACGGGCTGCCCGGCCAGGCTCGCATCTTGGCTTACACTGGCCACCTAGAATACCCTTACCCTCAGTCTCCAAGGCCCAGCTGCCCCACAAAACCTTTCCTACTCTTAAAGTGAAATACAAAATGGAGACCAGGCTTGAAAATTCCCTGAGCGGACAACAACATTTAAACCACATGAGCCATTTAAACCAACAGCTAACACTTGTCTATGTCGAGAACGTTGGTAAAACTTAGGTTATTTCTTGTAAATGCCTCTGGCAATCACTAAAGAAACTTAAGTCTCTTGCTAAATTGGTATGAGAGAACCACTCTTCGCCAACCACCTGCCGTTTGGAAACGTAATAACCCATCATGGTGAAGGCTAAGCGGCTCCTCATTTTCACTTTCTACGCCATTCTGCAACGTCATGCCTCTTACCAGTTTTGGGTTCGAAAGCTCCCAGGTTGTTTTACGCACAACAAACTCCTCCCAGATACGAGTTTACTTACCCGGTTTTATTTTTCCCGGTTTCTGGACTTTTGACAATATCCACCCCCGCTCCCAGGGACCTCCTCCTCCTTTGAGTTCATTATCATTTTCTATCTGCCAGATACCACATCGCATGGGAATTTTATGGCCCTGTAGTGCTAACTAGTGTGTGTTTATTCTCCACATAAAAGAGCAGGTGACTTCCTGGAGAACCTGCACCGTCCGTCACTTCTACAGCACTAGCTGTCATCTTGCCTTGTAGGAAAATGTAGGAAAATGCCTACAATTGGTTGTAATGGCAGCAGCTAACAGTCACGAAAGAGTTTGCCACGGAAGCCCCAGGCACTACTGGCTCATTGCTTTGCATTCACCATCTCCTTACCCCCCTGGAAACGCCCCCGGGTAGCCCTTGAGCTCTAACACCTGCACACAGCCCTTAGGTTCACCTGTTTCCACAAGAACCAAGCTCCTTCTAGAACCAGACTAGGGGAGATCTCCTAACCGCGACCCCTTCACAGCCTCTTTGCATGAACTGGGGGCTCCACGGGCGATCTGGGCGGGGAGGCGTGAGCCACGTGCAAAACAACTGGTGCCAATGATGTCAAATTTTCTTGAATTTTTCATACACCCAGAGAGCCCATCTATTTACCTCTACAGGTAATGAATGATTCACTGTGACACTGACTTATTTACAGTTTTGTTGTGATACTGAGTTTTAATCCCTGCTTCTGATAAATTGAAAAAGAAACGCGGGAAGTCTAGGCTTTCAGATGATTTTTGGGAGCTTAAATTGGATTTTTTCTTTCTTTTCTGCATAAATAGTCTGTAACTTACTCAGGGGAACGCCTCATTCTTTCTCCGCCTCCAAGGATAGCATCTTTCTTGTTAGCTCACAGGTAAAGCTGGCAGGAGATGACCGTCACACGCACCCCTTCTCAGCAATCTGCCGCTCCAGGGGGATTTAGGGACGGGGCTTCTCACGTTACGTATGTTACGTTACGTTACGTACACGTTACGGACGCGGGGAGAAAAGCCCATGTGATTTTGCTATTTTACCACCTGGGTAAAGAGCTATTAACAGCCACTTGACCTGATACCCCTCCTAACATGCACAAGGTACCTCTTTTCCTCCTGCCTTAGATGTAGCCATGAAAACTTGAGATTCAGAGACCCAAGTAATGCAGATCAGTCAGAAAGAAACAATTTTAAATATAGGTTATTTGGCTCTTTTCTTAAAGTCCTTCCACAGTGATCTGAAACATGTCCCTGATGGCACAGCCAGGTTCCCGCTGGGTGATATACGGGGCTCGTCTTTCTCCAGGGAGCGTCCCTTCCTAGGAACGGGTCACCAACAGGGACGTGTGGAGTCAACGTCGGGCCTGGCCCTGGGCTCTGCTGCTCTCTGACCCAAGACAAGGGCACCCAGGGCAGCCTGGTCTCTTACCTCCCCAGATTCAGAGGGAGCAGCACAGAGAAAATGATAGACCGTGAAAAAAAAAAAAAAAAAAAAGGCAGTCTATTATTTTACGTTGTCAGAGAGTTCTAACTGCTAGCTCGTGCCATAAATTATGCAGTGACCTTTAAAATCTAGCTTGGTCACTGCCAAATGGGTGGCAACAGGCTTAGTCCCGATGTTAAGTTCACATTGTCCTAAATTGCAGTCACCACCTGGTAGATACCAAGTTGGTAACAAAGGCACCGAGGAAGGCTTTCATCATGCAAGTGAGGACATAAAAAGGGCACTCCTCCCACACTAATGTAGCATTTTAAAGCCATAATGTTTAGAGCAAGCACAAAGTGATGCAGGAGTTTCGGGTAAATTATGTTGATGTCTTTGAGCACCTATGGACTCTGGGAAATTAAATATCTCACCACATTGGGGCGCCTGGGTGGCGCAGTCGGTTAAGCGTCCGACTTCAGCCAGGTCACGATCTCGCCGTCCGTGAGTTCGAGCCCCGCGTCAGGCTCTGGGCTGATGGCTCGGAGCCTGGAGCCTGTTTCCGATTCTGTGTCTCCCTCTCTCTCTGCCCCTCCCCGGTTCATGCTCTGTCTCTCTCTGTCCCAAAAATAAATAAACGTTGAAAAAAAAAAAATCTCACCACCAATGGGCTCTGGATTTCCAGCCACGGCTTAGAAATGGAAATGAAGTGGCTGGGTCCAACCATTCTTGATTTCTGCACAGGTCATCGTCTCATGGTTCATGAGTTTGAGCCCTGCGTCTGGCTCTGTGCCCGCTTGGGATTCTCGCTGTCCTTTCTGCCCCTTCCTGTTCGTGCACACTCTCTCTCTCTCTCAAAATAAATAAATAAACATTTTTTAAAAAGTAAAAAAAAAAAAAAAAAATGGAAAGGAAGTGCTGAGGTATATGTGTGACCATTTACATATAATGATCATAATTTATATAAATAATGGAAGAGGATGAAAAAGGCCCTCAAAACAATTTCTCCAACTAAAAATAAATACTATCTAATTTATTTATAGAAGTTTTTAATGGTCAGGTAAATGACAGCAAGGCTATACATTCACAACCTTGCTATCTCATGCTGAAAAATGAGAGATTTAGCCTAAATGAAGTTTTTAGACAGTGGAAGTTATATTTAAGAAGCAAGCCTCTTGGGGTGCCTGGATGGGTCAGTTGGTTAAGTGTCCGACTTCAGCTCAGGTCATGGTCTCGTGGCTCGTGGGTTCCAGCCCCACGTCGGGCTCTGTGCTGACGGCTCAGAGCCTGGAGCCCGCTTCGGATTCTGTGTCTCCCTCTCTCTCTGCCCCTTTCCCGCTCACACTCTATCTCTCTCTCTCTCAAAAATAAACATTAAAAAAAAGAAAGAAAGAAAGAAAGAAAGAAAGAAAGAAAGAAAAGCAAACCTCTTAAGGGAAGCCTGGCTGACTCAGTCAGTGGAGGGTGCGATTCTTGATCTCAGGGTTGTGAGTTCGAGCCCCACATTGTTTGTAGAGATTAAAATCTTTAAAAAACCTAATTTTAATCATTTTATAGGCAAACAGTAGTTGAACATTGTTAGGAAAATTACAATATTGAAATAACATGAACAAACAAATGTGCTAGCTATCCTGGGGGCTGTTTGCCCCTGCCTGGGAGAGGGCTCTGTGAGGCAGTTCCTTTCTGAGTCTGAGTCTGCCTTTCATGTTAGGCTCTCAACAGCCCTTCTCAGTGCACTTACTAGCTGTTAACACGTGGTTCTCCAAGCAGGTGGCACAGGGGATCCAAGTGGGGGTGTGCAGGAACCGTGGACGCTTTTAGAGGCACAGAGCCACGGCGTTAACTTTAAGGCTGCCTAAGGTAAGGACTGCCCAGTGACTCCTGCCAATTTGCACCAAGACTTGTAATTCTTTTCCACCAAAAATTACAACACGAAGAGTATGCTAACTCCTACGTTGAGAACTATTGGGTAGCATTGCTCTCCTGTATTCTCTGTGGGTTCGAACCCAGAGCCGTCACTTTATCGGAGCGGTGTGCAAAGTGTGGGTAAGCTATGAGGGAAGAAAAGGGGCTGGCTTATTAAATGTGCTTCACTGCCAGGCTGTGAAAATACTTACAGTTTTACTTCTGGGTTCCTTACTGTGTTTTGCTTTAAATGTTTATTTATTAAGAGAGAGAGAGAGAGAGAGAGAGACAGCACATGTGAGCGAGTTGAGGGAAGGGTAGAAGGAGAGGGGGAGACAATCCCCAGCAGGCCTGTGCTGTTAGCACAGAGACCGATGCGGGACTCGATCCCACGAACCATGAGATCAGGACCTGAGCCAAAACCTAGAGTCGGAAGCCTCACTGACTGAGCCACCCACACGCTGCATTCTTACTGTATTTTAAAAGCTGAGTTGGCCTGACAATACCTATTAGATAAATGCTTGGAAAGTTGTCTTCAGCAAACAATTTCTTGTTTTGCCTTCACACAAAACACTCGGATGCACCCAATTTTCATAAAGTAGAACTCTTGGAAAAGAATACATCACTACGGGGAAAGCTTTAAAATTGTTAAAGAGACAGGTTGAAAATTGTACTGGGCAGCAACAAATACGTAGCTGAGCTCTGTATGATTTCAGGCTCGGCATCACAAGGAAGTTTCGTTTCTAAATTTGCCAAGGCATGATCCGGTTGACCACGTACGCATTTCAGAAACTCGATCCCAGAGGACTGCTTTCCTTACTCGAGGATATCAGTATTTATCACAGCCCTCCTCGGCATGGGATGGCTGTATCATACGCCACACAATCACGAAGCCCTACTCACTGCATTCCGAGTAGGAGACAGATAATCTTATGGTCACCTTTGCAGGGCGTGCTTGTTGGGCCAACTTGAAAACAAACTCTTATTCCAAACAAAGATCCTCCACTTTCACGAAGACATCGTACTACTGATAGCTTTAAAGGGTTTAAAAGGTTTTGCGTTGAATCTTTCAGTTATTTCGGCGTCTCCAGATTTGTAAGTATCTCCCCATCCATTTTCCAAAAGGCACAGAAGGCTGGTTGGTGGAGTGTGGGCATGACTTTGTCAGGTGAGAAAAGTGACCCCGTGTCTTATTAATCTGATAACTCCCAGACGTTTTTTCCTTAAGTCACATCGTATTTATTTGTTTGGAAAGCATTCCCTTTTCCCACCCACGCATCTTCCTCTTCGACTTTTGAACATATGGCGTTCTAAATCTCCTGGGGGCATACGGAGACTACAGTCTCATACACGGAGTCATCTGGGCCAAACGTCTGTTTGGTGTATTTCCTTTATTACCTCCTTTTGGGGGCTGCTCCTAGCCTATGCGGTGCCTCCGACTTCTGGGAGGGCAAGAACGCTTCCTCCACCAACACGCTGTTCTCTGCTCCCACTGAGCGTATCTGCTGCACTGAAGTCAACCTACCGACTGGACACACATAACTTAACACTCACACACAGGAGTGTTGTCCTTGAAGGACAAGGGTCTCTGCCGCTTCTCTATCCCGAGGGCCTTCTACAGGATTCTTTTTTTTTTTTTTTTAATTTATTTTGAGAGAGAGAGCAGGAGAGGGGCAGAGAGAAAGAGAGAGAATCCCAAGCAGGCTCAATGCTGTCAGCACAGAGACTGATGCAGGGCTTGGACTCCAGAACCATGAGATCATGACCTGAGCCAAAACCAAGAGTGAGATGCTTAACCGACTGAGCCACCCAGGCGCCCCAAGATTCTTAAGAACTCAATTTAGAACACTCTTGCACAAGAGCTGGATCCTTGGGCTTATCCTCTACTCATCACTCCCAATCGTCTTTGCTAGTATTCACTTCCACTTCCAGCTGCACCCTCGCTCGCCTCCAACTAGAGGGTTCCAAGGTCAGCATCGGCAGGTGCCGCGCTGGCCTGCTGCACGCTGCTTGTCCTGCCCCTGTTCTCTGATTGACAGCTCACTCCGCCTTCAGGACCACAGGGTAGCACCTACCCACTGGCCAAGGACAAAAGACAAGAATAGAAGAGATACTCTGCCTTATACTTGGCATCCAAAAGGGTGCGGGAGACAAAACTTGCCCCCCATGTTTGGACCCCCCGCTTCACATTAGAAACAACAAAAGCAATTTGAAGGGCGTTAAGGGTGTCTTCTCTGCAGCTTCACAAAAGCTTTGAAAATGACCTTGACACTTCGTTACTTGACGGCATCCTGATTCCAAGTTTTCCCGTTCTGCTCTTTCTCGTTCTCTGTAGTTTGGACTCGCCACTCAGATTAGTCAAGCGGTGGTGGCACTTGAGTTATTATTTTCCGCATTGAATAAAGACACTCTCCCCGTGTAAAATCCACCGTTTCTGCAATTTTTATCCTTCAACACCCCTGCACCATACCAAGCACTGTGGTCACAGTGAACTTTCCGGACCCGATCATGTCCTTGATGCATGTCCCTATTTTCTAAAGAGTCTCTATTCCACTCCTTAACCGATCACCAACCCCGTCTAAGGGCAGTCTCCACCATGGGGACACGGTTAGCATGGGGTGCAGACAGAAACGTGTTCCTGGATCACCCAGCATCACCCAGATCCAGAAAAACAGAAGAACACGTTTGGAACTGAACGCTGGAAAGGGGGGGTGGTCTACTGACAGCATCACCGAAGCTCTGGAGCCAAGATACATCCTTCTTACAGCTTTGTTGCTCTGAGGCCAGATGGGATCTCCTACATGGAGATGTTTCTGAGTGACGTCCCTGAGGTGAGGACGTGCTGCTCAGCTGCCTCATGAGCAGGGCACAGATTTCTATCAACATCTCGAGCACCACCTCTCAGGCAGGTACCCATGGGAGAGAAGACGCAGGTGAGGGGGTCACTGGGCATCAGTTGTCATGCAGGGTCTTTTTCTCTTCTAGAATTCTCGCTACAAAATTTTCTCTTCTAGAATTCTCGCTATCTGTTTTAATGTTTATTTTGGAGAGAGAGAGAGAGAGAGAGAGAGAGAGAGAGCGCACAAGCGAGGGAGGGGCAGAGAGAAAGGGAGATACAGAATCTGAAACAGGCTCCAGGCTCTGAGCTGTCAGCACAGAGCCCGATGCGGAGCTCGAACTCCCGAGCTGTGAGATCACGACCTGAGCCGAAGTTGGATGCTTAACCGACTGAGCCACCCAGGTGCCCCTCTCTTCTAGAATTCTTAAGTGTTCTGTGTGTATCACTTACATGTTACCGTAATGGTTTCTATAAAGGAGTCCTTACATATTATCTGCATAGACGAGAGCTTTCCTTGATACATTAAAGCATAAAGATTGCAACCAGCTAGGATTTTTATTGATGTCAGCTTGTAAATTTAAAAAACTCTCTGATTAATTTGCCAGCATCTGTTCATCTGGGGCTTCTGTGTTCACGATCTGGGCTTTCGCACTAGGTGACTAAGAATCACAAAATAACTTCCTTTATAAATCGTAATCTTCATTGTTTGTCCACCTCCGGAGAAACGCTTACAGACATTTTAGACATCTGGTATCATTCCAATGCAAAGGGTAGAAACATTTACTGTAGAATATGACAGTAACTCACTCTTAAGTGTATTATTTCCCTTATTTTATTGTAGCAACTCTCGATTCTTCAGTATAAAGAGAAATCAAAAGGAAAAGTATCTACAATCTTGGGTTAAGAAGTATGCTGAGATCTGGTGACCTAAACCCTCTATGTACAAGATATAAACATATTTGGACTTGTTTGTACACAGTTAATGGCAACCTATTCATTATAAATAGTAGTTTTAAGTTAGATTCTACAAAAATAATGATCTTGGATGGGCACATGCAGACTGGTACACATAAACTTATTTATAAAACACATCTCTATGCCTCTCTCTCTCTCTCTCTTTTTTTTGCTTTTAAATATAAATGTTCTATTTAGCCATCAGCTAAAACGATTTAAATGCAAATCCCCAAATCCCCAATTAAAAATATAAAATCCACTTCTCTCCACCGCAGCACACTTCTTCAAGTATTCTTTACCCATTAGTAAAGTCTAGGTAATTTTGTCCCATGGGAATCATAGGTACACATCCCATTTCTTTGGATATTAGACAGTCCTCCAGAGTAAAAGCTTCCTTTGTTCTGTTATTTTGCCGGGGGGGGGGGGGGGGGGGGGTTGTGTGTTTGTTTTTTGTTTTTGTTTTTTGTTTTTTTGTAAATATTTTGGACAGTAGGTATTTGTTAAAATACTATCTTGGTGTCTACGTTCTCATACAAATAAACAAGACAAAGGGTCTCGCTCGCTGCCCTCACCCGGCTGCTCCCGGACAACACGGCAAAGCCCTTAGTTGCCGGCGGGGCCGTCGGGGTGGGCAGAGGATTGAGGGCCCACGAAAGGCTCGTTCTGCTTCCGGTCCTCCTTCGGGCCGGCTGCCTGGTCTGCGATGGACGAGAAGGACAGCTGGTCGTGCTCTATGATGTGTACTCGATCCTCGTCCTTGTCCTTCTTCACGTAGAACATTTTCCTGAATTTTTTCAGCTCGTGGAGTTCGCAGAAGGTTTCCAGAACTACCAGCATGGCAATGAGGCCAAGCAGAAGGTAACCTGAGTGAGAAAAAAAAAAAAAAAAAGACAAGTGTCTCAGTGGGATCCAGTCACGGATGAATCAAGGGACGCCACGGAAAGCGTGTACGTGAAATCAAGTCATTGCCGCTTTCCGAATTTCTAGGAACGTTCTGAGGTCCGTGGCTCCAAGACGGGTTACCCACAGGAAAATGAAGAATGACTTACCCTTGTGCAAACGTGGGATGCTCAGGATCCCAGGGTGTAATTTTTGAGGAAACAAAAAGATGGGGTTGACCTGGCATCGTTAAAGGGAAGTAGCATGCTGCAATGCCCGCCCACACAAGGGTAACGTGCCGGGGGAGGGCTCTCCACTTCGGCCTCATAATCAGCGGCTCTCAAAAAGCCAGTGACACACGTCAGAAGACTTTTTGATGGTCATGAGTGCTCAGAACAGAGGCTGACACTTTCTTTTTTTTTTTTTTTTTTTTTTCCAACATTTATTTATTTTTGGGACAGAGAGAGACAGAGCATGAACGGGGGAGGGGCAGAGAGAGAGGGAGACACAGAATCGGAAACAGGCTCCAGGCTCCGAGCCATCAGCCCAGAGCCTGACGCGGGGCTCGAACTCACGGACCGCGAGATCGTGACCTGGCTGAAGTCGGACGCTTAACCGACTGCGCCACCCAGGCGCCCCCAGAGGCTGACACTTTCTTAAGCACTCAATACTCGTGTCAGTATTTCCACTACCGAATAAGAAGTGCAGCGAGAGAAGTAAGCTAACTGAAAATCCTTCCAGGAATGGATGCAGACGGGGAACAGGCCTTGGCGTGTGGCGATTTGCACCTGACCGGGATCCAGCTGCCCACTAAGCTGTCCATTGTGGGACAGTTATTTTGGGGCCACACGGACCACACTCACCGGTTGACTCTACCAGCTTCTTACTCCGAAATAAAAGATAACCCGTTGATTCAGGTTGAGTGGTGTTCTTTGAATTCGGTGAGGGGAAAATGGTGCTTTTAACTCAGTTCCTACACATTTAAAATCAGTTTCCAGAAAAAAAAAAAAATCCATCATGGAAAGGAACAGGAAAGTGGAAATGAAAACTAAAAATAACAAAAATTCCAATTTCATGGCCTAGTGGTAAAATGCTTGAGGACTGTCAGAAAACAAATGAGCGGGCTAGAAGGAGCGGCATAGTGGGAACAAGGAGGCGGACTATCTCAAGAATGCACGGAGATGTGGTTCTAGCATCTTTAGAATTCGGCTATTAAGTTTTGATGACAGCATGGTATATTTTAGAAATAGCAATGACATTGTTGAGCCCATTGACAATTCCCCTCCTTTCCCTTTATCTAGTGTTTAGTGAAGCCTTGATCAAGCACTGGCAAAAATATCCATGGGGTTTCAGGTAAACACTGTGGGATTCTACCCTATCCACAACCCAATATGCCTCTGGAATATTCTTTTGCTCCGGTCAGCACATATGCTACGTAGACGGCTCCAGAAAACCCGGTTCATATTGTTACGAGTGTGAAGATGATCCGAAAGGATTTGGCGTCATGTGACAAACTGAGGCGTGCGACAGTTGGGCAGAATTTATGAGAAGACTATAAACCCAAGAGAAAAGTAGAGCTAGCAAACACAATCTCAGAAACACTCAACTTCTCGGAGTCATAAACAAACTAAATTAAAACAAGGAGGTAATGTTTTACCTGATGGGTGAAAAACAAAAAGTTGAGATAATGTTTACCAGAGGTACCACGTGCCACAAGACCCTCCCTAATGCTACGGGTCTATACCACCCTGTAAGAGTGGAAACCGTTACGCCCACATAATTCTGGGGACGGTCTGAGCTCATAATGCCATTCGGAAAGCATCGGGTCACTGGGTTCTGTGAGTCACAGGACAGGCATATTCACTTTGGGCCGTCAATCCCACTTCTTGGAAAGACAGCAAAGTAGAAAAAGTGTAAACGTACAAAAATATTTACTGTAGTGTTATTTATAATGCCCCCATGGCACGGTTAGATTTTGGTATAGCCAGGGATGGAACATTATGTGGACATTGAAAATAATTACGGTAACTTGAGGAAATATGAAATCATCCTTGTAACCACTTGGTGAATATTTATGGAACTCATATGGTAGCCAGGCATTGTTCAAAGCATTGGGGTTTGTGAGGGAAGTCTCTGTCCTGGGGGAGCCCGTGGTTTAATGGAGATGTGAAAATATACATAATTCAACGAAGCATGTTGTCAGGTTAAGGCTACAAGACAGGGCCAGGACAGAGCATCTATTAAGATTTCCTAGGAGACACGACATGAGTCAAGTCTTGAAAAAATCTTGAGACAGCAGAAATGCAAACTGTTATACATCAAGATGCAAAAGATAAGAAAGGAGCACACAAAAATTAAGAATTTCTAAGTTCTTCATATCATACTGAATTTTGTTTTAAGTTCTTACTCATTTATCTTGGGAGAAAGAGAGAGAAAGAGAATATGCAGAGGAAGAGTAGAGACAGAGGCGGACAGAGGATCCGAAGCCTGCTCTGTGCCGACAACAGACAGCCTGACGCGGGGCTCGAACTCACGAACCGTGAGATCATGACCTGAGCTGGTCAGATGCTTAACCGACTGAGCCACTCAGGTGCCCTTCCATATCGTACCGAATTTTTAAAAACTGTTTAAAAATTGTAAACCACTGGCCATCCGAATTTAAGATTTTCCTGGTAAACTGAAGAACACAATTGACTACTAATGGGCTACATTATAGCCCTAGTTTTCTGGAACTTAAAACATTTGATAAAAATAGCAACTTTTTTTTTTTAATTAAAAGTTGGTAATCCAGTATATTTTGTGTGGTGCATTTTTACGCTGTAATTTATAATGTTATTAGTAGGGAATTGATCAGTCATGTTATTAGTAAGAAACTGATCAGCAGTTTTAAGTACCTGGAAAAAAGTAAGTCTCAGCAGTAAGATTTTTGCATAAAGAGTTTGCAGATTTATCAGTGAAAAAGAGATCAGGGCTTTTATGAATGACTCCTCATTGGTAGGTGAGGAGGGGTGTGGGAATAGGAAAAGAGGCCAAGGAAGTAGAGTCCGGGAGCCTGGCTACTCACACGTGATCCCAATCTTATAGAGCTCTCTGAATTTTTGATTGTAGCCTTCTCCAGGAACGTAATCCCCTAGGCCGATGGTGCTCAGGGAAATAAAACAAAAATAAAACGACTCCAGAAAGTTCCAGTCATCCTCCAGGATGGAGAACACGGCCGCCGGGATGAAGAAGAAGCAGGACACGGTGACAAACCCGAGGAGAACGGCGTGGACGATGGCCACCACCTGCTTGGAGAAGCCCCAGCGGACATGGAAGTAGAGGACAGGCCTGCGGGTGACATGGATGGTGACACGCTGGACCACTGCCGTCAGGAACAGGAGGGTGAACGGGATGCCGATGACCGAGTAGATGATGCAGAAGGCCTTACCTCCATCTGACAAGGGCACAGTGTGGCCATAACCTGCAAGGAAGAGGGGGCCGGAAAACACATCTGTAAATGACAAGTGCCTGCCACCCACCCCTGCCCCCTCAAACCTAGGCAAAGAATCAGTCTTCAGGTCTCATACTTTTTTTTTTAATGTTTATTTATTTTTGAGAGAGAGAGAGAGAGAGAGAGAGAGAGAACACAAGCAGAGGAGGGGCAGAGAGAGGGAGACACAGAACCTGAAGCAGGCTCCAGGCTCTGAGCCATCAGCACAGAGCCCGATGCGGGGCTTGAATCACGAACCATGAGATCATGACCTGAGCTGAAGTTGGACACTTAACCAACTGAGCCACCCAGGCGCCCCAAAGGGTCTGATACTTTAAAAGCTCCATCAGAATTTTTACTGCAGTAAAATTCAACAGAGGATGCTATTGCCCTTGATAAAACCTGACCAGCTCTTTCCAACACATCCAAGTCTGGTTTTGAATTTGCTGTCAGGCTGGAATAGACAGAGGTTCTGTGTGAGAAGGGGCTGATGCCCATTGTCCTAGACCAGCAGGGAAAACACACGAGATATGCCCCTCCACCCCTGCCTCCCAGGATCCTCATTAGTATCCAAACACCAGTCTACACTTGCATCCAAAACAGACTGCTCACAGAACTAGAGTTCTAACAGGGACGGCTGAACTATGGGCAGGCAAAGAAGACTCCATGAAGATAAAGACATCACAAAAGAAGAAAAAATTAAGATTTAAGCACACCAAGCCACAGGATGGAACGTTTCTTTTAAAATATTTTGCTCCATTATCTGGCTAAATGGCATATTCAGAAACTGTAACCTTTTTAAAAAAAATTTTTAACGTTTATTTATTTTTGAGAGAGAGACAGAGATAGAGAGCAAGGTGGGGAGGAGCAGAGAGAGAGGGAGACAGAATCCCAAGCGGGCTCCGTACCCTCAGCGCAGAGCCTGATGCGGGGCTCGAACCCACAATCCGTGAGATCACGACCTGAGCCAAAACCAAGAGTCGGATGCTTAACCGACTGAGCCACCCACGCCCCCAACTGTAACCTTTTTTAGCCTTTACTCCCTCTTTGTTATTTCTGAAGGTTCCAAGATGCCATAAGTTCCCTTAAACAAACATTAAAGAAAAAAACACATTAGGGCCAATGGTCAAAACAGAGGTCTGTTTGGCTTTCCACTAGATTTGAATCATGCCCAAATTAAGCCATTCAAAAGACTCTTCGTCCAACAAATGCTGGCAAGAGAGAATCCAAGGGGCTGAGGTTCTGTGTACTATTTTTTTTTGTTTGTTTTTAAAAAAATTTTTTTAAATGTTTACTTATTTTTGAGACAGAGAGACAAAGTGTGAGAAGGGGAAGGGCAGAGAGCGAGGGAGCCACAGAATCCGAAGCAGGCTCCAGGCTCTGAGCTGTCAGCACAGAGCTTGACATGGAGCTCGAAACCGTGAACGGTGAGATCGTGACCGACACTCGACCGACGGAGCCACTTCGGTGCCCCTCTGTGTCCTGTTTTTAAAATTTCAGGAGCACTTCATCCTGAAAGGCCTAACAGGTCGCAACAAGTCAGTTCAGGAAAAAGCCAACAAAACGCAGTTTTGGGGGCTCCTGGGTGGCTCAGTCGGTTGAATGTCTGACTTTGGCTCAGGTCATGATCTCACAGGTCATGAATCTGAGCTCCACGTCAGGCTCTGTGCTGACGGCTCCGAGCCTGGAACCTGCTTTGGATTCTGTGTCTCCCTCGCTCTGCCCCTCCCCTGCTCATGCTCTGTCAAAAATAAATAAACATTAAAAAAAATTTTTTTTAAACGCAGTTTTTTGTGGAGCTGGGTTCTGAAGAAACCTCCTATGTGTGGTCATGACTGAAAAGTTCTTTCAAACCCTGATTTCTAAAACGTATCCCCTTTAAAAATAAACAACTCTGAAAACCCTTTGGCTCTAGATGCCGCGATTCCCTGCTCTGTGGCACCTGCTGGGGTAGGGCCCAGGTATGGGTGATGGAAGCTTTCTTGGTTCTACCCCCGCACGATGTCAACACAACCGTCAGGAGGTTATCTGCTGGCCCAGAAGGCACTCCGGTTATGAATGCGCCGCAGGGAGTCCCAGAAACCTGCTGAAATTGTTTGCAGTGGGTCCACCCACGTGTCCATTTTTCTGTGACGACATTCTGGAATCTTAGATTCTCAAAAGCGTTAGGAACAGTCGTTCTGAGTGAGCCTCAGGGCCCAGAGCCGTGTGGCCTTTGCACACCCGACTGCTCCCGGCTTGGCGTGCTGGGTCGGGGTGCGGTAGAGGGAAGGGGACAGGTGGAGGCATCCGGGGAAGAGCAGGAAAGATGGGGCCAGCGTGCCAAATGATGTTCACGCCACAGAAGGAAGCAGGAGGAAGTGACTGTTTACTCTGAGGACTGAGCAAAGCTGCCACACGACGGGAGACCGGGGCCCGTAACCGCCACAAGAGAAGCGAGGCATCGGGAGGGGTGTTCCCGTGCTCAGAGATCTCTCGGAAAGGCCATCTTACTCAACCATAACAAAGCCCCTGGAAAGTGATGGCAGACTTGGTTCTGGGCCTGTGCAAGTGCTAGGAGACCGAGGAGCCCGACAGAGACGCCAGGGAGGGCGTCCACCGTGGCAGGGATTTTGTGGAGGAGATAGAAGGTGGCGCACATCAGCGGGACTCGCCCAAAGCCCTTAAGTCCATGACTGTATTATGGGTCGTGGTAGTGTTTTCAAAAAGTATCTGTTCTGCAGATAGTAGAACACATCAGTTTCCTGCAGCCCACCTCTCCTGTGCCATCTGCTCTAACACAGTACCTGATTTCGCTGCTAGTAGGGAACAAAAGTGAACAAATGTCTAGTTTTAAAATATGTTAGGGTGTGTTTTTCACTTCCAAATGACAGCAGCTCTTTTCATTAGAACGTTAACTGAATCTCCATTTCCTAAAACATTATCCCCGAGCAACGGAGATCTTCATTGCGAGACTCTATATCTCTCTCCGCGGTAAATGCGTGTTTGTGCCAGCAATCTGTTTCCGCTAAGAGATTTAAAATCAGCAGCATGTAGATTGCTTACTGAAAGCCCGTTTCTTCTCCTGGTGTTTACATAAATAATTTTTTGTTAATGGAAGACGAACTGTTAAATTTGCATTTCATTGGTATTCTCTACGCTTTCGGTACAGGCCATATTGGGGAATCCATTGCACGGCAATTCTTTGGCAATAGCCAGCTTAATGCATCACATGGAAACCAACCTTCGGTGCTACTGAATTTTAATGAAGTGGTGAATAGTCTACTCAAGTTCAGTCAACTGAACCCCCCAGGTAAATCATGAAGCAAAGTTCGTATTTAAAAATCTCATAATTATATTCAAATCCATTATAAACTATGAAGAATGTAGCAAAATTTTAATAAACCTCACATATTTGGTGTTCTTTAAATTTTCTGAGGCTATTCACGTACTTTTGGGCATCGTAGGAGTGTATGTATAATGGAGTGGGGAGAGTCCTACATATGATAGTGTTCTAGTAAATATGGCTTCCCGTTTGGCCACTCTTACTATGACAGCCGTCACGCTCTGCTAGCTAACATCCAATCTGGGGCTATGCCATGCTGGATCTGGGCCTTCTGGTTTTTCTGGTATTTAAGTCCTCCCGAATGGAGTACAAGACAGAGAACCTTTGTGGGCTCTTGTTCAGTTCATTACAGCAAGTCACCGTGAGGCAACTTCCTCCCACCTATCAGATGTGTTTGGGAGAGGTACGGCTTACTGCTACCTCTTGTGACCCTGCACAGAGAATAAATATTGTCATTTACTCACATTCTTTAGTATGATGTCGTACAACGCTTACATTTTTCCATCAAGTTAGTTTGATACCTGCTTAAAAAAAATCTACAAAAGAAGAAACTCAACTTCTGAAATCCACCCCAGTAGAGATACTGAAATAAATTACAGTGTTTCCTCTCCTCTAAAACAAGTATTCATTTGCAGTCCTGGCTTTCGCTTATTGGCTAATCTCTTTCCCAGTAGACCGTGAGCCCCTGATGGGGAAATCAGGTCCTTTTCTACTATAAAGCTCTCCGGGTTCCCCAACCACAGCGTCATCCAGTCCACCGAGAGCAATTAACACTGGGGTTGTAAGTGACTTAAAATTTGGGAGGGCCAGAAATTCACTAAGTGGCAACAAACAGGCTTCTGGTCACGTTGACTTTGCCTGAAGTAAATTTTTGCTCCACAGTGTCAGTAAGTGGTTGACTTCTAGATACCTTGCACACAATAGGTCTTCATGGTTCATTGCTTTACAGCAATGTTTTCCAAAGATTCGCAAGGGGATAAACTCTGTTCATCCCTTCCATCCATGTAGCTACAGGGCAGGGAATGCACAGCTTCTGTTACTTTGCTTATAACCAAAGTTGCTTACAAGGGAGAGAAGACTCCAGGGGAATCTAAACAGACTTGAAGAGAAATATCGGCAAAACCTGACAGTGGGCTACATTCACTTCATGCGATGAAGGATGGTAAGAGGGAACAGAAGTGAGAAGTCACTGGCGGTGCAAATGGCCATGCTTTTCTTGTTTATGTTTAGGAGCCCGTTCTTTTAGTATCTTTCGGATGCTTCTTGTTGATTCTACTCAATCACAGATGGTTTCTTGCTAACGTCCCAAGAGAGAGCGGCAGCGGTGTTCCTAGTTAGGACACTGCTCTGATCCTTTACCTTGGAGTGACCATTCTGAGAGATGGGCTGTATCAACATACTGCATTTAAAAACTACAGGATCCGGGGCGCCTGGGTGGCGCAGTCGGTTAAGCGTCCGACTTCAGCCAGGTCACGATCTCGCGGTCCGTGAGTTCGAGCCCCGCGTCAGGCTCTGGGCTGATGGCTCAGAGCCTGGAGCTTGTTTCCGATTCTGTGTCTCCCTCTCTCTCTGCCCCTCCCCCGTTCATGCTCTGTCTCTCTCTGTCCCAAAAATAAATAAACGTTGAAAAAAAAAATTTTAAAAACTACAGGATCCTAGCAAATGGCCTGAATGTCATAGGTGGGAGCACCCTGCACGTTTTGCAATGCAAGTTTCAACCCAAAATGGCAGCACTGTGGAAGAGCAGTTAGAAATGGTAACGAGGGCAAAGGGGCCCCTGCCACATATCCATCAGCCTGCGGAGACTGAGGTGCTAGAAAGGATGTAGGTGAGCTCAAAATCTCCAACAGGGCCACTTGCCATGTGTGTGTCTGAGTGTATGTAGAATTGCAAATTGCATGACAAGATTCAAATCCAAGAGTCATTATACACACTTTACAGACGAGAACCCTTGAGTTTCTGAGAGCTTAGACAACTTATTTGAGGTCAAAAAATAAATAAATAGAGCCCACAATCTTTCCATTTGTATCATCCATTTTGATACAAAGGTCAACGATGCCTCTAAAGTCAACTCAAGTCCTAACGTTATTTCTCAGGAGCTCGTGGTGACCAAGAGGCAGTGTTGGCCATCACCGCAAAAGGGCGCCATGTCTGGCCTGTGGCTCCATGGGGCTGCCTATGAGATAGTGAGCCTCAGGATAGGGCAGGAGGAAGGGAAACGGTGATCAGCAGGGACAAAGGACAGCACAGCGAGGTGGCGGGGGAACGCGGAGCCTGGGTAATGCTGCAGGTATCAGGGGCAGGTCGGCACAAAACCTACAAGGGCCATGGAGTGTGAGCACAAGCCAGGTGAGCCCCATGTTCTCGAATTCCAGTGGACCACCTGGGTAAATGGCAGGGTCATCAGCGGAGAAATGGAGAAGAGGACTGAGAAAATGAGAGAAAAACACGAAATCAGAACAAGTTAGGGGCGACCTTGGAAAGCAGAGTGTCTGCAGCAATAACTAATATCAGGGATAGAAGCACAGAAAAGGGTTCACTAAAATTCTTATCTTCCCATTCCACTGTTAAGCTTACATGTCGATAACCTGTGTGGAATCCCTGTCTGTAAACAAACATATACCTGCAGAGACACCGGTTAAATAAGACAGGCTGTCCAGTGGCCCAGAGGATTGGTTATAGTCCCAAGAATGTATAATATATAGAGAGTATTTATAATATACATATCAGGTAATAGTTTAAGTAAAAATGATCACTTACTCAATGCACAAGTACATTTTCGTTGTGAAAGTTTCAAAAAAAATGACAGTGAAGGCGAAGTCTCCTTGGCCAAAGCTCCAGGTCAAAAGCAGCTTCGTTAGGGTACTCCGGTCCTTGGTAAGAGCAGCACACAGTGGTGAGTTGTGATCTTGTGATCACCAACATTCCCTTCTCGCCTTGTGCGCTACTCACGTTTCCAGCTCAGAAGAAAGCTTATTAGCAGAAACCTAAGAATAAATTCTACACTGCACGAAGAATCTACCAGCTCCCAGCAGAGGCCATTCCTGGGGGTTGACACACCCAGTTCCTAGGTGGTGCTGGCATAACCTAACTCCTTTTCTGGCACGAGTATGCAGGGACTGGGACTTCCAGGTGAGAACTGGCTTCCCTCGGGCCCTTCCACCTGGGCTCACTTTTATATGTGTCCGGTTTTTTGTTTACTTGGCTGATGATACTACCATTTTTTTCCCTCTTGGCATCCTAGAGTCAACATATAATCTGTTCACATACAAACAACCCTGTTTGGTTTTTGATGATTCTGATTGAATATGCAGTTTTTCATAGTTTTCTACCTGTTATTACCCAACTGCAAAATGGTTAATTTTCTCATTGTATTTTAGTTTTTTTGATGTTTATTCATTTTGGAGAGAGAGAAAGACAGAGCACAAGTGGGGGAGGAGCAAAGAGAGGGAAACACAGAATCGGAAGCAGTTCCAGGCTCTGAGCCATCAGCACAGAGCCCAACGCGGGACTTGAACTCACGAACCGTGAGATCATGACCTGAGCCAAAGTGGGATGCTGAACCGACTGAGCCACCCAGGCACCCCATTAAATTTTCTCATTTTAAACTTTAAGTAGTTTGGCCAACTTAGGAATTCCTGTTATGGATGCTTTTTTTCTGAAGCATCACCAGTTTCCTGTGACTCTAAAACATTTTTTACCCCCTCCAAACTAATAATCCTAATACCTGACTCTCCTTGATCCTTACTGTTTCACTGCTATACATTCTCCCGAGCACTGTTTGACTATTTAGTTTTGCGATTTCTTACACAACCTTTTAAGCTCTAGATTTCAAATTACAATGATTCTTTGATGTGTTTCTTTTTTCCTATTTCTAGAACTGTTTCTCCCTCATTTTTAAAGGACTGTGTCCCTGTCATGTCTTCTCTCACACTGCCCTCTGCATAATTCTCACAAGCCTGGCTTCATAAAACTGTAGTTAGGAGACAGAAGTGAGCGTGCTCCATAACATTTTCAAACGACCCATCCTCTTTCCGGCCACTGCTGATGAGCAGGTAAGCACCTGGTGGACAGCCCAGCTTCCGATCCACTGTCTTCCCTTGTGAGCCTAACTTTGTCAAGGTGCTGACAAGGCCAGTCACATTGTTTGGTTATAATGCGGGAACCCTTGCAGGAAGATGCTGTAAGTTACCCTAGTGCAGGCACAGGGAACAATAGGCCAAGGGCATTTTTTGCTTATCATCATAATTACACCTGCTCTCTGTGGAAAAAAAAAATAAATCAGGTGATAATCTCTACCTTCCCAAACTCCAGCTTGTTCAATTGTCCCATCTGTTGAGCAGTGCGTTTGAAGGGCTTTGTTAGGTCACATGACCCACTACCCACCATGAGATTATAACCAAATTATGTCACCTTTTTAGTACAGCTTTCCCAGAATCCCAAGCAGTCACATTTCTTGGGTTTCCCCCAGGAAGGAACAGGAAAGGCAGGGTAAGCAGGCTTAGGATTGGCTGGTCTGAATAATGTCAATGGATGTGGGGGCACAGAGGCTGGCCCTAGTTGTGTAGCATCTGGCCCCGGGGTCACTAGGGCAGCAGGACAGTAGCTTGGAGGGTGAGAGCCCCAGAAAGGAGGTGCTTAGGGGTGTGGGCTCTCGATTGGTTGGGCTGTATATGAAAGGTGTGCTCACAGAGAAGCCCTTTATTATCTAAAATTAGTTAACCCTGCGAAGGGTGGTTCCTTCTGGATCAGCAAGGCCCCAAGAGATCAAAGCATCAAATTGAAAAGAAATAATACAGGACAGCAAAGCAGGAGCCTAGTTCTGGAAAGGCATGCCCAGAGCAGTGCCAAGCCTGAGGGGCCTGTTCTAGTAACCAAACCAGGAAGATGCAGTGGTCTGGATAGAGGGACCGAGGCGTGCCAGAGAGCATTTTGGAAAAAAGTCAGAGCACATGGTCCATGAAGAAACTAACTTCTGTGCACTGAACTCCTAGAACCTTTAAATTCTCCCCAGGTTTGTTACTTGTCAATTCTGGGTTGCCCTTGCAGACCTGGGCAGAGTGTTCCAGAGAGAAAAGTAAGGAGAAGTGCTTGGTGTGTGAGCCCCAGGCACCATGCTGGGCGATTTATAAACACCATCTCCTTTAATCTTCATACCAGCCCTTGGAGATAAGCACGCAAGTCCCTCTTTTACAGAAAAGAGACTATGCAATTAGTTCTAACTGCGAGCATGTGAGGGAGGCAGATCCGAACCCTGCGTTTACCGGATCTTTTCAATCTGGCCCTCGGGGCTGTGGTGAGGAGGACGAAGGGAAAACAGAAAGGGGTGACGGCGGATTACATGGGAAATAAAAGCTGGAGAAATCCGTGGATACTTCCAAAGAGAAGAATACTCTGAGACAGACCTAAGACAATGACCGCAGGGCTTGAGCTAACCCAACCCTGGGCTTCCAGAAACTCTCCCGCCCTGCCCGGGAGATCCAGTGGCCCCAGGCTATGGGGGGCGGGGGGAGAACACATCCTGGATCCTCCATTGACCTCAGACTTCTGTTTTCTAATTCTAATTTGTTGCCTTTGTCTTGGGGTTACTCCCAAGATTTCTTCCGGCCTTTGGTCTAACCTAAATGAAATCTCCAGGTCATCTCTGATCTGTCCGGTCCCAATTCCATGAGAAGAGCAAAAGAGGGCTTATCCGATTCTCACTGCGAATGCAAGCCACATAATCGCTCGCAGACATTAGCACCTGCCCAGAGGGGGCATTGCCATGGTCGTTCCCCGGCGTCCCCATGCCAGTTGCTGCTTATCATGCTCCCCCCCCCCCAGCCCTTGTACCGGGGGTCAGCACACCTGCACGTGCCCAGGCTCCCACCTGCTGTCACCCACGGCCCCACCCTTCCACCGCTGGGACATTGGTAGGAAGAGTTAACACTGACTCAAAGTCTGATCGTTCTTGAAAATGGCACAGCTGAAGAATCACACATTATATATACTCTTGTTGGTGTTTTTTATTATTTATTTTTATTGTCCCCTCTCACTCGTTCCTGACCATTTCTTAGGAATTTCTGTCAGCAGGACAACACAGTGAAGCTGAAGAAGGCCAAGGAACAGCGGGTCTTGTTTTTCCTAAAGCCCCAATATATTAGACAAGGCTTCCTGATGTAGAAACTGAAGCACTGTCCCCCCCACCCCTGCCACTTCCCTCGGGTTTGCCTTCAGGTTGGACATGATTATCCTGCAGCCATGACTACCACGAGGTTTAAAAGTGATTACACTGGAAAGGCTTCCCAGTGATATACTTTTACAACAAGCTTTCACAATTCATGCTGTTGGCTTCCCTCCCCCCGCCCCCCAACCCAGTATGCTGTGCAGGAAACTCAGGATTTCTTTCCCCCCGAAAGAGTTGGGCACCTTGCCCTGTGGAAGACTGGCTCAAAAGGTAATAGAAAAAGTGCGGGGTGACAAGGAGAAGACACACCATTTACTTGGTGCTGAAATCCCGCTTCCCACCCATCACATTACGATGGAGATCCTAGCCCGGCCCAAAGCTTAACTCCAGACTAGAAGAAGCCAAAGTATGTCCTAAACTCACATGTGGTGTGAAGGGTGGGCGGGGGGTGGGGGGGTAGCCCTAGACACCTGCTGAATCAAACCACATTTCCACTCTTCCCTTTACAGGGACTCAAAGCAGTAATGTCCCAAGGGTTCTAGGGAGTCTGGGAGGGAAACAGGTGTCCATGGGAAAATGGCCTTGATGGGAAAATCTCTACACCTTTTGGAGGGAGAGCCTTCTGGAATAAAGTAAACGTTGTTCTTTTTCTTCTTCATCAGACTGTAAAGACTTGAAGGCTCTTGAACTTTGAGAACACAGGGTGGGAGGTGCAAACAAAAAAAGTCCTTTGCAATACCACACTTGTCAACTAAGTGGTGCTTAGGGGAAGAGGAATCGGATTTCCTAAATGAAATCCAGGCTCTGCTTCTTAGGAGCTGTGTGACCCTGAGAAACTTGATGCCTTAATTTCCTCATCTGTCAAATATGAATAATACTTCCTCCCCTCATAAAAGAACCCACATTGGGGCGCCTGGGTGGCGCAGTCAGTTAAGCGTCCGATTTCAGCCAGGTCACGATCTCGCGGTCCGTGAGTTCGAGCCCCGCGTCAGGCTCTGGGCTGATGGCTCAGAGCCTGGAGCCTGTTTCCGATTCTGTGTCTCCCTCTCTCTCTGCCCCTCCCCCATTCATGCTCTGTCTCTCTCTGTCCCAAAAATAAATAAACGTTGAAAAAAAAATTAAAAATAAAATAAAAGAACCCACATAGAGCAACGAGCACAGATGCGGGTGCATATGAAGTCCAGGGAAGTTAAACTTCTCTTCTGATGCTGAAAGAGATAGCTAATGGAATTATCTCGACAATACCTGCACTCTTCCAGGTGGCTGTACTGTTCCTAGGCACAGTAGTCAGAAGTTCTCTTTTCTCACCTCTGTTCTCTGTACACATTTTAATTCTCCTCACATCCTTCCAGACATCTTTCACAGCAATGGTTGAAGCAGTCCCTCATAATGATTGAAGACCTAACAACAGCACTTAGGGAACAATTTGATATTGGAACTTTGTGGCCGCTCTGTAGTTTGGGAGGCTACTAATGACCCGCCTCTCCCCGCCCAACAGAAAAACCCAAAGACTCCTTTTCAGGTTCTCATTCCCTCCATTGTAAACTGACCCAATATGGTGGCCATTAACCAGTCACATTTCCAAGAGGAGATACCAGCAGATTCCAACGATCAAAGATAGGTGAAAACTCCAGGTCCCCGCCCACAAAACTCCTCTACTAAGTGTGGTGTATTACAACAAAAAAGAGGCACAAAACAGTCACACAACGCGTCGTAGGCTGAGGGCAATTCAATTCAAACTCTCTACATTAGGTACTTGAACGAGTAGTTCGTTGAAAGGTCAGATGGAACGCTCTTCTTGAAGCCGGATTCAACTACTTTCTAGTCAAATCAGGTGACAAAATCCTCAGCTCCTTCCTTACGTGACAGAGCACAGAACAGGACAGAGTCCTAGGCCTTGACTACCACTGTCAGGGACACCCATTTGCCGGGTGCATGAAGATTTTATGCCCGCTTCAGGCCCGGGGAGATGAAGGACTTCTCTAGTTAATCCCCGTAAGTTCACCACCACCACTCTTAACTTGTGAAAAGTACCTCTAAGTACTCCTTATGCTAATTAATAGACTCTCTGGTCTAGCTAGGGAGGTACCTGCTGAGATAGACTTAGGAAAGTAGATTCCTAGTTAGAGTCTTTCAAATGATAACTAACTTTCCCTCCAGCAGTCCTAATTAGCAACTTGGCAGGCTAACTCCCGGCCTCTGGAGTGCAGATTCCTTGAAAAGAGAGCTATCTTGTTCTCCAGGTATTAAAATACAACATTTTTTCCTTCTGAGTGTCTGACAATTGGACAGGCCTTTCCTTCTAGGGAATCTTGCTGCTCTGGGTGCTGGGTTATGGCCCAGTCAGTGCAGACTCCCCTTCAGGAGCAACTGTGAGTGGGGCCTTTGTGCTGGGAGGCCCGTAGCTGTAGCTGGTGTGTTAAATTCAGAATATGCAGATTATGATTTGCTGACTGAGGACGCACAAGCCACCCATATGAGGCAGCTCCCTCAGCATCCGAGCTCTTACTTGGGGGAAGAGAAAAAAACACAGGGTCATTCAACCCTGTGCAGTTTCAACCCACTAACCCGAAAGGAAGGAAGTCACAAGATTTAGGACTTACAGATCCCAGATACGGGAGGGGGGGTGTGGTAGGGGGGCAGGGGGCTAAGCCAGGGGAAGGTTGTTCCTTCATCCTAGGTCTTGGGGGAGGCTGGGGTAGACAGCAGGCCAGCAAGCACCTGTTACTTACCAGATGGTTGGGGAGGAGGTCCGTAACTTTTTATGGGCTCGACTCTAAGCGGTTATTTTCAAAGCTGCCCCAGGAAAAGCAACGTGGGAACACGGGGCAGGAATCCGCAGCTCAGGTCCTTATTTAAATGTCCAGACCCTGGCTGTGAGCAGGGTCATCGCTGCCCGGGCAGCGACTCAAAATAGCCGTTTTCTCTTCACAGACTCAGTTTGCTGCCTTAGCCCCAGAGTATAAGGGTCACTTGCACCCACCCAGGACACGGACCTTTGTTACCGTAAGCCAGGAGATGGGGGGGGCCCCGTCACCACAGCACCGCCTTGCCAAAATTTACTAAT
This sequence comes from Prionailurus viverrinus, assembly GCF_022837055.1. Classification (NCBI taxonomy): domain Eukaryota; kingdom Metazoa; phylum Chordata; class Mammalia; order Carnivora; family Felidae; genus Prionailurus; species Prionailurus viverrinus. Next base: position 14,827,453 of record NC_062571.1, read on the forward strand.
ACGCCAGGAAAAAATGAAAAGAAGGTGGGGGAGGCACGTGGGACGGATGAGGCACGGATGGTGGAATTGAGCGGGTGGACAGCTGGCCTGTGGGCACATGGAGTCCTCGTTACACAATTCTCTAATTTTGTATGAATTTTGTAATAACCTATCACAAAAAGTAAAAAAGTGGAGGCTTTGAAATGCGGACGTAAGGACAGCTTTTCATCTAGACAACCTCTGAGAGAGTTCTAGACTTTCTTCATGCCTTGGAATCTCGCTTCTTACAGACAGCACTCCAAATATAACAGAAGAATTAGAACCCAGAAGTGTGGCACATAACACACGCTACAATCCAGCCAAATGTGATTTCTTAATTTAATGCCCTCTAAACCTACAACGATTCCATAATCTCCTTGGATGGAGGAGTTGAAACCTCACGTTGTTCTTTGAGGGCACAAACTCCTGGGCCACCAGCGACCCACAAGTCCAGGAGCTGACCAGATAGAGGGGAGTGAATTTTGGGTTAAAAAAAATTTTTTTTAATAACTTTTTAATGTTTATTTATTTTTGAGAGCAAGAGAGAGAGAGAGAAAGGAGGAGGAGGGGCAGAGAGAGAGGGAGACACAGAATCAGAAGCAGGCTCCAGGCTCTGAGCTGTCGGCACAGAGCCCGACATGAGGCTTGAACCCATGAACCACGAGATCCTGACCTGAGCCTAAGTCAGACATTCGACCTGAGCCATCCAGGAGCCCCACACTCTGGGGTTTAAAGCAAGCCAGCTGTCTGCTCCTGCATGTAGGACAGAATTCTTGGAGGAGCCCAGGTCCATCTGCCAGGCTGGAGGGGCGCCACCCAGGGAGCCAATCAAACACAACACACAGGCTGAGCCGGACGTCCATCATCCTGTGAAACTAGCATGGCACACGAGGATGGAGGGCACAGCACCGGAGGAAAGGAGAGCTGGTGGCCAGCACCGAAAAGGCAAAGCCACCCTCCCCATCAGCATCTGGCACTGGTGTTTATGGGATCACTGAGGGGCAGCAGGGTAGGGAAGGCGGTGGGTCCCGTGAAGGGCAGACACTCCCCCATCCGCCACGGCACGGACACCCTCCTCTCAAGGGACCTCACAGTGCTCACCCTGCTCTCCGCTGGGCAGTGTGGTCTGCCACGGGCTCACTTGAGCCCTAAACTTCAACTAATGTTGGCTGAGCCCCGACTGTGCACCAGGCGACGGGTCTGACAAGACCGTTTGTTTCCATGAGCGATTGCAGAGGCTCTGATTCATGAAGCTAGAACACCCTGGCTCGGGAGAAAGGACCCGCAGAAGCCAAACAATCACACGTACCCCTGGGAAGTACCGAGAGGATTTCATCTGCAGCAAAGTCCTATTTCGACGAGAAAGACTTAAATGAAAGGAACAGAGGCGCAGATGACATCTCGTTTATAACACCGACAGGTTAATAAGGGGACTCGGGTACCACATTCCACAAGATTACACATTTGGTTCAACAAAGTCGTTTGGAATAAAAGTCTCTAGCTCACGGCTGGGATGGAGTTTGGGTGGAGAAAGCAGAGAGAGAGAGGCCTCACTGGCTGCCCCAGGTTTGGCGGGGAGATCTGCAGGCTCAAAACGCACTTCCCTTCAACTGGCTCGATCGGAGTTTTTATCCAAGCCGCTCCGGTGAGTCAGGTCTGCCTTCTCAAGGGCACCGGTGGTTTGAAAAATCCGAAAATCGGGGCATCTGGGTGGCTCAGTCGGTTAAGTGTCTGCCTCTTGGTTTCGGCTCAGGTCACGATCTCACGGTTCACGGGTTCGAGCCCCGCATCGGGCTCTGCGCTGACAGCGCGGGGCCTGCTTGGGATTCCTTCGCTCTCTCCCTGACCTTCCCCTGCTCGCTCTGTCTCGCTCACAGTAAATAAACTTAAAAAAAAAAAAAAAAGGAAGAAAAATCCTAAAATGAATTCTACCCTCATGTTCTGCAGTTTCTAAGCACCATTTGACCAAACCTGCTTCTCCTCCACCTTGAGACACTTTCTCCCTCGGTCTGAGACACACAGACTCTCCCTGGCTGTCTCCCAGTGTGTCCAGACTCTTCCCAGTTCCCTCCCCTGGCCCCTTCTCCTCGGTGGGCCTGCCACCTCAGGGCCCTCAAAAAGAGAAACACGGTGCTAACCCTAAACCTCTGGCCCCCCCAGAGAGCTCAACGGGATCAGAGGCTAGCCGACCTGTGGCCTATTAGCAGCATCTTCCGTTTTAGGCAGCTCCGCCCTGGGCAGTCGCATCCAGACCTATGGCTTTCAACACCATTTACACCTGTGGCCCTTCAACCCTGGCAGGGCATTGTCTTCACCGGGAGATGTCTTAAATACCATAGAAATTTCCTTTCAACTGCTCTAGGATGGACTGTGGGTATCAGTTATCTTTTTTTTTTTTCTTTTCAAAGCTCCCCAACAGTCACCAGTTAGGGCTGAGAACCAGTGACCTATATTTGATGACTCCCAAATGTACTTGCCTTCACCTGTTTCCTGAGCTCCAAATTCAGGCCAAACATCCAATTCAAAATCCCATCTGGGCCCTCTTGGGGCGCCTGGGTGGCTCGGTCGGTTAAGGGTCCAACATCAGCTCAGGTCATGATCTCACGGTTTGTGAGTTCGAGCCCCGCATCCGGCTCTGTGCTGACATCTGAGAGCCTGGAGCCCGCTTCGGATTCTCTGTCTCCCCCTCTCTCTCTGCCCCTCCCCTGCTCATGCTCTGTTTCTCTCTCTGAAAAATAAATATTAAAAACAAAGACAAAATCCTATCTGGAACATGGCATAGGTACCTCAAAATTACCATGTCCACAAAAGATTTCTTGATTACATTATGCTGAGGGCCTCCTCCCCCCCCCCCCCCCCCCCCCGTCCCGCCATCACCTGTCACCATGGAACCTAGGCCCACATTCCCCCTGGTGGTTCTCATTTCAAGCAACAGCACTAGTATCTGTTTAGTTCTTCAGGCCAAGTACCAGCTAGATTTTTAAAAATTCTTCTCTCCCTGTCCCCAGCAAATCCTATTGGTTCTACTTCCAGAAGAGGTTCTAAATCAGAGCACTCTTTATCATTCCCACACCTGTTGACCCAAGCCACGTGATTTCTTTCCTGTGTGACTTTCACAGCCGCCCCCCCAGGAGCCCGTCCTCCACCCTCTCACGCACAGGAGATACTTGTGTCAGTTTCCCGTGGCTGCCGTCACAAATTACCACCCACGGGGCGGCTTAAAACAGCAGAAATGTGTTGTGTCACTGTTCTGCGGGCCAGAAGTCTGAAACCAAGGTGGGGGCGGGGCCCTCCATCCTCCACAGGCTCTAGGGGAGAGAGCCTCTTCCAGCTTCTGGTGGCTCCAGGCTTCAAGGAAGGTGGCTTCCTTGGCTTGTGGCCACATCACTCCAGTCTCCGCCTCCCGCTCCACACGCCCTCCCCTCTGCACCTTCTCATTTTCTGTCTCATTTCAGGACATGTGTTGTCACTGTATCCAGGGCCCATCCAAATAATACAGATGATCTCATCTCCAGATTCTTCATTACATCTGCAAGGACTCTTTTCCAAAGAAGGTCATGGTTACCAGTTACAGGGGTTAGGATATGACCATAAATTGGGGGGGGGGCACCATCAACCCAGTACAACACTGTGTCTTTTAACAGTGCAAATTATACCACATCACCTCGTTAGATTAAAGTGCTCCAACGCCTTTTCACGGCAAGTACCAGAAAGAGAATGAAATCCGGCATTCCTTGCTGTTTCATAAAGGCTCTGCAGGATGTGGCTCCTATCTGTAACCAAATTTCCTCCTACCATCTCCCCCTGTGGACACCCCGGCCCTGGATCGACTCTTCAGCAAGTTCAAGCTCCGACCTCAGAGCCTTTGCACGTGCTGTTCCCCCAGTCTTCCAGGACCGGTACCTCCCCCTCCTGCTGGCCTCAGCCTCAGTATCACTACCGCAAGAGAAGGCTTTCAGGTCCCCCTCTCTAAAGTAGCTCCATCCCCTTCCAGACACTGACGCCCCCTACCCTGCTGGCAGTTTCCTGTGGCACCAACCCCATCACGTGCCAACCGCCTCCCTAACCAAAACGGAGACCGGGGTCTCGTCCGTCGTGTTCACGGCTGCGCGCCTAAGCGCCTGGAAGAGCTGCTTCGCCAGTAGGGTGCACATCCGTCCACGTTCTAAATATTCTACCCTGAGCGTGACTGGTGGGGGTGGGGGGGCCAGGTGAACTTAAACCACGCCCTATCTGGAGAGGAGGCTATAGTTGCGGGGTCCGTATATGGACTCAGCCACATCACACCCAGGCAACAGGGGTGCAGGGGGGGAGCCAATTTTAGCTACCCCTGCCCACCTGCTCTAAGACCCATGGGGCAGCCCACACCCATTGAAGTAATCCAGGTCTCCATTCACGTCTCTTCTGCCTTCTGTAAACAGGTCACAACAAGTACCGAGGATAAGATAAGGAAGGAGAAGCACAGTAAGGGAGGAAGCACGGAGTTTAAAGGGAAGTCACTCTGGGAAAAGCCCGGTACCAAAAATAGGAGCTCGTCAGAGAAAATGGCACACGAGGGAAGCAAGAGCAAGACTGAATTCACACAGACAAGAATTCCAGACAGCGCACGGTGGGTGGGCCCTTCCCTCACCCCCGAAATCCCATCCAGCCGTTTAAGTTCAACTAGTACTTATGTGCACCGCCCCCCCGCCCCCTACACCAAGGCCCTAATCCGTATACACTCCAGGCCCCCAACTCTCTTCATCAAACCCAGCCCCCCCATTCCCACCCAGCTGGCCACGCCCCACAGCTGCCACTAACCCAACGTACAGACCGGCTGGTCAGCACCCCCCACCCCCTGACCTGCCTTCTCCAGGCTGGAGATCACCTCCACTGTCCACCCACCAGCTGCCTGAGAGTAAGCCCTCACTCTTAACATCCAAGTGGACACCAAGGGCCATTGACTTTGGAAGACTGTCTCTAATTTACTCCTTTTTTCTCTATCACCACCATGAGATCTTAGATGAGGCCTTTATCATCCGTCCCCCGTAGGAACAGCCCCTGCTGGCTTTTCTCCTACCCTGCCCATCCCCCCACACTGCCATTTCTCACCACAAAAAGGGCTAAAATTCAGGTCCCTCCCGTGAGCACTTGGTGCCCGTGTGTCCAGCCTCACTGCTTGGTCACGGCTGGATCGAAGCGAACCCGGAGACGTTCTCAGGACACCCTGTGCCCTTTACACTTACGTGATTTTGCACACGCTGCTGCTCCCTTATCTGCTTCTGACCTGCCCCCAAGCCCCTCGGGCACTGGTCCCCACATAGGCTCCCACAGCAGCGGACACATGTTGTGACAGCCACAAGGCACCCGGGACCCAGAGGTCCGGCGAAGCTGCGCATTTCCTTTCCCTGCCACCCCAGAAGCCAGGAGTGACCCCACGACATGGCTCTGACTAATGAGATCTGAGTGGGAATCTGCTGGAGGGAAACCTTTGTGTCCTCCTGCTTCGACCACCAGCAGCGTGTCTGGAGCTCAGGGCCCGTCTTGTGACTCTGAGGGCCTTGCATGAGGACGGAAACAGCCTGGGATGAAGGGACCAGCCACCTGGAGCAGCCAGCCCTACGCCAGCAACCGCTCACAGCCAGACCTTTATCATGGGAGAAAAACCGCACCCCCCACCCCGTCAATTTAAACCATTACAAACTGCAATTTTTGTTTACCGTGGCTGAAAGCAATCTTAATTGGTATTCTATTATAACGATCCGTTTACAGGGTTCTTTAAGATACGCTTGATCCCTCGGGCTCTATCTTCTTTCTCCCTCTAACTCTGGAACCCAGCAAAGCCTCTCAAGTGGTGAGCCCCACTGCTACACAAGGCTCTGAGCATCGTCACCCAGGAGGAAAGCAGTCCTACAGGCTGTTACAGGCAGACTGGAGGCAGACCGGACCTCTACTCTCAACGTTATTCCAGAAAAGCATCTCTTTTGGAGCAATTTACAGGGGTACCTGCCCAACAGATTACAAATACATATGGGGCACCTGGGGGGCTCAGCCAGTTAAGTGTCTGACTTCTGCTCAGGTCATGATCTCGCAGTTTGCACGTTTGAGCCCCGCATCCGGCTCTGTGCTGACAGCTGGGAGCCTGGAGCCTGCTTTGGATTCTATGTCTGCCTCTCTCTCTCTGCCCCTCCCCTGCTCACACTCTGTCTCTGTCTCTGTCTGTCTCTCTCTCTCTCTCTCTCTAAAACAAACGTTAAAAAAAAATTAAAATACATGTGCAAAATGTAACCAAACTTCCATCATGGGGAAATGAGTTCACATGATCACAAAATAACTTTCGAGGCTAATTCATTTTACCATTAACGTCTAACTATAATTAATTACTTCCATGTCTGTTTTATCCTTCAGTGGAGATGAAATTAGCAATATAATGAGTCTGCTGAATTCAAGCTAATCACTAGGTCAAAAGCAAGGCTGGGCTTCCCCAAAGTCCCTAAGAGTTCAGCAATGAGAATGTGAATTACTCCTTTATTCCTCACCTGGCCAGCTTGCAATAAATCGGTCTGAGTTAAGCCCATAGCGACACCAATGCTGTGCAACTGTTAAGTCTTATAAGTGTTTCCACGACTTTTCAAATCTACCCCTGGTGCAAAAAAGTCAGGTTTTATCAGAGGACTATTTTCCAATTTATTTAAATGTTACCGAAATGTTTAAAGCCTCAAACCGTATTACACGGCTTCCTCTCACTGCTGCTTCCCACACTCTCGGGGTGTTGTGCTTATGGTCTTTCTGTTTGGACAAGAGAATTCTCATCTTAGATCTCTCTTTGGATACGTTTGCTAAATCCCTTTTGCAGACCCTCAGGGGAAAACCGAGAATACTGAAGTAACAGCAGCCTCCCAACAAACGCTTAATTTGTCATCAGTCTCTTTTCTGTTCATCCCCAACGCTCCTGGTTAGCAACTGCATAAAGCAAGAATGAGGCGGGAAGGGCCCCCCTGAGGATCTCTATCAGGTGACTTCCAACCTGGGCCACACGTGTAACAAGGAATCAGCATTCAGTACTGCTTTGCAGAAAGGAGTTTTCAGGATAAAATTCAGGAGTACAAAATGAAAACAAACTGCAACCAAGCAAACATGAACAAGCCACAATGTCTAATTCACGGGATGACTGATAGCCTGTGGTTTTTTAAAAACTGGACAGCTTAAAAAGCAGATTCCGGGGCGCCTGGGTGGCTCAGTCAGTTAAGTGTCCGACTTCGGCTCAGGTCATGATCTCGCAGTCCGTGAGTTCGAACCCCACGTCGGGCTCTGTGCTGACATCTCAGAGCCTGGAGCCTGTTTCAGACTCTGTGTCTCCCTCTCTCTGACCCTCCCCCGTTCATGCTCTGTCTCTCTCTGTCTCAAAAATAAATGAACGTTAAAAAAAAAAAAAAGCAGATTCCTTTCCCCAGGATATTAATGGGGGGATCAAGTATTCAACATACACAATATTCAACGCTTTTCCAGCGGTTAGATTCCTCCGACTTTAAATGTTCTTGGTAGAGGAGTGAACAGGAAGTCTGCTGGTGAAAAGGAGGGTACCTCTTATAGGAGAGATTCCATCAGGTAACATAAAGTTGGCAGATACGAGAGATCCTCTCGTATCTAACCACAAAAAGCAGGAATACAGTTGTGCTGGTCAGATCTCTATGACACATCTACAATACAGCAAACACTTTTAGATGCTTTAGAAGCTGAAGGTTCTTCGAAGAAACAGGACCAGAGACATGTCCCCTCTTACCTTATGAAAAATAAAGATGTGCAAACAGAAAGAGAACATCTTAAAAAAATGCAGTACAGTGGGGCAACTGGGAAGCTCAGGCGGTTAAGCGTCCGACTTCGGCTCCGGTCACGGCCTCACAGTTGGTGGGTTTAAGCCCCGCGTCAGGCTCTGTGCTGACAGCTCAGAGCCTGGAGACTGCTTTGGATTCTGTGTCTCCCTCTCTCTCTGCCCCTCCCCTGCTTGGGCTCTGTCTGTCTGTCTCTCTCTCTCAAAAATAGACACTAAGGGGCGCCTGGGTGGTGCAGTCGGTTGGGCGTCCGACTTCAGCCAGGTCACGATCTCGCGGTCCGGGAGTTCGAGCCCCGCGTCAGGCGCTGGGCTGATGGCTCGGAGCCTGGAGCCTGTTTCCAATTCTGTGTCTCCCTCTCTCTCTGCCCCTCCCCCGTTCATGCTCTGTCTCTCTCTGTCCCAAAAATAAATAAACGTTGAAAAAAAAAATTAAAAAAAAATAAAAATAAAAAAATAAACACTAAAAAAAAAAAACTTTTTTAAAATGTAAAACAGTGAATGATTCGGGGTCAGCTGAGTGGTGAAAAATGCACTATATGATACAGAGAGAGGGAGGCAAGCACTACACGAGGTCAGTGGTAGACCTCTCTTTGATTTGGTCCAGATTCAGGGTCACAAGAATGAAAAACTCAAATCCTGTATATTCCTTTCTTCTTTTGGTGCATTAGGACCTGAGCCCAGTTGTAGGGCCAAAAGCCATGGGTAAAGACGCACGTGGGTGCAAAACTGCAGGGAGCAGACTTTTGGTCGGAGGCAACTAATCATCATTAGGCTTACGGTTTACTCGTCCCAAGAGGGAGTGGTATCACTTGTTTTGTGGGCAATTACCCTGGGCTAGCAGGAAAAACCTATCTGCCACTTCCGCGGGTACACACTCTCCCCTTTAGAGCCAAACGTAGGAAGAGCAAGCTGCTCGGAGGAATCACGTGAATTCCTCCCTTTCTAAAAATACGACTTTCTGGCATAAAACACCACAGCGCATGGCTCAACTTAGTCACCCAGCCCGTGGCCAGTGCTGGAATGTGCATCACATCGCGCTCTGCACCAGCTGGGTCCCCACAGCCCTGCACCTGTGCCATTGGGCAGCTCGGCCAGAAAGGACGGCCACAAGACCGACCCCCACTTAGAGGAGGCTGGGAGGCTGGCAGCTTCTGGAATGGTCACAAAGCTGCTGCACGACGGAACTTATTCCGCAGGGCTTTCGTCCCATCCAAGGGAAAGGAAGCATTCTCATGTGTGCTAAGAAGCGGGTCAATTTTCTTCCTTCCTTCCTTGCTTTCTTTCTTTTGTTTTTTTTAATTTTTTTTTTATTTTTTGGGGAAATCGATCACCAAGCGCACACACGTCTTCCCTTCCTAACCCACGGCTCTATGTGACATAAGGAAACAGCTGTCGTGAGCTCCCCGTGTAGGGCAGACACACTGTAGAGTCGGGGGAAGTGAAGGCACACGGGATCTCCCCACTTTAAAGCACCTCATCAGACACTCGCTTTGTTTTACTACTTAAGACACGTAAGGGGTGACTATCCAAACCAACATTTTACTAACTTTTAAAATCAATGCTCCCTTTGGAAAAACAACACAAGGAAAAGTAAACCCATCTCAGGAGAGAGTCTGGCTTCTCCGGCGGGCGCAGGGGTGGGGGTGGGAGATAATAATACCCTTTTATGTTTTCTGTTTTTCCATAGCCCTGAACGTTCCATCAAGCATTAATTTCTATAACTGGCATGATAAATAAACATAAAATGTGATACTTAGTATTCACACTACATATCCCTCCCCTCCCCCCTAGCTGCTGAGAGTCTCTGCTCTTACAGGCCTTAAATGTTGAGTCTCATCAGCCCGATAAATAGAACCATTTAAAATGTAAAATGGTTTTCTGGGGCTTCAAACGACTGAATTGAATTCACTTTTAATGCAGAGGCTCCCAAAAGGACATTACATTCTGACCATTACAGTGTACCAAAAGAATAGAACTCGTGTAGGTTTCTACAAGTGAAAATCCCGGGGTGACTGGGTGGCTCAATATGTCTGACTTGTGATCTCGGCTCAGGACATGATTTCGCAGTTCGTGACTTAGAGCCCCACATCGGGCTCTGCAGTGATAGTGTGGAGCCTGGTTGGGATTCTCTCTCTCTCATTCTTTCTTTCTCTCTCTCTCTCTCTCTCTCCCTCCCTGCCTCGCTCCCTCCCTCCCTTCCTTCCTCCCTCCCTCCCTCCCTCCCTCTCCCCTGCTGGCTCTCTCTCTCTCTCTCTCTCTCTCAAAACAAATAAATAAAGTTGAAAAAAAAAAAAAGAAAGTAAGAAAATCTCATCACTGGTCAGGCCCTGGTTAACCCACCAATCAGAAAGGTCGCCCTGAAAGCATAGTAGTTCTGTGTTTAAGAAAAGATAACCATCCCCCGCCAAACAGAAATTCTGATTTGAAAGAGCTCTGAGGCTAGCTTGAAAGAAATGATGGTGAAAACTGAGAGACGGGCAGAAAAATTGGCAAATTATATCAGTGAGTTGTTTTTCAAGTTTACTTATTTATTTTGAGAGAGGGAGACAGAGCAGGGGAGGGGCAGAGAGAGGGAATCCTAAGCCGGCTCTGCACTGTCAGTGCAGACCCCAACGCGGGGCTCAAACTCATGAACTGTGAGATCATGACCTGAGCCCAAATCAAGAGTCGATGCTTAACCCACTGAGCCACCCAGGTGCCCCCGTATCAGTGATTTTTTAAAAATCCTTTTGTTTCCAATGCTCCTTACGTTCTCCTCTCACTGAGAACACAGACACCAACAGAATAGAGCTCCCATAAGAACTCACTGGCTCATCTACCTACCGGTGACAATGACCTCCTCCCCCCCCCGCCCCGCCCCAGCCTTTCTCTTGGGTTTCTGAGACCAGCTCTCCCCCCAAACCCATTCACCCACCCAAGGACACGGGTCAGCAAGTCTGCCTTCTTTCCATAAACATAGTTAAGTCTCCTCTAACCCACCACTTCCCTCCCAGTTACCACCCATTTTCCTATTCCTCTGTGCAGCAGGATTCTCAGAAACCATTATCGGGGTGCCTGGGTGGCTCAGTCGGTTAACCGTCTGACTTCGGCTCAGGTCATGATCTTGTGGTTCATGGGTTCAAGCCCCGTGTCAGGATCTGTGTTGACAGCTCAGAGCCTGGAGCCTGCTTCAGATTCTGTGTCTCCCTCTCTCTCTGCCCCTCCCCCCTCGTGCTCTGTCTCTCTCTCTCTCCTTCAAAAATAAACATTAAAAAAAAAATTAAAAAAAAAAAAAGGAAACCATTATCAACCTCCCGCCTCTAGTTCATCACCTCTCTCTCTCTCTTTTTTTTTATAGACTTTACTTTTTAGAGCAGTTTTAGGTTCACAGCAAAACTGAGCTGAAGGTACAGAGAGTTCCCACATACTTCCTGCCCACACATGCGTGGTCTCCCCGGTTATCGGCATCCCCTACCGTAGGAGTACATTTGATACAATGGATGAACCCACACGGACACATTATCGTCTCCCAGAGCGTCCACAGTTTACACGGGGGTTCAATCTGGGTGTGTGCAGTCTATGGGTTTAGACAACTGTCTAATGACTTGTATCCATCATTACAGGGTCACGAAAAATAGTTTTGCTGCCCTAAAACTTCTCCATGCTCATTCACACCCTGCTACCCAACCCCTGGCAACTGCCGATTTTTTTGATCGTCTCCATAGTTTCGCTTTTTCCAGAATGTCATATAGTTGGAATCATATGGCACATACTGTCTTCTTTCACTTAGCAGCATGCATTTAAGGTTTTTCCAAGTCTTTTCATGCGTTCGTAGTGCATTAGTGGTGAAGAATATTCCATTCTGGATGGACCACAGTTCATTTACTCATCCACCTACCTAAGGAACCCTCTCGTTTTCTTTTGAATCTAACTCAGATTGGCCACTTACCCCCACCAACCCATGACCCCGCCATTGCTAAATCCAATGGCGATCTCAGCCTTCACCTACTGACCCATCAGCGGCATCTGAGACCACTACTCACGCCTCCTCGCAACGTCTCCATCATTGATTTCTCGGCCTCCAGGTCACGGCAGTCACCTGGCTTTCCCATGACATCACCAGTCACCTCTCAGTCTTTTCATTGGATCCTTCCTCTTTCCGACCTCTGATGTGGCATACCTCACACCCACACGTCCAACCGCCTCCTCAGTACCTCCACTGGGCTGGCACACGGGCATCTAAAATTACCGCGTCCCCAGCTGAGCTCTGGGTCTCCCAACCTGCTTCCCTGGGTCTCTCTCTCCAGGCAGTGGCACCTCCATCTCGCTGTGGCTCATGCCAATAACCCTAGGGATGCTCTGCTCTCTCTTCCACCTACGTCCAACCCCTCAGCCAATCCTATTGGCGCTACCACTAAAGAAGGATGTCTGGAATCTGACCAGTCCTCGCCACCTCCCACTCTACGCTCATGGTCCGAGCCACGGAGATCTCTCCCATGATCACAGCACGAGCCCACCGATGGGTCTACCTGATCTGTGCAGCCTCCTGTACTCTGTTCCCCAAACAGCAGCACAGCGAGCTCGGGAAACAAGTCAGATTGTGTTACTTTTCTGCTTCCAATCTTCCAGCAGTGCTCACTCGCTCACAACGAGACCCAAGCTCATATGGTCCTACATGACAGGACCCACATCACATCTCTCTAACTTCATCTGCTATTACATCCTGCTGTGTGCCCAGCTCCAGGGACACCGGCCTCGGAGCTCCGTGACAGGCATACTCCTGACTCAGGGCCTTCGCACATGCTGTCCCTGCTGCTTGGAATGGTCTTTCTTCAATTATCCATTTGGCTGGCTTCCTCAGGGACTCCGGGTCTTTATTCAAAAGCTGTCTCACTCAGAGAAGCCTACAGAAGCCACCTTACGTAAAATATCAATGATCCCCTCAATTCAAACCTTACCTCACCCTTCCCTGCTTTATTTTTCCTTAGCATGTATTTTATTTACTTATATTGATAATATTGTCATTCTTCCCTTCTAGAATGTATATTCCACGGTGGGCATTTTGGTCTATGTTGTTTCCTGGTGTTCCTCAGCACCTAAAAATGTGCCTGGCACAAAACAGCTGCCCAAAAGGTATTTTATGCTAGTAGTAATGAATGCATGAGTGAATGGGAGAGTAAATGAATTTCCCTTGGCTGAATCAAATCCGTAGCTTAATCTCTAACAAAAACCCAAGTTACTGGGCATTGGTACCTCATTAACATGGTACCAATCACACGGGAAGAAGTTCCAAACTTTCAAATACAAACATACAGCTGTGATGTTACACTGGCTTAAACTTTCCATTTTATCAGCCACTTAAAAGTATGAAAAACAACAAAAACATGATGGTCTTGGAGCCAGGTTCCCTTTGGGCTACGAGTGTATTTGATCTGTTTATTCCCATATTTCAAGCCTAGCAGAGGTCAGCTCACAGTGGGAACTCACAAGATATTTGTGGCTTGAATGAACACTAAATGTGACTTTTATTTTGGTGAGCTGCCATTAGTTATTGAGTGTGCCAGGGTGAATATACCTCAGGGGTGCCCTGCAGGGCCCCTCCCTCCTATGCAGGGCCCCTCCCTCCTATGCAGGTATACACGTAAAACGTTTCTATGGAAAAGATGATTATCTTTCCATTCAAAGGCTGATCACTGCTATTAGCAGCATTAAAGTGGTTCCTGAAATAGAAAAAAAAAAAAAAAAAAAAAAAAAAAAAGGGTATTTACCCAGGTCAGAGATCAGGAGAATTACGTTGCTGAAAAGGCTTTGTACTTGAGACTGGTTTTAGGTTCAAAGCAGAACTGAACAGAAGGTACAGAGAGTTCCCATACACCTCTGGCCCTCACTCATCCACAGCCTCCCTCACTATCGACACCGCCCTCCCCTGTGGCACCTGTTACAACTGAGGGACCTACGCTGCAGAGTCAGTATTTCTCTAAGGGCTCACTCGTGGTGCCCCACGATCTATGGGTTTGGACAAATGTACGGTCCCTGGCATCCATCGTTACAGCATCACACAGAGTTAACTTCAGTGTCCTAAAAATCCTCTGTGCTCTCTGCCTTTTTATCCCTCCTCCTACCTCAAGATAATTCCATCTTAAAAAACTGGTCTATACGATGGACAGGTTAGACCAGAGGATAACTTACATTTAATTCTTTTTAATGTTTTTATTTCTTTTTGATAAAGAGAGAGACAGACAGAGACAGAGTACAAGCAGGGGGAGGGGCAGAGAGAGAGGGAGACACAGAATCTGAAGCAGGCTCCAGGCTCTGAGCTGTCTGCACAGAACCCAATGCACGGCTCGAACCCGCGAACCATGAGATGAGTTGAGCCAAAGTTCGACACCCAACTGACTGGGCCGCCCAGGCGCCCCAAGAGGATGCGCCCCAAGAGGATAAGTTACGTTTAAACCTTCTTCTGGAGTTGGGCCAAGGAGTGGAAGCCTTGAGTAACAATGAGGGTTATAATATGTCAACTTAACTTTGGAAGGAAACAATTGTTTCTTTTAAGTTTTTTTCAAATTTATTATTTATTATTTATTTTTGAGAAAGACAGAGTGAGAGCAGGGGAGGGGCAGAGAGAGGGAGATTTTCAAGCAGGCTATCTGCTGTCAGCACAGAGCCTGATGGGGGGGCTTGAACTCAGGAGCCATAAGATCGTGACCTGAGCCGAAATTAAGAGTCAGACCCTAAACCAACCGAGCCACCCAGGTGCCCCAACAATTATTTCTTTCTATTTAAAGGGTTCCATCTGGGGGCACCTGGGTGGCTCAGTCGGCTGAGCGTCCGACTTTGGCTCAGGTCACAATCTCGCAGCTTGTGGGTTCGAGCCCCGTGTCGGGCTCTGTGCCGACAGCTCGGAACCTGGAGCCCGCTTCGGAGTCTGTGTCTCCCTCTCTCTCTGCCCCTTCCCCACTCGCATTCCGTCTCCGTCTCTCTCAAAAATAAATAAACATTAAAAAAAAATTTTTTTTTTTTAAAAAGGGTTCTATCTGGATAAAACGATCACTTCATACTTAGATGCCTGAGTAGGACGCCCTGGAAAACTGAAAAATGTACTGTGGCATCTATCTACCCCCCAGGAAATGATGCTCTTGATTTTTCCTTCAGCTTTTCATTAATGGATTTGAAGGAAGCATAAGTATAGGATCATCAGCCCCAGTAGAGGTTTCTGGTGATGTTTCTCCCAAAGAGGAACCTGAGGCACATCAAAGACTGAAGGTCACCATACGTAGGGCGGCAGTGGCCACAAGACCATGAGCCCAGCTTCTACTTAACATCCTGCCACCAAACCTTGTCAACTCCCTCCGAATCTGTCAGAATCTCTCAGAGTCCTCCCAGGGCTGCCAGAACACTCGGACTGGAGTCCCCATCCTGCCACTTCCTAATTGCTTTAGGTTAAACAAGACACTTACATTCTCCGGCCTCAATTTCGTATCTGTAAGACCGGGTTGATTAAGGTGCTCTGCTATCCACACACAAATGGTTTTGTTTTGTTTTTCCTTTTTAATGTTTATTTATTTATTTGAGAGAGAGAGAGAGAGAGAGAGAGAGAGAGAGAGAGAGAAAGAGAGAGAGCAGGGGAGGAGCAGGGAGACAGGGAGACAGAATCCCAAGCAGGCTCCATACTGTCAGTGCAGAGCCTGATGTGGGGCTCGAACCCACAAACCGTGAGACCATGACCTGAGCCAAAACCAAGAGTCTGGCACTTGGCCAACTGAGCCACCCAGGTGTCCCTCCACATACGAATGTTTTAACAGTCAAAGAAAGTAATTTCAGTGAGAGCAGCCGGAAAAATTTTAAAGCAATATCGAAATGGAGATATTCTTATGAAGTATTTATTGTTCCCTCCTTTATCTTATTCATGGTCATTGCCAAACACCTGTTGTCACAATCTCATGTGCCCAGAAAATACTTGTAAGAGAATACACAGAACTACTGTTTTGTGTGGACTGTGGACAGACAGGTATTCTAACACTCCACCCCACCAGCCTCTCCTCAAAGCCATGACGGTTTTTTCTTGGCATCTGCCATTGACAGTTAAATCATGTGCTTCTTTTTTTTTTAAATTTTTTTTCAACGTTTATTTATTTTGGGGACAGAGAGAGACAGAGCATGAACGGGGGAGGGGTAGAGAGAGAGGGACACACAGAATCGGAAACAGATTCCAGGCTCTGAGCCATCAGCCCAGAGCCTGACGCGGGGCTCGAACTCCCGGACCGCGAGATCGTGACCTGGCTGAAGTCGGACGCTTAACCGACTGCGCCACCCAGGCGCCCCAATCATGCGCTTCTTTAAATCAAATCATTTCCTTTCAAATCATCTCCCCGAACCTCAAAAACAAACAAAACATCTCCGCCAAAACAAAACATGGAATTTTAGACACTGGAAACTATTAAAACTAGTCTCCTTTTCAGACTGTTTCTGCCACTGAACAAATTTACCATTTCATAGGGTATCATTCAAAATTTTAGACAAATTAGCACCACAAGTTTATTCTTCTATAAGGATCAAATAGGACTCCAAATTCTGTCTCACAAAATTGGCAGTTTAAGGAATGTGATAAAATCAAATATTCTTAGATTCAAGAATTAGTTCTTGAATTCCTCAGAAAAACAAACATGAGTTTAATGGGCTATCAACATTTCCCAAGTATATTATGTTAATCTGGCTTTTTAAATGTATCGACCTAGAGGGAAATGCCCTGGGGAAGAGCCCTAAAATACATACTCTAATGAAGTTTTCTTCTTAAAATGTCAGGTGTTTTTTTCTTTAAAAAAAAAAATATTTATCTATTTTGAGAGACAGAGAGAGCAGGGGAGGGGCAGAGAGAGAGAGGGAGAGAGAGAATCCCAAGCAGGCTCCGCAGTGTCAGCACAGAGCTGGATGTGGGGCTTAAACTCACGAACCAAATCGTGAGATCATGACCTGAGCTGAAATCAACAGCTGGACACTTAACTGACTGAGCCACCCAGGTGCCCCAAAATGTTAGTTAAAAAAAAAAATATTTTTAACATTTATTTTTTAGAGACAGACAGAGCACAAGTGGGGAAGGGGCAGAGAGAGAGGGAGACAGAATCTGAAGCAGGCTCCAGGCTCTGAGCTGTCAGCACAGAGCCGGACGTGGGGCTCAAACTCACGAACCGCAAGATCATGACCTGAGCCGAACTCGGATGCTTAACCGACTGAGCCACCCAGGTGCCCCTGAAAATGTGTTTAAAAATTTTTTTTAACGTTTATTTATTTTTGAGACAGAGAGAGACAGAGCATGAACAGGGGAGGGGCAGAGAGAGAGGGAGACACAGAATCGGAAACAGGCTCCAGGCTCTGAGCTGTCAGCACAGAGCCGGACGTGGGGCTCGAACTCACGAACCACGAGATCATGACCTGAGCCGAAGTCGGATGCTTAACTGACTGAGCCACCCACGTGCCCCAAATGTCAGTTGTTTTTTTTTTAAACATACTTTGAATACTTTCATACCTGTCAGAGGACTGGTTCGTCTAATACAAGAGAGACTTCTAAGGGTCACAAAATTACCCAGGATTGGCTGTAACCTCTTCTCCAGCCCTGCTTCTCGAGGATCTCACTGCTATTTTCACACAACTCACTCACCAGTAATCAACACTGTTTTCACTGAAACACAGGGAAGCAAACCCAAGTTAACAACGGACCCCCTAACCTTTGAGGGGCCAACGAGGAAGCCCTGTGGCACAGCAGGTGCATGCCAGACGCTGCGGAAGTCAAGCTGCCTGACATTTCTGGGAACAGACAGTACAGTCTTCTGGCTCCTGTCTTTAGAGGACAAGACTGGTAAAAGAGGACAGGCTCCCCCAAACTAAGTTCTGAGAGCTGAGCTGCAAGGGCATCTGAAGAGGAAGAAAAGCCGGAGGCAAAGCAAGCAGAGATGTGGACCAGGAAGTGCACCCGGGGTACCTTCTGGGAAGAGGCACAGACCCAGGGTAATGAGGAAAGAGCAGCCGTGACCTCGAGATCCGTACATGGATGACGGAGGCCCCCAATTATGTGAAGGACAAAGCAGCATGCCCAGTGGCCAGCCCCCAGCAGGTGGTCGGCAAACAGTCGTAATTACTGGAATCACAGGACCAGACAGACCCCTTGTGAAGTCCAGGCAGCAAGCTGGGGACAAACCACTGCCAGGAGAGCCAGCAGCAGCGTCTGCACTGATCTCAAAAACAAAGACAGGGACGCCTGGGTGGCTCAGTCGGTTAAGCGTCCGACTTTGGCTCAGGTCATGATCTCACGGCTTGTGAGTTCAAGCCACGCGTTGGGCTCCGTTGTTGACAACTCAGAGCCTGGATCTTGCTTCAGATCCTGTGTCTCCATCTCTCTCTGCCCCTCCCCCAATCATGCTCTGTCTCTCTATCAAAAATGAATAAATGTTAAAAAAAAAAAAAAAAAACAACAAAGCTAAAACCCAGTATTGGTGGGATCATGAAAAAATGGTCCCTTGAATCTTAAAGTCCATTAACTGGCCTTAACCATCTCACGTGGTCAAAATGACTAATCAAACGTTCTGTGTGATTTCATCAGGTAATTTGGCTGTTTGCACGTCAAATCTTACGAGCTTCAAATTAGAGCTGATAATTTCAGGGGCAGAAAACAGTGCAACTCCATCCGTGTAAAAATGAGTGTGCAAAACACATCACGGAAGGAATTATTACCTTAGGCAGCAGACTTTGGAGGAATAATGAGAACATTCCCTGAACTGAGTGGGCAGGGCACATGTTGACCCACGCTAAGAAGCTCTTCAGACAAATGTCATTTTGCCTTGTGTTAGCAGGACACAGAGCAGTGTTTTCCTTCTGAGCCAAGCTAGGAGCACACACGTAGAAGCAGAGAACAAGGTGGGTACATTCTGTCATGGCGTCTTGGGCAAGACACCATCTGCTGGGGGTGCTGCTGGGGGACACAGTTGGGTGTCTAGGACCAGGGCCTCTGGAGGCACTGGAACAGCAGTGCTCTGGCCCCGAATGGAAGGAGGCCAAACTAGAAGACAGTCCCAGTTGCTAAAGTTTCGAGAAGGCACAACTCTCTCTGCCTTGGCATTTAATGGGAAATGGGGAGCAATGTGTTTGGGGAAAAGGTGGACCCCGTGGGCATCTAATGAGACCAACCACAGGAGTGAGCTCGATGTGTGAGAACACCAAGGATGTTTCTTTAGGAACACACAGCTCGGTTCTAGCCTGGCCTCATTTCACAGATGAGGAAGTGAGTGGCGGGGAGGGGGGGGTGGAGAAACTTGAAAACAAATAAATGCTCTCACCGTGTACCCCAACACACGCAGAGCACCACCTCCCAGAACACGCAGAGCAGATAAATAAGGGTGGGTGACTTTATCCCGCTCTGAGACAGAAGGGAGAGTGGCTTTCAAAACCACCCTGCACACAAGCCAGCAGGAATTCAATTAAATTCACGGTGAGCTCACATACGTCCTTCAAGGTGTTAGGGCACAACCAGACTTTTTTTTTTTTTTTTTTTTGCTTCTAAGGAGAAACATAATGAAGCACGCCTAACCAAACTATGCCCTGATTCTCAGCCTCCCCCCAACAGCTATACAAACATGAGCTATCCAGTGAGGGGCTCACTCCCAATGTCAGAACCCTGCCATTCGGCGGCAATGAGAATCACTCGGATAGTCAGTAACCATCACGTCTATTAGAATTACTACTTACCAACAGAGGTATAAATAAGGCAGACCGTGGATGATACATGATTCTCAGGGCCAGGCTTCTTCCTTTTCTTTTTAAAAAATGTTTTGAACACTTAATTCATTTTTGAGAGACAGAGCGCAAACAGAAGAGGATCAGAGAGAGAGGGAGACATGGAATCTGAAGCAGGCTCCAGGCTCCGAGCTGTCAGCGCAGAGCCTGATGCGGGGCTTAGAACCCATGAACCATGAGATCATGACCTGGGCTGAAGTGGGACGCCTAACCGACTGAGCCACCCAGGTGCCCCAGGGTTCTTCCTTTTCAAGAAGGCATGTTAGAATGGAAGTAAGGGTGACGTTGCTATAGGAATAATATTCAACCCACTCTAATTGTTTCAAGTACATCTTTTAGAAATGCAAAGTTCACCTGCTGCAAGCAGCTGTGAATCAGTCATCTGTGGCACTTGACTGCTCTGGGGTACAGATGACCCAGGAGCCCTGGAGTGCGGGCCGTGTCTAACCCTGAGATCCACCAGAGCCCATGTTCAGAGCTGACACAGCGGGTTTTGAAGAGATTAAACAATCTGATCAACTTTGCTTTGCTTTCCAAACATGTCCGCGGACTGGTCTATGTCTCAGGCTTGCCTATGAGCTATGGCAATACCGTGGCTAAAAGAGCGCTTTTCCTTCGGTCTAAGAGTCACCTACCCTCATCTGTCTGCTCTCCGTGCACATGTGGGTTCAACAGGGAACTCAGTTCTTGAGTTCACGCCTTTCAAATCAGGTAGCAAGGAGGAAAGGAGTCTCTGCAGGTGTGATCATGTGTGCACTTTAAAAAGATAAAAACCAGGGGCGCCTGGGTGGCTCAGTCAGTTGAGCATCTGACTTTGGCTCAGGTCATGATCTTGCGGTTCCTGAGTTCAAGCCCCGTGTCGGGCTCTGTGCTGACAGCTTGGAGCCTGGAGCCTGCTTCGGATTCTGTGTCTCCCTCTCTCTCTACCCCTCCCCCGCTCACAGTCTCACTCTCAAAAAATAAATAAATATTAAAAAAATAAAATAACAATCACATCTGGGGTGCCTGGGTGGCTCAGTTGCTCCAGCGTCTGACCTTGATTTCAGGTCAGGTCATGACCTCACGGGTGGCGAGGAGCCCCGTGTCGGGCTCTGCACGGACAGTGTGGTGCCTGCTTGGAATTCTGTGCCTCTCTCCCTCTCTGTCTGCCCCCTCCCTGCGCCCCCTCTCAACATAAATAAAAACTTAAAAATATTTTTTTTAATCACATCTGACGAGAAAGAAAAGAAGATTATAAATGTAAAGATTTGCGCTAAGTGGTGCCTTTTCCTCAAAGCATCCACGAGGTTCACACAGCAGCTGTCATCACAGCTTTCCCTGTGAAGTAAGAACAGACTTGGGATACTGGACACCCTGAGGCAAAAACTGAAAATACTGAGCGATTAAAGAGAAGCCAGACATCTTCATTCTGAGTCCAATACATTGAGAAATTCCCTTGAGCAGTTACAAAATGCAAAGAACTGTATTTACGATACCTGTGTTTCCTTTTTTTTTAAATGTTTTACTTACTTTTGACAGAGAGAGAGAGAGAGAGAGAAAGAGAGAGAGAGAGAGACAGAGCATGAGTGGGGGAAGGGCAGAGAGAGAGAGGGAGACCCAGAATCCGAAGCAGGCTCCAGGCTCCGAGCTGTCAGCACAGAGCCCGACGCGGGGCTCGAACTCACAGACCGTGAGATCATGACCTGAGCCGAAGTCGGACGCTCCACCGACTGAGCCACCCACGCGCCCCAATACCTGTGTTTCTTTTAACAACAAAAGCTTCCCTAAGTCACAGCTTGGTCACTCGGGAGCGGGGCTGAAGTGGGGATTTTGGTAGGTCAGAAAAGAATTTCCTTAAAGCAGGTTACCAGCAAGGCCATGATACAGGGAATGGCTATTTTACTGGACTTCCTCGACCCGTTGAGAAATGCTTGTTTGCAACGAACTGAAATACCAATCACAAATGCCACGTATAGCCACAGCCTCTACAGCTTAGTCATTATCTTATGGCTGAACCCGTGAGAACTGGGGCTGGAGGACCCTGGCCCCCACAGCCCCCTGTGTCCCCCAGAAGCACACCCGGTGTCTGGGGTCCGGCTAACCACGCATGTGTGGGGAGGTGAAGGAGCACAGGACTGGGGCTCTTCCCTACAGTGCTCCCTGCCCCGTACACACCTGGAAAGACCTCACACTCCCATGTACGGCAGCCACTCGGCTTGTCACTCAAGCCTCAGGGTGGGCTTCGGGGTTCGGGCTGTGGCATTCATGGTAGGCCAGCCCGGAGCAACCCCTCTTACGCCATGGTGCCCCAGGGCCTAGGAGTCCCCATTTAAGCCCACCGAGGGGCTCTGTGAGGGGTCCTCCCCCGGCTCCCCCCACCCCGTCTCCGCAAGTCTGTCTTCATGTCCGGGTGGTCTTTTGGGCAGTTCTCACTCTTCTTCAGTGCAACTCACAGCTTGCGTTCAAGCGACCGCCATGCCTCAGAGCCATGCTGCCCAGCTTCTGTCCTCAGCCAGGCTGCAGGCCGGACGGTAAGAGCACATTCAGGAACCGACGTGGCTCCCTCTTGCCGGCCGAGTGAAGCGCAAACTCCGCTTGCCACCGTCGAAGCCCTCTGCCTCCACCTTTCCGCCTCTTGTCTGCCACTGGCCGGTGCTGCCTGTTCACCTGCCACCGGTCGATGCTGCTGCGAGTCCCCTCTTCCTCTGCACGCTTCGGCCCACACTGGCCTCCCCCTCGGAACCCCGCAGCCCCACACGATTCAGCGGTTAGCTCTCCACGAGTCTTTACGTGTGCGTGTCCCCCGCTAGACGGCAGGCCTTTTTTTAAGGTCAGGGATTATCCCTTTACAGTATTTTTTCTGTGTCCTCACGTGTGGGGCACAGGGGAGACAGGTTCTCAGCCAACCTTCCAGGGGCCTAGAACCCCCAAAGCCTAGAGCTGGAGGAAGGTCTTCTTCAGCCCCTTCATTGTTATCGAGAGGAAACGACTCAGCTCTGGAGAAATTATCAGTGAATTTTTGTTGCCAGTGACTTAGCAGAAGAGACCCCAGGCTGCCCGCCCCCAGTCCAC
Organism: Prionailurus viverrinus; assembly: GCF_022837055.1. Lineage (NCBI taxonomy): Eukaryota > Metazoa > Chordata > Mammalia > Carnivora > Felidae > Prionailurus > Prionailurus viverrinus. Next base: position 14,850,098 of record NC_062571.1, read on the forward strand.
GGATCGATGCTTTTGTGCCTCTTATACCGGCCGCCATTCACTTAAGCCCCGGGGCTTATTTTTTTAAAGCTCCCTAAAATACACCTCTAAGCAACATTTACTTCGTTTATGTAGGGTTGTTCAGTATATCAGAAAATAAAAACTCCCCCTAAAAATAATGCATGATCTTCACTTTTCACTCAATCAGGCCGTACTTTTCCTTCTTCTTTTTTAAAGTTGTTTTATTTATTTATTTTGAGGTGGGGCCGGGGGGGGGGGGGGTGGGGGGGGGGCAGAGAGAGAATCCCAAGCAGGCCTCGTGCTGTCAGCTTAGAGCCCGATGCAGGGCTTGAATTCATGAACTGTGAGTTCTCATGAACTCATGAACTCATGAGCCGAAGTCAAGAGTTGGACGCTTAAGCGACTGAGCCACCCGGGCGTCCCAAGGCTGTACTTTTCTAATATGAATTCAGTCTGATATCACAACAATCGAACTAGACAACTCCATTCCCTGGCTCCCGAGGGAAAAATCCGTCCCTTGAACCCTGGCTATGAGGGGACGCTGCTGTGCGGCCCTCCTGCCCTTGGCTGGTGGTGTACTGAGGAGGGGACAGAGCAGAATGGCCGAAGAAACTCTCCAGACACCCCCGACCCCCGCCAGCCAGGGGGAACAGGACGCAGCCTCACCAGGAGGAGGCGACTGCCAGCATGAATCGACACACAAAACGTAGTTGTGAGAGACATGAGAGCAGGAACCTGAACGTACAAGTTCAGGTGCCAGTGTGACATTTCAGCCACATCCAGATTACCTTCGCAAATGACAGGTGGGCATCCAGAGTTGCTGGAAGAACAAATGTGGGTGTAGGTCATGTTCCAGAAACTACCATCGGCGGTGTGCTGCCTTTTTTTCCCCCTTTGTTAATTTAGATTTGCTCTTTCCACCTTTGTTGGTTCGATTTTTAAACGGAAGATGCACTGCAGAGTAGCAGGGGCGGGGAGGGAGGATGGGCCCGGCCGAGCGGATGACAGATTGCGTGTCCACACACGGGTGCTCCTCCCTGCTGTTTAGGGGCGTGAAAGCGTGGGCCTCATCCGCACCCCCTCCTGAGCGGTGCATCTGTGCAGGCTCCCCGTGGGCGAGCTTGTGTCCCGACCCCTGGGTGGCAGGTAGGTGGTTAGGTGGTGACGTGGGGTCTCCTCTCCCAGCTGAGAACTCGGGGAGGCCCTCTGACAGGGAGGCAACCTCTCTGGACCGCCTTTAATTAACTTAATCCCCTAACCACAGCCTTTAAATAATTGAGCTCCTTGGTAACCAGTGTTCAAACATTTAAAGAATTTTAGCTACAAGAATGCTTTAACCTTTAAATTCTAGTTTCAAACATTCCACTTTGCCTCCTGGTAAGTCACAAGCTGGTGGGGGTAGAGGGAAGCTTGGACAAAATTCGGTGTTTGGGAATAGAGAGGGCACCTTAGATCATCCAAGAGTAGCTGGGAGCCGTGTTATTCAAATGACATCATTTCAAATGGTAATTACGGCAAACTTAAAAACAAGCAGAAGTGAAAATTACTCAGGTAGTTTTCCGGGTCCCATGATAACTTTGCCCTCTGTCACAAACTGTAAATACTCTTATTTGAAGGTGATTGACCTCCTAAAATTCTGAGATTGATTCCTCGTGGAAAAAAAAATTATGTTTTTCTTATTTACTTTCTAGAAACAGAAAAGACCTACACTGACTTCTTGGTAATTTATTTAATGTTAGGTGCATCTAAAAACCGCACTGGAGAAGATATTTATTTATTGCTGTTCTCTGGACTATACAGAATATAAATTTTAAATTGAACTATTATGTCAGATACTAAATATCCTGTTGTTAAAATTTTAAGAAAAATATGAAGCAAATCTTCCTGTCCCGCTCTCCCAGTTTTCCATATGGCCCTATATAATATTAAATTAGAAAATAATATTACAGTTTAGAGACTGTTTCTTAGCCGGGAAGTTGAAGTATTTAAACTATTGTTAAATGAATTAATCAAATGGCAACTTGGTCGAGAGAATTCACGTGCTTCACCTGCAATACCTTCTCTCTATTCTCTACCTATGGACATGCTATTTCTCAAGGCCAAGTTCAGGTATCACCCCTCAAAAGCTTTCTTCAAGTCTGAGTCAGATGAATGACACACAGATGTGATGTGAAATCACGGCACGCGGCTCCAGTGCAAGGACGGCCCTGGGGACACCACATCAGAGTGAGTGCAGCCATGTGTGGACCCCGAACACTCAGCAGGGACCTCAAGTCTGACAGGCCCATGACTGAGCTCCAGGCCTACCCCAAACCTGCTCCTTCCCCGGCCTTCTCTGTCTCCAGGAAGGGTTCAGATCAAAAACCTTGGGGTCATTCTTGATTATTCTTTTTCAACACCGCACATCCAATCTATTGGCAAATCCTGTTGGTTACGCCATCCATTTGTGTCTGAGATCTGACCACCTCTCACCACCTACTTCCTCTGCCTGCTCTAAGCATCTGGGATATTGGAAATGTCCTGCTTTACACCCTCGGCTTCCTCTCTTGCCTTCCTCCACCAGCCTGAGTGAACTTGGTAGAACAATCGGTCAGATCACGTTACCCTTGTGCCCAAACACAAGGGGGTGATATCTGAACTTGGCCAGGCCTTTCCACCTTGCTCGGAGAAAAGCCCAAAGCTTTGCAGCGGCCTGGGACACCCTACCCCGTGTGCCCGCTTCCCTTCTCCTTGACCTGGTCACGCGCTGTCTTACTCAGCACCAGCCATGAGGGCTTTCTCACAGCGCCTCCGATACGGAGATTGTGTTCTAGAACAGTTCCCCAGATAGCTGAATGATGCACTATCACCTCCTCTGGTTCTTGACTCAATGCCATTTACTCAGTGAGACCTTTTGTGACTTCTTTATCAGAGACCACAGTCCTGGACCCCCCCCCCCCCCCCCGCAACACACACCCAAGTCTCCCTATCTCCTTGGCTTCCTTCTCTCTGCTGGAGGGGATGCTGCTCCTTAGCAATCTATCCCCACACAACGTGCTGTGCGTTTTACTCCACTCAGTGTACATCCTGCACCTCTTTCACTCCTCACACAAAACATAACACTTCTGACACCTCTGGTCGCCGTATGCGTGGATGGTTTTTTTCTCCACAACAAGCAATTCTGCATGACAGCAGCTGGTGTCCTGTGAGTCAGTCCCATTCCGACACTGTCTACTTGGAGATGGCATCAGATCCCACAGGTGAAGGGCTCAGTCCCGCAAAGCTGTCCTCACTTCCGAAGTCAAGTCCAGCTGGCAGCTGTACTTCTGACTTATCGGCTATAAATCAGAGTTCCCACGATCCCTTCCTCAGGGTCAATTTGCTAGAAGGGCTCACAGAGCAAACAGTCCGTTCACTAGGTCACCGGTTCCCCATTTTATGACTCAGGAACAGCCAGATGGAGAGATACATGGGGCGAGCTGGGAGGGTCCCAAGGCAGGAGCTTCTTGTCTCTGTGGACTTGGGGTGTGTCCCCCTCCTAGCGTGGATGTGTTCACCAACCCAGAAGCTCCCTGAATCCTGTGCTACTGGGATATTTATGGAGGTGTCCTCACAACGGCATGACAGATCATTAACGCCATTTCTCTGGATGATGGGGGTGGGGCTGAAAATTCCAAGCTTCTGATCATGGCTTGGTCTTTCTTGATGACCGGCCCCCATCCCTAGAGCACACGCAGAGCTGCCTTCCGGAACAAAAGATTCTCCCAGTGCTCTAATCAGGAATTTACAAAGCTTTTAGGAGCTCTGTGCCAGGAACCTGGGGCAGAGACCAATATATATTTTCCATTATCTCACACTTAATCATCTTATTTACAGGATCTCCTTCCTCCTACTAGACAGACATCCAGTTAGGCAAGATCCCCAAGTGCCTGGATCAGTACCTGGTAAACTTAAGCGCTCAATAAACATTTGCTCAGGAATGCATGCCTTTCTCCTCGCTTGGGATCACTTAGAGTCTTCCACAGTGCAGTGAGCAGACACGAGGCACTCAGATACAACTTTTTATATAAATAACTGTAGGAGGTCATTTAAGCAGTGTGGGCCTCTGCTTCCTTATCAAGACAATGACAATATATCTGAGGTCTCTTGAAAATGAGTAGCATCTTTAGAAATCTCCTTGCTTCACAGAAGAGCAAACAGACTCAGACAAGGGAAGAAACGTGCCTTCCTTTGCCTTTATTGAGGACCTACTGAGTGCTAGGGATGCCACCACGCGAGGCCAAGACAGCGCTCATTCTCGAGACCACCCTTGCGGGAAGAGAGACATGAAAACAAGTAATTCTGTCCAAGGTGGTGAGCGCTGTACCAGAAGAAGGGGATAGTCCCACATCAGGCAGGACACAAGATGCTGCGGGAACCAGAGAGGAGAAAGAGCAGGAACAAATGGGGTACACGTCTGGGAAGACGGGGAGCACAGCCAGCTTCTGTGCAGCCCCCAGGCCTGTGTGTACCCGGCTCAGGATGCCGCGCTCAGGGTGGCCCTCTTCTCTTCTCCGGGACACCGGTGCCTCTCCCGTCTCCCCTCCTCGGTGCACCTTTGGTCTAAAGGTCTCCTTCGGACTGTGCTGCAGACTCGAACCAGAGCCTGAATAAACCTCAAGAGGCTTCCACGAAGCTGAGCAGAGAGGGGGCGAAGGCACCACCTTGAGTACATAGCTTAATTTGGGTCCCCATGCCGCTCTAAGCATGAATAGGGGATGAGCGCTTATAATTGACCCTCCAGTGCTTATTGTTCTTTCGCAACTGAAGTATAATTAACACGCAACGTTGCATTACTTTCAGGTATACAACACGGTGTTTATACCGCAAGTCTCTATTTCAATACTTTTTTTTTTTAATGTTTTATTTTATTTGTTTTTGAGAGTGCGGAGGACGGGAAGGAGCAGAGAGAGGGGCACAGAGGATCCGAAGCAGGATCTGTGCTAACAGCAGAGTCCCACGCAGGGCACAAACTCATGAACCGCGAGATCATGACCTGAGCCGAAGGCAGATGCCCAACCGACTGAGCCACGCAGGTGCCCCTCAGTTCTTTTTTTTTTTTTTTAAGGTGCTGTCCAGTGTTTTTATTTTTTTAATTTTTTTTCAATATATGAAGTTTATTGTCAAATTGGTTTCCATACAACACCCAGTGCTCATCCCAAAAGGTGCCCTCCTCAATACCCATCACCCACCCACCCCTCCCTCCCACCCCCCATCAACCCTCAGTTTGCTCTCAGTTTTTAAGAGTCTCTTATGCTTTGGCTCTCTTCCACTCTAACCTCTTTTTTTTTTTTTTCCCTTCCCCTCCCCCATGGGTTTCTGTTAAGTTTCTCAGGATCCACCTAAGAGTGAAACCATATGGTATCTGTCTTTCTCTGTATGGCTTATTTCACTTAGCATCACACTCTCCAGTTCCATCCACGTTGCTACAAAGGGCCATATTTCATTCTTTCTCATTGCCACGTAGTACTCCATTGTGTATATAAACCACAATTTCTTTATGCATTCATCAGTTGATGGACATTTAGATTCTTTCCATAATTTGGCTATTGCTCAGAGTGCTGCTATAAACATTGGGGTACAAGTGCCCCATCAGTACTCCTGTATCCCTTGGGTCAATTCCTAGCAGTGCTATTGCTGGGTCATAGGGTAGGTCTATTTTTAATTTCTTGAGGAACCTCCACACTGTTTTCCAGAGCGGCTGCACCAATTTGCATTCCCACCAACAGTGCAAGAGGGTTCCCGTTGCTCCACATCCTCTCCAGGTGCCCCTCAGTTCTTATTGCTAATATGCAATCCACTGACCACACTCGGAGAAATAAAAACTAGCATTTTTTTTTAATTGTGTGTTTTTGTCTCCTCTGCTCAGCACCCACAAACTGTGCTTATATTGACTTTACATTACCTGGGTCACTGAGTCCCTGGGGAGCTTTCTGCCCAAACCTCACCACCGGGTACCATAACTAAATCTACAAAGGCTTCAGAGTTCGGGCTCTCATCTCACAAAGCAAGTCAACTTGAGCCAGAGCACCCAAAGCAAACAGAACCTGACGGGGAATCAAGCAGATAGTAGCCAATGAGGAAACACGGCCAATGTCAGACACAGCCCAGTTAATCTCGTTGATTTAAGAACCTATTCTGTTTCACAGATTAAAGAACGGAAACACAAGTACAATCAGAAAATACAAGACTGCTGGGTCTGCCTCACACCCAGGGAGAGAACCAAGGTCCTTCCGGTTCTACTTCCTCTGTGCCTCCAAATCCCCCTCCGCCTCATTCTTCACTTTGACCTTCGGTCAGGGGCACGGCCCTGCGATGGAGTGGCCACCAACTCTGAAGGCAAGGAATCCACCCAGAATGAATAAAGAAGTCAGAGCACAAACTGAGCCTGGGAGACAGAAGCATCACAGAAGTCTAGAGGACACCCCCAAAGTTGTCTGCTTTTTAAGAAGGAGACAACCCTTAGCTCCCACCGGTAACAGACAAGGTGATCATGGCACAGTCAGCAGAGAAGAGAAGGACTTCAGCAGTTCATGGATTTGGCTACAGTTGAGACCGAGTGAGGTTTCTTGAGAATAAAATCTAGCACAGTGCAATTCTATGCCAAAGAGAGGGTACGGTATAAACGGTTTCTCTGTCCCGGAAACCAGCTTGCGGGAAGTCGGACCACATGAAATCGCCGTATGGGTCAAAACAATGAAGCAATTTCACATGCTCCAACTTCAGAGTCCTCTTCTGTGCTAGAGACAACAGATGGTCTCCCCACCCTCAGCAGTCCAACGTGTGGTGCATGAAACAACTTGTCCTGAAAGGCACCAGATTTCCCACTGGGTTACCGGTACAAGAGAAAATTCTATCTGGACTAGATTTACAGTTATGTCATAAAAGCAGACGCATGCTTTCTTTCAAGTTATTATCATTTATAATGGCAACAGGATGTTCCGAGTGCCATAAAATAGGCATAGATAATAGCAAATGTATAGTTTTGGGGGGAAAAAAACCCTTCAAAATGCTAAAGAAGCGATGTTTCAGAGACAGGGATGGGCTTACACATGAGTATTAGTAAATATTAATACATACTCTTTGACCATTAGTGGGTGGAAACATTTCTAGGATTTATGACGCATTTCTCTGCCTTCCTAAATAGAGTCAGGTTGAAGTATTATTCCTGATCATTCAGGGATATCGATTATTACAATGTATCCTAAAATAATGGTGTCTTATTCATGCATATGCAGTTGTTGGCATGTCATACATGGCAAAGACATAAAAATTCTGTTCCTTGTGTTCCTATATTTGGTTTTTGTTTCTTTGTTTTAGCACAACAACAACCAAAAACCACAACAGTACTTCTGTATTACCTTACTAGGGCTACCATAAAAAAGTACCACAGATTGGGTGGGTTAAACAACAGAAATTCATTTTCTCATGGTTCTGGAGGCTAGAAGTTCAAGATCAAGGTGCTGGCAGGCTTGGAATCTTCCGAGGTCTCTCTCCTTAACTTGCAGATGGCACCTTCTCATCGGGTCCTCATTTTAACTTAATCACTTCTTATTTTTTAGATTTTTTTTTAATGTTATGTATTTTTGAAAGAGAGAGCACAAGCAGAGGAGGGGCAGAGAGAGAGGGAGACAGAGGATCCAAAGCAGGTTCTGTACTGTCAGTGCAAAACCTGATGTGGGGCTCAAATTCACGAACCTCGAGATCATGACCCGAGCTGAAGTCGGATGCTCAATAGTCTGAGCCACCCAGGCACCCCATTAGTCACTTCTTTAAAGGATCTATCTCCAAATACATAGTCACATTCTGAAGTATAAGGATTAGGACTTCACCATTCGAATTTTGGAGACACATTCAGCCCATAACAAGTCCCTATGCCTAGACACTATGCAAATACCAAGCTCTTAACCCAGACACATCTGGACTCAAAGCAAGGCCACTACTAGTTTTGTGACCTAGCTAAGGTCCCTGAACCTAAATTTTACTTTCAGCCTCTTTTAAACAGAGGATAATGACCCCTACACCTCATTAGCTCCTTGAGATAGGGGTACACATACAGTGTTCAATAAAAATTTGTTCTTAGTAATATTGCTTTGGGGTGCCTGGGTGGCTCAGTCGGTTGAGTGACCGACTTCGGCTCAGGTCATGATCTCACGGTTTGTGAGTTCGAGCCCCGCGTCGGGCTCTGTGCTGACAGCTCAGAGCCTGGAGCCTGCTTCTGATTCTATGTCTCCCTCTCTCTCTGCCCCTCCCCCATTCATGCTCTGTCTCTGTCTCAGAAATAAATAAACATTTAAAAAAATTAAAAAAAATAATATTGCTTTATTTTTCTGATGTTTAAAGTATTTGTCTTTTTGTGACCTTTTGCTTAGGCTTGCTTATAGCTGTACGTTTCCTTCTTCAATCCACTAGGGGCTTTGAAGCCAGAAAATTAAATTTGTTAGAATTAAACATAAAGGCTCCAAATCAAGACCAAAGGCTCTCCTGCACATAAAGACCACAGACTTCAGCACGTGGGATTTCAGATCTCTCTTCCAGGTCAATAGTTTGCTTGGTTGTTTCTGGGGGAATTCCTTTCCTCATTGGCATTTCTGTTCCAGATAGAATACAGTATTTACCAAGCATGTTAGATAAGGCAATTACAATGTGAGGTGTGGCTTTGTCACCATTCCAAATTGAAAAAAAAAAGGGCGGTGGTGTCACAGATTTGACCAAAATCTAGTGACATTCTACAATAAACAATCATTTGTTTTGGAAATGGTTGGGATGGTAGCTACTAATCTAAATGCTGCATACCCCTGAAAATTTTAACCAACTAATTTAAATGCTGCATGCCACAGTGCAAAGAAGTCTCAGATGCTAAACTGTCTTCTGGAAAGTTTTCCCAAAGGAAGTACAGGTCTTAGAACTCCTCTGACTTAAGAGTTCCTTTTAAGGCTTATTCTAAAGCTGGGTTCGGCCAACTCTTTCTGCAAATGGCCAAGCTGTAAATAGTTGAGGTTTGGGGGCCACATGGCTCCTGTCACAAATCGGCCATTGCAGCGGGAAAGCAGTCATAAATGATACCAAACAAATGGCTGTACGCCAACTCAAAGTTTGTATGGGTGCTGAAATTTGGTTCTTGTAAAACGTCAACGTGTCAGGAAACGTGACTTTTCTTTTGACTTCTTTTTAGCCAGCTGAAAAGACGAAGACCATTCTTAGCATGGGCCGCATAAAAAGAGGCAGTGGGTCAGATTTGGCCCAGAAGCTGCAATTTGCCCATTGCTGTTAGATTCTAAAAGCTCAACCTGTATTTGTTGTTAACCATAACCCAGTTTTCCTAGTGAAAATGGTTTGAAAGCTAAGGGTCAACCTGGAACCCCTGTTTCCTTCTCCCATGTTCTCTTCCTGAAAACGACCAATGCCATAGCAGCTCCCTACCTGACCGGAGCTGTAAAGGCCACTGTAAAACAAACCAAATTAGCTTCCTTTTCTGAGCATTCTATTTATTTATTTATTTTGAAGTTTATTTATTTAGGGGCACCTGGGTGGCTCAGTCAGTTAAGCGGCTTGAGTCTTGGTTTCAGCTCAGATCATGATCTCACGGTTTGTGGGCTCAGGCCCCACATGGGGCCCCGTGCTGACAGTGTGGAGCCTGCTTGGGATTCTCTCTCTTCCTTTCTCTCTGCCCCTCCCCCCACTGGCTCTCTCTGTCTCTCTCTCTCAAAAATAAATAAACTTAAAATTAAAAAAAAAAGTGTATTTTTTTAGTTTGAGAGAGAGAGAGAGAGAGCGCCAACAGGAGAGGGGCAGAGAGAAAGAGGGAGAGAGAGAATCTCAAGCAGGCTCTATGCTATCAGGGCGGAGCCAGGCGTGGGGCTTGAACCCACCAACTGCGAAATCATGACCTGAGCTGAAACCAAGAGTTGGAGGCTTACCTGACTGAGCTACCCAGGTGCTCCCCTGTTCTGAGCACTTTAAATAAAAGTTTCAAAACCTCTCTTCGTAAACAGGGATAAGGCAGCGTCATGATGCAAGGCTCCATGCTTACAACTGACAGCAACAGGGACTGAGCTATCATCCAGACCCCTATTTACAACACAGCAAAAAAGTGACAGCCTTACAGTCATATGCACACAAAACTTCTTTTTTTTTTTTTTTTAATTTTTTTTCAACGTTTTATTTTATTTTTGGGACAGAGAGAGACAGAGCATGAATGGGGGAGGGGCAGAGAGAGAGGGAGACACAGAATCGGAAACAGGCTCCAGGCTCTGAGCCATCAGCCCAGAGCCTGACGCGGGGCTCGAACTCACGGACCGCGAGATCGTGACCTGGCTGAGGTCGGACGCTTAACCGACTGCGCCACCCAGGCGCCCCATGCACACAAAACTTACTTTTACCAAACATCTGCATGATATAACCTTGCTCAGGGGGATGAATAAAGAAGTCACCTTACAGTAAACTGACATGTTCTTAATTATTTCTTCCTTTGCAAGTGTTCCTTACTCCTCGGGGGAAAAAAAAAAAATTCACGGTATAAAAGTTACATGGGAAATGCCTCAGTCTATAACGCCTCCTTTTATTTTTCTACAGCCCTTCCCTCTGGAAAGATAAAAGTGTACCACAGTTTCCCCTTCCACTTTCATACGGTTCCCACGCAGGTGTTGCTGCATTTTTTTTTAATCAAGGAAAAGTAAAGAGACGTTCAGTTTGAAATAATTCCCAGAGTCCTTGGCAGAGCGGAGACTGCAGATCATCCCTGAATCACCAACCTAAGTCTTCTTCCCAAGAGACCACCAAGCTCCTCGCATAAACTGGAAGCCTGGACTTTGTGAGATGCGAAGGTTCTGCCGTAGACACATCCCGTTCCTGTATCAAGGTGATGACCAGGAGAACAGCAACTTTGTAATCCCCACCGTTACCATGCTAGGCATTCTAGGGTTGGCTGTACTGACTGGGTGACAATAAGCTCAGGGATTTGCCACCTACAGTGCGAGAAGAGTTAACCAAGCAAACCAACCACGGCCACAGCATGTCTACTATCTACCCGAAAGACAGGCACGAACCATAACTCCAATTCAAGTTGTCTGGTAATTTTCTAGGACATATTTTTCTAGTAATGAAGTATACTGGCTTCACCCGACCAACTGTCTGACTTCCGGCCACGAGACCTGTGTTTTGCTACCACGTGGTACATCAAAATGTGTCAGATACCGGGTCGACACAAAACCGGGAGAAGAGTAGCTTTGATTTAGGGAATTCTGAAGTTTGCTGGAACCCTATCTGAATTAATGAAGTCAGTTCTATCGAGGACAAGAATTCATTGATTTGCTAATGTTACGAACTGAGAGGCACCTTTTTCATCTAGTTTATCCTTAAGTGCCCCTTGCACCGGATTTCCTAAATGAACTCTTGTTTTGCATGAATACAGACTTTCTTAGGAACTACAATGTAATCTGAATACCAATAATAAGACATCTATCCCCACCTTTTTTCTTATTTAAACAGGAACTGCATTTTTCCTAATTAAAAACAAAGAGGAGGAGACAGAATCTAGGAAATAACTGTCTAATCGAGATGTAAACTCATATTTTTTTGAGATTTAATTAGCTGCTTATGATGAGGTTATACATGAGCTGTGCCAGTCCTAGAAAATCCCACCCAGTAAAAGCAAATGCATTCTTTTCCTCGCAACACTGTTCTTAGACTGTTCTACTCTTAAAATACCATTACTTAGAAGGTACTGAAAGTGATAAACTCTTCCCAATGTCCACTCAACACCATGACCCAGTTGTAGACTTTCTGTAACCCAGTGGAAAGAGTTCTGCAGAGAATGAATATTCTCCATTCAGAACAAATAAATGTACTGCAAAGGAAAAGCACGGTGACCTCTAAATGTTCCCAGAAAGGGACCCAGCTGAAGACAACGGAAGCGAACACTTGGGGACATATAGCTAAAGAGTGGTGTTGGCAAAGGTGAAAAGTAAGAGAATACGTCTTGTTTAGGGCTAAGTTTTTAACGTATCACAATACAAGCTAGAATTCTGTTTACTACAGTTTAGAAATTCACCTCAGACTTCTAAACCATTGCTTCACAGGATCTTGGTGGAAAGTGTACTATTTACTATTACTCAGTACCACTTATTACTAAAACAATCAACTGGGTTTAGCCCAAGGGGAATATAAACGAATAAACCCTGGGAAGTGTCGAAGGGGTGGAGTGATGTAAGAGTTGGCGCCACAAGAAGTTGATTCACCTGCTCCGGAGGTGGGGGCAGGGGCGGGTCCAGTATCCCGGCAGGGATCACTCCAGGCCCAGATTCTAGGACTACACTGGGAAGTAGTAAGTGTGTGCCCTTGTGCACGCCAAGATGGATTGTTCAAAGACTGGATCTCGTGGATAAAAGGGGGGCTTCGCTGAGCATTCTCTGGGATACTTTCCAGGGTTCAAACATCAATTTATAATTATCTCCAACCAAGTGTGTGTGCCCCACTTAGCCGCTGGGAAAAATGCAGCCTTCATTCACCTAATCCGGCAGAGTAAGGGCGCCCCGGGGCACTCGCCGGCCTCGGCTTTCACCCGAGGACGCTCTTCCATTCGTGAGCGTCCTGCTGGGTGAGTAGTGCGGGGTGGGGGAAGAGTCGCTGCGAAGTTGAAGGGTGGCCTCGCACACCTAAAGTTGAAAAAAACTGCTGAATCAGGGTGCCCCCATTTTGCCGGATCCTAGGCAATCGGATGCTCCCTTCCCTCACCCCTCCTCCTACTCCGAAAAGAAACCGGATCCGCCTGTCCGCTCGGAGGTCACCTGCGAAGAGCAGAGTGATGTCACTCGGCTACCCCCACAACCTCCCCCCCAAACAGCAAAAAGCCGAGAAATCTATGCATCACCCAAAGAGAGGGCACCCTCCGGAAGGTGACCCTCCAGCGCGGCCTCGGCCCTGCGGGACGGGGTCGGGACGAAGGTGAGCGCCCTCGGAGCAGTGGACAGTTTCCAGCATCCCCTCGCCTCGCCGCGCGGCGGCCGGGATGCTCCGGATTCCTACCGGACAGTCTGGTGCAGGGCACCGCGAAAACACAGGACGCAGCCCGCGAAGCCCCCGCAGCCACCCGGGCCGAAGGCTTCGGGGACCACTTCCCAAGAGTTACGGGAGGCAACACCCAGGGCGTGTTCCGCGGCCACTGCACCGGCTTCCGGCTCCGCCGGGTGTGCGCGCCGCGGGAGGGCCCGGGGCGCCGGGGCGCGGGCGGCGGGCGCGGAGGGGGTAGGGGGGTGGCCGCGGCGGCTGGCCCCTACCTGTGGTGGAGAGCACGGTGCTGGCGAAGAAAAGCGCGGAGGTGAAGTCCCAGTTCCAGTTGCCCGAGGCGTTGCTGAGCACTGACACGCCGTAGTTGCTGGCCTCCAGCACGCGGCCCAGGAACTGCTCGAGCTGCTGCTCCGACAGGCACTCGTGCTCCTCCAGGAAGCGCCGCTTCAGCTTGCGCAGCTCCTGGCGCAGCAGGTCCTCGTAGGGCAGCTCCACCGACGAGAAGACCACGGCGCCGAAGACCAGGTAGAGCAGGTAGCCGAGCACCAGGAAGCCGAAGCACCAGGCCGAGCGGTGCCGCTCCACCAGGCGCACGCACGAGCTGCCGGCCAGGGACTGCAGCATCTTCCCCCGCCGCCGCCGCCAAAGCCGCCGCCAAAGCCGCCACAGCCGAGGCCCACGCCGCAGACCGGCCCGAGCGCGGCCCGCCGCCCCGCCGCCCCTCGGCCCCGCCCAGGCCCCGCCCCAGGCAGCCCGGGCCCCGCCCCCGGCCCCGCCCCCGGCCCGCCGCCCACTCCCCACGCGAGCCCTCCGCGTTCCCCGGCAGCGCCGTGTGCCTGCGATTGGCTCGCCCGGGAGTGGTTTTGCTTCCTTCTTTTCCTGTTCCCTAGCACTGTAAGAGGCCCCGATGATGTGGCGCTGACGTGGCTGGCGGCTCAGGTAACCCGCGAGTCGGCCCAGACCGCGAGGCAAACTTGGCTGGAGCGCCGGGGCTGGGCGCGCGGCCCCGGGGCCCCCGCCCTTCGCGTGGTCCCGCTGGCCGGGCGCTGGCGCGCAGACCCCTGAACCGCCCGCCGCGGCCACCCGCTGCGTCCTCCCCCCTTGGGTAACCAAACCAGAGCGGACCGCTGGCGGGGTGTGACAGCGTGTGCGCGTGTTGCGTGGGACCGTGCGCTGCCTGTCCAGGCCTTCGGCCCCAGCTACAACTTGCTTGCCACCTATTTTTTGTTAATCAAAGCCTGCATTTCCCAGTAGCGAGCACTGGAATTCTTTCCTTCGTCTGCCTTATTGGTCCAAGCAAGGCTCGCAATCTGGTGCCAATGCTGATGGTGAAAATATCAGAACCTCAGGGTTGGAAGGCACTTTGGATCTTAGAAGTCTTTTTCCACCCACCCACCCACTCAACTCCTCACAAAAAGAATCCGAGAATTGAAGAGAGTTGGAAAAGTCACATTTCTGAACTCTTCCCTCTTTAAAACATAAAGAGGGGAAGAACGGTCCACAGAAGAAACTGAGCTTTCCCGAATGATCTTTTTAAGGTGACAGGGTCAGTGAGCCACTTTTTTTTTTAAGGTGACAGTGGGTGAGGGTAAAAATTGGCACACCCTCCTGGAAAGGCAAATTGGCAAATGCTTCTAGAGCCTTGAACATTTTCTGTACTCTGACTCCATGATCTGTCCTAAGAAAATAATCAGGCAAAGATTTATAGACAAGACTATTCATAAATAGTGTATATGTATATGTATATTATATATATGCAATACACGTGTAAATATGAAATAATTAAGGATCAAGAATAACCAAAATGTTCCAAATAGAGGAATGAATGAATTATGGTATCACTATAGCATGGATATTGTATAGCTATTAAAGATGTGTTTCAGGGTGCCTGGATGGCTCAGTCAGTTAAGCTTCTGACTCTTGATTTCAGTTCAGGTCATGGTCTCATGGTTAGGGGATCAAGTCCTGCATCAGGCTCTGTGCTGACAGCATGGAGCCTGCTTGGGATTCTCTCTCTCCCTCTCTCTCTCTGCCCCTTCCCCACTCTCTTGCATGCATGTGCACTCTCTCTTTCTCTCTCTCTCTCTCTCTCTCTCTCTCTCTCAAAATAAACATAAAAAAGACGTGTTTGAAAACCACTGAAACATAAGCAATTGTATGTATTGAATATATACAGTCTTATGTATAGAATCTCAAGTAGGTAAATTAGCTCCCAACAGCTGTCTTTGGGTGATAGTGGAGAACATAAGTGACTTTTATTTCTTGTACATTTTTATGGTTTTCCGATTTTCTGAAGAAATGTTTTTTTCTATGTAGTTGATCTGTGAGGCAGATGCAGTTCTATTTTATAAGACAAAATACAAATATTTTCCATATTTGAGTCTCTCCCAGCTGAACCTGGCCTAACTCATGAGATACAAGAACATGGTTGCTGTTTTCAGCTGTTAAGTTTTGAAATAGCTTTTTATGCACTGATAGGTGCCTGGAACAGCATGCATCTGGATTATGCTGAACTTTACAAATCATCGTTAGAAGTTTTCTTCCGATGAATTTGTCATTGTCTGCCATATTTCACTTCTCTGACTTAGACTCTACCTTGGTTCCATATTACAGCTAGGCCAGGGATACCAAATACTTGCAAATCGTATGTTACCCTCAGGCTATCAGTAGAAATTGGAAATACCATGTGAGTGGTCTGGTGGGGACCAGGTCTTGCTGAACGGGGTGAGATGTGTGGAGTGAAGCCTGGAGATGGGAGTGGGCTGGGGAGTGTGGGTATTTCTGTGGTTTTGGCTCTCAGAGTTGACCCAAATCATGAGAATCAAGGCTGGCTGTCTCCCATCTTCTTCTTGGCCCACTGCTCTGGACACACTATTCACCTGTCTTCAGGGTAGTTAGCAATCTCAGCAATGTCAATCAAGACTAGGACTTTTGTCGACTAGCTCCATCCCCCCTGTGACCATGCGAGCTGGAGCTGAGATCCCTGACACCCTACCCCCACCTCAGCATGGCAGAGGACATTGCAAGCATTTCTCAGGGGGGAAAAAAGGAATATGGAAGAAAACTCAGAGGAAAGGGTAGAGATTCACAAGAGGGGAGAAGAGTGGGATGGGAGGGGGTGCAGTGGGCAGAGAAGCAGTGAGGTGCTTTCTGCAGGGTGTTCACATTAATTAGCATAATTTGGAGACAAGTTGACTAAGCTTTGTGAGAAACAAACCTTGCGCTAGGCAGAGCCTTGCAAGTTAATCTGACATGGAGCTCATGATGTAAATGATCACTGTTGTGCTATATGATAATTAGGCATAAATGGCAAGCAGTTCCTGTAAATAGGTTTTATTCTCTCAACAGGTTGAGACAATGAGAACTATTTATAGACAGGGTAGCTCTCTAGGAAAGTGTTTCACTTACAAAAAGTGAAATTCACAAACACGGTGTTAGGGAAACCCAGCCAATCAGCAACACATACACAATATTAGCATTTATGATTCCTTTTCTAGGTTTATACCCAAACGAATTGAAAGCAGGAACTCAAAGAGGCATTTGTGCAGCCATGTTCACAGCATTATTCACAACAGTCAAGGCGTGGAAGTACCCCAGTGTCCATCAACAGATGATGGATAAGCAAAAAGTAGTATAAATTCACAATGGAATATGTTTCAGTCTTGTTTATTTTTTAATTTTTTTTTAATGTTTATTTATTTTTGAGACAGAGAGAGACAGAGCATGAACAGGGGAGGGGCAGAGAGAGAGGGAGACACAGAATCAGAAGCAGGCTCCAGGCTCTGAGCCATCAGCCCAGAGCCCGACGCGGGGCTCAAACTCACGGAGTGCGAGATCGTGACCTGAGCTGAAGTCGGATGCTTAACCGACTGAGCCACCCAGGCACCCCTATGTTTCAGTCTTAAGATGGGGCACCTGGGTGGCTCAGTCGGTCAAGCATCCGACTTCGACTCAGGTCATGATCTCGCGGTTCGTGAGTTCGAGCCCCACGTGTGGCTGTGTGCTCACAGCTCGGAGCCTGGAGCCTGCTTCCGATTCTGTGTCTCCCGCTTTCTCAGCCCTTCCCTGGCTTGTGCTCTGTTTCTCTCTCTCTTTCAAAAATAAATAAACATTAAAAAATTTAAAAAAAAGGAATGAAATTCTGACACATGCTGCAATATAAATGAGCTTGAGAAGACCTACGTTAAGTGAAATAAGCCAATCACAGAAGGGTAAAAACTATATGATTTCACTGTAAGAAATCTAGAGGAGTCAAATTCACAGAGGCAGAAAGTAGAAGGAATTGTATTTGCCAGGGGCTGGGAAGAAAAGGGAACCAGGGAGTTGGTGTTTAGTAGGAACAGAGTTTTAGTTTTGCAGGGTGAAAAAATACTGGAGACGATGCTCATTCTTACACAGTAATGGGAATGTGCTTAATGCAGCTGAATTGCACACTTTTACCATCATTTAAAAAAATGTTAGCATTGGGGTGCCTGGGTAGCTCGGTTGGTTAAGTGTCCAACTCTTAATTTCGGCTCAGGTTTTGATCTCAAGGTTTGTGAGATCGAGCCCCACATTGGGCTCTGCACCGACGGTGTAGAACCCGCTTCAGATTCTGTCTCTCCCTCTTACTCTCTGCCCTTCTCCCGTGAGCTCCCTCTCTCTCTCTCAAAAATAAATAAACATTTAAGGGGCGCCTGGGTGGCGCAGTCGGTTAAGCGTCCGACTTCAGCCAGGTCACGATCTCGCGGTCCGTGAGTTCGAGCCCCGCGTCAGGCTCTGGGCTGATGGCTCGGAGCCTGGAGCCTGTTTCCGATTCTGTGTCTCCCTCTCTCTCTGCCCCTCCCCCGTTCATGCTCTGTCTCTCTCTGTCCCAAAAAAAATAAATAAACGTTGAAAAAAATAAATAAATAAATAAATAAACATTTTAAAAAAAATGTTAGCATTTGGGTTGACAGTAGGAACGTGGTCATTAAGAGTGGGTTGAAGCTGTCCCACCCGCCAGCGAGCGGCTGTCTCCCTGATGTGGGTCCTTGAAGAAGCAGACATCCTTCATCTCCAGAGAGTGTTGGGACAGTGTTGAGACAGTCCAGGGAACTGGGACAGTTCCTCAGTGATGTGGCTCATACCCAGATGAGATACAGGAGGCTGGTGATGGATCCGGAAACTCAGCCTAGAGAAATGGTGGAAGGAATTCAGACATTTGCCCTGAGGAAAAAAAATTTAGGATGATCGGATAGCTGCATGCCAAGAAAAAAAATGTGAATTTATTTTGTGTGTCTTCAAAGGGTGTAGGACTTAGAAATCACTGTAAGAGAGAACATTCTAAACATTCTAATCATGACTTGACCACCAATGGAATGAGCTGCCTCTGGAAACAGCTCCCAGCCCTGAGCATTGGAGCAGAAGGCAATCAATCGCAAATTAGCAAGATACAATGGAGAGCGTTTAGCGTCTTCAGGCTCCTTCCAAGTCTGAGATTTTACCGTTGCGGTGTGTATACAAGGTCAAGTGCATGAGGAGATCAGGAGTAAAATAGGTGAGACACAAAGTTGCCCCGAGATTCCTCTTAAAATTACGGATTCCTAGCCAGGAACCCCGACACGCTCCGGCCCTTGAGCTGCCAGCTCCTGGTGGTGTCATGACCACGTGTCAGGGAACCCCGACACAGTGGACCCCCCCCAGCTTCTCTGCCATTTTTGGCAAAGGGTGTTGCCATCCCCCCGACTGTGGTGGGAGATGTCCATCCTGTGAGAAGTGCAGATCAGGTTCAGCGTGTAGATAGCATCTGGTGTTAGAGCATGAATCCCCTTCAGGTCCTCCTTCCCACGCCGCCCTGTGACAGGCTGTCCACCTCGACCTGAGCAATGCTCACAATTTCCCTGCTCTCATCTCTGTCTCTTAACCACGCCTCCAGTCACGCTTTACCTGTGCGTGTTAAAACAATTGATCCCTGCTCACCTGTTATTCGGCATGGCCTCCATGGGTGCAAGGAATAAGGAGCGAAAGGAAAGGAAGATGGGGCTCTCCTGGAAGCAAGAGAAAGAGATCAAATAGAAGAGGGAGAAGCTGAAGCTTAAAGAAAAAATTTTTTTTAATTAAAAGAGCTATTTTAGAGAGTATTCTTTTTTTTAATGTTTATTTTTGAGAGACAGAGACAGAGTGCGAGTGGGGGAGGGGCAGAGAGAGAGGGAGACACAGAACCCGAAGCAGGCTCCAGGTTCTGAGCGGTCAGCACAGAGCCCCACGCGGGGCTTGAACCCACCAACTGTGAGGTCATGACCTGAGCTGAAGTCAGACGCTTAACCGACTGAGCCACCCAGGCTCCTAGAAGAGTATTCTGATGACATCTGCTGCTCTGCTGTGCCATGCACATTGGGACAGTGTTCCCCACCCCCAGCTGTGCACTTACCTCCACCACAGTCCCCCACCATGCTCTGCCTCTGAGCTCCTGCTCACCTGAACTGAGGTCCCCGCACTGTTCACTCAGTGCTTCATCACTGTTCAAAACCAGGTCATGTGTCTGAGCAGAGGAATGGCTTGGTTATCCCATGTTTCAAACTACTACACAGAGTGGGAGGTTATCGCCCTAATGCCAGAAGAGAGAGAGAAAAAAAAAGAGTTGGACAGTATCTCTTTTGCCTCTTGGAGTGGTCCAGCCTGGGTGCTGGTTATCATCAGTGCTCCTGCCGTGTGACAGGACCTGGCGAGCAAGCTCTGTGACAGCACACTGCACTTCATAAACTATTGCGTTTGCACTCGAGACCCCAAGTGTCCTTCAGGAAGCTCTCCAGCAGAGAGTGACTTTATGCTGAAGGTCAGTGGTTTAACTTTTCAAGAACCTACCTACTCAGAGAGAAAATCTTCAAATCTGGGCACACTGAGATTCTCCCTCGGCCCTGAATCTCCCCGAACTCTAGGGGCAGGACTTCAAATGAAGTCTATAAATGCTCAGTCCACACACTTCTGAGTTTGCTATATTAGTACCTTCCCTAGATCCTAGAATAGTTTAGTTTCCTCCCTATCACACTTCCACTTAAACTTTCCTGTATTACAAGACCCCATTCAAATCTGCCCCTCAGGTCACCTATTTAAACTATCTGAACACACAAAACTCCACCTCTCCCCTCTCTGAATTCATGCTATGCACGTGACCTGTTTGAGCCTCCTGGTCCCTAACATATATCTCCCAGTGTTCATTATTTTTATGAGTACAGTGGACCCTTGAACGACATGGGTTTGAACTTCATAGGTCCACTTACAGACTTTATACAGCACAGTACTGTAAATGTGTTTTCTCTCCCTTATGATTTTCTTAATAACATTTTCTTTTGTCTAGCTTCCTTTGTTAAAGGAATGCAGCATGTAACACACAGGACATACAAAATAGGTATTAATCGACACCGTTTATGTTATCGGTAAGGCTTCCAGTCAGGAGTTGGCCATTAGTGTTTAAGTTTGGGGGGAGTCAGAAGTTATTTGTGGATTTGCAACTGCACGGGGGGATTGGTGCCTCTAACATCTGCATTGTTCAAGGGTCAACCACAGACGCTTTGTCTTGCAATGAGGGTGTACACTCTTAGGAAGAATCCCTATGTCTCTTAGTTCTTTGTATCCTTGATAAAGCTCAGCACAGTTTTTTCACATGATGTATGTACCGTAAATACCTTTGATTGTTTGATTAATAAATAATCACAATGATTACACTTTCCCCAGCAGGAAAGATTTGTTTAGTGAGAAATATTTTTAGAACCGTGGTCAACTATCCATGTTTATGCAGTAAGTATTTGTTATTGCTTTTAATGTGAGGAAGCTGGTTCTTAGCACAAGGACTTGCCCGAGGGGCCCTTGACAAGGAAATGATTTATCTTGGGGCTAATTTTGTTCCATTGGGATTCTAGGATTTTGCATATATAAAGAAGACTTCTCGGGTTCTTTTTTATTCAATGGAAGGCAAAGGCCGTCTGTTAGACTTTAACTTTGATCGTTGGTCCTGAGCACCACCTTTGAAACAAGGCACAACAGAACAGCACACACTCTTACAGATTCTAGAAGGAGCAGAATTATGGCCATGACCCAATCCCTAACGTGACTGATTGGACTAGGATAGAGTTTGAACCAAAGCTGGTCAAACCAATGATTATCTGCCCACCAACCAGATTCCCTACAATCATTTGAAAACCCAGTGGGGATTCTCAGGCACTGGGGGTGCTGGGACTGAAAGGGATCAGGCTCAAGAGAAGGAACCTGCCTGCATGAAAAGCAAGAAAAGAAAAGATGGAAGAGAAAGCTTCAGTGAAATGAGAGAGGGGGAGGGAGATTGTATAGATTGAGCAGTAAATAAAGAGTGAGAAAGCAGAAATAGCTGGTGAGATAATGCCTCCAAAATGCTTGACTGTGAGAAGGGACGAGAAAGAACAGAACAGAGTGTCATCTATCATTTTAAGGTGAGATTTTAACAGAAAGACATTGGAAACAGTCGAGAAAGGGACTGGGAAGTAGAGCAGGAAGAGAACCGGGGGAGAGTGGTGACCTGTAAGACAAAGGAGGAGAGAGATTAACCAGGAAAATACAGAAGAGGGTTGGATGCTGTAGGAGGACACTCAAACAGAAGGTTGAAGTGTGACCATCATGGAGTTGTTGGAAACCCTACCCAGTGCAGTTGTAGAGGGCCCAGAAGTTACTGTAGTTAAGAAGAGGGAGGTGGAGGGCGCCTGGGTGGCTCAGTCGGTTAAGCGTCTGACGTCAGCCCAGGTCATGATCTCAGAGTTTGTGGGTTCAAGCCCCGCATCAGGCTCTGTGCTGACAGCTCGGAGCCCTGGAGCCTGCTACAGACTCTGTGTCTCCCTCTCTCTCTGCACTTCCCCCACTCCCCCCTCTCTCTCTTGCAAGAATAAACATTGAAATAATAATAATAATAATAATAATAATAATAATAATAAAAGAAGAGCAAGGTGGATAAGTGAAGACAGTAAGCTCAGAACATCCAGCTAGCCCATGGAGAAAAGGGAGCCACTAATGGGGATACAGGATGGGAGGGGGGAGTGGTTGTGGGTGTGGACTTGCTGTATGCTTAAGATGGGAGAGAATTGAGCA
Source organism: Prionailurus viverrinus (assembly GCF_022837055.1). Classification (NCBI taxonomy): domain Eukaryota; kingdom Metazoa; phylum Chordata; class Mammalia; order Carnivora; family Felidae; genus Prionailurus; species Prionailurus viverrinus. The sequence goes on from NC_062571.1 coordinate 14,872,199, forward strand.
TGACTGGGTATTGCAGGGAAGTAGCCAGTGGAGAAGTAGGGTTTAAGCAAGAGAAGAAAAAGAAGACACTTAATAAAGAATGGTTTCAGAGGAAGTAGGCACGACTGCACTCAATAGCGTAGAAGTAGACAAAGAAAGAGAGAAAAAAGTTAAGTGGTCGGTCTGTTCATTCATTTATTTATTGCTTCATTTAACACATAGAGTTTGAATACCTGCCATGTGGCAAGACTTGCGCTAGGCTCAGAGAATGTAATAGTGAGCAAGATGTTTATGTTTCTTGTCTTAAAGGAACATATTCAAATGTGACAGTCAAACATTAACTAAATACAAAAAGCAAGGCCCAGGGACCTATAAAGTATCTAACAGGGAACTCTGTCGGAATATGGGAACCAGAAAGGCTTTCCTGAGTCCATGCTGTTTGGCCTGAGCTAAAAGGTGATAGGAATTGGGGGCACCTGGGTGGTTCAGTTAGTTAACCTTCCAACTTTGGATTGGGTCATGATCTCACAGTTTGTGGGTTCGAGCCCCACATTGGGCTCTGTGCTGACAGCTCGGAGCCTGGAGCCTGCTTCAGATTCTGTCCCCCTCTCTCTGTCCCTCCTCTGCTTGCACTGTCTCGCTCTCTCTCAAAAAATGAATAAATGTTTAAAAAATGTTTATAAGATGATAGGAATTAACTAAAATAAAGAGGTGGGCCTGCAGGAGGGTCTGGAACTGGTGGGAAAACAGGCTATGAAGGCAGTGGGGCCAGATCACACAGGACCTTCCTTGCAGGGCAGCTTAAGAATACAGGTCTTTTTCTTGGAATCCAGGGAAGGGTTTTCAGCATAAGAATTTACGTTTCAAAATGGCTGCTTGGCAGTGTGAAGAATGGGTTTGAGTAGAGCAGGAGTGGGTGCCATGGGACCACTGGAGTTCCCAGGAGGCAAATGATGACAGGTTACCTCCTTGTGTGAATGCAGTAAGGGCAGGGATCACTGTCTGTTCAGTAGCTAACAGAATTGGACACATAGTGGGAGCTACGTGCTAAGTTGGGAGAACGATCAGGTTTGCACAAGAAGCTCATGATCTCAGTTTAGGACAAGCTGAGTGAGTTACTTTTCAGATGCTCAAGGAAACACATCCCACTAGGCAGTTGTGTATACAAGCTTAGAGCTCGGAGAATTCCGGTGGAGATGTAAACCCACATGGTGGGTTATCCAATTTAACATTCATATATGGAACACTTCTAGATAATGGCCGTTTTGGCTTTGCAATGGAAGTGAGTGACTGAAGTTTAGTCAAGGTAGAAGATTACTGGCATAAAGAAGGTCAAGAACACAGATCTCTATGTTGGTTGCTGGATGGGATGCCCACATGGATGTCAAATATTTCCCAGGAAGATGGTGGGGGTTGGTGTGAGAGACAGCATAAACCTAGTGCCAAAGTCCTCAGGGACCTGAGGAGTGATAGAGGAAACAAGGGGAACAGGTTGAGAAACTGTCCCCAAGTGCTTTGAAGGTGCACAGGTCAAAGGAAGGTACGAGACTAGGTTTCAGAAGACGCTGTTTCTACCTCCATCCAACTGGGCACACTGAGATTCCCCCTTGGCCCCCTGAATCTCCCCGAACTCTAGGGGCAGGACTTACGCATGCAGCTTGAGTAAGTCATTGAATGTCCCTCAGAGTGGTAATAACTCATCATCTGTCTCTGTCTACAATGGGAATCAAGGAGAATAATTTTTATATAAATATGTAATTGAGCACTATGGAAAAGTAAGGCATGGATGCACTTAGTTTTCACACCTGAGCTGCGATAAAAGCCCCAAGAATTCAGAAGATAAAAGATATTGTGAACTGCCTTGGGTTACCCAAAAATGTCTTCTTGAGTGAAGTCGTTCTTGAGCTGGGACTTCAAATACCAGGTGGTAGATACCGACCTATGTTAATAAACAATTTAAGGAAAATATTTGTGACAAGAATTAGCAAACCACAGATTGACCCTAAAATGAAAATTCAGTAGAAGGCAGACTCTGAGTAAATAAACAAAGTAGAAATAAAACGTAGATAGGTCCGCTACTGCTTTCTTTCAAATGTGGTTTTATTCTCCAAAGAACAGAAAATGTTTGTCTATTCTTTTGGGTATGAAGTAGTATCAGTGTCAGTATTCAGGAAAGGATAGAAATGTCATCGTTAGCGTGTCAGAGTAATAGGAAGAGAGCTTGTAGCAGGTGTGTGTGCATCATAGGCTCAGCAGATAGATAATATCAAGAGCTGAAATCCGAGCTGTGTAGTGCCTGGCCCAGCCCCTTTCTCAAAAGCTCACCTCCTGCTCAGCCTCATTAGATTTTGGTGAAACCATATCCCATAACTGGCTATCTTTTGAGACCCGGATCCGCGACGACATCCCAAATAAAGAGGCTTTGCGTTTCTTCCCTGTGGTGACTGAGCCGTTCCCACAGAATGCAAAGTTAGGACTGCTATGGTACCTTTTTAGTCCCTGAAGGGTCCAGAGTTTTGCTCCAATATTTTGTATGCTTGCCCTGTACTTGCTTTTACTTTTTTTTTTTTTAATGTTTATTTATTTATTTGGGGAGAGACAGCTGTGGGGGGGCAGAGAGGTGGGAGAAAGAGAATCCCCAGCAGGGGTCAGTGCAGAGCCAGATGCAGGGCTCCAACTCCTGAACTGTGAGATCACGGCCTGAGTGAGATCAAGAGTTGAACACTTAACCAACTGAATCACCCAGGTGCCCCCTTGTACTTGTTTTTAAAGCAAACCTGCTGTATTAGTGGTCACCTCCTACTGGCCTGTGGCCACCTGCAGTGCTGAATCAGGACACCAAGGCAGCCCCTGAGAATTTGCCCCTCACCCCGGGCTCTTCAGTCAATACTAACCCAGGCACTGCTGCAAAGAGACTTTGCAAATGGAATTAAGGTTATTAATCAGCTGACCTTAAAACAAACAGATTAACCCGGATCATCCAGCAAGGCCCAGTGTAATCACAGGAGCCCTGAAAATCAGAAGAGCAAGGTCAAAGAGTCCATCAGAGAGAGAGGTGATGAGGCAAAGGAGGGGTCAGGGAGCTGGTGAAGCCAGGAAACTTGGATGCCTCTAGAAGCTGACAGCAACCCTCACCTGACAGCCAGCAGGGAAATGGGGACCTCAATGAACCACAGGAACCGGGTTCTACCCACATGCTTCCCTGGCGTCCCTGTTGATGTTCTTTCTGTTTAGATGATCAGTTCATTGATATAGAAGGGTGTCACAGCCCCCTACAATTATTGTATTATTATAGATTAGTTCCTTTATGTTTGTTATTAACTTTTTTAGAGATTTTTTTAAAAATTTATTTTTAATTATTTTAATTAAAAGCAATTTTTTTTAGAGAGAGAGTGAGCATGAGCAGGGGAAAGGAGCAGAGAGAGAGAGAGAGAGAGAGAGAGAGAGAGAGAATCTTTAGCAGGCTTCACATTCAGCACAGAGCCTGATGCAGGGCTCCATCCCAAAACACTGGGATCATCATGCGAGCCAAAATCAAGAGTTGGACGCTCCACCGACTAAGCCACTCAGGTGCCCCATGTTATTAACTGTTTAATGTATTTTGGTCCTCCTATGTTGGATGCATAAATATTTCTAATTGTTAGATCTTCTTGTTGGATTGTCCCCCCTTTATTATTACATAGTATACTTCTTTGTCTCTTGTTACAGTCTTTGTTTTAAAGTCCATTTTGTCTGATATAAGAATTGCTACTCTGGCTTTGTTTTGACATCCATTAGAATGATAGATGTTTCTCCATCCCTTACTTTCAATCTGCAGATATCTTTAGGTCTAAAATGAGTTTCTTCTAGGCAGCATATAGATGGGCCTTGTTTTTTTAGCCATTCTGCCACTGCATCTGTGTCTTCTGATTGGAGCACTTAATCCATTTATGTTCAAAGAATTATCGATAGATACATATTTATTGCTGTTTTATTACTTGTTTTGTGGTTGTTTCTGAAGATTTTTCTCCTGTCCTTTCATGTCTTTCTCTCTTTCATGTTTTGCTGATTTTCTTTAGTGATATATTTGGATTTCTTCCTCTTTATTCTTTGAATATTTATTAATTGTTTTTGACACATGGTTACCATTAGGTTTGTATATAACCTCCTCTGCATATAGCAGTCTATAATAAGTTGATGGCCACTTAAGTATGAATCCATTCTTTACTCCTCTTCTCCCCACATTTTAGGTGTATGTTATTGTATTTTATATCTTTTCCTTGTGAATTCCTTGACTGATTTAAAAAATTTTTTTTAATGTTTATTTATTTTTGAGAGACAGAGAGATACAGAGCACGAGTGGGGAAGGGGCAGAGAGAGGGGGAGACACAGAATCTGAAGTAGACTCCAGGCTCTGAGCTGTCAGCACAGAACCCAATGTGGGACTCGAACTCACAAACTAAGAGGTATGACCTGAGCCGAAGTCGGATGCTTAACCGACTGAGCCACCCAGGCACCAGCCCCCCACTGCTTGACTGATGTTTTTTTTTTTTTAGAGAAAAGTTCATTTTTACTGCTTTTGTGTTTCCAACTTCTATATTGTCACTTGTGACCTCTCCTATCCATTCGAAGAGTCCCTTTCAATATTTCTTGTAGAGCTGGTTTAATGGTCAAGAACTTCTTTAGTTTTTTGTTTGTCTGGTAAAGTCTATATCTTTCCTTCCATTCTGAGTAATAGCCTTGCTGGATAGAGTATTCTCGGCTGCAGATTCTTCCCATTCAGCACTTTGGTTATATCACGCAACTTCCTCTGGCTTACAAGGTTTCTGTTGCAAAATCTCCTGCTAGCCTTATGGGTTTTCCCTTCTGAGCTAATAACATCTTTTGTCTTGCTGCCTTAAAAAGGTTCTCTTTATCACTATATTTTGCAAATTTAATTACGATGTGTCTTGCTGTTGGTCTGCTTTTGGATTTTGTTGGGTGTGCTCTGTGCCTCCTGGATCTTTTATCTGTTTCCTTCCCCAGATTAGGAAAGTTTTCAGTGATTATTTCTTTAAATAAATTTTCTGCCCCCCTTTCTCTCTCTTCTTCTTCTGGGATTCCTGTAATATGAATGTTATTATGTTTGATGGAGTCATTGAGTTCCCTAAAGTCTATTCTTGTTTTGCTTAATTCTTTTCTCTTTTGTTCAGCTTAATTACTTTCCATTACTCTGTCTTCTAGGTCACTAATTCATTCCTCTGATTCTTCCTTCCTGATGTTCATTCCATCAAGTGTGTTTCTCATTCATTTATTGTGCCCTTTATCCCTGTTATGTTGTTACTTATCACTGTGCTAAGGGCCTCACTCACGTCTTCCACTTTTCTCTCCAGTCCAGTGAGTATCTTTATGACCATTGCTTTAGATTCTGTGTTAGGCATGTTACTTATATCTTATTTCACTTAGATTCTCCAGCCATGGCCTTGTCCTGTTCTTTCATTTGGAATAAATTTCTCTGTCTCCTCATTTTCTCTGCCTTTCCGTGTCTGTTTCTCCATGTTCAGAAAGTCAGCTGTGTCTTCTGCTCTTGAAAGTAGTGATTTTATTAAAATGAGGTCCTGGAGTGCCCTGCAGTCCAGTGTCCCCTGTTCACCAGAACTTGGCCCTTCAGGAGAATATCTTATGTGGGTCTCTTACGCCCTGCTGTTTTGTCTGAGTCAGTTTTCCTTTCCATGCCGTCATCTGCGCTGTCTCTCAGCCTCGTGGGCTGTGCTTGATTTCTGTAGTGTTGGTTGGGACCCAGGCAGGACACCTTTGGAGGAGGGGAGCATGCCCCCTGGGGAACTTGGGAGCAGGGCAGCGATTCTAGCAAAATTGGCAGTAGGCCACGAGTCCCGTGCTGGATCCCTTTAAGTGCTGTGGTGGCTGGGCCTTGCTTGGTGGCTGGGTGTGGCATGTCAGACGTGGACAGTGGGTGGTGGAAGCTGTGCACAGGTTGGCTGGCATGGGGCCACGGGGGCACCCGCACAGCGTCGGCAACATTTGCTGTGAGCCCAGGGCCAAGGCTGGCAGGCTTGGAGTGGGCGAGTCCTCCGGAGAACTCGGTGTGGCCCACTGCTAGTGGATTAGGTAGCAGGTGTCTGTGCAACACCACCTCCTGGAGGTGTCTCTATGTTTATGCTGGGTGGGAGAGGAAGAAGGCACCTCCCTGCCAGCTCCCTCATTTTCAGAGACCTCCCCCAACACGCTCTGAAATCAGCATGAACAGATGTGACTTCTGCTTGCCCCTGGCATTGTATGAACTATCATTTCCGTGCTGCCTTTCCACGTAGGCTGCTGTCTCTTTAAGGACAGAACCCAGCTATCACTCACCCTCCTGGTGCCCAGCGCTGAGTCAGCTGACTTTTAAAGCTCCCTGGTTATACAAAGTCAGAATATTCAGCCCCTCTGGTTTTTAAAGCCAAACGCACGGGGATTCATCTTCCCAGTGTGAGCTCCCAGGTGCGATGGCTTGTTTCTCTGTCCTCTCTGTGGGCAGGTCCCTCCCCTGGGTGGGCAGCCTCTCTTCTCCTTTGTGACCTTTTAGCTGCAGCTTCTTCTCTGTATTGAGTTGTGGTGTTGGTTCTTCCAGTCTTCTGATCGCTCTCTGGTTTATTGACTTGGATGTGGACGATATCTAGCTGAAATAGTAGAACGGGCTCAGGGCCCTCCAACTCCACCATCTTCCCAGGCTCCTCTCCGGGTCTGTAATTTAGTCACTGGTGTTGTACCACTGTTGATTTCTAAACTTTTAATAATTGTACCAGGTCTGTACATGCTGTTAACATTAGGGTACGCCGGGTGAAGAGCACAGAGGAAGTCCTTGTACCACTTTGCACCTTTTCTGTAAGCCTAAACTTCTTTCAGAGTGAAAATTAAAAGAGAAAAAGACTCACGATATCAAGTGCTGTCGATGACGGAGAGTAGCTGGGAGGCTTCCTGTATTGTCGGTGGGAATATGAAATGTTGCAGTCAGTTTGGAAACATCTTAATACCTTCTCATCGAGTTAATCCTGCAAATTTTCCTCTGACCCAGCAATTCTATTTCTAGGTATATATTCCAGGAAGATGAAAACAGTCATTGACTATAGTTGAAAACACTATATTGTAGAATTGGAATTTTCTAAGAGAGGAAACCTTCGGGTGTTCCCACCAAACACACACACACACAAAAACGACATATGTGAGACGGGGGATGTGTTCATTAACTTGATGGGTGCAAGCCTTTTACGATGTATACATTTATCAAATCATCACTCTGTACACTTTAAATCTTGCAATTTTATTTGTCAAGTATACCTCAACAAAACTCAAAAAAAAAAAAGGAAGGAAGAGCTCTTAAAAACAAGAAAAACGTCGCCAAAATGCTTGTTTTCAAATGTTTGTAGTAGCTTTATTTATAATACAATTTGTTTAGAGTGTAGGAGTTCATCCAACGGAGTCGTCCCCAGCAATGAAGGAATGAACTGTTGATACACGCAGTATGCGTGAATCTAAGGACAATATGTTGTGTGAAGAAGCCGGCACGACATAACATGTACTGTGTGGTTTCATAAATATGAAATTCTAGCAGGTGAAAGTAATCTGTGGTGGTAGCTATCAGGTTGGTGGTTTCCTGGGGTGGGGGAGAGATTGACTGCACAAGGGAAAAAGAAACTTTCTGGGGAGAGGGAAATATTTACACGTTGTCTAGAGCGGTGGTTACACAGGGGTATACCCTCGCAAAAGTGATGCGTGTGCTTAAAATATATGAATGTTATTATTTGTAAATATAACATATTATATGTAAATAGTATATGTTAATAGACCACAGTAATGATTTTCAAAAGTAAAAAGAAAAAGATCTATTAAATATCTACTCTGTTCCAGAAATAAGGAAATATTCTGGGTATTTAAAAATGTTCAAAGTCCCTGCCTTCAACAAGCACACAGGCTGTAGGATAAACAATTACAACACACTGTTGTGACGAATGAGAGCTTGGACTTCTGTCAGATCATCTAGGTTCAAATACCATTTCCTTTATTTTTTTTTTTTTGGCGGGGGGACGGTCAGAGAGAGAGGGAGAAAGAGAATCCCAAGCAGGCTCTGCACTGTCAGCACAGAGCCCGACCCAGGGCTCGACACCACGAACCCTGAGATCATGACCTGAGCTGAAATCAAGAGTCAGACGCTTAACCAACGGAGCCACCCAGGCTCCAAATATCATTTCCACCATCTATTGTTTTGGGTTCTATTTTTAAAATATTTTTTTAACATTTATTTTTGAGAAAGAGAGAGAGTGAGAGCAGGGGAGGGGCAGAGAGAGAGGGAAACAGAGAATCTGAAGCAGGCTCTGTGCTCGAACCCATGAACCATGAGACCATGACCTGAGCCAAAACCAAGAGTCAGACGCTTAACTGAATGAGCCGCCCAGGAACCCCTCCACCACCTATTGTTAATGTAAACTTTCTGTAAAATTATATAACCTTTCTAAGCCTTGTTTTTTCCCCCCTTTTTCTGTAAAAATGGGAATAATAAATGTACCAACCACTTAGGGTTGGGAAGATAAACAAGACATTGCATATAAAGTGTTTGCACAACATGGGACACAGAATAAGTGCTCTATAAATCCTTCCACTTGTAAAATTCCACGGGGGCAGGGACTGCATCTGGTTTGCTCACGTGGAAGCTATAGAATCTTTTATGGTGCCTGTCGTGGAGCAGATGTAAAATGAATATTGGTGAGATGAATAAATGGAAGAACCAGGAGGAAGCCACGAGTAGGGAAGTGAGAACTGGGGTTTGGGCTAAGGGAGGGTTGCTCAGTGCCGGGGGGGTGGCTGTGCTTTGTCTTCCCCTCTGGGGCCATCTTTCTTCCCCTGGCCAAGCTCTTCTTAGAAATGGTTTCTTGGGCTGTCTGCGTGACTCAGTCGGTTGAATGTCTGACTCTTGATTTCAGCTCAGGTTGTGATCTCAGGGTTTGGGGGATCGAGCCCTGAGTCTGGCTCTGTGCAGAGCCTGCTTGGGATTTCTCTCTCTCTCTTTGCCCTTCCCCTGCTCTCTCTAAATAAATTAATTAATTGATTAACTTAAAGAAATGGTTTGTCTTCAGGAACATCATGCCTATTGCCATTCTTTCTCTTTTTGCTCCCATCTAACTCTCTGCCAAGAAAGACCGCCCTGTCTGTAATTCCCCAGTTTAAGGCCTACCCCTCCAAAAGTCTTCCCTTAGGTGTCTGAAATTTCTGACGTGAGCACCATGAAAGCTCATTCATTTGGCACTGTGATTCTCACCTTGTAAGGTACCGTGTTGTCTCTTGGTCCCTTACAAGATGCTCTCTCATGAGACAGACGGATAGGAAGGGAAAGTCAGGCAACAAAAACACGTGCTGTCTTCCACAGAAAACAAGTGGGAAGTGGAGGGAGTTTATGTGACTTCTATTTTATCTGGGAAGTAGGAGGTGAGATCATCTGCTAAGTGTGATTAGGAGGATGATGAGTGCTGGGTCTGAGGAAAGAAAAACAGGAGAGGAAAGTGACAGAAGGAGCAGAGAATGTTGAGACATGTGGAGAACGCCATCGAGGTTGGAGACTGTTTGTAATGGCCATCACCCATTCAGTTTGCATTTTCTGCCACAGTTTTCAGTTCTTTGAATGAGGTCAAAGTAAAGTTTTTCTGGGGATATGGAAGGGTGAAAGAATAAGAAGACTGAAATGTTCCCTCACAAGGAAAGGAGTTAAAATGATGCACTGCGGTGTCTGCAAAGTAGCACAGAGAGGGAAATGAAGGGAGTAAGGAGCTAAAAGCTTGGAAAGAAAATGGAGAATTAAGCAATTAGTGGTCTGCATGAGGCGGGAGGCTAGGAATGGTCACAATATGGAAGTGGGGGAACAAAAGGAGAGCCAGTGGTCGTCACAAGAGGGGAGATCCATTCTAGAAGCATGGAGTGAGTTCTCGATGACGACAATTTCTAGGATTTAGCTATTGCCAGAGTGGAGGGAAGAAAGCCACCGGATGAGCTATGAGTCCAGGATTATGTCTTTTGACATTGAAGACATGCGAGACAACGCCAGAACTGGGGAAGAGAGAGAGACCACATCCCAAGAGCAGAAATCTTCAGGGTTTCAGGAGTGCATGGGGAGATTAGTAGCTAACCAAGATGGCGGTCAGAGGAAGAAGTACTGCTTTTGGGACTGACCCCCAACTGAGGGTCCTTTTACTGAAGAGAGAGATTGACTGGAAGTTGATTTAGGAACTTGGGAACCACGCTAATCGCTTCTGCAGCCCAGACATGTAGGAAAATGAGCGGCAACCACGGGGGGCTGCTGGACGTATGCCAAGAGGACCAAGCTTCAGGAAGGCAGAAGGAACTCTGCGATTGGCATAAAGAAGTAGATGCAGTGGGTTTGGGGAAGGTCACAAAGGGTAAAAGAGAAACTGTGCACAGGAGAGGAGCAGCGGAAATCACAGGTAGAGGAGAGGAAGGCCGGAACAAACTACAGATGAGAGCGCAAAAAAGCATGGATATGCAAAGGAGCCTACGTTTTGCAAAGTGACCAAGACGATGGAGAAATGCAGCAGAGCAGAATTAACGGGCTTCAAAGCAAACTGTGGTACCAAGCAGGGGCAGGTGCAAGGTGCAAAGTGCGACTCAAGACTGTGTGGCCCTATACAGAGAAAGACAGATACCATATGGTTTCACTCTTATGTGGATCCTGAGAAACTTAACAGGAATCCATGGGGGAGGGGAAGGAAAAAAAAAAAAAAAGAGGTTAGAGTGGGAAAGAGCCAAAGCATAAGAGACTGTTAAAAACTGAGAACAAACTGAGGGTTGATGGGGGGTGGGAGGGAGGAGAGGGTGGGTGATGGGTATTGAGGAGGGCACCTTTTGGGATGAGCACTGGGTGTTGTATGGAAACCAATTTGTCAATAAATTTCATATATTGAAAAAAAAAAAAAAAAAAAAGACTGTGTGGCCCTGGCTTGCAGTTAACCTGGCCACCAGGCAATGCCTTCTGCCTCTGCGCACCTCCCCTCCGCTCCCCAGACGCACCTTCAACTTGAGAAATACAGTCGCGGTAAACCGAACACCAGCCTTACCCCCATCTGTGTTACTGTTCCCTGAATGGAGGTTGTGTGCTAGATGTTTTCATTCTAGAATGGCTAGTAAATTAATTTCAGAACACTTTTTTTTTCTTTTAAATACCTTTTACTTTTCCTTCCCCGCCCCCACCTTTTTTTTTTCTTCCATTTTACCCAGTGCTTTAACGTTTGTAGGTCATTTCCATATAAATCATTCATTAGAGTAACTTCCTTACAGTAACTGTGGACGTAGACGAGGCATTACTCTCCAGTTTTTCTAGATGAGTAAATAAAGAATTTGTGAACTGCTTTTTAAAGGGCATCTTGTTCAATGCTTTTTCAGTGTTTTAAAGGGGCCTGTCCTTTGAATACAAAGTCACGGAGCGCACTTACGGCTCTCACACATGCCTAGAAAATGATTATGATGTACTCGATGATATATTTAAAAATGAAACCTAAGGGCTTGGTAATAACAGCTTCCTGTCACTGTTACTTTGTCATCGTTCAAGGACTTTTAAATCACTGAGAAATATGTGTGTTCTGTGCTGAAAAATTACATAAACGCAGGGGCAAGTCACAGATCATCAATAATGAAAATGATTACTAGCGGGGCTGTGTTTGAAACAATGAGCATGTTTGGTGTCTATTGTAGACAATAATGAGTAGTCGCTGCAAAAGAAGCTGATAGACTTAAGTCAGTGGCTCTGAGAGTTTTATAACTCTAAAAGGCTGCCTTTTCAATCCAGATTTTTAAAGGGCAGAAACCTCCCTCAGTGAGCAACTCATAGAATGGATACGGCCCTTAGGTGTTTGGAGATCAGGGAAGGGGAGCCGTTTGTAGTGGTTTTCAATCTCATCAGAACAAACTTGGCCAGAAGTATAAAAGGTAAAAATACCCAGTGTCTGAACCTTTAAGTGAAATAGATAAAGATTAGGGATTTGGCATAAAAATCATTATAAAATCGTAGGGACCCCACATTTTTACTTGGGCTTTCTAGTAAGTATTTTATACTTTAAAACATTCCGCTGAATTGTATGAAATGGCTTGTTTATAAGTAAAATGAAGGTCAAATGCAAGCAATTTCATATGGCTCAAAGTAACATTTATCTAAACTATGAGATGGTTAGAATATACACTATGAATGATACATGCTTCTTGTATGAATGATAAAAGCTTCTGTTAGGGTGCCTGGGTGGCTCAGTTGGTTAAGTATCTGACTTCAGCTCAAGTCATGATCTCACGGTTCATGGGTTCGAGCCCCTGGTCGGGCTCTGTGCTGACAGCTTGGAGTCTGAAGCCTGCTTCGGATTCTGTGTCTCCCTCTCTCTCTGCCCCTTCCCTGAAAGCTTCTGTTTACCTTCTTGGTCAGTCTTTTCTTTATTTGAAACAGGGAACTTGTAAGGCCCAGCTACTCCTCACAAATCTGCATTTCCACTCTTTTTTTTTTTAATTAAAAAAATTGTTTAAAAACATTTTTTTAATGTTTATTTATTTTTGAGAGAGACAGATACAGAGTATGAGTGGGGAGGTGCAGCGAGAAAGGGAGACAGAATCGAGAGCAGCCTCCAGGCTCTGAGCAAGCTGTCAGCACAGAGCCCGATGCAGGGCTCGAACTCACAAACTGCGAGATCGTGACCTGAGCCAAAGTGGGATGCTTAACCAGCTGAGCTACCCGGGTGCCCCATGCATTTCCATTCTTGATGCTTTGGGCTGACACTCCTATTTACCCACCCAGATCATGTTCTTCGAGTCATTTCCAAAAGGAAAGAGACTGGAATCTGCAACAAAAGACCTAGGGCCCCCAGATTTCCTCCCCAAGAAATTCTTAATCCAGCCATAATTAATCGATACATTATTGGTCTTTATGAATTTAGCACCTGCAGTCATTTAAGTAGTAAATAAATATCAAGTTATGTCTTCTCCTTTCATTGATTTTTCTAGACTTAAAAGTGAACAGGAATAGAGTATTCTTTTTTCCTCCCCAGCTCTATATTATACCTGGTTTGGGAAATTATTTTTATATCATTTGAAATGCTATGACTATGTCCCATGGTCAGCTAGACCATGTCATGAAAAGTGCTTATACACGTGTTGTGCACCAGGAGACTAAAGATATATTGCCGTGGAAACTTTGATGCTGAGTTAATTTTTTTTTTTTTTAATTTTAGACAGAGGAGGGGCAGAGGGACATGGAGATAGAGACTCTCCACACACCACAGAGCCCCACACACGGCTCGATCCCATAACCCTGGGATCATGACCTGAGCTGAAATCTGTCAGAGTCTGACACTCAACCGACTGAGCCACCCAGGCGCCCCTGATGCTGAGTTTTTAAGTGTAAAATTTTCATTTGTGAAATCATAGCTGTAAAATCTTTATACATGAAGTTGTTCCCTTTATCAGAAGCAAGGAATTATCTTCCTGTTTTACTAATCAGCTACATTGAACTTTATTCTAAATGGTGAGAATTGCCTCTTTTTTTTAATGTCATCTCAACCAAACTGGGTATTTTCCAATCGAGGCATCAGTGAAAATACTGAAAACTCATGTTGTTAAGTGTATCGGCTTCACTTACAAGAGATTTTCAGGGAAAATAAGTTAAAAGGAGAGGACCCCGGAAAACATTTTGCTTTAGTTCAGTAAAAATTCAGCATACTAGTTTTCAAAATTATTTATTTATTTTGAGAAAGAGAGAGAGCTCACGTGAGTGGGGCAGGGGCAGAGAGAGAGAGAGAGAGAGAGAGAGAGACCCAAGCAGGCTCCACACTGCACGGGCCTGACCCCACAAACCAAGGGATCATGACCTGAGCCAAAATCAAGAGTCAGATGCTTAACCGTCTGAGCCACCCAGATGTCCCTGGGCATACTATTTGTAATTGCTAAATAAAGAGATAATGGCCTTCATCCTCACATCTATATTTCTCTATGAAGTTGACAGAGAAAATTTATATAGAAACATGAATATTTGGCTAGTCGTCATTGCTTCAGTGTGTGTTCAAGTGTTGTATTGTATTCAAGTATTCAGTGTGTATTTAAGTGTTTTCAAGTGTAGTGGTTGTATTTATCCATTCTCTGGCACCTCAGAATAATGAATGTTCGAGATTTCTGGCAGGTTTGGCATTAATGATGGATTAAGGATTTTCTTTTTTTTTTTTAATTTTAATGTTTATTTTATTTTTGAGAGACAGAGAGAGAGGAGGGACAGAGAGAATGGGGGACACAGAATCCGAAGCAGCCTCCAGGCTCCAAGCTGTCAGCACAGAGCCTGACACAGGGCTTGAGCTCACAAACTGTGAGACCATGACCTGAGCTGAAATCAGAGGCCTAACCTACGGAGCCACCCAGGTGCCCCTAGGGATTTTCTGCAAAAGAGGTTAACTGGTGATGTGGGGAAGTAAGGACAGGAAGTCTGAAGCAAAAATCTAGTCTAATACAGACACTTACATGGGCCATGCTCTAACACCAGCCCATTGACAGAGATTACATCTGTCATGAGAAACTTAAAATAGAAGGCGTTATAAGAATGACATCATTTTTCCCACAAGCGTGAGAATTATTAACAAACGATGGAAATATGGCTACTACAATTTATAGCCCTTTTATACAAGGTCAGATATTTTATTTAGTTAGTAAGATATTGTATATAAAGGAATGATGTCTTTCTATGTAACTTGTCTACGATATACGTGTATACTTACATATGTGTGTGTGTGTGTACTTTAGTTACACTGACAGAGCAAATTGCTTTTTCTATCTAGTTTGTTCCAACCAACCAAAACCTATTTCGCTGAAGTGCATCTGGCCTAAATATAATTTTAATTCATTCTGTGATAATAACTATATCACTATTTCCAATAAATTCCTGTCTGAATTTGTCAGGTGGACAGAAATTTTAAAATGAATGTCATTTAGGAATTGGATTTAGACAACCCATGAGCGTTATATTTAAACATTCTGCGATGGAAGTCCTATAGAAATATACACAGGGAATGAGCAGGAAATGATAATTAGATCACTACCAAACTGAGTTGGTATCATTGAACTTAGCCCCATTTTTCTTACTGTCCTCTTGCTGCCCATGTCAACTCAAATAAATGTTTTTTGAATTCTATATTAATTTACAGTAAAGAGTCATAGCCAAGAAGCATATTAGTATCTGTTCAGTTTCCACTTTCAGCCTGAATTCTGTCTTCCTTCTCAGTAGTTCCTTATAACAAGCATCTGAAACACAAGGCACGTTTAGGACATGCACAAACATAAGCTCAAAATGGACTAAAGCCCTAAATGTGAGATCTGAAATCATAAAAGGTCTAGGAGAAAACATAGGCAGCAATCTCTTGGACGTCAGCATTAGTGAAATTTTTCTAGGTTTGGCGCCTCAGGCAAGGGAAATAAAAGCAGAAATAAAATATTCAGACAACACCAAAATAAAACGCTTCTGCACAGCAAAGGAAACCGTCCACAAAACAAAAAGGCAGTCTACTGAATGGGAGAAGATATTTGCAAATGATATATCTGATAACAGGTTAATATCCAAAATACATAAAGAACTTACACAACATAAGACTCTGAACCATCTGATTAAAAAATGGGCAGGGCACCAGGGTGGCTCAGTCAGTTAAGCATCTGACTTTGGCTCAGGTCATGATCTCGTGGTCCGTGAGTTTGAGCCCCACATCGGGCTCTGTGCTGTCAGTTCAGAGTCTGGAACCTGCTTCAGATTCTGTGTCTCCCTCTCTCTCTGCCCCTCCTCCACTCAGCTCTGTCTCTCAAAAAATGAATAAATGTTAAAAAAAAATTTTTTTTAATGGGCAGAGGACCTGAATAGACATTTTTCCAAAGAAGACATACAGATGGCCAACAGACACATGAAAAGATGCTAAACATCACTAGTCATCAGGGAAACGCAAATCAAAGCCACAAAGAGACGTCACCTCCCACCTGTCAGAATGGATAAAATAAAAAAGACAAAAAGTAACAAGTGTTGGCAAGGATGTAAAGAAAAAGGAGCCCTCATGCACTGTTGGTGGGAAGGTAAATTGGTGCAGCCACCGTGGAAAACAGTATGGAGGCGCTTCAAAAAATTAAAAATAGAAATACCATATGATCCCATAATTCCACTACTGGGTGTGAACCTAAAGAAAACAAAAGCACTAATTTGAAAAGATGTGTGCACTCCTATGTTTACTGCAGCATTATTTCCAATAGCCAAGATATGGAAGCAACCCCAGTGTCCATTGACAGATGAATGGATAAAGAATGGAATATCACTCAGCCATAAAAAGGATGAGATCTTGCCATGTGTGACAACATGGATGGACCTAGAGGGTATTGCACTAAGTGAAATAAATCAGACAGAAAAAGACAAATACCAACAGACTTCACTTATACCTGGACTCTAAAAACAAAAACAAACAGACCCATAAATACAACAAACTGATGGTTACCAGAGAGGAATGGGAGATGGGCAAAATGGGTGAAAGGAAGTGGGAGATACAGGTTTCCAGTTATTGAATGAGTAAGTCACTGGGATGAAAGGTACAACATAGGGAATATGATCAATGATATTGTAATAGTGTTGTATGGTGAGATATGGTAGCTACCCTTGTGAGCATAGCACAGACTATGGAGTTGCCCAATCACTATGTCATACACCTGAAACTAAGGTAACAATGTGTGTCCACTGTACTTACGCACACACACACACACACACACACACACACACACAGAGGCACATGAACACAGAACACATTAAAGAGTATAAAAACAATATTTCAACTAGATCAAAGAACAGATAAAGCACTGATAGAGATCTGATAAAGACTGATTTATATGGTCATTAGCTTTTTTTTTTTTTTTTTAAATTTTTTTTTTTCAACGTTTGTTTATTCTTGGGACAGAGAGAGACAGAGCATGAACGGGGGAGGGGCAGAGAGAGAGGGAGACACAGAATCGGAAACAGGCTCCAGGCTCTGAGCCATCAGCCCAGAGCCTGACGCGGGGCTCGAACTCCCGGACCGCAAGATCGTGACCTGGCTGAAGTCGGACGCTTAACCGACCGCGCCACCCAGGCGCCCCGGTCATTAGCTTTTTGACAAAGGAGTCAAAGTAATACAATGGGAAAAGAAAATCTTTTTTTAAATATTTATTTGTTTAAATTTATTTATTTATTTTGAGAAAGAGAGAGAGAGAGCACAAACAGGGGAGTGGCAGAGAGAGAGAGAGAGAGAGAGAGAGAGAATCCCAAGCAGCCTCTGCACCGTCAGCACAGAGCCCAGCAAGGGGCTTGATCTTATGACCATGAGATCATGACCTGAGCCCAAATCATAAGTCAGATGCTGAACCGACTGAGCCAATTTTATATTTAATCTTACTTCATTAGGCTACATTCCCCAGATATTTGGCCAAGCACTAGTATAGATGTTTCTGTGAATATGTTTTGTAGATAAGATTAGTATCTAAATCATAGACTGAGTAAAGCAGATCATTCTCCATGGTGTGGGTGGGCCTTGTCTAATCAGTTGAAGCCTTAGGAGGAAAAAAGACTGAAGAGACTGGCAAAAGAGGAAGTCTACCAGTAGATGGCTTTCAGACTCAAAGTGCAACATAAGCTCTTTCCTGGGTCTCCTTAAAGAGTTTGGAGTTGCCAGCCTCTACAATTCTGCGAACCAATTCCTTGAAATAAATCTCTTTCTCTTTCCTATATTCCAGCACAAGAGAAAGTGCAAGGAGCGAGAAATGTGTACGTGCAATATTTTAAGGCCCAGATCTGAAAGCGGCACCCTTCACTCACAACTCATAGTGATAAAACAGAGGCACGAGGGATGGAGATTTCCACAGGCCCAGAGACCAACCTACCACGGAGAAAGGAAAGACTGTATTTTTGTAGACACCTGGAAGTCTCCACTGTCTAGGGACACTATGCTGAAAGTCTTAAGAGGAAGTTGTTTTTACTGAATGTTGCACAAGTAAGAAATTGTTTATAATATGTGGAAGGCATAAAGCAAAACAAGTGAATAGAAACTGAGACGCTCAGCGCCCGAACTTAACAAACAGAACCATTACCACATTCTTGCAAAGTCCCTTCCCAGTCCACTACCACTTTTCGCACTGCGATTCAAGCCCCTCCCACACGCAAAACACATTCATGATCTCCGAGATTCCTGTGGGTCTCATCCTGTTACAGCATTTGGCTCAAATCCTCTAATTCAGGTGTGGCTGAGGTTCCTGAGTGTAATCCATCTGCGGGCCTGTGGGAGCTGAAGAGGCAAGTTATCTGACCCCAATACACTGAAAATATAATTGTGAGACCAGCATAAGATAAGAATATAGACATTCCAGGCCAATCAGTGAGAGAATGGAAGGTAAAAAGGAGGCCATACACCATACGAGCTCTGAAATAGAGAATGACAAATACTGAATTTTCTTGATCAGGTCTCCAGATTTAGGAATAATTCTCTGTGGCACTTGGTTTGACTCTCTAAGTTCTTGGCTCTGCCCTCTGGTTGCTTGGTCCACCCTTCTGGGCTCTTGGCTCCTCCCCCTGGGTTCATGACTCCACCCTCTGGCCCAAGGCTCCTCCCTCTGGATTCTTGGCTCCTCCCCCTGGGTTGATGGCTCCTTCCCCTGAGTCATTCTTCATTACTCATGAAATGTCTTGGCTATTTATAGTTGAGTAATTTTGGGGCACCTGGGTGGGTCAGTCAGTTAAGTGTCCCACTCTTGGTTTCAGCTTAGGTCATGATCTTACGGTTTGTGGGATCGAGCCCCACACCGCTCTCTGCTCTGACAGCTTGGAGCCTGCTCAGTATTCTCTCTTTCCCTCTCTCTCTCTGCCCCTCCCTCTGCTCATCCTCTCTCTCTCTCTCTCTCTCTCTCTCTCTCTTAAAATAAACAAATTAACTTTATAGTCAAGTAAATTATATTCTCTCTGTCCCGTTCTGTACCAAAATTTTTTTTGCACACTTTTGCTGAAACAATTATTCTCAGGAACTTTGTGGACTCTGCATTGATTTCATGGGAATTCGGTCCATTAGACAAAATCCACATCCACAAATGTTGTTCAGATAAGCCCGTCTCTATCTTTAGCTTCTGCTGAGACAGCCGAGAACCCAGCAAGCTTCCCAGAGGACCTCTGCTTGGTTTGAGGCGATCTGTGAGGCACCCCCTTGATCTCTTGAAGGGGACTTTTGTGCCATCTCCTGACCCTTCTGTGGTTTTAGCAGAAGCTGTGCCATCAGTCACACACTCAACCTTGTCGCCGTGACATGCTTTTGGCAGGCCCTGCAGTGTCTGTTGCCATCTGGAGAGGCTGATGATTTAAAATCTCCCAGTCTTTCTTCCTTTTTGCTAAATAGTTCTTTCCCCCGATTTCTTTTTCTCCTTCATGCATTTTATCACAAGTGCATGGTGCGAAACCCGCTGTGGGCTAAGCTTCACCAAGTCTGGAGGCCAGTGCTGAGTGCCGAGCCATGATTGCAACGAGGTGGTGTTGTCAGCCTAAGTGAGGATTCAGAATGAAGGAACACTTTCCAAGTCACGTTGTGCTGTCAGTATAACTGTGACCCAAAACCAGATGAGGACGTTGCAATAAAGAAAAATTATTATGCCAAGATTCCTCAGGAACACAGATGCAAAATTCTAGCAAATCAAATCCGGCATTGCATAAAAAGAATAATTTCTCATGACCCATGGGTTTATTCTATGGATTTATAACATAGGAAAATCAGTGTTTTGACCATATTAATAAGATAATGGAGAAATTCATATGATCATTTCATAAATGCAGAAGGATATTTCATACAATCCAATACTATCTTATGCTGAAAACGCAGAACAGTGGCTGAGTCAGTTAAGCGTCTGACTTCAGCTCAGGTAATGATCTCGCATTCTGTGAGTTCAAGCCCTGTGTCGGGCTCTGTGCTGACAGCTCAGAGCCTGGAGCCTGCTTCGGATTCTGTGTCTCCCTCTTTGTCTGCCCTTCTCCCACTCCCACTCTGTCTCTCTCTCTAAGATGAATAAACATTTAAAAAATGAAAAAAAGAAAACATGGAACAAATTAGGAATAGCAGGAAATGCCAGAAAAATGTTCCAGGGAAGCTTATCTATAAAATACCCATCACTAACATCATAGGTAATAAACAGCAAGCATTGAGTGCTTTCCCTTGAGTTGAGAAACATGGGTGTCCACTATTAATCATTTCTATTTAACATTATGCTAGAGTTGTTAGTTAGTGCATTAAGAAAAAAAAATATATGTATTACATTTTAAATGTCATAAACTTTAAAGCTGTCATTATTCAGAGATAATGTAATTATGTATACAGATTATACAAAAGAATCTGTGACTTATATTAAGTAGTACATGAATTTAGGAAAGTCATTATATACAAGGTTAATATGCAAACATCAACTGAATTTCTGCTTACTTGAACAATTAAAAGCCAAAATTATAAAAACTTTTCCAGTAGGATCAAAACACACTAAATACCTAGAAATAAATTTAATGAAACTTGTTATGACAGATGGGATAATGCCCCCCTAAAGATGTCCATGTCATAATCTCTGGCACCTGTGAATATAATACCTTACATAGCAAGGGACTTTGCAAAAGCGATGAAGGACTTTGAGATGGAGAAGGGTGGTAGTCTGGATTATCCAGGGGAACGCAATATGATCACATGGGTCCTTAAAATTAGAGAACGTTGCCTGGCTAGGTTCAGAGAAAGATGTGAGGAATGAAGCAGAGTCAGAGGGAAGCAACATGGCCGGCTTTGGAAGAGCAGGGAAGGAGGCCATGAACTAAGACATTCAGGAAGCATCTGAAATCCAGAGAAGACACCTCAATGAATTGTCTCCTAGAGCCTCCAGAAAGAACGTGGCTCTACTGACACCTTGATTTTAACCCTGTAAGACCCATTTTGGACTTCTGACCTCCAGAAGTATAGGATTATAAATTTGCATCATTTTAAGTCATCATGTTTGTGATAATTTGTTAGAGCCACCCTAGGAAACAAATGTAGACTTTGGCACCATTATTGGGGTGCTACTGTAACAAATACCTGAAAATATGGAAGGGGCCTTGGAACGGGGTCCTGGGTAGAGCCTGGAAGATTTGGGGAACGTGATGGAGAAAGCCTAGGCTGTGCTGAATTGACTGCTGGAAGAAGTATGGATGTAAATGACTTTGCTGGTGAGGGCTCAGAAGGAAGTAAGGAGCATCATGGAGAAATCCCAGCATGTCTTACAAAGTATGTAAATCATCATAGATAGACCACTTGTAGACACATGGACGTTAATGGTGCTGCTGCTGAGGGCTCAGGAAGAAATGAAGAATATGGTTTTGGAAACAGAAAGAAAAGAGAACCTTGCCAGACAGGGTAGCTCACAAAACTTAGCTGAGTTTTGACCTAAAGTTATGTGGAAGGAGAACTTTTTTTAAAATATACTTTATTGTCAAATTGGTTTCCATATGACACCCAGTGCTCATCCCAACAAGTGCCCTCCTCAATGCCCATCACCCACTTCCCTTCTTCTGCACCCCCCATCAACCCTCAGTTTGTTCTTAGTACTTAAGAGTCTCTTATGGTTTGCCACCCTCCCTCTCTGTAACTTTTTCTCCCCCTTCTCCTCCCCCATGGTCTTCTCAAATTCCACATATTAGTGAAGATGTGATATCTGTCTTTTGTTGACTGACTTATTTCACTTAGCATAATACCTTCCAGTTCCATCCACGTTGCTGCAATGGCCAGATTTCATTCTCTCTCATTGCCAAGTAGTATTCCATTGTACATATAAACCACATCTTCTTTATCCATTCGTCAGTTGATGGACATTTGGTCTCTTTCCATAATTTGGCTATTGTTGAAAGTGCTGCTATAAACGTTGGGATACAAGTGCCCCTACCCATCAGCGCCCCTGTATCCCTTGGGTAAATTCCTAGCAGTGCTATTTCTGGGTCATAGAGTAGTTCTATTTTTAATTTTTTGAGGAACCATCACACTGTTTTCCAGAGCGACTGCACCAATTTTCATTCCCATCCACAGTGCAAGGGGGTTCCCGTGTCTCCACAATCTCTCCAGCATCTATCGTCTCTGGAAGGAGAACTTGTACGTGACGACCTTGGATATTTACTGAGCAGCTTTCCAGGGAAACTATGGAAGGTGCAGCCTGGTCTCATCTTGCTTCTCACAGGGAAATGTGAGAAGGAAGAAATCAGCTGAGAGAAGAACTAAATCAGCACCTATAGGAGCAGTGACAGCACTGACTCCATCTTTGGCCCTCCATCTTGTTCATGTGCATGCAACGACCTTCCTTTGGGCTTCACGTCCCAGGCCCCTTGGAGGTTACCGTATGCCCAGACTGCGGTGCAGGAAGGCTTGTTCTGAGCCTCCCTAAAGTGATACACAGGTGGCACACTTTAGACAACTACTCTTTGACCTCCCCACAATGCCTCTTGCTCCATAAAGCCTGTGGATGCAGGTCCAGATGGGGGGCAGAGACTAGGCGCCTAATGCTTGGTCCATTTGTCCACCTGACTCCCCGCCCCCCCACCCCACCATTGGTAAGTTACCTTGAATAAAACTCTGTCAATGGTCCAGAGTGGCTTGCACTGTTTTTCCATCGCAAATTGCCTTCTCTATCTGGAGGATACTTTACTGTCCCTCCTCCACCTTCTAATACCCATGATTTGGGAAATTCCCAATTGTTTCAGACTGCAAAAAATGCTAAAATTTGGAGATTCGGAGGAAAGTGTGCTCTGGAGAGGAAACCAGGGGAGTAACTGGACAACATTTTGCTAGTGCCTGGGAGGAACAAAAAATCACAGTATCCAGTTACACGGAGAACTCTTTGAAGGGATTCCATACAGGACTCATGGATCTCCTCAGCCCTCTCAGCAGAAGCCACCAATAGAGGCAGGATTATCTAGAAAAGACCTATGGATGAGCCTTTTGTCTAATAGTGTGATTCTCTGTGACCTACGCAGGAGACCCCAGGTTCTTGAAAATTTCATGTACCACCAGAAACCCTGCCCCCTTGGACTGAAAAGGACACAGAGTGAAATGAAAGAAGGCTGTTGGACTCTTAAAATTCTACAGACAGAAAACAGACTGATAAAACTACTCAGCGTCTAATACATGCTTCCTTTATTAAAGGACTCAGAGGGCAGGGCTGGAAACCCAGAGAGTAAAAACAGAGCCCAGAGGGAAGAGCTGTGAACCACGAAGGATTATTTCCAGGACTTAAACCTAATGTTGTTTTCCCAGCTGGATTTTGAAATTGCTTGGGACTGAGGATTCCTTTTTTCCTTCCCCCTCCCACCCCCTTTTACGAGGCATGTCAGTAACCCGTAACCATGCCTGCGCCATTTTGCATTTTGGAAAAAGAAAACATTTTCTAATTTCACAGATCTGAAAATGGAGGGGAAGTTTGCCCAGGATGGATCATAGTCAGAGTCTCAACTATATCTGATTTAGATCATCTAGATGAGATTTTGGACTTTGAGTTGATGCTTTGATGGGCTGAAACTCTGGGGGATGTTGGGATGGGGTGAACATAGTTGGCATGTGAGACAAACGTGCATTTTTAAGGATCAGAGGTGGACCGTGGTAAGGAACTGAAGTCTCCGTCCATCCACCGGCAAGAACTGCACGAGTGGGTTGGAAGTGTATCTTAACAATGACATCCTCAGATGACCATCACTCTGGCCGAGACCTTGACTAAACCCTCATGAGACACCCTGCACCAGAACCACGTCACCATTATGTTCCCAAATGTCTGACCCTCAGAAAATATGTGAGATAATGAATATTTGTTATTATTATTGTTTTTTGAGAGTGAGTGTGTGTGTGCATGCATGTGCGTGAGTGAGGTAAGGGCAGAGAGAGAGAGAGAGAGAGAGAGAGTCTTAAGCAGACTCCACCTTCAGCTTGGAGCCCCACTGGGGGCTTGATCTGGTGACCCTGGGATCATGACCTGAGCCCAAATGAAGAGTCAGATGCTCAACTGACTGAGTCATCCAGGTGCTCCAATGTTTGTTATTTTAAGTTGCTTAAGTTTTAGGGCAATTTGCTATGCCAGCAACAGATAAGTAATATCATTATTTAATAATTTTATTTTACTTATTTGTTTTCAATTTTTTACTGTTTCTTATTTCTTTTTGAGAGGGAGAGAGATGCACACAGAGTATGAGCAGGGGAGGGGCAGAGAGAGAGGGAGACACAGAATCCGAAGCAGGCTCCAGGCTCCGAGCTGTCAGCACAGAGCCCGACAGGGGGCTTGAACCCACGAACCGCGAGATCATGACCTGAGCTGAAGTCAGATGCTTAACCAACTGAGCCACCCAGATGCCCCCATGATGTTATTTTAGAAAATAATTCAAGAACAACCCAAATGACCATCGGTTTGTGAATGAGTAAGCAGATGTGGTGTATCTATACAATGGACTATTATTCTGTCATAAAAGGATGAAATTGTGTATGCTACACTATAGATTGCTGTTCAAAACATGCTGAAGAAGCCAATGTACAAAGCTATATACTGTATGATTCCATTTATGTAAAATGTCCAGAACAGGTAAATCCTTGGAAACAGAAAGATTAGTGGTTGCCAGGGGCTGGCAGAGGGGAAGTGGAGAGTGATTGCTAATAGGTATAGGATTTCTTTTTGGGGTGATGAAATGTTCTGGAATTAGGTGGTGCTGGTGGCTAGGTACAACTCTGCGGATATGCTTTTTACTACCGTTGAATCGCATACTTTTTTTAAAAGTGTGAATTTCGTGGCATATGAGTTATACTTCAATTTAAAAAGAAAGGGGGAAAAGGTGGGGGGAAGGAGCGTCTTTTGATATATTTAACAATTAGAGTTGTTAGCAGCGAGGATTTGTGTTTGTCCGTTTTTTATTTAAAAGGCACAGAGGCTGCAGCACTGTGGCTTGGCAGCGGACACGCGGGGAAAAAGAGAAGGTGTTAGGAAACAATTGTTGAAGACTGTGTTTCCTTCCTGGCATTTAATCAAAAGAGGTAAAAGACTCAAGCAGTTTGAAAACAGTTTCCTGGTGTGTGGACTTTACCACCTTCTGAGACTGAAGCACGGGGGCCATGTTTTACTGTTGTTATTATTATTGTTTTGTTACTGTAATTATTATTTTAAGTAGGTTTCAAACCCAGCGTGGAGCTTAACGCGGGGCTTGAACTCACGACCCTGAGATCAGGACCTGAGCTGATTAGGACCTGAGCCACTCAGGAGCCCCGTGGGGCTATGTTTTTTTAATATTGCAGAAGTAGAATGAATGGTTTCTGCAAGCAGGGTATTTAACCTTTCTTTTGTGGGAAAAAGATTAATAAACAAGTAATGCAGTGAGATGCACAGTTGAGCACAAAACTGCAGAATACAAATTATAAATCTTTAGAACCTTAGAAAGATCAAAGAGAACAACTGATATCATCCCTTGTTACTATAGTGAGTTTTGTGTATTTATAGGAATCCGAGGGACACACAGAGATCTCAGTTGTCCTGATGGCTGACCCACTAATCCCCACTAACTTCCAATCAAGTTACCAAATATTAAAATAAAACCAAAGTCTGAGTTCAGTTTTTCAAAGAGGAATATATGTTTATAAGGCGTACAAAATTTCAGAAAATACATTACTGTCTATTTGGATATGAAGTCCTGAAGCCTCAGATTTTTGTGCCCTCTAGTTTCCAGCAATGATTTTATGTGGAGTTAAGTCCCTGATACATCGGTTATTGGATGCTGAAACCCAGGTCTGTCTGGCCTTTGTTTACTATCAACCCTCTCTAGGTGTTTAGCATTCCAATGAGCTCTTTCGCCAAATTGCTTAAAATTGTGTTTCTCTGCTCTGAAAACCATTGTATCTTGTGATTCCTACAAGTTATATTTAGCTGCATTTACTTAGAATATTCAAGATATAAATGCTCTGGAGATCCTGGAGAAATAGGATCCTTCAGCGAACATGATGCTGATTATATCTTGGAGTGTTTTCTACTGCTTTGATCCTCAGTATTTATATTCCTAACCCCACACCTTCCTTCATGGTCAAGGAGAGACCCAGCGTCAGAGCCAAAAAAAAACCTGTACAAGGCCAACTCATTATGGGAAATTTTAAATGACTGTAAGCCAAATTTCCCACGACTAATGGGGAGCTTCAAACCTTTCTGATTTCTCTGGGGCCAGAACCTGGGGGATGTCCATTGGGTAAGCCTTCTTGAGAAGCAGTATAGCAGAGTGGGTCAGAACCAGGATTCTGGAGCAGGACTCCAATCCTGCTACTTACTAGCTTCTTGGCCTTAATTACTCTGTGCCTTGTTTTTCTTATCTGTAAGATGGGGGCAATAATGTATAACTATCAACTAGGGTTGTCTTCAGGATTGACATAATGTAAAGCTCTTAGGGAAGGATTTGCACACAGTGGGAGTTATAGAAGTGTTAGCTGTTATTATTAGTATTGCTGGAGACGGCAGCATCTAATGGAACTATTGGAAAATCTTTGCTCTGGGGAAGTGAAATATTTATCACATCGCTCTACGTTGCTGGGCGAGACAGCAGGAGCTGCGGGAAGGTTTGGCAGTATATTTACATCATGTAACTTACACTTGATTCCTAGTTGTGTTGAACCAACGGTGTCAAAATACACTATTCATGGAAAGCATTAAGCTGAGTGATGTGACCTGTAAATCTCTCCTTCCTTTTACTCTTTTATTTCCTCTCCTCCTTTACCTCCATGCCCTATTTCCCCCTTCCCCTCACTGTTTCCTTCTGTCCTCTTACATTTCTTTGATTATAATCTCTTAAATCTGTGCTAAAATGTTTTCTATAGCGAAGCTAGGAAATTGGGAGCCCCTAAAAGAAGTAAGATTGAAAGCACATCTGAGTCTGATGTTATAACCAGGAAATTAAACTTTGAAGCAGTTATTCTGCCTTGAAATTATTTTTCTGATTCGTAACTATGGAGAAGAGCCGTCTGCTTTAAACATGGCTGCATTTGACTACAGAGGAAATTTCTTTCCTTTCGGAGGTTTGCAAATCTGGATGCACTTATAATAAAGTGTGTTCAAACCGAACACAAATTGCGTTTGCTCTCCTTTGTGACAAAATTCCCCTTCTCACATACTGTCATCCCAACTTGCCCTAATTTTAGGGTTTTTGAAATCAACCCGATGATTGGTGCTGTATTAGAAGAGGTTTTTCATTGTGTGTCAATAGTACAGTTTGTGTTATTTTCTGGACTTTAGTACATTTCTGTGTACTTGCAACTATTCGTGAGAGACTAGCGTTGGCACTGAAAAGGACAGTGTAAGACTCATGACAAAGACATGAGGATTCAATTTAGCATGTTATTTCTTGGTTTTGAAATGGCCCTGGAGTTTGAGTGGGGACCTACCATTGTTGTATTCCCAGCTCTTTTCCCACAAATGGAACCCAGAAGCAGTTATATTGTAACTAGGAAAAAAAAATAATTAACTGGAAGGCAGTGATCGGTTATAGTCACCATGGTAACCCAGCGGCCTGCAAAAAGGGAAAATATAATCCCACCACCGCAGTGCCTCTTACACATCAGACAGGCATTAGTGACCTAACTCCGGGAAGAATAACGAAAAAACCCAAAACCCATGCACTCACTCAGTACTTTTTTGAGAGCTCCCCGGGGTAAGAGCAAACTTCAGATGTGAGGTAATGAGTTAGCAAAGATAGAAAGAGAAAGGCTCCCTGTCCTTAGGGACATTCCCTGTAGTTCACTTAATGATGGATTTATTAATTTCTTTGCAGTTTTCCGTTTCAATTAATTAGCCCAACTATATTCTGCCAGACGCAGAATACAGGAACAGATGTATGACAGTTTCTACCCGTGATAGAAAATGAAAACACAGTTTACGACATTATATCATTAAGACCTAAAGGTCTTTTTGTTCTTTCTATTCTTGTTTTCATTGTCCTCAAATCCATCCCACCTCAAGGGGAGAGATACTGCCCATTTATCTTTATATTTCCAGTGCCTGGCGCTGTGCCTGACACATGGTAAAGATTCAGTAAATCACGTTGAAGGAGGAATGAACGCATTTCTCCGAAAAACCAAAGCTCCCTCTGAGCAGACATCTCATTTTTCAGGCATTGTGCCAGTACTGTGCAAAACTTGAGTTTTCTCTGGCTTAAGTCACTACTCCTAATAATAAATTAGAATCAGTATTATCAAATATTAGCAAATCATTGCCTGCGATCCTCATTTATTATCTGAAATACCTCATTTTCCTAGGAACAGTTATTAAGTCTGGAAGTCATAGAAACCAGAAGAAATATAATTACAACTCTAGTTCAATCTCATAATTGTCCTTCTATGATAGTTTAATAGGATGTTAATCGGTTTTGCCTGGGTCCGGTACTGCCTGGCTCAAGAAAATATACACCAAGCTTCTGAACATGGGAAAATCTATTAAAAAAAAAAAAAAAAAAAGACTTTCTGCTTCCAGGTCCTGTACAGAAATTGCATTGATGTTTTTTTTTTTTTTCAACGTTTATTTATTTTTGGGACAGAGAGAGACAGAGCATGAACGGGGGAGGGGCAGAGAGAGAGGGAGACACAGAATCGGAAACAGGCTCCAGGCTCTGAGCCATCAGCCCAGAGCCCGACGCGGGGCTCGAACTCACGGACCGCGAGATCGTGACCTGGCTGAAGTCGGACGCTTAACCGACTGAGCCACCCAGGCGCCCCTGCATTGATGTTTTAAATGCATAAATGTTACCTTTCATACAGTTATCAATTTATGTTCCAAGAACTTAATGGAGCCCTATTAATGAAGCATGCAATACCTAAATTAAGTCTCTAGCCAAGTACTTATCGAGAAGTTGGGTTTTTTTCTTCTTGAAGGTATGGGTCGTATCTCGGAAGACAAACAAAACTTTCTAGGCGTTGCAAACCCACATGTCTGCATGCTCGTGCCTGAGGACATACTGCCAGAAGCCAGGTGCAAGGCACAGGGGACATAATGAAGGCTGAATGAGTTGGGGCTGATGATCGGTCCCTAGGCGCTGAGACACCCAGGACCTCAGGGAATAAGATTCGCCTACACCCAGGACCTCAGAGAATAAGATTCGCTTCTCAACACATTGCTCTGGCCTGTAAACTCACTCAGTCTGGGAGAGAAAGACAAAAGTACGCCCCGGGGAACACTGACATCAGGTCACACAGTCAGGGGTGAATACGAATCCTCCTGTCAAGTTTCTTATATATTCCCACTGGACCAATTCCCTTCCTACTCCTTCCTTTGAAAGATATACGTATACTCAAGTACAGACCCAATACTGGGGGCTAGTATGGTCTTAACTGTTGAGAAATGAGACACAGTTCCACAATTCCTTAGCTAAAGCTCTTGAGGCTGTAAATCAGCTCACTGTTTGTTTTTGTTTTTGTTTTTTAATTCTGTATTATATCACACTCCAACAGGGCCCCGGGACAGAACCCAGAAATCAAACACATTACCATTTCTTCCATAAAACGCGTGCATATTTGCACTAAATAAGATGAAGATTAAAGTAGCCTCGTATTATTTCAGGTTAGATTATGTTGCCAATCGACCTGTGAAAAAGTGTTCAGTTTTCAGATCATTTTTGACTTTGGAATTGCAGGTGAAGTCTTAGAAAGCACTCAGCCACTCCCCATCTCCCAGGTTAGCCTGGTTGTGCACCCACCTCATGCCATCCTGCCCCTGCTCAGGTACATGAGTCATAGTATGTCTAAAGCACAGTCTTTGGTCTCATGCCTGTTTTGCCTGGGAAATTTACCAGAAAGATAAAGACACTACAGTATCTTTGCCATATTCAGGAAGCCCTCTTGCGAGATTTAGTTCTTCCGGGTCAGCCGTTTCTCTCCTGTGCAAGTTGGTGTTGTGATTTCAAGCATCTGAGTGCATTCGATGACAAAAGGTCTGTGGGGAGGTGGTGGTTACTCAGCCAAGGGATAGGAAAGGCAGAGGGTGGAGACACCAACATATCCCAAGGGCAGGGGGGTAAAAGCAGGGTGGTTTTGAGGAATCCCGAGTAGTTGTGCAGGGCTGGAGGAAAGGATGGATGTAGGGACATGGCTGGACGAGGGGCAGATGTAAGGACAGGAGTGGATTAAGGGTGAATGTGAGACAGGCAGCACCAACAACGGATGTAAGGTCAGTTCAGGAGAAAAGGCGGGCAGTGTAGAGAAGCTGGCCTTGGCTGTCATGTAAAATGATCTTTTATCCTGGAGAGTGTTGGGGAGCCACTGACAGGCTTTAAATAGGAGAGGAGCATTGGGGCGCCTGGGTGGCTCAGTTGGTTATGTGTCCAACTTCGGCTCAGGTCATGATCTTGTGGTTCATGGGTTTGAGCCCCATGTCAGGCTCTGTGCTGACAGCTCAGACCCTGGAGCCTGCTTCTGATTCTGTGTCTCCCTTTCTCTCTGCCCCTCCCCTGTTCATGCTCTGTCTCTCAATAATAAATAAACGTTAAAAAAAAAATTTAAAGGCCCCGAATAGCCAAAGTAATTTTGAAGAAGACCAAAGAAGGAGGCATCACAATTCCAGACCTTAGCCTCTACTACAAAGCTGTAATCATCAAGACAGCATGGTATTGGCACAAAAACAGACACATAGACCAATGGAATAGAATAGAAACCCCAGAACTAGACCCACAAAAGTATGGCCAACTAATCTTTGACAAAGCAAGAAAGAATATCCAATGGAAAAAAGACAATCTCTTTAACAAATGGTGCTGGGAGAACTGGACAGCAACATGCAGAAGGATGAAACTAGACCACTTTCTCACACCATTCACAAAAACAAACTCAACATGGATAAAGGACCTGAATGTGAGACAGGAAACCATTAAAACCCTAGAGGAGAAAGCAGGAAAAGACCTCTCTGACCTCAGCCATAGCAATCTCTTACTTGACACATCCCCAAAGGCAAGGGAATTAAAAGCCAAAATGAACTACTGGGACCTTATGAAGATAAAAAGCTTCTGCACAGCAAAGGAAACAATCAACAAAACTAAAAGGCAACCAACGGAATGGGAAAAGATATTCGCAAATGACATATCGGACAAAGGGCTAGTATCCAAAATCTATAAAGAGCTCCCCAAACTCCACACCTGAAAAACAAATAATCCAGTGAAGAAATGGGCAGAAAACATGAATAGACACTTCTCTAAAGAAGACATCCGGATGGCCAACAGGCACATGAAAAGATGTTCAGCGTCGCTCCTTATCAGGGAAATACAAATCAAAACCACACTCAGGTATCACCTCACGCCAGTCAGAGTGGCCAAAATGAACAAATCAGGAGACTATAGATGCTGGAGAGGATGTGGAGAAACGGGAACCCTCTTGCACTGTTGGTGGGAATGCAAACTGGTGCAGCCACTCTGGAAAACAGTGTGGAGGTTCCTCAAAAAATTAAAAATAGACCTACCCTATGACCCAGCAATAGCACTGCTAGGAATTTACCCAAGGGATACAGGAGTACTGATGCACAGGGGCACTTGTACCCCAATGTTTATAGCAGCACTCTCAACAATAGCCAAATGATGGAAAGAGCCTAAATGTCCATCAACTGATGAATGGATAAAGGAATTGTGGTTTATATACACAATGGAATATTACGTGGCAATGAGAAAAAATGAAATATGGCCTTTTGTAGCATCGTGGATGGAACTGGAGAGTGTGATGCTAAGTGAAATAAGTCATACAGAGAAAGACAGAGACTATATATTTTCACTCTTATGTGGATCCAGAGAAACTTAACAGAAGTCCATGGGGGAAGGGAAGAAAAAAAAAAGAGGTTAGAGAGGGAGAGAGCCAAAGCATGAGAGACTCTTAAAAAACAGAACAAATTGGGGCGCCTGGGTGGCGCAGTCGGTTAAGCGTCCGACTTCAGCCAGGTCATGATTTCGCGGTCAGTGAGTTCGAGCCCCGCGTCGGGCTCTGGGCTGATGGCTCAGAGCCTGGAGCCTGTTTCTGATTCTGTGTCTCCCTCTCTCTCTGCCCCTCCCCCGTTCATGCTCTGTCTCTCTCTGTCCCAAAAATAAATAAACGTTGAAAAAAAAAATTTAAAAACAAAACAAAACAAAAAAAAAAACAGAACAAACTGAGGGTTGATGGGGGGTAGGAGAGAGAGGAGGGTGGGTGATGGGTATTGAGGAGGGCACCTTTTGGGATGAGCACTGGGTGTTATATGGAAACCAATCTAACAATAAATTTCATATTACAAAAAAATTTTAAAAAGGTAGGAGAGGAACACGACAAGATTTGTGTTACTTTGAAAATCCTTTGCTGTATCATTGAGGATGTGCCATGAGATGCATCGCAGGGAAGGGCTTTACTATTATTGTCCTTGTTTTAACATTAGTAAGGGACAGGCCGTTTAGGGCATATAAAAGAGATGATTAGTTATCCCCCAGTATGTGTCTTCCCTTTCTTCCTTAGAAATAGAATCCATGGACAGCTGGAGAATGGCTACATTTCTAGTCTCCCATCCATCCAGGTATTGTGGTGTAAAAAAGCTTGCAAAAGTAGATTTTAAAATAAGTTTTTCATTGGTCCATTAAGTATACAAGTTCAATTTAAGAACTAGCCTCTAAGAACTGCCTTGTGATCTGCTGGGAAAGAAGTTCCCTGTACTTGACAGGTTCAAGAGGATACGCTTCCTTACGCGTAGCAGCAAAGGGAAAAGTAACCCAACTTCAAAAAGACTGTTTGGGGGTGCCTGGGTGGCTCAGTCAGTTAAGCATCTGACTTCAGCTTAGGTCCAAATCTCACAGTTCGTGGGTTCAAGCCCCAAGTCAGGCGTCAGGCTCTGTGTAGACAGCTCAGAGCCTGGAGCCTGCTTCAGATTCTGTGTCTCCCTCTCTCTCTGCCCCTCCTCCACTTGTGCTCTGTCTCTCTCTTTCAAAAATGTTTAATAAACATTAAAAAATTTTTTTGAAAAAAAGACTGTTTGGAAGAGGGTTTAATTACTTACATGTACTAGTCAGCATTTGTCTAGTAAAGCATTAAGGATTATCATTTTGTTGAAACCTTTTCTAAGTACTGACATGAGCCACTGTTTCCTTATGGAGGATCAGGTGACTAAAGTCTAGCCAATGGGATGTAAGAAACAAAGGTATACAGGGAAGGGGCTTTTCTTTCCCCTCTTTGCTGCTTGCTGGAGGATGGATGGGGAACATCAAGAGAAGAAGCCTGCACTCCCACCCCTGTGCAGATGCAATGTCCTTTCTAGAATACCTATATCTTTTTTTTATGGGGCGCCTGGGTGGCTCAGTCGGTTGAGTGTCTGACTTTGGCTCAGGTCATGATCTCACAGTTCATGGGTTCGAGCCCTGTGTCAGGCTCTGTGCTGACAGCTCAGAGCCTGGAATCTGCTTCTGATTCTGTGTCTCCTTCTCTCTCTTCCCCTCCCCTGCTCTTGCTCTGTCTCTCTGTCTCTCTGTCTCTCCCTCTCAAAAGTAAATAAACATTAAAAAAATTAGTATACCTATTTTTTTAACTTGTTAAAAGTTTATTTATTTATTTTCAGAGAGAGAGAGAGAGAGAGAGAGAGAGCGAGAGCACAACTAGTGGAAGAACAGAGAGAGAGAGGGAGAGAATCCCAAGCAGGTTCTGCACTATCAGGGCAGAGCCCAATGTGGGGCTCAAATCCACAAACTGTGGGATCGTGACGTGAGCCGAAATCAAGAAAATCAAGAAGCTTAACCGACTGAGCCACCTGGGCGCTCCCAGAGTACCTATTTCTGGACTTCTTTTATGAAAGAGAAAAATACATTCCATCTGTTTGAGCTACAATTATTTTGTACTATCCTGTGTAATCATATATAATTCTAACCAGAGTGGGAGTTACTGATCATTTGGAGTTCAGCCATCTTCTTTGTTTCAAAAGCTGTTAGTTTGGAAAATTTTAAAAAGACAGGGTCTTTGTTTGCAGAAACATAAGCCAAATATACCCTCACTATTTGGAGTACAAAAAAAAAACCAAAATATAGTCACCGCTTCAGATAGAAGCAAGATTAAATGGGTAACAGTACCTAGAATGTAGTATAATCCAACAATATTTCCTTCACATGTATACCTTTGATATTTAAAAGAAATTTAAGTAATTCGTTCAGTAAGACCAATGATCACTCTTATTTGCCATCTATGGAAATTCAAATTTGTATTGAGTTTGACTGAAGAGAATTATATTTCTATCTGAGTGAACTTTTAAATGGTATAATTCATCCTGATGTGTCTTTTATATTTCTGTGAGATTTAAAAAAAAAAAAAGGAAAGCCACCGAAGAAAAGGTCATCCATTGCACAACTCTGAATTATTTTTAAAAAACGTTCTTTGTTCCTTGGCATTAGGCAAGCTCAATAAATAATTTTCAGCAGGTTAGGAACGGGAGAAAATAAAACCTCTCATGCATATGGTCACGTAATTCAAACAAGGGAAACAAGACCGCCACTCAATGAGAAAATGATAGTCTCTTCCACAAATGGCACTGGGAAAATTGAAATCCACCTGCAAAAGAATAAAGTCGGACCCTTACACCATATACAAAAATGAAAATAGATTAGAGACCTAAGCATAAGACCTAAAACCATAAAAGTCCTAGAAGAAACCTTAGGGGGAAATCTTCACAACATCAGATTTGGCTCGGATTTTTTGGCTATGACACCAGAAATATAGACAACATTAGCAAAAATAGACAAATGTGACTATATCACATTTAAAAACTTGTGTACGTGAAAGGACACAATCAACAGACTGAAAAGGCGGTCTCTGGAATGGGAGAACATATTTGCAAATCATATATCTAATAAGGAGTAACATCCACAGTGTATAGAGAACTATAATTCAACATCAGTCAAGAACAATGACCCAATTTAAAAAATGGCCAAAGGACCTTAATACAAGTTTCTCCAAAGATGATATGCCAATGGCCAATAAGCACATGGAAAGATGCTCAACACCATAAATCATTAAAGAGATGGAAATGAAAACCACCATGAGACATCACCTTATACCCATACAAATACTTGATGGTTCCACTTCTATGAGGTAGCTAACGTAGTCAAATTCATAGAAACAGAAAGTAGAGTGCTGGTTGGGGGGGACAGAGGGATGGGATTTTTAGGGGATGGGTAAAGATTTTCAGTTTCACAAAATGACAAAATCCTGGAGATGTGCTGTTGCACAATGTGAGTATTCTTAACACTACTGAACTGTATACCTAGAAATGGTTAAAGTAGTAAATACGACAGGATTTTTTTTTTTTTACCATAATTAAAAATAACAATGCGGCGCCTGGGTGGCTCAGTCGGTTAAGCATCCAACTTTGGCTCAGGCCACGATCTCGCCGTTCATGAGTTCGAGCTCCGTGTTGAGCTCCGTGCTGACACCTCGGAGCCTGGAGCTGCTTCGGATTCTGTGTCTCCCTCTCTCTCTGCCCCCTCCCCCACTTGTGCTCTGTCTCTCTCTCTGTCTCTCTCAAAAATAAATAAACATAAAAAATTAAAAAAAAATAACAATAAAAAACAGTCCCAAACAAACAAGTATAAAGGCTATTTTTCAGACATAAGACCATTTGGCATTAGGGTATTTATCCTGAAATTGAATTCACAGGTAAGGTAATTGGTCTGAGGTGCTTAGAAGTTGTTCCAGGTTTCTGTGCTGACACACATCCTGGTGTCCCTTTGAGTGTGAATAGTTCTGTTTCTGCTCCTCGTCCTCTTGCCCTGGTGGAGCTGCCACCTTTAGCTCCGTGATTTTGTAGACAAGAGATGCTGAGTACATTCAAAGCAAAATAATTCTCAGCAATGAAGAAAACATCACAAAATGTTAAGGTGGTATTGATTAGTAAAATTCCCCAAATGGAGTGCCATATTTGAGGCAGCCTTTCAATTTTTTTTCTTTTTTTTTAATGTTTATTTATTTTTGAGGTAGAGCACGAGCAGGGGAGGGGCAGAGAGGGAGGGGGAACAGAGGATCCGAAGCGGGCTCTGCACTGACAGCAGAGAGCCCAATGTGGGGCTCGAACTCACGAACCGTGAAATCATGACCTGAGCCGAAGTCAGCCGCTCAACCCACTGAGCCACTCAGGCATCCCGCAGGCTTTCAATCTTTAATAAATTCAGTCCTCATGGGTGGCACAGAATATAGGCTGCTCATTTCGGCCACTTGAGCAAGCAGATAAACCAACACCTGTTGAGTTTTTCTAGAGAATTCTGATTTCTTAGAAACAATGAATATAAATGACTGTTTCATCCAAATCTTACCATCTGCAAACTTTGACCACTCTGTTTTTTCCCAACCTTTCCCAGCCATTTCAGTTCCAGGGTGTTTTGGTTTGTTTCTGAACGCCTCCAGAATTCACAGGGTTTGCATACCCAATGGAGTTCATAAACGATTGGTGTAACTGGTTGAGTGCCATATCGTCACATGTCAGTTGTTCTTGGTTGAAAGATCTTTGAGAGCAGGAACTATGTTTTATATTTCTTCTCGGACTCTGGTGCGTACAGAGTACGTATATTTCTTCTGTGACACAGCCTACAGGCATTGTCACGTGACCATGCTGTTATTTCGGTGTTAACAGTGATAGCTACCCCTCTCCCCAAAATGTCTTGGTTTACTCACAAGCTATGTGGCATGAGGGAGATATTAGCCTGGTTCTACAGAGCAGGGGATGGCATCTGGGGAATGTTTCTTCCAAAGACATGAGTCAGGTTTCCTACTTCTTACAGCTGCTCATGCTCACCTAGCACTTCCGTACTGGACTTTTCCCAAGGTTCTGTATCGGCCACCAGGTTGCTTCCTGTTGGCTTCCACACGCTGCCTCCACAGGCTGAGGTTTCATCTCTGCTAACTGTGAACTCAGCTGTCCATCCCTGCTAACCACTTGTCCATCACTTTCCCATCTTCTCAAAGTGGGTAAGCACATTGACTTTTTTCCCCTCATCTATGTATGCCTTTGCTTTGTTGTCTCAGTCATTCATGGTTTAAAAACTCCTTTGCTGTCATCTTAGCAGGAGCTGGGGAGGATAGGGGACAAAGGCGTGTTTTCTGGCCATCACATTTAACTGACTGCCTCCCTGTGCCTTTATGAAGAAAGTAGAATTTGGCCCTGAGAGTGGTCTATTTCAGGGAAAGGTGGTATGGCCATGGAGCCTGGGAATGAGGGTGGCAGGGAATGAGATTTTTAAGGGATTCTTTTAGCCTGATAAGGATTTTGTACTAGATTCAGAAAGTACTGCAGAGCGTCTGTAGAAATTTAAGTGTGGAGGCTTATGCCTAGTTCACTTAAAAAAAATGTTTTTTATGTATTTTGAGAGAGAGAGGAAGAGTGAGCAGGGGAGGGGCAGAGAGGAAGAATCCCAAGCAGGCCCCATACCTTCAGTGCAGAGCCCATTGCAGGGCTTGATCTCACGAACCAGGAGATCATGACCTGAGCCAAAATCAAGAGTCAGAGGCTTAACCGACTGAGCTACCCATGCCAAGTTCACTTTTAACATGCTTTGGTTCCTTTCATCTCTGAAAGGATTTCTAGTTGCCAGCCCAGGGCAGTCAACAGAACTGTCTGAGGTGATGGAAATGTCTGTTATCCGTGCTGCCCAACATGGTGGTCGCTAAGCCATGTGTGGCTGTTGAGCACTTGAAATGTGATTGATCAATGCAGCTAAGGAACTGAACTTATAATTTTAGGTAACTTTAATAACTTAAATTTAAATAGCCACATGTGATTCGCATCTCCTGAGTTAGAAAGGATAGCTCTTGCTTTTAGAATTTGATTGTGGCATTCCCTAATTATTTCACTTGTGTCTGCCTTGTCACTCCAAAGAGATTCTCAGACCCTACAGACAGTGACCTGCTCAGATGATAATCTTAGCTCACAGTTCAATAATGGATAGCAGAGAGCTGGACTATAAATGGAACTACTGACTCATTCTCAGAGCGGGGGAAGGAGCTCGGAGCTGGGAGTCAGGAGGTCTCGTTCTGATTCTCCCGCTAACAAACTAGACAACTTTGGGAAAAGTTATTAATTCACTGATTCATAATCCCGGAGTTAAAAAATAATTATTAACTGAGTCCCAAGTAATTTGTTATCAATTGTGGTTGTCAGGGTTCTCCGGAGAAACAGAATATGTGTAAGTTATATTGATATTTTTGATATTATATGTATATGAATTATATTAATCATATATAAATGCATATTATATAAATATATAGTTGTATATATTATTAAACTGTACAGGGGCTGGTACTTCTTTTTTTTTTTAATTTTTTTTAACATTTCTTTACTTTTGAGACAGAGAGAGACAGAGCATGAACGGGGGAGGGTCAGAGAGAGAGGGAGACACAGAATCTGAAACAGGCTCCAGGCTCTGAGCTGTCAGCACAGAGCCCGACGCGGGGCTCGAACTCACGGACCGCGAGATCATGACCTGAGCCGAAGTCGGACGCTTAGCTGACTGAGCCACCCAGGCGCCCCCAGGGGCTGGTACTTCAAGAAGTGTTTTTGGAGTGTGTTACATGCGCTTTCTTGTTGCGTATTTGTCTGCTGTATCCTACTCGTCCGTCCTCCACAAAGTTTCTCCTTGCTCATACTGGTGGATTGTTTGGACCTTCTACCAGGTGTATAATTGTATATATTATTATACAATAATTAGAGAGAGAGAGACTTATTTTAGGAAATTGGCTCAGGTGAATTGGCTCACATGATTAGGGGGGCTGGCGAGTTCAGAATCTGCAGAGGGGGCTGGCATCTACTCAGGGAAGAATAGATTTTGCAACTCGAGTCCAAAAGGAGGCTGAAAGCAGAATTTCCTCTTTGAAGGACGTCAGTCTGTTTCTCTTAAGTCCTCCAAATGATTGGATGAGGCTTACCCATACTATGGAGGAGAATCTACTGAAAACCTACTGATTTAAATGCTAATCTTATCAGAAAAAAAAGAAAGAAAGAAAGAAAGAAAGAAAGAAAGAAAGAAAGAAAGATGGAAATATCTAAAGCAAAATATCTTGTACCTTGGCCCAGCCAGCCACATACAAAATTCACCACCGCCCCCCCCCCCCCCCCCCCCAGTGATAAGTGAATGGTCAAACTTTGCAAGTATGTTGCTCTTCCCAGTAAATGAGAGGAGCTGTTCATCCCTCTCAGCTTTGCATTTCTGATACAATTGAATGGGACAATGGCTTGTTTGGAACACCCTTGGGGATGTACGCTGGGGAAAGGTTGGATGTAGTATTGGAAAGGTCAAACAAGAAATCTGCACCTTATATTGCCCTCTCTGGAAAACTTTAGTATACTTGTGGACCTCAGCTCCCTTCTGAGGAATTTCCTATGCGTTGGACAACATTCAGCATACCAAATGCCCCACTACCCTGAAAAAGTGGATTTGCCTGGACTGGCATCCTTTGATAGGCAGAGAAGGTGCATCCGTTTAGTCTGGTAACTTCCTGAACCAATCAGACCTTTTTGGGGTGAGTAAGAAGGAGGTCGAATGTTCTATGGAAAGAATATAACCATTAATAGTGTGAACCTGCTGAATGATACCTAAAAAGACCTTGGAAAGCAAAGAGCAGTAGAAACGATGATAGGTAGACATCATCAGAGGAAGAGAGGGACTGTGAGAAAAGAAGCTAGAAATGGTGGAATGACTGAGTCACTGGGATGTCAGTATTAAAATTCTGAGTGGAGGCTGTCTGTCATTGAAGACACTTCAAGATCAGCTGGCCACCAAATTGCCTCCTAAATGACCTGAGTGTATCTGGTGTCCACTGTGTTTCTTATTTGCCATTGTCCTTACTTTGAGGTGACCCATGGACTGCTACCATGAAATAACCTAAGTGCCTCACTGTTCCCTAGCATCCTAAAAAAAGCCTAATGCGGAAACGAACGCTGACTTCATCAGCATTTCTGGGCTCACCTATCTCAGATACAGTGTTCTGGGAATGAGCCAGATCATCTTCAGATTCTCGTCAGCTGTGACCTTTATTTTGACACAAGGTAGTATTGAGACAAGGTGGGCAGGTCACACACCAGTGCTCCAAGAATATGAAAGAAGGGAGGTCACCACTGTCTGGGGTTGTCACTCTTGGCTCTGTGGGGAGGTCACTGGCATAAAAATGTTGCCATGACGTCTACCTGATCCTGCATTAAAAATTTTTTTTTTCAACGTTTATTTATTTTTGGGACAGAGAGAGACAGAGCATGAACGGACGAGGGGCAGAGAGAGAGGGAGACACAGAAACGGAAACAGGCTCCAGGCTCTGAGCCATCAGCCCAGAGCCTGACGCGGGGCTCGAACTCACGGACCGCGAGATCATGACCTGGCTGAAGTCGGACGCTTAACCGACTGCGCCACCCAGGCGCCCCATGATCCTGCATTTTAAAGAAGCTCGGATTGGACAGTAGATGTCAGCTTGCTCGATCCTTTTGTGTTGCTTGTCACTGTATAAACAACCCTTTCTAAAAATGTGTGGGGTTTTTTTTTTCAATTATAAGAAGAGGAAAATAATAGGACAATCACTCCCACTACGTAGAGATAGCAATTGTTAATAAATTCAAGTATTTTTCTCCTCACGCTCTTTTCAACCAACCTTGCGTCATGAATGTCTTTCTGTCTTTGAATGTTTTATGCAAATTAGATTTTCATAGCTACACAGCATTACATTGTATGGATATACCAAAATTGTACTGATTCTGTTATTGAAAGTCCCCCCCCCGCCTTTTTTTTGCAACAGTGCCCTAAAGAATACATTTATACATGCATCTTTATGTACATCTCTGATACTTTTTTTGAATAAGCCACTGAAAACAGATTCTGGACATTTATAAGGTATTTGACACCCACTGTGAAACTGGCCCCCAGAAGTGGTGTGCCAGTGTATGGCCCTAGAAGGAGACTATAAAATCTCCCTACTTCCTTATTTCCTTATACTCAAGTCATTATTAAGTACTACTTGTGTTCCCCCAATTTGGATCGAATCGCCAGATTTTTGTCAAATATGAAATCTCATTGTAATTTGCATTCCTTTGATAATGAATGACATAAACCTGTCTTCATATACTTAAAGCCCGTTTAAATTTCCCGTCTCATGAATCCTCTCTTCACATCATCTGCCTATTTTTCTATTGGTGTGCTTATATTTTTCTGGTCGATTTAAAGAGCTCTTTATATATGGATGTTATGATTGGTCTATGTAAATGTTAAAAACAAACAAAAACAACCTTGAATTTTCCCTGTTGCTAAACAGGATAAAGACTTCTCCCACCTCTTTTTTTCAGACCATTTCCTTGGAAATAACTTCCTTCCTCTGTCCCTTTGATATGTATACAAATCTTTTGAGAGCCTAAATAAGCCTCTCGCCAGCCTTACAACTCAGGGCTGTTTCTCTTATAAGGGCTTGGAACCCTCTTTGTGAAATGCAAATATCAAGGAAGAGAGTGCCTCACCTTGGTAAGTTCACCTGGCCACCAGGCTGTAAACCTCCTGCTTGACTTGGGATACAAGCAGTTTTCTTTTTCCTTCAGATAAAGGCACAGATGGCTGCCCCAATTACCAGGTAAATATTTAACACGGTGTAGTCAGGTCTTCCTACAGGAAGACAGAGGAGTACAAATCCCTAGAACCTGTGAGCGATGGGTTTCACCTGCTAGGTTATATACCAAAATGGGGTTCCTTTGTCTTTGTGATCTCAGTAGCATACTCTCTGGGATGTGTGTGGCAGTCTGCTCCGATGTGAATTCATTAACAAACCTGTTATCTTAATTTTGTATGTGTGTGGAGAATATTTTCCAGGACAGATCAGAGATTTTATTTTACTTTTTCCCCCATCATGCTATGTATTCCAAACGGATTTTGCACTGTGTTTATTTCTATGTGTTTTACGTATTCATTGACGTGCAGATGTCCTGTACTTGGATCTATCCATCTTCCTTTCTTATGGTTTCTTTCTATGCTTTTGCTCAAGAAAGTTCTTCCTATCCTGAGAACAAATATATGTTTTCCATTATTTTTTTTCTCTTTTATAGTTTAACTTTTTACATTAAACACTCAGTTTTTAGGAATTCAATTTGATGTGGGGTACAAAGGCAAAAGAAAAAATTAAGTTTCCTTACCACTTGTAGCCCATTGACAAGTCCTTCAAACAGAGTGACCTTCATCGAAGAACTCAGCTGCTTCGATGCCACCCTGCTAACGGCAAAAGGCAATCTTAGCTTAACATTATCCCTGACCTCCGGGCTCCTGTAAGTCTTCTTTAACACATAAAAATTCCTTTAGACACTTCCTTTATCTCCACCCCCCCCCCCCCCAAGATACATGTTAGCAATCATCCTTGAAGCATATGGCCCCCTGAGACACATCTGAAGGGTCTCATGACTAAGGTTTTTTAGTAGACAGCAGTAGACAGCCTCTTCCTGACAACAGCTAGCCCCCTTCAAGGCCCCGGAAGCCTTGTTTCCAAAATTCCTTATGCTGATCCTAAGCCCCTCCCACCTTGAAGGTATACAACCCCTGGTTCCTCACAATCCCAGTACAGCTCTTTCTGCCCACGGGTCCTGTCCCCCACTGTGTTTTTAATCAAACTCCCTATCTGCACCGAAGACATCTCAAGAATTCGTTCCTTCCCAGGCTCTCTGAACCCCAACATTTCCACATCAATTCTATGTATGTAGGGGTAATGTCACACTCTCCCACCTCCCAAATCTAATACCAATTATCAGACACATATTTAACTCCTTTGTTATGAAGATGAGACCTATGAGAATTGTATGTGCCTGATGTGGTGATGTGGAAATCAAGTGGCATT
Organism: Prionailurus viverrinus; assembly: GCF_022837055.1. NCBI lineage: Eukaryota > Metazoa > Chordata > Mammalia > Carnivora > Felidae > Prionailurus > Prionailurus viverrinus. Next base: position 14,915,065 of record NC_062571.1, read on the forward strand.
CAATCAGAAGACAGGCTTCCAGCTCAGCTGAGACAACAACTACCAAAGATGAGCCATTTACTTGCCTCCTCTAACTTCTTGATAAGCACGTGGACAAACTCGGCTTTGCCATATTTGTGTGACATAGGGCAAATTATTTACCTTTTGGTGCGTCAGTGTTCTCACCTCTAAAATGGGGGTGATCATATACTTCCCTCATAGGATTACAAGTAAGGATTAAATCAGTTAACACACATAAAGAGTTTAGAACAATGCCTGATACCCATAAGCGTGCAAAGAAATGCTAGTTAATACGATTACAATCATCTCTTTAGTGATAAATATGCTTAATATGAGGGCGTTCCTTTTCTTTTTTTCTGGAAAAGGCGCTGTTACCCCAGTGAGGACTCTTTGATGTTAACGTTACGGATGGAGGAATAGTACTGGGTCTGTGAATCTGTTCATCCTTTGCGCTTTAGTTTGCTTATCTGTCAATTCCTCACAGCTCTAAGGTGACCGTGGACATTAAAGTACACAGTGTATTCATTTGCTCAGGTGCCGTAACAAAGCCCCACAAACCAGGGGTTTCCACAACAGGCATTTAGTGTCTTGGTTGTGAAGGCCAGAATCTGAAATCAAGGTGTTAGCAAGGCCGGTTTCTTCTCAGAGCTGCGAGGGTAGGGTCTGCTCTTCTCTTCTTGGCTTATAGATCTTCCCGTCCACAAGGGATTCTCTGGTGTGGCTCTGTGTCCAACTTTCCCTGCAGTAGTGTTGAATTGGAGCCCACCCTAAGGACCTCACTTGGATGTGATTACCTATCTCCAAAGAAGGTCACGTTCTGGTGCTGGCACTTAGGACTTCAACATACGAATTTGGGGGGAACACAATTCAACCCCTAACACCTGGTGAAGTCCTGGTGAAGTCCTGTAGCTATGTATGACAACTGATGGGGAGAACAAAGGCAAAAGGAAATGCAGATAAAATGAAATTTCCATATAACCCTCGGCCCACTGACAAATACTGGAGGCTGGCAGAGTGTAGCATTTCTCCAGGAACTCCCTACTGTCTTAATGCTAATGCTTTGCTAGAGGGAAAAACAACCTCAGCTTGACAATAGCTGAGCCTCCAGGATCCTGTGGGTTTTCTTTAGCATAGGAAAATCCTCTTGGAAACTTCCTTCGTCTTTACCTCCCCCAGCTCCAAAGTATATATAATAATCAGTTACTCCTCACAATCCCCAGGCAGCTTTCTGCTCATGGGTTCTTTGTCCCTGTGCTGTAATAAAAACATTTTTTTTTTCACCAAAAATGTCTCCAGCATTCTTTCTTGATGTTTCTCTCCCGGACCCAACATCAAATCACATCAACAGTAGCAGCAGCACCGAGGGAAGACTCCCCACAAGGCATTTTCGCAGCCGACAGTGTTGATGCACGAGGTATATGTTCTCAACTCCATTTTAAAGAGGTTTCCTCTTGACTTGAGGGACTAGCTTTTACTAGAGAAACAATCATTTGAATTGTTTTCGCCTTCACCTCTTCTTTCTGTATCTATCAACTAAGAATGAAATCTCACACAGGTGGACTGTAGATAAAATTTAGAGGAAATGAGAAACCTTTTGGGTTAAAACCCTAAGTAAACCTTTGTGTATCCAGGAAAAGTGTCCAGTTCTAACGTGATTCGTATGAAACTTACATGTCTGGGGAGATTTTTCTCCTTTTCATGACAGACGGTGCTTGAATGGATTTGCCCACATTAGAGCAAGGATGAATGGAAAAACAATACCATTGAGACTTTTTTCTTCTCCAGGCAGCTGTAAATCACATCGAAATTGTTATAGTAATTATAACTGGTGATAATCTGACTCAACACAAATGCCATCAATGCTGTGACACTTCGGTGTCTGCTCTGTGGCTTATCACATGAATTCATGGGGAGCTTGTGCAGAGAATTAGTCATGAGCATGGATAGAAAAAGAAAAAGTGTAGGAAGGCATGCGATCTTTGCAGGACCTGTCTACTCGTGAGAAGGAGGGCGTGGGTGGAATTGTTCACAGTCCTTCTTCTCTCATTCTTTCTCTTCCACCTGACTGTCCTCCCAGGCTAATTTGGAACATCTACTGACAGCATGAGAAGAGGGAGCAAGTGGGAAGTTCACAGGGTGGAGAGAGGGAAAAATAGCTACAGACTACCATGGGGCCAGTTAAAGATCTGAATGGCAGAGGGGACTGTGGGCTTGTTTTTGTCCATCGCAAATGATCAGCACTCAAAATGGCACAATTATTTCATTTGAAGTTGGACCCAGGCTGGACTCCTACCCCTTCCATTTATTGACTTCAAGTAGTCACTCGGTTTCCCTAAACCCTGGGGTGAAAGATGCCCACGCTGCAGAATTACGGTGAGGGCTGACATATCCCAACAGATGTGGGAGCAACCAACAAATGCCCAGCCTGAGCTCAAGGTTCATCCCCAGGCAGGTAAGGAAGTAAAGGATATGATGAGTCAATTCCTTAAGTTATGGCAAGGCAGCCATGATGTGCTCCCTTTGGTTGAGTAGACAAAGGGCTTAGTTCCTTCAGGGAGGATGGAATGGGAGTGAATTTCTAACAGCAGTTAGAACATGAGTCCACCAACAGAGGCTGGATCCGAGTCTTATACCTGCTCTTCACAAGACATTTGTCCCGATTTGTAATTGTCAACAAGTGGATCATTAGAAAAACTCTCAAGTAACGGGTGGACAGTTAAGTGTTATTTGATTGTTGTCAACAGAGGAAAACACTATGATAAGACTCAATCACCAACCACACTGTGGTTTCTTTAAAGAAGGATCTTGTTTTGCTGGTTCCACAGTTGCCTGGAAAGGAGGCTTGGGAGCGGAGGAGGTGATATGCTTCTGTGTGAATGCAGAAAGTGGTAGGCTGGAAATTAAAATTCTGCCATTGTTTTCTCTTAGGGACCAAGCTGAGCGAAGGAGGTGGGAGCCACTTGGGTGGCTGCTGGGATAGAAAAAGCAATCTCTAAAATAACACTTTAAATCAAGAATGATGCACTCTCCCCAACACATTGTATCTCATCTTTGCTTGTTTGCTTCCAAATTTATTCTGCATAATATAACCTTTGTTTCTCAATGTGTTCCCTAGAGGCAATTTATATTTGACTTTGCCAATGGTTGCATTGCTGGAGTACTTTATCCTGGTAGCCAGCACCCCCGAGGGGTTTTTAGTCTGTCTATATACATCCAGTTCAAAACCGTGTTGGGTTTCTACTGTGTTTCAAAGACTGTCTCATAATGGGCACTGTAGACACAACTGAGACACAGCTCATGCTCACTAGGGTATCAGGCGTCTTTCCAGGAAGAAGACAGGATTAGTCACAATGGTCGGGAGAGAGAATGTCTGGAAAGGTTTAAATTAAAATTTGAAGGATGGGGGGGCATCTGGGTGGCTCAGTCGGGTGAGCATCTGACTCTTGATCTTGGCTCAGGTCATGATCTCGTGCCTTTTGAGTTCGAGCTGATGTCAGGCTCCATCCTTGGCAGTGTGCGCACGCTCTCTCTTCCGCTCTCTCTCAAAATAAACACATAAACATTTTAAAAGTTTTTTTTTTTTTAATTTGAAGGATGGATAAATACGATGGGAAGTCATTCTAGACTGAAGAAATGGATTGAGCAAAACCCAGAAGTGAAAGTGATCATGTATGAAACAATTTAAGCCATGTTGTTAATAAATGATCATGTCTTTGTATGCTACCTTTCCATCTCAGCAAATGGCAAGGCCGGTGGAAGATATTTGGAGATGGGTGGGCCGATCACTGTGTTCTCCAATCAAACTGGACAGGAGTGGGAGCTGGCCAAGTAAAATGCGGACAAGAACTTTACCTTTGTTCCATTTGGCCTAGTTACTTGAATCGTTTTAAACAATGTGATTTCAGTTTTAATCTTGCTTTTTAACTTTTTTTTAAAGTTTATTTATTTATTCTGAGAGAGAGAGAAAGAGAGAGGAGCAAGTGGGGGAGGGGCAGAGAAAGAGGGAGAGACAGAGAATCCCAAGCACACTCCATACAGTCAGAGCCCAATGTGGGGCTCGAACTCACACACTGAGAGATCATGACCTGAGCCGAAATCAAGAGCCAGATGCTTAACTGACTGAGCTGCCCAGGCACCCCTTAAGCCTGTTTTTTTTTTTTTAAGCTTAAGTCAACAATCCACAAAAGAAGAACAAAACTTTACTTTGTGTGGGTGGTTGCCCATAATGATCAAAGAACAGGGGTGCCTGGGTGGCTCAGTCAGTTGAGCATCTGACTCTTGACTTTAGCTCAGGTCATGATCCCAGGGTCATAGGATTGAGCCCCGAGTTGGGGCTGATGCACTGATGGGCATGGAGCCTGCTTGGGATTCTCTCTCTCCCTCTCTCTCTCCCCTTCCCCTGCTCTCCTGCTGCTCTGTCTCTCAAAATAAATGAACATTTTTAAAAAAATGATTAGCAAAATGCAGTGAACATGGTATATACAATTACGACGTAACATACAAATGTAAGCCATTTTCATTATCATTACTCTATTGCACACACAGCTAGTTCTGAAGGCTTTCACAGGGAAGCTTTCTCAGTGGGCTTGCTGTGAAGCAGAGTGTATACAGGGGATGTCCACTGTGCTTACTGAAGCTCTCAGGTCTCTGAGAGTCCTCTGGGAAGGAGATGGGGAAAAAGAGAAAATAAACACTATTATATTTGTTCTCCTTGTAAAACCAAAATCCCCACTGTTCGGCATCACGTAGGAAACATGCATTTTCCCAGTCTGTGGTTCCTCAACTCAACTGTGATGTGCTATTATCACTAAGAACCATGGGTGATTTTCTGGTGATTCATTATCAGCAATATTGATTCACATATGAGCTGGATTAGAAAAATATGGAATCATTTTCGACTTAAGTGAGAATAATAAGACATCCCCATCTTTCTCTTATTTGTTCTGTAGGACAATTTATTCCATTTTCACTTTCTTTTTATTGCTTCATTTTCAGAAGGAACAGGTCAACAGATCAATAACTGTCATTTTCTCATTTGCCTAAAAATCACAAAGTGAGAGTACAGATTTCAGCCTTCCAGGCATAAGAATGCATTGGATTGCCCAGCATTAGGCACCTATTAACATCACAGCCAGATATGATAATATCATGTTCCATTACAAGAAGTGATTAACACTCCTTTTTATCCCTTTTCCTTTCAACAATTCTCTTTAGAATTACCCTGTATTTAAAAAATTTTAATCCAAGTGGAAATTACTCCAAATGCTACATATATGAGATTAACAGTGACAACAAATTCTTACTGTGCTCATGTGTCTCTGACAATCAGGACGGAACAAGGTCCTAGAGACTCCCCAATCCCCTTGCTTCACAGAGCCTCTGATGTCAGCAGAGAAGGTCGCATTGAATATTTTTTAGCAGAACTAGTAACTAGAGGTGGACAGGTAGCCCTGCCCATGTGAGCTGGCGGGGAGCTGGGAGGGGGCAAGACAGATACCCGAGTGGACAAGAATTTTCAGTGGACTGTCAAGGAAGGAGGAGGGAGGCAAGTGTAGGGGAGGGGCAGGGAAAAGATGCTGTTGTCTTTAATGTTGGTCCACTTAGTGGCCGAGGAAAGAAGGTGACAGAAGGAGGCTGCCAAAGTCCAGGAGCAGCAGCCGAGCAAGAAGGAAGTGGCCGTAGAGGGCCCTGGAGGACAAGGGACAAGAGCAGACAGGAGGAGTCTGCAGTGAATGTTAGACACCAGCACCCCTTCCTGAGACGCAAAGAGCTTGCTGAAGCAGACTAGAATAGAAAGAAAACCCGAGGGCACACAAGGGCAGTACTGAAAGTAAACAGTCAGCAGCCAGGCCCCAGTCTGTGGTCCAACAGTCGGGCACAGGATACGAGGAGGTCACTGGACGCTGCTAGGTTATGCCAAGGCCAAAATCGCAGGTGCTCAAGGCCACAGTTCGCAGAAAGACATAAACACACGGGAGCCAAAATGGTCAAGGAGTTACAGGGGAGTGGGGTGGGGGTAGAAGCCGGAATGTGGAAACAGTTGCTAGAGGGTCCAACTAATTCTGCCAAACAGTGTTTTCCTTACTTGAGACTAATTTGTTTGGAGAGGACCACAATGACTGAGCATTTCTATGCCAGAACAACCCTGTGGAGGAAGTACTCTGTTAACCCATTTTTTTTAAGTTTTATTTATTTTGAGACAGAGAGCGCGCGAGCATGAGCAGGGGAGGGGCAGAGAGAGGGAGAGAGAGAACCCCAAGCAGGCTCCACACTGCCAGTGCAGAGCCTGATGTGGGGCTCAAACTCATAAACCCTGAGATCATGACCTGAGCTGAAATCAAGAATTGGTGGCCAAAGTGACTGAATCACCCATGTGCCCCTCCCATGAGCCCATTTTTACCCATGAGGAAAGTTAGGCAGAGTGGAAGTAAGCTACTCGCCACAGCTCACGGTGACAGGACGTGCTGGGATGAGACCCAAGCCTGGTCTGATGCCGGAGCCTCAAATGTCCATGACTCTGCTTCCTGGCTCCACCAAGGTGATTGAACCAGGTTTATTAAATTGAACAGAATTTGCAACAGGGAGACAGGAAGGGCTTCCAGAGGTGAAGCAAATGCCAGCATGGATGATCAGGGGCCACAAGTAAGGGGCCACATGCTGCCTCCCTACCCTCCTGTGGATAGAACTTACTTTAAAATATAGGTTTTATTGTTATTCAGCTATGGTAAGTCCCATGGTTCAGGAGATAACTGCCATTGAAATGATAGTTTGTTATAGTTCCCAAGACAAGGGGGCACGCCATGCCATGGGGGGGAGGGTCCCAGGGGGATTCCCAGGGTCAGTCACAAAGCAGAGGGAGAGGGGAACTGTGAGCCAGAGCCTCTTTGGGAAGGAACATGACGGGCAGGATAAGCAGGCTCAGGATTGGCTAGTTTGAATCGTTTCAGGGCTCTGGGGCAGAGGGTCCATCCCTGGTTGTCAGATACCTGGCCCTGGGTGATGAGGGCAGGTGGATGTGGCCCGGAATGAGAGCCCCATAGAGGAAATGGCAGAGGTGTGGGGTCCAGGAGTTGGTTGGTTTGTATTCGGAAGGTGTGCTAGTTTACTCTCTGTAGGAACTGGCTGACTCTGGGAGGACTGGTCTCTCTAGTGTTAGCAAGTCCCCAGATGTGAAAGCATCAGAACCACAGAAAATACAAGGCACAATCAATAGGCGTATCTCCACTAACATTACACAACTATCCTCGGAAAGGAAGTGGCTTGTTGTGTGGGAGTTTAGAAGCAAGCTGGCATTATTTCCATCCTCCTCCCCTCTCCCCCTTGGATGGGAACCTGGCTTCAGAGAACACTCCCTCTTTCTGTCAGTCCTGGGGGGAAGCTTTGCCACAGAAGCCTCGCCCCTGTGGTGGAGGGCGGCGGTGGCCAAGCACTGGATGGAGAGAGAGTATCCGATCCTGCAGCTAAGTATCAGCAAGTCCACTTCCCGGCAGATCTCAGCTGCATTCGCCAACCCCAACCCGCTCAGCAAACATTTGCCCGATACTGGGCCACATCTCTTCATTGGTTCTAGTGAGGGATAGATGTATAATATTATTGCATCCTCCCCAGGAACTTAGAAGGGTAACAACTGAAAATCAGTAGGGAAATAGCTTTTGGTCCTGAATAACACTCAAGAGAATGGCTGGGGCCCCCAATACCTTTTCCATCTGGCAAAAATGAGTGACTCCAAGAATCTTGGCTGATGATTTAACTCCTGCTAAGGTCTGGTTGTTGTGCCCTCTTTTTAAGAATGTGTGACCTATTTTTCTGTCTCACACACAGCCTCACACTCCAAAAAGACCCTTTTTGACCCTAGTCAGTTAATCTTGACAGAATTGAGCTCTTCTGTCCATCAGGGTGAGCACACATTAGGGTGACTGTCTCGCCCAAGACAATCCAATGATGAGCCACCAATACCTGGGTCTTTCCTCTTCCTTCAAGAATCTTAATCCAATGGCCAACTCCAGATCCTGAAGCCTTCTTCATAATTCTTCCCAGGCACCCTACACCATCTTCTAAAATTGCACTTGGCATTCCTTGACATGCCAGAGTTGTCCCAAGATGGCAGACTCCTCAATTCAGAGGTGAAGAGGTGGAGAAAAGGGAAGAATAAGGTCACCTGGTTCCTTCACTACATTTGGTTTATCACAAAGCACTAAATTAGCCCAATCTTGGAGGTAGTTTTTTGCACAATTAAATACATACGTAAGTGTCCACTTTGATGAATTTTGACAAATCGGACCACCATGTAAAACAAGGTACAAGATCTTCTCCACACCCTTCACAGTGACCTGCACACACACACACACACACACACACACACACACACACACACAGAGGCAACTACTATTGTGATTTGTGTCAACATAGCTTTGTTTTTCTTGCTCTAAAAGTTCATAAAGTCAAATACTGTGTGTTTTTAATAGCAGTGAAATAAAGCTAGAGGAATGTAAGGGTGGAAGGACTAAGATAAAATATGAAGTACGTAAAATAGATACTGAGCCCTTTGGTGTACAGTTGAGGCACAGATTTGTCATACTTTGGCAACAGCATTGATCATAGCAATGCCCTTCCCATGGCCCTCACTCCAATCTGGTAACCAGGCCAATGGCTACTATAACTTCATCAACCACTGTGAGCTCTGTTTTGGAGGGTTAATATGGAAACTAAATTGACTGAGATGTTGGGTGAAAGAATAGTCACCAAAATTACTCTAATTCAACACCAATAGGTTGTTTATTTGGGAAAAAAAGCCATTTGATCCATCTGGAATTTTAAAATATCAAGTGAAATTAGTACGTAATGAAAAAGTCAGTATCTCTTAGTATAGGACTCATCACCATTATATAAGATAATGAACTTGATATTTAGCTATTCAACTTGTCATCTGAAATATTGTACTTTATATGTACAGTTTGGGTGAGTTCTTTTCATCGTACGAAGAAGCCTTGAGAGGTTTCCTTCACTGTTCTGGGTTTTGAGTGAGCTTCAATTTGCAATCCCCTTAGCACGTTCAATACATTTTCCAAAATTGTGTTTCTTAGTTTTGGCAGAAGGATGTGGAGGAGGGAATTGATAGAAACTGCATCAGAAATACTAATAACTCCCCAGTAAGTCTCAAATGTTCCACAGCCCCCTCATTACAAGGCCAGAAGCAAAACAATCTCTGAAAATATTCATGCACAGAAAGCACTGGAAAAATCCAAGACTCTATCTCTTTCCATGGTACCCCATGTATTGCTCTGTATACAAAGCCTCCACATGAACTATTACAGAGGATACTATGAATTACTCCTGGCTCTGCAGTCAGGTCAGGGCTGTGCTGACCATGGGATGGATGGCTGTGTTTTGGGAGCCCCCGTTGTGCACGGCTGCCTCCCCTGGGCATGCAGCCCACAGCTCCACGGGACTCTACCTTAGCTTCAGAACTGAATTCCGTAGCAGGGAGAGCAGAAAAACCGTGAAAACAACGCATCTCACTCGTTTGCCTAGGGAATAAATAAAACAAGCCTGGAGGGGAGAATGACGTGATGAGCAGACTTTGGTTACCAGGAAGGCCAGTTCCAGAACGATGAGGTCACCCGGTTTTGCCTGTAGGGTCTCCCGCTCTGTGTACCCCTGCGCTCCCTAGAATCATCCTGCCTCAGCCCTCAGGACACCCCACCTCACACTACAGATATTTCTCTTTACTTCCCTCTCCTTCTGCTGAAAGACAGTGTCTGTAAGGGCCACATTCTTTGCACCGCGAATCTGGCAACCAAGTGTAGAGGACTGAATTTTAACAGGTTACCTCTGGAGTAACAGAAATCTAGCCCATGGAAAGGACCTAACTATGGCCTGTTAGGAGAAAGGATTTTTTTTTTTTTTTTTTAAATTTTTTTTCAACGTTTATTTTATTTTTGGGACAGAGAGAGACAGAGCATGAACGGGGGAGGGGCAGAGAGAGAGGGAGACACAGAATCGGAAACAGGCTCCAGGCTCCGAGCCATCAGCCCAGAGCCCGACGCGGGGCTCGAACTCACGGACCGCGAGATCGTGACCTGGCTGAAGTCGGACGCTTAACCGACTGCGCCACCCAGGCGCCCCAGGAGAAAGGATTTTGAGGAAGGAGGCACCTTCAACACTTAGAGAGAATGTCGTCGACCCAGCCATAGGCAGAACAACCCTAGGGATGAATGGACAGCATATTCTGTGGGTTCTCCAGTTCCAGATTACATGAAACATATGAGGTTTTTAGGCAACACCATATGGAGTCCTAAAACATAATTAACGTGTTTCGTTTTCAGTTTATAAAGTGGTAAAATATCTTGCCCTAACGAGCTTCACCAACTCACTCGTGATGAGTGATCCCAGCCACAGGGCCCATAGGGGCAGGAAAGCACATTCTAAAAAATGGTGTGGCAGGCAAAGATGTCCACACCCCAGTCGCCAGAATCTAGGAGAATGTTGTATTACAGGACAAGGGAGAAATAAGGTTGCTAATCCACTAAACTTGAAGTAGACATATGGATCCTAGATTACCCAGGAGGGGCCAATGTAATCAATGTAATGTACAACTGAAAGAGGGAGGTGGGTGATGTGCCATTGAGAAGGGCACAGTTTGCCGTCACTTTGTTGGCTTTGACAATGGAGGGAGGGATCTTGGAGCACGAGATGCGGGTACTTCCTGGCATCTGAAAAAGGCAAAGAAATGGATATTCCCATACAGCCTCCAGAAAGGAATGTCGTTTTGCAACACCTTGATTTCTGCCTAGTGGGACCTGTCGGACTTCTGGCCTCTGGAACTGTTAATACATTTGTATTGTTTTAAGCCTCTAAATTTGTAGTAATTTGTTACAGCAGCAATAGGAAACTAATGCAGGTGGGATGTTGGAGCAAATGGTTCCACATAGGAACCATTGTGTCTGAAGCTCCTGTCCTGTGAAGGACATGCATCAGCTCCCCAAAACTGTCACCTGTAAGCTCAGAAATACTGTTCTACTATGTTTCTTCTCCACGCCCTGTCACCATCTTAGTTTAAGCCTGCATCATCTTTTCCTTAAAAATGTTGCCAAAGCTCTCGAATTGGCCTCCCTTCTGTCAATGCTCACTCACAACCAAGCTCCACACTCGAGAAAGCAAGCTTTCTAGACATATGTCACCGCCCTAGATAAACATCTCCAGAGATGCCACTGCCCATAGGCAGAGACCTTGTGCCACACAGGGTCCTCCGCTGCAGGCTCACCTCTAAAGAGTAGAGCCAAGAATGAAAATAAAGGCTCACATGCAATGTCTGTAGATGTTATAAATCAACATATCAAACTGGCAGACAAAACGTGTTTTATTCTCCTGTTTTAGAAATCCAGGCTTGAACTGGCAAGTCTCAGACTCATCTGAGTTTTAGGCCAGAACATGTCTGCATGGAGAGAGCTGGTACCTGGGCCCAAGTCTCTGGCCTGCCTCTGACTCCCTTCTCACCTTAGTTCTGCTTCCCTCTTATGCCACACAGACCATGCCAACACCAACTTCTAACTCCATCCAAAACCTTTGCCAGTAGCCAGCCCTTGGTTACCTATCTTGCCCACAAACACATGCTGGTGGGATGGTCTTACCTTGGGTGTGGATCCAGAAAAGAGCCCACCCAAGCCATGGAAGCAGACTGGGGGCCTTCAGGCAAGGAATACTGCAGTGCTAGGTATTCAGATCTTTGTCTAGAGGGTAAGGCAATGGATTTCAGGTGGGCATGTGTCCTTGGTCCTGCATATTTTCTCCCCAAGGGGCAAAAGGTGGTCCAAAGAGGTCCAGAGCAGGATGTTCTAAGGTTTCGGGGCCAGAGCAGTGGCTCTCTTTCAAGGGTACTGTTTTTCCACCTCTCTAGCCACCTCCACCCCACTTCCCGCCTTGTGCCTCGAGTATCAGAGCGCTTGTCAGATTTTGTACTAATGTCGTGTTTTCTCAGTGCATTCGCTTGTGCAACAGCCAGCTATGTGCTATAAAGCAGTAAACCATTCATCTCCTTGGACTATATTTTCTATTTTCTGTATCCCCAAACTTTTGGGCATAACAAGTTGTCAGTTAATTCCTGGCCACTGAGAACTGACCTGATTTTGTGACATGAAAATGGAGGGCACTAATTAAATTAAAGAATTGAAAAGGGTCATGTTTTTCCATTAACAACCGGTAGAATGTCAGGCAGCCATGCAGAATATAATCCACTCAAGTATCCAGCTGCTTTCTCATCAGGTATGAAAGCATGAGAAAGTGACCGTAATAAAGACGTGGTTCTGAAACAATAACACTCAGGTCAGTGGAGTGGAATTAGACGGGAACAAAAGGTCTCTCCTGGAATCGTGGTTTCAGCATAGTGACTGGGGCGATGGCAAAGGTGCTGTCATTGCTTGAATGCAGTGTCAGCAAGATGACCTAGAGACCGAATCTTGGGCGGGGAGTTGGAGTCCAGCTGGCCATTCCCATCAGGGGGTCCTCTGTACAGTATTTTGCCTTGGTTTATGTTCAGGAAGGCGGCATTTCCTGAAGTCCAAGAAGGTTGAACCTCTAACCTGGCCTTTCCGCCAAAGTTAAAACAAAGAGAACGCAATAAGACAGTCGCAAAACTACTGTTTTCGGGGCGCCTGGGTGGCTCAGTTGGTTAAGCATCTGACTCTTGATTTCAGCTCAGGTCATGATCTCGCGCTTCGTGGGATTGAGCCCTGTGTTAGCCTCTGTGCTGATAGTACAGAGCCTGCTTTGGATTCTCTCTCTCCCTCTCTCTCTCTGCCACTCCCCTACTCATTCTATCTCTCACAATAAATAAGAAAAAACATTAAAAAAAAACTACTGGTTTTTAAAATGTAGATTTAGGGGCACCTGGCTGGTTCTGTCAGCAGAGCGAGGGACTCTTGATCTCAGAGTTGTAAGTTTGAGCCCCACGTTGGGTGTAGAGATTACTTAAAATAAAATCTTAAAAAAAAAAAAAAAAGATGTGGATTTCAACAAAGAACCTGCCCTGTTCACCTATAGAAGAGTCCAGCATATGGAATGATGCCCCTAACCCAGGGTGAGAGCTGAGTGCTGAGCTTGTAGGAGAACTATCATCAAGTTCTGAGGAACATACAGGTGCATAGTATATTTATAAAAATATCACAGTAAAGACCTAAGTGCCCACCTATGGATGAATGGATTAAGAAGATGTGATTTGTATATACTGTATATTCTCTCTCTCTCTCTCTCTCTCTCTCTCTCTCTCCACACACACACACACACACACACACACACACACACACACACACAGTGGAACATTACTCAGCCATAAACAAGAATGGGTTCACGCCATTTGCAACAACATGGATGGATGAAGAGGGTATTATGCTAAGTGAAATAAATCAGATAGAGAAAGACAAATGCCTTATAATTTCACTTCTGTGTGGAATCTAAAAGCCAAATGTAGAAACAAACAAAAAACAAAAACCACAAACAGACCTATAAATACAGAGAACAAACTGGTTGCCAGAGGGGAGCGGGGGACGGACAAAATGGGTGAAGAAGAGTGGGAGGCACGGCTTTCCAATTATGGAATGAATATGTCACGGGGATGGAAGCTACAACACAGGGAATACCGTTAATGATGACTTTTTTTTAAAGTTTATTTTTGAGAGAGAGAGACAGAGCACAAGCAGGGGAGGGACAGAGCGAGAGGGGTACACAGAATCTGAAGCAGGCTCCAGGCTCCAAGCTGTCATCATGTAGCCCGACGTGGGGCTCAAACCCATAACCTGCAAGCCAAAGTGAGACGCTCAACCGACTGAACCACCCAGGCAGCCCCAATTAGTGATATTGTAATACAGAGAACAAACGGGTGGTTGCTAGTGGGGAGGTGGGTGGAGGGATGGGCAAAAGAGGTGACAGGGATTAAAAGGTATGAACTTGCAGTTGTAAAATAAACTAAGTCACAGAGGTGAAAAGTACAGCATAGAGATTATAGTCAGTAATACTGTAAAAACATATGGTGACAGACGGTGACTACATTTACCATGAGTAGAATTGTCGAATCACTGTTTTGTACACCTGAAAGTATATGTCAACTATATTTTAATAATAACAATTTGAAATACGATAAAATATCACGGAAGACTAAGATGACTGAGAGCAGGTAGAAATATTTGCGTGTATAAAGCGTGTCAGCTGGGCAAAATTGCAATAATGAAGTTGAGCGGTGGCTAGAGGGATAATCATGGGAGGGGAAAAGAAAGAACTTCTACGTTTTATAGACAGAAGTCTCGGATTTAAACACCAGCATTACCCACTTGTAATTTGTACTACCTTGGATGAGTTTGAGAAATGTTTTGCATCTCTGGATTCCTCTCTTTTAAAAAAATGCATCGTTATTAACTGATATCAATATCATAAAATTTGCATTCTACCTTTCGTAATCTGGTAACAATTAAAAAAATTTGTTTAATGTTTATTTATTTTTGAGAGAGACAAAGACAGAATGCGAGTGGGTTAGGGGCAGAGAAAGGGGGAGACGCAGAATCCAAAGCAGGCTCCAGGCTCTGAGCTCCGAGCTGTCAGTGCAGAGCCCAAGGCGGGGCTTGAACTCAGGAGCCGCGAGATCATGACCTGAGCCGAAGTCGGACGCTTAACAGACTGGGCCACCCAGGCGCCCCAAATATTTAAATCCTAGGACTGCTTTGAGGATTACACGGAGTAACCCTTAGCTTTCAAGTCACCCAACAGTCCCTGGCACAGAGATAGAGCCATGATTACCTGGGTGTCCTTTGCTCTTCATAATGTAATTGTTTCCTTAGTTGACCACGAGGGGATCCTCTTTCACATAAATTAAAACATGCAGATGTGCAGATTGGTGAGGTCTGTCAATTATATATGACTCTGTAACCACTGTGTAAAACAAAATAATACTTCTATCACCCCCAACAAGCTCCCTGTGTCCCTCTTGGTATGTTTCCCACTCTCAGAACTGAACTGTTAGCATCAGTTACTCTCACCTGCCTTTTGAGTTGTATCAATGAGATTATATGACATCTGCTTCCTCTCCTTTCCATTTGCCTTCTTTCACTCAATGTGATGTTTTCGCAATATATTGTTGCCTATTTAGAAGATTGGTAGATTTTTTGATCGCTGAGTGTGATAAAGTACAATATGTTTAGCTATTTTCTTATGGCCAAACATTGGGTTATTTCCAGTTTGAGGCTACCATTCTTGTACAAGCTGTTTTGTGGGTATGTGTTTTCACTTATTTGAGGCAAATACCTAAGCATGGAATTTCTGTGTCATAGGATAGATGTATGCTTAACTTTATCAATGCCAAACAGTTCTCTGGGGCGGTGGTATTATTTTGCACCCACAGCAACAGTGTGTGAGAGTTCGTTTGTTCTACACCTTTGCGGACATTTGATGTTACCAGTCTGTTTCTGTTTTCAGCCATCCTGGTGTATGCAAATAGGAGTTCGTTACAGTTTCATTTGAATCCCCCTGACAACTAATAATTTTCAGCACCTTCCTTGTGCTTATTGGCCATTGATCTAGCTTCTTTTATGTACGGTCTTTTAGAGACTTGACCTACTATTTTAAGAACTGGGCGGTTTGTTCTTTTAATTACTGATTTAGAGGGTTTTAACAACTATATTTTGAATAAAAGTGCTTTGCCAGATATATGTATTATGAATAGTTTTGGAGTTGGTGGTTTGCCTTTTTATTGTCTTGATGATATCTTTTTAAGAGTAAAGAAATTAATTTTGTATAATCCAATTTCTAACTTTTTCTTTTACGATCAGGGCTTCTTGTTTTATAAGTCCTTGCCTAAACCACGTGTGCAAAGATATTTCTCTATGCTTCCTGATAGAAGCTTTGTTATTCAAGCTTTTACGTGTATGGCTATGATCCATCTTGAATGAATTTTTGATCGACTTAACAAGAACTTTAATTTGGGCTCTTTATTTTTTATAGTTCTTAAGGAAAATATATTAAATGCTTAATATAACCCTTAGGTTTCACACAGGATCGGAGTACAGAACTACACGCTGGGAATTGTGAATCACTTTCCGTATATTTCTATTTACATTTTGTTAGTTACTAGTCCAGGAACGTGGACAATATCAACAGGGGCGTCTAGCAGGCTGAGAATTGATCTTCCTGGTCCTGAGAATAAATTAGTCTGTCTCTTGACAACCCATTTTCTCTCATCAGGGAGGAATTGTCATCCCAAGGACTTTCTCTTCCAAATGTTATCACAAGGACTTTGACAAAGTCATTTATAAGTGCAAAAAATAAACACCACACCCTCGATCCCTGATGGGTGGGAGGTCTCCATGTTTACAGGGGTTAGACTCCGTGACCATCTCATCTTTGCATAGATGTAAAAGAAAATTCTAATGATTTCTTGCTCCTCAATTCCATTTTACCATGATTTCTTTTTTGTGCTGAACCAAGGAATTACTTGCAATGAAATGTCTTCATCATTGTAGCAGAGATGTTTTCAGAGCAAAAGTTCTAAATTTTGATGGAGTCAAATGCATCAGATTTTCCTTTTTGGATCATATTTTGGGTGTCAATCCTTTGCCTGAACTCGTTGCCTGCCCTACGTCTCACAGATACTCTCCTCTTTTTCCCCTAAAAGTTATACAGTTTTGCATTTTACGTTTAAGTCCTTAACTCATCTTTGTAAAAAGATGTGAGACTTTAGGTTTTTATTTGTTTGCCTTTTGCCTGTAGATATCCAGTTACCGTGCAATCATTTGTTGGAAAGGTGATCTTTCCTTTATTCAGTTGCTTTTGAGTTGAGTCTATCCACTGAATTTTTATTTCGGTTGTCATACTTTTCACTTCTCAAGTTTCCACTCAGCTCTTCTGTTCCTTTGCTGAGACTTGCTTTGTTTTCATTTGTTTTTAAGCATGTCTGTAATGGCTTGTGAAACATTTGGATGCTTTAAAATCTTTGTCAGATAATTCTTTAAATTTTTTTTTTAAACATTTATTTATTTTTGAGACAGAGAGAGACAGAGCATGAACGGGGGAGGGTCAGAGAGAGAGGGAGACACAGAATCTGAAACAGGCTCCAGGCTCCGAGCTGTCAGCACAGAGCCCGACGCGGGGCTCGAACTCACGGACCGCGAGATCATGACCTGAGCCGAAGTCGGCCACTTAACCGACTGGGCCACCCAGGCGCCCCTGTCAGATAATTCTAACAACTCTGGCATCTAGGTGTCTATTGATTATCTCCTTAATTCAGTTTAAGATCTTCCTGGTTTCTGCTATGACAGGTGATTTTTCAGCTGAAACCTGGACATTTTGGATATTATGCTCTATGACTGCATCTTATTTATGCCTTCTGACTCAGCTGGTTTTCTCACACACCTCTCTGGCAAGGGAAGGGGGTGGGGTACAGCCTCGTTACTTTGAGATTGCAGTGAAAGTCCAGATTCCCAATCTTCTATTCTACCGCTACTTGAGAGGGTGGAGAAGGGGTGCTCCTTCTCCCTGTTGGGTCCAGGTTGGAGCCCAAGTTTCTCATATGGTCTTTACTAATGCTGCTGGGGTAGCCACTTCCTTCCCACTCGGTGGGGATGAAAATGTCCTCCTTTTCTGGCACTAGTCCTATGGAAACTTGCAGTGATTTGTCATATGCTCTTGGGAGGGTGGAGGTCTAGACACCTCACTCAGCTTTTGCTGGCATATGTGGGAAGAAGCCACAGATTTATGTGCACATGTGTGTGCTTGGGGGTGGGGGCCAGTTGCAATGGAGCCATTATTTCTGAGAGTTTCATCTTGGGACAGACTAGGTAGCATTTTAAAGGGCTTTTTTCTTTTCTTTTCTTTAAAAAAACAAAACAAAACAAAACCCTGTGCCTGTTGATGTTTGTATGTTGTTGGCTTCTTCAGCACTGACTTAGATTTGAAACAAAAACAAAACCCAGGGAACTCATCACCATGTTGCTCTTCAGCTGTTAGCCTGTCTTCCTCACTCCACCTTTCAAAGTCAACTTCTGCTTATTTATATATAATATCCAAGGATTTTCATTGTAATTATTGGAAGGCATCTGGAAAAGTATGTCTACTCCATCTTCTTGGAAGCAGAACCTTGTTTTTGTTTTTAACGATCTTTCTCTTTCTAGTACTTTTTTTTTTGTTCCCGTCAAAATGTACTGATATAATGGCATGCCGAAATGTTCAATCCACCGAAAAGATTTTACCATACCTGGAGCCTACTTTTACTTTCATTGGTTGGAGCAGATGGGGGATGGGTATTCACAAAATTGCATTGGGATCTCTAGAGTTGTTAAAATCAATTTGAGGTCGGAAGGAGGAGAAAGGAGAAGGAAATGAATCACGCCCCCTCCCCAATAAATACTGGCATCCCATGTGGTACCGTAGCAGTTCTAAGTGCCCCAAATAGAAGTAGGGTGGGAGGTCTCCACCAGGCAGCCATCAAAAATAGCCATGTAGAAACTTCTCTGCATTATCATTCTTGTCTCCGGTGTGTCTTTTACTAAGTGGATTATACATAAACAAGACATTATTATTATTTTCTCCTTCTCTTAGGCATATTGCTCTGGAGATCTAGGCACCTGTAGTTGGAGTCACAGCCTTTCTGTCTCCTGTCTTGTAACTCTAGCCTGGAAGAACCATGGATGCCTGCCTAGGCATTCTTTAAAAAAACAAAAACAAAAACAAAAACAAAAAAACTTTTCTTGGTTTCCCTCTTTTTTTTAAAGAAACATTTTTTTAATGTTTATTTATTTTTGAGAGAGAGACACAGACCATGAGCAGGAGAGAAGGAGACACAGAATCCAAAGCAGACTCCAGGCTCTGAGCTGTCAGCACAGAGCCAGATGCAGGGCTCGAACCCATAGACTGAGAGATCAAGTTTAGCCAAACTTGGCCACTTAACCAACTAAGCCACCCAGGTGCCCCTCTTGGTTTTCCCTCTTTAAAAAGACTCCATCCTTTACTTTTTCTTCTCTAATTCCTTTTGCATGGATTGTTCATCCTGCGGTTAGCATGTTGTTAACCCCTCCTTTTCGTTCTCATTGTGGAGTAGTGTGGTAACAGCAAAGGGTGCAGACTCAGGTTCCAGGCCATCAAGGTTAATATTCCACCTGTGCCATTCTCAGGCTGGATCACTTTAGCCTGTTTACTCAACTTCTGTGTTTTGTCATCCGTGAAATGGGGATGAGAGTAGTAATCTCCTCAAGGGGTCATTGTGAAAATTAACTGAACTCACACCCACCAGCCAAAGACCACCGGGAACACATCTGTGGTCAGAACTGGTTTATTATTTGCATCAGCGGTAATAATGGAGGCAATAAATGAATAATAAAGAATAATAGCTGAAGAGAGATACACCCTGGGGGGAACTCTGAGGCACCATGGTGGCATCTCAGGAAGAGGGTGGTACCATCTCAGGAGGGAGAGGATTTCAGTTTGTATAGAGTGGTTTTGGAGAGGGTTTGAGAAAGCAGGCAGTTGCTTTCGACTGGATGCTGTCAGAAAGCTGGGACAATTTCATGACTGGGTAGCTTGCATTTTTTTTTTTTCTTTATCTAGAGGGTGGAAGACCAAGGCTAAAGCCGTAACTGAGAAAGCAGCAGCAGTCACCCCCGTTGGCCGGGAGAGAGCAAAGCTCAGTCATTTTAGTGATTTGCATCGTGTTCTTGTTTTTGTCTTTCCTCAAGCATGATTATGGAGGAGTCTTGGACACAGCGACCTCGTCTGACGTTAGTGGTCTGTGAAATTGTTTATGATTAGCAGGAGAACACTCTGGTCCAGCCTCGAGTGTCAGACCAGCTACCAGCTACTAGCTATCTGCCCCCCCAGAGCTGCTATCCGCCCCCCAATTTTTTTAAGTTTATTTATTTATTTTGAGAGAGAGAGAGAGAGAGAGAGAGAAAGAAAGAGCGGATGCACACATGCACATGCACAAGTTAGGAAGGGGCAGAGAGAGAGAGAGAGAGAGAGAGAGAGAGAGATGGAGAGAGAAAGAGAAAATCCCAAACAGGCTCCACACCACCGACACAGGGCTTGAACTCATGAACGGGGAGATCATGACCTGAGCTGAAACCAGGAGTTGGATGCTTAACCAACTGAGCCACTATTGTTTTCCTTCTTAAAATGTAAGTTTTTAGGAGAAAAATGTGACACAGTATGGCTCGTCCTCTATCTCTCCATATCGTTCGGGATGTATATGCTTGGTCTCCCCAGACACAACTTACGTGCCTGGTAGACAGTGACACATCTCACACGCTCCAGCTCTGCCATTGCACTTGGCCTCATGAGCAGCACTTCATAGAAGCTCTTGTCCCTTCCGCAGGGTGCTGCATGATTCTCTGCTGCGGTCTATCCTCCACCTTCTGTATTACCATTTGAACGGACAACCCTTTCTCAAGTATCAAATGACACAGAATATAAGGTAGGCCTTGTGCAAAGATTACCAGACACCCCTCATCTTTGCACATCATGGCAAAAATGGGTGAGATATTTTCTACCTTAATAGAAATGTATCAATCTCTGTATTGCCCCTACTATTTACACAGTATGTGGCACATTGCTGTGTATGGGATAGAATAAAACATGTAAATAAAGACGTTAACCTAAGTCTGTAAAAGCACAGGGTTTCCAAACAGCCTGGAAATCTCTGGCTAAGCTGCTCTCTTCTCCCACATTTTGTCTTTATGAAGGCCTCAGCTGGCGGTGCTAGCATTCCCCTGCCGCCATTTTCCTTTGAAGGCCATTACTCTCTACCCTTAGAAGAAGTTCCCTCCTCAGAAGCTTATATCATGCAGCTAATTCAATTTAAGATTCAAGTTGAATCCTAAAGGAATATTTCAGTCACAGCTACACATTAGACTCTGTCTGGCATAAATTGTTACTAGGGAACAAACACATCTGGTTAGACTCGTGGGTTACTTTAAATGCGTTTTCCATCGAATTTCCAATGTCCGTTTGTAAAAATGTGTGTGTTAACGCTCACAGGGGAAAAAACAGAGTGTAAAATTGTACTTGCCCCTAATCATAACTTGCAAAAATGATATAACTACACAGATAAATTCCATGAAAGAACATGGAGAAATGGAAAATATTCACTGTGACGATATCTATCTATGCACAAAATAAGAGAAACACATGCATAAGTGTAAACCTGTGGGACGGGCAGGTATCTAAATATTCTGTTACAGTGAAATTTTCCCTGATGCCCACTCCTCTCAAATCCAGTCTCCTATGTTCCCACAACTCCTTATGCACACCATGTAAAAATAGCAGACATCTTGTGTATAATGTCTTATTTGTTCCATGCCAACCTGTGTACTCTTTGTACTCAGGCACCATCTCTTATTTATATTGAGGTCTGTAAGGTGCCCGCATAGAACATAGCAGTTACTCAAGAATATTTCTGTGTGGGGGGTTGGTTAGTTATTTATTTTTGAGAGGGAAAGAAAGCGTGTGCACAAGTGGGGGAGGGGCAGAGAAACAGGGAGAGAGAGAATCCCAAGCAGGCTCCACAATGTCAACACAGAGCCCAACTCAGGACTTGATCTCACGATCCTGAGATGGAGACCTGATCTGAGATCAGGAGTCAGAGCCACTCAAGTCAAGAACAAGAACACTTGTTATTCAGTGATTTAACTAGTTACATTCCACCTGGTGGCTTTAGCCTTCAATTTCAGGAGCTTCTTTTAAGAGCCCCATAATACGGGGTGCCTGGGTGGCTCAGTTAGTTAAGCATCTGACTCTTGATCTCAGCTCAGGTCTCGATCTCGGAGTTGTGAGTTCAAGCTCCATGTGGGGCATGGAGCCCACTCAAATAAAAAAGAGTCACATAACTTCACTTACCAGATATACTCGAAAACATAGTCACACAGTGACAGCTTTGCGACAGTAGATCTGAGACAGGAAAAGCACCCATGACACTACCAGTTGTCCTTATAATCCTCAAATATTTTTTGCCCACATACCTCCTAAAAGAATTTCAAAAAACAATAGTTTTTTAAGTTGACATAGAAATTTTTTCATCTTAGGGCACCTGGGTGGCTCAGTTGGTTGAGCATTTGACTTTAGCTCGAGTCATGATCTCATGGTTTGTGGGTTTGAGCCCCATGTTGGGCTCTGTGCTGACAGCTGGGTGCCTGGAGCCTGCTTCAGGCAGGCTCTCTCTCTGCCCCTCCCCTGCTTGTGCTTTCTCTCTCTCTCTCTCTCAAAAATTAATACATAAACATTAAAAATTTTTTTCATCTTAAATTTGAGTTGTTGCAAAGTATGCTAGCTTAGAGTTTTAAATATGTTTTGAAAATATATAAATAACAACTTTATTATGATATATTTGTATAGTGTTACTTTGGATTTATAGAAATTAAAATTGATAAAATAAAATTATTTTCATTATACTCAATGGAATATAGATATCATTTATCCATTGAATTCTAAATACCAGAGCAATTTGATATCCTCCAACATACATAAATATGTATATACATGTTTTTTTAAAAAGGTGGTGACCCCAGGGCTCACTGTTAAAAATATTTTCTTCCTGGGGGCGCCAACTCTCGATTTCAGCTTGGGTCGTGATCTCACAGTTTATGAGTTCGTGGGTTCTGTGTTGACAGTGTAGAGGCTGCTTGGGAGTCTTTCTCTCCCTCTCTCTATGCCCCTCCCCCTGTCATGTGTGCATGCTCTGCCTCTCAAAATAAATGAATAAACATTAAAAACATTTTTCTTCTAGATTCAATTATACTTATAAATATCAATAGGATGATATCAATGAAAATAAAACAATTATTTATGTACTTTGATAACTGCTGTGGAAAATATAAACTTTTATTAGAAAGGTCTCTTTAATGAGTTGGGTAGGGCTTTTTTTGGATTAGTTCATGTTTCCGTGGGTGAATATTATATACTGCTAGCATGAAACAGCGTTCACCATCGGTTTCATTCCTATCTTTCGTGTTTTATACGCAAACACTACGAAGCACACATATCAGTAAATGGGAATAGAAGGAATTTGTTAAACAGTGTCACTGTTTAAAAAATGTTCTTCTTTTGAGTTTGAATGCCAAAAGTAGCAAAGTGATCAATGTATTTATTCCCTTGCAATTGAAAGGGTTTTATTTTTTTAATTAAAAAATTTTTTAATCTTTATTTATTTTTGAGAGAGAGCGAGAGACAGAGTGCAAGCAGGAGAAGGGCAGAGGGAGAGGGAGACACAGCGTCCGAAGCAGGCTCCAGGCTCTGAGCCTGAGCACAGAGCCAGATGCTGGGCTCGAACCCGCGAACCGTGAGATCATGACCCGAGACAAAGTCAGATGCCCCACCAACTGAGCCACCCAGGTGGCTCCCCAGGAAAAGATCAGTTTTAAAAGTCAGGGGTGGTTAGAGACAACTGGGACTGGTCTGATGCCTTGACCCCAGATGCTTGTTTCGGCAGCTCACTCTTAGAACAGACTGTGTACATGGAGGTTGAAAAACTGGAAAATGATCTCTGTGGCTTCCTTGGAAAGTCTTCATGTGCTCCTGCAATTACGCCTACCCGTGGTTGGATAGTTTTGACCTCAGTATCCATTCTTCTCTTCATGGTCACTTGCAGAATCTTAATTATCTGCAGGGTGGCATTGTACACAGCGAAAATATTCACCTTGCCAGACCCGGTTCTTGCCAATGAAATCTAAGCTGAGTTGCTGGGGCTGGGGGCTCTCCTTGGAGCATCTGTTTTTCTGAGAAGATGGGACCAAGTCAGTGGGCACAACCGCTGCCCTTTCACTCTCCCTGCTTTCTTTTCTTGGAATGGCAGCACAACGTCAGGAGGTGTGTCAGCCATCTTGCAAACAGCAGCCACATGTTCAGAATGGAAGGACCAGTTCATTGAAAAAGACTGGGTCTATGTGGACAAAACTTGTGGGGGCTGCACCTGTCCTATCTGCCTACATCTAGATTGTCACTGCATGAGAAAAATAAACCCCAATTGTTTAAGCCTTTGTTGTCAGGTTTTCTTTCTTTATTTCTTCTTCTTCTTCATTTTTTTATTTTATTTTATTTTATTTTATTTTATTTTATTTTATTTTATTTATTTTGTTTCTTGGCTCCAAGTGCTAATGGCAACAAAAGATTATTCTTTTATTCACACCTTGGGGAATGCATGAGTTATTTTTCTGGCCTCAAAGATCTTGCCAAATGCCGTAGGGAATGCTAATGAACTGTTATACAATCACATTTACATTTTATTACAGGCATTAGTTTTTCTGACCTAAATAAGATAAATTTATAAAATAAATGTTTTGAACACCAGCCAAAATATTAAAAGGTTTTTTACACAATCACATCTTTTAATTTTTGCTCTTAGAAATAGTAGGCAGTCAGTAAATATTTCTCCAGTAGAGGACCATGAAGAGTAAAAAGGCCAATTCTAACATTATTTTTTAACTTAATAAAAGGTATTGTAATAAATATTTGAGAGTGACTTATGAAGAACTATAAATTCAATTCCGGCTGTTTATGAAGTGGTTATAAATCACAATATCTGGGACATTGGAAATAAGATACAATGTCATATGGTATTTGAGTAACTAGGGAAACATCACCTGAAATGAGAATGGTGATTTGTGACTTGGGGATTTAATATATTTATGAAAATTTATCGGTGAATTTCATCTAGTGCTATCCTAGATGACAAGTTGCCTGAAAATTTCAAATGAATCATAATAATTACTCACCGTGGAAATGACTAAATGTGTTGGTAGAATTCTCAAAAATGGCACAAAAATAACACTCTCAGATATAAAACAATAATAGTAATATTTCCGAGCACTTTAGATGTATTATATGCATCTATCCTTTCTGCAACTCTAGGCATGAACATGGATAACACTATTTTTCCATTGTACAAAGAAACTAAGATACTGATAAAATTTTAAAAGGTGCCTAAGTTCACACAAGTAATAAGTGACACGGTGGGAGTTAAACCAAAGGAGTCAGTTGCACTGATGGTGTGGCTGAGTCACCTTCTATTCCCAGTGATGAACGTTATCAACAACGGATGCAGCGTAGAACAACTCCCCAATGCTCTGGGGAGGAAACAAGAGCAGGCAGGGCCTGGAGGGAAGCCAACACCCAGAAGGAAGAAATCTCAGGGAGCTAGTCTCCCACGTTTTATGGCTTTTAGGCTGATAGACATCTTACCTACCGGAAGTGAGAAGAAAATCCCGGAAAGCAAGGGGCACAGAGTAGGAGTGTCAAATGTATACAATGTGTGTAAGTCTCTGTTTGACCTCAGGATACATATGCAGAGGGCAGACCTCAAGTCCCTCAATGAGGGGACAAAAGAACCGAACTTGAGAGAGGGCCACCGCTTAACTTATGGCTGCAAGTCCAGCCAAATTAATTCCCTATTCAAATAACAACAACGGTCACTGGGGGAATATAACGGAACACAGCACCTGCAGGACATAACATTCATAACGTCAAGAATACAATTCAAAAGCACTCCACTTTTGAAGAATCAGGAGAATGTGTCCCACATTCAAAAGAAAAGACCTAACTCAAATTTGGGATATACTCCTGCATAATTATGTGACCCTGCCAAGTTATCCACCCGCTTACAAGACAAGACCCAGAAACTAGTGCACACCAAGAAAAGTTTCCCTCCGTGGCTGATAGCTCTATGGTCTTCCAGTTTCCATTCTTATTTTGCCCAAGCTCTAGGTTCTGGTGTCCAGGTCAGCTGTTTCACGTGGAACATTGACTCTGCCCTTATATGATAGATTTGAATATAATCCAGTATCAAGGACTTCCCAAACACTTTCTCTATTTGCCCAATAGTATCTCTTCTCCCTATTCCACTATTCACTTCCTTGGGTTCCTTTTAAATGTTCATCAGTAGGTCTTCCCCAAAGAGACTGCTACTGATATATAGGTAACAAAGTGACCCATTTTATGGAGGTCAGTATCACTTCCCCAGCCAGCCTCAAGCTTGAGCAATGGTCTCATGGAGAAAAAGGCAATGGTAGTAGACACTGGGGGCCTGCCTGGCCTCAGAAACAGGAATTTACCAGTAACGAATGGTCAATAGCTATCACTATTTCTGAATGTCTGCTTTGCCAGCAAGAACCTTAATCTGACTTCCTGACATAGCTTCAGGGACCAGGCAGTTTTCTGGTGGAAAGGAAGATAATTAGTCTGGAAACCTTCTATCATTAAGGGGGCAAAGACAAATGTTGAATCTGCTATCTTGCCTTCAAAAACAGAGGAAAACAAGGGAATGAGGGAATTTTTAGAGCTGATGAAAATGTTCTATATTTGGATCATGTTGGTGATCACATGACATGATATACAGTTGATGCCTTAACAACATGGGTTTGAACTGCATGGGTCCACTTATACATGGATTTTTCCCAACAAATAACATATAATACTATAAGTGCATTTTGTCTTCCTTATGATTTTCTTTTCCTTTTTTCTAAAATTTTTAAAATGTTTATTTATTTTTGAGAGAGAGAGTGAGCGAGTGCAAGTGGGGCAGGGGCAGAGAGAGAGGGAGACACAGAATCGGAAGCAGGCTCTGGCTCTGAGCTATCAGCATAGAGCCCAACGTGGGGCTTGAACCCACGAACCATGAGATCATGACCTGAGCTGAAGTTGGCCACCTAACACACTGAGCCACTCAGGTGTCCCTTTTTTTTCCTTTCTTTTTTTTTTAAGGGAGTTTTCATATGTAATTAAGGTAATTTACTTAGAGAGAGCATGCAAGCAGGGGAGAGGGGTAGAGAGAGAGGAAGAGAATCTTAAATGCCCAGTGTGGAGCCTGAAATGGTGCTTGATTTCACAACCATGATATCATGACCTGAGATGAAATCAAGAGTCCAATGCTTAAATGACTGAGCCACCCAGATGCGCCCCACCCCCCCATGATGATTTTCTTAATAACATTGTCTTTCCCCTGGCTTACTTTGTTGTAAGAATCTAGTATAGAATACATAGAACATACAAAATATGTGTGAATGACTCTTCGTTATTAGTAAGGCTCTGGTCAAGAGTGGGCTATTAGTACTTCGGGTTTTGAGGAACCAAAAGTTACACACGGATTTTTTGACTGTGCAGGGGTTCAGCGCCCCTAATCCCTGTGTTGTTCAACGGCCAGTGCAAATTGAGAAACAATGCCACAGTATGTTGTGTTACCTTTTACAAGATAATGCTCTATGCTCTAGTCAGCCAGAAATACATCCTGCCATCTTACTAACTAACTGCTAGAAAATACAGATCTCAAGAACAAAAGACAGAGATGGAAGTGGAGTCTGTCACCATTTTGCCTGATGACTCACTCTCAAAGTTTTTGTTCTAAATTCCCATGTGACTGACTTATCCCGATCTGGAGATATTAGTACTAAAGAAGGAATACTCATGCCATGGGTCACAATAAAGGCTTTGCTGAGCCGAAAGCTTAGACTTATATCTCATCATTAACAGTGACTAATATGACTAAGGAAATTAAAGAAAAATAATAGTACCTGGGGAGGTTGGATGATGGCTTTTAGCCACCAGTCATTATAGTCGGTGTTGGTGATGCTGCTACGTCAGGGAAAGATAGTTGAAAAAACTGGAAGACATCCTTGTATTTCCATGTCAGGTAATGGAAAACCACTTTACACTCACAGGCTGGATCATCAAAGCCTCAGGTCTCTCAGAAATCAAGGTGTATGTTAATTCAATGAGCAAAGAAAGCTGATGGGTGAGATGTTGACTAAAGTCAAGATAGACTACGGCTAGAACTGTTTACAGAAAGCCCTGCCATGGACATTAGTGGAAAAACCCAGGCTTATCCTCTGGAACAGATAAGGGGAGACAGTCCTGGTGTTGTGCCCCTATATCACATAATACATCATTTAACGTCAAACTAAAAATCACTTCTGGTTGCTGATATATAACCATGAATATAAAGGAAGTTTATCATGCGATGCGGCCAACTCTCCTAGATTCAAAGTCTAGATTGCCAAATTTCAAGTATTCCTCCATGAGAAAATTAATGAGGTAAAGGAGAGCCTCGATTTTTTATTTGATTGTTTATTTCACATGTATCCTAGCTTTGCGCTGGTAGTAAGCCCAGGGAAAAGCAACTGTGAACCCTGTCTTGGTTACCGTTCTTGTCAACCTTGACTCTGGGTGAGGGGTAATGGCAACCTGGGTTGAACAAGAGAGGAGGGAAATCATCAACGCCTTCTATGCTATGACCTCTTGGCCAACTCAAGAAATGAATACTTGTGGCTCCCACCGCTGTTCCTTTGCTTGCTAGTGAAGTCTCTGAGGAATGAATGATTGGTACCTCCTTTTTGTGGAATAGATGATGATTTTTTTCTTTCCCATTTTCATCTTTCTTCCCGTTCATTACCATTATGTGGTAGTGGTTAAATGTACCCACGGTTTCTGGGGTTATAGTGATCTGACACAGAATCGCAATGGAACTAGCAGAGGAGTTTATACCAAACTGATATGCTGGCCCTGGGAACACAGGATCTCAATGACATTATTGAATCTTGAGGCAATAGCTGAATGTGACTCTGAGTTGTCTCTGGTTGGGGAACTAATATGAAAACTTGTGATTGTATGTGTGATAGTTAGATTATGTTAGGCAGAGACGTCTTTCAATATGTGTGAGTAAACACATATGGGGGTGGGCAGCCAACACATATAATTCAAGAGAAAAATCCTGGGATGACTCCCTGGCTTATAGCAATTCTCCCTGTTGGAATTTGCCCCTGACACCCATGGGCAGACCTGTAGCAGCATTGTCTTCTTAGGTTAAGTTTGGGTCTCTGGCCCTAACTGAACAGAGTCAATCAGGTTCTATCTCCTAGAAATTTGGAGACCTATGGGAGGTGCACACAGATTGTGGTCTCCGGAGCTGAGTCATGCTCCAAGCAGTGCTAAAGAAGAAAAAGTCCACGAACTGACTGAGCTACTTGGAACATCTCTTACTGTTGCTTTTCTCATCAAGGCTCAGTTTTTCACTTGTTCCCTTGATTCGGGGATGCACACCCCTACCCTCGCCGAGAATAGTCATTTTTGCCTCCGGAACTACTTAGAGTCAGTTTTCGTTATTTGTAGTCAAATGAACTACCTGGAGAACAGAATTATAAATCTATACAGGTGACAATGATGTTATTTTACAAAGGATTTTAAAGTCCTGGAAGTTCTCCTGAGGAGTTTATGTAGAGGTGACAGTAACTAAACTTCACTTCCGTCTCAAGCTCTGTGCTGGGGCCTTTCCCTGCGGTAACTTGGATCCGCGCAATGGCCCTCTGAGGAGAGTATTGCCCGTTGTAGAAAAAGTTGAAGTATACCCGACACACAGTGTTCCTTAGTCTCAAGTGTACAACACAGTGATCTGACAACTCTATACATTATGTTGTGCTCACCACAGGTGCGGCTACCATCTGTCACCTTGCAGTGCTGTTACAATACCATTGACTGTATTCCCTACGCTGTACTTTTTATTCCCAGGGCTCATTCATCCTGTAACTGGGAGTCTATACCTCCGACTCCCCTTCACCCATTTTGTCCTCTCCTCCGCCCCCTCCCTTCTGGCAACCACCACTCTGTTCTTTGTATTTACAGGTCAGTTGTTGCTTTTTGTTTGTTGTTTGTTTATTCATTCGCCAGGAGAGTATTGCTCTTACCCTATCTTACAGGTAATTGTGGCTCAGAGAAGTCAACTGAATTACCTGATACTACACCTCTCTATAAAATGTAGAAAGGGGATTAAAAATCAGGAACTCACTTATATAGTGAGCCAGTGAGCCAAGATCCAATCCAGGACTGACTCTAAAAAACATATGTTTAGCTATTAGTGTATTAATTCAATAAAGATCTACTGAGTTCCTAATACAAAAGGAGGCAGAATGATGTAGACATTAATAGTGTAGGTTCTAGGGCCAAAGTTTCTGTATTGGAATCCCAGCTTTGCCAATTTCAAGATGTGTAACCTTGTAGAAGTTACTCACCTTTCTGTGCCTCAGTTTTCTCATCGTAAGGTAGGAAAGTAACATAACTACTTAATTGAATTGTTAGGAGAAATAACTCAGTTAATACATTTAAAGTTCTTTAGGCTGTGTTTGGCACATCAACAAGAGCTATTTCTATGCTATGAGCAATGGGTAAGTCAGGAAATGTCTCTGCTTTCTGTGGTGCTGTGGGTGAAGATAGGGGGGTGGTTTCCTATTTAGACAGGCTGGCCAGGGGGAGGTTCCTCTGAAGAGGTAGCAATGCACAAAGTCCTGACTCTCGTGAAGAAATAAACCATGCAAAGATCCTGGAGATGAGTGCTTTGGGAAGAAAGAACAGCAAGTGCAGGTCTTGAGGTGGGGGGAATTTGGCATGTTCAAGGAGTGGCCAGAGTAGCTGCAGGAGTGAGCAGGCGGGGTTGTGGTAGGACAGGAAGTCAGAGAAGGATCAGGGGCCAGATCCTGAAAGGCCTTGAGGACCTGGGCAAAGGGTCTGGATCTTTTCAAAGCATAAGGCGGGGCGGGGTGGGGGGGTGGTGATCAGAGGATTGAGAACAGAAGAGTGACATCATCTGCTTAAAGTTTTGAAGAGATCAGTCCGGCTGAAGTAAGACGTGCAGGGTCTGATACATAGTGGGTAAGGGTAGATTCACAAAATCAGCTGGGGCTAACAGTAATTCAGGCAAAAAATTATAGCATCTTAGATGAAGGTGCTATAAATAGAGGTGATGAGAAGTGGTCAAATTCAGGATATGTTTGAAGATACATCGTGAAGGATTTGCTAATGGATTTGCTTTGTAGTATGAGGGAGAGAGAAACCAATGACTTCCGGTATTTGGCCTCACCAACAGGTGGGTGTGATTCCTTTAAGCAAGACAGGAAGTATTTCAGTCATGATCCAGTTAGGAGGAAGAAATCAGACTGGTTATTTTAACAGAGATGATGCGAACATTTTGGTACTGTGAAAACCCTAGGTATTAAAGAACTCAAAAGGCAAAACGAGCACTAAAGTACCGCTGAGGTCATGCTCATGGGGAGACAGCTCCACTTGCCCAAGTTTGGGAGGACAAAGGGAAGAGTTGGGAATGATGATACTTAGCAGCCTGGAAAGGGGGTCCCATAGAGCTGACACAAAGTGAGAACAGGGAACTGCATTTTGCTATCATCTCTCAGCATATAGGAAGAACCCTGAAGAGTGAGGACCCAGACGTTTGAGAAGGGGGTGCCAGATGGATGGCACCCTTGGCTCCTCAACAGAGGTATGATGAGATCTGGAAAACCTCCAGGCTGGAGTCATTGCTAGCGTAGGAATGAACCGCAGCCCGGTGAAAGAGCATTGTCAGGGTCACACTGACAGAAACAGGAAGCCAGAACACGAAGAGAAAGCAAACAGGGAGGGTCCCCTTTTCCTCCTGCAGGGTTGAACTCTTCCATTAGCAACCCTTACTGACAGGGCCTAGCAGGGAGTGGCTAGCAAAGCAGGAAGGGGGTGGGTTGAGTCCCAGCCTAAGCATCCCAAAAAGGAGCTAGAAGGGTGGGGTCCAAGCTGAGAGGTATCTTCACAACAGACAGAGAAGGCTTGATTTTGGGGGGCACATTCAGGTAGGAAGAATTAAGAATTCTCTTTGACGGATCTATTATGATAACAAATGTAGCTGCTGAGGAGACAACACCTTGTACAACCAGGACATCAAAGGAAGGTTGAAGCCAGACATAGAAATTTTAGAGTCAACAGCTACCATGCTTGAGTTGTATTCATAAACAAAGGAGACCAAAGTAAGGCCTTAGAAACTGATCCTCAACCTCTAATGCTTTCTTTACTGAGCTCTACAAAAGCACGCTATAATTGTATTTCCATAGGTTAATTCAGATCTCTTTTTTTTGCTTAAATTTTTGATAATGTAGGATTTAGAATATATGGAACAATCTAGATACAAGTTTTCAATCTGGCAAGGTAAGTTGAGGGCTTTGTGGAATGGCAGAACAATCTCTAAATGTCCTCTATTCCATGATGCTTCTTTTGGTAAGAGTTATATATAAATGATCCCATAAATCGAACTGTCTTGATTTAGAGAATGAAAGTTTCTGTCCGTGGCATTTTTATAAAATATAGCATTACATAAAAAATGGAAAACACTCATAAATTTCTTTAACTGAACCAAAATCATATGATGTGTATTAATTAGATGTTTTCTACTTACATCATTATCATTTGAAAAGACCTTAAAACACTTTCTAGAAGTTCCAAGTAATTAATCACTACAAGAACCCTAGGCGTTGATAGAAGCAGATACTGTAATTCCCCCTATAATTATGGAAAAGGCAAGATAATACCCATCTTCCTGAGTCCCAGGGATTACTCATTTTAGGATTTAAACACACTGAGTATGCTTGTAGGTCTGATGTTGGCATGGTCCGCCAT